>NC_088117.1:5000000-10000000 GCF_036370855.1 Dromaius novaehollandiae
CTGCTGCTGCAGTTGTGATCTGTCGCGTGTGCCCAGAAATGCTTGGGACTCTGCTTGGCAGCACAGCTCGGCGTCACGCTCGCGCCCGGCTCCTGCGGTCTGCACGGCCCTTCGTCTGCCCTGCCTATGGGCTTCGCCTGGCGGCAGCAGCCCAAGCACTCACTTTTTAGGCCGGTGATTAGGAATCTCATTAAGTTGAGCTGAGACCTGTCTCATAAAGTTGCCCGCAGGAGCTCTTTAATACATAAATATTTACTAATCCGTGGGTACAGTACGATGACTCTGCCATGTTCAGCGTGGCACTGCGTGAATCCGTCTTTTGACTATGTTGATCTGTCTGTTATGCTGTCTTCAAGCTAAAGTGCTGTTAACACATCATCTTTTAAAGCATGAGGCTTTCACATGGCAGTGACAGGTAATATACACTTGTTTCCTTTACAAAAAAAATTCTTTTCCACGAGCAATGACTTGCTGATTGCCTATTTATTTTCACAAATCTTCTCGTGTCAAAATATTTTGATAAAAGTCTGGCCCATATTAAATAATCAAGAAAATAATTACTGCTTCCAATTTCGTTTAATTTTTGACTGTCAAATAATCTAACAAGCTTATTTTTAGATCTCAAGCATACATCTCGTGAGGTGCTGCAGTGAGCTAAGATGGTTTGTAGGCAGCCGAGGTAGGGGCATGGGGAAGGGGTGCCGTGATTGATATCAAAACGCAGACTACATTAGAATTGAAATGGAGAGAGCGAGGGGAAGGAAGAGCAGCTTTGTGTACAATCTTGACCCAGCAACATCGGGTTAATGATCACAAAGTGGCAGGCAAATTGGTTAATTAGAGAATAAGTGCCTGCTGTTTGCATCTGTCTCATTAAGTCTGAAAAATATAGCTGCAGAGGAGAGATATTGAATGCTGCTGCTTAGAAGGGTGCTGGCCATGTGGTGGTTAGGGTACTGGTTTACTTGAATTCTCTCCTTTATTTTAAGAAAGGTGACTTCTGTGACTATCATGCGTGTCTTGGAATATAACACAAAGTTGCATGAAGGTTCAAGCACTGCGCTGTAATGAATGCTTATGTTTAGTTTGATATGCGGATCTGAAACGCTGCACTAGTATCTCTTTGTTTTAACATGCAGCAGCAATTTCCTGTACTTATCCCATTAATGTCAAAAAATGTAGAAGTAACCAAAAAAAGGTATCTCAAGAGGAGGGGAATTAAGGTAGGGCAGGAGAGCCCACTAAACTGCAGGTTAAAGGGTCAATTTTAGAGGAGGATGTAGGCTATTTGAACAAGTCTTCTGAGGCTGTCTCTAAACATCTGCCAAGGTTGAAATTCATCTTTGAATACCACCATGGTACCTCTGGGATTCGAGGGAGAATTGTGTTAAATAGCCAGTATGAGATTTACAGAAATTGGGCCCGTGCAGATAGCAGTTGAGGAACCAGCGTGTTTGGGATGCCTGTTTCTTTGTGGTGGGAAACGAGTGACCCAGTAGCGAATCTCTGCCCAACTTGGAGATCCCAATCCCCCTGCCAGGGAAGGAGGGGGACAGAAGGTGTGAGATGGCACAGGTAAAGAAAAATAGAAGTTTGGGGAGCCAGTGTCATGTTTCCCCTGCAGTCCTTGAACGCCCAAAGCACATGGGTAAGGCTTCAGGCAGTTCCTTGGCTCTGCAGAAGTTAAAGTCTCGAAAGGTGGCAGGACGGATGCAGAGGACTCCAAACGAGCATCTGTAACAGTGAACTGAGGAGAAACAGTCTTGCTACCCATTAGCAGGCAGCTGTAAAGTGAGGCAATTCTCTGAAGGCTGTAGCTTATGATTCTTTTTCTTCCAAAGGCTGAGCATTAACTATATCTGAAGGTCTGATATGGGCAGAAAGATATTTTGCTTTATGAGAAAGATGGTAATTCAGGGCACTTTCCAGAGCATACTGAGGCCATCAGGGACCCAGTCTAAATGAAAGTCTTTTTCCATTGACTTTGAATCAGGTCGTTACATCCTACAGCTGAAACTTCCAGCCCCCTCTCAAGGATTTGGACACTCGGTCCCCCATGGAAAATTAAAATGAGATTAGAAAAGCTCAGCCTGCTATGCTAAGTGGATTGAATCAGAAGAAGGAACAGGCTTGGGGTTTTGTTAACAATCAATTGAAACTTAATACTGCAATCACTTTTGGGATCCACTGGGAGGGAAGGCAATATCTCTGGAAAAAGACAGTATCGTATATCACAGAATTGAATATTCTGCATGGAATATTTATTGGAAAATGATTTACATTCCCTTAACTTTCCCTACAACTGCCTGCCCTTTTCTGGCTGGGATTGTCTTCATAACCACATCCCTGTTTCTAAAACTGCTAATAGAGCTGATTGAAGTAGTTCATATAAAATGGTTTTCATGGAGAAAAGGATTGTTCTGAAAGTGCATCTGACTAAAACGTGCCAAGGCTATTAGCACTTCCCTTTTTGCAAGTGAATTCGTATCATCTTTAAAATTTTAATTGAACATGCATGGTTTGCTTTTTTTTTAATAACTTTCCTGAAAAGATTACTCTTTTTCCAGTAACCCCACCACCACCACTGTGCTCAGTAAAGAAAAATCCAAGGAAAATTTTTGAGCTAAATTACCCTTTCCCTTAACAAAAATGTTTGAAGAAACAAATAAAAAAAGAAGTCTATTTGGATCCTTGCAAAATGCGAATATCCTTTAATGGCCAGGTTTTGCATGGTTGTTAGCTAGTTGTAGCTGTTCCTGCTTCATCTGGCTTGTGTAATCATGGTCTTAATTGAAAACTTTTTCTTCCTCCTTCCCCCACATACCCCTTTTGGTATCCCTGAGAATGTTTCTGCCCTCACCTGCTTCCAGTTTCTTGCCCGCCTGTCCTTGGGACGAGGGGTGGGCACTGGCTTTCGCGCTGGGTCCTCGGGCAGGGAGACGGCCGCGAAGGGCCCGAGCGCGGCGGGTGGAAGGGCTGGGCTTGCTCTTCGCCTCCGTGACGAGCAGACGCGCAGGGTGAGAGCCGTGGAGGCAGCGCAGCCCAAACACCAGCAGGCAAGCTGGGCTGCTTGGCTGATAATTAGTTATTAACTAATATCGCTAAATATGCTAAACTGGGGAGTCTGTATCACTCCTCGTACCAGGCTGGCTTGTGGTCACAACTATGATAAGCCCTTCTCGTTGTTACTGCAAAGCGGGCTGTGGCCAGGGGCTGATTTTAACTTTTTCTTCTAACTGTGCCAGTGTTTGCCGCTGGAGTTAAATGGTGATTAGTTCTAGACATGTTCGGTAAGTGCCAAGTTTCTAATTCAGTGGGTGGCATAAGAGAAAACTGCTTTTCAGACAATCTGCTGTGTTGTGAAGGTTGGCATTCTTCAGCATCCAAGATTTCAGACCAGTGTCTCGCAGGAGACAACTCTGCCCAGGAACAGCATCCAAGATTTCAGACCGGTGTCTCGCAGGAGGCAACCGTGCCCAGGAACGATGTGACTTGGCCGTATCCATCTCGCTTACAGGCTGCTAGCTGCTGAGAACAGCACATGGGGGTTGCATGCACCCTCCGCCAGCTCTTAGCACAGCACTGGTTCTGGCCACTTTTCCAGGCGATGTCCAGAGAGTCCAGCCCGTATAAAACCAGAAGGGTGAAGCAGGGAAAGTCAAGAGGACTTTAGCAAACGTAAGAATGCTGTTTCCACCAAACAGTGGTTCTGGGCCTAATCCTTGCCAAATATACAGAAGGGCTCTACCAATTGTACCCTGACATTAGAATTACTGCGATTTGAAATCAGCCAGAACACTTGCATCCTGACGATAGCTCACTTCTGCATTGCCTGTGGTTCCATTAGGAAAGGTTTGATATCACTGTCAGGGTAAAATTGTTGATTTCGATCTCGTCTGGCTTCCTTCTTTGCACTTTGGCAAGTGGAGAAATTTTTTGCTTTTCTCTGTCGTTTTCCATTGAATAACTAGGGCACCTCTGCAGCCCATCTTTTATTTAAAAAAAGAAAAGGTTGGCAGCTGCCATCTAAATATTCTCCAGAAAGTAAAGCATCTTGAAGCTTTTTTTTTTTTTTTTTCCTTGCTGACTTGCAGCTGCTGTGTTCTTTTATTAATGTGGGAGTCTCTGGGCTCCAGTCTGTAGTGTAAAAGCAGTCTGGTGCATGGGTGCTGGACACGTCAGCAGGATGCATAAGAGACGCAGGCTCTTCAGGTGGTAGGCTTGAACTCCAGTTCCCTGTACCTGGAAAAGTCTTGATAACCCAATATAACAGAAAAGGGCAGAGTTCCTGCCCTGAGGCCCAGTTTTCACTGAAGCAGGAGGGATAAAAGCAGAGAAGTGGGCAGCTGAAGAAAGGTGTTGTCCCATCGTTGAAATCTGGTCTCAGTTCAGTGTCATCATTCACCAGTGCCAGAAGCTGCTTGTTAAGCATTTTCTCCTTCCTGTGAAATTGTATGACAATGTCCATTTTTCAAACTGATTTTTTGTGTTTTTTTTCCCCCCAATTTAAGAAAGGATATAATGGATGCAAGGTCCTAGCTTGTGTGGCATCTATGACTGCAGCACTGTCGTTAGGATGTTGGCTTGGCTACAAACAACGGAAGTTGAAGTTTCTGCCCCATGCAAAAACTTTAAATCCCAGGCAGGATCTAACCTGGCTTTTCCCTGACTCGTAGGCATGAGAGAACCTCTGAAAGAGTTTGAGAAAGGAAATAGCCTTTGTGAAATATTCCGGTGTTGACAATGATATTTTGTTAAAATTCTTTAGAGAAATCTATGTGGAATATTTTAAACATAAATCCAAAACAATTACATAAAGTTAAATTAAACTGTGAATCTCCAGTCATCTTCTAGGCAGTGATACTTCTTTGACTCAGGCCTAGCACTTATGTGCCCCATGATTACCGCTGATATGTTCAAAAATTATGACCAAGCCCCATACTCCCTGTGATATTTAAATGTATATCATATTTGGCACGCTCTGCTTTTTCCTAATCTTTTAGCAACCTTATACATCTCTCTCAAACCAAGGACCGACTTTTTTCTTTGTAAGCGAATTCTGTTTTCAATCAGAAGGTGTCAGCAGCTCCGACGTTAGGGATGTCGTCAAGTAGTGCTAGATCATTGATAATTTTGCAAGAGGTGACCACACCAAAACACTGTCAATGTTTGCAGATACTGTGAGCCTGTGGCAAGGATAGGAATAAGTACTAACATACCATGAGAGACATCTGGGAGGGTGTTTTTTTCCTAGAAAACTAGAAATCTCATGACGAGCCATTTCTCTAAACTTGTCTTTGTTTCTTAAACCCAAGTGTAATCTTGTAAATTCAGATCTGAAAGAGAACCCAAATCCTTGCAAATACTGTGGAAAATTTCTTGGATGGGGCTCTCTGGTAGGAGCCCATTCCCTTCCAAGTAGTCCAGACAAACGTTTGGATGCTGGAGCATTTGCCCCTTTGCACAGAGCCTTTTCTGCGACTGCTCTTTGGGAAATCTGAGCACGTTCTTTCGTGGTGCGCATGTGCAAGGCGCTCAAGGCCTGTTTGGCACCTGCTTCTCTGTTAAACCTGTCCTTCCAGCAGCTGCTTCGAGTAGGCATCGCTTACACTGACAGCAGCTCCTTTAGCTGATACTAGTTGCTAACCGTTCATTGAGCGAAAGAAGTGCTGATGAACGAGCTTCTCTATAGCTGCGTTGGAAAAGCTTTTCCCGGTGTACGTCAGCGCTGACCCTGTTCCTCACTCTAGTTGACATTGATGGCTAGACTGGCGAGTTGCTGGGGCGGATTTAAGGTATACGAGCACAGGGTTGATCCGAAAGGCTTCCAGCCCCTCACCGTTCAGGGGATGTCTTGGAAAGCCGGGACTGAGGTAGTGTCCGCGCAGGGTGGTAATCCTGACGCCGCGCGCGTGGGCCGCAGGGGTGTGAGCCTGGGGCTGCCAAGGTGCCCGGTCCCTCACAGCTGCGTGCCACGGAGGCCAGGCGGCTTTCGGGAGCTCCCTGGCTCCTCGGGCGCCTTTCGGGAAGAGCGGCAGCACGGAGAGGGAGCCGCTGATGCGAGCGGGAGGCAGGCGAAGCGCCCGCCCTGGCAGCAGCCGTGCAGGGCTCGACCGCAGCGCTCGGAAACGGTTGCGTCGGGGAGCGGGAGGAAAGGCCCTTGGCATTGAGCAGGCCTCGCAAGCAAGCTGCTTTTTTTTTTTTTTCCTTTTTTTTCTTTTTCATAGGGTTTTAGGGTTGGTTTGGGGGAGGGATGCGAGGAGCTTGTTGAGAGGGAACGGGAATAGCTCATTAATGATTTACTAATGAGCTGTAAAAGTTCGGACTCGCTGTAACTTCTGAGGCTGGAAACTGCTTCTTGGAAGGCTGCAGCCTGGCGAAGGCCGGGGCAGCGCCGGCTGCCTCTGCGTAGGGTCTTTGATAGTCTGACTTACCTCGTTACTCCGGTCCCTTAGGCCTTAGGAAAGATTAATCACAGTGTGGTGGGAAGCAAATGGAAATAGCAAAGAGATGAGAAATGAGAGCGGGAGAGAAGAAGGGGGAGGGGAAAAAAAAAAAGCCCCAACATGAAACAGTGTTTTCTTTCTGGTAGGGCTCGGGCAGGAATAAATTGCCAATGATCTCACTTTTGAGCAATGCGGGTTTGTTTGCACTGACTCCAGGCTGACCGTGTAGCGGGGGCTCCTCGCCCTGAGGCCCGGCGTGCTGCTGGGCCCCGCGCGCGGGGGACGTCCCCGTCACGGCCCGCTCCCGGGCTTTGCACCCGCAGCAGGGCCGCGGGCTGGGGCCGCCTCGCCAGAGCCCCACGCGGTCGGCGGTCGGCGGCAGGAGGGACGCTGCCCGACTTCTGCCCGTTTAGATCCATCCCCGTCAGACGGGCTCAGGCTTAAGGTGGCGCGGTGTACGTCCAGGTCACAGGCGGGCGTGCTGCCGTGGCTTATGTGGAGGAAACGAGGCAGATCAGAGCCTGATGAAACAGAGATAATTAGCTGCAACTCGACAGCTCTGAAAGGGAAGGCCTTTGAGGGTCAGGCAGCAAGGGCTTGGGAAGAAACCAGGCTGTGGTATAGGTTTGCCTTCCCTGCTTGTATAACGCTTTTCTTTGTGTGGTGTCTCCAGCTTGCAGGGAGCTGGGAGTTCTTCTGCAGCCAATTCTTATGGTATGGGGTTTTGTTTTGTTTTGTTTTGTTTTGTTTTGTTTTGTTTTCCCCTCCGGCAGCTGAGAGATAGCGTTGCGGTTAAGGCGAGGACTGAGGAATCGGCCTGTCAGGGTGCAAATCCCGGGTCTGCCAATGACTCGTTGTGTGGCCACTTGCAAGTCGCTTCGTTCCCTCTGGGTTTCGTTTTTCCACCTGTAAAATGCGATTAGCAAAACTTCCGTTCTTCTGCTCCTTGTCGCTCTCCCTGGGGTGAGGCCGCTCGCGACCGAGCGCCTGTGAAGTACCTGGCAGGACAAGGCTCCAGCTTTGTTCCCCAGCAGCTATCCAAGCCGTGCTAATGCTTTGTGTTTTCTCAGTTTCAAAGCTCAAGTGCTTAGTAAATCTCTGCCCAGGTGGTTAAATACAATGGTCCCCTCTGCCAAGTTACAAATCTGCAGTTTACTGGAAAGAAGAAGGAAAAAAAATCATAAAGTCAAAGTTTATTCATGATATTTGCAGCGTGTCAATGTAAGGAAATGAGACTGCCCATTTGCAGATGGGCATACAACGTATGCCTAGCGTGACACCCAGAAATGCAGGGCGGTAATTGTAGACCTGGAGACTCAAAGCTGTGGGCAGAAGCCCCCTTTGACAGTGGGCTAGTTTGAGACATGGTTTGTATTTTACAGACCAAGTATGTCAGTCAGCATGACTGTCTTTTGCAAATGTTGCTGCAGGAAAACAGCAAAGCATAAATGGCTTAAAATAGGCCCAGACCTTCTTCTGCAAAGAGAATTGACATGCTGGGGATGTGAGACTGTTTGAAGAGGATTCTGCTTTCGATTCGTGATAATCTGATAAGTAAGTGGCACTCAGGTAGCAATGCAAGCTGCAAGGAGCCGAAGCTAAAGCACTCTGTAGTTTTGTGGCTCTGTCATTCTGAGGACTCTGAAGAGCTAAAGCGCAATCCCAAATCCGAATATCCTTAAAGCAACAGGCAAATTTTCACCCATTTCTGAACATAAGGATGCAGATGCTGTTACCTCACAGGGCACTGATAGGAGAGTGTTGCCTCCTAGGAGAGCAGGATTGAAATGCCATGGATCCAAGGAAACACTACTGACAGCCTCTTTTGAAGATCCAGACAAGCCCTGCTGTTGCAGCGGCAGAAACGCAGTAACAAGCTCTTTCAGATACCCCCTTGTGCGGGTGGCAGGAAAGAAGGGAGCCAGCGAGCGTCAGGCAGTCGGGTTCATCTTTCTTCATTTAGCACCGTGGAAATGGGAACGCTGAGCCCCTGGGGCAGTGGTGTCCTCTTACAAAGCGGTCTGAAAATTGCTCCTGTGGAGCATCACTGCGATCAGTGCTCACTGGAGCTGGGCTGCAGGTGTGGTGACCTGCCACCCCTGCCAGAGTAACAGCACTGCTCCGGGCTTACTAGAGAGAAAAGCCTTGGTTTGGTTTGTGTTTTCCAGCATCCTAGTTTTCACGGCAACTTTGACGTATGTTGTTACGAAAGGGAGACAGTGTGCATCCTCTGTGTGAGCTCCACCTGTACGGTAAACTTCTTGCATTATAAGTATAGCTGTATATGCATGGGTAACAGGCAGTGACATATATATGGTGGTCAGGCCTTTGAAGTTAAGACTTAATTTTGAAATATGTGAGGGCATACAGAATGCGAATACACTGAGGCCTTCTTGGAAGGGAAAAAAGCAGTTTTTTGTTCTGTTTTTTATAAGCTAAACAGCTCCTCTGTAGATATAATGCTCAGTGATTAAATATTATGCCTCCTCCCCCCCATACCAGTTAAGAGTGATAGGCCTGCTCCCATATGCTCAGATAACAGGCATATTTTTATGATCTACCTTGTATCTGGTACTGTTTGCCCTGCAGGTGAGTTAGGAAGTGAGGAGATACCTTCTCTGCCCTCATGAACTTGATGCTGTTTAGATGTCAGAATCTGCTTGAACCATCCCAAAGAAAATGGTTATTAAAACAAGCCCCCAAATGACACTTGTTCCTCTCAGCCGCTTCACAGTGGAATGCTTCAAGATCTTTTGGTAGGATCAGCTTCCTGCTGAGAAGTCAGCTCAGGTTGGCTAGAGATAAAATAACACTTTTAACTGCTTGATACTGTGAAGCTTTAATAAAAAAATAAAATAAAATAAAAGGACATGCAGTGTCACCTGGGGAGTAAACCAAAGCTCACTGAAGCCAGTTGAAAGGTTTCTGTTGAATTCAGCAGGTATTGGACCAAGCTGCCAGCAGCATGCTGGTTTGACCTCAGGTTACAGCTGTGCCGCTGCCATTAAAGAAGGCTGGCCAGGCTTGGAGCTCAGCAGCTGTCCCACCAAATGCAACTGGAAAAGAACGAAGAGAGGTGGGACTGAATGTGGAGCTCATTTTGGAGACTTTCAGTTTATAGACTGGATTTATCACCCCTAGCTGAAATGATTTCCCCGTGTCAGGCACCTGCCCTTCCCTGTGGCCAGTCTCATAAATGATATTACTCTTTAATATAATAGTTTTAGAGGTACAAAGGGGTAAGTTCCAGCTGAAGCAATGTTTAATTTGGCTTTGGTGGTTCAGACGGCTGAGGAGCCACGGGCATGTCAGTTTGAATTTCAGCTGCAGTCCTGTGTCGTGCACCCAGAACCAGCTTTTAGCGTGCACCACTGTGCCCCATACAGGGCCTCGTGCTTTAGGCAGCCCTGCACTTCAGGGAGCACTTAACATATGAAAGAATTTATTCCTGTTTTGAATTTGAGCAGCGCTACAGTGTATTGTACTTCGTTACAATGCTTCTGAATTGCTTTCATAATTTCCCTTGTGCCACCACCCAAATGTAATTCTTCCCCCGTGCATACTCTAGCCTGGCTTAGCACGTGGCTCTGCCTCTGCTCACGCTCACCCTGCAGGCTCCTCTGGCTAGGAGAATACTTCGCATTCCCGTATCATCTCAGCCAGGCTGAATGAATTCCAGTTCATAGTAGTTCTGTATGGGAATCAAGTGCGATTATGTCTTATAAGTGAGGAAAACCAAGATGAAGAGAGATGAACCTCGTGCATAAAGACAGTGGCAATCCGTGGTAGAAAAAAGGCAGAGAAAACGCTGCAGAGTTGCCAACTGCCTAGTTCGTTTGTGCTACTGGGTTTTGGTTTGGCCCTGCGTCACCGAGTGGATTAGAGGGAAAGTAGCTTCTGATTGCTTAAAGCTCGTGCCCATCCTGGCAGAGTCACTGGGCAGCCTTCAGCACTCGCATATATACCAGTTTTAATTACGTTTATTTTAAAATTTCTTTAACATTTAGAATTTTCCCTTGAGGCATGCACATTATTCTGTTTGCATCTCTGGAAACTGAGGTTAAATTAGAAGACTAGTTTTATTTAAAATAAGCATTCTCCTGCTTGTTTCTCATTCTGGAGATGTAAAGTCCTTCAAGGTGTTAAACAAATCTGTCAGCAAGGTAGTTAGTCACATCTTAGTCCCATGAACACGTTGGGATTATTGCATTAGAAAGCAGTGTTCAGCAGACAGGGACCCCATCCTCCTCTGCAATTTGAGGGAAGAAAACTGGATGCAATAGTCCCCTCTTAATAAATGTGTCCTCATTTATCATCACTCACTGTCTTTGGAAAATGAGAGATTGTTTTTCCAAGTGATCCTGCAGCACTGGGAAGACTTCTGCAGTTTTGACTCATTGTGATTATTCCCAAGTGTTGTCATCGGTTCTTCCTGTATTTATGTGAAATTGTTCTTAGCTTGTGCTTGGCTCCCAAAGCTGATCATATTCAGAAGTTCTTTGAATAGAAAGAAAACATGTCCCCCCCCCCCCCCCCCCCCCGCCTCCGCTTATGGTCTAAAATATTATTTGTTTCATCCAGATTCATGCTGCTGAGAGAGGCCAAACTGAAACTTCCACAGATCTCAAGTCCTCTATTTTTCTTTGTCAGACTATGGTTTGGGGTATTGGGTATATATATTCTGGTTATAATTAAGGAGAGGCTGAAAAGAATGTAATATAGATCGCTGTACAATTATCATTTAAACCTGTACCGCGCTGTTCAGTTCTCTGAATGTCAAGGCATGGTTCTCTCCTGCCCCACGTGTCGTAGTCACATTCATCAAAGCAGAAGTCTGAAATGTTACTAAATTGGACTGTGGATGATTGCACTCACTTTAATGTAAATGACTGGTGGTTTCTAATCCTTCTTTGAAATGCGGTATGTAAAGATGCTTTAGCTGTAATTTATGCTTCTTGTAAGCCTAAGGGAGAATTGGGCCCAGTGTAGGAGCTACTGATACAAACTGTTGCCATCCCAGACTCAGCACAGTTAAGGATTATCAAGTTAAATGCAACTGCTCGATATTACAGTTAAGAGGCCCAGACTGTTTAGGGCTGTATGCACTTAGTAGTCAGAAGGGAAGGGTTTTTAACTCATCTCATTAGCCTCCAACAGTTAATTCTGATGAGGAAATGATAGATTTTTAAGCTCTCAGGTTTGTAAGATGTAGCAAGATCCCTAAGCAAGTAGTGTGCTGAGGCTACAGTGGCAGTATTGTGCAAAGCCACACGTAAAAGGTGAAGTTTATTTCTTTCAGCTCAGTTTAGTTTGGAGCTTGTGTGTATCAGCCTGAGGCAGACGTAATGTAGGGACATTAATAATGCCTTTCTGTGTGAACTGGACAGAAAAACTTGCTGTATGCTCATTAGCTAGTAAACATCCTCCTCTTGCACTAGAGCTTATAATAAAGGCTCCTTTCTCTAATTTCTTCTCTTTCCATATGTCTCTTCATTACCGGTGTAGCAGAGAAACATCTTCAGAAGTTAAGGCCGCCATCAAAATATTCCCTACACCCCTATCTTCATGTTGTCTATTCTATTCATTCTATTCTATTTTTGTTTTTTAAAAAGGGTGCAACTACTTCTAAGTAACTTTCTATTTCTCCCACGCTGGATATTTTTCCCAAGCATGAGAACATTCTACCCTTTCATTTGCTTACCAGACGTTGCATGATTTGCAATGGAAACTGGCAAGCACATTAAAAAAAATAAAAATCATGACCATCTCAGAACTGGAAGATGAGTGCATTTGCCGAGATACGCAGGGTTTTTAAGCACTGTGATGGAAGTCTCCAAGAATGTTCACTGAATTTAAATTTGTTGGGAATAACATGATATATATGGAGTGAGCATGTTAGAGGTCAAAAGAGGGTAAAAGACTGAGCCACAGAGGTTAAATGTTAGTTGCATCACTGAATGCACAGTAAACAGGTTTTTTGGTTACTGCAGTGCTAGGACTTGTACTATAATCTTTATCGATTTGAACGGTGGTGCTCTCGCAGTAATTGGTGTGACAGTAGTTGTCCGCAGTACTCTTGAAAACAGTTTGCTGTGTGTCAGCATTGCTACTGCTGATACAGGATCTGCCAGGACTGCTGCCATTTAGCAGAAGAGCGTTTGTGGATCCTTGGACTAAATTACAGATGGCATGTGACTTGGGATCAGGTGAAGGGCCACCTGGTTCCCCATCTGCACTCTGCTTTTCTTGTGCCCTTTGTGGGTGAATCCTGGGGAAGTTTTTGGAAAGGTCGATGGATTGACTTGCCTGTGTTTCCAGGAGCCCAGTCGGACCTTTGGTCTGACCTTGTGTAGCAACTTGTTTCCCTGAATTCTTATGAATTCTGATTCAGAAGCAGGTCATGACTTTTATTTCCACTCAAATGAAAACAGAATTCAAGGATTCCTTAAAAAAAGAAATCGGTTTCTGTCATCAGGCTGTAAGATAGGGCTGGTAGCCACAAAGCAACTTTGAAATGCTGAAAACTTCACGTGAAACGATTCAATATGGTGTCTGATGAAAGCACCGTTAAACACTGTGTGCGAGACCACTCAGCGATGAGTAGCAATCTGGTCTCTGATGGAGTTGGCTTTCCAATGAGCGTGAAGCTGAGTTGCTCTCATCCCATTTTAGCCTCTCTAAGGCCAGTTAACAAGAGCAGGCCCTGCAGTAGGTTTTGCTTTATCTTAATGTAAGGAGGTTGATGAGTAGTCCGGAAAAGAGGAACAGCGGAGGTCACCAGATTGAATTGGGTGATGGCATGCTGAAGTCTGAGCTCTTGTTGTTGCGTGAGGTTGCCAGGGACTGTTTCGGACCACGTGAGAAGCTTTGCCAAGACGCAACCAGCAGAGCCCTGTGTTGTGTGCTGTCGGTAGGGCATGGCGAATGCCCTCTGCGGAGCCGAGCTTTTGCGCAGCCGTCCCTCCGACCCTTGTGCAGTGTGCAGCATCCTCCATTAACTGGAGCAAGCTTTGCGTTATCTCCTCCTCCTCTTCTTCTTGGAGGGCATCAAGCTGCCATCCAACTCGGTCATTTCTCTCGCTGCTCTGGGGCTTGGGGCTTGTGCTGCTGGACAGGGGGTGGGGGCCGGGCAGCCCGCGTGGTGCTGAGCTGGGGCGCAGAGCACAAGGTGAGAGGGAAAAGGTTTTGCTTTCCCCGCTCTGTCAGAGCGCTGACGTTTCTCACTCAGTCCTTCATCTGTAAAAGGGGCCTAAGAAAACCTCCCGAAACCCTGGAGCAGCTGAGGGCGTGATTTCCGTATCATTTGTGAGGTAGTAAAGCCCAGATCCTTGAAGTAATTCAGCATCTTTTCCTGATTTAAGAGTTGTTGAATGAAGCATCTAAATAAATCAACTGCATGGTTTGGGGCTGGCTTTATTTGTGATTTTTGAGCTTTTTGGTTTGGCAGTACCATGGTAAACTCTTTTTGGATGGAGGCCATGTTTCTCTCTTTGAAATGTGGTGAAGCAGCGCACAAAGCTGTGTGGCTCGCGACGTGTTTCACAATAACAAGGAAACGATGGACTGTACATTACATATAGCGGTCCAGCTGTTCCCACACAAACCCTTCCTTTGGATGAAAGGAGGATGGAGCCGTTGAAATGGTAGCAGTGAATGGCATTAGAAATACGACAGACAGATGCATGTTAATGTAACAGCTGTAAAAGGCCCATATGACAGAATTGGGATAAAGGCTAATTTATTCTACTTCAGTTTTATTGCATTGTTTGTTTTTCCCCTCTGAATGAATTGGGTGCTTGGTGATCTGATGGCAACATAATTTCCAATTGTAAGATGATAATGTACAATTGCCCATGCTGGCAGGTACTGCCAGCTGGAGGACTGACTCCCAGGATCCTGCCCCTGCCCAAAGAGGGAGTGGGAAAGTAGCAAGAAATAAGAGCTTCAGGGTGCGGGCGCTTGTTCCTAAAAGCGCGAAGTGTTGTGTCTTTTCAAGTTTGCCCTGTGTTTCTGCAGTACTCAAGCATAGAAAACTGGGAGCTTCAGTTCCTGAACTTAAGGGAGGAGATACAGCAGAAGGCCACCAAAGGCAGCCAGGAGCCAGCAGTGTGGGACCTCACCAGAGAGGTTTGCAGGGCTGGGCTGGTTTAGTTGGGTGATGAGGGGAGCAAGCAGCTCTTTAAGAGCAACCTAAAACTACTTGAAGGGTAGTTAGAATGAGGAGGCAGACAGACTCTTCTTGGTGATGCCAGATAATAATAATAAAAAAGGGCAGTGGCCCTAAAATCGCAGTTCAGAAGCTTCAAGTTGAATGTTAGGAAAATAGTTTTTGCTAGAAAGGAAGGGCAGGCCTGGGACGGGTTGTCTAGACAGGCTGTGGAAGCGCCATCCTCGGAGGCCGTTGAGTCTTGGCTAGACAAAGTCATGGCTGACCAGAGCCAGTGCTGGCGATAGTCCCGCCTTGAGCACGAGGCTGAGAGGGCCCTTCCAGCCAACATTTCTGTGATAAGAGATCTTGGAAGAGAAAAGCTGTATCTGTAAAAACACTTTAATGCTTAAGAGTGGACGTATTTAGCCGAGGGACAAACATTGTCCGGAAAGCTTTAAATATGTGGAAAAAAGAACAACTTTACAATGTCATAAAAGAATAAGAGGTCCAAAAACTGGATTTTGCTTTGGGTTTCTTGAAAACAGTACTCTGTAGCATCTCAAACTACAGCCATCCATTCACATAGATGTAAAACCATATACCAGTGGATCTGCCATAACTTTCATCCACTTTGAGACTATTAAGCATAGTTTCTGTGGTGGTTATTTTTTATTTCCAGTGTGCTTACTGTATAAACAAAACTTATTTTATTATGTGTACTCCTTTGGAAAACAGCTAATACTTTGGGTGCATGTTTTAGGATTTTTGAACTCACTTCAATATTTTTTCCTGTGTGATAATAGTTGGCTCATAACAGACAGAGCGTAGTAATCAGCTGATGATGGTTGAAATCAGAACCATATACCAGAGGCATGTTGGATCTTTCATGTTGGTTTTGGTTGTTATAAAAAAAATGGACTCACTGATTGGATTTGAAGATGGGGAAAATTTCCTGAGGAAAAAATACAAATGAATACTTGGAGCCACTGGTAGATATTTTGCTTTCAAATGTTCAGGAATTCCTGAAGATTTCCTCCTTTTCTCCCTGAGCAGTGCAAGTTGGCACTGAAATTGCAGAGTCATGGGACAAATAGGTGGCAAAGTCTTGGTCACATTCACTCCCACACAGTGGCAGTCCTCTGCGCCATGTTTATCTTGAACAAGCAGATCTCCTAGGCAGGAAAAACAAATTCTATCCAAGCTTGCTCACGATGATTTGGGGAAAAGACATATTTCTCTGTATGTATTTTTCCTAAACTCCTATATCGCATCTTCCCAAGTCTCAGAATAGGGAAGGAGATCTAAAGATGCCAGTGAAGTGGCAGAACTCCTGGAGCTTCAGTGGAGCTAGACTTTCAGCCATATCTTCAATAACAACTGTTCTCTCTCTGATTTTTCTTGTAAGAGATCAGATCTCTTGAGGGCATGCTTGTCACGCTTGCTATGCGGAAATTACCTGGAAGGTGCTTTGCCAGAAGCCTAAGTCTGGGTTGGTTCCAGTTTGCTTCGCTAATGGATGAATGGTTGAGTTATCCTGGGAGCTTAGTCATATCAAGATATTGCTCATAGCAAGCACTAATTCATTTAGTTGCGTAGAAGGCTTTTGAGCTGATGGCTTCATCATGAGTCAGTTATTTATTATCACATTCCTCTGACGTTACACAGCAATATTGGAACTGCCACAAGAAAACATGAATGATGGAGATTAGATGGACCTTGTCTCTGATAATGGCTAACGTGTCGTGCCTCAGATGGAGGCAAACCACCAGCGCGTCGCATCAGGCTGCTCATGCAAGGGAGACAGAAGTCCTTCTCAACCCCTGCCTGTGGTTAGCTTATATATAGAAACATGAAAGTGACTTTGCAGCTTGATTTCAGTTGCTGGCATGGTGAAATTCATATTCTTAACCATGGCTAATCATTCCCTTTGAAAATCTTGTTAAGGTATTTTCTTCAATTAACACTTGTTTCAGTGAGCTCCACAGATTAATTAGATGTTGCATTACAAAAATAATTATGCCTTTTAACCATTTTCAGTTATTTACTTCTTTAAATGTTAGTTTTGTGAAGCAAACTGGCTTGGTGCCATAATTCATTTGAGCAGAATCTAACACAGATTAATGAACAAACTTGAAAAGAAAGCAGCAAGTCCCCCAGCATTTTATAATTAAGCAGTTTGAATAAAAACAACTGGAACAAAAGTCTCTACATTAAAGCCTCCATAACAACAAATATCAAAAGTAGGTCTGAAGGTAGCTTAGGTAGCTAAAAATCCTCTTGGCTACCTGATAGTCTCCTAGGAGAGCTTTCTGAAGAGTGGACTTTTAGGCAATGCAGGTATTATCCTGCAGCTTTTCACTTTGCAAATGCAAAGTGACAAAGGAATATTGCCAATTTGTTGGAGTAAGGAAGCAAGTAGCTCAAATGCCATAAACCTGATTCTAACCTCATCCTAACGTTTTTCTGCTACTGTACAATTGAATTCAAGAGAGGCGACTCTTCCCAGGAGCTGAGAATTTGTGCCGTCAGCTTTAATTGAGTTACTTCTGATTTACGGTGATGCCGATGAGAGCAGAAGCGGGCCCTGGACAAGTACCTGCATAAGAACGGCCGCAGCTGTAAAGAGTGGGGTGTACCCGCCTCGGCCCAAAGGTGGGACTTTGCTCCTGGGGTGAAATTGCAGCACTGATTTCGGGGAAGCAGTGCTGATTTACACTGCCTGACAAGCTGGCTCAGAAAGTAAAGCGAGGCATAATAAATAGTTGGATTGTGAATATCCTTGGGGCTTCCTCGGGCTGGTGCCTGTGCCTCTGTGAACAGTGCTGTAATTGATGTGGACGAGGCTGGTCTGAAAAGACTGACACTGCAGCCGAAGTGTGAGACGGCACTAAATTTTGTTCACCTCGCATTAAGGACAAGTCAGGTAGACAGAAAAATGCATGCTCTCTTCTCTCCGTGTCCTAGCTTCACCTGCCTGAGCTACTTTTCTGTGGAGCTGTGCCTGTCTGAGGCCTCAGACATCAATTTTCTCTTATTTTCTAATCCATTTAGACCTTTTTTTCCTCAGGAAGATCTTGCCTGGAATCAATAGCTCCCCACTACCAGCCCCATTTAGTGTATATTCATTTATTGGATTTTTAAAAATGGAGAGGAAGAAAACCTGAAGTGAAAATATGGCTTTTCCATCACAAGTCTACTATGTGAAATGCAGAGCCTTCCTTTCAGCTTTTAGTCATACTACATTACAAAATGCAGTTAAAACCATTTATACACTGCAGCTTGGCTTATAAATCCATAAGCAGACTACAAAGGCCTCTTGTAATGTCCTCCAAACCTCAGCCATCAAACGCTGCTTAGGCCCTTTCAGTCAGTCCTCTGCTCGGATAAATCTTCCGTGAATTTGCAGCGGGGCGTAAAGTCTTTCAGATGTGGGCTCTAGCGAGCTGTGACGCACGGTGAATTCCTAGAGCTTTCCAGTAGTGACCTGCTCCATCAGTCTTCTGTTTAGGTGAAGAAAGGTGGCCACCTTATGTCCTGAAGGTAACGTAGGTGTCTGGAGATAAAGATTCTGTACTAGCTAGGACATAAAGTTATGGGGATAATTTTCTTCGTCTTAAGGGGACTGGGCTGAAGTCTGCAGGACTGTCCTCCTGCCGGGCAGTCTGGGTTGCGGAGTGGTCAGTCAGCCTTGCGGGCTTATTTTAAAATTCATTTATTAGCTGTAGTTAAGATTTGAGAAATGCCTGGTCTTCCAGAGAGCCTTTGAGCCTGCCGCCTCCTGCTTGTATTTGGATGCCTGGAGGAGAAAAAAGGTTGAGGGGGAAAGGTTTGCTCCACAAACCTGCCATGCTGCACACCGCAATAAATGGCAGATAAAGCTACTACACCTCCCGGGAAACCTGACTAAGTGAAATATTTCCTTATCAGGAAGGAAGGCAGTTTTTCTGTATCGAGAGCGCTCTTCCCGCTGGAGAGGGGCAGGGGAATGTTAGCGAGGTGAACTGAGTGTGTTTTCACACTGCTTTCTCATGGGAAGCATATATGTAAAAATTGCAGATGTCGGCTGGCATTATGCCTCTTTGCAGCTGAATGTGCTTTTGCATGCAAAGATCCAATGTTCTTAATATGAATCTATCTGGGCGCTTCCCGTCTCCTCATAGTCCTTTAACGTATCCAGCTCAGTACAGACTGCATGTCCCATTTTTCTTTGTGACATGTTCTTCCACCTTCCTCGGGACTATTTGTGCCCTCCTCTGCCTCAGCGTTGTGGTGAGGAAAACGTGCTCACTTTCTGTCTGTTTGCCTGGCAAGGTGCATGAGGGAGTTGTATGGGCATGGGGTACGTAGAGTGATCTGAGATTTAAGTAAGCTGTATTTGGCCTCTTCATATGCTTGGGATGACCCTTGTGCAGAAGTAATTATTGCCTTTCTGAGGTAACCCCAGCCCCGTGAACATCCTTTCTGTCAGACAAAAGGATAGCCAGGAAACTGTTTGCTTCAATAAAACGAATATGAACATTATATATAAACTACGTAACCTGATTTCAGTACTACTCGTGCTGATCCGCATGGGTATGAGAAAGAGCAGCACCAGGTCAGTGTGCCATCTCATTTAGCCGCTCCGTTGGGAGCACTGCCAGCCTCCGTGCTGGAGGTCCGGTGAAGCTGATTTTGCCTGAGCAGGCTCTGCAACGTGAGAGGAAGGTCCTCTGCAGAGGGCAACTCCCATCACACATGGCTCCTTCAAAGCCCTGTGTATCCTGTAAGTGGGATGAAGAGGAAATATTTTTAGCAATGGCACTGCCTTAAATCTCTTGGGTGAAATGCATGCCTGTCTCTACAGTTCCCATAAGAGGTCTCAGCAAGGACCCCGCGCACACGAACAGTTAAGCCCCTGGAACCTAGGTGCAGTGCAGCCTCTTCACCAGGAGCTGGGCCAACATTTTTATTGGAGCATCAATTATTGAAATGGGCCAGCACAGTTCTCCCTTCTCAGCAGCCTTTCTCCTTTTGGCAAGGAGGAGAGTTGCAGGACCCAGAGAAGAGAGATGCTTCTTCACCTGACATGTGGCAGAGGCATTAAATGCATCAGGCACCAGAGGCAAAAACTTTTCTGTTGCTAAGCATCCAGCCCACCCGCTGGGCAGGTTTTCAGTGGTGCTGGAGGCTTCCTGGGTGTCAGAATGGGTAGTAAAAGACGGTTTGAGTTCAGGATTTCTCTTTTTCTTTTTTCTTGAGCCAGATCTTGCAGTCTGGGATGGAGAGGTATGGACACAAAAATAACTTACTTCCAGATAAGCTAAAACAAGCTTGCAAAATGTAAATTAGGTTCAGTGCATTTCCTGCAAGTTATCTTTTCCATCCCTGTGGAAGGGGACTCTACTCTGGAAGTAGACATGCACACAGAGTAGCTTTAGTCCAGCTAGCTCAGGGACTGATAGATCCGCAGTAGTAGGCTACCTACCCGTACTACTACCCGTAGTAGGCCAGGCTTCAGTGCGAGGTGCACAGGCTCAATCCGAAGGTCTTTGTACATGTGCAAGATTAATCTTTGCAGCTTCTGCTTCACTGCTTTTAGTACTCAAGCAAACCAGATTAAAGATACCTTCTGTATCTTTGCTCCAAACCCTCCTGTGGTTATCATTGGATATATTTCTTTAAAGATCTGTTTGCAATGGTGATTACTGTGAAGCAAGTAAGATTATCTCTTCTTTCTCTTCTCTCTAACCTTGCCTATCTGTCCTTTAACAGTAAGTTTCTTAGAGCAGCGTGTCATCTCTTTGAATTACTGGAAAGCATCTGGCAAATAATGTGTATATACAGTGATAACTGTGTATCAAAAGTGCTAATCTTTGCTCATTTTTTAGACTCACTTTCTTCTAGAGCTTTCTATTCAAGATGGGACTCAGAACTGGGGAGTGTAAAGTTTCCTAAAGTATATATTATTTCTGAGCTCCAGTACAATAGCCCTGAACTCATGGCTCTCAAACATCCCATTATCTGTAAAGCCCTGAGAGAGCAGCGGTGACCAAGAATGCCAAGTCACATCTTCCCCGCATCATATTTTGTGTGTCGGTGTTGCTCCTTGTGGCTGCCATAGGTTAGAGATCAATGCCTCTGCATTTAGGTAAATCCTGATGAGTCTGCATTTAGCTGAAGGCTTGTGCTGATATTATGCATAAGCTGTTCTGGTTCAGTACTTTTTCATATACTTTGTTCATAGCTTGATTATGTGTGATTTCTTTCTTCCTGAAATTAGTAAGACAGGCACCTCGGTACCTTACTCCTGAACTTAGCCCCATTTTAAGGCTTGGTACGAATGAGGGCTGCCAGCTCTGCCCTTGCAGTTTGATCTACCTTACAAAGCTGAAACAGAAGTTGATCAGCACAAGCACAAAATCTCTTTTCTTTTGCTGTGATAACAGATGGTGATAATGGGTAATATCAATGCTATTTTAGTCACTTATCCAGAAAATATACTAATTGAGGCTAAGAGGTGTGAAAAATGTTGCAAGGATAACCGTAATGAAGTTTCTCCCAAAAGAGCGGAGGCTGCATAGACTAGTAATAAGTTCACCTTATTGCTAAGCAAATGATGCTGCTAGATCTGTAGATTAAAAACAAAGGCTCTCCTCTTAAACATTCCCTTGAGAGTAGGCAACCCCTTCTGGGGAGGATGAAATAATGATCCGTTTAGGCCTTTATTCGAAGTTGCAGTTTCATCTACGTCTCTCTGCCTAGGCTATATCAAAATCCAGGCACTACTGAAGGCCTCTTGAGACCCGAATGAAGATCTGAAGACTGGAATCTGAAGCCAGCCAAGAGGCAAAGAGACTCAGGAGAAATTTAGGCAGTCCGAATATGGTCTTTAGTGCCTATTCACATCTCATATGTTCTTTAGCCAACAATTTACATCCAAGAATGTAATATCCTCCTCCACTCTTCCCCTCTTTCTGTCCAGTCCTCCAGCCCTTACATGAACTTTGAGTAATTCCCATCAAAGTCAGCTGGTTTGCTGAGTGAAGTTCAAATCCCTGTTGGCTCTGTGTAGTGCAGCTTTAAGTCCTGGTAATAAAAGAGATTGGGGAATCTGCAGAGAATTAGCAAATCACAGGCCAACTCCATATCCTGCTCACTGCCTGATCAGCCCTTTTCTGAAGAAAAGGTAACTCACTGTCCAGTCTTCCCAGTCCAGCAGAGAGACCTTAAAGCCTGATATCATTCAGCTAAAGATCTATCTTGAGATCCTCTTTCCTGAAGCCTCAGAATAAATTTTAAAGGAACCCTGCTGTTCCAGCCCTAGCAGAGAAGTTAATGAGATACATTCTCAGGATTGACAGCCTTTCTTGACAACCTTCTTAGCATCCCTTTGATGCTCTCCTGACAGTAGTTTCCAAGGTAGTGAATTATACCTGGACATAAATCCTTCACTGGGAAATAAAGCCACTATTTTGCACTTACAAACTCTAAATGCAGAACGAGGCAATTTTAGGCAATACACTTACCAGGTTTAGCTCATGCAATAACTCAGGCTTCCAAGAAAGATACCACTTAAGTAGTTTTATTGCTGTAAATGGGATTAAAATTCACTAAGTTTTTGTCAAAGCATCAGGGTCCCTAGTAATATATTTAATCAGTAATACTAGACTCTGTCCTAAGTTGCTGGTTACCTAACTTCAATATTGAACTTTTAAAGTGAGCCTAGTGCATGCTGAGTGGAAGAGGGCAAATGTCTGAAAAGTATGTTGGCTGTTGCAGTTCTTGTCCTATGCCCTTCATGTCATGTTGCCCATTTGAACTGCAGCTGGGCCTTTTTGCACCAGGAATCTTGTGTCCTGTCCCCCCTCCTGGATTTGAAATTAATGAATGCATAATTTCTGTCCCTATCTGACATCATCTGCTGATGAAAATAGTTCTGATGTCATCAGGTTCTGACCTTAAATGAGTAAGAAGGACTGTGAACCCTTAAAGAGATGGAGTTGTGAATGTGTCTTTAATCCTACAGCAAACAGGGTCACTTATAGTGCCACGGTCCTGCTTTAAAGGTAACAAAAGCTTCAGGCAAACCTGCATTGTACAAAAGCACTGGCCAGGTCATGTCACAGTCTGCAGCAGTGTCTTCTAGGAGCTAAAGCTACTTTGCGGAGCATTTGAGACAAACCCAGCTGGGCTGGATCACAAAGCTGATCTTCAGATCAGCTGATCCAAACTTCAGGGGCCTCTCCAGAGAGATGTGAAACAGACTGCCTTTCAGGCCTGCTGTGCTTGCTTGCTTGCCTGAACTGCATCGCTTATGCTGACCAGCTCGAAGCTGGGGGAATTAATAGTACTATGAATGTGTCTCGGCCTTAAGATCATCTCACTGAAATGCTTGCATTTCTGAGAGATGCCCTATCAGAGGAACCTCGGCAGGCATCTGCATGCTCTGCTTCTGCCTTTTCCTTCTCTTTGCTAATTGTTTTAGCTGATGAGGGAGATGGAAGCACTCATGATCCTCAAGCCTTGAGGGTTGAACGTCAGCAGAGTTGGCTCAGCTATTCACCTTTGCAAAGTAGAGAAGCTTGGTGGTGTGCGTAGTAGGGAAAGGAATAAATGCTTTCCATTATGAAAAGAGTACCGCATTTGGACAATGCTTATAAAAAGGCCAAATGAAAAACAATTAAGGGCAGGAGGGGGGAAGCACTGGCAGAAAAGAACTGGAACATGTATTTGGAATCCCTGTTACAGCAACTTTGACCAAGAGGAAATTAAATGGCAATATTCACGAGTTAAAGGAATTTACAAAATAAGGAGGAAGCTGATCCATATTGCTCTGGTGTGCAATCTTGCGTGGCTCATCAGCTGCGCTGCAGTAACCCCCCCCCCCCTTCAGTGTAGGGCATAGTGGTACGTGCAGGCTGAGCAGTACCAGCCTGAGGCTTGCTAGGTGAGGGAGGGCTGGATCCTTGCTGTGGTCTGCTGTTGGGGCTGGACGATAACTTTGGTTCCTGAGCAAGCTGGAAGTAAATTATGCTGGGCCGTGCTCGCTCAAACTCACGTTGTGCAAGGCACCAGCTTAGCTGCAGCACCCGCTTTGGGAGGGCAGAGGCATGGCTCTGCCTCCTCCCTGCTCGCTGGGGGCCAGAGCCAGGGTGGGGACAACAGCAGGGTGGTACCTGGGTGCAAGGGAAAAACAAATGCTTCCCATCTGCCTGGTCCTGCTCACCTCTGCAGAGGAGCCGCAGCCTGTAGCTTCTTCCTAATACCTGCGGCTTTCTTTCGCATCTTTTATGGAAGAGTTTTTTAGTATCTTTTCTTTTCTCTGTCTGTTATAGTTTTGACTCCGTTAGAGGACAACCATGGGGCCAATCTAGCTACCATTTTTCTCAACAAGCTGCTGTAGGTCAGAGGCAAAGTCCTTTTCCCTATATAATTTTCTTTACAACTATTCCTCTGGTCATATTCCCTTTGCCCCTGAGTACTGATGTCTCGTGCGTGTTTGTTTTTTTTATTCTCCATTTCCTTTAAGGCCTCTCAGGAATGTGCCTATTTTCAATGGGGAGAGGCGCCATCCTAACAAGTGTCATGTCTACCCTGTGACTCTTGTTTCTGGAAAAGGAAGAATTTCCAAGGAGAACGGGGACCTCATTAGGGGAATCCGCTTGATCTGTCCCCATAGTTTTTGTGTTTTCTTATCCTCTGGGGGTTTTCTTACTCTAGTCAGAATTGGGGATTGATATAGCTATTTGTTATTCTTAGCTACTTTTGAGAGAAGTCAAAAATGGTGGTTTCCATTAGTCATTTCCCATGATGACCATATAAAGGCCATGGCAAGGCATGATGTTGGATCTCAGCCTATTGCCAGTATCCAGGAATCGGGGTGGAGGACTCTCCCTACAGACTGTACATTAAGAGGAATTCCTTTTCATGGGTGAAGGTTCACATTTTTCCTCTAGAGCAGAGGAACTGTCCTGTTCTCTCATCCAGTGATTAAATTATGCTAGGCAACTTCCTCAATTTTACCAAATCTAAGGCTCCCAGAATTCAGTAGAGTTTGCACAGCCACTGCATTGCAATACCATATGGGTTGGTGTTAGGGGCAGCATTAGGTTTGGCATTAAGAGTAAAAGAAGAAGCAACTTAGATATTACAAAAACAGACTAAGGCTGATCCAAAACTCATATCATTTTCTTTTCTGGTCTGGTGGTTTAAGGCTCACAAAACTGCAGTTAGCTATTTCCTTTTCTCTGTTGCTTTTCAGTGTTGCCAGCTGCCTTCATTCTTGTGGCATTCCTGGTATGGCAGGAAGGGCAGGCACTGGAAAGCAGATAAAAAGCTGTTTGTGGAAAGCCTCCCAGTCCAACTTTGCAGACATTAAGTGGCACAAGGATTGGATGAATATTCAAGTGTTTTGCTTCTGCAAACCTAATAGCCAGGGCTATGACATTGAATCACAAGCTGTATGGAATATCCATCTGAGCAAAGACTTTGGTTCTTTCTTCTTTCAAATGCTTTGCATGTTGTAAAGTAATAAAAGCATTAATAATAATTAAAAGGTATATTAAGTTATCAAGGTGGTCTCTTAAAAGTAGTGAATATGTTGATCATAGTAGAGAGAAGGCAGTTGTTAAGTGGTACCCTTGTGTTATTTTTTTCTTCTTGCTATTTCTCTCCATACCTTATAGCTTTGGGTATATTTTTCCTGCTTCCTTACTGCCCATTGACCTTCTTTGTCAAGAAAACGTCAGGAGGCCATCAGACAAGTCGCACTACTTATTGTGTAGGGAAATCCTCGGATTCGTCTTTTATTTCTCAACACTAGCAACATTTGTTGAAGCCTGATGGGCAGAAATGCTCGACCAGCACCACTCGGTGACGGAGAGCAGATGTCCAGGTTACCCGGGTCTTACGACAAGCTTTGCAGTGGTTCCAGGTCCCGGCTGTGTCTGAGATGCCCCAAGGGATTTATCTGCAC
Source organism: Dromaius novaehollandiae (assembly GCF_036370855.1). Classification (NCBI taxonomy): domain Eukaryota; kingdom Metazoa; phylum Chordata; class Aves; order Casuariiformes; family Dromaiidae; genus Dromaius; species Dromaius novaehollandiae. The sequence goes on from NC_088117.1 coordinate 5,025,550, forward strand.
TGCCACCTCGGGGTCACTGCCTGGCTGTAGAAGGTCATTCATTATCTTTCTCAACCTCAGCGCTTCCTGCTAGCATCTAATTCTGCTACATTAAGTTGTGTGTTCTGAGGTCTAAAGAGCTTTAGTTTTTCTCCTTTACCTGCTTTAAAAATATGATATTACAATTTAAAGGTAGGTATCAAGCCCTTCTCTATACTGAAAGATAAAAATGCAGGCGAGCATAGCAACGTAAAGTTGAAAGCCATAAAAGGTAGCTTCTATCGTGGTGCGCCGTTCTCTGTGATCTGTAGTATCTTATCACCATGCGAGGATGACTTTTTTTTTTTTTTTTGGCTAAGTGTACATTCCACAGAAATTTTAGGGAAGTTACAAGAAAGGCACACAAAACTGAGAAGCTTCTTGAAAGAACCCTTGATTTTCACAGATAATAATTTTTAGTGCTGAAGAAAGGAAGAAAATTTAAATGAGAAATTACTATGAAATCTCTGAAGTCCAGCAGACAATTCCTCTCCCCCTTTACCTCCCATTCAGTTCGTTCTTCCTACTCATTTCACCCTCGTGAGCTCCAATTCCTTTAATGACATTTACCTGCAACTGTGGCTTGCTTAACAACTCAGAGCCACAGAAACTGTTAGGTCTGCTATTTTCCAGGCTTTATTTGAGGCAGGAGGAAAACTGACAGTTACAGAAGAGCAAGTGCTGTCTCAGAGTTTTGTTCAGCCTGTGTGGTTCCGGCTCTCCTCCGGGGCGAGGCGTCAGTGAGCATCCTTGCCAGTTCCAGCAGGCTGTGAATAAGGATAGCCGGGGAAAAAAATTGGATGTGAGCTTTAGCTCAGTGAAAACTCTTAACGTTTTCTGGAACTGCAGAATAGAAGAAATGATGAATATTTTACATTAGATAAAACAGGACTGGCTCTGTTAATTTAAGTAATTTTTCATGTAGTTAATGTTTATCACAGGAAGCAAAGGTTTATGGGGACTAATCTTCAGCTGGTAAGAATTAGTGCCTTTCCATAGACTAATGAATCTGCACTGACTTATTCCAATTCAGCATTTGACTTACTGCAAATAATGAAATTGTGAGGTAGGGATATAAGGAAGAAATTAGCCCTACTGCAGCTTGGCAGAAATCATTGTGCAGTTTTCAAAGGTGCCGAGCACTCAAGACTAGAACTGGCCAAAGCACTCATGACAAACAATATTAACAGCTTAATGCCTTTATAGCTGTTAAGTGGTCACAAATCAACCCTGCTTTGCCTTCAGTGCATTAGTTGTTTTGCAATTACTCGGAGCTCAGCTCTGAGGAGTCGTGTTCAGGCTTCAGGCCTGAATCTGGTTTCTATTCTCGCCGCCGCTGTGTGGTTGGCTGCCCAAGTGACGTGGGATCGTTTCTGCTCTCTGACTGGGCAACTGAAGCATTTTAAGTATGAGAATAATTAATAACATACTTTCCAGTTATGCTAATGGGAGCTGCAGGTGTTTGACATTTCTGGAAATCAGACTTCTGTACAACATCAGACTTCATTAATATTGTAGCACTGAGGAACTTCTGCCCTGGACACAACCCCTATTGTACTAGGCACTGTACAAACTCAGAAGAGATTTCCCTGGCTCCAAAGCATTTACAGTCCAAATAATTTTAAATCCTATTGTTAAAAATTACAATGCATCATGCCTTAGAACTGTGTAACAATATGTTCATGAAGCAGAAACAAAGATGCGCTCAGAGAGACAGGGCCCACTTGAAATAATTGTACATCTGTCTGAAACACTTGACCTACTTTGTACAAATGACCTTCAAAGGTACTGTCACGGATATAGATTTGAAGGAGTATGAAAAAAAAGATTCTTTCTCATTTGCTCGCTTTCTGTATCTGAAAGGACTTTGTATGCAGTCAGTTTTACAACTGAGCTCTTTGGTTCTCACCTCATGATGCCCATTGAAGAAAATTATTGGCAGCGAACTTTGATACACGAAGCATCTTTAAAGTCTGGTGTTATATAAGCTGTGATTCTTTTTCTTGTGTGCTGGGTCTATAAGCACATGAAGTTTGATTGCCTTCTAGTTATCTGGTTATCGTTTGCTTTGTTTTCCTTGCATTTAGAAGTCATTATGACAAGAAGTTTTGCTTTTTTTATGTGTGTGTAAAGTAGACATTGGGATTTCAAAGCTGCTAAAGGAAACCTGCTGCACAGTTGCCTTGGAGAGGCTGCCTGGGTGAATCTCATCCCCACCTATCTCTTTTCCACAAGTCTGGTGCATTTAGTTTCAGTTTGCAGCAGGTTGCTCCTGAAGTAGTACAGCTTCCATTTCTCCCTCCCATAGGCAGAAGCAAAACATCGCAAACGGAAAATAAAAAGGTACCTTCAGAAAGATTTCTTTTGGGGTTTTTTGATTAAAAGACAAACTCACAAAAAAAAGGGGGAAAAAAAAAGACAGACTTGTGGTCATTGCAAGCTTTTATAGTGAAGAAAAATATACCCTCTTATGTCCTCCATTGCAAAAGAGGGTTTTGGCCTTTGTTTTTTGTGGAGGCATGTATCATTTGGTTTTATCATTCTAGAATTTTGCAGAAAGCTCTGAATGTCTTCCAGAAATGCGTATTAGAGACCAGAAGGTTATTGATGGAGACTTTTGAGAGCAGTCTATATTCAGGAAGCTCAGCGGTATCCATTAAGAAACATAGGTGCTCTACTTCATTTAATTAAATGCAGTACTTAGGATGAGTGAATTGGCTGTGTGAAATATCTTTTATCTGTCATGTTTTTGTAAAGAAAGGAGACAATTTAAAGGCATGCTAATCTTTCCCGTTATTCTGAAGCTAAACCTTCAGTAAGAAAAACTGCCCTTCAAGTGCAAGTGTCATAGTTAACACCTCTTTATAAAAGATAAATGATAATGGAAGAGGAAAACAATTACCACAGTACTTTCAGCCATGACGAAAGCCCTTGTGGATGAAGCAGAGGTTCTTAGTGAAAGAGCATAACAGATAAAGCATCATCAAACAAGCAACCGAGAATGGGAAAAGCTAAACTTAACAGAAAATTTATTTCCTTTTGTTTGCATTTCGGTTGACTGATTTTCCTGTGGCAATCAAAACTGATGCTTTTGGTGGAATTAGCATGTTTCTGACACCCCGTATCTTTTGCCATCGTAAATGTACTTTTACGAAGAGGCTGAAGAACCCACTGGAGCCCTGAGTCTCCCTGTGGAGGACCTTCTCTCTCCCTGCTGACTGTAAGGACACAGCTGTCTCTGGGCCAGGCTGGTTTGGTGTCAGTGTTGTGGCAATGCTGCTGCCCAGCCATGAAATCTTTGAGCTGAGATTTTCAAGAGACCCTTTGGGAATTCCATATTTTGGCAAGAACTGGCCATCAAAGTACTTTACACTCATTTGGCGTTTCTGACATGCATGTATTTCCTTCTCTGTTATCTCAGAACAAAGCTGGCAATGGGAAGGGTCAGTCGGAAAGCCCAGATCCAGCACAGCCCTGTGGTGCAATTGCATTTAAGCAGTAAGTTGCAGTGGCATCAAATCACAGGTATTAGGAAGAAGGAAGATGCGGTCAAAGCAGTGAACCCCAGTGCTGTGGTTTCAGATAGCAAGTCTTCTACAGAATCCCTCTGTGACTTTGGAAAACACCTAGCACTGCTGTGCCTAGCAGTACATCACAGTATTTTATATTTATTTGTTTCTGGGGTGTTCAAAAGCAAATATTTAGGAGCCTGTGTATTTTATCAAATTAAACATTTCTAACTGCAGTAAAGCCTACAGTTGTTTGAAGATGTCTGCAGGCTTCCTCAACCCCGCAGGTTTTCTGGGCAGATTGGTGATGTATGGAAGTTTGTCTCTATCTTAAAATGTACACATTTGGAAGCCAGACTGTGTCTGAGGCTGGCACTCCCCTTATGGAGTGAGATGGAAATGTGGCGTGTTGACATTGCATCTCGAGACTTGCCTGAAGGCTGAGCTGTGGACTAGACTAGTGGTCTGCATGGAGTCCAGCAAGCTCAACTTGAGGTTCAGCCAGTGGGCTCTTTGGACCACAGTGAACCGTGCTTGCTTGAGTATGTCCAGCTGCTTAGGTCTCTGCGAGATGTGAAGTGTGGTTCCCAGACAAGCAGTCCGTAGGCTGCCCATGAGGCAGCAGCGTATCCAAAGCCCAGGCAGATTACAGGCCAGCTGCCGTTGTATCTGCCCATCAACCACAATTATAGCTGGGGTCTTCCTTACTCCCTTAGGATCCTGCAAAAATCCTGTCTTTAGTTTGTGCAAATTGAGAGGTACAATACAAATAAATTAACGGATTATGCAAATGTATAAGCACTTAGCTGTGATTTCCTCTGAGATTTATTCAGTGCAATTCAATGGAGTGACTGGCATGAAGGAATATTGCTCAGTACTCTTAGGCATGTGAAATCTGACCAATAATACATTACTAAGATAATACTTTCTTATCTCATAAGTATGCTGGGAAGATTGATTAGTCTTTGCCTGTAAAGTGCTGGGAAGCTGGGAAGTGTTATTTGCCATAAACGCTAAGTATTACTCTTTCTGAGGCATCTGTGACTCAGTTCTTCAGATAGCTTTAAATAAAAAAAAGCCTTTGTCATTAACAACAACAAAAAATAGCATAGGGACTTACTGAACTACATTGACAATAACTAAAGTAATCAAAAGCATGAGCTGGCAAGATCCTCAAACTTTAAACTTGAAAGGAGTTCTGAGACATGGAACACTGCAGTGCTGAGGACTACTGGCTTCATATGCCAATGTATGGTTTTTTTCTCCCTTTTTCTTGCAGCCAGGACTAAGATCTTTGTTTTTTACCTGGCCTCCTTTCTAAGCACGAGGATGTCTGAAACCATGTGAGCGTGCAGAGTTTCTAAGGATCTGAAAGCAATGAGCAATAGGTATCTGCAGAGGCTTGCCACAGAAGGTCTTGCATGTCATCCCATGTACAAAGCTTACATTTGGAGCAATACTGTGTTATATCACTTCCCAGCATTGCTAGCCTGGTGAGTGAATGGGAAGGGCTTGGAGGGTAGATGGTGTTGTTTGGTTAGTGAAGCTTTGAGCACTGCCCGAGAGAAATGCCCCTAGGAATGTTTGTTAAGTGGCAGAGATTGAAGGTGCTGTATCACAGATCTCCTGATGGGATGTCTCAGTGACAACGCTGAGATTTGCAAAGAGACTAATAGGGCTGGGAGCCTAACGTTTTTGCATCTCCCATGCCTCTTAGGAAACATCTCATCCTCTGAGTTACTAAGCTACTATAGTCGTTCTAAAATGTGCATCTAGCAAGCACCGCTTGCTACTTTCTGTTGGCTTCATGGAGTTTTGCACTTTTCTGCCTCCCCATTTTCATTCTGTAGTACCAGGCCAAACAGTTAAATCTAGTGGAACAGTTTTTTATTTTAATTTCATTGAAGAATTGACAAATAGGTTCTACATTCTTCTTTTCTTGTGAATTTCCCAAGTGAAGAGGTAAGTTCAGCATCTTAATGTGGTATTGATCTGAGCCCTCTGGTATTTGAATTTGCTTGACTTTGTAAAGTTTGCATAGGTAGGATATCTGAACATCACATGCCTGCCAAGCTAGAGACTGGTCTGTTTGATCTGGCTAACTCATAATTAATTGAGCTGTTAACGTGAGTATTTGATAAGAACACCTGGGGGTGTTTGGCACAAAAGGTACTGGAGACTTGGAGTTTGACAGATGGATGCTTTCCAAATTTAAATCAGGTAGGTCTTAAACAATGATTTATAGCTGGGGAGAGTGGAATGTAAAGTGATGTGATATTTTCCAAGTGAAGCAGTCTGGTCTTTTTTAAGATCAGGATAGAGGATGGAAATGATCTGAACTGTCTATTAGCAGCCTTCATTTCAGCTAGAATAGGCTTTTATATTGCACTCTTTATGCCCAGAGTCTCCCTAAGCACTTTGTTATGACGAACCACATAATAATACAGTATATAGAGGTAAAAAATAGAGCAGTCGTGATGCGTGTAATATCTCACTGTTGATTTTAGGGTTCACTTCATCTTGCTAGCAAACTTCACGCTACAGGAAGATTCCCTACAAGCCCGGAAGAGTTTCATTTCTAGAGATAGGTAGCGATAATATGAAGAGCTGTTATCCTTCCAAAGTTACATCTCCAGCAAACATCAGTCAGGTGCTATGAGGTTTTTATAGTAGCTGTACTGACGTGTGCTGCAGCACGTTTGAGTGTTAACTAGGCAAGTTAGCCCCTTGATTCTGTGGCATAACGAAGGGACCTGGAAAAAGAGCATCAGTTTTCATTTAAGGGACATGTATCACCAGTGAGAGTAGAGCATGCAGAGGGGCAGGAAATGAATGGCATGGTTGCCATTGAATGGCTGGTTGTCCCATCATTCTCTGCGAATGAAACCACTTCCCAATTGCAAATCTTTTTTCGGTTATTGAAGGCTTCTTTGTGAGTTTATGCCAGACACTGGAGCGGACCCCAGACAGTGTTGTGTTACCATGTCTTCCTTCAAAGTCTGGTATTGCTATTGTGGATTCCTTCTCCTACGGGTTACTCTAGCTTAATGTAGCAAAAGTCAGAGCTCATTCTGGCCCTTGAACCTGAACGTGTGCTTTGTGAAGAGAGAGAACAAATGACAACCTCCAAAAGACAGTCTTACTCTGTGGGTGGAGGAGAATATACGGCAAAAACTTATTTTTTATTACATTGTTCCCAAATATTTTTAACCTCAGTTGTGCTTAGATTGTACCCAGAGCTGACTGAGACACCTGCTTGAACAGTCTTGGCTTGTTTTGCTCCTCAGACTGGAAAATTCCTCTGGGAGATGCATTGCTTGAGGAGGAGGGTCTAGGAAACAAAGGTTGTTCAACGCACGCCGCATTCCTTTTCTACACAGTATGTTATATATATAGCTCCATGTAAAGGCTTACTGCAAGATAGTGTTAATGGCAGAAGTTGTATAATTTGCTCTGTGGTCTAACTCATCACATGCTGAGCTACCAGAAACATTCATTTACTCAGTAGATATTATTTGGCGTGCGTGGTGGCTGCTGAAGTTATACCAGTGTGCACCCGTGCAATTTTGGACTTTGTACAGTCGCCATTTGGCAGGATCGCCACTGCGAAGAATGTTAGTTTATCAATTTCTTCTCACGTACTTTTGTTTGTTCTGTCTGTATCGCCAAACCAAAGGCACCAAATTCCGCTATAAAGAGTATTCTTATTCACAGGAGATTCTGTTAAGTGTACTTACCATCAGAGACAGTGCTATACACTGTGTCACAAAAAGGGGGTTGTTTTGGGATTTTAATCATGTTCATATTCAAGCCATAGCAGGTTTTTATTCACTTGTGTTGCTAAAAGACTGATTCCCTTTTATTCTAGGAAAAATACTAACTCAATAGAAATAAGATGAAACAGAGAATCATAGACTAACGTACGTTGGGTGTATGGGGGCACCTCTGGATGTTTCTGCCTCAACCCCCCTGCTCCCAGCAGGGCTGTGAAGTTTGATCAGGTTGCTCAGGGCTTTGTCCAGTTGGGGTCTGAGTATCCTTAAGGATGGAGGTTGCACAGTCTTTCTGGGCAATCACTTCCAGTGCTTATGCACCCTTACCGTGACACCCCCCTGCTCCACCTCCCTTATCTAGCTGGAATTTCCATTGCTGCAAGTTGTGTGTGTTGCCTCATACTCTTTGCCTGTAAACCTCTGAGAAGAGTCTGGCTCCAACAGCTCAGTGACCCCCTGTAAGGCAGCTGAACCCTGCAATTAGACTCCCCTTTAACCCCCAGGTAGAGCAAAGTCTTCTCTCCCAGCCACTCTTCGTATTTCACGCACTCCAAAGTACAGCCTATAGCCATATTAGAGGCCCACCACTGGACTCAGTCCAGTTTGTCAGTAGGTTCATTTTGCTGACCTTGTTTTTCCCTTGTATGTGTGTTTGTATCCAAGCCCCATTTCTAGGTTAATACGACTGCTTAAGGCTCTTTTCTGTTCTTTCATTTTTGCTAAATGGATTTTAGCTGTACTGAGATTATTTTAGACCTTCTCATGCTTTATATGGAAGCTGGGAGTGGAAATAGCAAAAAGAATTCAGTATATGGGTAAATGGACTGAAACGGACTGGTTGTTCTCATAGCTCAGTGCAAACATCACAGTGAAGTAGGCACGAGCTTGCAGAAATACTCGGGGTATTCTCACACATCAAAACATACACGGTGTTCCAGCTTCCTTTGCAAGGTCTCCTATTCAACAATATCCCCAAACCTCTTCATCTGGTCAGAGTTATTCTGTATGGTAGACTGTCTGATTTTCTGAGACGTGAATGAGCTTCCTCAGAGATGGTTAGGGAAAAAAGTAAAATCTGAAAATTATCATTCAGGCAAAGATGGAAAATGTTTTCCATCTCCTAAGCACTTGTGACATTGCTTATGTGATTGCTTTCTTCTGAACCCCCTAACCTTTTCTTTGGCCAGTCAGTATTCATCATTTCCCACCCAGAAGTGCAAGCAGTTTTTGGATATGCGTATCATGGGGTGAGAAGGTAGATATCTCCTACCCTGAACATGCACATCTGTTCTTTCATCTTGTCTCTTCCTTTAATATCAGTGCTGTTGAATCTGGAAGATTTTTTACTGGTTCCTCGTCCCTTTTCCACCCTTTGCCTGCAGTGCGTTTTTCACTAAGCTGCTGTCAGGGGTTAAAGCCTGGAGCAGTCTCACTGATGCTGAGTTAAACAGCAGATCAAGGGCTTTGTGGCATCAGGATGCAAATACTGCAAAGAGTGTGGGCAGTGTGCTCCCCTGCCCCGGGGCAGCCTTGGGGCTGCTCGCACGCCCGGCTTTGCCCCTTGTGCACAGTTGGGTGTGCGTAGCTTTGGGTACAACCTGAGCAGCCTCGCAGCATCGGTGACCTGTGTCCTGAGGTGGGATAGGTAACGGGCCACGGGAGAACGGTGTGCGGGCTCCCTGTGTGGTGGCCCCCGGGTAGATCTCTGCGGCTGCTCCAGATGCTGCTCTTTCAGTGCCATAAGCCGCAGCTGGCAGGATCCCCCTCAAACCATCGTACAAAAGCCCCATTTGACTTGACTTAGGGACCTGAATGAATCTTGTATATAGATAACCTTTTCCCAGTTCTTCTTGCAAAGAGTGGTGGAAAGGTGCTGTTATTTTTGGAAGCGACTCTGGTCATGTAGCATTGTCTGTTAGGAACTGAAATATAACCGTCCCGTATTTCAGCTGGAAGCATTTCCATATAAAAGCTTCTTTAACTTGTCACTGTACTGCAAATTTAATTTTTAGGTTTTTAAATTGAAGTCTGCCTAGCATATATTATTAGTGAGAGCGAAATTACTTGAATGTGAAATTGGGGAGTTTAAATATTCAAAGGGCACTAAGTGAATTAGGTTTCATTCTCCTATTGAAGAAATTGTTCTGTTTCTCTCCAGCATTTTATGCCACACATACATTATAATTTCAGACTAAGGATACATAATGCATTCAGTCCCTATTTCCAGTTTCTCCTTTTCTTCAATTTGCAGTGTCTCGCTTAGCTAAAAATCAATTTGTTATTACATAAATTGCTGCAGGATATAAAGCTGTCTATGTAACTAGCCCAATTAATTAATATTTTTGCATTGTATTTTAATCAAACATAATAGCCAGGCAGCTAAATATGACCACTCATCAGTATTTTCCAATGGAGCTTATTTTTTGTGATTAAATCATAACTGCAGTCTATCCTTGTGCTGTTCCACTACCCTCGTTTTGAAATGAAGTGTCCTCAACAGCAGCTGAGGAAAGCCCGAGAAGTGAGAATTGCAGGGAGATGGTGGAGGCTCCAGCTCTTTTCAATGAACAGACTAGTCCTCGTAAAGATTTTTAGCCCAGTGGAAGACCCCGAACCTGTTTTGCATCTTCCTAGAGTACATGAGCATTTTGGTTCCATTCAGCTTCCTCTCTTGCTACAGAAGATCTCTAGAACTATGTCCTGGGTCACTTTAAAGTTATCTTAAACATGGTTCGCTCCTCCTGTGACTGATGGAGATACCTGGGCGCTCTCCATTCTGTAGGTTACTCTAATTTATTATTGCTTGCAGCAGTGTTCAAAGGAGCATGAGCCAGATGGAGGCTGTAGCAAAGCAAAACATCCAAGCCCATGGGTCTTTCCGTTTCTCCTTGTCTCTTCTAGGCCCTGAGATCAGGGCTGAGTTGAAGCTGACAATGGCACAGGCATAAATTTACTGGTTCTGTGTGAACAGAGAAATATGAAGTTTCTGTTTTAGCAAGTCCAGCCATTTTCCTACCCTTGGATGGAGTAGAGAGGCTAAGGCAGAGTAATATGTTCTATAAAAACAATGCTCAGATCTTTTATTGTGTGTTCACCTGCAAAATAAAACACTAAGTTGGAAAATACAGTCCTTGGGAAGTAGTCTCTGTTGTATCTCCAGGCAGAGAGAAGAGGGTCAAGCCTTCTGCCTGCCAGTCCAGCGCGCAAGATGCGGCAGAGCTTAGAGGCTGCAGCCCCCTCAGGCTGTTGGAGATGATGGCAAAGCTGAATATAGAAACGAGCTCCTGGAGACTATCGCAGTAACGGTTTGCACTTTCCCTACAATGCTCAAGCAGATTCCCAGGTGCCCTGTGTGCTTTTTTGGATGTGCTAAAGCCATAGGCATGTGCGTGTGTCTGGTCAGGGAATCTGGAAAAATGGGCCTGAAGAGGGCCCTGGTGCCTCCCTAGCCTGATAATTCTGCAGCTATTTTAACCCAAGGACTACGTGGACTTTTTGGGAAGAAAACCTCGACCAGCCTTGCTACAGTTGTTTAACGTTGGCTACAGCCAAGCAAATAATAGGCTAAACGTTGAACGTTCATGTATTGAGATTATTTGTTTGCATGCAGATGTGCACATACAGGAGGTCTTTATAATTATGTTAGCCTACAGCTTCTAGCACTCCTTGTGGCATTGACTAAATTTGGACTTGAAGGATTTCTGATGTTCACAGTCTTTGTTTTCTTGTATTCTTACTTTCTAGCTTCTTGTTCTCTATCCTTATTTCTACTATTTTAGCAGTAGAGAATGAAAGAAGGGATGGACTGGGTACAAAAGACGAGGGAGTAACAAAGGAGGAGAGAAAAGGACCTATGCTCCAACCTAATAACTGCATAATAAAAGAAAAATCCAATCCAGCTGAATCCTCAGTTTGTCCAGCGCCTCAATTTCCCACTTGGAAACAAAAAGCAGTTCAACTTTCAGGAAATTTTGGGGTTTAGTGTATTTAAACTTTGAATGAAAAAATGTCTGTTAAGGGATAACTTTTCAGTATAGGGTCTTTCTGACAAAAAAGGAGGTCTTGAATGAAAAAGAACATAGCATTCACCTGCTGCTTCATCAACCTTACTTGCTGCAAGGAGGTTCCCCAGTCCATGTATTGATCATGCTTACTCCGGATTAGCTCTTGAAGTCATTGCTTCTCCTCACATCCTCCACAAACACTGTTCTAGATCGTGCATTAATTAGCAAAAGTGTCCTTTTTACTTCTCCAGAAGTTCTGCCACTGAGCAAATGCAGCCTGAGGGATATTTCTTTTCCTCTCCCAGCAAAGATTGCATAAGGATTTCTAGCACGTGGATTCAGTGCGTGGTGTGCGGCAGCCAAATAATCATGGATTTAAGAGTCCCATAGCACTCATTCACACGCCAGACCGTAACCGCTCTGATTTTCCCCTTTCAGCAGCTGCAATACCCAGGCACAATGGGGTGAGTTAAGGTTAAGGATGTCGTTTCAGCTTTAACTTGGAATGTCCTTGCTTTGATGGCCCCAAGCCAAATCCTTAACATTATTTTAATGTCGTTTTTCTTCTTCGTTTTATGTTTGCATACATTTAAAAACAGAGCAGGGGTTACTTATGTCACAGCTGTGCATACTTTCTAAGGCCAATGGATAAATACAGGCTTTATATTCCAAAAGAAAACTTTTTGCAGGACCCAAAATACAAGTTGGTTGGTGGATGAGATTGGCAGCTAGTGCAAAGAGCTGTCTCTGTTGAATTTGATGGAGTTGGGCTGATTTATCTCTGCTGAGGATCTGGCCCTCTGTTCTTTTCTAAGCTGAAAACTTCTTGCGTTTTCTGGCTACTTGACATATATTTTTGTTTGTATAGAATTAAACTCTCTCTTCCCACCCATTTTCTCCTTCCTGTCTTTCTAGATTTAGGGTTTCATTTTGCACAGGCTGAATCTATTTATTTTTATTTTTTCATAACAAAAAATATGTATTTATTTTTAAGCCAAACAAATACTGCATGTTTTGGGTTGGTACCCAAATGCCTTGGTTGAAATCTCAGATGAATGAAGCTTTTCAATTTGTTTACCAGAATCTTCCCCAGCAACTTAACCGATTCTTCCTTTTCTGTTCAGAATTAATGATGCGTTAAAAGGTGTTTTAATCTGTCTTTCTAGTATTGAAGCATTGAACCAATATCTGTAGTATGAAGCATCAAAGTACAAAGATGCTTTAGGAGAACCTTTCAATCAAATCTTCTTACCTAAACAGTAGAGAAAAATATTCTTTTGAATTTTTCTTTGAGTTTTTTCTTTTGTTTTTGTGTCAGAATGGAGATTTTTAGAAGTAATGTCTCTTTTTCTCAGTTTTCATGTTTCTGTTCTGTGTCAAAACTCCCCCCCCCACACACACCCATTGCAATCAGAAGGTCTTTGAAAATCTGGAAGCCAATTTTTCTGCCAAAGAATGTTCACTTTCCAACACCATGAGATTTAGGTGGAGGAAGATCACAAGGTCTCAACAACTGCAGTTTTTAATTTTATATATATCCTTGCAATGGCAAGGATAAGTGATAGTAATGCTACTTGAGACTAGTGCATTGTGTACCTGGATCAAAATTCAAGAGAGATCAGTGGAAAGATTCTCCCTGACCTTAATAAGCTTTGGGTCAAGCCTTAGACTTGTAAGATGAAATTTATTTCTTTGGCATCCTACTATACACTGTGAAGCCATCATAACCTTAGAAGCTCAATAACAGAACAATTTTCCTCCTATATTGTGACTAGCTCTGGTTTCTTGCAGATCCCTCTAGAGCAGAAAAAGGGTTGAATGCAATTTTCATCTACAGATGCAATGTGCAAGATCCACCCCAGAGCTCCTATGCATTGTTCCCATCCCTGGGGCTGAAGGGAGATGAAACATTCATTTCTCTTTGGCCCCTGAGTGCAGCTAGCTGCAAAAGTGAATTTTTGTGCAGTCACGTGATCCCTGCCATGCACAGGCTTTTCAGGTGAGCGCTAATGCTCAAACTAAAGGCATAATTGCAGCATTTATGGTCAATGTAATACTGATCTGACTCTCCTTGCAGATGGATTTCAAAAGCATTCTTCTTCGTGTCAGTGCTAGTACAGCAGTTACTGTGTTCCTAGGGAAGAAAAGAAATGTTTCATACTCAGTTCTTTAGAAATCTGTATCTCTATTCTTATAAAAATACATATTCTGTATTTCTGAAAGGAAGAGAGGGAGGAAGGGGGGGGGGAAAGCAACAAGAGTGAAAAAAGTCCTATTTTGAGCACTGTGAGGGGCTATTGCTTTTGGATGTTTTATTCACATTGAATTTGCTCTCAGGCAAGAGGAAAGAGCTGAGTGAAGCATGTATTCCTGTCTGTGTGCAGCTATCCATATTATGTATGATGGTTAATGCCAAAAGCAATCTTTTCCTGAGTAGAGGGGGTATATGAGGTAAGGCTTTAAGGGGCAGTTTCCTGCTTTGTTGGAAGGAGGCAGAAAGACATTGTGTCCTGTCAAGCACAGTGCTTTTTCTCTTTTCTTTTTTTTCCTGTTGTCTGAGCTGCTGCATCTTGCTCAAACATAAATAACTGCCGAAGGTCCAAAGCCTGCTCCAGGGACAGGCTGGGCTGGAGAGGCAGTTAATTGCAGTTCAGCCTTGAGTTGTCTGGTTAAGCCCCTTTCATTTTTACCTTGGCACTGGATGGCGTTGTCAGTTAAAATGTTTGCAATCCCCTTGCTAGCCGTGAACTTTTCTTTCTTCCTTAGAATGAGATAACCATCCCCGTTCTGCTGAACAATTGCCCTGTGGAAGGGTGAGGAGCCGTCAGGGCTGGAGTTCGCTGCTTGTCCATTAATTTGCAAGAGCAGATGCAGCTCGGTCGGCTCCTGCCCTCCTGTTTCTCTGCTGCTCCAGTGCTCTACCGGTTACCTAAGGTGCGAGGAGGGCCTTATCCTGCAGCTGGAGAGCAACTGGGAGAATAGCTTTTACTTCACGTGCTTATTCCAAAATTCATGGAAATTTATATCCCATGTCGCATGCTTCCAGGCTGTCCTAGCATTTGCTCACTGCTGAGAGCAGCACTGGGTTCACACACAATGTGAAACTGCATATTCTGGGGGAACAAGGACGGTCACGCTCACTCTGACAAACTGCCTGGAACCACGTTGCTTTTTGATGTGTGTATTTGTCATATATGGGTCTCTGTCCCCCAGCAATTTCAATCCTGTGTAACAGCCACAGTTTTCAATGCCCTGACCCACCCAGTTGCTTCAGAGGTTCATGCGAGCTGGGCATGCGTTCTTGTTATTTCTGCATATATGTGCATGTTCACACCTGTCCTTATAGGTTAATTTTTGTCTTCACTTATTCACGGCTGTAGATACTTCAGTAACTTTCAGCAGTGACCAAAGGTTGTGTGAGCCGTATCTGTGTGTGGCACTTTGCAACAAAAAACTAAGCAGAAGTCAGAGCAGGTAAAAGCAAAACAATCCAAAATCAGCATTGTGGAACCTTAACAGATTTTGCGCTTTCATTTTGAAGTGTTAAAGTTGGAACCATTCTTCCCAATGGAAGAATTCAGCAATGTCAACAGTTTTCCACAAAATATAACCGCTTTGTTTGGAAGAGCACTTTGTGTCTCCATAAGAGAACTATTTAATCTGAAAAACAATTTCAGCTATCTCTGGTATGATGTGAAGTTCACTCTGCAATAACCTATAGTAACCTGATTGTATTGGGGACTAAAAATGGTTATTCTTTCTTTTCTGAGATACTGTATGTTTGTTTAAAAATCAGCAGAAATGTGTTTTAGAGGTGCAGGTGACTACGACAATATCTGTGCGCGACCCTGCGGTAGGGTGTTTACACATCCTTTACAGGGTGAAAATTGTTAGTTTTCATCCTTTTGGAGCCTTGCTCTTTAGCCTGAACACAAAAGCCGTTGGCGATGTGAGAATGCTGCTCTTGAATAGTGGGGTCAAGAACCAAAATTTGTGTCACTGCATCCTGATTTAGGAGGCAACTCTTGCTGTTGTAACTAAGTGACTTTTTCTGTGGCATGTGGTTTCTGGGGGTGGGGAAGAGTATGTTGCAAACATCATCTTCTCATAGGTAAGAGATGCTCATCCCAATTCCCTGAAACCCACAGCAGTTCTCTTTGTGAAACAGCCCCTGCACTTGTGAGGGACACAGTTTTAGCGGTTAGTAGAAACTTAAACTATGTCCAAAAGCTTGGAGGTATGACTGAAAGGAAACCTAAAAGCATGTATTACTCGTCTTAAACTACTGTCCTTTAGTTGAGAATAGTAATGGAGTCATTTTCTTTGGGATAGACAAGTCTCACTCAGGTATTATGGAGCTGAGGTCTTTGTGGGAGATGGCTACACAGAAATAAACCCTGCCCTCAAGTGAACTAAAAAGCCCCATCCAGAATCAATCTCTAGATAGTCCTTCACTTAAGGAGCCACACTGAACATACTTCAAACAGGTCATTTCAAATGTAAGTTGTAGTTGTTAGTAGATGTTTAATTGCTTCATGAGTTAAGTCTAAGCCTGAAGAAAAGCTAAGAGAGAATATGACTATTTCTAAACATGAAGAAGTATTATTATTCTTTTCAGCAGTAGTAAATGGATAGTATACTTGCTGTAGTAATATATATGTTTTTAATACATATTTTTAGTAGTGGAGAGTACCAATCAAATGTTAAACTAGTCAAGTGAACTCTTCTGACAGAGCGAAATCTGGTCAGAGTAACGGCTATGGAAGGACTATTTGACTTGATAACTGAATAGAGAGTGCTAGCTAACTGGCTGTTGCTGCAGTCATGATCAAAACCTGAGAGCTGTCCAAAAAGAGAGCGAGACGGACTCATCCAGAGCTCATCCATTTGCATCAATGACTGCAAATCATCAGAGTCAGAAGTTCAGTGGATAGAGAGATGACTCACTTCTAGTTTTTGACTAACAATAAAGTCATTCAGCTGAAGTGGAGACAAGTCATATCTGATATCATATTTTTATATCCTTTTGCTTGTTATAATTTATTTTCTTCAGATTGATATTGCACAGAAATATGATGCATTGTTCTGAAATTAAATTTGAAGCTGTATCAAGGCAATTTAATCCCACTTGGAGTTGGTGCATAAAGGAGCAAGCGTAACCTTCAATAATTCCCTTGCTCATAGCTGGCTTTTTCTCATGCACGACAATTTAGAACAAAATCACTTTCTTTAATGAAAGACTATAAATTATTACTTTAATGAGACACATGAAATTTGAAGAGTTGAGTTCCCATGTTCCTCTTATCTATAAGCCTGAGTTACCTCAAGGGATAGGGAAAGATCCATAGTGCTGAATTTCTGTGTTATAACATTGCTCAGTATTAAGATGATTATTACAATATCATTAAGTCCCAGTTGGGAAGCTGGACTTCACTATGTTGAGTATCGTTTCCATCTAATATGAGAGAGTCTTAAAATGCTTAAAAGTGAGAGAGAAGGAAACTTGGATCTGCCCAAAACCAAAGAGCAATATGGTCACACAGTTTTTCAGAGTTCCTCCCATGTTGATCCTGAGAGTGCACTGCTTTGTGTTTCAATAACTTGGTTTTCATACAGATTTTGACATCTGCATTCTCTCTTGAAAAAATACTTTTTGGAAAGCAGTATTTGCACACATTCTTATTATAAACTGGTACTTTTTAATGTGGTATAAGCAATCGGGGATCAAAAAGCCAAAGGTGATCATTGTGAAGTCAGTTAGGCAGATCTCCTGTAACATGGGCAGCTGCTCAGACTGAATCCTCTCTGAATGGGGTGCAGATCTTGGGGAGAGGGTGGGGGTTGCAAGAATCTTATTTTGATTCAGGAATTGGTAGGAGCGGAGAATCCAATACAGGCCTTGGTCAGTTATCCTCATGGCTGGCACCCATAA
This sequence comes from Dromaius novaehollandiae, assembly GCF_036370855.1. Taxonomy (NCBI): domain Eukaryota; kingdom Metazoa; phylum Chordata; class Aves; order Casuariiformes; family Dromaiidae; genus Dromaius; species Dromaius novaehollandiae. Next base: position 5,042,786 of record NC_088117.1, read on the forward strand.
TATATTAAAAAAAAAAAACACACACAAAAAAAAGCCAGTTTTTTCATCTTAATGTGTACAGTGTCTGCTTCCAGGTGTTGGAAGTTGTGATGTGTGATCCACATGATGTGGATCCACACGTGATGTGTGAAGGCGAATGCTTTGGGCCCTAGCGTAATGGTTGAGTGGGAGCAATCCGGGCTGTGCATGGGCAGGCTTCGCGTCGCATACGTCACTTCTGCCACTGGCTGCTCTCATGGGTTTCTCCGCTCTTGCCCTCACCCTGCAGCACGTGCGCAAGATAGCTGGAGCGGAGAACTATTTGCAGCATCACAAACAGTTGCAGGTGTGAACGTATTTATAAATCTGTATGTTCTAGTTTACCATTTCTAGTTTGAGTGGAGCCTATTGCTGGTCCCTTGCCTCTGCCAGGACCAGCCCAAGGCAGAGTTTTCTCAGCAGACTTTATGCATGTGTCATCTTTTCAAAAGATGTGTTTTGTGATGTGGACTTCCATTTATTATGTATTTATACAGCACTTAGCATCATGGAAATCCTGATCTGATTGATTTCTAGCACTTGGGCAAAAGAAATGTTATGTAAAAACAATCCTTGTCCCTTGTTGCCTTTCAGGCATTTCAAAATTTAAGCAGACTGTGCTCTTAAAAGAAGGCTAATGTGAAAATTACGTGGAGTTGCTCTGCACAGAGAACCAGTGTTTCACAAATGCTTTCAAAACTGTAAAACAATTTGAGTAGCCAATAAAAAAGTATATTAACAATGGCCAAATCAAACAGTAATTCAGAATTTGAATTAAAGTTCATAAAAATCTTGTGTGTGTTAATCATAGAGCTCTGGAATGAATATTAATAGCAGCTGAGAGCTGTTGAATAGTTGTTTTAGCTTAATTTTAAGCATCAATTAAACATTTATTAAAATCTAACTCTATAAATGCTTGATAGCTAAAAAGCTGTAGTAACTCCTCACCTGGACAAAACCATGGGCTAAAGGTGCATGTCTTTTGAGTAGATGTATCACTAATGTGACTCAGATTGTTATGAAAAACAGATTTAGGTAACCATATTTGCAGCATCTCAAAGAGCTATATATTGTGCTGTAGGGACCTTGCTACATCCAAAGACTTTAAAATACTTGTGAAAAGGTTAAATTTGCAGACTACTCATGAAGTGACAGTTATCTAAATGATTTCTAAGCTAAGGTTATATCAGGACACTGTCTTTCTACCCTAACCCAGCTATAAAGAAATACTACATAGACAAGATCTGGTGCATGAGATAAATGGTAGCTGCTCAGAATGGATGGCTTAATGGCTAATTTGGCTCTCACCTTTAAATCTGTGAAAAATCCAAGGGAAATGCCAGAAAATGTGAGTCAAACATGTCAAGTGTTTACATTTATGAATCTGCTGAAAATACAACTTTAACCAGTTTTGCAGACACTGAACATTTTTCTCTCTGCAGAAATATAAACCTGAACTCTTCTTTACTTGGCATATAAGCCTTTCTTCAGATCATTTCCTTCTACTTCTACTATTCATTGTTATTGCAAACGATTTTGGTTGCTCTTGATATTTAGAGTTTAATGTTGATATATCAGAAGGGAATAGCTTGTTAGAGAAACATGATGAATAGATGGGTATGACCTATGAGACTAAAGAAAATGAATCTGTGCAAACAAAGCTGTGTCTTAAGTGACTATCAGGAAATATTAGTGTGGGGGCTGGGAGCCCTGCAAGAGAGTCTCAATGCATCACTGTAATTGTCAGAATATTTCAGATGTCTAGATACCTGTATTTGTAATATCTAGCAAAGTGGGGTTCCAATTTTGACTTGCATGATATAAGTAATATAATCATATAAGTAATGGTTACATTAATGCAAAGCAGGAAGGAACTGTGTATGTCAGCAGGCAGGCAGTGAATGCCTTTTCCTAGTAATTAAAATTATCTAGGATAGTGGACAGATGAAATTACCTAATATTCTTTTTTTTGTGTGTGAATTCCTGCACAATTCATTGTCATACTGTCTCTTGTTAGTGATCCTCAATAACTTATGAGAATACAAAGGATATAAACGGTTCTTAGTTGACTACTTTGGCCTAAATTCATATTTATTGTAGACATTGTAGAGGTCAGTCATCTGCTTCACTTCAGGAACTGCTCAATGACAGTTTTAGCAGTTCACTGCTTTGAAATGATCATTTAGAGTTTCAGATAAAAACACCTTGTCCTTAAAAAGCACCGGATGCCTCTTTTTGGACAGCATGTGATTTGAGGGCTCAAAAGTGCTTGCTGTAGGAAGCTAGGGATTTTCACATGAGGGATTACATACCCCAAAGACCGACCTTCTTATGCATCTTGAAAATCTCAACTCAAACATCTGTTGGCATTTGTGTATTGCCAGGGGAAAATGTGTTTGGAGTGTTCTTTTGCCTAGCTTGCACACGAACCTGAACTGCAGCCAGAGGAGAACTTGGATGGGAGATGTTTGCAGAATCAACTACAGACAGGGTGATGGGAACAGGAGTTACTGTGTGGTAACACAGTCTTCCTTTGTGGTTTGATGCTGTTCCAATTCCACATGACATTATTGTTCAGTGCAGATCTCGCACTTGGAGTTAGTTTGGAAAGCTGTAAAATCAAAATTCTGCCTCTGGGTTACAAAAAGGCATTTTACAAATGTTGAAGACATATCCCCAAGGTACTGGCTAAATTCCTGAAGGGATAAGCTTTACTTGTACCATGATTCTTTCCTACAATTTCCAATGGATACAATAAACTTGATTTCTTGTTGCTGTACCTGAGGAGCTGTTTTGTTTGACCTTTGTGGCACCTACATTTCAATGGCAGATAAAGTGCTAAATACATTCCATTGGGGTCCTTCAGGATAAAAATGCCATGCAAATGTATTCTTTAAATTAGATTTATTTATATCGCAGCTGACATGATAGTCGAGGAGAAGTGGATCCTCAGGAGATGTAAATTAGTGAATGCCCATTACTGTCTGCCAAGAATCTGTCCAGGATGTCTTTAATCCTACTGTTCATGTTGTAATCAGAGAGGGACCTATCTTTGTCTTCCAAGGTCTCTTTGTTGAGCATTGGTTCTTCATTTAAATGTCTTCTGAGTCTGGAAGAGATTTTCTTTGCTGGCCTAAGAGATGGTCACTTTTAAAAGCTGCTTGTTTTTCCCTATCTATTTTAATCCATCCTTGAACATTGGTATTGAGCATGGTTCGAATCCCGTGTGCTGGTTTGCAAGCGCTGTGCATGTTTTTTGTTGTGTAGAGCCTGAGACTTCCTTCTATTATGAGACAGAAAGCCTGGCAATGTCATAAAGCAAAACTGCTAGTCATCATCACAACACAAAAATAGGAGAAATCGGCGTTGTCAAAGGAAGTGCTGACTTTCTTAGAACTTCCTTGATTGTCTAGTGCAGGTTTCCAGTCACACAGATCAGCCTGCAAAACGTATAGCCTTCTAAAATCCTTTAAAAGAGTGTTTTATTGGTAGGCTACTAGTTTACACTCTTCATACAACTTAATGCAAATAAAAATCTGCAAGAACTAAAAGGGTATGTAGATTGCAAAACTGAGCGTTTGAAGTTTATGAAGAGTTCTCCCTCCACGTATAGAGGCAGAACTGGTTTGCAAAATTTTTTAAGTGAAATGTATTTTCATATGCAGGAATACTCTGGATTAACCCAAACTTATGGAAAAGGCTTTGTTTTTATAGATATTTATCTGACAAAAAAAAATTCAAAATTATACAATAACTTGAAGCTAAACTCATTTTAGAGAGAGAGAAACATCAGGTAAAAGTGATCTAAAGCAAAACAGAATATCTTTAAAATTTGAAAGGAGAATATTTCACTTGATCCACACCATTATTTTTTCTTCATTCCCTCATTATCTTTTTCCATACACACTTTCTGCCATTTCTGCTTTTCTGTCTGGTTTGGAATGGGGTGGAAAATGTTCAAAATCTTGAAAACCTTTCTTGCACAGAGCAAACATCAATGAAGAGGTCATGACTCTAGGCTACAGTTAGTCTGAGAGGAAGGGGATATGGCATGCCCACTGCTGAAAGTACACCAGAATCTGGTCTAACCCCACATTAATATAAAGGGAATTTAACTTGCCTATTACCCGGATGTTGGTTCATGGTCTGCATTTCTCGTGATTGCTATTTTGTTTGTATTTTAGCTAGATAAAGTTCCATTACAATTAGTTCTTAAGGTTTCCTGAGGAAGTTCCTTCATTCTGATATGAGAAAAGCTTCACTCAACTGCAAAGTTTCTAAGAAGAAAGTTTAGTGGAGTGGTGAAACAGTGGAAGAGGAAAGGAGAACCAGCAAAGCAGAAAGCTTGTTAGGGAAACTGGTTTATGCTTTGGATTGATTTTGTTTTCTCTAATGGCTTGATCGTAAGAGTTGCACTTTAATTTTTGTACAGGGTTGTGCACATTTCAGGCAATGTAAATATATACATTGGCATGCTTATTAGCTCTGCTGTTTAAGTTATGGATATTTGATAGCATATAATAAAACCAAGTGGTCCTGTATACCATTTGTCATGCTGAGCTTGGACTCATCTCTTTGTACTCCCACTCCACCCTTTCCAACTTCATTATATTCCAAATGCTCCTCCTCACTTGGAGCAAAATCAATCCTTGTTTTGCATTGGGTGGAAGAGGAGAAATGTGTGCTGGGATTTTTCTCAATGCACAGAGCTGTGTGCAGACTTAATACTTGCTTAAACGATAAGCGTGGGGCTTCCCCATGGGGCAGACACTGTAAGACAGCTGAGGTCATGGCCACAGCCTCAGCCCCCATGTACTTAACTGCAGAAAGAAGTGGAAATATGAGGGGGCCCTTTCCACTTATCCGGAAAGAATACTACTATCAACACTGCTTCCCTAAGCCACCATACTCTGTGCATGCAAAGTAATCGGTCCCTGCAGCTCTGAGAAGTGAGCCCAGAATTCTTGCATGCTATTTTGTTTAGTCACCCCCTCAAACTAAAAAAAGAAATAAATAAATCTGTTTCCCCTGTTAATGCAGCCTGTATCTCCCTTGCTGAGGGACTGTCTCATGTCACAAGATAAATTCATGAGGCGTGTGTTGAAGTGGTGGTAGAGGAGGTATTTTTCTAACTGAGAATGATGATGAGGTCCCTAAATGAGGATTAGGGGACATTTATACCTACAGAGATTAATAAATGTGGCTTCCTAATTCCCCTGAGAGTCAGGTGCTGATTTACCTGTATAAGTAGCTTGCCAAGGTGAGATGACAGTCAGTCAGTGGTGAAGCAGAGATGCATGAATCCCTGATATAAATGTTGGAGGGCTACATAGTTCCCAAACTGCTCTATCATGCAGGGGCACATGCTCCACAGGTTATGCCATAAGAAGGAATGAATGCTCCAGAGATCACCTCCTCCATGGTAATCTGTGCTTGGATAAGTTATTGGGGTGCACATTCTTCTAAGGAGTACTTTTGGCCCAAACCCCCTTCTCTTCCCACAAAGATCAATGGCTCAGTCAAACTCTGAGTTTCACTCTAAAGCTCTTGAAATAATCCAGCATTGCCAAAAGAAAAGGGGGGGATTTGCTGACACTTACAATCTATTGGCAAACCTAGGTGGATTTATGATCCTGGGTGGAACCCAATTTGAACTATAATTTTACATGAATCTGATCCCTCTCCTGAGCCAGGCAAAACTTCATGATTCTGGCTGATTTTTCACACTCAGCTTTTGAGCACTACCATTCAAATTTCAACTGAAGATAAAACTCTGGGCCCATAATTGTATGCAAACCAAAACCTCACACCCATGCAAATGGATGCAACTGTGTTCCCTACTTCTGTCTCTTTGGTTCTAGGTTGTATTTCTTGGTATCTTCTAGTTGGTTCTCTTCTCCCCCAAAAGAGCATCTCAGGAGTTACACATATGCTGCAGAATATAAGCTGAATGACATGTTTAAAACACATGTCCCTGTCTCACACTATTATGACAACAGAATTATAATTATCAAAAATGTTACAATATTACCTCCACTTCTACACTTCTGTTCCTAGCTCCTTCCATCATTTACTGCTCCCCCTCTCAGTGCCATTTGGGGAACAGAGATTTTGTTATTCTGGGTTCAGTTGCTGGTTCCAGGCACTGTGTGAACACAGGAAAATTACTTGAGTTGTCTACATGAGACAGGCATGAGAGTTAAGTGGGTGCATTCAGGTCCCATGCAGATTTTCTGCATGCTGCAGCCGCTGTTTGTAAACAGGAATACACAAAATTGAGAAATCGGCTCCAAAACAACAGGCATTGTTTGTTTGCTGAGTAACACTAGTGATCACTTAAGATCTGGAAAAAAACATGTTGTGTCCAGATGAATGTAAAACCAGAGCCTCCCCTGCCAAAAACTCCAAATGATACCTTTGGAAGTTCTGAAAAGTTTAGATGACTTTTCTTTTTCTTTAACTTCTAAGAGTATTTTTTTCGTTTTGGCAAACTGTAATGAGAAATGCTGTAAAACTAGTGAAGTATCAGTTGAAGGCTAGGCTAGTTGCACCTCTCACTTTCTTGCAACAGGGTTGCCTTTTCACTGCTCAGAGCTGAGCCCAGTAGGGGCTGTTCAACTGAAACAGTTGAGTTTTTGCTGGGCAGAGACAGTCTTGCTCCTTACACAGTGTGAAGGTGATGTCACAACCCACTGGAGAAGTGTTTTTATACCATCCCGGCAGGGGTTTGTGCTGTGTGTGCTATGGAGGTGCATGAGACCACAGGGCCTGGTAGAGTCATGTTGGAGGGCAGTATAGAGCAGGGGGAAGCCTGGCACTGGGTCACCTACAGAGCCTGTAGGGAACAGTCCCAGTGTGACCTCTTTCCAGAGCTCCAGCTGAGGTCCTGCTCAGGGGAACAAGCTGGGTTGCTCTGAAAGAGAGCCCAGGAGTGACCTACTGTGCAGTGTGTGTCACTGGGAAACTGGGGATCTCCCTTATTGAGACAGGCAATGCAGATCCAGACATAAACATCTTGTTCAAGGTCAGTCTCTACTCGGGACAGAAAAACTAATGTGAATGGATAGCTGAACTTAACTTTATCCTAAAACAGCTTAAAAGGTTGCCCAATCCTACCAGCATATCCTTTTATGAGCAGATAGTACTTGTGGTCTGACTTGCTAAGGTGCTGAGCACCAAAAATAAACGGTGATGCTTAACAGTGTGGCAGTAGCCCATTGGTGCCTCATAGCTGTCTGAGCACTGATGAAAATCAGGCTTTAAGTGTTCACTTGGCTGGGTCCAGATGATCTGCGAATCAGCTGTGGTAGAGATATGTAAATGAGCCACTTGACTTTCATCCATCTGTTCCCTGTGATACAAGGGAATGTTTCGCAAAAGTTCTTGCTTTTCTGTAACACCTGCTGGAATTAGGGCTTTGTCCCCTAACCCACTCCCCCATTGCCTAACACAGAGCATCATCTTCTGCCTGAATTATACCTTCGACAGCTCTTTTCTAAGTTTTAGTGACTTCAGAGAGCCACTCAAGGTCGTTGACCCACACAAGGACAGCCACAGCATTGTTTGTGACCTGAGGAAAGCGCTTCAGTTGCTAAATGGATTTGAGTTGAGATTGTTTTTTTTATCATCCTGAAATAACCACTGATCAAACAATTGTAATTCTTCTGATATCTTTCTGGAAAATATTTGGCTTGTTTGGCAGTGCAGTGTTGTGTAAATAAATATGTACCAAGCATCAAAGTCAAGGAGGAGGGTGAGTTCTCAAATAATTATGTAAATAAATCCACACAGTGCTCTCTGATATCGGCTACCATATGCATTTATATTAATCAGTCTGGACATTACTGACAAGTGAATCTATTCTGCTTCGTTCTCCTGGAGATTTCAAAATTAATGCTTCATTTTGCTCCTTCTGTTGCTGTAAGGGATGTCGGGGGATGGCAAGGCTGTCTTATCTCAACATCCTCTTCAGGTGTCTCTGGGAGGCTGAGGCCAATCAAACTTTGCATAAATATGAGTACTCAGCACAAGAGAGTTTACTAGCTTGATCCAACACTTAAAAAGAGCACATTGGGAAAAAATAAATACACTCATTTGCTGGAATGGCATTTATTTGTCGATCTCATCTTGACCTCTTTGGGGAGGTTAAAGGACGTTCAGTGACTGCGAAGTGCAAAGACTTCTTATCCCCAGATGAACTTTTTCGATGCTCCATTGACAACATCTGTAATTCAGCCAAGTTGAGTGGCCCTCCATTTTTTTTTCTTAATCCAAAGAACTCATTTGTTTGTCCAGGATTTGGCACCCACACTTAATCACAGAATAAGTGAGAAAAAGCAGTTGGCTCTTACTGCTTCTGTGATATTTTTTCCCTTGATCTGTTTAGCCATTGGAGTACATGATAGGAGGATGGGAAATCTTTTACTTCAGTGGTTACACGAGGTATCTAAATTGCAAAGCTGGATCCTTATTCTTATCAGGACATGAGGGAACCTTTTAAAGATCCTGGGGCTCAACCAAACCTGTTGCGGGCAGTTAGACATGCCTATCCCAAAGAAAAAAGAGGACATGAGTTACACGACCAGAGGTGAAGAGAATCAGGAATAAGGTGTGAGGGTGCTTTGTTGGAAAGTAGGGAAAGCATGAATATACTCATTGGAAGTGATGTTTTGTGTTTGCGGAGTTTGAGTTAGGTGGTTTTCAACCCACTTGTTAAAGTCATAACGATAGGAACTAGGAATAGGAGGTGGAGAAGGAAACGGTTATTCACAATCTTATTTAGAATCCTGGAAAACTGGAATCTCAACTCATGACTAGGGCCTAAAATCAAGGTAAAAAGGAAGATTTGAGCTTAGCGTCGTACTGCTTTTTAATTTGTGAAGAGGCAAGGTTTTGCTTTGGTGCCACAAGGGACGAGTGCCTGTGAGACTGGTGAGAAAGGAAATCGATGGGGCAGAGAGGGCCACTTCCAGACCACAGAAGTCCCTACCTTGTTTGCTAGAATTTACCCAGCTTTTTTTCTTTGTTTCTTTGCAACCTTATGGCAGATTCCAGGTGACGTGTGATTGCTGATTATGTTATGCTTTGTGGGGTTATTTGCATTTCAGTAGGGCAGGTCCAATAAGCATTCAGACTATCCTCATGTTTCAGTTTTAATCATCACTGAAAAGTTTGAGAAAGACCACAGTTATTTGATTCCCAGTGTGAGAATATAATACAGATTCACTTTGTTCATGTTGCCTTTTTTCATTGTTGTGGGTAGGGATCTGCATTTTCATTGTATCCTGAAGCCAAGCAAATATGCAGTGCGTGCATTGTTAAAATTCACTGCTCACCCCCACGCTTCCAGTTGTTAAGATGCTCAGCAAGGGTGGCATTGGTAAATTGATTAATTAGATCAATTACTTATGGATCTTTTTCTCCTCTGTGCTTGCACAGGTTGTTTCAAATACCAGTGTTCAAACTTGCACTTCATGAGATAGATGTATAAATGATTACTTACTTCTCTGGTTAGACATGTCTTCTAGCCAAAACAGTGCACATTGTCAGTCTGAAGCTATCTGTTCATTCTGCACAGCCTAACGAATGGTTTTGGCAAATACTGTGTTTCTACAATAAAATGCATTGGTAAACAGAGGTACTTGGGTGTTCACAGGATCGGCTCTTACTATTCATGAACATCCAATATTTTTCTATTCTCCCACTTCCTGTATTTTATAAAGCATATATTATGTGTAAATATGTACATATAAATTAATTTCTCATAAAATACTTATTGAAAGATTGATTACATGCCCTTTACAAAAGGTTTAAAAGGAAAATGAGTGTACTTTAGACAGTGAAAAATCACACTTAAATAGACTCTGAGAATTGGTGGAAAAGATCTCCTGGGAGGTTGGACTAAGGGAAGAGTGACTTAAGGAAAGCTGGCAGACCCTTAGGAAGTCTTAAGGCCGCAAGTTCAATTTATCCCATCCAGAAAGTGGAGTAGGAGACCAGTTTGGTTTAATCCTGATCTCTTCATTGACCTCACAACCAAGAAAGAAGCATGAAAAAAGAAGAAACTAGGTCAGCCTACCAGGAATGAGAACAGAAGTGTAGCAGGAGGATAGACAAAATGAGAAACGCCAAAGAACTAAATAAAGATGTAATGGTTAGAGCCATTGACAGGTAACCAGACATCATTCTGCATCGCTGTTGTATGGGGCTGGTCTGCTATACAGTAGGGAAGGAAAGCTATCAACATATATCAACACTGAGAAGGGAAGTTTAATGTCTTTTCTTCATATGAAGTTCAACAGTAATTAGATGATTTCTGTAATTAGGACTAGTTATAAAGCAGTAAGGTCCCAACCCAGACAGGTGAAAATGGGTTATGGCCAACTTGGACAGTTCAGGTGTTTTCAAATAGGTTGGAATTATGAACTTAATTTTAGAATACTTAAATATATATATTTCAGTGTTGCAAATGGGGTTAGCTTGCAAAGGGGAGAATCAGAAGCCTGGGTAAGGACTAGCACAGTCAATATTCTTAGAAGAAAGAGGAGCAGCAGGGGAACTGTAGACCCATTACCTTTACATCAGTTTCTGGAAAAGTAATGAACATGAACAAATAATCTAACAGCCTTTTTTAAACAGCTACAAGATAACAAGAAGAATAACGTGCCAAAAATCTCATGAAACACATCTAACTTCCTTGTGCGATATGCTAATAGGTCTTGCAGATACAGAAGCAGCAGTAGATTTATGGATCGAGACTTGAGTTAGGTCTTTGGCACTGTCTGGGTGACGTCGTAAGTACGTTATGGAAACATTGTCTTAGTCCATCTAAGATCTTAATTTCTTTCAGGGGGGCTATGTCGCAGGCAACCAGTCTTGGGGAGTTTCACTTTATGTTAACTGGCAGTAAATTAAATTAACTTTTTATTATTGATTCAAGTATTGAGAAACAAAGAAGACATAAACAATTAAACAAACGCTTTGGGAAACACCTTTTGTCCCCCCCTTCCCAGGCTATACTTCGGTCCCACACCTCTCCTTCCCCGTTTCTTAGTCCCCACTCCCCTTGCTTTCGCCACAGGGTGTGCTCCCTCCCCTCGGAGGGGCAATGGGTGCCGCTGGATGTTGGGGTCAGCACCCAGCAGTCTCTCTCTGCTGCTCCCGTCTCCCACTTTTCTCTTCTGTTGCCCCAGTCAGGTCCCCAACAAGCCTCAGTCCCCTGGGGGCGTCCCTGCCTTGGCACGTGTCCCCCGTGGGCCGCAGCCCTCCCATGCCCCCTCCCAAGTCTCCTTCCCTGGTGCTTTCTCCCTTTCTTAAACAGGTCTGACTGGAGGCACCATATGCTCCTCTGATTGGTTGCGGTGTTGGTGCAGTGAGGCACAGTAGGCTTCTCTGATTGGTTGCATTTTACGCAGAGGTGCTGTGGGCTCCTCTGATTGGTTGCAGTGTTGGTGCACAGGGGCTGTTTTCCTGGTTAGGAGCTGGCTGGAACCGGCTGTGACCGGCTCGGGGCAGCTCTCGGCTCCCTCCCACACAGGTGCCCTGCAGCCCCTGGCCCTGCCATGGGCCCCCAGAGCACAGGCTCACCTCTTTATTGCTCATGGTGGGGACCTACGTGGGCCACCCAAGGCTCTGCCTCCTGGGCACCCTAGCTAAAGGGCTCCAGCCGTGGGGGACAGCTGTCGGCCAGTAGCCAGTGCTGTTGCTTATACGATTCTGCAGGCTCCGCAGAGCTGCCTGCCGAGCGCGGGTAGGGACATCTCCATCCCCAAACTTGCTGCGTGCTCCTCACAGAGAAGCGAATCCCCTTTCTAGGTGGTTCCAGTGTGCCTTGCTGAAGGTGCACAAGGAAAGGCACCTTGGTACAGTGCGTGTTCATATGCCTACCTCGGGTCTCTACCGGCTTCTTCCCGGGTGCAAGCAGCTCCACAGGGTGCGAGGAGTAGGTAGTGAAGCCTCTAAGGATCTTGGGTAACACTGAGGTGAGGCCTTTTTCATCTAGCTTCTGCAAACGCTCTGACTTGCACTGTAATGAATTTTGTCTTCTGCTACCTCTCATGCCCAGCAATACAGAGCAATAGCCTGGTTATTCAGCCTTAAAAGCAGGCCTAATTGCAAACCAAGCCTAGTGGCCAAAGGACAAGAGCGTTATAAATGCCAGATAATTGGGAGAAGCCAGCTTGTTCCAGGGAGGGACAGCTGCTCCTAATTTGCCTGAGAGAATTATATTTTAAAGCTTAAAAATACAATAATTTTTGTGCATAGCAGGGCAGTTACTCCCTACCCGGAAGGGTTTAGGATTTATGTGCCTTGGCTTGCCAAGCTGCAAGATGAGAAGTATACTTGTCTACTCAAAGGGGCACTTTGAGACATGCTAAATTATTTCAAAAGTCTTTAAGGCCTTCGGCTGAAAACTGCTGGAGTGTGCTAGGCTTTTAGATTCTGGACCCTGCACAGGTTAACCACCACCACCGTCTTGAATTAAACTAGATTTTGGAGGCGGGCGATACCTCAGTGCATCTCCCAGCATAAAGCAAGAAAGTAAAGATTGTGGAGATTTCACTCTCTCTCAGACTGAAGGGGCTGTTGAGGAAGGCATATGTTCCTAAAGAAATGGGTGTCCCTCAGCCTGTCTTGAGAGGAAGAGGAGGAAGGAAGAGTCCACGGGGCTGGTGGCACAGCATACTTCCAGGAGGGGTTGTAAAGGACTGAGAACTGGGGCTTTTTTTAGCGCACTGCTAAAAGCTGTGGCTGTGATTGCTTTCTTTACAGGTGAAGCTGAAAACATTTGCTCGATAGTTATGGGATATCTTCTAGCAGCACTGTCCTTTGGTAGCAAGGTGGCTCCACCTGGGACAAACCTTGGTTTGCCTGGGGAAATCAATGGCATTGTCCTTCTTGAAAGGGGTTATAAATCCTTGATGGGAAGGAGCTCCAGGCACTGTTGCAAGAAGCAAGCAATGTGTAAGTGGGAAGATTTTTATCTGCACGTGCCCAAGGTGTTCAGACAATCTCCACATACATGCAGGAAATAGGATAGAAGGGACCTGCAGAAGGTTTGCATCCCTTTCTTGGGGAGACATCTCTCCACCTGCCTCCTGAGACAGAGTGCAAAGGGACAGGAGGCAATGAAATTAGCCTTCCCTGGACCTTATGATAAGTTTCTTGTCCATATGCAGCTGTGAATTCAGATCACATAAACTCATGCAGATCAAAAACTGGCTTCAAAAATGCAGACATCCATAGATAACTTTTGCCTTTCTGCATCAGGCGTTTCTCTTAGAGATGTGGTACTTTCATTCCTCGTCAAACTGGCTATTTTGTTTAAAATGTTCAAGTATGTCTTTTAAATGTTCTCGTTGTTTATAGCCACAAGGTGGCATTGCAGATTAAAGGGAAAACATCTCTGGTGTTCAGTGAGGTGTCAGGGAGGTGGGAGACTTCAAAAAAATTATACAGCCACCCTGAAATTGTTCCTAGGTCCCGGACATGCAAGGAAGACTTTTTCTTCCAATTCACAGGCCTGTAGTTTTGATGGAGGGAGCATGACATTTGCTATATTATGATCGTGAAGAGTTCTAACTGATTCAGTATCTGCAAATATGTTTGAACTGTTCAGAGCTGCTACTTTGCTCTCCTCCTGCCTTTGGGATGTGATGTAGATTTTAGAGCTGTGAGAAGGTGATGGTGTCACCTCACAGGCTCTTTTGTTTCAGTTTGTGTGTTCAGACCCTGAAGAAAACTCATTTTTCTCTCTCCTCTGCAACGACATTTCCCTTAGTTTCTGAGCAGACTCTAATTTGGCTAACCTTAGGGCTCTGAAAGAACGGTGAGCTGTAACAAATGAAGCTAAACCTTCAAACAAAGATTTGAAGCTAAACAAAGTCTTGAGGGTTATTAATTTGTTTATTTATAAAGAGGAAAGGTGATTTGAGTATGCTGTACTTGGACTTTCCTTGTATTTTCCAGATTTTACCCTGTTCTAGTGTTCAGCCTTTTATACTGAGGGTGGGAAGACTTGGAGCAGGACATCCAAAGGTGTTTGCTTCTCTGTTGATTCTGAAGTAAAACGGTATTAAAAAGGCCTCAGATCCTTTGAAACCCTATCTAGCACCAAAAAATGATACCAAATTGATTATTGAGAAATACTGTCTGCTGGAGATTATGATGTGCTTCACTGCTTTATTTTCTCATCTTTTTTTATTATGAGTCCCTGTCCCAGGGAGCTTGTCATTCTTTTGCGTGAGTACAGCATGTAATACAATGAAGAGGCTGATTTTTGCTCAGTCTCTGCTATGTTGCTAATACACAACTGCTGAATTGCTAATGGTTGCTTTCTAGTTCTGACTATTTTTACTAGTGTTCATTGCCTTTGTTTCTCTACAGTTTGTATGTAAACCAGGCCAAAGTAGCTGTTCTAATTGGGGGAATCTCCCTAGCACTGGAAACAAGTGCTATTCAGAGTTGGGGAGCACCAGGTCAGCAAAGGAAAACCTTGTCATTTTGGAAAGAAAGTGAAAATAGTTTTATTTTTACCTCTGGTTTAGGGAAAGAATGAAAGGCAGGTTAAAAAGAAGAACATAGTCTTTGCTCAAAAAACTTAGTGTTTGCTGTGAATTTTTGCGTCAGGTAAATGGAAGATAGTTCTTAGTGTGTTTCCCCAGTAACCCCCAGTTCCCTTGCCCTAACTTTTTTGTTTTTTGAGAAGGGGGAAAGATGTGAAAACTTTTCATCAACATTAATGGTTATATGACAGCAGAGAAAAACATCATATGGTTTTGCTTAGACTATTTTCATCTGCTTGAGAAAGCTAAGACGTGTGTGTGGGGGGGTATATATAAAATATACGTCTGGTATATTGGACATGTTCATTTCCGTCTGTGAGCAGCTTTTTTTCTCTAAAAAGTTACTAGTGTTTTCAGTCATGTTTGTTTAGCTAGCTGTTCATAAATTTATCCCTACTTTCCCCAGCGTGTCTGCCTTGGGGTTATCACACTGATTCGAGGTTCTCACACAGATCAGCAGTCTCTAGGCTGTGGAGCCTGTTTCCTCCGTGATCCAAAAGACCATGGTGAGCAGGCCACAAAAGCATGCAAAAGTGTTTATGGTCTAGATGGCTTGGGAAACACTGATCTTGGTCCAGTTCTTCATTCTGTTACAGGCCTCACAGTTAACCTTGCCCAAAACATTTATCCGTCTGTCCAAGCTGCCTGTTTTCTAAACAGGGGCAGTACTGCGTTGCAGTTCATATTGGACAGCTTGTGTTCCTGCACTAGCAGAAACTGTGTCTTGCTGTGTGTAAAGCATGGTCAGACTGGGACTGGGAGGCTTGATGGAGTATAGATATGAAGTATTTATTAAATATTGTGAATATTCTGCCCCTGACATGTAAATGAGCAGTTGGCATTTCAATTAATGGGATGATTGACCACCTTAGACATGGAAGAAATCTGTAAGGCTAATGAGAACATCCAATTATGTTAGGATAATTTAAAGAGGGGTGTATGCATCCTTCTGCGTTCTGCATACTTCTGGGTACAAGCCAACTGCTAAATAATAGGGGTTAGGATGGAAGTAGGAAGAAAATTCCTCTTAACAAGGTTATTTCATAACTGCCTACTACAGAGTTTTGTATATACCACTGAAGCAGCTGGTGCTGGCTCAACTCATCTGTCAGGCAAGGTGCTGAAAAAGATGTATTACTGGACTGATCAGAATAGTGATTCCTGTGTTCTTGGGATTTTTTTTTTTCTCCCAACCTGAAGGGAGAAGTGAACCTTTTGAAAAAGGACAAATTACAAATAAAAAATCCTGTGCACTGCACATTTCCAGATGAATGTTCAGGCTACCATTGCTTAATGCTGAAATCACAGTGTTGGGGGATTCACAGGCATTTCTGAGGCTGCTGTGATACCACGAGCCCTGTGTATAACCTCATGCTTAACACAGTGCTTTTACTCACCTTGCAGTTCTCGTGTGCTCTTCATCAGTTGTGCTCTAGAAGGAGAGCTGGGGAAGGAATAATACCCTTTAGCAGACTCTATGGAGATGAAATGAAACACATCCAGCTCTCCAGAACAGACCTATACTGTGGTGACAGATGTTGTTAGTATTCCAGAGGAGGTGGTCAAAGAAAATTTGGGACAGCCTGAATGTCTTCTGGATCAAATGCTGCTTAAACTACCATGTGTATGCAACTGTTAAGTAGCATGCATCACAGTGGAGAACAAAAAAAAAAAAAAAAAAAAAAAAAAAAGTCCTGCATCCTGGAGAATGCTATGTGAACTCGTTTGGTGGATGTATGCTAGTAGAGGCAGTCTCTTGTGCGTGTTGCTGGGGACTGATAAGCATCTTTGGGCAGCCTTAGCCTTGCCGGATTCGTATGGAATCCCCTGTTAATGGGCAAGCTGTACTTTTGCTAAAGGGGCTTGCTGAACAGTGCAACACTGAGCTGGTGAAACACTGAGGTTTAGACTTGTAGGCTGCTGTTGAATGAAGTCACAAACTATGGTCTCTCCCTTTTCCTTTTCCTTTTCCTTTTCCTTTTCCTTTTCCTTTTCCTTTTCCTTTTCCTTTTCCTTTTCCTTTTCCTTTTCCTTTTCCTTTTCCTTTTCCTTTTCCTTTTCCTTTTCCTTTTCCTTTTCCTTTTCCTTTTCCTTTTCCTTTTCCTTTTCCTTTTCCTAAAAAGGGACCTGGCAATCGCCACCCCCCACCCCCCCCAGTTCCAGCCCAGTAAATGGTATCCTGGTTTTCAGGCCTTCACACAGGGTGGTGAATACTTAGATTCAGGTATTTTCTTTAAACCAAACAGGCCTTTAACCTGCACAGATTTGAGTATTGTAATCACTCAGCTACTGCTGCTTACTTTGCGTTTGGGGCAGGAGGAAGTATCTCTCTGGATCTGCTGAAACACATGTGCTTCTGAAAAATACCTTTATTTTTGACAAATCAGTATTTTGTTTAAAACATTTCTAGTGTGTGTTGCTGAGTTCAAATGCTAAGGCCTTCATCTGGAAGGGCACTGATTTTAAAAAGTTTAATTTGGTCCTCAGATCTGAAACCTGCTGACACATACTGCAAAGGCCTGAGATGGTTGCCAGTGCCTAGGAAGGACATTTTCAAAACACAACAGTGGTTTTAGCCGTAGTTAAGCTGCATGAATTGGATCTCTTCATCTTCCTTGAACAATCCCCCTGAGGAGGAGATTTGTATAAATTCTATATTGTGTATTTGCAGTTCGTGCTTTCATATGGGAGCAAGGGACTTAGAGAGATTGTCTTTCCTGTGCATCAGAGAGTAGTGGGTAGGGAAACAGCCCTCAGAGTCATACCTTGACCCCAGAAGCTCTTAAGGAATTTCCTAGAGCCTTGGGCTCCCTGTATGGAGGTGCATGTCTTTTTGCTTTCTCTGACTTTCCTTGTTCCTCTGGTTCTCTTGTGTGGACTAATCTGCCACCACTTTCCAGGGGATAGGAAACATCAAGAAGCCTTTTCCATCACAGCAAAAAGCCCACAGATATTTTGAAGACAAGTGCTGAGGTGCTGAGTAGTAGTGAGTCAATGGGAAGAAGTTTATGCTATAGCTATTTTTGTTCTACCTGCTGTGTAGATGCACAGGAACATACTCTCATCAACTGACAAGTTAGCGGTTGCTTCTCAGTAAATCCATTTCAAGGTTAAAGACAAAGAAGCTGCTGCCCTTGATTTCCTTAGTGTGAAACCAAAAGTGTCAAAGGCCCTGCTGATGCCCACTTAAGAAGAAAGTTTCATTTCCATGGCCTGAAATGAGACAAAGGATGTGGGCATCTGTGTCCAAGGGGTTCTGAGTTCCTGTTGGCATATCAGAGAACTCCCTGTCCATGCACACTCTTCTCCCTGTTAGACACCCATTTTCTATGCTGTTACTGAGTTCGTGCTCAGTCTCTTCAGCAAGAACACATTGCTCTTAATGCTCATCTCTAGTTCTATTTAAAATGAAGATTCAATTGCCTGAAGAGAGTTTATTCGCATTTGTTCTTGCGGAAATCAGAGCAGAATCAGACCTGAGTAGCTCCACGTGTGCACATACACACATCTGACGGGCTGTGAGAACGTCCAAGAATGGGATTTAGAGGAGCATGTAATCAGCTCTCTTTGGCTAGTAGCAGGTATAGGTTAGGAACTTCAGATTAAGGGGTATGGAGAAGAGTTACTCAAAATTTAATACATATGTTCTATGGAAAAGCCTGAGGGGAAAAAAATCTTAGGTGAATTTCAGATCAAAAAAGTGTAAGCTTGAAATTTTCCACAGAAAGGAACCCCTCTCCTGTTGTTTCCTCATATCCCCTCTAAAATGCTTTTAAATATTGGACTGAAATGGTGGAAACAAGTTTTAAGACTCCTGTGTGGGCCCTAAAAAGCTAACCAGGAGCTGACAGCACAGAAATCTTGGGGTGTAAGCTGAGCTGGAGATTAAAATCAAGTACTCTTGAGCTTGGAAAATGTGTTCTGTGCTAAGGGGAGGTCCCAGCTGTGGTGGAGGATGGATTCTGCTCTTTGGTTTTACTCTGCTTTTAACTGTATCATTTAAGGGTTACAATAAGGAAACACAATAACTATTCTCATGTAGTTAATTGAATAATTGAATTAGTTAAATTTCATTAATTTGTGCTTTGTATTGTATACTTCACTCCTTTGGAGTGCATTTTTATGGTAGCTTTAGGCTTTCTTCCTCTTTTTTTTTTCCCCTCGCTCTTTTCATTGCTGTATCATTCACTGTTCATCTGGGGGAGACAGAACCATGTTGTTCTTCTTTGTAGTCCCCTAGCCCAGAAGCAGAAATTTTTATGAGACATTCAGTACCACAAACCTTAAAGCCTCCAAATACACTATTTGTAATCCAATTATGTTGTGTTCTCACAACTTCCTAGGCCACAAGACACCCAGATACATCCTTGAGTTACCCAGATGACTGCCTTTGTTAAGTGCCTGTTGTTAGATAACTGAGTTCATCTTCACAGTTCTGCCTATAGGAATACAGAGTTGTTCATACCTATGACTAGCTCTTGTGGTTGAATAGTGCTCTTTCTGGAATGGCCAATGCATCGGAAGATGGTTTTCTTTTCCCTCCCTCCCTCCCTCCCTCCCACTGACCTTCCCCATCATGTCGTTGACTAAATATGTAGTGCTGCACGCGAAAGGAAAGAATTTTGAAGTGTGTGAAGTACTTGCAATTAAATGTCATACAAGCCACATGTGGTTTTGTTGCTCCAAATCTGTCTCAAATATATGGAAAAGATTACAGAATGAGGGAACAACTTGGGTCAACCTGGACTGTTAAACAGAATATGTTTTTCTTCAGTAGCACCCAGGAGTGTGTGATGCATTTTACCAAGCAAAGAAAAAGTCACGGGACCCAATTCTAGGGCTCAGCCAAGGTATGATCATCACAGGAATAAGGAAGTCAGGCAGTGATAGCTCATGAGCCTTACTGGTTCTGGTATTTGAAATAGTTACAGCTTTCTTTATTTGGCTTGTGTTACTGCAGAGAAGGGAATGTTTTCCATGTCCATGGTGACAGGACAAAAAGGAATGAAGGTCAGAAATGGAAGTGAGGTGACAGCACAGGTTCGCTAACATGAAATTAAACACGGGAGAGATTGGGGAACTGTTCATATGAGCCTTCAGTAAGCCAAACCTCAGGGAGCTGTCAGCTCTTTGAGATTTTTTTCCCTTGCTGAACCATGCAGCAGATCAGATATCCTGCTACGTGAGATTTTAATATCCATTGTTCCCAGTGTGTGGCACGTTCATCCTAAGTTCCACTAGATCAGTGTTGTTTATCACTGAACTTCACTAGATCTCTGCCATTCTCTTGATCAGGAGATCAAGTAAATCTCCTCATTAGGAAGGCTTCCACTGGTTTTAATGGAGAACTGTGCTGGGTGGGAGCGTTTATCCTGGTAGAACTGCTCAACTCCTTTCTCAAAGTTTTGAGCCAAAAGCCTGGGCCTCTAAGCTAGAGTAAAATGACATAGCCCTGTTGTCTACTGCACACCAAGCAATTGCACACTCTGAACAGTTTGGTAGCATTAGCTGGTTGAAGGACGTGTCCCTTTTCCTGAAAAGCCAAGGAGAATTACTTGCTGTCTGTATCAGCAACACCATTGCTTTCCTCAGTCAACTACTGCCAGCTGTAGAAGTCACGTTCCCTCCTGCCAGCCGTTCATTGTGCTTTTGCAGTAGGAAGAGGGGGATGGCAGAAGGGGGGATCTTAATTGAAAAAATAGGCCTAAGGCTTCAGGGACATAACAAAGTCAGTGGGAGTGTGTGAACAGCAATTTATTTTGTCAGTTCAAGTTACAGTCACTCTGACATGTGAAAATTGCAGATGTCAGTTTCTCAATGTGTCACTGTGACACACAGCATCCCAAATAAATAAATAATGAAAATCCGGACTTATTTTATAGAGCTTTGGAAAATACAAAGAAATGGGATTGTGAGAATTGGCAGATAAACCCAGAGAGTTTTCTTTGACATAAGGGGTGTGATCTTAGCTCAGGCCTTTCCCAGGATGGTCTTCATACTTTTCATTTCTTTTTCTCATTTCATTTTTTCAGTTTCTATTGTCATCGTAGTCTTCGTATAGTTTATAGCCTTTATGGTCTCCTTAGGCTTTGAAAATGGAGCCTTTTTCATGAAGAGTGAAGAGGAAGGAAATTTTCCCTTTAACCTTTAAGGAGTTGGAAGGAATGTGATTGTGGTGTTGATCTGAGACTGAGTAGACCTCTGGAGCAATTTGTTAAGGCTGAGGTCCAATTAGTCAATTGCCTGATACCCTAATATTTTAGGAGCCTTTTAAATGTCCCACTTCTATATTCTGTTTTCCAATTTCTCCACCTGTAAAAGGGAGTGATGGTGATATTTGTCTCCTATCTATTCTGTCTGAGGTATTTAATTTATGTGTTCTAGTCAGGAGCTCTCCTTTCCATGTATTTCTACAACGCTTAATAGAATTCTGTCTCTACCTTGATTACAGTATGTAGATACTATAGCGATAGCATAATCTCTTGTTTTGTGCAAATCAAGTAGTTCTAGTAGCAATGTCACCCATGCATGTTTGCTCAGTGGGCCTACAGAACTGGACAAATAGCTGTCAATGATCAGGTGACCAAATTAGAAAAATGAAGAATTTATTAAAAGTTCAGTCAGAAAGAAACTTTTGTCCCAAGACCTATGGCAGTACTTTGAGTGGCAGCAAAGACATTCATGGTCCTGAAAGAGACCACCTTAATAGCATGGCAATGCTATAAGAAGGGTTTTTTTCCAATTTCCCCTGCTCATCTGGGTTAGGAGTCAGCAGTGTGGTCAGACAGAGGGATGTGACGTATGAGGAAATACTGAATAATTAGACTCATTTAATCTAAGAAGAAAAGAGTGAGGGAGGATGCATAAAAGGCTTGTACGTGCAAAAGGAAATTTATTGTCTGTGGTGAATAGGAGGAGCAGCTGTAATTTTAACTTTCAAGAGAGTCTGTGTCCAGTGACTCAAGAAAGTATCGCTGAGGCCAGTGAGGATGGGAGGTTGTGCCATTGGCTGTGGCACATAATCCTAGCAGGATGGGGTTGAAAGGGAGTTCAGGGTGTTGTGTGGCCTGCCCTCTGTGCTAATCCAGTGCCTAGACATTAGGTGCTACCCATTTTTGCACAGTGTTTTGGAAAGCCCAAGGTCATTGCAGACAAGAAGGATTATCTGTTTTTGTGACTTGAGAATAATTGTTAAGCTGACACTTCTTACCAGCAGGTAGATAGTGTCCAGGAGTGTTCTCTCTAGTGTAAATGGATCCCCCTGTTCACAGAACAGTACATCACCTTCAGTTGTACTGTTATCTCTTTTCATATCATTTCAAAGATAGGGAATAGACAGCCTCAGGAACTCAAAGCCAAAATGCTCTTGTTGTGCAGTCAGGGCCAAAAGTAATTTCAGTCACACAAAGCTGAAGACAGAGATCTGAAATGAGTCAGAGAAAGACCAGCTCCTGCGTTAGCTCAGTCTGAACACTTTCCAGGACGTGGCTGAATCTTAAACCCTTCAACTCCATGCAAAGGCATCCACTGACTGCTGTGATTTTGCATCAGTGCCCCAACTGGAAGCATTGCACTGTCCATCTCACACCTGAGAGATCGATGTCTGCTTCCTTGGGAACTATGCACTGGGAAGGAAACTGTGCATGGATTAGGCTGGAAATATATCGCAGGAATTTTGCTGGATGTTCCTCATCCACAGCTAGCCTGGTCACACTCTTCTGAATCCATCCCTAGATGGACAGACTTCAAGACAGATGATGCAGTTACTCAACAGACCACTTTATGTGATATAAGCGCTATGCTTGTCTATACTCTTAAAACATGCGTCATTGTGCACTGTAATTATAAGAAGAGTTAACTGGCAAGGAAGGATGATTGCATCATTAAGACACTGAAATAGGAATAACACTAATTCTGCTGTTAACTCCTCATGTAGCTCTAGCCGTGTCACTGAAAATTAGTTTTCTCATCTGAAAGGAAACAATTTTCATACCTTATCCATCTTGTTTTCTTACATTGCATAGTATGGCTATGCCCATGGAATATTTTGAAGGGACAGAAATGCATGGAAGTTTTGTCTATGGCATGATAGTATAGCATCAAATCCGAACTGGAATTTGAACTAAAACTACAGGGTCCTACAATAAGATTATTATTTTCAGTTATTTGTAATATTTATAGTAGAATACTTACAGAGTGCTTAGAAGAAAAATCGTAACAGAAATAATTAGAAGAAAGGACTGTAGTATATAATAGAACCTGCTTTATTCCTCCTCTGTCTATTTGCAACCTTGACAGCTCTCACCAAACGTTCTGGCAAGCTCACAGCACTTTCAAGAAAAGATTTAACAGCCAAGTTATAGCACTGAGATCTCACGTTGCTTTTAGTTTATTATTATTGCAAAATGCACTGCTGAACATTTACTGGTGCATCATGAAATAAAATGCCATGGAATTATAAATTAATTTTGCTTGTAAAGTGAATGAGTTTGTGATTTAGAATTTTTGATTTCTTTGGTGTTTTTACAGTAAAGATGAATATAGTCACTTTTTTTTTGGTTTTGAAATTTTGGCACAATTTTGGAAAGGTAAATTTTGGTGAGATTCTTTGTAATCTGTTCCCAAGGAATTTAGCCAGCTGTGAAACAAGGGTTTTTTGTTGTTGTTGTTTTCTTCTTTGCTTCTTTTTCTTCTTCTAGTTCAGACATTTTTTGTGAAGTCAGCCTTTTTCTACTTCTGTTCCTACCTCCTACTCTCCTGCTCTCATGTGCAAACTTTCCCGGTACCCTGAGGATCTGTTGCCCACAGAAGCTATTTTATTTGTACTATGTTCCTCGTGCCTCCATTTTCTTTTGTGCCAAATTATAAGCCTGTGCAAACCCATCACAGCTGAAGAGCAGTGTCATGATTTTCTAATTCACACAGCAAAGCATTAGTATGGTTTTATCAGAATGGATGATTCTCCTGTCTAGTCAGTGTGCCACTCCTGGGAACGGCCAGTCCTAGGTGTGAGAACTGCTGCAGTGGCAGTAATGGATTAAATATGTCCACTGTGAAAGATTCTTCCTTAATTGCATTAGTTTGAGGTTTATTTTATGCTATGATATATAGAGTTGGGCCAGCCAGAGCACAATACACCTTTCTTTCCAAGGTCCAAACACTGAAAAGTATCTCTTTACAAGAAGGATGCTTAAGTGCTTTCCTGAATCAAAGCCTGAGTCAGAGCTTTAATGTACTGTGTTCATGCTTGGAAATGGCTTATATTCCTCTGAGCAAATTTCCTTTAAAGAAGCTAAGCCTACTACAGTGTCTGAAGAATTCAATGTCACACTGAAAACTTATCCCCCAGATCTGTGTCCAAAGAGATTCTGTTTAATGGATGCTACCTATTACTTACTGCCATACAGCATTCCTCTTTCAGGCACTGAAACAGTCTGTTCTCTCTCCAGGCAATGTGTCAAATTTTTGTCTGGTCGCCTACGGTGCTTTCCATTTATATTCAAGGTTCTAGAGAAGGTCACTTCAGTGCAGCATCAATAGCACCTCCGTATCCATGATCTCATACATATATTTGAGGCTGGCTCTAAGGCAAGAGTATGGTAGGACTCAGACTGCCCACTGGAAAGTTTATGCAACCACCTCATGTAGGAGAGTGATTTAGGGATATGTTCTCTTCTCCTCTGCTGCTTTCAGCACAGTGGACCACATTGTCCTTTCAGAAGGTTTGAAGCTGGTGACTGACCTCCCAGGAGATGCTTTATCTTGGTTCATTTCAAGCCTTATTGCTGATTGCCAGTTCCTTGTGTGGGTATTCCAGTCTTCAAAGAAGATTCATCCTTTGGTCTCGCTGGGCTATTTTAAGGCTACGCTTCTACGTATCTGCTTGAGCGCATATGCTTCAATTAGCTTTTGTCTGGCCTGAGCTGTTTTTGTTGTCGCCCTCTTTTTGCTGATAAAGCAAGAGCATTTTTAGAGGTGGTGTTTTTTTCCTCCAGGAGCCATAGGATGGATGGGAATGAACTTAGTCAGGTGCTTAGAATAAAAGGAATTATCAAGATACCTGGGTTCCTGTCAGTCCTGACAAATCACGCAGGGGTCTTCTGTCTAAGGTTGCTCAATCTGCAAAACAAGGCTAATATTTATTTCCATTATATATATTAATAGCACTTAGTAACTTTGAACAAGGTCAGGACTTCACTGCATTACATATTGTGCTAAGACATGCATATATTAGTTCCTGCCTCATGCCTCCTTTAAAGAAGTGATGTAAGAATGCAGTGCTTTAGAGATGTAATAAATGATCCATGTACTCTGAGGGCTCTGTCCTGTCACTTGGGCTCATCTGTAGTAGTGCATTATGGGAAGAAAAGAACTGGAGCTGGCCTTTCTAACTGGACAATACCATTTCAGTGTTAATACCCTTGACAAGAATCCATGACTAAAGGGAGACTTAATGTCTGAAAAACCTCTGCAAAGTTTTGGTGCTGCTAGTGACAATAAAAAACAGAAAGAATCAAACAGCAATGTCAAGGCACTTGTACCTCCAGCAAAGCTGACCCAAATTTTCTCTAAATTTAAGCTTCTCATTTTCATCACTGCCTTACATACTGAACTCCCTCTCTAGATGATCTCATGCCCCTTCAAGTTAAGACTAACAACTCTACGAATTAATAGACAACAACTCTGTGAACCTACACTATCAATTAATAAATAGGCCCTCTCCAACCATGTTTTATGCATTCCAGATTTAGGGCTGCCTGACAAGAAGTGTTCTGCCATTGCCACCATGACTTTCTTCTCTACTGTAAACTTAGAAGCTGTAGTTAAAATAGAGAAGGATAGTTTGGAACCTCTTGCAGTTAAATCACTGCAAGCTCCTATTATGGATGCAGTGACACCACAGTTGCTAACATCTATAAAGCTCTTTTACAGGACAAAGTTATTCTGGTAGAAGTGCGACAGGCAGTGTGTTAGCAGTTCCTCTGCAGACAGGATGGGGGACCTCAGTATGCAGAAGTGAAGTGTGGTAGCATTACTAAGGTTATGGAGATGTGAGTTTGGACCTCATTCTGGATCTGTGAGGGGAGGTGGCCTTTGCAGCTCCAACTATAAATGGACAATGTTGGTAAATGGTGCTATCTACTAGCACCACCATGACCTTATATTCTGGCTTCGTACTGGGAGGTGGTGGCTGAAGTACAGAGGAGTGAGCATACGAGTGGGGACACAAAGGCAGCTGGATGTGCTGTTGATCATGTAACTTTCTCAGTGACAGAAAACAACTGTGATCACTCAAGGCATGGATTAGATTTGGGTGGGTCCTTAGCTCTGAAAACTTAAAGCAGGAGTTGCTAACGCTTAGCGAAAGAGTGAAGCCTCTTTAACCAACATGGTAGTAAATATGAATCTGCAAAACCAGTTCAACAGTAAGCTAAAGCACAGCTTTGTGTTAGTAGGACTACAGTGAGGCTAGTGATGTACTGATACGTAGATGTCAACAGAACATCATATACCGAAGTGAAGTGGTTATAATGGAACAAAACCAGAGTGCGCCAGGTCTAAAGTTGGAATGAATCTAATACTAGCCATACTGTCTGGAGAACTACAGCTTAATCTTGTATGAAAAGATATGTGAACTAACATAAGAAATGAAGGCCTAGTTGTGAGATGGTAATCAGTTGCTGACCTGTGATATTTTGAAGGTTCACAAAACGCAGAGTTAGTCAGAAATGTATAAAATCAATGGTGACTAAAATATCCTTTTAACTTTCCATTTACATCTATGTCATAACATAACCCTGCCATACAAAATTTGAAAGTGAGGTATAAATTTAGAGAAACCACTGAATATCGTCTGAGAGATGCTGGCTTTTCAAGCCTTGCAGTCATGCAGGGCAGTACTTGGGAGAAAAAAGGAAAATGATCCAGAGCTTTCATTCCAAGAAAGAGTCTAGACATTAAGCAATTGCATAAAAAGCTATAGAAAATTCAAGGATTTCGTTAAAAGTACTTGCATCTTTATTTCCTGGCTTCTTCTAGAAGTTGCAAAGAAGTCCACTGACTTCTCTGAGATTAATAATACCAAATAAATCAGACTGAAAACCTCCATGGGAAGTGGGCCAAAGGAAAGGACAGTTTTTTAGATATATTATCTATTTCGCTTTTCTCCCCTATACATTTCTCTCCACCAATTTTTTTTCTCTGTACTTAATGAAATATGCTTTGAAGTAAGTTCAGCTGCCCAGAAGTGTTGCATTATATTTTTATTTTCTACTCCTTGTGGAAATAATACAGTAGACAACACAGAACTAGTAAATATGAGTGGCAGATTAATTCCAGGGTCAAAAGTCACCCCAGAAGCATTGTCGTGCCCACCTCTTTTTCCATGAAGAGGCAATGGCAATGCCAAACAATGAGCAAAGAGAACAGAAGGTCCCATAGAGCAATTTCAATACGGGATCGTTTTTAGAGCAGGTAGTTGTTTGGATAATGGACATGGAAATAAGCCACAGTTGTACAGCTGGTACCCACTGATAGCCCTTTTGAGCAGGAAATAGACTACTCAGAAGTTAGGTGCCCATGGCTGATGGCAAGCAGGGATGTCCAGGCCTGTTAGAAATATCATCAGAAATGTAACTTTTAGTGTTGACTGTTTCAGGGTTAGGGGAGTCGAGTGTGCCTTTCTTCTGATTGTTCATGTTGGCCAGCTCCCAGCTGCTTTTGAAGATGTTTATTTTTATAACTCTTGCATTTATCAGGGTGGATTAGCCAAGTCTGTTGACTGCAGTGCTTTGGCACAGGCTGTCAGAAATTATTTTAGCAATGCTCTGCCCTGGACAAAGTGCATTTACTTTTCAACCTCTGCTCTCACTTCCAAGCAATAAGCTACTGAGGGTTTCATTTACAGTCAAACGCTCAGTGGAGTTCCTATCTGCAGCTCTTTGTTGAACATTGGATTTTTGTTTGTTTCAACAAAAGAGAAAGGGAAAGGACCATATCCACCTAATGGTTTCTGGCTACCAGTAAATTGTGGCTATTCCAGAAGGAGGTATAAAGCATAGTAGGATGTTTTCAGAGACATAATAAATCTATCGGGATTGTCATGAAGATTACCAACATTATTTGAGAAAGAGGAACTTGTGGCATTTCCTTTGCTCCATCTCAGGCATAATCTCCACGAAGGCTTCAATACTTGGACCAAATTCTCTGCTCAGCAGGACTGTACTGTTTTCCAGCATCAGAGGGCTGGGCCCATCCTCTGCAGATCATTTAGGCTAATAACATGCCCTTTTTCACTGTCAGTATTTTGAGGTAGATGAAGGAAAAGAGCTTCTTTCTGGTCAAACTGATTGACTTTTGATAGTACATTCAGGGCTGTGAAGAAGTTTTTAATGGGATATATTCACTCTAATGTTGCTAGAGGTAAGGAAGAATTTAATCTGAAGTAATGCTCGTTGTTTAAAAGAGTTTCAGTGGAAATTATTGAGTATCCAGCCAAAAGTTCACTAATCTCCCCTCCCACGACTCAGACTAACCTTTATATGTAACTTTAAAGTAAATGTAACTACTCACTTGAAACAGTCTTTGCTCATGTGAATTAGTTTGTCCGTTCTCTTAATAGTTCCACTTGCCTCCCCTGCAGATGAATGTCACTGCAACCTCTGTGCTTCCATACTAAAACTTCATCTCGTCATTCACTTCAAAGATGCGATTCACTGCCAAATACCTCACCTTCATCCATCTCAATCTAAACTCAGCAAAATGACCTCTCAAAAAGTACTCTACAGAGGCACTCTTTAATCAACATCTGTTTAGAGCTTTCCCGTTAACTTCACATAGGCAGATTGTTTTCCTTAATTAGACACAGATAGGCTTTGATATAACCAGCTGACATATAGAATACATATTCATTTCTCACTCTGACTTCTTGAAGGATCTGAGTAATGCAGAAGAAACACCTAGTGCATTTAATACTAGTCTCAAGAGCTTCAGACTTGTCTAGGAGAGTTACTGAAGCACTTCAGGTAAAACTCTCATCTCTTGTTCAAATGAGAGGCTTAGGACAGTGTGACGCTCTTAATGAAATAAGAGGCTGTATTTAGATAAGAAATGGAGAGGAACTTGGAACTAGTATCTCCTTACTTTCCTTTGCTAGATGGACTATAAGAAGCATAAGTGTTCTTAAGGGACAAAAAAAATGATGACGTTAATAGAGCTATCACTGCAAAGAGTTGATGGTTTTGCAATTACATCCTTGAACTGCTACTTGGGACTCACTGGTGCTCACTGCCGTGGATTTTGCTTGATCTGTATTGTCTTAGGCCATTTGTAGAGACTCTAGTTCAGATAAACACTTAAACATATGCTTAAACTTATACATCTTTAAAATACCCCTTAAGCTCTTCCTACTAAACATGACCTTGATCTCTTGGTGTTGCAGTTCCCCAGTGAAAAATAGAAATATGATAACAGCTTTATCAGTCTGAAAGCTCCCAGCAGTCCCATGCTACTATTTCTCATGTAACATAACAAAATATATCTATAAATGTGATAGTATTTACTGGCTTGATTCTGCCCTTTCCCTCCAGTGAAATTAAATAACAGCTGACTCCAGAGGCAGGCTGATTGATTTCAGTGTAACTAATGCTGCTACTCAACAAGAGTAAAGGCAGAGGTAGTGGAGTCAGACACCAAGTGGGTTCTGTTGTTCCCCAGTTAATGCCATAGAGCCATAGTTATTTTGAGAAAGCCTGTTCCTATTTTCTCTTTCACTGTCTCCCACTGACCTTTTTTTTTGCCATTACTTAGCCTTACAGAATAGTCTCAAAACTTATCAACTGGTTCTTCATTTTAAAATCTCCTGTTTCTGGAATTTTCAGGTTCCTCAAATGAGCTTTTAGAGCCATCATATCTTCAAACCATCTACTATTATGTGGAAAAAAAATTAAGCTGACAGCTGGCTTTCAGAAGTCTTTAGTAATTGCAGCCCCAGTTGAAATCATTGAGAACTAATAATCTGAAATGCTTTGGAAAGTCAGGGCATGGAAGGGTTCATTTGCATTCTCATGCCTGCAGCTTCATAATTTTCTACTGCTTTTCAATGTGTTATTGTTGAAAGTATCAGAGTTTGGAGGTGACTAAAACTTAGTAGTTTGTCTGGTCTGTAGCATATTGTTTTCAGACATTTCCAGCAGAAGTAAATGCTTAAATCTCATTAAATTGGGAGCCTAAATGCCTTAGGTTTCTTTACAAATCCTTCTGGTAGGCATCAGATATCAAACAGACAAAACAAAAAAAATATGCTGTAGCCAGGGTATTTTTCTGTCACTATGGGGAAAAGGGCATCCATTATACAATGAATCTTCTTTTATAATGGTTTGGTGGCTTTGACAAAATCCATTTTACTTCATTGTCCTTTTACTTTACATAATGCCCATAAAATGGGAAAACAGAAGAACTTATTGCTGATGAGAACAATTACTATAAAGCTCTTGAATAAAATAACGTTGCAAAAAAAAGCAACCTTTCAGGCCAGAACAACTTTCACAGGAACTGTATTCTGGATAAAGGGGTGTGCTTTGTCTTTCAGTCTCCAAAAGCAATTTATATCTGTCCTCTTCTGATCAGCAAGAAAAAAATGGAGCTGGGTTAGTTCCCTCACATTATAATATCCAGCACTCTGCAAGTTACCAGAATAAATGTTGCAGTATAGGTAAAGCTTAATTCCACCACCATCCCAGGAGATGTTAGACATTCTAATAAAATGAGATATTATGAAATTGAAACAATTAAATAAGCTTTTTTAATGTTAGGCTGGGGAAGACCTGAAACAGGATCCATTTTGGGAGACCCTTTTCTTATATGGAACATTAAGGCTCTCAAAAAGAAGTTCCAGCCAGGTGTAAGGCTATACCCACAGGTATAAAGTTATAAGGAGGCTTAAAGGTCTTTCATAGTAAAGAGAAAACTAATAAACTTATAGTTCATACAATCTGGGTTTACCTTGTAATGCGCAAGTCTTCAACAGGTAAATCCTTGTGGTACAAAGGCCACATTTAAAGAGGACAGCTAAGCTAACACCCTGGTTCCCACCGATTTTCACCGAGAGTTTAACTCCCATTTGTCTTTGATTATCAGCCCCTGGTTTCCAATGAATATAAACACCCTCCTTTCATACGACCCTGGCTGCATTCACCTGTGGACTGCTGTAGTCTCCTGTTATGTGACCCTCGTAGCGGGTGGGCTTGAGAAACCGTATGGGAGAGCCCAGGGACTTAGGGAGCGATGAAGAGAGGGGGCAAGAAGCTTGGCTCGCTTAATGCAGAAAAACTCTGGGAGCATATGTGGTAGATGCTAAAATTGTTACAGGAGACCTTGTAATTGGAATGCAGTTTTGTAGATGGTTATTTCATTAGAGAGCACTCTTTAATTAATACAGAGCCTCGAGAGAGCACTTTCTCATCTCTTTCTTCCCATCCCTCCCCTCACGTATATGTCTACATGCATTAATCAAATCACTCTTCTGTTCGTTCCATGAATCGAACATGGGGACTGGATTTCTTGTTCACCCTTGGAGAAGAGGCCAGCTTATGCATAAGTTAAAGCCGAGTTATTTGATCTGTGAAAGCCGGCTGAGCTACAGCACTCTGCAGTTAGCAGGTTTCAGTCTCTTAAGACTCCCTCCTTCTCTCTCTGTCCCTAATCCTTCATTTCCTCTGATGTCATCACTCCAATTTAAACAGAGGGGCCAGTCTAAAAAGGCAGAAATTTCTATTTGGCTTTAACCTTCGGCAAGTTCGGGCCTGTTCAGACATGTCCGCAAACGTTTTGAGAAGCGAGAGTTTCTCTAGCAAATGCACAGCTTTTCTTTCCCCCACCCCCATTGCACAAAGCTGTTTGACATAAGTTAATTCTTTTGAAACCTCAGTATTTACACAGGCTCTGTGATTAAGATTTACTCAGTGTCCAGCTGCTGATACTTATCTTCAGATTTCTGAAGTAGAAGGTTAAAATCAAAAGCTTCAGGATAGCGGTTCTGCTTTTGTCATGCAATTCGTAGGTTTTTCCCCCAGCTTGCTTCACATTAGGCTATTTGCAACCTTGGATCTTCCAGAACCACATCCAGGAGTTTGGCATGTGATAACATCGTAAAGAGGGAGACAAAGGCATTTGGAAAGGTGTGGCTGCCGTCCATGTGTGAGCAGGCCTCCTCCTGGAACATCTTTGCACACCAAAATTTGGATGCAGATCTGAAGCTTTTTTCCTTAGTATCTCATTTTCTATTTAGAGGAAGGTACTGCAATCAGTGAGGCTGTACGAATGTTTCGTAGGAGCAGTAAAGGAATTCATAGGATACAGAAGGACCTGAAAGGTACTGAGTGCCTCTCTTAAATGGTTAATATAAAAGGGCAATGTGAAATTAGCAAGTATTTTTGCTTATTATTTCCAGAAGAAACAATTACAGTGTTCTAGCTCTGTACATTTTCTTAAGACTTTCACTAGCTTTCACTGAGTCACTAACCGTGAATTTTGAGGAATTTCCACATGTTGTGTGTTTCAGCATGGGGTGAAGGAAAAATCCTCTGCATCAAAAACATCATTTTTAAAATTTTGAATTTCTTAACAATGTGGAGTTTTAACTAAAAATGTTGAGGGCTTTTGTCCAGAACAGGAACACCTTTAAATAATAATGCTAATCTTTGAGATGAAAAGGAAATCCTATTTCTAAGTAATACACTGAAAAAAAATCCATATTTTAATTACATTACATCACAATGAAATGCAGAAGACTTAAATAGATTGGCTGTCTAGTATAACTGCTAATCTGTCTCATGTTCAGTGATCTGGTTCACCCTGCATACTCATAATCTATTCTGCGTATGTTTTTCCAGACTGAGTACATCCCAAAATATTTTGCAGAGCTAATCAAATGCAGCCTGAAATTCAAAGAGGAGGAGAAGGGTTAAGACATATATGCAAGATGTAAAGGTACTGCTTTCAGGTATAGTTTGGAAATAGATAAAAAGCCTCGGTTCTTATAAGCGAACTTTCTCAGGAGCTCCTTTAAGCATATTCAGTAGGTCCTGTAAGTGCACAGAGGATTGTAGTGATTCCAGGTGCTCTGCAGTTTGGTTTCTGTATCTGAGGCCTAAGACTTAATAAAGAGGAGACAGAAGATGTTCCATCACACCATTATGGGCAAACAGAGTTAAGCAGTCGAATTCCTTTCATGTTTATAGGATGCAGCTTGCCTGAAGGAATTAGCAATACTGACTTTCAAATCAGTAGTGTCTCTTTGCCCTCACTTGAGCAACATCCATTTACACCAGTTAAGAGTTTAGGCTGAGACCTCCAAGGAGAATTAGGCACCTACCTCTCTGAGAATCTGGGCTTTCTTCCCAGATGCTTTCCAGAGCTTTTGTGATTGCCTGACTCTTTCCATTTCTCAGTTCCATTTTTTTCCTGGCCTCCTTTGACCCAGTCTTATACGTCTTTCCTTTCTTGATTCCTCCAACCTGTTTCTGAACCATTTACCCCTTTCCCTGATCAAAGTATATTTTGGTCTGAGTTTGGGGAGAATTTCTGTTTAGTCAGTGCTGTATCAGAAATACTTGGCCCTGTGCTACCAGCCCATTTGGCATTCTCATTCGAAGTCAGGTTTATTAGAATTTGGTCATGAGCCTGTTTTACATAGCAAATCAGGCAGAAACAAGCCTCCCATTTCCATCCAGACACAGCATTCAGAAGTTTTCAGTTCAAATTTCAGCCATTTCTAATTAAGAGATCATCAAACTCCATAAAACTCGCAGGGTTTCCAAGGATCTCTTGCCAATAGCTACACTTAAAAAAAATACTTAACTTGAATTATTTTGCTTTCAAAGTGCATTGTGTACTTTTGTCATCATCTTCCTTTTCTTTGGCATCTTTGGGGAAAATGTATTTTAAGATGACTTGGTCAGTTAGATGAAAAATTATATGTTGTGCACATTAGGATTTAAATTTACTTTTCAAAATGCTTTTGCTCATCAGCTCATATACAGACGCATGAACACACACGCATAATCTTGAGTATACCAGTTACTTGATAAACTTTCTTAAAGGAAAGCAGAAGTTTTTGCACATGTATTTATACTATTTAGACTTCTGTTAATTTCCAAGGGAATGCTGCCTTTTTTTAAATGGTCCCTGAGCTATTTACAGAGCCAAAAATTACGCAGCAACTCATCTGCTCATGGTATCTGAGTTTCTAGATAATGCAGATCCTGTGCTTGCATTACTTTACCCCCCATAAATCAGTCTCTGAGTCAAAGACCCTTAAAAACATAAATGCAAACATAAAAACAACAAATGTTAGGATAGTTAGACCATTACTTAAAAAGGAAGGAGAGGAAATAACAAATGACACAGAGAATGAAGTATTCAATGCCTTTTTTGGTCATGTCTCCAAAAAAAGGTTGATTGTGATTGTATACTAACGCAGTAAGTTTTAACAAGGGGATCATCTAAAATAGCAAAAGACTGTGCTGGCTAAAATTTAGATAATTTAGATGTTCTTCAATTCAGCGGGGCCTGATGAAATCTACTCTAGAGTGCTTTGGGATCTAGCTGAAACAATCTCAGAATGATTAGAGATTATCTTTCAGAATTCATAGATGACCACAGTAGAGTCAGAGGCCCACGGAAGGGTAAACATAGGGTCTGTTTTTAAATAGGGGAAAATGAGAACCAGGGGGATTATGGAATAATAAAACTAACTTCAATACCCCCAAAAGTTTCTAGAATTAGCTGTTACAAGCATTCAGAGAATAGGCAGTTAATAAGAAACAGCAAATACGGATTTGTCAAGAGCAAATCATGTCAAACCAGTTCAATTTCTTTGCAGGGTAGATGACCTAATAAATAAAAGCAAAGAAGTAGATGCAATGTATGTTGATTTTAGTAAGGCTTTCTATGCTGTCATTCCTGGAGACCTTATAGTTGAAGTAGAGAAATATGCTCTATTTCAAATTGTCACAATGTGGGTGCACAGCTTGTTGTAAATTCAGGCTCAAAAAGTATATGTTGATAGTTTCCTGTCAAGGTGGGAGGGCATGTCGAATGGGATCCCTCAGGGGTCTGCCCTGAGCCAGGAAGTGATCAATACTTGAATGACTATCTTGGATGGTATACAAAGTGTGCACGAAAAATTTGCTGAGGTCATGTTGAGTAGGTTATCAGCATTTTAGAAGGGAGGAATAGAACTCCAGATGATTTTGATACCTGGGTATTTGAAATTAGCTACCTGAATACAATAGACTAGTGCAATTCATAAAGGTTAATGAAATAAATGCAAATGCAAAAGGTAATGCAAAACAGGAAATACTTAGCAAGATAAACAATATTTAGAAATTAAGACTTTAAGGATGCAGGGCACTGGAAGAACATGAACTGAACATGATATAACATTATAAAGCTGTTTCAGAAAGGACGAATTATACTGTGGAGAGATTTAGCAGGACTGTTGTGGGTAGATGATGAGGGGTAAATTTTGCTTTTCATGCAGCCCTGGTAGAGCCTTGGCTGTGTTCAGCTTTGCTTGTGCAGCTTAAGAAAAATCTTGACAAACTGGAAAGGGACTAGAAGAGAGCTACAGGAGTGATAAGACGTTTGGAAAACACCACCTATGAGGAAAGATTGAAAGAATTGGATTTGTTTAGTCTAGAGAAGAGAAGGCTGACAGGGATGTGATAACGTTCTTCCAATATGTAAAACAATGCTAGAGAAAGAATGGTGATGAATTATTCTTCATAGCAGCAATGAGTAAGAGAAAAATAATTGGCTTGTTTTTTAGCAGAAAAGATTTAGTCTAGATATTAGAAAAAGCTTTCTAGCTTCGAGGTTAGTTCAGTATTAAAATAAGCTGTATAAGGAGGTTATCAGATCTGCTTCTTTCAACGTCTTTAAAAACAAGTTAGACCATCATCTGCGAGGAATGGTCTAGTTATGGTTTATGTTGTCCTCTCTGTGAGCAAATAGACTAGGCTGCATTTTCAGTTGTCCTCTTGCCGTATTTCTTAGTTTGTAGTTCCAAGGGCATTTAAAGATGAGACTGAATAAAATATTAGGAACTGGCAAGTAGATGGAGTGCTGACAGTTTATGTGCACTGTTTTTCAGGGGGATGAGAAGTATTTAAATGTACAGAAGTGTTTAAATGTCTTATAATCATGAAGGATTTTATCTGTACAACACTCTTATGAGGTAAGTGACTATTACACCTCTTATAGTAGGTGGGGAACAAGGTAGATTAAGTATTTTCATCAAGAATATTCTAGATTATATATTCTATAGACTAAAGCCCCTAGGCGAGAGGTGCCCTTTCAGCTAAAACATCCTTCTTGTTTTGTAAGAAATATTGTGCCTGTCTCATATCTGATCATCTTGACATACACAATTAGGAATACTTGTTCCATACGATCTCTCTGTGGTCTTTTAATTTTTTGGCATGGAATTGAACACAGGGTTGAACACAAAGGGGCTAGTCTGTCTTTCTGACTAGATATTCTGTCTGGTGAACCTACTGGCTTGGTGACTAACCTTCCACCTTCCCAGACCTCCTGCAGTTCAGTATCAGATCTCCTTTTCTTTATATCATTCTCCATTATTAGTCTTAAAATTCATATCCAGTACTTCATATTCACAGGTATTCAATAGTACTTCATCCTTCCTAGCAAGGTCCTGGTCCAGGTCTTGCATTCAAAGAAAACAGTTGTTTTTATCATGATCTCTTAGATCAGAAACTTGGTCTTTCACAGCAGTTGCTTGAGGGTTCTCATTCAGTTCCATACCTTTGTTTTAATTTTCTGCCTCATCAAGTTGTGATTGATGCTGTAATTAATGCTGTTAGGTTTTTAAACTGCTTAATTTGTTGCTATTTACAGTTGACTGCTAGATATCTGTCACCAAGTGGAAGCAATGCTATGATATGTATATAACTTTCCATTCCTAAGTGCGCCACTCCCACTGCTTCATGGAAATTGATTCCTCTCTTTTTAAATCACAGATTACTTTTTGAAACAAAAGTGAACAGAGGTGCTGTCAACGTGCATAAGAGGCCCAGACACCTGCAGTTTCCCTAGGCCGATGATCATCGCATTGCTGAAACTAGGGATAATTTAGGATATACTTGCTTCTCCCTTCTTTCTCTCTAGAATTTCAGCTAGAAGGATGTAATTATTATTCTAAATTTTTTGTTATTCACGCATGAGCCAAGAAATATAAAAGAGACATAAAGGTAGTGTAAATGCAGTTGTTGCCTACAGGTTCTGGGTGAATGGAAGCTGCATCTCGAAAGGCCAAATATCTGAAAATGGCAGTATTTGAAATTTCGTGGCTCTGTTTAAAACACACCCCCACACACACCCCACACACCCCAAACTGCATTTCCATGACTTCAGGCATAGTCTGTGCTCACCTCAAAGGAACTCTCTGCTGCCTGAGGTCCTCTAGAGTGTGGTGGAGGGGTTGGCAGTCTGGCTCTGTATTATTCCACTCAGAATTATCTTTTCCCAAGGATATCATGGCCTCTATGAAGTCTAACTAGCTCACTTGGAGGAATCTAAGACACAATAAGGCTACAGTTATGACCAAATACCCATAGTTGTTCTGGCACCTCAGTATGAGGTATGCTGGATACCTGTAGATTGGAGGTTAAGTAATCAGTTAGAGATCACCCTAATGACAAGTTGAGAGAAGAACTTGATGTTGGCAGCTATTCTGCATTCACAGCACCATGTCATTTATGCAGTTTTTCACTGTGTGTCTGAGCAGCAGGAAGCAATTGTCTAAATACCAAGAGCTGAGTCTTCACCTACGGAAAGGCACTGATCTGTGTGCTCAGCACTGGGATTGCCATTCTGCATGCCATGGGGAGTTCCTATCTGGCCAAATGTAGAATTAGGTAGCCTGAATATTGGTTTGAGGGAGGGTTTTACAGCGCACAGTGTAGCTGGCTGCCCCAGCACATGACCCTTGCTAGGGCTGGACCAGCACAATCCAGGCAAGACGATTTCCAGCTGCACCGACCAGTTCCCAGATTCCAGTCTCAAACCTGGGACCAAACAAAGTGATATCCAGAAGGTTTCTTGGTTGGTGTGTCAGCGTGTGTGTGTGTGTGCACGCACATGTGTATTTTTTTCTACACAGCTGCATTCATCACAGAATAAACTACCCTAACTCAAGGCAGAAACTATATAGACCAAGGAGACCTCTGTGTCTCTGAATCTGTGCTTGCATGCAGCAAGCCTCTGTAAAATCCCACCTTCACGCTTTGCCCAGGGAACAGAAAAGGTTAAAAGACAAAGCTGTGTGTTATTTCCCCCCAGCAAATGTACTTCTTTTCTGATAAAGATACCAGGCGAGACATTCCCCCCCACACACACATGCACACCTTTTTTTTTTTGTTCTTGCTGATCCCTTCTTCTTACTCCTCCTCTACACACACAATTTCTTCTGCACTACATATTATAAGTGGGGGAGATTTCTTGAACTAGGGGCCTCCTGCTTAATGCACTAAGGATTCAGTCAGGCCAAAAATGCCTGTAGCATATGGGGAAGGAAAGGGCCAGCAGTGAGCAGGCTTGGACAGATGTGCTATAGAGGGAGTGCGATGTTAGTGGGGGTGGAGAAAGCTCTCCCCCCAGCCACTTCAGAGGGCGGCCAATCAGGAAAAGCGGACCCTTTTTAGGACCCCAACGGTTAGGGAGAGCCCCTGAGGCATTTTTGGCCAGAAGGTTGTGCGCACACACACACGCGCACACACACACACGGAACAGTTCAGCAGCAGTCCAATCCCAAGTGACATGGAGCTTTTTCTTAATTCAGAGCATATTTCAGGCTTCAGTTTAAGGAAAAAAAAAAAAAAAAAACAAGCCATAAACCATAAAGAATCTATTGAAACAATTGTAAGGGGAAAAAAATAGACTGTGGCTGCAGCTGAAGTAGTTAGGAAGAAGACATGGGGAAGAGATGAAAAATAAAAGAAACAATTACCATTTTTCCCTTCAGACCTCACATCAGCCTGGCAAAACATGGACCTGCCTAGGCTCCTTTAGAAAAACCCAGAGAGGTGGCTCCTTCAGAAAGCACTGCTGTCCTTGGGTGAGCTTCTTGTTGAGCTGGAATTAGTGATAGGTACGATTCTGGTCATTCACTGTCTTCACTTGCAAGGCAGCATCTCTCATGCATTTTTCACTGTTGTTTTCCAAATATAAGTTTCAAGCCAGATGATCAGTAACGTATCTTCTTGTTTGTTTGTTGCAACTGAGCACCTTCCAGTTACAGATCTCAAAGCACACTCAAAACATTAGTCTCACAAGCTTTCCAAAAAAGTGAGGCCATCTGATGAGACTCTATTTCATAGGCAGAGAAACAGACTCTTCAAAGTGTTCAAGCGGTTTTTAAAGGGTGCCTGGCAGAACTGGGAATGGAGTCTAGAAAACCCCAAACCCCTGCATAAAATTTCTGTATAATGCGATCTTTCCTTACTATACTTTTTTTGTTCCAAGTACTGTTAGTGGTTAGAAATTGCATGCCTGGACATTGGCATCCTGTACGGGCATGCCTATACAAAGACAAATTCAATTGGTCCCTGCCCCAAATAGCTTACAGTCTACGCTCTCAGGGACAATATTCCTCTAAAGGCAATTTAGAGCGACAGGATTCTTAGCACAGCTTGTTCATTACTGCCAAGGACCTGCAGTGCAGGATGTGCCTCTGCAGTTAATATCTGTTTTTTGACCGAATTGCCTCAGTTTCTGCATGAGCCCACAGCTCATACAAAATGCTGAGAAATTATGACTATTTTTGTTATTTGGGTGCTTTTTTTTTTTTTTTTTTTTTTAATCTGCAGTTCATTTCAACACACTGAGCTGGATTCTACTTACAATCATACCCAGGCAATTGTGAAGTTACAGGAATTATTCCCAACTTACCCCAGTGCAAGGAGGTGAAAAAAGTGTGTGGTCTCATGAGGGGCTCTTTGGCATCAGACCATTAGGAGCAATGCGCATTCAGAGGGAATAGATGCATGTGTGCATTAGGAGGCAACGTTTGGTCCTAAGGCCAAGATTGCGTAGGCTGGCCTTATAGTCTGTTGCCATGGGATAGAAATGCAGCTTCTACGTAATTGTTCTGCATGTGGCGTTAGGAACCTCTGCATGCAAAGAGAATCAGAGTAAGATTTGCATGGGGGAGGTTTAGGCATGCTGGCCGGATTTTTAGTGGTTTGTCAAGTGGGTCAAGAAGTAAGGAAGCAGGTAACTAAAGTCCAGGTTCAGAAGGGACCTAGGTGCTTAAGAAATCTATGTCAGTCTATTTTTAAATGCTACTTAAGCATTTAAAAGCTTGTAAATGATTCTTAGGCTCCCAAGCTACGTGGGACCAGATTTGAAACGTATCTTGTCATTAATTCCAGTTTAAATCCATGAGAAATCAGTAGGAGTTAGATGCCTGGAAATTGCCGTCCTCAAGGGCTTAAAAATGGAGGTTGGAGCAATGCTTGTATATCTTTGACAACGAAGGAGTGCTTTGTCGCCCAACATTAATTGTTGCATTAATCGTACAGCTGTGTTCAAAGCAGTTCCTACCATAGTTATTTCTGACCATATTTTACTGCTTTACCATTCTGGGTCTTTACCTAATGCTCACCAGGATTTTCCACAGGCAAATAGAAATGCATTGAAAGCAGTAGCAGCAGTTTCTTTGATTTCAGTGACAGTCTTCTGGGACCTAACATTGGTCATTTCATCCAAAATAAAACTTTGTGTCTGATGGCCCTGATTTAGGAATCTGGGTTCAGCTCAGCATCACCTAAGGCAGTAAATTGGCCAGCAGTTAAAATTAAAAGGAGTTAGCATAGCTTGCAGCCTTTTCCAGGAGAAGCAAGGCATAGAACATCAAAACAAAAAGTCTTTTGTCTCGGGAGTCTCTCTGTAGCAAATTTGGAAAACCTGAGTGCAGGACAGAAAGAAAACAAAGTGCAAGGACATAGGATCTCTTTTCCTTGTCCTTTGTTTGACATTAGATGATGAGTTCTTATTTTTTTTATTTTGTATTTCCTCACACCTTTGAGCATGTTATGCTCCTTTGTTTAACTCCCTTTAGACCAAATTTGGATTACCTGCCAGTCCTCCCCAGTTTAGGATTTAACACTCTGTGTTATGTTTGCAGTATCATGCTGAACTCTGACTTGTGTTTCGCCTCTGCCCTACCTTGCGATAGGGATTTCTGTGCGTGAATATAAGATAAGCAGGGCTGTAAGCTGAATCCAGCTGGGCAATGCCGCTGGATGGAAAGGTTGAGCAAGAGCTGCAGACAGAGGTATAGCAATGCAGTGGGAAAAAATTAGAAGAGTTCCAGCACCTTTTAACTTGGTCGCTTTGTGCCGACAGGCTGTTGTTTTGCTGTGTGTCCAGCTTTCCCCAAGGAGCTCTGTGTGTCCTAACTATAGCAGAGACTAGTTTGTAAGGAAACAGCCCTTCTCCTCTTGCATTCCAGGCCAACATTTCCTTCAGTAGCAATAGCATGTGTTAAAAGCTGAGCATGTCATTAATGCAGGCCTGGGGCTTCGGTTTGCTGAGTTTGTGGTCTCAGTGTACTCAACAAGAGTATCTCCATTTTCTTGGCCAAATATCTATGTGGGTAATTCCATATTTCCTTGCTAAATTCCTCTCGGAGTTTTGTTTTGATTTGTGTCTGTTCCCTGTGCAGTATAAAGTTATACTTTGTCTTGACTAGTACTTGCTTAAATGTGTTTTTTCCTAATAGTGGTAAAAGCAAGAACTTGGGAAGTGAGAGCTTCTGGGAAGAAGGCGTCAAAAAATGTTGTCTTTTCCCAAATGCTCTGATTTTCATTCACTGCCAAGCAAGGGAACAGCCAGTAGACTGTGGAGACCCAAAGTGGTTTACAATATACAAAAGGAGTTAAAAAGGCAGTGCCTTAGCAGGTTGAGGGATGAATTTGGAATCTTCTGGATATCCGGATATCTGGTTGTGCTGGTAAAATCAAGGAATTGTAAAATTCGAGTGGGTGTTTACAGGCCCCCAAATTCAGTTAATTTATGACATGTTTAATATGTTTTTACAAATGTTTGTTGTACTTAAGTAGTGATGATGCTTTATTTGGTCAGTAAAATTCCATCCTGCCTGCAGTACACAAAGACCTGCGTGTCCCAAGGATATTCTTTGTCTGAGGAAAAATATTCAATCTCATTTTAAATATATATTCCAAATTCTTCTTCTTTTTTTAACAGAAACTTAAACCTGTCACTGAAACCACTAACAGGACTTTCCAATTCTCACTAACATTAAGGGATATTTCTGGTTTTTCTGGTTTCCATTCTCTTTTCCCTTCCCCTCCCCCACTCTTTTTTATTTTCACCCACTTTCTTCAGCATAGCAAGATTGGAAATTAGTGCTGGCTTGAGGCCACAGCTCCATCTATGAGGCCATTTAAAGTTATTGCTCTCTGCTGCCTCTGGGCCAGTAGGAAGTTCAGCTGTGATCACGGGGGGAAAAAAAAAACTAAAAATAATAATTAAAAAAAGTCAGAAGAATATGTATTGCTTTTATGCACTCTAAGTCATGTATGAAAAGAAATGTGAAAGCAAGGAGAAATACTGAGAAGCAGCTTTCTGTGCTGAGGTTCTAGGATTGCTTTGGTGAGCATCATAGTCACAGCCAAGAGGGGGGTTTTTTGCTCCATGCTGAGTTTGGGCTTCTGTGCTCTGATTTTTCTGTAGGTGCAAGCTCCACTGAAGCTGGTGGGGTTCAACTGCTGTGCAGTTGGACTGAGGTAAGGCTCTGAACTTTGAAGCAGTTTGGAAAGATTTTGCAGCCTCATTCTGGTTCTAGTTCCGAATCTTTGAAATCATCTTATGCGACAACCTGAACTAAGCATGCCTTTTATTATAACAGCTTGGCTTGGGCTAGGATTTGGGAAGGTGGGAGAAGTAAGACTGGTTAGTATGGTCCGGCGTTTTAATGAAAGAACCTGTATTCTTGTAAAACATGCCCTCTTGTAAATACAAGCCTTTTTGGCTGTGAACAGGGAGCTGAAGATAAGGTACTGACCTGTACATGTT
Source organism: Dromaius novaehollandiae (assembly GCF_036370855.1). Classification (NCBI taxonomy): domain Eukaryota; kingdom Metazoa; phylum Chordata; class Aves; order Casuariiformes; family Dromaiidae; genus Dromaius; species Dromaius novaehollandiae. The sequence continues at coordinate 5,085,487 of NC_088117.1, forward strand.
CACACAGGTGATCTTTTTGCATGTACAAATTGGTTGCTTTTCCTGGAGTTTGCAGGTTGTGTAAATATCTGAAAGCATCTCATTTGGTCTAGCTGGCATGAAAAAAGAAGATCCTGGCTTAGAGGGGTGAATGTGCTCCTGTAGCCCCTAAACCCTTGCTTATCTTCTCTTTTGCCTGAAGTTGAATGACCTGGTCCTTTGAAATCTGTCACCACAATCTTTCTTTTTGATTTTTTACACCAGCAGATTCTGGGAAATATTTGGACTGGTACTCCTTGAGAGATGAGTGGTGTTTGCAAATGGAAGAGAGTGGAAGAATGGAGTGAAACCTGTAATGTATTTGCATTCAGCAAAAAGGTGAAGGAATTTTCAAAGTCTCTGAATGAAGAGGGATGGGGTGTCATTTGATGGATTTAGTCTTTCTTCCAGCACCAAGTATGCTAGCTGTGTCCCAACCCCATGAAATGGTGCATATGTGTGGTGGTGGTGACTGGGGGTAGGGGGGGTGATGAAACTTCTAAATTAAATGAATTTGTTTGGTCACCAGAATGCTTTGGGTTCTCCTGATGTTTTCCCACTCACAGCAGTTTAGAATTTTATTCCTTGGAAAATTTCAGCCTTGTGCTCCACTCTAAAGTGATCAAATCCAGTCATTGATGGAGCTAATGTCCTACTTGCTATTATGTTTCCTAAAGGTTCCACAATTTAAAAGCAGCTCAAGACAATATGTGATGATTTATATTATTTATATCACAGAACCTGCCTAGACACCAGCCTTGATGAGGGACTTGTTCTTGATGCTACATGCATGAAGCAGATGTTCATTCCTGCCCCCAAAAGTTTACAGTCGATATAGATGAAGCAAACAGACTCTTATATTACATACTTGGTTAACAGAAAATTCAGACTGTTATACCTTAAAACTGGCTATCCTACTACTCAATTCAGTGCTGTATCCATTTACCAGATTATTTTAAATGAATGCAGGCCCTCACTTCACTGAACAAAGATTATGCCATATGCCATTTTGCCACCAATGTGCCCTTGTGGCCAAGAAGGCCAATGGTATCCTGGGCTGCATTAGGAAGAACATTGCCAGTAGGTCGAGGGAGATGATCCTCCCTCTCTACTCAGCCCTGGCGAGGCCGCATCTGGAGTACTGTGTCCACTGCTGGGTTCCCCAGTACAAGAGAGACATGGAGCTACTGGAGCGAGTCCAGCAGAGGGCTACTGAGATGATTAAGGAACTGGAGCATCTCTCAGGAGGAAAGACTGAGAGAGCTGGGCCTGTTTAGCCTGGAGAAGAGAACACAGAGGGGGGATCTTATCAAAGTGCCTAAAAGTATCTGAAGGCAAGGTGTAAAGAGGATGGGACCAGACTCTTTTCAGTGGTGCCCAGTGATAGGATGAGAGGCAACGGGCACTGTGAGGGTGACAGAGCACTTGAACAGGTTGCCCAGAGATGCTCCATCCGTGGATATATTCAAAAGTTGTCTGGACAGGGTCCTGGTCATGCTCTAGGTGACCTGCTTGAGCAAGGGGGGTGGACTAGATGATCTGCAGAGGTCCTTTCCAACCTCAACCATTCTGTGATGTTGTCCACTTTGGGAGAATTCTTTAAATTTCAATTCTTGGGTTGCCAGTTTCTCCTGTGGTAGTTGGCTGACAGATTCTGCATAAGAAACTCCTTGCTTTCCTGTTTGTCACAAAGGGTTAAAAAATAAATAGCAGCGTGTGTTCTGGGGTGCCAAACTTTTTCTTCTGCTCAGTCTCCTTTTGATTTAAAAGCTTTGTTTATCTCTCTGTAAAGTCACTGGCAGGCCATAAAGAGATATATTGCCTTGCTGCAGACAGCACAGACTCTGCTCTTGGGAAAGCAATGGACTGTGAAGTTGAGTGTGTGTGTGTGGGCCTGCTCATAACTCAGGAAGGGTTCTCTTTTGGGAAGCTCCCAATGGATGCTGCCTGCAGCCACTTTCTGCTCCTAGTAGGAGAAGCATGCATGTATCCAAGAAGGTTGGTCAGGCTCACTGCTTTTTGGCTCATAAAGCCATCACTCCAATGCTTGGAATTGCAGGAGTATTGAATTCAGTCATCCTAGAGTGGATAAAAGATTCCCAAGTGTTTTAGTTTTTATCTTTTGATAGTAAATAATGCCATGTCATAGCCCAGTTTACCTGGGCACTCCCTGTTTAACCAGCATAGAGCAGTGAGATTCAATGTCAGTATTGCTGCTTTGCTTCACAGACACCATTATCAGTCCAACCTGCAAGCGTCTGTTCATTTACAGAGTTGTATTCTATCGTGTGGTTGCACACTGCTTGTTCCCCTGAGCACATCCGTTGTTACCATGGTGGGTACTGCCTCAGGTGCACAGGGAGCAGTACTCTTGGCTGGGATGAAAGGTAGGGTGTTTTGGTGGGAGAGTTGGAATAGGTGAATTATTTCTGCCTGTCATTTTGATTGGAGAAACTGTGTATTTAGCTGAGCAGAGGATACTTGAATTTAATCTTCAATGGAATTGACTTGTAATGTCTTTTTTGCTTATCACCAGACAAGGAATCTACTGAGAAAGAAGGCAGAACATCAGATACAGCTGAACCATTGCCAGATAAAAGTTTATTGATTCCCTGCAAGAGAAGATAGGGAGGTGCCCCTTTCCTCTTTTAATAGCAAGTCATGCTTTGTGGGAATCCTCTACCTGGAATTACAGATTTCCAAAATTCAGAGTTTAAGCCTTGAGAAAGGGGGTTGGGAATAAGCAGACCCTTCTCTTGGGGAATTTCCTCTGCAGAGAGGATTAGCATGAGAACTACAGATCATTTCAGTCTCACTGCCTTTCACAATACATTGTGACACATAGCCTAGAGAAGGCCCCTGAAGATTAATGAATTCTAGAGATTCAGTTTATCTTTGGAAACTCTACCAGCATACTTAGAACATGGGCCCTCAGACTGCCACTTTTAGTCCCAGGGATACCAAACCACCCTGTTTTTCCTTATGGCTAACAAAAAAGGGGTTTCAAAATCACTTTTTCTTCTGCAGCACTGGGTCACTATACATCAAAGGTTGTTAATCACAGCCTTCATGTAAGCTTGTTTGCCTAGGGAGAGATCATTAATACCTTCTTACAATGAGGGCAGATCTGCAAATTGCCTGAAAATCTGCAGGAAATCACTTTTCAAGTGACCGATGATATGACCTCTAATTTCCTAATGATCTAGGAAGAGTCCAAGCCCAAGTGCTTGTATATGCTGAATGCCAAATTTATATATACAAAGCATCATAATTACTGTCATGGAGATTTACAGTGCTTTACAAATCATTAATAATCATAATAATAATATTTACCATAATTCTTTCTGGCAGATTAATTGCAATTCTCTTTGACCATCCTAGGACTACTTTTCATATAACATCTTTCCCACTGGCATAAAAATGAAGAACACAAAACAGTGTATTCACATAAAGGGTGACTTTATTTGCAAGTGTTTATTTCAGACAGAACCAAGTATTTGCTATTGAACTGAAAGCATAATCATCAATGAATCAGCAGATCTTTTTGGACAGTACTGAATATTGCTACATTTCAATATGACATTAGCAGATGATATGCTCTTAAATGTTTGAGCTAGACAGGTGTGATTCTTACAACTTGGTTAAGGTATCAGTTGCAGGAACAATTGTGTAAAAGATGCACATAGTCATTTTAATGAGAATTTTCTTGTCTTTCAGCATGGGATTTTTGGGATGAAGTATCCGCAAATGATAAATGTCAGATCTGGGTGAGTCTGATCTCTGATTGATGGACTGAGGTAAGAGAAATTTCTCACTCTTCTAAATACCATCAAAATTACGAGATTTGAAGAAATGAAAAAAGTCAGAAAGTTTTTTCCCATTTCCTCTCTTCTCCTACTGTTCACTATACAAAGTTTGCAGGCAATTTCAGATGGGATAGAAAATAAATGTAGATATGCAATGACATTTTGTAGGTTGAAATTTTGTATTTTATCACAAGTAAGAAACTTTATTGCAACAGTTTCATGAACTTTCCTGCCATTTTTTGTCAACATCTGCTATTCCTGACAATGCCGTGGGTGTTGCATCTCTTTTATGAGTTATTCTATCCAGGTCTGTTTTGTTCCATTTCTAGTAGTCTAGTATTAATAAACACGTATCCTATGGCACATTGATTCATTAAAATGTATAATTTGAAAGGGCAGTTAAATTGTTGTTTATGCTTTTTGACATTTTTCTGTTATCTATAAAAAGAAAAATTGGACAATACTAACATTTATACTAACATTAATACTAACACGCATCATGGTTTTATGCTCCATTTTTATTTATTCATCCAAAATGCATTTTGGGTGTGAAATGATCTTTGTGCTTGCTGTGGTAGCATAGCTGTGGGATGGAAGAAGGGAGGCTACCCACTTGTTGATGGTAAGAAAAAAGTCTAGTTTTAAAAGGTGCCAGCCACTCACATCTCTTGTTGAACACACTGATATCTACAAGTAGTATGTCTGAGTGAAAGTCATGTAAATGTGTAACCTCGCCTAGGAATACTGCATCAAATGCAGTATACAGTAATTTGATCATTTGTCAGACCACCACAAGCTCTAACTACATACAATGTTGCAGCGTCAGGCTCCCTGCTGAGGTACAACAACCTGCATATCATGAAAACTTCCACAGGATAACAGAGAAATCTCAGACACTCCTAACCTCAGCTATATGTCTCATCAGACATTCATTTCCATGAGACAATTACAAATTCCCATGTGTTATAATACAAAGCATTGAACTCTTACTGCTTGCTGACATGGAGAAAAATGGTAATAGTATTCTCTCCCACATTCCTGTCCTTCAATTTAGTTTTGTAGAGGTGTCTCTTATAATTTTCTTTTAAGATTCTAGAAAAAGACTTAAAGAATCTTTTATAAAGAAAGTGCCAAGCAATCTAAATAAAGAAGTTGCTGCCAATTCCTCCTTTAATACTTTTAAAACAAATACAAGTTAACAGGCACATTCATACCAAAGCTGTATGCTGAAGGCTATCACAATTAAAAAATGTTTTAGAATATACATATATTAAGTGGGTCTGATGATTCACGTAATTTGATGCCTGGAGGCAGGACACATTTACATGATGTTCCATAATCTACTTGTAATTTATATGATGTTCCTTGGTCTAATATGTTGGTTCCCCATTCCATGTGTCCAGCAAAAGATTGTGCATGTTTATGTGCGAGACACAGTGGCTCACATAACAAGGAACATTCTGTGTTTATTCATATATTCTCCTTTCAGTTTAATTCCGGAGAGATAATTACCTACGAACGCATTCTCCTTTCTCAAGTAAATTAGAGGGTTTCCCATATGGTACATCCTCCTGAGACCACAAGGAGTTTTCTCAGAATCTGCAGCGATTCAGGTACAAGAAGACTCAGCTTAGCTGTAACCTTTGAGGTCCTTCCTATTTTCATATCAACACCTATGTCATCAATCCCATTACAGAAAAATTCCGCTAATCGGAAAACCCTGGTGGTGGAAAACCTGTTCTCATCCTATGAAAAGTAAGAGGTACAACGGGGATTATTTTTTTGTTAGTGAATCATGTCTAGTAGGAGTTGTTTCTTTTTCTTGTGCCACACCTCCAGCCCCCTCCAAGCCATCCAGCCAATTGCTTTGGCTGAAACACTCCGTGGAAGTATAGCGTACAGTAATTGCTTCACTGTGTTGCTTTAAGAGGAAAGGAAAATAGCTATTACTGTGAGCAAGTGCTGCTGTTTTTCTTCCCCTATTGCTGTTCTATGTTTTGGTTACGAAATGTATCTTATTCTGAAACTGGGGTTTTGAAACTTTCTGTTGTCTGGGTAGAAGGCTGAGAGTGAGCATGTGCAGATAATGCCAATGTTGGTAAAGAAGAAAAAATACCGGTTTAGAAGAACACCCTTCATTTTAAAAAAGGGAGTGAAACTATTGCTGATTAATTTTCATCCTGATCCTCTTACGGAAGGTAACAAAGCAGCATGGCTTTATTCCTGGAAAGCAGGAGGATAAGGTTGATGCCTATATACTTTCATCTCTGCTTCAGTTACATAAAAGTTAATGGAGATTTGACTTCTGAAATTACTGTACTTACTTGTTTACCCATTTGGCTAAAGATGTAAATATGGAATTTAATGGTCAGTCAGTGCCTGAGATAAAACTCTATAATTTCAGGGTACTGCCTGTAAAGAAGCTGTTCTTCTGTAAGGCTATTCTGAGAAAAACGAACAAAAAAAGCCCGGCTCCAGTAAACTGAGATCAGGCCTATTACTGGAGTTATCTAGAAATTTATTACTGGAAAAGGTTTTAGGTCGTGACCTGATGATCTCCTGCTGCTGAGACTCCAATGGTGATTAGGAAGAAGTGATTTCATAGCCATATGAAGGCTGCTGCCCTCATCCTTGTTTTTTTCCCATTGAGAAGTTGAATGTGGAATTCAGGACTAAGAGGAAAAAATGCCTCCCCATACATATACACAAAGCGTTATCACTGCCAGCTTCAAAGACCCCTGACTGAAGCTCTGTGTGACTAAGTCCACTTAATTCCCCACCTAAAAGAAAAACGTAGAGTTCAGAAGTTCAAGTAACTCTTTTGCTAACCACACGATTGTGGTTGTCTGGCTTGCAGGGTAAAGGGTTAGGCTGAATCGCTTAGTGTTTGAGACCTAGTCACAGTCCTGTAAGGTTTCCTTTCTAGGTGGTAAATGGCCAAAAAGGTGGAAGGCTTCACACACTGCTGGTGGGACCAGAGCTCTCTTGGAAAAATAGCCTTATATGTCACCTTGGGAGCTGTTCTATATGAAGTATTTAGGAGTCTGATCCCAAGTTCTGGGAACGTTTAGCATAAGATTGTGTATTCATGGCTTTGACAGGCTCATATATAACCCCCTGTAGCATCCCCCTTTCCTCCCAAATTGTATTACTGTTAATAGTAGTAGTCTTCTATGAAGCTTAAAGTACATAGAGCATTTAAAGCTTATAACTTTTATAGATTGCTACAGTAGCAGGAGAATCAAGCTAATGAAAGGATTGGGTGGGTGCCCTGAATTAATATGGCCATAATCTAATTCATTTAACTTCTTTTTGCTGCACATAAAACCTTCCTCTCTCCTCCAGCAGCACACTTAAGGCCTGATTCAAAAGCTCGTGTCAGATAATGGAAAGGTTCCCGTGCAGTGGGTCTGTGAGTCAGGCTTTGAACAAGAAGCCCGTGGATCTTTGGATCCATGGTAAGGTAGAGTAGCAATTGTAGGGATGACAGAGGCCTTCTGTGGAGGGCAATGGGAGGTCTAGGAAAGAAGGATTTGGAGCCTGAGAGGTGAATGGGAGAATCAGAGCTGGGATGTAGATGAAGAATCAGTGTTGACTCTTCAGTGAGCGTGGATGCAGGCACTCTGGTGTAATTTGAAATGAAGATTTCTTTTCAAGAATTTCCATAGCACAGAGCCCACCTCCATCCAGAGATTGTCTTATAGGTTGCTCCTTTCTGTTTGTCACCATGTAGTGTTTTTTCCTCCCTTCTCTGCACTTGCCATTCCCTGGAGAAACCAGGTTAGGAGAGTACTTTATATATTTATAACTCAATTTAAGTGCAATGAAATGCATTTGATTGTGCTGTCTACTTTTGCTCTTTGTTTCTTCTCCTCCTCCCATCTGTTATGCTTTGTTTCAGCCAAAAAGGAAGGATTATTGAGTGCTCTATGGATTATCCCTTGGAAGGTTGGAGGGCAGGAAGGGAGCTCTGGACCTGCAAGCAGTCAGGTTGAGGAGCTGGAAGGGAAAGTAGTGATTTCGAGAATGAACAGGGTACTGTGTATTGTTCGGTAGGATTTAGTTGAACTCTGTTACTGGGTCACTGAGTCCAAGAAAAAATTACAGCCCAAGTCCATATAACAGCCAGTTTATACCTCTGACCTTTTCATATTCTTCTCACACGCAAGGTATGACACTGTGTTTTGAATGTACAAACTTCAGCAGTCCACCCTATTTACTAGAGTGCTATGGAAAATAATATAATGCTAAGTAATCATATAATAATAACATAAAAAAGGACTATTATATTCTTTTTCTTAAACCAGAGTCTGTGTATGTCATCCCAGGGTTTCAGTAGCTCCTGAGTGCTCATAAGCCAAGGGATGGGCATGCTCTAGGATATGGAAAATTCAGTGAAAAACAAGGCATTACAGAAAGTAATAGCTGGAGATGATTGAATGAGGAGCACTGTTCTTCACAGAGCCATACTGAACTCCTGCCTCAGCACAGTTTGAGGAGTGGTGTTGTGTTTGAAGTAAACCTAAAACCAAAGCTGTAGCCACTTGTACTCATTAAAGAACCCATGGCAGTTTTCAGTATGCTAGATGAGCAGCACTTTGCCCTGGTCAGATACTTATTCGAGTGGATCTCCTCTATGTGTTGATTGGGGCTGTTCATAACACCTCATTTAGGAGTCTCCCTCCATCGCTTTCTTTCTCCATTTAGTCAATGGAGGGAGAGTGCATATAAATTAAGTTTCTTCTCTTTTTTACCTTCTGGAAGTATCCATTTTTTTCCCACTCAGTATATAAGAAGTCTAGAGAGATTAGCCTTGTAATTTAGGCTAAGATGGGTATCTAAAATTAGGTGGTGTTTACACCCCCATTCTGTAAACGTGTCCTGCATCCTCACTGAGATAAGATATGCCTTGTACCTTTCTCCTAAATCGATATGTCATGTTAAAGCATTTCTGCATTTCCAAGGTGGCTGCATATCCATTTTGATCCCATGTGCTTCTGTGAATACCCAGATGTATATGGGAGTGATAAAATGTGCTTTATCTGAGGGGACTTGCAAGTACTAACATACTACTTTAAATAAGAGAAATGCATGCAGAGATTTGCATTTAATGCAAATGAGGATGAAGAAATAGATGGAACTGAGGAAAATCATGCTGTTCCTCCCCAACAGGCAATACAATTTGCAACCACTGCCTCTTTGGCTTAGGGCTAGATTAAAGTTTAAGTGTCTGAATGCAGAACTATGCTAGCCAGAGTTCCTGCTCCTGACCTGGTGAGTTCTGGACGATGGGCTCTGCAGAGATAGAGGCTTTTCCCTCCAAGCAGTGAGACCTCAGGTGTACCCTTCTCCGCATCTTCCCTATTGCCAAGCTCCATCTGCTTCGATCTGGACCACACTGTGAGGTGCCTGAGGCCTCCCTGCTGCTGTACAAAGAGCATCAGTGTCTCTCTGAGGGTTCTGGGTCCCACTTTGGGTACTGGTCCTTCTACTGCCAGCACAGTGTGCAGAGCCCAGATGCTTCCGTACACACATCTGCCCTCCCTGATGGGTGGACAGGGATGTGGTCCAGCCCAGCAGGTCTAGGACATAAGCAGTGAATACTAACAATTAGTATTTGCTTTGTTAATCCCTTGGGTAATCCTACAGATAATACAGAGGCCTGACTAGTATCTATGAGGGAGAGGAAACCACAGCTCTCAAAAGGGTGCTCCCAGGCTTCATTGGATAGTTACTATAAAAAGACTGTGGTATGGTGAATTATGTCTGTATAAGGATGAAACTGCTCACGTTCCTTGTGGAGGAGCCATACTATAGAATCTTCCCTTAAACAAAATATCCCAGAGCAAAGACGGTGAGATCTCTCCCCTGAGGAACACCTTTGGGGCCAGGCCTTTAGTCTCCAAATGATTTCAGAATACATCGGGGAACAAAGCTGGAGAGCCTGCGAATGCAATTATTTGTTTATTTACACAGAAACTCCCTGCTGTTCTGTGCAGAGGCCTGAAGCCAGAGTTTCATCAGGAAATCTGCATGCTGTTTTGGGCAGAAAGCATGGCACAGGGGGCACCCAACTTGATTGAAAGACAGCTCCTGTGACTCATCAGCTGAAAGCAAAATGAGCTGTATATATTTAAAGCAAAGCTCTATTTTAAAAATTAATGATTTGCAAGGGAGAGAGGAGAAACTGCTTCTCTGTAATGCAGAAAAAGGCCCTGATGACCACAGCCTGGGTCCCTTTCCAGATGATGTCATCAGCAGTCTAAATAATAAATTTTTAACGATGTGGAAAAAAAAAGGAAATAAAAAAGAGGGGCACTCTGTTTCAATGAGGAGTAAAAGTAGCTGGTGGCAACAGGGTCTAAGGAAAATATATGGTTGGTGAGGTTTTTGCCCTGTGTAATTAGATTATCCCAAGTGTAGGAGTGTACTGCAAAAGGCACATTGAAATGCCAGTAATTGAGTGGTCTGTGTCTTCCCCTGCCACATACCCATGCAGAGTGGAAAATTGGGGTACTTGGGATATATACAGCAGAGGGGTATTCTGTAAACATGGTTGCTAATAATAGGCAGTTAAGATTAGAAAGGAAAGTATGGGCTCTCATCAGCCCAGAAACTAGGGGATATTTTCCCCTCATAAATAACAGTACACAAGAAATCTATTCAAATGGATTTGTGTTTGGTTGACAAATGTATGCTGTATATTACCAACAGAGTACTCATACTGCCTCTTTAATGCAGCTTAAATTACCAGCAACACATTTATTTTTAAATACACTCAATTTTATTTTCTAGTTACCCCCTGGAAATATGTTGCCCATTGCCACGAATGTCTTGCACAGGTGAGGTCAACTTAGGGAGAACTGGGCAGACTTCAGCAGTGTGGGTTTGTGGGACACTGTGCCGCCAGCGTTGACTGAATGATTTTGTTTTTCCATTTCACACAGACTTGCAATCATGGGGTTTCTATCCCTTGGGCATTTTCCCTGGGATTCCAGCTAAATGTTTTGCAAAAGTCCAGGTCAAACCTTGGCTAATAATGGAATACTGCAGGGTACCAGAATGTACCTGACGTTATTTTAGCTGTATTTTAAGTGATTTGACTTCCAGATCCTATCCAGGGCCTAAGCTCAAGTCCACTATGTTTTCCTGTAGCGATGGTGCTCTCCATGAAGAACTTCTAAACTAAGAAGACAAGATGGTAACGATTCTAATATGGCAGGCAGGGGATCATTTATCTGAAATCAGCACAGAGTTCTTGTCAAAGCTATGGACCAAACCTGCATTTCTTGAATCAGTCTTGTCTTTTCCTCACTAAATGCATTAACCCTACTCCAGGTTTTCATGAACCACAGTTATCTGGAACTCAGGCCTTAAAAAAACAGATGTGTTTCATGAGGTTTGGGGTTTTGTAATGGGAGATTTCCATGGTTTTAATACCCAAATCTACCTGTTTCTCAAACTGTAAGGGGTAGATTTATGTCATGTTGTGTAGTGAGCTGATCCTAATACCCTTGTCGTGAGACAGATTTACTGTAGTTGTCAACACAGATTTGCTGTAGAAGTCAATACCTCTCAGCCTGCCGGTGCCTTAAGGAAGAAAAGACTGGATATTTAATGCTGTAAATATTTTATTCTTGCTCTGCCATGCAAACCTTGCATGGCCTTTCAAAAATAACTTACTTCTATTATGCCCCAGTTTCCCTTGGGTAAAATGGGGATAACAGCATTTCTGAGAGTGGAATGAATAAGACTGAGGAAAAAAAGGGGACTTCTGACCAGGATGATGGAAAAAAATGTCTTTTCTCTGTGAGGCCCTATTATTTTGTTTAACTAAGCTCTTTCCTTTTCACTGTTTTCATTGCTCTTTAAATAGTCCCTTTAATTTCCTTTCAATTTTGTTCTGGGATACAAAGGCAAACGTTTTTGACTCCCCTCAGCTTTGTGGGTCTTTTGGTTGCACTTTCTGTTGTGGCTACTACTCCCCTACTGAGGGAAAAGTCACCTTTGGAAGAACTTGTTGATTTTGAGGGTGACATTCAAAGGGCCAAGCAGAGATGCCAAGTGCCAACTTTCGGATTTGTAGCCTGCCAAACTGGGACCTAGGACACCGTTTGGCACCTTTCTCCCCAGTCGGAGCACCAGGGACTTCAACATTTCTGAACGCTGCCCCACACAATTACCTTGCTGAGCAGGGGCCCTGCTGAAGTCAGCACATTCAGCACGGGCACGTCTAGAGTGAGAGGGAGAAGATATATATTCAGTCTTGGCTCTCAGGTGTGCTTGTGTGCTTTGGGTCCCCGGTGAGAAGAGGACAGACTGCTGCTGTCACACCAGTGTTTCTTTTTTTCTCCTAGCAATGCAGGAGGGGACAGAGCTGGACTCAGATCCCCAGAGTGCCTCCCATCACTAATATGTCCCTTGTATTCCCACATTGCTCCCAGCATTGTGAAGCGTATACTGAGGGCTGGATTTTCTCCTGGGTTGAAGGTGCTCTCATCCCTCTGAGGCTGCTACAGTCCAAAAAAAAATTCACATTTCATTGATCCAGTGCAGATATATATGTGTTTTCATTTTATTACTAGCTGGCACAAAGTTCACCATGGATGGATGGCCTGCAAAATGTTAACTCAGTTTGTGTGTGCTCTGTCTTTCTTCCAGGTATTTAGTTTTCGGTATGGAACATGTTTCTGCTAAGGCCATTTGCATGCTGGGCATTGCAAGTGAGAGGAATTCAGAGTAAGTACGCACATTTCCTCTTGTTGTACAGGGCAACAGCATCAGTTCTTGAAAAAGATGAGCAATTTTGAGAGAAAAAGGCCACCAAGCTGACAGAGAAGAGAAAAACAAGCTGACCCTGTGGGGTGGAAACAGATGATGCTGGTGGGACAGCTGGAGTCACCTCACCTTTTCTTGCGTGTGTTGCATTGGCTGCAGTCAAGTTTCTTCGCCAGCACACTAGGTGCAGAGCTAGGAGAAAAAGTGAAGAAGTTGCCAGGGGCTGTTTGGATTTTCAGTGTGATACTTGTACAGAGGAAACATGAGCCATCAGACCAGGTCTTTGGCAGTGGAGGAACATATCTGTGAAAACCAGGCCTTCTCTGAAATGTGAGTTATACCCTTTCTCAAAATTGTATGTAGCAAGAAATGATTGGGAAGGCAGCAATTCATTTTGGGTTAATGTGAAGTTACCAGAGGGGCTAATATAAAGGAAGAAAATTGGTGCTGGCTTTGCAGTGCTTGTGGTGCAGAAATGTGTATGAATGTCTCCCAGGGAAAGAGTGGAACAGTCTGATATAATATATATATGTGTGTATGTATGTATATATATTTGTATGTGTGTGTGTGTATATATGTATATATATATAAAAATAAAAATCCTGAAAAGCCAAAAAAACAGCCATGGGAATATAGGGGTTGTTAACACTGTTTGGATATCTGTAAATCAATGCAGATTGCACAGAGATTTGCTTAGTGCCATACATTTCATTGAAGCAGAAGGGAAAGGACCTTTGTTAGATGGTAGAAACTGTATGAGAAAACTTTGCTTGAATTGTAGCACTGTGATTATTGTGTCAAATACACTTTGGTGTGAAGCCATTGGAGTTACACAAGGGATGGATTTGACCCTTTGGGATGAATACTCAGGGGAAATTAAAACTAGCTATAAAAGCTATATATAGTTGAAAAAGCTATGGTAACATTTTATATGATATAAGCCATGTTCTATTCTTTACAGAAACCCGTATCTGTAAAAAAGCAATTAGAAGTGCTTCCCTGAAAAAAGGCAATTGAATGCAGTGAATGAACTGCAGGAATTGTACATTTTCCAGAAAATGGTGGTAGTGAAGCATTTGTGGGATCCATAAAGTCACCATAAATTCCTAGCTGAATATGGATTCACTCTCCAGCTCTAAAACCACAAGATTTATTTCCTGCTGGCAGAGGAGGTGAAGTTTGCAAAGCCAGATCTGTCTCAAGCATGCCAGCAGGTGGTAAAAGCACCAGTGTGTTCCCAGGTATGTAATGGGAACTGGAATGCACAACTCCACATCACCTTGACTGGCTGGGTCCTTTCAAGATGAGATCAGAAGACAGACCTGGATTTTTTGTTGCATGTCTGCCGATACTTTCTGCATGTGTAGTTCTGTACAGGTAAGAAGGTTTATTAGCATACAACATGTACTATTGGAAAAGAAGGGTAATGTAGTGGATATACTGTTGGTTTCACTCCGGAAAATCCAGTTTCAGCTCAAGCACCAACGTCTAAGTCACACAAGCTCCTTCCTTTCTGTGCAGTAGGGATGCTCACTGGTGATTCATGTGTTCTGTGGTAGAAACCTAAACAAACAGTAAAGATTGTTGTGTTTCCTTTCCATGAAATTCCCTTTGTCTTTCCGACTGTGCATGTGGACATATGCTTTAAGAAGGAGATATTGCTGTGGATGGAGCGGGTGTTTTTTGCAGCTCTCTTTAAGTGTTTAAGTCCTTAAGCGTCTCTTTAAGTTCCCATTCACCCATTTCTCTGGGTCCTGATTCCAGTGTTATTCAGGCTGCCTGGTTCAGAATCACTGTTTTCCTCTGTAAATTGCCAAGGCAAGAAGGAAATTGCATCTCACTTCAGATTCCCATCTTTTAGTCATGCTACGCTTCTCATACTACTGAATGCAAGAAGGACACCAGTTCTGGCACCCCAAACTCTTAGTTGCTGGCTGCCTGAAATGGTGCTAGAAACATACACAGTAACCAGGATTTGGGGTGGGAGAACAGGAGAGTAAGGCATAACTTCATATAGGACCAAATAAGGCAGGAAGACATGGTGTAAAGGTAGCTGCAATGAAATGGAGAACTTTGCCGCTGCAGAAATTTGTAATTCTTTGGACCCTGTCAGAGATGAATGGCTATGTCTGTTTCCTAAGTCATCTTCATACTTGGGTAAATGTGATTGCATTGATTTAATGTGTCTTCAAGAGTCTCTTTACAACCACAGGAGCTAGAAATGTCTTTAGTTGTTGTTGCTTTTTTTAATGAAAGCTGAAGTTCTGGAGCACAAGTCAGCAGGAAGTGGGGGTAAGTTTATTGGCTGTTTTGGTGGGGCCTGGAGAATAATTCTTCCTTTCTCCTGTCTTTTGTCTGTTCAGACTGTAAATTCATTGAAGCAGGGACTGCTTTCTACTGTGTGTCTTTATAGCACTTGCTGCAATGGCTCTGTGATCTCAGCTAAGACCCCTAAGGCTTAACAAAATATAAATTAGGATAATGGTATAACATTATATATAAAGGTGGGGGGTTGGTTATTTAAATGAATTATCACCTTAAAAAGGGGAAAAAACAACAAACCAAAAAACCCCAAACCCACAAAATCTTCTGAATCCTGGGGGAAAATGTCTGAAACAGAAAGAGTAGGTTAAGGCTTTGTGCCAAAATCTGTGCATTCTTCTACAGTACTGAGAACACAGAACGATAGTGAGGTGATTGTGCCCTGTTTTAAGGGAGAGGGCATGGGCTGCTTTGAGACTTTCTGTACCCCCAGATTTCTCTAAGCTGAGTTCACTGTTAGCAGTGGGTAATTACTCACAGCAATTCCTTTTCACAGCCTTCAGTGATTGCCCTCCATTGCACTGTCCCACAGGCAGAACCTAGACACCCAGGAATATATCCTACAAAGACAAAAAATTCCTCTCTCCTTTAGCTCCCATGCAAAGGAATCCTCAGTATATTCTCTGTCTGTTTTGTTAAGAGAGACTGTAATGTTAATTTGGGCAGATGTGAGGAAATGAAAAGTTTCTGGGGTGTGCCTGTGAATTCTGACCTCTTCCACACAGTGGGCCAGCGCTGGCACGTGGAACTCGCCTGTGAACAAGAGCAGGGGTTACTATGCTGCCCGTTTGGACGCAGTAGCGGTTGGTTCCTGGCTGCCTTATGTTTTGTCTTGCTTTTAAGCCCCTCTCAAAAAGAGCACAAAAAAGCTGCAGCAAGCCAGATGTAGTATCATGCTAGTGAAGGATTTTTACCTTTCCTTCATGTGAGTGCAAAAAAGGACATGAATGGTCAGACCTTGGGATCCAGGCTGTTGTGCACGTTTAGTAGCTCAGAAAAGATGTGTAGAGTGGTGGGAGTCCTCCAAATCCAGAGCAGATTTACTAATCTACATTGTGTTAAAAATGGTCATCTTCATCCTGCTTGGCAAGCTGCCTGGTCCAAGTCCTCTCCTGCCTGTGAATCCATAGCCTGTTGATACTTTGCTTAATTGAGGCAGTGCTGAGACTTGTGGGTCCATCCATAGTGCAAGGCAGTGGAAAACTGGTCTCCAGCTCTTGTTTCTAGTGTAGTTAAACTCATGCGCAGCAAAACTTCCCATTGCTCAGATACTGAAAATCCTCATGAAAGATAGTGGCCAGCCTTTCTCTCTAACAGCTTTATGCTGACTTCCTTGAGGTGATCTGTCAGCTGTGTAGTCAGGTCAGCTGGAGACACATTGTTGTAGGCTTTCCAGTGTGAAGCGGTCCTAAAGTTGGCAAATTTAACTACCATAAAACAGCCCTATTTGTATGTTGCTCACTGCAATGAAGAAGTTCACTAAAGCCTTTTGTCCTTGTCTTCCTATCATTGCCTCATAAAGTGGATGTTGCTAAGACATCCCATGTTCTCAGTCACTCCTCGAAAGTTCCTGCAGGCCAGAATACCCCTGCCTGCATTCTAGCTCTGTTAGATTCAAACATTTGTCTACTGTATCTCTGAGGGACCAATTCTGAGACACATCACCCTTATTTTTCCTCTTCTAGAGGAATCAGCACAGTTCAGGCAAACTAGAGAGCCTTGCTCTGAACACAGACCAGTGTAAGCCAAACTGAGCCCAGTGGTCCATCAGCAGATAGTCCAGCTGTGGGAGGAAACAGAAACAGGCTTTGCTCTTAGCTTCATGCCTGTGACAGCATCACAAAATTACTCATTGTAGATTGGTGTGGGAGAAGGTCCTATCTGACAACCCTTGCAAAACAGTTCAGCTTCTGCTGGAGTTACAGTGGTACTTTTAGATAAGAACATTTTTGCCAGCTGCTTCACAACAGCACTCCCAGTGGTGGGGAAAGTTGAAACTGTTACTGTAAATACAAAAGAGAAGACACACTTGGCCTCCCTTTACATTAGAGCTGGCTCAGAAGAATGTCTGCTTAGCTGTTCCATTGCCAAGACGCTGGATTGTAGTCAGATAGTACACATTGCAAAGGAACCAGAGCACACACTGAGATCTGTTGGGGTTTTTTAACAATAGTTTATTTGTGTTTCAAAGGGATAGTTACAGGAATCCAGATCAATATGCTTGTCCAGAACTGTGCCTTCCTATTTTAGGACCTGGATGAATAAGAGGTTACTTGAGTTCACATGCAGATGGAGGAATCAGCGCCTGCAGTAATACAGCCTCCCAGGCTTGTTACTTTTCATTTTTGAAAGTGGATGTGAAAGAGCTGCAAAACTGAAGTTGACATTGTTCTGGTTCCTGGAGTTTTATTTTTTCCCAATGAAGTCTGTGTGACGGTACATGTTGTGTGAGGCTCTTTTTGAATGGTAAACTCATGTCTCAATAGGAGGTGATAGGAGCTGAGCACTTCAGAAAGTACTGCCCTTCCAACATGTCTAAATGGGCGCACTGGTTGAACCATTTTAGACACATTTCCTGAGAACATATTGGGGTTTGATCCGAATCAAACACATCTGAAAGGGAAGAGAACTTTTGAGTTTTAATGAAATGTTCTAATTTCTTTTTAATGGAAAGTTCTAAAAATGCAACTTTGCTTTGATGAAAAGGTGTTTGGCATTTCACAATCCCAGCTTTTGAGACCATCTGTATATTTTCAGGATTTTGGTGTTCTATCCCATTTGATGGGACAAGAATAATGGTTGAACTTAAGGAGTTAGTTGCATGGGACAAAAAATTGTTTTCTAAGTGGTTCTGTTACTGAGATCTTTTGAAAATTTGGTTCTGATAATGGATTGTAAGCGCTTCAAAATTAGACCTGGAATTGCTTTGAAAACTTAGCTTTATGTCCTGCTTGCTGTCTACTAATCTTGAGATATTTTTAAGGGACATAAGCAAAACAGGAATTTGAATAGGCATGGGATACCCAAATGCTCAGGGTAAGAGTAAGATATTTTCCTCTAGAAAATGTCTAGCCCTGATTTATAGTAAGCAATAGATTTCTGATGGCTTCGGAGCAAGCATGCACCATTGCTGCACCTGGGTTTTTGAGGGCAAAATTGTGGCCATTACTTGAGCATACACAGTATGTTGCTGCTGATGAGTTATGCTGCTCATGCTTTGAATGGTGCCACTGCATTTTTTGTGAAGTGTAGACAACAAAGGATATCAGCTGATGTAGACAGTTTCTCCTGAATTTCAACCTGTGACAACTTTCTCAACATATACTGGTCTACGTTCATCCAAGGGGCTAACGTGAGGGGTGCGTTCCAATGCCGCATTGCTTCAGAGTTCAACTTCTAGTGTCATCTGGCACATTTCTGATGTCCCTGCTCCTGTGATGAAAAATTTTGGCTGGTGCATGATGTACTTCTTTCAACTGTTTTGCATAGCTGATGAAGACACCATCCTGACTAAATCAGTCAATTTGCTGCGGCATTTCTAATCTTTGCTGTGAGAAGAGAAGGGCTTCTTTGATCTTGGCCCACTTTTTCCTATTTTTCTCCCTCCTCTCCTTCCCTCATGTGCTTGCGTAGTGCCCAGCATGGGGAGCTGGGGCGGTCGCTGGTGATGGCAATGTTGCAGGAGAAATAAGCACTGCTGCAATCCCAGTGGAGGGCAAGGGGAAGCAGTTGTGGTTCATCAGGGGTTTCACAGTCCTCACTCTGAATTGCATTAGAAAGCAGATGATCAGGAAGATTATGAAAATGATGTGGATTATCTGCTTCAATTTGCCACTGTCTTTTTCTTTTTTAGCCTAAGCTGATGGGATCAGGGAGAACAGGGAAGACTCCTCAA
The DNA here is from genome assembly GCF_036370855.1 of Dromaius novaehollandiae. Classification (NCBI taxonomy): domain Eukaryota; kingdom Metazoa; phylum Chordata; class Aves; order Casuariiformes; family Dromaiidae; genus Dromaius; species Dromaius novaehollandiae. The sequence continues at coordinate 5,104,306 of NC_088117.1, forward strand.
AGACACCCCAGCACTATTAGGGTAAGAAGTTGCTTCTCAGACTTGAAAGAGGTAATGTGACATTTCCATCTCTGGGAAATGCATGAGTTTGGAACCAGGCATAACTCTGGGGGAGACTTTAAGAACAGAGCACCTCACAGATGCAGATCCCTTTAAAAAGAAACCTTTCACATGCTTCTGAACCCACAGAATTAGGGGACTGGTCTGCCACTGATGTGACTAGAGGGGCAATGAGCAAGCTGTCTGGAAGAGGCTTGCACAATACTTCCTGGCTGTGGCCAGGACTTGAAGTCCCTTGCTATCCTGAGCACAGAAGAAAACTCTGCACGCTGACATTGCCTTGCAGATAACTGGCTGGGAAAAGATTTCTTCAGGGCTTATACTCCACCTCCACCCACACTTGCAGTCCCAGAGTCACCAAAGAAAGTTTAAAAATATTCTGCCAAATGTTTTCTCAGTTCATTTTTTTAGGCCTTTTTGGATTTAACCCCTGTTTTGATTCTTGATTTTTTTTTTTTTTTTGTCCCTGGCTCCCCTAACAAAGTCTCCCTTCTGGGGATTGTCCATAGGAGCTGGACGTGTTTGGACACTCATCCAGAGATTGCCTTAGCAGTAGTCACCTTGCAAGTGTAATGCTTTCATCTGCACACATTTGTGATCTGGGACTTTATTTAGCACTTTTTGATGGGAGTCAAATCAGGGCTGGATTTCAGTATCTCTTAAGGAGAGAGAACACAGGGTGAAGACTGCATTGCAGGAAAAAGAAAAACAGCAAGTCCTGTGCCTGCTCACTCCTCTTCCCCCTCCATTTTTAAAGTTCTGAGTCAAGAGACCAACCTCTACCTGCTCCTGTTCAGGAGTAAAATCATGGAACCAGAGGAGCAGCTTAGAAAATCAGAGGAATTACTATTTCTGAGTTAGGAGGGAGAGGCTTTGGCCCTCTGCTTTTTAAACCTTTGCAAAACTTTTGGAAGAAGCAGCGGGCTTCCACCTCTATTCTGCCTGCAGCATGGTGCTATGTCATGTCTGTGTCAGGTCTGCCTGGGTTTCTGGTTGAAAAAGAGTGGAAGAGAGAGCAGGATGCAGCTCTAGGCTCAGCCCAAGTTGGTTAATATACCCCTCACCTTCAGAGACTGAGAAATGTGCTTGGGAAATGCTACTAGCTCCTGCTGACTCTCAGCAGTAGGGGATCATATTCTGTCCTTGTGATGGTTCCCCCCCACTACAGGGGCGGTGGAAGTACAATAACTTTGATGTATAGTCAGCGGTTCTTGTAGGAAGTTTATAACATGTTCATTTATCAAGACTTTCATTGTGTGCATGGCTGGAGAGGAATGAAAGCAACAGATTTATTCCTTTAGGAGGCAGGTTAATCCTGTTTCAGCAGTTACTGGGCGGGGGTGGGTAGCGGAAGAGGGAGAGTTGTTTCTTTGAGTCCAACACAGCACGTTATGAGGTGCATTCAAATGAGTTTCACCTCGGCACGCACAGTGCGTCACCTTGACTCCCGTGGCAGGTCTGTTCTTCAGCATCCCAAGAGAGCCCCCAAACAAATTAGCAATTACATCCTGTGCTTTAATTAAACAGAAAGGTGGGCATACTCTCTAGCTTCACTATGTGCCACAGCATTAAATAATCTCCTGAATGATTACAGACCCAGAAAACTGGGGCACTGCTTGCTGTCATTCTTCAGAGGTCTGTGATTTACCTCAAAGACTCTGGTGTGAGTGGTAAGTTTGGTGTCTGCTTAGCCTGCCCCAGTGAGGTTTTGAGACTTGGGGATGGTATGAGGAGCCTTGCGCATTTGTCATAATTGAAAGAAGCCCCATGCTGTTAAGCACTGGCTGGAAGTTGCTCAGAATCTTACAGCATCTGGGCCCTGCGTCTAAGACCTAATATTGAAGCAAGGAGCGTATCCAAAATTTGTGCCACAGAGGGAAGCATTGGCAACATGACAGGAGCCCAAAGGTTGTGCTTCATTTACATATTTATTTACATAATTGCAAATGCATAAGATGCACATTAATAATCACCGCTTGCATCTTTATCATTCTCAATAAGTACAGAGAAAATGTCTTGCTCTTGGAGTTCATCAGCAATAAAAACCTGCAGTGTCCTCATTCTGTAGATGCAGGGAATTAGGTACACCTTGGGAGGGACATGTTTTATGATTCTCTTGGATGTCTCTACCCTTAAATCTCTAGTCCTTAAAGTTTAGCTTTGGGCTAGTTTTGGGCAAGAGAAATTAACTATGAGAGGAAAAGTACTTTGAAATTTTTATACTAGTTGAGGTATTTTAAGGAGCCTAGAAAAGTGGGCACCTGGATCCTATTGAATTTCGTCAGAAGTTCCACTGTCTCTTGCTGCATCCAAAGCCTCAGTGAAACTCTGTGGGGCATGAACAAGGATTAGCATTGTTCTTTGGAGGTATTCTTTTGTGTAAGGACCTAGCGGGACTGATTTAGAGTGGTGTGTCTGATGGAGTTGGTTGCTCTATGTGTATAGTCTGATACTATCCCTGCCCAAGAGACTTTACTACTCAAGTAGACAGAACAGAAAAAGAATAGAAGAGGGAATGCAAGGGCAGAGGATTTTGGACATCAGGTCAGGGAGAAAATTGAAAAAAAACCCTTTCTTTGCTAGCTCCCCTGTTTCTAACCTTATCAACTAAATTTCTCTCGCACTTCAGTTTATATTTACTTTGCAGAGTTATTCCTTCTGACACCACTCTTTTGCATTATACAATGGTGACATTACCAATTGCTACGCATCCCAGAAGTTTTAGGATGGAGAGTGATCAGTTTCTGAAAGTGATTAAATGATGTGGTTGTCTCTTGTAGGAAGGATCTGAATGTGATGGCCTTGATTTCACGGCCCCGTGCTGTTCCAGTCTGGAAAGTCTGGGCTTCACTTATGTCTTTTTACAATGTTTTTGTTACAGTTGGCCAGCAAATGGGAACTGAATTCAACAAAAAACATTTTTTGAGTTACTGATGTTTGTTTTCATTCTCTCTCATATTTAAAACTTTTAACATTTTTCAGGATTGGGGGACATGGGAGGATATGATTACATCTTTCCCAAGCCATCAGTGTCCAGTCACTTGGATAGAAATGACTGATTCAAAGCCCTTCTTTTCCTTATTCAGGTCATGAGTCAAATCTAGGTTTTCCACATCTAGGTGAATACCTTAATCATGGGCATTCTGGAATAGATTCATGCATTCCATCTTGATCTTATTTTAAAACAATACTATAATTTAAACTTATTGCTACAATGTTTGGTTCAACGAATTAGCATTTCCCTCTAAAAAAAGAAAAATCTATCTATAAGAATCACTGCTATTGTTCTGTTATCCTCTGCTGTATGTGCAGTAATTATGGAATATTACTTAATTGGTAAAGACAGGACAGGTTTTGCACTTATCGCTGCAATGTGAGAGTGTAAGGTCTCTCTTGAGGTACTGGCTCCAGAGTTTTCTCAGTAAAAAATAAAATCTTCATTAACCTGTCCAAGGAACAAACTGCCTATGAAACAGGGGACCAACTATTTATAAGCCTTATTCTGCATGACAGGAGTCCCATGATTTTGCAACAAATAATGTGTTTTAGGTGCCTGCTTTGCTTTGACTGAATTAATTCATTGCAGGTGATGCTCTGTTCTACTGTGTGGTTTCCAAGGGATATATGAAACTGCTGAGTGTTTTGCATAATTGTCTTTACACTTCCATTTCAGATGTCTTCAAGTGTTTCTAAACTTAACACATACAGGGCTGAGCAGGCATTGATTGGTTTCCCCAGCGCAGAGATTTCAGGTTTTTCTTCAATGGGATTTCATTTTATCCTTCAAATAATGTTTGTGCCCTCAGAGTCATTGTGGCTTCTGCACTCTCCTTGAAACTGTATTGATCATGTAATTAAAGTGCCTTCCAACCACCTCAGGAATCTAGCAAGAGTGAGACATAGGTTTTCTAGGCTGGTTTCCGAAACCTCGGTCTATCCTTCATTTTAATCTCAATTCCCCACCTTATTCTTGCAGTTACTTACAGACCTTGCAGCCTGTACTCCTCAGAAGCTACAATGGTGCAGAATTCAGCTGGTAAACTAGAAGATTTAGATGGATCTTAATCTTGCATTGTATTAATTCCAGTCTTGCATCGCAACAGTCAGTCTTATTTTTAATGGTAGTATACTACTGCCCACAGACCCGAAGGAAGACATGGGGAGTCAGTAGGCAAACACATAAAGATACGTTCCCTTGGCCTTTGCTGACTTCCAGTGCAGCAATGTGAATCATTCTAGTACTTTTTATTTAACATTATACATCTGATGGAAAGATGAATGCAATAATCATCATTTCCTGTTCAAAACCATTACTGGTTCACTTTGTATTAGCTGTGAATAAAGCCAAAGGTGCTTGCATTAAAAAAAAAAAAAATCTTTAGAAATATATCTGGTTGATTGACCAAATTAAGTAGTACTACAAAGTGAGCCAGTAAACAAGAAACTGTCAGCCATTCAATCTCTCTTCATCTATGCAGTGTCTTTCACAGCTGCTATTTCAAAGCCCTTCACAAAGTTATCAATAGTTTTAAAAGCTGTTTGAGATAGATAGTGCAATTCCATATGCAGCCAAATTATTTTGGGAAAGGAAGGGTTTAAAAAATTTGTTTTAAGGAATAAAATACACACTAGTAACAAAAGGAGGCATGTTAAGAGTGAATGCGAGTACACTCTGGCAGAGAGCTTCCCAGCTGAGGACTATAACGCAAAAAGCCTAATGGCCAAAACTTTTTGTCCAAAACTTCCAAAGTCCAGCATTATCTACAATTGTGTCCAGTCTCTTGCTGATCTAGAAGCCAGTTTTTCAACTCAATTCTAGCTGAAATTAGAAACCCACACAGAGATCTCAGATTGGTGAAAAAGGCTTGTTACCATGCATGCCAGAGATCATTCTTGCTGCCACATTCTGGACCAAGTGCAATTTCTTCTAATAAAAACATTTCTGGCAAAGCTGTACATTAGGAGTTAGTGTAATCGAATCTGGATGTGAGGAAAGCATGCAAACTTGCTTCCAAGTCAGCAAGAGTTAGGCAGGATTTAATCCTCCATGTATTTTTATTATGATATAAAAAGCTGTTATATGGGTATTTTTAATACATTTATCAAGAGGAAACTGCAAATCCAAGGTAACTTCCAAATTTCCCACTGATAGAGGAATGAGTAGCTGAGACACTTCTGAAGTGAACTAAGGCAATGAGATTTTGTAATAAGGATTTAGCTGCCAGGAGACCAGCACTCAGATTTGACTTTTAACCAGTTCATACTAGACCTGTGCAAACATTTTCCCTGAACATTTGCTCAAGCATGAAGCTGACTTTTTAAAACCAGGAACAGCTTTTCAGGAACATTTTAGCAACCCATTGGATCTCTTGGGATGACAAAACTAGTCACCCGCCATGCACCAGCAGCACCCACCAAAGCCAGCACCACTTACTTAGGGGCCAAAGAATAGGAGGCAGCAGACCTTTCTATGAAACCCTCTTTTTTAAAAAGAACTTGGCTGTCATTTACCCATCTAAATAAGGTCCAGATTTTCAGAAGAGCTCAATAGATTGCATGCTGAACACTTGTGAAAATAGAGTCTACGTTTCATGTCTACACTGGAGCTTAGGTCTTTCAGAAAGCTGGTCTCGTATTTCTTGTACTTGGACAATGAGTGTTTGGGGACACCTTGGGGTTGATTCTGCCTTACTCGCCCTGGTTTTTCAGTGGTGTGACTCCATTCAATATAAGTGGCAGGACTGCCATGACATCCTTCAGGGAGCTATGGGAGGAAATGGTAAGGGGCCTCGGATACAGGAGACTGGCATTTCATTCCCTGCTCTGCCACAGATGGCCTTGAAGGTCTTTGGCTGGGATTTTCAGACTGTTTAATGGATATTTGAGGGTCAATGGGAAGTGGTTCAGCTTTTGAGTCCTAAGAATAAGGTATTGTGAAAGAACCTGATTTTCAGAGGTCTTGGTGTGTTTGGGGGATTAGGGGGAAAAGTCTGTACTCTTTGCAGTATCCCAAATTAGGTAGTGACAGTGGGAACACTTGCAGTCGCCACTCAGAATTTCATTCTTAGTCTGTGTGCTCTAACTTCTTGGTTGGTTTGTTTGCTTTTTAAAATTCTTGCCTCCTAGGGATTTGTGAGGACAAATACATTAACACTATAAAAGTGTTTGGAAACTAAGCTAATAAAGATTGTATAAATCCCATATATAGATTATAAACCCCAATTTAGAGCGGCCTAGGGGCATCTCACCATCTTTTATTCTTTCTCAGTACCAATTATTATTGAATGCTAAACAACCTGTCCTGAAGCCTGACTACAGTGCAGTGTCTTTTATCCTGAAAAACCCTAAAACTACACAGCAAATATTACATAAACCATACAGCGATCATTTTACCCATTTGTAGAAAGCAGCCTCTTGTGGGTTTGGAAAGTGAGAGAACAGCAGTGTTATGCAGGAAGCATCATTTTTAATCATGATGCTTTTATCTACACAGTGAAAATCCCTTGCCAAAAACTCTCTCATCTCTGACCCCTTATGCAGTGATATAATGTAGTTCCTCCTGAGGCATCAGTGACGTTGAGGTCAGCCCTGCCATGTATTCTGAATCACAGATATTAAAGAGGATAATTGGCATTTCTATCACCTGGTAAAGTTAATAAGACAGCATCCAGACCAACTGTCTAGAGCGCTGTAAAATAATCATAAGGAGAATACAGTTATTTAATAGCAATAAAAGTATAATAAGATCCTCTAAATAGAGTAGCAAAAGTTAAACGAACCCAATATTAAAACACTATATATTATTAGATTTTTTGAAAGTCTATAACAAGGAGATCCTTTGGTACACGAATATAAAATCGAATTTAACAAGCAAGTTAAATAAGCAATTAGAAGTGGGGATTTTAAAGTTCTTTCCAGTCTCAATTGCTCTAATTTAGCAAAAGCAGACATCTGCCTTATGTACTGCAAATCCTCTCTAGTGATGGCCATATCTGAACGACATTATTGGAAAGATTGTCATTTTTAGAGTAAGGCTGAAGACTTGATTCCCACGGTGGGCCAGATTCCCTGAATTGGCCCTTTCTCACATGACAGCCTCATCTCTAAATGCTTACGCAGGATATTGGAGACCCAGATTCAGTTTTCTTTTCTGCCTGGGAAAATTCAGATCCATTTCTCTTCCTTTCCAAGAAAGATCTCAGCCCAGTGAGCTGGTTGTTGTGTCATGGGTGCACTTTCCAGTGCTCCAGTTAGTTTCCCTGGTGTTCTGAAAAGAATGCAAGAGTCATTGGATAAAGAAGTGGAAAAAAATCTGGGGCCTTGTAAAAAGTGACTTTGCCAGTGGTAGGAGACCTGAGTCCCAGTTGTAGCTCCAAGGTTGTTAAAGCATTTTTCTTGGAATAGCTGAGCAAGCAAAGAAGCAAAACCTGAGGAGCCTGGGGAATTCAAAGGAACCGAGTGAGGTGCCTTTAGAGTTGGTGGAAGTTTTCAGATTGCTGTTTTGAGCTTAGGAATCTAAATTCAGCCTGAAAATCTTAGTCCTATTTTTGGCCTCATCCTGATGCATTCTTGAAAAAAAAAAAATTACCTTTGTCTTAAAAAATGTGTATACACCAAGTGAGAGGCATATTTTCTGTTGGATGAACTCTCCCAGGAAACCATAGTATCTTTCTAGCTCAGCCACTGAGATTTTACTGGCAAATTGCACGCAGTGTGTGAGGTCCTCAGATGCTGTACAGTGGAGCAACTCAGAGACTGATACGGCTGGTATTCACATTTGCACCAGTGCCATTTGAAGAATCTGGTCACTTCTAGCCGTAAAGATGACGAGCATCCTATCTGGTTTTCTAAATGGCGAATCTGTTGCGGACGTCCTTAAAAAGCGTTGAGATTTTTAAGCCATTCTGTTCAAGTGTTGTTACAAGAGGGATTTTGCAAATTCGGACTGGTGTGCTGCCATCCCTGGCAATTCTTTGTTGATAATGGATGCAATCACCTTTAAAGTCTCTGTTTCTGCAATTATGGGAAATGTCATGGATAGTAACTGACCAGCAGAATAAAGACAACCAACGGCTTTGGAGCAGTACAGAGTTTCAGCCTCATTTTGCTTTGCCATTTTCCTGCAGCATCCCATCTTACCCAGGAAGATGTCCTGGTTTAACTCTGTGCTCTACAGTAGCATCGCAACAATGGCAGGCCCTGCAGTCAGCACTAGACATGTCCCTTTTCATTCTCCTCTGTATGACCGAATATTTCCCTTTAGCTATTTTAGTTTTACAAAGAAACTTTTATCCATAGCCACATGTGTGAAACTCTCAAATGGGCTGTTTCAAATCTAGTCAAGGTCATTGAAAAAAGATATTTTTAAAGTGGCTAGGGCTCTTAAAAGTCCTTTTGGATTCCCTAGAAGCAAAAAGCAGCATTTACACTGTAAGCCTTATAGATCAAGGACTTGAGTATCTTTCAACATCCTAAAGCCCATGCAGACTTTAAACTGGTATTCCCAGCTCATTTGCCAAAAGAAGAGGAGGAAAATGAAATGAACTGCAAGCTTTTGCCTTGAGGTCTGGTGCAATAGGCCTTCTGAAGTCTGGAGTCGGAATTGTTTCAATCTATGTAAATATCGGGGAAATTAAATTCCGTATGTCCCCTGCCAGATGCTCCCAGCTGCTGCTGCTGTGTGGGGAACGGTAAGTAGACAGTTTAGCCTTGTCAGGCGGGGTGGGGGGGAGTCATTCTTTGAGCGGGTGGGAGGGGGGCGGATAGTCATTTTGAGGTCAGAAGGGTAATGTGTACAAGTGACTATGCCAGTGATCTGACAAGCCAAATCACTGGACAGTTGTAAGTTCCATGTGAGGCTTAAAACTGGAAGATCCCAGTGAGAGCGTCACAGGACTTGGCGTGAGAGCTCGACTTTAATATATATTGTTTATTTCAAAGTGTATAGAAATTGCGTGCGTATGGAAAACAGTCAGGTTTGGATCGCAAGTGGTTAGAGTGGGTAAATCGACCTCATTGCAGCCTGAGAGAGATAACACGCAGCAGGCAAATACCGTTGCTGAACCAGCCAGCCCCTGTCACCGTGCTGGCATGGCATGTACCACTTGTTACCGGCACCCGCTGGTTTACCCCCTGCGGTGGGCTGTACCCCACCGCTGGGTATATACCCTTGTTTCCCACCCCAGCTCCTGCCTTTTGGCCTGGCCTATGCTTCTCTTATGATGGGTTTGCACGTTTATTTAATTGGTTTGTTATTCTTATCATGAGCCTCATGCTGGAAGAAAAAGAAGTAAAGACCTAGCAGAGCAACCACAATTTTAAATGGCCTGTGCTTAAAAAAGCACACACGCCCTAATGAAACTAGAGATTTAGGAATCCTCGTGGAAACTCCAGCCGCCTAGAACTATGTCGTGCCCCTCTCTCACACACACACATACACACGCACATGCATGCACACATACATTTTGCCTAGCTGCTGGCTGTCAGCACATCCGTACCCCCAAGCTGGCTGTACGTCAGTGGAAATGCTGCCAGAGCAAGCCTGGAGTGCACGAAGAAAGGCCCTCCGCCATCATCCAGCCCACGCCGGCCAGCTCGGGCGCCCTTTTTTTTTTAAACTCGATGACAAGTGGAATGGTCCCTGTAAAAGAGCAGCCTTGTGGCTTCCCCTGACATCACTAGACGCTCAGTAAACACGAGGGAACACGGAGCCCTTTCGCTGGGGCGCGGGAAGCAGGAGGGAGAGGGCAAGGAGGGGCGAGAAGTTACTCAGCATTTACTGTCTGAGAAGGTGAGAGTTACTGTGGAAAAACCCTGCAGCTTTATTGTTCTAACCTTTATTTAAATATAGAATCTATAACCCGTTTTTCCAGAGAATTTAAAATAGTGGTTTTTGCTCTCAACCACGCTGTCCAATTTCTGAGGTATCACATACTTATGTATTATTTTATGGAGCTGACAGAGGGAGAGTCTGGGGAAAAAATAGCTGAAATAGCCAACAACAGCGTGTGGAATAAACCTGCGTGTGTGCGCGCATCTCAGGAGGAAGATTGACTGCTGCGAGCCTGCCAAAGCTTGTGCTTGCTTTTACGTTAGTCCGTAATACTCCCTCCCAAGCTTCCCCGACTCCAGGGGCTCAAACCTCGGGGTTGCCAACAATAACTACCGTTTCTCCATGCAGAGCCTGCAAGAGCAGCTCGGAGCGGGCGCGCTTGTCCCTCCTCACACCCCCACCATCTGAACTGAAAGAATTACTTGTAAACTTTGCCAGCAGAGAAATATTATTAGATGTGATATTTTTTAATGGCATGCTTGGAAAAAAAAGTTTTGTGGGGGGAGAGAACATCAAATAAGCAAGGGGGTTTCCTCAGGGTCGCTGACGCCGCTTGGTCTAGCGTGGTCATGCCGCTTTTTCGGCAGGGTTTGCCCTGCCTCGGGTCGCCGGTCCTCCCCCTTAACTACCCCATCCGCTAGGGGCAGCAGCATTTTGATTTCTTGCTGTATGTCAGAGGAATCCCTTGCAACATACATCCCTGCTGCCCTTCCATTTCCTTTTAATGTGTTTTTAATACTTTGCCAAAGACTTTTGCTTTAGAGTGCAAGACAGACCAGCCGCAAGGAAATATCCCTTCTATTCTCAAGCAGACCTGAACATGTCCGTGGGGTAGTGTTTAGTCCAAAGCAAGGCCTAAGTTACTGATGCTCATATTGCAGCAGCACCTTGAAATCCTAGTGGAAATCTGGGCCTTGTTTAGCTAGGTGCTGTACCGATGTTCGGCTTGCTCTAGGCAAGAAAGACGAGCTGCATACGAGGAGCCTGGCGTGACTTGCTGAGGGGCACGCTGAAGCTTGGCGGCAAAGCCAGGAGGGAGCCCAGGGCTGATAAATCACTGCCAGCTCAGCACACAGAGGGTGGTCTTGAATTTTGTACATTTAAAGTTTTCTGTAAGGCAGGTTTTGCCCCATTCTCAGTGGTGAGTGCTTTGTTCAATGAATGGCATGGTGTTTTTTTCTTGAAAGATTATACTTTAGGGCCCACATCAAAATAGTCAGAGTATGCCTGTGAGTATGTGGACATAATCTCAATGGATGCATTTATTTATATATGTGTTTCCCTGCCTTTCTTTCCCCCCCATCAGTTCTTTTCTTGATATCCCAGAATTTAACTTTTAATATTCTTCATTTTGAACAATTGGTGTTTTGATTCTCTTATGGCTGTAACCAGAAGTTGTGTACCTGTGTCCTCCCAGCTTTGAAAAATGGGTCTGCAGAACTCAAAGAGTATTTGAAAATCGTAGCTGAAAGATGCATTGGGGCCAGGTAAAATTAATGTAAGCTATCACAAGGTATCAGCAGAACCAAGATGAAATGAAGGTGGTATCTGTATGTGTCTGTTGCACCAGAGGGGTTCAGGAGGGTGATGTATGTTTGTGGGTTTGTGTTTTCTTTATCATTTATTTTCTGCAGAAAAGTTGCATATCTTTTGCAAACCATTCTAGTTAGTTGCAAGTATAGTCTGAATTTGTAGTGATCTTTGATAAAGAAAACATTATCTCAAGGTGGAAATGTAGTGCAGACAGGGTATAGGGGAATGTTTCCTTTCCAGAGTTTGACAAGAGCTACTCCAATTCTTCCCAACTAGGGTTTACTATCGCTAGCTATATAGATGTGACAGCTACATGCATGAAAGCCTCCCTGTGCATTGGAGTTTTACATAGCAGTAGTTGTCTTGGAGTAAAATTGCAAGGGAATTTTTTGGTCCCTCCCCACCAGTTAAAGTAAAATTACCAGTCCTTTGCCAGTGCTTTGGATGGATCATGTTGAGGCAGTGGGTTGTTCATGACCTGTTCACGTTAAGTATTCATTCACAATTTGTTTTGCATAATAAGATACTAAAATCTCATTAACACTCCCAGAATGAACTACCAAATTGTTTCAAGTAAAGACAATAGCAGCAAGTTAATCAGTGACTCAACCAACATATGCTGGTACAAGTTCTTAGCTCAGTCGTCATTTATTATGGAAATGTGTGGAAATGCTAAGAGAAAATTGTGTACGTTTTCATGAACAATAGGCAAACTGTAAATAAAAGGAGACTACTAAGGGTCTAAACTGAACAGAAAGTGCAGATGTAGGACTAGGTTTTAAAGAAGTTTTTCCAGGATATCTACCTCTCTGTTTCCTCTACTGCAGGCTGTTATGGCATCTAAGGTATTCACAGCAGAATGTGACTGTTATGAGGAGTCCCTGTGTGAGACTTTTCCCCTTTTCCATTTCCACAGGACAGGGTGCTCATAATTTGAGCGTCTTTCTGGCCAGTGTCTCTAAGCATGTGGAATGCTAATTGATCTTTTTTCAACTTCTGTAATAACATGGGTTTTGGCATTCCTTTGAAGTTCCTAGTGAAAGTTCAAGTTGGCTTTTATTTACCATAATATATTTACCTACCTTTAACTCTGGAAAAAGGGCACTTCTACCATGATGTTGGGGAGGCAGCTTTCCTCCCTGCTACCCTCCCACAATGTGACCATTATATTAACATATGGCAAACATTTCTCCTATTCTTTGTTTACTCCCAGCAGTAAAAATTCAGTAAAAAGCCAAGGGCCTTCCATAGAGAGAGAAAATCTCAGCTACAACCTTCAGGACAGGAAAAGCAAATACACTTTTAACAAGAAAGTTATTGGGACATTGCTAAATATTTCCAAGAAATAAAATAACAAAGGAGCTTGTATCCAAGAGGAGTCACATATCTTCAGAAAGTATAAGCATCATGGAAAAAAAATCCTGAAGGATTATTATTGAAAGGTTAGCTAAAATTAAAAGCAGGTTTATGCAGCCAAAGTAGTTTTGGGGCTTTAATTCATTAGCTCAGGTTTCGTCTACCAGGATTCCGCCCCCGGCACGTGTAATAAGATTAGTTCATTAATCGTCGAGTACTTTGGAATTAACATACTAGAGGCGCTTTTCTCCCTCTCTGAAAAGTCCCCCTGGATATATAAACACAGCAGTGATTTTGCTGAACGTGGGATCAGAGTTAGTCCTGCCAGGTTTGGCTTGATGAAAATGACTGAATTCTATAAACAAGTGAACAGTGGAAGAAACAGATTAAGAAAAAAGCCTTGTTTTGTCTTTCGGAGTTGTACTGTAATGTTTGGCTAATCGCATATGGAAGTCCAGTGTATTAACTCTTTAAAAAGGAAAAAAAAAAAAAAAAAAAAAGGAAATATAGAGTATTTTTTAATGGGATTTGCCCTTATCCAGGGGACTCTGCTATCTGCCTGTCATCCCTTTAGGAACAGGAGGATGAAAGGGGGACCTGAGCAGTCCAGCCACGTGTGCAGGTATGGATGTGAGTGCCTCCTTGGGACCAGACTCGAGTAGAGCATAGCAGAAGACCTCTGTCTCCTCGAAGAGGTGCGTTTTGTGCATCCGTGAAAAGGGCAGCAGCCTTGTCGTGGAGCAACGCTGGGCTTGCTCCACAGGCAGGACAGATGGTGGTAGGGTCTGGGCTCCAGTTGCTCTGCAGCAGGGTGTCTGAAGGGAGAAGGAGGGAGTATATGGTCAGCAACGTGTGAAAAGGATTTCTGCAATCGCTTCCTCCCGTCCCCCACTAGAAGCCCACATGAGGTTAAGTCAAAGTGTGGCCCAGTCCTTTTTCTTGAGTGAATGGGAATGAACCACCTTTGTAATAAGGTCTGCTAAAAACCACTTGGGTCATACACCCATTTACATTATGCCATGTTGTCTTGCAATTTAAGCAGATTAAAAACACATTTAACAGAGTGTAAGGAAGGAAAAGCCTTGATCCCAAATGGCAAGGGTCAGAAGCGACATGAATGATTAGGTGTGTTACTTGGTATTCTGATTTGCCTTTGCTTAGTTCTGAAGTTCTTCAAGGATTTTGAAGCAGGGAATGCAAGGCATGAGGCTCTGGACTCATGGGTATTTTACCTGATGGAGGATATTTGGCTCTCCTTTTTTTGTAATTTCTGAATCTATATTTTCTTCTCTTTGTAATCAGATACAAGCTATTTAGTAACAGAGGCATATTTCATATTTCATTTTTGGAACCATAGAAAAACATTCCTGACATTGGCAAAGGAGACCAGGGAGGGTTGATTTATGACTAGGAGATTAAAAAGAACTAAATATGGCTGCTTGGTTTAAAATGACTAAGTTGGTATATGATGCCTATCTTCAAACACATAAATGCTAGAGAGAGACAGAAATGTCTAGGTTAAGCCAAGAGAGGTATACCTATAAGCAATGGAAAGAAAATGAGGAAAACTCAGGCTCAACTTAGGCAAAAACACATGAAAAAATTCCTAATAGTGAGACCTCTCTAAAAATCTCAAAGTACAACAATGATCCAGTTGTAATAATGTCGTAAAAGTGGCCAGTGCTACAAATATTGTAAAGAATGCTGGGGATTTCCCATTTATAACGCCCAGGTGGGATTAAATAACGCAGGCAAAGGAAGGCTTGATATAGTCATAAGCCCCTGCAAGGATCTGTAATGAGTGTGGGAGCAAATCAGGTAAACCTCTCAATGCCAAGTGTAAGTGGAGGGAGACGATGTCCAAAGAAAAATTATCCAATTTATTGTGAATTGTGAAATTATCCAATTTAGGTTCAAAGTGCAATTTGAATGGTGAATGCTCTTAATAAAAGTATGGCTGCTTTAGTAACCCAATACCTCCATTACTATTTTAGGCTATAACTGTAGCTAATAGAAGGAAATGGAGTTATATTTTGCTAGAATGCAGTATTTATCAATAACAGTTTCAGTATTTGTGCAGGATTGACATGAGAACTGATGGATAAAGAGAACCTAGATAGATTGAGGCAACTTTGCTGTATGCATTGATTCCTTGGTTGTATACCTTAAGTTTAACACAAGAAAAAGAGAATAGTTCTGTATTAACATGGCCAAATGAGACTTCGTGGAGCAAGGGGAACAAGCAATATAAGGTGAAGGTGATTGAGATTAATGTCCACAGTGCAAGCTGAATGAGGCAATACTCCTACCTGCAATGTCAGTATGGGATATAGAACCCACAAATAGGGAGAGAAAGCAGAGAGATGGCAGGATCTCCCAAATTTTCCCAGATGAAATGAGCAAAATGTAGAGGATACAAAAAAAAAAAAAAAAAGAAAAACAGAAGAATGATGGCAGGGGCCCATTCCAGACCTGCTGAGCTGATGACCAAACTGTCCTAACATCATACAGGTCCAGGGGGACATGCAGTTTCCTGACATGTTCTTGTTCCCATAAAAGAGAAACCTTGTCACGGCAGAAAAAGCAGCTGCAATCCAGACGAGATGAATCCTCCCAAGTTTTTCCTCTGTGCTATCCCTTTGCTCTAGAGGGAGCAGTCTTGGGGGGTACAAATGAAGTAACATACGAACAAAATGGCATAAAGGTAACTATCAGGAAATGTTTACAAGTGAAGGGTACTGGGTTATGAAATAGTCACTGCATGATAATGGTGGAATCCCACTGTTTAGTGGGCTTTTTTTGAAGCAGGCTGGACAAAATCCTAGAAAATGTCTTTGGAGACAAACCTGTACTGGCAGGGAAATGAAGTGGATGATCTAACTGGACTTTTCCACCTCCAAATCTGATGATCTGGGTGTAGCTTCCCAAGAGAAAAGTTGAAGCCTTGCTGAATCACTTAAGCTGATGGGTCAGACTGACAGCCCCTTACTCACGCTCATGATGAGTGTCTCCCGCAAGCAGTTCTGCTGACACCGGTGGGACTACTTGTGTCGGTAATTCTTCCCTGTTTAAGAAAATGTTGCACAATGTAGCCCTTCCATTAGGAAGTGAGCCATCCTAATGAACAATTAACCATACACATCCTAGACGTAATTTCTACAAAATCATTGCAATTTTATCATCCGTTCTTACATTTTTGTGGCTGCTGCTGCTTTCAAAAACCAAAGGAAACAAAGCAAGCTATTTTATGTTTTGTTTTTCTTAGTAATTTATGATTAATAGGGTAAATCTTGGAATCCCTACTCAGTTTTCACTTTTTGTTACCCAGGGCTTCTGTTTATTCATGTTTTGTAACAGAAATAAAATGTATTTCCTTTTAGCCCAAGGCACCTAATCAGGATTAGGCCTGGAGCAAGAATATTTTACATTCTTACGTTCCAGGAGTACCTTGATGTAAAATTATCTTTTGTCAGCCGTAGATTAAATATTCAATTACACCACTCTTTTTTAAAAGGTATTTTAGGGCCTGTCTGATCAACCGATACTGAATACAATTATTCTCAGCTCTGCATTATGTAGATGCGGGTCTTCTTACAAGCTTGTTAGCTGAAAGTTGATAGTGAAAGGAGAATGTGGTTTGTGAAGCTATCACTCCATGGGACTGAGGAATTGGGTGCTATTCATTGCTTTAAGCGCAGTATATGATTTTACTCATGTCTGACACACAGAAGATGGAGGCTCAGTTCTATGCTGAGCTCAGACTAGCAAGTCATGCTTTTAGTCTCTAGTTAGGCAGTATCAGCTGTGCAGGAGTCACCATTATTTCCTTCTAGTCTATTGGCACTTCCTCCTTCTCTGTAGACTAACCAGCTCTATGATGTTTACATGAAGCTGTGATTTATGTACAAAATCCAGTCTCTTTTGAAACAGTGTCTAATTTGTAGTTGCTTGACATAACAGTCTGTATATCTACAGTGAGTGAAGATGAGTGACTTGGTGGGAGACAGATGTCAAATCAAGGCAGAGCATGTCCTGAATGCTTCTCAGTCAATGCCTCAGTATCAAAGCCAAATTGAGCTATAGAGCTGTTTTTGCAATTAAAATAATAAGCAGCTTTATTTAAACATAATCACCTTAACTGAAAATATTCTAATGTGGGGCTTTTTTGTTCTGACTGGTGTTTGGAAAGGTCTCTATAGCTTTGAGTCACCTATTCTGAATTTTTAAAAGGTTTATGTCTAGTTACAGTACAGACGTATTCTTACACATCAAGGTCTTAGTCATCTTGTTCTGCTCTTATATCCTAGTGTGCTTATTCATTTTGATTTATCTGAATTGGTTGAGCTGGAGGGAGTGGGAAGGAAGGGTACACAGATTGAAGGAAAGATCCCACTAACCTTTAATAACAGTTGACCTTTACTTTTTTATTATTATTTTTGTTTCATGGACTTACTCTAAATAGTGATACAATTGTGAAAGAATAAGAAGGCCAGAAAAACACAGTGTGTTCTTTTTTCTAAGACTGCTTTCAGAATTGTATGCTGTACTGGAGCATCTTATGGAGATGTAATGTCAGGTCTCACCTCTCTAACTTTTATGTTTACAGTGCATTATTTGCTTTTATTTTTATACAAAGGGATTACTAGTTATTTTTTCCCCTCTCTTTTCCAGTAATGTGCCTGTAGCATACTCAGAAAGCTGGGCTGTTACAGTAGTGCTTGGCAGACCTTATTGAGAACTGAGCAAATCTTCCAATCTTTTGACCTTTGGTTTTCCAAAATTAAGATTTGTAGCAGAAGTGTACCTTAGGCTTATCTCCTAAATATCCTGGCTGATGCTGCTGCATTTGGGCTGCAGTGAACCTTGTTCTTCTCTGCTCAGTTGCTTTCGCTCCCCACCCTTCCTGTTCCAGCTGTGGTCTGTTCAGCCACGCAAGAGGTTTTGAATCAGGACTTCTGAACCACCCCTCGACCCTGTGCAGGACTCTGTGTACAACAGGAGTGAGTCACTTAACCAGTCAGTGAAGTTTGGCCTTGTTTTGCCTGAATACTGGGCAAATCACATCACTGGTCTCTTGACAGGACTGCTGTGTTCCCTGGGTCTTCCTTGCCTGGTAAGAGAATAAATGAGATTGCACGGAGGTATGCTGCTCAGCAGAAACTGGCACTGCAGTGTCCCTGAGGCAGCCTGTCTACCAACATGGCTCCCTGTAACTTAATCTTCAGGCAGTAGTAAAGTAGTAGGCCTAAAAAAGAGGATTGTCAAAGAAAGCTAATGTGGCAGGAGAATTCAGAAGGACTGGAGTAAGTGTGCTATGAGCAGGAAAGGCATTGGCCAGGTGCAAGAATAGGGCACAGAAAAATGGGGAAGGACGCGTCTGTAAATTAATATTAGGAAAGGAAGAAAATTTCCTTTCAGTCTGTCCCGAACAAAGCTCTCTGTTTGCTTGTTGTTGCTTTTACCAACAGGGAACTCGGCTTTTTAAATCTCTCCGTCTGTGCAGGTGGCAGTGTAAGTAGCATAAAACAGAACTTGTCAAATCCAGGAATCTGGCTTGTGGAGAGCAAATCCCAGAAAGAGGAAAGGACCCGCAAGCCCAAAACAAAACAAAAACACAATACCTAAACCAGACTTCCACTTCTGGGATCACATCAAAACAATGAAAAGCCCAGAAAGATTAAACTGAGCTCAATTCAAATTAGTTTATTCTGTTGCATGTTTCTCGAGGCAAAAGAGTTTACTTTGGAATTAAACACACACACAAAGCATAGCCCTCGACTGGACATTAAGCGTGCTCGTAGTTTGCAGAGGAGTTCAGGGAAGCTGACTCTGAAAAACAGATGGGTGTCGAGAGGCACCGTTGAGGTCTCTGCATTCCTCTCTGCGTATTGACATGGGTTGTTGTGCTGAGATGGTCAGAAACTACGCAGCTGCTTGATTGCTCTACTTAAATAGCTCTGCACACGTACAGCAACCTCCTAACACTCCTTAGGGCCTTATATACTCTATAACGCAGGCTCTGCCAGTGACCAATTCTGCTGCATGCGTAGGGGGAGTGGGGGGGAGTGAGGGCACTTTAGAGGGAGAGGAGGCCTAGTTCAGGGAAGAAGCCATGAAGTGCTCTGGGTGGCTCTTTCGAAGCATATCTGCCTCCATCGTTTCTTGTGGCTGTGGATCTGTTGTGTGAGAATTCCCCAAAAGATTTCTCTTGTAGTGTTGGTAACATTCTGTAACATTTTGGCAGGCAGGATCCTAGCCACAAATAATTAGTGCAGAGGCGGCATGAAATTGAAAAATGAATTATGAAAATATTTACTTTTTAACTTTTAGTAAGAGCCTTGGTATTGTATTTGGGAATAGTTCCTATTTTATTCCAGCTGGGTTGCTGAGTTTTTCTGCTTTTCTGGTTTGTTCATCTTTTGGGGCAAGAGAAGGTTTTTTTTTATGCTGGAGTTGTCTCTGCAGAGGGCAGGGGTGGTGGCCATCCCCACACATCTTTACTGAACAAGGAGAATGTGGGATACCAGGATAGGGCTAAGTCATTGTGAAACGCTTGTGTAGTGGTTCCCAAGTGTGGCCCCCAGCAGGACTCTGCCACAAAAGGAGCTCATGAGCCCGAGACAAATTTGCATGAAGCGATGCTTCCACATGGGAGCAAGAAAGCCTTTGGAGACCACTGCCCTTGTGACTCTCTTCTCTAGTAGTGGTGGGTGCCACCTTCCCTGTGACTCCTTGGGAGCAACAAAGATAAGACTTTGTTGTATTTGGAGAAGGCACAGATCGGATTACAGGCCTCTTTGGGACCAATTAAGAGGCCAGGCATGAGGCCTCTGACACAACTTCCTAGTTGCCTGCAGCTGCAAGTCTTCTTGCTGCTGCAGCTTCTCCAGCCTATGCAGATATCTGTGCTGGCCGGTAGCTAGAAGGAAGGTAAGAAGTAGGGGAAGAATGATGGGTTACTTTGAAGATGAGTTTCTGAGCAAAAGGGTAGGTTAGAGTCCAAGGGCAGGCTGTCAGAGCAGTGAGATGCTTGAGGAAAGGACAGCCTGGTTTTCCTTAGTTTATTCTCACGTTTGACCTTTTGGTTAAGGAGTCCAGTCAGACTAATTTCTCCCTGCATAAAGAAAAGACATTGAATTTAATTGCTGACTGGAAGTGGAAGGTTGTATTTTTGGACTGGAGATGTAAACCAAGAGTACCTATTCATTAGCTTTTCTAATATTTTAAATATTAGCTATATCTTTATGGTTCTGGCTTCATGTAAACAGTTTTCGCTAGTGCTCCATTTTGATGCTTTGATGGCATTGGCTGTATTCTACAACATCATCGCCTTCCTAAGATACAGTGAAATAAGGTAGAACTAGCACATGATAAATAGAGCTGCCTGACTTGATTATGGTCTCATATGCCCTTGATTCTCTTTGCAGTCAATTGAGCTGTGATGTGGGGTTTCCCTAGCATTAAATCTGTGATTTTACACATAGTTTGAGGCAGGAGGGAGAAACTACCTTTTTTGTTTTTTTTCCCCTAAAGGTCTTCCCTAAGTCTCTTAAAATAACATGTAAAAGTCAATAGGGTCGTTAGTCACTACAGGAGAACCATTAAACACCACTGTTGCAGAAGAGGGGTGACAATGAAGATGGATGCATGGTTAGATCCACTTAAAATCACAGCTGAGATATATGAAAGTTTAAATTCTAACCAGTGCTTTACACATCTGTTGTTTTCTTCGTGTTTATGCTGCTTGCTGAGGACTCAGCCACAAGAAGGACTTCATTTATTGACTATTATATAGTCCCAATGAAGGCAGCATGTCTTTAGGAAGAGCAAGAAAACCTGCCTTCAGAGCCATCCAAATAAATGAGAATCAAAATACTGAAGAACCAAACTGCTGATTCTTTTTAATATCCCATTACTACTGGAGAGGTGACACATAAAACTGGTCAGAAGTCAACAGAGACCAGTGGATTTCAAGCTGGAAACTGGTTTTAGCGCGATTACGGGGAGTAAAGACAAAATGTTTCTGTTCCCTGTAACATGCTCAGTGTACATTAGAGCTATCTTGATGTACCATATTGTGCCATCAGATTTTTTAATTCCTCATTGATCTCAGGCAGGATTTCTGTTTAAAAATCAATGGCTCAGAATGGCTTGTAAGGAATAGAGAAGGAAAGCCCATTTTGTGTTTGTGTAACATTTGCTAGAATTGGTTAAACAGACACACATCAAAATAAATGCTGTAACCTTTCAATAATGTTTAGTCTCCCTGAGAATGAACATACTGTAAGTGTGTGTGTTAAGTATACACCATTAATAGTCTCTGTGACATTTGGGCTGGCTCCACAAGGGAGATGAAGGGCATGCACTGAAAATGGTATCAAAAGGGAAAAATAATCACCTCAATTCACAGAAATAAAATTTACCAGAAGTTGCAAGTATAAAAATAGATTATTTGGGTTCTCCTGATTGAATTCAATCCTTGTAATGTCGCCATCAAAAGACACAACTTATATCCTTGCATAGACCAGGTTTCTTCTCTGAAGTTGTGACAGGAATGAGTCCAGAAATTCCTGGAGAAGTGTCACAGGTGATGGATAATTCTGGTGTAAGTTACTGCCATTACTTAAAGGCAGTAATTTTTTCTTAGATTCTGGCTCCCTATGTTAGACTTTTCTGTGTCTGTTTGGAACAATATAAGCATAAGTATTAAGGGCAAATTCTTGTTACAGTGGACTTTGTCTTCAGCTGATTTGCCATAGCAAAGCAACCTGATGGTCTGTTAGTGGGAGACATCCCCTGTTTCTCCAAGCATGTAAATGATCACAGTCCCTGCCCTAAAATGGACGACTGCAGAGGAGTGAGGCTGGCCCAGATATTAATTAGGTAATTCCATGAACAGGTGTACCAAATTCAGGTGTAAAACATGATAAGGTCATTGAAGAATCCAGTTGATGTCAGTGGGCCTTGAGTACAGCTTTGGAAGAGCTTAAACTGTTTTTTGTTTATTTTATTTTATTTTATTTCATTAAGAGTGGTACTCTGCCAGCTCGCTATTGTGTGTAAAACCTTTTTTTTGATGGACTCATTGGCTCCAGTTAACTATTGGGGTTTATTTCTATTAGGAATGAAGCTGAAGAAGATCATGACTTAGCTGAAACCCTGAGCTGTATTGAGTTTTGCTTAGGCTCCAGAAAGCTTGATTATTTCCCCTTTTTATTAACTTTTCTTGTCTCCTTTTATCTCTCAATGATAAGAATGGTTATTATTTCTGGGCCATTGAGCTAAGACTATTTATATTGTTTATGGGTGTATAAAGGCTGATGTGATTTCATGGTGGATCATATCATCCTACAATAAATAGTTAGATAAAATGAGATGGGATGTCTCAACCTGGTGGATTAATGGAGAATAACATGAATTTTAACAAAACAAGGGTTCTATGTGACAGTCTGAAGGCCCCTGAGTTCACCCAGACCTATCCAAGGCTGCCTTTTAAGGCTCAGGATGTAGCAGTCTCTAGAGATATGTCATTAAGGATGACTGCATAGCATGCAACTTTCTCTTTACAGTGGATGTATGTTTAATTTAGGGAAAAACTGTGCTTCCTATGGTGCATTGCCCAGGTCTGGAGTGTAGTTTGGGTGAATGTAATTGTCAGAAGTTTATATAACTCCTCCACATCAACTGTTTACATCTTACATTAGCCAAAAGGTTTGATCTGACATCTTTCTGTGGCTTTTAACATAAACTGAGCTGACAGAGAGGTGCTGCAGGTGAAATTTTAGGGCCTTTACAGAATACCCCTGGTAATAGGAGGACTGGGGGAGTTTGCATGCAAATCTGTTAATTTTGTATCACCTTTGCATCAGCCCTGGCCTCAGGGAATGTTCCAGGGTGGATTGGAGTAGGCTGAAATAGGAGCAAATCAGGGCATGGCTCAGCCAGACTTATATTTGGCTCTGGCTCTGCAAGTACATTAGACTGGTTTTCCAAAGATTTTATCATCAGTGTGACTCAGCATCATTGAGCTTGAAAGCAATAGCAAAATTGGTGATCAGGAAGAGAACTTGGGGACCATCACTCAAATTTTGATGGTCTGTAATAAGTCAGAGCTGCATCCAGATGACTCATGTACTTGCAGGCTTCTAAGTCAACATTTTTTAAACGCAAAAGAGGTTTGGATAGGCTTCTGAACTGAACCCAGCCTTCCAATGGTTTGAGGTTCACCCATTACTATTTTCTATCTTACTTAAGCAGAGGTTTAAATTTAGAAAAAGAACTTGCTGTGTAAACATTAAGCACTTTGTTTAAATATTAAGTGTTAAACTTACAGGTTGGCTTTTTAACTTGAGCATGGAAATATGTAACCTAATTTGCAGAGGTGTGGAAGCCAAATCAATTTTGGGATTGGAGTGAGCTCAGCTCATTGCACTTAGGATGTGTGTGTTGCTTAAAGCTATAACCAAAACGTTTGCAGTTTCACCATGTGCCCTGGAATAGTCAATATTTGGAATAAAAGAGAAATTATTTGCAATTGTAATGCTTCTGTGCTAGGAGATGAAATTGATAACCTCTGGTCTCATTTGAATAAGCATATAAGAGGACAAAAACCCAAATCTGTAAAGACTTTTGCATACAAACTTAACTTGGCATACTGGAAGTTCCAGTTACCTGAAATTGTAATCATAATGTATGCGTTAAGTATGTACATATACCTTGACAGGATGTACATATTCTCCTTCTGAGGGCCAAAATAGAATAAAATAAAAATATGGGACTTGCCACTGTGATATTTGTTTGGGGAAATTTTGGGAAACAAGGAACTATTGTGTAAAACTTTTCTCCTTGTTAAGACTTGTGGTTTACCCTCCCTCCTCCAACAATTACAGAGTTTCTCAAGAGCAACTTGAGAATTGTTGAGTAAAGGTCATTTATCTAGTATGGTTTTCCCTAGGATAGTTTTTAACTCTGGCTCTCAATAGGAATTGATGTCTGAAATTGCCCATATCCAATATAGTAGCCAGTTTGCTAATACAGAGTGCGAATGTGAACATTGGGAGGGAGTTGGTTGCATGGAGAAAGGAAAGACCTTTTCCACTAAGAAGAAGTAGTTGCCTGTGTTAGTTTCTTACCTCGTTGCTTGCCATATTGGCATCAAAAGAGAGAGAACATTTCTACAAAGGAAAATGGGAATGACAGCCAAAGAAAATATCCTCCTTGTTTATTTTAGATAGCGCCCAGATCTGCCTGCTTTGATTAGATTTGCTGCTCCTTTACTTGTTTGCCCTGTGCACTGTATTTATTTAGTAGGTGATGCCAAAGCAGACCTTCAAGTGTTGGGAAAAGGAAAAGATCTCAAAGTGCAGTATGTGAGGCACTCAAGAGGACTTTTCTAGCTGAATGCATTTTCTAGAGATAGCTTGTCTACGTTGCATCCTCAGGGCAGTACTTTCCCACAAGTTGCCATGCATCCTGCAGTACAATATTCTTTCTACAAATAAGTATTTTTTTCAGTATGTGGGAATGCCCAATAGTGAGAGCTGAATGGGGAGCGAAGTTGTGAGTCAAGGACTTGGATAGCTTTAGTACCACTTATCATCACCTTTTCTGTAACTACATTGTCGTTCAAATGCATCTCGTCTTGTTGGTGTCTGAGTGTTGTTGCCAGCTGATGGTTGTCCAGGCACCCAGGTGGTTTCAGCTCTGTACACGTCAGAAGCAAACAAACAAATCCTCTGTTATTTGGTTGGCTCCAGTTGTTGCACTTCTAGACAGTTTCAGCCAAAGGCTATTTTTCGGGTCTTTGCCAGTTCTCAACTGCAGACATTTCTCAAGGCCTGGACTTCAAGATTGATTTGAGGCTGTGGTTATTTGTTTTGCTTGTAGCGAAAGGCACCTGCAAAAAAGCTGTCATTTCTCAGGAGATGAGAGTGAGCCACATAGAGTGAATACCCCCATTAACTGCACCTTTGGAAGCCTGAAGTCCCTAGGCTCCCTTAATAGTTATAGGAGGGAGATAAGACTAAGGTAGGCTCCTTTTTCAGGCTAGCTTTTCTAGAGGGCGACTTAATATAGTGACCTCTCTGCACTGGCTATAAAGGGAGCCCTGGAAGATTAGCCTGACAAAACTGAAGTTAGCCTGCGCGAATGCCCTGTTCCATCACACATGCAGCAAAGCCTTATAGCTGCTATTCACCACGCAAAAGGACAGTGCAAGGTGCAGGGAACCAGACCCAGTGGCTGGGAGGGAGTGCTACATGCACTGCAGCTGTCTGGGCTGCACCTATTATGTGAATAAGCAATCAGCTCCTGTCTCCAGGGCTGTCAATCTGGAACCTTTCACCAGCACTAAATTCACTTTAGAAAAATAAAATAGAGAGACAGAGAGATTAGTCAGACTTCTAAAATGTTTCAAGAAAGTCTAATATTATTATCTAAGCAGAAAGATATCCAGCAATTCCTCAGCTATTTAACATAATAGGCAGTTGCTGACAAACGACGTTATCGAGCGTACACTCTTGAGTGAGGAAGAATGATACGATCTTGCTTAAATTGTATTTTAACAAACATGCCTATCTAACAATTAAGCTGGAGCAATTTTACTCTAATAGATGCTTTTGCTGCTTAATATAGAAATTTACATGTTCATTTGTAGCCCCCAGAGATCACACATCTGCCAGATTCCCAGCTGCCACCACCCCATTCCTCCCTCTGACTTGCTCTCAGCTTTGGCTAGGAACACTTGATCTAACGAGGCACTTTAAAATACAAATCCCACTGTTTTCTTGGCTGTGGAGCTTAGCATATTGGGCTGTATTTGAAATAGGCTGTCTGCCAGCCAGACACCCTTACGTGCTCACCTAAGCTAATTTTACTCCCTCCGATGGCAAAATTAGCCGATCCCCTTCCCTCCTTATCAGAATCCCTGCTGCATTACACGCAAGAGTATGAAAGCCTCTAAAGGGCAGTCCTGATCAGCTGCCACTTGGTTCATTCACTCCTGTCCCTCCTCCGTCATCGTGGCGTGCGAGTGCTGCCCTGCCCGCGCACCAGCTCTGCGGCCATGCTGGGGGTGCTCGGACAGGCTGGGCACCCAGAAGAGTTGGTGGCTCTTCAGCTGAAATTCTGCAGCCCGATTCCTTAGGCAGTTCCTAGATAAGGAGGTTACAGTGGGAGGCTGAACATGCAACTTCGGCACTGGCAGAATTTTTCCATTCTCTAGATACTCTATAGTTCAGCTTGGGACAGGCAAAAGCCTGATGTAATATGCTGTGTGCTATTTCAGGGAAACAGAGCCCATGTCCTTCAGGCCAGCCCTCGGAAACTGCAGGAGATAAGATTTCTCACTCTGAATGTTTCTTATATTCTCAGCTGAGAGAAATAGGTAATACTTTCTTTTAACTCTTCCAGTGAAATACGGGTGTTTCATCTAAAATCCCAGAAGGGGGGATGCCCATAGCTTAGCATTTCATGTGCACACATGCTTTTAGCACTGATCCAGCAAAGCAGATAGAAATGAATAAATGGCTAGCTAATTGGGAAAGTTTTTTGAGAAGTGTGAAATCAGTTTTCTGTGGACCACACCAAAAACCACACAGTGATGCAAATACATTGCTCCTTTCCTCCTCCCTGGAATGAGGGAGCAGAGGACTTTGATTTACCTGCAGGTCTCCTCTGTTATGTTCTGTAGCAGAGAGGAAGGATCTTCTGGTCCAGGCACTACTTTTTGCTCCTGGACAGTTATAGGCAGGATACTGAGCTATGTGGAGGCTGGGTTTGATCCAAGAGGTTAGTCTTTTGCAGGAAGCAGAAAAATTATATCTCTAACTTGTTCATCAACAACAAAAAAACCCAGACTTCTCTATGAAGTGACTTGGCATGAATAATTCTGTAAGCTCTAGACAAAGGAGCATATCCTCTGGTATAAATCGATTTATGTTTTCTAGGGATTTGGCCTAGAGCTTTTTTTCTCTGACTTGCATACCATTGTGATGGTTTTGTAAAACATTGTCAGAGATAATTCATTGTGGATTATCTTGTATTATGATCAGCTGCCCGTATTGTAACAAGGGGCGTCCAAAAAAGTTATTTCCTCCCCCTCACTGAATGATAAACCTCATACCAACGGTGCCTGTGAGGGTTGAAAGGCCAGGGAATCTGTTCCATGTGCTTTCCCATTTAAAACAAAAACACTTTTACTTAACCATAATCAAGGAGGGAGGCAACACCTCTCCACTTGGCAAACAAACTTATAGTAAGTGTATTTGCTGGAAAAATTTATAGTTTGTTCCTGAAAAATAGACTGAGTGTATTGATAGCATAGCACTGTATTTGACTTGTGCTTCCTGCTCAGCAAAAGGGAATGAACATCCTCCCTAGGTCTAGAGCTGGCCTTTCTTCTGCAAGGTGAGAAATGCCTTTGTTTATAAATAGGCCCTGTTAGAATCAGGATGGTAGAGCTGGACACTGCACTTTGGGAATTCCCTTCCCTCCCAGAGAGAAGAAATAGTTCTTCTCAAGTAACTTCTGGAAGTCGAGGAATAAGTTATCCCTTAGGAATGTCCAGAAAGTGACTGGGCTGCGCTGAAGGCCCAGAAAACACTGCCATGCTTCTTCAAGTTTGTAGTGTAATTTTAAGAAATGAGTATCTTCTCCCAAATCTCCTGTTAGCTTTCCAGAGATGAATGCAAACAGCTTTCAAAGAACTGCCCCAATTAGGCAAACGCTGCAGATGAAGGTTGGCATTGGACAACCACAATAAAGCATCTTGAACCAACAGTTTAACCAAATACAGAGGTGTTAATGGAGTCAATGATGAGTGTATGTTTCAGGAGGATGTCTCTGGAAAGTGTCTTCCAAACCACACCCAGAGAGAGAAAGCAGAGTCTCAGATAACCAGTGTCTTGGAATTATTTTCCTCTGCCTAGCTTGTGTCCAAAAACTCCTAGAGAGAGACTCCTGTGGACCTTGCACAGAAAAAATTTCAGCCCGCGGAAAAGCTCTGATGACGTCTACTGCACTCTCTTGTCATTTATCACCTTGTGCAATGCCTTTACCTCAAGCAGTTGAAGGCTTCAGCTCAGACAACAGTTCCTGTGCAGCTCAAAATAAAGTACTGAATGTAGACCTTTGGTGCTCTAAAATTAAATGGAGGTAAATTCATTTTTAAGACATAATATGAACTGAAAAATTGAATCCCATTGTTTTGAAAAATTTTGAAACAAAGCATTCAGACTTTCTCAAAAACTTTTGCTTTTTGTTCTTTTTCATCTCTTTTGGTTTAAAGTCTTTGCTTAATTTTTTATGACTTGAGGAGAACTTGATTAGTGCAGAATTTTATGGTTAAGAAAAATCAGAACCCTAAACGTATCTTGAAAAATTCCATCAGGTGTAACTATTTCTGATTATAAGCCATAGGAGCAGTATTAGCTAAGGTTAAGGTTTTCTAATGCTTTCAATATAAAGCCTTGATTTTCTTTTTTCTTTTTTTAGTTAGTTACTCAGCCTGAAATTTTTCTTGCTGGTTCATCTTTTAAAACATTTGAGCCAAAGTAGTCATCTCTTTCCAGGAACAAATTGGGAGGAAATTATGTTGTATTACCCATTGGAAAAAAAAAAAAAAAAAAAACTCACAGCTGTTTCAATATGAAACTCTCAAACTTCCACACATAAAGACTTGACATTTTTTTGATAGGACATGGGGGCCTCACTTTAAGTGAGGCTGATAACTCATTTTAGTGTTCCTAAATTTGCAGCTAAATCTGTCTTCAGCTGTGCGTGATGCGTACTTTCTGCCTGTCTCTGAACGAATCAGTGCACGAGGACTCGAAATGGTCCCTCCCAGGGATGCGGAGCCCTGCAGTGGCTTTGTGGGCTGCTGGACTGCGCTCAGAGAGGAGACCTGCCTCTCCTACCCTGTCCGTGCTCGCACTGTGGTGCCAGGGGCTCTGCAAAGAACAGCTTCATTTGCTCTCCACCCCAGTTTGTTCCTAGAGCAAGGATCTGTGCATGAATCTGTGCACTGAGGCACAACTCTAAGTAGCATGTGATAAAATAATGTGATTATAGCATTAGAGACGTTGTTGTACTGTGTATGCACATAGGGAATGAATTTTGATTGCACAATCAAGCATAATTCAGGGATTTCCTAATCACTGAGATCTTGACTCTGCAACCTTATGAAGTTTGTTCCATCTGTGGTGGTGTAATTCATTGCTATAATTGCAACAGATGGCTTTTTTTTTTTTTAAACCATGATGCGGCAAAAAAATAAAATACTAAACATTTCAGAGACTTGGGGCCTATGATGTTATACTTAATGCAGAGTGTCAGGTCTGATGTGCACATGCATTTGGCACTTACCTGGCTGTAGAATACAGTTATCCTGATTAATATTATAAAAGTCCCTGCTTATTTTTTTTTATAGCTCACGGTGCACAAACTTTCTCCTGGCATAGTGCCTACCTATTACTGCAATAAATAACTCTTAAAGCTCTGCTGTGGAAGTTTCACGTGGATGCTTCATCATCCTTAGCCTACCTGCACTGAGGTGAGACATGGCACAAATGATAGGAATAGATATTCTGTCTGTGATACAGTTTGGGGGAAAATAAACTCATCTTTTTCTCCAGATCTTTGGTCTTACCTCAACATACCTTGTGAGTCCAGCATTTTGGAGGAGATTCAAGTTACCTTTTAAAAAGGTTTTGTTTCTGTGGGCCTCTGCTATTCCTGGCTTTACAGCACTCAAGGGTGTTAAAATGTCATGTCAGAGGCTATTTTAATGGGATCATAGTTCAACCAGTGCAAGATATAGGAAGTAAATGTATATATGTATTATCCAAGGAGAGGTTTACAGCCCTCCTTTTGAATGTTGAAGAATTTTGGAGAGCCTACAACAGAGGCAGCAAAACATCTGAAATTTTGGGAGATTCTCTGAAATAAACCTCCAAATCCTTTGGGGGTCATGAGCGATCCTGCAAGGAAAATGACAGAACTTACCTAATTTGATGTAAATGAGCAAATACTGGAGGAAACTAGAGAATAAAGCTAGGGAACAACTCCTCTCTCCACAGTGTTTTCCTGCTCCAAATGATGTCTTCATCATTATCTTTAAAATATGCTTTTCAAGTCATGCAGAAGGGGGCCTTGCCTAGCAATTACCTAGAAGTGATACATTGGTTAAAGACCATACTTTTTGCTTTTGCCTAAAGTGGAAATGTATCTGGGGACCAGCCAGTTTAAGAGCATAGGTGTAAGATCTGCCAGTGAGGTATACATTACTCAAGAGTAAGGAGATTTGGCATTTACTAGTGTGGACAAACAGGGCCTTATTCTGTCTAGACACCATATTAATCAATGTGGTACTTGTGCCCACTCTTATTCCAAAGAGTTCTAGGTAGACAGTGTATTGGATGGTCTGGTTTGAGCTCAAGATGCTGATCATTTGAGACCCAGTGCAGGTAGCAAAAGAGGCCTTGGCAAGAGACAAAATAAGGGAAGATTTATATGCCCGCATACCTGTACTGCTTGACTCTGTGCTGTGATGTTGTAGCGCAATCCTGTGGGCTCTTTATATTGCTTGTGTTTATTCAGGGATTTGACATTTTTGTGGCAAATTTTTGACTGTTTTGTTTTTCAAGGAACAGAAATCATACATCAGCTGAAAAGGTTGCAAATCTGTGCTACCACAGATTTTGTTGGTCATCTTGAGTTTCTCTTCTATGAATAATTTTCAAGACTTGTCAAACAGAGGTAAGAAAAACTTTGGGCCAACATTATCCATACTGTGATACAGGATGTAGAGCTTTTCTAACAAGTGCTTTCTCCCTCTTGTTCATAGCTCATGCCACAAATTCAGAGAACCTGGAAACCAGCATTATTATTTTTAAGGGATTTTTTCACTTAATGTAATCAATTGCATTTATAATTGAAGCTGTGTGTGACATCGATTTAATCTTATAATGGTTTAAGTCTGTAACAGTCTATTTGAAATGTCAGCATTAGGGAGGGAGGGCGATCTGGATAGCCGGAAAATGTGCTCATCCATAATAAAATTATTAGTATTTTTAAAATAACTTGTTCGGAATGAGTGAGAGTGACTTACTGATGCATGTTCAAAGTGTTTCCCCCACCTTGGAATCCATTTTGATCCCTAGTGGAGGTGTGGAAGAAAGGAAGCCAAAGTAATGACATAGCTTCTGCCTTCAGCCTTTGCTAGAAAAACATCCTGTTACACCTAATATCCTCCACAGAGATCGTTTTATTGGCCACAACCCAGTAAACCTTCCCACTAATGCTGGAGTCTCCTGCATAACAAGAACAGAGGTTGGTGACAGCCACTTGCGAGGTGTGGCCCTGATTCATGCTTTATGTTTGTGCTGTTTCCTCTCTCAGCTGTTCTGCACGCCCATCCCCAAACTTACCCTCCAAGCAGGGCCCTGGGGTGCCTTAGTCCACTTGGTCCCAAAGCCAAGCCCAGGGCCTATTCCAGCTTCATAGTCTGCTTCTGAGTCTGTTCCTGCACTTCTTCCTTTTCTGTTACTTGTGGCTGTTCTGGAGGCCTCTGTGCACCCTCCCTAATCTCTGGCCAAAACCCAAGACCGATGTCATTCAAAAGTGTGTGATGGAGCCCTAAATAGCAGCAAACATGCAACTGGACCCCTCTGCGCCACAGAACAGGGCGAGGGAGCACTGTATCTGCTCTCCATTTTGTGCGAAGGCCACCCTTGCGCCCACGGTCCTTAGCGGTTGTGCTGCTGCTGTAAGCAGAGCTGCGTTCTGCCCTCTGCACTCTGCTCCTGCCAGGCAAGCAAGGTGCCATTCCCCGATACAAGGGTTTTGTCTCAGGACAGTCAGGTTGTGCAAGGACAAGAGCTGTGGGGAAGTCTGCAGTGTTGGTGTGAATTAATGGTCAAAGGAGGACTGATAACCAGTTTGACAGGACAGTTCCTTAGTTGCCTGATGAATTTAATAGGAGCTGCCCGATGTGCTTTGCCTCTCCGTCTCTCCTTTGGACACTGCTCTGAAAACCTGGGGGTGGAGTCCTTCTTCTAATATGTTGATTTTTTTAATTGGCTAAGAGGGCACAGGAGGAAATCAGTAATGGAAGAGCATTGGGATTATTTTCAAACCATATTTTATTCCTTTAGTCAACTATAATGGGACTGCAGGAAGCTTTATGATAAGCTGTAAAAACTCACAGCTGAGAGTGGTGAATGGACACAGGGACTTTTAAAAAAAGAATACAGTTTATTTTTATGTAGCATCTTTTGTCTGAAAAAAAAAGGAAGAAGAATCAGGAAGTATTTTATAGGGAGGAGGTAAAACAGATGGTGAATGCTTCCAGGAGCTGGATACTGTGTTAGGTTTGGAAGGAGAAAGGGCAAAGTGATATATAAAGAAGGCTAGGTAGCATTTACAAGTGGGAGAGATGAGGAGAGAGAATGGAAAGAGATAGTAATGGGAGAAAGAAAATGAATGTGGAGGAGTTGGACAGTATGAGAAAGGAAGGAGGCAATTACTGAAAGGAAAAGAAAAGAGGAGGTGAATGTTGCATTTGGGGCTAGGTGTGAAGGAACAAGTTTTGGCAGAAGGGAAGTGAGTAGAGAGAGACGGAGTTTAGTGGGAAGTGGTTGCTGAGAGGTTAGGAAGAATGATGAGGGCTGCGAGGAGTGAGAGGATGCAGGGAGGACAGGTGGGTAAGACGTTTGCCTGACTGAATTGGTGGGTTTCCATGATATTTCCAGAGGTGATGGTCATACCCTGGCATGTGAAATCTGGGACTTTAAGACTCGATTCTAACGTTGGGTTAGCCACTCATGCCAATGAGTAGCCAGGGATTCATAGGCCATTGATTTCTGCCCAGGCGAGCTCTTTCCAAAGACTGTCTTTGTATGGAATTTACATTGAAAGAAAGATTTCTAAGCAGAAACACATGGAGTAATTTTATTCCCTTCCCCAAATGCCATGGTCCACGTTACTGACCAATATCTGCACTATTTCACTGAGATGCTCCCAATCCACCTAACCCCACCTCAGATGGACCAAGCGTCTTAACTCCTTTCTCAGTGAAAAGAGTGCCTGGGATCAGTGCTGTCAGAGATAGTCCTTCATGATTTTGATCCTACGTAATTATAAGGCTTCTGCATCTTGCCCTGTGATGAGAGATCTCTGAGAAAGGTGAGATCCCACTTGAGCTAACAGGTTTTCTTCCAAGCTCTTGTGACTTCTTATCTTCTGAATAGCTGAGAAAGTCACTCTCTATAAATCCCTGCTTCCACTCCAGCTATGAATACCCAGTTACAAAGGCATGGCATGTACCTGGATTAGAAGGGCATAAAGAGGTATGTCACCTCCAGGAGGCACCTCCTGCCCTTCCTGTTGAAGAAGGAATTTCCCAGCATCATTTTAAACTCAACGCCTAACAACCAATCTGAAATGACCGATGAAGTCCTGCACCAGAGTATTTCAGTTGCAACTTATGTCCACCCTCTGTTAGATGCTCTTTGTTAAGCCTTGGTAATGCTATCCCCATGCCAAAGACCTCACAGGCTAATATGTAGAACTAGAGAAATCTGGTTGCATTGGCATATTGAGACAAGCAATAACTTCCATTCCCTTGAACAATGCAAGTGAATGAATTTTATGCAGACAAGGTATTTCGAAAAAACAGAATATTTCATGACTGGAAATGGAGATAGTTAGAGAAAAGACCAAAAAGCCTTAAGGCTGAAGAGCTTTTATTCCACAGTAGGAAGAAAAGTAACTTAGAATTAATGGCCCCAGGAGGAGGGATAAGGAAGCTGCAAGCAACAGAAGTAGTTGTAGTAAACTGTGTAGAAAATTAGCCTTTCTGAAGGGGGGTTATAGCTTTATCATTTACCAGCAAGTAACCTTAGCCTTTCCTCTGGATCTTCCCAATCTGAATTTCCTCTAGAGTGAAATCTTTGAAATCCTGAAGCTTTACTGAGAGCGTTGCAGGTTCCCTCCTGGCTTGCAGCTCTGCCCCAACTTGTTGCATGCTGCCTCTCCAGAAGACCTTCATGCAAGGACACCTTGCTGGAGCCAGCAGTGGAGGAAGAGAGTGCTCTTTGTGTGACTGTTAGATGTCAACCTGTGCTATAGCAATGGAAATACCACCTCAGACTTCAGTGTCTTTTTGCCTGAGATGAACCACTGGAAAAAAAAATCCCAAAGAGAAGTACTCTATCCCTCTGACCTGCTTCCTATTCGGGGAATGTGTATGCTGCGTACCCTAGACATTAAGGCTGTAAAAGCTTATTGTCAAATCAATTTCACTTCTTCTGAGACCGAAGAGACCAGGCATGCACCTTGAAAGACTTTAAATCTCGCCCCTCCTTGATGATTTGCAAAGTTTAATTTCTGTAATGGGCTATGGTGACAGAGGCATTCACTGTTTTTTTTCCAACAGGAATTGCTGAATATATGAATGACTCATTCTGTAGGCGGGAGATATAATGGCAGCCTACGATAGTCTGATCTTAGGGTGGGGAGATTGTGTGGGAGGAGAAGAATGGGGTACACTTGCAGTTAAATTATCTACCTTGCTTCCCCTCCATCAGGCAGCCCCTCCTTGTCTTTCATTCAAAGTCCTCTTCTGGCCTGATATCAGGATAATGCTGAAAGAGGGAAAGGAAAAGCTGAGGGACCTCCTGTGGGAGATGAAGTTTATAATATATGCATTTGCCTGGAAATGCCATAAGAAATTAATATTTGTTACAGAAACAGTGGGACTGCATTAATATTTTAATATTAAATGAATATTTAATTTGAAAGCTTTGATTTGAAAGTGAATGAGACAGCCATGACATGAACAGTTATGCTGTTCCTGTTAAGAAATGTTAATGATTTATTGACAATGTCGGTAGCAATAACTTTACACTGTTTCAGTTACATAATGCCTTTGAAATATTGGTAAAATGATTACTGAGAACAAAAAGCCGTCTGGCTGCAGCAGGCCTTTTGGGAAGAACTGACATTAGAAAAAAATGCGAGTTCCTTCAGCAAGAGGACCCTAGCCCCAGCCCAGGGAGCCATGCTAGCTGGGGCGTGGGGCGGCTGGGCTCTCGCCCGGTGTCAGCCTCCTACACAATTTCTGACTGTCTCCCTTGCTGTGGAGGCCACGATGGGAGTAGCTCTGAGGTCCCTCAAGCCAACATGCTGCTCTTGCAGTGGCTCATGAAGAGCAAGGCTAAAACTGGAGTAGCAGAGAGCTTCCCAGAGCCAGCTTCCCAGCCGGCTCTCTGCAGTGACTCCTGCTGGGGACATCTGCTTCTTGTATTGCTGAAAATGGCTTGTTTGGGGGGTTCTTGCAGCTTTTCTGGCTGAGGATGACTCAGGGGTATCTATGAGTTTTCACACATTCAGTAATCTTTAATCATCAAGAACACCTTAAATAGCACAAGCACATTTATCCCGTACATTTTAAAGGGCCATTGAAGCTGTACCTGTAGTTTCTGTGAGCTCTCTTAGGATTTCATTCAGGGGTGTGGAGACAGGGAGGGAACAGAGAAAGGCAAACAGATCTGTTGCCTTATGAGCATCCTGAGTTTAATAAGAAACCACAGCTGAAACTGGAACCCCTGGGCTGCACATAGGCTCTGTTTAAGCTGAACTCAGTGTCTGCTGCCTTTTGGTGTCAACTCTGAAAACTCTCTGGCTGTGTTTTTAAACCCATTGAAAATGCTTAGAGAAGGTCTCCTATGCTGAATAAATAAGGATGTAGAATAATCTGGGACATGGTCTGTTACCCATTAGCTGAGAACAAGGAAAATTCATCTAAAAAATAATTAAAGAGACACTGGTATTGGGAGGAGGCAGGGTGGAGGGAATTGGCATCGTATCTTGAAAGCTGCACCATGCTGTAAGTTCACAATTCCAGAAATGTGTTTCTTCTTAAAGCCAGTCTTTGCACAAAATTAAAACCTAGCTTCACTGTGTGACCCAATCTAAACAAATGGGGAATGTTTTTCTTCTATTTTTTTTCCTCTCTCTCTTAATTTGGTGCCATTGTTAGAATCAGCAGTATTAAAAATAAGTCAATGGAACCAGGAAACAGAAAACCAACGTAGGATGCAGGGCTTTTTGAGCCTGATGATCTGTCTCATTTTTAATTGTATTTTTCTGATTTTAGTTTTAGTGAATTCAATGTTGGCAAAAGATGCTAGATGTAGAAGGATGGAGGTTTGACCTATGTCAGCACAAGCTTCTGCCTGCTTCACCTCGATCCTGGTACCTCTGCTGTCGCCTAAATAGTCCGTCTGGGCCTGGCCTTGGTGCTGCTCTCATTGGAATTCCAGGTGAGGTTTTGAGGAGTGAAGGCTCATCTAGGAAGATCATGGTGCCCACCAATGAATCATGTCACAGAAGGCAATCAAAAGTAATCAGATAAACTTAATAACCTTGGCCATACCTGGCAAAGTTGGAAAAGGTACAGCTAGCACTGCAAA
The DNA here is from genome assembly GCF_036370855.1 of Dromaius novaehollandiae. Lineage (NCBI taxonomy): Eukaryota > Metazoa > Chordata > Aves > Casuariiformes > Dromaiidae > Dromaius > Dromaius novaehollandiae. Next base: position 5,140,558 of record NC_088117.1, read on the forward strand.
GATCATGGTGCCCACCAATGAATCATGTCACAGAAGGCAATCAAAAGTAATCAGATAAACTTAATAACCTTGGCTGTACCTGGCAAAGTTGGAAAAGGTACAGCTAGCACTGCAATCTAAGTAGAAACTTAGCAGTAGAGTACATAAACATCAAACTCCTACTTAAATCCTTTTCTTCCACGGAAATAATTGGAAAGTTAGGCACCAAAATTCTGATGTGGCTTTTGGTTTTGGTAGATTTGCCCCAGCCTATACAATTCTGTTCTATGAATGGAGCTTATCACTCCACTCACCTTTAGCAAAAGAGCTCCCCACATTCCCCATGAAGTAATTACTCTGAACTCCACGTATAGTTTTTTTATTAAAATTTGGCAATACATTATTTGGTGCAAATCATGCACTGTTTTTGTAGCATACCATATTGTAAGGGCTGAAATATTGTGAATGCTCCTAGCAAAGTTGATTTCATTTGCAGGCAAGAAGAAGTCCTGTTTTTCATGATAACTATTCATAGCACTATTCTGACATCTCAACTCTGATCAAAGACAAATCGGTCCAAACATTTTAGTAATGCCTAAACTAAAAAGATTTTGGTATCCTAGAAAGAGTTGCTAACCTTTCTAAGAGGCTTTTAGAGCATTTAATAGCAAAGGGTGCCTTTTTGACTGAATGTCTTTAACTGTGGAATTTAATGAGATTAGTGTTACTCTGTAGAAATCTACTTTAGAAAATTGATTTGAAGTCTGTAGGTTTAAATGTTTTCTAAGAACATTGCTGAATTCATACAAGACTTCTTTGGTCTGTCCATGTTTAGCTTTAGAGGATATTTCCATGTATTATTTTAGTTTTCATGTGATACATCTTTCTTTTTCCTCATTCTGTTTTGAAGCAGTGGTGGCAAAGGAATGAAAAGAGGCTATTTCTTTGCTGCAGGAAAAATTCTGATATTTCAGTTCTAGTTATTGCCTTCTGAGGAATTTTCTGTTCTCTTGAGATTCTTATACCAAATCATTCACATATTCCTTGCTTTAATTACCTGACCAAGCGGTGTAACTGAACTGCCACCGCTTTGGGTAACACATTTCGACAGTCTAGTCCATCCAGAGCGTCCAAATCTGTACACAGATGTGCTCATATAATAGCAAGCAGTTTTACCACAAGGATACGTGAAATATCCTCCAGTACAAACAAGGCTTTACTTTCCTCAGATCCAGTTCTCTGCAGCCTTTATTACTGTCCCTATGATGTTTTTTGTTCTTCTAAGCTAGTGGGCAAACAGGGCTTCACAGTCAATAGTGAGCTGCGTTGCATCAGTGAGATCTGCTGCGTGTCAGTGAAGAACAGGGTATCACCTCAGAGAGCAAAGGGGATTTTTGAAAATCCTATTAAATGCATTAACAATGAACTGGGGATGAAGTCAAAACCGTGCTTAGACATTCCGATTGAGGGTTGCCATACGAGTGTAGCCAGTGGTGGGTCTTGGCTGAAAATGTATTTATGCATTAAGACAGATAGAGATGGATTTCACTAGTTTAAATGCAGCTTTAGCGCAGACAAAACCAATGGGGGGTGGCGGGGAAAGCATAGGCTGCCACCACCCTCACATATGGCAATCGTTTCCTATAATGCTTGCTATATTGTATTCATTTCATGCAGTGACATATCACAGAAAGCCATCAATGCCAAGTTTCTAACAACAACAACAAAAAATCCAACCTGCAGCTTTTAGTGAGGGCTGCCCTCCTATTTATTTGTGTTTTGTTGTTAAGGGGTTTTTTTCTTCTCCTTTTCATCTATCCGTCTTCTATTTCCTTCCTTTCTGTTCTTCTTTCCCCTTTTCCATTTTGTTTTGTCTTGTTTTGCTTTTTTTATTTTATTTGAGGAATCTCAGTTCCACTGAGAAGCCTGGGAGGTATGAGTGGAATGTTTTTATTTAATACATCCTTGCCTGAACTTTCTTTTGACAAATCAATCAATTTCTGTGGATTCTGATGGCAGAGTATTGGGGCTGGGGGAGGGAGGGGGAAGGAGGGAGAATAGGAAGATGATGCAGCTGGGGTGTAAGTCTGGTGTGAAGGTGGGGGAAGCTTGACAGGGAGGTTGGGATCAGTGAGGGAGGACTCCTGTGTACTTTGTTCAGGTGCAAGGGGATGACAGATAAAGTCGTGAGACTTTGCAAATTCTTGAGCAAAGCACGTAACTGCAAAGACTGGTTATACCTTCCAGGCAGTAGGATAATGACCTTACTTTATGATGCCAGATCTTCTCTGCCTTGCTCTGAACTTCAGGGCTAAGGTATAATCCCCAGTTTGGCAGAGGTCATTCAGATGCCTGATGTGTTGGGGTTGGACTGATGAAGCCTCCAATGTCAGCTTGAGGCAGAAGTTGCGCTTTAACTGCTGATGTACAGGTGATCTCAAGCACCCAAGTTCAGATGAGGATCTGAGGCCTGTTGAAATTTGGGAGTGTTTGAGTCAAGGGTTTAGCTTGGTCCTTGTGCGCTGTAAAGACAGGAAGAGCTGCTGAATTCAGATCTGCTGCTGCAGGCTGTGACAGACTGGATGGGAGGGTTCCCCACTTGGCTCCATACCTTGTATAGATGGGGCTTTGCAGCTGTGTTTTTCAAATGCCATTCAAAAGAAAGGGGAAATCCCATATCACTGGGAAAAGCTCTGAAATGCAGAGAGAAGTGTTTCCTCTGAATTCTGTCTTTTGGCTTTCTTACTGCTGAATGACACACAATGTCTTTCTCCTGATCAATTTGTTTACCATTTGCTTGATTATCTTCTTCAATAGCAAGACACAACAGGTTTCTCATGTTAATCTTGTTGATACTGGCATTTGAGCTGAAATTTAGTTTAGGAAAACCATTTGGGTATGTTTAACTTGCTTCTAGAAGATGCCTTTGAATACCAAAATAAGTCTTGTTATCTATTTGAATTTTCTAGATTATCCCTGAGCCATGTATTCCCTTCTGTCTGTCTAAGTCCTCCCCCTTGTCTTTCCCCATGAATACTTAGGTGCCAGTACTGCACTTTCCTTCCAGCTTTCCAAGTGGCTTGTGTGGCTCTTCTAATGCAGTACTACAATACTCTGATTCCCCTTTTGGGTGGCTGAGTACACAAAGCCCTTTTCTCTATCCCCCACTTTCTGGATATGCTTCTTCTCCAGAAGCCAATGCCACCAGCATCCCAGAGCGTGGAGCTTGGAGAGAGCTCCACCACTTCTGCTGGATTCCTTCTCCAGGCTGTCTTGTCTGTTCTCTAGGACAGCTGATAATGACTTCTGTCTCTTTTTAGTGTTTTAAAAGTGATGCATTGCTAGAGGAAGATGTCAGAACAGAGCACTGGAAGACTGATGCCCTCCATGTATCTTTGGAACAGGTATACAACCAGCAGAGGCCCCATATGCCTTCCCAGTGCAGTCCACCCTCCAACCCTCTCTGCAGCAGTGCACACTATCTGTCCTGTGGAGAAAACATTAGTGGGTCTAAGAGGATACTTTGGACTCCAGGCTCACCCAGTCCTTGACCTCTGTGTTGAGACTTGCCAATGGGGTGGTGACTAATTAGCAGCAACTGCGGTGGTGTGTTTTGTGTTGTGGATACATGCCTGTTTGGATGGAACATATCTGCTAATGTACCCTATGTTTACAAATGCAGGAGACCCCTGTGTAATAAGCAAGCCCCCTGTCTTTTCCATCTTACAGTTGTTTGACTGTCCGGTGCTGTCTGATAAGTCTTTCGTTCAGTTAAACGGCCTCTTCTCCTCTCCCTTCCCCCTCCCGATTTGGTCTTTATCTCTGTTTTTGGAGTCCGAGTGCTCCTGTGGATCCTGGACCTAACTTTGAGAGGAACTTAGCCCCAGCTGACCTCGGTGTGTCCTCAGGGGTCCTGTGGATTGTTACAGATACATCCCTGTGGGGTTTAAAACTGCTCAGTGAAGGTGAGATGCTGCTCGTAAGGCAGCCCTAACAGACTGTAAATGATCAGGCAGTGAAAAAAGCAATTGCCCTGTGCTGTTCTGCTGTAGGTCAAAACCCAACTAGCTGGTATTTCAGAGATGCAAATCACATGGAGTTTTTCATTTACTCATCAGCTGACTGCCTGTTTTGTCTTCCCCTTTCCTTTCCAACCATGTCCCCTCGGTAACTCATGGAAACTCAAATTATCTTGATAAAGTAAACAGATTTCCAGGCAGAATAGTTTTTTGCCAGATCTCTTTCCCCAGCATTTGACCCAAAGCCAGAAATAGTGGAGGATATGTAACCTTCAGATGAGGTGGTTTGGGAACATGTCTCACGTGCTGGAACATCACTGTATCTACTCATTTACTCTCCTGAGTGTCACCTGTTTTTTCAAGAGCAGCATCTGATTCACCTCTTCATGGGCCCTCAGAAATTCCTCATTAGGCAAAAAGTTAAGAAGTGATCAAAATAATGTTCTACACTTCTGTATTTCAGTGTCCCAGTTTCATCTGAAGATCTTACATCTCTGTGCAAACAGGCTTTTAAAATATGCACTACCTCTGTGAGACAGACACATGCTATTAGTCTCCTTAAATGAGATGGGAAAGTGAGGCAAAGAATATTTGTGCTTTTGTTTGGAGTTTTAATCCTGTGCAAAAACTCTATTGGGAATAAAGCTCTAACCAACTTAATCTTAGGTGTGTGCTTTATCCTCAGTATGAACCAGATAGTGTGGGGACAGACTGGTGTGAATGGCCATAGCTCCCTCAAGATCAATGCAATTGTGACAGTTCACATCAACCAAGGTACACTCCAAATATTTTTATATATATGTCTTATTGTTAAATTATTGATTTATATGCAAAGTAAGAAAAAGTCTGCCCCTTGCAAGCATATGCTGGGCCCCGTGAAATGCTGGGCCCCATGGAATAATGCTGTGCTGCTTGCTCAGTGGGGAGAATTAAGGATGAGCACAGTGGGGTCTCCTCTGCCCATGTGCCACTGGGCACCCTGCTGCCTCCTTGGTGTTTCCCTCTGACAGGAGCATTCGGAGTGGGCTTTCAGTAGTGGGATAAAGCAATTACCACCTGCTTAGGGTGCTGGGGAGCTCACTCCCTGGCAAGGGTGTGTGGGGGAGCCCCTCTGCCACCACAGCGACATGGGACAGGCTGAGCATGGTGCTGTGGGTGCTTCTGTGAGACCCAGGAGGTCCTTCCTCCTCTCAATTTCTTCTGTTTTAGGCTGTGATTTTGCTGCCCCCATCAGTCTGCTGGTTTAGGAAACTGCATATGCCTTACTCCCAAGTATGAATATGGCCCTGCAGAAGTGAGATGGGGTGGACGAGGCCTCGTAGTCACCCCAGCTGCCTCACTGGGGCTGCTCATGTAAGCGTTGCGGACAGGGGCATTGCACATGCCTCTTGGTGGGACACAGCCTGGGAGGTGGGACTGGGCACTGCATGGTTGAGGTCCATGGTTGTTTTGCGTTTATCCTCACCTGAGCCAGGGTTTCACCTGTGAGGTCTATCCCAAACACTCACAATTACAGTGTACAGTTGAAATCAGAATGGTCCCACTGAAATAAGTGGGGTTAATCAGATTTTACATGGTTTAATTGAAGAGGAATAATTTGTCCTGTTGTTTACATCATCTACAGTGAGTAACATGTCTTTTTGCTCTTACCAAAATGTTGTAGAATAGAGATTATTACCCTACCCCCAGGAATGTATTTCAAGAATGCAATGAAAAAATTGCAAAGAATATGTAACTTTTCTGGAAATATGATATTTCATGGGGGAAATTTGAAGGATAAAGTAACTGAATTCCAAGCAAACAGACATCAGTATTGTTAGGAAATACAGCTCTCTGCAGGGCAAAAAAGAATGGTATGCCAGTTTTAAATAGGACTTTATAGCCACTGACTGCAAATTACATTATAAAATTACTGATACCTTTATAAAGCCATCAGTTATATATTTAGTCTTGATTGTCATTTATTGCAGTTCTTAATTGTTCAGTAAACTTTTCTGGATTAGATGGTATATTTCAAATTGACAGGAAGCTGTTTTATTGATGTGAAGTAACGTGTATTTCACATATGGAACAACTGGGGTAATAGCAATACAAGAGTCTCTTATATACTAATTAAGGAAATGTAGTATTGGTGTTTTGATTTGCTCAAGTAAGCATAGTTATATGGTATGATGAATACATAGGTGGGAGACAGCAGAGGACCCTTAAAAGCAGAATTTTTATATGCATGGAGTGTGACAACAGAGGTAGCATATAAACTTTTAATCGTATGTCCTGTGTTTAAGTATTACGAAGATGAAGAACAGAAAACATTTTAAAAAATCAGCAAAATAACATTGAGTCCAAATTAGGCCTTCCGTTAAAACTTTTCCAGGATTGAAAATGTTTGACTTTTTATTGTTGAATTTTTTGATTATTAATTATTATTATTTCTGCATTTTCATGGGCTACAAAGGAGCTATAGCCACATTCCATACAACACCACTTCTGTTTCGTTGTTTGGACACTAAATGCATGGCACTATCTTATAAGAGATGTTGTTTTTTATGGGATTCGCAATCTGGAATGCCGAAATCCCTTTTGCTTTGAATCTATTCTCAGCTTTTTGGATTTCATCCTTCACTCTTCTGTGGAGGCAGTGTGATTCCTATCATACCATTGTTGATTACATAAAATATTCCTTGAATCCAACACATTGCATTAAAATCTGATGTCTGGGTCCTGTCTGATTCTGAACATACTAGCTGTTAGATTGTGTGTTCAGTGATCTTCAGCTCGGGCCAAGTTCAGACAGACTTGACTGGAGTGTTGGTGAGGGGTAAAAATCATACACATCTCTGCTGTGATTAATGGAGTTGTGCACAGTGAGGACAAATATGTACAAATACTTACTCAAAACAGTAGGGCCTCAGTTCAGCCATAATTGGCAGACTTTTTAGTTTAACTTTCAAGAAACATTGTTTCTGATCGACCTTCACATGAGTAATTTGAAGATCCAGTGTTATGTTTTTCACAAGGAGAATTTCAAACTGTGGAATCTACCATCATATGTAAAATTAATAATTTTACTATATCATGAGTGATTAAACTTGAATCCGCAGGGAACAAAAAATAATGCTGTGTGCCTTCCTCGCCTAATTAACCCAGAACAAATGTGAAAATGTGTACATTTACAATAAATTGTTTGCTAATTAGCTTTAGAGAAATACTAAATATAAGAAAGGAATGGGCATATAATTTCAAACATATTTGAGAGGTTTTGTAGTCTGCTTGCAAATAGAAGAAAAAAAAAGTCAAAATTTGACAAAACCATTATTTGTTATGATTTATTCAGTCAGCTCTAGTCTTGAACCTGGGAGTTACTGGCAGCTTCAGCTAAGATTCCTGCTGAGTATTTCTACTTATAATGACTGCATGCAACATGTAGCTCAATACTATTTTTTGGCATAATATCATAAATATCTATTTTAATTCTTGTCTCTATATATGTATCTAGGGGGTTTTTTTCCTTGTGAAAATATCTCTAGATGCAGGACAATATCCTGCTCCCTTTACTTAGGAGAATACTCCACTCGAGTTCAACAGGAGGATTATTCTCCTTGGGTAGAAAACCCCCTGCCAGAAAGCCCGTACATCACTTAAGTACTGGCTTAAGCAGAGAATAAATGTCCATCTGTGCAGGGTAGAATTTCATCTGTTGTCAGGGAAGTAAGATCTGACCCACAAACTTAAGGAATCCCATCTTTACTCACTTTTTCTAAAATCACATCTTTCTTCTACTCTTGGTTCTTTATCACTCAGGACTCGAGTTTATATGTCATGTTTTCTTTATATTTTTTCTATGTCTTAGCAGTAAAAATAATAGAACATGTAATTTGTGCTCTAGAAGTAAATTCCATCTTTTCATAGTTTCTTATGTCTACAGTCAGAACAGAGAGATGAGATTTGGACCCTTCTTTTGTAGTGAAAATTCCACAGAATTTGTTACTGAAGTTGCAAACCAATGTATTGAAGTGTTGCATTTTGGTCATGGTGATTCATTTTCTTTTACCATTATTTTAAGAGATAAAAGGTCAAATAGGTTCAAAACAAAATGCTACAGTCCCATCACATTGAAATGTTTCAATGATTTTCATCAATGATATCAGCCAAATCATAATGTCCTAATAAACATTTTGATTTCACAGAATTAGCTTTTTCTACTGGAAGAATTTGAACCTGCATTATTTAAGTTAAACATCCTGCTCTTCCAGACTCCACATGGGCAAAATTCCCGTGGACTTCAGGGGAGTGAGTTTTCAAGTGGATAAAGCACTATCCCAGACATCAAGAAATGTCTTGGTTTAGTTTTTGCATTATTTGAAGTTGAGCAGGTTCATTTAAAACTTTTGAATTTGAGTTTGATTTGCATTGTCCTCTGTGTGTTAAGTTATAATAGTAAAGTACAGTACATACGCTGTGATCTTCAATTATTTCCACAGAGCAAGCACATATGTATAAATGTCTTCTTTTGCATTCTTCGGGACATTTATGTGAGCTCAGACCATGGTATAGTTTGTTTGCTAACAGTGTCCTCATGATTACTGAGAAGCTTCATCACTTTGAGATCTTGCATTAAAAGCTTTGTAGATGTTGCCAGTGTTTTGTATTTTTATTGCAAGTAGAGCTATTATGGAGGACAGGTTTGTATGATTAGAGAGGGGCTGATCAGCTGTAATTCCTGTTGACTTCTGTGGGACATCCTGGATATATCCAAAATCCCTGAAAATCAAATGCTAAATGTACAGTCTTGAATGATTGCAAATTAGGAGGTAAAAAAACCATCACTCAGACACCTTTCAAATATGAAGAATTCTTTCTAGTTGAAAAATTTAGTCTCATTAATTTTATCAAGCTTCTTTTAAGTTTCAGTAGCCATAACAAACCCATTATACTAATCAGGTAACCTGTGAAAGCAGTAAGATTATAATCCTGGGAGAACTCTCTCTTCAGTGGCTGCTGTTAGAAGTTTGTAGGAAAGTACAGTATGAGCGCTGTTAAGTTTGAGAAGGGAGAAGAGACTGATGCGAGTTACTGGGTTTGTGAATGAATTGGGTGTGATTCAGCTTGGTTCTGCTGGACTTCTTGTGAATGGAATAGGGGCCAGTAGATTCATAGTGTGCTACTGCTAAGTCATTTCCATTTATTAAGTACTTAGAAAAATCCTTTTTGTTGCCATCAGGGGGAGCTTTTGAGATCTTTCAAGAGTGAAAAAAAATATTAAAAAAAAAGAAAAAAGAAAAAAAGAAACGTCCCAGCTCAGAAACAGAGATCTACAAACCAGCAAGCAGCCAGAATCTTACCTGTGGCTACAACTGAGCCAAGGAAACCAGGGGAGCTGAATTCCTTAGACTGAAAAATTAGCAATATTGAGAGAGGATTTTTTGACTCAATCCACCAATAAAATTAACATTTTTTTTTATTATTTCAAAAAAAAAGCAGGAGTCTTTGGGAGCATTCAAAAGCCAAATCCTGCTCTGTTGCTACAGCTTCTGGAAGGCAAATGCTCTTCAAAAAGCTTCTCTCTTTTTAGCTCCTGATGATTCGATGGGGACCTTTGATGCAACATTTGGATTAGCTGCACACAACTGCACTGAGGGGGACCACAAAAGGGGGAGCCTGGCTGATTGCATAACTTTAAGAAAATAATAAGAGGAAAAGAAAGAATTAGGAAAAGAGAGAGAGAGTGAAAAAGAGAGAAAGAAAGAAAGCAATTAAAAAAATATCTGAGACTCAAGTTTCAAGACTCTTTATGTGCTGCAGAGGAGCATAAGGTTTACCAGCAAAGTGCAACGGGGAGTCTGAGAGGAGAAATAGCTTTCTCTTTTGCCAAGAAAAAAAAATAGGAATGTGTGTTTTGGACTGGGCTGAGAAAGAAAGCTGGGGAGATTGCAAAAAGGGGTGCAGGATTTTTATCACATTGATCCATTCATCCTAATTGTCTTTTTTAAAAAATAAATAAAAGGGGGGAAAGTGGAAGAGGAAAAAAGGAAGAGAGGGAAAGAAGGGGGAAAAAGAAAACAGCAAAAGTGTTTGAACCTCTGGAGCTATCTGCTCCTTCAAGCTGATTGATTAGTCATGATCCCTGCAGTTTTAATGGGAATCATTCAATTGGGAAGGTGGAGCACCCTAGAGTAGATTAGCATATTCTTGTTTACTCATCTTCTGAGGGGCTTTTTCTCTTTTCTTTCATTTTGTGGAGAAGAAGGGAGGGGGGGAGGTTGGGGGGAAGGAGGGGGTTGTGGCTTATGTTATAAAGGAGGCCAAAAAAATAAATAGATTAGAGCATCTTTTGGGGGGAGGGAAATCAGTGGGTCTGAGTCTTGGAGAAAGCTGGGGGGGTTGTTTTGTTTTTTTGTTTTGTTTTGTGTGTGTGTGTGTTTTTTTTTTTTTAAGAAGAAAAAAATAAAGGGAAGAAAATCCAGCAGAGAAAAGAAGAGAGAGGAATTCCAGCTGTGGAGGAATAGAGGAGAAGAAGACAGATAGAGGAGGAAGAACAGAGAAATACATTTCAACCAAGAAGGAGTTTTGATTTATTTTATTTTTATTTGTTTTAAGGGAAAAAAATCTATAAGCAGGAAAAAGAAAGAAAGAAAAAGAAAAAAAGAAAAGAAAAAGCAACTGAGAAGGGTTATAAAAAGAGCAAATACCAAGAAGGGTGAACAAGAGAAGAAAGTCAAGGCAAGGAGGAGCCCAAAGCTGGCAGATCGGGAGGATTTGCAGGGGAGAAGGGGGGGGAAGATTGGAAATGCAGCTCTGGAGTTTGCTGCTGCCTCTTGCGCTTCTCTGTACAGCCCTAGCCAGTGGACCCGAATGTGGGATGGACGAGCGCTCCCGCAGGGCAAGAAGGGACACCAGGCACACCCGCCAGCTCCGCTACACTGCCCCGGGCACCTGTGCCACCAGGTTAGCCCGAGGAAGGCGCTCCACTGCTGGTCGGGAGCCTGGGCATGTCCCCCGCAGGAGGCAACAGCGGGAGGCAGAGGACGAAGAGGAGTCCCTTACCCCAAGCAGGGCGCTCTATTTCAGTGGACAAGGTGATCAGCTGCGGCTGAAAGCAGATATTGAGCTGCCCAGAGATGCCTTCACTTTGCAAGTGTGGCTGAAAGCTGAAGGAGGACAGAGATCTCCGGCTGTCATTGCAGGTAGGTAGTTCATTGTGCCTGTAGCTGTAGCATCCCTTTTACGTCTCGTGTGCCGGCAGAACAGCCTGCTGTAGGCGTGCGTGTGTATAGTATATGTTTATGTATATTTAAATATACGTGTGTATGTTGCAGCATGCATAAGTATATGAATGCATGTGTAAACACATACGAGTGCATTTATTATGTGTATATTTGGTGAAATACCGGAGCTTGGCAAACTGTCTGAAAGTGTATGCTCAAAGAAAAAGTTATGTAAAGTTTTGCATAGGGAAATGGCAGTATCCTAGGTAGTTTCTTTATTTCTGTTTGTATGGATTAAGATGCAAGTGAGAAAGAGAGTTCTTATGGTAGGTTTTTAACTAATCTTCAGATTGGAAAACTGTAAGTAGAGCATTTAAAAGTAGCTTGTGTGTATGTGTGACTTACGTAAAGAAAGCTGTCTAGTGTGTGGCTGCAAAGAAATGCATGTGTAAGGTCCCTATATGATTTCCTTCATTTTATTAGCTCTTTAGTGTATTTCACTGTTACCTTTTTTAGATGCTACGTTAGCATGTGGTTTCCAAAAAGCTGTAAGGGAACTTTTGGCTATTGTGAAACCTCAAATGAATCAAATGAGTTTATAAAGTTCCCAACCCCTTGACACTCAGCTAGGGCTGGGACTAGTACTGCAGCTAGAGGATGTGTTGAGTATTTTTGTCTCTTCTTAGAAATGGCAAGTGTAACACAAATGATTGTAAGGTCAAATAGCCCTATAAAATCATTTAGTACTAAAACCGGCTACCAAACTAAACTGTCTGAGCTGAGCAATAATGAGGAATATTGCACTTTTCTTATTTAAATTTTATGATCCCATCGTGAATTTGGGTCCTCCTTTTTCCCCCGTGTTCTCTCCCTCTCCCCCTCCCTCCCGCCACCTCCCTCCCTCTCCCTGCTTTAGTGATAAAGTGCAGTGAAGTTGTCGTGAAATCGGATACTTTTTGGAGGGTTACAAACCCTTATAAATGACGCCACATCCATCTTTGCTCTGAAGGAAGTCATAGAAATGGAAAATGGAAATGCCCTTAAAAAAAAGAAAACAAATCAGAAGGAGAAACGGGTGGGGGGGTGGGGGGGGAGGAAGACATGTTTTACAGTTCTTTTGGCAAGGAGATTCCCTGAAAGTACAAAGTTTCCATGTCCTAGGATGCCTTAAAGAGACAGGGAGGATTTCCCCTTTCCCTTTAACTGGAGTCGCTTCCTACGAGAATGCAGCGGATGCTTGTCTTGGTGGTACAGTCGCTGATCAGCCGCTAGCACTGCTTTTCCTCCTCTCCTCTACCACATTCCTGTCTTTTATTTTCTTAATCTTGACTGCCCCATCCTTGACCTACAGGACTGTTGTCTCTCAAGAAAGTTGCTTTGTCCTAAGGAAAACAAAAACTAAGATGAACTTAGCAGTACGTTCCCTTAACTTTCCCCAATCCCAGCTGCTCTATTCCCTTCTAAGGAGGCAGATGCAGTGTGTGTGGCTGTCAGAGTGGGTAGGAGATGCTGGGCATGGATTGGTCTTCCTTTTGCCTATGGTAGGACAGAGGTGAGTAATTTCATAGAAGAAATATATTATTACTTGTATTATTTCCCCTCTCTTTCTCATGCTCCACTCTTCTGTTTCCCAATCTTAACTCAAGACTGGGGCTCAAACTGCTTCTCTTTCACGTTAGGAAAAGCAGAGTTTGAGTTTGCATAGATCTCATCAGTGAGTACACATAGTCAATTAATTTTTTCATATGTTTAATCCAGCACCTAAGACGCTATGTCTGTCTTTTGTACAAATACCTGTAATTCACACAATAGAGAATCTAGACACACGCGCACAAAGATCATTTGTAGTAAAATGCTTTAATTGGATGGGGGAGGTTGAGTTGTTGCTCGTATAAAACACTTGACCCATTTTAGTCAGGGAAATAACATTCCACTGTTAAAAATGAAAATAAATGCCCCAGTTTAGCACCGTAAACCTTGTTGCTCAGCTCTGGAGGACTTTGTGATTTTATTTTATTTTTAAACTTCCCCCTTCCCCCCTCACGCACACTCTTGAAGAGGAGCCAGGTTTGGCTCTGTGTGTAAACACCTGGAAGAGGTCCAAGAGGAACTCACTTGGAGTATCCTCTGCACACTACAGCCTCCCAGACCTGCAGCAAGCTTAGGGAGAGATTACACTTCCCTCAATGAGGAAATCAAGGGTTCTGGCTGCCAAAATACTTGGCTTTCTCATTTTCACTGTTTGGGGCTGTGACAGACTTAGGAGCCCTGTTCTGCCATTGGAGTTGCATCTGTAGGACCCCTCTGAAATCGAAAGCCCTTCTGGTTGTTAAGATGTGGGGCAGGGACAGGGTCAGATTTGCTGACGGTGTAAGAAATGAGTTTATTCTCAACTTCCATCCCAGATGTGAGGTGGGAAATTGTGTGTTTCTACAGATCTGGCAGAGGGCTGGATTGACTGGAAAACACCTCATTTGGGGGTCCTTCCTGTATCTTCATCTACTTTCTACCCCTCCACCCTCTGCCTCTACTGAATGCTCCTCTTCTGTCCCTCTTTGCAGGCATCTAAGTAGTCATTGTGAGTGATATAGGAGCCAAAAGTATGCCTATAGGGGAAGACTGTCTTTTAAAAACCTCATGTAGAATCTGAGTTGTTACAAGCTTCTATGTTTGAGCCTCATTTCAAAGGAACTCTTCTACTATTCCAGGCTACAGGAGTTTCTGTTTCTCTCCAGAGCCAACTCTCCTTACGTCACCCTTTGCTGCAGTATTCAATTTGTTTTCATAAATGGCTAATTTTACAGCGCTGTTAAGTGGGTTTGTCATTGCACTGGGCCATGCCCTGTCTCTGATGATAGGCAGTCCTTGGTGCCAGGTTCTGCCAGTTTTCCCACTGGTTGGCACTGATGTTATTGCAGCCCTGCTTGACTTCACTGATATCTGTTCTGGCATTTGTCAGGGAAAGCTGTTGGGAAACTAGAAGTCTGACCCATTGATCTGTGTTACGCAAAAGCTCAGAAGCATTTTCAGAGCTGAGCTGTGCTTAATTTCTACAGCTTCCCTGGTGTGACTCTCACAGCGCAGGCAGCTCTCAGTGTGTACTTGGGTCACTCCTGGGCCACATAGTTCTTGGACAAAGACTACCTACCACACAGCACAGTACATCCCTCTCACAAATACACACATGTACACATGGTATAAATCATGCAAGTTTGCACACTTTCCAAAGTAGAGTCTTTGAATGCATCTCTAGTTGTGAATGAAAGGGTTAAGGTCCAGACTGTAGTCGAGTTAGATAATATACACACCATGCAAAATAAGATGCTTCAAAGCACCATTGACCTTGCTTCTGTTGTAATCAAAGATATTTCAGTTCTACTGTGGAAATGCAATTCCAGCCTAAGAAACAGGATCCTCCAGAGTCCCTGTCAGTGTGTTTTCTGGTATAAGGCTCAGGAGTGGAATAGCTCATGTTTTCATAGAAATGAGATGTTGACTCTTTACTAGCTGAGAGCTGAGAGGAACAGGATGAATGATCGGCAGCGGGAGCCGGAGTAAGAAGGCGTGCCTGCTCTGAAGAGTGAAAGTTATTTGTGTTTTGTTTTGGTTTTTTTCCCTTCCCGGTTTCATTCTCCTCTGTCTCTCTATTCCTCTGCCTGCCAACAGAGAGCACGATCCCAACTTAATAAAGCTTCATATGTAAGGGAGTGCCTATGTTTTCCCAGCTTCAGTCGTTGGTGAACATAAAACTGTAGCAGAATCCAAAGGGGAAGAAATGCCAAAATCAGCACAGTGGAGCTCACTTAAAGCCACAGTCCTTGTATGTAACGGACGGAGAAATGTCTGTGTCAGGGGCCCAATAATTGGGCAATTATAAAGATATGTAAATGACACTACATAGGTCTGTTCACAGTATTTAAGAACATACATTTAGGTTTGGTGTTCATTTAGTTTCCTTCTGTAGTTTTTGAGTCCGGTACTGAATTAATACACTTCGAGTAGAATCAGTGAGCCGGGTCCTTTCCAGTGAGCCGGGTCCTTTCCCAGTGAGCCGACACTCTTAGGTGTCCTGGGAACTTGAGGAACTCCTCAGTATAGATTTTACACTGACATTTACTAGCATTAAAATAATAGGTAGGTAGATAATGTGACATTTTCTCTTCTTCGGTAGCCTATTATCTCTGAACTGTATGAACTTTTTTGGTTTGATCTTTAAGTACTAAAATGAAGGACTGCAGAACAACTGAGTCAAATGTAACAGTTTCTAGTTCTGTCGTTTAATTAAGGGCTCACATGTGCCCAGATCCCAGGGCGATGGGCATCATAGATGGAGGAGAATAACTGCTGGACAGCTGTGGGCAGTGCATTGCCCTGCTTCTCCTCATGGCAGCTACGACATGGTGATAGGGGCTCAAACACCTGTACAGATGGTCTTTCAGGGTGCCTAGGCTCTGATACGCCATTCTTAAAGGTTGTCGGACACCACAGTAGCTGTCCATTTTCTGATTTTCCCTGCAGAAGAGTTCAGATGATTAACCACTTGATGACTATGAGTCTGGATAAGTCGTGACAAATAGGCCACTGAACAGATATGACATAGCCCATAGCTTATTAAACATTTGTATTTGAATGTCTCATTTTCTCCGTTTTCCTGCAGAAGCTGGGACAAGAGTTGGAAACTGGAACTAGGAAAAGAATTTTTCTTCCCTTAAGGTTTTCAGTTTTAATCTGTCTCCTTCCTTTAAAAGGCTAGAGACTAGAATCGGAACAGCATAGTGAGGATAGCTTTTTTTTTCTTTAAAGCACTTACATGTGGGCTGCTCTAATCAATAAAACAGTAATAAAAAAGAAGGAAGTTAGACTTTTTATGTGTGAGGGATGGTAAATTTAGATTCCTAAATAACATATGGCTATTCTACAGGCACTGAGATTTTTCAAAGGCTGAGCTGGCCTCTCTAAGTTTCATTTAGGCCTGATTTATTTCAAGCTAGCCCATGTTTCAGTTAGAAAAACTTGCAGGAAGCAGAAAGCAGGCTGAGGGGACCGTGTTTGGAGAGAGACCTGGAACTGGGCTCTCCGCAGGGATTCAGGGAAGACGTCTGGAGAAGCGCAGAGCAGAGCTGAAGAGGGAAGGCCTAAGCAGCAGGGGCAAGGAGAAGCCCTTGGAGAGGATTTGTATGTTACGGAATTACTGAAAGGCAGATCTAGTCAGTTAGTCAGATTTTTAAAAGTTAATCACATCAGTATGGAAGCTGCTCTTTGGCGGGGGCTCCACTTTGTCTTCCTGCACAGCACCGGGGGAGCACTGTGCACGGCGGAGGGGATCCAAAAGGCGCTGGCACGCTGAACGATGGCGGCAATGCCTGCTGTCAGCCCCTGCCGTGTGCGACTCCCTGCTGGTGGTCACCAGTCAGAAGTGAGGGACTTGCTTAAATCCTCAGTCCCAGAGGTCTCACTCAGCATCGCAGCGGCTGGGACCCTAACCCCAAACCCTTTCATGAAGGTAGGTGACTCTGATCTTTCTCATAAATAACACAAGTTGCCTTGCCTTTTAAAAGAGGGCACAGGAATTTGCTGATATTGTTCCCACAGGCTTCTTGTGTCTGTTTGCCTTTGCTGAGGGTGGGAGAGATCCTCCACCGGGGAGCACTGAACAGCAAGTAGCAGAACCCACCAGCAGGCACAAACAGCGGGGCCTGTTAGGCATGTCTCTCCTTACTCCAGTTCTCTCACCTTGCTGATGATAAGGTTTTTCTGTCCTCAGGGAGACAACAGGAGGAGTCAGAAGTGTTTCCTCCCAAAACAGCCTTTAGCTTAGTGTTTAGCACTCTTCTTTGGGTCATTGGACATGTGGGCTTGAATATCTTAGATGAAGGAGTGGAAACTGGTTCTCCAGAGTCCAAGGAAGTGCCCTGGTCACTAGGGCCCAACCTATATTAAATGCAGAATTGGGAACACCGAATCATGTGAGAACACCAGTTTGGTGGAGAAATGCCTTCTGAGTCCTGCTCTGGCCTAGTGAGGACATAGGTGCCAAGCTCCCAAGGCCTGACACAGCGGAAGTGCATGCTGAGACATCTGTCTGAGGAGCTGTACGGTAAAAATGCTGCAGGACCAATGGTATTTAGGTGCTTTCAAGACTAGGGAATTAGCTGAGCGCTTTGCCTTGGATTTCCATTGCTCACACTGGCCCGACCCAGAATGGAAAGCCAAAATATAGTGGCTTTTTTCAAAAAGACATATTGAAAAAACAAAAATAAACCCTTCAATGGCTGGGGTCAGCTGAAATGTTCTCATATAATAGTTATTCTTCCAGTTTTAGCCTTTGTTTGTTCAGCTCCTCTTTTCTTTTCTTTGATAGAAATTATAGGAGCACAGGCATAGAGGGGACCACCTGGGTTGCCAGATTCAGCCCCCTGCAGTGAAAGGGATATAATATTAGATAATTAGTCCAAACATTCACAGAATATCCACTTTGTATGTTCTGATACAGCACAGGCCACAGAAACTTTCCCAGTACTCTGTGATAAACCAAAGATCTTTAGCTGAGACCAAAAGTTATCACTGTAATGTAGGACAGGAAGAGAGAAAGACAGACTGACAATATTTCAGGTACCTAAAAATGCCAGGTATTGATTTAGAAAAGTGTTAACTATGAAAAAGAAAAACCTTTTCTAGTAAAAGGTACTGCTTTTTTATTTTTATAAGTTTTTTTTTAAACCAGGTGTTTTGACAATTATGAAACTTTTATTGAAATTTTAAGTTAGAATATGTGCCAAAACTGATCTTTTCCCACAGATAGTCTGTTTTGATTAATTTCCTTTTTTTTTGAGCAAAGTATTTGATCAAACATTTCCCAGCCTTCTCTGATCTTAGTCTGTGTAGCAGTTCCTACATCTCATCATGGTATGAATGAAAACATTCACTTTATTACATATGTACGTCTTTAAGTCTTATATTCTGGATTATTCTGAAAATGTATCAGAAAAGTCATTTGATCAAACCATCTACATTTTTTCTCAACCATATTAGCTAGCCTAATATCATCTTTTCCTATATATAGCCTCCTCTCCCATTACTACCAGATTTTTCACTTAATACTGTCTTTACATTATCAGTTTATACTAATCTTTCTAATTCAAATAAGCAAAATATACTGGAGTTTTCTGTTTCCTTGCTTTGGGCATTTGTTTTCTGTCTACTGGGCACAGGACAATTGAGTGAACTCTCCCTTTTTGTTTTTCCAAAAATGAGACTTCTAAAAATGAAGCTTCTGACCTGATGTTCATGTTGGTTCATGGCCATTTCCCTACCTTAGAGTGGCTAACGTCTGGATGTGATTGTTATCTTTGTTTCAGCTTTCTGTGGAAAAGAAATATTTTGTTGCTTTTCCGTGCTTGTCCCTAACCTTCTTCTCTTCATTTTCTCTAATGTGAGCATACATGCACATACACACAAGATTTCCAAAGCATCTTTGATTTTTTTTTCTCAGATCAATAGAGCATTTAAACTCCAGTGATGAAGGAAAGAAGTTTGTTTATTTTCCTACGTATTCTGACAAAAGTGGCAGATCCTGTAAACTGCTTTGATTTAATGTTACTGCCTGTTATAGTTTGGTCTCCCCAAAGCCACGCCTAAAGTCAAAGTATTCTTGCTCTGAACATGAGTAGAGCAGAATTCAAAAAGATGAGTTAAAACAGGAATCAACATCTATCCCAGAATTTTGCATTCTGATCCCTTTATTCATAGCAATCATAAAGAACAATTTGATTAGTCAAGAACTATCCCACATACATAAAGTTGCCAGCACCTAAGCGTAGGTACAGAATGTATCATAGCAAAAATTGTGAACAAATATAAACATGAGTCAAATTTTCCCTTGGTGAGAAGGAGGATGGATTCATGGTGTTAGATTTACACAGGCAGTATGTATGTGATCCTAAACCTATTCAAGATCATGAAAAAATGCCATTGACCTTGGTTGACTCTGACTTAGGGTCTGATTTCAGAGAGACTCTTTTGCATCCCTCATCTACAGCTCGGACCCTTCCATGGTCCTTGCATTAACATCCATTATTTTGCTGTCCTGTCTTGCTTTGGATATCAGAGCCAAGCAAGAAGAGAAAAGTTATGAAGCCCTAACGTCAGAGAAATTGGCCTGGGGAAGGGGATATGTTTATTTTAGTTGTTTTTGGTATAATCCAAATCCCTTTTTGGCCTCTGTCTGTTTCAGCCTTTTTTTTCAGTGTTAAAATGAGTACTTATTCAAAACACAGTCTCCGTTTTTCTGTTTTGATGGGTGATGTAAGTGTGCAGCTTTCCCATCCAATCCCTCTATACGCTCTTATCACCATCATATTCTCATTTCTTTCTCTACTGTCTGGTGTCCTTGATTCCCCCGTCTTTCCCTTCTTCCAGCTAGGCAGAATTGGTCTGTTTTCCTCCTCCCTAGCAAGCAAGTGTCGTGACATGGATAACCGTGATCTCTCCGAAGTTCTATTCTTCTTTCACCACGCGAAGGTAGCGTTCCTGCCTCGCAGATGAAGGGTACCCCTAGGTTGGCGGCTAAGACCTTCAGCCAACCTGTGTGCAAAATACTGTGGGAAAGGAGGGTAAGAAGTCTGTGTGTTTGTGTGCTTAGTCAGGCATATGCTCATGCATATTTTCCAGGAATTATTGATATTGTTCTGTTTAATATCCATCCTAGTGGTACACAAACAAGGAGTGAGCAGTTGTTCTCACAGAGAGGGGAGTGAGGGTGAACTGAAACCGAGAGGCATCTGGAATTGGCCTGGTGAAACAGCTTCTAAGAGATATGATACCCGCTCATGGAAGCAAAAGAATTGCTGTGTTAGAGAAGAAAACCACTCTGTTCTTTGCTGATTAAGTCCTGGGGTCTGGTAGGCTTTCCTTGAGTCTTCTTTCTGAGTGGTATTTAGGGCCCTTTTATCTCTTCTCCTTCCTCCTCTCTGCTGTGTTTTTCCTTCGTTTCTTTATCTAATTTATTGTCTCTTTATTTGCTTTAAATCACTTTTCCATATGGATTTCTCTCCTCTGACCCATCTTCCCTTCCCTCATCTGATTCCCGGGAGTCTTCTGTCGTCATGGAGTTGGGAGAAGAGGAGGCCTGCTCCAGATGCTGTGCATAAGCTGCCTGCTCCCTTTTGCCTTTATTTTCTTCATTGCCTATTCTCTGTTGTTAGTGTTGGAAGCATATTCACAAAGATCGGTCCATTGGATTGAGGAAAGAAATCTTATCACCGTTATTTTGTTTGTTTTATTTAAGACAGCAAGGGCAAGAGATGGAAAGTAAAGGCCATTCACCATTACCGGTTTGTTTTAATTTTGAATGTTGGTTATTTTTCTCCTGTTCTAATGCATTTTACTGTTGTTGTTTTCCTTTATTATTGCAGCAAGATTGTGCTTTTGTAGTCCTGATCACTGTCTCAAAGAAACCCTCAAATGGAAGTGATAAGTTTCTAAGGCATGAGAGATCATTGTCCTTAAAATCAGGGAAACTGAGGAATAGAGGGATACTCTGATATGTCAGAGATGTGGCAGCGTGTTGGTGACAGAGCTGGAAGTAGAACCCAACAGGCATGGCCTGTTAAACTCTTTATAGTGGTGATGACAGGTATTCCTCAGCTTGGATTGTTCTCCATTTGAAGTCAATGCACTCTCATTCCTGTAGCATTTTTCTTGTAGCTATTCGTGGTCCTTTGCTAAGTTACTACTGTACATGGTGCTGAGCTAGTGGTGGTTATGAAATCTTCTACCTGGCATCATGCCCTAGCAACATGGAGGACAGGTGACAGAGGGAGACAAGTTGGCATTTGTGACATGAGCAGTTTGGAAATGGTCTTGATTAACATCTCTGACCTAAACATGCTGGTGATGTTTGAATCATCACAAATTGTTATATTTCTGAAATGGAACAGCATATGCAGCCCAAACTGGGAGAGAAAAGCAAATCTTACCCAGGCCTCTCAGTTCAGACTATTATTTAAATTGGAGTACTTTGATGTTTTTGATACATCTGCACATCAATTAATATATTCATTTGCTAAAACAGCTTGTAAAACATGTAGATTGTAACTGCTAAGCATCTTGAAGTGCTGAAAATCTGGCCACAGATAGCTCAGGGTGTTAAGGGCAAAAGCAACTCATTTACCACATAAATATGGATCAGGTGAGTGGTTGCAGAAGGGGCTTTGCACACAGCATGTTAGTGCCCCAGTAACAGCAGACCGTTTTGGGGGAGGGATCATCATCCAGTGCACGTGCTCGCAGCTAAACAACTGCTGCTTCTGTTGGTAGCATCAACAGGGAGGCTCTGCGTCATATGATCCACATGAATTGTGTTTTGTTCTGAGGTCAGCAGCATATGCACTTGTAAAGACTCAGGTGCTAGGGTTGAAATCTGGAGCTTGCATTACTACTGCCTTACCTTGCACCTGTCTTGTGGAAGAGCAGAGCAGCCTTCTCTCTGAGGTCAAAACAGCATCTTTCACCAGCAATAATTTAATGGGAATTATTTTCAGTGTAAACTCGGCAAGAATTGAAAGCCTTCTGTGCTGGAGCTTATGAATGGAGATGTTCAGGGAGAAAAAGAGTACTGGGAGAGAAAGCAAATGTTAACTAAATGTATTACGCACAGGATTTTGAAACATGTACTTGGCAGAGGGAAGGGTAAGCAGTACAAGCCAGATTCTGTTGTTGAACACATCAGTGTAAACCTAGAGTAACTCCTTTGGACAGGAAGCGAGGGGGGCTGCTCCAGACCGAGGAACGTGTAGTAGAATTTGGGGCCAAGATGGAGTGCATGCAATGGGGAAAATGAACAAGCTGAAAAGTGGATGTCATGGAGAACAACCTCCAACCTCCGTTGCTGCTGTAGATGGTTTAATCTGGGTGCGTGATGGTTATGGTGATGCAGTGGGAAAAGTTTGTATGGTGTGGGATTGTTTTTACTTTTTGGAGCATTTTCTGCGTATTTCTATCATACTCCCTCTAGCTTGTAAAACTAGTCTGTATACCATTTTTACAGTGAGCCTTTTGTGTTCCCAGCAACAAACACTTTTAAATTCTGCTCTCCAGTCTTGTGGGCCTAAACTCATTTACCCCCTCCTGTACTGTCCCATGTCCAGGAATAATATCCCCTCATCTGTTTATAAACAACCCCCCTCTGAGGAAGTTCAGAGGAAGAAAAGTTAGTTAATGAAAATCAACCATACACTGAGGGCCAGGCTGTGGGTTGGAGCCAGCAGGGTTGCTGGATGTTTACTACTACGCATCTGCTTGTAGGAATTTCTCTGATGATATATCTGTCTGTCTATGTCTCTTTTTCTTCTTTTTCCTCCATCACAGCAAATGTGGAAAAAAGAGGGAGTCAAATTATAGTGTCAGTTCATTTTAAAATAATGACCAGCCTGGATTCTATTCAGGAATGCAAGCAAGGAGACTAACTTGAATGAACCTGCAGAAGTTCTTGCTCATAAGTCCACTGATTTTGTTTCATTTTTTAAAACATTGAAATCTAGATTCTGGCTCCTGTCAAAACTATTTGTTGCTCTTGAGTTGTGGAAAGGCTGTAAAAGGACTAAAATAACCCAAAGGATAGTTCTGCTATAGTTTGAGCACAAGGCTGATATATCTGGTCTCGCACACTTCTTTTGCAGAACTGCCAGCATAAGGATGCAGGAGTGAGCAGGAACCAGGGAAGCAGATAACTTTGGGCTCTGTAGTCACCATGAACTCTGGAGCTAGGGGCAGACAGGCATGGGAATGGTGCTGTCAGCTAGAAAACATGGAATACTTTAACTTGCTCCAGAGAGCCCCTAAATCCTCCCAATATAGGGGAGACCCAGGCAAAAGCCCATTTTCTTGTGAATTCTACTGGGTTGTGCCTTTAATATGGCACCTTGGTGATCTCAAGTAGGAAGTGAGGGAACTGGGTATTTGTTGCCTTGATGTCTGGAAGGAGCGTGCCCTGCAGTGCTAATTTTTGCTGCTCCCAAGTGCTTCTCCATGAGCTGCCATAGGATGGGAAGTGTGATCAGCTCTGGGCCTCCAGGAGACAGCAGAGCTGTGAGCACAGTGGGATCCTCTGAAAGCCTTTCTGGCTATTCAAAATGCCTGGGAAAATCATCAGATAAAGTCTGGGAGCAAGGGAGGCAGCACTGGTCAGGGCTGTGGTTCCTCACTTAGACAGAAGTGTGGTATCAGTGCAGCACTCACTATCCCCAGCTGCCCCTGAACCCCTTTCCAAAATGGAGTGCCTTTGGAAAGTGAGGAAAAGTGATTGTCTCTGCAGTGACAAAAGCCGATATTGTGCAAGTCTATTAAAACTGCACTAACATGGTAAAACACTGGATGGCACATTACAGGAAACATTCCTGCTCTGTATTCCTAGGGTTGCAGAATACTTGCAGTCACTAATTTCTGTGACACCGTGAGCAATGGACACTATAACAGAGAGTTAGTAATGTACGTGGCACCTTGGAGATCAGTAATGACTTGATGTGACTTCAGCGTTAGAGCTGCTGAAATGATGTCCCAGTCTGGATTTGCAAAGGGGTTGATTTTGTTCTTTAATTTGAGATCTGGGTGAAAATACATAAACAGATGGCAAGAGCAGCAGTCCACAAGGTCACTTGTAGACATTTGGAGCAGAGGTGTTTTCACTGATATAATAGATGTGAAAGTTCTGGTCCCACTTTTAGTTCTAAGAGTCTTGAAAGATTAGATGTATTGCAAAAAGTTTCTAGTGCTGACAGAATCTCTGTACCTTCAGATGTGATGGTTTCAAATAGTCTTATCTGTTGCTTGTTGTTGAAAGAGCAGGGGGTTTTTTATTGTACAGATATTTTCTGGCATGTAATTAATAGCCTTATCTGGAAGACTGTTTGAGTGTGGTCTCTCCATGTCACACCCCAACAAGGGGAAGACAGGAGTGATATATCAGAACTGAGAATTTTGTATCGCAGCTTGGACAAAGTTTATCAGTTGTTGCACCATCTCTGTGCCCTTGAACAGATTTAAAAAAGGTGGGGAGGGAGAAAAAGAAATGGACCTGATTTATACTGGTGAGCTTCCTCCAAGAATTCCAGGCTAACTGTCAACAGTTTCACCGAGGAGGAAAGTTGAGCACATCATTCTTGCCCTTTGAAGAGCTCTGGATTAATGAATAGCAAAGTACCAGTGTATCTTCTACATTTCTTTGAGCTAGAAAAGACTGGAATTCCCCAAAGTCCTCTTGCTAGAGATGATTTAATCAAACAGGCTGTTTACATTCTGTGCCTCACCAGAGGCAACGCTCAGACTGGGCTGGCCTTCAGCTGTACGCCATAATACTAAGGCTTTTCTTTATTTTATTTTAAACATCAGCATACCACCAGTTTTCCTGGGAGATAGTTGTATCCAAACACCTGCAGGCTCTGTGGAACAGGCCAGCAAGGGATCTGGGAAGCAAAAGCAGCTGCATCTCGCAGAGGCAAAATGCTACTGCCGGGGTCTGTGTTTCTTCTCTGACCTGGCTTCTGCAGGGTTGGGATCTCGGCAGGAAAGGCCGACCGGGGCACCTGCACGCATGGAGGCAAGACACCTCCCAGGAGTTGTAAGAAGCTAAGCACTGACCTGCACTCTTTCCTCTGTCTCAAGCGCTGACTGCAGAGGCAGAAAAACAATGGCCTTTCTGTCCCTGACCGTGAGTTTTTTGTCACATCGAGATGGCCAAGCTGTGGTTTGGCGAACATCCCCTCTAGCAGTTTCTGTGCTCTGAGGCTTAAGAAAGCAATAAATGAAATGGGGGCTATGTTTGTGATGGGGGGGGGGGGCAGAAGGAAATGAGACTAGGATCCTTCTTCCCACTATCCTGCATCTTTCACCTTCCCTCCCACAGTCTGACCGTCTCTTCCGCCTATATCATGAAATCAACACGCGGTTGCACAGCTGTGTGTCTGAAATGGGCCATAATCTTTGAGTCAGGATCTAAATTTGTTTTCAGATGTAACTTTTTAAAAAAATACTTTGGTGTCTTCTGAAAGTGATGTATTTCTCCTCCCCATGCACAGGAACTTCAGTGCATCATTGAGGAGGATGAACCTAAGTGGGCAACGTGGACAACATTCTTCCAAACCCAAGCAATACAACCAGCTGTTCAGCAGGGATATTATTTATTGAGACCTGTCAATGTGTTCAGTACATGACATCCTTTGCACTGACAAGCTCACAGCCTGCCTTATGAGGTTGCTCTAATACTTGTCAAAGGTTGGTGACAGAGCAGACTTGAAGAGGCACACAGATTCATGGGAAAGTTATTAGAAGGGCATTACAACAAGATGTTTTGTAAGGAAAGGAGGAAAAGAGAGTAGCTGGCAGAGAGAAAACAGAGGCTGTTGCAGAGGGTATAGGTTCCTTTTTGCTGGTGGTTTCAGGAAGACAACAGGGCAATAAATTGCTCTCAGCAATAAATTAGATGCTTTTGAGAGAAAGAGAGTGTTTGGGCAGTGATGAAACTGCTTTGTGAGAGAAAGGCAGGCTTCCTCTTTTGCTAATTAAACTTCTTATTCTGTGGCAGAGTGGTTGGAGGTGCACAGGTTGATCAAGGGTACTTTGCAACTGCTCTTAGGTGCCTTCAATGCCCTGTCCTTTCCATCCGTGAAGGTGGGATAATGGCTCTTAGCAGCCCTTGGAGAGCTAGTGTATGTTAGGATGAGGT
The DNA here is from genome assembly GCF_036370855.1 of Dromaius novaehollandiae. NCBI lineage: Eukaryota > Metazoa > Chordata > Aves > Casuariiformes > Dromaiidae > Dromaius > Dromaius novaehollandiae. The sequence continues at coordinate 5,166,480 of NC_088117.1, forward strand.
AATAACATCAGTGCAGTGCTTTGATCCGGTATGATGCTGTAGATGGCAAAAGCTACTCTGTTACACCAAAAGAAAGAAGTGTGTAGCCAAAAAGTCCCATTTGCCAGGGTCGTGTTAGGTCCCTGCAGCGCAGTGCTGCTACAGAGAGAAAACTCAGGTTATGGAATGCCTAAGAGAGAAAAAGCAGCAGATCTTGCCAATCTCCTGCTTATCTCTTTCTCCCATCTTTTTTCTCTTGACTTGTGTAAGCTCGTGTTCATTTGTATTGCAGGTATTTATTTTCCCATGCTGAAAAACAGAGCTGTTGCTTGAACAGTTTGACTCTGGCCGCATTCCCTCCTATTCAGCACAATGCAATCTTGGCTCTTTACTAGTTAATATTATCTGTCAACAACCTGCAAGAAAACATAAAATCAGTGCTGATAAAATTTGCAGATGTTGCAGAGTTCAGGGAGTGGTAAACAATGACCAAAACAGGACTCTCATTTGGGTGTTTTCATAAATTGAGAACATGCAAACAGTATGCATTAGAGTAAAGCCAAATGTGAAGTCATACATACAGAAAAACGGGAGGTAGGTCATGCTTAAAGGATGGGTGGTGGGGGAAGGGTCTTTCACCTGGAAGCCGAATATGTGGGAGTAACCCTGTGTTAGAATAGATAAATGTGAACTGCTAATGTGATGCTCTGGCCAAAGGTTTAGAGTCATCGTTGGCTGTGTAAACAAGGAAGTATCAAACAGTTGTAGGGAGGTTATGTTACCCTTGTATTGACACTAGAGTGGCTGCTGCTGAAGTACTTTGTCCAGTTCTCGTTTCCACAGTGTAAAAATGATGTCGTACAAGAGAGGATTTAGAGGAAAAAAAAAAAAAAGGAATAATTGTGGGATTTATAACAAGTTTTAAAGTAATCAGTTCAGGAAGATTAATAGGTGACTAGATTGTCATGATCTTTAAGTACATGTTTGGGGAACATTAATCTGATAATTGGAGGCTAGAAATCTAATAATAGAGGATATAAGTAAATCCAATGCATACACGTGGAAGCTAAGCAACTTTGGAACAGAAAGAAGACGTGCCTTTTTCTAGGCATGAGAGTAATCATTCGTTGAAAAAATTTCCAAGTCTAGTGGTGGAATGTCCCTCACTAGCAACTTTTAAATTATAATTCAGTGTTTTTCTAAATTACACGTTCTTGTTCAAAGAGGAATTAATTCAGTCCTCACCATGTTGTATCTGAGTGTTTCTAATGTCAGATCACCCTGGGAGTTTTCAGCTACTACTGCAAAAAATAATTGAATCCAAGCAGTAAAGTACAGGTAGCACTAGGATGCTGTCTTCAAATCCTTTAATTTTCCAGTGTTTCTGTGGGTTCTTCCTGACACTGGTAGGATATTTCTAATCACCATAACATTTCTAGCTCTTTGTTGGGACTCCTGGGTATCACTTTGGTTAAACTGTCAGCCTCAGAGTCTCATATGATGTTGCTGATCTTATTTAGAAAGCTTTGTCACCATTACCCTTAAGGTTTTCCTCAGCACTGGCTTGACTTTCCCCCTTCACTGCCAAGACTAGTGTGCTTGTCTGAAGAGCAAAATCAAAAATCTTTTCTCATTGAAGACAATAGGAATTTTACTGTTGATTTCAATGAGGCCAAGTATTTGCCCCCAGAATATGATCTTCAGGGAGCAAATTCAAGGTCTCCTGCTAGAAGCTGGACATTGACAATATCAGGCCTATGAATTTAATGCAGGAGACATCCATTAAAAACAAAGAAGCAAATGAGAAAGCAGAGAATAAGCTTGGGGTGACTTCTGCTTGTCAGCTCCTTGCTGGGTGGTCTCCCTTAGGGCAGAACAGCAGTCCAGAAGGGTATGGAGACTGGATGCTGAAATGACCTATTCCCGTGACTTTGGCCAAGTTGCAAACACAGAGAGTAGAGCAAAGATCTAATGACAGTAATTAGCGTTTTGAGCTAGGATTTCATCTCATCTGAGCCATTCCCAGCTGGAAACCTTTCTTGAAAATTCAGATTTAAGCCAAGGGCTCAAAATGTTCCAGTCTACTCCCTCAACTCCTTGTGCACATGTATACATATGCATGGGTATAGAGAAAGTAGTACATGTATGGACTATTTTGTTAATCTTCATTTCTTTGGTTCCAGATTTAACCAAAAGTGGAAGGGCTGAAATAACATAAGAAAGGTTGAACATATGATATTTCCTGCTGCTCAGCTAAACACATGTATTGCCAAAAATCTTCCAAGGTAGCTTGTTTCTTTTACATTTTTCTCCCAGTTCTGCAGACTTGAGGAGGTCAATTACATTTGAGAGACATTTGACTTTGGCAAGGCTTATGGAAAGCAAACTAAAATTATGACCTTTTGGAGGTTTGCCCATCACTGTCCCATCTTGTCCTTTAATAACTGAAGGCTGAATTTTCAGCTACGGCCTTTGGTTTAGCAGGTGTGATTTTGTTTCTGTACGCTTCTAATTCATTGCACGAATCTGTGTTAGAATTTTCTTTTAGATGTCTATTTATTTGTGCTCGCAAATCAAGCTCAGGTATTTCCAGGAGGAAAATCATACCCAAACAAATGAAATTGGATTCAAACTGAGCAGAAAAATGGAGCTCTAAAATTATATGCTTAAGTTCGTATGTGGTGACTACAGCCTATCAGGAATGCATACTATAGTAGTTATATCATGTTAGAGAGGCAGGTTTTTTCAGCAGGATGTTTCCTAGAAAGCAGAAATATCTCTGTGGTTTGTGTATGGGTTTGGAACTTGTATGCAAGTATGGAGCAGGGAATTTGAGGCATGAAACAGTCATGATTAGAGAAGGCCAGGATCCCTTTCAAAAGTGACAGCAGGAAAACAGGCACAATCAACTCCATTCTGTCTGCTGTTATTGCGTGCTGTTCTGTGTATTGGATTTAAGACGTTTCTTTAAAGTCGGTATATTTCTGAGTTGCTTCTATTATTATAGAAAAGGTACAGTCTTATGGGAAAGCCAGATGCAATAAGATATTTGAGTCTGGATAAGATCTAAGATATTTTTGCAATAAGATATTTAATTCTCACCGAGGCCAAGACCTTGCATGGTAAAAATCAGTGTAAATGCACTGGGACTACTCAGTTTTGCGCTCACAAAGTACCTACCCAAGAATGTTCTCAAAATCCAGTTAAATAGCCAGAACTGTTTCATGTGGAAATGCCCCTCAATTACAAAGACAAATCTAAGCTATCATGATGTGATTTTTACAGTCTCCTCACAGGGTGCCCTAGTTTGCATTCATGGAATTTTTTGTTTTTGTTTTGTTTTTGTAATAATGTGGATGTTGGCCATCTGTCTGATCCTGGAAAGGTTGTAAGGTTCTCCCTCCTCTCCAGGTCCTCTTCGCACTCCCTCATTGAACATTACATTTGGGTTAGGTGCCATTAGTTTTCCTTCTTTGTTCTCTAGCCCTAACCTCCCCCCCCCCCCCCCCCCCCAAGCACACATGCCTTGTCCAATGGTGTAAAAGCTCTCCTCTCTGCAGCTGGGAGCAGTAACTGCTCAGCTGGTTCCAGGGCTGCCCTAAAGCCGCTGCAAAGGTCAGTGACAAGGGAATTAGAAAAGCAAAACAAGTTGTGTTGTCGTCGTTCCCCCATCCCCTTTCAGGCCTTGTTATGTATTTTGATTAGCACCACAACCAACCTCATGCACAGACCTCCACTTCTCGCCGGTCTGCATTTCTGGCCATCCAGAGGGTTCCAGAGGGCAGGACGTCTGGCGTTTTTCCAGCACAGCTACAGGCATGGCCACTGCTGGAGCTGATTTACTTTCAGTGCTTGTCAGGCACAAAGCACATTTTGAAAGGAAATGCCATATTGAACTCCCAGTGAGCTGATGGGTATTGTACACAGCTGTCTGATGGCACAGATGTGCCCCTAATATTCCTTCCAGGAGAACATTTCCTCCTGGGATGCTCTGGCCATCTGATCTGCTCTGAGGTACACTGACCTATCTTGACCCAGTTTGTGATCAATTCTCTCTTCTGCTTTCTAAAAGGAAGCCCAGGAATACCATTTTGTTATTTAGATTGCCTGGAAGTTGTGGTACTTACGTGTTTGCCCCATCCAAAGAAGATACTGTCTGTGTTTGCTCTCAAGCATTAGCTCTTAGAAAAGAGAGGAAAGTCACTCCTGAGTTAGTATGCACAAAGGTAAGTAATTTCTCAGTTGGGCTTTGATAGTGAATTAGTATCCGCCTAAGAGTGCAGGGAGGTGGAGGTGTGGAAGCAGAGGTAACATAGGTTCCACCAAGCATGTTCCTGAATTCCTGGGTGCATTCGTCTGTGTGCAATGAGCATCCCTTCTGCTATTGTGCCTTTGTATTTATGTCCCTTTTTGTAAGCATGTGTGGGCTTCCTGTTGTGTGTTTCTTGTGTGCATCTCTGAAAGATGCATGATTGCCTTCATGCGTGCCTGTTGATATGTATTCATGTGCTTTGCAACATTTGCTTTTAAAGTAAGAATGATGTTCATGCTGGCTTTCTGTAAAGGTGAATACACTAGGTGGGCTACGATAGAATGGTTAATTCGTAACCAGGTTCTGCTGATCAGTGAGCATAGATAAGGTTCAAAGCTGGGAGGTATTCAAGTCTCTTTTAGCCAAACCAACAAACTTACTGAAGGCTCTTCATTCTCACTGTTTTAAAGGATACCTTGAAGGATACCTGGGCTTTCATAAACACCAAACTCCACTTTATTATCAGTGGGCCACACTAGAATGTCTATAACTGGCAGTCCCCAATCTGAATTCTCATCTGAATAAAATGATGAAAACCCTCCCATATTTATGACATACACCAGTAATTCCCTAAAGGAACGTGCTGATGAATGCAGAGTTTATCACTTAGAAATTAAGCAGTAGCCAAATGAAGACTGCCTTTACTGTCTTAATACTGTCCCTGGGCGTGCATACATTACGATCATCTCTAATAACACAGAAACATACTGGTTTTCCAAGTTTCAGCCAAAAATACTCAGTTCTTGAAAACAAAGTAGGAGAAATGAATTGTTTTGCAGACACATAGAAAACCCTTACCCTTGTTCTCTGGAATGTTCTTGTGTTCCCAGACTTTATAGCAGGGACTTGAAGCTTGACCCTTGCTACGGATGCGCTTTTTGCTGTCCGTGTAAAAGCCTCCCCAAACCTAGTTATTAGATCATAAACAGCCGCAGTTTGTTAACCAAGTACCAGTCTCCACTGGTTCTGCAGCTTTATTGTGAAATGCTCAGGGAGATCCAGATAAGAAGTAAACCTTCCCACTAATACTTGTTTACGCTGATACTGTATACAAAGGAGCCCTTGCAAAAGCAATACGCAGTCAAAAGATGACCGTGCTATAATACTGCAAGCACTAAAGCTCGCTCTTTTGTGCCATCTGATTATGCAGTGTTGTGTGTTCACTTACTCCTTAAAATCCCTCACAAGCTAATAATTTCTCATGAACCCCAGCCTACCAGATCTGTTTGCGGTAGGCTTCTATATGCTGTTAGTGGGTATATTCTTACAATAGGCTCAGTGAAGTGTCCCTAATATGATTGTCCATGCCAGTGGCTGCTCTGTTACAGCCTACATGATTTTGTTATCAGAAAAGAAGGATTTATGTAATGTTCATAACTAACCAGCCACTACAAATTCATGTTTTGTTATTTTAGCCATTCTCACCGCCCTGTTTGCAGGCTTCAAGGTATCTCATTGAGCATATGAGTTAATGGGAATCTGAGAAACTATACAGAATATACATTTAATTTAATGCTAAATGACAGTGATATAAAATTTTGATATTGTAGAGAGCCTTAGGCCAAATTCTCAACTTTAGATAGACATAGCAATATTAGACTCTGTATTTCTGCAGGATGAACATCTTGTCTTTTATGTCAAAATGTAAAGAACTCTGTCTTTCTGTCTTGGATATGAATCCTGTTGCATTGCTTGTAAATGATCATATCTGGTCTGAATTCAGCTAGATTGATAGCAGCAGCAAACATCCCCTTTTTCCTCACTTAAGTAGTATATTGCCACCTGAGCAAGTCTCAGGTGGTTTGCTTGAGCCACTCCTTGTCTCAGGGGGAGACCTCAAGAGGCCTCTTAGCTGTGTAGTAAATGGTATAGACAGAGATATTGCCTTAAGTACTCTGGACTTTGAATTATTTAACTATTGTGGAAGGAAGTGGGGGCTGGGAGAATCACAGCAAAGGAAAGGAGAGATTATTTCTCCCCTTTGTAAAATTATATTGGGTTCAACGTCATACCATGAAATATCCAGTGCAGAACTCAAGAACTGCTCCAGTGGATCTTCGCTGACTTGTCCAATTGCATGGAACATGGGGATACTTAACCCAAATCTGTCGGTTTTAATTATTTTCCTCTGGACAGATAAAAGCTTTCTATAGGTTCCTGAAGAATATTTGTTCTTTCAAGCGTTCCTCTGTGCTTTGATACTAAACGATTAAAGCATGCTAAAGAAAAAAACAGCTCCAACCTTTAGCTCCCTGTTCTTGGGCCCCCTGACTGCAGCTTTGATTGTTGACCTAAATTCCCCTTTCATAACTGAGTCCTGTCACCTCTGGTTGTAGTCTCCCAGCAAAATAGGCACAACCAACTTTCAGAAGTGCAGGGTACTGTTTTCCCTTCTGCCTTGCAAGGCTGTGTCAGGCTCTGCAGCGCACCTGATGTGTTCAAACTCAAACTGACCTCCCTCTTCCCCTTCCCCCAACCTCTCAGCTCCTAGAAAGTAAAGCATAACAAGTCCTTTTCTTTTGCTTTCAGTTGCTTAGCTAAGTGGGGAAACTTCTTCTGAATAACAAATTAAATTCTTAGGTAATTCTATGGCTGGGCTGATTACCGGGAAGATTGCTGTTAGCAAGATGCAAGAAACAGCACTGAAGTAACTGAGGGAGGCCTGGAGTCTGTTACTGATAATATTAAAATGGATTACAGCAGCTTGCATGGGCTACTTCAGCCTCTCTTCTTTCCAGCTCTGCCATGGAGAGTGCTACTTATGTATGACTGCAGCGGCTACAGCCTCTAGCTGTGAGTTCCTGTTTCTCTGTGGCTGCTCCTGATAAACCTCTGTTCCAATCTCGGCATCATGAGCACGGTTACAGCAATGCCTTGTGTCCTCACTCAGGACTTCCAAAAAGTTCAGCAGCTGATGCTACATGCTGTGCTCTTACTGCCAAATGCTGTCCAGCACACAGGGCCCATGTGAGAATGCAGTTCTATTTAAGTCCCTATCTAAGTCCTGAGAACAAAATGGGACATAAATCATATATTGGCCTTGGTTAGACCCTCCTGAGAGAGGTCAGGTATGATGAACAGTGATATACTGGAGCAGTTGTGGGTCAGTAGCCAAAAAACTAATGGTCTTGACTCAAAAGTAATAATGAGATTTTCCTTATAAAAAAAGAGACACACTATATTTCTGGTTTACTATATTTGGCTTTTGGCATCGGGCTTTTGGGGGTTTAATTTTCTAGCTGTCCCCACTATTTTGATGCTTAGGAATTTACTTTTCCCATAAGGAACTGGACTTATAAGGCACTGGAAGGAACCTCGTGGGCCATCAAAGTCACTCTTCAGCTAAGCTTGCATGAATACACTAGTTTACTCTGTTGGTGCACTTCTCCAGAGTTGTCTGAAAAGTGACTCATTTCTTTGTGGGGAGGAAGGTTACCAGTGACTCTTACTGGAAAGCTGAACTAGTGCCTCTTCTTTTTTAAATAAAAGATAAAATTATTTTTTAATCACTTGGGCTTCAGGAAAAGGGGCTTTAGAGGCAAAAAAATGTCCAGACTGAAGATTTCAAAAGGCTATCAGTATTTTTCTCAGCTATAGCTCCATCCCTTTCTAGCAACTCAAGGCAAGCAGAAGTGAGGAAAACTGTTTGCTGCTGTATGAAACTTGTACATATTTTTTTAATCTAATTGCTGTGGAGAAAACAAACATCAGCTTTATTTCGCACCATTTCTTGGCTCAGAAGCTTCAGGCATATTCGCCAAATTGTGGTTTTGCAGTCATTGGCCTGAGTCTTATTTAACATGAGGCTTCTTTACACCGCTCTTGGTTTGTAAAGGGACATTAAGTAGCTAAATATGTCCTGTACCACATTATTGTAAAGAATTCTCAGTGTAAATGAGCATCTAAACTCTGTATGTTTTTCATGTGAATGTTGGTTGTGGTCAGAACTAAATTTTGAAATTTGGAGTGTCAACCATTGTGAGGGGTGATTTTGTGCCAAAACAGCCTTGTTAGGGGTAAAAGAGGCCTCTTGTTGTATAGAATGTTCTTAATTATGTAAAAGAAATAACTCACGGCTATGGAACCTTTTACTAAATTGAAATAAATTGTAAAAACATCAAATTATTCAGTTTTCAGAAGTTCTGACAATTATTTCACATGTCCCTACTCCAATGGCTTTGCCCTTATTAGTTGTCATAGAAGAAGTAATGAATTCTTATATTATGACATCCAAAGCCCCAACTGAAATTAGTTTCATTGTGCTGGGGACAAAACAGAAAAGCGACACTCCCTTACCCAGAGGTTTCTTAGTCTAAAGCCAAAAGTAAGTGAAGGACTGGGAAAGTAGGTGCAGCATACAAGCAAAAGAAGGTCATAAAGAACTGGTACGACTCTGCAAGTTATCGGGAGTGTGGGATTCTTATCAAAGCTTTTCTTACTTTTTCCTTTCTCTCAAAAATAAAACAAGTCTTGCTGCTGAAGAGATTGTGTTCAATCCATCTTTTCATCAAGAGTTGGATGTCTGTAATAGTAAAAGTTTGAGAAAAGAATACTGTATGTGGCATGTGGATTCAGCAATGACCTTTGCCCTAAACCAGAAAATATAAGAAACTGGAATAGTAGACTGTTTTAGTTCAGCAGCTTTCATACTGGCATGTTCAGTGGTGTCCCTATTGTCACTGTTTTTTTTCTTTTTCTGCCCTCCTTTGGCTCCCTGTAAATCTTGAATTGATGGCAGCTGTTTGAGCCAAACTCAAGACACGCTGCATCACATCAGGGTTTAAAAGCTCAAAGGCAAGGGAGGATTGCTACTATTCTGTAGTATTCCTCCAGCAGCTCCATCTGTTCAGCTGAGGTCAATCACTAGCATCATGCGGCACTTCAGAGAAAGAGGAAGATGTTCTTTAATGATGGCTAGGAAACTGAATTTCCATTGCACAATAATTTATTAGTTATTTGGGGCAATAATTCCAGCCCCAGTCAGTACAAAAAGCCAAAAATTTGACCCTTGAAGGCAGTATGGTGGACTTCCTCAGAGCTGGAGCCCCCAGAAGCCTGTTCCAGGGCTTCCAGGCCCTCTGTTTGACAGCAGGGATCTTGGGACACCTTAAAAGCAGGTGGAGCAGGCACTACACATATCTGCCCTGGGGCCTGCAGGAGTCGGATGCTGGGCTGCAAAGGTGGCAGGAGATGGCGGGAGCATGACAAGAAAGAGTTGACTTCTACACTACTGCTGAAAACAGCTAAGGCAGTCCTGCAGGGTCCCCCAGCTGTGCTGAAGACCCACAGCTTCTCTGAGAGGTTTGTTAGGACTAGGACATTTCTGTACCACCCTTTTTTTTTGGTTTCACCAGGTTTGCATTTTCTGGCAGGCAAAAACTCTGTTATGAAATCAGACCAGCTCAAATGGTCTTATTACAATAAGGAAAGATCACAGTCTACCTATAAAAAGGCCTCCTTTTAGGGGAAGTTGCTTTGTTTCATACCAGGTTCCTTTTATATGACATACTTTTACTTTTTCTCTACAGTATTTCCCACACTGGAAACAAAAGATAGAGTTCTTGAAACAGCTGTTCACTTTACAGGATGGACTCCCACCAGATTTTAATTTTCCAAATGAGGATATTCTGGAGCATCCCATTTCTTCACCTGGGATTGTATGGATATGCAGAGCATTTTTAAATGTTCTTTTGGGGGCAACGGGGAAAATCAATAGATGTCTGTCTCCCAGAGGGAGAAGACTTGTCTTTCTCCTGTCAAAGCCTCAAATTTCTCTTCACGCTCAGTGGCAACAGTTTTCATTCTTGTATAGATCCTGGGGACTCCCTGCTACACTGGGAATGCAACTTTTTATATCTCATTTTTATGACTAATTTTATTTTATAGCTCGTTTGAAAGAGAGACTTGTCTTGCCAGTTGTCTTCTCATTCACTACAGTATTACACACTCACTGTCGTTAGGCAATATCTTAATTTGAGACTCATAAAAATGTAGATAATTATGGGCTCTCCTACATCTGAAAATGAAAGCTTTATAAATGTATTTATTCCATAAAGAAAATTTAAAAACTAGGAAATCTCCAGCTCCAGAACATCATTGGTAGCTTTGGCTTTCATGTCATTAATTTCTCAGGTAAATATCCATCCCAGCTGGAATGACAAATGCCTTTTTTTTTAGCATATTTGTTTTTTCCTTCCCTGTTTCTCCTCCTCTCCTTCTTGTGATCAGAAGTAGCAATATAAACTAGAAGCTGGTCTTAAAAAGGTTTTGAACCGAGTGCGCCCTACAGATGAATAAACACATTACCTTCCGAACCCTGGGATCTCTCTTCCAAAGGAAACAGGAAAAGGGGGAGCTTAGAGTCCCTAGCAAAATACCAGCCTGCAGAAAAAAGGCCTGTTTAAAATTTTTCAACTTTCCCATCAGAAGACTCTTTTGCGGGGGGAGAAGGAGGAGAGGGGAAGGGTGTGAGGAGAGGGGGAAGGTGGGTGCTGGGAGAGGGGAGGGAAAATACAGTGAATGCTCCTGTAACCTTTGCTCTGTTGATACTAGACAAGACTGCACTGTTAATGAGTGATTGTTAACAGATGGCTGTTGAGCAACTTAGTCAGAAGCAGAAGATGTTATTTGGTTGTAGTGCTGGGAGGGTTAGGGTGCAGGGGTGAGGTAAGGGGATATTTAGTCTTTTCATGAAGACTGAACTGTCAGAGATTTATGATTTTCAGTTAGGCTTTTGGAAGTGAAGGCTGGGGGAAGGCTTGTTTTCTATGTGCTGATAGTAGAAAGGCCATTTGGTGCTGAAGGCTCTGATGATTATTTTTTCAGTCGAGAGGTCTAGCTGCAGCCCTTCACCATTAAGACCTGAAAGAAGGAAATGTATGTCTTTAACTCATCAAACCTCATGTCTCAAGCTCATAAAGGAGTGGGCTCTTCCTACTGCTCAGAACTGTCTGAAGACCCGATTGAGAGAGCTTTAGGTGTGGATCTGCACTTTATGGGAGAAATCACTACTATTTATTCTCTGTGGTGCACCAAATCGTTATTAAATGTGTGTGCAAGTGGGCAAGAATCACTTTTGAACATGTGTGTGTGTCCATGCATGTTTCTTGCACTTTCCTGGTCTGGTATATACTTTGCTGAGCAACGTACACCTTTTCCTTACCAGATTTTATTGGTTTTGAATTTGAAGGCAGCCTGAAGAGGACTGATCACATCCCATTCACTCTCTGTCAGATTTGGGTCCTTGATCCTACCAAGAGCATTCCAGCTGCTCGGCATTTCTCATACTATGCAGTAGTTAGATGTCATACTTATTTCTCCTCTGGGCCTTATTAGATACAAGGTTCAGGGCCTTATTAGATACAAGGTTCAGGCATATGAAGTATAAGTGAGGTGAGAGAAATGGTCAGCAAGAATGCTTCTTGAAATTGTACTTATTTGAAACCAGTGATGTATGGCTCAAGTGAAAGTAAGAAGGAATGTGCAGTACAACTTCCTGCTGATAGGATTTTGCAAAAGGGTTTTGGTCCTTAGTCAGGGAAGGGGAATCCCATTCACACACATCACTGGCAGATCTTGACCTTTAATAGCAAGTCTTACCTCCTGCAATCGTGCACTAGATGATTTAATGTCTTTCTTGTACACCAGCTTTCTAACATATAGAGGCATACATATAAACATATATGTCTACACACACATATTATATATATGCATCTATATGTGTGAGTGTGTGTATATGAAGATATGTATTTATAAAATTTAAAGACTAATTACATTATTTGTTCTGTCACCCTTATTTATTCATATTTCTTTTTTGGGGGCACATAGGACTATATGACAAATGTTCTTACACCTCCCGTGACCGAGGATGGGTCCTGGGGATTAACACCGTCAGTGACCAGGGGAATAGAGACCCCCGCTATTTCTTCTCTCTGAAGACGGATCGTGCTCGCAAAGTTACCACCATTGCAGCACATCGCAGCTACCTCCCCAACCAGTGGGTGCATCTGGCTGCCACGTATGATGGGCACCTGATGAAACTCTATGTCAATGGTGCCCAGGTGGCCACCAGTGGAGAGCAGGTGGGCAGCATCTTCAGTCTTCTGACCTTGAAGTGCAAGGTGCTTATGGTTGGAGGAAATGCCCTGAACCAGAACTATCGGGGTTACATAGAGCACTTCAGCCTCTGGAGGACAGCCCGGTCTCAGAAGGAGATCTTGTTGGACATGGGCCAGGCAATTCACAGACAAGACATGCCTCTACCTCAGCTAGTTCTTCAAGACAGTTTACTGAATGTGAAAAACACCTGGTCTCCCATGAAGGATGGCAGCAGTCCTCAGAGCAAGTTCAGCTATCATCATGGCTATTTGCTGGATACCAGCTTAGACCCTCCTCTCTGTGGACAGACAGTCTGTGACAACACAGACGTAATTGCTAGCTACAACAAGCTCCCAAGCTTCCGCCGCAACAAGGTTGTTCGGTACCGTGTGGTAAATTTATACGATGACAAGCACCAGAACCCCACTGTCAGCCAGCAGCAGATTGAGTTCCAGCATCAGCACTTAAATGAAGCTTTCAGCCGCTACAACATCACCTGGGAGCTAGAGGTGCTGGAGGTGAAGAACTCCTCCCTTCGTCACCGGCTCATCCTGGCTAACTGCGACATCAGCAAGATTGGAGACGAGAACTGTGATCCTGAGTGCAACCACACCTTGACCGGGTACGATGGAGGGGACTGCCGACATGTACGCCACACACTCTTCAACAAGAAGAAGCAGAATGGTGTGTGTGACATGGATTGTAATTATGAGAAATACAACTTCGATGGTGGGGAATGCTGTAATCCGGAGATAACAGAAGTCACCAAGACATGCTTTGACCCATATTCTCCTTACAGGTAGGCAATTTTTTCAGCAAACAAGGTCTTTATGACCATATTAATGAATATCTGACTAGATACTGATCAGACTGTCCAACCCTTGTGTTAGTGGCATTATGGGCTTTGGAGTTTTTTGTTTTTTCTTAGTATTTGGCTCACATTGCAATTATTCAAATGCAGTCTCAGCAATGGTCTCAACAATGGCTTACTATTGAATCTATATTCCTCATCTAGGCTAAAGAAAGTCACTGTCAAAGAGTGAAATAGCCAACCTAGGAAGACCCATTAGTTGTATGTTGTAGCATTGCTCAAATTATTTTAACCACAGACTCTTAGGGGTGGAGATTGGATGTCATAGAAAGCTCATGTTTGGTGAAGAAAGAGCCCCTCAGGCATGGAACATAAATACTCTTAGGTAGACTAATTTGGTAGGGCTTTTTTGAAGGTAAATAGATTATTCCATATTCTTAATGCTATGTTAGTGTAGCTTCCTTTAAGTACTTCCGTGGAGGGGCTGTTGAGTCCGCTGATAACAAGGAGAGAGGTGAGTACCAGGGTTCTTTTGAGTGCTGTTGCAGACATCAGGTAACTGAACTCTTCTGTGTCCCTTTTTATACATACGAAAATGGGGGTAATGCCACTTCAGTCAAGGATGAGAGGGCAGCTTTCTGAGAGACTTCATGAGTTAGTAAAATGCTGCTGTTCTCGGCTAAAAGCTTCCTCACATTGTTGTAATTTGAAGAAGGACGTCCCTGAATAACTTAGTTCAGTACCACATAGCTACAATTACTCCAACTTGCTGTTGGTCATTTTCAGAGAATAGTTATTATGTTTAACCAAAAAATGTGTCCTGTGGATGAATTGGTGAACATAGGCTGATAAAAACACACACAACATACTAGTTAAAGTTGAAATTCTGTTGTCCTTACCTTGTGTTATAGTTTTGTGTGGCAGTTCATGGAGTCATTGGGGGAACCACAAGGTGGTCAGAGCACCCAGTATTGTCAACACAAAAGGTCAGTTTAGGAAGGAAAGTATGAGTGGTTGTGGAGTCCCTTTCATTATATCAGTTCAGGCTATATTTGTAACTTCCTTAGTAGAGAGAAGTTTTTAAACAACATTATCAGCTCAACGGTAACCTAAAATACACATAATTAACCTGCAAAGAAATTGTCTCCTTTTTTGGAAATTGGCTCCTTTTTTTTGTTCCCCCACTCTGGTGCATTTAAAAAATAGTAATAATAATTCCTTATAGCTCAGCTAGATTACAGTCAGTTACCAGTGAACAAGGCTCAAACGAAATAGTTCAAACACCGATTATTGAAAATATAGACGGGAAAAATACCAACCTTTTAATACTGTTCAACTGGAGAGAAACACAACTAATCAAATATCATCAAAGGCATAATGCAAATCGGATTGTTTTAACACTGTAGTTCTGAGAACTTGAGGTGTTAGTTATAACACAGCTACAAAATTTTCAGAAAAATACATTATTTTTAATCTGATAGTAGCCTTTTATCACTTATGCTGTGACCAGCATAATACCCATACAAAATGAAACAAGAAAAGCCTTTTAAATTTGGTTGACAGATTTAAGACAGTGCCTTAATGTTATTCTGACATAGAGATGTTTGTATTCCAAATGAAGTGTCTTTGTTGCAAGTACATTCTGTACTTGCACAAGTCCAGGCATGGGACTTGATTTCCAAAATGTGAAGTTACCTTAACACAACACACTTACTTTTCAGATGCAGGTGTATGCTCTTTTTGGGTTCAGCCTCCTTGCTGAACTTGTCTGAAGGATTTGCATCTCATGGCAGTGAGCTCACAAATTCTCTACGTGCTCATTTTGGCTTGAGAAGCACCTCCTCCTGATTGATATTCAAGTCAAGGATGGAGGCCTGAAGTCCTCTTCACAGTGCCGAGCCTGAGATAGCTCACAGATCCTCCAAAGATCTTTTGCAACTTTAAAATTTGCTTTATATGTTTTTGCACAGAGATTGTAATGCAGCATTGATGATTGGCAATGAAACCGAAACCAAGAAGGGCAGTAGAAGATACTCCATCTCCCTGCAGCCTGTATTTGCTGGTTGATGCACTTAGGCTGAGCTCGTGCCCACCACTGTGAGAGACGTTCACACTCAGTATGGCAAAGTGTAGCAGTTAGGCCTGTAGACTTCCTTGATCAATAAGCTTGTAAGGCTGACCTCTGCTTTGACTATTTAGGCTAACAGTACAGGTTTAGGCCAGTGGTTTTGGCAGCAAAGCCTTCATTGACTAAAAGGGTGAAGATTCAAGTCCTGTGTTTGGGTTTGGCATTGCCCTCAACACTATCCCCAAGAGAGATTCTTGTGCCAATTAGTGGCTCAGTCAAAATCTGTGGCTCAGTTGGCACCATCTGCACCCATTTTGCATCACCAGCCCCTCTTGTCATCACTTTCATTGGCAGAGTCCTCAGTCCCCTCTAGTGCAGGCCTTGTACCACATCAATGAAGGCATCTCTTCAGCCACTGAGAGCTCACATCTAATTCCAGGTATTTCCTCCACCAAAGTTCAGTCTAACAATAGCAGAAGAAAGGGAAAAGAGCCCTCAGTCTTTATTAAGTTCAACCACAGATGTGGTGGCAGTGCAACAACATCATGACACCTTCAGTCTGCATTATAACCTTCTTGTGATCCCTTTGGCATCTTGGACAAAGTGCTCAGGTACTTTGGTGGTGTGCTTCAGTTACCATCCTGGTGCATCAGAGCTGATTCCCAGCAGCAGAGCTGTTTTTTTGTTTTCTGTTTTTTTTTTTTTTTTTCTCCCCTGCCTTTCCTTCTGGCACCTCTACAAAAATATTTTGCTCCAAAGAGCTGAGATTCTATTCTGTAGTCAGGTAGCAAGGATGTTAGCGATGCACAGAGATATGAGTACAGTGGGAGCTTCTGAGCAGAAGAGCTGTAAATATTGTGGTGCCAACCAGATCATCTCTCCTCTTTTTTAATAGCCTACAGGAAAAAACAAAAGCCTGGTTATGATTATCCACACAGCAGGCTTTATCCAAGAACATCTGTCTAACTTCTTTATATTAATTTCATGAGAATGGGGCAGAAAGTATGTAGTTCCAGAATAAGATTTGCAAATATTGTTCAGCTTTTCTTTATTTCTGCAGTTCTGGGAAAATAAGAACATGTTAAGATCATGCAGTCTGCCCCTATACAAAAAGAAGGAGCAAAGAGGGACACACTCGCCAGAAAGACATGTTCCTTGTGTTTGGGATATTGCTGGTTACAAAATAAGGAAGGCTTTGGACTCATGACACCTACCTTGGCTCCCTTTCAGAAAGCTTGAAACAAACATCAAGGAACCATAGGAAATTATGCTCTGCATGTGCCATTTGATGTGGCAAACTGTTGCACCATACTATGGTTAGCAAAGCCATTCTTGTCATGTAATATTGAGTTTGCACATCAGGCTTCACCACAGGATTGCATGGACAGATAAGAAAACCTTCCCCTTGATGCTTTCTTAGGAAAATACTGATGAAATTCCTGAAAGATTAGAAGTTACTGGAGTGTCTTCAAACAACCTCAATTCACACAGTCTACTGAATACTAGCTGGAAATCCCCCCAGAATAACTGACCCTGGGGACAAGCTTTTTCAACATCCGTGTGTACCCTGTAGGCTCCAGCAGACCTTTCGTTCTGCGTAAGCAAGGGACAGGGATGGGATGTGCAAGCTCCAGAGTCTGTTTACAGTACCTGCCTGCACACCCAGGTGACACTGACACAAAGAATTGAAGTCCAGTGCCCTGCTGATCTCACTCTTTTCTGTGGCTCCTTCCACCACTTGTATTGTGCAGTTCCGTAAAGCATGGCGTTACATCCCATCGGCTCACTAAAGATTAAGGGTATTGGCATGTTCAAATCGTACATAAAATAGACTCTAAATACATGTTTGAGAAATCTGTGGAGACTGCTATAGTAGTTTTCAACAGTGATGCTTATGGCAGAGCCTTATTTGAAGAGCAGACCATGCTGTACCATATAGGCCACACCAGTAGCACTGAAAGCAAGAGGGCTCTGGTTAATCTACAGCCTCCGTTGTCTACATACAGACAATTGAACAGTGGCTACTTCAGGGCTCCTTCACAGAGTTTCTGATCAAACCAAATTCTTAACTCTCTTTCCTTCTCTCTCTCTCAATGGAAACCTTTTCACAAGGTTTCCTTGCTAAGTAGGGTCAACTTATTCCAGTGGTGGGAGGCATAAATGATGTCCTTATCTAACCTTTTCTAGAGGTTAGAAGAGTTAAAAGAAACACTACTTGATTCCCAACAAAGGAGTTAGTTTCCACCTAATCCTAAACACTGAAAGGAACAGGAGAAAATCGTCAATGATCTTCAATTCAGGAAGCTTGAGGACTTAATCCCCTGACTTGAAGAGGCTATTGTGCAGCTCTTGACATCAAGGACTCATTCACACAGGTATCAAGCAGGCATACAGCAAATATCTGAGGTTTTGTCTAGGGATTCAGTGTTTAGTGTCCAATTCTTTGATTAGCAGCTTCCCTAAGGCTGTTTATAAGGTGGAATGGTGGCACTCTCAAGGCCAGAGTTGCTGTAGCTTGGTGGTTGGCACCCAAAAGCCAAGTCCCAACAGGAAATCCTCTCTTTGCTCTGTTTATTCTGTCCTCTGTTCCAGATGTCAGGGATGTTAATCAGCTAGGAGGAGTTACATCTGTTCCTGTGCTAACAACTGACATTTATAAGTCTAGTACTGAATTCTGATATAGGCTAAACTGAAGTGCTAAAGAAACTGTTCCTATGCATACGATTACACGCCCTAGAAACAGTAGGAGTTTGCTAGATTTAGCTTGACCCACAGTCATCTTTTCCAACAGTTTTTTTCAAGAAACATTTTTTCCCCGAGACTCATAGGACTCGTGTTTTTTTTTATGGACATTATCCGTCATGTAAAAAGATCACTGTCTGGTCAAACTGCAGGATGCTTGGAATGGAGACAGCCTGTAAAATCTTTGGAGTAAACTACCAGAGATCATTAAGAATCCTTGTGGGAGACGGTAGATTAAAGCTTTATTACACCCTCCAGTACTAATGCAGCCCCATTTGGCTCTAGCTGTGGAACCCCACATCGAAGCTTTGCAAGCTGAGAGGCTGCAGGCTCAGCGGGGACCAAGTTTGCTTCTTGCTGCTCTGGAACAACGAGCCGTCCGGGCCTAGCTGCCCTGCAGGCACGGAGGCTATCCAGCAACTCCATTACTAGCCTCTGTTTAAACAAACAAGGTGGAGTTCTTCCCCGCCATGTCCTGAAAAGTAGCAGCATATATTAGGCTGGTTTATTCTCTTTGCTGATCAACTCGCATTACACGGTCTCACGCACAGACCCACAGTTTGATCATATCTAAAATATCTCACTACGGGGCTTCACATTAATCAGGCTGTTTTTCTCCCAGATACATTGGGGTACAACCTCTCTTCAACAGTGAGTGTGAGGTGCCTCTTATGTTTCTAATTAGCGGCAACTGGAGCATTCTGCAAATTCAGGAGGTTGGACCTTTCACATAAGAGAGAGATGCAAAGCACTGGCTATTTCTGTGCCAAGCTTAACCAGCTGCATTACTTCATACATTTGCATTTCTCATCCTATCTTTCAGAGTCCTTTTCTGATAGGAATTTAAGTCCATTTCTTGTAAGCAATACCTGCCCCTTGAGGAAATATGGAGCAGCCACCTTCACCACACTTCCTTTATGCCATCCACAAGCATGATGCATTTGACTTTGCTCCTCACTGGGATAGCTGGATTTGGGCAAACACTATTATAGTTGTTTTTTCCTAAAGATCTCTTCACTGTTTGCTGCCAGTGGAAATGTACAGAAATCTTTCAGGAAGAAAGGCTGCTGACTTGTGCTATGTCCTGGGGGACTTTACTCTGTGCAGTCACACTTCAAACCCTCGGCATTTTTGATGCCTTCACATAGTGGGTTCGCAGGGCTCAGGAGAGGGGGTGAGAAGGATGAGGTGAATTTTCTTTATATAGTCTCAGCTGTAAATGTTGATGTGAGCAGAGGCATGAATACTGGCCCAGCAGATGTGGCTCTGCCCGGTATCTGTGAACTTTATGCCGGGGGGAGAAACTCAACACAGAAGTGTGATTACTCAGAGGGAAAAAAAAAAAAAAGCGGTTTCTAGAAGTAATTCATCTTTCTTGAATAGCTTGAATAGTAAAATACTTTTTTATGTTGCAGAGGGCTTGCTTACAGCTGCAGTAGATAGAGAGACTGGGAAAAGAGATGCATGTTCTGAGCAGAGTTAACAGATAATACTGTGTCAGTGCTATGATTTCTGGAGCAGCAATGTTTTTAATGTAGCTGTGACAGCTGAAACTCAGATCTTCTGCAGGTTTCTGGAGAGGGGTGGTGTCTTTTCTCAAGTCAACTAATAATATTAGGAAAAAAAGATGAGTTAGGCAAAGAAGCACTTATGTGCCTGGAATCTTGTCCTTTTTTTCCCAAATTTATCAGTTGATCCAAAAAAAAGGTATGATTTCTTCCAGTGAGTCATTGCTTGTGATTTTTTGTGGACTTTGGTTTTTTTTAGTTTGCTAGCCTGGTTTCAGAGGTATGAGAAGGAGTGTGTGTGGCAGGGGATTTGTGTGTATGTATAAATTTGATAGCTGGAACTTAGTGAGGAGGGGATTAATTAAATGGAAAAGTGAGGGAAAATAGGAAAGTCTTGGAAAAGAATGAAGGAGAATGCAGAGGCAGATCTGTAGGGAGCAGCATGAAGTACAGTTTGTGTTATCTGCCCTTGTTTGGACTTCTTCAGCACCGTTTCCTGATGCTTTAAGTCTTTGGTTGCCTCTTCCCTGTGCGGTCTTCCTTCTTTCCCCAAGACATGTTGTCCCATGAGTATAGGCTCTCTGCTTTGCGCGGTTTGGGGCTGGGGGAAAACCAAGAAGCGAATGTCTCCTTTTATCTCTTATCAACTTCAGTGAGAGGAATGAACTATCCCTCAAACCCAGCATCAGGACACTGTGGAGCTGTCCTGTCACTTTTGTGCCTATCCTCTGCTAAGATATGTTTGTGCACACTGATTGCAGAGGCCAGTTTCAAAATACATGTAATGTATTCCACTCCACTGGCTATATGTCAAGAATATCCATTGAATTCATCCTATACAGTCTTGAAAGTTTCTCTGTGTGTCTATCTGGGAGGGATGAAGAGTGTGGGTGAACAGAGGGGTTGCAGACAGTTGCTGGTAATAATTTCTTTAGAGCTATCACAAAAGGCAGTGATGCATAGCCTCATGACAGATCCTTTAGGATTATTATGAGATACTGTGGAACCACTTCAATATTTACTGAATGTTATGAGTGTTCATAAAAGCTGTGTTGTAAAAAAGCGTGATATTGATAGCAGCAGTCATTTTTCATCCAATAGGACCAGATTCACTGGGAAGTAGGATGGATATATCCTCATCCCACAATCTTGTGGGATGTTTAGACTAGGAATACAGATGGCTACTGTCGATAACAATTCCTTGTTTGCTCAATTATAGCATTGGCTGAAGCAGAGTTAAAGGACCAACATACAGTGGAGGAAGATTAGGAGTACTTGAAATCCTGTCCTTCAGTTTTGTTCTGAGCAGATTTGCAGCTTTGGAGTTTCTCAGGTAAACTCAGCTGAAGCTTCCAATTTCAGCATCCCAAATTAAAATAAATTTGCAAGTGTTTCCAGGTTCATTAATAATGGGTGGGTGGCTCCACCATCAGAGTCGTTGCTCTCAGCTTCCAAAAGGCTCCAGGGAGAGCTGCACTGAGGAAACTTCTTGGAGTACTTAAATGTTTGGGGTATGAAAATCTAATAAACCTGCAAAAAGCCAGGAAATTTGGAGGGAAGGCTGAAACGCCATACCTAGTGCACCCTACTGGGTCTTCGTATTTCAGAACACGTTATGTCTGTTCGTTGAAATATCTCCAGTACGGGGTTCTTTAGGGTGGAGTTTCACCTTTAACTCTAAATTTCCTGGCATATGTGGGTTTGAAGTACACACTTAACTTTTCCCCTGTGCTGTTTTTCATTTTTAATTTCCTTTTTCTTTTAAAGGAGGGACCCTGCTAGAGGGACCCCTGCTAGAAAGGGACCCCACTGAATTCAAGATCAGAGTTTTTGGCCTAATTTGATCTTTCTGAAATTCTTCAGGAGAACTAGGTTCAACAAATTTTTTCTATTGTTGTTTTAAAGTCTCTTGTGGCTGATCCACCTTAGTGAAAAAGATGGATAGATTCTGTGCATTGCAGACCAGTCATTTTAGAAGGTACACAGATGCTTAAAAAAGTGTCTAACAAAACCTGGAAACATTGGACAACTCACATAAATTCTAGCTAAAGATCTGCTCATGGCCATTGGTATGTGTGAGCTGTTTGTTGTTAAATGTATTATTTCCTTCCATTCAGTACTCCCAGAAGAAATCCATGTTTGCTGTTGATGCTTGCGGGGTAACATCGGTGACAGCAGAATTGTGGAAACAACAGAGGTTTGGAATGAGCATACTGGCAATCACCTGCAATGATTTTTAAAATAATTTTTGCCCTAGGCATTGAAAAGATTTGCCATCATTAATTTATGTGAGGGCAACTTCAGCAGAGGGATCTTGAATTAAAAGGCTTTGGAGAATAAAATACTTTCTGCTGCCTCAAAATGCATCCTTTGAGTTATACTGACAGTATCATATGGAATAACTTTGCTTCTCATGCTATATCCTTGCAGTGCCAATTCATAGAGGACTTCAGTCAAAAGCTATGGCAGTTGATTTCTCCGGCACAGGACTCTGTTGGCTTTTCAAGTCATTCACCTCAGCCTTATAGAGAGAATTTACCTTAGTGAAACATCCCCAGGGAAATTTGAAAATTGGTGAAGTTATGTGGCTATTGGCTTTGTAACTGCCTGCAGTCTCAGACCAGGTGTGTTATAAGTGTCGAGAGCCTGGGCCTGGTTTCCAGAGGACTTGAGGCTCCTGTACCATTTCCCTTTAGACCCTCGCAAGGCTGCGGCATTGCTTGGACTTTGGGTGGAAGTTCCTGAAACTCAGCAATTCTTGAAGAGTTTCAAGAATTTTGGCTCATGCAAATGAAAATGCAAAGTGGGACTTTGGGAGAAAGGCCCTGAACTTTGCTGTTCAGATGTAGGTGTCAGGTGCTTCATCACCAACCGCTCTGTCTGCGACGGGGCAGGTACCCAGAGATGATGGGAAATTCCCTGCATCCTCTGCTGAGCTGAATACTTTTCATTCAGACAAATAAAAACACTCTGCTGCTTTACTGGGAGACAATATGCCTCTCCCTTCATCCTTTTCAGTATGCTCCACTCAACATCCTTGTGTGTATTTCCAGCCTTGACTTGTAAGAGGAACTGCAGCTGGTTGGTTTGAATTTCCCCAGAGTTACCCGGAGTGCTGGTGAAAGCACAGGAAGGGCAGAAATGCTTTAATCAGTTAAATCAGTCAGACAGAAAAGTAGCATAGACCTTAAAATTTACCCCTGCGACTCTTAATAATAGCAGTGATGAAGTCTTTGTTCTATTTTTTTAAGTACTAGAGTTTATTGGGATTTGGCTGAAGGGTGGAGGGAGGAAGACGGGGCAGAGGGGGTTGCTAGGTTTAAAAAAAGAAAATGTCAGTGAGAAAATGGAAATACCCTGATGTTTCTTCAGCCCGTGCTGGAGTCAGTCTCTCTCTCCCTCTCTTGCAGGCAAGGGGCTCCTTTTCCGTTAACTTGACTATGGCCTTATTTAATCAGTTTGCTCTGACATGGAGCCAAGAAAGGGCTTTGCTGTGTGATGCTGGGTCCTGTGTGCGTTCAGGCATCCACAGCTGTTCCCTAGCAAGGGTTGGCTTTTGACTACTGAGGTATTTTTTTATAGCCACAGAGGGCAACTATTAATAGATGAGTTTTACCGAAACACAGAACTACGCAGCGTGGTGTGGAGGGGAAGAGGGAAACCTGTGTGATTTATGCCAGGAAAATTCCATGTTGAAATTATACTGAAAGACACAATAAAATGAATACGCCAAGAAGGGGATTTAATCTGTTTCTTGGGCCTTGCCAACATATCTTCTCCATTAATGATTTGCCCCATCACATGAAGGATGTTGCTGAATTATTTCTTCAGCCTTAAACAGCAGAAGTTATACTAAGGATAAAGATAAGAAACATAGACAGAAAATATCAGCATTTCTGAAATTTGATTAGACTGTGAAAGAAATACCAAAAGGAAGCACGGGCATTCCTGACCCTTAAGACATTTCAGTTTGATCAGACCCAGGATTAGGGGTAAGTTGTGAAGAATTCCACACTGTGTGGTAGGAACTAGCTGATCAGGAGTTTGCGTCTTTGCTTATTGATTCATTTCTAATTTCCATGATCCAATATAATGAGGCTTGTGCCCTTGTCAGACTTGCAAATTATGTTTGTATCCAAGAAGACAAGTGAGGGAGCATTGAGCAGAAAGGAAAGAGGTTGTTGATTTAAGCTTCTTTTGCAGTCAGAGCTCAGCCATTGATTTAAAAAGCAAAATAATATCCAGAGGATATCAATTAATAGACCTATCACTGTAATCATCTACATAATTTTTGTGCACTTTCCAAAGGCACAAAAGGGAATTATATGCTCAAGGCAATACCCACTGGCTTTCCATGAGAGGTTGCATCTAAATCCCCTTTACCCTTTTAAAAGCTTTTTCTTAACTTATTTTGTGTTTGGCTGATTTATATATTTGCTTTGTTTAATTAAAAATGAGACAGGGAGAGATTAACTGGTGAAAAAAATTAAGTAAATAAAGAAATATGATACACTCGTTCAGAGAGTGTGGGTAGACCTCAGAAAGGCCAAAGCTTGGTTTGTTTCAAGTGAGCATCACAAAGTTTGGAAACATTTCCAAACTGTCTGAACTGCTTAGACTTGCAAAACTGGTAGGGAACAATTACAAAATGGTGTTTTTCTGTCATCTCCTGATTTCCATGAGTCTTGAAGATGCTCTATTCCTGCTTTCAGGACTCTCAGCAGGTGTAGACCCCCAGTACAAGTATGAATCAAGAATTAAATCTGAAAGTCCTTATAGCTGATGTGGAGAGGTAGGAACTTCCACTAGCATGCAGAGCACCTAGGTTTGAGGCTGAAAATAGGTGCGTATGTAAATGCTATGCACAGTTTATATCAGGCTTCCCCATCAGACTGCATTCCTTAACAGTCATTCAATCATTTCTATTTTTATGGATATAATATTGTTCCAAATGTATGTTATGGCTTCTGTCTGGACACCTCTAAGAAAAAGGATGTCGTAAATTACTCATCCTAATCTCTTTGAAGTCCATAGAAAGATTGAACTCCCAAAGACATTGGTCTTTGGCTTGGATCTCCACATCCAGAGCAAGAGTGAAGTAGAGAGCCTTCCTGAGACAGAAGTGCAATAGCTAAGAGGGAAGCTCCTACAGAACAGCATTGCACTAGAGTAGGTAGAAGAAATGTTTTGGGTAAGGATTGATGGCAACAGTTCACAGCATTATGAAAATTACTTCCCTTTTGCCGCCAGCCTTTTTACCACTGTTGCATCAGCGCCAAACACCAGAATTCACTCACGAATTCTTCCAGAATTGATCAGTCGTGATAAACTTCCAAACACAAAGCAAAATGCTTCCGTCAGACACATCAGGGTGTTTCTCCCACTTTGCCTCAAGATGCCTGTGCCATTTTATTCTGTCCTTGCATTGGGTTGGATTCAAATAAGGGCTAAGAGTTCCTGGCTTCCTCCTCCTATACTCAGAAATCCTCTAATAGTTTTACTTTGGGGCATAGATTTATTCATGTGTTTTTGCTTTAAAATGGCTTGTTTTGTTTTAGAAAAGCAGCCTCAACCCTTTCGCTATTCTTGACTTAATCAGACACAAAGTTCTCTTTGATCTATCTGGGAATGATAGATGAAGCACTTCCAGTTTTTGATCTAGAAAACTGTCAGAGAGAGAGAATCTAAAAGGTGGTTCCAGGATGTCTTCTCCTGCACCTCCTCCCCCCCCCCCCCCCCCCCGCCCAGTATAACAATGCAGGATCTCAGGTTTTACAAGGTTCTTGAGATATATGCGAGCTGGCAGCAGTGGAGGTGTAAAGGTGGGGAAATTCATAATGGGCCCTCTCTGTCTTTGTTGGGGAGATGCAAGACATTTCGTGTCAACGTAAGTTTTAGAAATTCAGGTTTGTATAATTAGGGGTCTCTGTGTGGGAATCAATAGACAAAAATGGCAGCTTGCAGTTTTGGCTGGATCTTTTCTGAAGCTAGGTTTGTACTCATCAAGAGGTTAAGTCCTGTAGAAAAGTAAGAGTGGCAGTTTTTAGTGACATGTTGCCTAAACATTACTGCAGTAAACCAGAGTGAAAGTTGATGCATGGTTGAGATATGAAAGTCAAGTGACAGAGGGAGCAAGTGTCACAGGGAAGGCAAAAGTTAGACTGCATGGACTGCCTACCGTGATTACACTTATGGCAAAAGCAGGTCAAGATATCTGCCATGGAGGAAAATTAGTTTTCCCCTTCTTATGTTAGCATTCAACAAAAGAGAACAGACCATTGTATAGCACTTTGCTAGAGGTCTGTGTTTGATTCAAGTAGATCCACAGGTGCCAAAACAGGCAATTTCTACAGTCATGTCTGAAGGCCAAATATATGGGTATGATTTCCTATAGTTTACTGTTACATGCTGGATCAGTATTGCAGCTTTTATAAGCTGCCAGTCCAATTTTGTAGGGTTTTGGGAAATGTGTCCTCCAGGGAATGTTTACAATCAGTCTTATGTTTTGGATTGATAACGCCTGCTCTCTGATATGTGTGTTAGCAGATCCATATGTGAAGCAACACAAATGTCCTTCCATCTGCCTAGTACCTCAGCATCTGAGTTGTCTGCTGCCCACTGTTTATTTAAGGGATCTTTTCTGCTTGACATACTCTTCGGTTCAAGAAACTTCAGCTCTCCAAAGCACATGGGTGGAATGCTATTTGCTTTACCTTGTATCTATGCAGAAGATCTAGGTCCTGCGTGGGTGGGGAGGAAGCCCAAAAGAGTGGTAGTTCTTGAGTGCTTGAAAAGGCACATTTACATCTTTCCTCCTGTGCTTGTCTTGAGCTTGAGGGATAGAAATGAGGGATGGGATTTTCATGTTAGGGAGTTGCGTATGTTAGCAATGCCTGTTACTAGTCAGTGCTGCCACATGTTTCCTCTCTCAACACTAGTCACTTGACAAAGTCCTAAGTCTTCTCTCCCACTCCTTCTTTTACTTTCTTTCTGTCTTCCTACTGGACAAAAATAAGAATTCAAAAAAATTTCTTGGATTTAGAAAAGACACCATCCACAGTATTTTCTTTCAGCAGCTCTGAGCTATTTCCATTGCAGGTGTGTTGGTGTTTCTGTCAGATCACCTGGCGATCTACTATGGATTCTGGGTACTTCAAAGCTGAAATGTTCTCATGTAAAATTTCTGTTTCAGCAACTGCCAATTTCTGTTTCAGCAACTGCCATTTTCTGTTTCCTTGTAATCTCTTCACTACTGGGAGAGAACCAGAGTAACCAGCCTTCATAGGTCTCAGAGTATTTAGTGGTTCTTTGAATCTGACTGTTCAACTTTCTTTTTTTCTTAAAAGCTATGTTCAGGACTTCATTGTTGAAGATAAAGACCTAGCAACATGACCCATCTATACTCCAAACCCCCAGGCAATTAAAAGATGTAAATATTGGTTCTTTGTTGAAAAGGGGAAAAGAACCTCATGAACTTTGAAAACTTGAGGCTTTTAGTGCTAGGACATAAGCTTTTCTTAGTTTCCCTTAACTGAGGTCTCCATCAGCAGGCTATGTTTTTTGCAGTCTCACTTAGGTGCCTCCTAACCTTCCGTGCATATGATGAAAGAAGAAGAAATTTCAACCCATCTCATTTGAATTAGGTTTTCATTCCTTTCTCAGAAAGGAGGAAAACTGGGATTATCCTAACTGTAAGCCACTGATGATCTGCCCATTGCAGGAAGACCGACATTAAGCACAATGCTGCCAGGAGGTTAAGAAATGAGATTTGGAAGTTCATGAGTTGTAAAAACAAAAACAGAAGAGAAGCGGCATCTCCAAAGCAATAGTGGTGTTTTGCAAGATGCATATTTGAGCTGGTTATTTTGGCCCATCAACTACAGAAGTATCTGTAATAAACATGCTAGGTCCTTTGTGGTTATATATGATTTTATTTTATTTTTTTTGCTGCTGTGGGCCTGATTCCAAGTCACTCTTTGTTCCAATAGCAATGTATATTTCACTCTGTGGCATGGGGTTTATGTGCAGGGAGGATTAGTGTCAAAAAATGAGATGAAAGGAGCAAAGAATTTGATCTTGTTCTTTTTTCATCCTGCATTTTTTACTGTGGGTTAATTAGGGGAGATGCTAAAGGGGATAGCTAAATGTCCAGAACCCTTAAAATCCCAGCTGCAAGCCCTAGCAGGGGCAATGCAACAAGTCACCCTTTTGAAGGAGCAGAAACCGTTTGCAATCCTACTGCCGGATGCTGTGAGCACCTCAAGACCGCAACACTCCCTAGCCAGACCTGCATCCTCAAAATCCCAGATCTTCTTGTGGCAGGTGACACACCAGAGTGCCAGGCAGAGCCCTGGCCTACCTTACCTGCCCACAGTTGCCTACTGGAAGGGCACACAGCATAGGCAGACACTGCTCAGCCAGGCACAGAGCAGTATCCATGCAGTAGGGTAACCCCATGCTTAGGTGTGCTGTAGAGCAGAGGGGACATGAGGAATTTCCCGGGGCTCTGGAAGTACCAAGCCTGGGTGACTCCAGACCTGGCACCCAAGGGTCATGGCAGCAAGAGACCTGGTTGGAAGGGCAATAAATATGACCTGAAACTTGACCACAGAACCACTAGGATGGGGAAGAGATAGAAATGGCTGGAGTTTAATATTAATAGTAGGAATTGTTAGACAGCTTTAATACAGAGAGTTGCAGCAAGACACTCCTATATTTGAAGGAAATTATATGTCAAAGCCCCAAGTTTCCTCTTGATTTCTAACATCCAGTCTGATTAACAGAGCCTCTACCTAACTCTTGACTTAGATCATGGGAGTGATGACAGACTGCATTCCTGGTCTCTGGTGCTTTTCATAAAAAATCAGGTTTGTTCTGGTGACTGAAACCAAAATGTCCTTTGCTTGAACTATTGTGCAGTGTGCTATGCACGTATCTGTTGGTTGTTCTTGGAAGCTCTTTGGGATGAGAGGTGGTATGTAAATGCCAAATATTAGTAGAACGGTGGCTGCTCTCTCATTGAAAGCAGAGCCCTGGTTCCACAAGAAAATTTGTTTATGAACTAAATGTGCTTGCCTCTTCTTCAGAAATAGTGAAGCTGAGGGATTCAGGGAGGATCAGCCTATTGTAGGGAGCTCTTGCTTTTCATCTCCTGACCTTAGACCCTTAGGACTTCCTGGAGATTGTAAAATACAGCTAAAAGATTGTGAAGTAAGAATAGGGCTGCAGAAAACCTGAAGGATCAGTAACACAAGCTACCACTTATTTAAAAGAAAGATGATCCATATTATCACAGAACATAGACTCAGGAGATGTAGTTTCTAATCCTAGCTGTCACACTGAATGATTACATTACTTTGAACAGATTATTGCACTTCTGTACCTCCGTTTTCCCATTTGTATGACAAGGAAAATGATTCCATTTGCCTATTTCATGGCTTCTTCAGTCGTGGTAAGATTTCTTGAGGGGAGGCCCAGCGCAAGGTCTCTTGTCCTGCTACAGTATCACTTAAGCCTTTGGATGGGATTTTGAGCGGCGCAGAGGCCTTGTGTCAGGGCTTTGACCAGAGTGGAATTTCTCTCCTCATGTTTAGGAAGCATTTTGAGGCCCAGAGGGGAAGCACTGTGGAAGTGCCAAGCAGTATAACTGATGGCTAAAATAGCCTAAAATATATATACCTTTCTATACTGTTTTAAATTCTCGCGTATGTGAATGAGGTTTGCTGCAGCCAAAAGGGTTTCGGAAAAGCAGCAAAGGAAATCTGTTTTAACAGAACTGGTTCCTGAAAATACTCTTACGCCACTTCTTTCTTTATCGTTTGACTTTTCTCCTTGTTACAATGGTTCAGCCTGTAGAGTCTGGAAAAACATCAGGGTAACCAGGGCAGAGGGAATATCAGATGGAGATGAGGGATGGATAAGAGACAAATTACAGTACATTTCTCATGGGTCATTTGGCTTTAGTCTTGAAAAGGAGAGAGAAAAAATCCCCAAGTAGTAAAAGAAAGAAAAAGAGACACTCAAAACAAATAAACCTGCCAGTGTTGCTGATTTCGAAGGTCTGGGAAATATGCGTCTATACCTCATAATGCTTTGCTATTTTAAAGGTATGCTTCTTGAAATGTTCCGTGTTTTAATCCTACTCACTCTCTCAGAAGTTAATTGTATAGTAAGATCACAGTTCTCTTTGCTAAGGCTTTCCCTTCGTTTTCTTTTCCTTCCTGCAAGTTGGCCAGGCAGGGCTTCTTTTCCTAGTGCCGTGCAGTTGGTTAGCTTAATTATTTTTTATCGTTCTGCAGAGAAACAGGGGCTTTCGATTCTCACCGCAAGAGTGAAGTCAAATGTTGCCCCACTTGTGGATGTAAGCCCTGTGAAGGAAGAAGACTCAGTGATCACATATTGATGATCTTTAGCACTGAACTCTCTGTAAACCTGCAGGTGTGGTCTCTGGTATAACCTGTGGACAGCAGAGCCACGGAGGAGAAAGGGAGAGAGGGTGTGAATTTTGTGTGCATTAACAACCACCCCAAATTTTTGCCCAGAGTTCAAACAGAACATGTTTGACATTTGAAATTTTTTGCATCACCTTTTTCCCCATTCTTTTTCCCTGAGCCTCTATACTTTCTTATCCTGGCCAGAACCAGCAGCAAAAGTGCCGGGAAAAAAAAATCTGTTTTCACTGTATTTCTGAATCTCAGCCCAGGTTTGTGAAGGATTTGGCAAGGATTTACAAACCTTTGAGAGAATCCGTGTGGAGATCTGAGGAAACCCGCCTCCCTCCTTAAAAAAGCAAGTTTTGTTGGCCAGAAATTGGGCAAAAATTGGTCGTTTCAACTGAGGTTTCCTTTGAGATTTTGGATTTGAACCTGAAGCTGCACTTTGAGAATCAAATTTTGCTCTGACTAACTCTAGATTTACACTGGAGCAAATACATCACAGTCAGTGCTGATACTTTGTGTGCAGCCCAATGAGAACAGAAGTTGGCTCGATGTGGAAGCTCAAATGAACCAAAACGAAAGAGGACCCAGACCTAGGTTTGGAAAAATCCTAAGATCAGGTTTATTCAAGACATGTTATTGTGGTTCAGCCCATTAAGTAGATACTGCATTTACAACATACAGAAATTGTCTATAGGCAACTATATGAAATATAGTTGTATCTTTTATTAGAGGGCTTTTATGAGAAAGTCTGATAGAGCTGAGTAGGGGTGCACCATTAGGGTTCTATAAAATATAATACTGATTTTCAGAATTTAGTAGTGAGTGATTTTCTGTAAGTATTTTTTTTCTTGCAGCTGTATAGAGTAATAGTGCACCATGTTATAGTGGAAATGTGCATATTTCTAGGATTTTTTTAGAAGTGCTGTTGGAAAGCCAGCATTTCATGGCACATACTTTCCTGAAACTGATGACTTGACACTAAATCCACCCAAAGTTTGTAAAAATTCCCTACTTTAGACCAAGGAACTGCTCACAGTCTTTGTAGCAGGATAAAGAATACCCAGACCCAAATGAGTCCCATATTTTACAGAGTAAAAATTCTTTCCATTTTTCCATTTTTCTTTCTTTATTTTTATATTTTTTTTTACAAGGTGAGTAAAGCCTGAGTCACCAACATAAAGGTAGAATTAATTCAGTTTGGAAGAGGGTACTTTGGAGGGCACCTTAAGATCAGCAGAACACCCAGAGCTTTGTAGCCATGTGGGCTTTTATTTCATAAGCCATGTTGTTTCGGATAATTCTCAGCTGTAGGACCTGCCATTGATGTAAAAATGCCTGGGCCAGCTTTTAACTTGCTAACCTGAGTGCATTAGCAGTGTCACCACAATGATACAGAGTTCAGCACAGGTTAGCAGACCTACCCAGGAAGCTGGGTATATATCTGAGCAATTATCCTAAGCGTCTTTTGTTGGATCCTTATCATTATTTTTTCTTTCTCAAATATTTCTCTTCTTTCTTGTAATGGGAGATCAGATCTGGGGGCTCTGGAGGACATTTTGCTGCAGTGAATAGACCAAAATTTTGTAAAAGCTGCCAAGTCTATATGTGCTGACGATGCTTGCAATTTACTCTTGTGGACATGACGCCCTGCTTTGAATGCGGTCAGAGAATTGCAGTTACACATTTGGATTTCTCTGTGAACATAGGCAGAGATCTGAATCTAAATTGGGACCTAAAACCTTTCACTTGTAGCATTCTGGCTCCGCTCTATTTCAGGCTCTATCCCAATCACTGAAAGATTTATACCTTTATCAATAAATTAGCATGACTTTTATTACACTTACACCAGTGTCTTAAATTAACACTAAACTAAATGTAGATGTAGCACATTTCCTGCTTCAGATGATTTATTGCAATCTGTCTAAAATGAGTACAAAATTAAATTTGCCAGCAAAGTTGGATCTTTAACGTTAGGTCAGGCAAAATGTTATTGCAAGTCCACTGCTAAAGAGAGTTTGTAGATTGTCCTTTCTTGTTAAGATTTTTGGTAGACCTTTAGACAGAAAAGAAGGAAAACCAGTAAAGCTGTTAGTAGCTCTGAAAGCTCTATTGTGCATTTTATGTTAGGCTGGAGTTACTAGCCAGGACTAATGTTGCAGTTATACTGCACTGATAAGTTCTTGGCTCAAGGACTGGGTCCAGGTTTGACCGCCAGCCTTTTAGAAGGATGTGGACAGATCAGATGAGAACAGCAAAAATGACTAGAGATCTTGAAAGTGTAACCAGTGGGGAAAGACTGAAGAAATCAAGGTTTTAGCCTAAAAAAAAAAAAAAAAAAAAAAAAAGGTTGATAGGAGACATAAGTTTTCAGATAAGTAGTAGGTTTTGTAAAGGAGAAGGGAGTCACCTGATCTCCATGTTTGTGGGGATTGGGACAAATAGTTATGCACTTCTGTTGCAGCTAAAGAGGTTCAGGTAGACCTTAGGAAAAACTTGCTGATAGTAAAGGCGTTGAAGAACATTGAACGCAATTTGCTGGGGCAGTTTCTGAGTCCTTGTCATGCATGGTCTTTAAGCATAAGCTAGATAAAAATCTGCTTGATATGACATGTAGAGATGCTCCTGTTCTGGAGTGGAGGCATAGCAGCAATGGTCTCTTGATATCCTTTCCAGACCTGTGATGCTGTGGCTCCATTACTGAAGGCAAAGGCCTGGTTATACACTAGCATCAACACTGGTCTCCAAAAGGAGAGGTCTATGTCTAACCACCTAAGGTTGAGAAATGACAGGGGGAAAAGCTAAATTATAACTGTGTGCATCTGCCAAATGGCCTCATTTCAAGGTCTGCTTACAGTGCTGTTGAAATCAGGGCTGTTGCCATTACCTTCAGGAAGAACAACCTTTAACTCAAAATTGTCATTTGCTATTCACTGCTGGCATTCAGAAGTCTCAAGGTGGACACAGCAGCCTCAAACGCTGGGTCTGCCTTGGTGTTTGAAGGAATGGGACAGAAGGTTGGTGACTGCCCGTTCACATACCGACTGCTGCCATCTTTGGCCCTTCAGTGAGTTAGTGTCAATCCTGGGTGCCACGTTCGGAACCAGAAGGTCTAAGAGGGCACAACTGAGCTGTCTCAATCACGTCACATTGAGAACCACACCAGAATCAGTCGCAGGCTGCCAGAAAAGTTTTCTCTGTGTTTGCTGTATTCTATGCCTTGGTTTAAACAGAGCTGACGGCTCTTTTGAGAGCGTTGGACGAAAACAAAAGCAGAAACAAACGGGCATGGGGAAGGACAGTGTTGTACCCAATTCCTGTGATCCCGGCAGATTTACTCTGCGCTGCCATATGCTAAATCTGCTGGGTAAAGGATTGGATATTGCATGTAAAGAGAGGAGATGGGGCCTTTCTGAGGCTGACTTCTCCTGGCAGGAGACGCTGGCAGAATGAGTTGTTTGTTTGTTTTTTTGTGGGTTTTTTTTGAGATGATGAAATGCAGTGCCTTTTGTTGCTAAGAAAAACATCAGGCAGTTGGATACCATACTCCACAGTGAGCAGATAACAGAGTTCCTACTCCGTGTTTGTGTGGGGTCCTGCAAATAATACTTTAAATTCCCTGTTTGTTTTCTTGCTGTAAAGTGACACTTGTCTTTGAAGGAAAAACGCAAAACAAAGTCAAATAGAGAATAACTTAGAGCAGACAGTACAAAATGTTTCCTAACAATAAGGGCTGGAAAGCTCCATCTTCCCTGGGAAAACAAGCAGGAGAACAAGAGGCTGCACCTCAGCTACACTTAGGTGAGCACGGTAAAGCTGTTCTCTGGCACTGTACCTGGGCGAAAAAAACAGGAGGAAGGAGGAAGGAAGGAGATTCCAGCCTACTTGTAGTACAGTGTGATTCCAGTCACCCAGGCCAGATTTAATATGATTGGACCTGATATCTGGTGCCAGCCAAATTTAAAAGCCATTGTCAAATATGTTTGTAGCTAAGCTGCAGAGATCTGTAACTTGACTTGGGTTTGGAGGTGACAGCCAGCAGAAGGGAGCTCCTCGCAGCAGCACCCACGGCCAGGGTAGGGCCGGCTTTGTCAGATGGGGCTCGGGTGAAGGTGTTGCCTCACTGACTGGGACTGAGTCCTGCTGTGTAGAAGCCACAGCCCAAATTGACAGGAAATGGGCTTGAGAGATGAGAAAAGCCCAGGGATAATGGCTTATATGACTGCTGGGGCATGCTGAGTGGAGGGTAGGGCAGTCGTGAGACACTGCTAGATGAGCTAAAGACTCCATTAGATTGAAACTGGAGTACTGTATGGGATACATATTACTGATTGAGGTCTGGGGCTTACTGGATAAGAGTGAGCTGTTGTACAGTACAATTCAAGAGTGCTATTCGATCTGCAGTGGAGGAAAAAGCAAACCAAAGCTGTGCATTGAACAAATATGTCTGTGCAAAGATCTGGGTGGGAATGTGCACATTGCCTGATATGATTCAGTGTCCCAAATGGCTTTAAACAGCCCATAGAATTTCTATGTCTAAAACAGATTCTAGCAAAGGAAAGCTTTTATGATGCACTAATAGGCTCATTAGGCTTTCTTGAGCAAGGCACGCTCGCAGCATCGTATGCTTTTTCCATTACAGGAATTACACATGTTTTGTTGTGCTTTGGGTTTTGTTTTGTTTTCCACATAGACTTGCCCTGACAGTTCCCCCATTCAGGTTTATATTGGAGGTACCATCTCGAGCCAATGAATTTTATGAAATATGTTGCTGGCACTCACGGAGAGATGCATAAAGGAAATATTCTAATGACAGTTGGAAGGGCTTTGATCCCTTTCCAAGACTGCACTCATGTCTTTGAAATGTGAGTTTGGCAGTGCTGGAGAGGCTGGGCTCTTTGGTTCTCTTTGGCACAAGCCCATGTGACAGACATTATGTCCTCTATCAGGGGACCCACGTAACCTTGAGAAGTGTAAGCAATGCTCACAGATTGCATTGGGTCAGATAGTCTGGGCTGATAACAAAGCAGCCGCAGCAGTAGGGGGGAGTCAGCCCAGTCCAGCGCAATAACTGAAAACTATTTTGACCTGGTAACTGTTGGGTCTGCTGCCTGCGGCTACGTAGTTGGACATGAACTGCAAAAGTAGTTAATTTATGCCTCCTTGAGTGTAGGAATGTGGTGATGATGGATAGGGATGGGAGGTTATTAGAAACATAGGGAGGAAGGAGAGGATGGAATTCCAGCTCATGTTTTTATCTCTTACATGTACACATGCACGCGCACGCACACACACACACATACACACATGCACGTGCGCATGCACACACACAAATGCGTATATATGTTGGTTCCCTTGCATGCACGCTCTTGGCTGACTTGCACATATGCACAATCCAAATGCTTGCACACTCATACCTCAGTGCATGCATGCACATGCAGGCACATGTTCACACACAAAGGATTTGACTAAACTAAAGGCTTGATATGTTTATGTGTTGCAGGTTACAGTGTGTTTTTACAAAAGGGGTTACATTTACTTCCTCCCAAGCAAGCATGATCTGTTTACACCCAATCCTGTGGAGAGCCTTGGCTAAAAACCCTTTCAGCACTCTATTCTTTTACCATTTTAATACAATCTGCTCATTCATAGACTTTTGTTGGCTAACAGGGAGGTAGTGGTCAGAGGAATACTATAAAACTAAGTCCAATTTACTTGATTCGGTGGATTTACATTAGATATGAATTCAGTCTTGGTGATGCACTGATATCACTGGTGAATTAGTTAAATACTGTCTGTTCTGGATGTTGTCTGTGGTAATAATCCATGTACAAAACAGCCCTAGATGTTGAAGCGCATAGCCTGCATGCAATTAACTGGGAGAGTGACTGTGCCCATGCATTGAAAATGTGATAGGGGCTGGGGATTGGCTTGTGCAGACAGTAGGCAAAAAGACAACCAAGATTAAAAGAGATATCAGTTTAGATCATTTGAAACTATAAGAGAAGAGCGAGGATAAAACTCATAATCTTAGGAGGCGAATTTGATTATAGTTACTACTGTATGGATTTACTTAGACCATAAAATGCTTGCATCCACAGTCAACGACAGCAGTCTCAAACACAAACAGTGGGTCTTTCTTTCCCACAATGATACAAAACACACAAACATTTTTCTACTCAGAGTTACACAATGCTTCTCTTTCTGTCCTGTTCTCTCTCACACAAAATACCACGTCACTCCCACATTCTCTCTTATGCCTTTACTCACTCTTGTACTGATGCTCTCGCACATGCCAACATATGCATTATCCTGTTCATACGTACACATGCTCTATCACATTTTTCCCTCTAATACGCTTACACTTTTATTTGGAGATGCACATAATCACTCATGTAATTTCAAGTTATTGCTCATGGACACATTTAGCAATGAGTCTATGTTTGGAAAAGATGATTTAAGACACAAAGAAGATCCTGGAAATAGATTAAGTACAAGCTCAGAACATTGAGCAGATAGATACATGCAGAGCAAGCTTGAGGAGCTAAGGGAAAGATAGATGTATTGGGAACAGTGGAGAGATGAGAAATGTGTAAAGGGTCACAGTGCTGACCTTTCCTTCAGGATGTCATCCACATTGATCAGAAGATAAACACTGTATGGAATGGAAACATACCCTTCCATTGGTGTCCCCAAAGAGCATGTCTTCCTCCATGAGTCAGCGAGGGCCTGGGGACACCCAGCCATGAACTATTTTGGAGGCAATGACTTAAGCAAGTGGCAGGGGAAACTATTGTGGAAATATGAATGTGTTTTCCATTGGGGAGTCCTCCAGGGAAGGACAGAAAGATCTTGGTGTTGAGCCAACTCCCCTGGTTTTTTTTTTTTTTTTTTTTTTTTTTCACCCTTCTGGGAACAAAAGCCTTGCAAAGTATGCAAGGAAGGAACCCTACTTACTGAAAGTGAGTGCATTTGATTTGTGAGAGCTACATGAGCGTATACACACCCATGCACATATGGAAAGGGGGACTTTAGGAAGCAGGTATCAACCTGCTCAAGGCCATAATGGTGTTCTGTCCTTACAAGCTGCTGAACCGTGCTTGCAGTTAGGAGACTGACTCAGTGACAAACCCTTGTGATCTCTCTTTGCGTTATTTCCACTGGGCAAGTGAAGACAGTACAACTCATCTGTGTTTTGGATCTTGTGTTGGTAGAAAACTTAATACCAAGAGACAGTGTGGGCTGGAGACAGAGAACCTATGGGTTCACTCTCATGCTTCACTTTCTCCAGCTCTTCTCTGAGAGAGGATATCATGGTACCACTGGAACCAGTGTGGCAGTACAGTATAGGCTTTGACAAACTTGCTCCTCCTGTATTCAAGTATAGAAAAGGCTGTTCCTCCAAAGGAGAGCCAAAAGTACTTATAAAGGCCATTGAGTTTAGGGGATTGAATTTGCTGGCCCACAAACAAATTGCTCTGTAACCTTGAGACATCCCAAAAGCTAAAAAGAAACCCTGCTCTTTTGGGGAGACCTGTAAGCAGCCTTAGGAATTTATGGCATGATGTGGGACCTGCTTCTCCAATAGAAATTTGTTGTAAGGTGTGCTATATCTGGCTCCCGAGACAGAAAGGAGCAAAACTCTTAAGAATAGATGCTGACTCCCAAGCAACAATTCAGTTCAGAGCATTTTTCCCAGGGACTTCTGTGAGGGGCAGGAGGAGAAGAACATTCTTCTGCCACCAGTCAATCTGACTGCAAATGGCCAGGCTCCACACCTGCATACTCAGGCTATGTGTGAACCAGTTTGTCAATCCTGTGTTAAAAATAGGTGAGACCCAGCTGCCCTTCCTAACGAGATTCTTAAATGGGCCCATATTTCTTCATACCTTTCCATATTTTTAACTTTGTTTGTCTGTCAGGAATTTGGGAGGGAAACACTTTGCCTGTCAGTAATATTTTTGCCCACTTGTAGGCTTGACTGGTTTTGCTTATTATTTTGCAGGGTTTGAATACAGCAGATCTAACCTTGTTTTGCTTACTCCTATCTCCTTGGCGCTACTTTCCTTGCTGGAAATAGCAATTCCCTAAGACACATCCT
Organism: Dromaius novaehollandiae; assembly: GCF_036370855.1. Classification (NCBI taxonomy): domain Eukaryota; kingdom Metazoa; phylum Chordata; class Aves; order Casuariiformes; family Dromaiidae; genus Dromaius; species Dromaius novaehollandiae. The sequence goes on from NC_088117.1 coordinate 5,204,534, forward strand.
GTGTCAGGGTTAGACCATGTGTGTCTCAGCGTGAGTGACTGCTGCTTGCAGGAATAGCTTCATGAGCTGGTGCTTGTTATTGTGCTAGCCTGAAGACATGAAACTTGTTATTGTGGGGGAGAATTATAGGTAACAATAATAAACAACTTAGAGGAAACGTGCAAGGTAACTGCTGATACAGAAAGATTTACTGACCATAATACATGGTTAATTACATTCATAATAAATAGAGTCCTATACTGATCTCAGGAATGTGGACGGTTTTATGTTTGGATTTTGCAGTTGTAGCTAATCAATGGCTAGAAGACCTCATATGAGATTGACTATATGAATGTGAAGTAATTGAAGTTTGGAGGTGGGTTATTAAAATATTTCAGAGGACTGGTACTCAGGATATTATAAGATCTTTGCCTGGATTGCAGCACTTCTTCAATACTCTGTTGCTTTTGTGTTACCTTTAGAAAAATGGATTTCTCTTTTGCAGAGCTTACTTAGATGTCAATGAACTAAAGAACATCCTCAAACTGGATGGATCCACACACCTCAACATCTTCTTTGCCAACTCCTCTGAGGAAGAGCTGGCTGGAGTGGCAACTTGGCCGTGGGACAAGGAAGCCTTGATGCATCTAGGTGAGTGATAAAGATGTTTCCTCTTTGTAAAGCATTCTTGTGAGGCACTAAGAAGGAAAGACAAATATGCGTTAAGCTCTGTTCTGATTTCTTATCATTCCTCTAATATATAGTCAGGGGAAAAAAAGTATTTCACGATTCCCAGATACTGGCTCACAACCAGGAAAATATTAGGTTATAAACCCAAAGCATATTATGGTATTTGTAGATGATGTCAAGCTGAAAATATTTCACCTTTTAAGTGAAGCTACTTTACAGGGCATTCACTCCATGGGAGCACTTTGCAAAGAAGATTGGGGGGATAGGTGGGGGAGTGCTAGAGGGAAGCGAATTATTAACCTTAGCCTGTTACGATATGATCCTTAGTTCATTATCTAGTTTGTGTTCAATTAATTTTCCTCACAAAATGCAGCACACATGCTGTTTTTCTCTGCCAATGTGCAAAAGAGCAAACTGTGAGATCCTTGTATTTCTAATGTTCATTTGAGTGGAACTGGAAAGAGTTCACTGCCCTGCAGATTGTCCTGTGTGTTTCATAACTCGGTTGTTGAATACGGCTGCTGTAACCCAGGAATCCAGACAAAGCTATGCATCCTAGCAAATGAGTCATTGCCCTGACACCTGCAGTGCCACTGGACCTCTGTTGCTTGCAGAATATCAAATGAACCTCAAAAGGTTCAGAAGGCACCCACTGGGTCTGCACATACTTATCTTGACTGTGTGAACTTCCCTAGGGCTGCAAACCTGATCTGGTAATCTTGTAAGAGCAGGGACTAGCACAAGTTTTCCAGACATTTCTTTAGCTTGTTCAGACCTTCCTAGACTGGAAGTGAAGTCCAGTTTAGGCAAAGTTTGATCTTCTTGAAAGGCTATTTCTATCAGTTTTTACATTACCCGAGCCCAAACTGAGCAAAACAAAAAAGATGTGGCAAATGTAGAGGCCAGATGAGGAGAACTATTATGGTGTGCATTATTTTGAAACATATTATGGAAGTTGAATTACAAAGCAGCAACCTTGCACTCAAGCTATCAGAGTCAGGGAGGCTTTTCTATGTTCAAAAGCACATTACCCCCTAACCTAGATTTTAAAATCTCCTTATGGTCTCCTCTCTCCATAGCTGAGAGGCTCCATGGACAGACTAAGCAGGTGAAGCTGGCCTCCCCATTTTATTATGACATCCAGGATTGCAGCTGCTCTGCAAGAAGCGCGAGCAAACTTCCCTTCCCTAGGAACCAGCCCTGACAGGGGTCCGAACAGTGACTCCTGCCGAGCAAGGCTGGAAATAAAGCCCCTTCCACTCCAGCCAGCCTGCAGCACCACCTCCATGTGCTCCTGCTGTCAGAGCCTGAAACAGAAGAGCTATGAATGCCCGCACCAGCCCCGCAGTAACTCCGATTGCTTGTGACTGTGCAACAGTTTGGGTTGCCTTTGGGAAACTTTACCCTTAATGCTACTGCTGGAAAGAAGTAAGGCTGCAGTAAATCTGATCTTCCCCTAAATGGGTGTTTTCACAGCTTCCCTTAGTGTTGCCGTGGAAGGGAGCGGAGAAAAAGGGGAAGGCTCTAGAGCACCAAGAAGATCCTTCCACAAGAGGGCTGGGGCTTGCTCAAAGCCCTAATGGGTTGTTCTGTCACTTCATTAAGCTAATTGTCAACATCGTGCCTGAGCAAAACAATTTAAATTCAGCCCCTACAGTGTATTGACAGAATTCATTGACCAAAGAGAGATCTCACGAGAAAAAGACATTAACCGACAGTTTAAAGTTGACTCACAGTGGAAAAAAAGTAAAAATAAATAAATAATGGTCATAATTTCCTGTCATAATAGCCCTCCCAGACCTGTGCTTGGTCTGTAAGAATTCATCTTTAATCTTTTTTACTCTCTTCTATAAATCCAATATGTACTTAATAAAAAATATGAAATATGTCCTGTGGTGCAGATCTAAAGGCTGGGATAGAGATTGCCTGGGTGAGGGAGTTTATCTTTTCTGTAAAACTGCAGTTGATTTAGATTCTTGACAGCTGTGAAAAATACAAATTTTCAACAAAGGCAAAAATAAAATCACCCTCTCCAGCTGCCTCCGGGCTGTCCAATGCCAGAACTATTTAGCCAGCCTTTATTTTGAAGGTACCTCCTGCTGAGGAATTTCACCAGTACTCCTGGAACTGGAAAACAAACTCCAAAAGTATCTTTGGGAAGGAGACTCTTGCAAAACAATATACCTAGATACTCTCAGGATGTAAATGGTTCCACCTGGGCAGAGCCCAAGCACTGGAGGAATCAAGTATATATTGTATAAAGGGGGAGAGAAGGATACAGAGAATACAAGGATCACAGTAGCTGTGTAATTGTATGTCTGTATACTGGTAATTGGACCTGTGGAGGGCTGGTATGAGGACCGGTTCAATGCCCTGAAAAGGGGTGCACAGACTCTGAATGTGATCCCAAGAAAGCATTGATGTGTCATAATAGGCAGGATGTTGCAGTGCGATTAACTCCCTCTTTTGTGTTTGTATTCAAATCTGCAACTCCATTACTTTATGCATATGTAAACATACAGATATACTTATGTGCATGTATGCATGCACGTGACCCTTCTCTGCACTGTGTGCATGCATTCACATATGCCCACACACACAGTGTTCTCTTCTCTCTCTTGCATATCTATGTGTGTGTCCTTGCAAGACATACAAAGTAGTCCTTCCTCTCTGTTCAGCATTAATAAAATTTCACCTGGAGCACTGTGTCATGTTTGTGCACCGAACTTGAAGGAAAATGTGAGACAACTGGGAAAACCAAAGGAGAACAGTCAGGGAGGTCTAGAAGATGACTTGAGCTACAAGGAAAGGTTGAATGGATTAAGGTTGTTGAGACTAAAGGAAAAGAGCCTGAAGTGGGGATGATGACAAACTCATAAAAGCTGATGAAAGGGGAGAAGAATCTTGTTATTTGTATCCATGCTAGTCAGGACTTGAAGCTATGAACTTCAATTACCAAAAATTTGATTCAGATTAGATATTAGGAAAATCCATCTAATGGTAAGGATACCAAGTGTTGAACTTGATTGCTGGGGCAGTTGTGTCATCAGAGGTTATAAAAAGACAATAGGCCAATATATTTCAGGGATGATATAGGCCTAATTGGTCTTGTTTTGTTTGGGAGCTGAATTAGATGGCTTTTTGAGGTCTTCTCAGTCTTATTTTTCTGTAATTCCATGATTATTGCAAAATAAGTTGCTGAGCAGATGAAAATGAAGAGTCTATGGTATGTCAGAACCTGGTGATCTCATCTTCTCTGTGTTAGAGTCACTGATAAAATTCCTCCTGCCAAAACCTTTTCTCTCCTCATGACACTAAATCAATATTGCACCATATCCAAGATTGGTTTTACTGTTATTTCTTTCCCAAAGCAGCCTCCCCTTCTTTTGGTAGGCAATATATACAAACAGTTTTAACTAAAAGGCTTGGAAAAGTTGAGGCCAACAAGATAAATAGACAATATAGAGGGCATATCATAAATCCAAAGCTACATCTAGCTGAGCTAAAAATATAATTCTTACGATTAATTCAATATACTGTAAAGCCTCAGTAATTTACTATTTGCTTATCTACACATCCCATAATTCACACAACAAAAAAATCACCATACCATTTCTTTGCACATATTTAACAACCACAGAGATCTTTTAGAGCTATCATGTTCCAGGATTTCAAATTTTTTGACACATTAGACTTATGCATATTCATTAGTGGACTATGCAGTACTGTCACAGACAGTTCAGATCAAACTAGGCTTGACTGAGTATATGAACAGAGTATATTAATGATGGTTACTTCAAAGCTGTCTATATGATCAAAGCACACCGCACAAAAATCTCACGCTTCCTAGCACTGTGCATATTCTTTTTTTGTCCAGCTATTAGTTTGCAAATATTGGCAACACATACTATGATTCTTAGGGTGTATCGTAAGTTAGTAGCTTTCTGTTGTATCTATACTCCCCAGAATAACGTGCAGTGAATGTTCCAGGTATGTTTTATTTGCCTTTTGGTATCAAATGCATTGCTTACATTTATCTGGGGGGAAGCATTCTGTTTAAGAACACTACATGATTTGAAATTACATTGTATGAGGTGATTGCATGGGGGAATTTTGTCTGAGTTAAAAACAAGCCAACTGAATTGACCATATTCACTAGGAAGACTCATTGTCACTATGTTTTGGTTTAGGACATTGGAGTTTGTCCCCTGATTCCTTATCCTTAGAATCCCTGATTGCAGATGGGATTAAGTCTTGCCATGTGGTTTCTCTTAGGAGATAAGGTGTCTGATTGTGCCAAAAGGCTGTCTACTATGGAAGATCAGATGAACTGCTGGTGGATCTGCCGTTAGAAAAGACTTCTCTTGCTTTTTCTAAGAGACAAGGCAAATGCAGGTCTTCTTTTCTTTTCTCCTTGTAGGTGGCATTGTGCTGAATCCCTCCTTCTATGGAATTCCTGGCCACACACACACGATGATCCATGAAATTGGGCACAGCCTGGGACTCTATCATGTCTTCCGGGGTATCTCAGAGATCCTCTCCTGCAGTGATCCGTGCATGGAAACTGAGCCCTCCTTTGAGACTGGGGACCTCTGCAGTGATACAAACCCTGCTCCTAAGCACAAGCTGTGTGGGGATCCTGGACCTGGCAATGATACGTGTGGTTTTCACAGTTTTCTAAACACACCGTTCAGTAACTTCATGAGTTATGCAGGTACTCAGCCTTCCTTGGTTTGCTGTTGGGGACTTTGTTTGGGTGGGAATAAGGAACAGCAATATTACCTCTGATTTCTACAGTCTATTTCATGCGGGGCTTTATGCTGACATCTGTGTCCGTGGATCTAGGACCAAACTTGATGAGGAGCTGACCTTGATAGCCTTGGGAATCCCTTACAGTTCTTGTGATTTTTTTTTTCCTAGCTTTTGCAAACTTTTCATAGTTTTATGTGATGACTAGGTAGAGGGAAGAAATGAGACAGGCATTAAGAAAACAGCTCCTAAAGGCTCTACAGCAAATTAGATACCCTGTTACCCTGGGGTGTAGATACCTGATCTATGAGGTCTCCTTTGAAACACCCCAAGTTCAGAGATTATGTTTACCTGCCCCCAAGGAGATGCTGAATATCAGATGAATATTGATACCAAAAAGGCTGTGGGATGAACCTATGACCAGTAGGCAGCTAATGAGATGCTGCTCATGCCTCTGTATGTCTGCTCAAATACCACGTTTGTTGTTGGATTTTGGTCCACTGCGGTTCAGCTACGATCACTCACATCTCTGAGTTTCATCATCAGAGCATGAATACTGGGACAGCCCCTGTATAGGGATTGCTGTTCTGGTAAAAGTATACCAATGTGCTGCACTGGTTTGTGGTGGGAGTGCAGCTACAAAGGCTCTGTACCACCACAGTAAAACTGTCCCTCCAAGTGGAACAAGCTTTATCAGCAAAAGCCTGATTTTGTAGTTACAACTCTGTATACACCAGAGACTTCTGTTGGCACAGCTGTGTTGTTCGAGGATCCCAGTTCACAGCAGTTCCTACCAACAGAGCTATGCTGGGAGAAACCTCCCATGCAGATGCAAGCTGGAAATCAATGCTGACACTGCATTGCATAATGCAAAGAGGGCATCTGAGCTACTGTAACCCCTGCCCATCAGACAAATGTAGGGGGGGGGGATCCTTGCATCTGTCTTTCAGACAAATGTAGGGGTGAGACCCTTGCTTCTGTGCATCAGGAAGACATAGGAGTGGCACCCTTGCTCCACCCTTGGAAGTTCAAGGAGAAATGAAAGATCCTATTTTATTTTGCAGAAAGAAAAGGGATACCTTGGGCAGTATTTACCCCTACGTTGGGTCACAGAGTCTAGTCATGATGTAGGTCTATGACATTGAGCTGGCAGCATCAACAACGTTTTAAAGGTGGCCAATACACTCATAACCACTGAAGGGCACCTTTATACTACAGGCAGAAACACAGATTGGCCACTCAAAAGGTCATAAGAGTGCTTATCCTGTAATAAAACTGTAGGAAAGCAAAGTGTTTAATGTCAGCTGGGGCACAGACTGAAATGATTTATAACATAAACGATTTTATGCCCTTCATGGCACTGGCTTAAAGTGATGCTTAGGTTTCTCTTATTTTTCTATTTGTTTAGAGGGTGTTTTCAGGGACGAGCATACACACACTGAGTCAGCTCTTCAACATATTATGCACTTTTCATGCATGCAGTAGGGCAGAAAGTCTCACTACCTGATATATTCTTGTGGTAATATCACACCTACAAGTAGGTACCCCTTTGGATTATAATAACCCTCCACCAAATCTGCTTATGTGTATGGGAAAAGGGGTGGAGTGTGCATGTTTCAAAATGCCACGGTCTCTTCTTCCAAAGGGAATTTGCCTTGCCAACTCTCTCGAGAGATGAGACAGAGAGGCCAAGCACACAGATACCTATCTGCTATTGGGAACTAAAGATGTGCTGGTGCTGTGAGCAGAAACCATTTATTTTTTCTTGAAATATTAAGTGAAGCGACATGATAGGCATCTCTTGAGCTCATGCATGAATCTGTTTGCTTTTCTGTTGTTGCCAGTGGAATAAAAATCATATCAGGATATCAAATTGCTGTAGATATACCTTTGAAACATCTAGGTTGAGGTCATAAAGCTCTAAACATTGCCTTTCTTTCCTTTCTTTTTTACTGCTTGTATAGAATTTAATCATGCGATGTTTGTCTGTCCCTCTCTAGCATCCATCCGTCCAGTCACCTCCAATTCTGTAGCAAAGCACTGACTTAAGGGTAGCTTTTTTTCTCATAAGATAATAAGTCATAAAGTCCAGAAGATCAAAAAGTGTGACAAATGTTTGTATTCTTTTTACAAATGTGAATAGCCATGTTGCCCCCCCCGCCAAAAAAAATATTCTTTTAGACCACTCTCAATGAAATCAGCAGGAATTTACCTCTGAATTCTATTGGAATAATCATCCTAGCAAAGTCTCTTGAATTTCTCTAACTATTATTCATGTGAGGGTCTTGAGCCTTTCTTGAAATCAAGTGACCAAGTGAAATATCTTCCTTCCTCAGCTCTCCTCCCTTTCCTCACCCCCAGGACACAGCCTGTGCTGATGTTTGGACAGATTGAGAATGCAGGTCATCTTTCTCCTGTGCTGCTGTCTCCCTGCTTTGTCCTATATATATTTTATTGTTCCTTTATGATGGCTATTAAGGGCCTTTGTCCCCTTCCGGGCTTCTGTGAAGAATATTTATGGCTTTTACAGCATGCTCAGGGATAGACTATCGATAATTATTGAGGAAATCCAAAGACGTCATATTAAAGCAGCTTTCTGCATACCCAGAGGGATTTGTAGATATTTGCAAGCTGGGGATGTCTGTCTATCTGAGGAGCATGTTTAATGAGGGGAGGTTTGCTGCTCTGTGGAATTAGCCCTGGAAAGACACAGAATAACTGAGGAGTCCTTACTGCATTAGCAGCAGCAGGACTGAATTTGGGACCACAACTTGAGCAGGATCCCAACCAAAGCTTGTGTCTTAAGGAAGATGTGGTAAGGTTTTAAATTAACCAGAAAATTCACCTTTTTCTTTAGAACAAATTCATATTTTCTCATTCCTCTCGAGTTTCTCAGGGCATAGACCTGAAGACGTCTGAGCACCTAGTAATGCTATTACAACATCAAACTGGCAACACACAGGTGACTCACTGAACAGCCTCTGATGACCTGCATCTTCCCAGAAAAGTGTATTACTTGACCTGTGCAAAATTGTCGTTGTTGTTTGTATCGCAGCAGCATGCAGAGGTCGCCTCTGAGACTGAGGCTTTGCTGTGCTAGGAGCTCTGCAAACACGTGTGAAGAGACACTCCGTGTTTCCAAGAGCTTCTCATCTGATGGGAAGAGTATCAGGAAACTGGTTAAAGTGCTAGCATCCAGTTCTTCTTCATCGTAGCTTTTCTGGGTGACTTTGCACAACATAGTTATTTCTTCTGTGATTGCACGATAGAGAAAGGGTAACTTCCTACCTCTTCAGGGCATTGTAGTTTTAAGATTGTTGGGTGTTCAGAAAGTACCTTTTGATAACTGATTTTGCTAGATATGTTCTTATTCCCAAATCATGCTTGGGAAAAACACATGAAATGAGAAACCCAAAGGTACCATGGATATCTATGGGAAATTATCCAGCAAAATGATTTCTCCATTTTGAATCAGAAAGAAATTCTCAATATCAAAAATAGTCATGAAAAGTTTGAAAAGGGTTTTGAATCATATTAATTTGGGACATTTTTAATAGAAAAAAGTTATACTGAACCAGATTTTTCCATTTTTAATCAAATTTTGCATACAATTTTAAATTGATTTTTCAGGACATTTCATATATGTTTTTGTTCATTCAGAAGTTTTAACAAAAATGTTTTAATTATGTTAAAATATTTTTAAATTGTGTGGGTTTTTTTAATCTAAGAAATCTGTCAAGTCTATTGCACGCAGTTGACATGAATCCCATGTCAGTGCTTTATCCTAACATTGTCTTTCCTTTGCTTTCACAAGCTATTCCCATGGCAAAATTTTCAATTTTCAATTTTTATCCTGTCTTAAAATGTCACTTGACTGCACCTGGAATGAGGAAATAACCTCCATGTCACAACTGATTTTTGCACTGTAGTGGCCTCTGGTCTGTGTCAGTTGGCCTCAAATGTTCCCTGGGCATCCTCGGTGCAGCCCCATCTGAGTGAAGGACCACTCATCCCTCCTACCATGGACCGGCTGCCTGTGCTATGAGGAATGGGTCCTTCTGTGGCCTCCTTTAGTGCTGCTTTAATTTCTGTGGGCGTAGTAGAGGGATTCACCCCTCATTTTCTACCTTTGGACTGAGGGAGGTCGATCTTCATCCCATTGACTTTCTAAGGGGCGGTGAAGCAGGTTAGCAATGAGTCAGTTCTCCCTGTAGGCAGAGGGAGACAGAAGATCTCTATCTTGTGGTGCAGATGCTTTTGTATTTCCTCAGGGCAGATAACCACCTTATTTCTGTACAAAGCCTCATGAGACAGTAGCTTTTCCTGATATGCTGAGCCAGTCTGCAATGGGCAGATGCTGAAGAGCAGGGTGAGATGTTTGTGTGGAAAGCATATTTCCAGAAAGGGAATCAGAGGAATGTATGCAACAGGAAAGGAGGGGGGAAAAAGGTCCTTTAGTGAAATGCACTTTTATCCTTTCTCTCAGATGTGTTTTCTTTAAAAAAAAAGTCTCCCAAGTTCAGAGGTTCACCAGTAGCCCCAGCTCTGACCAGAAGGTGCTGCACTGAGGCTTTCTGGCTTTCATCTCCATGTGTCCTTGTTCCCCATCTTGGGGTGACCTCTAGGTGCTTCACATGTGACCTGGACTGGAGGGAGGGAATGTTCATTGATTTATTTTTTTCCCTTTTTAACTTTTGTTTCCTTTCACCTGCCTCCAGAAGTGATGACTGCACTAATTTGTTCACAGGCCATTAAGTTTTGAGTGCTGCAAGAACACATCCAGGCCTGTGCAAGAAGCTCACGTTCACCAGGTCGTAATTCTCTCTCTTGCTCTTTCCTTATCTCCTGTGTCATGGATTTGATTTTTGTTTTAATTTCAGATGATGACTGCACCAACTCCTTCACGCCCAACCAAGTGGCCAGGATGCACTGCTACTTGGATCTTGTGTATCAGAGCTGGCAGCCCGCCAAGAAACCGGCTCCTATTGCAATTGCCCCCCAGATTGTGGCTCGGACGTCCACCTCCGTCACCCTGGAGTGGTTTCCACCCATTGATGGCCACTTCTTTGAAAGGTGATCACGCGCTGCTCTGTACTCTTGCACTGAACTGAACTGAAAGGGGAGAACAGGGAAACAACCCAGGTCTCCACTCCAGGAGAGCATTTTTAACATGTGCTACGTTCTGTATGGGTTAAGGATGCTTTCCTGAATTGGTTCATATTGAGGAGATTATTGATCTGTTTTCTGTTGTTCCTTTCTCAGCCTGTAGCACTCTGTTGAGGGCCATTGATTTGCCATGTAAAGGGCAAATCTTCTTCCATATGTTACAGGGGGAATTTTCAATCAGTGATTCTGGCTGTGTGATTTTTGCTGTTATTGCTGCTCACAAATACCTGTAGTCTTCAGCTCTGCCTGAAAATTCCTCCTCCTTCTCTTGCACTTTTCCTTTGCAAGGTTAGGACAAATCTTGTTTGTGCTCCCATGACGACATGGGGCTCACAGGCAAGGGAGCGCTATGGTCTCACAGGGCGAGGAGGTGGCAGGGCCTGGGAGAATGGCAACTGCTGCCTCCTACCCTGAGCTGCAGGTCTGAGATGGGAGTTGAGCAAGGCAGCGTCAAAGGACCGTGTCCAATGCTCTGCAGCAGGTATTCAAAAGGACAAAATGAAGCCACTTCTGCCACTTCCTCTGCAGTATTTCTGTGTGGCAAATCTCTAGAAGAAGGGAGGACTGCATATGAGAAACCAGCCCCCTTATTCTGCAGTCTGTCTGCATGTCAGTAAATTCTAAGGATGATAGGCCTAAAACCCTGAATATCCTGCAAGTGTCATCTAGCTGCATCTTGAAGAGGGTGTGTAGGTTAGCATGTGTGTATGTGTTCGCATCTGATACATATGCAGCCAGGTGGTATCACAAATGTAAAATTAAAATGCATACAGGGCTGTGGACAAGAATTGCAACACATTGCAGCTCATAGCTAGAGCAACCCTACCTCAGGCAATGCAATGAGGCATTTCATTCAAATACTTTTATGCAGAGCTTGAATGGGCTGTGGGAGCTATAGGAGTCCTGATAAAGATCTTCCTAAATAACTGACCTTCTCACACTACTGTTAGCTCACCTCCCCTGCTTGCATTTTATCTCCATCTTCTTCGTTATTCTATAAAGAGCAAACTTTGAGTATTCTTCAGGACTATAGTGGTCTATCACAGTGTAGCAGTATATCACAAGAGGCCAAATTTGCAAGCATATTAGCTGTCTCAGCACTTCTGCTTTATTCAGTGAGAGTACCTTGAAACCCACTGTCTCCAGTGTGGATGAAACGTCTTCCAGCGCTGAGCATGAGGACACCCTGGCCATTTCAATGGCTGGCTTGCAGTAGATTTGAGTGTGCAGATAGCTAGCATCATCTGCTCATAGATTTTCCCCCTGAACTGCAGATTGATACCAGAGGGGAAAGATCAGGTCATATGAGGAGATGATAAAGAAGGGTCTTGTGCTCTGAACAGTATTTGTTTTAATTGCAGTCTTGCAACAGAATGCTTTTACAACCTACGTGTGAAAAGAAGTATGTGAAGTACTGAAAATGAATTCAAAAATCTTTAGCCCATATTCATTTTTAGATAACTTAAGTTTCTCCAATTTAATTTAGATTTCAGAAGATACTTACTGTGTGTTAAATAAATACCATCTGCCTCTTAAAACATATTGATAGAGAGTTAATTGTTATGTAACCAAATATGTCTTTATTACATATTTCTTATAACTCAATCAATATGTTCTTAATAACCCTTAGTTAGCTGCTTCTTAAATGACATACAATGGATAGCCTGCTAAATCTAAAATTTCATAACAGAGTTATCATATGTTAAATAAATAGTGATTTTTCTAGAAAAATATCCTTTGGGATTTCAGATCTGTGTGTTCATTATTACTGACGTGATTTAAAGAGACAGTCTCAAATAGTTTGAGTCCAATTCTTTGTTAAAATTAAATTCCTGAAACTAAGAGATACAGAAATATTTCTGTGACCATTTTAAAATGTCACTGAAGTATATACATTTTCCTGTCTAAAACAAGCCAAAACTTCTGATGTATTAATCAAAACAAACATAATAGCAGTATTACAGTGACTAATACCGGAAAAGCTCATGTGCTTAACTTTAAGTACCCATGTGTCCAGTGTTGCATGGTTAAAGATACATGCCTGTGTCAATTTGCGAAATTGGGTCACTGTGCAAGACAAGTAGGAGGTAAAATTGGCTAAGTATAATCTTATCTGTGTGTGGGAATACTGTAAATCTCTGCAGATATTTTTACACAAAGTGCACACCATGGCCCAAATTTTACTTGCCTCACTTGAATGAATAAACTCATTCACTTCAATGGGACTATTCATGTAAAAAACAGAAGACTGATACTCAACTGCTGAGTGCCTTGGGCCTGATTTCTAATGCACAGAGCCCCCTTCCATGCTGTTTTGACAGTGTAAAAGGACCTTAAAAGGATGAATGGCTCTGGCTACATTAGCAAGTATTGTGGCCCAATATAAGTGGATCTGTAGCGCAAAACAGTTGTTAATGAAGACCTGACGTCAACACTATATGTGTTTGAGGGAGGTTTACTTCAGACTAGCTCTAATCTGGTCCCAGGGCCTGAATGGCATTAGCAGTTGGAGCATATCAGGTGTGGTCCTGGAGCACATTTTGCACCTTGCTTTCATGCAAAACAGAGTCCAGCTTCTGTGCTCTGTCTGTGGATGAGGTCCTTACGGAGCTGTGGTTGAAGGGAGATAAAGCATGGCCGTAAAGGCTGTGTACATCTTCTCTTCTTAGATGCAACTTCATCACATGTGCCGCAATAATAGGTGTTTTTCTCTTGAGGCCTCAGTTCTAAGAAATATGTGGTTTTGGGAGTAGAGAGTAATCCTAATTCATGGCTTTTGTAAATCTGGGCACTTGCACCTTAGCAAGTGTACCTACACAAGCTGTGCACAGAATTGAAAGGTTCTTCCTGCCAAACCCTCCTTACTTATATAGTGTATACAATTGATGGATGCTATATTGCTCGAGTGTCGTTTACCTGCAATAAATTTGCCAAAGGGAATTTAAACCTAAGCGCTTGCAGCTGGCTGAGCTTCTAAACATCTCTAATAATCAACTATATCAATAACCAGCATTTCTTCTTGTGACCTCTACACATGAGACTGAAATACTTGCCATTCTTCATGTTCCCATAATAAAAGCATTAAGATTGTCACATGCGCATATAATAATATGTAATAATAAAATAATAACAAAGCCAACAAAACAAGTGAAAAACAAGTGAGAAAAAGAAAACTTTATTCATTTCCTGGCTCCATCTATTAGATTCGTTCATCTGCTGTCGCTAAGCATCCATTCATGTGTCTACTATTTGATATGCATAGGCGGGATGTAAACAGTTATTGTGATAGGGCTCTGCAGCAAATTCTGCTTGGATGGAAAACTCTGAGTGCATCTGCTCTTCCAAGTTTTCATTGAGGTGGTTGCATTAATTTCCATGAATCTGATGATATCTCATTCCTAGCAAGCAAATATTTTGGTCAGTATGGTTCCCAGATCTAGATGGCTGGGCTTGATAATTTTTTACTTAAATCTTGCTGGAATGCTTCAGTGCTTTGGAGGGCAGGGCACCGATTCTGAATTCCAAGTAAGCAGGTACAATTTAGTCTGAAAAGAGGCATCCGTTACTGAAAGGAATGACAGATCTTTTCTTCTTTTGGGTTGCTCACTAAACTGATACTGGCTGTGTAAGAGTTGCCTGTGTATCACCAGTAACCTTTATATTCTAAATGCACTTCACTGAAAGATCACGCTGTAGGAATGAATTCCTTCTGTGCTCTGAACTTCATAAGCTGGAATCTCCCCAGCACTTGGCTTATTAGAAAACAGAGAAGTCGAGATTTTCCATTACCCTCACCTTGGGGAGTCCTGTGCACCAATGTATAAGGTGTCTGATATGCTTTGTTCCTAATTAATAGTGTTTTGAACCATTTTACACTCATCTTTTCATGATGTCAGTGGCTGCATTAGGTGTAAGTATCTGGCTTAGATTTTCATAAACCTGTAAATGCAATTCCATAATTAGTTCTGACATCCATGGCAGCTTGCAGGATTTGTGTGCAAAAGTTTGCAGACCAAAAGCTTTAACCCAGGAATCATACCCTGTATAACTCCTTTTAGCCAGTGGAGTTACATCAGGGCTGAGTTTGGCTCCCAAATTGGAAAAGTAAAAAGAGAAAGTTTGCTCATAGCCTTTCCCACATGATGCTCCTTGTGATTTCTCTTACCTCCAAGTCCTTGCTGGTAAAAGGAAATGTTTGTCCATAAGCCTACAGTTTTTTCCACCATGGCAGCCTATGATGAAATTGTATAGCTGCTAATTTGAGTAGAAAGCAGCCCTAATTGTGGAAACTTGGCTTTCAATGTCCTGTCCTCATCCAGGACCAAGCACTAATGCAGGAGTCTCTTTGTAGAGAAACTGAAAGAGTATTATTACAGGGATTTCTATCCTTATTGCTGGTGGATGTGTCTGAAAAACAACTGCACAGTAATAATTCTACATTTTGATTTCTCAGTACCTTTTATTCCAAGTTCTTAAAATGTTTTGCATATATTAGTTAGGCAAGCTGTGTGAGGCACTCAGATTGCTACCAAATAGACAGTTGAGAAATGAAATAAGGAGGTAGTACCATGCTAATAGTACAGATGGGTAAAGTGAGACAGAGAGGAGAAGCTATTCACAACTTGCCCAGATTTATTCATTATGACTGTTATAGATTATGGAAGGAAGCGGAGGGCACCCTTGCTCCATTTTCTCTGTTCTACCTAATTGTCACATTTTATTCCTCGGAAGTTTTCAGCAGGTGCATCCCTTTCTGTGCTGTCTCTGAGTTCAGTCGTTTACTGTCTCTTAGCAGGGGTGGCTGTGGGCCATATTGAAATGGATATGAGTTTTACTGCTGATTTTCTTCCAGGTCCCCCTGTTGATGATCCCTGCTTCCATCTAATTAAGCCAGCAGAAAGCTGACTTTCAAAAAGATCCCTGTCAACAAATACGAGATGCTAAGCTATAGAGCAGCTGAGCGTGTGTCGTCTCTAACACCAAAAGGGAAGCTAGAACACAAAGCTTGGAAGGGCTGAGAGAGTAAATTTACAGTCATGGCCCTGTCCTTGCTGAAGACCCAAAATAACTTCTGCCTGAGGATCGCAATGCCCTTCACAAAACATTGCTCAGATAAATGGCACAATGGGAGTTGGTTCAGATTTGCATAGTTGATTATAATAATTGATGACTCAATTGATACTCACTTGAAGAGTTTAGAGAATGTACTATGTGTCAGACACAAATTGTTTGCCTAAAACCTCTGCCCTTTCTTAGGTGGATTTTTTTCATTTAAGATCAGATGATAATTTCTTTCTTTCCTTTTGGGTGATCAGCATTCCTTAAAGCAGAACAATGAATTCTGAATAATAAGCAACTTTTTGGCATGAATAACCGCACATTCTAGGTCATACACAATTCCAAATTGCATGATCCCATGGAACATTAGGGATGAATTGTGTGAGCCACATCCTAAGCTGATACAAATCAGTTTAATGTTATGGAAGACATTAGAGACACAAGAGTCTACATCAGCTTAAGCGCTGACCTTGTGAATGTATTAGCAAAAATACTTGTGAATCAGTGTTTAACTGGGTTTTCCTGTTCAGCCACTTTTGCTGATAGTACTCTGTTGACAGTAGCTAGTATTGCCTTAGATATATTGAAGGAATCTTGGCATAGGGCAGTGAAGCGTCTTCATGCCATGTCATGCCATCTGATGGCATGGGCCCACGTGATGTTTCAGTTCAAAAAGAAAAGAGCCATCCACCAGTGCCAGATATCAAATCCACTATCCCCTGTGAAGATGATTCAGGGCATGCTCTTTTCCATATGATGACAACTGGCCCCTTTTCCATACTTCTAGTGATCTGGGTTGTGACACATCTCAAAAAGCAGGCACTTGGGTATTTAGCAAAGCCATTCTTGTGCAGAGCAACTCCGTCTCTGATGTTCTCAGTCTGAGACTTTACTGTCGCCTCTAATCAACTGTATGCCCAAGGCCTTCACAATCCTGGAGATACTACGAGTTCGTGCAATAAATCCATGGTGGGAGCAGAAATAGATCTAAAATCTCCTGAGGCCTGTTTTTCTGCTCTAACCACTAAGCAGCACATATTTTCTTTTGTCAGAGTTTGATCCAGTTGCAGTGCAGGGAAAAAAAAGATAGAGCTGAGCATAATTTTACAGGTCGCTGTCGTTTTGTATTCCATGCTAGAGTCACACAGATGCAGTCTTCACAGGCCATTAGCCTGAACCTACAGAAGGTCAGTGTCAGAAAACACTCTTGTCAGTGCTGTAAGAAAAGAGGGTTAAGTGGAACTGAATTCTAAGCCTTATTGTTTTTAATATAGTTGAATAAGCAGCTCATTCAGCTGTTACTAAGTTGGTGTGTTTTCCTGTTTTCCTGGCCTCCTAGAGAAGTGGGATCAGCATGTGATCTGTGTGCAGAAGGAAGAGTCCTGGTGCAATACGCGTTCAGTGCCTCTTCCCCGATGCCGTGTGATCCCTCAGGACACTGGAGCCCACGGGAAGCAGAAGGTGAGTCATGGTCTTGGGGCCTGGATAGCCCTGCAACAGTGGGGCAAAGATGCAGAGACTGAGGAGGGGAAAAGTCAGGCCAGGGCAAAAGGAGAGCCACAAGGAAAGGGGCAACCTCTGGGAGAAAGTGAGTGACTGTATCTGCACATAGCATGAACAAAGCCAAAGGACAGATGAACACCCTGCATCCCCAAAGTATTGCGACTGGCTGAAACACCCGTATTTTGGCACCTATGTCCTGACCCTGCCTATGAATTAAATGAATTCAGGGAGCTGAACCTGAATTTCAAAAAGCATTACAGTGCCAAGAAGTGCTGACCATTCAGATCTGCCAAATGAATTTCTCAGGGGAGCTGTTTACTCCTTCTGTTCCAACTCCGAAAGTGAAGAATTGCATTTTATTTTTTTGGACCTGATTTCTTCTGCCTTCACTTGCATTGAATAGTAAATTGCTACACCAGTAAACACACTGAAAAGAGTGCAGAGTGCCCTTTAAGCAAGTACTCTGCATTATGAACACAGATGACTAAATCAAGCCTAGTATAGTTCAGGGTGCTTTGCAAGTCATTCTTACTGTTCTCGTGTAGAGCACACAGGAGGGTAGAAGGATTTGCAGAGGTGGATATAAAATGCCATTAGATCTCCATCATTAATTCTCCTCCATATGTGTGAGGGTGGTGCCTTCCATTATGTAAGTAGGTGGAGGTGGTGGAGTATGTTTAAGAGTATAGCAGGCAGAGGTCAGTAATCACAAGTTATGGTTTAGGAGAAGCAGAGTATTATTTTGTTCTGTTCATTATTGGGTATTCCTTCAGGTGCAGCACACCCTGGGCCCAGGCTTTACTTTAAACACATAGGTAGGCTCATTGAACTCAAAAGGCCCTTGGCTGGATTTTTCAAACTCTTCATTATACAAATACTTCCTTATATTAAGGGCTTCTGTGACCTGCAGCTAAGGTACGTAGGAGTTATTATACAAGGAAGATTATTTGTAAGGTAATAAGGTGATACACGCAGTGTGGCACCCAGGAGCCTTCCTTGTCCTCAGGTCAGCGTGTGCAGCAAGCTGTGTTCCAGCTGGTTGATGGGACAAGACATGTGGGCAGCTGCATGCCCAGCTGTCCAGATGTGGGGGCCTGGCAGGGCCTAGTATTCATGCCAACTCACCCACCACTTTGGACATCCAAGGACCAGGGCTGCAGAACACAACACAGCATGCACCTGCCCCTGGGGCTGGCTGTTGTCAAAGAGCTCCAGCCTGAGAAATAGCACTCCAGCTACAGGTGTGACTGGATTATCAAGTAAACAGAATTAGCAAATTCGGATCACTTGCAGTAGAAGTGCAGGGTGGAAGGTGGAATTTCCATTTAGCCAAGGATTACAAGACTTTGAAACCTGGTTTCATTTGGAAAAAAAACTGAAACTTTTGAAATTCTCCATGAAGGAAAATTAAAAGAAAAAAAGTGTTTGAGGCTGGCCAAAATGTTTTGTTTAGCTCATATAATTCCTCTTTCATCCACTGCAGTTTGAATTTGACATTTCAAAATATCCACTTTTAGTATGTAATCTAAGGCAAAAGCAATTTCTAATATCAAAATGAAAAGTGTTTCAAACTGAAAAAGTAAAATGATTTCTTCCAAAAATGTCAAAACAGAGTGTTCTAATATTGTTAGAACTTTCTTCTCATTTTGTTTTCCAGAAGAGAATTTTGGCCAAATCAAACCAATTTTGCAAAATGTCTTGATTTTGAAAGAACTGCATATTCCATTGCGATATGCAGTTCCATCAAAATTTCTCCAAAGAACTCTGATTTGAAAACTTCTTCTAGATCTCGCACATCTTGCCAGAGGCATCATTCCTAGAGAAACTAAGCTACTTTAAGATTTATTACTCAGCTGCATTTTGCATTTAATTTCCTCTTCTTACAGTGTGTGTCTGCATATTCTTAACTATGAAGGGTGCAGTCTGATCCTTATCTGTCTCATTGAATTGCTGCTGTGCCATTGCGCTGGAAAGAAAATTTGGGACTGCTGTCCTCTTGCTGTATTAATAAGTTGTTTCCCCTTTAAAGTAGAAAATACATCAAATGCATAGTATTTGTTGCTCTGTAATTTTCTGTCATCACTACCACACACCCTGACATTCAGGATCTCTGCCTATTTGCACTTGGTCTGAGTTACAAATAGCACAGTTAGATCATTGTCTGGCTGCTTTAATTGTCTATCTGTGAGTACTCAAGCATGTAAGCTTAAAATTCACTTTTTGCAAGCGTTCATGTGTGTAAAACTCCCCTGCTTGAATGTTCATGGAAAGTGAATACAAAAGAGGCATAAGCAGGGCCAGAATGAACTCATTTTAAAATCTGAGACAACGCTCATGGAAAACATTTCATAGTACTCATCCAGCTTCATACCAGAAAACCACATTTCTCACATGTCTGTAAAGCAGCACTGAACCTGGTTGGTCCCATTTCAAGCCCTGAGGTCTCGTAGCGTTGTTACACTGCACAGTTACCCCAGGTAGCTGACACCAGCTGTGGTCTAGACTGTGTGTGAGCTGTTCTTGCTGCAAAATTCTGCCCCTGGGACTGTGTCCTTGATATTGCCATGCTTGTGCCAAGTGTCGGGGGGCGGGGGGGGCAATGTCCTGGGCTGAGGCACTTCAGGATTCTTTCCCAGCCAGTTGTGCCACTTGCATGAGAGGTTGTTTGCCCATCAGAGGCAATTGTGGGATGGCCCTGGAGGTCTGACAGTTCCAGTTTACTCTTTACCTTCATCATAGAGCAGAAAAGCTCTAACCTGCCTGGATTCTCACCAGTAACACTAGCTAGGTAAACAAACCTTACAGCACCTTCACAACTCAAATGGGTTTTGTAAATATGAAAGGCGATTTTGGCTCAAACCCAAGTAAGTATCTTTGCTTACGCTGCAATATATGCATATAGTAGTCAAGTCCTCCTGCCTGGCTCACTATTGACTAAGAAGAAGCATGGGAACATACAAAAATTTGTGCTATTTTAAGCTAATCTTGTGCCCTGCCTTTCTCAATGGCTGGTATTTCACTTGAGAGCGATTCATTCTGTATTTCAAAGTGGAGTTGTCCCAGCTGGACATTAGAGTCACATTGGAAGTCTCTTTGCCTGCATCAAATTAGAAAGGTGACAAGTGAGTTCTGGTTTTTACAGTGGCTGCAGTCCCAGAGGCTGCCAATCCCAGCTGGCCTCCTTGTACAGTGCTTCAAGTTTCTGTCTCCGTGGTGGGGTAGCAGAAGGGCCTGAGGGTCTGCTCCTAGCTACTTCCCTTCATCTTCACCTGACTGAGGAAGGCTTGCTCTGACACACGGTGCTGTGATTGTGGCTGATGGCTTGGGGAAACCTCCCTCCCAGCCTACCATGCCTGTTCTCTAACAAGAGATGGGCTTTGGCGTATCCTCACAAACCTCATGTTCATGGGTTTTTTTACATTTGGCTCTTTGCAATCAGTCTTGCTGATGATCTCTTAAGTTAAAAGATCTGCAGAACCTGAGCATAAAGGGCTATAACCACCACTACGTTATTTCTTTTTGTATACAAATATTTGTAATTTCGCTTCTCTTAGTGTTCATCCATCTCTAGAAATCTAGAGCTACATGGGACAAGGTTTTGATCCTATTCCACCATTAATAGAGTGTTCCTTACCCAAGACTAAATGCCTAATGATATTTAAGAAAGGGATTCTTCAGTCTTAACCTCAGTACTTTGTTTAGGTTTTCAGTCTATGCAAGACTATGGTCAAGTTCCCAGTTTTGCCAGGTAAAGCTGTTCTCAGTCAGTGTGGAGCAATGATCTGCATTAAACTCCCTGCAGGCTGAATTCTGCTCATCGTAACTCAGAGGATCAGTCCCTGCCCTACCAAAACATGTAGATTCATTCATTGTTTAAGTATTATGGAGGCCTTGAACTGGCAGAGGTGAATTTGCAAGAACCCAAGTAGAGGCCACTTCTAAAAATGTGTTAGCCTGTGAACCATTAATCAACTCCATTTTCCTATCTGCGCGATGGCAACAACAAAATGCACAAATCTTTCCAGTGCACTTTGAGATCCTGAGGTTAAAAATACCTTCTTTGGGCTGCAGTCAGGAGCTTGTTGTGAATCTGCGAGAAAGTCATCCAAGGGCCCAGCCCAGCACAGGGGGACAGCAGTGAATGTTCTGAGATAACGTGAATTGAATAGGGTATTTGCTACTCAAAATGATTATACACTGAGTACTTGTAAGCTTGCCAGGGGGAAAAAAAATTGACTTTGTTAAGTGGAACTCTGGCTTACTTCAAAATACGTCGCTGCTTCAGACTCTCCAGATGCTGAGGTTAGTGGCATTCCTGCTATTCTGTGGCATGCAAAGAGGAGAGGAGGGCTATGAGGTATGTGTGGGTGAGGGAGAAGTGGTAAAAGTTGTGTGTGTGCAGGCCAATTGCATTGGATCTCAGAAAGGACTGCCTGAGATGTAGGGAAATCATTCTGCATCTGGGTTGATTTGATATGAACAGGAGAATTCTTTGTGCTGTTTATGCTTGACAAAAAAGGCACATTTCTAACACTTTGTTGGATCACAGACAGTAAGAATAACCTTCACATGTTGCCCTTTTCTTTTTAAATTAGTACTGATGTCCTGTTCTTTCATGTTTGCCCAGTGCTTTATCTTGTTTTCTTCCTTGGTTACATTTAGCTGTGTGCTCCCTCTCTTTTTTTTTTTTTTTTTCTCTTTTTTTCTCTGCCTTCTCTATTTCTCCCTTCTTGTTACTCTTCCTTATCTTGTCTTTTCTCTTTCTTCATTCCTATACTTTGTCTTCTCCCTGTCCTGCTTGCTCTCTTTTTGTGCGATTATTTGGTAAGGAAGAGGGAATTTATAGCTCTCACTGGATTCTGTTACCAACTGTTCCACCCATCTGACCTCTCTGGATCTTACAGTCCATGACTGTGTGCCAGATTGTAATGTTACCATAGTACTTGGGAACCCAACAAGTATTGTGGCTTTCACTATTTTTTAGTAATACCTCCCATGGAGTTGAACATAGCCAATGGTGAGAAACGTAGAAGTACAAGTGCCTGTTATTTCATCATGAAGAGTGTGGAGAGCCAGCTCAGACCTGTGCTCCATGTGCATCTGAAAAAGAGGAGGCTTACACAAGATGGTAGATGAGCCTGCAAATGGTGTAGGAATGAACTGAATATTTTGTCCCTCAACAACATAAAGCTGCAGTTTCTTGGAGTCAACAAAAGCTCTTTTCCTTTGTTAAAGACAAGAGAAAAAGGCAGTATTTTAGAGTGACAGACAAGAGAGTAACTAGGAGCGCTGAGGTGAAATAAAGGTAGAGTGAATGGGTTTCTCAGGTAGAGTACCAAGCAGAAGAGGTAGAAAATGTCATGGTTTAGAACAGGCAAAGGTGCTAGAAATAGAAAATATGGGACGAGACGCACTGATACATTTTTTGGTGTCTGGTTCAGCTGGGCATTTAAACTGTGTTGATGTCTCTTTCTCATGATACATTGCATTATGTTCCTCCTCTCCATGCTGATCATGTCTGCTTTTCTGCTAAAGTGAATAATTAGATTCCCTGGACATATATGCTCTCCTGCCACAGGTCTCTCTTTCAAGACTGGTGCCAGTGATAGCCCACGTTCTCTAACTTCTTTTATCTCCTTTTTTCGCTTGCTGCCTTTTTTTCAGGGCACCCTGATGTTGAGCAGCCTTGTAAATCCAGTGTCAGAACGTGGAGTCCCAACTCAGCAGTCAATCAACACACAGTGCCCCCAGCCTGCCCCGAGCCTCAGGGCTGCTACCTGCAACTGGAGTTTCGTTACCCTCTGACTCCAGAGTCCCTCACGATCTGGGTGACATTTGTTTCCCCTGACTGGGACTCCAGTGGAGCAGTGAATGACATCAAGTTGCTGACCATCAGCGGGAAGAACATTTCTCTCGGGCCACAGAATGTCTTCTGTGATATCCCATTGACCATAAAGCTGGATGCGGGACAAGTGGGAGAGGAGGTGTATGGTATCCAGATCTACACTCTGGATGAGCACCTGGAAATCGATGCCGCTATGCTGAGTTCCATCCCCCACAGCACATTGTGTGCCGACTGCAAACCCATCCAGTATAAAGTGGTTCGAGACCCACCTTTCCAGACTGGTTCCCCAGTCGTCATCTCAAACCTCAGCAGGAGATTCATTGACATGTAAGTACTGCTTTTCAGAGAGCTGAACAGACCTATTTAGGAAAAAAAAATAACCTTTTTGCCTCATCCTTTTGATGTCTGGCATTGCATTTGAATGTTGCGATTTTAAATTAGTTAGACATACCAAATATCACCAAGAGAGGATATTCTCATAGTTTCACTGTGGAATTGGAAGCATCACGCTCAGGTGAAATAGCCTGGAATTGCATGGGTAGTTCTTGGGAATTATCATGGGATTTTCTGGCTAATT
Organism: Dromaius novaehollandiae; assembly: GCF_036370855.1. Classification (NCBI taxonomy): domain Eukaryota; kingdom Metazoa; phylum Chordata; class Aves; order Casuariiformes; family Dromaiidae; genus Dromaius; species Dromaius novaehollandiae. The sequence continues at coordinate 5,228,101 of NC_088117.1, forward strand.
GTACAGACACATGAAATTCAAAATTTCCATAAAGAGAGAGGCTATTGCAAGCTTATCTGAGCTCTGATAAAGTAAATGTTTAAGAAGTAACCTAAGAGAGGACCTCATGAGTAACATGGTCACAATTTCTTAGAAATACATCTTTTGAAAGTAGTAATTTGGTGGAGGAGACAGAATCATTTCAGTGCTGGAGCACTAACATTTCTAATAAGTGCTAAAGAAAGAATATAAAAAAGTACAATTGCATGTTCAGGTGTATAAATGTATTTCAGCTACTTTCATTTTCTGTTTTCATGTGTCATTAACACAAACTATTGGAGTGGAATTGTTCTTACATAGTAGACATGTCAAATGTGCTAGTTTGTTGTAGGGTCTGAATTTCATCCCGGATGCAATTATACTCATCTGGTCAAGCAACATAGGATTTTTGAAGATAGGCTGACTTCAAAATATTTAATGATTTCAAAGAGATCCATGATCTACCCATAGATGTTCTACAAGCAGCAAGAAAAACATCTCTTGCATAACATGATTCCCTGGAAATGATTCACTCATCTGTAGGAACAACACGAAGCTCTTTTGAAAATGAACACCAGATTAAAGGAAACCTGCTAAGAAAACTGCATTCTAATTTAGAAAAGATGATCTAATTAGTACAGCTAATATCAAGGAAGCATACATCATTATGTTCTTCTAAAGCATATTTAAATATAATAAAAATGATTAATTAACCGTGCAGTAATCATAAGCTACCATCCCTTTCATGGTGCAACTGTACAGCTCAGACGATGCAAATTATTCCTGAGGGTTTAAAAATTCAAGGTGACTAACAATAGCGAATAAAAAAATGAAACCCAGGACCTCACTGTTGTTACTCATGTGCGGCAAGTTAAGCATGTGCTTAAGTGCTTTGTTGGGTCGTAGTCTTGTTCCAGCACTTGCTGGCGCTTAACATAAGATGAATATTGGCATATTGGAAACATGGAAAATGGTGAATTTTCCCATGGTTTTGCTGTGAAAGCATCTTTGCCTGAAATCTGGCCCATTCTCATTGGAAAATGGGACTGGTTTTGTCTGAAATATTTGCATACCTTAGCACAAGTTCCCACAGAAACAGGCCCAATTTTTGAGTTCATAACAAAATGTGAAAAACAAAACAAAACAAAATTTGTATTCCGAGCGCTGTTCTCATGTCTTTCGTTATGATTATTGGGGTGACTTCTAGCTTACAGCCCTCTGAAGTGAAGAAAAAAGATGCTTTAATGGTTAAAACAGTAGCTAGGGATAAATGGCAATTTTCCATTGTGGTGTTGAATATATCGTGTAGGGTAATATTTCTGTACCTGTCTGTATGTCTCACCTAGTTATATAGCCAACTAACAACCAGACATAGAATTTAAGTTAGACTTTCTGGGCTCTACCCATGATCAGTAGACAGAAACAGGCACTCTCGGAGGCTGACACAGCCTACCTAACAAAACCCCCTGTGAGAATTGGCCTCAGGATGCTTGTGTCTTTCCAGTGTCTACAGAGAGAATCCAGACAGTGAGCTTTAACCAGACGTCTGGCACTTGGAAAGCTAAAATGAAGTCCTTAGTCACTGGATAAGGAATCGAAGATGCAGATTCTTAAGTATGTGTAGTTGCTTTTGATGTAGGACATCGGCATGTGTTTGAAATCTTTAAAAAAGGCACGTGATTTTTTATCCTAATGTGCATATATGCACAGGAATGATTCAGATCTGCTGGTGACAAGGGGCCGTGCACATTCATGGACTGCTGCTGTACATGCAGGCTGCTGCTGGGCCTTATGTTGAGACACAGGAAACTCATTGCCTTGTCAGTGAACCTTTGCACTGGGATTGTGTGGCAGAGGCAAAGGCAGGGAGAGTCTTAACACCTTGTGCAAGGACTAGCCACAGTCCTTATACTGTCTAAGCAGGAAGGACAGGAAGATGCTTCAGAAAAGTCAGGGATAGAGGAGTATGCCCCTACATATATATAATGTTGAAGTAAATGCAATATCTCTCAACCTGTTCTCATCTGCCCGTTTGTTTCATTCTGTACAGCTGGAACTCAGTATATCTATGCAACCAGACATTGCAGCCCCTTTATCTTTCTGTAAGCCCCAAGCCAGTTACCCCTCCTTTATGCTTTTGCATGTTTTCCATATTAAATAAAATGACACCCACACATTTCTATGGAAGGTTATTTTGAAGGCAGTCGCATATCTTTACTCTTGCCTCCTCTGACCTTGATCTTCACTTTCTCTTTTTCTCCCAAAGAAAATATTTGCTTGCACTGTTATCTGTGAGCAAGATCCTTTTCCCAGGTGTGGTGACACTGAAAGAAAAATTAATTTCTCCTACCTTTTTCCCGTCAAAGAGAGGGAACTTCTCTTTAAGCTGAGAGTAGAGACAGCCTTTAATGGATAGCCCTTGCCTAGTCAGCATGGGCTGCTTCAGAGGAGAGAGGAAATAACTAGAACAGTGGAAACCTTTTATTAAGACATGCAAAATAATGCCAGACCTGTCTGTTCTCAAGCTGAGTTTGAATCTCAGCTCTTGGCTCAAGCTGAAGCTAACATTCATTTCTAAGTGACAAGACTTTATCCTTGGACCCTACAGAAACCAGGCAAGATTCACTCACTGCCACTGAGTGTGATCAGCCAGAATCATTGGCATCTGTGTTACAAAATGAGTCTCAATGCCCAGGAACAGAGCAGAAACCTGGATAAATCAATGGGAAGAAAAAAGGTCAGGCCAAATGCAGCATAGAACTGCTGAGTCTTCACACTGCAGGGAGTGATAAGGAAGGAGCCTCGCCTGTGAATCTCAAAGTCTCAGCTCACAGCTTAATCCAAAGTTTGGGTTGTGCTCATGTGTAGAGGGTTTCACTTTGACTATTCTCTAGAAATTACATGTGAGATGGTCATCATGGTGAACATGGTAATTGTTTTGCCCTTACTTGGTCCTTACTGTAATACTTGTACTCTCATGTATTTGAAATTGGAAAGTAATCTGTGCTCTTGCAGTTGTTCTTAGCAAACATTGATTTTTTAAGAACTCATTGAGGGACCTAAGACAGCAAGCTTTCCTGAAGATGTCACAGGTACAGTTAGGGGAATGTGTGTGCGTGTCTCATGAATCACTGTTTTTTGCAGTAGGGCAGGCTAGGGTGAGCTGTCTGTGTTCCCCTGCGGTTCTCTTGGTGTCTGATTTTGCTAGCAGAGGACAGCTGGGCGTACTGGTGAGAGCTATGCTCACCCCTCTGGCAGGCTGTGCTGAGAGATGCAAAGGTTAGTTTTGGAAAGCTGTCAGAATAACTGGAAAAGTTTTTGAGAACTGGAAGGTTTTCCAACTTTTCTGCCACAGTCTTTGTAGGAAACCTCAAAATGTGGTAGATGGTGATGGATATGGATGGTCCTTGTGTCATTAACCTGTTGACTATTTCAAGACAAAGGCTTGACTGAAATAGCCTTAGAAAGAATCCTAGCACAAAGGCCTGGTATTAGTTTTAGTTTTGCAGAGATGAGCATCACTCAGAAGCGAGTATGCTCTTGAAGGACATATTTTTCTTTGCCATTCCTACACTGACTAGTGCTTAGTACCTAAGTGACACCTAGAGATACCACATTCATACTTCAAGAAAGTCTTTTCAAAGAAAGAAAGTAAAGGGAGATACTGGGAGAAATCTACATTTTCTCATACAGTGAATATGTTTTGCTCCTCAGATTTAGCTGTTGCCCACCCACATTCTAACACTACAGCTCTTCTGTCGCTTGGTAATAATTAGAGGGGACTGGTCATCATCTGTGCACAGTTATTGTTTAAGCAAATGCAATATTCTCAAATATGTTGTTAGTGAGGAGTTCCATACAGTGTTAAACTCAGAAACTCTATGTCATTTACTGTATTTTAACTCAGCACCAGAGACAGTGGGATCCAGATCTCACTAGAGCTTCTGGAAGTGATTATAGAACTGCCGAGAAATTGTCATCAGCAAGACTGGAGATATTTGATGGCCATGATGACGTTGTTCATGGATCCGTAGCATTTCATGCTTTTCATCCTAAACAGTTTTTTATTTCAAAATTTGTGGTATTGTTGCATTTGCCATTTGTTCCTGGTATCCAGTCAGAAAGCTGTATGATAAGTGACTTGTCGGAAACCCCAGATTATGAGTAGTTGATGTAGATGGAAAACAGTTCTTAGTCTGAACGTGTATGAAACATTTGGCAAATTCATACAATTATGAGCAAGTAAAGAGACTGGGAGAATCAGCAGTGGCTATTCATGATGAGCTAGAATTCACTACAGCCAGTTATCAGTTATTGTGGGCATACCCTTTAGCCCCTGAACTCAATAGGAAGACTACATTTGACTTACTTGACACCGGCCCTACTGAACAGAGGTTTGAAAAAATATGAATATCACAATAATGATATGTAAACTTCAGTCACTGTTGAATGCAACACTAAAATTTCATGGCTACGTCTGTCCTTATTATGGCATTCTGTCCTCCACATTCATCTTGAAGATCTATTTCTCCTTTTTCTGAAGTTCTATCAGCCAGAGGAATGTATGATCTAAAGAAGCTGAAAGGAATTGCCAGATCCATCTGTCATAAAGATAATTAACACTGTATTTCCACCCAAACAAGATACAGATCACTGAGTGGATGTTCTCCCGACACAAAAAGCTGAAGCCCATATTATCATCATCTTCTGCCCACCCCTCCTCCACAGTTACCATGCCAAGTCTCTCTTGATATGCCAGGAATATTGGGGAGTATCTAAGATAGGACTGAAATGTTAAGAAAGCACTTCACACACCCATATTTATCTACAAAAGCTGTTAGGTTGTCTGTGTGATATCAGCATGCTACACATCTGGGTTCCCAACAGGCTTCAGAAGTATATAGTATTCTAGATGTCCTTGTGCAATGGCGTGAATACTTACCTATTAGTCCTGGAAATGTGAAATGCCTTGACTTGATGCATGAAAGGACCTTATATGCCTTTTTTTGGCTATATCCAATTGACGATTCATAGTAGTCTTGAATAAATAAACCCAACTGCCTCTTCCCCTCTATCTTGCAAAGAAGAGCTTCCAGTTTACTCAGAATTTCTTGATCTCCTACTTACGTAATATAGTCTTATACTAAGAAGCACACTGTTTCTAGACATCCTATCCTGAAGATCAGTTATTTCTACACTGTGACTCCATTCCTCTCTGTACTGAGTAACTCTATCTACCAACTCTGTGTTGTCTGCAGATACTTTTGACTGTTTGGATCCAGGTCTTCAGCAAACATTTCATTCCTGCAAGTAATTAACCTCAAAGTGATAGCTGAAAGAAATTTCCATTTCAATTGAATTTCTCTTTCCGTCTAACCTATTGTAGTTGCTAGAAGTAAGTGCAAAATAGTGTCATCTCTTGTTGATTCCCTTAGTATTTGGTGTCTGCTATCACATCTAGCAGTATCCAAGACCTGCCATTATTAAAAGCATTTGTTCTCCCAGTCTGTATCTAGAAAGTTTCTTTTCCATAATTACACAATTCCCCATAGTACTTCTCTCTTGTAATATTAAAGAGATCCCTATCTCTATCCATATGAAAGTTTACAGCTCATCTCCAGTGAAAACACTTTTACCAAGCTTCAATGTGAATTCATTCACTTTTATTCATGCCCTTCTTTTTCATTTCTTTACAGCTACCGTATCATTAATGTGCCCTGCTGCACAGCCGAAGTTATATTCAGCTTTCCCAAGCAGCAAACACCCTCCTATCCCTGTGTTCCACCAGGTTTCCCTTGCCCCTATAATATCCAGTTTCAGGTACAGAACTAGCAGTTCTAATTCTTGCTTAGTTTTTCACCCGGAGTCCTTGCATTAAGGAATAAACATTTCAGTTGCTCCTCTCTGACCTTACCCAGATTCCTAGCTGGATTAGCAACAGTCCTTTCGTGGTCTGTAGAGCCTGCCTGATTTTTATTCTCACTGCTGGGAGTACCAGCTTTTTCTCGGGTTTCCTTTATAAAAGCGTCTACGTCTCAGTGAAGAGTTGTGAATGTATTGGAGATGTCTGTGGTCAGTTCTGGCAAAGTGTGGAGCTTAATCTTCAGCTGGTGTAAACCAGCAGAGCTGTCTCAGTGTTCAGCTGAGGCGCTGGTGGTCTGCTAGCCAGAGTGGTTCATCTCACCCCTCTCCGAGGGGCTCTGTAGCGGTGGCTGCATTGCCGGCTCCTTCCTCATGCAGTCAGTATTAATTGCCCTGCTTTCACTTAATGAACCTGGACATTTCCCAAGAAGAAAAATAGAAAAATATGGGCCTATTGCCTGCCCCACACCTTCTCTTCCAGTGACAGGAAATTGGTCGTAGGCTCACTTGACCGTCTGAACAGATGCGAAGGGCTCGGTAGGAAGGCGACTCCTCCTCCTGACAGCGGTCTGCGCTGCCAACGTACCCCCGGGGAAATTCTTTCCTCTCCCCAAACAATGTGGCCTCACCTCTGACTTACATCGTGGCAGCATTCGGAGCTGGGACTGGGCAGGGAGGCAGCAGAGATGACTAATTCTGCTCACGGGTGCCAGATGGGAATACGCACCCCTGCTCGTCTGCACGCAGACCGCGCCGAGTGCGTCGTAAACCGGAACACGCAAAACTACTTCTTTTCCATCTTCTGTTCTCTTCAGCTTTGCTGCCTGCGTGTTTGCTTCACGTGTGTTGTGCTGCTAAATAGTGAGGTAGTGGTTATTATTTATAGCTGCCAGTATTGTGCGAGGCACTTTGCAGAAGAAAAACACCAGGTCCTTTCTTTCAAAGAGCTTACAATTAAATGTTAGAGGCTAGCATTGCTGCTGCTCTTAGGGATTATACATCTCCATTTGGCTGATGTGACTTGACAGCTGGAAGCCACATTCTGATGGCTTGCTTTCCATCTTACTTTCTTTGTTAAAGGTGCTGGGTTATCTTTGCAAGAGAATAAAATCTGTTTCCTGACCCCACACACACAACAGATACAGCAATTTTTTCCCCTTACTGCCCTCTACCAAATTGCCTTAACTGTGCCCTGGAGAAGAGAAAGAACAATTTGACAGTCTGTGCCCATTCAATAGGCAGCTTTTCTGCTCAGCCTTTATAAAGATGCGATTTGGTGCCAGCTGTAGTGATAGATTTGTGATCCTTAGCTGTTGTGGTTTCTTATGTAATGCTGCAACTATAGCTGGCGCTTGACAAAATTCCTAACTCCTGTTCTGGCTCAGCTGCATATGATGTAAGAAGAAGGTAGCAAAGGTGGGTTTATATCTTTGGAGTTTTGTGATCTTGAGACAGGGTAGTTTGGAGTAATTTTTGATTCTGAGTCTACATTAGAAGGACAGGATTGCCCTGAATTAGTCCCAGCTGCCTCACTCAAGGAGGCAATTCCAGAGCATGGGAATAGCCAGGGAGCAGGGGCTGCTCCATTTTAGGAGTGACACTTTTCTTTGGGAGAGACGTGGAGCAGCTCTGCAGCTCTATTCTAATTAGGGCCTCCCCAAGGACAGCTGCTAGATAGGATTGATGTCTTCAGTGTACTGCTGGCGCTGTGCAGAGAGGCTGTAGAGAGATCAAACCTGTGGACTACAATTTAGCCATATACAAGTGTCTCTGAAAAAGTGAACATTAACTGCTATCCTATTATTAACCAAATAGATATTATTAGAATTTGATATATTTAATCACTACGAGCCAGGGCGGAATTTGAACTCATGACCTAGAAGTAGTAGCAGAGTTTTTAGCTGCAGGAAGAAAATCAAGGTCAAATGGGACTTTTCCTGCTGGGCAAAATAATTTATTGCAGGTGAAAGTCTCAGATGTGTGGTAAATTAGACTGTGCATTATCTCATGGATAATAATTTTTCTCTGATGTTTGTCTTCTCATGTGCATTTTTATTTTGGGCTCTAAATAAGATAAGAAGCACCAGAAATCTCCCAGGAATAACAAATGCATTTTCTTTGCTTGATTGAGGAAAGAAATATTGGACAGACATATGTTATGCAACGATTTAAAAATAACTCTCTTGTAAAACTTGGAGTGAGCCTCAAATACCTCAGAAGAGGCAGAAATGTGTTACCTACCTTTTTATCAGCAGTGTCAGCCAGTACAGCTTTTTTCTACTACTTTTATTGAACGATTGGCCTGATCATTTCCTGGGCACTTTATTTTGTTATCTTTTCCTGTTAAATTTGGAGCAACAATCAAACAAGAAAGGATTGGAAAACAGAGCTGCAATAACATTGAAATACCTGCGCTGACCTTAATACCTTGTCGGATAGTACAGTGATAGACAACACAGAAAACCCTTTTAGGCTTATCATTCCAGGGCATGCAATGCGCTGAGCACTCTGGGGACCCAAAGCACCCGTCACGTAATTGCTTTTCTCAAACTTGATCTTAGTCTTTCTGGTTAGGATTTCTAAAATATGTCGCAGTGCTGGGCATCTCCATGCTGATGTCCTCATTCCAGCATTTTCCTGGAGCTTTCTGTGACAGGAGGGGCAAGGTGGAAGTAAAGCTCAATCTTCTCTGCTAATTGTACCCCGCTGAGGATGCCTCAGATTGAACACCCCAGATTATCAGCTCCTACCACAAATACGGGCCTGGCGAGCTCAGTACAGTAAACCAGATCACTTCTTCATGGTGGTACACATTTTTTTAAAAATGTAAGACCAGTTGCAGATGTAATGACAATAGAGGAAATTAGCTCATGATGGGATTTTAGAAAGAGGCTAGTGGAAATATGTTCAGTAATGTTCAGTTATTAAACCATTAAAGAACCCACTGGAGACCAGCTAGTAGGATTTCTCATAAACTGAAGAGGCTTAAGGCAAAACACAGAGCCCCTAAGGAGGGAAATGACAAAACGTTCCTGCAAAGCGGTCACCTCACCTCGTCGCATATCTCTGTGTGTCGCCTGTTATGCTGCATGCGTGTGTGCGTCTCTCTCACACATCTGCACATGCAGGCACACTCCCTCCTCCTCCTCCTCCTCCTCGAGCAGAGCCTCCGGAGTGGCACAGTCTCTGGGCCCTTATCCTCAAAAGCAGCGTTTCAGCTAGGAGGGATGGCGGAGGTGAAACCAGAGAAAACTGCAAACATCTGTGTTCACTTGGGGCCCAATCTAAGCCCTACTGAAAACACACATAATAACTTCCACTGACTTCAGGAGTCTTTGGATCAGGCGCTCCGGGTGTCTGCTCGCATGGCTCTGTTTACCATTTCTTTAGGATTACACAGAAACATGAAGGTATTAAGTTCTAAAAATCAGCTTGGCTCAGGATCGTTGAAAGGAAATCCTAGAGGTCGGGTCTGGATTCAAAGAAGTTAAAGAACATTATTCTGCCAAGCTGATGACCCTAAACTGGGAAGAGCCGCCTTCTTGCGGGGAGAGCTGAGCCTTACTAAATGGCACAGGACGGCCGGTGCTGCGGGTGGCTGCTGCAACACCGTCCACTCCAGACCTGGCTGCGGGTGAATAATCGCCTTGCCGCATCCTGAATGGAAAAGCTGACAGGTGGTTCCTGGGATCCCAGACCCTGCGCAGGGTGTGAGTCAGGCCTTCCTCATGCAGCATGGTTGCCGAAATCGAGTTGGAGCACATGCTGCTCCCGCCGCGAGCACGCGTGTGGGGAGCGTGCGGTGGGCTGCTCAAAGAAGCCGCTACACAGCCACGACATCGTTAACGGTGTGAGTAATCAGGCGCTGCTTGTCATGAGGCATGATGCAACAGGCAAAGGTTTGCCAGTGACGACGACAGCCCTAAAAGCAATTAACCTGTCCTAACCTGCCATTCATGTTATTGCCTTCCCCTGCCATGCCGATAGGCCATAGCAGGGTGGCTTAGCTGTGTCCCCAGGTGGTACATACTGGTGCCATTCCCTTGAAACCAGTAGAGCTGTCCTGATTTCCAGCAGCTGAAAAAAGGCCCTTCCATACGCCAGAGCTTTCATTCCCTCGTCAAAACATAGCAGACCTTTCCTCCTGCAGGGGCTGCACGTGAACTTCACGCGGAGGAGCGCTCCCATCTCCGATTAGCATCTACTCACGCTGATGAACAAACAAACAAAACAGATTTTCCCCCTCCTTCCCTGCCTCTAATGGAAACCAGGTGCTCAGACACTGAACCTGTGGGCTTCCGTGAAATTGCCTGTCTGGTGCAAACACCCATGTGGGGCCCTCGGCCTCTAGGATTTGTTTCATCCCAGGGTTTGTAACCCAATCTCGTTTAGATCCTTCATCTCTATCATCCACTTAAAAGAATTATATGTATTTTTTTTGTTTAACCAAGAAAGCAGAAAATTGTCTGTTGATAGTTAATTTTTTTCTTTTAAGAAGAGAAAAAACAAGAAATATCTTTAAGGCCTTGGCTGCAAACTTTGTTTTTTATTAAATGTGCTACTGTGTTTTAAATTGGTACCAGGGCAAATACTTGGACGATTATATCAAAGTCTTCTGGAGTTAATCAGTGGCTTATATATATATGTTTGCTACTTTGAAAACTTATGGTTCTTGCACGAAGGACAGAAGAAAGAGTTCTATTGAAAAGGCAAATGTCCAGTGTGGTTAATGTCCTAAGTAGGGCCTGATTTTCAGAGCTTAGGCAGTATATCCAGGCAAGTAGTACTGCACCGGACCATCTTGTGCAGGCAATGTACTGATCTGAGCAGCAACTGTGCACATTTATAACTCAGAGGAACAGACTAAAAGCTGTAAAGTTACACTGGTTTTTAACCTGGAATATTTCACTGAGGCCAATAAAGTTGCTTTTTATTTACAGCAGTGTAAGCAAGAGCAGAACTGCGCAGTAATTTTCTACTTTGATCTTGTGGTAATTATGAATGGTGTTGTTGACTTTAGTTCTCAGAAGTATTTCATGAGGCAAAAGATGTTTTCCCTCTTCTAATTGATTTGATTACAGCTTAACAAATGGGACTCCAACCTCAAACATGTGGGGTCTTTATGGTATTGCATAAGTGGTTAAGGTGGTTATTTTTGAGTGTTACTGGAAATACCTTTCTGATACAGTCTCAGGCAAAAGTTGACTGTAGGCATCATCTCGGTGTCACTGCATTCAATGGTAAGACTCCAGGCTTCTGTTAGCAGAGCCACTTTATAGTATAAAGTGTACCCCCCGAAGTATTCAGATGAGATTATCTACTCAGGTCGTTGCCTTCTCTGTTGTTTTTCCTCAAAAAAAAGTCCAGTTAGGGCTTAAGCTGGCTTTGAGAACAGAAAGTGCAGTCCCCGCTCTCTCTTCCGGACCATCAGTGTTTGCTTAATACTTCAGTTACCCTGTTTTCATCTGCTTGTAAACAAACAAATCATAAAAAAGCCAGAGGGCGCAGAGCAAAACTGCTGCCCTTGTTGGGACGTATCTTATCGTGGGCAGAGAGAAAGGCCCCTCTGAGGCTGCTCCCTCGGCATTTATGTCCTCTGAGTCAGCTCGGCATCCGCAAGAGGCAGGAGACTTGTTTTGAGGCCTTTGCACCTGCCATGTTGCTGGGCTTAACAAAACAGCGAAAGATCGGACAGCAGCTGAAAAAACAGCCCATCGCAAGAGCTCTGGATTTTTGACGTCCTTCTTTTGTTTACAGTATCCCACCCCTCCTTTCTCCCAACTTCAAAATTGGACAGGAATTCTCTTCATTATCTTCTGCCGTGCTTCTCATACCATTTTTATTAAAAGAAGGAAAGGAAAGTCAAGGCGAGGGGGAGCGTGTGCGAGAGAGGGAAAGATAAAAGAGGAAAACAGACGTATCTGTACAATTGATGGCAGTGTAGGAAAAAGGAGGGGAGTCGGGGTGCAAGTTTATCCAGACTGTCCTAAAGTAACCTCATCCCCCGGGTTACTCTTTATCTAAAGCTTTTGTGAGCACCTGAGGATGGGGGAGTCTGCAAACAGCATCGTGGCATTTGAGAGATGTAAAACCCAGCACAGTTTAATGACCCGCTCTCTAAGTAGCATTGAAGAGAGCAGTGTTCAGGTCTTATGATCTAGAAATAATGAGCCCAAATGCAGTGCCCAGGCCTGGGAGGCTGTAAGCCTGGCTGAGCGGTATGGTGCTTCTTCACTGGTATAGTGAATATTTGGGGTATTCAGCCCCTCTGTAAATGAAGATGAATGTTTAGGTGGCTGTGTATGGCTTCGAGCAGCACGTGAGGAAATTACTGGACAGCTCCAGGCTGTGGAGGACGAGACTGGAAATGACACAGACCTTCAGCTCTTCTGTGTGTGGCTGTATTCAGTGCACCTTGAATAGCTGATCGAAAGCATAGCAACAAGTGAAAATGTGGGTCACTGCTGTTTGTTGCCAGCAAATTTCCTGTTTTGCTCAGCAAGGCTGCTTTGCTAGGGAAGAGGAGCAAAGGCGAAGTCATTAGAGGGAAACAAGGATGTGCTGGCAGGCTGGGGCTAGTTCTGGGGTGTGGATAGCTGTCCAGAAAACGTTGTCTTTTGGCTCAGGAGTTTGCTGGCTATTTAAGATCAAAGAAAGATGGTCCCTCTTGGGGACACTTGAGGTGCTGAATTTGCTGGTTTCACATAACAGTGCCTTCCACCACCATAATTTAAGTGGGAGTGGCCTAAGACCTTGTTATCTTTTCCTTAAATAACAGGAACACTGTCTGCATTCATTGTTTTCTGGCCATTTGTGTTCTCATACAGCAGAAACCAGGATCAGCCTTAAGGATATTTTCAATTTTGTTGGAAAGGAGAGTCTTTGCTGTTAAAAATTGCTGTGCTCTTACTTGTACTAGGAAAAACATACATGCCATTAGAGTAGGAAGAGAGGTGAAGGCTGCTTGCTTTTCCTCCTTGCGTTCACTGCATCTAGAGTGGCACACGGGTGTCCTCTGGTGCTGAAGTCCTAGGGTGGACATAGAGCAGACATGGCTGGGGCACAGTCTGCTCTTGCAAGTCTGCTGGCATTGAAGATTGAGCCGGGCATGCATGGTGCACCTGTAAATTCAATGATTCTTTGAACCCACCTTGGGGTGATTTGAAAACTGCTTCCCAGAGGTGTAATTTTTCCCTTTAAGTTTTGTAGGAACACCCAAGCTGGAAGCAGAGGTCCCTCACCTGAGGGACACAACAAGAAGATTAACTCAACTGCCCAGCCTCTCCAGTAAAAACAGAAAAAGAAATAGAGGTTTATTTATTTCTGACCCTGAATCTTCCCATTGCCACGGAAGACAGGAAAGTAGCCCTTGTGGTATTTCACACTGCACATTCTAATTCTCCCTCCAAACAGAGGGCTTGAGTCATTGCTCTTTAATAAGACTGCCTCCCCACGGGCGGAAGCTGCAGCAATCAATACTGCTTACTCAGTTCTCGAAAAGGTTGTTAAAAGACCGTAGATATAAATTTAAAAGTGTGTTTGTTCACATCCTTAATGTTAAAGATGTTCTTCTGTCTCACTTCCTTAAGTAGCATGATACGAAACTTGTGGGCATTGGACCTGGCTGACAGCAGAGTGCAAAGAGCACATTACTGCTTTTGTTGTGCCATCAGCTCTGTGGGAAGGCAGGAGGGAAAATATATGGTCAAAATCTTGCTTTTATCACTGCTTGGAGCAGAGCTTGTCTTGTTGATATCTCCAGATACAGTCTGTAGCATTGACCTTGGTGCTCCATAACTATACAGGAGAGAATAGATTCGTTTGTTTTATTTTCCTTCCTTCCTACATTCTTTTCTTCCTTCCTTCCTCACTGTGGTACTGGATTACTGCCCTTGGTATTGTATCTTCTCTTTAGCACCTATATTTTTCTGGAATGTGGGTACTCCGAAGGAATGCTAAAGCTCTCAGTTGCTGCAGATAAGATGTGTCTAACAGTTAAGAAGGATATAAATATCTGAAATTCTGGTTATTGAGACTTCTGAAATGCTACTTCCAGGGAACGAGGTACGATGTGATTTTTGCCCCCAGTTGCATTGGGCCGAGGAGAGGTGAAAGCCTGCTGGCTGTGAATTTGAGTTTATAATGTGACTTTGTTGTTGCAGTTCAAGCAAATCTGAAGCTAGTACTGGTGACACTGTAGACTCCCTCTGGAACGCGTGCTCTCCCATTTCTGCTCTCTGTGGGTCATTCTCCTCTGGCCATGACTTGTGTGTTGGTGCTGCTCCTGAGCGTGAAAGCCTGTCTCTTCTCTGCGGTTCTCCAATGGGTGGTGAAGGTTGGGGAACTTAGGGTTGCTCCCAGCTGGGCTGCCTGAAAGAGGGGCACAAATGAGGATGACAGGGAGGACCGGCCCTGTGACTACAGTGCCGCACTGGAGAGCTAGTCCAACTCCTGCCTTTGCTTTAGAGTGATTGTATGTCTCCAGGCACTTGTATTCACCTTTCTCTATGTTTTCACTTTAAAAAAAGGATATTGCATTCACAGCTCATGGGGTATTGTGAGCATAAATCGGTTAATGGCTGCTGTGTACTCAAACAGTGTAGAAGTAAGAGAAGCCAAGCTGTATGAACACCTAAATGTATGTGTAAGAAGTCAGTTATTTTGTTCACCTTTTCTTTGTGAGGAGAAGTGGCCTTTTTTTTCTGTCACTAACCAATAAAGATTATGTGCCTGATGGGACATAACATTTCTCCAAGAGCTTTCCATTTGTGAGCAGCAGACTGCAGTTGGAAATCTCCCTTCATCAGTGTGTAGCAGGTGGCAGGATTAAACCAAAGCACACTGGCACAAAACCAGCAGTCTCTCTTCTCTGACGTACGTATGATGCTCTCCCCATATGAAGTTTTGCATTCACAGTCCATATAATTAAATGTGCCACAGTTCTCCCCACCAAATAGCTTTCTTTTCCATTTTTCTGTGTCATATTCACCCACATAGACATTAATCTCCAGTCACCTAATAATTCAGAAACAACATATTCTCTCCTGTACTTAATTTAGTACCATGTCTCCTTCCATTATGTTCTGCCAACTTCCCACCCTGTACATAAACAAATGTGAACTTCTCCTGTTTTTAGTTTGCTTACATGTACACACAAGCATACACAAACACTCCCACATACTAAAGCACGCTTGCGGAGGCACACATTCTGCTCTGAGCTGAATGTGCACCTATCACCTATTGATATCAGTGGAAATCACATGCAAAAGCAGAATCTCAGAGCTTCTATAACTATTTTGCGCTCGCATGTGTGATCTCAGCTCTTCGGAAAGGAACGTTGATTTATTTATTTTGTAGCTTTTCTAGCTGCCTGAACTGTTCATTTGTTAACTGTCTCTTCTAAGAATTGAACCTTTTTTGTGGTTAGCAGAGCCCCGGTGACACAATCCAAATTTCTGCAAATACACTTATTAGTCTTAAGTATTTTACAGATGGTTTTGAGAAATAACTGCCCTTCAATAACCAAAGCTTGCCTCTACTTTCATTTCATCAGTGTATATCAGAAACATTCCACGTTAATCTGTCAGTTTATCCAGGAGTAAAATCTAGATAGATCCCTCAGTTATTATATGTCAGTGTATGATTGGCCACCCAAGTTATTTCATATAGTTTTTTTCTGTTCAATTCTTGGGACCATTTTAAACAGGAGATTGCTGGGGCAGAAGTTTGAAATTTGTCACTTTGGTCAAATACCAGTACTTCAGTAATTACAGACCATAGATACCTACTTCATTAAAAAAAAAAAAATGGCTTTGTTGTTCTGTGTGGTACATATATCTCCTCATAGTACAGACTACATTAATACATGCTTGTGGACCAAGTTTCTGTGACAAATATATATGTATATTACTATAAATAACTGGGGCAAAGTGAGTATAGCGAGTAGGGAACTGGTGTGGGTTATAGGAGATCTGGCTTCTGTTAGAGACCCTGCCATTAGCCTGATGGATGACTTCAGGCAAATCATTTTGCCTTCACTGCTCTTTGGCTTTACAAATCACTACAATGAGGATAATGGTAAAGAGTTTCTTTGTGGAGCCTTTTGAGTTCTGATAATGTAAAGGACATTATAAATGAGCTAAACATTTATATTAGGCTTATTTTATTTCTGTACTGCATATAAAAATTATTCCTCATTTACAGATGCACAGGATTTAGGTAATTATGGCTTTGTATAAATATTAAACAGTTTGATAATTATTTCTGTGAATATTTAGATCAGCTCACTCCTGAGTCTGTACGGATGCTAATGCCATGATCCAGTAATATGGTGTAGATCCTATTCTTTGGGCTTCCTGGAGAGGAAGACAGCTTTTTAACTTCACTGTTTTAATACCCATATGTAAAGAAGATAACATTTATCTATCAGGGAAACATCCCTAGTCCAGGTCTCTCTTAAATTAATAGGTAAATTCCCACTGGCTCTAGCTGTGGTTGGACTGAGCCCAGGGCTGTTGAGGAAGTAATCAGTGTTTTCAGAGTATTTGGAGTTCCTTTAATGAATTATGCCATAAGCTTGCAGGTAATACTGTCCCTGCTGTGGAGAGACAGGAGCAGAAGTGCTCCAAGGCTAAATAGAATGAAGTACAGAACTAGTTTCTCAGATACAGCAGTAATATTGATTCTCAATAATGCTGTTACTGTTTGCTATTGTGCGTGGTTAGGATTGATACACTGCCATGGTGTCAGTATAATGCCATTTCTACTGTAGGTATAGGTCTAAGCAGCAAGACACTGAAATGCAAGATTTTCATCAGCAAATAGTTTAGTTTTCAAAATAGTCAAGAGTTGCACCTATTTGTATTCATAGCTGTGCAAAATCAAGCATGGACATATGTTGTGCTGATTGTTCCCATAGAAGACATCCAACTGAAAATTAATCCCATCAAAATGGGATAGGAATATTCTGAGGACGTGGCTGAACTAAGGCCTGTTTTTTGGCAGCCAGCTGCCATTTCAGCATCCCCTTCTCTGCCCTTTGTTACTGCCTTTGTTGTACTGATCACTTAATATTTCCTCTTGTGTTACAGGGAATTGAGTGATAGGACCACATACACATACCAGCTTGTCATTGCTTCCGGGACAGAGGAGAGTGAGCCTTCCCCTGCACTTGTGTATCTCTCTGGAAGTGGATACTGTGGAGACGGGATTATCCAAATGTAAGTCTGGAGCAAGCAAACAGATAAATCTGGGCACATCTACTCAGCCAGAATCTGAGACTAGAAAGGAAGCGACGACCTCTGATGTCTCTTTAGCTTAGGACGGCTCTCATCCATACGTAATGACTCATGTGCTTGATGATTACCAGGATGATGACATTTAATTGGAACTTAGGCCCTGTTATCCTGGCACAAGTAGATACAGAGATGCAGATAATCGAGTCCAGACAGCAGGATCAATATGAAAGTATGCTATATGCCGTTTATGCTGTTTGTGTTTGTGTGCATGTCTCTGTGTGTGTATATATTATTTCCTATATAGAGCTGTATCAATTGCTGGAGAATTTCAGAGTCTTCAATGCCATCCTTATGCAAGAAGTTCCATGTGCCCTGGCATCTGATGGACAGGGTAACTGCTGCCATGTAGTCAGCCAAGTTCCCAGGGCAACCTCTTGTTTGATCATCCATCAGAGCTGGGATTCATCTAGAGGCAATAGATTTGGGCTCTAAGGCAGAGTGCTAGGGATTGTGTGTTCTCAGTCAGCTCCTCTTCTCATCGCCTGCTGATCTCCAGACCGCAGAATATGAAAAATAATCATTTACAACTATTTTAGGGCCTATTCTTTTGCTGTGTTGGACCTTAAGGCCACTTGCTTCAAAGCTTCCTGACACTTGACAATTTAATTATTTAAATAGTGAAAGTAACAACAATTGAGTGTTCAGCCAATATTATTTTCTTGAAATAATGCTGATTAGCAATCACATGGAACAGCCCTGTCAGATGAAACACCTGGCAGCAAGTGTTTGCAGGATGATGCCCAGCAGGCAGGGAAATCAAAGAGAACAATTAAATGACATATGAATCCAGAGCAATTTTGTAGAGTGAGGTGGAGAAAGAGAGATTAATTTTGCTTTCCATAACTTTTCTCCTCCTGTTATGTTTGCACATTCCTTAAACATCAGTTGTGGCTTTGCAGCAAGCACTGAACAATAGCTGGGCTGCCTCAGGAGCAGAACAGGAACCAGACTGTGTCACAGCTTGGTTAGTTGTTGCCCCACTTGCAGCTGTGCCAGACCCTTTCTCATCTGGTTTGCACTGCTTCTCCCCATGTGCCCATATAACTGAGCTGGCTGGTGCAAGGCAAGACCCACTCCCCCACTTCAGCTGCTCCTGGCCAGCTGCTCTCCTCCATGTGCTGTCACCTGGCACATTATACCTTGTTATTCCCATGCTGAGGTCACAGTCTGGCCCTTCCAGACTTCATAGGAAGAGCTTCAGAGATCTTGTTCTCTTTCTCCCTCCTGCTGAGTTGCAACCACACCAGCTATGAAGGAAGTTGCTCATATCCTCATCAGAGAACAGCAAGTGGTATCCTCATGTGCAGGATGGAAATGACTGGGCAATCTTGTAAACCAGCAATGATAAAAGTGAGGGCTGGGGAAAAAAGGGAGAGGTGTTTTCAGGGTCAGCACACAATGCTGCCATACTGGCTTTGGGGTTCTACAGGAGTGGAGGGGTTGCAGAGACCAGAGGAGCAGTGCTATGTGCCATCTGACTTCTTTTCCCTATGTGTGTCCCGCCTACAGAGATTTGGGGGAAGAATGCGATGACATGAATAAGATCAATGGTGATGGCTGCTCCCTATTCTGCCTGCAGGAATTATCCTTTAATTGCATCGGTAAGTCTGGCTCAGAGCCCTTCCCGCTCATGGTGGGCAACAGCTCTATGTCTAGTGCAAGTAAAAAATCAACAGCGTTTTCGATGACCAGCTAAAGAGTTGTCATGGAAGACAGAAAAAAAGGTGGAATTTGTAGGTTTGAAAGGCGAACATATCTTCCCAGCTTCTGGTCATTTTGATGGGAAATTGGTTCTGCTGGCTTTGAAACTACCTAGGACTTAAAGCTAAGTCAGCCATTGTGGGACTGATCCAAAGCCCATTGAAGTCAGTGGGTGGCTTTCCACAGACTTCAATAGGCTTTAAATCTGGCTATGTGAGAAGACATGAACTGATTTCTTCTGGTAAACAGGAGGAGGAGTGAAAGGGGAAGGGACTGAGACCAGAAGCAAGTCCAGCTGAGGTCACACCTCCTTTGAGTTGCAAATCAATATCTGAGGATCAAAGGTCTAGCTAATCCCCTTTTTCAGAGGTGAAAACTACTTAATCAGATTTCATTTGCAAGCCTGGTTTGCTCTGATTAGCAAAACCTGTAAGCACAATGGCCGGAAGATGCTTGAGCTATCAGGGATAGCTGGGCTGTGGTTGTGAGCTTTACATATTTATTAAACTCTCTAGGAATGCTAGAGGCAGAAAAGGGAAATGAAGACCAATTTACACTGTGCCTTCTGTGGAGTAGTGCTGTGTTGTGGACTCGCATTTCCAGGACAGGGCTCACTGAGATCTGGAAAGGATGAAACATGCAGGCCTTCTGAATCCAAAGATACTATTTATGAAGGTTTGGATTTTTCTCAAAAGATTTTATGTGATTCCGTATCTGGATTGACCAAGCAACTACTCTGTCTGTCCTATCTAGCTGTCTCATGCCTTCAGCCCCAGGCATCAGTCCTAAGCAGATAACACAATGTGGGCAAGGTCGGACTTTCTTGGTAATCTGACAATTATTTCTTGTGGCTGGAACAATGTATAAAGGACCTCACAGGCAACAAGTTTCCCTTGGGTGGTAAGCTGGGGACTGCTTGTCTCGTCATAATGTCCGTACGTTTTTGTTTCAGCATCTGAAGTTGTGAGACTTGAGGCCTGATTTGGTGATGTGCTTACGTATGTAAATAGTTCTATTGAAATCACAGAATATTTATGGTCAAGGCTAATTGTGACTATTGGTGGTCTTGAAGTTACATTTGTGTTTTAAGTAACTTGCTGAATTGGACCCTCAAACACTGAAAGATATTAGTCATAATATTTTGAAAGTGGAATAAACACTTATGCAAATGTTTTAGGTTCTCCAAAAGCCAGGCATAGGGTGAGTTTGGTTCCAGCAAGAGTTTGGGTTGGAGTTTTTCTGTTGCATCTGTATTAGTGGGCTCAGAAGCAGGGCTGAGCTCCCTGGTCCAGGTCTGTACTTTGGCCACATCCCAGCTTTTTGTTAGGATATGACCCAGGTCCTCACATGCATACACTGGCCCCCAAGGAAACCTGGCAATGTGGGCTGGACAGGAGCTGCAGCACACGTCAAATAAATTCCCAGACTGGAATAAGAGAGAGGGGTGGCCTGGACCTTGTAGCATACAACGATGTGTCTTGACAGGTGAGTGCAGAAGCCTGTTTTATCCCCGTGTACACATTCATCTCCAGTACTAGCAACAGAGCCGGTTATGAGTGGAAAAAGCCTGTCTTACAGCAATAGGATTAGATAAAGAAGTAACTAAAATATAAATTCAAAATTTTCAGCTCCATTACAGAGGAAGTAATTTTTCAGATTTGCTTATGAAAAGGAAAGGGGATTTCCAGAGGTAAAAAAAAAAAAAAAAAAAAAAAAAAAACTGTTTGTTTTTTCATAGGCTTTGGAAGTCTGTGGTTTTGCATAGGTCCTGGTTTAAAAAAGCACATGAAATAGAATTCAGTGGTCTATGAAATACTGAATATAGGGTTTCACTTAGGTGAATCAAATTAACTCTGTCAATGGAAAGATGCACGGACCCTATGCTTAAAAAGGTTTGTTGCACAACTGTACAATTGTGGTAGTGCTACTGCTGCGGCAGTGATGGCCGCAGTGTGCATGCAGGGTCTGGGAGGGTAGACCAGCTGCTGTTGCTTTTGGACATGCAGTGTCTTCATCGAGGACTTAGGAAAGGTTGAAGGAAGGTAATACCTTTGAAATAGGCTCTACTGGCTTTTGTGGGTGCTGGACCACCATGAATTAGTACAGTGAGAGCTAGACAGAAACAGCTAGCTCATCTTTCAGAGAAATGAACAGTCCTGATTTTTCACTCTATTTCAGCATATCACATGTTAAAATATCACCATAAACCAAAAGGTATTGGGGAAGCTGGTGGTTGTATATATTAAAATAAAAAAAATGATAATGAGCAGAAATTCAGCATTCTCCATAATCTAATATTGTCAAGCTGGGTAATGTAAAACTGATCTTTAGTCAAACAAAACTCTTCTTTGAGATTGGTGGAAAATGACAGCATGCTTGGGTCCTTGTTTGAGGAGTAGCAAAGATGCAGAAAAATAGGTATAATGTATTTCTATGTTTATGAGGCTAACACATGTTGTAATCCTTCAGAACCACAAGTAATTATTTCAGATTGTGTTATTTTTGTAGCTATGTTCTTGTTGTTGTATGTAGCTTCTCAGAGCCCCGGGAATCATTCCTCTTCACCAAAGAATTCAGTGAGCCTCAAATGCATGTTTAGGTGCTTTGCTGAATTGGGGCCTCAGGGTTTGACCTTGCAAATGCTTCCTTCCAGGCATGTTTCTGAACTATGGCAAGGCATTCTTTAGACTTCAGCAAACCTAACCACAGTAGCAAATGCAATGTTTGTCAAAAATTGTCTGCAGGATTGGGACCCGCATGTCGGAAAAGAATCACTGAACATTTTGGTTGCAATAGCAGGACTGAAAGGGTGGCATCGAGGATTCATAGTAGGAGGTTTAATAGCAAAGCCACAGTGTGCTTCTTCCTCTCAAAGCAGAGACCACTTATGTCACTTCATTTGGTAGAAGAGAAATAGAGCAAACAAACACAATCAAGCTCGAGATTTAGAATCAAGAATCACAGAATAGTTTAGGTTAGAGCAGGTCTGTGGAGGTCTCTGGTCCAAGCAGAGCCAACTTCAAAGTTAGATTCAACTTCAAAGTTGGATCATGTTGTTCAGGGTCATATCCAGCTGAGTTCTGGGGATGGGGACTGCCCATTTGCAGGTGTCCCTCTGCCTCTCTAGCTCGCTTTGCCTTTTAGGATCATGGAGTTTATGGTGGTTTTTTTTATTGGTCCAACTTTCCTTTGAATAAATGGCACAAGGCTCTCAAGACACTTTGCGCTAGTGCTTGTAATAAAATTAGACTTTTTTTTTTTCCCCTTGGTTTTGTTTTCCCTCCTCCTTTCCTCTCTAATCAGATAACAGTGGATCAATCTGCTTTACCATGGGAGGGGGGAGGCAGGAGGGAGGCAGGGAAGAAAACTGTGTGGTCTTTACTGTCAGGCTGTCCTGGCCTTCTCTGAACACAAAGCTGAGTGAAAGAAAACAGATAAGATTAATAGCATTTTCTTCCTGCAAGATGCTGAAAAGCGACAGTGGGATTAATTAATTAATTAAAGCATCTGGCAGCACTCTTTTTCAGTACTGCAGTATACTCACCCTTCCTCCTTCTGAAATTTATCATCTGTACTCTCTCTCTTCCCCCCCCCCCCCCCCCCGCATAGTGGATTTTGCATATTTACACTCCTCTGCCCAGAGTTCGGTCCCAGAGGGGAAAGTTTCACCTGGCCTTTTGATTTGCACAGTGTAGGAGAAAAGCGAATCAAAGTCTTGCCCGGTGTGACTGATGTGCCCCTCTCCTGCCTTTCAGCTGTTTTTCTTTCACGTTGCTCCTGACTACTCATGGGATAACTGTGATTTTTGTGATTACCGCAGACCTCTGCCAAGTTCAAGCCAATGAGTCCCTTGGAAAACGGGCCCCAGTCAGAGGAGTTATGATTTGCAGTTGTGGGAACCTAGAGCTTTTTTAGCACTGCCTTGATCCAGTCCCACCAGATTGTTGAGAAATGGGTGTCAAACAAGTGGCTAAGCACCTTGTCCTTGGCATGCACCCTCCCACACGCACACAAACATTGTACGCATGCATCTAGATATATGTGCGCACATAGAAAAAGAGCGCTGCTTTCATTTGCATTCCTTTTGTTGTGTGTGATGTGCATTATGCATTGATTTAGCTCTCCAGTCCTGAAGAAAGAAAGGATATAATAGAAAAGATGCAGAGATCAATAAAAAAGAAGGGAGGGGGAGAGAGTAATGTGGAAAGAGATGAGTAAAGACTGATAGACACATTCAAGAACAGCTGGAAAGAAGCTTCAGAGCTTCTATCTACCGTTAAGTTTGCCTGGTAGTTTATGGGGGGAGTTAATCACATCTTAGTATTATTATTATTGCTACACTTTTTCTTCCCTACTTAAGGGACACTTTGCTAAAGCATTTGTACAACAGAACAGGGCAGCACTTTTTCCAGCTTAGGCGTGTGAGTGGTCCCACAGAAGAACATATATGTTTAGAGGCAGGCATGTGTTTAAGTGGTTTGTTGGATCAGGTCCTCAGAGATGTAAAATACAAAGAAAAGACACAAAGTAAAGGAAAACAGAAAATAAATAAATACAGCTCTTGAATTTACCACTAATTTCTGGCATACTTGAAGCATTACTCACTACTGGTTGTTCTGAGAGAAATATGGTTTTAATTCAACAGCGATCCTTTAACACCTTTTCTTTTGCTTCTGCTTGGCCTCAAATGTTTTACTACCTTACAAATCCGGATCTGTCCGTCTCCTAACAGTCCTCTCCCTCCAGCTGTGAGCCTTACCTTTGTTGGGAGCTCTATCCTTTACCTCTCCCATTATCCATAAATTAAGCATAGCACTTTCCCCTAATCTTATTGTTTGGAGGGCTGCATTGCATTCAGGGAAATGATTAATATTCATGAGCTTGCTATCTCTGTTTGGTGCATAATCCTCTGGGGAAATTGCAGTGTTAAATGAGTGACACAAACCTAATTTTATATGTCTTTTCTTTCCTTTCTTTCTTTTTCCTTTTTTCCTTTTTTGACAGAGAAGTAATGTGCTTAAAATAAATTGATGGATTACTATCCATATTCATTGTAGGCATGCTTTGAGAGCGCGCCTTGCTCCCATCCCTCTCCCCCTCCCCTTCTCATACCCCTGCACAGGAACACAGCTTTAACTGCCGAAACCACAGCCCCACACAGCCACTAATGGTGATTTGCCTTCTTTCAGGAATAGTAAATAAGCCTTGGCTGACCCTGCCAAGGGTTTGCAGTAGAACAACTGCATGTGAGAAACAGCCACCTTGCAAGAGGAACTCAGCATCTCACAGGACATCAATAAGAGTAAAGCATTGACCAAGCAGCTTGGGAAAGAGTATTGCTGTCGATAAAGCTGGGAATCTATAGTAGAATTTCATAGCAAATAGCAGTGAATTTACTGACTGGAGCTATTCAGATAATGTTCGTGTGAATCCGTCAGCTTAAGGCAAATACTTTGATGCTGACTGTTTCCTGCAGTTCATGGGAGTGTGGATACATGTTGCAAAATGTCTAAGCACTCATTTTGCAAGTTAGTAATAATATCATTGTCTTAAAGTCTCTTAAACTGATTTTCAGGGCTAGCTGAACTGCAAAGGCAGAAGGAGCAGGCATCTCCGGCAGCAAAATATGAAGGAGGGGAGAATGTGGGCTGGGGTGGCATTTGCCTACATTTTTCCCTTGGCCAGTGACACCAGCCCAGTTAAATCCAGCTTTGTTTTTTACAGCATAGCTATGAGAGCCCAACAGAAGAATTATTCCCTTGCATATTGTGCCTTTCACATATTGCTGTCTTCTTGGGGCAAAAAGTCTTCCACATCCAGTCATGCTTCTCCCCTTTGAGTTTCTTCTGTGACTCAACAGCAACTTGCTGTGATCAGAAGATGATGCTAAGCACAAGACCTGCCTTTGCAATAACATCCCCCCCCACACACACACACGCACACACAAATGAGCGGTTTGTCTTTCTTAGTGAATGGCACCACTTTTTTTTTTTTTTTTTTTCTCGGGAGCTCCTTCCCGAGAGCCGAAAGGTGTCAAGAAGGGACACACTGGCCATCCCTTTTTGCTCAAAGTTGTTGCTGCCCTGCATGGCAGAAATCAGTCTGACATTCTCCAAGTTTAGTTAGTAAATCTGTGCAATCCCCTGGGGCCAGGGAAATATTGAAATATTATCAGCTCCACTTTTCTGATTTGTCCAAACATACACAGAGGAAACAAGATTAGGTGGGAAGAGGATGCGTGTTGTAGTGCTTTTATTATAACATGCTTAGTTGCTTGGGGTGAGGGGGAGGTGATATTGGCTCCTGTTGGCTAGCCACAGAGCAGATAAGGTCTTACTACCACTGCCAGCTATGGAAAATATCCTTTAGCTTAAGTGACAAAGCCTTGTGTTCTTGGAGGTGAAATATCAAGTTTCAGTCCCAGGCTCTGTGAGGCAGTTGTAATTTTATCTGTCTGCAGCATGCAGATCAATTGCATAATTATTGTGTTCCGACCACTGTATCATACCGATGAGCCGAGTCACGCTAGACAAAGGACAAGCCCAGGAATGTATTTCTAAGAAGTAGCTGATTTACCAGGGAGCCATATTCTACAAACACCTTAAGCTGGCCTATTCAGTTCAGGAGATGCTCAGACATGATTGTCATACAGTATGGAAAAAGGCTCTTGCTAGGCCCCTTGAATGTTCCACAGTAGATTGCAACACCTCCATTTACATCTTTTCCAAGGTGCCTGTTTTATTTCATTGAAGAAAAACGTCACAATTTATTGATATGCAACTTTATTTGGAAAGGTCTATCCAAGTTTCTGTGTAATGGTTTTCCTCTTTTCAAATCCGAATATCCAGGAAGGAAAATAACTCTCTCATATTATACTTAAGCAGGAAATATCTCTGTCTCTGACTTCTTCAGTATTAAAGAGGAGATTAACAGATACCCTGGAAGGAGGCCATGTTATTCACCCTGTTCCCACTGAAGCCAAAGGTGGAACTCCCATTGAAATAAATGATGTAGGTCCTGCTATCCCTCAGCTCCCAGTTTCAAGTGATCTGCAGTGGAACTACTTCTAGTTTTGTGATAGAAACCCCTGGATATGTATCTTCTCCTCAGTGAATGTAAACACCATAGCTGGAGGTGCTGATTAAGTGACACTGTGGTCAAGGCCTGCTTCTACAGAAGTTGCTGACTTCAGTGAGGCTGTGATTTGGCGTTCACAGTGTCTGAAAAGGCCTGCAGGCTCTTACCTCCCAGGAGCTTTGAACAGACCTTTCAGGGGTTAAGATGTGAAGCTCACTCTGTTCCAAGAATTTGTTACTCTGAGACAATGCTTCTGCATTTTTGTCCCCCCCCTTTTTTTTTCGAACGAATAGTTATGTGGCATGAGGCTTGTTATAGTTGGAAACATCCCTAAATAAACAGCTGAGCTTAAAAATACTCCTTTTTTTGTCTAGCCTTTTAAAAAAAATAGTAGTTGTTGCACAAAAGAAGGCTATGCTGATGCCAATCACTGCGTTCTAGCTGAAAACAGGAAGCTGTGCTGAGTGTCTGTCCCCAGCACTTTGACCATTCAGCTCGGACATTAAAAGCCACATCTGAGGATGTGCCCTGTGCTATGAATTGGATCTGTTTATCTTTTTTCTTTTTTTTTTAATGAGGTGGAAGGCTGCCTATCACAGATAAGTCTATATCCTGCATGTCTGCTTCCTGATGTGTACCAGACTGCATTAGTTTCACTGGAGTTTATCTAGCCTCGCTTTGAACAGGTAGCTATGATGCAGAGTTACCTGTTCATCCAGACATGGTCTTTACAAAGTTAGGTGCTTTCCAGGTGTTTTCTGTGTCATCTGCCTTACTCTGTGCATCCTTTCATTTCTGAACCCCAGCAAAGGGAACATTTGAATACGAAAGGCTGCATTTTCCACTGTGCTCGAGCAGCTTAAGAAGCTAAGAGTAATGTGGATCACATCATTTTCTGGTACAGTGCAGAATAACTCCAAGATTCTCCTGGATCTTGAAGCCCAGTTATAGCTGGTAAGTTTTGGAAAACAGGCCACGTCTTCCAATCTGGTTCCTTGACAAACCCCCTTTCTCCAGGTTGATAGCTGTCACGTAGTGTTCAGGGTTTCCCAGATGTCACAGAAATCTTCACTGAACTGGAGATTTCCTTCTCCCAGTAGCTCAAAGCAAGGGCAAGATGGGGAGATTGGTCTGGCCCCATAATTCCAGGGCTTTCAGTGAGAGTTTCATCAGAAGAAAGGAGCTGGGATTGCCTGAATGAATATTCCCAGAGTTGAGTTCAGGAGCCTGTAGTATCTGAGACATTGTGTCCTGCTGCTGGGTGCTATGCCTGCAGACGCTTTACTGTTCTAGATTTAAGCTGGATTTGCAGGCAACTGCTTTTTAATTTTATGAAGTCATTTTACCTTGAGGTCAAATCTGATTTAGTTCACGTTCACTTCCTTCATATCCCATTCAAATCAGTTTCAACTTCGAAGCGAGAAGTCCCCCGTGACTCAGGCAATATGTTACCAGTAGGACATGACCATGACCTTCATCTGTTCTTTCATAGCCTATGGACCTCTCTGGAGACAAAAAATAACTTATATTACCCAGGCCCTTGACACATTTCATGTAACGCTAGACAAGAACAGAGAAAAAGCACCTTGCACTGGTATGGAAATAAGGATGTTTGCTGCTGCTTACTAGAAATACACCTTTCCTGACTCTTCTTTCCCTAGCTTTGAGCTGGTGGGGCTCTACTGATTTGACCGAGTTCTGTTTACACCACTGTGGAAAGAGAGAAAGCCTGATAATTTTTACTGTGTGAGGGCAATCTTAGGAAGAAACAGTCTGGTAATTCTTCATTCTGCTCATGAAAATGTAAAGCCTAACTTCTTAACATACTGAGCATCCAAGACTCAAGAATCCAGAGTCCGTGCTGGTGCTCAGTACTTGCAGATGTAAGAGCTTCTGCTTCTTTTTGGCAGTCGGTGTAGCACCACATTTGGCTATCACAGGTGAAAGCACTCTTCAGTCCCCTCATCAAGAGCTGGGAAGGATCTGGAAAAGTTCCTCTCTTTGATGTCAAGTAGAAAATTCATAGGCTATAAATGTACTCTCCTCTCCTTACCAACACTCTCCTTCCTCAAAGGGTGACTGTGCACACTACCGAGTGACTTGCCAGGAGTAGGAATTACGTATTTTCTTTAAAGGAAAATTACAGTTGTTAAGCCACTTTCCCCCATCATTTTTCAATGCACCCAGAAGCATCTGTGTTCCTAATCTTCTCTTGGCTTATAAGAGCAGTATCGTTCAGCTAGCAAAACCGCTCTGTGATGGAGAGCAGGGTGCAGTGACTCTCTAGGACTAGCACTGCAGAAGGGCTCATGACAGTGCAGTTCAGTAAGACTTTGTTAATCATTTAGGCAGTCTCCATTTAATTCAGACATTTCAGTCTCTCCATTCTGTTCCTCCCTCGGGTTTTGCAGACTCCGAGCAGACAGATTTATTGGGGTCTTAAGCATAATCAGGAACAAATTAGCCTCTGTTAGGATCACACACTGGCCTGGATCACAGCTATTCAAAGGCTGCCCTCCCATCCATGTGAGTATGAATTAAGTCATCTGATTGGAGTAGGTCTTGAGTATTCTTTTATCCCAAACACATGATCTTATCAGAAGCCCATTACGTTTATCATCACATTAAGAGGGAACATTTGGAGCCAGTGCAGGAGTATGTTGGCTGTATAAATGTTGTGCTTACTTCAGTGCCTATTGTGAAAATAAGTCTGTGCTTCAGGAAGGCAAGGGGAATATTCTCTAAATGTGTATGCCTAAAATTGGGCTGTGTGTTTATGGCTATATGTTTGTATCAGTGGGATTTTTGCATGATGGCTACATATAGAGAGCATACATGTGTTTGTATGTCAATATTTCTGTCAATGTGGGTGTGTAGCAGAATGTATTTGGTTGACAGTGTTGTGTCACTGTAAATATGTAGCTGGCTGTGCATGTGTTTATCAGCAAAGTTTGGGTCTTTTTAACATGGTAGTTCTTTTCTTTTTTTTTTTTTCCTTTTTACAGAAATAAGCCTCTCTTCCTAAAGTGGCAAACTCTTTTTTCCAAAAATACATATTTTCATATGCTTGGGATTTGTTTTTGAGGATTTTTGATTGCTGACCACAAGCTTTCTAGAGCTGAATATTTCTCAAAGATTTCTGCTCATACTCTTGCTCAAACTGGGACATAGTGTTCTGAAGTGGGTGAGCTGCCTTGCTTTGTGCAGGGTACTTGGACATGGCAGAGATCTGTCTCTGTGCTTTGATATGTCCCTGCAGGAGAGATGAGCAGAGCATGAGATGCAGAAGGTTGAGGTGAGGAAAGCAAGAATTTGTCTCCATGGCCATCACAGTTGCACGTTTGCTCTGCTCCTTACTTGAGCTGACCAGACACAAACCATTTCTATTCTGGCATGAATGAGCCACATTGCTGTGGCACTGTGCCAGCATTAATAAGCCCTGCTGAGAAACAAGGTATATTACAAGGATGGCCGAACTGTGGCTCTCAGGGCACATATGGTTGGTTCATGAGCAGTTCAAGTACGCGTTCCCAGCTGGGTTGATATCAGATGACGGGTAGCAGGGCTGTGCTGGCATCAGGGCTGTTGGGCAATCCAGCCGTGGGAGGAGGCAAGGCAAGGGCACTGCTGAGGCTAGCACTGCTGGGTTGCCTTAGGGCCCATCTGCACATCCACCCTAGCCCCCTCCCACCGTGGAGTAATGGGACACCCTGGGGAGCCATTGTCATCTTTTGTCTGTGAAGCCTCTCCGAACAGCTCCTCCTCCAAGCTCTTCGAGGTGTGTGGTATATGTTTGGTGGCTCCCAGCCATAGGAAGATTTTAGGATGTGACTTGTAGGGTCAAGAAGTTTGGCCACCCCTGGAATATTAGCTCAGACACAGTGCTGCACTCATACAGCTGAGCAGCTTCCAGATTCACGCTGGCTCATTTTTGCCAGCTTAGAGTACTGGCCCAGCAAGTACACAATTCTCTACACTTATCCACGTACACAAGTTGGCCACAGAGGTCCTGATGAAATGAAAACAGAATGACGTTCTTTCCTGATGTACTTCTCCATTCTTTCAAACACACATTCTCTTAAGGGCCTGGAATTTTACACAGGGGATTGGGAGGAAGAGAGGGGAAGAGGAGAGAAAGTCATTAAATAATTGAATTGCAATAAACTGATTTTTTTCTGGCTCATGATGGTATTTCACTGTGTAAACTAGGAGGAAAAATAAACAGGGGATTTAGTAGTTTGGAAGTGGCTCAAAATTGAGCAGCCGTTGGATTTTCTGACACCTAGCTTGAGATAGTCCAATGCTACCGACAGGGCTCTCCTTAGGGATCATTTCCATCAGTCCAGCTAGCAGCTCTGGCTAATTTCCTACCGTTTTTTCAGCAGGCTTATTTGCTAGACAAAAATACAACAGGCTGTCAGAACTGGATACCTCTGGGGACTGGCAATGATAATACAATACAAAATAGGATACCAACAGGTCAAAGGTTTCCATTTCACAGAGTACTCTAATGACTGAAAGTCATTATTGCTATGCAGTCTGTTTGAAAAGAGTAGATGGATCTCAGTTCAGCTTTTAATGGGCCAGTGTTACAGACACAACCTCAAAAATTTGGCATCTTTGTTGGCAGTCTCATTAGAGAAGCCACAGAATAAATGGACAAGGATAATAAAGTCTCCTGCTGCTTTTGATCCTTTCAGGTCAAATCTGAGTCATGCTGGTTGAAGCTGTGTGTGTATGTGGGGAGCTTACCCTCACCCTGCACATACTGTATCTGCTCTTTGGATAAGCAGATCTTCTTGGCCCTTGGTCACTATGGCTGTGAATGTGGCTGTTTTCTCCATCCCTAAATTCACGGTTGTTGTTGTTGTTGTTGTTGTTGTTGTTGTTGTTGTTTTGCAGATATCTTTTAAGGACAAAAAGGGCAACCTTGTGGACCAGACCCTCTGTTGGCTTTATTCCATCCAAGTCAATGGAATTATGCTAGCACCCACATTGACTCTCTGTGTATTTTCTCTCTCTGCTTTCTTCTGTCTCCATCCTTTCAGATGGAGATAGATGAAAATAAGTAGAAAAAAACTTAGGAAATCAGTTGGGAGTTTTGCCCAATATGAAAATTGACTATTGGGTTTTTTTTGCTTTCTTAAAATCACCTTTCTATTTCATAGGTGATGCTAAACCTTTGCTCCCAAAGAACCTGGACCAGCAGATACATTATCGCTGCTGTCATCGGGTCTTATTAGGCAGGCCGCAGATACATGTAGCAATTCCTTTGTGACTTCTCTTCTTTGGTTTCTTGTGGCAGATGAACCCAGCAGGTGCTATTTCCATGATGGGGATGGAGTATGTGAGGAATTTGAGCAAATGACCAGCATCAAAGACTGTGGCG
Organism: Dromaius novaehollandiae; assembly: GCF_036370855.1. Classification (NCBI taxonomy): domain Eukaryota; kingdom Metazoa; phylum Chordata; class Aves; order Casuariiformes; family Dromaiidae; genus Dromaius; species Dromaius novaehollandiae. The sequence goes on from NC_088117.1 coordinate 5,259,445, forward strand.
TTTACACCCCCAAAGGCTTCCTCGATCAGTGGGCTTCCAATGTTTCCGTCTCACATCACAGTGACCAGCAGTGTCCAGGATGGGTGGTCACTGGTCAGCCAGCAGCAACCCAGGTAAGGAAAGAATATTCTTTTTCCTCCTCTGAGAAGTGAAGTCCAGCAGTGAGCAATGTTCATGAACGCAATTTGATGTTCAGCATTCGTATGTGAGGTTATCCCTCACAGCTCCACTAAGAAAGGCTCCTGAAAGCAATTTTCCTCTTTGTGAGCCTGTTTAATAGCAATGGAATGAAATTCTGTTTTTATCATCCATTTAAAAAGTTCTGTACTGGATGAAGTTGTGGCCTGCTTGATTAAGTAACGTGTAGGAGTCACCTCAACTATCAGCACCTAAAAGACTAGACAAGCTCTCTCTACAGTCACATTGTGGGGTGCTATCTATCTTGTGACAATAGTTCTTACAACTAATGCTGAACAATACAAAAGAGTATTTTTCTTTAATAGTTTTGTACTTTCTGCCACCCAGTTCCATAAAAGCACCCTATTGCTTTATTCTGAGAAGGGTTCCATCCATTCCCAAAGCCATTCATTAATTTTATCCCCCTCTTCTTACATGTTGTCTTTGCTACATAAATATCTTAATTTATCCTAACTTCACCTTTGTCTCCCTGCGAGAATTAGATCCAAATCAGTTCAAAAAGATATTAGGTAAATGCCTGGCAAACAGAGCTGTGCACAATGCAGATGCAGCAGTCCAGATGTAACCCTCTGGCTCAGAAAAGCCCTCATTGCTTATTGTTGTTTTTTAGTGGCTACAGCAAGAAAAGTATCATCACATACAAGAGCTGCTTCTTACATTCCTCCTTCAGCATCCACCGTTGTCTGTCTGTAGAGACAGACCACTGAACTAAGTGGATTTTTGGTTTGATGCAGTAAAGTCATTCTTCCAGTCTAATTACTTGGAAGGTGTCTTGAGTGGGCAGTGAAGGGAGGAATGCAGTGTCACAGATATGACAAGCAGATTTCTTTGCGAATAGTAAATCTAAGCATTTCCAGTTGGCTTGCAAGAGAAAACATCTTTATCCAAGAGACTTGGCCTTGTTCACATTGCACAAGTCTGTAACAAATTAATGACCAGGTCAGTTTTAAACATATAAAACGTGGTTAGTTGGCACAGTACCAAGACAAAATCCTGAGCCCAGTATTGCCTTTTTGTCATGGTCTCATTTATTATTTCACACCGTAAAAGGAACTTTCCCCTGGACCGCTACCAGTGTTTTAGTAGCCTCTTTCTTATTTGAGCTTTCTACTTTGTAGGATAGTTCAAAGCCCACTGTTTGCAGTTCAGGTGTTTCTTTATGTGCCTGTCCCCAAGGCACTCAGTCCCCTACGCAGTCGCTATGGATAGCTGCTCTGATTTTCTCCTTATGCACTGGTGGAAACACAGCTATGCTGTGTGGTAGGTAACACACGGTCGTGTGGAGGAAGAAACAACAACATGCGCGCACACACAACAAAAAGCCCTGCTGTGTAGCCACAACTCAATCATGTTTGTTGTACCCAGATGAGATGAAGTTGTCACAGCCTTGTTTAAAAAAAAGGCAAAAAAAAAAAAAAAAAAAAAAGCTGTTGTATTTATAGGCAGAACACTAGCATATCACACAGTGGCGTTGTGAATGGGAACATGCCTCCTGTTATTGGCTGGCCCCTGGAGAGATAACAGTGTGCTATTTACTTCCAGCAGAAGGAATTTTTGCTTTAGCTCAGCTGGTCCTATTACACCAGTTTGAGTGCATGGGGTTCAATGACCTTTATAGTCATATATGTTGAGAGAGTCTTTGTTTTCCCCAAGAACAAGACAGCTTCAGAGCTTGTGAAAGAGCACCTGACTTGTCACTCTGGAGAGGTTAGGTGGGGCAGCAGGTCATCAATCTGTTAACTAGAGGACAAGATGAAAATTAACCTAAGATCTCCCCTAATCACTGCATGTAATGACCGCTGATGTGTAAACATTTGGCTTCATTATCGGCACAATCGTTGGGCCTTAGGGTTTTTTCTACTGATGAAAGGGGCACCTTTCCTCATCTAGATATCTTTCAGAGTAGGTTTTGTGCTTGTTGGTGTTATGCAAACTTTTCATGTTGTTGCTGGGTAGTTTCCTGATTAATCAGAGTGGCATTTGTGTTGGCTTCTCATCAAGAATGCCATGAAAGATATGTTTGAGTGCAGTGCACAGTAATATACAGAATACATAAGCCGGCTGTTTGTTAGCCATCCACATTTCTCATAATTGCCCTGGCACTCTCAAGGTGCTTTAAAGCATTTAAAGTATGTCTTTCATGGTTTAAAATGTTTCTCATCTGTAGCTACCTGTAGACCCATTTCTCTCTACAGCTGCATTTCTGTCATAGTTTTGCCTACGCCATTTCTGAGGAGTAGGTATCACAGGTTTGCTTGCTATTGTGGTATTACTCAGGAATATCTGCCTGCGTGCACTTGCTTGTGTTGTAGGATGGGTTATGAGCAGAAGTCTGGGCACACTTGCTTGTTATTGTAGGATTTCCTCTGAGACTGCCTGTCCCACATCTGTTTGCTCTTCCCGCTCTGTTTACCACCAATTCACCAAAGACGTTGCTTCCTTCTACAGGGTTGGTTGCTCCTCAGAAGGAGGATGCACACTTATTATTTAGAGATGAATCTTAAATGCTGATTTGTTACTTGTTAGCATGAGACTGCTGAATAGAAAGATACTGAGAGGGGGGAAAAAAAGACTTCACAGTATAAGATTTGTTTTAAACAACAAAATGCTTACAAAGAATGACGCTTACAAAGAATGACACTGTCGTGGCAAAGAGATACACATTCGAAAAATGCAAAGGTCAGACAGCCCCCCTTTAAACAATCACTCTTTCTGCAGAAGCAAGACTGATAGACAGCCACTTCTACTTTCCTGGCAGCCACTCTTCAGTGCTGATTAAGAAATATTCTTAGTACTGACAGCATCATATTTAAAGCCAAAGACGACCAGTCAGCAACATCACACCAGCACAGAAACACTTGCACCAGCGCAGTGTATTTTTACAGTTTCATTTCTAATCTGGCATCCTCCGCAGATGCTCAAAGCAGATGCTGCTTGGTACCTGCTCTTGACTGCATGAAGAATTCAGCAGCAAGGGTTTTACATGCTCTTGGGCTGCTCTTCTCCCTACCGTTCTTGCTGCGAGTTTATAAACAGCCTCTCTTTGCTATCCACCGTGTGTGAAATATTATCAGTGTTGATGTACCGGTTGTGTGGTGTTTTCCGCAGCACTGTTTACTTCTCAGGGCCTTTCTTGTCCTAAAGATTATTGATGCTAGCATTAAGTCATCAGCTGGTGTAAGCTGGCAAAGACTACAGAAAGTCTGTAGTGCTAGGCAGATTTATACTAGCTAAAGTGCAGATCCAGTAAGCATAAATACACAGACAAAGGATGCTTGGACTCTGATCTGTTTTGTGGATAGCTGCAATTTTTTCCATATTGGAAGTCCCCAGGGACTCCTTTTCCAACTAGTTTGGATCTGACCAGGATCAGCCTTCTCACTGCCAGTAGGAGGGGGTAGGATATGTCCTGCTGACAGCTTAAGGACACCCAGGCATGACAACACATGAGTTTAACAAGCCAACTAGCGGCCTACCTGGACAACCCCCCTGGGAAAGCCGCATCAGTGAAGAGTGCTCAGGAGGAAGGTATGGAGTGGACCAGGCCAGTGTGAATGGGAGGAGGTGTTGCCCTCCTGGAGGGTTTGACAAATCAAGGTCTTGATTTGTGGGTCACCCTTCGTGGGCTCCATCTCAGTGCTCTCATTGCACGCCAATGTTCTCTTGCCACAATTAGCACTGTGTGAGTGCGTTAGCTAGTTCGTTAGTCTCCCTTTCTTTCTCGAGTAGGTTGTATGAGCAGGATGGCTTTGGATATTTTTTTTTTTTTTTTTTTTGGTAAGCGTCTTTTCTACACAGACTTGCCTTTGCAGGAAGCCTTGGACAGGCCGGTTTCAGGAGGGGTTGTTTACCTTGGCGCTCCTCGGATGGGAGCTCCATGGTTTCAGAGAGAGGAGCAGGCAGAGGGCTGTTGTGTGCTGAGTAACCACATGAGGCTGGAGATGCCATTTCTCCTCACCTCTTGCTGGTGTCACTCCTGATTTGGAGAACTGATTCGTTTGTGGTTTCTCATTGAGCCTTTAAATACTTATAATAGAGAAATATAAGAAAGGACTAAAGAATAGTTACATCTTTATTGTTGCACTTTCAGAAAGCTGCTGTTTTCACTCCCATTAGAGCAATGTGTGCACAAGGCTGGGAAGCTGGTGTTTGCATTGGCAATTTAGAGGGCCAGCCTCTTAATAGCCATGTCTTTCTTTGCATTTCCTCCCAGTTGTGCAGAAGCTGAGTACAGCAAATCACCATATATCTATCTCCTTATGTCATTGTTAGTACCTGTTTTTCCCCTGTATGGAAAAAGACACAGTTCAGCCATAGTTAATCAAAAGGGAACTCTTTCCTGATGCTGCTGGGTGCAGACAGATCCTGGGATGCATTTTTGTTCTCAGACTAACACACCCTATTTTCCCTCTGGGTACCCCACAGGGGATCCTATGGAGTAAGAAGTTGTGGAAGAGGATTTTTATTACATTCTTCCCACAAACAGAGGCCCCCTCCTGCCCCTATTGCAGTTCCCATAATTGTACTCCTTCAGACTCGCTGCAACAAGCCTATTCTTCCATCTGCAGTAGGAAGATGTCTAGAATTGCAGTATGTCTGAAATTTCCTGCAAAAAGGGAAGGCAGGAGTGGGGAAATACTCTGAATAATGGAAGAAATAACATGGCAGAGCAAGGGCTCCAAAGCTGGTAAGAAAATACCAAAACAAAACTGAAAAGAAAGATGCTGAAGTCCTCTGCCGCACAGTTTTATTTTGACTAATAAATATAACTCTGAAGATGATTCCCCAAAGATCCAGCAAAGCCAACAAATAGAGTAATCTTGAACAGGAGTGGGGAAGAGAGGAAACCTGCAACTTTTAATGGAGATGCCATTCCTTTCCTTTGGGGTGAGCTTGCTGAGAAGAGGGAGGGTGTCTGTCTGTCGGCTCTGCAAGAGGCCCTTTTTGAACTTCCCAACTCACAGCCAAGTCCTGTTGCTCTTCAACGGTAAGAGTTTTGTTGTGGTTGGAGGGATAAAAAAATCCCCATTTTTAATAAGATGATTTGCTTTGCAAATGTCTTTGTTATTTATAGCAGAGCCAGGCTTTGAACTGCTAATCTCTGGAGGATGAGAACAGAATCCCACTAAGAAAAACCATTAATGGAGGAACCATGAGTGATCGGAGACCAGTTCTGGAAAAAGATGAACTGGACACTGCACATTTTGTTGTGAAAGGAATGTAGGTTTTCTGTGTTCATCTGAGCATATTTCCAGTACTGGCTGATCCACCAGAAGGCTTCAGCTTAGTTTACAGAAGCTCCAAATCTAAAATTAGTTCAAGGGAGCCCAACTCTTAATCCTTATTTCAGCCCTTCCCCATATACTACAGAGTAGCCAATTTGCTCTGTCACCTGAAGGTTTCTGAGCAGGTAGTCCTGACACACGAGCCTCCTGGCTTCTCCGCTTCTCCTGCCGCAGAGCCGGGGATAGCAGGGCCCTGCAGAGGCTCTGCTCCAAGAGGATCCCCCAGCCCTCCCTTAAGCAGGCTTGAGTCACTTACAGGCCTGGCCCCTACCATCAGGCAAATCCAGGCTGGGGATCTTGAAGGAACGTTCCTTCCCATAAGGATCCTTGGCTTAAGTAATGATATTTTCCATAGCTTTTGAATGAATACAGATTAATTAAGCCTTATCGCAGCCACGCTACTTGGAGAAAGAGGTTTTTGTTCCATTTAATAGATGGGGAAACTGAAGCTCAGAAAGGTAAAGCTACCGTTTGAGGATTAAACACCAGGCCTCCTCAGAGACGGTGCAAGCACTGTGCGTTATTGACCCCAGTCATCCTGCCAGGACTAAGAAGTTCAGAAATTCTCAAAAAGGAAATGTTCATATCTTGAAAAAAAGAAAACTGCGTTCAGGTCCTGCTGGGTCTTGGTTTCTGGGAACGCAGACCTGGAAGGGGTTCTGGGGTCATTAAATCCACAGCATTTCAATGCTGTTAGCCACCTCACATCATCCCATTTGTGAAATAATCAGGCTTTATCCTAACACAGTTTGGCTTTTGTTCCCAGTACAAAATGACTGGAAAACTGTTCCACAGGCTCCTTGCTCTTATGTTTAGAAACCTTATTTCCCATCTGTCTTGCTGGGAAAGCTGGATTTTGCAATCCTCCGGCCAAAGGAGGTGATCTTGTTCGTAGCTCTGCTGTGGTTTGCCTGGGGAATTCCACTGGTCTTTACTCCCTCGTCTCCCTGCTGCACTGTCTCCTTTGAGACGTGGGCCGTGCAAAGGGCACACAGGCCAGGGATGGTACGGAGATGGGTGCTGACCTCAGGACCGTGGCTCCTGCTCAGAAATACCTCAGTATTTTGAGGAGGTCTCTGAAGCCAAATGCAATGAAAAATGGGATTTCTGTACACAGAGGCATGAAAAAGACTGGCGTGCAGAGAGATGGTTGAGAGAGATGGTTGAGAAAGATGGTTACCCGTACAGGAGATGCAGAGCTGGCTAGTGAAAATGGGATGCTGTCCATCACTGACTGCCTGTTCCCTGTTAGGACAAACAGCGGTTTGCTCCCTCTCTCCCCTCCGTCCCCCACTTCTTTCAGTGCTCATTTGATCCTGGCAGGAGTAAACCTTCAGACTCCATGGCTGATGTCGTAGCCTCTGGCTGATTTGTGTAAGGGGAGGACGGAGAGAACACAATGAGATGTCAGAGGAGATTCCAAGCAATTTTACCAAACACTCCAGGGATTTTTTTCTTTCCACTCCCCTCCCCCACTAGTTTTTAGAGTAATTTTTCAAGAGCACATATGCAAGTCATCTAAGGGGAACAGAACAGTGAGTACCAGGGGCTGGTACACTGTGTTCCCTTTGTGTACTGTACAGAAAATAGATAAAAGAAACAAAGGATGATGCAGAGAGCAAAGCAGCCATCAGTACTCTCAGAGAGGTTCAGTCTGACCTTTTCAGAGATGAAGGTCAAACCAAAATCCTCAGGTGCTGGAAACTGGTCCTGCCTTCCTAGGACCAGGAGACATTTACCACTAACAAAATGAAAGCAGAATTCCATGCAGTTTGCTGTGGTTAGAGGTGAGGAGCAGACAGACAAGGAAGGAATATTATCTTGGATAATAATGAGGATTATATGCTTCTTTAGGAACTAGCATATCACTTAATGATCATATCTGCTGTACACCCAGCCACCCACCCAGATTACACACTGTAATGGAAAACAGCTTGGAACCCCCTCTGTCATCAGTGAGATGGAAAACAGGACCCCGCGACAATCGCAGGGCTCGTTAGCATGCACTCGTCTGAAAGGAGACCCCCCTCCTCGGCCCTTGCCCCTCAACCTGCCAGTCTCTCCATCTGCCGTTGCTGCTCCGAACCCTTTAGATGCAGAGCATGTCCAGCCGTAAGCGTGGGATAGCTCCTCTGCATCCCATCCGGATTGTTTGTCTTGGGTCCCTCTCCATTCAGAGCAGAACGATTTTGCATAAATGCATCGACACGTCTGCATTGTTCATGCATGAAGGGTTCTCAGCATTTCTCATCCCACCCCCGCCCCAGCCGTCTTCTCCCTACCCCCCGTCATATAGTTTCACCAGCTTTTGCATGATTTCCCCGCACAACTGTGAATAAACCTGCCTAAAGCATTGCTAGTCAATCAAGCAAAGTTAAAAATACCCGGTCGATTGCTTTTGATGAAATTAAAACAAATGATCAGAAGGCAAGGATGGAAAAGGGTGCAAGAGTGAAGCCATCATGGCCTTTACTATGTAATTTGGTTTCATGTTCTGCACAAGAAAACATGTAAAATATGTAAACAGAGCTCTCCAAGATTGTAATGTAGCTACAAAGCCACAGATACACAGACAGGCAGGGTGCTATTCTTCAGCAGAACGGAATGCCATCCTCAAAACCACACCATCATTTCTTTAAGCCTGAAAGTAAACTTTCTCATGCCAGCAGCAGAGAATTTATTTTTCTTTTAAAAGAAGGATTGTCTGTGCTAGTTGTTCAGAGTACTGCAGGCATTTAAGCCCACATTGTCATGAGAGACCTTTCACTCTCAATGCCACTCAATTCTGGGGTGTTCATCTAGAGATGTCTCTAAAAGGCATGATATTTGGAGGATGGTACTTACCCACACTGTCCTGAAAGCACACCCTATTAGAAGGTCTCTCAAGTCAAGTCCACTGCCCCAACCTGCAAATAAACAACTGCTTAAAAAAAAAAGAGAGAGGGAGCATTTGGATGAACTCTTGAGCTGCTCTCAGTCTCTCCTGGATCCTGATACCTCAGTTGGAGCCCTCACTTTTGGAGACCCCAAAATTAGTTCTCATTTTTGGAAGTACTGTCTGTACGGTTTCAGAGTCAGTGTCTTCTGAAGTAATTTCAGTTGTGAATGTGATAAGTAGATGTGATTCACCCATCTGGTAAATGGGCCCAACTGCCCTTGCTGTCAGCAAAAGCCCTGCGGGCCCAGTTTTCTCCTTAGGGCCGTCTGCAAACATTTAACGCGTGCCAGGAAGCCCTTATTTGCATGGTCAGTGCTATTATCTGTGTGTGCATGTACCTACTTACTGGGAGAAGCCATCATTTCAGGAAAAGACCAAGGTCTGCTAGCCATTTTGGCTAGGAAGCAACTGGCTGCTGCTCGACAGAGTCTCGCTGGATGTTCCAACTCGTTTAGAGGAGTTTGTTCATGTGGCGGCAGTTTGGTTAGTCAGCGGTTTTAGAGTGACAGCTGGAAAAGCCCAGGGAAGTAAGGGGGAACTTTTGGATTTGCATACCACAAGCCATGCCTTCAGGTATTAAGAAAAACAAGCTGCAGGGCGGTTTAATTTTAATTAGCGCATGCTGATGTATGGCTGAGTAGTTGGATAAGAAACCAAAAGGCTTCGACGGCTGCAATGTAACTGCAGCCGGCGCCCCGCAAACGCGCGTGCTAGCCCTCCTACGCAGTGGCATGGGCGCGCACATCCCCCGCCACGCTCCGAGCATCTCCACCACTTTCTTCCCCCTTGCTGTTATATCCAGAGTGTCTCCTCTCAATGTATCATCTCCCTGGATGTATCCAATTAAAGCCTGTTGACAGGCCAGAGCAGACTTATACCCTTAGGATTTGAGGCATATGTACGTCTTCGTATAGTGAAGGACAACAACTGGGTGTCTGGCTAGCTCAGTACGAGCGTGCAGCGGAAAGCTGTGCACCTTCAAGAGGGAAAAGGAGACAGAGGGAAGAGAGCGATTTGCACCCCAAGTTATTCTTGCATTTGGAAGCACCGTGTGTTGAGGCTTGCATGTGATTTGTACAGTGTGTTTACATGGTAAATAACCCCCAAACAAAACCAAAAAACATGATTTTAACTCTGGAAATAAAAGTGCTGGAAACCCCTGGTTTTCTGCACATGAGAAAGTTTTGTTCTTTAAACACACAGATGTTTTTAAATGAAAAATCACTCTTTTGACCTTTCCTGAATGGGATCATGTGGTCAGAGCTGACATTAACCACTGCACGGCTGTTTGTTTCAGCCAGAGGCAAAGCTTAGTGAGCAATCTTCGGAGAGCGTGATGGCACCTGCGGTGTCTCACATCTCCTGCAAGTTGCTACCGTACCTGACTTGCACTTGGGCTATTCAAGGGAGGTGAGGTTAATTAGAGGGATATTTAGGGTCTACTCCTGCAGTGCTTGAAACCAAAGTGTGTTGTATTTTTTTCCTCCTTGCTAGTTGAAAAAATATGCCTGATTTTTTTTCCTATTTGTCTCTCTTCCTGCGAGAAGTTTTGCCCAAGTGCTTCTAAGCATCTCTGTAGGTCTCAGCCAGTGTATTATTCTGATGGAGAACTCTGCATCAAGCTGAAGGTCTTTGGACGCTTATTGTGTTGCTTTTGGGCTTTTTCTGACTAGCTGTGTGCTTTCTGCATCCAAGCAAATTTATAGGACCAGCTTTGGGGAGGAAGGAAGGGATGTTACCAAGTCCATCATAACAAGCCCAATACTGCTTTGTCTTGCCAAACCAGAAAAACTACAATGAGTCCAGAGAGTTGGATCCACTAATATAATAATAAAAAATGTTTTTAAGGGCCTCCCAATGTGTGGCACATAGTCTGCTTTTGACATCCTGATTTTCTGATGCCAGCTGCTACCAAATGAAATACTCCTGTCAAAAAAAAAAAAAAAATCCAAAGAAAAAAAATCCGTTGCTGCACTCATCAGTGGTAAATGCATATGGGAATGGGATTGTTTTCCTTTGCCGTAGCACCCCCACCGCCAGCCTTGGCCAGCAGTTATGTGCAAGCTTTGCTGCAGTGGACCTAGCTGGTTCAAGTTAGACACAAGCAGTTCGGGAACCCGAGTGTGCAGCCAACAATAATGTTCTGGCTACTGTATTTGTTTAACCTCGCTCTCCAGTGGATGGATATACAGTCTGCTAAAGCACTTATCAGTCTATAATGCCTTCACACTTTTGTGAGCAGCAGTGTGGAAGGTTGTAGACAAGAGCTATTGCTTCTGGTTCAGAATGTCTTTTAGCCTTAATGAGACTCATGTTTGTGGAACGGAAGGTAGAAGGTCTTGTTCAGGTGCTATGTTCTTCATGCTGTCTGTCTAGCAGGCTGCCTTTGACAGCTATTTGTAACTGTAGATGTATTTGGGAATTTGAACATAATAGTAGAATGCAATTCAGGGCTAATTCTGAGAATCAGCCCTTCTAGATGAAAATCCTAGTGGTGCTGGGATAGACAATGTAGCTGTCTGAGAGTAGCATCTTTATGTCCTGCGGCTGTGTTGAATAAATAGCAACCCCCTGATATGAATAAAAAGGAGCACATGGCAAAATGTTCAGTTACACTTGCATGTGCTTCATATGAGATTGTGTTCTGTGTTGCCATGCAGTCTGAGCTATCGCTTCCTTTTACATCTATTTGACGTGCACTGCTGAATGGCAAAAGAAGTAGGGGCAGGTGCAAATTATAAGCTCCAAATTCTAGTATTTACTTGTGGACTTGTGCAAAAGATGCAAGCTGATCATTAAGTCAGATTAGGACAATTATTTCTTCTCTTTCTTGGTCCTTTTCTGTAGTTTCTGGCTCAGGGGTTGAGTGACATCTTTGGAGTGATTCTCTGAACCATGCAAAAATCATCTGGCTAGGATTTTGTTATAAAATCAAAACTCCATATTGTTTTCCTCAGTAGGTCCAACCTAGGATCCTAGATACTTTGATTACACCTGGCTGGATGTCAAAACCAATGTGGGCTTGGTATAAGGCCAGTCAGAACTGATATACAGGTTTTTCAGGTATAACATGTGAAGTTTATGGCTTTATGTGATTTTGATTTGAACTCAGTGTTTTTAAATGAAGTTTGCTTTAAATTTGGGGGTACGAATAATTCAAAGGAAAGCTCAAAGAGCGCAGGCCTGCATGATTTAAAAATTCAAATACATTGTTCATACAGACTCTTTGGAACTGAAGTAACTGCATTTTTTGAGAAAGCTAGAATTAATAACACACATTGGATACACATGCAATCTGGGCCATCATCTAATGAAAATCCCGGTAACTCCTATTTGCTTTCCTAAAACTAAACCAGCTTATATGACAAAACAAAATGGCCCTTTGCATCTCCCACTCGTTTGTGAATCACAGACCCATTTTTCATCCAGTACTGTACATAAGGAAATCTCCCTTTGGAAACAAGTGCCGTCATTTTTATTGTAACAATAGAGGAATTTATCCCCATGTCATACTGGCAGCAAACCACTGATGCCAACATCGTAGCAGTTGTGATGTTTTCACATGCATAAATTAATAAAAAATCTATCCTTTAGCTGAAAATTACAGTTCTTTGCTAAGAAAACTGTAGTAACAGGATAAATAAATGCTAAATCTGCAAGCTTCAAATACCATCAGCTGCTCCAGATTCAGATGGAAAGTGGCTGTGCTGAGAATGGACATAGCAACTGGCAAGAGGGCTTTATTTTGTCCTGCAGGGGACATAATCTGCTTCCCAGTCCCACAGCCAAATGCTATTCTTCATTACACCAGTAGAACTGACAGATGAGATTTCCTCCTACTTCTGAGCCAGCTGAATCTGGGAGTAATACAGCATCAGTGTGTTACTTCAGGAGTTTTATCAGCTTCCAGTTGATAAAGCTTCTCTGTTGATCACCTGCCTACATGCCTTTGTCCTGGAGGAAAGCAGCCATGCTAGTTTTTCATCTTTTGCCCTCAGACCTTTAAGTAACCCAATAAAAACAGGCAAAAGCAGACAAAGCACAAGACTTAGTAAAACTGTATTTTCAAAGACATATTCCTTGCCCTCTTCAAAGTACCACTACTGAAAAACTATTTCCCTCTGACCAGATCAGACACAGAGGACAAGGGGAGGTTTGGAGTGGAAGGGGCAGTTTATGCACATCAGAGGAAAGGAGAAGTTGCTGTTGAGGAGGAGGAAGCAGACTATAAGGGATCAGAAGCAGGAAGGCTATTGAAAGACATAGGACACAACTTTCTCTCCTTTTATGTGTGCCTGCTTATAACCTATGCTACTGCTGAATCTCAAGAGTTACTTTTGCCGGGGGAGGAGGAAGGGCTTTGTTTGTTTTTCCTGCAACAGCAAGGTGTTATAAACTCATGGTTACTGCACATAAAAATACGATATGTGGACCTGTTTGGATAAAATAACTTTGAATGTTTTCCTTAAGTTTCAGAGGCCAACCTGAAATGACCCAATCTTGATTTTCTAGGTCGGTCAGCTAACCATTGACTTAATACTTCTGACAGGACAAATCCAGTACACTGGAAATACTAGATCCAGAATATTAATAGTTTTAAAACATTTCTAACTGGAATCTGGAAGAAAACTCAGAGTAAAATTTCTGGATGTCCCTTGAGTAAGCCTGTTCATGTGCAGTTTCCATCTGAGCTCTGTGGGCCCCTGAGGTTTGGATTGGTCATAGAAATTGGCTGATTGTCAAGGTGTTTGTTGAAAGCCAAATGGTGGCCTTTTTAATGATTCACTGCTCACCAGTATGGGCAATTTCATTTTTCTGTAATTCCAATCTAATTCCTAGCTTAAACGAGAAGAACACTGGAACAGCTTTTAGAACAGATTGGAGGTCTGTGCTGCGGGAGGCAATCTGAGTGGCGTCCATGTGGCAGTCAAGCTGCCTTATAATATTGGGCAATAAACAAGCAAGAACCTTCTTGATATTTAGCAACTGCACTGGAGTTTCGCATCCTTGGGTAAAATTAACCTTACGTCTGCAAGAATGAAAATAGGCTTAAAAATCTGACCTCTTGGTGACTTCCAACCCCGATGTCTGACGTTGGGGAGTTACAGATTTCATCTGTAAGGGATGTGTTAAAATGTTGCTTATGTCACGGTTGGGATTCTCTGGCATTTGTTGGGTTAAATATAAAGAACATTCTGCAGGGCAGCCAGCTAAAAACTGTAGATTAATTAGGATTCATTATTATAGCTGAAATCTGTTCTTTAGCTGGATCTTCAAACAACAGAATATGTCCTGTTTGTGCCTCCACAGGTTTCATATCAGTCAGTGAGTATTTCTGTGCACTTGTACTATCCCATTCAGGATGTGTGCACTCCAAAAATAGACGGTAATGTGGGTTTTACCAGTAGATCCTGTTCCTGCTCATTTTGCGGTTGCTGTTTTGCAAATGGGACAGTCTATAGCCTATTTCAACCCAGAAACCCACATCATTGACTCTTGGTGTGGAAGTGGCAGCAGTGCAGTCCCCAGTAAAAAGAAGGGAGGGAGCGGCAGCAGTGTAACATTTGGGACATTTTAACCACCTCCAACATTTCCTCCAGAATAAGGTTGCGCTCTGCTGCCCGATGGAAGAGGAGTTGTGGTGGCTCTTCATAGCCATCCTTAGCTTGAAAACATGGTCTGAAGGAAACCCCATGATGAGAGAGCACGATTTTGAGAATAGACCGATGTGCACACTGGAGATTTGCTCTGCTTACAGCTGTCTGTGGGCATGCACACAGGCACGTCCACTCCAACTGCAGCGTCAGCCCTGTGCCAGAGTTGAGTAGGCCTGCACCCCTAGTATAAATAGCAGCTTTGCCTGTCTGCACTTAGGATTATATTGATATAACAATAGGAGAGATGAGAACCACTGCTGTGTGCACAGCCTGTGGTGTCTGACTGTGCTCGCTCAGTTGGAAGGACAGAGCTGGATGGCATCTATTTGTATTTAACCCACTCATGTGGGGAGGCATATCCATCACACATCTGTGTGCTTATTGTCCCTTCTGTCTGTGACATCTTTGCACCTGTTTGTCACTAGTGGCTTTTACCCTCAAAGTACCTGTGTGACATGGGGAATACCATCCTTGTCTCGCAGGTTTCTCAGGCCTGGGGAAGTTAAGGGCTGACCAGAAAGTTGGTAATGGAGCTGTGCACTGGATGCAGTTGTTTTGAGCCCTTGTCTAGGGCCCGATCAGTGATCCTTAACCTGTGGCTTGCTAGCACCAGGTGACCATCAACACAACCTAACATTGCTTGGAGTCAAAGACAGCCACCATTGCTCCTGTGATGATACAGGTTGATAATGGACCTAACCATGATGCTGCCCACAATATATGTGTCCAGAATTGTTGCTCATGGAACAGGAATGGTTGGGAGTCATTCAGGAGGATGCCTTCCTAAATTTGCTTTGTGATATTTTCCCACATTACCTGGAAGTAAAAGGTTATGAGGAAAAGGAGTTGAATGATGCTTGTTGCAATAGTAAATGTGTTTTAGATGTGGCAATGAACTGAGACTTCCTGATATATCACTTTTCCCTTTCTGCTGACACATTCCTTGGTCCCCTTGAGTAAGAGAATGAAAACAGGAGAGGCAGTTTGAAGAACATGTTGTCCCTGTGATTGACAAAAGGTTGTATAAATCAGTCAAAGGGAAACCTCCAGGCATTCCCTCTTGTGGGAAAATACCACAGTGCTCTCTGCCCTTGTTCATTCTGTCTCTCGATGTTTGTGTACAAAATGTGTGGGTGGGAGACGAGCTGGATTAGAACCCTCTGAAAGGAACAGACATCGTTAGCTCTTTTAATTGAAAGCAGCTTTCTAGGGAGGAGTATGACATGGGCTTCCAGTAAGTAGACGCAAATACTCCCCAACTACTTTGGAGCAGATACTAAGCTCCTGTGGATCCCAAATACTGTGTGGGTCTAAGAACCTGGATAAGCCCCAGTGAGCAAAATTTTGAGTCCTGTGTGATTCAGTCACTCTTCAAAGCAAATGCTTTAGTGTTTGGTAACACCCTGAAATGAAAAGTACATCCCTCCGTCTTCCCTCCGCAGCTGTCAGGTGCTTTAGCTGCTGTTTTGCATCGTCGTAGCAAACAGGAGGATGTTAGGAAACAATTTATTTCTCATCAACATGAATTCCTACGAATTTGTATCCATGAGGACAGGTGATGCTCTGTCTTCCAGCCCGCTGAAATGCACTGAGTTGCTATGTCCTAATGCCAGTGTCTCCTGATGCTCCCTTCCTGTGCGTGCCGTCCTCTTCCCTCTGAATGCCACTGTTCTGTACTGTTCAATTGCAGGTTAAAAGTGATGGGATTGTAGTAATAAGTGCCTTCACACTGCTGTCATCTTCTAAGAGATGCCTTAAAGGCAGAAGTGTGAAAGATTATCCTAGGAAGTAATTCTCAGACTTTGCAGTTGTGTGACACTCAATAATTGGTTAGAGTTGAAAAGGATATGTATTTACCAGCTGTGTTAAGGAGGCTGTTGAGATGTTGGAGTCTGTAGGTGACTGAGACAGTTTATTGAGTTGTTACTAGAAAACCTTAAAGAACCTTTTTGTGCTAGATAAACTTACTAGATAACAGCTAGTGTAGAAGAGGCTATCGTAGCCAGTACTGATGTCGTGCCTAGTAGACTTTTCCCTCACTTCTCAGTCATACTCTTTTCATAAAATACCGTTTTACCCCAGTAACACTTTGAATCGCTTGCCTGAGTAGTAGATCAGCTTCAGCAGGCCTGGAAGCTTATCTAACCCTGTTCCAAGTAGACCAGTCTACTGAGTCTGCACAACTCAGCTGCACATGTCTGAAACACAGGCTCTTTATGCAATGTTAAGATTTTTACTAATAGTCTCAGGCAGAACCAGAAAGTGCTACAGTTCACACACGCACACAAATCAAACACGGCATTTAAAAGTTATCAGAGATTTCCAAACCACCTCAGCAGTGGTTTATTTTGGGTTTGATTCAAACTTTTGGTGAAAGTCTGGGTGAGTTCTTAATGCAGGTTTTTACTCACCCAGTAAGTGACACTTAAAATGCACCAGAAGTCAGTACTCTTGTTTCTTTCAACCACCTTTTTTTGACCAGTAGAGTGGGAGAAGATACAAGAATAAGAACAAAATCATATAAAACTAATCAGACTTTTGTTCATGTCGAAGTGCTCTATGACCATATAAATTGCAGATGTGGGTAAGATAAATTCCCTAACTGGAGAGGTATTAAAATAAAAACCATGCTCCCAACAAGAGACAGGCTGCTGAAAATGCAAGAAAATAGAATTGTGAAATGATACATGTCGAATTGCTGGACTGGATTTCAAATGCCAAAGATAGTTTATGTAAAGCCTTGCTCTGCTGTAAAATGTAACACTATCCACTAGCTAGCCTCAATGAAGCTTGGTCCCAGTTATTTTAAAAAATAAATAAACTAAAAATCTTCTTCCAGCCCATTAAAGCTGATTTATGTTTTACCCATAGATTCCTGTGTGCTGGACCTTGAGGGACTCAGATTATAGAAGTGATTACCTCACTTTTGGCCAATCGGGTTTCTCCTTCCCAGGCTCTCTTTACATTGCCTTGACTTTGCCTGCCGAGACCAAGGGGGGAGTTCTTTGTATAATTACAGAGTGGACATAGTATATTAAACCATTAAAAACATCTCTGCTAATTCTCTCATTTCACTTTAGGGTTTTCTTTTTGTTTTAATAATCAGGGAAATTGCTTATGGGAATGGCTTTACTGACAGCACATCACCATCAGATTGCTCAGTTTAGGCTCCGGTCTTGGAAAGAAATCTAATAATGTCCCCAAGAGTATATGGCTCCACTTAGCACCTAGCACCAGTGATCTCTGTAGTCAGTCCTAGACTCTCTCGTGTGCTGGTCACATGGCTGGCACAGCCATTTGAGATGTTTTGGCCTCTTGGATTACATTCATAGCTCCATTACCAATATACTGTGTGACCACAAGGAATTCCCTCTATCTCTGTGCCTCTAGATAGTAGTGAAAGTCACTGAAGTCACCAAAGTGTTGTGAATCTTAATAGGTGCTCTTCAGATGCTCTGAGAGCCTCAGGTGGAAGCATCCTTCTAATATAGTGGCAGCTTTTTGCATTATGGACGTTCTCTTGCACGTTCTTCTCTGGAGAATGAAAGTTATAGTCATATTTGCTTCTTTATAAAGCAGCTTCACGTAGCTGTGTGGTTTCAGTGTAAATCCTTCTATTTCTTGCAGTTTCTTTTTCACATCTTCCATACTGATGGCCCTGCAAGACTCTCTGGTACTTAAATTCAAGTATTCTCTTCTTTGGGCTTTTAATCCATGCCAACATTTTGGATTCATCTTCTTGTTCTTTGCTGAAAAGAAGTTTGCTTATAATCCTACTTCTGCCTGCCATGGAAAATGCTGGATGTAGGAAGGTGACTCCAATTACAGAAACTAGTTACTAAAAGAGATTATCCTTGCATTTGCTTAAATTTTGTTGTAGAGATGGGACTTTCCTGGCTACACTTACTTCCAAGTTTACATGGCCATCTGTGGCTTCCCTGGGGTTACAGTGACATGCAGGCTTAAATAGGACGTTGCTTGAGTAGTGTGGAGTGCATCCACAGGCTGTCTCCTGCTTTGAGTTGGTACATTCAGAAATGATTGTTGCTTTGACTTCAGTGGAAAAGTGGCAGTCTCTTTAGGTGGGAGCAAAGTTGGGCTGGACACTGTCAAAGCCCTCATCATAACAAATTAAGTACAAGAAGAAACTGTTGGTTACCATCTTGCTGCTGTGAGTCCTTTGATCCTTTTTATGTTTAAATTTTTATTGAGGTGAAAGACCCAAAAATCTTAACTTTGGAGTAATCTCATGGTGTTTAGAGACATCATTATTATGTATTATTTTATTCTAGCAATGTACCTGGACTTTTGTCCCACTTTAAACAGTCATAATCCTTTCACAGTATTGTTTACATCCATTCTGGCATTTCCTTTTTCTCTCTCAGGTGTGTCGAACTAAGGTGATTGACTTGAATGATGGCGTGTCTCAGTATGCCTGGTATCCCTGCACGGCCAACTTCCAGTATTCCCACATGACTCAGACCATTTTCTGGCTCAAGGTAAGAAGGGCACAAGTCCCAGGGTAATTCAGAAGTTTCCTGTTTGCCTGTCTGTTCAAAGGCTCTCCAATAAGTGAAATATCTTGGGACGGCCTTCCCAGTGCCAAGCTTCTGCTTTCTTTGAAGTATGTTTGGTGCAAAATAGCAAAACAAAGTCTATGAGCATGTAACCATCTAGGGAGTGACTGGTGAAGTCCCCTGCTGTGACAAGTCCATTGAGTTTCAGAGAGGTTATAGCCTCCAGCTACAGAGCTGTTTAACTCAAGTCTTATTTAGTTTGTGTATCTGGGTTTAGATTTCTTGTGTGCTGGATAAAGCACAGTCAGTAAAAGCTGCAATAAGTAGGACAGACTGGAAGAGAAGACTTCTCTGTGACCTGGGATGGGAATTGTTATTTTAAATGTTCTGCACTGACTGTTGCCTTTTTTTAAAGCCTACCCCTTTTATCCACCTCACCTTTTGTGGGACTTTTTTTTTTCCCCCCAGGCTTATTTTTCCCAGCCTATGGTAGCTGCAGCAGTCCTTGTTCACTTGGTCACTGATGGCACCTACTACCTGGATCAGAAGCAGGAAACCATCAGTGTGCAGCTGTTTGACACCAAGGAGCAAAGTCATGATCTTGGTAAGAGTGTATTTTATTCAACTCCCTTTTCACTGTTTGCTTAATCTGTTGCTAGCCCCATTCAAAATCTGTGGCCAGTACTCCTGCTCAGTTTTTCCAGAATCAGACAGAAAAAGTGCTTGCTTAATGCATCAGTACCTGAGTTCGACTGAGAGTCTGTTGAAAATGATGCATCATTTGATGCATCTAATCCTGCTTATAGGAAGGTTTCTGCTGTTGTTTGATGGCCTGGATACTGGGTCTTCTAAAGCTTCATCATAATGCCTGTGCAGGGGCTCCAGGTAAGACTGCTAAGCCAGCTATATGAAGAAGACCATTTGCTGCTGCTGTTGTCCAATGAAGCAGATCATAATCAAGGCACTTGGATGCCTCACACGGAGATGGATGGTTTTCTTTCTCTCTCTCTTTCTCCTCTCTTTCCAGGGTAACAAGGTCTTCATGAAAAATTTTGGTTTATCTAGGCCAACATTTTTCATGTGAAGTATTTCAGGTTTGATGAAGTTCTAACACCAGGGGCCTTGCAGGCTGGGTGGGAGATGCATGGCCTCAAGCAGAGGTGTGACAGAGTCTATGGGCCTACCAGTTGTGCTGAAGTCCCAAGATAGATCACTGAAAGTGATTTTTAAGGAAAAATAACCTCCTTCCCAAACTTTCTGTTTTATCAGAACTTTACAGTTTTGTCAAGCTCAGACTCATATCAACTTCCTACTAGTGATGGAAAAGATAAGGGACACATGCAAGTGAAAGGTGTTTGATGACTATCCTGTGCAATATATAACATTGGGGTGCGGAGGAAAAGAAAGAATGTGAGGCATCCGTTGTCAAAGGAACAAACAGAAAATCATAGCAAGCTGTGCAGGTTGAACTAGGATAGTTCCTGGTTTGCACAGAACCCCTGCACTGGTCTTATCCTCCTCCTTTAGCAAAACAGTGACACATAACTGTTTCCCTCTGAGAAATAAATGACAGAGACACAACTATGCTAACAACTACTTAATGCGACACTTTGAAAAGAGACAGACAGACAGATTGTGAGAGAAAAGGGGCAAGAAAGAGGAGCAAAGAGTAAACTGAGGGTGAAGTTTTGAAATCCTGGAAGAAGTTGCCTCGTGTTTGGCATGCCTCAAACTGACGCCTGCAAATCTTCACAGTTGAGATGCTGCCTTCATCATGGAAAAGCCCCTCTGACTTTCTCAGGGAAGTCTGTCTTAGAGCAGAGGAGGAGAGGTGTAGATCGGTCTACCCCGCAGTTCTCACTCGGGCAGAGCTCCCAGTAGCTGTTTTTGTCTGAGCTCTGGGTTTAGCATTAGGTCCTTTTCCTGTAGCAAGCTAGAAACTGTGGCTGGGATGCAAAGTTTAGCATGCAGGGGATGCAGGATTGACTGAATTGTCAGACAGCCTTAAGCGGAAGTCAGCAGCAAACCAAAAGTACGTCCTAAAATGATGTAAGAGTAATTTAGCTTGTGCTGGATTCCACGTGGCTATAATGCATATCTGTCACTGGTACCTGTATTAGCGAGTTTAAAGCTAGATCAGGCTGCAGTGTGCTAAACTGCACTCCCATGCACAAGTGCAGCATACCCAGGACTGCAGTTTGCTGCACTGGCCAGAACAAGCTTTTGCTGTGCGGATGCCCCAGAAATAGTGAGAAGTTTCTTTTGAGTCTCCCTACGACATGGATGGGTTAGGATGGCAAACACCTCAGAGCTGTGGGTTAAGAGCAATTGTAGATACTGGCATTCAGCTACTGAGTACATTGTAAGAGGTGTTAAGGAACTGATGAATAGATGGATACAGAGCTAGATGAACAGCGGCAACCATGAAGATAGTTCGAACTCATGCTCCCCTGCTAATATGCTCCTGTTCTACCTCAAGTGTTTTTTTTTTTCTGATGAAGGCAGGTTGGTTAAATGCTACCCCATTCAGTCTCCATTTAACTTGGCGGGGCAGAAAGCACCAGCAACTGCAGTGCTGCTCAGAGGCTCTGTCTTGCTGTGGACACCACCTTAGTGCTAGGAATGAAACTGAAATGAATAAACAGCCTCATACCATAAGGTCTTTTTTGGCTTTCCATCAGAGAAGGCAGAAACTTCCAAGGAATTTGGGAACCCGGGATTTCAAGTATTAACTGCACCTGTTTGTAAGTGAGAAACGTGCACTGTTCCACAAGGAGCTGATATCAAAAGACCTGTGGGAGGCAAGTAGACAGAGAGGTTATTTCAAGGTCAGGTAAAGACCAAAACAAAAAGAGGTTTGCTTTTTTATTTTATTTTTTATTACAGGAAGATTTTTTTTTTTAAACAGAGGATGGGAAATAGATGTTTAAAGAGAATGGTCAGAAGTCTGTCCTAATTCACAGGAAATCACTTTCTAAGGAGAAAAATGAAAACTTTTTTATTCCTCTCCTTTTGAATCAAAAAAAACTTGAAGTGGGGGGAAAAAAAAACCCTGAGCCAGTTAAACATGCAAATAGAATTTATTTTATTTTCAAATTTGTAAGTGAAGTGGGAGAGCCAAAGGGCCTGGGCCAAAGTCGTTGCTGGGGGAACTCCAGTGACGTGAACAGAACTGGAGCCGAGCTGATCCTCGGAGTGATGCCACAGGGAGCCGCAGAGGCAGGACTTTGCAGTCAGTCGCAAGCTTGTGAATCTGAGTTAATGAATTTTGAGGCCAACTGACAGTTGTCTGTCCTTTGAGTTAGCCCTGGGATGGATTTGGCCCATTTGAATTCAAGTTGCCTCCACATGAAGGTGGGAATTTCTTCCTGCCTCAGTGCCTTCTCTTCTGAAGAAAAAGGGATAAGAAGTCTCCCCAGCACATCTCTGGCACTACTGGGCATCCTCACCTCCTCAGATACTTTGAATTATTTTCCTCTCAAAGGAGGTCACCTGCAAAATCCTCACCGTATCCATCACCCTCATTTCTCTCTCTGCAAGACCATCTTTGCCCTTTCCAGGAAAGAACCAAGGCCGAAAACGATCAAACGAAAGTAAAACTGGGCACATTTGGCATCGAGCTGATGTAAAAAGTTTTACGTTGAGTGCTAATGACATGCACAGCTACAAACAAGCCACTGGTAAACTGCCCACTGTACACAAAGCCACCCATTTTGCCGGTGCCATTTGATGCACAGTATAAAGGCTTTAACTGTCCTCTCAGACTGGTTTTACAATAGTGCAACTCCACTTCCTCCATGATGGTTGCTCCTGATTTAACAGAGCACAATAGAAATGTAGCTATGGTCTAAAGAAATTGCTCTGAGAGCCTACCGCATTTGCAGAGAGAATGGCAGCCTTTCTTTAGCTGTCTGGAGGGATATACTTCTCTGCTAAGCTCTACAGAGCGATTTGGGAAGCCCCTCCAGGCAGCTTACCATAACTTTTCAGTTCTATAGGGCCGTTCCTATGGGTGAAATGCTTCTGAAGTGCCAACGGCTTCGGGAAGCAATTGTGTTAAGTCTGACCCTTCCTCTGATCTTGTCTCTCTTCTGGCAGGTGTCCACGTCCTCAGCTGCAGGAACAATCCCCTGATTATCCCCGTGATCCATGACCTCAGTCACCCTTTTTATCACACCCAGGCTGTCCTCATTAGCTTCAGCTCCCAGTTTGTGGCCATCTCCGGGGTGGCCCTGCGTTCCTTCCACAACTTCGACCCCATCACCATCAGCAGCTGCCAGCGAGGACAGACCTACAGCCCGGCGGAGCAGAGGTGAGCCTGTCAGCCTGCTTCCTTCTCGCCTCGCCACCCACCGCCCCCAGCCCCAGCAGGCCTGAGCGAGAGGTTAAAAGGAGACAGGAGGGGCAAGGCAGCTGAACCCTGCTGACCCTTTTGTGTTGTTGGAAAAAACCCGGCAGTGTTCTCATTGATCAGGATGGATGGGACATTTAACCCACATAGGATACTGTTAGTGAATTATTTCCTCTTCCTTTCTCCTCCCTCCTTTATCCCAAGCTTGGAATTGGGGCCAGTTAACTCTACATGCATTCCCCGGTAAGGCATCATTTTAGCCGCTCACACGTCGTCCTCGATCTAAACTGCTTTGTGCCGTTGAACAGCTACAGGGACCTCCCACAGAAACAGTCGCAGAGAGACAAAGTGATTCTTGTGCCCCAGCGGGGCCGGATTCTGCAAGGTGCTCAGCCCATTGCGGCGGGTGCTCAGCAGCGAGCATTCGTGTCAATTTTATGGCTGGGCAAAGGCTCTCAGTACCTCCAAGGATCCGGCTCACGTTCTGAAAAGCTCTGTGGGACCCCCCAGGATGAAAGGTTTATGGCTACCGTTTTATTCTTGTTGTTATTACAGACACATCAATAGATCACCACCAAGCCCTCTCAGTCTCTGCTTTACAGCATCCCACAGAGATTGTGACCTTTCACGGCCTCTGGTGCAGCAGCTTCATGGATCCTTTCAGCAAGGCATTGAAAAGAAGTGGGGAGAATTTAGCAAAACACCTAAAAGAATCACTTTTCTCTGAGAATTCAAAGTTGTGAACAATCATCAAACCATAGCAGCAGCAAAAGTAAAACAAGTTGCTTTTTCTAGCAAACCTCTGCTCAGCCTCCTAAGCAGACTGTCAGGTTTTTGATAATGTTCTGGCTTGTTTTTTAGGACCTGCTTTTATTCCAAGAAGGGGGGAGGGTAGGAAGGGGGAGAGGGGGAGAAAAAAAGAGTATATCTATAGCTAAATCAATCCAGTCAGTGTGTTCTGACCTAGATTCAAGGAGTCTGATCATTCTGTGCAATAGGTTGTATAAATTCAGAGGCCCAAAGACAGCAAGATCAAGTTTCAGATGAGAAGTGTAGTTGTGGAAGTTTGGCCAAATCCCAATGCAGAGACAGAAAAAGAGCAAGAAAGACCCACTGGAAGGAGACAGTAAGAAGCAACAGAGAGCTTGAGAAGGCTCAGACACAGGACCACATTCCTCTATCTCAAGTTTTCGGTAGGAACTGAACCATTTGTTCACTTACGAAATTAGAAGTGCTCTGTTTAGAAAGTTATTTCCTTCATAAAAAATGCTTTCCCCTTAGGCAAAGCTTCAGTGAGCCTCTGCAGCACAGTGAACTAACCTTTAGAAATCTCTTGGAGAAGAATCACCCATCATTTGCCTCTTTCCTCTTTTTGATTTTTTCTGTTTTGCTTTGTTCTCCTAATGCACTGACCCATCTCAGCCCCTTGGTCTCAAAAACTTCAGTCAGAGTTCCCTCCTTCAAAGCAGTAACATTTTAGGACTTGCAGGTTACAATGTTGGATTGAACATAAAGCTTCCAACGTCAGTCAAGGAACTAGAAACTCTCTGAAATAAAGCACTGATCCAAAGCCAATTGAAATCAGTGGGATTTTTTCCATTGACTGCAGTGCTGTAGTGGAAAATTTCCAATCTGCCTTGTGATGGGATCATTTTGGGTGACCATATATGCTCTCCTCTCCATATATAAGAAACCCCAAGCAGTTCAAGTATCCAAGATGCAGAGAAAGATGTGCATTAAGACAAATATCAAAGTAGCCAGGAACAGGCGAACACCAAATCCCTTTGCTGTCACCTGCCATCTTTTTTGCTTCATTAGTTTACCCAGTCCAGAGTGAACACAGAAAGAGGGTTTTTTTGGAATTCATTCTTAAGCAGGGCAGCAGCTGGATGTGGCTTTTCTGCTGCAAGGGCTGCCCAGCACTCTCAGCTTGTGTTGGGGCTGGACTGTCCCCAGTCATTGGAAGCTGCCTCCTTCCCCTCTGCCTCCCACGCTTGCGCTCTCCCCGTCAGACCCCCTCTGAGCACTAGTCTCCTCAGTGACCATCCTTCCCTGCTCCCCTTTCCCTGCTGGTTGCATCTGCATGATATGATCATGTATTTAATCAATTTTTGAAAGAACTTTCCTTCCTACGTATAAGCATCAACTTCACTGCTTTCATTTTCCTTAGGTAAACATGGATATTTTTGCCTTCTTTTTGGCTTCTCTCTACAAGAGATATTATTTCCCTCTCTTCAAGGAGAATTATTTTGGTTGGAGAGGATTTATAGCCACATACAGGCACTTCTAGGCTAGGGTGCAGATTTTAAATACGTGAGAGAAAAGAAATATATCATCCCTTAAATGTTAACACAGCTTTTATTTTGAGGGTGAGTGGATCTCTCCCATGGGTTAGTGACAACTTAATAACTGAAAACAAAACATGTACTCACTCTTCTTTCTTAAAATGTGTGTTAGAGTTAAGATTTAGAAGAGAAAATGGAGTTTAAATGCAAAAGTCCCATTGAACTTTATAGGGACTTGTCCTCAGTCATCTTTAGTTCTTTTGAAAATCCATTCCATCGTTCTGAAGACATTTATAGAGGGTTTAAAAAAATATTCTGTACTTTCCAGTTGTATTTTTCCAGTTGTTTTTTTTTTTTTCTGCTGCAGCTGACCGCAGGCTTCTTTTTATTTTTTTCCACAAAAGTTTACCTCACTGTCGGAGATGTGCTGTAAAAATGACCTGCTTTATTTTCACATTACATCCTTAGAACAGATGTAATGGCCCAGTTAGTTCTCCTCTTGCACTAGTTTCACACCTATGTAGCTCAAGTTATTACAGTTTTACTATTTCCAATTCAGCCTTGTGGACAGGAGAGTGAAACGGAGTGTGCAGAACACTTGGTGACTTAAGCGCCGTGAAAACATAGCTCACTGGGGCCCCCTTTGACAGTGGTTCCTCAGAAATTAGGGTTCTGTCCTTTTCACCATGTAGGAAACATCATCTTGGGGGTCTCCCATCCCTGCCAAGGTAGTTGTTGCTACCAACACTACTTTCCTCAGTGACATTCTCCTGCCTTATGCACAAGACCTGCCACCTCCTGCATTCCTCCTGTTGTCATTTCTTCCTCTCCTGGCAACTGCACTCGAGGCGTTAAAACCTAGGTAGACATCCCACTTCAGCTGCCAGATTTCTGTGTTTCATGGCAGTTTCCAGCTTTATAATTCTCCATTAACTCCCTGTTTGCAATGAAAATGAGCCTCACCTCTCTTGGTGTGGAGTCTTGCTACCTGCAGCTCTCTGACATATATATCCCACCTTTTCTTGTTATGCAGCTGGCGTGGTTCTTTGTGCTTTCTAGTTAGTATAGTGAAAATATTTTGCTTTTCCTGGTTGTATTAAATCTTGGTTTGTTGATGTGAACACACTGTTACAGCTGCAAAATGGCTTCTGCAGGGCAGATTTTGTTTTTACTTTTCTATGTAGCAATGTAAGTGTGTACATCTGTGTGTTTCACAGCTGTTGTAGACCAGCACTGTAGGCAAGAAAACTCAGCATGGCCAATGTGTCTCGGTTTCCTGAGCTCAGCTCCCAGGTTCTGAGTAGGAGACCTATGCCATGTCCAAGCACGGTGTGAAAGCCATGCAGCCTCAGCTCCTTCTACAGAAATGCACCACCTGGCACACCTGAGCTAGCCTAAACGCCACCTCAACAGCACGCCTGGCCTCTGCAGAGTGCCTTCCTCCGAGATTGCTCCTTTTGGTGGCCCAGCACAAGCCTCAGAGAAAAGTAGCTCACTCCATCCTCTTTTCATTGTCTTAGCTCTCTCCTAATGTCAGCTTTTTGAAAAGAAATGATGAAGATAAATCTTTAGCAGTGTAACAAATGCAACCACCCTTTATAATTCCTGGGTTTTTTTCCTTTTTGTAAAGAAAAAAAGAAATCTTCTCATCTCTTTATTCGTTATTTAATACAGCTTTTTCTTAACTGATTCAGCCACCGTTCCCCTGCCCGTTTCCCCTGCCCTGCATTCTGTCATTAAGCACAATCTCTGTCAGCTTGCTTCTGGTGAAATTAATGAATTTCTCACAGAACTGTTAATCATAGAAGCTTTGGTCTGTGACATGTGTTATAATTCAATGGGTTTTTAACCTTCGTCCCATTTTGGTAATTGGCAAACGGCATCATTTGGCTTTTATTAAACTGGAACGCGATGTGTTTTCTTTGTTTGCCTCGACACATTCTCGCAGGGAGACCCACCAGGCTGTTAGCGTTGAGGCGCACAGGCGGTGCTTAGCCCCTGGAAGGGTGTAAGAGGGCTTTGAAAGCTTTATCAGTTCAATCTGGACCCCACTGGGCAGGATACCTTACACGACAGGGTGCAGGGGGTGGCAAAACTCTCCCAGGGCTGAGGGCAGGGCAGTGCCCCATCGAAGGCCGTTACCCTTCCAGTGATGGGGCTGGGGCAGGGACATGTGCTAGCCCAACCTTTCCTTCCCCTTGGCTTACCTGGGGCTGTATCAGGTGTTTTCAGTAAATCTTTAGTGCCCATCTGCCTTCCTGCCCTGCCAGTTTGAATTAGGGTTTGACTGCAGTTGCTAGCAGAGACAGGTCTAGCATCACTGAAGTGAAATCACCGAAAGGGAGCACATGTGAGAGCTACTCTTTTGATCATTCCCATGGACAAGATTTGAAGGCAAACATGCACAAAGAAAGGACTCCATCTGTCTTCCTGTGGCCCAGTTGGTGCAGGTTCACCTACCCTCATTGAGTCCCAAGGATTCAGGTACAAGTTCTTTGAGTTTTTGTGCCAGTACAAAGAAAGCAATGCATTTTAGCTGAGAACCAAAGGCGATAAATTCATTGATAACTTTGCAGTTCATGCCGCTCTTAATTTCTGAAGTTACAGCAAGGAGTGTAACTGTAAGCCTTTGCTTTTCAAAATGGTGCATATACATTTGGATTAAGGAGAGAGAACCTGCTCTTGCCTTTTGAAAAATCTCTACAGACAGAACAGAAGCCAATTCCACCATAAGGATAAATTTATTAGAAATAGTGACAGAATATTACAGGTATGTGAGTTATATGCATGGTGGCATAGAATTAAAATTAAACATACTTCAGATCCACAGTGCAAGCTGGCCTGGACTGTGGAAAAGGAAGTTTTTCCTATGTAAAACAGATAACAATTGGGCTTGTCTCATATACAAATGTATACTTTATGCTTTTACGCTCACCTATATGTATACACGTGGCAGAGCTATTGCTAAGAAAACAAATAATTAGGGCACTGTGTTAAGACGAGTTCTTGGAAAAGTGCTTGACCCCAGGGTTAGGGAAAAAACGCTTGGCTGCTGTAAGCTTTTCGAAGGAGGAAGTACTGGTTTGTTTTTATGTCAGGAAGGAAGAGTTCCACTTAATTGTCATAATTTTCTATAAACATGTTAAAATACAAATGTTTCTGGGATTGTGTCTCCAAGACCCCAATTTAGCAAAGCCCTTAGCTATGTGCTTACATCCCCCTGTAGTCAAATCTGTCAATGGGACTTAACCATGCTTTTGAAGTTAAGCACACATTTAAGTGCCTTACTGAATTGGGGCCAATATTGGCACAGAGAAGTAAAGATTTAGAGGCTAATGACTGAGCTCATTTAGATTAGGGATGGGCAAAATGGATTTAAATAAAGTAAGAACTGGCTCAGAACTTTAGCCTACATGTGAAATTAACTCAGCTCAGGGCTTTTTAAATCATCAGAATGGTCTGCCTTAATCTATATTTTTAACATGTTGCAGGCATTGGAACATGTGCAAGAAATTCACTGCTTCTCGCGCTCAGCTTGGTGTGCTTTAGGAAATCATACTTTTCTAGTGCAAGGAATTAGAATAGGAACAGGTGGATCCTGAGGCGGATCTAGTAAAACAAACAATATCAGTCAATATCCCAGGCACCAGTACTTGATCACTATATATATTAGTAAGTCATTAGAGTGGTCCCTGGATCCCTCACATAGGCTTGGTCGAGACCAGCTAGTACTCTTGCAAGCAATTTCCAGGTGCAGTTTGGGAGTTAGGATAGACTAGGCATGACTTGAAATAGGCAGTTTTGATGATGTCACCCAATTTTGAGTGATAAGAAGAAAGCTCAAGCTGTTCCATGCCAGGGAGCAACATGAGTTAGAGTAGAAATGAATTCATTCTCAGATATTTTATATTGTTTCTTCCCTGAGGAATGAATAGTTTCTGAAACATGTGATGATTAACCACTGTTAAATGGCAGTACCCATGCAAGAGCTTCTGTAATCCACAGTTTTGTAATATAGATATGATGGGTTCTTTGTCTAAATTTCCTATTTGGAGATATTCATTTCTCCTTCTTAATTCTGCATTTGCAGAACTCAATTCAGGATCATGACTTCAAAATTCACTGGGATTTACGGCTGACAGTAGCTGATACCAAATTGGAACCAGTAGCTAGAGAACCAGAAATATTTAAATTGGAAACATTTGGTGGCAGTGGTTGTTTTTTTACAAAAAGTGAATGGTTGTATTGTTTGTCACTGAAGTCATTCATATAGAGTTACAGACAGAGAGAGCTGCCCAGATGATCTGCTAACCGAGGCATAATCTGGACCCTGGAGGGGGTGGCTAAAAATGTTCCCTGGCCATTTAATAAGACCACAAGGGGACTTGTAAACAGAAAGAAGAACATCACAATAAGTGTTTCTTAATGCCTTTGTCTGTGGTGTTTCAGTTCTGTAGGACTTTTAAGCTCAGGCTCTCTCATCTGGTGTCCTGATCTGAACTCAAGAAGCTGGATCCTTTTTCTCCTTTACATTGATAGAAACGAAGGGCACCACCACTTACTGCAGTGAAGTTGCTCCAGATTTCCATTCGTGAAAATTACAAAGATTTTCTTAGGTTCATCCTTCCCTCTGAAGCCATTCAAGGCTGGATTCAGTGCTACATTGATGTGTTGCACATTGGTTCGCGTAAGATATTAAATGAAATAGGTCTGCTATTAGCTTATTTTTCTAACTTTTGTACAAAAAACATTTAAGATTTTGCACGAGCTTTGCAGTGGGCAGTCAAGGTTCACCATATGTACTTCTGAGAATGGCTTGGCAATGGTGTTAACGTTTTTTCCTCAGTTAGTCAACTTGTCACTGAAGCCATGGCACAGAAGGAACTCAAATTGAAGATTCACCATCTCAAAAATGGAGGGGAACAAAATAACAGTTAGCCTTCATGTGTAGGTATATCTGGGGTATGTAGTGAGGGTTTGGTGAGGTATCATATTCATCATTCATGCTCTCCTGACGTCAAAGTTCAGACATTCTTGCTAATGTTAACTGGTGATTTACTCAACTAGCTGTGTCATGAAATCACTAGTAAGGTGCTGCTCTGCTTGAAGAGTCAGAGTATGTGAGGCACCCAAGTGGCAGCACAAAATAAGGGCTGTGGTTCACACTCCTGGGTGATCCATGTTGGACGTTTACAAGACTATTGCACGTAGCCATTCTCCTCATCTCATTTCTGTGCAAGAGAAGGCCAGCTGGGCATTGGGATGGACTGTCTACTTGATCTTCAACTATCTCATCCACAGTCTTACTGACTGATCAAAACTGAAATCAGTGGTAATTTAAATTTGCATGTCAGGCTGTGAGCTGCAGTGACTGGAAAACAGACATGATCACTGGTATGAGGCCAGCAGTCTCCCATAGTAGAGCATGGTGACTTTTTCCTGTTGTGGCAGCTAATCCAACAGAGAACATGAGTCCTAGCATAACAGGGAAGGAAGGAGACTCAGGAAGCCATCCAGTCCATCCCTCCACACCAAAGGCAAGATCACTCTGCATAGGTCATCCCTGGCAAAGGATTATCTGTTCTGCAGGAGTGATGAGCATCAGTTTTCAGTTGTGCTGCTGATGGACAAGGTGCTGTTTGTTGCGTATGAGGGTATGACCAGTTGACCAACGTAGAGGTGGAATTCTGCCTTCTCAATCCCATCAGCAGCAATATTTTATGCAAGATAAAGAAATTAGATCTGTCTTTTTGAATGTGGAAGTTGTTTATGGCCCATCACATTCCAGGAAGGGGCTGCCAATAAAAAAGCAACCTTAAATTCCAAGCAGTGGGCACTTCCCATACAGCACTAGTTTGGGACAGAGAAATGAGTTGTGGAGATACATAATGTTGTAGTTTGCTCTGATTTGTAGCTCAGCAGAGACGTGCAGATGTGTTTCTCCATCAGTAACATGGGGATAACAATACTGGCACAGGTGTCTCACAGGCGTGTCGTGAAAATTAATTAGTTAATGTCTGCACAGTGCTTTGAACACAACAAAACACCATGTACATGCTAAGTCCTGTGCTTAGTAAGGTGGATGGGTTTTCGATAGCTGTTAACCCTTATTTTAGGAGATGCGAATATCTTGTTTGTAACCCATTTTGAAATATGTGTATTGTTTCATTGCTTTCCCTTCTTTCTGCAAATTTCAGTGTTCAGGTTCTTCCCTATCCACATAGATGGTGAAGTAAGGCAAGGTTTTCCCTTTAAATTCAGAATTAATTTAACCATATTTAACTTCAGTTTAGCTTTCAGCAGAGGTACATCACTTTGTAGGAAACTTTGTCCCTAATCAAGCAAAACCTCTTTGCACATGCTTTAAGCCTCTCAGCATTTTCATTCCCCTTTAGCTGAGGGGACTGTCCCCATACTTACATTTGAAGATGTGCTATAATATTTTGTTTGACTCAGGCCATCAGAGAGAGTGAAAGATTTTGTATCATCCAGACATCTCTGTGTATATAAAAATAAAATAGCACAACTTGTAAAATGAGGGGTTTAAATGTTAGAATAATTCACTGTAGGGAGAGCAGCTAGTTTCCATATGGGGAAGCATTTTATGGATGGCAGGACAGCAGCTGGAGAGATGTAAAAAGAAAGCACACTGCTGAGCTGGGTCTACTTCATAAGAGCTTATCAACACAGCTACACAACTGTTGTTTGGTGATCCTCATGAAATGGAATAAAAAGAATGGGTTGGTTTCAGTCCAGTTTCTTGAAGATAAGAGTGCACATCATGGAAACCCCTCCTCACGCATACACACATGCACACTTATCATTAGTAATATCAAGCATTCCTGAATTCATCAGAGATTTAAAATTGGATGGGCCATAAAGACTGGTCTTGGAGGGAGAGGACTCTCATGGAATGAGCTGTATGCATGTTCATACAGGAGTCAGAAGGCCACAGTGCTGTTGCTCATGTTGTTTCTCCTCTGTGAATATTGCAGAACAGAAAGTAATTCTGCAGAATTGTCAGGCTTTTCTCTTTTGCCATAAGATATGCAATTTGCTTTCATTGTCATCACCATCACCACTGTCTCCATTCTTCAGGAGACTTACCTAAAGGGTGTGCTCTCTGGTAAGGAGCACTTTGCCAAATGGGAGTCACAGTGCAGTCCATGCAATCCATTTACCTGCTGTCTGATGAGTGGTGAGTTCATCAGTCAGACAAGCACACTTTTGTGGAATGAACTGAGTGGAATGAATGAAAACGCTGTTTCTTGTTTCCCGCCTAGCTGTGTCCACTACTCTTGTGAAGCCACTGACTGCCAAAAGCTGGAGATTGAGAATGCATTGCTGAACTGCACCAGTGGCGGCTGGTACAACGGCGCCCAGTGCAATGTGAGCTGCCAGACGGGCTACATTTTGCAAGTCCAGCGAGATGACGATCTCAGCAAGAGCCAGGTTTGTTCTGCTGCTTCTGTATGACCCACAAAACAGAGATGAGCAAACAGGTGTGGAGAAGTTAGACAACCCACCCTAAAATCCAAAATCTGAGCTTAGCCTTGTGACAAGACGACATCCAAATATTTCTTCTCATCAGAATAGAAGTCATCTCACTTTTTAGGAAGAGGTACTAACAATGAGCAAATCTCAAGTGTTTTCAAAATTTAGAAGTTTTCAATGCAAAAGGTTTAAATGTGTATTTAGGCCTTCTCTGACCTCACTTGCCCTATTCAACCAAACAGGGTTTTTTGGGGGTAGGGTGAGAGTGTTGTTTGTTTGTTTGGGGGCAACCAGTTTCTGGGCAAAATTTCTCCTATTTATTCCTTGGGTTGGGACTAACAATGCCTTAACTCCTTTGCAGTATTTCAGTCCATCTGCTTCCAACCATATTGTGACATTGCAGAAATGTGTGACATCAAGAGGGAAAAAAAGAATCTAAACCTTTTCAGATTCAAACAAAGCACCAAAATCCCACCCTAGTGGGTCAGGGAGTGCTAACTGGCGTTCCCTAAACCATGCAATAACAGTGCAGTCACAGAAATGTAGCATGCCCTGATGCAGAGAGGGGGGTATTGCGGAGAACTGCACATTTCTTTAAGTGTTCAGAAAATGCTGCTACTTTGTCCCTGGGGCCAAGGGTGTGCGTAGCATGGCCCAGTGTTGGTGCACCGCTGGGACTGGTGCATGCAAGATATGTGGGCCCGCTGTAGGTAGCCAAGTGGACCAGCTCTAGTTTGTGTTCACTTCTCAAATGCTGCTGGCTCCTGTAAGTGTGATGCGACTGCAGTAACCTACATGTGCACCTTTGTGTATGTTGTAGGGGCAGCACGCACATCTGGGGACAGGGTGGGGGCTGGAGGCAGGCAGCCGCTCTCCGCAGCCTGTCTGTATTTGTGAAATACTGTGTTCTTCATAAGCTCACAGAGGGGGGAGACAGAGTGGAGGGGAATGAGTCAGCCCTTTCAACTCAATTACAAAACAAATACAGGACCCCGCGAGCTGGGCCTCTTCCATCCTAATTGGCATCAGCACCAGAACCCTAGCTCCAGCTGAGCATTTTTACAGAACAGAAAACAAGTTCTCAAACAAGCCTGAATGACTGAACCAGGAAATAGTTGGAAAAGATCTGTACATTGAACGCACAGGAATCCAAAACCAAATAAAACAGCCTAAGCATGTTCCACCAGTGCTGTGTTGTTTAAATGCAAAAAGTACCTTTTGGGGAGGCTCAGCCAACTGTTACGGTATGGTTTTGTTCTGAGAACCTTGGTTTCAGAGCCTTGATCAGATTCGTATGACGAGAGCTGAGGATTTTAACACCCCTAGCTAACATGATTCACTGCCTATTACAACACGCTTCCTTTCACCCTGATCTACTCTTGCACTTTATCATCTTTTTCCACCAATAAAGAAGTCTGAAGCTTATGGCTTTGTTTTGCTCTGTGCTGTTCAAATCAGCAAAGGAGTGAAGCATGTACTTAACAGTATCCCTGTTCAGTGGAGCATTTTAAACATATGCTTTAAAGTTCATGCATGTGCTTAGGAGATCTGTTGAATAGGAATGGACAGTTTCTTTCACTATTGTTGTTTTATTTCTCTGTGTCAGGTGCTTCAAGCTAGAACTTGTGTAACTTGCATGCAAGAAATGGATTATCTGAGAAACTCTGGAATCCATGGTTTGGATTCCTTGTATTGTGTTGTATTGAATTGTGTTGTGCTTGTTCCACAGTTGCTTCCCAGCTTCAGTTCTTCTTCTGATCACAAGCACTTGGTGATGAAATAGGGCATGTGGATTGTTATCTGTATACAGAGGAACTTTATGCTGTGATTGAGGAACTTTGCATGAAGCTGTTGGTTGTTTCACTGTTGTTATTCAGTTGGGTATTTTGCTTGATTGACTGATTTGAGGGACTTGAGCTATTTTTTTCTCCCTTAACTGACAGTGTGGGGGCCTGTGCAAGAAGAAGGAAGGAAAGTAGTTTTGCACTTGCTGATGTTTCACACTCTTGGGTAGGAAGGAGACTGAGGTGAGGTGCGATGTCTCAAAGAGCAGACTGAACATCAGTGGCCCGTGACCACTGCAGGCTGATGAAGATGATTGACAGTTCCATGAACACACCCTGGTTTAGCATCTGAACCAAATTTTCTTTAGTATTTCAGTGAAAGGCTTAAAAAAAAGAGTGAACAGAGATTTAAAGGGAAAATTTTCAAAAGCACTTCAGAGATGTGGGAGCATAAGTCATATTTCAAATCAATCTTTTACATCTAAGAGGTTTTTTAAAAGCATCCTAACTTCCTGGACTTCCTGGCCTCTGTGTCTCCTTGAAGCCACCATGTTTAATCATTCTTGGAGAAAAACATCCTTCATTTCTGCTCTCTGAGAAGCGCCTGTTCCCAAATTTTGTTAAACTCCATAAAATCACCAAATCCAAACTATATCAGCATTATATGCAGTAGAAGCCATTTGCTGTAAAACAAAACAAAACAAAAAAACCAAGCCATTGCACTATCTTGGTGTTCTCTCTTATTCTCATTTAGGACCTCAGCAACAAAAAAAAGTTTTGCATATTGATGGGAGCAAAATCCTTCATGTACCTTTTTCACAAAGAAGACCTTGGGATGTTTCATTTCCCCTTGATTTCCTCACTCCCCCTGACAACTCCATCACTCTTTTTTCTTTTCTCCCCCCACTTTTTCCCCTTTGTCTTTCGCTTCTTTCCTCCCCCTTGTCCTTCACTGAAAGCCCCACTCATTCAGTTACGTGTTGTCATCTCTCCTTGAAGCTACCACCACTGCTGCTCTGGTCAAGAGGTGTTATTTAAAACCCAGCAGCTCCCTAATGTTGTGCAAAGGCATCATCAATCATGCCAGGAAAAGAAAGCACGGCTCATGTGGGTTCAATTAGAGGCACAGTAGTGGGCAGAAGTGGAAGAATACTTAGAGGGGAGGGCACAGCTGTTCGTTTTTAAGGAGAGGAAACTTCACACGTGAAGCATCGCTTGAAGAAGGAGCCGGCTGGGATCTTGGGCAGCAGGAAGGAGACATGAATTCTCACAAGCTGTTAAAAGTGCCAAGAAACAAATCTTTCTGACACCAGATTTGTTTTTGTTTGCGTCGTCTTCACTGTACTGGGCAATGTATCTTTGGAGAACCTTTTTTTTTTTCTTGTCTCCTTCTCACCCTCCCTCCCTCCTTGCGTAAGCCTCTTTTTGGAAGGCAGGACGTGAAGGGAAGCAGTTGCTGTGATGCCAGTCAAAGCAGCACAAAGTGCCCAAAGTGACAGCTAATAAACCTGATGAGAAAGCCAAGTACTTCATATGGACTGCCGTGAGCTGGATGACCTTGCCAGATCAAACAGGTGAAACAGGCATGTGCCCGCCCAGACCTTGGGTGGGAGATTTTCAAGGGCAGACAGAGATGCTGCCACAAAGATGTGATGCAGGATATGAAGGTAGTGCTGCTCAGTCTGAGTCACTGGGAAACATCCCTGAACTGTGGCCTGGCACTGGGGAGAGCTGAGCTCCTGGATCAGCAGCTTTCAGCTGGGATACTGCCACCAGGCATTGCAAAGATCCTGCCTTTGGGGGAGATTTTGCAAGAGGGAGAATCTGTGAGCTGGTGGGTGCCATCTACAGTAACTTCCATGACAGAACTGTCCTCTTCATTTCCAATCAAATGCACTAATATTTGCCTCCATTGCAGCAAAGCCATTTCTTTTATGTTCTGCTACAGAAATACATGTGCTTGTATTTGTTGAAGTGATGATATTGAAAGATAGATATGCTCTAAAATATATCATTATTTACTCTGACCTTGAAAACCTCCGCTTCTGTCATATTAAGTGTGGAACTAATTACCGGAATGAGCTGAGAAGCTAGGGTCATACCCACATGGGCACCGCTTCTTTATATGGAAGTGGCTTTCCACTGTGCTCAGAAGAGGAGAAGCTGTAAGTGTCTGGAAGAAGAGAATACTCTTCCAGATGTGGTTAGCGTTTTTGTTGGGAAAGCACCATGAGGGAAAATCTAGAGTCAAAAACATGGAGAGACTAAATGTTGCACATCAGGGTCTAGAACAGAGGCAGAAATAAAGTGCAGTGGAGGTATACTGCTAACTAGGAATAGCTTCCAAGGAGAGAATGGGCCTGGGCACATTGTATTTCCAATAGGCTGTAGTGTCTCACAGCTTTCTAATGAAGACTGCAGCTGAAATACACTTACAAGCATTAGCCTGGGCTAACTAGATCACGCCAAGACCCACAACTGAATTCTTGCACTTTAATCTCCTACCATTGATATGACTTCCCTGTGCTCAGCATGAATCCAGCATCTGGCAGGACACAATGAAAGACCCATGTCTTTTCCTTAACATTTGAATAGCACCTGCCATCATCAACTTGGTTTTATGTTTTAACCCCCTACTGATCAAGGTGCCCACCAGCCATGGTTCTTAAGCATTATTTGATAGTAGCATTTGTTAGTGGAAAAGACTTTGGTGTATACTGGAGCAGTCAAGCCTGCAGTGCAGAATTACAGTGTTGTGTTCTGAGCAGGATTACAGATTTCTCTGGCCTCCAAACTAAGATCCTGACTTTCAGAAGATCATTTCCACCTCCTCTGGAAATCTGTAGGATGCAGGCATGCAGTGTGCTTGAGCTGAGCCCTGAGCATCATCACTATTTCAGGTGCTATTTCTTAAAAATGATGGACATCTTCTACAGCAGTGGATGGGAAATGCATAATTTCCACTTTTCTTTTAAAAACTGGATCTGAAGAGTACAGTAGGTTGTGTATCTGGCATTTGTGATAATGCTGCTGTGTGTAAGAATTATGAAGGCATGGAAGTACGCTACCATCCCTTGTTCGATGGCCATCAGACTCATACAGCAACTTCCTGTGGAAGCACAGGCATCTTCTAGTCATCCTCTATCTACAGTATACGTTTTTTTAATGGTACGGATTGTCTGATAAGCAACAAAGATTTAACAGCCAGTGGGGAGCAAAATGTTTGAAAATGAGGACCCAGAGTGTCACTTCACCTGAGCACTCCGTGAATCCCAGAATCTTCTACTCTAAATCTGTAGAAGAGACTTTTTTTTCTATCAGCACTGCTCCCTGTTTAAATAAACTCTATGGTCTAGAAAAGGGATTTTGGGCCCACTTGGGAAGTGTCCAGTTTCTTAGCTCTGGGACTGCTTTTTCCATTCTAAATGCAACCATATATCAAAGGGAGACAGGTCTGAACTTCTGTTGAAACCATTAGGGTGTTTTTGCAAAAGGGAATCCAGGTCCCTTTGATGTGTGCTAGAAAAATTTCCCTTCCTTTTATAAACCCAGATCAATGGTTGGTGGTGCAAATCTCTTGTGAGCGTAGCAGTCCTGAATAAAATATTCCCTGGAGGCCTAAGAGTGCTGCTGTACAACTTGGTCAGATTCTTTGCTGGTATCTTCCCCTTCCACAATATCTTATGTTTGGGCTTCTCATATATCTTTTTTTTCTGTCCCTCTCTTTATTGTGGTGTGGAGAAGAAGAGTCCTGCTTTCAGGTTCTGCACCTCTAATTTTTAATCATCCTTCCTTTTTAATTAAAAAGTAGATATATTGTTTGTTCTGTTCTCTTTGCCAGATAACTGTTTGTCCTTTGGTCACTTGGTAAATCCTTATTCTTCGCCTTGGAAGGGTGGCTCCTTTACCTCCTTTTTTTTTTTCTCCCTGTCTTTTCCTAGCATTCCAGGATTTCAGTCTGCTGCATTATTTGGGTTATTCCTCAAATCCATGGAAGTGTAGCTTCTATGTAGCTATGAGTGGCATTAGAGAAGTCAGAGTACAGGCACTGACTCCCTATTCGACCTCTGCCATTTGTGACTCTCTGGACCAGGTACCAGGTGAAAGTATGGGTAGGATGCTCTTGGATCCCAACCCAACAGGTTCTTGCCAGGTTTGCTTTTACTTAGACCCCCAACAGTGTACAAGAAATACATGGGCAATTACCTCCGAGTGACTGTATCACTCCACAGGTGATAGAGGATCAGGGATAACTGTCAGCTCCAAAGAGCTCAGACTTTCACGCTCCTTTCTGATAAGAAGGCTCCACAGGTTGTTTCAGAAGGTAATGCAGGTAAGAGTCCAGATTATTTGTTGTGCTGCACGTTATGCAGCCCTTTGCATTGGAGCAGGTGTTAAACCACCATCCATTTTGGTAGTACTGTTTTCAACCATGCAGTTGTGAATGTGAGAACCCAGGTAGAGAAATGGTAACCAAACCCAAGAATTTCTGCTTTGCTTTAGTTAGTGTCTATAACATTAGTAACTTAAACCTGCCAGAGCACCTTGAAGACTAAGCAGCATCCAGAAATATAGCCACCTCTGGAGTGAGATGGGACGTTTCTTCCACAGCTCGGGGAGCTGCAGATGAGGAATGGAGGAGAAGGGATAAACCTCACCAAGTAGGAGCTGGAGAATGAAGCGATGTTGGTAAAACAGGAATAACTCCATTGAAATTCCTCCAATAATTACTGACAGACATTCTAGTATTGTAAAAAATATAACAGGTTACTTCTGTCCTCAACAACTTGTTGCTTCTTTATGGGCAAAGGTTTGGTTCAAACTGCAAAAGAAAAATATACATGTTGATCCTCTGATGCTGTTTCTTGTGGTACCTAGATGTTTTCAGTAGCCACTGCCCAAATGATGGTGGTGGTGATCAGGCCTGGCTTTGCTTAACTTGTGAGTCATGAAAATAATGGATGTTATTAAGCTTTAAGTGGTTTTGATCTCTCCCTTGCTGGCTGTCATGTCTTTAGTCATGTATCTTTTCCAGATGGAGTCCAGCATCACCATGACTTGCACAGATGGGAAGTGGAACAAGCAGGTGACTTGTGAGCCTGTGGACTGCGGTGTCCCAGACCAATACCATGTCTACCCAGCCACATTCAACTGCAGCGAGGGGACCACCTTCGGCAAGAAATGCTCCTTTACTTGCCGACCTCCTGCTCTTCTGAAAGGTATTGGAGAGGATCTGTGCAGTGAGTTGGGGATAGCTGCACAGCTAACACAAACTTCTCCTAGTAATATATGTTTTTATTCCTGTTGTTTTAGAATTACTCATGATATCTTAAGTATGAAGAATTATAAGAGTTTATGGGAAGGTTTATTTATATTAGAAGTTAAGTTTTCTTTCCTCTCTCTATTACCTTCCTTTGACCTTTTCTTGATTGTGGCTGGCCAAGCAGTAATGGCAGTGAATATTGCTTCCATATAACCAAAACATGGAAAAGTCATGGGGATAAGTCAAATTGAACTCTCTCATCTTATTTCCCATGCCTTCTCTGTTTTCTGTGTCTGGCTCCCTTGTATGCCTCCTCCATGTTTTCTGAAAGGCAGGAGAAGACTGAAGAGTCCCAAGTCCCCATGGCACAGTTCCCTTCCACGGTTTTTCCTAGTCGTCCCGTTACCTCTCTCCTTTTCCACACTCATCTTGCTCTATATCTGGCCTTTCTCTTCTCCCTTCCTTGTTTGGGAGTCACTACAATTTTCCTAAAAATAACACACTCTTCTTCCTTTTTTCCTCTTCCCTCCCTTTCTCCTTCACTGCTGTTTTTCTGGTAGAGTCCTAATCATGTTCTCAGCACTATCCACTCTTCTCCTCATTGGCATGTTACCCTTTGTGATCTTTCAGAAGAGGTATGTGAAGTATTCTTGATTTCAATGAGAGGATATATTGATTTCTTCATACATAACCAAATTGTTCCATTCTTTTAACTCAACCAGCCAACCCACAGTGAAAGGTAAAACTACTCAAAAGGGATACTTTCATCAAAGGGTTCTCTTCCTTTGTTAT
Source organism: Dromaius novaehollandiae (assembly GCF_036370855.1). Taxonomy (NCBI): domain Eukaryota; kingdom Metazoa; phylum Chordata; class Aves; order Casuariiformes; family Dromaiidae; genus Dromaius; species Dromaius novaehollandiae. Next base: position 5,300,009 of record NC_088117.1, read on the forward strand.
GAAGAGGTTCATCTTCAGCAAGGAGGTGGTTTCTCATTGAAAATGCCTGGCATTTTCTTGAGGGGAAAAATATTTTTAAAAACTGAAAATAAGCAACTTGGAGGAATGCAAAATTATCCCAAGCAGTAGAGTGGTGCTTTTCATGCAATGCATCAGAGGGTAAAACAAGTCACAAGAACCTGAGCTAATGACTTCAGTGGGGGTAGCTTGAGGATGATAACCAAATGCCTAGGTCAGGGCTTGTGCAGCTGTAGTGTGCAGCATCATTTCACTTTTGTCCGGAAACTGTCTGAGCTGTGAAGTAAAAGAACCATTTGGTGTGCAGCCATCAGTGATGACTAATAGATATTGCCATTAAGCTTCTGGAGAACGGTGTTTGAATGACTCATGCCTAATTCAATCACTGACGTCATGACAGCCACTGTTGGTAATGTCACAGCTTATCACTTTGCAGTGGCAAGTATGATATCACCATTGCTGGTCTGCAGAGCTGCTGCATGAGTCAGAGCAAAGGAGCACAGCGATGCTCTAGAAAAGAGCTCCCTTCTGCACAGAATACCTCTGCTATCATCTTCAATTGGGAAGGGGAGAAAGAAAGCCAGGGCTGATTTAATGAAGCTTCTCTTATCTTTGTGGGTAGGACAAGAGGGCTCCTCCACATACCTTCCTGAGCCCTCTGGAGCCTTGTGTTTCTTCTTCTTTGAATTCCAGCCTCATGTCCCAGCTCTCTTCCTTCCCTCTTAGAGAGATGGCGTTACTCTGGCATTAGCAGTTTGTCAGTATTATTTTGGATAACTCAGAAGTTGGCTTACTGTTGAAAATATGTCTTGTGGGTTGATAGAGTTCCTACAGCAATGATCAGGGATTCCAGTAGAGTATTAGGGATTTTTGAGGGGTTAGTGGCTCATAGCTGTGTTTTATTTCTTAGGTAAAGCTTATTCCTTTTTAACATACAGTATAAAATATCATAGACTGTAAAATATACTGAGACTAGGCTACTTTAAGCTTAACCTTTTGAAATCAGGTAGGTCATGGCAGAGGCAAATAAATCTATTGTACCTTTTACCTTTGAGGTGTTGACCAAGCAAGCTTCCTAAGGAAAACGAATCTGTAATGAGTATTATGAATCATATTTATCATAGTACTCCCTGAGGACTGAGAGTCCCCAGCTGAGAATGGCTCCTCATTGTGTTGGTGTAGTGTGTCTAACACTAACAGATGCTGCTCCAAACTGCTCAAAATTGGTATAAAAAGGACAGATTCAGGGAAGGGCTGTAACACAAGCAGAATAAAGAATGTAATGGCAGCAAGCACTCTGTTAATGCCATGGTTTTGGAGAGAAAGCGGTTGATGTAGGGGGAAAGCCTTCTTTCAGATTAAGAGAACAACAAAACAAGGGAGAAAAGAAGTATAAAAGAATACAAAGCCAGTGTCATTCCTCTATGCTGTAGCATTTCCTGAAATAAGCACTGTCTGCCTATTGTCTCCTGAAAACAGAGTCCGTAATGATTTAGTGCCATCATCTACAAAGACCAAATGCATGATTTCAGAGCTGAATTTGTCAAACCAACTGAGGTGGCTTCTGATATATTATGGGTGTAACAACATTTGGGAAAAAAAGTATTCTGTTGAATGTTGTTAACTTTACTCACTGTCCTTCTCAGGAAACAACAGCAACCTGACCTGCATGGAGGATGGGCTGTGGTCTTTTCCAGAGGCTCTATGTGAGCTGATGTGTAGAGCACCCTCCATAGTTCCTAATGCAGATCTTCAGACTACTCGTTGCCGAGAAGATAAGCACAAAGTGGGATCATTCTGCAAATACAAATGCAAACCAGGTTACCATGTCCCTGGATCCTCCAGAAAAGCAAGAAAGTACGTGAAATAGTAATGCCAAGCAGTCAATATGATTCAGGAAGCCATGAGTTAAAAAGATTTGGGGAGGAAAGATGGGTCGTTTGTAACAAGCTTTCTGTATTGTAGGGATTTTCACAGGACAATTCCCTTATGCAGATAGTTGTGCAATTTCAAGGGGATTTAGGCACCTAACTCTGTTAGGTTCCTTTGGAAATCCTAGCCAGTGCTCAAAAAATAGATGTTACCTTAGAAATACTCTTTGATATGCAGTCTGGGGAGTCCCTTTTGAAACTCTGCAGGAAAGGGTTAGTGCTATCATGTATTTTTGACTCTGCACAACTCCACTTCAAACCAACCACAGCCCACAAGCCTGGGAAGCAGTGTTTTTGGGATATGTGTCCAAGGCTGAAAGAGGAGTTTAGGCTAGGCAGCTGAATGTTGGCTTTGCAAATAATCATTATTTTCACTCAGAGACCCCATGACGCAGATGTTCCCCAAGTGTTAAAAGCCATCCCCTGCAACCTGCTAGCAGAGCTCAGAGGCTTTAGAACGTCTTAGCTGACTCAGCCGCTCACTAAATGGTCTTGTTTGTTTCTGCATGGAAAGGCGAGCCTTTAAGATCCAGTGCACGCAAGACGGCACGTGGCTGCCAGGCGCTTGTGTGCCTGTTACCTGTGACCCGCCACCTTCCAAGTTTCATGGGCTCTACCAGTGCTCCAATGGCTTCCAGTTCAACAGTGAGTGCAGGATCAAGTGCGAAGATGATGACAATCAGTCGGTGAGTCACTCATATCCAAGTAATCTGAGCTATAAAAGCATGTCTTCACCATATGACCTCAAGGGACCTTCATCTTGGAGAGACCAAGTGCCATAACTCCCTTGAGCCCTTGTCAGATCACAGTTTAGCACCTTGGAGAACTGACCCCACCTGACTGCTGTTTTTCTGTTTTTCAGTCTCTTAATGGTTGCTTGAACTGGGCTTGAGCCTGGCAGGTGAGAGCATCAAGGAAGCAGTTCAGATTTAGGGGCAGTCTTCCTCAGATGTTGGAAGTGGATAGGCTGTGGAGTGGAAATGCTTCTGAGCACTCCCGATCAAAACCCTATTCCCCAGGTTTTGGCAAGGGTCCAGGCCACCTTGTTTAGTACTCATGGCACTGTACCATGCTGGTCTAGCACATCTCACAGTGTGTGAGAAAGGCAGCGAAATGGAGAAGGGAAGTACACAATTCAGGTACGCATTAACTACTGTGAAGAGCCTAGAAATACTGTTTTTATCACAGTAGTAATGGTATTAATTATTACCCATTGAGAACTAGCAATGAGTGACTTGCTGTTTTCCAGACAAGTAAGTGGCTGAAAAATCTGCCTCAAGTGGCTCTATAACCTAGCTTGACAATTACCAAATATGGTTTCTGGTATTATATTAATACAGGAGGGAATAAGAAGGAATGAACGAAAGCAAGTAAGATACCAGTTCCATGCACTTGTCATGTTCTGTACATGGCTTTTGTTTGTTCTGTTTTACCTTTCTCTACTCTCCAGTTCTTTTTCCCATCATCACTATATCTGTGTGTGTCATACGGTAATTTAACTTTATAGGGATTATGACTGTTCGGCCAAACTGTCTCTAAACTTTCATGTTTTTCTGGCTGTGAAGGTGTCATTAAACATCAGGGGTCAGATTCTTATCCAGCATAAATCATCGTGTTGCCTTTGACTTCCTAGGAGCTGTGACTGATACCAGAAGAAGGTCTAGCCTTTAATGTCTAGTTTGAAATGCTTGGTTTTCTTCACTAGAGGCAATTATAGTTTGTGAGATAGTAACTTCCCCCAGAAGTGCTGCTGCTAAATATATTTGGGAAGTGAAAAGTGGGGGATATAGAAGCTGCTGTTACTCTACACGGTGCAGAGAATGCTTTGTCAAAGGGCTTTTAATATAATTTCAATTTCAGAGGACATATTAAAAATGGGCCAGGTCTGCTCTAGGTCCAGTAATCTGAAAGACACCTCTGATATTAAAAGCCACAGCTACAGAAGAAACAGCAATGAGGTTTAATGTGACTAGAAAACTGCACTTGCTACCCACATTCCCTGCAGAGCTGACCTGCCCGCTTCATGGGAATGAGACAGAACCTGAGAATATGTGAGTTTTTGTATCAGAGCACCTGAAAAAGGTCTGGTTTTATAAGGCTTATGTGAGCTTTCCGGCCTTGTGAAATGAAAAATCGCTAGCATTGCACGTAGGTGCAGTTTGCATGGGAGGCTCTGGAATATTTGATCTGTGGCTTGTGCACCTATGACTTGCTCTGACTGATCAGCATGGTGGAAGATGTGTACCATCTCTGCTAGTGCAGGGTAATGAGGGCCACCAGTGTAATGACAACTGGTATTACCGGTTTATGTGTTTGTTTTTAAGTGAGCTAGATATGAAGAGGTACAAGCAATAGACTCAGGGTTAGAGCAGTAGTGAAGTGAGCTGTGGAAATTGGGAGATGTAGCTATGTCTTTATTCATTGTAAGGAATATTGTAGTTACTGTTCAGCTGGGAAAGCATCTTGAGCAAAGGAGCAGATAACATCTTGAGAAAGGGATTTGCAGGGAAATATATTTCCAGATATCCCAGAAAATAGATTACAGAAAAAGAGGGAGGACTCCTAGCCCAAACCAGACCCACTTGAGAGGTGTTAATTATTTAAGGATTAAACCCCACTAAGTCTCTCTCAGCTATATAAGGTGATAATGCACGCTGCATCCAAGCAAGAAACCCAGCAGGGATTTTCACAGGAGATTTTGCAGGTCAGGGAGTGATGGACAGGATGTTACTATAGCAATGGATATCCTGGGTTCTCTAAGTACATTGCAGTAGCTATACGATAGTACCTTAAGCACAGTCAACTCCAGGAACATAAATCAGGTTTCATGGCTCACCTTTAAAAATCATGGTTGAACTCCGGCACACAAATTGCGGTGGAAATGCACCACACTTGCTAAAACAGCAAATTGTGCTCAATTATCAGTTAGCGATTTCTTCCTGAATTTGTCACCATGCTGAAAGATCATTACTCAACTGTACATACGGTATCTCAGAGCACATCAGAGACAGAATTAATCACCAGGAATCTAATGGTCATTTAAGCAGGTACCCCCACCACCATCCAGAGCAAAGCTCTTCCATTTCTGAATGTTGTACACAAATCATATGAACAGTCAGAAGTAAATTAATCCATCTCTGCAAAACTGACCCTTAACTGAAAGTCACCAAACTGGATCACACCCTGAGTCCATCTGGTGCATTATCCTTTCATATGATTTTCTTATTACTTCTGGCAATGGCCAGATGTCTAGAGAAGGGAAAACAGGTCCCATCCAGTAGCCTGTCAATAAGACCACTTTGCAGCTCCAGGAAACATTGTGTTCATCAACAAAGCTGAGCAGGGAAGACGAAGGATATCAAATATAAGCACACAAGACTGACACCAAAGGCTGTGCAATCTTCCACTCTGGTGCCGGAGACCCATGCAGATCCCTGTGCAATGAGGGCTGTGGGTTTTGGGAAATAGCTCCAAAGACAAGTTCAGCATGCCTACTGTGAGCTGTGTCTGGCATCCCAAGGTAGAAAGCATGCTAAAAGATCCCCAAAGATCTCCAGCATGATCTCCAAGATCATGGTGGGTGGATGGCAGGCAACGTGCCTGGCATGTTAAACAGGCAAGGAGAAGCAAAGATCCTGCATGGTTCTGCCACCCAGCATGGCCCAAACTAGCATCTGTTAGAGGTTTGGAGCCCAACCACAGGAGATATCCTCCTGTTGAATGTCCCACATTATCCAGTGGTCGTTAGACCTGCAGAACAGCTTGTGCAGAAATCCCCAATGCCGTGTGAATAGACCTGACAAAAGATTGCCTTGTGCACTCCTTTGTTGTTTCTAAAGGGCATGATATTTCCCCTTGGACTTTGGTATTCATTCTTCAGTATTGTACAGAGGATCTTTTCTATAAGAGAAATGTCATATTCTATTCCTTCACCATTCCCACACCAGAGGATTTTATTTTCTCCTTTACACCTGCCTCAGTGCATGTCTGTCTCAGACTCTTTACTTGCTGTCACTCAAGGCAGCCAAGCTCTAAAGAGCACGTTCTGCCCTGCTAAGCATCCCCGCTCAGTGTCCTGCTTTCGTTTCTCCTTCAGATGGGCATTGGGGATTCTTTCTTTTTCAAGACAAAGATGATGTAACTAGTTAGAAAATGGGAGGAGGAAAAAGATTATCTGCATTCAACACAAACCTCTCAACAACAGGAAGGAGGGCAAATGGGGTGAAGGCACCTTTATTGAGGTTAGAGTGAGTCCATTTTAAGGTAGAGAACTTGAAAAACCCCTGTACATGAAGGCATGTGTGTGCGTGTGCAGTCTGTTATTTTTATTCCTTGGAAGAAAACTCCTTCTTGACCCCCAGCACAGTCCCAACTGGTGGCTTTCCCAGCTCCAGCAGAACTTTGCTCCCAGCTTGGCTCTGCCTGCTATTCACTTCTCAAACTGAATTTGCTTTTCTTGCTGTTGTTTTTGTGACTGTCCTCATTATCTCCTTTTGCATTCCCAGGGCCGTGGTAGCAACGTGATTCACTGCCGGAAGGATGGCACCTGGAGTGGCTCCTTTCATCTCTGCAGGGAAATGCAGGGCCAGTGTGCTCTGCCCACTCAGCTGAACAGCCACCTGAAGCTGCAGTGCTCCAGCGGCTACGGAATAGGTTTGTGAGCATCAGCCCTGGCCGCCTGCCACGGGGGGACGCAGCTTGGTGGCGGGGGAAAAGAAGTGGGAGAGAGGAGCAGGATAGGAAAAGTGAGAGGAAGGAAAGAGTGCAGAGTCCTTGAAGTCACCTTCTCTTGTGGACCAATTTGCCTGAGTGAGGGAACTGCTTTTAGGAAACATGAAGCTTTTAGAGGCCAGGCATCATGTAACATATGCTGACTGCTTGCTCCTTGCAGCATTTCAAATTTCAGTGTGTCCCTTCTTGGCCAGCTGGTTTTAATGGGCAGCCAGCAAGCCACACTACACGGGAGATGCATCCAGTCCTTAAAATAAAGGGAGAGCTTGTACCTGAATTTGCTCTTACACTTCTGTAATCTGTCCCTCCCTCTTCCACCACACACACACACACACACACACGTGCGCGCGCGCGCACACACACACACACACACACACACACACACACACACACACACACACAGATGCTGAAAGACAGGGAGCTGGCAGGGAAGTCCAGTAGCAGGATAATTCAGATCTGTCCAGAGAGAATACGAGACCAGCTGAGCATCCCTTCGATAGGGCATTTCTCTAGGAGCTCGTGTAAAGATATGTTCTCTCACATACTGCCTTCTGGGGTGCTTTAGCGCTCAGCGAAGGGTGCTCCTCTTTGGGCTGCTTCCTACACTCAGCTTCACTTTGTGTCACGCCAGGAGAAAGAGGAATATACTGTAGACTTTATTTTCAGCCTCCGTTCCTGAGGTGTGCCTGCTGTAACGGCTGCAACGTGAGCTGTGCTGGCTGCCGCCGGCGCGGGCTGGGAGAGGGCCTGCGAGGCCCCTTCCTGCGCCCCCTCTCCCAGCCCGCGCCGGCCCCCTCCTCCCCTCGCGCTGTCCCTTTGAACTTGGAGAAAGTGCTCCTCATTGTGCGGCTCCCTCATTACAGCGCAGCCGGGCCAGGGACCACGAGCCTGCTGGCGTTCCCTCCCCGGGGAGGAGAATGCGACCTGGATGAGATCACCGCTCTGTAACGATGCCAATTACAGATCATATATCAAAACAATTCCGACCCGCTCCTCTCCGTAAGTGTAAATAGCGTTGCGGAGCACGCGAGAGCGAGCAGGCTGCGGCAACTCTTAATGTGGCGAGGCGTTTTACCCTTGAGACGAGGTTACCTACCAGGGGCGGGCAGGTTTTTCCAAGGAGAGAAATACCAAATGCTGGGTTCGAGGGGAGCGTCTCCCTGCACTGGAAGCAGAGAGGGTTTGCAGCTCCGCCGGGCAGTGGGCAACCACCTTCCTCTGCTCCTCTCGTCCCCGAGCCTTGCCGGGAACGGCCCCCAGCCACGCTGGGGTGGCCATTCCCAGCAGCAAGGTCCGGTGGGCCTGATTCTGAGCAAGGATGGTGCAGCCTTCATGGAGACGAGGGACTCGCCATGGCGGCTGCCCGCCCGGCCCGAGCTGTGGACCCTCGGCTGGAGCGCGGCTCTCGCTGGAGCTGCAGGAGTAGCTGTGGAAGGGCACACCAGCGGTTGGCTCTTATCCTCAGCAGATGGAGACAAACCACACACTTTGTTAGGCTCTCCCAGCAGCACCTTTCAGGATCAGGTTGTTTGGGTTTTCTTCTCTTTTTTTGTGTGTTTTTGGAAGCCTGATAGATGCCCTTCCAAGAAGGCTCTTTCCGTCCACTCGCGCGCAGTAGGGCTGGTATTAACGGGCGCTTATCCAGCAAGTCCGTGGAGCCGCTACCGCTTGTGCTAGGGAAGCAAAACAAACCCCAAGCTCTCCACGAGCCTTGCTGGCCAAACAAACTGGGGCTGCTTTGTTCCCACTGACTCCTCCATGTGGGAGTATATGAGAAGGCAGAAGCAGGTGGGGAAAATAATAGCATCCAGTCATGGTCACTATGAATCCCACACACCTTCGGTAATTCCTCAGACACCTAATCTGCCCTTCCAGGCTGAGGTGTATGTTGAGCCAAAGGTTCAGCTCTCCAAACCAGTGCAGAGATTAATTCCTCCCCTAGCACTGATTGGAGTGCAGAAATCCTAATGACATGTTTGCAGCAGCTGTGCCATTCAAGAGTGATTTTCCAGGGGGGAAATGGTAATGGTCCAACACACTAGGGCTTACGGTTGTGTCACCACAGGGCTCTGGGATATTGCTGCAGAGTATCGCAGCATGTTTTAATAAAGAAAGGACAGGATTCCCACAGGGCATGACAGTTAATCAGAGAAAAAGCAGATTTATGTGTGAACAAAGCCATCATTACCTCTCTGCATACTTCTTATCAAATATGAGGCTTAGGTGATAGCTTGCCTGCAATATCATTAGACTTGGTCACTGTCCAAAACATTATTATTGAAGGTCTGTAAATCTGACAGATCAAACAGTAGATTTTTGTCCTGTCATAGGTGAGATGAGTTTGCTGGCCTCTCCTTAATCAGTCCCAATGCTTGAAAAAGCAATTGAAATGGAAAATCCTTCAGACTTTCTTAGTGATCTGAAAGAACAAAACCTGACCCCCTCCTTGGAGTTAATAGCCAAAGAAAGACCCAGGTATACAGCTCATAAGAAAAGGCCCTGGAATCTCTGCCACCCCCACGGTCTCCTGCTGATGCACTCAGCATTTCGTGTGTGGCTACAAGATATGTGATAGTTACTGTTGACTGATAATTGCAATTTAGGAAAAAGGAGCCCTAATCCTGTCCTTCAGCGGGAAGGCTACTGAAAGGGTAAGAAGCTGCTAGCTTTATCCTCTCCGTGTTTTGTGCAGGCACTGAATGTACCACCTCATGCTTGGATCACAGTCATGAGCCCATCCTTCTGCGCGTGAATGAGACTGTGCAAGACATCCAGCACTGGATGAACCCTCAAAGAGTGAAGGTCAGTGCCTGCTGAATTTACTAACTGTATCACCTCATTACAACTTTACATGCAATGAGCAAAAAGGTAGCTTTACCCTCAGTTTGTCCAGTGAGAAGAAATATATGAAGAAAACTCTTCCACCCTTTGGAAAAGAATTCCTGAACTTTATTCTTTCTTTACATGTTGTTCTAGCAATGCGGTGCCTTCCTCTCCATATGGGTTTCTCTCTGTGATTTCCCAGGGAAAATTAGTTCAAGAAAAAGGTCCCAAGTCAGCATGCGCAGATCCACCCAGCACTTATGGTGGGTCTGATCTCCTGGAAACAGGATTCTTTACACAGGAAAACATGATGCAAAATGAGAGAAAGGGCACAGGACAGGTTTTATTCTCTTCCTCCTCTTCCTCTTCAGTATTTTGCACACTTTGGGTGACAGGGCTGCATTTTTCTGCACTGCTTTTGGATGACAAAAGAAGCTGATACAGAGGGTATTTCATTTCCCAAACCAGCAGAGCTCACGGAGTCCTCCCTTCTCCCCTTCTCCCGCATGTGATAGATGCCTACTCAGCACAGCCCATTCCAGAGGTCACCACTTCTTCCTCCTCTGTGCTACAAATGCACAGACAGCATTAACCACTCACAGCACCCCTGTTCAGCCATGTGCACCCTCCAGCACGCGCTGCTATCAGTCTGCCTCTGTGGGGACATGCACTCCCATGTACGGTGCCTTGTACATACACACTCATCACACACAACATACCACTTGCAGCAAATAGCTGTTTGGCTACACACCTGCCCGTGGATGCCAGCAGGAGATGCACTCCACTTCTTCATGAAAACCCTCATGCCATCTGCATAAATATGCCCTCCTTCCTAGCCATGCATGTAAACAGGCGCTTGTGCATACACAGTATTTATGCAGGTGTAGACATTTTTCTGGACATGCTCAAATGCATGTCAGAAGAAGCTGGCATATCCCGTGCAAACAGAGTGCAGTTTGCTGGTGGTGCTTGAACGAACACTGTGTTCTTTGACACACTTGGCCCCAGCTTTACAGGAGCCTCTGTTTTACACACTTTGAGCTAGATTTAATAAAAGAACGGGCAGCCAACACAGCCGCTGTATATACTGAACAGCTTTGACAATCTATTTGCTTCTCCACATGCCTAAATGTATACTCAGGATTTGGGATTTTTTGAATCAGGCCTTGGCTGTGGGCAGCGAGCTGCTCTGAAAATCTCAGCCACTTTATATTTCTCTGCTTCACACAGAGCTGTACCGAGCAATAGAATAAATCCTGGAAAGGGGTGGGAAACGTAAGTCCAGAGAATATGACAAGCGCACAGTATCCTTCCTAGCTTCCCATTCACTCCAGATGCTGAGATTATATTACTGCCTAAGCCTAGCTTTGCCAAGTTTCTGGCATGAAACATAAAGAAAACCCCTATCTCTATGTTAGGGGCAATTTCTCACTGGCCCTTTCCTGAGCGCTAGACTTTAAAGTGTTTTTGTAATTCATGGTGAAATAAAGTGACAGCTTCCCTCCCGTTCTCTGCTGAGCTCCTTCATTTATTGATGCTGGTACGCTGAGGGAGCTGTAACGAGTTTTATACCTGCAGGTCTCTGGAGGGCTCATTAGGCAGCAGGGAAAACATATAGTAGTAAAGGGGGAGATGAGGGGAGTGAGGGATGGAGGAGAATTCATGGTTTCCAAGTGTACAGTGGTAAATATGTCCTTTTTTGCCCTTATGGTGAGGATCTTGCAAGAGCTTTAGACTGAACAGATATGAAGCTGATCCCAGAAACACTCTGTAATTAATGTGTGAGATTTGAGCCTTACAACTTGTATTAGGAAATGGAGGGAAGCCCTTGGGGGCACAAAGAGAAAGAAGCTCTGTTCTGTATGTCAGTAAACATGCCTCCTTCGGAAAGAAGGCTGCATCCTCAGGAACAGGTACCAGTAGGGTTGAGCCGGGTTTTGTTCTTGTCCAGCTGCAGTAGTGCATGCACAGGACATAAGGGCAGAGACTTGCAAGGTAGAGTATGAGACCAGGAGGATGATGCTAAAACAAGACTGGAGGAGAATTTTTTTGGTCACTGTAAAGCAACATCCATCATATCCAACTCTCAGATAAGGGGAAGTCACCCACTGGGAGTCAGTGCCTTGCACAGAGCTCTGAGATGGGAGAAGTGTCACCAGCAGGGAGACCCTCGTGGAAGGTGCCCATGCCAAGCTGCTCTATAGTTAATAGTACGCTGCATCTCCATCCACATTCGGTGACAGCTTACTGTTGTGGATAAAGTCACCAGCCGTTTGTATTTACACAGGAATCTTTGTGCATGTCGAAGTACTTGAATGACACGAAAGAAACACTTTTATGTACTTATTTTTAGGCACAAGTAATGTACAAATTCAGTGCAGTACAAGAAATAGATAAAGGCAGGACCTATCTGTGGAGCTAACATTCAAGACAGGCACAGATAAAGCACAGGGAGGGCTGGCAAGAAAAAAAATATTTGTGTGTGGCTGTTAAAGCAACAGCTGTTATGGAAGCAAAGTGGGAAGAGGGAATCATCTCTCCTCTGGGAGTTGTTTAGAGCAGAGCTGTGCAAATCGCTTGATTTTTTTGGTTCGCTGGAAGTTCTGTCAAATTAAAAAAAAAAATGTTTTCTCTTAACCAAAGTGACTTTGTTGTTGTTGTGATTTTTGGTGAACCAAAAAACTGGAGAAAAACCATGTTGGTCTGAACATAACTTAGCATTTCATTTCCAAGGATTTTTTAAACTTTTTTTAATAAAAATGAAACAAACTTGGAAATTAAATGCCCTCTCAAAATAAAAACAGAACAACAGATATTTCATTTAGAAAAATGTCAAAATACTAATGTGCTTTTCAGAATTGTTTTAGGCTGAGTTGCTCTGTTGGGTCTGAAAGTTTGCCGAAATCAGTGCAAATGTGCAATGTGGTTCATCTGTTCCAAATCAATGTTTTCAGCAGGAAAAAATTTCACCTGAAGTCTTCCACGTGTCTGTTGTTCTGTGGCGGGCCATGTTCCGAGTGCTCATTGCTTCCCTGATATGGCCCATCGCTCCAATGTAACATCCAAGTGCAAGGGGCAGTGAGCTGTTGAAGACACCTATCGTTAGAGCTGCCAAGACTCTGACTGTACTGGCAGTGGAGACAAAGTGAAATGCCTCAGAAAGGCAGTTTGCTCTTTTCTGTTGACTGTAGAGAAAAAGGGCAGGCATCTAATTTCTTCTTGGGTGCCATAATGCGTTGTCTGAACTTGGGTCCTTGCCTTCGTGCAGAGCAGGAACAGGGCAAGTACTATGGAGTACGTCATGGAGTATGTCATATGCAGGTCATGGCCTTGAAAGGGTCGGAGTGCCCCAGCTCTGCCTGCCAGCTGGGACGAAGCGTGGCCAAGGCCCCACTGCACTCCTTGGATGCCACCCCACTGCTCGTGGTGTGTTTTCCCATATGGCTTGCACCCAGGCATCGCAACCCCTAGGATTTTGCATGTCCAGAACAAGTCATGGGAATTCTCCTTGAATACCCCAATGTATTAGTCCCAGAATCTCTCCTTAATTATTCCAGCTTTGCAGCTTTGCTCTTTCCTTCCCCTCTCCTTTTGCTATGAGTACTGGGCTCATCTGCAGCAGGGAAACTATGTCACGGAGTAGTGAAATGAGTTATTGCAATGCGGCAATGCAATGACAAAGAACCCAGGAGTTCCCACCCCGTCTGTAACTACAGGAAGAAACTGCCACAAAGAACTGTGTCTCTCCTCCCTTGTCAGCAGTTGCTGATGCCCTCACCATTGTGATATTAAGCCCCTGGTTAATTGTCATGTTCTTTTAGCGCCTGAGGAGAGAGTTAGTCGAGACCAGTAGATGCCAGTCCCTGTGCTTTAGCCCTGGGGGACACTTGACCCATCTAGGTGGAGGAGAGCTCTCCACAGGCCTCTCCTGGGGAAACCTAATCCCCTTTGCAGCCCACAAATGGTTGACATCATTGTGTTAGTGCCACAATGGGGAGGGAAGCGTTGTGACCGGAGGCACTGGGTCTTCCCTCACAAGGAGAAAATGACAGCTTGATTTGCTTTCTTGGCTCTTTGTTACCTAGTGTGGGACCATATCCCAGCTTCCTCTCCCTTCACAACAGATGGAGTCACAGCCACCAAACCGCAGATGTAGCTGAATGGCATTTATGGGATGGGGACATGACCAAAGTCAATATACAAGGCTAAGTTGTAAGGCCCGACCAGGAGGGCAGCTGTGCTGCAGAAGCTGATGCATGAGGGGCAGCCAGGAGCCAGCAGGGAGGCATATGTCACCGCAGGGGCTGGGAGCGTGCGTCCGTGCCTGGGAAGGGACGGACCCCGCTCGCTCTCACGTAGTCAGTGGCCAGATGGGATTCCCTCCTTACTCCACCTCGCAAATGGTAGATGGGATTCTTCCATCCCATCCACCTTTTACGATGCCTTTTGTTGGCCTTGTAAATGCAGTTTCCTCTCTGTTCGCACTGAGGTCGTGGAATCCTTGTCAGGTTAACAAGACTTCTGCAGTAATGCCTTCTATACCCCTGCTTGGTATTTATACATTTATTTATTTCAGTTGCCCTGTGTGGCAGCCCAAGGTGCCTTTGCACCTGTTAGAACTGCAAAATACCCAGCAAACTGAATCCTCCCCAATTTCTGTACAACCCCATCCCTCTCTCCACACACATCCCTTCTTTCATCCCGTTTCTCTGCACATGTCACACCAGGTGCCTGAGGGTGCAAACAGGCCTCAAGGTGTGAATTCAGGGTTTGGAGAACCAGCAAGGAAAGCCAGGGCCATAACCAAGGACTCCTCCTAGAGCATACTCTGCTTCCAGCTCTGTGAATAGAAGCAGGATTGAATTTAGCTGGCATAGCCCTAATGGTCCCTGCTGCCAAAGCAATCATCTTAGGAGAGAGCAGAGTAACTAGGGCTAAAACATTGGAAAGCTCCTGCTCCAGCACTTTGAACAGTATCTAGAAATGACTCCCTGCCAGGGCAGATTGCTGAGCTGAGGGTACTATGGAAGTGCTCAACCTGCAGCTACACTTAGAGATTACTATCGTGGCCTGGCTTATGGCTAGTTTGTAAGAAAGACTGGGAAAATCCCAAAGCTGAGTTATGCACATATTCCTGTGCCAAACTGGGGTATTGGCTGTTGGAGGCATATATGCTTTCTCTGCCCTGTGTGCTATTACTGCCACCCAAATCCTTTTGGCACACCCTGCCTCTGCTGGAGATGAAAAGAGTGAGGGGTGTTTGTGGGTGCATGCTGTCACTGGTTATTCACTTGGATCTGAAGCTTTTCCTGGTAGCAATGTGAATGTGCCACTGACCCTGTGATTAATTTAGCACAAGGCAAGTTGGCATGCCTAGGCTATGGAGAGCGGTCCAGGGCTGCACTCCCTTCCCCGGGAGACTGTCCAGCAGAAGGCTGTTCAACCACTGGGATTTAAGATGACCTTGAGTGAGAGCACAGATCTGTGCTTTCCTAGGAGAGGACAGTCTTCAGGAACAGACTTCACCTTTTGTCTGTTCCTTTAGGGGGAAGGACAAAACTCTATAGCTGCTGGGTTTTTAGCACTGGTAGGTTCAGCAAAATAGTCCGTACATCTACTACTAGGGCTTGGTCTTAACTTGGAAACCTCCTTTTTTAAGAGCATATTCAATGCTGCCTTTAGTTCTTGGACCTTCTTTGCCAGCAGCCTCATAGGCAGGTGGACAACAACATGGAAAGGTTTGGTGCATGCCAGGAGGGTATGTCAACAAGGGTAGTTGTCTGACTGTTCTGGGTGCTTAGTGTTTTCTGTTTTGTCATTGCCTTTTCAGGGCTATCTGGCTCCTTATGAAGTTGCTTTATAAATATTGATGATTTTTTGCCAGGGGAACACGAGAGACTCTTCAGCAATGCACTTTTTCTCCTTATTGTCTGGCTGGGCTTGGGCATGGGAGGGAAAAGTCTGAGTTTTTTTCTCCTTTGGTTTAAGTTTTGGGTTCAAATGCTCTTGAATGGCTTCCTTTACTCTCCCCTTTCCTGGTCTGTTGACTGGCTTTGTTTATTTTGAAACCTAGAAAAGTTTCCTTTCTTTTCCCTCTGAAGTGCAATAAACAGAGAAGGAAAAAAAATAACTTGCCATTTGTGGCAGGCAACAGCCTGGAAATCTCCAGCTGTCTGTCAAGAACGCACTAGGGGAATGTTTGACACTGCAGGGCCCCTGCACCTTGCAGCTTCCCTCTCGGGGGATAAACAACATCCTCCTCCCCCTCGTCCCCGGCCTCTTCTCCTCTCACACAGACGGGCCCTGTTGCAAGGCAGGTGGGGCAAGCCGGGCTTGACTAATAGTGGAAAATCCGAGAGCATCGGAAAGATAAACAGTCCAAGTCAGATAGTATAAAAGTCCTTTTTCTAGCACACGCCAGGTAAGCCTCAAATGACAGAAACTGTAAAAACATGCTGAGGTTCCCCTGCAGATGGATTAAATTAGCCCTCAAATAAACAGGGGAAGGGATGGCTTGTGCGTCAGGTCTTCCCAAACATTAATCCCTTCCTCCCCCAGGCCTCCATCCAACCCCTACCCCAGTCCTTTGGCAAGTGCCCACAGGTTCATCTTGCCCAAGTGGCCATTGTTGTGTTCTGTCTGTGGAAGATAACCCAAAATGAATGTTGTGCTGGATGTCACAGCGAATGGATGGGATTTACCTAGACATCGATGGTATTCTGGATATGTCATTCCTGAGCAGGCTGGTATCTCAGTTTTGCTCATAACTGGGCACTCCAAATTTTTTCCCATAGAATATCTGTAAGCATATTTACTACAGAAATTATTATAAAACTCATAAAATGTAACAGAAAATGCTATCCTTTGGGGGTTTGCTTTGAAGGAGTGTAGGGAAGGTTCTTCTATTTAAAATCTGCAGGATGGTGCAAAAATGTATCTGAAGGTTCATCTTTAGCTTTTTCTGTCTTCAAGAAGCACAGGTATGATGGGTCATGAAACAGAGCAGTGCTCTGCAGCGCCAAAAAAATCCTTAAATGAATTCCTAAAATGTTTCTCCCATCCTCAAGAGCTAGGCAGTAGACCTCTGCCTTTGCTTTTCCCTGCCACGTTCCCCCACCATGAGTGAAATATTGGACATGACATTTTAGGAGAACCTTAAATATTATTTTAATCTCAAATGTTCTGTTATTGCAAGTGTCAAGTCCAACACTTCTTGTAAATACCTGGAGGACAGCCAGGTCCTGAGAACACAAGAGGTGTTAGGAACTGAACTTCATTGGTTAAGTACAGGAGAGCCATAGAAGCCAGCACGCTGGCTTTCTGTACACTGATTTCTTTGTCTTAACCTAGTTTTCTTTCTCCTCCCCTCTAGAGCGTTGTCTGCACGGCGGGACTCAAGTGGTACCCTCACCCTTCTCTGATTCATTGTGTCAAAGGCTGTGAGGTGAGCATTAGCATTCACTGAGATGGTCCACGCTTGCTCTGCTAGATATTATGATAACAATCACTGCAGTCACAATAGTTAAAAATGCTGCTTTTTCAAGTGGGGCAAATGGGGTTTTGCCCTGACTAGCCTATCAAATAAACTGTGATTTCCTGCATCAGTTCTGACACCCAACAGTAAGACTGGGTGATTTTCCTAGGCTGAGGACTCTTATAGGAGTTGAATGACGGACTAAACTGTTCAGCAAAATTGGAATACTTTCTTTAGCGTTTCTCAGGATTTGGGAATTCCTGGGAAGTTGCAAAAGCCATCAGTTGTTTGCCTTGATTTTGATATCTTATTAGAAGAACAGTTCTTTCCAAGGACAGCTAGGCTTTGGAGGGCAGATAAATTTGGGGAAAGTCAGAAGCAGAATGATACCACTGGGTGGAGAGTACAGCCGGACATGAGCAAATCACCTATCCCTCCACCATGCATCACTGTCTAGCCTAGAAAAAACATCAGAAACATGTAGTTGCTTTTCAGTAATGATAACATTTCTACAGTCTTATATGTTATTTTCAGTAAGTAATTATTTTTAAAGATGATGTTTCTGCTGGCAACAATCTTTGAAAAGTTTGAGAACTCTTAAAATGCTTTCAGTGCCTAAGCAGGCCTGGAGCACTGCTTTCTGGGTCGTGGCACTCATTCGGTTTCCATCATGCCAACACTGAACTATCTCACCCCCATCAACAAGTTAATCCCTGTGGCACCTCTTTAAGGCTGGGGAGCTTCATGTCCGTTTTAGAAATGGGGAAGCTTAGAAGGGTAGATGGATGCTTTGATTACATGGACAGGCTGTGGAATAGCTGTGTGTTGAACCCAGATCTCCTGACTTTCTGCAGCACCTATTACACTCTCAGCACTCAGTAACCCAGTTTTACGAGCACATTGAAGTTATTTGCCCAGTGGCAGAACATGGCACAGAACTCCTTAATCTGAAATACTAGACCACATTGCTGTGCGGTGCAAGTTGTCTTAAAGTAAAAGACAGGTTTCCTTTGCATACAAATGTTGGGCCCAAGAGGGTAATAACTCTCCAACAATGTAATAGTTTCTGTCTAGTTGTTCCCTAAATGAAAAGCATTCTGCTGTCAGTGCTTTGAATGTCATATAAGCCATCTCACACATTACATTCATGCAGGCTGGCTAGGTGCCCCTATTCTCCAAAGAGAGCTAAAATAATATCCAGGGACCATTAAGAAATGCCATTCAGGTGCTGACGCACCATTGGGTATCCATTCTCTTACTGTTTAAGGATAGTTGTTACTAAGGCAAACTTTGCAATGATGTAATAATTTACCAGAAGCCATTATTACTGACATGCTTTCTCTCAGCATTTTCTTTCTTTCCATCATTGTTAATTGCCAGATCCCTCTGCATCAGTAGAAACTTTCTTCTTTTCATCATTCATTCAGCAGTGTCACTGCATCACAATCTATCATCTTGGAAGGCTTTGCCCAGACAATTGATAATGGTCTCTCGCATCATTTTTAGATCATGATGCTTCCAGTATCCAAGAATGGGCCAGAGCTTGTTCTCTGGCATTAAGATTTCAGAAGATTTCAGTCTTCACCAAGCCTCTTTCACAGCTATGGAAACAGAGAATAATAAGCCAGTAGGTCAATAATACTAGGCCATTAAGCTGATACAGTTCCTAATGTATTAATATCCTTAGCATTAGGAAGACTCTAAGCAGGGCATTATTTTACTCTTGGCATTTACAGTGGCAACCCAGGCTGCTGCAATGTGATTTTTTGTCGCTCCCTAGTGGCAGGAATAGAGGTTTATGTGTCAGATACATACTTCCAGGCAGTTATCTTAGGTGTTTCATTAGAAAACCAGTTCCCTCTGGACTACTCATCTTGTCAGTGGAGAAAGCAAGGCTCCTCCAAACCCATAAGACCACTAAGTTATGCATGAAGACCTCTACTGATCTTACCCTGAACAGCCAGGTCTCCAAGGTATTCCAGATGACGATTTTGGTACCAAATTAGAATATCTGTTATTTGTCTCATTCTTTTCCTCCAAAGAATTGACTTAGCTGATTTGTGTCAGTGGAAGTGAAAGGCATGTTCTTCCACAAGTTCCTGTTAGTAGTCTTCCAGTGTTCATAGGTATATGGTAGAGATACAGGGATGGAAAATGAAATGAAAGCCTTTCTTGACAAGCAGGCACAGCGAGGCAATACAAGGGAAACATGGAGAAGCCTATCCAAATGTCTTGGGAGGTTGAGCAAGGTTTACATTTTTGAAGATGACCGGGTTGGCATAAAAATAATTCTCTGTCCATCTGTTTATTAATCATTTATTTATTTATTACATTGGAAGGGTCTTTGCAAGTCAGAGCCTTTGCCTATATAAATCAGTCTATTTCTATGTAAGTAATGGAGGTAAGCCATTTTACAAGGATAGGAACCTCACCCTACGATTCTGACTTCCTTGTCATCATTTACAGTATTTGCATGTAACTGGAAAAGTGAATCTCAATTAGTCAGTCACTTTCTGGTAGTCCTGCTCTGGTCTGATATTGTCATTATTGCCTTCATCTCGTATACCCTCACAGAAATATTTAAATTTGCAAAACGTTAGCAGTGAAAGCCTGCATCTGCACCACTCCACAGGGTCCGTTTCAGTATTGATGAACATGGCCATGGCTCTTTCTGGGGAAAGTATGCCAGCGTTCTCATTAATGGTTCTGGATGTATCTATCATCAGGAAATCTCTGGTACTACAATTAGTGTAAACTCCTCCCAGGAAACCTCCACAAGCCTCCCAGCTCATTCTGCAAAGGTGGCTTCTTGTAGGAACCTAGCGTGGCTTTTGCAGTGCAGAAGAAATGAATTTTCCAGAGAGCAGATAACATGGGAATGGTCCCATGAGCCTGTGAGCATAAGAGGCGTTGAGGAGAGATGACTATGCTCTCTTCTCAGCATCTGCTTTTCTGTTGTCTGGGTTTCTCATACCTGGCATGGGCCCTTCTTAGCATCAGGTAGAGCTTTGACTTCCAAGAAAGACTCATTGACCAAGAAGTCTCCAACATGTAATGACAAACCAGACTTCAACAAAAACTCAGTCTGTGGCAAAGTGAAAGCCTTTTTCTTCAGAATCATTATTATTATTCAGGTCTTATGCAGTACATAGACTAGTGATGACATTTTGTTTTTCAAGGTGATTTATGATTTTTACTTAATAGCTCTCCACAATGTCCTGCTGAGTAATTGCCATTATCCTAGCTCTGAGCTGTGGAGCACAGGAGATTGTGTGTCATCAGCAGGGTCATGCACAGTCGCTGCTAGTCTGAGCATGAGCGCATGTGGTCCCTGTGTCGAGCTCAGAGCACCTTCATTTCTCTTCTTGATATGTTGTGTACCCTCATTGCTGACACTTGTTGCCTAGTTAGGAGAACTGCAGTGGTAAGTGCAGCTATTGAAAGCAAGCCAGTTTTGCTGCTATACCTAATCTTCTTGTCCCACATTGTTTCTGAAGGTCAGCTTAAAATTGGCATAAGGTGCCACTTTTTTAGATGCCTTGATGCTGTCTCTGGGCCTAGTCAAATCAATACTCTTGAGGCATCATTTTATGTGGGATGTAAAAAGCAGACAAGGTATCATTTCCCTTTCTCTATCCTTTTTCTTTTTCTGTCTGCTTTGAAAGAAGAAGGGAATAATTATCTCTTGCTTTTCAGAGCAATTGGTAATGTTACAAACTGTATGGCTCCTTCAAGGCTTCATCTTTTCATTCTGACTTTGTGTCATGGATTTTATCCATGTCCTCAGCCTTTTACTGTTCTTTGATCTTTTTAGCCTTTCATGGGAGACAACTACTGTGACTCCATCAACAACCGAGCCTTCTGCAATTATGATGGTGGAGACTGCTGTGCCTCAACGGTCAAGACCAAAAAGGTATGTGTGCCTGTTCCTCTTTTCCCTATGAATTCCTTAGTGAGTGGGTGCTTTGGCAAATTGTATTTTTACTAGAACAGGGGAACCAAGATCTCAGAAGGCTCTTCAGTCTGTGCAAAAGCGTCAACAGCAACAGGCATCAGCTCACCACAGGCACTAAGTTCTTGGTTCATTTTTTCTCTTGATAGTTTTGTGCATTTCACATCTTAACCTGCCTTATACCTGTGCAAGGCAGGTCCTTAAACACAGTAGTGAGAAGCGTTCGTTCTTATTCCAAATAGTGCCCTAGGAGTTCTGTAGACAAAGGCTGGCTCCCTCCAAAACCCTGGTGCCTGTTCCTCAGAAGAGCTGCTAGTCATCAGTGCTGCACCTAGTGCTCAAGAGAACTGCACAGAAACTCAGAGAAGAGTATATTTGCCTGTACTCAATGCTCAAAAAGGGAAACTGAAGGTTAGGAATCATTAGAAAAGGAAGAGAGAGCAAAACAAAAGCATCACTAAATCTGTACTTAGATCCACGTGTGCATATCTTTCTCACCATCCCATCTCCCAAAGGATATGGTAGGGCATGCAAGGGTGCAGAGAATGGGGGCAGAACTGATTGGAGATATGGAATATCTTCTGTGCCATGAGAAACCACAGAGATCAGGACTTGCAAAAGAGATAATGGTCATGGGTAGTGGTAGAGATGTACAAAATCATTATTTAATGCAGGGAAGATGCTTAGGGAAATAAAATCCACTGTTTCTTATACAGCAACAAGGGGGTAAAATGGAAATTACCTGGAAGCAGGTTCCAAACAATCAAAAGAAAATGCTTATTCACACAAAGTGTATTTGAATAATAGAACTCATTGCCACAGAGTAATGAGACCAAAACTGTATTTGAAATCAAAAAGAGAATAAGCACATTCATGGAGGTTAGGTCCATCAGTGGCTATTGAACACAGTGATATGGATGCAATTTCTGGCTCAGGAATGCTCAAACCATTGACTGCTGGAGCCTGGGAGGTATACCAAGGGAAGGATCTCTCTACACATCACCAGCTTTTGTATGCTTCTTTTGACACTCATTTCTGGCCAGTGTTAGAGATACTACAGTGTCAGGATACTGGAGTGATGGAGCTTGCATGTTGAAGCAGTGCAATATTTCATATATTTCTAACCAGGGTGGATTTTGAACTTGCTTACTGGAGAAAGGAGAGAAAATTTTAACCTCAGATGTGTAAGATTTTTACCTTGTCCTCAAGATTTGGGTGTAGATCAGAAAGCAGAAAATCAAGCTGTGTTAAGTATCCGATTAACTAATAAATAACAGAACTTGAGACTAGACAGAGGAAGCCTAGGCTTAGCATGTGGAAGATTGTCCATCTCACCCACATAGGAAGAACTTTCTTTCTAGTGCAGCTGAAGGATTGAAGACCTCTCAGTAGCAAGCAGTCCTTTCTCAGACAGCTTTCGCTACAGGTTTCTTTTCCCTGCTTCAGCCAAGTATCTCTTACCACTACTGTGCTGTGGGCTTTCTCCGGCTCATCCAGGAACACTGGGGCAGGGAAGTGGGCATGTCTTGGCAAGTGGAAGGAGTTAATTTCTTCACTGTGTGGGATATGGGGGAAGAGGTAGATTTCCTAACTCTGTCTTTTTGGAAACATTTTCTCTCCATGTTACTGTGTTTCTTTTACAATGATTCCAGTGAACTGCATGCTGGAAGGGAAGCAGTAGCTGGTGAATGTCTGTGTTCCCCACGAGTAGAGTATGGCATGGACAGCCCATAAAGTGCTCCCTGTTGTAATGTGACATAGATCTGGAAATAGCAGCTCTAAAGATGAACAGGGTCAGACAGCAGCTCATTTTTAGTTTCATCTCCAAGAAGAGATTCCCATCTCTGGCTGATTTTCCCATTTCACCACCTCCTTGGGAAGAGCAGCCCAAAGGCTGCTGCAAGAGGCTGGCTCAGTTTGCTTGCTGTCCTCTCAGGCCCGCAGGCAATGGGGGCTGGCTGGAAGGGGTGAAGGCAGAGCTGGAAGTGCCTGGTAGCTCGGCATGGCTTTGTCCTTGTCCTTCTACAACAGGCAGCCTTCAAAAAGCAAGAAAGGAAACTTTATCTTGCTGCTCCAGGCTGGAGAATGGAGGATGAAAAATCCCAAGAGGTGCCAAGGAAATAGAAGTGAGGTGGCTGGGAGGAGACTGACTAAAACCGGCCCCATCAGGACAGGAGTTAGGGGCACCACAGGTGTGAGGACAGTATTGTCGGGGTGGAAACAGGACTCAGACACAAGGGTGCTGAGTTTTTGGTGAGAGGGATAGAATTAAGGTTTGGAAGCAGAACTTCTTGCTGGGCAGGGAGTTGAGAGAGAGTCAGATCTTTACCAGACCGGGCATAGTCATGAATGCTTACCAGCAGGACTAGTCATGCTCAAAATATCTGCAGCTTCGCTGCCACCCAGAAATGGCATGGCCAGCCAAGAGGTTGAACGTGTTTTGTAGCCCAGTTGGGTACTGGTCTCAGCTAAAACAGCCCGATGCAAATGGCAAATGTTCAGAGAGAGGCAGCTGGTCCCACATCTATTGCATTTCACCCACGGAGGGGCAGGTTTCCAAGCTTTTTGGAGGTAAATCTGCTTCCACTGATTTCTCTGAAAACCTTATCACTGTGACTGGGGGGACGAGACTTCCCCTAGCTTGTGCCCATCTTAGAGATCACCCAGTTTGTGAG
Organism: Dromaius novaehollandiae; assembly: GCF_036370855.1. Taxonomy (NCBI): domain Eukaryota; kingdom Metazoa; phylum Chordata; class Aves; order Casuariiformes; family Dromaiidae; genus Dromaius; species Dromaius novaehollandiae. Next base: position 5,323,613 of record NC_088117.1, read on the forward strand.
GGCTGAAGCATGGAGCAGATTGTTCCTTGCTATACATTCAGCTTTAGTTTCTCTCCGAAAACACAACAAAAACCCGTGCGCCAAACAACACGCTTGAAGGGAGTGAGAAAACCATCTTCTCCTCCAGCCTCTAAAGTCAAAAGCGAGATGGCTAATTCCCAGTTTATTGAATTTATAGGGTAAAGGGGGGAACAATAATCCAGCAGCCGGGGAGCAGTGTAAAAGCTGCGGAGGGAAGCGGCCCTGCGAGGCAGGCAGCGTCTCCGCCGCAGCTCAGAGGGGCGGCCGCCGGCTCGCAGGCACCTGCCGCGGCCGCGATTCAGAGGCTCGCCCGCGGGGGCACAGGCGCTCGGCCCTGCAAGTTATTTTCCTGTCTGAGGCCTTGGACTGGAGAACAGATTGGAGGCATAGCGATTCAAATACAGTCCTGCCTTTGAAGAGCTTTACGAGTGGAATGTTAAAGGAGATATTCCAAAGGGAAAAACAATGAAAGGTGAGAGAAAAGGGAGCTGAATAAAAATACTCCGCATACCAAATCCTTCCAGCGCAATTTGCCACCTACTTAAAAAAGGCACAGTTTTAAAATACGCATTGGGTGTAAAAGCCAAAAACCTGGAGGAGACATAAGGAGGGGCAAGTCCAGCTCTGTTAATTCCAATACCAGATGAGGATGTATTTTCATACGGTTGTAGAAAGAGTGAGACACATGAAAGAGACTGCATTGCTCCTTCTCTTTCAGGGTTACACACTATGTGGCAGATGTGTCAGTCTTTTAAAGCCCCTGCAAGTTTATCCATAAATGTCCAACATTTAGGCAACACCTGTTTTTCTCCCATAGTGTCACAGGACATTTTACAAGCTTTAGATTTATCATCTTTTCACCATTGCAGCCATTGCAGAGGTGACACATGGTTCGCATTTAACAGAACATAGCAACTCCGCACATTATATTAGGAAAGGACTGCAGATTAACATTGTATCATTTGAAGATTCAGGAGTTAACAGTCAAGTAAGAGCTGACTTCAGATCTTTAGTGTCCACAAACTGTCAAGACTTAAGTTTCACTGCATTCCCACTACCCTTCCAAAAGCACTTCCAGCTGCACACAATGCTGTGAACCAGGCTGTGTGCAAATAAAAGATTCAACCAATATTCACTTTATTCACTTTAAAGATTCAACCAATATTCACCCCCTGACTTAATGTAAGATTTTGCACGCTCCTGTTTTACTGGCCTGAAAAAGCGCAGGATCCTTTCTGAGTGGCGTGCAGCGTTCGCTTAGACCACGTTTTACCTTTGCAGATGAGTGTTAGCAGCAAACGACCTTGTGCATTTCTGCACTGAGAGAGGAGCAGAGCTGTGTGACTTATCTGACCAATCGCAGACTCATCAGCGCTGCTGCTTAGATAGGAAATAATGAGTATTTGCCCTGAACTGTTCACAATTCCAGAGAGCTTAAAAGAAATCATTAAAGACCTCCTTTGAATGCTACGAATGGCAGTGAATAAATTCAGACATATTCTGTGCATAAATTTGAGGCAATCACAGTCAGCAAGTGGGAAAAAGAGGCATTCATCTGCTTAATTCTTTGTTGTGCGTTAATTGATCAGTGTCCCAGTGCAGCAGGCGAGAACCTGGGGCTGGCTCAGAGACAAGGGCCACCGAAGGAAGCAGAGACCCCACATCTTGCAGCCCCTGTCAGACCCAACCCCTCGTTGCTGATGGGGCAGCCACAAGCACATTTGGCTGCTTTGGGGAACAGTGTAGGGCGGCACAGTTTGCATTTAGGGGGAAAGGGAGGGGGCCGCGCTGCCTTGCAGCTTGCCCTGTGCATGGCCCAGGAGCAGCTCTGAGAGACGGGAAGGCCACTGCCATCCAAGCCTCCAAGGGAGAGAAGGCTTCTGTTATGTATCTGGAGGGGATAAAGTCTTCCGTGAAGGACAAAACAAAATCCCATCTCCTTTTAATCTTTGTATCCTCCTGACCCAGCACAGGTTGCCAGCTCACTTCTGCCTGGCTGCTCTAGGAAGCTGCTTCATGCTTTGTATCCTGCAGCAGATAGAAGAAGATACTGTTTTTTAAAACATTAAATACACGACATTGTTAAAGTGAGAAAAATAAATAACCTGGGAATAACTGGCTGTCTGTAGGCTGATGGCTGTCTGCAAGGAATTCGTGGGGTATGTGAGGCTCCAAAGAGAGCGTTTATTGCTACTTTTTTCCTATTAGTTTCAGGAAATCTTTTCTCCGATCACTGTTCTCCTTCAGTTCTTTTCTCTTTCCTTTCCTTTCTGCAAGTTTCACTTTTCTAGACAAGGCTGTCTAGAAAGGCCTCACAGAAATCAGAAATTTTTCTCCTTAGGCTCTGCTTGTGTACTTTGTTTTAAACTAGAATCAAACTAGATTTGCTTAGTTGAAGATCCTGCAGTCTGGTCCCTGCAACTTGTCCAAGGAAAATTAAGTCCACAGAATTTGCTGTTTTAAAATTCCCCAACCTAAACCATTCAAAAGGCCAAACTCTCATTTCTCTTAACTCTCTTTTTCCTTTTCATCATGTAAGGAGTACGCCTATTGCCTCCGTGAGGAAAACCTGTCTCATTCAGTTTCATCACTCAGTTTTGCCCCAGCCCTATAGTACTTAGAAAAAAAGAAAAATCATCCTGGTAAAAATGCCCATCTAAAATGCCGCCCCTTGGGCCTCTTGACATTTCTGTCCAACACCTTGGAGAGGAAAAACAGCAAGTGCCTCAGCAGAAAACAAATGAGGCCTTGTGGTAGATAGAGAACCGTGTGGGATTCATCCAAAGCTTTGCTTATCTGAAAGATATGCAACTTATCAAAACCCCTTCAGAGACTTTAAGGTCTAGAATTCAAGGCCTAAAGAAAGGGGCTTTGAACTGACAGACTGCTGCTGGCTCCAGCAGGGATTTCCAAAGACTGCCCCTGTCTCCGCAGAAAGGGGGTCCGCTGCAGTTTGTTCCATAAGAAAAGAGAAATAACCACCTCTCAGTATTTTGGAGAAATATCTGCCTTCTGCCAGCTTTCTCTGCAACACAGACCTGGCCTGGGGAATTTCAGGTCTTGCTCTGTTGGCAGGACGTGGTTTTGAGGCAGTTCACACAATTAGCAGCCTAACTGACCACCCTGGCCGAGGAAAATATGCTTATCCAGAAGAATTGATGTTCCTGACATGATGCTACTCTGAACAACTTGAGTGTCCCCAGCTGGGTGTTTTTGTCAGCTCTATAATTAGCTGGAGAGATGCAATGAATGGTGGGTGAGCACGGAGAAAGGAAGGACACAATAAGAAGTGTTGCTTCATGTGTTTGGAAGCGGCTCAGTGTTAATGCATGCTCCAAGCATGCTGTTTCACCCAGGCATTTGGGTGAACTCCCTTACCCATGGTTTTTTGATCACAGTGTGAGTGGCTAGCTGTTTGCCATGTGAGGAGCGTTTTCAGTCATGGTTGGTTGGTATGGGAGCTTATTTTGGGGCTCAGAGCTGGTTTCACAACAGTTCAGGAAGGCTTTCCAGGCAGCGATAAATTAAAAGCAGTGATGGTAGTAGCACATGTTGCCTATCCTGAGAGAACATTCTTGGCTTCAAGGGACATGGGGCTTCCCACAACATACAGCATTCCCAGGGGAAGTGCTAGTGGAGGGTGTTTGCTTAGCTATCCGACCTCATTTCATTAGGAAGTGTTACAAAAACCAGCGAACAAACCTTCCCTGCTACACCGCCAGCTATTTGGCCTCTGGGTGGTCTGTCTGCTATTAAACCTTTGGTGATTATTTAGACTAATTACATTCAAGTTTGCGCAATCAGTAGCACAAGGATAGGAAGCACAGCTGATTGCTGAGCAACTGAGCTCTGCTTGCTTTCGCGCTCTGTGTGGTTTGGCAAATGGGCTCCCTTGCTCAGCTCAGCGCCTTGGTTGTCAGAGCTCAGCATGCAGGCAGGGATGCGGGGATGCGGTGCTGAGCTCCTGATGCAGGCGGGCTGCGGCAGGGCTTTCCCTGGGATCCCTGCTGGCTTTGTGCCATTGTGGTTCCACTGATTTTGGTAGAGTCGCTCCTGATTTATACCCAGCTGAGGGCAAGAAGCATCGGGCCTGTTGACTTTAATTGAGCTACATCTTAATGCACTAGCATATGGGAGACCACATCCAGACTGATGACTTCAATGGGGGAATGCCCAGTTTACGGCAATGCAAATGACAAAATTCAAGCTTTCAAAACTGTATGTATTGGACTGAAATGGGATTGTCTAGGAGCTTTATTGTAGCTTTTCCCAGGGCCTCTAAAGCAGTGACCTAGATGTGGTGTGAACCCTGCATACCAGCCCAAGGAGTTAAAAGGGGGCTCTTCTCATTTCATTATCTCAGAATAGCCCTTGTGACCTAAATGCCAAAAACCACTGGGAAGAACCTTACAAGATGTATTTTGTCCCACAAGGGCCTTGTCAGGGAACAAAATACTCCCTGGTGTTTGAACTGCGAGGGTCTCGGGAGGCGAGGGCCTGGGACACTCAGCGCAGCCTGCCATGCTTATCTTGACACAGTGCGTTCGCCTGCACAGGGTCTGTCTGCAGCAGGTTCTTCATATTTCCAGTTATTCTTGTCTGGGAGATTTCGCAAACACTTCAGCTGAAATCTAACAACTGGCTATTTCCCAACACTTTGCACCCCTCCTCCCTAACTTCCCCCCTTCCTCCAAGCCATGCCCTTCCCCCCGGGCCCGATTCTGCTTGCACCGGTGCCACTGTGAACCAGCAGCAAATGTGCCGCCAAATGGGAGTTACAGTTGGGTCAACCTGATAGGAGTATGCAAGGGATGAGATCCAACCCTTTGAATAGCTGGTTTCCCATCCCTCCCTGTACCTGTCTGGGAGTTCTGCTGTCAATGTTGCCACCAGTTTCCTACAGCCCAGCCCTTCAGAGCAGTTCCCAGGGATCTGTCTCTGCATATCACCAGCCTCTTGCTCTTTCTTTAGATAGGTGTCTTGTAATGAGGTTTCATGGCCTCTGAGTCATTTCATGACCTGGATCCCAGTTCTGCATCAAACTGTCATATCACTGTCCTAGTTCCCATAGCCTGGAGCATGCCATCAAGACCAAATGCCTCCCTGTTTCCAAGTGAGAGCTTGATTTTTTTCCATGGACTCATCATATGACATGGGAGAGGATGCTTGGGGCTCTCACATCTTTGTCACGGATAGGAATATGGTTTCATAGACTGCACTGCATGAGCAGCAAGTTGGTCAAGTCAGAGGTGGCTCAGGCTTCCTGTGTGTGACACACCAAGCGTTTGCATTGGTAGTTATGCCACCGATGCAGCCTGCACTGCCACAGTGTCCCGGCACCTGGAGTAATGTGGCCAGAGCTCTGGGAGAAATACACTGGGTTGTACCAAGAGAGCAGCCACAGTCCAGATCTTCCTTCTCAGCCTCCCACCCAACCCATAAGCCCATGCTTAGTGCAAGTGTCCCTTTAAACTCAGGGCAGAGAGTGCCGTACAGCATAAGCCTGAGAGTAATAAACTTCTTTAAGCTGTGCCTGTTCGGGGTGTTCATCTTGAAAATAGGCCTGTGGTCTGGTATGGCTGAGGTGTGATCCACATTTCCCAAGCTGTGGCTTGGTTTCTGGTTCATCTCCAGGATGTAGATGTGCGTGAGTAGGGGGGTGTGTGTAGGCAGGTATAACTGTGTTCTTCGGTTCTGCTTTCTCAGCCTATTTTAGGTAGTCTGTGGAGACAATATCCTGTTTCACCAAAGAGCTGAGCCCTGCCCTGAGTTTAATTTTTAGCTTTTTCTTTTTCTTCTTGCGCAACTAGATATTAGCCATGTTTTTTCACAAGGGGGGAAACGCAGGTCTTTCTTAGCAGGTGGAAGAAAGAAGAGCTGATTGTTTAGTATTTGTTTTACAATGAGTGTATCTGGAAAATTTCAGTGCAGTGCGTATTCTGTTAATGATTTGGACTTTCACAGACCTATTTAAAAAGAAAAGAAGTGGTTAATCTTGGAGTATGTATCTCTGGGCTCCACACCTAAATGGGCCATCACTCAGAAAAACATTCAGTATTTATTATTTCCAGTAATCCTCTAATTTTTATTCTAATAATATTTCTAATAATATTCTTTATTCATGGCTCTGTACTCCATAGGGCTATCACTGTACAAGCACAGGACAAAAGACAAGCCTTGTTCTAAGGATTATAGGACCAGCTCTTTTAAGGTTTCTCTGAGTCAAGTATTTTTTACAATTCAAATAGATGCTGTGTACAGGTGAGAGTCCCTAAATACAGGTGGAGATCAGGTCCTGGGAATCTCAAATGTCTATTTGTTATAGCTGTCATTTAAAGTGGAAACCCTGTATTACTGCTGAGTGTTTACAGAATTTTATCTCGTCTAATTTGACGGTGGCTGTGCTCATCATCCATAGAAATCTCTGCCATGTCACACAACAGAAAATTACTCTCTAGAACTCACTGCCCTAAGACAAAGCATTTGGACAATAGTACTAAACAAATTGCATACAAAAATCTTTAAGGTGTATGAAGTGAATAAGGCTAATCTGATCAGGAAGAAACCATCTTACAGTCAGACTATTCCACTACCCACTGCTGTGACGTCCGCTGACGCATGGAGCTCTCTCTTGTCAGGGCCACGGCACTGCCCTGGGTAGGCTGCGGCTTTCTTTCTATCCAGAACCTCTATTAGGACACCAGAGGGTTTCTTGTGGACTGCATATGGGAAGCTATTTCTTCTCTAGTGGCTCCCTCCCCAGAGAAATTTGCTGCATTGTAGTGGTGATCTATTCTCTTACGCCCGCCTTTTGTTCAGGTTGCTCCAGTGCTGAGCATGCACTTACAATGGTTTCTAAGAAAGGAAAGGGGAAAATGAGGGATTAATAAGAAGTGGGAAGAGAAGGAGTGATGAAGGCAGATCACTCTAAAGCAACATCAAATTTATGCCAGTCTGGGTTTCTAAGGTCACTATTTCAGAATTGCCTGCACGGTAGGTTAGGGGAATGAGAGCTGGTAGTTCGGAGACACTGATGTTCTCACAGATGATATGTTTGCATTTATGGCATCTCCATGCCATCAAGAAATAACATTATCCCACTCGTGCACAGAGAGTAGCAGGGACAAAGAGCAGTAGGATAGTCACGGCTAATTTTAGGCACTTTACTGTAGCGTCTGAGTTTGCTGTGTGGTTGTCCTATGTTCCCTGCAAAATATGTATTCACCTTCTCTGTGAGACTGTCTCTCTTCTTTGAATATAGGGGTCACTTACGTGCCTTTGTTAGATTGTTACAGACAAATTTAGGCCAGGGAGAGGAAAAAGCTCGATCAAGGCAAATGAAAGAATCAGGATCTCAGGTCTTACCTCTAGCCGGTAGCTTCATCCTTGTACTACAGGGAGAATTTTTTTGATCAAACCTATTGCCAAATCGAGATTGAACTGAATAACTTAGGATAAAGAATAAAAGTGGGGAGTGTGCAGGAAAACCACAGACGTATTGAAATGTTTTTGTTTTGGCAATTTTCAATTGAACACACTTTTATTTCAAGCCATAACTTTTGCTTTAAAATCGCCTTTTTTGTTCTTATGTCCAGGAGGGAAAGGTCAAACCTGAACTGTACCAAGTAATCTAAACCAAAATGCTTCTTCTACATTGAACAAAGAAAAGTCCAATTCTTATATCTATCAAAATGTTTTTTCTCTCCAGTATTTCAGTTCCATCATTAGACAATCCCTCCCCAGCCTTGTCCCCACACTCCCTTGTTTACAGACTCCATTTTCCTGTCTAAGAATATTCATAACACTGTGATATTGGACAGTCCTACTTTGGCTGGGTTAGGGTGGATCAAGTGAGCCTTAAACTCCTTGTTTTCTGCAATTTCTAAAATTTTACTTTAGCTTCCAGTTATTTGAATTGATTTGTTCTTAACTTCTTGGAATAAACCCTTTGCAACCTCGCACAAATGCAGATCCAGATTATTCACTGGTTGGTTATTTAGCTCATAAGTCATTAAGGCTGTGGCTTGATGAAGAGCCATCACCCTGTTTTACCTTGAGGGTCAGGTCTTCTGGGAATATCGTCAAAAGTAATGGGAGGAGGCTCTCTAAACCCTGATTTGGTGATGAGTGTTGGCCATTTGATGTCTCTGACTGTCAGCGTGTCCCTGCCTTAGGCTCCCCAGTTGTGAAATGAAGATACACACCCCCTCCATCCTGTTCTTGTGTGTGTCAGTAGAAAGGCATGCTATAGATGGACAGGCAGGCACACGTATGGAAGGTTTAGGTGGAAATGGCAGCTATGTGTTCATAAACAGTGCTTGGTCCACATTCCTAGATGTGCTGTTGATGATACATAGGGAATAGACAGACCCAGGCTTCATGGCCTGGAGAAAAGTGTTTATGAAAGAGAGAGCAAACAAGTGGCAGCAAAGCCAAGTGAAGCAGACTGAGTGCGCGCGTGCAGCACTCGCTGGGAACATTTGAACAGGTTGTGGCATTGTTTCGGAAGGAGTGTAAAGGAGGGGAATGAGGTCATTTGCTCAGTCTGTGCAGATGGGAGAAATTCTTGGGAATTCACTTCAGGGCAAGCAAGGCACTCTTCCACCCCCACCCCCTTTTCTTTATGTAAATACCATGATGCAATAGGCCAAAATCCACTTCCGCTAGCCAGGCACTTCAGGCTATTGTTTCAGCTCCTTCCCACACTTCTGTAGAGAGATCACAGTCAGATTTTATCTGCACATAGCCGAGTCTCTCACTTGCATTCCTTCACTGTTCCCCAGTACCCATTAGCTGGATCTCTTGACCTTAAACACAACAGGTATTTAGAGTAGTGTTTCTGCTGGACTGCAGTCCAACTGCTCTGTTGGGTAGTGCGTTTGATTCAGTTCCTTGCCCAAGGAATTGAGACTAAGAATATTCAAAACTGAATGCACAAATGGACTTAGGCACAGCGGCATTTGCTTTTGCAGCACCTGAGCCATAGGGTCCTACTGCAGAAAGCATAGTTTTTTAGAAGAGGTTGGGAGCATGATTCAAGCATAGTGGTAACTACTGCAAAAAGCCCCAAGGTTGCCAAAGAAGACCACATCTCCTCAGACAACTATATTCATGTGTCTAATGTGAGCTGTTGAGAGAGGATCTGTTGACCAGTAACTGAATGAGCTGAACAGGCTCCTGTACACTTTTCACAACCTCTCTTATGGACAGATAGCTAATTTGAAGTCTCAGTGTACCAACACAGAAAAAAAATATATCACTGTAAGAAATAATGCAGTTGATCTCTGAAGGGATCACTCCAGAGATCTGATTTATTCTTCAGGGTGCTATAGTAAGGCGAGTTCCCTCCTTCATGTCTTTGTGTCTTCGGTTTCCTTCCCCAGGTTACTCCCTTCCCTATGTCTTGTGATTTACAAGGAGAGTGTGCTTGCCGGGACCCCAACGCCCAAGAGCACAATCAAAAAGACCTCCGTGGCTTCAGTCTTGGGTAATGCCAAGCAACGTGGAAAGGAAGACCACACTGCTCAAGGCAGGCTAGGAGAGACACCGCATCCCTTTTGGTATCGTTTTTAACATTTAGCTGCTCAACTGGATGGCATTTCTGCACCAGGGACCCTTAGAATTCAACCAGTCTGCCTTTAATTTTTGTCCAAGGAGAACTCAAAGTAGGGGTTTATGTATTAACTATATCTTAAATAGTGATGACAAGAAACAAACAACCAAGAGTCAAGTCAAGAAGACTTTTATGTATCAAAACAGCATGTTATGCCCACCTAATCTGAACAGTTTGTATTTAGATATAAGGCGAGAAACAAGCTATTTATGTACACATATTTATAGAAGTAAGTAGGGAAAGAGAGAAAGAGTGAGAGATTATGATTGACGCAAAAACACTTTCCCCTCTCCGGCACTCACAACTTAGACCATTCATGGAAGAGGCTGTGCTCTTGGAGGACTCCAAGCTGAGCCTTTTCTGATGCTGAATGCCAAGGTATCTCATGCTCGAGGCACTGAGGTTGGGGTGGGTTCTCCGCATGGCTGTGCCTCTTGGCAAGTGACTTGCCAGATGCCCAGCTAGCTTGAAACATGGGATGCATCTGCTCCTCACAGGCATGCTACTTCCAGCCAGGGAGCTTAGCAGATTGCAGTGGCCTTTCTGTACAGCTCCTCCTTCTCCCCCTGCCCTCAAAAGGCAAACAAAAAGCCCCTCTCTAGCCTGCCCGGAAACCGGAGGGCTTCTGGGGCATTTCTGTGTTGAGGCAGGCAGGTGGTCCTGCGGTGGAGCCAGGGAGTGGAGAGTCTAAGGACTGGCATTGAGGAATGTGGATGATTGCTTCTGAGGAACAGAGAGGGTAACTCACCCCCCGCACTTGTCATTTGAGCATGTCTGCTGCTGCTACTCCTGCTGCTATGTCCCATACAACTAGTTTCTTTACTGTGTCAGGACAGGGTGAAAACAACCCCAAGCAACCAAACAGTCTGCCTTAAAGCTTACCTACAACCTGCCTTTCAAACCCTCTGGTCTCTTCCTCAGCATTGGGGCAAGAAAACAGGACACCAGCCAGCCAAAGGAATCTGCTTTCTGGCCTCCATCCACCCAACTGGTTCTCTAAACCTCCTCCACTTCCCTTCTGTGGTGGTATATATCTAATAACTGCTTCATATTCCTGTTCTCACAGAAGAGGGGAAAGGGAGGCGGAGACTTTGCTAAGGTGAAAGGACCTCTGGAGACAGTATTAAAATTTTGGCCATATTTGACAGTATTAAACTGCTAGGCCTGTGCGTTGGACATCTTAGATAGACCAGGAGAGTAGCCACTTGTAATCTTTCAGAAGGAGTGGCATTAGCTGAGGCAACCCTCATACTTCCCTTTTGCATAGCTCCATCCTCCTGTTGCAGCCCAGAGGGGCACAGGTTGTGCCAGTCCCGTGGGGATTCATTTCACCATTAGGGTTCATCATGTTGAGTCACTGAGATGCCCAGCGCATCCAGTGCTGTCACTGCTGCTACAACCCATTCCACACAGAGCCCAAAGATCTCTACAGTGTGGCCTGGACTTGTCTCCTGCTGCTTCAGGCTCCTGCTAAAAAAGAGCACACATCTGAAAAAATGTCCTTCCAAGTGTTAATTCTGTCTGTTCTTTGGAAATCTCCTGAATTGTGCAGTCTACTGGATAAAGACAGGTTGGAAAGAATTTTCTACTCCTGCTTGATTGAATATTTAGGCACTGAAGCAATGCAGAAATATAAGAGGAATCATTTAGCTTACAGAGATGGATGTAAAAATGGGTAGCAAAACTAGAAATGAAAAATAGACAGAGTTGTAGATGCAAGAAGCCAGGCTGTTCTCCAAAGAGAAAGGGCCTCGCACACCATTGGGGTTGTCCCTATTGGAATAAACCAGAGATGAATCTCAAAAACTAAAATTCGGAGGCCTGGAGAAGTGATTGTCATAAAAAGGTGAAGAGCTCCTGGTTATGAAGCCCCCTAGTTATTCCCAGAGTGGGCCTGGCCGTAGGAGCAATGCAGATGTCTCTGCCCCCACTGTGTGGGGGGTGTAGAGGAAAGGGAGACACAATGCGTTCGTGGATCCTTCCAAGGAACTCAATTGAACATCCTCCAGTGTAGAGAGCATTAGCAAAAAATTGGTTGTGGGCACAACTTACGCTTTTGCCTCTTGCCCCTCAAAAAGAGCCTAATTAACAACAAAAGTAAGTGTGAGAAGGTGGCTCCTTTTTGGTCTCCCCTTTTGTGCTGGCACTTTGTTCATGTGCCATCCAGCCTACCAGAAGAACTCTCAACCTCAAATGCATTTCAAACTGCCGATACATCGTGTCCTCAATATCCAAGGCATCTTGGCATGATCTTCACCCTCCACCGCCCCTAGGTTCCCCCTAGCCGGGAGTCCACAGCGGTTCAGTGTGAACCCTGCTGGCAGCTCAGTTTGCAAATTCCCATTCTCAGTTATGCATTTTACCATGGAGGAGATTTTCCATCTGCTTTTCCCACCTAAGACATTCCCAAGGAGAGACAGATCTGTATAAGCATTATTGCAACTTGCTGCTGTGGGTTTCTGGGTGCCTTCTGCCCAGACAGGGCCAGCATCTGCTTGCAGAGCTGGAGTCTTTCTCACCTCAGGGGGATGTCTTACCATGGGGGGTGACAGCAGCCTCTCCCCAGCACAGCCTCACACCTCAGCTTCAGCCCTGCAGTACCGGGGGCAACCGCTCACCGCAGCAGTCCCTTCCCCACAGGCAGGCCTTCCATGCTGCTATATATATATGTATTTTTTCCTGACTGCCATGTCAACACTGTCCAGCTCCTCTAATGGGGTGGCAGAACCAGGAGCCAAAGGAAGTGCTGCTTTGAGTCACATTAAACCCAATGTCAATTTTCTGTCAGGGAATGATCGCATTGAGGCAAAGCTGCCCCCCGACCTTGTCCTCTGTGTTTCACCAGGCCCTGGGCTGTGCTCCCAGGTCGGTGAGGAGAGGGGAGCTGCAGGACATGGACTCCTGGCCAGTCTCTGGACTGGGAGAAGGCCAGCCAGATGGCATCCCAGCATCTACCACTGTAAGGGCCTTGTTAGCCTGATGGAGTCCCTAGGAAGGACCCTCAGGGACTGAGGAATATCGGACCAGGCCCTATGGGAGTTGAGTGGGACATCACACCATCCTCCACCCACCAAGCCGGTGGCATAGGGTAAAAATCAAACAATTGGGTGAGCAGGAGAGGTGCTCAAGCAGATGAAATTTAGCTGCTCATAAAGTCCAGGTCACGTTCGTGCCAAGGGTGTCTCGGGCACTTGTCGTGAGCCAAGGCTGCACCCCACAGGAGCCATCAGCCAGGCTACTGGTTTCAGGGGAGCAATGCTGCTCAGCACTGGGGGTCCTGGTGGCTAGCGGAAGGGAAGCTGAAGCAGAAAGCGGTGAATGGTGCGTGACGGGGTGGGAAAATCCTATCAGCTGCTACCCCACTCCCTCCCCACCCTCTCGCAGATGGGCTGAGCTGGTGTCCTCTTGCTTTTCTTGCATCTTCCGCTGTCTCCCCCAGGCTGAGAAAGGAGGATGGCACCAGAGGACTCTTTGGAGTCGGGTTCCAGCTACCTCCCTTCCGGTTTCGGTTTCACTTGGTTGTAACTGTCGGTTTGTTCTAGGTTTTTACCTGTGTTTAAGAAAAAAAAAAAAAAAAGGAAAAAAAAAGAGAGGGGGGGAAAAGAAAACTAACAACTAACAAGTTTCTTGCTGCAACTGGTTCAAGTGGAGGAAAAAAAAACAATAGTGAGGCTTTACAGAGAGGAAGAAAAGATGAAAATACAAAAATGGAAAAAAAGAAAAAAACAACTACATAATCCAAATACAGAAAGAGCAAAGCCTATTTTTGTGTGTTTGAAGGGAAAACACTGATTCTGTCAGCTGAGTAGAGTGCTAGATACTTAAGTGTAGATTTCCCTAGAAGTACCGTGAGGTTTTATAACATTGTCTGGTTTTGTTTTCCTTGTGCTTTGTGATAAGTCCAGGAAATGAGGCTAAGGTGTTTTTTTCCCCTGGTATATTGTTGTTTTGGGGGAGGGGGTGGGGAAGGGAGTTTATTATTTTTTTCCAGATTATTTTTTTAAGTGTGTATTTGTGCTTATTTTTACATTATCCAACTGTACATATGCATTTAACCAGTATTTCACTGTGCTCTAATTACTGCACTCAGAAGCACTGCACAGTCTGAATCCAGAACAGCTAGAGAGAGCCTGGGAGCGAGAGGGAAGGGGAGGGGAAAGCTGCTATATGATCAGACAGGTGATTTCCATTAGCGGGGAGCGGGACTGCAAACCATGCCCTTCCCAAACTCCAGCCCATCGTTTCCATTAGAGGCCAAGCTAGAAGACAGGAGGGGACTGGGTGAGGTCTGCTGAGGCTGGGATGGCCGAGGGGCTTTCAGAGCTGGGAGACCATCCTCTGAACTTGGGACTCCTTGGAAATTCCTGGCCGAGGGTCCTGATGCACCCTTGCCATCAGCTGACCTGGCGGGTTGTGCACACTGGAGCCTTGGGGGATGAGGCTGGTCCCACCAGAGGACTTCAACCACTGGGTTCAGTGGGAACATGACCAAGACCCAAGTGGGAGCAGGTCTGGGTGGCTTGAGACGTATTGCCTTGGAGCTACAGCTGATGTGGGCAATAGGGGGTTGGTAGTGGACTGTTCCTGCCATCCCAGGAACCAACATTCAAAACCTCTGGTCATTTTAGCAGGAGCAAAGTGGAGTTTAAGGTTTTGTTTCTGTCTTAGTTTGGCAAACTGAATTTTCCCCTTTTCACCTGATCTACCGATCCAAGATTTACTGAGAAAATTAATCGCTTCCTCTAAGGCCAGAAACAAGAGCTTAAGTTGTCTTCACATGTTAGATGAGGAGTCTTGGTGCTACTTGTTGGTGTTATTGGTCCTGTCGTTAGACCGAGACGCTGAGCTAATGAGTCAAAATTGTCTTTGGTTCCCATTCTGGTTCGGTTTGGCTTGGTCGTTTTTTTTCTTTTTCGTTCATTTGGTGAGGCCACACTTCAGCCACCAGTTTCCATCTTCTGAGTGCAAAGAACCAGGGCTTTAATGAAACATTTCACCAGCAATTAAAGAGGGAATCGGAACCATTGCGGAGTTTGCATTGTACGGCCTCTGTAATTACTTACCTGTCTGCAGATGATAGGCTGAATTTTGCTCCCATCCAAGTCAACAGGGTTTTTTGTTGTCGTTGTTGTTGACGTCACTGGGAGCAGGATTGAGCCATACTATATATATAAATATATATATAAATATATATATGATATATATATAATATTATATGTGTAATATTATATATATATATCAGTGTAATATTTACAAATAAAACTGTGATCTCGTCTAGAGAAAAATGTATTCATATTACCAACTGCTCTTCCATATTTATGTATCATATTGTATCTTTTTATTATTGTTATAATTATTATGATTATTATGGTTATTATTATTATTATTATGGAATCTTTCTTGGCACCTTTTGGAAGCCACGTCAACCAATAATCCAATGAAGTGCTGAGGATCTATTTTCACAAGAATTCTACTGGTCTACTGTATAAAAGAGAAAAGAAAAAAAAAAAAGAAACAAGCAAAATACAGTTCAACCCTTAATTCTGTACCTCACGCCTGTACGTTTGCTGCTCCGATTTTGGGTTTTATTTTGCGTTCGTTTGTTTTTAACGGATCTAATTTAAGTCTCCAAGCAATATATAAAGATGTAAATAGTAAAGCTTATTTATTAAGATTGTCATCTTTTTTAATTTATATTTACACAATTGTTCATCTAATTTATTTTTTTTTCAATACAGTTTTTAACAGTTTTCCTTTTTGGTTCATGAGGTTTTTTTTTTTTTTTAATCATTTTTCACAGAATTTCTTTATACAGGTTTTTTTTTTCTTCAAATAAACAACAGCTTCCTCTGGTCTTTCAAAAACAGGTCATGTTTCACTCCAGAAAAGTTATGT
Organism: Dromaius novaehollandiae; assembly: GCF_036370855.1. NCBI lineage: Eukaryota > Metazoa > Chordata > Aves > Casuariiformes > Dromaiidae > Dromaius > Dromaius novaehollandiae. Next base: position 5,339,142 of record NC_088117.1, read on the forward strand.
CAGATTCATCAGAAATATTTTGCCATTGTTGATTCCTATACCCTAAAGTTCTATATTATATAAATATACAATACCTTGTATGCTTAAATATTTAACTGTGTGATTTTGTATATATCTTCATACACATGCTCACACACATATGAGGGTTAATGTCCCCCAATGCTGGGAGAACAGAGAATCAGAAAACACGAACAATATAAGCTTGTATTAAAGAGTTCTGAACTGGACCGCTTGCTCTTGCCACGTCTCCTTTGCTTTCCGTCATGCCAGCCCGCGCGCGGGGGGCTCCCCGCCGTACCGTGGGGTGCTGGGCTCGGGCGCTGCAGGTTTGAGGCTTTTGGAAACATGGTGTTTTGAAGGAAAAAAAAAAAAAAAAAAGAGGGTTGGTGGGCTGGGGTGCAGTGGGGTGGAAGGGGTGCAAGGCTGGGGGGACAGTGCCCAGTGAAGCCAAGTGTTGGCCCAAGCCCGTATTTCGTGGTCTGGTGCTGTCGAAACATGAGCCATGGGGCAGCCTGCCCCAGCCAAGACCCAGGGCCAGCACAGTTGTTGTCTGAATTGGGCAACCCTTGGGAAGATGTTCAAGCACGTGATGGTATTTAGGCTGAGCTCTTGGCAAGCTGATTTTAATTGCATGGAAAAGAGCACCTACACTTAAATACATTGAAATGCATCTCTCTTTGCCTGTTTCGGCCCCTGGGGCTCAGCAGTGATCGCAATGGGGAGCTGTGGCTTGCTGCTCCATGTTGCATCGCCGAAGGACACAGGCTGCTGTTGCTGCTGGCCAGGTCGCTCCAGGTCATTTTTCCCCGGGGCAGGCTGGTGCCCTGTGCAGAGTTCGGTGTGAGCGCTGCTTGAACATGCGTAGGTTGGATATTTCTACCTTTGAAGAATAAAATAAAAAAACTGCCCAAGGCCTCTGCTCACCATCTCCATCAGCTATGGAGCACTGTCAACCAGAAAACGAGTCCCACCAGGAATTCGCCTCGGCTCAAGGGTATTACCTAAGAGGGGGAGGAGGCCTGATAGCTAACCGTATGCAGCCACTGAGTTGAGTGTGCCATACACACTGAGCCTCTGGACACACAAGAAAACATATAGTTAAAGATAAGCCAGTCTCCAGCGGTCAAGAGATAGCTGGGCATGCACTCCCCCATGCTAGCCCAATGCCTTTTAAGGTCTGCAAAGGGAGTTAATGCAGATCTGGTGAGGATAAATCCCCATGCCCGGTGTGCACGCTTGCGCGCATGTGCGCGCGCACGCACACACACACACACACACACACACACACACACACACACACACACACACACACACACACACACACACACACACACTTGCATATACTACAGCCCAAGAGTCCTGGTCCAAACCCTGCTGTGCTCCCCAGGCACGTGGCACGCCAAGGTGCTGCATTCACCTCCGGAAAACCGAGGCTCTGCAAGCCATTGACCTTGTTTCCACCGGCACAGCAACGGGCATGTCTCAGTTTCATGCCCACAGAGGTGTGCAGCGCTGAAAGGAAGGGGGGGGGGGGAATCAAGCCACAAGGTTGTCAGTCCTTGCTAATGTGTGAAATAGGTAACAGCAAGGGAAAGCAAGGAAAAAAAAAAAAAAATCCATGTATTGAGTGTTTGGTTTTGTGGAGGATGTGTTCGTATAGGGGCTGAGTGACATCGCCCACGCTGGTAAGGCCACGTGGCTTCCAGGAGGCCCTCAGGCATGCTGAGCTTTCGGCTACACCTCAAGGAAGTATTTGTAACCTGAATGCGATTGAGAAACTTTTATTCCTTCACTAGCAAAAGTGTGGCATTTTGTCTCCGGCACAGCTTTCAGCTCATGCCTGTTGCCAATAGCCATCTGCCCCCGGTACACCGCGGCCAGGGACTCGGCTGCGAAGCCTCCCTCCTGGTTCCCAGCCTGGGGTGGCAGACAAGGAACTGCTCCCCTATGCTGTTGTTGCTGAAAAATGTGAATTGATTCATCTTTTAAAATGTGAATTGATTTGACTTTGACAGCTCCAAACTGTGGTCAGTCGGAGATGCGCATGCAGTCGGGATAGATGCTATTTAGCCCTGACAGATGTTGACCCTTGAGCCTGAACACAGTCATCCTTAACCCGGGTAACTCCCAAGCGCATCAGTGATTTAATGCCCCAGGAAACCCCTGAAAAGACATGGAGGCTGCGAGCATGGGAGGAGGGCAAAGGCCGGGGGGGGGGGGGGGGGGGTGCTTTGCCTGCTATGCATTTCCCTTGGCATCAGCTCTTTTGTGATGGGCTAAGGTACTAGATAGCCCAGTTTGGCCATTCAGATATACTGCTGGTACTGACTGTTTAAAAAAAAACCCACCAACAACAAAACAACAAAAAAAAGCTTGCTAAAGGCTGCATAGTACCACCCTGGCCAACTTCAGAAGTGTGGCAATGATGACTATAATGCACACAGGGACTTTGTATATTGAACAATAAATGAATTCCACAGCACACAAACCATGGGACCTTTGGGGGCAATAGACTGAAACGCCAAAATAAATTACTTCTTTACAGTGGCATAAGTGAGTCAGTAAAAGGAGAAGAAGTTCCACTTTTTCCACTGCAATATACTGAACCTGTATTGAGTGAAAGAGTGAGCAACACCATCATGGTCTCTATACTAGGTTTGTAAACGGTCAATGTATCATTAATGGGTTATAAGCATGTCCCAGGCAGCCCTAGCAATAGAACATACTGTAGATAAAAACACAGGCCCATAACCAATGTATTAACTGGTTTATGTCTGTAGCAATATATAGTAATCAATTAGTTGTGTGCTGAACTCTCTATTAAGCACCAATAAGGACCTTAAGACAGTAACAACCTATAGGGATAGTGACCAGTAGCCAGACACCTCCAAAACTGGAGTGTTCTGTATCTGTGGAGGGTTTTTCAAGCTATATTCAGCTCTGTTCCTCTCACATGCACACACCTACATGGGCACAATCAATTGAAATGTGCAGCCAAAAGAGTAGTAATTATGGCCAGTTTTTGTCTCAGTCCCAAAATCAATTGCTAAAGTGTGGGTGGTGGTGGTGGGGAAATTCAATACCTGCATCAAGCAAGGTCTGAACTCCCTGTCCTGCAAGATGGACTCCAGCAAATGTCCCTGGCTCGGTGGGGAAGACAGCTTTGCCACCTCAGCCCCTGCCGATGTAACACCTCCCGCCTTGCCTCTGTGACGATGAGCCCAGGGAGCCTCACGGCACGGTCAAAATGAGGAGACCTGTGTCACCAGCTCCCTCTAACGTGCTGCAAAGCGGCCACGTGCTGGAGGGCCTCTCAGACACTTGTGCTACTCAATGCAGCTCCTGTTGGCTGTGTTAAATCCAAAGGAGCTGACTGCATTAATTAGATATGAAAGCAACGGAAATTGCTCTGAATTCATGCGGAGAAGTCCTCTCCCGGCTGAAAGCCACACATTCTCAGACAAGCGTGGTGTTGGCCACTACAGTAATGGGAAAACAAAGCTATTAGCAGCTTTGAACAATTTGGATGAAAGACCATGAGGCTTAAAAAAGGCTTCTACAGAAAGCCAGGAATGTAAGGAAAACTGCACACATGTGTAAAACAAAAACGTCTTTCCATGTAAGCAAGGGCACCTGAGGCCCAAATGAAAGGTCACGTGTATGCTGGCAGATGCAGACATACACCCCCCCCCCCCCCCCCCCCCCCGCCCCCAGCAAGCTCTCTGTGGTCTGGCACTATCTTTTCCTGGGCTTGATCGCCACACTTCCACGGTTTCTAAGAGACGTACCTGGGAGGTGAGGAAAAGGTAGACAACCCCAGCCCAGGATTTGTCTTTCTTCTGCTCGTTAAGTCTCATAACAATATGATGGCGTAAAACTTTCCCTCTGTCCGGAGTTGGAATAACAACTGACTGCATCATTTGAGTCAACAACTGGCCTAAGTTCGCTGATAAAATGCAGCCAAAGGGCCAGGGGCTTAAATTGTTTTCAAATACCCATGCGGCAACACTATGTCAAAATGGTTTTAAAGGTCTTGTGAATCTTTCAGGCTGGGATATGCTCATTAGTGGTTAAAAAGCTCTGTCACAAAATTAATATTGTTTGCAAATAAAAGTGCTTGCAGCTTTCTGATCATTTACGATGAATGAAGAAACTGTCCAAACAGCCACAGGATCATTCGTTCCAGTCCCCACACCCTGCTCTCACTAAGTTACCTGCCAGTTTACCTGTGTGTAACCCCCCGTCCATATAATTTTTGCAGGAAGCACAAAGTGTAGGAGCCTCGCATCTGTGCCAGCTGTTCCTCCCCTTTGTCATCGCTCAGCTCGCGTGGCCGAATGGGCTTGTGCTTGAGGTTTGTTGGCATTTCTTTTTTATGAAAGAGTTGAAATACGGGGATGATTTTGGCCGCACTTCAAAGCATCGCTCTGCCTGTGGATACTCACCTTGTAACACAGACACACTCAAAACAAGCAGGTGCTTTAGAAAATGCTGCTCTAATAAAATGATCTTTCCTAAGCAATGCCACCCTTCACCCTTGCTCCCTGACCCGGCCTCCACCAGCCAGTCAGGGCCAGGATAACCATGCACAAGCCTCAGGTTTATCGGCATTGCACCTACGCAGCCGCAGGCTGTTGGCATGGTCACAGCCTGTCAAGCTGCATCTTGGCCCAGCTGCTGCAGGCGTTTCGGCAGCCCTCTGCCATGCTGGCTCAGGGGGAGCGGGTGGGAGAGGGTGCCCTGCAGGTTTGTCACCTTCTGCACAGCAATTTAAACACTGGAGCACGCACACACACACACACACACACACACACACACACGCAGGCACGCACGCACGCAATTACTCTGGCTCAGCAGTAACGCAAGGGAACCTGCAATTTTGCAGGCCACACACCATCTTTCTCCCTGCCGCCCTCCTCCCCACGTGCCCGGCCGCAAGCCGCCCGTGCAGCGCCTGTCTGCCGGCCCGGCCCGTCAACCCGGCCGGGGCTGCTCTGCCAACACCAACAGGCTTCGCTGGTGCGGAAACGGCGACGCCGCTGTTTCCATAAGGTGTGACTGCTCCACACCTCGGCGGCTCTTAAACGCGCTTAGAGAGGCGGGAGGGTGGGCAGGAGAGAGGCAGGGAATCCTTTGTATTGGCTATTTTATTAATACTGCAATGCTAAAACTTTCCACCCAAGTATTTAAAAACACAGAAGGTGACTGCCTTGACCTCTGCAGCGCGAAACGCCAAGGCTGACGCACAAGGAGCAGGCTGAGCCCATTCCCTCGAAGCCTTTGCAGCTCCTGGTGCCGCGGAGAGGCCCCGATCACCCTGGGCAAAGCCTTGCCAGCCCCAGCACCAGCCCATGAGGCACTTGCAAGGCTGGTGCTGCCCGGGGACAGCGCTGTTTTGGGGTCCCCCCTGCCATGGTGGGACTATGAGCTGCTGTCCGTGGCTGAATTTCACTGCCGCCAACACTGTGCATGTGTGTGTGTGTGTGTGTGTGTGTGTGTGTGTGTGTGTATGGCCCAGGACAGCAAGAGGAAGAACTAAAACTGCCCCAATTCGGCATCGCCAGTTGGAGGCGTGCACAACATTTTTGGATTCAGTTGTCTGGGCCACCTCTGCCGTCTGCTTGTTGTTCCCCGTTTTGCTGTTACCTGCACTGGGAGGTGCCCATGGGGGCAAGGCCCGCTCAGCCCCTGCCCCGCAGCAGCTCACCTCTGGGAGGGAAGGGCCGGTTTGGGCCCCTCGGGTTTCGGTGCCTTGGAAACCCAGCAGTGCTCAGCCTCGCGGCTCCTCCGGGAGCCAGAGACAGCCCTCAGGGAGCACCCAAGAGTGACAGCGAGGACTCGGGTGGCTGCAGGATGCCCCTTCCTTGGCCAATCTGCTGCTTTTTGTGCTTCAGGTCTTGGCAGGCACCACCCAACCCAGGCCATGCTGGGAGGCTGCAGAGAGCCGCATTGAACCAGCAACCTCCAGGCTTGCGCGTGCCCTAGGCCAAATCCTGACGCTGCCAGAAGGTGGTAACACAAGCTGAGTCACACCGGTGATGCTCAGCTTCTGCAGAGCTGGTCCTGCCCTGGCCAGCTCTCGCTGCTGCCCACACTGTAGAGTTTGCACCCATCTGCCCCGGCAAGGCGTGAGCTCGTCGGCTATGGAGGCACCCTGCACATCGCAGGGGATTATTTGTAAGTACTAGCATTATTATTGCAAGGCTTTGCCCATCCTGCTCACTCCCATGCTGGAGGGGACCTGGGCTGCCCACACGACGCAGCCTCCGGCATTCCCCAGCCTCTTCCCAGCCTCCAGAGTCGACCTCATGCAACCAAGCAAAAAAACCCCCTCAAAACAAAAAAACCCATAACCCTCTCCCAAACAAATAAAGGAGCAAATGCAGCACTTGACTGCAGAGGCCTTTGGCGTGGGCAGGAGCTGTCCCAAAGCAGCGTCATCCGCTGCGGAGCAGCCCGAACACGCAGCCCTTCAGCGCGCGGTGCCAGCTGCGCCCGCCCGGGAACAGCAGCCATTGTCCAGGCCGCTCGGCTCCCCGCGAGCAGGCAGCCCTCCGCCGCCGCCCGCGCCAGGCCTCGCAATGGCAGGGGGGCTCCGGCTGTCATCAGAGCTGCGCTGGGCTCCGCAGCGTGCTATGTTCCCAGGGAAGTGGCAGATCTGAGGTGCCCTTAAGAAGGGCATGTACCAGCTGGGGCTTTCAAGGGCTCCTGAAAGTGTTGGTGAACATGTTTGTTGAGAGGAGGAGTGCGAACGTGTATGGTGAAGAGTGAGCAACCATGGCTGGGGGCAGATCCAGCAGATCCAGCCTTTGTGGCAAATGGTGTCACACCATGAAATACAAGTGCAGCAAACATGTGCTAGTGTGTATGTGCATGCACACACACACACACACACACACACGTTGCTGGTGAGACAGTGTACTTGGTGGCCCTCAGGTTGAGCAAGGCTCCATGCCCAAGCTCAGATCACTTAAAGCCTCTGCAGAGAAACCACCTCGCACTGCAGGGCTGCGGGTGCAGCTTTCTGGCCATGCCTGCAAAGCCCAGAGGGTGAAAGCCGTCCATGTACAGCTGGCCAAGGTGAGGGAGGTAGATTGGGCTACTTTAATTTCACCAAACTTGGAATCCCTTCAGAAATAACCTGCGAAGACTGACTGCCCCCAAGTAGCTGTTCAGCCTGGTGAGGAGGGCACAGGGGAGGGAGTGGAGATGTTTGACCTCCCCGGTAGCCTGGATGGTGACTCCATGCAGAAGTGCACTGATGCTCATTTCCCATCAGCCTGCTTCATGCCATTAGACAAATTATTTCAGATTTACAGAGTTGTGGGTACCTAAACCTCATGGGAAGGAAGGGCTTTAGCCACTGGAGATGGCTTTTGTTGAGATGGGCTTCATAGTTTTCCCATACACAAAACAGAGACTAACAATACTAACAATATTCAGCAAGGACATAAAAAAAGCCCTTAGAGTGCTTTGGCTGTGAACCCCTGCAAAGGCTGCTGCCGTGCACCCTGTGCTGGAGCGGGTGCTCTACCCCTTCTTCTGGCTCCTCAGACATGGAGGGCACGGAGTGCACAGCCAAGAGCCTCCCTGGAGTGCCTCTGGGCTCAACCACTGAGCAAATGCTGCACCAGCTGCCCCACTAGATCGAGCATTTACACATATTGTTGTCCTCCTCGACTGCCTCCAAACTGTGCACCTGAGTATATCCGCTGTGTGCAATCATGCTGATGAGCTGAAGGATGAAAGCCTGGGCCCACCTACGCTGGAGGAGCTTGTGCACCCGGGTGAGCACAGCTGTGCTGGTGCGTCCTGGACACCAAGGATGACGTAGGTCTGCCCCAAAACAGCATGTCCTTGCAGCAAAGCAAGATAACCAGTGGGGAAAGAGTTCGGCACAGAAATTTCAAGCCAGGAGGATGAACACACCCTCCATTCAGGAGCTACAGGGCTGAATGCTGAGTTTATCCATCAAAACTGATGAGCGGCTCTTTTTGCACCAGTCCCCATTCACTTTCCACAGTTTGAAGCGTAGGGCAGGAGGTGACCGGAGCCACTTGTTCTGGAGCAGGACACAGTTGCTGTCAGGGAGCCAGGAAAAAGACTGTGTGTGTGCGTGAGTGTGTGTGGGCACACGCACTGCAGAGCATGCGACGCTCCGCCAGCATTGCTAGGCTGTGACTACAACTGTTTATCTTGAAAGCCTGAGGGTAACATTCTCCAAAGTTTCCAGAGAGAAAATACAGACCCTTCCTTTCAGCTGGGAGCCGGGGAATGTGTAACCTCGACAAATTCCTCGGTTTTGTTTGGCTTGGGTACGCAACGCTGGCGTAGCATCGCGGGCCAAAGGCTCTTCTGCTGCGTTGGTCTGGCTTTGATCCGGGGCGCTAGGTGTGCTTCTCGACAGGTTCACAGCTGTCCCTCTGCAGCCTTTCTGCCCGGCAGCCAGGACTCTCTCACCTGCTGTGCACGTATAAACACAAGCACACACACAACACGCTCTGTATACAGCCATGTGCAACAGCCAGCTTCGCCAAGGGCGCAAAGCAAAGCTCTCCAACGGCCGTCCAAGGCAAGCGGCGAGAATCGATCCCCTGGTGCTCCGTAACGCACGCACCTGCCGTGCCGAGCCAACGAGATGACTAACCTTTCAGTGTGCTGCTCCGATTTTGTTCCCAGCAGAAATTAGGACTGCTGCGGTTGGAGGTCTCCTGCCCATCTGTCGGACTTGCTGCAGAAAACCAGCCCCAGCGCTGTTGGCTTGGCCCTTTCCCCCTCGAGTTCTGCTGTGGGCGGCTGCTGGGATGTGCACGTGTGCAGCTCAGGTGCAAAAAAAAAAAAATCACTGCACGGAGCCGATCGGAGCAGAGCGGAGCCCTACCTAGAAAAATGTGCTGAAGAGCAGCCAGCCCCAAAGCCCAGGATTTTGGCTGGTGTCCCATATTCCTAATTCCCAGCACCGCAGCCACGATAGTCAGAAATCCCATTAATAGCATTATCCCTGAAACACCTACGATTGCCTCCAACCCCTTCAGCGGCGTTACAGCAAACACAAGCAGTTTGTCTGGCAGGTCGGTCAACACTGGCTCCTGCCTGCAGGGAAACCACAGAGTTCCTCTCCACCGTCGCTGGACTCCAGGCACGGGGCCTTGAAGAGAAATGAATCATCTCCGAACAAACAAATAAAAACAAAATAAAACACCAGTTTGTAAAATACAGGCAAAGGCAAGGATGTGGGCCTGAGCCCTGAGAAAACAAGGCCGTGTCAAACTGCCTGGAGATGCCTCCAGCAATAGCAGCACCGCAGCCCCAGGCTGGGACCGCGCGGGCTCCGTGAGGGCGGCAGGTGGCTGTGGAAATCCCTGTTGTGCGCTGTGTCCTGCTGCAAGTCCCTGCTCCTCTGCAGTGGCAGGGAGGGAAGGATCAGGCCCAGTCCATCTGCATCCAGGGCTCCTCGGGGAGGGTTTTTTTTTTCCCTTGGTGGTGCAGCCACCGTGTCACAGCAGCACATGAAATAAGACGCTCACCGAGGTGCCAGCAACACTGGGCTGGGCATCAGCTGGGCTGCCTGCACATCTGCACTTCAAGGGGTTTTGCTGTGTTTTGTTTTACACAATAGCAAAGCTGAGCAAATATCGCCTCAACACCTCCTCCTGCATCAGCATCTCCCGTTCCTCGAGGTGCAGATTTGTGAGCTGACACAGGCCACGGCTGTCTCCGGCCTCGCTTCAGCTCATAGAAAGATTTCAGTCCTGGCCCGTGCACGGGGAGAATGGGTGTCACGAGGTTCACGGGCTACGTGGGACCAGCCTAGCCCACCCGGAGCTTGGCCCGAGTGACCCCACGGGGGTGCTAGTTTGCTGGGGGCTGAGGTGGTCCCATTTATCCCAATAAACATGTCTCCAAGCTGCTCGGTGTCCAGCTGCCTCCGAATGGCAAAGGAGGCTAATGAGAAATAGTGCTGTTGGGGGAAGCGCTGCTGAGACAGGTTTTAGCACAAGTGGCATCAATGCGGTGCCCCCCCGATGGCCCTGTGCTAGGTGCTGCACAGACCTTGGCGGCAGGGCGGGACGGCCATGAGCCCGCTCTTGTGTCACTATCCCCTGCCTCCTTTGGGAAGGGGATTTAGCGGGATCTCGCAAATGAGCCCTCGGGAGACCTGCAGGGCTTTGGCACGTGCTCCAGAGGCTGCAAAGTCGCCCGTGAACTCCAGCGGGACCTTGAACACCTATGGGGGATCTTCCCCATTTGCAGCAGCAGTGTGGGTCAAAACAAACGAAGAGATATAACCAAAGCACAAAAAAAAAAAAAAAAAAAAACCAGTTTGGGAGAAGCAATCAGAATTAGCTGAGTCGCGACCAGGCAAATAGGTTTAGCTCAAGAAGAACAAGTTGCCGCCTGACCTTCCTCCACATCAATCCCGCACCTTAGTTCGGTTTCAAAACATTCTCATTTTGGAACTCACCTCCCGCTTGTTTGCTTTTTCTGTAAAGGGTTAAATAACCTGAAAGACTAAACAAAAGTTTGCTTTGGGCTGACTGAACCGACCCATTCAGCCCACAGGGTTCCCTGTCCCCCCTCCAGCCCCCGCTTTAGGTTTGTTGTTTTGCTTTAAGAAATAGCTTTGGGCTGATGCAATTTTTGCTCTTTTCCTCTCACCCTCCTGCCCTTTTCAGTTTGGCTGCCAGGCCGAGAAATGCATCACCCACCCAGATCTCGGGCCAGCCTAACCCACATCTGACAGTAAAAGAAACCAGATTCTCCATGTCTTTTTGGTCCCTTGCTTCCTTCTTGGGCTTTCCAACATGTCTACAACTCCCGCTGGCGTCTGCGAGGGGTGCTGGGGAAGCGCAGGACCCCACGCGAAGGGGCTGCGCTGTCCCCTCCTCTCCCTCCCTGAGCGTCCGGCTCTTGGTTCAACACCGGTTTCCAGACAGCACCTCGTCTCGGCCACGTACCTGCACCGAACCGTCGGCAAGTCCTTCTCCCTTCCAGGTCAGGAAACCCTACGAACGACCAAGCAGCGGTGAGGCAGCGTCAGTAAGAAACACCAAAGAAGCAGCGAGGATGGGCTTAATAGGAATCTTTAATGCGCAGAACAAGCTGTCGGGAGCCTTGCGAACGAAGGCTCCGCACGGAGCAGTTCTGTAAACTCGGCGTGTTAAAAAAACCAGCGTGCCCGCAATGTCCTTGCACCTGCCTGGCGTTCATCTCCGCGGCCTCCGCTTTCGGCGTGGTGTCGCCGGCTTCCCGCGGCACCTCCCGGAGCTGCAGGAGCTCCTGCTCGCGTCTCCGGACCAGCGGTGCCGGAGCCCCCTCGCCGGCGGCGCGCGGGGCTGGGCAGTGGGGAGCGTGGCCCTGGCCCGGCGGCTCCCCGCTGCCGCTCTCGCCCCGGCCCGGCCCTGGCCTCTATCGGGTCTCTCCTCCTCTCAGGGTTTAGGAGCGTGTAGTCCAGGAAATTCAGTAAGAAAAGATTAAAAAGGAGAGACTTTTATGCTGAGTCAAATTAGGTATTTTTCTTTTCCTCTTGAAAAATTAAAAAAAAAGAAAAAGGAAAGGAAATTAAAGTCCAACTTGCTGACTTCTTGTTTCTCTGCCGTCTGTGTGAGAAAGTCCTGCTTGGCCTCGCTGTCCCCTTCCACCCCCTCTGAACCCTTCCCCAAGCCCCACCAGCCACTCAGCGTTTCCCGAGTCCTCGACTCCTCCGAGTGCCTGCGCCTCCGCAGCTCCAGGCCCACACCTTCCCTCACCGCCCCTTGGATTCTCCGTACGTGTTGCGCAGCATGGAGACCATCTTCTCCTCGCACGTTACTTTGGTGTCTTTTAGGATGCTGTACCAGACCATGCCGGGCGGCCGGACTTCTTCGCTGCGGCAGAACAGATAGGGCATGGTTTCGGTGCGGCTCTGGATGTAGGCACTGCGTAGCAGGGTCGAGCAGTGGCTGCTGACTTTCTCCAGCCTCCGTAGGATCAGGTGTGCTTTCCTGGAAGGGAGAAGCAGAGATAGAGACAGAGAAGGGAGGGCAATGAAAAAACTAGGAGCCAGGACTCCTGGGTGGCCCTAGCTTGCGACAAACAATGATACCTGTTGCCTAAGCCGTTGCCTTTGCTGGTTTAGGCAGAGAGGAGCTGTTTTGCACCAAAGTTTGTAGTACATCTACTATTTCACAGCAGCAAACAACTGCTGGAGACAGGACACAGGGCTGGAGGGACCTGAGGTCTGACCCAGAGCAGCAGCTCTCGCTGAACCCCGGGTTCGCTGTCTGCCGCCCTGGCTACAGGCATCACCGCAGCCGTACGCCGGACCCCCATCGCACCCTGCGTCCTGGCCCGGGGCACACAGAGAAGCCCCCCAGCACCACGGCTGCTCCCCTGACATGAGCACAGCCCTTCCCCGTGTATGTTCTCAAGCCTCCAGGAGCAAAATGGCCCAAAAGGACCAACGCTAGAAAAGCGAGGAAGAAAAGCACAACACATTAAGACAAAACAAAATAAACCCATAAGAAACCAAGAATCCCCCTCGTGGGAGTCTGCAAAGTGCTAAATCAAACAAAGGGAGGGGAAGAGGGTTTACTTCAGTGGTCTGAAAGTCTCAAGATCACAGATTATTTCCTCTCCCTCTGGTGCCACAGGAAAGCTCTGGATTTGGGGTTAGGGGATTTTGCAGTTCCTGAAGGAATGTAAATTCCTGATAATGATATGTCAGGGGCAGCGCTGTCAGTCAGCAAGGCATAAACATGGGGATTATTTGATTATGAAAGCTTTATGGTGTTTCAGCCTGGATTGTGAGCTATACGGTCAGGAGGGAGCACAGCTATTTCTGATGTGGCTGCACACCCAAAGGCATCCCACTGACCGAGATTCCAAGGAAGGACTCGCCATGAGTCATCAAAGCCTGAGCTCCAGACCAAAGTGCAAAGACGGAGACAAGGCACAAGGGCACTCAGGCATCCGCAACCAGCTATGAGTCTCTCCCTCTGGAGCAAGAAGACTAGATGAAAGGCTAACAAACCACTGCTCTGTCAGAGCCGCGCTCAGAAAACTACCCTTCCCCTCCCAGAAGAAGATGGGCTCTGACTCCTTTTTCCAGTGGAAGAGACCAGCAAGGGAAGGGTGAAGGGATAATGCTAAGTCTGAAGGTGATGCATGTGTATTGGTTTCACATACAAAGGTGAGCCTCAGTAGGCAATTTGAGCCTCATTACCCATTACCTATATACACACACATATACATACTGATGTCATGGGCTGAGCTGCCCAAACTCTTGACAGAATACCTCTCTACTCACACTACTCTGCTTAGCAGATACCTGACCTTCTAGATCATCTGTTGCTCCCATTGCAGATCAAGATAGGTAACACAGCCAAGAACAAGCCCTTTGGTGCTGGATGTCCATTGCTGAGAAGTTACGAAATTCCACTATGGAACTGGGTGTTTTCAACAAAGATTGATTGATTAAAGCTCAGCTCAGCAACAAACCAGTCTGTGGTGACTGTCACTATGGTGAGGCCAACAAACTTCAGAAAATCATAGTCACTGGTGCTGGAGGGGACCACAGTAGATCATCCGTTCCATTTCCTTGCCAGGATCAACCTGCCCTAGCGCTTCCTGACAGACATCTGTCTAACCTACTCTTAACGCCTCTGATGAAGAAGAGTTTGTCTCCTCAGGCACTCTTTCCAGTGCTTATCCATCCTAACACTGAGAAATTGTTTCTTAACGTCTGCTCTGATTCTTCCTTTCTCCAGTGAAAGCTGAGCAAGCACAGGACCCACGGTCAGCTCACAGGACTGTTGTTTATGTGAGCTGACAGTGCTTGAGGGGAACATATTTGGTCAGAGCTCCCCCTAATCCAAAAAAACCCTGCTGAAAGTCAAAACTGTTTTCATTTCACTGGGTTCTATTCTTTATAAAATTTCCTACCCATTCAGTATGTATTTTTAAATATATTTTTTTACTGTTTGGAGAGGATTCCCTAACAGCAGGAAAATACAAATGCTGGTTATTTTAAAGAGAAGGTGTTCTCTGTTTTTCTTGAAAACGTTAGAGCGACTAGAGCCCACAGAAGTACATCCACGGAGGAGGTCTGACCAGGGCAACCTACAGAGCTACGCGGCTGTGTGCGAGGCAGAACAGGGAGGGGAAGGAGGAGGCTTGTAGCAGGGCTGAGCTGGCACCAAGGAGATGGTGCTGAGCGCTCTGGCCTGCTGGGCTGGTCGGGTGAGGGAGCCCTGGCTTGGGCTCCCACCCTGCAGAAAGCAGGCTGTGAGGGACAAAGCCTCCCCGTGCAATGCAGCAGAGGTGCTAACTCCAAGAACACATGATCCAGCAGATCCACTATTGTCTCTCCAAGGCCGTGGCTCCAAAGCTGCTTTTATTTAACATAAATCATTGCTATTGCTAAAGGGGAATATTTCCCTCTTGCCCAGCTTGTCTCTGCCCATTCACCTGTGCTGAGCAGGTGTTTTGGTGGCTGAACACCATGCCAATGCAGGCAATGCGCTGGTCTGAAGGCCAGCCCAGCAAGCCCCTGGATTTCCACCCAAATCAGTTCCCCAGGCTGGAAGGCTTTCCCCACCCAGCAGCCAGCACAAAATAGGGAACGGCAATGACTGGCCATGATCAGCACTTGAGGCATCTCACAATGGTGGGTAACTGCAGCTTGGCCCTAATCCACCTCAAACAATGCCTGGGCTCCCCAGCATGCACCTACGCATGCCTCTGGGTCAAGCCCTTCTCTTTCTCTCCGTCCTTTTCACTTCTTCCTTCTCCTCCCTGCTTCAACCACCTCTCACTTCTTCCCTGCACAACCTGCTCATTGCTCTCCCTCCCTTTCCCCTGGCTGTTTCTGCCTTCACAGGTTCACTACTCTGCTATCTTTCCAGCATCTCTTAGATACTGTGAAAAACGACCACGTTGTCCTCAATCCTTGCTACGTATACAGGTCTCTTGTCCAGCCGAATGTTCCCATGTGTGAGGAACAGCTCGTGGTGGCAAGACATCCGGGGTAAAACCACCCAGAGCCGTTGAAGTCCCATTTGCTGGAGGCTGAGCGCTTTTTGGAGCTGGTCTCAGTACACCTGCTGCGTTTGCAGTTGTGCTCGGTGCAGATGGCCCTGGGAAATGAGCGGTGTTTAAAGGTGGGAAGCAGCGTAAGATAGGCTGGCCCTGGGAGGATGCTGACAACCCAGCGTACTGTGGACAAGAAGACAGGGTAATGGAGAGGGAAGGAATCAGCTCCCTCACTTTTGGTATCCTCACGCCAGCGCCAAGGCCCCAGTTTGATGGGTTTCTCCGCTTTGAGACTGAGTCATTTATTTTAGTGGGGTAATGAATTCATGTGTAAATGTTAGATTTAGCTTTTGGCTGTCAGCTGTTCTTTCTTAAAAAAAGTAAGAAGGAGAAAGAGAGAGACAGAGCAGGCGAGGGGAGGGGTGAGAAAGAGGGAGAAGCTTTCTGGTGAAGGCTGGTAATAAATTACAGGAGCCGTTCTTGGGCTGCCAATTTAACACCATAAATCAAGCCCTGGGTATTACCCAAGTGCTCCCTGTGGAGGGCTGTCGGGTCAGAACGACCACCTTTTCAAATACTGGAAATGAAATCTTCCTAAATGCTGACCAACCCCATCCCTGCCAGAAACGGTAATTTATTGCCTTATTAAAGGGCAGGAACCAGGAGAGGACAGCAGGGGAGAGCGGGAGGAATCAGTCTCATGGCTGCCCATGGCCAGATCTGTTCTGTAGAAAGCCCCCATGCTTTCAACCCTGTGAAGGGATGAAGCAGCCCTCCTCCCCCTCACCCCATAACCCTGGCCCGAGTCTGGGGTGTCCCCACCTTGGCGTGAGCCGGTGGGTGCCCACCCAGCCTGCCACGCCGCAGGGCAGTTGTTTTAAGTTGGCGCCAGCCAGCAACTGATTCTGGTCCCCCTCTAAGTGAAGGATTTAGGAGGTCACAGCCGCAGTCATAAATGATGAAGAGGGGGATTAAAAATAGTGACTGCTCTGCACGGCTGCCTCCCTCGCCGGTACCTTGTGGCAGCAGAGTGCGAACGGTGGAGAGAAAAGGGGAGGGCAAGGGGTGTCTGCTGCGGGGGCACTTTCCAAGCGCTCATGCCTCAGTTAAAGGCACCGTGGCGAGGGAGTGGGGGCAGTGGGGACAGCACGGGACAAGGCCCTGAGACCCCTGGTAGCCAGGCCTGGCTCTAGAAGGGCACACAGAAGAGCAGGAGACATGTTACCTCCTGCTCTGCCCAGAGTCAGGTGCTCCCTGAGGAAGGGACTTCACCTTCTCCTGCCCATGTTCATCCCCCAGCTGCAGAGGGGACAGCGATTATTCACCTTGATGGCTGGTGCGGGATGAGAACTTACCCAGAGCCAGCAGAACGCTGCCCTACCTGACCTAGGAGAAAGTCAGGAGACCATGGAGAAGTGGAGAAGTAATGACACCTGGGCTGGAGGGAAGGATAAGCTTCCCAGGGCTGCTGCAGAGACAGGGTGGCTGCCTGGCTGCTGTGTTCCCATATGGGGTGATTTTGTCATAAATTCAGATTTTTCCACTCTACTGAGAACTGACCTGGGTCTGTCAGACCCTCGTCTGGGAGGATAATGAGTCCGGGACTCGATGGCCTCTTATCACCGCCTCCCATCAGTACATTGCATTCCCCCTCGGTACCAAAAGGCAGCTGCTTGGGAGATCGTGCACTGCTGAGGATGTTTGTCTCCTGCTGCTGCCACGGCCTGTCTGCCCAGGCGACTTGCTTAAGAAAAGGAGAGGCTTCGAGCCCTGGGCTGATGCCACATCCTGACCTGGTTGTTCCTGGTAGCCAGAAGTAGGGGCATGGAAGGAAGATCTTAACCCTCGTGCTTATTTCTCCCTCCTCCTCCTGAAAGCCAGGCCCAGTTTGCAGTGGTCGTAATAATAATACATGAGAAAAACTAATAAAGAAATATCCTTGTTGCTGTGTCAGGAAGCACTGTTGCTGAATAGATCCAAAGATCTGAACGCACAGTAGCATTAAACCTTCACTGGTTTAGATAAATTCTCCTGTTCTGTTGGAACAAATTAACTTTGCAAGATTCACTTGGTGTCTGTAAGGGGAGCAGGAAAGGGGTTGTTGCTGAAGGAGACTAGCAGGACAGAGCAAGCCAGGTGCCAAGATGCTGCTGACCACAGAAAGTCCTGGTTTAGGGCCACCTATGAGCTAAGTTTTTAATGTCTCCTTAATGTAAACCGTCTGGTTGGGACATCTGGCTGTCAGTGTGTCTTCTCGCAAGCAGCTGTTTGCAGTAACCTGTGGCTTTCATGGAAACTGGGTTCCCGAGGACTCCAGTGTGATGTATTTATTACAGGCAATCAACTTCCCTCTTGTCACTCATTTTTATGAGCGAACATTTACTGTGATTCGGAGGCTCATCTGATAAACATTTCAAGGTACAAAAATGAATGTCCCCTTGGGAAGGAGAGCAGTCCATCAATTAAAATCGTGTTACAAGATAGTGTCCCTTGGCAAATCTTCACTCGCCTCCCGCTTCATCAGTGCCTTCGTTTCTGTCCAAGCTCCCTGAGAAGCAGGGCTGGACAATGGCGCTTCGCTCTTGTCAAGAGCCCGGCACCGGCTGCAGCAGCATTTATAAACATTTTCTCTAGGCTGCAAGTCACATATTTCTCAAGTACGTAACAGGGACATGTGAGCTCTGCTAGGAGATCATCTGGCTGGCTGTGGAAGGCAGACTGCAGCAGCACTGACCACTGACTCCAAATGTCACTTCGTATACAGTGAGGCAATATGGGCAATTTAAATGTCACCTTGCAAACGTCTTGGCTTCATGCAGGTATCAGCCCAGATAATATCCTAAATAAGTGTGTTATATCTCCAGCAACAGAGGAAATAAGGACATGTAAGAAGAGGTGGATGGTCCCCAGGGATTTATAGAGAGGAACAATTAAAAAGGACAAACAACTTTGCAGTGTCATCAAAGAAGGAGGAAGGCGGTGGGAAGCAAGAGACAGTGGCTGCCTGTCTGACGTTAATGAGCTACCACAGAAATTACAACCAAGGCCATCTCTGTAGGAGGCAAGCCACAGGCTAGTCTGGATTTATGTCTAGGAGGAGTGAAAACTGTTGTGAGAGCTGTCATCCTGGTATTATGGATAGATTCTCAGTCGTGTCCAACAAGCAGATAGCGGTGGGGGAGAGAGAAGGAAAATCTTTTCCAGTTATTCATGGACTGCAGTTAATCATCCCATCTCACTCCATTCCTCCATGTTCCTCTTCTTCATCTTCTCAGAGAACAATGTGTTAGGATGCTGGACGAATAGCCTCTCTGAAAGCTTCAAAGCAGGTCAAGGCTATTAGAAATCTATAAGGGATCTCAAGATAGAGCTATGGCTTCTTCTGAACGTAGCTTGCTGAACATTTCCTAAAGGGTCTAAAGGGTCTTAATGTGGCAGTCTGGCAAAACAGTCTTTGCCAGGATACTCTGCCACCCCTCTGGACGCAATGTAGTCCATGTATGTGTTACTCCATTGCTGTGATCTCTCAGAATCTGCTTATTAACCATTTCACTGTACACCAGGGTATTGCAGGCAAAGCCCTTCTGCAAAGGTTGTTCTTTATAACCACAGAAACAATCCTTTACCAGCCCTCCTTAGGGCACGAAATTTATAGTAAAGAGAAAACATTTCTAGTGTAAGGCTGCATATAGGTAACAGATGAGGCACTGTTCCCTCACTGGCATCCTTGCATGGTGTCAGGCACACCACAGTACGAAAATTTAGGAAGACCTTTCTAGTACCTACATCAATAGGCCTAAATTATTGTTTTGGGAGAGGGGGAAGGCAGAAAAGGAAATCTCAAAGATATTTGAAGAATGTATGGCAACCATATACTACTGTGAGGATAAAGATCTGTCAGGTCAGATATATATAGAGAGAAATAAATAGAAGGAAATTTCCATGAAGTATCCTATTTAGTAGAGCCAACTTTACCACACACAGATTGCTCAAGCATTGACCTCTCTGATGATATCAAATAGTAAAGCTACAGACAAAAGTAATAATCTGTTAGCTGGCATCTCAGCTCTGCCATTCTAAGGGATCAAAGCTATTTTCACACACGAACAATCTTCCTGCAGCACGGTATTTGCATGTACACACATCTGCAACCACAACAGGCTGCAGGAGATGCCCAAAGACACAGCTGGGCCAGGTGGTCTTCTGCTCTAGTGTCCATGGGGAATAACTGTCTAGGTGTGGAGACAGCATGGAGAAGGATCTGTCCCACTGTGGGAGCACGGTACTGGAGGCTGCACCGTGTTTCCTGACATGGGTGGGCTCCATCAAAGGGTGCCTATGAGGGATTCTGCTGCCCTTCATTATCTGGCTATTTGCCATGTACAAATACAACAATATAAAGATAGACTTGCTATATTCCTGAAATACCTCCGTGGGCTACTGCTCCCTCCGTTTTGCAGCTCTTGATACCGAATGCATGTTGCTGACACATCATCCTTACTATATATGTACCTGCTGCATTTTTGCTTCATTCCCTCAGTCACTCTTTCCAGCCACTCACCCTACAAATAAGCAGGGCACCTGTGAATCCTAGAGGAGCCATGGTCTCATCTACCAAGATTTTACAGTCGAAGAGGATCTGAGTCAGTCTTGGTTTACACACAGCCCATTCACTCTGTACCTGCCTAATTTATGGCCCTGGGCCCTCACACAGCTTTACCAATACACTCAGCTCCTTATTTGCTGTATCGCCTGCCTGGCTTAGACTGGTTTCCCACACAGCTGCTAGACACTCCACAACTATTCATCCAAACACTGAGCCATTCCTGAACGGGGACTGGCAGTCACAGAGGACTGCAGGACAGTCTGGTGAACAACACAAGGGGATTTATCTCAGACAGAAGGCGGCAATGAGTTTCACTTCCGTAGCGATCAAACAGTGTAGCTCTCCAGCCATGTAGCAAGGGAGAAGGAAGAGAAAGAACAGGTACCTGGGCCCCAGCTCGTCCTCACTGCGCCAGACGAAGTCTCCAAATTTCTCGTAATGGGAGTTGTAGTGGTGCTGGACTCGGAAGAGCATGGAAGCAGACACCTCCATCAGCGTGTTGTAGGCTGTCTGCTGCTCCTTCCCACTGGTATAACCATTGTAGAGGTTGTAGATTTTGTCAGCTATCTCTGAAAAGGATCCAGGGGATAGAATTTAATGAACAGACAGACGGTGCCAATACAGGAAAGGGAAGAACGAGCCTTTGGTGGGGCTAGCAGGCGGGGAGGGCGGCTGGGATGGTGGCCTCCCCCACCGCTCCTCGCATGCTGCCTGCAGCGGTGTTCAGCAACCTGCACAACGTTTAGCAAGTCCTCTAGCTAACCCTGCAGTGAGTCGTCTGCAGCGAGTGGAGCCCCAGTGACTCCAGCAATGCTCCACAAAAGAACAGGAGAAGGAAGGAGAGTTGCTGGCCAGGAACCATGGCAGACGCAACCTTACCTGCCCAATTAGGACAGACAAGCTCTTCCCTAACTCACCGAGAGGAAAATGATTGCACAGCTATGATGCTTTCCCGCAGCACGGAGGATTGGGGGTGCACCCTCAGAAGCCCTACTACACACAGAGGACTGCTGGACCAGTGAGGACATGGAAACACAAGGAGAGTTTTGCAGTGAAACTGGGCGAATGAGGGATGACCAGGCCCGGGGAAACTACTGAGAAAGGATGGCAATCAGCAAGCTGGGAAGAGCAAGAGGAGGATATATGGGTCAATCGGGCCCTATGATTTATTAAAGGACAGGAAGAAAATGACATTGCTGATAACAAGATGGTAATTTAGCCAGAAATGCAGCGAATCATCATTGTGGCTACTCTAATAGAGCAGCTCAAAGACTTGTTAAACAAGAGGGTGTACTTTCTGTTGTAAAAAAGGCTCTTTTTTTGGAAATGAAAAACGCACAAAGAAACATTTCCTTCCTTTTCTTTAGTCTCATTTTTGCTCATTTTTCTTGGAAATGCTTATCAATAACCTTAAACAAAGCATTAATCAAAACTTTCTTTTGTTTGCTTTAAAAAAAGAATGAAAGAAAGAAAACAGGCAATCTACCTTTCACTTAGATGAATCTTTTTAAATTTAAAGGAGGCAAAACACTCGGGGAGTGAGGGATAGAAAAAATGGGATTTGTTTCAACATTTGAAAACCCACATGTCCAAGTGTTCTAGCTTTTATCTGTGTTTCCATTTCAGAACCAAACTAGCTGCCACTGCAGTCCTTTTAAACAGCCAGCCCTGAGAGTCCCACGCACAGCTCTCACCCCCACCTCGTCCCAGCCAGGGCTGTAGCTCAGTCTTTTTTGCAGTAAGAGATGTGGACTCTCTCTTCTTCCAGGGGACATGTCAGACGCACGTTAACGGCTCCGATGGCCATGCACAGGGAGAGATGCCGTGGCACTGTGCTGCACAGGACCACAGTAGTGATCAGCTCTGCAGTCGAAGGGACTTCGTGAGATGACTGTCTTGCAATTTGTCCTCCCTTTCCAGCACAACATCCCTGTGCCCTAATATACAGGAGCTCGCACACTGGGGGAGACGAGACTAGGAGGGGGTGCAGGAGTACAACGCATACAGGAAAAGCAAAATTAACAGGAAATGGCTTTTGTCCTGGAAAATCAGGACCTGAACACTGACCTTCTGCCTTGCTGTCGTCTACCAATGGGCAGGCTGTCCTCAGGGTGACCGTGCTCAGCTCTGAGTGTCTCCCTCGTGTATCCACTGCGTATAGGGTAAATCTGGAAGGCAGGAAAAAAAAAATCATCCGTCTTTATCCCTCAGTCCAACACTGGCAGGTTGTTATGGGAACCGGCCTTCAGAAGAGAAGGGAAAAATGTGGTCCAGGCTCATATCAGTCAGTTTTGGCAAGTCAAGGAGATGCGAGACGATGTCAGGCTTCGACGGGAAAGAACCCCGGGAAAGGAGCCAGGGCCACGGTGGCCCCACGATGCCTGTGGAGCTGCTTTTCTCCTCGCCATTAGACAGAGCACTATGGTTCATGGGGTTTTACACTACAGCCTCGTGCCTGGGAAAGGACACAAACGTCCTGGGGGCTGCTTTGCCATGCACCAATGCAAACACTATAGTGCGGTGCTGTTTGCAAGTGGGGTTCCCCTACGGCCTGCCTTAAGGAAAGGAGCAGTAACTCCTGCCTTAAGCACGCACTGTGCTGACAAGTGACAGCTCGTACACATCTTGCAAACGGCCCTTGAGGTTGTTTTTTCTCTCATTTCCTCACCAGGGTGGGGCTGGTAAAAGGGTGGGAATGGTAATTTCACACTTGAAACTAATGGAGAGCATCTGACAGTAAAATACGATTTTGGTGCCAGATGAAGCATTGAACAGGCTGTGGCTCCATGGGACGCTCGGGGATGCTGAGCTAAGAGAGCCCTGGTCAGAATATCAAAGCTTCAAACTGAGAAAGCTTCTTAGCAGCAGGGATAATGATCTTCTGCCCACTCTCCCAAAAGGCATCAGTTTCTATTTATCCTCTCCAAGCCAGGCGCAGCAATTCAAGCTGGCTTTGACAAAGTGCAGGAGCTGGCTCGCACACCTCGGAGGTCTGAAATGCCAGTGCTGGGGTACCCGTTTCCTGGGGAATAACAGCCCCGCTCCTTATCCCAAGGTAAAACTGCACAGCTCTTGAAAGTGAGCACAAAGAGCATCATAAAAGCAGCTGAAGCTTAAATGGGATTGAGAGGCTGAGGCATGTTTACTTAAAGGAGTGGTGCAAACTCCTGAGCACCAGCAACGGGGACAGAAGCAATGCCTGCCTTTCCCTTTCCCCCCACACATGCTCCCTGCCACGGATTGGCACACCGCGTGCAGCTGATAAGAGATGACATTTGCACGGTAGCAATTCCCAGCACTTCCCAGCCCAGGACATACCCTCTCAGAGCAATTAGTGTTATTTCCTTAACAATCCTTCATGTTTGAAAGGATGCCGAGGAATCCACTTGTGCGCCGGCACGACTCCCATATTGCCAGAGCTGGGTCGGGCAGGAGATGCACGTGCTGAGCTCACGCAAGGAGATGCTTTTTCAGTTCTTTTGCGTGATGTCATTTTGCTTAATTTGAGAATGTTTTTCAGAACATGTGCATCCGCGGAGCAACGTCCACGCTGCCTAACTTCACAAGCACCGCACGTGGGTTGTCCTCCCGCAAGAAGTGAGGCAGCAGCAGAGTCCTCCACAGGGCAATTCCAGCTCAGCGCAGGAGTCTAACTGCGGTGCTTCGCATCCCATTCCGGAGGAGACGCTTCCCTCGTCCTTTTTTGAATGGATGAGGGATTTAAGGTGGCCTTGAGTCGCCTACGGTCGGCAGGTAAGGCATGTTTCTATGTTTAGGCGACATGAAACACTTCCCCCAGCGCCCAGAAACCAGTGTCCGGTGATGAGTGGGGGGATCCCTGACCCAGCGAGACTGGCTGACTGTGGGAGCGACTGGAGAGCTGGGCAGAGGACCCAGGAGTCCTGCTGCCCTGGCCACGGACTAACTAGTGGGCAACGCTCTTCCTGCCTCGACAGAAACATGGTAAGCTATAAGAGGGACTAATGAGAATATTTCCTCTGCTAGCTGATCTCCGTTCCCATCCTGGGGTCACTTGCTTAGGTAGCCCCTATGGTTCTGTTGTTACGTTTTCTTTTTTGAATATGTGAACACAGTTAATGTGTAACCTCTGCTCTGACCATAGCGGTTCAGTGCGTGAGGCTCCATTAGCTCTGCGGTAATCAGTTCCAGAGCACTTCTCTCAAAAACAGCAGAATTTTATCAAAATACAATTGTAATAGTCAGCAATTAGTGCCTACAGCACCTATACTATTGCCTATGGGGTCAGGAGGGAGCATCTCCGCTTGGCAGGGAGTTAAAGCACATTTCAGCCCTTTGGATGATGTTAAAGACCTGCGTTAACCCCCTGACCGCACTTTTCCCTGCCGCCCAGCGTGTGCACACAAACAAAGTCACTCAGCTGCCAATAGCAAGAGCATTTGCAATGGTCAGGGCTGGGATCAAAAATACACCAACAAACAAGCCTTTCATTTCATCACTGTCTCAGATGGTATTTTGAAAAAAAAAAAATCAAACCCCAAATGGAAAAATATGAAAATCAAAGTGATTTTCATCTGGTCAAAAAGAAATCTTTTAACTCACCTGAAACTAGTCTTCCTTCAAAAATTTTGCAAATGAAAATATGTGAGAAGGTTTTTAATTTCCATTCATTCTCAATGAGAGACATTTTGAAAGCAGCACCAGTAGATTCAGCTTTGGTGGAAGCTGGCAGCCCCAGTAGCATGCAGCCCTTTGCACCTCTCCAGCTTCTTCCAGCTGGTGACCTCAGAGGGTTTTAACATTAATTATGGTCCAAAAGCTCACCCTGAAGCACGGTAGTATTAATAACTCTTTTTTATCAATGGTGAACAGAGATATATGGGATGAAGCATTTTGCCCAGGAGAGACTCGGTGATATGAATGGTTGCAAACGCAGAAGATTATGCTTCCAATCTCATTCTCAAACTACTTGACCACCCAGCCTCTCTGTGGCAAAACACATTTACAGCCAGTTAATCGCACTGCACAGAGTGCTGAGTTTTGTTTTCTTTCCTTTATTCGTAGAAACGGACAATTAAGAGAAGAGAGTGTGAAGACCTCCAGGTCAGCGTAAACCCTACATCCTTCCCTCTTCAGTCACAAAATGGGAGCACACACAAGGCACAGGAGCTGCCCATCGAAGACACGAGAGACCTTGAAGTCTAATACCAGTCAGTGGGCTGCCTTGGGTGGAAGAAAAAGTGGATTGGAAGAGAGAGGAATGGATTTTTTTCCTTTTCCCATCTGCCTTAAAAATGTTTTTTTCCTGAATTTGTTTTTGATGGGGAAAAAAAGCAAAAAAAATGGAACAATCGGAAAATTTTACGGGAATTTCACTGGGTTTTGAAGCAATCTCCCATTCTCCCCATTTATCTTTAGAAGAAGATGGCAGAAAAAACATTTCTTGAAAGGCTTTATCTTAAAAAGTGGCCATCCTTCAGCTTTTTTCAACCATCTCTATAGACACGAATTGCTTTATTTTCCTTCCCCAGCGCACCGAGCCCTCCAGACTGCAGAGCAGACGTTGGTGGCAGACTCCTTCCCCCAAAGAGCCCGCTCTTCCCACCTGACTCCTCACGCGGGGCCCCGGTTTCTCCCCCGCCGAGGTTCGACACGTGCCCGTCTGCCGCTGTCGCGACGCTGCCCGCTCGGCCAGGCGCCGTGCCGCCGTGGCGAAGGGCAGCTGGGCACGCTGACGGAGGGCTCCTACCTACCGCTTCCCAGAGAAACCTCTGGCAGACATCGATGCAGTCGTACCTGATTGCACAAACCCTGACACTGGCCCTTTGGATAGTTTGTGAGGAAAAACGAGGCCAAAGAGCGGTTCGGAGCGTTTCGCCCAAAGCAAAGCAGCTTTGGAGTGAAGTCAAAGCTAGAAATCAAAAGGTCCCAGACCCACGCTCAGTGCATGAAATCACGTCAGACAACCGGGAATGCCATATGGTAGCTAATGTCTGGCAGAGAGTCTTTCACAACCTAGAGGTGTTTTGTTTAGCAATAAGCTTTCCCCGATACGCTTTCTCAAGTTCTGTGTTTTCCAAAGGAGCTTGTGGCTACCTGCTACTGTCTCACATCTGAGCCTCTTGTTCACCAGCGCTCTTAGGAAGATCACATATGAACTCTGCTTTTATAGAAATACTAAGATACATTTTGCCCAAAGGGGTTCCAAGGAGTGTTTCACCACTGGAAGCATTCTTGGCAGCAATCAGCCCATCCATGCTTGCAAATGCAGCCACCTCTGCAGCGGAGCACAGCAGTTATGGGCTGTCATATAAAGTAACACCGCTTAAGTGTTTACTACTATATGCAAACCTATTGGGACCAGCAGGAACTTTCAGAGAGATAGAAAGCAATTAATATGTGGCCTCACGAAATGTCAACAACACCTTCCTCGCAGATACCCCACCCAAAGCTGGCTAAAGCCTGGATTTTATCACTAGGCTCAAGATACTTCTTGGGGGAGGAAGAGAAAGCAGGGGGGTTAAGCTTCAGTTCCTGGAATCAAGTGATTGTGGAAGACTCTCAATTGCATTTAAAAAAACAAGGAAAAGAAAAAAAACACCACAGAACAATATGTTTCTAGCTTTTCTCAACACAGAGAAAAAAAAATCAGAATTCCAAAGGCAGAAAACTGTAAGGCTGAGAACGAAACCCCAGAACGCATTACTTTTTTAAAGACAACAACACCAGCTCATGTTTTTTTAACTCCATCTCATGATGCTCATGATGTTTGAGTGCTTTACTCATGATCCTTATTTGCGGGGAGGGAGATAAGGACCTCTGCCTCTGAGAGCTGACCTCCCTTAGCTCGGCGGCCGATCTCTTTACACCGTACGGAGACATCACGGGCATTTCTGGTTTTTGCTTGCATACTGCCCTTCCTGAGCCTTCGGGCTTCTGCAGCTGGTCAATGAGATGCAGTATCACAAACAAGCTGCCTGGGCTGCAGGCAAAAGGGTCCAACAAGGAGTCCAACAAGCACTCCTCCCAGCTGCTGGACACCCATGTTAAGTAACTGAGCATGTCCACGAGAAGCTTGCTGCATGCAGTCCGCAGCTACGAGGCACACCCTGACTGTGCTAAGGGGGTCCCTGCACGAGGTAAATGGGGGACAGGGCAGAGATGCTGTTCCAGCTGCACGCCAGAGTTCAGCATCATGCAGAAATATTGTCTGATGGTTTCCAAAGTGGTGCAACTGCAACCGCCTAGTGTTAGGCTCTTGCCAACAGGGCCTGGCTGCTCAGCTTGGCTGATAAGCTTCGGCATGGTGCCTCACTCTGCAGACACGGGATCGCGTGCTATGCAGTTTGCTGCAGGACCTCGGTGCAGGGCAGACATGCCCTGTGCCTCACGCATGGTGCTATGGATTGCTCTGTCCCTGTATTTCTCCACCTACTATTTGAAAGCACTGGCTGTTGGGTTTCAGCTTCACAGGTTCAGGATTAAACTCATTAGCTTTGGAGCAACAAACAGACTGCTCCAGACAGGCTTTCCAAGGTCTAGCAAGGTGGTTCCTGCAACAGCAGTTCAGGCGGGCAGGGAACAGCACCAGTTGCTCCCAGCAGCGGACCGAAGCTCGGTGAGGAAACAGGGTCTCTGCCAGCCTCACCCTTCATCGCATGGGTAGCACTACCAGTGACTCAAGCAAACTCACATCTTGGCCTAGCTGGGGCAAGTCACCTCAGTCTTGTCTGCACGTCCGGCTGTCACCCCTCTGGTTACAGCTTATCTGGGCCCTCCGCAGCAGCCCCTGTCTCGGGGCTTGCATGCAACCAACACCGCGCAGCTGAGGCTGGTCCAGTGCGCTGACACAAACACATCACACTCCTGCTTTGCCAGCCCTTCTGGTTTCCTGTTCCATCCGAAAAACAATTTGAAGGCCTCTGTTTAAAAGCCCTCCATGGACTAGGTCTTGGCAATCTCTGCCGGCCTCCCCGCGCTCCCCACGACATCCCCTCCGCTCGGAGATGAGGCAGCTGGCCCGAGCCGGCCGCGAGGAGCAGTGATCTCAGCACGAGGACTCAGCATGAGCAACGCGATGCCAGAAAAGCTCAGATTATGCCTGGACTTGAGCGTGTTCAGAATGAAGCGAACAGGAACAGTGCCCGTAAGTACACATGTACGTAAACACGCTCCTCGCCCAGAGCCCTTCACGCACCCCCGCGCTCAGGGACCGCCAGGAGAGCACCATCCTTCCCCAGCTCTTCCCCTTCTTTATTCACCCTGGTGAAGGACTCACTACTGCAGACATTGGTGAGGACGGACATCTGGGGAGCGTTTAATGCCTTTACAGTGCTTTGAGTGAGAGATGTTGATTGACATCTGTGTGATCGTGTGTTGCGTATTGGGCTAGTTAGGGTTGTCAATCAGCAACTGGGGCTTGGAGGGTGTGAAAGGGAGACTGAGGGGGTGCGTGTGCATATTTCTTTTTTCCAGTACCTATAATGGAGCAATGGTGAGATCTTCAGTCTGGAGAGCAACAACGGACATCTTCACCTCAGTCTCTCCAGGCTGGTGGAAAAGTCAGCAGATTTACCCAGACAGCTTCCCTGAAAGACTAAAGTTGCAAGCCCTATACGGGGGAGAGCCCGTGGATGCTGTGGGGTGGGAGGAGAGCCATGGGTGTTTCATCCCGAGCAACATGGGCTGGAGGGTGCACGCTCCTGGGCACAGCCACGGGGCCATGCGGTGCCATCCCAACCCTGTCCCACCACCGTGGTTTCCGTGCGGGCTGTGGGAGGGAGCTGTCCCGCGCTCCGAGCCGCCGAGGAGCTCTCATTGACCGACGCGGAGCAAAAGCAGGACTCGCCTGCCAACAGCAGAGTCTGGGCAAGCGTGGAGAGGGGCAGGTGTCTGTCTTCATGTGAGCATTCCCACTTCAGAAACCATTACAATAAAAAAAAAAAAAAAAAAAGCAGTCCGTCCACGCAAGCCACAGGAATGCAGTTTAGCTTATTGCTTGTTGGCGACTCTGTGATTCAAAATAATTAAGAAAGGTAGAGGAGCACAACACCCGCCCCCTCGCAGCAAATAACAAGCAGACAATAAGAAAGGAGCGTTTTTTGCAAGGAGAGGATTTCTCGGTGGATTTGTTGGGCCCTGAATTCCAGGCTCACCGGTCATGTCGTGCCCACGTTTGCGGTGCCAATTCTCAAGGCGGGCTGGGTACCTTGGACCGGGGCAAGGCACATCCCAGCCCAACAGGGAGGCCCCGCAGCTCGGGATTCAGCTAAGCTTTATAGGGACGACCACATGCTGCCTCCCTGGGGTTGGCACTATCACAAGTATTACAGCAATCAGATGCTATCGCTGGGGCATTTGAAGACTGACAGGAACGCTGGGCTGGGCTGGGGACAGGGCTGGGCTCTGAGCAGAGGCTGTGTCTGCGCAGAGGGGGCAGCTGGCCGCGGAGGACGAGTTTCCATGGCTCGGTGTGTGCTGCCCACGGGGGAAAAGAGCTGCGAGAGGCAACGCTGACCTGCTGTCAGCGCCCAGCGAACTGCTGCTTATGTATCCTACCCCTTCTGGAATGGGAGTGACATTTTCTGCTTTGCATTGTCACTGCTTTTGGCTTTGCCCTTCTGCAGTGCCTGTGCTAGAAGAAGGAAACAGTGCACAATGCCATCTTGAGAATATATCTTTGAGAAAGCTCTCCTAACATTTCTACTATTTGAGAAAAGCACCCTTTTAAACTGGGTTTTCTTTTAACCATCTGTGACAGCTGACCCTACTCCCATCAGCCTGATGGAGGAAGAGGTTAGCGATAGCGCAGGTGCCGCGTCAGAGTATTGGAGCTTTGCCTTTAAATGCATACACGAGGCTGTCAGTAAACTGTTCTCGCAGTTCACACGTTTTTTTTCAGGACAGCAAATGCTGTGAGGACACTAATCGTTATCCTCCAACAGATGCCACCCTCCAATACCCGACCACAGGTGTCAGATGGAGGGAAGTAAATGTACCTGACACATCCTGCCTCAGGTGTCTGACGCTTTTTTGGAACTGCATTAAACGGTGCCCATCAAGTACCTCCGGCACAGGGAAGACAACAGGCTGCTCTCTGAAGGGAAGAGGCTGCTTGTTCGAGGAAACCTCTGGAAAAGGCAGAGGAGACAGGATTTCTGAGACGGCAAGGGCTGGTGGAACAGCTGTAGGCTGGGGAGAGGCTTCAAAGCCTGTGGGCCATTTCTGCTCTGTGGCAACCCTGGGAAAGTCACTTAGGGCTATCAACACTGGGAGATTACCCTGAGCTGCAACTAATGCCAGGTCCACGCTCAAAACAAACACGCTGAGAGTGTGATGCTTCTCACAGGAGCTGCGTGGCCTGCCGGGGAGGAGGAGAAGGTCCCTTAATGCTGATGGACTGCTGCGATGCAGGGTAGACCAGTGCCTCCCCAGTGTCACGGCCTCCCGCCGTCGCCTGCTGGGCTCAGGAAGGCAGGCGATGCTCTCCAAGACTGCACTGCGCGCACCGCGTGCCCTGCTCCGAGGAGCTTCACCAACATAAACTCATACAGTGCTGGAGCGGACACCGCAACAGGACTGATACTACCCCGAGCAACTGCTCTCCCTTGAGGTAGCGGACACTCTGTATGAGTAACATTCAGTCTCAATGTCTCATTTTCCCATCTGCAAAACAGAGATAATCATATTTTCTGCCCTACCTATTTGCTTTTAAGAGCCTTGGGCAGGGACTCTCTGACGCTGGGTAGACACCGTGCCGAGTACCCTGGGACCTCAGGCTCAGCTGGAGTCCCTGAGCCCCGCTCTATCATAGTGATGGACAGGAACAAAAATAGGGTCTATCAAGTGTAAATACTGCCAGGTATATACCTGTCTAGGTATCTTCCACAGAGAGCTCCTCTCAGTGCAGGTTGTTTTTTTTCTCTCTGTTCTTAGTAAAATTCAGCCCTTTGTCCCTGAGGCTGCTGATGGATAGTCATGGGGGCCTGTCCTTGGGAGCAGCGCGTGGACTGAGCTCCATGAAGGGGCAGGACGAAGAGACCGGCTCAGACTAGAGCCCTTGCTGAGGCACGGTTCGCAGAAGTAATACACTAAATTAGCCACGCTCTTTTCCAGAGGAGATGAGGGGCCTGCTGCCACCTGCCCCCGCAGTACAAGAGATACAGAAACTAAAGGCAGTATCAAACACCTTCCCACCTGGCCCCCAGACTCCTTCCAAGCAGTGGTTGTA
This sequence comes from Dromaius novaehollandiae, assembly GCF_036370855.1. Lineage (NCBI taxonomy): Eukaryota > Metazoa > Chordata > Aves > Casuariiformes > Dromaiidae > Dromaius > Dromaius novaehollandiae. The sequence continues at coordinate 5,369,969 of NC_088117.1, forward strand.
GTCACTCGAAGCTGGGTGGCACTGGGGAGACAAGAAGAGGGAGGAGAGGCTTGTAGGAGACCGTTTGCTGAGTATGTCTGTGTGCACGGCTGTTCCCCAAGTAGCACTGAATGAGTTAGCTCTGGTAGAGCTGTATCAGCTTGAGTGCTGAGGAATGGGAAGATGCTGCTACATGACTTTTGAGACTGAAGGATCGCCTCCATACTGCACTGGGTCAACATACCACACTGCACGGAGTCTCTAAGAGTTGCCCTCTGCCTCTTAGCTATAAGGCAATGCAGAGCCAAAAAGCACAGAAGGCAAGGTGCAAGTGTTTGTGCTCGTTACTCCCCTCTAAGAGAAAGTCAGATGCAGCAAGTTTGAGCCAAGCTACAACGCATACTTGCTCAGCTCTCGTTCTTTGTAACACTTCATCAGTCTCTTTCTGTTTCACATCCCTGCCGAACAAGATCCAAAAAAAAAAAAAAAAGGATGAAAGTAAAAGAAAGAAACAAAGGAAAAATCCCAACCATTTCTTGCTACTGCCTGGATCCACTGCCTCACTGCTAGAGAAATTCATGGCAGGACATTCACCTCCCCAACCTCAGCCTCAATGTCTCAAGGTTGGAATGGCAGGGGAAAGATTTTCCTAGAAACGCTCTCAATAAACCCCGTCAGAACAGCAATTCCCAGTGTCACAATGGCTGTGAAAGAGGACCATGATACACAGGCCCTCTTCTGCTCCCGAGAGCCCTGCTCCTGAATGATACCTCTGCTGGAGGGTCAACATCCCACAAGGAGCTCCTTTGCCATTCATTCACCTCGCAACAGGCAACGCTAAGATTGCCTTAGGTGAAAACTTGTTTCACTAAAATCAAAGGAAAAATGCAGGTTCATTTCAGCAGGGCCAAGATTTTACCCAGGAGGTGCAGCACTGTCACTGCAGCCTTCCTGGTCTCTGCGTCCCCATGGTGCCGTCACAACCATGGGGGTGAGAGAGGCAGAAGCACTGGCTGAAACCCTTTGCCTTTTTCTCTGTCTTACAGATTTCCTTCTTTGTGACCCTTGCTCCCTGCAACCACTGGCAAGTAGCAGATAATTGGTCCCTCATCCCTCACACTCGATAAGGTTTCTATTTCCCTAGTGTGTGGCTCACGCTCTGAGTACGTCCTTTCAGGAGCAGCTTTACACCACTGATTAAGGAGGAGCACAGCAAGCCTCCCTGGAGAGACAGGCTGCTGCATTGAACAAAAGCTCCCGATGGAGACAAAATGCGGATGAGAGAACAGCTCCCTGGCATGGCAACAGGGCAGCACATCCCAAAAAGCAGCCCCCACATGAGATAATACTAACACAGCCTATGTCATAAGCCTAGGGCTTTTGCTCCTGTGCTCACTCTAGGGAACCAGGAGCCTTGGTCTTTATCAGTTTGAAGCAGCCCAGCAAATCCTCAGGATGTCCCACAGGGAGGGGCCCCAAACTTTGGAGACAGGATGTTGGCACAAAAAACAGGATCACTGAGGAATTATCAGCTTTGGGGAGGATGGAGAGAGGATGTTTGGGGTCTGTATTTCTTGGCTGTTGCGTCCTTGCTTTCTTCCTCCCGGCTGTGAGGATGAGGATTAGCAAATGTGTTCATACAGGGCAGCTACTGGCAAAGCAGCAGAAACTGGCCTGGTTCTTCTCAAATCCCACCATGTGCCTCAGGGCTTGGGGCAAGGTGTTCACCCCCCTCCACCTGGCAAGGTCAGAGAAGCTCCCAGGTCACCCAGGAAGTGAATCCTAGTGTCCTTTGGTGGAGGAAGGAACCAGAAGGAGGTGGTGCTGAGCCACTACTGGCTGATGCTTTTGTCCCTAGCAAAGCAAAAGCAGTTCATATCAGTCTGTCAAGTGCCAGAGTCACTGTTCTGCTGCGACTCACCAGGAGATCCCAAACAAGCTTTTGGACAAAGGTCAAACGAGTTAACTCCCAGTGCTGCTGGAGCAACTCCACCCACACCACGATTCATATTGGAGCCCGAGGCTGCAAATCACAGGGGCTTGTCCCGCTCCGGCTGCAGAGCATCAGCAATAGCTGGTGATGGAAGTGAGCTGTCCTGAAGCAGCTCAGCCGAGGAGGGCTTTCCCCAGGCTCTGCATCCCACATGGCTGCAACATCCTCAGCTCCTGCCACATCCTTCACACTTGCACCACAACACCCCTAGCTGCTTTCAGCTCTCCACAATACCCCAGTGCTCCCAATGCCACCTCCACCCCCTGCTACCACAAGACCCCCAGACAGCACCCTGTGTACTCTGTCATTCCCACTGCAGTACCTTCTGCCCCTGCCTCTTCCCTTAGGGAACCAGGCCTGGAACAGCTCTGCCCCACTTCTTTGACCAACAGTCACCCTGAAGCCTCAACTCTGAGAAGGTTATGTATTCACGGGTAAGCCACTACTTGGAGGTTACAGCCTGTCTTCTTCACACAAATCTAAGGCTGGGTGGCTTTTGGCCTCAGCATGCGAGTCCTGGGTAGGTCTCCAGAGAGAGACAAATCACTTGTAGTACCTTCCTGCACCTTGGGCTACTCCTGAGACAACTGCCTTCTTCTCTGAAAAGAACCAACAGGGCTTGGGGAGGCTGCGGCTGCAGGGAGAAGGCTGCTCAGAAGGAGAGGGGGAATAAATCGAACTCTTCCTCCAGTTGTGCCAGGGAGAAAGCAGAGATGAGAGAGGCCCTGAACCCCTGCAGTGAGTTCCACAATGGAAATGTTCACAGCTAACCATACCAGCCATTTAACCTATAAACTCTCTGAAAAGCTTGGCCACCACCGTCCCCAGGGAGATGGGGGAAGAGGAAGGTTGTGACCTTTGGCAAATTGGGAAACGTTTGCCCCTCCCAACCTTACAGTCATTCTAAACAAGAAACAGACACTCAACAGTTTGCTACCCCAGGAGATCCCCTTGGTAGGGCTTGTTCTCATCCTCCTGGGGGCTTGGCTTCCATCTGGACTGCTGGTTGAAATACAGCCCAGACTGGTAGTGACTTCAAAAGACAGTGTCATCTCAAGAGCAGTGGGTGGTCTATGTCAAATGAGTTGATGGCTCTCTGTTCTTATATAAGCCACCACAATAGGCCTCCTGATCCACATTCCCAGAAGAAAGGCAAAGGGCTGCATTGACCGCAGGGAGTGGAGTCTGTCCTTGGCCCCAAGGGTGGTCCCTCTAGCTTAGGCTGAATCACCTTAGTAGGTTGGTATGGGGAGGCTGATGGGCCCCCGACAAGCAGGGACTCCCTTCTTCACATTTGTTCTCTGGCACCATTTGCCAGCCCTAACTTCACCCTCTGCATAAAACAAAGCAAAACAAAGCATGACAATAATAAAGGAACACAATAGAATTTCCTTGTGTTCCTTGTGGCTTGGAGGAGGGGGAAGCCTCTGTAAGTCTCACTCAGAAAATCCAAGGGAGGAAAGGGCCAAGTGCTCTGGCCTCCAAGCGAGAGGCATCGATACCCTAGGCTAGTCTGCGACAGCGGCAAGGGCAGCGCTGCACTTGGAACGAGCCTTTGCAACGTCCCTTCCTCGCGGCCAGCTGCAGCCTATGCAGCATGGAGAAGACAGGAAGACAGTGCACTGCTGGCAGGGGAGAAGCCAAGAGGTAGATGATGGTGGCAAAGCAGGGACGTGCCCATGACACTACGGTTAGCCCATGGCTGAATGGGAGCTGTGCGTAGCAGCGAGCCCAGGCAGAAGGACTCCAGCCAGGTCTGTGGTCTCCTCTACCCACTGGCCTTTCCCCCCACAACCCGAGGCCCTTGAATCAAAGGGGGATGGCCTGAATGGCTGACAGCGGGTGGGAAGTTCTCACAAATCTGACAGGCTGACAGGGGAGGGCTGAGGGTAGGACGGGGCGGGGGGAGCGAAACAAATAATAAAAACAAAATCCCAGTAAGCACGTTAGAATTCTTTTGAAGTCCAGAGGAGCTTTCAGGCAGGGTTATGTACATCTCCCAGCCCGGCGTGATTTACACATTCCTTGCAAGCAAAGGAATCTTCTCTGATTTGAAGTAAAACAGATGTTTGGGGTTTTTCTTCCCCCCCTCTCACCCCCTTTAATCATTTCTTTATTGAAATGATGACTATACAGCAGACCATCCCAGAGAGAGAGCCCTGCTACCCCCAGCAGGCCTTTGATGGGACCAAAGACCCACTACCTTGAATAACATGAAAGTGCCTTGCTATTGAGGCAGATGCATTTGCGAACCTCCTGAGCACAAGCGTGCTGCAGAACCAGTCCCGCTCTACTGGCAGACACTGCTCCTTAGGTATCATTCCCTGCAGGTTTATTTCCTTTTTGCTTTAGGCAGAAGGACTATGATTTGTATCATCTTTCTCCCTGCAGTTTTTTCTCTACTGCAGCTACAGCTAACGCATTAATCCTCCATCCCTCCTCAGTTACACTGTCCCGGGCAAGGTGTCTCAGGCAAGGGGAGCACTAGCCTCCCTCTGCTGCTAGTCCAAAGGACTTGCTGTGCTTGACGGTGGGGTTTGTCCCTTTTACACGTTAACGTCACACCTCACCCTTGCTGCAATCTAGTCAAACAGCTTGTTTGAGAAGGACAGCCCAGACCATGCACAAGAACAGCAAAAGCTGACACACGGGAAGTACAAACTACAGGAGCGTCGCTCCCACATCACCGAGCGAAACAACCCAGCACGTGGGACTGTGTTGGCCAGGCAGGCTGGGTGTCTGGGCTCTCTTGGTTTGAGTGCTGACTGTGTGATTTCAGGCAAGTCACTTTGCCCCAATTTTCTGTCCCATTTTTTCCCTCCCACTCACCCAGTAAAGTCATTTGGAGAAGGAACTTCGTTTTCCTAGAAGGATGTATAGCACCTAGCACCATGGGGGCTTCTGAGGGCTGGTTGACACTGCAAACTAATACTACAGTCATGCCCTTAAGTTTACACTCATAATAACCTATAGCCAGTAGTAAATTCATCCAGCCCCCCATCTTTCTTTTCTCCCTCTTTTTTCCTTCTTCTTTTTCTTTTAAACCCGTTTGTTATTTCTCAGTACTTCGTTGGTGGCAGGGTGGGAAGGTTTTTTGTAACACATTCACGTACCATCGGGACTCACTCCCATTCCCGTCTGGTACATGAGATTGCACAAGAGAGAGAAACAAACGGGGATGAGGAAATGTGTGTTTATGAGAGGCAGCACTGCCATCGTGAGCAAGGGACCCCCCGCAAGAGAGCCGGCCTGGGAGCCAGTTGCGAATTTCCATTCTCTCCTAACGCTCCATTCATGACTGGTTTCATATCTCCCTGGTGGCTCCGCTACTGGCCACGGTCCCACAGCACGGCGCGGGAGTCACACCCCCCCATGCTCCCTCGTCTGTGATATTTGTCGGGGGGAGCGCCCGAGGGAGGAGAGAGGTTGTTGTCTCGTAAAGATAATGAATTGAGAAAGAACAGCGGCCTTTGCTTTCGTAGCCGTTCCTTGTTTTTCTCCTGCGGGAGAGCAGGCTCTCCTGCAGGCTCCCCTTGCATCCCACAAACGCTCTCCTCGCGGCCCACCTCTCCTCAGGCCCTCTCCCCTCCCTCCGACCCTCATGTGGCTCTTGTTCAGCGCTCGCCATGGAGGCTTGCACGGGCCTTCCCCGCTTGGCGCGGTGCGGCAAGGTAGAGAAGCAGCTGCTATCATCGCCGTGACCATCCTGCTGACCCGATCGGGAACCCTCTGTATAATCCAAACCACATTGCTGCCTGATCACATACAGTCACCAGTAAATAACCTTGACTGCAGCAGCCAGGAAGAGTAAGGGATCCTATATCAGTGCTATTAATGATTTAGAATCGTACATCATTTGCAGATGACACAGAGAGGGGCTCATCCCTCACTGATCCCACGCCCAGCCATCTGCCCCGGTAAAGTCCAGGCCTGATCCCACTTAAAGTGGCTCCAAGCCAAAATCACCCTGGTTGACAATTATTCCTGCCCGATGCTGGTCTGTATGCAAGGAAGGAATGCAGCATCGCTGATCTCATCTCTCCTTCCTCACGTGTTGCAGAGCTCCCAGCCCCGGGCCTGGGGTTGGATTCCTACCCCCAGCAAACAGGTGGGGTATTAATAATAATAAAAGCAGTATCTCATGCACACATACTACAACCCACCTGGGTCCCTCTCCCTTCTGCTCCAGCCAGCCCCTCCACCTTCCTCCCTTTCTCCACACACCTCAATTTCATTATCTCTGATCTTGAGCTGCCTATTACATGCTTTTTGCCAACATAAATATTTAATCCCAGTGCATTGCACAGAAAGGCCCTTGTGGAGTTAATACTTCAACTCATGTTTCCACTTGGAAAACAATTCAGTGTGTGGCAGTGTGGCAGGTATAAACCAGGGACAGAGCTGCAAAGCTAGAGGTGGCCTGGAAGGGTTTAGGAGGCTGCGGGGGCTGAAGTGAGGGTGAGGGTTTCGTGGAAAGGGCTGACCTGCAACGGGGCAACTCTGCAGAAGCAGCTACCGAGCAGATTTGGATATACAAGAAGAGCCACCGAGCTGCAAGCTCCCACACTGGGGAGCACAGAAACACAGTAAGGACGGGATGGTGTGACACACGACCAAGAGGAAAACAAGGTGCAGCACTTTGCTGCATGCCAGCAGCTATTTAGGCTATTCTGCTCTCTACAGTGCCCTTCGTGTTCAGGAAGAAAAGCGAAGGGCTCTGAGCTTTCTCCCACAGCCTGATTCTCCCATGCCAACCTCTCCTGGCAGAGAAGGCTGGGAGAAAAGCAAGGGGGAAGCCCTGCCTCAGGCTAGCTGAGCCCCTGCCTGGTCCCTGACGCAGGCCAGAGAGAGGCCGGGGTGCTGCCAACTCTGCTGCTGCCTCCCTGGACCGATGCTTTCGGTGACTATGGCGCAACAGGAGCGTGGACAGGACAGGCTGCAGAATGACAGCAGGGCAACTGCATGAACGCAAACGCTGGAAAACAAGCCCTCCCTAATGCCCTCCATAGTACTGCCTTTTAAAATTTGATTTTGCAGCCCAGTCTAGATAGACACGCAGGTCTGGCGGGTCGTCTTCTATTCCTCCCCCACCCCTCCAAACCTACATGAGATGGCTGAAAACAAGAACAAGGCAGATAAGCCCTGCACCCTTCCCACCTTGGGCAGAGCTCAGTGCCGTGCTGCAAGGTCCAAATACAACAAAGTAGTATCAAACAACGTGCCCTGGAAGCCGACCAGCATGACAACTGAAGGACAGTGGTGGCAGCGGCCAGGGCCAGCACAGCTGTGGCCCAGCATAGCCCTGGCTCCGTCAGGCAGAAACCGGCATTCCTGTCCTCCTACCTAGCTCCAAGTGCTGCAAACCTCCTCCAGCAAGGCACCAACAGTTGCAATGACGTGAAAAACCCTACATGAACGGTTTGCTTTACCTGTTAGAGCATATACCTAACCAGCTGCACAACTGTCCACAAGTATGTGCATGCACAGTCACACAGTCCTAGTCAAACACCTCACAGCACACACACACGCCCAGTTGTTCTTTAGAGCAGAGGCACAGGAGGCTGGATCTGCCTGTCCCTCAGGTAAACGCATTACAGACTGCAGCAGCGCCGTGAAGGCTGGCTTTGTTAGATCACCCGGGCAGTGCGTTCTCTGGTTTCTGAAGGTCTGCGAGTGACTACAAAGAGCGAAGATGTGCAAACACCACCCTGCCCCATTGCCAGTCCCTGCTGCTCCTGGCACTGGCACGTGCCTCTGAACCAGCCACCAGCGAGCGTTTGACCAGGGGTTGTTGTCTCCTGGGAGCTGTGGAGAGTGTGGTTCTACATACACATCCAGCATCCTCAGCTCCCCAGGAGAAGCAGGCACCCAGTGAGTACATAGTCTCTTGCGTTAGGGATATGTACTCCTCCTGCTCTTCTGTCACCTAAAGGTTGGAAGACTGCGATGTTGCAATGATGCAAACCAGACAGAAACAAAAGATGAAAGTATTCTAGCCCAGAAGCCGGCCCTTCTGCTTGTGGCTGTGCAAAAAAATTAAGAAGTGAGGCTATTTCCATAAATGTAAGCCAGTGGGAGATGTTAGAAGGAAGGCAAAAAAAACTCCAGGAACTGCATGCTCCAGAAGCAGCTCTGGTCATTGGTGACTGCGTGTTCATGGACGCTGCCCTGCCGAGGGAAGTGCTGCGGGTATTTTCCATCATTGGCCCATATACTCATCCACCAACCTCAACGGGTTTTAGGAAAGGGAACTGAGGCATAGAGGAAGGAAGCACCTTGCCCACAACCACCCAGCAAGGCAAAAAGACATTTCTTGAACCAAACGCTGCAGGTAATGCTGCCAGCCGGTCACACGTTTCGAAGTCAGGGCACAATCCTGGGACAGGCTCAGTTCAGAGACGGGGCCCGAGGGCCCTCCCTGCGGGCTCCCGGGGTCCCGCTGCCCACCGCCATGGGCACTGGTGCTGGGGCTGCTCCTCAGCCACTCGGGGAGGGGTCATGGCCCACTGCACTGGGAAGGAGATCGTTACACAGACCTACAAGTCTGGCCCTCCTGCTTCTCTGCATCTCCATCAGAGCGAGCAGACGCCACAGCACCCTGAGAGGGAGGCGGTGGCTGTGGCTGTCCCTGGGACTTCCCAGGCAGAAGCCAAGAGCAAAAAAGACGGAAGAAAAGAGACGGACCCTGATTAAGAGGACTGACAGCCCAGAGCAGAGCCAAACGCCCCGGGATGGCTACCGTCCAGCAGCCAAGTGCAAATGAGTGCAGACATGAGGCCGCACTCTCGGCGCGGAGCAGGGGGACCTGCACGTCGGCTAGCCGCACTGCCAGTGCCCAAGCCGTTTGGGCAAGCGTCTGCCAACAACCTGGCCATGAGTTCCCTGAATTCGGGCTCTGCTCTTTCGTGTTCCTGATAGGGTGCTGGGTCTGCACGCCTGGCTCTCCTGCGCATGCAGCAGAGACGGGATCCCCCGCCCCACCGCTTCCCTCATCCGTTGTCACTTGAACAAAGAACAACCCTCACCCCCTACTTTTCTGGTTTTTTTCCTTTAGAAACATTTAAATTATGACATAAGTTTTGGCTCTGAGGGTTTTCAGTGAAAGCCAGGGTATTTTCTTTCCCCTTTTCATAACAGAAACCATATTGCTGTATAATCAAATTTATCTCATTCCTGAAGAGCAGAGGGAAGTGTGTGTGTGTGTGTGTGTGTGTGTGTGTGGTGACCAGGAGTGATGAGGGCATGCGTGTGGGGGGAAATCACTCTAAAGGTACCCAAGGCAAATACTCACAGCTTTGGCAGTACAAAACAGTGTCAGATTGGGGCACTAAATAGGCAGTAGCTGCCAAACTCAGATGTTATAGTGAGGAGAACAGCACAATAAAATGGGAGAGGAAGCTGAAAAGTAGCTGCTTGGTTACCGAGGTGGCATCTATGTGGTGGGATGGGACTCTCGTCACCACCTCCGGGGTGGTGTTCCCTGCTGGAGTGACAGCATGCTTGGTCACTATTAAACCACTCCCCATATGGGGATTTTGATCTCATTCCCTCAGGCCTACAGATACGTCTCAACAGAGTGGAAAAAACAGCACACACTACTGCAGAAACCTGCCCAAAGGGAATGGATGAAAACTACCTGCCTCCAGCAAACCCAGCTGCAGCAGGGAGGGCCCCAGACCCGGCACGCTGTGCTCAGCGCGTGCGGAGCATACTTGGCTGGCGTCTGCCCTGTGCTGGGCTCTTGCCCTTATGACTCTGCTGACTTTCTGTGGTCACGTCAAGCTTCTCAGAAAGGGCTGGGCTGCAAGGGCAGTATTCGGGCAACAGCAGTGGAAGAGGAATGTTTCAGGCACAGTAACAGCTACTCAGAAAGATCGTGCTAAAGTCCTCAATGGCACAGAGCCCTGCTGGAAGTCCAGAAACAGCCTGGAAGAAGAGAGAGTTGCCAATATGCCCAAAGGAAAGAGAGATGCTCCAGTCAACACGAGTATTTTGTCTCCCCAAGCTCCCTGGCAACCACTGTCTCGCTAGCCTTCAAGAAATCTACCAAAGGATGTAGCTAAGTTCTAACACCTCTGTTTTACAGGTGGGAAAACTCAGGAAGAAGCAGCTACTTTCAAGTTACTCACTAAATTCGAGTGTCTCCATTTTATGCTGACCTACTTTGGTACAAACTAAGCTGAAGTCAAGGGGAGCTGTGGCTCTGCCAATGAAGACTTGAAGATGCTGCTGGCTGGGAACCCAAAAATGGAGATACCTGAATTTATTAGCTACTTTTGCAAAAGCAAAAAGGGACTTGGTCACCTACAGCACTAACGTAACTTGAGACAGGCAATGAAAGCTCTGAATATGTGAAACAGAGATTTCTAAAGCCTCAAAACATAACTGAGGGTGCTCTGAAAAAGTAGGCACCCTTGACAAACCTGCTATTAAACAAAAAGCTTAAGCAGCAGCAGTTACAGCTAAGGAACTACAAGCAATCCCCTGCCCAGCTTCTGCTCCACAATCTGAATCTGAGCCTCACTGAAGTCTAGGGAAATAATACACCCCATTGACTGCAATGGGGTCTGTGTGAGACCCCAAAATCAAAGACTGGACCAGTATGGAAAAGCCCAGATGCACTCAGTTTCCTCTAACATTCCTATTAAGGATTTGAAGAGGAAAAACAAAACAAAACATAACAAAACCATCACATTTCTTTTTTGGAAAAAGCAATCCAAAAACCCAAGGAATAAGTAAATGGTCAATCAAGATCTATTGGAAAGTAGCTGAGTACAGCAACCCTCTGTGCAGGGGACTCCCTCATCCAGCAGCTCCCCCATAATAAGCACCCTGCAGACTGGGAACAGATTTATCCCGCAACCTTGAGAGAGAGAACGGGTGGCAGAGCTGGAGGGGTTGCTCTGTGCTGATAAACTGCAGTGTGGCAGGACCAGGAGATGGGTGCCCACAGACGTAAGGCTTTGCGTAAATGAAAGATTAAAAGAGAAATCTTGTTTTTTAAAATGCATAACAAAAAAAAAAAAAAAAGGAAAAGGAAGATAACAAAGTGCTCTCTGGGAGATAAGGCTAGTGAGGAGCTTTCTGTGCCTTTGTTGTTACAAGAAAAGGATAGGGAGGGAGAGTATGTGGCAGGTGTCCTCCGGAAAAGCAAAACAAAACAAAAGTTTAACTAATTTTATAGACTTGCAGGCCATGTATGAGGTATGCACATTGCTGGAATGAGCTGGGACAGATCTTGCAGGTAAAAGCATCTAAACTTTGCTTCCTAGAGTGTGGAGGGAAAGATGGGCAGATAGGATTAACTTGTGACTTACCTTTTTATTTGGATCAGCATCACCTTTTGGGCCCAATATCTCCAGCTTTTGGGAGCTGGGGTCCCATTCAGAGCCTGTCTGAGCTGATTTATTCCAGGGGGGATGTGGATATGCTCTAGCCTCAATGATACCTGTAGGTGTGGCAGTACCTGAACTGCTGGTCCTTAGAGCAGCTTCCCACATCCTTCCTGGTGGCACATTTATGCATACAGCTGAGCTGCTCTTGGCCACTCCTTAGGGCTGGAATTAGCCTATTAAAAACTTAAATTGTCTGTAGATATCATGTCGAACTGCTACTGGGTGCAGGAAGGCAGTCAAAGGAGGAGGCAGAAACTTCCTTCCCCGACATCAAAGCATTTTGCAGCAATGAGTGAACCCACACGCTGTAAATCTGACCATCATTTTACAGAAAGAGATAGTGTAAAGTTTGCCTGGGGTGACACAAGACCTTTCCACCCACAAAATGGTGCACGGTGAAGAGATAATCATGCTAACAAAGACCTGCAGAGGGAAACGCAGGCAGTACAGTACCACTCGCTCAGATGCTGATGCAAACTAGCCCTGCCAAAACAGGGTTGTGCACCATCTAATACACCCTTATATTCTCCTATGGGGCTTAGTAGAGCAGGTGCAAAGCCACGAGACTGCCGAGCAAATGCGGCTGGACTGCACTTGGGCCTGAGCCGGCTCCCGCGCAGCCTGCTTGGACCTCTCCGCAGCGTGCCTTGCCATAATTTAAATTCCAGGATCAGCATGGGCAGAGCTTGTTTTGGGCTGTGTGCACCCCAGCAGGATGGAAACAGGACCCAAGAGCTCCAGACATTATGTAATACTGCCTCGTTGTGTCAAAGTCCCGGTGCTACCCCCTCACAACGGTTATGAGCATCACTGCTGTAAAACAGCCGAGAGCTGCGGCAGCAGACTGGCAGTGCTACGCGAGGCACTTCAGCTACACTCTGGCAGGGCATGGGAAATTCCAGCTGACTAAGTGGCATCTCCCACTGTCCCTCTTACTGTGTAAAAAAGTCACTGCCAGATTGGCTTTTCCATGTAGGAAAAAAAAAAAGAAAGCTGAGAATAAGAGAGAGAAGGGGGAGAGCTTCAGGCAAGTTACTTCAGCGCTCCCCACCTCCGCTTCCACAGCTATGAAATGGCCAAAAAGAACTAAAACACTTGTCTTTCCCTGACCCATTTCTTCCCTGCAAGGTAAGAGAAAGACCAGTCCATTTGGCGAATTCCTTGTGTCCTGGAAGGGAAGGGGGGGGTCAAACCTCAGCACTGCTCTAAGAATCAAATCAACACTGTCCTCAGCTTTCTAACCTTCAGGAACAGGGTGCTCTACACTGTGGACAACTGATGAAGCAAAAAAAAAAAAAGAATGCAATGCAGTAGTACAGTGCAACTTTTGCTGGCTTTGAAGCAAATCAAAGCCAGCAACGTCTGTGTTTATATTTATACTGCATCTCTTGTACTTGATCTCCCATTAGTCAATGGGATAAGACTTGGAAAGATCTATTTTAGCAGCATTAGGTTACTACGCACTCAGAAATAAAAATATTCTTCGAGCCCATAACTGTAAAGGATTACTAAATTGGTGATGGGAAAAAAAGGTGGAATTGCAAAGGTCCATTTGTCTATCAGCACATGAACAGGCCAAACTCCTCCTCTCCACCCGTTACCACTTCCAAGAAGAATCATCTACTCGCACACTCCCCCTGTTGCAGTACCCTATACAACAACATGGCCCTACCTCCTCCTCCTCCTCAGCCCTCCCCACCAGCCTTCCTCCAGCCACCCCCAAAGGAGCAAAGCAAATAAGCCCATGCAAACCTAAGCTCGATTTGAAGCTCAGATGCCAGGAGTTTTTAGAACAAAAACACCAAGAATGTTATTTCAATCCAGACGTCCTAAGGAAGGGTGGGGAGGAGCTGGTCATGGGGAGGCAACAAAGGCTGTTCTGTTTCTTTGTGGCACGAAGCATAAGCAGATGCAGAGAATTTGGGGAGGATAACTTGGCCTTTCCAAAAAAATGGCAGCAGATGTTCATATGCTTGGCAGATACTAAGGAAGAAGGTGCCACTGAGGCGAGTGGAGAGGCACCTCCTGACTCCACACCTCTCCCAGGTGGCTGAATACTGGTGGCAGAGACAGGTCTAAAGTCCTAAGTAGGATTCAGGCACAAACCCAACTTTCAGAACAGCCAGAGCAAAATGGTTGGTAGTAGCAATACTGCAGTAGCATCTGGAAGCCCTGATCTGAGCCACTGCAGCTTACTGAGCTTACACACTAAGGAGACAGGCAAACAGATGAAGATGAAAGCGAGACAAAATGATCTGTTTAAATCACGCAGTAGAGCAATGGCAGAGCTGGGAATAGCCTCCAGCTCCTAGACTCAAGGCAGAAAGAATGACCGTCTTTGGCATGGCTTCCATATGTGTAGTCTCCTGCGCAGGATTATAATGCTAATAAAAGAAACCAACATTGGAAACTGCAGTAGGAGCCCAACCTGCTTCTATGCATGGGGGTTCATTAATATCAGCAGAAAGAGAGACTACCTCCTTCCTCTGTTCAGTCCCTGACCTCCCTATAAAGACTGGCTTTGACAGGGCCAATCCACCTCCACTCTAGTGATCTGCAGGTAGCCCAGATGGGCCTAGGCAGCTCAGTGGTGGGCTTATTTCAGCAAACACACACATATCCAAGCCAGTCTTTGGGAAGCCTGGTTATAAAGCGACCCTAAACTGCCGAGGAAGGAAGAGCCTGCAGTTAGAGCACAGGCCTGGGATTTAGCAAACACTTGTTCAATTCCTGACTTCCCTTGTTTGAGCTTCGGCAAGCCAGGAATGTCTGAGAAGAAACTACAGCCATACGCTGCTCGGCTGCAGGAAGCTGGAACGCATGTGGATTAGAAGAGGTGGATCCAACGAAGCAGCACAGCTCCTGTGCACACGGGGGACTCAGCCAAGGGCTGTAACAGATGTGTTTTAACCCATGCCACTGAGCTATTTGGGATCTGTCTCTGATTGCTCCAGTGCTCATTCATGTGTCTTCCTGACGGAAGACCAACAATAACAATTAGCATCATATAAGGAGCGGTGGATTGTTGCCAGTATTAGCAGACTCTTGAGCACCAAGAGTTTCCAATCCACTTTTTTATCCCAGCCATGCATAAGGCAGAGGTCAATCAACATTAATCAGCCTTGTTCTGGGCCAGTTCCTTCAGCATGTTGAACTGCAGTCGTTTGTCAGTGCTACGAAGAATCCCTCCTCTAGTCAACTTCTTTGCCTCTTTCTTTAAGCTGGCCAAAACAAGTATGTTTGCTGTTGGCCAGAATCTGATGACAGAGGCTAAGCCTGGCCATGCTGGAGATGGCCTCCATGCCTGCTGGGGATGAAGCTGGCGAGGCAGACTTTGCTGGGTCTAGGCTGCAGCTGGGAGCCTTGCATTGCCATTCTGAGGTCTGATTAAATCCACTTCCATCCAATGGAAGTGCCCAAACTTCATCCCACAGAAAGCAGTTTGCACAGCACACGCTGTCCTCCCATCTTTCCAATGCTCTTCAGAAACTTGCTCTCCCAGCGGCTTTGGGCTGGTTCAGGATCACTTCAGGGTAACCCTATCTGGTCCAGCAAAGGGAAAGCAAATTCGAGGCTGCTTCTCAGCAAATGAACACACTCCAAGGAAAGGCTCTGGAAGGGATCCTGATGACTTCCATATTATTTCCAGTAAATTTTGTGCTGATTCTTGGCACAAACACCGGAAATGAATAGGCTAGGTCAGGAATGTAAATAAAGTGAAACATTGGGATTTAATCTAATCTATAATTATAGTATCTGTGGTGTAGGGAAGAGAAGCTGGTGTGTTTGCACCGCAGCTCCATGGAAGAGCTAGAGGGGGGTTCATCTCCTGTTCCAAAATTTCCCTTTTTGGCTTCCAGCTTTTGGTGTCTCCCCAAGTATCTGAAACAAGCATGCTGGGCTGGCAAACCTGCTTTCCAGCAGCCGATCAGGTATAGCTCAGTAAAGAGGTGTCCTGAGGTGCTCAGAGAATGACTGGGTAAAAAGCTGAGATGGCAAGTTGGGCTGAAGGGTTAAGGAGGTTGCAGGATGCACAAGAAAAGCTCATGTCTCAGCAGCAGCGATCAGTTGGGTGTGCAGGGGAGGTGGAGGGTGTTGGGCCATGAGCCGGGTAAGCTCAGTCCTCCAGTCAGAGTTTGGCCTCTTGAGACAGCATGAGCCCTTTCTCTTGACTGGTATTTGGTGCTCAGTGCATCATGAATTGCCTGTCTCGGCACGGTGCTTCCTAGCTCCCAAAGCATCACTCTGATCGGCATTAACTGCTCTGCTGGGTGGCTGGCTCAGCGCAAGCTGAGGGCTGCACAGACATGCAGACATCTCTCCCTCTGCTTTCCTCACCCCATCCTCAGCGGGGGCTCCTCCAGACCAACCTGGGAGAAAGCTTGATGTGTTGCCTCTGATCCAGCTGAGCTCGCAGGAGAATCCTCTCTCCTGTGGCACATTTTGCCATGATTATAAGCCTTTTGTTTTTTCAGAGCTTAAACTAAATTTGTTAGTCTTCAAAGACCAACCGCATTGCCTATGTGTGTATTCTTGTGATTTCCACACGCATGGGCACCCGTGCCTGACAGGTCGACATGAGTGTCCATGTGAGCACATGGAGCACGCGTCTTTGTTGGTGTGAGCTACATTCCCTTTGAAAACCCTCCACGTCGGGACTAGCAACCCCAGTGTAATACACGCAAGGGAAAAAAAAGGGCCGACAGGCCCCATATTTTCATCAGACTGAAATTGCAAAAGACAAAGAAATTAGTTCTCCTTTTGTTAGTTTATGTTTTGAAATTACAGAAGTCTCAAGAGCAGAGAAATCAATCAGACTTTGTTTGTTTGTTTATCTGAAGAGCATTTTCTGGTTTTGTTTTCTATACTCAAGCCCAGCTTTGATCTCAGGCTGGTAATACGCCAAATGATTGGCCAACAGCAGAGTGTAATTGCTGTAGGTACTGCAGAAGAAAAGGGACAGGACATCAGGCACATTCACAGACAGGAGACTTCCACGACCTCATGGTCCCCTCTTTGGGCTTATGGGATATCCTCAGACTACTGAACAAGCAAAAGCATTTGCTTTTGAAGAGCTCTGATGCTGAACAGGATCTGTGTGTTCACCTAACAGGCTAGACAAAAATGCAGAGCCCTGCTGTGTTGCTGTAATCAAGATTATACCCAGGTCAGAGCCTTCCAAGATAGCTATTTTTCCGCAGAAACAAATGAAACAAGCAGAAGAAATTCAATTTAAAAAATGACCCTGTGCCCGTGTTTCTGTTGTTGTTATGTCCGCACGGGTTCAGAACAGAGTGTTAGCCTCACATTTCACTGTTCTGGCTTCCTTCACGCTGTGTCGCAACTGTATGGACATCTGAACAGAGGAATATTTAATATGTGTGTTTATGTATCTGGGAACGCACAGATGCTAAGTAAACACATGCTGGCTAGGTCCAAAGCTGGAGCAAATGTGTGTGCGCTGCATATATATGCATGCATAGTAGTGTAAGAAAACATGCTCAGTAGTAGGTGTACCGCTCCACGTACACGTGCTTGGGAGCGAAAGCACCAGCGCTGAGCAGCGTGCATCCTGCAGTGTGTGTGCATGTTTTTGTGTCTCCCTGAAAGTGGGCCCAGGACCCCTGGACGCCACATGAACGTGTCCCTGCACGTGTGCACGTGAGCACACATGTCCCTGGGAAGCGCAGGTCCAGCCCTGCGA
This sequence comes from Dromaius novaehollandiae, assembly GCF_036370855.1. Lineage (NCBI taxonomy): Eukaryota > Metazoa > Chordata > Aves > Casuariiformes > Dromaiidae > Dromaius > Dromaius novaehollandiae. The sequence goes on from NC_088117.1 coordinate 5,387,040, forward strand.
GCACGCGTGAAGGGAGGCAGTCCACCCGGCTCCTCGCTGTCCTGCACGAGGGTCCACAGCTCCCTGATGCCAGTGCGCTGACGCTTGCTGGCTCCCCCCAAAAACTTCTGCGCCTCTCCTGAAGGCACCTGCAGAACGCGGGAGGTGCCCGAGCCGCCCCAGGGCACGAGGCGCTGCCAGCCTCTGTGCCCCCCTCCACGCCTGACCACGGCCGCACAGCGGAGGCCGGCTTTGGCCAAAGGGATGACACAACACCGGACAAAGCTCAGTGCCTTCCACCCAAGGCTCTCCAAGCCCTTTACAGACATCAGGAATTAGATCACAGAGCCCCTAAAGAGACGGGTGAGTGCAATTATCCCTGCCCAGCAGATGGGGAAGATGATTTGGCAGCCTGGGCTGTCAAAGAGCCAGACCCTCTGGCTCCCCGCGCACTGCGTTCACCTCGGCCTCGGTCTCCCCGGCAAGCGGAGCGGCGCTTCCCTTGCCCAGCGCCCTGGCAGCCGCGCGCTGCACCGCTGATAGTGCACAACCGACCGATTTTATGGGAGGCGGATTATTACCGAGCTCTGTGGTTGTTCCAGACTCTTCCTGGCACCTTTTCAGAGCAGCCCAATTCCCAGCGATATTACTAATTATATTTATGCATTATATATATTTAACAAGAAAACATTTAAAATGATTAAATGGCAAGAGGTATCACTTGGAGCCCGCTCCTGGATGCAGCTCTGCTCCAGAGATGTGTAATAAAGGCTTTTCCCTCTTTGGAGGCTGTCAACATACTTAACTGGGGGGTGGTGGAGGGGGAGGCAAAGGGAAAGTATTAATCAAGATCCTAAAAAGTTCTCGCTGACAGACCATTTGCCAGCTCTCGCTTTAACTGCTTTTGTGGTCCCATAAAAAGTTTCATTACTCACTACAAAATGTGTTTTAATTATTACAGTCACTCTGACATTAAGCCCTGAGTGTTTCTCTCCTGCTTACTCTGTCTTTATCCTTCCTGTCCTTTTTTCCCCTCACTTTTTTTCCCCCCCTCTCAATCTCCTGACTCTTGTCACCCCCAGAGGACGCAGTGGATGCTGGGCCTAAAAAGCACACGCAGGAGAAAGAGGGGTCTGAAGAGGGAGGCGGGGACCCAGGCGATCCGAGTTCCCCAGATCGTGAAGGCCTGCAGGATTTTTGAGCCATCCTTTAGAAGAGGAGGTTGAGGAGCCCTGACCCCTCCCAGGTATACTGTAGGAGAAGTTAACGTTTGGATGCTGAAATAGTCCCACTGCTTTAGGCACAAATTACTCTGCAGCATTTGAACAGCAAATCCAATCTCTTGTTCTCAAGAAAGTTATCAGCGCTGTTTCAGGAGAGTCGAGTGAATGAGACCATCAGCACGGGTGACCAAGCATCATTACAGAAGTGGCAGGATGACAGGCAGCCGTGTTTGGTGTCCCTCTGAGCTGATAGGTGTCCTACTAACGTAAACAGGAGCTTGGTAACCAGCACCTAGCACAGAGGGCTCAGGGCACCTTTTACATCTGGCTTCTTTGCTCCCCCAATCCCACCATGCACGGAGCTGGAAGCCCATCACAGTGAAGATGTGGGTTATTCCAGTGGGGTATCCCACAGACCCCCAGGGCCTCCAGTGCTGTACTGGCAGGCACTGGTTTGCCATTTCATTAGCTGAGCCTAACACTCACAGCAACAAAAGAGTCTCATCGTTTGTACAGTGTTTGGTGTAACACAGCACAGAACAAACCAAAGCCCTTAGGCCCCATTGTAAGAGAAAAGCTAATAACAATTAATTAATAGCACTGGAGATTCCCCCTTGCCCCCCAGCACCTTCCCATACGCCTCTCCTTACTTGTAGAGACCATCTGGTTCCAGGCACTTGAAAATGACTGAATAGAGGCTGGTTTCGGGGACATCTCCATGGCTCCTACCCGCTGCCACACAGGAGGTTGCAAGGCCAGAAAGCAAATCATCTGCAAAGCTCAAGGATTCTCCTGGAGAGAGAGAGAGAAGAGCAAGACCGAAACGTTAATACAGAAGCGAACTCCTGCTGACCATTTAAATAATAACGCAGAAACACCCCTACGCAGCACAGGCCTAAGGGCAATCAGCAAAGTCTAGCTGGCTGTGGCTGGTAGTAACGACCCCAATTCTATATGGGGAATATTGCCTATGGACGACGCACAAAGCAAGTAGAAAACACACTTGGGCCATCAGTTACAACAGCAATCCACAGCAGAAGGACGAGGGGCCTACACCAGCCAGCCAAAAGCAGACAGCATGAAGTCATAGCTTGGACAGTGGAGCAGTGCATTCATGGAGCATATAGGCAACATGTGGACTCACTTCAAGGACAGCTGACAAGCCAACTGCAAACACCACATGTGGGACCCGCATCCAAGAGCGGGCTCTGCGGCTGCTCTTCAAGCTGGTTGTTGCAATGACTGTAGTTCAGCCACACCAAAGGACTGTCACTTTTCAAGGGTTTTTAAAAATATTTAAATTAAAAAGAAAAAGCTGAAAGACTTTTGTTTGCTGTCTGTTTTACAAAGCTTATTTAACACTTAGCTCGTGACCCAGCTGAAACTGAAAATGCCCCGTTGACTAAGCTTTTGAGGCCTGATTATCCCCTGCTTTGTCCATGTGGCTCACTGTACTGGGGCAGGGTCTCCACCAGGTAGGTCCCACTGCTTTCCATTTCCATTTTGCATCAATGTAACCGAAAGTCCAAGATGCCAAGCGATACAAAGCCAGACCAGGTGCCCTAATTGCGCCCTCACTCACACAGATGGGAATGAGAGGAGTCTGCTGCAGCTGATAGAGTTATGCTGGTATAAGCTAACTCGGACGCAGATCGCTGTGCAGGGTACCTTGTGCATGTGTAAATGTCAAGACACCAGAGCAGAGAGAGGAGAATTCCCTTCTCAGCACATTTCTTTCTTTATTTTTCTAAAAGTAAAACTGACTGAGAACTACTGCAATGAAACACAATCCTAGATTCTTGGTATATGGTGTAAGAAACAACCCATTGATATAATGAACACAGAACACCTAATTGTGTGGGCTGATTACCCAGGTAGAAAAAAAAATCCCCTCCCCTCCAACCCCTCAAACCACATTTGCGTCTTGTCACAAAATTCAAAATTCAATAACAAATGTCCCCCTTGGCTAGAGAAAAGAGCAGCAATAAATTCTTTTCCTCCCTAAAGGAATCCAAGTCTTAATTATTCATTTTAATGCTCCCAGCACGACTTGTTCTTTCCAAACTTTTTTCAGGCAGCTCTGTCACTAGTCTCTGCAGCTTAACCTAGTTACGAGACGTGGGTCTGTACCAAACTCCAAGCCAATTCAACATGCAGGTTTGGTTGGCAGCAGCAAAATCACTGCTTGGAACTCGGAAGCATTGTGCGGCCTTGAGCAAGTCCCTTAGCTCTAGGTTTATGATCTAAACAAACAAACAAAAACCTTTTGGCTTTTACTTGGCTATTGCTCTTTTCCAACTTTCATTTCCGTCCTTTTTCATACAAAATGTAATTGGATTGTGGAACTCCCTGTCACAAGAAGTCACTGGGAACAAAGACACTGCTATGACTTAAAAACAAGATGAATCACAAACACATAACGAAGAAGTAGGAACAGTTTGTGTTATCAAACTATACAGAGAGCTTTTAAAACCTCTTCAAACCTCAAGCAACCCCTATTTTGACCAGGAAGAAGGTTCCCGGGGGACAGATTACTCCACGGTTGCCTGCTGCGGGGACCTCACACGTTCCTCCAGGGCACTCAGAACTCGCCGCAATAGCAGGCAGTGCAGACAGCCCCCAGGTCAACCCCGCCAGGCAGCTCCTGCGTCACCACTGAAGGTGTCGGGGTTCATTTCATTTTATTGTGTTTCCGTTATTGCACTTTCTTTGCTTGCTTTCCTACTTCACTTGGACCTTGCTCTTTGCAAGCGGGAGCCATACACCTCTGAGCAGATGCCAGGCAGTCCCGGTCGTAGGTGCTCATTTGCACTGGGATCAGCACTGACCTTTCCCCACTACACCTTTGTTATTTAGAGCTGCGGCGGCTGAGCTGAAGCTTTCCCCGTTGCCACACAGGCAGATGAGTTCCTCGGGGAGAACTGGCAGGTGGCTTGGGCTGAGGTGACGTGGGATGTGTTGTAAGGACCGTGTGTGTGTGCGTGTCAATACCGCAGCACACAGTGTTTGGGCACACCACTCGTTCCTGCATGCTGGAGAGCCAACGCTCTCCTGGCTTATGACACCACTTCCCTGTTACCAGTTTGAAATGCTGTTTTGCAGTTGCAGAATTTTAGAGAAGTTCAGTAGTGTCTAGTTGCTGACTTCTCAAATAACCTCCACCCAGAGGGAGACAACAGGGTAAAAATAACGCTTTCATTAAAGAGAGCATGGAGGTCATTAACTGCCCTATAGGGACCCTCACAAGCCAAGGAAGAGGAACAGTGTCAGTGCCCAAGTCCTTTCAGCCTTTCCTCAGGACTTTTTTTTTTAACATTAGAAGACACAAAACAAATTAAAACAGAAAAAACAGGTCCCAGTCACTAAAGCATATATCTTGTATCATATAGGCAAGGAGACAGAGATTAATGCCAGGCCCTGGCACCCGGGTCCCTTTTCCTCATTCAGCCCAGCTGGCCAGGCACAAGCATCTCCATGCTTCTGCAGTTACCTTCTCATGTGCCTCACGGCAGGGAAGGCGAGATGGGCCACGGCTCGCTGGCAAGGCTGAGGCAAGCACTCTGGGGTGAATTCTGGAATAGCGTATCACCCATCCAGGCACCAAACTACAAGGTGAAACTTTACGTCATGCCCCGCACATTGCGAGAGTGTTGGATGGCACCTTTGTTTGAAAGTCTGGTCCCCCAAGAAACTAAACTGTTTACCCAACCCTCTCATTCAGTACCTAGGTTACTACTACCTCACTAACATCAACAATTAATACTAATTTCAACCATCTCTTCTGTTAGCAAGAGATTTCCTTTCACAGGGGAATGTGAGGACCCCCAAGATGGCCACGTGTGTAGCGAAGCCGCGTTAAACACAGCTCTCTGCAGCTCCAGCCTTGCCGGTGAGCCTGAAACCTCATCCTGCACCCGAAGCTGAGCAGCTGCCCGAGGTGCTGCTCAACGGGAGCTCTGGGGAAACACCAGCAGAGCTCCGGCTATCCCACGTAATATCCTGTTGAATATACCCTTGCTGCAGTCCTGTGCTCCAGAATCACTGCCCTCCATATATGCGTACGGCAGATATGTAAGCAGGCTGGAAATTAATGGATTGACGTTCACCAGGGTCTCCTGACAGCCTGATATCGCAGCTTAGAGAGGCGCGCCATGTCCCCTTCCTTCAGTCCAAGCTCAGAATGGCATGGCCCTTATTTTTTCCCCAAGAGACTGCAGAAATCACTGTTTCAGATGTGCCATTCATTCATTTTGTCGCAGCCAGACATCTAATCAACGACTTTGTCTCACTGGCCTCCCAGAAACTTCTGCTCTCTGGCTAGTTTACGAGACAGCCGCGCAGGCTGCTTTTGCCGGAGCTGCAGAGCCAAGCTGCAGGGGGGTGGGCCGGGGCTGGGAGGGAGACAGAAGTGCGGCCTGGCTGAAGGAAAGAGCAGTCAAGGTTGAGAGAGCCGGCACGCGGGCTGCTGAAGCTGGCTATGGACTCCTCCCTCCCCACCACACACGGAGGACCAAGCTCGAGGGACAGCATTAGGGTACGGAGACGCAGCAAGCGGAGCCTGCAAGGCAGAGCGGAAAATAACAACCACCACCATCCAAACACATCAGAACAGGAAACATCCTCAGAAATTATCCATTCCGGAAAACTGGCACGGAGACAGCATGTGAGCTGGCAGAGGCACGGAGGGAATGGACCATAAGGGATGGTAGAAAGGCAGCAGGTTGCTCACCCGATCCTGCATCAGGACTAAGCAGCACTTCACAGAGCTGGACACTCTTCAGCTAATCTTGTACAAACAAAGCTCTGATGCCCGCAGAAGGGACCATACCCAGACATGTTCCCTTTGTCCCCTCCTCCAGAAAGGCACTCAAATCACGCTAGACATATGCATATGGCGGACAAACAAGCTAGTGCTTCGTGGCTCCAGCCCCTGAAGAGCTGGCTCCAGCTCTCGGCTGAGCAGGACCTTCCCTCTTCCTACAGCTCAGAGAAGCTCCAGGTGGTGCTGGCTTTGGGTCCCAGGGATGGAGACCATCTCTCTCGGGTTGGGCAGCAAAGGGGAAGGCAGCCAGAAGCAGCTAGGGACTAGAGGCAGGCAAGGAGCTAAAAGAGAAGGGGTGGGGCATGAGCTGGTACAGGCAGACAAAGCGATGCTCTGGGGCACCAGGTCCTCACCACCGTCAGCCGTGTTAGCAGCAGCAGCAAGAGCGGTGCAACGTGCACGGCGTGGAGAGAAGGCCTCACACCTCAGCCTCTGCCTAAGGCCCTCCTGATCAGTGTACTGGTGTGGGGAGGGACAGGTGAGGGAAACTGGAGGGGACCAACATCGGTGAACAAAGCGTTTCGAATCAGAAACGTAGCCAGAGCCAGCAAGTGAGAAAGAGCAGGAAATTCGGACGCAGAACAAATCCCCTCTTGGCACTGTGCTCTCGGACACTAGCAGTCCCCTTGATTTCTCCAACTGCCCCCCAGGCCACAGCATAGCTGTGTTTTTTTGGGGTTTTTTTTTTTTTCAGGCCCTAAAGAAAAAGGGTGTTGGGAAGCTTTTTTTTGCTCTGTGGAGCAGCTGTGCTGTAGACACTTTAACTCAACACACCTATTGCTTGTCTGCTATAGGGGACTGGGGAGCTCCTCCTAGTTCTGCATCCCTAGGACATGGGGCTGGGTGAGGTGCTGGAGGGGGAGACAGGGAATGAATCTTTGCAGTTGGAGAAAGAGGAAATTATGGACTGGCAGAGATAAAGACGACGAGGGGTGGCAAAGGAACTAGCTGGGCAGAGAGACTGTGATGAGCAACGGTGCAGGACCAAGGGGGAGATTCGGACTGGTTGTCCATGGGCACGAGGAATATCAGTCAGGCTGTCTATGCCAGGGAAAAGGAGAGATGAGACAAGAAAGGAAAATGCAGGGCTGAAACAGGGAGTGCAAAGGGTGAAGCTAGGACTTGCAGGGAGACTGGAAGTAGGATGGAAAATGTTATACACAACCACTGAATTAAACTGTGTGTTAAAATTGCACAGATAACTGTCCTTAAGGCACTCACAATCTTTAGGGTGCTTGGCTTTGCAACCTTAGTCATGTTCTCTTAGCGTAGTTTTGAAGGGAGGGGAGCAGGCTAGCAATGAGCAATGCCTTTAAATGCAGGAGTGGCTGCATCACACGATGGTCTGACTGCCACCGAGTCCAACGGGACCTGCCTCGACTGTGGAGTGCGCTGCTAGTCCTCCTGCATGGGAGGAAATGAAGTTCACAGGGTTTGCCAAGGTGATGTCAATTTGGTTTAAGCCAAAACCCTTGCAACAAAATCCCTACAGCGAAAGGGTGCTGTGTGTTCAATGCTGAGCCTCCGGTGAACTTTCCTCTTTCACTGGCCCTGCTACAATGGAACAAAAGCAAAGAGCTTGTTACCAAAATAGCAAAATAGATGCTAGCAAAGGTGCTGAAATCTCAGCCCCAAGGCTGGGAGTATTTCTGCACCCGTGTAAGCTGCCGCGAGATTGCTGCTGGTGCACGGACCGTGGAGCAAATGTGGGGTCAGGTGAGGGACGCCCCAGGGACCAACCGACTACCCCGAGCTGCCTGTCAATCCGCAGCATATGCGGGCAGGTGCTCTTCTGTGCTCCCCCCCGGTGACTTTTTTGTTCGTCTCACACAAAGCAAAGTGTCTCTTTCTTCCGTCTGCAGTATGCTGAGAGCAGCTGAAACAAATTTTCCTAAGCTTTGCCTAGGACCAGAGGAGAACAACTCATTCTCTAGATTTAGACTGGGAGCTTGTCAGTTGGATGTAACTAAGGCAGTGGGTGTATTTGCTGGAATCGCAAGAGGATGATGGACCACAAACACAGTCCTACCAAGTACTAGTGGTGCCAGGTTGTTGCATTCTGTAGCGATGGAGGAATACTGACCTAACTGCACAGGGCCTGGTGGCAGCTCGGCTGGAGGGTACTGTATAGTGTTGGTCTGTGCTCACGAAACAGGCACCAAAACTGGACAAGCAGGAAATAAGGGTTCATGGGGGAATAATGAAAGGCACAAGGAGTTTACCATGCAAGTGCAGACAAAGCAAAAAAAAAAAAAAAAAAAGGCCAAGCAGAGATACATTACTCTATGAATACATCAACAGGGCAGGCACTCAGATGGAAAATAAATATTTAGGCTAATGGGCAGTAATGGCACAAGAAAGTAAAATGGATATGAATAAATGGTCTGCTCCTGAGAAGGGCAAATAACCTAACAATCTTTTAAGATGGAGCTGATCACTTTATAAAAGGGATTATACGGATAAGTAGCTTGTGATGGAAAGCAAAGGGGCTTCTCTTTCCCGTCTGGACCTGTGTTCTCACACACTCCGCCAGCAAATATAAAGAAGGATTTCAGCCTCCCAAAGCAGCCCTGAAGCACAGACCTTCTAGACTGCTGTAGTATCTTTGCTCGCATTATTAAATTTCAGAAAGAATCCAAAGGTTCTCTGCAGAGTAAATGATCGCTAAGTAGATCATCTCTGTGGAGTAGGAGATATTTTATTGACCAGACAGCCATCTGTGTCCTTCATTAATAGTAATAAATAATTGATGTCATGCTAAATAAAGCAATAAGCTGTTACAGATATCAAGGACAAATGACCAGCTCCTGTGACGATGTCTCACCTGTGTTCACTTCTCAGTCGCAACAAATCCAAATCAGAGCTGTACATCGTTATGATAAGTGCCGTACCCAACAGAAGATGCTACCTGCCCCAGGCTGATGACAGGGTACTGGGGCAACACCGCTCCGCAGCAGGATGCTGACACTCCTAATTGCATGCTGTGTCCCCGCAAGACTCTCTTCCCCCTACCTTCCACGCCACTGCCTTCCCATGGCTGGTCTGCCCCAAGCCGTCCAACTCCCCAGGCAGCTTTTGAAAACCGATCCCTGCTCTAGCAAGGGCTGCCACAAAGATGCAGCTCCCTCCATGTGGCATTTCCCTTTGCTCTCCAGTGCAACTCCTCATGAGTGCCTTGTACTCTTCTGCAGACAGAGCTGTGGAGTTTGGCAAAGCTCCTCTTCTTGGTTTTGTAAACATGTATCTCACATTGACTCCAGTGGCACCATGAGTCAGAGCTCTCCCCAAAGCAGAAGAAAACAACAGCACATCTGGAGCTTGCAGGGGGGTTATCCCTAGTCTGTGAAGCTTTGCAAACCTGTGCTGGGTAAGGCCAGGGTTGACTACACCAAGGAGTCTAGGTCAACCCACTACTGACGGCTCTGGCAGAGCCCCCAGAAACTTATAACTCAGCAAGATTTCCCAGTGGGGGGACTCAAGCTGACAGAGGACATCCCAGGCTCAGCAGCCTGTCTGCAAAGCTGATCTGATGATCTGGTCTAAAGCGAGTGCATTTCTAGTCATATGGGGCTGTATTCAGACTGCTGATTCTGACACCTACCACGGGCCAGGAGAGGGACTGAGGAACTAAAACGGACAGGAGCAGGCTCAGCCACTCACTGTCAGCATCTACCAATGCTACATCTGACTCTCTCCTTCGACTGCGAAACGTGCCAGCGCCCAGCAGTCATGGATAGCATGCAGGATGAATCACTTACCAGCTATGACTCCTGCTGAAGACAACAGAGTTACAAAGCTGAGTTCAACTAGACTAAACAAGAGAGCTAGGTCAGGAGACTCCTCTAAGTTAGAGAAGGAAAGGTCCTTTTGGACCTTCAAGCGAGCTTCCCAGGGCTGAGAGCAGCAACGGCAAAGTCCAGGTCGTGCAAAACAAAGAAGAAACGAAGAGAGGGGAGACCTCTCTGCTGTGACTTTGCCATTGAGATTCCTAGAAAGAGCAAGAAGAGGAAAGTGTGCAGACACCAATGTCTCTCAGTCTTGACAGCTTCTTTACTAGACTAGATTAAAACAATCCTGCAGCGTTACCAGTCACTTTCTTCTGATTGTGGTTTTCTCTGTCTTTCTCCCTCTTGCTTTTTTTCAACCTGTTTTTAATTTACTCTTGTGGCATCTCTGACTGTGACCTCATTCTGGTACTTAGGAAAAAAAAGAGAGAGTGTCCTTTAAAAAAGAAATGGAAGAAATCATATTTTATTTAGCTTGGTTGGTTTTGAAGCTTTAGCAGAAGAAAGATTAACCTTTTCTGCCTAACTTAATGAAAACAAGGAGAAAGTCTGTATGGATAAATAAATATCTGTGTGGGTACGGAGCAGGCATGATCGTGTTACAGCCCCGGTGGAGCTGTAATGGGGAACAGGCGCGTTCCTGCACAGCGGCTCCCAATTCCCTATCCATTTTCAAGGAAAGAAAAACAGAGTAGAATGTCAGAGGCCCAAGTGGGCATAAATGAGGAAGCCCAGGGAAGGCAGATGGGGCCCAGCGAGGACTTCCGTCCCCGGCAGTGACCTTCGGAGCAATGCCAGGAAAGCAGATGGAATAGGAGGCTTTACTCCACTTTGCTCTTGCCAGGTTTTGTTTCTGAAATCAGGAAACAAATGGCATGCTGAGGCCTCCAAATTTGTCACGTTTTGGGGGTCCTCTTCACAGCCTCCTCTTCCTCCAGGGCTATGCCTCCAAGGAGCTGAGGTTCAAAGGAGGGTTGTGAGCAGAAGGCCTGTCCCAGCTTTTTGGAACGATAGATGGGGAGCACAGGCTTGCAGGGCTGTTCCTCCAGAACAAGGTTATACCTGGTATTAATGTGCTCTGGTCTGGCTCTTGGTGGGGGAGGGCAGTGAAAGGTGGTTTGTCTTGGATATGATGGGCTGATTTAAATTAGTGTAACATAACTTCAGGCGACAGAGCTGTTCTGATTTACATCAGCAGATGGTCTGTCTCACTGCCTAAGAGATCATTAAAAGCAAACTGTCCCCACTGATCCTAGTGGAAGGATGTCAAAACCTCTTTCCCCAGATAGCTTGCCAGATTATAAAAGAAATAAAAAGGCCTAGTTCTTACTGAAAAATCTTCTGCCCACATTCCAGGAGTACCCACACATGCTGGCCTCCCTTGTTAGATGGAGTAGACCTAGGTCCCACTCCTGAAAAGCCTGCAGTCTCCAAAATCATTTCTTCGTTGTGACTTCTCTCAAAGACACATCAGGAATCCCTTCGGCAGGACACAGGTAGTCTAGGTTAAAACTAGATATAGAAAAGCCAGTGATTATTCCCTGCAACTTAGGGCACAGTTTGTGCCTCACTTGCTAACTTACACAACAGACCTGGTAGCAACACTTCACTGAACGACTGGTCACCTTGCCTGGTTAAGCTATGAATTTGGGGGGGAACTTGTTTTGTACTCACATACGGTCTATATGATACCAGATATATTTGTAATGATGAAAGGCTCTCTTCTGGCCTTCTGCTGACTGAAGACTGCATGTGTAAACAAATGAACTTTCCAGAGCAACATTTTAGTTGAGCTAAGAGCAAGAGTTGCATTTTAGTGCCGCAGAAGTCCCTTGAATGTCTTTGTTGCTGCTCTCTAGGGCTAGAACTTGCTGCAGACAAAGCGACACACAGAATTGAAGGACAGGCTGTCTTGCACTACTCTTACCAAGGGCAGCCAACTGAGCAAAAGAAAATGGTCTTAATTAGAATGAGCTGCGATGTTCTAAATCATGATGCACAAGGCTAATCACAAGCGTATCCTTCTTTTAGAGTCGTCAGCAGGACTCACTGCTACTTCATCTGAGCTCTCCACACATGCTGCTTATGACAGATCTTTTATAGTCAATATCTAAGACCTCGGAAAAACTGCTTCAACTCATGTAAAAAGGCATTGCCTCCTCCATCTCCCCCAAGGCAGCATGCTGCTGGAGGAAAGTGGGAACTAATGCATTTCATTCTGTGCTGCAAGCCTTCCAGTATTTCTCAGGGTTCACTGGGTTGCTGAAGATCAACCACAGCCAGACACAAGCTGAGTCTGCTATGCTTGGAGCCATCCAGACATGGGCCAGTTCCAGTCTCAAAGCCACGTATTCACATTAGCATGAATGGATCTATTCCCCTGGAGTTAGTTTTGGGCTCTGTGGCACATTAACACAGTTGCCTGATTTGAAGGCAAAGTGGGACTCCCTTTGTGCTAGGAGCTGTGCAGACACACAGCAAACACATGAACTTTGTCCTCAGATACTGCTGTTCTGGCAGAAGATCCTGTCCATCACCACAGATCTTGTTCCCACCCTCATTCTTGCTTTTCTTTCATTTTTAGATTCTTTTAAATTAGAGGTTTCTAAACAATGGACTAGTGATCTTGACCGCTGGTAGTCCCTGAGGTCCATGGTCAGCACTCTGCAGCTGATCCAAGGCCTGCCTGGAGCCCTGTGTTCAAAAGGAATACCACCAGCCTTGCTACATCCCCAGAACCACTCTTCTACCACATAAACTGATGTAACAGATATTTCACAGAAGGCAACAAACCCTGTACCACACATAACCTCTTTCTTAAATGCACAAAGCTGCTTCTCTGTTGCAGTTCTTAAGGAAAAGTAAGCGTTTGCAAGTCACTGTCCTAAAATGACTCCCAAATTTTGGATGCAAAGAAGACACCAAACAGCTGGGCTCCACCAGCCTGGAACACTAGATGGTTCCATCTGCTGCTGGGATTAAGATGCCTATCTTGAAACGGTGAAACACACTGGAGGGTAATCCAGGGATCCTTCCTAAATAAAGGCCAAGGACTAGGTGATTCTAGCCAGTCCAAGTGGGCCCTAGTGATATTCCTACCCTGTGTCTGACATGGTAACTTGCCTAGTACACAGTCCTCCTAACCTGCTTAGTACACTTTGGTCTGCCAAGAAAGCAGGGGAGACCTGCCGAACAGTGGGTACAGGTCTTCATGTCCAGCTCTACTGAGTGTTCTGTTACCTTTATTTTCAGCTTTCTATGACCAAGCACCCAGGTAGTTTAATACCCCACAGAACCACACTGACTGACTTGCACTCATTTGAGGATTAAGTCTTTAGGCTGTGCACGCGCGCAAACACGCGCACACACACAGAGCCTCAAATACCAAACTAGCAGGAGGGGGAAAGAACACTTCTTAGGAAGAAACTCAGTGTGCAATTAATCTCTAAAAACATGATTATCTTGAGTAACTTGTCAAATCAAGTTACTAAAAACCTATGCCAAAAAGCTATCAGTTGTTCTGTGCTTTGCTTCTCCTTGCACTTTTTTGGGAAAGTGAAATTTCTGGAGTTCTGTGAGATCAGAAAATTACTTCTATATCACCACTGTTTCCTTCCCCTCCTCCTGGTCCCATCTTACACTTCGTGGCTCAGTGCTGGACCATACACCAAAGTTCATTACTGGCCATGGCAACCGATTTAAACTATTCTTTGTTTGGTCCAGTTTATTCTAAGTAAAGGCAATATGTGCAGATGCTGATGTTTGTGGAGAATTAGTGATAAGACTTTGGACCAGGATATTCAGAGGGGCTCAGCACACATGACTGCAGCCAGATCTGCAGCCTGTTGGCCAATGAACACTTACAAAAATTGGTCCTGATGGAGGGACCTGCATAGAAGCAGACCTCTTACCTGGCCTCAATATGCAGTTTTGAGCATTTGAGAATGTGGGGGCAGATCCTCAGTTCATAAAATCTCCTGTAGCTCCCTTGAAGTCAATGGAACAATAACAATTTACACTAGCTGAGTTTCTGCATCCTGGCTGTGAGCTATTTGGAACAACTATACCATAATGATTATTACAGATATTTCGAATCACTTGTCTAAGATGGATAGGAGAATACCATTGTACATGAAAATACAGACTGGGTTTGCTATGATTTCCAAAGAATTATTGAGCCATATCTTGCAAACATTTACACATGTTTAACTTTATTCATGTGAGTTGTTCCATTCCACTCCTGTGCCACATAAACTAACGTACATGTTTGCACGATCGAGGTTAAACCTTGTGAAAACGTAGCAAGTTCTGGACATTTTTGTAGGTATGTTCACTTAGCTTAGATTCAGACTAGGAAGCATGTTATTTCATTATTCTTCTTTTCACAAACTTCCATTAATTCAATCAGGTACTATAGGAGAAGTCAAATGTGGTATCATGATAAAAATTGAGAAAAGCAGCAAATATGTGACCAAACCCAGAAGCCAGAAAACACTCTCTCAGTCAGAACTAACACATGCAAGAGATGACGTCAGTTCTTGAACAAGGAATTACCTGGGTTACTAGAATACATTCACAAGTTCCTTAACACAGATAATGAATCATTCACTTCTTGATTTCCTCACAATGAAGGTAACATTTTTCTTTACAGTTCTGACTCATTAGAAGACGCAAGTCAGTGAAATGAAGAAAGAGCTGGGAATCTCTTGACCAGTAAGAGTCTAGTTCATTGTCAGTACATCCATCATCACATCAGCAATTACTCTGCATTTTCCACCAAGAACACAAAGCGAGACAGTATCTCCTGCACCACTGTACAGTCCCGCTGCTCATGAGGACCGCACACAATCTCTAATTCCTAAAATTGAGCTGTTTTTGTCTATTTGAAGACAAAACATATTTCAGCAGAGCACCTGACATCTAAAGACCGCAGTGCACTTCATGAAGGCCATTAATGCCTCTGACAGTGTGGCAGCATTCACATTCCTCAGTCAAGATATGAGCTCTGTTACAACACACACCTGCATAGCAGAAGGCTACAGTGTTAGGAGAGGAGGCAGGCAAAGGAGCAGAGACACAGAGAAAGGAAATTACTTTTTCAAGATCATGCAGCAGGCAAAAGGCAGATTCGAGGCTAGAACCCAGACCCCCAGTCCAGATCTCTAGCCACTAATGCCTGGCTTTCATCTCATAAAGACTATTAACTCCTTGTTATAACAGAGCAAAATTCAGGCACTGAGGAGATACCAAATAAGAACGCAGCAGGACGCTGGCACAGGAAGCAGTATCTTCTGCTATGAATTTTAAGTCACACTTCCTAGAAACCAAGACAAATCAATCTTCACATCCACAGGCAAAGGAGAGTTGTCATTAACAGGACAGCTCCGACGGAAGCTGTCCCTCGGTGCAGGACTGCCTGGGAACCACCTCACCGAAGGCCCTGTAGGGTGGGAATAGTTGTTTGACTCCTAGATGTCCTTGGCAAAGCAAGTTATCTGGGCACGCTCAAAGTCCCCAAGATCACCGATCGCTACAGAATGGTTAGCTGGAGACACGTCATCGCCGCCAACTGTGTAACATCCCACCACTTAGAGGACAAAAGACAGATTTCCCAAATGAGCAGAGGAGGATTAAGCCAAGTGGTAAATGGATTCCACGGCTGTCTCAGGATCTGTGCCGATGAGGAAAGCCAGTGCCAGGTAGCCAACCCGGAGCTCACACAGCGATATTATCACTTCCCTTTTTTCTTCCAATCCATAAATAGAATCCAAACATTGCTTGGGCCATGTTAGAAAGATAAGGAGAGTCTCTCCCATCCCTTGCAAAGCCTGAAATAGAAACCCCACTACTCCCTACCCTAAGCATCAAGCGTAGGATGCTGACATTTAGCAGTAGGGAAAACTACCCAAACAATGAACCCTCTTTCTCTCTTCCCCCCTCCCTCCCTCAGTCCCCTGGAAAATGTTCATAAAGCAAAGTGGAAAAAAAAAAAAAAAACCAAAACCCAACCCCAACACCCAAAACCCAACCCTCCAACGGCTGTGGAAATAACATGTAGAGGAGCACAGTGAGTCAGTCTCTGCTAACTGCACAAGGATCACCAGTCCTGAAGGCGGAGATGATTCACCAAGGGATCAAGAACTAGAAGGGTGAAGAGACCAAAAAGAGGGTGGGGAAAGAAATTGTGTCCAAGGAAGGGAGGGAATAAGAAATTAAATGTTTCCGGATTGCATGCACCTAGCCATTTATCAAACACAATTCATTTGGAATTGATTTTGGATTATTCTCTTGATAATGGTAAGATTATTCCCTTGTTTCTTTCTGCAACCTTTCTACATGAGACCAGAAGCAAAACTACTGTAAGACCACAACCAGTACTCCTACCTTGCTCCTTTCTCTCTCTCTCCCCTCCATGAGATGCTCAGTGGAGCCTCACCTCCCTGCTGCTTCCATCCCGCCTTTCCTGCACCCATTCCCCTTAGCTGCTGCAGTATTACATGATTCTGTTTTCCCCATAAAAGATGCCTTCAAGGAGATGAGAAAAGCAGGGCCTGCTCAGGCGCACGGCATGCTGTGGGGAGGCCCTTCTGGATGCCACAGGCACAGAAAGTATATTGTCACCATAGATGGAAAGGAGGATGGGGGCTCCGGCTCCTGGAAAGAATTCTGCTTGCCAGAACGCTTTCCTTTTATTCCTCCATTCATCCTTCTTTCTCAGCTGCCCCCCCTTTTATCTAATAACCATAAAAATTCTAACACAAAAACTTGCTCTGAAAAAAGCTAAATACCAAAAAGAAAAAAAAAATCTCCCTCTCAAGTTCACAATGAGAGCTGTAAAACTTTTTCAGCTTGGAAAATTCTCCCGGTCAGTTTTTCCTACTGTTTAATCCCCGCTTTGAGTTACACAGAATGAGTAAACACATTTTATAAGGTTCTAATTCATACCTAACCCATACAGTTTATAGCTTAACATAGTAAAATATACACACACACACACACACGCATACTTTATACACACACGCACACACATATACATCTACATATGTATAAAATAGCCTTGATTCCACTCCTGCGAGCCTCACAGCAGCAGGTCTGATTGCTCCGACGTGTGCTCTGCTATGAAAGGAGGCCTGGCGTGGTTAGGTGTGAGTTAGCTGGCCTGGGGAGTAGTTTCCGCTCCAGATTCCTGCAACCTCCTTTGTAATAAATAATTAGTCAGTCTCGTTAAGGGAGCGGCGGGAGAGTGGGAACATCCACTGCTCCGTCCTCGGAGGGCTAAGGAACGCCACCACGTGGAGCCGAGGAAGAGTTTTGCCTGCTCGCTGCCCAGCGAGCACCTGGAGCGAAGCTGCGTCCCAGGAATGCAGACGGAGCCGGGCTCGAGGTGCTGCGGCCGAGGGAGCGCAGCTACCGCGGTGCAGTGGCAGGCGCCAGGCAAAGATGCCATCGGTCTGAAAGGCGCTTCCCTGGGGCCGGTCACCAGAGAAAACCCGAAAGCGAGTAATCAATCCAAAACTCACCTATGAATGCTACTGAGCTTAGTTCTGGAGGAAGGTACAGCCCCACACCTGAACATCTCCAGGCAGCTATGAGTTAGGGTTGTGCTGCAAACATTTTGTCCTGTGCCCAGGATCTGCACCAAGCTGCTGTAAGGGTGGTTAATCCTCTGCTGCTCAGCTACTTCCTAAGCCTTTGTACGGTATCATGGAGCAAGGGTGAGGCCAGCTGCTCTGTGCTGTGGATACCGCTAAGGCCAAAGCGCTAGCTGAAGCTCAGCCTCCCACCTCAGCTTTTGAGAACCAGCCACCACCTCATGCCTCTATCTCCTTGGAGGCAGAGCTGATCGATGTGCCCAGTTAGACCTGGGCTGCACTTCGGTCCTCTCTGTTTTTTCAGCCTTTTAACCAGGTGTAGGCAGGGGAGATGCAGTCCTTTGGACCACCAGTCAACACAGTCAGCTAATTCTACGCAGCAGGAAAAACACACAGCATGATGCAGAGAGCTTGTGAACAACAGCAAAGCCCCAAAGCCTACCGGGAGCTCTATCTTACCATTTCTAAAGAAAGTCCATGAAGCAAGAGCTATTCTCAGGCACGCTCAAGAGTGAATAACTGTGCCCATCAGACCAAAAATCTTCTCAACAACGTTTGCAGCCTCTGCACAGCAGGAGGCTTTTAGCATTTTGATCTGAATGCCAATGGCTTTGTAACTTGGTTGTAACCTGAAAGAAGGAGATTTTTACTACTATTGACTAAGGAATTGACTCTACATTTGCTCTTAAAGAGGTGAGTTCTCTTGAGCTATTGTGTTTTGGGTTTTCCTGGTTGTTTCTCCCAGCAGCTTGCTACTGAACTAAACCAAGGGCTTTGTACTGTCCAATACTCCTATCATGGAGAACATCCCTTACTGATTAGAGTATCATTTCTACTATATCTCTGCAAGACCACACCAAGACATCATTTCCCCATAGGAAAGAGAAACAGTAACAGATAGAGAGAGAGAATGGTGTCAGAGACAGAGCCAAAGCCTTAGCAGCTCCACTGATATGAGTGAGGATGAAGCAATTTGTGCCAGTTGAGAGCACGGCTCTAAATCTTGCTTGGTGTGGTTCAGCTTCCCTGAGCAGAAAGACGAGGCGGCAGTGACAACGCCCAAAAAACACTCCATGTGCTGAGGTTTGCGGCTGTCCAGCAAAGCCTTTTCACAGCATTTGCTTGATTAAACAGGATTTGCTGCCCTGAATGCCACGTATTCCACTGATGGGCTTTCCTCTCCCAGAGGGTATCCAATTAACCAGCAGAGAAAGCAGAGAGTGACAATTAGCTCCTTTTCGATTTCTGATTCACCTTCATACCTCCCATCACCTTGTTATTTCTCTTCCCTGCTTGTTTTCCCCAGCCCCAACCTCTCTTCCATCCAGAAAACCAAAGAAAAAACAGGAACAAATATAACCGCTCCCAAAGGCCAGGGCCACCTGGAAGTACACACTGCAGACACCACAACTGCCTGGTCTTAACCTCCTCACCTTGTCTTCCTGTCCTCCAACACGGCTTCTGCTTGCATTATCAGTGGTCCAGATCCCAGCAGCCATGACTGTGTAACTTTCTGTATTTTTTTTTCTATAAACCAAACCAACCCCCTGCCTGAACTACTGCAACTGAAAAAAGCTATGGAAAATTAGCGCTCCCCATCCCGTCTAACTTCCTACGCCAAGGACAACTGGTGTGATCCTGCTCCAGAGCGTGCTCGGGAAGCGCTCAGAGGCTGCTGCGACCAAGGCAGCCTACCGAGACAGCTGGACTTGAGAGGGACAGACCACCATCGCCCCACGTGCTCCCTTTCCAGCCATATTTCGGCCCTCGCTGGCCTCTGCAGGCAACCCAGCGGCAGGGGGAGAGCAGCTCCAGGCTGCACAGGGCACCCAAGCCCCTTGGACAAGGGGCAGCCCTGAGGTGGGCTAACGTGTCCGTACGGGAGTTTGCTTCTGAAGAACACGCTCCGGGTCTCTGCTAATGACTACGGCTGCCTGGACCAGGTCCTCGAGGGAGCTGGCACAATTGCCACCCCATCTTTATCCTTTACTTCCTCCTTCTGACCACTGCTGCTGCCAAAATCAAGGCCTCGGTTTTTCAAGTGCAGAGATCGGCTTAAAGGCTCAGGTTATTATTCTGGGAGCTTTTTCAGCTACACCATCCCTCCAACAGTGCGGTAAACCCTCCCTGGGTCATCAAGGTGAAATCATCATCATCATAATTCAAGCCTAGTTTGGCCACTTCTGTGATAACTTGTCACTTGAAGGCAAAGACAAAAACCACTAGTAAAGCTAGTGGCTTTAAGTCGCTTCCAGCCACACGAAATGTGAGATGTGGATTTCGGGCCCCACAATACTATTTTCATTTTCCTCCTCCTCAGAGAAAATAAAGTTAATGTTTATTTCCTGAAAGCTCTGGTCTGAGAAAGGGCAAAACTTTCCTCCGGGAGCCAGGTGGCTGGAAAGGGAAGGCAGAGGCAAATATTTGCCGAATTTGTCAATGAGCTCTTATTTCATTTTTCTTATTGATATTTATTCAGACATAATGTGAGGGGAAACCTGCTAGGAGCACAGCAGTGTGGGAGATCCCACTGTCATTCTCCTTAAGCCAGCCACTGGCAGGGGCAGAGCAGGAGTGTCAGGGAGTTCACCAGCAATTTAGGGAAATTCACGGGCCTTTGCGTCGACTTAGCAGAAGACAGAATGACCTAAGAAAGTCAATGCATCTATGGACCATGCGGTGGGGCAAACAGATTGAACAGCTCAGCCTTCCTTGCTGACTTTCAAGGCACAGGCGTAGCTTCGAGAGAGAAAACGATCTCATTATAGATCTATCTCCTTTTTTTTTTCTTTTAAAGAAGGAATCGTTAATGACATGGAGACAAGCAGAATAAACTGCAACCCAAGGTTTAGTAAATTGTGTGAGGCGAACCTGATGTATTTTTTCAATGAGACAGTTCATTCCCCAGACATGAGAAGCGTGGTACATTCTAATTTATCTGGGTATCAAGAGGCACTAGCCATGACATGACATGGGTAATTATTAGGTAAACTTGAGAAGATGAGAATTAGCACAAGAATTATATAGCAGGTAAAGAACTGAGTAATGAGCAAATGAAAACAGGCTATGCTGAAATGAGAGTGATGGGAACTGAGCTATAACTAGAATTCGTCACAGATCAGGCTTGTAATCAATCTTATTTCTCACTGGAAATACAACAATTTCAGCATCGATAGAGTGGAATGCCGCATCAGTGCATGACAGACCAGAGTATCAGCCAAGAGAAATTAAATGAACTTGAGGAGTAGAGTAATAGAAGTGGAATAAAATTTGATATTTAAAAATGGAAATTAAATTAAAGAGGGACATTAAAATACTTCTACCGGGAACCTCTGTGGATAGAAACAAAGGAGAAGGAGAAATGCCTGGTTGCACTAGCTGATCACAGCACAACTACATGTTGCCACTGGCTGAGAGCCTTAGGAAAGGAAAGGAGGTGCTCAAGTGCATTTAGCAACGAAGGAGTTGCTACAACGAGTGCCCAGTTGAAATGGAGAAGAATCAACTCCTCTGACAGCAGGAGGCTGAAGGGGGTGGCCCAGCACCTGCCTCCCAGGCAGAGACTCATGGAAAGTCTCCAGTCTAACCTCCTGTTCAACATGGGGCCAACTTCAAAGTCAGAGCAGGTTGCTCAGGCTTTATCCTGTCGAGTTTTGAAAAGCTCCGATGACCCTTAGAAGAGTGCTGCTTAGGTGGGGTTTAACAGCTGCGGAAACGGGGTGCAGGTTTTGATGCCCCACCATCTGCCCCGGGATCAGGCACCACTGCTGCCGTTGCAGTGCCGGCATGAAGGATGGCATCAAGGATGGTGCTGGCCTCTTTGAGGAGATGCTGGGCACACACGTGCCCTCCAGACATCCTCCTTCCTGGCCCCGCGGGGCCTCTCCTCCCTTGCTGTGCCTTGCAAAAGCACAACCGAGCCCCCAAACAATCAGGCTATAACAATTACTAAATAATTACTGTCTGGTAGCAAAAATCCCACTTCTGTGCACCTGTGCAGAGAAGAAAGGCTTGGCTATATTTCCACAGGGCCTCAAAGCCCCAGCACTGCTGGCTCACAAAACCGGTGGGGAGGTGCACAGCTATTGAGCGTGTCCCCTATTGCCCTCCACTGGATAGAAGGAGAATGTCACGCTGCTGTGTCGTGTCTGGGGACAGCACATCTCAGAAGTGGCTCCTCTTTCAGCCTGGGGAATCGTCTGTGCTCTGGGAATAGGAGCAGCTGAACCCGAGCTCTGTTTTTGCTCTGACTGTGTCGCGTGTAGCAACAGCTGGGGGACATAGGTTTGCTCAAACCACAGCCAGACGATTGGAAATAAAAATGATATTCATATATTAATTAACATCTGGTGACTTGTCTAATTACATGATACAATGTGCATGAGTGTTTTGTTCCCTTCATATTTTATGCATTGAATGAAAACTAAACAAATGTTGCAAAAGCAACATTGCAAAAGCAAAAACACAAACACTACCCAAGTTTATACTTATAACACTTACTGACACATCACTTTAATTAACATGAAAGGAAGGGCATGACTAAACCATGATGATGAAGGCAGTGGTGACACCCAACTGGAATTAACATGCTGCCTGATCTAACCTGGCCATTTTTCATTAAACCAGGCTTCCCTTAACACGCTTTTTTTTTTTTTTTTTTTTTTAAGAAAAGGTAATAATTTGCTAAACTGAGCAGTTCAGGGTCTGATTTAGCAAATTATTACTTACCCATTTTCAAAAGCCACTTTTAATGAAAACCGGCCCTAAAAATTTCAGCCGGAATGTAAAGCACCATCCCAAAGGAAACAAGCTGATGTCACCCTGCGTGTGGAACATATTTTACAATGTCTGATGTTTTCTTCCACACTTTGGGGAAGAAAGTTAAAAGAACAGAGGGGGAAGGAAAGTAAGACCAATGAAGAAAAAGGCGATGCTCAGGTAGCCCGGCATTAGCACGCTGTCCCGCGTGGGCGCGCGCGGCTGTCCCCACGCAGCTGGCCCGGGAGGGTGACGGGATTCCTCGGGGCCCTGCTGCCAGGGCAGTGACGCGGGGAAGCGTGAGTCTGCACGAGCGTGTGGGTGGGAAGGGAAAAGACAAGTTGAAGGCTTGGTTTGGCACTTGCTTCCAGGTTACGTTTTTTTCGTCTTCAGAGAGGGGGCAGTAAGAGGGGAGGGAGGCACAGGGCAGAGGTGAGTCCACAGCACCTCTTCCCACCCCACCGCATGTGATCTGAGGGAAACAGATGCCCAACCCATGCTGCCCCAATAAGAAACTCAAACAGGCTCTTATATTATTAGCTACTTGCTCAAAAAGGTTATGGGCTTCATCAAAACAAAACAAAACAAAACAAAACACCCTAGCCTCACAAACTCCTTTCTGAACCCGACAGTAACAGTGGAGGAAGAGGAGCCTTGGGGCTTGCAGAGATGGAATTTTACAAGCTTTGTTAAAGCAGTTTTCCAAAAAGCAGGGCTCTCCCGCAGCAGCTCCTGCGCACTGCGGGACCGGGGCAGGAGCCTGCAGGGCCCCCGACTCCCGGCTGGCCGAGGCCACCAGAAACGTGGTGCTGTTTGATGCTGCTGCCACGGAGAGGGAACATAACATGGCGGTTCCCTGCGCTGGCCAACTCGTGCACCAGCGAGAAGCCCCTGCCAGCCTGTTGCAGATGTACGGGTGCAACCTGGGTGCAAACACTGACTCAGAGCTCACATCCATGATGCCAGCTCTAAAGGGTCAATACCATTGCCTGACTGCTGCTGCCAACCTCAATTTCCTAAGCGAGACTAGAGGCAGGAGAGGATTTCTCTTCCAGTCAAGCCCCCGGTCTTTCCCTCTGGTCATCCCGGCTAAAGAAGCCTTGACCTGGGGACAGCGAGGTGGACTCCAGCTCCCCTGGCTGATCTCTCACTGCAGCATCTCTGTGAAGGTGACCAGGCAGAGTACCAATGTGAGCAGTAATTCTGTGGTTAGCATAGGGGCTCTCATAATCCCATATAGACGTTCCTATCCCTTATTCCATCTGTGAACGAGGACAGATCCTTCGCCACATCTCTGTGCTCAGCCTTTCCAAGCTCCGCGCTCTCGTGCTCAGCCACCTGAGGCAGAGGACTCCTGTGAAAATACACACCCTAAGCACAACTTACATCGAACTGGCCCAATACTTTCCATTAAAAGGCCCATATGTTCAGCTGTTATAACGCTGCCAAACTTTAACTGTTTGGGCTGAAATTTTCCACACTGGGTATCTGCCTCAGGCTGAATTTTTTTTGGAAAGTTTCAGATAGAACAGTCCAGCCAATTCCAAGAAGGCAGCTTGGGAAAAATATAGTTTTCCCTATGTTAAAAAAAGAAAAAAAGAACACACCAAAACAAATACACCGCTTTTCTTCAGAAGCCCCAGTGCCCCTGTTCTTCAGAGCAGGGCCTTGGCATTTAGCAGACAGGGTGGTCACTGTGGTAATGATACGATTTTGCCATCCCCGTAGAAATTCTGTTCAAATTGGCAACGTTGCAAGGCCCTGTCAATACTCAGTTTGCACACACTCCAGAGAGAGGTAGTTTGGCTTCTCCTGATTTCCCTGAGATGCTCCCGCCCCTCACAGCTCCTGCACTGGACCAGACCGTATATACATCCCTCCCAAAGGGTGGGTGAGCGTGCTCCAGCCAAAAGTCAGCCCCGCAGCTTTGCTGCTACTTACTCAGGGGCTGAAAAGCACTGCTTAACGCTTCCCGACTGCTAGGTGCCTGCCGCAACCGCAGGGGATGGGGAACTAATGCAGTAATGACACAGTGCTTCAGAAAGGGAACGTGTGAAAACAGCAGTCATCTACAGTCAAAACCTCCCTGCTCATCCCAGGTCTCCAATTCCATTTGGCTTCCCACCTGCCCTGGACTGCTGGCAGCCAGGCACTCACTCTCCACGTCAGATGTGGTTTAGGTACGGAGAGGTTTTCCACCTCTCCAACAGGACCTGCAGCCTCCTGACAAGGCACAACTTGCCCTCACTTGCATGAGGAAAAGATGAGCACCAGGGGAGAAACAGGCAGGGATTTGGAGGTGTAAGACAGTGAGGGCAAAGGAGTGAAGAGAGAAGACAAAGCTCTCTATAGGTCTGCAAAAGATGCTAGGGCCTTCCATCCAATAACACCAGCCAGGTGTCTCCAGAGGAGGCTCATGCACGGGACTGCAGATGATGCTCTTCCGTGAGTTGAAGAGGGCACTGCAAGACCACTACAGGTGAACATATGCAGCTATCTCACTGCATGGAAAAGTGCCTGAGAGAAAGGGCTTTGCACATCTAATGAAGTGCACTGGGAAAGCCAGTCACTTCTGGGGGGAGGATTCAGCTCTTATAAAGGCAAAACAGATAGAAGAAAATAATAAAAATCCAGTAACAAAGCAATATAGAAGGCAGAGTATGACCTGTTCTGAGTGAACAGGCCTTGTGCAGTTTTTTTTGTGCAAATGCATTGGGGTTTCTCTTCTGCTAACTTTTTGAATTGCAGGCAGGACCAATAACCACACACTGACATTTGCATCAGCAGGTAGCACAGCTGGTGCGGCATGCAAGGAGCAAGCAGTGCAGCAGCTAAGCTTCTAGGTTGGGAATTAGGAGGCATTCAGTATTTGAACTTCTTGTAAAATGTTTGGCAAATTACTTAGGCTGGGATTTATCTTCCCTTCAGCCCTCTTCAAACTAGGCATCTAGTTAGGTTCTTCCTTTAGTCAACAGAAAGGTAAGGCTATCTCCCAAGGGTGATTCCTCACACTCAAAATTAATGAAGACAAGTGAGAGGAATTTTCTTTTGAAGAAACCTGTGCAGCTCCACCAACTACTGCAGGACTCTAGAGATCTAGGTTAGACAGACGGTTAGTGAGGATGTGCCCAAGCTGAAGGATATAGCAAAACTGCCACCTAAATAGCTTCACATCCAAACTCCTCCATCATACACACTCTCTCAAGGAAGCACAACTGAAATGTGGACTCTGGCTGAGCTTCAGGGAGTGAAGAGTGTGTGATGCCATCCCACGGCCTCCATTTCCATCCAAGCAGTCTTGACTAAATGGAGCAGAGGTGCAGCCAAGCACCACCAACCAGCACATATACCCTGGTCACCTCCTCCTCAGAGCCATGTGGACATCGGTACATCAGCCCCTGTGCCTGCAGGCTAAAAGCCCATTGCCCAGGCCAGCGGGCACCAACTGAGCTGGAAAGCACCAGCATCTAGCCATGACTGAGCCAACCCTTAACTCCACGGCTGCACGCTTCCGCTCTCCATCTGTAAAATAGGAACAACAACAGTTCCCTGCCTCAAGCCAGTGAGAAAAAATTAAGACATGTATTTAGACATATATTAAGACATTATAAAGGAATGATAGAGTAACACCTCAGAGCAAAAAGTTAGGCCTTCATCTGCTTTTGTATTCCTCTTTCCTCTCTCAAAATCTTAACATCACCTAGCACTCAGTGGGGTTTAAATCTCACTTCCTAAATTGGTCTGGGACCCTTCGTAGTATGAGTTGTTCTTTGATCTTTCGTCAACATTAGGAAATGTGCTGGAAGAGGGAATAGAAACTGCCCCACATGCCCTGGAGCTGCTTTCAGCTTTACAGTATGAATAACGCCCACAAAAGGAGACAACTGTCATGTGAACCCCCCGCGTGCATGGCGCAACCGGTTACATGCCAGGCGCTTCGGGGTGGGTCGGAGCTGGCAGGACGGGCAGCTGCTGAAAGAAAACCACAGATGACCGACCGAGCGCTTGAGAGATTCCACGCATACCTCCCAGACACGCCGGTGCGGTTACAAAACCTCTGCCTGGCACTCCGTGTGGCAGCATTTGGTTTAAAGAAAGGAAAAAAACAACCCCCCGAACAACAGCGCATGGGACACACGGAGGGCTGCGAGTCCCGTGCTCTGACGAGACGCCGCAGGCATCGCCGCCGCGGAATCCAGGCTGTGCTTGCGGTCCGACTCTCGGAAGCCTTCGGTCACATTAAGCAACATTACATGATAATGCTGCAGCACTTCAGGCTGAGGGAGAAGGAAAACAAAACAGATGACTCTGGATGGAAAGGGATTGCTGTAAACCTGGGAGGGAGAAGAACATTCCTTCGGATACTTTTTTTTGGCTGGTTGTGGCCTCCCCTCCCTGCCTCCCACCTCTCTCCCTTCTCCCCCTCCTCTTCTTGTAGAATTGGTGACAGCAAGTTTTTACTAATATTTCCATATTAAATAGAAAGGAAGAGTGTGAAAGGCCATCCAGAGTGGTGGCAGCTAGACAGTGGAATCTGCAACTGAAGGGTGGAGTTCGAGCACTGGAGAGGTGCCGGTTATTTATAGGGTATGAGAAAATACAAAAAATGTCTGGCCCCTTTAAGGCCCCTTAATCCAAACAACCAATGGAAAGAAAAAAAAAAAAAGAAAGGGAAGGGAAAAAAAACAAGAAAAGGCATCTCTGCACCAGATTGCAAAGTGTGAAGGAAGACAGGGCGACGGCCTGGCACTGTCCTGCACCATCCCTCCAGCCAGATCTGCACCTGATGGCCCTCTCCGCTGCTGTGGGGCAGCGCCGTGACTCCGGCTCGGGCAGCGGGACGCCGGCATTGGGGCCAGGAGCCCCGCGCACTTCCCAGGCAGCCCTGAGATGCAGCTGCCTCGAGGGTGGGACGTGGCAGCTGTTTAAAGCATGATACAGCAGCTTTGGACGGGAAGTGGAGATGAACGGTGCGTTCAAGTGAAATCAAAAAGGAGAAGCTGAGCGTGTTGGGAATACGGGCTGGAAACTCACTTTCTTCAGTCAATATTCCTAGAACAATCTGGGATCCGCGCACTCTGATGCAGGGGGAAGAGTACATGAGACGCATTTACTGTCCTCACTCTCATTTTGGGAGATGGAAACTGGAGGGTCATCCTTAATGCACCAGAGTCCTCCTCCTCCTCTCCACAGGGCTGCTAGGGCCCCAGGAGGAGCTGGCTGAGGGCATCACGCTTCAGGGAAGGTGTGGCCTGACTCGAGAGCCCAGAGCAGTAAGAACGACCAGAGGTCCAGCAAATACGACCTGTGAGGAGATCCTGAAAGAAGTGTGGCTATTTAGTCTAGAGAAGAGAAGACTGAAGGGAGACATTATAACAGTCTTTAAATACGTAGTAAGTTATGGCAAAGGGGAAGGAATAAGCCATTCTCCAAGCCCACTGGAGACAGGACAAGATATAGCTAGATTGCACTGCAGCAGGGCAGCCCTGGCAGGGCAGGAAAACCCTTCCCATGGTAGGGTATTTTGGCACAGGAAAGAATGCTCTGGGAAGGCTTCTAGTCAGACCTTTGCCAGGGATGGTTTAAGCAGGATTACTCTTGCTCTAGGCCTGGGAGACAGGCCCCTTTCAGCCCTTTCCTTGTATTCTTCATTTATCTTTACCCCAGCTGAGTAGCATCTTCCCTTTACAGTATGTCCTTCCTGAAGAGGAAGAGGGGCCTCAGTGCAAGAGCTGCCATGCAAAGCCACAGCAGTTCTGTGCTCTAAATAAAACTCCTTTTTCTTTCTTTCTAAATGAAATGCTTGAGGTTATGCCTATCTTTTTTAGGGAAAAGGGAAGAGGGAACTGTGAAGAGGTCCTGGAAGACACTCAGCACTTGGGTGATTTAGCATATAGTGAACTAGATAAGTCACCAACTTCAGTGAATGTACACCTGGAACCAGAGAAAGTCAAATAAAACAATTTTGTGGATAGAAAGGGGTTAGTAAAGAGATTCAAGAGCTTGGGTGGATGACAGTCACACTAAATCCTTAGGTCTTTTCACAACCCCTGCTATTATTCCCTAGGATCCTGTTGAACCCATGAACCTTCATTAATAGGTTTCATTCTTCTCTGCCAGTATCAAATAACAAATGTCAGATCTTGTATGGGAAACACTAACAACATAAAAATAAGATTTATATGGAAAGCTGAAGTTCAAAAGAACAATTACAAAACCAGAAAGGTTTTGTTTGTACGCATTCGCACACAAATAAAATCAAAGTCAAACATTTCTGCTGTTCTGGACTAGGATCACAACCCCCAGTGACCTTCTCCCACCATCGACGGGATTCTGAATGCTGGACACTGACTTCAAATTAACCTGCTGAAACTGAGAAAAATGCTTCCCCGATGTATAAATAACAAAAGGATGAACGTGCATTAGCTAATCCTATCCTTAATTCAACCACCTCTAGTTCACACAAACCGTATGCAAATATTCCCTCTAGCTCTCCTTAAATTTAAGATGGGAACTCTGAAGTTCTAGATCCGTTCTCTACCTTCCAACCTTGTGAGAAATTCGACAGTGTTATAATGTCAAAATCCTTAACTACCAGTGGGTGATGCTGCTTTGGTTTTTCTTGTAACCACAGAAACGCCTAAAACATCTAAGATTTGGAAAAATGGTGGCACAGAGAGATAAAAAGACTTGGCCACAGTAGGGAGAGGCAAATCCTCAAGTGGCATAAATCATTACAGCTCTTCCGATGTCAGCACCCCAGGGAGTCTGGAACAGCATCAAGCAGAGAAACAAGGAAGAGGAGGGCTGAGCCTCTTCCTGCTTGCTACAATGCGATTCCAGGAAACTCGGACCTCAGCTCTCCTCCTGCTCTGGACTTCAGCCACTGGCTCATCCTGCTAGAAGAATCTGTCAGCACACCTCAGCCCTCGAAAACTGGGGCTTTAGCCAAGGCCCTCAAAAGGGAGCAAAGGAAGGATGGGAGAGAGAATCCAAAAGTATCTTTCCGCTCTAAAGGTGAACGCTTTGGAACAAGCTTGAGTCACATTCGCTTAGCCTGGGGACTGCCTGCCAATGTCTGCTTAACATGTGGAGTGAATGAAAACGTTACCCCCACGTGATGATGTTCTAGCACCTTTCAGCACCAACTGGTCTTTTCCTTTATCTTCTTTTGTTTTAAATACAGACTCTCGGGAAAGCAACTTAACAGATCAAGCTGCAAAGCAGAGACAGAATAGAATTGTCTTTTTTTGGCTTCTAATACAAGAATGCAAAGCATTGTCTCTCTGGGAGAAGAATTAAGTATGGGCAAGTGTTTTGGCAAGAGAGTCACTGAGGAGAATGGAAGGCAAGGATGAGGCGGGGGAAGAGAGGAGGGGAGGGAGAGCTGGGGGTCAGATGGATGGTTTGGTCTTTTATAAATCTTGGATGGGGAAGAGGCACACAGATGGCTTTGTGTTTTAAAATGATTCTAATAAATCAACTCCATAATCATAATCAAAATGCCCTTGTCTCTCTTTTCCCCCTCTTCCATGTATCACAGCTGAGCAGCAAGGCTGGAGTCTGTGTCTGGAGACGGAATAGCAAGTACTCAAGACAAAAAACAAACTGTAGCGAAAGAGCGAGGGGAAGAGTGTGAGTGACTGTGCAAACGCGCATTCCTTCGTGTGCACGTGTGACCACAGCTGGGCGTGAGAGCGAGCACAAGCGCCTAAGTACATTTGTTTGAGTGTGAACGAGTGACACGAGCAGGGGACTGCAAGAGCAAGGGGATTTTGCAGCACGCAGGGGCAGACAATTTTCAGGGCAAGGGTGGGCATGTCCAAGCAGGAGCTTGGGATCATTTCTAAGCAGGAACGTGTATACAGGCGCAGGGAGAGGGTATGAGCGTGAGAGCAAACACGCAAGTTTCTGCAAAGACAGGAGCTTTCTTGATGGCGGGGGAAGGAATGGGAAAAGGCAAGGTCGCTCCCAGGCGGGAGCGGACGTGCCGGGGAGGAATGCTGCCTCCCCGTTCCAGGGCTTCGTCTTGGCTGTGAGGAAGGTGCAGCCTCTCCTCCTACAGCAGGAGCCACTGGGCCTGGACCGTGGGGGGAGCAGAGGCTCTCGCTGTCCGGGTTTTCCATTTGGAGCTCCACGTGGCATGAAATCCCATCGGTTTTCCTGCCAGAGGGAGCCAGGTGGAGAGAACAATAAAAAGCAGAAGGCGCGGGGCAGGGCGGGATGGTCCAGAGCGGATGCAGAGGATGGAATTAATCAGCTGTCCGGGAGGAATATTAGAGCTCTTCGGCTTGTCGTCAACGCCTTCTCCTCCTTCCCAAAGACAGACACAATGAGAGACCAAGGAACATTTCCTATTGTTACAGGGGATTTGTCCACAAGGTCCAGCCCCATGTGGAAGTCATTACAGGCTGGGAGTGGTAGGTATCTTGCACATAGCATGCAGCTAGATGGGATGGGGGAGGGCAACGGGAAAATATTGAGAGATCAGAGATGATGTGTCCCTGTCTAATTGATTTAGGCATCTCTAGGGAGACTGTCACCATAGCAGCTAGGCTCCCAGTACAGGGATCACTGTGGGCTGAGGTACAAAATGTTTTGTTTAATATCACCCTTTTGACCGAGCCAAAGCCCCGAGTACTCCTGTAAGAAGCCATCACGGGTAACTCAGCGCCAACAGGAACGTATCATGAATTTCACTGCTGCTACTGAACGGGGAAGGGAGGGACAGTTACGTCAAGGCTTTCTTTTCTCTGCCTCCTACCCTCCCTAGGCAGAAAACTAAAGAGCGGCTGCAACAACAGCTGTATGAACCACGAGGTGAAAAGCTGACCACTGCCCACCTGCAAGTCCTCCCACTCCAGGAGAACTTGGCCTTCTGGATTATCCATGGAAGAACATAATTATCCGTGGGTGAGAGCCCAGGACTGAATGATCACAGAAAGTCAACACCTCTGTGGTCCTAGGGGAAGGTAGATGTTACATGTGTCCAAAAGGATCTAAGCTTAGTCATTTCAGCTAAATCACACTTAAGGCAGCAGCATGTCCAGAAGTGGTGATGTCGATGCCCCCAAGGCAGCCAGCCTCCCGCACAGAGGAAAGGGGCACCTCAGAAACCAACGGGAAATCAACATCCCCATTCGTTTTCTGTCTTCGCCAACTCTCCATCTCCCTGCTCCTAACCTACAAGGTATTGGGCAAGACCGAGTCGAACAGATGTTGCTCTAGGTAAAATGCAGTTTGGTGTACAACAAAGCCGCCTTCCCCAGGCCTCCAAAATTCACTCACAACTTCCCCAGCCCTAAAGGAGCGGAGAGAAGCATCAAGTCAGCCATGGGGACAGGGAAAAAAAAATTCTCATTAAGCCTAGTTAAGCCATGTGGTCTGACAGAGGTCACGTAATGCATTTCAAAGAACTCAGAGTGCTGGAGGAAAAATGGAAACGCTAATAGGAAGCTCAGAGCTACCTGGGGAAGCAGAGTTTTTGCACTAAGTGTGCCCAAGGGACACCTCTGGGCTGCCTTCTGAATGCCACCCACTACTGCCGGCATCTTTAATGCTGAGTTATTTCTCCCAGGGATCTCAAAGAGCGCTAAACTTTTTGGTTGAGACATGAGAGAGCATATTACGCAGGGTAAGAGCAGACCTCAGGTTCCTAGGAAAATGAGGTGCCACTTTTCTTCAGATGACATTTGGAGCAGTCACATAGCTGCCTTAAATGCTTGCCTCCTTCGAATAGGGCTCTCCAAAACTAAGTGCTACAATCAGCATATAAATACACAAATGGGGAGTGACAGCGACACTGAAGGTTAGATTAGACTAATGATACCCTAACTGGCTGCCATCCATTTAGCAGCGTTTCTCCCTCATACAGTTTTAATTTTGTCAGGCTCCCATCGCTGGCGGGGATCATGGTTTGGACAGAGTCGATCTACGCACTGCAGTTGGGGTGGGAAGAGGTGTCTGTCCCTAGGAGAGGCAATACCTCGTTGCACGCAATTGCCTTTCAAATGTTTCTTCAGAAAATTGTACCACCTAGGGGGAAAGGATTTAACAGAGAAAGTACAGCAGGCACCTAGTCAGTGGGACAAGCGGTGCCTTCTGATGTTTTCAGAAGCTCCAAATACCTTCCCGTAATTTTTTTTTGTTTGTTTGCTTGTTTTGAAATATGAAACATGAAGGGGAAGGAATTAGGACTCGAGCTTCAGCCAGGCAATCACACCTACCGCACCTGAACAGGAGCACGTGTGGTCCTCAGACCACATGTCCCCTGACAACGCGGGGAGCCGACCAAGAGAAGCCATGACCCAGCCTTTGCCGCCATCCTGGGCTGGTGGACACCTAGGACAACTGCCCCTGCAAAGCCTCTTTCACACCGGGGACTAAGCGGGGCTTCTCTGCCCTCCTGCCCGCTGGGCAGCCTTCCCGCTCCGCGCCTAAGCCCACAACGCAACCAGATGTCCTGCCCACATTGAGCTCAGCACGCACAGAAGCCCTCACAAACCAAGCCTCGGCACGGCAATACAATGTTTTGTTGATTTTTTTTTTTAATAAAAAAAGAATGTTAGACTTGCATGGAAAATGAGCATGGGGAACCTCAGTATGCGATTCATTTATCTCACAGAAATTTCTGCTTCATTGTGCAGGGGTGTCCCTGCCCAAAGGAGGGCATTCAGCTTGGCACTTTCACCACTGTGAGCATTGCTGCATTCTCTTGTAAATGCTGTGAATGTTCGCCTCTATTTATGTCCTGCATAAGCTCATTTTTACCCACATTTATGCGTCACAGCACATAGCCCTGATTCTGCAAAATCTCTGCGTGGACACAGCTTTGTGCATGCTTGAAATCTCCCTGCCTTCAATGAGCTATTCATCTGCAGCTTGCTGAAGGGGTTGAAGCCTTACTGAGGCTTCGCATATGTGGAAAAATTGTTATATAGCAAGAGGCTTCAAACAGGAGTTCCCAGATCCATCAGATATTTGACTCATTTGGTACAAACCCTCTAAAATGGAAACAGGGGATGGGAAACATAATAAAATGCAATAAAAATATCTCTAAACATTTCAGGTTATTGAAGAAATCCCTCCTGGAAAGCTCTCTAACTTTGAAATCATGAACATGTATTCTCAAATAGTTAGACTTAAAAGTAGCTCACATTTAATTCAAAATTGCATTGTTTCCATTATACCTACAAAACACACACAACGTACACATGTATAAAATTAATGACTGCACCATAAAATATATATTTACATTATTTAAATTAAATTCAAAATTAAAATCATACTGAAGCTAAATGTATTTGCTTGCCGTACATCTTTGTAGGACAGGCCAGGCTCATTCCATCATACCAACGAACACAAAAATAAAAGCTAGATGGTGAACTCATGTAGCCCTTTCTCTTCAAAATTTCTTTTTTTAATTTTTTAAACGTCGACTGAATTTTTAGGCAATTTTTTTAGCGTTATGTATGCGTTTTCCACCTGAGCACCTAAGACAACGTGACAACGGTATAAATCTGATCCCACTCCCGGGGGAAACCATGCAACAGGCGGAGGTGCGCCGTGAGTCCAGCCCGAGCACCTTCCCGCTGCCTTTTCGCGACCTGGCCGGGGGGACGACGGCTGCCTACGGGACGGGCAGGCTCGGACCGCTCTCGCCGCAGGGCTGCACCGTGTGGACCCGTCCTGCAAATGCCGCGCGGAGCCAGCTCCCTCGCAGCGGGGCTGCTCGCCGGCATCCCCTCCCTCCCGCCCTCCGCACACGCACCGAGTTCGCCTTCCCTCTCCCTCCCACTCTCGTTCGCTCTCCTGCCACAGCTGGTTAAAATTACGCTGGAATTTTGTTTTTCTGTCAAGTGAATTTGGACCTGGTAAATCCCTCCCAGCCACTCCAGTGGCCTCCCGACGCACACGGAGGCTGCGTGAACGCGGGGGATCTCGGAAAGGTGCTGCCGGAGCCATCGCCGCGCGCGTCTGCAGGCCGGGGCGGCCGAGCGGGGCTCCCGCCGCTTGCGGCGCCCGGGTGGCGAAGGAGGAGAGATGCAGCGGCACGGCGGGGCAGCCAGAGCGGCTCACCTTGCAAGGACGATGCAAAAAAACCCAAAAACCAAAATAACAACAACAAAAATACCAAAACAACCCCAAACCCCGTGAAAAACCAAAAAGCCCTCAAGCGAAACAAGAACGCAAACACCGCGGGCTCGGAGACATCCCAGCACTCCGTCCAGAGGGACGACGGGCAGCACCCGCGTGGCAAGCGGCCGGGTTCAACGCTGCGCACGCAGGAGACCCGGCCAAGAGACACGCTGCAGCCCGAGCCCTCCTGCTCGCCCGCCCTCCCTTGCTTTTGGGGGGAATGTGAGTGGCCCCCAAACTGGTATCACCCCCTATGCACATGCTGCAAAGCTTGGACCACACCGATTTAACTACAGGTGCCCCCGAAAGACCAGCCTGCAATTTGGAGGAGAACTGGTCAGAAATACTAGGTTGACATCGGTTTTCCAGCAAAAAAGAAAAAAAATCCTTCTTGTTAAAAATAACAGGTTTTGAAAAAGGCACACATTTCAATGAAATTTTGTTTTTGGGGGGGAATAAAAGCAAGGCAATTGCTCTGATAGGGTCAAAATGGCTCTATTACGACTCTGTTGGAATGGAACAATGAAATTTTTGCCTTCAAAATGACTTTTTTTAAACACAAAATCACCAATCATTAAGGGTTATTTTAAGTTTTAAAAGGTCAGTAACGGGGGGAAAAAAAACCCCAAACCTCTTATCGCTTTTGCACAGCAAAGCCTTTAAATTAACCCTAGGTGAGTTTTACTGGGGAAGGGGGGAAAAGTAGGGGGCTGTAAAGGAGGGATTTTATTTAACAGAATATTTCAAATGATTTTAAGGAGGGAAAGAGGTAGAACTGTTTCTGTTTGTCATAGTTAAATACATACGTACATATTATATATATGTATGTGTATATATACACATACACACACACGGTCATATATATTTAGCCTCATTAATACCTGCTCGTGATGGGCACCTATAGGCGCAATCCCTATCCTGGACCACCCACAAGCCGACCAGAGCCAAGGGAAGGGTGGATTAGCTTCCGAGGGGCCACGTGACTCGGACGATGGGTCGGCAGCAAATCTGCACCCAGAACCCAAGGTTTTCTCCGTTCCCCTTACTGCACGGTGCAGTAGGCCAAGTATCCGAAGGAAAAGCTATTTATAAGGTGATGAGGGAACAGCAAAAGAGCCATCTATATTGTGCTGGGTCGGACGCAAGCGCGAAGGAGAGGCGAGAGGCCGCGTGTGCACGCACACGGGCGTCCTGGATGGGGCCGGCAAGTGGCAGTGAAATTACTGACAGGAGATATGAAAAAAAGAAAATCAAAACTGAATCTTGGTAATAGTCCATATTTGTTTCCCCCCATCCCACAAACACAGCAATAGAAAGGGTAAACTAGCTTTGAGACATTTTCTTCCTTTACTCTAGCGTAACCTTCAGATAATACGAGAAGCCTTTATATATAATCTAGATTTATGGCTTTTTTGTTTTGCAGCCGAAATAGTGGGTTATGAAAGAAAATGAAGTCATGCTTTGGTCATAAGCAGAAAGCATGCAAACAGAAAATCATTTCGATATTGATTCTGCAGACCTGATGGATGTGTTTGTGTGTGTTTGTTGTGTGTGTACACGCGCAGATACAGAAATAAAAACCTGCTCTTATATCTCATGTTTATACAGTATATCTATGCGTACTTACCGAGTGTACTTACTGGCTTCTGGTGTTTGAAAACATGCCAGCGCAAAACCCAAATGTCAGTAAACACACTAGATGGTGTCAGTGTTTTCTTTCTCTCTTTGCAGGTTGGTTTCCCTGGTGTACAAAGGTTAACCCCAGATCCAACATAAATTATTACTGTTTATTTGACTTATAATAACATATCCAAATAATAACCAACACATGCTAGATGTTTTATGCACGAACAGCTCCCATCCCAAAGCGCTGGCAATTCGAACAGCTCGGGCTTGCAAAAACCGGGAGGAAGGTGTCACCAGCCTGGTTTTACAGGCAGCCTGAGCAACTCGCCCCAAGCAAGGCGGAAAGCCTGTCCACCCCTCCATGGTGGACGGCAAGGTGGAGCCCGCTCCTGCCACCGCGCCGGGACACCACACCGGGAGCGCTCCCAGCGCAGCATCCGCGCCGGAGCGCGAGAAAACGCCCGGGATGGCGGCGGGGGTTTGGCGACGAAGCCTCCGCTCGTCCGCACGGCTCCTGCGGCTGCTCCGGTCGGGGCGACCACGAGCCACCACGCTGGCTTCGGCTCAACGTGTGGCCGAGAGCCCCGTGGGCCCCGCGACTGCCCCCACGCGTGCCGGGGCCCGAGCCCAACCTCGGCGTTCGCTGGCCGCGTCCCCGGCGTGTAAATAACGACGGACCATTTCCACGGCCCTGCAGGCTGCCGCGCCACAGCCCTCGCCGCGCCGCAGCACAGCAAACCTGCGTCCCCGAGTGACCCCCCCGGCGCGGCCAAAGCAAACCAACGTGCTATATTTGTTTTTTCGAGACCAGGCCAGGAACGATTCCCGTAAGGCTCAGCCTGGCTTAATGGAGCCGTGTCTGTGCTGTGCCTCTAAGCCTGCATTTGGCAAGGGGGCTGCAGCTGCTCCTGCGCCCGGTGCGGGGAGGACGCAGCCGTGTTTGCTTAAGGTAATTCCAAAGCGAGCAGCAGCGGCGGCGGGGCGCGTGCGGGGAGGAAGAGGGGGGAGAAGCGAGGAAGAAGAGAGGGAGCCGAGGGGAAGGAAGGAGGGGCTCTCGGAGGGCGCCGCTAGCCTTTGCGGCGCGGTGGCCGGGAAGCAAGCGTGGCCGTAGGGCCCGCTGCCAGGGCGCCCGGCGTGGGGCTGGGGTGGCCGGGCGCCCCGCGCCGGGACCCTCCTCGCCACGCCTGCGTCACTCGGCCCCGCGCGCCCCGGCCGGCTGCTTGCTCAATCCCAGCGGCAGCCTGGATGTTTTTCTTGGAGGAGGCCCCCGCCGTCGCCGCGCAAGGGCAGGCTGCGCTGTCCCTCGGCCAAGGCTTGGCCGGAGGCTGCCGGGGGGGAGGATGCCGCGGACAGCGATTCGGCGTGGGCCGGTGGCGGAGCTGGGCCGGGCCGCGTCTCGCATCCCCTGAGGATTTTTGCTCTGTGACAGCCCTCGGCCCAACAGGGATGTCCCAAACAGACACCGCCACCACCAAGCATGCGGCGTTGCGCGCCGAGGCCAGCACCCCGCTGCCACGCAGAGCTCCCCTGCTTCCCCACGGCCCTTTGCGTCCTGTTTCGAGCCTGGGCTGCCCTGTTGCCTCCAAAGGGACCCGCTCAGCCCTGCACGCAGAGCGCAAAAATTCAGAAACCACCTCTGGGTGCTTCTTCGTGCAGACAGATATCCCGTGGTAACGCCCTCCTTCCCTACCCCAGCTGGTCATTTCTTCCCAAGCTCTTCAACGCGTGATGAAAGAAATCCTGCCCCAAGATCCATATAGGACATCCTGAGAAATTTTTCAGAGTAATATAGCCCCCCCCTTGGGGTCTCGTGAAGCTTTTCACCCTGCCCTGGTATGTGCTTTATCGCAGGGGTCTTCAGGTTGCAGCGCAGAGAAAGTCCTGGATAACACTAGAGAACCATATATAGACCCTCCAAATATCATGGCATGGAGGAAATTTGCTTAATTTTAAGGAAAGTACCTTCCCTCATAGGACTTGCTCATTGCTAGCGCTCAGCAAGGGAACGAGCAGCATTGTGAAAACGTCTTTGCAGCCTGTTGCATACACGGCTGCACCTAGTGCGCATTAAGACACTAATTAAACGGTTTCATAGCAATACCCACTACTTGCATCAGTGAGGTGCAACGTCCCACTGCACTGGTCTCCAAAAAGAGACACAAACACACCCAGCCCTACGACCCTCCAGCGCGTGGAGGACTTCACACCAGCCCAAAGAGAAGGAGTTATCCCGGGCTAAGCAAACAAAAATACGAGTGGTTTGATTTGGATGCAGAACAGCAAAAGTTTGGGGGAGAACTAGAAAAGCACGGCTGTTGAACCCAGATCTTCTGCTTGGTGCTGAAATGCTTCCAGAGCAAAGCAGGAGGAGGAAGCAGAGAGACTGAATCTGTAAAGGTTAGATCAGGAGCCAGACCAGAAGCTGATCTCTCATGGTTTGGATGTGTTCAGATCCAGATAAAATCCGATCTATTAAGAAGAGAATGACTATAAATTTTGGACCCAGAATTAAACTTCTATCGAGTCTCGTGTTTTAATTTCAGGTTTTTGGTTGGACTCATCTGAAATGGTGCTGTTCCCCATCCTCCGAGTAAAACAAATGCCTTGCTATTTTCACCTGGGATGAGGCTGCCTGTACGCCTTACTCCAGGCTGGCAGCATCCTCTGCCGGCCCCAGATGGCCTTCGCTGCACCAGCGCTGGCACGGTCTTCAGTTCCGGCCATTGCACCTCAGCCTACCTGAAACACTGCTGCTTAAACGGGGGGAAAAGACGGGCGTCTGGCTGTGTCTCACAAACATGGAAATGTAAGCAAACATCATTTCCTTGAGGGCGGTAATACCCTGTGCTCTCCAGCAAACCAGCTCTGAGCCCTGAAAACCTCATGAAGTCTGGCTATGAAAGAGAATGAGACACTCGTCTTCCTCTAGAAGTCCTCAAAAACAGCAAACAAACTACTGGTAAAACCACAAAAGAAACACATCTAAGAGGCCTGAGTGCTCCTGCACATCCAGCTCTCCCTTCCAGTCACTTTTCCTTGGAAAAGCAGCAGCGTTACCTGCTGTGGACATCTGTGCTCGGAGGATCACTGAGGACGAGGCCAGAAGACAGCACTGCCTTGTGCAGCCTGGCCTCTCCTCCATGCCTGTGCTCCTGGAGCTACATCCGCACTATCCTGCCACAGCATGTGCTTTTAAGGAAAAGACAGGCTGTCCTCCCTGCCCCATCGCTGAGTGCTGACTCAATCAAGGCTTTCATTTACTGCATTTCAGTGCATCAAAATGGTGAGCCCAAGCGGGAGACCACCATTCCCCTAAGCCCTTGTGTGAAGGGCAGGTGATGAACAGCCGAAGACACCAGACACCTTTCCCAGCCTGTCTATAATGCAGAAGAATTAAAAAACACTTCTCCTCCCTTGGGCTCAGGTGTTCAGCTTGCTTTCCCCTGGGAGAGGACTACTGCGGGCGAGGGGTAGTGCTTCAAGCAAGCCAAGGTCACCTCTCACACTGAGCTTTCCCCTGGTGGGGTCCAGGGTTGACTGGTTCTCCCCTGCCTCCTCCCTTGCACACGCACAGCCAGCAGAGGAGATTTAAGAGCAGCCACGGAGCTTGCGACAGCCTTCATCGCTGAGCAGTACAAGTGGGTGGCGGGAGAAGGCTAAAGTTTTAATGGTAAACTTAAAATGTTTCTTCCTATTAAAACAAAACCTCCACCCAGAGGGTACCCCCCAGCCCAGCTCTGGGTAAGGAGCCTTTTGCCTCCGGAGGGCCCATTTCGAACCAGCCCAGGCAAGCAGGGATCACCCGCCACCGCCTGCAGCAGGGCCGCAATTAGGAGCAGTGAGTCAAATCCCCACCGCTGCCCTTCCTGGCAGGGCTGCCCGGCATCCCAGCGATGCCACCGCCGGGGGAGAGCTCCCCTCCGAGCGCCCGCGGCAGCCGGGGCGGGCAGAGAAGCGCGAGCGCGTGGGCAGCCGCGCTGCGGACAGAGGCCGTCGGTCCCTAGCAGGGATGTTTTGGCAGCGCTCCTCGACGCGGCCTTCGGCAGGCTAAAATTATTTCCTCGCCACCTACGCCTGCGCGTTCGCCGCTCCTGCCGTGGAGAGAGGGCCCCGGCCGCCGGGGAGAGGCAGCAAGGGAGCAAGAGGTGGCGGTTTGTGGGGACAGAGCCGGGGCCCAGCAGCGGGGCAACGCTGCGCCTCGCTTGTCCCCTCCGCCCCGGCTCTGCGAGGGGGCACGCGCCGGCTCGGAGCCTCTGCCGACAGCAAAGTCCTAACACGCCGCCCGGGCTGGCTCCGACATCGCCGGCCGGGCAGCAGCAGAGCCGCGGCTCCACCTCGCCGGGGCCCGTTTC
This sequence comes from Dromaius novaehollandiae, assembly GCF_036370855.1. Classification (NCBI taxonomy): domain Eukaryota; kingdom Metazoa; phylum Chordata; class Aves; order Casuariiformes; family Dromaiidae; genus Dromaius; species Dromaius novaehollandiae. The sequence continues at coordinate 5,427,315 of NC_088117.1, forward strand.
CGCCTACCTGCCTCGGGAGGGAGGAGGGGGCGAGGGCCCGCGGCCTGCCGGGCGCCCGGACCAGCGGCTGGCGAGCCCGCATGGCGCCCCGGCCCCGCACCACCCGTGAGGCGAGGCGAAGGCGCGCGCAGAGTGGCAGGGCTGGGGCTGCCTGAGTCCAGAGCGACCCAGACGGGGCCCCCTCGGCTTCCCGGCCAAGGGAGGCCGGAGCAGCCCAGCTGCTCAGGCTTAGCTTATCCTTGCATGGCAGCTGGGGGAGAGAGCCAAGCGCCGAGAGAGGCGGCGAGCGTGTGCGTGCACGGGGGGCTGCGCGCTCCCTCCCCCGCCCTCCCTCCCCAGGTTTAAAAAAAAAATAGTAATTAGAAGGTGAAATCAGGACATAAAAGAAGCAGAAAATCATCTCAAAGGGTGCTTTTTCCTTTTTAAAGGTTTCACCAAGATTTTTGCTTTACCCCAGGGTGTCCTTTGCAAATCAGGCCTCACTGCAAAGGCTATTGGATATGACTCTGACGTCAGCAGGGAAAAGGTCCCTAGACTCTCATTAGAAAGGGGAAGAAAAAAAAATCTACTCCTTTTTTTTTTTTTCCTTCCCTCCCCTGACCAGTTTAACCTTTTCAGAACAATAAACAGGCTGGTTACAGGACAAAACCAAGCCATGGACAAGGCTGAACGCTCTGCTCCCCAGTGCCGGGCAGTGCGCGCGCAGCGAGTAACACCGAGGGCTCGAGCTGGCGTCCCGGCCGCCGGCGAGCCCCCTGCGATGCTGAGCCCCGGCACCACCTTGCGCTGCTCCCTCAGCAGCGCCATGCCCGTGCCTGAGGTTATTTTTAACCCTTTCTTAGCCTGGAAACTGATGCCGACTTCACTCCCTAAGCCAGCTTGTTGGTGTAAAAAGGGGGTACTGGAACGATTTGTGAGAGGACCATTGCGGTTCAGGACAAGAAGCAGGGAGCAACTAGAAGTAGCTAAAAGAGAGCAATGAGCTTTATTTCTGGCTCTGTCATGGACTCAGTGTGCAACGCTGCACAAATCACTTCACCTCTTTAAGCCTCAGCTTCACCGCTGGGGTGAAATGCTGCTCTACCTTTCCACGCCACCCTTTTCCCAAACATGCATCACCGAGCGTGCTTGCTGCAACCCCCGTGCTGCTGAAAGGGGGCAGAAAGACTGAGTGACCTGATGGAGGGCACCCAGCAGCCCAGCGGCACCTGATCTGCAAAGTTTTGCATGATCCTCACGTGCAGGTATCTCATAGAAGTAGCGTATGGTCACCAGCAGCCAAATATGCTAGAAAGGGAGCAGCTCCTCAGAGCAAAAGTAAGACAGCAGCATTTAGACAGGACTCAGCTCTGAGCCCTAGGCTGCCGTTTTGGGGAAAGAACGGAAGCGTGCAAGAGAGACCGGAGGGGCCAGGCTTGATCAAGAACAGTCCCTGCTTTAGAAACTGTGCCCAAGTCTCTGGCAGACGAGCTTAACCTGCAAGAACATGGGTAAAGACAGTGAAGGGGCACACCTAATGGAAATAGTATTTTTAAAATTAAAAAAAAAAATACCCAACAACAACAAAAAAGAGGAAAAAACCCTCCAGACTTGTCAGCATGCGCTGCATGGGTCAGTGCTGATAGAGCCTGGCCTGTGATGTTTGGGATGGGCAATAACCCAAAGGGAACATCTGTTCATTGCATGGTATTTTGGGCCTGGTTTTCCCAGCCTCGAATGGGCAGGTCTTAGCTAGCATATCTGGCAAGACTGCTCATGAGAACTGGGCTGCTGCCTTTCTGCAGGAAACATTCGCAGCAGCGACGGCATTGACAAATTATTCTGAGGCGGGAAAAAGATGCAAAGAATGACAGATTCGGCAGACTGAGGAGGGAGAAGAAAGGGCTAGGCTGCTTTTCCAGTTGCTCTGCTCCATCCCCAGCCCTGCAGCCCAGTGCCCACCACCCCTCACCCCAGCATCACAGATAGGCTCCTGCTCCTTGGGGGATTTGGCATGTCCCTTCACCCCTCCTGCATCCCCAAGACCCCTCTTTCCCCATGCAACAGACCCTGTCCTTGTCCTGTGCCCCTCCAACCCTGATGGCCACCTTTCCCCTTTTTGCTCTCTACTATTGCTGTTTCCTAGGCTGCCCTTCAAGGAGAAGAGCTTCCCACTTAATCTGACACAACTCTGTTTTCAAACAGCCCTTGTGACCCACCCACCCTGCAATGCCTGAAGCCACAGCAGCTATAATCCTGCTCTCACGTATACCATACGCTCTGCTATACACCATTTGAGGACTTTCTACTCGGCCCTTTCTGCGGTACACACAGACGTCAAGAACTTCTCCCTGCTGCGGATGCTAGAAGCGCTCCAGTGTCAGATACCAGTTGCCCCAGCTCAGCTGCGCTGGCTAGCACGGAGGAGAGGTTTGGCCAAACCATGGGACGGTCTCCACCCATCCCATGTCCCTTCCCACCCACCTACTGCAGGGTGGAGAGGGAGGAAGCAAAGAGGCCGCTCGCTCCTGTATGTCTGGCCCCAGAGCTTGGCTTGTCTGCGCGGGGGGGTGTGCGCGAACAAGGCTCTCTTCCTTTTTCCTTTCCATTTTACAGCTCGCTGTCTAGGGCAGCAAAGACAGAGCACAGTCCGCCGCTTAGACCCAGCAGCGTCTCGGAGTTAAAGCCGAGATTTATTTCCCATTGTTTCAGCGTCGTTAGCAGCGTGACGTTCATCCCGCTGTCTCTGCCACCCGCCGTCAGGCGAAAGCGTTAGCCCATCCCCGAGATTTGACGGAGGTGCACCGGGGCGTGCAAGCTCTCCAACGGCTGCAGGGTCCTTTGCTTGGGAAAGGAGGGAGAGTCCCTTTGCAACGGAGGCAATGTGCCTATGGATTGGCCTGGGCATTTTCTCCGCAGCCATTAAGTGCAGGGGTAAAGGCTGGCCAGCGGCAGTAGGCAGGGAATCCAGCACTGGTATTTTTGGGATTAGGATGTTCCCCTGGAGTATTCTGGTAACAGCTGCCCTCCTGGCAGTCCCTCCTGCCCTGACTGCAGCTCACAGCCTCACAACACCCTGAGCATTCGCCAAAGGGTATCAAAAGCTATCAGACCTTGTCAAAGGAGACGGCGCAGAAAACATGATGGGGGGGGGAGTCTCCCCTATTGCTATCGCTCTGCTCCATCGCCAGCCTGCACCTTCGAACGCACGCATTTCTGCTTCCCTGATTCCTTCTCCCCTTTCACTTCCCCAGTTTGGCTAAGCCCTGAGCCAGTTCAGCAACCGTGAGCCCAAAGGGGACGTCACCTTGATTCTACCCCGGAGAAGCACAGGGCGGGATGTCTATCTGCTGGTTCCGAGAAGGGCTTTGTGCTGCGCAGGATAATCCTGGGGGGGTGATAAAGATCTCCTCATCCCCATGGAAATTGAGCCATGTTCCTCACATACCACTGCTAATTCAATTTTACACAGTGTGAATAGACCTGCCAAACCTTTATTATTCTTTCTTCTTGAGAAGTTAGCTGCAAAGGGGCACGGTGGGTGGAGGGAAGGCTGGGGGGCACGAAGGAGGGGTGGGCACCCGCTCGCCGGGGCGCTCCCTGCATCCGCTTTGCTCCCTCCTGCCTGCCTCTCCTCCGCCCGATCTCCATGACAAATGGTCACACTTAGTGCTCCTCAAGCACGTTTTAGTTACTCTCCCTTCTGAAACATGGGGCAGAGGACAGAGGGGAAGCGAAGTCTGAGGCAAACTTTTAATTGCTTAGAAATGCCTGAAGCAGGGCGCTTTTGGATTTAGGTGAATGCAGGGGAAAAACACCCCTGAAGTGCATCCTTTGCAGTTCTGCTAATGTCATTTATTCTGGCCTGGACCAGTCTGTCCCTTGTCACTCCTGTTCTGCTGGGAGGCCCCAACATGGACTCCCAGGGCCCTCCACATCCTCCTGCCCCCCCCCCCCCCACAGGTCCAGCTCTCTGGTCGGGGCTGTGCTCCGTGCTCCTACGCCAGAACCCTCCTGGCACACTTCTGTCCTGGCTTGCACTGCCCGGAGCCTTGCAGGAGCTCATCCAAAGCTGCACGGCAGCCTTGGTCACGCCTGATCACCCCAACTGGCTGCCAGTGACCCTCAAATCCAGCCTAGGGCAGTGGGGACAGTGGAGGATTTGCATTCACCTTTGTCTTGAGCGCTGGCTTTGCAGCATAACATGGATCAGTGGATAACGCCAGGGAGCTATAAAAAATTGGTGGGAAAAGTCCTATTGATGTTCTATAGCTAGTTCTGATCTAAAATAATGTCTGTAAACAAATCTCTAAAACACCGATTGATCATGCAATATCTGCTCCTTGCAACCCAGGTAGCAATGCATTGGTGCAATAAAAACAGATGCCTGCAAGCAAGGGTCGTTTTAAGTCCAGATATGAGAAGATGACCCATTCAGAGGATACACACAGGAAATTTGCCAGCTCAGATTCATTCAGTCTGCAAGGTATTTCCTGGATAGGCAAATATTTGCATAAGCAAGTGGGACTTCACAGCAAACTCAGCCTGCTGGACCCCTAGGTCTGGTCCACTGCCCACAGCAGACGCGGGATAGCAAATGAGAGATGGCCTGTAAAGCCAACACAATTAGAAACATGGGACACACAGGAACACAACTTTCTTCTAGAAAAACGATCAGGTGCTCAACTTCCACAGGGAGCCAAATTTGGGGCCCTTTCTCTCAATATCTATCCCTAATGAAACATATTAATGTATTATCTTGGTGGCCAAGTGGAACTGTTCAACCAGACTTGAAAAAAAGTGACCCAACGCACACAAATTAGAGGCATTTTGACTAAGGTATTAAGGAGCGTGTGCAAATCTAGAGGTCTAGTTCCCAGTAATCAGAGATAAGAGACAGAAGAAGGAAGAAACTGGTAAATTAAGTCTAATATGCAGAAAAAGAGCAAACTTAAGAGCACTTTTATTTTACATATTACTGAAGCTATGATGCATTTTATAGCTCCAAATAGCAAGGCCTAGACTAGGGAGTTGTAATATTTGTATCCTGTCCTGGCTACTTGAAATGCAACTTAACGATGTATTGAAGGCTGATTTTAAGTTTCACATTCGATAGCCTGGACATTTTTCTTCTTTCTGCTCTTCTTTCTAATTTTGTTGCGAGATTATCCACTAGTTTTCTTTTTAAACCTTGAATTACTCTTATGCATTCTCTACATTAGTTCCACACTGAAGCTATTTGTTTGGGATTAGTTATACTTACCCAACTCAACGGGTGCTGGAAGGATTACTTGGAGTTTGCAAAGGGCTCTGAAAATGGAAAGCACTATATAAATGCTAAGTATTACGAAGTCAGATGAGCTATTTACTGATCCAGATTGGTAATATCCCCCATTCCAATTTGGAATCAGAAATTGAAAGAGCAGAATCCTTTTTTCAGAGAGACAAATAGCGGGAGAAGGCCAAGAGAAGTTCCACAAATAAAAGAAATCCTAAGACATCATTTAAGGTCAAAAAGGGGAGGGGTGGCTTTATTCCTGTTATGAACAAGCACGGAGGAACTTCTGGGCCCCAGACCACAGGTTCGCGGGGAGGGAATCTGTGTGGATGCAGGAGGGAAGAAAACCATCCCTCGAGAGATCTCCCCTCTCGCATTTTGCGGTCCTTCCCCACCATTCGTTATGCAAGCTGAACTGCCGAGCAGTTTGTCTGGCAACAACTTGCAACCTGGCTCTTGAACAGAGAGAGAGAGGCAGAGCTGTTCTTATTTACAAAGATGAGTTTTACTGATGTGACGTGACATTTTGCTATGCAATGGTATTTGATCGTTTCATTTTACAGTAGCACCTAGAGACCCCAGGAGAGACTCCGGGTCTTGTTGTGATAGATTTTGTACACATATATACTAACAGACAATTCCTGCTTCAAATATTATCACCGCCATACTCCAAGGTCAGCTTTGTACAGCCAGAGAATAAAAAAAAGCAAACAGCAAGAAAATCAGCCCTCATCTTCACAGATTTACTATGAATATATTTATCAAGTTGGGAGGGTTAAGGGGAGCACAGGCCCTCATTTCCCTACAAGCACCTCCCAGTGCAGAAATGGCACCCTCAAACTAGAGCTGAATCCTGCCCAAACACCAGCCAGGAAAAGCCAGGAGGAGACAGAAGTGGGGGAGAGGGACGAGGGCATGCAGAGAAAGTCAGGCTATCTATATAGGATGGCAGCTTTTGGGGGAAAGTTTTGTGAGGAAACTGCAGGAGAACAAATGAGGTGGATGGGGACAATGCAAGGATCCTTATTTAAAAACTTATTAAATAGATGACAAAGACTACAATTTAAAGCTCTGGGGAAAAAAAACAGATAAATTCATGGAGTCAGCAGCAAAGTGAGGAAACAATTGACAGGTGCTTAAGAGTTCAATATAGCTATGCTCCAGGGGTGGGATTCTTCCTCCAGAGAAGAACCAGCAAAGCCCCAACCTTCAGGGCCCAGGCACTCCTGGTATTCCACGTTAGGAAACACAGAACCTAAACTCTGCTCGCGAGATCCTCCACATCAAAGCAAATATGCACCATGATACGGCAGCATTGCAGGGGAAGGAGGAGACTGACCACTTGGTTTCTTCATTTTCCCTGAAGGATTTTCCTACTCTGCTGGCACTTGGTGATCCAGCTGGAGTAGGGGGTCATGAATCACCAACCGGCTGAGAAACATCTTACACTTGGTGGCAATTTTGGTGCTGATCTGCCTCCCAGTGCAAACAAAGAGCCTGAACTTGCTTGTCAGGTAGAGTTTAGACCCATTGAAGATTATTTTCCAATAAGGGCCAACAATCCGTCCCTTCAGAACTGAATCAAAGCTTTGGCCGCTCTTGGCTGGATACCTTTTGGCCAGACAGCAGAAACAAGCACCCTGACTTGTACTCCGGCTATCTACAGGGTTTGTATTCGGTGCCAAAATTGGAGCTGAGAAACAGCCTACTAGAAAGCCACAGCAAAAGGTTGTCATCTAGGGATGAACCGCTTCACGAGAACATGACAAACGCTGCAGCTGGATAACAACCTTCCAACTGCAGAGAGGGCAAAGGCAAGCTGAGGGAGAAACTGTCTGCAATCAAACGCAACTGCACTGGGAACCGCAAGCAATGCCCCAAGCATATTTTGCACTGTCACCCACGGAAGGCTTGCAGACTCGGCTCTGAAACTTTTCACGCTTGGCAACACGGCAGGGGATCAGGGAAGACGCAAGGCTGCTGCTGTGCATGTCAAACCAGGCAGGGGGGACCTCACCGCAAGGGACATGAAGATGCAAATAGAAGAAAGGTCTCAGAAATGGCAGTGGCTGCAGAAAGAAAATAGGACAACGAGCACGATGGGAGGTGGCAGGGACACGTAAGAGAGCAGGTCAGAAGAAGGTTGCATGCACAGCACGAGGGGTATTACTGTGTGTGCAGACAACAACACAACAGGTAGAGGGCTTGCCCCTTTCAGACAAGTGATCTGAGCACGAGGATGGGGGATCAGGCTGATGCGGGTGTGCATGCGTGTCTCGCTTCACGGCTCCCTGTTAGGACTCTCACCTGCGAGACAACACAGCAGCACTACAGCTCCTGCAAATGTTCAGCTACTCCTGACAGTAGGGCCAACACTGGCCAGTGCAAGGCAGAAGGGAGTGCGTGCCAAAACCTGCCTCCCCAGTTTTTTCCTCCTTCCCCTCTGCTCTCCAGGTGTATCAGTTGGCCTAATAAACGATACTAACTGCTCCTTACAAACCATGTCCCACCACGTGTTTCCACAAAGTGGTGTTCAGCAGGAAAAAAAAAAAAAAAAAACCCGCACACCGTGCACTGGGAGAGAGCACAGCCCTGCACACGCAACCTCCGCTCCTGCGGCTGGATGCTGCTGCGAGAGATGGGAAACCCTCGCTCATCACCAGCCGGGAAGAGGAGGCCGACCTCCACGCTGCGGGCAAGCGCGCCAGTCCCCAATGTGGATCCAACTCATCCATACTGTTTCTTTTTCCCCGGCCAGAACTATTCCATGAATTTGACCTTAACTTTTGTAATAGTTTGGGGATGATGAATATTGCATTTTTGACGTAGTTCATGTTTGTGAAAAACCAAATTTTTTTTAAAAAAAGCAAACACCCAGTCTCAGGCTACATTCGGTTTGACTGTGGTTGACATTTAAAGCCTACAGTGGCTGCGGTAAGGATGACAAACAGGGGTGGCCAGAGGTGCTACTGAGGCAGCAGGACAGAGCGCTGTGGGCGGCGAGAGGACCGTGGGCAAGGGAAAGGCCAGACAGCCGCCCGGGAAAACACGCGGAGGCGGCCGAGCCCTCCCACAGGGCTCCCCTCCCAGCCCGCAGCATCACGCCCAACGGCAGAAGGCTCTTTTCCTGGAACAGGCGTTCTCGCTCTCCAGGTCACCGTGGTGGTGCCGTGGTGGGGTGACTGCCCAGAAATGCTCCTGGAAGTTTGTGGTGTTAACCTGTGGGAGTAATGGCCCCGTTCAGCCTCTAATTCCCTCTGGCAGGGCTAAAGACCTGCTCGCCCAGTCTGACCAGCTTCCTACCTGACCTCGGGCAGGTCCCTTCGTCCCTCTCTGCAGCCTGTCTGCTTCGACTGCAGGGCAAGGAGCTGCCTCATCACGGGCAGTGCCCAGCACAAGGGGCTTTCACCCCAGCGGGGACCATGAGCCTCTGTGGCACCAGCAGACTCACAAAACTGGGTGGAGGACTCTTGAAAAGTGCTCCCTTGATTATTCATTAATCAACACGAGCTCCCTAATTGGGAAAAGGAAATCTCTCCAGATATTACTGGAGATCAGCTGATCAACACGAGTTTTGCTGATTGCTTCTAAGAGCAGAGAGAAGGGGTATGCTCCTCTCCTGCTCTGCCAGGGTTAAGAGCATGCAGAACAGACTTTGTAAGATAATTTGGTGGTCACAGGGGACTGGGTTTTATTCCCGAATTGAAAACTGGCTGTTAAACATCATTTAAAGAATGACATAAAAAGAAAACAGCAATTTATTTTTTATTCACTTCCTACCATCATCATTAACCTTCTTTCAGCATAATATCCCCCCTGCGAAGCAACTTCAGCTGAGTAATAAAATTCTAGTACTTAAACCTTATCAATGCTCTGAGAGGGAATATTTTTCTTGTTTCACAGGGAGGGAAATCAAGGCACAAAGAACTGAAATGACCCGCTCAAAGTCACACTGAAAATTACTAGCAGAGCCAGGAATAGACTCCTCGAGTCCTGTACCCGAGGGACATGGTGCACCCACAGGTATGTGGCACTTACTGGCCAATTAGCTTTTATGGAAACATTTAAGGGAACGTTTCCTTTCACAGATCCTGCCTGTTAATTTACTCCCAAGCTTTAACATCCACGAGTGACAGCGTAGTAGTTTCAGGCGGTCACTGAGCAACCCAGTGAGCCTGCTCCCTTGCTTGAAACAATCACGCTTTCAGCAAGTAAAGACATCTGAAAAACGCAGAGTACTCTGCAACACGCTGCTAAAAAATGGTTTGAAGAGGGTTTTTCTTTTGCATGCCCGTCCCTATTAATTAAATCTGATGGCTGAGACTTTGTCAAAGCAGAGGGCTACACGGGTAGGCACAATCCTGACCTGCAAGGTCCTGCGCGCAGTGGCCAGTGCTCCCTGCACACGAGCACCCGCGGGGATCTCGCTCACAAGCGTGCTTGCCTGCACAACCCTCTCTTTAGGTCTGCTCAGCTTGCTGGGGCAGAGCAGATTTTACCTATATCCCGTATGCCGCTACCCAAGTACTGCCTTTGTGGGACCCAGGAGGGAAACGCAGGCAGGGGAAGATGACAGAAGTGAGAAAAGGACGGGCGAGAGCGAGCGAGGCGCGGGAGAAAAGCACACCCTTGTTTGCTTTCCGTCCCTCTGCTGAGAAACAGTTAATAGGTTGCAAGATTTCCACCCTCCCAGGACTGAGCCTTTTTCCTCCCCTTTCGAGTGCCCCCTGCCTTCCTCCTCCAGTGACTGGGAAGCTGTGACTGCTCTACACCGCTGACACCTCGGCTGCTCTGGAAACCCATGAACTGTTTGAGAAAGGTCAGCTGGCAGCCTCCGCATCCCTTCTCCTGGCTTTCCATCCCCGGCGGCCTCGGGCAGTGCAGGAGCCCCCTCTGTAGGCAAAGGCCCAGATTTACCAGCGTCCCCTGCTTCTTGATGAGTCTTTTCAGCAAGCCCCCTCTTCGTCCACCCCAACTCAAGCCCCTGCGGCCCCTGCCCAGGCTGCCGGGCTCTGCACCACCCAGGCGCAAGGACTGATGCACAGAGAAATCGGGTCTCTCCTCTGCCACTCAGTAATAGTTGGCCCTATTAACCAAGGCTGGATGTCCAGGACTGCAGATTTGCTTTTGGAACAGCCGATTTCTTGCCAACTTGTTGTTGACAAAATAAAACAAGCAAACCTCTGTACAGTTCTGGACTTTGGTACCTCTCCTAGGCCCAGAGCTGCCCTCTCTCCAGCTTCTTGTGCCTCTCCAAACCAGTCACCACCTTTTCTGCAGCCTCTTGCCAAACCCAAGTTCCCCGGTGCCCAGCACTTTTTCAGCTCGCGTTACTTGTGTAGTCCCTCAGTACGACAAAAGGAAACCACCCACCCTGGGGACCACAGATCCTTCTTCATCCTTTCTTCTGTACCTCCTTATCCCAGCACCACACATCATCCAGTTGAGACACTCCAGCTTTACCACAGCTCCCCCAAACCACAGCCTTAAGAAGGGCTGCAGTTCAAAGTGACCCCATTCGGTCCATCAGAAATACTGCAAAATCCCCCCAAGGCTTTTACTGGGGCCAGCAGTGAATTAAGGACAGACAGAGGCCAGAGAGGAAGTAGCAGAGGCAAAATTCCTCCCTGGATGCAAACAAGCTCTATCCTTCCCCAAAGGGGAGTCAAGGGCTTCTGGCAGTTGTTATCAGCCACTACTCTTACAAAACAGCTTGACCACAGCTTTTAAGTAAATGTGTGAATTAGCCTGTGTTTACTGCTCTCTGCCCTCAGTTACAGTACCTCCTCCTTGGAGATGCTCAGCCTATGTTCACTATATCCCCTTATTAGTATGTCCAGATTTTTGCTTTAACACCTCTTCCAGAAAGCCACATACCAAGGACAGTTGCCAGCAGCCTCGTAAGGATTTGCTAACCTAGTGCAAGAATCCCCGCTCCCGGACGGTCTCTACCTGGAAGAAACACATGCTCTTACCCACTCCTAGCACCCTTTGGGTGAAGCCCCAAGGCTCGCTATTGCTCACACAGACGTGCCCCATGAAAAATGGGAGTGGGAATTAGGGGGAAAAAAAAAAGAAAAAAAGAGGATCTAAAGCCAATTTGTATGCACCCTGAAATAACTTGATTTCTCTAGTGTCCCAGGAGCACTTCTGTCTGAGATGTAACATTACTCATTTTCATTTGGAGAAGTTTCAGCATGTAACAAAAATATCTCAAGCTCAGTAATGAGGCAAGAAATCGTGCTTACGTAGCTGAGCAAGTAACATCACTCAACCTCCCTGTCCTTGCAGCAGAAGAAAAATGACTGGAGAATAAATTAATCCTAATAAATGTGGGATTCTGATCAGGCATATATAACCAGCAGTGCGTCTGCAGTATGAGCAATTGATGAAGTCATGGCTTCAAAGGTGCCTTGCTGGAATTAGTCACTTGTAAAACAGAGAGGAGAAAAGCCTGCTTCTTTTGTTAAGGAACATGAAAATGCTCCACACACCGGAGTGATTTATGGATTACAGTGCAGCAAAATTAGAGTGTGAGGCAATTGGGGTCGTTCTCTCAGTAACTGCGGAGAAGAAAGGCAGAGAGGAGATGAGTGAAAGGATGGACAGGATGCAGAAGGGCCACATAAAGGCAAAACGCCAACACCACATTTCTGTGCTGTTGCTTTTTAAACAGGAATTATTTTCCCTTTGCACAAATCATTGCGGGGGGAAGCAGGCTTCACATTTAAAACCGGTGCCACCGAAGATGAATCAAGCCATTAATCACGAGCATGAGTATCTGTAATTAGAGCTGCCGGGAGTCACAGGAGCAAGAGTCAAAGGCTCTAACAGGATTATGGACAGAGCTGGATTGTTTTATGACCAATATTAGCAGATAAAAAGAATCGATCACGTGCTCTTGGAAGTCAGCTGATTAGCAGAGAGGGGGAGGGAGGAAGAAAGAATTTCCTAACTCCATCCCTGCCGGGTGGCATTCACTCTCCACCGCACCCACACGTAGCCAGAGGACAGCGAGGTTTTCCCCAGCATCCTCCTTCCCGGGTACCACCGCGGGAAAGGGCCCTTGCTGCCGGCTGCCGCAGCGCAGCAGCGGCCAGCGGCCAAAAGCCGGGGGAGCTGACTGACCCGGCCGCGGGGTCGCTCCTCGCCGGCTCGGCGTGTTCCCGACAAACGCGCCAGCTGTTTGCGGCTGGAGGACGCGGGCAGATGCTGAGCGGCCGACCCTCGCGGCGCACAGCTGGGGCGAGCGCAGAGCACCTCCCCGGCTGCCCGGCTCTCGCGTTATCTGCCCATCCCAGCCGTGCCCAGACGGCCCAGGCGGCTTGCCGCTCCCCCCGCGGGGCCGTCTCTCCAGCTGGCTCGTGGCAAGCCTCGACATGCCTCTCCCAGCCGCTGTCTGGCTGTCGCCGGCCTCGTAGGACGGGCCCCCCGCAAGAAGGCTGGGGAAGCCGGGGGCAGGCAGCGGGGCACCGGGCAAAGCGGGCATAAGCCACCCCCCAAGGCTTGGGCAACTTGCAGCCTCTCCTACCATCCAGGTGCCTCAGGGCCTGGTTTTAAGAGGTTATTGCTGCTTCTCTAAGCTCATCCTTGAGGACTGGAAGTGACTGAGCTGTCAAAGAGCTTCTGAGCCCCAAAAGAAGAGACTACCATCTCACGCTTCTTGTTCCCAGAAAGCGAGGTGACAAGGCTGGGCTGAGGCTGGTGTGACACCATCCTAGAGATGCCCAGAAGCTCCCACAGCTGCAGGGCTATGAAAAGACCTCTGGTGAAGCCAGGACTCTGCAGGGGAACATTCCCCACAGTCAGGGCCTTCCCTTCAGCCTGTATGTTCATCCCAGCAGGATCCGGCCTGCTCCAGAGGGCCCAGACGAGACGGCTGTCTCACCATACCAGGACTCCGGACTGGAGGGCTGCCTCGATACAGCTTTTGGAAAGCAGCTGCTAACCACTGCCTCCCAGTGAGCCGTGTGCTGGAATGGGATGGACTCGGCTGGTTCTTTGATGCTTCAGGGTAGCTATCATTCCTATTGGCCATTGCCCCTTGCAGTAAGATCACATGCTCCTGCGTTTGACGCTCTCCATCTACCAAAAAGACGTCAAGTTTGTTTACAGTAACTAGAAATAGAGATTTGAATATAATCTGAAGCCAAGCGTGAACTTTTGTGGCTTGAGAGGAGAAATCACAGCAAGTATTTGTTGTACAAGAGTTTAGACCACTTGCTCTTAACAGCCACTTCCCTACCCCCCCCCCCCCCCCCGCACACACATAATTTTTGGCCGTTACAGCTCATTTTCCCAGACTGCACAATATAACTGGTGAGATTTACTGATTTCCACAGATCACAGCAAAAGCCAAGTACTAGCTGTGATTGCTGTGAGAGGAGAGCTTGTACACAAAGCCACGCTGCTAGCTGTCCTGCGTGCCCACATTCGGTGTCCTCTCATGAGCGCATGCAAGTCGGTGCACCAGAGGGGGAGGGACGGAGAGTGGTGTCCCTCAGCCACGTCTGAAACACTTTTAATGTCGCTATCACCTCTGTCTCCCTGATGCTAGCCATCTTTCCAAAGAGTGATCCTCATTAAAGCCAGCAAACTGGTTCATAGACCGATACATCTAGGTATCTCCAAAGTTTAAAATCAGGTCTTCTCGGTGGGGGTAAATGCCCTTATTGGGGAAGCCAGCCCCAAGAACAACCCATCCAGGCATGACAGAACAACTGTAGAAGCTGCCGTGGCTGCTGCATAGGAAGAAGAGTCAGGCTCTGAGCTCTAGTGAGAGATTTCCTATTCCAGTGTCACCCTATTTCATCAGAGTCTGAGTCATCAAATCACCATGAACAACCCTCAGGACTTTGCTTCAAGAGTCGTGATCGGAAACCTCATTTATTAAATCGATGACCATTCCATATCTACCATCTCACTGTTAATGAAATGAAAGAGGGGCTGGAAGGAGTGCTGCACACTGATGCCTGGAGCCAGTTTTGTATTAACAGAATTTGTGTCCGCGAGCTCTGCATGCTGATCCAGAAAAGCAGTTTTGCAAGAAAGGGAAGAGTCATTACCCCACACTCCAAAAGGGTCTCCAGCATCAATGTGGGGATTTCCCCTCCTCCGATACCCACTGGGATGCTGTTTCAATGCAACGTCCCTCATCAGTACAACACTGAAATACTTTTTTGGCCACAGGGAGAAGCTTATCTCACTGTCTCACATTAGTCCACTCAAAGATGTAGTCAGAGACCTTTCCTCAAATGTTTGCCATGTGGCACAGACGAAAGCATGCACTTACAGGCTAACCCTCACAGACCTCTCTGGGATGTATCAAACTCCCCAGCTGGAGCAGCATGGGCTAGCAAGAAGGAAGATCTCTCCGAGCTCAAATGATACCAGCTCAGAATATGAATCTTTTCCTTTTCCAGGGTTCAGCATGACATGGTGTCCATTTGAAATAAAAGCGTTCTCTCCTCTGCAAACAAGCAAAAATGGCAGGTCAGCACTGCCCACTCCTCCCTCTGGCAAAGGGGAGGTCACGGTCCTGCACTCTGGAAGAGCAGGATTACAAGGGTGGAAAGGGCTCTGGAACAGCCACTCCCAGCAAAGACCAAGTCAAGCTGATGCTGAGATAAGACCCCTCCTTGACCCCACAACACTGGCTCCATCAGTGGAAAACCCATTATGGGAACGCTACAAAATACCCCTTCTATCATATCCCCTATAACCCAAACTAGCCACAGCAGTATTTCCTATTATGTCTCCATAACCTAATCTGACCCCCTCTAGGGTCTCCAGATTAATATCTGAGAAAGCTCACAAGTCCAATCACCCAATTACAAGGAGGAAAGGTTTAGCCTATCTAAACAGCAAGAAGTGTAACAGAGACCCAGCTGCCCCCTCCCTCCTGAGAACCACATTTCAATCCACAGCAAGCTGAACAAACCAGGAAAGGGTCACAGGGGAGATGGAGAGGGTCTCTCCCTGCTCTCATATCATATGAAACCCGGAGGAGGAGCGGCTACTTTAACTGGCAAGTCCCCTGACTCAAGGTTTAATCCTGCTCCATCTTTGCTTAATTTCCCCCACACCTAAGCAATATGGGTAATAGATAAAGTGCCCCACCTTGAGCCACTGTTCAACAAGAGCAGCCCACCTGATTTTGGTGAACAGGGAGGTAGGGGATGATGGTCCTTAGGGGATGCACATACACAGCCCAGCTTGGGAGATGCAGGAACAAAGGGTTGGTACCACCAAGTGCCACCTAATACAGAGGTGCCTGGGGAATGGCATGGACTAAAGCAGCCTAGATGGTGGCAAATGGGAGCAGGCAACGGGCAGTTTCACAGCCTAGAACAACTGCAGCTTTTGGTCCAAGGTTGACTTACTGTCCTGCCTCTGGGAGCGCCCCCAGAATATCTCCTGCACTGGGGCTAAGAGGGGTTTCAAACAGGGCAGAATAAAGTGTCCCAAGGCAGCTTTTGTGCTTCCCTGGGCCCTGGCTACCCTTGTTTCCTTCTAGAGAAGCACAGAGGGATGCTATCTTTTTGGATTGTATTTCAACCACTTGACAAAAATTAACATACAGGGGAAACCTCAACAGCATCCAGAAGACTGGAAAGCAGATCTCCCATCCCTTTCAGAATCTCATTTAAGGCTTTGGCTAGAATGACAGGAACATGCAAAACCTCCAGTAGGATCTTAACCTGGCAAAGAACTTCAGTCTGTGCAAAAGTCTGAGCACATCCAAAGGGAAGACCCCTGCACTTAATTCAGTAACCATGCCCAAGTTTCCTCCCAGAGTGGGGTCATGTTGCATCCATAGGCACCTCACAGCTGAGATTTTCCAAGTAGCTCAGGGATGCATTGCCAAGCACCAGTTTTGCAAGCACAGACTGAGCTTCCCTCCAAATTCCAGCCACAATTTATTGATTAGAAAAACCTCTCTGTCTAGCCAATAAAGGCTCCTATGGAAAGGTTCCACCAAACAGCATTCGCATGCCATGATCAGTCCAGCTGCGTTAGCAGCCTTCTCTTTTGACACGTTCTGACAAGATGGATTTGTGGCCTTGACTTTTCCAGATCAGGGGAAACCTAATCCTAGGGGATAATATTACAGACCAGTAGGAAACTCCATGACTGGCCTCATTAACTGCCATTTAAGAAGTTCAGAGCCTTCTCAGCTAAAAGGGAGCATCTACAGCTGTCCTTTGCCTTCAGGGAGAGGTATTGCTTTCTGAGTGCAATGCTTTTGGCCACCATTATGCCCTTAAAGTGCATAACATGCTCCCAGCACCACCCAGGCTGCTCAGCCCTCTGTAGTCAGCCAGGAATCGACAGACAGCCCCAGCTCTCCTCCTGTGAGGTGATCTGGGAGGAAGTGAAGATAATGCCCATTTCTGTCCAAAGGGTGTTTGGGCAGATAAAAATAAAAACCTGGAACTACCATATGGAAATCTGAATTAATGAAATATTTCAGCAACTGACTCAACACTGAGAGCTGAGAACCCTCTACCTCCCTTCTGCTTTCCAGGATACAAAAATGACACTGGTAGGTGGAAATAACTACAGCTGTCCCAGTGGGAGAGAAATCAGTGCTTCACAGTGAATGTAATGGCCAAAATTAAGCACTTGCTTGGTGTTATTACACAACACATCCCAGGGTGCAGCTTCCAAAAACTTGACCTTCTCTTCAAAGACTTCCTTTTGAATTAACTTTTCTTTTGCTAACAACAAGTGAAGTGGATTCAGTGCTCAAGAAAGATGCTCTGGGAACTGAAAATGTCTTTACCGTCTACTGGTGACAACTGAGGCAGCAGCAATGACAACTTCCACACAACAGCCCTGCCCCACACAGGTTCCCCACACAGAGGAGTTCACAGATCAAGCTCTGCTGCATTTCTGTCCCTGGCACGCGAGTGAGCCAGTACTCACCGATCCCCCAAACACCCGCTGCCCACTAAGAAACCAACCGAAATCCTTCACACAGACCATGGAGGAGCTAGCAGGCAGGAACAACTGCTGAGCACTGACCTGGTGCAAAACGGCCAACGCTAGATCACCAGCTCCTGACAACCAGCAGGTCCTCCTCTGCTCTGGCAATGCCTGAAGACCTCTCTTGAACATGAGTCAAACACACAGATGCCCACCGAAAGAGGTGCCTATCATTCCCAGGCTACACAAGCTACCTTTGCTGAACTGTTAGCATCCTTTTGCTGAGAGCAGCAGTCTGGTCTATAAAGGAGAACAGATGAACTGTTTTCCTACAACCAGAGACTGTGGTCTCATCCCCAGCCCTCAGTTTGTGATCCACCAACTGCAGAGAGCCCATGTCCCCGCGGTCAACTTGCAAGTCAAAAATCTTCTTAAAAAAAAATGGCATTTACATTAGTATTACTTCATTCTTTATCTAGAGCTCTGCATCCTAAGGACTTTACAGAGGCAGTCAAAAAATCATCATCCACAGTCAAGACCATTATCATCTTTATTCATGACTGGTTTAAACATTAAAGCTTTAATATCCCCCCACAATTTGCTGATGTTAATTATAACTTTGGATGTTCACATACATACCCAATTCATGGCTGAACCTCAAGCTCCTACAGCTTTCTGAAGTGCAGTGTTGCCTCCTGCTATTCTTTTCAGTACTTAGCATGTTTGGAAGTCAGGACTACTATTATGTGCCTTAAAATGATCTTTAGAGTGCAACTTCTGACAGGCATAGTATTTGTTCTGGCCAGATTGTTTGCTTTTCTCTTCTTCTTCCAGTCCATAACTGGTTTTCATATGACAGTAGCAGCACAGCGTGTATACAAGAGGGATGTACTAGGAAGCAATGGTTGCCATAGCTATATCTATACAGTCCCAGATACCCAGACACTTCAGAATGACATACCCTTTAAAGAACACAGTTAAATACTCATAAATAAAATATCCTCAAGCCTCAATCTGAAGCACAGCTTGCAGGTTTACAAAACACAAAACGTTCTGGTTTGACCTATTTTACTTTCTCTCCCAAAGATCAAACGCATTCAATGACTTTTCCTCTGCAGAACAGCATTGCTCCAGAGGACCTTGTAATGCCAGCACTGTGACTTCCACAGATTTTATATAACCACACTCTCAACTTCTGCATATCGTTCTGCCTAGTCTTTTCCCCAGAGACCCTCTCCAGCTTGCCTGTCAAGCTCTCCTCCACATCACAGTCCTACTGCTACTAGCCAAGCTGTGCTGGTGTAAGAAGGCCTCACTTTGACCCTGACCAAGCTGCCAAAACCTGCATTCTCCTGTTCTGAGGTCTGTGTCATCTTCAACAAGCTCCTTCAGCAGACTATGTTTCTGTTCTCCTCCTTTCTCCCAGGATTACAAGTTGTTCCAGATGAGGGCCATCTCTTTCTGTCAATGCGATCAACGCCTAGTCAGGATCCCTTGATGTTGTGAGAAATAATAAAGCTTGGGAGTCTCAGTTTAGACCTTGCCTGTCCATCAGGGACATGGCACCCTATGACCAACAGCAGCATTGAGGTACAAAATCAAATCAGTGGTATATGTTTTTGTTGTCTTTTTTTCCCTTCAGTTAATACCCCAAAGTATCTCCCAACTGCACAGACTCAGCTGCCAACACACACTGAACTATAGAAGTGATGCTACTGAAAAGACAGAGATAATCAGTGCAAGAGCCTGCACAAAATGGAGTGGAAAAAGATGGGCTAGGAAAGAAGTAGAGCCTTGTAAATCACCTTTTGTGATCTGCTAACAGCAATACAGAGCAAGTAACACACTAGCAATGTTGTATTTTGCACTCGCTGTCACCGTCAACTGTAGTGATGGAGGCTGCATCTGCAACACCTCTGCAGAGTCACATAAGCAGATGGCCCTTAACCAGCACATCAGGGACCACAGGATTAGAGGGCTTTTGCAGAGCAGAAAAAGTGGCCGTGGGTTTACAGTCAATGACCATGCTAGCTTGCTAACTCTAAAGGAACGTAAGTGACAACCTTCTGAGGTCTTTGCTGCCAATGATACTTGGCTCATCCTAAGGCCGTGCTGCATGAAGATCCAAGCTCACCTTTGTCCCAGCAATTGGCCCCATGTTAAACGTCTTAACCAGGGAAACAAACCAAAGGGAAGAGTAAAGGCAAGCCCCTTCATCTCTGCTCACACAGCACACATCCCAGAGAACAGATCTACATGAAGTTACGTCTTTCTTTTAAGAAGCAACAAGCCTAGTCTGTGACTGAAACTGCATAAACAGTAATTCAGCTTTGCGCGCATTATCCCCACCCCCCATCCCATCCCTTCACTCTTGGTGAGTATGGTTCAATAGTGAGGGTCTAGTGCTGAGGTTAACCTATCCCCCAGCTGATGTGACCTCATGTAAGTCATTTTATCTCTGTGCCATTTTTTTTCCTCCCTCTGCAAAGCAGAACCCCTTCCTACCTCAGCGCTTTCAAGGGTCTGACTTATTAACAGCAGTAAAGTGCTTTGAGATCCTCCTTTTACTCATACTTTAAAACAAATACCATTGCAGGCCTTCTCAGGGTTCCCTGTGCAAACACATGTTGGCCATCTCTCCCGTGCTGCTCTGCTGATCTCCAGGGATTGCGTGCAGAGGTGCTGCAGGAGCTCCGCAGCTTTCCCGCAGCCCCCGGGAGGTTAATGGCTCTGCCAGAGGGAAGCGCTTTTCTGGAGAGGCCCCATTTATTCGGCCTCCCTTTGACAGAACTTCCTCTGGATCCACAAGAGCAGGACAGGAGGTCTGTGCCGTTCGCTTTTGGCACCCTGCCCGCAATTCAATCTGCTCCCGCTGCCGCCGCTGCTCCTCGCACTGACAAGCCCTCCTCCTGCCTCCACGGATGAGGTCATCTCTAATTTGGGGAGGCGAGGGCGGGGGGAGATGGCGTAGCAGTGCTGCGAGACAAAGTGAGCACCCCCAGCCCTTCCTCGCTCAGCTCGTCAAGGACAAGCTGCATCGCACAGGAGCCTGTTTAATTTCTAATTTGCAGCTTAGACAGTGGGACTTGGTCCCTCAAATTGACAAGCTGGAGCAAGGCAGAGGGGCTGTAGGACAGCTCTAATCCACGGCAGCATCCAGCAGGGAAGCCCCTGTTAGCCCTGGCCAGGCCCTGGTCGATGGATGCCCGCCTGGTGCAGAGGTCCAGCTGGCAAGGCAGGAAACAGAGGCACGGGCAGGCGTTGAAAAACAGCACCAGAGAAGGATGTTGCAAAAGGGACCGAGGAGCTCCCGGAGCTAAGCAGCATCACAACAGCATACGGCCAAGGCCATCCCCGCGAGAGCAGAGCGGCCCCCTCCCCGCCAAGCCACGGACCCCTATCCATCACACGGCAAAAGCACATCCCTCGTCACCCCACCAAGTCCCTCCAAGGCCTGCCGTGTGCATGCTACAAATACATTTAAGGGCTTTTTTATTTTTAAACCTTTGGCTAATGCTGCTATTTTTAACTCCAGGCCTGCACAGCCACCCCACTGCTCTCCCAGCGATGAGGTGAGGAGGAGATGGGATTAGTGACGTTACACAACCGTCCCACTTGCTCCAAAGTGGGGGCCGGCTAACAAGGAGCCTTTTCATTGCTCTGACCCGCAAGCCACGCACGGCCGGGGCGCCAGGCAGGTCCTCTCCTCCCGAGGGGTGAACTACGCTGAAATCCCGCGCTCGCAGGTGTAGCACGTCGATCTTGCTTGCCCTGCGGCAGTCAGCATCGCTCAGATCAGCCGTGAAACCCAGGCAACTGTTAAGCAAAGAGAAGCCCACGGGCCGGCCACCTAGGCCTGTCCTGCTGGCTGGTGTGCTGGCATAAAAGCACGTTTGAACATAAAAATCCCACCGCCCTTGCATTTTCCATCCTTGAAACAGGCGTGTTAATCCACACCAACCCTAGGGCAGGAGAGCTTTCCTGCAACCTTCCCTGCATCAGCTTCCAAAACCCACCAATAAAAACGGGTATAAGTGACCTTCAGCAAACAATAAAGAAAGAAAAGTATTTTTTCCCCTTCTCCACTTGCCTGTATTACTCATCCACCTGTGGTCTACCCTAGCTATGAAAATAGGTCCCCATCTTTGAGCAATTGCTGCAGTGAGTCTGAGCGCTGACGAGGCCTGCGACTAACTGCACCCTCCCTCCCGGGGCGACCCACGGGCGCAGGGACGCTGCTCCTTCCCGCAGCTCGCGGTGCTCCCGCAGGACCGGCACCCCAGCAGTTTTGCGCTCAGATGCTCCCTACCAGCCCTCGCTTTTCTTCGAGCCTGAGCCGCCCTGCGCGAGTGGGACCTGCCTCCAGCCCCGCTTCCCCGCGGCAACCCCACAGCAGAGGGTCCAAGGGCACACGCAGGGGGTGAAATGCCCTGCTAGGACAGCCCCGTCCAAGGCCTGGCCACCCAGGTCAGTCCCATCAGAGGGTTCGGGTGGTGTTAAATCCTGCACAGGTCTGTCTGGACCTCCTCCCTCCCTAGGAGAATAATGCCCTTCGTTCATCTTTCAAATGTATTTTGGGGCAAGATACACTGCTCTCAGAGACCAAGGGTCTTCCCCGCAGGATATGCATTAAATGGAGACAAGAAGGATGATCTTGGACCAGGGCCAATGCCAAACCCTGTCTTTACCAAGGACTGCACCATGAACTTAGTCAAGTCTCTCAGCAAAGGGAGGTTTAAAGCAGCTCTGGGAGCCAGGGCTTGACACCATCATATTTAAAGGGGACGCAGCATGAGGACCCAGTCTTTCATCTCACATTTTTGGCTCCCAACTCTAAAATCAGGGCAAGGATCCTTCCGTCTTTCTACCCATCCCCTCGGGGCAGCGGCTGCCAGCGCTCCGCACGCAGGACCATCCCGCGTGTGCCATCCCTGCTGAGCGCGGAGGGGCCCCGCTCTCGGCGGGGCCTTTCCAAGCGACGGTCACCACAACGAACACCCGCAATACTCCAGGCCCCTCATCTGCAACAGGCGGGGAGGCAGCCTGGGGTACAGCGATGAGAATTGAGAAATACAAAGCACTTTGCGTGGCGTTTGTGTTATCCCCTCGGCCCTCCCCCTCATCCCCTTTGGAGCATCTTAACTTCAGAAACCTTCCTCCAGAGGAGTGTTGGAGTGACAGAAAACATTTTCCAAGCCTAATATCAGTTCCAGATGTTCACAGCCATTTCAGTTTGTACCTCACCCTGTAAAACACATTTTTCTCCCTCTCCGTCTCGAGCGCGGAGCCTGCTTCTTCTATGACATAATGCGCTGGCTGGCTCCGCCGGCGCGCACACAGACACACACGCTCGCGCTCTCGCCCTCTTCGAGAGCCTCGTGTGCAAACAAAGAGCATCACTCAACTACAAAGCTGTCGCACACATGGAGTTATGAGTAATTTCCACAAGTTTTAATAAACAGTTTGGGCCGTAATTGCTCGCCGCCTTCTCTGCTGGCTGCCGCGTGGGGAGCCGCTCTCTCCCCGCTCGCTGGTGTTGAAAGTGTGGTTTGTTCCGCGCACAAGTTCACCTCGGGAACGAGCCCTATTACCATCAGATGGTCCGAGGGCTGTGTTTTTCTGAGCACTAGTAATAAGGCTCTTAGAAAGAGGAAGAAAAAAAATAAAATAAAAGGAGTTTAGCTGGGGGCAGCTGACCCACACAAGCTCCCAGATTCTTTCACCCCGTCCTCTAACACCTCTGTCCCGCACGCAGAGACCAGGCAAGGGAGAAGGGGGACGCACATTAGGCCAGCCTTAAACCTTGCTCCTGACTCAGCTCCAAGAAGAAGAGGAGCAAATATTTTCTGGCTCAAGGGAAAGACTTCAACTTCCAGTTGCAAAGCAAGGAAGAGGCCAAGGAGTTGTGCAAGTAATAGAGAGTGGAGTCTTTTCTGGAGGAGAGGAGGGAAGCAGAAGGAGGGTTAGGCTGGGGGTCAGGTACCATCCAGAAGCAAAGCTTGCCACAGAGCCGAAAAATGGGCTGGCACAGCTCTAAGCCACAGCCAGTACCAGGAATCACAATAAGAAGTGGCTACAAATGTAATAAGAAAAAATACAAATAACAAAAAAGCTAATAATCCTCCCAGATATCTAAGAGATGAACTACAGCAGCCTCATGAACCTTCACACCTTGTAGGCTCTTCTCAGCCCAGCACTCCCACGCTCTGCAAATACCCGTCCACCACCCAGCAAGGGGAGCAACCAACTTCTAACTGCCAGCAGCACAAGATTGCTGGGGAAGGAAGATCTGGCAATATCTGTCAAAAGCACCTCAACATTCACATTTTTTCCTCCCCACAGAGGCTTCCCCCTCTCTGGATTTTGTTGTTGTTGTTGTGTGTGGATGCTGATCTGATCTAACAGCAACATGCTGCAGCATGATGGTGGATGACAACAGTGAGGAGACACCACAGATGGATTTTTGGCTAGACTGAGCCGAGTACCAAATGAGGCCTATGAGAGCTGCATGGACTCAGCATCTCTGGAAACCTAGGCAAGGTATTTGCAAGAGTCAAGTCATCTGGCATTAGAGGCCTGTATGGTGGGAAAGGAACAAAAGAAGGAATGTTGTTTGGTTATAAACAACACAGAAGAAAAAGGAGAGATTTAGGATTGGCTTTTTTCTTTAATTGTTAATGGGGTCAGTCTGTCCTGAACGGTCCCCCAGAGCAGAGAGAGGGGAGTGCAGGTCCTCACAATGCCTGTCAAACACATGGCAGTCATAAAATGAAAATAATAATAATAATCTGTATTTCCTACTCTGGCTGCCAGCCACTTCAAAGGAAAAACCCCATGTTTCCCTGGTCTGGCCTCACCTGACCAATGTGTGAGCAATCTGGAATCCCCATCCAAAACAAAGCGCTTTCTTTGGTGGCTTGTTTTCTTTTTCCCCTTATTGGGAGGTGCCCCTCCAAGATAAAGAACAAGCCTTCTTCCATGCCAAGAAACTAGAAACATAACCCAGGGACCATGGCCACGCTGGGCAATTTTGGAAGTGGATGCTGGCAAGAGGGGAAAGTTACTCTGGGACAGGACAGATGTGCAAACAAGGAGACACAGCTCCTTCTCGTGGAGGTCTCTACAAACACCTGGGGCCTCTGTGGATACGGAGCTCTAGCTCCTTCCGACAGAAAAAGTCCCATTCTTGTAGCACAAAACTTGGATATGGTGGTAGAAAGGGCCACATAAGCATCTAGAACAGAAAGGTTTGAGATGGACAGACAGGGTCAAAGCTTGGCTGTAAGCGGGAGCAGCTTGTTCTGCAGCCGCTCTCAGCAATAGAGGGCTTGGCCCAGGGGGTCTTAGAAAGTTAGTGAGAAGAAAAAAAGCCGCCAACACAAGCAAAAGAAGCTTCCGATTGAAACACCTGATCAGTTCAGCTCCCTGTTCCCTGCAGAAGCAAACAGGGATTGCCCTCATGCAGCTCGCAGCCTGGCTCCAGGCAATCTGCTGCGATTACGTTTTCGGCAGAGCTATTGCAGATTGAAACCCCCAGGTCCCATCCACGCCTGCCACACACTGACCACCAGAATCAGACACCTGCATGCCTTTACTCGTCCTCCTCGAGGCCCCTGGATTTCAGGGGAGCCTCTGGCAAGAGAGGCACAACAAGGTCCCCCTTTAATTGGGCCTGCCCCCACATTAAGTCTAGTCCTTTGTCCTGGCGGATTACCTGGGCATACACACCTCTCCACGAACTGAGCAGGCTCCTCCTTAAAACAAACAAGGATTTTACCCCCCCCTCCCCCCCGAACAGACAGCTGTTCCAGAGCCCTGCTCCACAGATGGATGGAAGCCCTCTTCCAATATTCCCCTAACCAGACGGGGCTGAAATTTGGCAGTGCCAGCATTGGAGAGAGTGACCCTTTGCACAAAGGCAGATCTGTGCTTCAGTCAACCCTGGCTGCTCCTGACATGTCACATGAGTTTCTTCAATGAACTAAATCCAAAATCCTTCAGCACAATGCAGCAGGAGATTTTGCCTGGTTTTGTAACCAGCAGTGGCTGAAGCCACTCAAGGCCTCTAGGGATATTTTCTAAGATACATCATTGATTCACTCAGATCCAGCTCCATCCTTCATATCCCTCCACCTTGTCCAGCAGCTCCTGAAACATGGCTTGAATTGCTGACAAAGACTTCACAAACCACAGAGCACTAAGTCCAAGCGCTGAGCTGGTAACTGGACTCCAACCCAGGGAAGTTTCAGGTTCCCTTGGAAAACACACGCACTGCTCAAACAATCTCTCCAAATTTTGCAGGCTCCAAATTGCTTTGATAGCTGTGCAAGGTAACTTAAAGGGTCCTTTAAAACGCTGGCACGCAAGGCTATGCTCACTGGAATGGACTAGTAAAGCCCTTGAGCTGTTTGTGAGCAGCCCTCCTCCCCACACCCATCATGCTGTAACATTTCAGATTGATCTGATCAAACAGTCATTTCAGTTAGAAACTCCAGCTCACAGGTCTCCTGTCCAAAAAGGGCAAATGATTTTCTTCTGCTATGCTGCATTTTCTTCCTGTATTTCCCCTTCCCAACAAATAACCACATCTGCAGAAGCCTTCAGAAACCTCTCCTGAAGGGAGAAGTTTAGACACCACACACAACACTTCTGCTTTCTGCACCTTTCTGCACAAAAGCAACAACTTCCCTGAGGACAGAGACATCACAGCTCCCAGCAATGCAGAGAACAGACTGCAACACTGCACAACCTCCAGAGCAAGGGAAACTTTCCCTTTGCAGCCTTGCTCACCTGTGTAGAGGTCTGTGTCCGTGTACTCATCCACCTTCTTGTGCTGCAGGACGTAGTCAGACACCTTCGTTCCGATTGCAGGCTGGACATCCAGCCACTCCAGAGAGACCACTGTGCTGGAGGGCTCCACGGTAGGGGAGAGTCGCAAACTGGACAGGACACAGAAGAGAAACCAAAGAATATATCAGCTCCCTTTCTGGGGAGGAATCTGCCTGTACAAGCAGCATAACCTCTGGAAGGCTTCACACTCATACATAGGCACATACGCAGACCCACAAGGACACAGGGCACAAAGGGAGAATGGGTAGATGAACACAAAAGAAATAAACTTCCAGCTGAAGGTCAGATAGGTGCAGCCTTCTCTGGTGGGTGTTCTCACCTCCCTGGGCTCCCAGAAAACTCTTGGTCTTGCAACCCCAGCCACACAGCTCTGGGCAGCCTGTCTAAAGGAGCCTTCATCTCCCAGGAGAACTTCTCCCTAAACTCAGCCACTCCATGGGGAACTGAGGACCAGATGACCAGGAGCAAAAGAATAAGGGAGGATCTAGCTTTACTTTCATGCAACCCAGCTGGGTTGAGTCCACACAAAGGGAGGGTCTAGTCTGCATTGTGAGTGAGCAAAGGCAAGAGACGGAGTGAGGGAGGGAGGGAGGAAGAGAAGGGGTGAGTGTGGCTGTAAATTTACCCAGCTGCAAATGAGCAAGCCTCTGATGGGCGTTAGCAAAAACAAAAGCAGGGCAGCTGCGCACAAACTTGTGCACCTATCAGAAAACACATGGGTATAGGAGAACGGAGAGAAGCTTTGCACTCCTAGCTGTGCTAGTGCAAAGGTGTGCATTGTTCTTTGCACTAAGGTAAATGACAACAGGGCTATGGAGCGTCCCTCTCCAAAAATACAAGTGTGTTTGCTGAACTCAGGATGGGAAATCAATCCTCTCTGAGGATACTGGCTCACTAAGAAGGTGTTCTGTTCCTTGTGGATAGCTGGAGCCAGTCTTCCTGCTTTCTCAGCTAATTCCCCATCAGTTTGCTCCTGATTTGCTCTTGCTCTGACAAGCCACAATGAATTGCACTGTAATTCCATTTCTTTCAGCATTTGAAATCCCATTCTGCAAGTCCTGCTAATCAGGTGATGAAAATCTATAAGGAAACCTTCCAGGGCCACAGCCAGTGCCAGGATATCCTAAAGGCATCAGTCACACAGCAAGATGCGCTGGACTGTAGCCGTGGGCTCAAATGAGAGAAGAAGGAGGTGCCCGTGGGCTGAGCTGTAGCCACACAAGAGCCTGGAAGAAAGGGGGCTGGTGCAGTGGGACAGTGACCCGTGGGAGGGGCTCGCACAGATACGTACACAGGCTGAGGGAGAGGGCTGCAGTTCGGGAGTCCGTTCTCATCGAAGGCGTTGAGGTCACACCTGCACCAGTCTTCGATAACATCACCTTTCCCCGAGCACCAGTATGAGCTCATCAGGGCTCCCTTGAAAGCCTGATGTGAGAACAAAAAGTGTGAACATGTATGCTAAAGAGTAAGTGAAATCCAGCCAGCGGCTCAGCCTCGTGCTGCTGAGCGTCCAAGGCGTGTGTGCAGAAAGCGTGGGATTCAGGGAATCTGGGGAGGGGGCCTCCCAGCTCTGCCACGGACTCTCTGCGTGGCCCTGGGTACCTCCCGCAATCTCCCTGTGTTTTAGCTCCCTCTGGGAGGACAGAGCAGTGATGCTGGTTCATGCCCAGGTGCTGCTTTTGGCGTGGGGATGGGGAGGGTGCCTGCACAATGCTTTATGCAGTGGGGATCTCTCGCGATGCAGGACCAAGCTGCCTGACGAAACGCAGACATAAGCCCGTTAGCAACGCAGGACATCATACCTAGGGTACCTTGGCGCTGCTGTTGCACACGGTGGAACTTCTCTGTGTGTCCCTCCCATTGCTGTTTTTGTCCCCATGAAGCAACTCCTATACCCACAGCAACACAAGCCACCGTAATCCCCCTCATCTGTTTGCTATTCATACGAGTTGCTCTCCTGCAAGCAAATTTGCGCTCTACTCACTTGCATAAGGACAACTCACAAGAAGAACTGCAAAAGCTGAAAAAGCCCTACAGAATACTTGCAGGCTGTGCCCAGCTGGGAACCCTTCCCTCTGCAGGCTGTCCTCAACTTGACCAGGAGCCCTCCTGACTGCTCCTCCTAATGTAGACTGATCCATAGGAGTAACAGCAGATGTTCACCTGCTGGGATCCGAGACTGAAACACTTCCACTAAATCCTCAAAGCTCCTGCAGGTCTAATCCCGTGGTGTCTTCTCTCTGCTCATCCCACAGCTTGGTGAGCGAGTCTGGGACGGTCAGGCCCTATGCCGGTTCCCCCGCACCAGGAGAGGGTGTTCCTCACTCCATACACTCGTGCAGTTCAGATCTGATGTTTTTATGGCTGTTTCTCCTGCTACTCTTTGCCCGTCTTGTCTAATTAAACTTCACACTAGGAAGATAGCATCTCTCACTGCACATGAACACACCAGATATAGAACTATGTGACACCACAAAGCCCTGCTAGAATAATCACAACATCAAAACTTCATCCATTAAAACAAACCGCTTTGTAATGCTTTTGACCTTTCAAAATACACATTTTGGAGCCTAAATGCCAAAAAGATCCTCTTTTATGTACAACAGCCACACTGCCAATCTTTGTTCAACCAACCCCGCGTACACAGAGCAGCGCTATTCCGCCCATTCAAATATCCAGGAGCTCCAGCCTGCGGATGCCTGGATCCTGCGATACAGCCAGCCCTCTGCGAGGTTACGCCTTAAAGATAAAACATGCCCTTTGGGGAGGACAGGGACAGCTTCAGCGGATTTGGTATTTAGCACAAAACTATAGAAAAAGCGCCATCCTGGGGACATTTATAAAAAGAAAAGGTATAAATAGAGCCTGATGTCATGGGTCCTATTGTTTGGGGTTTTGTCGCTTTCCCCAAACACACAACCACCTTTAACAAGGTGCCTCCAGCCTCTTGCGCCTGAAATATTTCTGCTTCCAGACATTTACAAAATGTGACTGTTCCAGAAGGAAAAAAAAAAGAAGGAAGGAAGGAAAACCATGTGAAAGAGAGAAAATGTGACGTTATCTTATTTTATTCTTTCGAATTTAATTAAAGCCCCGGACTGGAAAGGGCATCATAAAGTAATTAGAGAGCATGGAAGACAGAGAAAGGAGGAGTTTATCTGAGACAGGGACAAATGGGTGCAGATATACTTCTGTAGAAACCGCCGGCGCTGTGTGAGACAGGGACGGAAAGAGCTGTACGTAAGGAATGGGGAAGTGTGTCACCCGCACGAAGCAGGGCAGACAGGCACGTTGTAGGGGTGGGCGAGCATGGGTGAGTGCTGGGGCAAGGGGGAAGAGAAAACACCCAAAGCCCCGGCCCAGGCGGCAGCTCCCCGAGCACGCGGAGCTCAGCCGCTTGCGGGGACGCAGAGCTGGGGCCGTGTGCCGGACG
Organism: Dromaius novaehollandiae; assembly: GCF_036370855.1. Lineage (NCBI taxonomy): Eukaryota > Metazoa > Chordata > Aves > Casuariiformes > Dromaiidae > Dromaius > Dromaius novaehollandiae. The sequence goes on from NC_088117.1 coordinate 5,456,783, forward strand.
CGGCAGGCTAGTGCCTTGGCTCGGAAGGAGGGACCATCAAGCAGCATGTCTGCTCGCAGGGCCACTGTGTGCCTACACTGACCCTCTGCCCACCGAGCCCACACTGTCCTCTACCTTGTCCATCACTCTCTGCCCAAGGACTCTGCTGTGCATCATCTCCATCACCCGTCTGCTACCCCCGGCCCATGCGACCTCCTGCCAGCCCCCCAACTCCCTGCTGCCACCGCAGGCCTGTGCCCCTCAGTGGCAGGGAGGCAGCCGAACCTCCGAAAAACCCCGGCCACCCACCCCCCACATAGCTCTGATGTCCCTGGCCTGCTCCCCCTGCTCACGCTCGTGACCCCGAGAAAAAATCCCACCAGCCTCACTGATGCCCTTCAGCCAAATCCAATAGTCAGTTCTTTCCTTCTTCTTTTTTTTTTTTTTTTATGGTAAGTGCAACGTGGGATGAGCAATCCCCCTTCCTCCGCCTGCCCAGCCTTGCACGTTTTAATTAGATCCTGCAGGTACCCAGCCGCGATCTGCCTTGCGTCACCCTTCACAAAAACGAGGTTAGCGAATCGATGCGTCCTTCAATTGCGCTCATTAGGGCGAGCGCACCTACGCGCGGTAACAGGGTTACTGGGAGAGGCAGGAGCCCCCCGGTCCTGGCGGCAGCCTCTATTCAATTTTACTGACAGTTGTTTATGGAGGAGCAGCCGACCGACGTCAGCCAGGCCAGGGTGGCAGGGCAGCGGGCTCGGCCGGCCGCTGGTGGGCAGGGCGCAGCGGAGCTCGCCTTCGCTTGCTTTTAACGAGGGTTTCTACGACGTGTGCGTGCTGGGGAGCACGTGCTGCACGGTGGAGAAGCGGCAAGAGCAAGCTGAGGGAGGGAAGGGGGAAGGTCCTTCAGGAAGCAGAAAGATGCAATGAAGCTCACAGCTCTCTTAGCACCTGAGGTAAAGCAGAGCCCGCTCTCCCAACCTGAGGACATCTCCTGAGGATGTTCATCATCGCTTTAGGAGGCTCCAGGCGCTCCATGGGGACACTCACTATCCCTTGGGGTCATTCATTTTCCCTGCAGAGGCTCCAGGACAAACTGAAGGTCTCAATAAGCTTTCAGGACTCTCCCTGGTCTTCCTGGCTCTGAAGCCATGTACAGCTCTTGCTATAGCTCACACAAAGCCCATGCTTCCTTCCGGTGCCTTCCCTACCAGGCTCTGGATGGACCCTGCTGCATCTACCATCCGAGGGTGCTACCAGCCCCCTGCTAGGGATCAGCAGGCTGAGCTGCCTCACCCTGAAAAGGTGGTAGCTTTAAACTGCCTGGCTCAACTCACCCCCGAAGGTGCACTGCAGTCAAATGCTCCTCTGCAGGTGGGATGGCATGAAAACCCTTGCTTCCTTTTCTCCTCCTGACAGTGCACCGAGGAGGTAAGGGACTGCTCACACAGACCCGGGGGAACTGCACTTGTCCTCCAAACCAGGAGCCTCATGGCACAGGAAGAGCAAGAGCAACAGACCAAGGATGCCCTGAAGGCACTGGGATCTGTCCCATGGGCAGCTTCAGCCCTGGAGGAGAGCTGCAGCCAGGAATGTGCAGGATCTCAATGTGGCCCGCAGTGATAGGACTGCTTCTCCGCCTTCTTATCTCAAAGTGGGGTACCTCCAGCCAAGAGGAAATTCCCAGGTGTACCGCCTTCCTTCCCTTGGTGCTACTGCTGCTTTGCCGACAAAAGCGCAACCTCGTTCCTCCCTGCTGGGAGATAACACACAGAGTAGCCAGTCCATCTCAGACACGACTGTCTCTGCTTCGGATGCTCTGGCATGGTGGTCACGCCAAGTCACTGAGCTGAGAAAAGTCAGGATGTGGAAGAATTTCCCAGGTCCACTCTGCCAGCTGGAGGGGCCAGGGATGGCAGAGTGACCTCGGACAGGCGTCTACCACCACACACTCGGCTTCCCACTCTTCCCGTACTTGCCAACCACTCCCTGGGAATCTCAACGCCCCTCTGTGCCCTAAGGCAATTTTATCTTTCATTTAAAAGTATCCAAATTGTATTGTTTCCCTGTGAGTCAGCCCATTTAGTTTATGTCCTTCAGTGCCAGAGGGGAAATTTATGAGATGAGAAACTGGCTCAAAACGTTTATTTTCTAGATGACGAGTCATGCCATTAGATATATAGCATTATGAATCATAGGAACAGCATCTAATTTGCTCTTAAAGGTATAATAGGTCTGACTCCCCACACCCATATACACACATATATTGGATTGATAGTTCCCCCACAGGATGGCTAGTTCATTTGTTTTGACACGAGCAAGACTTACAGGACCATAAAGTCCCATCTTACCCTAAGTTAAGCCTATTCATAAAAAAATATTAGGGAAATGAATGATCAGCTAAGTACATTTATCCTACACTTGACTGCATATGGATCTTTCTCCTGTTGTTATTTGTGCTCAGGGGGAGGCCGATTGGCTCCATTTTATAGCTTAGATGCTCAGAAACAAAATATTTCCTCTCTGTCCTCTGTTAGACCTGGCTGATGGGGGACAAGCATTAAGTTATTTTTGACTGTGGGTTTTCTGTTGACATCCCCAGAGAGGAAGACTGTAGGGCACGAAGGAACCTTTCAGATCAGCAGCTGCAGGTCTCAGTGTGCACCGTGGAGCCTGTCATTTCCAAATGGGGTACTCAAAAGGGTGGTGTTGGGTGCTTCTCTGTGTTTGAACATCTGGTCTTCCCTGTGGTCAACAGAGATATGAAAATCTGACCCAACTATTTCTTTGGATGAAGCTTTCTTTGTGGTTGATATGCACCTCAGTTTCTGGAAAAATTAAAAAAGGAAATACAGGGAAAAAAAATGAAAAGACCAGGCATGCTGGACATAGCTATGCATTTTTGCAGGAATCTGCTGAAGATATCTGAGATGAACTAAAAGCTAGTAATTTGGTACATTTTGGGTTTTCCACTGGTTTCTTTTTTTTTTTTTTAACATATTTTTTCAGAGATAAGTTTCTTGGCTAGTTTAAAATAAGCAGGAAAAAAACAGCATTCCCCTTGCTTAAGCCAGGAGGAATGGCTCAAAATCACCATGCTACCTGGAACAAAGAAGGGCTTCCAGCTCCCAGCAGAATCCGCTCTACATCTTAGGGCTCGATGCCCATTGAGACTAGCCATCCTCGAGTCCTGCCCTCAGCCCTATAGCTGGGTACCAGCTCAGATGCGTCTCCTCTTTCTCAACCTCCTCTAGTAAAAAGGGTGTAAAAGGGGCATATTCTGTCACTGAGGCACATTACTGTCACGGACTAGGTGAAACCTTTGGTGTTACTGCCTCCAGGTCTCCGCGGTCAGACCAGACAAACAGGGGTGGCAGAGGGCCTGAAGCCTCCACAAAAGAGATGAAGGCAAGGAAAGAGGATGTGGACAGGGTCATGGCAGCAGACAGGCTCAGCCTGTTTTTCAGGGACAAGGCAGCCCATTGAGACTTTCCGTCCCTTTCTATTCGCAGGCTGGAGAAGATGCCTGTACACCATCACCTCCTCCTCACACACAGGCAGGTGCCACCAGGACGAGGGAGCAGGCTGCCCCGTGAGACGCAGTTCTGCCCTGCTTACACGGCAAATCCAGTTGTAAAGCCATGTCTCCCTATACAGCACCTGACACAATGGGGCCACTGGCAGGAGCTCCTAGATGCTGCCATGCTCCAAGCAGCCTATAGATAATAATAGTAACACTGACTGCTCATCAAGGGAAACGAGAGTATGGGATGCAGGCTGAGGCAGAGATCTGACAGCCTGAATAGGATGCTATCATGACAACAGGGTTCCTGGAAGAAATGCTTTCCATTCCCATACAGCAAGGCTCAGTGCTGTTCAGCAGGAGATAAATGTTGCTCCTTAATAGTCAAGACATCTCTGGGAAGAGGAGGGGGGAGGAAAAAAAAAAAAAAAAAAAAAGGGAAAATAAAGGATTTCCCAGGCCAGAGACTCTTTCCAGGATCACGCAGTTCGCGTCTGAAAGTCTGCTCCAGGTTCACAGCAAAGGAGGATGAAATTTCCCTACTGTTGTTGGCAGGTGATCTCATCTGTTGCTCACACCCTCCCTCCCTCCGGCTGCCTCTCCTTGGGGAGCAGTATCACCAGCACTTCATCCTGTGAAGGCACTTCAGCAGTTTGCCGGAAAGGTCAGGGTGCTGGAAAGGACCCAGGATGGGCAGCATCCTGGTTTCTCTTATTTATGGGAACCAAGGGAGCAGCAGAGGACATTGTAAAACCTGGCAGCAGGGTAAATAAAAAGCCTTCATACTGTAGTGAGATTCCTGTCCTGGTGAGCTGGCTCTGCTTTCACACCTAGGCTACAAAGCTCCCTATTATAACATAATAGGGACGATTACAATGTGTCTATTCTTTTCCCTGCTAACCCGAGTCGGATGTGGGCTAGAGCTGTATCAGGATGCACAAGCGGCTGGATTTTGCACAGTGGACTGAGGAGGAGGATGGCCAATTAACAGATATTAAAGCAAAGCAAAACAAAAAAACAAACAGAAAACCCAAACCAAAACAAAAAAACCCCACCTCAACAATACAAACATTGTCCCCATTTGCTCTGGCTCCCTTTCAGTTTTGGCTGTGGAAAAAGAAATTACTGGCACCAGCCTTCTGTGCCTTCAGAGGCTGCTTTGGGGAAATTATCTACACACAGGGAGGTTCACTGTTCTTGCAGCAGCCCGCCTGACCTCCTGCCGCTGTGCAGTCTGGTGGAATGAGAGCCTGCCACTGTTTGGAGGGGGGGGAAAGTGGGCCCACAGCCGCAGGAACGCCTGTCACCCTGTCACTGCAAAGCCTTGCCCTCCTCCTGCCCCGAACGAGCAGGGGACATCACGACAAACAGTCCTCAGACATGGGACTAAGGGGAAGGGCTCCAAATATCTGCCTCTTTGAATGCGAATCAAGGGCCAAATCCTCTTTGGAGACCTAAGTCCAAATACGTCTTCCTGAGTCACCGCTTTGATTCCTCTCCTTCCTCCTCCACCTCTGTCCCTCTTTGCAGTTGCATGTTTCTCTTGATCCTGCTCAAACCCATAACCTCAGTGCATGTCTCCAATTCCTGCTCACCCAGATTTGCTTCAACTATGGGCTCAACTGGGCTGCCAGCATGGACAATTAGCTAATGGCATTTGGGGCTCCTTTCTTAGGCATGCTCTAGATTTTAAAGCCAACTGCAGAGCCAGGACATGATACAACAAGGCAAATTCCTGCTGGAAAAGTGCAGGGTTTCATTAGGACAGCCTTGGGCTCCCAGAGTATTGGATTTCTCAGTTATGCTCTTTTCAATCTGCTCTGTCCTTTGAGAGCAACGTTGACACAAAAAGAGAGTTCACAACATCAGTGATACAAGCCAGGTGCTAAAGAGCCACAACAGTAGGGACAGTCAGCACAAAATGGAGTGGACTCCCCATTCCCCTTGTAAACGGTGGCGATGGAGGTACGATGGACGTATCTCACAGGGGCTTGGGCCCTTGAGATCATCCCTCCGGGTAATTCGGTATTGCACACCCAAGCACTCCGAGTACCCAGCCAAGATACAGCCCCATTGAACATTATGTCTCACAAACAGGGAGTACCAGGCAACCTTGACACTGAGAACTAACCAGAAAACACCAACAAAAGATATCAAAACCAGCTACGCTTTGCATTTCTGCTGAAATACAACCGTTGGGACAAGAAGTGCATCAAATAAAGGCAAGGCGATTGGGTGGAATTAGGAGGAAAAGTGACACCAATTTCTGCAGCTCTCTCTGAAACTGCTACCACCCCATTACCAGGCTGCACAAGCAGATAACCTCCCTCCATGCTGCTGCGGAGGGAGGAGGGACACATGCTCCCATTTTCACCAGCATGTCCTTGGAGCAGGCTTAGAGAGGGCTGGTGGTTAGCACTGCCAACCTGCCGTTCACCCACGTGCCCCAGCTGGGAGGCAACCATGCAGGGAAATTTGGTGGGAAAGCGATAGAGGCAGCACAGTTTGGCATGAGAAGCATTACCAAATGTCATGGGACAGCATGAGAAAGTAGTTTGAAGGATGGAGGGCCGAACGGATTAAAGAGGAGCTTTCTCCCTCTCTTCTCCTCAGCTTGCCTTTCTTCCCAGCCACTGCCTCCGTGTCATCTGCAGGACACGACCTTTTGCACAAAAGCCGGCAACTCAACGGAGGCAAACTCCCAGCTCTTCTCATCCGTGACGGCTCTCAGCTGCCTCCCGGGCTGGGCTCCCGCAGTCGCTGCAAACGCTGTGCGCCGCCTCCCGCCCGGAGCAGCATTCCCTTTGGTGATGAGCGCAGGCCGGGGCCCGCTCGCTGCCTGCGGCTCCTTCTGCTCTTGCTCCGAGTCCCCCATGGCCGAGGCTTGCCGGCTGGCAGGCTCCAGCTGGGATGCTGCTGGAGGCCTGTGCACGCGCGCGGCCCAGTGACAGGCATCCCAGTTGGATTTTTCCACTTGGCTCTTGGAAATTTATTTGGCCAAACCTAAGGCGGCCAGACGGTCAACATGTGCACAAAACTCCTTCTGCTTAACCCATCTGCGCCGTGCAGCAACCGGGAGGGAGCGACGGAGGGGGCACGGGCAGATGCGTGGCTGCACGTGGCCGCAGCGCGGTGGTTTCCCCAGCGGGCCTGGCTGCTGGCACCTCTGCACGGACAAACGACGGAGCCTGTTCCCTGCCCACGTTTCAAGCGCTGCTGGGCTCGCGCGGGAAAGCACGTGGCTGCTCTTGCTCCTCAAGATACAGGCAAAGCACTGCTGCCTGCAGCGCAACAGGGCTCCGGGGCACAGCAATCCCACTGACCAGGAGGGCATATCCTGGCCTGCAGAGGAGAGACTGGCCGCTCCATCAGCCCAGGGGTGTCCTGCGAAATGGTGAGCTCTGGCCGTGCTTTGCTCAGCGAGGGAAGGCTCCTCAGGACAGGCGGGATGCGCGTGGGCAAGGCGAGCGCGTGGAGCGCTGAGTGGAGCAGGACAGGGAAGAGCGATGGAGGATTTTGTCCTGACCTCAAGGGAGGCCTCGTCAGTGGTCCCGGCCCGTGACGGAGCAGGGCCTCGGCAGGCCTCCAGCACGCACATACCGCTGGCACAAGCGCACTGCTAGTCCACGCGCCAGTGGCGAGGTAGCTCCCGCAGCGCAACACTCTCCCAGGCAGCACAGTGAGGGCCGCAGCCCCACGCTGGGCTCCTGCCTCCGCCAAGGGTGCCCGGCACCACGTCAGGGTGCCCGCGGTGGCATGGTGACACCCCCCCCCCGCTAGCCCGATGGTCCCTCCGTGCCGTGGGCTCAGCCTGTGGGCTGTGTGTGCTGCGAGGAAGCCGTAGCTGCAGACGAATGCTGAAATTACCGCATTTTCAAATTAAATAAGGTCCTAGGGGTCTTCTAAAATCCAAGCTCAATGTCCATTTGTCTCCTTAAACGCAAACAACAGGGCTTTGAATCCATTGCTCCCAGCAGGAACAAGATTAATCTATGCTGCCCCCCCTTCCCTGCACCCCCCTCGACACACCACCCTCTAAGCGCTTCTGCAGCTGGCCGAGCTATTCTGTGCGAGCTGTGGTGTTTTTGTGTTTGTTTGTTTTGGGGAGAAAGGGAGGAGGGAGAACAGAGTGCAAACAAAATGCATCTCTCTGGCGAACGAGCCTGACCCCTTCCTCCCCACCACCAGACACCTCTGACCCGTCGCACTGGTCTCGTGAGCTGGCATTTCCACCGAGGGTGGATGGTGCAGGTAAAACACATGCCTGGGTGCACCGAATCTTCCCTGCCTCGGTGTCATTTAACGAGCTGGTGTTTGGAGTGGGAGGGGACGAGGGGGAAAGCAGGGCGTCTCCGCTCTTCCTGGTGCCTCTCAGGGTTAGCTGCCTGGCTCAGCTTCCAGCAGCCTATTCCAGGGGACTTGGAGGTTTTCAGAATATGCAAACCTGCTCACGCTCCCTCTCTCTCTCCCTCTTTCTCTCTTTCTCGGCCTGTGCCTCTCGGTGATTATCGTGAGCTGGGCTGTTAGTCAATCACACAGCTGCAGAGAACTGAGGAGTCGAAGAAGCAAAAAGGTGAGAATGATATTGCAGGCTTTGCCTCCTTCCTCTCTCCCCTGACTATGTGCTGAACTGAAAGCTGCGTAGGGAATTTGTTGCCATGAGAAAGAGAGAAAGAAAAATATATAGCTCTCCCTGCCTCTCCCTCCCCAATTCACTGCTGGACATGGGTTTCTTTAGGTCAGGACTTGAGAGCTTTGCTGGGCAATAAGAAGCACCTTCCCCATCCCAAGAGATGGGGACAGGCAGGAATATGTTGCTGGAATGAAATGGGCCCAGCACAGGAAGCCCCAGACCAGCGAGGAGGAGGATGACCACCACATCGTAGTATTCTTGCTGGGGCAGCATGCAGCTCTTCTCTTCTTTGGTTTCTCTCTAGAGAACATCATGAAGCCACACAAGGTCACGACATATCTGTTCCTTCCTATCATGTGCACTTGACAGCATTCTTCCACCCAAGAGCCAGGGGAAGCTTTTCTAGCAGGAAGCCATATAATGGCTAGAAGCTCTTGTGCTGTTGAGTCTCACCAGTCATTGATGCTGGTGGAGGTTTCTTCCATAATCTACAATGAAGAATTTCTTGTGTCTTCCTCTGGACAGGGCAGTGGAGGGACCATTACTTCAACAACACTCTGGTGTCTGCACTGCTCTAGAGCACAAATTAAGGAGAACAGAGATGCAGGCAGAGACTGCAGACCAGCCTACACATGAGGTAGGTTTCCAGAGACTTCATGTGAAATCACCTCCAAGGTCTCAGCTTCTCAGTCATTTTACATCTCTTGAGCTCATGATGTGAGTGGTTACAGACCGGAGAGAGACAGTGTAGCTATAAACCTACCCAAGCTAGCTTAATCTCACCAGCTGACCGAGACCAATGGAGACAGGACTCTGGCAATCCCCCTGCTCCAGTAAGCAGTCCTTTCTCTGTAAAACCTTCCATCCACAACCACAGCACAGTCATGATGGCTATGAAAAAGCTGTTCAACCTGTACTGGGACTTTTGAACACATTTCCTTGACCCATACCTCCTCTCGTCTCCCTCCCCTACAACTTCAAGTTATTAGAATGGGGACACCTGAGATTATCAGGGAAAATATTTGTGAAAGGAAAAGTCTGAAATGTGGAGCACACTGGTAATGGCAGAAGCAACTCTGGAAGTCTCCTGCCCAACCTCTACCACGGTAAGTGCCAGATTCTCCAGGCAGGACACAGATACTAGTGACCATGCAAGTCCTCTGACCAATACTACTTAATCACAGAGGGAAACGGAAATACTTCCTATCAGGGGCTCAATCCATACAGTTTCCACCGGGCGCAGGAGTGGGGAGACCATGCCCCACCCTCGCTTACTGCCTGCAGTGCCAGGAGTGCGATGCCAGGTATTCCCTGGGGCTGGCTCACGCGCATTTATTCGGCAAGGGGGTGAAGAGAGAGAGCCTGAACAACAGCGCAGCTGTAAGCAAAAGATTCCTACAGATTATGTACAATTGAGACTTTCCTTAAGCATGAATGGCTTTGGACAAACATTCCTTGGGCAGCAAAAGGCAAAACCTGTCTCCTGGACCCCTTCTAAATTTCGAGTCCTTGCTCCAAAACAAGGAGAAAATAGCAGTTCCCAATGATATGGAAATAAAGTTTTCCAACTTATTTCACATGGGCAAAGCAATAAATTTTCACCTAATCTCCTTCTTGGAAATGCCTAATTTTAGCTGAAATTTAGCATGCATGCATGCATACGAAATCACAAAGCAGCCCAAGGCAGACACTCAGCATGGAAACTTAAACCCCAGCACTTAAAGTTTGGCAAGGTTATCAGAAACTGAGAACAAGGCCTTGTACAGTGAAGTAGTGGTAAACAAAAGTAGTGTGTAAACTCACTTTGTTGATTTACATGAAAAGAAGCACCTATTAATAAAAACTGCACATACTTCAGTGGGCAAAATTTGTATAACTGTGTCTTGCCTCATCCCTACCATTAGGCTTGTAAGACAAAACTCTGAGCAAACTTTATAGATGTTAGTATCCATAATGTTAATGAGCTTGCTTTCTCCCTCTTTCTCTGTATGTGTGTGCATATATATATGTATGTATACATTCACACACACATGCACAATTATGGTGTGTGTTTATGTTTATAGAGAGGAAAAAAGGAGAAAGATCTACACTGTGATTTTTTTTTAATACTACCAGGGAATTGGGATCTGCTTGCTGTTCCCGTAAGGTCAGCATTTGCTAAATCAATTGAGTATTATCCACACAAATGGGAAAAAGCAGGCAGGGGAGCGTTCAGCTGTGGATGCTGTGCTTGGAGGTAAGGGACTTGGCCAGAATCTGCGCAGTTCACGTTGCCAGACTGCTGCAGTGATGTTCTAGCTCCCTGGACAAAAAGCTCTTCCTAGGTTCAAAACTGCAGTGTCTGAGTGCTCATCTTAGACATCTGCAAGTCTTGCTTATGCCACAGGCCAGTGCCACTCTGTTACCAACCAGGACCATCTCCAGGCCTCCTGCGTGATGCTGAAAGAGGATGTTTCATCATCTCACCCTTATGTCAGATGCTTCTTACAGCAAATACCCTTTGAGAGCCTATCCCAAGGGCAGGCAGTGGTGGTTTAAGAAAGTGGTTTAAACTGATTTCTTTACTTCACATTTGCAATGGCATTGGAGCACATTTGCTGTGTCTCAACCACATGGTGGTTCTCACCATGGAGGTGGCTGTTTCTTATGTAACACTAACTCCTTCCTTTTTCTTGTCTCTCTCACTCACCACCTTTAATCATGTGGAAAGATGAGGGAAAGACCACGCTCATATAACAAGTTGGCATCCCTTATCATTGGAGCTGAGTGCATTAAGCTTATGATGCTGTGAGAGGTTTGGCCGCATATTTTCACACAGGCAGCGCTAGCCCTACACAAAGCTATCATCTCAAAGGCACAGGCCTAGGTAACATCAGCACGGCCTCTTTCAGAGAGGCTTGTGCAGTTTTCCCCATTGCAGACCCCAAGCCTGCTGGCGTTGCCATGCAGGAGACACTCGGGTGCTGCACCTCATGCAAGTACCAAGACCGGAGTCATAGCTTTCCACAGCAGTGGTTATGAGCATCTCCCAGCAGCTCTGAGCTGGGAGCTATAAATTACAGGTGACAGACTGAAGGCACAAGGACTTGTCCCTGCCTGTGGGGCTGAAGGGGAGCAGGGGGAGGAGAGGGAGAGAAATAAATAACCTGCAAGAAAGAGACTGATGGAGAAGAAGGTGAGAAGCAGGCTGTAGAGGAAGAAAAGGGATGGAGGGAGCAGGACAGCAGAGAAGATGAAGGTTTAAGAGAAGAAAAAGAGCAAGACAAGGAAAGGAAAACACTGAAGTTGCTTTGAGATAGTTGATTAATGCTGAGGAAATGGGGGCAGCACAGAAAGAGACAGAGAGGGAGGACATGGAAGCCAAAAATTATTCCTTGTGTCCTGCCATGGCCAGGATAAGGCCCTTGGATGGGCTGCAGGACAACAGGGGTGTGAGAGGGCTGGCCATCAGGAGAAGCCTGCAGTCCAAATGAGACCCAGTTCAGCTGAATGATCATGGGTCAGAGGGGACAGTATTCATCGACCTGCCTCCCACCCCCAGGAGCTGCTGCTCTGAGCAGCTCAAGGTGAAGTCTTCCCGGCACACTACTCATTCCCAGCTCTTGGTGTTCTAGGTTATATCACACCTTAGCATCTGCTCTGGCAGCTGCTTTTGTCCTCTGTCTTGCAACAGCCCGATCCTCTCCACCTACAACCACTAACCTCTTGCGCTTGCTGTGGGAGAAGCTGGGTCCCTGGCATCTAAGCCAAGCTGTCCTGAGGCATCAAGGCTGATAAAGAGAGCCCCGGGGTGAAGGGGAAGCAAACTGACACACAGCACGCACCCTCGCAAAGACAGGCTCCTTCTGGGTGCACATCCACCTCTGGGTGAGCAGGTGCAGGGAAGATGAGGGATTCATTCAACAGTCTCCTAGAAGATGGCTGGGGGTTTTCTTGTTTGGTTGCTTCATTAGGGTCTTGTTTGTTTGTTTATTTGTTGTTTTTCCCAGTGCCTCGGCAGAAAGCACAATGCGGGCTGCGTTCCAGCTGCAGCTGATGGGACAAGCCCTCCGCTGAGAGGGAGGGAGGGAGGGAGGGAGGGAGGCTGCTGTTGGCAAAACACAGGCTCTCGTGCTCCCCAGGACAGAGAGGTGCCCCAAACAAGCCCGCCGGGGCAGGCAGGGGCCTGCCGGGGTGAGAGAAGGAGGGGATCTTCCAGCCGGGAGACAGAGAGTCAGGGTGGCATTTGCCACCTGGGCCCAGGGCCAGGAAATGGGAGCTGGTATGAGCAGTGTCCCCCAGATTGTGCTGGGCTCTGCTTGCTTTCACTGTTAACTCCTTCCCTGCTGGCTGACCTGTCTCCCCAAAAAGGAGCTGCCATCTTGCAGGCTGCTGCTGGGGAGCAGCCTCCTGCTTGCCTGAAGGAAACCAGCCACTGCACTGCTCTCCCTGTACCAGCAATGCCTCAACATAAAGGCAGCTAAATGTCTAATTAACAACTGCCCAGTAGGAAGAGAGGGCATGAGTGAGGAAAGGATGCAGACGGTCAATGCCATCTGGCTCTGGAGAAATCCCTATTCTCTATGCACTCACTGAAGACGACGGAGAAAGAGATGATCCTCTCCTTGCCATGGGTGGTGGAGCAGTGATGCGGCCAGCCTAGGTCTCAAAGGCTCTGTAAGGCCATAAGATAGGGCTGAACCAGGGTTTGCTAGTCAGAATCAAAGGAGCACCACGGTGTGGAGAAGAGCAGCCACAGGCAGGGAGCAGTGGGGCCAGTCCAAGGCAGGCTGGAGAGACCCTCGCAAGGGAAGATGGTATAGGGGAAAAGCAAGGACAGCGAGGAAGGGGAAAAGCACGAAAACAGGATGACAAACAATGGGAGAAGGAGAGCTTGGGGAAAACAGCTGGAGGGAGAGGGGAACAGAGGGATGGAAGTCAGGCATGGCTGCATGGAAAACAAAGAGGGGAATGGGTGGAAGAGAAGGAGTGGGATCAAGGGCTAGACAAGCAAGGACAAACCCTGTGAGGGATCTGCCTACAGAGAGAAGCACAGGGGCTCTTTTGCCTGCAGATCTGGAAGGGGGTGAAGGATCATGCTCGGTGGTCACACCTCCATTTACTAGGATTGTTTCCAGACCTGCAGCCCTCTCCATCCCACCCACAGCTGCTGCGCGCTGGCTCACTCCAAGCCTCTTAATCAAGTGCAGACTCAGTGCTAATAAGTGACTTTAAACAGGTCTGTCATTTTTGGATTTGGGAGTGGGGTGGGGGGCTGAAGGGAACAGAGAAAGTGGGAAATAAATCTACATATGATTAACACTGAAGTTCTTGCAGGATTTGCAGGAGGGAGAGGAGGCAGGCCCTAGGGAAGGGTGACCTCCAGCTTTGCTGGTCCCTCCTGGAGTAACAGTGACCTCCTGTGGCTGTGGACTTGTCCCAGGAGGCTGGTTTGTCCCTCCGTCAGCACTTTGCAAAGCCACACAGGGACCCTGAAGGGCTTTGGCCACTCCTCACACAGCCAAAGGCTGAGATTTCAGACCCAGAAATGAAACACTGGCCTGGAGCCTGGCTCCTGAGACTGTCCACAAGAGGAATCCTGAGCACTGGTTATCTGCTGCAGGTGGACACAAAAAGTCACTGCGACACAGGCTGCTCGAGGCATTGCCCTCACTCCACTAAAAGCAGAGAGATACAGGTCCGTGAGACCATGTGGGGAAAAGGGGGCTGTGGGTAGCAGGCAGGAAGACCTGACAGCTCCATCACTGTCCCTGACGCCATTCAGAAGTGTTCCCCACCAAACGCACACAAAAACACTGCTCTGTTCCAGGAAACTCGGTGTTTACACAGAGACAGAGGAAGGCAGACTTAAGAGGTGACTAAGGCAGGAACACAGTGATGGACCTGGCTCCATCACCAGCTCACTCACCTCTCTGGTATCATTGTCCTGGATCAGAGCATACAGAGGCACCACCCGGTTGATCTCCAGAAGGACTGGGGTCGGACTGAGCTGCTCCTTGCCTGGGCGCCGGCACAAATGGCAGGTTGATGGGCAGCGCCCTTTCTCCTCGCAGTGAATCTCCACACCTGAGATGAGGTGGTCGTCAGATAGCATCTGTGCTGTCAGCAGGCCCGACAGGTAGGTGATGAACGGCATGGATTTCAATTCCTTCTTGTTCCCAAGCTCAGTTGTTTCTGGTTTGGTGACAGGGAGAGGAAAGAAAACAAACAGCATAAAATAAATCTCAGCACAGTGCACTTCCCAAACCCAAACTTCACTGCAGCCAGGATAAATGCAGCTGCTGATGGTGCAGGCCAGGTGGGAGCAGGAAATCAGAAAAGGTCAAGGAGAGAAGGAGAAAAACAGGACTTGCAGGTTGCTGCTCAGGAGTGGGTAGAAAGTGTAAGCATTTCCAACCAAACCCTTCTAGAGAGACAGAGTTGGCCATGTTTTCTTTCTTTCTTTTTGTAATTTGCACGTTCACTTTCTGCTTTTTGAGATGAAATAAAACCATCCAACTACATCTTCTCTACCAAAAAACACCCTCTCCAATGGGACCAGGTCAAATAGTTGATTCCTCTCCCCTGCCCCCAACTCCAGCCCTCTCCAGCCCCTGCGGTCCTTGGTTCTCATTTTTGGGTGACACAGTATTAGAGAGGGCACTGAGACTGAACAGAAAGAGGCTGGCAAACAGGTTACATTGTACAATGAAGCCTCTTAGCAGAGAGGATAAGTGGGTACCAGAATGATCCAGCTGCACAGGGAATAGAGAGAGGCATTTCCAAAGCCAAGCTGTCAAGACCCTGCATCCTCTCAGCAACCACACAGTGCCACCATGCCGAGTTAGCATGTTTGATATATCCACAGCCTAGCTGGGAAGGGAGCAAGGCAAGCTAAACAGAAGACAGTAGCACAAAGGAGCTTTCAGAGGTAACTCCAGGGAACGGCAGTGCTCCAGTACAGGAGACAACTCCGCTCCTTCAGGGGGATGACCACACCACAGACCCTGGAGCAGGGGCTCCGAGGCTCAGCAGATACTGTGGTGCACTCTTAGCTACACTCATGGAAGGAGCTGTGGAGAAGCACTGCTGTTATTAATGGTAATTAATATTCAGCTTTCAGGAAATAGGCCTTTGAAACCCATTGTGAAACTTCCTGGTAGATCTCAAGGAGATAAATCCAGAGAGCCTTATTTGTTCTTCCTTGGCCCAAACACTTGCTAAGATCAAGGAAAAGCATTGTGCTTCGTGATATACTGAGAAGAAGAGCCAGGTATCCCATCTTTATACTGTACACTCCTATTTAACCTCTGTATCTGTAAACACTTCTCTTGGGTTGATCCAAGAAGAAAGTCCCAACCTTCACAGTTTAGTGACGGGCCTACAGAGGAGAAACCTTTCTCTGTCCTGTGCCCGAGTAAGGCTCACAGCACTATGGGATGGATGGATAGATGACTGTTGCCTTCAGCAGCTTCCCAGTCCAAAGAAGGAGCTGTACAGGAATGAAGACTGTCTCAATGGCCTCAGCTTGCAGTGACATGCAGTTGATGTGGCAAGGAGCATGTCAATTAGAAATACAAATAAATACAGTATTCATTCATTATTCTCTAAGCCCTTCAGGCTAGGGACAGTCCCCTCCCCTCCCTCTGGCTGTCAGGGAACACTTATGTGCACAGGATCAAAGCTGTCACAGGAGGAATGAGCAAATTCCAATGCACCCATCTTTCAGCGGGATTAAAGAGGGACAGTTGCTAAGATAAATTAAAACAAGGCTGTGAAGGAGGTGTCTCAGCATCTGAGGAGACAGTGGGATACAGAGACATGGAAAAAAAGAGCTGGAACTGGTTCTCAGAGGGGTTACAAATCTGGGAGAGTGGCTCCAGATAATTTCAAGCCTGATAAGAGAAAGCCATGAAGCTGTATGAAATTGTCTGGCTCAGAGAAATGGAAGCTACAAGGTGATTCCACAGACCTCTCCTCGCCTCTAGATAAGAGTAACACTTTCTTTTTTCAATATAGCTACCAAACTACATTTAGAAGAAGGAGATTAGGATGATGATGACCCTTCTGGGCTGAAAAGCTTATTTAGGGGGCTTCAAGCAGTGATTTCAGAGAACGTCCACCAGGAAAGAAGTTTTGGAGACATGTTTTAAGGGAAAACATAAGCAGCAAATTAAGAGGAAGGGAATCACTTGATCTCATGATTGACAGTGGTATATCAAATCCTCTTTCCCTCAGTATTGGCCCGATAGCTAAGGATTATAAACCATTGGCATCTAACAGCTGGATGTGTCCTTTACTCAGGCTTGGTAAGAGTCAATAAGAAGTCATAGCTGATCAGCTTGCTTGAAGATCTGATACACAGTTTCAAGCCTTTCAAATCAAGCCTGAAAATCATTGTCCAAATCACACATAGGCTTCTGCCAACACATTTAGCACTGTTGCGCAGTCCCTGTGTGTGCCAACAGTTAGTCAGTCCACGAAAATGGCACAACAATTTAGCACTCAACAGGGGTGTCCTGATAAAATCATATGGAAACAATAGCTTTTGTTTCAAGAAGCATTAGCGAACTTCTGTGTTGTCCTCATTCACCCAAACTATACTCACTTTGCAAGGTAAGTACAGCAACGAAGTCATTTCCCAATCAATTGCCTAAAAATTGCAAATGTGCCTTTTTAAAGCTAGCCCTGTGGTGGGCAACAACACACATTTGGGAAAAACAGACATTTCTGAGCAGGTGATCTCATCATTGCTTACCATGCACATTGATCTCCACACTTCACACCTGCTGGAAGGAGAGATGAAGACAGCCTAGGATGGATGAGCAGCACGTCAAGCTACTGGAGCGCCCTTTAGGATGCCCTGCTTGAGGCTCTTTCCAAAGTTCTCTGTTCTGTGCTTTTCTGCCTTTGTTATCTGTCCTTTCTGCTTTGAAGCACAGGGCACCTTCTCATGATGCACTTTCACATGATGCTTGTGGTCTTTGGTGCTATTAGAGTACAAACAGGCAGTAACCTCTCTTGGTCTTCCTCAGTTATAATCTGTGTTTACATGGAGCAAGCTGAGGCAAGTAAGGAGTAAATTACACCTCTGAGCAAGAATTCCCCTCTGCAAGAGAGCTAACTCAAAGCGTGCTTGGCTTGCAAGTTCAGCAGTCTCCCTGCATTGGCCCATGCTGAGTGACAACACTGCTTGATTGATGCAGTTGTGAGAGCTTCAAGTCTTTGCATTAGTCTAGTGCAGTTCTACTCCACCAGACATGCCACCTTGGGGAAGGAGAGGACATGGCTTCCCTGCAAATGGTGGGCTACAGCCAGCTAGACAAGGAGGGCAGTCCTCCAGCGTCTACCCACTTAGAAACACAACTCCCTTTAGCAAGAAGAGAAAATGAACAGGAGCTCATAGAACATGTCCTGCAGGACCAGTCACCTCGTTTGTCCATCGCTCCCAGGAAAGGCCACTGCAGCTGGGGTGGAGTGGTAGAAGTGGTAGTTTAAAAGCTCTCCGAGGGGACTGGCTTGAAGAAAAGTGCTCCTCCTTCCTTCTGAAGGAAATATGAAGGGGGCAAAGCCTTTTCAAGAGCAGCAGTCACTGAATGGATCTGCCCTGGGAGAAGATCAGAGTTCTGCAAATAATGTAAAGTAGAAAAACAGCGGCTCATCAGGGAGGCTGTAAGAGTAGCACAGCTCCCCTTGCAGAGCAGGCACACTCTCTCCGTAATGGAAGATTAACTGTGGAGCCAGGTGACTTGTGACAGACTTGTCAGCGCAGCAGATTTCATAGGTAAGGTAGAAACGCGTGTCTGCATTTAATCCTCTTTATTACAGCTGAAGCCCCAGTCACTTTGGCGAACAGCAATGCTTTGTGGACCACGTTCCTGGGGATGTAAGGGGTTACTGTAGTTCAGATTAATGATTCAATGTGCTGGCAACTGATTCAAGGTGTTCCCTCGTATCAAAAAGGCTCTGGGTTCAACTCCAGATGATGAAAATGGAACAGAACACAGCTCAGCAGAGGGAGACAGGCTTCACTGCCAAATTGCCAGCCTAGAAGAGTAGACTAGAAGTCATCAACACTGGATAGCAATTCCTGGTAACTTTTGTGGAATGAGCTTTGGGGGCCTATGTACAGTCCTATGGGAATAATCACCCCATTTCTGCAATTAAAATCTATTCTGAGAGTGCTGGCTGCACAACCTACTTTGTGAGCCAGCTCCTCCAGAGTCAGGGAGAGGCAGTGAGGAGGAACTGCTAATCCTCATCTACTTGCTCTGGGAGTGGAGAGTATCAGCTCCAGGTGCCTTCAGCAGCACTGCATTCATCCCCAGAAAGCTGGTGGTTTCCTTGATGGAGAGTGTGCTTCCTTCTCTCACTCCATGCACTTCACCTGTCACTTTCAGGGTCTCACAGAAGAGTAATTCAAATTAGGGAGAAATATTCCTCCAAAACACGTTAGCTTTATTCCCGGACCTGCTGTTGCAACTTTAGCCAAAGAAGAACTGAGAGAGAACAAGGTCCCTAGAGCTCCCTCTCTACCATGTCTCAGATGAATTTCGGTTATTTGTTCAGTTATCTGCATGCAAGTAAGGGGCTCACAGACCAGCCCACTCTCCCCAAGGCAAACCCAATAGTGAACTGGAGAAACCTCACGTATTCCTGAAGGCTTGGTCTGGCTTTTATTACCTAGTTGCTGTACAATATTTGTCAGTGCTGAGGCCCAGCTGACTGGCTTCTTGGACTAAAATATGCATGGCCCAACCCTATTCCTGATGAAGTCAAAGGACGTTTTTGCCATAGGATTAGAGAATCAGAACCAGACCCTGAAATGTAACATTGAAATGCCATCTCCAGTTGCCACTGGAGCCAACAGAAATACTCTTGATGTCTTCACTGCAATCTGGATCAAGTCCAGAGTAAGTAAACTCAGCTTTATGGTTCAGGTCCACATTGCATGAGCCTTCTGCAGGGCTGGATAACCTCCCAAAGCACGCAAATTGTTCTTTCAAAGTCTCAACTATGTTCCCAGGGAAAGTCTTTGCAGGTGACCACTGCTAGGTACCTCCAAAGGCCCCATTCTGGCAGCAAGACAGGCTTGGCTGGGGCTGCAGCACAGTGTACCAAGAGCGAGGAGGGAGGGACTCCTTATCAGCCCTTGCATCTGAACATGCTTTCGCTAATGCT
Organism: Dromaius novaehollandiae; assembly: GCF_036370855.1. Taxonomy (NCBI): domain Eukaryota; kingdom Metazoa; phylum Chordata; class Aves; order Casuariiformes; family Dromaiidae; genus Dromaius; species Dromaius novaehollandiae. Next base: position 5,476,081 of record NC_088117.1, read on the forward strand.
GCTGGCGACTCAGTGAATCCTGGCAACATCTGTTTGGAAGCACAGTGCCGCGGATGTGGTTAGACGCATCACAGCAACTTGTGGGAGTTATTAGTTTGTTTGTTTGTCTGAAATATGTATTAAAAAAAAACAGCCTTCCACTAAGCATCAAGCCTTGTATAAGAAAGCGAGGATGAGCACTGCAGAATGTGCAGTGGTATCGATTGCCTGTTCTCGTGCACAGCTCTGTCTCTGTGCTCCACCAGGATTTAAACAACCTCAGAGTAAGAGATGACTGCCGACACAATGTTCAGGGGTCCCTGCTCAGGATGCAGCAGTGACAGATGCCAGAAAACACTTACAGCATTACCAGCAGCACCTCCTAGTGCTTGGACAAGAGGGAGGCATGATAACACTACTACTATAAAAGCATAATACCTAATTCTTTTGTATTTGAGAGCTGTTTTGTCTTGAGAGCTCCCAGGAGACAACGGTTTTGCTAGTGGTCCAGCATTTCATACAGTGCCTGTTCCAAAAGATCCCAAGTCATTCCAAAACTGGGAATCACTCCACTTTCCACAAGAATGCAGCCACATCAGGGGTAGGATGTGGTAGTTCTTTAACAGCAGAAAAGCTTGGAACAAGGAGAGAAGAAGGTTCTCCAGCTGAAGCCATAGAGGGAATTTAAGGAACAGACCCAGGTAGGAAGTCCTCCAGGTTCAGTGAGTTAACACCCCCGACACTGACAGACTGTTACTGATGCTCAGCTATTACTGATTCACACCCTGAGTTTTACATTTCACCACAAGGAAGAGGTAATTCTGGTCTACCTCCCACCTTATGCCACCCTCCAGCTGGGACAGAGAACATAGCCACCACCACGAGAAGAGGACTGGGGATTTATGGCCAATACGTTATTCACCGGCACCGGCTGCCACTTTATTACTTAGTGGAATAATACTCCATTTGTTGGCAAATCCACTGAAAGGGAGTTAGAAAGAAAATCAATAGATGTGTTTGCCTGGGAATTTCTCTTGTAGTGAGATATTGTTAGCGCAGTAACCAATGGGGCTATGAAGTGCTCTGACAGCTTGAACTCTGTCTGCTATTAGTTACGGGCAAACACTACTCAGGGCTGCTAGGAAGGCCCAAGCACAGCATCTGCAGAGAGCTGGCCAGGCTCTCTGTGCAAGAAACGCACAGTGCTAGACCCCGTCACTGCCCAGGCAATACCGTAACAACACTGGCTCAGGGTATCTGTGCTGAAGCAGCCATGCGGCCAGCAACGCTTGCATGGATGGGGCTCACACATGGGATGGGGCATGCTGGCCATACGCTCATAGCTCACCTATGAACTGTTACCGGCCTTTTCGGGAATGCAATGCTCCCTTGGTATATCCTGAGTGGACGACACGGGAGATCTGGGTCAAAGCATGACTAAAGCCTGTCCAGGAGGGCAGCGGTTTGCAAGTACAGAGCCCAGAAGCGCTCATGCGAGCGCTTGCAAGCTAGGGCAGGTGCATGGCTGTGCGGGCACCTAAGATGACAACCGCAGAGCTGCTCAATGCTATGGCAGAGCGTTGGGGCTGCGAACATACCCGTTTGCGGGGCAGGGAGTGTGCCCAGCGGAGGGACAGCAGCCCAAGCCCGCGGCGGGGCTGCACGCAGTCTGCGTGTGGCCCGTGCTGGCCGTGCAGCCGGGACTGCGTGCGGCACGTGCGTGGCCTCCGGCCCAGCTGGGGCGGCAGGCGTGCGGCCTGCGTGGGGCCGAGCTGGGGTCGGGGCAGTTTTGGCCGCCCCGGTCCGTGAGGGCCTGCTGCCCTCTCGTGGCACGCGGGGAGGATGGCTCCCGGGCTCGAAATCCCTCCGTCGCTCACTCCGCCGCTTTTCCCCAAACAGCCCCGTCCGCTGCTGCCCTCTCTGCTCCGATCCTTACGGAAAATGCACAAAATACCTCGGAAAGTCAAGTCTTGCAACCCAAATGCATAACTTTCACAGATGCCAACAAATTTAACCTCCTACACACACTGGTTTTACAGTCCCTTTCCCCCCCCCGGACACTGTGTGCACTGTCCCACCAGTGCCACCGCCTGCCTGCCCATCCCTCAGGGCCACCCTCTCCCCCACGTTATCTGACCGCTGCTCTCAACTGGCCAGTGTCATTCGATTAAACTCGGAACAACTTCTCAAATCATTGCTCTTCCAGCTGGATCTCAGCTTACTTTTCTGCTAGACCCAAGAAAGGTTTCTGTGCCAAAAGCCCCCCTTCTCCCAATTAACAGAAGCTCCTAGGTCACCCTACGCAACCCGAGCACCCAAAAGCCCAAGTGCAAAGCGTGGCCACGGAAACAGCAGCGAGGGCCTCACGGTTCGGTGGCCCGCGTGACGAGTCCCTGGCCGCAGCTTGTCCCAGGGCTGGCCCTGAGGGTGCCACGAGGGACCAGTCGGAGGCCCTGGGGCTGGCTGGACCTGCTCTGGATCAACCTCGGCTTCGGGCGACAGCCCTACATTGAGCAGAGAAATTTCTTAAAGCTGTAACAACAGCCCAGCAAGCCTGGGGCATTATGGAAAAAGCTGGGAGGGCTTTCAGAGCACACTACCTTTTCCTCAAAATGCTCTTCCAGACAAACCAGTTGAACAAGTCTTATCTGCTTCACGCCACAAAGGTCTGGACACCACTCGTGGTGCTCAGACCCACGACTACCTCCAGCCCGGCCTTCAGCCGCCTCCGTGCCGCAGCAGCCCGGCGCGCCTGCTCATCGCCGCAGCGGTGTGCCAGCGGAGGGGCCTGCAGCCAGCGTCCCAGGGCAACGCCAGAGCTGCTCAGGAGGTACCCGCTGAGGTCTGCCCCTCGGGGCATGGAGCACGGCATGAGGAGAGGAGAGCGGGCCCCGCGCCGGCTGCTCCGTCCTCCAGCCTGCACACGAGCAGCACAGAGAGGCCACACACCAGTTTAGTGACAAACGGTTAAACCGAGGGCTCCCCTCTTCCCTACACAGCGAGTGTCTCCATGTCTCCCGGGCTCCGCTTGTACCCCGGGGCCCACAAGCCCACACCACACTGCTGCACGCTGCTTGGATGCTGCCGGGACCGTAAGCAGTGCTCCAGCCGGCACCAGGGACACGGCACTGCTGTGTCTGAGAGAGACTCGCCTCTCGCTGCAGGGACAAGGACACGGCGTTCATGCCTGCTCAGGCCCGGGCTCCTCCCTGCTGCCGGAGGAAGCCCCGAGCCTGCACTGCCCCACCGGGCTACGGTAAAACTTATTTCTCCGCTATCTGTAAAGCAGTCTTGGATTGCCGAATGAAAGCCAAGCTGGAACAGGGAGGCGTGTTACTGATAACCCCCGCACCACAGAGACCTTGAGAAACGCCCCAGCCGGGCCGAGCCACGGTCTATCTTCTAAAACACCCTGTCTCTGATTACAGCCAGGCGCTTCCGAAGCCGGTGCGCGAACGCGGCTGGCGGGAAGAAGAGAGGTCAGATATAGAGGTCGGGGGAAGAGGAGGAGGCAGCAGGGAAATGGCTGATGCCACGATTAATGGCTTTGGGGCGCTAGCCCTGGCCCCGTGCTGCAGCGACTACCTCCTCCGCTGCCTGCAGGCGGGAGCAGCAGACCGGGGACGTCCCCGGGTGCGTGTCTGTGGTGTGTCCATGCTGAAACGTGGGACAGGGAGGTCCTGGCAGGAGCAGCCTTCGAGGTGGCACTGCTCCCTCCCTTGCCTTCTGGATAAGGTTACAAGAGCCTGTTCCAGATGTAATCACAGCCCGCGTTTCTAACTGGGTACCCCAGGGCTGGAAGTGAAGGAAAACAACACGGGAAGGTGGAAGGAGCCGGCGGCTGGGCAGGGAGGGGAGATGTGGCTGCTGTTACAAAGGATTTCATAGAAAGATCTGATGACTTATTTTTAAAAAGTCTTTAAAAGCCTATTAAGAGCCTAATAAAGGGCAGCCCCCACCCTACCTCTACAGCAGCATCATGTGTTAGCCCTGGGGGAAGGAGAAAGCTAGACTTTATAAGGGTCCTGCGTAATGCTCTTAGGGGCAACCACCTGCCTTGTCTTGCTGAGAGCACAGTCCCACCCATGGCCAGGCTTTCGTCACCAAAAACCTGGGTGGGAAAGACCCGTTAACTGAGCCAGGCCACCCTGCAGAGCCAGATGAGGACTGGCAGCTTGCAGCCTGGTCCAGAGGGTGCTAGAAAGGGGCTCGAGCTGTGCCCGGGGAAGCGCTGGTGGTCCAGGGAGCCTCACCAACAGGCTGTTGAGAAGTTAGTGCCCACACGGTTCTGCATTTTCCCCTGAGACACCCAGGTGTTAAAATGCATGAAAAGGATCATGACAGCCACAGATTTTCCTTCCAAAGCATATGTCCTGGCTGTTGGCCCCTGCATGGGATGGACAGAAAGCAGGGATGTGCTCCTAAGGCAGGAAGGGGAGGGAGGTGTCTCCAAGGATTATCTTTAGTCAGATGTAGACCATGCAACGCTCCTTGGCCCAGTACAAAGTGTTCCTGGCAGATACCTCCTCCACCTAATCCATCTCAGTGCTTTTGATCTCGAGGCACTGGTGGAGCCTCCAACAACCAGAGCTGGGACAGCAGCACGGACTCTCTCATCTGAACGATGGGGGAAAGCAGGCTTTCCTCTGATGGAGGATACATCCCGTACTGCCTGACTCCCATAGACCTCTGACTTCCTCTCTGCGCCACCGCAGCTGTACGGATCACCACCGACGACAGAGTCAGGGCTACTGTGGGAAAGGAATTCAGATCAACCAGGATGTGCCCTGAACGAGTCCTTGAATAAGTAACCACAGCTGCGTATCTATTCATCGCCTATATTTATGTGCATCACTCAATCAACTGATTACATTTACCATTCTGAATCTAAAAATAGCTGCTTTCGAGCCAGGAGTCCGTGGATTGCTTCACTGCAGTCTACAGAACGGGCTAAAAAATACAAATTTTCAATATATGACGCAAAAACCAGCCCCTGCTCAGGACTCCGCCAGGAAAAAAAGAAAGAAAGAAAGAAAAAGCTAAAAGCTGGTAACAATATTAAGCAAAAATCAAAATAAAAAAGACCAAACTCTGTGTGCGCACATATCTCAACACACACAAATATATATATATATATATATAATAAAGTTAGAAAGAATAAAGAAGAAGTAATTGCTGCTCAAAGCCCCTCCAGGTCCCGCCTCATCCGCAGGCCCTGCCCTGGCTCTGCCCATGGCACAGGGCCGAGGGTGCCAGCGCTGCTGGGCCAGGAGGAAAGGTCCCCGCAGCGGCTGTGCACCCCGGAGCCGGCGCTGGTCCCCCACACGCCGGTGGCAGGTGCCAGCAGGGCTTTGCTGTAACGGGCGCATTTCCGGCCACCTCGAGGTTCAGCCGCAGGTTTTGCACCTTTGCAGCCGGGGAAGGGGCCCGGGGTGCCGGCCCCAGCGGAGGGGGAGGCCCGCGGGCTGCTCTTACCTCCTCGCTCCCCTTAGGCTGCTTCTCGCCCTCTTCCCAAGCCTTGGCCCCTTTGGGCCATTGGCGGGGGCCGACCTTGCTGCCGCAGCCACGCGACCAGTCTGCCGCCGCTCACAGCGCTCCAGACCCGCGCCCTGCCCACGGCGGCACGGCTACCCGCGCTCTGCCCACGGCGGCACGACTACCCGCGCTCTGCCCACGGCGGCACGGCTACCCGCGCCCTGCCCACGGCGGCACGACTACCTGCGCTCTGCCCACGGCGGCACGGCTACCCGCGCTCTGCCGCAACACCGGCCCTGGCGGCTGGGGCGGAGGCTCACGCAACTGCCGCCCTCCCCAAAGCGCGGCTTCGGGGACGGGGGACGGGCTGCAGACAGGGCGGAAGGCGCGGGGGTGTCAGTGCGCACGGCCATGCGGGTGCCGCTGTGCACACGCGTGTGCCCGAGCCCAGGTGTGCACGCACGTGCAGGGTGCACGTGCCGGGGTGTGCACCCGGGGGGAAGGTGCACGCATCTGGGGGTGCAGGTGCGTGGGTGCACGCGCCCGGGGGTGCACGCATCTGGGGGTGCTCCCCGCCCCCCCCCCGGCCGCACGCGCCCCTGCAAGCCCCGGGGCGCGCGTGGCGGCAGCGGGAAGCGGGGGCGGAAGCGACTCCGCGCCGAAACTCCATCCCCCAGCATGCTGCGGGGCCCGGAGGTGACGTCACACCGGGCGGCGGCGGCGCGGGGCACGCCGGGGAGGAGAGCAGCGTCCCCGGGAGCGGCGGGCAGGTAGGGCGAGGGGGCGCGGGCCGCGCCCGGACCGGCTCCGCGCGGGCGCCCGCGCTCCCTGGAGGCGGGGAGGAGGCGCGGGGCAGGGGAGCGCCCGCAGGCCGCGGCCGCCCCGGGGGGCAGCGGGGAGGGCGGCGGGGCCGGGCCGGGCCGGGCCCTGCCCGCGGCGGCGCTCGAAGCCTTGGCGCGGGGGGGGACGGGCCCGGCCCGCCGCCGCTCCCGGGTGGGTGGGGGATGACGGGCGCCGCCGGCTCCCGTCGGCGGGCGCCGCCCCCCGGCCCCGTGCGCCGCCGCCGCCGAGCGGGGCCTGCGTCCGGCCCTGCCGCTCGGCCCCACAGTTGCGCACAGCCCCCGGGAGACCCGCTCGGCGACGGGGCGGACACGGGAGCGGGGCAGAGCGGCGCCCGGCGTGACCGCAGCGGCCGTTTGCAGGGAGCCGAAGCTCCTGCGAGCCTCCAGGCCTGCGGCGCCGATGGAGACACCCCTGCCCGGCTCTAACGGCCCGTGTGCTCCCTCCTAGCACACCTGGGACTTAGCCCAGCCCCATCGAATGGCCTGAGCACACGGCCGCTTCGTCACGCCAACAGCGCTGCAAACAGTTGCGTTCTGGGAACGTTTCCGTTGAGCCAAAGAACCCAACGCGTTATTTTCATGATTGTTTTGTAATCGGCAGCGTAATATTTTGATAAACGCTGTAGGAAGTCATAACCCAAATTTTCCAGCTTTATCCTATTATTTGAACCTGTTAATAAGCTAAGAATTACAAGTGAAATGTAAGTTAGTTGCACAATGCATGCTAAAAACTACAGAGTGGAAAGAGAAGCTACAGCAGGAAAATTCTTTGAATATAAGGAAATAAAACTTACATAATGTACGCAGGTTTCTAGCTTGATCCTCGGCTAGGGCTTTCTCTAATAGCCTCCTCTGCGTCAAAGGAACTGCCTCGGGAATGTCTGATACGCAAGAACAACTAGCAGCTAAGGAAACTTGTGTGAAGGCATGACCGAGTGTGAGATAAAGATAAAACTGTAGCTCTAACAGAATTTCACATTACTAAGACGCGTGGTGGCATTCTGATAAAAGGGTTTTAGATATTAAAGGAATGTCATATAAATCAACTTTCTAAAAACTAACTTAACAGAATCCCCTCCTCCATCTTCCTTTAATGAAAGTACATGTTTTAAAGATAACCTTTTATGTAACTCTTATGATCTGTTGTCTGTGCTGCTACTTCATCCTTCCCTAAGCAAAGTCTTTTGACATAACTCCAAGGAAAATAATAATAATAGATCTAGTATCCTATGTCTTCTTTTTAAAAATCATTTTAAAATACAGATTTTCATCCTTCAGAGGAATATTTCTGATCCACATGACAATGCCCAGGCTTCTGTTTCCACAGCTGAGATACATGCTAAGAATAAAAAGGAAATGTATTATTCAGTGTCAGCAATAGCAAGCGACTGGACTGCCGCTGCTCCCCCGGTGCAATGTGTATGCATTCATTGTGCTACCAGTCCAGGCAGCCGAGGATCAGATCCCAGGTTGGTACTTGGTGGAGATTCTGCTACACCACTGGATCAGTCCCTGAAATCTAGGCTGTAAAGAATGGTGAACTGGGCTGTGGATGAAAGCTGATAAATTCAAATGATGTGTTTTTTCTTTTGGTTTTTTTTTCCCCTCCTTATGAACATAAAGAACTTTTCTTCATTGCAACTGTCTTCTTCCACTTGAGCAAATCGTAAGCTGAAATACACCAAACCTTTCTGTCTGAAATGCTCCCAGGGATGAAGCAGGCAAACTCAGCAGGGAAGTGAGAGTGCTGCATGCGTGCAGCCATTATTCGGAGAAAGCTGGCTGTTCACATCTCCCTGTGACTGTCTCTCCATTTTAAAGACCAGCAACTTCCTTCGTCTCCCCCCCCCCCCGCCAGAATGTTTTCTCCCCATTTTTTTTAATGGCTAAGCAATGCAATAGCAAAGGTATTGAAACCCAGTCTACTGAATAATAACTTAATGATGAGAGCGCTATTTTGTTCCTTTCGAATGGATGGCTGCTTTAGCAAGAGACTTGCTGGGATCTGCTTCCTACTGTGAGGAATGTGAGGATGAAGAAACCTATATTAAAACTGAATGGCAACAACAGTGGCATAAAACTGAACCAAAACACAAGAGTGAGGTCAATGCTACAAGATTATGAAAGGAGCAGAAATTATATGCAATTAAGCTAAGTCTAAGAACTAATAACGAACACTTAGCATACATACTTTTAACAAATATTTGGAGTTGACTGTTCATTATTGCTAATAGCTGCTAGAACACTGCCATGTTAAGCTGTATTTTATTTGCATGCTGAAGCAAGATGCAGCATGGCAGAGGTTAATGACCTATACTGACAAAGAATCTTAGATGTGTATTTTCAATATGTACAGTCATTCACAAAACCAGTGGAAGCTGACAAATCATTCTGTCTAGTTTCACTTCCTAGCAAACATATGAGACCTTGAAAATTTATTTTGGCTATCCAGAAAAACAGATTAAAACAACCACATTTATTTCATTTGTATCTGATGTCACATCTGAACGTAGGTCTCCAGAGGTGATATATTAATGTCCTAAAGCATTGTACCATCTGGTACCTCTTTTGATGTGCAGCATTTGAATGCTTGGTTTAATCTCTCTGGGCTTCGGTAAATTATGTAAACTCAGAGGCTTGGCAGTGGGAGATGGGCGCCATGAGGAGATGATTCGGTCATCAATATCTATTGGGTTTCCTTATTGCTGCCATTACACTTCTTTCAGTTCTACTTATAAATTTTGCAAGTGAATAATTCTTTGCACTAGAAGCTGCAAGGTAGTTTTGGAATTTGCCCACTCTGAGATTAGCTATGATTAATCTACCCTTTCCAAATGTGGAAAAGCTAACTGGGTTTCTTTTTTCCAGGGTTGGGTGATAAATCAGAAATAAATTGCTTGTGTATGTAACTGCTGAAAATGAAATAAATCACGTTTTGTTTTTTCTTTCTGGACAGGATCAGAGCACCTTGGAATAAATGTGAGTACAAGATTTTGCACTGGCTACAGCTGCCTTGGAAAGCCATGGCTACTGCCCCTCATCTGAACTCGGATGCACTCCGAGAGGTCCTGGAATGTCCCATTTGCATGGAATCCTTTACTGAGGAGCACCTGAGACCCAAGCTCTTACACTGCGGGCACACAATCTGCAAACAGTGCTTGGAGAAACTCCTGGCAAACAGCATTAATGGGATACGTTGCCCCTTTTGCATCAAAATCACACGGATCACAAACTTATCTCAGCTCACTGACAATCTTACTGTGCTGAAGATCATAGACACCACAGGACTGGGTGAAGTGGTGGGTCTTCTCATGTGCAAGGTTTGTGGGAGAAGGTTGCCTAGACATTTTTGCAAGAGCTGTAGCTTGGTTTTATGTGAGCCATGCAAGGAGACATCACACATGCCCCAAGGGCACAGTGTCATTGCTATCAAAGAGGCTGCTGAAGAACGAAGGAGGGAGTTTGGGACGAGGCTTGCCAGACTTCGGGAGCTCATGGGGGATCTGCAGAAAAGAAAAGCATCTCTTGAGGGTGTCTCGAAAGACTTGCAATCAAGGTACAAAGCAGTTCTGCAGGATTACAGCAAAGAAGAGCGCAAGATCCAAGAAGAACTGGCCAGGTCACGCAAGTTCTTCACCACCTCTTTGTCTGAAGTGGAGAAGGTAAATAATCAGGTAATGGAGGAACAAGCTTATCTGCTGAATTTAGCAGAAGTGCAGATACTGTCTCGCTGTGACTATTTTCTTGCCAAAATAAAGCAAGGAGATATAGCTCTCTTGGAGGAGGCAGCAGATGAGGAAGAGCCAGAACTGACAAACAGTCTCCCAAGGGAGCTGACTCTTCAAGAAGTTGAACTCCTTAAGGTGAGCCATGTGGGACCACTGCAGATTGGGCAGGTGGTGAAGAAACCTCGGACTGTTAACATGGAGGAATCACTCATGGAAACTGCTGCATCCTCATCGGCATCATTTAGGGAGCCTGACTTGGTGCAAGAAGAGGCCAGCTGCACGCCAAATTCCTCACCAGCAAAGCCAAGGATGCCTGAAGCAGCAACCAGCATCCAGCAGTGTCACTTCATCAGGAAGATGGGTTCCAAGGGCAGCCTGCCAGGGATGTTCAATCTCCCTGTCAGCCTACACGTCACTCTCCAAGGAGAGGTACTTGTGGCAGACCGCGGTAATTTCCGAATCCAGGTTTTTACCCGTAAAGGCTTTCTGAAGGAGATCCGCCGGAGCCCTAGTGGAATTGATAGCTTTGTATTAAGTTTCCTTGGGGCAGACTTGCCCAATTTGACTCCACTTTCTGTCACCATGAACTGCCATGGCCTGATAGGTGTGACCGACAGCTACGATAACTCTGTAAAGGTGTACACCATGGATGGCCATTGTGTGGCATGTCATCGGAGCCAGCTAAGCAAGCCATGGGGCATCACAGCCCTGCCTTCCGGACAGTTTGTAGTGACCGATGTGGAAGGGGGAAAACTCTGGTGTTTCACAGTGGACCGCGGTGTTGGGGTAGTCAAGTACAGTTGCTTATGTAGCGCAGTGCGCCCAAAGTTTGTTACTTGTGATGCTGAAGGGACCATATACTTTACTCAAGGGCTGGGACTTAACCTGGAAAACCGCCAGTATGAGCACCATTTAGAAGGAGGCTTTTCAATTGGCTCTGTGGGTCCGGATGGGCAGCTGGGACGCCAGATTAGCCACTTCTTCTCAGAGAATGAAGATTTCAGGTGCATTGCTGGGATGTGTGTAGATGCCAGGGGAGACCTAATTGTTGCTGACAGCAGCCGTAAAGAAATTCTACATTTTCCTAAAGGAGGTGGCTATAATATCTTAATCCGGGAAGGACTCACCTGCCCCGTTGGTATAGCCATTACTCCCAAAGGGCAGCTGTTAGTGCTTGACTGTTGGGATCACTGCATTAAGATCTACAGTTACCACCTGAGAAGATACTCCACTCCCTAAAGGCATTTCTCTAGGTAAAGCCCCTTTTGTCATCACACATTCTTCCAGCCTCATTGCAATTTGACAGAAACCAATGTCAAACTTTCAGGTAGATTGTGCCATAACCCGAGGGGGTTTGGCATAGAGGCCATCGTATTTTGTGTTTAGAAGCAAAATAGCTTGCGTGGTGGTGTTCTGCATTTTTTTAATCTGTACAATAAAAAAGAACAAGCATGAGGGAAAGAACACTTTTGGAGTATCGGTTCTGTGTTAAATGACTGGTCACTCCATAAAACCCTTCACCTTCTTATGCCACATCTCCTACTTCAACCATTGCGTCTTTCTTTGTGCCATAAACACTGACTGACTGCTCTAAATCACTTTCCCTTAGAGGACTTAGAGAAGCAATCCGCTTGCTGTGGTACTTGCAAGGAACTCAGTAGCAGTTGTCTGGGCAACTACTAGAGAAAGCAATTTCTGATTGCAGCACTGCATAAAACAAAATAGCCCTCTTAAACTGCACAAAGATGGAGCTTTACTTTCAAACTGAAGAGTGAGGTTTTTCTCCCTCCATTGTTCTGGTATTCAGGAGATTGCCCGTTGTGCCATTTGTGAACCCTGTCTGTTCAATGTGAAGTGAGTACAGTGCAATCATGGGAGACTGAGCTGAGCCAGAAAACTGCCCTCTGATGGCAATGGGATTTTTATTACTATTAAGAGTTCTACTAGTTAAAAGGGGGGTAAAAACAGGGTGAGGGCTGGGGGGAAAATATGGGAAACGTACTGTTGATATTCACAGGTGATTTATGATTAAATGTATCTTGGAAACCGTCTTTGGAAGGCATGTTTGGTATCATGAAGATGTGGGAGGGGGGAAGAGAGGGAAGTGATGGGGAGTAAGACTGGGAAGTTGTAGTAAACAAGATTAAATGCAACGTACAGTGTATTCACCTGCACTTCACTATCCTGCTTTCCAGACCACTGCATTTCTTGATAGGTTTTCACCCATCTGCACTTTGTATGTGAAAGCTACTTTCTCTTGAGATAGGGATAGGAGGGATTCTTTCTCTTTTATTTGTCCTTAATACTTGGAAACACTTCCATTGGTGCATTGCCTTTTTCTCTGTGCACTGCAAAATGCTACATTCCTCAGCTTTTTTTATGGTACCAGCAGGCACCAGAGTTCATGTTCATCATGGCTTTGGGCCAAATGAAGCACAAAACTGCAGCTGTGTGAACCAAGGCCCCCACAGTGCTACTCTCCTGGCTGATAAATACGTACCTCAGTGTAGTGCTGCTTGCCTAGAATAGTTTACTGAAGAAAAGACGCATTTAAATAGGACACAGTGGTAGAGTGTTAATCTGCCACAGATAATAGTTACACTGCAGTGCATTTATTTGTTGCTATCAACAATATAGTTGCAAATTTTGGGGCACGACAGACAATATAAAAGCTGATTTTATAGCGGCTGCCATGCTACAACAAATTGTTTGCTATTTGTGCTACCACATATATGCAACAGGTGATTTTTTTTAAAAGATTTTTAAAATAATTATTTTTAGTGAAACAGCAAAGTAAAATGGGCTTCAGAGCAGCAGGCGCTCCAACCAATTGTTTGGCCCTTAGAAGGTTTCTGAATGAGCACTGAGAGCAGAACTCTTTTGGGTTGATTTTTATCCTCCTCCTCTCCCTGTTCTCGTCAGCCAAAAAGCTGAACAGGGCCAGCACAAAAAAAAATCCAGCTGTGTGATGGAGTTGCACCCTGACCAGGGTAACTTCCTATTTCTGTCGCTGTAATTTGCTGGAAGAAGCTTGTGGAGAAGGGAGCAGGTGCTTGGAGGGAATTATTAGCACAGTAGATGGTGGAAGACACTGAGGGAGTCCAAGGGAATTTAAAAATTCCCCTTCTCTCCTGAGCTGCTCTGTGTATTTACTAAGGCTACCGACTTCCATGTAATTATTTATATTCTCAGCTTCTCTCTTTTTGGGTGGGAGGGGGGAGTTGCCTAAGGTATGTAACAGCAATTTGGGCAGCCGATTGCATCTTGTATGTATGTTTTTGGGAGATGACTACTATTATTGGGACCTTGTGCAGTTAATTACATTGTAACTCAAGGCATTTTTCCAGTATTATGGTAATGGCAGTTCCTCTCTTTCTGATCTCTGCTAAACATCTCTCCTGTTCCTAAAAACTGCTTCAAGCAGGAAGCTACCGTGGACCTGAATAACTGAAGCAATATTATCTATGATAATATGTACCTCTGTCATATTCTGTTCCAATGGAATTTTTTTGCAATAAACGCCACACTACTAGTAAGACTGTTTCCTGGAGTGCTTAAACGGACATAAAGCTGATCCAGTAAACTGACTGTGCACTTAGTTACCCCAGTCTATTGCTGGTTACGCAGTTTAAACAAAGCCTCTGCCGTCTGTTTCCCACTCTCAGATTCAGAGGAAATAACACTACTTTGTGATGCATTTGTGGGCCAAGGTACTGGGATTGGTGCCTGGGTGTATGTTTAGCCAGCAGCTGTTGTTCTGTTCTTGGGTTTCAGGCAGAAAAGGGAAAGAGAAGAAAAACTGTTGTCTTCAGCCTAGGGTAGGCACTTCCCCTGACAAAGCTGAATAGTGACTATGAGATGATTTTGTAGTGCTGTATTTCTTGCAGTGGTACCCCCCCCCCCCCCACTGTTGTGATCATCTGCCGAGTGAGATGAAATGGAGTAATTAAGAATTGTGATGAAATAGTTTGGCTTCTGCTCTTTACCTGGAGACGGAATGTGTCTGGTTAAAAGTATGTGTTTGATTTTTAAAGATTGTGTAATAAAGGAAAAATTGATCCAATTAAAAGCGCATTGCAAACGGCTCGTTTGGTTATTAAAAACACTTCATCTCCTCCCTTTGGTGGCAGATTGTTTTTTATGGCCAGTGGGAATTAGACTTGCTATCACAATAGCTACAGGACCTCTTTTATGCTGTCAGGATGTGGAGGATAAATCTGATCTCTTTGGCAGGTCTCAAGTAACTCTATCTAACACTTCTCTACCCACCTCATAAACAAATACTAGAGTTTCTTATATCCATTCACACTGATAGTCCCATAAGGCCAATGTCTTACTTCTCGCTGTAGCTGATACCTGATGTTTAAAAGGCCTGGTCAGAATTCATTCTCACGCACTGCACTTAGTAAACTCTACTTGGAAGCTTGTCTGAACGGCTGGGGTCAGGTTTGCAGTCCTCACACGTCACTGACTCATTTAGGCACTTTCTGGCTTATTTTTGCCCCACTGTAGGGGTGATGTATTTTGTTAATAGAATTCACAGGGCTGGTACGAGGGTTCACCTATTACAGGGGGTAATTTTGATAAATGCTGCAAAAAATCTTGTTAGAAACAGCATATTTACCTGAAACCAAAGGAGAGCTAAACAATTTGCCACTCAGCTTTCAAAGACACCAGTTTGTCATCAGCACATACAAGGTCTCTTCTTTTTCTGTTACCCAGCTCAGTTTGCTGATCTGGGTGACAGTTTTTATTCCTTGTGCTCATCTCAGATGATCTGAAGCAGCTCTTTAAGCAGCTATGAGTTGCTAGTTTATCAAATGCATACAATCCTTGCAGAATGAGTGCCATGCCAGCACTGTTAGACCTACCCTGCCATTTTATGGAAAGGTATGATTTCTTAGGGTAGAGGCAACCAAGCCCTGAACATTTGTTCTGCTCTGAAATCAACAGCCACAGTTTCAAAAGGGATGAGGAGGAGAGACTGTTTCTTAATCAAAGGGGGCAGAGCTACAAAAGTAAAAATAAAGCCAGATGCTTTGAGTCTTTTCCATTGTATAACTTAAGTGATTTTTCTGGGTCATTACTCAATGTGAGGATTTAAAGTTATTTCATTTTGCACAACTAATTACTCTACTTGCCTGGCAATTTTGGATTACAATGAGCAGTGCATAAGGTCATTTAGCAGACTGTTTCACAGCACATATTTTAGTCTAAACTAAATTTCACAGCAACCAGCGAGATTGTTTTTTCCTCCTCTGAACAAAATGTCAAAATCTGAGGTTTTAAAATAAATATAATGATAGAAACCACATGCTGTAAGAGTGTTACAAAGGTAATGTAGTTGTTATTTATAGGAATAGATCTCAAGGACAGCGAAACTCTATATGCTTTACTTCTGACCAAGCAGAGCAAGGTGTAAGGGAAAGGAATGGTCTCCTTTAATAGATGCAAAGCTTGCCTTAAAGCTTTCTTAATGCACCTGACTGTGTCTAGGAATCGGAAACTAAAGGTTCCCATGGACTAGGTCAATCTTAATTGTGTTATGATGGTACCAGACCTAAAGGGAGATGAAACAGACCTTGGGAGGACAGAATGGCCCCTTAGACCCTACTCTGAATAATATGGACTGCTATTTTAGCAGAGCTCTAGGTTATGTCCTTAATATGGCTTATGTTTTATAAAGTTCTTTGTCTAAACTGCTGAATTCCCAAGAAAGCACAAAAGCATGAGTGCTGTAACCTCTTAAAGGTAAATGCAACCAACGACATATGATCCAAGAGAAAATAAGCAAATACAACTGTACTGTGCAGACCGATGGGCAGAAAGCCTTAGCTAGTAGGACAGGACCTGTCAGAGTACAGCCCCTCCACAGGCTATTCTAATAAGCAATCTGTCACTGAGAAGGAACATCTTTTACATCTGTTGCAGCCACTTCCCAAGTTCAGTTTCTTGGGTCCCAGCTTGGCTAGATAGCCTCAGCCGGGAAAACTCTGGAGATCTGCTGCTCATAGGAAAAGCAAGAAAAAAAAACCAGTTGCTCACTGAAGACCTAACGGACTACTGCAACCTAACACTGCGATTGCGTCAACCTCCAAATCGTCACACGTGCACAGCACACACCGGGCACATACGCACTCCTGCTCCTCCAGGCGACCTACTCCCAGTTCCCACCGCGGCACAGGGGAGAGGAGCGCTCTCAAAGGAGAGGAGCGTTCTCAGAAAAATCTTTTCTTTTTCCAAGTTTTCCCAGCTGGAGAACAGAAGTCTCCCACACTGCGGCTCAGCCAGCCTGCACAGTGCGAAGGAAAAGAGCTGTCACTCAACTACTTGACAAGATGAGACCCTCCACATTATTGCTGATAACATCTCCATTTTCTCTAAGTGCGGGAGCACTTCTAGGCACTTGTTCTGCATTTTGTGTATCTCAGTGGGAACGAGTGAGCTAGAGCGGCTGTTGGAAAATCCTGCCGGGGTTGTCAGATTTTGCTACTAGAGCAGCTCTTCCCTCTTCTCCCCAGCCAGCCAGGCTGATGGGCTGCACAGCGAACAGGCCTCTAACACACCTTTGCCAGCGTGGTCCCTGGCCGGTGTATTTGCCGGACAGAGGGATCTCCCCTTCCTCCTGTACATTTTATGCCAGAGTCTTAAATGCAACAGGAGGTGGCGCAGGGCATCACATTTGCCCCAGCTGCCAAATGAAGATGTTCACACGGTTGGTGCAAACTTAATGAGGTGCCACGAGCATTAAGCGCTAGCTTCAGTGGCAGAGAAAACCGATGCAGGCTCCAGTGAAACAGATCAATGGATGGGTCGATCTCAAGGTCCCTGCTCGGAGGCCCCTCCACTGAGTTACAGGATTGCTTGGTTATGTAGAGCCAGAGCCAAGCTGGCCCTAAAAAGGGCCTTTAATCACGCTAAATGAAATAAAATTAGGGTTTGGTTTTGTTTGCTCACAGGCTCACTTGGTTTCTAGAGGGGAGACTGGGGGAAGGCAAGCTTCCAGCCTTCGCCCGAGGTCTGGATGGAGCGCAGCACTGCACGCAATGGCTCCTTGTGCGTCAGAGAGCGGGAAAGGCTGCTCCGTCCCCTCTGAGATGCCGTGCCCCTACCTCCCAATACTCCTCATAACGGTTCCCGATGGCAGCCTGAGCAGCCCCAAAGCAATCTCACTCCTGCTATATTAGAGCCGACCGGGGGAAGCTCCCGTTCGCGTTGCCCGTCTGGTTCCCACCTGCAGCGCGAGATCTGTCTCCGCCACAGCACACACCTTATCTGCTAGCAGAAGGCAGGGATCGTTTTGCCCGTCTGCGGGCAGAGCAGACTGCGCACACTCGAGGTGTCTGCAGCACGCCCATCCCCGAGGGCTGCTGAGCACAGGCACTGAAAAGGGACAAACTTGCCGCTAGCCCTGGAGTGAACCAGATCCGTTTCCCTTCCATGCGGCTGAAGAGATCCATATGCAAACACCTACACATGTCAAGGGCTCTTGTGACGGCTCCCTCCTGCAGCCCGCGAGCGCGGTATTCAGGCTCTTCCAGCATCGGCAGCGGGCCAGCGTCTGGCCCGGCGGTTTGCAAGAAGTCAGACTGCCAGCGGCGCAGTTTCATGTTTGAGACAATGTTTTCAATTAGGGCTCGACGCACAGATTGTGCACTTTATTGGCAGAGGCCTCCTCCCGAGGCCTGCAGATTGATTTATGAAGTTGATTAAAATATTAAAATAATTTTGTGCGATGCTACAAACATGCCACAATGTGCATTTTTATCATTTCTGATGCCGTTCCAATTAGCTCAAGACTCCCCCCCTCTCCCCCTCCTCTTTTGATCTGCTTTGTTCGCTAACAAATTACAGTTATCCTGGCTTTATTTCTGTATTTATTAGAGATGATGCATGTGTGCGTTCTCGGCGCAGTTCTGAAATGGGCTGGCTAGCAGCGGGGAGCGCGACGAGCCAGAGCTGTTTCTGGGTTGAGAAGGTATACAGAACTGTCTAGCTAGAGCTATTTATTCAGGTCCTCCTTATGGCACTGGTAAACTGTGGGTAAATCACTGGAGGAGCTGGGAGTAAAACCCATCTATCTTCACCAACAAGCTCTTTCTTTTAGCTAACTGCGGATTTCTCCAGGAGAGAGCCCTGCGCTTCCCGTGACTCCCTTCTTCTCTGTCCACAAAGCCACACAACCTCCTCCTAGATATCTTCAAGAGTGCTAAGCATCCTCAAGGTGTTTCCAAGAGCATTAGAAGCACCATTTATAGCGCTTGTCCCCTCCATCGTGCCAATGGCCCCCAAGGGCAACCTCCCAGAGCCCCACGCTACAGACGGACTCATGCACAGGGAACAAGCACAGAGACAGCACCCGGTGCCTAAAGGCAACACAGAATTTAAAGACTTATATCTGAGCATTATGCACAAAATCCCAGTGTGGTCCCTGGGAGGCCTGTGAGTCCATTTGTGCTTCACTCTGCACCCCTAAATGGAGGCGGGGCAGATCTGCTAAAATTGCCACTGTAGCAGCTAAGCTAAACACTTGCAAATGATACGACCACGCTCCAAATCCTCCCAGAGCATGTGGTTGGGAAGGGCGCTCTGAACATGCCTGGCACGCGCTGACAGCACCGCATTCGGTACTGAGGATCCAGCCACAGCCACGCGAGAGACATGGGGTGGGCACAGCTCCAGCCACGTGCGCTAGGGCTGTGTGGGGACAGGGGAAGCCAACAGCAAGCCTTGGATAACTGCATACCATGTACTAAAAAGGAAACTATTTGGGTGAGGCGAAGCCACTATTTGGGTGAGGCGAAGCCAGCGAGACACTACTCCGCTCAAGGCCTGGTGGTTCCCTGCAGCACCACGAGCTTTCGCTATGGACCTCCGAGAACCGAAGCCATCCCTGTGGCGTGGGCAAGGCAGGGGCTCAGAAGCACGAGATGCTTCATGAAAGAGTCAACACATTGCCACTGTTCCTCTCCACTCCGGCCTGGACACCATGCCCGTGAAATGGGGGTGATGCTATGAACCAAGCTCGAACAGCACCAAAGCACTGCTCATACTGTTTAGTCCCACCACCGAACAGAGTCCTCTCTCATTTGCACCCCCTAACGCTGCAGTAACCCCATTTCTGCAGTCACTCTGGATTTGAATGGGCCCCACCAGGAGCAGGAGCTGCCCCGAGTCTCCTCCCCACCGACGTGCCTGCAGAGGGATTCCAGGGAACCCATCGGAATGATCAGTAACATCCCAAGCACGTAAACAACACACGTCCACACTGCCTTCTCCTGCTAAGTAGGGGCATTGCTATGGCAAACTTCATTTATCATTATTTGAAAACAAAACAAATGAGTACAGGGTGTCATAAATATGCTCGCAAGAATAGCTGCGCTGGGTAGAGGGAGAAAAAATAACTGAAACGCACCGAGGGGGCTGGCGGCAGCGTACCCCGGCTCTGCTGGGTTGCACTAAATTAGGCCACGTGCAGCAACGCACGCAAGACAGGATGAAAGTGCCTTTAAAACCTCTGTTACTGTGAATCCTACAATATGTCCTAAGCACCGACAGAAACATCAGAGTCCTTTTCAACAGAAAAATATCAAGCCAAGGGAATATCCCAAGCTCCCTGGAGGAGAGAGATGAATGGGCAAATGGAAGGCTACAGCGATAAGGGAGTTTTTATAAACATAACCTAATTGTATTACTTCAAAGTCCTGAAGTTTATTGCCCTGTTTAATGATGTGTCTCGTTATTTATAGTGTAGCACAATGAGTCTGCTATTGATTTAATACACTTCCTTAAAGACCGTCATTGTCACAAGCAATAAAACGAAGCTATTCCGAGACAGCTCAATTATGTCACATCTATATAAACCGACCCAAATCACCCAGGGCGTTCTGGGGCCACTGCAGCGGGGCTGGGAAGCGGCCGACGAGGGTGGCGGCGCGTTCGGTTCGAAGCAAGAACGACAGCTCCGGGCCTGCGGGCAACCTTGGAGCTGCCTCAGTCATGCGGCGGCTGCAAGGTAGCAGCGGGACTGGAGGGTTCGACCGACGCGGGAACGCTGCCTATGGACCCCTGCAGCGATGGCGTGGTGCTGGGCCTTTGGTTTGATCCCGCTAACAGGCACAGCCACAGCCACGGTGTACGCGCTACCCCGAGAGAGCGGCTGACCCAATGGAAAACAGGAATAAAACGGGCTGCGGCAGCATTTGTGTGCCAGCCTGTTCCCTCCAACCTCCTTACCTTTCTGGTACTGGAGCCAGAGCTGCTGCTGGACCTTCTTGCTGGGGAAGTGGATGGTGCAGCTGAACTCGGAGCCGTACAGCGCCTCCGCGATGTAGTGGGAGCCAAACTGCTGGATGAAGGAGAGCAGCTCCTCCCGGCTGCTGTCCTTGCTCAGGATCTTGAGGATGTTCGCAAAGCCTGTAAGAGTAAAGCCTGGTATTGGCAGGTTGGCCAGGCAGGGCCAACGGCGACAGTCCTTGAAGAAAAAAGCCCCCAAGATCCCCTGCTTAAAACACACGTCCCTAAGTAGGTACAAAATCATTTCCTCCTCTGTTTTCTCAGTGGCTTATATAATCTTTTGCTAACCACAAAACACGTTATTTACCTCGGGCTGCAGCTTTGACATCGTTCTATGATTCCTCTACACAAAGAAATCGTCAGGGACGTACATGTGAATGCATGCGTACACATACACACACAAGCTCAGGCCTGTT
This sequence comes from Dromaius novaehollandiae, assembly GCF_036370855.1. NCBI lineage: Eukaryota > Metazoa > Chordata > Aves > Casuariiformes > Dromaiidae > Dromaius > Dromaius novaehollandiae. Next base: position 5,496,817 of record NC_088117.1, read on the forward strand.
TTGCAGAATGCTAGGGCATAAATCAATGGTTTCTGCAGAGGATATGCTTGGCCTTTGTTACACAGGGATCATAGCCAGAAAAGTTGTCCAGGTGTAAGAATGAATTTATTATAGATTGTACAACAAACCATCCCCAGCGTAAATACTCCGGACAACTGATACCTATTTTTAGAAGAGCTGGAGGCAGCCCAGAGCAACTTGAGCGGTTGGGTAGACAGCAATTCACTGGATGCATCAAAGGCGGACGGGGCGGGGTGAGCTCTGCAGACAGCTTCGCACTGCCCTGGAGCAGCACCACCAGAGCCTTGGAGGAAAAACCCAACCATGCATTCCAGGCGTTTGCAAGAGGCAGGGATGCTCTTACAGTGGGACCACTATTTTGTCAAGACCAAACATTGCAAAGAGGCTTTTTCTAACCAGGACACAGTAAGCAACCTCAGCTCAGCTGCCCAGCCCTCTTGCTTGGGCCAGGATTAGGTATTTCACAGAGGGGAGTCTAGATTTGGAGAAGATGGACTCTCTGTCCTGGAGCTGGCAGGTGACTCGAGGATGGAGACACTCTCCCCCTGCAGCCTTATGCAGGGATGGAGAGCTCTGGCTGATCGGCTCTGCTTCGTGGGCTGGACTGGGTCTGGTGGGCTTGCAGAGGTTTTGCTCCCCAAGGGGAATCTGCTGTACCAGCAATCTGCAGTGGCACAGGTCACCAGAGAATGGCCGTGCATCCAGCTGGCCAAGCAGCCCCGTATCCCCTGCCTGTCTGCGGGGGACCCGGGCTCATATGGACCAGTTGGGGTGCTACGGGCTCCTCTCCCCTCCACACACAGGCACAGTTTTGCCTAGTTCGGTATCTCTCTGTTTAGGTCGCCTGCGTGTGGGACGAGGCACCAGTATTTATCCTCACTGCTCTGTAGAAATGATCCATCTTGGAGGCACTGGTGGCTACATGATGCCTTGGCATCATTTAGAGCTGGCCAGCATCAAAGTTTTTGGTCCAGGGGTGAAACTGAAAACATATTACAAGAAAATATGTCATAGCTGTCACCAAAAGGAGGTTAACTGGCTGGCTCGTTGGCTGATTTTTCGAAGGAAAAGCTTTGTTGAATAACAAAGATGAAAAATTCATTTTGAGCTGACCCCAAATACTTTGTTCAAATCCAAGTGGGTTATTTTGTTCTGGGGCTGTACAGCCTTTTTGTACTAAATCCTTTTCCCCTCCATTTAAAAATAGGTTGATTTTTAAATGAAAAATGCTGCTTTGAAATGGAAAGACAAAACATTTCAGGTTGCAACAAAATGTTTCAGCATTCCTGAAACAAAATGTGCAGTTACAGAAACGTGGCAGTGAAATGTTGTGACGTTTGCAGAATCCTCCCTCCCGCCCCTTCTTCATCTGCAACTCCTTGCTTAATGTGACCCACATTTACAAATGGTTTTGGGTCCTTTTGAAATCCCACTTTTCGGGAATTTACTATTTGCCATACATACATATATACATCCCCACCTGAATCCTTCCTGTTTTATTGCTTATTAGTGTAATCCCAGCTAATCATGCAAACTGTCTGCCTCAGTTTCCCTCCTGCAGAAAGGAGATGACAGTGACAGGGCTGGCTGCGTTAGCTACCACCCGAGTAGAGCCCGGAGACGCAACGTGATGGAGAAATGCTTTGCATGACTGCGCGTTGCGAAGCGTAGGTAGTGACGGGAGCGCCGGTGGCGAGAAGACAGCCTGCCTGCCTGCCCACGTAGACATGCTGTCTCGCTGCCGGGAGAAACACGACCGCGCGGCAGGCAGCCCTCACCTGCCGAGAGGGTGATGGAGCTGAGCTTCACCCGGTACAGGTTGCTTCGGACCCTCCAGTGCTGCACCATGGGGTAGCCCATTGCTTCGTCGTACTTGATGTCTCCTGCAAAGACAGAGCCGGAGCTCGGGGACCGCTGACCGGACCGCCAGGCGCGGACGTGCTCGAGGAAACGCTGTTTGCACACGGAGCATTTTCTTTGCTACGTGCTTTGGGGCTACAAACGTGGCGATAACAGGGATCGCAACCTCGGCCGGCGGATCGCACCGCTGCAGACCCCGGGCTCCTGAGGAGGCTGGCGGGAAGCCACCATGGTGGCGGTGCGGGCAGGCCGCTGCTCCGAGGGAGCTCGCAGGGCCCCCGGGATCGCGGGGGACCCCGGCCAGGGCTGGGCATGAGGAGGGGAGACGGGGCGTTCGCCTCCGTGGGGGCTGAGCCACGCCGCGACCCTGGGGGCCCACCGGCACGGCTCGTACCGGTGAGAAGCTGGAGGTCGGGAAGGGGCTCCGAGAGGACGCCGCGGCACTGCTCCTCCACGGGCAAGGGGATCACCATGAGGCCGTCGGCCAGCTGGGGGAAGTCCTTGATGAAGTTATTCTCCCTGCAGAGAGAAAAAGAGAACTCCAAAGCAACGATGCAGGCCACGTCCGGGCGGAGGGGCTGAGCTGCCCTCACGGCACCGCAGCCGGCCGGCTCAGGAGGCCGGCGGAAGTCTCCCAGCTGGGTTCCTTGGAGCAGGAGAAGACCAGGTCCCTCTGTGCTGGACGGGGCTTCCCTCTGCTGCCCTGCCTTGGCAGCGGCCCTTGGCCCAGCCCCGGCCTCCCCGCGCCAGTGCCCGACCCCAGTGCGCTGTGCCCGAATTTGCCCCTTCCCACCATGTGCAGCCTTCTCCTCGTCCAGCAAAGCTGTCGAGCACCAGACTAGGCCCTGATGGCGCTCCACGGCCACCAGCAGCAATGCAGCCGGCGTGGATTTGACCTGGGTTGACCGGCTCTCCAAAAGCAGAAGCTACATTTATAGACAGACACCAAAAAAAGCTGAAGCATGTCACCCTCAGTGCAGCCTCACCACACCCGCGGGATCTTTCCTAGCCTCAGCACGCTCAACACCGTGTAACGCGCCCCTAACGAACCGCTTCGAGGACACTGATCCTGGGAAAACCATTTGAAGCGGCGAGCAGGCAGCTCCGCGTGAGCTGAGCTCCCCCAGTAACCAAAGCGCCTCGCGCCTCCGCGGCGAAAGCAGAACGGGGGTGGATTTTAAATATTGATCGCAGAGTCAAAATATAGGGCAGACGCTCTGAGTACGCCGTGCACCGAGTGGCAGGGGGCTCGCCACAGCGAGAGGGAGGCTCCCGCAAAATGGAGCCCTCCTCCTGCTCCGGTCTGGGCCCGCGGCCCCCCGGGAGGCCGCAGCCCCGTGCACCCAGCCCAGGGATGCTCCCTGCCCCGATGCGGGATGCTTCCCCTCCCGCCGGGCTAACGCCGAGAGCGGGGCCACGGGCATGGTCCTGCCACAGGCATCGGTGCAGACGCGCGCCTGGCCCGTGGGGCTCCGCGTGGCAGGCTGACGTGATGATGAACGCGCGAGGCATCTCCAGGAGAGCTGCGGGGCTGGACTGCTGCTTGGCGAGCTGGGGCTGGGGCCACTTTGCAGAGGCACTCGCTGCCCTCCCTGCTCCTGCTGTGCGGGAAGGAGCGACAAAAGCTCTGCTCTCCCCATCCAGGCCTGCGTGGGAGGGGAGACAAGCGCCCCAACAGCCCTCCTGCTTTCTCTGGAGCGATTCAGGCCAAACTTGTGAAAGCTGAGAGCGGCGGGGCAGCAGAGACGCTGCCCGGGGCGGCAGGGCTGCGTGGGCATGGGGCGGATGCTCGCCGCATGCTGAGCAGCAGCCCGCGCTACGCCCGCCATCTCCAAGGCACCTGATTGCGTCTCATGAGCTTCACTTTAGGCACTGCCAGAGAAAAAGTGTTTTATTTGTCTGAGGGGAAAAAAAAAACCTCTCGCTCACACATATGCTCACAAATCTCCTATTGATCACACTCCGCTCTGCATCCCCAGTGGCAAAGTGGTGATTTGCTGTTCTAAGCCCTTCGCTGTCTTAGCAATGCAAATGGGTAAGTGCAATTACTCCAGGAGCCTCGGGCTGTGTGGGTGGTTGGAGGCAGGGGCTACAAAACCAGGCGAATCTGTAGGGAACATGGGAAGGAGCATATGGGTCTCTCTGCTGCTCCGCCTCAACAGAAAAGAGAGAGAAGCGCCAGTAATGCCAAATTCCAGAGCCCAGGAAAAGCAAGACGCAGCACCGCAAAATGAGAGGAGGCAGCAAATCTTCCCCTATGCAGCTCCACTGGGGCCAGTCTGCCACACCAGGGGCTGGGGACTGTCCCCTCTGTGATGGGTCAGCCCCACACTGTGCACCAGAAAACCAACACGAGAGACAGGCGGGTCACACAGGCCGTCCAGCGTAGTACCCGACCTCGGGGAGCCCCAGGAGGTGATGCATAGGGGAGAGAGCAGGACCCACTTGCGGTGCCTTCCCAAGCACCCTCCCAGTTTCCAGCTATTTGAGTTAAGTGTCGGGTCTGGTTATGGTTATGGCATGTCCTCCCTAGCACACACGAGCTCAGGGAGAGGGAGAGCACTGCCGGACAAGCTGCCTCCTGGGTGACAAAAACGTCTGTCCTGTGCCCAGCTGAACAACAGCAGCGGCCGCATGGAAGTGCTCGCTGTGCTTGGAAAGGGCTCCGAGCGGCTCACCCCGCACTCCTAAAACACGGCACCTCTCCCATCCCCTGGCTGTCAGGGAGCACCTGCGGGATGGGGAGACTGCTCTGTCCTCCTGGCTGGGGGAGGCAAATGTCTCCCTGCCACTGTTTAACACAGACAAACACATCCCAGATGGACCGCGGGACGCTAGCCCTGGTGCCCTGCAATTGCACCAGCTGGGGCAACACATCTGCCCCATCACGCAGCGTGACTGGACCATGCAACCACTTAGACCAGGCTGCGGCAACCCCGTTACGTGTCCATAAAACCTGCTCCCTCCTAGAAACCTGTGCCGTTCTGCTGCCATTACAGGGAGGCCAGAAATATCCACTGGATCTTCTGCCACGCTTCACAGCAGAAGCCAGGAGACCGTATTAATCTAGCACATTATATCCAATTACAGGTGAGAGAAGACTCATAGAAACCACCTCTCCTCCACCACCCCAAATGAATGCATCCAGACCATTTCACGGACACCTGCCCGTGTCCGGCCTCACAGGCCAGCTGCCACGCCGCGCAGAGCTCCTCCGAGCGCACTGTGCACGCGCTGGGCGCATTGCACAGACACGTCTGCGCTCAGCCGGAGGAAGCTGGGCACGAGCCCAGTGTGTTTGGGGTGGAAAAACAACAGCTGCGGTGGGTGGCAGCCCGTGTGCCGTGGCAGCGACGGAAGGAGGGAGCTGAAAGGAGAAGCCACACAAAGCCAGGTGTGAGGATAATCTGTATGCAATGGCTGCTAGTCAAAGCTGATGCCTCTATAAAAAGGTATTTACTGAAAAGCTGTGCTCCGCGGTGCTGCTCGCTGTAATGCCATTTGCTTAAAGAGCTCTGCAATCAAAAGGTTGGGGAAAAACAAGGGGCAAGTGCATGCACTTGCAAATAAAGGCCTGTGCATACATCAGTGTGCATGCACGCATATGTCCACAATATGCTGCTATATTTGAGCACGCAGCGTTAAAAGACAGGACTTCGGGAGCAGTTTGATGACACATTTTTGCTAGCAAATCCTTTCTGCGTCTCCTCCCTCCCTTCTGCCAACAGCTGTCTTTTCTCTTTGGTAGCAGGTCAGCACTGTTCACTTCCCCACCTCCAACCACACACACGCGCCGCTCTGCCGCACAAGCGCCGGTCCCTGCAAACGAGGAACGAGCCGCCGGAGAGCGGAGGGGAGGGAAACGCCAGATCTCTTTGTGCGGTGCGGGACAGCAGAGCATCCCACAGCCTCCGCACGGAGCTGCCGAGACAGCGCTGCCCTGTGCATCTGCACCGCGCCGAGCCGGGACCTGCTTCGGGCAGGGCAAGGTGAACGGGGAGGGCAGAAAGTGGTGGCAAGGAAAATTGTTTCGGTGAGGGTCATCTTCCCTGTGCGTCACCAGCGGTGCCGGGCGGCGTGCCCCAGGCCGCGGCGCGGAGGGCGGCGTGCTGCGGAGTCTCAGCCGGCAGAGGGCTGTAGCTCCTTTTCCACCACGTCTTATTAATAACCCTGCGGCTGGCAGCGCTGGCCACCGTGAATCACAAAAAGAGTCGCTGCCAGGCTTTCGCGCTCTTTAGAAGCACTGATCAAAGCCCCCACGTGCAGACCCTGACGAGCTCTGCGCGAGGAACAGAAACGCGGACGAGGGGCGGAGATGCGTCGGGAGGGCTGTGACGGCTCTGAATCACCGGCCACACCGCGAGCCGCCTGTGCCGACTCGTGCGTACCCCCGCCGGGGTGGACGCGTGTCTGCCTGGGTGCACGTCCGCACCGCCGGCACTTCCGCACGGGTCCAGCATCACATGCAGTACCTGTGTTTGTGTGCAGGTCCATGCGGTTTCCGTGACCTTGTGGCTTCCACCAGCTCCGGAGCCAAATTTATTCCAATCAGCTCAGGAGAGAGCCCACAATACCTATCTGCTCTCAGCACCTCATAGCCACGCAACAGGCACCCTCCTCTTGCGCTTCTTCTGCCCTCCAGCACCTCCCCGCTATTCACAGAGCAGATGTCTCATACTCATAAAAGTAACAAACATGCTGTTGATTTTCGATGCAACGCACACTGAATTAACTTGTTCACTCTCATCCGTCTCCTGGAAGGGATCTGCAAGTCCCTAAGGGCATTTTACAGATAGTGAATTATTATACAAAGAAATGTTTTTTCTCCCTCCCTGCCCCAGTCCCCAGTAGCTGCCACTCCAGAGTCCTTCCTTTCCTTGGGGATGAGCCAACTCATAGGTAAATGAGTCTTCATGTTGAAAAAGGTCAAATGTCCCAAGGCTTCACTAACGTCTCTTACTGGCAGGGTGGGCTGCAGAGGAAGGCACTACGCTGGATTAAACTGGGTTTAAAATCTTAGCTTTGACAGACACACTGTGTAACCTTGGCCAAGCCGTAAAATCCATCCATCGCCTCAGGTGAAATGGAGATGAGAGCTCTCTCCTCCACCGAGGTGCTGGTGGGGTAAAAGCAATTAGTGACTGCAAGGTGCTCAATTACCAGGAGGAAGGGGGTCAGGCAAGAAGAGCCTGCTGGGTCAGTATCCTCCTGTCCTTTGAAACCTCAATATACAAAACCAGAGATTTTTTGGGGGAATCTGACCTTACATAACACACCCAAGGTCATGCAATTAATCGCTGGAGCGTAGAACTGCATCACTCTGCTCAGCAGCGCCGGCCTCGCGTCACACAGCCCGGGGAGGGGAGGGGAGCTCTCAGAGGACGGGCGAGAAGGGTGGGCAACCCAGCACCACCGGAGATGCGCGCGGCGGCGGGGGGAGCGGCAGCAGAGCTGGAGGTCAGCTGGAGCAGCTGGCCTGGACGGTGCTGCAGGCACCGTGCCCAGTCCAACGTGGGGCTCTGCTAAGCCCTGGGGTACTTTGTCCACAAGCCAGGGCACTGAAGGCCAGGGCCAAAATTGAGGTGTCTGTGAGCATATTTTGGTCTGTGGTAGTTACAGATCAGCTAGTGACTCATATTCATTTCATTTTACTATTAGCAGCACTATTGGGTGAGGAAGCACTTCTCCTCCTAGGCTCAGTCGGCTGTGGCTTCCTCCCTTCATGCTTCATTCTCGAAGGACGTGTCCTGGAGGCCAGACTTCTGCCTGCCATCCCTTCTACAGCTCCCTCTGCTTACCCAGAAGATTTTCACAGCAAGATCAGACCATCAGCTCAAGTGTGGCTTCCTGCCTCCATCAGCAGCCGACAGTGGATGCACATGATGCATCTCAGCAACCGGGCAAATATATTCATGAAGGGGTAATAAATAAATAAATAAATAAAATGACCCCGCAAGTGATTAGCTGATGGCCTGAAGCATAAGATTTAATTACCCTTATCTGAGCCAGCACAGCTACAAACGTTAATCACATTATCACCCAGTATGGTTATGTTCAGGAAAGCAGCTATGTGAGGATAGCACTTTCTGCACAGCTATACTATTCATGTCTGTGATGACATCTTCTGTGGCAAGAATAATTTATTAGTCTTCTTTCTGTCCTGCAATGGCTTGGGGAGAACAAGATGGATTTGAGGTTGCCTAATTCATCACGCCAGTTTTTGAACCAACTTTCCTTCCAGCTTTCTCACAGGGGCGGCTGTAAGCTCAGAAGAGCCCAGCTTGCATCTGACGTGGGAACATTCAGGGAGAGCTCCTTCTTTTTAACTTGCAATCACAAAAAATCTGATCTGGAGTCACAGGGAGACAGTAAAGAGGGTGTCCTATTTCTACAGTTACTTCGGAAAAGGTAGGCACACTGTAAATCTCACCCGAGACTTTGTCTCCGTGACCTCAGGCACCGGTGAATTATAAAGGCTGAACATACGCCGTGTGAAGTAGCCATTACTTACGCCAAATTTACTAGTCATTAATTTTAGGGAGTCCCCGCTCCTGTATAATGAGACAGGATAAAAAGGAGAGACTAACCAGTTTCTGCCAGGCCCTTTAGTCTTCTCTAGCTCCCTAACTGAACAGCCTCTCTCTTTGCAGCGACGCTCAGACAGGGCAGGAGGAGAGAGGAGCGTTACCCCGGGGGGGCGGGATTTACACCCAGCTCTGTGCTCTGAGCAAACGTGGGCTAGCGAGCGGCTGGTCCCACCGCGCGTCCCCGGCATCGCGGGGGCTGATGCGCGCAGCTAACCCGGCTCCGGATGCCGACGGCACTCGGCCACGGCGAGAGTACGTGCCAGAGCTTTCGCTCCATTAATAAACAGCTCAACAATATTCAATAGCTGCTCTACCCCCTCGGTTCAGGGAAAATTAGCATTTAAATTGAGGTGTTTCAGGGAGGTAAATCATGAGAGTGCCGGGACTGGAGCGCACGCCTGTCTGCGGGCGCTGACGCACGGCACCCGCACTGGCAGGCCCGGCTCGCGGGCCCGGCGTGCACCACCCTTCCCGCGGGGCCGCAGCACCATGAAGTTGTCTGCTCTGCACCTGCGAGGCGTTGAGGGCCGTTCAGTCGATCACCGCCGGCGAAACGCCGCGGGCTCCGTCTTGGCGGCTCTTTGCTCCCAGCACAGGAATACTAATGGCGGTGCCGCCCGGCTCCTCTTCCCCGATGGTGATGGCGGCTGAGCGGAGGAAGGCGGCTGCCCGCCCGGAGACGGCGGGTCCCGCACCCCGCCACGAGCGCCGGCTGCAAATGCAGCGTGGGTCCGTGCCACCCAGCTCGGCCCTTGCCCGTGACTCGCGGCACAACGGTGGGAGCAAGCGAACGGCCGAGGGGACACGGGACTCTGAGGCTGGGACCACCAAGGCTGACTCTGTTCGTGGGTCTGGTGTCCCCCTCGGGGCACGGTCACCCGTGGGACCTGTCTGCCCTGATGGTGCCAAGCCCTGCCTGACACCAGGATGCCACCGTGACCTCCAGAAGGCCTGGCCAGCTCTGGGCACCATCACCAACTGGCTGCTCGACACAAAAATAAGGAGGCCTCCTGCGGCCTCCGCCAGAGGAGCTCTGCTGGGAGCAGTGCTTGGCGGCAACACGAAGGGCCAGGATGGTGATGACGGGCCTGGTGAAATGAAACTAGCAGTGGAAGCAGTACTGATCCCCCGGGAGCCAGCAGAGACGGGGAAGTGGATTCAGGCCAGCGAATAGCTTATTCACCAGAAAGCATCATTTTTGTTGATCTGGAACTACTTGTCAACTCAGTTTGAAGCTGTTGTGGAGCCTGAGCAGAGAATTTTTTTTCCAATGAAGATGGAGGAAGCAATGCTTCTCCTCAACTTATGGTGCCTCCTGCAAGGAGGACTTACCAGCATCTGAAATGGGTCTGCCTCCAGCTCCTCCATTAGCACAGTGCACGCAGCACTGACACGGCTGCGCAAGGACTCAAACGCTCGGTGGGGAGACGGCACGTGGGGGCAGCAGCGGCTACAACCCCTAATAACCCTGTGGTTATTACAACCACAAACTCAGCAAACACTGTTGCCACGGCACTGCTGGGTAACACGGGGGCACAGGCTCCCCTTCCTCCTCCTTTACTTGAGCAGCGCTAAAATGTCTTGCTTTAACTAAAGTCAAGTCCAAACCGAATTTGCTGCTGCTTTTCCGTTTCGCGTTAACTGACAAGAACATAAAAATCATTTCATGGTAATCTAAACCACAACGCCGCTGATTTTTAGTTTGGCTGTTGAACCGATAAATCAATTCTTCACACCGCCCTTGTCAGATCTGCCTCCTGGGCTAGCCGGATCCCACTAACTTCCCACTAACTCCTCAGGAGCTGCCTGCCCAAAGTGGACAGCACCGTACTCTAGAAACAGGGGATCATTCAAACCTGATTTTCCTGCAAGTGGTCGCCAAACATCCCTCAAGCACTAAAGCCCTCTCAGCCGCTGCAGCTTTCTAGTGCACTGAAGTGTGTCATACCACCATTGCCCTCCTCCCACCACCGCAGCCGTCTTCAGATGCACTACAGTGTCACAACAGGGTTTGCTTGCTGTCACCCTCCTCTGTCACCCTACGCAACATGTCAAGGCTAGGGGATCTGGGACACCAAAGAGAGCTCAGCAGCCAGAGCTCCCAGCAGCAGAGCTAGGCAAGCACGTAAGAGCTGTGAGGCCCCAACACCCTGCCTGCTTCTGGGCAGATGACACCAACGCGCACTCAGAGAAACCCCGCTGGCACTGACTACCAGGGTCACCCTAGCAATCACGGAGAAAAGGCAAATTCTCTCCCGAAGCTGTTTCTAAAGCAAACGCACAGGAATCTCCAGAGGGAACAGGAGATAGAGCAGCAACGGGCACAAGAAAGAGACTTTCCTTCCTGAATCATGGTCACCTCTGGAAAAGCCATTCAGATGGAGAGATGAGATCCACCACCGACTAGCTGCTCTGAACAGCAGAGACAACGAAGCTCAACTCCACTTCAGGCGACTTTCTGTGTGGATGTGCTAGTGCCTACAAGCAGTGTAGACCATGCTGTGGACTCCCTCGGAGGGACCTCAGGAGACTCTCTTGCCTCTCCCAGCTCCTGACACTCAAGAAGCCCGTAGGAACATCAGTATTTCTGAGTATTTCTGTCCGCTGCTGACACTGGCCAAGGGAGGGGGTGAGAGCTGAACACACACCCGGACGGACAGTTGCATTACCCTCATCTCCAGGGGAAGCTGAGAGAAAAACCTGTTAGTGCAACTGGTGCTCACAGCCTCCACCCGGGAGGCAAAGGAGGGAGCAGTCCTTACAAGGACCAAGCACACTTCTCCGGGACGAAGCAGTCTCCCTCGCTCTGCAGAGTTTGGCCTCCTCCACACTCTGAGAGCAGCGCATGTGCCACCAGTGCAGTCTCCAGGGCTGCCAATCACCCACCCCCAACGCATAAACCCCTGAAGCAAGAGAGAGACATCCCCACCAGCAACCTTGTCCTTACACCCACCGGGTGGGAGCGATCCCACCAGCGAAGGCGACTGCCTTTCCAACAGTGCTCTCAGCACCCTCGCCCATTTATCATCTTTCACTACCCCCCCCGTCTCTGCCCGCTGTCCCCATCCCCCTTCTTCGCCATTATACAGCTATTTATTTATTCTACTAAACTGGGTCTCCTGTGGGTGAAATCTTGCGGTAGGCTGTGGATCTTTCTTTCTCTGGAGCGTCTGTTGGGAACACACTGAAACAGAGTGTGGAGTAAAAACAAATTCGAAAACTTATGGTTCCCACAGCAACGCCTTGTGCATATGTAGCACGCAGTCCTAAGGTATACAAAGCTAGATTTATACCTTAATTATGCAGTCATGGTTGCAAGAGGAATTCCATGCTAAGCTCTATTTTTCAACCCCTTATACAACTTTGCAAATATATAGATTCCTTCCTTTGGGACTGAAATTTCCCATGTTTAACCTAAAAGCTCAAAGGTAATTTCCTAGAAGAAGTTTCAAGAAAAGTCAACAAACTGTGATTGGGTGAGAAGGCCAAGATGAAAAGCAGACATGTCCCTGCTTAGCAAAAAGGGTAACAGTGGCAAACTTCATTTTGTTTGCCTCTAATTCTGGCACAACTTGCTTTTAGAAGTTCACATCTATCAGATAGTTAATCCTCCACAAAGCACGTGTGTATGAGTGGAAGAAGAGACTTGGTGCAGAAAATAGAACAATTACTGAAACTCAAAACCTGCTCAGTCTTTCCTACCAGCATCAGGCCAAGAGCCCAAAACATCAGACTGCACACACCAACAGCTCCCTCCTCCTTGATAGAAGAGGCTCCAAGCCCTTCGTATTTACTGTCAAAGACCCCTTCATTTGATGAACTATTTGTGTCAATGACAGCTCACAAGTAGCAAGAAAGCTATGAAATACAACCCAGGATAAACATATCTGGCCCAACATTATGCATCTGTAAGTTACCGTCTCTTTACTGCTGTTCAGCTTGGATAAGCTAACATAGGTTTCTCACCCAAAACAAGTCCACAGACATGTCTACGCCTTGTCCAGAAGCAAAGCAGGCAAACAGCCACCAACCAGCCACAAAAACCTGCAGCTCTGCATGGCTCTGCGTTAAGCACGTTGGTTCTCCCTCCAGCAAGATAGGCAGTGGCTCCATCACAGCCCAGGGCTGGCTGGGTTTTGGACTCAGCAGCCTTGTCCTGAGCCTGCAACCCAGTGGAGGACACATCTGTGCCGTGCCACCCTTACTCGATGGGCAGGTCCCAGAAACTTCCAAGCAACTGATGTAGCTAATCAGAAATCAGTCTGTTTGCAAAGGGCTGGAGCTGCTTAGTGCTTGACAGGAGTATCTGTGTCTTGCTCCACTGTATCTGCTATTCAAGGTGTCTCGCTCCATTATATTAGCGGTCGCTGACAGCCGAGGGGGTCTGACCTTGTCAGCTTCCATAAGCTCAGCAAGTTTCAGCTTTCTAACAACTAGGATGGGAAGGTGCCATGAAGACAGACAGACCTCCTGGGGCAGCTCACGGAGCTTCTACCCACAAGGCTGTAGCCACTAGGAAGTGAACTGGGGATGTTTTTCTATGCCCGAGCGATTCAAAGCCTGGTTGGATTCCTCCTCCGAAAGATTATTTCAGTGGAGAGCTGAGCCAAAGCTGTGGGTCCTCCTGCACGGGTTTGTTTGGGTGCTGTCTGCAATCGTTTCAAACGCGTCGCACAAGCAGCTCCCTTCCTCACCGTTTCATTAGGATTATTTGTATTGAGGCAACAAATAACAAAACTCCCACTGACTTCAGTGGAGCCAGGACTACACGCTGGGATTTCCTAAGGAACCTGCGGGAGACTGGTGCCTGACACACATCCAATTCCCACAGGATTTGGGCACAGCTACCAAAACAGCCATCTGAAGCCTGTCGCATCTCTGCACACCTTTCTCCAGCCCTGTCACACCAGCAGCTGCTCACGGGTAACCGACACTTGAACTACAATGCGGTGGAAAGTGCAAGCACCATCTCTTAAATAATATTTGCATTTCCAATGTAAATGCAGACCCAGCTTTCTGCTCAGCACACACATCTATTCTCTTAACAATAGTGGATCTTAAGCATTTTCTTCCACTAAGCTTCATCGTTAACCTTTAAGATGGAGATAAGGCATAAGAGTTTGGACAGGAACTGGAAGGGACCCTGGAAATGAGCCAAGAGCAGTGTTAATACTGGGCTACACATCATATCTCTTCGGTTCTTCTTTTCCCCCAGGGTGATTCGGGCTGCTTTTGACTACCACCATGGTATTACAAACTCTAATGAGGTTTGGAAAATAAGAAACCCACTGCGGCGTGGGAGAAACTAATAGAAGTTGTTTTGTCTTCTCTCTATTAGTCATTAGAAGCAGAGGAAAAACAGCCACGGGCAGTGGCAGGGCTGTAATATCACCACACATTTCATACGCTGGCACTCCGACAAAGTCACTTCAATGCAGTTAATGCTCCCACTTCCCCTCAAAACTATGCCTGCCTTAAGCCAGCGAGGGCTCCAGCTGCGCGAGTGTCCCCAAAGCAGCGCCCGACAAGCCAGGGCTGGCTCCCGCGGTGCCCAGCTCACGCCAGCTGGGGTACGGCAGCAGCAGAGGTTCAGCGCTGTGGTGGCATGTCCGGGGCGTTCAGCCGTCCATGTGTCCTCCTGCCAGCCAGCAGCCCGAACCAACGCGAGGCGTCTGCTGCCCACGGCACTCTGCTCCGCTGCTCCACGTTCCCACCCACACGGCGCCTTGCTGCTGGGTGGCTGCGCGGCAGCGAGCCGCTTTGCAGAGCCGCGTGTCTTCCTGGGGGCCTCCTGCAACGGGGACGTGCAGGGAAGGCAGAGGCAGCTCGTGGGCAAGCCAGCGCTCGGGGAAGCATCTGTAAGCAGCACATCTCCCTGGCTCTGTCAGGCAGCCAGGCCATATGGTTAATTAGCTAAAATTTGCGACTGCATCTGCAAAGTTGCATTTCTGTGTGTGAAGTTAATTATGGAAGCCATGAAGTGATGCACTTGCCAAGTCGGGGCAGAGGGACTACACCTGAAGTGAACTTATTTCTTTTTAGTCTCCCAGACAAACTCAGGAGGCGAGAGAAAAGTCTCCTCTCCCCTCTCTGGTGTTTGGGTGAGGTTGCCTGGAACACCTTCGTTTTCCTTCCTACCTCCCAGCTCCTTCCAGAGCTGCCATCAAGGGGAACTCTTGCTCACATCCAGCGGTGCCAGGCTTCCTAATGACAAGTGGCAGTGCCATCACACCTTCCAGATGTTCGCTTGTTGCCCTCAGGTAACGGTACAGCTGGCAAATGGCGCAGTCCTCTGGAAAGCCAAGACAAAGGCACGAAAGCTCTGCTTTCTGCTACTCTGCATAAATCAGGCACTTCATCAGACGCACTTCTCCTTCAGTATGCTGCTGGGGGGAGAAATGAACTGGCACAAATGCCCTGAGCTTTCATCTCAAGAAAATTGTTATTGAACCCAACAGCCCATGGGAGACTCCTCCACACACGCGCCAGCCTCCTCGCACAGCTGTAATCATTGCTGGGCGAGCAGGAGTCAGAGCAGCAAGAGCACTGCTGCGAGGTCAGGGACAAGAGCAACCAATGCTGGACTGCTACCAACTGCTTACTTCTGCCTTTCTGAGTGCTGGGCCACAGCTTCAGCATCCAGGCTAGGTGACACTGTTCAGTAACCAGGTGCAGTAGAAGTTTTAGTGGATCTCTGGGTTATACACAGGCTCTGGGGCTCGGATATGAACGGAAGGCTCCCCACACAATCTGTGTGCCAGCTCTATGTTCACCTTTGGTGGACCGTTGGTTCAACTGATTGGGCCCCAGACCAGACCTAGCCTTCAGGTCTACACAGTCAGAGTTACACTGCAAAACAGGCAAGTGCAATTCCTCACTCTCTGGAGCGATCGCTTGGGATGGAAAAAAGAAAAGAAAACATTTTCTACTTCACTGAGGACTGCACGCAAGATCTGCTGCTAACTCTGCAGCAGGTATGGCTCACAGCTGCCATAGCTGTGTTGCAAAGCTGTAGCGCTCAGATGTCCCCATGCCGGTGCCTGATTGCAACAGTATCGCCTGGAGCAAGGATTTTTATTGCTAAGTCAATGTCAAGCTGGCTTAGTCCTTGGATGGAGACTAAGAGTCCCCCCTTCCCTGGGGGGAATCTCTGATGACCAGCCTCGGCACCAGCAAGGAGCAGCAATGATGGCCTGGCAACGTCAGCCTTCTCCCCAAAGATAACATTGCAGCAATGTCCATGGCGCAAGCAGCATCCTGCTCTGGGGAAGCGTCTTTCATTCAGAGTACAAAACCAAGGTCCTTGCTACTGGGAGCCACCAAAGAAGTGTCCAAAGCGTGCTGGATAACCCCTTCTATCACAGTTCAAAGTTGGGTGATCACAATTCACTCTCTTAAGCCCACACACCTCATTCTCTCCCTTCTTTTCAGCTGAATGTAACACCTGTTTTATTTCTCCCAAGTGGATGCTGAGCCCTTGCTGCTCCCTATCTAACATGCTCTGCACCCTGGAAGCAGCTGCACCTTGATCTAGGAGAGGAAAGAGGGAAAAGCTATTCCTGTCTGCAAGTCTGCACCCACTGTAAGGCTATAAGGCCAATAAGGATCCCCGGGATGAAAGGTACTATATAAAATGAGCTGTTATTATTATAAAACCAATCTCTGATGCATCTCTTAACAACACAGATTAACTATGCAATAATACCAGGTATAATTAGAACCGTAAAAGTCAGAGGTAGGAAGACCTCATAGGTCAGCAAGTCCATCCCCAGCCTGGGGCTGGATTGTGCCCCACAGTGTAATGAAAGCAGAGAAAACCTCTCAGACGCCTTGGGAGCTAGCAAAAGTGAAGCCAAACTCGGCAGTGCTGAGCACCAGGGAAGGAGCAGCAACACAGGCAGGGGATGGCAGGAGTCACTGCGCCTCCGAGGGAAGCGCCGCGGTGAACACAAGCGCGTCCAGACAACGCGTACACGCCTGCCTCGGCATCCCGCACCAGGCCTGCATTTTTGCTCGGCACCATGCCGAAGCACCATGTATCTGCTGCAGAAGTCCTGCTAAAACCCAGCTTGCTGATGTGCATCAAACCAAGCAGGTGAGAAGAGCCCTGGTCTTGCTCTGCAAGTGCCCAGTGCCTCTCTCTGGTTTCTCTTCTCCCTCCTATGCAGTTTTATGGCCCCTCTGTCAAATCTTTACCATTTCCTCACACTACACACTCAAATCAATGGCATCACCATGAGCTTTTCACACACTGTGAGCTCAAGAGACCCCACTTAGCACCCGACACGTTGGCCCAGCCGCTGGGCAGGGGACGCAGATGTCCCCTGAAGATCACAGGACGACGCGTAGCAATACAGAGACCAGTCGGCTGTGTCACAGTGGGGCAAGCTCCTTGCAGGAGGAGCCCGTGTGGCATCAGGACAGCTTGTGCAAAGGACAAGCAGCCCTGGACCACACGACTCCTGCCTCCTGTCCCAGGAGATGTTCCTGGCAGGACCGGCTAGCAGACACAATCCTCCCCAGAGCAAACACACATGCTTTTCCCAGAAACTTTCACAGACTGGCTTCCCACTGTCTGCTCCTGCCTGCACGCGGGCCAGCGTTCATCCCTACCGCTTGCACGAACCTGGCTAACACCGCCCGAGCCGTACGCCTTTCCCGGAGCCCTCCTCCATCTCCGGCTCCTTCACAGCCCAGCGGCCGCCTCGCCTCGACGGTCGGCCTGCGCGGCCCCGGCGTTTCGCCCCGGCCTCCCACCCTCGCCGCCCACGGTGCCTGTGCCGGCAGCGCGGGCAGGGGCAGGAGGGAGGGCTCCCTGCCTCAGTGCATCGGTGTGCTACCCAATTGGTGCTGCTGGGTGACAGGCTCCGTTTGTGCTGTGTGATTAGCTGTGGAAATGCAAATCTGAACTTTCTTCGCCGCAGCAGCTAACAAGATAATGAATATTTTCATCAGCTGCAGCGAATACAAACATCTGCGCAGACACAAATGTGCTGCTGGGGCCCAGGGGGAGGGAGCCGGGAGCAAGGGCTCGGGGCGGGGGGAGGAAGCACTTCCCCGGCTTCCTTCGGCTGGGCGAGCAGCAGGGCTGCCGCCGGGGGAAAGGAAATCTCGATCGCCAGGGACTGATCAGTTGTCACTGCTCGCCGGGCAGTGTCACCACATCTCTCACCACCCAGGGGAAACCACACTTCTTTCTCCTTCTGTACGTGAGGACACTCAAGGAACCAGCCATAACACCAGCCTGTTCCCTCTTATGACCCTCTCCTCCAAGTGCGAGTACCTGATTTCAGCAGCACGCGCTGAGCACAGGCAGCCCCAGCCACGACCCTGCAAGCCTCAGTCAAGGCCTGTTCAGATGTCACCGTGTGGCAATACTGAAGGAGGAAGACCTGCTCGGGTAGCACGTCCTCCTCTGCAAGGAGCTGCTGGGAATTAAACACAGCGGAGAGCCCGGGTGCTCAGGAGAGCAGGCGGGGGTGCGGGAGCATCTCATGTTACCTACACCTCCCACCCCTGCCGAGGGGAGCGGCTGCAAGCCCTGGCCAGCACGTCGGCATCCTCCCCTCGCTGCACAGCCCCTCCCCAGGGCCTGAGCTATCATTTGAAATATGAAGTTACCCATTTGCATGGCTGCAAAGACTACTTTAAAAGCATGACCTGAAGTGAAAGCGGTGTGGCTTCTCCCTAACCTCACAATAAAGGTGGGGAAGTTGGCTGCATTTTTTTTTTAATGTCTACCTATTTCTTTGTATATCACAACCTCAGACACTACCTAGCACCACTGGGGCTCAGGAGGAGCTGGAGAAGGAGCCCACGTCATGGATGTACATTGCTCTGGGGCTCCAGTTCAGTGGCAGCTTCTACCCTAGGCATCTCTCCTCCTCCCCACAGGAGAAACTGCCCAACGGGTCACGCAACAGCTTGCAGAGCTGTCAAGAGCAATGGCCAAACAGCAAGAGAGCAACCCCACGGCCCTGTAACCTGCTGCCTATATAAACTGGAATAACATGGAGCAGCTCGGACTACATTGGGAGCAGGGAGGCAACAGCAGGAGCAGGAGGAGGCTGTGACAACCATGCCCACGCTCGTGGAGGATGAGCTGGCCCATTAAGGAGGCTAAGCTGTATCTACACCATGTGCAGAAGGAAGCTGCAGAACTTAAAGCAGAACTTAAAATAGGTCAACTACAAATACCTCAATCTGTATTTTTTAAAAACATCTTTTCTTCCCTGGACCCCTGCACTGTCTGCAGGGTATCATTTGCACCAGACATTCTTTTATTTTGCTACAAGAATAAAAAATGATGAGAATCCAGTGTAGAAGCCTGTGTCTGCAGACTGTTGGAAATACCAGCTCAAAGAGCCACAGTCTGTTCTCCTTCTCTGCGGGATGCTAACTTTGAACCTGAGCAGGACTGCTGTAAGCAGGACGCAATCCTAACCTACGTGACGGGGTGCTGTGCTGATTGCATCAGTCTTTCACAGCCTGGACTTGATAAAATCTCAACGCTTATCCTGGCCAGTGCGGATGCAAGAAGTCCCCTCTGGATCATAAGCCCAACTTAAGTACCTGGTGCTTGTATCTGTCCAACCCCATTATGGTCTCTGAAAAGGTAGATGGACTCATGAAAAGCAGTGAGGATGCCCCTGACTGCAGCACTGAGAGGCTGAGAACGCAGGATGGAGGTAAAACGGCTCAGTGACCCCACGAGAGCTTCCTCGGAGAGTTATAAAGGTACCGTGTGTCGCAGAGACCAGGACAGTTGCAAACCAGCCAGGCTCCTGCTGTGGGAGAGCAGGACTCTGCTTCCTCTAACAGCTTCATAAAGCTGCCAAACCGCTACAGACCCCGTTACCTGCTCCAGCTGGCACGACTTGGGTCCACTACTTAGGACCAAGGCCTGAGGCATTAGCCTGGCTTGGAAAGAATCATTGCTTCCAACTAATGTGTCCAAGGCTTCAGAGTTGTGAACAGGTAATAGAACTGTGGCAACAAATAATAAAAAAAAGGAATGAAATGGAAGGCAGCCACTGGAAAAGAGCTCCATCCATCACCCAGGCCTGAAGGGTAATAGGTAAACAAGCCATTCGGGGGGCAGGGCAGCGCAGCGCTCGCTGGCACCGGCATAATGAACAGCCCAATTATAACTTCTACGCTTAGAGAGCTGAAAAGGGGAAAAAAAAAGAAAATCAATAGTATTAATTTGATGGAGTTACAGGCTTCACATTTATGATGCTACAGGGGCAGAAGAAAGTCCTCGCCCAGGACCAGCACGTGAGCCTGAGCAGCTCTGGCGTGACACCCTTGCCCGGCCTCCGTCCCCGCGAGCCGGGCCACCGTGACACCCGCCGGGGCTCTCTGCGGTACGGGGCGCTCGGCCTCGCGCAGGATGCTCCTCCGCCGCATCCCTCCCGTGCCGGGAGCGCGGGGGCAAGCGGCAGCCGTGGGGCAGGGATGCTCCCCAGCTCCGCCGGCAGCACCGCGTCGAGCTGTCAGCGCGCTGCTGTTATTAAGGAGCGAGAACGCAGCGAGGGGAAGGAGTGACAGATTTAAAATTAACTTGCCAAACTCCCCATCAATATTATGACAATCCCCCACGTCGGTTCAGCGACCCGGCACGCTGCCTGACAACGTTAGCGTAACGCTGTCGAAACAAACCTCGCCGCGGGCCCTCCGCTCCGGAGGCGGCGCGCCAAGAGCCCCCCCGGCTCTCGTTAACCCTCCCCGCGCGCCCTGGGGCCGTGCGGTGGGCCAAGACGCGCCGCCCCGACGGGGCCCGGGGGGTCCCCTCGCCCGGCAGGGTTTTGGGGCGAGCGGGCAGAGAGGGCCCCACCACTCCCCGCCAGGTTATGCCCAGGAGCCGGCAAGGAAGCAAGAGGCGGGGAAGGGAAAAGACCCCATTTTCGGCGCAGACTCGCTCCCCGGGGAGCGCCCCGCCATGCCACCAGCCGCACGTTGCTCCCACATCCCATTTGCCAGGCGGTAATAATCCAGCACGTAAAAGCCAGCGACACGGGTAGTAATTGGGGTTTTCTACATATTAATGGCATAAAAGCAACAGGCTGAAACTGCAAACAGCTTTTAAACAAAAATCTCTATTCCCTCGTGGCAAAGAGATGGCACAAAACAGATAAGGAACTAACAAATAAGCCATTTGGAAAATAATCCCCTGGTGATTTGGGGACGGTATGCAGCTCGGGGCGCTGCCCCGGCACGAGGCAGCGGGGGGGGGGAGAAAAAAATCGCTCTAATCTAGTCTTTAGTGAGCTGGATCCATTGCTGAGCCTCCAGGCTAAACCGAGAGGTGTGACTGGAATAGATCAGCTCCAATTCCATTTATTTATTAATATTCCACAGCATCTTGCCAAAAAGAAAAGACATTTTCAAAAAAGAAAGGGGCAAAAGAGGAAAAAAAAAGAACAAAAGGTGGCGGCTCTGACTGTGCTCTCTGAGCAATGAGAGAGTTTCAGCGGAAGGAGTGAAGTGAATTTTGGGGATACGATTAGAGAGTCTTCACCTGCCCCCAGCCACAACGCGCGGGAGGAAACGTGCGGTGCACGGCTCAAGCGTCACCGCAGGGCACAGCCCTTGCTCCCTTAAAGCTGCCACCGGCACGAGGCTGCACGGAGAAGGGGCAGATTCAGCCTCTTCCATGCAGTCAGCTTTCATTATTTGTAATTAAGCCCCAGAGCGCAGGGTGAAGACGGTGGCAGGGCAGTGGCTAGAAACACGGGGTAACGTGGCTCATCCAACAGGTCAGGCTAGCACCCTGACCGCGATGGTGATAATTAGTGGTTACTAAGCCACCTCAGTATTAAAATATAGACACAGAGCTCCTAACTCACAACTCCTGAGCTGCAGCGAGTTGGTTGCTCAGTTCTGGCTTCGCTGTCACCGATGGAGGGGCAAAGGGACCTTGGTACCAGCAAGAAGGGACGTGCAAGCAGGGACAGATCGCAGGGTGTAATACAACGACGCACGAGATACAGCACACACCAACACGAACTGTTCTGGCTGCTGCCAACGCCTGTCACAAGTACATCAGCCGCAGCTGCTCTACTGGCCAGTATTTTCTTCCTCCACCCTTCTCCTGGGATTTACCACCTCCTGAGCTATGCCACCAAAACGTTTGTTTGGGTGCTCCCTGACTCACTTGGATAAAATGATATGAGTTAGAGATGGGGAAAAAATCCAAACAAAACAAAACCCTAATTTCCATGGGCACTTACCAGAACAGCACGCTGGTCTCAGGTTGAAGATCAAGACAAATGCGTGCAACTCCTGTACTTCGCTGCTGAAAGCCTGGTGTGGCATGTGATCATACCAATAACCTCACTTGATCTCTGTCCTAAAGGTGCCCACCACACATCCCCGTCCTTTTGGGTCGGCAGGACAGAAGAAAGCAGGCTGCACTGCACCGGCTCCATCCCAACATCATGCTGTGCAGTGGGTGAAGGTCTGTCTAACAAATCAAAGGGCAGGGGCTCTAATCAGTGCTGCAGACTGTTGGGTGGCAAAGGGACTGCCCCAGCCCCAAGAGGATGGAAATGCCACTGTAACCGACAGGTGTTGCCCAGGCCACAGTGCAGAAGATACAGCTTTTACCAGCACAAAGGCTTCCTCCCGACGCCATGCTGACATGCCTGGTGGATTGAGAATATCCTATTTATCAAAGACACTGAAGATGTGGCAACATGGGAAGCAGACACCATTCAAAGGACTGTCACATCTGCATAGCTAAAGGATCCCAGCGGTTATAAATCCCTCTAAAATACTCAGCCCCTTGTTCTGATAGCAGGTTCTTGCTCCTACTTTGCAGAAACAGGCTTTTAATCCCCGGTATTAGGCAGCTTCCTGCTATGTTTCAAATGCACCAAATTAAGGGCTTCTCTAACAGCTGGTATCTTAATGCTCAGAGAGGTTCTTGAATATCTATGAAAATCAGAGGCAAATTACATCTTTTAGTTAATAATTTCTTCTCCATTAACCTCCTCCTCTTCCCTTGTTAGGAAATGATGTAATGGCGCTTCTGCAGCAGAACCCTCCCCGCCATAGCGGGCGGCGTGGCTGCGGGGAAGGACGCCGAGCGCCCGTGTCCACGTGCGCAGGGCCTCTCTCATCATTAGCTGGTACTTCTGGAGCCAACAGTTTACATTCGAATCAGAAACAACGGCAGCGCTGACCTTCCAGGTTGCGGAAAGCATTTCTAAAGCAAGACACGCGTCCCCCTCCAGGTCCAGACCGCCGCTGTGCACGTGCGTCATGTGCATTACAGCACATTATATGTGGGTACATGACACAGCAGTGGGGACACAGGCTATCTTTGCCCGCGCTGCCATGCATTCCTCTTGCAAACTCTATTTTGTGCTCTCAGTGGATACCGCAGCTTGTTTCTGTTGTATTTGAACCCCTCCTGCCAGCTCAGCTGCCCCCTTGTCCACCTCTCTGCTGTCATTTTGCAGGTTGCTCTCATTTCAGACCCATTTTCTCCTGCCTCTCACAGCAGTTGGGCCCACGACCAGACCCACAGCTGATACCGGGCGACGAAAATCCTATTTGTCACAGCGAAGCCATGCTGAGCACCTGGCTCTGCCTGCACAAACCCTCCCTGGCAAAAGCTCCCATTAGTTGAACATATCCCAGACATCACCAAGCAGGCTGTGGGGGAAGCCGAACTGGTGGCTGAAATGAGGACAGCGACCCGGAGCTCATTCGCATCCAAAATGCGGGCACCGTGGGGAGGGCACAGAGCTTGCTGAGGATGCGTGCACCACAGAGGCTGTACTGAAAAACCGAAGTACCACTGACAACCTTTTTCTTAAAGAAACAAACAAAACAAAAAAAAAAACCCAAACACACACACACCACACACAACACACTGAAAACCTGTACGCCAGAGCCAGAAGAAGTGCTTTGGGCTGACACCTGGAAGACGTAACCAGGAGAAGGCAGATGTTTCACTATGAGAGCAAAGGGGACAAGGGCAGCCCTTGGGTTAGCAGCTGGGGAAACTCTGCCACATGCCCAGCTCGAAGGGAGCGGGGAGAGACCCTTTCCTTCACTGGTTCCAAAAATCCTGGGACACCCAGTGGCACCACTGGCAACAGGACAGACTTAGAGGGGGGGTGGCTTCTGGTTCCCTCCAGCCTAAGAGCAGCTGCAGGTGCCCAGGAGCAGCACGGGAGCCGGGCAGCACTGCCCAGCCACCAGCAGCTCACTGCCCAGGGACTTCTCATACGTATCTGCAGCAGATCGCTCTTCCATTAATTCATCCAGCCACTTTTTGAGTGACAGGAGGGAGACAGAGCAACATCCCCACGCAACTCCCTGCCAGCCAGAGAGGCGGTGTGTGGCACCGCGGTGCGGGACTACCCAAACTGGCCGTCCCGCAGCTCCCGTCTGACAGCCTGACTCGGAGGAGCAACCTCTCCCAGGAGAAGACAGACCCACATGCAACCCTGCCTGCTTCCTGGCTGCTATTTAGCCCTGTGGATGCTTTCTTGCTTGCCTTTTAATCCTTGCACAAAGCAACGGGCACCTGGCATGGACAGATAACAGAGGATCGGTGCTTTCTAGGCTCTGTGCAACCCGCCCAGCTAAAAGCAGAATTTGATCCACCGCACCGAGAAACAGGGGGGGAGGCAGGAGGAGAACGGCGCTTTGCACTAATCGCTCCCGTTTGTTGTCCTTTTCCTGAAGTGTCTTTTCTGTCAAAACCAGACTCTGTCCCTGCTCCCGTGGAGGCAAGAAGTAACACGTCTGTCTTGGAGTCCCTGAGCCCCAGTCGGGAGACGTGTTTGCTTTCAGGCAGCAATAAAACAGCTCTTCAATCAGAGCCCTGTCTGAGCGAGGGGAAGGCTGACTTCCTCAAATCCCCCAGCTCCTGCACAGTGCAAGGAAAGGCCAGGCTATTAGAGGAGCTGGGGAGAAAATTAAAGCCCCAGCAAAAGGAGGTTTATTGTCAAGAGAGTGGCTGCACAAGCTCGGTTTGGCTCTCATCTGCGGGGACCCTGAGTCTGGCAATACCAGATGACAGGTTTGGGGTGTGGGTGGTTTTTATGAAGCCCCCAGACCTGCTCAACCATCAAGAACAGAAGCTTAAAGGGGAAAAA
Source organism: Dromaius novaehollandiae (assembly GCF_036370855.1). Classification (NCBI taxonomy): domain Eukaryota; kingdom Metazoa; phylum Chordata; class Aves; order Casuariiformes; family Dromaiidae; genus Dromaius; species Dromaius novaehollandiae. The sequence goes on from NC_088117.1 coordinate 5,521,400, forward strand.
AAAAAAAAAATAAAAAAATCAGCTTTACAGCCCTGGATCTGCCCTGGAGGGCCCACTGAAGCTTGTCATATGGGAGGGAGAGAAACTAAAGAGAAGCTTACTGGGAAAATTGCCTTCACATACTGTCAATTCTCACTTCCAGCAAAGGCTGCTGATCTGTTGGCTCCAAGCACTCAGCTTGCTACTGCTTTCTGAATGCCTTTGAGCCGATACAGCTAGTAATTCATCTCCCGTCAAGAGAGCAAAAGGCCAGAGTTCAGCGTGAATTCATAGCCAGGAAGACTTTACACTCAGCTGGGGAAAAAGTACCCAGAAAAACAACATGGCCAGAGGTGATGAGCACCCACAATTTCAGCAAGAATCAGAGGCAGCAATGAGGTCTCAGTGCCTTAATAGGAAAAAAAAAAAAAAAAAAAAAAAAACCATTGTGCAAGAAAAAGCCTTGTCCAGGTGGAATATGGGCTGTGTAGCATTACACTGGATCCTCTCCTGGTAGTAATCAGTACAGCTGCTTTGTAATTCATAGGCGTACACCGGTTTTCACTCAATGAAAAAGTGCCACCATTGAGCAGAACCGAAGAAAAGAAATAAATCTACTGATTTTTCCATTCCTAAATTCAGTGATTATCACCAAACTTTCATCTGCGAGCACCGAAAGGGAAAGATCTGGGCAGTTCGAATCCTGTTCTCCCCACCCACATCTGATCCCCTGCACTCCAAATACGTTCAGAATATACCTTGCAAACACACTATGTTATTGCTATTCATACTCTTGCGTGATGCTTACCTTGCTTCATCACAGTTATTTCTTACTGTGTTATATTCAGGGCTTCTCCCAGTATAGTAACTGAGGGCACTGAATAAAATGATCTCCCATAGTTTGAAAACACGCAAAAGGAAATACATGTTCATACTACATGCATTTAAACAGCGGAGCTCATTGTCGCAGGATGTTGCGGAGATGAAAGATAAGAGTTCAGAAAGAGATTAGATGACAATCCAGAATAAAAGCCCAAAGACAATTAAACACTGAAGCCACAGACACAGGCCCAAAAGGGCCTTACACAACGATGAACCAGTAGGAAAACCAATCACGCTCGCCCTCTTCTGTTCTTCTCCCCTAAGTATCTGCTAGTGAATGTGTCAGAGATCTTTTTCTGTGCTAATGGACCTTTGGTCCCATCTAGCCATCCTGATGCTCTCAAAACTACAAGCAGAATTGAGCCGTACCTGAAAGTCATCTGGAACACTTGGCCTTGGTTGACGTGCTGGGTCCTGTTGTTATAGCCGTGAAGCATCTCCCCAAAGAGAGTATCATTGAATTTAGCATCCGACTTCAGGCACTTGGGGCCCTCACAGATGTCAGACAACATGATGCAGGACTTGCCATCCGGGGCCAGTTTGTACTCCTCAACACACCTGCAGAGCAATCACAAACTACGTCAAAAGGACCTCGCAGAGAGAGACTACATGAAGCACAAAAAGCAACCTCTGAGCAGGGCTGGTGGGGCAGCAAGGCCTGCTGCAGGACAATCCTCCATGGAGAGGAGGGCCAGGGTGCTAAGCACAGCCAAGGTACCTAGCAGGGATATCACATCATTTAATGATACGTTCTGCAGAGCCTTAGGTGCTGGGAAGACAATAAAACACAACCTCTTCTAGCCTGGATGTGTTGAACCAAGGCTGGGAAGAGCCACAGCAGACTCACAGCCTGGGCATTAATCCTGGCTATTCCTGGAGCAGCCACAGAGCTGCGCCAGCACCACGGATGGCTGTGAGCACCCTCAACACCTGCAGCAGCTTCGAGACCACTGGAGTGCCAGCAGTGCACATCACGTGCTGCCCTAGCAGCCCAGAAAGGCCCAGAAGTGGCAGCTGCCATGGCATGATCTTGGCAACAGCCCTGCAAACGGCCACGGTCAGGCCGCAGAGGAAGGAGCACTCGGCTCTAAACGCTCATCCTTCCCTCAGCAGGAAAACTCTGCCCACTTGCAGCCAAGATGACGTGCCTGAGAATTGCCCTGTATTGGGGAGCAGAACTGAGAGTAGAGTTCATGATCAGTTCAGTCTTCCAATCAGCTCCAACCCAGCTCATGCCCTCTGATACTGCTACAAAGACAGGCACTAACACTCCCCCAGGCAAGAACAAAGTGAAATCTAGAGATGCTACCCCTTTTCACACAGCAGCACCTTCCTGAAAGGCATCAGCTCCAAAGTGGTTGCTCTTTTATTCCTTGGCTCCACTTTCAAGCACTTTGTGGAAGTGGAAGATCCTTATCTTCCACTTACAGTAAGGGAAACTGAGGCAAACAGCAGGGATGTGACTTGGCTAAGGACACCAAAAATATCACTAATATCTTTTGTGTGTGCGCTCACCCTGCCTCCCTCCCTTCTCTTCCTCCTCCTCCTGCCTTTTTCTCAGCGTTGCAGTTGCCAGTTGACGAGGAAACTTCCACTTCCCTTGTCCGACTCTTCCTCCCTGGCAACAGGCAGTGCTCTGCTGTTCTGCTAACACGAATCCCGCACTTATCCATGCACTCTCCCCTCTGCCGTTCCTTTACTCCCTGTATACTGTTGAGAATGAAACTCCCACCCATCTGTCACACTTTCCCTTGCCTGTTCCCAAAGTGAAGCTCTGCCTTGAAAAATGACTACAGAAAAAGCAGAAAACCTCCATCCCTAAGGACAGAAGATCCGAATCCTAATTCGGACACAGATCCCCTGCCTGGTCCCAGATGGATCTCATAACCACTGCATGCCTCAGTTTCCCGCGTGTGACATGAGCACAGCAGCTCTGTCCCCTGCATTGCCGGCAGTGACTGCGTGTGCTCCAGGCCTCTCGGGCGAGGAACCGGCTCCGCTGGACGGCTGCCAGCACAGCGGTAGTGTGACTGAGGAGTTTGCCCTCTGCTCCATCCCATGAGCTACTGGACCCTCCCCAGAAATACTGCTTGCGCCCACATGGATTTCCAACCCCCTACCTTGCAGTCACAGAGGAGGCAACATGCTCTCACATAGTGACTCAATCACTTTATGCCAAAAACAATAAAAAAGAAGAAAAAAGCAAAGAGAAAGAAGAAAAGAAAAATGAAAAAGGAGAGAGTCTTTCTGACAAAGCCAGCTCTTCCCCAGGGAGCAGCGAGTGGCTGGGGCTGCGCAAGGGCTCTGCTGCCTGAGCACCTGGATGCATCAGGACTTGACAGATCTTTCTCAGTTACTTTTAGGAATTTGCTTCCCCGCTGCACATGGCCCATGACTCATGTTTCCTTGCAGGTCAAAGTGCCTTTTCAGCAGTCACACATGGGAAGCCCTGGGGAGGGCCTGAGGGGGAGGGAGGAGGACTAGGACCCCGGGCCTGATGCTGCAGGAGACAGCAAGCATCTCCCCCACTTGCTGGCCCATGAGGGCATCCTTCATAGGGTGCTACCTGCCCGTCCTCCTTCGCCTTGGTGGCACCGCTCTGCCTCAGCCTGCTGGTGGCTGGTTCTTGTCAAGGGCTGGCTCTTGGGCTTAAGACGCTCGTCAGCTTCCTCTCTCTAGTACATTTGCCATGTCGCGAGGGGACTCCGCTTACCTCCCTGTGCACCCATTCAGGGCGTCTGTGCAGGGGATCACAAAGGCGGGCGATATGGGATGGGGACGTGGGCAGATGGACAACCCTTCCCATTCCTGCCCATTCTTTTGTACAACCCTCTCCTGTGGGTATTTCCTTCCCTAAAGGGCTCCTTTCCCCTCCCTGGCCCTGATCCTTCCCCCAAGGACATGGGGGAGGTTACCGCACGCGAGCGAGAGCGGGATGAAACGTGCGTGTGAAGCAGCAGATTGATACGATCTGCAGAGCCCCTGCACCGGGGCTGCTTGCGGGACAGCGCGCGTGATGGATGACTGTTTCTGCAGCTGTGCAGTATAAAGCCAGATAATCACTGAGCTCCTTTTAGAACATACTGCAGTCAGGGAGATTTTCCTTAGACAAAATGCTAAATTGTGTAGGATTATAGGATCCTGGCAAAAATCAGGGATGAAACTATTTTAAGAAAAGCACTTAAAAAAAAAATATATATTTTTTTTAAAGAAAACAAAGTCCTCCACCTTCCCTCTCCAACACGCAATATACTATTTTTTGATACCTTTACAGTGAGTCAGAGATCAGGCTCTATATCCACACAGTCCTGGTGGGGGGAAATGAGGAAGATGCATCTGTCCATCTGCTCACACTGCTTCTCGTACTCATGTACACTTTTGCCTATAGGCAAACCAGGTGCCTACATTCACTGCTTGTGCACATGTGTGAACAAGGCCCCTTCCAGCTACACAACTAATCTCTCTGCTGGGTGCACACAGCATGCCCAGACCCCTTGCAAGACCTGCCAGTTTGGAGGCATGGGTGGCACAGAAGGATGGTCAGCAGGGAGGGAAAAGGGAACCAGGTATTGAGCAGCCGATGGGAAAAAATAGCATGCTGCAGGAGACTCACCCGCAGAACATGAAGATGGTGCTGGACGAGGGATCGTGCGGCAGAGGAAGGGTCTGCTGGAGGCAGAGCTGCTCGCAGCCCCCGTTGAAGCCATCGGAGCAGTCGATCCCTTTGGAGTAGTCATAGCAACCGGTGCCGTCCTTCATGGGTCTCAGGTCCTCGGGGCACTGCAGCAAGAGAGGGGACACGGTACGGTAACCGGTGCACCCCACGTGCACGTTGGAATCCCAGCCTGCTGTTTGTCCTCCCAGGGCATAACCTGCGGCCAAGGGGACCTGGCGTGTGGTCGTTCTGCTCAGCTCTTGGCAGCTGAAGGAGCTGAGTTTGTCCCAAGTGTGACAGACGTGCCAGAGACGGGGCAGCCCAGATGGCCACTACCCTGCACCAACTTGCCCAACTTTTGGGGAAAGGGAAAGGATCTCAGGACGGACCTGGTCTGCTGCAAAAACCACTCTCACCATCCTCGCTCAGGAGAAAGATAAAATCCCCAACACAGCAAGATTACACAGCCACAAAGCCTTGAGCCAGCTTGGGGCCAATTGCGACAACCTGCTCTGTAATATGCTGCAGAAACCTTTTACCGTTTTTTGTCTCTTCCTCTGCAATGCGTGAAGTCCTGCGTAACCAGGAAAACCATCTCAATGCCTGGGAATGGCGGTGGCTGACACCCACCTATGGCACGGAGGGCGCTGAAGGTGGCCTTGGCAACAAGACCAAGGAGAGATTTTGTCCTGCAGTTTATCATGGCTTTCATTTTTCAGATACATTTCATTAACGACTGCAGAGGCTCAGCCTCCATACAGTCATCTCCAAAAGCATCTTGTGGCCTCCCACTGGAGGAGGCAACTGTGGTGAGGACCAGCCCTCAGTGCTGCCTGGCTCTCTGCAAAAGCAGAGGAAGGACTGAAGGAGTACAGATCTCTGCTGAGACTAACTAGAAGAGTTTTCCAAAGTTAAGGGAACCACGCTGATTCACACAAGCTGGGGATTTGGCTCTGGGTTTTAATTTCAACTCCCCAGCTGGTTTCCCTCATCCCCAAAAGATAAAAACCAGCAGGCAGCAAATGCTATCAATAAATTGTCACCCAGATTAAAGCACTCTTCTATTCCACTTTAGTTATTTATCTCTTTTCACCAAACACGCATGCACACAAACAACAACAAAAAGGCCAGTCCTTGAAAAAAATAGATAAATCTTGTCTAGGAGCAGCTCACAATTAAAAATGCATTATGGAACTTCCCGAAGATGAGTTAGACTGGAGCTTGTACAGGTAGTGATGAAGGGAGGTTATAAATGGCCTCTGTCAAGCAGAAGAAAGGTTATAAAACCGCTATACTTCGTGCTTAAAAAAGAAAATCAATTTTCCGTGTGAGCAAAACGCTGTACATATTAATAAAAGTTCAGGAGATCCTGGACCCTGTTCTTGCTGTCACAGATAGGTGCCCAACAGTAGACTGGCTGCCAAGCCTTGCCCACAGGTGCCCATCAGCATCTGCCTGCTTGGAAGGTGACCTCCCTGCATGGGATATTAGAAACCTGCTTTAGGGAGTCCTGGACCACCCCATCCAAGGGATAAAAAGCCCTTTTGTCACTTCCTAGAAAGACAGTGCCATTGCCTGGTATGAGCTTGCTGTTTCCCTACAGCAGGAGTGTCGTCACTGCTTCGGCAATAGTGATGTCTCACAAATCCCTCTGCTCCCTCTGGCTACTTTGCCCTCAACTCAGCTGCTGAAGCTATGGTGGACCTCAAAAACCACAGCATCTTCCTTGCAGGCTCTGAAGCAGGGGCAGGCACAGAGGCAAGCAAAAGCAGAGAGGCACCAGGCTTTTCCAGTCAAAGCATGTTGGCAGCAAACAGCAAGATTCGATGGCCCTGGATGGCTCTGTCTCTGCACAGCAGGAAGGGCAGAGGCAGGGCAGGGGGTGTAGGTAGGCAGCCCTGGAGATAGCAACCCTACCTAGGCACAAATAAGCAGAAGGCAAGAGAAGAGAAACCTTTCTAGATGTATATACAGAATAAATACAAAGGAGGAAGGGATGCTTAGAACAATCTGTGCAATTCACTGCTGAGCTGTCTGGGAAACAGGATCAGGATAATTGCAATTGTAAATCCACATATATAATACTATATCTACTGCAGTCTCCTTCTAGTCTGTGGGTACCACTAAAAGAGCTGTGCAAATTGGCAGAAGTGCATCTCCCTGGAAGACACAGAAGGCTGACTGCAAACAGCTCCGTACACCCCGTGGCACCACATTCACTTCTCAGCTCCCATCCCCTCCAGGCTGTGAGGCTGTTGAGCACGGGCAGCTCACTCACTCTGCAAAGGTGAGTTAGAGAGACCTGTAAGTCTGCCACATATCAGCAGGGCTCTGCGCAAGTTCTTCCTGGAGTTCACAGGAGATCTTCCAGGGAGGCTAAGGGGAACTGGATGGGATCTTAAGTGAGCAGGAGCTGCAGGATCACAGCCAGGGGTTCAGCAGAGGCATTTTGGAGCTGTCACCTGGGACCATCACACCCTGGGACTATCACCCTAGGACTGAGACAGGTATGCTGAGCTCAACATCTTCCCCAGCCTGCAGAGGAAGATGATGGCTGTTTCCCTGGGACTGGGTTAGTGGGTCACAAAAGGCCCTCCCTATCTTAGCCCCACTCTGGTCAAGGTGACCCCATGGGATACAGATCTCCAGTTTGGCTTTCAAACACCAGGAAGCGTGTTTTGTTTCTGTTTGTAATTACGCATTCTAATACTCATTAATTATGGAATGCAAATAGCTCAGCATTAAATTCGCAAAAGAAAGCACCCCCTCCTCTCTTCCCTCCGCATCCACGTCGCCTGGCTCTGGGGAGCCGGCTCTCCAGCCAGCTGCTGTGCTGCAGCAAGAAGTTCTCCAGGGACAGAAAGCTTTCTTAGCCAACACACAGAACAGGGAGGTGTACCTGTCCGGCAGGCCTGGGAGTGGAACATGCTCTTCTCTGGGGAGAAGATGATAGGGACGGTGACCCAGGGGAACCACCTAGCTTTGCAATTAGTGACAGCCAGCAAAACAAATAGGCATACGGCAGAAGAAGCAGGAATAAATTCAATCCCCTTGGGCTGCAAGTTCTGCCTGCACTTCCCAGTAGTATCTGCATCACTCAAAGCTGGGATGGACTAAGTGGATGGAGCAATTATTTGGTGCAGTAAAGCTTTACTGCAGCCAAGGAGCTCCCTGTCCTGGTGGTAGAGGATTTACAACCAGGATGTCCCACAAACAGATCAGAACTGAGACAGCTAAAGCCCCTTTGGGCACTGCAAGGTTCTTGCCCACAGACCGAGTGTAGCTGGAAGCTACCTAGGGGAAAAAAAAAATGGGCACATGCTAATCTTGACTCCATGAGCTGCACAGAAGGGTTGGTCCAGACTCCCAGGTGGGCTTACAAAAACAGCACTTGCTCTGTATTTTCTGGGCTTTTATAGAGAACCATATCTGTTATTGCTGACATTGATTTGTCTGGCTCAGGCAGTAGAGAACCAATAATTACTGTGAGTTTTAATCAATCCCACATCAATTCAGCTGCAGTTCAATTTGTGATCTGCCTTGGCAGTGACACAGGATGGAGGTGTGTGTCTGAAAATGATTAGAAAATCGATAGGTAACTCAGCCAATAATCCTGTCTGGGCAATCATGGGTGACACGTTCCTCTCCAATCCATCCATAGTGGCTGCTCCGTGCAGGGCGAGAACCGGCAAGGTACGGCACCACCACAGCAGCCAGCCAGCTAACCCTGTGCACCACACAGACAAAAAAGGGGATTTATAGATTTTGTCCAGAGTGGCAAAGAGATTCTACAAATCGCTAGCCAGCTTTTCAAAAGAAGCTGTTTGTGATTTGCCATGTTAGATCAGCATGGCCTGTAGACGTTGGCAGCCAAGGGAACTTGCTTGAAACTCCTGGAAGGAGTTCATTGAAGGATCTAACTCACAAGCAACAAATAAAGTAATCTCAGTTTGGGAAGCGAGTTTAGGACTTAAACCGTTCTGCTGAGAGGAAAGCCGAGGTAGGGAGAGACTACAGTTTTCTGGTCTGCTCTGAAAAGCCATGGAGAGGATGTTACCAAACAAATATAATTCTACCATCTTGCAAATCTACAAAGTTTATACAGGAAAAAGTTGTTTTCTCTGTGACGGGTAGCTCTGCAAACTCTTCTTGGGATTGGAAAGCAAACTAGGTTTCTTGTCTTCTTGTGCATTATCGCTGATATAAGAGATTCTGCAGACTAAATTTGGTCCACAGCAGCAACCCCTCTGCTGTCACCAGGTTTGCAAAGGCAGAACCAACTGCAACTCTGCACCCATTTTGCTGACAGCGCAGATGGGCTCCAGCTCTCCCTCTCTCAGCCTCGCTGGCAATGCAGGGCTAGCAAGAGCAGAGAGGTCTTCATTTTTGTCATTATAGTCAGCAAAAAGGACACTGAATATGCACAAGAAACAGATATGCTGAATATGAAAGTGCTATTTTTACCTGGTTTTCAGAGGAGAACTGTCCTCCCTCTCCCCCTATATGCTATCATCCAAGGTCACATGGAGGGACAGAGGCAACACTGGGAAGAGAACCCAGGAGTCCTGCTCTCTGCAAGCCCTGCTGCTAACCTCCAGAAGCCCGCAAGAGCCCTTCTTGCCAACGCACGCGACTGCTGCTGGACCCGAGCTGGACGGTGGCCAGCTCCCCAGCCCCCGCCTGCCTCGTCCCACCAGGACCCCAGGAGCAAAGCACCTCCGACGAGACTCGCCGTCCCAGGCGCACCCAGAGCAAAGCCAACACGAGGAAGATAATTTTGAAGGTGAAAGCAAGCAACTATTGAAAGCGGTGCAAGAGTTTCTTAGGAAAACAAGTATCTGGACCAACCCCTGTTTGCGTTAGCGAGCAAAGGCCCCTTCCTTTTGCGTTTACAAAGCTCATTAGCAACGAGGCAGGTGACGGGGTCACTGGAAACCCAAAAGAGCGAGCCTCATTACTGAGCTGCATCCCCCCGACGAGAGGAAACCAGCTCTCCATCTGAACCGCCTGACAGGGCTTTTCAGCTCAGCTTCTCTTCTCTGTTATTAAGTTTAAAAAAAGAATATTTAATAGTGTTTCTGCAGAGAGTAAACTACCCTTTTTATTATTCTGCTCTGTTTTCTCAACATTGGCAGTCTTTTTGTCCAAGATAAAAGCCCAGACGTCCCCCGTGCCAGGGCAGCAGAGGTGAGGCTGAGCCATGGGACGAGCCTGGGTGCTCCAGGTGGCACAGAGGGAAGCCGTCACCCATCCTTATGCCCCCGCTGCCACCCTGGGCACCATACCATGGGACATGGAGCACCGCGAGGCAATCCCCGCTGGCCTGCCACCCTCCCTGAGGAGGGCTGCTGCTGCCCTGCGCCCATCGAGCCAAGGAGGTGGCTGCTGCCAGACCTGCGCCAGCAGCAGTGATGGTGCCAAACTACTGCAATGCATCGGTACACAGGCCCGTCTCTCTATAGCCAAAAATCAAGGAAGTTTAAAGAGATGCAAATCAAGCTGTGGCTAAGTGCCATCCTGCAAAGGGAACTGGGTTCTAGTAGGTGCTTATAGTCCTCCCCGAGCTGCACCCCGGGCTGCAGGAGGAGCCGGTGGCCCTGCGCTACAGATGCCCCAACCTTCTGCTGCAACGCTCCCGCGCGCCCCGACGCACGGGCAGGGAGCCGCCTCTGCCCACTGGAAGCTGAGGATGTTCTCAAGCGAGCTGCAAGAAAGCAGACAGAGAAAAATCAATGAGCAGAGGAAGACAGAGTACGGAAGGCTCTTCTGTGCGTAGCCATGCCCCCGGCCTCCGCACCCTGCCTCGCAGGTTTACCCACGTTTGCTGTGCGCATCGGGGCAGATCAAAGCCACCACATAAAGCACCTTGGAGACTAAAATGCATCAGAGGACCGGGTCTGACCAAGGCACCAGGCTGGCCAAGGTCTCGCGCGAAGCACGGCTTCTGGGAGTTCGACATGTGATGCCGAATCAGCCCCCCGGGTGCCCTGCTAACGTCATGGATGGGGAAGCGTGAATGCAACAGCTTCTCTGCGGCTGGATGGACAGATTTACAGCGTAGCAGAGACCACCAAAGTATTCTCATGAGCTTACAGCTTTCACTGTTTACCCTCCAGAGCCAGACTGGACTCAACCATCCACTGCTAGTTAGAGAGTCCAAAGGCCCTAAACCACCGCACCTTCGTTGAGAGGCATCCTCCACTCCACCCTCAGCAATCTCTTCAGTGTAAAACAAAAACATTCATCTGAGGCACTGCTGAGGTACCAGCAAGTGCCAGCACTTTCATGAGCTCCAAACTATGCACTAGCATTTATTTTTATTTGCTTCTTGGATCTCAGAAATGACACAAACACATTAAACACCTCCGTGCCCACAACTGCTTCGTCTGCCTTTGCTTTCTTGCCACAGAGGGCGGATGATGAGGACTGCTCTTAACATGAGGCAGGACCAGAGACTGGTAGAAGACCCAGCCTCTATGGGCAAGATTTATCCCACCTGGCCAATTGTTTAGACTCCTCCAGAGCCAGAAGGGAGATGGGCACGGTTACGGTGCCGTTCACCTCAGCCCATGGCAGACCCACTGACCATGCAGGCAGTGTGGACAGCTAGCTAGGAGACATCTGGATATGCACAAACCCACTATTACTCAGTGAAGGCGGCTACCATCCTGCAGCCAAATAAATCTGAAAACAAGCTGCTGTTGGCAGCAATGTCCACGCTGATGGGAAGCTGAAGCAGAACTATCTGCTCACGTAGACCAGTGAGCTTACCACGCTTGGAGAGACCGTCCTTGACCAGGCTGCGCTTGGGCCCAGACGGAGGCTGCCGCTCACCAAGGTGAAGGCACTGAGCAATCCCGGCGTGCAAAGCCCCTTGAAGCAGACCCACTGCTCTGCACTCTCCTTGGGGTGCACAAGGGCTGTGGGGGGCCGCAGGGCGAAGGGGTTAGTTTGGGAGGTGGGACATGCTCCGTTCACTCTCCCCCCCTCTTCCCAGGGAAGATTGCTGTCTCCCCTCCACAGGGCCACACTGCTCGCTGCCACCTCCGTTAGCTGCCGCGGCCTCGTTAGCAGCACTTACGCTAAAACCTGCTGGAGGGGAACATCTCTTCCCAGAGGGAAACACGTTACAACTATTTGCTGAAATAACGGTCGTTAGCTTCCTACTCTTTTCCTCCTCTCTCCTTTTCCCCCCACCCCACTTCCTTCTCCCTTTGAAGATCATCAATCATTATTTTAGCTTCAGAAAAAAAGTCAAATCCGTCTGTCTTTTGGGCTTCTAAGCACAAGCTGCACAATCTCCTGCTCCCCGGCAGTCTGGGGGAGCTGGGTGAAGGAGGGCCAGTGCACCGAGGCAGTGTCTCCTCGCCTCCAGCCACCGTGGAGCCCTTACGCGAACCATCTCAGCAAGCCATCAGGTGCATTTTTGAGTCTCAATTCCCCACCTTCAAGGCAGAACGAACTCGTTTCAAGTGCCTGTTGGGAAGCGGCGTATGTGGATATAAGTGCTCAGGGTTCCTGGAGCGAAGGAAATCAAGTTAGCAGGAAATTCTTGCCCTGCTCTCCTTCCAGGGCTCACGAACGGCCCATTTTGAGGTCTGCTGGCAGCTCCTGTCCGTACTGGTGTTTCCCCTCCCCCAGACACAGCAAAGGGCTGGCAGCTCCAAAAACCTTTGGAAACAAGACATTCGAAACAAGACATTCCTGGGTGAGCTGACGTCCCCCGGGATGTACCCTGAGAGCCCGGCAGTTTCCACCCAAGATTTCCTGCCGTGCCGACAGCCCCAGAGTCGCCGCTCGCAAGAACTCACCACCCTTTGCATGTGGTCTCAGGCTCACGGTCACATCCTCCCATTCCTACTGCTTTGCAACATTTCCAGCCAGGTAGAAAATTATTATTTGGTAGCTCAGGCAATAGCTGCTTTTGCCACCAATAGCTCTGAGCTTGCTTTTCTCTGTTCCTCAAAATCCCATTTTCACCACAGGTAACAAGATAAAGCACAAACTGCAGTCTCCTTGGGACAGGGACTTTTCATGAGGGTTTTGTGCAGTGTCTAACTCGGTTCTCTACCGAGGGTTTCTAATTTCAATCATAATATGCGTAAGTAGCAATCTTCTGCTTCAAGGAGCCAGCTAAACTTTAAAGGGATTAGAGAAGAACCATTTCCTCCCCATCTCCTTCCCTGGCGTGTGCACGTCTACATAATTAGCTAGGTGCTTCTTAAGGCAGGGACGGATGAGTTTTCATTTTTCAATAAACAATTGTCTGTCAGAAAATGCAGATGTGATGAAGCTTAAGTGCTTCATGGGACTTCCATCAGTCACATCTCAAAATTCATTGGGAAATTACAAAAGCATTTAATTTTGACAAGCTTGAAATGTTTTGGTTTCCATTGCTTAATTTTGTTTTTATTTTAGACTGTACACTGCGATAATCTAATATATAACATGAAACTCTAAATGATAATGTTGGAATTAAACATTTCACCCGCCTTAATAAAAAGGGGTGTTTCGAACCAAAATATTTTGGCGTTTGCAGTTATGTGGGCGATTTCTGTGTGGCCCTTTGGTCTGCATAGAAACTCCCAAATGTCCAATTTCCCCAAGGAAGAGAATTTCTCTTTTTCACCTGCTTCCTCCTGATCTTCCCTCCCCACTCTCCTTCATCCCCAAGAAGTCCCCGGGTGACCTGTGTCGGAAGGAGAAGACCAGAGGGCTAGGCCACCGGCCTGCTCCTTCATTTCAAATCCCATTTCTCTATAAAATGGTTACATTCTTAAATTAAGCCATTTCTCTGCACTGCTTTGCAGCAGCTAAGGACCATCCCATCATTTTGATATGGAAGAGAGCAAAAGAGCAGGATTAGCTCCAGACAGGCTGAGCTAAGGCCTATGCACCTGTGTGCACCATGCCAAATTTCTCTTCCTTCTGCATCTAAGACTAGGACTGACACAGCACAAGTGTCACAGCGTGGGTTACAACTTAATTAAGAGACTCTCTCATAGCTCCTCTCCCTTCTACATACTGTTGAGGCAGACAAACTCTCCTACCCTATACGCTGACCCCGCAATCATGAAGAAGAGCTGTTTACACTGTGCCTGTAGCCAGCTATGTTTTCCTTGCTCAAATTAGAAATAAAGTGGGCCAGAAGAATCTCAGCCCCAGAGCAGTAAAATGCTGCAGATAGGCAGGATTTAATCTCTGCGCACGACAGTGGCACCCGGTTCCTGGGGAGTTTGGGCTGGTGGGAGCTCCTGCCCCTTGCAGACACCTCTCCCAAGGCGGGAGGGACCCCAGGGCGCAGCCACGCTGTGTGCCCTTCCAAGCCTGCCTACACAGCAGCTTTGGCCTCCACGCCATAAGTCACAGACTTAACAAGCAATTCACTGGTATCTGCAGGCGTTTGCAGCATGCTTGAGAAGGAGGAAACAGAGCTGGAAACGGGCTGCTCCCTGCACCCCATCAACACCCTGCTCTACAGCACATGGCACAGGAACCACCAAATCACACTGTTTACAACCACCCGTTGTTCACCACGGAGAAGTCAGCTTACGCATAGCAACAAAACCAGATACCCAGATTCTGCGGCCTTCCCTGCACCTGGCTGCAGGTCACAGATGCCCAACACAGGCCCTCCAGGAGGGCTTCACTGCAGCAAGGCCCCATGGCAAGACACAGGGGGCTCAGGACCGCACACACCCACACTGCACCGCACACACCCACGTTGCACCGCACACACCCACGTTGCACCGCACACACCCTGTACCTGCTGCTGCCTCCTCCCGCAGCAACGCAGCTGGTGACCAGCTCCCAGAGCTTCAGGAGCTGACATGCACCTCCTAACCCCACCACAGGAGGACTAGTCAACCCCTTAACTAGCTCATGGGCTAAGACCAAAGCTCACTTTCCTTGGGAAATCAAAGGACCCCTCTTACCTCTCTAGGAGTAGCAGTCCTGCCTTCTTCAGGCCAGCTAACAGGAACTGCTGCCAGATAGCACATACAAGCAGAAGGGAGCATTAGCACCCACAAGCAAACCAAAGCCAAGAGACAGATAGGGAAACCTGAGTTTAAGCCATTTTACAGGTGTTTCCTTCACTCCCCTGAATCCAATTCACAGCTTTTCATCTCAAATTACAAATCACCAACACATGCTGGTCAAGCCTTTTCACTCCTTCAGCACATCTTCCCTCCTGGATGAGCAGCTACCTATATGCTGGCAGAAGGGATCAGCAACACACCTTTCTGCATTGACAATAATCTGACTTGTTCCTCCGATGCAACGTTTCCTATTTTGCTGTGATCCCTTACAGATGCTATGAAATATATATCGACCTCAAAGCATGCACGGACCAGAGCCACCAGATTTGGAGGAGCTCACTGGGATTTTTTTCTCTTTTAAAATGCTGGTCACTCCCCAAATACCATAGGAATTCTCTGGCATGCTAAGGAAAAGCAGTACTGAAACGGATGCACTTCTATCGCTTGTGGATTGTCACGCTCAAAGTTAGGGCTCAAAGGTGAGATCCCAATCAATAATTCCAAGTAATGACCTTAGCAAGATTCCAGTTAATAGGACAAGATTCCAACTAACGATTCTTAGAATTAACCAAACAAAAAAAAGCCTCCGATAAGAAAAGAGCTGTACAAATCTATTACGCACTGATGCCATCTACTGGGTACAAGCAAAAATAGCAGAAAATCCATGAGGACAGAAAAAGCAAGCCCTAAGGGAAGCGGGTGATGGAGGCAGGAGAGCTGTCACCAGCCCCACCCTGGGAATCCCTGGGCCCTTGTAAGAAGGGCAGCAGTGAGATGACATTTCAGAGCCTGTATTTCCTTCCCTTCCCCAGTGACCGAGAGAGTCTTTGGGTCTTCCAACTCTAGACTTTCACCAAGCAAAGCTATGTCCTCATTTCTCCTTCATAAGCCCAAGGAGATTGACCTAAGAGGGACTCAAACAATGTCTGTGAGCAATTGCGCTCGACATTTTAAACAAGTCCTTTTAAGGCCAAACAATTAGGTAATGGCAGAGACCACATTGCTAAAAGGCCTTAAGATAAATGCATCCTCAATCCCTGCAGCATTACTGGAAGCTGTATTAGGGGCACTAAGGAACTGGTAACAGACGATGATTATACATAAAAGGAATAAGAAATCTTTGAGATTTGTGCTGTTCCCTGGTTGAGCTGCAAGGCTCTGGCTCTGGTGTGTATTAATTGCTTACAAGCCTGCATGTATATTTTATGCTCAGTACCTGCCTAGAACATTTGTTGGATTTAGCCTTGATTGATGAACCACTGATTATATACTTCTGTGGTTCTCAGCAAATTAATAAACTGTTGACTGGTTAAGATTAACAACATGTCATGATTTGAGAAAGAGTGTCCATAGTACAGCTGAAACGAGCCTAGTGCTAAAATTAGTACGTGAATGCTCCCTGAACTCTATAAAAAGGGGATAGCTTAATTAAATTACATCCCAATATTGCCTATAGCACTTACCAAATTGGCAAATTGAGTTCACGGCAGTTCAGCTTTAAAACATAACTGACATCCCTGCAAATTCGCAGGGAACGACCCCCATCCCTCCTTGCGCTGGAGAGACAGCTCACGCCCCAGCAGACTTCGATGCAAGGGGGCAGGATGGGGAAAAGCAGTATCACCAAGTGCACTCAAACAGGAGGAACGGAGGCAGAAGGCGAAGCAAGGTCACCCGAGATCCCACTCAGTGCCAGGAATAGGGGACAACCCTGCGGCTGGCAGGAATCACCGCTTGTCCACGCTTTTTACACTTTTCCCTAGGCAACGGCTACGGACCACGGTCTGAAACGCGGGGCTGTGCTAGACGGACCTTTGGTTTGACCGCTGCGGCTAGATGGTCTCGTCGGTGCAGTGATTTCTGGAGACCTACGAGCAAGTGGCAAGTGTAAAACGTTGCATAAATTTGGTACAGCCGGAAGGGATGACAGTCCTTTGCGTTTCTTTTATCGCTTCACTCAGAAGGGAAGCCGAGTGAAACAGAAACCAGAGCGGTGATTCATCAGAGGGCTTTTTCCCCTCTCTCAGCATCTAGCTTCTCGCCTGGCTGCGCATCCCTCACCCGCCGCCAGCTCTGCCCTCTCGCGCAGCCCTGCAGAAGGTCCGGAGCACCCACGGCCTCGCAGGGGCACGTTGCATCCATCGCCCGACACCGATTCTCCTGCCCGTCAAGCCAAGTTCGCTCGTTTTCCGAAATGCCAGCTCTGTCTCCCGACGAAGGTAATGGAGGGAGGACAGATGTGCGTGTTTTTATAGCCGCGTCCTCTCCTCGGATGGGCCAGGAGGCCCAAGGGGCTCCAGGAGAGCCGCAGACCTCCCTCACCACCACTGCCCGGCGGAGGGGTCCCGACCGGCGACCCCCCGGCAGCACCTCTCCCTGCCGCGGCGGCCGCACCATCTCGCCCACGGCACCACCACGGGGAGCAGGATGTGCCCCAAGGCCGTTCCTCGCCGCAGCTCTCTCTTTCCCTCACCAGTCTTCACGCTGTCCGTGTTTTGTTCCCTTTAAATAAAGCCTCATTTAGCCATTATACAAAACGGGGGGGCTCATTTTCCCTGAGTGACACAGTTTTCAATTTCTGACGCTCTGTGTGCCAGTGTGGTGACTGCTAGGCCTGTAATTTATTGACAATTTCTATCTTAATATATCCTGACTTTTAAAAAGAGGCGTCTCTTCCCAGCAGCACAGGGCAATCAGGGCCCCGATTGTTTCTGACAGTATCTGGGAGGCACATTAGTTCTCAGAGCAAAATGACACTAAAAAAGAACGGAGGGGAAAAAAAAAAACACAAAGAAACAGCCCCTCCCTGGAAAAGGCCAGGAAAAAAAAAAAAAAAAACGAAAAAGAGAGAAATGGAAAGGAAGAGATGGGGCGAGCTGCAGGACCGCTGTAACGCGTCGCCTGTGACACATCAGGCTGTCGTGCTAAATGGCCTTAACAAGCAATCGGAGAAGGGGATAATGAAAAAGCCACCCTGGAGACGGCGCCACTCCAGTCTGACCTTTCCAGGCTGCCGTGTATAAACATCTTCAATAAATAAAGAGACACTTAACTCCTGCCTTTGCAGAGATACAGGAGAGAGGGGGGTGACAGGGGCTATGCCTGTGGTGAAAAATGAAGCTCTGGAGAAGGGGAATATCTTTTGGGGGGGCTTAGGACCACCGTGCACGTGTTTGCATGCAAAGCACAAATCAGCACGGTCACAGAAATGGTGTTAGTAACGCAATCCGAGCGGTGCAGAAGCCCAAACGCGTTATAGTAGCTAGGTGTGGGCATAAGAAAGAAACCTGGGCGTGCAGGTGAGGGGTGCAGCTGTGACTGCGCGTGTGTGCACAAGAGGCTGCACCGCATCCGTGCGCAGGCACGTGTGTGCAAACCGCGCACCTGCAGGCACGCGGAGCGGCTGATGAGTTTTGGACCCTCTCCGCCAGCGAACAGCCACACGCCTGCATAAAGCAGACGCCGTGACTGACGCTTCCCCCGTGAACAAGCGTACAAACATTCCCACGCTAAGAGGTGTCTTATTCCCAGATCCCTCTAATAGGAAGAAGAGCGATGCTCCAAAATTAACTGGCTCTTTCACAAGGATCTGCCTCCTCCTCTCCGCTGTTCTGCATTTCACACGGGACTCGTCGTACAGCAGCACAAACTCCTGGTGCGGAGAAGTGTGAACTTCGCCCTCGGAGACGGGTCAGAGCGGAAAGGACTGCGGAGCGCTCCTTCGGCTCCCCGGGGAGAACAGCAAAACCCTCCCGCAGCTGGCAACGGTCCAAAGCCTCTGCCCAAGACTAGTGGTCTGTGGTCTGAGAGATCTTCTGAAGAGGGACTGAGAACCTGGGAACTAGGAGGTTGTCTGGCAAGACGGGAGCATGCTCGGAAATGAACTGAAACTCTGAGGTTTCAGAGGGGCACAGCGGAGAAGAAGATGGGGAGATACTGCGCCTTGCCTGCACTGGAGTGGGAAGCACAAGTCAGCAGGAGAAGTGAGACTTTGTTTTTAGGCCATGTTTCTCTGACAAGCAGGAAAATGGCTATTAATAGCCTCATCCGTTTGTCTTTTACACATCTAAGCCCAAGTGAATACGGCTGAGCAAATGCTTGCCCAGTTACTGCTCCTTTCTTGGCCACCTGAATACAAACTTCCCGTATGGGATTTGCTGCGAAGACCGCAGGGAGGAGGCGAGTCCACTGGCAGCACCCCCCCCCCCCGCAGCCCCACGCGAGGAGAGCGAGCAGGCAGCATCGCCCCCGCCTTGCCCCAAAACACACCCTCAGCTCCGAGGGCCGGCGTCGAGGGTACCTACCACGCAGCCCGTAGAGTCCACCTTGCGATCCGAAACGCACTTGAAATTGCGGGTGCAGCCACCGTTGTTGCGGGAGCAGTCTCGGACCGGCCCAAAGGAGGAGAGCAAGTCATTGATGGTTTCAAAGTAGGTGGACAGCATCGCTTCTTCCCTTGGAGACAAAAGGCACTATTAGAGCTGGGAAGGAGGGGAAGGGAGGTGGCAGGGCAGAGCATGTGCAGGGCCATAGCTTTTCCACAAAGGGAGCTGTTTGGGCAACATCAAGGCATTCTGATTAGCAAAAAACTTAGTCAAAGGGAGTTTCCCAAGAACATGAAGGCTTTGTGATCGTGCTATATATTTCTAATTTGCTGTATAACTCTGACATCTTTGATGAAAATCAACTAAGCCTGAAGGTTTCAAGGATACCAACTTCCTACCATTTTCATGCAAACAAACGACTAAGAGAGGACCTGGACTTGTGTAGGAATTCAAAGCTATAATAGATATCAGAGAATCCAAAAAGGTGAATTACGAATGTTTTCTTTCATTATGAATGTTTTACAGATGAGTAAAGCTTCTGCGAGTGCACACACCTTGTCCAATGCCTGGGCATGCCACTCAGGATGTAAAGCCACAAGAAACTTGGCTTCATTTGCTAGGTTGTGGAAACTGGAAGCTTAAATCTGTGTTTGATTCATGGTGATGGGGGACCCTAGACCAGGGGGACATAAGGAAGGATCTGAGCCTAGCTCTCCCCTCTATTAAGTCCATGCCCCATTGCAGCACAACTGTGCAATGCTGCACTCCTGCAGCCTGAGACAATTTTGCAAACCCTAGCACACAGCTGCCTTTTAAAACCTTTTCCTTAAGCAAATCAGAAGCACAAATGCCTACGTATTCAGTGGACATTTAAAGACTTGAGAAACTCCCACCCCTGCCTCTCCGACCTGCACACGCAGCAGATTTTGTCTGTGACAAAGTATTCAGGCACTTGCTTTCTGCTGGATTCCTGCAAAGGGGACATAGATGCTTGTTGAGAGCTTTAAGCATCTCTAAGGTATTTTTCATCTCCAGAGTACATTTTATATATTAACCAATTCCTGCAACCCATCCCAAGCAACAGATCTGGTCACCCTGTTACTGTCAGCGAAGGATGTACAAGGAGACATGCGATTTACCCAAGGTCTCAGAGCAAGTCAGTGACAGAGATAGGCTTCACTTCCACAGTCTATTCACTAGATCTTTATACGCGTGAAACTCAAAATAAACACTGACCCCTCTGACCTTAAAATACCCACTGAGACGATGCCATGAGTTACACGGTGGTTTGTTCCTCTCCCTCCAGCATTTCGCCCGTCCTCACGGCCGTACCTAAAAAGCTGCACAACGACTTGAGGCCCGTTGCTCTTCTTACAATCTCAAAACCGTGTGCTTGGCAATAAAACAGCAGCGCAGGAATATCCAGCAACCCTTGAAGACCACAGCGCTGCTGTCTAGAACCAGCACGGCACTAGCTAGCAGGAGGGCCCCAGGCGCACACACACGCACGCAGCCTTGCACGCACAGCGCTGCCAACACCAAACGCTCGAAAAATCGTGAGTCAGCCATTAAAAAAAAGTATAATGAGATTGGCGTAAAACTGATGAGACTTTAAAAATAAATCAATCATTCGGAGTTTTTTTAAATTTGCCTTCTGCTTTCTGAGCCTTTAGGGCCTCCCGGAGCTTTTCTCTGCAAGCTTGAGGGCTAGAAACTACAAAAAAAAAACAAACCCAAAGTAATCAAGCTCTGCACAGTTCCAAATTTAAGAATTTCAGGCAACCCCAGGAATCCAGAAGCTGGGACTTCCAGCAGGCAAAACACTGCAGAGCCAGCAGCAGCGGCGAGGGGGCACATCCCCTGCACGGACGGCTGCGGAGGGCTGGGTTAGGCGCCGCGTTAGACGCTAAGTTATCCCAAACCCTGGGGCAGAGCCTTCTAGCACCACCTGCGCATCTCCAGGTCCTGCAGTGGTACCACCGTGAGCCATGAATTCCTGTCTACGCTGCACGCTTTCACCCCAATTAACGCTTCCCAATTAACCTTTCCCTCTGGGTGATCGTGTTGCAGCTATCTCCCTTTTCTTGGCCCATCTCCTGGGTTTTCCAGCATATTTGGAACTGAGTCTCCCTCTGTCCTTTCTTGGTCGTGTTTCAAATTTCTTTAGAGGCCTTTTCTATTAGCACTCTGTTCCCACTAGAATTTGCAGCTCCTCTGGAGTGAGGGAGTGAGAAAGGCAGAATATATTAGATCAGGGCACATATTTCTGCGGGAGAGAAGGCAGAAGAGGAAGGACATATCATTTACTCACCAAAATTGCTGTTTATTAAGGTAGAGAGAATTGCTCAGAAAAACGTGACAACTCCTCCACCGCCACCCCACAAAGTCCAACCACGTCGGCTGCCTCTCCTGGGGGAGCACAAGTTATCGGGGGCCTTCTCCTCTCATCTTGACGGCCAAGAGACTCGTGCCCCCAGCCTCCCTCCCTTCCACCTTTCCCGTTTGGCCAACAAGCAACCAGACCGTCCCGCAGCTCTAAGGTGAGCGGAGGGAGAGCGTCACGAGCTGCAGCAACGCGTCGGGGTGCGAAGGAGGCGCCAGGTCGGCTCCAAGAGCTGGGATAAATCAGGATACCCGCGCCGCTCATGCCGGCATCGGGAACGCAGAATGAACGGCGGGCGGTGTCTGCTGGCGGCGAGCAGAGGGAGCAAAGGGGGGGACCTTGCTCTCCGAAACCATGCCCGGCGTATGGGATCATCGCTGGCAAAACACGGACAGGGGCCGATGAGCCTGAGCGAGCCATTAAACGTATTAAAATATTAACCTCCCCGCAAGGCGGGGGAGCGGAGCCGGAGGCAGCCGTTCAGATGTCACCCCCGAGACGAGCCGGGCGACGGCACCGTCTCCAACAGCGAGGCAGGCTGCTCGCCTCGGCACGCATCGATGCTGCACGGCCTTCGTTACGTCGGACGAACAGGACTCAAACGCGGCGACCTGACAAGGGGGATGGCAGCCGACGAGAGGGCTGACGCCGCGCTCGGAGCGAGCCGGCAGCCAGCTCTGCTTTCCTGTGCTGTGGAGGGGAACCGCGCAGCCCGCGGGAGCCAGGCGCTGCGCAGGCGGGTGCCGCCAAGCCGCTGTGCACTGACATCCTCGGCGGTGCCTTTTAATTTGGGGGGCGAAGAGCACTAATTAAACGCGCGCCACACACGGTGACAAAGGGACGGGCAACGTTCGGCAAGGAGCGGACGATTTGCCACCCACGCAGCGCCGCTGGGGACCTGCAGCCGTCCCTCTGCCCGCCACCGCCATCCCGCGCCCGCTGCCCCGCGCTGCCACCAAGGCACCCAGCCCCGACAGACACCTGCCTCCTCCTAGCCCCGTCCCTCCGCTTCCCTGACCGAGAGCCCTCTCCTGCCCCTCTGTCCCAGCCAGGGCTGCCCTCCTGGGGTCTGGACCCTCACCCTGACTGCGGCCACGGCTCGGGAGCATCTCTGTGCCTGGCTGGGCACACGGAGCTCACCCACCTGCGCGCGACCGGAAAGGCACTGCGGAGCCTCCCTGGGCAGGACAGGATGGACAACTGGATGTTCCATGTCTTCATTTAAGTTGTATTAACGATATTATGTGTCTGGAGACAGTGAAAGCTTTCAGTGCCATTTGGCCTTCATCCAAGAAGTAAGAAAAAGGTGGATCTAGGTAGTTGGCCACACGGACAATGGAGCAAAATGTTCCGGCTTACCTAAGATTTAGGGCAAGCAATGGTTTACCCCATTACCCTGCCTGGTTGCCGTAAGACAGCCACCCAGGTCTGTGCCATTTTCCTAAGACCTCTTGCAGAACACAGCATGGTTGCACCTCCTTCTCCTGGACCTTCCTCCCCTGAACCTCTCCCCTTCCCTCACCAGTGCACTTTGCAAATAGCAATGTCACCATATCAGATCTGAAACCGAGCTGTCAAACACCAGTGCTGGCCTTTGAGAGGAAAGAGTGCTGACAATTTGGGGATGCTTTAGGAGAGATGGTAGCATTTGACCATCCCTGTGTGGCAGTCCCTCAGAGGAAGCCATCCCTCCCGCCCTCCCTCTGCCCATCAGCAGCAGTTCAGTAACACGAGATTAGAACAGCCTTGATACATGAATCACTTTCCCTGCAGTAATGAGCTGCCTTCAAAAGAACATCTATTTTTCTTGTTCTACATTTATCTGTATTGAATTTCATCAAGTGACCCCTGGATCTGTTCTGACAAGGCAAGATAGAGAAGACGGGCTTCTCCGTTTGTGCCACGTCTTGAGCATACTGGCAACCTCGAGGAAATTCCCCATGGCCCTGGCTTGACCCAGACTGCATCAGCCCGCGTGTCTTCATGCCCTTCACGCACGAGCCGCAGCTGAGGAGCCCAGAGCAGGAGCGCAGCTCCCAGCGTGCTGGGGCATGCTGGGGGAGCCAGGCAATTCCTCACCCGTGCCAGGGATGGAGGCGGGAAGCGGTTGCTAGGTCCTGTTGAAAAGGGCATTTTGGAGGAAGGGACCTAATTCCTGGTGCTCGATTCTCCGCACAAACACATACGCGTATATGAGCATGCACGCACCCTAACTCTCCAGCCCTCCCAAAGACACATGCAGACACACAAATGATACACTTTTAAATGAAATGCACTCTCCTCGCTGCCAGCACCCAATGATTATATACCTAGCCCTCACTAAAACCCACCTTTCTGACAACTTTTATTGCCATAAATGGCTAGTGCGAAGCATAACAATACTGCTCGCTGTCAGGCTGTGTGCAGCTCCCCAGGCAGACGCAGCCTCCATTGTCACCCAGCCCTTGCCACTTCCCAACGCCCCGCAGTTGCGTCTATTCACTTGCAAATATTTTTCCCTTCCACCTCCCCACCGCTCTCCATCCACCTCCTTTGTTCCAGGCCTCCACTAATGAAGCAGATTCAGTGACAAATATTGCTGGGGTTTATTTATTCATGAAATATCAACACCATACAATTCTCAAAGCCTCCAAAGCACTCATCTCAGAATAAGCTCCTGAGCTTCACAGTGGCTCTTCTCTTCAGCTCATCCTAGAAGGGGATTAAGGGGTGTTATTCGACTCAGCTGCCCCTTTTCATTGCCTGCTAATGGTTTAAGACTTCAGTGTCCTACAAGGTTAACTGTCACTGAGAAAAACAAGGAAGAACAGGACACAAGCTTGGACTCAGCTAGTGCCTCTCTACCGTCTGCTCCCTGAGGTGTGTTTGGGAGGGGAATCAGGCTAGAGATCTGGGGTTCATGAGTTTCTAGAGACAGAGCATGCTAGGAGTGAACTGCAGGATACAGTGTCATCTACAGATTCACCCCAAAGCAATGACTGGTAGAGAGCGGGGACACAAAACCACCTGGCTCCCTTTCCCACACAGCTCAGCCCACCCTGGCCATGCACAGCGAGGATGCCTCACACCCACCGTCTCGCTCAAGCCTAACTCTCATTAGGAGAAAGGCATGCAACCCGCTGTCTGCCTCTTGCCCTCTCACGTTGTCTCCATCAGCTGTGGCTGTAGTCAGAGGAGACAACCCAGTGACCTGCACGCAGTGTCCCACCGCCTTTCTGCACCTCTCCCCTCCCTTAGCCGTGCTTAGCAGCCCTGGCGGCACACGGAAGGCATCACCCTGGTCCCGTGGCCATGACGGGCACAGGCGGAGAGGCTGCCTTCTGCCACACAAACCACAATTTGAATGGGGCAAGCCCAGCCCAGAGCAGCTTGGAGCCTCTTTTCCTCCAGGTCCAAGTGCTTCCTCTTCCCATTGACTCAACCAGGTCACACTCAAAGGGGACCTTAAGAGTCGATGCACTTGCAAACCAATAGGTAGGAATTTACACCCACTTTCCTCATTTTTCAGCCCAATAGCTGCCTGACTGACAAATTTTCACCAGCTCTGGCCAAAAAACTTGTTGTTAGGCCAGAGAAAGGGCTGATCTCTTCACTGCTAAGAGCCCACCAGAGAGATGTCTACTCCTGTAGGCTTTACCCCTTTCCCTTTACGCCCAGGCAGTGGTTAAATCTGGACCTCTTCTGCCTTCACCCTGTCTTCCCTGCCTTGTTCGAGCCAGACCGTGCAGAGAGCTTTGCCTGGTGTGCGCTGGCCTCCTCGTGCTCTTGTGACGATGCCTCCCTGGCTCCGACAGAGCTGCACCAGCAGCCTAGAGATGGGCAGAGACAGAAAACACTGCAGTGGAGACCCGGCCTGGCGGTGGGGCTGGTTGTCCTTGAGCAGCGGGGTTAATGGGGCCGGGTGGTGCCGACTTTCCCCCGAGTTAACACGCGCAGCCCCTGGGCGCAGGGGACATCAGGTGAACGCTGGCAGGGACCTGGTGGTCGAGGCGCTCCGGGGACGCCTTTTGCACGGCTGTGCCCAGCTGCGGGCAGGGGCCCCCGTGCTCACTGTGACAATTTCAAAATTTCATTTCCGACTGCAGGTACATCTGGGGCCCTGTGTTGCCCTTAAGGGCAATCTCAGGTCTGTAAAAAGGCTGGGGGAGGTCCAGGGACGGAGTTACAAGCGGGACTGTCAGGCTCGCTGGGTGCCACGACTGCTCCGGATCGCACGTGGAGCAGTGGCTGTTCCCCCTTTCCAATCCCTGCCCAGTCCTCAAATGTGACAGTCGTGCAGGAACCCAGCCCCAGCACCTAATGCTTCTGGGTGCTGCTTTCAGAAGGAGCTGGATATTGACCCTAGAGGTACGTCTTGCCCAGGCGCCTCCAAACAGACACCCAGACCTGCAACAACTAAGGCCACTGGCCAATTAGCGGTACTTTACTTCTCTCCCAGCAAACACACTCTCTCTCCCAGGATCACCTATGCTCTCACCTATTGCGCTTCTTTCTCTGCTCCTTTCCTCTTTACCCTCATGTTTCTTCTTCCCTCTGCTAACCCCCTGTTTTCCTCTAATACAGCCAGCACTGAAACCACTAGTGAGGGTGCTGAACACTTCACTGAGCTTCAGAGTAAACCACTCAAAGATATTAATGGGATTGGGAGAAGTCAGACCTCTAAGAGCCTTTTCCCTGTATGCTTTGCTATATGCTGCCTTTTGTTTTGTCTGCAGTCATGCGGGCTGGAAACTTCTTTGTCAGCCACGAATTGCAAGTGCTCGGCAGAAGATGGCAAGCTGGAAAGGGTAAGTGTGCTCAACTGCAAGTCTGAAATATCCAACTTGAGTGGGAATTAAAGACCCTAATACAAGCAAAGCTAACTCAGCCCTTTGTCTGGGCCTGTCTGCACAGCACCGCTTGGCTGTGTTAAAGCACAGCTATGGAGAGCGCTGGCGGTTTAAGCAACGCTGAGCACAACTCCTTACAGAGCCAGGCCACGAAGGGCCTGCCTGGCAGGTTGACACATTTAACTGGAGCTGAAAGTGTGCTACGAAACTGATAATCACATTTTTCATACAAACATCACATAAAATACAATCAGAAATACACTTGCAGAGTCCAGCGTTCAGAAGTTACATGTCTAAACTCAACCGCCTCGCTCTGACAGGTGTCGCAGGCCGTCCTCTCCGGGATGGCCGCAGGACCGGCTGCTGCCCGTGCGTCACCCCATCGCCTGCACCAGCTCATGCTCCTACAGCAGCGAACTCCAACATCCCTGGCATGCTCAGCTGCTCCTGCAGCCACGCAGCTCTCCATGCACACCCTGCTCCAGCCGTCCCAGTAAAAGCCCCTGTAACAGCAAGCGGCACCACGCAGGGGCACGCAGGACCATTCCTGAGGACACTGACCTGCCCCGCGCCCAGGTGGGGGAATGAGTGCATCTCCCATCGTTCATTTTACCATCAGCATTCAATGACGGGTCTCGTGCTTATTTACTGCCTGGTATTCCAGCTCGTCTCTGAAGGCAGAATTACTCATCTCCCCTGGGGATTTGTCCTCCCTGGGGCTCGGCACTGAAGCATCTGAGTGTCTCGTGACCCTCAGTTGATTTTCACAGCCTCTGTATACAGCACGGGATATTATTTACTTCTTGCTGAAGATGGGGGAACTAAGAGATTAGGATTAAAGGTGTTCAGTACTGTTGGATGTCCAACTGGAGATGCTTTCAAAGTTATTCTTGGTACTTCTAGCACTTTACATGCTCATGGCACAATTCCAATTGAGTTTAACTGTGGCACAGGCTCAGCTGCTCTGTGGAAAGGGCTGCAAAGTTGAACACCCAAATTATGATGAATGTGCAATAAATGGTCACCTGAGAAAAGTGATCTGCAATTTAAAAGCAATGGAACATGTTTTCTCCAGGACTTAAACCTTTTTTTTTTTCCCTTGCCTGCAACAAGAGACCATTCTTTCCGTGGCCTCTCCTCTATCCACTATGCTGTTTACAGCGTCTGCAATGAATGAAGCAATCATCTCCTTCGGTACCAACACATGATTTGTCTCCAGAGCTAGTACATCTGCGCACTGAGTAAAGCCAAGACCCTCTGGGAAAAGTAGTATCATATAGTCAACATATCAGGATGCACCGTTTCACTGGGCAAGCTGAGGTTATGGGGCAGCCTGAACACGTAGGGGCAACTTCTAACTTTTGGACTTCACAGTTCACCTCGGCATGTTTGAGTTCACATCTTGGACCACTTCTCTTGCCATCATGTATGAAGAGGTGTGTGTGTGGACTGTACTTGTTATTTTATATAGAAAAACTGAGTTTATCAGATCCGCACAAAGCATCCACAGACATTTCTCAGCCATTACAACAGTGGCGGTGGATATAAAAGACGTCAGCCACTGAGGCTGCGATCCTAAACTGGGAGAAATCGCCCTTACTTTAGCAACACTGGAGAACTCACTTCAACGGCGCTGCACTGACATACCACTGCTGACGAGCTGCTTACTATAAATTTTCCTGATATTCTCACTTTAATGACTACAAAGAAACACCTGTAAAAAAGCTCTCCCCAAAAACCTTGAGGTTTACAGCGTGAACCCCCCCGACAAGCCTTCAATAATTTGCTCGAGATTCAATAAAACCATCGCTACATCAGTGTGTTTCGAAGCTTACCTTGGCAACCAGAAGGACCAGAAATTTAATTAAAGCAAAACAAAACAAAACAAATACAACAGAATAAAAGACAGCTCAGAAAGCCGATTCTGCTGAACGCGGCTCCTTGGGGATGCCGGGATCTGGAGAGGAAAGCGCTCAGCTCCGTTATCGAGGGACCGATCCTGGCTCTGAGCGAGGAACCCCCCATCACACCTGCGGGCCGGGGACTGAGCTCCCGAGCACCAAGTGGCTCAGCAGCGTCATGCCAAGCGCTGGGACGATGCCACGTGCGAGAGAAACAAGCTATTTTTTATTCTTCTCATTTTTTCAAATTTCAGGCCAGCATCATGATTGCCTCTTCAACCCCGAACGAGTCAAATGCAAACAAAATGCCCTATATTCACAGTGACAACGGCTCGGTCTCCTAGGCAACCTTGGCAAGAGGAGGTTGAGGAAAAGGCGCACGAGCCTTAATAGAGATGATAGACGGCGTTCAGTAAGCGCCCTCTAAATTACATGTCTGGGCTCCCACTTTGCTGCGGTGCCCGTGGCTCGAAATTATCCCGGCAGCCGGCACCAGGCGCCCGCGTCCCAGGCAGCCGGCACCTCCACAGGCCCTGAGGACTGACGCTGGTATCACACCAATGGCCACCTCTGAGGAGCCCGGTGGGACTCAGCCTGGCTGCACTTCAGCCACCAAACACCGCCGCCCGCTTCTGCTTTTTTATGTCCTCATTAGTTTCATCAGGAGCTGATTCTTAAAGGAAGGGATGGGACTTTCCCTGTTTCGAAAGTCTCCGGCACTGATAAAACTGTTTCTCCCCTTTCCACACAAATGCAGAACACCAGGTCACTGCTGATTTTATCGCAAGGGCTCCTGAATGCCAGATTGGCCTTAAATCTCAGCTATTGCCCTCAACTCTCTTGAGCGACTCTCCCAAATAGGACCTCAAAGGCTTCTGTGGACTACAGAAGTAGCCAGAGATAGGAATACTCAGCTTTCTTAACTTTAGTTACTAAGTTTATTAAGTTTGTTTAATTATGAAGCATCCAAAGTTGTCTGAGTCCGGCCCACAATGACAACATCAAATCTTCCTTTCCCTTTGCCTCTTGTGCACGTCTGCTCCGATTTTCACTTGCTTTATAATGGGATTTCTAAGGGCTGAAAAAGCAACAAGCCAAAAGCATGTGCAAAACACAGTTTCAAAACCTTAAGAAATTAAATAAGGAAAAATCCTCACATTTAGACCACTCGGAACAGAAACCTCAGGTTCACTAAGGAGCCGTGGAAGAATTGGGTACAACCACTTGTCCACTCAGACCAATAGCAATTACTACCAAACACTCTTGGCAAGAGGTTCTAGGCAGCTTCAAAAATTAATAATTTAAATAATATTAGCATAAAAGTGCGTGCTTGTTCAACAAGTAATTGGTAGTATTAATATGTATTAATTAACAGTAATTGAACACTAATTAACTCACAAAGTAATGTGTTTATCTAGCAAAATGTATCACATTAATGGCGTGGGGGTTATCAGCAATTGAAGGAACGCATAATTAAAAACACACAAATGAAAATTATCAAATGATTGCTCTTTGCTAACCCATATTTTTATTAGGTCAATATGCCTAGCAATCCCTTCCATCCCCTCCTCTCAAAACACTACTTTCAAAATTATGAAATTGGAAAAATACATTTTTGGCTTAAATTTCCAAATTAAAAAAAAAAACAACTGAAGGGGTAGTTTTATGTGCAGAGCCTGGGCACTGAGACAACGTGGTGATAATGAGGAAGAGAAGAAAAAAAGTCTGTGCAGCAGCAAGGACGCTGGCACGACCCCAGCACGGCCGCGGCGAGGCTGGAGGGTGCAGGGCCACGCATGCCGTGGGACCTTGGCTGGCCAGAGCACCCAGCGGTGCACGCGCAGGATGCGCCAAAGCGGGTGAGAAGGGACATCCTCTGCTAAAGGAAGGCACTATAAATAACGACGCGGGTACCCACCGAACCATGCACGGAGAAAAAAGTAAAGGAAATCACAGGATGGTTGAGGTTGGAAGGGACCTCTGGAGATCATCTAGTCCAACCCCCCTGCTCAAGCAGGGTCACCTAGAGCACATTGCATAGGATCTCATCCAGTTGGCTTTTGAGTATCTCCAGAGGACGAGACTCCACAACCTCTCTGGGCAACCTGGTCCAGTGCTCTGTCACCCTCAGAGTAAAGTTTTTCCTCATGTTCAGCTGGAACGTCCTGTGTTTCAGTTTGTGCCTGTTGCCTCTTGTCCTGTCTCTGGGCATCACTGAAAACAGTCTGGCCCCATCCTCTTTACACCCTCCCTTTAGATACTTGTATACATTGATAAGATCCCCTCTCCATCTTCTCTTCTCCAGGCTAAACAGGCCCAGCTCTCTCAGCCTTTCCTCCCAGGAGAGATGCTCCAGTCCCCTAACCATCTCCACAGCCCTCCGCTGGACTCTCCAGCAGTGCCGCGTCTCTCTTGTACTGGAGAGCCCAGAACTGGACACAGTACTCCAAATGTGGAGTACTCCAAATGATAAAGCTTGTAAAGCCACATATTCAAAACTTTAAAAAGGTGAGAACTAGAGTTACCTAGGCAACCTTATTTCAGTCTCTAGTAATTAGGCACTTTGATGAAGCTGTAGCAAGAGCACCTATTAACGGGGTTCTGAAAGACCTCTCCCCCCCCCCAAACGCCAAAGGTGATGGTGCTTAGCTATAGTCAGATGTCTCAAGGGACCTGAAATAGGAGCTCAGCGTTTCGGCAGCCTGAGCACCACTCCCAGGCACCTATCAGCATCTGCAGGCTGCTCAATGCCCTGCAAACAACTTAATTTGCAGCTTCTCAGTAGCTTGTTTTCTCTTCAGTGGAGGATGCATAGCTTCTACTTTAGTGCACTCTGTTCAGACACTGTTCTGCATGCACAATTGCTCAGTTCCTCCTGGACTGCTGCTTCTTTGCTCCACACTAGCAAACAGGAGTATTTCACAACCAATAAAGACATTATGCTCACAATCTCCCTGCTGTCGCCCTCCATTTTGCAGAGGGGGAGAGCTAAGGCCGAGGGACAATAACGTAAAAAATATTCACTACATTACATGCACCAAATTTGAGGCTTGATTTTTTGGAGTGTTTAGCATTAAATGACACTTCCTCTGCTCTCTTTGACTTCAGCTGAAGTTTTTACTGCTCCCCATTAGTGCAGATCATTCCCAGAGCAGGTTCACCTGGTGTGCTGAGGGAGGCAGAGGTGAAAAAGCAGTATCTGCTCATTCCATCAAAGACGGTATCATAATGCATATGCACAAAGGGGCTGTGAGAAGGCTGCACAGCAAACCGGCCCTGGCACCCCTTGGCTTTGGAGTTTTGCAACCTTAATAATATTTTTAAAAGGAGGTTGATCTGGGTTTTATCCTGGGGCAGTGAGGAACAGGAAGGTGTTGCCTGTATAAAATTTCGTAGGCTGGAAAGGAGGAATTTTTGATCAGAAGTTGCAGGATGCAGCATCATTTAGCCTTTTGGCGGGCAGAGATGTCTGCACTCAAACCACAGGAGCCGGGAGGGGGGGTCCAATGGTGCCGGCAGGCTGTGCGGCGGCGGGCCGGGCACCCGAGCCCCAGCCGGCAGGCCTTCTTCTGCCTCCTTCCCTCCGGCTGGGGCTCTCCCGTCCTGTCCCTCCTCTCCCCCATCCTTAGCACCTCACCCCGCCAGGGTCGCCGTCTCCCGCAGCTCGGAGCGGGGCACTCGGCCGTGCGCAGTTGCAGGAGGATTGCTGCATGCTCTTGCTGCTAAAATCAAACAAGGCTTCGCTCAGCGTGCAGCAATTCTAGGTTTTCAAACGAGTGTTTAAACTAGCCGAATTAATGCGGTTCTCGCTTGTAAAAGAGATCCTCCACGAAACGTCTGCCTCAATCCTCTACAACAGCTTTGCCTGGGGGAGAAAATGAAATCTTAGAAAAACAAGCAAGCAAGCAGGAGCCCTAGACCGAGGCGACAGAGGCCTGGGATATCTCATCCGACACTGTAAAAGGCTGAAAATATCATGAGACGGGTCAGGCCCCCCATCACCAGGCAGTGACAGCAGCTCTACCTGGATGACCTAGAATAAAATAGAGTCAAATAGACCAAAGGGGTAACTCTATTCTCCTGGTAGTTGGATGGCAAAAAAACCCAAAAACTATTAATCTTGATGCAGGATGATGAGCTTTCCACACCTGGTCCCCAACTCGCACGTATCCGTTTCTGCCAAGGCCCCATGAGGCAGGATGCTTCCGTCACCGTTCTTCCCCCTTTGCCTTTCAGAATAATCAGCGCTCAGCAAACCAGGATTTAAGGTCACCGCTCGTTCCACCATCCCAAAGGAACTGGTGGTGATTCACTGCTCTCAGGCGGACGACCTGCCTTCTCCCCTGCACAAGACCGGGCGGGTTTTGGGTCTGACGCTCCCCCAGCGTCCCCTCTCGCTCGGCAAACCCGAGGGGGAACCGGGCGCTCCCCGTTGCTTCGCCCACCGCCCCGCTGCGGCTGTAGGCACAGCCTGTGCGCACGCAGGTCTGGGCCACGCTGCTGCCATGGCAACGCGCGCCTGTCCATTGCCCCGCGAAGACACGCAGGCGGCCCAGCGCATGTCAGGGCCATCCGCGAGGTCCCCCGGAGCCGGCGCCTTCCTCCCTCCCCGCCGCTGCAAACACGGCTCTCGCTGGAGGCAGCGTCAGGGAGGGCAGAACAAAGCCACCGCTTTGGGTGGGAAAAGCCCGTCTACAGCACCTATATTCTAGCCCAAAAGAGAGCATCGCTCTGCAGAAGGAGCTATGAGCTGGGCGATCTTAGCTGCTACCTCTCCCTTCTCTCCACCATGCCTTCTCTCCTGGAAAAGGGGAATTATTTTACTGGCATCAGCTGTGAACTCAGGGAGACTAGAAAGGCAGAGAGGAGCTGCAGAGACCAAAGCCCACCTACCGGCTCCATCTCCTGTTCCTGTGCGACAGCCCTGGGAGTTTATACAGTATCCAGACTGTCTCCCAGTCCCCAGGAGGCAGAGGCAACCTGAAGTGCCACAAAAAGGCCAGACGGACATGGGAATTAGTAGCCCCTTTACGTGGGGCTGTGTCTACCTTAAGTTATCATGAGCATTTTGGAATTGCAAGCTTGGAAATCCTAGACTGGGGCGACATCTCACTCAGATTTTAGCGTCTGCATAATTTTCCCTCTATAGCCTCCGAGAGTATTTGGGAATGTTTTCTGCTCTGATGGGCTCTTCTGGATTTGGCTTCATAGCGACTCGCACCTGAGGGTCACTAGGGAAAGTTGGACTTGGTAGGAAACTGGGGCAGGGAAGCGGTTACTCCTCAGTCCGTTGTTTGCAATGCACATACACACCGAGAGCAGCCCATGTCCCAAACTCAGCCACTTCTCATTACGCAGTGATTATGGGTTTTTTCAAGATCCACATAAGGTGCTTAGATCAGCGGCGATAAGCACTTTAGAAATGCCAATAGAATTAGATTAGATAAATAGGAAATGGGCAGGAGTGCAGGATCAGACATTTATGTCCCGCTTTTTCACAGTCGCTGAGCACCTGCTGCTCCTATCGATTCACAGGGAACAGAGGATGCTTAAGCACCTCGGAAATGAGGCTCCAAGTGATTACAGACAGTCAGGCTCACGGGGCAGCAGGGCCATCGCTGCCGCTCCACGCGGCTCCAAAGTGCTCAGCGCTTCCTTCCCCCAGCACCAGCTCCTCCTCGAGCCACGAAGGGGAAAAATGTTTGGACTGGAAATACGAGCTCAGAAGAACTCAACTTCCCTGCAAGGTTCCTGGTAAAGCTGGGGCACTACCAGACTCTGCAATAAAGTTTTAGCCAGCTGACCCCCCCCCCCCCCCCCCATGAAAGCCCCACATTTGTGCAATTTTCAGTGACCACCTGGCATCCCAGGGTTCACAAGACCCCATCCACCTCCTCCCCAGAGACCTGCTGCGAACTGGAGCTTTGCGTCTCAGATGAGGCACCGAGCAAGCAAGTACGCTGCTGGGGTGACTGCAGCTGCACACTGGGTCATGGAGAGAGAGGGAGAAGGGCACGCAAAAACAAAACTGGAGCCGTTCTGCAAACCAAATCCATGAGCCCCATTTTACAAAACACCAACTTGTCTGGGCCAGTTACTAGGGATGAATCTATGCATATATATACATACATGCATAGCTTTGTTGCTATATATAGCATCTTCTATCAGAAACACTCAGTGATTTTCTAAAGCCAGGTAAATGTCCACAGACAGAGGAACTGAGGCACAACTAGATTATTTAGGGCTTTTTTTCCAGAAATAGGCTTTGAAGTTAGAATCCAATTAATTTTATACCTAGGGAGAGATTTGCATAGGGATTTTACATCCACATGGACAGGTTTTTCAAAAGGACTTCGCTCTTATCAGGGCACCCAATATGGACCACATTTTCCAGTGTGCCCAGCATTCATTAACATCTACTAGGAGCACAGCCTAGTTTGTGAGAAGGGCCGTGCAGTCCCTGGGAAACCAGCTGGGTGCTGAGCCCTGCTGAGGACTCCAGCTCCACCAGTCTGGTTTCCAGGGCTGACGAGCTCTCAGATCTGCCACTGACTTTGGTAGGGACCCATCTCGCTGTTGCATGGAGATTCAGGCGCTGGAGAACAAATAATCACCTACCGCAAAGAAAGAGAAAGGTTTTCTGCCAGTGTAGCTCCCTGAACCAGCTCAGCATAGGATCGGAGAAGTGCCACTGCTGGCAGAAGGGAAGTGATGGGAATCACTGGCTGGGGGAAGGCCAGGACCACCCTGTGTGGTGGCCATTGCCCACTAGATCACTTTGGCTACATCTGAAAACCACACATTAATTGCCAGAAGTGTTTGTTTTATTTATATCTTCCCCCCAAAAGAAGCCACGTGCTCCACACTCCTCTTGCCACCACTGCAGCGAGCGCTGCCCATACAGACCCATTGCCTAACAACGGCCACGCGCTATCCCTGACTTGCAAATTCTTTGGGGGCAGAGGCTGTATTTAAACCTGTGTATGGACCAGCTCAGTTCAATGCAATTCATTAATTTTGAACCTTTTCTGATTTGCAGTATCTTACAAATTCTCCAGCAGCTCTCTATGGACAGCACGCAAACTTTTTCCCATCACCTTTCCAAACTTTTTCCCATCACCTTTCACACCTCCTTTAGAAGTGATCCAGAGACCCCCGGGAGCCCATGGGACGGTGGTTGAAAAATCACTGATCTAGACAATGCTTGTAAAGGATCGCCTTCAGACTTCTGAGAAAGATGCAGAACTTCAAATGCACATTAAACCCCCAGACGGGAACATTTCACAAACAAACTGCATCTACAGAGAGGAAGCAGGCAGCCCTGACCACAGGAACGCCTGCCATGTAATGAGCTGACCCGCAGGCCTCCTCCCGGCTCTTCAATTCGAGGGGTAATTGCAGCACATTTTTAGACTTGCCTGCAGCCATATCGTATAGTGAATGCTGCCGAGCTGTGTCCAGGGCCAGGTGTGTTCAAAAAACAGGATAATCAGCATTTAAAAAAATAATACAGAAATCTGGAACTGAATTCTGTTGAATCCATTTTTGTTC
Source organism: Dromaius novaehollandiae (assembly GCF_036370855.1). Taxonomy (NCBI): domain Eukaryota; kingdom Metazoa; phylum Chordata; class Aves; order Casuariiformes; family Dromaiidae; genus Dromaius; species Dromaius novaehollandiae. The sequence continues at coordinate 5,556,945 of NC_088117.1, forward strand.
CCGTTGAACCAAATTGGCTGCCATCGAGGTAAATGGCAGATGAAGAAAACATTGACTTTCTGCTTGGGTCAATAAACATGATAAATTGAATGGAGAGTTGAATGTGGTAAAGGGAACATCATTATTTACCTGAAGGAAGAGAGCGGGTTAAAGGCAGAGAAAGGCTGAAGCAGACAGTAAGTCCATATTTCATGGGAGAACCAGCTTTCTCTCAGTGGTGGGAGGTAGGAAACGTGCCAGCTCTGCTAAGGACATTACTGGAGTCGGGACTAGGCTGTGCGACTTTGTCTGATGTGCCTTTAAAACAGAAGACCGCAAACCCAAATCCAGACATAAGACTAGGGGGGATTGTATGGAGCTAACTTAAAATCTGCCAGTGCCAGCAGCATTTTCACCGGACCAGGCAGGCACTCGTGGGTGTGCCACCTGCAAAAGACTGAGATCTGACTCCTGACAACTCTGAACTGCCCAGAGATGAAAGGCTCTGCAGCAAAAAGCTCTCACCTAGTAATGGCACCAGTGGAGTTTTTGCCAGACACCCTCAGACATCCTCTCCCTCTGAGGAGCAGGCTAGCCAGCAAAGCGAGGAGCCTGAGAACATCCACCGGAGTTGGAGGAGTTGCCTTTTCTCACTCATCAAGGGCTCAGAACTGGGTTCAGAGTGAGTATCGATCCCAGCCTCTGCCCCTCAGTCTAACAACACTTGAATGTTTGAAGCATGGGCCAATCCTGACCACCTCTTTTCGAGGTCTCAGAGATGCTGAGGATGGCTTGAGCTCTCCTATCCCAAGATATGCAGGGAATGCCACCTGAGATGGTCTCTGGGCTCCCTTCAAGCTTTTTGGAGAGAGATTGGCCCAGTTAGGCCATGATTCATCCACCCACAGGTGGTCAATGATTTCAGCAAGAGCTGAATGGTGCCCCGAACCCCATGGACTAGATCTCTGCTGATTAAAAAAAGGCAGCCTAGGTGGCTACTTTAGACATAGACCTAAGGATGATCTAAGCTGCTCCTACATCTAATTAGATGCACCCCATCTATGTATGTATTGAGGAGAGAAGAAGGAGCCCATTATTGGTCTTCCTGATGGAAAGGCAGCTCTTGAACTTAGCTATATAATTAGACAGCAAAGAAGTGACATGGCAGAGAGACATTATCAATGCTCCAAATGTGGAAAAAACTTCTTGGACTGTGCACTGACACCACAGAACCTACCATGAGACACAAATCTATACACTGCCTAAATCCCTGTGCCCACAATAGGATTCATTTTTCTTGCCATACTCCTGTTTTAATGACACTGCAGCTTGAAATGCAGAGGGCTAAACAAACTTCCAAGGTCTCCCAGCAGTCCTAGAATCAGATCTCCAGAGGAGACACATCTTTGCAAAACCTGCCTCCTTATTTTGGTATCTTTATTTAGAAACCTACCTCCTCAGTAATAACCCACAATCTGAAGGACCTCTAAAGAGCAGAAATCACATCAAAACAACAGCAACACCATACCTGCACACAAACATCACTAATTTCAAAGTTTACTCAGAGCTCCTCTGAATTTACTCAGGCACCAAGCAGGCCAGAATACACACGCTGCCTCTTTCACTTCTATAAGGTCTCCTGCGAATCTTCATGCTAGTGTATTATCAAGCAGAATATAAAATACATGCATCTTTTAAGGGCAGAAGGGACTCCTGTCTGTTTGTAGATTCTTCACTGAGATCAATTACTGGCACCAAGTATCCCATGTCAAATGCATTTACAAGAGCCGCATTATGCCAGAGGTTGTAAAGGATGCATCGGAGGGCCTGAGCCTACGGGTTACTGATGGCAGCTGAGAGCAAATGTGCATGGGATGAGAGCATCCCTTCCTTTGTGTCATCCAGATCTCAATCATCAGGTTCATTTCAGTTGCCAGAGTAATTGTGAAGGATGTTCAGTTTTAACTGCAATTCGTGGGAGAAGACACTGGTGTGTGGGACATGGTCAGCACTACTCCCACCTGATTAGATCTGTCAAAACATATCAGGTGGAAGTTTGCCTGGGAACCTGCTCTCTGGCTTCACATTTAGCAACAGGAGCTTGATCACAGGAGAAGAGGAGAGAGGAGAAAAAAGAAGAAAAGACCTTACACATTGCAGGACCACCCTCTTTTTTCCCCTGCCCATCGTATTCCACTAGCCACTTTTATTTTAGTGCCTATTTTAATTAGAGAGACTAAATGCAAAAGCTTCCATGCTAATCCAAGGTCTGATCGCACAGAGCCGAAGGGATGGCAAGAGAACTGCACAGAATACAATGTGCTTCCTTTGAAAGGTACTAGAGACATAAATGTAAAACCCATTGTCAGCGTTGAGAAGGCAGCGGTGGGAACCTGCTCAATACAAAATGGGCATTTGTACCAGCACAAAACACTTACCCATTTCAGTAAGATACGGAATGAATACAAAGGAGATTAGAAGTGTTCCTGAGGAATGAAACCCAAATGCACTCAGTGCTGAATAAAGAAGATCAGGTGAAAGCCACCAGCGGCGAGCCAGCACTGAGCGTGCTGAGGGGCAGTCCTTGCGGCACGGCCAGCGGCTCCCGAGAACAAGCAGCACTGAAGTGTTCAGAGCTGGGGCTCTTGTCCCAGACTTGACAAACCGCCTCCACAAGGGCAGGGGCTGATGGATAAAAATCTTCTCAGAGACAAACGTTCTCTGACATTCTACCTGTACCGTAGAAAAATGCTAATGCGCGCCTGGAGACGAGCCTTTGAACCAAAAACGCTCGCAGTTGACGTAATGCCAAGAGCTTATCAGACTCTGTGGCAGAAGCAACCCGTCCCTTCAGGTATAAGAGCTGTGAGCACCACGTGGACCACATAAAGGACATGGCAGAGCAAGGGAGGGCTAATTCCATGCTTACACATTGAGCAACATACAACCCATTTCTATTTCTATTCATGGCATTATTTTTCAGTGTGAGCCATGCCACGACCCATTTCACTCTGCAGCTGCATGAAGCGCTCTGCTGACCCAGTATGATGTGCAAGGAAAGATGAAGGCTACCTAAAGCCACTCCAACAAATGCTCACCCAAAACACAGGCCAGGACTCCTCTTCAATTACATATGTGAGGGCCAAAACATTGATTTTTCAGCCAATAAGCAACAACAGAAGAAAGCCCCTGGTAGCTGCTGTGAATGTGATCCTTAGAAACTGTGTCAAGTAAGAGCTTTTGGATACAGAGCTCGCTGGAGAAGCAAACCTGGGGATTTACAAGAAAGAAAAGAGTTGGTGGTTCTGCTTTTATCAACAAAATAAGCTTCTGCATACAATTTTTAAGAAGTGGGGATCAGAGGAAAGACGACTTGTTTCTCCAATTTTTCGTCATGATGGAAGTAGCACTGCAAATCTCAAACACTGGCCAATCGCTGGCCTGAGGGAAATGGACCTGTATTTAGGATTTGGCTTAATTCACATCAGATGAGTCTCCCTCTCTCTCAAATTCCACTTCAGCAATATTCACCTCTATCCAAACCTAAACTCAGTTTTAGAAATGAAGATGACCTTAAAACTCCTAAGGGCCTGCTATGCAATAGGAGATGAGGAAAGAACATTACCTAGAAATAAAGCACAGAGTGGGAGCTGGCATTTCTAGATTTACTGCAAACTCTGATATTGAATTACAGCATGACTGCGGGCTAATCACAAGATATGTTAGTGCTTCAGACTCCTCATCTGTAAAACAGGGACAACAGTTACCTACCTCCCACGGTGCTGTGCAGTTAATTAATGCTGTTTTGAGATGTGAAGATGAAAAGCAGCATATAACTGCAAAAAAGTGTTTTATTTTTATTATGAATGAAGCCTCCACTTGTTCCATCAGAGTGAACCTTAAAACAGTGCCACTGTAGATACTGTGAATTGTTCCTAGCAGCTTTACCACTGCTGGCATTCACAGGATTTGATTGTAGATTTGACTGTAAGAGCTTTGAAAGTGTCAGGGGGAAAAGAGGAAAGAAATGGAGTGGGGAGAATAAACAAATAGAAATTTCACCATGTCTCGCGCTTAGCACCCAGAGACAAACGCACCCACTCTGCTGGAGGCTGGAACAAACACAGAGACAAAAGCATCTCTTCACCTCCCGTTCTTCTCTGCGCTTCACACTCGTGGGCTGCCAGAGCCCTGCCTGAGCAACACGGGGACAGGCCGTACTGCAAGGCCACTTAAGCAGCAAATTCAGATCACACGGCCACTTTAGGTAGTGATTAACTACATTGTCTCTATTTGACAGGTGGAAAAACTGTAACACAAGATGCTAAAGTCGCCTGCTTACGGATCTGCAGCAAGCTGGCGACAGAACAACGTGCTTAAATTGCGCAAAGGCGGGGATGGAGCAGCCGCCTCCGGCTCTGGCTGCACCAGCTGTGCCCAGCTGTTGCCACCACCCCAACCAGGCCCCCACTGCCCTCGGTGTGCTGGCAGGAGGGACCACACAAGCACTCCTAACCCAACCCGGCATCACCAGCCGACGGCCGTGGCAACTCGGGAGGAAGGGGATGCTCAGAGCACTTCTAAATCCTGCAGAAATTTCCATGGTGCCTGGGCATCCCTTGGGCTTCCTGCCCCTGCAAACCATCCTTACACTACCATGAGTCCCAAAGCTCAGTGGAGCAGGTCCACAGAGCATCCTCAACACCAAACACAACCCGTGAGCTGCACACAGGCACGGTCCCTATTGTGCCACAGACATTTTTGAGCTTATGGCACTAGACTAGAAATGAAGGGTCAGCTCCTGGCTCAAATATCGATTTTCTTTTTACCTCAGTTTTATTTCACCTTTAAGTTCCCTACAGTATTTAATACAGGGCCAGTATTATTTCCTTTGCTCCACCCTGTGTCTCTTCAGACTGCAAGCTCCCTGAGGCAGAAAACTCCTTCTGTAATATATATGCAGCGCCTGGCATTATGGTTTCTTGACCTAGAGTCAGCCTTTCTGTGCTTTGGCAAGACAGCCAAACCTGCTGGAGCAGCCTGCGGCTCTCCATCACACCTGTACCGCTGCTCCCCCTCTCCACCTCCAACGTGCCCGGCTGAAGAAATGAGAGGCCTGCAGTACACAGTGGCAATGCTGCTCCTGAAAGGTACCTTTCATGTTTAATTCAGAGGCTAGTTTAGTTAATCTATTTTTTAATAATTCATCCCTTCCATCTTAATTTTGGTAGTTGTTGAAAATCCCTAATAAAACATTTAGGGGCTCTTTTACAGAAGCAATGGCATGATTTACTTGATGGAATCTAGTCTTTGATGTCCTGTCCTAATTCCTTCCCTCCTACCGTGCTTCAATCCTGTTTATTGCTGGGCTGGAGGTAAGAGGTTCTTGTTGAGTTTTGTAGTGCTTAGAAACTTGGTCAGTGTTAATAATTCAGCTGCCCCACATGGCTTGGACAAATCATGTAGCACACGAGACTCTTCCTTTTATCAGTAGTTACCTCTGCCACCGCAGACCTCGACATCGGCAGGGAACGGTGCAAAGGGACTAGGCAAGGCTTCCTGACCAACGCGCGGCTCAAGCATGAGGAAAATACTGCAGGTGCCAACTACATTGTTCAAAGAATATACACCCTTTTATAGCACTTGTATTTCATTCTCTACTGCTGGAATGGAGAAGCATGCTGGGTTTTTGCATCCATAATTGGGGAAGAACAGATGGTAGAGGCGCAGTTGGAAGTAATACGGCCATTAAAATAATCTATACGGCTCATAATTCTCCAACATGTGAGAAAGAGAATTGAGCCTGCCTTTGCCAGAGTGCCTAGCCTGGCCGTTCACCATGCTGCAATATGGGCAGGCATATTTTTTCCAGTCATTGGGATGTTCAGGTGCTGTGGTGTTTTTTCTGCCCTGGATGGCTTTTACGTTTCCTTTCTCCCAGGATTCTCTGCTTGAAGTGATATGAGGAAACACCTGTTGCACCACAGCTACCTCCATTAGGTATCGCTATGATTCCCCCATGGCACCCACGCACGAGGGCAGTATCTAGTTGCGCCCCAGCCGTGATGCAGGAATTGTAACTCAACCGGGAAGCTCGCCCTCGCTTGCAAACGTGCACAGGACCAGGATTCAGTGGGTTTGGTCTCTGCTCTTCTACTGCTTACGATGCAAAGCAACAAGGATGGTGACCCACTGCTCTCCCACGCAGCTACTGAGACGCAAAGAAATTACAGTGCAGGTTTTTGAAGGCATTCAGACATCTCATCATGTAGGTGAGTACCTACCGGGATTTTCTAATGGAATCAGGTGCTTACTTAGCCATACATTAAATCAGAAGTGCAAGGTTAGGATTGAGAAGTGCATGGTGTAAGTGTCCCAGACACCCAGAGTCCTAGGCCAGCTCTGTAACCTCTAGGTAGCTGTTTTGCAGAGGCACCACGCAGCGAGCAGTTCACTCTGTCCAGACCCACTGAGCACAACACAGGGGAGGGAAAAACCTGCAAATATTTTTCATGGCATAGAGGATCCTGGAGAGCATTTTCATAACAGCCTGTGTAAGGCGCAAGTCCTACTGAACACAAACAGTGCTTGTCATCCCAACCCACGTGGCATTTAAGAGATTCCCAGTCTCACTTTCTACATCCTGCCAGGTTCTTCCAGTCACCTCGATATACCATGCTCTGCATGGCAAGGGCAGCTGGAAGCCTGTCCCATCCTCCCACAAACAGTCCAGACCATGGGGATCCAGTGGATGCCTTCCACATGGCCAAAAAGGTGCCATCTTCTTCCTTATCACCAGAGAACTCAGCCATTAGGTCATTTTCCCCAAATCCCTTCAGTTAGAACAAGTGCTTGCTTTGCATCCATCTTAATGATGCAGAAGAAGAACAGTAGAAAGTCACAAGTAGTTTAAGTAGGTAGGGTTGCCTCTGTAGTTAATGCAAGTTTGACATGGGAGACAGGGGAGAAAGAATAATGCAAAGCACTAATTCAGGAAAACTGAAACTTCTCACAGGTACGCACAAACTTCGACGTCACATCTATCGCTTCCAAATCTCGGGAGGGCTTCCTAGTAAAATCAGAGCACGAGAAATATCCAGAACAGCCCAGACTTCTAGCCAGTACATGGAAATTTGCATTTGCTCTGCCTGATTTAGGTCATGGATTCAAGGACTTCTATCTCCTCCAAATGCGCCAACCACCAGGTTATTTGGTACTTCTTGATGGGTAAGGGTTTTTCACTCAGCTGTTGCTCTTGCTTCACATTGGTTTGTTCTCCCACATAGACGTACTATATAAAAGATCCTCACTTCACAAGTATAAAATGGAGAAAATATCCAAAATCTCATAGAAGGAGTAATTGTTTCCTGCTCAAACCGAGAGGCCAGCAACCCCATCCTGCTTTACAGAGGAGGAAGGACAGTGAATCACCGCGACGCAGACGTACCATTGGCAGGGGACCCACGCCTCCCTAGCCCCCCCAGGCACTGTACTTTCCATGAAAACCTCCCCCAGGCTGAATACAACGATTTTCCCAGCCAGAAAACCTTTTGTTCAGCTTAAGATTTTCACTGCAACCAAGTGCCTCCCCAAATATTTACCCTCTGCCCTGGACACACTGGAGCCAGCAGGACATTACCTTGACAACTAGCTTTGCTTTATGGAGTTGTAAATATATATTTTTAATAGGCTGGCAGCAAGAGAGCATTTTCAGGCTTGACAACATCCAAAATTAACTGAGATTCATTTCAGAAGAGGAGATAGAGTAGAGGAAGGGGGAACACAAGCCTGAAGCCCACAGAATATAAAATCTAGAAAGCAACTGCCAAAAAGCCCATGCACAGATGTCATTTGGCTCTCAGAAAGAGATTTAAACCTCAAACAACATCAGACTGCAGTAGACAGCACACAGAAAGCTACTCCGGGCAATGCTCGTGCTCAAAAAGGAGTCTTTCTTATTATTATTTTGTTGGAGATGGCCCAGTCTTTGCAAATGCACAGCTCTCCCCCATTCCTTTCACCTTTCTGCCTCATCTCAGCAATAAGAGTTCACCTACAACAGCGATATTTAATGGAAGAGGAGATCCTGGTACCCGGGATGACCTCAGGGTGCTAACCTTCACGCACCCCGAGAGCCCCGCTGCAGCAGGGACCTCCCTGGCACCCCCACAGTGGTGGCACCCATGTCTCCAAACAGGGCCGTGCTACTTTCAAGGGGGATCTTGAAGCTTTCAGGAAAGCAAGTGTCCAGCTTTGGAATAAAGTTAGGGGCTAAGGGAGCTCATCCCTCCTATTTCTCACGGGGAAAGTACGAAACGGAGCACAGAAGTAGCTTGGTCTCGCTGCCGTCGGTAGGGCTATGAGGGCTTTCCAAGCCTCTCAGCCCACCTCCCGCGCCGGGAGGCACGCAGCGTGACAGCAGGGAAGGAAGGTCCCTGTCATGAAGTGTTTACTGCGTCGACCCTGGCGGCATCTCATCCTCCTTCATGTGCCAGAACATTAAGCCTGATATGCCTTCGTTAGCCTCAGCGCTGCTCTCTGACGCCTAATTTGACTAACCCTTTAGTGACTAATTTAATTACCCCGGCCCACAAACTGACAGACAGCTGTTAAAAATGGTTATTGCATTATTAATACGCTCCAGTAATTTCTCATTAAAACTATACTGTTAATAATTTTTTCCCTGTATTTCTTCCCTCTTAATTAGTCTATTTAAAACTTTGAAGGAATATTCTCTTTATGGTAAATGGGAGCGTCGAGCAAATTACATTTTTGATTGAATACTTCTGTGATAGGCCAGCAAATAAGACCGTTGAGTTGTTAATTATTGTCAGAGTTCCACACGATGCCTGCTAATGAGGCAGTCAATCTTCTCTGCCATTCCCAGAATATTAATGGAGGCCTTTGGTATTGATTTTGTCACTGGGAGAAACCAGGAAACCCTCTTTCTTGGGTAGCTCGGAGTGCCGCAGAGCATGGGAGGGAGTTTGCCCTGCCCGGTGCGGTAGCTCGGGTCAAACAAGCCTCCCAAAGGGACTGTGAAGTGCGGTGGGTTCCTCCTCTACATATTAAGGACCTTGTCCAGCTTTTGCCAGCAAGGGTCGTAACACGGACACAAAGGGGAGTGTTAAATCAGTAGGCAACACGACGACTGCATGCTGCAGCTTAACTCTCCTAACATTTATCCATGTGCTCACAAACCTGACCCCGGAAGGGGACCCAGAGAGGGCTGAAGACCCCCAGGATGGACTGAACCAAACAGTGTTTGAAGTTGGTTTAAGCTCAGGAATGCTCTCCGGCATGATAAATTTCTGTGCTGCTTGGACAGCTCATGCACCAAACGTGTTGGTCTGTGCATCCACATCGAGCACTTCCCCTCCCTGTGAACATGTGCAGATGCTGCAACAGCCGTACCCACCTGGAACAGGCGGCTGGTTGAGTGTTTCAGCTACTGACTAACATGCTTTTTGCTATCGCAGCACCATTTCACTCTCCCAGGTCCCTCTGGGTCTACCTGTTGACTCTTAACTATATCAGATCCATTTCTTATCTTTCTTTGATAAGAGAATTCTTTTTTTTTTTTGAGCAGAGAAAAACACCTAATCTGTCTGAACTTCAACATTTAATCTGATACAGCGATGCAGGAAACTTATGAGCTAAGCTACCATTGATAAGGATTCACACAAAAACTGTGTATAAGGTGTATGAGAAATTGTCTGTCTGAAGACAGACATTGAGTTGTGCTGGAGGATGAAGAAGAGAAGTTTCAGCAATATTTCTCAACCTGCTTGGGGATTGACCCTATTGAATATTTTTACTAAAGTTCTCATCGGAAAAAGGAGTTTGTTAGTGAAGGCTGTCAGTGTCCATCAATCGTAGGACTTGATGAGTCTTCTTACCTTAGGCTTCCATTGCATAACTCCTATTTAGTTTTGTGGGGCAGGGAAGGCCATTTTGTTCTTTGCCAAGAACAATAGGGATGCGATTCCTGATGCCCAAACCATCTCCTGGTACACAGTACCTTGGCCATGCCAGAGATAACGCTACTAAAAAAGTCCTCATTTGGTAACAGCGGAACTGAGACATGGAGAGGCTAATGCCACACATGAAGTCTATGGTAACAGAGGTTTTCCTGGGCTGGGCTTCCTTGGTTTCTTATCTGTGACCTCTAAGATGTAAGTGACAGTGATTGAATAACGGATGGGCCTTTCCAAAAGCTTGCAATTGCTCACAAACTAGCATTCACTTAGGTCAAAATCCCACGACACAAATCAGATTAAACCCAGTGCTGCCAATAGAAGTTCATCCTGACTGAGAAGCAGAGATCCAGATGGATGCACACACACGCCTCTCCACTCATGCCACTGCAACCAGCCTTGAGCCTGGCTGACAGCCCAGCTACCCAATTAATGCCATCTCTCCTGCGCGGACACCTACCTGCCTTGGTCAGGGAGAGGCTGCGTTACAGGCTGTATGCAAATATGTACAGTTAATGCAAATGCACAATTACATGATAACGTCTCCTAAAAGATAGTGTCCCTCCTTCAGTCCAAAATAAGCAAGTATGAATACAAAGAGAAACTATATTACTTTGGCAGTGGGAAAACTGTTCAGAGACACAGCTCTCACATAAGTGTGTCCACCTCTATCCTCTACTGGTACATGATCTCCTGTAAGAAAAAAGGAGCAATGCTTGTTCCTGTAGGACCCTTTTCTATTGGTATAAGAGAAGACAGTGGGCATTATGTTGGTGAGCCAGTGAAAACCTACCCCAGCCAGCTGATGAAGAATAACTGGTGACACTTGCTAGTGCAGCTGAGGTCAGCCCAGAGGGTTGTAGGGCACAGTCACACGCAGCACAGAGGCAAAGTGATACCTATGCAGGTGCCCTGCATGATGAGCCAAGATGATCAGCGAGGGATCAGGGAAAAAAGGCAACTGATTTCAGAATCCAAATCGTCTAAATGGATTTGGATTTCAAAGAGAAAATGCCCTCCCCACCATCCTGAGCCTCTCGAGTTTGCTGGTTTGGTGCTATGCCCTCCTGTCCTGTCTGTGAGACGTGTGGAGCAGCTACTGGCACGTCACAGGTACGTGCTGGAGCATGACAGCAGGCAGCAGCGGTGGGAGGATCTCGGCAGCTCCTGGCAGCTTCAGAGGTGCGGCAGAGGACAAAAGACTGGATTTGTCAGGACTAAATGGCATGAAGGGATGGGAAACGATTCAGGCTCATAAGGAAATCCCCTCTGGCCCTCTCACCCTGACAGCCAAAGAGACAGCTGTGAAAAAGTGCAAGCACCCACTGGGCAGAAAGCTGTGCTCCATCCAAAGGGAACGAGTGAAGTCGTGTCTGCACAGGGAAGACAAGAGCACGCCTGGGCCCTCACGTGCCTCTGCTGTGCCGTCCCCGCATGCCTGCCGCTGCACCGTGCAGCAATCCCGCCTCTCTCGGGCCACTTCCCCATCCCATAGGGGCAGAAAGCTCTACTGGGAGTTTCTAAATAGGTCATACAGCATTTCATGCTCCATTTTGTGCCTCTGCATTTGATTTGAGGAAGCATCTGTGTAGGATGCCTAGCCCAGAGACCTACAGAGTCAGTAGCTAACACAGACTCCTCGTCGTCCCTCAAAACTGGCTCATCCCCCTTTAAATTGCTCTTGCCTTCCTAGCCCAAACCTTCCCCCAGCCCTACTCCGACCAGGAAAAGCTAAAATGGACCTTGCAAAGGTCAGAAAATCCTGGCTGTAGCAGGCAACGTGCCAACATAAATCAAACTGTCAGAGCCACCATCAAGGGGCCAGAGCTCGGGGACTTCACTGCAGGTTAATCTGCTCTAGCGAGTCTTCACCGGCTTTCTGCTGCCAAGTGCACAGCTTCGACCGCCCTGTCCCGGTCACGCTCGAGTCGAACACGGAGGATTTCTGGCTGTTTCACTCCCTGCCATGTGCGACCGCAGCAGGATGAGTGGTGAGATGGGCGCAGGGACGAGTGGCTCGGGCACGTGGTGCCGTGTGCTTTGCATCCTATTGCCAGGGAAGTGGAGGAGAGGACACGGAGGGTGGCATGCCGGACCTCAGCTCCATCTCCCAAAGAGCAAGCCGCTGCCCCGGACTTTGTAGCTTCTCTAAACAGATGAGAGAAAGCAGGGAAAAGGGAAAGACCCCTGCACTCACCAAAAAATAGACCAGACCAGCCGTTTGGGAAGGCCCCCCATCTGCCTTACTGGGTGCCACTGGCAAATCAGGAAAGGTGAGGATTTTTTGAAGCATGGGATGAGCCATCACAGCCGATTTGGCTCCAGATGCTACCAACTCCCTGCAAACACTGCCACCAGCAACACTACAGCCCAGGAGGGTGGAACAAAACCAAGAGACAGGGACAGGCAGCAGACAACAGCCTTCTCAGGGAACAGTCGCCCTGCCCGCGCTGGAAGCGGCTGTCAGGCAGAGACCGCAATCCCTGCAGCAAAACGACAGCAGGCTGCTGCCCTCCCGCCCCCTCCCCACCTCCGCCATATGGGAGGGAGGGAGCCGAAAACCTGAGTACACACGCACACATTGCACTCTCCAGAGCAGGCTGCCAAAAGGCCAAGGAGACAGATGTTTAACAGTAAATCTTTTCATACTGCCTTAAATCTCTGCAAAGCCACAGCTGACACTTCCAAAAGGCCCAGAACTGGGGCTTTTCCCTGCACTGCTCTCCAGATCTGCACTCAATCCCATGTGTTTCTTGGCTTCTCTCAAGGCTGGGCAAAGGGATATCAGTAATTTCTGTGTTTTCTTTTCCACTAAGGACCAGTGCAACAAATTAGCACTGCTGCTCCCCAAATACAGTCAGCTCCCCTCCCAATCTATCACCCATGCTGTTTTGGAGCCCATCTGCTGCCCACTTTTGCCAGGCTTTCTAAGCAAGCCAGGCACTATTTTGAATGCAATGCAGTATTTCAGGCTCAGATTGAGAGCTACATTTTTTCTTTTTATAAACCTGGCTTCAATAAAAAAGAGGTTTTCCATTTTTACTTAATTGCTAATGAAGCAGTATATTCCAGTTTCACCAGCAAAGGGTGAGCCTGTAACTCTCCAAGAGCCTCACAGGAGAGGCCGTGAGAAGCCATTCCTTCATTCAGCTCAGTAGCAGCCATTCTTGACTCTCCTGCTCATATATCAAAATCATATATCAGTTACCTTCAGACACAAACTCTGGCTTTCACCCAAAAAACTCGTATCATCACACTGGCTGGGCACCAAGTCAAACTACTATAAAGCTAGAAGGGCTCACTCACTTGGACTCAGCACCCACCAAAGAGACTGACAGTTTTTGGTCAGGCTGGAGTGTGGCAGGACAGGCTTAGGTCTGCCTATGACCAAATCTGTGGCTAGGGTTGATATGCTCCTACCTTAAGCCCTGGAGAAGCTCTCATAAGAGACAGAGGAAGCCAGATCTCATAAGACATCTGGCTTCTTGGCTCAAGTAACTGGAATAGCACATCCTGCCTACCCTGGATCTCCCTTCCCATAGGCACTTGGACACGATGATAACCAGACTCATAAAAAGCTCCCTGCAAAAAAGGGGAATGAGGAGAACCTATTCTGAAAGAGCAATGAAGAACTGAAGAGGCAGGTATCCTGAAATAGTCCTTCCACAGTAAATAGTCTGGGCTTGCAGAGGTGTTCAGCTCTACTACCCGGAGCAGGTCTAAGAGGTTCACTACTAGCTGCCAGTGAATCAACAGGCAATGTCCTTCATTCACGGGATTCACACTCAAATGCAGGCAACCAACCAACCAACCAACACGTGGGAAAATACACCACCCCGCAGACTGGCCGTGGGCCGCCCGCGGCAGAGCTGTCCGGCCTGCGTGCCCAAACGTCACTCAGCGTGTGCAAATACTCACTTCGGCACCGCCGCCTGGGAAAACAGACTCAGCACTATTGAACTAAAGGTCAAGCTTTAAATTAAGGTCATGCTTTGAATTAATAAAGGGTTAATGACAGATTACAGGCTTTTCTACATAGACACTTAAGGAATAAAGTGCGGGTTGAGTTTAGGAGTCTTGTTGCAGGTTAACTTCCTCCCTTCCTGCAGGGTTTTCAGGGCATTGCTCTGGGGAGCTGGTGCAGAAGAGCTGCCCTGCAACATTTACCTAGGTAGACAAGCCCTAACAGATGTTAGGAGCCCATCACACCCATAGATCATGTCTGGTATAGATGGCTGTAAGCAACTCGTTCACCTCTTGGATTTTAACAGTCAAGGAGCCCTTTATTAAAACATCTACTTTTTTTTTTTTATCATTAACCTTTTATAAACCATTCAGTTATGGCCCAAAGATGGTTCCAGATCCATAGGAACTGCATTTCAGAGCCAAGATTTTTCAGTGCTGGCCCATCTGTGTTTAATACACACTGGTTTAAAAAAAAAAAAAAGTGGATTGAACTGAATAAAGAGACTTCTCATTGCAAAAGCTCAGTGCATATTTACACAGTATCCTGCCTTAATTCTCAGCTTCTTCATTTATGTCATTTTAAGCCTTACGCAGTAGCAGGGTAGTATTAGCTGGTGCTTAATTGTGCACTTCTGGGTTCAGCACAGCTCCCGCAGAGCTGCTGCCTGCGAGAGAGGCTCCGGCCACGTCTGGAGAGGCCAAGGACGGAGCCGCGCGGGAGGCACGGTGGGGATCAGCCCCCGACTCCGTCGGGCTGGGAAGGACGCGGCCGGGCAGTGATGAGCTGAGCCTACAGCAGAGATGTCCGACCGCAGGGAAGGGGCTGGCGATGCCGATTTCCCCCGGGGAGGCTGGTGAGCGAGCCAGGAGCCGGCAGGCCGAGCGCTGCCCGTACTGTATCGGGAGACACGGCGCCAGGGGAGCGCAGCCGGAGCGGGCTGGGCGAGCCGAGAGAGGCGGAAGGGAGGTCGTTATTCGTACTCATGAAACAGAGAGGCCAAGAAAGGAAGGGCTCTACTCTCATTTACGTTAACGCATATTTGTATGGCTCCGACAGACACAGGTAAAGACAGCTTCAGCCCTTCCGCACGGGGAAGCAGGAGCGCTCCCAAGGAGCTTCACAACGAACGGGAACCCGGCCCCGTGCAGGGCACACCTCCCCTCACCAAGAGGCACGTCGTGAGGGGTTCAGGTTGGCTGGGCAGAGTCCCCCCAGACTCCTTGGAGAGGCACCTCCACAGGGCCGGCCGGCCCATCCCCAAGGGCAGATGTAAGACAAAACGACATCAGCCCTACGCATGTTTTAAGCGACCCCCCAAGGGCACGGGAAGCATCAGTGCAAGGCAGGCAAGGGACCCTGCAATGCAACGCCTGGGACAGAAACACCCATGTGAAACGCCAGCACCTCCTATTCTGCAGGAGGTGTGAGCATGTTCTCCCTCGGAAAACCCATCCAGCCTCAGTACCAGCAGATCTGGAAGCCACGCATGCAGCTGCGCGCTCTGCATTCCCGCCACACGCTTCCCCTCCAAAGCCTGCTCAACACCATCCGCTCTAATTTCCTCAGACGGAGGCAAAACACGCACTAGATGAATCATGTAAGCACCGCACTCCGCGTGAACATCCACATCCCTCCTTCCCAGCGTTGTCTTCTTTATTTCCATTTCAGCCAACGCTAGGCCTGCTCAACTCTGCTCACACCCCCTTCAGAGCCCGGGGCCCCAAAGCACAGCACAGCTTGCGTCGCTGTGTGGCAGCCCGTCCCTGACTACGCCAATCTATATTATGATAAAAGGCATTTGGTTTCAGCCAATAGCACCTCATTATATCAAAAACACCAGAGGAAATGTCTGGAGTTGAATTGATTAGTGCACAGTAATTCTTCAGGCTGTGAAAGCAGGGCAATTCCCAAGATGGGATTATTTTTTTGCTAGGCTTCACCTAATTTTCACAATTTTTTTTCCTCCTGCTTGCTTCGCAGCCTTCCTTCCAATCCTCTCCAGCTTTGCAAAACTCCTCTTTGATTCAGTCCCTCAAAACAATATTCTGCTTAATGCACTTCTGCTTAGCGCCCAGAAAAGCACTACCACCCACCAGACCTCTGCACTTTACACGTGTAGCAGCACAAAAAAGTTTAGAGAGTTTTTGCATTTTGCTGTACAGACAGAAGCCAGATTTGGGGAGACCAGAGAAATACCTGACAAGTATTTATAAAAATCTAAATCAGCAAAGTGGAAGGTGCTGACCAGGTCTGCCCACTGAGCGGGATGGCAGTGCTGCACTGCGCCTCTGCTGCTGTATCCTCCGAGCTGCAAGCAGATCCAGAGCAACCATGAAGATGTTCTCAAGACCATCCACTGGGCAGGCTGGTCCTTCTAACCTCCTTTGAACTACTTTTGTTACTTCTCCTGGAGGCCAACGGGCCAGAAAGGGCCTGCAGACAACCTCTCCTGCATCTGGAAGCTCCCTGTTGAGGGAGAAGGAGACGGGGCTGACCCCAGGCAGGACTGCCTGCCGCTGACAAAGCTGAGAAGCTGTTCCCCAGGTCCTTGCTGTCACGCCATGGCCTTGGGAACTGGCCTGGGACCTACCAACACATTTCTCAGAAGTCATGAAAGAGTCTGTGCTTTCACAACCCACCAACAGTGGTGGGATTTGACACTAGGGAGAGCCCAGGCAGTACCTAAGCTGCTGAGCATAGTTATGCCAAGCTGCTTGGAAAGTTGCTGCACCTGATTGCTCTCCAGCAACTCAGAGGCTGGGAGGAGAAAGGGAGGGCATTTTGCCCTAATAAATCACCCTGAGAGCAGGGGTGACATCCCGGAGCGGAGCAAAACCCTCGGGAGCAGCTGGCGCGACGGGCAGCGATGGGGCACTGTACCGAGGTCGCCGGAGTCAATGGAAACATCACCCTGCATCAGCTGCTCGAGAGCAGAAGCCGAAACTAATTAACTTCATTTGTCTTTGGAGACCGCAGCCTTGCGGGTTCACTGGCTGCACTCGTGTCGGTCCCAGCGCCAGGCCTCACTGGTCCACGTCCTCAGTCGGGCTGTCTACCCCGGGGTTAGGGGGCCGGCGCGCGCCGAGGACGCCGGCTCCCGCTGCCTGCAGACCAGCACACCCGCCACTCGCCTGCTGCCCTCTAGTTAAAACTGAACGGAGAGTTTTTCCACTCTGCCTTGTTTGTAGGCAATTCCGAACAGCTCTGGTCTGCATGAAAAACACCGCTGCCTTCCCTTGCCTTTCCATCCCTATTTCCAAGCCAAGAATGATGTTTCTCTGTAGCAACATATACATCTCTCCTTCCTTTCCGGAATAAAAAAAAATCATAAACCAAACTTACGGGTACATGAGTTCATTTTCTCCAGAAATTTTCTGTCCAAATTTGCAAGGGCCAATGTCTTCCCTGCGGTGACTTTAAAATGGAAGGACAACCATCCCTTGTTCACATCCACCTCTATTCCCTTTGCTGCCACTAAGATAATTTCTCTTCCTCGCACTAGCTTTGAAGCTTATCACAGAACATTGGCATGCTCCCAGAAATGCTTCATCTCTGATGAATTTTATTAGTTTTGTCCTCTGAATGAAGTGATCCAATAGTAGTTACAGGAGATAAAAACAGAGAAAGGAATTGTAGAAACAGTTCACATTGGACAAGTTTAAGGCAACTGAAATCTAGCCAGAACTGGTTGTTTACTGGTGCCAGTTCCTTCTAAGTTGCATTAAGAATAGCTATGGAAAATACATTAACTTTTTCCTAACGTCACTGCCCCACACAGGACCATACTGGAGCTGCTCCCCAGTTATACGGCTAAGCTGAAGGAGAGCCGTGCATGTAGACAGGAACGTGGCCTTGGTTAACCATCCTCCTACCACTGCTTCAAAGCATCTCACGGACTTTAAAGTAAGTTAGATCACACCAGATCTGGGAGCCCTGGGAGAGAGAGCGGTGAGGAACCAAGCCGTACGCCGCAGAGCGTGCTTCCCGAGACGCAGAGGAAACCCAGTCCCTCATGCCTGCTGCTAGCATCCCAGTTTCTCAGCTGTCCTTCTCTCCCATGCTAAGAAGTCATCTGTGCTCTGAGAAAGAGAAGGGAAAATCTGCTTTGAAGCTGATGTGGAAAAACATCCTGCAGGGTTTATTTGACTAGGGCTCAGACACGCAACATATTAATGCAGCACAGCCCGCCGCAGCCCGCCAGCCGAGTAGCTGCCTGCAAACACGCTCTCGGCTCACAATACATAAAGGTAACATGGGTTAGCTCAGTCCAAAACAGAAGAAGGCAAAGCTGAATCCAAACAAGTTGCGTTTGCTGCGGCGCAAGCACCTGCTCTACAAACCACTTTGGCAGCTCCGCTCCTGCACCACGCTTGTTCAGCTGCAGTTGTTTAAGCCCCGTGCCCATCCGCAGTGACCCGATACTTCCCAAAAGCCTGGCAATTCCCTCCCCAGAAGCACCTTTGCCCCTGGGATTGTAGACGGAGAACCTGGCAGAACTGCTGATAAAAGGGGAGGGGAAGGGAAGGACGGTCGATTAGGCACACACACATCTACCGAGATGCGGAGGCGGTCGGGTGCATGTTTAACAGACGTAATGCAGCTCTTTGGAAGGCAGGAGGGCGCACGGACAGCAGCAGATTTTTCTGTCCGGTAACTACAGGGATAAATCACAGGATCCCACTGATATGAGCACGTCCTGGTAAAACTCGGAGAAGGCGGAATAGCTCTCCTGGATAGGGAGAGGCCAGTGGAGGTGGCGTTGCATCTACTTCCAGCTGCCTCTGCCGGACAGACAGAAACAGCACTTTACATCGCGGGAAGATGTGGCTCCTGATACTCAAATACCAACAAAATTAAGCGGCAGCCAAATTAATGTCAACGTCCTCTTTCATTCCTGTGGGAACAGCAAATCTAGACTGAGGGATTCCAGCACAGGAAGCCTCATGTAGCAGTGCAGACGGCTAACGGGACACAAGCGGGGTGCAATGAGCTGTATCTAGGGGACCATGATCATCTACATCTAGGGGAAGAAGACAGAGGGCTAAGCTGTGGAAAAAGCAAGTAAGGAAAGGCCTGGCCTGGCTAGGAAGCACAGGGTCAGCTGGATGACCGCACCATGAATTTGCACCCATCGGGTTTGTGCTTTGCAGACCAACAGGTAGAATATTGGTCCCTGCTTCTTGTGGTAATCTGTAAGACAAAATGGTGATGTATGACACATGTCACACTAAGGGAAAAAGAGGAGGAAGGAGGGCCCGGTTTCACTGTCCTGAGGCTGGAGCAGGCTCTCTGCTGCTGCAAGCAGTGCAGTGCAAGAGAACCGTCCCCGTCTTTGCTAGATGAACTCACTGGTCTCTCTTCCACCTATAAATTTTCCAGTCCCCTTCATAGGCAGGGAGATGGCCACAAAGGCAGAGTTAAATACACCTCAGATGGGGAGAAAAAGAAGATAAAGAAGATAAAATACTACAGTAAGGCTCTATAAACAGACAAGTCACAGGCACCACACTGCCTGTGCACAGGCAGCTACAAAGCACACTCCAGCTGATGTAACAGGAAACAAAGGCAGGGACATCAAAACAAACATCACCATCAAACAGGGAAGGAAGAATGCCGTTCACTGAAAAAACACAAAGTATGATTCTGCTATCTCGCATCTCCCTTTTCTACCAAGTATTCACATCAGCGCAGTGTTTTAAAGCCACTACCTGCCCCTCCAAACCCTTTGTACTCTGCATTGCCTCAACACCGGCAGGATCCTGCTCAACCACAGAGCCGGGCTGGTGCTGACAACAGGCGGCTTGAAGCGGAGCGAAACGAGAGCTTCCCAGGAGCTGATGGAGAGAGAGCAGGATGCTGAGCAGCGCTGGGGCACCCTTGTCCTAGCCAAAAAACCCCAACGGACAAACACGCACACGCACAAATACCCACAACAGAAGATCTGGCATAAGGACCGGCATAAAGGGAAGCTGAGGAGTTTAATGCCAAATCATACTCTGTGATGAGAGATCCCAGCAACATTAAAGGGAATCATTCTGGGTGTGAGAAAACATTTGTGTATTTGGCGGGTGTTGGGGTTTTTTTAATTGTCTCGATAAATATATAAACAAAATCTGTTTATCTGTTTGTTTTTTTTTCCCCCTCCTGGGCTCTGCAGCACCATCAGTGACAGGAACAGCAGTCATTCAACTGCAAAACTTGTAGTGTTTCTGGTGCTTCCGCAGTTGCTCTCTATGATAGATTTGCCAAAAAAGCTAGGCTTGAATTTATTTTCGCTATCCCTAAGTGGTTTAATCATTTTCCTTGTAGTTTTACAGCCCCAATTAAGACTTTAGTGGGATTCCATAAAGGACTGGAGCACAGAGAGAGACTGAAATTCAGTGTTACCGTAGTAAGAACCATTAAAAAGCCCAAAAGGAAGGGCTGAGAGGTACCTCTGGCTTCTGGGCATTGCTGGTGATGGCTCAGAAAGATGAGGAAGAGAGATGCTCTGAGCACTGGCGGTTCTCCTACAGCCTGCCATGAGGTCCCTGCACCCTCCACTGCTGCAGCAGGCGCGACAGAGGTCTGGGGAGACATGGCTTTTAATGCTGACCTACCTGAGACACTCCCTGGGTGATTTCACCTTGAGTTTGGGGTTTTTTCCTGTCCTCTCTGCCCCTGATTTCTCCATCTTGCATCACTCTCTGTAATTCCTTTCTTGTTTTGGTGTTTGCATCCTTCAGATAGTGGCCATGAGGTCTCCATTGAGTCATCCCAAAACCAAGTGAGACGTGTCCGGCTGTTTTAATCAGCTCTCGTAAACCCGACCAGGAGGCAGGGAGGAGGAAACAGCCCAACAAGCAGCTAGGATGAAGCAAAGTCTACAGATGCAGGGCAGAGGATCGTGGCAGTGAGCATCTCTCCTCTCCCTGCAGAGGGGGGGGCCTAAGACTGCCGTTACGGCGGTTTTCAAGCATCGGGAGTTTCTTCTCTGCTCTTTTGCGAGACGACAGCCTGTTGGGGTGATGAGAGGCACAGGCCAGGGCAGTGGGGACATTATCTCCGGGGATGACAGCGTCTCCGTGATGTGCGTGGTAATGAATTGCCCTCTTTTCAGAAATGAGTAAGTTGTGCTTGGTGATGCAATGATCAATTTGCTCCATCACGTTAAGCCGTCCATTCATCACAGCACCCGCTGGCAGGCGCTCAGGGCCGCTACACTGGTGCTGGCGGCTGCCGTTATCGACGGAGCAGTAGCCTTTGAAGGCGGCCGCCTGCCGCTTGCCGTGACCGTCGCTTACGGAGCCAGGGAAAGGGCTTCCTCCGCACTGCCAAGTTCTGCTGCTGGCAGACGCCTGGAAGAGGGTCTCTCCAGCATTGGATGCCCACAGGAATTAAAGTCATTTCTGCCACAGAATTCTATGAGGCAGAAAAGGGAAAAAAGGACCAAGGTGTCCCATGACATCTCCTGCATATCCAGGCGGCACTGAACTGCGAGAAAGGCCCTGCTGAGTCGAATGAATCCCGGAGGCAGAGCAGAGAAACAGCGGCAGGAGTGAGCCTGAAGGAAACCCTTGCATGGAATCGGGAGGCACCTGAGATGTAAGAAACTCGCTGAAAAAGAGTGCACCCAGCCAAAAACCTCGCGAGACTCTGCTTCAAAAGTGCTCAATTGCAGCAACACCCATTCTCCTGTGTTCCTGCGGATGAGGCACAAGACTAGGACTCAGGACGGCTGAGACCTGTTGCCGGCATGACAACGTGGCCTCAGCAAAGTTGTTTCCTCTCCGTGGCCTAGATTCCCTTTGCCTCTCTTATCCACTTCGCTTTTAACCTCTCACAGCTGGAGAGCGCAGGGTGTCTCACACAGCAGCCCGTCACCGACTTCAAAAGCGCCCAAGGTGCCATGGAGGGGCTTGTGACAAAGGTCCCCACCACGCCCGGGGCAACGGCCACGCCGCCGGGGCCAGGGCAGGGAGCACGTCGGGATCAAAAGCTCCGCTCCGTCCTCGACATTAGACAGCACGCGCTTCCCGGGACTACACGAGTTCAGAGATGGGAAGCAAAGCTCTCCGTCGCTCGGTGGAACAAACCTACCATGCGCAGCACTAAGAACTGAAACTAAAATAATAATGATAAAAAACCCTCCTGTTGATTGTACTTTGGCAAAGAATTCAGAGAGCAAAGGGGCTCACTTGGGAGCAAAACGAAGATGAATTGACAGAGAGTTCAAGAGAATTTCATTGTTCCCCCGAACACTTGTCTCTCCATTAGGACATCTCAACGGCTTGCCAAGCAAAGGCAGGGCTTTTATTTGTTTCTGTGGTTGCCATAACAATAGAGCTGTATGTCATGTCAGGCAGCAGCTGAGGCTTGCTCTTGTGATTTATATCTGCTCCGGAGAAATTATAAACTTTTCTTCAGAGCTGGTGGCAAAGCAGGGCTGCATGAAACCCCGCTTTGGAGAGGCGAGCCGCGGGAGACCACCGTGGCCGCACAGCAGCCCCATCGCCGGTCAGCGGCCACCATCCAAACGGGCAACGGAAGCAAAAGACCATCGCATTTGCCATCCCCTCCCGCTTTGCTCTCCCCGGTTGCTCTCCATCGAGGGGGCCCCGGGCAGCACCCACACAGCCCCTCACCACGGGGCAGGGCCTCCACGGGCACCATGCAGAGCTGCTGCCTGCCCGCAGCCGGGCGCGCTGGGGCCGCAGGTCCTGCCCGCTGCAGTCTCTGAGGAACCGCCAAAGGGGCAGAGCGACGTGCAGTCCCACACCTGGAGCGATTCCTTGTCCCACGGGAGAAGTGGCACCTCCTAAATGGCCAAAAAGAGAAGGCAAAAGGCCTTCAGGGAAGGTCAGCGGAAGGACTGAACACCCACCTAGCTATTTGTTAAAATGAGTATGGACTATGTTAGCAAAGATGTCCCTGTTAGCACGGCTGCAACGATGCGAGACGATTGACCGATGTTATCATCATGCAGAGGATCAGACTCTGGGGTTGAGGAGGGGATGCTTAATATGGTTACTCATAAATTATACATTTAACTTTCATTAACTCTAAGAGAAACCTCGTGCTTAATTTATGATAAATAGCCCTAAAATTTTCACCACTGAGTTCTGCAGGCAAGGTCCTGCCCCTGCTCTTCCCCTGGAGCATGCAGAGCACAGGCAGCAGTCCTGCAGCGCGTTAAGGTGATGGGATGTTTATGTGTAGACCTTTAGCACGTATCTGCAGGAAGTTTCTTTAATGACTTAAATGCAGCCTGGACCTTTCTTTCCAATTCACCAAACCACTGCGTACAGCTTGTGGCACCACTCAGCAGTAAAACGCACCAAGAACAATTTTGCTTCAGAACAACAGCAGGGAGTCAGCATTTCTCTGGAGAGCTGCTGAAAGGCAGATCCCCACCCGTCCTTTCTGCAGTCTCAAGCATCTTCATAAAAACACACTGCCACGTTCGAACCTTTAACCTTCCGAGTTGTAAAGACTTCATCAGTTGTTTTCTCCAAACCAGGCTTTCTGCAATATTCCTCCATTAAAGTCTTCAAGACGAGTGACCCCTGAGCCAAAAGGTGCCAGACTAATGAGAGGTCTGGAGGAATGCAGCACGCTTGTTATTAACGACACAGAAGAAATACAGGACTGAATTACCATCGCTACATTACAGGACAGTAAACAGGATACTCAAAGCGCTGAGACATGGCTGTGTTACAGCCGCCGTAATACAGCGCAGGATATGAACCCTTGGTGCTGAGACATGAACGTGCTAAAGCTACATGTCTGCAGCACCGCAAGTCGGAGCTTCCAACACAGAGGTATGTGATGCCACTGCCATCTACGTGATGCCACTGCCATCTCACAGCCCAGCAAACCGGCCCCTCCAAACGCAGAGATCTGACTGTATTTGAATTCCTACGCGATGGATTGCACCCGTCCACCTCCAGTGGTAGGTCAGGCATTACGGATCATGGTTTGGAAAACAAAACCCCCAGAACTGCTGCATCACACTTGTTAAAGCTACCAAAATAAGTATATCTCTGTCCAGAGGGACAAACCAAAGAAGCTGCAAGATAAACAAGCTTTACACCCTTCTTGTACACTTCTTGTTTCAAGAAAGCACCCAAGAGCCTCAGCACAGAGACAGGAAAAAACAATGCTCGTGGGCACTGAGCAAAGCTACATCCCTCCTCTCAAACGGTGGCGGATCTGTACAACCCAAGCGTAACTCCTCCGCACTGTTCCTTCAGTCAACTTTCAGTGCTCAGCTAAGACTGTGCCACCCTGATTTCCATCCATCACAAGGTATTCGGGACCCTGAGCTGGCTGCCTGATCCCCATTTGAGAAGTGTTTAAGTTCTAATGCAGAAATAATAGATCGTCTTTAGGTTTTCACTGTATCTGTGAAACCTTCCATAATTCAACATCAAATATTTATTATTACGTTTATTAAAGTTTGAATAATTTAGCACCTCCTGCATGTAAGATACAAGTGCAGTGAACTCGCCTCCCTTACTCTACCTGGGTCACTCCAATATTTATGGAATTTATGGAATTCTCTATCCAGGTTTCATTTACGAGGGATCAGGCAACACACCCCATGCCAAAAACTCCTCTCCTCCTTCCCTGACAACCTCCCATCCCGAGGCTTTTCCACAAGGATCAGTGTCTGGAGACAATTACTGCACTGAAGCAGAAACCAAGCTTCCTAGCCTCTACTTTTGCTCCAGTACCTTTAGCAGAGGCGTGAGGACGGAAAGAATAACGTCTCCACAGCCCCATGCCTGCGAAAACGTTAATATACAACGTGGTGACTCCTCTCTTTCTCAGCTCAACATCAGCAGTGTTGTGCAGACAAAATATGACTCTTCCAATATATCCAAACTGTAGGCAGGTATTTACCACCAGTCTCTTTTTGCAGGAAAAGGAACAAGCACTAGCTAGCAACAAGAACACACTTAGGATCCTCTTGGATGCCAGTGCTGGCTCTGCCATATGTCTCTGTAGGCACCTGCTCCAACTATAGCCCTACTGAGATTCATGGTGATAGGACAGAAGAGTGGAAATGCATTATCCCATTGCTCTTGGAAAAGAAAAGACAAAAGGATCTGCGGACATAAGGATCCTACTAGTGCCCAGGAAGCTGATTCACAACACAAGTAAGGACTTGAGGGTCAGGAAATTGTGTCCTGACTCAATGGGAAGGAAGGTAGGAAGTCTGCCTGGTACCAAATGATTACATGCTCAATCTTAACTTAATGAGGGAGACGGGAGCACACACTAAACACCTTAAGAGTTAAACGGGTAAATGCACCCTTGCAGTTCACAGTGAAACCCTAGTAAACCAGACAAAGACTTGTGCCGACAGTCACCACCACAGCTCTCTCCCAAGGCCGTGCCTGCTGCGCCCTGGACTCTTGCCTTACTACAACCGTTCCCCAGCTGCTGGCACACGGAGGACAACTGCTTTGCCTGGGCTCCCTTTCCAAGGGGACCCTCCTTTGCCCACCCTCAGCCCATTCTCCCCAGCAAACAGCTTCTCCTTCCACAAGGGCTACTCCCCTGACAACACCATTTTAGATCCAACTCCTGAACTAGATAATTGACACAAGTCAGATCACATCTGGCTAAAGTACAAGCTAGCCAAAATGGAGAAGCCACAGAAATATTAGGGCATTATAGAACTCAAGGAAGAAAAAGTCTCTTATAGTATAATAATTGGACAAGTGACATAGCCTTCCAGCAGGTCTGACCTTGGCCCTTCATGACCACCAAAGCAGAGTATCTAGGGCTGGCTGCACGTGATATATCTATGAGTTTCTGAAAGATGATGGCATTTCCATACTGGCAAATGTATCTATTTAAGCTGTTCAATCAAACATCAGATTTAAGCCATTCTAAAATTGCCTTGCCAAAATTTTGCACCAATTTACTTCACTGGATTGGCAGACTTCAGGCCAAAATTGAGAGTTGCATGCATGGGCCTGGCCTAGACCCACCAGGACCAAAAAACCTAGCATCTGTCACATCAGGTTCCTCATGGGAAGAAAAGTAATCACACTTATCACCCCAGAAATTACTGCATACTCAAGCATGAGCAAAAAGAGAAACCTGCTTCTTACCTGACATCTGCTGGATCTTCGGTCACCAGAACATCTGTCTTGCAGCTGGCAAGAGGATTGATAGAAAGCTCCACAGGGGGTACCACAAAACTCTTACTGACAGGCAGCCACAGGCCTTGACCCAAACTATAGGTGGACCTGGAAGGGGGACAAACACATCATATAGAAACATAGCATCTACAGTAAACAGTGGACCTCTACTGCATCTGACCACCTGGAAACCAGAGCAGCGGTGGTATCACCAGATTAATTAGTCTCCTGACCTTGTCCCAAAAGCCAAATGCTAGCAAATGAAAGAAAAATAGCACAGAAATACAACATGAGGGTGATCATGCTGTCCTTTTAATCCAGGGGATTTTTCTGCGCATACCGTCCTCGCTTTTGCTTAGACGCGTGCCCGGCAGAGGACATGAGAGGGAAAGCCTTTCTCCTCCTGCAGAATATAAATCAAAGGCAGGTAACACCAGCATGCTTCAGAGAGCAGGACGAGACAAAGCTAGGAATGACCAGGAGGTAGCAGTCTGGTAGGGGAGTCCTCACCAACAGGCACCTCCCAAACGGGTAAGCTGAACGGTCACTCAACTCACCTGAGTATCTTCTCTGGTGCTTGCTCTCCTGTGACTAAATCGTAGCCCCTCTCAAGTGTTGTGTAGGGCCAAGGCCTAGGAGATAAAGAAGGAGAGAGAGAGAAACCACGTCACATCACTCAGCAAGAAGAACAACACACCTGGGCCCCAGGGCTTTGGTTCTGGTGACAGACAGAAGGGAAGAAGATGGGACTTCTTAGCAATCTGGGGGTCAGGAGAGAGAAAGCACATCTTTAGACCGGGGGCTCAGGTCCCAACTCACCCTTCACTGTGTCCCCAGTCGCTGCGCACACACAAATGACGATGGACAGGATCTGGGGCATAGCCTTCATGACAGCTGCACTCTCCTAAAAGGGAAAAGGGAAAAGATCAGGCTTCTCTGTACAAGAAGCATGTGAAAAATCACTGCACTGGACACTCCTCCCTTGTCATTCATCGCTGTTCATTCACAGGCTTCCCTGATCCCTGTCCTGGATATAAAAGCACTTTGGACTCTTCTGAAACATCTAGGTGAGGAGAGGTGGAAAGCTAAAAACAAACAAACAAACGAAAAACCCAAACCCTTGTAGCTTTTATGAAGGGGGTTATGTGATCAGGTTCCCACTGTAACTGGGGACTGGAGTTAATGATTCAAAGGTCTGTCCTTATCCCATGTTCCTGTGCACCCCTGAAGTTCAGCCTGCACTTGGTGGTCTCCTAGGAAAGCTCCCTGCCGAGAAACCTCCTCATGGATCTGTCCTGCTCTGCAAATGGCTTGCGCTTAGCATTGCACACCTCTGATAGAGGAGCTGGCCTGTGATCAGTGATCCGTTTCTCAGCATGGATCATTACCTTGCTTGATGAAGGCAACCGTCCCCGCACACCTCTTGCCTGGGGGGATTCGCCCCAGCTCCTCAGCAGAGAGGCAGCCAATTTGGTGCACCTGCGACCTGCTCGACCCGCCGCAGTGCAGAGCTCCCCTTCTCGCCTCTGCCCCCTAACAACTCGCGTCAGGGCATGAGAGCAAATTCTCTCCCAACCCAAAGATTAGCAGTGCAAGAGGTGGCTCTTTCCCAGCTTTTCTGGCTTCATTCACATGGGAGAAACATAGTGTAGAAAGATCTGACCTCTCACCCTACCCCGTCTCCATCTTCTGTATTCAGCACCCTTTTCTGTGCCCTCGTCCTGCTGCTAATGGGCTCTCGTCCCCCTTTCACCTTCCAGCTCTCCTTCCTTCTCGCTCTGTGCCTGCTCACCCTGTTATACCCTTTTGACAGCATGACTAGAGACTTTTTCTGCACCAGAGACCTGACCATGCTTGGCCCAAATTGATTCCATGTTTGGTAAAAATACATATCCTGGAGCAAGAAATGGCAAAATAAAAAGATTAATTGGATTCGCACACAGAATTTCTGTTACAAGATTCTGCTGATTTTTTTCCCCAGCTCCCCTCCTCTCCCAATCACGCTCTCACTTCGCAGAGTGGCAGGCTGAGTTTTAAACACCGGCCGAGGTGCAGAGCCAGGGGAGAAGCTTAACCTGTGGTTGTACCCCCACACGCACAGACAAAGGAGGGAAGATGCTGCGAGACGGGCGGGAGCGGGGATACCCCTGTCACGGAGCTAATGCGGACTGACAAATACCTATGTGTTCTTTGGGTTCCTAAGCAAGTTCTTAAAATGTCTCACAGGGATTACAGTAAAGAGCTTTTTTGTCAGGAGGGAAAGGAATGGGGGTTCAACTGGTGAGATTTTGAGGAGAGCCATCTGGAAGGGGGGAGGCGAAAAGAAAAGAATAAAGAAGAAAAGAAAAAAAAAAGAGACAGCTAATGATGTGCTAAAATGCAACGGCACCTTCATGAAATATTCACTGCTTTAAACACGTCTAATATTAAAGATTAAATGTCCTGGGATTTGTCCTAGCGACTTCGAAGCATTGATTTATGATCTGTCAAAAGCTGCTAACCTCATGATTCATAACAGGAGAGGTAGCAGCATTACTTCTCCAAAGGGAAAGAGCTGGGAAGGAGACAGCAGCGTTAACTCCTGCTAGAGTTCAGCCATGCCGGAGGAGCCCGCGTAGCCTGGGGGTCTGGGGCGTTCTTGTTTTAAGGAATGCATGTCCTAATGGCTCCATCAGTGATTTAAAAAAAGAAAAAAAGGAGAGACAGAAGTTATTTTTTCCTTGGGTGCTTAGCACGCAAGTTTCCTCAGCCGCGCTGTGGATCATTAATTCCTGGCGCTTATTACATAACAAATATATGCTCTGCAAATGAGAGACATCTCGAAATGCTTGCAAAGCAAAGCTGGGAGTCTTGGGGCACCAGCTCATTCTCAGCTCCCACCACAGAAATTACAGCAAATCAGCCAAACACCTTCACAGGTTGGCATCAAATGGCCTGAACGCCCTCCTTCGTTATTGATGGCTGCAGATGCCAAGGCGGTTAACCCCTCTCCGGCAGCACCGACGTGTTTATTTTGTCCGCCGGCTTGTTTACTGTTCAGTCAGTTTGGTGTCGGAAGGAGAAACTCTATCAACCTGCAGAAATATTGATTTTATCGACTTCAATCCTAGACTTCCAACGGCTACGGCTGGCGCTCGAGGCTTTATTGGGAGGTTTATTGGGACGTTTATTTCCGTAAGCAAGAGGGCAAACCCTGGCACCCACTCACCTTTCCGTGCGGGTATCAACCGGCAGCAGAGAGGTGTCGCACAGTGGGGAGAACCATGCAAGACACTGCGATCAAATACAGCTGCCCCTCACCAAGACCACGTGGCCCGCGGGTCCAGCTTTTCTGGGGACATCCACACACTATTTGCAGAGTTTCAGAAATCCCATGTAACCAGATGTTGCCCTCTGACCAGATGCTCTAAGATCTATTTCAGACCTATTAGAGTGATTTTCAAAAAACTCAGCAGAACCTGCTGTGCTCCTATAGGTTTTCATGAGCATTTGCTTTTTTAGCAGTGCTGGGCACCTACCAATTTCTTCGGCCTCCTGAACTCCTCTACTATTTTAGCTCTGTTCTCGGCCCCTCTGGCCATGCTGCAGAGCCAGCCCTGCCACAGAGCTCTGCTGCGAGCAGGGCTCATCCCCGCAGAGTGAGAAACACTCCCTTGGCACAGCCGGGACCCCAGAGTGACAGCAAAGAGGGTTCCCTGCACCTCACACTCCTCCTCTGAGAAAGCGCATTTTCTGAAGGGGGGGCTTCAACACTCTGCTAAAATAACGAACGCCAAAACAACAGCGCTCTTGTCTCGAGCTGCTAAATCCTGTGTGCTTCTGAGGGAAGAAAAGTTATCAGCTCAGCAGCACTCAGGTTAAGTTAGGATTCAACCCAAGCTTAAAGTCAGAGACAGGCTTTGACAAATAACCAAACCTGAAGCCGGGTGCAATTTGCACCGGTTGCGCACACGTCTCGGTGCAGCATTCGGCTTCTGCAACAGGACAAATGACTCAGGAGCTACAAAACACTGTGAAAAGCATCCTGTTTCTGCAATCAGACACCGGCACTGTGCACAATGGTAAAAACACAGACATTCATCTTCCTTTGAATTCATAACCCACAAGTCAGGTTGGATAATCCTCAGAAAATCTCAATCTATTACAGCAAGAGGCAGGATCACTGCTTGCTTAGTTTAAGCTAGAGCAGGTCCCTCTTTTAAGTTCTGGACGCACTGAGCTGGATTTCCCGTCTGTCAGTTAACAAAATGCTGGGAGGGAGGAAACACCTCTGCCATTGCAGAAGCAAAATGCACAAGCTGGGAAATGAGACACCGCAGCTCTAGCAGAAGGCTCAGAGAACAGGTTATTCGTGTAGTACACGCATCTGTTTGGGAGAGAGAGGAGACATGAGGCCAGGACACTGCTCTCCATCCTCTCTTCGTCTGGGAACGAGTCATCAGGGACGGTCTTTGCTGAGCACCGAAAAGCTGCATGGAGACCTTCACCTGCCTGGGGCACGCTGGCTGCACGGCCCCTCGCCGGGCTGGACTGGGAGAGGCCACAAAGGCTGGCAAAAGAAATGCTCCTGGGCCCAGGCAAGTCAGAGGTTTCTCAGGAAACCTTCTCAGGTTTCTCTGTTTTCTCCCAGAAATATCCTTTTCTGCGTGGTGGGTGAAGCAGAGGCGAGAAGCGGGGCGCCAGAAGGCTTTTCCCAGGATGTGTGGTGCATGGCAGCCCCCCTCTCCTCCCTGGCAATTCCTGAAGCCGCAGCAGCAACTCCTGCACCCTGCCACGTGGCTTGTCCTTTCTGCAGCCCGGGGCGTCGTTCCGATTCCTGCCTCTGCTCTGCTTCATTTCTCTCTTGATTGCCTTGCTTGCCCCTTATTTCAGTGCCTGTTGCCTCAGAGCTGTAGCAGCTCTCTCCCTCCAGCTGCCTGCTATCCTCTGCAAGAAATCAGCTTCTGACTCTACTTTTTTTCCCCAGGCTGCATCAGAAAGGCATTTAGACTCTCCCGCTGAGATCAGAAACCCTTGGGCAAAGTGGGATAGGGAGCTGGAAAAGAGACCGAGAGCATCTTTCTGTTCACAGCACCAATGGGTGACACAGGTGGGTTCCCAGTCCCACCACTGACTACAGACTGGCCAGCCTGGGACAGGCACACACCGAGAAGCCTGGATGTAACAGCAACAGCAGCAAGGAGAATTATTGGGAGCCTATTTCTGCATACAGCTGCCACTCCTCCTCCTGCTCCCTCTTCCCCACTTTCAGAAAATCTCATCAAAGACTGCATATCCATGACTAATTACAGGTAACACAGAGGTGTCTGTGTTGTTTTCTGCTCGGGGGATGAACCTTTGTCTCAACCAGCAGGACACACACCAGAAACACTAAAGATATGTCTCACACACAACCTCCCTCTTTCTGCCGCGCTTTCATTTCCATAGAGGCTGGTGGTGACTGCTGATAGCTCAGACCAAAGTGCCAGAGCCAAGCGCAGCAAAGCGATGAGATGCCACCTGGGGTGGCAGTGGGATGCTCAGCCCACAACGCCTGGACGTCTCTGGCCGTGCACACGCAGCAGCAGAGGACCTGCCAGCAGCGAAGTGACTGCGCAGCTCCAACCTCCTTTGGCTCTGGGATGTTACAGTCATTGCCACCAACCTGCAGAGCAACAGAGCCGGGAAGGTGAAAAGGGTCTGGGGCCTAACCTGGAGGAACAGGATAACATAAGAACATGCCTAGCTGGTTTCAGCACGCAGTATGAGCTTCCTCTGCCTATTTCTGAGCATTGGTAGGTGTCCTTGCTTTGCCCATGCTTCAAGCCAGCTAAAACGCTGGAGTTGCAGAAAGGTGGACCTGGAACAGTCTGCAGCTGCTGTTAGCACCTGTGGCCACGTGGCTTTTGGCTCAAAATTAGCCTGCGTAGAAGCCAGCTCACACCTGAAGGAAACAGTAATCCAGCACCAGCCACATTGGGGCTCACCGCCGCCAGCAGCACGTGCGTGCTGCAAAGGCAGGCACTGGTACACTGGAATAACACAGCCCTCCAGTCCCTGCACCAAGACCAGCACAACAGTAAGTTTTAGGTGTTTTCAGTATTATTTGCTAAGCTGGAAGATGCAGACTTAGTCTTTCCCTTCACTCGACGCACTGTGCTGCTGCTCCTCCTTCTGAAATGCAAACCAGCTCTTGTGCTGTGTTTGAAACCCGCCCGGACGTCTCCCTCCTCAGCCTGCCCCGCGGAGCAGGGCTGCGTGAAGAATCCCACAGATGAGGCTCCGGCTCCCGCCCGTGTGCTGGGGTAATCCTGTTAGCCTCATTAGGGCCAGGCGATCCGCTGTGATAAAGCTGCCAGATCCCCTTAATCCACCAGCCTGGCACAGAGCACACCACGGAGGCTCCCAGTCCCCGGGCTCCCGGCAGAGCTGCTCTTTGCGGTCATCGGGATTTTCACTCACGGAGCCGGGGGTCTTTGACACTGGTGGAACAAACTGGTGGCTACCGAACCCCATCCCCATGCTGCTGATTTGGGGGATTTCCTTTTCTGCCGCAGCACCTCCATCAGAGGCGTTAGCGCCATGTGAAAGCGCTCCGCTCCTCCGGGACGCGGTGCTGGGGCAGCGTCTCTGCCTTCGAAGCCACTGTCCTGGGGACAACGTCCCACCTGCAGCTAGGCCTGAAGTTTGCTCCTGCGGGTTGTGAGCTGAGGGAAGGTTTGGGATGCCCTTCACAGTGCTTCTCACACCGGTCAGGGGCTCCCTGCCCGCAAGCAATTTCCCTCTCTGCGCTAAGAAGCTCCAGCGCTATAAACGCGCCTCTGGTTTGCACGTGCATTGCACACGCGCCCGCACGCACAAGCCTGTCCCCGGCCCTCCGGGTCAGCGTCCAAGGACAGTCAACGTGCCACTCTGCACGCCGGTGAACCAGAAACCCAAACCAACGCTTCCCGGCCCCCTGGAAGGCGACGCCGGCGTCGGCTCGGCAGCCCATCGGGGCAGCCCGCCCCGCGGAGCCAAGCGCGGAGGGGCCCCTTCCCGCACGCCACCGCGGGCACCCCGGGGCCGGCTCCAGCTCCAGCGCAGCTGTCCTCCTAACACTGCCTCTTGCTTCTCGCCTTTCCGCCCGCCTCGCCTGCAGAGCGCGAGGAGGAAGGGGCGGCGGAGGGAGGAGGGCGCTGGGAGCGAGAGAGCCCAGCTGCGAGCGGCGGGCCGAGGCCGCGCATTATTCGGCAAACACAAGCGGTCGTTGAGCGTCCCCGCTCCCCGCCCGCGCGGCTGACTGCCCCAGTGTTTGCGGCACGGCCGCGGGCACAATGCTTCTCTCTTCTGCGTGAGCCGCCTTCAGCGGCAGCGAGCTGCTGGACGGAGAGCGGCAGGCGCGTTTCTGTGCTCGCTTTGAGCCATCTCCAGGGTTACGAGCCCGCTCCGAAAAGGCTCCTTGCTCCGGCAGGCGGGGGAGGATCGGGTGCCCCTCTCCCGCTCCCCACGTCGCCGGCTGTGGGCTCCTGCCCCGCCGTCGGGGAATGCAGCCTTCATCCTCCTGCGTGGACAGAAAGGGCCCGACGGCGTCCTGGGCCAGCCCGCGGGGCACGTCGGCACCAAGAGCACGGCTGCCGCATGCGGCCGCTCCCCTTCCAGGCACAGGAACCCGAGCGGGGCTGCTGCCCCCGCCGACCAGCGACGCGGCCCTCGAGGGGGGCCCCTCGCTCCGCAGGGCACCCGTTCCCCAGCTGGGGCCAAAGGGCAGCTCCTGTCCGCGTCCCCCAGAGGCGCTGCTTTCCCGGCCATCAACTCGGTGCCTGGCGAGGGCAAAACCCTCCGTCCGTAGCAGGGACCTAGGAGTCTCCACCCGAGCAGAGAGGACCACGCATCAGCACTGCAGCAGACCTGGATGCTCCTCAGATCCCATCTCACGTCAGATGCACCGGAGACCCAGCTTTGAGACCCGAGGGGCTCCGCTGTCCCTGGACACGGCCCACCGAAGGTCGCGGCAAGGCGCGGGAAGGCTGCCATCAGTCCTGACTGACAGCCGCACAGCAGAAGCCCAGAGGAGCAGCAGTAAACAGATCAATGTGAGTCACTCCGTCCCTCCAAGAGCTACAATCGCTTCCCTCCAATAATGAAGCTGTCGAGGCCTTAGAGTTTCATAAGCGTCCAGAGGAAGCTCTGGATTGATTTGTCCTTTGCTGAGGGTTTCTGAGCTCCTGGCAGAACGTCACAGAAACAATTTCTGAATCCAGCACCTGAAGAAATTTTGAAATGGGTGAATCAAACCGTGCTGTCCGTCTGAAGTGCACGCTTTGGTCCTAAGGGCACGTCTCTCATCGGTACCGTTACCGTTTGTTCTTCCTCACCACTTAGGGCGTATCCCTGACCCTTAGCAGCAGCGGCAGGCCGCGGGGTTCCCCAGAGGCTGGGGAACGACGTGGCCCCAGTGCTCGCTGCCTTGGCTGGCTCAGCTCCACCAGCCTGCAGGACCTCCTTCGCGCTTGGACTTGGCTACACCACTGCACCCATTCGTGTCCGTGCAGCGGTCCCACCAGCGCTCTGTACCTCTTCCTCAAGGTGCCTCATTTTCTATAGCACGCCATTTTCTGCAGTTTGCTGTTCTACGTAGTGCTTGGGGGCCTTGGAAAGGTGCCCTGCGAACACTGTTACCCACTGCACTCTCAAAGCTGCTTTAGCCAGAGGCTGCGGAGCTACAATAACCCACTGATGCACAAGGAGGTGCCATGGGCCCACCAGAGCCGCATCTCTCCTTGCTCCCAGCCAGCCTAGAGCACATGCCCTTGCTATAACCTTCTAACACGTGCGCAGGCTCCTTGCGCTCAGCTTGACTGACTCAGGGCTTTGCACTCGAGCCAGCTGCCCCCTTGGGTGGCCAAGCGGAAGCTAAAAAGCTGGCAATGCAGCAACCAGGATGCAGCACCTCCAACAAAAGCGGAGTATCAGCTGCCAATTTGATCCCTCTGGAAATGCTGGGGTACCACAGTGCCATCACGCAGCCGGGCTGAGGCCAGCTTGGCACCAAGGGAAGGGTCTGGAGCTGCCAAAATTGGGAGGCTGCCCAGATCTGCTTACCTTCAAGATGGCAATGAGGTGACCATACCACTCCCAGGCCTTCTCATGACAGGTGATTTCCCAGCATGGGAAACACAAACATCAGGAGCCATATTAGAGGTGCCGGGGAGATCTCAAATGCCACATTGACCCTCAGACTGGAGTTTCTCTACCTGTAGTCTAGCACAGGGCAATAAAGCACTGAACTAGCTGCTAGCAGCACCTGCCACACCAGCCCAGCTCCTGGGAGCATCTCCTGGGGCCGCTTGGGTGCCTGAGCCACCAGCTGCTACATCTCCCTTGCTCTCATTCCCCCATGAAGCAGTAGCACTCTCAGCAGTGATGATGAAAAGGAAGAAGAACTTTCTGGGAAGTGGCCAAGATACGCATGTACACCAGGTTTCATGCCAGGGTTTCCGATTCTTAGAGCTACGGAAAATTTAAAAACCCTCAACAAAACCCTCCATAAAGAGTTTGCTGCACCTATATGGGATGGCACAGTGAGGGCCCTTTTTGAGAAAGAGATTCAGAGAAAATTAAACACAGGCAAGGATGAAAAATGGTCTTAATAGATCATTAAATTCCCAGCTTCAATGGACTCTTTAGAGAGCTGCTGCCCAAGGCAGGGTTAGGCCCTGGCTGCGGCAGCGACGCCTCGAACAATTGCAGCTGCAGCGACTGTGCTAGGGAAAGCACTCTGAAAAGTTTCTCTTCTAGCCCTTGTTATCTGTTGCTTCTGGCTTTTGGGGATGGCATTTTCCAAACTTGGTCCCTGAATCATTCTGATGAGAAAGGCAATTCTGGGAAGAGCAATTTGGCTTGCAAGGAATGAAGGGGAAGGAAAACTCCCTTCTAATGAGAAACTTCTTTGCTCCATTCCTCATCTCTGGGAAGAAACAGCTGATACAAGCCAAAACCCCCTCTGTGGGGAAATGCTGCGTGCGTCCCTTCCCGGGCAGGCCAGACGGACCCCGCAGTACTCAGCCCATGCACGCTGAAGGCTTGGTGCCACATGATGCTCTAGTCGCCCCGCACGGGGCAATACGCCACCAGGCTGTCGTGGAAACACAACTTGCGGCTCCAAGGTGGCTCCCATCTGGCCAACCCGGAGTGGAGACAGAGCGCTCAGCTCCGCCAACACACGCTCCGCCTGCGGAGGTATGACTTGGAATTAACTTGACAGTCATCCCTCCTCTGCTCCCGTGGAAAGTCACCCTCTTTGCCCAGATGCATCAAAGCACTTAAGCGCAAGCTTAACTTTGGAGGATTGTGTCTGGGTTTACGTTCTGCACAGATATTATTCTCATTATCATTTGCTAAGCTCCTAAGCTGTGCGGCTAAGGAAGATCTTCGTTGGCATGTGCATGGCTGATGCGAGCGAGCAGTGAAAGGTCCCGAACAGGCTGGCGGTGCACGGGGGACAGACTCTGCCGGTGTCACGACTGCTCTCCTCCGGGGTGAGCGCAGCCCCAGCATTTGCCTTTGGAAGCTGAGAAGTGGCCTCCGGCCGCTTGACGGGACGCGCAGATGGGCTGAGCAGGTGAGCTGGGCCCAGGAGTGGTTCCACACCACAGACCTCATCTCTCCTCCCTCCTCTCCATGGTCTTCAGACAAGCTCAGAAATGCCATTACAAGAACATTAGCAGCTGCAGGATTAAACACTCTAATGGCAGAAAATGAGAGTGTAAAGACAGCACAGATAACCTTAACTCAGCCCCCTTGCGGGCATACATTTTGATTGCTGTTTATGTATAACACTTCAGCCTGAAGCTAAATGAGCTTGGGAGTTAACTGCCTCCTGCCCTGCTTGGTACATAAGGCAAGCTGTGCCGCCACATGAAAAGAAATCGTATATTACATGGTTTTTGACCAAGTTATTAAACTATGTACCTTAGAGAGACAGGAGCTCATCTTATAAAAGTCTAAGTCAATAAAGACACTGGGCTGTTCCAACAGCGAAAATAGCAGAAGTGCACAAGAACAAACAAATATTACTTGATGCGCACAAAAGCGGCATGATATTAAATTGAACTCTCTGGAAAAAAAGGATGTTTTCATACACACAACTACACCCTCACCCAGGTTGGTCACCTCCCGATTTACATGTTCAGCCATGCGACCTCCAAATCCTCTTAACAAGTGCCTTTAAAAATTGGGTATGTTTAAAAATGACTTTCATCTCTCTCCTGCCTGCAAGACCCCTGCCTTACCAGGACAGGAATGCCATCTGCGGCTCTGGTGACAAACTAACCCATTTTGAAGATGATGGAAATGGGTTTTTTTTGCCAATTTCTAGAAAAGACCCTTTGCTACCACATCTAATTTGGTTTTTACAAGCATGTCCCTATTGTTCTGTGGGTGGAATCAATTGTGGATGCAAAGGAGAGAACTTCGATGGGTAAGTGTCTGATTTATGGACAGTAAAAAAAACCCAACGCATTTGCACCTGCTAATCAAGGTAGCTATCCATCTCATTTATGCCACTGTTCTGGCAAGCCTGACAGCACAAAATCAGAGGCAGTTTTTTCCAGCATTTGGCCCTGAGGGACCAATTCTCCAGCAGGCCTCTTAAGCTATGCCCACAGAATGTGCAAAGTGAATCAATTTTGTGCATACAAAGCAGGTAATTGTGCTCACAAATCAAACTTTGCATATACCACCACAAACGGATGCCCTCATAACCATTACCAGTGCCGATAAGGGAGGCCAGCGAAAAAGCAGCACTCCTTGATTTTATGAGAAGGTATCCCAGCGTGTGGCACAAATAGCAGCACTAGCAACATACTCAACATCCTTTGAAAAAACAGAGAGCAAGGAGAGTTGACCCTGAGTCACAGAAGAAGACAAACTTTCTCTATTCCCAGCTTAAACAGCACTGTCAGAACCTGCCAGCAAGATGGGGTGTTTTGGCAGAACCTCTCCAACAGAGGAGAGGCTCTGATCTACCTCAACTCTCAGCTTCACTGCACAATGGACCATGGCCCGATCCAGAAGAGGTGCCTGGCTTGTCCAAGCTGAGCAGTGGCAGCTTGATGCAGGCAAACAGGGACCAAGCCACCACGCTTACCATAATGTCCGCAGATCGGAGGTGAGGACCCTCAGCAGAATCTATTTACTTATTTATCTGCAATCATTTCAGACAAAATGACTTGGCCATTTCTTGGTGGGGGTGGGGGGGAGAAATTATATTTTGCTCATGTGTGGATGTTGGTGCCCTCTTTGAAAAGCTCTGATGAGCTCATACTTTGCAAGATAGGGTTGAAATTTGTCAGGGGGCAGCAATCATTTAATTAAAGAATGACTCACACTGCAAAGACACAAGGGAAGGCAAATTAAGGTCAGGCAAGCACAACATATTTTGGCATTTCCTAGTGTTTCAGAACCACAGTTTTCTGTGTGGATTATTATTCATAATGAAGTAGTACTTGGTGGCTTGAGTCAAGAATTGGCCCATCAGATGCCCATAACAGATGTTATATGAAACTCAACCCCAGAAGAGTCTTCTGTCCTAGGAAGGGGTAGGAGTTGAGTCACACCAGACAGTGCATAAGCGAACCAGTGCCCTCTGATCACGTGTGCCATGAGCCCTCAGCGCTGCCACAGACAAAGACTCCTCCTTGCAGAAGTGGAAGAGGTCTGCCTATACCTTGGAGGCGAATTACAGCAAGGAAGCTTTGGGACAAGGCTGTATTTACACTGCAGTGGCAAGTGGCCTCTAAGGGGAAGACTAAAGTCAAACTAGCTGCCAACCGGCTAGAGCACCTCAAGGCTGGCCCTGCTGGTGTTCGCAGGGGGAAGCTTTCAGGGCACTTGTTCCCCAGACATGAAGAGCCTCATACTCTGCGCAACCGCATGTCTGCCCAGAGGTGATGAGGCACCTTTCCTCC
The DNA here is from genome assembly GCF_036370855.1 of Dromaius novaehollandiae. Taxonomy (NCBI): domain Eukaryota; kingdom Metazoa; phylum Chordata; class Aves; order Casuariiformes; family Dromaiidae; genus Dromaius; species Dromaius novaehollandiae. The sequence continues at coordinate 5,595,931 of NC_088117.1, forward strand.
CCGCTTTGGTTGAACTTTCAAGCACCACCTGCTGCCAGGCTCCTTCTCCTGGATGCTTCACCCAGCCCAGAGGGGACTGAGGGGAGGGGAAGCCCCCAGCATCCACTGCTTGGGATGCTCACGGAGACTATAAAATTCCTGGATAAGGTAGGGTGTCAAAAAGACACTTCCAAAGGCCTAATTTTCAGCGGATGGTTGCTCAGCTCTTCATAAAGTTTGGAACCCCTTAAAGGACTCTCAGAGTTAGGTTCTGAAAATCAGTAGCCCCACCAGCCTGTGCTGCTCTACCCCTGAAGAAGCAGCTGGCATAGCAGGGAGAAAGATTTTGCTTTATCTATGTGCAAATTTCAAGGCTGGAAGAAAGGGGGAAGAAGCTGATTTATAAATTTCATCTGGGGCACCTGCCGGTTCAGATCCCGGCTGCTCTGTCCTTAGCTCCGCTCGCTGGGCTGAGGGAATACGCTGGCTCAAGGCAGCTCACGCAAGGCCCCGGGGAGAAAACGCGCATTGCAATATGTCGCGTACTGAGCTCTGCTGCCCAGTATGCACTGGTGCTTCAACGCCTCCAGGGCGGCTGGGGCTGCTTCCTCACTCTTTCTGGTGACTGGTGACCCAGTGACATCAAGGATGCAACAGACTCCAGCAACAGGCTGAGTCGTCACCACCCCGGGCTTCTACCACCAATGCACCGGGTACAGCAGAGAGGATGGAGAACAGGGAAGGGAGCTACAAAGCAGCCGGCAAGGTAGGGATGTAGCGCAGTTAGGATGTAGAGCAGAGCACCTCCTGGGATAATGAGCACTGCAAACCAGATCTGACACATCCTGCTCAAGCGTGGGGCATCCAGCAGGAGAAACAAGTGGCTCCAGCGAGCGGGAGGCACACGGGGAGCAGCAGCTGGGCAAGTATGTCAGAACAGCAGTTTTAAAACAGCACAGACTGCGTGAGGATTAAACTAGCTTTTTTTAGTGCCAAGGATGGCATGGGGCTTGCAAGCAGAGCTGCAGGGCTCGTTCCAACTGGGAAATCACATTTTACCTCCATACGGTCTCCCCGTGGTTTCAGCTGCAGGCAGAATTTTTTTCTTTTCTCCTCCCCTGAACCAGGGATGGGTGAACTCATATTCCCTCTCCCTCAGAGGCAGCTGCGTATCATAGATGCCTAAAATGATTCTTCTGCATTAGGACACCTGGAAGGGAAGAGCCTTCTCCCTGCACCCTCTCCATCTGCTCAGGTGGCTGCTCCCCACCACCCAGCCCTTCTGGGGATCGTAGGCGATACGGAGGGCTTGTCTACCTTGGAAATGCAGTTAGGATAGTTACTCTGCTTCAGCTATGCCTGTCAGTGTCTCCAGGCAGACAAGCCTTCAGAAACCAGACTACCAAAAAGGGAACACTGTCTTGACCACGAAAACAGATCTGTGACAACACGTATGGTATTTACGTCTCAGCTGAGAACAGATGGATGAAAACAGAGGTTACACCCAGTCCACACCTTATTCATGATTCACAGCTCATGATTCAGGAGGATTTCTTCCTCTCAGGACACCATGTATTAGAGTAACAGCCCATGGCACGATGGAGCCTTCTCCTCAGTAAGGTGTCCCTCTTCAAACCCACTGACAAAACCAGCAAACAACATCCCTCCTAGCAACCAGAAAGTCTCACACACAAACACAGGTAGCAGAGAAACTCTCACTGCCAAAGGAGCAGGGAAATGGCCTTCATGGAGAGCCAGGAGTTAACCTGAGAAAGGTTTATCTGCAAGCAGTCAGGACCATTTGCATGCTCTTCAGATGCAGAGCATGCCAAGAGCAACAGGGCCACTTCTCTGTGCCCCGCCACGAAGGCAATGGCATTCGGAGGTGAGGCACTGGGGAGCAGCAGCTCTTCTCAGCCCTGCAGGGGCACCACAGGCCCCTCACTACGAAAACCCAGCACAGCCACAGAGCCACCTCCACACACCAGGGCCTGCCCCCTCGTTATCTGCACCAGCTGAGATGTCACCTCACACGAAACGTCACTTGGCCAGGGTCACACACCTACTCACACATGTATTTCCCACCCCGTACCCACCCCTGCCTTATTCACTAACTGTACGTTTCTTGTCTTCTGCACTCCTGGCTCGCTGCAGACGTCAGAGCCCGGTTTCTCACTGCACGACATACGTGGTGCCCGGACAGCGCAGGATTGCGGGTGCCTGTAGCTCCCATGGCGTACCAGGAGCGCATAGACCAGGAGGAGAGCACAACACTTCTTCGGCTGGCCCCGCATCGCAGAGTCCCAGCACAACTGGCTGCTGCTTCACAGGCTATTGCTTTCGTGTGCAAGCAGAACACGCAAAAAGGTCATTTATAGATTAAGAAAGACAACATATCTTGAAACTCCACAAGGAAGGGCTGGAGGAGAGATCAAACCTAGGTCACATCAGGCAGAAGCACTAACGAGAAATGCCGTGCTCTGCAGTGGAATAGTTTAAAAAAAAAGGGGGTGGGGGGAGGGGACAGGGCTAAGCTCACGATTAGATTTGCCAGCCTGGACAGCAAGATAGCCCAGTTTATAAGCAGCTAAACTCCACACACCTGCAGTCCTTCCAGCCTTGCCAAAGAACAGATAGGTCAACTATTTCTAATCCCCCTCCTGGCACACACCTTCTTAATACCTTGCTGATGGGGGTCATCACTGTATGACCCTGCTGGTACCTTTCAGTCCTCTGTGCCTAACAGCAGGCTAAAGTATAGGTAAACTAGGCGTGCATCGAAATACAGACACACCAACTTCCTCCCTCGCATCTCCAAGCTTTGTAAGGTCTTCACTTTTCCCAGGCCTCGCTCACCTGTCTCCTGATCGCAGAGTTGTTCACAGGCATCAGTGGTCCTCTGTCCACAGAGATCTCTCACCCAGGGGGAGGTGGCGTTGATCTGATAATAAAGGGAAAGCTTGGCTGGATTTAACCAGTCGGAGATGTCCAAGTAGCTCCCCTCACTCACCACAAAGCTGCTGCCTGGAAGGTGAAAAAAAAAAAGTCCTTAGGCAAGTGTAAGAAACCAAAGCATTTTACATGAGGAGGAAGAAAAGATTTCTTAAATAAGGCACTGAAGAATTCATACACTACACAACAGAACTTCTGAGCGAATGTCTCATCATTTCCCATCACTGATCCCATAATCTGATCTGTCAGTCCCCAGCACTCCTCTTCCCTAACATGTATAGTACCAAAGTGGGGACCATTCCTACAAAATGCTGTGAATTGGACTAGGAAGGCCAGTTGTGGACTTTCCTGCCCTATCTGATGGATTATTCAGCCATTTTCACCCTTTTTTCCTGGTTTCTCTTTCAAGGCTGCTGTTAAGAAAAAGCATTTGTCCCAATATCAGAGCAGTTCTACTTTTCAGGAGCTGGTGTAAGGCCAAGCTCAACAAAATAATACTAAATTCACCAATATTCAGACCCAGAAAACTTCAGCTGTCTGCACAGTTCTCTCCATGCCAAAATGCCCCAACCAGTGGTCCGTCAGCTGGGACACTGCTCTACCTGAGATACCTCCATACTACCAAGTATCCCAAGATACTGGATTTGATTCCCAGCTCTCTGCAGAAATGCGGACAATTACTCTGCTCTGTGAGATCGGAGCATCACTTCTCCAGCTCACGCGGGTGGTGTCCAGGAGACACTTGCATTGTGGATCGGTGCATTCATATGCAGTGGCCACATGTGCTATTCCCACCTCATTTCACTCACGGTGAGTGGACTGGCCAACACACTTCTTGTACGAGAAGTCTCATCTCAAAGCAACTCCCTTGCTTTCTCCCTCCTGAGAGTCAGAAGTGAATTCCTGCCAAAAATCTTTTCTTATGAAATCTTACATTTATTTTGTGAAATGTATTTTTCCCCACTGGCATCTGGGAATATGCATCATCTAATTAGCCAAATAGATTTTCAGTTCAGCCCAATCATTTCCTTATCTAACATCTGAGGCCCTGCTTCGCTCGGGGGATTTTGCAGGCACAGAGGTCCTCATTAACTCTGATCTTCAATTACATTGATTATAAGACTGCCTCCATAATAGTGCTGCACAGATCAGAGGGGAGCCAAAAAACCTCTGCTCTTAAGTGGTGTTTTGCAAAAGTTACCAGGGTAAAAGCCTCTAAAACCAGGGGGAGAAAAAAACCTTCGAAGAAGAGTGGGCAAGGTGAAGTGTCAGATAGACAAGGAGGTAACAGGCATCCTTCCATTAAGTGCTAGGACTTCAGTCACAATTTGGAAGCATGGGCAAACTTTGCAACTAGCATCTGAAACCTCAAATCTTTCTTAAGGATTACCCAAGGATGGTAAGTCTATAGATCCACGGCCTACTTTCATGCAACTTGAGAGCTTACATCACTTAGCCAAGGACTCACTTTTCTAAACACCACATGACTTTTTAGCTCAATGAAAGCCAAGAGACTTAAAAGCAAACAAACACACACACAGCAGCAACTACCCCTTGTGAACCTGCTTGAGCGCAAACTACTGAATTCCTTTTGAATGAGTGTCACTGATGCTTTAGAAGGAAGCAGCCCTTCTAAACCTCATCCTGCACCATGCTATCCATGCAGAATATAAAAAAGTGGAGCCCGAAGTCCAGCATTCAAGCAAGGACCTCATTCCACAAGTGTTGAGATCGCAGCACCATAAAAATCTGAGCCCTAATTTGGGCACGTCAATTTGCATCTTTTATGTTTATACTGTTTATACACCATAAACACATGCACAGATGTATCTTTACACTCATAGCCAATGGAGGTGGCAAAACTACTTATTGTACAAGCAAATGAAAAGCAGAGACGCAGTATCCAGCTGTTTCTGGGGACACAGCAAGGAAGGAGCCTCAGTCACCAAGGCTGCATGATACAGCTCAATCGGACACACCTTAACAGTAAATTACGGGGTAAATCCCACAGCACCAGTGGAATCCATCGAAACACTGAGCATAACATATTCTTTTAGAGCCAGGTAATTTTTTCTTTTAATTCTCATTCTTTTCCATGAATATTTAAAGCTATCCTTAAATACTAATGATAATTACTACTGATTTATTTTACCAAACGGAAATGCATCATGCACCCTTTGAGGCTGTTTATTATTTACATATATAAATCTATGTAGTATCCTGTCAATCTTCATTTTGTATTTTTGGAATTACCTAATAAAGAGCGAGGCTCGAGGAACATGTCAACACATTTTGAGGCACGGATACAAACAACACCCTCTGCCCCCAAAGGCTGAAAAGCAACAACACCAGTTCACGATTGAATTGCTGCTTAATGAACCCCGCTTCTATTTAAAATATGGTCAGACTGAAGCTAATCGAAGCAAATCAGACATGAAACACTCGTATAATTAGTATTCATAAGATGAAGGTGACTCAAAGTGGGCCGGGTGTCCTGGCATCAGGCACCCTCTGTGGAGGGGACCCGTGGTCTGGTGGGCGATGGACGGGGCAACTTCTGGAGCACCCTTCCAGCCCCATTTTCTGAGCTCTGCTAGGAGGAGAAAGCAGGTTCGAAGTGACCTACCAGACTTAAGGTGCTGATGCCAAATTTTCATTTTCTTTGGAAAACCCAGCCCATTTGTTGCTGGGAGAGAAGTATATATATATGTATAAAAGAAAGAGACAACTATCTATTTATGGAGCCATTTTATAAAGCAACGTCAAAACGGGACACCCAGAGGGGAGCTGATAAAACTTTTTTTTGGCAGAAGACAGAAGTCCAGTGTCCACATAAAGCAGGATGCACTTTCCATCAGATGGCTTGAGCCATTTTCTCGAGCTGCTCCTCACCTGCAAGCTGCAGGTCTGCAGCCACGTAGGACGCGGGGTGGGACAGGCTGGCCAGCCCCAGGTGGAATTTGCTTTGGACTATAAAGCACAGATTTGGGGAGCCTGAAGTAATTTGCACATTGATCAGGCTTTGCCATGTTATGTACATAGAACAACCTCCCCCAAAATACCACAGTTATAACTGAAAGAAAACAAATGATTTTGTCCTGCTATTTTCAAGATGAAATATTTAGTATAATTTTAGTAAGTCTGATTGAAAAATCACCCTCAATGTTAAAAGTTAAAACAAAAAAAGGCATTGCCACCAGAAGCAAAAATGTTTCAATCCCAAATCACTGAATTCAATGCCAAATGGAGGCATTTCCACTTGAATCTGAGGAAAAAAAATTGGGAAAATAAGAAGTTTTGGTTAATTGTAAACACTTTCCTTTCTTCCCAGGAGGGAGGAAGGAGAGGAGATTTTCCAGCAAGGAAATTTCTCACATCTTTGAAGCTGACTGTGTCACAGCTCAGACGGGTAAGAGTTTCAGACATCTTCACAGATATTCTCATCACTCTCACACTTCCTCAAAATACACACAAACAAACAAACAAACATCCCAACCTTGATCCTTCTTATAGCTTGCCTAAGAAAAAATAACAGCAAAAGGAGTTTTACAAATATTTTGAAAGCTAAAATTCTGAAGCTTTCAAAGCCTTTTTACATATATTTTCCCTTTATTTTCAAAGAATGGATACATATAAAACAGCTTTCGAAAGCCGCCAGCGTGCAGTTATCAAAAATATCTCGAAAAGCTGAAAAGGGGCAGACTGAACATCAAATCCTTTTAGAAACTATCCAGAACAAACATTTTCTAAGCCAGAGCCATTTCAAACGCCTTTGGTTTGTCAGAAACATCAGCCAGATGTGTTTTCTCCAATGCGCAGGCTTTTAATAAATGCCAATAAAAGAGGGCAGAGCGAGGGGGACGCAAGCACCCCGAGCGGCTCCCATGGTCGGCGCAGAGCCGGGGCACCCCAGGAAGGTGCAAGCTGCCCTCTGCAACTGCTGCTGACCGCAGGCACTCGGGCGAGCAGGTGGCAATTCGAGATGATAAACGTTCATACGGTGCTTTGGGGGAGAAAACCTCCCAAAGACATGCATGAGAGATGGTGCACCCAAAATCAAAATCAAAATCGCCCTGCTGCGAGCGCCCTCCCCTCCGTTTGCTGCACGAAGGGCAAGAGCCTCCCATTCAAAAACGCAGTGAAACCCCACATACAGGATAATATTTAGGGTCCAAGGTAAAGTAACCACCAACGTGGCATCAACCAGGTGAACAGAGGAATAAAACAGCGAAACCTCTGAGCTTGCAGCCCCCAGCTCCCCGTGACCCAGCTGCAGGACAGACGTCCGCTCCGCTGCCTGCACGGACAGCAAACATCGCAGCACGGTGGCACCGAGGCTTCAACACGCGGCGACGTCCAGCCTCGACCACATCCCAGCTCCGCGAGGACGTCGGGACATTGTTTTGTTTGGATTTTTGCATGTGTGTGTTTTTCCTCCCCCCTTCCTTCCCCGATTCCGATCAAAGCCGACGCCGCTCAGACAGCATCAAAAGTTCACGTCTCTTCTCCGCGGGTCTCCTTCAAAGTTCAGGGGAAGTGCTTAAGCCTTGACAAAAGAAGCTTGAAGTTTTGACATTTCAAAAATCATTTGCCAGAACAAAACAGGATAAAAAAACAGCTCAGAATAGATATTTAACAAGGGAAAAGAACAAAGCACCCAAAAGGCAGCCAAAAGGATTGGGCTTTCTTCCTTTCTCTCCCTCTCTTTTTTTTTTTTTATTTTTAAAGGGAGAGATCAAAAATAATTTTTTTTTGAAGAATTTCTGTTTCTTCCTCCCTCCATCCTTTTTGTCTTCTTTGGTCCATTTGCTCCATCTTGGCCAAAAAAACTCCTTTTGATCTAAAATTAATGTTCTGTGTTTGAATGCAATGGGAGGTCATACCACAGGTCACTCTTAATGCACCCACCCCAGCAGAATCAAACAATTACAACCCGGTTCCAGGATTATTCTGGTTTTTTTTTCCAAACACTGCAGGGAGAACCACACCTCCTGCTCCATTCTGTAGGACTTCTACCTACACAGCATTACCCTATTCAATTCCTTCAGAGCCCTATTTTTTTTTTCTTGTTCAACTTGAAGGAACGTTTCCCAAAAAGGAAATTCCTCCCTTATCAGCTCTCTCTTTCCAATCCTTGCACCGGAGAATAAAATATTCTGTTTTTTAAATTTGTTTCAGGAATTTCAGATGAAGAGCCAGACAGGTTCAATTCCCAGGACAGACATACACCGACCTAAGCGAGAAAACGGGGCTTGGTGGAGGATTGTATCCACAGATTAATGCAGTGCTCAGCTCTCCTCCCCCTCTCCTCCTCAGCTCCAGACTTGGCAATTATGGAATTATTTTGCCTCTTCAAATTTGAATTCTTAATTCTTCACTCTAAATTGAGAGCAGGGAGACTATCACACCAGGTTCAAAGCTAAGATTTCAACTTCATCTTGCTTTTCAAATATTTTCTCTTGCAAATAAAGGTGAAATGACTCAACCAAAAGTTAGGTTGGTAACTTTTTTAAAACAAGAGAAGTTTACACATATTCCTTCCTCTTTCGTTTATTTTTCTGTTGGCCAAACTGAAGCCACCGTGAATCACAAGTGGCGCTTGGCTCCAGGCTGTCTTTCGCTCACACCAGCGCTCCCCGACCCGCAGCGGCTCACAGCCTGGGACCCCGGGGGTTGGAAACATGCTCAAATCCACACGTTTTTTACACGGGCAAAGCAAATTAGTGATAGAAATCTGCATGTAATTACAGTTAAGACTCAAACCATCTTTTTTCTGTGGGAGGAGCAGGGTTACGTTTTAATCATTAAATGGCACTTTCTTGATAATTCTCACAGGCTCTTTCTTTGGGTTTTCTTGGAAACACGTCTAGCTTTCATTAGGGCAGAACTTCCAACAAAGAATACGCATTTATTTAATTTGATATGCAAAGTGACTCGTCCACGTTTTCCAAAATCCAAGTGGAACCAAAACACTCGAGTGCAAACATGCCAGCAGATTTGACTCCTGCAAGAGACTTGGGCTAAACCCCCGCTCCCCGGTCAAATGAAGGGATCCTTTGCCTCCTCTCCGCCAGGCACCATCGCACTCACGCACGCCTGTGACAGCTTTAGCATGCTTTTTGAGGTCGTTTTTGAAGTGCTTTGTTGAACAAAAGCAAAAAAAAAACTGTGAACTGCTGTTGGCGGCCAGCTTCGCTCTTGCTTCTCCTCTCACAATCCTTGGAAATGTGCTCTAGGTGACCATGCTTGAGCAAGGGGGTTGGACTACATGATCTCCAGAGGTCCCTTCCAACCTCAACCCTTCTGTGATTCTCTCTCGGCCCTGCATGCCGGCAGCCCCAAGCTTGGCCCCTGCCTTGTCCCTTAATCCATGTCCTCCAGGTCCGCTCCCTGCACAGGGGCCAGAGAGGGCAGGCAGCCCCTGGGAGAGATGCTGCAGGGACTGCAAGATCCAGGATGACTTGGAGGAAGACCCAGCAGTCAAACTCCCAGCAGCCACGATATCCCCCACTGTGCTGTTAGACACTATAATTGCACAGGTGTTCATAATAACGTGTTCATGTCCGTGGTAGGCATTTGAGGCAGCAATGGCTAAACCAGAAATCAGATTCCTAAAGAAAAGCTTCTACTTAATGCTCAGTGTCTCCCAACTCCCACGCTCCAGCCTGGGGCTGTTTCTCCGCTATGCTCTCTAGATGTTGGACAAGAGTTCAGAGAAACCCAACCTAAATCTAATCCGCAAGGTATATGATGGATGAGGTACAATAAGCTTTAAAAATATATATATAAAATGTTTGTCAGTGGAGGAGTTTTTCGCCCGGCACCAAGACCAAGCATCCTCCCAGGAGTGCCAAAGCAGAAAACACAGCAAAGCTGGCAGCACGTGCAAAGTTAATAAGCCACAGGACCAAGGCGAGCCAATGCCTACTCATCAAGAGATCGTACATCAACACTACCGCTCGTCAGGGGAATTAAAAAGTGAAATACTATGTTCCTAGCTACACAACCTCAGAAAATGCTCTCTGCATTGCCGCAGTTATTGCTGCTGCAGTTATCCCATGTATTCTCATTTGAAAGCAAATATGGTCCAAGTCAGCTTGCAGGGACTGACTCGCCACCGTGCTGCGAGCAGGCCAGCTCTACTCCTGGGGGTGGGGGTGCCAACACGCACATCTCTCCATCCCTCTTCCCAGCAGGTTTGTAGGGTTAGCTGGCCAAACTGCCCTCTTCCCTCACCATCCCTCCCAAATCAGAGGTTCGACCACGTTGGTCTGAGCTCTGCAAGCTGGGAGATGCAGCTCCCCATTGCTGCCGAGTTCAAAACCTGCCTCCCTCAGGACACCATGACTCCCCGCTCCGAAGGGGCCCCCGCCGACACCATCCAAATGTCAGCGTCAATCCCTCCCCTCGCTCGGATAAACGGGACAAACTGAAGGCCACGGGGCTGGTGAGGCGGCATTCGCGCTTGCGGCGTGGGAGCCGGGCCGGCAAAGGGAAGAGACAAGCTCAGGATCAGAAGCCTGTCACAGGAACGATAAAAACATGATGTACTTCAGCCTACCGGATCGTATTAGTTCTTCATGCAAGGAGCGTTCGCGCCGCAGAGCAGTCTTGGAATCCCTTTGATCCAAGCTGATACAGTTTATAAATTGATGTTAATATTTAGAGTTCATATCTGGTAATGCTGCAGCCATTTGCTCACATTTTCTTGCCAGCCGAACAGGCGCCAGCACAACAGCGAGCTGTACCGCAGACACGGAGGTGACCTGCTGATTAAGAGCTGATGAAATTAAACACAATCTGCAAAGCCGCCCCTAAATACAGTCACCTTACCAGAAACACGCGGTGTCTGGGTCAGCCAGGCTTGACACCGACTCTGAATTGGGAATATATTGCTTCTGTTGAAGCACTGACACAGGTCTCCATGCGGTGAAACAGGCGTTTGTGCAACAGAATGGCTCAGGGTTGAGAAAATAGCAGAAGAAAAGCCTGATTTAAAGCCAGGCAATTCCTTCTATTGATTTCAAGGGGTGTTGATAAGGTCCTGACCAGCGAGGGAGCCTGGGACTCCTGTTTGCTGGTGGGGAAAGCTCAGGCAGATCCCTCTGAGGTTAGACCTCCTTCTCCATCCTTCTGGATTAAACTGAGGGTGCTTCATTTGTAAAGCACACAGCACGTCCAGCATTGCTCTAAAAGCAAGAGCACGAACCTGGGCCGGCGAAGCAGCCAGTTCCCCAGGTCCTGGGCTCGACTGCTCATTTTTATGCACCCGCACGCACAGCACGTGCCAAGCGCGCACGTGGGCAAACGTCTGAGGAAACAATCTAATGCCTGGTCACCTCTGAGGGCTGCACAAGATTGAGCAGGAGATGTCAAAAGCAAACAATTTAAAGCAACAAATTTAATTAAAAACAAAATGAGAAGTTGTTGAGAGCCCAACAATTGCAGTCAGCAGAGCTCAGTCAATCTTCGGGGAAAATTAACAAAAGCTGCTAATAGCGGCATCCAATTCCACCAGCGTCGTGGAGGAAACAATCAGGGGGGAAGGAAATAAATAATCTTCAGATGAAACAATTACTGATCAGCTGCGTGACAACCACCGAACGTCAGCATTCAGAGGGGGAGAGGCAGGCGCAGCAAGCTTAAAGCAAGCCACAGGCACGGCTTCCTCCAACGGCCGTCTTACCAGACGGTGCAGGCTCAAACCCAAAGCGCTGGCTTGGGCTTGCAGGGTCTTAACGTGGTCTTGAGTGGCAGCTCGGTGCTGTGACTCCCTGTGCTTGAACCAGCTGGGTGCCAGCGAGCCGCTGCACCTCGCCGGGGCTTTGCGTGGATGCAGGCTCCTTGCTCTCCTTCCCCCTTTGCTTCCAGGGCAGACCGGAGGTGCTGGTGGTCATCGTGGGGAGATTTATCCATGCTTGCAAGTAGGCTGAAGCTGCACTGGTAGAAATACCGGCGTTGGGCTGTTTGGCCAGGCTGGTCCAGGGCAGGAGCTCTGCTCCCAGCTGAAAGCGGAGGCTGCTGATGGGAGGCCAAGGCCCACTGGCAGGAAAGTGGTCACGCGTGAGGTGGCTTCGCTCACTGACCTACATACACCACGAAGTGCAGAGACCAGTGACGGTTAAGACAGAGGGATTAGCACATTGTCTCTGGCAGGCGTCTCCAAAGAGGAGGCACGGAGGTTGCGAATGTTCTGAGAGGTCTCTGAAGGGACAGAAACCTAGTTTATGCCCTTTCCTTTATTTCCACTTATAAAACAAAGCCCTACAAGCCCCTAGCTAAATGTAGCTCTTCCTTCCTTCTGTACGCAACAGAGGATCTCACCTACCGCTCCGACTAAAATATCCAGATACAAACATCCACCCACATCATATATAACCTCGATGCAGGCTGTAAAAATGGGAAGCTTTAATTGATACTATATTTCAAACTGTTGTGCAGCAAGGACACACTCCAGGCTAAGTCCTCCAGGGTATCTTTCCCCAGCCCTGCTTCCTCTGCAAGCAGCTCCCATTGCCTGCGTCTCTACTTTTTGAACGATTACTCACAAGAGAAACACTACTGAGTGCACAGAACTGAGTGGCCGACGCGTTCATAAGGGGTTTTATTGCTCAGATGGAGGGGCTCTCTATTCTTCCCCCCTTACCACTGCAAATTGTTCCTCTAAATAACGCATTACTTTTCCAAATCCTCATAAAAGCTACTACGATCCTTCCTCTAATTTGAACCTGCTCTGAAATGGTAACGGTACCTTCTGCTCAGCGGGGCGGAGGCTGTCCCTGAGCTCCTGACACGCAGAGGAAATCTCCGAGAGGACATTTCTGTCCCCTGGCGGGGCAGCAGTGGCTGAAGGGAGGAGAAGATGCTCAAATCATTTTGGGATGAAAAAAAAAAAAGAAAAAAAAAAAGAGATCTACCCCAATGTGGAGTAAATGGGGGCACGGGAAGGAGAAACCCACCCTCCCCTGCAGACCATGGGAGATCCTGAAGAAGCCGAGGCCTCCCACCCTTGCTGGTTTAAGGCAACCACCTGCACCTCTCGGCAGCCCGGAGGGCTGGGACGGAACCGGTGCCTTCCTCTGCCCCCAGCAGCCCTTTTGCCGAGCGCAACAAAACCCCCCGCGGCAAAGCAGCCTCCTTTCAGGGCATCCGACGGGAAGCAGCACAGGCACAAACCGGTCACCAGGCTCCCAGCCTTCCTGCCGGCGAAGAGCATGGCAGCTTGTGCCAGGCTTTTATGGATTTGGCTGCCCTGTAAAATGAAGACAGAGCAGCTGTACAAACCACGTAATAATTGTTCAGAGGGGAGGGCGGGGGGGGGGGGGAAGCCCATCAAACGAACAAAAGGAAGAAAATGAACCAAGAGAGAGAAATAAGGGCAGTGGAGAGAGGCTGGTTATTAATATTGCGGGTTGTAATATATTCTCCTGGCCTTTGCTGCCAGTTGGCTTCTGGTTCCTAACCTTCCCCCTTCCCTTTCCCCAGTGTGCTCAGGAGCATTTTTTTCTAACACCATTGCTTGCTCTAGAGGGGGAAAGCTGCTTCCCCCCGAGGCTAGAGGCATTTGGTGGGTTTCTCCCCCCTCCCTCCTCTTCTCAGCTTGGCTTTGGATCCTGGCTGGAGCTGACTTGCATCTATTTAAAGTTCTCTTCAAAGACGAGCCTTCACCTGCTAGGAGAGGGATTTCTTTCAGCCTCTGTCTTTGTTTGGCTTTTCCTGCAGAGGTGTTGGTAGCTTCTCTGCTTTAAAATTTTCCTTGGCTACCGGCATCTATTGATATACTGCATAGCAAAAAGGAATTAGAGGGTATCCTTCTCTCGTGCTGGAACATCTCAATGAATGCGCCATCCCTGCCTTCTCTTGCAGCCTGGCCTACCATCATGCAAAATACAAAAGAGCATAGCTTAAGGAACCAGACTATTTAAGTGCATGGCAACATCTACAAGACATGGAGTATACGGTTAGGTGTCATGTGCGAGGCTGCTGTAAGCCGGAGATCTCTCCATCTGGGCTGGAGAAATTGGCTCTGCTGTTGCTTAAATCACATGATGACACTCGTACCAAACCCCTAGTTCAGAGCTGTTGCACATGGGCAAAAAGCAGGTTTAAGTGGATGGAAATGAAGCTGTTAAATCACCGGGTTAAGGTGATTTAATTCCATCAGTGAAGGACTCCACAGGACAAGCTCTACCCGCCCTCTGCAAATAGAGCCCTGCATGGGAAAGCCATGAGAAGGGGTTGTGCTCTCCATCTTCTCTCAGCCCCCAGGGCTGGCTCCTACAGCTTCTCTGCACAAAAGGGAAAATTTCTCTCCTCCACTCCTCTGCCTTTCAGCAAGCACATTAAGAGCTGTCATCCAAACACATCATTCAGCCACTGACTTTAAACGTCGGACTCCATTGCTCCCTTTGCAAAGCAAAGAAACCAGTAACAATTCAGACTGGAGAAAGACCAAGTACGCAACACTTGGTGGTGACAGGGTGCCATTAAAATTTCCAAACACAGCTCACTTCTGTGATCTTCTTTAATGTTTTATAATATTTTGCTGTCAGTTTGGTGCAGTCTGGGAATTTGTTGTTATGTAAAAGAAGGGACGACTTAAAGTGTTTTTCTCTTCCCAGACGAGGGACTCCATCATTGCATAAAATGATGAAATCTCAGTAAAACTCATAGCCACTGCAAAATGTCTTTGCTGCTTCTATATGAAGAATTTGACTGTTTCACATAAAAAATATTTCAAAAGTTTTTGCAGTTTGTAATTATATTTTACAGTTTCATTACAAAGCTCATTTTAATTCTTCTCCGAACCATTTCCACCAGTCCTCTTGCCACTTTCTCTTTAGAAAAGTCATTAAGTCAGGACTGGAGATCATCCTATTTCCCCCAGTTTCAAGGATATTAATTTGTTTTATTGGTATTTCATTGTCGTCTCCGTTCGAGTCTTCTCGGTATTTGCATAATTTGCACTGCCACCTCCTTCCTGGCGACAAGCACACTCAGCTCCCTTTTCACTTTAATGCTATGGAGTCACATTACATTCTGTTTTATTTTATTTTTCAAGGATACAGTGTCTTTCTGGGGTTAGAGCTGCAGCCCAGGAGCAGGATGCCAGGGCTCCTGCCTGCCTATCTATGCCGCTGACTTCCCGTCCTCTTTGACCTTCAGCAAATCACTTGGGCTCTCTCTGTCTTGCCGTAACCAGTTTTGGGATGGGAATGATATTCCTCTCCCAGCTGAAGTGCTGCAGACTGAGAGTTAGGTTTACACTGAACTGGTCAGCACCTGGCTCAAAGGGACACGATCCTGGAATAGCCTCTGTTTCCCAAGTGCAAGAAGAGTTTCTGCTCTCTGGTTGTTCGGAATGACGATCTGTGAAACCTTCCATAATATTTTTTTGCAGACTGGACAATATATACATGTCTTTTAAAAACAGTTAAAGACACCTCTTTCATGTCTTCTGAAGCTGAAGTTCAGTTCGTCCAGTTTGAGACCAAAGAGTAGACCCTCTCCTCCTCTTTTCTTTAAGGGTCAAAGTTTGACTTCTGGGTTATCTATCCCGAGATTAGGCAGCAATTTCCAGAGTTAGCAGCTAAGAAGCGTTCTCAGGGATTAGCGTACAGAAGGGCTCGTGCCCCAGCATTGTTTGCACAGCGATATTAACCCACTGGCTGCACAGAACTTCATTCCCATCAGCATCGTTGCAGCTGCAGCAGAGACGCGGGAGTGTTTAATGAGCTGCCGCTGTGGAGCTGTTGCCGGTGAAGGTCTGCGGTAGGGCTGGGGAGAGCACGTGCTCTATCTGCGTTATAGTGCAGGGAACTTCCTATGAATTCATACTAAGGCCAAGGAGAAAACACTCTTATCAGGGCTGAGCCCCACTTAAAACAGGCTGGAGAATTCCTCCCCATCACAGGGCAATGGTCTAAGACCCTCTTCTTTACACTCTGCTGCTGATACTCTGTCCCAGCTTTTTCAGCATCCACCTCTCCCCAACACGTTCATTCCCCCCGGATCTGCCCTCTGTCCTGACACCACAGCCATGGACAGCCCCGGGCTACACGGGAACGGTGCAGCCAGCCACCGCTGGCTGGTGATGCCCCAGCAGCCGGTTACGCGCTGGGCTCTGCACCGCGCACTTCTGGCAGAGAAAAGGTGCACCCTCAGCATGCCCCGAGCAGCGAGACACGCGCAGGAGCTGAAGAATTGGAACCGACTGAATAATGGGCCCCGTCTGCAGGAAGAAAATGAAATTTGCCCTCATGTTACTGAAAACTTGCACTTGACGCTCACTGCACATTATGTGGAAAAGGTCAGTGAAACACAACAAACGCGAGGAGCCCAGTTGGAGAAAGCAATAAATAGTGACAGCAGCCCTTGTCTAATTCTTCAAAGAATCTCTGCCTTTGCTCACATACTAACAATTTCACTCTCTACACAGCTAGAGGGGTCTGGGACAAACAGCTTTGCTCTTGCAGGATAGGAATACATCTGTGCAGTTTCCCAGGGCTCATCAGCAAGTTCAGAGAAAAACAGGAATACCCATCAGACACAAACAATAATAATAATAATAAAGACACAATTGAGATTTCTGCCTCAGGTCTACAGACATTCATGCTTAGCTCCTCTGAGAAGAG
The DNA here is from genome assembly GCF_036370855.1 of Dromaius novaehollandiae. Taxonomy (NCBI): domain Eukaryota; kingdom Metazoa; phylum Chordata; class Aves; order Casuariiformes; family Dromaiidae; genus Dromaius; species Dromaius novaehollandiae. The sequence continues at coordinate 5,612,496 of NC_088117.1, forward strand.
GGATCCCTCCACCTGAATGCAGAGGATCTCTGGAGCAAAGGCAGTTTCCCATGTGAAATGAGTGTAAGGCCACCAAGTCTGTGGATGTGGAGACAGGGATGGAGAGAGACAGATAGGAGCTGAACCATACCAGCACTGAAAATAGAAGTGCAGCCTAAAAGGACAGCCTTCCCCCTTCCCAAGATGACCTGCAAACCATCTTCATACATTCCTCACCGATTTCTTGCACCATGGCACAGATTTCAGGGGAACAACACTGGAAAATAATGTCGGGCTGCTGACATCCAGACAGACGCTGTAACCTTCATCTACACACTTTGCACTGATAAGCTCATGCTGGGAAGAACCCCCCTGAGGACTAGGAGGAAAGTTTACCACCCATGATCTGGTCCCCCAGGGATGTTTATAAAGCAGTGTCTCAGGTAGGTTTGAAGTAGGCTGCAAAGTGAAGGACTCCCACGTCCAGAACAGTCCTGATGGGGCGAAGGGGTCTAAGTCACCGGAGGGTCTTACCATCAGCAATGAAGTGCTCTGGTACGTGAAGAGTCACCTTCACCGTCAGCGGGCAGGACAGCTGGGAGCCGCACACCATGGCCAGGATGCAGGAGCTGACGGCAATGAGGGTCAGAGCCGTCTTGTTCACGGGGCTCTTCATCGAACCTGGAAGGCAGAGAGAGTGGTGGGTATGGAGAGCTGGCAGAGCGGCACTGCCCAGCAAGAGCAGGCAGCAGCCCAGCTCAGCCCCAGCTATGCAGGGCAGCTCAGGACAAAAAGAACTAACTGCATCAGAGGCTTTCTTGGCCTCTCTTCATCTCTGCACATCCACACACATCCCAGTGGTCCCATCACCCCAGTCTCTGGGATGTGCCACCACTGAAGTGCTTCACCCTCCCAGTGGGATTGCAAGGCAGACATGAGGGAAACTGAGGCACGGAGCCGGTGCAGAGACCTGGCCAGAGTCACAGAGGAATCAAGACTCAAACCCAAGACTCGCACCCCAGCCCAAAACTCCAAGTGCTGAGAACATCTCCTCCCCGCCAGCCTCATGACACCTTCTCTCCCCCGCTGACCGCACTGCAAGGATGAGGCCAGGCTCATCAGTGACTGATGCTGCTGGGAGGACACCCCATCTCACCGTGCCTCAGGGAAGAGCAGGCATTTAAAACCAGTACATAGCTCAGCAGCATTTAAAGAGCTTCTGAAGTCTTCAAACTCCAGCTTCCCAATCACATTTTCTTTGTTTGATTTTTTTTTTTTTAACAGTCATGTTGTTTAACTCACTGGGTTACATCAGTCTTGGGACCTATATTTTCCAGGGGACCTAGGAAACAGGCATTCATGAGTGCCCCACATAGATCTGCTCCCTGCCCTGGTCTCAGAGCTGGTCCCTGGAAACAAAGCTCCCGAGAGCCATTTTTCTGACAGGATCCCACAGCAAAGCAGCAGTCACTTTTCATCAGCCTTGGTTTATTTGTTGAATTTTGTCAAGTCACAGAAATAATCAAGCCAAATCTAAGGGCTGCCTGTATCATGGTACCATTTACTTTGCTTAACGCCAGGAAAAATCTACATCCGTAGATTCTACATAGCACCAGTGAATGTTAATTATTTATACATATATATCTAAATATTCAGACATCACACAGGGACTACAATGAACAACAAAGCAACCTACAGAGCCAGCTGCTTTTTATAGGCAGGAGATACTACCCAAAAAGTTTCATTTTGTCAGTCACAGAAGCTTACGGTATCGTCGAAACCCAGCTCACAAAAGGTTTCTCTGCAACTGCTAGCTCAACATTTTCTGACAAGAGAAAGATAGCCTCCGAAGCAGGCCAACTTGGCACCGAGAGATCCCAATCCTTGCCTGACACCCAAGTGATATGCGGCTCAAGCTGAGATTGCCTTCCTCCGCCTTGAAGGCCACCTGCCTAACAGCAAGGATAAGGGATGACTGTGCCTGAGAAATAACCCAGGGAAGGAGGTGCCCTGAGGCTGGGGAGATCCCACCACCCAGCTACTGGCAACACACAGCTCCAGCAAAGCCCGTTGGATAGCTTTTATTTTACCGTATTTCTTTTGTAATTCAAGCAAACGGAGGTAAGTGAAAACCGACATGCGAGCAAGGAACTCAAACATCAGCAGGTCCTGCCAGATGGGCAGTGGGTCACGGGAAACCCTTGCAGCACTGTGTGGCGTTAAGACAACTGAATCAGGTCAACTACGGTCTGGTGGGCAGACCAAATTGCGAACGATATAGCGGAAGGAAATGAAAATGGGGAATAAAGACAGGATTTTTGAGAGAGACCTGGTGGCCTCAGGGGTCCAGAGGCTCTCACTCAGCACAGGCCAGGAGTGAGCACTTGTCCCTATGAAATATCCTCCGCTGATATGGTGACTGTGACAAGCCATCCTCTGGTCACCTCTCTGCCTCATCAACAGGTCCTCACTGCCCATGAAGGGACCATCTCAGTGACCCCTTTTCTTCTCCCCTCCCTGCCAGTCTTGAGCTGCAAAAGGTGGCAGCAGCTTCGAGCAGCTCATCCCCAAGGCTATCTAACCCAACACCTTACATCAGCACCAAGTTTTACTTAATGATGGACACCTCTCACCTCACAGCCAATTCCCTTCTCTGAGGTTTGGGAGGCAGCTCCCTGCCACCTGAAAACCATCCGGGGAGCACAGAAATGCCAAACAGAGAGCACAGACCTGCAATTAGCCCGAGGTACTGCACGGGCTGGTAAGGGACAGCTCCGATGACCAAGTGGACCTGACTGCATCCCTCCTCCAAATTCAGGGAAGGCAGTTATTTATTTTTGGAACCTAATCCAGCCATTTCCCCCTTGCTCCCTGCCCTCACCACTTGCCATCTCATCAGCAAAGCGAGATTTAGAAAGCATCTGTTCGAAAATTGAACAGGAAATACATCCAGCAAGTTAGTGCTCAGGCGCTTCACCTTATAATCTGAGCAATTCCAGTGTTAGAAATACCGGTGCCAAGCAGAGAATTCACGTGCAGGCTGAGCCCACGACACCACCTGCGTTTTACAGGACAGGCAGGATGCCCAGCAAAAATCTCCTCTGCAGTAGGAAGGAGCCTGCGCAGCGGATGCTCCTGCTGGCATTTGCAGGACAACAGAAGAGGCTGACGTGCTGAGAAGCACTCCCATCACCCTGACCAACACAAGGACACAAAATGATTATTTATGAAGTACTTCTTACTTTCTCTATGAGTGCATCATCTAAACCTTGCCACTCCTATTCACAGCTTTTATCACTGATCTTGTGCTCTTCGCCTTGCTACGCTCTTTTTATTTCCCACCCTTTACCCATACAGTCAGCATAAGCCAGAACCTCCTCAGGACACAAACTCATCCTCTAGTGGGGCATGCTGTGCCCAGCACAGTGAAACCCTGCTTTGGGCTGGCGTTACTAATGCAAAAAAAAAAAAAAAAAAAAAAAAAAAGAAAAAGCTACAATCAGGATAATTGGACACAATCAGATATACAATAGACTAGAGAACACTGAATTTTACCATTATAAATCACCTTGCAATCCAGGGTCTTAAAGTGCTTTGCAAACATTAAATCATAAATCCCTTATGAGTTAGGCGAGTATTATCCCCTTTTTACAAAGAGCCTGAATCACAGGTATGACGGTAGTTTTCACACCACTTTGCAGCACAAGTGCAGCCCAGGTAGACTCTGGGAGCCCCAATCTACCCCCATCCCCTCCCCACTAGCCCCATGGGCTGCTTCTTTCTGCGTGACTAAGAGGAAAGGGGGCAGAGGAGCTCGAAACAGCAAAAAGCCTAGTAGAGTTCACTGAATTTGAGTTTGGCTGCCCAAGGAAAAGGACAATGTGCTACAAGCCTCATGTAACCACCTTCCCAACCCCCTGGCCTCCATCTCCCATTCATTTTCATCACATCTCTAATTCTTGACCTCTAGAATGGCCTGAAGCTGGCTTTGACCAACTGAACCAAAACAACGGGACTTCTGCTCGAACAGAAATCGGATTTCCCGTTTGGCTCCTTATTGCTCATGGCCAGCTTGCTGCCAGGGTTGAAGGGAAGCTATTAGAAAAGCAGATCCTTCCCTCGCTCTTTAAACAGAGGGACATTTCTCTCATTTTCCATCCCATCGTCTGCTCTTCAGGCCACTAACGCTCTGGCACGAGCACTTCTGCACTGTGTTTAAACACCCATCTGGAGACAAACAGCTTAGTGCCAGGCCTCTAAAAACACAGGCAAGTGTATGCTTTACAGCCCATTGCTAACTAAACAAACCTCAACAGGCTCACCAGGGCTTCGTGTCCTGGATGTGAAACAAAATGAGGACCTCCATCTCTGTTCCAGGGAGTATGCAAAACCATCTCCCAGCTGATGATTGACCAAACTGACTCATGATGCTGGAGACCAGAGCTTTGCCCATGTGAACCCTGCACTCTCCATTCTCCCCTTCCAGACTCAGGGCTTCTAAGGTGTTTAAATTACAAATCTGCAAACTCTGTTCAACTGAACAGGCTGGCATCAAGCTTGTTCTTTACCAAAAGGAGGAAGCCAGGGAGGAAACGAAAGATGTTAATGGATGGATGCTAGGACTGAGGAACCCCCCAGGCCCTCAGCGTGCAGCTCCCCACGACCGAGATGGGGCACTGCATGGTCCAGAGCAGCCGAGCAGCAGCGTTGCACTGTCCGCAGGGCACGGCTGAGACCCAGCTTGCTCTCCAGACTCCTCTGCTCTAATAAATCCATCATATATTGAGACGATCTCGCTCTATAGATTTTCAATTAAACAGCCTTGGCTAACCTGACGCGTTTTGGACTGTTTTAGCTGACTCGCAGCCCTGCCGCAGCCAGCAGGCATCTCCGAACGCTCGGGCAGGACGCGTTCGCCGGGCCCGGGGGAATGCCGAGAGCCGCGGTGGGCACCGAGGAGGGGCACCGCGTGCCCTGCTGCGCCGCCGCCCGCCCACGCCGGAGGAGAAGCGGTCAGAAGCAGGCAGCAGGACACATGCCAAGGATGAATAATAAGGAGAAATAACTTCTTTGCGGATCACGGAGAAATAACCTCTCCCTCCAGCCTCAGATTCCCAGTTGGCATGAGCAAAGGCAAGAGAAGCAGAAATGAAAGGCAAACTGTTCAGTTTTAGGGGAGAATTGTACCTGAGATTTTTCCTGCTACCGACCCAATTAACCACAGCTTAATTAGACAAGGAGACAAGAGAAGTTCAGGAATAAAAACCTCCTTTCAAAGCCTCTGACCCTGTACGAGTAGCCAGGGCTGTGGTCAGAGGCTCCTGCCATCACCAGCTTTCAGACGGGGGATGTTTTTCTCCCTTAATCTTTGCTGCCAATTAGACCGGCTCTGGCCTCCCGGAGAACGTGCGGGTCCCTTTGCAGACGGCTTAAAACAGCTTGCAAAAGCACCAAATTCCCCTGAAGATTTTGCACCTGCTGCAAGATGAAGATAAATTCAAAGCCACCAGTGTAAACGTGCTGCAAACAGACCCTCAAAATACGCCGTGTCTCCTTTGAAATATCATTTCCTCGTGCGGCTAATTACTCGCTGCTTTGTACACTTCTCCCTGCCCACCTAAAAGACGGGGGGGGGGGACCCAAAAAAGTCCAAGCTCGTTTCTTTTTAGTATTGGCAGCGTTACCTCAATTTTAAAAAAAAGGTGTGTTCTGAACACGTATGGATTTACAAGCAACACAAATATCTTGTGCTCTTGGTAATATGATGTTTCTAAATCAGGCTCATAAATACACGCTTGGAAGATTAGCCTATAAAAAAATAAACTTTAATTACCCCATCTTTATCAGCACACGGCCCACAGCGTTAGCCACATGTGGGTGTTAAATGCCGAGTGCTTTGCCATCTCCCCCGCCCCCCCCCCCGAGATAATAGCATAATACATAATGTTTCCAGGCTATTCGGATATTAAAATGTATTCCTACCACCCAGGAAAGACGGGGATACAGAAACCGAACCGGAGGAACACCGAGTGCCTGAACTGCTTAGCAACGGGCTGTGCCTGTGCTGCATGCAAACGCGCCCGGCAGCGGGAGCCGCTGCTCCTGCCCGGAGAGACGCCGGTGCCGGGGAAGAGGAGCGAGGATGCGGCCGAGGCGCAGTGTCAGCCCGGCGCGACCACGGCAGCAGCGCCTCGTCTCGCTTTGGGGGCACGCTGGGCAGCGGCCCCCGCGCTCGCGGGAGGGCTGCTCCAAAGCCACTGCCACTGCCGCTTTACGCGTGTCAGACGAGGCCAGCGCTCCTAACGATCCTGCTTCACAGCGGAGACTCGTTAACGCGGCACGACAGCATTTCCAGGACACCCTCGCGCGCAGAAACATCTCAAGGTGTTTGACAAGTAGGAGATCACGTTAAATCAGTCAAATAGCAATTAACAGCCATGGCAGAGGGCCGCCCTCACTGCAGAGCCACAGCCGCCCTCCACCCACCTGCCTCCATCCACCCTCCGCAGCATCAGCCCCTTTGCAAGGTCCTCCCCGTCCTTCCAGCAGGACAAGTCTTCCCCTTCCCTTCTGCACGGTGACGGTCCCCATTTCCCCACCCCGGCAGACCCCTGCACAGGATGGGACAGGATCCCCCTCCTTCCAGCACGGCTCTCCCACCCCGTGGTCGGCGCCTTCGCCCACCTCCTCCGAGCCGAGCGCTCAGCACAGAGCCGCGACGACCTCCCTGGCCAGCGCCCGAGCGGCGGGCTGAGCGTACGAGCAGGCCTTTCGCCACGCGTCCTCTTCACGAGGCCCAGCCTTCAACCTCCCCTCGAGCAGGCAGCTCCTCCATCGCCGCCTGGGGTGAACCTGAGCCCCAAGGCGACCCGCAGTCACAGGCCGGATCCGGGCTCCCGCGTCCTCAGCAGCCCCCGGCTCCTGCACGCCCGGGCTGCCCGGGTGCAGGCTTCGGGCACCCCGTGCCGGGGAGCCAGTGTCTGGCGTCCCCCCCTCACCTCCAGCACAGTTCTGGGAATGCAGAGAGAGCAAGAAAGCACAGGGGAAGGAGGGATGGAGAGAAACCAAGGAGGAAAACCACCACGTTGTGCAACAGAAGGAGATGATGAGATGCTCTGGAATATACCGAGGATTTGATCTAGGAGCACACCGAACCAGATTAATACTATTAACATTTATGAATTAGCCGTTAGCAATCAGCCATGTCCTTCGCTACAGAGTGGGGGAGTTGTGGAAAAGGTAATCCCCGGGTGGGGGGGATTACCCGGGCTCGGTGAGGTCAAGGACTCGGCGCCCGAACTCCTTAGCTGCGCGGCAGCCTGCGCCACTCAGCCTGGAGAGCACTTAGTGGCTCTCTAATAACCGGAGCCTCCGCTGTTTATCCGCTTCTGGAGTTGCAACGCCTTGTGCACTGAATAAATGCATTCGCTTCGTTTTTATCCCGTCTCCACCATTGCTCCCCCCCGGCTCGCAGAGGCACGCCACACGCAGGCAGCACTGAGAGGGGGCTGGGGGCGAGCGGGGGAGAAGGGAAAGCCCTGATGGCTGGGCGAGGAAGGGGACAGCAAAGGGCAGGTGGGGACGATGAAGACGACAGGGTGTGGGAGGCGACCCTGGCAGCCACCGCAGACAAGAGTTTGTGCAAAGCCTGTTTGCTCTCTGGCTGTTTATGCTGCTGCTTTTTTGCATTTCTCTAGGCATGGACAATTAAAATCAATGAAGTCAGCTTTGCTTTCTTGTTCTCAGGGCTGAATCGGTGGAGATACAATCACCTTAAAGAAACAGCCATATATTTAAAGCCAGAGGTTGCCTGTGCTGGAATTTGCTTTCACGCAAATCGATGGAAGCACTTCTCCTGGAATTAAGGCCTGTTTTTTTTTTGTTTTAAACCCCAAGCGAGTCCCAATTTTACAGCACACAAATACAAAGGCCAATCTGAGTGGAAGACTTCATTTTGAGGAGGAAGGCAGGCAATTTCCGATACGGCAAAACAAAAACGTATCCCTACAGGAAAAAGAGACAGAGTAATCATTAGCTATAAAACAGCCCACGTCAAGCCGCAGTCCCCCGCACGGGCTGCCCAATATACCCAAACGGCCCCCGGGCTGCTTGGGTAGGTCCCCTTGCCCCGTGCCTCAGTTTCCCCTACAGAGAAGGGCCATGCAAGGAGCCAAATCCATCCGAGGCGGGGGACGTGGAAGGCATCGGCACCGAAACGCCCGCGTGTCCCCAGCGGGTGCCGGCAGCACCCCGGCGCCGCGCGTCCCGGGAAGCGAGAGACTCGTTACCATGCGCAGGGCGACGGCAGGGCGATTAGTGGAATTTGTTACCCACGCGCGCCGAACTAAATTAAATTAAAAGCGCTGCTTTGCTGTCAAGATAAGGGCCAAGCCGGAGAGATAATTTTTCACTCTCAAACACTCAATTACTCGCTGGGGCCGTATCAGATACCATCAAAAATAAATAAATAAATAAGTAAGTAAATAAAGCAGACCCGCGCTGCCCCCAGGAACAGCCGTTATCTCCACTGTGGTCCCGGGGACGCTATGGATGCTGTGGCTGCCCAGGCGCCGTGGCCGGGGCGGGGGAAGAGCGACAGAGCTACCCAGCGCCGCAGGGGGTGAAGAGGAGACTTGCTGTTCGGTGCTGCTGTGCAGGCGCTCGAGGAAGTCCAGGCCGCACGGGGCCCCGGCGTCCTCGCCATCTGCCCTGCCAGGAGCAGCACAGCCGTGGCCCAGCTCTCCGCAAAAGCCCCTCCGGTGTCGTCCGGAGGCGAAGCAACCGCGGAGGCGGGGGGAGGAACCGCGGGATCTCCATGCGCTGTCCCACCTGGGCACCTCTGAGTGTCCTCTTGCCACCCAGAGCTGGCCCCATGTGTCCTGCCGCCCCGCAGCCAGGTCCGCGGGCTCGCCCGCGCTGGGAATCGCCTGCCCAGTCCACGAGGGCCTGTGTGGCGCCCGGCCTGCAGCAAGCAGCTCCGGACCTCCTCCCCTCGGGAAAGCCCCGGCCGCAGGAGCCGGGGAAAGGCCAACCGCACGAGATGGCACTCAGACTGCCCCGGCACCGCCTGGTCTGGGGAGAGAGGAGAGCGTGGACGACGCTCCGAGTGCAGGCGGGGAGGGCGAAGCCTCGCCGCACTCAGGCGAACGGCGACAGGCGCAGGATGCACCGATCATTCCCCCTTGCTACCGTAAGCAACAAAAAACGACACGTTTGCTTTATCGCCTTTTGTCTCCCGTTTGATTCCCGACAGCGTCTCCTCCAGCACGCTGCTGGCGGCGAGGCGAGCCCAACCCGGGAGCCACATCGGGGCAGGCCGCGAGCCGCAACACCCCGCTGCCGCGGTGACACACTCCCCTCCCCGCGCTCCCCGCCTGCCAGGGGCTGTGGCGCAGGCCCCGCGCGCGATATCCAAATTTCCTTCTGCATTTCGTTTAGTTCCCCATGAAATAATAAGCGTCTGCTGCCTCCGGAGACGGGAGAGGATCAAAGCGAAGCTGCCTCATATGTAACAGATTCCGAATACCTAATATTCCCTTATAAAAGGCCTTGTTTTAAACACCAAATACAGAGGCAGATCAAAGCTCGCCTTCTCATTTCTCTAACAGCCCTCGGAAGACTTCGCCAGCCAGCGAGACGCACACGCGCGGCTGACACCAATCTGAGGCAGATAATTGGACTTTGCTAATTTGTCTAAAGCATCCCGGCGCAGCAGGGGAACAAGCGGGCGCCTCGTCGGCGGAGGCCTCGCACCCCGAGCGGCCCTGGTGCCGCGGCCTCCCTCCCCGGCGCGGGTTATCGGGATGGGAGACGGCGCCTGGCCAAAGCAACACGTGAAACAGGGCGGCATACTTCACTCCCTCTCTTTTAAAAGGCTTGAGGGGAGGCGATGGGGAGCGGGGGAAGCAGAGATGCGGGCGCGGAGGACTGTGGTCTGGGGTGTCCCGCTGTGGCCGACGCTGGTATCTATCCACGCCAGAGCCTGCTTCGAGTACAGCACCCGCGGCAGGTGCTGAGACACCCAGTCACCCGGTTTGCAGACCTACTTCCACTGCTCGGCTGCCTCTTCCACGCCGCAGGAACATCCCGGTATCAACAGCGACGCGTTGCACTTCAGCGCTCCGAATCCAGCAACTTTGCCCCTCCGGGACCCCCTGCTCCTTTCTGTTTTAGGGAGGGAGGCACCAGCTGGCCTCTGCCGGACGCAGCCAGCCTTTTTCTGCCTCAGTTTCCTCAAATCGAGGCAGCTACGAGGCTTTTGCCCTGCAGGCAGGATATGCCGTGATTTACCGCACGCTCAGCCTGCGGGGATCTTCTCCGAGGAGGTGCTGCAAAAGGGTAGGAACGTTTCTGCGTTACAGAGCAGCCGCTCAAAGGCCCAAAGCAGCCGAAAAGGGAGGGAGGGGAGCCGCGTGTCTCCTTCCCGCCCTTCCTCCCCAGCGAGCCGCGGAGGCTCATTAGACGCACTCGGTCCTTGACAAACAGCACCGACCGGAGCCAGGAGGGCCAGGCTGCCGCTGCAAAGAGCCCGATGCAGCCTTGGAATTACGATGCTGCTTTTTCTTTTTTTTCCTTCCCTCCTCTCTCTCTATTTTAATAGGCATTTGGTAGGCAATGCAAGCCGGCAGAGGAACTTGGAGCTGCTAAGTGAGACACACACCTGAATACATTTCCCAGGGCAGGCAGGGAGAAAGGCTGGGGACACAGCCGAGCAGCAGGCTAAGGCAACTGCTCCCAAGAGCGGGAGGGGAACAGCGAGGGAGCAATTCAACAGGTGAGAAAGGTTTGTCGTGCTACTATTACTTTTACCAAACTTGGAAGCGGGGCCTGACCGAGCACGTCCCATGCTGCATGGAAACCAGAGAAGTATCAAGGCTTGAGATCTCCCATGATGGACAGCTGGGAACATGGATCAGCATCTCTAAAACAGCGGCAGGCTCTTTTGGAGACATTAGCGCTGGTGAAATGTGCATTGACTGACAGCCTTGAAGACAAGAGCTGTCCACGTAGCACAGACAGCACGCAATCCCCATCCCGCTCTGCACCAGCTCTCCACTGATGGGAAAGGATGAGGCAGTTCCCACATTCCCTGGCCCCCAGAGAGGAATGGGAAAGAGGAGAGAGTCAGCTCTCAAGCAGAGCACTGGTAATTGGGATAGCAGTCTCTGGAGCGCATGAACATACTATGAACAGTTTGCATAAAATAGCATGTCTGGAAAATCTAGTGGAGTCAATAATGAGGGCTTTCAGAAAGGAGAAAAGCATCCATTCCCTACCCTAGCTGAATGTCTCTAAAGCCTCTGAGTATTTAGCTCCAGACAACCCTCCATGCTGTTTCAGGATTTGCGCATTGTTTCTTTGAGAGTGGCATGAAATTTTTTTCTTTCCTGTTCTCTTGGGAGTTGTGGTATGGCGAGGGTTTCATTTGCGGAGAGGTAAAACAGGGTATTCAGTCAAAATTCAAGCGCAGTATGTCTGGTGATCCCTTGAGACTGCTCTCCAGCAATGGAGTGAGCTTTGTGATCTAGCTGCCACCAAAAGCTCCTGTGAGCCCAGGAGGTTCAGAGGTCACGCTGATCCATCATGAAGGAGCAGTGGACGGAGAGCTGGCGCAGGCTCTGGCACAGTGCTGTGATTAGGAACAGGGATGCCTCAGCAAAGATTAGCATTAAGAGAGCATACACACACTAACGAAGAGCATATCTTGGCATCAGCCAGCTCCTCAGAGACGCCACTGATCAGCACTGCATTTCCAACCTCAAATCCCAGGCTCCAGCTTCTAGCAGAGACTGGATGGAGCCCAACAGGCAGACAACGAACAAGGCTCCAAGGGAATTTCTCTTTTGCTTTACTTCTTATGCCTCCTTCCCGCTTCTCTAAAGAGTTTCCAAAGACAGGAGAACATTAATCGAAAGGAATTCTGCAAACCTAAAAGATAGGAAGACATCTGGCACAGCATGCGGGAGACCACGGACAGGCCTAGTTCCTGGCCTGATCAGAATTATCTCTCTATGTATTCAAGTACTGAAAACCAGATGTCAATAACTCTGCCGTTCCTGAAATACCAGAACAGCCAGATACATCATGCTATAGACAGTTTTCTTCCTCAGTCAATATTTACCTGTGGGAATGTCCCTCTAATTTACCTTGTCAAGCACACCCTCAGCACCGTGAAATCTGCAGCCTTTCTTCTACGGGGGACAAATAAAACCCATGACCACTTAAATAGCTTGCTTCAACTAAGCACGAAGTAAAAATGATCCTGCACGCCACCTAAGTGGAAACTTCTCATCACATCCGCTGTGATCAGTGGCTTGACAGTGTCAGTAACTGTGCTCCATCCTGCAAAGCCTAGACTAAGGAGAGAAATCACGAGTAATCTCTCTCTCCTTGGACCTGATAACTATCTCACAGCACCTGCAACGACACACAACCATCACCAAATCAATATGGGAACATCATTGTAAGAATTAACTGTATCTGATGATGCGTCCTTCTCTATTAGAATTATGATCTTGTCCAATTATGGATCTTTGCCGTACCTGTAATTATGAGGTTGGTACTGTGACTTCCCACTAAGCTATTGCTTTCCTTCCACAAGGGAGAGAAGAGTCAATGAAAGGATAATGGAAAATTCCTTTCAAGGACACAGTGACAGCAAAATTTAGCTAGATCGGAGGGGAAACACAGGAAGAACTTCAGGCAAGACGCATCCCTTGTTTAACCAGAACTAAACATGAATAAACCATGCTCTTGCAGCATCAGTCAAACCCTTGCGTGGATCTAACGAACCTAGCTTTGTGCAACTATGCAAGGCAGCTCTTCTTACTGAAGTCCCTTCAAACCCAGCCATCAAAGTTGCCCAGGTGAACAAGTCCTTATTCAAAAGCAATAAAGGAATTCTTCCCATTTATCTATTCCTTTATATTTACTATACAAGGAAGCATAAACAAACAACCCAAATCCAATGTATATGTCAATAAGAATATTTTTGCACTAGGTATGCAGCGTAACTGTGTGTCAGGAGACTGAGAGAATACTTGACCTAAGGGAAAAGCACATAAAGACAGCAGGAAAGCAAAGCTTTATCTGCTTTTCATTACAATACAATTTTCCACATCCTGCTGGTGCATCGTCTCCCCCCTCCCTTGTTCTAATCCACTAGTAGTAGAAAAACTTCAGCAACTTTTCCAAAGTACCCAAGGATTTTCACAAAGTCCAGTATTTCCGAGTAACTCATTGAAAAGAGGACGTTTCTGAAATCTTCCCCTTGTGCCACTGACTTTTCAGGACCATTTCTTTTGCTACTGTTTGCAACAGAACAAATTTCTTCCTTCTCTTCCAAAATGGACATCACAAATTACTTTATCCTTAACAAGGCTATGCTAATACCACAACAGGTAACTTTAACTTTCGAATTCTCTCCCTGCTTTCCATTAGAAGCTCGTTTTAAGCTCAGTGAGAATTTCTCTCGGTTCTAAAACACACAAAAGATTTGAATTCACTGCTTTTCCGAAGGAATAAATGCAGTATGCCTGCGAGTGTGTGAGCGTGTGTTCATTCCAATATGCAGTCATCAAGCTGATCATAGGTGTCAAGGTAATTTCACATGGAAATAAACACGTTGTGAGCATTTATCTGAATGTCTAATCATTGAAACAAATGTAGCTGCAGTTACTGTGGTGGGCGCAGGCATCTCTCTGCAATGCTGCTCCCTGCCTATGCCTGGCTTAATAAGGAAAAAAAATGGAGGGAGCAGACCCACTGTGCAATTCTTAAATTGCTTCCCAATGCTGTTAATTCTTAGCAGTGGTTTTTCAAACGTAGCAATAGCAACAGCAAAGATCCTGTGGTCCTCTGCAGAAGACCAGGCATAGGAGTGTCTGAGGTTCCTAAACAAGACGAGTTGCCGTTACGTGACTAGCGGAAACGTGGACACTAATTTCAAACCGCAGATGATATTTCATTTTCTCAGCTCTTCTACCTCACAAAAAGCCTGAAGGGACTTTTGTCTACAAATCCCTGCCCCAGCCCTCATTTTGAATTTGCTCCTTTTAATTGCCTTTGTGCTGAGAGGAAGCCTGGGAAATTTCAGTGAGAAAGGAACGTTGCACGGGAGATAAAGGGCAAAAAAGAAACGCCCCAGTCTGCTTAGCTCAGGAATTGCCAGGGTGAATATCGCTTACAGCTACACCAGCACCAGGACGTGGACAGACACGGCCGTCATCCCCTGGTGCAGCTCTACAGGAAACGAAGCACGTGCCGTAGCACGCGGGCCTGGTGGCTGACATCTCCCGTCCGTAGAAGAAGAGGGTCACACAACCCTCAGCACTGCCCAACGTCCTCCTGACTGACAGCACTGCAAAGGCGTTTGGCTGCAGCTTCCCCTTTGGTTGGATCTGCGATTTAACGGCGCCCTGACAGACTGGCTCCCCCCACCGCTAGCGGCAAATTGAGACCTGGGGACCAGCCTATTTCTGCTGGTGGGATTTCACCTCCAGCCTAGCAGCAGGATGGGGCAAAGGGGCTCGGGAATGACTGCTTGAGCTACCTAAATATTGAACGCGACTAATATAAGAAACCAGCAGAGAAACCAAGAAACGCAGCGACATCACTGGGAAATGCTACTACTGGCTCCTGTGTCACGCCACGCCACAGAAACTGCACATCCTGGGATATCTTTACCCACACCACAAGGTTGCCATTTTGGTCCTCACCTAGAGTCGTGCAGCATCACGCAGCACCCACCACCCAGGGATACAAGCCAAGGTGCTGACCCCACCCCGGCCATCTGGTTTTGTCTCATTTGCGTCACTGGTGGTTGTGTCATTTTTACCTTTGCTTCGCCTCCTGCTCCGGTACTGCTCCGTGTAGAAGGTCAGCTGGGTTTCATCGTCTGCCTCTGAGCCAGAGTTTCCTTTGGCACGTCCAAAGCCAATACCACCTGCAGGCAATTGAGGAGAAAAAAAAATCAGTAGTGTCAGCTGGGGCGTTCAGCAGCGTGGGGCGGCCAGGAGCACCGTGGCAAGGCCGGCTGCCAGGCCCTGATGCTCTGGCGGGGGTCACCAGGAGTGACAGGGGACTTGTGCCACTCGTGACTTCACTAGTGCCTCATCGCCCTTGTCAAGGATCAAGACTCCATCGCGCTGAGCGCAACATCAGTGTAAGACGGTGGTTCCTACCCCCTGGAAAACTGCAATGCAATTTTCAAAGAGACTCTGCACATGGAAGCCGCTCTCCCCGGAGATACCCGCGCAGTGAAACGCAGCATGTTTGAGGTGTCCGCTTCAAAGAAAAGCCAGCAGAGACAAGAGACACAATGAAAACAGCCCTCAGGAGTGCATTTACTGGGCCACCAGCATGGCTGGGGTCCGGTTCCCCCCCCCCCCCGCCCCAGGACTCCCTTTGTTTCGCCTGTCTATAGCATCAGCTTGTCCAAACAGCCCCGAGACAGCCTGCGGTAGGCGCTTGTACAGCGTCCAGCACCATACGCTATAAACAGCCCGTATAAAAACAGCGGTGAGGAAGAGGGCTCGCTCACAGCCGATGAGGTCTGCCCACCTTGATTTACGGGACGGACACCAGCCAGCTCCCGATCTCCTTCCCATCATGAGAGGTTGGAGCCGGGGAGCTGCCGGTGAAGGAATCTGCGCACGAATCCAGCTCCTCTCCCCAGCCGGACCCCACCACCGCCTCCCTGCATTAGCACCCAAACGCTAAGGAGTGACAGGTGTTAGAAAAGTGATCCAGACTCTCACTGGCAGAAGTCTTTCAATCCTTACAGGAAGTTCAGAAGAAAGAAGCCTCTAGGGGTTGACAGTGGCCCTTTAAACTGCCATTAAAATATTTTACTTTTTTTTTTAAAAAAAATCCTTTATTCTAGGCAGAAGTACAACTGCCACACTTCTTGGCAGCAGAACAGAAAACGAGAGTGCTGCCTTCTGCCCTGCAAAATCCTTAATCACCCTGATGAGAGGCGGGCGGAAAGAGCCGGCGAGCCGCCAGGAGCTTTGCGGTGCTCTGCGTTTGCGCGGGTGGATGCGCTGGGGCTGCAGCCGTACCCGCAGGCACCCCAGGGGGGAGCGGGAAAAGGCGTTCAGGGCTTGCATGCGGGTCTGGGGGCTTCGTTGGCTCACACGGGGGCTAAACACAAGGCACCTCCTGGCCCTCTTCGGACCCCTTTTCACAGGGGACATCCGACTCCAGCATACACCTGCAGACCAGGGTCCAGGTTTCCTGAGGGGCATCACGGAGGTGGAAAAAACAAGACGGCTTAGTCTCATCGGTGAGAAAAGCTATACTGGGCTTCTAACCCGGGCCCTTGGGCTACCGCACAGCAATGCCAGGCTGCGGTTTGCCGGCGCCGCTCTGCCGCACGTCCCCTCTCGCTGCCAGGCAGGGAGCCGCCGGCACCTCCTCTGCACCGAGCGGCCGTCCTTAATGGTGCCTACAGCGTGGCTTTTTACTACCCAGGATGATTTAGGGCACTAAAGTGTGGCCATTAATTACCTGATGCTCCTTGAATATTTCCATTAAGGTCCTAAAAAGATAGCGAGCGGCTGGGACGCGTGAACACACCAGGAAAGGATGAGCAGCCGGCAGGGAGGGCTCCGCACGCACCGCCACGCCGCCTGCGCGCAGCCCCAGCGCAGCGCCCCGAGCCGTGGGGACGGAGGCCTTGGGGCTGGGAGGCCCGGCCACCCTCGTGTCTACGCCCCGAGGACCACTGAACGGGGGTCCTCGTCATACTGCCAGACAATGTTTCCTTCAAACGCCTGGGCCAGCACAACCCCGAGACAGCGATCGTTACCAGGGTGGATTTTCATATGAAAGCTGCCTCATTTGCAAAATCGGTCTGGAAGAAAACCCCACAGGGAGCGGAGATAACCGGGTTTAGCTTGACACAGCACCGAGCCAGCCACACATTTGCGAAGGCTTTGCGGATATTACAGGAGCTGATAGCAGCGGCCGGGGATGATCTCTGCATCTGAATCGGACCAGCTGCCTCTTGGCTTCCAGGCAAGGTGAGACTCCAGGTCTTGCTCTGAGTAGAGGCCGCGAAGTCCAGAAGAAGGCCAGCATGGTGGCTACCCACCCGGACACACCAAAACGAAAGCGCATTTTGGCACGAGGCATTCCTCCTGCCACCCACGCGCACCTGGAGCAGCGGCGAGAAGGTTCCTGCCTCAGCAAACCCCTGCTCTCTTCCCCAGAGCGCGGAGGGCAGAAAGAGCAGCAATCTCTGCCCGCTAACCGCGGCGGTTAGCACGCGGCCCGCGCCTGCTGCGGGGAACGGGCTGTCCAGCGACTGCCCAGCCAGCCACGTCCCAGCCCCCTCCAGCTGCTCGTTCGTTTGTTTGCCGGTTGCGTCTCGATGATGGATGGTGCTGACATGTTAAATTACTCAGGCTGGATGTCTTCAGAGAGCTGGTGACAGCGATATTGCATTTTCTGATTACCTAGAACTACGCGGGATGTATAAATACAGGAGCTGGGAGACCCAAGCACAGGTCCCCAGCCCGCAGCGGAAACGTCTCCTCTGACACGACATGCAACGGCAAAGGTCGGCCCGACAAAACGACAGCGGGCGAAGAGAAAGGTTCGCAAGGGAAAGAGTTTTTACCTCCTCTTAACTCTGGCCAAAGCGTCCCTCCGAAACAACACCGCTCGGCGCGTTATCGCCCGCCGCGACTCCGTCTCCCAGCCCCCTTCGCAGGCCGGGGACACGGGGCTGCTCGGGGACGAGGCACCCGCGGGCGTCCGCGCCGGCTTTATCTGAGCGCAGGCAGTGCCAGAGGAGCGGGGAGCGCTCCCGATTAAAGTCGCGGCAGCCCTGCCGCGTCAGCGCTTCTTTTATTTCTCTTAAAAGCGGGGGGAAACGCCGAGTAATAGAAAAGAGATCCTAATCACTGCAGCCAATTACAAAGCAGAGTAAAGCACTTAGAAGAGACGGAGAGAGACAGAGAGGCTGTCTGACATGGAAACTGCAACTTTGCAGCGGTCGGTACCAGCGATGCCGTGCTGCTGCAGAGGCGAGCGCAACGCCGGCGGCTGGCTTGTGGGCCTGGGGAGAGGTCCTAAATCACACAACCAGCCAGACCTCAGTAACTCCGGATCGCCTCCTCACACCTCCCTTCTCCTGCTTGCACCAGCCATAGGATGTCCCCGTGCTGCTATTTATCATTAAGTCTAATGGGTCCCTCCCTTTGGCTTTCCTTGTGTACTGCACAAGTCATTCTTTTAGGAAATAAGAGGTGACACCGCTCTTAGCTTCCAAAACACAAGCAGCAGAGCAAACTACTCTAAAAGGACCTGCAAAGTCCATGGCTGACTTCTCCCTGGGGGCTCACCATCCAGTAGCGCACACGGCAGTAACCCCCGGGAGCTCTCCTGGGGCGCACACGCTTCACACCACGCTCACCAGGACCTCTCTGTACCCTCGCGTCC
Source organism: Dromaius novaehollandiae (assembly GCF_036370855.1). Lineage (NCBI taxonomy): Eukaryota > Metazoa > Chordata > Aves > Casuariiformes > Dromaiidae > Dromaius > Dromaius novaehollandiae. The sequence goes on from NC_088117.1 coordinate 5,630,922, forward strand.
TCCTCTCCAACCCCGTCTCCTCACCCAGGAAGTTCTGCCTGCCCTCCAGAAGGAGACAAGTGACGCTGTACCCAAACGCCACACGTATATTAACCCAAATGCTCAACCTAACTGCTCTCACCTACTTAAACTTTACAGAAGAAAGTCTGTCTCTGCAGGGGCAATACATCTCCGCAGTGGCTCCTGGAGGAGCTGCACCTTCTTTGACATGAAGTTTGTTCTTGCAATTTAGCTCCAGTCAATGGATTTGAGAAAGAAAAAGTGAGCCCAAAATTGCAGGGGACAGTGCGCTATGGAAGGGTCTCCTCCCCACACCGGCGCACGTGTTCTCCCACACCGTGTAGGAACCGCTCCGCTGCAATCCCAACAGCGAGCCAGATGTCTCAATAAAGGTGCTCTCATCTCTAATCCTGTTTGCAGATTTACAAGCTCGTTAATCCATTCAAACAGATCGTAGCTCAGCCACGCACCAGGGCAGGGTTCTTGCTGTTGTTTTTGAGTCAGAAGTTAATTTAGACGGCGAACAAGGCAGGGATCCAAGACAAACATGTTTTGTGATCACACAATTAAAGATCATATCATAACGCATATGCACAACGCAGCACAAGCAGGGTTGCGCAGGCAACCTCAGCTTGGGCATTTGACTTTGCAGCCCTAACATCCTCCCAGCATAGTTTGTGTGCTTAAATTCCTAGGGCTTCTATAGAAAAGTCAATGTAAAGAAATCCCAGCATTTCTTCACATGGCATCTCACGGCCCCTTGAGTGGTGGCAGGGATTACCAGCTCCAGTGCAAAGGACCTGGTGCTTGGGCCATCAAGAGCCTCCCCAAGGGTGGCCCAGCACCGAGTGGGACGGCACGCACACTTCCCCCAGGGCTTCACAAGCATTTGCTGAAAGCAGGGAAAGGACAAACACGGTCTCTCCAGCTGCCTTTCCAGGTTCAGGACCGAGGTATCATGTTGGCTCTCCCACTCTTCCACCTGTTTTTCCACCCCTCCCGGCCACCTCTCCCAGTCTAGACAGATGCTGTGTCTTCCCCAAAGCCTTTCTGCTGGCCAAATCTGTGTGTAATTTTTAAAGGCATGTTTCTGTCATTTAAAAAACAAACAAACCAACCTGACATTTTAAATCCCTTTTCCAAAGCAAGAAGGTTAAAGAGTTTCTCAGTGAAACAATTACGGACAAAAACACATCAAAACTATGTTGAAGAAATAAGTAATAGGAGCTGAGCTCTCTGGGTGATTTCTGTCTGAGGCAGGATTAGCTTGGATGCCAGATACTGCAAAAGCTGAATCTTCTAATGGGAAGTGGGAGCCTATATTTGTCCCCGCAGAGACACTTGAGGCCACGTGTCCTTGGTGCCAGCAGGACATGCCGTTTCAACCGCTCGTAGGGGGCTGAGCCCCTGCCGAGCCCCTGTGTCCCTCTGCGCTCCCGCCCTGCTGCTCCACAGCCACTTTGCTGCCTGCCAAAACAAAACGCTTTGCCGCTTCCCTCCAAAAAAAACAGCGAAAACCCTGCACACTGCAGTTTTCAAAGAAAGCGCCGGGTCTTGCACCTACCCAGGCTCTGCAGAGCTTTTCTGCTCACCTCTGGTGTGGGCTCCTGCCATGGGGAAGGGGTGCCAGCGTGGGAAAGGGAGAGAAGAGGATGAGAGCCCCTCGCTACCCCAGCTGGGGCAGCTGGCGAGCATTGGTGGGCATCACCTCGCTTTCAAAGCGGGTGGCTTCAGAAGGTACCTGCAACAGGGCAAAGCAGATGGACGACATTTCCCAGCGTCCAAGGAAGAGGCAACCAAAGCCAGAAGTCCCACGAGGCTGCAGGCGACACCTCGGGGAAGGGAGACGCAGTAGCTCGTGGTCTCTTTACTCATTACTGAGCTGTGCCAACCACCGCATGTCCCTGGGCTTTACGCCCATGGCCAAAACAAGCGGGACACAACCTCCCCGCGGGCCACAAACAAACCCAGGTCACAAGCTCGAGCACCTTTTTCGGCTGGCTCTGCCTCCACAGCAAGCACCTTTGGGAGCTCACCCACCTCCATCCCCCTGCCCTTCCCTCCCTGCTCATGCCACCTCGCTCGAGGACCACCGCACGGCACCTGAGGCTGCTGCTGGAAAATTCGGCTCCTGTGCCACAGTTTTCCCGGGGTCCATCTGCACCCTCTGCTCCTAAGTTTCCCATTAAAAATGAGAAGACGGCAGTCCCACACCCACACACTCCTGGCATTGCAGGGAAGTCTCTGCATTAGAGACTGGCAGGGGCGACACAGAGCCATATAATTAGCTAAGTGGAAATCTTCCGTTTAATTAATTTAACCCCAAAAGCACACCAGTTAACTGAAAACTCATCTACCAAACTTGGCCAGAAAAAAGTAAATTAGAAACTATTTGGGGGGGGGGGGGATATAAACATCTTGTTTTGAAATGTATCCAGTCAACCCCCAAGAATGCTGAAGAAAAGCAGCCTTTTAAAAAATGAGACATTCTGCTCTAGCTTTTGATTTCAGCAGCACCACATGCACACACAAAAGAAGTCTTTGCAGTTGATTAAAATTCTTCCTTGTCATTGATCTTCCTTCTTTCTTCTGCCTATGTCTAAAAAACCAAACTGGGGGAGTGAGGAGGGGATGCTGTGATGAAGAGCCTGCCGCGGCCCCTCCGCAGCCCCCTGCCCCTGTGGCAGCCAAGGGGGAACCTGGGGACAGGGAGCGTCGGGCCGAGCTGCAGCCCTGCGTCCCCTCCTCCCGGGGGCTCGAGCCCCCTCCTGCCTCACCCCGCCGTAACTTTGGGTAAATCACGGCACAGCAGAGACCTCTAAAACGCATTAAGACGCAGCCCTGATCAACGGTAAATCACATCTCGGGCAGAATGATCTATTAATCACTTCTTCATTTTAAAAGGGAAAGGCACTCATTTAACCTTTTTATTTACCTTTGGCAGTGGTGATAAACACGGTATTTTGGCGTTGGCTCTCCTCCGCCTAACAGCTTTGCACTCGGAGGACAGAAGGTCCTGGCTACCTTAGCGAGCCTCACTTTGATCTCATAATTTGGGGTGCTTTTCAAAAAAAGGAAGGCTGACAGCCTTTCCCAGCAGCCAGGATGTTTTTAATCGTCTGCCCCAGGAGAGGGCACCAGACACCCCTCTCTGAACACAGCGACCTCCCCGCAGGCCAGGCCCCAGCCCCGGACCCCAACCACGGCACCGTCCGCTTTCGAGGTGCTGCACAGACCCGTTCGTCAGCTGAAGAGCATCCTCCGTCCCTCCATGCCTGCCTTCACCTCCCCCTGTGTCTTCAGCCGAATTCGGCAGTCTCGGTCCCCGGCTTAACTCCTGCTCTGGCTCGGCTGGGCAGAGATGCTGGTAGAGGCAGCTGGGTTCAAGCCCAGAGCAGGCTACGCTTTGGCAATCGGAGAGCCAAGCAGAGCGACGGACACCCGGCCGTGCTTCGGACACCCAGCCGCGCTTCAGAACAAGCGCACGACGTGCGGGAGCCTCTGGGACACCCCGAGCTAGAGGCTGCCACGTACGAGCGCACGGACGCATCTCGCGGAGAAAGGGACGGAGCTGGAAGAGCGACAGCGAGGGAGTTAGCAGGGAGCGGCAGGGCTGTTCCCAGCGCCGACACAGCCCGTGAGCCCCGAGAGCTCCAGGGGCCACGGCAAATAACAGAGCCTTCAAACAGAGGGCAGGGGCTGGAACAGTCGAACTTTTTTTTCTGCTGATTTTTTAATTCTTTTTTCCCCTAAACCTTTTGAACAGTATTTATGAGGGTTTCTTGCAGGAAGCCAAAAACCAAAAATTTCTTTGTAGAGTGAGATGAGGCTAACTCTTCCAGTCCCCCAAGCCGTCTCCCCGCTGCCGGCTCTGCCGCCTCCTCGGCACACCACATCCACGCGAGCCCTACGTAGCCACCAACGCCAAGTCCTCCCAGCAAAACGTTTTAGCCTGCGGAGCTTGGAGCATGTCCCAAGACAAGGAGCAGAGCAAAGGCTCCATGAATTAAATGAAACAGAGAGAAGCCAAATGATCTCCCCAAGCCTGGCATCCCGTCTCCCAGCGCAGGGATCAGCCGTCCGGGCCAGGCTCCCTCGCAGGGAGAAGGGCTCTCAGTGGTGGCCCCATGAAACGCAGACCCTTCCCCTGCAGCCCTCCATCTGTTTTCAAGCCTCAGCAGATATCCTCCTTGCACCCCATCCTTCCTGCACCCAGACTCTTATTATCCTCCTTGCACCCCATCCTTCCTGCACCCAGACTCTTATTATCCTCTCTCTCCTTGTATTATTTATAAACTCTAAATGTGCTTCACTCGATAAAAGTGTTTGGGGAGAAAGTTTGTATGTAAAAGGCATTACACAAAATAAAGTTATATGGTACTGTAAATGGAGAGGGTTTTTTTTTAAAGTAGATCTTCTCGGCAAAATATGACCTTTCCCAGAGCTGTTAGAAACACTTAGTGCAGAATCAGATTTAATGACAAGCAATAGGCAGCAGTTTAAATGCACTTAGTGCAGGGAAGGGAAGCAAGGTAGAGCTTATTTGAGATTTGTTTTTGTTGGGTTGGGCTGTTGGGTTGTTTGTTTTTTTGTTTTGGTTTGTTTTTTTCCTTCTTTTTTCATGCGAGGCACTCAGAGCGCTTTTGGAGCCTTTCTGCAAAGGAGGAAATGCTTTTGCTGTTAGCGGTTCCTGCAGAGAGTGCACTCCAGCTGTAGGACTCTGATGAGGTTAAGCATTAATTAAATCGAACCGCGAGAAAATAATTACACACATGCATCCGTCAGGCCAACTTGTCACTACCCAGTAACAAAGTTGGATACAAACTCCATCAGTGGAACTGTCATGTGGCTGTTAAGGGAAAATAAATGCATCCCAAACGGACGATTTCATTTAGGGGGAGAAAAAAAATGGATTGCAAAGGATTAATGAGGCGAAGGGTTTGTGTTTGCAATTGGATGTAAAATGCAAACATAGTAAGTTGTGATATCATCATTTAACCTTAATGTTCAATAGCGTTCCAATCGCTCGCACGCCAGAGGGACAATTAAACGCGGGCCATAAAAACAAAACTTCCAAAACGGGAGAGCAGCAGAGAAATGCATGGAAAAGACATTCCTGATTCAGCAGCAGCACCCAGCCAAGATTTTCACAAGTGAATAGAAATATAAATTGTGAGAAAAAGAGAAAGGGATAGGGCTGTGGGGAGCTCTTTATTGGAGACGCCAGAACTGGCTTGCTTTTCAGAGCTGCTCAGTGATTTCTGACAAGGGAGAGTTTTAAAAAAATTTTTCTAGGGTGTCTTGAGTGAAAAGTCTCCCAGAAATGGAGACACTCAAAAGCACAGTCCCTGTTTGAAATTCACAGTGTATATTATACCATTAACACTTAAGGCCACACAAAGGTCCCCACTGTGTCTGAGAGTATTTGCAATTATGAGTGTTAAGAGTTTCAGGGAGGAACAGAAACCCAAGGAAAATACGATGCATTAGGCACTGAGAACTGGGCTGGCAAAGCCTATGTTTCTTCTTCACACTTGCAAGCGAGAAGGCACCTGCCCACCACCATGGCTCCCAAAGTTATGGGCTGGATTCACACAGGGAACCAAGAGGCAATGTTTTTATCTGAGGCTCTTCCAGATACTGGGAAATTAAGGGTCTCCACTTCTTGCAGTGCCTTTGGGTCCACTGCAACCAGCTCAGGGCGAGAAAGGGAGACCTGTAGGTCTCCCATCCAAACTCACCTGGCAGCCTGGCACCCTCCTCCCTGCTTCCCCCCAGTGCCTGGCCTTGCTCATGTCCTGCCTCGGAAACTCTTCCCCAAAGCCAGGTCTTGGGCTTGTGAGAACCTGACTTGCACAGCTGGGCCAGCTGCTGAAGGAGGAAACCTGGCATACTTCAGATGCACTTCCAAAAGCTCCCGAGGAGACAGACACTTGCAGGAAAGCAAAGTACAACAAAAGGCACATCAGGGAAGATTTATGGACAGGCAGCTGGGTGTGCTCTGGTCCCAGAGCGGTCCTTTCCCCACTCCCTGGTGAAGCTGGAGAGTGCAGAGAGAAAAGCCCCATGCTAGACAATAACCTCTTTACAACACGGAGCACGCTGCTGAGGGGCTGTGTTTCAGACACAAACCCAAGGGTCTAGCCAAGTGCGGTCCGGGGGATTTTTGGATAGTCCAGCTTTAATTATATGTGGTTTAGGACTCTCTCAACGAAAGGATGTGGACAAGAGGGATGAAGGGAGACCTTACTCAGTACCACAAGCAGGTTGTGAAGTGGGACACAGAATCGAACCTTAGCTGGAGTTGGAAGGGATCTCTGGAGGTCATCTGGTCCAAACCCCTCCTCGAGCAAGGTCACCTAGAACAGGCTGCCCAGGACCATGTCCAGTCAGGTTTTGAATATCTCCAAGGATGGAGGCTCCACAATCTCTCTGGGCAACCTGTTCTGGTTTTCAACAACCCCCTCCAGTGCAACCCTCATCCCCACAGTGACCCTCACCCTCAGCTGATGGGTAAATCCAGGCTGGGAGTTATGCCCCTACCGCCTCCCCATCTCAAGCAGAGATGTTGGCATGATTTGGTCTCTACCACTTGTGTTCAGAAAACACAAGTCTGGGCAGAAAGCTCACAGGAATGCAACAAAGGGATCACAGAATCACAGAATGGTTGAGGTTGGAAGGGACCTCTGGAGATCATCTAGTCCAACCCCCCTGCCCAAGCAGGGTCACCTAGAGCACATTGCATAGGATCGCATCCAGGCAGGTTTTGAGTATCTCCAGAGAAGGAGACTCCACAGCCTCTCTGGGCAACCTGTTCCAGTGCTCTTGCCCTGGCACCCGACGGCTATTTCCACATGATTCACAGCAGTGCTGCCCGGGCCACAGCCACCACCTCTCCAAAAGGGTCAGCCCCGACAGAAGGCCACTGCCTGGAGGAGGTAACGGGGCTTCTCTGCAGCTGCAGGATGACATTTCGGAAGATGGAGACATGCTCTGAAGCGGTGCAAAGATGAGGAGCAGCAGGGGGGCAGAGGAGAGGCGGTCTGAGGTGAGAACCTCTGACAGAGGGGGGGTTTCAGGCATCTCGTCTGGGGGTGGGCAGGTGACAACAGGGCTGGCTCGGTGCAGGACTCGGCGCCACGTTTCTGCCCCGGGCAGCCGGAGACTCTGCCAGCAGGAGGGTATCGGGTCTCCTCCTAGCTTTCAGGCTTAATCGACTTGCTCCATTAGTGACCAGAAAGCCTCTCGCCTCCAGGCAGTCCAAAACAGAACGGAAATAAAAACAAACAAACAAAAAAAAAAACAGACGAAGCAAGGAATCAGGGAACTTCACCAGACAGTCATTGCGGACCCCAAAGCACTCCCTTGCTCATGCTGAAATCCAGATATGCGTATTTGAATAACTACTACAAAACAAACCAAATAATTTAAACCAGTTAAAGAGTCAGAACATTTTCTTCACACTAAGTGAATAATTTATGGGCAGAGCTATAATAAAAAAGCCCTTTCCAGGCCTGTATTGCAGGAAAATGTATCCAGAATAAAAGATCACATTTCAGACTCATAAATAAATGAAAAACAAAACCAACAGTAAACAGAGAGGAAACTATTTCCTCCCTGGCTTCCCGACGCTGCCACAAAGAGCCGCAGTGCGCTAGGCAGACCGACGCAGAGCCCGCCACGGCCAAAGGGCCCTCCCGCCTCCGCCGAAGCGCTGCCCCGGCGGGATGGCGCGCAGCGACCCCAACACACCTCCTCCTCCTCCCCAGCCGAAAATCTGACCCAAGCTCTAGGCACAGCCTCTGCTTTCATCACACAACTCACAACAACGACTCGTTTTTTCAGCAGCAGCAGTGGGAGGCTACTCTCCTCTTGGGAAGCAACCTAGGGACCAAATCCTGCTCACAGGACTATTCCAGCCAACCTCCTCTTTTTGCTCCGGAGGGTTGGGAATAGCTAGCAGGGCTACAAATAAACCTGAACAGGCCCCAAGGCACTTCTGCATGTGCAGCCTTTGGAGCCACAGATTGCTATTCTCACCCCGTGTGTGGCCCCTCAATAAAAAAAAATGCCCAAACTAAGCACCTGCAAAATGCAATGAAGAAAGGCCCCAGACATGTGAGTTACAGCCAAAACAAAATTCACCCCTTCCTCTGGAACGAAACCTTGCACAGAAATCACATTCTGTTCCCATGAAACTGGGTTATCTGGGGCAGCCAGAGGCGCAGGGGTCACAGACTTACATCAGACCTGGACAAATTCCTGGGGAGGACACGAAGTGACACCACTCCCAACCACCTTGCCCAAACCACCCGGAGGATGTTGGATTTTCCCCTCTTCACCCTGTTACAGAGGAAGTCTACGGTCCTCCTCTGCATAGGTGAGCTGGCAGAGGTCCTCAGCAGAGCACTTAGCGATTAGGGTGAGGAGCTCCTGCCTTAGGCCCCGCCAGACTCACTCCTCTAGATGTGGTCAAATCCACGGCACTGGAGGAGCAGCCGACAACCATGCCGGGTGGAAGCCTACCTCGGGGCCGGCTCCGGCGTTTCCGTCTCCCCACCGACGTGCTGCGCAGCGCAGGCTGGAGCTGCCCGATCTCAATGGGCGTGTTGGTGCGGAAGCTCTCCTTGAACTTCTGCATCAGGGACTCCACCGTCTCCTGCGTCACCTCGGGAGCTGCAACACCGGCAAAGGGACTGCAGTTAAAAGATGTTTGGGCAACCACATACCCACCACCCTTCCTAGCCACTGTCACGCTTGCGAAGAACAGCGTGATCCAGAGTCAAGGGCATGGGACAGAGCTCTGCCAACCTGGACTGCCGTAAGAAGCCACCTCAGGGGACCCAGCCAACACTTTCCAATTCTTATTAGAGTAACAGAATTCAGTAAATTGTGAGTTTAGGAAAATTACATTTTTCACCCCACTTTCCAATATTTGCAATTACTCCTTGCCTATTCCTGTATGTGAATGCAGGGGCAAATAGAAGCAGCATGGCCTTATTAGAAGTTACAGCCTGAAGAGTTCAAAACACACAGGAACGCTATCACTAGTCACAGGAAGCCCAAATGGGACTGTGCTGGCTTAGGATTGTGTTTAACTCTGCTTTGGGAGTTTGCAGTCAAACCTGAGGCTTGGCAGCCTTTCAGGTGAATGTGTCCTCCATGACAAGTAAATTCTAGAGCTGTATAAGGGTATGCAAAACTCATAGCTTAAAACTAGGTGAACAACCTGCATAGCTGCTCTGGGTGTGCTTTAACACATTCAGCTGAATAAGGAAGTCCCTGCTGGTGCTCCCACTATACCTTCCAAAGGCCTTCAGTCATATGCAGAGTGACAGCACCTGAGCTCTGAAAACAGCCTCCTTCAATGCTGCACAGCAAATCACACTTCTCAACATTTAAGCAACTCCCGTCTTTGCTCTCAGACACCCACCTACCCAGTAATGCTGAAACTCCCCCCAGAACTGTCCTATCAAATTTGCCACCCACCAGCACAACAGGCAGCTATTGGAAATAACGAAAACAGTAGCAAATGAGAAAGATGAAAATCAGGACCAAAAGGTTTGTAGCGGACCTTCTGAAGGCCATGCAGGTCTCCCAGGTTTAAGCACACAGTTTGACCTCTGTCAGCTTCTCAAATAAACTCATTAGCAGAACATAACCTCTGTTTCTGTCTCCATTTTAAGAGTCATGAAGTCTCTTTCCGATTAGTTCATGAAGCTCCCCCTGCCTCCCTACGGTGTCTGTGCCCATTTGGAGTTGGCAAGAATCATCAGCCCTGCAAGCATCCCGCGTCCCATCAAAGGACCTCCTCGTCCTCTCGACCTCTCTGCAGAGCTTTTCCCTGCCACCCTTGGCAGACGCCGAGCAATCCCATGGGCTGCACCCACCCTCCCCGGCTCCCTTTGCTCGCTGCAGTGCTGCTTTCTCCTCTTTGGCTCGCAGGGAGCCCTCCCTCCTGACAGCACCGATGCCTTCCCGGGAGCCGGAGCTGGGCTGTCAGCACCTCTGCAGCGTTGCCGCTCACCGGGGCTACTGCCAGGCAGAGACGCTACTCCAATCTCTTAGAGCAGCTCTGCCCATCACCCTCCGCTCCATGGCGGCATCCGCGACCCTGCCCTCCTCTGCACGGCTCGGCTCGGCTGCCGGAGCTGCTGCAGGAGCCATCGGCGATGGGGCCCTGACCCTCTCCTCGGCAAAGGCTGCCAGCCCTGCTTAAATCGGCTGAGCTCTGCAGCAGTGTTGCACCACGTACAAATGTCACCTAGGGAAGTGAACTGGCTAGTGCCTTAGCCAGAGCTCCCCAGCTCTCCAGGACGTAAGGGCTAATGCATTAACCTGCTGCCTCTCCTAGGCCCAGAGATACATTAGATACGTATTTTAGCTGGAGATACGTGGGCACCTGGTGAGCTCAGGATGCATAACTGCCCCAGCCCACAGACTCCAATTCCCTTAGCAGCATGCGGCAGAGTTCATTTTAGTAAGAACAGTGGCCGTGCAGGACGAGGCATTTGTAACCCTAGACAAGGATGCGACTTAAATGAGGAGCTGCCAGTGGAGACAGAGAAGGCTCCAAAAATTGCCTGCACAGAAGGGAGGGGTGCGAGGAGAAACCCTCGCAGGAGGAACGGCCCTCATCACGAGACCCCTTGCGCAGCTGCACCACCAGATCAGTCAACGCACAGAGCTGCTTCCCCATGTGGGCCCGTACCCAGGACGGGCCGACCCACCGCAGGCAGGAGCTGCCGCCCAGGGAAGCGAGATGCACTGCCAGCGCAAAGCAAGCGCTGACACCTCCCAGGGACAGGCAGATGGAAGGGAGCAGCTGCCCACACCTACTAGGGACACCTACTGCAAGCAAGGTGCCGTGCCCGAATCCCACCCCACCCAGGACCACCCACGCTCTGAACGGCTCTGCCTGCACAGATGCCCTAGGGAGCCCCTCGGTTTCCCAGTCCAGGCTTTAGACCTACGCCAGGTGCTTTTCCACACCTGAACACGGTAGATAAGATATCTAAAAACTGCTGGGGTCATTGCAAGGGGGAGCACGGGAGAAGAGGAGATCAGCTGCTGTTCCCCATCTGCGCAAGCAAACGAGCAGGGCTCAGGAGAGGGTCTGGCTGAATACATCAGCTCAGCAGTGCCCCACTGGGCAACGGAGAGACGAGGAGCAAATCCACCTCTGGCACAAGCATGGGAGGGGGGAACCATTTCAGGAAAGCCTGAGAGTGTGGCCTAACGGACCAGATATATTATGTCCTCCATTATTCAACAGCGGGGTCCCCCAAGCACCATAAATCACAGGCCTAATCCCCCAAGCCCACTCGGCAGGAGAGCACTCAGGCTCTGGATTTACGGCAGCCACTGCAGGATATGGCAGTGTCGGATATCCCATCAGGCAACGTCACAGGGGAAATCAAGTGTAGGAGAGGCCTCAGGAGAGCATCTAGTCCCATCTCCTGCGTCATTCCCGACAAGATGTGCCAAACCCAATCCTGCAGCACTCTGCTGAGGCATCCAGAAACGACGCTGCAATACCATCCGTCGGCACTGGCTACGGTTCAGCCCCTTACCCCCTGCGAGTGCCCGTCTCAGCAGGGCCCTACAGCCCCAGCACAGGGCGTTCGGTGGGGAAAGCCCTTCCCGGACGCACGGCAGGGAGGAGGCCGCCCAGACGGTGCCCTGCAGAAGCACGCGGGCACGGCTCCTTCGCCCGGGGGGGTGGCCCCGCCGCTCTTCTGCGGCATCTCAGTCGCTCCCGACTGTCTCGCCTCCCTCGGCGGCTGCACGGGGACAAGAGATTAGCGTAGCAGGGCCTCCCCGCGAACAGATGGCAATTTATTTGAACCTCGGGGCTGTGCAATATATAACATGTGCAAGTAGAGCAGGGATCTTAGGAACTGCCTGGCTAAAGCTTATTTACTGAAAGGAGGCCAGCACAAGAGTGTGATGAGAAGAGGAGGAGGAGGAGGAGGGGGACGAGTTTTCAGCTAGCTCAGAAATGTAGAGAGGTCGCAGCTCCGTCATGTTCCTTGCTCGGCTGACAGGAGTAATCAGCGACGTTGTGATCATACCCCATCTGGTCGCCATACTCAGCACATCAATCCAGAGGCATCTGCTTGACTGTTTGTCAGTGGAGCGAATGCCAAAAGCAGGGAGGGGGGAAGCATCATCCTCCTGGGGAGATAGTCCCAGCACTTGTCGGCTATTTGCAATGTTACAAATATTTACTCAACCTCCAGGAAACAGAGAGAAAACCGAGCATTCCCAGCGTGCCTCACCGCTCTGCATCTCGCGTGCGCGTTGGCACCTCCTTGGCCTCTCCATGCTCCCGGTGTGGGAGCAACGCGGGGAAAGCCCTTGCTGGTGTGACCTCAGCAGAGGGAGTTTGACCTGGGCAGCATGGCAGAAGCAGGAAAAAACCATCACTGCCAAACCAAGGGTAGCTGGATTTAATCTGAATGATCACCGGGGTCAGGGATTAAAGGAGGAAACTTCGCTCACTGCCAACTATGTCAGAAGGAAGGAAGAAGATACCAACGCATAGCAAGGAGGCACAGCATTAGCAGAGTAGCAGGTCCCTATTGAGCCTGAAGATGTCCATCATATCTACACAGCAGATACTGTCCACCATAAACTCCATCACCTCGGCTTTCTCACCCGGGAATGTCCATAAGCAACAATCTGAGCCTTTATAGCTAGAGGTAAAAAAATCCCCCACTCTGGATGCTATTGCTCTATCTGCAGAGGCCAGTCTGCTGCAGAGATGCACAGCCACACGGCAATCACGAGTTAACGCACGCGCAGCGTCGGAGGCCGCACACGTCCCGCCGGCAAGGGCGGCTGGAGGCTGAGTAGACACACACGTGCTGCGGGGCAGCACTCGCATCGCCCCGTGCGGTTTTAATTGCTCGGAGAAGGACGGGAACACGTGCTGGAGCAGGGCGGCACGAGGCTTCAATCAAACAAGTATTTCAGCTCTGCCCTGCAAAACCTGTGTGGGATGCCAACGCTAAACATAGGCTCCCGCGCTGACCCACGCGGCCCTGCTTTCGCACGCTGCCCTCCTCGCGCAAACAGCTCAGCAGTGCCAACACCAGCGCTTAGTCACTGGTTTCTCCTCACAATTGTCAGCGTTGGCCAAATGTGACACACTTTTAGATGTGATACAAGTGCCCTCTCTCTGAGCAAAGTCTGCCAAACTGTCTTCTCTCCTACTCCCCGTTTCCAAGGTAAAGGAGATAAATTCACCAGGACTATTTAGCTCACATCTTCGTCACCGCTTTGGAGAGTTTTTAAAAGCATAGCAGAGGTGGTGAGATCCACCCCAAAGGTTTGGCACATCACTATTGTCCCAACATATCTGCAGCAATCTCACCCCTTCCCAGTAAGGGGGCTTGGCAGCATAAGATCACCCTACAAACAAACTAAAACACAGGCAACACCAGGCTATTCGGTCTCCGCAAAAATCAAATTCCATCTCCTTTAGTGATTTTAGTACACTACTGAAGGTCAGTGTACCTTTGTAGAGCACATTACATGTTCTCATCGTACACCTCCCTCCTGTCCACCCCCATACTCTATCTTGAAAGTGATTTGCTCTCCTTATGGCTTCCCTATTCGTTTGCATGTCTCCCACAAAACAATTCATATCAGTAGCCTTTCTTCTTTTTGCTGGCGCAAACTGCACTGGCAAAATATGTTGTTTGAATTAAAACTAAAAAAACAAGTCATCAACAGAACAGTATGAGTGATGTTTGGGTAAAAATACACTGCAACTGCAATAAAAAGCAGAAGCACCCATTTCATCTTTCGTGGGATTTCCACTGCAGGCAGGAGAGGTGTTCCTGGGCTTACCCTGACCCGATGTGTCTGAGAGCTGCTGTGTCCCACAGCCGGCAGCCGTGCTCCTCCAAGGGCCAAAGCCAACCCTTGCCCAGTGCTCATCCCAAAGGAAGAACTGGGATTGCTTCCCTCCCTGCTCTGCCATAGCCCCAGCCACTCAGACTAAACCTACTCACAGGGTGAGAAGGACACAACATCCCACCACTTACACAAGGGAACAAATAACTTCTTCCAGAGTAACAGGCTGGCTTTGGGTTTTGTTTTGGGGAGAGAGACGAAGACCAGCACCTCCACCATCCTCACTTTCAACAGTGCAGAGCAAGGGACAAGGAACTGCAAAACCGCTTTGAACATGCAACTTTTTTCCCAGCCATCAGAGGCTGGGAAGCAAGGATGGGGCAGGTGGCCATGCAAGTATCCCATATCCCTTGGAAACGAACCCTCACAACCCTGCTGAGATCCTCTAGAGTCTTTGGACGCTGCCTCAGAGGATCCCAGTGGACCAGCCGTATTGCACGCCGGAGAACTGCCCTCAGCCTAAGCCAACACTCCTGCACTAGCAGAACCCCTATAGTCATTGAGCACCTAACAGCCTCTCTAGATGCTGCACCAAACCTGACCAGGGCAGGAGAAGAGCAGGCAGCTTCTCTAAACCAGGCTCAGTGCCTCGCACTTCCACTGAGCGGTCGTGAGAGCTGGATGGGCCCACATCTCGCTTTTGGCAGTGTATTAAAATAGAGCTGCGAGGCTTAAGGTCTGCAAAGCTGACAACTTTCCTGAGACTCCCACTCTTCAGTGTTTGACTTAAAGTCTCAGTCTCTGGAGCCATGAGGGTCCTTGTCTTTCTTAAGCAACATTATGTTCTCCTAACTGCAGGGAGGAAGCTGGAAAGGCAACACCAGCTTGTATTAGAGCTTCCCACACCAGACACCAAGCAAAAATTTTTGAAGATGCTTTTTCTTCTTTTTTTTCTTAGCACTTGATTTTCACATCAAGTTTGATTTCTAGGTGTCAGAGCCCAAGTTTTGGATTCCTCAAAGTTATCAGTGGTTTAAATGCTCCCAGAGCTTTGGAGAGAAGACTGCACAGAGTAACTAGCAGAGAAGCTCAAGAAATGCTCGACTGAATACACCATTTCACTGAAATCAAAATGTTTCACACGAACACGTCAAACTCAATTAAGGATTAAATGGAAAAGTTGGGACACAATTAGAAATCAAGGTTGTTGGGATTTTTCCTTCCTATTTTACTTTGACTTTTGCATGCATTTATGATGGCACCTGTGGCCACATGTACAACCCGGCCCCCTTGTTTCAGACACGAACTCTCCTCTAAGACCCTCTCCCTCACTCTTACTGACTGCTTCCAATATTTTTCAAATAATCTTTTTCTAGGCACAGGGCATAGGTATTCTCCTGTGAATCACTGATGCTGGCTGTAAAGGTCTAATGCATCATTACATCCATAACACACTATGTAAACGTACATGCACACCACGTATGTGTAGCATAGTTTAAGTTTAATATATTGTAATTGTTTTATGTGAATCAAACCCCTGTGTTTCAATGAGGTCATTTTGATGTTTCTGAATCAATATTTTGGAAATTTCTATTCTAGAAAGTATTTCAAGATATTGACTTTTCTATCCAATTTGGAATGAGCATAAATTTCACAATGTTGGAAGTTTTCCACATGGTGGAAACTCTGTTTTCTCACCAGCTCTAAATAATGGGTGTTTGTTGTTTTTTGAAGCATGAAGTAAGCAACAGTGTTTGTTCTGAAACTGGGATGTGGACTGATTTTCAACAGTGCCACTCTAAAGGTACTAAGCTTCAAAAAGCAGAGAGCTTTACTAGCATAAAATTAGGTAATTATGCCAATGCCTACGTGATGAAGGTGGGAAAAATTTGTACTACCATTTTACACATATTGGGAAGAAAACACATCTGGATAGAAATATCTTGCCACAAATCACAGTGAACACAGCAAAGACCTGACAAACTTTGAGAACTTTATAATTCCATCCCTTTCTCTTGGCCACCAAACACCTCTACCACCTCCGACCTTGAGCAAGAGAGCCTCTGCCCCCATCAGTCACTTGCTCCCAACCAGTCCATCTCGTATACCACAAATACCAAGTCCAAACAACTCTTGGAGACTGTTGAGTGCATTATGCAACCAACTCAGGACATATATATGTATATATTGAAAAAAAATCAAAACTAAGCACAATTAATCAAATATACTCACATATCAGAGCCAAATGCAAAGGACCAAGTGCCTTCTGCAGTGCAAACTTCTCCATGCCATCCTTAGATGAAGCCACCAGAGGAAACTGTAACCACGGCACAGCATGCTTTGCCCGAGCTGGCCACGGCCCCCTCCTCAGCTACGTCCTGGCCCCCAGCCCCAGCCTGCAAACACTGAGCTAGGGAGAATCACTCTGCCTTGGAGAAACTCTCTTACACAGAGGGGTTTTCAGATTCATCCAAATAGGGCTATTGGAACCGAGGAGCATTTTGAAAACATGCTTGTATTCCATCTCTGCTTTTTCTTTCTTCTCTCTCTCAGCCCTTTTGGGGGGGCTTTAAAATAGAAAATGTATACATTTCTTTAAGATAGAACTTAATATATATTAATAGATCATTATATATATTAATAGGTCTCTCTCTTTAAAAATAGATCTTCATGCATAAAAAATTGATTTTAATTGTAAATTGGAGGGGGAGGGTAGAAGAAGAAGAGATAAGGGAGGGGAAAGTTCCATTTGAGATGTCTCCTTTGAGGCAAGCTGAACAAATGTACTTTCCTCCTTCATATATTCATGAGATGACTGCTTCTCTACCCTGTTCTCCACCACCCTCAGTTCCGGGCTCAGAGCCAGCACAGTCCTTATCTGGTACGAGGCAGGAAAAAACCATGATATGATCAGAAGTTTTCAGTAGTTTAACAAATCTGAAAAAGTCTCCATTGGTTTTTAATAAAGCTTGGAGCATGCGATGGTTATGGGAAAAGCGAGATGCTTGGGGAGGCTGACGTACAGCGTAGGAGGGGTATAGGAGCACATGGACTTGTGTTCACATGGGAGCGCACGTGAAGCAGGGGAGCGAATCGTGCCCGTTGGGATCCTATGGTGGGGCAACCATGCAGAGGCATCAAGGCACGACCCCTGAGATGTGCAGAGGCCACAGCTTGGGGCTATTTAACAGCTAACAGCGAGATGTGACCCACGAGGGTGTCTGGAGACTTGCCTCAGTGGTCTTCCTGCTTTGGATGAGGACAACAAAATACTGGGTCACTAGGACCTGGAAGGATTCCACAATACACAGGAGTGAGCAGATGTTTCCTGGGGCTGCTCCTGCCCTAATCCAACCCCGCTCTTCCCCCCCACCACAACAACCAGCCTAGGCACAACTCTCTTTTACAGCCACCTCTTAGGCTGGAGCAGAGGCTCTGCAAGGAGCTGCTTTTATCACAGCTCTTCAGAGTAGACCTACCCATCCCTTCCTGCAGCCTCCTCAGGGGAGGAGAAATCCCAGAGAGCCTCCTTAGGGCACCCGGCAGAGCTCAAAGCTTCTCAGGGTCACTCTCCACCAAGCTGTCACCACCTCTGTGCCATGCATGTCCCGGTGGCTCGGGAAGAAGTGCAGGAGGTGGCTGAAGGCAGCACCCTCAGTCCCATTTCCGAAGTATATACAGCTCACATAATTGTGTTGCCTGTCTCTTCTCTACACCATGCCACCTCAGGAGAGACCAGGAAGGGGAGAGACCCACTTCCCATTGAGGGAAAGGCTGCAGCCTAAGCACAGTCCTTAAGAGACACTGGAGAATCCACACCACAGATGGTGACTTTACTGACTGTAGGAAAAATTTCAGGAGGAGCTTCCTAAGCACCAAATAAAGCCAGCCTTTGGATGTAAGCCCATAGGAAACTGAGCACCCTGAGTCATGCTGCTAGCATCACTGTTTCCTTAAAAAATTGCTAACGCCAACATAGTCGAAAGCTTGGGCAAGCAAATATGGCCATTGACGCTTTCGGTATCATACACAAACGTGCACAAAACCCCCACTACATCGTGCAAGTGGCCCAGAGGAGCCTCGGTATCGGAGCCACGTCAGAGCTGGGGCTGCCCGAGTGCACAGAGCACAGCAGCATTTCTTAGCCCCTGCGTACAGATCATCGTGCTCAGAGAGAGGGGGAGGGCCGTTTGGGATGGGTGTGATGAGGCAGCATGCACAACCACATGGACAAGCTTAGCTGTCTTTGAATGCACTACAGAGTGGCTTATCTGGCTAAACCAATCATGCTAAACTAAGTTAGGATAAGCTCTCTCATTTTCTTGCTTTCCTCTTTGGTTTCAGTCCATTACAAAGAGACCAAGCCCAGTTTCTCTGGTTCTGACCCACAGTCATTTGGCTGGGACGGCCATAGTTCACTTTGGATCAGAGCAGCTTGGCTCAGCCCAGTATAGACCAGGCAACCTTCAACCAGACAGCAAAGTCAGGCTTTCCAGAGCCTGCTCTGGACTTCCTAGTCCTGGCAGGCAGGAGGAAAAGGGGCTAATCTGAATTAGTAACACCCAACTCTCTATTTCTCCTCTGTTTTGCTCCCATGCAAAGCCTTGCCATTCCTTCCAACTTCACAGAGCAGGAGAAAATATCTGCTGATCCTGTCCTTGCTCCAGCCAGAAGAGCTGCTAGTCAAACCGGCAGGAGCCCCAGGAGAACATCCAGCCCACAGGGAAGGGGAATTTCAAAGCCAGAACTCAAAGCCATGCCCTGCCCAGCCATTGTGCGCCCTGACCCTTCTTCATCCTCTCTCCAGTCACGGCACTCAATCACTTCCCAGCTAATTGCCTCCACTCATGTGTGCAAACTAACCATTTACTGGAAAATGCCACGGAATGTTAATTTCATTTGGAATTGGGTAATTGCAAAGTGCTTCCTTTTTTTTAATGATATGAAATGAATAAGCATTGTATTAATGGCATCATTTCCAACTACGACCACAATCACAGCCCTATCGACAGTGGCTGAGTTATATTTCATCCCTCACTTTCCCTACTTTTCTTCCTTTCTCCTTTCCCTACCCCTCTGCTACCTCCCTAACCTCCTACTTTGTGAATTAAGATAATGCAGTATCATCATAAGCACATAGTGAAAGATCAAACATTGAAGAGCCAGAGTCCAACAACCCTGCCTCCACTGCACACCTTTGCGATGTGAACACCCTGCAAACCAGCTGGGTCACAGCACTTCTTGGGCTGTTACCTGCTGGGTTTGACCTGCCTGGGAGCTGCTTCTGGCCTAGGAAATCCTCAGCAATTCCTATGGGGCAAAGACATTTCTAGCACACCCACTCTCCCTGACATCTCCAGGGCATTTGTCCCTTTACCCCATTTCTCCTCCTGCTGGGAACCACGGCAAGGAAAAGCCTTCAGTCATAGGATCTGCCCTCAAAAGCCTGCCTGATCTTGCCCCACCCCAGCACTGAGAGGGCCTTGGGCTGTTGGAGATCCTGCATCCCACCATCTCCAGCAGCACAGCTGTAAGGAAGCTCTTATATTTTTTAAGAGCTGCCATAACTTTTTAGCTTATGCAGTGAGTAGACAGAAACAAGGAAGATGGGCAGGCCCTCAGCAGCAGCTAATACTTCTTAAGTTACAAAATAATTGAAAAGCTAAATAAAAACACTCTGGAGGAAGCTTCTCTATTTGGTACTAACGGGCACATGAAGAATCCCAGCCTAATGTTGCGTGGAGCAGGGAGGAGAGCAGCCGTCACCATGCGTGGGCAGAGCCCCAACCTCCAGCTTCCCTCCACCCCACCGCACGTGTCCTCCCCATGTGCCCAGCAAGTCCCAGGAAAGGCCAGCAGTAAAACCAGCTGCAAACTGGCAAGGGGAGCCCTGCTGTGAAAGGCGGATGAGGGCAGAGTACCAACATGGGCAAGAGAGCCCCATCCCTACCTGGCCAAGGAATCACAGTTAGCGGATGAACCTGGCAGAAGCAGCACTTTATCCCTTCGAATGCCGGAAGCAGGTGCGTATTAGTGACTTCTGGCATCCCTAGGGATGGGAAGGAGCAGGACAATGCTCAGGGAACAACAAGGGTTGCAAATGCAGGTGGGAAACCAGGCACAGTGACCTTTTTCCATACCCCACCACCTCTCTAAACTCCCTCCTTGGCAGCATGGTGCATATTTGCACTACTGCCACCAATTCACCTCCTGTCCCAAACAGTCCAGCCTGGTACTACCCCAAGGAGGCAGAGGTACCATTTGGCCAATAGATTTGCTAGTTACACCTGAAACTTCCTTTGCCCAGCAGACAAAGTAAGACCCCATTCCCAGCACCAGCAGACTCCACGCTGCATGCTGGGGAGGACAAAGAAGCGACATTAACCTGAAGGAGGAGTGCAAACCACCAAAAATCCATCTTGCAATGGGGCCGAGAAGCTTCAGCTGCGCACATGCTGCACAGATGCCCTCCAAAAGCAGCACCTCTTTAGCAACAGCGAAAAACCACCTCGAGCACATCAGTGTAGGCAGCTGGGTCCAATTCAGCCACCCTGACCAAAGAACAGGAGCAGTCTGCTGGTCCCAGAGCTGATCTTTTGGCTCAAGAGAAGAGCTGGACCTGAAGGAACGCCTGGAGAGTCCAGGCTATTGAAAGCAAAACACTTCCAAAACGCAAGTGCAAGGAAGCAAGGCCAGGCGCTGCGGGATCCCAAGGGGCTCTGCTTCCCACGCTCATCTCGGCCACGTACTGAGCAAGACGGGCAGCAGCTGAAACCCTGCAGGGCCCTCCAAGGAGGAGCCCCAGGGTAGGTGAGTCACTGCAAATACCGTAACTCACTGGGGCCTTCAAAAAGGATTGATTTGAAGTGCCTTGTTAATAAGTTTCCCTTCCCACTGGGTCCTTCAGGTAGGTTGCTGCCTTATGATAAATGGGGCTGGAAGGTGCCTGCAGACCTAATGCCTGCACAGGTGCCTGGCCTCGATCTGTCTTCCTTAGGAGCTAACCGACAAAACTAACGGTCTCAGTGTCACAGCCAGCTAAAACATGACTGATAGGAAGAGGACATGCAGACAGAGCAAAGCAGCTGTCGCTGCACTGGCGGCCTTGTTCTCCATAAAATCCGTAAGCCCAGGAAGGCTTGTCCGTGAGCCAGTCTCCAGCAACGGGCAGACCTCACACGGGTCAGAGCTGCTGGGCTGCTCCACAGCACTGAGGAGAGCTGAGAATGGACCCCTCTCTCCAGCTTCTCCTCGCACACCACCTGGTTTAACAATGATGCCCACTAAAAGCCAAGGAAGTGACAAGCAACGCCTAGCCAGCAAGTCAAGGCTGACAAAACAGGTCCATCATCCTCGGCAGGCACCACGGACTGGAGCAGCCCCACGTGCATCGGCACAGTAACAGCCTCATCTCTGAGTGACACATCTCAGGGGCTGCCTAAGAGATGATCAGCACCTATCTATTTCCAGCAGAAACTGGAAAATTGCAGGGTTTTTCTCCTTCACTTCCAGCTGCCACACCCCCTTTTCCTCTTCAGGTTGACTTCAGGAACCAACATCAGGTTTTTGCTCCATGCCAGCCCTGTTTTGATGATGAAATGACGCCTGGTGGAGCTGAAGAGATCCCAGTTCATCTGCATTGCACGGGAGGCGGCTGCATGATGCAACGCGCTGTGGAGCACACACAGCAGGGAAACCTGGAGAGGACACTTGAGATCCCTCAGGGTCACCCAAGGAGAATAAAAAGCTACCATATTATTTTTTATATTTTACATCAGGCAAAAAAACATCTCAAAGCCAGTCCTGGTCACTAACTGGTCTGCAACCCAGCTCTGCCTTTAATAATGTAGTGCTTTATCAAACATTCATAGTTATGCACAGAGTGATGAACAATGCAAGTCTGACATCTATATAAATATAGTTCCTGATGGCTTGTTTTCCTTGGACAGCCAAAACTTCACAGCTTATCTTCTGTGAGCTGGTGATTTCACCTGGATGAAAAACATTCTGGACACCTGGGGAATTTGGGGATACTGCACACAAAACTGCCGTGACAACCTGAACAGGCATCAAGGGGCTGAGACAGCTCCATAAAACCCAACAAACCTCACGTTAAAAGAGCTGCTGACCTGATGAGCTACAGGTCACACAGCTTTGGCTGGAAGAGGGGAATACAAAGGACTCTCCTCTTCTGGTTCAACTCACTTGGCTACTTCGGGTTTGGGAAGTCACATAGCATCAGGGGAGACCAGCCCAAGTCTTGCAAAACAGCCATAAACCAGTGGGACTTCATGAAACCGCTACCCCTTTGGGATGCTCAGCTAAATGCTGGTATATTAAAACGCCCCTCTTCTCTTCGATTCCCATAGCACCATCAGAAGCCACTTTTCCTTCTGCTTCTTATCTCCTCTGTCTCATAAAATTAGCAAGTGGGATATAGCAAAGGCAAAGGAAGGGGAGGAAAAACAACAAAATCTTCTCATCAGGAAATCCAACCTAAGAGCATCTTCTCAACAGCAGCCCTTGTGGCAAGCCAGGGAAAGCCCCGCCTGGATGAGAGATGTTTAAGCCTTAACTAGTCACTAAGCGAGTACCAACACGATACGCTGTGCTCCATGGACACACCAGCACCGCCAGAAGCCCACGATGCCTCCTGCGGAGGAGGACACACAAGCTCAGAGAGAGACACCAGCCTCTCCGAGGGCTTCTTGGGCCGGGATCCTTTGTGGGCTTGTTTTGGCAGACAGCTGCTGTGGAGGATTGGGACAGATTATGGGACAGGGAAGCGTTTGGGAGGTGTGCAGGGGAGTCCTGCAGCAGCACCAGGCCAAAATACCATCGTTCCCTCTGCACTGCAAAGAAAAGGCTCCAAGTGCCTCTCGCTCAGCTGTGAAATGGGGTTGGACCCAGCTGGGAAGGTGCAGTTTCACACTCTGTACCCCTTCCCAAGCAGCTCGTGCCCTTCCCTGCAATCAGCTGCGTGCAGGCCAGGCAGGACCTCCCAGCACAACCCCCCACAGCTCATTTATATCTCAAGACCTCTCCTTGCTCAGCCCATTAACGGAGAATAGCCCCACGATGTGCTCCCCTGCACGCACAGACCTCCCTCTCCCGACTCCATGCTTCACCTGAACTTGGACCTCCCCATGGAATAAAACCCACACACAGGCATCAACACGGTTGTCCCCACGACAACCCAAACCGGGACCTGATGCAATCAATTTTGTATGATGGGGTGATCAAAACAAACCTAAAGCTCAGCTTGGGAGCTCTCTGTTCAGAGCTGGAAAGGTAAATAATATATTAATTATGACCATGTTTATGTCTCTGGAAAGCAAAGTTTTTCCCTGGCAGGTATATACATTTTCAAATCAACATTAAGTCACAGCTGGCATCACTATAAAATAGCATATCCATTATAACCTGTGCAACTACAGCCCCTGTTCTCTCCATTTCTCTTCAACAATGCACTCCAATCACTTGGAATTAAGCACGTTTGTCTTAAAGTCATGCTTAATTGCTCTGATAACTAGAGACACAAGATAAGCACGTGCTTAAATGCCTTCCTGAATTGGGATCCGTTTCTTATCCCAGAGGGTCTAATTTATTTTGATTTCCTCTAAGCTGAAATTTTCAGTGGGATTTTTGTCAACCAGGAATCAGCGGACTGCACCGAACGTTTTTCACTGCAGCCACACGAGCTGCGCAAATATACATTTTAAAAGGTCTTGGGGAATTATGCAAAAATTGGTGGGGGATTAGATCTGGGGAAAAGCTCATCAAATACAAAGAGGGTCATGATCCCATTAGGTCACGGGAAAGAAGATAGAGCCCCAAGACACATCCGATACCAACCTGATGTACTGTCCCATTTTAGCTTCCAGCCCCAGCAAACGTTAAGCCATCGTTTTATTTATTAAAGGCTCAGAAAGCCTCTGTTTAATACTATGATTCACGGGCACGCTGCATGTGCCTACACTAGCAAAAGGCAGCTGGAGACAGGCTGCACCAGGAGCGAGCCAGCTCCCAGCCCCGTCACGGCAGTCGCGGGGGACGTGCCGACAGCAAGCCCCAGCACCGCAGCACGTCACCCTGCCGGCGTCCAAACTACGAGTCTGGCCTGTCTTTGACTTCTCCTCAGGGATGCCTGTCAGCTCGAGCCCAGCAAAACCACATTGCTCTTCTCCATCAGGTTCTCCGTGAGATGTCCTTTCTCACCTCCGAGGACAATGTCTGTGGCCTCGGCCTGCCTGTCACTTAGGCTATTACCGGGACATCGCCTCTGACTCAGATCCTCTTGTTAGCTCTCACATCCAAGATGCTCCAGAGCTCATACATTTGTTATGAGTAACACCTCCAGGACACAGCTTAACTATCAGTCTTTCTATTCCGTATTTCAGTCCCTGAAACATCCTTATCTCCAGCCTTGACAAATGCTGTTCTACAGATCACTTTCCTGGCCAACTAATTCGACCCTTCCTCTATCTGCCCTTTCTCTCTTATTTCAAACCTAAGCCATTCATCTCCCCATAACCCTGTCAAAAATATTCCTCCTTCAAATTCTCTTTCACTACATTAGCTAGAGAAACCCAAGAGCAACCTGGCTGCAAGGGACCACAAACTCTTATGTTACTATGACCTCGCATTTCCTTGTGCTCCCCCATGTGCTGCTTTTGCTTCACATGCAGACCAGAAGCTCTCTGAGGAGAGACACATCATTTTCCTCCTGGGTCCGTACAGCTCCCAACAGACAGAGGTCACGGTCCCATGTGAAGCTCACAGGCACTGCACCAACAGATGACAATGAATAACAGAGTTTGCTTTCACGCCTGACACAGCCTGGATTTAAATATCTGCCTTATAATTTTGGCAAGCTTCTCCAATTCACAGATGAAGACCGGACCATAAAGTGACTTGGCCAGGGTTAAAAAAGCAGCTGTGGCAGAGTGGAGTCAAATCTCTCTCTCCAGGTTCAGACTGTAGCTACTAAGCTATCTTTCAGGCATGCTAAAAAAACCACCCACTATCACTGCTGAGAAAAGCATCTACGGATTAAGTAAGAAAAACTGAAGAGATTTGCCCAAGTCAACACAGCAGATTAGAAAAAAGTCGAGGAGCTACAAATTCAAGATGACTGCAAGAAGCACAACCATGCCTCTGATAATTCCCATTGTATTCATCATCTGTATTGTTGGTAATAAGTCACGTCTCCTGTCTAGACTTGGAGGCCATACCCGGATTGCAGCGTCTGTGATGAGAGCAGAAGGTCTGCTTGAACAATTATTTCTTTTCCTGAACATGAAAGAAACTAAGAAAATAAAGATGGGTCCTTTGTTGCAGGACTGGCATGGCAGATACATAACTTTTCAAGTCTGATATTGCAGACCTCTATTTTCTACTCACTTCTTACCACACAGAAGTTCTGGTTCCCACTGATCCTTAGGAGAATATGTTTAGGCAAAATCTTCTCTCCTTCTTGCCCCACGATTGGCTTCACAAAGGCAGAAAATGCCAAGAGGATTTCACTAGCAAAGAGTTGGGCATTTTTTTCCAAATTTGTTAAAACTTATTTGGACAGATAATCATCCTCCTCTCTCCTTGGAGGGCCTGGGGAACTTGTTTGTACCACCACATTCAAGTTTGCTCTGCTTTCATTTCCCCTGAGTTACTAGCTCCATCTCCATGTAATCAACATGTCCCATCTGTAACACTGTAGGATCTAATGGTGCTGCCTGCGATGGACTAGGGGCCAAACCCTTTGAAACAGTATTTGATGAACAGAAGTAAAGCATTCCTGTGCTATAGGACAAAGTGATAAGATGATAGATGGGAGCCAGAGACATAAAAAGAGAAAAGCAAGTTAGGAGTTCCCAAAGGGCTGGAGCTTGAGGCCATCTGCTCAGGAAAGGCAAGGGAGGGCAGAAGTTCTCAGGAACATCCATCATCAACTGCCTGGAGGAACGAGGCACAGTTCAGAGAGGCAATGAAGGAGAGGGGTACAGGGAGGTGAGGAAGGTGACGGCACCCACAGGACTTTACCAAAACCTCATATTTGAAGAAGATTTCAAATGCACTGGGACCCCATCCCCAACACCCCAGCAAAGGCCAAGACCCAAGGAACCACGTCTCACAACAAACACCACTTTGCACCTCTCAGACCCACAAACCAAGAAATTCTTGGAGACTTCCTAATTGCCTGAGGCAACCCCAAAACTGTGAGAAGACTGTACGACCCCCTTTCCATAGCAGTACAAAGGGACCCTTTTGGCTAATTAGAACTCGCTGTCTCTTGCCTCCACCCTCGCTCTATTTTATATTATTAATAAGAGAGACTACTTTTCTTCTTCATAAACTGCCTTGGATTTTCACTCTGTCTAAATTCATCTGGGCTCCGTGCAATGTCACCAGGTCAGTTTGTGCTCCTGCTGCAATTCTAATTTTGTCAGCTTTCCATTTTCTAGGGAGTTGGGGGATTTTTTTTTTCTTCCCAAATCAAAAATGATTTTGCATAACAGTAATAATGTTAATGGCCCTGCACGGTGCGTCCAGATTACAGGCTGCAGCTGGGGAGAAATAAACATCTCATCTTTGCCCTGCTGTTTATCTACCCACAGCAGAGCCTGGTATCAGGTCAGAACCTGTAATTTCATTAACTTTATCACCCAGACGCGCTTGTTGCTAGATGTCATTATTCAGCACGTTGCTCCTCAGTTTGTTTGCACCAAGCTCCGCTTCAGATGTTCCAGCAGCGCGAGGGAGCTGCCTTTCCGCACGCCTTGCTGCAGAGCCACTTCCGAGACTCCGGAGGAAAGTTTGGCTCAATGGATTCGTGCTCGGCTTGCCCGCGATTTGCAAAACAGACGCTTTTGCTGCACGACCTCCAGAGAAAAACGCTCCCCATGGAAAGTGCAATCGATCCCAACAGACCGCGCAGCACGGCACGCACAAACTCCTGACGATGGGAAGCGCCTGCTGCCTTGCAGCCCGGTGGAGGGGAGGCAGCACCCGGGGGGGCCAGGTCGGGCCCAGCACACCTCCAGTCGCTCACTCCGCACAGCACGTCGCGCTCGAAAGCCCCACCGCACAGCAAAAAGCCATAAGCACGCAAAGGTGGAGGCAACGCTCACTCTTCATCGGATTTGCCATCCCTGGTAATTAATGCTGGGGACTGACACTTGAAAGAGTCTTTAGTGACAGCCTGTGAGATGATACCCTTTGGAGCCCGCTAAGAAGTCCCAGTCGATGTCTTACCACAAAGCTATGCTGCAAGAGCAGCAAGGAGCGCTTTTTCCCCAGGTGCCAGCTGACCCACGGGGAAGCCGGCACAGGTTCCTGCCTGGCCCAGGGGGTCACACCAAAACCCGACAGCTCCTGACTGAGCAGGTGGGTAAAGCAGGGCAGGCGGATCGATGATGGAGGCAAGGCAGAACAGGAGAAGGTAGGCCCTGGCCTTACACTACGGTCACCCTACAGCTGGGTGTCCCTAGACACATCCACCTTTTATCCACCTGTAAAATTTTGCCTGAACAGAACTGATCTCCAGGTATGTGGCACCTGCTCACAGCAACTGCAGTTTCTCAGCCCACCTGCTACATTCTCACGGGAATCCCAGCTGTATCTGCTGCTCGCAGGCAGGTCAAAACGCCTGGGCGTAAGGTACATCTGATGCATCCCAAATCACTGCGTTTCCCATGCACGTGCAAACCATCTGAGGTGTGAGTGCAAGGCTCACAGCGCATGTTTTCATAGTTTCGGCCTGGAAATCCTAATCAGAACTACAGCTGCCAGGCTCTGGCCACCTTCAGCAGAGAGAAACAACTCAGGGATGCTGCAGCTTGGCTGCTTGAGAAGAGCCTCCTTAGGGAGAGGGAAGGTGACCCCATGGGAGGAAACACATGGTGAGCCAGCAGGCTTCAGAGGGACCAGGACAGGAAAGGTGCCAACAGACAAGATGAAGACACCTTGCTAAGGACACACAGAGAACTGCTCTTAAAAAGTGCCAGGAACGTGTCACTCCTCAACCAAAGGAAGGGAGGTGTCTCACAGCACTGTGACCAACGCTGGGCCAGGCACCACGAGCATCTCTGCCGGGGCGGTTAGACAAGAGCCAGAACTCAGGACTGGGCTGTGCCCCAGATGTTCAGACTGGAGACTCCCGAGACACCAAATCTTCAAGCAACAGAAAGGCGTTCAAGCACGCCACTTCGCATGGACAAAAGCCAAAGACAACCCAATAGTCCTACATGGCTTTGCATATCCATCCGAGTGCCCCCCTTCTGCCTTCTCCGAGACAGGGTTATGCTGCAGAAGCAGCCAATGTTCAGGGAGTCTTCTGAAAGATTGGGCATTTCCATAATTTCTGAGTTATTTTGCTGGTTTCATTATGGTTTTATCTTCTCTCCTCTGCCTCAATTCAAAGTGCAAAGCACAACACAGTAATTAGGTGAACTGGTGGGAGAATTGGTGAATGTAACTCTCAGCCGCTGGCAGTCTGTGGGCAGTCCCGGCCCTGGAGACTGGTTGCAGCCCCAGGTTGGGGGGATTTTTCAGTCAGCATAAAAAGTACTTTATCGCCAATTCCTGGAGCCCTTGGAGAGTTTAATATTCTGCCCTAGATCTTGTTTACTATTATGTTTTGAAGAGTACTGAAATGCAGTTACTGCTGTCTTCCCCACTCATACGATTCTAAATAATTTATAGAAAAGCAAAACAAAGAAGAGAATATGAAAGAATAAAAAAAGGCAGTTCAGTTACAATATATGAAGGCTTTCATTTGTTCGCTCTCACTGAGCACGGGCTTGGGAAGACATCTCTTAACACCACAGGCCAGCAGCAGCCAGCCGCACACAAAGGCGGACGCCAACGCAGCTGCTCAGATCAGCGCTTCGGGGCGGCCCGTGGACCCCGGGGCACCTCCGTGTTTCTCCGAGCAACAATAACCGTCACCACCGTGACAACCTGGCTTAAAAGAGGAAAGAAGAAGATGCGCTTCGTGCATGGGAAAAACCACAACTTCAGACGCCACTTGGCGACTGTCGCAGGTGGGGGGACCTGCTCTGCAGACGTGGTACGGCATCCCGGCTCTTGCTGGCTCCGTTAGCCTCCATGGTGGCACGGAGCAGAGCCAGCCCTCGTGCCCCAGGGCCCCATCCTGCATGAGCCCCAACCGCCCTGCCTTCGATGGCACCGCGCACGCCCGCGGGGAGAAGGCCAGGACAGTCCGGCGTCGCCCCACGAGCTCTGTCACCGCGAGACGGGAGCCGGCGCGTCCCTTCCTGCCGCCGGCCGGAGTCGCTCGGCAATTAGAGCTAATGCACCTCGCTTTTGTTTATTTGAACGCGTTTTATTGTACTTTGCAGGTTAACAACATTAAACGCTTTCTAATGACATTTCAATAAGCAGAGGTGGGTGTTACAGTTTCAGAGAGACGGTCTTTAAAAAAACGCAGGCAATCAAACGTGCATTAGCCTAAACACTCTGGGGAAAGCGCTTTCTTCTCCACGCAGGAGAAACAAACCCCACAAGTTGTGCCTGCACCGCCAGCCTCCTGCCCCCCGTCCCCCACGGACAGGCAGGGTCAGCGCAACCCAGAGCGAGCCTGTCCCTCCAAGCCACGATGCTCCAAGTGCAAAGAGCAGAGCCATATGGTCTGGCAGCACGCATTTTACTTGCAGTTAAGAGAACAATTAAATAAAGAGAAGTCAGTCTAGTGTGCTTTATAGAGGCTCCTGCCTTGGCCTCCTCCTCGAGCATCTGAGCGCCTTCCAGTAGCACATTAAGAGACATGACTAACATCTGTCGCCTGTGGTTTGGCCTCGCTCCTCCTCTCCCAGGAGCAGTCGTGCAAGTCGACAGCAGATACCCCGCCTCTCCCCTTGTTCAGCCTGCGGAAGCAGTGCCAAGGCCCCGGCCATATGGACTCCCCTCTGCTCCCGGATATCCCATGCAGCCAGCAACGGGCGTAAGCGTTCAAACAGTGACGACAGAGGAACCCCGTCTGTCCTACTGCATGCAACCTTCAGCCGCACTGGCACTCGCTGTGCCAACACCAGACCGCTTCACCCAGAGCAACCCGCCTTCCCACCACAGCTACTTTCTTTCTGGGCTGGACTCAGCTTCTTCGGCACTTGGGCCCTTCATCAGAGGGAAGGGGAACCCCAAAGAGACCACAGCACCTCCAAGTGCCAGCCCAGCACCTTCCGGGAGGGCACAAAGCGTCCCCAGCAATCTCACCGGCTCAGAAGAGGGCTCAGGAACAGACACGCAAACCCAGCCCTCGCTGCCCAACTCCCTGTGTCTGTCAGAGGATTAACACCGTCACAACAGTGACATTATCCAATATTACACCATACAAGCACAGCCAGCACCAGAGGGATTGGCAGATACTACAGTAATCAGCAGCAAAACCCACATATGCAGAATTTTATAGGCTTCTTTCTATTCTAATCTATAGATGTTAAACAGTGCTGTACCTGCCATGCCTTCTTCCACAGCAGGGCTAAATACCACACACCATGGGTAGAAACAGAACACATTTAAGATCTATTTCTATCAGATCCATATGGATTCAGGTCTGTAGTTCTCCCCCCACCATGAGATGTTTCTGATTTGCCATCTCCAGCTCCTTATAGGGGTTCTACGTGTGTGCCTTAAATCTGCAGCCCTGATGACTGTTTGTGGGTGACTGCAGGATCATTTGTTTGATTGCTCAGAGAATAAAAGGCAGGGAATGTTTTGCCACTACTGGAAAATACAGCTTTATGGAGCAGCTCTCCAAGGACCATCAAGGCTCAGCAGGCTCACAGAGCTCCCAGCACACCAACACATTTGCCTGCTAAAACTAATGTGCTACTCTACAGCAAAGCAATGAACATTTCTGCCACCTAAAGAATAAAGACTGGTCTGATTAATGGCCATGTGCTAACATTCACCCAAGGCAAAAAGTCAGGATGGCTCCTGGTGTTCCCACCCTGTTTAGGAGCACATCACTCAGTCTGAGCAGGAGCAATTATTCACCAGCACTGTTGGAGCAGCCAGGAACGACTGT
This sequence comes from Dromaius novaehollandiae, assembly GCF_036370855.1. Lineage (NCBI taxonomy): Eukaryota > Metazoa > Chordata > Aves > Casuariiformes > Dromaiidae > Dromaius > Dromaius novaehollandiae. The sequence goes on from NC_088117.1 coordinate 5,661,832, forward strand.
CCCACACCAACCTGTGCAAGGTGCTGCACAAATACTCTGCAAAAGAACAACTCAGGTTCCTGGGGACGACGTCATTCTAGCAGGAGCTCTAAGAGTATGCAAGACTCAGACACCTGAAATACCACCTCTGCTTCCCCAGCAGGGTATCCCACAACTCTCTGGGATTTTCACAGCAGTCTCTGCCATCACCAGGATCAGATATGCCAACCCAGGCCAAAATTAGAGCCATCAGGTGCCCACCTCATCATGCTGGGTAGGCTTTTGCTCAAAATGGAAGACTCCAATTTCATAGGAAGATTTGATGAAGTAGACAAGCCAAATCCTAGGAAACCACATCTCTGTGGAGCTCCTGGGCACACAGCTCATAGTCCCTACAGCACCTGACCCACTAGTAAAGCACAGTGAGGGAGTACTGTGAGACCAGGGGACTGGTGGCTTGGGAGCTGGCAGCGACAGCTAAGGGCTCGCAGCTAACTGTGCCTCAGTTTCCCCAGCACTGTCAAGAGGTAATTCCCCTCTCACGGAGGGCAGCTCCAGGACAAGGTCTGCAAACCGCCTTGAAGATGAAAGCTTAGAACAAAAGCCAAAGCATGCACTTCTGCACAACCACCCTCCTCCCTCTGCACTGCCTCCACCAAGCACCACAAAGAGTCGTGAAGTCCTTGGCAGGGCTCAAATTGAACAGGAACACGGCAGATGCTGAAGTCATCTCTAAGGAGGGGATAATGCTGCTCCCTCACGCACAGAGCTGTCAACCGAGCTACTAATGCAACCAAAGAAGCTCTGACAGGATCCTCCCCTCTGAAGTACCCACTGGGCAAGAGTGAGCAACCAAATTTTACATGCAGTGGCTGCCACTTTGGACAGCCAAGCATCTGTCCCAAAGAGGCTATACAGGTACGGCAGAGGCTGCGAGAGGTATGTTCCCTCCGGGGCTTTGGGAACCAGCTGCAGCCAGGCTGAGCTCTCCACTCCAAGCGGCACTGCGCAGGACAGACAGACCGGCAGGGGATGGAAAGTGGGAAAGCAGAAAGAAAAGCAACCAACCTTTCTTCTCATAGTCAGGTTTCTCCTCTCCACCCCGACCAAGACTCTCCAATGTCCGCGTCACTTGGCTGCCAAACTCATCCTCCCTGGTGCTGGGCTCTGCCCGTCGTGGGGTCTCCTCCTCTTCCTCATCCTCGTAGTCGTCCAGGATGGGGGTCTCGCGGATAGGCACCCCAATGACCGAGTTGTGGGCCTGGAGGCGCGAGTTGCGGAAGCTCTCGCGGGCCTGTGGACCCAGCAGCACCGACGGGATGTAGTGGATCTCATGGGTGGCCTCCGTGCTGGCGCTCTTCTGGGGGATCCGGCGGCGTTTGTGCCAGCGCCGCTGAGCATAAAGAGCCACTGTGAAGACCAACAGGAGCAGGAGCAGAGCAATCAGACCACCCTGCAGGAGGGAGAAAAGAGCCAATGTCAGGAGAGCCAGGAGCGCCTGATCCAAAAGTGGCAGGGATGGGTGAGGAGATGCTGTGACCAGCATCCAAACCCCATCTTCCTGCTCAAGAACGTCTTTTCATCAATATAGACACTACTGTGCTCCACAAACCGCAAGCAGTGGTGGAAAGCTGGGAAAACGCAGCCGCTTCTGGGTGGACTATCACTAGCACGCGATGCAGCAGAACTGGAGGAGGCCTTCTGGCAAGGACAGTGCAGCGACCTCCAGTGCAGCTCTGCCCCAAGTTATTTTGCCCACTCTCCCAGGGAATTGGTTCTCAGTAATGTCCCCTCAGGTCTCCCAGCCCACCTGGCTTGCCACACACAGGCCAAGGTGATGCTAGCTCCAACCCCTCCGTCCCTGCGTGAGGAGGTGGGAAAGAAGGTAGCTGTCTCCCACCATTTAGGAGTTAAAACCTTATTAAAACAAGCAACCAACCAGCATGGGAGCACTAAAGTCTCAGCAGAAACACACAACTTTTCACACAAAAGACCATGTAGCAAATCACAACACAGCTGCTGCTCCCCAGGGCATGGCTGCCCCTAAAGTTTCATTTCGGGTTGTGACAGCTGTCCCTCCTCCATGGAAATGGTGACAAAGCTACAGGACAGGGCTCTCCAACCCTAGGGCCAAGAACAGATGTGGCTGGGTCACGTATTAAGGTCATGCTTGCCCAGAGCAGCAGAGCATAAGTAGGAAAGAGCTCCTGGGTTTCAGTCTGATGTCCCAGCTGCAGGTCCACCCACCACTGTCTCCTGAGCATCTCCTATCTGCATCCTGCACTCATGGCTTTTGCTCTCCAAAGGAGGGGTCTTTCCTCCCGCTCACACCATGAGGTCACTGAATACCCTGCAGCATCACTAGATGCATCCTCTGAACTCTCCAAGTGAGGCACCAAAGTGCAATTTCTTGCTTTGCAAAACAATCAAATGATTTGCCTAAGGTTACATGAGAAGTTAGTGTCAGATCTGGGGACACAGCACACACATGACATATTCCCATCCGAAATCTTCTCTGAAAAACTCTCCTCTTCCCCCACCTCCAAGTTTTATCAGATGCAGCTTACAACTGCATTATCATCAGGGAGAAGGGGGAGAAATACTTCCCAAATATCTGTGGCTCCAGAGAAGTGGTCTCTCCTCCCATGGGAAATGGGCTGGGTAGCGCTGAAGGATGCTGACTCTGCCTCTGAGTGTTCTCAAAGTTAATACAGACACGGTCTCTCTCACCCCTACATAAGCAAGACGCGTTTGCTAGCTTCAGGATGCTTGATCTCCCCACAGAGCCCAGGCAATTTTATTCTGTGGCAGACCAGCAAAGCAGGGCACGTAAATCAGGAGCAGCATGAGCAATTGGGGCGTTACAGCATGACATGTAACTGCCAGGGTAGGGCAGGCATTTGTTTGGCACAAAGAATGCCGTATTCGGGAACTTTACAGAGTGTGCAAAAGCAAAGGAGAGACATGCAAATATTTCATCTGCATTCAATTCAAAACACTGCGCCGTACCCAGAGCACGGCTCAGACTCGTAAACAGGATCATCTATAAAGAGCCGGCATCGAAAACCGCAGTTCTCGGGATGAGTTAGCTGGGGGGCTAAGCCCTCAGACAGCCGCAGCTGGATGGATTTGCAGCCGCGTTCGCTGCTCTCGCCCAGCCCGATGCTTGCTCATGCTCTGAGCGGGTTCGAGCAAAACGCAGCCACGCTTGGCTCGGCCGCCCCCTCACCCCCTCCCGCAGCAAGGCCGGTGGAGCACCTCCAAAAGCCCCTGCACGCATTCACAGCTGGGCCGGGCTCCCACTCGTCCCACTGCTCCAGGCTCCCGTGGGAGGGACCAGACACAGCCGCAGGGACGGGTGAACCTCCAGCGATCCCGCGGAGCCGAGCACGACACGATGCCGCGCTGCACACGCGCGTGTCACAACATGCGCTCTGCTGCCAGGCTCCCGGGCTCCGAGGGTCGTCACCCTGGGACACGCGATGGGCACAGAGCAAACGCTGCAGTCCCGGTGCTCATGCCGTGCTCCACAGCCTGGAGCAGAGGAAGCAGCAGCCAAGGGACAGCAAAGGTTGCCAGGAAGGGCAGGGAGCCGGGGAAGAGGGGACACAGCTCCCCTGGCCCATCCCAGCTGCACGAGCCTCTGATCCACTGCAGAAAGCAAGCTAGCAAAAACCAGTTCGGCATCTCTCATTAGGATTCCCCCTCCTCCTCCTCCCCATGCTCATCTGTTTTCTCATTTGATCCCGTAATTGACACTAATAGGAAGAAGGGCTGGGGCAGGCAGGATGACTTTGCTCAGCTTGACTTTCTCAATTTAGCTGACACGTTCCATCAAGACACATAACACTTTAGCGACCAGGAGATGTTCAGGGATCTCTGCCGGGGGGAAGGGCAGGGCTCGCTAACTGGGGATCGTTATCTGCAGGACTGGGGCACCTAAAGGCCATCCTTGACGAGGATCCTACCTGGCCTTCTGTGCTTGGAAGCAAGAGACAGCAAGGACATCTCGAGCTAATCAAAAAGAAGTGCACTTCCTTGGGTTTGAGCAGTGCTGATGCAAGGAGAGCCTAGACCAGGCCCGGTCACACCTCTCCCAGTAGCTCAGGAACATGGTGTGACCACAGAGACACCAGCCTCCCTCCACCACGTGCTACAGAGTTTGCCGGTAGCAGGTCTCCCCCTTGCATGGACCCTCCCCGGCAATAGCTAGAGCAGGTCCAGAGCAGGAAGCTTGGTGAGGAGGAAGCACAAGGCTAGGTTTTATGCACTTGCATCAGCTGGAAAGGGGTAGGAAGAGATGCAAACAGAGGATGTTCCCAAGCACAACCATGCCCCGCCATGGGTCCGGGCACAGCAAGGATAGCCTAACGGACACAGACACCTTCTATCTGGGTGGAAGTCAGGTGCAGGTTGCTCTATTCCCTTCTGCTCCAGTCTCAAGCTCTCTCACAACAGCTTGTGGCATGCATCAGCAGAGGGCTTCCACCATCCGGGCCACACACAGCCTAAGCACAAGTTGTGGGCATCTCCCTCCCTCACTGCATCCCACACAGGCCTCCTGCAGCCATCAGTCCAGGAGAAGAAACCATACTGGACTGCACAGCACCTGCTGAAAAAGGCAGAATAAAGCAGTTCAGGGGCCTCAGGCCAGGGAGTTCCTGAACCTCACACGGCACCAAAGTGGGGTCACTTCTTGGAAGTCCTGTTTGCCCGAGAGAAACGGCTGCACACCAAACCCTCTGAAAGGGAGATCCAGTGACACGTGGCACAGCAGGGGCATGAACATTAACAGAACAAACTGCACTGAAAAATTAGGTCTGTCTTCTGTGCCAGCGCATTTATAACTGAGTTAGAGCTCTGGCATTATAGAAATGTTTCAGAGCAACAACAAAACTCGCTGACACGACTACTGGGAAAAGCCATAACACCGAGCCTCCTGGCTGGATTTACTCCTGGATGCTCTCCACAACTGCAAAGTTGCGAGCAGAAAAGGGCTGCTCTTCCCCTCTCCACGGCCCCAGGCACCACGCATTCGCCCTCCGTGGAGAACCAGGACTGCAGAAAACCTGGACGCTCAGAAAGGACCAGGACGACTCCAGCCAGCCCTGCCATAAGGAGCACCTTTTCCAGCTGGACCCAAGCAACAAGAGATCACACGTGAAATGGTTCGCAACCATCCATGAAAGTGCCAGGGGCCATACAGCTGGCTGACTAGATCAGCGCTGTGCCTGCCCACGGGGTAAAAGCCTGGACCGCAGCAAGTAAAACCATCAGCCTGTTAGATGGGGCCCCAATGAGAAGTTACACAAAGGTCCCCAGCCACCGATGCTATTAGCCTGCTGTTTCTCCTCCAGCCTGGAGTCCTTACAAGTCTTCGGAGACGACAGGGTCAATTCAAGTAAGGCAAAGTTCCTATCCAAGCTGCTACCCACCACAAAACCCCAAAGGCAGCTCTTGCACGCTACAGGGCACGGGGACAACAAGCGGGAGGTCTCGCTGCTGTGGCATTTCACAGAAGAAGCAAGCACAGAGGAGGCAAATCTCATACAAACTTTCTCGAGACAGCACAGCCTTCGCTACCAGCCACCGCTACAACAGCCCTGGCTCTCTGCTCCAGGCTCCTTTTCACAGCCCTTTTGGCAATGCTGTGAGTTGGGAATACACCAATCCCATAGGTCTGGCTGCAATATCTGCCAGGGAGCGGCACGGAAACCTTGCTGGTGCCTGCTCCATCTCCTCTGCCCGTCCCTTAGGTGGGCAGTCATCAGTTTTTCGAGGGCGGCTCAGTTTCAACGTGATCCTTTTGTCCCCGACCCCGCGCCCACAGCTGCTTGTTTAAACACAACACACACAGTGGGAGAGCTTCCTGGGGGAAAAAAGAGTCAAACTTAGGAAGCATTCAAGCCAGCCTCATTTTAATCTATTTTTCATGTTAAATTATCCAACTGAGGGAGCGGGAGAGAGAAAGGGGAAGGAAGGGATAATATGAGAAATGTTTTATTTGACAGTGTGTCATTCGGAAACTGATTATTTCTGTCTCAGAGCTTTTTAATATTCCCAAACAATGGCCGAGCCGCAAGGGGATTTGGTATTCTAAGACTGGATTTATAATACTCTGTTCTGCAGTGATAAGAACACGGGCCTTTAATCCTCTGAGCTGTGAACATGCATATTCTCCCGCGTAATGTCCTTCCCACTGCACTCCTCCGTGCCCCGAGCCAGCCGAGCGGGAGCCGCGGAGCCCGCAGGTCAGCACGGCACGAGCCCGCCGCGGCCCGGGACCCTCGCGGCAGCGGCATCCACCACCGCCACCTCCTCCCAACGCTGCAGGGAGGCCGCTGGTGTACACTGCCTCGTATACGGCCTCACGCCACGGCTCCTGCTTCAGGAGAGCAGGTGAATAGTCTTCGTCCTGCTCCAGCGCTTGTTATAATCCTGGTATGAACCAAGTCCAGATGAAGCAAAGGTGTAGCATAAGGGTCTGAAATAAAACTTAGTAGGTAAAAATCGTCTGGACTATAAAATAGCATTTGGATGTAATACGACAGTAAGATGGTCCATCTGGTGCCTATTTAGAGCTGGCTAAAAGTTCCCCCATGTGACATGGAGGGTTGCTATGACCCACAGGAGAGGATGGAAAAAGCTGTGGCATAAGGGAGAACAGGGTTGAAGAAGATAATATTTGCCATGTGCAGAAACTGTAGAACCTCAGGGCTCAGGCATGACATGGGAACAAACTTCAGCTGAAGCTGGAAAGACTTATTTTAAACATTAAAGAAAAGCTGTTGGAAGAAGCCACCTCCAAACTCCATCAGGGTTTGGAGATTGAGTGCTCATATCAATGTTGTGGGTTGCAAAACTATCGATCTGCAGAGCAAACAGTGTTTGAGTATCTGTCCAAGATGCATAACAATTCCTGAACTGCAAGAGGATGCATGCGAAGCATATCCAAAAACAACACCAACCATTGCTATGCCATGGTGTGTCTAGATGAACCATCAGAAAACCCCTATATCCAACAAATGTACCATTCATACAGGACTGGGGATGGGAAGGAAAGCATCTGTTATCAAAGGGATTGCCTTTGGAGTTGTCTACAGGGTTCTGAATTCCAGATGTTATTTTATCAGATAATCAGACCTTCAAAATAGGAAAACGTACATTTCTTTTTTAAAGCAAAGACAAGGGCATGGGAAAGTCTACCTGTCCCCACACAAGCTATGATCCTTCCCATGAAGGATGTGAAACCTGAGGGAGTCCTGGTGCCTCTGCAGTCTGGATGGACTCTTTCTTGCAATGGGCTCTGGCTCCTCATGACTCCACTGACCTCAGGCCTGGTCCCTGGGTCTCCCTTGCTTTTTTAGACTCTTTTAGTGGGACGAGCTTGGCTCAGCTCCTTGCAAGAGTCCTCAAGCTCAGGAGCTTTGCAGTCAAAGAGCATTTTTACAGCAGTGCAGCCCAGCCTTTACAAAATAAAATCATAACTGTCTGTCAACAAACACGCCAACAAATGGGTTGAAGTAACAAAAGAAGATTCCTCCCTTGTGAATCATACGTATGCGTTATTCTTTCTTTCGGTAATCTCCACTTGACCTGCACACCCCTCTCTCCTGGGCAAGAAGACAGGAAACCTCTGCCAACATTTTTTGAGTGTCTTCTTGCCAGACGCTTGTATCTGCTCGCTTTTGCCATTTCGCCAGCCCCAGGTCTTTTACTGAAGATGATTGAGATGATTTGTATCTTTTCTGTCTTAGGCTTGAGACAAATACACCTCTTGACTTAGAGATATCCAGGCAGGAAATTCCCAGTGCCTAATTCCTACTTCATTCCCTTAATAATCACGGCGATTTGCTCTCATTTCCCTCAATGCCTGAAATCCTTCCCGTGTCCCTCTCACCCCTTTCTCTGAACCAACTCGCATCGCTGTACACAGGCAACAAGTAACCTGAGGCACCTTACAGCAGTTTCTGTCTAAATGTGGGAAATAACCCACAATTTCCCAGGACGTGGTTTGGGTAGGGTAGACCTGTTAGGCTAGCACATCCTTTCTGTGGGTCAAAGACAGACCGGTGCCTATAACGCAGCAATCGGCCTGGTGTCAAAGAGAATCCCCTTAGTTGCATACCCTGAACCCTAATAAAATATATTATCCTATGGAAAAAAAAGCCCCTATTTCTTTTCCAACTTTGAAGCCGCTAGTGCTCCTTCACGACATCCTTAACCAATTATTGTCCCACGTTGAGCTGACAACCAGCTAAATCCTCTTACTGGGTTGAACCGGGCTGTCTTACCATCTACGACCTCATCTGGCATGTTTTGGGCCCCTTGCTGGCTGCTCTTTGATGCTTGCCACCAGGAGCTGCACCTCAAGCCAAAGCCTAACTTTTAAAGGCAGCAGACTAAACGGTGAGCAAAGGCCCGTCCACATCATCGTCCCTACCAGCTTCACTGAGCTTCCCCTACCTCTTCCCTGCCCCAACGAGCAGGACCTCAAATCCACGCCAGCGGCAGGCAGCACCACTAGAGTTAACGTGCCGGAGCACCGCACCGCCCTGTGCTGTTCCACGCGGCAAGCCATGGCATGGTCATCAAACAGAGGTAAAACTGATATCCATAAAATCCCTCAAAGCTTTTTGCATTGTGTACTTTTTCCTTTCTTTCTTTGTTGCGGCGAAGATAATTAAACACTAGAACAATTGACCAAGAGTTGTAGTGGATTATCTATCACTGTCAAATTTCTTAAATCAAGGCTGTTTTTCTAAAAGATATGCTTTATTTCAAATGAGAATTCATTCAAGGGTGTCCTATGCCCTTTGTCATACAGCTGGCCAGAACAGATGACCACCACAGTCCCTTCCGGTCTTCTAATCCACCAATTTTGTCCTTCCTATATTTCTTCACAAGTCACAGCATTCAGCTCTGTAGTATCTTATCTATCTTTCAAACATTTTATCTCCTACCAGAGTCAGCTCAGATGCAGGAAGTGCCACAGGGATCGTGGACGCAAATGGCCAGATAAGGCACCACCATGTAACAGCATACCCACGGGTGCGATCCCAGCAGCAAGGCCTGCACCTCAGATCTCTGCACCTTAACGCATAAATCTTTCCTGGCTTGTCTCAACGGCTGCCGAAGGCTACAAGAAAGCACCCTTAACAGCGTTCAATAAGTGGGCATAACAAACATTTGCATCAGGTTTTAGCCACGCTGCAATTTGAACTAACAGATTTCTAATAAATTTAACTGAGAGTGATGGCAAACCATGGCACAGAGACCCTATAAATGCCGTTCCACCAGACAGATGCTTGTTCCTGCTCACAGTTCCTCTGAGGCAGTCCCAGAACGAACTGCATTCAGAAGCAGAGTTGGGAGCATTTGCATTAGCCTTTCTAACGATGTCCATTAATCGGCAACCAATCCATTCAGCCAAATGCTCTGCTGCAGCCAAACTCAAGAGTAGAGGTCTGTCAGTCCCTGGGGCTGCAACATGACATTTCTGCAAGAGAAAAGACCCAGGTCTGCCCATCCACCTCCCTTTCAGCTCCGCCAGGAGCACTAGCCTGGCCTTCACCAGGGCAGGCCCCACACGTGCACCCACCCCGATGGAGCTGCACTTGCAACAACTTTGGAAGAAAAATACACCAGCTGCGATTCTGTCCAATTGCACAATGTCTGTTCCTTTCCTTTCCGGACCAAATCTGAACACCGCAGCAGCTTCTTCCTAGGACTCCTTTGTATTATTGCTCTTTTTCTCTTTGCTGCACCTCTCAATTTAAATATTTCTTCTGCAAATCTTAATTAACATGCTTTGCACCTTCTTTCAGATCATTAATGATGAAGAGTAAGGCTGATCTCTGCAGACATCTCTCAGAGTCTTCCCTTTCCTACGCACAGCCATTTACCACGACCTGCTCTGCACTCTGGTGTTTCCTTACCCGCCCAGGTCTGGGACATAGCCTCAAATGACACAAGATCCCCTGAGCTTTAATGAAAGAGCAGGGCAGCATGTTACACTGTGTTCTTCCCTAGAGCTGGGATAACACCAGTCTCTAGCCATCGCCACCCCATCATCACCGTGGGCTGCCGAATGGCACAGACACAGCCCGACGGGGACTCTTGTGGCCTCGATGCTGGTGTCATCCCATCCGCCCACAGCGACCATGGCTTCGCAGGCAGCTTACAGGAGCACGCGGGCATCAAACAGTCCCTGCCACGTAGATACTCCCCCCCACAGCTGAGATACTGAAATACAGATCACAGTTCAAGGACAGTCAAGGGGGCAAAGGCAAAACTGTTATCGTCTTCCTTTCCTCACCCCTTCCCCCTGCCAGGGGGAGGAAGCAGCTGTATACATCACATGGAAGCGACTATATCCAACAAAGACGGAAAAACGTTCCCCACCTCTGTTCATGCCTTACAACAATCCGCAGATAGCACATACCTTCAGGGAGCTTCAGTACGCTCATCCACTGGCAGGTGAGCACCAAGCAGGGAAACTGAGGCACAGCATGATGAATAGAGCAAGGGGGGGGACCAAGTCACCACGAGGGGTAGCAAGGAAGAGACTAAACACCAGGACAAAAAAACCCCTGAACAGATCTGCATCCAGTCCTGAGCTCAGACAACTTGATCGCACCTCTCAATAAAAGACATTAACGATACAAGATAAATCTACCAAAAAATACAGCATTTTTTCCTGTACACTTCAAATCCCCATTCAAGCACTGCTTCACCAAGGTGCTTAACCACACGCTTAACTTTAAATATGTGTTTAATTCCCATTACAGTCTATGAGACTAAAGCACACGCTTCAGCGCTTTGCTGAGCAGGGATGGTTTGTTGAATTGTGGCCCGAAGAGAACCGTATTATGTCATTTTTTTCTCCCTCCGTGGCTCTTATAACATCGCTAAGCTCCAGCGATTGATAGGGCACTGTCTTCTCTTGTTGCTGTTACGATGACTGTGTCACCTAACCCTGCCCAGAGCTGATAGATAGCTAGAAAATGCCCTCTCATAAAAGCACCCAAGGGTGCTGCTTCAGGCAACTTCAAGATAAACGTTAAGGGGCCAAATTCACCTGCAGGTTATGAACACAGACAGACTTACACTGGTGCAACTAAATGCAGAATCTGGCCCACGAGGTTTAAAAGTTAGGGTTCCCGCAGGAGTGCTCCATCAGGCCTGTGCAGATCTGTCATACACAGCTGCTCTTTTTGCTATGCTGTGTGTACACACACTGGGCATAAATTTAATAGCATATACAGTCCTGCAAAGTATAACACACACACACAAGAGATGAGAGTTACAGTTGCTGTGGGAGCTATAACTTTAAAATCTCTGACTCTCTGGAATTAAAAAAAGTCAGACAAAAAGTCACATTTCCATATATATACATATATATATATAAAAATAAATAGGTTTATATGTTTTCTAAAGACACATTGAATGTTGTTTTGCTGTTTCATCCAGGAACGGCCACAAAAAGAGGGAGTGAATGTGCCAATCAGCCGTTCTGCACCATTCAGACACGCAATGTGATGTTCCCTTAATGTTTTTTTGAATGGCCTCCCAGGCACCGTCTGCGTGTGAGCACCAAAATACCCAAACCTGAATCACACCAAACACACCTGCATAGCCCAAGCTGCGTATCTTGGTAGGATAACAATCCAAAATGACTTCTAATTCATTTTTCTAATGTACCAAAGGCATTTATTTTCAGTGAACTGAAAGAGGAGGGCTGCAGGTGATTTTATTAAGCATTTGATTGCTAGACCTTTTTAAAGCCAGAGTGTAAATTGCATAAATTGCGATTTTAATGCACGCTAAATGGTTCACCTGAATCGGCTGACCTGTTAACCTGCCGTTTGCCCTCAAAGAGGGAGGATTTTAAAATGCATTAGGTCCGGTGTGTTAGAGCTCATGTTTGCCTAATGCAGGCAGGCTGGCAAAGTGCAAAGCCAAGGCAAAACAAAAGCTTTTCCAAGGAGTTGCAGCGACGGAGCCCCATCCCTCCTCCCAGAGCCGCTGAGCATCGAGGGCAGTCTGCTAGGGCCACATGCCTGCATTTCTCACATTCAGCTCATTTAGATCTATTAACTGAATGGCGTTTTAGCCATATTCCAAAGGCAGAAAAAAAAAATCCACTCAAGCTAAAAACTGACAACCTTGCTTTTAAATAAAAAAAAGAAAAAAAAAAAAAAGGTTACAGCATCCACAGTAACTCCCTTACAGTGCACGTGATGTTTTAAGGGCAAGGACTGTCATTCATCCCAGGCTTATAGAGCACTTAACACCACGGGACCAAACCTCTGGAGTCCAGGGCTTTGCCAACAAAAAATGCATGTTTTAATTAAATGCAGGCTAAATATAACCCCCTCGAAATAAGTAAGCAGAGCTGTCACTGACACAACATCCCTCTACACGGTCTTCGGACAACAGGCCAAACCCTTCCTTTGCTGAAGGTGGGTATTAGAAGTTGCTCATCTCCCAACTGGGCTGTTGCGAGGATATTATTTTCCTAACCCCGTGCTGCTCTGAGGATCTCCTGGAGGAACTCCTCATGTGGCCTTTTCACCCCGGCCTTCTACTCATTTCCGAGGTGCTCATGAGATGGGCACAGTAACCAAGCTGCTCCCTTGCAACTCTCTCCCAACACGGGGATCTGCTTAGGTGACGAGCACCTTTGAGGCTGGTGGAGCTGCAGCTGCTGACACTGGAGCACATCTGCCACATGCTGATGGCCACATCTGCCCCTGCAGTGGCATTCTTTGCCGCCACGGAGAAGTGCCAGCAAGGACCCTCACACAGGGGAAGGGCAAATAGGAATCAACGCAGTAACAAGGAGGACTAATACCTTCTCAGATAAAAAAAGAAGAGAAATGAAGTATTCCATGGCTTGGTTTCTGCTTGGTTTCACTGAAATCTCCAGAGTAACAGCAGCTTGACCGTGGCTTCTGTGCCTAACTCTGGAGGGGAACAAGTCCCTGCTCCACCTCTTCTCTCCCTGCAGAACTCGCCCTCTTACACCAGAGATTAGGTGCTTTTGGGTGGGGGTCCTTTCTCACCAGAGCTCCCCAGCAGACCTACAGTCCTTGGCAGAGATCTGTACCTTGCACCCGAGACCCATCAGCAGGAACAGCCAGTTCCAGAAGAGCCTGAATATGCCTCGCTCTGCAGTTTATTGCTCCGGTTTTGGAGGCAGGTGGTGCTGCCTAAGGGAAAAAACTTACAGGGTTTTTCCAGCCTTTTGTGTCCTGAGCTTCTGACTAAGATCTGCCAGTGCAGATGTTGCGTTCCCTGGGACAGCATCCAGCTCCAAGCACTGGGGTGCTGGGGAAGCCCAGGCTCAGTTGGCCAAGCCATGCTGCTCTCTGCCTTTCTGGAGCCAGCACAGCACCACTAATGAGACACCTTCATCATGTTTGTGCTTCAGCTACTGCCCAGTAGAGGCCACAAACGCTTCCATAACTTCTGTCTGAGCTGATGCCTTCTTTTTGAGAAAAAATGACAAATATTGACTTTAGCACCAGGTGGAGAAACTCACCTTTCTGGCTGGTAAACTGACCCAAACAGACGCAGCAGCACTGAAACCAGTCACAGCAAACCGCGTGCAGGTAGAGGGGGCACAAGGAAGAAGGGATATAATTACGCTGGTTAATTAGAAAATGAGAAAACTCAGAGAACCTGCACAACTGCTTTGAGGAAGGACTTTGGCAGAATTTCAGAGCCTCTGCATCAACTCCCAGGCCTGTTTCAGTCTCCCTGCGTGACCACAGACAAACCTCAGCACCTCTGTTGCTCAGTGCCCAGCTACAAAACGTGGTACGGATCTTACCTTTCTCCCACCCCCTCGTTTTCTGCTTTATTCGGGCATCAAGTGCACAAAAGCATCTCTCCGAGCACGCGTGTACACAGCTTATCTCAGCGGCACCGAGGCATCAGATGGGGCCTCCAGAAGCCCTCGCAGTGCTCAAGTGGCAATTACAACAGGACCCTCCTAAATCACAGCCACCAGGAAAAACCCAGCTGATCCTCACCTCTTCCAAACAAAGGTTTAACAGACGCTAAGCAAGGTCTTAAGGTACTCGGATTAGTACAATACCTACCATGAGAGCATTTGCTAGCAAACTCCAAAATTTAATTAAAAGTAAAGAACACTTGTCAGATAAACGAATAACACACATTGCTGTTGCAAACAGTACCTTCCTTGTTTTTTTTTAAATAATGGTGTTTATCCACTTCCTCACTAATTTACAAAAAACACAGTTAATTCTCAGTGGAACTCAAAATCATTAGTGAGAATTAATGCTGTTCCCACTGTATATTCTGCATATATTAAAAAAATTAATCTAATAAGAGATACACATCTCCGGATGAGGGAACATTAACACAATTCACATTGTGCCTCCAGCTTCTAAGTGCTCTTGAGTGACATGTTACAACATCCTTTCTGCTCAATTAATCAGTGAGCTTCTTGGGGCTGCCAATTCTCGGACAGTTGTCCAGAAAAGGTAGCAAAGCATGAAGAAAAATTCAGAATAGCGTAAAGGAACGGGGATCACAGCGGAGGCCTTCTTCGTACGGGTATTATTTGCATCACCAGAGACCCATCAGTAATTCAGACACTTTTGAAAAGGAGTGCAGAGAGCAGGCAAGGACATGAGGGGATGGTGAGTTGGTTGTGTCCCAACCCTAGGTGGCCCAGGAGGGAGACTTCTTGGACTACAATAATGCCTCCAAGCCTCATTTACAGGCCAGGTCCCCTCTGTTTTGGTCTGTGTGCTGCTCCCCCCCATGCACAGGGTGGATTGGAGACATGTGAGAGACTTGAAAAGGATTTTAGAGTTTATTTATGGACATTTCAAAACAATTTACGGAGCTAGGAGCTGATGGGAAGGTGTTATTGTTCACAAGGGAAAGGAGGGAAAGAGCTCTTTTTGTTGTTGTTGGGGGTTTTAAAGGTTTATTACTGAGCCAATAGCTGGCAGCTGCTTTGGGAATGATCCAGCCTATTGTGTAAATACGTTTAGGCAGTTTTTTAAAGTGCAAATATTTCAGCATAATGAACATCCTTCTGAAAAGCAGCAGCACAAACTACAGCTCAACCCTTAATATCGCCGCTGCTTTCCAGGGGGAGAGGGAGGGTATTCAAACACAATAACAGGGATAAAAGCTCTGTGCGCGTGTGGATACAGCATTTGGTATCCGAAGGCACTTTGCAATTCTATCGTTGTAACTCACACTAAATGAGTTACACGCTACGGTCGACGCAGCCCCCTCCAGGTTGGAGGAAGGCAGCCGATGGGTACCTGGAGCGCCGCACACCAGAAAACACCGTTTTATCAAATTGCACGCATGCAATTCGAGAAATGCACCCTGAACAAAGCATCAGTGTCCTTCTTCTCGTGGCCACCCTCCTGCAGGTCTTCCCTGCCCCAGGGACAGACAGGTTGGCTGCAAACCCTCCTGTCTGCCGCAGAGCAGACAAACGCAAAATTTTGATTAAAAGATTAAAAAAAAAAAACCTAAGCAAGTCCAGAACGCTGCTTCTCTCTCAAAACATCACATCTATTCCCGCTGGATTATTAAGAGCCCAGTTCAGTACCGTACTTAAACATACACTTAAATCCCATCACCCTTACTGGGACTTCGCACGTATATGAGATTAATCAGGTATTTCACGACTTTCTTGTCTTTTCGCCCAAGAAAGCAGAGTTCCCTTTATCTACTAGCAGGTGTAACATCTCAAAATGGCCTTGGGGCTCAGGGCAGCACAGAGGAAAAGGAAATCCATATGGACAGGAGTTTTCCTGCTGTAAAACTCCTACTCGCATTGCTTACACAGCTTCGTGTTCACAGGAACCTTTGTTCTGCGGCATGTAAGGCCATGTGCTCGCTGCACACTCAACGCTAAGCCGTCTCTTTGCAAACCATGTTACCCGTTCGCCTAGACCTCTTGCTGTATTGATTGAAAGCTGAGAATATAAAGGGACTGGAATGAATCAGCTTTGTTTTGTTTGCTTGTTTTCAAGTGTGCTTTGAAGGGGACTAGGCCAGCAATCTTACTGCCAAGGGAGCCGGATCTGAGAGTGGGGAAAGCGCGGCGTGTCACTGCCGGAGGTGGCAGCGGGGAGGGGAGAAGCCGATCCTCCGTGCTGGCATCTCCCAAGGGCCCCCTTGTCCCCTCGGGGTGCAGCGACACCTCCTCCAGCTCCAGAGGGCTCTCGGTACACACAGCGGAGACGGTGTCTATCCCAAAGCATTTGAAATTCAAGTCATCTGTAATTCAAGTCTTTTGTCTTTACAGACACAGGACATCAAAGGCAAAGGGAATACAACAAAGAAAAAGGAGACAGAAACCAGGGTTCCTAAACACCCCTTCCCTGCGAGAGCCTCGGAGATGGCTTTGTTTCCCTGCTCACAAATGCAAGCAAGGCTCCTCTGCCCCTCTTTGCCTGGCACCCAGCCCGCGGGAGCCTCCCCCGTGCCAGCTGTGACCCCCAGCACAAGACACAAAGCCCCCTGCAAACACAACGCTGGAGACGGGCCGCAGGACCACCTCGCGCACGCCCGGTGAGCACGGCCGTGTGCAAAGCGATGCCCTTTGCTTCGTGCTTGCATCCTCTGCCCAGGCCCAGCCTTCGGCAGTCGCATCCTCCTCCTCCTCCTGACACTGCAGCAGCCTCGGTTGCTTCCACCAGCCAGTGAGCCATCACGTCCCCTGACGCCTGACTAAGCATCACAAGCACACAACTGGTTAAAGAACCCCAAATAAACCTGTCTTATTGTAAAAGACTCTTTAGAAGATGCCAGAGGTTTCCTCCCTTGTAAACACACCCTGCTTTGAAACCGTCTCGCGATGCTACAGAGGGAAGGCAAAGCCTGCGCGCGCTCTGCAAAGCTCAACACCGCCGTTGCCGCAGTGCTCCCCAGCGACCCCCCAGCCACCACCTTTGCTTTGCTGCCCACCCCAAAGACCTGCACAATGCTCCATCCCATGCTTCTGCACTGGTTCCACCAGGCACCACAGCAGCCAGGTACCACAAGCAGAAAAAGGCCAGCAGGCAGCCACGCACACGAAATAGGCCCCAGACTTCTTCCCTGCATCCTCTCAGGCAGGATCAGCACCTTCCCTTCAAGACGGGCACCCTGCACAGCTGGGTCACCTGCTGCAACCCCATTCGCCTTCACAGAGGGCTACAGGGAAGCAGGACTCTGCTCAGACTCCCTGGACCTGGGCCCACCCAGCATGGACATCTCCATCCACTGCAGCTGCTGACATCTGGCCAACACAGCAGCCTGCCTGACGTTGACAGGCAAAGCTACTGCATGCCTAGCCGAAACTTGGAGCACCATAAGTAGCAGCAGCATGGGTGTAAAACGGTTTCTATTCCAGGCATGCAAAGAGTTGCCCCAGCTGGCAACAGTCCTCAGCACCTTGAATACAGGAAGACCTGGCCACCTGAGAGCCCACTTCCAACCCCATCCCCTCCCAGCTACACCTCATACCCCCAAAAAGGAGCGAGCAGCACACCGGCGCTGCCTGTGCACACATGCTGCCGAGACGACCTGCCAAGCTTTACGGCACTTGTTGCACTACATGTTTGGAGAGACTGAAACAATTTGGGACTCGCATTCCCCAACCTTGCTGTGAGCAGCGGGTTTGGAGGGCATCCGAGCGGGCCCGCTGCGTGTGCGTGGAGAAACGAGAACTCCTTCCCAGATGGAGAGAGAATTCAAGGGCAGCGCTATTAAAGCCGGTGCGCTGCAGTCCAGCTGCACTGTGCTGTGACAATCTGTGAAGGGATGCCTAGGAGTTTGGCCTCCCCCCTCCACGTTTAACAGTGGCTGAGAAACTGTCCATTTGGAAATGGGAAAGCATTCATTTCAATTAAACGTGCCTGGTGCACCAAACGAAACCAATTAATTCTCCCCATCTGAAAGCTGATTAGCCAGGATATCTGGATAAATGGATAATAACAGGCTAATAACCCCCTCCCATCCCCATGCACACACACGCCGATGCCACTGTGCGGTTTGTGACACAATGTCGCCAATGTAATTGCAGCATCTGTGAATAATCTTCTTGGAGCGAATTAAGCTGCCGATCTCGGGCTGCAGCAGCCCTGGGAAACAGGGAGCGAGGAGGGCCGCGGCTCTCACTGACCGCTTGCCTCCTCCCCGCCACTCCCTCCCCTGCTGCCTCCCCGCAATGGCACCGACGGGGCGCAGCTCTCGCCGAGACTTTCCTGGGGGCCAGAGCAACTGGAAGTGCGGCAGAGGAGGCTTTCAGGGAGGGGAGAGTGTGGGCGATGGCAGGAGAGATCAGAGATACAGAAAAGAGGGAAAGAGGGTAATAAAGCGATGGGAGAGAGATGCAGAATGGAGAAGGAAGAAAATATCAAGGAGGCTCATTGTAACCAGTGGCCGTGCACTTACTGGCCACCCTGGACCACCTCGCTTGCCTGTCTGACCCACGGAGGTGATGGCAAAGCTCCCCTGCTGCAATGAGCGGTGCAGAGAGCACGGGCAGCAGGCAAGACGGCCAGACGCTGCTCCCAGCTCCGACCCTGTCATCCCGCAGGAGTTTCACTGAGTTGCTCCACATCTGGGCCTCAGCTCCACCTCCAAGCGGGGACCCTTGCTCCCTTCCCAGCTCGGAGCACGGGCTCTGCAGGACGAGGACTCCCCGAGGAGACGCGGGGGCACTTGCTGCCGCCCCGAGCTCCCGCTCGTCGGCCGAGTGGCACCAGCAGACCACAGGCGCCCTCTGAGCCTGCCGCCGCGGCACCGGACACTCGTTAGTTTAAACTGCTGTCCACCGCAGCCGGAAGAGGTTAGGCACACAGATAACTCATTAACTCGCAGGAGAGCCGTCGCTTGCAATCACCATCCCTGCTCTTCCCACCCCTGACGGCAGGGCTTGGCACGAGGAAGCCCCCAGCCTCCCGCATCGCCTCCGCGCAGCCCCCCGGTCAGTCCCGGCCGGCGAGAGCCAGCCCGGGGAGCTCCTGCGGCTCTTCCAGCAGCGCTGCCGCCGCTTCCCCGCGCCTCCCCGCTCCCCAGGGGTGTTATTAGCCAGTGTTTAACTTCACGGTTGAATTAATTTCCCCATCCTTCCCCCTCAACTTCTTTGCCTCTGCACGCCCACGACAGGTCAGCGGCGGGGAAATGAAAGCGCTGGCTGAAGCGATCCTGCAGAGGTAACAGACGCCAGGACGCTGGCTCCGGGTGAGCGTGTGCCACAGCCTCTTCAGTCCCAGCCCCGGAGGCCCCTCGTGAACTGCCGGAGCATCTCTCCCCGCGCGGCTCTCGTTACCGCAAACGCACTCAGACGCGACGAGCATCCGCAGCGCAGCCGGCCCCTTCGGCAGCTCCGACGCCGAGCTCCGGGACACGGTCAAGCGTCCTGTGATGGCAGTGCGGAGTGCAAGCTCATTTCCGAAAATGGGAATGTGGGAAGAGCTGGCACACCGACACGGCCTGCCCCCACACCGCAGATCGCCCGTGCCGCAAACGAGGGCCCAATCCGGCCTGGTGAGCCAGCAGAGACAGGAGTTTCCTTCCCTGACAAGCAGGGCAAAGCCTTCACACCACGCTCCGGTATCCACTGGTCCCTCGTGGGGAGACGCCTCCCCCGTCATGGCCACCCCAAGGTCCCCGCTGCCCCTTTTGCCCTCCTCTGTGCATCCCCAGCTCTGCAACGGCCCCCACACCAGCCTAACAAAACCCCACGATCAAAGCACCCCCCGCTAACCCAGGCTGGGTACCGCCACCGCAGGGGCAGCTCCTGGAGCTGTGCAGAGGCTGGGACACTCGTGTCCTTGGTGAGCTGAAACAGCTCAACCCCAGAAAGAGGAAAGACACCCTCTCCCGCGTTTCTGGCATCCTCGCATCCCGCAGTCCCACGCGACATCCGCAGAGCTGCTGCTCCCCATCTGCCCAAACTGCCAGAGCCCCGGCGCCTGACCCAAGCCCCGAGGTGTCCCATCCTCAGCCACGGCCCCAGCTGCCGCTTTCTCCTTGACCACTGCAGCCACAAGGCCACCTGAAAGAGGTTTTTTCCTCTCTCTTTAAGCCCCGCTCCCTCCTCTCCGCGAGGGCAGTCAGCTAAAGCTCCTGGCTTTGGCCGCTTGCAAAGCGGCTCGACAGCAGCGGCCGGGGGGGCCAAGGGAAGGAGGGGCTGCCGCGCCGCTGGCTTCGGAGCTGGCAGCGCTTCTCCGGCTCCACACTCGCTTTTCAGTCGGAAAGTGTTGATTAGTTAAAAGCGCTTTCTGATCGGGTATTTTTGGTTTAGAGCAATCTCCGAGCCAAATCGCACACTGAGCAAAACAAAGATCTCAATCCCGCTGCCGTTTCCTAATCAAATTTCCTTTTACTAATGTGACAGGCTTGTTTTGAAGAAGAAGAAAAAAATCTAAATTTAAAGCTAAAATTGAGTTAAATCCCTAAGCAAAATGGAAATCAGGATGAAATATTTCTATTGACCTAATAAAGGGCTTCTACCTACACCTTTCAGTTCATGAACCACCTCCCGAGCTCTTGCGCGTTGGGCTTTGTGCAGGTGGTGGGTACTGAGGTCTGAACTGTTTCCACCCAACACACACACACACACACACGACTGTTAAGCTTGTTTTAAGATAAAAAAAAAACCCATCCTCTCATCCACCTTCAGCGTTACTGCAGGCTGGTCCCAAGCGCTGGTGGCCCCGTGCCCCTCCTGCCGCCCCACCGCAGCAGCCTTCCCATCGCCTCCTCTCCCACCACGCTCCCGCGCGAGGAACCACGGCTGCCAGCACGTCCCGGGGACGGGTGTCCCCCGTCCCCGGGGCGAACGGAGAGGGAGGACGCGAAAACGCCCTGGAAGGAGACACGCCGGTTACACGTTACGCACCGCGCAGCAAAGCCCTTCCAATGAACAGTCCCTGAGACAAACAGAATCCTTGCCAGGGGCAGCCACCTTAATCTTTAATTTTATGCTGTGCGGAGGGAGGGGAGGAAATCGAATTTGCCTGCTCAGACAAGCCACGTACAGCCCATGGTGCGGGGGGAGCACCACGCGGGGACGGGAGGAGGTGGCCTTCGCGCACGGGCTGGCACTGGCCTGAATTCAGAAGCACTCATCTCATCGAAATTAAGCCAAGACCATGCAACGCTCCTCTCTTCAGGGGAGTCCTGGCCTCCTGCTGAAGAAACAGCTTTGCCTGAGGGGAGAGCGTGAACGGGAGAGGAATATATAGCCATATGCTCCCAGAGAAGCTTGCCTGCCTGGTAGGGTAAAGGCACAAGGCTAGGAGAGAAGAGGGAGCAAGCACTTTGGTGGTGAGAAACGCCGCTTTTGGAGGCAGCGCACAGTCGTACGGGGCTCCTTGGTCTTTCCAGCCTCCCCCTTGCTCCAGACAACAAGAACTCTGGGCACCCAGCTAACGCCCTCACTGTCTGACCTCCTTTCTTGCCACTGCTGCAAATGAAGTGCTCTCCCATGGGACGAAGGAAGCCAAAAGGAGAATAACCACCCGCATGTTTTGTGCAAAGCACTGGGAACCTCATTCCCCTTCCTGGTCCAAGCCTGCATGGTCCTTGGTGAAGGTCCCGGACCAAGGCAGCCCTGCCCGCAGAGATGGCACCCAAGAGGGCAAGGAGGCTGCTTAGCTCTTTGCTAGTCCCAGCCCTCGGCAGAGAGCCAGCCTGCCCTACAGAGGGGCTTTTCGCATGCGTTGCCCATGGGCTATTCTCCCCTGAGCTTGGCCAACTGGGACCATTGCCAAGAGCATCGCTTGGGGCCAAAGAGACACATGGGCCTCCTCATGCTTTTCCTGTTGCACAGCCCCATCCCTGCCTGCCCAGGAGCTTCCTATCGAGGTTTCAAATACCGACAGAGATTTTCCAGAGACGGCGGATGACTCTGCAGGACCGATCTGCGCACCCACAGTTCGAGTTGCTAAGGATGGGACAGCCAACACTGCGCAACCAAATGGAGGAAGCACTCCCTCAAAGTCAGACAAATGTTTTCTATCAAGTAGTTTTCAAAACAAGCTTTTCTTTCCTGGCAGCCTCAACTAAGGGCTGGAACAGACTCCAGCACACAAACAGAACCAAAGGAATCCAAATGAGGCCAAATACACCACATGCAAGAAAACAATTAACGAAGAAAACAAGGTCCACACGGGCTCTGCTCCCTGTCCTGTATCTCCCGTTTCAAGAAGCAACCCATCCTGCCCTCTGCCTACAAAGTCCCTCACTTTAACTCATCCTGGGGCGTAACCTAGGACCAGAGCCACCTCCAGGCACCAGCAGGGCTTGGCTGACCCCCGTTTGCTCTCATCGGAGCAGACAAGAGCCGCTGCTTCCCTCCAGGCCAGAGGCCGTTCGTGCTGTCCCCCACAACCCCACTCTGCTTTGGGCCGCTAACCCCTTCGGAGGGCGGGCAGAGCCTCGCCGCACACAGCCGAGGGGGGCAGGAAAGGCTACGCAGCCCCTTCTGCGACCACGGCGGCCCTCTGCCCTGGGAGCTGCCCTGCACGGCACTGCCATAGCCTCCCTCCCTCCCACCAAGTCACCACTGTCACAAGCCCTCCAAACTTCTTCTTCCGATTGCCAAGTGCAAAAACAAATTTATTGTTTTAACATTCCCAGCACCACCTTAGGGCTCCCTTTCCAAAGGACACTTCAGATAAAAATCTATGAGACAGCCAAGCAATTGCAGCAGGCAATTTAATGTAATAGCCCCAGGTAGCACAAGGAGAGGAAAAGCCTGTCCCAATAGCACCAGGCGAGTAAAATTACACACTCCGCGACTGCTTCCCTGTCTAGCCTATAAACGCTCATCATGAAACAAGGCCAGTTTGCAAACAGGATTTTAAATGAAAGGAAGGGAGAAGTATATGCGCAAACCCCGTGAGGAAGGGCTGATCGGGTCAGCAGCACACGGGCTACTTCAGGGATGTTTGCAACAGGGCACCGCAGCCCTAAGCCACAGTGCTTCTTGCCCATCACCAACACTGTAATGGGCATCCCAGGGGTAAGGGATTATGAACTGAAGTTCCTTTCCCAGGATTTCTCACTTCCAAGTCAGCCTCCCCTCGTTTTCCCTCCCTTCTCCCTACACATATTTCAGTGCTACTCTTCATACAGTGCAGCTAAGCTCAGAGGAGCCTCCCTGGCAGACACAACCCGTTCGATACCTTCTGCAACGACCAGCTGCACAGAGCACAGCCTGTGCCACCGAGCGATTTCCGTCCTTGCGCCAGAGAGGGGACACGCTACGCTAGTGGGGTCAAGGGACTCCACAGCGCTTGCAAGCTGTGGGCTGATGAAAACAGCAAGATAAACAGCACCACAAAAAGGAGGTCAAGAACCTGCATCATGCTTCAGCTTTCCGCTCTTCTCCATAGCGACCACCGCGCCAGGCTGGGAACACCTTCCGTACGCTGGTCACACACTTCCACCTGGGGAGGTGGTGTCACAGCTACCCCAGTAACGAGGCCTAAAGACACCGTATATTGGCTCCATCCAGGCAAACGGCAGGTTGGCACTTCAGAGCTTAATAAGCAAGTGCTTCTTTGCAGCATATTGTTCCCATGCACACGCCAATCCTTTCCCCTCTGTTTCATATGCCTACCACCACCGACGACTAACAGCTCCAAGCAGTAAGAGGACAGTAGCTTTTACCTCAAACCCTAGAGAGCCCTTGCTCCTGGCTAGGGTTGCAGAGCGCAGTGATACCAAACTATCCCTTTCAAGGACTTCCAGTGCACCAGAGACCCCAGGAGAATGTGTAACAGCACACTGCCCCGATTCACACCTTGCACATGGCTTTCTGCTCACCGAGGCAGGAGAGAGGGCACCCTGAGGGGTCGAGCACTGCCCTTGTACTTGACATACTGCGCTCAGTTCCCAGCTTCTGTCTGTCACAGCTCTAGCTGGCCGTATAGTCATTTAACTCCTGCATCCTGGTGTCCTTTCTGCAACTCAAGAATAGTGCTTCCCCTGTTTCACAGGAGTGGGACAAGGATAAATCCTCAACCCCTGACAGGTGCAATGAGGATCACAGAAGGATGGTTGGTTACTGGATCTAAAACCAAGTACCCTCACCCCATACCCTAGAAACATCAGAAGAGCAAACCGGACAGGGTCTGTCTGCTTTAACACCAGATGCTGAATGTGTCTTGCACAAACGTAGAGCAGCCCTAGGCAGGGGAAAAACAAAGAACAAAGGGCCTTCACGATTGCTGCAGCACTTCACGGCACCTGCCTGAGGCACCAAACGTCCTGGTCCCTGCGGGAATTGATTGTTGCAGCAAGAAGAGGAGACGCATCTATGTGGAGTACAGGCATTTCTGCCTGCAAGCCCCTGGATCTGGGCTGCGCTAGCCCGGGCTGAAGGAAGGGGAAGATGGGAAAAGAGGAGGTCAGCTGAAGATCTTCAAGAGACACCCTCAAAAAGTGAAGCGCTTAGACCTCTCCTCTTAAAAAGCACCAGCTCTGCTGCTACCATATATTTCCCTGCCCCTACCACGCATTCCCTCCTGCTGCAAGGCATTTGCTCCCTTTCTCTGACTAGCGTTTCCCCAAGGCTCCCACGTCCCAGCAGAGCAGAGAGCTGCCCAGGGCACAGCTCCCTAGGGCTGTCTCCCATCCCCTCTTGTCCAGGAATTAAGTAGCAACCTGCCCTCCCAGCTCCCTGAAAGCAACCTCACTGTCCAACTCAGGCATCAACCACCTCAAAACAACCTATTTCACCTTTCTCCTGCGAGCCCTTGGATGAGTTGAACCTCAGTGCTGCAGCAGCAGTCGCCCTCCACACGCACGCGCCTCTGGCATCACCGACCCGAGAAGCCCCGGGCTGCGACGGAAGAGCAGCTGAGCAACTCCAGGGGCAGCAGACAACTGTCAGTCCGCATTCCTGCTTGCTAAGGCAAGCAAAACATTTGAAGCTAAATCCTTGGAACAAAACATTTACAGGAAAAGGATTTCAATCCATCACTTCAAACCACCTGCTTACTTAAATCAGGCCAAGACGTTGTAAAATTTATTTGAAAAATTACTCTTTTGCAAACTTGGGCTGAAGTCAACATGCTACAAATGAAGTGTGTTGTATTGCATCTTCTAAGGCCGCTCCTCTTCAGGTCAGCCACAGTCCAAACCCAAATCTGCTTCAGAGAGTGAGGCCCTGCAACAGCTGCCTGGGGGCACTGGGAAGCCTTGCAGAACAGGCTACAGAAACATCCATCAGGAATGACACAGGTCTATTGATCCTGCCCAGGGGTTACAGCAGCGGATTCAATGACCTGTCCAAATCCTTTCCATTTCTGAGATCCTACGAAAAAGCAGTCCTGATCCTTATCCTGCCAAAACTCAAGAGTGGCTTTACTCATTGGAGTATCCCAACTGCTGTCAATGCCATTGACAGGTTAAGCAAGGGTGTGAGGTTTGAAATACCAAAAAATCTACTTTTTTTTTTTTTAAACTGCCTCCCCCCAAAAGAAGACAAAAACTTCAGTCACAGAAGAACACACCTTCCAAAGCAAAACTACTTCAGCAGTACCTGAAAAACTTGTTTGGGCTGGGGTTTCCTAAACAAGTCCATGCTTCAAAAACAGTGCATAGCTACTTTCCTGCTCAGGCAGAGTGAGATCGTCATTTGTACCCAAGTTACTTCAGACTCTGACTCCCGCCAATGTCAAAACTCCAAAG
The DNA here is from genome assembly GCF_036370855.1 of Dromaius novaehollandiae. Classification (NCBI taxonomy): domain Eukaryota; kingdom Metazoa; phylum Chordata; class Aves; order Casuariiformes; family Dromaiidae; genus Dromaius; species Dromaius novaehollandiae. Next base: position 5,687,509 of record NC_088117.1, read on the forward strand.
ATTGAAGACAGCTTTCCAGGGGAGTTCAGTGTAGTGAAACACATTGACGGCTGCACATTTAACAAGAGTCATTTGCTTATCCGCTTCATGTTTGAGTTTTGAGTATTTGCGCTGTCAGGATGTTTTCCAGAACAGATGATCATTTAAATTTGAAACTTCTCAGAACAAAAATGTACAATTAGCAATTCCCCTACCAATTAGGAAAGGAAGAAAGAAGTCCAAGACACTTTAGCAATTTAAGTCTATATAAATAGAAAAAAGCAAAGAACTAGTTATATATGAATGCAGTTGAATTAAGAAAAAAGAAGCCACAATTTCTATTTCTGAACACCATGCCTTTTATATCCTGTCTCAGTAAAATATATATATACACACACACACACATATATATATATAAAAACTGTGTATTATATATACATGCTCACACACAAACAATATGCATGAATTGGTTTTGGTCGTAATTCAGCTCTGCTTATTTGCCTGCTGAAGAGTCACTGCGGGATTCCCACACTAGGGAGGGTGCACGCGATCCAGCCACTGAAGAAGCCAAGGTGCTGGTGGGAGTCGAGCGCCCGCAAGGGCGAGTGACCACCTCGCAGCCCCAGACGGGAGCAGCGATGCTGAGCGTGGGGTCCTTCAGCTCAGCCACTTTGGGAAGGTCAAACATATGGCAGGCACATGGTGGGGCTTGGAGGAAGAGAACCTCTTCCTCCTCCTACCAATTTTCTGGGCCTTGCGCATCGTGAGCCAAGTCTCCAGCTGCCTTCAGCTGAGAAGGGACAAGAACAAGGGCACATTTCTCTGATATCAAACAGGATGCTACACTAGCACGGCCAGCCCTTTGATGCGATACAGCCGGCTTCAAGGCTACCTGGGTTCTGCATTCAGGGCTGGTCTCAGCTGCAAGTGCATCAGGCTGCAGCTGTGCGACTGCTTCTCGGGAGCCCGTCAGAGGCAGAGGAAATACCCCTGCACTCTGCTCCCCCCAGCTCCTCGCTGGAAATGGAGCTGCCCTGCCAGCTAACAGCCACACGCAGCTTCAGGGCCTCCCCCCAAGCCTGCAAGATGAGAGCTGCGTACCTTATACGGGCTACGTTCACAGTCTGGACGGGAACAGCCGTTGCATCTAGGAGCGAGACCCCAACACCGGGGAGGCAACAGGCCATGCAAAAAACACTTCCAAAGCTCATCTGAAACGGGTAGTATCTCTGTATCTCTAGCACGCGTATGCCCCTGGAAGTGAAGTGGGGACAGAAGGAGAAGACAAGTAGCCTTCAGGACACACGGTGGAGTTTTGCACTCTCCCAGTGAGGGCACATCCCAAACTGAGCCCACAAAAGCGGCATGACATCCCTTGTCCTTCCTGTTACACAAGTGCACGTGAGGACCAGCAGCAGGACAGAGACACCAGCAATGCATTTGCAACACTCGTCTCAGCCACACGGGCAGGCTGAAACAAACCCTCCTCCCCAGCCAAAACCAGCCCATCGAGTCCCACACCAGTAACCTTCCAGACAACTCGCAGAAGGGTGGAAGCATCAGCCACCCTGGGATGCCCCAGAGCCCATCTCAGCAACAGCCGCACCGGCTTCGCGTGCTATTCGGCTGCACCCCAGAAGAGCAGCATACCAGGGTCAGGACATTAGCAGTCCTTTTAGCAGGAAAGAGACCTACCGAGACACGTGCGCACACAGCAACCAGGGAGACAACCCACATTTCCACACTCTCAATCTCTGTTTTTAAAGGTGACAGACAGCACGGAGCCAGAGAGTCGAGAGATAGCAGCCACGGCTCCGCTCCGGCAGACACCCCTTGCGCTGAAATATGGGATTCTATTTATATGGTCAGAACAAACATTATCTCATAGCCCACGCTCTGATCCGCCGCTGCACCGTGTTAAAAAGTCATTAGCACCTTCCTGAGCAGCAGTCAGCAGTGCACGCCGGCGGACACGTCCTTCCAGCGCCACGGGGGGACAGGAAGCGAGGGAAGAAGTTGCCACAGAAATTCACAGTCCAGACACGCCAATTTGAGGACAGGACACTTTCCAGATCAAGTCTGCCCTACAGAGTAGGGCTCGGAGAAAAACCATGTTGGAAGGAAATTCAGGGACTCTCCTGCTGAGCCCTTTGCTCGGGGGGAGCTCAGCAGTGGCAGAGAGCCTGCAGAAAGGGCTCGGAGAAGGTGAGGTATGAATCGAGTGCAACAGCTGACTTCCCTTCTTAGACTTCAGACGGGAATATGGCAATGCTGTTTTCAGATCTAGCTGCTTCTGAAATCAGGGAAAAGCATGTCCTCATATACCACTTTAAAGACACTTAGGAAACTTGCTCCAGAACAGCTCTTCCATCCCGTCTGTCTGCAGAGAAGCCCTGAGCCTCTGGAGTGGGGAAAACCTTGAAGGATAGAAGTGAGGACAGGGACTTTTGTGAGTGTGTAAGAGAAGAACTGTTAGGGACAAATAAAGCTAGAGTCTCCAAGAGCATCTACCATGGGGAAGGGGCAAAAAGCACAGGAGAAGGCTCCCAGCTGTGGGAAAAGGGAACCAACAAAAATAAAAGTTGGAGGATGTAGTGATAACTTGGATGTAGGAGATGCCTAGCTTTACTACCAGCTCTGTGCAACTTGGTTAAATCTGTCCTGATCCCCATGATAAGGAGGGGCCACCTGTGCACTCCTCGCACCTCCAGCCATTCCCCCCTGCGAGGGGTACGGGTGGGAACACCGTGCTGCAAGGATGTGGCACGGACTGTGGTGGGGCTGTGAGCCCAGCCGGGCCTGTGACTTCACTGACTGCTGCAGAAACCTTAATTTGGCAGATTCCCGTGAAACCTGAGGGTGCACGGGGGAAAGGCTGGCAAAAACAATTTGTCCCCAGAATTACTCCTTACAAAGTTCTGCCCAGGCCCAAGCTAAGGATATAAGTGTTCTGCGAGAGAAGCCTGGAAAAGCAACATAGCCACATCCACCTTGACCGAATCCTCAAGGCAGCAGCTGACACAAACATGTCTCTTCCCTGCTTTGTGCTTCATCCTACCCATGTATGAAACAAGGATGCTCCATGACCTTTGTAAGTGCTTTGAGAAAAGGCTGAAGGACATGAGAACTACTGAAGAATGACTTATTACCAGTTACTGCATTAGTTGACCTCTTAACCAAGATCTTCATATTGTCGTCTGCCGCCCAACGGCGGGAGGTTGTGTCAACAAAGAGGTGTTTCAAGGTGAAAGGGACAGGACAGGATTTTTCCACATTACTAGATTCACAACCTCTCCTCAGATTTTCTGCCGCTATAAGCAGAGGAGAAAGTTTGACCTTCTGCTTGCTCCAGCAGAAACGGATTAGTGACTGCTCAGCCAAGGACATGGGAAGTCACGTACTGGACACCAATTGCATGAGGAGAAATACCCTTCCCTGCTCCAGAGCCTAGCAGTAAGAGGAGGCAGCCTCGGAAAGGGAGGACACACACACGCGACCCACGTGCCTGCTCCAGACAACACGGCCACTGCTCAGCTCTGAAACCAAGCACTGACATGGGACATTTCCCAGGTGGAGTTAAAAGACCATGAATTTAAAACTCCTCAGCCTTGAGACAACTAAATATGGAATAATCTGCACCCAGGCTTCTCAGGACAGCTTCTAGGCTTGTAAAATTGAATAAAATCCAGTCCCTAGGAAAGCCGAGATGTCCACCTACTGGCTTACTGCTCATCCCTGAGCTTCCAGACATGGTAAAGGCCTTGTGCTGTAGGAAGGCTAGAGGGGATGGTTACAGCACTGAGACATCCCTTCCCCAGCTGTGAGTTCAAAAAAGCTGGAGGTTTACCCTAGCCCTACCCCAGTGAGAAGGGCTTCTTGCACCCCAGGAACCAGCAAGGCTGCAGCAAGCAGGACCCTCGGCCAGAGAGACCTGCAGCTCTGGGCTAGCAAGGTTATTTTTTCCAAAGGGAGAGCAAGGGAAGAGCAGAACCACCACGATAACCCAGGGGCTCTCTCCCTGCTGGGAAAGGGACAGCTGGCGGAAGATACATGGCTTGGCTACCCCTCGCTGTACTTCAAGCAATGACTCCACCACGCTTCCAAATTCCAGCTGCCTAAGCAATTTTTGCAGATATTTCCTCTTTCCTCGCAATCATTTGGCTAATAAGATGAGCAGGTTGGGCTCATTTATTTTGGACACTGTTCTTGGGTCATTAGCAGAAAGGCTAATCATTGCATTGGCAGAAAAATCCCACTTCTGCTTCAGAGCTGGCTGCAGAGCAAGGGGAGGGGGAAAGAGAGCAGGAATTTGAGCCTTTAAAAAAAAATAAAAAAAAGTTACATGCCTCTAGAAGTGGAATTTTCCTCTGCTATTTCCCCAGGTATCCACGGCGAGGATGAAGCGGGCAGACTTCAGCGCCCGAGGCTGCTTTTCAGAGCTTGTACCCTCCCACGCTCGTGCCATCCCTGAAGGCGCGGGGCCGGAGAGCCTCGCACCGCGCAGCGGGAACAGCCAGCGCCCTCGCCGAGCCCCCGCAACGTGCCTGCGCTGTGGGCAAAGCCCGGGGCTCTGGGGAAGGAGCCCCTTCTCCACCCACAGGGAAACGAGGCAGGAATCCAAGAGCCGGAAAGCGCAAGGCGCCGGAGCCCCTTCTGGGTTGGTTTGAGGCTGCAAGAGAGCGGAGCACACTGGATGCGATGCCCGCGCTCCACGCAGCACACCGGAGCGCACGGCTACTCACGCAGGGCCGTTCAGGGCACGCGAAGACCAGTTTGTATTCAGCGGCGCGGGCGGACGCTGAACTGCAGGGCAGCTGCACAGCCGAAGCTCGCATTTCCAGCACGGACCACAGAACTAAGCCCTCTCCATTTCTACCGCAGGAGACGAGGAAGCGGCAGCACAGAAGTGAAGCAGCATCCCGCAGCCATGCCGCCAGGGCCAAGCAAGGCCCGCTCCCGGGCTCTACCGGAGGGCAGCGACCTCTCCCCAAGGGCACAAGTGCCCCAGAAAACAAACCTCAGCCCATGCATTCGCTCTGCCCTAATAACCCACAGCGAACGGATGCAAAGCTGCTCCCCCTGCTCTCACCTCATGTTTCAGTAGAAACAGATGCTGCCGTCGCTGCCTGACCTGGCAAGGGCAGAAGCAAGGGGTGGGGGAACATCACAGCCCAGGTAATCTCCTCCTCCCTCTACCAGATTCGTGGTCAGCAGTTGTCCTACTCCCCCCTCCTGGGGCATCATCTGGCCCCAGATGTCCTAGCCCACACGTGCTGCCAGGGATCCCGAGACGCCGTGACCTTGGCTCCTCTTGGCAGCGTCCTGGGGGCCAGCGCACAGCCTGCCGCCTTCGGAGCCCCCCGGGAGGCTCCCGGCAGCCATCCGTCCCCGTCCCCGTCCCCTCCCGCTCTCCGGAGCGCCGCAGCTGAGAGCCCAAGCGCGCTTGCCGAGCGAGCGCTGCAAAGCGGTTAAGGGGAAGCAGCCAGGCTTCCCGCGCTGGGCAGGGTGGGGGTAACAGCCCAGAAAAGGAGGGCGAGGGGGCTGCAACCAGGAGGGACGCCAGGAATTGCCCTCGCGTCCTCCTGCCGCGGCAGCAGCTTTCCTCGGGCCACCCAGGGCCGAGGGTCTCCCCGGCTCGCCGCAGGCACAGGCTCGCGCGGCAGCAAAGCTGGCACCCTCGACGGAGCTGGGAGAAAGCCGAGCGACAAAAGAGGAGCTCGGGGTTGCTCTGCAGGGCTCTTTCACCAGAGAGAAAGAGAAAAAGAAGATTTGGGAGCTAATTTGGAGCTTGTATTTCCTAAGCCTCTTCAGACACTGAGGCTATTGGCAGCCGGCGCCGCGGCCCCTGCCAGTCTCCACAGCTATACAATGTCCTTTCATTGGCAAGGGCAGCGGTGGGGAAAAAATAACACAGAAAAACAAGGGACATGTGATGGAGAGCTTGGCTGGAGGCTCCCTCCCCCTCGCCGACCTGCATGCCAAGGAGGAAGAGCACGAAAAAGTGAAAAGGGGCCATTTAAAAACAAAAAATAACCCACACAGGTTGTTTCGTTAAGGGAAACGGGGCCAATCCGAGGAGATGGAGCTGTGGCCACAGGTGACAGGACATGTCCTGGGACCGTCCCTTCTCCCAGCAGGAGACGCAGAGGAGCAGCGAGCGCCCGCAGGGAGCAAGGGGAAGCAGAGCTCCCAGTGCCGCCTTGGCAGGCGGGAATTATGCACAGCCCCCCTTGCACCCATGCGGCTCTATGGAGCCCGCAAAAGTGGTGCCCCCACCTCGCACCAAGACATTTCGCCCGATCCAAGCGTCCTCGCGACCTCGGTGAGTCCTTGGAGGGCGGCACTGTTTGGCGTGCAGCTCCCAGCTCTGCTGATAGGTTTGAGCACAGCGGGGGGAAAACAGGGCAAAAAAATTTGGCAAGCCAAAACAGCAAGCTAACTGGCATGGATGTCCTGAGCGCGCTCTCTTCTCCTGGACGTGAACAGCAGTCCCTCAGAGACATCTGCTCTGCTGACGACGTTACACGAGAAAGGAGCTCGCCAGTGCCCAAAGGGTAGGATTTTGCTTGTAAAATCCTCCGGAGCCTGAGCATCACACAGCTGGGAGCACCAGTCTCCCAGAGAAGAACAGATGAGTCTGATATTTAACTGCTTTTTACGAGGGGGGAAGAAAGAACAGGGACAGATAGGTAAGAAAGGGGACAATCCCAACTACCTAATCCAGCAACAACGAGCTCAGCATGCAAGCCCGAATCCCATGTCAGGGCTAAGCTCCGACACCCTAGCTGCAGAGCAGCATGCTCTATTAAACAGGACTGTTTTATCTGCGGAAGGAAGCAGAACCCCCATGCTCCTCCGCTGCAGCAGAATGGCTAATAGGAAAGGTATCGCAGCATGTAAAGCAAACGTGACAAGACATCACCTGTCAGCAGCGATGCCCAGAAGACCGGCAAGGCATGGTAAGATGAAGTGTGATCACTTTAAAACAGTGGCTGGCAGAGATACACAGCGCATTACTTTATCATTAACGCTGTTCTTCCCATCTTTGTGCATCATGTTGGCAAGCTCAGCTACCATATAACTCAAAAGATTCAGCTACACTGTGCAATGCCTAGAAAGCTTGAGCCAGCCCTAAGACCAGAGCAGTCTGGTTATATTTATGCAGTGCTCCCTCCCTGACGATCAGCTAGGTTGGCAGGGCCAACACCTCTGCACAGCAGAGACCCGCGGGGCACAAGTGGCTCAAAGCCACCGTGGGTGATCTCTGCCAGGGGCTGCCTCCCGCCCTGTGGCGCATCCCAGCTATCCAGCCAAGCTCAGTCTGGGCACGCACACGTAGGGACAAGCACCCTTCAAGGGTTTGCAGCTGCTATAGGTCAATTTTTACCCAAATGTGTCTCAGCCAGGGAAAGGCAGTTCCTCGCCACAGTGAACAATTCACCCTCAGACTGCCGGAGAGAGAGCACTGCCTGCAAGCGCTGCAGGATGCTCGGGGCTCACGGGGCTAGGGGAGGTACAAGGTCCATGGTGGGATGCATAGGGACTGTGTAGCCAAATCAGAAGCAATCAATATCCTAAGGTAGATGTGACAAAGGCTGTGAGAGCGTCTTGCTTGAAAAATCTGTCCAGGTCTGCCTGCCTGCCTAACTCTAGGCTTAGCTGTCCCTGCAGACCGTACACCAGGCTGCTGAAATGCTCATACAAAGCCACGTCCGTACCTTAGAGGTGGCAGAAGAAACACTGAAGCCAGAAGACAGCCTACCCAATTTCTCCCTCTCCAAAGGGCATAGTGTCAGGGAGGTGTTGGGTCACTTAACTTCTCTGTTTTTGCAAGGTTATTCCCTAATTCACAGGACTAAGCACCAGACACTGGAACAACTTGGATGACCCCACCTCCTCCTGCCCTTACTCCCTAGACAACTGGAGGCTGAGCTGGGCTGTGTGGCAAAGGCAGCAGTCCAAACACGCAGAGCGAGAGAGAGAATTGCAAACAGCTCCCCACTACAGCTACTGCTCAAGCATTAAGCCCAGCACGTGCCACGAGTCCCAGGCGGATCTGTAAAAGGACGGCCTGAATCTAGTGCTGAGGATGTCTTAAGACATTATTTCTGGGTGTCAAGGTAGCTCTCAAAGAGGCAGCTAAGGTCTGTCACCCCAAAACCAATAGCATCCCAAAGCACCCGAATCATGTTCGGTGTGAAGTGGGAGTCAGTAACAGGCTGGCCGTGCCAGCCCGGGCTCAGGGAGCCATAGGGAGTAACATTACCAGGCCATCTTTGCAGAGAACGTAAGGCACACAAGAAAAGTCCTAATTTGCAACTCGCAATCTGCTCAACGAAGGTGGGCACTGCCAAATCCAAAAGCTCTCCTGCAAACTCAACCCACGGGCACAAATCTTACTTTTTCACTGGGTCCTCAGCCACAAAGCTGAGAAGCATCTCACAGCTTGTTAGGTAGATGCTGCAAAGTGAGAGGAGTCTCTGGCACTAACTCAAGTCATAGGTAGATGTATGTATAGCTTTTGTCTCATTTCTATTCACCTATTTCTATAAATCTTGCAGCATTTTTTGCCTATGTTCAGACATGGTAAATGAACATCTTTTCTTTACCCAACCTAAGGGTGACAAGTTGCACATCAACATGGAGATCTTCAGACCTGGAGCCCCGAGATCCTTCTCCCAGAACCCCAATATTTTTCTCCCGTGGCCTCCAAACAGTAGGAGACTGCGCACAGCTGAGCGGCCAGGCGGAGAGCTGATAACACAGGGGTCTACGGAGAGGACACTTTCTGTGGTCTAGCGTTAGACTGGAATGCAACGAGGTAGCTGGGGACGTGCCTGAACCTGGAGACTCCCAAGAGATATCAGGCATCCAAACAGTGGCAAGTTCCTCTTTAACACCCCCTTTAACCCCAACTGAGCCCCACCAGAGGAAGGGCAGGGCAGAAGTGGTTGCCCTGCCCGGGCCGTTTTGCAAGGCCCTAGCTGCTCCGGGGATGCGGTGCAGGATTATCTTTCCCCGGACACAGCTCTCCTCTCTGAAGGATCCTGTCACCCTGCAGAGCCCTTGCGCTGCCTTATGGAGCCTCATCCCATCATGTGAGCGGGTCGTCGAGTTCAAATCATTAATTTCTGTGGCAGAGAGAGTCTGACAGGCTTGGTGCTGACATGAATAATGATGGATCTCCAGGAGAGGCCAAGCAAAACCTGCAGCTTAATCATACGGAGAGAGTCTCTTTGAGGCATTAACGCAGGACCAGCGCTTTCCATCCAATCATCCCCCTTTGCAATTTCACGCTGCCATGCAACTGCGCCTCATGTTGCTCTCCCCGTCCAAACAGGGCTGCCCATCTGTTTACTTGTGCCTTATCGCAGCCTCTCCCCCAACACAGGCGCTCTCCACTCCCGCTAGAGCTGCACAATGCTCCCAAAACGTTGCAATGTTTGCAAAATAAGCAGAAATTTCAGCTCTAGAGCTGCTCTCTGCTCCCCCAGATCCTCATTCTCCCCGGGCTCTTTGCAATTGCCACCATCATCACCTCGTTCCTTCGGTTTTACTCCAAGCCTTATGAGCTTGTCACAATAAGGAAAAACACACTCAGGAAAGCAAGAGAGCTAAAGACTGCTTAAAGGGGTGACTGGTGATGAGCTCGTAACCAGATATGCCACTACGAAGTGACACAGAGATACCTGACATAGCATCAGTCTGCTTTCCTGCCATCCTCCTGCAGGCAGGTTTCTCGCCTCCGCATCCAAAAAGAGGAAAACAAACAGCATTGGGGAAAAGAAAGACCAGTTGGCTAATGACTAAGCAAATCCCAACACCTCCTGGTTCCTGCTTCACTACAGCTCCAGTTGAGCGGGATGCCAGCGTCTTCCCGTGCGGTGCTAATCTGGTTTGTAACTGGCCCTTCGCCACGGCACCGGTTGCCTGGTCTCGGCTGGGCCACTGGAAAGGGCCAAATCTTTCATGGGCAGATGAAGCGACAGCATCCATCAGAGCCCCAGCCTCAATGTGATGCTTCTTACTAATAAACAGACTAAATTCTTCTCTTTCTAGCCTCTTTTTCCTCCTTCGTTCCTCGGGAAAGGGAAAATAGCCAGTTTTGCTGTTGGATAAAGAGCAATGCAGTGAATAAGGTGCCAAAACCCTGCAAGCTGAGTGTTTCCCAGTGGAGCTGGAGGCTGACACTCGTGCCTGCCCCCTCACTAGCGGCTACAACAACAAATCCAGCCTGACCTTGAATGCATTTGGTCCCGGCCCTGAAGGAGAGGTGCAACCTCAGCAGCTGCCCACTCAAGGCAAAGCCTTGCCCATCAAAACGGCTCGCTTCGCAAGAATATTTATCTTCCAGTAGTTTCAGATAATTGGATTTTAAAATAAACATAATTAGTTTATTTTCTTTGCTTCACACCATGAATGCAAGGCTGCTGCTCAGGGCTTGCAGAGACCTTTAGAAGGCTAAAATAGAGCATGTTCCTTTTTATCCAGGCAGGCGAGGGGAGGGAGAGAGACAGCAGAGCAGGAACAACGTCAGGTAAAAATAACCACACTTGGCCTGATGTTATTCTCAATTAAGTCGGTGGGAATTTTGCCCAACTTCCTACAGCAACAAGATCCAGGCACACACACTTTCAAAAAAGTTCCGAGCTACATTAGCAGCCCTCCGACGATTAGGAGATTCATAAACTGATGCATAAAGATCTTCCCCCTCCTTCAGGTCAGCAGGTATTTGAGCCTTTCCTTCACCTTGGAAAGAAGTAATTACTCAGATTTGCTTTTGTTTCCAGCAAGCTCCTCACTCCTACTTTCCTGCAACAGCACAGGGCTGGGCACTGCACAGATGGGAAAAACATCTCTATTTAAATAGCCTCTTCGGTAAGAGATGGCCATGTCCTCGTCTTTCAAACTCGTCACTTTCCACCGGTGCAACTTTCATCTGATATAGCCATACTCAAAGGAGAACTTAGCAAGATTTTCAACAAATAGCTTATCTACTCAGACAGCTTGGCATCAGCTGAAACCAAAGTGTAAGCCATTTTGGGGAGGATATGGAAAGTGTTGAAGAGTAGAAACATTTCATTCTGACACTTTCCTAAACAAAAAGCATTCTGCCTTTTCGCATTATAATGTTGCCTTGTGGAACTAAGCCTAGTTTATTTTTAAATGAAAAAAAAGCCCAAAATGAAAGCAAACATCATTTTTCTTTGGACAAATAAGATATTACATTTCATTCTGTCATTAAAACTTACTCCAATCTTTGGGATTTGCCAACAAAATGAGAACTCAGTCTTTTGCAGAGCTGTAGCACAAAGTCTTTCACAGGCATGTTTAAACTATTTAAACTACTCTAAACCAAATATGTCATAGTTCACCTTCACAAACTCCTGATACAGACAACATTTTAACTGAGATATAAACCTTTTTATCTTGCCCAGCTGGCTAGCTCCTAACTTGCACCACACATATTTAAAGGAGAATCACTACAGAGGCTAGGTAGTTCCAAGAATAACACAAGCGTGTAGGAAAAGGTAAGATACTTCACTCCTCGCCTGAAAGAAGATCAGTCCAGCATTCAAGCACACAAGCTATCCTTTGCAGCTGAAATAGAAAAAGCAAACCTCAGACTAAGGCAATGCATTACCCAATGCCTGCTCCCTGCGTAGCCAGAGCCAAAAGCCGAGTTATCCTGCTAGAAAGCAGGAGATGAAGCGCAATCTCCTACCACCACTCCAGGAAGGTGACAGAGTGTGCCGAGGCATCCTCCTCCATGCATCTGCCACGCTCCTGTCAGGTGCGCCAACACGAAGCACAGGCTTCCCAGCAAAGCTGGGACTGGACCAGCACCGAGGACCGTACAGCACTGGTATCCACACCACCTGCAATGGGAGCAGCCTGAGGCAAGCGGGGCAAGGGCCGCAGCTCTGGACACCAGTTTCCTTCATAAGCAAGTACCTTTGATCTACAGGCCATCCAAACCCTGCCACCACACACACCTCTCAGAGGAGAGCACTTGGAAGAAGTTGGTTTCCACCAGAATTTTCCTGGATTAAAGTATTATATATAAAATATATATATATATTTACACAGTTTACAATTTTCTGTTTCTTGGTCATGGTTCAACCCAAATAGCATCTCCAACCCAAATAGCATCTCCAAGCCATATATTGCAGGTAAGCTCCACTCCTTCAGTGGTGAATCCAGTGTTGAGGGCAAGGACTACACAAAAGTGGACAGAGGCAGAACAGGCTTAAGGTCACATTTCTGTCTCACCTGCACAAGCCTCCAGCACCATTCAGACTCCACACAGAGAGTAACACTCACCTCCTACCATACCACCCTCTTCCCCCAGCAACACACATTTTAGGTCACACTTGTCTGGAGTGGTTGATGCTCTAGTTTAAGGCAAGTCTGGTTCTACTTGTGATCATTATTGCAGCCTCCCAGGTAGTTTTTGAGACTGGCAGTTTAAAATGATTAAATCTAGGCTGGTAGCTGCAAAGCATTTCTGTGTTTACTTCAATGTTTCAAAGGTACCTATCAAATACTCAAGGCACTTTACACTCAGACATAACACAAAAGATTAGCACCGGGCTCCTGCATAGAATTGCTTTCTCCAAGACACATGCAGCTAGGCAAGACCAGCTGCAGCAGGCACTGAGAATAACACATCCGTGCAGGACAAGGATGCTCCCTCCTCTCTGACAGCTCTGCAAACCAGAAGCCAAGTCAGAGCTACAACACCACAACTTGACTTTTCCATCTGCTTTGCCCATGCTTAGAGAAGGAACAATGAGAAAAGGTCAAGAGTCAGAGATAAAGGTACGCCCTGCCACGGTGTCGAGCTACAAGTATTTCCTCCATACAGACAGCAGGGAGGAGAAGAGAGAGAAGAAAGGAGGGGAACAAGTTTAAGGTAAGATTTGAAATCTGAGAACTCCACGCACAGCCCAGTACGCTGCTCTACAAAAATAGAGTGCCTGATGCTGTCTGCAGTATGGAGGCACACACAAATGGGGATAAGGCAGATGCACAGAATGCCTTGCTTTATTTCCCACATTTTGACCAATTCTGATGCTCCCTCACCCTCTTTCCAAAACCCTTCTTCTGTGTTTTTTTCCCTTCTCCTCACTACTTCAGCATCATCCTTCTACCTCTTGTATCCCCTGACCATACTGGCTACCCAACATGAATCCTTTGCTTTTCCTCTCCAACCATTTTCACCTTTCAGCATGTTGAAGTTGGGAATTTTCTAAGACTGCAGATACATCCCACGCATTTGATACCATCTGCAAAAAGCAAGCCCCTCCCAAGTGCTTTCTGTGGCTGCTTTTCTCTGAGTACTAACTTTGATTACAGTCTGGGGATGACACGAGAAAAGTTAGTTTGCTCCCCAGTTTGGATGAACTAGGAATATTTACTCAGCCCCACTTTATCAGAGATGCAAATTGAGCACTCCAGGTACATATTTTAAACACTGTGTGTGGGGGGTGGGGAGGAAATCTGCTAGATACAATGCTATAAAGTATCTAACGTATTCACGGTAACTAAGCTAGAAAACATTGAGAGATTAGTGAAAAATTATTAACATAACTGGTGTCTTTGTCACAAAAATGACACTTTAAAGACAAATCCCCCCAAAATGAATTCCCTAAATACAAGAGCACATCATTAATTACACTTAGTATCCTTTTTATATTACTTCTATAACGAATGAGGAGAGCGGAGAAGAGGGGGAGGGTGAAAGAAAGAGAGCCTTCTTTTCCCAACCCACAAAAAGTTAGTTAATGGAACATTATGGAAATGAAACTCAAAGCTCAAGAACGTTCCCACCGCAAGAGCAAGCAGATGCTATTGACAGCCCTACAGGGAGAAGACAAGGAGACATGCTTCTTGCTTCACTCAACCATGCTGCTGAATTAAGATTTCATTTCGTCTGCTGTTCCCTTTACACAGCCCTCCCCACTCCTCCCCTTTGAGGAACCATCTCATTCCTTCTTATTCCCCTTCGTGCCTCCAAGTTCCCCCAGTCCAGGGAGGGCAGGCCTTGAATGACCAGCAAGGAGATGTTCATATCTCCTGTAAATTGGAAGGGTAGGGGTGGGGGGCTGGGACTGAAACCCATTCATGCAGAATTCCCAACCAAGGTTTGAATCAGCAACCCAATCCTACAACGGTTCAACCACATGCTTATAATTTTATGCATCCCTCTGAGTCCCACTGGCTTCAAGATGCTTCAGACCACGCAGGGCAGAGTTAAAAAGATCATTAGTGTGAAGTTCAGCTTCCAGATGTGCTGAGCTCCTACCAGTCCCAAAAATCAACAGGATCTGCAGGCGCTCAGCCCCACCACCTTGGGCCTCTGGACTCAGCAAAGATCCTACTAAGCATCCTCAGCCAAATGCTTCCCTGGCAAAGCAACTGAGGGAAGAGCTTAGGTGTATGTCCAGCAAAGGCCCAGGGGAGGACTGCTAATGTGACACTGCTCTAAGCAAGGCACTACTGACTTAGATTTGTCAACCGTGCTGAGCACCTGCAGCTCCCATCCACTTCAGCAGGATTTATGGATGCTCGGTCCCATCTGGAAGTCCGGCTAGGCAACTCCTTTTCCCATTCTTATAAGCAGGGACATGATTCTCACACAGGGACACACTGAACCCGGTTCTCTGTTTTGAAACAGCTCATTTGAGATCAATTTGGGTTTTTAATACCTTTCAGAAAAGGAAATCTGCTATTGCAGCAATTCTCTCCCTACCCTAATTAATTCCTAAACATATCACAAGCTGGAAGTGCATGTTTTATGAATCTAGTTGACCTCCTGGTGCAGAAATGATGACACAGATGTTGTGCCTTCTTCATTACCTCATTATTCATGTTACACCATTTTTTTCCAATTGAGCCAGCTGACAGGAGCTCCAGTGCTGCCATCAGCAAGACGCACAGCAAAGAAACAGAATGAGGTTCAAGCAACATTTTACATCTGCTGGAGCACTTAGCTCCACTGGAGTGGCCAGCAACACCCATAGGACACACCGGGATGCCAGCTGTGATTATACAGTCAGGCGGGAAGTAAATCCATTGAGAAGCTTTGCACCGAGACGAACAACACATCGAAGGGTAGGAAGACGAGACAGTACTCAAATGACTGCCAAGAAGAGGGGAACATTAAAGCTGAAGGATTGCACACTTCGAGGCACATGTTTGAAGGCATGTGAGAACAGGAGTGCTCACCTGGAGAACTGTTTGCTGGGGAGGATGAGGATCACCGGCTCTGCACAAGGTTTCAGTCTTATCTGTACACAAAAGTTGCAGCTCTCCCCAGTAGAGCTCAAAGGTTTGGTTCCCCCTTTCCTCTCCCTCCTCCACACACTCAGACAAGCACAGTTTCAGTGGCTTATTATAACCATTTATGAGAAGGAGAGTAACCCCTGCCAGCATATGCAGATACAAAGGAAATAGCGCTAGCGTAGCTATATCGAGAAGACCTCACGATCCTGTCCAACACATTGGACAGATGCTGTGTTCGGAGCAGCCATCTGAGAAACGGATGTGCGCCAAGGGGCTCTTTCGGCATGGGAAGACACAGGCGCTTGGGGAAAGGCTAAGATCACACCCGAATGATTGCGCATCGTTCACAGGACAAGCACGAAGCCTCACATAATGCTTTGTGCAGCCAAGCTGAAAGCCAAGATCCTAATGAGAACCAGGCTCCTTGAGGAAACATGGGCAGTGTAGCATGGAGAGAGAAGGAGAGTCATGATATGGTTCACAGGTAAAAAAAGCAAATGAATGCACTTGTCATGGCTGTTGCCGGATGACGGCAGAGAAGAAGCTTCTGAAAGGAAATAGAAACTGCTTCTAAAACTCCACTCACTCTTGTATATTATTGAAGGGCTTAAGAAGCTACAGAACTAACCCCAGCCCTCCTACCCGCCAGGCAGCGATGCGAAACCACGCTCACTGGGATTGATTTCTGTGGCTGCAGCGAGGTGAATCAGGCCCGCAGAATCTCTCCCCAGACTCCACTTCAGCGCACACCGGAGCAGGCTGCTAAATCAGAGTGAAGTGTTTAAGAGCACACTTTATACCCATCTCGCAAGCTGACAGAACACAGCACCGAAGGCTCATCATTAGGGAAACATCAGGATGCATAAGAACAAGAAGAAAAAAGGAAACCCATATAAATAAGAGCTGAAAAAAATCTGCTGGGAGACCTAGAATCCAGCAGCAAACTGGCTACTGCCAATAACAGCCAGCAGAAAGTAGGCATAAAAAACAACCTGATGAGGTCTGCTCACCTTTTATTCCAGACACTCAAATACTCCCTAGGAGAGAGACGAGTAGGAGATGAAACGAGGCTTTTGTTTGCTACCTTTCTCAAAAGTGCCCTTATTTCTGCTGGAGACACACATGAGTCAATGGATAACTCATTTACACAACCACTTGCACAGTACCAACTCTGATGTCCCAAATAGCTGCACAGAGCCAGTGACTTTCCTGGTATCACTGGCACAGGCGTAAGATGGAGGAGAGTCCAGCCCATGGCATTGGTAGCCACATTTTTTGGTGACTACAAGACTAGAACCTCTTCTTGTCCTCTTGTCAGCGAGATGCAATGAGGCTGCATCCTCTCCCCACCAGCGGGGAGGATGGAGCAAGGCACGTGAGGCGGTGCTCACCTGAAGTGCATTTCTCCAGGAGCTGCACATCTGGTACGGTCCTCGCCACCTTCACCTCCGGAACCCTCCAAACCCCGCACCGTGAGCGCTGACACCTCCAGCCGCTCGCAATGCTGAGGGTGCAACAGGGCTGCCTCAGCTCACGGCATCTCCCTCTGCTCCCCTAATGGGACACAGTAGCTTGACCTTTTTATGCAGGAGAAGGAATCCATGTGATTACCCTCCAGCAGAGCACAGGTTCCCTTGGCTGGTCCTTGGGTTCCCTCAAAATCTCAAGCTGACCAAGTCAGAGGGAAAGAGTCCAGCCTCTGGCAGGCTGGCTTCAGACGTGCCACATGAACTTGCCCCCAATCCGTTTTTTAGAGGGAGAATCTGCCCTCGGGCTACTGGCACGTAAGGAAAAGACCGGTCCTGGGGACAGAAGAGCAGTTCTCACCTTCAGCTGCTGCCCTCATACTCCACACTTTGGCCCAAGCCCCAGCCCCATGCTCCTGCTTGCAGCAGTCCAGTGAGAAGCAGCCCCCAAGGGACACTACAGACCTAGCAGATATGGAGCACTTGGCTGAAGGTCACAGACCCGAGACGGCTCAGTTCAGAGATTAAATGCGCTTCTCCTGCTGGCACTCCCATCTCCCCTCCCTCAGAGTCCTAAATAAGTCCACATTTAAGACAGATGCTGTTAAATGCGGCCCTGAGCCTGAATTTACAATGACCCAGAACAATAATTAAATAGGCAAACAAGATGGCGCAAAAAAATATATCTTATGTTTTGGTGAATTCAGCAATTTACAAAGCTAGAATAATTAGTGGTTTAAAATGTTTTGACACAAGCAACCCCAATAATCATGATAAATCATATCAGGCATATGCCCAGATCCTTGAAGTGACAGATGACAAACAGAGCAGTGACAAGACGCTCTATCATGCGGGGAATCATTGAGTTAATAGAAGAATTATTGCTTCTGAAATCCACTCCAGTCCTATTGTGGGGAACATTCCAATTTATCAAAGCCAAATGAACATTAATTGCTGCAGCCTGGTAAGTTTTCGAGCTGCTGTGACCTTCATTGAATTTTAATCCAAAACAGATAAGATTTACTTCCACACAAGAGGAAACAACACAATTAAACCCAAATGACAGCAAAGATTATGGGGAAAAACACAACAGGCGTAATGACAAAAATATTGATTCCTTTCTACTTGACACTGCAAAAAAAGTAAATAAATAAAATCCAGCATTTGCATATTTTTTCTTTCCTCCTTCCTTTTCAGTTGGGAGACAAATTTCAGATGCTCAAGCCAAGAGGAAAGGGGTGGCAGACAGTAATGGAGACTGAATTCCCTTTAACTGCAGTAATTAATGTTACGTCTCATTGGGGAGAGATTAGGAAAAAACAGTGAGGAAGAAAAAGAAAAAAGAAAAAGAAAAAACAAGTATTATTTTGCTGATAAAGACGCCCTTGGGCTTGGGAGCAGAGGTGTGAACAGGGTCATGGTTGCACAGCACCTAAGGCGTTTGCAGGCGCAGATGATCACCCCAGGGGCACAGGCTCCTGGCAGCACCTCTCCCTGTGCCGGCGTGGACCCTTCCTCATATTTGGGTCTTTAGGGAAGAGCCCCGCTCCTCCCATCCCTGCTGGCTCTCAGCGCTGAGCCCCAGCCCCTGCAGCCGCCTCTCCCCAAGTCTTCCCCCAAGCAACCAGTTGCTGCATAAACAGAATTAGCTATATTTAAAGGAGGACGATGTTCCTTGCTGATTCAGTGCATTGAGAGAGCACATATATGAGGGGAAAAAAGAAAAAAAAAATCACTAAACAAAACAGCCCAAAACCAGAAAGCCACACACACACACAACCAAGATTACAGGAGAAAAGTAAAGGAGGTAGAAAGGTATATCAGACACGAGAGACGCTGAGATTTGGCTAATTCGAGGTCGCAAGCGAGTCCCCGCTGCTCCTTTCCCCCCTCTTGCCCTCAGCACCACTCGGTGCTGCCGCGTGCCCCGCCAGCCCCCTCTTCCTCTGCTCAGCGTTACACCGGAGCACAGCGCTGAACACCCTCCCTGGCCCACGACGCTCGAAACGCAGGTTGCGCGCTCACCAGCCTCGCAGCCTCTGGAGCCGGTTCTCCAGGGCCCCAGCGCAGCGCGGCAGATATTTTGGCTTTAGAGGCAGAGCACGAGCGACGAGCAAAGCCAGCCAAGTCATAAACATCAACACAAATCCAAAGTAACGGTTCTGTAAGAGGGAGTTCAGCTTGGAGATGTCTCTTTGTCCAATAAAGCTTTGCCAGAACACTCCCTAAACGTGTAAAGCCAGGAATTAGAGAGATCCCACAGGCAAACTGTACCCAGCGCTCTATAACTCAGCCAGAGAATGAAGAGACAGGTAAAAATAAGTGTTACAGTCCCGTAAATGAGATTGAAAGAAGCACTTTCCAATGTTTCGCCCTGTCCCCTATGGTGAGATCGGAGGCAGATGATGAAGAGGGCATGCAGGCTCTGAATGCCGAGTGGGCAGGACCACAGCTGCTGCAAAGGCAGCATGGGGGTCGTTTGCAACGACTCCCGCGCGGTGCGCAAGGTGTTCGGTCTGCAGACAGCGTGCAGGACGCTTCAGGCTTCACAGCACCAAGCAGGAAGAAAAGTATTTAAGAACTGGAAAGAGAAGACACGGCAATTTCAAGCTGAATCTCAAGGAAGAAGGAGTAAAGATACCGAGGGCGTGCGAGAGGACAGGAGGCTGCATGCCAAGCGAGCGCTGCAGGTTGGGGCTGGTGTGGGGACGGCACAGGTGGCTGGTGGCTACCAAGCACGGCATCACGCGGTGATAGAGCTCCCCTGGAGAGGCAGAAGGGCTCAAAGCGGTGGGCTGTTTCTGGGATACAATTCAGCTGGGGTCAGGGAGCTATGGGAAAGTGTGGGAAAGGAGGCTGAACAAAGCCCAGGCACTCTGAGGGGGTATCTCATGCAAGAAACAAAGACTTTCACCCAGTTTTACTTTAGCTATACAACTCCATGTGGTTTTTGAAGAAAAAACAACCATATATCTTCTGCTAGTAACTCAAAACTTGGCTCAGGTTCACTCAAAAAGTTAATGAATCTTCCAAAAAACTGGGCAAAGTGTCAAGTCTGTGACGCAATCCTGACCAAGGCATCCAGGGCTTTTGCACAGTTCTGCCTGCTCCCCCGGCTATTCCCAGGGACACGTGTGCAAGTTGGTACACTGGCCCAGACCTACGCTCCCAGGTCAGGACCTCAAATCCCACAACAATGAGTACTAGGACTTCAAAAGAAAGTGGAATTATGACATGGTCTGTACATAAGGAACATTTCTTCCTTTTTCTAATAAAGAAAATCTGCATTTCAGGCAATCACACTGATCACCAGGTAATGGAACCAGTATCTCACCCTCGAAGGAGAACAGTCCTACACATGAGACTGGCAGAGGTTTGCCCAGAATAGCCAAGCAACCCCCCATTCAAATCAGCAATCAAGTTTTCCACATCCCAGACTTGTGCTGTGTTGTCTCCATTCCTTGTTTTCTCTCTCACCCATTTTTTCAGGCTCATTCTCTAAGTATCCCGGTTTTATCTTTTTCTCTCCAACACTCCATCACACTGACATTTTTGCAGGACATAAGAAACGTTCCCTACCAAATCCACTAAGTTGGAGTGCCCAATTTCTTTCCCTTCTTGCCATCCTGCTATCATACTGCTTCTTATCTTGCCCAGCAGCCTTAACGCAAAGCTTCTCTCTGTGTTCACGTGCATTCAGCGCTCAATCTAAAACCTCCCGGACAAGGGTTGAGGCACTCAACAGATTTAAGCTTTAGAAGACGAATAGCCTCTCATTCAAACGGAAAGCAAGACTTTACACAACCGTGGTCTCTGCTTCTCCTCCCCAAATGAATGGAAGGTGCGAAGACAACACACACGTTCTACAGTGTGAACATACGGGCCTTTCGCAGCTGACTGCTGCTGCGGGTTTTCGAGAAAGCCTCCTATCCCTGCTGGTTTCTTCTCACTCTTTTTTATCCACACTGGACCTGGACAGCAACTTCCCGCAGCTCTGAACCCAACACGGCCACTCAAGTACAGTGTGCAGCATAGACAAGGACGTTATCTATAAAAACAAAGGACGTCCCTCCAGCTGTAGAGTTTGCTCAGTCTCCAGTCCTATAAAAGACCTTCCTTGGGCAAATAATTGGCATGCATATACACACTACTTTGTGGATCTACAAGCCTAACTTCTCACTTTTATCTCAATGGGAATTAAGGGACAGTACAATTGGTCCCATTTTATAAATGGCACGCTAAAGCAGAGAGGGACAAGGGACCAAATTGAAGTACATAGGCAACCACCTCATAACATACTAAAATAAACACCTTAAAAGCAACAGAGAAGATGCACAATATGTTTAAAAAAAGGTCACAGACACCTGAGATAGAGATATTCAAAGGATGCGGACTATCTTTTCCCTCTTAGACCAGATTTGTCCTTTGAAAGAGAAGGATCACTCAATAGCCCATACTGACTTGATAGGTAAAATTCAAGTTAAGAAAGCTTCAAAAAGACAAGACCAGCCTCATGATCTTGCCTTTATACATGCCAGAACACAAGATCAAGAAGAAATATTCCACTAACATACCTCAAGAGCTGCCAACAGAGGCACAAGGAATCACAGCTTCCTTTTTACCCTCCCCAGTAGCTACTCCCCTGGAGAGAGTCCATTGTTTTATTTTATTTTTTTAAAAGACTAACCACACTTTTTTTCCTGGTCCATTCAAACCTACCTCTCCCTCTTTGGGGGCCCAAAGAAGAAAGAGTCAGACAACGAGTGCACTTAAGGGATACAGACATTTGTAAACTGGACTTGCCAGTCTGTTCTTTATCACCACCCTCCCACTCCAATCTGGCTGCCAGCCGGTGTTCCCTCCCAGATGGTCCTCTCTGCCCTCGGACAGAGTTGGCGGCTTCAACTCACCATGACAGAGATATGAAGAATGTGCATTTGCTCCTCCACTATCTCCGAAGGCTCCTGGAGGGTGGGTGGAGTGACCCGAGACAGCTGCTCAGCACTGTTCATGGAGACGTGGAAATATAGGGTACCGTTCTCCAGCCACTGCTGCTTCCAGTGCACCAAGGAAATATCAGCCACGGTCCCAGACATCTCTGCAGTGACAAAACACACAACTGAGGGTCAGCCTTTTCCACCATGTTGAAAGGCTGTGCTCTTAGCAGTTCAAGCAAAGGCGTGGAAATCAGGACGCTTGAGTCTTACCCCTTGCACTACCTCTGATCTGCTGGGTGACCTTACATTGCTTTGGGGCCTCTGCACACCACCTTCCCCATATATGATCAGTAATACCAGTCTTCCTTAATCAAAGGAAAGGGCTATAAAGCGCCTTGGGATTTCCAGACAAGAAGGGCAACTGCAATAAATAACACATTGCACAAGGTGCCTTTAACCTCTCACAGTTCTCCCAACAACATGGCAGAAGTAGCCCTTAGAGGTCTGCAGTCAAGCCCAGTGGTGGTTTCTGGTCAGCACAAGGCAGAGGCAGGACGCTTGGTATGAAACACGCCAGAATGCAGGCGTCCGCATGTGCTCTGCTGGCTTTTATGAGGGAAATCATCTTCCAGGATTAGCAAGCTAGCACTAGAGCTGTCTTTAGCGAGGACAGTCCCAGCACAGACTAACGAGCACCAACAAGAGGTGGTACACGTGGAAAAGCTAAGCATCAGGCTTGACAAATACGTATTGGCCTTGGGGTTGCACATCTGTCTGTCTCTGCAGCCTTCTGTCCCAGAGATATTAGTTCTACCTGCTACATCCCACACAATTCTGATTTACAAGGTAAGCACCCTGGGAGCTGGGATTGTAGCATCTTAACATTCCCACTCACAGCAGCATCTTACCCTGACCTACATTCATGGCACCATACCCGAGTAATCAGCTGCTTGGACAATGCAGGCACCAGAAGCAAACCCAGGATTTATAGTCACTAGCACAATCCAGAGCCAGCAGCCTCCAAGCCTCAGCTGCAGCTCCTGGCTTGGCCAGGCAGCAGCAGAAATAGGCAAGATGATGGACAGCTGTGAAGCTGTCAGCAAAGTTTTAAATGGATCTCTGCAAAGAACTGATTTGTCAGTTTGGCAGCCAAATCAAAACCAAAAAAAGAATACTAGGGCAAAATGAGCCAAAATATTTCTCCTTCCACCACCTCTGTTCCATGTTTGTTTTTCCATTTACAATATAAGCAGTGCAAAACAAGTCAGGTTCACAGTGGCAGTCCTCTTATTTACTGGGCCCACAGCTTTTGCAATCATCCACTTTGAGAGGGACCCACATTCAATTCCCTTCTGTTTGTGAAGGGAGTGACCTAGCAGCTGACTAATGGATTGTGATGTGCTTCATAATCTTTGACAAATGCTCTGTTTTGCATAAGTATTCACACCTTCTGTGAAGCAGCAGATGATGGATATCCAGTGAGTGCCCTTGCCATAAGGACATAGGGCCATTAGTTGTCTGCCTCAGTGGGTGGACAACTCTCCCCCTCAGCAGGGCCCGTTCAGCAGAAAGTCAGGGCAATCCACCTCAAAACAACTGTAGTCTCTAAGGTATGGCTGCTCCCAGAAGATATAAAGCACAAGTTCAGATCCTCTTTGCACTAAGAGGGGGGATCTAGCTGAGGCCTTCCTCCACACCTTGGCTGCACACCACCACTGGATCACTGGGTAAAGGGGTCACCAGCAGAGGATTTTGATTATTACCCTGCCCCTATCTCCAGCCAAAGCCTCTAATGAATGGAGGTGGACTTCTGCATACCACTTGCATGAACCCAGCTGGACAAAAGCACATCCACTTCTAGCTCTCAGCAAAAACTACAAGAGGAAGAATGTGGCTGAGGTGGTCCTCAGAGGCTACTGACATCTTTCAGGCCAAGATCCTTCAAGGTACTTTGGTGCCAGCTCATTAGCAGCAACACGGGCCAGAAGACTGGGCTCTTCCACTTCTCGGGACCCCACCTGTCCCAGTCTCTCTGCCACAGCAACAAAAGCTGTTGATTCTTCAGGGACAATTTTTCTAAGCCCTGTGAGCAATGCATTCTTCAGCAGAAAACTCCTGGCTTTCTGTCATGGATTAAAACCAACACAATAACACCCTGCTCACAGAGAAGTCTCCATCACGACTCTGGAGCACCCTACAAAGAGCTGATCCCTCCTGTCCACCAGACACCTGCAGCCCCACCGCTCCTTGCGTGGCTGGCAGCAGCCTGGCTGAGGGCAGGGACAAGGTTAGCCCATTATTGCTAACTCCCTTACTCAGCACCTCACTAATTACGCTATTGACATACCTGGGACGACTGCACTGCCACCTGAATCTAATCTGAGGGCTGTGCTCATTATCTCTGCCTCGCAAGCACAGCAGTGGCCGTTATCCCCAATCTCTACGCACATCTGAGCACTCAAAAGAAAAAAACTAAACAGCTCTTGACCACGCATGGGATCTGTAAGAGTCCACACTTGCACGCCAGAGAAGATGCATGAACTCGCTGTCTACCTCTGTCATTGCAATAACATCTCTCCTAACAGCCCCTTCCCTCCTGTAACACAAAGAGCTGTTTGCTGAAGCAAATCAGTAGCAAAGCGTGTTGCTTGCGCTCTTTATCCTGTAAATCAAGCCAAGCCCATGGCTTGTGCTCCAGGACAGGAGTCTGCACATCATCTAAGAATCCAATGAAATGGGAGTCCTGTGTTTCTCCTCTCCAAAGAGGCTAAACCAGAGGGTTTCTTACACTGGTAAAGTAAGAGCAGCAAAATGCCAGGGCTGTTTAACTGAGTTCTGCTGCGTAGCAATACTTTAAAGGTCTGTACTGAAGAGCATCTCCTTGTTTAGGTAGTATTACAAGGAAAGGCTATGGGGGGGGGGGGGGAGCATTAACGACTTTGGGGCAGATACTCAAATCTCTTCTCTAGAGGCAAGCAGAGTATTACACACTTCACACACACTCACACCTTACATTACACACACATCCCTGCAGCAGACCTTTCCAAGAAAGCTCAGGGAAGCAGGTTACATTGGTGGGACCATAGCAGAGACCTGATGTGGGTGTCGCCTGGAACCTACTGCTACCATTCTCAAGGGCTATGCCACATTAAAAAAGCAGGGAAAACAACTCCAGGATCAATCTTTCTCCAGAATTCTTCCCTTTCACACACACTTTTGCATGGGATGTTTAAAAGTATCATGCAGAACATTTCTGGGAAGTTGTGAGATACAGGCAATTTTTTGGATTTTAGCCTAGACTGAAGATAAGCCTATTTCATATTGAAAAGCTCTCTTCCAAAAGTAGAAACTTCAATTTAACCTTCATTTCACAATTTTAAGCAAACACAGCAGCAAGGCAATTCCTGATGGAAGTCAACTTGCCAAGCCTGGGTGCCATTTACCACACATTTATAAACATCTGAATGCTCTTCATCCCAACACCTGCGTTGCAAGAAACCTGGTCATTACCACCCCTCGCACTGCAAGAACATCACACACCCTCCATCAGATTTGCTGCTCAATAAAGAAATAAATAAAAATTTTCAAGCCCTGTTAGTACAGACGTGTTTTTGCAGCTGAACCCTTCAACATCCAAATACAGGGAAGCTTCCTGGCCTCAAATACTTGACATGAATATTACACCGCCTGTGTTTCACTGGACACACATTGTCATTCTGCTATCTACACTGTAGTTACAGCAAACGATAGGCCGTCCATCAGAAAGAATGCAATAGTCTGCAGCAAGATTGCTGGTTATCAGAGCTTTCAAACGCTTTCGGAACAAATTAAGGGCATTCCTGCACCAAAATAGAATGAGATATGCTTAAGGTTTTAAATGGGCAGCAATGGAAAAGCACTTGTAGTCTACAGCTATTTAAAATCACAGCATCTAGAAGACAGGAAATTCTTAGCAAGGGTTCAAACACAGCACTAAATTCCATCCTAACACAACAGCCGCAACTCCATGGATAAAACACTAAATAAAACAAGATAGACCCACTGGAAAGCAACTTCTGCCATGTCCTCTTCCTACCTGACCACAACTCCCATCAGCGAACACACACCGGAAGGGGAAAGCAAGGTCCTCCTGTCCCAGCGTGGGGCTGTCGCTTCTGCCTGCTGCACCCAGCCAGACCTCTTCTCACCAACAACGAGCAGCAACCAAAGCCCACAGGTAAACATGCTTCTCCACCTCACAGTAGAGCATCTCCCCTTGCAAGGCAAGAGGAGATGTCTCCTCCCAGTTTCCAGCCCACCTCCTCCTCCCCACTCTTCACACCTGCCCTTCATCTCCCATTATGGGGGTCAGCTGAGCCCAAAGAGCAGCGCAGCTTCCCTCAAGCCCCTTCAGCCAGCCCTTTCAGAGCTGCAGCGAAACCCGCTCCTACCTCGCTTGTCCTTCCAACCCGCTGTGGGGCAGCAGCACATCCTCCAGCTCTGGGATGGGTCTCGCTCCACCCCAGTTCCTCCATCACCTCCCTCTTTCCAGCAACCTCCCACCTTCCCATCACTGCACGCCCTCAGCCTTGCAGTCTGGGGGCCTGGAAGTCAGCCTCCCTCCCATCCCGGGAAGCACCACGGAGCCTGCTCCTGCCAACCACACAGAAGGGTTTTTATGGTCAATAATAGATAGGTATCATATGATGCTTCCTACTCTTGTGTTGGAGATGATGTCAACTGCCCCAAGAGGAGGCTGGATTACATCAGCTAACGATGGTCTGAATTTAAAAAGAAAAGAGCATAGAGAGTAGTTTCTCTTTTTCTGCCCCTCCTCAGACGCTGGGTCTCAAAAGACCGCAACTTCACATCTCTCTTGGAAATTAAACAAGCAATCAAAACAAAACCCTTTGCTATGGCTCAGGCCCTGCACTGGGCTCAAGCCTATCAGAAGGTCATCCATCCAGGACAAGGTCGGGGGAGGCAGGAGGATGGTGGAGAGGCACCACAGCAAGATCCCTTCCAATTGATTTTGTAATTCCATTTTCTCTTCATTATTTCTACAATCCTTACATATAAACATTTCATTGAAGTCTTCAACTCATATTACAATCAAACTTAAAAGCAAAAGGGCCTAAATGCATTTGGTTGGGAACCAAGACGATTCCCATAAAAGCAGATTATGCTGACATGATGAATATAAAATGAAACAGCAGATATTAAAGTTGGAGAATTGTTACTTCATGCCTTCCGGCTCCTGTCTGCTCTACCTACCTCCTTTCTCCCCTTTCCTCCCCCTCCTACTTTTTTTTTTTTTTTTTACTGAAGGCAGAAAGAAAACAGAGATAGCCTTTTCACCTCTGCCTTCTCCAAGGCAGGCTGCCAGGCTGGAAATATTCAATAGCCTCACACCCCCCGCCCCGACCATCTGCAGCGCCTGAACGGTCTTCAGTTATCCGGGAGGTTGCAGCCCTGCCTTATCTGCCATGAAGTTTTACAAAGCATGCTTTGCATTTAACTGGCTTGTTCTTGCAGGTCTACCATGCTTATTGTATTTTTATTTAATTCTTGAAGGTTGTTATTAAAAAAAAGCCATTCTGCTTGTGGCAGTTCATCTCTGTACTGTTTCCCCCCTAAATAACCGAATGCTCTTTGTGCTTCCCCTTCTCTCTGCCCCCCAGTTCTACTCAGACCATTGGACCTGTCAGACACGTTTACAAAAAGGACCGAATCCTTGGCGTGACAAGTGGGGAGCCTGTGAGTAATTGCCAGCACACGGATCCAGGCTCCTCCTGCCTTTTTGCTCACCACCTGTCTAATACCAGCAGGACCAGAACCCTCCAGACAGACTTCATCAGCTCACCTGCACAACTCATCGTCTTAATCTGTTGGCAAAGGAAAAGCTGCAGAGCTATTTAGCGATTTTATTTCCTTTTACAGCAGGCTCAGAAATATCATCTGATCTCGCACAGGCTGGTACCGAGGCTAGCATCGTCAGCTGCTTCATCATCCTCTCGCCCATGCATCATCTCTAACCCTGCAACACCATTTCTCCTGCTATTAGCTCAGGGGCTCTTCCGAGCTAATGTTCTCCAGAGGAGCCAACCTCCACTGAATTGTTAGTTTATAGATTCCTCAGTGCTAGCTACCACTTATGCTAATAAACCAAAATTATGCACAAAGTCATAAACAGAGAGCTCTCCCCAGTGCCCTTGCCAGTACAGGATTGCTCCCTATGGAATAGATTATAGCACTCTGTTCAGACTAGTTCCAAAATTACTCGAGTAATGGGGCTTCCCCCATGCTTCCCAGGGGACTATTCTGCAGTCAAACAGACCCTAACAGTTCTTAGGGCTTGGGCCTTTTGGTGGTGATTTTTTTTTTATCCCAATCATTATCTCACTTCATTTTTTCCCCCCTTTCCCTTTGCTCAATTTTAACATGTTCCTTTCCTTCTAAATCAACTCTCCAGCTTCCCCTCCCCACAGTGCTCCCTTGGGCAATACACGAATGCAGCTGTGTATCATGAAAAGTCGTAGAGAAGCTCAGAAGTTTAAGAAGGGAAAAAAGATGACAAGATCCCTCTGATCTTCTCTTCTCAAAGTGCCTGTGTGTGTGGAACACGCTGATATACCTACAGGGCACTTCAAGGGTGGCTCCGGTGCTGCGTGCGAATCCAAGTTTGCCAGCTATCCACAGCGCTTGCCGGAAACAGCACATCCTCAGGGCTGGTCCTGGGGACAACCATCTAGTACGCCCAGAGGAAGGCTTCAACGAGCCTTGGTCTTGAGATCACCCACTGGGCGATCCCCTAGCAGATGAAGAGGCTTAAGCACTCTGCATCTCAGCTGCTTTGCCAGCTGCCTCATGCATGCGATGTTAGACAGACAAAGCATCGGGCATCCCAACACAAGACGGGATGTGCAGTGGCATATGAGTGGCTAGTGGGACATTTTCAGGCTTTGTTTAAACCACCTGTGAGGGCAAGAGTCAGAACTCAGGTTTAAGGCATGTTCCAGACTTCAGGCTATTGCCAGGCCACCTTAAAGACAGCATAGCTGCAACAAAAACCCAACTGCCACCGAAGGATTCCCAACAATCAGAGCAATGCAACTGAAGGCTAGGGTAGATCCCAAGCTCAAAAGGGATCCAAGAAATGATAAAGTCTCTTCAGTTCAGATAGATAGCCTGGCTCTCCCTATGGCCAGGCTGCTTCATCCTGCACTAAAACAGCTGCTGAGTGCTCCAAAACCAGGTACTTGCAGCACATCTTCACAGTCAGCAGTGCAGGCTAAAGAGACATAGAGAACAGGAACAAGACGCAAACTTTCACAGGGAAGGCTGCAATCTTCCATCAGAGCAGAAATGATAAACTCTCTTTTATAAAAGCCCATACAGATTGATTAGTTCCTGCCCTCTCCCCCATTACACACAGCAAGTCATCAGCAAATTCTGACTGTAACAGCTTCCACAGAAGCTGCAAGCATCACTGTAGACCTTTCTACAGTCACTCTAGTGCTATGTCAAGATTAAATTTTAACCTCCTCATTTTTGCCAAGACCCACGCACATTCAACCACACTTTCCAAGGACAGAAAGCTGCACGCAGCCAGCGTAGCAGAGCACTGCTGGCCATGCGTCCCTGTAACGCCTTGTGAGGGATGTGCTTACCAAGAGGCAAGCGGCAGTGGGAGAGCAGCCCAGGGCAGGGCATCCACTGACACTGCCAGGGAGAGCAGGCACTCCTCGGAGGACTGCAAAGCAAATACCACCTCACCATCCACACTATCAAAGGCAGGTGATAGATCTAACATCAGCACAAACGCCTGCTCCCTAACCACTATGAGAAGACAATGTGCTTTTGTGCAGCTCCAGTGCTTTCTCCTCAACCCCAGGACTTTCAACCTTCAGGGTGAGCCAGCAGCCATCATGCAGCCAGACACACGCAGCCCCAACTCCTGCCCCATCCCATGCAGCCACCAAAGCATTACAAGTGCAGAAAACCGTGATGAGAATGTGTTATTCCCACCTTCACAGTGACTTGGCCACAAATCCTTCCCTGAGACTTTTCAGAAACACTCCGAATGGTCTTGCATATATTCTCTTCTGAGCAGAGTTGACTGTCAGGCTGAACTATTAGATGTTTTTGGCAAAACAGTGAGGAACCGCAAAGCACTACGGCAACTTCTCCCTCCCAAGCACCGCCACTCCTAGTTTCTGAAAGAGATGAAGTCTTAGCACATGCACCTCGGCTTATAGACGTAAAGATTTACACCCTTTCATTGGTCAAATTCTCCACCCAGGCTCTGGGTGAGCGCAAAGTTTGTGGGTATGCCTGCACCCACACTGCAGAGTCGCATGGCAGTCCTTAGCATGGTGCTCTACTCGAACTTACCCACCTTTGCTGAAAAAAGGTTTCCTCTTGCACATGGCACAAAACAATACACATACACCCACAGTGGCTGAGAGGAACATAAAGAAATAAATACATTGAGCTGGTTAGTTCAGCCACCAGTAGTTTAAGTCAGACATCAGATCCCATTTGGGGCCTCTAGTCTGCAGAGCCAGAGGCTGCAGCAAGGTGATAAAGATGGACCAAGACTGTGCAGAAGCACAAGCACAAGAAGGGTTGTCCTCACTGCAAAAGTTGTTCACCATCGAGCTAGAGGAACTGTGCAGCTGAACCAACTGTTCCAAGGGTATCCCATAGTGGTTGCCCAGCAGACCACGCTTCAGCACAACGACCCTTCAACACACACTAACACGAACCCTTACCTCACTGCCCAGCTTCCCGACTCAGCTCCAGCCTTTCTGGGGCAGTCTATATAATCTGCTTTGGCCTAGTGTTAGGCCAGCAATCCCAGTGATTGTAGTGGATTTACGTCCAGTTAACACTGGTCACAGTAAATGCCATCAGAATATTTGGATTTTCCCCTTCTGCCTTCCAAGCTAATTCATAAACCTATGGTTTTTTTAAGAGCATATTTTAGACAGATGTAATTATCATGAAATGCAGCAAGAGGTCAGCAGACCGCCTCATCACACAGATGAAGGCTGCGACCTGGGAGATGATGAGATGGGGTGAACAGGGAGGACAGACAGACCTTTCCACAACTCACCCCCAGAAAATGCTTCAAGATAACAGGAGGGTTGGGCTGCTCCAATAAATATCTCACACTCCTTGCTCTGGAGTCATCACCACAGTCCCACATTCCTTCTGACTTCCTAATCAAAAATCTTTTGGACCCCTATATAAGTCACTGAGCAGATACTGATTTGCCAGCACTGCTTACAGATCATAATCTGGCTCTGTGCACCTTAAAGAAGCTCAGTGCACATTGCATATTCTTACGGCTGCTTTGATTGCAATTCAGTCTCTAGTACATTACCCTTATTTATAATGCCAGGGCTTTAGCGTGGTGCCTCAGGCAGTCTGAAATTATTACAGGGCCCTTTTGACTTTCAGTTCTGTTCCATTCAATTCCATTTTTATTTGTCAGCAGAGACTCCCATTGACCAAGAGTGGAAGCCAACTGCACGCAGGCAGACGGCACTGCTGCGTGTTAAGCCAGCCCTATAAAAATTACTCCCAGGCAGCTCAACATGATGGGTCATCTCTGTCCAAATGAGAAATACCGAGACTGGAATAGCAGGTGGCACAGCGCTCCTGGGTGCAGCTTTCTCAGAGAGCTGAGGTATCTCCGCTCTGAGCGGCGATGGGTGGTGCAAGCCAGGCCAGGGGGCCCAGTGTCCCAAAGCCGTGCTCCGGAGGAACGCGCATCACCGAATCAGCCGCAGCCGCTCAACAGCGTGCTCCCATCACACCCACCCGTCACAGTGCCATCAACCCGAATGACGTAGCCTTCATCCAAAAAAGGAGAAGGAAAGTGACTTTAAACATCGCAGCCCCTCTTCCATGTCCTTCAGAGATGAAAGTGCAGGCTTGCAAGAGGGATGGGTGTGAACGCAGTACCCAAAATAGCCTTGACACAGATTTTCTTTTCCAGCCCTCTCCCCATTCCTCAATCCCCACCCCCAATTAACGCAGAAGAGTTTGTTTTGGAGGTGCTTTGGGTTTTTACTAGAAAGCTCAAGCTTTGCCACTTACCTCAAAGCTCCCGGCTCCCACATGAAACCATGAACCCCGCATCCCCCATGATGTGTTCACTTTTGTGAGCACGAATGCAGGCAAGAGTAAGAACAAAGGGCTGAGTCACTGCTTTTGTCAAAGGAGAAAGAGCTGCTGGTCCATGAAAGGTTTCTGCTGAAGAGACACAAGGAACACTGCAAAAGTCTTCTGTTCCCCACTTATTCCAGATCCTCAAGAATCAAAAAGGGACGCAGCTGAAAAAGGGGGAAAAGACTACCTGAAAGGCACAAGGACCATTTTTTGACAGTCCAACTATTAATCCTGTTTAAGAAACCAGGGCACATCTCTTAGATTAGGAAGCTTTTCTGCTGACAGAAGGTACATGACAATGCCAGCAATGGCCCTTGGCTGTTTTAAGGACATTGAAGAGGCTGGACTAAATGAGATGGGTTTTGGAGTACAGTTATGAGTTTCATGTAACAGAACTAACACAATTTGATGTGATTCTTCTCAAGTCACAACGACCGCAGGGTAGTGGGTTTTGAGGCTTCCCAAAGCAGCACCCAGCAGCCTGGGCAAGCGGCAGCCCTGCACTGGCACCGTGCTCCCGGGAGCCGAGTCCTGGGAATCAGAACAGGCACCGACTCCCTTGGCTCCCACTTCACTTCACATTCAGTGGCATCTGTCATTTGCCAGCCTGCACCTTTTTCAGAAGCCACTTCCCTAGACGCTGCCCAAAATGGGGGAAGACAAGTGCCCCACTGCACATCACAGACTGGAGCTCACTGCTTATAGTCACCCATCCACTAAGACAGCAGTACCGTAGTGGAGATGTACCTGTATGAAGGGAATAAGGATGTCCCGGCTTAGAAAACTCAGCAATATACAGGGCACTGATAGACCTCCTGTCTCAAGGCATGCAAATCTGCTCAGATCTCAGCCCTCTGAGAGTTTGTTCTGCCCCTGCCTCACCTGCTAGACTTCACCCGCAGAAAGAGAGATTTTCCAGCACTGCTCTAAGCCCCAGCTGACCAGGGAAGAAGGTTTATTAAAACTGCTGTGTTGGAATTTGGAAAGGCCTATGACACCAAGACATTGCTACCTATGCAGCTGAGAAAGACCAGTCCTTCCCCTTCAGAGGACACCGGGGCTTCGCTTGAAGACAGAAAGGACCTGAAGGTGTCTAATGACACAACTGGAGGCTACTGAGCAATATCTGCCTCACGCAATAACCACTCACTTTATTTTTCGCAGCAGCTGAGAGTGCACAGGCACGGCAGAGACACTCGGAGCGTCACAGACAGCCGGAGAGGTAACACCGCAAACAGCGGTACGTCGTCCCCGCCGCGGGCCGAGGTGCCTTCTGCTGCCGTGCCACAGCCGGCAGCGAGAGCAGCGCAGCGCCTGGCGACCAGGCTGGAAGCTCCACACAAGGATTGCGTGAGAGACCGTTTCATTAAGCGCGTGATAGACGTGATGTGTTAATTAAGACTGAACTTTT
This sequence comes from Dromaius novaehollandiae, assembly GCF_036370855.1. Classification (NCBI taxonomy): domain Eukaryota; kingdom Metazoa; phylum Chordata; class Aves; order Casuariiformes; family Dromaiidae; genus Dromaius; species Dromaius novaehollandiae. The sequence goes on from NC_088117.1 coordinate 5,720,748, forward strand.
ACTAATAACAGCCTTCATGTGAACAGCGAAATGTGAACGGGAGCCTTCATTAAACAGGAACACCATGAACTGCGCAACGCTTGCAACCAGGGCACTGAGCCCCCGAGCAGGCAGCGCACACCAGCAAATGGAGACAGGGTCAAGTGGGTTTTACCTGTATTTTAATCTAAGTCCCAAAAGAGTTGACTAGTTGTTAAATCGCACCCAACCAGCCTGCATCTCTCCCTCGTTCCTTCTTTCAGCGCAGACATTTGTCAGCGAGGCTGGGCAAGCCTTCACCCAGAACAGACAGCAGCACCTCGAATGCAGAGCCATGAAAGCAGAGAAGCCCAATGAGTCATTACCGCATCAAATAAGGCCTGTGCAAAAAAGACATTCAATTTTAGGAAAACTACTCCTCAAGCCTCCTCCTAGTCCAGGCGACAGTGGCAGCTACAACCTTTTCTTGGGCTTTGAGGTTCTGCAGGAATCAAGAGCTGGGAGCACACCAGGGCCCGGTCAGCAATAGTGCAGGCATCACCGCGGGAAGCCTGTCACAGCAGCCCTGCTCTGAGCACCGAGATGCAGAACAGGGCCGTGCTCCCCGAGGTGAAGGCACAGACCGCACAGGCAGGGGAGACTGTTTCTCCCCCTGCAAGCTGTGGCAGAGGCGGAAGGGCAGCATAACCTCCTCGAGTGACTTGAAGAGCATTGCAAAGCCAGGCAGGCTTCGCAACAAAGCAGAGCGTTACCTTCACTTTTATAGCATCCACAGTTCTGCACAACGTACACCGGGGAGCAAGCTACTGAAGTAACTGCGCTGCACTCAAGAGGCGAGCATTGCTCAGAGCTTGATTAAAACTAGCCAAGTGCTTTATAACCTCTATGCATTTTTAAATGTCTCTCTTTGGGAAACATACCTCATAAAACGATAAGGTAGTTGATAGCTCAGGGCACTGCTCAAACTGTGAAGCAAAGTGATTTTTCTAGCACGGTTCCTCCAAGGATCTCCCATCCCAATAAGCTAATCAGAGCTACAGCAGCCCTCGAGTCCCAGCAGAGCCTCCCACACTCACTTGGGGCGGGACGTAGAGGGGAACGGTAGTAAACGGGAAAGGAGAGAGGAGGTTTTGTGACTTTCTAAAGATGCAAACACTAGGATAGTTCATCCTCCTGAGAGACAGATGTCCTTTTCTAAGGAGAAGGAGGCATCAGCACGAAAGAGAGGAGAACATTCAGCAGATTGGAAACAAGGGGAGGGGGCTGTGCGGTGAGCAACCAGGGATTTTCAGAAAAAGTAGCGGTGGAGAACTCAGGCTCTTCTGCCTCAGCACCAGCTGGAGCAGCAAGTGCATGGTGGCGTTACAGCTGAGCAGCCTAGAAAAGTCTGGACTTACCTTTGCCTAAAAAGGCAAAAAAAAAAAAAAATCAGTTATCTTGAAGGAACAGTTGCAAGATCCCCTCCTTGTACATCATAAAGCAGCTCCTATACTAACAGGAGTCTCTTCCCTTGCTGTCAAAGCAGACACCTGCCTTGGTTGAAAAGGATTACGGGTCCTTCCCTGGGACAGGCTTTTGAGTCCTTGCTCCCTGGAAAGCCTCTGGTTCCCCAGAGCCTCTCAGGTACCCAAATACACTGATCAAAATACAATGGCTCTGCAGTGGCCACTCACAAAACTCAAGTTCTCAGACCACTGCAGAAAATCCAATTCTCATTTTAACAGTACAGTATGACAGCTTAACCCAGGAGTGACCTGCACATTTGTTTTATTTACCCTAGCATCTGGATGGATGCCACTAACCCCGGACACGCTGCCGGCCTGCTGCTGCTCGAGGAACGCCAGGTTTCTGCACAGCTCAGAAAAGCCAAGTCCGCACGACGCGGCACCAGGGCTGCAGGCTGCCAGATGCTCGCACAGTACCGGAGGACCCTCTACCGCTCCTGCGCTGGAGACAGCACCCGGGCAGCCTGAAAAGCCTCAGCCTAGGAGCAAAGCGATGCGGCGTGAGACTGCAGCGAGCAGACTGGCAGAAGCAAAAGGGGTTTCTGAAACATAGCTGTGAAATTCACCACCTCTCCCTGGACTGACTCGCACTGAAATGAACTGGACTCGGAGCAGCTGATCCAAGATCACGGCACAGCAGCTGGAGGGCTAAGAAAGTGGCATCATAGGACCATGAGACATTGGAATCCAAAAAATAAAAGCAAATGTGAATCTATAAAGACTTTCCAGAGCCTGTGGGCAAAATAATTGTTCCCCATTTATAGGTGGGTAGACCAAAACAGAGGCTAAGCAATTTGTCAGAGATTAAAAGCAACTAAGTGGCAGAGACATTTCCAGCCTGAAGCAGCAATGTTCTCAGAAATGACATGATCACCACCCGAGTCTGGCACAAGAGCAGTCCCTTTTTTCAACAGCAAAACTGGAGACGCAGGAGCATCACCCTTCTCTCGCAACTAGCGCTTCGCCCCCCGCCAACCAGCAGCTGTTCCCATCCCGTGCTCCGCACCGAGCCCAAAGCCTGGCAGCTCAGTGGCTGCTTCTCCAAGAGCCGAGGCTTGGCTCCTCGGAGCAGCCCAGCTGCTCCCCAGACTCCAGGGAACTGTTTCCACCAAGAGGCTTCATAAACAACGCATCTGCTCGGCAGCGACTGGGGAAACAGCGCGTGCACAGAGGGGGGCAAAAAGTACCCACGTTATTTACAAAATGGCACGACTTGTCAGAGAGAGCACAGTGTGAAAAAAAGGGGGCAATCTTGGTTTGCCAGAAAACTCTGCTACGCTGCCATGGAGGTAGGCAGGCCCTTGGGAGGCCCCGCGCTGCAACCCCTATGGTGTCAGCCGTGGCGCAAGGGTCTGGGGAGGGCAGCCATGCCGTGCAGAAGAGCCTGCCGTGATGCCAGGGGTCGTTGTGTCTTCTGCATACCAATCCAAGCCAGGCACAGGGAGGTCTCCAGCCACTGGACTCACCCAAAGGTTCCTCCAGCTCTGCTGGGAGGACAGTGGTGCCCTGTGTCTTTCCAAACAGCACAGAAATGCCAGCTACACTCTCGCTGCAATCCTAACTGGGGTTTGCAGAACCTTTGCCAACTCTCAGGTACCCCACGCCACCCCCAAATGGCCCCACTCCTTCCACAGACACGTGGCTCGGCATTCCCCACCAGTACCGAGACTTCATGAGTCTCTTCCTGCGCCCCCATCCTTCCTCCCAGCATAACAACGGTGCTACTACGCCAGTCCTGTTCTCCACCACTATTTTCTCCTTCTCCTCTCCCTGTCAAGTTTACATCTCTTTCAATCTCCTACCCCATAAGCAAAGGCTAATCCTTTTCCGCACTAACAGTGGACCTGATCTCCACATCACTCCAGTGCTATTAGATCCAAAAGCAGCATGGTTTCACACTAACATGGGGGTATTTTTTGCTTGTTTGGGTTTTTTTTTGTGGTTTTGCAGGTGTTTTTTGTTTGTTTTTAAAGGTCTGTGTTTGCTGTCCCAACATTCAGAGTCTTGGGGAAAACCATACAGCAGCTGCCCCAAAAGAGCCACCTGTATCCACAAAGAAAAGTCACGGAGCATTTCCACCCTCAAGCTGCATACACAAGGGTCACAAGACAAGCAGAGGGGGATGAATCCTTGCAGCCTCTTTGGAAGAAAGTAAGGGATCTGCTTCTGCAAATAATAATTGATTTCTAAATTTATCCCCTAATTAAATAGGTTCCCTAGATGAATCTGCATGCAGGCTGCAAGGTGATGATTTAGAGCCTGGCTTCCTATGGGAATGCATCAACACATGTTTGCAAATTGCCTCTCTCCCAGATTCAAAGGTAGGGTGATCATCTCCCCACGCCTGCCCACCCCGAGCAGACGGCCCCCTCCTGCCACCTGGAGCTTTCGACAAGCCAAGCTGAGCTTTTCTCTCCTTGAGGGTTTATCCGAGCCACGCGCAGGGGAGAAGGGCATCTGCCACCTGCCTTGTTACTGGTCTCTGCGCTCCAGCCCAGAGGGGCTTCTCTGATGGACCAGAGCAAGGGACCTGTCACAACAGGGAGCACAACCTGCGCCCTGCTGAAGCGGGAGGCCAGCTGGAGTATTTTTGGCAGGCAGCAGCCATACAACTAAGGCAGAACTAGAACTGCACTGCTTAAACTCAGCACATGGCGATGGAGAGAATGAGAAGCATTATCTCCAAAACACGCTCTTGCTTCCTACACCAATTCCACAGCTGTTCCTGTAGTTGCTTTGACTTTTTCCCAAAGACACCATCAGTTAATAAAACCTCAAGAGACGGATCCTGGGATAAAACCAGGCTACAGGCTCTGCAAAAATTAAACTCATCTATCAATCTTCTACGGAGAGCTACTTCTGGAAACCAGGGAGCCCTGATATTCTCAGATGGCCAAAGGACTTTAGATGCAAGAACAACACTCCAGTTTGAAACGTGATGCTGCCGAGCATCACTGCCACGTTGAAGTCCACACCGATTAACTCCTGCAGCCCAGCTCTCACTGGGAGCCCAGGGACATCACACCACCGTAAGCCAAAAAAACAGCTTGGACATCCAGTCCTTTCACATTGGCATGCCTGACACCCCAAGCAGTGCCACGATTTCCTAGGAGATAAAGCCTCCCAACTTACAACAGGGACCAGAGTTACCCGCTGCAGTGGCAGCAGCGCTCAGTACCCTGTCACTCAGCTGTCTTCTTGTTTCTTCTCCTGGTAGGAGAACAGCTTATGCAAACGCTATCCTGACTGATGGATAAAGATACAGTCCCTGTTAATTACAGGGGAAGCTAATTAACACTTCCATGTAGGCATTGTGTGACATGCCCTGTCCCTGGCATTCTGGCTGAAAACCGCTCAGGGCTGTTCTGTGGCCATGTGTGCACTCACACTCATCCTCCCCTTTGGGACGAGCAGATGTTGTGCCTTTCTGCCCCAAATACCCTTTCAGAAGCCTGAAGATACCTACTGCTAACAAACACGGGGCCCACAGCCTACCCATCTGCAGGCAGGGTAGGTGCCACCACTGAGCTGACTCAAAACTCTCCCCACCCCCATAAGAAGAGAGGCACTTGTCTACATCTATACACCATCTTCCAACTGGTAGAAGTGATAACACCTTTACTCTCGTCTTCCTCCCTGTCAGCTTTCCACCCCCTAGCATCATTTGGATACCAGGCACAGAGGTCCACCTTCCTTCAGGGCTCCAGCCCTTTGGTGCTCAGGCTTGAAGATATACACACCATCCCTCCTGATCCTCCCACGCTGAGGTTTGTTCTCCTGTCACTTGGTGCTTGCAAGGACCTACCATCAACACAGCCTACAGATCCTTCACTACATTCCTCTCTGCCGCACTGGGATGGGAGATGCTTGGGCTGAATGGTCTGGCAGGAAGGCAAGCCCAGAGAATCAGGAGACCTCTGCCAGACCCCTGGCTCTGTCACTTGCCCCACATGGCCTTAGAAAAGGCTTTGCCTCATATTATCAAAGACATTTATGTACCTACTTGTCCCTATTGCACTTCCGGAAATCAGAGTAGCAGCCTCCATGTCCAGCTCCCACTGCCCTGAAATCAAACAAATGGAGAAACTGCCCCCATAGAGGTCTAAGAGACTCTTCTGAGATTTCAAACATTATCCTGGTCTGTGATGGAAAAAACAGACTATTAGGAACTTTCCCCATGAGAGAAAGGGAAAAATAACTTCTCCTTCTATCATTTTCTGAAACAGAATGAATTTAGGTCACAACCAAGGGGTGAAAGACAGGCATCAAGCATAACCCGGCCAAACCCATGGCTATTTGCCTTTCCAGGGAAGTTACAGCACTGACACTTACCCAACCGGTCACATACTCTCCTTTGAAGAAGCGCCAAAGATAGGACTCCTTCCCCCCTGCCTTGAAAAACGTTCAAAAGTAGAGCATCTCCACGGTATTTTGGATTTCTCAACATTTCTGGATGAAAACTATCTTGTTGAGAGAGTTCTCAACCAAAAACCACTACTGTGGAAGAAGTTAGGGCCCTAACCTACTTCCGTACTCAAAAATAAAAATCCATTAGGTGGCTAAATACTTTAGAAGCTCTGTCCCTTCATCTCGCCACTTTGGTACTCCATCTGTAGCAGAGCGTCCTCCTTTGTAAATTGCCTCCAAGAGCCTCAGATCTCTTCTACAAGAAAACAGTATTATTCACAGGATAAAAAAAAAGATGCAAGAAAGCTAATTAGTCCTCATATAAAAGAGTTTGCAATACACAGCATTTAAATGGAGCCTGATTTTTGGATTGCAATGCTAAATCTTTGCATTGCATCACACTGAGTTTCTCTTCCAGAGATACCTTTTTTCACTCACCTTGAGCATTTTTAAAGGTAAAGAAAATTCTTTAAGGTACCAAAGCAAATTCATAATCTAGCTCTCCACCACTCACCAACTTGAGCACATTAAAACTACGTTAAAAGCAGAGTATGATGAGTCCTTGAGGCCCCGCTCCCCAAGGATGTGCGCACATAAAGCAAGGAAAATGTGTGGTTATTAGAGTTTAGCTTTATTGTTTTCATAAAACACACTGAAGATTGTGTTTATGGATTCTGGAGAAAATAAAACCCTCTCTCCAATTGTTAAACTAATGAACACAAGATACTCCAGTGACTTCTAAACAATCAAACACTTTGGACTTGCATCGCACCCTCTACTTGGATTTCAGAAAAGTCTTTACGAGAACGAAAATAAGTCTTGTTTTGTGGCGGACAAAACCAATGTCCAACTGTATAGCCAAAGGAAGGATAGTTTAAACAGTCATTGCATAAGTCTAAATTACAAGGACCAGGAAGGGAACTGTTCAACTCATTGCAAAATTGTTTAAGTGCCAGTTTTACCGGTTTTCACTAACACCTGAGTTTCTGAATGATCAAATCCCTTTTGAAACTGAGACTTGAGCGGCAGAGTCATTTAAACATGCTCAAAACCAAAAACATCTCCCCCTGCATTTTCTCCCTGGCCTCTGTCAGCTCACTGTGTCTCAGCTTCCCCGCGCACGAAGACTGTTGCTCTCAAACGCGCCAAACCCTTTGCCGTTTCCAAGCCAAGACCGATAAAGCACCCCAACAGGGCATTTCTTTACCCCCACGCAACCTGCCCTACAAACGCAGGAAGGCTGAAACGGGGATCGAACCCACTCCTGCTCTTTAACCTCCAGGCCATGTGCGAAGCAGGCTGAGGGGAAGAACTGATCGCTTCTTGAAACAAAAGTCTCCCTCCTCCTCCTCCTCCTCCTCCTCCCGGCTCCTCTGAATCCCTGGCGGCGCCCAGCCACATTCAGCAGCCCAAGGGCTGTCCCATGCCCCACTCAGCTCCACCATTCCCAACACCTTCTCCAACACAGTGCTCACACCTCCAAAGGGCTTTTGCCTGCCTCGCATCCCTATGACTCTTAAGGGCTTCTGCATCTGGCTCTGAGGATGCATCTGCACCGATAACGGCACGCCAGCCTGATAAACTGCGCTGGTCTAGGGATCGAACAGTCTGCATCGTGTCTCCTGCTCTAACCCAGGCTGGAGGAAGGGCAAACTAAAGCGTTCCCCCCACCTTTAAATACAACAGAGACTCCGCGGGGTTATGAATTATTGAATGGAGCTGTCTCTTCCGTTTAGCACTACACAGATGGAACGGAAACGCAGACCTCCCACGGGCCGCGTCCCCAGCGTGCATCGCAGCAGCACCCTTCCCCAGCGCGCTGCCATCGCAGAGGGGCAGGAGCCAAAGGGCTCAGTCGAGCAGGGTCCTTGCTGAACCACGGAGTCCCTCTGCCCATCATCTGCGCCTGATGCCCGCCGGGCACCATTGGCATGGCAGGGATCACATCTATCTCCAGAGAAGCAGAAGGAACATGACCCTGCACTGGGAAGGGAGAGAAGCTCTTCAGGCAGGTGACCCACTCTATCTCCACATCCCTACTGGAAAACCTGGGCTGAGCCAGGACCTCAGGTGCTCTCAGCGCCCGTCTGCCGGTTAACCTGGAAGGGCAGACCTGGCAGAAGCAGGTCTTTTTTTGGAGCTCCAGCACAAGGGAACAGCTTGGGTGTAGAAAAATGCAAAAACCCACCGAGGGTGGAGATTCTGAGAAGGTGGTGGCAGAGTCTAGCATTCAGACAGTTTCGCGCACACTTTCTGGAAGGTATTATTGCCAGCTTTAAACCAACCTATTAGTATGAGCCTTTGGGGCCTGTAATAAAAACAGAGATGTTTTTCCCAGAGCCAAGCTAGATAGAAGACGTCTGAAAATTAAAGCAGCAGCCTAAAAAAAGATTCCAATTCTGCTCTTCCCTTTACGTATATTTATTTACAGGATCCCCAGAGACAGAGGTCAGCTCCGGAGTGCTGGAGACCGAGGTGTGTTTATCCCTAGCGCTAGCATGACACACAGGCGCTTTCTGCACTACAGACCCACCACACCGACGATGAAACCTGTCAAACACCAGAAACCAGTGCTACCACCGCTACGGTTGGAGTATAAAGCGGCATAAGCCAAAGCTGCAGGACAGCTAACTAGCAGCTTCATTCCAAGAAGCATGTAACAAGACTGAACCAAGGCTTAAATAATTTCAAAGAACCATCAAATTTGAGAGAGACAGCCAGATCCTTAAGTCAAGGCAACTTTGAGCATCCAAAGCAACAATGCAGTCTCTGCGCATCATGTCCCAGCAGCATGTCTCAAAAGTGATGAGGAAGGAGTAGTTTGCAGGGTCCTCCTTTTCCTCTCCTGTAAAGCTCTTCTGTGGACCTCATCTTGAAGAAAACAACTACAACCAACACTCTGCCTCAAAGAGATTTGGGGTTTTTTTTACGAAATAAAGCTCTTCTACTTGGAAAAAGCTGAGAATCAAGTTATCCTGCAAAACACTTGCCACTGTGGCTGCCCTTGACCATCACATCACAAACAATATTGCTACCAATACTCTGATAAGATTCTCACTTAAACATCAGAAAGGAAAACCAGTGTCTTCCCAGAGTAGCACACAGGAGTCCTGCTAACTCTAATTCTGCCTTTTGCCTCTGCAAAACGCAACTCATCCTGACTACAGGAGACTCGGCTGGGCTGATCACCTCCCCAGCTCGTGAATCCTGCCCACTCTCTTCCCCCTCCGCCTCTTGAAGTTAATGGAAAAAAAATCTCTGGATCCACTTGAAATGAATTATGCTCCAGTAATTGCAGCTGCTATAGGGCAGTATTAGGTCAAACTGCCCTTTTTGTGCTGTGTCTCAAGCACTATAAATGATGAATGGGCTCATTTTCAGCAGAGCTGAATACTCGGGTCTCCAGGTGAAGTCCACGCAAGCTGCAGATGCTCGCCGCTCCGATATCGCATCACAGCGCGTGCCAAGTGCTCTCCTTAATAAACCATCCAAACACACACGAATACAAGCACTCCTTAGGCTCACGCTGCTTGCTCCTTCTTCTGATCTTCCAGCAGGTCTGCTGCACAGAGCTTTCTCCTGCGATACACAGGGCTGTCTTCTCCAGACCGTATCTGATTGCTTAAGAAATCTATGGCACTCTCTCCCTGCAGAACAACCTTCTCAGTCTGAAACAGAGATTTTCCCCCCTCCTCTCCCATTCTTATTCCATGTTAATTAAGATAGGGTGGGATTCAGGAGACTAATTACCACGGTAAAGTTACTCTCCTAAAGGCTGATAAGGGAAGTAATTAGGATGGACAAGCGTGGATTACAGCACTCGAAATCTCTTTCTTGTCAAGATAACACTGTTGCCCAACCTTAAAAACGACAAGTGAGTCCATAGGCAAAGAGAAGCAGTTGTGGAGACTGGAACAAGAAGATGGCCCTCACAGAGCAGAGGTCTTTCATGTCATAGTGCAGGAAGAACCCCTCTCCTGCAGCTGGAGACATGGACTGATGGTACCCAGCGCTGGCTGGCAAAGTCCACAACCTCTGACGTGCAACCCCAGCAATCCCTGACGCAGGCCTCCCTGCCCTAGGCACTGTGACACTCACACTTGCATGCAAGTTACTTGCATTTTATGCTGCTGAGCTATCATGTTCCTTCAAGCCAACATAGCCAACACCTTCCTGCCCTCCGCAAGCTGTGCCTTTCGCTGCTTTGCCTTCATCGAGTCTCTTTTCACCTCCCCAGATATAAGCTAAGACACAGAAAACACCCAAGCACTAGATAGAAAATGACAGCCGTTCGATAGGGCTGTCACGGGACATGCATCCCCTTGACACAAGGGTAAAGGTGACACTTTGCAGCGGCAGAGCAGAGCGTGACAATCCTGGGAACCTGCCTGCTCTAAGCAAAAGCCTGGGAAATCCCAAGAGCGCTAACCCTGAGCATGCCACCTGCACCTTTGGGCCTGCGGTCTGTCAACTCCAACTTGCTTGCCCATGTGGAAGAGGCCCTAGAGGTGAGCGAGAGCACCGGCAGGCCAGGGGATCTGGATTCCAGTGCAGCCTCCGCAAGAGCCTCCCTATGTGACCTCGCACAAGCCGTTTTCTGCTTCGCAGCTACGAGAGTGAGTATACCCTTATGCCACGTCCCTGTGCTTGTGAAGTCTGCGGCTCCCTACAATCCTCTGCATTTGTGCAATACGTAGTAAAAAACGAGCTTCAAGCTCAGGCAGAGCCACCAGGCACCACTAAAATAAAGTCCTCGTATAGGTAACAAAGCACAGAAGTTAGCTCGCCTACCCAGGTTCCCACGGCTCAGAGCTTACTCTTCCAGTCGCTGGAACATCGCTTCCCAGGGTCACATTTTCACTGCACACATGCACATCGCAAATGCATTCCTCGCACATACACACAGATTATTTTCCTACAGCAAATTCAGGCACCCTGTGGTAGAGCATTTAATACATGTTCTAATGTTCCTGTTCACCTGAGACACCCAAAACTTTCCTGGCTCATTTGTCAGATTTTATTTATTTATTTTTTTAAATACTTTCTTCCCTCAGGCCAGTCAAATCAGTCCAGTTAATTTTAATATCCACAGGCACGCAAAGTCATCGCAAGGTCATTTATTGGTTACTTCTCAGTCTCAAGTCTTGAGGATTTTGCAGGATTTGGAATTGAAGCTTCTGATGATGTGCGACATACTGAAATGAAAAGGAATCGGTGAGGAGAGACAGTGACGAAGCACCCCATTGACACCCAGGTAATTAAGGAGAAACAAACACGTTTATCAGCTGAAACGAGGAAAAACAATGCAAAGCACTTTATTCTAGCAAGGAGGCGACGGAGGAAAGAAAAAGCAGCAGCTAATGCATTTCCCTCAGAAGGGCATGATTTGCTCAAGCCAAACCCTTTCAAAGATGTTTGCATTTCGACAGGGAGGTTGTCAGGTGCCACGTGGAGACTTTTGTCGCTTCTGCTCAGAGAGACAGCAAAAGAAAGGAACCCACTAAATTGAAAAAACACAGCCTTTGCGGATCCACAGGATGGGCAGATCGACACAGCTCCATTTTGAAAGAGAACTATTCTGCAGGCTGGGAACAAAAGCCAAAGCATTGACGCCTGCGAATTTGTCACAAGCCCGAACGACCGCTCCCGGGCCAGCCGTAGAATTAACATCCAGGAAATTAATCCTTTGGGAAACCTGCGACTCCCCAGCAACAGCTAAATGCTTGTTCTTTCAGGCCGTGACAAGATGATGCTGGGGTTAGGTCCGGACCTGCACACCGCCCAGCGTGCTCTAGCAAAAAAGTAGCTTTCCTGTGAACTCGAGCACTTGGCTCTCAAAGCGAGTGTAACGCGAAGGCATCAATCCACACTCCAAATGTGTTTATTAAATGTTTTTAATATCGCAGTGGCAGACAGAGCAATACAATCAAGACTGAGTCACACATCTTCCCGAGTCCGTGGGGACTGCGGGTACAAGCCTGGTTTTGTTTCTTTCGCATGGAATGATCAAGATACAGAACCAGCAGCTCAGATCACATGCATTCTCCAGGGGCAGGCGACGGTAATTAGTTTGTGTGCATTAGAGGCATTTTTGGTTTCAAGCACTACTCTGACAATCTGGCAGGAATACTCAAGTTGCCGGGCAGCGAGCACTTGGGAAAACCTGGCCCTGCCTGTGGGTGCTGAGTGGTTAAAAATCTGGCCCAGAGCTCTCCAAAGTTGGCCTTGTACCGCCAATCATTTGCTACCTAAAAAGCACTCTACTCCAGGCCATTTTTTTTCATGGGCAAACACCCTGCAGGCAAGAGCAATTGCGAGAGAAGACCTCTGCGATCCCATCACTCACTGTGTATTCAACTGCAATCACAAATTCCTAGCGCATCTGCAGAGAGGCCCGTCCAGCCCCTGCTTTGGGCAGGGGAGAGGAGATGATTCCTTCATACCTGAGCATCTGTTCTGCATGCTAAACAGCAGCGGAAGAAACCCTTTGCTTTCCTTGGCTGACCTAAGCCTGAAAGCAGGAGGGGAGTCCACGTGAAATTTAAATATGTAGTGACAGAAAGGCAGAAACCCATCTGCATGGTTATGGCAACCTAATAACCTCTTCCCGGTATGCCAAGGTCACAAGCCTTAGCAGCAGGTTTCTCCCTTCCAGATGGGCACCATCCTCCCAGCAGAGCTGGGGCCAGCAGCATGCCCGGGCCGTGCACGTGCCATGGTGCTTCCCCCAGGGAGCACGCCTGCCCCTTCTGCACCTCGCCAGCAACACCAAGCTCCCTTTGGACTCTCCAAACATGGAGCTCTATTTACTGAGATAGTTTCTCTTAACTTCCAAAGCACAATGCTAGTAGAGGTGGCCTGGAACAGCACAGGAACGGTGCTTTCTTCCAGACTAGGGGATGCACTGGGACTCAGCCGGTCACCACGCTGGCTTGGGAGCTATGCAACATGCACAGTTTTCAAGTAAACCCACCAGGCAGCACAGGAAAGCGCAGGGGAAAGTTACTTCAGTCTCCTTAAAACAAGGCAAGTCCTATTGTTGCAGGAGTGCTTCGCCCAGGAGATGACCCTCTGGGCAGAGCTAACCTGATCAGAGGTACCACCACCACCGTCACGCTCGGTACAGCACAGAAATGCAGGGGAGAGGGGAAAAAAACGCAGCCTCCCATGAGCACAGCAACTCAGACGAGCATGGGGGACAGTGAGGACCACACTGGACTACTCCAAGCCAGATGTAGAGTGGTTTGGACTTCTCCTCACGACAATCTAGTGCCCCAGAGCCTCCATTTGACACGGCAAGTGCCTTGCCCTGGTTGTAATGGCTGTGAAGAAATCTTTAAAACCACGAGACACGCTCAAATGCACCTGCTACCCAAGAATACCAGCAGCCCATGCCAGGAACCTACACATGTTGCAACTGCTCAGGTCCTCATACGATGCTAATCCTGTAGCAGCAGAGCTAAAGTTGGGACTATTTCCCTGCTGACTATGAAACCAATGAAAAAGAGGCATGTATTTCCACATACATCTGTCCGAATACAGCACTATCAAAGGCAGCCTGGATACGGAGGTACAACCACAAGATTAAGTCAATTTTCCATTTTCTGAAAGTATTGAGAAAAAGAAATCTTAAAATCCTTTGCTGTGAACTTAATGCTTCATTTGACAATTAGTTCTGAAATAGTTAATGCTTCAAACAAAATAAAAATTGGAAAAAAAAGAGAGAGAGAGAGATAACTAAATCACCATTGGGTCAAATCTAATTAAAAAAAATTGTCTGGACCAGAAGAATCTGTCCGCTTCTGTCAGGGAGCAAAGGAAGTTTGCTTTGGCCTTGGGAAATGACAACCTATTGCTATAGCCGTGTATACACAGTTTTACAGCCCAGTAGAAGACGGTAGCAGGTATGAGGTGTCACTAGACAGCCTATGTTGGATGAGTGCCATGCTCTGGTCCAGCATACGGCCTCAAGGGCCGGGGAGGCCACGGGCTCACCTGGCTCTGCATAAGCATCAGCCTCATCGTTGCAATCGATCCCTCTGGTGCCATAAATGAGAGCAAGGTAAGGCAGCTTCCACCAGGTCTGCCTGAACTCTCTCCTCTCTTTGGCACTCGTCTCCCCCAGTCCTCCCCCTTCCCAGCACCACGCTCCCAGAAGATGGAAACCCGTGGAAGTTCAGCAGGTTGAACAAATTGCGCTGCCCTTTCCCTTTATGGAGCGCGACTCTGCATCTCGCTGCCAGTCCACTGCCCACCGTACCGCCTCCATATGTCGGCACTTATCAGACAGCATTTACGCACCAAGATCTGCGCAAAGCGAGCTGCTAATGGCGAGAAGCGGCAAAATGCAGCAGCGCCGTAATGACTCCAGCCTGGGAGCTCAGCTCCCAGCATTCTGCCTATTAAGCAGTTTATTTTCCGAGTCGATGCATTCAAGGACTTCATTGTTTAACATTCATGCAAAACTCTTGTCACCTGGCAGGTCAGGATAAATTAGGTGTGTGCGTGCGCACATATGCAACTGGGACACAGAGGGCTCCCCACCGCTAAGCACAAGATCAGCTGCAGTGATTAGCAATCAAAATTAAAACACAAAACAGCGCATACTAAATCCAGGGGAGAGGGAAGGAGAGAGAGACAGAGAGGAGCCAGCTAACGGATGATATCAAGTGGAAAAATAGGAGGTTAAGTTTGAATCTGAATCTACCTTCTACATGTTTTTAACAGGGTTCACTGCTGCCACCCTTGAAACTTCGCATTGCTGCTGCTCGCCCGGGTATCACATCTCCCTAACAGCTCCCGGGTTGCACAGGCCGCTGAGCTCTGCAGACAGGTATTGCCTGCGCCACGCAGCTCCTCAGCCAGGCCACACGCTCTGATCTGAACCAGAATTAGCCCCTTCTCTTCACACCAGTCACCGCGGAGGAAACGGCAGCGCTGCTGTCACTGCGCCCAGCACTCTGCGTGCAAAGCTGGGAGCCAGGAAACCTCCTCCAGGCTTCACCCCGGCTGCCCCTTGCTCCCTCTGAACCAGCCTTTTGCTAATAGGCATCCAGGCACCCCCTCCTGCCCTGCCTTTTCAAGGCAAGACTGCAAAACAACCCGGAGTTAGGAGATGCTATTTTAACTCAAAGGAATCCTCGGGGACGCCCCAGGGCAGTGCACGGACTGCGCTCCCCCTCCCATCACCCCAGCTCAGAGCAAAGGCTGCAGAAACACAAGTGCGAAGCCCCAAAACCTCTAAGGGACTGCTTATTTACAGGGAGCCGTGCTGCTGAGGAAAGGATGGGGAAGACAGAAAAACAGAGAGATAAGCTACTTGCTTCTGCACACAATACAGAAAAGGATTAGATACTTACAAATATTTTATCCTAGCTAAAGTAATTGCACCACTTGTTCTTATGAGTCAGAGCTATTTATTTTCATGCTTCAGGGCATCAGTTGATCACACCAGCTGAGGTCAGGCAGAAATTCCCATTGCTCCTGTAAGTGTTTTGCATATTGCAGAAAAGTATGTTACTATTAGCTACCGCAGGGCAGTACAGCTTGGGAGTCCTCACTTCCAGACCCACTGCAAACTCCATTAGACGAAGAGGAGATGCAAAGTAGACCAAGAACAACTTATTCTCCAGGTAGGTCAAAGTATTTCAGCCTATTCACTGGCCTCCTAACTTCCCCAACACAGCCAAACAGTCATTGCTCTCACCAGTTTAACAGGAGGTCGCTACTGCCAGCAGAGAGCAAATGTTCCATGCTCCCTCTGCCCCAAGGAATGGGTGGAGGATAGTGGCTCCAGGCACCTTTTGGGCAAATTACAGCCTGTCACATCCAGCCGCTTTCCTGCTCTGGGCAGCAACTGGACGGAGATACCAACAGGAAGACTATCCAGATGAGAAGCGATAATATCAGTCGTACAGGAGGTGAAAATAAAAACAACTGCTATCGACCCTGTGCACAAGAGCCAAACAAGGGTCACGAAAGCTCATTTCAGAGGCCAGCGACTCTGCAGCCTTTGCCAGGAGCAGACACGGATAACTGCTCATTTCTGAACACTTAAGGATTCACAGTTCTAATTATGTCAACACCGAGAACTCTCCCAGAACCAACATTCAGCCACTACTAAATAAAAACCAGGCAGCACGTACACGGTCGGGGCAGAGGAACGCATAGAAAAAGCAGCCAGGAATACCTGACCCAGGGGAAAAATAAATAAATAAATAAATAAAGCCTCCCTTTACTTCTCCCTGTCTGCGCTAACTAGGCAGCCTGCAGTTACTTGCAGTAATTCAGGAGCATTTAATAAAGGTCTTGGAAAGCAAGGGCCATTGATCTCCGAGCACCGAGCACGAAAGGACCCGGCAGAGGCCAACGCTGGCCAAAGAAGAGGTTCCCAGGCTCTGCTGCTCCTCGAGCACAGCACGCGCAAAGCAGGACAACAGAGACCGCGGCAAGGAGTGACTTTGAAGGACCACGCGTCCATCCTGAAACAAACACCTCCTGGAGCTGTGATAGCGCAGGATACCTCCCCTGTACCCTTCCTTTAATGGTACTAATCTCCAGACTTCACTGCCAGCTGCCCTCCCAAGCCATGTCCTTCGGTCTCCTCACCCCTGCTCAGCTGCTCACCAGAAAGCAGGTACCCTACCCTCCTCGATCCACACCTCGCTGAGCCACATTAGTAATTACAGTGCTGCAGCAGCAGCTCCATAACTTTAATTATAAGACAATTTCTGTCATAATCCTTGGTTTTGACTCACTGCCCCTCTCTCCCTCCCCTCACCTTCATCCTCTCATTCGGTCACCGCAGAAGGGAAGTCATGCAGATAAGGAGGAGTTTTAACAATTAGGTATAATGATAACACGGACATCACTTTCATAAAGATGTCTGAATACTGTTTCAAGGGCAGGACGGCAAAAAACAACTTGCTCCAAAGCTTTAAAATTTCCCACGTCATCAGAAACAGCATCAGGATTATTTTCTGAAGCTTGTAGTTATTTTTCAGATAAACAAGTTTGGTCCCATCCTCTCCCAAACTCTGGGATATCCTTTCCTCACCCTTTGCATCTTGTCTTTCAGTAGAGCCCACCTCTGCCAAGAGGTGCAAGCAAAACCTAGCAAACTCCAAGAAGGGCTACAAACTCACTAACACCTCCACACTTGGGCATCTGCTGGGTAAGGACCCCCTTTCCCTGCAGCCTGGCTCTCTTGCAAGATGAAATCCTCTAACCCAGAGGTCAGAAAACCCCAGGTTTTACACCCAGGCCTTCAGTTAAACTCACTTGACTTCCCCCAGCGACTCATTTCACCTCTCGTCCCCCGGCTGTCACTGGGGATAATATTTTTTCCTGACACGCTTTGTTATTCAGAGATGGAAGATTCTGTAAATGCTGAATTATTATCATCAAATTATAATACTCAGAACATTGTCTCCCTTTGGGATTCATGCTGCGGGAGGAGAGCGCACAGCACATTTCAACTCTGAGTGCCTGTGCTATGTTTAGTTTCCTTAGAGATAGCGGGGATGGATGCTGCTTCAGTATTTTCTCTCTCTTCCTCAGCTGTCCTGGAAGAGTCTCTCTCTCTGACAGGTCTTCTGGTGGAGAGAAGTGAACTATATTCGAGAGATAATTCTGGAGCAAATGGGAACAAAAATGTCAGAATTGTCATAAAGAGATTTTTGGAATTTCCTTTCCATTTCAGGGGAAGGAGGTGGGGGAAAATCAAGGCGTTATGCGTTTCACTGTTTTCAGGAGGGGATGGCACACACCAAGTCACCAGCTTCCAGGGCTCTCTGCAGAGAGACTTCCCCAGTGCCCTGCTCCTCACCAGCCCTCACCCCTGCGCAGCACCTGGGGAAGCTCCGGTGCATCAGCCCCGAGGCCACAACCTCCCTGCGAGCACTGATCACCCGCAAGGAAAGGGGCTTTCAAGACCTTGGCAGCTCAGTGGCTTAGATTATGCAAGAAAAAAAAAAAAGCAAAAGCTATGGAGACACTGCTTGCCATCAGCTAGTGGACCAGGACATGCGTACAGTTTGTCCTTACAGTGCTGGAAACTAATATCCACACTACTGGAAGGACTTGGCAACCCTGATTTCTCACCGATGGACTTTGCGCCCTCTCCAGCACGCTGCTCAGGATGATCACAGTGCTCCGTACGTTTGCTTTGCTCTTATTTTCGCTTCAGAAATAAACACAAATACAGAAAGCACCCTTTGCAGCACAGGACAACTGTGCAGCATTTTGAGTTTCCCCTCAGCAGAAAAAGCACCCAAGCACCCTTTGGTCATCCTCCTCGTGGACCCCACCAGCGAAGGTCAGCGCTAACTGGACATGGGGTGTCCGAGACCGTGACTCCAGAAGGCCCGAGGACACATGTCTCTCCCTAGACATGCAAGGCAGCCAGCGGACTCTGGGATCTCTCAAAGTTGGAGCACACAGAGGCAGCGCAGGCCAGTTCTGTTGCACACAACTAGGGCTTTCCTCTGCCTGCATCTCCACAACACCACAAACACCTGGATGAGGGACTGCTTGTGTGTGGGAGCATCTTCCAAGTACGGCCTGGAGGAAGAGCCACGCTCGCTCCTTGTCTAGCGCTTCCCTTTCTGCCGGCTTTAACGCTTCCTTCTGCATCCCCGCGGTGGTGACGGCCTCAGAGCACCGTGCAGCGGGCGCACCAGCCCGCCCGGGAAGTCTCACAGCAAGGAGCAGCCAACCTGCAATTCGGCAAAGCAGGCGACCTGCTACGTTACGTCGGCTCATTCTGATACCTTCGAGCCCCTCAGGTGTCACCTTTTCAGGAGAAGAGGCAAAGACAGCCAAATCTCCAGAGATGGGCAAAGGCTAATAAATTGCTGAATGCTGAGAAGAAAGTCGGGAGCACTGGATTTCCTCGGAGCCGCAGCCATCCAGCGAGCACGGGGAAGCAGCCGCCTGTTCCCAGCGCCACCGAGCCCCCGTTATTAGCACCAACACAGCTGTTCCAACGCCCGCCTGTTTCCGTAACTCAGGCCAAAAGCCCCAGAAATCTTCCAAACAAACAACGGGAAAACACAAACACTGCAAGCACGCAACAGCGCAGCAGTAAGTCACGGCGCAGCAGAGCTCAGCAGCACGCGGCTCAGGCACACGCTGTCTGCTTCCCTCTGGCACAGCGAGGGAAGAGGAAAGCCTCCGGCAAGCCGCAGCCTGCAAACGGTGGCCTGCAAACCTCGGACAGGAGGTTTTGCTCCCCCCTGCCACAAAACTTGCTGCCAGCTATCTCGCAGCAGGGGCAGCGAGTGGCGTTCCCAGCCACGAGAACCTGCCCTGACCTTGAACACATCACTCCATCGCCCCGTCCGCTCTCCCTTCTCTGCTCCCTCTGCAGCCGGTTTATGCATCCGTGCAGCTCCTGAGCACGGGGGAGCTGTGATTTCTCAGAGCCTTCAGGTGCTGCAATATGACTAACAACTTGGCTAAGAAGTAATGAAAAGGAGGGAGGCTTAGAAACGCAACCACTTTCTCCTCTTGCAGACCCCAGAAATCTGATGACGTGCTGCAAAGGAATGCAGTTTTCCAGCATCCATGACAAATTTTGAAAGAAGGGAAAAGCTTTTGCCTAAACACTTTTCTCGGTGAAATTTGCCCTGTTCTCCCTCCCACAAGGCGGGGGGAATCTGGATTTTGTCAGAAACGTGGCACGCTGTCAGCCAGCAAATTAACCTTCAGCACGTTGTCCGAGAGGAGAGAGCGTCTCACAAGGTGACGCTCCCTTCCTTTCTCACAGCCTTTCCCGGAGTGCCCGGGCACAGCTGGAACTGCACAGCTGGAACTGCCACTCCTGCCACATCTGTGTCGCGCAGCAAACCCCAGCTAGCCTGGGTGGTGGAAACGATAGTCTCGTTAGCCCTAACGAAAAGCAGGGCTTGGTGCCTCAGCAGAGCACTGCGGCACCGCGTCGCTCATCCCACAGCTCTGCCACCGGCACTTTGCAGAGGCTTCGGGTACTGCAAGTGCATCCGATGCACTCTGCAACCCACCGCTTGCCGAGTTCAGGGTGCAGTTTACTTCTGCCCCCTCCATGTGCTTCTGCTGTCACATCCACTGCTTCTCCCTGGGAACAATGACAGCAGATGACACTAGACCTTGAAATTAATTGCAAGGGAAAAAAAATCTGAGTGATAGAGAAACTCTGTCATAACCTACATTATTTGCGTCTTTTTTCTAGAGAATTTTAGAGTTTGCTTGGGGTTTGCTTTGCGTATTGCAATTCAGGTCCACTGCTTTAACAGAAATAAGCTAGCGCAGTGCCTGCACATGGACGGACAAGCGATCGATCAGCCCAGAGTCCCCTCAGAGCAGCCACACACACCTCACTGCAAGAACGACAAGTGTCCCAGGCCAAAAGCCACCGCGTGCCGCCTTCTAGCATCTTGGGGAGCTGCTGCTCCCCCAGCGTTCAGCCGTGCAGCGCCGCACAGCACCGAGGCCGCTGGGCCTGGACCACCTTGTTCCCCAGCCACAACAGGCCAGTTTCTGGGACTGGGTTTCAGGTGAGCCTGACCCGAGGGGCAGATGTTGTGTGCAAACACGAGCTGCGCATCGCGTAGCTGCACACACTGCTGGACACCGCTGCGGCTCCCGCCTGGAACAGCACCAGTCCCACCAGCAAGGTGCCACAGGCATAACTGGGGCAAGACTTTCCACCTTGCCACTCACCTGCTTCATGGCCCTTACTGCCTGATACCACCCACCACTCCTTTCTGGTTAGCCTGAATATGGGGAATGGACACCTCCGGGAGACAGCAGACCAAAACAAAATAAAATTAATAAAAAACACAGTCCTTCCCAGCCCAGTATTTAAACCTGTTGTTGCCATTAGGCTTGTCAGTATGCTTATATCAACTCCAGAAAACCCAATCAGGGTTTTTCTCCACGCTCTTAAAGGGCTGCTTCTTTCCTGAAGTCTCACATTAACGGAGAAGAATGGGCACAATAACAGGCAGATCATTAGTAAACAGATTATCCAGGCATCTCAGGGAAGGGCCTTTCTGGTGGAGGGGGAGGAAGAGAGGGGAAGATGCATAAAGGCCAGCACCACAACCACCACCGGAGCTTCTCCAGAGCACAAGCAGTCATCAAAAATTTATAGATTTCAATGCATTGATTTGTTAAGTCAGGAAACAGTCCTTTAAAATTCTGAAGTGGCCTTTCAAGGCAACTCTTAAACAACAAGCCAGGTGCAGCAAAGAGGCTGGCAGCAAGAGGCAGAAGCCACTGCAGGGCAAGGTCTCGAAACAAGGCTTCCCCTCCACCTCCCGGCAGCCAAGAGCCCGGCCAAGATGGGAACCAGGCCACTGAAAGAGGCCCTGGAGCAGATTTATTTCCAGCATTTTCTAATTAAGTTTCTCCTGCACAGGATTTATTTTTGGAGAGCATTTTTACAGGAGAAAATTAAATGACACTTTAACGAGAAACAAACCGGGGTATTTCATGCCAACTGTAAAACAAAGGCTCCACGCCGCCTCCAAACTCGGCAGGATCTCAGCGAGGGAAACCGCTGCTCTGTCCATCTCGCCATCCCTCGCTGGCTCTTGCCAAATCGCTCCTTACCTCGCTTTAGGAAAACCTCTGCTTCGAAAGCACGAAGCAGCACAAAGCAAGCACGACGTGCTGACCCACGCAGAGCAGCTGATCATCGCTGCCTGGCTGGGCACAAGGTCCCGGTCCCATCCGCTCCTCAGGGCCCAAGCTTGCATCTGCCCTGCCTGCGCCGGGACAGGCTTCCCGACGGGCGGCATCGGGAAGAGTTTCTGTGGCACCAGAGCGGAGGCATTTGAACAGGCAGCGCTGCCGAACGAGGGCTGCGCTCCTTCGGCGCGCACATGCTGAAACCCGACTGCAAACCAGCAACGTGTGGAGGAAGGTTTCCCCCACCCCAGGGGAAATTCAGCTCATTTCTTGCAATGCAGAGCTTGAAGCAGAAGGATTGCCCAGCAGAACTGCATCCTTTTCCGAACCCAGCCACGAAAAACGCTATTCTCCATGTAATATTTTTGCTTTCCATTCAGCCAACAGGAAGGTACAAATTAAGCATTCCTCCCCCCAGCCCCTCCTTTTTTCCCCTTTCTTTTCTTTAGGGAAACAATATTTTCCAATGGGAAAATTATGAGAAAAGTTTTGGATGCTCTCCTCTGGCTGGGAGGCACCCAGTCATCCCAGGGTTGTAAATATAACATCCCCTAGTCCATTGACCCCCTTAGCTTACTTAACAATATGCAATTAATCATGCCGCTTCCAAGGATATTTGGTTTTTCCTTAGTGCTACAGCTACTACACTGCAAAGAGCTGAGCTGCTCTTGCCCTGCTCCACCAGCTTTGCTAGTGCTCACGGCCACTACCAGCCTTTAAGACACAAGCAAATGCCTCCTCCAGGCTTGCAAAAACAGCAAATAAAAACCCATTTGAGGAGTCTCTGCCGATTTCTAAGCCAATCCTGTTTTCCTCTCCCAGTCCCCTCCACGTCCTTTTCCCAGTGCTCTGCGGTGGCAACACTGGAAATCTCAATTATGTATTTTCCAAGAGCCGGATCAGAAGGGAGGCACCAGGGAGCGACGCCTCTGCTCCCACCGAAGCACAGGCCACCCCTAAGGAAATCAAGGGGCTTTGCAGGCACGGGTGAGTGACACCAGCTTTTTGGCCTGGAGCCTTCCCAAACACAGAGCAGGGAGAGGTTTATTCCCAGCGCAGCGACGCACTGCCAAAACACTGGCGTGAAAGGGAGCGAGCACTCAATGCAACGACTCTTCCATCAGCCGCAAGACGCAGCTCCTCTCCAGCCAGCCCCAAAGTAAATCAAGACAGACAATACGATGCTCGAAAGAGAGGGGGGCTGCAGTCTAAACAGCAATGCCAACTCTTTAAAAAAAAAAAATTAAAAGTCTAAGCAACTGTGCCATGAGTCTGTGTTTTTGCTGCCAAATTTTTTTTAACAGAAAATGGAGGAGGGGGACAGAAGGAGGGAACACACAAACAGGAGAATGCAAAATCCGCACACATTTTGTTCCCATATCCTCCAAATGTGACTCACTCGGCTCTATTGTGACAAACTGAAACGCCTCTGAGGAGTTCATTTCACGTCTCATCCATTCTCTGAATAATGGGAAAATCCCTCTTTGTTCCTCCGAGATATCAGCACACACTACGTGCCGCATACACCCAATTCCATTAGACATAATGGAACGAGATTGTCCCAGAAGTTGTTTTCAATTGCTTGAGTGCATCCTTCATTTAGGGAAACAAGAATATATGAGCTTTTCTACCCAAACTGATGTACGGACGCAATTTTTAAGCTGAAGTCAGGGCCATTTGTTTCCTGGCTAGGCTTTGGCATGGGAAGAGGGTTGGTCCTTCTCCTCCGCTCAAGGAGGTTGCTAACCAAGAGGCATGGCCTCCTGCCCCCAACAGCCCTGCGGCCGCGGGGAGGTCGAGCCGTCAGGCTGCAGGGTCCCCCTGTCCACATCTCAAGCTCGAGTGCTCCCGTTAGGTGCCTCAGCCTCGAGAAACCAGGACGTGCACAACGCAACGCTGAGCGAGGGCGGCCGTTGACCAGATTGTGCCGGGATGTCCACGGACGCCCTGGGCGGCTGTGACAATATGCACCATACAATCACTAACCGTCATACAGACCTGAGGGCTCGAGAATACACAGAGACCTCGATGCGTAACAAAAAAGCCTGCTTATCTGCCAGGGAAAATGGATCCCCAAGGAATGGATGCTGTAGCTGGCTGCCTACAATTTACTTTGACTTCTTGGGACAAAAGAAAGTTTGAAAGCCTTGGAGACAAAACAGGCTGCTTTAAAGACACCTCCTGTGATAACAACATTGTTAGCATTACAGTCTGTATTTAGCATTAACTGACGGAGCCTAGTGGGGAGGAGACAGACGGAGCACAGCAGACAGGTTTTGTTTTGTTTTCTTAATCGACTGCCACCTTGAGATAGTTCCCTCTTCCCATCATAAAAAAAAAAAACTCCAAAAAAGCAAACAGCATCTCAAGCCTATAGATTCCTATTCAGCAAAGCATTTGCTCAAAGCCTTTATAACGCAGGTGCCAACAGCGAGGCACATCTTAGCCGCGTTGCTGAATCAGGGCCGATGCTCGCAGAATTAAAAAGCGCTTCCCCAGCGCTTACACGGCATGACAGCAATTACCCCCAGCCACACTTCATGCCAGGGACTTCAGACATTTCAAGTTAAACAAGTTTTGGATTTTCCCCTTGGAGAAAGCATGTGATATGAGAACAGCCAGAAAGAGACAAACCTGTACCTCTGAAAGCACAGCACCACTTCCAAGCTGTTCTTTTCCGCTGAAGATTTATTTTCTTTTCAGATTTACCTCCCAAGCCCTCGAGGGAAGGAAAAGAACAACTTCTGAGAGAAATTAGACCAAAGCTCAGTGGTGTGAGACTTGCCAATAATGACCACAGGCCCTGGGGTCCGCGGGGAGAGAAGGCTGAATTGAGAGGAAATTGGTGCAGGGCTGCAGGCAGAGCCGCCCCCGGCTTTGGAGAGGCAGGACGGGGCAGCACGGCGCAGGACAGGGCTCCCTCCCGCGCGCTTTGCAGGACACGGGCTCAGCACCAACTCCTTGCTGTTGCCATGCCCAAAAGCTTCTTCCAGCCTTGTCCTAGCCTCCAGATAGATGAGCTCAGGGGCACACTGAATCATACTTTTTCCCTAGAGTTGGCACCGAGCCCTCCTTCTATAGCATCTCCTGGCTTGGTTTCAACAGCAGTAGGTTTTATTATTATGCCTTGCTGCCCTAATTTTCTCCACACTCAATTTTCCATCGACACGTTGACCCGGCTGCCGAGTTTGCTAACTCCGGGCAGGCGGCGGGCTGCTCTCCATCGTCTGCCTGCTTTGGAGCGGGCATATCACGGAGTCGAGGGGCAGCAGAGGCGTCCTCCCCGCCTGAACGGCCGGCTGTCTGCACCAAGACGGACATGACCCTGGAGAGAGCAGGGCGAGAAAGGTCCCAAAGGGAGCAAAGGACAGGAAGGAGGAGGAAGCTGGACAAAAGGAAACCGAAGGAAACCAAAAGCTTTGGAGCAAAGAAAATGAAGGGTCAGGGAAAGAGGGAAAAAGGAAGAAAAAGCAGCAGAAATTGCTGATGGGGTAGAAGGCGGGACACCTACATGTGGCAATAAACTAGACGCATCAGCACAAGCCCCTGTTCCAGTCTGATTTCCTTGCCCCAGGTGAAATTCTTCCAGTTCCAGCTGCTGCCACTCCACACCTGCCTGGTGCAAATCATCCTGCTGCCTCTAATGCTTCAATCACCTTTTTACAGTCCCTTTGGGGCACACAGAATAGCAGTGAAAGGTATCAGTGGGGTTTGTTTTTATCATGGAATTCCCGGACTGCGGAGGCTCGTTTATGCTACTTTCTCTCCTGCTCCTCCGCTTTCCCCAAGACGGGCAAAACACTTGCTCTCGACTTGCAGCCTCCCCTGTCGGACAAGCTGCTCTGAAGGAGGTCATTGCCCCCAGCTGCCCGGTGGGGTTTTCCCCAGAAAGCAGTGGTCAGCTCTACCAGCGAAATTTCTACCCCTCCATTTGGGGGAGGGATGCAGATCTTTTAATGCAATGTCTCCAACGCGCAACCTTCACGAACTTGGCTTCTGACCCGGTCGGCGCGCGCTGCTGCCGGCTCACCTGCCGAATTGCTGCTGCTTGTTTTTCCACACCAGCCCTTTCCATTTGCTTACAAGTCTTATTTGTAGGGGGCATGCAAACGCCTGCCGAGAAGCAGCCCTGCTGGGTCTGAGAGCAAGGGGATACACGCCAGCGACGGCACGGGGGGCTCCGGGGAGGGGGAGGAGGAGGAGGAGGAGGACAGCATTCGTTTGCAGCTGTCTGCAGAGTACAATTTGGAGACGGAGAATGGCCCGTGATTACAATTTGAAGGGATTCTGTGCACTGAAAAGGAACTGATTCAATTGTGCCACCACTCCCCAGAAGCTGTCAGCAATCAAGGCGCTCGCCCCACTACAATCGCCGGAGGCAGGGTGCGAGCGGGAGCAGAACACAGTACGGTTTAGGTGCTGGCAAGGTAGAGCAGCGAGGCTCCTTCTATGGCTGTCATTTATTTCCAGGCTCAGCATCCATCACAGGAGGGAAGGGAGAAGGAAAGGAGTATCAGGGTGCCAGGGACAGAGAGAAGCCGCTGTTTTCCAAAACACTGCTCCAGTGAACGCGGGAAGCCACAGAATGACCCCACCAAGCCAGGCTCTGCAGGACCTTCAAGTTAGGAGGAACGGGTCATCCTGAAGCAGATGCATTTGTAATACTCATTTTGTCACTGCCCTGAGCAGCGGAGGGCACACGAAAGCTCACGCCAGGCAGCCCGCTCCCGGCGCAGCCCTCGTTCCCGACCCGGCAGCGTTGCTCTCTCCAGAAGGACGGGCGTCCGCGGCGGCAGCCAAGCGTGAGCTCATCCGCGCACGCCACGTCCCAGCAGGTCAGGCCACCTTCGGCAGCCGGCGAGAGCACTGCCAGCCCGAGTCCTGCAGATGGACGGCACCTCCTTCCCCAGCTGCTCGGAGGCTTCTGCATCCCGCTCCCCTTCCCCGGGAACACGAATGCAGAGAATTTGGGGGAAATCTCCTCTCCACCCTTTCCACACACGTCCCAGAGTCAAGGGCAGCGTTCGCTGTTGAGCCCAGGACTTATCCCTTCATTCTGAAAAACCTTGGCGCTCCCAGATTTAACTCCACAAAGTCAAGATCCAAGGCGCTGAAAGCCACTTCCATGCCTTGCTGCAGATCTCAAACCAGGCCAAGAAAACTTTAACACAGACCAGCTAGAAACCAAAAGCACTCTGGCTCCCGCCCTCGTCCAGCACATCGCTATCCGCGGAGAGGAGAGACGGGCTTCCTGTCGAGCGCGTTCAGAGGGGAAGGCTAGGAACGGATGCCACAGAGCTGGTGGGCACCAAATGCAAATGCAGCCTAAAGCCCTCTCCCTGCCAAACACCCGCTCGCCTGGGGCGCCCAGGCACTTGAACACCAGCAGCCTCGGAGTTCCTCACTGTTGACGTACAAACTCAATTTACACATTTGGAAAGCAACTTGGAGCAGATTTCAGATTTGGGGACGGTAAAGGAACTGAGTTTATTTTAAAGGAAGAGCACGATGCCAGAAACGCGAGTGATTTGCTTTGCCACAAGCCAACGTCAGCCACTAAACACAAAACTGAGCCCCCAGCGTGTTCGGAGCAGAGGCGAAACATGCAGATTATCTCAGGATTTATTCCGAGTGTAGCATGAACATGACTTTTACAACATCTGCTCATGTGCAGAAACTGAAGCCTACATAACTGCACTCTCCTCTAGTGTGCTTCTATCTGGGAAGCAACAAGTAGGAGACACGTCACGCTGCCTCCCAGAAATAGGTTCCCAAACTTGAGTTCAGCCTCCCCTATGACACTTCTGTAGCTTGCTAAACTGAGATCGCACAAGTGAGGCTTAGACATAACCATGCACAAAGTACTGGCTGGAGCTGAGAAGGAACAGGCTTCCAGGCACGCATCCCAGTTTCTCCGCTCCCGTCTCCCCGAGCTGCACACCTCCGATGCAGAGACAGGCCTTTCACTCCAGGTACAGGGGTTACAGAACTGTCTAAAGGAGTCTCACAGGGAAAGGCAGCAGATGCATCATCATACGCGTTGGACACACTAGCAGCCAGAAGTTATTTCAGGCCAGGCTGAGAAAAACTCAAGTCTTTGCAATCAAATCCCAGTCCTTCCACAATGGGCTGGTAGAGAGTTCGGTGCTAAGCAGTCACGCACTCGGAGACGGGGGGAAAGAGAAGCCAGCAGAGCCCCAGCAGGATAATCACATAAGATTCACATGAGAACAGCACCTCTTCTCTCACTTTCAGAGGCAATCACGTTAGTCTCCTAAGAGCTCTCCCCGCTCGTCCCAGCTGGGCAGCCCTGCCTGCCGAGGAACTCTTCACAGGCAAAAGCCACCCCAGAAAAGCTTCAGCAGCAAGGACAGCACCAGGACATACGTGTTTATGTTGCCCATTTCCAGGCCCTGTTGTCAACCCAACTCAAGTTTTTTTTAAGCTTTACAGAACCTTCAGTGGAGAAAAGTGAAGTCTGCTTGAAAAATCAGTAAAATGCATTACAGGCATGTTGATAGGTAGAGGCTATCCCATTATGCAAGGAGATTATAATTACCTCATTTGCCTATTAAAAGAAAACTGTGACAATATTTAAGTTAGATTGCCTTGGTTATTTGCTAAAAAATTATGTGCTAGCAATCAAGTGAAAATTTAAGCTGTAATATAGCCATAGCAACATTGCTAGTAATTTGTGTAACCAATAACAATTATTTTTTAATGTCTTAGCCAACATACACACACACACACATATATATTGTAGAACATATAAAAAGGTATAGGCTTTCCTTATATAGCTCCTAGAATGGCCAGGGTGTGTTAAACCATGCAAATAACAGCTTTAGTCTAACCAATAAGAGGCATTAACCCTTGCTTTTGATTTATACTCCTACAAGCCCAAGTCTTTCTACAGTAATCTTAGCACAAGCAAACACAAAGCTGGTTAATGAAGCCCCTAATCAACACTCTCAATCAAGAGAGGTTAGACCCAGCTCCAGCTGGGCAGCTCAGTTGAGAGCTCACCCACCATCAGGGCCACCTCGCAGGGGAGCTTGGGCTGGAGCAGAGAGCCAGGCGTGCAGCCCACAGCTCTGGCACCATCTCCGACAAAACTGGAGAGAGATCATTTGGGAGCTCCCTGTGGCCCTTGGAAAGGAAGGAGATCACAGTCACAACCCCTGCCTTGCAAAGGTGTGAGCACACAGAGCTGCCTTCCAGAGGGAGGCTGAGCAGGAGCCACCTCATGTCCTTCTGCTTGACCCCCACCACCTGCTAGGGCCACTTTTTTGGGAAGGACCCAGAATACAGACTCCCCCTTTCAGCTCAGGGTTTGTGAGAGCAGGTGGCACACCACAGGAGTAAACCAGCACTTAAGCGTATTCGTGGGAGTCCCCATCAAAGGAACGCGGCCTAGTGCTTCCTAGGCTTCAAGCTGGGCCACAGGTGTTGGCTTGGTTTCCAGTCCTTGCATTAACGGGCAACGTGGCCTCACTTTTCCCCAGCCGTAAACTGAGGCGCGTGACACAGCTTTCTTCACTAGCACAGCACTAGACATAACACATCACCAGGAGGATCTCCCAGATAGCCTGATCCAGACCCCATCAAGTGGATGCAAAAGATAAAGTATCCCATTAGCTGATGACAACCTGCATGATCAGAAAATTCACCGAGACCTAAGGGAGAGGAGACTGGCTAGAGGACATGAGATGGTATGATCTTCCCTTCCCTGCAAGCACATCCTGTGGTCAGTAGCTCCTCGACCCGAGATGACTGAGGAGTGGGTTCTGGATTCTTTCTTGCACAGCTTCTACATCTCTGCTCCCAGGCCTTAACCTCTGTTTTACTGTCTGCTTAATATACAGCCCACCCAGTTGTGCAGGATGTGTGTGTGGGGGGGGGGTTCTTTTTTGCTAAGGTTTTTTTTTTTTTTTAATCTAGTACCTCTCTCAGAGAATGGAAATCTGATTACTTATTCCTTGCATACTGCAGGGCTTACATCCTAAATTACCTCAAATCTTTGTCGAGCCAGACAGAGCAAATAAATTCTTGCTCCTAGAGCTGTGCTCTCTGTCATAAGAATATGATGGGCCCAGCATCCCGCTGTCCTGAGGGCACCGGGAGCACAGGCCGCAACCGCTGTGGTCTGTGGCACTGCCTCCCAGCCAACAAGCAATCTCAAGAGAGGAGATGCATGAGCACCTGGGGAAAGATGCATTTCCCTAGCTGAGCACAATCCTGGCATATTAGCATCTGTGCACCCAATTGCACTCTTGGCTGTGGCATTTAGCCTTGTGGAAAGGAATGAGGGAATCGGATGAGCGGAAGAAGGGATGCAGGGAAAGATGGATGATTCTGCTCAAAGACATCCTTCTCACATCCTACTCCTTCTCCGGTCAGTGGAGGGGCCTGCTTTATTTGTAGGAAGCAAAACACAAGAACATTATTACAGCCTCTTTTTGCCTTCTGGCAATTTGGGTATGGGAGAGAGCACAGACATGACCAGATCTTCCAGTAGGAGCCTGTTCTCAAAGACTCAAAAAGGTGGAAGAGATTATTATAATCACTCAGCAGGACCGCTGCCTGACAGCGGCCAACTAATTTCATTTTGAGATTTGTGCTTTATTTTCGGCCTGAATTTATCTAATTGCAGCTTTCAGCTGCTAGATATAGTTATATCTGGGTCTGTAAGGTGGGGGCTTTGCTCTGAACAGCCTTATGTTCCTTCCCAAACACAGAGACCTGGTCATCTAATGTTATTTTTCCCAAGCTTTCACACCAGAACAAAGCCACAGAACTGTGCCTCGAGGATGTGCCTCTTTTACAAAGGGAAGGGATTGAAGTGCAAAAAGCAAAATAATTTCCAAGCGCCAAGCCAGGTTCAGCAGGGCTCAGCTGTGCTGTGTACTGGCCTCCTCCCTCCCTTCACGCAAAAGGACTGACCCAAGACAGCCCTACGCTAGGTGCTTGCTTATTCAAAGCTCTCCCTGTCTGTTAGAGGTCAGCATTCCAGGAAAAATATCAGCTAAGTTAATTACACCATAAAGTACTAGGAAAACTACACCAGAGATGTGCGGTGACATTTTTCAGAAGCTTAAGTTGTATTTACTTGGTGGAAATTTGCATTTTGAATCTCTTAGTACACTCCTAGCAGAGCTGGCCATCAAGCTAATTTCAGCCAGGTGTCATCCCTCGGCCAAACTTCCCACACCTACATCACTCCCCGCAGCACGTCCAGCAACCTCCAGAAAATGCAGGTTTCCAGATCCCGAGGATCCAGCTTCTAAGTAACAACTGATTAGACAAAACTGCACTAACAGCCAGGGCATGAGGTTTTCATAGACATTATGAAACTCATCCAGTAAAACGCCTACAGAGCTGCACGTCTAAAAGATCCTGCTCTTCCACACAGCCAAAAGGGGCAAACAGGGGATGTCCTGCTCCCCAGGACATCCAGAGCAGGAGGCATTACCTGTACCAAGTCACTCCACTGCCCAAACTGCCTTGCAACCAAGTCACTGAAGGCTTCAATCACTTGAACTTCCTCCTTGTTCCTTGCCTCCACGTGACACCAGCTAGGGAACAATATCCACCAGGCTAAAGCCTCAAGCTCTGGACACTTTCCCTAGAAGCTGTGCAATAAGCAGAACAGCGGCAGTACTTCTTATTAAAAAAAAAAAAAAAAAAAAAATAGAAAACCACGGCTCTGAGATTGCAGAGCTAAATACGAAACTGCAGGAGAGAAGGAACTTTACTCCAAGTCTAATTGGGGGTCAGCCAATATAGAAAGCAGCAAAGTATAATCTGAACAGGTCAAGCCAATGCAACTTCCTTAAGGGATGGTGGAAAAGAACCATGCTAAGCAACCTGGCAGTATTATCTGCAAAAGAAAGCCTTTAAAATAGGTGAAGGTGATTTAGAGGGTCTAATTTCAGCGGATTTTCAGACAGCTTATGATAGAAGTGCTTCATAAAAGATTAAGGAAAATAAATGGCTACTCAGTAAGGGGCACAGTCAGGCATGGATTACAGTCGGCTAGGCAAAAAGAAACAAAGACAATACTTCTCAAATTGAAAAGAGGTTAGTAGGGGGCAACTCCATTAAAGAAATGTCTCAAGAAGTGGGTGGTGAATTGCAGTTTGAGGAGGATCTTGGGGAGCTTCGGTTTGCTGAGGCAACGGGGCATGAGAAACTCCAGGTAGATTCATTACACACCATGGGAGATAGACAGTGAAATTCTGTTTAGACAAGTAAAGTAACACATTCTGCACATGTTGACCTAAGCTGGTCACAATCAGTCCTGTTCATTTGGTGCCCATTATGCATTCGGAAGCCAGATTTCAGAGAAAAGAGTGTCCTGTAGGGCTCAGTATTTTAGAGTCAAATTGCACCACCACTTTCCAGAAAATAGAAGGTAGATTTACTGAACAATGCTGATTGAGCCCCATATTTAAATTGTTTCACCTTAGATACTGCTGATAGAGGAGAATCCAAAGGTGAACATTGAAGCCAGCTCCTGTGGCAGGATGTGTCAAAAGCTCTGACCACATCTGGGCTAGAAGAGCCAGATGTGTCTCAGCTGAAGAGTTTGAGATGGCAAAGAAGACTGTGAAGCCCTGTCACAGCCCTGCCTCTGATAACAGGTAAGCAGGAACAGGTACCTGCAAGGAACAGAACTGCATTTTAGCAGCTCTAAATCAGGTAACTTCACCATCTCGCAGAAGCTGAAATCATTACGGCTGAGTTGTGCACATGCATGTGTGTACATTTTTAAGAATCTAGTTGATTTTGACTATTGTTATAAATCCCAGTACAATCAGGGGCTCACTGCTCAGCCCTGCTGCGGGTGTTGCAGGGTGACTGGGAACCACCTCTCTCCAGGATGGGGGTCTCCTTTGGAGCACGGGGACACAGGCTCACACTTACAGGCATATTACAGGCGTTTTAACTCTTCAGATGAGTGTCTAAAAAGAAGGAAAAGGCACTCCGTGGGATACCTGAAAGCTAGTTCATCTCCTGCAACACCTCTCCAAAGAAACGTGTGAAGACAGGAGAAGTCCCTAACTCCACGGTGTATTGTTTTCTAAACTTTGGTGAAACAGGTACCCCCAACCTGACCAGCACTGGCACCTGGCACGATCAGATCCTCCATCTCCAATTCCCAGCCGGAGAGGAGCTAGACACCAGCCACGCTGCCTCTTCTTACCTGGCCGCTCTCACCACGCTGGAGCTGCCCCGTTGCCTGCCCCCAGCCAGCCCTTCGTTACGCAGGAGCTGGAGAGCTCAGACGGGATCCAGCTCGTCCACGGTATGCTCTGAGCTTAGTGAAGCATTAGCAGATGCTGCTCCACACGCAACCCCGCCCCGTGCAGCCTTACCCAGAGGCATGGTTCAGGCTCAGTCGAGGCTCTCACCTGCCCGCTGGCAGCAGCAAAGGAAGAAACGCTTGCTCGAGGCCCATCACCATCAGGGGTGCGCGTGCACGTCTGGGGGGCCCTGTGCCTACCTCAAAGCCTCTGGAATACACCCGCAACAAGGAGCGAGTGCAGAACTCGTTTCGAAGGCAGTCCGGGAAGCTGCTGAACAAATATTTGGCATAATTGGGGGCAAGGGGGGGCTAGCAGCTCATGCAAGAAAATTAAATTGAAGAGAAGCTGGTTCAGTGCTTTTCATTAATGACTCTCGGGGGGGGGGGTAATTCCCAAGTTTAAAAAAAAAAAAAAAAAAAAAAAAACCACACACAAAAAAACCCACCGTTTCATCATGCGAAACTAACACAGAGTAAATCAATCAAACTCTGCTCCCCCATGACAGGGGAGGATGCATCATTGAACAGCACTCATCACTCCCAGTTGGCGGTTTCTCATCTCACCACGCCAGGAAACTCTTCCACGGTCGTGCCCCTGGGCCTGGGGCCGTGACAAGGCTACTGCAGTTTCCCTCTGTCCCATAACTTTTTCACTAGTTGCAAAATACCCTGAGTGATGCACTTCCCCTAACAACGCTGCCAGCGACAAATCAGTCCTTGGGCAATTTAAGACCTCACAGTTTTTTCAGGGACACAGGAGGGTGCCACATTAGCAGCCTCTATGCACCTAATAAGAAGCTGTTCAGCTAAAGCTTCCTCGAGAAATCCAGAGGCAGAAAGCATCCCGCATCCATGGGGCTTCTCAGCAGGCAGCACTAACGACATCAATCAGAAAGCCAGTTGAGCTGCGTACACCAGCCATCTTGTGGCACTTCTTCACCAGCGTCTCCAGCAACATCTAACAGCGGGGACACGCTTCTGACACCCCCCAAGCAACGTGCTTCATTCCTACATACAGCAACGCATTAGGACTGAGGTGTCTCATCCATCTCCTCAGCCGCTCAGTCCGGGGACCACTGCGTGCACACAGCGATAGCCATCCTGCGCCGACCCTTCTCCGTGAGCCGCACAGCCTGCGTTTCACTGGAGCTGCCTCCCCCAAACACGGCAATGCCCCGAACCAAAGACGATGACCCGACTACTTGACTTTGGACCAGAGACCAAACAGGTAGAAACAGCATTGCCACATCTCCACGCATACAATTGGGCACTTCTTTAAAAGCACTTCAAAATAAATGTTGAGGTAACCCACTCAAATCAGACAAATCGGCGTGAAGCATCCCTGGGTACCCAGCGCGGAGTCCTGCGAGCGGGGACTTGAAAGACACAGATACTTAATGGATCGGACTTACTGGAAGGGTGCAAAAAAGTCCATGCTCCACAGGGGCACTGCCAAGAGGAGCTTCCCAGCGGCAGGCTCCAACCGGAGCACTCTGCGGCGGCTGACGCCAACACCTCTCCAGCCCGCGGGATCTATCCTAACAAAGACGCAAGGGAAATTCAGAAGGGAATGTGCTTTGCAGTCTCTCTGCAGCTCCCTCTCAGGCAGCAAACTATGGATCAGTCAAATTTATGCTTCCATGCATGTCCAGCATCTACTCTTTCTGCAAATACAGCTAGGGAAAGCCCCTTCAAATGGGATTCCTCCCCACTGGGGTTTTTCCTCCAGTACAAGTCTATTCAGAAAGAAGATAAAGCATCTCCAGTTTGACTGAGGTTTTATTCAGAGGAAACTCTGGCTCAGAAATAATTGCCGTTTGCTATAATTGGTGAGATGCAGGAAAGGAGGAGATACACGTGGAGTCTGGTGCAATTTGGGGAGATTTGTTATGCTTAGCTCACTTCTATCAATTTCAGTGGCTCAGATGCTTCTGACCTGTTGCTCAGCTTATTGTGGAAATGGCTTTTATTTACTGCACTTCCATTAAAAGATGAAATCCATGCATAGGGCTCACAGGGCAGAAAATCACAGTTTACGTCTCTGCTTATCTCCCTTCAGCGGCCTCAGCTCATTTTCGCCCTGGCTCACTCCCAGCTGCTATAAAAAAATATTTCC
The DNA here is from genome assembly GCF_036370855.1 of Dromaius novaehollandiae. Lineage (NCBI taxonomy): Eukaryota > Metazoa > Chordata > Aves > Casuariiformes > Dromaiidae > Dromaius > Dromaius novaehollandiae. The sequence goes on from NC_088117.1 coordinate 5,755,732, forward strand.
GAGCACTGTTTTGAGTGGCCAAGCCCCTTTCCAGCCCACAGGGCAGGAGGCGCATTTAGATTTTAAGGGGGGGCTCAGGGCTGCAGCCATTGCATCAGCTCAAGCACGGAGAACAGAGGGGACAGGGATGCTGGGACGCACGCAGGCTCGTGGCTCTGAGGGGACAGGACACCGCTGGTCCTTGCACAGGGAACATGGACTCTGCTGCACTCTCAACCACCCTTCAAGCCCTAGCCAGAGCTGTTCTGCTGTCAAAAGTCAGCTCCCATTCCCTGCAACCTACACAGATGGGAGAGGCCAAGGGAAGACCGCATGCCGCACTCCTGGAGGACAGCAGAGAGGAAGGTGCCTTCATCCCTGGATTTTCAGACCTTCCTCGTCACAACTCCAAACTCCTCCCTCACTACAGAGCAGATGATCATCAATGCAGAAGCAGGCTCAACGCTTCCTTCTGCGCCAGTTCCCATCCCAGTACTTCCCACACACTCCACCAGAGCACGTCTCTCCAGAGCTGCAGCAGCAAAGGCATCAGGTAACCTGCCAAACCTGCACATCCGCAAGAAAAGAGCAAGCCGCAATGGGATATAGGTGACTCCCCAGTGCTGGCTCTTGCCTTGCATAGTAGACACTGAAAGCCGTGTTAACTCATGCAACAGTGACACAGGACCCCTGTGTAAGCAGCCAGAGCTCTCCTGGCCCTCATAAGAAGGTGTTTAATATCAAACATGCCATCCCAAAGGGTAGCTGGAGATGGTCCCCAGCACCAGCGTGGAGTTGCTAAGGTTACCTCTTCAGCTGCCTAATTAGAGAAGCTGTCACTCTCTGGCAGAGATCAGAAGCGTGCGTGCGGGGGAGAGGAGGGGAACTTTAAACAACACAGATCATTTTTAGAACACAAAAGCAAAGAAAAAACCCAAACTCCTAATGGGACAGCAACATCCCCGTCTCCCACTGCCCAGCACACAGGAAGGACAGCAGCCTGCTAGACGTGTGCAGCTGTCCAGCTCAGAGAAGCAGCAAATCCTACTCTGCCTAGTCCATTTTCCACACCTCCATCCACCTGTCCTCGTCTTGCTTTGGGTTTCCACTCAGTCCCCTTTCCTCGGCTCTTTACGCACCACTGGTCTACAGTAGGGTAGCAGGAAAGGAGCCGTCCCACACACCCACGCAGGGATTTTATATCACCTTTTTAGTGCAAACAGCTAGCCCCTCTGGGCCCTCGCAGAGGAAATGTTCTTGCTTAGTAGATAAGGAAGACAGGTATAAGGAGGTGTACTCGCTTGGTCAAGGTCATTCCGTTAGTCAGCAGCAAAAGCCAAGAAGAGAATCCCAGAACAACTCAGAAGCCCTGTTTTTCCACCAAACCAATGCGCACACTTGTTTATGCTTCCTTCAACTGTGGTCAAGTAAATATCAAGTAAATATAATTGAAATGAGCTGTTTCTCCTCCTCTAATCCAGCTTCCCAACACAGTGCTTACATCTCCCAACCAGATCCCCAATCCCATACCATCCTATCACACAGCTCTCCTTTGCAAACCAACAAGCCCATCTTCTCCCCTCGAGTTCACTTTGCCTTGATGCAACTCCTCAGGAGAATCCTTTGCTGGAAAAGGAGTTACTGCAGATGGCTACCTTGGGCCAGCTGAGCCACCACATCTTGTTTCAAGTCAAACAGCAACTGTGGTCCTTCTAGGAGCAGTACTCCCAAAGCACACTGCTTTGTGTGCAGCTTCTCTGCTCCACACTGTAAAATCTGCGCACATCAGAGAAACCCTGAGCAGCTGAAAGCTTCAAGCCACACCTCTAGATTGTGGGGCAGGTCATTTAATTTATCAGCTACCCCAGTTACACAATCTTGTATTTGCTCAATCCCTCAGTTTTCCAAGGCCAGGAACTGGAGTGGGAACATGGACTGAGACACACCAAGAAACGAGATGTCTCAGAGGTGAGAGAACTCAAGTAGAGCCTCCCTTAGCTTTGAAGGGCCCACAAGTGGTGTGTGCTCCCTGCCTAGGGCTGCCTTCGTGCAGCCAGCTCTGTGCCCACTTCCACCCCAGCTCTGGGAGCAGAGGACTCTTCCCCAAGCAGCCACGACCACCACCATCCCAGTACAGCGTGTCCTCCGTTTTGGGAGAGCCACATATGGTGTGTGCAGGTGGTGTCCCAGCCCCAGTATAGTTCAAGGGCTGGCAGCTTTGGGAGAAAGAGCAGAAGCCATTCAGGCTTTGCGGCCAGGACTTCGAGGAAGGGAAGTCATGTCATTCCTGGATGGCAGTGTTGCTGGGGTGTTACTTTGCTGCTTCAGAAAAGTTTAAGAGCAGCAAGATAAAAAAAGGAGATGAAGCCAAAAAATGCAAAGAGAGATCCCTGGAATTGAAACACTTGCCAAGTTTCTCCATAACGCTTCAAGACACCCACTCATCCTCCCCAAGGGCTTGTCAGACTCACATGGCAAAAAATACACGCTCCACACCCACCCAAACCCAAAAGAAAGGACCTTTAAATAAATCTGGAATTCAGGGCTGGCAGGAAGACGAAGTTGGGGGTGGAAGAAGAATTTTTGCTGTCTATTTTCTAACGAAGGAACTGCTGACAGCTCTTCTAGAGCAGTCCAGGCCGTGTGGCCCTGTAACTCACACGGCCCCCTCAGACATCATAATAGATTGCTTTTAATTATAGGGCACAAGCTCAAAGGCCTCCGGGTATCCAAGAAAGCACAACAGAAACTAGAACTTAATGGAAATAAAAACCCATCACCACGCGCCAATGCATTTAGAAAGTCATGGAAGAGAGAATCCCAAGAAGAGAGGCTGCAGGTCAGTGACCAGCTGTGCTGCTTGCCACCCCACCCCAACGGGAGCTGCAGGCAGCTGGCAAAGAGGAAAGGGATGCTTAGTACAACCCCAGGAGAAACTCTGGATGTCTTCTTCTATACTATCCCCTTCACAGTGGAGCACAAAAGACTGCTCTGTGCAAGACGCAGTGCAGGGCCCCAAGAGATCGCAGCTTAAATAGGCAAGTGGACAGCAAAGGCGAACGGCCGCGGAGCAAGAGCAGCCAGGCCAGAGCCGCTTCTGTCGGAGCCGGAGGTGGCCAGCTCGACTCCCCCTTCATTCATAATTGAGACTGCACCATTTGGCTAATCCATTATGCAGATGCCTGCTAAACAGCTGTGAAAAATTTGTTTTCATTTGTGAGCTTTCAGACCAACTCTGATCGCAAGCAAATGCTGATAGGGTTAGAAGTGGCAGGAAGAGCACATAGGTGGACGAGGGCACAGCTCAGGGGAAAGGAAGGGGCCGAAGGGCACCAGGGCTGCATGTGCCCAGACTCCTGGCTCCACCGAGCACTCCTCATCTCATGCCTTTTTCCATTCACGTTTGCTGCACCTCTGATCCATCAGCCGCCATGGAAGTAATCTCTGGAAAAAAATAAGCATCCAAAGGGGCAAGGGTCCCATTATCGCTCCCTCCATTCAGGGCTACGCAGAGTTCCTCTTGCCCAGTGTGCACCAGTAACGCCAACGGCATTGCGACCCACTCACTTCCACCACGCTAGACACAGGATCATTGGCACCACTGGCAAAACCCACAGTGCTTTGAAGTATGTTGATCAGTTTTCAGGCACAGCCATGTTTGTTTAGGACCAGGGAAAGTTCTGTCAAGAGCTCTCTTTAGTGAAAATGTATATATTTTTTTCAAATGTGTCAAAATACTTTGAGCGTCGCAACTCCCCTCCAGCATTTTCATAATAATGCTGCAATTTCTGCTTCAAAACATCTTTTCAAACTTACTGTTCACACATACACTGAACTTTAAAGCTCAGAACTCAACCAAAGAGTTGTGATCAAACTGGAACGAGTCCTTCTTTGATTAAAGATAAGTTTTTTTTCTTTCATCCAGTTCTAATTAGCTGAGAGGGCTCTCCCTCTGCACGAGCCTCTGGTCAGCACTCAGTGTGTCCATTAGACCCCAAAGGAAGATCTCCCTTCTCCCTCACCACAGCCAAGATACAACAGAGCAGTCAGCGTAACGAGCTGAAGCGCCCCGTTCCCGTTGGGATTCGCTTTAGACCCTGTTCGCCTAACCAGGCCCGCTGGGCTACGCAAAGCGTGATTCACCATTCATCTCCCTAAGCACCAACTGGAAAGGCCTTGGTCTGGAAAGCTATTTTCCCCTTGGTGAACCAAAGCGCTGTGTAATGCAGCATCCTGATAAGCAGAGGAGCTTTCCAGAGAGGCAAACACGATGGAGGTACAAGAAGGAGACACACTGGAGCCCTTAGAGCTGGCGTGGGACTCTCTGAAGCCACACATGCCTTACTGCAGCAGTGGGCAACCAAGTGCCTTAAGCCATCACCCACCACTTTAAGGACATGCATCCGTGATGGGAACAACACTATCCCCGTTACAGGAGTGCTGTCTGCGTTTTGGATGATGCGCGGATATCCTCCGAATCACAACAGGAGAGGAACGGCGAGGCCGTTCGAGGCAGGGAACAGACCATCATCCGAGGGCTGTTCTGGCAGGCTGCGTGTGGCCTGCAAGCCAGGAGTTTCCTCACATGTCTTAGAGGATTAAAACGAACTCCAACACCACAGATGGCCCATCTGTTCACATTCACACAGGAAACCTTAGAGTTACCTCAACTTTTACCATTACAAATGCATGCCCATGCACTGGACTGATTTATATTTCAAACGGTGCCATTAGGATCCCAGAGCATCCTGCAGCCATGATTTAGGCCTAACGGTGTCTCACGGCCTGAAATTCAGTTTTGCAGCTGAGGAAACAGAGGCACACAAACCCAGACGGCACGAAATAAGTTACCAGCTGCCGGAAAGCAGCAGCAAACCTCCGTGGGAAGTTAGACGTACCCCTGCCCTATTTCTTGCCTTTTGCTGGCCACCACAGCCAACAGGGTGCCAAAGTAGGTGGGTCTGGATCTCCCCTCATCAGACCATTCCCAGGATCCACTCTTTCCCCTCAACCCAGTTCATGCCAGGAATAAAGTCTCTGTGAGCAATTCCCTAACTGCTGCACATATTTTAATAGACTTAGAAAAATACAACCACACAGAAGGCTGGGGAAAACACTCTTCACTGCCTTTATCAGTCAAATTAGAGCTGTAACTTGCTCCCCAGCCTTGTCCACAGCACCTTTTCTCTTGCCCACTGTGCTTCTGGGTCTCATGGGCCCTCCAGCTGCCACAGATGATGCAAGGACTACCACTAACAGCTTTTCTTGAATCCAGTTCTTCCCCCACCCAACACCAGCAAAACAAGCAGAACATTAACACCTCTTGGGTCACCCCTAGGTGCCTTCAGAGAAGTTTTACAGAGAGACAATCAGAACAAGCAGCGATAAAAACTGTAATAACCCCACATTAACAAATAATTCTTGCCTTTTATGCCCTTGCCAGGACATAAATACACTACAGCCAGGACATAAATTTTACCTTCCTTCCCAGTCCAATCCCCCTGTTAACAGGGGCTGGGAGCTGCTGTCCCATACCTGCTCCCTGGCAGAGAGAGGCTTCAAGTAATTTGAGACACCATTCCCAGGGGTGCTGACCACAGAGCTGCTTCAGGTGCACGCCAGGCGTTTCACATACAAATTTGCACCATTCCTGCTGAAGAGAGGCCTTGCAGATCAAGAGGTACTAAAAGGTTTGTTTTAAATGACTCGTTGCACACCATAAACCAGCAGGGAAGCCTGCCAAGGAGATAAGACCAGCCAAACACGGATCCCCACCAGTGGGGAACACAGTTCTGGGGAGGGAACACAGCTGGGAGATGCAACAGGAGACAGGTCACACCGCAGAGGGAAGGCTCTTCTCAAGGGGCCCAACTTTCCTTCAGCATCCCCCATGCACACCCTCTATCTTATCTTAACGCAGAGCCCACCCAGGGCTGTCCTGCAGGGCTGCCAGGCGAGCTTAATCGGTGGGAGTGTTGCAACCAGGATTTTTTTCTGTTTTGTGTTGAGGTGGCTCATTGAAAGCTCTGCAAAACCCTCCATAGTCAAGGAAGCAAAGATTTTACCACAGTATTTAACGCAAGTCCAGGCAACAGAGGAAACCTCCCCCAGCACACAGGGTTTCTGGTGGAGCCGGCTGCTCTGGGCTGCTCGGGAGCACCCAGCACCCAGGGTGGCCAGAGACAGAGACGCTGACACTGTCGCTGCACCTCCAACTCAGAGCTCGCATCCTGCCCAAATCACAGCTCTCATCCTTATTCCCACGCGCCGCTGGGCTGCAGTATATTAAAGAACAGTTTGACAGTTAAACAGCAAAGAAAGCTACTACGAAAGCAGAATAAAACTTAGTACAGCAAGGAGCAGCGTGTCTGTCTTGCAAACCAAAAAGCTGGGATATGATGAGATGTAAAGCAATGTAATGGAGTTTGTGTCTTCAAGCACCTCCAGTTTCTTGAACTGTGTTAAAAGACAACACTGCAGCTATTTAATTAAAAACACATTTCTAATTCTTATGATTGTGCGAGGAAAAAAAAAAAGCTAGAAACACATGGCTCTTGATCCGATACAACAAGGCATGTAACTGCCAGAACTACAGTAAAAACGAACACAAACTTCTATTGCCTTTTTGAAATCCAATCAATTTTGAAGGCTCTTAATATCCAGGAACCATAAACGAAGCTGGTAATCTACGTCCCGTGGTCTGTGGCAGCGCAACTGCTGCGGAGCTCATCTCCATACTCAAAAAGCTCAAAAATGGTCCCTCAACTCAAGAGGCATTTGGGGGTACCACCAGGACAGGGGCCAGGGAGGCAGGCAAGGCTGAAGGACCTGCAGAGGGTAGCGCCTGGAGCTCCCCAGGTAAGAACCATAAGAGCTTGGAGCCTTCAGCGCAAGAGCAAAAGGAAGAAAAAGCTAATGTGCAAAGGCGAGAAAATTCCTCTTCTGCTTCTTCAGAGTAAGGAAGAGCCCTGCTAAAACTGCTGCAGCCAAACAGCCTCACGCTCTGCTTGTCAAGCTTCAAGCCCAGGCCAGGGCATGGAGGGAAGCAGGAAGGAAAGCAAATTCTAGTTAGAGCACATGCAACTCTATCCCATGCAGGAACAAAAAATAGATCAAATACATATATATATATGTGTGTGTGTGTGTTTGTATACGTATATATTTATATGTATAGTGTGCGTGTATGTATTTTAAAGCTTTTCCCCAAACTAGCCACTATGAAAGCGTTTGCAGCACTAATCTAGGAATGAGAGAATCATGGTTTTGAGGGGTCCCTGCTCGATCCCAGGGGCACCCACAACAATTTCCACACCCAGAAACATTACAAAATAACGCCCCTTGCTGGCACACGGTCTCCTTCATCGTGCAACTGTCCAGAGACAGCGTTGCGAGCAGCTCAGCTCTGCCAGCGCTGCATTTCCCTGACGTTCTGGGCACCCGGATGCATTTAATGGGAACAAGTTAAGGCAGTTTTTAATTTTACAGTTTGCTCATAGCATACATTTCAGGAGCTACACAGTATGGGAAAATACATCCCATAAAGAAACTGCTAAACAAAGCAGCCCGAGTGCATACCACTCCACACAAAAATAGAACCAGGCTCATCTCGGGTTTTTCAAGCATATGCCTACGATGATCGCTTACATTTAACAGCCTTTATCCCACTTTCCATTTTGATTTTTAGGCTCTGACCCCATCGACAGCAGCTTCAGACTCCTACCGCTGCCTGCCAAACTCCATCTAAACTGGGAGGGCAGGAAAACCCGAGAGCTGGGCTGAACAGAGGCGGAGGCTGCGGTGCCTCCCCTTGCTCCACGCCGGGGACGGCGGAGGGCAGCAGCAGCCCCCGTCGTTGGCGGCTGCAGCGTGTGGACGCACCACCGATAGCTGGCTCAGCGACAGCTCCTGCGGTGTCACTTCTGAAGGGGACAAAAGACTTTGCACACCGGGTACTTCAGCAGCCATTTACGCTCGCCCTCCCAAGGGCCGCCCCAGCAGCCGCCCCCGTGCACACCAGCTGAACTCGGCCACCACGCTTGCGCCCAGAAGCAATTTCTCAAGCCCTCAAACTTTATTACCCAATTTCTTGGGGCTGCACGGAGGGCATTCCCCTGCGAGTGCTTCTGCCAACATTCAAAGCTATTGAAGCTCTGCAAAAGTAATTCCCACCCATGTCTGCTGCCCCAGGAAAGATATTTTCCCCCCAGTTTTGCACAACAACCAGCTAACATCGTTTTCCTTTCTCTCCCAAGAAATTCTGGCTCAGACAAAACGCCAGGCACAGCGCTAGTCCAAAATCAAGCTTCATAAAGTTACCCGTGCAAGCAGAGTAGGAGGGGGACGTGTTACGCAGAGATTAGACCGCAGCCTTTACTGATAGCATTCAGTCACCCTGGCAGGCTGCAGCACACTGAGTTTGTAAAGCTCCTTGGGAATCCTTCAAGATGAAAGGTACAATATGATACAGCTGTATTATATCCATGGGCTTTGTTACAGTACACATTTCCTAGCACGGTTTTATTGCTAGAACACAAAGTTCAGCTGAAGCCCAGGGCTCTTCAGGTGACAAATGCACCCCATATCCTTCCGTCAGCTCCACAAGTGATGAAAAATGCAGGAGCCCCTGATGTGAACAAGGTAGTCGGAGCAGCAAGCGCCCTTCCAGCAACGGCTGGTGAGGACTAGCCAGCACAGGTAAGGCCAACGTCACAGCCCTCGCTGCTGGATGTGCCTTCAGTCTTTAACGCGTTTCACTGCCAAACTTCTCTGTCCTGTCCCCAGAATGCCACTGCTGTGATCGGCTCCTCTGAACGGTCCCTCCACTTCAATTGAATCCACAGCAAAGCCTCCTGCCCCAAAGGCCATCACCTGCAGGAGGTTCCCCTGTGTGGAATCTACCTTAATCAAGTAGTGCCGAGCACCGGCATCACCCATGAGACCCCAAGATGCCCACGGAGATCACCTACATAACCACCGCCAGCCCGTAACTGCTCAGAAAAGGGCCATTTACTGAATTCTTCTCCTCCGGACAAACTCCATTCACAAGTATCCACTGCAGAGCACCAAAACCACCTGCGGGCCTTGGGCCTGACAGGCTCTGCTGTCACGGGATTGCTGCCTCTACCCTGAATCGCAGATCTCCTTCCGCAAAATCCTACACGAAGATCGATGCAGGATGTTTGCCACATCTGGGAGGCGACCCTGGGGCTGGGGGATTGCAGGCCACACCAGAGCACGAACAAGCACAAGCCCCGGCACGCAGAGGTAAACCCCAAGGCACTGCCTTGGTTCAGCTGTCCCTCTTGCAAACTCCTGTCTACTCCTAGAAGAGAGGGAAGGAGATGGTTTCTTATTCTTTTGGAAGCCTAGAATGAATTCTGATGCTACAAATGAGTTTGTAGCCCTAATGACCCTGGACTGCTCAGTTCGGATAGCAACATACATCCACCAATTGCCTTTTGGATCATCTTCCCAACACCACTCTCCTCCTGGTCACCTCTATCTGTCCAGTTTCCCCAAGACATAAGAGATGGAGCAACAAGGAACATGACCGCAAAATGAACCAACAAGGCGGCTTTCGAAGCCTGGGAAGAATTCCCTGGGCACATTACAGGGAGCAAGAAAGAGTTTAAACACCTCAAATGTATACAGCAGAGAGGTAGAAAGGAGAAAAAGAAATGTGATAGAGGTAGAAGGAAAAGAGACATAGCAGGATGTCCCAGCTGCCCCTCCAAGCTCTCGGGCCACAGCCCATGCTGAGCCTGCCACACAGACTGCTCCGATCCAGAAAGCCAGAGTGAGGGTTTTCCATCTCCTTCAACGGCCGCAGAGCAGCCTGGGCAAGAGAGCACTAAGTAACTGAGAACTGAGTGGGAAGGGCTGGCAGGCAGCTGCCGGGTAACCCCCTTTCCCCCCAGGAAGCCCAGCCGAGCGGGAAACGGGCCCTCGGGGAGGCAGAGGGCAGAGCCCACACTGGATGCATGCTATGGGAGTAATTAATTAGGTTACTGGTATTAGCTTTTACCCCAGCTCCCGTCATACCCCCAGGCAGCAACTGCAACAGGGACAAGGCGAGTGCAAGCTGTCAGAGGCATTTCAGCCTCGGAGCGCAGACCCAGCAAGCTCTGGCCAGCGAAGACGAGCAGCAATCCCTGCTCCTGGGCTGCAGCGAACAAGCTCTGCTCCAGGTCCCCTCCCCGCCCCCAGGCCCCTGCCACCCCACACCAGGAGCCCCACGTCTGCCGTCACAGCACGCTGCTGACATGGGAGCAGTGAATCAAGAAGCTGATGTTACTGAACAGTTGGTTAGAGGCAAAAAATAAATAAATATTTCCTACACTGTTGCCAACTCCTCTTTTCTGTCACTTGATCCTGTATTTTAGGGATGTTCTCCACTCCCTGGTTCACCAGTAACCCAGGGACCAGAAAGAGCAGCAAGGGATGGATGCAGGCTTTGAACAGCCTTGGGACAGGCACCATCACAGCCGCAGCACTCGGTCAGTCACACAGACATGCTACAACGCCAGGTCCCATAACATGGGCCCTTCACTTGAGAGCAGCCCTAAGGACTAGCCGGGGACCCCCATTTCTGCAGCACATCCCAGGGAAGGGCACAGGGCAGGGCTCCAGCCGCAGGTAAGGCCACCCCTCCTGCGCAGCTCTCCTGCCTGAAAAAGAGATAAAGGAGGGGAAAAAGCAGAAAATGGACCAGAGCCCCAAAGACATCCACACAGCCGAGCTCTCATGCGGATGCCCATGGGTGCCAGGGCTCCCGCCTCTGCCCACAGCTTCACTGCAGCACCACCAGCTGCAGGCAAGGCTCGGCTGCGTAGGCACCGAGCGAACAGCAGGACAACCCCGGCCTTCAAACCCGTGGCCCAAAGGGACGAGACGAAATGACAGACGGGGGAGAGACGGTGGTCAAATGGCTTCCGTGAGGTCACACGACAGGGCAGCAGAGCTGGGAGCAAACCTCAGAGTCTCCAGACCCCAGTTGCAGAGTCTTTGAACCTGCATCTTACTCCTTTGCTGCTCCGCTTTTGGGAGGGCAGATGTGCATCCTAGGTTAGTCCATAGGATCTTCTCAGCAAGGACAGTGCCTCCCTATAGGCACCTCATCAGCACTGGAGGAAGAGAAAGGTATTAAATACCAGAATAACTGCTGGCAGGCTCCCAGGGCGTCAGAGCTGCGCCGAAACCAGGCATTCCCTCCACGGCCTGAACACGGGCAAGCGTCCGCCCCCAGCACCCGCAGCACGGCCCGAAGGAGCGCTGGGCCCCCGCTCCCCGAGGAGCCGCGCTCTTCAGCCCCCGGCGCCGCGCGCTGCTCCTCCCAACTGCAGCTCATTAGCGCAGCTGGCTGTGCAATTTATGTTTTATTCTCGTGCACTAGAGGAGCAGATGACAGCGCAGCTGAGGTGCTGGGCCCGGCAGGTTCCCCCGCGCGCGCACACTCCCCAGCGCAGCACCGCTTTCTCTCCCTGCAAAGAGATGCAGAGCTAACCTGTTATCAGGTCCAAAGGGATCCCGGAGCGGCGCTCCGCAGGGACCGCATCTCCACGGGGTCAATGCTGGCCCTTGCCTCCCTCTCCTTAACAGGATCACTCCACGCGTGTGCCTACCAGCAACACCACCGGCTCAGTAATCTTCCTAAATACAGCAGTTACCAGGTGACCGGGAAAATCTCTTTTACTGCTGATACTGCTAATGGAAAATTTCTCCCCTTTCTCTGCTGCTTTCAAAGCCAGCCATGGTTTGCACAGACTTCGTCTTGCACACAGACAGGAGAGCTGGAAGCACGGAGAGGAGGGGTGCAAGACTGGTAGGGAGCAGCTAATGAGAAACAGAGGGGAACGCGTACTACTTTCTTCCTCCCCATCAGCCTCCTCGGTCCGCAGAGGACACCCTGGCGCCAAACCACATCTCCCCATCTTCTCCCAGGCAGCCAGCCCAGCCTCCTCCTGCCATCCCCCCGCTGCAGGAATTCCTCTTTCCTCCCCGGACCACAGCCAGACAAGCACTCTGGATGCATCTAAAGAAGTGCCTCAGCCAGCCCAGCTCCCCTTTTTTGCATGGCATGCAGGGGAGACACCCAAAGGGATCAGTGGGCCAAAATCATTTGCATCCCGATTTTTCCTACCTGTCTCCTTCCCAGGAGAAAGCCAGGAAGCTTCGCCCAGTCAGTGCAGATGCAGGAGGCCAAGATCACTCTCTGTCCCTTCTGTTTGCCGTTCTGCTTCTTCAATACCATTAAGTGTCTCCATACTGTCTGGACACTGAAAACCTTAACCAAATTAGCCAAGACCTGAGCAGCAGCACAAGCATTCAATTCTTTTAAGTGGCACCACTTCTCAATCTGGTTACATATAAAAATCATGTCTGCTCACTGCCGTTACCATTCCTACAGGCAGCGACAGAGGCAGTACTAGGGAACAGTGTGGGAAGTCTGGGCAAGGCTCATCGTTCCCCATTTCAGATGGCTGTAATGAGAGGAAGGAAACTGCAGAGGCGAGTTGCGAGCTGTCCTGGCTGTACCGAGTATGTTACGGATAAGAACAGCAACCCCAATGAAAGGTATTTCTGTTTTCTCCACTTTTCCCTTCAGTTCCTAACCCCAATCTACCCCCACGTTCTGCAAGGCATTTTGCTGGCCTTTGCTGTGACAGCAGGTGCTTCTCAAGCCACCTGTGACTGTTAACGTATGTGCTGAGGTAGTATAAGATCAATACCTCATCTTTCCCACAAGTGGCATCAATCTATTCTCTTCCTGTCCCAGATGATCCCAAGCCTGAATTCCTGTTACTCAGGTAACACCAAGAAAGCCCAAGGGCTCAGCTGGATTTCACAGCCAGCCAACACTGCACATTAGCACCATATCACTAAGGCAGCACAAAGCCTTGTCCATCAAACAGCCTGGCTTCAGTTTGAGGGCTTAGGAAGGAAGAGGCAGCAAGCCGTGGAGGTAACGTGTCTGGGCACAGTGGCACAGGTTTCCTAGACATCACTCATCTCCCCACCCCCAGTGCACAGAGGGAAATGCAAGTTCCCCACCTGATACTAAAGAAAAGGGTATTTTTTCCTCCAGATAAAGAGCATAAATAAAGATCTCTGGCACACCTATATCCCAAAAGCCCTCTCCCATTGCATGGAAGGAAGCGGGGGAGCCAGGGGGATCCCCAACTGCCGGCCTGCCCAAGCTGCTCCCACCTCCCTACAGCCTGGCAGCTCAGCTGCCGAATACAGGCTGCTTTCTCCATAGTTAATCTTCTGTTGCCACTAGCTGGTCAATATGGGTACTCTTGGAAAGCAGCGATTCCCTGAGTACAGCCTTTCATTCAGCTGCAGGTTCCAGTTTTAACTAGGATTTTCTCCCCAAAAAGCATCTGAGGAATCCCTGCAAGTCCACGTCCCTCTTGCTGGACAAGCTATGTTTGACCCTGTCTGGTGGGAAGGGTGATGCGGTCATCTGAGGGATTGCCCCATTTTAATGCAAATTTTGTGGTTTCCCAGGACATCAAACACCACTTTGGGGGTAGTCAAGGCTGAGGCAAACTAACCCAGCAGGTCGGGCTGGCAGATTGAGGCAGCAGCAGCCGCCGCTCGCAGGACGGTTCCCCCGGGCTGGCTAAGAGCTGGCCGGAGAATGGCAACAGGTTAAAAGCAGAGACCTTCACTAGATACCAACAACCTTGCGCTGAGAGCCTGGAAGCCTCCCTGCTTGCTCGCCCCAGCCTGTCTGGGTGTCACAGAGCCTGTCCTTCCCGCAGCCACAGCGGCCTGGAGCTCAGGACCCGTCACTGCTACAGCCCGACCTGCCCCAGAGCATCCGCACACCGATGCGAGGCCAAGGAGCAGCCCGAGCCAGGCCTCCCAGGCTCTCTCACCTCCAGCTTCCAACGACAAGAACCCAATGGCCTAGGAGATTCAAGTGATCACATAGTTCTGGGCAAGGGAGGAAAAAAAATATATATATATAAAAAACTATAAAAAATTGTTACCATAAGGTTTTTCTCATCCCTCCTCCCAAATTTCTCTTCCACAGCAAATTCAAAAAGCTGGGGGGGCTGGTCAAAATGTGAACAGAGGCTTTTCCCCGCTGGATTCTCTGCAGGACAACTGCTACCTCTATTTCTCAGAAGGATTAAGCTTAAAAAGTTTTCCCACCATTTTCCATCCCTGCAAGCCTCCTGCAGCATTGCAGAAGCTACTCAAACAGCATCCATTAAAGCCATTATAGGAAAGAAGAAAGAAGCAGAGGGTAACTTAAAACAAGTCGCAAACAAGAACCAGAGCTCCTTCTGCTCCTGCAACACGGCGGTGCCTTTGCAAGGGCACGCACCGAGGGGAGGGAAGCGGCAAGGCTCGGCTCGGGGCTTCAGACGGGAGCAGAAACCTGGGGCTTGCTCGCCTGCACGGGGCTGAGACAACCGTGCCTCTCCGCTGCCTGCTCCTGCCGTTGGGCTCTGCAGCACCATTTGCCGTGGCCAGCTGCTTGGTTCACAACGGGAGCAACAAATTAGAGAGAACAGACATCAACTTCTCCCACAGGGCCCATTCACATGTTCTGCCAGGCCAGGCGGATTTTCAGGCCAAGAGCTACACGATCCCCAAGGCAGCTTGCTCGGGAAGCGGCCACGTGCACAGGCACCCCGTCACACACGCCTCTCAGCCCGTCCCTCTCGAGGGGGCCAGCTCCCTTTGCAAGGGGCTCGAGAGTGTTGCACCGTCATCCCCCTGTGCCCCTCAAATAAGGTTTGCAGCCCAGAAGTGGAAGTCCACCATTTGCAGCGGTAAGCGCAATCATGGCATTTGTCACTCCTCTCTTTTGCTCCAGCGCCCACCTCCTGCCCCAAGGCAGCCTGTACAACCCGGCGACCTCCTCCCAGCTCACGCAGCCCAAACAACAGCTGAAGGGCCTGAAGCGGCCCCTGCTCTCAGGCCTAGGACATCCCCCGGCTCCTCACCTCGAGAAGCCTGCTCATGCAGCTCATTTTCACTGTGCTTCCTCACCGGTGCTTTTGCTCAGTTTTGATTCCCTCTGCTCCTCTCTTGGAAGATGCTACTCTTTACCCCCTGGACGACGTTGGGAACACCCAGGAGAAAAAAAGACACCCTTAACAACCAAGCTTCTCGCCAAAAGCGCAATGAAGTTCTTCAAGTCTAGCAGGAGACAGTTAACAGAAAAGGGAGGTATTTAAACCAAACTTAAGTCGTCTGCTTCTCTTTACCATGTAGAGACAACCCAGTTTTTAGAAACTAGCCTGGAGAGAAGAATCCTCCTGCTTAGGGCAGCTGAAGTGTAACTAGAGTCTCCCGCCGAGAACTTTATCCCTTTGCTACCTACACGATCCTGCTCAAGATCTCACAGGCCAACACAAAGTAGGGCAAGTGCCTCAAAGAACAGCGCTTCTCAAAAGTGGCATCAAAAAGCTCCAGCCACACCGGTGTTCGCAGACTAACCCACCAGCTCCTCCACTCAGCTTTACAAAAATTGATGTCTTGACAAAAGCAAGGGCGGTAAGCAAGTATTTTTAAGAAAAGCAGTAAATTCAAACAATCTGGAGGGAAGTAAATGTCTTCCCCTATTTTAATGCATTCTTACCCTAAAGAGGAAAAAAAAGTTCAGGTTCCCAGATGGCTTCAGGAAAAGTTATGATATAAAATAGAAGAAGTGGCACAGAACAGATAAGTAGATGGAAGAGCCGTACAGCTTCAAGAACCAGGGGATAGTAGTGTTCACAGCTAGACACAGCTAGAAATGGATAACGTAGGTGCACAAGCACCTTTTCTGACAACCACAGAAACAAAGGACCCTGTAGCATTGCAGATGCTAGTCAAACAGCATCCATTAAAGCCATTTATGAGAAGTGTAGAGTAAACTGCTCTTATGTAAGCCACGATCGGGTAAGAGCGGCGCTGAAGATTTGCCTGCCTCCCTTTTTCTTTCTCTCTCTCTATATATATCTGCACACACATACATAGAGCTCATCTAAATTAGCTCAGAAGCTAACAGCTTCATTCCCTGAATTGCACTTAAAGCAGGCTATGCTGCTTGTGGAGCAGCTATTGTACAGAACACATGGTTGCTGACTAAATCAAGATACATACCTTTGAGAGACCTCATTGTACAAGAATAAAAAGTCAATGATAGGCTGCACCGTTTGCCAGAGTAACACTAGAAGAATTAGGAAAAAAAGTGCCGCAAAGCATCAGTTGTATCCAAGGTTATGGAAAGGGCAGGATGCTTTTTCAGGAAAGGGGATGCACAGCTATTCATAATGCACTGGTGGCAAAGTTACATTTGTCATTTCCTGCCACCACTCTGCTGTGCAATTCTGAAGTAATGTAATTGTGGGATAAGGGGAGGAACATCCTTCTCGACTTTAATGCAAGAGACTCAAAAAAAAGAAATTAGGAAACATAGACACTCTGACACCCTGTTGAAGGGGGGACACTGAGCAAGCTAGAGCTTTTGACCGGCATTTCAGCTGCAGGTCCCCAGCTGCAGGCAGGGAAGGATGAATCAAGGGAACAGAAGTTTTCTGACTCCGTTCGGGGATGATGAAACCGCTCCCTCCTTGCCTCCGCACCTGCTTTCAAGGGGATAAACCCATTGCGGAGAGGACTCCGGGCAGCGCTGGGAGCCGGCGGAGCATCTCCGGACTCCCACCACCCCCTAGCGGGCTCGCAGGCCCTCCCCGCGCTCCGCTCACGCCCGCTCGCAGCTCGCGCGCTAGCGGGGATGCGACCGACTCGCCTCCACACGTGTGCCTTCCGCCACGCGAGCCGCGGAGCCGAGAACGCAGAAGGAGTCAAGCTGCGTGGGAATTTCCCAACAGCGCTTTTTCATCACCGAGTGTCAATTATGCATCAGCTGCAGCAGAAGAGGTTTCTCCGGCAGACAGTTATAAAACTCTCAAAGCTCTCGCTTCCCAGCCTAAAAAGGCGGCAGGTCAGCAGCGCTCACCTGAGCTCGGGAGCTCAGGATTCACAGTGCGTCCGCCAAACCAAAGGTGCGACTCTTGGATGCAGCGAGTATCACAGAGTCCCCGGGCTCACAGCTGGTTTTGAAAGAGATTTAGGCTCATCCCAAAGCAAAAAAACTAAAAACTAAAAGTGCCTAATATCTCAGTTTTTCAGGGGTTCGAAAGAGTTGCTTCCCACCTAGGAGGAGGAACCCTTTGAAGAAGAGCAACGCAGAGCACTGCATGCCTTTCATACCAGCCACTGACTCAAAGCAACCGTCTCCCTAGCTCATTTTAACTTTAAGCACCCCCCGCCAAAGGTAGTTTCACACAGCCGCAGACAACTCTATGGCACCTGCAAACCTTTAGCTACAGATCTCTCACCCTCCTTTATCACAGAGGAAGGAGTGACAAGGGGCACAGGAACCACACCAGAACTGGGAGACCTACCAAGCAGGGAGCTGCCGGGCAGGCCCAGGACTACAGGCTCTGCCTCCCGGAGTTGCATCATTTATTTCAACAAACTCATCGCCACAAAGCAAATCAATGTTTTATTCTGTGCTTTTTGTCTTGGCAAGACTTTTGCGCCCTGTGGAGGGAGCCTGAAAGGACGTACAGCCAGCCAGGCCTCGGAAGTAGGTGCTTTTCGAAGAAACCTGTGCTCCCTGCAAGGGATGAGGAGTGATGCCCAGCAGTCACTAACCACCCCTACAAAGAAATCGGACTCTTAAAAAATAAAAATTTTTCCCAAATAACTTTACTTCAGAGTCCTTAACATCAGCACTGGGTCTCAGAGGTGCCCCTTTAATGCTTCTTTTTTGCAAAATTCACTCCAGGATGCTGTTCAGAGTAGCTGGCCCAAGATGAGTGCTTTAGAAGATCTTCCTAATGCGACCCTATCCCCGTGAAGCCAGAAAGTGATCTTTGCTAGCAACAAGAGCCTGGACTCAAAGACATTCAGAAGCCTTCATCGCTTCAGCTCTTAAATGTCCCCCTGAGCTCAGGCCTAGGCAGCTGCTAACCATGCTCTGGCGACAAGCATACACGTAACACCAGAAATCAGCTATTGATAAGAGCTACTGAAAATTATTTTCATGTGGGGAGAACAAACTGTTCAAAGCGATCCCTGCCTGTGAGTCATTCCCAGCAACTCTGCTGATCTCCCACTTGTAACACTATTTTCACCTCCAGGAGCTCATGCCGGGTCACAGGCAAGGCAGCAGCAGCTTTAGGGTCCCCAACCACTGCTGAACTTGGAAAAGGAAGCAGCAAGAAAGAAGACAGAGAAAACTCCCGCATTATTTACTGCGCTAGAAAAATGAGTATACAAGCCAGCAGAAATCCTCTAAAGCACCCATCCAGAAAAGAGTTAAGTGTATCTGAGACTCGGTTGCCACTCCAGGAGACAGAAAAAAATGCAGCAAATTTGAAATATCAGAGCATCCACAGCAATTCATGATCTAGACCTTGGGGAAGGACAAGCATTTTACCTTCTCTTAAGGCAAGGTGCTGATTAATTTCAGAAATGTGATGAAGCCATCCCACCATGGGCAAAGCTTCCATTTATCTTCCAACGTGCCCGACATCAGCAGCTTTGGGGAAGACAAGGGTATGTGTTGGGGTCTTTAATCCATGAAGGGACAGCAACCAGAACAGTTTGGCAAGAGACATGGTACATATTTCAGCAAATAATCAAAATCCCAGGCAAGCAAAAGGATTTTTTAGCCCGAGACATGGTCTCTCTACCAGCAGTCACTCACAGAAGTAGGATTTGCCATACAAGATCATCTCTCTGATCTATCAAGATGAATTTCTCTCCTTTAACATGAGCTACTACCTACACTGTACACAGAGGAGTTCTTCGCCTTATGATATATTTAGTCCAGTGTGCAATTCACACCCAGTCCCTGAAGAAGCTGTACTCTAACCTGAAAATTCAACTCAGTGAACCATGAAACTTCTCGTTACTTTTAATCACTATAAGGTAAATGTCAATCCTACTGCATCGAATCTTTGATTTTCACTTTTATTACTTGAAATAGAGTATCTGGTTTGTTTGGGATTTTTGCGGTTGACCAACCATGTCTAAGGAAGCCAAACTGCAAAGCCAGAACTGAAGAGGTTCAGTTCAAAAAGTACCATCAACTTATTTATTATAGGCATTCACGATGAGAAAGCTTCACAGGGGGCAAAATGAGAGGACCCGGGAACCCAGTCATTTTCCTACAGTGGCACATCGCACCCGGTGAAAGAGCTGTCACTTCCACAGGGTAAGGGTACACGCTTGTGCCCAGGGGGTCGTCAGGTGGCACGCACGGGAAATATCCTGACACGCTAGATACGCACAAGGCAACGCGCTGGAAGCTGCAGCGCGGTTGTGTGAAGCAGTATCTCAGGCATGAAGGTAAGCAGGTACTCAAATTATCCTAGCTTTAGCTACCAAAAAGCAAGAAAGCTAGTGGATAAGGAGGAGCTATATTGAGATCAACAAAAAACCCTTCAGTGATCTGCACAGCAAACACCGAGCTTTCCATGCAGATTCCTGAGCAGTTCACTTTTACCGAGTCCAGCAGGGCAGATTAATGCACACAATAGGGTAAAAGTGACACCGTGCAGCTCGGGCACCCCATCTAAAAAGACAAGACCAGACACCAACCTGAAAGTACGACAACAAAAATATTTCTAGTCCCATTTTCCCCTGCCCCCCCCCCCCAAAAAAAAAAAGCTGAAATACGGAGAAAGTCTGCAGGCATTCTGCAACAGACCCAGAAACCAGAGTTGTGCATGAAGCAAGAATGAGCTTGGAGCTTTAAGACCAAGCATTTATAAATTCAGGCTCCTGCTAGAAAAACAGTCCCTGCTTTTCCGCCAGGCTCAGCCGTAGCTCCTCCAGGGCTGAGCGTTTAAGTTGAAGTACGAGAAGCAGCACCCATCACTTCACAGCCCGAGCAAAAGGCGTTTTACTCGCAGGGATTTTTTTAAAAGGCAGCACAGCAGCCCGCAGGCCCTGCTTAAAAAAAAAAAAAAAAAAACCCACCGCCTCCCCAGCTGCAAACAGGGGTGCGCCAAGGACGACGCGAAAAAGCCCGAAGGGACCAGCAGGCTGCCCGTGACGGGGAGGGGGGACCCAGGGGCGGCAGCGGGACCGCGCTGGCCCGCCGGACCCCGCCGCGGCAGCCCGGGCGCTCCGGGACGCCGCGGGCGGCCGGCGCCGGAGGGAGGGAGGGCGGGAGGGAGCCCGGGAGCCCCGGCACGGGCGGCGCCGAGGGCCCGCAGCGGCCGCCGGGCCCGCGGGAGGCGGCAGGTGCGCCGGCCCCGGGGGGACGCGACGGGTCGGGCCGGGCCGGGCCGGGCCGGGTCGGGGTCCGCCCTCCTACCGAGGGTGAAGAAGGGCAGCTCGGTGTTGTCCAGGTCGTCCTGCACGGCGACGCGCCCGGGCAGCTCGTTGCGGACGAAGAGCAGCAGGCGGGAGTCGGCGGCGGCGGGCGGCGGGGCGCCGCTCCAGCTGATGTCGTTCTCGCGGAGCACCGGCAGCGTGGACACGGTGACCGTCTTCACGCGGCAGGGGCCGGCCGGCTCCCGCGACGCCGCCGCGCCGGGCCCGCCGCCCGGCAGCACCAGCACCAGCACCAGCACCAGCACCAGCAGCGCCGGCGGCAGCGGCACGGCGGCGGCGCGGCAGCGGCGGCGGCGCGGCGGAGCGGCCATGCCGGGCCGGGCCGGGCGCGGGCAGAGCCGCGGCCGGGCGAGGCGAGGCGCGGCGAGGCGAGCGGCGCCGGGCGCACTGAGCCGCCCCAGCCCGCCGCCGCCGCCGCCGCCCGGCTCCGCCTCCCGGCCCGCCCCGGCCCCGCCGCCGCCGCCGCCGCCGCCCGCCCTCGCCCCCGGCCGCGGGGACGCTCCGGCCGCCGCCGCGAGGCGCCGCTCCCCCCGCCCCCTCCCCGGCCGCCCCCGCCCCCGTTTGGGGCCTCCGGGGCTGGTGTTAGCGCAGCATCCCCCAAAGCCCCGGGGCAGAGCCCCCCCGCCGGCGCGGCACCCCTGCCCCAAACCCGCTCCCCTGGTCCGCCCGGTCATCTGTCCACCCCCCTGTAACCGGACTTCATTCTGCCATCTGCTTTTTCTGCACTTTCTCATTTAATCTGTTAACTCATCCCCGTGTGACTCCATTTCCCTCGCTACCTGTAGCAGCTTCTCCCCTTCTCCTCCCGTGTCCTGAGCAGCCTGGCACCCACCTAGCCTCCCCCCCCCCTGCTTCCCAGCCCTCACCCTCTTTTAGCTCTCTTTCCTTTCCTCCGCTCCCCTGGCCTTCTCTCTGCCCTCCGCTCTTCAGTTCTTACATCACTGCTGCCCTTTGCATATCATCTCTTCTTTTTTTCTTATTCATGCAATCCAGCTCTCCCCTTCCCACCTTCCCCCTCTCCGGCAGCGGGATCTCACTCATTCCGACGCCACCCCCCAGCTCCTCAGCCCTGTTAGACGATAGCCTGGGTGCAATAGCAGAGCAACATGCTTCACGAGAGCTTTTACTAGTTATTGCCTTTTTATAGGTGAATAGGCATCTCCAGTTTCCGGAGCGCCTGGAGATGGCTTGCAACGACAAGCCTGGAGCAGGCAAATGGGAGATGTGCAGCAAAGATTTGACCTTGTCTTTAACTGCTAGCGCTTAAATGGGGGCCAGAGGGATAAATGATACTGAGGTTTGCTCGGATTCCTGCATCCACCCATCACATGGGTGCCCCAGTACCGTCTGCGGGCTGGGGTTTGCGCTTGAAGATGACAAACCAGGTGGGCTCCACTGCCGGGTGTTGGTTCACGCTCCACCTCAAGCCTGGACGCAGCCAACCGGTTCTTCCAGTGGGGCAGCTGGAATTACGGGGATCAGCCTGGAGGCAAAGCCTGTCCCTACAGGCAAAAGGGACACTGTTAACCCCAGAGCCGCTGCCGCGTGAACTCCTGCCCACAGTTGGGCATGACTAACAGCGACAGTGAGAGGCAGCCTACAGTAGACATGAGTCAGTGACTCACAACAACGATTTTCTAGTGACTGCTAATCTACCTGATTTTATTTGTAGACGTACATATAAAAGAAGATGTCAAAACCCCAACAAAGCATTCTTAATGCTCAGGCTTATATTATTTCCACAAGCTAATTAAGATCAATTCATCATATGCCTATTGAGGCAAAACAGCCTTCCAAGGTACCGAGGTCATCAAA
The DNA here is from genome assembly GCF_036370855.1 of Dromaius novaehollandiae. NCBI lineage: Eukaryota > Metazoa > Chordata > Aves > Casuariiformes > Dromaiidae > Dromaius > Dromaius novaehollandiae. The sequence goes on from NC_088117.1 coordinate 5,777,887, forward strand.
TGTTAAAACCACAAGGGCAGAATGGCAAAGAACAGTGAAGAACATGAAATTCAGCAAACGGAGCAAGTGTCGCTCCTGGAGGCCGATCCTCACTACAGAAACACCCGCAGCAGCATCTCACAAGCTTAACAAACGCCAGCCCGCGCTGTAGGAGAATAAATGTGAATACGATGCATATTTCCAGCTACTAGAATAAAGAGAAATGAAAAAAGTACTCACCAAGCACACAGGCAACCCATTACAAAATGTTTACGGTAGGACACCAGCTGCTTCAGCTCTGCCTAATTGGGAGGGCCAGTGTTTCCAGGCATGCTGGAAAAAAACTGTGCAAAACGTGGTCCTAAAGGTCAGCTTCTGTTTGTGAAAATTGTGTAATCGCAGAAAAAGCTTTTTCTTTTTTTAAAGGGGAAAGGGTAGGTACTGAAATACCTTAGCCTGTTGTCGGTATGTATATTGATTTCTAAGCATTATCATTGTGTATATGGGTTTCTTTTCTCCTAGTTTTGAAAATTTGGCTAGGAAAAAAGAGCATATAGCTGCATAGGTACTGGAAACGACACAGAAGGTTTTATGGCTAAAAAGTGAAGTACATTTTTAATTTTTAACTGGAAATTATTTAAAAAAGATTTCAATCTAGGGCCGCTTCCCTGTTACTGAGATCTCCTTGTAGCCCCTTGCTGCTCACCTGTGCACATGCCACACAGGCAAGCAAAGAGACATCTTTTGGTGCTTACTGCTCTTGGGTACCAGAGGACTTTAGCAAACAGTGCTAGATAAGGGGCTGTTGTTAGCCCTTAGGGGTGGGAACGGGGTACAAAGATAGGGTCTCCCATCCCAGCCCTGGCTGGTGTACTTTGGGTGTTTGCGGGGGTTGCTTCTGGGGTCTTGCTGTGCATCTAGCTGAACTGAAGGGGGGGCAGATTTTAGGTGTATCCAGATTTTCTCTGATCTAACATATGCAATAGAGCCATCAGGTCAGTGGGTTTTAGACATTAGAGATGGAAAGCAAGGATGGCTTCAAATGCCTGCTTTGCTGCTGAATGCATGACTTTGGGCAAGTCCTGAGACAACAGAAATTAGAGCTGTGCGGGAATTCAAGGGGTGGCCTCATCTACGCCTCTACGCAAAGATCTGATCAGCCCAATATATCGCCCAATCTCGGCCTCGATACCCCTCCAGTAATGTACACCTAACACCTGTCTTCTGCCAAGCACACTGAGATTTTTGTGTGAAAAGTCCTCCTGTATGAACACAGACACTATGATAAAGGAGAACCTTCTCCAAACCACTGCCTTTAAATAGATACATTCAGTTTAAATGTAGTCTAGGTTCTTCCTAGCATAAATGAAAATCTTTATGTTACCATTTTTGTGAAAATAGGATTCCACCTGGTTTTTAATTCCAAAGAATTGTTAGCGAAACACAGTTTCGCTGTTTGAAAGCCACCAATAAAATTTCCAAGCTGAAATATATTATTCTTGGTTTATAACTGACCTAATGGATTTCTATTTTCCACCCTGAGTAATATTCAACAGAAAAGTGAATGGCATTAACAGGGTAAAACACACTGCATCTTGAGAAAGTTTCACTCACTAATAAGGTATTTTAGGGGCACTCAGAGAAGTTTGCATACAACTTGCTTAGTATTAGTTACTTTGAACTAAGTGCATAAAAATGGAGGGTTTTCAAGACAATAGCATGGTCCAGATTTCTATTTCTGCCTAAACAAGGTCCCTGTTTTTGATGGTTTTTTCCCTGTACTTCATGGCTCCTACCCTTTTTCAGGGAAGTCAGTGACAGCCTGACCATCGATTTCAATAGCCTCGGGACCAAGAATACCAGCAAAACCAGTGTTCCTATTAAAAACTCCAAGGTAAAAAAGGCAACTTGTCTCACAAGTGAAAACTCATCACCCTGACAAGACCCACCAGGTTAGGGTGTGATCTAGTGGACAGGGGATGTGACAGGTTGTCAGGAGATACCAGGTCTGTTTTCATCCTGGTTGCTGACTGATTGTACAGTTTTGGGGGAAAGTCAGGTTTACTTTCCACCTTTTTGTCTCCCTTGCCACCAGGCAGTCAACAGTTGGGGGTTTGCAGTGTTTCTTACATACAGAAACCCAACAAAATAATTAAATGTTATCACAACAGATAAAAATGAGATACTGAGGGCTGTGGAAAGCATATCTGCACGTGGGCTTTTCAGTACAAAAAGCACAGACTTTCTCTGCATAAGCTGGGAGAGTATCTCTGCTATTTAGCAGCAGTGGTGGGCTGTTATCAGGTGGAGCAGCCTCCAGAAGCAGGCACAGCATATGTTGTGTGTCACGTGAACCAGGAACCCTGGCTACGCTAAAACATGCCTACCTTATGTCTACATCTGCCTACATCCACTCCAAATTTTCACCTGAGTGCATTTTAAACAGAAACGTAGAGACACTCTAATTAATCTCTTATACCCAAGCAGGGCAGCTCTGCTGCAGGGCCAGTTTTACTGTTTGACGATATCCCAGATGGGATTCAGACAAACCTATGATTTTGTGCTGCGGTGGAGAACTTTGTTCAGACGTTTTGCTGGAAAACACTTAAGATATGTATACCATCTAAGTTTAAAAAGGATGGGGAGGGAAAAGAGTTTAAAGGGTCTGGTTTAAAGGGTCACAGATGAAGCATTTTTTGACTTTCAATCCTGTGAGCTCGATTTCTGGACACCCAGAACTAATGCATCTTTTATCACAGAGTTAAGATGTAATCAGAGGTTTATATTTCACTCTGTAAGGTTTGCATCAGCATCAATAACTCCACTAAAGAAAGATTTTTATATTCTGAAAGAAATACCACAAAATTAATTTTGTTTCTAAACTGAGGTGTATAGATGCTAGTCTGCAGCCATACAATATCTGACTGTGGTCTACAACCACATTGCTCAAGCTGTGCCTTTGTCAGCTCTTGCAAGCGAAGCAAGAGACAGGCTGGGTCAGCAATTCAGAAAAATGCCTCCTGGGAGAAAGAGCAAGGGCATGTGGACCGTACCCTTTGCAATTCAGGAGGTGACGTTCTTGCCTCTAGGTTATAAGTCAACGGACCCCATGCTGTGCTCAAGGCTGCAGGAGATGTTGTCTTTCCGACACAGCATCAAACTAGGATCTTCCCGACCACTTCCAGATAAGCACCCTGAGGGGATGTTTTGCAAAAACAGGGAAGCTAAAGCTAGCAGCCAGGAGCAGCTGAATTTCTACCTCCCTCCTCAAAAACAAGTTAGATACAGCAGTTGCTTCCCACCTTTTTCTGGATAGCCACTTTCCACACTGGAAAACAGCCCCCAGTTTCAGTTCAGAAGGGCCTGGACTTTGATAACAGGGAGAGGATTGTAAGCAGAGGGCTGCAAGATTTGTAGAGCTAGGAAGGACTGTTACGCATTTTGGGTTGAGATGCAGGTAAACTGTTGTGTTACAAACAAGAGCCTTGACTCTGTGACCTAACGCTGAGTTACTCAAGTGGGAAGAAGGTCAAGTGCTTATCCCATGCCCATGCCCATGGCTACGGCGTCATGGCCACTTTCTGATAACTACCTCAGCCTGGTTTCACATCGCACTAAGTACATCTTTGTCACTCACCCTGGAGCACACTGTGGCTTTAGCCAGATGTTATTTGCACATAGCATCAGCAGTGTGCTACACATGTTGAGCCAGTTCTGGGACCGAAGCCACACTGAAAAGGGACCTTGCACATCCAAAGGCAGGCCCTTACTTAGGCATCTGGAGTCAGACAGACATTTTGCTACAACCACCTCTCCGAACAGCCCCATTGCCAGAGGGAGACATGCAACAGCCTTGCCAGCAAGTGCACTTACAGAGTCTACCAACAGCTGCATTAAGCACAAGAGGGGAGAAACCCACCCATGACTAGAGAGCAACCTGTTGCTTGAGCTGAAGGCTGAGGAATGAGGCTGTTTTGCTGGAAGGGGTTGCAGCAGGAATGCTTTGTGCTGTCTCTTCCCCTCCTTTGGTATAGGGAAGCTAGTCCATCAATGTCTGCCCTTAGACACCCTTTCATGAGCGATAACAGCCTCCAGCGAGGCTCCTCTCCTTCCCAAGATAAAAGAAACTTTAAATGCATGTAACTCTCGTAATGCAAAAACTGATTAATTAAGTAGAGTGCAAGTGAAACTTCTTTGATGCATGAAATATTAAGGAGTAGCAAAGGCAGGAGGAAGGAGAGAGGAGAGTCGCGTTGGGGGAGGGGGCAAGTATTGACTTTCACTGCTTAGAGATAGATGGGCTAAGGAACTGAGAGGCTAAACTGCAGACAGTGCATCTTCCGCAGGACAGTCTGTCCATGTAGATAGACACCACTGAGTAGAGGACTCTCGCTGCACTTCTTGCCTCTCTTAAGCATATAGTTTTTATTCTACATTCAAGCCCTACATGTCCATCCAGGTTTGCTCACAGAGGCACAGGAAAGGGACAGTGTCTGATTAAACTTTCATGAAAAATAATCTCTGGTTGATTCATTGTTTTTTATCTTGTGATGGATGCAAGAGAGTGAAGGGAAATGAGCCTTCGGTAAAAAGAAACAGCTCCATTCTGGAAAAGCCAGCCTGGCTTTTAGGCAGATGAAGCTCTCCCAAAGGAGATGTGAGTAGTTAACTGTGTTATGGGTTTGCAAGTGCCATTTCCACACTGAACTATAAAGGAGAGTAAGCAGACAAATCTGCATATGTTAGTGTGGATATTACAGCAGCCCTTGACAGGGCATAGTGAGAATTCAGTGCCATGGTGCTAGTGCTGTACAAAAACAGAGTCAGCCAGTCTGCACTTAAAAAAAAAAAAAAAAAAAAAATCTCCCAAACAGCCAAAATTGATCAAAGTTACCTGTTGAGTCTGCCTAAGAGTCCACAGCAGAATCCAGAGTCTTTCAGCTTTCTGCCCTGCTCCTTCTGAGCTGACTCACTGAGATCTGGTTTTGCTTCTGAAAAAGTCTCTATCAGATCAGACCTGCCTGTACAAAGTCACCAGCCCCATCAGACTATCATGATAGACCTAGTTCTTGTATACAGCCCAAGCCAAACAGCCAGGTAAGAGCTTCTTAGTAAACAAATGGTGATGGCGTAGCCTGCATTAGCTATATAAAGGGTAATAAATGAATAAATGGGTTAATTATATCCACCACAGAATTTAATTAGACCATCTCTGTTCACTCTGCTTCAGCCAGAATCTCAATTATAAATCTTTGTTTTCAAGGTTTTACAGCCTGGACATAAAAATTTGCTCTGGGCTTAAACATGACACGCAAGGTCTTCTGTTCAGGGACTAGTCTAGTTTTTTTTTTTTTTTAAACAATTTTTTTTTAAAAAAAGGTCAGGCTGTGGGACCAGATGGCTAGAGGGGAAGGTAATGAAGACACAGGGCTTTTCTGAAAGAGGTAGCTGGCTGAAATTGTGGGCAGCTTAACAGAGCTGAGACATTATTACAGGCAGCTGGGTGAAACCATGCTCATCTCCCGCCACGTCCTGACAGACAGAAGTCTGCACTGCAAAATGAAACCACAGCTCCCACTAATTGGCATCACAACTACTCATCAACAGACAAGCCCAGGACCATGAAAGGCACTGGGAGAAGGTGTTGCCGAGCCCTCCCAAAAGGCCGGGTAGTGGGGAGCAGCGGCAGGGCCAGGCAGGGGAAGCTCACACACCTGCTGCCTGTGCAGGGCTGCCGTCGGTGGGGAATGTGCTCCAGGCCATCAGGTGTGCGCTTGCCGCTTCCCCGGGTGATGGGAATCACATCTCTCCCTCCTTCTCAAAACCCTGCTCCCAGTAAAGGAAACAGGCTGCAGACAGTGACCTAGAGCAGCTGAAAAAGCAGAAGGCCAATTAAAAACTGCATCACATTTTTTAATTTCTTATGATTTTGAAGGTAATTTAGGACCCACCTCCTGCTTTCTGGATTAGCAATATTGAAATCCATTACCTCTGTCTCCATTAAATGCACTCTGAAGTATTCTGATTGGTTTAAAACACTGCTAGTGTTTAAAAAAAGAAAAAAAAAAAGCAGAGAACACAAACATGTTTACAAGAAGCTGCTGTGGGCTCAGGTCACATCCTCATTCAGCCTGGGATTTGTTATTTTTTATTTCCTCATTGAGCTAATTAGTTGATTCGCTTTTCCTGCCCTATGCCAAACCCCCACCTCTTCTCTGAATGAAAAAGATGATTACCAGGAGGAACTAGTTCTGAGCAGCTAACCTCCCTGCCCTGCCAGGCCCCTGGCAGTAATGACTGAAACCACGCTGTCCCTCTACTCTCTCCCCATAATCAAAACTGACCATCTTAGTTAGGCCTTGCATATGTTTCTGGGAACACTGCAGATCCTTGTTCTTCTACAAGCTTTGGCCACTCTAACATGTCAGTGCGTTTTGGAAGGATTTTTTTTCCCCGTAATGTCCTTCTGCACATACCACGTGTCCTAAATGCATAGTCACTTGATAAACTAGAACAAATCTATTGGGTAAGTCAGATTCCAGTAATGCTGTATACATATTTAACCAGCAGATCACAACAGTTTATTGTCTGGTTGGTGCACCACAGAATTTAACCCTTAGAGAGCCCTGGCATGTATCAGCCAGCCAGCCAAATTACTGCTCCAAAGGCTATGATATATAGCACGAATTACCGGTAATAAAGAAAAAGATATATGGGATGGATTAATCAAATCATAAATTTCTTAAGTCTCTATGGCAGTCCATAAATCAAATTTGGCCGTATGTTTCTGGCCCCTACTCAATGTATAATGTGAAGTGTAGATGGCCTACATGTACAAAAGTAGATTTTTTCAGTGGCCAGGTGGAGACAGTCCAGTCTTTTCTAAAAAGACCGTGTTCATGTATGTCAAGCTGCACCACTGAGAATTCATGTGCCCTTTGGAAGGTAAAAGCTGAATGTTCCAGCACCAAGGGTTATACCAAACCCAGAATAGATAGTACTGGAAAAGGCCAGATGTGATTTAGGTCAGTTTTAGTTTCATGAGACAAAGTAACAGTGCTTTACAAGCATAGACAAAGATCTGCCTCTCTTAGCCAGGCCTACCAACCATCCTGATTTTTAGGTGCTTACCCCATTTTTGCATGCATAGCAGTTGGAAACCCTAGAACAGAACATACTGCTGGGACCCCAGCAATCACCAGCCACTTCACTAATGAGATCAAGTGGGATCTTAAGAAGGTTGCACTCTGTCCAGGCTGATTTAAAAGAAATAAAGGGGAGCAAAATGTTTGTCTTCTGCATTTGATCTGACCGCCCTATGCTCATTTCCATTAAAAAAATATATACATACCACTTGGAATCAGCCCTTCAGATCTATGCCCCTACCCACCTTAAACTGATCTGTTTTTAGCCCAGTTCAAAGCACAACTCCCCAGCTTCTACAGCTATGAAACCTCTGCTGTTTTTATGTGCAAGGAGGATCTCTCTGATAGAACTTCTTCCATCCCTAACCCTTACCTGAGTCCTGACTAACACTAGCACTTGCCTTGGGACCTCTGCTGCCCCAGTCAAAACTGGATTAAATAGCTTTCCACCAGATAGGCTGCCTGGCCTTTCAAGAGCCCAGATATTTTGGTGCCGGGGCTTAACAAAGTAAGAGCAACAGTGTGCTCAGAGCCAGCTTGCTCCATGGCCCAAACATCAATATGTATTTACTGGAGGGAGCAGAAAGCTTTAGAAGTTCTATTTTTTTTAACCATCCATGAGAGACATGAAACAAGGAGATTAAGCACCAAGAAAAAACACCCATATATAACACTGACAATTTAAATCCACAAAAGCCAGGACGTTTGTCATGAAATCTCCTGCTGTCTCCTCCAAGCCCGACACAGCAGTGCTTCTGATTTTGTTTACAGCTGCACAGGGCTGACACCAGAGCATCCACCTTCACTTTGAACCTGGCTATTGCTCCACCAGGCTGTATGGAGATCACACTTAGTCACTAATTATCAAAGTCCTACCATGACCACAGTCATGAACAGTTATTGAGGATTTTCTTCTCCTTTCTGCAAAGGAAAGCAGAACCCCGCGGTGGAAAAGCCTTTCTGCTTGTAACTGCGGACAAAAAGCCCAACATGAATCTGAGTGGGAGAGGGTTAAAACCGGAGATGCTCTTTATCTGAGGATGGGGACAGGGGCTGCAGCAGGGAATTCGCAGGCTGCGTGTCTGGCAGCGGATGCCCTCTATTGGCATCTTTTAGAAATATGATTAGCAGCGCTAGCTGGTTGCTCCGAACTGCTGTGATTCGCTCACTATTTATTCTGCGCTGTGTGGAACAGCCCTTAACGCTGGGCCTAATCTACGAGCACAAAGTAAATGGCAGCCCCTGCCCCACTGAGCCTGCTCTCTCAGTAACAAGCAATGCCCTCGTGCTCCAGGAGGGATGTTTGCACACCCTTTGCAGCACAGCAATGCAAACAGCACAGAGCAGGGATCCGCAGGAGTCTCCCTGCCTCAGCTCCTGTTCTGGCTGGGAGCTGTGGGGAGGAGATGTTTGTGGCTCTGTTTGCCAGGGTTCGCACGCTCCTCCTTGACAGACGCGAGGGCAGAGGCTCCATGCTGCCCGAGCGGCAGCTTCCTGCAGGAACCAGCTCTGTTAGCAGCTCCAGGAAGAACATGCGACTTGCAGATGAGTGAAGAAGAACATGTGGGGAGAGGAAAGCAGTGTTTAGAAGCAATGGTTTCACCTTTATCCTCCAGCAAATATAGACGATGAGTTTGTAGAGGACGGGTTTCTTTTCTCCTCTAAAATTGACCCCTCCAAGCACATACAAAAAAACCAAAACATACAGCAATCACCTGCACAGCTGCATCCAGGGCTTGTGCCTTAGCATACACCAACAGGTTGAGAAATTGCCCGCCTGAGACCAAACTTTCTTCTGCTTTGTGCACCCCAGAACGCAAGATCAGCAAATGCCTCCCAGCAGATCTCATGGCTTAAAGAGGATGAATGCAGCAGGAGCATCCTGGTTGGACTGTCAGTTCTCAGAGAGCTTGTGGCACCAGAATAATCCTTCTCACGCATCTTAGAGGTTACCATGATGCATCTCACAGGTCCTGTCCCCTACAAAAAGAAAGTCTCTGCATCAAGGGTGGCAGGAAGAGGACTGGAGAGCTTGGGTCCACTGCACAGCATTGGCCCATGAGGAGGCACCCCATCATGGAGAAGGGGATATCTCTGCCATGATTCAGCTCCACCTCATGGCTTGCAGGACTGTTAATTTAGGCCTTGCCCACAGTCTCTAGACTCATGACAACCTCTGAGGAGCCCTGGTCAAAGATTAGTGAGGGCAGGCATCACTTCTAACATAAAACTGGCATCCTTCCCTGCTCCTCCAGCACGTTTGGGCTTTTCTCACACCACGGCCCCCAGGCAGCTTGTGCCATCCCAGAGGGTGGGAGCTGACTGGGCCAAACCTTGAATTCAGCTCAGCAGCACAGAGCTAACTTGGTCTGGTCACAACTAAATTGCCCATGTCCACAAGCAGCTTTGTACTCCCTCCTCTCTGAGCCTCCACAGGTAGCTTTGGTCTCCGGCCCCACGTCAGGGCACAGCGCGGGCGGCTGCTCCCTCAGGGATGGAGTCAGGAGCCGAGGGAGATGACACAGCCGGCAGGGCAGGGGCCTCGCCAGCCAGGGCCCCCACCCCACAGCGAGGCGAGCGGGGCAGGCCAGCCACGTCCAGGTTCGACCCAGAGTCCAGAGCAGCAGGAGCGTTCAAGGTGACGAGGCCGGGCAGCAACGGGTTGGGAGCCAGAACAACAGGACCCATGGCCAGGCACAGCAGAGGCGAGCTGGAGCCCGGGTGGGGCTTAAATGGAGCCCCGGTGTGGGCAGGGGCGGGGCTCAGGCAGGGCCAGGGCCGGCGGTGGGGGAGGCCGATCGGGCCGGTGAGGCCCTGAGCACGCTCCAGGCCCTGGTGCCCCGGCAGTGTCAGTACCAGTGCAAACACGTTTCCCGTTCATGCTATATACTCTTATTTCAGCCTGCAGTGAGGTGGTCCAGGACCCACCGCCCTCGTGACCGGGCATGGCAACATCAGGTGTCCCGTGGTGGTTCTCGGTGCCCCTCCGTGGGGCTCCCCGTAGCACAGCGGGGTGTCGCTCCGCGGCCCGCGCCCTGCGGCGATGGCTTCCCAAGTGTCCCGTTCTCCCCGCTGCGGGAGGCAGGGACGTTTGAGGCCGGACTGGGATTAGAAACGGTGTCTCCAGTTACTGGGGTTTATCTCAGAAACGACCAGAGGCTAAAACCAGGAGCTGCTAGGAGGGCCCCATGTCTAAACCGCCTTTCGTGGCGGCTCGGAGGTGTGACTCCACTTTGTCCCATCCTCAAGTGGTGTCACGGTGAAGAACAAATACAACAATCTTTGTGAGTGACTCGTGGCTATTTTATTGCTAAAGAAAGCAAAAGCAAACTCTGAACCTAAGGAGATCATGAGCAATAAATGATGATTATTCCAGTTCCAGTCTCCTCTGTACGTCTCTCTGAGGAGACATTGTAACGGAGATTATATATTGTAAGAGTGGATTTACCCTTGGAGGGGACCCGAGTACCTTGTTCTTAAAATGAGTTTGAGTGCTGTTTTAATGGTAGGATAATAAAAAAAAACGCCCAGAGATGGCTTCCTAGTTTGTCTATGTGTGTGGGGGGAGACTTGTAAATCCTATTTTGGTATATCAGGGATAATCTAAACAGCTGGTAATAAGAAATGTGAATAATCTTAAGTAAACCCTGTGAAGCCAATGCAAATATTTAAGTCACTTATTCAAAAGAAACCATAGCAAGATCTGCCTTGAGAAAGAACATCAAAGAATATCAAAGTTCTTACATCTGAATAAAATTGTACTATCCTGCTCTGTGACCCAAATTTAACTGGTGTCTCAATTGCAAGAAAACATGTTATAACCAGCTTGGTGTTTACTGGAAGCTCTCAATACCATGAGAGTATTTTGATATTACCTTAAATTAGTGCAAAATGCAAAAGAATTTTGTGGCTTTCTTGTATGGATTCACCTCACCTGTGAAAATACTGCTTGGCAGGAACTGCACTGTGGCTGCACCTTCTTGCTCTTTGCCCTGCTAAACTGCCCGGCTTGCACCCTGCACCTGCGGTGACCCCCGAGCAAAGCAGGGGACGGAGACATGGTTCTTAGCGCGTTCAGATCTGTTAGACCTCACCTTATCCCATTGCTTGGCGGAAAGGATGACACGATATTCCATATAAAACCAACTGCCGTCACCACTTCCCTGGCTTTGGAGGAAGGACTGGGTAATGTCTCCGGCTCATGAATATGTAGTCTGCTGAATGCCTATGCAGTACACTGCTAATTGCCTTTGTTCTTGCAGCAGGAAATTCTCAGAGCATCTTAAGAGTTTTTCTTTTATTCAGTCAATTTTCTGAGTCATCCTTTTAGTTTCATCAGGGTTTAATAGGAGCTGAAATTCTGTTTCCCATAAGTCCAAACAACCTTACTTTAATGTATAAAAGTCTTCCAGCTCTCAAAATAGTCTTCTTAATTTAATTAATTCTTAAAGAGTGTCTTTAAACTTGAGCAGTCATTAAAGAAGATATTGTCCTTTTTTCTTAACAACCTTTAGTGAGGTGGTTCTTGACAGATAACTAATTCCCCAATTAATATAAATATTCTATGCTCCAGCTATTCCTATACGGGTAACAAATTGCAGCATCATCTGACCTTGCTTCATTGTACATAAAGCATCTCGCTAGTCATGTAACAAGTGCAATGAGGAAGTTATTTTGTGAATGTCTGTACACAGATGAACAACATTCACAACTGCACCTCTCAGGAGAAGCTTTTCATTTCAAACATTTAAGGAACCAACCAAGCTTTACAGCAACAAGAGGAAACATGAGTTGAACGGGAGTAACCAATATCTTCCAGAGAATATTTTCCAGTCCTCAGGTTGTTTTTGTTTGAAGTCTTGAAAGTGCTTATAGGCAAAATTGTTTTTAATAAGAATAATATATCATATTTTTGGCTGATCTAAAGTATTTTTTTTCTTTCAGAAAAAAGAAAGTGAAAGAAGCCTGATTTTTATTATATGGCTTATGGACCTGTTAACACGTTCCTACATTCCTCTTTTTTTCTAAATTTCCTGAAATTTAGTTTATTTTCTTGCAGTAAAACTCAAGACTGTATGAAACTACCATTCTGTACATTTTTTTCCTCCTCTTTGCTGAAACACTTGTTAGCTGTTGTGTGTTGACCAAATGGTTTCTGGCTTTACAATCTGCCACTAGCACTACATTTACAGCTTGCAATTAAGGATTTCGATTAAATATTTTGCACAAAGCTACATGTTCCAATAGCCAATCCTTATATATTTTCCAAAGCATGGCAAAAAAGATAAGAGAATTGAAAATTAAACTAAGATTGAAGTTATAAAAATGGCCTTTAGAGTCTCGATAAACACACACACTGTTTTGTAGCCAAGGATATTATCTCTTTGATACTAAGGCTTGCCTCTGAGTGACAGAAAGCAGAATCTTCCCTGGATTTCTTTAAATGAGCCTGAAAGTCGTCTTTGCTAAAGTCAGTGTGTATGTAACATAGGCTGATATTCCCTGCAAGCATGCTGGATATTTTTAGGCATTTTATAAAATGGCATGTTTGTGATGACCTAACATACATTAGGATAACATATACTGACAGTGTTAAAAGCCATTTTCTTCAAGAATATGGGTTTTATCTCCTTAAATAATATAAAGACCCCAGGCTTCTTCTGCATTATATTGAGGCTCTGGGTCTTGCTAGAGGGACAGTGAGATTTCTCCTGGCCCAGTTTCTACCATACTCGCAGATGAGATAAAGTGGGCCTCACAGTCACTAGAGCAGGGGGATGAGAGGAAGGCCTCCCCTTGCCATAAAGCCTTTTATTTCCATATTTCACTCAGCTACAGAGTTCATTACAAATACCTATGGTGGGCTTTGTTACAGGGTGCACACAGCTGGGGTCAAGATTTAAGCATGATGCAATTTGCAAGGTGGCTGGAGATGACCAGATGACACCAGGAGGCCAGACCTTCTGAGGATGAACACAGGCACTTGCTGACCTCTCCAGCATGACCGTGGATGAGAGAGAGACCAGCACATTGCCCTGTGGCCTCCTTCTCTGCTATAGTTTGAGTAAAGCAGATGTGAACCAAACCAGGCTCCTTCTTCATCCCTTCACCAAGGCACCGGGGCTTGGCAGACATCCGAGGACACAGACAATAGGAGGCCAACTCTCTGCACGCCATTTCATGCTCGCTTGATGTGAATCACTTTCTGCTGCCTGACTCTTGGAAGTCAAACAGGGCTCTCTGGTGCAAGGCCTGCCACCAGACTGAAGAAAAAGCAGAAGACTGGGCCCTCTCTCTGCCCTTCTTCTGGGCTTCTGCCCACCTCCGAGTAGCTATTACAGGCTGCCCTTTCCCTTCCAAACTGTGATTCTACAAAGGAAGGAAAACTTAATTCCCTCCAGACCCTCATCTAAGAGGGCATCCAGGCTGGACCAGCTCCATGCAGACTAGTTGCAGCTGAAGGCTTCTCTGTTCAGACTTTGGGGGTCAGTTTGGGCTGGTCCAACATGAGTCTGCTCTCCGAACTCTTCCTTGTCATCTGCTGTTGTCTCTCTGATGGAGATGCCAGTTTGTTACCTGCTCCCAGATCGTTGAACGCCTTCTCTAATGCCTCGTCAGCTCCTGACACAGGAAGCCAGGGGGATGTGGGAGTTCCTGGTGGTGCTGGAGGATCCCTTCCTTGGAGTAGTAGCTCCTGCCATTCATGCCTGGCCCCTTGTTGACAGGCAGCAATAGCAACCCAGCCCTCCGCGTTGGGAGGCAGCCCAGCCCAGCACAGCTCCTGCTACTGTCACGGTAAGAGGGGAAAGGAGGGGGGTCTAATTCACCTCCTCTGGCTACCAAAGCTGGACCACACTGGTTTAATTTAAAAAAAAGAGAGTTTTCACTGCACGTTTTGACAAACCCAGGGGCAGGGCATTAGCATGCCTTTGGCCAGGTCTGAGTGCGGTATGGGAAGCACTGGTCTCCTTTCCCTGCTAAAACCCTCCTTGTCCCCATCAGGCGCTGCTGAAGGCCTGGGGAGCAGCTGCCTTCCCAGCCAAGTGTGCGCACGGGGCTGCCCCTCACGCTCTTTCAATCCGCATGGAGCATCGGACCAGGTGCTGGCACCTGGCCAAAGCAGTGCAGCATGGGAATTTGCTTGCAGCATGCCCTAAATTACACCTGACAGGCAGTGCAGTCTATGTGCCATCCTGGACGGCTCAACATCGCCCCAGCACAGCCATCTCGCTGGAGGGTTAAGTGCTGGGAGCCGTGCAGCTGGTGGCAGCTGGGGTGTGGGCAGCAGTGGGGTGAGGGCTCAGTTGTCCCACCCCAGCAGACCTCTGCTGCGTCACCTCCCAGGTAACCATGGCTCTCGCACTCCCTCCTCCTCCTATCAGGCCTGCATAGGCAGCAGAAGCCATTTAACAAAAGGAAGAATGTTAAATTAAACATTTTCCAAACCACTCTGCCATCCCTTTGCTGCGTAGCAGCAGACGCTGAGGGTGATGCAGGGCAGTTTCTAGTAATGCAGAGCCTGAATATTTTCTAAGCATGACTCGCTATATTTCCACTCCCCCACCCATCCTCTAATATGTCCGGCAATCTCTTCTTCCAGAGCTCCTTGGAGCTGCCTTTCCCAGGCACTGAATTTGGCTAAAGTTTTCACTCTAATCCAAGATCCAGGGAGAAAAGAAACTGCCATGAATTTCTGTTTCCAAAACTGTCTCTACAGGCAAGCCTTGCATAACCCAACCTGATGTTCTGCTTTTCCTCTTTCTTTTCTAGACTATTTTTCCCCTTGAGAATAATTTCATCCAGCTCTCATTATTCCTGATGCTTCCCCTGAACTCTGTCCAGTTTTTCTACCTCTTCTTGTGCATGTCATAACCCTGCTGGACACCGAGCTCCAGTGTGGTGTCACCACTCCCTAGGATTACTGTATGTCTCCTGGATCATAAGCCTTTTTATACAACCTAGGATGATGTTTGCCATTTTTGTAGCAGCTTGATATCACTGACTCATGTTCACTTTATGGAACAAAATAAACCCTAGATCTTTTTCGGCAGAACTGATGTCTAGCTTACCTGCACAGTCCATCATCCCTAGACATATTACTTTCTGGTTGGCCCAGATGAATCTCAACCTCTTATTTTTTCAGTCCATTTCTACAATTTGTCAGAGGGGTTTGAAGGATGGTGTCCTTGACAAATTCATGGTGACTGAGACTCCTCTCCTTGACACCTTCCAGATACCTGCACATAGTTTATTCGTATCTTTGTACCAGGATTTTTCAGGAATTGAAGTTAAACTAGTGGGTCTATAGTTCTCTTCCTCCTGCCCACCTTCCCAATACTTTTTAAAAGTTAGGTGTAGTTTGTCCTTTTCCAGTCTTCTGGTGCTTCCAGAGATTATCACAAATGATTCTGAGATTTCCTCAGACAGTTCTGTAAGTATCCATGGCTTAAATTCACCAGGTTTGGAATAATCTTCCCAGAAGGGGTTTCCTCCTTGCCTCTGTCAGTCAGCAGCTGGCTTATCACCAGGAACAGAAGGGATTATATCCCTTCTAAGCATTTTATCCTCTTATCTATGGATGTTCATTATCTGTCTATCACTCTTTGAATCCTCCAAAGCCCTTGCCCTCAGTGGCTGTTTTGTAGCACTGAGTTCCACAAGTCAGTGCCTTCCTCGCACCTGAATTTTCAGTGTAATCAGAGCCAGGTGCTTCTCACAGCAAAGGATGAGCAGCAACAATCACAAGTCACGACAAGGGGAATTTGACTAGATATGAGGAAAAACTTTCACAGTAAGAGTGGCTGAACACCACTGACAGGGGCCCGGAGAGGCCAACGAGTCTCCATCCCTGGTTGTATTCACAGCTCACCTAAACTAGCCCTGAGCTTTGAAGTTAGCCCTGCTTTGAGCAGGGCCTTGACTAGAGCCCTCCAAGGGTTCCTTTAACCTGTGGTTCTGTGGCCTTCGAGGACCAAATGCAGTAGCTGTGGGGAAAGGATGCAAGAAGTTAAGCACAGTGTTGTCTCTATCTTATCAGGGAAAATCTCGTTCTGCCTCTCTGTTCTTGTCCCTGATCCTTGGTCTGCTCTCATTAGCAACTGTACTAGGTACTTTCTCAATGGTAGGCTTCCTGGCACAGGAACCCTGCCCTTCTCTCCTCTGCCCCTCTGCTGAGAAGCATTGAAATGTCTTGAATAGGACACTGGGCTAGGTCACAGTCAGCTTGGGTTAGTCCACCCTTATGCTTTGGGCTAAATCACTTCACCTCCCACAACCTCTGTTGGTCATCCCTCAGGCCCTCTCTGTCATACCTACTGTGGTCACAGTCTCTTTGCAGCAGTGGGCTATCCCTCATCGGGGCAGGTTTTACAAACTTCAGTCCCATCTCTTTGTCTCTGGACAGCCAAAGTTGGAGGCCCTCAGAGCTGGACTAAGCATATATCTCAAGTTTCCAAACTGAGCTTTGTAAAGAAGCTCCATCTACTCAGGGTGGGGAGAGCCTGGCCAAGGGGTCCCACCAGGTACCTGCTGCTCTTCATCTGCCATTCCCTGTACTCCCATCTCTCCCTGCCACACATCTCAGCTAAGAGAGTTTCTGGCAACAGCAGGGAATTCTTGTATAACTTTCCAGCTGATATTTATAAACATGCGTTGTTGTCCCCATCCCTTCCATTGACTCCTTTCCTTTCCTCACATCTGGGTGCAGACAGGCAGGGGGCAGAGGCAGGGGAGATGCTGCTGGCGTTCCTCCTGCGTGGTTCGAGAACAAGCCACATCGTTCTGAGCCTTGCTCCAGCCCAGAAAAAACGTTGGAGAAGAAATTGCTAAAAGCCATGCTGATTATAAATGTTTGATGGGATCCGAGTCACGTGCATGCCAGAGACAAAGCGGCTGAGAGAGGCTGCGTTTGGTTCTTATGCGGCTGATCAGCTGCTCTGGAAGTGCATGGGGGAGCTCACACTGGCACTCGCAGCCGGCGAGTGGAAATGGCTCTGTGTGACATGTCCCTCCAACCCTGCGATCTGATACAGCCTGGTTAGGTGACCGCGGAGGTGCCAGCATGCGGAAAGGACACGCTCCTCGGCAGACCACACCGGATCTGCTCCTGCACTGCAGCACATCACTCTGCAGGGGCAGAGGCCCCGCTGCCACTCTCCGTTTCGGCTTCTCCTCTTTGGGGCTGGTAGAGGGCCAGCTCCATCCAGTGCCTCACATGCAGGCTGTCACATATGGTGTTCAGTGCCAGGGTAGCTCGCTCCCGTGTTTTCCTGTACTGATGTGCCTCTCCAGTGAGAGGGGCCAGGCAGCCCCGAACTCCGCCTGGAGCTGGTAGCCTGGCCGTCCGTTGTAGCGGTAGCCTGAAGGATGGGATGGGTGCAGAAGTGTGCTATAAGAACCCCAAGCGATAAAACTCCATTCTTTTATTTTTCCTCAACATTGCCCCAGTGAAGCATAACCTAACCAAACCAGAATGGAGCATCAGATAAAAAAGTCATTATCGCCCTGCACTGAAAGCAAAGTCCTACTTGCAAATCTGCATTTAGACAAAACAAAACAACACTCTCCTTCCCTTCCCAGTAAACCCAGTTCTCTGTAGAGAAAAGCTTGGAAGGAAAACGTCAATTTTTCGTCACAGACACCCATCTGTTGTTTCCATGGGCTCTGCCACTCTTCACTTTTAGAAGTGCTTATTTGTAGGTCCAGGCTGGCTGCACCTGGGTTCTAAGTTAAAGCCTTTGCACAGGCAGCAGCATGTCTCTAGCCAGACCTTTTCTACCACTGCAGGGCTATGCCTATAAAACATCCGTTTTTATCCTTTTCTGAGACTTCTTTGACTTAGAAACAGGTGACCATAAAGGCTTCTTCTCTAGGAACTGAAAAAGACAGAAAAAGGGAGAGGCGGTGGGTAAGTCTGTGCAGAAAAAGGCCACTCCTGCCTGCAAAGCTGGTTGAAATTTAATTTTTTTTCTCTTTCTGAACCTGAGATCACTGTAAGAGTTTCACGAAAAACTTGCCCTCTTCAGAGCAGTTAGCGGTTGAGCTGCCCTGGGAGGATATGAGGACCCGAGATTCAAATCCCTACTCTTGACTAAGCTGAGCAGAGACTTGGCCTTTACTATCTCCATCTCAGGAGGGCAGTATGAGCACCAGACACTGGCTAGTCCTGGATAATCTCCTGCTCTTCTGAGGTCTCTTTCCCCTTGTAAGAGGGTTTAAACATATATCCCTCTTGGCCCTGCTAAACCATCTTATTAAGGCTGAGATGTTCTTTGGAAAGGTTTTGTTTTTGAGAAATTGGCTTTGCTCAGATCAAAAAAAAAAGAGAGAGAGAGATTGAGAGAGAAAAGAAAAAATTGTTTCATTGAAAAATTTCAGTCTGGATCTCGCTGTTGGAAGGGGATCTTACACAATGGACCCTGCTTTCTCCTAACGTGAACTGCTTTCAGCTTGCTTGACAATAGGAGATCAAAACCCCGGTAAGAAGCGATTTCTAGATATCTTAGTATCTTAATGGGAAATTCTCCAGCTACTGCTCGGCTACTTTTATCTGCAATTAGATATTAAGATTCCAGACCAGAGTATTTTCCAGGTGAAAATGTGAAATACTACAAAGCCTTGTCATCTATTTTTGCTGTTTCCCCCACCCACTTTCTTTTTTTTCCCCCTATCAGTCTGATCAGTGAACTGATGAGGAACACAAGGAAAAGAAGTGCCCAGGAAGGGCTGTGAAGCAAGATAATAGGACGATCTTTGCACTCCAGCACTACTTGCCTTGCCCTTATTGACAGAGCTTCCAAGATGCTCAAAGATAGCCTTGCTGCAAGTTACATTACCCTGAGATTTATTTCAGTGCCACAGAAAAGTGTGTGGGGGGGGGTGAAGGCAGAGGGAGGGAGGACTAAAAATGTTGCTGTGGGTAGAGTGATTATAACCAGAATTTCTTTTTAATGCAAAAATCTTTAGCACGACAAAGGATCCATCTCTGGGAGAGGTTTTTCACCATCCGATTCCCCACCCCTTTGCATCAGAACATTGCAAAATGTACTTGGAAGAGCAGCGAGTTCGTTTTAACCGATAGCATTCAGCGCTTTTTACTGTGCTATTCATCCATATGACAAAGCTGAGAGGGGAGCCCATACTTCTTCCTGACTTTTTATTGCTTTTCAGCCCAGTGGGAACCAGACGACATGAAAAGAAGTGGTTTAACCACAAAATATGTTTAAGCTGCTTTTTTTAAAAATTTTTTGGTGTGTCAGGGAGCAGGAGGAAGGGGAGATGAAAAGCAGTGGCAAAAAAAAAAAACCAAAACAAAACCACCCAAAATCTTAGTGCATATGAGCCTGATTCTACAGAAAGGGAGGTTTAAAGATGGTGGTAGGTTATAGCCTTCAAATGCTGGGACCATCATGATATGTGGCAAGAGGTAAGACAGGATCATTATTGGGTGACCAAATGAAGCTGCAAGGAGGCTCTGAGAGACCGTGGGCTGCAAATACGATTATGGGTTGCTTGGCAGAGAGTTCATGGACCAGTGCAGGCTCTCCCTGAGATATGGCAGGCTGTGTTGTGATTTTCCATGAAGAGAAGGGGTTTTCCATCTGGATGTACTAAACGGGCTGGTATTCCAGAGGTATTCCGGTATTCCATGTCTGTCTTGGGACAATAGACTTGCATCATTTGCTTTCCTGAACTCAAAACAGTTGCCTGTTGTAGGTGCCAGTAAATGAGCCTGAGGGAGATCCAGGACATTTCTTCTTTGGGGAAAAACTGAGCCCACTGGGCAGCTCTCCATGGCTTCCAGACTGGAGGGAAGTCACAGCATTAGATCTCCCCACGGGCCAGGCTCCTTCCCACATTCGAAGCAGACCAGTGAGCCTGAATGCCTTTCAGAAAGCAGAGCCCACACACTCTGCAAGACCGAAGAGACTTAACACTTCTGGGACTTTGCCTTTATAATTAAATTCTTGCAAAATCTTCTTTCACATTTCTGGAATTAAATATTTTGCTATTTTCTTTTGAAGTGATTTTTTTAGCCTATATTTAAACATTTAATTTTGCTAAATTAAAAAAGAGAAGAATCTAGTGCTTAGCAGAACTATTGCTCATGTATCTCAGACCAGAAAGAAAATAAAAGTTCAAGAAATAAAAGTGAAACAGTATTTATTTGATCCCAGATGTTTCATTTTTTGTTGATCTGAAACCAACCTGTTGATTGACTTGAAACATGAAAATTTAATTAACTCTTTGAAAAAATCTCTACATTTTATCAAATAATTAAAAAGGAAGCTCACTTCTGATTTGGGAATTCTGTTCTGTGGAGAACACAGAGGTTTTCAGTTGTTCCCAATCAAAACAACATCAAAAGTTTTTGCACAACTATAATGTCCCTTCTCTGTGCCACTGTGCCCCTGTCTGCCTTTGCCTTCAAAAACCCTACTTTAACAGTGAATAGCAAGCCCTGAAATCTGCCCCTAAAGAGAGATCAGCAGAGGCTTTCATAACAAGCAAGTGCTCCCAGGTCCAAACAACACAACTCCCCACCAGCTCTGCACACTGCTAGAGAGTCTTTTAAGAGTTTCTTTTTCTCGTAACCTCCCCTGATAAAGTGATTCTCTCCAGCTGAGCCCAGTCTGGCTTCAGTCTCACTTGTGCAAGAAGAACACGTTAACTCCTTCCCCACCGAGAGCCTGGACAAGGCTTCCTGGTGTGCAGGTCATGGTCTGCTAACATGCACGTGGCTGGTGCTGCAGTTGTTCAGGTGAACTCATGACACTTTGCACTGAAAAGCAACAAAAGATTATGCTTCTGCCATCCCCAACTCCTGTAATTTGTGAACTGTTATAAGATGGGCTAAAAATGGTAGGAGAGAGGACAGAAATAACTACAAGTGCAGATGCAGGAAGAAAAAAAAACCTAGAAAGGAAATCCACTGCCATTAAAATACAGCAATGGCATTATCTGAAAACACAGCTTGATAAGTAGCCACACTTACATGGGATACACGTCCCTATAGCCATGGCGAGGTGACAGCCTCACTCTCACCTATTTGGGGCAGTAAAATGGAGATGCTCTCTACACCTGGCTTCTACTGCCCCAGCTGAAACTCCTCTTCCTCTGGCTGCACTGCTGCCCAAGCCAGATGGTCCAGAACTAGCTCAGATTGATCTACACAAGCTGCGGTCCTCTCCATGGACTGCAGCACTCTCCCTGGACCGATGCCACTGAGTGGACTTCTCCGCAGTCACTGTCTGACTAGCTGGTTGCTTTAGGCTCTGGAGGCTGAATGCCAGCCAGATGACAACTGCTGAGTGCCTGCTGCTCCATAGCAGGGTCAAGATTTGCCATAGGAAATGAAGGTCTACCAGCACCACATAGATCCCTCCTTCCTCAGGTGGCGGGTGGGCAAGACTGCCTTGTCTGCTGAGTATCTTTAGTGATGAAGCGCTCACCCAAGTTAAAGCAAAGCTTTCCTTAGCTTGCTTCATACTGGTCACACAGACTTCTGCAAAGCATGCTAGCTGGTTAGACATCAGGTGAGTCCTGGCAGAGAAAATAGATGACTTTTTTTGTCTTGGAATATAGAAGGCATTGGATCAGAGGAAGAAACAGTCTTGTCCAGCTTTATGATCTATGAACCAGCTCCACTGGAAACAGTGTCACTTGCTGAGTTTCTTTTTTGGCAAAAGTCCATCTTATCATTCCCTTGAGCTGCCTGTGAAAGTGCTATAGGACTTAATGGGAATGTTGTTGATGGGGTTTTATAGAAAATTAGCAGTTTATTGAAATGAGTTTATTGAAATCTCACTCAAAAGCTCATACAGTGCAATGGCAGGGGGTGCTTTTCTAACAGTCCCAAGCAGAATTACAGATTCCTCCTGAAGGCTCTTGTTCCCAAGACCTCCCATCCTGTGGCCTCTTTCCCCTACGGCTTTCTCCCCCTGAAGAGATCTCATTTCCCAAAAGCTATTTCAGTCCAGCACCACTAATGAGACATTGTCTGGCCTCATTAGATATGTGTAGCTGAAGTGTGAGGAAAGAAGAGATGCTCACTTGCAAGCTACTTACAGCAGGTTGATAGTTCGAGGCCTACGTGAAATCATCCTGATTCAGGACAGTAAAATTTTCTTTTTTTCCTTAGGACTGCCAACCAGGTTGTAAGACCAGACTGCAGGATGGGTGTCTTGCCTTCCCGTCCATTCCCGACCCCACCATTATAAGGGGTAAGGGTGCAGGACAGGCCATTTCTCCAAAACCCAGTCAGTCTTTGGCAAGACAGGTTATATGGTGACTATTCAACTCAGGAAATGCTATTCTTTCTTCTTTTCCTGTGTAGATCACAGGAACAAAAAACCTGTCTCTTGCTCTCTCTTGGCTGCCTGGCTGCCAGGTCTTTCTTCTTAGGCTTTAGACTAGGCATGGAGATTCTTGATTTTCACCTCCAATTTGCAGGTGACTGATTCTGAAGTCATACATAAATATGCACCAGCTGGACATTTTTTTCTGTAGGTCTCCCTGTGAGCCTTTATCACAGGACTTTGCAGCAACTGATGCCCAGCCATAACTGCTAAGAAATTGTCCTATGTAGTGAAATAAATTTCAGAAACAATGAAACAAACCCAGCAAACACTGAAAAACATTTGGAAACAGATCTGAATCTGCAGCCATTTTGAATAATCAGAGGGACTATTTTGGGAAAGACAGGTTGTTCTGAAAGATAACTTTTTAATGGCATGGTGTCCCTTTAGCTATGCTGCTGTCTTTCCATTAGCAGCCAGGAGGGTTGGGAGAACTCATCCAAGGTCTGCAGCTGAGAGGGAATTATTGATCTGCGTATTTTTTACAAATGATCATCAAAAAGCATTTGGTTCTTGTTAAATGACTACTCTGGGAGCTTGGCTTGTGGGAGAGGGGCTGTGGTCAGTGACAGCCATGAAGAAGAATGTTCTTTTTTGCATTGCAGAATTGCAGAAACCCAGTTAAAGATATTTGCCTGATGTATGTGGGGAGAGAAAGGCTACTGTGCTTTTAAGTGATGTTGAGTGACTGGGCCTCTTACTGACAGCCAGAAGCATTGCTTTTTGGCCAGCATTGCTAAAAAGCTGGCCACAGTACAAGCAAGAGCTTCCTAAGGGTACTTTCTCTTTGCAGGAAAAAAAAATACCAACCTTCCCTCCCCCTGACTGGAGAACAACAGTAAATGAAGAGTAAATTGTTCAGAGATGATCTATTCTGGCTTGGAAACCAGCTCAGAAACTTTCTTCATAATGTCTTTTCCCTGATGCGGACAGCGCTTGTTCTAGCCTGCTTTCTAATGACCAGCATTAGTTTGCATTAGATGGATTCGCAGTGATTTCTTTCTGCCTGGCTGCTAAGCCTGCAAGCAATTCAAATTAAGATCGGCTCCCTGTGCCCCATCTGGCAATAGCAGATCCCCCCTTCGTGTTTGCTGCCTTCTCAGCTGTTCTCCCTCTCTCACATCCTATGGTGGTTTTATCTGCCTGAATTTTGCAGGCCCACGGTGCTTCACAGACACCTGCTGGCGTTTGTTCCAGTCCGGTCCTATTCATTTTCAGCAACTTGTTCTTGGATGCAAGATGGGGACTAGTGTGAGAGGGCAGGAGGAGAAGGAAATTTGTATTAAAGTGCTCTGCACAGCGGCTCTTTTGCAGGAGCGGGAGAAAGCGACAGTGCTGCAGTGCCCAACAGAGGTGCTGCTTAGAAGTGGTACCCGTGGCACCAGGCCAGGAGTGCCTGGCTGAGTGCCTGCTTGGGGGTAATAAGGAAGATGTAGATGCGTGACTGAAGAGATGTGTCTGAGATGTGAACGCAAGCCGAAACCTCAGCCCTCACCCACATGATCTCCTCTGGCACCTCATTGATGTTACTGACTGGATAGAGAAGGGAAGCACTCAGGAGGGCTTCTGCAAACACAAGACTTGTTCCCGCTGCCTTCTTCACCCTGCTCTGAAACTTTTCCCTCAGATTCACTGGTGTGCCCAGTCCAGCCCTCTATCCTGAGTTTATGTGGGAGTGGAAAATAGCCTTGAAACCTGCTGGACAGGCCAGCTGTAATCCAAAATAAAGAGATTCTGCAAAATGAGAGGCCAGAAGAGACAAAAGGCCTGAGTTCCTTAGGACCTGTGGCAGGTTCTGGGCAGTTTGGCTTGGCTGGTGTTCAGGATGTAAGTTGGTGGTTTCATGACTCAGTTTATTGGGCAAGTATTTCTGGTAGTCTGTGATACCCTAAAGGGGAACTGTGATTCCTCTGAAGCAGGAATTGCCTTCAGGAAGAGGGAAACCTGAGGTTTTTGGGGACATGGCAAACTGGTGAGGTCCAGCCATTCTCGCTGCCAGCACAGTGTCATGGGGGCTTTTCAGGGTGCTGGAAGGTGAAGCCTTTTATTAGCTTTCTAGAGAGATTTAAAATATGAGAAATAAGGTGAGTCAGAATCTCCTTTCCCTCTCTCTGCTCTCAGCTCCCATCTAGGGGAGAAGTTAATGGGGAGGAGAGGCAGAGATGATTTTGGGATGACAGGACTGGGGCGAGACTATGACTACACAAGAGAAAAAAAGATACTTTATCACATTTACTAAGTGGTTAACTCACTTGTTAAAATCCTAGCTTAGAAACAGCCTGCTCTATTCTGAACACGTTTGCGCATAAGGGACAACATCAGGGTTCATCCTGACCATCTAGTAAGGTATCTTGCCACCACAAGGATCTTAACACACGTCAGATAATGCATATTTCAAATCACCCTTTCTTTTTCTGGCAGTGAAGACAAGGCCAGAGGGTCTGAGAGAGAAATGGGATCGGTTCTGTGTCCTTCTCTGCCCTCCTTTGGAAACAATTTGGTTTCCGCACCCTTGAGGTGACTCTCAGTTGCTGTCAGATACGTATGGTAGCTGAGGACAGCATGGGTAGCTGTAAAAAGGTATCACATCAGAGCAGCAGTGATTCTTCTTTCTCCCTATTCCTGCTCCTCATCCTCAGCACTAGGCTAATGACACTGCCAGGTACTGAGCAATAGAGAATTGAGCCTGTTGTTTTTACGGTGAAAATGAATGAAAAGTGCCTGCTGGGTCACATAAACCTGTCAAAAGAACAGCCGGTGCTTCCTGTGAGAGGGATAATAGTTAAGAAAGCTAAAATTCTGAGAAAAAGGGATTATGAAGCATCAACAGTATTTACAGTGCAGGTCACTATTCCCTACGTTTCCACTTGCTTCTCTCTCCTTTCCAGGGCAACTGTTTCCCTGAGCGCAGATGCAGAGCCCTGACTGCGTCCCAACGGTACACACAGGTGTGCAGCCATCCCTAAAGTGTGGGTCTGCCAGAGCTTGTGGACACCTTGCACCCCCAGCTCCTCCATCCCTGGCTCACACGGGTGTGATAGCAAACAGGATGTCCCTCGGCAGGGGACACAGGGCCCCCCATGCTGTGTGGCCCAGCTGCATGCTCACGACCTGGCAATGCACCCCCCGCAAAGTCTCGGGGGTGTGCAAAGCCAGCACAACACCTGGGCATCTGTGCTTGAGCTGCGTATGGCTGAGCAGTGTTTAAATGTTATGTTACGGAATTATTAGACCTCAGACGGTCCATAGAACTACCAGGGCAATTGCAAGTAGGGGGTAAAGGCTGGCTGAGCATTTGCAGCCACCTACATGCAACCCAAAGCAAGGCAGT
Organism: Dromaius novaehollandiae; assembly: GCF_036370855.1. Classification (NCBI taxonomy): domain Eukaryota; kingdom Metazoa; phylum Chordata; class Aves; order Casuariiformes; family Dromaiidae; genus Dromaius; species Dromaius novaehollandiae. The sequence continues at coordinate 5,803,698 of NC_088117.1, forward strand.
GCCCTTTGGGGGGCTGAGCAGCACTGCTTCTGCCTTGGAGGGGATCCTTGCAAAGACACGGATGTGCAGCTGCCAAACGAGAGCAGGAGGTTACAGGATGGGTTGGGGGGATGTGATGTGGGGAAGAGAATACGCAGACAGGGGGAAAAAGCAAGCAGGAGTTTGTCCTGGGCAGATGCCAAGTGAAAATGTAGGAGCAGATCAAACACAACCAGGTTAATGAGAGTGTCATTCCCCGGGCCTCTCCAAAGCAGGGAGAGCAGGGACAGGCTGGACAGCAGGCACTGAATGATATTCTGTAATTAGCTGGCAAATAGAATATGATATTTAGTGTAATTGCTCGGAAGAATGTCTCGCAGCCCCAATACATGCATTACGCGCTGAGCGCTGCATCCCAGCTGCCACAGCAACTTTGCTTCCCTTTGTTTCCCCTTGCCTGTCATTTCTAATCACATCGTTCCCAAATTTGATTGCATCATCTGAGAGATTCAGTTGCTAAGGTAACAACACGAAGTCATTATATGCATGAGATGAATACATAACCCCCTTCGAGGACCAGTTATCTGACCACCCCTTTGTGCCCCCCAACGCCGGTTCCTTTTGCTATCCCTTATAAACCAGACCCCAAGGTGTGGTGAGAGGCTGGTCATTGATCTCCACGGGAGCAGCAGCTGAGACTCAGCACCCTGTATGAGATATGGGGAATGGTCATTCAAAAGTTAACAAGCTGACCCTAGCAAGCTGATCAACCTGATGAGAAGTAGGGCCACCAATGAAGCATTTGGATGCTGCTTTTTGAAGCACAGGGCTAAAGAGTGATCACTCTTACACAAATTACTTATCTCAGACCTAACTGTGGCCTTTCCCCGTGTAAACACAGACAAACCCTTGGCCTGCGTGGGATTTGTGTAGGCAAGGTGAGTATAAGTGCTTGGGAGCAGGCATATGAGCCATGTAGGCTGGCTCAGCTGAGCCTAGGTGTGCATTTGTGAGAGTAATATGTCTCTGCAGCAAAATTAAGTTACAGCATTTCAGCAGGTGTTAGCACACATGGCCTAAATTAACCTTCCCAACACAAGTGACAGTAGCAGCGAAGTTGTCATGGACGAGGCTTCAACATGGGCTAACAGAGTGTGCAGCCAGTGTCTGTGCGGAATATGTGTGCTGGTAGTAGAACATACTTCCAGCTCCAGTTATCTCCGCTTCTTTGCTATTGATCCATGGGCCAGGAAGATTAAACTGGTTCCGGTACATTGGTGCATGCTGTCAAAAATTTGCTCTCAGTGTGCAGGTGAGGCTCTGGGCAGTGACTGGGAGGCGAGTGGGGAGGTGTCTCTGACAGAGCTGGCTGAGCCCCTCAGTGGGTCCAGCGGGGCCTGGGGATGAGGGGGCAAAAAGAGACACAGCTCCTCCAGAGCCATCGCCCCCCTACACGACATGCCACATGCTTTCTCCCTGAGCACAGGCTGAAGTCCTACTCAGCAGCATTTGCAGCTTACCAGTGTGCTGCCCCCCATCCCGGAGCATCGTCAGGCTGCCTTCCTCTTCCCCAGGAATGACAGGGACAGGATGCAAGAAGGGTCATCCCTGTGGTGCAGCCAGCTTTTCCCCTTTCCACCCAGCCACCTCTCCCACATCTGCCAGAGCCAGGATAGGTTTGTTCTCAGCCCCCAACAGTGCAAGGCAGACAGATGAAAGATATTGTTTTTCAGGTGGAATAGTTTCCAAAACAGTACATTTGCAGTCAAAGTGCTGTTTGGAATGCATATGAAGCACTGCCTGCAGCAATGAGAAACAAAGCCATTAAAGTTTAGATAGGAGTGTTTTTATTTTTAACCAAATGAGTCAGTCTCCCCTCTAGCTCTGAGCACAAGAGAGAGAAACTTAGGCACTGCGAGTTCAGAACACTTTAACCCCACTGGGATCCTGCTGTGGGGAGAGTTCAAGCAGCCTGTTCAGTTTAATTGTGCCTAGAAAAGGTATTTAAACCAAAGTTACTGCTTTTGATAGTGCTTTGGTTGAGTGGATTTTTTGTTTGTTTCCCTGGATTTTTTTTCTTTTTTGAAAAAAGTGATTTCAGGGAATTTATTGCATCTCTCTTCTCCCCAGATCCAAAAGGCCTCATGTTGCTTTTCCTTCTTCCGTGCCCTTCCCTGGGAGATGTTGAGGGCCAATGAACCTGTTTCCTGTTCTGGAAGTTGTGTTTGGGCTGCTGTAGGTTTTCTTTCGAGCTCCCCTGTTAATAAAGGCAGCACGAGGGATGGAGGTGACCCAGGGAACTAACCTGACATGTGTCTTGAGTGTACGTGGTGCATATGTGGACACACATGTGTGTATCCTCCACCAGAACAAGGCAAGGCTGCTGCCTTCTTACTATTCATGTCCAGCGCCCAGGTGCAAACTGCCTTTCGACAAGACATCTTCCTGCTTCTGTGCCACGGCCCGATCTATTCCTCTAACAATTTCTCTCACCATCCCAACCAGTTTCCAAGGTTCCCATCCCTGTAGCATCTGTAAGATGATACATCCAAGTGGTAAAAAATGCCTGTGCTCCTTGCAGTGGTCCTGGACTGCTTCTGTAAGACTGCAGCAGAAGGCTCAGTGCTCGAGCCCCAGGCACTTGAGCACACGCTTAGTTTTAAGCCAAGGCTTAGGTCTTTCTGCTGAATCGGTGAGTGAATCTTCAGCAACTTGGAGGAACAAACCTCAAATACATGGAAAGTTACAATATCCCACTCCTACCTCTATTTATAGTATTTTCTATGCCATATGGAAATTTATGTAAATATACAAATGAGAAACAGGCCCTGGAGCTCTGGTGAGTTAGCCAATGTGCCACTAGTGCCCAAAATGTTGGCCATTGTTGATGCTTTAGGAGAACAGAATTAGAGAAACGAAATCTGGCTCCAACAGCTGTCCAGAGACACGGCTTCATTTTTTTTTTAACACAATGCCTACTGTTTTTGTGAAAAACCATCCCAGATTCCCCAGCTGCTCCAGTGAGACCTTGCTGTTCAAAAGGATCCCAATCCAGGCCCAGAAATCCAAGGCTCATCCCATGATTTTGAATATGGAACAGCTATTTTGCAAGCAGTTTCCCTTTACCAAATTCTACATATGAAAGGTCTGGATTTGCACACATGCTGTGCGTAGCCAGGTTGGCCAGTTCGTGTCACGGCATCCTGAGTACTGTGTCCATGCAGTGTATGTGCCAGGGCAAATCACTGCTTCGGCAGGTTAAAAGCCATTTTTAACAGCTGACTGAGGGAGAGGTGGGGCTGTGCCACTTCCATTACCCAGAGGTTTGAGGTTTGTGGCCTTGAAAATGGGATGTGGCTTGATCCCATACGTGCTCAACAAATGATATCAAGGCCTTTTAAAAGTGGAGGGAGGGAGGAAGGAGGAAGGGAGGGAGAGGAGAGGAGAAAGCTTACCAACCAATATGTATTAGAGCTGTCTCCAGTTTTTCTTTTTTTTGAAGTGATGGTGTGATGTAATCTGTCCCTTTTTGGAATCCACATCTGGGAAAGGGGAAACACCACAATGAGCTATGTACCCACTACCTGAGCTGAATGGAGCCAGACTGGACTGCAAGTTCATATCTGCAGTGTAAGCCATTGTGGTTTATACATATATATATATGTGTGTGTGTGTGTATAAGGTTTATTTATATCCACTTAACCTTGAAAAGTGGTGCCCTTATAGAATCACATCTTCCTTTCATTTTGTTTATTTTCCTAAGACTGAGCAGTCTTTTTTATGGGATGGAAAAATTGTTTTTTATTTAATTATTTTTTGACTCAGCTTTGGGAAGAAAACTGAGATTTGCAGAAGACTGAGAGAGAGAGAAGTCTGAGTAAAAATTTCCTGGAAAAAAAAGCTACTCCTGTGAATTAAAGCTGAGAAAAAAAACCCAAAACCCTCCCAGCTATGCAATTTCCTCACTTGCTAATAATTATTAGAGGTTCAAATGTTTTTGACATACACATTACCACTTGTGCTTTGAACATGTAAAGCTTTATATGTGCTAAGTGTTATTATTATTTCGGAAAGATTTTTGTCTTGACTAAATTGTAATTTGGATAATTGCATTCTGTCTACTCAAATCCACCCTCCAGTTTCAACTGGGTATGGAAGCCTTCCTTGCTCCCTGGCCTGCACCAGTCTGTTGTGCTGTGGTGTGTGATTAAACATCTGCTCCCTGTTCCCCATGGGAGCAGCGATGCATTTCAGTGGAAGGGCCAGGGTTGGTGAAGTAATGTCACTTGATAGAGGTCTACTCATAGCAGAGGCCACAGTTATCAGAATAGGTGGAAAGGATTTGCTTTTCCATGTGTGCTCAGTGCTTTGGAAATTCAAGCTAGTTTTACTTCAGGCTAGCCAAGAGTTTCAAGAGCAACTCTGGATTTTGTGTGGCAGTGTTGGCTCCTTGGCAGTCTCTGCCAAGACTGGAGCAGAAAACAAACACACCCTCACGTCAGTTGATTGCTCTCTGAGAATATAAGGGAAATCTTTATGCTGGAGCAGATGCAGCCTTGGGTGCAGAAGGGAGAGTGGGCTATGAAGCCCTGTGGTGGGGCAGCCTCCCATGATGGGTGCTGAGGTTAATGGGGGAACTCAGACTCTTCATGGTGTTTCTCTTCAAGATATCCATTCCTGCCCATTAAAGTCGCTTCAGGGACTGCAATATAATGTAGATATATCCATGAGGATTTTAGTTTGCTAGCCCAGATGTTGATCATACTCTGACAAGATTTTTTCCCGTGTTTTACTGGGAGTCTTTGTAATGCTGTGAGTGGATGGTAATTCATGATTACATCTGCACTGCAGGTGCACTCAAGGTTGTGCTGTCCATTCAGGGTGGTAGTGGTGGGAAATGAGGACAGGAGCCTGTGGCAGACGTCTGAGAAGGTTGGGCCCACCAGCACAGAAGAATGGCAGTGGTAAGCATGGACCATATCGAAATTTGAGTCTAAGTAGGCTGAGCTTTTTGGTGAGCTGAATAAGTAAATTAGAAGGTATCAGGGCATGATCCCCATGGCCCGAGAACCAGCTATGATCTCAGGAACCAGTTTGAGCCAAACAGACTGATTTGCCCCAGTACAGCCCTGATTGCAATGGAAATACACCTCCAAACTGTAAGAGAGTGCTCAACCCTCTCACAGGGCCTTTAACACTTAAGACATTTTGAGGAGGGCCCCTAGGGTCACTCCTCAGCCTCTGCCTTCTGTTCAGCTCTGCAGTGGTGCACTGTCTCTTACAGAGACAAAGCAGCAAGTGCCCAACAGTTTGTCTCAAGGACTTCTTGAAGTGCCTGTAAACTGGTGCAGTAGGTCTAACAACAAACAGAAAAGCTTCCATCAAGATTTCTTTCCTCAGGGTTATTTCACTTGTCGTATGAGTGGAAACAGCAAGTTACCACTTCAGCTGACAGCTCTTGGAGGGGTCCAATGTTCACCAAATGCTGAGGCTCCTTCAACTCCTCCAATAGGGTTTCAGCAGAAACAATGGATGTTGCTCAGTTGCTCAGTGTTGGAAACCCTGAGCAATCCTAAACAGGGAGATTAAAGAAAGGAGAATGATGATGTGTTTGTCCTTATCTCTGAGTAGGTTGGGAGCAGGAGCAGGAGCAGGTAGGTGGAAAATGGAATTTTATGGATTTTTTTTTTCTTTCTACCATAGTCACTTGGCTCCAGAGCTGGAGCTGCAAGAGAAGAGACATAATTCTCTGATAAAAGTGTAAGAGTTGGCTCTCGAGGACTCTTCAGTGGGATAGGGTTAACATGAGTCATCAGTCATGGTAGTGAATAGCGATATTAGCATACTTTTGACTAGCATTTGCTAGCATGAATGCCAACTACAGTGGATCTGACATATCCAGGAGTCATCAAGCCTCCTGCACGCTAATGCATTACTAGTCTGTATAACCCAGTAGCTCTGATGTGGCAGATTTCTTGTTCATATGCAGAGAGTATTTGCAATCCAGCATATCCTATATGCATTGTGCTCACCAGGCAGGACTTTTTCCAGAGCTAATTTATTCACAGACAATGGTAATTTTTCCAGATTTAATCATTTTTCAGCTTGGTGTGACAGGCAGTTACAACTGGGCTGTGGATATACCGAAGTACCAGCACAGAGAATCTGGGCAGCACAGACCTGAACAGAGTGCACAGGGCTCATTGTGTGCGTGCTGTGGAGGCAAATTCTGCATTTGGACTTCTGTTGCCTCTACTTCAAGTGAGTGACCAGACAGAAATCAGCCAAAGTCCTCAGATTTCTCCCAGATAAAGTTCTCAAGCAGAGAAACAAGTCATATCTTGCTGTTCCTTATATATAGTAGCTTTAGAGTGAGCCTTGTCTTGGGGTGCAAACTGGTACGCCACTGGATTGGTGGATGCTGTTGAAAGCCCACGGAACCAAGAATGAAGAAGGAAATATGGGTAACAGGATGACCCAGAAGTGTCCTCTAATAAGAGCTGATCTTTTAGGCCTCATTCTGAATGTGTCTATTTTGCAGTTTATGCCTGTAACTAAGAACTCAATTTCTCTGCTTCTAACAAAAAACTTGATTTACTGAGAAAATGTGAAACAAAGCAGAAAATAATGATAGAAAAAACAAGGGGGTAGGGTTAGGAAGCCTACTGAGATGGAAAGACAATCTTCATTTCCCTGTCTGTGTTTTTACCCTTTTGTCTTTAGGACTAACATTTCTTCCTGGTAAGTTCAGCATTTTTTCGGGGTAGGAAATGAGACCTCAGTATACACAGAGAAACTTGCTATTTCATACCTTACTGCCAGCAGGGATGTTAATCAACCAGAAAAAAAACAAAATGACAAACAAACAACAGACAGCTCTGCTATCTGAGGTTCATTAGCGCCTAGCGACCTATTAAATCTGCAAGAAACCAAAGAGAAATGTAGAGAAAATGGGAGGTCTTTCAAGTCATTTTGCCAGTAATTTCCACTCATTTCCCAGTTCCCCTCTCATAATGAATGGTATATCTTGATTGTTTTCCCAGAGTTTTCATTTATCTGAGCATATGTAGAGTGGAGCTTTGACTCACCATGTACAGAGGATGGGAGGTAGAGCCCACGTGGAGGAATGGTGTGTCTTGCAAGGTTATTTGAAGCTGATTCTCAAGGGCATTGTTGTCCTCATCTTGAAGGTTGGAAATATGAGCAAAGGGTAGCCTGTTTCATGCCTGGCATAAATGCACACTGGGGAGCCATCAGCGCTATCTACTGCAGAGGGTTAGATGTAGGTTCCTGAGGAGGAACTAATAGCCAGTATAGACTTGGGCTCTGGGATGCATCCAACACTGGGAAAGGAAAGAAAGATAAGAGCTGACTGTGGAAGCCGGATTCTTCAGCATGCAGACACCCTGTTACTGGGCTGTGGGAGCCAGCAAGCAGAAAGCACTGACTGAAAGGATCAGTTCATGGATACAGACAGGCCAGTCATCAGGTTGCCTCTCCATGGCAGGCTCTCAGGGCTAACTCCTCAGCTGCTGTGAATAGACCTCATTGTGGTGGTACTGGAGCTGGCTGGAGAAAATTCAGAGGGACTATCTGATGTTAAGATCTTTTGTTCTGTCTAGAGAGGAATACTTTGTGAAGCAGGGGTCGATTTTGCCAGGTTTCCTTTGGGAAGAAAATGAGATGAGAAATGAAAGTGCTGGCTATACCAAAACCCATCATTTTGATGCTTGTGGAGTTGACTGTTTGATACAAGTTTTTGCCTTGCATATTTTTAATTTTGCAGTTTGCATTCCAGCAGAATCCAAACTAAAATTGAAAAGGAATATATTGGCCTATTTGAGATTACCCCTCTGCTCCTTCGCTTGGAGTTTTTTTCATGGAGGACTTTGAGATATTGGCCTTTCTCACCTAACTGAAACAGAGGCAGAAGATCCCTGAATGAACCAGAATGTCTGTCCTCTCATCAGTTGCGTTCAGCTCAAAATGTAGCCACCTTCTCCAAGTGAAATGATGACACCAAAGAGGAACATTGCTGGAGTGCAAAGGGTTATTTTAACTGTAACTACATCACTTGGGGCCATCTTGTATAGTTCTGTTGGGCCCCTGGTTGCAAAACCACTGATTGCAGAAGGAGAACAGAGAAAGGGAGAAAAGCCATCACCAAGAGATGAGGTGTTCTGAGTAGTCAGGATAAGGGGCCATGAGGGCAGCTGGGGAAGGTCTTCTGTGTTTTACTGACTTGCTTTGATGGAAAAAATGATTTTTCTAAGAAGAGATAGGCCATGTCCAGCATCTATTTACAACACTGTTGTCTTCCCTGACATCTGCTGTGAACTCCCTTCATTGAGGAAAGAAGATGAAGAACTTGAGAAAAGAGAGAAAAACTTTTTTCTTCCTCCCCAAAGCGAGCTTGTAGTGGGACCTGTTCTCTCAGCTTGGAAGCAGTCCCTATTGACATCACTGGGAGCTGTTGGTACCAGTAGGGCCAGAACCTAGTTTCACCCTGGCACTGAGGTCCACTGGCAGAATGGAGGAAGAGGAGCCGAGGGATTAAGAGCGATGAAGCTAGAAGTGTCGACGTCACATAGGAGCAGCTGGGAAGGATAATTTGCCATCTGTGCTAAGTGGTTTCATCCCAGTGCTGTCAGTCACACCAGAATGCAGAATAGGAAAGAGACCTCGTGTTTATTGTGGGGAGGGGAGGAAAAATGAGGGGGAGAAACCATCCGTAAAAGGGAATCGCGCCAGTATGCGGCCTTGGAGAGTCACATCCAGAGGGGCCTAGCTAGAAAGCACCTGGCTTTTATCTGGTACTTGTGAGACTGCATAAGACTGATGCTGTGAGCAGCTGTGGGAAGCACATGGCGAAGGCTGTAAAGGGACAGCAGGTACAAGCTGACGGTGTCAGGGATTTGGAAAGAAGGAGGCATGCTGGCTGTGCTTCGCTGCTATAGCTAGACCTTCTGGGCACTCAACAGGGGCTCTCCAATACCCTGCCCTTCTCCTACTGCTGTGCGGAATGGACTACCAAAGTGAAAAGGAGAAGGGGAAGGATCTGTTGGGCTACGAGAAGGTGGTAAAGAGTGGATGGTTTGCCAAATGGTGTGTGGGAGCTGGAAAAGAAAGGGGGCACATAAAAACATGCACATAAGCTGTGTGTTCAAAGTTGACTGTGAGGCTGTCCTGAGTCACAGACTTGGTTCCTCTGCTGAAAGGGGTTACAGTATAGAATGAGAATCGTGCCTGTGAAAAAAGACAAGAAAGGTGAGTCCAGCAATAGTCCAGCAATACAGATGGGATATAGGGAGGCCAATGGGGAAAGAAAAAAGAAAAGAAAAGAGAAGAGAAGAGAAGGGAAAAGGAGGACTAGAGGATACAGCTGTATTTGAAAGAATTAGTGAAACAGGGAGAACTCAGAATAGATTCTATAGGACATGTGATGCACTTCGCAGGTTTACCCATCACTACCTCCTTCACCCACACCCACACCTGCCTGTCTTCCAACAAAAGATGAGATTGCCATTGTACTGCCATTGTACTGCCTTAAGTACATAGTGGAGGAAGCACTGGGAATGGACGCCATTGCTTGTTCATTCGTCATTGACTTTTGCACAGGTCATCTGGTGTGGAACTGCAATTGTGAAGTTACAAACTGTGCGCCTTACTCTTGAATACTTAGTGGATAATTGCTCTCAGTTCAGGTAGTTCTACTGAGAGAATAAAGTGGAATCTGCTTTCAGTCTGAGTCATTCGTATGTCTTTGTGCTGTGATACTCTTTTAAGCTGCCTATAAATTTAGGTGGGAAGCCCTAATGTTCTTTAGCTTTTAGGTCCACCATTCAGTGCCTCTCTTCATTGGCCTCCCAGCCTGGAAGACCACTGAATAGAAGATCTTATGGAAGAAAGTTAATGTCCTGCAAAGTTATGGGGGCAATATCCTTAACTGGATTTGCCACCATTTTCTCCCAGCTTTCTGATAGCTCTGCAGTCCTACAACAAACCAAAGGGGAAACCGGGCAGAGTTGATAGGCTTCTTTTCTCCTGGACTGTCAATTCAAATCTGGCCCTAGGCCATAAGTATTTTCACACTATTACTTTCTAATGGCTTCTTGCTCTTGGCTCAGTTCTTACTTGGTAAGTCACAGCTGTGTGCATTGTTAGCTATAGCCTCCCAGTTAGTCTCTTGCTGGGAATCTCAGTCAAGATTATGACTTGTGTCCGTGTTATGAAAATAGCCTGCGTGTAGCAGCTGCTGTCAAATACTGCTCCTTCCAGCATTCACTCAACAGGTGTTATGAGCTGTTTTCCCACTGACATGGATGGGGATCAGCTGTTCCAACAGAAGGTGTACTTGTAATCCATACCCCCTTGCTGTGTTGTCTGGGTCACACGGAGATGCTGATGAACCCAATGACAGCTTTTGCTGACAGAGCTGTATCTTTTAGCTCAAACACCGGAGACTTGCAGTGTGGAGGTCTACAATGTGTTGGTGTTCCACCCAGAGCTGCTTGGTTCATCTCTGGATTTCATATCCTACTGGATGGGGTGAAGTATCTTGCGGGCTTCACTGTGAAGCGTGGAACATGGCTGACTGTGCCCATGCTTTCTGGTCAGATATAGGAGTGTTGTTGAGAGAAATGTCATGGGAAAGCTACATTAGATGCCCATTGCAAAGTCTGACCCATTTCCATGGTGCAGGAGTAGAAGACTTAACGCACTCCGGACCTTGATTTTACACCTCTGTTCATCAGGAATGAAATTTTTTCCAAAGTTTGTAGTCTACTTCCAACAGGTATGGATGCTGGAAAATCCTGTGTGCTTTTATACCAGAGGTCAAACTAAATGGTCCCTTTGGCCTTAGGATCTATGCTTCGATGAGAAGATCACATCAAAGAGCTACGTAGAGTAGTATGACCTAACCATTTTTAGGACGAAGTTTATGAGAGTGGATAAGTGTCAGTGTTTACAGAGTATACAGTGGGTTTGAGGTGTAGCTGTAGGACAGGTGGAATAGGGCTTAGCCCTGCTGTCAGTTTTCTATGCTTATTCTGAGGAAAACACAGGAGGTTTCAATGTACAGGCCTGGCTGTCTGGTGTGAAATTCATTTAAAATTCAAAACCTAAATTGGAAAAAAAATAGCTTCTAAGAGTTCCATGGGAAATCAATTATCCAGTGTGCAAAGGTGGTGCTGAGAACACTGCTCCATGAAAAGGGCAAAATTCCCTGCAATTTTCATCTACCTGCAATTTTGCCCCATCTCTCATGATGTGTTAAGAGAAGGATGACTTACTTTCTCTACTTTTAAATGTGCTTACTGGGGCTGGAGGGTGGAGAGACCAAGAGAGAAAAGCCCATTCCAAAAAATGTAATTAGGGTGATATTACTGCATGAATTACTCATTATATTTTGTTTAGAGCCATTATTGGCTGGAATGGTTCTGAAATTGAATTGTGCTGTAGATTCCTAGCTCATTTTACCTACACTCATTCATGGTCAGGAATTGCATTAGAATTGGGGAAGAAGAAAGTGTGGAGGGGGGAGGGGATCCAGTAAGGGACTCTGTAAATAATTTCTTCCCATGCAGAAGCTTTCATTAGTCAGACAAAAAATCCACATTAAAAATTACTCTTTGCCCCAGAAGTATCCATTATCCAAATATCCATTGACTTTTTTTTGCATCCATCGAGCCAGACTGGTTTGACACAGACAGCACTAGATGGTATTCAGGGTTGGCCAGCTGCAGTGAGAGCAAGGCCGTGTTGGTGTCCTTAACTCATTACTTCTCTGCTGAAATGGTCATTTGTGGTAAAGATGTTTAATGTGCATTTGCCTGCCACTGACAAGGCTGACTCAAGAAAGGAGAGATGCTATACAGCTCTTAAAAGCACTGACTGTCCTCTGCTGTCAGTCAATACTGATCTGAGATGTGTTTGAACCTGTGACCTAGGAGCAAACAGCTCATCAATCTAGTCTCTCCTCAGTTCCTAGCCCTGATGTCCTTTGGAGCTGCAGTGATGAGCCAAAGGGGCACGGCATCCCCACAGACATCTCACCTTCCTCTCGAGTGCGCTCGTGGGTCTTTCAGATTTGCTCTTTGGAGACATGAGACTTTCACAGATCCACCTGCCACTACCTGGAAGATGTGCAGTGGTGGGAAGGACAGAGCATTTGACAAGGTCACTGTGTGATATATGGACACTGGGGCACGAGTGACTCCTGGGAGTCTGATGAGGGAGAACAAGGGCAGGGGGAAGATGGGAAGAAATAAGGGCTAATCTCAACCTCTGTGGCCTCTCTCCAAGGCAACAGATTCACAGAGATGGGGAAAGAAGTGATGATAGAAATAATTTTTCATGAGGAGGAGCATGAAGGGCCTCAGATGCCAAAATACCATGCTATAGCTGCTGTGAAGACATACACAGCTGCCTGAGCAGTGAGGATTTATGTGGGCTTTTCAGGGTTGGCATGAAGAGCACTGGGGCTGGCCCCACTGTAACAGCGTTGTCTACACGAGGTGGCAATCGCTGGCAGAGCATGGTGAGGGAAGGTGTCTGGTGGCCACATCATTGGGAACTTCAGCTTGCCAGAGTTGCTGCTTCGGTCTGTCCTTTGCAAGCCCCCGAGTGTTTTGGTACCTTGGGTTCACAGCTGTGTGGTGGTGATCACAGGGGTGTAATAAGCAATTAACTATAGGGGCCGTAGGACAGATGAAGGCAAGTTTCCTGTGGTGCTATCATTTGTGGCTTCTCTCATGACTAATAACGTTCATGTCTCTTTCCTCTATTTGGCCACTTGTTTTTCATGCAACCTGTAGGAGCACAATAGCTTTGCATCGGCTGTTCTGTCAAATTGGTTGAAGCTGGCAAAGAGGTTCAGAAGTTATAGGGAAGGGAGGGATGAGAAAGAGAGATAAAAGCCTGAGCACAGTCACATTAATTCAGAATATCAAAAAATTCTGAGGTACTGCTATGCAGGAGAGACTGTGATACCAAAACATCACAGTTGAGGGGTAGGTAAAGGTAGGTAAGAAGACCAAAAGGTGATGAGCTGATGAGTGTTAACACCTGTGTCCTCATACTGTGGTTGTTTGTTCCAGTATTCAGGTTTTTGCCTCTTTGGTCCCTTTTGCACTGAGGCAGTATTGGTGCATCGCTGCTGCAGGAGATGGTGCAGCTAACTGCAGGCAAAAGTGTGTGGTGTGATCTTACCTGATGTGGTCCTGGCAACTTGCGGGTGAGCGCTGGGAGGGTGTGGAAGAGCTGCCATTTGTGAAAGGGGATGAGGGAAAATATTTCTTGCCTCCCCTTCCCTTAAACCATCTCTCATCTGAATAAGCTGGGGGTATTAGAAAGGGATTATCTACCGGCAGGAGAGGTGTAATTCATTTCTGCCACTGTCCGCGTGTCAGGTTCGATTTTAATTTCAGATAATGTCAAAGCCAGATTAAAGCCCTATCGTCTAGGTAGAAAAAACGACCCATCCTTCCCACCCATCTCACTGAGCTACTGGGACAGTGACTTCCATCCCTCCCTCCTCTCCCCTTCAAACACACTTGGTCTTGGCACACCGCTAAGCCTCCTCGGCGGACACTCCTCCCCATCTCCCCAGCAGCTCACGCAGCCGGCAGCAGAACCCCCGTATCCTCCACGCACCAGCCCTCGGCTGCTTGGTGCCGGGATTGTGCTTTATCTAGGGTTCAGGGAAGGGGTCTGGGAAGCACACGTGTACCGTCATTCAGACACCATGTCACTGGACGCTGGTGAAATGAGATTCCAGTGTGGAGAGTGTGTGAAAAACAGGAAGAGGGGAGAGGTGGTTAGGCTGACCAGTAAGGAATGAAGCTTTTGGAGGCCATGCATCTTGAACGCAGATTTTGGCACATGCCTGGACTCGGAGGCACACCAAATTTGTAATAGCATGTTACACATTGGTGCTGCACAGACAGAATGATAGCAGAGAGCGGCAAGGAAGTTATCCAAGGAGCAAAATTTCCTGGAGGTCTTGAATCTCCAGTCTGTGCATGTCTCAGCACCAAGGTCTCCACTCACATATGCATAAACAGGGGTTGTTTTAACATCTTCATGGCATGGGGGGAATTGCGTCTCTTCTGACTCTCCAGTTTGACTCCTTTCCCCTTTTGCTCTCCACAAAGGAGGGATTTGCAGCTCTCTCTTGCCTGCTTCCTCCTCTCTTTACAGGTTCCCCCTAGGTATGGATAATGCTTCCTGCAATCTCACGACTGCCACTGGGGCCAACAGCACCAGCTAAATCACGCTTTGTCCTCACCCGCCTGGTGCCTAAATAGGCTTCATGGTGATCTCCCTACTCCTGCTGTCTCCACCTCCCTTCCCTGCTCTCCATTCTGCCTGGCTGTTCCCCAGTCCTTTTCCTGATCGTTTAATGTCATTTCTCCCTCGCTGTGCACATTGGGTCAGTCTCAACTCTGCTGAGCTCCAAGTGCCTACTCTGATTTGCACTCCTGCTAGCCGTGGTCATAGCTGTGCTAGGCTTTGCAGGTTAATGCTTTGCTTTTCTCTCCCGTTAAAGGGGCCTACAAAAATGGAGCCACTTTGCTAGGGTAAAGATGTTTTTAAGTGCTTTGAGATCCTTGGATAGAAGGAATGGAAGAGTCTTGTTACGCCTTCTTCCTTGAGTGAATTCGTGCTTCTGCTCATCCAACATTTAAAGAAAAGTGCTTCTGACAAACAAGGGGGAAGACGGACTTTATTAAAAATAAACAAATCTGATCAGGCACAGATAACTCCTTCTGGATTGTACTAGTATTTTGTTCTATTTCTTAGTTATTGGACACAGCAGCACTAAAGAAATGCTGCTCTGATATTGATACAATGGGCCTGCCATGGAGCTGTGTGTGTATGCAGGTGGATGGGTGATTCTGATGTTTATCGTGACAATTAATGTGCTAGTGGACTCTTTTCATTACAGCTGTATTGAATCAGAGACAGAGTCATTCCAGGCAACCAGCTGGGTTTTCCTTTTGAAAAAATATTGGAAATATGATTAAAAATAATAAAAATAAGGGAAGGGACCTGATGCTCAGCATGTTCCTTCATCTCTTTTTTTGCTCTGTATCCTGCCCCACCTCAAAACCGGGCCTGCTCAGCAGCCGTTCCTAGCTATGCTGCATGCACCAGCATGGGCCCCAGCCTGGACCGGGACACTGCCTAAGGAGAGAGGTGACCAGGCTCATTTTCCTAGCTGTGAAGCCTGCATAAATCAGTTCTTCTCTATGCCTCAGTACAGAGCACAGAGATAAATGCTCCTGCCTCTTTGGAGATGTGGAATGGCAGAGAGCTCAGCCCAGTATTGTAACCCCATCATCTAGGTTTAACAAAATCCAGTTTTCAGAAAATGTAACTCATTTGCTTTTTGGGACATTTTATCATGTCTGCTGTTTGCCATGTCAGATGTTGATGTAGAAAAGAACTCTTGGGAAAGAACCATTTTCCTTTACCAAAGTGCCAATATACACTACCTTCCATGTCATACTGTGACAACACAAGACAATATTTAGGGAGAAACTCACGTGTCCCAAATGCTATAAAGAGTCATGAAGCAAAGATGGATGCCGTTAATAAGGTGGACTTTGGTTCATCCTGCCCAACTAGTATGAGATTTACATACCCCACTGCAGGGTCCCAAAGAAACCCAGCGTCCAGCTCAAGGCTTTTTTCTATGTTCATAATGCTCTGGCCTCAAGCACCAGCAAGATCATGCTGGTCTCTGCCCAGCTCTGCTTTCCCTGGTAGCTGCATTCCCTCGGAGCAATGCAATGGGGGTGTTGTACTGGGGGCAGAGGTCCAGCCTACCCAGCAGATGTAGGATGTGGTTTGCTCCTGCAGCAGATAAGATTTATGATTCAGAGCTCTGCATAAATCCCAGATTTCAGGGATTCCCAGGGGCTGGCATGCTTGGGAGATCTAATGCCTAGATTTTGAAAGAGCTGGTGGTGGCCATGTGGATTCTAAGCTGCAGAAAAGTTGGGTCTGCTTCTGGCAACTCCTACGTTTCCAGGGATGAATAGGATGCAGGCTTACCCTAAATCTTTACAATGTCTTGGGCATCATAGGAGAACATGCACAAGGAGCCCTAACCGGAGGTTCCTTTCATGTCACAGCACATGCAGATTTTGTAGCACACACAGCAGGTGAATGGCCACCACACCTCACCCATGCTGTGACCAGGAGCAGTGTCACTGGAGCACATTTTGGAGCTCCAGAGAATTAGACAGTTCCCTTCAAACTGAGGGCCTGCAAAATGGGCCCTGGGGGATAATGCTCTGAGATAGTACTGATGGGATTTTTAGAAATGCCCAGCACTGACTCAGTCACTGCTGGCTGAGTGTCCCAGATGCACAGCTTGGTCAAGGAGATAGCCCAGCATGAGCTGAGTTAGTCCAGTAATGAGCAAAGAACCGCCATGGGCCAGTACCAAATATCTGATTTCAATGTGAGCACATAGATGCTAAGAGTGTTTGAAAAAACCCTCATGTGCCATAAATCTGGCAGCTCTCAGGAAGAGAAAACAAAACTGAACAAAAAACCCTGCTGGGTTTGCATTTAAATTTAGGCTTGCTCCTCGAGCGAAACTGTTCTGTTTCATGGGCACAGAAAATGAGGGGAAACTGAGGCATGGCCAAGCTCCCAATCTCCATCCCTGCCCTCCATTATCATTAACTCACACTGCTGCGAGAGCAGTGATATACACAGGAGCACGGGGAAATGTTCCTATTGATCGGAAATGAATAATTATCACCCGTTCCCTCTTCCAGGGCCTCGCGGTGAGCGGAAGAGTGGAAGCACTAAGCGGGATTAATAACTACTTTTCATTACTTTTAATGCAAACTATTGATTTTAAAGTGTTGTAGGGTATGACAGTTTATTACAATAAGACAATAAAACAGACTATATGAAATAATTGAGAATAATCTCTTCCCTTTTCCTGCACGACGCAAGGACATTATGTTCTGTGCATGTGGAGACATTTATGGCAAACTCTATCCAGCAATGGCAGCTTAAGCACTCTATAAAACAGCACTTTGGAGCCGGAGTATTATAAATAATAGGCAATAAAACTGGTAAATGGGGCTTTAATTTGATTCCTTTATGTCACAGAATGACAGAAAGGAGGGGGCAGAGCAGCAAGGGGAGCGGAGGCTGCATTTGGGAGCCCTGGGTGCAGCGTGCCTGAGCGGACCCCAGTAGCGCGAGTGGGTCAGGCTACGCCAAACCTTAGCATGGATGCGGGCCTCAATCCTGGCATGCGACAGCCCTTGGCAGCACTGAGGGCTGAAAGTCAGGGCTGCTCGCGGTGTTACGGCTGATATTTGAGGTACACGCGCTGGCTGCTTTGCTGGTGGTGGGGTGAATGCCTCGACGGCCAGTTGCCGCCTCCTGTGACCATGGAGATGCTGCCTGTTCTAGGCCAACCAAATCTCCTTTCCAGACCGTAGCCTTCTGTCTGTACAGCACACAACGCCTTTCCACCCACAGTCTGTGCAAGGCTCGTCACTGCAGCCAGCGCACCTGGTGACAACAGGCACAACGCTGTCACGGGGCTCAAGGACCCCAGGGAATGGCTCAGTCCCCATCGTGCCAGACACTGCCCAAAGATTTAGGTAGCTGCTACCCCAAAATCTTTATGCTGCTGCCTGAGTGCTGTGTGCTCCAAATCCTGCAGCTCTCTTCTGTGCTTCCTACCCCAGACTGGCCAGATTGCCCCTGCCAAAGCTTCATTTCCCAACCCCAGCTTCACAAGCCCCAGCTGGGTCCCTGAAGCCTTTTTGGGCTCCTAGTAAGCAGTGCACAGCAGCAGAAGGTAGCGAGTGGCAGCCCTTGGGGAAGATCCCCGCATGCAGTTTACTACTCGCAGCAGAAACACTCCTGACTAAGAAGGGAGGTACACCTGATTATCATGGCTCAAATCTACCCCAAAGACTTCTCAGGTGGAATGACCACCATGAAGAAATGAATTTAATTCCTCTGGAAAACTAGTGCAGCAACTTCTGGTTGGGCTCAGCAGGAATCTCTGTGTGCTCTCAGGCCTGCTTCCCAGCGGGGATGCTCCATGGCAGAGGCCCCAGCACAGACAGCACCATTTGGGGAGCGATGGGTAGCTCAGGGGATGGGTAATAGTCCACACAGTCTTCAGCTCAGGGCTACCAGATCTCATCCAAGTATTGAGAGAAAGCTATTACCAGCCAATGGCTTTTCAGGGTTCAGTGGTACGTGAAATGAGCTGGGTGTCTCAGCCCAGTGGTTCCCACTGTAAAGCTGTTTCCATTAATTGGACCCCTTGTCATCAAGGCCGAGGAGTGAATGTACCATAGAGACTGAGGTCCGAACGCAAAAAAGGGTTTGAAAAAACCCTGGGGATGTTTAACTGCCATGATGTATGGCTTCATCTGGTCCATCAGTTGATGCACCCAGCTCTCATGCTGTTGTCACACACTCTATCCAGCAAATAACTGACCTCACATAACCTCACCTCATCTCTGCCTAGAAACATCTTGCAAGGCCCAGCAAAAGGGGGCTCAAGGGCTCTGCTACAGGAGAGCACCTGGGTGAGGGCTGATCTTGACGCATGGATGCATCATTTTCCTCAGGTCCTCATCCCACTGACCCCAGAAGTGTCAAAAACTTGGGTCCCAGGAGGTTAAGGCAGTTCACCTTATTCATGTAGAATAACCCTGTGCCCGGAGTGTGAAATAAGGCTGGTTAGGACTTGCATGGACCTTCCATGGCCCAGTGGGATCATACTAAATTGCTGAGCACCAGCCCAGTGAACGCAAAATTGAAAAGATCTGGAGTGGAGTGAACAGCCAGGACCTCAAAACCACAAGTCAGGAGGTCACATCAGGCCTGAACTCACTCCTGTGGACTTGGAGATTGAGTGTTGTGAATTATATTTCGCAGCACTAAAGAGTTTCCATCAGGGAAAGTCACATCCCAACGAAAGGTGCTGTAAAAATACGCCATACAGTTCCTCTTCTTTTCACCCTCTCCATCTCCCCTGCTCCATGTGAACAGGCTGTCTCTCAGACACTCAGCTGATATGTCTGCAATGGCCCCACCTGCATACATGCATCATTATTGTTGTGAAGAGTTTTGCAAAGCAGGGAAGAAATGGGTCAATTACACTTCTTTTTAGTTCACTTTGTTTTCATTTCCAAAAAAATCAGCTCTTCACAGATTCTTCTGTAGAGAGTCTTAGCATCCCTGGAGTATTTCTTGCCTAGGCATATAATCAGGCAGGACTGTTTTCAGAGAGGGGATTACACACACAGTAGAAATGAAGAGCCCCATTGGAGCTATTGGAATCTATCAGGATCTGCACTTTTCCCAAAATAAACAGCACAAGGAAAAATACTGAGCTAACTTTGCTGCATGTGCTGTGCAGGTAAGAGGTTTGGGTTTGGGGGTTTAATGGCCTTTCCTTTCGGTCCCTGCGTTCACATTGCATCAGGTCATGTGTGTCTCCTGCCAGGGCCCTGACCGCTGAGGATATCGCAGCAGCGGCACCACCCCGGGGGGCTGGTGGGGATGCCCAGCACTTCGTGCCTGAGAAGGGGCGGGTGGGCACTGAGGTCTGGAGCAGACTGCAAACAGGCCAAGGAGCATGACGGCAAAAATACTGGGAGAGAAAAAGCTGCTTGTGAGCCCTCATTCTGGGAAAGGCCTTGCAGGGAGTGAGGGAAAGCTGGAGGTGAGAGTGAGACCAGCCAAAACAGCACAGAGAAACATTACGGCTGGCCCCGTGCCCCACGCAAAAGCGCCAGCATGGAAAGGTCCAGTTCATCCCTGATGCAGCTCCATGGGGTTGACATCCAGGATTAATTCGGACCACAGGCTTTTGCTCTGCAGGGAAGGGGGCAGAGGGAGCAGAGGCATGGGACAGCACGCTGGCATCGTGGGAGAGGCAAGTGGGATGCAGCTTGGCAGCCCAGGGCAGTCCCCGGCAGTGGATGTTTTGCCCTTGTCTGCACAGCTCCGGCCCTTTGCCGCCCTGCAGGAGACCCTCCTCTGGGCTGGAGGGGGCTGCGGCAAGGATGGACAAGGGGCCGATGTCCCTGATGAAGGTGAGGTTGGCTGGCAGCATTGCCCTGGAAACTGGCACTTCCCAGGAGGAGGAGGAGGAGGAGGGGAGACATGGAAATGGAGCAGGCCCCTGCAGCCCCACCATGGATTTGAGTGGGAAGGAAGTTTAGCACTGGGAGGAGAAAAAGTGGCATAAACAAACCAGTGCATGGGGATCTTGGGTGCTAGAGTGTTTCAGAAAATCAAGGTTAATATGCCCTGAACACACGAACCCCTGCATGCTTGTGTGCACATACACACATGCACACACAATTATTCATTTTGATGCATGAGGAAATTGGTTTCATTTCTATCTCTACTTAGGCCCAGATAGAGCTTTCCACACCTTTCTGCTAGTGTAGTTCTGAGGACGCACCCAGACGAGACCAGCAGATATCTGTAATCACACAGCTAGTGAGAGGTATGGACTAACGGGGCAGGTGGCAGGAGGGCCAGGCACCAGGTCCAGGGAAGGGGGCAGGCTGAGATGGAGCCCAGCAGAGGGGCCAGGGCAGGCAAGGGGGCTAGGTGAGATGGGCAACAGGAAGGCAGGGCAAAGAAGGAGGCCTTAGCAAGGAAGATGCAGACAGTATCTCTAGCTGAGGAATTGGGCTGTGAAGAGAGTGAGAAGCAGGTGTGAATGTTTTCCTGCCTGCCTCTAGAAGCGGTTGGGAATGGAAAGCTGGGGTGGTGCAGAGGAAGGGATATTTCCACACTGAATGTCTCCCCGCATGCTGGCTCCAGGCCACCCAAGCTGAACGCTCACAGTTTGTGCTGAACTGTTGGAGGACCAGAAATGCCCAGAGGCTGTGCTAGCTGGTCCCTGGCATCTTCCATTTCAAATGCCCTCCAAGTGATGGATTTGATGTTTCTTCTTTTATTTATTACATTTAAAGCAGTTTTGCCAGGAGGATAGCTCAGGAGAACACAAATTTTTCTCAGGATCCCAGGGGCAGGGTGATAACACAGCTGCATGCAAAGCAGAAGACAAGACCCCAGCAGCAGCACACAGTACAGCAGTCTACTTTCATCCTAGGCAGAGAGAGCAAGAGAAGGCAGAGGGGAGGTGGAGGAAGAAAAGTCTTTCTGTCTCTGACCTGGCTAAGGAGCGTGAGGAGGCAGGGAGTTGGGGAGTCATTTGCTGTGCTTTCCTACTGACCGTTGTGCAGTTATTATCAACTTGACGCAGCTGTAAATGTTCTCTCAGCAGCAGGGACCTGGGAACTGAGAGTGCAGCTCAGCTGAGTGTGTTATTGGATTATCAACTGATTAGAGTTGTTAAGAGTCCACTCTAGAATAATCAACATGGTGCTTTTTGGCTGCTGTATATCAGTAGGAGGGGGAAGGAAGAAGAACAGATATTCTGGCTGCTGTTGATTCACAAGTGAGTCCTGAGCATTGCCATCAGGAAGCCACACTCAGTGGGGAGTCATGGTACCCACATGCCCCATGTCCAGGCGTGGCAAGCACCATATTGATGGGATGTAGAGTTGTAGGGGGGGGCCTTCTCTTTTCCTGGCACAGGTATCAGGCCATCGGGTTTCCTGCCAGAAAAGGGTTAGGATCTGAAGTGTCTTGACCATGTAGGGAGACCCCCATGCAGTCTGGTGGTGGCTGATACTTGTGGTAGGCTTGGTCCACCATGACTCAGGGCAAGTGCAGAGTGCACCAGAGACTACAGCTGCCTGCCCATGGTCTTGGAGAAGGAAAGACAGGTGGAGGAGGCCCAGATCTTGAGGGGGAAGCTGGAGCACCTGGTAGCAGCTCTGACTCCCTCTATTGCGATAATACAATGGGTGGAGACAGCATGGGCACGTGGGTGTCCCACTACTTGCAAAAGGGACTCACAAGGCAGGGTAAAGTGCACGGGACTTTAGAGGTTGTGTAAGTGCCAGTGAGATCAAAAGCTTAGGAGGAACATGTAGTGCTGCACTTTAGTGGACACTTATTGAGACAAGGGGAGATGAAGACAGAGGCCCAGGGAAGGAGCCGAGTTAGCAAAGGTTAGGCTAGGTGCATTTTAAATGAAGAAGACACCACATTCCCTTTCTTTGCCTCTACTTGTACTGACACACAGCAGCATTTGGGCAATGGACAGACAAACGGTGCTGTGCTTGTTCACCTTTCTCTTTCCTCTTATTACATTCTTTCAAGATTGGTTTGGCCTGTCACTGAATCATGATTCCCCCTGGAGAAGCTTCTTGCAGCTACCTTGCAGTAGGAGACATCCTGCTCTCCTTTGATGAATATTTTTGCTCGCTGGGGCTGAGTCCTTCTGATGCTCTGTGGTCTGGAGAGCACAATTCAGCAGTGATGCTGTGGAGCCTGTTTTCCCTTCCGTCACAATGCTGCTGTCCCCACTGAAGTCCATGGCATGGCACTTGTGTGAGTGAGGAAAGAATTCGATATTACAAGCAAGAACAAATCACAGACACATCAAATGTGCCCTGTTATCCAGGAGTACTGAGTCAGTGACAAGCATGGAAGAGGTCCCTGGCTCACTTTCTTTCTCCCTCCCTTGTCTGTCTCTGGGGAGACTAGTATTCTCCTTTCACAGACCTGTAGGGGTCACAGTTGGATTGTACAACAGGCTGCATTCCCATCCTCGGGAAAGGAAATCAGAGCATTACACGGCCCACTTCCTGCTAAACTGTAGGCTGGAAAGCCAGCAGGAGGATGAGTGCCCACCACACACAAGCTGCTACCCCAAACCTGCACTCAGAGGTGGGTTCCAACCATTCCTCTGTCTCTCTCTGTGTTTCCCAGCTTCCACCACTAATGCCCCAGGAGATTTGTTTCCCATGGGATGTTTCTTGACTACAGCAGGTAGTGAAGCCAAATGTGTTCCAGGGTGAAAAGAGCGGGATGCAAATTCATGCGCAAAAGTGTGAGGAACAAAGATTTTACCAACAGGATGGGGTAAAGGAGATGGAGGAGGACAGAGATGCTTTAGATTAATATGATTTATACATGTGCAGTGCAATCAAAGGACTGGAGAAGGGCCTGATTAGTAACTTGGAACCCATTAAGGAAGGCTCATGCTGAAGACTTCTGTCTATGTCCAGTTTCCATGTTCACGTAAATGGTGGTGGTCCCTCAAGGTTGGTGCAAAGGGGCTTTGCTTCCTGTTTGTCTAACCTGTTCTTACTGAGAATCAGGTAGTACAGACCTCAAAAAGAAAAATCCAGATGCTGGAATTTGAGGAACTTCAGGATATGGGACTTGGGTCTTGGCAGATCTGCAGTGAAGTGAGATGGATGGGGTGGTTCCTGAAACCCTGACCTGGTTCCCTCTGGGGTCACTACCTACTTCTACAGTTCACTTATGGGGCTGTGGGTATGTTCATCTTAGCTTCTACATTCAAGGGAGCCTGCCAGTAACAGAGAAGTCACAGGGGTCATGCAGGAGCAAATGGACAGTGGTGTGCTAGAAAAAGGAACCATGTCATGAGACATTCATAAACCCCACATGAAAGCAGTCCCCTCAGCAGGTATTTTCTGCTGCTGTTGCACCAAACATCATGGCCTTTCTTCTTCTACAGGACAACTGAAAGGCTCCCTTAAACGAGCCTCATGCAGTTTCCCACATGAAGAGCAACTCAGAAACAAGATCATCCATCTTCATTCTCCGAGGTCCCCACGCTGAGAGTCACCCACAAGAACACCCAGGTTGCTATCAGAGTTCCCTCCCTACTTCTGCACCTCACACGGCTCAGGGAGGCAAAGTATGATCTGGCCATGACCCTCAGGAAGATGGATCCTTTCCATTATACGATAATTAAATTGCCTGTAATTATGTTTTTGACAGTGAAATACAGGCAGTAAATGATCCTAACATTCTTCGTTCCCTCCCTCTTCCCAGCCCCCCCCAGCTGCCCCTCCCCTCTAAATGCTGAATTATTTTACAGTTGATAGTTCCTTAGATTTGCCGACCTTTAAAAGCTGAACACTACATGCCTGCTGAATTTTAATCAATTTATTTTTTTCAACTGGAAATGTCAGACTTCTGTACGGAATTACTTGGTGCCGGCTGATGTGACAAAGACTCAAAGTTCAGCATCTGAAGCCGCAGAGGAGCAGAGAGTTGCGTGCATTAGCACAGATAATTTGCAGGATGTGAAAATGAGAGCAGGAGTGAGGGAGCATATATTTTTCATTAGCTTTGGTTTAGAGGGTTCGGGGACCTGCATTTATTTCATCCAGTGAACTCTGGCCTCATTAAATCCAGACCGTGGCAGATAATGACTGGAAGTAAGAAGCTGTGGAGGCCACTAAAGGGCAGAAGGTAAAGCGAGTTCTCTGCTGGAGCATGGAGTGAACCTTGGTGCATACAGGGACAGCGGGAGAGCAGCAACCTCTGCTGCGCCTGGTCTGAGGTACGGAGCATGGCAGAGAGGTGTAAGTCACCCGCACCGTCTGCCAGCCTCCACAAGGCCGGTTCATTAGCGCACATTATATCACCAGCTTCACTCTGATCCGTGAAGACACTGGGCTGTAACCTGAAGAGCCCAGCAAGCCTCTCACCTGCAGCGCTAGCCTTGCTCTGCCCAAGCACGGAGACGATTAACCTTCTCATTAGTGTTAAACTTGGCTGGCGCTGTTGAGGAGGATTAAAAATGCCCCAGCTGGAGCACAGCTTATCTATAAAGAGAGGAGGCCTACCTGTAAACACAGTCCGGCAGGCTCTTTCTTGCTGCTGGGGAAGCCCACAGCCATGCGTACGCACCCATAAGGAGCTCGGTTGTTTACACCGGCGTTTACTGGCTCTCCATTTCGTGGGTTTGGGGCATCACGTTTGCGAGCAGTAGCTACAGCCAAGGCAGTGCGGGGCTGGCTCTGGGCCTGTTCGCCCAGCATGCTGCTCTGCCTCCTTTCTGACCAGGGCATTTCTGTACTGTCAGTGGCTAGGACACTCTACATCAGTCCTATCCTGCATCTGCTACTACCCATCACTTTTTTCAGGTAAAAGTTACCACCTTCTAGTTTTCTTCTTCAAGTGATCTCCAATGTTTCCTGGCAGTGGTGTCTTCTATTCCAATCCTGGGCCCTGACAGCCCTACAAACGTGTTTCACTCCTATTAAAATTTAATTCCTTCTTTGTAATAGAGACTTCTCATCACATAGAACTGGATGGATAAATGTTTGCTATGGTGACAAGGACAGAGTATATTTAATCTTCCTTCCTTCTCTTCAAAAAAACTGTGCCTGTCGTTGCCCCTTGGCGCAGGTACATTAAAATCAATAATGAACCTTACAAGCGAATTTGTGATAAAATATGGTCTTATCTTCCTCCACTGAACTGTAATAAGCAGCTTTTTCAAAACCATGCATGCACTTACATGCAGCAAAAATAATGGGGTGACCGTGCATAGGTTCAAGTAAAGTTCCAAGTCTTCCTGGTGACTTAGTAGGTCGAGGTGCGACACAAACCCAAGTATCCTTCTAGTAGCACAGACTACATTTAGTTAGAGATGTAACTTCTGGAAACTTCAAAAGTATCCAAGAAGAAAGGGTAGTTTTCTATGGGTCCTGACCTTAAAACTTTCCTAAAGGTTTACTGTCTACTGTCTGAGACAAGGTTCAATGAATCTTTGGTCTGACACAGCACCACAGTTCCTTTATTATGCCCTTATTTCCCTGAAAGGGATTTTAATTGGAAAAAGCTCATTGGTTGCAGTCCTGTCTGGGGGAATGACCAGGTTAGATGAATTCCTAACTGGGAGAAGACTAACAGGTCTGGCATGGTCGAGAGAGGCAGAACTGAGTCACAGTGGTGAGGTGCATAGGATTTTCGCCTGAAGAGTGGACCCAGCTATGGTTCAGACCAGCCTGAGTCTGAATCAGGCTGAGACAAGGACTTGAATCTGTGTTTGCCAGATGTCTTAGGTGATTGTCCTGGTCATCGATATACTGACCCACCTGAGTATACCTGTTTGTACTCTCCTGCCCATGTTCAGTACATACAATTTTGAAAGTTCTCATTTTTGTCTGAGGAGGGAGAGAAATTTCTTTGAATTTTGAGACATTTTGTCAGGTAAGGGACTAAGGGACTCATTCCTGCTCTGTTGGTTTTTTTTTTCTTTTTTTAGCTTAGAGGTCCTACTTCTCAAATCCTCCCCTATCAAAAGGTTTCAGAGAAGGTACAGTAAGCCTGGGGAAAGCAGCCTAGCCCAGGCTTAGTAACTATTCATCAGTATTCCCTTTAGAGAAGGCAAATGTTATTATCCTCTTTGCCAAAAGGGAGTGTGAACACATCTGCTCCTCCACCCACCCTCTTGGCACCCCCTCCTGATACAAACACCCACAACTCACCCTCTGTCACAGCTCGACAGCCCACTACAAATGGCTGTGTTTAAGTAAGGTCTTGCTCTCCATTTTTACCCTCTCAGTAACTCCAATGAGTTCCTTGCCTGGCCGTTTGTAGCCTCCATTTGCTTCAGGTTACGAAAATGTCAAGCTCATTTGGAAGTTCCTTGCCCTCCTTCCTTTGCTGCAGCCATTAGTGGTCGTCTCCCTGCTGCAGGAGGCTGACATTTACATCACAAGCTGGGGTGGAAATAATAGCAGTTAAGTAGGACTTTGCTAATCACCAGTTATGTCCACCTTCAGAAATGAGCTCAGTAGGCCAGAGCTAATTTTCCTTTTTTCTTATTTTTCACACACTCATCTCCTCATCTATGCTTGCCTGGTTGTCCACCCTCCCATCCCATCCCCACTTATTTTTTGACTTGAGGCTGTGTAGGTAAGGTGTCATTCGATGAAATACAGGTGAAAAAAAAATCACTATAATTTTGGAGACAAGAACAGACTTACGTGAATTTACTCCTCTCTTCACACATGACCATCCTTGCCAACTCTCTCCATTCCTAGTGAGCCCAGCAAGTAAGATGCTAAAGCCCATTGACAGAACTAGCAATAAGGAGGGATCGAGTATGCAATCAGCACTGCTTGTGTCGGAGTTCCTGGGACACGCAGGCTTTCAAGGGTGACAGGACTTCAGCAAAGAAAACAGTTAGGTTCTGTCCACTGTCGTTTTGTAGTCCAAACACAGCACTGAACAAGAAAAGGGAGCCGGCATTTCCCATTACTGGTCACTCTCATGTCCATGTGGCTGTTTGACAAAGGGATGGATTAGGTGATCTCTGGAAGTCCTGTTCGCCCCTAATTTTCTATGATTCTCCAAGACTGACATTTAAGGATCAAATCAAGACTGGAAACTAGCTTCTGTGGGGTTCTACTAATCACAAGCTTCATTCAGATTGAAAATGAGTTTTGATCAGGGCTATTGATTTCCCTCCTTGCTTTGCTTTTTCAGTGTGTATGCATATGTGTGTGTTTGCGATTTTAACCTGAAAGACTTGAAAGCACCACTCCCTCCTCTTCCCGACTTCTGTGCACCTCCCCTTTGAAGCCCCGATATGGGACTTCATTAAAAAAAAGCAAACAGCAGCAGTCAGGAAGTGCAGAGGGAGGAGAAGTAAGAAGAACTGATGAGGACAGCAAATTTTTGAAAGCTGAAGAAGAAGGGGAGGAGCTGCAGCAGATGTTGCCAGCTGTTGTTCAGTGTGTGGGTGTCACATCAGCTCACCCCTGCAGAACGGTACAGCCCCACAAATTCTGCCAGTGTGCTGTGGCCCTGCTGCTGTCCTTACCTCTTTTAATTGATTCCTCTACCCAACCCTCCTTTCTGTCCTGCTCTCATAGTCTTCATTCACCAATACTCTTTCTGTTGCTCCATTCTGTGCTCTGGCCCTTACTGCTGTGTCTGATAGCTGTCAGCCAGCTGTTAACAACTGGGAAAGGGGAGTTGGGGAAAGCAATCTCTATTCATATGACTGAAGTCCTCTAAAAACATGAAATCAATCCAGTCTGTGTGCTTTGTATATAAAAAAGTCTGCTTGTTCTATAGCTTTTCTCTCTTCCCTTCTTGAAATTTGCTTGTTTTCCTAGGCTGACACTCTGCTTTATCATCAGAAAGGGAGTGCTGATGTATATTCTTCCTTCTGCGTATGTATACAACTGACTTCTACCAGCCTCAAGAAGTCTTTCTCTGAGGTGCCAGGATTTTCTGAAGCTCCACCAGATAGAAGCAGCTTGACTCCCCAGTCTTGCCAATCATGTCTAAAATTTCATTAATCCCTCCCCTGCCTTCCTCCCCCCTCTTCTCCCATTTGATCAAAGAATATTAGTAAGGGTGAAAAAAGGACGCATTTGTATAGACAGAAATGAAAGGCCAGTTGTCCATCTAACCTTAAATCTTCCCCTTATATAAATTCATTATGCCATTTTTATTCATCTGATCACAGAGTATTCTCCCTGCAGGACCTCCACCTTATCCAGTGTCTAACACAGATGCTCTTTGAAAGTGCACCAGTGAAATGTAATGTAGGAGACTTGTGTGCAGGATAGTCACTTCATTTTGTGCAGAGAGTGATCTTTTCTCTTTTTATCTGTGCTAGTTTCTCCATGACCCCTCTGCCCTAATCTCCATTCCCACTCCAGCTCCCAGAAGTCAGAAGAAGAAAGTGAAAACTCCTCTGTCCCTGCAGCTAGAAAGGTGTGACCCTCCGACCGCAAGCTCTCTAGCAACCTTTCCACCACATGCAAATTTTTATAGCATGTCGATAAAAGGATCTTGAGGCCAAATCGAGCAGCTGCCTGAATTGCTTGAGGGGAAAGAAACCCATTCAAAGAGTTTTATTATTATTATTATTAGATTAAACATTCAAATGAATGACCCAATCGATTTCAGATCTCTTTGTTCTGCCAACCCTTCTCGGGAATCTCATGAGCGCCAGCCAGCCGCGGGATGGACAGCCCTGCTCTAGAGAAAGCGAGGCGCTTCGGCAAGCACTGCTCTGTCTGCTCAGTCCCTCCAGCCCCTTGGGGTTGCTGTCACCCTGCCCTGCAGTCCCTGCCAGGCCACAACATTCAGAAGGTTTCAGCACTCAATGCTGGAGTGGGATTTCCCTGAAAATCCTGCTGCACTGGGTACTGGGTAGCTGTATGGGGAAAAGAGTGCTGGGAAATTTGGTTTCCTGAGAGTAGAGGATGTTGTGTCCTCATCACACTCATGGGGCTGTTAAGAGTTTTTGGGGAACACAAACAAATGCAAAGCTCTGCTAGGGTCACCACAGAGGTTCCTCCTCACCTCAAACGTTGCAGAATGAGCCTATGTTGTATCTGAGTGCCACTGAATCTAATATGGCATTGCATAATGTGATTAATTGATGGATTTTAAGAGTGTGTAACTAGCAGTGGACTGGACTTCAGTGCTTTCCTACTTTGAAGACTAACTAGAGACCCTCAGCTTCATCTGAGTGATCAGCAGTCTGACTAAAGCAAGGCTAAGCCAGCTGAACACCTCTTGCAAAGCCACATGTTCCAAGCCTCGTTTTTATTCCCCTTCTTAGTTCCTTGACCGTTCACCTCTCCAGCAGCAATCAGCCTCTTTGGCCTGTCATTGTCCTTGCTGTAATGATGAAATAATAGCCTGCTGCTCAGAGCTTGCCATCAGGATTGTCTTGAGTGCAGATGGCCTGGTATGTTATCCAGGCAAGGGAAAGTGCCAGGGGATGTATCCACCGGCTGTGAGAGCATCCACAGTTTCAGTGGTCCAGCCCAAATGTCCTTCCTCAATGGCATTTCTGCACAGCCTTCTGGGGGCAGAGCTGCAAGCAGGCAGGGTTTCAGGTGCCATGTGTATCTGCAAGGGTGCAGGTCCTGTCCTTCCCTCACTACTGCACAGAAACAAGTCACCTTGAATGTGTTCATTGAGGCTTTTTGATGTGGTACTAGATCTTCATCAGGAAACAGTCTCATTCTGGACTCATGCACTGCCCTTAGAAAAAACTACTTTTCCTCTCTGTGTATATCTTTACCTCTCTTATCCTTTTTTTTGTCTGCCGTATCATTGCTGACTGCAAACTGAGATTGTCTCTTAGAAGTATTTATGCAGCACTTCGCATGAAGAGATATCCTGGTCCTACATTCATAGTGTGAGTGTCTGAATGCATTACCTCAAGGACCTCATTGCAGGGCATCACACACTGTCCTCCATTCTGGACAGAGCCTTTCTACAGAGTTCAGTGTCTGGAGGGACCTTGCTTCTGCCTGTTTCCAGGCTCTTAAGAGCTAGCATCCATTTCGAAATTCAAACCAACTTCCCTGCCCATCCGCCTCTTGTTTGTTTGTTATTTTAATCTTCCTCCCTGGTCTACAGTGTGAAGAGAAAGAGCTGATTGACAGCTTAACTGTTTCAAATCAATAGAAAGAGCACTTGGAGATTAAAGCAATTTAAACAAGGTGTTTATGTGGTTTGGAGCTAAAACTGCACTTGAAGGAAACAAGCAGAGGAGATGAAGGAAGTGGGTCAGCCATGAGACACAGGGAAACTGCATGGGTAGAGGTGAGATTACAATAGGCTGGGATGGCTTTTTCATCAAAAAGAGATCACTGCTTTCCATAAAGGAGACTTAATCTTAAAATTGCTTTAGCCTGCGCCTGATTGTTCCATCGATTTAAACATGCTGGCCCTGCCCCTCTTTCTATCCTGATGCTCTCTAATCTCTGGCACATTTCGCTGTCTTTCAATCTCTGATTCAAAGTTGTTGTAACTGGGCTGTAGAAACAACCTCTCCCCCTGGAGCCACTTTCTTTGCCTTAAAGAGGTGTCTTGACTACATTTGGTTCACCAGGCTGGAGAACAGATGCAAAGCCCCAGCAGTACTGTGACTTCTGCCTCTAGCTGATGAAGTACTTCAGGGGCAACTTTGAAGTCATCTCAAAGATCCTGTTACATTTTTAATCAGTGCAAAGGCCTTGTCCCCTTGCTAAGTTACTTGATCTCCTCCCCTTCCCAGGCTTTTAGGTAATTGCTGTAGATGAGCAATACTCCGTATCAAGGATAGCTGAGCCAGGGCTATTGATCAATCCAAATGTACTGTTGGCATGGTTTAGAAGAGCTTTACTAACTTACCCTAGGGGCAGATCAGTTTTTTTAGCCAAATCTAGTGAGTTTCATGTTCTTCCTATTTTGCATAGCCCTAATGAGGTAGTAATTCAGCCTCTCCTTCCCTAGACACCCACTGTATGATGGCAATAATTTGCCCTGGGACATGCCAGTCTTTCTCCAGTGACCATAGAAAAAGCCCTGCTAATTGGTTTAGACTAAATGCCTGAGTTCTGGCCAGCTAAAGTCAGGGGGAGGACTCCCACTCTGCGTGACTGTATGTCTCCCAAGAAACAGCACTGCCACAGTGAGCAGGTAGGTCAGTTCTGCCTATGCCGACTGAAGATCTGACCCTGCATGGAGGCAATCCTGCAGAAGATGCACAAAGAACCTGTTCCAGACAGCTGAATTTGGGAGAGAGAGCAGCAGCATGGTGAAGCTCAGTGTAAAGGACAGGGAAACTTGGTTTGTCTGTAATTCCAATATTAAAATCTTCTCTAAATCTGCAAGTGAAGATCAACAAAAGCCAATAGCCTCCAGTGCAGACACAAAGGTTGACATCGGCTAAGTGCTTGACCTTTTGGGGCATCCACAGAAAATAAGAAGTCCTCAGGCCAGCTTTACAGCAACTGGACTGCCATAGAGTATTTCCTGATCTGTATCAGTCTCTGGGAGGTAATGTCAGGTCCCAGTTCTTTAGCAGGGACTTGAGAGCAGAGTATCAGAGTGGGTGGTAAATTACTGTTTATTTTCTGTGTCACCAGAAACATACAGCAGGATTCTGACTCTCTGACTTCACAAGAAGAGCATCAAGTGGAAACACCTGCTCCTTTGGTGGGGGAACTGAGTGTGTTTCGAAGGCCATCCATAGCACTGATGTATCCTGTTTCTAAGTGTTTATTATTTTCTTGGTGATAAGTGTCCAGCTGACATGGTAATTCACATGGTGCCAGAAGAGCTGTCACGGCTCTGTGCAATTCGAGTGTGCCTTACAAAGGCACGTTCCAGCTTCCTGGGTGATGCGCTGCTTGCACCGATGCTGAGTGTTGTTTGGTTCATCATCTCATTGCTGGGCCTTTCAGCTGTCCCACTCTCTGTGTTAGGCACTGCTTGCTTCAACATGCAGCCTGTAACATAACTGGGCTTTCCAGAAGGGACTCCTGAGTATGTGTAGGTCTGTGGATCTCAGTATGGGACATAACTCAGGTGAGTGGACATGGATTCAAGAATTCAGGTTAGTCCTACCACTGACATGAGGAAATTAACTCTACTGCTTTGTGAGTCAAGTTGCTTATCTCCAAGACAGGGATCATTATAATTGCCTGCCATACAATCATTTTGGATACGATTTGCTGAAATTCTGGCCTGGTGCTTGACTGGTGTCTTTTGAAGTGGACAGCTTGCTCTGCAAGGAGAGAATGGTGGCCTGTGTGTGAAGGGGCAGGACTTTTGGTGGTGGTTAATTATTAGAAGCTTTGTTTAACAGAGAGGCTAGAGATCTGAGTGAGGTGTTGGTTGCCATGTAGAGTCCAGACACACCTCAGCACTGATAGGGATTCATAAACTGTGAAACACAGTCTTAGCACGGCCTGCTGCTGGTGGGTATTCTCCAGCTGAAGCAGTGCCAGATTGGGCTCCTGCCACTCGAGGTCCAGTCTTCCAGCTCTCCTACACAGCACAGATGGGGTTTAGCTGGGGGCTCTGGGGTTTGCACTCGTACAGCTTGCAGACTTGCAGCACCGTATCGATCTGACAAGGGGACACCAAACTGCAGATCATCTCATCTGCAGCGGCAGGCACTGAGACCAGGGAGGAAGTGTGATCCAAATCAACCTAAGACAGTACAAGAATCCTTCTGAACAGCTGGTTTTGCCCCTTATACCCTGCTTTTAATTTTCCGGAAGGTGTAGTCCATGCTGGTTGCTCAGAGGGCAGGGCAACTTTGCAGGGAGACAGTGAACATTTGGGATTAACTTAGTGTCAGGAAAAGCTTCTGCAAAATCACCAGCCTCCCATGGGCTACTCCCCCTGTAATGGGCTGGAGAGCCTGCTGAAGTGGGGAGAGAAAGGCATCATGTTTGCAGCTTTTATTCCCCTCCTTCCCTAGACTCTCGCATTATAAATCTTGGGTCATTTCCATTCCTCCCTGCCCACCTCAGAGCTCGTATACATATGTTATCCTCCAGCTGACAGATTCAGCAGTGACAGATTATCTGAGCCGGAGAAGGGCCATTTGGATCCTGAGAAGCTGGCGAGGTTGGTGGAAGAGTCCAATGGCCGACAGCAGGAGTGCAAAGAGAGGAGAGGTGTGTTTTCTGCTTGAAATCTGAGAGGAGCCAGAAAGCACAGAGAAGCAAGGAGGATGGCTAAAGCCATCGGGCCAGAAGATATACATTTTACTTCAGGTCCTGAGCTGGCTACTCATGTCTAAGGTCTCTTTGGTGGCTTGAAGGCTAAACTGTTACCTAGGCCCAGGAAATGGTCTCCAGTATGTTTCTACTACTTAGTATCTAACTGTGTTTCCATTTGAGTACAGGCAGTAGTGTGGCACAGTCAGTTTTCACCCAGGCCAGGGAGTAAGTAAATAACACTGTACTATCAGAATAGCGTAACCCCTTTTCCCCACGTCCAGCATGCTGAGAAAGGCTGTTACATAGAGAAAGGGAAGTTGTAGGGAGATGCAGGTGCACAAGTTGGGAGAAATGATAGAAAGATGCATGAGAACAAAGCAAGGTCAATTCTGTTACCTCCTCACGGGGTGACGATCAATGCATTTGCACTGTTGGCCACTAATCTGTGAAAGTCTGCACCAGCTGAGCACTTAAATCATGAGTTTTGTGTGCATGTGAGGGCATACAAAATGTTTCATGTTTCATTGTGTTCTGCTAGTAAAAAGAAAAAAGAATTGTACTGGAGATACAGCAAGGATATCTTCACCAAACATGCTGAATAACTACTGGGCCTTTTTCATGAGGCCCTAATTCTCCAAGAAATTGGAACCTGACTAAAACATGAGCCTATTCCCCAGTTCTTCACACCACACAGAAAATATTCCAAATTTAAATCTGATTAATTCACTTTTTGAAGATAAAAGCGGGAGGGGAAAAGGCACTGAGTTCCCACTCAGATGTGTGGCTAATTCTTAGGAATGTGACAACTCTGCAAATCAAACCGCTTCACTTTGGCTGTTGGGGGAGACACATGCAACTTGGCATCGCCCAAGAAAGTGTCCCATTTGCTCACAGTGTGGTGAGACTGAGGATGTCATTCAGTGATAGCCTTCCTCACCTAAATATGAAGAGCTACTCATGGAGACACTAGAGGCATGACAAAGTATATCAAATGCCATCATACGACTTATGAAAAGAGGAACTCTGCAAAGGGAAAGGAGCTCCAAATTTCCCAGCTCATCTGATCTCATGGAACTGTGAACATTCAGAGGATTGAGGCTTGGAGGCCTCTGGCTGCTCCTGATGTTGTTGCCTCCATGGAAATAGTTCCTTCCAGCTTGCTTTTAGGAGGCCCAGTCAGTATTGTCTTACATGGAAATGACTCTCTTTGGGGAAAGTGGCGTGCTGAATAGCCATCCCCCTCCCCAACAAATCATGAGGCCCAGTCTTTGGTGTAAACCATGAAAGAGCCTCTACAGGAAGAGGGAATATCACTTGAAGGGTACCAGGTGCCACCAAAACTGCACTCACTTTCTTCTGTATGCTTCTGGCCAAATCCAGCAGATAAGGAGGGGAATCTGCTTGCAAGAATGACGTGGCTGTTGCATTGCAGGGTGCAGGAAGAATGTAGTCCCTTAAACCAACAAGCAAGTGGGCTTTCAGATCCTGCAAGGGGGAGTAGCGTTATGCCATAGACTGTATGAGACCAAGTTCATTGATGTGCCTCACTGCACCGGTGAACACCTGCATGCATTATGGCAGCTGCTAGAAGGCAGTTCCAGGATAATGGCAAGAACTCATTCTAATACAACTCCTCAGTAGTGTGAAAGGTGATGGGTGAAGATGGGGAAATTTCTTTCCTATGGCTGCTCTTTCCCTCTACATTCGGAAGTCTGAGATTTCCACTCCCCCATTCACAGGTATAATGACATGCTCTTAATGGCTGTAAAATTACAGAGCTCTTTTTTAACTCCAACAACAGCATATCACACTCTGACCTCCTGCAGTAGTGAATTACATGAACTGACTACACAGTACATCAGGTGTTTTTTCTTTTAACCTGTATTAAATTTACCTAACCATTAATCTAATGGAATAACACCATACTTTTCATATTATGGGATAAGGCAAGAAGACTATGAGATTGCTTTTCACTGTACCTCTTCTAATTCTAAAATACTCCTGCCATTAACATTTCTTCCCAGGCTAAATATCCTCTGAGATTTCTGACTACATGGGGTAGATAAAACCCATTTAGGGCACCAATAGCCTTTGTTTCCCTTGAATTTTTCAGTCTCAATTAAACATCTTCCCCAGTGTGAAATGACCCGGAACATACTGTCTAAGTATATCCAGTCTAAATTTGGTCATATCTTTCTTCAACAGCTAAGAGACATGGACGGTGGCTGTTTGCCTAATGCAAAATATTCAGATACAAATTCCCACAGAACAAACTTCCTCCTCTTTCCTGAAGTGGTAATGTTGTATTGAGACTGTCCAGGCAATATCCCCATGCTACTGTCCTTGCCTACAATCTTCTGTGGAATACATCATATTCATAAAAAGACGGTATTGGAGAAATCTGCTACTCTTCTCTCTTGCTGCACCAAAATGTCCCTCTTATGAACCGAATATGTCAAATGATCTTGTAAATTCATTGCATGAAATAATCCCTTTCAGAAGTTCCTTTAGTGTGGATGGCCAGTTATCTACGGTACATCAGATGTTGCATTGGTGAGGAAGACTGGACAAACATTTACAAGTCCCTTCTCTATCATAACATTGATGATCTCATGTGGTCTAATGAGTAAAGGTTCTCTTGGATTGAATATGTTGCTAGATTAGCTTAACAAACCACAGGTACCATCTTGGATGTAACACTACCCTGGAGTATCAAACCAGAACTCCCAACAGTCTTCAGGAAGTAGAAAATGACCCCATCCCTCTGTGGGTGAAAAACACACTTGAAAGGTCATTCCCAACAAAACATCAACCAAATCTGATGTTTCTGTTTGTATACCATCCCTTTCCTGGGATGCTACAGTCTTTCCTGATCCCAGATCTCTCATACGCTGTCTCAGTCTTTTTGCCCTCTGGCCACTGCTCTGCCTCAGACTAGCAAATATCAGCCTTCAACCTAATCGAGTTTCTGGAAAACTGTTTTTGAGCTGGAAAAGACCGGAACAGTTAATACAATAACATTATCCTGTGATTACATAGAATCTTGGGGCTATCTTAAAAGGTAGGAGAGTATCATTAACTATTTATCACAGATGGCAAGGTGCAGGGAAGGGAAATGATTTATTTGAAGCTATATCTCCAGGCAGAGGTAAAGGGGAACCCGGGAGCCCTGACTTCCAGTTCCATTATAGAGTGTAAGTGGAAACCAGCTGAGTGCTTACAAGCCTCTCCAGGTACAGGAAGCACCAAGGCTGCTCTAGCAGACTTGGCTGCCAGCCAGCTGGAGAAAGAGAGCACATATGGGGTCCAGCTGAAATAAATGAAATCCTCTCATGGGAGTTTTGGATTTAATTGGCTGTTTTATGACCAAGAAAGCTAGCAAAAATCTCTGGACATGTCCCTTTCCTGCAGCTGAGCAGCCTGTGAAGTCTGAACCAAGTGCCCTAAACATGGCTTGAATCTCCAGAGACCTTTTTTGGGGTTTGTGCTTAACAAAACCTGTCCCTTTTTGAATGAGATTAGCCCTTTTTATCAGTACGAAGCTAACTCATCTCAGTGACACTGGCAAAGGAAACACCACCGAGATGAGGTCTGTTGAGGCTGCAGGCCTTCTGTGAGGATGAATGCAAACATATTTTCCCAACACTCCCTCTGCATACACCTTCCACCTCTGAACAACCAGCTCCAGCACCAAAATGGGGCGCCCTGGAGACACACGCACCAGGCAGGCTTTGAGAAGCTCTAGAGACCTGCCGTCCCTGAGCAGGTGTGACTAAGAACATGGATACTTGCCCATGGCTTGCTTCTCTCTGCTCATATTTCCCATTTGCTTTCAGTTCCAGCATCAGCCTTACTTTAACTTTGTTTATCAATTTTCTTTTCTTCTTTCAATCTCCCTTTCTTTCCCTCTCTTTCTTGCTCTCCCCTTCTCTCCTGGGCTAAGCCGTAAAAACACTTTGCCCAGGCAGTTTGGTGAGGGGAGCTGTACAGATGGAATAAGGGGGAGTCACAGATTTAAAAACATCTTTGGGATCAAGGAATTTGAGCTATTTTTATGTAGTGGCATAATTACAGCCCTTGGGGATCTTGGTTCAGTGGAGGGGTCCTCCATAGAGCAGAGCAGCTGCAGGGGGAGCTTCGGGGTACCGGGGTGAATGTTTGACACAGATGACAACAGAGTCAGGGCAAGATCCAGAAGAACAGTAGGCAGGATACAAAAGATCTCCCTTGAGCTAGTTGCTCCCGCAAATATGTGTTGACCCCTGACATCATGGCAGATGCTCCAAAACTAAAGTAACCAGAAAGGGAAAGCTGGAAAGCTGTGCCTGTATTTTCACAGAGAGTCTTGGTCCTTCCCCTGTTTGCTAGCTGTTAAACGATGCTACTCCTAGCATCGGGAGCGGAGGACCAGGCTCCCAGTCCCTCACCCTTCCTGTGGGGCAGGGGCCTTGTCTCAAATGGTAGTTTTTGGCCTGGGCTCCAGGTCTTCTCCGCCACCTCATAGGGACCCTGAAAGAGGGAGTCTCAGCTGCTCTTCCACTTGCCTCATGATGGAGCCAGAGCAGCATGTGGACACGGCACTGTGTGCCGGGGGAGCCTACCTGCCAGGGAAGGGGCGCGAGCAGCCGTGCAGCTCACTGTAATTTCTCTAATGGCTTTCTTTGGGTTGATAGATATTGAAGAAAGCTTGTTGCTGGGGCAATTTCCATGGAGAGATAATAAGAGATCATTTTCAAGTGAGCAAAACTTTAATGGCACATTCTGGTAATGAGGCAGCAAGGAGAGTAATGACCGGAGACCTCAGAGTGCGAGCACATCATGAGAGAGGGGGGAGTAACTCTTAGTTCACTGCTTGAGACAAACATTTGAGGTCTGATCTTTGTCCCCTTGAAGTCAGCCTGGAGTTTTGCTGCTGACTGCAGAGAGAGCAAGATTTACACTTAAGTGCTGATAATGGGGCTGGGTGGCTCCATACAGAGGTCCTGGTGAATTCATTGAAGAAGCAGGAAGACCCTGGTAGAGCTCACACACCAAAAGCTCCAGCCTCCTCCTTCTGCACAAGGTAGGCTGGAAACAATAGCCAAGGAAGAGCTGGTTACTCCCACACACAATAGTGTACTTTCTCTCTGAAACCAGAAGGAAATATTTTTAGCTTGTGTATTTTCAGGGGCTGAATTCCTAGATGAGCAGGAAGGGTGTATAATGGATGGTGAAGCTCCCTTTTATTTTAAGGTCTGTGTCGTGTGATGGACATCTTCAGAAATCCATAGGACACAGCTCTGGAATTCAGGGAGGGCTGTAGCGCCAGAGGGTTGGTGTGCAGAGATCAAGGGTTCATGGATGGGGAAAAGGAATGATAAAAGAGAGACTAAGGAAGGCACACATCTCCTTCAGCTTTTATATCCAAGGAGAACTATATTTATCGGTCTGGCCAACTCATGCCACTCTGGCATGAGTGTAAATATGTGACATATGTGACCCAGCAGCATAAAAGGCATTGCTGAATTAAGGGAGCAAACTGTGCCCCTGTTAGACCACCGCAAATAACCACAGAATGCAAAGGACTGTGGAGAATCTATGCGGGGCCAGAGATGACTCATGGAAACCAGATTTTCCCCTCAGTTTTTCAGAGTCAGGAAGTTCCAGTGAGAGTCTGGCACAAAGCCCCAGACACTTAGGTGTGATCTAGATCAGCCATGGTTCTAATAAGCTGAAAGATCTGGAATAGGATGGAAAAATCTCCTAAATCCTAAGGTACAGATTTTTTTTCTAGCTAGTTCTAAATCTTGGATAAACCTGGGAAGAATTGCCCCATGATTAAAATGCAAAAGTTAGTGTGGTTGTTTGCCTCCACTTAGAGACATGAAGGTGCTTCATATCTCTCCATGCCTTGAATTCATCCCTGTAACCTGGTTTTGGCCTCTCTCTCAAGGAGGCCCCTCATCAGCCATTTCTTAAGGGCAGGCAAAGCCAGTTGTTGTTTATCTCCCCTCAGAAAAGGGAAGGTGAAGGGTCTGCTTTCCTCCAGCCTCGTTAACAGTTGTTTCATTAATCACAGCTTTCTCTTCAAAATCAGAGACAATCTGTCCAATTAACATTAAAGCTCTGGCAGTCACTTGTGACAGTGGGGAACTTTGCAAGCGGCACTTTGACAACAGTCGCTAATAAGTCTAACATTTTAAAAGCTTCTCACAAACAAAACAGACCGGTTTCACTTTGTTAATACCCTGCACTCCCTGTTTTTATGAGCAGTGGAATGAGCCTCCTTTCTGTCCACTTTTATGCTAGATCTCAGCAGAGCCAGGTTCCCAAAATACCTACCTCACGGACCTCTGTCTTTGTCCATCACATCTTAGCACCCTCCCAGGTTTAACTAGGCAATTCCTTTCTCCTGGAATATACCCCCAACCAGGCTTTAACACTGGACTACACTTGAAAGAACTGAGTTTCATGGAACTGTAGGTCAGAAAGAACTGGCTCTTTAAAGTGGAGGTCCAATAGAAAAGGTGATTAAAAACAACTCATAGGGGTCACGCCTAATGAGCAGAAAATAGGAGAAATAGTAGGTTGTGGAGAAAAATTTATCCAGTTAACCACACGCCTCTTAGTCTAACCTTGACTAAAGATTTCAGAGTGAATTTTGAAGGAAAGACCAATTAAATATCCAGAGATAAAGGGGAAATGAGATAAGATGCAACACAGGTTTACAAAATGTAGATTGTGTCAGACTACCGTGATAGCTTTGTTTTGATAAGATACCTGATTTTCTAGACAAAGGAAAAGCTGTTGATCTCTTTTATCTAGTCTTCAGTAAGGTATCTATCTGATGGTGCCATGTGGGAAATTATTAGTGAAGCTTGAGGAAATGAGGATTAATAAACTGTAAGGTGAGGTGCAACTCTCTGGAGGGAATTTACTTAAAAGTTTCTCACAGAACAGTTTTGGAACTGATCTTCTTTTCTTCTTGTGGATGATCTTTGCAGTGAAAGCAGGATCATGAGGCTAAAATCCCCCAGTGGCATAGAACTGGAAAATTTTGGCAATACGGAGGAGAATGAGAATACGAGGCAGAAAGAACTACATGACCTTGAGGATAAGAATAATAGAAATGAGATGAAAGACAAAAAGTTTGAGATGAAAGTCACAAATCCGAGGACTTGTAATAGCCTCAGCTATAATATGGGTGATGCTCCGCTGGAAATGATCAAGGAGGAGATGTGTGTGGTCTGAATGACTTCAGACTGACTAAGATATCAGCCACAGAAAGGTAAATGCTGTGCTGGGTGTATCAGGCGGGGTATTTCAGCAAATATAGATAAGTGATAGTGTCATTGACTAGAGTTCTGGCTTTGTAAGGTCAAGATAGATAAGCTTAACCTTGCTTGACTGCAGAGGAAGGCTGGAAGAACAAGAGAGCAGAAGAGTGAGGAAGGATGGTAAAACAAAGGCTGACATGAGAGAAGCTCCAGAGAGGTAAAAGAGCTGTGTAAACTGATGGGATAAGGCTTCTGAAGCAATGAGAGCACGTATGTGCTCAGACCAGAATTAGGAGAAAAGGTTTCTTGTCTTCTGGTGGAAGCTGCAGGGAATAAAGAGAATGCTTTCAGATCTGAGCTTTTGATTTCACACCTGCAATGACAAGGACTGGCCTTGCTAGCTGGGCATGTCCCTAACAATCGTGTGGTCCCAGCTAGGACATTTCTTCATTGAGTCCTTTATAATATTCTGGCCAGTTTTCTCATTCCTGATGCTCCTGGGAATCCCTTGAGGCTCCTGACAGAGAACCAGTACATCTATGTGGGAAACTGAAGTTGTGATTGCAGCACATGTAGGAACATCTCAGCTTTAATGCAGCCAGGAGAGGTAACAATATCAGGCAAAACAGAGTGGCAGAGGAGTTAAGCTGGCATAGGGACCCAAGCTGTCTGCCCAGGGTCCCAGTGATCTCATTCCTGTCCTGTGCTATCACATTTTTACTGCTCTGGGTTAACATTTCTTGCTACTTTCTTCCTAACTTACATCAACATATGAGACAATTGCCTCTTCATTTTGCTGTCTAAAGGTACTGAAGAAGGTTAAACTGGCATATGGAGTCAGGCGAGCTGATACAGTTTTTACAGTACAGTCCTGTCGCTCCTGCATTAAAGCCATTTTAACCGGTACTTGCTTTTTTATTTCTGCTTTACATTTGCTTCTTTTACAGGCCTTTTGTGAAACTGGGACAAGTGTTTTCTGATGAACTGACTATGGATTTGAGGATGTTGCTGGGAAGACTATTTACTGGGTAGGTATGAACCGCGCTTAGATCTAAAGGAACTGTTAATACCTTGTCTGGCACAAGGCTATGACACGTGTCACAGCTTTGATTATGGCTGCCAGCCATGCTGGGAAGTCAATGTGGGATGAAAGACGATTGGGAAACAGATTCGAACAGTCAAGGTGATATACCTCTGGAAGGGGATGGGAGGGAGAGGGGGAAAGGCTTTGGTAATCCTGCAGGTCAGGACCAGCAATACACACGTAATTACATGTAGATGCTGGCATGATGGGAGAAAAGTGTCTAAGGAAAATTTCAAAGAGTTTTCTCCCCTGTTGTGATTATTATGTTAGCAGCTGCCAGGCATTGGGGAACCTGCTGGGCCCTGAGGAAGAAAGAAGCAGGAGCTGTGGACTAGGGGCTGCATCTGAATGACAGGAGTGTCCTTCCCTGCCCCGTTCAGAGGTGTCTCAGCCTAGCAAACAGGTATGTGCCTGCTCAACTACGTGTTACCCATTCCTGCCCCTGCCCTTCTCCTTGCCCAAACAGCTCAGGAGATATCACTAGAGCATGTGTGTACAGGGAAGACAGCTCTGCTAAGGCCAGAGTCCTCTTTCAGATACATATGTAGAGTGTCAGGCTTAATCTCACCGTTTGTGTTGAGCTACCGGATTAGGAAGCCCCCCTCCTCTTCCTGAGGGATCACAGTGCTGACAGGTTGATGGTGAACCTCCAAATGTCAGTACTTGTTCCCTTCAGAAAAGGTCGATGCCCCAGCACTTCTGGGCAGTGACACTGTGACCTTTTCAAAGCATGGACAGATGGAAATGGCTCTGTGAAGAAAGGCCAGGGCAGGAGGGCAGCAGACAGCTATTCCAAAAGTCTGTTTTAGTGGCAGAATGTACAAGTTTCTCAAACACACAAGCATTTATGTCCAGCTCCTCAGCTGCTCTAAATTGGTTTACAGCCAGTAACTTCAATGGTGCTGTAGTACTCCTACCAGTGTGTTGTCTGCCTCATCTTGCTATCTGTCCTTTTATCTGCAGGGTGCTTCTCTAGTTCCTCCCCACACTGAATGCACCCGTTTCATTTTCTTGTCATGCTCCAAGGATCTAGTTTTCCTCTCCCTGATGCTTGGAGAGTCATTTACCTTCATGCAGGAGAGGTAAGAAGTGGTGCCATGTCTGAGGTCTCTACCTGTGCCACCCCATCTCATCTGTCCTGTAGATACCAATCTAGACACAAGGTTGTAAAGCTGAGGGGAAAGGGTTTAGCTTCCATGTGCTGTCAGGTGCCATGTATTAGACCACTGAAAGGGAATGTGAAGAGAAGAGAGGTCAGTACAGAACTAGCAAGTGACACATATTGGTGCTTCTCTCACTAAGATGCTTTGCCAACATATCTCCATGAAATGAAGACAAAAACTAGATGAAATTTGCATTTCAGAGCCTGTATATGCCCTGAATCTTTGTCAGGATAAGAATTTCCTCCTCCATGTATCAGTACTATGAAAGGGGGGTTGCAGTTGCATGGCTCAGAAAAGAGAGGAGAATATTTAGTCCAGGGT
Organism: Dromaius novaehollandiae; assembly: GCF_036370855.1. NCBI lineage: Eukaryota > Metazoa > Chordata > Aves > Casuariiformes > Dromaiidae > Dromaius > Dromaius novaehollandiae. The sequence goes on from NC_088117.1 coordinate 5,846,902, forward strand.
CCCATCAGCCCCATTTTCAGTGTGATTTTAGATGTTTTCATTTCAGGACAAAACACAAAAGTCTTTTCTGTCTGAACTCAGTGAAATGCCTGTCTTACCGCCCGACATCTTCAGAGGTAGACTCATGCTCAAATGGACAGATGAATTGGGGTCCAAACCTGGAGCTATTTCAGAGATGAGAAGAATAGATAAAGCAGATCCCACACCCTCAGGAGAACGCAGTTGTGTAAAATTGTCTTACTGGCCAAATGAGATGAAACACGGAGCAGGTTTAATTTGTGTGTTACATTCTTGTTAATAACAATATCTAATTACGGCATCTGGCGACAACTTAATGGAGAGAAAAGGAAAAAATCAAGAAGGCTTTATTGAATTTTTCTTCTGACTCCAGCTCTCTGGATTTAAATGAATCCATCATCGGGATAGAGCCTTGTTTGTCTGAATCTATCTTCAGCCCAGCAGTTTAAGTTGCAGTCTTATTGTCTAGGACCTATCCCTTAAAATTGAAGTCGGCATTCTTATGAAGATGATTGCTTGAAGGGGAAATTAACCTTTACGATGTGATGATGGAAGTTGTTGTTCATTTTAAGAGCCTGTGAAGATTGTTGGGGGCTGGGAGTGATGAAAACTGGACTAGGATTTGGGGATGCAGATGAGAGGCGGAAATGGAGTTTGCCTTGGACAGGGATCCTCTCATCTCCTTTTTCATGTCTGATTTTATTGTGGGGTTGTTATTATTAAAAAAAAAAAGGGTTGCGAAAGAGCCTGAAGGCTTATTTGTATGTGTGTACAACATCTCATGCAACAGGATCCTTATCCCTGGCTAGGAACTTTATGTGATCCTAAATAAAACATGGCTGAGGCATCAACAGGAGGGTGGTTAGTTTTGTTTGTTACGTGCTGCACATTCCCTTTTCTCCTCCTGCTGCTGGCTTGCAGAAGAGACAGCCATGCTGTCCACAGCCTTTTGCAGAGGGAAAGGCCCTTTGGCCTTCTCTCCCTGTTATCTTTTAATGTGAAAAACACCAAGGCTCTGCATATCAATATTGTAAGGCCTAGCCCCTCACAGTATGTCTACACTGCAACCCAAAAGTATAATGCCAGCTTGTGCAGACAGACCTGAATTAGCTGTAAACTCAGGTAGGGAAGCAATGTTTCTACAACAGTTCAGCCTGGGTAAATCTTTACCCTCGCAAAAAGGAGTCCAGCAAGGGCAGGAGTTTAGCACTGATTAAACAGTTCTGTGTAAAATAACACTAAATATTTTTTGTGCTATTCTACGTGTGACTGATCTCCTGTAACAGGACACGTACAATTAACCAGCAGCTTTGCTATTAATAACTATCCCTGAGTATATGGATAAAATGAATTGGGGTCTCTGTGGATTATTGCCTTTCTCCATCTGACACCTCTTTAGTTGAATGACGTGGAACAAAAAGGGTATCTTAAGAGTATATAATTGAGTGTGTATTAGGGTTTATGAAGAGATTCCTACAATAACTGTCATGTTCTACCTGAAGGAGTAGCTGTTATGTGAACATGCCAAAGTACCACTTTCCTTGCTATGATCTTAGTTCTCACTTGCTCTCTTTGCATTAGCTTAAAATCTACCTTAGACAATGCCACTGAATGCAGCCTGAGTAATGACTTGAGTGCAAAATAAGGATGGGAATAAAGAATGAGATCAACACTTACTGTCAGAGGCCTCAAATCGGGCACCAAAGTAAAAGGAGGCCTGCTATTTCAGAGGTAGCTAGCTTCTGTTGCTTTCACCAGCGACAGCTTCTCTGAAAATCAGGACACATTGATTTATATCCTGTTGGAAACTAAAGATCTATGTTCCACTCTGCAAGGCATTGTCAAGTCTCTGCTCCAAAGGGGACAGTTAGATCAGGCAGACAAAGCACTGGAAAGAAAATCGAGGCACTGAGAGGTGAAGTGACTTGCTTTCAATGTCACAGCGGGCTGGTGGCAGAGCCAGCAAGAGGAGCTCTCTATATTGGGCTGCACTGTTGGGCATCCTGACATGGACACCCTCCAAGGGTAGGTGCATTGCCTTGGGCAGCATTGCTGTGTGGCTTCATTCAAATCCTCCGGCTCCCACTGATACCAAACCATCATGCAGCGATGGAAAACTGTGGCCTTGCACGTTGCTTTGAGCCAGATCCTCAGCTGGAGGGTACTGGCAGGGTTGCACTGTTGTGGGAATGACAATCTGAGGGAACATGTGCTCTGAGAAATGAAAACTACCTAAAGTTCTAAACACAGTTTTGTAGTGGATGCAGCAAGAGGGAAACTGAACCCTTACATTCCCATTATTGGCCTTCTCTGAGGATGTGCTTGGAGACCTGCAGTTCCAGGACAGCACTGTAGTTCTGCTGCATGTGATACCAGACAACAGCAAAATGAGGAATCTGTGAGATTGCTCAGACTTTGACAACAGGAATGCTAGCCTGATGCCCTGCTTTGCATTTGTCTGCTTTTTCCCACTGTCCTGCTCTCCAGCATTGCTGTGCCCCTGCTCCTGCCTCCCCAGAGCACTCCCTCTCTCCAGAGCCCAGCAAAGTATCTTCCCAGGAGGGGAGGGAGAGGAAGGCTGGTGCTCCAGCTCCTGCTCAGCAGTGTAGCAGAGCAGTGCAGCATGGCCACACATGGGGGGCCAGAGCAGCTGCATGCTGGGAGGGGAGGGGAACTCATGCTGGGGAGGAGAAAGATGAGGTTTGTGCCTCCTCCAGTGCTATTTCTTACTCTGGTGCAGCTGGTAAGCACAGCAATAGTGATGGAGAAGAGACACCATATTCTCATTTCTGTTTAGAAAGCCCCAAGCTCCATCTGACTAAGGGTCCAAAAAGTTTAATAAGGTCAGGATGCCTGGAGGTATCAGGATATTGATTCCTGTGCCTGCATTGTGGAAGATCCCAGAGACATCGCCTTGTTCTCTACACGGCCAGTCCCAGACTTGCTGCGCCAGTGCCCCTTGCCAATGGGGCAACTGTGTCTGGCTGCTTTGTTCATTCCCTGGATGTCCAATGCCATCCTGACTGCAGGAGGAGGCCCAGCATGCCAGGAGTCTGCACCGCCGGGGATGGGGGATCCGAGGGGTCAAAGATCAGATACACAAATAAAAGACAGGAGATTTTTCTAGGGATCCTGAAGGGATTAGCCAGAACTGCTAAAGTTACTGACTGCGAGCCATCCTGAAAGACAGGATCGGTCCTGTGCCAGTGGGAGAGGAGGAAGATTTGCTTTCACACTCTTCAAGGACACGTTGTATATCACCGGTTCCTCTGACCTTCTCCAACTGAAATGTTTGCTGCTCTGTTACATGTTAATAAAATGTTGGCTTTGATGAGTTAATGCCCTCTTGGGATTTGGGGGTGCTGGGGTGCTCTCATTAAAGAAGATGCAGAGCTTACCAGGAACTGGGTTTCTGCTCTGCAGCCTGGGAGCAAGGCTGATTAATACAAGCACAAACCCTTCCTCTGGCTAGGAGGTGGTTGGTACAAGGCTGGCCCAGGGCATGGTGGAGTAACAGAGAGACTATTTGCACCTGCCTGTGGACATACACCCCGAGATGGTTTGTGAAAGGATGCTCTGCCTCCACAGCTGCAGCCAGCCACCATGTCCTTTCAACTCCAATGGCTCAGGGGGAATCTCTCTTTGTATCCCAAACCCTCCTTCCTTGTCACCAGCCCAGCCCTTTTTCCATTGCTGCCCTGGATCTTTCCATCCTATTTTCCTTCTCTCACCTCCCTTTCTATCCCCTCTCCCCCACCACCTTTCAGGCTGGCTCATCTCTCTCTCTCTCACACACACACACACACACACACACACTCACACACTCAAGCATTCCAGAGCCACAGACCTGCCAGCAGATCCTGACTGCTGTGGGGCTGTGGGATGCCCTGTCACCTTCTGCTCCTCCACATCTCTCCTACCCTATTCCCCACTGATCTATTGCAGGGGACAGGTAACCTCAGCCAGAAAGATGGATGCTACAATTACATTCCCCTTTCCAGCAGCTCTTTCCCCTTGCTTCTTCCTGATGGAAATTGTGGGCAAGAAAAATCTATTATTACTCTCCAAATCATATCAAATATTTATCAGGGTAATTCTCTAGTTATCACCACCGATTGCAAGCCTTAGTCACGTAGTAAATCTTGTTAGTGTCATCCCTGGGAATGTGTCTCGTCTGTCTCCTCAGCTGAGTGCTGCATAAACCAGGCTGCCCCAGGGGAATGTAGCTTATGGGAAAGTGAGTGGCAAAGGAGGAGACGGAGGCAACCAAAGATGGTGTCAGGCTTCCCAAATCTCTTTTCTCCCAGGATGCAATACTAGGTCAGTTCAAGATGCAGCTAAGGGGAGGTCAGGCTTGTGGCATGTGGGAAGGGGAGCTCTGTTAGGCCACATCAGCTGATGCCTCCCTGACGTGCTAGATGCTGTACACGTAATAAGCTAGTTCCTAACCAGAAACTGCCCGAAATAGGCAAGGGTAAAAAAGAGGAAAGGTGTATTAACCTCCACAGCAGAGAGATGAAGTGAGTTACTCAGGGCCACACAGGGAGTCTGTGGCAGAGTCCAGAACTGAGATTAACGTCTGTGAGCCTGAGGCTAGCAGGTCAGTTACATGATTATTGCTCTTGGAGGACTGTGGCTGGTTTGAAACTGTGCTGTTCCCGGAGGTGCTGTAAGTCGGGGCAACCTTGACATCTCTGGTAGCCATGCCAAGGACTCTCCTCTTCCACCCGCTGCATAAAGGACTGGCAAATACAGCCACTCTAGCTGTTTTTTTTTTCTTGGTTGTTTTTGTTGGCACCAAAATGTTTCCAGATTGTACCTATTCTTAAACTCTCTATTGGGTCAGATCTGGACAGCTTGGAGACTTCAGCTCTTTCCTCCTTCTACCCCTGTGCACATAACTTATAGCTGCAAAGGGAAGAAATGAGCAGCAAATTTCCTCTGCCAGAACCAATCAATCTGGCACCTGTCATCAGCATCACAGCAGCTATAAAATATTTAATTTCTTAATGATGAATTGGCAGATTGTTTAAAAAAGACAACAAGGAAACAAAGAAAAGGAAACAGACACTCACAATCTGCAGTCACACTCTTTGCCAGGCTGAGGCTGTGGAGCCAATAGAAGAAATGTGTTTTTCCATCCAAGCTACCTGACAGTGTTGTCTATTAAAACCCTGCTTGTTGTTTTGTTTTTTTTCCAGTTCAGACAGTCATTGCACCCTTGACTTGCCATCCCGGGGCCCCTCCAGAGATTCCTGATGAGATTCAGCCTTCAGAGGAGTCTCTCTTCTGAAAGTAGAGAAACTTCTCGGTGGCACAGATCTTTCCTCCCTCAGGTGCTGATATGCCAATATAAACAAGGAAATAAGAATGACCGGACTGGGTCAGAGCAAAAGTCCATCTAGCCAAGTATCCTGTCTCTGGCAGTGACCAATGGTCATGCTTTAGGGAATGCATATGAATAGGTCAGTCATACAGTTCTGTTGTAGCCTCCAGCAATCTGCAGTGCAGGGAGATCTTTGTGGTTGCTAGCTCCTACTGGAATTTTCTTCCATGAACTTGCCTAGTCACTTTTTAAACTCCTGCAAACTTTGAGCATCCAAAAAATCTTGCCGCAAATAGTCCCAGCGTTCTACTACACACTGTGTGAAGCTGTAAATCTTATTTTGTTTTCAGCATATCACCTGCTAATTTAACTTGATGTCCGCAGTTCTTGCATTAAAAAGACAGGGAAAAATCATTCTCTCTTTACTTCCTATTACTTGGACATGTTTGGCTCACAAAATAGGCAGCAGCACAGAAATGACTGGGCTAATGGAGATGAGAATCAGTAAGTCTGCAGTGGATAGTCTCATTTCACAGGATATGTCAGCTTGGAGCGTGCCCAAGCTAGTATCGTCTGCCTCTGGTACCCCTACTTGCAAGCTTAGTGGGGAGCCTGAGTCCGCATCCATATTACGGTCTATTTGCAAATCTTTCGCATTAAGGGGAAGGGGACGAGTGTCCACAGCCTAAAAAGCAAGAAGGAGTGTTGCAAAGGGAAAGTTTTGCAGGCAGAAAGACCCTCTGCTGAAGTTGCACGAATTACTTAAAGGACTTAAAATAACATCTCTTTGTCCCTATGTCAATTTATACCCATTCCACTTGCACCTTAAGATAACCAGATTTATAGGCAAGCAAACTGTCTAGACAAAGAGTTCCTTTTACTGTAGCCTGTTCTGGTGGGCTTTATTGCAGATTTAAAGATATTTGTTTCTTTGTTTGTTTAAGCTTTAAGCTGTATTTCTGGAACCTTTTAATGAAGAGGGAGTTATATGGTTTTGCTAAAGCAAATGCAAAATTTTAGCCATGATAGTTGCAGAGAAAAACATGAAAATAGGAGTTCTAAAGTCTCAGAAAAAACCCTCCAAAACCCTGGAGAGAGGAAAAGGAAGTGAACATTTATTATTTATCACTGTTTATTATTTTTAAATCAATCTCATGATTTGAAGTAGTGACGCTCTGCAGTGGTGTGACCAAACCTACATGATTCATCTGGGCTGGGGGAGCTTGCTGGAAGGTTTGGCAGACGCAAGTGGGTGGTTGCCAGCTTGCACACGGAGCCTTCGTGCTCCCTCCTCTGCCTCTCCACGTGGTGCTGGGGAACGAGGGCTCTGACAGATGTCCGTGGGGGGATCGACTGGTTGTGCTGAGCCTGACTGTGGCTACCCTGGTTTCAGTATGGGATAGTAATGTCTGGTAGACAGCAAGTGGAAAATAACTTAGCTAAGAACAGCTCGATTCACTGGGAGATGTCTGGAAGAGCCCTTGGGCTTTGTCTGCTCCAGTGATTTGTTCTGGCCCTAATGCAGACATCCTGTTTTAACAGGCTCACAAAGGCTCCCGGTTGTCCTGGTAGGGCTTAACCCTCTCTGAAGAAGGGTCAATTAGCAGCAGTGCCCATCACCACTGGGAGCTGGTACGTGATTGCAAACTGCTGCTTCAGACCTCACCCCCTGCTTGGATGCAGCTACTATAGGGCAAATTGTGGTTTGCCCCCCTCCCATGCAACGTCTCCAAGCCGCAAAAGGATGTTGCTACGTGCACCAAAGCATAGTGCACTCCTAGGGGCTGGTTGTTTTGGCACAGGGATGAGATGAAATCAAAGGCCTGTACTCTCATGTCAGACAGCTCGTTTTCCTCTTAACTCTGGATCTGTGTCTCCTGCCGATGGTGTTTAAAGAGAAGTTGCTACATTGATCCTGTCTAATATCTCTTTGAAAGTGTTGAATGGAAAACATCCTGCTTATCTCTAATCAAAGCTGTGTTTTTCTCTGCCTCTGAGCCAAAACACCGCAAACAGACTTGGCCCTTCCGGCAGTGCTGGATGCTGAGAAGGCACAGGGCTGCCTGCCACCTTTTTGGGCATGGGGAGCACTTGGAAACTGTGCAACTGGGCAGCAGGTTTTTTTGGGTATGCAAAGAGAACGCAGAAAGGCAGCAATCCAGCAATTCCTAGCTAGGTGGTAGCTGATTGCAGCATAGTGAGTCTAAAGGGGGATCTCTTTCCAATCTATTAAAATAAACTACAACACCAGCAAAATTTGGGAAGTGTGACTCAAAGCGGAGGATGGAAGAGGGATAGGGCTGATTGGTAGCTAAACACCCACAGCAAGAGAGCATCCAAGCAAAAATACTTGCATCCTACTGTTGTCAACGAGATTTCAAATTAAACATATGCTTAAGTACAGAAGGGACTAAGAGAATAGTTGGTTACAGGAAGTTTTTGGCTTTCAGTTGCAGAAGGAATATGTTATGGGAGGTGTCCTTTGGAGGAATGTTGCCCTCTCTACCATAGCACCTCTTCCATAAAACTTTAGCAAAGAGCATGAGGTTAAATAGACTCTGTTTTCCTTTCCTCCTCGTCACCCAAAGCCAGAGCAGAGGGCCGGCCTGCGGGCGTTCCTCCTCACTTGACTCCTTGCCAGGCACGCCTAGCTGGAAAACTTCCTCCAGATGGAGCAGAGTAGAAAAGGTAAGAAAAAGCAGCAAAGGAAGAAATGAAAATGTATGAATGCCCCTAATTTTGACTGTGGTTTTGCTGCTGTGTAGACCACTGTAAAATGAATGTAAAATAGTGTGATTCCACTCTAATAACTTTTTATATCCATTTGCACTGGCATAAATTTCCTCTGAGTAGAAATTTTTGTCAGGATCAGGTTTAGGCAGATTCTTGGTTTTATTATTTGATTGAAAGAACCTACTTTCTCCCAAATATCTTTTTTTCATTAAAAAGTAATAACTCAGCATGGCCAACCAAAGTGATGTAGTGTAGTGAGTGTAATCCAGCTGGAGCATTTTAGTGTTAGAGGAAAGAATAAATATGGGGCAAAACTATGGTTCCAAAACTAATTATTCCAGTTTTCAGTCAAAATAGTTTGGTTCTGTTAGTTTGCTAAAAAGTCAAAATTTCTGTGAAAAAGCTTTGACCGAAGAGGATTTCTGGCTGAATTTCTCCCAGAGATCACCTTCCCCTCTGGCTTTCCCACTGTCATCCTACCTCATCCCTCTGCTTTTTCTCCAGTTTTCATAAATATAAGTGCTGGCGCATATCTGTGGTGGGCTGGTGATTCACCCCCTTGCCTTCCCATCTCCAAGGAAAGCTGAGGCTGCTGCAGAAGTGTGGCCGGGAAGAGCAGCGTCCTAGCAAAGTCCATCTCCCCCCCAGTCCCTCCCTATGGGTCGCTGTTGTCACCTCCAGCGATTTCATGGAGACGCCCAGCGTTGTTCGAAAGCCACGGCCCTGGGAGCCATGTGAACAGGAACCTGCTGGCCACTGGTTTAAAAAGAAACATGAGTCTCTAGTGATTGTGAGTGTGGAGAAGACACTTGAAAAGACAAGACAGACTGTATGTAAAGAGAAACGACATTTTACGTCGGGGGGATGGTGCCTGCTCCTCACAAGCATCTCAGGGAGCTGGGAAAGGAGGGCTGCCGCATTAGGGGAAGGGACTGGACAACGGGGACAGAGCGAAATGAACTTCCCCGGGGGACTCCCGGGCCGCAGGGCAGCTCGCAGCTGCAGATCCCCAGAGGAACTTCGGCGAGTTCCATCCACGGAGGGAGGAAGCGCTGCTTTTCCCCCCGATCCTGGTGCGCGGCGGTGGTGGCCAGGCCTCGCCAGGCCCAGCCCGGCCCCGCGGCGGTGCTTCCCCTGCAGCAGGTGGCACCGGCTGCCCCGTCAGGCGGACCCCCGGCGGGGAGCAGGGGACTCGGTTTGATGCCGTGTTGGAGGTAGGCGCCGCCGGCTGCGGGTGGGCACTGGGTGGGGACGGGCCATGCGGGCGCGCTGAGGTGAGGGGAGGGCGGCATGGCGGCCCGGGCACCCCAGGCCCTGCCCTGGCGTTTGCGGCCCACTCTCGGGGGCGCCTAGCAGCAGCTAGGCTGTGCCGGAGGCCCCGGCCCGGAGGTGCCGCTGGGGGCTTGGCTAGGCCTCGGTTGCGGCCTCCGAACAGGGAAAGGCAAAGGGGGACGGGGCTGCGCCTCCTCAGGGGCTGGGGCACGGCAAGGGGCTGCCGCTGCAGGGCTGTGCAGTGAGCTGGGCTCACGGGGGCCTGTGGGGGCTCGGCGTCGCCAGCGGGGACTGTCCTCCACGCGGGCTGGGCTCCTCCTGGGGGAGGCTGTAATTCGGGGGATGGAAATGCCGCTGTGACTGACTCCATCTGGGGGAGACCTGACTGGGGAGGGAGGTTTTGGAGCACAAGGAAAGGAGCCCTCCCCCCCCAACCCAAAGTTTTAAGGCTTTTTTTTAGTCCTCCTGGCAGGCCTGAGACACACGCAAATGCAAATCCTTTCCTGGGAGATGCAAGGACCTGAGGGGTCACCTGTGAGGGAAATGAAGGCAGGGAAATGGAAAGAGGCTGAGCAGTGCCCTAGCGTGGGGGAACGGGGAGCACGGATCAGGCCTCCGTGCTGCAGAGTGGACAGGGCAGGCCTGTGTTTTACCACAACTTCCAGCGGAGGAAAGCCCTTAAACTCGAGCAGGATGAAAAAGCAGGGGGCTGGGACCTTTGCTAGATGTCCTGCAAGCAGTCAAGCTTCAGGTATCCTTAGGGTCAGGGCTGCGATGAAGAGGAGGCTGCAGCCCACCTCTGGATCCCCCATGGAAAAGCTATTTCAGGGAGCAGCTATTGCAGGCGCCGATTTAAGGATTTGCAGACCTCTGTGCGAGCCCCGGCAGGCTCTGCAGCTCTGTGCGCCCCAGCACGGCCCGCCAGCAGTGCACCCAGCGTCGCACACCCTTCTGCTCCCGGACCTGACCCCTCCTCTCACCCCACTTTCTGCCTCGCTAATGCTTTATTTTCCACCTGCGCTGTGGAGACTGCAAAAGCCAGAACTAAGGGCTTGTGAAGCCAGGAGTACCCTGTGCTGCCACAGCAGGCAGGGCAGAAGCAGAAGGCGTGTGCATAGCCTGGATGTATGAGAGCCATCGGCTCTTCCTGGGCCAGTTTGTGCACGTGGATCCTGTGTGGTTGTGGGTCTGCCTTGACGGCTCATTTTTGCCTTGCAGAATAGGTCAGAGCTGGTTAGGCTCCAGGGCCTGCTCACCTGTCTTGCTTGTAAGGCTCAGGGTAAAGAGAGGCTAGAACTGCAGAGGGCAGGATGAACTGCTGAAGCTTTGGGCCCAGAAAGCTGAAATCAGAGCAGTGGGAGAAAACACGAGGACTGAAGGACGGTTTTATTTGGAGTCGTGCCCTGGAGCATACTGGGGGAATGGGAACGGGTGGCGTGCAGTGTTAGCACCATGGCGAGGCAGGACCTGTGATTACAGCAGAGGGCACACGAAATCAGTCTGGCTCCAGAGTGAAAAAGCTGCAGCACCCTGAGGTGCCTTTTCCCATTGGGGTGCCAGACATCAGCAAGCAAAGGAAATGCAGCGATGCCTGCGTCCCCAAGCACCCTGACCTTCCCATGCTGTGCAAGGTACAGGAGACTGCTGCTTTCTCAGCCCAGCTGCTGGATGTCCCCATTTCCAGCTCCGCGCTCCCCTGGGGTGGCCTGGGGACCATGCCACGCATACCAGTCACTGCCGCCGTCACTTATTGGGGCACTTTGCAGCTGTCACCGTAGGTGCTGTCAAGGCTTCGCGACGCCGTTTGCTGGTGTTGTTAATGAGCGCTTTCTCCCATGGACTTGCTTAACAACGTGGCACAGTGCCTGCTGACAGGAGCTGAGGACCTGCCACGGCTGGAGCAGGGCTTATTAAACAGAGAGAAGGGCCTGCTGGGAAATTTCCATGATGAGGAATTTTTCAGGCAAAATAGAGGGCAGCGTAGGGCAAAATCTCCATTTTCCACTCCATGGCTCCTTTGGTGGGGGACTAGGTTGTTTGCGTCCCCTGTTTGCTCGAGTGAGTCGAGCTATTTCAGTGGCAGCAGCACCTCCCCAGCCTGCCTGTAGGTCCAGATGTACGTGGAAACAGGGCTGCTTCTGGTTGTAGCTGGCAAGAAAAACCCTTTGTGTGAGAGGGGATGAGAGCGATGGCTGAGCTAGCACCCAACTGGCTTTGTGGTCAGAGATAGATTGCTTTTGAGCTGATCCTGCCTGGAAGCCAGAGCTAGACCCTCTCAGATCTCACTAGCCTTTGATGGCCCTGTGAGACGGGATGATTTCAGTCCTGTATGTTGAACAGTGTCGAGCCTGCTGAAACATTTTGTCTCTGGCTTTCACCCCCAGTTTCGCACTGCACCCTGGCTCTATAGCCATGGCCACATAGGGGCTCAGAGGCCTCTTTGGAAAGGGAATGTGTCCTGCCTGTCTCACCCCTCCACAGCCCCATGCAATCATCTGTAGGTTTTCTATGCAGCTGCTTAAAGATAATGCAACGCTGGCAGAGGAAGATTAAAGCCCATGTCAGCATATGCCAGATGCAGGCCTGCCCAGCTGATGCCCGTGTGTGGCAAGGTGGCACAGGGGCGGCTGCAAGGGAAGGGTGCTCGTTTCAGGTTGGGTGCACACCCTGCAGGGGTGCTCCCTGCAAACTCCCCCATGAATGCGTCTGTGGGTCCTTCAGGTCCATGATTACACACCTTCCTTAAACCATGGCAAGCTGAAGTAATACTGTGCTGGCCTTGGCACCTCCTGGTCTCGCAAACTGAATTATAATATAGCCATTGAGCTGACTTTCTGCAAAGCATGGAGCAGTCACACATCTGTGCTCTAGAGAGCATCCCGGCATGGGGCTCTCCTGTGACCACATCTCGGTGCATGCTTACGTGTAGATGTGGCCGGCACAGGACTTCCTGCCCTGGGCCACCTCCTGGGCAAGCAGGACGGTCAGTGCCAGGAGCTGGGACGTGCGGTGTCCAGGGACGCCCAGGGACACTGCGTTTAGCTCGCCAGTTCCTTGCTGCCTCCCCGGCCCCTGCAAGTTCTGGCAGTCTGGAGCGTTTCTGCAGTGCGTACCGAAAGCACAAGATGGCACTGCAGGAGCGCAAAACCGGCTAAGCCTCCTCTGCAGCTCAACCGGATTTTTAACCCCTCCGTGGAGGCGAAGCTGCTGCAGGCACAGTGGCTTTCCAGGGGCAAGGTGTGCAAGGGAGGCCGGCGAGGGGCCGTGACGCCCAAGTGGTTTGCTGCCCCCGCTGAGGACACAGCCTGGAGTGTGAGCCGCCGGCGCTTGCTACGGGAGCACCTGATCTCCTTGGGAAAGGAGGAACCATGAGCACAGGTAGTGCCACAACATGGGCCTGAGCACGCATTCGGGAACTGGCACCACGGGGACTGGGGTCTGCCCAGAGACTCCCTGAGCTGGTTTCTTCCAAAATGCATGGTAGATGTTTTGTGCTATGGCTCCTCACAGCTGTACGCGGGGTTCACTGGCCTTGGTGTGCCTCATGCCTGTCTCTGCACAGGCCCAGGTGGAAGGGCCTAGGTGTGCTTAGCCTGCACAGGCCACCCTGCGAAGGGCCTGGGTGTGCTTAGCCAGGTGGCAATAGAGCTCTTGGGCTAGTTTGAGCAGCAGCATCTGTAGGCACAAAATGCATCAACCTAGGACCACTTAGGGAAGCTGCCCTCTTCCCTAGGCTTGCTCAGACCCTACTGCTGCAGCTTAGTCTGGCTTTGCCTCCTGAGCTCCTGCAGGCAGAGACAGTCTTCAAATACACACCAGTCAGAAGGAAGTCCTAGTGCAGGTCTTGCATGATAATACCCTGCTGGCAGCAGCTGGGTTTTGGGAGAGCGCAAATGAATCTGCAAGTCTGCTAGTTCCTGAAGCTTCTGATCCTCTGGCTGAAAACCAAGGAGAGCCATAGAGACAAACAGAAAGACTGCAACATATTGGGCTTTTTTTTGTTTTCTGGAATAGTCCATGCAGGAGAGAAAGTCTCCTCAGAAATATTTGTTTATGAGAATCCTAGTATTTATCTAATCTTTGTAGAAAACTCCTGCTGAACTAAAGAGGGATAAAACCAGCAAGTTCTGCCCAAAATATTGCCAGATCCTGTAGGAATCTGGCAGAGCGCAGTCCCCTTGAATTATCTAGTGGGCACAAGGTGGATGGATCTGCTTTTCCTCCTCCCATCATCCCCATAGGAAAAAAGTTCTCTTTAGCAATTTTCCATAAGTAGCAAGAAATATCTCCAGAAGAAAATGCACAGAATTAAGAGAGGAAGTTAAAAAAAAAAACAAAAACAAAACCCTCTTCCAGAAGAGGAGAGGGACTGAGGGGTTTTGGTTTGTGCAGCTCTCGTCCATCTCTCTGGATGGAGCACTCTTTGCTTGATATCTTCCTGTTTTAAATCCAGCTGATTGATTTTCTTTCTCTTTCTTCTTTCACGTTTGTTTATTTTAATAAAGATAGATTTTTTTTTGGAAACCTAAAACAAAATATTCTCCTGTCTTCACCTGCCCTCCTGGCACTGAGTGCGGGTGGTTATTTCAGTGGTTATAATTTGATTTCTGCCTCTCCTGCTGGGCTGATGTGAGAGAAACAATATTTAGAGTTGATTTTCCTTTATTTTTTTGGTGGGGGAAGCAAGGGAAGGCAGAGGCTAGGAGTGGTGTGGGAAGAAAGAAGGAGAATCAGAGGGAGTGCACTCTCATTTTCTAGGCCATTTTTTTTCCAAGTTTGCAGTCTCTGATGGACAAAAATCCCAGTATAGCTCAACTAATCAATTGCTCTCTGAAGAACAGAAAATGGCTCATGTCTTTAGGTATTTTTATGTTATTCTTGGCCTGCTGCAGTGACTCACAGCAGCTGCTCTGTGCCAGTGAGTTCAGGTTTCTAGCCTATTTGGGAGGAAGAGAATTGTGATAATCTCCAGTTTGCAAGTGGGGAAACTGAGGCACAGAACTAAATGGACTACTCTCCCTTCAGATCACGTGCACAGCTGAGGAAGGCATATAGCATAGCACTAGGGACTGATTTCCAAACCCAAGATACAATCAGCACTCACAATCCAGACCACATTTGCAGCAGCACTCAGATCCCAATTAAACTTCAACAAAAGTAGATGTTTACCACTGCTTAGCAGCCAGCTTTTCTCCAGTGATAATACTAAGCAGCAGATTTTCAAAAGAGTTCAGCTACTCCCCATTTCTTGGAGCTTTTTAGGGAAAAGCGCCTGTTTTTAGGTTTGAAAAGGAATGGCTTTTTCTTTGCCAAAAATGTAGCCCTTCATTTCTAGGCATGGAATTAAAAACATAATCATCACTTATTTCTAGCTTCTATATGAGTAGCGTCCCTCATATCTCTTTTGTTCACAGTTTTGCTGGTTTCTGGGGACAGGGCTAGTGATGGTTTCTGTGTGTACTGAAGATAATTGCTCTGCTAAATAATTTTTCCTCCTTTAAAATATATATCAAGATTGTCTGCTGCATAGTTTGTTTCCTGCTGTGGAGACAAATACTTTAATTAAGAGGGAAAAGGAAAAAAAAAGTATCACACAGAAAAAGAAAAAGCTTCTGTGAAAAGAAACTGGAAAGGTTTGAGAGAAGTAGAACAGGGCAGAGAAGTCCTTGGGCAGGCAGGAGGCACGCTGCCTGGGTGAGCGTGCATACCTGCACGTGCTGTTGTCGTTGTTTTGCTAAATGCAAGGAACCAGGTGCTGGTGAAAACCCAGAAGCAGCTCAGTTGCATTGCATCGAGCAACCAGAGACCTTCCTTGAACTGCCTGTCCTCGACCTCCTACAGGTCTGTCTGCTCACACCTGCATGCAGGACAGAGGCTAGAGTTTGCTATCAGACTCTCCCCCCTCTCTTTTACTGACAGCAATAGGGAAGAGGGCTGGACCGGGCAGTGCTCGAGGAGGTTAGGAGCAGCTTCTGGCAGGTCCAGGTCAGGCTGGAGGAAAGAGCAGCACCTGCGTGCCTCTGCTAGCGGCAACGATGCCTGGAAAGGGGCTCTTGGGAGGGAAGGACCACCACTGGTAGCTGTGGTGGCATGCCTGGCTGTGCATGGCCCCCATGAGCACGTGCCCCTCTCCTCACATCTTGCATCATTCCCACCCAGGGCCTGCTCTGTGAGCCAGGCAGATCCCCATGCAGCTGCAAACACTGACAGGGGGATTTTTCTTCCCAGCCAGCAAAGCAGAGAATAGGAGCAGGACACCCCAAAGCTGTTTCCCAAGGGCTGATCAGAATCACAGCCCCTGGAAAAGGCAGTAGAGGCAGAGAACAAGGTGCCTTTGTCAACACTCCTAGCACTCCTTGTACCCCATTGCCCTCCCCTGGCTTTAGCATGCCCTGAGAAAAGCCCAGCAGAAATTTCCTGGTCAGAAGAAAGGAGCAAGAGAGTACCTAGAAGTTGCACTTCAGGGCTGGCATTAAATCCAGGGACAAATTAAGGGGATGGGAAGTTGCAAGTATATGAATTGCTGCTCAGTCCTGAGGATTTGCTCTCTAGGCCTGATTGGAGGCAGTCAGCATTGTGCCTAGTTTTGCCTGCAAAGTGCAACAGAACAGGAGAAAGAGACACCCCATTTCTAACTGAAAGCCCAGCGTGAGTCTGCAAGGAAAGAGAGTTCTCCTCTTCCTTGTATTTCTAAGCAAAGGAACCCATCCTTCAGCCGGAGAAGGACACACACACTCAGCCCGCTCATGGCTTCACACCTAGAGTGGGCTTGCAGCCAGAGCCTCCCTATACTGCATCTTAAGATCTTCCTGGAGAACAGTCCCCATTCCTTCCCCTGAAGCCCACACAGAAAAAAACCCCTCCTTTCCCAAAGCACATCAGGCAAATCCGGACCTCCCTTTTAATGCCAGCTCTAATGCACTGCAGGTGCTGCCCTTAGCTGGGTGATCACCCGAGCTCCCTGCAACGGCCCAGGTGAGCAGCAGACACATGGCCTGGGTTTCAAGGGGCAACCTTGGTTCAGCTGTGTGGCAGGGAGCAAGGAGATCTGCTTGGATGAATTAATTAGCCTTGCAAAGCTAAAGTTTCAGGCCAGAGGATAGGGGGAAGGAGAAAGGGGGTGAACTGAAAGCACCACAGGGCACTTTCCCCAGCTGAGCAGGGATTTGTATCCCCTGCTCACAGAGGATAATTAGATGATTGCCATCAGATGGGTAAGCTGAGCTCTTACTTTCTGCACCATCCCTTCAAGAGAGGAGGATATTATTCCTGTTTTTTACCATCCTGAGCCAGCAATTGTCTATATGAGCTGCCGTGCTGTCCCTATATAATTAAGACTGTCAGTCAAACTCAGGCACCTAAACACTACAAACTCCCTGGCTTGTGAGGATTGATTGCAGGACTTTATTGCTTTGCAGGCAAACCAGCCTTTTTGTGGACTCTCTTTTCTGTTGTTAGAGGAACAAACTGTAAGGCCTTAGGAAGGGAACGTCTCTGTGAAAGATGTCTCAGGTGCTTAGTGGACTTGCTAGGTGTGTCCACAGCATCCTGTGCAGGCAGGTGGGAGTGAGCCCAATGCTGGACACTCCCCAGTGCTGAGTGGGGGTGGTGTAGCTGTGGTTAGTGCACCTCTGATCCTGATCACTGTGGTTGGTTCAGAGCTTACTTCTGGGGCTTGGGACATGGCGGGGGCTTTCCTGCGGTGACCTGCAGAAGATGACCTGGACATCTGTCTCATGAGGGGTGTTCCAGTTTATCTGTTGCCTTGACTGGCAGGAGCACCCGGTAAAATGACAAGTGAAGGACTTGACTCAATATGGCCGTTCTTCTCTTTGCATGTGGGTCTCAGTGGGCTGGCAGGCAGTGTGGTAGGTACCAGGGCTATATGGACTGAGGCATGGTGTCTGGAAGTCTAGGCTTAGGGGCCAGCCAGTCTGCCTGTCTCTGAGAAAGCTCTGGGCAAAAGCCTCATGGCACAACTCCTTATCACCCCTATTTTGATTGATGAATTGTCTGTTTTTTGCAGGATGTGCATGAAGACAGCATGAATGCCAGATCTCTAGTGGGGAAACTCTCCTTGGCTTTTTTCCAGTGGAAAAACCTGGTGATATTGCTGTTTGTGGGTAAGAAAACTTCAGTCCATGCTGAGCCCTAGGATCTTGCTGTGCTAGGAGCTGCAGAGGGGGAGAAGCCCCTCCAGGCCCCGGTATCTTCACTGGAGGCCTCCCCAAAAATGGAAGGTGGTGGAAGAGCAGAGGGAGGAGATCTGTTTCCATAAATCAGACATGCACAGCCCTAGGTGTCCCTAAAGGCTGAGATGAGGGGCATTTGTGAACTTTTATGTGTTCCGGACAAGAAAAGGTGGTTGAGAAGGGACCGTTTCCCTGCTTCCCCCGATTTATGCTAGTGTGCCTGGTGCAAGCATGGGCCCAGAGGTGCAAGAACGGCGGCAGCAGGCTGGCTTCTCGGCCCTTTGCCATTGCACCGAGGGCTGGCTGCTGTCATCCTCATTTCCAGGGAGGATCAGCAACCAGACTAGGGGCCCAGGTCACAGTGCCCTCCTTTAGCTCGGTATCTCTCCACTGGTTGTGTTTTCCAAAAGTTGAGCCTCATCCTGCAAACGCTCCCACCACAGGCAGCTTCCCCTGTGTGGAGTCGTTCTCTTCTCCTGTGGATCCTGGCACAGGCATTGCTCTTTGATTTGTCATTAATAAAACCGAACTTCTCCTGAGAGGCTTTAGCTGTGCCTGTTTAGGGTATATTTTTAGGAAATTAAGTCATCTTGGATGTCTTTGGGGGCATGGAGAGAAGAAAAGCATCTTAAAAGGTGACTTTTTTTCCAAAGTGTAAAAATCTCTTTACTGTTTTGCACAACAGTAAAACAACCAAGTGCTGATTCACTGAGTTCTCCCCTACATCCCCCTGCAAATGCTATCTCTAGCAAGGACGATAAGGACATACTTGCAGAATAACTTCTTTCAAAAGTGTTCATACTGGGAAACACCAGTTCAAGGCCTGCATCCACAGTGGTATATGTGCACAGGGCTGTGGGAGGCTAGAACAGGGTTAACCTGCTTCTGTTTGTGTATGTGATACACAAATTAAATTCCTCTGTGTGTGTGTGGGAGGTCTAGCAGTCACCCTCTGATAAATGCCGCTGCGCTCTTTGCAGGATTAAGGTCCAAAGGTGGGTGTTTACCTGGGTTGTGTGTATGTGTGTAGCAACCCAACAGTAACTGGCCTGATGAAAGCCTCTGTGTGGCATGTGTAGGAGGTCCAGCAGAGACCCACTGCTGCAGTACCTGTATGAGCGTATGTAACTGCTTGTGATCTCCCTCCAGAAAGAAAACCAATTCTAATTTCATACCATCATTAGAAAGGCTGATTGTTTGTCACAGAAAAAATCACTGCTGCTTAATGACCAAGATACAACCATTGTCATTTTCATAAAAAAGAAAGAGCCATCATGGTGCACAGTAATGTAATGACTGTTTCGTGGTACAATATGGGAAGCACTGAGAAAAGTCAAATTAAAAGTCTTTATCTCCAATCAGAACAATATCTTTACTAATGTTTAAAAGCCCCAAAGAAAAAGCAAAACTAACACTGGAAAATCCGTATCCTCCCGTCCTCCATTTGGCGTGAGCCCACAGACAGCGCTGTAAAGCTAGTGGGAGGAATGGGCACAGTGGCCAGCTGGCTGAAGTGACAGAGAGCTGAGCCTTTTGTAAATGAAAGCTCCCCATGGGTCGCAGAGGAAATCCTGCCCTTTCTCCCAAGTCAAAGCTCTTCCTTAGGGCTGCAACAGTGTGTCTGGGTTGTCGATTCCTCATATTTCAGGCCCTGCAGGAAGCCTTGCAGTTCTGTTCTCCCACAGATGCCCTGAGTTTTTGATCATGCACATGCTCAGATATCCTGAGCTCTTCTTCTCTCTGTGGTTCCCTGTTAGGCCCATGACCTCAGCAGACAAGGGCAGTAACCTGCTGATAGAGATCCTTGTGGACCTTTGATTAGATCTTTGCTGCCCCATGCCTCTGGGAATGAGGCGTCGGGTATAGGTAACTGGGCAGGTAAAATCAGTGATTGCTTTGGACGTGTTGGCAGAAGGCTGTAGAGACTCTCTTACTGCCTAGTCAGCCTGACTTGGGGACAGTATCTTCCACTTTGCTGAGATGCTGTAAGAGGAGCTCCCAGAAGGCATTCAGCAGGCCTGGCACCGGCATTTTTATGTACCTGTTGTGCATACTGAAGTGATGGCTGTCTGCTGTGTCCAGTATGTAGACCTGTGGCCATGGAAGAAGCAGGGAGTGTGCCAAGGGGCTGAGGGCTCACCTGGCTCAAGGAGCACTGCAGTCAGTCCCTTCTCTTCTCTGCACTATCACATTTTGCAGATTGATGTGAATGATCGCTGGAGTGCTAGGAGTCTTAGAGCTTGCAAGCTATCCTTACCTGCTGCGACACAGGATCGTGTATTTACTAAGGTTCATTACTAGAAGGCCTCATTTAATTCTGGCTAGCAAGAGGCTGATTCAAATACAGCCACTTGGAGGCTCCCATACTCTGGAGCAGGGTCTGCTGGTCTTCAGGTCTGATGGCTGGAGGGGCTCCAGTGATGCTGTCTGGGGGGAGAGATCCTGTGGGCTGTTCAGTGGGGTGGTTCTAGCTGTAGTGATGTTGCTGTGAAACTGCGTGGCCTGTTTCAGCCTCTCCATTGCCTTCAGCAGGTCTGTATGTGCAGAGCCTATACTACTCTGTGATGAAGTCACGTGATAGTCAGGCAGGGTAAGTTATCTTTTCTCCTTCCCTTTTCTGACCTCAATGCTACTGTGGTCTGGGCAAATGGTGGGGCATGTGGAGGAGGAACAATTTGTCATTGTGGAAGGAAGAGGCAACCCTTCTTCCAAAGTGACGCAGCAAGATGATGAGAATGGATGAGAAACAGCTCCCCCAGTATGGCATGAATCCTTGGGGGTTTGGAGGACTGTGTTCTGCCTAGCAATGACTTGAGGGCAGGACAGACAGAAATTGCGGGATGAAACAATAGTGATGAGACTGGCGATGTCTTAGCTAGACTATGGTAGAGACCACTGTCAGAGTGTCTTGTGGCCATCCCACAGTGATCTTCATTGCATGTCCCTATTTGGAGGCATGAACACGGGTCACCTGAGGCCACTGGTTTTCTAAAATTTGACTGGTCAGGGCCCTGCACAGCTTGACTTAACTTTGACATTGGCTCTCCAGAGATCTCTTTCTACCTAAATTACTCTATGATTCTGCTGAGCAGATATGGAGCTCTTTACATGTTCTTTGGAGGGGGCCTGTTTATGGACAGATATGGTCAAGAGCTCAAATCCCTCCTGCATCTTGGCATCCTGGACTGCTTTCAAAGACCTCCTGAAAAAGAGGTGGCTGGAAATGAGCTCTGTTTCTTTTCAGGAAGCGCCTTGGTGCTTGCAGGAGACGCTTTGTGTGGAGAAAACCTTTTCTTGGAAGGTTTGTCAATTATGCTTTTAGTCTGGGGAATTTTGGTGAGAGATGACTCAGTGCTCAGTGGCTGCTGATGGGTGGAGACTGGCAGGCTGGACTTTATGTGCATGTATGCAGGAAAGGAAACAGCTAGTTTGAGCTCACTGTTGCACAATGGCATCTTAGCTCCATTACAAGTGAGTCAGCAAGTCAGCAGAATGGTGCAATACATGCGTGTGTAAAATTTCCTCTGAAGGACAGAGAGGAAGAGATGCACTGTTGAAGTGGTCAGCGCACAGGGAGGAGTGGGCTTTGTCATGAAGTGAATGAATAAATGAAAGTGAAAGCATAACTGGAATTGTATGCCATCACTGCTGCTCAGAAGGTGGGTTAGAAACAGTGAGCAGTAAGAATTATATTTAAAAGATGTGGGTCATTTCTGGGAAGTATTTCAGGATAGCTCAGTAGCTTTCCAAAGCCCTTCATCATTCAGCCTGCTTCAGATGTGTTAGTCCTTGTGTCTGATACTGCTGTGAGTGCTCCAGTCTTCCCTGAACTGCTGGTGCTCTGAATCTCTCTTGGCAGGTTTGAATCTCACTGGAAGCCTTTCCTGACCACCAAATCCTTATACTCACTTATGGACAGGCCTTTTACAAGAGAGCTTGAAAAAGTTCTATGGCTCCATAAACTTCCTTTTGGGCTACAGAGCTCAGGTATTGCAGTGCTCTGCCTTCAGTGTTATAATGTTGTGGATGGACACTGTGCAGCTGAAGAGCCTCTTCCTGATGCAGCTTCCCTGAGTGCTGCAGAGGAGATGGAAATATAGCTGGGCACCAGGGTTTATGGAGGGGGGCTAGGCTGAATGGTTGGGATGGCTTTGAGGAAAGGTCGTAGTCCATGATGGTGATAATGGAGGAAGGGGATAGTGCTTTAACTCCAACTTCTAGCTGTGCTAAGAGGGATGGAAAGAGGAAGGTTGACAAAAATGCTCTTATGGGTGGAGCAAGACCCATTGCAGAAGTTAACAAACATCAACTGGGAGGGAATAACTGCGTTGGTACCCCTTGCTGTTTTCAATGTGAGGTAATACAGACTGATTTCAATTGCTCATAGCGCTCATCCGAGGTAACTTGTCTGTCTTTGCGTTGAAACAGACTGGGCAAATTCAGCTGGGGAATTACTGCTTATGGTAACTTCTGACAAAGCAGGGCGGTAGCCAACTTCTTAAACTGAAGATACACCTCAGTGTGCAGATTGATCAGATTCGAGTGCTTCTTCCACAAGGCAGTATCAGGGCCTTTCATTCCTGAATCATTCCTCTTGGGGACCTTACTATTTGTGCAGCATCCAAAATGAATGGAGAAGAGCTAGCCTAGATGGCATCCCTGCCCCAACGAGTGTACAGAGCATGCCCTTTATGTGGAAAAAGGCCTCAGTATTGACAGTGTTGGGTGGATGGCTGTGACAAGAACAGTGTTTGATCAGGCTCTCCCATGTAAAGTGTCCTGGCACTTTATGGAAGGGTGAAACCTGGCTCTTCAGAGCCTAAGGAAGAAAAGAGTTCTCCTGTTGGCCATGGTGGGGCCACTTTTATCCCTTGAAGATAACTCTTCAACTACCTCTTGTCTTTCAGTTCTCTCTGCTTTTGCCACATTGCAGCTTCTTCCACAGCAGGAGTTGCCTGAACCCTTTGAGCGGTAGGGAGACTGGGCTGGGGACGGGTGCTGGGAGAGCAGGAGTGCGAGGGAGGTGGGAGGTGGTCTGAGAGCCCTGGCTGCTGAAGCTTTTCAAAGTTATCTCTCTTATTCCTCAATTTCACGGTCCTTTCTGCCTCACTCCTTCTGACACTCATCTCCTCTCTCAGTGGGTTTCTCTTTCTATCCCTTTTAAATGTGCCCTTTCAAGCAGCTCTCATACTGATGAACTTAAGCTGCTAGATCCACACCTCCTCCCTTTAACTTCTGTCATGTCCTGATCTCTGTTCTCAGTGTTGCCCTGTCCCATCCATTTTCTCTTGTTCTAACTCCATCACAAATGTGGCAGTCCAGGGCCTGAAAAGTTATATGCGTCCCTTCGTTCTGCCTGCCTACATTCAGAGAGAGCAGGAAGTGAAATACACTGTCTGCTGCAGCTATCGGAAAACTTTTGAGTTTGGAAACCCTCTTCTTTCCTGTCATAAGCACACATTAAATGAAATTTTCTGTGGCCTTTTGCTCTCTCTCTTCCCAGTATACCATGTGCCTCAAGCAGAGGTTAACCCTCCAAGTTAAGAACTGCTGGTCTACTGGGCATCCCTACTTGACTTTCTCTTTCCATTTCCTCTGTGTCATGTGTCCTCCCTCTCTTCTAGCTGACTAGAGGTCCCACTTAATTTTACTAGCATGTCGATGACACTCCATTGCTGTATGCTCACTAAGATAAGTCCCACCTCTATGTGTCTGGGACACAGCCAGAATCCTACTAGTCAGGGCTTCTCTGCTCTGATGCTACCCAGGGAGTTACTTGAGGGCATCAAACAAGCCCTCAGGGATGCTCCTCTAACCTGACGGTAAAACTTACCAGGGAAGGACTTAATCTCTTGGAATCTATTCTTTTGCCAGCTTACAGTGCCAAAGGTGTATTGTGGTCGGCAATGGGTACTCCATCCATGGCCAACACTTTGGGAAGATGATCGACTCTCACCATGTTATCATAAGGTACTGAATTCTTACTAGAACCTAACATTTAGACAGAGACTGAGGAGTGATAATGTGCATGTGTCTTTCTTGCCTGGCAAATGTAACATCTAGGATCCATCAGCTCAGGTAATCTAATGACTTTCTTGCAGTTCATGGCCAATCACTGCAGGAGTCAGAATTTATAGCATACTCACTCACAGGTATGTTCCCTGGGGGCTGGGTAGCCAGCTTCAGTGGCCCACTCAATGGAGTAGCAGGCAATCCCAATGTTACACGACTGGTTTGGGCCTTGACAGTGCCAAATCTTTGATTTCATTGCAACCTTATATGCATTTTTACTCTGACTTGGGAAAGTCATTTAATTTCTGTGTGCCTCAGTTTCCTATCTGAAAAATGGCAGTTTTCTGCCACCACTGCCTGCCGCTTTATTAAGGGGAGGAAGTATTCATACATCTGTGTGAGGTACCCAGTTCTGTGGAACCAGGTCATAACGTTGGACCATAACGTGTATCCATTTCCTCATGAGAGTTCACATGGCCCATCTTGCATTTGACAGCACACAGCTGCTTCCATGGTTGGAAATAAGTGATATTGAAACTGCTCCAGGGACAAATCCTGCTGTTCTGTCTTTGATTCTCAGATTAAATGATGCTCCAGTAAAAAAGCACAAGAAAGATGTGGGTGAGAGAACCAGCATCCGTCTCTTCTTCCCTGAATCGGCTCTGCCCAACCCTCTGGAAAACAATGACAATGAGACACTGATGGTGTTTGTCCCATTCAAGCCACTGGATTTCCTCTGGCTGAGGGAGGTATTGCTGAAAACAAGGAATAAGGTGAGATGTTTTTAATGAGGGAAGGTTGAAACTGAGTTATCTGGAATGACATGTTCCATTGCTTTAATAGTCATGTATCCCTCAAATATTTAATGAGCTGCACAATGGACTGAGACTTTATTTTTCACTAATTAGAAACACCCCAGTCTCAGCCACGTTGCAGATAGGTGCACTGGCATGAGCAGAAGAGACCTGGAGTTTCTTTGCTCTGCCAGACTATCAGTCCTTCTGAGCACCCAGCTAGAGCAATAGATTGCAGCTAAGTCAGGGATCTTTATCATAGCACTGTCTTGTGTGCATGGGCATGCCTTGTATCTCTCTCTTTCTCTCTGCCTTTCCCTACAGACAAAGGTGGGGTTTTGGCGCCAGCCCCCTTGGGAATGGAATGGGAATGTCTCCCACCTACGTATTCTCAACCCATATGTCACCTATGAAGCAACGTACAAACTCCTGCAGTTGAAAACGTGGAGTAGGGTATGATATCACACTGCAGAGCAGACAGACAACCATCAATATTCTGTGTCTTGTCTAATACCTTACTGCTTGAGTGCCACACAAGAGGAATCTTGGACAGCAGAGTTGGGGAAAGAAAGTAGGCCCATTGATTAGATTTGCGAGTCCCTTCCCTAGTAAATGCAGTCTTTCCCTACGGCATGATATTACAAGTTTTGATCACTGCTCCTACCAAAAAACAGAAGACTTTTCCAACCTGTCACAACACTGCAATGTTATTCATGCTTAGTGCACCATTCCTGTCAGTCTGCCCCATGACCCTTTACCATTCTGCATTCAAATCACTTTTTAGAGTTACACTTCTGTCCAGAATTCTAGACATCACACAGCCTGGTTCCCTGTTGTGACAAGCAGCTTTGTCATATAAGCCCTTTCACATATGTTCCTAGGCTTTCCCTGTCTATAGACCATTACTGATAATTAGCTAGTGTAAAATGAGAGGAATTTTGGTTGGCGTTCCTTAAAACACTCAAGTCTAACAGAATTCTGGCCTAAGGCTAGCTTTTATGCCCACTGCTTCTAGAACACAAATTTCCCATTCACTGCATGGTGAAGGATTATTTCATTAATGAATCTAATGATACCTCGTCTTTGGTCCTGACAATCTTGGTGATGGTGCTGTGCAGTCTTTAGTTAGCTTTAAGCCTGCCGGGCACCATCAGGACGTTTAAAATCTGCAACAAATCCAAGAGAAGCTTGAAGGCCTGATGTGGCAAAGTAACCTTTTCTGAGGTCATACAGTAACTCTTGGCCTGGACTGAGACTATATGCCAAGTCTCCTGACTGCTGAAGAAATGCTGTTAAAAAGCACATTTCTCCGCTAAAATTCTTGAAAGGTGCTAAGTGGGACAATCCAGGTGGGGAATGTTAAGTGCTCAGTTAGGCTTGGGGGACCAAGAGCATGCTCAGCTGCTCCATGAGGTTACTGTTCTGCTCAGTCACAAAGCTTTTAATTCAGTGTGTGAGTTTGTACATGGACATGTTAGCTTTACATGAACAAAGAACATTTTTGTAACGTAGGCCAAGGACAGGCATTTAATGCTGGGATTAGAGATAAGGCACCACATGAAGGCCTCCAGTAGAGAATACATGTAAAGAGGCACATGGAAAAGAAAGAGATGCAGAAACCTTGTACAGGCAGGCTCCGTCATGGATGTGGCTTTGTCAAAAATGCTGATTCCTTCCATCTGAAACCTTTTGGTTTCCATGGAACGCTGTGTTTTAGCATCCCAGAGGTCACATTCTCCTGGACCCTCATTTTCTGCAGCACCTTCCCAGAAGATGCTGCTTGCTTGAGTTCTGGGAACACTGTCCAGGCATCTGTCCTGTTTTATTTATGTTTTTTTTTTTTTTTTTTTTTGTGCAGTGTGGAGGAAGCTACTGGTGCCAGTTGGTTGCTGATGTCAATATTGTAAAAGTAGGAGTTTGAAATGTTTAACAGCTGTTCTCTCTTTTCTCTTCCCAGAGATACGCCACCACGGGAATCATTGCTTTGAACTTAGCCCTCCATATGTGCCAAGAGGTCAACATTGCAGGCTTTGGTTACCCTGGCAACCATGACAATGCTACGCCAATACATTATTACAATATGGGTCGCTCACGGGAAAAAGAGGTAGTAAATGCATCCTCTTCAAACTAACGTGTTCTTCATAGTGGAACTTAGCAGACAAAGCTAGAACTCAGATATCTGTGAGCTCTGGTAGCTATCACCAGCATTACCCATGGTAATTCCTGTTGGGACATGCCAGGAGAAAGAGTGCTTTGTTCCCACAAAGGACCTTGAGCGCAGATACAGGCTTATTCAGTGAGCCTTTTACCTGTCCTTGTTTGGTGACATGGGTCCTGCCCAGCCCTATCAGTGGAAGCTGGGTCAGAGGGGATAGAGGGTGTTTTGGGGAGCATGAGGGGCATTGTAAGAAATAAGCTGTAACTCTGGCTCGCTTGTCTCTGCAGCTGTTTCAGCACAACCTAACTGCTGAGAGGAACTGGCTGCTGAAAATGATCAAGCAGGGGGTGATTGCTGACATAGCCAACCCTTCCTTCCAGGCCCAAAACCACTGAGATGCTGCTTGCTGTCCTCCTGCAGACACTGCTGGCTGTCCCAGCTGGGCGTTGCCTTTGTTCAAGGTTTTTTTTTGAGCAGAAACATCCTGTTCCATGTGGGGTGGGAGATGAACCCTGGGAATGAGAGCACTTGTCCTTTCCGCTGCTGGCCTCCAGCTTTCACCACTGCCTGCTGTGGTGGAGGATGAGATGTGTCATACAATGCTTCTGCCTTGGGTAATCCCCTCCTGTTTTGGAGATGGCCATCCTTTGCTTGCTGGTTATTTGTATAAAGCACCCAACTGGGATGCTAAGTCAGTCCCCAGCCCCTGGGTAAGGGAGGGTGACAGTGCATTGTGCGCCTTGGGATTTCAAACTCCTTCCTAAGCAGATTGGAGTGAGAGACCCAGCAGTTTGGAAAAGGACTGGGCTGAACACTCAGAGATTTCAGTCTTACTAATTGTTGGGAAATGTTCATGTCTGCAGGATACACTGAGAAAGTGGGAATTTTTGTTTTTCTGTTTGAGAATAAAAATGCTTCTGATTTCGAGGAGTGTCTTTGGTTGGCACTGTCTTGTGTGAGGGGGATTTCTGGTGGGGACAGGTGAGAATTACATCAGCATCGCCTCTGAGATCTTTTCATGGCTTCATGACCCCATGTAATCCTGCTTTCTTCCTCTTCATGGTCTCCATAGCTCAGGATGTTTCTTCCAGCCAGTTATGAGCATGGAGCCAGCCTGCCAGGTCTATTTTGTGTGCTAAAGATCTTCCACATTTAAGAAATCCCTTCAAATTTCCACTTTGTCTGTGGCTGACTCCTGTTCACATTCCACCTCTGGCACCCTATCTTTTGGGTCAGAAGCCAGCCCTTTGATCATAGGTCTCAGCCTCCTTCCAGGATGCATCTAGGTTATGTCTCCTCTTCTTTGCTTCTCTCATTGCTATTTTCTTCGCATCCTGCTATCGTCGTAAGTCCATCTCAGTCGCTGCCTCACTAAAAGGCTGTCTCTAACTGGAAAAAGAATTTGATGTTAATATAATGGCTATGTTGGTATGATACCTTCTTTGCAGACCCTTCAGCTGGGTGCTCATTGAGGTGAAGGATCTTCTCAAGTAACTCTTTGAAGACATGTTCTAAGAGTGGGGTTGGCTTAACTGACATCAAGCTGCGTATGTCTGATAGCAGCAGCATTTGGTGTGTGGGAACGTTAGTACAGTACCCATATAACTGCTCACAATTTCCACAGCAGACAGCTTTCCTCCCATTTCCTTCCGCCCTCCAGTTTGCTGTGGCCAGGCTCTCAGGGCGCTTCCTCTGCTCTTTGTGACACTCCTTTTCCTGGGTAATTTCTCTTCCAGTATTTTAGCCCTGTCTCCTGAAGTCTCTGTGTAACCCCTTGTTTCTCACAATCTGCAAAGCATTAATGCCCTCCATCTAGCTCCCACTGTTACTCTCTTTTGGCAAGCCTGGCTTCTCCTCCATTGGAGCTGAAATGTTTTTGCTCTGGTTGGTGCATACAGTTCTTGACCAAAAAATCTCCACAAAAACTCCCCAAAGATGCCTTGTACCAGGAGGCTGGTGGAAGAACTGGATGCCCCAGCCGTTCAGCTCAGCTTGATAAAAAAGTCACTTGAAGGGTAAAAGGAGATGACCTAACATTCTCTTACATGCAAACAGAACTGAATGGAGCAAAGGAGGATAGCTGTTTCAGTTAGTTTCCCTTTATCGGCTAAACACTGGCTTCAGGTTTTGCTCTATACGTATACAAGTCTTTGCTATCTACATAACACATAATAGCCACACAGGCTCTGCTGGATTCCAAAAAATGGTTTCTGTAAATGCATACAAATACGGATTTTGCTCGACCAGTATTTTGGAAGTTATTGCTTTGTAAACAGTGGAACTGGGTCTCAACTATGTGGATGACTAATGCTCTGTGTTCTGCTCCTGCTAAGGTAAAATGGCATGAAAATATTAATGTCCAACAGCTGATGTATAAAGCATTCTGTGAACTAAGCCCAAAAGATGGTTTACATTTTCCCTCTGGGCAACATGTACAAGAACTTCACCACAGCTTGCAAGAGCCGTCCCTCCACTTTCTGTGGTAGTTGTTGCAACATCTTCCTGTTGTGTAGTGACAAGTCATGGTAGTGAGACCATAAATATGAGGCTCAAGAGTGTTAGCACTGGTCATTGCCTGTGGCAATGCTCTCAGTACTTGCAGCAAGCAGGTCCATTACACAACTTTTTGAATTTATGTTTGAGAACTGACTGATGTGTTTTCCCTTAAAAAAAGGTTCTGTAATCTTTCTAAGTGACCACAGTTCATTACAGCTGCCTCTTGTTCCAGAGTATAGCAGCTATGCAGTAGGGACTTAGTATTTAACCATACTTCAATGGTGGCCCTGAATCCCAAAAGTAACCTGTCTTGTGTCTGGTTTGCAGTGGCACATGTAGCACTCCTGCCACGCAGGTCCATAGAAAGTCTGTGATCTGCAGTCCTCCAGGTTCTACACACATTTCTTGTTTGATAGTCTGAATAAATCCTAGCCCTACAGCAGACTCATTATTATCAAGAGAACTGAGGGAAAGGAGGTGGAATAAGTAGGATAGAGCAAAGCCACAGCAATACAAAACATATGTAAATTAGGCTATGAGATACCATAATAAGGATGTAATGGAGGGGGGAAAGAAAAGGAAAATGAGTAGTATTGTTGCTTGAATAGCAAAAGCTAGCATTGGTCTGAGCTGATAAATCCACCCTCTCAGGGCTGTGAAAAGGCAATTATACCCCTTCTGAACACAGTGCAATTCCTGCCAAGGCACTGTGAACATCCTTGCATCAACGGCAGCACTGCATCTCCAGGCTCAGTGGACAGCCGAGGTGCGACAGTGATTCATCCATGGCAGAATGGCACGGCATTGCTGGGCATCTTTGGTACCAGCCAGCCTGTCTGCAGGAGTGAAGGGAGATCCATCCTCACTCACTGTTCATGAATGCTTGGCAAGCGAGTCTGGATGCCTTCACCATCTGTGTGACATCCTCCCAACCGTTTAGATTAAACATCAACTGCAGTAAAATGTAGGGCTCCTAACTGACCTGACGTAGTCCATATGGAGTAGCTGCCACAGATAGTGACTATCTTGACACTGATTAATCACTTCTTCTAGTATTTGTCCCTGGCTGCCTGACACAGTTCTTCCCTAATAGCTTTTGCATGGTTCTGGGGTATTCATGTGACCTTGGCTTTGGGGAATATCCCATATGATGACACACATTACCTACTCTGATGTAGACTGCTTTTGATCAAACCGACTTGGACATTAGCTTTTGGGTTTGTTTCTTTCCTCTGTGTACACCAATATCTATCTTTTACTGCAATGGGAGACACCTCGGGTATGCTGGACTGTGTTTTGTTTTGGGTTGCACCATGTGGGGGTACTTGGTCTGTGCCATACAGCATGTAGAGACTGTCTCTGCTTCCACCTCCATGTCCTTACCTGTCACTTACAATCACAGGCATGACGAGCAATCTGCATTGCTGGCACTCCTTGCTTTGAAACTAGCGGTTAAATGATCTGTAACTAGAGTCAATCATTGCTCAGACAGACAACGGTGAAGCTCTCTAACACCCCCAACTAGCTGCAGAGTTTCTCTCTGAATCTGAACACGGTTCTGTTCTTCAGAGATACGAGACCCCAAACCAAAGGCAGTAGGTCTTTCAGGCTGCTCAAGTGTGAAATTGCTACACCTGTTTCATATGAGGAAGCAGCACAATCAAATGTTATAGGTACCAAGACACTGTAGTAAGGACCCTTTCAGATGAGATTAGTTTCTTGTCTTCCTCACCAGCCTTAGTTCAGTGTGTGGATTAGGGCTGTCTCTAACCAGTGTCTATCAGGCCAGTCAGGGAATACCATACAGTTGCTTTATCAAACTATCAAAACTATCTTCGATTTTTTTTTCCATTTTTCCTTGTGATTTATATAAATTGTCTTTCCCAGCAGAATGGCTGGGAAAATTCAACACCCTGCTGAATTTTTGAGATATTTCCTTTTTCTTTTCCTATCCACTCAGACAACCTTTGAGACTTGGGCAAGTGACTGACTTGTTGAGCATAAGAAGTGACTGTGCATCAGCTAAACCTTGAGGACTTGCTAGCTGGCTATGCGTTCTGAGCCTAGAACCTAGCTGCAACACAAAGCAATTTAAGCTTAATTCACCACAAGTGACTGTTAAGCCGAGTTGTGCTGGCTGATACTGTGCAAGCTAGGCAGGCACACATGGCCAGTGCTGCAACTCATCTGAGAGCAATACTTGGTTATCTGGTGTAGTGTGATTGTGTGCCTGAGCTTCTCAAGTACTTTTGGAAGTTCTGGGCAATAGCAGTTGATCTGTATGTGATATTGGGTTAGCTGTGGCCTTGAAATCACCATAGTTACAACAGGCCTATTTATTTACATCACTGACATGTTAGGGCAACTCCATTTGCCCCAGCTAACCTCATATTACAGGGTCCTAGAGGTGCTGAGGTCCTCTTGCTACCTTTGCCTCCTTAGCAAATTACTGGGTCACTTTGCAGATGTTAAGAATTCATAAACTGTTCATATACTTTCAAGTTCCCTTAATGAATGCCTGGAAGATATTACCAGTTATATTGTCCGAGAGTTTTGCAAAGTTTTCTTTTCAGTTGGAGTTCATAATTACTGTTTTTTGTATAAGAAAACACTAGATGCTTTGTCAATCTGTCTACATTGTGACCATCCTATGCCAGGTAATGCCTGACTACTTTGCTTCAGATCACAGAGGTTGAGTACATGCTGTTTGCTGTTGTGTTACTTATATTATAATATTGTTCAGGAGAGCAAAGCTTTTCCAGACAGGTGTTTTTAGAAACATTGAGATTTTCTGTAACATCTCCTTTCTAAGAGATCTTTAATGATCCCACCAGTAAATTGCCAGCACAGTGAATCGTGTGTCATTTTAGATGTTATTCTTGTCATTTTAAAGGATTCCAAATAATACTTTTATTTCTTGTGAACTGAAGGAAGCAATTATAGAGACATTATGGCTCTCTCCAGTCATTGCACATTGTTATATGCAAGCTGAAGAATATGAAGTTAACTGGCATTGACTTTCTAAACTGGTGGCTGGGTTTGATTCATTGGCATGCGTGTTTTCTGCTTGTACTCCATTCCTTGCAGTTTGTATATGATTTGTCCTTGAACCAGTGATGATGCACATTGTGAAACTGTCCCCTATGGTAGAAGCAGCATATTCTTTGAATGTCCTTCAAGTTGTACTTTCCACTTGACCTCTAAGGGTGGCTGTTGGATGGATTTTGTGATCCTCCCAAACTCTCCAGCATCTTCAGTGAGTCTTCATTGAAATGGTAATTTCTAGTGCATACTTCAGGCTCATCTCAGCTTTAGATAAAAATTAAATGTGGATTGCTTCATTCTGCATATTGAATGCTAAAGGACACATTCATTTGTCCTCTCTGCAGACACGATGCTCTGCCAATTTCCTTAATCCAGACACAGAAGCAGTCAGCAATTGTTTCCTTTCACTTTTGATTCCATCTATAAAAGCAAATACCTGCAATCACCAGCGTCTTTTCAGAAAGGGGTTTTTGCAGAACTTGCCCAATTTTGACGAAGTTTTTGTCTGCTGGTTTAATGGGTGCTGTCTGGCTGCACATCAGGGTGTCAGTTTTAGCTCCCATTGTGCTGCCACGTTTTTTTCATCATGGAGATCATCTGTTATTTTAGGTTTTCACATCCCTCAATGGCCCTCTGCTGACCCGCTAAAGAAGTCCACTCTTCCCCAGGTATTTTAAACTTTTCTTTGTAAGCCTGGTATTGCAGCTTATATTTTATATCAATTTTATGACTTTCATGAGTAGTCACTCCATATTCCGTCTTATTCTCAACTAGTATCCCATCCTCATCTCCTATTTTTGCATGTCTTCTGTCTCTGTGTGTTAATCACATTTGGCAATTCTACAGCTGGATACCCAGTAACACTGCTTAGTTATCCACAGAAAGATGGAAGTACTACCATTTATCAAGACGAAAAAAGGCAGGGAACTTTATTAGAGGGCTCACAGCCTATATAAAGGGATATCACCAGCTCTGGTGTTTTACAAAGCCTCTTCCAGAAACAATAGTTGTGTCTACGCTGTGTATTAAGGAAGGTACAGAGACAGACCTCTGCAAACTCATGTATCAAAGCTTTAAACAACAGATTCAGGCACTGCCAGAGCACACAGCAGCTCTAATGCCAGCTGAGGTGTTCATGCCTCTCCTGGCATGCTCTCCTGCCATGCTGTCCTTGACAGCCCCCCAGCCAAGGGTGGGGCATGGAGGGACACAAGGCCCTGTGCTCACAGCTGATGTGGGTTTTCACTGCCGTGCAGGCTGAGCCAGCACCTGTGGCTCTGATCCATGAATCTCCTGCCCCTGTTTGCCACTTGTGAACTGCCATGTGCAGCTTCCTGCTTGTTACGGGAATAATTGCAAGTCTGAGGCACAGCCAGATGGATAAGTCCTAGATGCATGTTCATAAGAGCTTGGCCACAATTAATGCTGTTATTACCTGGCTCAAGAAAACATCTGCCCAACCTTAGTGCTTCCCCACTACTTGCCAGTGTGGTATATCTGAGAGCATGGCAGGAGCAATGCAGAGAGTCAGTCACTCTCATGGTGCATGCAAATTATGGGATGTGAAAAATGACCTTCCTGAATTTGGACTCAGAATTTCAGAGAAGTTTCTATATTTAGCCAGTTTGCCATGAGCTAATCTGAGGCAATCGAGTCAAGTGACACACTGATACAACTCATATTCCTCTTTAATTTCTAGTCCAAACTACACCTTTCATTACTTCCTTTTTCTTTCTATTTTTTTAAACACATAGCTTCAGGAAGAACAATTCATTCAGAGCATGCCTAGAAACCAGGCAGCTACGAATTTCACTTCCTTTGTGGCTCTGTGCAACTCTCAGTCACAAGCAGTAAGAAGCAGGAGTGGTGAAACACTCAGCATTTCAGGCGATTTCTTGCTCCACGTCTTTAAGTTATATCTATGGTCCTTTCTCCTGAATGTTTGGACTCCTGAAGATGCCCAGGAGAGGAGCTTTTCCCCTGTGGACACTCGTGGTGCTGCTGGGGCTGACGTTTGTCCCATTGCAGCTGGCAGGCTGCCTCCTTGATCCCTGTTTGGAGGTATGTGATCTCTAAAAGAGCACAAAATCCTTCTGTTTCACTGCAGTAACTTTTCCCTCTGCTTGGGAGATTTGTGCATCAAATCTGTAGAGTGTTAGCTGTCTTACAAAAGCTTGTGTTTTTTCCAAGGATGTACCAAGGCAGTTGATATTTGAAGTGAATGTTGGTATCAAAAACATCTGAGAACCAGAACCAGCAGCACGAACCATTTCTTCTTGTTAGCTTTCTGTACCGCTGAAGTTACTACAGTACAGTTAAGCTAATGGATTATGTTCCCCTTCAGGAAGAAATCCAAACCCTATCTATTATTTCTGCAAAGTACAGTATTTTAGCCTGATTTGTACTGTAGAGTCGTTTTGCCAGTACCCCAAGTACTTGGCACTGATCAACTGCCTTTTGCAAACTTTTGCAGATACCCATTACTTACAGAATAATTTCTGTTAGAACTACCTGCTTGTCTGCAATGTAATAAAGCTGGGAGCTGATCCGGGACACCCCAGGCATCCTGTGTGTTTGTTTTTCTGGCTTTCTCGAAGGTTGCTGCCAGTTCATCCATAGCCTCAAGGAACATAGTCCTGTGGCTTTGTATCTGCCTCAATCAGCAAGAAATGTATCTTTTCCCGGGGAATAGGACTGGTCCTATTAAAGTGGGGGAGATGCCTAGGATGCCTGAAATTATTTCCCGAAGCTCAGGGCAGCTTATTTAGAAAAGAGCTACAAGGTTACTCATTTTGCTCCCTGCTTCCCTGATAGCGCAGTTTTCTGACCCCTTGTAAAGTGCAGGTATTGACTGTGATCGGATCTGTCACTGTTACAGGTCATCCCTAATATAACTTTCAGATGCACGGGACTGAATATCTCTGGAGTTCCCACTCAAGTCCCAAATACCACCCAGAACCTGGATCTCAGTTTCAGCCACCTGAAATCACTGAGCTCAAACTATTTTTCCTCAGTCCATGAACTGCAGCTTCTGGATCTTACAAGGTAATGAGCCCTTTTACATGGATACTAGTTAATCTTACTTCACCAGCTGGGCCTTAGTGGTTGCTTATCTTTGTTTTTTGTTGGTCTTTGCTATTCATTTTCTTGCTATTGACTCTATCTCTGTGTCTGTCTCTCTGTACAGGCCCATGGTCAAGTGATGCGCAGCTTTTAGTCCAGTTACTGGGTGCAGAGCGGGGCCTGTTGGTCTGACCTTGTGGGTGGGGGTGGAAGAAGGAGGAGGAAGCTCTTTTACTTCTCTCCAAACAATAAAAATGTCAGACTTTTCATTGTTACAAAAGCTCAGAAATGGAACATTTTAAGTGGGCTGTTTTTCTTTTCTCAGTTAAAAAAAAAAATCTGGGTACATTCATTTTCTAAAAGGTTGTTTTAAAATATCAACATTTTCTTTTTCCCTTCTCTTCTCATATCTGGGGGAGGAGATGGGGGAAGCTTATTAGCAAATTTGAATTGATGTATAATTTCCATTGACTTGAGACAACAGTTTCTCTGGGTAAACTGTTTCACTGAAAAATGTCACTCAGCCCCATGACAGTTACAGCTGTGAAGTGGTTGAGTGGCAGAGCAGGTTTGCTGTAAGGCACCGCCTGGGTTGTAAAGCTAATTTTGCTTGTGTTCCTTCCGGAATAGGTTTGGCTCTGAAAATTTGGCTCTTCTCACATAAAACAATCTTTAGGTGGCCACCTTTGTTTTTTCCTCCCCGTGCTCTCCCCCCAGCCAACATGGCCTGAGGACTCTCCCCACTCAGGTATCAACAGCAAAACTGTAGAGTGAGTTGTGAGCTTTGCCACCGCTGCAGCACACTGGTGCCAGGGCAATGGCCCAGATGTTGCTGAAGTGACAGTCTGAAGGCTGCAAGCATGCAACGTGTAAGGGAGTGCTGTATTTGGTTGGCTCTGCCATCAATGATAGGCATCACAGCATGACTTTCGCCTATTTTAGCTTCTGTCCTGCTGCCTGCATGCATCTTGACTTTCACCATGGCCCAAGGTCTCTTGCTTTGCAGTAGAACTCCAGATTTAGGGAGGGAGGAGGAGGTGAGAGAACGTGTCTTGATATGCAAGGGTACCTTTTGTGTGGCAGGTTAATTCTGCTTTCTCCCAGGGAATCACAGTGTTCACCTGTAGATCCAGTCTTGCAAGGGAGGCACTGGGTTCAGGAGGACCGGCTCCGCTCTGCCCAGCGCACTAGAGCCAGATGTACCGCCAGAGTGAGGTGGAGCCTGAGAACATTTCTTTAGTGCTTAGTGCAATAGTGCCTGTGAACATATTTTGAAAAGGACAGTGTTTCATGCACATTTATTCTCTTTCCCTGTCCAACAGGTGCCACATCCATACAATTGAAGATAACTCTTTTAAGGATCTTTACAACCTTTCCACCTTAATTCTAACCGCCAATTACTTCAAGTACCTGGGGCCAGCAGCCTTCTATGGCCTAACCTCTCTGCGAAGACTTGTGTTGGTGGAAAATAACATATCCTCTCTGACTGACCTGCCCATTGGACACTTGCATACCCTGCAGGAGCTGAACGTGGGCCACAATAACATTGCTTCATTGAAGCTTCCCAAGTATTTTGCCAGTCTGACCTCTCTCAGGCACCTGAGCTTGCTCTCCAATAAGATCACATATATCTCCAGAGGAGACCTTGATGCCCTGAGGGAAGCAAACAGGTTCAACCTCACACTCGTGCTTTCTTTGAATGATATAAAGTACATCCAGCCAGGGTCCTTTGCAAAGATTCACCTTGGTGAGCTGGCTTTAAGGTCCTCTTTTGAGAACTTCAATGTGATGCATACTAGCCTTCAAGGTCTGACTGGTTTACAGGTCAACAGACTAATAGTTGGAGAATTCAGTGACCGTCAGAGACTGAAGGACTTTCAGAGCGGACTCTTGAGCGGACTGTGCCAGGTACAGATGCAGGAGTTTGTCTTGATCTGTTTCAGGGCATTTGAAGATAACACAGACACTCTTTTTGACTGCATAGGCAATGTCTCCAGTATTCGGTTGGTGGATCTCCAACTAGAAGAGGTGTCAAAGGTTCCTATGTTGTCTCAAGTCAAACACCTGGAGTGCAAGAAATGCAAGTTTAGGGAAGTGCCTGCCATGAAGCTGTCTCTTTTTAAGGAGCTTAGGGTGCTTCGTATTACAAAGAGCAAATACCTCAATAGCTTCCGGCAGAACTTTGAGCATCTAACTAACCTGGAGGTCGTGGATTTGAGTGAGAATCGGCTCTCCTTCACCGGATGCTGTTCCCGTCTTTTTCTTGGGTCTCCAAATTTGAAATACTTGAACCTAAGCTTCAATTCTGACATCAGCGTCACTGGAGACTTCACTAACGTGAAGAATTTGTTAACCTTGGACTTTCAGCATACAAAGTTAATTGGTCCTGGTTCCTACCCTGTCTTTCTCTCCCTTCAGAAACTCATTTACCTTGATATTTCCTATACCAAAACTCATGTTAAATCCCAGTGTACATTTTGTGGCTTACACTCCTTACAAGTGCTTAAGATGGCAGGCAACTCCTTTGAGGACAACAAACTGGCCAACAACTTAAAAAACCTAACTCGCCTCCACACCTTGGATATTTCAAGTTGCAAATTGCTACAGGTGGATCAAAGTACATTTTCTGCTCTCTCTGAACTAAAAGAGCTAAACATCAGCAACAATAAGCTGCTGAGCTTTGATCCTTTAGTCTACAAGCCTCTCCAAGCCCTCACAGTCCTGGATTTCAGCCACAACCAGCTGACTGTCCTGTTGGATTCAGCCCTGGAAAGTGTGCCTGATAGTCTGGTCTCGTTAGACCTCTCTCACAACCTGTTTGATTGTTCTTGCACATACCTGAACTTTCTGAAATGGGTCAAGGAAAAGCAGGAGATACTGCAGAGCAAGGAGCTGATGGTGTGCCACATCCCTGCATATGTGAAGAATGTGAGTCTGTCTAGCTTCGATCTGTCCTCCTGCCAGCTCAAAACAAGCACAAT
Source organism: Dromaius novaehollandiae (assembly GCF_036370855.1). Classification (NCBI taxonomy): domain Eukaryota; kingdom Metazoa; phylum Chordata; class Aves; order Casuariiformes; family Dromaiidae; genus Dromaius; species Dromaius novaehollandiae. The sequence goes on from NC_088117.1 coordinate 5,884,992, forward strand.
GGCATTCTCAGTGAGTGTGTTGCTCGCTGCAGCTGTGTCCCTATTCCTGATTTACAAGTACTACTTCCAGCTATACTACTCATTGGTGCTGCTCAGTGGGTGTAAGCACTCTGCTGAAAGGGGGGACACCTATGATGCATTTGTTATCCACTCCAGCAAAGACCAAGAATGGGTGATAAAAGAGCTGGTGGAGCCCTTAGAAGGAGGAAAACCTCCCTTCCAGCTTTGTCTTTACTACAGGGATTTCTTACCAGGGGTACCCATTGTCACCAACATCATCCAAGAAGGTTTCTTAAGTAGCAGAAATGTCATTGCAGTCATTTCTACTGACTTTCTGGAGAGCAAGTGGTGTAGCTTTGAGTTTGACATTGCCCAGTCCTGGCAGCTTGTTGAAGGGAGGGCTGGAATCATCATGATTGTACTGGAAGATGTGGATAAGGCCTTGCTGAGGCAGAAGCTGGGGCTATCCCGATACCTGAGGAGGAATACCTATTTGGAGTGGAAAAACAGGGAAATAAGCAGGCATATCTTCTGGAGGCAGCTGACAGGAGCCTTACTAGTAGGCAAAAAAATGAATCATGAGGAGGTAAAGCTCATGTAAGGACAAAGTGACATCACTTTTGTCCTGTCTCCTATTCCTCCCAGCCTTCGTGGCCTTGGCTGATGGCTGGTGCTCGGAGTTCTTCAGTGGTTGTTCAGAGGTGGAGCTGGAGGAAGTGGATGAAGGCACTGTAAAAGCATTACAGAAACATCTGCCTTGCTGTTTGCCCTTCCTCAAAGGAGCTTGCAAGCTAAGGAGTCAATGCAGCTAAAAAAGCTGTGCATGTGGAAGCCAGCCTGAGCTCCATCTTTGTGTGGAACTGCCTCAACGGAAGGTGGTCTAGCAATCCACGCAGGTCTGGTGGGTCAGTGAATAGGTGTGAAAATGGATGGACTGCTCCCTTACTCTGTTATCTGCCTCTGAAACTTAGTTTAGATCCTGGGACCATTTACTCAGTGGAGCTTGATGTGTTGCTTTGGAGCTTGGAGCTCGAAAATGGAGCTTGTTGTGTTGCTTTAAGTGGACCCCAGGATCTCCCAGGGAAAGAGAAGGTATAGGATTCTTGGCTCTAAAAATGGTGGGAAACAAAAACAGGATTTGGATCCTGAAAGTCTTGGGCCAGTCTCTTCAGGAATCATGACTCGGGGAAAACCCTACAGGGGAAAATCAGTTGCCATACAGCCACAAACCATCTGGCAGCTACTCAGTGAAGCTGAGCAGTTATATCATCAATGTGTGTGGAGGTTGTGGTTGGTAGTAAATTTCCCCAAAATGTTTATTTCAGTTTGATTTAGACCAAGACCAAATATTGAAACCCCCAAATATTTCCCTGACTGGGAACTTTTATTTATATCTAGATCATGTAGCACCTGGGGGAGTGGTTTGAAATCTTCTGGTGGAATCAAAAAAATAGTGGTACCAGAAGAAGCTGCAGAAATGCTCAGCACCTCTAAGATGAAGCTATTTCTTTGCTTCAGCTGCTCCTCCTCTTCACATGTGTCTGGTGTACTGTGTGGAACTGCCTTATATGAGCAAGGTTGAATCTGGGCAGGGTGTTTTGACATTTATAGCCAGCCAGCTCTAGCATAAGCTTTTTCACTGTGTGGGCCAGCCTTGATATATGGGTCAGCTCACTATGGCAAGGTGCTTACAGGAGCCTCCAGCCCATGGGATGAAATGGGCTTTATATTATTCTCTCGCCCATCACCCTGTGTCAGCCTCTGGTTCTGGTGAACATCGGAATGTGGGCGGTCAGCGTTTCCCGGGATTCAGCTGTTAGATTAAACAGGTCAGTCTCTGGGCAGGCGAGTTTTGTTTTTGTTTGACCAAGAATGTGTTCAACATTTTACAGCAAAGAGAGAAAGAGGAGAACAGTTTGCATTAGCTAAAGTAAGCATATCCCAGCACTGCCCTGAATAAAGACAGGGCAAGTCTAAATGGCATTAGACTGTGTTACAGAGAACTCCAGTGATGTCTCCAATATTGAATTCTGCTGGGGTATTGCTCTCTATTTACGAAGACTTTGGTTCACTGAATTACTCTAGTTTTAAACTTGCAAATTCTTCTATAATCAATGATGTTCTACAGATGTAAAATAGAAGCAATTGAGTGGTGAATCAGATCTCATATTTATTCAGAAGAAAGGGCCTGATCCATCTCATTCCTCTAAGCACCAGTTAGCAATACCCCATGGAAGCCAGTGCTAAGCGAGATCAACATTAGATACGATTTGCAAAAGAGGGAGGACTAGTTTCAGGGCTTGGGCTGGCAAAAGCAGAATCACAATTCCCTCTCTACATGCTGTGTCAGTATTATATGAGGACAGAACTACCAAAAACCCTACAATCCTCTCTAAGGTCTTTCATTTCAGGAAAAGTCCATGTAACAAAGCTTTAATAAAACTAAGCTCAATGCTGTATTTGCTTGTCCAGCCAGTTTGTCCTGCATTGGCCGAGTATTGTTGCAGTAATTTCCAAAGTGCTGTGTTCCTTGCCTCTGCCATGATTGACAGGCCTTAAGCACTGCATCTTGCCAAACCAACCTGCCTCCTCACCCAGGGGTAGAGGCCACAGGGAGCCAGGGAAGGGGGTGCCACACTGGGAGGAGACGGAGACGCAGTAAACAAGGGCACAGCTCAAGGTTCCTCGGTTTGAGGCTAAAGGAGAGCACAGAGGACAAAGCAAATATTAGCCTGGATTTCATCAGCTACAAGTTAAATTGGAAAATGAAAGAGGAAAAATTAAATGGGGTGGGAGTCACTGCTCCTGAATTTAACAGCAGTGAAGTGGCATTTCTCTTTCACTCTTTCTTTCTGTGGTTCCTCTACAAACAATTCAGTGTATTTCTGGCACAAATCACAGCATCCTATAATTCTTGATTATAATAATGGGTTTCAGAAAGCCTGAAAGTGGTTCTGGCCATTAAAATAAGAGTTTAGGACAGCGTTGTTTAAAAAGTGAGTGTTTGTTGAATATCAAAGCAACTTAGGAAGAGAACTGGGGTGATGCTGAAACGAGATTGCCACCTGTACCATTTAAACAGAAACCAGTCACTTGTCATCCTCTTCAAACACACTCCGTCTCCCCTGCAGAGACAGATGTTTGAGTTGCCCCAGGCTTTCTCACTGCACAAGCACAGAAAGCAAGCACAAAAGTCCTCATAGCTTCCGGAAGGGGTGAGAGGGCAGAGACGGTCTGGTAAGACAGGTTGGAGGCTGAGGCGTTCAGAGGACACGAGGGCAGCACAAGGGAGTTTGGAAGAGGTTCATCCTCTGCAAGCCCCACAGTCTGTCATTCCTGGTTCCCTAGTTGGCTGCATTTATACATTTCACCTGCATGTCACTTGGCTTCAATAATAGTTTGTGATTTGAAGACACAAGCTAATTTTTCTTATTGCCAAGACCTTAGGCAAGAGAACCAGGCATTTTAGCCACTGCTTTACTGTCTAGAGCAATACTGGTCAGAGGGGGAAGAGGATTTGCTATGAGACATAGTGAGCTTCAGGGAGACAGTCTGGCTGGTGACATGAACATCCCTGAAGGGCCCCAGGCAGCAGGCCCTGTGGTGCACTGTAAATGCCCTTCTGTGCAGCTGCAGGCACGGCTGGGCGAGCTGCTCCAGCCCTCCTGGGGCTTTTGGCCTCCCTCTGTAGGGGCTTGGCCGTGTTTGGAAATCAGATGCACAACAGGGAGGGGATATACAGCCCCACACTTCCCAAATCCTCCTGTCAGAGCTGCTCTAAAGGTCCTCGTTAAAGACGGTGGGGCAGATCCTTCGCTGTGGCAGCGGATCACTCCCTCCTCTGAGGCGTGGGCCCATGATGCTTCCGTCACTAGGATTTCAAATACTGCCAGGCTGCTTGGCAGTAAGAGCACAACTGCAGTCTCCCCCTTGCTGTACTTCTTCCTCCAGGCCAGTAGCACTGCTTTCACTTATCACCAGACCTTGAGTACTACGTAAATAACAATGGGGTATTGTTAGGCAAAAGAGATTTAATTGGAGCCTGCACTCTCACAGTGGGTGAGATGGGTCTCTCTTCAAATCTAATCTGCTGTCTTTATCTTTCATCTCCTTTTCTCTCTCTTTCATCCTTCCCCTTTCCTCAAAGTTTGTCTATATTGTCTTCCAGCTCCTGGCCAGCAGTGAGTGACCAACCCATCCTAAAATGTGAGAAAGAAGGGAGGGAGGGAAGGATGTCCTTCTTTTAACATTTTTTAAACAGTCTTTAAATCCTTTGGAGTGTCTGGGCCTGAAAGAAGGATTAGCAGTAATTCCCCTGCCATCGCTTGCTTCCGACTAGCTGACAATTCATTCTTTTGAGATCCCCTAAACTCACTGCTGAATACATTAGCAAGAGGACAGGGGAGCAGGCTGGATGAGGTTGTTATGAGCGCTTGGGTCCCCCTCCCCAAACGGCCTGGCTGTTTGGTTTAACGTAACCACCAAAGGCCCCCGGATGAGCATTTCTTCTCTTACTAACCTGAAACCAAACCAAGCTTGCCAATGTGGCAGCCCTGCAGCGATTTAACTCCTGTGGCCATGGGTTTGGGAAAGCAGTGCCCCAGGAACCACTCTTCTTTCTTCTCTAATGGGTTGCTGGGTTGGCAGGGAGCTGGTGGCACCGGCAGGAACGGAGGGAGCTCTGGAGACAGGAAGGCTGGAAGGAGGCTCCGCAAGCCGAAGGTCTGCCTCTCAGCCCGTGCGGTGTCTCCGCGACCTCAGTCCTGCCACTGACTTGCCACCTCCTCAGCTTCTCCTCTGTCAAGGGGGGGCCCTGCCCCCCGGTGCTGCCAGGGCGCAGTCCCCCTGCTCTCTTTTCAGGGCATTGCAGCCTGCTGGGAGGGCATGCTGTGAGCCCTGCCTGCTTGGACGCTGCTGAACACCCTCAGATGAGCAATGCTGTCTGTTTTCTCCTTCCCCTGCCTTGTTTTCTCTGTTTGTAAAATAGGGATCACAGTTTGCACATTGTGAATTACTGAAGTAAAGCATTAAGAGCTAGGTGGAGTCTTGACCAGAGCCCTCGAAAGCAGCGCTTTCTGTTCCTGACCTCCATTTTCCCTGCCTTGGGGTTTCTGAACTCCTCTACAGCTCTCTCCCAGGTACGGGTTAATACCAGTCTTGCTTGCAGTCAGGTAAATCTTGCTTTCTTTAAGAGAAATATCTGCACTGACAGGGGAAGAAAAAAGAGCAGGATTTGGCCCCCAGAACCCTCCGTACAATTGCACCATCCTAGAAAAATGCTCCCTGCAAAGGTATTTCTTTCTGGCATCCCTTTGCTGACACCCTAAGTATTAAAATAAACTGCTGATAAGGGAACCCGCAGTCCTCCCCCTCTCTGCTCCTCCTGAGACTATGGCCCATGGCTGTCTGGCCTGCCCAGGCTCAGCAAATTTCACTTCCCCTGCAGCTGGTCCTCTTGAGCAGGTCCTATTTCCCCGCTGCAGCACAGCTGCCAGCCCGCAGCTGGGCCAGCCCTGCTTTACGCTCCGCTTGTTTCACACCTACCTCCCCTGGGCAAAAGGAGGTAGCTGAGGGCAGTTGGGCCACAGGACTTGCCCTTCTGCCTCAGACAGAAACTAAGCTGTGTTATTTAGACCCTCCAAAGGATATAAAAGGTGCCTGATGCCTAACAAGGGCCAAGGGCAGGAGACTGACCCCCTGCCGTAACCGGAGCAGAGGTCTGGTGGGAACCTGCAGTGCAGAGGGAAGGACTGGATGTGCCATCCTGTCTCTTCCTCTTTTCTCTTTCATCGGCCATGTCACAGCTCTGTCAGAGGCATTTTAGCACTGGGCTGAAACTCCCTTCACGGGTCTGCCCCATGACCCTGTTTCTTCCCAGTTCCCTGTTTTCTCCGTCCTTGCCTGCTCCCTCGCCAGCCCTTGCTGAGCCCAGCAACCTGGCTCCCTCCCTTGCCCTGTGCGAAGGTTTGGGCCTGGGTGGGAGAGTGAAGGAGGACAGGAAGCTGAAACAGGAGGTTGAGCCAAACCTGGGGACCAGATTTCCCCGTCTGATAGCTGCTTCTCTCGGAAAAAGGGAATATTTTATAAAGAGCCTCATGAAAGTAAAGCGTATCATGATTCCAGGGCAAGGAGACGGCGAGCAAGATAGGAGCATCCCCTTAGATTTGCCTGCCGGAGGTTATTTACCTCAGGAAGCTGCTGAATAAAAGATACAAAAATGCAGCAAAAAGTAGTATTATTTGCTTCTTTCAAAGCATGATGGGAGGCAGAAAAATATTGTAAGGGGTGTCTTTGAGTCTTGGCAGCCTGGATTTGTCAGGGCAGAGTTTTCATGGAGTGCTCTCTGGGTGACCCAGTTTCTGATAAACACACACACACACATTCATGCACACACACTGCAAGCCGCAATCCACAACTTTAATAACTCTGTGACATACAAAGGAGATTTTGATGCAAAGTGGAGCTGACAGAGAAGTGGAAGGAAGTATCTGCTTTTTCTTTTTTTTTTTCAGTGCCACACCAGGATTACTGTCAAGGTGGTTTCAACCTTCAGCAAGGACTGATGTTATTGTAGGTTCTGCTTTTAATGACATTTAACAAGATTTGGTAGCTTGGGGGGAGGGGAAACAAGGATTTTCTTTTCTTTCCAGGGAGAATTCACTAGGGCTGTCAGGATTAAATGCATGAGGTGAATGCATATGGGGCTGCAAGGGGGGCTTAATAGATTTGCTACTGGTAACCACAGAACAGCTCTGAGACAGTATTTTCCAGCCCTGTCATGCGTCTGATGAAACATCTGTGTATGCTGAGGCATATCTTTGAGGGTATGTCATAGCAACATGGTCACACTGGGGTGACTTTGCTGTCAGCTTTGGTTTTCTGGCTGTGAGTAAGGTGGGGGCGACATGAGGATGTGAGTAAAATCATGTAGTGGTAGATTGTGTTCATTTCTGAAAACTTCCATTCAAAGACAATGTGGTGGCTGCTGCAGTCCAGGTGACGAATGTCACTTCTATCACCATGATCTCATCAACCTTTTCTATGAGATCCTGCAGTGAGCAGGCACATATTAGCCCAGGCAGATTTGCCAGGATCTGAGGGCAGGTGCTGGCTAGAGGGATGCTCCACGCTATGTACCCAGCTAGGCAGGCCGTGGTTGACCTGGAATGGGTCCAGGCAGCCACAAATGCTCACAGCCTTCCCTAGACCATGCTGGGCTGTTGGCTGGAGCACAAGCACCCTTCCGCCCAGGCTGATTCCAGCTATCTTCTTCCGTGTCTTCAAAGCAAAATATAGAGAATAGCTGCCTTAATATTGCAGCAAAAGGCTAAAAATGAGCAATTCTCATAAAGTATGGGGGATAGGAAGGGACTCAGCATCAGAGAATGACCAAGAAGCAAAACAATCAAAGATGACTGCAGTGGGGGTCTTGGCCAGAAATGCATCCCTTCTTGTGCTCCCCCAGGATTCACTGGCAGCAGGTAGAGTCTTGGAATGGTCTTCTGGCTTGGGCCTCCATTTAGAAAACATTCACTTACCAAAAATGAGCTAGTGATGCCTGGTGCTCCTCCAGGACATTGTATGTAGCTAGATTCAAACTTCTGAGAACCGGGCAATAGAGAAGTAGGGAAGAAAGCACTATTGCAAGGCAACCATAGCCTTGCCCATATAAGCTGGCAGAAGCCAGTGAGCACAGTTCAGTAGGGATGGTGCGGAAAAAAAGAAGGAGAAGGTGCTATTGTTTGTGCTGTGTTGTGGAGATACAATTCCCACATTTATTTCAGTCGTGTGAACTTTAGCAGATGGTGGACATATTCACTGGACTAGAAGGGAAACCTTGTCAGAAATCCCCCCATGACTTGGAACTCCCAGTCTGCTCCATTTTAAGAGCTCCAGATGCTGAGACTCTGGCAGGGATCTTTTCCTCCTGGACATTGTTCCTTTTGTGAAGGGACTTGGCAGAAGGCACACAGCCCTCTTCGAGGGAACAGCTGATGACACCTCAGTGAGGTAGCCAGCTGGAGAAAATAAGAAAAAAAGTCACATGCCGTGATCAGAGTGAGTGCAGAACCACATAAGTGAGCGTGTTATACATGGTGTGAAGTGTGCGCATAGAGGAAATGCAGTCTTGAGCGTCTATTCTCATTTCTCTGCCCAGCTCCTGTTTGGATAGGCCCCTCTCCTGCACCTGCCACCCACATGGGAAGAGGCAGTGGAAAGCTCATTGCTTGCTGTTGTTGGCAGAGCTCAGAGCAGATTTGCTGGGCTATGAAACGGATTGCTTTCCTCTGGCTTAGTGGGAGGGACTGGTGACAGTTGCGTGCTTCATTGCTGCTCTTCGCATCTGATGTCCAAACATAGCGCAGGAAAATGACAGCAATATGTGTACCCCTGACACCCAGAGAATATAACTATATTGCTGTGAAAATGAAGCTGCTGCTGCACAGCTAAACTTTGAACCTTTCCCTCTGCAAAGGAGCTATGATTAGAATCTCATCTCGCTCTATATTACACAGCACCTGGAGAAGAAAATCCCACCCAGCAGCATGTAACTATTTTTAAAGGTCTTTTTCTGTTGGGTTGGGAGATGGGGTGGGTGAGAACCCTGCTGGCGTCATGGATTTCTTGAAAATCCCTTGGAGGATATTTCATTGCCTGTATTTTAGAAGAAGATGGAGCTAGACTTGGGGAAAGTGGCTCAGAAAAGGAAGAAACAAAATCATTTTGCCAAGTCTGAAACTTATTGTAGTTCTTCGCCTGGAAAGCTAAATTTGAACAACTTCTGCATCTGATACATTTTTCTAGGTTTGTTATACTCAAGTCAGCGAGATCTATCCCACTGTCAGAAACTTGCAGCGTGAGACTTGTGTTAGGCCATGTGCCCTGGCTGCACGTCGCGACACATGAGTGGGGTGCAGGGGCCCAGGCCGTGGGAAGGGTGTGCAGTGAGCGTGGCCCAGTGATGCCCTGCTCTCCTGTTCAGGGCTCTGCACTGGGATGGTTGTATGTGGCTCACGGACATGCCAGAAGAAGAGATGGGAGAAAACAACTGCAAGTGGGCAGGAAAGGCTATGGGCCTGAAAGAGTCATGTCCCTGGATGTGAGACACGATGATCTGCGAATTTTGGATACTGGTATCAAAAATGGTACCAGACATTTTGAAGGTGAATAAATCCACCAACAAGTCCCGTAATATGTGGCAGTGGAGAGAGAGGATATGTGCGGATGGTCAGAATCCAAGCCCCACTTTCCACTTGATATTCTGCTCATGAATAGAGTTTTACACTGTTCAAATATAATTCGCACTCCCTCTCCGAATGGAACCAGAGAAGTGTATTACATTTATCTTAATAAAACGAGTCGTTTTGCAAGCAGTAGAACACAGAAAGCCTGGTTTCCTGTGGCTGTCTCCCATGTGGGATCTCTGGTGTCTGATAGAGTGGCTGAGCTCGTATCACAGCCTGGAAGTGGGATGGAAAGTGGAAGAATGATGGGAGGAAGTGCTAGTTTGAGTATCTTCTTCCTTATAAAGCTTGCTAGAACTTAATTCCTCTGAGACCTCTATTCTTCCATCAAATCTGATTGCAGGCCAGCAGGTTTAGAAAGCTATTATGCAGTGCCTCTGGGCCAGCTAGCACAATCACATAAGCCTTGTTTTCTTGGGAAACTGGATTAAAAAAAATAAACAGAGCTGACCTGGAATCTTTGCAAATGATTTGTCATTGGATCCCACAGACTTTGACCCACATACCTGTGCTTTTCATGGCTGACATTTATAACCAGGGCTCTGTAGCCGTGATGGAGATTAGCATTAACCTGAGAACAGGTCCCACTTAGTATGTGCCATTGACCATACAGTTTGCAGATTGAGTGTGCAGCATTAAATAGATGTACCATGCCACAAAATCACTTCCCCCTTGGTATAATACAGGCCAAGAGAAAAAAGTTCCATTTCTGTATAGAAGGACTATTTTAAAAATTGAACAGTAAGTTAGTCCTCTATTGACTTTCAATTTCCATCCTCTTACATTTCCATAGCAACTCTGGCCATTTATGCATTTATCTTTGCATTTAACTTTCTTCTTTGATATCATTTCAAGTGGACTCAAGTGGTGTGAAAGAGTTAAATCAGCCTCTTAAAAATCTCCTCCTTTTTTAAGCAATTACTTGAAAATACATACATATATATATATATATATATATATATATTAGGCCAAACTGTGGCACAAACAAGTTTGTGGTTTAATGAAAACTGTCTCTGGAATATCTGACCTGAAAAATCCTTCAGGGTGATAACAAGAACAAGTCACAACCTCTTTCCTCTCACCCTGCCTTCTACTATTACAGTGTTCAAAATTCTAATACAATGTCTAAACTTGCAGCTGCAGTAGTCATGACAGTCAAATAGCTGGGCACTGGGTATGCTTGCACTTTGGTAATTCTGGCTTTTTCATTTTTCTTGTTTTTAGTATTTACACATGTATTTGGCAACAGTAGGAAAGCAAATCTGCTTCACAACTGTTCCTGTTTCCAGGCTTGGGGCAGAAATGTGAAGTTCACCATGACTGTTCATAGTGAAGGGGCTAGAGCTCCCACTAAGGGGCTGGAGGGTTTTTGGTGGGAATGTAGTAGCCCCCTTGAAGGCATTTCTCTCCAAGAGGGCTTAGGCAGTACAGTCAGCCAAGTGGCTAGCCTTGGGCACAATGATGAATTTCCTGGCATTTGTCATGCTGATGACACAAGGGAACCCCATGGAGTAGTCATCATTGGCAATATCACCATGGCTGAGCTCCATGGAGATAAATTGGACTTGAAATCTTGGGTAACATCTGCATGGGGCACTGGAAAATCAGTGTGCAGGTCAGTAAACCTCTTTAAGGCTACACTTGCCAGTTCCTCCCTATAGGTTTCATTGTGCTTTTAGACAACTGGCTTACAGATGAAAACTCGGGTGGGGCTTTCATCCTGACAACCTCTTGACTTTCAGTTTACATTGTTAGAGCTTCCTTTAATGTCCTTTAATGTCTTCCTACCACTTCTCCTCTCCATCCAAAAGGACAGCTAAGTATTTCTACAACTTACTAGGGGAAGGATGTCGCCTCTCCCCATTAAGCCAACAGATGACTTACTTACTTGCAGCACAGAGAAATATGGGACATGCTTCCCTGGAGTCCTGGTGACACACTCAAGCAAAGGACAAGGGAGAACATGCTGCTTTGGGTAGACCTTTTCACTGTGACTCTATTCACCTTGGGCACTGATAACCCACAGCAGCTCTGTGGCAAAGACCTTCTTAACTGACCAAGGTGCTTAAGTGCCAAAGGCACTTTAAAATTTTTATTTTAATGGGCCTGGGAGTCTAAATCTCATTGACTTTCAAATTGACTGTACAGATCAATGCACAATGCCCTGACAAGGCAAAATGTTGTCTTACAAAACGTCCTCCTGCACATCATCCAGTCCACTCTTACACTGCTCCAGCACCTCTGGGTTCAGTTCTAATCTTCTTCAGGTGGAGGTTTCTGATGAGTCCTAGAGTCAGACCTTCAAGCTGTTTTATGCAAAGATAGGAGTAAGTGTCTGGTATAACTGATGAAACTATTTAAGTGTCTAACTCCCATTGAAATCTGGTGCCTAACCTGCTTAGATGCTTCTGAAAATCCTATTAAAGGGCTTCTCTTCACCTTTAAGTACCTAAATACCTTTGAAAGTGCATTCTTAGACCACTCAGGGATGGAAGACAAGAGTATTTTCGGAGGATCTGTGTTCCTAACTCGCTGCTTCCTAAAGAAATCTTTTTTCTTGTCCATAAGTTGTGCTGATGTCTCATGTAACCTTCCCCATTCATTCCACCACTCGTGTTGTTCCTCAGTGAAGGACTCTAATTCCTCCCCCTTCCTTACTTTTGACACCTTCCAAGTATTTGCAGGCCGTTATTAAATCACCTCTTTACTCATCCTTTATCTGAGCTGTACATAATTAGTTCCTTTAATCTCTCCTCATAGGTCAATCCTTCTAAACCCTTAATCATCTTTATCTCCTTTTTCTGGAGCCCCTCCAATTTGTTGACAATTTTTTTTTCATTTTATTTTGCATCAAGAAACATTGCAAAAGCCACAAGTCCCTAGTGCCTTCCAGAACTACTGAAGGCGGAGTGGGGTTGTGGGTTTCTATGGGGGACTGGCTCTGGCACAGCCTGCTGAAAGAATCAGTTGTTGGAAGGGAGCAAACCACATCCTGATACAGCAACTTAGCTAGGCTTGCAAGGCCCTAGCTCTCCTCTCTCGTCATGTAGATGTGACCTCTTTTATTCTTTACTATTATAAAACTTGCTTCCCTGCCCAGCTGCCTGCTTTGGGTGGCAGAAAGAGGAGTAAGATTTCTAAGTGTCTTAGGTTCACGGTCCAAGCACAGAAGTTGGGCTGCCTCCTACCACAGTGGGTCTTGGATGCATCAAGCTCCTCCTGCTAAGAAGGCCCAGATGTTGGCAGACAGGTGCTTGTGATAGAGGAGCAAAGACTGAGCTTCCTGGCAGGTCAGGGAACTGGCTGAAGTGAAGCAAGAGCTTGGGAAGACAAGAACCAGCACTGGCACTGGCAGGAGAAGCCCACTCTTATTGCTTGCACCAGTGCCAGACACAGAGGACAGGCAATGCTTCATGTATTTCACCAAATGGAGCTCTTTTGCCAGGTTGGCCATGTCGCTGCTAGAGGAGGTTATGAGCACTGCTATCCTGACAGTCCCTTGTAGTGCGGGTGAGCTGTAAGGGTCTGGGACTTCCTATCAGTAAGGGCCACAACACTGGGCTGCTTTTCCCCAGCTGTTAATCTGTATCCCTGCTGCTTTCTACCTGCAGGAGTCTCATCCTACATGCTCTGGCATGGGAAGGATGCTGCAGGATTCCTATCGCCTGTGCTGCATCCCAAACGCAGATACACTGTGCCGGCTGCTGCCCAGCTCAGTGACGTGGGGCCATTGCACGCACAGCCCGGAATAGCATGGCCTGTTTTGCTTTGCTCATGATAATGCTATTTCTGCATATTTTTTTTCTTTGTCTTCAGTGCTTCCCTCCAAGGATTTGAGAACCTTTCTCAACTGATATTACATTCACCTTTACAATATCCTGGGCCGATAACTACAGAACTGGGGAAACTGAGTCACAGCAGAAGGGAGGGAGCCAGAGTCCTGACCTTCCAGCCTCTCTGTTGGTGGTCCTTCTCCTTTGCTGTCTGAAAGCACATGGGAAGGACCACCTCTAGGATTCCCACTGAAGCAGTATGGGTTGGAGGGCTGGGATTTGCTGTCTGAGGGGAAATGTGTGTAAGCACCTTGCTAGGACAGGGAGAAAAAGGGTGCTTTCACCTCACTGTCGGTGAATTCAAGGACAGGCTGGAGGGAGTTTGCTTTTATAACTGACTGGTGTGAGGTGCATGATGTATGCAGCAAGGAGATGCGATCTCTGCTCCTTCCACTTTTAAAACTCTGTTTCTGAACATGAAAGAAACCAGATCTGCCTCTGGGGAAATGGGACCCCCCACTTTCCTCCTAGTTCTCATAGTACCATCTTGCACTTCAGCCTCTGCCATGGGACGAAATACCTTGTGGACAGGCATAGTCCCGCAGTGAGATCAGATTTGCTGGAGAGCAGGATGTCAGAGACTGTCAGAGAGCACAAGCTATCCACCGCCTCTTGGGATTATGCTTCAAATGGTGTTGCGATACTTGGCATCCTGACATTTTTTTGTATTGTATTTATTATGTATGGTATTGATTTCAATGTTTAAGTTACCTCCAGTGTTTTAAGAGCAGACTTTCTGCGGGAAGGTGATGGAGTAGTGATCACTTGGAGTGTATTTAGACAGTGCTTTGCTTGGCTGTCTTATCCTAAATGAACACACGCAATTTTCTCTCTGGGAGGCACTGCTCCTGCTTTCTCCTAGACACACACACCAGGGTGTTCCTTATCACATACTTTACTTATAAGTAAAGGCCACCTTCATCTCCCTTCCTTTTATTAATCATAATTTGCCTCCGGATGGGCTTGATTGCAAAACGAACTAAAGCTGGGAAAGGGTGGTGTAATATTTCAGCTCAAACTTGTCTCATGGTACTCCTAAAACATTGAACCGCCTAATACTGTTTCTCAGAGCAGGGAACTGCCAGTGATCATGACCAGCTCCAGGGAACAGCCCTATGCTCCAAAATGCTGTGTTTGGTTGTGCAGAATGCTGACAAGGCCACCACAGTCACGACTTTGATGGGTCTCTGCACAGCAGCTAGGACCAGACACTCTCCTTCAGATATGATAAAGCCGACATCTCAGGATGTCTGTCAGTTGTGTAACAACTTTGCTTTCTTTTTTCCATCCATCACAACAAAACCTAGCAAATCGCGCGTTGTAGTCCTCCTGACTCCTCACAGAATGACTATGAGTTAGACCTGGTCTGGCATGTCACAAGCGTGGTGAGATCTGGCTGGCGGTGTGGAAATATGCCATTTCTGTGCTGTGGTATGCACCTGTGGTTCCCTGTGCGACTGCCTGTGCTGCAGAACTCCAGCCCTGGCACACCAGAGTGAGGGAAGAGCCAGGCTGTGGCTCTCTGAGCATGGGGGCTGATGCAGAGCGTGAGAAGGCTGACCCACACTGTAGCAGGTGATTTAGCTCCCATGAAACAGGCCAAGTTAAACAGCTGGGAGTATCGATTAAATGTGCCTGGAGGTATCCACTGTGCGTAAGAAATTTGTAAAGCTGCATGTGTATATAGATACCCCTGGAGATCATGGTGAGAGGTCAGAGCTGTTTTCCCTGATGACTATACGTTCCTGACCACAATGTGAAATACTTGATCAATGTAGCAGGGGTCACCTTGATCCTAAACTAAGGTTGGAGCAACATTACCTTAGAAAGGGGAAGAGTGAAATGCTCATGGTGTTCTCATCCCATTTCCGTGCCTCCCCAAAGGCGAACAGCACAGTCCGAATCACTCGTGGAGCCCAGAGCAGCACTTTCCTTTAGCCAGACCTCTGCCCTCAGCACAGGCAGTTCGAATGAGCTGGGAGTGGGTGCTCCTTGGCTGAACCAGAATGAACTCTGGTCACAGTCACAGTTTCCAGACAAGGGCTGTATCTAGAAGTGCCAATGCTTCATCTCTAGCTGAACAGGATCCTCCTCTTTGGGCTGGGCACGCATCTGCCTTAACCCTCCCCTGGAGCCAGCCAACAGGCGGGCAAGCCCTGGGAAGCCTCTAGTGCACTGATTCACAAGCGACCTTCTGAGCCCGCTTCCTGAGGCTGAACGTCCTGCTACATGGGAGACTTCCAGGCCATTTCCAGTCTAGGAGCCTTGGAGAAACTCAGCAGGAAGGTCAGATCCAGCCACCCCGCTGGGGTGTCTGCATACATGCACATACATGTACAGGCACAGGCAGGTGATGTACACAGACTAACTCTCTTCTCCCCAAGTGCAGTGCAGGCAGACCATGGCTGAGTACCCTTTCAGGAGCCGTGCTGCGTCCTCTCCCTGTTTCTGATGCATTGGGAGATGAGGACTGTGTGTGTCATATCCTTGGAATGGCTTTTATGAGGCACCATGCCTCCATCTCCTGCTGCTTGGAACTGCCACAACCACTTCTAGCCCCCTCTGAGCTTTTATGCTTCCAGATGGGCCTATTAGACTCCCTAGGAGTGCAACTGTAAGGATCTGCAGAAACGCCACCCGAGCACTGCGCTGGGGGAGCATCACTAACACCAGCGGAGCCTTGCCTCCGTGCAGTTGTCTTTACTCACGAAAGGGGCTGTGACTCCCCAAGGGCTCAGGATCAGCAGTGTTTTGCAGTAGCTTTATTACCAAGGCTTGCACTCCATAGCAAGGAAAACGAAGTGTTGAAGAGGATGCCATCCTGTCTTTGCCACTGATCTCTCATGTGGCCGTGGTCACATTAGTGGGATTTCCCCAGCTGTTCTGAAATTGCGAGCAGATGAATCCTTGGAGGCAGGGAATGTCTTCTGTGATGTGAGCAGTTTCTACTACCAAGAGTAGCCTGATTTTTAGTGCAACTTTTGCCGTAATGGTAATAGTAAGCTTATAAGCATCTGTTTTCTGCCTGTAGAAGTAACATTGTTGTGTCCTTCCTGAGATGCTTTTTTTGCAACTGTCTCCTCTCCGAGGGAAAGCATAGCCGGGTTGCTGCCTCCACCTGAAATGGATTCTGGTAGCATTGCCAGTCCTGGATTTTGGGAGGTAGTTCTTTGAAAATGAATGCACATTTTAATCAGTGAAAACAGCCTTAGCGTAGCTGACTTCCTGCACAATGGAACAAATACGTTCTGTGGTTTCCCCTCTCCCTTGTGCGTTCCTCCTCACGGCTGCAATAGCTTGCTCGTGCAGAAAGGGTGAAATCTCAGGCCCTGCTCAGCTTGATTGCAAAACTCCCAGTGACTTCAAATCTGAATACAGTGTTGCCAGCATTTTAAAGAACTCAGCAGGGACAGCCAGAAGCAGATGCCTCGCTCTGGGAGACATTTACTTGGAAACATTCAAACTATCTTGTTATGTTTCTCTTGTGGTGCACTTTTGCAGAGTTCTTCCAACATAGCATGCAGGCCTCTGCTCCCTCCCCTTTCCTCCATGCATCACGGCACAAAGCGGGGGGACTATGACCTTCTCTTGACACGCAGATGAGGGCTTCTCCCAGAACCGCAATCCAGCATCTTTTGCAACAAGCTTTGCTTTTCAGCAGCACGTTTGTTCCAAAATCACTACTACCTAAAGTCACTTCTAAAGCTTGTCTCCAGTCCTCTGGGAGAGGAACCCTAGACATAGCTGTTACTGAGATGTGAGCCCACGTGCGTCTTGGGAAAGATTGTGTTGTCTTCCAGGACCTTCAAGATACTGGAAAACTTGCTGCAGTATCTTTTTTATTAAGACTGGATTTTTTAGAAAGAGCAAATAGAAGAACTTGCTCAGAATGTGAGAGTTTTCACTTTTCTTTTGGGCTCCCTGGGAAACATTTATTTTGATGTGAAACTTGCCACACTTTATAATTATTCAGAGGACAGATTAGCAGTGGAGAGAACACTTTTTCTTTTTGTTCCTTCTTTCTTAGCAACACTCAGCCAGAAGTCCACAGTGTGCGATTTTGCATGCCTTCGGCATGGACATTGAATTGCTTATTTTGGCAGAAAGACGACTTCCCAAAAGCACAGTGGAAAAGCATTGTCAGAAATCTTTAAGGTGCAAATGTTTGTGTGTAATTTGTCAGCAATGCAGTCCCCAGATTCATGATGCCTTAGGTCCCAAATGTGCTCCCATCCCTCCTGGAGTTATATTTCATTACATATCAAGGCAGACATTAGGTATCAGACGGTTTAGCAAAATGGTCATGGAGAATATACCTCCGTATGAGAAACACGCTCCCCAGAGTAACATTCAACTGGATAGCATGATTGGTAGAAATTTAAAACTGATGTAAAAAAATATATGTAATCATCAGAAGATCACTGGGGCTCAGTCCTGAAGAAATCCGAGCACCTGGGCACACAAGTCGTGTAAGCATTGAAGTAGTCTCATTGAGCAGGCTGAAGGTCAAGTGTTTTCAAGTAAGAGCAGCACAGAAGCCAGGTAGGAGTTGCAGTGTTCATAACAGTCATTTTCAGGTTGGCTGGAGGCCCAGCCCTCCAGTGCCCATGGTTTACACGGGAAATGACACCCATGTCAATGTTGCAGCTGAACTTCTTTAGTTCGACTGATGCTGTTCCTCTGGGGATACACTTACCCTGAAATAAAAGTAGCATTTTCTAGCAGTCTAACTCAGTTGCTGCTTCATACTTGTTTTTTCACTGGTTTAGCAGCTGTCAGTTTGGAAGGAAAGGGACTCCTATCGCAAAAAAAGACTAGAGAAATCTCTGTGGAAAAGCCATAACTGGTCCTGCCTTGGGGCAGGGAGATAGAATACAAAGCGAAAGGTCATCTTACCTATGTGCATTGATCTACATATTCATAGGTAATTCAGAGACCCAAATTAGGACTCTTCACATGACTTTATTTACAGCCTACATTTCTCAAAATATCCTGTTTCAAAATAAGCTTCCATACAATAGCAGTTTCCTTAGAGCTCCCAGTTCTGTCACTGTGGTCTTGACAGCAAAGCTGTAAGTAAAAATATCAGCAGCAGCTCTGGCTTTACAAAAGCCACAGTCACTGCTGAGTTCCTCAAATCCCTGCTCCCTTCAGCAAGGGACAGCAGTGAAGACCCCAAGATCTATCCACTTCCCTAGAGCGGCCTCCCGCTCCCAAGAATTTTTTCAAATAAATAGTTAAATAGCAAGAAGCTCAAAGCCTGAGAGATCTGATAAGCAAGCATTTGTCCCCTCCTTCTGGGTATTGATGTGCAAATAGTGTCTGAGATTTCCAGCCTGCACAGAGTTGTGCTGTTTTCGCTCAGAATCTCACACGATCATAATAAGAAGAGCTGAAGGGATCTCTGCAGGGAGCACTGCATTTACGCAAACAGTTGTGAACTGCCCCGTATTAGCAAATTACATTTGAGATGGGCTTTAAAGCCACCAGTCCCTTTCAAAACGCAACTTTGAAAACTCAGACTCCCTTGACTCTGTGACTGAAGTGAGACACTTTTACGCCTTTGAGAAAATGTTTTATAATATATGTATGAGAGAAAAATAAAGGATAAAGAGTATTCTCTCGCCTGTCTTTTTTTTCTTTTTCCCCTTTTCTTTATTTACCAAAAGTACCTCCAAGGCTAATGGCATTTTCTTTGGCCGCTGGGAGCTGAGAAAGATTGAAGTCTGAAATGTGAAAGCTTTCTCTTGTTTTCTAACAACTTTGGATCACTCTAGTTAACTCCCAGTCTCAGTTCAAAGCAGAACTAGAAGCAGAAAGGCTGGTTCTGTTTTTCTATTAGAAATGAGCAATAAATGATTTCTCATTCTAGAAAGGAAATATGGAGTTTTAAAGTTCGTTGTCCTGGATGAAAAGTCAAAATTTCTAAGATTTGTGTGAATTGAAAAAAAATAAAAGAAGTTGTGTGAAATACCTCATTTTGATGATATCAAAGTGTTTCATGTGTGACCTCTTTTTCATTTTAAAAAATGTTTTTATTATAATCAAATTTCAAAACAAAGTCACTTTGAATAAAAAGTTAAAACAGGTTGTCTTAGTCTCAATCTCTTTCCCGACAGAAGAAATTCATCAAGCTTGCTCTCTTTCTGTGAAGCATTTCAGTTGAGATGAATCAGCCTTTTTCATACTAAACATCTCAACAAGATATTTCTGCTCAGCTCTTGCTGTTCCAGAAATGGTGAGTTCCTTGGACACTCATATGTGTTGATGGGCAGCACATTAGTAGTATTAGTTTAGGGTTCAACATGAAGAATGTAAATATCAAGGAGCTGGATCCAAGGATGACAAGGATCTGAGCCTTTCCGAAATTTTGAGTTTCAGTCCTGATCAGTGCCTAGAACTGTGAGACTTCTGAGTCAGTGCTGATGATGATACCAAAGCTTTCTCTGGGATTTCCAGCTTACCTGCTCTGGTGCAAGCAGGAAATTTGTTGTAGATGGTCTTTGGCAAGATATTTTGGTGTTCCCTCTCAGAATATAGAAGTCCAGAAGCAACAATGTTGTGGAAATTAAGCAAACTCCTTCTAGCCTCTGAATTACACTGGCATTTCAATTTGAGCTGAGCACAATTGCCCCTTGCTTTACTGAAGCTGCTTTGCTTGGCTCAGGCATCAGCTAATGAAGGAAAATGCCAGTATCTGGAAGAAGGAAGGAGCAGAGTCTGCTAAACCTTGGAGCTTCCGTGAGCAGTCATTCTGTCCCAGTATCTTCCTCTCCTTTTCTACCACCAGAAGGTCATGGGGATGTACTGGCAAAATCACATCTTCAGCAACAGGAAGACCACAAATATTTTCTTGCCTACCAGCTGACTGTATCACCACTTTATTTCTGAAAGTCTAAAGCACAGAATGACTTGGCTAGGAGCCACTCCAAGGATTCAGTGCTAGACAGAGAGATGACTTGATGCTTTAATCTTTGCTCTTCTTCTGACCTTAATTTGCTCCATGATCATGAGCTATTCGTGTAATCTCCCTCGGGCATAGGTTTTCCAGGAGTGGAATGAGAACAATATTTAGTTGTAGAGAAGAGCTGGAAGAAATATCCCTGAAGTTAACCAGTCAGGCCAAACGGTGACGAAGACAAAGGAAATGTGTCACTCCTAAACCAAATGTCCTCTGGGTGTAGGGCTTGAAACACTAGGAGGAACTGACTTGCTTTTTTATTGTGCTCCTCTTCCAAGTTTCAGATTTCACAGGATTTTCTGGATCTTGTGGATCAGCTTGAGCTTTTAATGAGGTTGAGCCCTGGCACAGTGAACAGGCAGTGTGGAGGGCTCTTTCTCCAGCCTGCATTTCATCCAGGTTGTCTCCCTGGTGTCTCATCCTGACCAGGACAGGGCACTCTTCTTCACAGCATCTTCAAGGGGGAGGTGGAACTGGAGTTGGTACAATATTTTTTAGCTCTGACTGAATTTGTGAAGGATCTAGCGCAAGCTATTTAAAAGATGGTATGAAAGAACCGCTAAAATTTGATGGGGGATTAGTTTCCACTTAAGAGAAGAGCTAAGCGGGGAATAGTAAGAAGTGTGGTCTCTGGGAAGGCAAGGAAATAGAGAGGGAAAGGGACAGTCCTTACAGAAATGAGGCCTTAGCCTAAGCTAAGGAAAAGGCTAATTTCCCAATATAGATTGGTATTGGGAAGAGGATCTAGGCAGCATCTCAGCTGGGTCTAGTGAGATTCAGCCTGGCAAGCTGACACCAGCGAAGAGATCACAAATAGTTTTCCCTTTCCTCCTCACCTCTTCCTTTGCTGAAGTTTAAAGTTTACCCGATAATTCCCTTATCGGAAGTTTGTGCTAAGAACCCTTATCTGGATTTTACAGGCAGTTCCTGGCATAAGACCAAACACAGAGGAAAGCATTTCATTCTTCTCCAGTTGTTAAATGAAAGCAACATTGTAAGCTAACAATATTATTCTCATTAATGGGAAAGGACTGTTAATTATGGGAACATATGTGTTTGGCTTTCAAATGAGACTCGCCATCTATCTCTGCCTCTGACCTGGTGCAGCTTAGCAGGGCTAAATCACTTTTTAAAGCTGAACAGAACGAACCTTAATTGAGGCATTAAAAACACATTCATTTGATCTTTGTGGGACCTGCAGTTTTCCCAGTGCTGACCATTGGCTTCTGCTCACTCGGGCGGGGGAGAGAGGAGGGCCCCCCAAAAAGTGCAGTGCTCCAGAACTTCTGGGCTTGTCAGTGCTTTTTTGTCATTCCCCCCTGGCTCTCTCTGGTTTTCGCTTTCAAATGTAATTGAAAGTCATTCTTTTAACTTTATTTATTTATCTGCTTGATACATTTGAAACTGCAGGTGCTTTCATCTCAGCATTCATTTCCTTGCCCTTTAACGTGGACCTGAGTCAATTCCCCATCGCATTCAAAGCTGTTTATTAGTTCTGCTGCATTTTTCCTCCACCCTCCCTCTCCCAGCTTCTTAGTCTTCAGCTGTAGTGGAGCCAAGGAGCCCATTGGACTGAGGGGCCAGGCCAGGCTGGAGATGCCTGGCTGTGGTCAGTCATGCTCGTAAAGGCATTACCATTAGCCTGTTATGGTGTAGTCGAGGGAAAAGCCAGCCCCAAAACCATCCTCCCCAGATTAGGCTGCTGATGAAATCACCCCAAGGCTGCACAGCGGAGGAGCCCTCCTCTCTCCTCCCTTCACAAAGGCTCGGGTTGACCCTCTCTCCCCAGGGTGGGGGTCAACTGGGTCCCTCTTCCCCTCCTGTTAGGTGTAGTGCACCTTCCTCCAAAATGGGTCATTTTATGTCCTTCAGCAACAAGATTTCTTTCTGTTTGTTAGCAGCCCTTCAATGTCTGAGCCCACAAGACTTCTGCTAAGAGGGGCAGGCGTTTTGGCAGAGAAGCCAGCAGAAGAACAGACTCAGAGAATAATTCAGAACAAAACCAAAAAGGTCCTTTATCATCAACAGGGACTGACTTCCTTTATGTTGAAGGATGATGTTAAATCTCTTCCTTTCACAGCTGGGGAAACTGAGGGCGGGAGCAAGGAGATGAGTTGTGCAGTGCTCCTCAGCAGGCTGGGACCGGACCTGGGATTACAGCGCAGCAATATTTTCTGTTAAATACCTCTGCTTCCCACAGGAGGAAGGGGCTGTTTCAGCAGCAGCTTCTGCTAATGCTCCACGCTCTGGCCCTGCCTGGGTCTTCCCAGGCACAGAGACCAAGCTGCCCGCAGAGAAAATAAACAACCTGCTTTGGATTTGTCTTGCTGGGAGATGAGTTGCTTCCGTGCCCTGTCACAGAGATGTGGCGATTAAAGAATCAACTGTGGAGCTTGGGGCATGGTGAGGGGATCCAGCCACTATGCGAGCTGTCACCTCACACTGTCGGGGTGAGTCTGGTGTGGAGAGGAGCTGTGATAAGTCAGCTGCTTGATGGGACACTGTGCCTAAGGCACTGTGAATGAGTGCATGAACCTCTTCTTACTGATGAAAATGGTTCCGCTATTTTATTTTATTTTATTTTATTTTATTTTATTTTATTTTATTTTATTTTATTTTATTTTCCCCTCCCCCCTCCAGCCTCTTTTTATCCCCTTATCTTCACCTGTAGTTGATAGATTAATGCATGGCTCTGGAAGATAAATGTACTCTCAGATCTTCAAAAGGCACGGCAGCCTCTGAAACCTGTGCTTACAACCTCTTCTTGGCGGGTGACAAGGCAGGCAGGCAGGATGGCATGACCTTCATCTCAGCGTCTAAGGTCATGCTGAGATCCAAATTCTGGAGCCCAAAAGCAGAGCAAGCAGCAGAGCTCCCAGTAACACTGTTAGACAGGTCAGCCATGCTATATACAGGTTTACCTACTGTTCTTTGCCAGTATCTCTCACCTCCACCTACTTACTTTCTTCTGGCACAGAACGAGAGATGGAAGCGAGAAGAAGGGCATCAGGAAGGGAGAGCAAGCCAAAACTCTCCAGGGTTCAGGACTAGGTAGTGGGACTTTGGCTCAGCCTTAAATCCTGGATCTGGAAATGCCAGTCAAAAGAGAGATGTCCAGCCCCTAATGTGCACTGACACTGCTGTTCACTGCTGGAGTTTTCCTCCAGCAACTTCCCTAGCAATCAGCAGTCGCAGTTCAGATTCCCTGGCTGCCATGTTGCATGATGCTGTGGAGAGAAGAGCTGGAGGAGGAGGGTTACACAGGGCCAGGAGTAGCAGGACTTATGCATACAGAGCTCAAGTGGTGGCTCCAGGGTGGGAGAAAACGCAATTCTGTTTAAGCAGTTTGCAGAGTTTCGGAGCTCGTCCCTGTGAATGAGGGGCAGAGTGAAGTCATTAAACCCTAATCAAAAGCAGCTAATCAGGAATCAGTGGGAGATCTTCCAATTAATCGTGGCTGGAGCTAGTGGAGCTGCAGTGCTGGTGGCTGGGGGAAGAGGATAGCAATAAGGAATTTATTGGAGTGTGACATCTTCTGCCACTGAGACACCCCAATGGGTTTGTGCCAGCTTGGAGGGTGTGTGATAGGGCTGAGGGCCCTGGACAGTATTTAAGTATTTAAGGAGATTTGGCTACCTGGGATTTCTGTATAATTTCACAAATGTTGTTGAGCCAGCCCTGGCTTTGTGAGTTTTCTGCTGACCTACCGCACTGAGGTCTTGCGAGGCTGCTCTGCCTTACAGAGGGGTATAACAGCTCTCATGTACAGTTGCTAGGAGTGGTCTGTTACCCCACAATCCTTACACTTGAGAGTCCCCAAGGCCTTTATAGATCTCATAGGTAAATATCAGTATCTTGACTTTGCAGGAAACCGAACTATGTGCAAGAAGTGCTACGACACTGCAAACTTTGCACAGGCTTTGTCTGCAATGAAGATTTAACTTCAGGTGAAACAGAGGTTTACACGACGGATGCAAAAAATCACTTTTGGCTGTGTTGTGATGCTCTGCAGGAGATGGCACTCTCAGCTGCTGTTTCCTTTTCAGCTAATTCATAGTAATGGCTAAGATGACAACCAGTCTCTGTGATCAGCCACTGATAAACTGTTAAGTGCTTCCCACACCCTGGGACACTAATCTTCTGTGCTGCCCGTGGTGGGAACGTTAGCTGGAGCAGCAACGTTACCATTGTCTGGACTCAGCCTCATCTGAGAGAGGTGATGTTTGCCCACCATACCCTTCCAGGCCTAAAGTCTATCTACTCATAATCCTTCAAGTTAGCAGATAACTCTATCCCATGAAAGCAGACAGTGTATGGTGCAGAGAATTAAGGCATATGAAGGTGTCTGGACCCCTGCACACCTTCTGCGCCACCAGCTTACTGGAACACAAACCCACTTTTTGGTTTGCTTTCTACTTTATGATAAAAAACCCTCAAGGACATTCCTCTCACTGCTGAAGGCATCTGTGGAAGAGCAGAGATACTCTGCTGCTTTTGGAAATTCCCTCACTTCCAGCTTCAGAGAAATGTCTCTCTTCATAAATCTTATTGTACCTATAAAATCCCTTCCTGTTCTTTAGCTTCTGCTTGACTCCCTCTAACGTGACTGTGACACAACTGCATTCAGGCTGCACTATAAAAAGAATAAAGTGCATTGTGTCGGATTGAGCACAGCTGTAAATCCTTGCCGGGTTGGAGTCGACAAAAATTGAATTCTATCATGGCTCTTCTTCAGAGTTTTTACTGACTATTTTTGCCAACGATGAGATGCAATTTAGTTTAAGTAATCAAAGTGAGAAGGTGCACAGCATTGTTGCAGAGCATCAACCTCTGGGGGTCAGGTATATAGGAGAAGGGGGCACTGCTCAGCTCAAATATACTACTTATAAAGGCAGATGAATGCAAGGAACAAACTTGAAAGGGAAGAAAAACACCTGAGTTATTCATCTTCATATCAAGATGTGAACTTAATATGAGATTTACACCCTAACGGACAGATTTTCTGAAGAGCCCACCTCCCCACTAGGCAGCGAAGTGACAGCAAAGTCTGATGCAATTCCCCAATGTCATACTTTTTGTGTGTGTGATATGGGGGTAGCCATGTTCATAAGGGGTTTTGATTTAAGTTGAGATCAAAGTTTTAAATCCAGGCTATTTTCTTGTTTTATAGCATGGCCCCACAAATAAACATGTTGGCATAATTGAGGAGTGTGGTAAACAGTGAGACAAGGATGAAAATCCACAGGTTGCAGTGATGAAGGGTCTTTTGTATTGGCTTTGTGACCAGAGGCCATTGCCATGGAGCTGCAGTGTGAGAAATCACCTGACTGAGACCGGACCTGGGCTGACGTCTTCTTGGCATCACTTGTCCTGCACCCTCTGGTCCCTGACCTACACAGGACTCTCAAAATCGGCATGCCGAGCAGCGTGAGTGAGTGGGTTAGGCATTGAATAGAGCTCCAAGAAACCTATGTTCTTCTTTTCTTTGTGATTGGAATAAGTCATTTCCCTCCCCGTCTTGGTTTTCTGCAACCAGAGGACAAGTCAGTACCCCCTGCAGAGTGCAGACAAATCTTCTGGTTTAAAGTCATCCAGGTGCTGTCCCAAGGATGGCATCACTTGTGATGTTCAGTATATTTCTCTCTTCCTTCCCCTCGAAGCTTGTTTCCACACAAGGTTTTGTTTCCCTGATCTGCCGTCCTGTCTGTCTGCTGTTTTCTTTGTCATCTCTGTGACTGTGCTGAGCTATTGATTTCTGGCTTGCTCATTTTCTAGATTTGGAGAAGGGGGAAAGGAGGCCCCAAGGGAAGGTCGAGATAAATTGACAATTTGTCTCTGCCCTGCCTTCTGCATCCCTTACTCGAGGTCTCCATTGCATCCTTGTCCTTGTTGCAATTTTTCTGCCAAACACCACTTTTACCCTCTTCACAAGTCCCAGGAGAGCTGTTATTTATGGCTGGTGGAACAAAACCAAATGACACCAGCTTGTTCCCAGCCTGCAAGAGGACATCTATCAGTGGGGACTTTAGAGAAACCTTTTGTTTAACAATGGGATCACTCGGGTTCTTTCCAATCTTTTCTCCCTCTCCCCATGCATCACACCAACGAGAAGTCCGTGAGGTACTTCATTCGCTGTCGGGGATTGGCAGTTTATATGAATTCAAATGATTTCTAGATGTTCTGTGTTCATTTTCCTGCTGATGCAGACCTTTCATTTCTCAGAATACTTATTACCTGGGAAGAGAGGGCAAAGGGTCATCCACTTCACATTTAAAGTCAGTTTGGGAATGATAAATATTATTCTACAAATATTCCTGCAAAAGAACACACATTGTCCCTGATTTTCATCTTCTTCCCCTCATATGTAACCAGGATTTTCTTTTATTAGCAAGCAAAACAAGACCCTGGGCGTTTTGCTGAATGAGCACGAGGAACATTTATAGCAAATCTTTTCCTTTTTACTCTGTTTCTTCTGTGGGAGATGCCTCAGATAGCTGTATTCCAGAACACAAAGAGCACTGCTTGGAAAGGCATCTTGAAGCAGACTTAAGCTTGTTGTCTGTGGCTCAGGCTCTGGTAAGTCACCTATCAATGACGATGTGCAGGTAAGAATAATGCTCGGGTAGGTCACTGCACTGAACTGAGTCCAGGACCTCTCTCACCCAGGCAGACCTCTTTTCTTAAGGTCTAGTAGCTATGAGAAGGAGCGAGCTGCCCTTCTCTGGGACTGTCAGAGGCAGAGGGACCGATGGTGCTGGATGGCACAAGGGCATTTGATTTCTCTGAGGAGCTCGTATCTCATAGGTGGTAGTGGTCATATTAGGAATGAAAATGCACTTTATGAAAGGAAAAAGCTTGTGACCTCTGGCTCTATGATAGTCCACCTGGCTGTGTATCTGGCCATTAGTCCCAGAAGCCCTTCCCAGCCATGCTTCACATTTTCCCAATTGTGTCTGGAAATGACTGTTTTCATGGGCATGTCGCAGTGTGATGTATGGCTGAAGACAATCAGCGAGGAAATCTGTCTCCACCGAGGCTCCGTGAGTCAGCTACCCCATGTCTAGCTGCTACTTTTCTGTCTTAAAAGCCTCAGTATTCTCCACTCAGCTCACCTTCCTGCTCTTTCCTGGTCTCCAGATCCATTAGTCTGTCTGGGCTGGTACCCATTAAATTGCTGAACATGGGCCACTCCAAGCAATCTAATCAGAGCTGCAGCTATTAAAGGCAGAAATAGCAAGAAACCGAGTCACCAGTGCAGGCAGTCTGGCACTTGGATTCAGAGAGAAGTTTTGTCAGGGATTGTCATCACTGGCAAAAAATTGCATAAGCTGGTATATACAATATCTGATTGTCATGGAAGTGATTATTAATAAATAGTTTGCTAATGAGAAGCAGCAGTACTTCTGGATCCAATTTTCTCATTCTTGCAAGGCTTCCAGTACCATATCTGCACCACCTCCCAGACAGAAAGAGATTTGTGCAATAGGAGAGTATTGCTACCTGCCATGCACAGGTGAGGAAACTGAGGCACAAGCATGCAAGCTCTTCAGTCTAAGGTCGCTCAGGCAGTCTGTGACATTGCCTGAGATAAGCAGATCTGCACATGTACTAGGGGGATTTTCCCTTGACAGAGATGTGATTTCTACTGGCACATGAATTCTTTTGCTTGTATATTTTACAACAAGGATTTCCAGAGTGCCTTCCTGCTGCTGCTAATGATACTGCAAAAAAAAAAAAAAAAAAAAAAACAACAACAACAACAAAAAAACCCTTGGGATTGCTTATTTGTTAGTGCTCTGGAAGGGGTATGTTATACTGGAGAGGAGTTGGGGAAGTTTGTGGTGCAACAGTCCACAATTAGGTACCTGCTGGCCTAGGCACATCAGCCAGGCATGTTAGTTGTCCTGCCTCACACACCCTTGTCAGTGCAATTCTTGTTTTAAAGTGCAGATGAGACTGCAGCAGAAACTAGACTGAGAGGCTTTGATTTCATGTGCCTTCACCAAGAAAACCCACACTGACCCACTATGATTAGAAGCATGCTTGCACAGTTCAGCCCAAGGACAGACCAGTGGAGCTTTCCTGGGCTGAGAACAGTAGTCTTATAATTAGTAGATCTGATGGGAAGGTGGGTTGGAATCTGCCATCTACACTGAATTTTCACCCATGTTCAGAAGTGCACATGTAGGGCTCAGCTGGACAGTTTTAGCCCTAAACTCCTGGATGTTCTGGGCTACCCTTATTCCTGATTGGACCCAGCTTTATCTTAGCTTAGATCCCACTTTTTTTTAGCCTATATTTCAGTACTTATTTGTTTAGGTCATCTGTTAAATTCCTTGGAATAATACATTTCAGAAATGGATGGATTTTTCTTCACAATGGATAGGAGAGAGCATCTTAGTCGATGTCTCTCTGAAGGCAAGAATGCAAATCCCAATTCTGCCTCTGGAGAAAGTTCAATGGTTTGCCCGGACAGCTATCCTAGAAAGCAGCTCTTACTTCTACTGACTTCTGCTCCTGGAAAAAAAAAAAAAATTGCTTTTACCAGTTTAATTAGCTCTCGGTTCAGCATGCAAACTATGGAAAACTGGCCAAGAGTTTTACTGGCGATTCTAAGTCATAAAAATAAAATAAAATAAAAAAGCAATTCACTCTTTTAACTGGTATAGCTCATGCTGGCCAAACCTTTAAGTGTACACTTGGCCTTTATCTGGGGCTGCTTTAAAAATGTAATAATGAAGTGTTGAAATGAAGATGTTGGACAATAGGTGCACTCCTTGCTTCAGAAGCTCCTGGGTAAGCATTCGCTACTTCCAAGGTTTGCTGATAACATCCCATCCATCAGTGATGCTGAGGTTCTGTCACAGTTCGCAGTAGAACAAATTGTCACATAAATCAGAAAAGGTGGAGCCAGTCAAGATATGGGATCCACCTGCATATATTGTAAAATTATGAGTCCCATGTTGAAAATTTCTTGTTTCTTCACGCTCATGCTAATTTAAAAAGAAGATAAGGCAGTTAATTCTCATCTTGGATGGGAAGAAATTTGTTGAATACGTTGAAGTGACTGGAGATGTTTTTTCTCTGCTTGGCATGTGCATATGGTTTAGTTATTTCTCACTTGGCCTTTGGGATTTATTGATCTAAATCCCTTTGCACTGTATGCAAAACCATAACCCTCGAAGCCTGAAGGTACATTTTGCTGGCCTCCCATATGGTGTGTGAGTTTCCCTGCTGGCTGGATGGCTTGTTTCACAGCATACAGCTGTAGCTCTAAGAGTCTTCCTGGGAAGGATGCTAATTCCTGTGACTATTTATTTTTTCATTTTACCACAGGTTTTTGGTATTCATTGTTTTTCTTAAACCCCTGAGACGAGGCTGCTTACAGCTAATGGGCTGCTAACAGCTCTCACCTCCAGCCAGAGAAGAGAGTTTTGAAAGATGTGCCAAGGGCTGTGGGATCAAACTGCCTGGGGAGTCTGGGACTGGATTTCCAGGTGCTTAAAAACTACCATTAAAGCAAGAAGTTTTCAGATGAGACTGTGACCAGTCTGAATTCAGCATGAGAATCTGCTGTTTATTTAAAGCCTTGATGAAAGTTGGAAACCAGCCTAAAAAAGCTACAGTTTGGAGAGTGGTCCTGGACTTTCAGTTGGTGCTCATTCAAGACCTTTTCACTCTTTGGGGAGTTTACTTTGAATGGGTATGCGACACAGAAATTTGGAACTTTTGCTGCGGAATGGAAATTGTGAAACTTTCAGATTCAGAACAGCCAAGAGTTTCATCTAGCCTATTTGTAATCCCTTCATTTAGATGGAATGAAGCGTTTCGTTCTGATAAGGTCAAAGCATGAAAACATGAATATATTAAAATACGTGTCAAAATGAAGGTAATCAAAATGAGAACTGGAGCAAACACGGTTGAAATAATTCACTCTGATTTTCTCCCCACTATAAATTTCAGCACTGTGGACATATCCTTACGAAATGTTTTCACGGGAAAACTCTATTTTGCTAGTAGATAGCTGTTCTGACCACAATAATAAAATTTTGATCAACTCTTGGAAAAATGCAGTCTTCGGGAGGGAGATGCGTGAGATTCCCTACTTCTGCCATCAATCACATCCCTGCCTCCAGACTTGGCTGAGCAAACCCAGGTGCTGCTGTTGCTCTTGGTGTGAATTGCAGGCACCTGGTGATTCTTGCTTAAATTCAGGGTTTGTGCTAGGGGTTGCAGAGGTTTAATGTTTGTCTGTTTTCTGGTATTTCCATGAAGGTCTGCTGGCATATTTTGATTCTGACCCTGGAGAGTGTGTTTGCTGCCTTGTCCTCTATTGGAAAGGATGCTCATTCAAAAGAAGGGAATGTAATTGGAAGAGAATACCTGAAAAGTGATCCAGGATATAATCATCATTTAGTATTTTAATGGTGAGTCTTTCCCTCCCAATTCCACAGCAGTGGATCACTCCCTGGCTAGCAGGCTGCCTGTTCTCCTCTCTTCACTTTGCCCCTGTTGGTTTGAATTCAGTTTACGTGCATCTCCTAGCAAAACATAAACACTGTGTCTTTTTCCATGTGTGCGCTCTTGCTGTTGTTTCCCAATCACAAACAGTTTTTCTATTCTGCTGCAGTCTTTGGTGGAGGAGGGGATCTATAAAACCTGACTCATGAAGGGAAAGAGACAGGATTTGACTCATGATAGGAGTGAGATGGTGGATGGGTGAAAAAAATATGGACCCCCCAAATAAAGAAATACAGTCAGAAAATGAAAGAGATTTAAAGCAGCTATCAATTGGTTGCTGTTCCAGCTTTAAGAGCTGTTGAAACAACATAATAAAAGGCAATAAACAGGAAATTTATGACCTACCTGCTGGAAATAGCCTACCACATCTATGTGCGGGGTGAACACTGCACATCTGGGTGTGGGATTGGGGACAGCCACCCTGCCCGCTGGAGCGGTGGGTGCAAGGTGACCACCCTCTGCCGGGCTGTGAGCCATCCATCCCGCTGCTCTCCCGTCCCCCAGCCCATGCCTCCTCCCAGGCCCCTCCGCCCTCCCAGCACTCATATTTGCAGGCTTGGCATTTTGTATTTTAAAGACTCCGTTTTGTTCAGTTTGACTAGTAAACCTGAGACGATTCATTGCAATCGATAGCAACAGGCTGGATTTTTAAGGGCTGGGTATTTTACCACTGGGGTTGGACCCGTGAGCTAAAACTGGAAGGAGGAAGGGAAGGCGAAAATGTACAATACTGCCTACGGCAGCCTCGAGAAAGGCTTGTAAACTGCTGGTGCATATTTAAATCTCAGTAAAATCACCAGGGGGGAATAAAACTACAAAACCAAAGCAAAATCGAAAGGAAGAAAGATGAGAAACTGAGTGACTAAATGTGGAGTTTTCTAATGCCTTCTTCAGGGCTGAAACTGTCCTTTTAAAGAAAAACAACCCCTCCTCAATAAAAACCTAGCAGAGGGCTGAAACTGCAGACATTACCACAAAAGCATGGTTAGGCAGCGTGTGTCCTGGGCAGGATGTGGGCCTCGGGGTGGCTCAGAGCTGCTCTACGGGCAGGCGGGGGAAAGGCAGCTGGGTTGGGGAGCAGGGAGTTGGGCTCAGCGGGACCCTCAGGAAACCCGGCCTCTCCTAGGATCAGTGAGGATGCTGCTGCGGCTGGGAGCAAGAGCAGGGCTTGCCGAAGGCTGTGTCCCCCGGGGTGGTGAGCTGGGTGGCTGCATCTGTGCCTCTATACCTCAGTTTATTTTTTGCGTGTGATAGAAGTGAAAAAGCCAGGGCTGCTCAGAGAGCGCTTTGTGGACTCAGGGCTACTGCTTCGTCCGAGCTAGTTGAAAATGTCTTCAGGTGTTTTCTGATCCTCAGAGCTGTGTTTGCTCAAGCACTCATCGCACTTCTCCCTAGATTTTCCCTTTAGAAATGGCCACAGAGCTCTTGTTTCTGGCCTTTGATGAAACCCTGTCTGTGCATTTCCGAGCGGCTGGGGAGGGGGCACAGCCCCACCATGCTGGGGACAGCCTTGCCTGGTTTAAGGGTCACGGACACTAGAGAGCTGTAAGTCAGGAGATGTGAGGAAACTAAGTAGCTGAAAGAGGGTCCTCTGGGCGCGGGGACTGGGCGCTCTGCCCTAGAAACCCACTTGCTGGAGAAAGCGCCCTGTCTTCCCCCGCTACTGAAGCGGGAGCGGGGTGTGCTGGGCTTCCTCAGCTTGGCCTCCCCACTTTATTTCGAAGCGCTGGCACGAAGCTTCCCCTTGTAATTCGTTTTCCTGCCTTTCCTCCTCAGAAGGAGTTTTAACCTTCTCCCTGTCACTCTTGCTTTCCGGCCACAAGATGCACGCTTTTGTTTTTCAAGGCACAGTAAATCTTAACGGTGACATGAGAAGCTCTGGCATATCCGATCCCGTTTGTTCTTTTGGAGGAAGGTGGGGAGAAAAGCGAGGGGGCCGAGAGGGGTAAATCAATCCACGTTACAAAAGGAGAGATGCAGCATGGCACAATGCCGTAATCCGGTGGAGCCAGTGCGTGCCGGAGAGACAGATCTGGGACGGAGAAGGGAGGGGTGGTGGGGCTGCAGTAATCCTGTGACCCTCTTAAATCCCCAGTGTGGAACAAAGCCCTTGTTAGCAGATAAAGAAGAGGGAGTGGTAGCAATAAGCTAAATTAATGCCCTTAAATTCAGACATAATAAAAAGCTGGGAGCCTGCCCTTTTATCAACACTTGGGGACAAGATTGTTCTAATTGTAAAAGCCCAATCAGAGGGACCAGCAGGCATGAAACTACAGATTAATTCAGCTGCCTGAATGCCAGCCTGTGGCAGCGAGGCAGCCATTGCCTTGTCTCTTCTCCTGCCATGGAAGGGTTAGGCTGCTCTTCGTTTGTCCGTGCTTTGCAGAACTGTTCCTTGTAATACAAGGGGAAAGGAGCACAAAGACCAAGGGAATAAAGGCCATCAGTGTGTTTGCACTGGGACGGTGATGCACCTGGCCTAAGGGCCGTGATGGTTCCAGGAGGGGGCTCTGGGGATAAGGGCGATAGGATATGCTTGGTGGTGCGGATGTGGCTCAGACTACGGGGACGGGCAGGAGCTTGTCAGTGCAGGACCCTCTACGATGGCTGTGTGTGCTGGTGTGACACCCCCTGTGCTTCCCAGCAGCATCGTATAATAGTCCAAATTATGGACTATGTCCATCCATTGCCTACCCACCTTGACCCCCCAAAGGGTTCCTGTCTCCATAAATGCAGTGAAAGTAAAAGGCAAGTTGAAGGTTTGAGAGCTGCTCTGAGGCAGTTGTCTCAGAGGCTGAAATGAAGCTGCGATGCGTCTGCAGGGCGCAATGCCTCACCTGGAAGCCACAGGAGCAGGATGCAGCAGGGTGGCTCTGGGCTGGTGCCCGATCACATACAGAGGACCAGTGGGACAGAGCTGCAGCGTATAGTGCAGTTGGGAAAATTCACCAAGGAAGGCTCTGGACATCTCAGAAAACAAAACAGCAACTTCCCAGCACTGCGAATTTAAGGGTCAGGTCCTCCCCAAGCTATGCCTCTGCCTGAAAAAACATAAAGCTGATAAAATTATAAACCACAGCTTCCCTCAATCTGCTGTAGGAAATTTTGGTGTTGGTTTTCTTGAGCTGCTCTTTGAGACTCCAAAGGTTAAAAAATTCCTTCTTTATGCCAAATGGCAAAGAAATGACAGGGCTTCAGTGGTTAGAAACCACAAGAAAATTCCCCTCTTCTTTCAATATCACAAGATTCAGAAAGATCGTGAGAGCTGGCAACAGTCACTGAAAATGGGTTTTGGAGATTTTACTGGGGAGCTGTTCCAGACCTGCAGACACCTTCTGCTTGGAGCAACTCCTGCTGATGGCTTAGAAAGAGGCTCTGCCTTATTCTCCCCCAGAGAAGAGGGGACCTTTTACAGCTTACAAACTTCTTTGGCTTTCTCTAACCACCTGTAGTCACACACTGCTCTGGAAACAGAAAAATAATCCCTCTCTGGATGGTCCTTGTGTCTGTGACCGAACTGACTGGTTCAAAGTCAGTCTTCTACCCAAAAGGCTGGGGAAATCAGAAGACATCTATTCCACAGAATCCTTGCTGATAGGGAGGGGTGAAGGCAAGACCAAAGACTGTGCATGTGTGTGCAGATAGCAGGGCACCAGCTCCCTCCTTCCCCTTCGGCCATGTCCCCAGTGACGTACCATGATGCGTACTGAACCAGCAGCAGGACCATGGAGGACGGGGCATGCACTGGGCTATTGCTTGTGGCAGCTGGGACATGAGCGTTGAGCAAAGGCTCTGTGTTTCTCTGTGGTGCTCGGTGCTGATCTTGCAAACCCGGTGCTGCTTAAACCTTGGCACGTCAGTGAAAGCCTCCTTCCCCCGGCACGCTTCTGCTCCCCACGTGCTCTGCTAGAACCCAGGCTCTGGTCCTGCCTGCCTGCGGGTGATGCCTCAGTGGTCAGTGGGATGGAGGTGACACAAATGGATGCTTTCTAAACAGTCACCCCTAAGAAATGCCTCATGCTCTGCTCTCAAGGGGTCCTAATTTCCTTCAGTGATTCCCATCCCAGGTCAGAATTCTTCCTTCCAGCTGCCCCGGGTGTTTCCTGCTCTGCTGCCCCCTCTAGTGATTTCCCTTGTTCCTACTCATGTGCAGGAAAAACCCCCAAACCTCACAACTATTGCTGTCCTTTTTCCTAATCATTTCTCTGTTACTGTCCATCTGCAGCAGACAAATTTTGTGGCAAGAAGCATGGAGTTAATGGAAATTCTGTAAATTTACAAACAATCATTCAGGGCGGAGAATGTGCCTATTTTTCTGCTAATACAGTAGTTAAAAAAAAGGCTTTCTTTAATTGCATTTGGAATCTATTCTAACGATTTACCCAGGAGAGTGTTAAGATGTCAAGGCTTTTTCATTAGTAATATATCCCCAAACAAAATCTTTGTTAAGATAGGTTAAGGCAGTAAATAGACCATTAATTTACAGGAACATAATTAGTACCTTGCAGTTATTCATGAAAATAATAGGACTTCTTTTGTTGTTATTCACTGGTGAGATTTAGAACAAATGTAGAATCAGTAGGTCAGAAAACTCATAGGCCAAAAAGCATCAAAGGTATTGATTAAAGTTTCAACAATAGCCTTAA
This sequence comes from Dromaius novaehollandiae, assembly GCF_036370855.1. Taxonomy (NCBI): domain Eukaryota; kingdom Metazoa; phylum Chordata; class Aves; order Casuariiformes; family Dromaiidae; genus Dromaius; species Dromaius novaehollandiae. The sequence continues at coordinate 5,920,198 of NC_088117.1, forward strand.
CTCTGCCCCAGCACCCAAAACAGCATAATGTGTGCACTCCAAATATATTTTATAAATGATAAATAATGAACACAGAAAGCACCATCTAGAATTTTGAGCAAATATATGTACATGGCTGGATGATAACCAGCTTGTTTTAAGGGATAGAGACTATATTCCTTACGTCTCAAATTGGAACGAGTATTTGAGGAATTTCTTTTTCTAGAGATTATTGATAATGTTCAGAAATAACATTTGTTTCCAATGAAAGTATCACTTCATTGACATTGACATTATCTTTGCAATGTTGACATCTGTTTAGTTAGAAGAACTGAAATAAAATGCTTCCTGGGATTAAGGTCCTCTATTTTAAGGTTCTCAGAATTAAAAACATATTTTGATCTGAAAATATTTCTTAGTTCAAAATTATTTTTGATTATTCTTAATTTTAGATTATTAAAAGGAAGATGATCTTGGTTGACCTCGGACTTGTCGAAAAAACTCATGAAATTATTCTTTCATATCTCCTTATTAGAAAGCTGTGATTCACATAGCATGGAAATCACGTTTGAGCCAATTTTAGCTATTGCATGTGTATTACTACAAATCGCAAAGCAAAAATGGGAATTTCTTGAGTCAGTAGCTGTATCCATAGGCCAGTAAGGCTATAAATCATGGATACTGCTCAACAGGTAAAATATCAAAATATATTAGACAGCGATTACTGTTGCAGTTATGAATAATAGTGAGTTATTAAACTACAAAAAAGAAGACGTAATAAGATTATCTTCTGCTGTACTAAGAAGTTCAAAGGTCCACTGCATCATGAGATGAATATATTATTCTTAACCAGACCAGATCTTTCTTTAGCAGCAGGTAAAGTGACACCAGAACAAATAAAATCTCACTTAGAGTCTTTGAAAAGGAGGTGGCAGGAGCCACTTTAATTTTTTAAATAGACTGCCTTTGTTTTTTGTCATTGTTAATAATATTAAGTTGCTCTACAGGTAGGTAGAAAATAGGCTGCTTTCTTTATGGAAGTCTTGCCAAGGAGTTTCTCTTTTAAATATAAATATATACATAGATTTTTAAGTTGGAAAAAATGCCTCTCTGAAAATTTTCTACAAACAGGTCTTGAGAAATTAAATATTCAAAGAAATAGAATGATTCCCCCATTACTTGTTTGAATTTTTATTCCAATGACACTGAAAAGCAACCCAAAGGAAATCTCTGTCTAAGGCTTGTAACTCCTCATTTTGATGTTGAATGAGGGATCAAAGAGAGCACAGCTTTAGAAATGGGGAAACTGAGGCAGGGAGTGATTCCTTACTGGTTCATGGGGGCAGAAGGAGGCAGCACTGTTGCACCTGGGCGTTCCCATGCCCAGTCCTGCTTGGCCTCCGTGGAAGTGGGGGGACCCCTTTTGCTGTTTGACTCCCTTCGAGTTTTGTGGGGCCAGCAAGGGACCTGCTGGGAGCCCCCCAGCAGTCTGGGGATGGAGACGCTGGGATGCAAGTTCAGCTTCTGACTCGTGTGCCTTTGCTGTCTCTAACCCGGACGTGCTGACAGCAGGACAGACTCCTACTGGGATGGGGCTACAGCTTGACCCTGCAGATGGTAAGGCTCTCACAAAGTCTCCGTGTCGTAAAGCTCTGCTGCAGGGTGGAGAATTTTAATAAGGAGAGAAAAAAAAGAGTGAGAGACAGAGAGAAAAGGGATACATAGCAAAGCATCTGACCTTATTTCCTCAGAGTGTGTGACTAAATCACATAGCTAAAAATAGGTAAGTGATTTGCTTTGATGCTGTAGGATTTTGCTGATACCACTTTTGTTACACATATAAATATAGAGATTTAATATAATATTTCCCTTACTGCAGTGTCTTCTATTAAGACAGTGCTGAAGTCTCGAGAGCTGCTGTCTCCGTCTGCTGCTTTAAGCTGTGAGCTACAAGCAGAGACTTCTTGGCTCTGCAGCTAATATGCTGGCTTTGGGAAAATACATGGAAAAACTTTCTTCCAGGAGGGATGTTTTAGTGCTAACATTGTCCATTCTGGTTGTCCAAGTTGGTCATTGCAAGCAAATGGGAACTTCCCTGCTTATTTTTTATGAGTGGCTGCTTTGGAAAGTTTTGGTGCCCCATCTTTATGCCATCTTTATGATGATGAGGCTAAACCAGTTCTGCCCCTCGAGGGTGCCAAGCAAATTGGCCAAGTGATGCATGGGGGTTGCTTTGAGACGTCTGGGATGCATGGGGGTTGCTTTGAGATGTCCGGGATGCATGGGGGTTGCTTTGAGATGTTCGGCGGAAGGGTGCCACAGAACCCAGGCTGGCAATTAAAAGACCTCAGCTACTTTTCTTAGGCCTGAGGAAACACATTAGCAGCGGGAAATATTTTGGGGAATTACACAGCTTTCTCCCACTTCCTCCCACTCCTCTGTCAGTGCCGTGGTCCATGCCTCCTTGCTGTAAGGAGCAGAGGGGCTGAGGGTTGAGAAGGGTGAAATAACATCCTCAGTGGTGAACTGTTGAAGTACAGACGAGACACATGAACAGTGAGGTGAGAAAACATGACAGTGAGGAAAACTGGCTGAACTGCCAACCTCCGAGCGTTGTGATCAGCGGCACAAAGCCCAGCTGGAGCCCCATGGGGCCACTGCTCTGACTGGGCTGAGAGCTCCTCTGCCGGGCTTAGCCATACCCGGATGTTTTTCTCCTATTCTGACTGAGCTGAGACTGCCTGCGAGGCATCTGAGGCTTGAAGTGTACAAATGGAGAGAATTACTTAGTACTAAACAATTATTGTGTTGCATAAAACTCTCATATTTGTTTACCAAGGAGCCTGTGCTGAATTCAAACCTGCAGACAGAACTGTCAGGAAGCAGGAGAAGAGAGACAGGAGTTTATTTAAATTCAGAGTAGAGTGTTTCACTGCTGCCCATCTTTCTCTTCCCTTTTGATTTCCTTCCATGCTTTCCCCTTCCCCTGTTCCCCTGCACTTTTCCTTTGCTTTGGTAGACTCCGCGTTTGCGCTCGAGGGTGCCAGGCGCCCAACCTTCCCGATGGAGTCGGAGGGTTATTGGCAGAAGGGGAACCTGAGGCAACGACCAAGCTCAGAGGCCTTCTGTTTCCTGGGCTCATCTCTGCTCCTTCTGGCTGTCTGGGAAAAACTGTGCGGATACTGCTGCTATCCCACATCTCCTGCTGAATCTCCTAGGCTCTGGAAAAGGGCAACGCATGCTCAGATAAACGGTGCTCTGTGCGGAGAGCTGTATAAATACCGGCTCCGGCTGGGGGATGCCAAGAACTGGCACAGCAGGGACTGCTAGTCTGTCAACATAACCCCGCTCCTGACAGGCCGCATTTTGTTGAAACAATTCCTTGTGATGGACCAAGTTTATCTCTAAGTCACTGGATTTACACCAGAGATCTAAACAGGCTGGTAAATCTGCCACCAAAACCCTGGGGCAGCATTTATCTGAGGGTCCCTTCGCAAGGCTTTGGATTCCCCACGCGCAGGCTCAGCCCGAACGCGGCTCTGCCCGTACAGCAGGCAGCCCGTTTGGCTCAGGGGGACTCTTAGCGATCATAAAATGTGCAATTAACCCCCCCCCCCTCCTACTTCAAACTGTCTCATCAGGCTCCCGAGCTAGGCAAACATTACAGCTGTGAAGAGACGAGCATGCTGTTTCCAGCCTGCAGCTGCGAGTCAGCTACCCGACAAAAACTCGTGTTTAAAAATCAGAGCTCTCCCCTTCCCCGCCGTGGTCAGCCAGTGCCCACAGGCCACGAGGTGCCCTCAGATAAGCTGCTGGTCGCATCCCTTCGCCCCGCTGTCAGCCCCGTCGTATCCAGTCTGGTGGGGGACAGAGCGTCTCGCTGCTGCCCTGGTGTTGAGCTGATATAAAAGCACTAAATTAATTTTCATAGAGCCTTTCGGTCAAGCAGCTCAAACCCTTTTACAGACTTTAATTGAGCCTCGGAGTTAATGAAGCCTCACTAACGTGCCTGCCGGATAAAGGAGCATTTATTATCCCCGTTTTACAGAGGTTGTGCTTAAAGCTGGTCTAGTTTCTGTGTGGGTTGGGTTAGGGTTGTTTTCCCCTTCAAAACTAATTGTGAAGCACAAACTGGCTCATCTTATCAAAAGAAATATTTCCCAAGATGTGTTCTGAATGCAGTGATTTTTTTCCCCCTGGTTTTCCAAAGAAATTGTGAACAAAATTTAGCGTTGAAATTCATCTTTTGCCTCCACAGAAATTTTTCATGAAAACTAATCCACTTTTCCTAACTTCCTTGAAAACAGTAGTACCCCGAGAAGAGAGGGCTTCTGTGTTCAGACATTCATGACCAGCCTCTGAGAGCTGTCAAGGGAATGGTGCATCAAATACAAGAACTAAATGGCTTCCAAAAACTGAGCAGTGGACTGGTGGACTGCCTCCCCCCCAAAATAATCCACAGCTCCCAGACTCGTACTGTCCTTCTCTTGCAGCAGATGTTTGCCCTTGTCTTCATTGCACGACAGGTAGAGACGGGTTTTCCCAAGAGCTCAGCTCCTACCTAAGCACCCGAGAGGGATGTTTTCAACAAATTGCTCAAAAGCAGGAATGCTGATAGATTCTAGGTGTGCGTGTGGTGACAGCTTGATTTGTTACATGTGGTGGAAAGACTAGGGACTGTTGCTCATTGCCCTTGCACAGTTAAGCACAGACTCTTCAGGAGCCTGTGCAACCTGAGGTACTTTTGAAGCTGAACATTTATGCACAGTGCTCACTGAAGTGCCTCGTCTAGGATCACAGAGGGAGCTTTAGGCTAACGTTAAGTGTTAGACCTAGTCCCACTGAGTCCTGAACCACCCAGAGAACTTGTTTTGTGCAGCCCACCTCGTCCTACATGCAGCCTTCTCCCTTGGATGGAAACTCAGCATTTTCCTAGCACCTTCATTACATCCAGAGCGGGGACCCCCTCCTCCACTCTCTGTTAGACCTTTCAGTGGTACATCCTTCTCTTGAGCTTTGTTTTGTCTTTCACTGGGGGGTTATGGAAAGCACAGATATAGTTCGATTTCACTCTTGTCCTTGTGATGTGATGCCCAGGATCCCTCCCTCCTAGTGCTCCAGAAAGCCCTCCTAGCTGGAGCAGGAGAGCTGGGAGTGGCTGGCAGTTTTGCTCCTGCCTCTACCTACCACTTTCACTGATGAAGTGAAACCAGGAATAGTTTGCATAACTTTCAACTATCCTAATGCATTTTATTCTATGTCCCCTTCAAACAGAAAGGCTTCGTCTGATCCATCAGTCAGCAGCCTTATCAAAAGGGAGTGTGTGCAGAAAAGGGGGACTGAAGCACAGCTAATCCAGCATTGTCCCTGCACTGTGCCTCCCTCTGTGAAAGTGCCAGCTGGAGACACGGGTCATTCTGCTCTCCTTTCTCTGTGTTGTCAAACAGGGTTAAATGTCTGAGTATGGGGTACAGCTTGGCTACCGTTTTCAGAGTGATGAATGCGTTTGATTTTGGGCCAGCTGCTGATGGCACACCCTGGTTACTTCACTACCCAAGGAGCTGGCTCCGTGCCTCCTGATTCTGGGTTGCTGCCTCACTAGAACAGCCAGCCTGAGTGGTGTAGAGAGTGCGGGACTGCCAGCAAGGCTCAACACCGACCCATCACGGTGTGCTACAGTTGGAGACACCTAAAACGGATGGCTACAGAGAGGCCAAGACTGACTGCCATCCCATTGCCGGGGTGTCCAGCGGCTGTGCGTGGGTGAGGGCCTGATCCTGGAAGGTGTGTCATGCCAACGGAAATGAAAATCCCTGCTTCCTCGACCATCTAAAAGAACTTTCTTGTTATCTAGGGCCAAGACTGTACTGTGGCTGCCTAACATAAGCCCTGGTCACGTGCAAACTTTTTGCGTTTTGCTACTTCATCCTAGCCTTCACCAAAATCAGACGAGCTGGGGAGCGGCGAGCCTTCCCTGAGCAGCAGTGCTGCTGAAACAAGTTGACCTCGAACCATTTCAATCAACGCTTTTCAAAGGGGCCCTTGTTCTTCGTGGTTAAAGCCAGAAAAGCTTGTTTAAACCTTGCTCGGTCTGTATTTTTAACCTCAGCTGCTGCCACGTGACCCCGCAGTAAGTGCCTCCTGGGCTGAGCAGCTCCGCAAGCCCTGCCTGCCTCACACGCTATTGCAACCACACGCGTCTCTGCCCCGGACCTTGCTTAACAACCGCTTTGCTTTGCAGTCCTATGGCCCCGCTGCCCATGTCTGGGGTGTGTGGGGTGCAGGAAACTCAGGCTGCCCCGCGTTCCTCGGAGGGAGGCTGTGGGAGCGAACACTGAATGGATAAAATGGGTAAACTGGGTAAGACACATATCCTGCTCCTCCACCTTTCCCTGCCTGTGTTGAAAAGCAATCCTCAGCAAGCTCCTGGTGGCTCAGTATGTCTTGATTTTTCTTCCTGGGCAAGAAGAGCAGAGAGTAACGGTGGGATGCAGTGGGATGCACTGGGCCAGGAGTGCTGCATGCTTAGGAGGGGTCTGCGGGAGCGGGGCCCAGGGTCTCACTGGTCCCTGTCACCTCAGTGCACGCACTGCCGTATGATCTACCAGGCCTTTACAGAGCTGGACTGACCCTCATCGAGGGGCATGAAGACCTCAAGGCTGTGCTTCGTGTTATGGGCCACGGGAAGTCAGGGGTAAGAAGGGAAGCGGTGATGGATGTTTTGCAGTAAGTTTAGAGAAGTGCATGAACTGCTTGGGCCTAGAAAATATGCAGAAATTTTATGACAAGCCCTTTCCACCAGAACTTTAAAATCTCTGTTTTCCTGTGAGCACTAGGACACCTGTATGGACACCACTCCCCGTTCCCCCACGGGGCTGCCCCACAGCCAGCACCACTGTGGCGCTTGGCCCAGGGATAGCTCCACCTGCACCCGCTCAGCATTGCACCCCGGAGCATGGGCAGAGCGCGTCTGCAAGAGCAATGAGCAAAATTAGTCCTTCCACCCCTCGGTTCAGACCCAGCTTTGCCTTTGGGGACAAGTTGCGTTAGGATCAGCCCTAGCATCTCCGTCTGCTCTCCTCAGCTGCCCCACTGCAGATTTCGTCGAGGATTTCCCGCTGGTTGGTAGCCCACCCTGTGAATCCGTGATAAATATACATCTCTCTATGTGTATATATCTAAAATCAAAATCCCTGATGGGCTCCTGTCTCCCTCGGGACTGGCAGAGGCACCCTCACCAAAGCAGGTTCCCCAGACCCTGCTGCGCTGCCTGGAAGCTCCCTCCGCGCCCAGCCGGGGAGCGGGAATTCGGCCAGCGGCCTCACTCCGAGAGGCCCCGAGGGTGGCTCTGGCGGCCGGGGGGATGCGGGGAGCCCGGAGGCGGCGGGCGCTGCCCGAGCCCCTCTCGCGGCAGAGGGCGTCCGAACTCCACGGCAGACAGCGCGGCGCCGCACGGCCTGCGCAGTGCCCGGGGATGCTGGCCAAGATCCCGCGGCCGGACGGCGGGGAAAGCAGGAGCAAAGGAGACTTGCTCCAGCCCCGGCAATTCCTTGTGCTTCCCGAGGATTCCCTCTCCGCGGTTTTCCCAGCAGCGTTTCCCAGCCCTCGGGAAACACATAGGGAGGAAATGCACGGTTGCCTGTTCCAGCTCACCGGTGTCATTAGAAAAAACTACCTGGGAACATTTCAGGTAAATCTAGTTGTATCGTGGAAAACCATCGCTATTAGCTTGAGAAAGCGACCAGCTTCTAAGCCATGAAAACACCTAGAAATAAGCAGCAAATTCCCAACATCATCATTCCCCCTCCCACCCCCCCATCCCAGCCCCCCCCCCAACCTTAATTCTGCCCGCATCTCTGTGCAGCATTTCACACAGAGAGAGCCTGGAGCATCAAAGCGGTGCAGCATGTTAATCTTTTCATTTTGTGGAGCTTTTAAACACACCCTGTTCAATCTTAGACTGGAGAAGAGCTGCGAGGACTTTGCCAGAACCATTGCAATAGGAATTGCACTACGACTAAATATAGAACCAGAATTTTTGGAGAGGATACAGGCTTGGGTGCATTTTGGCAGAAGTTTTAATGTTTTCCTCACATCACAGGGTCTGTGCGGAGTAGAATATTCCCAGGAATAGAAGCGGGTGGCACTTGGGGCTGGTGTTATGAAACGTGTAGGGTAAATTTGCATCAGCATGTGGGGAGTTAGCAAGTAGAATAGAGCAGAACTCAGATTTTACGTCCTGTGAAATTCCTGGGGTTTATTTCATTCCAAAGTAGGATGAAACTTTTTTTTTTTCTTGAAAAACAGAATAATCTGGAAAGAAATATTTGCATTTAGAATGATTATTGTTAACATTGAACTGTTTTGGCTTTGATAACAGATAGGCTCACTTTGACACTTCTGTCTTGACTTTTGGAGTCTTTTACAAGTGATAATGTTGTAAGAGTCCTAAAAAGAAAGCCAAACTAAATGGCAAAGTAGAACTGTATCATTTTGGTATTTTTTAGAAAGCAATAAAATGTAAGTGGAATTGTCATACTCCTGCAAGCCACTTTGCATTCATTGAATAGCAGCCGCTGGCTGAAAAATCTTCTGCTGAGAAACTTTTGACCCAGCTGTGCTCAGATTTTCATTTGTGATGGAAAGAACAGAATGAATATTTAATCTTCAGGTCAGGATGAATTGTAATGTATAATTTCACGTATTAATTGAGGTATATTTATATGTAAATATTTGCATATAAACGCATAAATATTTATATACAAATTTATAGTTTAATTGTTCAGCTGCTCAATTACGACTTAACAGATTTAATGTTTGTGGGATATCCTACGGGTCAGTTTGTTTTGTGGGTCCGTTTACTTCAGCTTTTCCCCTAAAAGACAGAGATGATGGATAAAGTGGTCCTGGTCGTGCATCTCATCCATCCCAGGAGCTTTTATTGGAGAGCGAAGGGTGCGGGGTGTTTTATTTTTGACAGAGGGGAGAGGGAAGCCCTGTGCCAGGGCTCAGCCCTGCTGCTCCCTCCAGGGACATGGTGTGTCACAGGGCAGGGGCAGTGATGCCATTAGGCAGATAAATTGGTCTGAGACACGCAGATAAGGCATGGAAAGGGCTGCCTGAGCCTTCCCGGGGAGCAGGTCTTTGAAAGAGATTTGAGGCACTGGTGCTGCTGGCCGGAGATACAAAGGACCTTGAAAATTAACCAAATGAAGGCCTAATACCCTTAAGCTTAATTTTAGCAGGGAAGCTTCTTGTGCCTGAAGAAAGTGCTAATCACTCCCTGCAGGATGCACACGCACCCGGGGAAGGCAGCTCCTCAGAGACAGGCTTGTTCCTGGTGTCACCGTGCAGCCAGCCCTGGCTGTGTCAGCCGCCTCGCCCCTTGCCTCCCCTGGGACACCTCTGCGCTGCCGTGCATGGCGTGAGAGAGGCCACGGGTGAGTGCGTGTGTGTTCAAGAGAGAGTTCCTCTCTGCTACACACGTGTATAACAGCATGGTCCTTTTTGGGTGGCTGTTTTGGGATGGGGTTTGCACACCTGCGCCTGCGTGCAAGCATCTCCCCAGCGTGAGTGCACACTTTCTCACGATGTGCGTTTGGTGTATTGCTAGTTGTGCTGAGTTTGTGCAGGCTGACGGGGAGCATTCACTGCCGTCACCACCGCAGCAGCCCCGGCATCTGCGCGGGCGCTTCACTGGGACCGCCAGCTCCCTCCTCGCTACTCACCGCTCTGCCCTGTCTCTCTCTCCCATGCTTCTCCTTGTGCTCAGAAAGACTGTGACCCAGCTGAACTCACCAGGGCTTTGATATTGAGAAGCCTGGAATTTAACATCTCAGCCATTCCCTGAGTTTTCAGTGAGTGGGGAAAATGAACTCAAATTGAATAAAATTGCCAAGGATTCATTTGCTGTGAGCTGCAAATGAGGAGGTAGGATGAAGAGGGAGGAGATAATATCTGGGCTGAGCACAGAGATTGGAGTTTGCTGAGCTTCTGTGGCACAAAGAAGACTTCCCGCAGTGAATCAGTCCACTGATAACTCTTCAACTTCTGTGCCTCAGATTTATATTGCTGTGCTTTTCCTAAGCTCCTTCTCATCCAACAGTTTGAGTGAGATTTGAGGTTTCTGCTGCCCATTTTTAGGCTGCTTGCAAATTACGACCGGACTTGAGCATTCATGAAGTAAGCTACTGTCTTGTACTGTCTTGCCAGCTCTCCCAGGATAAGTAACATGGGGACTGATCAGTTGAGATGGCTGAGAATGGGTCAGGGTTTCTGTGCCACTGTGAAATGCAGACTCCAAGGGCCAAAGCTCTCGGGGGTGTCTGCTTGATTCCATGGCTTTTTGCTGGAAAAGATTTCTCGTGTCTAGGGCCAAAGTTTTGGTAAAGGAGGAGAGAGAAAGAGGGACCAGACTGGCCAATAAACTTTGGAGGAGGATATTCACCCGATATCTAAGAGGACCTGCTTCAAGTCCTTTGTCTTAATTAGAAAAGGAGGGGAACAGAGTCTGAATCTTTCACAGCTCAGCCTCTCCCTCTTTACCACCAGTACTCTGGATCAGTAGGATAGATAACTCTCCCTTAAGCATCCTGAGGAAATTAAAACGTCCCATCATATCCCACACTGGAAACAAATAAATATTATTAATATTAATATTATTACTTCAGGCATTTCTCACAAGAGAAATAGTTTGCTTCCAACTATAGTCCAAGGCTCCTTTTACTGGAATAAGGTTGAGAATCTCAGGGTCATCCCAGACTCAGCTCGTGATGCTTCGCTGTTCCCCGGAGCCCCTTGCAGTTTCCACTTGATGCTACGTCCTTCACGTTTCAGCCTATCCTGGAGGGCCGGGCGGCTCTGAGCTGCTTACACATTCCCTTTGCTTCTGCGGGAGCCAGAAACGGCCCCTAACTGTCCTTGACCTACCTTGGGAGGCAGGTTATGAGGCTTAATTAATTTAGGTTTCTAAAGAGCCGAGAGTTCCCAAGAAGAAAAATGCTCAGGAAGCACAAATCATGATTAATCTTTATTATTATTTCTATAAATTCCCGCTTCAGCTTAGTGGGAAAACAGAAGCTATTTAGCGATGCCTATTAGGGTAGAAAGGACAGAGACCGGCCTGACTCTCCCCTTGGCTCATGGGGCCTCACTCACTTCTGTGAAGTTACACCCGATTAGCATCAATGCACGTGGGAAGAGAATCAGACCAATATACTCCTTTCTCTGTACTAATGTGTGCTGCTACGTTGCTACTAGTTTCTCTCCTTGAAGCATGCAGGAGACAGTTCAGTACTTGCTGTTCCTCTCTTTCTCCCATGTGGAGGGGTTGGAAGGTTTAATTCAATCACAGTCCTAAATGGAAAATAAAAAGTGTAATGAAAAATGCACAGATGTCTGTAAAAAGAGTTTTGTCTTAAGTGAGTTTTGATCTGGATCCTAAAAGAGCAAGCCAAAACCCTGTGATTGGCACCCTTGTTCTGTAAAAGGTACCTTGGAGGAGGCTGTCAGAGCAAAAGGTTTCCTTTGCTGGAGGGGAGTGGAGAAAGTCCAGGTTTCACAGTTTTTTTTTCTTCCAATCCACTGTGCGAAGATGTGAGACCCTGTGAAGTTTTATTTCTCAGGAGACAGCAGCCCACCTCAGCAGAAAAATGGATTTACAAACCAGTCCTTTCAAACGCTGGTCTCCCCCCTGACAAGCTGATATCCCTCTCTCAAAGATGCTTCTGCCAGTCGAGGCTTCTCTGTGGAAAGATTTCAAAGCACATAAACACTTCTCAGCCCTTTATGAGGAGCACGAAGGTGTCGTGTAGGTAAGGAAACGAAGGCAGGATGAGGATAAGTGACTCTCCCGAAGTCAGCAGGAAATCCAAGAGCAGAACAAGTCTTAGCACCTCTCACACCTGCCTCCCAGGCTGCTCCTTTAAGCATCAGCCTTTCCCAGATGCTGAGAGATTTTTATTTTTGTTCTCTAGTGAGTGATGCGAGTCTGTTTGAAATCACAGTCACTTTGGTGTTTGCTCTAAATCAAAGATGTCTTGCTTTTGGAACGACTGCACTTCCATCTCGGGGTGCAAGGCTCTCTTAGGTCAAGCTGGCCGGGTCAGCAGTGGTGCCGTGCTCCAACAACCCTGTCTCTGGCCTGGGCTTTCACCATGTTATTTTTGTTCTGTCCCTTTCTCCTGCATGGTGGGAGCACTGGAAGCCCCATGACCTTCCCTCTCCCTCGCCACAGAGCGCTGGCTCTGACGGGGAGAAGGGAGGGATGCTTTGCCGGGAGCTCACCCTGTTCATATATCACCGAGCAAACGCCGCCGACAAACAGCGAGATTCATTTTGGTGCCAGCCGACCATAAATTTATTTGCTTGTTAATGCAGCTTCCCCCAGTTCATGTTTTCCCTAACTAGGAGCATCAAAATGTCAACCTGTCCTCAGGGGTATATCAGCCTCCTGAACTGAAGTCAGTAACGAGATTAGAGTCCATGCTGTTCAGAAGTGCTGTCTCTCCCGCATGTGCTCTCTCACTCACTTGCACTTATTTTTTTATTATCTGTTTTTTCTCCCACTGTTATATTTTTTCTTTCTTCTCAATTTCTCTCTTCTTCAGTTCTCAGTGAAACAAATGAGAGTTGACACACACGCAGCATTGCATCCCCTGTCTCTGTCTATCATCTCTGCCCCGTTTCTTCCGCAGGCTGGCCAACGAGACAGCATTGGCCTGGGGACAGGGACGACTCCTGCTTGGGTTACCATCCCTGCAGAAAATGTGCGACTTCCCCTGGTGAACCCTTCCCATATGACCATGAAATAAGATAAATAGCTGCTTGAAATGGAACAAATATCTGCACTTGTCGCGGGCTGCGGTAGCCGGGAGCGGGGCGGAAGCCAGGATGCATCACGTACTCCGCGTTTCCCAAAATGCTTTTTCCTTCCAGTGGCCTACTGATAGGAGAAAGGTCTTTCCTAGCCTGGATTTTTATTTTTTTTCCTGTAAGATGAGTACCAAAGTGCCAGTCGAGTGCTGAGGAGGTGTGTGGCCCGGGACAGGCCTGGGGAGGGGACTCCAGGTCTACCCGAGGCGCTGGAGGCGGGGAGCAGGGGCCAAGGGAGCACAGGCAGTGCGGTCTGAGGAAAGGCAGCATGGGGCAGCAGTCTTTCAGAAGGGCAGATACGACCATGGTAAGGCCGAGAGACATAAAACCAGCCCCTGGCCATACAAAACACATGTGGAGCTGGAGGAGGAACCTCAGTGCTTGGGGGATCACCTCCTCCTTGATGTGGAGCGGCCTGAGAGCAGGGGGGAAGGGGTGACTGGTGTCCTGGGCCCAGTGACAGCCCCAACAGGCTCGTCCCCCCCCCCAGAGGGGCACAGGAGAGGATGAAAGCTGCCTGCGTGTCCCGCCAAAACTGCCCAGCTCCTGCCATTTGAGGAGGGGAGGGAGTGTTTGCTTCTCATCACACTTCAAGTTTGATTTCAACCCCCTTTTTATTAACCTGTAGTCACCTACTGTAGCAGTGAGCAGTGCGTGTGATTAATGGCTCCTGAAATGTTATCGGGTTTGAAAGGCTGCTTGTTTGAAATTTATACTGAATGTAGCTAGCTGGATTTTTTTGCAGCTCAGCAGTCGTTTCATATCATAATTGCCGCAAACAGATAATAAGGATGCAAGTGGAGGGGGGTGAAACGGGAGCAGGATTCCTATGCAAGGGACAATAGCTTGCAACCATCTATCTGTACCTTAATCAGTGCACTGTTTACTCTTCTGAAACACCTGCAAAACTGGTTTGGAAAAATAACTGGGTCCCTGATTACTGCCCTGCTCTTTCTCTCCCTCTGTATGTTTGCAGTGCCAGTTCTGCACAGCACACCGGGAATGCAGACTCCCAAGGCTGTTTGCCTGTGTTAGAGAGTTTGGTGAAACCAGTATTTTTTGATGCACAAGGCTCTGGGTTACTTAGGAAAGGCACTAGATAGGAAGGTTTTTGATCAGGAAGAGTAACTCAGGATTTGCATCTTACAAAATCCTTGTCCAAATTCCATGGACTTGGTTACACAACAGATGTTTTCCCAGATTTTGCTTCTCCCACTAAAAGTTAATTCAGTGTGGCAGTATAAAACAGGCCTTATAGCAGAATTCTTAATTATTTTAGGTGAAATACAGGATTTACGTTTCCAGTGAGAACATTATCTGGAAAAAAGCAATTCCAAGAATTTTCTAATATGGGGATTTTCCAAGCTGATTATATTGCTTTTATTTAAATTTCCAGATTCAGGTGGCAGTTGTGGAGGAAACAGGGTGACTGGAGAGGACAACTTTTTTTGCATGTGAGTATTATTTTGATCCTCAGATATTATCTGCCTTGCATTTGTATTGAGAGGATATGGGTCAGATCTTTGATCTGAAAATCTTGAGTTTCCTGGCATGCTGACATGCACTAAGTTTTGGTTGAAGGAAGCCAGCTGAAAGTATGTAGGTAACAGCTACAAAGAGTATATGGTAGTGGTATATTGTAGTGGCTCATTCAAAGTCAGCTTGGGTATTTCTATTGGGATTGACTCGCTAAGCAAATAGCAAGCCCAAACCCCCATGGAGAGATTTCCCTTCTGCAGACAGTAGGCCTGGGGACACACAGACTCTAGTTCTTGAACAGGCGACTCAGAGACAGGAAAAGAGTGTGCCTGAAAAGCTGTTTAACTTTTCTCAAAGTAGACCATAAAAACATTCTTTTTTCTAAGAATTTCTTTTCCCAACTTTTTAATAAAGTATTTGACCTTCCGAGATGAAGGAATGAAGGTTTTTTCCCTTGAAAAAAATAAGAAAAATCTTGAAATTTTTCATGGAAAAAGGTGTTCTTCATCCAGTTCTCACTCGGTGCTGCATGTACAAAACACACTCATACTATTAATTCTACGCATGAAATTCACCCATGAAATAAGGGAATTATGAAATTAACTGTCTTGAGAACTCAGCTTGACTTGGCTCAGTCTAATAAGATGAAGGTACACGGTAGGCACCTATATATATTTTTAAAAACTATCTGTGTGGTACAGCTGGTCTCAGACCTAAAGATCTCTTATGCATCTCTCCCCTCTCTAACCTCCCTGAGGAGCAGTTCTGTTGAAAGAGCACATGCATCCCACTAGCTCTTTTTTTGTGAACCCAAATCTCTTGCTTGGAAAAGCAGTATAGCCCAGGCATTAGTGCATGAATGCAGGAGTCTATTCCCCACTGGCTGTGCTCTGACGATCAACTTTTGGTGTCTGACCCCCAGGCAAAATGGGGCTGTTACAGCTCTTTTCCAGTGGAAGCCGCAGTTGCTGCTGCATTAAGATTTCTGGGCCTCTTTTCAAGCTCTACCAGTGATGTGCATCGTCCCGGACCATCCTTCAGTATCTCCTCCCTGCCTTTGTTTTCTCTTGCTCCTCTCTGCCTGTTTAAGCTGTAATCTCTTCTGGACAGACACGATCTCTTTGATGATTCTGCCCAACGCTTGGCAAAGGGAAGCCTTTAATCCCTAATCTTGTCCCATCAGGCCTCATTCTTTTGTCCCTCCTGCCACACTCGGCTCCGACAGAGCCCGACCCCCGGGCTGCCATGCTGGGGAGGTGGGTTCTGGTGCCCCGCGCCGCTCCTGCCTGCCCCAGACACAGCCGCTGCCTCCGGCCAAGCGAGAGCTGCTGCAGCAGGAGATGCTCCGTCTTCTCACTCCTCAGGGCCGTCCTCACAACCCTGCCCTCGGGCAGAAAGTCCTGTTTCCCTTCTCTGCCTTTTTAGGTCCCTTTTGTTCTTCCCTCCTTTACCTGCTCCTCCTTGCATCACAAACTACTCTCAGGATTGTGGGGAAATCATGCTACTTGATATAAATAACACTGTTTCTAATCTCTTTCTGGTTTTGATGACTCTAAAGGCCCTGTAGTATGAAGAGATGATGTTAAAGTAACTTTGGCAAAGGGGGTGCTTTAAGTCTACTACTGTGACATTAGGAGTGTCGGCTGCCTTTCTTCTGTCTCATAATTAAGAAACCAGGTAAGAAACCAGCAACATCTTCTGTGTTGGGGTTTGGAGAGAGGCGGAAAAAGAAAACAGATGCTGCATCTAAGCTGGGCTTTCCCAGAGTAAATAAATTATAAAATTACATTAAAGCATCTTTTTAGTTGCATATAAAAACTCGGAAATTAATGTCTCCTGCATAATTGCTGCAAAGGGCCGTTTCTATTTGCAGTTTTGTATTTCAATAAACTTTTGATTATTTCCGTTTGAGCGAGCGTTCCTGCTCATGCATATTTTGAGGGATTCAGAGCACTGTCTAGTGCTGAGCTCTGCTAGGGCAAAGGCACGTTCTCTCTCAGTCTATACTGATATTCCTCCTTCACGGCCCATAGGAAAACTGCAAGATGATTGTAATAAATATCTTCAAGTACAATTGTTTCACCTGAAACACAGAATTAACTTTCTGATCAGTTTTAGGAAAACAAGCAATCAAGCAAGCAAAATCCCTAGCTCTCTCCTTAGGACACTATTTCATTTGTACTTTTTTCCTTCTTTTCTAATGGAAACCATGCCATTTGTGGATGTAGACATACCTTCTGTGTTTAAATTGAACCGAGCTTTATCAACTTAACTAAATTAGGAAATGGAGGAAATCACTTGCTCACCTTGTTCTTAGAGCTCAAAGCCAGGAAATGAGAAGGTTACAGTGCTCATTTTTATCTGGAGCTGAAATAAGAACTTGTTCTTTCAGACTTTTCAGAGGGAAAGAGTTTGGTCTAGCAAGAAATCAGCTCAGCTGGGGGTGTGAGAGAGACCCAGTTTTACATTTCTGCTGTGAATCATGCAGTGGACATTAACCCTGGCTTCCCTTATCCTATATGGTTTCTGGTACCTCTCCAGAGTTTTGACCAGTAATTCCACCCTCAGAACATTTACACTGAAATGTGAAACAATTCTGCCCCCCCCAAAATCTCAACTTAAATAAATTTCTCCATAAATGTAAGTAAGCACAAACTGACCTATCTCATCATTCAGGCTAGCCTGTAAAATGTAGGACCCAAGAATTTAGTGTTACCCTTTGGACTTGTCATACAAGCAGCATCTAGTATACTTTGCATGCAAGAAAATCCCCACAGCCATGCCTGAGGAGAGATTCCCTTATTTTACTTTTTTTTTTAAAAAATTATTACTTCTGCAGGTTAGGATTTTGTCCTGAACTGGATCTAAATGTGTTCTCAGCGCCTCAGTCCTGATACAGAATTATGGAAACTTTATTTTGCTAAACTGTCCTGTCCCATGGGAAGCGCTTTAGTCCCTAGAGGGATAAGTACCTGATTCAATTCCCATTAGTCAGCCAAGCTGCAGTAACTGCCTGCCTGCACGGCATTAGCCTGCTGCTGTTGCAGAGCAGGACTTGTTAGCTCAAACTACCTTCGCAGAGCTTTGCCCAGCTTTCCTCGCCAATTAAGCTAATGCATTTCACTTCACAACAGCAGAGGATTACCAGCAAGCCCCTATCCTGCAGAGGCTCGGTAGGAGGCTTCAGAGAATATGCCCTGACTCGTGGGCAGGGGCAGCTTCCGATGGAGATGTTCCTTCTGCGAGGTGGAGATGTTGCTCTTGGGACCCTGCAGTGAAACCAGCTCAGGGAGGGAACCAGCTACGAGGCGGCGCTTCGAGGTCCCCTGGGACACAGCATCCCCCAGCGCGCGGCCGCCTGACGTCCCCTTCTCCCGGGACCCCACGCGGGCTGCGGGAGGCCAGGGCCTGCTGCCAGGAGCGCGGGGGCGCAGGGGGGGCGAAGGCTGCTGGAGCGAGCTCGGTCCGTATGGCCGCGGGCATCCTGTAGACCGATGCAATATGGAGCCGTTCAGTGCTTGATGAATGTTGTCATTAGTGTTGGTGGCACTTACGGGCTTCCATTTATCCTGAGCAACAGTGATTTATGGCTGGGGCAGGCGTCCAGGTAAAAAATATTTGAAAAACTAGGGGAGGGGCCTGCGAGGAGCTTCAGCCTCTTCGCCTCCTCTCTTCTCCCTAAATAATCACAGCAAAAAATGTCCAGGGGCTGGTGGGGAGTGAGGGAGCCTTTGGTCCTCTACATGGCCACTTCTCCTGCTTAAGCGTTGCCCTTTGGCCCTGCTCTCCCCTTGCACAGCCCTCCCTGACCCGCATGCTAGCTCTCAACAAGGACATTCATGTTTTCCAGTCCTGGAGTTTCCCACTCATGGGGCAGCCACCCGTTGTGCCACCAGCCCCTTCTGTCTCCACCACCCTGATGTTACAACAGCAAGTTCCTATATATGAGAAGACCCTTCTCTGTTAAAAATTTGCTTTTCAAGGTCCCTTGCGTGGCTTGCATTTCTCCTTTCTCCCAGGCCCTCTCTCCACCGTCCCTGCCTGCTGCAAGGCGTGCATTTCCTGGAGCCAGCACTGCCCAGACCTCTGCCCGTGCCGCAGCAGGGGAGGCAGGGGCAGAGCTTTCCAAGGGGTGCTGCCCACCTGGGGGGAGGTGGGGTCCAGGCGTCACTGAAAACTCTGCTCAGTGGGAAATGTCGGGGCAATGGGGAGTGGGGAAGGAGCCAGGTTTGATTATTTCACAAAAAACAGACTTCTGCCCTCCCCAACCCCAATTAGCATTTAGTTGGGCAAAGAGAAAACGGAAACCCAACCATTTCATTATGATACTTTGGAAAGTTGGCCTGCCTACTTTCATTTTATATGAATAACATTTTGAAGAGTCAAGCTGATAAATGTCAGGCATTCAAAAACAAAGTTTTTATTGAACCCAAATGGCTTTTTTCCCCCCTTTTTTTAGTTCCATTCTAAGAAAAATAGGCCATTTTTGTCCTGATTTGGATGGGGAAGCTGATCTCAATCTTTCACAGAATGGAAACTCGGCTTTCTGATGAGCTCTGCCTGTGTGTGGACTCCCCAGTCAGCAGTTTAATGCCATTCCATTCATTTACACCAGTGTAAATCAGGAGTAATTGTCCTGAAATCAATGTCACTGTGATTGACCAGATTTTCAAAAGAGCTCAGCTCCCAGCTAAAGCCCTGTGATACGTGGCTGGATGTATTTATTTATTTCATTTATTTCTCTGTGGATACCTATCCTCTGTGAAACTGGGCGCTGAGTGACAATATTGAATGCTGATTGCAGCTTGTTGGAAAATGAGGGAGGGGAGGAAAAGCAATATTTGCAAAAAGCTTTGAAAAAGGAGACTTTTTCCCCTTTCAAAGAATGTTCTGTTTTGCTCAGTTAACTTCCATTTTTCTCCCCCTTCAAAGTATGTGTGCGCACTTCCTGCTTTCCTTTCCCGATTCTCTCTCCCTGCCACTGACTGTGAGATGGCATTTCATCACAAAATATATGTGAGACACCCCGTGGACTGAGGAGGCTGCAGAAAAATGAACACTTCCCCAAAGATGTGTTGCCCATACATCTACTCAGGTGACAATTCTGCAGGATGAGACCTCATTGGGTGAGGGCTTTTCTCCCAGGCTCATGACTGAAGCGTGTCTAGAGACATGTTAGTGTGCTGCTACCTTCCCATTGACAGTCAGACTTGGATTTCAAGATTCAAAGGTTTTGGGGTTGTTTTCCTCAAACCAGCTCATCAGAAGTGTCTCTGTTTCAGAGCTGGAGGTTGGGGATGCCCAAACGTGCCACTGTTGGACTCCCCTTTGCAGCTCCTCAGTTGTGCCATGCCAGAGAGGGAGGGGTGCCCAGGCAATGAGAAGATGAGTGCACTGGGGCAGCAAACGAAGGGAGATGCGTGGCACGATGTGTGGGGTACTGAGAGGAAACCTGTGTTGGCTGTCGAAGGCAGGTCCTGGTAGTTTGGCTCTGTGCATGTGCTGCTCTTTACCAAAAGGCAATCCTCAGCCCCTCTGGTACCCTGCAGCCTCTTCAGCTGGCAGGTAGCTAATAACTTGCCACCACCAACCTTGCACGTGGTGTGCCATTTTCATGGTGGCTGCACGAGGTAGCAGCTTGCTAATAGTCTTGCTTGTGCAGAAGGGCTGGTTGCAGGCCTGAGGGCTATCCTGGGTGTTAGCTGCTTCTTCCCTAGCCTCCTTCCTATTCCCCCCCCCCCTTTCTCTTTTTCTTTGGTTTGTGAATGAATGGTAAATCTCTCCATGATTCAAGCTTCCTGGGGTGAATGTGCAGGGAGCAGGTGGGGGAGTGGGGCAGAGGGGAACATCCTCAGGGAACAAGAACAACGTGTGTGTGTGTGTGTGTGTGTGTGTGTGTGTGTGTGTTGAACTGCATGTTCTCATTTTGATTCGCATTGAATATGAAAGGCAAGCAGAAACCCAATTAGTAACCTCTGAACTAGCCCCGTGTTATCTCCAGGAACACATGCCATCTGCCAGCTTCTCCACCGCCCGGCAGCCCCCCTCTCTCTTCTGCGTTAAACCAAACAGGTGGTAGAGCTAGTTTTTGGGCTGGAGACACCACAGAGGGCCTGAGATTTAATGAAAAAAAAAAATCACAACCACTCCCCGCCCCCAAATCAGCCCCCAGCCCCTAATTATCTGCAGCTTCCTCTTGTTGCCCATCATCACACCTCCCTGGCTCATCCTGCTCTCCAGCTCAGCTTAGCAGCTCTTTTGCTTTCGGAGCCCCCAGAAGGGATCACAGTAATGGTGCAGCACCGAGGAGGAGATCTTTTGACACAGACAGGTCTGCTGACGGCGGAGGCTGGCAGGGTTCAGCTTGTGCCCCAGGCTGCTGTCAGTGCTTTGCAGTCTGCTGTGGTCAGAGAAAGCTGCTCCCAGCTAGGAAGAGGATTTCCAGGAAGAAAGAAGCAAACCAGCTTGCAGCACTGGCATCTAAGCTGGTAGGACCTGGCCATGGCTAAGATGAAACCCACTGGTGGCATCCAGGTTGGCAAAGGACAGACTGAGTTGTGAGCAAACACACCGCTGGAGGAACAGGAAAGGGAAGGTTTTTCGTCTGGTCCTGACCTTGCTTTCGGGGGGGACCTGCTGCTGGGACGTTGCATTGCTGAGATTTCCTACAGCATGGATCTGAGGAAAGATCCTAGATGTCCGGGCCTGGCTGCCCTCCCTGGTGCAGCATGGGAGAAAGGGATGGAAGTGGAACCATCACCACTCGGCCGCAATGATCTGGGCACTGCAAGCAGCTGTACTGCTGTGCTCCAGGCACTGGAGAGCTGGAGAACTGCTGAATTCCAGGCCTGCCGCCTGCTAAACCCGGCATGCTGGGAGGCCCAGGGTGCTGCTGAAGCGGTCGGCAGGGCTCACGGCCCGTCCCTTGCTGGAAGGAGAAGCTCAGCAAAGCCTGTGAAGGCGGTGGTGAAAATGAAAAGACATGGCTACCACTACCAAACTGGGAAAGTGAGAGGGCCACACGTCCTCATTTGGCCCTTTCCTCTGCTTGCCCACTAATCGCCAAGGTTTGGCTGAATCGCTTTTCCTTCCCGGCAGCCTGGGTAATTGTGTGTTTACAGTAAAATTGACAGATGGGAGTTTCAGTGTTTCGCAGAGGCAGATGGTATCAGAGGAGGGTGGGAAAAGTCTGGCAAGGAAATGCCAACTGGCTCTCCTTGTGCCAAAGCTACAACATATGCCTGCCTTATGCAAAGCAGCTCCGTTTTCCTCCAGAAAAGTTAGGGGAAGTAGAGCTGTGAATCAATAACCTGGGTCTCCTGTCAAATGCTGCACGTGCCGATGCTCTCCATCTTTCGCAGCTAGAGAGAAGCCCATATTTGAACATGGGAAGGGGAAAGTCACTTAGAATCTGGACTATAACTCCAACCGTGCACGTGGCCCAGATGATATCAGAATGATGTCAACCCTTGGTAGATTTGGGGCAGTTAATGATAATCCTTGACGTCTTCCTTCTTTCCTCCTCCCTTTTGCTAATGACTCCAGCTGTGGTGCAAGGACCTCGACTGCCCTGAGGCTTGAGTTCTGTGCAAAAAAAATGGTGGGGAGAAAACATGAAAGTTGCCTCCCTACTGAGGCAGCTTTCAGCAGCTGCGAAGCTAAATACTGCAGTGTGACTGCTTTGAGGAGTGACAAGAGCAGGGTTGCTTTGGATGTGGCTCGAGGTCACACTTGCCTACCCAGTCCCCTCTGCCATGTTCCCCATGATCTCCCCACAGAGGCTAAGCTGTGCTGAGACGTCCCTGAACTTGTCACATTCATAGCTATAGTCTTCACTCAATTCATGACCCTGTACTTTGAGTTCTCCTTCACTCCCCCAGTAGCCACTGCCACCCCCAACTCTCTCCCTTTCCTTGCCTCTAGTAAAGGGCAAGTCCTCTGGGACGGGTACAGTGGCTGTTTGCCATTTTGTGTTACTCACTAGCCCAAGCAAGGGATTTCAGTTGAATTACCCTACGACATTGTGGCCTAGATTTCAGTGGGCCTCAGCATCAGGCAGAGAACATTTTGTGCAAAGCACCCTTCAAATTCAAATTTCTGGGCCTTTCTTGCCACCAAAAAGGCAGTAAAGAAAGCTAGAAACTACCGGGGCATTGACATCAGTATCAGCCCCTTAAAAACTGCCAGGGAAGACTTATTGACCATGAATGATCAGGACTGGGTTTTAAACCACCTCTGAAAGCCTGTTTTTTCCACTGTGGCTGCTGGTGCAGTGTTCAGCTTACTGCTAGATGCCGGATTTTCAAGATCTTTCCAGGTTTTCAGTATCTTCGTCGGAGCCCCTGATATTAAGTTGTGAACCAGGAGGCTGGTAAGTGAGGAGGACTCCACATTTATGAGGAAGAAGACTAGATTTGGGAATTATCAGGCTATCCGTACAGTAGAAAAATCATAGAAAGTGGCGGATATTTCTTAATTAGGGACAACCCACACTCCCCAGCAGTCACAGCTGCGTGGAGGGGGAATGGCGGGTGTAATGCAGTGCTTACAGTCTGATACTGCCTGCGCTGTGTGTGGATTAGGCCTTGAAGTTTTTCAGGCCAGTCACAAATGATTCCAATGACTCCAAATTCCTGATTTGCTGAATCCTTCAATGCAGCTTCAAGACAGTCTGCTGCAGAAGGAAAACTGAGGTGAGTATTTAACTAAAGTGGAATATTAATTGATAGCTGCCAAGGAGGAGGCAGTCTGAGTAACAGAGAGGTTAAGCCTTTGCCTTCCCTGTAGCACCAGGGACTATCGACACTTTTCTGTGTGTAAAGCCTGGGGTTTATTACCCAGCTTGCAGGATACAGCTGAGTTTCTGCATTCTGTCTAGATGGCTGGCATTTGAAAGAAAGAGAAAAATGGCCAACCTGAACATGCCCCTTTCCCTTTCAAAGTATAATTAATGGCAGTTAAATGAGCCGCTTGTGCTGATACATCATATGCAGTGAGGAGGCTGAGAGCCCATTTGTTATATATCTGGGCCACCTCTAATGAAAGGTGCACAGAGGTCCTGATTTACTCCACAGTGCTGGCAGCTCAGGGAAGCTTTGGAGATGGGAAGCGAGAAAAGAAAGGATGATGTTGCAGGTTTGAGCTTTCTTTGTCTTTCTCACCCATTTTTATTCTGAGGAGTTCACGCAGGGGCCCTCGCCCGTGGGCAGGAGGACAGTTCATGAAGGAGCGTGCTTGGAAGCTACAAACAGCATGGTGCTCCCGGGGGGCATTGAGGAGCATCCTTGTCCCTTCTCCACATGTGGCTATGGGGGAGGCAGGTCTAGCCAAGGCTGGCACTTCTTTTCCAAGCCTCTGTTCAGAGTTGTGGGATGTTAATAAACTAAGAGCTAGGGTATTGCTCTGCCAAGGTAACTCCTGCAGAGGAATGCAAAGTTCAGCCTGTTCCTGCAGAGACCCTTTTGGCATAGGACGGGACAGAGGACGGAGGTGATACATCACCACAGACAGCCCGTGGAACAGCCAGGTGATGTATCAAAGATGCTGTTACGGCTTTACATAGAGCATGTCAAGCACAGATGAATGAAGACCTCTCTGAAGGACAGCAGTCTTACAGCACTATCCACTGCCCATGCGCCTCCAGTATGGCAAAATCCCCTCAGGCAGTTCAGCTGCCCTTAGGTGCTAATCACAGCTTCTGTGGCTTAAAGCTGTTTTACAGTGCTTTGCCGATCAGTGCACATGAGCAGCATTTATTCTGCGCAGAACAAGCT
Source organism: Dromaius novaehollandiae (assembly GCF_036370855.1). Lineage (NCBI taxonomy): Eukaryota > Metazoa > Chordata > Aves > Casuariiformes > Dromaiidae > Dromaius > Dromaius novaehollandiae. The sequence goes on from NC_088117.1 coordinate 5,944,302, forward strand.
GTGGCTATGAAGAGTAACATGTGAGTGCAGAAGGGGAGTTTGAAGAGAGCAAGAAACACTTTAGGTCACACTCGACTTTTAAGGCCAGAGTCATCACTGATGAAACTGCTAGTACGGAATAATGCTAGTATGGAAACTGCTATTCCAGTACGGAATAATGCCCTTCAATGATGGCTGTTTCTGAGCAGTAAGAAGATGGATATCTCCCAGACAAATAGCTATAGCACAGGTGCTTCAGTCTCCCTGAAAGCCCTCTTTGGCTTTCAGAAACCGTTGCTTATGGCAATTCACTGTGGCCATTATGCTGTGCCATTTGGGAAGGGCGACCATGAATGTAAGCACATGGTAACATGTATGTTCATATTACTTGTCGAGACAGTGGCATCCCTGAATCTGCTGGGGATGTGCACAGCATCCCCTGCAGTCCCCATGCTGGAGAAGTGCTGGCCTACAGCGCGTTGGTACGCAGGCACCCAAAGTCAGCCACGGCAGAGGCAAAGGCATTGCCTCGCAGGTTAGCGAGTGCCTTCACTGGGCTCCTGGCTCCAGGGTAGCGGCTGTGACTGAATCCCTGCTTCCCCACAGCCCTGGCGGTGGATCTGGCAATCTGGCTGTCTGATCTGCTGCTATCCCATGCTGCTTTCTGTCCTTTCACCTCTTTTTCACCTCTGGCTTCCCCCCCCACCCTTTTATTCTCCTCTTATTGTCCTTATCTGGTAATGCCCTATTACCTGTTTTTATCTGCAAAAGCGTCTAATCTCTGACAGCACCTGGTGTTTGGCTGGACGTAGACAGAACACATCAGCTCCTTTTTTTGTATTATTTATTTTTTTATGTGAGATTTTAAACTGCCTTTCGGCTCTTGGTCTCTCTCTCGCTCTTTTTCTAACTTTGCAAGAATGCTTTTGCAGCTCCCTTTCTTGCAGGAAGAAGGCCGTGCATGGAGGATGAAGGACCAGATTGTAATATGCATTGGTCACACTTCCAGGCTGTTTGTATGAATAAATGTCAGCCCCGTGAACCTGGATTAGCTAACTAAGGGGCTCAGGAGGCCGGCTAAGCACATTACATCTGAAAGGAGGAGGTAGAGAGGGACATTGGGTAAATCCTTTCCCCACACTTTCTGAAACCAGGATGCTAGTCCCTGCTACTCAGTGACCTTGGAGAACGCATTTTCATTTCTCCTTCAGACTGTCAGTGCTTTGGGAACACCAAGAGTCTCTCATTACATACGTACATATAAATATATCATTTAGCACAGTGGTGGGGGCGTCTTTACTGCTATTGTGGTAACAACCTGTCTCCTCCCTCCTGTCTGCGTGCGTCTCTGACAAGAAAGAAGTGCTTCCATGTCTCTGGGTATGAATAACAGGTTGGGGTTTGCTGCTGATTGTTGCTCTGAGAAAGGACTCAATCTTTTCCTTTTTTCTTTTTCTTTTTTTTCTTTTTTTTTTTTAATGATTTTGGCACTGGTTGTCAGTGACAGGCAAGCCTGGTTGCTCTCTCCTCACACTGTAACCACCCACCCAGCACGAGCAGCCCAGACTGCTCCTTCTGAATTGCCTGCTCACCCCTTCAACCTTTCCTTTTAGGACCAAAGACCTCTCTAACATATGAGCCAGAGGGGAGGCAAGTGGCCTGAGGGACCGACCTACTGCTCGCTTCTTGTGCAGCCACGTGTGAGTCTTTCCACCAAGCAGTGCCTCAATTTCCCTGTGTATAAAGGTCTCCTGGAGAAAACTGTTGTTCAGGAGGGAGCCTGCTGCTCCAAGCTTGACCTTGGCTCTTCAGAGCTGCACTGTAGGACCTGAACAAGTGCCATCTCTATTGCTTATCCCCCTGGAAAGAAACACAGCAAGAGGGGGAATGAATGAAGCCGGAGGCTCCTGCCCAACATGGCAGCTGCGGCAGCTGCCAGGAAGCCGGGCAGAAGTAAATCTGCCACTCGCCGAGGTGAAGGGTGCATGAGAGAAGGACACTATTGTTTCTGCCCCGAAGGAGAGAAGAAAAGGAAGAGAAGGAAAATGCAGTGTCTCCTTGCTGACGCTCATCAGAAAGCCCTCCTCGGTGGGTTGGTGTGGGAGCAAATACAGAGATTCATTTAGTGGCTCTAAACAGCTGGAAGCTGAGTTTTGTATAGTGTAAAAGGCTGGAGGTGTAAAAGAGAGCAGAGCAAGGAGGAGATGAGCTCTGGGGGTGACCGAGTCAGTGAACTGACTGACCAGGAAGCCTGTCCCTAGGCCGAAAGGACCCGCTCCTGTAAGGCGGAAATCCTGCCCCCACAGCAGGGGTGAGGGCCAGGAGAGCCACGTGTTGGGAGTGCTGCAGATGTCAAAACGCAGGAAGGGGAAGCAAAGAGGGATGGAAGGAGATATACGTGAACTAAAGAGGTGGGAGGCAGGCCCTGCTGGGGAGGAAGGTTAAAGTCATATTGATCTGTACAAGGAAAACATATTCTCGCTGCTTCTCATCCTCCTTTCAGATGATCCTGCATCAAATAAAAAGAAGGGCTGTTTTCCAAGCTTGGCTTTAGAGATCTTTCCAATGATATAGCAGATAAACAGCCGCTTGCTGACAGTGAAGGTGCCAAAGTGAATTTTTGATGATATAAGCTGAGCTGGGAGGGAGGAGGGAGAAGAGAGGTTGCTGAACATGATAAAATGCGGAGGAAGGTGACGGGCAGGGTTGGAGCCAAGGACACCAGGCTGATGGGATACATGGCAGCTTGGTGCAAGGTGAGTGCTGTGGGGGAGGGATGTGTGGCTAGGAAAAGGAATGGTCAATGCCAGGAGCTGGAACTGGAATAAATAAAGGATGGAAACCCAGGCCACTGTACCTCTGGAAGCTGAATTATTTAGGAGTCTGCTGACTAGTCATAAGACACCCTTAAAAATAGCCAGCGCCCACTGCATTGCTCTTGGCCTGCTTCCCATCACATATTGGAAGAGGCCTGATTATCTGGCTGGAAGTTCACCCCTGGGAAGGCAAATGCTCATCGTTATTCATGGCTCTCCTGCTTTTCAGGCAGTTGTCATCCAGCCAGAGGGAAAACCAAAACACAACGTGTGTGGCCAGTCGCTCACTACTGTGGAGGAGACTACTAAGAGAGCCCGTACTCCGTGGCTAGTGGAGTAGGTGCTCCTCTGAGGCCACAGACAGCCCTGATGTTACCCCAGCCTCCAGCATTAGGAACAGAAGATGCTTCTGATGAGGCTGAACAGTTCTGGACAGCATCTTTATCTGTGGTCATAGTGGGCTGAGTGGTGGAAGGTAGCAGCATCCAGTGCTGTGGTTCACCACCAAATCCAGCACAATGTCAGAAATCCAGCACTATGATGCGCCCAGGACAGACAGGGTGCCTGTTTCTCCTGTAACGGTTTTCTAATTTTAGTTCAATTCCAAGAAAACAAGGAAAAGCACCAGAGGAAGGAAAAGCTTCCATCCGGAAGCAGGAAGAAGGTGGAGTGGTTCCCAAATGATGTGCAAAGAAGTGAAGATAGTATCTCAGGCAAGGAAGAAATATGGTCTGAAGTACATTTATGATCTAAAGTTTAGGGTCATTGTTAAAGAACTAAAACTCTTCAGTGAAAGTGCCTCTGAACAGACAAAAAGGGACCTATCTGCTCTGTACTTTTGGATAGTTTTCCTAGGAAATCCCATTCCTATAGAGACTATGTCATGGCTACAGAAGCATTCAGAGCTCTGTCATACTTAGAAAACAGGGGCTTTACTCAGCTCTGCTCCAGGCCAGGATCCTCAGCACAGGCATCTGCATTTTAGGAATGGACATAAAGCACATTACAAATCTTCTACCTCTTGCCGTCTTGGAGTATTTTGTTCCCTGTGTAGTACATATGTGTTTTGCATGAGGTAAATGGGAGAGATGCTGAAGAACAGTCCCCATCCCAACATGGCCAGAGGACAAAGCCGTATCTCTGCTCTGCAGACAGTGTGGCTGGTCCCTGACATTAGTGGGGTGGGCAGTGAACCTGTGAGGACATGCGGAATACAGGAGGGGGTTTCTGTGGGGTCCTGGACTCCATCACAAATCCCACACTTTCCCAGTTCATTTGGGCAGTTGATCTCCACCTCCCTTGCCTCAGCACTCCCAGCTGTTTGATGGAGCTGAGTGCTTCTCTCCATACAGCACTCGGAGATATTCCCATGAAAGGCTGTGTATAACTGTGAAGTATTATTATTGCACACCTTTTGGAAAGTGCCTTGAGACGTCTTGGAATGATAAGGTGCTATAAGGCGGAGAAGTTGTGCAGAGATAAATTCACTGTGAAATGTGTTTTGCTAGAGACATTTATGTAGCATATCATCTTATCAAGGAACTTTGCCCAAGAAACAAATTCTCATGCCTGTATAAAGAGACTATAACTGAACTGTTGACTCACAGTTTTGAGAAAAGACAGAGTGGGGGAAAATTTCCAGGGCCTCTAGGACCCAAAGGTGGAATATAATTAAGACAGACATAATTGGAAATCTAATGCAACCCCATCCACCCGGAGCTAGTGCTGAAACAGCAAGCTGGAATAGCTGGGCTGACGCTCAGTTTTAAAGCAGATGGCTGAGGATTTGTAGGTCAGTAGCTCTTGGATTGAATGGGCCAAGAGGAGGTCAGGGTACCGTATGGACGAAGGGCAAAAAAGACAGCATCTCCGAGCAAGCTATGCACTCTGCTTGCCTGGAAAGTCTCTCATTGCTCTGAAATAGGGCTAACTCTCATGTGATTTTTCTCGTGCTGTCCTCAAGAAGACAATGAGTGCAGGCTCCTTCTATGACACTAGAGCCAGTGAAGCTCAGGTTATTTCGGATCACACACCCAAGAAGGAACCAGGGTACACTCTAGCAATACTTCGCAGTCTTATAGCCTGAGGGTAAGTGCTGCTACCCTTACTTTAGATTGCCCCCTGCTTCCTCCCCCTGCTTTTGCAACAGATCTGGTTTAGAAACTGCTGTTACCACTTGGTGAGCATCTTTATGAGCTTTGAAAACTTTTTTCCTATTCTGCATTGGGATGAACAAATTCTTTCACAAGTATCTTGAGAGAAATGATAAGGAGAGAAGGGAGAAAACCTACCCTTATCTCTATCCCCCAGATTTATGGCCCACTGGTTAGGGCATAGCCTTGGGATGTGGGGAGAGCATCTTGTGAACTGCTCAGACTGGAGTTCTTGCTATTAGCACCTGCACTCACCAAATCAACCAGAGCATCAGCATGCCCTTGCAATCAGTTGTAGCCTTCCGTTACAGGGTGGCCAATTGCCTGAACCAGAAGAGGTGGCAGAGCAGATGCAATTCTCCAACTCAGAAGTTGAGCCCATGATCCCATGTTGCTGCAGCTGATCTCTATTTTCTTTAAATTCTACAGACAGCATCTACAGAACTTAATTTGATTTTGATTGATTTTTTGAAACTTGAAACACTTCTAAACTAATTTTCAGTATATTACTCTTGTCAACTCTTAAAGATTTTGTCAGTAAGAATTTGCTGAACAGACACAGTAATTTTGTTTCTCATTTGGCAGATCACCCCTAAAGAGGAAAGTGGGGAGGAGGGGGTGTTATTATAGCTGCAGTTATTAGAATATACATTGCAATTACCCTGCCACTATTTATGGGACATTTCAGAGTAATTTCTTACAGCAGCCGCTAGGAGCTCAGGGTGTGCTTGTGTGTGCGTGCGTGTGTGTGCACGTGTGTGCATTTGTATGAAACTAACTATATAAAGACTTGCCATTTGATTATTCTCCCACTCCCAGAGTGATTTCTAGCCTTGAGGTGAGCCTACATCCAAGGCTGGGTCCTAAGATCCTTCAAACCTAAGATCTACCTCAAACACATGGCCCAACTTCGTAATGGCCTACACCAGAATTTATACCTAAAGAAGGGTAATGGGATGGTCAGGGTGGAAAGGAAGGAGATAATTCTCAGGGAGGAGCTGGAACTGGATCCTAGGGTCTGTGTAATCTAGCATAATCCATTTTATGCTTTGTGGGCAACCAGAGGTTGGGAGGGTTGGAGGTCTGTGTAAATTCAGCAGCGTATCATTTCAGCTGTATGGGGACAGCATAAAAGAAAGATCTGTTTTCTTCAGCCTCTTTGAGGGGTGATGATATGTTTTAGGGCAAAGAGGTTTACCTTCCCATAGGAGAAGCCTACTGACTTGTTTCTTGGGTGTACATTTAGGATAACTCATTTTGCATATAAATCAGCCCTGCAACTGGGGTAGAAGATATCATGTTGGAAAACCCTCTTTTTCAAGATCTTCAGGAAAAACACACCACTACCTGGATCTCCAGGAGCACCTTTGTTCCAACAACTGAGTCTAGGCAAAGAGGTAAAGGCAGAGAACAGTATTCCCTATCACTTGCAGTGAACCCTCCTAGAAATCACTGCATCACCAGTCAGCAAGAGCACAGCATTCTCCAGGACTAAGCCCTGCACGTGGGCTAGGGAAAGGAGCTTGCAACTCTCTCTGCGACAGCACTATCTGGGGGCTCTTGCAAATGTCATTCTCACTATTAGTTACTGAGTGTGAAATGCTACCAAATGACTCAGTTGTTTTCCTCAGTGTGGATGACAACACAAAATAGAAGCCAAGGTTAAATGGGCCACACAGTCTACAGGGAGCAAGAAAAGTAATAAGGAAGTTGTTACAGAAGAAACTTTTTTAAGTATAAAAATTGTGGGTGATATCACATGAACTGAGGTGATCTAATCTATCATCCCAATGCTGAAGAACCCTACTCCCACATCCCATTTCTATCTGCAGGCTCTAGGCTCTTCCATTCCTGGCTCCGGTGCTGGCAGCTGACTATACCCACTAACTGGCAGACATCCACTTACATTTGTGAGGGACTGGGTTAATCTTCTTCTGGATTACAGAGCTGAGCTGGCTCATTCAATGGTCTCGTGAGCTCCAGAGCTAACAGGAGGGAGAGAGAGGGACTGCACAGCCAGGACAGACATTGGAGGTCTAGGACAGCATGAGAAGGGGTGCAAGACCATGTCTTTTTGACATCCGTGAGTTTTTAGCGCAGCTTACCTTTCTCTTTGAAGTCCTCCCCAGGAGGGGAAATAGAGACATCATCTCATTGAAAGGCAGCCACTTTTGGGGTAGAACCTGACAGCTCTTTACCCATGGACCATTTGTACAACCAGGAGACGTAAAGCACCTCACTGCTGTCCCTGACAAGATAATTAGGTTTTCTTTTATTTCTTTTTTCCCCCTTGCCTTTTTATATATGGATGTTCTCCCTTGTTTGTGAGCTTAATTGCACAGCAGAGGCAGGCATGAGAAACCTGATAGATCCGCTGACCTCCGTGACATGGCCTGCATTTGTATGCATGCGTGTTTCCCTGTCGTAGCTGCTGGTAGCTCACACTTCAGTGCTGTGCCTGGCACTCCACGGGAGCTGTATGTCTTACGCTCCAAGGGCTGGTGATATTAAAAGTCCGTCACCGAGCAGCAAGACAGGAATAGTGTTAGGGTTATAACATCACGTCCCCCTTGCTGTCTGGGATATTAAAAATGAGTGAAGAGCATAACTCAGTGCTGGAAGTCTGGATGGGCACAGGAGCGGCGACTGCCACAGGAATCTGTTTGATGGAGCACTTAGTGAAAGTGGCTTTCCGGGATTCTTCTTCCACCTGGACATCTCAGTACCACCACTGCTGCCTCTCTTGCCTGTTGCTTTTCCAGCTGGGGAGTTTAAGTGTTTTGTCTCTTGTGCTTTCTGGATCATTTTCAATTGTGGGGTGTCTAAAGGAGAGATTTATATTTAAAAAACAGACAAAATCCCTGCAAGCAATAGGTTCAGTTGCTCAGGTTTTGTATCTTATATCTTGTATTGTATCTTCATATCAATAGAATTTGCAGCGCCCTTTCTTCTTGCTGTCCATGTTTGTTTGGTTTTTTCCTCTCTTCTCTCTCAGGGAAAGACTTTTCAGCTCAAACTAACCAACCCAAATGTGCTGACTGACTTGAACCAATATTGTGAACTGGCAACTTGGAAGCTGCAGCATGCTTTTCTTAAAAAAAAAAATGAAAGATATATTTTTCATTTTCCCTTTTAAAATACCAAATGGGATGTGGATGAGGCACAGAGAGGGGCTTCCTACCATCCGGGTGGAAGATCTGCTCAGCACTGCTCTTCACTCTTCCATCACTTGCATCTTTCATCAATTATCGTCATGGAGCTGGTCGATATTGAAATGAAACTGCTGGGTAATCGATAGCAGAATTGCTGAGGAGCCTTCTGTATGAATGACATTTTTCTCATTTTGTGGGCAGGGAGGGATGGAGGCTGGGAGGAGACACGTGCTAAGACATTCACCATCTCAAAAAGCTTTACAGAACCTCCAGACTAGCAAGCTACAGTGTGTATCAGTAATGTGCTTGTGGGGTACTTTTTTTTGCTGCTGAATATTTCTCTGAGCAGGTTGCAAGCCCTCTAGTGAGGCTCACCATTTTCTCTGCTTTTTGAAAGCTGCCAGAGCCAGTCAGAGCAGATAAATGTATGCAGACAGGTTGGGCATGTTTGGGTTGAGTTAGTAAACATGGGCATTTGAGATACATCTGCGTTCATACAGCTTCATCATATTTTTATTATGTGAAGGGTGAAGACACCATGCCTGTCTCTTGCAATGGTTTTCACATCCTGCAGTTTGTTGACTCCCTAAATTTTTCCCCAGGGGAGACATAGACCCTGCCAAGCAGATGTAAGCTCTATCACAACAGACTTGATCTTTGTAGTTAGCACTCATGGATCCATTAGCAAAATAATGGAGGGCCTCCAAGGATTCACAAACTCCAGACTGAAAACCACCGGACTGCAGATTTATAGGCACATAACTTCCCTATAGCAGTCTGTTCACAGACACATGAAAGGGGAAATTCCTCAGGCTGAAGAAACCTCCTAAGCAGCAAAGTCCTGCCTCTCACAGACATATCCAGATAGGATTTACAGTGATGGTCACACAGCTTAGCATAATTCAGACCATCATTCTACAAAACACATAGCTGCTTCTTATATTCCATTCCCCCCCCCCCCCCATTTTCTCTAAAAATGTATTTATTTATCTTTGTGGAGCAAGACCAAGATGTTCCCATAAAAAAAATAAATCTTTCTAAATGAATTTAAAAAAAAAAAAAAAAGACAGGGATGCCAGAAACAAATGTATAATAACATTCGTCAGGCTTTTCTGAACAACAACACAAAACTAACCACAACCAGAACATTAGCCTGATTCAGCCTTGCTCCCCAAACTGAGTGTGCTGCCAGCACAGCCCAGGCAATACATAGATTCTGACTCAACAAACTATTCGCAGCTCCCTTATTTGTTGGCTCCAAACTTTCCATCGATTTCACTGGGAAGTTACAGTCTATATACAGTGAAGTTGAGCCCCAGAAACCGAGCTGCAGACTCCGTTGTGATCAGTACTGTATGAACTGAGACCAGACCTCTCGTTTCCACTAAACATTTAAATACCATCTCTCAGCTCCCCCAGTGTCTTTCCAGAGCTGAGCTGTCCTCAGTGCTCTTAGTGGGGCACCGAGTGACATATGTCCGAGTAGCTGGCCCATAGTAAATGACAGTCCCTGACCCAGATATCTGTTATAATATTAGCACCTTGCCTGCTGGTTATTATAAGGTGTTACTGGCAATGGAAGGAAGGGATTTTTGTTTTAAACAGGAGGATATTTTCATCTCTGGCATCACTACGCTGACCTCACCAGAGCTGGAGCTGCTCTGAACCTGGCCCGGAGTGTGTTGCTTTGAAGCTGACAGTTTGCCTAGCCTTTCTCCCGCCTGGTTATCCTGTGTCCCTGGTGAGGGCTCCTCCAGCATATGCTACTTCCCAGCATGATGCTTGCAAAGTGTAATTATTTGAAGCTGTCTCCTTCAGTGCTTAGTTTTCCATTTTTCTGTCTTTATTTTGCTTTCAAGGGCCTCCTTCATCCTTTTTTTTGTTTTGTTTTCTTTTCTATTCTCAGGAAATCAGATGTATACAATGATTCGATCTCATCCCTAGGCTGCATTTGAAGAATATTGTCTATTCTCAGAATCCTCAGCTGTGTTTATGCTCCAGGCTCCAAACCTCTCTCTCTTTTTGAAAAGAGGGAGCAAATCCTCCCTTCGCTCCTGTCCCATAGAGCCTCTAGCTCAGGGATGCGTTGTTCCAAATAACCATTAACCTCTGCCAAATCCTGCTCAGTGAGTGTGCATCAGTCTTAGGCACATAAGTTCACCATGAGAAGGTAGGAGCTTTGTGGACCACAGAAAACAGAAATGGAGGCCGATAGTGGCCACCAGAAACTCATTTGGCTGACAGGTTGCTCCCAGCCCAAGTCCTTGTCAGCCCCACTGGAACGGGAGAGGATGGAGGTCTATGAACTATTCTGGCAGACCAAGTGCAGCCAACAAGCTGTAGGTTGGCCCTCTGGGATTCAAAGGGTGAGATAAATTGTTTCAGGACAACTGACATTGTTTTCCAGGGATGAGAGGCTATGGTGAAGGCCTTGCTACTGGATAATCTGCCACTGCTGTATGTGAAGCCAGTTTCTGTTACCCAGAAGGGAATAGATGCTGTTCTCCTAAAGTGAAACACGCTCCATCCCTGCCCTTCCACAGGGTCAGCGGTTAGAGCTCCTGCGAGGTTCCACTCATCTGTCTGTCCAAGTACTTCTAAATACCTGTCTCTGCGGTTATGAGGCCTTGTTCCCGCAGGTTGTTTGAAGAGCAGGAGCATCATTATTATTTTCCATAAGATGCTTGTTTGCATCAGTTCAGTGAAAAGAGTGTGAATTCCTGGGATGACTTAGGAACGAGGAGACCCTGCTCCAAGGACTGGTTATGTATTTTATGATAAGACAACTCTCAGGCATCAACACTGGTGGATTTTGGATCAGACAGTTAATCCATAGGCTGGGAGACCATTTGGAGGTAAGTGAGCTTCCCCTGTGCTCTCTGTGACACCAGCAGCCTCTGGAGTGAATCCCTTCCCTGTATTCCTCTGTATCCCAGGTCCAGCTGCACCGTGAGGATTACAGGCAGCCATCACAGCGCTCAGTGTCAGTCCCAGCCCCTCACATTAATTCCCTCTCACATCTTGAGAGGAGTGTGACAGCAGCAAACCCTCCGAGTGAATCCTAGCCCTATATTAATTCGCTCCCAGGTCCAGCTCTCTGATCCACTGTCATCTGAAAGTGATACTAATGCCAGGTTTCCATATCCAGCATCCCGCTGTGCCTCCTGCTGCAGTCAGAGTCATGCTGGGAGAGATCAGCTCCGCTTGAGAAGGGTAAACCAAGTGCTTGGTTTCAAACAGCATCAAATAAGTCAAGAGAGAATACGTGGTGGAGGAAGGAGGGAGCGGAGGAATGAATGGTGGGGAACACATTCCCTTGAAAGGGTGAATGGAGAAGAACACAGACGGGCTCATTTCTGTCTCTGATCTCTGACCATCTTTGCTACCCCCCTGGGCTTTATTCCTCCAGGTTGTCCTGCTTCTCTCTTCCTAGTCCAATTTCCTTGCCCAGTTTAAACCTAACCAGCCTCTTTGCACTCCGAGGACAATCTAATAACACCAATGTATATGACTGCCTCAGTATGAGGAATAAGGATGACTGTTTGCTGCAAAGCTTAGTGCTTTATCAACTACCAGGCCAGCTTCAAGCTCATCTGCCCACAACACTGCAAGACATGGGAATTGCCAGGGAGATGTAAGGCCCAGTTTCCCACCAAAGTAACAGGCAGCAGACAGATTGGGGTGGGCTGTCCAGCTCTCTCGCTAGCTAACAGACTGTGACAGCCCAGCTCATCTTGGCCTTCCTCTTCACCATTTCCTATCCATCCAGACAAGGGCAGGAAGCTGAATGCTGATTTAATTCGGCACTCCAAGAAAAGAATGAAAATACCTCAATACCAACATCATCTTCCCTTCAGAAAGCTCCCTGAATATTTTACAGACCAGCAATGGTGCAAGACTTTCCTGAAGGTCAGTAAAGATTATTTACGAAAGCCAAGGAAAAACACTAGAAACAGACAACAGTCATTTCTAAACAGAGCAGAAAGGCGCCTTCAACAGATCTGAAGTGATTGGTGGTAATGCCTGCTTTCGGCTATGGGGTTTTTCTTATGTATTTTATTTAACCTGTATCTGAGATACCTTCAGAAATCTAATTTTCAGAGATTCTTTTTAGCTCTTTTGGAGAATCAAGATCTTGAAGAGGTCTCAGATTGGGAAATCTTAGAATAATAGCCTCCAAAACCTCTTGTCATTTCTGACCGTGTTGGCTGCAGGTACGCAATTCACCCCACTGTGAAGGTGAAGTACTGATTCAGAAGGAGGACTTGCAGTCCCAGAGAGTCGTTCAAACAAAGGCTGCAGATCTGCTGGATTTACCTTGAGTGCCTCTCCTATTACTCTGTCTTGGAGATTACTGCCACGACTGAGTTTGTAAAATGGTTGCGTGTGAGCACTCCTCATCTACTTCAGGGTGAGGTCTGAGGGCTTAGGTGTGTGGGGGCTGGGGAGGGAGAGGGATTGAGGTTAAATCTCCAGCCTTCACACTGAAGTGGTCATGGCACATAGGTACTTTGCACTGTCCCATCTTACTGGGGAAAATGGGAACCTCTGGGACATAGGCAGTAAGAAGACATTGGGGAGATGATATATCTCCAGAGTCTACATCTGAAGTGCTAAGGGTTTGAGTCTGCCAGCATTAACACTGAATAGTCTCTTACTTCTCAAAGAATTAATTTAAAATCTGAAAGGACTTGGTCTTTCCCCAAACTGTTAGTTAGGTGTTTATGACAGCATGGCTCTTTCGCTGTTGGCTGCTACCTTATGCTGTGCCACTTCATTTGCCCTGATGTTCCTTTTTCTAAATGGTAGGAAATCAGTAGTTACCAAGTGCTGGCCCAGAATTTATTTGACTTTAATTTCCCTTTATGACCCCGTTTGCTAATCTCTATTGCACAGATAAAGAGAGGTAACCCAGGCACCATTACCCGTGATGTGGAGAATTTTGTGCAGTTCAATTATATCTCTTTTTTCCCCTTGAGCAATAAAATCTCTCTGTCTCTCTCTTTCTCTTCTTTTAAACTTGTTCTCATAATTCTCCCTCTCTTGCTCTCAAGATGAGGTTCGGTACTTTTGTGATGTCTTCTTGGCTTGTGTCTTTGTGGAAGTCAAAGCAGTTAGCGCTGGAGCAGAAGGTTCTGCATGTGTTGTTTAATGCATTTCTGGGAAGCGTGCAGAGGCACGCTGCAGGTGAGACATAAGAACTGAGTAGAATAGATTAACACATGGAAAGGACTCAGTTCTGTACAGACATCTCTTTCTGGATTGTTTTCAACCTTTCTTTCTCTAGAAACTTCAGCTTGATGAGTAGCAAAGATGTTACTGAATTAATGATTTAGTTTGACTTTTTCATGTTGCCTTCTGAGGGGTTGTAGAGAAGGAATCTGGTTATAATCATGACGCCCCTGTGAAAGGCCGCACTCATTTGTCTGCAACTTGTTTGAAAGGTGAGTAATTCTCAGTGCATTTTTCCTGGGCAGCACTTACCCTGGCAAGGAGATCTTTCATGTGTGCTTGTGACCTTTAGGACAGCAGGAGCCTCAATATATCTTCAATGCATGTGTTGTCTTTGTTACGTGGTGATTATTCGAAAGGGTGAAACAGCTTTGATTTCAAAGTTTGGGCTCTAAGAAAAATAATTTCTGTATTTCTTCTCTGAATTTCTGTCTTTTAACTTCTTTATTGTGAGGTTTAGTTTGAATTAAGTTTAAACTGAAAAGGAAGGAAGAAAATAAATAAAGTGATGTCTGAGTAATGCTGAAGCTGTTCTTAAAAAGTACATCAAAATGACAGAGGCCTGGCTGCTGGATTTTATTGATAATAATTGTCATCATTAAAACAGCTCATCATTACTTGGGAATGCTAGCTAGACCTTCTCAGAACATGATCTTCCTGGCTCTGTATTTCTAATGAAAAGATAGTCCCTGCCCATTAACAAAGGCTATTAAGAGTGATTACACCTGAATTCAACCATTTGAGCAACAGGTGACTGCAGATGGGGCTAAACCCACTTCTCCAGATCCAAGCTAAGCCTACTGGCAGTTCAGAGGTGGATTCAAAAGGCTGGGTGCATGCCGTACTACATGTTACAAGTCTGAGCTAAAGGCTGGTGCCTACCTGCCTCCAGGCTCACACACCTTCAACCTGAATCCAAAGGCTCTGTTGCATATGTAGGAAGACAGATGGTGGTTGCGCTTGCTGTGTTCTGGTAAGATGAAATATTTTTTCCCTGAGCCATCTCTAATGAAAGACTATCAGAGGATAGTTTGAGTCACAGGCACTCTGAGTGACTGTTTATAGAGACCAGGTATTGGGTCTGCTCTCTTCCCAGGTCTGTCTAGAAGTAAAATTCCTGTGTATTTCAGTGACTGTCCTACAAGTCTGCTTTATAAGGCAGTAACTTTTTAGCATAGATAGCACAAAGAGCCACATGCTGATCCCCACCCTCGGGCATTTCATCCAATTTCATTGTAGGATTAACTTCTTTACCATAAGATTGGCCTATAGCATTTATTTCTTCTGTGCTACTGTAAGATTTTCTCTGCAAAAGCAGCAAAACAATGCCTTGCTGTGTATTCTCTGGGTATTTTAATGATCCTATCTCCATATCTGTTACAGTTTACAATACAACAGAGCTCTGACTGACATATGGCTGTCAGCAGAGAGAAAACTGTGCAACTAGGAAGCAGATCAATGTTGACATTGTGGAGGCACCTCTGGAAAGAATTAATCAAGTCTGATCTCTGCATACCCTCTGTGTATGGATTTTCATTAGACGTGGTGCTGTTTCCACACAGAGAGTCCAAGGTGCTCTGCTCAAGGTCGGCCCATGAAGTTGATGAATGTAACTTAGACTGCAGGCTCTTCAGGGCAGAGACCTCAGATATCTGGGTGCTGTGGTAGCATCTTCAGTGGAGCTGTGGCATGTTCTAGGTGCTGTAGTATCTGGCCTAGGTTTGAGAGCCCAAAAGAGCCTAAGGCTTCCCTGCTCCTGAGTTAGGTTTATGGCTGCCTAAATCCTAACTTAGAGGATGAGTTAGCAAGAGTAAGAGGGTCACTGGATTGCAGGCAACAAGACCCTTTGGGGCACAAAACTCCTTCCCCCCCCCCCCCCCCCCCCCCAGCCAGCAGCCAGCTGGGTTCTTCCTGGGCCCCTCTTTTCTAAGCATGGGGTGTGCAGGAGAAGGTGCTGGCTGCATCTGCTGCTGGAGCAGCTGATCCCTTTGTCTCCCATTACAGACAAAACAGGCGGCTGCCTGCTCTGCCCCATGCGAATGGGTCTGAACAGCTTCCCGATGGGGGGTGGCCCATGCGTGATGTCAGGCAGCAAGTCCATGACCTGTTCGCAGCTGCCTCTACCTGGCTGTGTGCGTGTGTGTGCACGAACTGTACGTGTGGGCTCTCCTGTGAAGTGCTTCAGGATAACGCTTCTCCTAGTGCCAGTGACTCTACCATAGCTGAAATCTCCCTGGTTCCTTCTGGGACTAGCAGTCCCCTAAAACAAAAAGAAAAGGAATGCCAGAGGTGTGAAAAATGTGACACTTGGTCTAAAGTGAGCAGTAATCCTCAAAATAAAACCCTTTGCTTAATGCTACTTCCTGCTTCTCTGAGGATTGGCTGTGTAGAGGGAGGAGGATTTGGATTTAAACTTGAGAATGAATTCCTTGGAAGTTAATTCTAGTTAACACCCAACCCAAACCTCACTTTAGTAGAAGCAGACTATCAGTACTTGTTCTCCCTGACACAGGGCAGCAGGATGGGATTTTTGTCCAGGGAGTTCTCTGAAGGGATGCAGTGGAAGTACCCCCTTAATCAGGTGATCAAGTGAACCATCAGGGCCCAGAACAATCTTAGTTCAGGTGCACTGTGTGACCAAGTAGCTAACCAGAACTAAGATGTAGGTTGCCTTCATCTTATGAATTAGCAAACTTAAGCCTGCCACACTGAATCATGGATGTTCACCACTTATTTTAGTTGGTAGAACAGTAATATGCAAAGGCACAGTGTGTTTACAGCTCCATTGCTCCTAAAGGTAAAATCAAGCGCTTAGTTGGTATT
Source organism: Dromaius novaehollandiae (assembly GCF_036370855.1). NCBI lineage: Eukaryota > Metazoa > Chordata > Aves > Casuariiformes > Dromaiidae > Dromaius > Dromaius novaehollandiae. The sequence goes on from NC_088117.1 coordinate 5,960,457, forward strand.
TATTGTTAGTTGTAATACGGCTTAATGATATGTCCACAGCGAAGCACAGAACAGTTGTTTTCCTTAGACAGAACTTAAAACACTCTAATAGGAAAATGCAAGACTTATCATACTTCACATATGTCGTATTTCAAGACAATTCCAGAGTAGGCATCACAGGTTTGGGATCTAAGCAGTAATCTTATTAATTAATGAAACTGAAGCTATCTAGTAAACAGATTCTGAATTTGTAATAAATAATTAGTCATCACAACAATTTCTTAATGGGCTATTAAGTGACTTAGGGTGGAATTTTCAGCAGCTGACATGTAAACATCTAAAACAAAACAAAAAAAATTTCCAGATAAATAATGGTCTAATTAATATTGAAAAGGACAGCCTGCTTTCTCTATTTCTTGTGTCTTTAAGAACAGAACAGGCTTATAAAATAGAAACCTATCCAGCATGTGCTGACTGCTGCCAGAAACTAATTTTTCAAGAATTGTCATTGAGTCATTAATTATCTGCAGGTCCCATTTGCGCTGAATCAATGGCAAACTTTGAGATCTTGGATGGCTTTAATTAATGCATGAATATGAGATGTAATATGCTTCCTGTTTGAACAATTATTGTCCTGGTGCAACCCTCGAATTAAAGGATTGTGGGGAAAAATAAAAGTAAACGTGATACTACAGACCTCTGTTCAGAATGCACCTGGGGAGGAACACGTGAGCTGGTGTAGCCTCGCACGATCCTGCCCTGCTCCTGCAGTCTGAATCTTGCATTTCTGAGCGCTGCTATGACTGCATACATCTATTCACAACGCAGAGGCCTACTGAGGACACGTTGCAGTTGTACAGCAACAACAGATCGTTTCTCTGTTAGGGGAGCTGATGCTAAGATGCAATGCAGATTTTTTTAAACTAATGAGGCAAGTAGCTTAGACTTTCATTTCAAATCTAATCAAGATGTTAGGAAGCTGCTTCTGCCCCCCCCCCCCCTTTTTTTAAATCAACGCAAGCTGATTCTTTATTTTTTAAAATATTTTACTGACATAGCTGAAGAACAAATGCATTGGACTAGTGAGCAAGAGAACTAGTAAATGACCAGGCTAGTTTCACCGTACAGGCTGAATAAAATGCCTAAGGGCATGTGCATACGCACAGATCTCTCAGTGGGGCTTCTATGTTTACAGCTTTCTCCTACTACAGCTACCTGGCCTCCAGATGGGAGAAATCCTGTTTCTGGCCAGTTCAAGCATACATAAAGGAATTTGGGTCTTACTCGTCACTGGTTATAATGGGTGGGGTTTCTTATCTCTCTCAAACAAGGCAAATACTGCTGTTCCAAGCAGAATTTGTTCTGTATTTAATAGGCACAAGCTGCACAGTGGAACGGACAGCAAACACTGGGCAGTGCTTAGCATGTAGACAGAGAGAGAGAGAGAGAGAGAGAGATCGGGGGGTGTCAAGTCCATCAGAGTTGTGCTTTACTTCATAATGAATGTTCAAGCTAGATATTCTGTGCCTTACAATAAATGTAAAAAAAAAAAAAAAAAAAAAAAAAAGCCCTCCACCAACGCCTTCTCCACTCACAACTCTTGTATCAGCACAGCTACACTGTTCAGAAAGCTATCTCTCTTTTTTTACATGCATAGTTCCTCTGCATTCTCAGTGATGTCAGAAGGTGCTTGGAAGTTTGTCTCTGATTTCAGAAGGATCACACTTTCACCCATAATTTCACTCAAAACAGTCACATTATTCTGCTCCAACAGGATACTGAATCCTATTTAACTTTCAGACCTTGTGTGAGGCTGCCACATTTTCATGAATATACTGGCACCATCTGAATGCTCACGAATAAGGGATAACATGACTATGCATAGCAGACAAGTAAAAAATCTGGTGCTTTTGCTTATGATGATTTTTTTTTTGGTTATTACTTTTGCATCCTGCCAGCTGTTGATCTTGCTAATGTTCAGAATAGAAGCCAAGCTTTGTTTCCTCTTGGTTAATGAACTATGCAACAAATCAGGGGCCAGTAGCTGTTTTTAAAACTAATAGTGATGGTCTTTAAAGAAGAAATGCCCTAGACAAATAGATCTGAAGACCTAGCAATGCTGTTAAAGATGATGGAAAGAAAAAGGTACATCGGGGTAGATGCTAGCTGTATCCATGCCCTCTTAGAGGTGATCAGCAACCATGGAGTTCAGTTAGCATGGCTTGGACTCCAAGGAAGGTGCATTAGATATGGGAACCACCCCACTTTCTATGAGATTGGGGAATGGGCAGTCTGAGCTGCCCTCAGCCCTGCATGCAAACATACCCGCAAAGCGGCTTATGATAGTCTTTATGGGGTCCCCTCTGCTACGGGGAGTGTGCAGTGAGCGGGGATGGTTGGGTATACTTTGAAGGGTGTCATTTTTCTCTAGTAGGTAGCTACAGTTTTGCAGCAGCCAGTGGTTTCCTGCCAGCAGACAGCCTCTTTCTCATTCAGAGCTTCAACTGAGGTTGCTGCCAACTCACACCAATTGCTAGGGCTTCAGGAAGAGCCGGCTTTTCCCCCAAAGCCCCTTCTCAAACATGTTAGCCCTCTGCTTTGTGGAGCCAGCTCTCTATCCTCTCTCTCTTGCTTCTTCTTTTGTTGGCTTTGGGATTTCTAGCGGACCCTCTGCTCCCCCTTCCAAGCACCGCTTGGTTATTAAAATGCAGCTCAGGATAGTTCACTTTGCTTGGTACATTATCATTCCTCGTTAGAGACCCCTCCAGGGCCTGTGATATGCCTGCACTGACTTTATAATTACAAAGTCAATTTCTAAACAGACATTTGCAAATAAGTCAATTTAAATACCGAGATTTGCAAACAATAATTAAGCAGTAGCTTCTTTTTTAATATCTATATATATAATTAATGCCCATGGGCTTTTCATTTTACCTTGCGACTGTGTAGCTTGCAATTGTTTGTTGAGCTAAAGCATTCTCGGAAAGCAAATCAAATCACTGATGGGTTTTAAAGCTGTTTAAGGAAATGCCCTACCTCTCCCTACCTCGTTCCACCCCAGCTTTATGAGCTGCTGCTTACGCAGTCCTCTGTTGGCCTAACAGCTGCCAGCGAAGAAGTGTCAGGTGCCTCACACCAGAGCAGCCGAGCTGGGGGGCCTTCCCCTTCAACATAAGGGTAGCAGCCTGGTCTACCAGCAACTGCCCAGACCCACAACAGGTGGGAAGACTGGATTGAAGAAGCTGAGCAATAGAGGTAGTCTGTACACGAGAAAAAAGCACTCTGAAGAAGGAGAGGAACATTGTTTGCCTAATGTTTCCTCCAAGGAAGTGCAATGAGAGGGCTCATGCTGTAAGCAGAGTATTAAGAGAGGAGCAAACAAGCCTGAACCCAGAGTGGGTCCAGGAAAAGGAGGGGGTAACTTTCCTTTTCTTTGAGAGAAGTCTTCATGTTATGCGATGTCATCCCAGCATAGCCTCTATGTCTGCTTTTGCCACACCTCTCCTTTTGCCTCTTGTCTTTTCTCTCTGGATCCCAGGGCAGGATTCCTGTACTCCCCCCCGCCAGGTCTCCAAAGTATTAGAAGCACCATGGAAACTAGTGTTTGGGATCATGGGAATGTAAGGTATGAAGAGCTGAACTTGGATATAGAGGGGTGAAACAGAGGGTTGCGTTTCTTGTTAGGAGGCTCCTTGATTTGTATCCTGACTGCCTGGCACCCTTTGGATGCTCTCCGTAGAGCTTGCAGCACTGTCTCTTCTGTAATGCTTATCATCTCCAGGGCTACTGTCACCTCTCTAGAAGACTGGTTTCCCATTCTTCTAGCTCACTCTTCTCTCTGATGCTTCTGTGTCTCCGCGTATTTTTTTAATCTGTCCAATGACCTTAATTCCTCCCATCTGGTCCTCGCTGGTTTCTAGTTTTCCTTTTAGTGTGATGCTGTTGCATCAGGGGCAGAGCTTTCCTCAGCATGCAAAAGCTATTGATTAGAGGTCCTGTTGCTGTCATGAGCAACTCAATTTTTCACGGTGTAGTCCATTTCTAGCCATTCTTCAAAGCTTCTTTTCTCTCATATCACCTGGCCCATGCTGCCCTCAGTTTTCTTCTGCCACAGATTGTTTCTTATGCCCTGGCTTTTCTTCCTTTCTTCCAGTCTTCAAAACAGGAGCTTTTTGCTTGGCCTTTTCTCCAGCCCACTTGAGCCCAGGTTGTAATTTTCTTTCTGGCTCAGCAGTCATTTATACCCCCTGTGCCCCTTCAGAAGATAGAGCCTGTGACTTGGTGCTATGTGCTGTGTTCAGATATGCTTTTTTCGCAAAATCTACTGCTCAGCAAGAGCAGCTGTCTGTGGAGCGAGAATCCACGCAGCACTTAACAAACATGCCTGACCTGCAGCACACTTCAGTCTTGTGCATGACTGTCCTACCAAACTCAAACATTTCTGGGTAATACCCAGTGTTTCAAATTCTAGGCTTTTCCCGATCAGGGACATCTGATAATCATGCTACACATGCACATAGGTATATGTGGTGTAGGTCTCAGCTGAAGAGGCTGTGAGAAGAGGCTAGATCTGCACAGCCGTGGTCTGATAATTTCCTGCCCTATCCTCTCTGAATTTTCTCAACATGCATTAGATGTGTGATCAGAGAGCCCTGCCTCCTACAGCGGCTCTTGGAGAAGAAAGCATTCCCTCTGCAGGTCCTTGCCTAGAAAGCTGCAAGAATAAGGCTCTGAGTGCAAAGTGGTTTTGTTTGTGACATGGCGTATTAAGCATGGATTGTGGTCTCCTGGTTTGCCCTTGCACTCAGTAATTTCAAAGGACATACTCATTATTTTGTGTTGGTTCCACACTTTTGAGCATTCTCATATTTTAGCTCATCAAACTTTAGCCAGCTGGGGCCAAAAATATCCCTAGCATAATTGGTTCTTTTATCCAAACCCAAATCCTCGTTCTCCGGTCCAAAAAGACATTCATGATCAGCATATTTGAAAGGAACATGGCCCTCTATCCTCGGGTGACAATGCTGAAAGCAAGCTTCCTTGCACCCTGGCACTCTGCATCCTATTGCTATAAATATGAGCAACAATTATACATCCCTTCTTTTCCCTTTTTATGGGTGTGTGAGGACAATAACTTAAAACGCTTGCTGCTATTCAGCACAAAAACAAATAGCAGCACAACTCCGGCTGTGATGCATTTCAACGGCATAACTTAGACATGCCACTGTTATATTAAGTTATAAATATCTATCACTTGACAATGCCAGTGCTTTTCAGCAGGGAAGGGAGTACAAAAAAAAACAAACCCCAAACCCTGAATCGTGGTTGCTATAGCAATTAACAATGGGCGTCCTTCTTCAGGGGCCAGAGATGCTGATGCAGCTAAAACAAATGTTTGTGTATGGCCGTGGCGAGGACGGTGACAGATTAGAGAGTGCTGGCCTTGAGCCTTGGTGTAATCCAGTTCTAAATAAATCATAAATCTAAGTGCAGACAGGCAAGCTGGAGAGAATACCAATATGAGGAGGGTGATGGCAGGGCAGTTTCTGTTAGGGGCAGAGGTGAGGAGGAGGCAGTAGTGGTATGGGTGTGAAAATCCACGTGGAGAGGTTTGTGTTCTTGATTTCTTGGCAAAGGACACTGCTAACCTATGACGACAACCTCTCACTGGTCCTCCGTGGGATTCCCTCCTGCAGCAGTCCCTGGATCCTTTAAGCACCAGGGTACTCTTTGTTTAAGGGCTGAATGTAAGCATTAAAGCTGAAGGAATGGGAAGAAGGGATGTGTGAAGGGAGTTCACCTCTTCCTTTCCATCACTACATGTGGTGTGCGTAATCCACCACCTTCCACCTTAGCCAAGCATGCCTGCCCTGTTACTGGGAGGTTTTGGAGTCACCTGGGTCCACAGCATAGCAAAATCATGCCAATAGCCCCACAGGACTTCTTGTTATCTTCCAGTGCAGGCCCACACAGCCAGGGAGGCTCACCTAATGTGTGGCAATACCTCTGAGCTAAAGGCAAACGTATGCCCTGATGTAGGAAAAAGAACTAACAGTGATCTGGTTTCTTCTAGCCTCCCTGACACATGGATTCAGCCTTGATATGGAATGAAAAATGAAAAAGAGGACAGTTCAGTCAACAGTATGTCTCAGAAATTAATGAGTCCCTTTGCCTCCAACACCTGATAATTACATCTTTCAATTAAATGAACTCTCTCTCTGTCCAAGTTCTTATAAATTAATTCAAAGTGATGCATCTTCATGGGCTGCCAAAGCTTTCTTATGCCAAAACCTGTGCGGGCTTCCAGGTCCTTGCAATGTTGGAGAGTCTTAGACCAAGGACTTCAGGATTTAGTCCTGGTGTTGCAGCAGCCTAACCCCTATGTTCCTAGCAGTAGCAAAGTCCATGGCCCTGAGTTCAGCATTTTGGCTCCCTCTGAAATGAGGGCGATAACAAAGAACCCGAGAAGAAGATGCCGGGCGGTCACCTGCCGGTATAGGAATGACATGGACAGAGATGTTCCTTAAATCCTGCCCTTTGCTATGGCTTAGGCATCTCACTGCTAAATATAGGATTCCCTTGACTTGAGCCATAGCTTTCACATGAGAGCTCAGAGATTAGAGCCTTTAGCAAGGTGGAGATGTGGAGAGATTGCCTCTGCTTTTGGGGGGTATTCAGACCATTAAAAGCATTTGGTTATAGTAAAGGGCATTTGCCAAGGAGAAGGGACACCTATCACTATGCTAAGGCTTGTTACCATATTTTGCAATAAATAGGTTTAGGATAAAATACCTGAAGCTGCTGGAGCGAGGATTGGAAAACAGGTCTTGTGCTTCTTAGATTGAGATCATTTTCACCCCAGCACTGCTCCCAGCCGTGAACTCGGGACACTGACCTCACTGGCTGAGTCCTGTAATTTCTCATACAGCATATGAAAGAGGGGAAAACTCTCAGTAGCTATGTTTTGTAAAGAATGGAGGAGTCACCACTATGTTTCATGGTCAACTTAATCTGTTGAGTGAGCTTTAAAAACTCACCTGCACGGGCAGGTCAACAACAAACTTTGGGATGCCAAAGGGTCTTGAGAGCAGCTGAAGGAGGATTTGGCGGGTATTTTTGCATCCAGCACCGGTCCTTTCCAGTCTTTGCTGCAGGCTTTAAGAGCATCTGGGATCACCTGGCAGGTGACTGGAAGCATTAAGAGCTTATCTCTGAAATTTAGGTGGGACACAGGTGCTTCGGTCTCTTTGTGTCTCTAGTCAGGAAGTCTGAGGCCTCAACGGCTCGGATATTCTCCCACTGAGCTACGGAGATGCACCACAGGCCCCATGGGAACTACAGCAAGTGCCCCCGTCTGAGGCGCTGCCCAGCCCAGTGAGTATGCCTGGATGGATAGGGCACAGAGGGCACTGAGAAATGTGCTCAGCTTCTTGATTATTTCATACATGCTCAGATGTAGACAGATGAGTTTCTATCTCCTCCTTATCTATATAAACACATCATGAAATTTCTAAGGTTCCCAGTACTATGCTGTTTCATTGCCTTCAGCCTGGAGAAAATCCATGCATAAAACAGGATCCTGTCCTACTTTAATTCATTTTATATACAAGCCCCAGTCAGATATAAAAAAAATGCTGAGAGTAGGGAGAGGGGGTGAAGGTAGAGATCCCACTGTGTTAGGGTGGATGTTGCAAAACAACTGCTCCATTCTCCTCCTATTCTTCCCTTAAGTAACCAAGTGCAACCAATGCAGCCTAAAGCTGGGTTTTATAAGCTTGCAATAAATCCAACCAGCTTTTCTAAAGCACAGCAGGCAGCTGATGCAATCACATAATTCAGCCCAAACTCATCGGACAATGGCTAGGAACGCTAAGGATGTATTTTCCTCTTAAACCCACACAGGCATGTATTCCCAGTTGCGCAGATGCGCTCCATTTCAATTAAGGCAATTAGCAGTGACCAAGGGCAACAGCAAAGCTCCAATTAAACCAGCACAAAGGCTAACATGATCTACAGTGTCATGGAGCAGGTTGGAACATGTATCCCCGACAGCCGCTATCTGCCAGATTAAAGGGTTTATACATTCTCTGTTGTCCCCTTCCAGACCTCCTGCAATCTCTTCTCCCTCAGTAAGTCCAAATGCTAATCTCCACTTTTTGTATCTCCTCATTAATATACCCCTTGTCAGGGGCCTCAGGGGAAGATGGAGGCTTTTTTCCTCTCTTTCAGTCCCATTTAAACTGTAGCCTGCAGCCATGGTGCCCTATTCCCCTTCATCTCTTTGGGGATAGTTTGAGGTTGTGATTTAGGCTTCAGTGACCTTTTCCTAGCTGTGATTGGTGCTCGACTGTGTTTGCTGTTTTCATTGGCAGGTTGTGATAAAAGGGAATGGAAACAGACTACAGAAGAGCACTAAGCGAGGGAACTGGTCAGCTCACTGGCTCAGGCACACTGATTTCCTGCTGGGAGAATTTGGGATGGCCCCTACTTTTGGGGACGTGTGTGGGGAAGAGGCTGCCTCAGGCGCTCCAGCAGAGATCTTTCAAAGAGCAGTGGCCATTCTGGGGGAAAAGGGACTGCTCTTTGTGAAACCTGCTCTGGATTTCTATATCCACCTACCGTGGAGAGCTCCTTCACTAGGAGAGGGGCCTGAGCCTTGGGATGCTTTGAGATGGTGATTTAGACTCTGCTACAAAATATCCAAGAGAAGGACAGTAGGTACCTCGAGCTAGATCATCAGTTGTTGAGAGACAGACAAGAGATGGGTTTCTAGTAATGGTCTTTGAGCTTTGTCTTTGATTTATAGCTCTTTCGTGGCCTCAGACCTCCTAGATGTAAGCAAAGCACTTCCAAGCCCCTTATCAGTTACCTGATCCGGACATTTGGACACCATCCTATCCATGCTTGGTAGCTGGGAGTCACGAAACACTCTGAGCAAGATGTTGCTGTGGTTTACAAACCGCTTTTATTGGGATGTGTCATCAACAGGACACTGTCAAACTGAAGGCAAAGATTGGCAGAAACTGCCTCTTTCAGGCAAATCGGAGCAAGGCTGTGAAAGGAGGGACAGCTAATGTCAGGAACTTTCTGAGGATGGGGGAAGACTGTCACAGGACAGTGGTGAGGTATCGCCTGCACATGGTTGTCACAGTCAGTGGTTCAGATGTAGCAGAGACTGACAGTGGGTAGCAGTGATGAGCCTCCAGCAGCTATTTGGTGGCCTGAGCTAAATGGTCAGGTCAGTTCCTGAGACAGTCTCGGTTTGGTTCCTAGTGGACTCCTACTTATGTAGCAAAAGCCTCCAGTACAGTCAGTGGTAATTGGTGTCCTTGTTAGCAGTTACTGCTGAAAAGCCACTTGTTGAATAAGCCCAAAGACTGAACTCTTTTCCGGAAAGGTGAGTGCTCCAATTAAGGGTTGACAGACAGTTGGGGTAAGCTGCTTGCTACCTGTTTGGAGGATATGTAGGAATTTCTAAGGTTAGCAGCCCAGGAACTTTCCACATATCTTTGAAAAAAACCTTTGTATTTGGGTATGGTTGTAGATGGACAGAAAAATGTCTTTAATTTATCTTTCTGTGTCTCTTACACCTTCTAGCTGTGCTTAGTTTTTGCTTATTGTTTTAGGTTTTCTTGTGTGTTCGCATTGAGGATAAAACCCCATGAAAGTCCTTAATTTTTTACTTTGTCCCCAGTAACACGGACAAAAGGGCTGTCATGAGCTACTAGAATGGAAATTAATTTTAAAAGCATCATCATTTATCACTTTTATAGTAAAAAATGAGAAACTAGTGAGATTAGGGCAATTGTGGCAGAAACTTCTTGCACAAGAACTATCAGATGGTGTTTGTAAAAGGGGTGATGATATCAAAGTGGTAAAACAAATGCAGGCAAAAAAGAAAAAAAAAAAGAAAGAAAAAAGGAGGCACTGTTGCAGAAGTACTGCACTGGAGTTTTTCTTTCAGTGTGGGAGTTATCTCAGTTTGAACCACCAAAAAGTCAGGCATTGAGCATATGGTGGTTATCTGACCTGCCCTTGTAGTTAACTGAGGGAGAGAGGCACATTCAGAGATCAACTGTTCGCATCGGCATGCAATGCCTGAGACAGCCGGAATGAGTAGATCCTCCCACGCAAGCTGGAAGGGAAGTTGACTGTGGAGAACATCAAGATAGATGTAAACAGCGCACCTGACTTTAGGGGTGCATGAGATGACTACATTCCCAAAGCCTGATTAGTAGGTGAATGTAGGTGAGGATCAGGCAGCATCTGTGGCAACAGAAATGCTTTGATTCAAGACAGCATCAGTAATGACAGTAATAACATTCTTAACAAAAGCAGCTATCCCTGACTGAAAAGGAGATCAACTCATGACTCGTTAGACTGGATCTGCATAACTGTTGCACTGCCAGCCAGGGTCTCCACCTGGGACAGGTCAGAATGATGCAGCCACGAATTAGGAAGGGCAAACACCCATCAAGATACAGATCAGGAGCAGCTCATGTGTCACTTTTTTCTGAAGCAAGTGCTTGCCCACAGAGGTGATGCTGTTAGCTGGGGACAGTTTATCTTATACTAAGCCAGGAGCCTCGTTTCACATGTCTCATCTGGACTGCCACTCCAGAGGAACTCATTAAATTGAACATAACCAATTTTCTTCTTCCTTTACTTGCTTACCTTTTTTCCCCTGCATGGAATGAGTTAAAGGCCCCTCATTCCTCATCCATTCTTTCTATTAGAATCTTATCTCATTCTAATCTCACCCTCCCCTCACACACTCCTCCTTTCCTCCTCTTACGCATCTACTTGCTCCCTCCAGGAAGCCAGCTAATTATTTCCTGAATGCCCCCAGTGTTATTTTGCCTTGAGAACCTCTCCTGCTGGGACTTCTCACATGCTTATGATTCTCTGTGTGACAAAAGGTTTCTCAGTTTAGCTTTGAATGGGTATTTCTTTAATTTCTACATTTAGTCCTTTCGCCTCATCATCTGCACTTGGGCTGAGAATAGAAACTTCACTTGACATTATCTAAACCATTATCAATTAAATTCCTTCTTAACTGCCTTTTTTTTTTCCCTAAGCTGTGTAAGTTTTTGAGTTTTTTCCCTCTCCATTCCTGTATACCTTTCTTTTGTAGATAAAGCCCTTTGCCCTTCTACATTAACTTTCCAAATGCAAACATTTCTTGTAGTTATTGATTTTTGTTTAATACCATTGCAATGATCAGACGAGAATGTAGGATTCCAGCTTGATTTACACCTGAAAGTCAGGGCACCTTCTCTGAACTTGTGTAGACATCGGTACATTTGCTGTGTATAACAGAAGTTCTCCAGCAGGGTATGGAGACTATTTTGTTGCTAAGTCAGCAGCAGAGTATCAATAGTCAGCAGATGAGTCTGGGGCTCATGGCTTTAAGTAATGTACAGATAACCACAGAGCATATAAGCCAAACTGCAAAGAAGCAAAGAAAAACAGCATTGCTAAGCTCTTTTGTGCAGAGGAATCAAAGCAGGGACTTGTCCAAGGCGACTGTACTGGAGCAGAGCTTTCAACCCAGAATCATGAATGATAACTCATGAGCTTACCCAAATATTTTTCACGTGGTGCTTCACAGAGTTCCTAGGAGCCATGGACTGCTTCCAGATGATCCATGAAGATGTCAACAAAAAACAAAGATATCTCCAATATGCTTCAATTTACTACACGTTAGTTTGCACCTCTACTGCATTAACTTCTGAATCACTCCTCTCTACCATAGCACCAAGGAAGAGGGTTGTAATCCTCTGAGCAAGATTGAATGTGAGCCACTGTAGGGCTCTAAAGCAGGGGACAAACCTCTGGCAGGTCAGCTTGCATGCATGGGCCGGCCAGCCATTGTAGCTATAGCTCAGACATAACACGTACTAGCTTGTAGTGACGATATCCATCTCATAGTGAGGAGTTGGAATGCGTGGAGAAATGCCAGAGATAACGCAGAGTGGGTGATTAAGATAGTAAATGCCTCTAGCATGGGGACTCTAAGGCAGAGATGTTGGGGATGAAACAATAATTGATGCAAATACAAAGGAAACTGGAATTTATTAACTCTCATGGAATAATTTTTTTCTAATTTTGAAATGTGTAGATTTTTTTTCTTTTGACTGGAATAGAATTGGTGCAGAATTATAGTTTTCTGAGTAAAAAAGTATGTATCACATCCGCTTGACCCACACGCACTAGTGATGACTGGGAGCTTGACAAGTTAAAAGCATAAACTGATAATAATTAACCTTAAGAATTCAGTCATCATAACTCTGCAACAGTTCATAAACTATTCCACATACAGACACAGAGGGGTTAAAAAGAACCAGGAGTTTATGACTACTTGGCATATTTTTTATGTGAACATATCCCCAACTTTGCAGATCCAAAGGACTGGAGAAAGTGCAGGTAAGTGGCTGAAATCCAAACCTGCAGCTTTCTGGAAGTTTGTCTTTTGGAGATTGCACAGGAAGAAACATTAATTGGTTGCTGTTTCACCTCTTTTCTTTGTTGGATCAGCTGTTAATTCAAGGCCTGTGGCCATGTCATAACCACTTTTATTGAGCTGTTTCAAAAACAAGTCCCAATGAACCTTTTTGTCATTCAAGCAATGAAGGAGACTGCCTCCCAGATCTGCAAAGGCTGCTCAACCCAGCCTCAGAGCACCCTGAAATCTATCAGCGCTAATTAGGGCCTACTTAAAGGCTCCCAGGCTGCTGTGACTGGTTTGAAATGCAGAGTGGCAAGTGAAAGTCCTTATGCTTGGCTCCTGACAGGAGCAAAAGCAAACAACAAGCCCTGCTGTGACCTCCATTTACAAGACTCATTTACTGCATTGGAGGCATCAACTTCTTGGAAATCAAATGGACAAATTAGTTTTGAATCCCTACTGTTTAAGATGGACTTCTTGCCGGGACAGTGCTCCTGCCTGGCTGGCTAAATGTTTCCTTAATCTTTGTGTCTGTGGAGTTCCTCCACTGAGGCCAGGTAGATGAGTTTGCTGCTGGGAAAAGACCTGGGAGTAGGGATGTAACACACCACAGGCAGCTCTCTAGTTTCCCCTGCTCTCTGACTCCTGGTGGGTACCGACTGTCATGTAGCTAAAAACTGCATCACTGTTTTTATCTAGTATTAACCGTTTTCTTTAAAGTATGTTTGCCTTATTATTACACTGCCTTTTTCACCATGGTATCAGAGCTCTGTCCAGTGATGCTTTAAGTGATGTGTTTCAGGTCTGCCACTCACGATTCTTGCTGATCTTCATACAACTAGTTTTGTCCCTCTTCCTGGGGGAAGAAGGGATCTCTAATTAATCTTTATTCTTGGCATTGTAGGACTCGAGGACCATCTGTCTCTTTTCAGCAAGGTGTACCCAGGATCCCTGCCCAGGAGACATGAAGCAACCTGAGGATCCTTTCCTCCTAGATTTCAACCCAGGCATAATTGTTCCCCATGTAGGCCAGCTATTGGGAAATGTGGACTGGGAATTGGGAGCCTTAGCAGGCAAAAACGACAGTGTCTTGCCCAGGAATAATAACATATTTAATCTGTCACCCATGGGATTTTTTAGTCCTTATGGCAGAAATAGCAGAGAAGTACTTCCTCTTCTCCCTCTGCCCCACCACCATCGATTCTTTCCTCTGCATTTCCCTCTTAATCTTCCTGAGACTCAAGTGCCTGTCTCATTATGAGATATTTATATTTTCCATTCTGTTGGCATATGGTTCTTTGAGCCTTCTGAAGTTTTAAAGGAGAATCTGAATTTATTGAATGCTTCTCTCCTTTGCTGGTCTGTGTCTGAATTACAGTGTTAGAGGCTAGAATATGTTCTCTCTCCTCTGGGGCCTCTTTTGCTTCTCAGGGACCCTCAGCATTCACTTGGGGCAGTACTACTTGGGAGGAGCAGTGAAGACATCAAACTATATACTGCAATTTAAACTTCCCCTTGGTTACCAGGAAGCAGGTATGCTTTTGGCTGGCCAGCCCTTTGTCTGCTTCAAAAATAGATGAGTTTCAGCGTTACAGAGCAATACCTGAGCTAAAAAGGAATATAGAAAGGAGATGTGTCAGGAGAAGCTGAAAGCTGAAAGAAAAGTAGAGGAAAGGTTTTCTTCGTTCATACCTCAGTGTGAATGTCCGAAGTATTACCTGTCCTTAATTCCCCAAACCTTCATAATCCAGCACATAGTTATGTTTGGGGACCCTCTGAGGCCATGCGACAGTCACCCGCAATTTGTGGCTGAGAGGTGAGGGAACCTCGCCTGCATTTTGGTGTGAGCTGGAGTAATGCCACCAGTTCAGTGGAGTGACTTACAGTTCGCACACCACTGGCTCACCCTGGTACTGTTACGTTCAAGGCTACCTGTGATCTCAAATCTTTAAAAAGAATTACGAATTTACTGGAAGCACAGAGGTACATGTTAGACAACCACTCCAAGCCCTTCAATTGGACCTGTCCGCCCATGGCCACACAGCGCTGAGGAAGGTGTGTTGCCCTGCCTCCATCCCCTGCCACATTTGCCTGCCCAGCTTTCCATTATGCATGTGCCAGGAGGGTCCTCCTGGTTCCCAGGGTGGAGGGAATCATCAGGTCCACAGAGCAAGAGCAGATGGGCTGATAGCCTTTTTTTCTTCCCTTCCTGAAAAGCACTCCCACATCCAGAGTAGTGGTTAGATTTTTTAATGGGCTTAAAAGCTTGGCCCTGGTAAAACAGAAGTTAATGCAAATTAGGATAGACAGATAAATTTTAGAAAAACAGACTTTTCAGTTGCCTTTTAGTGAACTCCAGAAAGCTGGGAGAAGGTCTGTGAGCCAGCAGAGCTGGAGGAAGAAGCCAGCGTGGGCAATGTAGGATGGCGATTCAGCTATCTCCTGGCTCACTTTGGGATGGACAAACAGCCTTTGTACTGCGTGGCTGAAGGGACTGCAAGCTGCAAGGCTCCTGAGCTCTCTCTGTCCTCCCAGGATTTGACACTGATGGTGACATTGACATTACATGATCACGGTCCCAATTAGGACTCCCTGCATCAGGTCAGGATCCTGCTGTGTAGGATGCTGTACAAAGAATGAAAAAGTTTACCCAAATATGAGGAAGATTCATTAAAAAATAGCTCTTTATTATGTTGTTTCCTATAACTCCTTTTTCCTTTTTTTTTTTTTTTTTTTTTTTTGGAGGGATTTAAAAATCCTCCTGTATTGCTGTTGATAAGAAAGGGTTAGGTGAGTACTGCTTCATTTTGTTTGTTCTTTGTGTTAATATTTATTTAGTGAGTTCATTTAACACATGAAAAAGTAGATTTACTGACTTTTTTTTTTTTTTTACAGTTAAAATCATCTACCGTTTGGATGGTGGTAGGTACTTTTCAGTCACATAACAACAGGGAGAGTCCATACCCTGGAGATACTACTAAGTAGACGAGACAGTCAGATTCATGATGGCATCTTGCAAGCAAGGAATCAAGGAATGAAACCTACGTCTTCATAGGCATCTTGTAGGCATTCATAGTCCTCTCTAGGTCCCGTGGTGTTCTGTGGGACCTACACACCTAAATAAAAAACGGACACTTTGTGGATCTGGGCGAAGACAAGAAGTGGAAGCTATGGCAGAGGCAGGAAATGAGGTCAGATCCTTCACACGACAAACAGCTGCCATCACTCCATCATTCTTCCTCTCAGGTTCACCCTGCAGAGCAGATGTCATCTAGCCATCAGTGGCACAAAACAGCCAGCATTAGTGCGAGCTGCTTTGAAGGAACCCTTCCAACGAATCCCCACCCTCCTGGGTAGGGACATTTTTCCAGTGCCTGAAAAGGAATTATCTTTCACTGCCTGCAAGGTCTGCAGCCAGGGATGGAGCTAATTCATTTGGGGTAAATTCCAAATCCTTACTAACTGTTGGACTCAGATCTCCAGTTCAGGGAAACATTCCTGCCCTTTTCCCCCTTTATCCCTGGACTGGATCTTCTCCACATAGCGCAGTACTCTCCTGCTGACTACCTGGCAAGGTGAGCAAGCAGCCCATGTTGGCCCTGTCTTTCTTGGCTTGCTGGTTGCCAATGTGCTGAAAAAGAGCAGGTTTGTGCTGAGAAGAAGTTTCAGAGCCAAACCCCACCTAGGTCCTATCAGACTGGGCACAAAGGTCCAGATAGGTCTTGCCCACCAGCTGAAGGTTACTATTAAATTGAGTATAGACCCCCTTGGAGCAACCAGAAGGCCTATTTTTCAGTTGTTGAGGAAATGACCTGGAAGGTGGGAATGTTGTTTCTAAGGTTGTACATAGGACAAAGTCCAAGGGAGGTAGAGGAGCACAGGTTTTGGAGGAGAAGACTGGTGTCAGTGAAAAATCACAGCAAGAAAGCTGATGAGAAGAATTGATTTCATATCTGTGAATAGCATCTCTGTAAGTATTTCCAGATGCTTTCTATAATCCCTGCTGACATGGCCCCTTCCATTCCCAACCTAGTCCCAGAGGCCAAACCAAACCTTGGGACCCTTTCACCATGCTCTTCCAGTTCCCCTCTCAGTGCAGAAGCAGGTTCATCGTGTTTGCATGCATCTGGTAGGGATTCACAGCACCAAACAGCTTGCTCTGTTGTGCTCACAAGATGAATTATGACACAGGCCCCCAATGTGCCTCTCACAAGCTGTCCCCTCATATATCGAGACCTGGCCTGAGCCAGGAGGGAGCATGAGGGAAGCAGATGGCAGCCTGGCAGAGTGATTAAACCCCTAGATATCTGTTTTAATGAATTGCCCACCCTGAAGATTAAATATTGCAATAGTCAGTCCTATTCTACGTTGCCAGTAATCTCAGCCTTATTTACGGTACTGGGGCAATGCCGTGCTTTTCCCTCTGTCAGGCATTGTCATTGAAGGCAGAATTACAGGTTGGGTTGGAAAAGGGACCTGTGAATTTTATCTGTTGCCCAGAGGCAGGAGTCTGGGGGTACTGTACCTTTGTTAAACTACCTTGCAGGTGGATTCAGTGAAGGAAATGGGCAATGGCTGAGCTTCTGGCTCATGGAGATTTCTAGATATATGAGTGTCTTGTGCAAATTTAGACCTGAGGACATGTGCAATTTTTATTTACTTTTGCCTGCTTTTATGTTTCTGCTGTTCCCCTCTTCTCTCTCACCCCATTTAAAATCTCCAGTTATCTTCTTCTGTGTGAAAGCTGATTTGGAAGTGCAAAATCAAAGCCTTTTTGTGGTGTCCTGCTTCTTTCTCAATCCTTTGCTTTTTACTGGGATCTTGGCAGAGGAGCCGATTTGGATTTGCTTTGTTAACAGGACTCCTGTCAGTATATTTTACATAGTTAGACTGGCTTAACAACCGCAAGAGGAGCTGTTACAGTGCTTGTGCCAAGCCCCACTCATAGCCTGTGTTTTGGAGGCTATGCCAGAGCTGCAGTGCTTTCTGTGCCTCACTCTTACTTCTCTCAGGACTTCCCAGCTGTGGGGCTGGCTCTCATCAGAAGAGATGAATAAGTCCTCTCTGTGCTCTGCTTTTAGGCTTGGATTAAGGAAAGCAGCTTCTTACTTCCCTCATCTCTGTTCAGATACTACTCAGGTGCTTATAGTGCAGGTCGTACTCCCACAGCTCTGAGGAGGGCCTGCTTTTCCTGAATTGGGCCCTGGTGTTGGTGGGTTAAAGTGTCCTGAAGACAAAAGACTCAGCGGGAGTCTTGGTTTCTTGAAAATTGCCTGGCTGGGGTGTTTCATAAGCTACAGCCTCCAGCTGAAGCTTTTGGCAGTCTTGACAGGGTGCTGCTGCTGAGGCAGCTCTGAGCAAGGTTTGAGAAAAGCGCCATGGGCTCTGAAGACACAACCGTGCCAGAATCTCGGGGAACGCCTTATGCTTACGGCATTTTGCTGGCAGCAAGGCTTGAACTCTGGGTTCAGAGTCTCAGAAGTCTCTGACTGGAGTGAAAAATAGAGTGCCTGTATTTGCATCCAGAACTTCCTAGAGAGAAATACGTGCGATGCCCCAGGTAGGTCATCCAGCGGTGGTGCACCACGTCCAGAACGCCTCAGATTTACTGCACACACGGAAGGCCTGTTGCTTTGACCCGGGTCTAGCTTACCTCCTGCACAGGAGGGTCTGGCGGCTACTCCTGAGCACACTGGGGTTTCCAGCTGCCCCTCAGTTCAGTCGGCACCACAGCAACTGTCCCCATCGAGCAGAAAAATAGCCAGCCATCCTGGCAAATCCCCTGGGTTCCTGCCAGACAAAGTTTTGGGGTGGAAAAAGAGGACATATCCAAGGAAACCTGCATGTATTGTAGACTTAAACGTGAAGAAGAAGAAGAAGAAGAAATCTGGTGTTAGCTTATAGCCATTGAGTACCTCTCTTGATGAGGTCCAGGAGAGAGTGGTAGAGAGCTCTTCTGCACATCCTTGTTACTGTAATGTACTAAGGCTGGCTGGTGAACAAAACTTCCTTCACCTCTAAATACTGGCACCTCAACACTTGCTTTTGGTTTGACATTACAGCAATGAAAACAAAATAAAAAGACATTTCAAAATTTCTCATAGACAAACAAACAAACAAGAGATACCTCCCACTTAACTAGCCCAGATCACTTTAGTAGAACAGGACAGGATTTGCGTCCCTGTTCTGAAGCAGGGGAGCTTGAATTTGTGTTTCCCACCTCTGTAAAAGGGAAGGCAGAAGGAGGAGGGCAGCCGAAGGCCAGAAATGCCAGTCCTGGGTACGTACTGCTGGGTATGCCTGTGCTGGCAAGGAAAAGAGTAAACCGTAGCAGAGACTGGAAAAAATTGGAGAGTGGGTCACTCAGCCACTGCCTTCCTCAGGAGGAGGCTCGTTTTCAGAACCGACCAACCTTCCCAACTAAATATTTGTCAAATCTGATGTGTTTCTTTAAAAACTCCAGGTGCCAACAGAGCACTGGGAGGTTTTTTTGGCTGGTAGTAAGCACAGAAAGCTTAGATGGCTGCTTTGAGACCAGCTGTGCTGTTTTTCCATTCACTCATAACTGACGTGAACAGTGACACCAGTTGCAGAGTACTGGAGGAACCAGTGCCTGGGTCTGTTCCCTGCACCTCAGCTGCATGTCTAGGGAAAGCTTGGGAAAGTTTCCATATCGTGGTTATTTATATTTGTCACCCCTGGGTTCTGAACTTTTGTGTGTGTTGGTAATAATATCCTATTACTAAACTGTAATTTATGTGTGCATCATTTGCATTATTGAACAGCTGTTAGCCTCTCAAAACTGCTTGCCTGCCATATTGCATAGATAATAATATCTAATCCATATTAATTATAAATACACAAATCGTCTCCTAAATAAGGCAAAGTTTTGTGAGCAATACAAACCAATGGGTGCCAAGAAACGTTACTGTTACGCCTGACACCTCATCCTCTGGCTGTCATGCCACGAATAAAGAAGAGCCCACAGCACAAGTTAAGGATGGCATCTGAGCTTTAATAGCCTGCAGCCACTGCCATAAACCCTCTGGCTATGATTTCATCACATCTCACAAGCTAAACTGCACTGGGTCAATAAGAAAGCTCTATGGAGAAATTGCTGCAGGAAATGGGACTGCAATTATTATTCACTACCTGGCATTTGTCGGCAGCAGATCTATGCTGGACTAACCCCACCTCGTGGTGCTGAAGGGGGCTGGCTGGCTTGGCATGACCTGTTTGGGAAAAAAACACTGACTTTCACCCTATGTTGATCTGAGGGCCCCCAAAGCTTTGCCTGTTGGAAGTGGGTAATGTAGTATAAGCTCCCTACAGTTGGCTAGCTTTTCCCTGTTATCTTTCTCAGACCTCTTAGAAAACGTCTATGCATTCCCTAACTTCCATGATCCAGGATGAAAATTTCTGCTATAAAACATAATATCCAGAGTCTGTCCATGTGTAGCCATTCATCCTCTCCAACTTGCTTAGGGAGGAATTGACTGTTGCTTCTATTATTTTCCACTTTGAGTAATCACCTTCTTCTCCCTAATCTCCCCTTTGCAATTTCTGATGGGCATGTGATTTTGTTTTTCTTCAACTCTCTGCTATAGCACTGTATAATATAGCTCTCAAAGAGCTTCCATGGTCCTTTCCAGAGGTGACTGCACTTCATCATAATGGCTGAAAACTTTGTGGAACAGTTTCTGCTCCTTTTGGATAGAATATGAATTGGAGAGCATCTGAAAAGAAAAAGCAATATAAATGGGGAACTTCACAGTTTTTTCGTAGTGGTATTGAGATTATATAAGAACTCCATACTTCTCCTCCTCAAGGCATATTAGCGCAAATGCCAATGAGATCTTATCTGCTGGTAAACCAGTATATCTGTAAAACATCCAGCACAAATGTGTCTCTGATTGGACTTCATCTTCATCACAATAATACTTAAGCTGGGATAGCAATTTTTGTTTTCATGATGACTAAAAATGACCCTGCTTGCCCTGCCCCCTGCAAATTATGATGTCTTTTTCTTAACAGCATTGATTTCCTTTAGCATTGCAACCAAAAAAAAGAAGAGTAATTTCTGGAGAGCCAAGGCACTGAAAGACCCTAATTGTTTGCAATACAGATGATCACAGGATTCAGGGAACATTCTTACAGATTTCATTCCATTGTAAATGCCCATTCTTACAGATTTGAAGAGACATTATCAACCAGCAAGAAAGCATCACAGATACTTAGAAAATGTTTAAGGTCTAGGCAGTTCAGGCAAGACTTGTACCAAAGAACCCAAGACCCACGGCTACTGTCTTCATAGAAATATTAACAATTTAATGCAATCTCAACTTCTCAAAAAAAAAAATCATAAGGATCGGGTGAATAATTACAGATTGTATGTCTTAAGTTCAAATGCAGACCACGCTAAGTCTAAAGCTTTAAAGTATTCTCATAAAAATTATTAGTTAAAAATAAAATTCCACTCTTCTGCTACCCCGTGTACAGATGTTGAAGGCAGAAAGCACAGAAGTCATTTGGGAATGAGATATTACAGAAGATTGTCTTGTTTGTGTCTGTAAGACTCCATCCTGAAATCAGATCCACTTAGGCAGCTGCTCTTTGCCTCTCTTTTCCTCTTCCTTATACCAAAAACCTACACAAAGCCTCGGCGAGTCTTCCCTGCTGTTAGGTCAGCTGAAATGCCTGTCTGTGAGCCTGGAACCCGGGTTAGGGCTTTGGAGATGAGCAGCGATGCTGCGCATTTCCTTGGAGTAGGTCTGCTGGAAAGCTATGGGCAAGTTACAGTTTAATTAGCTCAAAGGGAGACCTATAGCTGGGACTATGAAAATAAGACCAGGAGGATCACTAGGAAATATGCAGTGATGAACGATCCTACCTTGGGAAAAAGAGAAGGAAAAGAGAAGGAAATGTTGCATGCACGATAATCAACCCTTAATGAACAAGAGACATATTCTCATGTTTTCCCTAAAAATCTCTTCAGGTTGTCCTTGCTCCTCTCAGAGTATACTGTGTATCACCATAGGGAAAGTGCAAAAAAAGATGCAGTGGCGGCTGTGCTTCGTGCTGGTATTTTCAGCTTTGAGAAGTTTGACTCCTGTCTGCCTTGTCTGGGGGCCAGTAGAGGGAGACAAGCCTCTGAGCTTAATCCACACATTTTCTGCTCTCCAAGTTCTCAGATTCTTTTTTTTTTTTTTTTTTTTTTTCTGTTCTGCATTATTATTATTTGGTTTGAAATATTGTTTTATGAAAAATAGCTATAAATGACCCTCACCTTGCAGTTACAGAGAAGATTAGATTAAAAATGCTGCAAGGAGATTTGGGTGAGTGAGCACATGGTAACAGTCATCTTGTGGCAATAATACAAGGAGCAAATTGGGCCAGGTAGGGGCTCTGAATGCTGCACAGCCTGTGCTTTTCTGCGTGAGGGAGGGAGCCTGTTCATCGCCGCTTGTGTCCGTGCATGTGTATCGGCTTGCCAGAAGTCTGGGTTTGATGGGGGAAGTGCAGGCACTGAGTTTCTCAAGATCTGCAGTTAGACTGCAGGTTGGATCAGTAAAACCCCAGTTTTTCCTGGTTCCCAGCAGCTACAGCGCTGTCTGAGCAAGAGCAGGGTGCCGTGAAGGGGCACATTCCTGTTATAAGCTCGCCAGGAGCCAGGCAATACCTACAAGGCTGGGGACAGCATTGGAAGGAATGGGAAGTCCTGGCCCAGTTTTGGTCCAAGCAAGCTATCTAGGATTTTTTTTTTCTGTGATGATAAAGAAGTGGCTGTATGTGTGTAGGAGAGGAATTCACACAGTCGTGTACAACTGGGAGAGGCTTTTGGAGGATGTGCGGGTGAGGTGTGTTTCCCCATGTGGAAATGAGTGACTCACCTGCAAGAGCGGAGAGCAGGGCAGGAGGCATGAGTGTGCACCTCCGGGCAGCCTTGAGGAGAAGTGCTCATGTCAGGCGGTGCCTGACGGGTGTCCGTGTGGGATCATAAAAAGTAAGACTGATTTTATTTGGGGGCTCAGATGCACGAGAGGGGATACGAGGGGGCTGGCTGCGTGTATGTGAATGGAAGGAGATGGGGACACGTGCATGTGGGCTGACACCTGTCAATACGGTGTCAGAATGTCCTAGGGAGTGCTAAAGGGAATGAATCCCATGCACCCAGGCTGACGCTGTGTCTCACAAGGAGGAGGCGCTTTGCAGCACGCCCAAGCGCTGGGTACATGTGGAGGAGTGCAGAAATGCTTGTTCATGCTCAGGATGCCCGAAAGAGCCGTTTCTGAGGGTTGGTGAGGGTGGACGCAAGCAGCTGGAAGCTGCTGTGTGGAGGTTGTGCACTGCCGTGTCTGTGATGCTGTGCACGGATGCACGGCTATGTGTCACGGTGAGGGAGCAAGGGAAGTGAATTTTGCATGCAGAACACGAGGGGTGCTTCCGTGCGTGTTTGCGTACAGACGTGTGCATGCACGCATCTTCCTGTGCATTTCAAAGAAAACTGTTTCACTGTGCGATGGCAGTGTCTGCGGGCAGCTGTTTGTGTGTGTGTGTGTGCGCGCGCGCGCATATATATGTATGCCTGTGAAGTCCCTTTGAGCTTCTGCACATCTGCGTGAGCTGGGAAGTGGCAGCTCTCAGACTGGGTATCACATGTAGATTTTGACTGTGTTGCCTCCAAGTCCTCAGCAGAAATTTGAGCAGATAAGGCTGGTTAGCAGTTGGAAGCCCAACACAACCAGGGACAACAAAGGATGAAAGGAACCAAGCAAATGAAACAAGCTTTTTGAAGTCCTCCCAGAAACAGCCCTTCACTATATTTAGTGAACCTCATGACTCCGTCAGAACAAAACTGTCATCTCTGGAGGGAAAATAGGAGAAGTTGGCCTGAATGAGAATAATTTGGAGAACAGCACGGGGGAAGGATGAGTGGCAATACAGGATGGAGATTACGGCATTTTAAAGGAACACTGTGCCTGTCGCTGCACAAATCAGAGCAAGTTTTCTCGTCTGCTTTGACAGGCATTAGGTCTGGCCCAACACGCTCCGAGGGCTGCTGATTGCATCTGCCCCGTGAGCCCTGGAGAACGCGGTCACACATTTCTCCAAGGCTGGCTATGCACAAAGCAGGAGCACAGCAGAGGCCAGGCCTTAACTGCGTTTCTCAGGAGTGCAGTGTTTCAGGGCTGGACTTTCCTGTGGCTCCGCGCAGCTTTGCGTTGGTGTAGCTCCGGCCTCTGCGGGGTGCTGCTCCCCACCACCCACATTAGGGCAGGGCGTTAGAGCAGAGGGCAGTCACTGGGGTACCCACGGGAACGTACTTGTGCTGTGGGCAGAAGGATAAAATTCAGAGTTGTTTTGGCTGCTTTTGGGGGCACAAGTTTGATGAGACGAGCCTGGGCAAATGGCCACTTCATCTTAATAGCCTCTTCAGGGGGGTTTCTAAAGCAGCCTTAGGGTTTCTGCTGCCTGGCAGCGTTGTGTTATCAAATACCCTAATTAGGGGCTAGAACCTGCCTGACACCAAGCAGCTTTCGTTCATTTTTAACCTTTCTCTTGCCAGGCCCCACAGCTGATGCTCAAAGCACCTTTCTTCTAAAACACAGCAAAACAGAAAACAAAAAAAGCAAGGTTAATGTCAGTTTGATTGGTGGCTGGCTGCAGAGTCTGAAGGTTGTTTTACATCAGTGCATACACAGCGAGGACCTGTGTTTACATGGATGGTATTAAGTACAAAGGAGGTGGTCAGGCCCTCACCTCGTGAATTTAATCACTTCTGTGCCTGCACACCATGCAGAGCCTTGACAGCATGATCCTCCCCTTCCACCACACAGCTTTTCACATGTTTAATATCACTTTTAGTGTGGGCCAAAGTATGGGCTAGAAGTAGAGCAGCTAAGCAGGCGTGCATAAGCTTAAATGTTTTCCATAAGCATGTAGACAACCAGCTTCAATCATGCCAGTGTTTGCAGAGAGTTAAAACAAAAGGGGCAGCAACATTGTCAAAAGAAGCTCATTTCAAAATGGCTAATAATGATAGTAAGACCTGGCACTTTCAATTTATCTATAATCTTTTCGGCAGCACTTATCATTGTAGTATCCTGCCACCTCCCACACGTTAATGAGTTTATCTGTGCGAGCCCACTATGAATGGGAAGGATTATCACTCCTCACTGACAGATGGGGAAACAAGGCTCAGCGAAGGTAAGATCACACACTGCGTCAACAGCAAGCCAGGAAGAGAGAACCCAGGAGTCCTGACTCGAAAGCAGGGCTTAGAGCTTCTCTATGCTTTTCAGGTCAGAGACTGCTTATTCAAAGTAAAACAGTGTTGCTGCCTCTCTTATGCTGTAAACAGGAGTAAAAACTTTGCAGCGATAAGCCTATATACATGCACAGCGAGTATGTGTTTGTGTTTAGGCGGATGTGTTTGTGAGCATGTTTGCTTGTGTATGTGTGCATTTGCAGAGGCTGATGAAGATTACTCTGGAGCATTAGGTTGTTTTCTTTGCTTCAGATTGTAATCATATTTTCCGCACTTTCAGAGGCCCCCGACTGTTTATCGTGACCCTCCTGGGGGTTATGACGTACCAGCTCAGAAACACTGATCCACTCTGTAGAGCACAGGGGAAGCTACATGTAGCTGTTCCTGAAGGCCATGGCTGAATGTGCTACTTTTGACTAGAAATCAGGAGTCATTTTTGAACACTTCGGATTTTTGAGGCCTCCTTGAGGGTGGATAGGATGTCCTAAAGACAAGCCATATGGACTGCAACACAGGGTCTAAATTTAGGCTCTAGCTTCTTGGGAGGCAGCTTGTATTTGCCACGGTGCTGTTGTCGTGGGTACCTGTGATGCGGCCCAGGAAAGACATATAGACCTCTGAAAATATCTGTTCAGGAAGAGGCTTTCCACAGAACCTATAAAACATTCATAACACCTCCATTGTGCTGTAAATCCTTAGCAGGAGTTGATAACAGTGCATGAATTTTTAATGTAACATTTATAAATGGTTATTAAAACTATCCTTAAAGTAAAGTGTCAGTTTATTTTTAATTAACTGTTGGCTATTTAAGCTCCCGATGGCCCCGGGGCAGATCAACAGTCTAACAAGTTAATATTCCAGATTAACCCTTCATTTGCTGCCTGCTTGAGTGATGAGCTGAAGTTGCATACACAAGAGCAACAACAAGAAAAGTGGTTATTTCTCACTCACTGAACAGGAGTGTCATAATTTCATGGAATGAGATTTCTTAGTGCTTGGTTTAAGAGGTTTTAGAAGCCATGGAGGGAATTATTTCTTGAATATTGAACAGATCCAGATGGATAGCAGAGGTGGGTGATTCCTCTTGGAAAGAAAAAGATTTGTCTGGCATTCGTGAGAAAAAATTTCCATTGAAGTCAACGAACTTGGATCAAAGGACAACATTTCAAATTGCACCAATAGCAGTTTCAGGTGACCTACTTACAAAGAGCAGAAAGACCATGTGATTTATGGTTCAGTTGCAAATATTGCGATTGACTATGCAATTTAAAATTTGGCATGGTGAAATCTATAACTGTTTATTTAGCAAAATATGCTCTTTAGTAGGTTTCATCCTCTCAAATTTCAACCAAGAGTGTGGAAAAATGAGGAGGAAACTGATGGCAATTTTTAATTAATTCATAGTATAGATTTTTTTTATATTTACAATTTTTTTTATATTTACAATTTTTTAAGGTTTCAAATTAAATTATTTTTTGGCATGCTACGTACATTTTGTATTTGTTTTTGTAATTGAAATTAGATGTGGGGCAACAGATTTTGCTGATACTGTCTTTTCTATAGTCTGTAAATTGTTGATATTAGCCATGAGAAGTCTGCTGTAGATATTCTTTGAAAATGAAAGTGAAACCAGTGCGGTTTCACAGTTCAAAGCATTTTGGCCTGCCTCATTTCCAGGATGAGACTCTATCAAAATAAAGAGCTTGGCAAGAGCAAGGTGGGGGAACCTGGTCCTGCAGCCAAGTAATTAAGGACCGAGCAGAGCCCTTTCCCATGCTCGTGCTGCTCTCAGGCTGCCTGCTGAGCACTGAGCGTGGCCCAGGTCATCTTCTCGTGTCCGTCAGTTAGGATGTGCAACCGACTCGGCACCCATCAGCTCAATCCGCTGGGTCCCTCTGGTCCTGCTCCAGCTCTTGTCCTGAGACAGAGTTCCTCTGGAAGGAAGGGAACTCAGGTGCAGAGGACAAGCATTGAATTATTCGCGCACTGGACTTTGCTAGTCCAAACTCTTAGGCACTCTGTGGCTTTTCAGATTAGCAGAAACTCATATTACTGAAACTTTTTGGTTACTAATGTGATGAAGTGATAAGGTGAATCTGCCACACAGAGACATTGGGGTGGCAACAAGAGCTGGCACAACTGGAGGTTAGCGTCTGGCTGATGGGGTCTGGGTTATTGTACTCCAGAACAGTGAAGTCTCAGTGTTTTAGTTTTGCTTCCTTTGTTTGTCCTGCTCAGTTATACTCAGGGCTCTTTGGGGCAAAGCCTCAAAGTCTTTCCCTAGACGGCAGTTCATGAAGCTGAACTTCAGACAGCTCCTGTCCCTACAGCCGACAGCGAAAGGTCGGTGTTTGCGGACAGCAGTTCAGAGCTTGTTTCTCCTGGCTGTGTCAAGAGCTGTATCTGGGTGACAGCAGGGTTAGGTACTGAAAGCTGGAGAGCGTGAACATCCCATGCACTGGTTCAGCTTCCAGCACAGTGAGGCTGTGCTCTCACTTCAGCCTCCGGTTTCTCTGTAAAGCACATTCTCATGATCATTACTGCTGTCTCTATTTTTACCATCTATCACCACCAACTAATCCCTGTACGTGCACTACCATGCCTGTTGATTGAAGGCTGAGTCTCCATGGGCAAATAATTTGTTATTTAAAGGGTTTTTTTTCCTTTCCAGATGCTTTTTTTTCCCCTTTCCCAGATGATCAACCCAGGCATTGGGAAAGCACAAACTTCAGATCTTCAGAGCATGCAAAGCAAAAAGGCATCGATGAAGCAGAGTGACACAAGCAGCAATATCCCTTGGTAAATGCTGTTCAATGCAGCAGAGCTTCTTAGTGATTAAAGGAGTCTTGGAAATGTCATTGCCCTGACCAAATGAGATAATTTGTATCTTCTGTCACTGGAATCAAATCCTATTTTTTTTTGTAATTAACTTGTGACTATGGGAAGGTGGGAGTAAGGGTGGGGGTTGGGAAGGGAATTTTATGGGTAATCCAGCTGCAATATGGAAATGATGGCTGGGTAATTGTGCTCTCTAAATGAACTTGACTCTATGGTTGGTGTCAGGTTTTGTTAAGTGCCCTGGGCCAATGGAGACTAATTAGGAATGCATTAAATATTAAAGCTCTCTGACACTGGGGCATTGATGGTGACAGAAGAAAAGAAATTTGGTAACCTAATCTGCACCCAACAGGAGTAATTTATGTTCCCTTCTTTTAACAAAGAAAAATCCAATTATTTGGCCTTCTGGAAAAATGTATTTAAAGGAATAGTTAATTTAGAGTGAAAAAAAGTATATATACACAAATACAGATGCTGTCAACACAATCTCTGAGTGTCACTTATCTTGCAGTTCTGGCTTTGCTGATTGCTTTTATTTAAAAGCAGGGGCTGGAGGAGTGTATTTCCCTAATACAAGATTGTTGGCTGGACTTGCCCTCCAAGTGGTGTTGGGCAGGAGTGGGAATTGTTCCTTCCCTTCTCTGGGACTCGGGAGGCCCATGTGGCTGGGGTTGTCCCATGGGGACTGTCACTGCTGTATGAGTGCGTAATTGCGGAGCAAGAGCGTGCTCCTCGTGCTGCCTCTCACCGCCACCCTCTGCTCATTCGACGCCCCTCTGGCTTTTTTGCCCTGGTCCCCTCTCCCCACTGCTCTTGTTACGGGCCAGCTCAGGGCATTGCTTCGGAGAAACAGGTATTTGCAGCCCACCGCCTGCCCTGGCCAGCCGTATGCGTGGAGGGACTGTCAGCAGCGGCTGCTTGTGGTTGTGTGGTGAGGATGAGGGGTATCAGTGACTGTGTGATAAAGATGTGGGGTGCTGGCATGTATCCCTACGCTGTTAAATGAGCGCGGTGGTGTGCATGCTACCACGTGTGCGTGCTTATATAGGGCACTTCTGGGGTGAGGCACGTACAAAGTTTTCAAAAAATTATAGCAATTAAACTTTCTTCCTGCCTCTCCAAGAGAAAGCAGCCCAAACAGCTCCCCCTCCACATCGACACTTTCCTGTATCTACTAGTTTCCAGGGCAATTTTGTCTGACCTTTAGTTAAATGTCCTGCTCTACCAGGCAGCTCATTTCTGCTGGTCTGTCTACTTATGCAATCTAATCAAATCCAGAAAGGAATATAATCAGCCTCATCTTGTAACAGCGACTTGCACAAGTATCTGTCTCACTGTCTGCCTTCCTGTCTATACGTCTATCTAATCTCGTCTGTTGGCCTGATCCCGTAACTCAGTTATTAGCAGTTGTCTGCCGTTGCTGCGGTGAGATTTGGAAGAAATGCTAACCTCTAGCGCTGGGGTGAAGCATCGGGATGCAAAAAGAAAAGAGTATCAAAGGTGTGCAACCCCGTGTTGTGTGACTGGCAGCACCGAGCAGCCCTCCTCCTCCTGGGGACGTGCAGGCATGGTTAAGGCACCCATCCACACGCGCCTGGGTGCACATGCCCGGGACACGTGTACCCACACAATACACCTGGTGCCGGTTTTAATTCTCCCTTGCCCTCTTTGCTTCCGTTTCCAGACACACGCACACAAAAAATAAATATCCCTTCATTTATGAAATTACCGGAAGACCATTTTCTAAAGGAACTTGGTTGCCATGGGTTACCCGATGTTTATCTGCCACCGGTGTTATTTGCTAACTGCAGCCATTACGGGGAAAGGCTAAAGAAGGGAAGCGGGGATAGCTCTGAACATCAAAGCGCTGCCTCCCTGGGTAGCCCTTGCTAGCGTTTGCAGAAGAGTGGGAAGTGTTTTCCCCAGGGGGAGCTGGAAACCAACTTTTCCTGGGCCTTGAGCTCCTCGTGCTCTTGGTGAAGGCAGGCAGTGGACTTTGGAGTCTATTAGCAGCGTCTCTCTGCAGCCGAGGCGACTTATAGCAGGCTGGCACTGAATATAAAGTTGGTTTGAAACTTCCTTTGCATTGGGCATGGGGAGAGTGGGCCGGGGAAGAGAGGGCAGGGTGGAATAGCTCAGGTGCCCAGAGAACGAATTTCAGGATTTTTATTCCGATACGAGGATTACTCTGAAAAGGTCAGGGCACAAGGAAAAAAAAAAACGGCTGTACAGAGTGATGCTATTCTGCGACGGTGCTGCAGACAGCATTCCTGCGATGCTTCCAAGCAGTGGTGGAGAAGAAAAGGGAAACTTTACTGAAGTGTTTTCTGGCAAGAGCAATAGCAGCAAGAGAACTAAAGAAACCTGTTCTTACTTCTTGAAACACTGCACTGATTAAGCAGCTCAGGAGCTCATGCTCTCCGGCCGAGTGACTGTTTTGCTGGCATTCGTTCTGTACTGGGAAATTTGTGGCCTCTATGGACAGTTACCCCTGGTCTGACGGACCCCCAGTAGCTGACACCTGATGCATTGGTATCCTTCATCCGAACATCTGCTCCTGCTGATTCCTCATTTGTGTAGTGCCCATGTCCTTGGGGACCCTCGATGCTGACCTGTGTCGCACCCCCAAGGTGCTTCTTTCCTCCGTGCTGCCCAGCGTGCCTCAATCCGTTCCTGGCTGGGCAGTGTTATGCATCTTCTGATTACTCCCAGTTCCCCTCCCTCCTGCTGCAACCTAATTCCTTTGCCCCATATCTTCAGTAACGCAGGTCCCCAGATTCCTCTTTTCTCCCCGGTCTAGCCTAGCCCTGTGGATTTCAAAGGCCCCTAGGTCCCGTAGCCCACTTTACCTGCTGCAGTTTCAGTTATCTCCATCAGCACAGAGAGAGCACTTTGCTACTACAACAATGAGGGAAGAAGAAGCTAAAAACAATACTTTACATTTCAAATAACTCCTGACACATCCCTTGTCTTTTTCTAACAGAATGACAGGTGACTTTATCTTGAAAGGGAAGGCAGCCTCCCAGCGCTGTCTACATTGTCAAAAAAATAATTTGTAAATTCTCTGATTACCTCTGTCACTGCTAGACTTTTCCATCCTTTTTCATCCCCCCCCCCCCCCCCCCCCCGCTAAACTCTCTTTATGCTATTTCCCAAAGTGCTGCACTTACTTTGGATGTTTTCAGCCAAAGGAAAACTCCTTCTCATCTAAAGGTAAAAAGAAGAAAAAAATACCAGCCCAGAATGAATTAACATGTTACTATTTCTCTCTCTTTCTCTGGTCCCTACATCTGAATCTTACATAGGATGTGAATTTTAAAAATATCTAGGTCTTTATGACTTGTTAAAAAAGAAAAAAGAGTGTTAATGAGAGAGAAAGACACACACAGGGGCAGGATTTGTTCAATGTAAGAATAACTAAAATATTTACTAATGAGAGGGAGAAGAGAAAGTAATCTAAAAAGATTTAAAATAGTTGTGTGGTTTTTTTTGTTCATGCCTTCTTCCATTTTCATTAGATATTTCAATATTTGCCTATCTTTCCAGCAAAAGATTTACTTCAAGTGCGTACAAATTATCTGGCATTTGACTAAGGACAATATGTCTAATTACGACTCTAAAGACCTGAAATATTTTTGACTTAAGCTAAAAGTCAAACTCACACACACAAAAAAAGGAAGAAGATTAATAATCCTTTTTAAATTCATTCCCATGACCGTTTTCGTACAGAAATGTGAAAGATTAAAACAAAGGAAATGTAAGAGAGAGAAAGAAAGAGAGGGAAAAAATGGAATTTACTGCATTATAACCTGATTCTAATTCCACTAACAATTGTCTAAGACATGCAGAAGCTCTTGCATAATTGTCTGGCTTTGGGTTATGTCCATCCTACACCTTTCTGATGTGAGATGGGCAAAATGCGGCAGTGAGCGAGCGGGAAATCCTTTCTGGGAGTGCGGGAGTGGGCCGAAGTGGAGCACGAGCTGCCAGTGCCAACCTGGGGCGGGCGGTGACGTTTTTGAGGTCCACCAGACTTTGGCCATCTGAACGTACTGAGACGAGCCGAGGGTGGGCCAAATCCCAGCGTGGTGGCGACTGCCACGTCCGCTGACCGCGGAGGGTCTCTGTGCGAGCAGTGAAACGAGCACCCACCAAGGCCAAGTACTCCCGTAGCAGGGCAATAACGATGCAGCCTAACTGCTGGAGCACCGCGGAGCTAAGCTCTCCACCCTGCAAGCCAATAATGAGGCTCAAACTGTGGTGATAAATAACTATTTACTACTGTAACTCCTAGTCGCTGCTCTTCCTCAACCTGAATAACTAATGAAACTAAATTGAGCATATTAATTATTTTCTCCTGGGGGTGAGGAGAAGGCGGCATGGAGAAGCAGCAACACTTCCAGAGGGTTGCCTTTGCCGAGTGCTCTCGCAAGGCGTCTGTGGCTTAGAGGGCAGAGTGACCGATCCTCAGAAAGGCGCATGGGTTGCAGGTGTGCTAATTTCATGAAGAAGAAATGCATTGCCAAGTAAAGAACAGATGGCTCCAGTCACCAGTTATTTATTTCTATAATTAGTCGCAAGCTGTGATCTCAGACCTTAAAGAAATTGTTGATTTCTGTGAAATTCCTTTCACCGTTGGGAAGGGTGGAAGTGTGCACTGAGCAGGCTGTACTATGGAAACTTGCTGTCTAGGACATACCCAGCTGGGGTGCACGCTGCGTTTGGCTCCTTAAGACCTGTAGTGTGTTAGAGGAAAGTTTCAGACACTTTTCTCCAGCTCAGCTAGCCAGTATAAGCATCAAGGACAGTTTAGGGGGGTTTTTTGCAGGAAAGCATTCAAGGCTGAGTTAAATTCGGTTCTGTTATCCTCTTGTGTTGCTTTTCCCCCACCACCTTATTTCTCCTCTGGTTATTTCCCCAGCTTATTTTCTTTCCTGTCTTTTTCTGATCTCACTGTTTTTTCTTCTTCTTTTCTTTTCTTTTTTTTTTTTTTTTTTTTTTTCTTTTCTTCTCTGTGTTACATGTTGTCAGGGCCACACTCAGACTCCTTTTAACCTGGAGCTACACAATCAAGAGCAGCAAGGACTCACTCTGGTGTAGAGGCAGTAGGAGTTGGGCCATATGCGTTTAATGAAGGGTGGGTGCACTGTGCAGTAGGCTATTGCTTTGACAGCGTGACACTAGTTATTACAGTGCCTGTTATCTGGCCTAGCAGAACCTGGGTTTGTTAACTTCCCAGTCATATCGTTAAGCCTATCTGTTCTCAAAGGTAGGATCAACAGAGGGGGGGAATATTTTATTTCCTGCTGGAAGCATCAGGTAAGATAGGTATTTGCCAGCCCATCAAGGGATGTCTTGTCTACTTTTTTTTTTTTTTTGATGTTAGCTGCTGATCTGAAATTGTTAGTAAATGCAGGCCTACAGGACTCTAGGTAAGTAAATGATTTGCTATATCTGTTACAAGAATGCCAAAAGCATCTCATGACAATACCTTTTAATGACACAGGGTTGTTAATGAATAGAAAGAGTAAAGAAAAAGTATTAT
The DNA here is from genome assembly GCF_036370855.1 of Dromaius novaehollandiae. Lineage (NCBI taxonomy): Eukaryota > Metazoa > Chordata > Aves > Casuariiformes > Dromaiidae > Dromaius > Dromaius novaehollandiae. Next base: position 5,993,535 of record NC_088117.1, read on the forward strand.
AGAACAGCTTCATATACGCAAAATTTGTGCTTTTAGCTTTAAAAAGCTATGTTTTATATTTTTATCTGAATATGTACACACAAATAGAAGAATGTATTTTTCAGCGATTTAACAACAGTAACAAAACAATCCCCAAATCCCAAACAAACCCAGAACCACTCAAACTTAAACCTGCAGAAAATTATCTGCCTCTATGGGAAAGAATCTAATGAAATCCAATCAAATCTCAGCTGGAAGAACATAGAATGGTGGCTTTGGGCATAAATCAGAAATGGAATTAATTTTGTGCTTTATTACATGCCTTAAAAACAAAAAGAGGGCACCCTACACCTGGGAGTGCTGAACAGATTGAAATGATGTCCACAGACTGCCAGATCTGGAGTTCAGACAAACAAGACTGGTTCAAAATCAATATGTATCCTACTGGCAATAAAAATGCCTGCAAAAGCATTGACAAGAGAGAAGCCTTTTGTCTTTATCATAATACCCAGAGTGGGAAGATGAAAATGTGCTGTGGGTACACACATAAGGGAGTAGGGTGACAAGAGGACCAATGAGGATGGGGGTTCTCTGGAGTCATCAAAATGTTATAAAAAAGGCAAGAAACATTTTGGTAGGTAGATCTTAAAAGAGACTCTTAAAAATCTCTTTAGAGCAGTTTTGTAGCTCGTAGAAATCATCAGAGCAGTTCGGATATTTTAACCCACTATTGTGTCTCCAGAAGTGACCAACACCATGGACTTCTGGTGGAGACATCAAAAGCTCTGCAAAGATAGAGATACAAAGACAAAGACAGAGATGGAATACAGTTAAAATTTTGTGCTGGTTTTCATTAGTCAGAATTGTCTTTGTGCTTTTTTTTTTTTTTTTTTTTTTTGTTCTTAAACTAAATGGTAATGAACCCTTCTTTGTACTTGCCCAAAATTGCTCTAAATATCACCAGTATGGGTCCACTGAGATTGGTATGTGGGAACACGGTCTCAGTCTAACTCCTGTTTTTAATGATCTTCAGTTTCTGTCACCATAAAAGGCAAAACAGAGTTAAAATCGGAATTTCTACCCCAGGGCAAATGCTGATTTTCTGTGATTTGCTCTTATCCTAGGTCACAAAAAAAATTTCAATTAGATGTTTATTATGGATGAGCAATCACAAAAAAACATGCTCCAAAATGAAAGAAAACTTTATTTTGGACAGTTCCATTACAATTATTTCCAGTTTTGCAAAAAGAATCAAAATACTTTGCTTCGATTTACTCAATTGCCCTGATTTTTTTCAGATCAGTTCAGTATTAAACACACATCTGTCTTTAGTGACACACTCCTTGTGGGAGCTGTAGTAGAGCCAGGATGCTGAAAAATGTGGCTAACAGAATTCCACATGGGTACATATCTTAAAGTATCTTGCAGGGCTATAATGAGTCTGGTACACCTGATACAATCAAAATTACAAGAGCAATTCTTCTCTAGAGATTCTAGGTGTTCAAGAGCAACTCTTCTCTAGAGATTCTAGGTGTTAAGGAGGAATAGGTGTCCAGCTTACAGTTCTTACGAAGCAGTGTATCACAGGTAAAATACGTTTATCCTGTTGTGTTGTTTTTGAGTAAAGCTTTTGGAAAATTAAAAACAGAAACACAGCTAAAATATTCTAATCAGTCTTCTGCTGGCCAAAGTTAAATATTTCATCTGGATTGAAAAAAAAAAATCAGCAAACGTAAAATTTCTCTTTAAGGAACTGCATTTTCCATTGTGTATTTCCAAATCATCCCAAAGGAAAGTGCCTGAATAACTCAGTAGCACATAAAGAACTGAAGGTAGATGAATAGAAGGGAAACCTGAATGCTATTAGGCCAAAGCCCAGAATTAGAGTAAGGTTATGAAGATGAGTATGGAGTGATGCAATTGCTCTTAAAGTCATGCCCAGTGTTACACAAATGACATGAAGTTCATAGATTTAGTCATTTGTATCCTATATTCAGAGAGCAAGGGTTTTGAAAAGTGTAGGAAAAGAATCATTGGCATAATAAGAGAAAGGACCAAAATCAATTCTGTTTTACTTAGGATAAAGCTGGGGGTACTGCACAGCAGCTAGATGAAGAATGTGGTGATACAACCCTGGAGGTGGTCAGGAGCGCACATGGCGGAGTCCAGCTTTGGTGGTGGTGGCTGGGGTCTTACCGGAGGAACTGAGGTTGAGATGGATGTCCTCCTGCGCTGCGAAATGGATGCTGTCGGGTACTCTCAGGAAGGGAGCAGTGGCAGCAGTGAAGAAGGTGGTGTAAAGGTAAAACGCTTTTGGAGAGACTGCTATTGGCATTGAGAGGTTTTAAGGCTCTAAGTCCTCGATTCTTCCCATCTACCATTCTCCAGAGAACTGGGCATTGGCTGGAGCAACCAGCATCATCAAAGCTAGGAGAACGGATGCTATTTCAGCTTTTTCTGTAGACTAGCTGGAATTTGGCCTTAAAGAAACAGCCTGGATTTTAGGATAATGTATCCAAGTATTCTGTGCCACTATCTTGGAGTTACCAGAATGACAAGGAGCACAGGAACTCCGATCCCTAGGAGAGGTCTCTTAAACCCCGATGCTTTGATATTTGGGTATGGAGTTTACATTTTGCTCCTGGAAAAAAGAGCTCTACCATATCCCCATTGCAATGCAGTGGCGTGTGGGGCAGGGACTAAAGAACGTGTGCAGGCACATGCATTCCTTTCCTCTCTCCTGCCATTGAATTCTCCACATTTTTTATTTTAAATTAATTTCTGAGACAGGGAAAAGATGCTGCCTTAGCTTTGTCCTTGTGAATAGCAGATTTTGCCTTGATTGAAGAAATATTTTTATAGTCTAAATGTGCAGGTTAAAGTAATTTTTTGACAGGTAAAACACTTAGCAGTGGCCCACAGTCAATCTCTCCCCCCGCTCTGCTTCGCCCTCTAATTGTGTTCTACTAGCATCTCTGCTTTCACCTCACCGGCAGGTCATGTCTGCTCTCAGCTGGCTCACCCGCTCGAAGCCAGCCCTCCCGGCTCAGCAGCCTTTCATAAGCTCCTTGGTAATGAAACTCTGGGCAGGTAAAATAGGACTCTGGGAAACTTCTCCAAAGCTGCAGTGTGAGAGTGCCAGCGAGGACAGAGCAGTGCCACCACCAGCACCCGGACAGCTTCTGCCCACGTTCTGAAGACCCGGCCCTACAAACAGTACCACCACAGCCGTTTGTAGGACAGCCTCACTGGGGCTTTGGTTCTGAGGCGGCCTCTCTGAGCCCCATCCCCAAGAAGGCCCACAGCACAAAGACAAAACTGACAAAGGAAATGATTATGGTCTCTTCATTTGAACAGGCGCTCAAAGAGATTAAAGGCTGCTATTATTCATTGAGAACAATACTTTGTTCCCTGGCTAAAATCACTAACACTACTTGAGGAGGTGACAGGGACCCTCGTTTAAAGTGGCTTGTCCTAGGCCACAGAAGGAATCTATCTGCTCTTGTGGGATGAAGGGTAAAGGACAAGACCAGTATAGGACCAATACAATATAAGTGCCGTGAAGTTGGAACCCTCCTAATTACTTCAGTCAAGATCTGAAGATCTGACATCAGTCTTGCCAGCTACTTAGTCCGAGGCAAATTAGGTGGAGGTAAGACCAAGGTCTTCATTTATCTTACCAAGGAAATGCTAAGCTGAGCTACATGAACATCTAACCTCACATTATCTTTCTGCCAGCCTTTGATAGGCAAATCTTCTAACTCTAAAGCAAACGAGTCCATGGCATGGAAGAACACTGTTATCTTCTTATCAGGAGATAAGATGACAACCACAAATACCTTTGCTGGAAAGTCTCCTCTGCTATCATCAGGGTTGAAGATCAACCTGCTTCACAAATAATCTAATTTAGGTGAATTACAAAGGACTTGAACACAGGAGGCAAAACTCAAAGCTCTGCTCAGTTACAAACAGGACAGAAATTCCTTCCATGAATGCAGCACTGCTGTAGCAAAAACTTATAAACTTTTTTTTCTCCACCAGCACATCCAGTCTGACAGAGACAGGGTGTGAGAGAGGTCAATAAGCAGATACATACAGGATAGTTATATAAATTATAAATGGGGTATTAGCATTTTGAATTCCCAAATCTTCCTCTGACACACAAGATAATCTCTTCTGCCATGGATGGTTTGTTTCACAGAATAATCCACTCGTTCTCTGGTATAATCCTAGCAGGTATAACTTCCACAGGGGCATTTTATCATCATCACACTTTGGACTGTAATGTTTTTGAGAAAAAGAATTTTCTTTTTTCTGTGTTTGTGTATCTCCAGGTAAGTTGAGGGGGCTTCTAGAAATACCACCTAATGAAGTCACCCCTCTATCCTGTAGTCACCTCTCCATCCTTTTCTCTCCCTTAAGCATTCAATGTCCTTGTGCCTCTACCTAGACACATTGAAAAGAACAATTTTTCCTGTGACAAGTAAGGCAGGAAGTGTGAGCTTGTGTCTGACAGGTTCAGGGAGAAGCTTGCAATGAGGCAATTAGACAAGAAAAGTGCTGATTAGAAACACCATCACCCATAGCAAGGAAAGAAACAAATTTTAAGTAGCAGGAGGAAATGGGAGGGAGGAACTGAAAAATAGGTAAAAAAGAAGCTTTTGATAAAGCAGCAGTTGCAACACAGTTTTGTGACTGACAAGGTCTGATATCAGGCTCTAGGGTTGCTTGAACCTTCTCTGGAAGTAGCTAGGCCTGGTTACCTCTAGAGACAGGATGCTACCTTGATGGGTTCCTCTAGTTTAACAGCTCTTTATTCCCATCTTGGGGGTGCCAATCATCAGTTCCTTGGAGAGCTCCCCTCTGTAAACCAGACCAAATATATTTCTGTAGACTTGTCCATCCCTCCCTCTGGCAGGAGTAGCTTGGCTTTTCTGCTCGCTGGATGCCTATGGCCTTGAACAAGCCAACAGCGCCTGGTTTTTCACAGTGGAGGTGCTCTTTGGAGGGCCCTTGGGAAGTCAAGAGAAAAAGGCAGTTTATGCAAATCCATTTCATGTCTATCTGACTGCTTTGGGTTGGGCAAAATGAATTCTGTGGCTCTCCTGTCACTGTGGCCATCAGCTGTGCTGCAAGGGGTCATCAGAGAGCAGAGATTAGTCACTGAGGAAAAGCAAACTGCTGGGGCATGCAGACAGTACTGCTCCAGACACGCTAATTTCCAGGAGGGTTTTTTAAAAGTGTTCTTGCACACCCTGTAATTCACCCTGAGCTGATGAGTGGGGAAGGAGAGAAGGAAATAACACAGAACAAGCCTTCACTGAATCACTGTTTTTAAAATATATATTCTCCACTTGGTCTTTCTGGTAATTTTATGCAGCATCAAATAGCTATAATGTGTGTCCAGCGTAACTATTCAGGAGAATCTACAAAGGACTGTAGACCACCTAGATCAGATGCATTTATAAGTGGATCTGTCTCGTAGAGGGATGACAACAAGCAGTAAAATATTAACAACATCACAGCAATAATAACATTATAAAATGCATTCATCTCAAGGGCTATCATTGCACTGGAGAGTCTGGTTACAGCAGATTACAGCAACTGCTTGCCCCAGGCTCAGGGGTCCTCTTATCTCCATGGCAAGGACATGACTTGGTAGGTGCCAGCAGTATGGGGTTAGTGACCTGTCATGGGGCGTTAAGGATCCCACCTGGCAAAGAGCACTGGCTCTCTATATATTGTATGCATAAGGATGTACAGTATCCAACTTGCTATAGATTGCATACCTTTTCATGCTTTTGTTATGAAAGGTACCCAGACATTTTTAATTATTTATAAAGAATTGAAACCACATTACTTGGAAGTTGGCCATATGGGGAAATCAGGTGCTTAGCTATCCCCAGCAACATGCGGCAACTGTATAAGGACAGGAATTGAGAAAGTGCTCTGTCTTTTATGGAATTTAGGCGAATGGACTGTAATTACCCAAATATTTATGGGTTCTCTTTATTGTATGAGTCACTGAGGGCTTGTGAGGGGGCAGACAATTTCCATTTTGTTTAGGGCAGAAATATCCCTGGAGACCAGGCTGATCTATGGAGCTGCCATATCAAACCCTCCTAGGAAAGGGGAAAAAAAGATAATGCATTTATTAGTCAGCTCACATTGGACTGCTCTGTGTAGAAAAGGAAAGAACTCAACTGAAAAATGCTTTTAAAACCACAATTCCATAAGCATCTGTCTCATTTCAAGAATGACTGGGGCCTTTCTGTCTCCTGAAAGGGAAGGAGAGGGTGAATTCAAATGATCTGTAGCTCTGGAGTGCTGAAGAAAAAAAAGAAAGTAATTTCCAAATAGCACAGCATCCCTGCAGACAGTGACCAGGCATGAATAACCTCCTCCAGGGGACTGAGCTTTCCCCCAACTCTTAAGTCCTTTCCCAAATGATTTGCTCCACCATCCCTCTGATCTCCCTGGGGGTGTGATCAAAATGGTGAGAAGTAGCCAGAAAAGAAACATCATAATTTTTGGACACCAGGCAAATGGAGAAAAAGGGAGAAAGGAGGAGGGTAAGTGACATTAGTGTCCATTAACCTCCTGTTTGTTGCATTTCAGCTACCAGTCATGATCCCAGCAACTGCTACAGTTTCTGCAGGACTCCCTGACCCACAGAGCAGGTTTGGAGAGCTACCAAGGAGCCAGATATTGGCAGGCCATGATGGAGGCTGGGCACAGGGGTTGGAAAGTTCCTTCCCACACTGCAGTCCCCATCCCCTGATAGGATGTGCACTGGGTGAGAAGTGCAGCCCTTCCACTCACACAGAGGCTATGTCCACTCTGGACTTCATGGCTTCTGTGTCTGTAAATCTGTTCTTGTTATGGCTCTGTGAAGAGGAAGATAATGAGGGGAAAAGAGGAGCAATAGAGAGTGCAGGAACAGGCCTGAGAACTGGCCTGGAAATTCCTCTTTGTCCTCTGGATCCCCATTACAGGCTGGATGCCTCAGTTGAAATCAGGGCTCTCCAGCAGCACCTGGAGAGGAACAGTCCTGTCTTTGATCTTCTAGTAAGTATGGTGGGGAATGGTGGTCCCATTTCACAGATGAGGGAACAGATGCTATATCTACATTAGCCAGCTTTGCAATGCAATTGTCTAGGACCCCATGTCCACAATGTATGTGTTTTGTGTGTAGGGAGGGAGCTAATTCATCACAGCTCTAGGTTGGTCCCATCACCTGAACAGCCATTAGTAGCTGGAACATGCCTCGTGTGGTCCAGGAGTGCACCTTCCACCTCCGTTTCATCCGAAACAAATACGGTTAGCGTGCTCAGAGACATGAACATTTGATCAGTGGGGACGACTGGGAAACTGGCATCAAAAGCACACTCCTAGTCTCAGCTGAAACACTGACAGACACAGAGAGATGTGGTTTCTCCGAAGCCACCAACATGCATGCAGTAGCTATGGGAAAGCTCTCAGAGTGCGTTGCTGTGGTTGTCTTTGGATTACCTAGGCTGGAGAGCAGGAGCAGTCTAACCATGGCACAGCCAAAGCTCAGCACTGGCTCGTACGCCTGCTTAGGAGTATCCCCAGGCCACTGCTGTTCCTCACCTGTGCTGGCAGTGGAGAGTGGGAAGGAGCAGGGGGAAGGAGGAGTGAATGGGGCATACGTAAGGTGTCAGCCAGGCCCTGGTGTGTGTGAGACGCAGGGCACCACCGTTCTGGTGGTGTTGAATCTGTGGATCAGCATGAGAAGGAAATGGAGAATAAAGAGCAGTAAATGAGCTGGATTAGAGGAGCTGTTTTACATAGCCCTTCATTTAATCCTTTGCTTTCTTTTCATTGTTTAATTGGTTTAGCTCTTGTACTTTTAATGCAGCAGACAGATCCAACCTCCTCCTTTCCCTTCCTTTTCCTGTCTTTCCTTTCCTCTCTTTGCATCTCACTATCTAATCTCATTTCTCTCTTTCTCTCTCAATTTCTGCCCCCATCCCTTGTTCTCCTTCTCTCTTCCAGCTTCTTTCTTTCTCTCTCTCTCTCTTCAGGCCCCTTATTATTCAAGCAGCTTTTGTTAGCGCTGTCAACTGCATCAGCGTGTAAGTGAAATTGTACTGTAAGTGAAGTTAAAAGTATTTCTATGGTGGGATATTTAATCATTTGAATCCTTGATAGGAGCAGCTCTTTTTATTTTCACTAGCTATAAATCCAAGCTCTATCTAATCTCTGATCTCGACGAGGGGAGAATTAACCAACTGAGTGTGTGACTAGAAAGGAGAAGGCTGGAGAGAAGGGACCACTTTATCTGAGTGTGGAGTGGAGCAGCATAGGAATAAGGTAGGGAGCCTTTCCCTGCTCTGTGCCATTCTTCTTGTTGCCTTTCCCTGAGTCTAGCTTTGTTCCCTTCCTCGGACACTCCAACAAATTGAAAATGCCATTTTCCATTTGCCATTCTTTCTTTTTCCCCTTCAGCAATTAACTCAGCCCACGATGGTGGAAGGGAGATATGTTTCAGTCCACAGAGCATAGGCCCAAGACCCAAGGATTTTAGTTCATCTCCAGCTTGTGCCAAGTGATTAACAATTGACTGGACTGACTTGTGGGCTAAATCCTACCTCAAGGGAACCTATGGAAGTTTGGGATCCCATGGTCTGCTACAGGAGCAGGCTGTACAGATGGACAATTCTCTGTCCATGTGCAGTCTTGGTGGGGTAAACGGGAGTGGGTAAGCAGTTTTTCTCGCGGTAAGAGCAAAGTTGGTCCTCTGGGTACTTATACAACAGCAGCAACAAACAGCAGAGGAAGGGGAGAGGAAAGAGGTGCTCTTCATGAGCTTTCACGAACTGAGGAATTATAGAAAGGATCATCTGCTTACAGCTGGGAGAACATCTAGATTATGCTGGAAGGAAGATTCAGGATTTGGAAGGAAACTGGAATCAAACCTATAGCATAACCATGGTGCTCTGCAATTCCAGTTGTAAAACTTACAGCTCATGGAGGCTTTTGCATTTATGAGACATGAGAAGTCCACAGGCTTTTGCTTGCAGAGTAATGTTAGATGGAGCCACTAATTCTTCTTATCACCTTAACATCTGGACTGACTCAGAGCAGATAAGAGCCTCACATGATGTTGTCTATCCATACCACAGTGCCAAATGTCCTTCTTCAGAGTCATTGTCAGGACCTCTCTTCTCTGTGCAATGGAGCCACTCATCCTACCACTATAACTTAAGTCTTTTTATTGTAAAGTGCTGGACAAAGGCATCGGAATCAAATCTAGGCATCCTCTCTTCTCTTTGAGCCTTGTGTTTTATGCAGTTTATCTCCTTCTCTATGCTTGTGTTGCTCATGCGCAGCACAAATCCATCAGCTAAGGATTATAATGAAGAGCTGATCAGAAATGTTCTGACAGAAGATTTGGGACTCTTGTATTTTTCCTCTCAGAATATGCTGATTTGGTGAATGTGAAGCATGCTGCTGAGATGTATTAGTTGCAATTAATTTCCTGACAGATTGTGGTCAGCTCCAAAAACATACCAGCTGAGTTTCAGTAATACAGGTTACAAGGAGTATGGACGGATCTGTAACTGAGGGAGGCTGCTTGGAAGGAGTGTAGTTCATTGGCAGGATTACGTGGAAGTCTGGTGCAAGAACAAAATGTTTCTCTCCAACTAGGGTTGAGATAGGTTTGAGATAGGTGAAGGTAGCCAACAGTGTATATCAAGGTGGAGATGGACCACAGGGGATAAGGGTGGGAAGTCTGTATATGTTGTCCATACATTGCTAAACTCTAGCCAATATTTTCAGCTCTTCTTAATCCTCACAGGCAAAGACCCCTATGCAGAGAGCTGCAGTCTGATTACACAGAGCACAATGGTATCAATATTCGCCTTGAGTGTTTGTCTGAAGGATGAGAAGTGCTACAGACATTCAACATCTTAGATGCAGCAAGAAATAACCAGACTACCCTTTCTCCTCCCTTTCCCGCTTCCAGTTGACCAGTGCCTCTCTCTTATTTCTGTGGCCTGCTTGTTTGCAAAGTCACCACAGGAAATAAGACTCACCAAAGAAATACAGCAGCTCCGACGACTTGAGGGTTAGGTTCCTCCCCCTTCCTCATTTTCAAGAGGTGCCAGGAGTCATGCGTGCTGCCGGGCAGTACTCTGCGAAAGTGGCCGATCAGTCATTGTCACCTGGTGGTGGGGGAGGAAGCAAGGGGGATGCCAAGTTTGCACAGAATACTCATTGCACAGTGAGATTCACACAGCTGTTCTGCTCCCAGTGTAAATATGGACAGCCCCATTCATCACTGACCTTACTTCCTCAGCACATGTCCAGGGGAGAGGGATGATTTAGTGCCTGCAGCTGGAACATGCACTATGTTTCTCTAAAACAGCAGCATTTAAAAATTGGGAATGTTTTGCATGTGTGCTTTCTGATTCTGGGGAGAGGGGAGGAGACAATGTCCGGAGCTGTGAGCTCCAGAAAAGGTGGAATTACAGGGAATTATTACCCATCTCTGTTTTGCTCCTCTCACACCCTCCATTCATAGGGATCTGCATTTTGGTAGCACTGGGGATCTTCAGTCATGGGGCAGGACTTTTTGATAGCCCCTTCCCCAGGCCACCTGCAATCTACATCACAGGTGAGATCCAACAGGAGAACTTTTATAGACAGATGAAGCGGAAGCAATAAGAGAAATCAAAATGGATGAAGCTGATCAACAGGCATGAAAGGATTCGTTGAGTCTGAGGTGTGAGGACAAAAGTCACATGAGATGAGATGTAGGAAGAGTGGTGGACCCACTCGTAGGGATTCTTGGAGACTTGCCTTCAAGGAATGCAGTGTTTTGCCTGTCAGTGAAACATGGTTGGGCTCCACCTCAGTCTTCCCTGTCAAGGGGTTTCATTTTCTTATCAGAGCAGAGATGCTATTGTTCTTAGAGATGGGAATAGAGGCACAGAATAGATGATGTGACTTGTGCAAGATCAACCTGTCCATCCACCACCCTTTTCCACAGCTAGAGTTTTATCTCATTTACCTGCTGTGGTGGGCTGGGTCTTCCTCTTCATGATTTCTTAAGTCAGAGGCATCTGGCTGGCCTGACTGTGATGTGGGGTCATCAGCTAGGACTGAGGTCATGACACGAGTCTAGAGCAGAGGATTTGCTACTGAACTGGGCTCTTCGCTTGTAGGAGCTAAGTGTGCCTCCACCCTAGTTGTGGCCAGTGCCACTTGTGACATGAAATGACACACGGAGAAGTCTCAAATATCAGCTAAGAAGAGACTCCAAGGGTCTGCTTATGTCTGCTCCTGATCCCTATTCCATGGAGCACAGCGACTTGGGGATATAGGCGTGCTGACAGAGAAGGGAGGAATGGAGTATTGGAGGGTGGCAGATAGGAAGAAACTGCACTGAATCCAGTCTTTTTCAACCCATGTCCTATAATCTGTCCCAAAAATGCAGCAAACTCTAGCTTAAATGCAGTTGGATATTTTTGTCCTTTTTGCCTATTTTAAAGGGGGACAAACACAATCTGATGTGCTGGCTGCAGAGGTGTTCAGGAGCTCAGAGCTGAGTAGAGCTGCAGGGGTGGCAAGGAGGGTGGAGACCCTCACCTGCCTGATGGAGAACAACCATCTGAGAAGCTGCCATTTGCTATGCTAGCTGAACTAGCCAGGGAGAGTTGTGTCCTCGGAGCAGAAGGAAGCAGGAAATGCTGCAGGTCTGAGACCATGATGCGTAGTGAATAGGAACTGAGGAAGAATTTCTCCCCTGCCCCCCAACCATTGCCAAGCTGCAATCTCTCTTGCCATCTCCCTGGAGAGTGAATTTGCTCCCCTCAGGTGGATGTAGCTTCTCATCCATGCCCCACGACTGTGGACAGCAGATGGAGGGAATGGTTAAGGGACAACCCTTATCTTTCCCTCCAACCATTTAGATTTGCTCCTGCCCTACTTGTTCAGCTGTCCTGTGGCTCACCATCCCTGCTGATGCCTGGCTTTTACTTTTGTCCATCTTGTGGCACGCTTGCACGCGGTGCGTGTGGTTTGCTCAGTCTGTGCTAATTATGCCCTTGACATATGCAGTAGAACTGCTTGTGTCTATAACAGCATGGAGGTGAAGGAGGTTAATTAACTCAGAGGAAGGAAGCTGAGTGTCCCTACGTAACACCCCCTTCCATATGCATTAGTTTTGGAGCCTGAAGACACTGTTTAACCAAACACAGCCCACGACTCGCTAACTTTCTTCTTTCCTGACTTTCATCCTGCTGAATAGGATAGGTGAGGATAAAGCTAAAGAAAAACTTCACAGAAACAACGGCCTCTACAGCTGAAATAATGCCTCATTCACAAGTGATCAGCCTTTTCCCACATAGCGCAGGCACAGCCAGCCCTAACCGAGTGCAGAGAATAAGACACTGGCCTGCTTTGCTCTCCATGCTGGGTTGGGAGTGATTCTCTTTGCACCCACTGTGATGGGAATTGCCATACAACAGTCTCATCCATTATCTTCAGCCTGCTGGGGTCTTCCTCCCCAGTGCTCCCAGCCTGCATCAGCATCCTCTGCGCTGTCCTTTGCTTGCATGTGCCACAGACGCAGACCTCCTACATTTGCTTCTGACCTGCTAGCAAGGTACCAGGCCTCCACTGCACACGACTGCAGTGCAGAGCAGCTGCCTTGCTTGGTCTCAGCACACTGCACACAGCAGGGAGACTTTCCTAAGAGATGTGATAGTGCACAGGAGTTGTGCAGAGTCTGTCTAAGGAATGCATCATCTACAGGGTTCCTACAGTCAAACAGGAGCTGGTTACCAAAAATCTCAGCTGCAGCTAAGAACCATTATTTCTGCCCAGCAGTGTGATTACATGCACAAACATAACAGGGACATGCCTGTGTGAAGCTGTGCATGCATTTCTTGGGGGATAAATTTCAGAGGCAGTACAGCCTGGAAGACAGTGGCAGCTGCTTGGCAGTCAGGCCCCTGACTTCTGTTGTTTGCCGATACATGACCTTGAGAGACTCACTGTCCTTCTTCCTCCTTGCCCCTCTCCACTGCCACCCCCCCAACACACCTTATCTATTTCAGTTGTAAATCCTTTGCAGCAAGCCTGCTGTCTCTGTGTTTGCACAGCACCTTGTGCAGTGGGTCTTGCAGGTGCTGCTGGAATATAAACAGCAACACAGCTTTAATTATAAACCCTGCCGGGAGATGGACAGCAGAGACATACAGGATTGTGTCTCAATCAAGAGACTCCACAGGGGCCACCTTCTCAGTGCAGCCCCATTTTAGTGTCTCTATTGGACGGCTGGTAAAAGCGGCTAGTTATGCTCCTCTCTCTCCACTTTCAGTAATTATAGGTCTCACAGGAAAACTGGCCCTCCAGTGGAAATTTTATAAAGGTTTTAAAAGATTTTATTAGTAGGGGATTTGGTTCCTGTGCAATTATTAGTTTAACAAGGCACTCTGCTCACCTTCTGCACTAGAACTGTTATTGATCACACTACAAAAGGAAGACCTAGCAAAAATTTGTGTAGACAGAGGCACCCTGTATTTTTATGTAAGAGATACACCAGCATATATTTATATATTTTCACTGAAAAAGACTTAAATGTATGCATAGATATGTCTAGCTTTATATATGCATATGCGCACACATCCTATGCATAGAAAAAGCTAATAGGTACTGATTATATAGACGTGTGCCTGTCTTATCAGAGTGTATTTATCTTCTTCACTGAAAGGCAACTGAGTAACGTGGTCTTAGAGCTCAGGGATCAAATGAACCATGGGCACCGGCCAGGCTCTGGCTCATTCAACAGGCATCAGCTGAGTTCTGCCCTGTTTGCCCTTTGGGCCGTGTGTGCCCCAGAAAGGCTTGAGTTAACACAGTTTGGGTTTAGGTCTGGAGTGCTACAGAAGGACACTCTCAAGTCTGTGGCCAGAGGCTGTATCATTAGCCCAGAAGCATGGAGAACAGCTTTGCAATGATTCAGAGGGTGGTGCTCGAAACCCTCCAGTGACAAGTGTCACCTACAGACCTTATTATTATTTCTTTTCATTTACAAATTTTGCTGCAGCTCATGATCTGGAATTTGATTAGAAAGGATTTTGGAAGAAGGGTTTGATTCAAGCTTTCAGGATCTTGAAAAATGACTCTGAATATCTGACTTTTTTCAAAACTCCAACTTGCCCTAGCTATAAAATCCTGCTCTTGTTTCCTGACCTGCACTATCCCTTTTCTATTTATTCCAAGGGCAGAAAGTGCCTGGTACTCCTAGCACCACATCTTTCCCCTCTGGATGGCAGCCTGATACAAGCAGCCCATCTCAACGGCTCTGACTCATGGCTGCGCCAAGCACCCGCATGGTAAAGGCAGGAGAGGAAAAAGCAACTTAAGAAGAATGATATAAAAATCTCAGCTGCTTGTTGATGCCAAACCAGCTCTGCTTGAAGAGCAGCAGGACTGGGTCCAGGCGGACTATATTAGCACTGTGCCTCTTCTCACGTAAAAACCAGAGTAAGGAAAAGATGTAAGCATCAGGGTGGCTATAAAACTCACCTACCAACCTCATGCTGTCCCCTGCACATCACCGGGATGTGCTAGTGCAGAGTGGGGAAGGAAAGGCTGCAGCCCTCTCCCCAGGTAAACCTCATTTTCTGCGTATTCACTCCCCCAAATAACTCCTCCTCCCAACTTCGGAGACAGAGGCAGGTTTAATTCTGCACTTCCCCAACACACTGCAGTCCAAAGACTGAACTAAAGAATGTGAAATACACAGTGGTCTTAGCAAACAGAGATGAAAACATACAATGGAGAACAAGAGGCTGGAGTCACTGGGGCCCTGATTCACAGAAAACTCTTGAAGTTTGCTTAACTTAAAGGCTTGTGATGTGATTGCATGAGTCCAGAGGCTTCCCTGCTCCAGGAGCTCAAAACTGGCTCCCTGTATCTCTCCTGGACCATTCCTGCTGTGTGGGACTATGGCTCAGAGTCCGATCCTGTGTGTTATGTGCGGAGCATGGACAGTTCACAGCATTCACTGAGCTCACAGTCAGGGCAACCAGTTGCACCCCAGTGACCATCGCGTTCTGCCAATGGGGACTGGTGAGGTTCAGCCAGCAGGCGACCACAGCTGATAGAACAGCTTTATTCCTCCACTTTTTCACTAACATAAGATATCCCCTTGGGTGGCACCAGGTCTCTGTGTTGCTATAGAGGAGGTTAGTCAGGATACATAAGCATCCTTTGTATCTTTTTAACAACATAGGAGGCCTTTCAAATTTGTGACACTGTCAGGCTGAAAACTGCAGCTACACTTGGCTGTATAAACCTAACGATGCATCATCAGAGATGGGGATGGAGGCAGCACTTTGCACGGAAAATCCATTTCCATCCGTTCGCGTGGCAGTGGGTCTTTTTCTTTTTTCCTGTATGTCTTTCCCTTCCCATTCTCACACACCTCTCCTGCAGCAAATGACTCAGTCTGTTTACAGAGAAGGAAAGCTAATAGAAGGCAGGCAGAATTTGAGCCTCTCTGGGACTGCTTTACACACTGACAAAATCATTCTTTCCTCCCCACGTTAAATATTCATGACACTCAGGTTTTTAGATACAAAGGTACACTCTGTTTCTAAATGTGTTGATCCAAAATAGGCTTCTCAGCACTGGAGTTTTCACCCACCTTCAGAGAGAGACAAAAAAAAAAAAAAAAAAGGGGGTGTGTGCCCCTGAAGTAATATAGTCTGACTTCATTTCGATCATGTCTCTTTGGGGGGTTGCTTTGATGTGGGAGCGATTTTGCCATGATATTTATGTCCTGAACTGTTATTTGTACAATGTTGGGCTTTTGTGTACATGTGAATGTGTGTCCCTTGCACAAATAACACATCAACATCTCCATGCTTCCCGGCCTGTAGTTAAGCCCATAAAACAAGATGCTTTAACAAAAGCCCCATATATTACTGCCATTCTGAATATTTGTAATTTTGAGACAATATTTACATAGACTGTTAAGGCTAAGCTGCTGGGCCCACTGTCATATCACAGGCAGCTGAAAGCACAATGCATGTGCTGCAGTGTAGTACTAAGCAGAGAAAGAAAAAAAAGAAAAATACAAGCAAGATAAAAAAAAATCAAGCTTATGCATATAGACACATGAAGCAAACAGCAAAGAGAAAATCAAGGGGAAAATCGTATTGTACAAAGCAACGTGGGAAGAGAACTAGATTTGGACTGGAGCTCCAGAGGTGTCTGAAAGTGGGGTGTCATCTGTGCCCATCTCTCTGCCTTTTTATTGCAAACTAAAAGCCAGATTTTTCAAAGACCTCAACTCCAGAGTTGAGATATGATCAATTCTTCCCTCATGAAATAGTCAATAAAAAAAAAAATCAGAAATTTGGTTTTCTGCTAAGATTTTTTGTTGATTTTCTTCTTGCTGTTTTAAAACCCAGTAATGTTACAAGTTCACGTTGGCCCCATTCTCTGGAATTGATCTGTGCGTAAACAGTGGACAAATTGAGATATAGCAAAAGCCTGGAAAAAAAGTCCGTGGTTCCCTTTCTCCTTCTGAAGAAGAAATCCATGTGGAAATATAGCTTTGATTTAGGAAAGCTGCCTGTGTGGCAGTAGTGCATGCCACGTGTTCAGGCTGCCTGTGCTCCTGTCTCACCTATCCCTCCACTGCTTCTTGTATGCTGCACCAGGGTGGCATGAAATTAGAAGGTAATTTAAAATAAACCACCACAGGTCATGGTCTGCCTTGAGTGTGTTCAGCAGCTGATTAAGTAGCCATTCATGCAGTGACTGGGACCAGAGGGCACCTCATGGGCCACCTTAAGCTGTTCTGTGCCACCCCAAAACCACAGCTCTCCACTGTCTCCCCTCCTGTTTCAAGGGGTTTAGTCTTTCCATTAACTCTCCTGCTCTCTTTTTGAGCCACATTGTATTTTTAGTGGCATTTTTTTCCTGTGGTATTTGAAATAGCTGACATTCAGTATGTGACACCAGGAAGAAAGATGCAGCTTTGATGTCTGGAGGTGTCCGGAGCATCTGGTCTGTGGCACTTCTAGATTAAACATCTCCTCCGCGGGTGCTGTGAGTTCACAGAGAAGTACCCGAAGAACCATGTGGTCTCCACGTGGAGACACAGCTCCAGGCTGTGACTTTCAGGAAAGCTGGGTATAAAGGAAAGTGGGTCTTTTCTCTGGGAGACAGCTGAATCTCACGAACTGCATGTGTTGCCTTCACTCCTTCAAAATAAGATTTCCTTTCTTTTCTCTTTTGTCAATTTAAAACAGCATCCCATCACAGAGACAAAACAGATGTTAGCCTGAACAGCTTCAGAAGGAGGCTAACCAGAAGGTGGGTGTGAGGGAAACATTTAAACAGGGGTAATTTGGTGGTATCAGAGTCTCAATTTATTTACTGTCCTTTGGGAAAGATTCACCAAATTGCAGTGTCAGATCAGCTGGGGATAGAAGGTCATCATGATCCACACCACAGAAACCACAATCAAATTAGCGCTAATTGGAAATTGTAGCTGGGAGACCAAAGACTGAATGGGCCATTCAGTCATGAAGACTGAATTTGATGTTCTCCTCAGGGCTCTCAAATCAGTACTAAAATCACTTATATTACAAAGAGAACTGTTCTCTCCAAGTTGTCACATTTTTAAGGTCTGTGATTCAGCCATATCACACCCTCATGCAGGGTACAACGTATCATCAATATTACACATTTACAGTGCAGTGGAAAGCCCCAGTCTGAAGTCTCATTGAAGTAGATGCTGTACAAAGTCATGCTTTTTTTCAAAATAGGCTCACAACCCACATGTAGAACCAATTGTACTGCACATTAGCAATGGGCTTTTTTATGATTTTCACCAAACTTGGTCTAAAGCAAAATGTTCCTAATGTGCACAGCTACAAGAAAAGTTCCCCAGCTGACAGCAGGTGTGTGGTCTCCTCTTTATAGCCCCCAAGTTTATAAAAGGAGGAAATGACCCTTAGGAAAGAAAGATCATTCCAGAGACAGAAGACTTCTGAGGTCAGAAAAGTTTGAATTAAGCTGACGTCCTGCTCAATATAGTCTGTAACCATTTTACTGGCTAAGTTACTGCCAGCAAACCTTCACCCTGTGTCTGAGGCATAATTTGTCATGAGGCATTGAGTCTCAATGTAATTTCCACCTACACATCCCCCTGCTGAAAGCCACAGAGTATTTTATTCCATTGGGTTACTGTCCCTGGCAAAATACTGGATCTTACTTCTTCTTTGAGTTTCTCTGTCTTTATCTTCTAACCTTCCATTCTTTGTGTACCTTTTCCTGAGACAGTGAGGAATTGACCATTTGCAAGTCTGGATTTGCTCCCTGTGACTGCACTCACACATGAAAACCAAGCACCTGTACAATTCCACTGTCCTTGCCATTCAGATCTGCTTTGTGGGGGTCTAAGGACCCCTCTAACATGCACATTTTCCATGGCCCTCATCCGAGACTATGTTATCTACTTTTTCCCTAATGCCAGCTCATCTCACATGTCAGGAACGGTTTTCACTCCCATTTCCATTCTTCCCTGTCCTGATAAAAGGTCCCTGGGCGGTTTCTGCGATGGTACCACATTTATGTTGCCACTGAATACTCTTCTGGGATGCTCACATCCTGCAAACTGCCTTTATACACTGATGTTAGAACCAGTAAGCTCCAGGTTACTCCTACAAACATCATTGATAGGTCCATTTCCAGAGGGAAAGGCAGTAGATCTATTCTAACTTACAGAAACAGCAATGAAGCTGGCTTCTGGATGAGGAAGATTTCACTGTAAGAGGGAGTGTAGACAAAATGAACTCACTACCCCTTTCATCCAAAGCCAGGCATTAAAAGAATTTAACTGTTTTAGTGCAATTGGCCTTTTGCGTTATGTATACGGGCTTCATGATGGACGAGTCGTTAAAAAATAAATACAGAAGTAATGATGGTAGCAATCACAGAAAGCAATTTTCAGATATAATAAAGAGTCTTCTGGATGTGTACAGCCTGTGCTACACTATTGATTTCTTCTTTTCTTTATTGCACTTCACTCCTCTCAGTTCACTGAAGCCCCAACCCCAGTGCTGCCTAGCCTGCCAGCCAACAGCTCTGATGAGCAGCCATGAATTATTAACATGCAGGAGCTCTTTAATTGGATGAGCTACAATTAATAATTTATTGGAGGTGCTTGCAGAGGGAGGGAGGGAGGGAAGAGGTTGGGGGGGAATGCCGTTGCTGCTGAGAATTGGGCTTACAGCATGGGAGCAAGTGGGAACTTGAGATGTTTTGGCTGGAGCCCCCAAAACAGTTGCTGTGTGCCTGGTCACAACAAGATTCAGATGCAGTTGGCAGAGATCTGCCCAGGAGAATGAGATGCCTTTGGAAGTGCGACCCACCAAGTGCAGACAGCGTTCCCAGTATGTCAAATATGTGGCATCATGCCTGATATTTGCAATGCGAGGGGCTCACAGAGGGTAGAGAGCTCAGCAGTGATGCTGCCTCCCACCTGTGGCCCCTCTGTGCTCTTTGAAACAGCCCTGGCATCTCATTCCAGCTGCAATTTCCCTCCCTGTGCATGTTCCAGGCGCAGAGCTGGGCAGGCATGTGGGAGCAAAGTTGCTAGGCTCATCACACCGCCAGACTCACTGCTTTCAGGATTCCAACAACAAATTAATATTGCTCTGCCATGCACAGTCTTGCTGGCTTCCAGCTGACAGGCAAGGCCACAGCCCATTAATGTTAATTAATATTTACATTACAGTTGTGCCTGGAGGGCTCAGTCTGATTCAGGTCCCCATTGTGTGACGCATCCTTCAAACATATTGAGGATCAGGTCCCCCCTTGTGCTATTCAGTGCACAAACATATACAAAGACACGTTCCTCTGCCCAGAAAGAACCTTTATATTTTGCTTTTCATAACTCGTATTTTTATGGCTTCAGTAAAGAAGCCTGGATGGCTATTAAAAAAAACATGAAGAAAAGAAAATAGGAAAAACAAAGCAAGATTTAGTGCTTGTAGAAGTTGCAGGAATGATGATTTTGTACCAATGTCTTTGCAGTTCCCCTAATGTATGGATTCAACAGGCATAACAGTCCTGGCATACAAAGACCACTCCTGGTTTTGAGACATGTAGAAGTTATTGGGTCATGTGTTCTGACTCCTTCATATTACACACAGCAGAATTTCTCATGATTGCCCTTGCTCTGACCCTCACACACCAGAAGGTGTGCAACTGAAGCCTGCCTTCCAGAAACACATCCCATGTCTTCATGAGTTCATACATCAAAAGATGGAGAACCTGTCACATCGTCTGTGGAGAAGGCTCTTTGTGCTCTAGGACTCATCAACACCCTATGCATGGCTGAGTAGGGAGACGGTTTTGAGAAAGCACACACAAGAATTTGTCCCAGTTTTCCCAAATTTTGCTGAAGTGATGGGAACAGCAAGCATTGACACTCTGGCCATTCCACTTTTGCACCAGCTCTGCTCAGTGCTTTGGCTCTGCACTTTCCCTTGGGGGTGTGGGCGGGGTGGAGCTGGTTTGTGGTGTCAATTTTCTCTTCAGAAATTGCCTTGGGACTTTTTTCCTCGGTCTTTGCCACACTCCTATTGCTTCCTCAATCTGAGCATCTTCCACCTACTCTCCTGTGTCTTTAATTAACCTATATTGTACCTCCAAGCACAAGCTTGAAGCCAGAGTAAGAAGTAATTTGCATAGTCTTGTGAGTATAGATATGCTCTAAATCTCAAACCTCCTTCCACTCCTGGCTTCCCCTGTGAAATAAACGTAAGTGTGGCAACATCTGTATTCTGGTTCAGCTGCTTCCATGAGCGAGTTGGGCAGGTGGGGCCAGGCTTTCACCCTCTCCCATCTGCTGCAGGGATGTAACAAGGCTTTGATTCACTGAAGGGCTTGTTCCTCAGTGAAAAATACCTGAAGTCAGTGCATCTAATAGGAGCCTTAAAGATAAACAGGGACTTAAATCCTTTGCTGAACAGAAACTTAAACAAATACATGGTCCTGCCAGGCTCTAAGGATCAAGTCTGGCAGAGAGGTTCAAGGCAGATTAGTTATCTTTCCCACATGGGCTAAGTGATAATACAGCTCTTATTTTTTAAGCTTCTCCCAAGGGTAGGCCAGCTTATATTACATGAATACAAGACGTGAGAGACACCTTACTCTGTTGTTGCCTCTGATATTGCTACTCTTTCAAATATTGCTGCATCAAAAGACATTCTCACTTTTTAATTTTTTTTAAAATTACTGACCATATAGATTAACAAATCCAGTCAAAATAGATCCAATGTCTTTAAAGTTTCATATTTCCATGATTTTTTGAAGGTTTAATCCCACAAGCTCTACCAGGTGGAAACCTGACTGAAGATTGGAATGAGAGACTGAGAATAAGGAACTTCAGACTGATCTTTTACTGAATGAATTTTTCCTCCTTGTGTCTCTGTTTCCCCAGTTATTCAAGTGCCTTCAGAAAGTCAGCTCCCACCTTCACAGTGGGAGTTTGAGTCTTAATGAAGAGGCTCCATACTCTGCAAATGAGATCTGCTATACAGCTGCACAGAGCATTAATGTTATTATAGGAGTACCATAGGGACCCATTCAAAATTGAGTATCATCTTTAAGAGAGAGATGTGGAGTCTCTTTGCTTCTGCAGGTTAACAGATGACCTTTTAATGCTACATCTGCAGTTTGATACAGTGCAAATTTGTTGATCATTTAATATGGTAAACATAGAAAGAGTTTGGTAGAAGACAGTGTCCTCTTAGCTGCGACCCAGTGTTTATTTCCCCTGTTTGACTTACTCTTTTTGCAGTAAGCAGACTCAGGCTATGCAAGGATGGCTTAAGGATTCCCCTGAGCTAAAAGTGTGACCACATGAATACTTTATCCAGTGTAAGAGCTAATTAAAAATTTCTTGCCTCTGGCTGCCCTTGTGTTGCAGCTCTTCACGCCCTCACCTGTGCGTTTATCTGAGGGTTGTGCTGTAAACCACATCACAGAAATGATCCATTTTAAAAATTACCAGACTCCTGCCACTCATACCCTGCTTGAACGTTTCAGGAAAGATACCCTTTTGAAAAGGATCCTACCAATGAACAGCATGGATCTACGTACCATCATGCTTTGCACTTGGCTGGAATCCTCCTCACCCCTTGTTCTGCTCCTGGTAGGGAAATTTGCTAAGACAAAGAAGATCTTTTGATACGTTTGTGCGCAGAAAGGAGAATGCCTCTGGAATAAATTACAAGCAGCTCATGGAAAAAGATGATCCTGCAGGCATCTGCAAATGAACAGCAGCAGACGAATGCCCCAGGAGTGCCTCTGTTCTATGGCGTGATATGTAATTTATTACCAATACTCTTTTCTTGGACATTTTTTCCATCTATATAGAGTCTTGATGTTACTCAATAGCTTATGGCTATGAAGAATGCACTGGGAGATAAAAGATGGAGTTTTCCACTGGGTAACAGTGTATAGGATCTATTCCTGCTATCACAAGGTACTAGCTATAATGAATGGGTCTAGCATGGCTGATCCATCACTGGACAGAGCAAGACACTGGTTCTGGGGTAGCACTCTGTCTCATGTAGGTGAGCTCAAGTGGTTCTAGGCCCTGTTGCTGCCTGCTGCAATCAGCCTTATCACTGTTTAGCTTATGGATGGGAGATTTCCTGTACTGTTCAAAGAAGCTGACGCAAACTGCCTTTGACACAAGAGATGCAGTCCCTGAACCGCAAGTTCAAGGGGACAGACACGAAGCACAAAGACTTACACAAGATTCTGCCCTTTATGTAAACAGACTAAACTCTGTCTGAGCTTGGGCTGCCCTTAAATCCTATCTTGCAGCAGATGTTGCTGTGATCCTTCTAGGTTCTCCTCTCTATGGAGCACCAACTCAGTATCCCAGGAGTCTAGTGCTGTTGAGATGGATGGATGGATGGATGGATGGTTGAGGAACTTGGCCTCAGCAGACCTTGGTGTCACTTCTACACAACCCTCCTCTCCCCACCGCCCCCCAAAAAGCCAGGATGAACAAGTCACCCAGCACCAAATAGGAAAGTGTTCCCTATGACAAATCTCCTCTCTATCTGTAACCTTCATAGTGCATCTGTGGTTCATCACAACTAGAACTACCTAACCAGAGCACGAAGAAAGCTGTGACAGCCAAAGTCAAACTCTTGTCAGGCTCTCTGAGGCAATTAGCAGACAGAGAGACCCACAGAGAAAGAGGGTGAAACCTTCCAAATCAGATCCCTTTCTATCTCGGAAACCAGCAAACTCCAATAGAGAAAAGGGAGCATGGGAGAGATCCTCCCTTCCATTGGAAACGGAAGCATGGTCTCCAGATTACAAAGCAGCTGTTAACCGAGCTACATCAACAGAACAAATCCTTTAAGCAAAACCATTTGTCTCAGCTCTGATCTAGATGTCTCCCTATCTAAGGTCTACCTAGCTTGGTTCTCATCCCAGAAGACCACTTTCAAAGGGGTGCCAATACACTCTGTGGAAATGAGGAGGGAGTCACATGCATGCATGCATATGAGGAAGAAGTTTCAGCAGCTCATGGTAATGCTGAATATACAAGAGAAAAAAATGAAAAATAATTATATCCAGTGAAGCTTCTGCAGAAGAAAGAGTTCATTTCTCTCCAGCTCTGAGTAGTGAAATGTATTCTGCTCACACAGGCCACTTCAGCATCTTTTTTTGTTTTTTTCCTCTTTCCGACGTAGGAGAACAAATTTAACAATGAGATTCTGTTTCTGTTTCCTACATGTGGAATAATTAAATTTGCATCTCACTCTGTAGCTGGATCTGCTGTTTGAAGAGGAATGTATCAATTGGACATGAGCCCAATGCGTTCTGCTCAGCAAATAAGGCAGTTTGCAAAAAAAGCAAGGCATAATCTCTCACCCAGGCAATAATCACAGGAAAATCATCCCTCACTGACAGCTCTCTTTAGGGCTTGATTCATATTCTTGCTGGTGAAAGAGCATGAGGGAGGGGGCATAAGGGGAACAGACTTTTGGCATTTCCTTATAGCAACCTTCATCAGAAGGGATGCGGGTTCCAGATACGGGACTGAAAGTTACTGCTTCAATCATCAATTACAGTACTCTGATTTTCTGCAGGCAGGTTTCACAACAAAAAAATTGCACACTTGCTGACTTAAGACTTTTCCCAAAGCCCGCTGAAGCCATGGGAAACATTCCCTGTGACTTTTATAGGCTTCGCATGAGGCCAATGGAGATAGATTTTCAGCAAAGATGCACATCTTGTTTTCAGGGGTTTGTTACCTATAACAGCACCTGGTGCTCAGCACTCCAAGTGTTAAATTCTTCTGAAAAATTCATCCCTTCAAGCCTCAACTCACAGATGTCCCTCACTGCACCTGATGTCCAAATCTCCGTAGATATCTTTCCAGAAAGAACTTCCAGTCACTGCCCTCCTTGCTCATATGTAGTGAAGTTCCTCCTTTACCTTCTCCACATTAAACATCTTCGCTCTGGTATCCCTTGCCAGGGAAATTTACTTGAATCGTTTTCAGATACGGATGTCACTTTTAAGTCCCATCCACCATTCTTTTGTCCAGAAGGAAGGAAAGAAAACATGTCAGACAACAGGAACAGAAGACAAACTGTTGAAAAAATTTTGGATTTGGCATGGCTGGAAATGACTCGAAGTTTAATTTAATCAATCAAAGAGTCAAACTGCACCTGCCCCAGTTCATCTAAAACTCTTCAGATTAAATACCTTATTCTTAAGTGGAAATTAATTGAGTTTGTCGAATGGTTCCTACTGCATTAAACACACTCCAGGTCAGGAAAAGAGCAGAAATAAAGACAATAACATTTTTTTTATAATTGAAAAGCTTTTAGTGGAGCTAGCTGATGCTTTTAATTTTTCTCTCTCTAAAAAACCTCCCCATAAGCTTTCTATTGAAAGGCATCTTACTGGAGAAGGGTCCTAATTGATTGTCCTGGGGAGGATGCAGAGGTCTCCTGGTCCTCCGCAGCTCAGCCAGCCTGGCATACCATCATACATGTCTGGAAGGTGGGATTTTCTGTCTAACGGTAGAGCTACATGATTTTCTCCAAACAGAGCCATGCCAAATTAAGGATTACAAACTTCCAACCCACCCTGCGTTGCTGGTCATGGCCCTTGTGTGAGGTTATCTCCTTTCACATCAGACAGCTCGGCTGCTCATATGATTCCTGCTATCTCATTTCAGGCTAGTAAAAATCAAATCTTTAACATTATTTAGAGTGACCTGGCTGAAAGCAGTTATGGAGTGCTCCTGTGAGCAGCTCAGATGGCAGGTAATACTCCAGTGGACTCAGTCGGGTAGACAGCGACAGGCTGGGCAGAATAACCCCTCATGTAGCACTGCAGGAGTCTTAAAAAGTCATGTCTATGTGCTTGGATGGGCTGACCCACAGGGGTCTGGAGCTGAGATGGTGGAGAGCATTCAGTTAGATGGGGAAGGAGAGAGGGGCTAGGAAGAGGGCTGATACAGTATGGACAAGGCTGAGAATCTCTGTTCTGATGGGACCTACAGTTTGCAAAAGATTGCTGCTTTATGTCTGTCACAGGTGATGCCAAGTAAGTCTGTGGGTGCATGGGGGCAAAAGGAAGAATGTACTGGCTCTGCATTTCCCCTGCTAAGACTGGTTGCTCCGCCACATAAGTCAGTGCAAGACTATGTTCATTACTCTCAAGCTGCAGTTCTCTCTCACTCTTTCTCCCTCACGTGCTCTTGCACACTCATTCTTCCTCCCTCCTCCCTGTGTTTTTTCCCCCCCTTCCTTTGCATACCTGAGCTGAATCTAATGGAGATGCATAAAAAATGTTTCCATTCTATGAAAAGCAATCCATCAACACACACTTCATATATATTGTGCAGAAATGAATCCATTTCAGCTGGGAAGGCTGATAAATCAATTTAAGTGGAAGATTTTTGACAGTTTAATTCAAATTAAGTCCACTTTGTTCAATTAGAGGGTAGCTGGAGGGGTGGTGGCAGGAAACAAACAGGATTGCTAGAACAAAAACTACTTTTTTTTTTCCCCCCTCAGGCTGAAGCCATCTGTGGACCATTTTTCTTAAAGCAGGGAGAGGAAGATACTAATTAACACACAATCAGTGACCAGTGAATTGCTTGTTTTTGAAGCCTAATCCTCATTTTGTACAATATTCCTGCCTAGCTTTGAGTGAGTTGCAAAAGTGCTGGGAATATTTAGAGATGAATACTGATGAGGAAATGGAAGAGGTGGCCAAGGTCCTTCTGCATTTAGGGATGCTGTTTGCTGCAGTGCTCCTGCAGTTACCCTGCTGGTGTCAAAATACAGCATCTCCTGGAAAGATCTGGCAAATATTTTGGAATAACTACATACAAGGAACTTTGGGGGGGGGGGGGGGAATCTTTCTCCCCAGTGTTAGACCATATGACGCGTCTGAGACACATTCCTACAGGGGAAACTTTTATGCAACTTTTGTTTTGCTCACAAGCAGAGTTGGCACAGACAGCCATTGGTGAGAGCAAGTTCTTCAGTTGTCCACACAATGCCCCCCCACAACGGTGCAACCATAGAGTTTGTCTGAGCTGTCAGTCTGTTTTATGACATGTTCCTGAAAAAACACCAACTTTCTATGTGCACACAAGAGATGCTCCCTGAAGGTTTGGATCTGTGAATTTAAGCCAGCGAAATGGGGACATTCGGCTAATGGGATTAAGTCCAGCAAAGTTAACTGTTCTGTGAAAATTGCTGAATCAGTTCAGAGCTCCCGGTGATCTGGGTTAAGAAAGATGTCGAATCCCAGATGTTTTAACACCTGGGAAAGCTGTGTTTTAGTGATTATTGAGCAATACATTTAAAAAGTGAATGACAGACTGGGAAAGCAGCATCTGCTTTTTCACTTTCTAACATATTTTCTGAGCCAAACTGAGGTTTTCAAGTTCACAGTGCAAAATGTAACTGAATTTCATCCAAGTTTGCAGATGCACTAACACTTTTCATGTTCAGATTGGCAAAAAAAAAAAAAAAAAAATCCTCCCAATTCTTTCCCCCCCCCAACAGTTTTGCAAAACTGAGTCCTTGTCACTGACAGATGGAAAACAGACTTTTACAATTAGAAAAGTAAAGTAATCCATGGTATTTTGGTGGGTTTTTCTTCTGTTTTCTTGCTGACACATGGTGAGCAGCAACAAAAATTTTCTTTTTCTTTTTCTTCTAAGAGACAGATCTCTTAACAAATGGGAATGTTTTGTGCAGGTAGTAGAAGTGGAGTCTATAAAGAACACCTAGAACTGGACTAAGTTTGCTAGACTATTTTTTACTGAGCAGCTGTGTTGATGATATCAGTTTTAAAAGATGCAATGGACCTTTGCTTCCCAATTACCCACTGACGGGTACCTGACTAATCCAGCCTCAGAAAAGCAAGGCTGAGGCTATGGAAACAATGGGAAATATTTGTGGAGGCAAAGATTTTAGTTCAAAATAACTATAGCAGCAAGATGTTTTCCCTAAACAAAGTCTGCCCTGCGACCCTCATAAGTCTAACAAACCCAATGGTGTCTCTGAGCATTGGATGTTAATTCTATCAAATCTGCTTCTACCAGCTGCCAAGGGAATAAGAGCAGGAGAAAACAAGAGGATGCCCAAAATGTTTGCAGTAATGCTTTTTTTTTTTCCTCAATTTTTTTCCCCCAAACTAAAATATTTGCAAAATAGACTCTATTTTGACCGGAATTGTTTTTTATTTTTCTCATCTGTTTGTGTGTGTGTGTGTGCAGAGGAGACATAGGTGATAAAAGGATGGAAAACAGCAATAATTTAAACCATTTCCCAGACTGAAAAACAAACAACTACATAAGTGAATCCTTGGTAAAGAAGATCTGTTTAAAAAAAAAAAAAAAGATAGTTGGATGGAAAATCAGTTGGTAAATGGACGGTCAGACAAGTTGGCTGAACACTAGCAGACAAGACACCAACATACAAAGGAGCAGAGACTTCTGGCACATGGGCAGAGTTTTTATGTCCCCATATGCATGTCTTTCAGCTCCTTTCACCCCCATCTGGCAGCCCGGAGGGGACAGCAAGGTGCTGTCACACTGCCAGAGTGGCTGGACTAGAGGTTACAAATCACCAACTGCCATTAACAGATCAGAAGGCTTCACTTCCTCAGCCCTTGGAAAGGAGCCAGCCTCTAGTTCTTCAGCTTCGTTTCCAATCCTCCACTGTATGTCCCCAGCCTGGATTTGCTACACCTCTTTCAAATGAATTTATGGCCCTATAAATGGTGAATCATTGTGTATAATAAAGAGCAGAACAGATTTGAGTGGTATCCAATTTAATAATTACTTGAGTAACTCAATCATTTTCAGATATGTGGTTTCAGTGTCTGCAGACCTTGAAGACCTGCTTGGAGCATTCAACGGACAAGACAGCACTTTTTACATCTCTGTTACTAAGCTAGACCTTCACAGGCCCTGTGCTCATCTCATCTACATCTCAAAGCTGCAGAAAGATTGCATTCAGGTTTGGAGCCTTTATATGTGCCTAGTCTTGGAAAAGGCTATACAGAGGATTTTTACTTCTAATTCTTCATATTTGAGGCCCTCTCCTACCTCCATACTTCAATAAATGATTCATTTTTAAACATCCACTTGGTAATGTTCAAAACCAAGCAGCCTAGTTCCCAAGTTTTGTACTGTCCACTTTTCTTGATGTGCACTGAAAACAGCTCCCCTCTAGCTGGTATTTCTACATCAGATCTCAAAAAGGCTATGCTGAACTATGAATCCCTAGTCCTTGCAGAAGTAAAGCAAGATTCAACAGAATTTTTCCCCTACCTCCAAGATGAACGATAATCAGATCCCACTGGAGTATCCTCACTGGCCTAGGTGGTCTGTCCACTTACTGGTCAGGGAAGCTTAGCCTCTGCTACAAAGCTGACTTCAGGCTGGGCAAGTGAACTAGATGATTAGACCCTAAACACAGTCTTTTCAGGCCTTGGTCTGACCAATAGTAAAATAGATCATTCTTAGGACTCTAACTCAGTGACAGCTGCCAAGGGAGTCAGCCACATCACCTGGAAGAGAACACCACACACACCTGCACGTGCGGGAGAATTTGTAGTGCAAAGTCTGGTTTCTCATCATGGGACTGTTGACATTTGCTCTGCCTAGAAATTCATCATGCAAGATATTAGCCTAAGGTTGAGGCTGGGGAATTGGTTATTCACAGCAGTTTGCAGCTTGCCCAAGGGCATCACCTGAGAAGGGCAATTTCCCCTTCTAAGGTTCGCTTTGTCGGTACAGAATTCACACCTGCACTGGGATCCCTGCAGCTGAATGATGGCTATTTAAATAATTTCAGTTTTAACAGACTGGCAGAGGTTAAAAAGCAAGTCAGTGAAAACAAATGGGCCACCATTCTTTTACAGCATCAGGTTTATACTATGGCAGCTCCACAGATTTCAGTGGAATAAATCCTGATTTCCACCAGCGTAGAAGACTATGGGTCCCTGAACTGCTGTAGACACAAAGTTCTCTCTGTGCCTCAAGGAGCCAAATATCAGCCTTCTGGAAATTTGCTCCTAAGTATTAAAAAATCTCAATTCATACCACTTTTTTCTATAATCAAGAGAATGTGTCTCAATAACTGTTTGTGTCCCAATAACTCAATTCCTTTTCTTTCTTTTCTTTTTTTCTTTTTTTTTTTTTTTTGAGCTGATGCTTTATTGCTCCTTATTCTATCATGTGCGCTGTTATTTTAGGAAAATAAATGTCAAAGAAGAGTTTTTGCTTCTGGAAAATGATGTTTTCTGTATTTATCTTTGTGGTCCATTAAGGGCCAGCACATTATGAATGACCAAGTGGTTCATATCTGTGCCAGGGATCTTTTTGTTGGAAGAATGAATTGTGTGATAGTAGTATCTGCTATCTGTTGTGAATGCAATCAGAGAATGCTGTTTTATATCCATGTATTAAATCTCTGATCTTTAGTATCCATAAATTTTAATAAAAGTAAAATCAGAAGGAAAAGAACTATGGCCTACTAGTAGTACATGATTTGTTTAACTAAGCATCAGGAAGATTTTTAGAGCACAGGCTTAAATTCTCTGTTAGATCTGGGCAAAGCACAAGCATAACTTAAAACATTTGAGTAATCGCATTGCAACCAGCTTTGCAAGTCACTGGAAAAAATATGAAGTCTTTCTGCTAAAAACCTGATGAAGTACAAGGAACCTGGGAGTTGCCCAGTTGTGCATGCATAATCACCCTGAATTCAGGGCAGGTTATGTACCCGTAAGGCTTGGCTTAGCAAATAAGTGGTGGTATTAGCACCACAGAGAACTTCGGACAGTCAGAGCTTGTGCTGGCATTAGTCGACACCCGCAGTGCTTTGAGGCAGTTGAGGATGCAGCTCAAGGGCTCAGGACCCTTTTGGATTGTGATCTGCAGAGTGAGAAAGTATTTTAGCTAGCTTTGCATCACTTGTGAAATCTATTGGTTTTCAAAGCGCCACAACACAATCGTGCAATATAAATCATGGTAGGCAAGTGGCTTATCAGAACATGCACCGAGCTATTTCACCTTGTCAAAGATACATTCGACACCTGTAGGGCAAGGCTTGGTGGGAGGCAGTGATGGTGGAGGTGGGGAGAGGGTTTTCCATTGGGAATATTTTTCACAGGGTAAGGACTTTTGAGAAAATTAATGTGTAACATTAAAAATGTTCCTTTTTAAAAAGGAATCCATTTTTTAGGCACAATGAGACACTTCAGGTAGTGTGGCAGTGTTGAGTAATGCACGCTGGAGATATTTAACTTCATCTCATGCCTCACTATTCCCCAGGGGCACCCATTTATCACTGTTACTAGGCAGTTTGTCATGTCCTTTTGCTTAAATAATATCCATACCAAAATACAAGTAATGCATGCACCTGGAAGTCAGTGGGACATCTGCCTGTGTCAGGACAGAAGGATCTGTGTTGGAGTGCACAGGAAAGCTAAAAGACTACAGTTGTCTTCCGTGGGCTCTGCATTGCTACTGTAGCACACTCTTTGAGTTAGCATGCACATTGAAATGGGTGCAGTTACTAACCACCACTACTGAACTAGGATCCTTCTGAAGACTAAAGCTGCACAGTGAGCTTGTCAGAAGATGTGACCACAGCTTGCAGACATAACATCGCTGCTGGGTGCAAGTCTCAACTTTTTTTGCCAGATGAAGAGTGATTTAAGAAGTGTGTAAATGTGCAACTGCACTCCTGGAAGTTGTGTGGGGCAACAGCAATACACCCTTCTCGCCTTCCCGTCTGGCCAAAACAGCCATGTAGGAACCAATTTTTGGGCAGATGATTAATTTTGTCTTTTGGCTCTCATGGCTGAGATGTGCTGACAAGGGTGTGGACTCATACCTGAATGCTTTGATGAGTTCGAGATGGATGTGCACATGCTGAAAGCTTGAATAGTTTTGTGTTCCACCAGAAACTGGAGAAACAGCTTTGATTTTATAGGGCACAAACTCAGATAGTACCAGACCTAAAGGATTTCATCTGGGATACTAAGCAGCATTCTGCTCATAATGATTGCCTGCAACCCCCCCTCTAAGCTGACATCACTGATTTTCCATGCCTAAAGGTCTGTGGGGGTGTCTGTCCTGTCTGTTTACACAGACCTACAGCCGGAGACCTCTGGAGATCCCAGCTTGCTGAAACAAAGACCTGCTAGATCTCTACACCACTTCCTTTCTTGTTTGTCAGGTTTGAACTGGGTATCTGAAGGTTAAGTCTGTGCATGCCCTCATCAAAACAGTAAATCATCTAATTCCCTACCTCCCGCAGCCAAAAGTTTCTCTAACTTGTTAAGCAAAATATGAACAGCACGGCCTGCCATTCCTGCAGAACTTGCTGGCCTTCCAGCATCTGAAGTAACTGGCAGACCTGTCAAAAATGACCTTCTTTCAACATCTCTCTTTTTTATTTTTTTTCCCTTCTCCAGGTAGGGGGCGGGGAGGTTGGAAAACTGTAAAGATCAAGTCACAGCTGCATGCGGTACCTAATTAAACAAGTGTAAGAAAGCAGAGAAAGGTCAGGTTGTCAAAAATCATTGCTGTATCTTTACTGGGTTGTATTTAGAGACTGATAGCAGCAAAGAAAATAACTCAATAAAGTGAATGAGACTGGAATAACAAACTGACTCCCAGGGCAGGCTAGTTTTTGAAACACAAAAGATTCAGGCTTCAAGGTTTTTTGTTTTTAATATATATACATATACATGTATATGTGTGTATGCATATATACACAGAGAGACACAAATCCAAGGGAAACAAGCCCTGGAAATGAAAGGAAAAGTGTTTGCAAAGACTAAAGTAAACAGACGACATTAACATGGGAAAGGAGACTAAACGAGAAGTTCAAACAGAAAATGTGGCAGAAATTAGAGGCTGAAAATACAGAGACACAAGGAGATAAAAGGAGAAGGAACTGAGAAAATAAATTAAGGAGTGCATAGGAAGGGGAAAAGTGTAAGAAAACAGAAAATACGACCACAAAGAAGACGGAGGAGGCCAGCATCGTGAGGCCAGGGAGCAGATTCAAGCTGGGAGCGAAACTGGTCTAATTGCCTGCTGTGTTTCAGAGGTTTCTGTACCTTGCAGAAGGGATCATCATTCTCAGTGCTTGAGGTTTGTAGGACACATGCCCATTTTATTTGCGCTTTGTGAGTGCTGGGGAACTTTTGGAGTCATCAACCCACTGAGGCAAGACCTCTCACATTTCCACCCGCTTTGCCTCTCCTGCCTGTAAAATTCCCGGTGTCCCTTTCTTATTTAACTACCTGAGGCGAGAGATGCTGGCAGGAGGCAGGATCCTGGGAAATCCTGCATTCGTGTCTCAGATGACCACTGACCCCCCTTGTCATGAGGCCTTTTGGGTAGGAGCCGCCTGCCTATTCGTAGGGTAGGTCACTGCCACTGCTCAGGGGAAAAAAAGCATGGTAGGAAAGGAAAAGAGAGAAGGGGAAAAGGAAAGAAAATCATCTCCTCAGAGAGGAGGAAAACAAAAAAAAAAATCCCACACTACTGTATTACTTGATGCTATGGTTCGATAGCAGTCTAAACAAGAAAGCAAAATCAGAGAGGTTGTGGATGCTCTCTGTTTCTAAACATGTCTCTTCATTTGTTTTGCCAGGGATGGGCTCCAACCATTTGCTCCTGCAAGTTATGTCTGCCTTCCTACAACACCATTTAAATTTTTAATAAAGTCTGCTATGAAAGCATCTGTAGGCTGGAAGAAGCTGTATAGGGGGGTGAAGGGGAGGGGAAGAAAATTTTTTGTCTTTTGGTGGATAGGACTTTTTCCTCCTCCATTCCCCTGTAAGCAACCTGGAAAATGACACACACAATGTCTTGCATTTAACAAATTGACAATGCATTTAAATAGTGTATCACTGCAAGTATAATTGCAATTTGTTGTAATTTCTTCTCCAAATTCCGCCCTGACACAGTTGATTTATTTTGCAAATCAGTGCATCTGGAGCATGTGCCGTGTCACATTATGGGCCTTTGATACAGAACCTTTGTTTTATAACAGAGAAAATAATTAGCTTTCGGACAAGCTTGAGCTGTGATGTCAGAAGCTATCCATAGCTGCTGAAAGAAGTTATTAGTGCTGATCTAATGAAGGCTCCCTGGCAAAGCTCTGCCTCTTTACTAATTTGTCTCTTTGGGATTTTAGCAACATTTAAAAAAATGAGTAAGTGCAAAAAATTTATATTTATATATAAAAGGATCTGTATTTGTACAACATAAACTCTAGTAATGTTGCTGATGAGAACTAGAGGCAGACAAGAAATAAAGAAAACAAAAGGCATTACTTCTTTCCAATATAAACAACAGTTTCCTCTGATCAGAGACTCATTTGCGCATTTTTTTTTAATTAACTTTTTTCTCTCTTCTCCTGCTCCCCTCCTTGAATTTCATAGCGCTCATTGGCAAGTCTGGAAATTATCAATTATTAGCGGTGTCAGCTTTCCTCCAAATGTCGTCAGCAGAGCCCTCCTTCAGTGTCGCATACTCTCTGGGGATAGATCCTTTCTTTGCTTTCCCTGGCAGATACCAGGAGCAACTTCACTGAAGTCAGAGCTGTTGCTCCACTACAGAGCAAGAACGTGCCCACGGAGAATCCGACCCCTCGCCTCCACCGGAACGCCAAGCCCCTAAAGCGATTGTACTGCACGATGGTAAATATTATAGGAAGACACGGAGTGGGATGAATTAAAAGCGCCTGGCTGGATCTATGGAGGGTTTGATTTCACCCAGGAGGAATGAATGAACGCAGATCACTCTGAGTTTTGAATGTCCGAGGCATAATCTAATTTTTCAATGTAGTCAACCAGTCGAAATTTGCAAAATATGGACTCTATTGGGAATCTGGTTGAGCTGTGTCTGATTAGCATGTGCAACTGTTCAGTGGCAGGTTTTTGTGAGCATTTAGTCTCTGCTTTAAACAGAATCATCACCAGCTGGTTATTTTTTACTGTTATTAGGTTAGAAAATAGCACTGAGGTATACAACAGTAATCACGAAGCTGTGATGCCAGGGAAAAAATAATCACGTTAAATTGACCTTCATGAATAAAGAGTGAGGTTCCATTTCGCCTCATTTCTGTTCATTTTCAAACCAGCATTAGCTTTTCTGGCACATAATTTTTCATTGTTTGCTGAGCATGGCTCGATTAGAATGATTCACTGTCTTTAATATTAGTGATTATGGTCCATTTCAATTACACAATGTGTTATAGTTTGTTGTATTACTCTCCTGCCATCTCTCTGTTCTGACTCCCTTTGGGGGAAGCAAAAAGAGAGAAAGAATTAGACACTGAAAGCAGGACCTGGGGAAATGACCCCCCTTCTGCAAACAGAAACCCACTAGACAACCAGCAACTTCTGCTGTCTGTGCTTAAAATTTAAATAAAGAGCTTCAAACCTAGATTAAGTTGCATTCTCCATCCACCACTTGAGATTCTGCCTGTTGGTCGCCTATCTGTCTTTTCTGTGTATTTAAAAAAAGAAAGCAAGCAAGTCAATGAATCCACTGTGCTCTAAGCGTACAGTTCAGATTAAGGTAGGATTTAGAAGATTTATACAAGTGCCAGATTAAGGGCTATTGCCTCACGATGTGGATGTCTGTTGAGCCAGGGAATTCAGAGCAGATCAGCAAACATCAAACCTTGCAGCTGCTGTTGCGCGCGAGCATGCTCAGGGCAGGGCAGCCCCCCACAGAAGCCTTCAGCCTACAAGGACTTGGCTTTGCCGAAGCAGAGGATCCAGCTGCCTGCCACGCTTGGCTGGTGAATCCTCATGGAAGGTGTGTGCCTGGCTATTGGGTTCCTAATGGGACTAAAACACTACCAGGAAAGGGTTTACACAGGGGTATAGGTCGGACTGGCATTTCTGCAGTGCCCCACGCCAGTGAAGGGGGTAGCCCCATGCTGCCCCACTCCTTCAGTGAATCACAAGAGACCCATGGGTTGCTCTAAATCGCACTTGGCCGGTTGACCCAGGTGATCAGATACCGAGTGTTTCTGGAACTTTTACAAAATGTATCTGGGATGCAAAGAGAATTGGTTTGTAAATTAATATGGCTTGGGCTTTCATCACTGCCGTTAACTGCGGTTTGTCTATCAAGGTCCCAGAAGGATGGAATGAGGTATCAACACAGGATGTGGCACACCGAGCAGAGCCACAGTTCCTGTGGTTTAGGAGCAGATCTTTAGCAGAGAATAGAGACAACTGGATTTTGGAGAAGTTGGAAGAGAAAGGTGGATAACTGACCTGTGTTGGTAGGTCCTTTTCTAAGCCCTAGAAGCACAGATGAACTGAACACTGAAGCATGAGGTATCTCTGTAGTTCAGGTTGAGAACTTTCCTCATGAAAAGATGCAATTATCCCTTTACTAGGTAACCTTTCTTCACCTATAGGGATATTTCCAATCCAAGACAGAATTGGATCCTTCATGGGATTAAATCAGTGATGCTCTACTGAAACTGGTAACGACAAAAGATGGACAGGACTTTGCTTCCTCTTTTCAGAGTAGAATCTGTTGCATTTAAAATATCATTACAGAGTACAGCTTGCTCTTTCAAACATGAGAATTTGACTGGCAGGCAAAAGTATGCCCTCCTCATACGACATCCTTCTTTTCACCTTTTGGTTTGT
The DNA here is from genome assembly GCF_036370855.1 of Dromaius novaehollandiae. Classification (NCBI taxonomy): domain Eukaryota; kingdom Metazoa; phylum Chordata; class Aves; order Casuariiformes; family Dromaiidae; genus Dromaius; species Dromaius novaehollandiae. The sequence continues at coordinate 6,029,790 of NC_088117.1, forward strand.
TTCCACTTTGCCATATGCCAGGGAAATTGCATTTGTGTGGAAGAAGGGGGGAGGGATTTGACACATTTAGGGGACATTTATAAAGGCCACAAAGCATTTATTATAGTAGTAAATGAATTAACTAATTATAGGTGACCATTAAATCGTGGCTGCACTCAGAAAAGAAACACTGTAAAATTTGTTCAGTTTCATTCCACTAATCCACTCTCTTGATCAAACTGTGCTGATGTAAATCCAGAGCAATTGCTCTGACTTAGTGGAAATAGTCTCAATGTTCACTGGGGTAACCAAGAGCCCAATTTGGCCACTTCCATGTCTTCATATCCCAAGTGCTTACTTCCCCAATGAAAACAAATGTTTGCTGTTTTTCGTGCCACACAGCTAATAAAGTTGTGGGCAAAGAGCTGGCGACAGTCTGCCTTTTTAATCAACAATGAAGTTATCAATTAGGTTCTAACTATAAAAGCTTAATTACTGATGATGATATAAGAGGCAGGAGAGGAACAGTTCAGTGAGCACATTCCAGATGGAGTTGCAGCACGGGCCCTAAGGGGAAAAACAATGGTGCTTTTAACTTGGAAATTGTGTCCAAAGACTAAGTAGGAAGAGTTCATGATATCAGGTGTCTTTGGTGCCTTTCCTTAGTTATCATAGCTCATACAGGGATTATAGCTCGCCCAGACTGGGGCCATAGAGTTGCTAAAGACTAGAAAAAGAGAGGAAACTAGTTCTTGGATTTTTATGAAGATTGGGATCTGGAACTATCAAGAAAAACTGTGACTTCTTCTATTGCTGAAGCCAAAGAAATTACTCCACGTACTGACAGCCATAGTGGGTTGTATCCTTTGATGCAGAGGAGCTATAGCAGGAAACAGACTCCTACTGAACTCTCATGGATTGCAGATGGCATAAAAACTATTACTGAATAGGAACAACATGATATGGTGGCTAAAAATGAAGTAGTGAGCATGCATGGAAGGGAGGGAGCCTCTTGCAGAATCATTTTTCCTTTAGACCTTTACTCGTACTTGCAACAAGCCCAGCAGAGTCCTGCTCACTTAAGGAGTCTCTAGGTGCAGCCTTCACAGTGTAAATGTGGGCGATTAGCCATACCACTGCTTTGCATTGAAAACAACACAAAACAAAAGAGATGATAAAAATTGTCATAGAAGCACATTCTAAAAAAAAATCTGTAAAGAGCAACATGGCCAACATGCTTTTATCTGAGACAAAGAGTGTGCAAGCAGCAGGGAGAAATGACAGAGCGCAGGAAGATTTTGAATGGGAATTAATAAATGTTGGTTTCAAATGAGTTCTTCAGTTCAATAGCAGAAAAGACAAACCTATGGTTCTGACTAGAAACATCTTGCTATGTTTCTGTCTTTGGCCAAACCTCAGTAAAGCATATTAAGTCATTTCAATGGAAATGACGCAAATGCTATTGATGAATAGTGTTGTGCACAACTGGGAAAAGGGCCTGTGATGTGAGCAGAGCTCATGCTTGGTAGAGGGATATGTGTCTGCCATAGCACTACGAAGTCATTTTCTTGGAGTGGGGTTGTCTGTTCAGAAACAAAAATAAAGAGGGGATCAGTTAGGGGAAGGAAATGCCCACCATCTCTGATTGAAATCTATTTTCATCTTGTGAAAAATATCTTAATTTTCACTTATATTCCATTCCTGTAGCTAAGGGCCATTAAAACTAATAAAAGTAAATCATTTGTGACAGATCTTAGAAAACAGTTTCTGCACTGCACCACACTCTCAAATGCTCATTAGAAATAGTGGTTTTCTTTTCGGAAGAATGCTTGCTGAATGCTTAAAACGTGTTCCCTCCAACTTTTGACAACTAGCACAGGCTATGAGAAGCTTTGAAGCAAATGTTTGACATAAAAAAGATGGTCTGATGCTATATCAAATAACATTGGGGAAGAAGCATCAAAGCAGAAAGCATTAGGATGAAATGCAGTTGGAGGAAACAAAATCAACGTATTCATTTCTGATTTTACATTTTCTGGCATCAGTATAAACAACTGATTTACATTTGCTGAGGATGCTAGATTCAGTTCTTAACAAATTAGCGTTAAACAGAGCCTCCTCCCACAAATCTTTTCTGACAGCTTAGGGCAAGACCACAAAAAAATAGCTCTGCACAGAGGGGTGGTTCCCAGAACAAGACAGATGACACCTCTTAGCTCACTCCAGTCTCTACTTGGACTGAAGCACAAGGAGATCCGTTTATAGCATAGTTCTGTGGTGTGTTCTGAACCAAATCATTGCTGGAAACCAGCATGGATAAAAAGAAAAAAAAAAAAACCACTGTAGAATAACAAGTGTGCCGAGCATCTTCTTCAGCTTCACTTCTTAGAGCAATAGTGAAATAAATGTTTCATTTGTTTTACATGGTATTTTTGTTAAATACACTTTGAAGTATCTTGTACATTGATTTAACTACAGTACCATGACCTTAACCTCAAGAACAGAGATCAGCCACTACCAATAAAAACGGCATTACCTGAAATACCCCAGCATCTGTTTGACCAAGGTTTCACCTGGCACTTCTGCTAAAGGGAAATTCAACTGGTTAAAATAAAAAGTATGAATACCAGGCCCTGTCCAAACATTTCTTTAGACAGGAAGAAATAAGCACAGAATTCACTGATGTTCCTCACCCTGACTATAATGTTCAGGCAGGTATTCCCTGGAGAGGTGCTCTTCAGCAGTTCATTTCCGGAGCTAATTTGCTCAGACACTGAAATACTTGGAAATGGCTCAGGAGAAAACCCCAGGCAGTCATTTGTTTAGCCACCGTACTAATGTTTTAAATGAGGGTTTAGAGTTGGTTCCTCAACTTGGGATCATGAGAGCTGGGAGGGAGGGTCATAAATGAAAAAGTTTACAAACAGTCTTGGATAAGACCAGGTAGTCAGACACTAGACAGGTACCCCTGTGCAATGCAACCGCAAATGAATTTATCTTGCATTTTACGTACTAGTTTTCCACTTTGGCTGTACTTTGCACAGAGCAAGCTAACACAGCCAAGCAACTTAGAAGTCCTGCATCTCATGTTTCCCATCCATATTTTATTCCTTCTCTCTCCCCTTTGGCCCGCAGTCTCTCTCCATCGCTCGATCAGTTTTCATGGTCGTTCAAGTCATATGGGTGATTTGTTCAGGTAAAATGGAAAATTGAAATGGAACGGGTGCTGGATACAACATCATCCGCTTTTTCTATTTTGTCAAAGTGCCACGGCTGTTCATTTTTTCATGGTCATGAGTTGAAATAAATTAAACTTCCCAGAGGCGAAACTTCTCTAAGATCAAATTGGAATATATTGATTAGGCTCTTTGAGGGCTGATGGATTGGACTCTCATGCTTTATAAACACATTTACCAACACGCTCTCAGAAACAGTTGCTTAGCACTGGGCAAACTGATCGTGTTTATTTAAAACTGTGACAGTGGCGTACACCTGTAGCCTTCATTCTGGCCAATAAAGTCTCACTTCCTGATTGATGGAGACAAGTTGAGCTGTCTGGCTGCCTGACTCCTAGGACTGGTCCCAAAGGTTGCTAGGCTGATGGAGTCCAGCATAATGCATCAGTGTCAGTAAAACAACTTAGCATGTCATTGAGAAGATCTGATCAGCAAGCACCCAGGAGAGAGGATGAAAGCAGTAAACTGGAAGAATTTTTGAGTGCTTGTGATGGCAAAAGGGACAGAGTGTCCCAGAGCAAGGCAGTTTTGAAAGCGCATGTATACTAATAGCTTTAGATGCATGACATTAGAGATGAATGAATGCAGCTACCAGCCAAAAATGTCTGGATACAAGAGTCCCAGAAAGCAGAGCTTGAATGTAACTCACTCATATGAATAGCTGGGAATAGAATCATGGATTTCACATGATTAGAGAGAAATGCAGAACTGAGAGTTATGTCCCATCAGCTGGCTCTGAGTCATGAACAATGCATGATCCAGCAGGACCCCAGCCCACCTTTCATATTCCAATCTTGATTTTCAGCAGTGATTTTGAAAGTGTCTTGGGAATAAGAAATCTAAAAGAAACATAAGGAGAGGTCTGCAATGAAGGACAAAGATATGGAGGTAAAAACTGTGAACTGGAACTCCACCAGATGGAGATGAGGAGTTAGGCAGTGGATCTATGGAGACAGTGTCAGGAAGTCTAATAGTCCAAGGCGAAGAATAAGTTTTCTCGTCTCTTTCGAGAAAAAAATGAAGACCTTTTAACATGAAAATATGGTCTAATGCTATATCAGATAAGAAGCAGCAAGAAGAAACAAAGTGGAAAGCTCCTTTAAATGAAAGAGGGCATCGTGATCTCATCACTCTCTAAAGGTAGCTGCAGCATTTCCAAACTCAGTTGCTAGTCAGAATCAGAAAGTGTAGGAGGAACTTGAGCACTTTTCTTCCAGTCTCTCATTGAATCCACGTGGATTAGACCATGTGGGATGCCAACCTGCTCAGGCATATCTCGGTGACATCTAACAGGCTGTTTGATGCCATAGCCCACAGCAGCGTGGGAGAGAACATTAAGGGAACGTAAGTCAAAGAGCAGAATTTTGCCTTCAGGTTTCTGCCGACTAACAACTTGACACAGTATATGCTTTCCAACTGGGAATAAGCACCACTTTAGGGAGACAGTGACGTATATGATTTCCCCCAGCTCGTCTTGCATAACAGCCAGGATTCATGGTCTACTTTGGTATACTTCAGATACCAGCCAGCATATAGAGATAATATATAAATATACACTGAACTATTCTCTGAATTATCAAGGCACCAGAACTCAATGTGAAAGAGTTTCAGTAAGGCAGCATCTTCCGCACAGTCCAACAACGTTCTTTGCTGCATTATAGTCTAAAGTGCTTCATTTCAGTCTAGCTTAAAATGACTCAAAACCATGTATTTTTCACCAGCTGTCTTTAGAGACTGTCTCCCTAAATCATATATTTTGCTCTTTAAAGTTTGCACCATCTTCCTTTGAGCCTATTCCCCAGGCTAATAGCTTTGGAGACAACTTCTCAGCCTAACAGACTTTGCTCTTTTATTCCTGTTAGTTGGCTTAAATTTTCCCTTCCTTTAATTGAACCCAATTATTTCCAGTGATACCCACTGGAGCACCCTTAACATTTTCTTTTTCCTTTATGGTGTTTTAGCTCTTCAAAGACTTGCAAACATTTGTCCTAATGGAGAGCGGATAGAGAGTTATCTGACATGTCGGGGAGGAGAGGTTGCTCTGTTCCGATTCCATTACAGCAGGAAACATGCTGGATATCAAAGGGAAATTTATGTAATGTATTCCTGCATTGTTCACAATACAGCATCATGTTTTATGCAAGCAAAAGGAGCGTGAGGAGAGAGTGGAAGAAAACCCCATTTAACTGGCAGTGAAATGACAATAAAGCAACAAATGGGGAAACTGGCAGGAGATAAACCTTAGTTTTTATGGGCAGATTCCTCAGTCGCTATCATGAGCGAAAGGCCATTGAGCACATCTGAGGGTGGCGAGGAGGAAGACAGTGAAGCTGGGAGGGAGCAAAGGCTCTGGGATGGAGCGTACTCATTACACAGAATTCAGAGACGCGCATTGATCTGGCCCCGGGTTCTAGTGCAGGTGCGGGGAGGGAGCTATGGGGACATACAGGGATCTCTTTGGACTACAGAGCTGGATGTCAGGCACCACAGCACACGTGCAGTTTGCAGTAACAACCTGGGCAAGACTCAGCATCAGCCATATGAGACAGAGCGGTGCAACAGGTGCTCTCGGCGGTTCCCAAAATAACCAGAGGTGGCATTTGCTTGTGGTACTTTGGCACTCCTATTTCAGGTCACAGTCATAAACTGGAAGAAGAACAATGCCTGTAGAAATTGGGAATGAATACTCTTTAGCCTTCAAGCTTTACTTCTCACCTTTCCACTGCTCTGCTCTTGCCCTGTTCAACAATAATTAGCTTATTCAGGTCTACAGATCAGTTGCTGCTTATCGTGTGTCCAATCTAATGGGACAGTTGGATGTTATTTCCCTGTGTTAAAAGTCTGTTAATTTAATGGCCTAAATACTAATATTCACTTAAATCAAACCCTTGTGAAGTTTCTTGCTTTGATGCATGAGTTTAAAGGATTAAGAAAAGCTTCACAGGGTGAGAAAGTGACTCAGTTTAGGGAACCTGCCATGAGATCTAATTCCTTTTATTATTTTTTGTTGCTGAAAAAAAATACATACACACACACACACACACATATATATATAAATAAATGAACAGACATTCAGAGACAAAAGAACATTTCCATTTTGCAGCAATGATCACAATGTAAAAAGGCTCCATTGCCATGGAAACGGCCCTAAGCCTCATCATATCTAATGGTGATTTTCCAAAAAAGTCCTTGAAACATCTTTTGTTTCTTGCTTTGAAGTCAAAAGAAATGGTTGAGTGCCAAGAAGAGGGCTATCAACTCCACATCTCCAATCACAGGCTTGGTCTCATCTCTGCAGGCAACTCTCCTGCTCCCGTGTGCTGTAGAGACTCACTTAAAATAATTGCAGCACACAAAGTAGCAGAGGGAGGAAAGTAAGAGGAAAACGGGAAAAAATATATACACATACACATATATAATGCAGGTAGCTTATGGAGAAAAAAATTCTGAACAAGTGGCAAACACTGGATTTCTATTCCCCAAACAGGAGCCTCCACAGAGGCCCGTTATGTTAACACACACACAAAGTGGCTAAGAAGTGAACAGGTACTGGCCTTTCCACGCTCAGCCCGCTTTTCCCTCATGGCAGGAATGCTTACAGTGTCATGGCAGCAGCTTTGGTGTGCCTGATTTAGGAATTAATGACCTAATTAGGAGTGCTAGAGGGGGAGAAAGGGAGGATGGAGAGAAAAGGAGACACTGCAAAGTACACTGAAGAGCTTTGCCACTGCTAATGGATTTTGTCAATGTTTGCAGAGGGACTCACTAAAGGAGCTGAAAGAACTGTTCACAGTCCAGTTTATAAGCTAATGGTAGTTACAACTACACCATCAGGGAAAACAAGCAGCATGCAAAGGAAGGAGGAGACTTTCTTTGATACTTGCCCACTGCCCCCTGTGATCATGCTGACCACCTCCCCGTGCCCGGTCTTGTCCAAGATCCCTTTTTATGGATGGTGATGCCACAATGGAGAAAGATGAGCCACGTTCAACGGGTGCCTGACTCGGTGGAAGGAACGTCTTTGTCCCATTCTTAGTGCCAATCAGCGCACAGATCTGTCTGTTGTTGGGGCTGTGTGGCAGGCATTTCTGGCTTTGGGCACACCAGTTTCTTTCTAGGAGACCAATGCTTTTCCCCATCTCCTTCTCATGTTATACTACTCTACTGCAAGTCTCCTGGGAACCAAACATCTCCTCATAGGAACAACAGTCTCCAGGATATCAAGATCGAGCAGTAGTCACCCACGACACACAGTGCACTTGTGAAGTAATCTGTGCACACCAAGGCCTTATCCGCCATGCTGTCTAGGCCAGTAGACCCCTTGATGCTGTTTGTGCTTCCAGAATTTCCAACAGTTTTGGCCTCAGTGGAAATCTACACAGGTCACTGGCTGCTCTGAATTCTGATAACACTAAAGGAAACTCCAGAAGTGGACTCAGCAGGATGGAAAATCCAGCTTGAAAAATCTCACTTCTCTCAGGCTCCACTGAGTCATGGCCCAAGCCCAATGTGAGAAACAAAAAAAGAACATCTGTTCAGTGGGATGAGTGGGACAAAAGGGCAGTAAGCAATAGCCTGGGCTCTCTGACAGTGGTAGCTTTGAGCAAGGGTTCTTGGAGTGATAGAAATGAGAACAACAGAAAAAATGCAGAACAGGGTAGCAGTGGTCCCAGAAATATCGCTTACCTTGGAGAAGAAAAGTAAGAGAGCAATGTGCATTTATGGGAGTGACTATCAACCCAAGCTCACACCAGTGCATGTCCTGGACTCTGACACACACTCTCACTCTTTCCTCCATATAGCATCAAAGGAAGGGAGGCAGGCTCCACCTGGATAGTGTGATACAGCCACATTAAGCCTATCAAATACAATGCTCTCATTAATGTGATGAAATATTCCCAAGTGCTGCATGTACAGAAATAACTGGAATCACTGGCAATTGCAACAGCTCAGCAACACTGAAAATTAGACCCCATGCATCCGGCTTTATAGGGCTCTGCAGAAATGGCTGACTACTATAAAAAAACGCTCTAAACTCTCTTTTCCTTTTGTAGAAAATGCAGCTTCTCAGAAAGGCTGTGGGACTGAAAGCCCTGGTGCCTGAAAGTCTCTCAGAGCTGTACCAGCCTCTGCACATGGCAGGTGGGACTAGCATGATGTAGCCTTGACCTCAGGTTTTTCTGTTTCAGGGCTGAACAAGAAGTTTGCTTTCTGTGCCTTAGTCACTTCTACACTAAGCTGAATTTGCCACCAAAGGAGACGGCCGAGAAGTGAATGCCCTTCCGGCTGAAACTGGTCTGAGACTATCAAATCCCTTCACAGAAAGTCAACCCATTCTTAAGCTTGAGCTGGCTTTGAACCACTGACATGGAGGTGAAAGACATTTTCTTTCATTACCAGCCCCCGCGAGACCTCCAGGTGTCCCTCACATCTCCCGAGGCCAGGCACTTTGCCCTTTTTGATTGCTAAAACAGCTGTCTGTCCCCTTTCTCACCTGTTCCCATATCCTGGTTTATTTCCTTCTGGAAATTAATTTTACTTGAGACGTTCAAGTGCAAAGAATCCTGACCTGAGGTGATTGTCACTAAGAACTTCTAAACCATCTTAGTAAAGTGAGAGCTACTTTTTTTTTCTTTTATTTTCCTTCTTCCTTTCTTTTAGGGGAGTAGATCAGCTCCAACCATATAAAGAAGAGCAGTAGGATCAGCTCTTATACATATATCAATATATATTTTAAAAGTGTGCATATATGTATAGATCTGTATAAACAGATACACAGAAGTTTTTTTAACAAGTTATAACATCCTCAAATCCAAATATTCAATGTCCCCCTGTTCCTAAGAAAAGTGCAAAAAAACTTCATCCATTAAATAAATCCCAGTTGCAGGCTCTTGTCTCAGATCCACAAAGGCTTTGTCATTCAGGAAACGAAGACTCCAAATGTCTTTAGCCAGCTCTTTAGTAGCAACTTTACAGGGAACAAATAGTAATAATAATAGTAATAGTAGTGCAGAAATAAAAGGCAGCAAGGTGCAAAGCAGCAGGGACCCTGCAGACTGTTCCCAGCGCTTTTCTTTCAAGAAATGAACAGATGCAAGATGCAACCATATGAAAGTGTATGCAGCTACCACAGTTTATCACTAGCTGAACAGGAATATCCTTCACCTGTGACTTGGGACGCAGGGAGAAGGTTTTTGCATTGCTTCCATCCTTAAGATACTATCATCTCCCATGTATTGTCCTGAAATCTTCAAACACTTGGCAGGCAGTCCCAGCCCTTTCATTTCACACTGAGAACAGACCATTTGCCCAGAAAAGGATTCAGGACTGGATAAACATTAAACAAATACTTCAGGAAATTTTATTTTATTTGTGATACATCTTTAGATTTTGCATTTGAACTTCTTGTGAAAGATTAAACTTCTGATGTGCTTGCCCTTTCTTTTCCCTCTCCTTCATTCTCCTCCTTCCCAGCATCTCAGGTAAAAGCGCTGTGAACCAGGAAGACAGGACCAGCATGTTGGGGGATTTATAGGAGGTTTCAACCCTCAAGGACTTCCCTTGGAGCAGAAGATCAGTCCCATTGGGTTTTTGAGTGATCTCTATCCTCCATAGAGAAGGGAGGTACTACCGCAAGTCTTCCAGAAGCAGTTCAAACCTACTATTTCACCTTGTCATAGGCAAGGTTTGAAGGATCAAAAGATGGTGGGCAATGCTGAAGCATCCCACCAGCTCAGCCCTGCTCTTTTTCCAGCCATTCCTATGTGCATGACATCAAGACTCCAAACCGTCCTAAAGAAAGCACACTGCTCTACCTATTCTCTCACTTCTCAGAGCTTGATCTAGCACCCCTTCTCCTCAGGTCGCTGCCCACTACACCTCTCGATCATCCATCCAACGCTACCTGCCTCCCAGGTCTACACACCTGCAAGAGGCATGTCACTGGCATGGGCTGAGTCACTGCATGAAGCAGTACAGGAAACATGAGCCATTGCTCTGACGTGGCTCAAGTTCCCAAACACATCCTCTTCCTCAGTTAACTGCTTTTCACTCAGGTTCTTGCCCTACAATGACAGTGAAAGAGAAAGCCAAGCTTCCCTGAACAATCAGGGGAGGAGTCCATGCAAAGACAACTACAGGGGAATACTGAGGGCATAGTAAATAGCTTGTGATGGGGAGGAGGACGAATGAAGCCCATTTGTGCCTTAGGCTGGACCAGACTCTATGGTGCAGCAGGGGCCACAAAGGGAACATTGTAGTACTTACATCTCTTCAGTTAGGGGCAGAAAAGTCCTAACTAACTTTCCATAACAGACATGAAATTTTATATATACGTGTATATATATACACAGAGAGAGAGAAAGAGAGAGAGAGGATGATGATGATAATAATAATAATTAAAATAATAAAAATCATTGCCGTATGACAGAAGTAGATTCAGGAGTGACGATGCTCCCTAAGGAAATAAGATTAGGTAATCTTTTCCTTCCTAATTCACCTGTTTCTCTGTTTCTTTGTCTCAGAATCAAATTTCAACTGCTTGGATGGAAAGGCAGAGTAAGAAAACATATGTTCCCAGAAGTTGTGTGGTGAATACGCAGCTGGCTACAAGAGGGATAGGAAAAGGGTTGGCTGCTGAGGGAAAGGAATGCAATTGCAACTCTTGTTAGATAGATATCAGAGACTCCATACCAGCTCTCATATCCAAGATACAAGACCATATGAAGCCCAGACTTTTATACACTTATTTTTCAGGGCCCCGAGGATTTCCTGGTTTCTAATGCAGGCCTTGATTTTCTGAAATGGAGGTGGGTTTGCTTGATTATGGAGGCTACTCTGGTGCCTCTTACCGGCTGTGTCCAAAAGAGCACAGCTGCCTGCCAGGGCTCTTTGCTATTCACATCACATTCACAAAAAGACCAGACAACAGTAGGGGGAAGATGGACAGGAATAGAGAGTGTGGGAAAGGAAGGAAATAGAAATACTAATGTATTTTCAGCTGGTGGGATTTTTTGTAGATGTTCTGTTCTCTCTCACCTTGATGCCCAATTTCACTCTGCTCACTGCCACAGGCAATTGGACAGCGTGGTTCTGCTCTGCAGGAAACAATGAACAAGAAATTACAATAACAAAACACGTCAGCAGCTTCCAGGCTCTGATCGGCTGTAGGATCTTTGACAGCTGTTAACAGTCCCATCTACAATGGGGGAAGGAGATGCTGTAGAAAAGGTACTCCTCTTACTGCCCCTGACTGGGGCAAGCATTAGAAAGAAGTAATATCCAGGTTTGTTTATCTTGAGATATACTCTATCAGGCACCATTTGTAAAGCTTCATACGTTCTTTTGCTGAGCATGAAACAGGAGAAATGTGCAGGCAGCGTGCATGTTGCTCTGCAGGGATTTGAGCAGGAAGGGAATTTCTGGATCTGGGGCACAGCTGAGTGCATGCGATGGGTTTTATATGTGTGATTCTGAAGTTCAGTTGCTCTTCCAGACAGCAGCTTCCTGATATTCGCAAACCTGCTTCACTCAGAAGAAAAAAGGTAACATCCTTCTGCAGGCAAAGCTCTGACATCAACAAAGTTCCAGGAAACCCAAGGTCAGATTCTGAGCTTGGGTAAATCATAGCTCCAGCGAGCAGTAGAGTTCTGCCTATTCACACACGCTACACACCTGACTCCTCCATCTTTAGATACTTCTGCATTCTGAGAAATGGGAGATGAATAAACTAGAATCTATCTCAGCCCTTCATCATTTTGTCATTATGGTGAGGAGTATGTTTTCTGCACCAGCCACCTTAAGCTTCACAAGTGATGGAGCAATGCTACCTTCCTCCATGAGAATCCAGTCTTTTGTTCAAGCATTTCTTCTTTCCGTAGCTTCACTGTGATGGCAAACTATCATGGAGACATATCTCTTCCACCTCTGCTTTGATTTCCACAAGTTTGATTTCCTGCCTCAAACCACCTCCTCTTTATAATCATTACTAGTAAGGGATAGGTCATGTTGTAGACCATGGATTTCTGGTATGTGGGAAGCTGGTCTTAGAAGATCTGGCTTCTTCTGAGCTATATAACTGGCATATTTTCCACTGTCTCAAAATCCTTGGTCTTTCCTAAAGTGGGCTGTCCTCCAGGCAACAAACACATCATGATCCAAAGAGATAACTCAGTACTGTTGGGCAATAGAGCATCTCTGGCTGCACTTCAAATGGAGTCACCACAAATTTTAAGACTGTTAGCATCTCCTGGCACCAATTCCTCCCCTGGACATGCAGAACTTTTCTAGTTGCAGCTAGAAGACCATGTTAACTTGCAATTCACTTGTCTAGAAAGAAAAATGAGAAGAAAATAAAAGCAAGACCAAGGAGACCATAGGTGTTAATTCTGTTATAAGTACGTAACATCTCCCTGAAGAGATTTGGAGCCTGCTGACTCCCACAGCACCAAGGGGCTGCATTAGATGATTGGAACCTTGAACTTTGTTTTGATTTTAGAAGTGTGTTAAAGTGACAGCAGGAATGCCTCTAATCACCTATTTCAGCTCTTTAAGACACCTCTGTAGAGATGGATTAGAGGAAGGATCCTTATAATGAACAGGAAGTTTTATCCCACTGGGGCAAACTGAAACAGATTAGTATCATGCAGAGGAACACGTTTCAGAAGGGTTAGGTTTGATCTCTGTAGGAAGTTTGTAAAATCAAACCCACAGGAACCATGATTTATGTGTGAAGGTAAAATGAACATCTCTGTTACCTAACACAACATCTGAACTAACTCCCATTGGGAATCTTTCTATTGCTTTTGATGGGGTTCAGAGCAAGCTGTCACTGAACATCGCCTTAATTCAGAATTGGTGCTTTGTGGGCCCAGGCCTGATGCTCTTCCTCAGACAAGTCTCCTATTCAGGTTATTGGGTCTTTTTCTCCTTATTTTCAAAGGCAAAGCAGGTACAAGAGAGGCACAACATCTTGATACTCTGGAAGACAGGGAAGAAAGGGACAGGATTTGCATATTTTCATAACATCAAAACCTGGCCCAGGGCTGCTACAGGTCAACAGAAAGATTCCTGTTTATGCCAATGGGCTCTAAGTCCAACTCTAAGGATGAATTTAATCATACTTGATACTAGCTGTCTAAAGCCCAGTCAGCTTAAATCCAGGCTGATCAGCTGGACTCCTTCTATAAACAGCAGCAGCAGCAGATGGTCACTTCTGGGACAATTCTTCTGACTTATCTTAAACATGTATGTTCTGGTGGGATGAACCACCTAGCTTGCTCCACTGGCTACAGAAAGAGTCTAACTATCACAGACTAAGTACCCAACTTTTAGCTAGGCTAAATGTGATTACATCAATCCCACCTAAATTGTTATATGTGGCCCTTGACAGTGCAGAAGAAAGCCCATCAACATCCATAGAGAGCTTTGATAGAAGAAGAACTAATAACTGTAGAATTCGATCCTTTATTATTTCTTTTTCTTTAGAAAGAGCACTGCTATTTCTGCAGCTCTAGCCATAGCCTAGTTTTAATAAGACATGCTAATGTGTTACGATTTCTGGGAGCTCTAGAGTGAACCCATGTTGATAACAGGCTTAGCCTCAGAAATGATAAATCACAAGGGGGAGAGGAGATATGAAAGTTCTTTTCAGCCCTTGCAAATGAAAAGAAGATGTGATTGTAAAATATGTTTGGGCTTTATGAATGGGCTTCCTACAATCAATCATCCCAAATAAACCATTTTACTTAGCAGCTGTTTGAAGGCAAACAATCAAGCTAGCTATATGTTTTCTCCATGTAAAAATGCTTACAGAATCTTATATCTGAATTTATCTGTCTTGGATATTTACATGAACCCTCATTTTATAGCATCTGAGTCCCTGGCAGACTTTAGAGAGGCTTTAGGCATAATACCCAAACCAGAAAGTGGTACTAGTTACATTTTACTATTGAGCAAACAGACTTGTTCAAAAGCAAACAAGATATGTATGGCAGAGCAATACAAATAAAACCCAGCACTCTTGAATCCTAGCTAGCATCCTAAGCACAGGAGCAGCTTCCCTTTTTTGGCTCCTCCTATTGGCTTTTCTTATCTTCATAAACTATGTTGAGTGTCCTGCTTAAGGATATTTTTGAGAGGAAATTCCTCAATACAGTAAACTTCTCCCAGACTGTAGGAGGGTTATTTAGTGTTTTATTTGGAGTTAATGTTTTCTAGTAAATAATCAGCAAGCAAAAAACCTGAAACGACAACAATAACAAAAAGTAACATTACTCTTATAGTCCCAGCACCACAGGATAGGAAGGGACTACTGGAGTTCCTCTAGTCCCTGTCCCAGTGACAAGGCAGGATCAGTCCCATTTGTGTCATTTCTGATGTTTCACAAACCTACATGTGCAGCTCTCCAGTAAAGGAGATACCGTGGCCTCCCCAGACAACCCATTCCAGCCTCTTTCAGTGCCTCCTATGAGAAAAAATTCCCTTATGCCATAACGAATTCTTGCTGCAGTTTTAGCCAGCCTCTGAGAACATGGAGGACAGTATATCCACTCCTTTTCGTAGCAACCTTTTATATATGCAAGCATCGCTATCAAACTTCACTTCCTCTCTTTTCTTTTCTGGAAGCCAACCCGGCACACAGCATGCTCAGTTTTTCTTTACAAGTTATGTATTTGTAGACCTCTAACCGTTCTCATTGCTCTGTTCTAGATTATCTCCAGCTTGGAACTCAGAGGCAGTGGCCAAAACGAGACAGTCCTCCAGCTGAGGTCTTTCCATAGCTAACGGGAACAGAGGCTTGTTCCATGTATCTCATCGACTACCCACCTCCTTAGGTAATCCAGTATAATGTCTGGAGATCCATATTCTGCTTCTGATAATCAGTGGCCCCCAGAGCCCTGCTAGGGAACTTCTGCTTTGCTAACTTCTCTGTATTTAAGTGCATTTGAGTATTACAGCGCAGTACCTTGCACTTCTGCCTGCTGACCTGCAGTCTGTCTTCCTCAGACCACATCTCCTTTGTGTCAAGCTCATTTCAAATCCCCATTCTGTCCTTCTATGCAATGCCAGCCCCATCAGGCTTGGCCTCACTCATGTATTGAACAGCTGATCTGTTCCCTCAGCCAGATCACTGATGAAAACACTGAGCAGAACTGTACCCAGGACCAGTTTCTACAGCATGCCTTTCCTTGAATCTTCCTGTTTCAGGATGGAAAACCACAGAGCATACAGTTAGCTATCAATTGGTACTACACCTACACTATTTTCATACTTTCTAGGTTGCTTCCAAGAGCACCAGGTGAAAAAATAGCAAAAACCTTCCTGAAATCAAGGGAGACCACATCTGCTGCTTATTCTTTATCCACAAGCCCTGTCGTCTCACCATAGAGGAGTATCGGATTGACTTTCACATGATTTGTGCATGATAAATCCATGATGGATGTTACTGATCTTCTTGTTTGCTTTTAAGTGATTTCATATTGTTTATTTGACTTGATGTGTCCTTTGGAAATGTGAGCAGGAATGCCTATACAACACATGCCGGAGTTATGATTTCTAGAGGTCCATCAAGCACATTCCTGTTGCGTGTGTCAGGAGAAGTGGCATACAGAAATGCTTTGGCAGTATGGGCAAAGGAGCTCTAACTGGCACGTAAGCCCACCTGAGATTAGTACCTATCCTACTCAGAAAACTAAGCTCGTACTCCTTCCAACTAATGTGCTGTTTTTGCTACTTATGGGTCTAACTGTCATCTCAATGTATCTCCGCTCTGGATCCAATACACAGGTATAAATGATGCACAGCTGAGCAGAATCTGGCCCAGGCTGCCCATTGATGAGAACAGCTGCCACGGTTCCCTCGTACTTTATGAACTGCTGAGCCTGATATAACAACACTCCTCCTCCATTGCTTTGTACAACTGAGTTCTGCTTTTTTTCCCTCTTTTTATTCATTAATGGTGCAAGAACTTTTGTTTTAAAATGCATATATACGTATATTCCTCATAGCTCCTGCCATGTACAGTAATGTGATAAAGACTCATCAGAGTCAACTTTATTTTGTGCCAAGGAGTCTTTGTTCATCTACAGGTATTTGCTCGGAAAGCTCTCTCAGTCATTTTGTAGAGTGTCTGTGTTTTTCCTCTGTACTTTCTCTCCCTGAGGTATCATCAGTTTCTGGCAATCTTCAGTCTTTGTTTGCTTTTCAGTTCTGGACAGAATCTATAAAGGCCTGCAAAATTCAGTCTTGCTAAAGGGCTGATGTAGGGTCCATCTAACAGTCTGTATTTTCTGTCAGAAACTCCCCATCGTCTGTGGGTAAGCATGGATGCAATGGCCCTGCCTTGATGTGATTTCAGTCAGGCTGGTGTCAACTCAAATTCTGGAGGACCTCTGCTGATTGCAAGGTGTAAAATTAAGCAGTATTTGTGCACATCTAGTTTTCTGCCTCTTTCAGGATCATCACCCTGCATTCACTATTGCAGCAATAATCTCATACCTGCAGATTCACAGCCCTAGCCCTAACCTATTTTACTTCTCATGTTTATTCACATTTAGCCCAACCCTTACACTCAGCTACACATCAGGAGTGTGAAGACATTTGGACAGTTACTCTTAATAGATACCTTGGGACTGACTCTGCCCAGTGCTAAGACATCTGTGATCATTTCCCCAGCCATGCGATGCTGCTGTAGTCACAACACACAGACCCCCATCCCGTCATTCCTGCAGACTGACTGCTGTCCCACTTATCTCCGCTTGCAAACAACAAACGCTTGAACTTTTATTTTGTAAATGCAAGTATTTCCATGTGTCACCTAGACATTTTTAGTTGCAAAGCATGTGTATGACCAGCCTTGTGAATTACACAAAGCAGGCCAGAATTTGATCACAAAACCTGATAAAAGAGGTTGTATGAAAGAAGAGCACGTATTGTATGCAAGCAGGAAAAGTACCTTCCTGTTCAGTGTTAATACTGAAGAGACATTATTGTTTGACATCCCTGCAGTCTCCTCCTTTCATTTGTGCAACAAAAGGAGCAATATAGACATATCCTGAAAATATTTATTTTTCAGGGGAATCAAAGCTTTCCTATGCTTGAAGTCCAGCTAGAATTGTCTGTAAATTAGTAGAAAACAACAAGAGAATCATCAAGGAAACAGAAGGGTGGCAAATTCAAAACACTTATGATTTGCATATATACAAAGGCACAAGGAACTCAATGCCAAAGATGTGACTGAGCAGGATTCAGATATGAAATGGAGATGTGTGGGAATAAGAAAAGCTCTTCAGCAGCCAACCCCCGCCCCCAGTCTTCAAACAGATTCGCTCAAGGGTACAAATCCACTTCTCATTAACAGTGAACTGCAAAAACTCCTCTCCAGTGGTGGCTTATTCCGTAACCATCTCTGAAGGTCTGCTGACCTCCTCCTGCTGTTTAGGTCCCCTTTTGCATGGATGCTCCCTCCCTCCTGGTGACTGTGAGAGTTCTTGTCTTGGCTTGGGGTCCACAAAAAGGAAACTGGAATCCCCCCAGATGATCATGACTCTGCTTTGTTACGCACCCTCCACATGCTTCTTCCTCCTGCTAGCCTGGCCCTGAGAGCTGGAAATGAGCAACTGCACCCCCAGAAGAAATCTCAGTAAGCAAGTTCCAGAGTGGATTGATGCTCTGGTACAGAAGTCACTTTTTCTTTGTTAGCAGATCCTGGCATCTGCTTTCCTTTTTAGGAGCAGTGAACTGATGATCTCCCTTGGTGAGATCATGGAAACCCACCCCTCTGCCAAGTCAGGGCTCACCCCGGCAGTGGGTGGCATGGCTTGCATCTTTGCTGCGCTCAGTCTAGCTGGTGCTGCATAGACACAGAGCTCAAAAGCACCGCAGGGGGCCCGGCCACGTACTGCAAAGGCTTCAGCTGCACGCTTTATAGAGTAAAGCTACTGCGCGGAGGAAGTTCCTGCCAACAGCTTCAAATTAGGATCAAGTTTATTTTACATCGCTCCTTCTCTTTCACTCGTAAGACCGTGGCTGCTTTAGCAGAAGGACCTGTCTTGTTGGCCTCCCCCTCTCTCTGACTTGGGGCTATTGAGATTCCCCCCTTTGCTGCATCTCTTCTGCCTCACCCAACAAAAGGCTGGGAAGTCTGGGAAAGATTTTTTTTCCCTTTGATCTTTTCTACTGGTGCAAAAGAGCCCCATAAGCTGTTGCCAGTGACCTCAGAGGCCCTGCCTGGCTGAGGAGAACTTCCATACAGGGCTCTTTCAGGAGCAGGGTCTGTGTCCACTTTGTGAGTTGCCAGGGAAGATGGCAATTCTGGGGATAGGAGAAAGGTGGTGACATGGCAACTGGCACAGTATAGAGACATCTTTAGCTTGCTTTAGTTCACATCAAGTGGCCAGAGGAAGACACAAACAAGTCAAGAGTGGCAAAAGGTAGGAAAACACGGACTATGTCCCTTTCCTTATGTTATACAGCTATGTCCAAGTTTCTTGGACTCAGTTACAAGTCTGGGCACCAGTTTTAAAGGATTGCTGAGCATTCACTGAGGTCTTCCATGCACTGTATGAGGGGTAAAGCTTCAATGCCTTCTCCATCTGTGAATATTTTTCACATTTACGCTAGTAACTTAATCTATCTGCTGTATTTACAAGACATCTATCACCTAGGTATCTAAGTGCTGCTACTAAATTACCCATCGTACAAGCCAAGTGCAGAGACAAATTGAGTACTGAATCCCCAATGACCAGTCCACAGCACGTACTGAGCTATTCCAGGTTTTATTTCACTATGCATGTCGCTGGAAAGTGTTAAAAGCTGTAATAAAATGCAAGGGAAGAGGGAGACAGGGCCTTTCCGGGCAGGCTGGTAGAGCAGAAGGGAGATGTCCCCACAAGATGGCATCCCGACTCCTCTGCCAGCCCCAGTCGCAGCTCCCCTTCATTTCCTTCCAGCACCCCGACTGATGGCGATGCATTGGAGAAATAGCTGCTTTCAGAGGTTTGGGAGGATAGAAAACATCTCACTGTTTAAAGACACATAATTTCTTTGGAAAAAATGCAAATCTGAAGATTATATTTGTCTAGCAGTCTTGTTCTCCAAGTTATATTGCTGCAGAAAGTGGGTTTTTTTGCACACAAGTGCATGTATGTGTACATATGATACCTATCAGCTTAGCTTTGACAGCACTATCTAGAGCTTGCCTTGCTCCCTTTTTGCAAATACTAAGATAAAAAATAGTTGGAAAACTGGAACTTATTCCAGATGATCATGTCAAATCCAGTTGCTCAGTAAGGATATTGTTTGTCAGAAACAGGCCCCAAATTTTCTTCATTAACCCTTGTTCCAGTGGAGTGTGACTGATATCATAGACTCCAGCAGGAACTGTTTTTCAGCTGAAGCGTTTTTTCTCCTTGAATGGTCTTGGTAGTCAGATGTAGGTTTTTCTAGAAGCCATTTCCAGGTATTAAGTCCAGTCCTGTGTCTGCCTCTGAGCTTAGCTTCAAGAGTCCTTCTAGGCAGAGTCTAATGGAAAAAACTCTACTGGATATCAGAGTCATAGCTATTTTGGTCACGCTTCCGAGGACCAGGTCAGATCTGGAGCCTGTCTTGCTGAGAAGTCAGGTTTTGAGTCAAGCATGAAAGTTTTTCCTTTTTCCCCTGCCAATTTGTACCCCCAGTGCAGCTGCCACAAGCCTGAAAAAAAGCCTGAAAAGTTCCCTCTTCATGTCTGTGTAGGCAGCTGGATATCTCTGACTCAGACAAGCAGCTCTGAGACCTGCTGGCATGGGCCCGTGCAAAGTGTTAGGTTCAGCACAGGAGACACACAGCTGAGCTGCAAAAGGGTTGCACATCTGCAGCCAAGCCAGGTGCAATGTGTCTTCAAAGCAATGTGTTTTGCTCATGGCCAGTGGCCACTTCTGTGGGATTTTTGGAGACCACCTGCAGCCCAAATTGTTAGAAATCTAGAATTTTGATAGATTACAGTTCAAAGTATGTAGGTGTTCTGTGAGGGAAGGGAATACTTTGCCATTAAAGCAATAGTCCACTGCCCTGCTCAGTATAGCTGGCAGAACAAAGTGGAAGGATTGTTATGTCTTAAATAAATAAACCTTTCTGATCCTTCAGGCAGAGTCTGCAATTCTGCAATGTATTCTTGTGAGCTGTTGTTTTACTGTAAATATTCTCCACTATATTAAATCATACATCACTACCCAGTGTAGCTAATTTTCCATTCACATTGACACTTGTGGGCAATATCCTCACATCCCAATGTCCCATAAAGCACCCAAGCAGCGTCCCTCCGTCGTGTCTCATTTGCATACTCCCAGATGCTCTGGGTGAGTTTTTTAGTGAAAGAAAGCAAGATGAAATATTTACTTTTTGTTTTAACATGCCAGTAGTGAAAAAATATTGATGTGGTGAGGATAGAGCATTAAAATCAAAATTATGTTGGGAATAAAAAGCAAGGCATAAATTAGCAGTGTTTGCTTCATCTATGTTTGAAGAGAGTTATCATTACCCCAGTGCCATATAACACGCCAGGAATATTTGGAGGAATCTGCTGCACTGTATTTCAAGAAAGCATTTGAGCCAGGATGACATTAATAAAGGCCACAGCAGAATTAATAAATGGTCACCAAGAAGCCTTTGCCAAGGGCTGACCGTGAAGACTCCACGTGAGAAAGTGGAGAGGAAAGGAGAGAAGCAGTTCCTGACCGTCAGTCAAGAAGAGAGGATAAAGACCAGGAGAAAGCAAATGTGATTCATGCTCCTCTTCTGGCGACATCTTCCAACTGCTTATTTTCTGTATAACACTGTATCTTACTATTTGCATTCTTTTCAGGGGATACATCCCAATACCTTGCAGACCTTGCACTTGTCAACATGAAGATGCTCAGGGCTTTAGGTTGTCTGCATCCATCCTAAACTGTAAACGAGAGAGGATAATCCGCATTCTTGGTTAATCATTTAGACCAACTGAACAAGCTTTCGGCTTGTAAAGCAGCGTTAATACCATAGGAGTTAATGATATTGACCCTCTTCCAGCTATGGTTCTTTAACTGTGGTCTAAATCAGCTGTCACTGAGAGCACCATCCTTACATAACTCTCAGAAACATTTCAAAAAAAGGTGAAAGAAATCTTTTGTGTCATCAACTTCAGTTCTCTGCTATCTCAGGCAATCACACCATATAACCTTGACCTGAAACACATCAAACATCAACTTATAGGTAGTCTGATTTCTGTCCCCTTTCCATTATTTGAAGAGTTACTCCACTTATCCTTATAATGCTTCTTTTAGTGTTTGATCCACCTGTGACATTTTATATCCAAGAACTAGCATGCTAGTAGTGTTGCTTAACCTAAATAGCTTTTCACTCTCCTGTGTTTTTATACCTCTCCCATTTTACTCAGGGAATGCGATTGTATTTACTTTCTGGTTCACTGAATCTCTCAGTCCTCAAACCCTAGGAGGAATCATAACACACACAACCAAAAAAGGAATTTTTATGTATTTTTAAACATAAATGTATCTATAGGGAAATCTGAAAAGCCCCACTTTATAGTTGTCCTTTTAAGGTAATGAAGGTGAGACACTGCCGCGGATGGATAAGGATGTGTATGTGCTGGTAGACTGTCTGCAACTTCATATGAGGGCTTAGACACCTGCTGTAGTGCAGACCACTCACATATTGAGTAAAAACCTGTCCATACCCAAACATCAACATATGATGTAGAGAAAAGATGAAACAGTGAAAAAGAAAACCAAGGAATTCATGAAGCATAAGGTGGCACGGAAATGTTCATGCTTAGCATGACAGAGACAGTGGAATGAGCCCTGATCCAAGAGCACTCATTTCTACAGATAGGCTCTTTGAAGTTAAAGAGGGGGCTACTGAAGTTAATGGACCTACTCGCACATGTAAAGACTACTGGATGAGACCATCAATTTTCTGTGGGTCACTAGGACCAGACACAAATTCAGAAGGAATGAGAGAGCAAAGAAGTAAAGCTATTAACACAAAGGCTGTCACTTTTTTCATTAAAATCAGAACACATGCCTGAGGGCTGAAAAGTGGCCAGTGCTGTATCCTTCTTTAAATAAAGGTGTGAAAGGAGATGAAGGAATTACAAGCTGGCAAGCCTTAACTTCAATTGCAGAAAAGATAAGAGAAAAACCATTGAAGACAGAGTTACAATGCCCCCAGAAGCTTGGGACAGACCAGCATGGAGGCTGTCACAGTAAATCGTGGTGTTTCTCAATCTGTTTTAATACCTTTCAAAATGTTAACAAAAATAATGGATACCTCTGAACAAGCAGAAGCAATTTATTTAGGGTTTCAAAAGTTTTTTTGAGAAAGGCCCTCACAAGGAGCTATTAAGGAAAGCTTAGTGGGTTACCTTGAGGTGAGAGGTAGAAGTTCTTTCATGGATTGAAAACAAGCTATGACATAAAATTCAAAGAGCTATAATAAAACGTCCAGTTCTCAGCATGGAAGGAGGTTAATAGTGAGAGGTGCTCCAGGGGCTACTCCTAGGACAAGCCTTGTTACATACATGTATTAAGAGCCTGAGGATGGGATGATGTAGTGAAAAAGGGCAATATTTGTTCAAAGAACAAAATTTCCTCCCTCCCCCACCTTTTTCTCAGGTTACTTTGATCTGGAGAGGTTGACAAGAAGTTAATTTAAGGAAGAGCTCAGAGAAGAATCTAAGTGGGCCATACCACAGCAAATAAAATCCTGCTGAGGCCGTTGCAAGCACAATGTTCTTCTCTGGGAAGAACAATTGAAACTATTCATATACAAATGAATTGTATCCTCTAGGGGACAAAAAAGATGTAGGCTACTAGGAGAGCTCACTGAAGATACGCTTTCAGTGCACAGTGGTGGTCAAAGACCTGAATGAAATGTAAAGCTGTATTGAGAGAGATTATGTTTCCTCTCTTGTTTTCTAATAGCAGCAGCATGTTTCTGTCCTGGATAACATGATCACTTGGGAGCACCATTTTAAGGAAAACATTGCAGAAATAGAAAGTGGACCAGGGAGGTAAGCTGAAAGAATACAATTCTCCAGATGAGGGAGGCTGTCTTGTCATAGGTAGGAAAAGTGTCAATAGCATGGTGTCACGGTCCTGTGTGTGTATTCAGGTGGCAGCAGTACAAGAGGAAGAAAAGGTGAAAAAGTGAGAAGTCATCTCGTTTTTTTATTTTGCGTATGCTGAGGCAAATCAGCTGAAATCCCAAGGAGGTCAGTAGAACTGTGTCAGAGTACCTGGGGTTCAGCAGCCAAGAGTAAAATATTTCCAGGTCAATCAGCAATTCTTTCTGCTCTTTTTGGTATTAAATGTGGAAAAGGTCACTTGGGCAAATTCAGAAGAAAACAGAGCAAATAAAAGGAAACAATTTCTGTCTTTAAACATAAATAACCTGTGTCATTTCCAACTGCTTGTTTGCTCTGAGGCAAATAACAGTTTCCTGAATTTCTCTGAGGAAGAAAGCATGGGCAGTGATGACAACTTCAAAACTCAGAAGAGCCCTTAAATAAAGTCATTTCTCATTGTGCTCATTCTGTACCTGTAGAAGGGAAATGGGAGAATATTTTCCTTAAATAGGACACAACTAAGTCTGGAGAACTGACAATTCAAATGAGTGGAGTCTGCTCAAGGACTTTGAAAAATTCATCACAGATCCATGTATAGGCTCTTACTGAGGAGACTGGGAAAGCTGTGTGTAGAAGTATAAGGGCTCACAACGCATCATACTGAGGCAAATTCAGTTCTAGATGTTTATCCCAGAAATCTCAGGTTTATCTAAGCTCAAGTTATCTGAAACCTGGACACCCAAACCCAAGATGAGCCTCCTCTAGGAGTCAACAGAAAGATGATCACTTCAGGTCAGATAAAGCAGCAAGCTTTGGGGCAGTTAAAGTTAAGTAACATGAATATCCATCTGACAAGCCGATGTATATGTATCTGACATGGTAGGCCACAAAACACTTCCCAGCAACTTAAAAAAACCTTAAAATTTCTAACAAAAGACTAGCAGCTACAGACAACAGTACAACACCAGGAAAAAGCAGAAGAGAATTGCTATCTTCCTACATCCTTGCAACAGCAGGGAAATCGGTAAGGAAATTGCTCAGGTGATCTGAAGAGATGTAGTATTTTGAGCACTTTTGCAGCCAGGCAAAGATGGTCTTGTAGCTAGTGCACTGGGCTGAGTCCCACAAAACCCTACAAGTTTCTGACTCTGATCCTAGCTTCCCCCATACCCTTCAGGGCATCTCTTTATGAATATTTTTTCCTGAAGAAAAATGGATGACTATTTCTCCCCCATCCACGAACTTTTGAACATGATTTTTAGCTATTGTCATGAAGGATATCTCTCCATGAAGGAGCAGTTGTTCAGCGAACTATTAGAATTAATATATCAGCCAAGCGATTTAAGGTTTCCTTTCAAGGCGTGTGGAAAACACTGGTATGCCAGGTCTCAGATAAAGTTAGGATTCAGATCTCACAGAAGATATTTTAAATCTTTACATTCGCTGAAAGCTTCCAAGCTTATGCTGGAGAAAGCACAAATCAATTAACCTGATTCAGATCTCACATTGACTTATTCAGGTGTGAGAGGAGGATTATACGAATGAAAAGCTATCAGAATCAGGCCCAATATATGAAATATGCATCAGTTACCATGGCAAAGTCCCTCCTGTTTATCACATGCTCTGTCAAGGCATAGAATATTGATTGTAGATCCTAGTGCAATAAGCTTGCCAAAGTTATAAACACAGAAGAGGAACTATTTATTTTTGTCTATTTGTACGAGGGATGCATATTCATTTGAATTCTCAGATCAGGTCTGGTGGGATACAGTTCTCTGCTCATACTAAATGGGTGCTGCTTTATGACTTGCATCAAAACCTGGCCCTGGGGATTGCTACTTGGTTTCTTCTGTGGCAGGAACACGTCTGTGTAACCTTCAATGCTGCCAGCTGAATTCCAGGTGACAGCCTGTTCTCTCCAGCAGCAGATGCCAGAGACACTGAAAACCTTAGCTAAAGTTTGGGATTGCTGCACAGGAGTTATGATAAAGTGAGGCACTAATCCCAAAATGCTGCCACTTCCATGAACTTAAATCTCAGTCCTAGGAGAAACCTGAACACAGACAAGGCTTGGGCCAGGCACTAAAATGTGTCAGTGAGGATCTGCTCTTTAATGCAGCTTGCCAGAACTTTAAACACATCCCACAGGCATAGGATGACCCATATTTGACAGCTCCTATCAAAGTGAGGCATTTCTTATATTTTCTTGTGTGTAAGGGGAAAGAATCAGCAGGGATATGTCAGCAGCCACGTCTAGCTTTGCTTATGCTAGCTGTTATCTCACTATGATAAGCAGGTGGACTGGGAGGGAAACCTCTTGTTTTCCAAGTTAGTGTCCTTGTCTTTCCTGTGAGTTTATTGCCATCAAAGTTTGATGCAGTCCTTTCTGCAAGCATTAAAGCTGGCCCTTCCCGAGGGTAGTGCCTTCCTCAAGGGTACAGACAGCACAGTGGGATGGGATTCACAGGCTCTCTGACGGAGATGCTCAGAAGGGCATCTCACTGTCCACAGCAAAGGTTGAAGTGTGGTACACCTCAGGATAAGTTAGCTAAATTTACAGTCTTATTAAGTAAGTCCTCAGTGACCACAGGGTGGTTTTTATTAGGATTCAATATCACATATTCTTTTCCTATCACTGTGATGCAACCTTTGAGCCTGATAGGATGAAATGTTATTAATTCTTCCTGCTCAAACTTGCTGTCTTTCTTCTCCATCTCCATCTCTGCCATAGCCCGTGACTATCCCCTGTGCACCAGCAGGCTCAAAAACACCTTTTCAGCAGGGAGAATGTGCAAGAGAGTCAATAGGACACTGTTACTTGCCATTTAGAGACTAGTGGTGGATGAATTTCTGCACATTTGTAGCCTCGATCAGACAGTATTCCTCTCTCTCTATAGTTACTTCCACAATAATCCCAAGGCTTTTTACAAATATTAAAGGCTGAATTCTTAGCCTTTTACTCATGATGAATAATACTTCATTCAATGCAATTGCACTCAAATCAATGGGATTACTCATGAAAGAAATGCTACTGCCTGAAAGTATAGATATCACAATATAATTTATTAATTTCACTTTACAGCATCCTTGTGAGGCTTAACAGATGGGAATATTGACATTAGAAGTTCATGTCATTGGCTCAAGGTCATAAAGTGACAGGGCTGGGAACTTAGCCAAAGTCTTGATTTTCTTTTTTCCCATTGCAGTCATGAGATCAAAGATTTAAAAATATAAACCAGCAGCACCAGCAACTTGGGAGCTCTTCAGTTTGTAAAAAGGAACTGTCAGCTTGAAGGAACAGCCTCTTTCATGGCAGTGCAGACAACCAGTCTGAGGATGTAGAAGAAGTGGAGAAAAGATAAATATATTGAGAAGCTGGGAAGGGGGAGCAAAGAAAGTCAAGCGCTTATTTTTTCTTCTTTTAACACAAACCCATGAAGAAAGACTGGGTTCATGTTTGGGATGATGGTCAGGGTACTGCATTTGGGTTTTTGCTTGCTTAAAATCTGTAGTTCAGAACAAACGTTTTTTAAAGCTTCTAGAGGGATTGATGAAAGACTCCTTTTTGACCTTAGTAGGAGACATCACTCTCATGTTTGACCCTTTTAGACTGAAAAGTAAATCTCTGAATGGCAAAACCCCTATTGGAGTCTGTATGGGCAAATCTTCCTATTGAGGAGGTCTGCACAAGTCCAAGGCTCCTTCATGATCCCTCACAGAGGCTCCCTACAATATCTTTTCATTCAAGACAGCATCACTTTCTTATGCTCACTCCTTCCTCATCTAACACCTTTCCTTCTTCATTTGTTGCTTCTAAAAGGATAAAAATCTCATCTCTCAAAGAGCACATTTCATTCCACCCCTTGAAGGCTTTCTTGAACATGTGTTGATAATTTAGCCATCCTTCGCATTCTGCAACGTCTACATCCTAAACGTTTTCCAGGCTTTATGGCACCTGCTCAAACACAGCAGCTTCTGGGGGAAGCAGCCAAATAATTAGCACCATTTTTTTAATGATCAATTTGTAGCTGATGAGGCAAAGCAAATACAGTAGGGATGGTGTCCATAAGCGTTCACCAGAGCCATGACTGCAGAATTTGCCCCAGCTGAATGTCCCATTCATCTCTAAGTCACCGGTCTTCTGTTAAGACCTTCACCATCCCTGTGCAAGACATGGAGGATCCCCTGCTTCCATCTTGTGCCAGGCTTTACACTCACCTCTGGTCACATGAGGGCCAGGCTGTCATTTCACTAAGCGGCAGTGAACAGAAGGATCCAAACATAGCTCAAAAAAGCTTCAGTCTGGCATTAATCACCTGCTTGGAGCTGCCGGCAGGCAGTGACATTTTCCGAGTGGCACACAACCAGACATCTGCTGAACGTTCCAGCAGCTCGATCCAAAGGGAGGCGACTGCCTTTTCGTCTCCTCTCTACAGGGAAGGAAAGGTCATGGCAGTCCCAGGGAAGTAGGGCTCGTGTTGGAAAAGAAAGGTTATCCATAGAGTCGGAGTCCCTGGGCAGCAAGGGGTCATTTGCTGGGGAGCATGCTACATCTGTGTACACCATTGCTGTGTGTGGATGTAAATCAATGTCACCTCTGAAGTTGTTCTGAGAATAAGATTTAAATAAGCAACTTAAGAAGAGTGAATAGTTTGCCTGTAGGAAGTAAAAGGGGTGGAGTTCACTGGGGCCAGGGTCATTCAGGCTAAACCATTTAAGAGACTATTCACGGCAGCTTCAGCTGCACTGTGTCTACCATGGGTTGGGAAGAAAATTCACCCAGAGCAGGTAAACTCTCTTTCTGTACTTGCAATGGATTCTGAAATGACCTCTCCAGTGTACTGTCAAATGCAAAATATGAATCTAATCGAACTATGGATCTGAGCCAGCATAGTAATTTACCTGTTTCTAGAGCTGTACTGCAAAATACATTTATCTGAAATATAACACTGATCAAAAATAAAATAAGAATAGGCAGACAGATTTTCTATTGGAAAATGCTGATTTATTGAAACAAAAATGTTTAATAGGGATATATTGATTTTTTTCAAAAATTTTGAGGACTTTCTGTAAAAGCTACAAGAGGCAATATGGGACAAAACAAGAAGCCAAAATTAACTACTTACTGTTGTTTAAACTGAGTTTTAAGAATAATATCAAAATTATAGCTTTGAGGGAAGCTTTAAAACATTGATTTTCAATTCCAAATCCAAATTACTGCATCTTACTTGCACACAGGCAAACTTGTGATCAGATCAGCAGTTAACACTTTTGTACTATGTTCAGCTGAAGACATGGAAGGCTTTGCCTCCACAAGAAAGAAGAACCTTTCATGTAAATCTAATAAATGAAAAACCTTTCCCCAGATTTGCAGCCCCTCTGAAATACCTCTGTAACCTGACTTTTCTTATTTCAGCTGCTTCTCAGGTACAAACTTTGGTCTTCATCATTTTAAATGTAGGTACTGTTTAGCCAGCTGCCCATCTCAAAATGTTGTTCAACCTGCCCATATATTTTTAGCACCTCTGACTAATTTATGAGATTTCCTGATGGTGGTGGGGTTAATGTATTACGTAACAGTGTTAGAGGTGTTTGCCAGGGCTGATTCAGAGGCTGCTGCTGGTTTGAAGGCCTTGGTGCTGTGCAGGTTCCTTAAGCTAAGAATGAAGGTGACATGAAAAGACATGAAGCCTTTCTAGCCTTGGGCTTTTCCTGAAATCAGTGTGTACTCCTTGCTAAAGAAGACTGTTTCATGTTGGGTTTCATTTTCATATCATCCAATCTTGGTTTTGATTTTTCAGGGGAAATTTCTGTTGATTTTTTTTAATCACTTTCACATGCAGATAAAGATCATGCCAGATGTCACCCTTCACCAAAGAAAACCTTTTTATTGGCAGGGTTTGTGGATTTCTATCACTCCTGCTCTGTTGAACTGATCAGATTAGATAGGATAGGGCCAAGACTTCATTTGGCTGTAGTACTTTGAAATTATTCAGGACATCACTGGGGAAGAGAGCGTAAAGAGACTGGATGAAGAGCATGCCAGATGAAAGCTGTTGTCCATAGAATGCCTTGAATGAGATGGTTTTAATTAAAAGCAGCAACTTCCCATATACTGGATGCAACCCTAATAATCTTTGGAAAAGGATTTTGTATTTCTAGAATACCTTCCTTACTCAAGGGGCTTTGCAAAATATACAGCATAGACAGCTAGACAGAGGGGCTTTGCTTAATGTACAGTCATCTTTAAGATGCAGAAGAGGGACTCTATTCAATTAGATGGTAGTGATACTGCATCAGGCAGTTGAGCAAAAAAGGAAGAATGACAAGTGTCTTTATCCATTGCAAATTACATGAGGAGTTTGGGGACTTGGAAGGTTATTACCCAAGTTAAAACTTGGCTGATACAGCAGCATTACCAGTGCCTGTTCTTGGGAAAAGTGCAAGGGTTTCTTTAGTGGTTACAACCGATCATGACCTCAGTTTTCTGTCTCATTCCAAAAAGGGCAAATGGAGAGACAGGTGACATTTAAAGCAAGGGAGTCAAAACACATGAGAATGAAACCTCATATTCCCACCCATGAAAAAGAAATTTATATATATATATATATATATAAATATATATATATGAATAAGAGGTGAAAACCTTGGATGGATTTCAGTCTCTTGGTTGCTTTCCAGCAGCACTTTAGAAACACAGTACTAAATTTACATTGGTTTCAGTAATGCAAGCCTAAAATTTCCCCCTGGAGATCCCATCTGCTCCTAACTTACGTGAATTCCTCAAACTGGGGAACAGCAGGGCAGACATCATATTAAACCACTGGTTTTATCATCCCCATTCAGTTTTTCCCTGGACCTGATCTGCCAGGGAAGAACACTGCTTCAGGTGCCATACCTAAAAGTCTCAGTGCAATGTGGCATGCAGCAATCCAGACAACAGGGAGCTGCTCAGCTCAGTGGTTTTTTGCTGGAGGATGCAAACACTGTAAACAGTTAAATGCTTCCTGAGAGCTGGCACATTGGAGTCTCTTCATGATGGCTGGGTGTTAGCAAATTCACCTTTTGGACAAGCTGGGAAGAGAAAGATGAGTTTTGTGCCTTGGTTGGGAGTTATTCAGAAGTTTTCATGGAAGTTAGTGAGAATGAACTCATGAAAAAGAAGAAAAAGTCAGGCATGCCATGTGGCATATCTTTCACACAAACTGAAGACAGAGGAGGCCAAGGTGACAGGTGTTATATGAGGCTTGATTCTGGAGAGCCACCCAAAGGGGGAAAACATATTCATCATCCCAGTTGCAGCATTAAGACATGGACTAAAAAAGAATAATTTATGGTTATAATTCAGAGTTATAAAACACTGTCCCATTTTTAATATGGAACTCCAAGGCATTAAGCACATGTCAGAAAGAAACAATTTTTATGGATTTATGGATTTCTGTGGTGAGATTTCTTTTGCCTGACTCCTGACATGGGGCTGTCTACTTTCAGCCCTCCAGATGGTAAGGCCTCATTGACTCTTTAGGAGAAAGGGAAAAAAGAAGACCTCATGGGGTGGTCAAAATGTGTAGAAAAAGGTTCTTCTGCAGGCCAGAGAGATCCTAGAGACAAGAGGCAAAGTGAACTTTTGGTTCCAGGGGCTACAAAGGTTGTCTGGGTCTCCTTCCCTGTTTACCCTTCATTTTTATTTGCCCCTTTGCTTCTGATCATCTCCAGTGTGAGTTCTCAGGTACTTGCTGTGATACATGCATCAAAAAAGAGTCTGGTGGTGACAGGAACTCCTCCATGCCCCACACTGTTGCCCACAGACTCAAAGTAATATTTTTTTTCCCCCTGATTGCTACAAGAGTTCTCAAAACACTTTCTAAATGCAAGCTGCATTTAGGCTGCCATTAAAATACCTGTGTAGGTGGCACCACAGACAGCTAGAGCCAAAGGAGAAAGGACCATGGAATGGAAAATATTTTGTGTGCAAGCCTGGGTGAGCAGGGATGAGTATGGTGGTGGCAACAGAAACCACAGTGGTTCCCCCTTTTCTTCAAAATGGTGCTGCACCCAAAGCTGGCAGTATGAATAGGGAGGATGGAAAGAGCAGGCACATCTACAATCCACTACAAAAGGCCCTTTTAATTCACCAGAATACTAGAGGAAGGTCGAAGGATGGCAAAGGCCGTCTGTATGAACAATCTCTTCGCTGGGCTCAAGGGGGCATTTGTGATCTACGTCAGCTCTGAAGGAACGGCTGTACAGATGGCCAGTGCCTCAGCTTCATGTCTCATTGGAAAGGCTCTGCTGTTACCTGCGTCTCCACTGTCAGCGTAAGGAAAGGGAATTTATCCTCTAGGCGAGGCTTTACCTGAGAATAAAAGGACAAGAATTGCTTTATGGGCATGCCTTCCGTTCCCCAGCTTCATAGTAGAACTGTCTTGTAGCTGAGAACGGCTTGCAAGCAGCTGGCTAGCACAGCAGTTAATAAGCAACAACATATTCATTTTGCTTTTGTCTCTTTGACTGCTTGATTCCTTACTTCAGCTGAGGACCTGCCTCGTCTACCCAGTGGGACACGGTTGAGGCAGGGTATGTGAGAGAGCAGGCTGACATGCGAGCAATGCTGCGTGTTGGCAGTCTTCTCCTCTCAAAGCGGCTGGTGGGTTTTGACCTGAGCACACGCTGTTGGGCACGCAGCCGTAGGCCTTGTCTGGAAGGTACCGGCAGAAGTCTCCACCTGCACAGCAGCACTGAGGGGCATTGGGTCAACACTGACTCAGAGGACTTGGTCATATTTTCAAGACTTTTAAGTCTTTGAAGTTAAACCATATCCCCTTGTCCAGCTCATTGCAGGAGCCTGACCAAGGCTGTTAAGCTTTCAGACAGCAGCCTTTCTTCAGAGCTGTAGTAATCCTACCTAACCCTGCTGGGCGTTTGCAGAGGGACAGGTGAAGAGAGAAACACCCTATCCCTCCTCCTTTCTGCTTCAGGAATTTAATTCTACTATATATGATAAAATTAAAACAAGTAAGAACATTCAGAGATGAGCAGATGACAAGAATTCACCTGCATATTTGGGTCACTTCAGGAATGCTTGCTCGAACTGACATCAGTCCCTTTTTCACTCAGACTGGCACATCCAAGAGGTGAAGGAGGGCAGGAAAGGATCAGCCGAGTGACAACGGTACAGCACAGGCAGAGTTGTTCTTTGGTGACTTGTCAGTGAACTGTGTTGCAGGGATGCTTCGTAGACCTCTAATGTTATTAAGCTCCCTTCCTATGCCTTTGATTTTGAATACAAACAGGAAGATGAAGTCGACTGCAGGCTAGAAAAGCCCTGAACAGTAACTAACAGTAACATCATCTTCCTTATGTGCAAATCCACCCAAACCCACTGACTCGCAGGGAATCAAACTACAGTCAAAATAGAGTCAAGAGAATGGCCAGGCCACAAGGCTGCAGAGATCCTTGCTTCTCCTCATAGATCTATACCCCACCACTAAAACATGCATCAGCTCCACGACCAGGCTGCCAACAAATTTTGGGCCAGTAGCTTTCCAATTCAAAGCACTTCAGCACTCAAGTATTACCACAGACATTCTCAGATGTAGTCATCCCCATAGCACAAGTGAATGTCACAAACACCCCTACTTTACAGCTGGAGAATTGAGGGACAGAAAGGATCAGTAATTTTCTCAAGGTCAGGGGCAAAACAGGGTTTTTAACCCACATATTCCAAGTCCTAGGCATTATCCCAGCTCTAAAACTCATGTCTTCCTTTCCAAACATAGCAGTCACCTCACTTACGTTAAAACTACTAACACTGTGCCACAGAAAGGGGAACAAAGATAGACAGCCTGAGTTTTACATATGTATCAGGCAGAAGGAAGAATAGATCACAGAAATCCTGGCAGCCAGTTTTCACCTTCAATTGCCGTAACACACTTCTGTACAATTATTTCTCTGTGTATGCAAATATATTTCCCTTGTCATATCCATTAGTAAAATCCATAGCGCTACCTAAAATAATCCGAAGGCACAGTAATTAGAAATATAATGTTATAAGAGGTGATGTACACTAAGAGCACAGAACAACTATACATGAGTCAGGAACTGCAGGGTCTGTTACCTGTTCTAACACATGTTGATGTGTGACCTTGAGCAAGTCGTTTAATTTCTCTATGCCTTCAATAAAACTTATCTTGTAAAATCAAGATAATAGCATTAAACTTGTCTACATCAGATGAAGGTTTTGATACTTAATCAATAGAGATTTGTAAAAAGCTTTGAGATCCTCTAAAAAAAAGAGAGAGAGGGAGAGAGAGAGAGAGAGAGAAAAACAGCCACATAAAATGTTCCAGCAATATCTAAGGTTAATGAACAAGAGGAAATACAAGTTATACTGTTGATATGTTAAGGGTGAAGCGGGCCAGGGTGTTGAAGCAGCAGAGGGGCAGTCATGGTCATGCCATAGTAAAAGAGAACATATTTTAGTTATAAAAATCTCCGATGCCAAGTGACTCTGTCAAGACATAAGTGTGTTATATCATTTAAGGGGCTGTTTCTTACAGGTTTTGGACCAACTGCTTCTAAGCTCAGAGATATCAAAGAGACTATTTCTGAATTTAGATCTCACTCCTTTCCTTTATCCCCTCAGGCTGTGGCAATTCACAGTTGCCTAGTAGGCTGGATGTTATTATTTCCCTGGCAGTATAATACCACCATCAAAAACTGATGCAGTGCTGGGTGATCAATATAATGTATATAATAATGTATCAATAATGTATTTACCTAAACACACTCTAAAAGCTATTCCTAACTTTTTGACTATGGTTCCATTTCTTTATTTTCTTGGTCTTTTCACCTTCAGATCTCAAATCAAAGCAGAAAAACTGAAACAACATGTGCATAGAGGGGAGAAAGAATCTGTTCTTTTGATATTTCTTGTCTGAGCAGAATTAGGAGATCTCAGAGAAGATATGATGCCGCTGAGAGCCATTTCAACTATTCCGAGATACTCTTCTGAATTTATAGTACAGAGATTCTGATAAGATAATCTGAATTAAACCTAATCTTCCAAGCCTTTCTTTGAGATACATGTGTCACCTGTATCCGTATGTCATCTCTGGAAAGGCCATGGACATTGGTCAACTGTCTCCTTGGACTGATCTTCAGTCAGTTCCCTTCAGAGCTCCGGCCCTTTTACTTCAAGAACAAACTGAATTTTCTTCTGCAATATTTAACTGCGATATTTTGTTGGAGGTATAGGAAATAGGCAGGTGATGTCCTCTCATTCTTCAAACAAATGAGTCCTAGGTCTCCGTAACCTTCCTGACAGCAGCCAAGTAAGCTCTGCACACTTTAATTCCCAAAGATGAGCTGGGGATTCGCATGTTACTTACTGAGGTATTACATGGAATTTTAATAGGCCTTTAACAGGACTCCTGTGAGTTCAACAGCTGATCCAAACAAGATCTCTGTTCCAAGGCCTAATCCCATTATAGCCTAAAAGGATCTCCTTCAGAGAAATTGTTTTGTCTTAAGGCAGTGCTGGAAAGAAAGAAGACGACAGAGACAGAGAGAAAGAAAAGAATGGGAGACAAGTTTAAAGAAAAAGTTATATGAAAAAAGATGAGTAGAGAATTCTAAAAAAAAAAAAAAAAGGTTGTGTACAGCTTTTTTTTTACCTGACTAGTTAGCACTTCATGTCAAAATCCCCTCAGCTTAACAATCACGAGAACTGAGTGAATAATTTAAAAGGAATAATTTATTCAAAGAACGTGGCATATTGATGCATATTCACATATTGTCTGAAGAGATCACAAAGTTCTCAAAATTTCATATGTTATTCAGATCTACTTGCCAGTTTCTTCAGCCGAAAATTTTTTGCTTCCAGATACTTTACAACTTAACCCATGAAAGGAAACAACTGACTCTAAGCACAGAGTGGTTTTCTTTTGTTTGTATACAAAGCCTCCAAAAATAAATCATTATTTCAATAACTGCTCAACTGATGCCACAGTACAGTCATGAGTTTCTCACAAATACCCTCGTCCTTTCTTTTCTAGTCCAGAGGTTATATACCTGAATTTTGTGCAAGTACATGCACGTACTTACTTGCACACATGCTCTGCCAATCACTGGATTTGTTGAGCATCATAGAAATTAAAAAAGCAACTACATTTGTCACCCACAGAGCTCCCAGTAAAGGATCTGGACAAAATCTGTCACAAATGGTTAAAGATGACACGTGTAAATATGTATTAGAAGACATGGAGATATCAATGAACACGCAGGAGTGATCTGTGCTAATACATGTTTCTTCCTGTGGTTCTTAGCCAACTTCATGAAGCCCATATGGCATCAGGGCAACCAATTAGAGCTGATGAACATATGCCTTTCCTTTGCATTGTAAGGGCTGAGGAGCTGGGAGCTTTGCAGCATAGATCAGGCCAGTTGTCCACGCTGCTTTAGCTTAACAATGTCTCCCTGCAATGCAAATGAAGACATTTCATTTAAGGGAAGGGACTAGAACAGCAAGACTAGACCTGAACACCTGGGAAAATCTTGGCTCTAGGAGAAGATTCACATATAGCTCCAGTACGGTCTAGAAGAGATACACTGCACCCATCATATTCACTGGTTTCATTGCTTCCCTCCTTGCCTGTGCTACCGTGATGAAGCAAACGGCATCCACAGCAGGTTGTCTGTCTGAACGTGCCCTCCTGGGTGCTGCCAGGATGGTCCTGGCTGCCCCGGGCTCTCAGGGAGCTTTAGCACATCAGAGCCTGTGTTTCTGCGGCATTTAAGACTAGTGTAACGTACAGGTCACAGGCTGAAAACTATTAAGAAACAATTTGCTTCTACTAATCTGTTTGGGGCCTTCCCTGCATGGCTCTTCATCAGTGCTATTCACCGAGTGAACACACTTCACCTCCTGTGGGGCGGAGGTAATTATCCCTTGTGAATTAGCCCCTCAGTCACTTCTCTGGAGACACCTCGTGGGCCTAAAACACACTTATATATATGTATACACACACACGTGCATGCGCGCACTGATATCAGTTGCAGCAATAATTGCAGACATATTTCCCACAGAATCCTTCTCCCCTGCTTTTTTGCCCTCCCTGCAACATGTTCCAATTTCATAGTGTTTACTAAATTAGCACTTACGGAAATATTTCCATTTTCTTCCACATCATGGCCATTTGCCTTCAGGGCCCCTCTTCATGGGGGTTGCTGAGCATCACTGCATTAACCCTGTGGGAAATACTCTGTAAGAGCGGGTCTGTTGAAAGGCATATAGCACAGTAGCTCTCCCCTTTCCATTTATTTTGGCAGTTTGTGCCCCAGGCCCATGAAGTCTCACAGATCCTTTTACAGTGGAGGCCCACCTTGTGCCTGCCTCTCCACAGAGGTGAAACCTGAGCAGGTATCTGCTCAGGTGCAAGGCAGCACCAGGACCTCTCACTTGTTCTGTGAGGAGATGTCCTATGTGCATCTAGGGTCTGCCAACAAGTGATGCAAGAGTCATGAAAAGTAGGAGGTAATCTGGGACAGCCCTGAGGGATAAGAAAGACTCAAAACACCTCATGCTCAGAAAAGGCCCACTGGGAAACATACAATTTTTAGCAATTCTAAACATAGTGTAGGATAATCTAATTTTGACACAATTTGCAGTGCAAAAGTCTTGAAGTGATGTATAGCCTGTTTTTATCTGTACAGCAAATGTGGTTTGCACTGGGCGCTTCTGAGCATGGTCCGCACATGACTTACAAGTTATTTCCATCCCATCTACAGAAGCTCTGGCTGCCTGTGCAAGCCCAGGTGCTCAGAACCACAGAAAGTACACCTGGAAAGATCTCCAATGGCTCATCTAAGATAGACATCCATTATGCCATTGGCAATAGCCAAAGTAAGCGTGTTTGTCCAGATTTTTACCTGCAACAGAAAGCCTGCAAAACCCCTCAAATAAACCTTGCTACAGTGATTCAGGTTGAATACTACTTTCTGTTTCTCCTATTCTCTATACTCCTAGCCAAAAATAAGCTAAGAACTTTGCTGGTGTCACATGAAAGGTATGATTTTGTTTTGCAGGGAGGAGAAGAAGGGAAGGTGAGAGATTCAGGAGCCTGTGGATTTAGTAACAGATTGGCTTTTCATTAAGAGGAGCTCCGAAACCTAATGAAATCAGTCAGAGTCTTTTTCACTGGCTTTGGTGGACTTTGGAGGAGGCCCTAATTTAGGCACCTAGCTGCAGGGATACAATTACCACCCTTGATCTCCGTGGTGGATGTTAACAATCACTTCTGTCACACTCACAGGCGCTGACAGAAATTTGGGCATCATTTCTGAGTACACGTTTGTTCCAAGACTGACTCAAGCTTTGAACTCCAGCCTCAGGGCAATGCATACAGATAATGGGTTTCCCTTCATCTGATATATAGACGTTGCTGCTCATTTACTAGCTGCTGTGGTATTTGGTTGCTGCAGTGTCCAATCATAATGTTTACAGATTGCAGCTGGTACCGAACATGACAAAAAAGATCCTGTATAAGGCTGGTTTTGGAGTGTTACTATGATCCATGGGTTTTATTTTGTTTTGTTGAAGCTAAAACCAGTTGTAAAACTAGCCTAGCTTCCTAAATAACCACATTTAAATATAACTGTGTTTAAGAAGTGCAGAAAAAGCTCCATCATTGTCATATTATTCACACTGGCATTTCTGAACAAAAATGGATTTACACTTTCAATTTTGAAATTCTAGTATATAACAAAAAAAATGTTAGGAGAAAAAGGTCAACTTTAATGTGAAATGCAAAACATCATAATGAAACATCTTGATCAACCATAACATACCTCCTCACGCACTGCAGAATTTTTGCTCATGATAAGAGTTGAAATTTTGAATTTTCAATTTCTAATACTTTTTCTTTAAAATAATTTATCAGAAGTAGGAAAACAATTTCTCTGCCATCCTAATTCAAATACAAATCGACTTTTTCACATCCTTAGATCCTGAAGTCCCAAAGTAAAATTCTGTTGGAACAACAAAAGTCACACTGGAAATGAAGATGACCATATGAATGGCTAGAGAGGCGAAACAGCAAAAAAGGGAGGCTGCAAATAGACTAAGAGGGCCCGATTGCAGTAAGCAAACAATGTGCTTTGTCAGAAACATGGAGTTGTTCTATCTTCATAATAGCCACAATCTTCATAGACTCTAGACTTTATTCTTTCAGATTTACGGGAAGACTGGAAAACAAAGCCAAAACAAAAACAAAAGCCTGCACACCACAGGAACACAATAATTGCTTTGTGTAAAATATTGTTAGAAAAGAAAATCAGCAATAGCAATAGAAAGAAAGAAATCGTCCCAAGTCTATTCTGTCCACACGTCCACAAAAAAAAAAAAAAAAAAAAAGCCTCAGACAAACTGCCAACAGATTCCACTAAGCATAATTTCTTGCCTGAAGTTAACAAGAGCTGGATATTCGCAGTGTGTCATCACCAGCCCATCAGCCCTTCCTCTGTCTGGCATAGTATCTTAAGGCCTAGGGACCAGGAGTGACACATCCCAACAGTTGTTGTATTGATTTTAATTCTAAGTTGAGCTCTCCGTTACATACCTGATTCTACTGTAATATTAATTACAAAGTCTCCCTCTGCTCTGGCCCCGCTATGTCATTTGTTATCAAAATGCAGCCACGCAAGTGACTGCCGCCTGGAATCCATTTTTCATTAACACGAGTGACCAGTCCTATGTTAAGCATCTCTGGGTTCTGGATGACATTTGTTAAACACCGTCTCGTAGATCGTAAATCACTGTAGTGTTTAAAGAATTCCTCCGCTGAGCAGTGGGGAGCTAATCTCTGTCTGCTGGTTTTTAATTGAGTAAAACAAACGACGATGAAACCCTCTTTAGATACACTCAAGTCCTTTCCATCGGATTAAAATGAGCTGAAACCTCTCCCTTTGGGACCACGTGCTGGCTAGTGAGGGAGGGTGAGATCAGCTAAGAAGGGACTTATTGCAATAATCCTCTTTTTCCTTCCATCACCTCTCCCTGTTCAAAGGAGCAGCAGATGGTGAGGGATTGAGAAGGAACAATACCAAAAAACTTAACAGATTCTCTGAGGAGACAGTCCTCACAGGCTCTGAGCTCCAGTACAGTCCATGTGTTGGATCTTTCATGCTTTCTGAGAGAGTCCTTGCCCCCATACCTCCAAGCCCCCTAAGGAAATACGATCTTTATTCTTTTTGTACCACTTGTACATAGAGACTTTCATGTTAGTAATTAAAAAGCTGTGCCTATATCAGGCTGCATCATTGCCCAGAAGATCAGGAACTAGAGGAGTTGCCTAAGCACCTAACAGAGCAACAGCCCAGGAGAATGGGGCCACCCGGCTCCCCTGACCAGCCCAGATCCCTGCAAATGTCCAATACTCCAAATGGTCCAAAGGGTATGGCTGACAGATCAAAGCTGGTATTGGAACAAGTATTTTAAAAAGCAGTGTAGATTCAGTTCCCTGCTCTATACGACACATCCCATTTGAGCATGCAGAGGTACCAGCTCTGCTGTGAGGCCGTGCTCCCTTAATTCCAGATTGAGACACTCAGCATTTACTTTATGGACTTAAACTAAATGCCCAGATGCCTATCTTACGTCTTTGTGTTAGGCTGGATAAAGCACATTAGGGCTAGAGAGGGTGTCGGGGGAGTCTGGAGTCCTTGGGACCCCATTCCTGCTTCGTGCTGTGACTTTCACGGTTGACTTTGTTCTGGTTTTAGGACTCCATCCAAGGACCCTTGGGACACACATTTCTTCTCCTTATTTTGCCATTTTCCAGTTGGTCAGCACTGATTGCTTTTCCCTCCTGTGTTTTTTATTATGGTGCTGGTTGATTTTCCTCCTTGTTTGTGTGCTAGCCTCATCAGTGATGCTATCAGCAGGTCATCAATACCAGCCGTGAGAATAAGGTCTGTGTTTAACTTGTGCTCAGAGGGAGCAAACTCTTCCCAGCCTTTCTGTAGAGCTAGATTCTCCTTTCTTTGAGACTCTGCTGAGATCTCAAACGCACAAGAAAAGCAGAAGGTGCTTTCCAAAGCCAAGTAGTTGGTTCAATCCCCTTTCCTCCCCTCTGCAAAGAGATACTCATAGTTAAGTAATCATATACATGAGTCAGGTTTCCTAGATTTTTATGTAGGCATGGTAAATATCTTGTTGATATAAGGGTGGACTTGAATAATCCCATATGGGGAACCCTCCACTTATCTCCCAGCTGGGTAAGACGAAGTTTAAAGGCAGGAAATTGTGATGGTAGGTTGTTGTTTTATTTTAAGCTTCAAATCCCATGCTCAGAGATGCGTAGCACAGCTCCTTTTTATGATATAATTAATCATCATTCCATTCAACGTAGTAAGAGGATCTAATGGGATATATTGTCCCATTTTAATGATAAGCACGTCAGATAACATAAATAGGTCAATTGACGTAATTGCAGTAAATACAGAAAAAAAACCCTCAATATTTCAAGATGAATTATGTAATTTACATAATTATGTCTAAAAATGGCATGTCACTACTAAGTGTGCTCATCTAGCCCTACCCTATGCTTTTCTCCTCCCCATTGCGCAGGAATGCATTACTAGACACTGTCATACGTGACTGGAAATCTCTCCAGGTTCTCTGGCTTTGTCAGGGATGTTTAATGTTGTTTAGATGGGAGCGTTAGCTTGACTCGCTCAGCGCAGGAAACCAGCGGCCTCCCGAGCAGAGCTCTGCGTCACCCCGCGTTTCGTCAGGGGTCTGCGTGCAGGCGGAGGCTGTCCGGACCATGAAGGAGGAACACAGTGATCCAGGACGGCGCTGGACTTGTCCCCTCCGAGGCAGCGTGAGGCTAATGTACAAGAGCGGATCTCCTCATAGTACCCAGAACAGCGGATTTGTAATGTTTTACTTTTCCAAGTGATGTTGCTTATGCTGATGGGGCATGGAAGAAGGTGATGTTAGGAAGTGCAGAGCATCCTTTTAGCCTGGGGCTGAGCCCTCTCCCTGGGCTCGCTGCCTTCGACAGCGAGTGCCCTCACAGCCACCCTGGGCAGAGGAGTCCCCTTCCACAGGACACGGGTTTCTTCAGAGAAAGAAATAAGGCTGTTCTGTTAAAATATATCAATTTGCTGTGAAGGAAAAATCAAAATGAATGCCCAGTAGTAAAGATTTTGTCGAGTCCACTTTTTGCTGCAAGGCACAGTGTTCAGGCAGCTATCGACAATCTAAGGGTGCTGCCAGCCTGGGCTCCCCAAAGCCCTTTTGATTCCTTCATGCTGTGGGATTTACAGCTGGTTACAGACCCAAACTCCCTCGGGAAAAACAGGAAATATCTGCCCCAGACTTCAGTGGATCTCTTATCTATCCAGATGAAATTGTCTTCACAGACTTGGGAGAAAAAGGCTGGTGAGTGTCTCCAAGCCCACTTTTGAGTAGGACCAAAGAAAAAAAAAGTTATCCCAAACTTCAGTTGAATAATACTAGATACACCTCTGCGCTATACCACTAAGTCCGGGTTGCCTCTTTCTCCTGCCTGGGTTGTACAAAGAGGACTGACCCCCACAAATCAATTTTAGTTCAAGTACATCCTTACATCCAAAAGTCCAGCTTTTGGTCTCGGGGCAGATTCTAATGGGGGAAAGGTGGGGCACTATTACATGTCTAAAATGAGGATAATGGGATCCAGATCAGTGAGACTGTATGGAGAATTAGTAGTTTGGAAAGAAAAAAAAAGCATCTAAATTGTGTTTAAAGTTCAGGCAGATAGGTTAACCCAGGCTTACTCTTGTAGTGTGTGCAGCTGAAATGTCATGGCTGGGGGGAAAGAGAGGGATAAATCAACCCAGTAGCTGTTCCCCTTCCCTTTACCCTGCTTCTTTTCCCCCGCCCTTTCCCCTAAGTCTCTGGGCCTGTGCTTGTTCATTTAGCTGTGCAGAAAGCCATTTTCACTGCCCCTGTACATTTTACCAGCCACGTCTGAAAATCAGGAGAGAGAACTCTGGCTGGCAAAGTGCACAATTTGCTCTTAGCTACAGTCTAGTAATTGAAAACTGTCATTCTGCGGGAAAATTGCAATGCAGTGCAAGAGCAGGAGCAGGCTGGAGTTTGTCACACTGCATCTTGAGATTTTGTAACTAGTTTCTGCTGAACTTTTCCCCCTCTGGGCTCTGGTAGCTTGCTTGCTATTTACCAGCCCCTGGGAGAATTGCTATTGAAATACTTTGGTGGCTGTTATGCTTGTTTATACTTCTTTTTGTTTCCAGGGCCAAAGCAGGGAGAGGGGAAGATGAAATTGGATTTAAAGACAGGGAACTTGGGCCAGTGCAAGATTCCCACGACTCTCATCATTTATTTTTAAGTACGAAGGCAGGGGAACCCTGGAGGTACTAACAAGTTATAATACAGATTTCAGTTATACTAATTACCTTGCTTTTAATGTTTGGGTGACACAGGTTGTGTAACAATCCCAGCGTAATAAGGTCAGGAAAGCAGAGAGCTCTGGGCAGTGCAATAGCACCAGCCAACAGGAGGGATGGAGACACGGGCCCAGCACATTTCTAGCAAAGCAGCTCCACACTCCCTGCTCAAGCACTTCCTATGCTGGATTAGGGAGAAAATACATCTCCACTGGGAAAATACACAACTCTCCTTTATTCCTTGCTATTCTGGGGGCGGAAGGTCTGTTGTTTGATTATTCTCTACTGGCTTTACTACAGCAGGATATCTTCCTGCAACTTCCTTCTCTGGTTCAAACCAGAATCTACAGAATATGTTATGACAGTGGGAATTAGGCTGGTGACAATATCTGAGTGGCAAATCTCCAAGCAGCACTTAGA
This sequence comes from Dromaius novaehollandiae, assembly GCF_036370855.1. Taxonomy (NCBI): domain Eukaryota; kingdom Metazoa; phylum Chordata; class Aves; order Casuariiformes; family Dromaiidae; genus Dromaius; species Dromaius novaehollandiae. The sequence goes on from NC_088117.1 coordinate 6,072,981, forward strand.
GCCACATCCACCATGGGGTATGACTTCTTCCAAAGGACCCTTCATCCTTAAAATTTGCTTTCTCCACGAGCTGTCTGAACCCTTGAAGATGCTGCTCCTGGAAATGTTTCCTTCATTATTGTCCTACCACAATGCCTATGTCCCTTTGTGTGCCTTATCTCCAGTGGGAAACAGCAGTACCGTTCGCTCTCAGTCAGCTATGCCACAAGAAGAGCTTGGGTCTCCTGACTAGCAGCTTTGTGCCATGCTGGCTGGACCACACCATGCTTTTCACAACTTACTGATTCAAGCAGAGAAGTCACATCCTGCCATATTGTAGACTGCAGCTTGTAAAAGACTGCTGTAAGACAGAGTATCCACAAATCAAAAGTTGTGAATTACAGGTAGGGATGGAGCAACTTAACTTTTTTTTATATATGTACATATGTATGTAACAGTTGGAGTTTTCTTATCTGAAATTTTGTTTCACAGCAAAGCTTGATTTTGATAACTTGTTTTTTCTGAAGAGGAAAAACACTGAAAAAAGTTTGAGAGTGAAACTTCTTGACTACCTTTAAAGATAAGTGGCCAGCTATCTGGATAACTGCCAAGCTATGACAGCAAATGCCAGGTGATGACTGCTCAATTTCATGCAACACTCATGATAATGTCATTTCTCCTGGTTGAAGTATCGATCACAATTGACATTTCTTACCATTTCTGTTCCTTTTTTGATTAAAAAGCAGAAGTTTATTATCTGATCCAGATTTTTACACAAACACTGTTTTTTTCTAGAACTGTCCACCAAAGAAGTGGGCAAATAACATTTTATCTCCTCTATTTTTTTTTTTGAAACTGGTTCAGTCCTTGTTTATGATAGCATCATGTTTTTTAGTCAAATGGTGTGGCTGGTCACCTCTGTCATGGGAATTTGTCTCACTCCCAGATTGAATAGCAAATATTTTAAGAAGGGAATAATGAATAGTCAATATTGACCTTCTAGGATCTCTTCTCACTTGAATACTTATTTTGTTCTCCCTAGTCACAGTCTGTCTACAGTGGGGCTGCCTGTTAGGCTCAAAACCCATTTAAGATATAACCATCTGCTCTGCTTCTGACAGAGGCACCTTGAAAAAGACACACTGAAGCAACCCCAACCCCCCCTCAAACCAAAAAGTGAAGTGATGTCTAGAGGACTGGTAGACTGTGAGCCTTACTGTGTCACCTTGAAAACATGTCTATTTTTTCCCTGCAGAGAGTAAAGCTCTTGCCAATCTCAAATCTTTGGATTAAAAGGCAGTGCAAGAGGGAGCAGCAGCTGCTGGGACATAATGTCTTGCTAGGCTCAGGGCTGCCTAGGGTAGGCTTGCAGGGCTGGGTTCAATCCTGATGCAATTGGAGAACATATCCTCTCGCATGAACCAAAGAGGGTTGATGAAAGGCTTCAGACCTATTCAATCCTCCCAGTTACTCACCCCAGAGCCTGTCTGGAGGTGACTGCTGGGGTGCATGAAGCGGCTTTGGACTGAAGTGCTCATCTTAGATCCCCTTAGCACCATTTTAGGGGGAAGGGAGGAAGAAGCTTGGGGGAAGAAGGGATTTGGTGATTTATTCCCATTTACAAAACTTGGGTTAGATTCCAGGAGGGGGGTATGTGAGGGATATAAACCACATGTATATGAGCTATTCAAAGAAAGCTACAATTTATCAGTTAATTACCAATATTTCGTGATAAACTAAGCTTCTGGCCTGAGGAGGGAACATATTCCCATCTGAACTTGGCTATGCAACACACAGGAGAATTGTATGGCTTTGGAAATATCAAAAATATTCCTTCTAGGCCAGCTGTATTGAAATCTGGACTGTTTCAGGTCCTTGCATTTTTTTTTTCCTAACACTAAAAAACCTTTTTCTCCATGTCTTCATCAAAATGCACATCTCAGAGCAGAGCCATGGCAGCTAGGACCAACAGGCTGCCTTCTGAAGTGTCTTTCGCTGCGAAGGAGAGATGTGGCTGATGCGTAATAGCTCTTCTCCTGTGATACAAGAAAAAAGGCCTTGCCAGCTTGCTTAGCATAGAGCAGGGAGAAGTGGTTTTGTGCAGCACTGAGCTTTCAGAAGCTCTCTATCTTGAGCTTTAAATGGGTCCTGGATGCCTTCTGTACTGTTTTGCCACGTGGACTCCCCAAACCTTCATACCATGGGTAAAGACTGCTTTTATTGTGGCACTGCAGTTAGCGTCTGCATGCATGCGTGCGCTTTTGCTTGCATAAACACCATTCTTCGTTTCCTGCCAACATAAAGTGGCCCTTTTTTTCTCCAATGGGACAGCAAGTAACTTATGTAATTAGGGGAATGAGCTGAGACGAAGGAAAAGGCTCTGGCTGAAACCTCGGAGGAGCAGGAGGGGAAGCATCCTGACAGATGCCTTTTGTGATGCTGTTGGTTAAACACTGCCACGTCCCTTTGTTCCATTCCCCAGCCCGCCTGTGCGTTCCCAACACCCACACGGCCCAGGCAAGACAGACTCTTCCCAGAGACACCAGAGCAGAACAGGCTCCATGCGCTCACCTCTGGCCACCCCATATCAGTGGCTGAGCTAATGCAAACTCCCAGCACCCCTTCCTCCATGGTCACTATTTTATCTACTTCATCGCTACAGAGACTGCCCAAATTACACAGTGCCATAGAGCTCCCTCTCTTATAAGACCTTCTCCTTTCTGTCTTGGGCTATTTAGCTGTGTTGCCTCCAGGAGCAGTTAGAGCTCCCTGATGGTATTTTATTCCATGCATGTTTCTATTCAAGCTCTGGCTACTCCCTTTAACTCCAAGGAAGCTCCGTGCCTCTTGCTGTCTGTCCCTGCTTTGGCTGGGAGCGCACTCGTCTGCCACGGTGCAGCCAGCCCTTGCAGAGGTGCTGGGGGAAGGCGCAGGCAGCTGTCTCTTCTGTCTTTTCTTCCCTCCCTCCTGCTCCTCCTTTCCACGGGGGAAACTGGCCATTGTGGTTGGCATCGAGGCAGATGGCAGCACTAAAACTAAGAGCATTAATTACTACTATTATTTTTAGCAGAAACATATTGCAGGCAGCATGATTCAGAGCTGTCCAAGCGCTGGTGAGAGGCTGAGCACTCAGTGCTGAGCCTCTGGCAAGAGTGGGGAGAACAAAATGATCATTCCTCCAAAACTTGGGGAGAGCCGTCATTTATCGGTCTATGCCTCACCCTCAGACACATGCCAGGAACGAGTGCGCACAAGGGAAATTCAAATGGGAAAAGCTCCCATATTCCCACTGTTAGAAATCAAAGCTTGGGTGGATCATGCTGTTGCTTTCACTGGCACATTTCCATGGGCATCAGCAATGTTCCTGTAGATGTACAGCTTTGGTGCTGTGAGTGGGAGACAAATCAGTCCATGTATTTTAATCTCTAACGTTTTATTGGCGCTGTAAAACATGGGATGAAGTGCTGTATGAACACAAAAGCAAGCAACAGTCTCGGCTTAAAGAATTTACAGCTGAAGAGATGAGACAATGGTTGGGGGGAAAGAGAGAGTGCTTCCAATTTTACAGCCTGAGAGCTGAGGTGTGCAGGGGATGGTTCAGAGACACTTGCGTGGTTCCTAATCACAGGAAACACGGAAATTAAATGTGACTTGTGCTTCTGATATATATGTACTGTTGGAAAGGTCACAAAGAGCGAACAGCAGAGCTGGTAACTGCAAGTAAACCACTATTGCATCGATTTAACCACATAGTTAACCTCACTGCTAAAGCCCATGATCCAGCAAAATATCTGAGGTGAGATCTAAACATGGGCTTAAAATAAACACTTGTTCAAGTGTCTTTTTAAATAGAGATGGATTTAAACCCATTCTCAGAGGTGAGTGTGTTCTTCAAGGGTCTACTAAATTGAGGCATAGAGTTGTAGTTAGAGTCAAATAGAGAAATGAAAGAAAATACTTGCAAGATATATTATTCTGAGAATTCTGTGTTCACTCATTAAATCGTTTATTAATGACTTCTTGGGAAAAAAAGAAAAAAATCACCAGATAAGTTATTTAACAAAACCGCACAAATTCAGCATGTAACACATTCATCAGAATCTATTCAGCCAGCTTCGATGCTTGGACACAGGCCTGTTTTCTCGTCTAATTTCCCAGGCAGGAAGACTGCCAAAAAGTGGAAATGATGCTGTAAGAATGAAGAGCGGCTTTTCAGCGGCCAAATACCTAAATGATGTTTACACGGACACTTAGCATCTCACTCCCTAAAAGACACATTCCTGCGTCCCATCTGGGCATGGGGTTTATTTTTTTTAATACTTATTTTGGACCTGGGGGGAGAGACAGGATATATTTGTCCATGGGACCAAACATATCACACTGGATTCATTAAAGAGGGATGGATTGGAGGCAGCAGTTTCTCTGTGCCGAGCTATTGAAAGTGAAATGGGATAATTGCCACAGTTACAACGAGACTGATCAAGCTGCGAGAAACAAGTTTCAAATTGTACCAATCAGCCCTAATCCGAAGGAGTTATTAACAGAGCTCTACCCTGGTGAGTCCGCATCTGCTAACTTGAGATAATGATTTATATCACCCTTTATGAAAGTTCCAATTTATCCTAATTCAATAAGGGAAAGCGAGCAAGCTCCGAGGGAGTCGCAGACAAGGATTCAGCACGAACCCCTCGGCTGCCCTCCCTCTCCCAGGTGGGGAGCGGCGGCTGTGCCGTCTCATCCACTGACGGAAGCCATGGGGACGAGACAAAGAAAGGAGCAGGGAGCAGAGGAAAGTCTTACGACAAAAAAGGGTCTGCCGCGAAGCTCAGCAGGCAGAGAGAGACCCGTCCTGAGAGGGGGTGGCTTGGGTGCCGTCTCCAGACCTGCCTCTTGTGGTCTGGGCGAGCATGGGCAACTCACGCAACACCTCTGTGCCTCAGTTTCCCTTTTAGAGCATAACTGCAAGTTTAGAAATCTTGCCTTATTTTGGAAGGCTTCTTGAAAGAGGTAAATGCAGCATTTGGTTAGTTTTTTTTTAATATCATGAGGGGATGTAGGAGTACAAAGTGCTTTACTCTGAGCACATGTATGTCAGTGTGATTTTGTAGCCTTTAGCACAACTGAAGAATAGGACTGGCCATGAGGAGGTGGTATGGAAAGGGCAGCTGACACCTCCACTGGGACAAGAGCAGCAATCTTGAATGCCTGGACAATGGAAGTTTTGCTTGGTCCTTTAAAACAGGAAAAAACCACAGTGCTTCAAAGGCTGCAGGCTCACCTTATATTGTCAGGCATGTTTTTGTGAACACAGAGGCTGTTTAAGACTTTGGGAAAGGAAAAGGCTTTGGACCATGTGGAAGATCTGCCCAGCATGCTACCTTTGGAGCCTGAAATAGCATCAGAGATGGAAGTTGGGCAGTATCCCTTGAAGAAAACACATGAAATTTGCTGGATTTTCAGGGTATGGTGATGCTGTAGTCCCAGCTATATTATGGTGCACTTAAATAATCCCTGGCTCTTCGGTGAACATTCTTATTACAACCCAATTCAGAGCTGCCACAAGGCTGCTCTAACTTATAACACAAGTCAAATATCACCCCTGAGTCCTACATGTCCCTTACTTCCTGCACACACAGAGTCCTTAACTGATTCCCTCAGGATTTAAAAAAGTGCATAATAGTAGGGCACAGATATTTTCAATTTCCATTTGGTCTTTCACTAAATGAACCAGAATATCAAGATTTCTGCATTTTGTTCTCCTCCTGACGGGACACTTTATGTTATTTGCTGTGTTTGCACAGTTCTAGTATCTGCAATGTTTGCTTGGCTCTTTTTTTTTTTTATTTAAACACATTTGTTCCAATAGCATTCCTGACCTATTTTACTGTTATTCTGTGAACGCTCATTGAGTGATAGTTTTTGCCTTCATTTCAGGAATATTCCAAGATAGTAAAAATACTGCAAGCAGTTCAGTGACTATTTGTGAAAAGGTTCACAGCCAAAGGGCTTTCTTCTTTCTTTCTTTCTTTCTTTTTAAGGATACCTTGACATTTGATTGACTTCATCCTATTTCTAAAACTTTTAAGCATCTAATTAGATTACAGAAACTACTTCCCACAACTGAAATGACCAGTGATACACTCTCAGTAGTGACTACTGCATAGCTGAGTACAGAAAGATGCTTGCAAACAGGCTGAGAAATGAGACAGATTTGCTCAGATTTGCTCCTGACCTAGGAGGTACTGTTCAGTCTTTTGCCTCTAAAGTGTTCAGTGAACCAATTTTGATGGGAGGCATTTCTCATGCCTCTTTATGGGCCCATCTCAGAGAGTTCCTGTTCCCTTCCCTTCCACAAAAGAAAAAAAAAAATTGCATTATTTCATATATAAGCTCCTTCTAGGTTTTACTGTTTTACACCATTTCAATGGCAGCAGCGTCTGCCTTAAAACTCCCTGAGGTTACTTCCCTGATACCATGTGTGTTCATAGCTGCTGAGCAAGGAACATGCTGGCTTTCTGGTGTAATGCAAGTTTGCAGTACTAACGCATGTCTTTGCAGCCTGTTGAAATATTGCCAGGAGACTATTTCCCATTGCAGTCAAAAACAGTCTTTCTTCTGTGTTAAGGGCTTTAAACAGTATCTTGAGCCAGTCTTCAATTGCCATTGATGCTTACCCTATTTGTGTCAGGCTGTTTGGGAGAATGATACACTACGGTAGTGCTGGCACCTCTTAAATTCATATGCAGAGTCAGTTCTTCTGGATTCTATTTGAACCTGATTTTCTGCCAACTTCCATATTGTGTAGCCTGTAAAATAGTGTGGCAAAGCTTCAACAAAAAAAAAAAAATCAGATGCAGTAAGGGAGAGGGAAAGGTGTCATCATCAAATCATACACTAATGGCATGTTTCTTGCAGTGTAATTGAGAGCTGAAGACTGTACCAGGGTAGGGGTGGGGTGAATGCACATAGCTCTGAGTATAGCTCAATTTTTAGAGGCACAGGTTGAAAGGAAGAGTGAAAAAAAAGTAATAATCCAGCTGGAGGTGTACAGGGAAGTTATTTGTTCCAAGACTACTTTCTACTCAGGACAAAAATAGCATCCTGAAGGGTCTTTAGGCTGCTGGAACCAGGATCTAAATCCCTGGGCTGTCCGGTCCAAATGGGGACTGATTGCTCCAGTGTAGAAGTGGTTGTGATGCATAGCTAGGCTAGATGTTGGCGTTTCTCATCTGCTGTGGACTCAGGTCATGCTAAGCAGTGAGTGTGGAATTGGATTCCCTTTCTCCTGTCACCTTGATTCATTTGTTATCTAGGATCATTAGTTGTTCCATATGGATATCCATTATTGCCAGGGATGGCCAATGACCAGTCAAATGCTTCGTAAAGGATCTCCAAATAGCAAAAATTATATCGAGACCTTGTGCTGCGTGGTCTTATAGAGTTCACAGTGGGTAAAATGTGTTCTTCTTTCTCAACACATCATTTGCGAGGCACCCTGAGTATTCTATTGATCACAGGGAATTAATATATGGACAATTGAAAACTTTCCGTGCTATGTTAAGTACTCACCTGCTGTGCAAAGGTGGGTGATTTCTTACCAGCTACCAGGAGGAAAGCTGTAGTTATCTTAATTGCCACAAAATCCCTTAAAAGCACAGCTTACATTTGCTCTGCCACAACTATTTGGCTAGTTGATATGGCTCTGAGGTCAACAACGTTATCTCCACAAGTCTCATTTAATCTCCGTATGGCCTGCTTCAGGCTGGATAAAGTCCAAAAAGAACCCACCAGGGCAGAAACGTGTCTCCAGTCCTGTGATAAACCCACTAAGATAAAAGATTCCTGCATTTCTAGAGGATGAGGACCCACAGTGGCCCCAAAGTGACTAATCACAGTCATGGGCCATCCAGTTTACCTGCACGCCGACAGCCCACAATTTGTGAGAACTGACTTGAGGGGATGAGGGAAGCCATGTGATTTACCACCTTATGCTGTGATTTACCAAACCCCATGCGAGGCCTTGTCAAAAAAAAAAAGCTGAGCCTGTGCTGCTTGTGGAAGTAGCTGCTCCTGGGCAAATGCCAGACAGCTTCTGCAGCGGCTGCTGGAAGTGGTGGAGCTGGGGCCGGGCGACGGCGGGCTTGACGGAGGCCGTTCGCCCCCGCCCCAAAGCCTGTCACCCCAACACCCCCTCCCGCGCTAGGCGAGGCTTCGTGAAATCACTTCCAGCTCAGTGTGTGCCAGATGCCACAAGCGTTGGACATTCAATCTATAACAATAAGGGAGACGTAAAAAGAGTAACTATTAAATATTTATCAAGATTATCTGTTTGACCTTTATTTTTACAACTATTTTCACGCTAGCGAGGAGCGGCGGAGACAGGCTGCAAAGTGGGATGCTGTGAGAGCAGCTGCGCCTGGTGCTACGATCTGTCTCTCACTTTCTACCTTCCTGTCTTCCTCCCCGTCCCCTCCTCCTCTCACCTTCCCGCCCTCCTCTGGGCATGCTGGGAATAAGCCCACAGGCCTGATAAAAGCCTGAAATGGCCACCGTGTTTGGCACAGAGCAGATGGCAACACTAAAGCTCAGGGAGATTATATTATTAATATTAGATTTAGCCAAAGCATGTTGTAAGCCATCCAATGAGCAGCCACTTCCCAAACCCGTCACATCTTAAGGAAGCAGCACAAGTGCTGAGCAGGGCTGAGGAAAGACACATCCCTTTCCCAGATGTGTATTCCCCTTATTTTGTCCTTCTTCCATCATGAGGCACAGGAGGAAGCTTTTCCCTTGAAGGCAGAATCCTTGTCGCATTCTTACCCCCCAAACCTTCCCATGATAAGAAGGTAAATTTTGCTGTCTACAAGCTTCAAGATGAAAACAGAGAGAGCAAGGCGGGGGGAAGAGAGAGAGAGATTTCAATTGACCCTCGGTTTCTGTTTGACCGTCACAGCTAATTGAATTGCCTTCAGTCAGTGCCAGACTTTGATGGCTGCCTTAAGAATACGGCTGGCAGAGTAACAGAGGATGACAGCTGCTTTTTGCAGCTGGTTCCAAACCAAGGAATAGGTCAACGAGCATGGATGAACTGGGGCTTGAAAGCAAGGAAGTACATGCGCACTCGTCTCCGTGACATAGGCTGAATGATGGGAAATATTGCCATTTCTCTCTCTCTTTTTTTCCAATTCAGCATAAAATATCTGGACAAGTGTCACTGAGTTGCAGTAGCCGGGTGTTGAGTTTTTGTGTACTTTCTTTCTCCTCTTTCTATTATTTCCCTAAGCCCATTTTTCTGCCCAATGGCTGAGATGGAATCAGTAATCGAAAAGCAGCACTGCTGAAATCAATTGAAAAAGTCATTAAGCAGCTGTGGTGTAAAAAAGCCTTCCCCGCACTGAACTCTGGAGCTGGCCCCATCCATTCACTTCTCCTCCCCAGCCGGCTCTGCTGGCGCCGGCTGCCCAGTTGGGACACCGTATCCCGAAGATCCATTGGCTGCAGCCAGGCATGGAAGAACCAGTCACCTGTTAAATTTAGATTTCTTGAATCTGCCAACAGCCTGACACATTGATAAACAGCCGCGATTTTTAGCAAAGGTTGGGAATGCTCACTCACTTGCCGTTAATTGCTTTGTGGTACTGAACCATAAAACCTGCAGTGACTCAAGCCCAAGCAATCTCCCAGTAATGCAGGGGATGGTGACTAGCCATGGTGAGATCAAGGTCCCTCCATCACTCTCCCGACTGCGGGCCAGTTGATCTCTCTCAGAGCAAAACCTCCCAGATTTACAACCGGCCCAGCCGCCGTGTCAACAGGAACTAGAAGCTACGGCCACCAGGCTGCCACTGGCAGAGAAATGGACCTTCCAGCCAGCAGCCACCAGCCCGTGCCGTGATTCATCCTGGCAGGGGGCAAAGGTGCCACGAGTGCAGGGTGTGCTCACGGTGCCGCGTGATTAAAACAGAGAGGAGAGCTTTGCGGATGCACTCCGTGCTCCCAACAGGATCGGATGCTTCGAGAACTCCTTGCTCAAGCATCTCAAAGGAGACTGCGTTCATTAGAGCTTGGGGAGGGAGGGAAGAAAATAGTGTAGCACTGGTGCATGGATTTGTTAGAAGGAAAGGAAGTCAAGCCCTTGAAAAAGTTGGCCCTGAATACTGAGGAATCAAGCTTCAGTATTTTGGGAAGTCTGGCCACAGATATTTTGATCACTTGTGTGCAGATTAAAAAGCATCTTGTGGTAGGTCATTTACTCTAAGCTGATGCTCAAATACTTTTTAGAAAACAAAGGAATAAAATACAGCTACAGTGATAGCCAAAGAAGAAAGATGACTGAACTTGTCAGTGAAAGTTACCATTGTTCTTTTTTCTCTAGTGAGTGTTTTTTCTAGCTTTCAGGAAAAAAAATACGAGAACAAGAGCAAATCCACTGTTAAAGACAACAGCTTCCTTTTAGGCTTTTTTTTTTAATGGGATATACCACAGATTATTTCCGATTGAGCCAGTCTAATCCTCAAATAGAAGAAATTAGCATGACAATCAGTGACTTCTCTATAAATAGAGCAATTATCAGGAAAAAATAAGGTCAAAATGTATTTACCACTAATTCAAAATCTTAGTGAGCCACTGAACAAGTGATTTGCTATAACATGGAAATGTCCTGGGGGTATGAGTTGAGAAGCACAGCTATACATGCCATTGCTTGCAGTTTTATAAAGTGGAAGTAGCTGGAAACACTCACTTTCAAGACCGTGGGCAGGAGGCCAGCTATTTTTCTAGCGTGCAGTGTAAATGCTACATCTCTTTTAAAGGACTTTACAACTTGAAGGTACCATCTCATCAGTGGGTAATTAGTTAACAAGAGGAGAGAAACTGGGGAAAAAAGAATCGGGGAATATGAACTGAAGAATCCCTTACTCTTATTTCCTTGCCTGCACTTGTTATTTTAGTGTCACAGGGAGTGTAATAGGCTAGATGGACTTTGGTCTGGCCTGATAACAGTGCTAATACATCTCTTGCTAACACACATCCACCTGGTCCAAAACGAAAGGACAGCCAAATGACAGCCGTGTTTCACTAATACAGTCCTTGTGACCCATTGCCATTTTTCTAGGATTCAAGGACTAGCAAACTGTATAGTGATTCACTCTATTTGGATTTTCAAATAATGGAAGTTGGACTGAGTTTAAAGCAGATTTCTTTCACGACACACATACATAAGGTTTAAGTTGCACCCATGTTTGTCTCCATGCATACAGATGGCTCTGGAAGTTAGGGAGATGGGTAAGAAGAAACTAGGGTCAGACAGGGGATGTGATCCTTCCCCTAGGCAGCAGAAAGTGGCCATTTAGAAGAGACACTGACGTTCTGGAGATGCTCTGGAAGCTTCTACAAAGTTTCAGTAGTGGATGGTGTCTGGGAAAGATTTAAGATGACAACAGGGTGTGACGGGGTTATAGGTCCCTTTTGCTGAAGAAAACAGCCAAAAGATGATGGAACAAAGAAGAAAAAGATGAATTGTCCTTCTTACACCATCTATTGACACTGGATTCCTTATGAGTCGAGATGTCCATCTTAGGCACCTTGAGGTGCTCTGTAAATACACACCTTCGTCCATCGCACAAGTACAGTCTGCTATTACAAGCCTCTGGCAATGGAGGGTGCCCACATCCCCAGGAGGCACCGTGGTCCTCTCTGACCAGGCTCAAACTTCATTTTTGGGATGAGGAGTCTGCAGTTGCACAACAGCATTCACGCAGGGGATGGCACTTAATCTCCCCTCTGTCCTCCCTGCCACCGTGCCAGGTCAGAGACTGTGTAAAGCCCCAGTAATTAAACCAGATAAATAAAATCACATTGCTCATAATTACTATGGACAATTTTGTGTAATTAGATGTTAAGTGTGGTACCCATTCTCCTTTATGGCCCTAGATAAATACCTGCACCTTGACTTAGAAGAAGCCTGGTAGGAAATATAACTGCTTTGTTGCTCTCTGTGTAATTAACTACCATTAAAGCCACTAATTAGATCGTAAGTTTTAAATAAGATGCCCTAATTATCTTTGGTACACGGTGAACTGATTTGCTGGGGCAAAACCTTCCAAAATGAAAAAATGCCTTTTGGCAGCTCTGAGGGTTATTTTTATTTTATTATTTTTCTGTATTTCAAAGTCTGTCTGTGAGTGTGTTACAGGTGCACTGTACATTTGTTAGTGAAAAGAGAAGTTTGGTGCCCATTAATTCCCATCATACCGAGAGACGCAGAGCCTCAGGATAGAAAGCCAAAGGAGAGAGTAGATGTCCCGACACAGCGTATGATCTACAAAAGGGTGTGCGCGCACATGTGTACATGTGGGAGGAGATTTTATTTCCAGAAAGGAATGTGATTTCATTATGACAGAGATGCTCCTCACCAGCTGTCTATATTTTCATTTTGCTTTCATTGTTGGTAATACTGCATTAACAGATATCTCTAACAGTGCATGATAAATTTGGGAGGTTTAGGGTGCTGTGCAGAACAGGTCTTCTCAGATGGCAGTACCTGGTGTGTCTATTCCAGCTCTTCAGGAATATTCCATGAATCTCTCAACCTTTCCAAACATTTCAATATTGCCATTGTTCCCATTTTACAGAACTATTAGGGGAAAGGTAGCAAGCAATGAGTTCAAGGACACAAAAATTAAGGCACCACACATCAACTATCCTTTTCCAAATGTTCAGTGAGGCTGGAAAGACAAGCAAGCCTAATACTGAAAAGGCTATTTGCAGCTATGCCTTGATATTAGTAAAGCAATTTGTTTCTACTTCATCCTCATTTGGGTTAGGCAGCTTTCTATGACTATTCCAGTCAGCACATCCTCGGATCTCCTGGGCCCTAGGAACACTGAACACAGTCTGCACAACAAAGGGGATATAACCTAGCAAACACCTACACCTGAATCCTGATTATAAGAGTTGCGTCCACTCAAAGAACAGAAACATGCCATGTGGTTTGTTGTTCAAAGCTATCTGATTTTGCATTTCATAAGTTTCTGATCTTTGAGCTAAGGTAAACTAAAGCCAAGGCAATTCTCAGGGTTAAGACCTGTGCACAGATTTCAAAGTATAAATAAATGATACGGAATCAACAAATACTCTCACTCAGCTTTTCATCCATTCGGATTGGGAGAAAAACATATGAGAGTCCAGAATTCCATTGTTAGCTCAAGTTTTAGCTCGAGCCTAACCTGGCTTTTGAAGAATGATAGCTGTAAAAGACAGAAAGCAGAAGAATCATGCTGTAAAGGCAAGGAAGGGCAGAAGAAAATGGAATAAATCAGTGAGGACCCAGACAGAACTTCATCTTTCTTGTAGTCCATTTTCTCTACTTCCCAGGATCAGGTGAAGAAACGATTTTTGAAGGCTGGAAAGCCCACAGGATGGGACTGAGTCAGGATTGAGCACAACTGCCCCAAGTGCAGCCAAGAGAGAAGAAACATGTGGTGGTAGAAGCTTTACTAAGATACAGAGACAACTGTAAATTGTTCCATTATTTTGTGCTTGTAATACTAATCCTCTGCTTGGACACAGGTGGTAAGAGAAGAAATGTTTTGATACAAGCAGTTTCACTAACATAGAAAACCAGTACATTGTTAAGTCCTTTGTCCTAGGTGCTCAACAAGTGAGCTGAGGAGCTGGATTTTTCTGAAATCCCTGAAGCAAGCCCACATCTTTCCAGACCACAGTCTGCGCCAGCCCTTTCCCAAGACAACAGCCTCTTCCCCTCCCTTCAGTGAGTCTCAAATCAGAAACAATCCTCTGTTCACAGAAAATCCTGGAAGTCACTTTCCTTTCTCATCACATCTCACAAGACTGAAAATGGCTATTTACAGATCCCGCATTACATGAGATCTCATTCATGCGATAACTACGTTTTTCTTGAATAATGGAAATAGTTTATTTCCCCTCACCTCAGATCTCATTTGATGTCTTTGCAGGTATAACGCACCTCCAATATATAAACCTTAAGGTTTCAAAAGGTGATTGAGAAAAATGGAAACATTTTGAGATAAATTGGTCTTTTACTCCTGGCTTCCACAGATTTACACATTTTGGTGGTATTGCTTGGATCTAATAAGTTCATTCTGAAGTACATGTGGTTTTGCTTTCAAAAAGGTCCCAAGATCCACAGTCACTTCTCTGAGGCCTGGGTGTTATTTGCTATGGCTTCCTGTGGCTGCCAGACCCTTTTTGAGGTCTGAACTGCAGCACCTAGAATGTAATTGAATTTTTCACTCCTGTAAACAGCGTTGGTTCCCAAGAACGCTTTGAAAGGTCAAAGGGATTTTTAAGCAGTCCCTTCCCTGTGCTGTTGCATCCAAAGGTAAAATAAAATACGAAGTGGTCCCCAGGTAGAGAAAGATGTTCAGTTGTGTCCCAGCAAAGACATAGCACACAACACTTTGTTTTATTTACCATGGGGGGGGGGGAAACTATAGTTTTCCTCGCTCCCTTGGAGAGAGTTCTGCTGAGCACAGATGTCTAAGACAGTGCTTATCTTATACCCTTAAGGCAGCTCCAATAAAAGTCAAATAGAAAACCAGTCTCATCCACTCCACAGTGGAACCATCTTTCTCACTGCTCCTTGTAAATAAAAAAATTTGCTCTCTGGCCAATCATTTCTCTGCCTCCTCTCAGCTGTCTTACTCCTTTTTCTCCCCCTCCTGTCTCCTGCTTCCATGAGCTTAGGGCGCACAGGAAGCAAGACTTTGGTAAGGTATCTGCCCCAGGTGCTTCTTGACCTATTGGGCTTTTGGTGGACACGAGAGATGGAAGTCCCCAGGACTGCTGCAGCAAGGCTGTACCTTGTAACTTTGTCTGGCTAAATGCACCTCAGAAGTAACCGTGACTGCAGACTAGACAGACTTATGACTTGCTCTGTAATAGCACTGACATGCTCGTATGCACTAATGTCCTCCCGATCCCCACTGAATTTAAGGGAAGACTGCCTTCCTCCCGCTTCCTTGCTCCAGTAGCAAAGCAGAGGCCTTAATTCACATTGAAGGGAGCAAGCATCCATGCCCCTCCTTCTACCTGTTGACTGAGCACAGAACAAGCAGATGCAAGAGGAATATACACTGAGTGGCAAGTTGTGCGTATGGGCTGTAAAATCCCCCTTGGTGGTACGATCAAGTCTTTGTTACACCTTTAATTCCTAGATGAATCAAAAGAAGAAATAGTCCTTCTATATTCTTATCCTTTGGTACCGCTCAGTTGCTCAGCCCCAGTGGCTATGTCTCTCTTGTGGAGAGCCAGACTAATGCAAGTGATAATGTTGTGTTCATGAATAACCAACAGGTAGTTGTACCAAAGAGCACAGAAAACAACGGGAACAATTATGGCCTCGTCTTCATGACTCACTGCAGGAACTTACTGCCATCAAAGAGCTTTTGACACCCTCTCCCCAGTCAGTTCCCACACACATTCCTCCCAGAATTTCAATTTAAAATTAAATTTGAAATGTGTAATTAATTGGCTAAAAAAAATCCCTTCCCCTACAATAAACAGCAGTTAACTACAGGCCCACACTGGGTGTGCCTTTTCTGTAAGTAACAGCTCCAGCAGCTCTTCTGCCTTCACTTATGGAATAGGGTTTAGGACCCATTGCATAGATACTTTTAATATCTGTGTGCTAATAACAGATCACATTATTAGTACACTGTTCTTTTGGATAGGATATACAACAAGGCTTTGACTTCTACAGATCTAATAGGACTTTTCTTAAAAGGGAGAGAAATCAGGAAGAGGCCCCTGAAATCCATTTGAACTTTTGGGAAGACTATTTCTCAAAATATATAGGGCACAGCTTCGCTGGAAACTGGACTTGCAACACAACTAAGTCTCCTCCTCTTTTTTTAAGCAAAACTTAACCATTTGCAATTCAAATGTGTCACTCCGCAAGATTTCTGTATAAAAACAGCCATTTAGTTTTGGTTGCAAATAAAATGAAAGTTGAAACAAAAAATAGCAATTGCTTGAGAAACTGCATATTGCAGAACTGAATTTTATGCAGATTTATCCCTGGCCTCAGGTGTTGCAACACAATTCCCTTTTAAGCCATCTGCAGCTGCATGGCAAGGCAAGGGCCATGTCTGGTCTATCACCCTTCACTTCCTGCTCCATTCACATCAGGGCTGGTTGCACCTTTTTGGGTCTAAACTAATCCCCTTTGAGCTTAGTTAAAAGATTCCTGCTGGTTTCAAATAGGTATCAGATCCCGCTTCATTGGCTACTGCTGTCGCAGAGGCAATCACTCAGCAGGAATGAAGGGAAGTGATCCTTGCACACACAGTTTGTAACTCTCCCAGGGACATGGAGAGCAATTACATGTGGTCCAGCGTGGTGCAAGCCCGGGCAGTGAACCCAATAGCAATTGCTTGTGTCTGAACATCCTGGAAAAATTTCTCCTGTGCTATTAGACCTACACCTCTCCTCACTGCCCAAGCTAGATAAGAATGTAGATTTTGCCTCCAGCATGCCCTGTTGTTAGACGGTCTGTCAGCTCTGGAGCGCTCTCGTTCACTGAAGCGGCCCATGTAATTATAAAGAAAGGGTAATTGAAATAAGGAAAAAGCAACACTTGAAAAGGAAGCAAATGATTCAGAACATGCAGAGCCATCCACCCACATCAGCAGGGTCAGGAGGTCTATCAAGCTTGGAAGCAGAAAAGCTTTTGTCTGGAAGGAAAACAAAAGAAGCCCTAATAGGATATATTTATAAAGTTAAGTATTGGAACTTGTTTCCCTTTTTTTTTTTTTAAAAAAAAAAAGCAATCCCAGTCTCTGGCTTTGAAAGATGAGAAGCAAGGAATACATGTGAATGAAGGACAGCCTCCAGCAGCAGCTGACAAAGGTTGTTGGCTAAGATGTGAGAGTAAGAAAGGGGGGCTGGGGCAGACCAGCTCAGACACAGGCAGGTCTGCCTCTGCCTAGCCCTCCCAGTCTTTAAACAGAAACTTATTTCTGCTCTTTCTCCCTCCAAAAACAGGAGGGAGAAAATATTCTGGCCAAGAAGATATCTTTTCTTCTGTCCCAAGCTTAGCAAGCAAGAACTTAAGAAAGGCTTTACCTTCAGGACTTGCAAGCCAGGTGTTTCAACTCCAGTGCCCTGATTTCTGGCCCAGGTTTGCAGACTAAGCAAGAGCCTCAGAAGCTGTAAATTGACACTGCTCCATTGACTTCAGCTGAGCTAAAGCCATTTGCACTAGCAGATGATCTAGTCTACTGTTTTATGTACTCATTTGTTTCTTCAGTTGCTTTATAACCTCACCCATGCTAAAAATATTTTAGTTTCTAGTCTGCCTCTGAAAGATATGAAAGCACCAACTCCTCTCCATTTTATACAAGTGACACAAAAAACAGGGACAAAAACCAAGGAAATCCAGAGTATACAAAGAATTTTTGGCAATGGTGGGAAGAAACACAGACTTCCTAGGTCCTAACACTGTACCTTCTATATAAGCACCATTATAGTCTCATGTCAATTAGCTTCTTTGAAAAATTGTTTGGATATTACATTTTTGTTTTCTTAAACTTCTTGACATTGGTCTGTCATTAGTGAGAAGGAATGAGCAGCTGCAAGTTTAACCATAAGAACCAACTACAAGTCTCCTAAGTTTCATTTTTAAGGTAAGATTAATTCCAGGTTTCCCATCCATCCCATTAGAACAGAGAAAATGTTCTCAGAAACTGAAAGTTCAAAGGCAAAAGCCCCCACAACAGAAAAAACCCCAAAATACAAAGCTAGAACATGCAACCCATGACCTAGAAACAAGCCTCTCTGCTTTCTCAAAAGGTTTAGCTTAAATATTTCATCCAACTCTATCATAGACTACCTAGGAAACATTAGGTAAGTCACATCATAGTGTGCATGCCTGTCTGTAAATGATTAATTATCTCTTCCCTATTTAGGCTGTAATTTTGTCTATATACAAGCTCAGCACCTATTAGAAAATATTTTTCTCAGATAATGCTTCTGGGAAACACTGAATTAACAGAGAAGTGTTAGCAAGCATTTTTTAGTGCTGTGAAGTGTTTCATCTATTCCAGAAGTCTTCCAGATTTCCAAACACACCTTTCTCATAGTCTGATAGTTTTCACTTTTAAGAAGATCTGATATTTTAGCAACATTTTTTCTTTTCCTCACTTCAGCAATTTTAAATACACTTTGTCACAGCACAAATTCTCTATCCCAGCTCTTCAGTAGTTTGACATTTCTATGAAGTTTTGTTGTATTAAGCTTAGATTACATGTCCTAAAGGTGAGAAGGACAGGGTTAAACAACACCTATGAATCAAACTAAATTTTTTCCTCCCAAATTGTGAAACTCCAGTATCCTAGCAAAAAGTTCACTATAGCAGAATAGTCAGAACTTGAATGCTAACTATATTTCTTCACATATCTTAAGACTAACCTCATACCATATTAATGCTATCAAAGACACTACAAATAACAGATAACATAAGCTTGTGCTTATTACTATATCCCTACATAGCTTCAATTATGACCTAGGACACATGAATTATAAACCTAATTTTCAAAGAGCACCCTGCCTAGGATTCTGCCATAGAAATTTTTGCAAAGTGAGGCTAATAATAGCCTATATTAATCACCTACAGAAGACAACAAATATCATTAGAAAATGCAGCTATTCTTGTTTTACTTGAAGACAGACAGCTAACCCTTCCCAGCACCAGACAGACCTCACTAACAGACAAAAAGTGCTACTGCTGGCTCACTTTTTTATCATGAGCAGCCTTTCCCAGCAGGCACCTCTTCTGCTAAGCAGCTCTAATTCAGCTGGGATTGACCATCACCTGTGATGGTGGGTGCAGGCTTGGCCTTAGATAGATGAGAAGTAGTTGAATGTCTTATTCAAGGGTTTTTTTTTTTTGCTGTTTATTTTATTTTTTATGATAGTTTTTTTTTCTATTCTAAAGATTTTAGGGCTCTAGAAGATGAATTTTAAAATACCCCTGGACTTCTCTCTGTAGTTTATATGCATCTTTTGCAGAGAACTAGGCTATTTTTTTTAGTTCATTTTTTTTGAAGTAAAACACTTTTTGTCCATCACATTTTAGTCTAGAATGAGATAATGTTTCATGCAGTTTTTGCTTTTTGGACTGATAAGTACCTAGAGATCTTTGAAAGAGGTCACAGAGGGCAGGGTGAGGGGAGTTTGTGTCTCTTCTGGCTTGCTTGGTTTTAGCTAGAGAGCTGAGGGGGTGTACTAAGGTGAGTAGAGAGAAGATTGCTAATGACTGAATAGACAACAACTGCAACAGTTTTGCTAGGCAAAGGGCTCCTCTAGTCTCTATTTGTACTGAGTTTGTGATCAGCAGAGACTGCTGTAATTCTTAGGGCTTGGGTTTCTTTTAGCATTTCTCATGCCCTATTTTGGTCATTAGGTCCTGGTCTGAAAGCATTTGTTGTGGGAGGTGATAACCTCCTGAAGTGGTCCTGCTCCTTAGGAAGCATCTATCAATCTGTGTCCAGATAGAAATGGGGGCAGGTGCATGACTCTGGAGATGTGTCTCAGTGCTGTGGTTTACTTATGTTCTGTGGCTTTTCAAGAAAGGTCAAAATTGTTTTGAGATAGACGGCATGCCAAGTCCCTGCCCCAAAGAGCTGATGTTTAAGAAAACTCTCTCAAAACTGCAGTGAAGAGAGGAGGCGGCTGTGGCACAATTTAGCCAAATTATATTGATAATATGTAGTAATTATATGGCACTTCACATGATCAGAGCACTTTACAAATACTAACTAATTTACAGCATTTACTGAAAACAGATGTGCTTTTTTCCTGGGAAAAGAGGAAAACACTGAGCATACTGGTATCAGAGAACAGTGGTCAGGTTGTAGTTCCTAATCTGGGAGGAAGCTGGAAGATGGTGTAGGGCTCTGAGGGACCTTCCAGTGCTCTTGTAACCATTTGCCTCTTCAGTGCTAGCTAGACCACGTCAAGGGGGAAAAGTATATTCCTCTCCTAAGGTAATTTCTGAAGCTGAGGAGTAATCTCATTTTGTCAGATGACTGTGTCGTGCGCAAGAAGGACAGGGGCCGCAGGGGAAGGCAGAGACGCTGCTCTGCTGTTGCCCTTGTCAGCCGCTGGTCAAGCTTTAGACTGCCGCAATGTCTCCTGTAGAACAACAACAAAAAGGTATGCTTGCCTCTGAATGGGCCTAAGACTGGACTGTGGCTTTTGAATCTCATTTTCCTTCTGGTTTGGCCTTTTTGACATCCTCTGCAAATCTGGCTAGCTGTGTATGTTTGTAATACCACCAGTTCCTCTCGCGTGGTTTCCTTGTGTTGAGCACTAATTAACAAAATTCCTCTGGACAACCCACGCAGCCATAAAATTCTTTGCTAGATGATCTTTAGAGGTGGGATAAGGATATAACTTTGACCTTTCCCCAGGTATGACCTGTTTGGTCCACAAAACAGGCAGCTCCTATGATGCATCACGTACAGCTTCTTAAAGTGCTGAAAAAAAGTGTGCACAGACAAGGGTGTGACAGTACAAGTATCTCAAGTTCCTGCCATAATCTCCCTTTCCCCTTCCTGTCATCAGCCAGTTTTCCTTTGCCTTCTACTTACTTTGCAGGGCAATTTAAAAAAATGTTTAGTTTGCTGGGTATTTTGCTATCAACACCACATATTAACCTTATAAATTAGCCTTTTATGTGGTACCATATCAAAAGGCTTCTGAAGTCCAAGTAAATCATGTGTTACTACTTCACCCTGTCTCTTGTCATTGTCACCTCCTGAAAGAAATTAATCAAGTTTGTTGAGCATGACCTCCCTTTAGTAAATCCAGGATGACTCTCTGAACAGTCTGCCGCTGCCAAGAGGGCTCCAGTATTGTCCCTGAGCAGTGCCTATAGACTCCTGCACAAAAATAGGGAATATAAAGCTGTGCTCAAGCAGTGGAGGGAGGGACGAATCTTTTGGGACTGCAAAGCAAAGGGCGAGGGACAGGAGAGGGATCCTTGTAACTCTGCAGGTATGGACTGAAGAGCATCAGTGGTTGCAAAAGCTGAGAAATGCTTCAACAGTGCTGCAGCCTGATGCTGAGTGGGAAGAGCAGGAAAGCAAGGGAGCAGCGGAGGTTTGTTGCTCCAGGGCCAGGCTGCGCCCAGAGGCAGCAGAGCCGGAGGAGTCCTGCAATGCTGCAGTGCAAAGGCTGAACCCAAAACTAGAGGCGGGGGAGGCTTGGGAGCTGCTGCAGCGCAGGGTCTGGAGCCGAGCAGGCAGCCTGCAAGGCTGCAGCTTGTGAGAGAGCAGGCAAGGGAGCTGGGCGAGGGGTTTCTGGTAGTGCTGCAGTGCAGATGGGCTGTGCGGAGCACGGGGGAGGGAGCGCAGGGAGCTCCGTGCAATGATGCAGTGCAGAGCCAGGAAGAGGCAGAGCTGCCGCTGCAGACCGCAGCGCTCAGGTATGACACGGGGAAGGAGCGAGGCCTGGCCGGATGCTGTAATGCAGCAGCACAGCAGCCCCGGGGCGTTGCCAGCCTCTGCCATTCAGAGCAGGAGGGAGGTTACCTTTTTAGGGCGGGGTTAGAAATCCTTGATTATTTTAAAAAGCTTGCTTGTTTTTGTTTTGGGGTTTTTGAGGCTTTTTAATGATTGCTTTCTTCGAGCTTTTTTGCTCACTATGAGAGTGAGAAATGTTTGATATGAGAGGCAGTTCTCATCATGTGACTCCAGGACCTGGTGATTTAGGGAAAAATGGATGATGGTATCTGTAAATCTGAGCTTAGGGAGCAGAGTCACAGAGACAGCAGGAGCAGAACTATGCTTATTTCTCACTCGAGTGAATGCCTTCTTTTTATCGCGGTTTCTCTTGCATTCCTCTGCTCAAGGAACTCCTCATTTTTATTCTTTACTCCACAATTGCTGTCACCCAGTCTTGCATGAGTTTCTTAGCGTGGTGTTATAATGGATTCACTGTACAAGAAAATCTGTGGCTTTCTTATAGAAATACGTAAGACCCTTATCAAGAAGATCCTTTTCCCTATTAAATACACATTTCTGTCTTGCTTCTAAAATGTGTATTTTGGTGCTCATAATGTTTGTGGAGAACTTCAGCAGATCCTGCAGTAAGCCTAATTGAAGTCAAGAGAATATAATTCTTTTTCATCTGATTTCTGGTTTTCCTTTAAGTCTCTGTTTTTTCTGCATTAAAGACTAATGGGTTACAAGTCCCAGTTTAGGAAAGCAAGGTTGTACTTGAGGGACAGGAACAGATGAAGCACAAGAGTCACTTCCTCCTGTAGCACTTTTCACAAGCCCTAAAATCCACTGATCAAAAATGCTAAAGTTTAGGTTTTGCTTTTCTCTTTTTTAAAAAAACAGACAGTTCTCATTTTTGTTCTAAATTGAATGAGCTCAGTGTGAGGCTAAGTAGTCATGCAATAGGTAGGAGATCTACTTAAGATGCAGAAAGACAAGAACTGCAGACTGAGCTGGGACTGTGTGCACCGCTCTAGACTGGTGTGTGAATATGTAGGACTGAAAAGACTGTTTTGTTTTCCATGTGTCTCAGTACATGCAGGCATGCTCCAGAAATCCCAGTTTACATCCAAAATGCTCAATAATTTCCAGTCGAAGTGACTGGCCTGCCTCAGCATATTTCTGGAAATTAAAGGGCACTTGTCCCTAAGTAATCTTGATGTTTTTAAGTTCTGCCTTACAGTATGCTCACATCTGAGGTACTTCCATCAGAAAGCAGCACAGATGTAACACTAGTAGACTAATATCTTCAAAACAAACCTACATATTGCCTGAGAGCAGGTCTGCATAACCAGCTGGGAAAAGTGCTGGTGTTTGCTAGTGCCGTCTTGATATTACCACTGACACTGTTATTACTCCCTGGTACAGAGTCCTAGATTGTAGGAGAAGAGAGACCACACCTTGCTCGGTGCTACCAGGCTATGCTTCAAGAAATTATATAGGATTTTTTGACAAGCTGTGGTGTGAATCACTGTCATCCTACTCATCCCCTCCCAAAAGGGGATCAAAATGCAAGAGGTGCTACTTAGCTGATCATCAGGTTGGATCTGGAAGAAAGCAGAGAGATTGGTCTCTCGGTTGATTATTCAGTGGTTTGAGCATTACCTAGCTCTTTCTGCTCCTCAGGTGCCTACCTTATTCTTTCCCCACCAGTATTAACAGATAGGATGGAGTGCTCAGTGAGAAGTGAGAGGTTTTGTTAGTAGATCTGTTCATCTATCAAAGTCCAGACTGTAGCCTTTTGTAAATTGACTCTGCTGCTTTTCTTCATTCATAAATTACTTTAAAAAATAGAGATAAGTCTGCCAGCTGTGTTAGTTTCTGCAGAAATTCTTTTTCTGTTTAACATACAACTCTTGCGAGACATTTAAAAGCAAGATGCAGCCATGTGTGAATGTCTGCATATAAACCAAAGTGGCATATCACACTGAAGAACTCCAAAACCCCAGAGGGTGCCTTTGCCTGCCAAGGGGTCAGCCCTGTTACAGGTTCCCTGAATGGAGCCGGTTTCAGGTTTGGGAGGTGTCTGTGGTCACCCTTTAGAGATGAGGCTGAACAGAGAAGATCTGTCTGCAAGGGTCTTCATCCACCTTCCCAAAACCTGGCTGTCTTCTAGGTTGGCACTGGTACCTGACCAAACTGTCTCTTCTTTGTCACTTCAGCTCAAGCACAGGAGATATGCAAGTCCGCTCCCTTGTCTACTGCCCTTTCTTCATGCCTATGGTTTGGGGACTTTGCTATGCAACCCAAGAACTTTGATTTCATCTTATCCTTTTCTGTAGAGCTCCTAAGACTGGAAATTGCCATAGATAACTTACTCATTCTCCTACCCCTTTTAACTCCACTCATGCAACTGTCACTCAGGACTTTGCAGAAACCTTCTTGTGGCTATGGCACTTTAACTATGGTTTTATTGCTGCATTTTAGGGCCCTTAGCAGGCACAATGGCAGGGAAATCATCTAGTATTTAATGTCAGACACAGACACAGCTGCTGGACAGAACATGGGAAGTCTGGAGGTTCACTGATTTAAAAAAAAATCCCTCTGCCTCAATGTTCATGTGAACCACTTCAATCTCCAAAATATGACTCAGTCTCAACTTTTCACAGGATTGTGTTTTCCTGATATTTCCTCTGTTTTCCAACTGTTTAAGTCAATGCTGCTGTCAAACCTTATACAAGGAGATCAGAATAGTGAATAGATCATTTCTCTTCTGAAACAAGTGGTGATTCACACCTTTAAAAAATGACTTTTGGTGATTTGAGGCTTTAACTTCAAGATGGTTTGTTTTGTCTTTCCCTGACAAATTGAGTTCTTTCATACCTGGTATCACCTGTTGTGATTCTTTACTAACTGTCATGACATCACCTCTTATCTTTTTTCAGCTTAACATATTTAGTGCCTTTTTCTTTGAAAAAAGTCATTTAAATGAGTCTTGTGACCCTTCTGTCTCCTCCAGCTGCTGCCAGGCATTAACATCATGTCAGTTTTAGTGGAAAGACACCAGGCATCTGTGATAGGAGGTTGAAAGCAAGGGTGAACAGAAACAAAAGGCTGAGCCAAAGACTTTTAAATTCGTGATTTCTAATGACACTTGGGGTACATGACAGCTAACTAGAAGGAAGCAGAAACAAGCATTCTTGGTGCAAAGGAACATTTGAAGAACTTTTCTCTGCCATATCTAGGGAGGATTGGTCTTAGGACACGAGCTGGATTGACTCTTGCTGTGCTCAGGATGAGAGCAGTGCCCTCAGTGGAGACACTGATATATAGTAATTTAGAGCCTTTTAAAAAATTGGGAGATAGGAGCCTACACTGAACCTAGCCCTATATCACCTGGAACCACCTTCTAGCCTGAGGGGTGCCAGCTTCATGCCACCATTTCAGCCCTTCTTCCTGGGCAGCAGTAGAAAGACATCGGCACGTTTGTGTTATTTCTCGTCTCCTGTGGGAGCGCAACTGAGGACCAGCCCTGCTCACCTGCCCTGTTACAACTCTGGAAAGGCAGTACTTGAACTTGCAGACCTGGCTACGCGCTCTGATTTGGAAATGCAGAGAAAAAAGAATAAAACAGGCAAAAGAATAATACCAAGGGTAGCAAAAGGAGTGGGAAGTAGGCAGTTGAAAGCAACAGGTAGGAAGAAGAAAATTCAAAGGCAGCATATTCTGTCTGTACAGTAATACCTTGAGGGAGCTGGGTGTTTATTCCCCTAACTTTGCTCTTGTTAGAAACCACTATTTAATTTTCTGTAGACGCACAAGAAAAGATTGGCACTAGAGCTGACTGGAGAGTTGGCAGCTTTGACACTTAACTCTTGCAGACTCAGTTGGTAGGCAAGATTTTACTCTTCATAAAATAATTTTATCCTTCAAAACTGGTGCATGTACTTTCTGAGCCAGCTCACTCGAGCCACGGCTGTCCAGGCTCCCTGCTGCCAAGCTTCCCTCTGTGATCACTTTGCAGAGATTGGTCCCTTCAATCACACAGTGCCATTTCACCCCTCTCCCTGCTGCCACTGAGGAGTGACGTCTGCCCAGGATGAATTTTGTCACAAATCTTGATTGTATTTTATGCTCCAGTGCATTTTGTTTACAAGGGCAAAAGCCTCTTCTCTTGGAACTTTACACCAGGAAATCTTCCCTTACACAAATGGGTTTTCCAGCAAGAATAAACAGATGCAAAGCCAGGGCTGTTTTCTAAGCAAGCATCCCTGGAATGAGAGGAAATATTTTTTTTCCTCATTATTTATCTAGACTGAAGTGACAGACTAGGGGAACTGTGGAAATGTGTGTCAAGCACAATTGTGCGGAATATTTCCCTTCACCGAATTCTCGATCCCTGGTGAAGCTGAGCATCAGAACGGGGAATTTGTTGGTTTCCAATGAGGGAGATCCATACTTTTTTTTTGAGTTGTCATGAAGTTTGCAAAGTTGCTTATGTCGGCTTTAGTTTCATTGTCAGACGACTTAGTTCCAGTCGAGCTCCTCCGTTTAAGCCGTTAAACAAATGAAAAGCAAAATTGTCACTTTTAAATAGAGTCCGCACATAATCACATTTTGAAATGCTCCTCTGTGGTAGGAGCAGAAGTTGTGTGCATTATAATATTGAATTTTAAATAATATATTACACAAAATAGCTTCCAATTTGATTTGGGGGATATATTTTCATGAATTATTGAGTATTTGATTATTGTAGAAAGCCTTTGCTGTTATGCACTGAAACTGTCACTCTCCCGGCCCTATGATATATGAGTTTGGTTATCAATATTTAAAGTTACGGTCAGCCTGCGTGCATGGCTGCTGATATTGGAGACATGGACTAATCAGTAGTAATGTATATATGCCTCCTGTCCCTGTTTGCCAGGCAGGGCTGGAGCAAATTGAGTGTAGAAGATTCCCATGTGATTTGTGGCCTAGTTTCTCATTCTGAGCAGAAGCCCCCCTGCCACCTCTGCATGGAAATAAGGGGAGGAAAAGTTCCCCCGCTTTCGGGAGAGGAAGTGCACAAAACCCGAACGGCAGCAGATACGAGGCTTCCTTTGCTTATTTGGTGGTAAGAGACAGACTGAGTAGCAGTTTATGGATATGAGTAGTTAATAGATAAGATATCATATCAAGGTAAGTGGGCAAGCATTGAGGGAGAGTTTGAGGACTGGGGAGTAAAAAAATTACTGATATCTACCAAAATGTTCTGAGTTGTTACCTATAAGCCCAAACCTCTCAGAGGACTGTTAAACCCAGAGACACCTCGCAGACTCCTGTGCAAGGAAGATAGGGACTGGGAGATGAATGTCATTCATAAATAAGTATATTCTTCAGTATGTGGAAGAGGAGTCTGTGGTCACTGGACCGTCATTTTAAGTGCTGTGCCCCCACACAGCATGTAGCAGCCTGTGTGATTACCAGAATGAAATACCCACGATGCACTCTTATATCTGCTTTGCATAATGTCTAAATGCAGCAGTGAAGAAGTTAATTATCTGTTGCTCAAAATGCAGGAAAGCAATGCCTGGTGCCAGGTGACCTTTGCCTCTTGTTCTAGATGGTGTGGAAATGATGATTGCATACAGGTTAATTAACGCAGGCCCAGATCGACTGAATCCGGCAGGGCTGCTGCAGGATAAATTTGCCCCCAGAAGTTTGCTGTGTTGTGCTGTGATTGCAGACATGAGAAAGAGCCAACATAAAAGAAGCACTGTTGCAGCTAATGTGCTGACTTGTGCTTGTCTAATTGAGGCTGAATGTGCCAGTGGGTAACAACAAAACACTCTACGCAAATATTGTGCTAGCTGTCACTCATGGAATCCCTTACAAATTGAGGAGCTGTGTGGTTTGGCTACCTGCTTTGTAAACTGGGTGCTTAACTTTAATTCAGTGGTTTGGCCAAGATTAGAGGCTGTGGAGGAGAACCCAACGGTTCCATGTCTGCAGCAGTGCATAAGAGGCTATGGTTCACGTGTTTTCCTTTTCAAAAGGAAAGGCAGAGCTGGGAGAAGGAGCTGTTCCATACTGAAGTGTTTTAAAAGGCAAAACAAAAAATAAAATGTCGGTGAGTGTCTTAAGCATGAGTTAACTGCTATGGTATAGAAAAGAAGAAGCCAAAAAAGACCCCTTGCTTGTCCTTGTATTGTTCATGTATTAGATGTGTATTAATCATAATCAACTGTACACTGCAGCACACAAATACCCATCCCAAGACCTAGATGTCCTTGACAAACTGTTAAATATAGCCTAATCAAAAAGGCAGACACCAGTAATTACTGGAGAAGTTGCACCTTAACAGAAGCCAGAAGGTAGCAGAGATGTCATGGAATCCGTCAAAATCACAATTGTCTATGTATATATATATTTTCTTTTTTTCTGGAGCATTTTTTAACATCCTCTTTCATTCCCCAAATCCATGCACAGCTGGAAAGAAAGGGAAGATCTCCAAGAGTGCTGTAAAAGTTATTTTTCTGCATTCATGGGCAAGCAGGGGGAACCAGGGCAGAATAGCAGAAGCAGCATGGTCTGTTGCATAGAGTCCTGTCTCAGAAGGATAAATAAAGCCATCTTATTATGCCTCAGTTTCCCCTTTCCTTCCCTGCAAGCCTTGAAGTGGAAGCGGCTGCCTTCCATGTGCGCTCAGTGCTGTGCTGACTTGCTTTTCCCATTCTCATTCTGCTGCAGTGAAATGATTTCACTAGCCTTGTAAAAAATGGCTG
This sequence comes from Dromaius novaehollandiae, assembly GCF_036370855.1. Classification (NCBI taxonomy): domain Eukaryota; kingdom Metazoa; phylum Chordata; class Aves; order Casuariiformes; family Dromaiidae; genus Dromaius; species Dromaius novaehollandiae. The sequence continues at coordinate 6,101,209 of NC_088117.1, forward strand.
AGCTGGGAGACAGTCCTAAAATCTGTCCCCCTCCAGTGCTGTAAAATAGCACAGAGGTTTCATCAGGCCTCCTCACAGTACCAGCACTTTACAAACAATTAGGGGGTCGTGAGCATTTAGCTGAAACTGGAATTCTTATGTAAATATGACAAATGACAACTTTTCTTTCCTCTTGACTTCCCTTTCATGTGTCTTGTCTCTCCTGGCCCTCCCTTGGAGAAAGAAATATATGTTGGTAGAGCTGTAAAAGCTCTCCTGCTTTCTCCTTTCTGCTGACTCTGCGCCTTTCCCCAGGGACATCTTCCCTCTCTCCACTGATTGTAAAGGAGTTCACAAAAGTTAAACATGTTGCAGATTGGGAGGTTTAATGATTCAGAAAAGCTTGATGTGGACAGAGGAAGGATTTTAGGGTATGTTTTTCTCTATAAGCTGCACACCTTCTTCCCCCTTCCTAGTCTAGATCCTTCTTTCACCTCCCCCCTTCTTCCTTACAGGGATGGATTTATTCTGTGACGAGGGTCAATGCTGTCAGCTTTTATTTGCTCAATTTGCATAAACCTGCAGTAAGTGAAGAAGCTGACAGGGAGGTGTTCCTTTCTGTTGCTCTTACTCTAATAATTCAGCTCATAGCTGTGCTTGGCCTTTGTGGATGGCAGCTTTCCAGCTGATGTGCTGTAATAACATGCACACATTTAATATTTAAAAATTCACAGAAGCTGAATAATTATAGCATCCTGCCTAGCAATATGTTTGGTGACATGTCCCAAAGAGCTTTGCTGACCTGAGATGTTTGGGAGACCAGGGAAGGGTGAGGATGCTCTGAGCCTGTGTTTCCTGTTCCTATTAACTCCACGGACTCAAAGAGGCAAGGTCACATCCCCGGGCGATTAGCACAGGCACAAAATCTGACATTTCTCACTTCCTTTCTTTTTCCCATGTTTCTTACCTTTACAAAGATTTAAAATAAGATGACCTGCATTTATATCTTCGATCCAGTTTCTGAATGGCCCGATCAACAATATTCTTCTACCTGTTTTTCTGACTCTGGGGAAATGTGAGATTTACCTCTTGAATACGTGTGAGATTTGACTCATCTCTGGTTCATAGGCAAGTTCTAGGACAGCTTTTATCTTTGCTTGATTATAAGGGTTGTCAGTCATGCTAGAGAACAGTGACAAAGCCATTCCTTTCACTTCAGATATGGCTGGCCTCTACTGTCAGACTGTTTGCCCAGAACAAATCAGCAGCTTATATCAGGGATGCTTTTCTCCCACATTGCTATGAATATTTTAAAGAAAGGTCTTCCTCCCCTGCTGTGGTTTCCTAAGCTGTGCTGGAACTTCTGAGGTCAGTGAAGTTTCTTTCAAGAATATCTGAGTATAACACCTAATCTTAGTGTCAGAGTCCTGTGCAAGGACAGATATAGAGTGCCTAGAGCACCTGTGGACTGCTTTGGCTCTCCTAATTAGAACCAAGCAGGTTAAAAGGGTATCCGTTGAGGTACTGTGGAAGAAGACTTCATAAAGTTCTATTAGAAACATAAATCCATTAACAGTTTGAGTACATATACATACACTCCTGTAATGTGCTGATGCCACTAGATATTATGCTTTGTCTTGGAATATGGGAGTACTTGGGTAGTGACTTTCAGCAAATAACAATGTCTTCTAGTATTGTTCTAATCGCTCATGTGCATTCAGCTTACTCAGTCCTGTATCTATAAATATTTTAGCCCTGTTATTCCTACTTAGGTTCATTAAGCACTTAAAGGCTCATAACTGAAGCAGGAGAGATGGAAACAGCGGCCCATGCTCTACAAAGCATCAGAACTTACTTCTGTGCTACACTACAACACTTATAAAGCCTTTTGCCTGGGTGCGGAGACAGCAGTGGTTTAGGAGTGGTTAGGACACCTTAACTCTACTTGTGTTTTATAGATCTTGCTTTAGTGAACAATTTCTGCCTTAAGAGGATTTTCCACTGTTCCTTTTCTCTTGACTTATCTGACATACATGTGCAACCTTAACTACAGCTTAACAGAGGCTTTTGGGCTGCCTGGCTGGGTACCCACGTCTGTTCTTTCTGCACATGATAGCTTTATAGAGATTTAAACATAGATGTATCAAATGTATTAATGCTCAAGGGCCATTTCCTAGCAATTAAGGGAGAGAACTTGAAGGAATGAGGCTTTTCCTTCAGGCTGTTAACCACAGCTGCCCTTTGCCTCTTTGGGAAGCAGGCTGAGGTTGGTGCTGCTACTATTTTAACATATCTCCAAAGAACAGAGTTGTTAAAACAATTAGGAGAAATGCTTGTATCTTCTAAAATGTTTTTGGCTTCATGTGTGGAAGTACAGAGTGAGCATAACGTTTTTCCAAACAGGCTGAAGCCTGTGTATTATTACAGACCCAGCTGAGGAATTCCCTAGGATGGTCTGGAGGATATGACCATTTGCTAGACAATTTATTTTGCTTACTTGTTCGTATGAGGGTAGAATCTCTTTCCCTGATCTGGGATGAAGCCATTTTCTTTACTCACTGCTGTATGCATCATTGGGAGGGGAGGGGAATCCTGCCCCCAAAATCTTAGTTTTCAAATGAGATGAGTTTTCAAATGTACTTCTAAGTATAAAAGTCCCCAGAGATGGAATATTTCTTTCTGAAGAGATACCCTCCACTTTCTGAAGATATTTTCTGAAGATACTTTCTGAAACCTTGGCAATCTCTGTGCTTGGTGATCTATCTGGTAGCTAACTGGTGATGCCTCTAATGAATGAAAACTTCTGGGGATTAGAAAAAAAGGCAGAACAAAACACAGTCACGAGCTGCAGCTATGTTGCATAGATCACTTAATCTTTTCCACCAAAGAACCTCCTTAGGAATCTTCTCTTCACTCTGGATCCATCTTCCACCTTTGAGGGATCAGGAGCCTGCTCGATGCTTTCTTTGAGATGAGACAGTCTACTTATGGAGCAAAGTGAGGAGTGAGCTGTATTCACTAGGAAAGTGCTGACTGTGCTATCAATCAGCCTTCATACATGCCTTGAGTTATTAATAAAGAGCCCGGTAATCTAACACCTGCTCTCAATCTTCCTTTTTGAGGGCATAAAAAGCCACAAGATCAGCCTCAGCAGTTTTGTGCATCTCCAGGACTTGTTAAATCTCTCTCTCTTCCTTTAACCCACTTCCTGAAATCTTAAGCATCAATGCTTTATGCTCTGGCTTGTAAATGAAGCCTGTTATTATCATTGAGATAGTGTTTTTATGGCATAAATAATGAGCTGAAACAGGGGAAGAGGCGTTGTGTGGAATTACTGCCTGAACCGAGATGGAAATAATCAATATGCCCTCACTTACAAATCTCATCTGCATGTCGACTCCATCTCCCTGGTTGTCTCACTACCAATTCATTTCACGGGAAGCCCAATAAAACATGCTGGTGGCATTGATCTGTTTTATTCATAGCTGAAGATAGAAATGCATCATTCAAAATTAATGGAAAGGCTTCTACTATTGCCCAATCTAGAGTGAAGTAGCCTGCAACACAGCATGGTTTGGAAGATGAAGGTGGGACTCAAACAAGCAGAAGCACTTCCAGATCTGTCACAAGATGAGTGCACTTCAGGATTCACCTCTGGCCTTTGGAACTTGTGCTATGTCACCATATTGGGCCGTACCATTTGTGGTAAAGCAAAAAGAAAAAGACTTCCTTTGTGGTCACTTCGTATCCATCACTTAGTATTACCACCAAGTTTCCGATGGACCCGTGCCTGCAGTTCCAGTTCTTTTGAATAGAGACACTTAAAGTTAATGAAAGGCTAGACAAGGATGGCTTAATTAGGGTGTGTGTGGCATTCATGGAAAACAATCGGATTTGTGATTTATTGGACATAAAGTTCCATGCCTTTTCTTAAGGAAAGTGCTTATCAAACAGAAGAAACTACAGCAGGCTGTCTTCTATAAACAAATAGCTGGAAAAACTATACTGAAATAGTGTTCTTATCTGGACAGAAAAACTTTTTTTTTTTTTTTTTTTTTTTTTTGCTTTCTACCTACATCTCCTTCTCTGCTTGATAGAAGGGTTAATTTTCCTGTTCATGTAGGAACAACTGGAGAAAATCCAGTAGTCTGTCTCCCTCTATTGATAATAAAAGCTGAAAGGAGTGTTAAAAACATCATATGTCCTGGCCAACTTAATGATGCTGGCAAAAATCCTTGTCTAGAGACTTAAGGAGAATACTTTTGTTGCCTTCATGCAAGTCTCTTGAAGAGGAGGTATGTGTCTGAAGGGAGTTTTTTGAAGTACAACCGAATGAAAAGAATTATTTGGAATTTGTTTCCAATGGTCACTTAGAAATGGATTGGGCAAAAACATAATTAAAAAACTAAGCTGCTTTCCTTCCCTTACAGAGTCAAAATTACTGATAACCTGCGGTGCTGCTGCTTGTCCTTTTTTAGGTTCTCTGGCAAAGAAATTGCCAATTATTTGCTGAGGAGAATATTTTTTAGAATGCTGTTTTCTTTTCCAGGTACTTCATTTGTCACCTAGTTAACGCTTGCATATTGATCTTGGGAGGTGAAAAGCAAAGAAAATAACCTTTTGGATCAGCTGCTTCTAACAAAAAGGATGTTTGGTTAGTAAAGCATACTTCTGGAAGAGTTTCTGCTCTTGCTCCCTTTGTCATCCCTTTCTCTGTCCTCTGCTCCAGCCAGTATGACTGCTGAATCCCAGGGAATCTTACCACGGCAATCCAATATTTATGCAAGGGAAACAGTCATACAGTACGTAAGATATTCACTCCCTACTTCATTCTTTGACTCTAGGTTTGAAATGTGGCAACTCTGAGCCTTCCCAGCCATAATGTTTGTACAAATGGAATAAGGAAAAAGTAGATCAAGAAAAAGTGGCACAGGAAAAGCCAGTTATCTCTTAATGAGTTGGGTGCTGGAAATCATTCAAGTTACTCCATCTAAGAGATAAGACCTGAAAATGGTATGTGGAGCTAAAGACTCAAATCAGATTTAGAGCTATGCTGTCTGCCAACAGAGTTAAGCCTAATTGCGGCCATGGAAGAGGTAGCTCACAGGTTAGCATGAAGTGGACCCAGGTTCTTCATTCCTTGACTGATGCCCAGCCTGACCTTCCCACTGGAGAGCTGCTCTGAGATTTAAGTTTACTGTGACTTGTTGTAGAGAACTAAGCCAAACCTTGTGTTCTGTTGGGAAATCTCCATTCAGACATGAGTAGAATTCAATAACCCCTCAACCAATTGCATTTTTCCTGAATTTACTACATCCAGTACATATATAGAATATTTGAAGAGTTTTTCTCAAGCATCTGTCTTGTTGAGAGTCAAAGCATGGACTATATGGTAGATTTTAGGCTAGAATACAGAAAGCCACACAATTCAACCGGTTTCACTGAGGACTTGCCATGTGGAGCCCATAGGAGCTGGTCTGGGAACTGGTGTTTTGCTTCTTGTATTTCAAAACTTTTTCTGGTTTAACCTCATCTCCTTCAAGCCCTTCTGACTTTAATTTCCACCAAACTTTAAAATAAAACTTAAAGCCCTAAACAAAGGGTAAAGGCTAGCTCTGAGGACAATTTCCCAATCACTTTTGTCTGAGAGCTCAAATAGAGCAATGCAAGAGGAATATACAGTGAACAAGGGAAGGGAAATAACTATTACAAAGTTTGTTGTTGCTCTGTTATTTTCTTGTGCTTGTCCAAGTAAGTCAGTGCCTTTGCTAGGTCTGCTGGAAGGCAACCCTCTTTGCAGGGAACAGGGGTAGAGACAAGCCCTAGCTGACTGTGCAGGGATCCATTAGGAAAGTGAAGGACATGTTTTGAGGGAAGTTTTATCCTTTTACATGTTTTACATTGTTGCAAGTCTGAGGGAAAGGGAAGCTGGAATGGAAAATGTGCAGCCTGTGCTTCTTTTTCAGCAACGTTTTCCCACATTGACCTATCCCAATCAAATGAATCTGTGTTGCACAATGAGGCCTGGGACTTTACCACATATCAAATGTAGATATATTATCCTTTTGAAGAGTTTTTAGCAAAAACTGAGCTTTGGCTAGGCACCATCTTTAACCTACCTCAAAAGGATGGCTTTGTATTTTAATTTGGTGTACTGCCTACCTATGTGTTTCAGTTCAAGCCTATTTTCTAGGCAAGCTGGCTCTTGAAACAGTTAATTCTGCCTTCTTTTTGTTGAGGTTACAATTAGCAAAAGGTACAATCTGAATTTCAACCAAGCCTGAATTTAGTTTCACAAACTCCAAGGTTTTTTTTAAATATTTGGAAAAATTAAGGCTGGCAGGCCGTAACTCAAGATGCTAGTTTGGATAGAACAATTAGTCCTGTATATTTTAGCATTCCTCTTTTGAACCAGTGTGAAGAAATAATTTTGAAAGCAAATCTTTTTGAATCGCTTCTCAGTTTCCCCTGAGTTCATTTTTGGTATTAAGAAAGCTGCCTTTTATAAATGTTTTAGCACTAGAAAACATCAGGTGGGTTTGTGCAGATATTTTAAGTATAATCCTTTGGGTTGTATTTTGCTTCCATGAAGCTATCATAACCCCTGTAAATGTCAGTGAAAATTAGGCATTTATATTAATGGAGACTCCCTCCTGCCCTTCCCCTCTTGGTTCTGAAAGGTGGGATTTTTTGCATTGCATCAGTGATTCAGAAGCGAGACTGAATTTCATCAGCATTTCCTCTAAAGGAGGTTTTGCTTGTTTGAGAGATCTGCTGGCAAGCAGCGGTTGTTTAGAGGGGCTCTTTAGAATCTAATTTACAATGAAACAAATTCAAATAATATGCAAAAGTAAAATTAAAAAGTGTATCAATTAACGTACAAAAGTAGAACTACAACACACGCTCAGCTTAACAGCTCCTCGGAGAGTGCAGCAGCCTATAGATGGGAAACAATGCTAAGCACGCAAAGTGAACAGCTCCTTGAGGGCTAAGGAATGGGAAAATAAACTCAGGGTTCCTATTAGGGAACGAAAAGCAAACAAGATTTTAGACAAAACTTAGTGGGTGAGGGGCAAAACCAGCCTCAACATCTTCTGAATCTACCCTGTGCCTGAAAGAGTTTGCCTTTGGATTGGTCTGGCATAAGGGTTGGATAAATAGATGGTGGATTGTGTTCTGGGGCTGTTACTATGTATTAGGACTGTGTTAGCAGCTGAACACTGTAACTCGGATCGTAGGTCCTATTGGGCTTGGTGTTGTACATCTTCTACCAGTATTCTTGCCTGGAGCAACTAATTGACTTTTTGTAACCTTTTTACATTTTCTAGAAGCATGAGAAAGGAGATTTTACTACTGCCCCATTTTACAAAGTAAGGCAGACACAGTGACTTCCCCAGAGCATGGACTTCAACCCACCTCCCCAAGTCCTAACCTAGGAGCTGCCTTACCATGGTGCACAAAGCAGAAATATTACTTTTCTCTGCAACAGCAAGAGAGCTTTGGTTCCAGGCATATTCCCTCAAAAAACATTGTGGTCTTGACTGAACATTTCCATAAATCATAGAGGTAAAATCTACTTGGCATAGCCCAGAGCCATAAGAGGGCACTCTGGAAAGGAGGATACCTGATTGCGTGGGAGCGTTGTCATCTCCATGTGAAATTCTGCTCTCTCCACCTTATTCTCCATCTCTGGGGTGGTTCATCCAATTAGTGAAAAAGCAGCTGTTGAATTCGGAAGGATTACAAGCATGGGAGTGCAGGATGCTTGGTTTTGCAGTCAGGGGTGAAGGAAAGGGGGGAGGAAGTTCTCTGCTGTGCAGCTGAGCCCCAAATGAAGTGCATAAGTGCTTGTTTGAATGGTAAGTGTGTGATTAAGCATTGTGCTGAATCGGAGCTTAGACTGTTATTGTAGGCAAGGATTGTGTCCATATTTATATCACTACACAACAGATTAATACATTCATGCATCTGTTCAAATCCATTTCAACAGATTCTTTTTTGTTTTTATACTAAAAAGTTGCTAGGGATCCTGAAATGTCTTTTATGGTTTTAACATGCCAGCAGTGATGTCACTGTGGAATACACAGAATTAAGTCTTACCTTCAAGGGAATGATAATTTAAAAACCAAAATTACACTTACATTCCCAGACATTCCCAGCAGCCCTATCCCAGATGCTGTCCTGTCGTCAGCTCTCAGAGCAAGGGTGAGCCCCAGTCAGCCTTTTGGTGGGGGACCCAAAGGGGACTGCGGGGAGCTGGGGGCCACTGATGCTTTTTCCCTTGAGGCAGCACCTCGCTGACTGCTCCGGAGCATGGCTGGGGTATGCATGCTGCTGCTGGCGAGGTGCAGGCTGATGGTTGCTGGTTATGGTCGTTGTTGGTTCATTTTGTGTTTGCAGGACCAAGATGGGGCTTTGGGAGCTCTGGTGACTTGCAGCAGCAGGCTGAGATAGCTATCCTGGGAGTGAGGAGAGCAAGGACTGTCCGTGTCCAGCAATCTCAGGAGAAAATTCCCTTTACATTAATCACAGCTCAGCCCCATTTCTTCTCTGCCTCGACAGACCTTACACTGACCACTTTGGACGATTAATGATCCAATAGCACTTTTTTAAAGCTGCAGGAGTGTCATACTCAATGTCAGATTTCAGCTTCGGCCTTTTGTTTTATTCCTTTCTCCTACTTCTCCTAGTATTTCAGCTCCATGCACATTTTCCTTTTCCTCTTCGCAGTATGTTATGTATTGTGGCTGGTACAGAAGCAGGGTTGCTGTTTTACTTGCAGGTGCCTGCAATTCACTGAATGACTGAAGTGGTCCTTATATAAAAGGTCTGCAGTGGACTTTGGGATCTGTCTGGCTGAGAGGCACTATGTATAATGTGTTGTTATTAATATTGTTCATCATGCTGAAATAGTTACCTTTTCCAGATCAATCATCACTGGCACAGCATTATTCAGTATATTGAAACTACCAGAAAATAGTGTTTTTCTAAGAGTAATACTCCCTCAGAACATTAGTTAGTAAATGTCACACACAAATTGCTCATGATTTCCCTTAGATCAAAGGAATATTTCATAATAGGTGCAGCATGATTTGTGCCTTCAAAAGAGAATGTGAGAGTCTGCATGAGCTATGTCCTATGGAAGAAGCTATCTGGGATAAATCATATTATTATGGGAAATACGTAAAAGGAAGGATAATTTCTATCTGAGATCACGAGTGTTGTTCGTGATCTTGAAAGATGAAATATGCTGCTCTGGTGCATGGTATATTAAGAGTGGTCTGAATGCTATGCAGGCATTCTTGGTAACAACTCAGGAAGCTGCTTTCAACTTAGATCCTGGTCACACACACCAACATGTAACTGATAATGCTGCTGTCTTTTCTCTTGCTTTTATTCCTTCTTCCAACCCATCACCACTAAATTGCTTGCCACACTCTTGAGGGGTGCAAGTAAAATGTGAGAGCAATGGAGGGAATTCTGTTCATAACAGTGGGAGCGGAGCTGGGTGCAGCTGTGTCAATCCATGTTTAAAGCTGACAATTTATAGCAAATATTAGAGATGGTTCCAGGCTCCCAGTTTCCATGTAAATTCCTGGAATGCGTCAACACAGTGTAGGAAAGAAAGAACATGGGGTCTGGGTCAAAATATCAGAAGTCAGGACATATAGCACAGCTAGATGTTAACATGAATAAAGAAATGTTCAGCAGTGCATTTCACTGGCTGAAAAATGAGAAATGTAAAATTTCTATGGATGATATAATCTGGCAGAGGACCCAGGGTTAACACCTGGAAGCAGGAGGGTACGTCTGCCTCGAGCAGATATTTTGACATTTGCTCTGGACGAGAGTATTGGCACTGCAGAAGTCTGGGGTTAGCCACTGCCAAGAACTGCAAAGTGAGGTTAGACCGAGCAGTGCTCCAGTCCAGCATGGCAATTTCCTCATCCTTGTGAACAAACAGCAGCAAAAATAGGTAATCTGACCATCATCTGGGATTCACAGGTCAAGAAATGTAAACCCTGAGAAATTAAGATTTATTTAAGGTCATATGGTGAATGTATGGCTGAAGGAAATGGAGCCAGTGGCTTCTGAGACCCCAGATCAGTTCCGTACTTCCCCAGCAAATTCTCCTTCTCACACAGGTCTTGACGTTATTAGCATCTGTTTCCAGACTGAAAGCTGCTTTCTGAAACTGGAGCATAAAAATAAGCTTTTTCCCTTTACTCCAGCCTAACACAGACCTTCTTAGGTAGCGGGGAATGGAGAATTAGGGAAAGCAAAATATTCCTTTTTATTTAATCAGGTAGCAAAAATGCATCCCTCTTAAAAACACACAACAAACAGAAAAGCTGCGCAGCTATAGATCTTCTTACTAAAAAGGAGTCTATCCAAGCAATCTGTCCGCCTGCCTTTCTTGCTGTGTTGGTACTTTTCTGAAAGTGTTGAGTCTGCATTTTTATTCCTCCTCACATTCTATATCCAGAGTAAATGATGCCAAACTCTATCAGTGATCTGGACATCTTTCCCATACCATTTGCAGTCTTGGCAAGGGGGAGGTGGGGAGGAAAGTTATCTGTTTCATTTTAAACACTATGAAACAAAACAGTTCCCCGAGACAGCGATAGAGATCATCTGAATTTTTACATACGTAGGATGGGGGGGAGGGAGGGGCAGGCACATCATTTTGCTGTCATTGAGATTGCCTACAATATTTTCCCCTCATGCTTACCTTTATGCTGTCAAAGGATCATTTACCAGCCTAAAAGGCAGGTAAAGTGTACAAACTTCACCTGAAAGCCTGGCAGGGAGGAAGCAAGCCTGATTGCCTTGCTCGTGTCTTAGCGTCCTCCCCCATCCCCTTCCTCTCCCCGATGTCTTTGCTTTGACTGTGAAATCTCCAGTCTGTCTCTAACACATTTTCACAGAAATATCTCAAAAGAGACTCACCCCAGATCAGGGCCTGGAAGGTGTGACCATATTACAAGCAGTAACAAGATGCCGATTAGATGGGTCATATAGAGCAAAATTCATCTCTCATCTCTCCAGGGTTTTCTCCACCTATAAGAGAGAACAAAGAAGTTCTGAAAATTAATGCTTTTCTTTCCAGCCACCTGATTTCTTGGCAGACCGGAGTAAAGGGTAAAGTTCTGTGCATCATGTGAAGTATTATTGAACTGTTGGGTGTAAATAACTGTGAGTGTAAATAATTGTGAATTATGCTCACCTTACCACACCACTACAGCTCCTAGTCGTATGATCAGCTGTAAATGCCTCAGGCCCATGGGCTAGCAGAAGCTGCCTGTATTACCTCATTCCAGCTTCAAAAGATAACAGAACCTAATATTTTACTGAAAGGAGAGAGACTGTGCTTTTTTAATTTGAAAATAACTTTAGGAAAAGTTGCTTTCCTTGAGGAGAGAAAAGGTTCTTGAGTGTGCTATTCTCCAAGCAGCTCTTTAAGCACAGCATGGTTTTATAGCAAGCAGAGACCGTTTGTCCGTGTCACCTTAACATTTAGTTTTTACTTTGCTGATATCAATTAAGGAGGAAATTCATAAAGGTCAGTTAGTTGCCTATTATTCATACGACCCTAGAAGTTATGAAATTATGGGTAACTCCCAGCTAGAACGGCTTGTTTCATAGCTCATGTTATAGCTGTTTGGGCTTTGAACTCTGTTGCTATTAGCTCAGACTCTGGGGTTTTAGCCAAGGTGGGATCTGTTTCACCTCTGAGTGCAAGACCTAGCTGGCACCCTCCTGGAAATTAAGACCATGTTCCCTATTCCCTTTCACACTAGCAAATGTTACCCGCGTTGCTTAGGGTCTTTTATCACTTTATGTATAAATCTAAATAAAACAGACATATCCAGATAATGGTTTCCTGCCTGCTAGTGGGCAGGTGGCACAATCTTAAGGAGATGAAAGGCTTTTTCCCCTCTTTAGAAATAGCTATTTCATTCTATTTTTAGAGGTGAAGACTACCTTTGTATCCACCCTGAGCACTGTCCTTTTCCTTACACATGTAAATAAAAGCCAGCATAACTGTGGAAGTGCAATAAAGTTTCCTAAGCCCTGTACACCTGGGACACTTCTTCCATAGCAATGGCAAGGCCCAGTGGGAGCGTTTTCCTGTCCCCGCACACAGCTGGGTTAGTGCCATGCGAGGCGGCTTGCACGTCTGTCACCCGCCGAGTTTTCTAGCCTGCGTCCCAGCGAGCAGGCAGCCCTTGTAGTCGTTCTTAGTACATTCGGCTCACGACACACCGCTGTCTGGGAGTCCCTCATTTAGCAATTTATGGGCCATGTCAGCGTAATTTAGTGTCTTAATACTGCTGGTCAAGGACCATCAACGTCTTCTAAACCTCCGTTGTCCTTGGTGGGGAATGGAAGCAGAACTCGCTCCGAGTCAGCTCTCTGGGCAGCTGAGGGACAGCCGCAAAGCGCTGTAGGCAGGGGCGATATACATCCTCGGAGAGAAAACTATTTCTCTGCTGTCACAATAGGCTTAAAAAACAGCATGAAGCCAAGCAGTGGGAGAGGATGAGGTTTGCAGCATCTTGTGGGGCTTTGCTCCCTGAAGGCAGCAGTGCTCAGGTGTATCGCCGAAGAGGCGGATAAGCAGGTAGTAGCTCTCGAGCAGCTTCATCCTTGGAGTTTGCTCAGCAGCCAGCTGGCCTGGTTGGAGAATCGATCCTGTGCTCAAGGACAGGGAGATAAATGAAAACTGAAGTGTTTTCGGCAGCATCCCCACTCCGGGGTAAAATATTCATGATTTTACGCGTGGGATGAACCCTGCTTTCAAGGTGAAAAGACGTTATATAAGCAATGCCAGCTTTCCTTATGATCTGTGAAGAAGTGTGTCTTTTGCAGCTTGGTCTAGTCTAGCCTGGTTCATGAAGCCTAGCAATGAAAAAAATTCTCCAGTAGTTTAAAGGTCCAGTCACCAGGAAGAGTGTTAGAGGTGGCTTTTTACTGGTGCAAATGGATAAAATAAGGAATTGACAAAAAAAAAAAAAAAATCTGCATTAAAAGAAAATAGATGGAATAGTAGGAGATAACTGATTATTGTAAGAAGAATGTAAGGAGGCACGTGATGGAGTGGGGTTTACCGGAGTGCATGTCTTCTCTGGAGTATTGCAGGGAGAAATGACATTATCTTCTCCTTCTGAAAGATTAGGGGGAAGATTCATGCCCATTTTTGCCACAAAGTAGCATGAAAAGTCCTTAAGGTGGTGGGAGACCGCAGTGTCCTGACAGAAATGAAAGGGAAGTCTGTCTTACTTGACTTGGGTCCTCCAGCCCTTTCTACTGAGGAACCGCTGTTTCAGACAAAACTCTCTTCCTTCTCAGTGGGTTTATTTTCATGTTTCCCTCTCGTTTATTTTTCTGTGTGGTCTCTTGCTCAGTTTCGATGCTAAGCAGGTTTTGTGCAGGATGTAGCACAGCAGAGGTTCACATGTGGTTGCTCTTAATTGCTACTCATAACAAACATGATTATTGTCATTGCTAACAACAACATTTCACTAAGAAGCCTTTTTCTGCCTGTAACTCCACTCCCTTCTCTTTGGGGGCATCTCTGCAGCCCTTGCTCACAGGAGGCCCTAAAACAAATCACTTGGGGTTTCAGGTAAGCTTTTCACCTGTTGAGCCTTGCTCCTCTTCTGTCGGCTTTTTGCAGGGCGTGCAGGCCAAGGACCTTCAGCAAAACCTTTTGTTTTATAACTAGTCTCCTCAAGGGGAGGGAGGATAAAAAAAAAAATCTGGCTTTGAAATTCCTCATGTAGTGAGAATAAAGCTTTTTTCTTTTTTTCTTTTCCTTCCTATAAGAAAATTTCAAGGAAAGGAGTGAGGAACATTTTATCTTGCTGATAGGAGAATATTAAAAACACACGAGGATGCTGTGCGAATGTGTAACTTTCATTGCTCTGAATCCAAAGAGAGGCACTAGATAAAGTGCCCGAGCCTTTGTCCTATTAGCTGATCCTGTTTACTCTGCTATGCAAGTCTGTCGAGGTGTTTAATGACTTTTCACATCACCATGGGGACACTGAGACAAGAGAAGCATTCATTTCTAGTCGTCTTTCTCCTCCTTTTTTTCACTCCTCTGTCTCGCTCTCTGATATTCGTCCATGGTGCCTGGCTGTCCTTGTTTGCCTGTAACATTACTATTGCATTTGCAGTGTATCTGTTGGTGGTACCGTCACTGGGGCAATGGTGCAGGTAACAATAAGCAAGCTAAGGAATTATTTTCCTTTAGTGGTTAGGGTACAGGGGAAGCATCAGCTGTTGGTATCGCTGCAGCAGGTATATGGGAAGGAGACATACAGACAGCACGTCCCCCATTTCCTCGGACTTTGCCGGTCCCGGCCCTGCCGCATCCCTCGTGAGCTGCCTGTGTGTGCTGGCGAGCCCCAGGCTGGCTCTGCCGCCCGGCTCAGCTGCTTTGCAGTTTACAAACAGCTCCGCGTTCAAAAGTTCACCAGGATTTATAGTCTGATAGCGCTGTGTGAGTCATCAGCGCTGGGGATTGAACTCGCAGACCTCTCAGTCTAAATCCAAGAGCCGCTACAGCCGGAGGTAAAAGGCCATTCCTGTGAGATGAAGGTTGCAGGAGTGATAAAGCACTCCGTGGCCTGCTCCCTTCGCAAGGAGGACGGAGTCACTGCCGTCAGTTCTCTCCTCTCCGGGCAGCACGGATGTAGCCCTCGCCGCAGGGAGACGAGTGGCCGAAGCTGCCGACCGTTGGGAAATGGCAGCTGCCATGAAACGTGGGCAAGCAGCCACAGAGGACATGTCTGAAGGGCCGAAGGAGTGACCGTTAAAGAGGAGGAGGGAAAAAGTAAAATACTGCAAAGGAAAGCTTGAGGAAAGGTGCAGATGCAGGCACCCCTACCTTGGGAGGTCCTGTGCAGAACACAGCGGCTGGAAGCTTCACCCAGAGACAGGGCTCGCTCCTCAAATTGTGTGCAGGGCAGCACCGAGGGGCAGATGTATAACAGAGGTGACAAGTGGCTTTAACTGCCTTCTCAAGACTGTCTCCTTAGCTGGCATGGGCAAGGCGTGCCGCATGCGTCTTCACTCCTCTCTTCTGCAGGCACCTCGCCTCAGTCCGTGGGTGATGCTCTAAGAGAAAATACCGATAAGGTTTTACTACATAGGCTGTTTTCTCCAGATAGCTGCCTGCTCACCCCTTCTCAAAACAAACAGCACTAGGGGCAGGGAGACAAACTCAGCTTTCAGGTTAATCAGCAGCAGTCTGTAGCCTTTACACATGTGGAAACTACTTATTTTTCTGGATTCTGCCAGTGTTCTCATGTCCAATGAAGATATGGAAGAGGGAAAAGAGGAGAGGGAATAGCCCCTCTGTTTTTTATCACACACAACTAATGGAAGCAGCAGACATCGGTAGGACAGCGAGGCACAGCGTATTACTCAGAGAGGATGCTAACAATTAACAGAGCTGATTTCAGTGGTTTCTGACTCTGCTTGGTAGAGGTATCACGCTTTACTCTTCTGGATGCTATATAAATGTTAATTGATCAGGTGTAAAACAGCACTGGCTTAGCCCCAGCCCTGCTGTGCTGGCCACAGCGGCAGTGACCTGTTAACGCCGTGTACCTGCAGTGCAGCCTCAGTGACTTCCCTTAGCACAGCATGGACCTGCTGCAGCCCAGCCCAGGACAATGACCACCTCCCTAGAGCAGCTTCTCCAGGCACCGTCCTCTGGGTCTTGAGTTTAAACCATTGCCCACACTGTTACTCTGTCAGGCCCCTTGCTGCAAACTGTTTCTGTGCAAGTGGGATTTTTTAGGCTTATGAAAGAAGTGTGGTGAGTGTATCTGTTGGAGCTGAGTGCATATACCTATCTGCATAGACACCTATGGGATCCAGAGGTCTGTGTAATAAAGCAGAGCTGTGCAGAGTCCAGCACCCCTATAGGTTGCTAACTGGCTGTGATGGAGAAAGACAAATATGTGGAAGGAAGTTAGTTCTTCTACCCGGGAGCATCTCCTTTTTGATGGCTGATGCCCAGGAGCAGAGCGATAAGGCAGCTCTGTGCAAGCCATTTTGGATGTCTGTGCAGAACAAGGAAGGCTTTGGTTTGAACTAAGGCTGGTGGAGAACACAAGCTTTCTGTTGCCCCTACACACCCCAAAATATCAAAGTTTGGAGCTATGTTTTCATTCTGATGCAATGGGAAAGTGGTGAGTTGCTTTGTGGAGCAACCTGAGCTTTGCCTGGTAACTGCCCAGTGGTAGAGGCCGTTCCCACAGCTGCAGGTGCACGTACTTTTTCTCCTGATGCTGGCCAAGTTTCACCCTACTTCAGATGATTGATTCATCTGCCAAACTATTGGATGTTCTAGAAATCCCACCGTAAATTTGATGAACCAGAATTTTCCAATGGGGGAAAAAGATTCAAAACCAAGTCACGGGGAAATTCCCTACAGGCTCATGTACCATGGACCAGTCTTTCCCGGTGGCATGAGTGTTGCCAGTCTGCCTTGCTCTAACTCAAGCTACTGATGCTACATTAGACCTTGCGGTCTTGTAACTACTGCTCAGACCATAGCCAGTATTAGAGAAACAGTGTAGAAGATATCAGAAACATCTTGAGAAAATAGTATATGTTCCAAAAAGTGTGGTTTTGCCAAAACCAAAATATTTTGTGGGAAGGAGTCTGTTTCAATGATACTTCCAGCTGGGAGTAGCTGAAACAAATCATTTAGACTTTGTTTTGATATCACTTCACTATTTTGATAAAACAAAAAGTGCCAACTGCATTTATTATGACAGTTCACACCAGAATAAATACAAATGTCTGTGGCCAGTGTTTCATAATATATTATACTGTTTCAATGTAACCAAAATGGAACATTTTCTTATCAAAATGTAGTGATGCAACACAACTGAAGTAAAATATTTTAAGTAACAAATCATTTCTAAAATTTTAATTCAACAAGAGATAGAAAAATCTCAACACTTTTTTTCCCTGAGTCAGATATAAAAAGACAATTTTCTACATAATTCATTCTTCCACCCGAGTAATTTTGATTCAGAGAAAGAGGTGCAAAATAACCTACTTGGCAATTCTGAAATAACTTATTCAACAGATTATTAACTGATGAAACTTGTCCTTCTGCAAAAAGTAAGTGATATGACAAGGCCATGTATGTGCACATGAATGTGGGGAAAATGTATGTTGTTGTTTATAGTATTTGATGTTGGGATCGGGCCCCTTCTGTGCTAAACATTGCACATTCCCCCAACTTAAAATCTCCGTAGACAAGACAGGTGGACGATATAGCTGCGCAGCCATAGGAAGTTGTGCTTGGGCTCTGCTCTGTCACACCTTTGCTAGCATAGGCTTGCAGACACGTGTGGCAGCAGCAGTAAAGATATGAAGGCTTTTGCTTTAGCCGATGTGAGAATGAGCCAACGAAAATAAAATTCTCAGAGCTGCTGGTTAGGTGTATCCCTGGTCCTTCAACAGGGGTAAAAGCTACATGCAGGGTGCTGCGGTGAGCTGCTGAAGTCTCGTTTTCGCAGCAGGACAGAAACTGTCCTCACTTCACCCAAGTCCTCATTCTGCCTCGCAGCCACAGCACCACTCTGCGTGTGCGCGCACATGTCTAGAGGCTGCTGCTTATTAAATCAAAACAGGGTTTGTGAGCTGATTTCAAACAACACTAAAAACCACACTTATTTTAATGTTCTAATTTTTTAGGGTAGGATAGGGGCAAGGGAAGTCTCGGGCCCTTTTCAAAGAACCCCTGCACATGGCAATGACCAAAGACTTCCTAGGAAAGAACAAGTTATTCCCATGTCTTTGCATAATCATGGAGTGTGTGCACGCACACTAGCTGAGCTGATGTTACTCAAACACAAGTGGGTTTTTTCCAGTAGGTTGCTTGAAAGACCCTGAGTCAAAACAAGTTATTTATGCTTATATAAAACTGATTCTCAGATGATTATCCAAAGGATGCATCTGTCCTGCAAGTAATTGTTGGTAGTATTTTAATAAAGAGCAGCAAATTTAAGAGAAAATTCTGTTCTCAGTTATTCTGTTGAAAGCCGTGGCTGCTAGTAATGAAATAATAATTAATTCACTGAGTTATGCATTTGCTTTATTTATGGATGTACTCTTTACTTATACATATTTTTATTACTTAATATTTAAAATGCACTAAGGGCATGTAAGACTGGCCTTGTGCCGCTCAGATCCTTTGTCATGACACTGTGGAGAAACACCAGTGGCTTGATTTGCAAAAAGCGCCAGATTCACAAGCTCAAATATCGGCTTAAGAGTGGTCTAGAAGTTACCTCAGTGAGAAATTGGTCACATTCTGGTTTCCGCTGTGTTGGGAAAGGGCCAGAACACGGCCCAAAGCAAGGATGCTCGTCTGGACTGATGATGATGCATCCTTTCTGCACCACTGCCAATCCTAAGCATGCGAAAATCTTGGTGTAAGCATCACAGTTGGGAAATGTACTGAAGAGAATAACAGCATATGGTGGAGTCTTTCTGTTTGGCATCCTCGCTTTTGAAAATTTAGGAGCTGCGTTAAGCTGTTTTTTGCTTCTCCTCCTAAAACACGGAGGTTTAGAAACTCATTCTTAATTATTTTTGCAATAGGGCCAGTCAGGAAATCCTTAAACTCCAAAATCTGTGGCTTAAAAATACCAGGTTATCACAAAATGCGTGGTATAGGAATATCTTTCAACATTGACTTTTGCTCACATTTGCATGTGTACCTACCCAAGTGTATTTTGGACAGTTAGGGAATTTGCTCAAGCAGATGTTGAGCAAAATAGATGTGCAAATCTATCTGCAAAAATTGATGGAAAAAGAAGCTTCTGTTTTTCTTATTTTACTCTCCCAAGAGGTTTGGAGTCTGGTCTCTGCATCAAAATAAATGGGCGAGGCCAATAGTCTAAAAGCATCGACGAGTGATGCAGCGATGTGTCTTAAAGCAGTAATATCTCATGGTAAATCATCTTGCTCTAAAAGATGCGCAAAATCATGCAATTTCTTTCCTAACTGCATCAATCTTCTACCTTTCTTACCTTTCTCTTCCGGCAACCTGGTTCAAATCCAAGGTAGGATTTGGTGTCTATATTTAGCTGGTGTCGAAAGGTGATTTCAGTTTTGGTTGAATGAGCCAGTGAGTTTGTCAACAGAGTCCTCAAGTCAGTTATGGAACAGAAGGGCGAGACCTCGGTGTTTTGTATCCCAAGCAACGTCTTGGCTGTAGATACAATCTCAACAGCTGGTGCTTGAAGGCATGGCAGGTTTCTGATGTACAGGACTGTGGGCCTGATCATCGTGTGAAAACTCATGAAGTACAAGTAATCAATACACAATCCAGTGCTTTCAAATGTAAAATTTCCTGAGAATAATACAAGTTGGCATTGGGGGGAACCCCCAAATTATCACTCTCTCTTTCTCTCTTCTGTTTGGTCTCTTTTCAAAATTTCTCTTTTTATAACAAAAAAAGTTGTTTCAGCTTTTTCTCCTGAAAACACCTGTAGGAATTTTTTTAATTTCCTTTCAGGCATCCATTTTATTTTCAAATATTGCCTTTGGAAAATTATCAAATGGAAAGGATTGGAGGAAGAAAAAACAAACAGCAGCAGCAGCAGTGACGACCTTTTCATCCATGCATTCTTTTTAAACACAGATACACCAATGAACATCAGGAAAGCTTTAAGAAAAATTTGCGTCAGACAATTTTTGCCCTCTATGGTAGGGAAAAATGTCATTCTCTAAACAGTTGTGCTGGTGGGCTTCTCAGGGCCTCTTGCAGGTAGATGAGGCATTTTGCTATGCAGTGCTGACTGCCTTAGAAAGGCTACACCGGCTGCTGTTGCCTCGGGATTGCTTTCCTATGGCCGTGATTGTTGCAGGGATATGACCAGAGGAAAACCTTGCCAGACCAAGTACAGCATCACACAGCTGGCTTAAGTGCGTTACAGGTCTATTTTCGCTCTCCTCTGAAGTGTCAGATGTAGGCAATCGCTCGAGGCAGCAAACCAGACATCATGTACCAATGACCTTACCCAGCCTTGCGAATCCTGCGAGTCAAACACACAACTGTTTTCTGGCTCACGAATTGTATTGAATTGCTTCTAACCTTCTCCTTTATTGTTATGGGTTTTAGATGAACACAAGGTAGGTGTGTTAGTACTGGGCACTCCGGAGCAATAAATTCAGGGGCTGCTGCCGGTGCCGGGGGCTGGCGGAGAGCAGAGGGACGGGGAGACGCGAGGCGTTTGCAGGTGGGGGTCTGGGGCAGGAGGATGGAGCCCTTCTCGATCACGCTCCCCAGAGAGGTTTACTGCCGGTGGATTTAGCGGCAGCAGTAAAGCGTAATTTGCGCGCGTATGAACTGTTAATGCACTGCAATGTGTAAATATGACTGGCAAGCTCCATACGGGTGTACCCAGGGCTGTGGCACTGCCGAAACCTCTTTGGGCTCTTTTTTTTGTCCTTTTCCTCCCTGTTCAGTAAATTTGCTCCTTTGATATGGCTGATCAAGGGGTCCTTTGCTGTCCCGCCTGCCCCATGCAAATAGCTGCCGTACCTTTCACTGCCCCATCGCCCCTGTGTGACTGATTGCTATTTATTATTCAACGTAGCAAAGGAGAAAAACCAAAAAAAAGGAAAAGCCCAACACCCATGTGCTGCATGAACACTGCAAGCTTTATTTTCTCCCGCTTCCATCTAACGCTATTTATTAGCCAGAATATTTGCAGTGTGTTTGGTAACCTGGGCAGAAAGCATTGATCTCTCTGCTTTCTGGCAAGAGGAGGTAGGAGGGGGGAGAAGCAGCGCAGGGAAAGGCACTGAGTGGCCTGCCACGGTGACGCAGCTGGAGCTGCCTGGCAGAGCTGTTTACGGGCTCGGCAGAGGCACGGTTTAAAATGAACTTTGCAGGAGGCCTTCTTTTCAGCCAGGCAGACCTGTCGCTGCGTTGATTGTCGTGGGTTTTTGTGTTGGAGCTTTTGCAAATCTGTCTCGAAATACTCCAAAAGGTTTATTTCACCTCCCGCTCCAGCCAGAAGGGGTCTGCATATTTGTGCGCGCACGTGTGTTTTTATCTCCAGCCCTGCAGCCGTTTCAAAAGCCGAGCGAATGCTAAACACAAATGCTTAAAAGGTGTTGTTTTTTTTTTAGTGCCCCTCTGTTTTCTTTTTTAAAAAAAAGTAAATGGGAAAAAAACAGAATAGAAGAAAACTGTTCCATGTGGGAGGGAAAGAGAAAGCGTCAAGAAATAAGATGTTCAGAACAAAATGCCCCAAAACAGCTTCCTCGCAAACAGAAAAGTGTCTAAACTGGTGCCTCTTTTCTTCTCTTTCTCTTTTTTCTTTTCTTTAAGAAGACACTTAGATTATAGCCAACAGATTGATGGTCTATGATGCTTATTTACACTCTGGCAGCAGAAAGTCAGGGTCACTTGCAATGCTACCCCCGTTGAAGGCTCTTTGTACAGCCAGAGTAATATAAAAAGGACATGGTGCTATAGAAAGCAAGCTCACTCGCAACCGCTATTTGAAGCAGCATCGCCAGTGTAACACACTCCTAAAACGGCTGGCAGGCCTCTCCCAGGCTCATTCGCACGGGTTAGCACTGCTGCTTCCGAAGGCCACTGCAGTCCTTGAGGGGGTTTGAGTGACTTGAATAAGCTTTGGATGGTGAAGCCCTCGAGTGCGGGTGGAAGAAGGGCTGTCTGGTCTCTGGATCTGTGGCCCTTGCTTCGTCCCCCCCTACTTCACCTGCCCAAGTGGGCCCAAAGGGGTAATGAGAGGAGTGAAGGTTGGCCAGGTATCTTGCCCCATCCTGTCCTTGACTTGGCCTTTAAAGTATGAAGGAAAGTTCTTATTTAGTGGTTTTAAGTGCTGCTTTTGTATTGGGGGCAGACTTACTCTTGTTTCTTGGAGTCACTTCAAGTAGTTGCTGTGCATGTGACCAGGAACAGACCCATGATCTGTCTGCGAAGTTAATAGGGGAAAAAAAAGAACAATCTCCCATGGAGGGGGGATAGGCTTTCACCTCTGGAGTCAAAGAGCTCCACAGAGAGTTATCATACCCCTGCAACTCCTATTTTCCAGCATCCTTCAAGCTATGAATGGCCTCTCTGATGGTACACATGAAAATAATTTCAGTTATGGGGCTATTGTAAAACATTACGGGGCAAATTGCCCACCCAGCTGACCCATGCATGGTACAAGCTGCATGGAAGAAGGAACAGTGCTAAAATGTCCCAGGCCAGTTTTTACTTGTGGATATCTAGTCACAAGGGCAGCAGGACCTGGCCAGGCCAGACTGACCCACGCTGCTGAGTCTTGACTAGCTGCTAATGACTGCAGCAGTGTAGTCAGGTAGCCAGGGGCTGGGGAGAATAGGACAACTCCAGCAACATTTTCTTTTCTCTGCTGAGTAAAGTCTCCTACAAACACTGCAGAAGCCCTCTGCCATCAGAGGATGTTCTGCCATAGGGGAATCCCTCCGAGACCACTTTGGACAGGGTTATGGCTTCTGTGCGTTGCCAAGAGCATTGCCAAGTGACCAGATGGCACCAGAGAATCAGGCCTTAAAATATTAGTTAAAAAGCCCATCTCCTCCCCTTCAATTCCTGATTTGGCTGTTGGCACAGGGAAGATTTCATGTTCCCAGAGCTGGACACTTGTCAGCATCCTCGCCACTCACCCATCCACGCTCACCCGTCCTCCCCACCTCCTCCGCAAGCCACTCAGACTGAGGATGTGATGTGTCTTTAGCCATCGAGTACCCATTATTAAGGGATTTGTATTCAAGAGGGGTGAGGTTATGTATTTGTATTGGTTTTTTTTTTTCCGGAATACCTTGTATTTAATTTGGCAGAAATCTCTGTTGAAGCTGCTTTACCTTTACTACATTATTATTCAATTGTATTTCCCTTGATGAAAAACCTGGCAGACTGTTGCTCAGTGACAGATGTGCTAGCTTTGGTTGAATCACCACCACTAGGCTTATTATCAGTTTTACTAATGTTTGCTGTTTTACACTGTAACAGGTAGGGTGATTCATCCACTCAAGACAAACACACAGACACACATATGCATACACAGATGCAGATACACTCCCTCCACACAGCACACACAGAGGTGAGTCAGCCTAAACTGATCTTTACTTTATGCGTTTTGATGACAAAATGCTTCTGGATCCTCTGCCTGTGTGTCCTTTACTCACCGAGCAGACATCCATGAGTAAATATTGCTTCCTAGAGGGGCAGGGCTGCAGGGTCTCCAGGACAAAAATCCTTGCTAACTGCAAACAGCTCTGACGAGTGGTTGGGTCGCATATCTGTAAGATTAATGGAACACTTCAGTTAATTCAGGTTGTGGAAATTCATATTATTCAGTCGAAAAGTCCTGAATTAGCTTTTTCGAAAATGACTTGTCCAGCGTACCCGCAGCACAAGGGGAGCTTTCCCTGTCTTGCGTGTGCAACGCTGATTTGTGACTGTTTATGCTAATTGTGTGTGTTAAGGTGTGAGTCTGAGCCCATTTTAACACACCAGGCTCCCTGATCTCCTGCAGTATAAATCCACATATCCCTGCCAAGAGGCTGCTTAATCCCAGGTCCTCTGGAGAAGGGGGTGCTGCCTAGGCATAGACGCCTACCATGGGTCCAAGTTTTTTCAGTCAACAGTGTGAGAAGCGTGTGGGTCACGGTGCTTAGGGCATGCAAGCCCACGCTTCATCTCACACTCTGCAGATGCTTCAGCGTAGTTTTGCCTTTCACAGGGATAAATCCTGTTCTTGGATCCTGCAGCAAAAACTCTATATAATAATGTTGTGTATTGCTCTTTAAAATATTTCCAGTTCCTCCCAAAAGCACGTGTCCTAGCTGCACAAGAACTTGTTGCTAGTCAACGGGCTTCTCCCTGCAGGAGCTGAGTGTGGTAGTGGGTCTGGGAGGAGAATCAATCCCAGTGCTTCAGAAATCGCAATCCGTGTTGCAAGACAAGTCAGTGCTCTAGAGAACGGCTTTATTCATCATGATTTTCTCAACTCACAGTGTCAGGGAACCTAATGTGTTTGCAGATTTAATTCTATACATCCACATGCTGAAAACTCTGGTGATTGTTCTGGATTAGCTAAATCTCTGAAGGCTGCAAAACTGGGCCAGAGTCTCCCAAGAACAGGTTTTCCTGTGGTCCTACAGCCTCCAGACCACTCTTCATCTCCCAGCTTTCAAGGTGAAATTGACCATGCAGTAGAACATAGTAATGGGAAAAAAATTTGTTTAAACAGAGAAAACTTCAGGTTCAAATTTAGTATGATTTTAAGGCAAAAGATCAGGCAGTTTATATTATATACAAACTGCTTGGTATCCCTAATTAAAACTTACAAGGTCAGTTGTAAAATAATGAATGTCTCACTGTGCAGAATTGAAACTTTGTCTAATGAATTCCTCTCCTTGTCTGCCACTGTTTCTGTTTGACATCCTGTATCCATTCACAAGGTGTTCCTCCTAATGAAAACAAGGTCACTCTTTCAGCATTTGATGGCCAAGAAAGGAAAAGGTGATAGAACTGCAGCCTTGCAGAGTGTGTTATTTTTTTCCTCCTTCCCTAATTGCAAAGAAGTTTCATTGATGTCAACAGGACTTAGGCTTGAATAGCAAGAGGAGAATAGGTGCCACATAGGACCATAGGACAAATTGGAGTTCAGTCTAGATATTCAGTTTCTTACATCGCTTTTCCACTTTTGTCTGTCATTGCCTTATGGGACAACAATACATGTTCATAAGAGGGAAGCATTTGTTCTTCTCTGCTTATAGATGGATGTCTAATTCTTATTGGTAATATTGGTGTTGCATACAGGCACTAAGTTTAAGATCTGAAGCTTGCAGTGCTGCTCTCTGTACAGAAACATAATAGAATATGGTGCCTGCCCTGACAAATGGACCAGCTAAATAGACAGGACAAAGAATGCAAGAAGGATAGTTTTATCAGCTTGCCTTACAGACAGGGAACTGAGGAAGGAAGACAATGTGTTTTTTTCAAGCCTATACATGGATTGTGTAGCTGGAATAGCACATAGTCCCCAGTCCCCTGTGTCCGAGCATGCAGCCAGAACTGGCCGGAGAAAGAGGAATGTGTGATCTGGCCTAGCAGCTTCTCACCACCTTCTTCTCAGAGCAAAGTTATCCTTTGGCGCAGCGGTCTGCAAGCACTTCTCACTCTTTGGAGCTCCCTGTCCTCTCACCTGTCTCTTTGGCCCTCTGTGAAGCTCCCTAGGATCCCTCCCAGACTGCTGCTCTGCTGAGGGCCTGGCCAGCTTCCACAGCAGCAGTTCAGCTCTCCCCTTCAAGGCACAAGAGTCTGCATCCTCTTTCCCAGCTTCCCTTGGTGTACAAGGTTATTCTCAGCGTCCCACTACAAGGCACTACTCCAGAATGGTTTGCTACTTAAGCACAGCTCTGCCAAGCCATGGGATTCTTTTAAAGGGCCCCATCATTTTCAGTGGTAGGTCCCATCCACCAAAAGGCATGTGCATCTGGGAGGTCGTGGCAGAGAAATGCCACGCTGAAGTAACACCTTCTGTCTGCTGCACTGAGAAAAAGAACAATTCACTCCCTTGTGTGTCCAAAGGAAACCTTTGCTGGGGTGGCTGCTTGCATGAGGCAGTCAGATGTGCTGCTTCGGCTGCAGTGGGCATGGGTGGAGATCCCCAGCACCCCCAGGCACTGCTCTCTCCTGCCAGGTGTGACCCCCCCCACACCCCTTTAAGACCTGATACTGTAATTGCATGTGTGGTAACTCCCTAACGTGGCCCTTGCTGACCTGTTTTCATTGAAAACAAACAAGCAATCCTTTCCCCCAGAGCCAACCACACAAAAAACCTGTTTAACTCATGCTAGATCATGTTGGCAAAGGTGGTTTAGGGAGAGGCTGTGCATGCAGATGTGCTGTTAGGACAAATAATTCTGTACAAGTCAGGAAAGAGCCAGTGACGAATTGCTGTCTAGAAACTGATAGCTTCTTTGCTCTGATCATCTGTAGCTGAACTATTAGATGATCATGGCCTGCAATGACAAAATTGATGGTCCATAAATTTCTCTCCTACTCTATTTTCCTAAATGGAAAGAGTTGCCTCTCTTTCTCTGTTGGCCTGTTTCTGGGAATTTAAGGCTTCTTTCCTATATCACTAGAGTCCTGTGGATGGAGCAGATGCTTATTTAGCATAAACTGACATCGCTTCCTGATCTAGTCCTAGAAAAGTAAATCTCTGAGCACATTTGATGGCTAGCAGGAAGCACTGACCTGCATTGCAAGGCTTTTCCTCAGAAACAAACAGGCAAAGAATTTTACGCAATACATGATTTAAGGGGTAAAAATCACAGTCTGCTCACAGAAAGTTGGCAAATATTACTAATAAAAGGGCAAAAATTGTGTAATTATTCATTATGAATTATTTCCTGTGCTCTATGGAAAATACACAAACACTCCAATATCTCCAGTAAGGCCCAACATGCAGCCCCTGCCAAATGTAATGAATCTGAAAGCTAATCTGGTCCAGGAGGTGAGTGTCAATGCCAAGAGGGACACATTAGACTTCAGCTCCTAGAGACACCCACCTTCTGTGGACACTAAGCCAATTTACCTAATTCCAATGAAATTTCAGTAATAAAAGTAAAAGTGGCCTGCTGAGCAGAAGCAGGGGAAAGATTAAAGGCATTTGCATTAATAAATAGAGATGTTATCATGGAGAATTAATGTTCTTTGATATAGATCTTGGCAGCATTAGAAGATGCTAGGTATAGTGCCTCATTATCTCTCAGAGGTTAAGGGGTCAGTCTGGGACAAGGGGAAGTGATTTATGCAGTATCTTTGTCAGAGATATGAGAATATGTATGAAATAATAAGACTTGCAGAGACCATTAATAAATATCTCCCAGGATCCCAAGGTTTCACATTGCACTAGGTTCCCTATGCCACATGTCATTCAAGAACTTTCTTTCTTTCTTTCTCTGTTATGTTCCATCTCTCTCCCTTTCTCTCACTGTTTTTATATCTCACATTAGAGTTGGTGCTTCCCCCTCCACTATCTGATAGGCGAATGTTATTCAAAGGGTATGGTTAATCCCGGAGACAGGGGAGGATTCCTTCTTTGAAATTTTTCCCCCTTTCTCTCCCTCCCTCGGGGATACTGGCTGGGGAGGTGACATTCAGATGAATGGACAAGCGAAGAGAAAAATTTTCGGGAAAAATTTGATGAGTGTCGGATGGCTCAAGTACTAATTAAATCATCAAGGAGAAATGAATGGATATGTGGATCTCTTCTACATGTGCGGGAATTGAGAATCATGCAGGGAAAAATAAAACCAGAAGTAGAGCTGCCTCTGTCATTGCTAGCAGAGCACATGAACCCACCTTTAGCAACGGCCAGCTACGGATACCTTAGAGAACCCCCCTCCCCTTCATCTGTAAATACCGCAACCTCCACCTACCTACAATGGCATTTTTTGTTATCTGAAGGACTTGCTGATAGCAGGGAGGGAGGACCTCAAACGATGCTCTGTGTCTGACAGGAGATGTGATATCAGACCAATATCTACTACTATATAACCTGGACTTAGAAACTGTAGCCTGATAAGCAGTAGTGAAGACCCAGGCGTGCACACAGGTGATTTCCGACATTATCTGAAACTGGGAATCTCAGGCTGCAAAGCAGAAAATTCTTTGCCAGGGACAGTTTTCCCGCACAACTTGATAATATCTTCAAACACTTTTTAAAGAGGGTTTTCTGGTTGCTTTTTAGTACTATGTCTCTCTCCTGATCTCACTTAGCAAGAGTTTAAAAGAGGGTCAGTCCTGTGAATCAGGTACTGTTCACCCCTTGATTGGCCATGCTGGAAGCAAAGTCACGAGGTGGGTTCCAAAGTCGGCTGTGAAATGTAGACGCACAACAGACTAAAGAGGAATGATGAGGATGTCACTGAAGGCTACATTTAAGGAAAGGTTGCAGATCAACATTTATGGCAGTAAATCCATCTTGGGAATCACTGAGAAGGGACACAAAACCAGCCTCTTTACTGAGAAGCAGCTTTTGGGCAGGATGAATAAAATATGAATATCATAATTCCTGCATTTGTAGAAAATACTTAATAAAACAGGATTTTTTAAAGCTTCTTTCTCTAAGAAAATGAAGCTTGCCTGAGTGCACTATTGGACTGTATATTTCTCCTGAATATCATCTGAAAGTAGCCCATTTCAAAAAAAAAAAATGACAGTAAGATAGAGTCCTAAAAGTTATGAACTTTTACATATTTTTTAAAAATAAGCAAGTGGCAGATCGAGACCTAAGTAAACGAGGCAATCATCTCTTGATGGAGAGGCTGAGCTCAGACCCAGCGAATCCATAGAAAAGAGGCACTGAAAACCAGTTATCATCATTTCCACTGCTGTGGGACTACCTGAATGACATAGTTTTCCCTGAAGTGCATAAAACTAAGGTTGCCCATTAAGGAAACATTCAAATAATCTCCACTTTCGTCCTCCAGAGATACTAGCGAAGCACAGACCCATAACAATCTTTCCTTCTCTGCATTTCAGCAGGAATCCGCGATGGACTTCAAGCACCACCAACAGGAATTAAGCATTTAATTCTCATTTATATTCTATGAGAATTGGGCCCTGGAATGCACCATCTGCTTTAAAACCTTCCCATCCTCTCCCCCTTCCTCTCCCCAGCAATAGACCTGTCAATATCTTTTGCTATCCAGAATCAGGATAATAGATGAAGTTAGAAAATAAATTAATTGAAGTGTAAGGAAAATGGACAGAGGGATCTGGATCAGATCAAATGAAATGCTGTTTTGCACCCTTTTACATTTTGTTCTATATTCTTTCCCACTTTTTTCCTTACATTTCAAGAGGAATATAATGATTTTGAACAAAAACACCCCAGCCTTTCATTTTTAAAATATCATTCCCTATGATCACATCTCATTCAGTGCTGTTTGCCTATCAAAAGGTGTCACTGAAAAGTTCCTGGCCAGCCCTATAAAAGGTGCAATTTCTGTTAGAACCTACCCTGGGTCTATCTTGAGCCTTATTTATGTACTTCTTGATTTTCAGACTCTGAATGCTGTCAAGTTGGGTGTTTGTTACAGACAGTCAGTGAAGAAAAGATCATAAAGGAAAATAAGAATGGAGACTATTATAAAGTAAGAAAAGCATAAGCAGAAGGGAAACATGGGACTATATAGGAGGCAGGAGACGGTAAAAAGCATAACAGAAGATTTTGTTATACTACAATGAATGTTTCCAACTCATTTGGCCCAGCCCAATTCAAGTATGTGTGGGTGTGTGGAGGTGGAAATCTCTTCGGATAGTGTACCAGTCCGACACAGTTCATATCAAAAAGTTAGCATGGTGCTAGAGTGAGGAAATTATGTACTTTTTACCTGTTTTCAGCATAACTTTGTGGAGGAATAAGCACAATATAAATGTATGAGTTTTGAGAAGGCAAATGGGCCTGACAAGAAACTGCAAGTCAATTTTCAGAAATCCTCTGAATGCTTAGGATCTTTAGGAGTTAAGAACTTCTTCTTTTAAAACTCATTTTTTTGTCTTCTGTATTTACATATGACGAGCTCGTTCCAAGGACCCAGTTACAGTTTTTATCTCTCCCCCTCTTTCTTCTCCACCTCCTCCTCCAACCACAATCAGGGACACCTGGAAACAGTAAAGAGTTGTTTGTTTGCTTCGTCCTTCTCCCCCTTATTTTCTTGTATATTTGATGTTGTGAAAGCAAGGCTGTTAGAGATCCATTAAGCAGTGTTTGTAACGGAAGGGAATGTTCTATCTGGTTTGAGAAAGATAAGGCACATAAATCGAACCCACCCTGCATCTAAACATTTCTGCAAATAGCTGAGAAAGAGAGACAAACATGTGGTCGCTTTTATTACATGCTGCATGCTCCATCTTGCCACCACTGGAAGCCAGAAGAGCTTCAGACTGCTGAACAATTTTCCAGGCTGGGAGCAGCTATTTACAATAAAGGTCATTTCTTTGCTTGCTACTGTATTTCTTATGCGAGGAGCATCCAGCATGTCCATTTAACCAGTGAGGCCATTCTGAAATAATGATCCACTTGATAACTGCATCTTCTGGGTTTAAGAATGGCCCACTAATGCCACCTGCCTCAGCCATGGGGCTGGAGACAGTGAAGTCCAGTGTTTATCCAAAAATCTGTGTGGAGAGCCCTTTTCACAGTTACAGCAATTAAACCCTGTCTCATCTTAGCTGCACCTCATCTTTCACATCAAGGAAGCAGGAAAGGGATGAGTTTTAAGTAGGATATGCAACTGGTCCAAGGTCTGACCCAGGTATGTGCTGGAGGGGGCTGCCCCATTCCCCCAGCTTCCTCGGTGCCTCCTTCCTTTAGGCTTGTTCTGCTCAATGCCTTATTCAGCCCATCTTGAGACTCAGAGGCCACAGAGGTGCAGACACTTGCCAGTCATTACAAGTGCAACAGCTCAACACAAAGGGAGCAGCAAGAGCCTCTAAGCTCTAAGCTCTAAGCTAACTCTAACTTTGTTGGTGTCTATACCTGCCCTGTGAGCATACAAAAACAGCTTGATCATATGGATCTCTGTAGGATGTCCATGCTATTCTCTGTCTTTCACGTATTCAGGGTTTTGCCCCCAAGAAGTGTTCCAGAGGTTCGGTTAATAATACAGTTCACAGCTCAAAGCAGAAGATATGTGAAGGGTCTTTTGTACAGAGCAGTCTGCTTTATCCTGGTTCTCTTGGGCTCAAATGATGCTCTTTTCTTTGAACAAACTTAATGGAGATCAGAAAGATGCTCGGCTGTGTCTGACACAGGCAGAACATATAAATTAAAACCCTCCTAGAATTAACAAATACTCTCACTCTTGTCCCAACACTTCTGAAAGCCAGTTCAAAAATTGTCCCCTGCTTCTGAAGATATGGATGAAATGCGGGCAATAGCCCTTCAGAGACAGCATCTTCAGCATCTGAGCTCAGAACTAAGTCCCCAGGTAGACAAATCAGTCCCCTGATAAATGAATTTCTGGAAAAATACTCCTTGGATTTGGCCTGTACCGAAAGCAACTCATAGGTAGTTAATAGGGCCTTTTATGGCCCTGATCTGACCCCTTGAGTGATACACAGAAGCTGCATCATCACAAATACACCTTGCCAATTGGTCCATTTTACTGTTACGTGGAAAAAGATATTGATGGGGGGGAGGAGGAGAAGGGCTGAAGGATTTTAAAGAAATATTCCAGCAAAAGAAGAAAAAGCAGCTTGAAAAGCCAAAACAGCCCATTAATCCCTTCCCAAAGACAGTGTAATAGCCATTAGAAGTCAAACACAGTGTGTTTCCTGACATGGACATGCAGACTTGGCTGTGCAGTTAGAGATGCCAACTGACTGTTTCAGGGAGTGACACAAAACTCAGGAGTGCATTCCCCTTTGGGGCGTAATTTCTTAATGTATTAAAAGCAAAAGACAGAAAATGTTAAAGATGACTTTAAAAATGTTAATAATAACTCCCTGGGGTCAAGGGATCTAGAAGCACTCAGCTATCTCTGACTTTGAGCCAGAACTACTAGGGTTTTTCACGTTAATATCTTTGGTCTCTGTGGCTGTGATGTGCTGTCTATATTTCAACAAGAGATGCTGACAATTTTATCCTCTGAGTCTTAGAGAAAACTACTGTCGGGGGGGAGGGGGGCATGTCCTTGCAGAAGGTTTATATTTAATTTCTTTCTCTCTTTAAACAGAAACTATGTCTCATAGACATTTGCTAGGCAACAATACTATAACTGTACTTTTCTACAGAACACTTGTGCTCAGCCTGCCTTATAAAATCATGTCAAGAGTCACATTTTGCTGATGTTCCAAAGTTCACGTGATGCAGCTCTGTGAAAATCAAAATTAAATGTTTCATATTATGTTGAAAATGTGGAGCAAAATTTCCAAACATCATATTCCAGAGTATATTTTTTTCTCATTTTAAGATCACAGAATCGGTCTTATGCTTTTATTTTTGAAAGCTTCATGAGAATTTTTGAAAAATATTCTACCAAAACTGTAGACGCAGTCTGTGTGTTTATTTTACACTGCTGTCCAGCTTTTGATATTGACTCTAAATTCTCACTCTGCTGCTTCCAAATCCATATCATATGGAAGTGATCAATTCTCATTTCATATGAATTTTGTCTGCTGTTATAGGATCCATTTCTCTGACCATCGCCTCTGCTTGCGTGATGCTGCTAAGCTCAAGGCTAGGTAAAGTGGCACAATTTTAAACCAGATCTGTCATTCTGATGCAATTTGCTCGGTTTAAATGCTCACATTAATCTGTTTTTTTTTTTTGGGGGGGGGGAATTACTGATTATTCACATCCACCAAAGAAAAGACGTTCCCCAAGAAACAAGAAAATCATCTCAGACTTTGAATTGGAGAGAAAAATTTTAACTTAGGAATCAGGCTGCTACTTAGACTGCCTGGATAACTTATGTGCCAAGGAAAGAGATTGTTGTTAAACACCTTCATGGACTATTTCCTCTTAAGTAGTTCTGGATAAGACCTGGATCCCGGGAACACTTGCATACACACTTAGCAGGTGCTGGAGTTGTGGAAATGCTCAAAGCACATCAGTCTCAACAGGACCAAGGCCTTTGATTCAGACGCTTTCTTGGGGCAAAGATCCAGCTCTGCCGCTTCACATGGGAATCCAGAGCAGTGTGTGCTGGGGGACCTTTTTTCTGCAGCAATCACCTCTAAGAGAGACTGAACAAAGCAGACACATATCAGCTGACCCCCTGCCTCATGTCTCCATTTTCCCAAGTGCCATGCTCAGAGGGTTGGGGTTACACAGCCCAACAAGGTGCCTTAAATGCCCAGCAGCTGTTCTTCTCCAATCTGATGGTTATTAATGGGCATAATCCATCAAGTAAGAGAGCTGAGGAAATGAGTCTGCAGAAATGCACCATTATGACTTGTGAAGGCTCAGTTGGCTGTTGACAGGGCTGAGGAGTCTTAATAAGAGGGGTAGGAAAAAAACCTTTATGAGGAATTAATTTCCTGTCTCCATTATGAAGTGCTGGCATGTTCATTTAGCATGCAGTAGGTGGGTGTTAAAGATTAGAGCTGTGGAGGAAATGGATATCGGAATGTGCTAAATCTTCCTCAGTGCCAAAGCAAGAAGCTCTGAGAACATGCTGATGGTCTCTCTTCATTTGAGCCAACCCAAACAGTATCTTTCCAGAAGTAGAAGGCCAGTGGTTCCCATTAAAACCCATTCTTCCTACGTTTCAAGCCCCCAAAATAGATGTAAAATATGACAAGACCCAGAATGAGGACCACGAAAATATTATTGATGAAAGAACTTAAAATAAGTCATTACAAATCCCTTCTTTGTGCTCTGGGATTCACTCTGTTAGGTTAAACCTATATTTATAGCCTGCTTTACACTCTTCATTATGTCTGATGTGTACAGTCTTTGGTAAGAAAATGAAGAGATTCTAAATGCATGTAAATTAGAGAACTTCACATCTGCAGCACTGGGAGCACTCAAACAGTGCTCTACTAATATAGCCAACAGACTAAAAGCTGATGTGATCTAGTGATCTCAAAGAACTTTGAAAAATCTTACTGTAGGTCTAATTTTGAATAGAAAAAGTGTCCGTGTTTCCCTCAGGAAGAAAGAAAACAAGTCTTTGGGTCAGTTGATGAAAAGTTTTTGGCAAGCTTAGTATTTTAATTTTTTCCTTGGTGCTGGAAGAAAGCCTAACCCACCCAGGTAAGCTGTCAAACCAGGATAAAGACAACACACAGAATTGCACACGAAGTTGATCTTTATGCAGATTGCCAGCACACTGCCTTTCATACCACTTAAGTCATAGTCCCCTTTTTTGAACAAAACACTACACAGGGCTCACCCCCTGCGTGAAGATGAATATCACCTTCCACGAATATGGGGACAGCGTTTTCAGGGACTTTCAGAACACTCTCAGTTCTAGTTGACTTCAAACAGATGTTTAACACTTCCTAAAACAGTCTTCTTCCTCCCTTTTTTTACTAGTCAGGGCTTGTTCTTTTGCTTTGACTTTCAGGAAAAATTAAGTTCCCAAATACTTTAATCTCACTGTTGCCTTGGACTGTCCTTTCTGTTGATAATATTCACCCACCGTGTGCTCATTTTCTATTTAGGGTGAAAGCCCTTTGGAGCAGAGCATGTGTGTTGCAGAGTGCCTTTATCCAGCACTTGGCACCGTCCCAGGTCTGAACTATCCCCCAGTAGAAATGATAATCAAGGACATCCATCTTTATTGCTGCTGAAACATCGTGTTGCCATCAAAGCCCCATCCCTCACATCTCCTGCAGTACATTCATTCTCTCTTGTTCTCCTCTTGCAAAGAAAGACATCGCGTTTGGTGTGATAATCTAACTTAAGGTCATATTTTGCCTTCAGCCATCAGCATGTGCAAATACTGTATGACTAATGAGGCAGTCTCAGATGACTATCCTACACTGTTTTCCTACAAAACACTTTGTTGCCCTTGCAATCCCTGCTGACAGGTGGTGAAGAGCTGCCTTTCCCCTGGGCTTCTGACTTGAGCTGGAAATCCGGCGGCAGTGAAGGTTTCTGGCCACGAGGGACTTCTTTCCCCTCCTCTTCCACAAATGTGCTAAAAGGAAAATCTGCCTCTCGGTTTGTCTGTCTTGCTTTCAATTTGTTTTTCATCCTTTTCTTTTCCTTAGGGGGCTCTTTTGCCCACTCAGGGAAGCTTTGTTCCTTCTTGGATGTCGGACGGCAGCTCGGCCCATTCGCATGACAGGAAAGGGAGAGACAGACGGATATGGTGAAGATGGGACTGCAGCAGGGTTAGTGCATAGCCACAGTGCTGAGATATGAAACAAGGTTCCCCCCCGCTTCTCTTTTTCATGGGCAGAAATTACTCAGCTGGCCCA
Organism: Dromaius novaehollandiae; assembly: GCF_036370855.1. NCBI lineage: Eukaryota > Metazoa > Chordata > Aves > Casuariiformes > Dromaiidae > Dromaius > Dromaius novaehollandiae. The sequence goes on from NC_088117.1 coordinate 6,136,193, forward strand.
CACAGACAGGTTTCAGGCAGGCTGAGTTTAAAAATGACAGATTTTAACATGCAACTCATCAATGACTCAGCTGGTCAGTGCTCATCAGCTGGACTCTGACACTTCCTCCTCAGAAGTTTTCTAGCTATCAAAAGGATGCTCTGGACCATTGATGAGGATTAAAGGGACAAATGGCCAATATATCAGACACTGAGCACACTTTCAGAAGCCCAAATTTGGTGGAGTTTTTTAAAGGACCTGTTTTTTAGGAAGTGTTGAATGTTTTCTGATCTGAAAAAACAGATCTCATTAAGGACCTCCAGATTAGATAACTTCAGGAAATGAAAGTCAATAAAAAACCCTAACTCTTGACTCAGTCAGCCTCTTTCGGTGTTATGAGTTAATTCTCTCTCTCTCTCTGTCTTGATTTTGTCATCTGTTTACTTACGTTGTCCCAGGAAAAATAGGTTAAGTAGTCTCATGGGATCTTCCAAACAGACTTCTTAGGGAAGAAGTCCTTTACTGAGCCTTGCTGGGCCAGACCAATGCTTCTGGCACATGCACTGACCCAGACTGGCAGGTGGACTTCCCCTTTCTCCTGTTTTAATGTGGTTTGCAAACTTTCTTTTCCATCCAGCCTTGCATTTCCACAACCTCCTTCCCTCCCTGAAATGCAATCCACCTTTCTGCTTCGCTCTGAACTACGTAGATAAAAAAGAATTGATACAATTTTGTTTTGATCGGACACCTGCCCCTCTCTCCTCGTCTCTTTATTTTTTACATGTTGAAGAGAATCCATCAAGATAATTTCCTGTTATTAGGTTTGAAGTGTTTTGAATTTGAAATGCCTTTTCACTTAGAAAAAATTGATGCCTGTAACTTGTAATGTGTTAGCAGTTTCGTATAGCGCCTGACAGCCCAAACTACATTACAGGGAGCTAATCCCAGTTGCTGAGCTCCATTAAAGAATAGATTGTATCTGCTAATACAGCCATACTGTTTGGGTCATTGTGCTGATGTAAAGAGCACAGCTGCCTGGAGAAAGATTATGATGTGAGGGGACAACTTTATTCTATTTTAAACCGGAAAAATCTATGGGAGATATACTAGTCATGACTGATTAAAGATATGAAAAGGATTTTATGAGCCTTCTTGTGCACTCCGTGTTTCTCATTCTGTTTGTCATTCTTCAGTGTTTGATAAATAAATAAATACATAAACCCAAACCTTGAGGATAATAGGAAAGACAGAGAATCATAGCTGTTCCTCTTATGTTCAGTGGTTTTTATTACAGCGGGCTGAGGACTGGGAGTCTCAGGAATCTATTCCCAGCTCTGGCACTGACCTGCTATGTAATCCTGGGCCACCTTTTCCCCTCATATTTTCTCCTACTATTTTTTCATCATACCTATTTAAAATTATATTACAATGCAGCAGTAGCTTTCATATCCTCTTTGTCTGTGCGCAGGTCCTATCACACCAGCGATCCAGTCCCAGCTGGGTTCTCTGTGAACAATCCAAGCAACCTCTAACTCCCCATCTCCTGGGTTTTAGTGCTATGTGCCATTTTGCTGAGTAAATATTGATAGCTCATTTCCCAGTAGTGACTGTTCAAGGGCCACTCTCATCCGAAGCCTTCAATCTCGTCTTCCTTCACCTTACATTGAGCTCGGTAATATCCAGGGTTTGAGACCCTCTGCACCTAGAATTACAGTGCCGTTCTTCATCCTTCTGCGTTTGAGTGGTTTCTGCATGTTCTGCTATAGCCAGTGTTCATAGGACTCACTTATCTAAACAGAGCCATAGTCTCTGGCTGTATAACCACCTCACTGCTACTGCCACGGCTGTTCATGTCTCACGTTGTACTCTGACAGTGTGATGTATTTCTTGGCAGGCTTGGAAAGGAAACAGTCTTAAAAAAAAAAAATCACATTAAGCATGGCATGTGTTTCATGCTTCTTTAGCATCTTATCCTGCTACAGAGTGTTGTAATTCCCTTGGCTGCTTTTGAATTTCATGTCACACTTTTAAATGTGGTTTGGTACATTCTCTACATGCTCTGTCAGTAGAGTTCTGCCAATAACCTCAGCACGCGCAGCACTGGAAAAGCAACTACAAACTCCACTTCCCTGTGTGCTGAAGTGTGTGGATGTCACAGACATAGACATGTTCTGCATGGGAAGAAATTGTCTTCCTACTTCTGGAACCAGGCAGAAGCCTCTTCTCAACAAGGCAGGATTGTTATTAACTGGGCCACTCACCTACAGCTCTTTCTTAAGCAACAAGTAACAATAGGACATGCCTACAAAAGGCTGTTCAAGTGTATTATTCTGAATTAACTTGTAAAGCAAATGAAACAAAATTCTTATTGTGGTCCTAATTGTATCTAATTCATAGTGAGAATGTTTATCGTGAACCTGAATGAGGTTTGACAAATATACTTTGGAATTTATTCAAAGGAATAGTCAGGAGTGTCTTTTATTGAAACATAAAAACCTTTGCTGCCTTTAAACCACACCAAATCTCTAGCCATTGTATCTTTGTTAGGGAACAAGAGAATACGTAATTGTGGAAACCAACCTTTGAAGAACCTAAATTAACGATGGGGTTATAGTCGGCAGCTGAGACCAGTGGCAGGGGAGAGAAGATGACTAGCATCTTTGGGAAAAGGCAGGAAGCAAAGAGTTAAAGAGTTGTCCTTTTCAGTGAAAGGTGAGAGTAACACAGACATGGTAGAAGAGTAATTATGTTTATTGACCTTCAGTAACTCCTGAAAAAGGCTGATATTTCTGACTGCTACCTAATGTCAGTCTCATCCGCCTTGACTGTCTTGTGATACTCCCATTGAAGCTTATTTGTCGCTTATAAAAGTGCTCATAGACTGTTGTGCCTCTGTGTACTCCTGTCCTTGTCTACAAAATGTGCCTTCAGTTTGCTGCGTTCATTTAAGTCCTCAGTTTCAGAATTTACATACATCTGAAAAACGCATTGTCTCTAAGTTGGTTGAACAGGTGTAAAGGAGGCCAAATTCAACCCCTCTCTGGTACTTAAGTACCTGTCTGTTTTGAGGACAGGGTAAGAGGCAGATTACAGAGCAGTCTTTCCGATGTGCACTGGGTTTTTTAGCTGAGAAAAAATAACTGGAAATGATTTGCCAAGAAAGCTAGCAGCTATGATTCTGAAGAAAGAGGAAATGGATTTTTAAAGTGTGAAGGTTTTGTTTAGGCATAGCTTTTCTTCAGGGCAACATCACAGCTGCAGATGCAGTTTAGATACTTTGCAGTGTTTGCAAAGATTAATTAGCTGCCAAAGTGGGAAATGAACTCTGATGAAAGTCTGGCCCTTGTGGGCACAGAGCCTCGGGCTTAGTATGCTTTTGAAAAATCTCACCCCAGAGGACTCAGTGGATGCACTTTTCTGACCGGAGCTCATGCATTAGAGAAGAACTTTAGAGTTATTTCAGTACTTCCAGGAGTTCGAGCTTGATTCCTTAAAAGGGAACAACCTAATGCTTTGCTAGTTCTCCAAGAAGTGGCTAAAATCCCTGGAAAGGTCCCTTGTTAGAGAAAGTCCATATCAGATAGCAAATATGTTCTGATTGTCTGGATACAGAGGTGTGTCTTTACAAGTGTAACTACATATTGGGAACTCAAGCTGCAACATCTTCCTTTTGGTGATGTTCTCCCATCCCCTGCCCAGCTTGCCCTCCACAGCACAGCCTACCCAGCCCTCATCCACGCAGCTGTAAGAGCCTGGCTCCCTCCCCATCTCTCTCCCCACCTTGCTCTGTTGCTTCATTTCCTTTGCTGGAGCCATGCTTTCACGATGCCTGCTGACTTTGTGCATTTTGCAAACTTGCAATTTCACGCTGCATTTGTTGCCATGGCAACATGAGGGGGAGTTAAAAGTAAAAAAAGTAAAAAAGAAAAAACCCTGAAACTGTTGAATCAGCCTCTTGTTTTGTGTATCGCCTGTACAAAGTTGGACATGCAGCTACACTAGCAACTAAGTTTGTAAGGAACCTTTTAATCCTCCCAGGAGACCTCGCTGGAGATCTAGGCTGTTTGCCCTCCCTTCTTCCCCCTTAGAGCTGCTTTCTCCCATCCTCTCTTACAGGGTGGCCAAGAGATCGGTACCTGAAGAGGTGTCCCGAAAAACACCCTGTCTCAGTGGCAGCTTTTGCAACAAGTCCTGCTCTCTTTGCAAGGAAAGGCCACTGAGAAGGGAAGCAGGCACCAGCCTTCAACAGGCAGGATGACAACGTGGAGCGTGTTCAACGGCAACACTATTTTACCTTTATCTTTCTTTCCAGCAACAGATCCATCAGCAAGGATGATGGAGCACGGGCTGGAGCTTGCTCTCTTCCTCCTGCCCCCTCCTCTTTCCAATCACCATGGCTAAAGGAGCAGCAGCCCTTAAATGAAAACTTTACGGCAAAGAGCCGCTGACACTTTTTCATTATGAAGATACATGGGGTGGCTGGTAGCTAATGAATGTCAGTGCTCAAAAGGATAATCTCTGCTTCTCTCTGATACAATTTAACATCGTATTTCCCTAATTTGAGGCTGATTTAGTCACTGGGGTATTTGGATGCCTCTTCTATGGTGCCGATAGTTAATTAAACAGATGTTGCAGAGGGAATCATTAATTTTACTGCTGCAGATGGGAGCGGAATGACTTTGTGAAGTTAATGTTTCAGCAAAACAATAGGCTTCTGTCATCAGTTGGTATAAACCAAGTAAATTAAGAGAACAAGTAGAGTAAAGGAGATAGCTTCAAAGGAATATCAATTATTCATTTTAGAATTATACTTTTTTCCCCCTACAAATCATCATGGGACGAGAGGAGAGGAAAATATACAAAACCTGGGAAGAGGGTGAGAGAGAAGGAGTCCCTGAGCTAACAGTCTGGAGGAGAAGTTGTTGCTGCTCCTGCACCCTCGCAGGAAAGGCGCCAGGATCCAGCACAAGTGTGAAGAGCCGGGGCAAGGCTGCCCCAGGCAGCAGCAAGAGGCAGGGCAGCCTGCGGGTCGGCAGCTGGGGAGGGCGCTTGGTTGTTACTCACAGTCCAACTTTCGGCAAGTCCGAGAGAAATTTTCAAGAGCATCCCCCAAAGCTATGTCAATAAAGTCAGAAGTCTTTCCATGCTGAAGGCTGCTGGGCAGAAGCATCCTCCGTTTTGAAGGCTGTGAAGCTTTGTTCACTCCAGGCTATGTGGCAATGCAGCCAAGTTTTCCCAGGCATATGGGCAGCTGGTTGGATTTTTGAAAGCACCTGTGCATGGTGACAGCTTTCTAATGGAAAGCTGATATGTTTTTATCATCTTTAGAAATCTCAGGACCTGTGTTATAAGCCCCTAAACTTTTTTGAAAAAATTGCTTTAGGGTTGCACCTCTATATCAGATGTCGATATTCTAATGTTGAGTCTGTGGCTGGAAGAACTTCAAAAGCTCCCAGTCTTTATAAGTTTCTTGCTGACATTAAATGTCACTAATTTCTATTAAATAGAAGATCCTATTTTTGAACTTAAACCCAATAGAGGGAAAAGCCAGTTGCATTCGCGACGGAAAAGATCAGGAAACACATGCAGGCTATCTATCTGTTAGAATGAAAGTACTACTGACTTGCTTCAGTGCCTCATGTTCTGGAAATTATGCTTTTTTTTAAGGAGAGATCAGTCATTTGACTGCTCAGACTTCTATATGAACATATCTACGTCCATTTATATTATCACTCTTTCTCATATGTGCATGTTTTTTCCTTCTTATTACCAGCTACTCCTTTTTCCAAAAACAATAATCTGTAGTTATTCTCATTTATTTGATAAGGCCAAACAATTTCAGTGCCCAGAAAGTAATTATGGATTTGGCAGTTCTGATTAATAAATCTTTCATGAAGCATGCTCCATTTTTTTCATAAACAGCATCTTACAGAGATTCATTGAGACAATATGAAGAAATAGAAAAGAAACAAAGAGAAGGAAAGGTAAAGTGAAAAGACACATTCTTCCCGGCAATAAAATCCTGATCTCAATCTTATATGTGTAGGGTGGATTTCACCCGCAGATTTATTTCTTAAAGCACTTAGTCTGTACATGCCATTTTGTTTTAATGGATACTTTTTTCTTTTTACTCCTGCTGGCTTCACAATGCATTTTACTAAGTCAGCTCAAGCATCACAATGAAAATGTCCTATATTATTTTTAGTAGCTAATTTCTAACCTCAGACTTGGTGAAATGCGGTATTGTATAGCTCGAAGGCCTTGTCTGGTGTTCCAGCTGAATGAAGACTTGCACCAACCACCCGCTAAACTTGTCAAACACTGACTGCTTTCAGTTGGCTAAAAAGAGGTGTCTAGTATATTTTGAGAAAATATCGAGTATCCCAGCTAGCCTTTACCTGCCAGGATACCAGTCTCCTATTGGTCCTGTGCTGCTTCTGCCAGCCCCATGAAGATGTTTAGGATGTCACAGGGTCTCTCAGACAGTGCTACTAATCTTCTTTTTAGCCAACCGAACTGATGCCCTTAGGTCTTGCAAAGAAATCTTGTGGTAGAGGCTTCAGCAACAGATGCTGAAGTCACTCATAACTGAACAGGATAAAGTCAGCACATCCCAAAGTGTCCTGTTGATGAAAGACTTGAAAAAGACAGTAATTTCTGCCTGGCAAAAACTCAGTATGAGGGTACTGAGAACGCAGGATCCTGAAACCTGTCTGATGTTGCAGTATATTACACTGAAATGAAGAACTTTGGCTGCTCCCTTAAGGAAATATAATTCTTATCAAAGGCATGAAATTGGGCTCCTTGGAGACCTAAGCTTCAGCTGACAGGACAATTTGATCACAAGTTTTCAGCAGCACCAGTTTCCCATTGTATGTCTTTGTGTATCAGCAATATGCTATGGGGATTTGCTTCTTCCAGTGAATTGGCTTGCTATGTTTGCTTACCGGTGTCCCTTCAGTGCCTCACTGGGATGGGTTTTCCAGTACAAAGATCTCTAGAGAGCTGGATCACAACCATAGGAGTGTCTTCGTTTCCTTCTTCCCCATCATAAGTCACCAAGCACCTGCTAAGCAATAGCTTTGGGACTTTAATCCTGTTCAAATAAGGAACACGGTGACCTAAAGGGGCCTAGATCTCACAGGGGTTGTGAGAAGGGATTTTCACAGTGTGATCTGTCACGTGTCTTTGTCCCACTCTCAGAACATGGAGTGCAGATACTCCGTAGGGGTTATAAGTTTCCCAGGCACAAGGACAGTTCAAAAGCTGGGTGATCCAATAGCACTTTCTCCTGATCTTGTCCTCTTGGATAGTGTCACAGTGCCACTTTGTGGCAAGCTTTCTTGGAGCCACCAAGCTCATCTGATGCATAGGGCTCCCCAAAGAGCACACTGGTCCTCTCCTCATCAGGGAGCATTAGCATCCTGCTGCAATTCCTTTTCTCTGCACGGCGTCATCTGCCAGTGGTGTCTGCCTCTGCAAAAGGTAATTGATTCCGTTCCCTTTTAGAGCCCTAATTAAAAATGCACTGAATTAAACTTGAATGCATTGGAAACAATTAGCTTCCTCTTTTGTCTCCTCATTTGAGTCGGCAACGCGAGGCAGCCAGGTGTCACGTTCAACAAATCTCCATCAAGTGATTGCTGTGGAAGGAAATGAAGTCTGAAGAACTCCTTTGCTGCTCCCAGTGCTTTGGCTCTGACCTTCTTGTGCTCTCAGTTTGTCTCCATGGAGATTCTCATTTTGCAGATTGGCTCCATCTTCTGCCAGGGACCACATCATGTGGAGGCAGAAGGCAGGGGTCTAGGTAGGCGTGAGAGGCTGTTTCAAAGATTTGGTGATGTTCTTTTCAACACAGTGTCACTTTAAAATGACCAGTGGCATCTGATTCTCCTTTAGATAGCATGAGGTTTGAACCAGTCTGACCTCACATGGTCAGCCTAGACCCCAAAAGAAGAGACTTTCAGCTTTATCTAGAAGCTTCTATGGCACATCTGTACCTTGCTGGTGTACCTTCCTGCCTAGTGGTACAGTGGTCCTCATGACTCTGAGGACAGTGTCTACCCTTTGCTTCAGAGAAGTCTAGTAATGTTCAGACTTTTTGCAGAACTGGAAGAAAGAGGGTGATGTCCACTCAGGCCTACCACCAAGAGAATAAGGACTGTTTAAAGGCAGAATCTACCGCCAGAGGCACAGTGCCACATTGCTGCGATGCTTTTGGACCCAGGACTGCCTCCACTAGCAGAGCTGATCAGGATACGTAGATGAGAAATAAAGTTTAGGGCGGTGGAAAAGTGGGAAGTCTTATAATACAGCTTGGTCCTCTGGCAGTGCCCATCTTTATGAATTATTTAGATTCCATCAGAATGGCACAAGGATGACTTTCACTCTTTAATTTGAGATAGGAAGTCATTTAACTTCTTGGGGCCTCATTCTTTGTGACAAAATGGGAAGAACAGATCAAGGCGAAAGTCACACTGGGTGTCTACTGCTGGGCAAAAGTGAAAATTCATATCCTTAAAGGCTTGTATATATGTGTAAATGCTGGACCAGGCTGTTTCATTTTCTACCTTGAGGGTGTCTATCTGCTAGTGCTCTATAAACATACTGTCAGAGCAGTTCCTCCCAGACCACTTCTTGTCAAAACACAGAGAGACGCAGAGGCAGGATAAGGAAGCAGCAGAGGTGCAGAGGCAATGTCTGCAACAGCAAACTGAAGTGCAGAAACCGCTGTCTGAAACTGAGGTAGCGCTGGACAGCTGATGTCCACAAAGCTTTTCCCCCTCCCTTCGTACAGCTCAGCTTTGTGCTGCCTATTTGCAACCATCCCTGGCCCATGTTGTCTCAGGTTAGATACTGTCTGGGAGAGAACTGCTTGGTACAGACTAAAACTGTGCTACTACTGCCACTCTGCTGATAGTTACCTAGTACAAACACCCATGTGCATGAACAAATAGCCATAACCCTTTTTAATTTACTGGTTACAGACATACCAAAATAGAGGTCGAGCCTTATCCCTTGTCACAAAGTAGGTTTAGGCCTGGAGAAGTCTCTGAAAAATGGGAAGCCTTAGATTACACTGTGCTCCCATCACCCACCAAATGCAGCGCAGCATTTAGGCAGCTGATGGCTACAACAGCACAGCTCCGGTGAAATCTGGGGGGTGAAGTGCACCCTCCGGAGAGCAGGGAGGTATCGGTGGGAGTAAGCCCAGCGCACTCACTATTAGCACTGGTTGGGAAATTTTCATCAAACCATTTTTCATCAGAAATTGCTGATTCATTGAAACAGACTTTCTGTGAGAAAAAGGTCAATTTCAGCTCATTTTAGCAACTCTAAATATTGCAGCAGCTTCAAGTAACAAAAAAACCCAAGAAAAGCCCTGCTTGCAAGTTGTTTTTCTCTTGTTTCAAATTGTAACTTCATTGTAATGAAAAACAAAAGGAAATCAAAATGAATGGTGGGAAAGTGAAAGGAAACTTTTAAGACTGTTTTTTGTTTTTTAGATCACCCTTTTAAGTCATGTAACTTACCTTAGGAGCTTAAAAAGAAGGCAAAATTGTGCCTAACTATGTCCTCTATAGGATTTTGGGTTTTTTACTTCTAGTATTAGAGGCAGAAAAAGGATGGCAAGATCCCACGAGAAGGGGAGACGGTTCTCTGCCCAGGACCAGACACCGAGAGTCAGACCATGCTTCTGTAGCCAGCGGCTGTGGTGAATGACAAATTACAACCTCTCCTGACTTTGGAGACAGGAAATAAAGTCCATTTTAGGGTCAAACCACTTCCACGGGTTACCTGGGACCTGTGCCAGGATGAGCTGGGGAAGTTAGCGGGGCTCGGGGCCGTTGCACCAAGCTTTGCTTCTGTGTGTCATGAAGCGTGCAAGCGGGAGGAAGGAGAAGCTGGTGCTGAGGCTTTGCCCGAGTTTCCTCTGAATTTGAACGCCATCTCAAGCTGCAGCCAAGGCTCTGCCCAGTGTTGGACCACCTATCAGCCAGATGGCACCTTTCACCTTCATCCAAGCCTTGAGGGACACAGGAAAGGGAAGCATCTCTTTTATCTCTCTTTAGTGAGTACACAGCCCTAGCTGCAGATTTACACTGGTGTAAGTTTACAGACAGACATGCTCCTAGCTCCAGGACTCCAGCACCTCCTTTTCTGTTGGCAAGAGCAAGTCCGAATATTGACAGGAGGCCTCCTCCTATAGGCAGAAACCTCTGTCCTTTTCCTAACACCACTTACGCTGGCTTCTACCTCACTTGTGATCCCACATCACATCCTTAGGGAGCTGAAGCACTGGCTTATCTCCCCATCAGTCCTACACAGCTGTTGGTGGAAATAAGGAAATAAAGAAATTATTTTCTTTTTTCTTCGGGTTTTTTTTTTTTTTGAGCAGGATTTGTTGGTGTTTGTTTTTTTAAAGACCTGCCGAAGAAAGTAAATTAAAGATGGAAATATGCTCAGTAAGGAGGGAAACTTCATTTCCCATGTAATATGCCTGTGCCAGCTTTTGGTGGAATTAGGACAATAAGTAGCAAAATTAAAAACAGAACATGTGCAGATCCTCAGGATATGTAAAGACTTGAACTGTGAGGGAGGAATGGAGCAAAGTCCCTGTGCCTTGAGCCTTGGGGCTTCAGCTCTGAGAGCAGAGGGAGTTTTGTGTCTCTGCATTGCTGTTTCCCCCTCCCTGGCCAGCTGAGTGGAGAACAGCTACTCAGTCTCAGCAGGGGCACTATGTATGCATGTACGTGTATAAACATGTATGTGTGTGAGAGTATGTGCATATCTGTAGGGTTTCAATACCCAGCTGAGCTAGAAACATCAGCTTTTCTAGCAAGCAAATGAGCTGGGAGCTGAACTGGGGCCCATTCTCGGCCCTTCCCTGGCCACTCACCTCTGTCAGTTCATCTCCAAAACAGGTCTTAACAGCTAGTGGGATTAGTGTACATGAGGATCAGTGAGAAGAGATCTTAGTCAGTACAATCTAAGCTAAAATCTGTTTTAGTTGTGCCAGAAACTGTAAACTTCAACTGCTGCCAGTCAGATACAGGTCCTGTAACGTCTGGGTTTTTTTCTGATTATTTTTTATAGAAAGATAAATAGATAAATAAATAAAGCTGAAAACATGAGAGCAATCTTCAATCCCTTCTGAAGAAATAATTGTCTCCCTTCATAACTGGCTTTTCATGTCAGGAAAAGGGCTGGCAGGAGGATTGCAGGAAGAAGCACAGAAGAGATCCTCCTTATTGGAAATGTGTTGGTGATGGAATTGGCTGAGAGATAAGAGGAAAAGGGATGGTAGGAGCGAGGGTTAGGGAAAGAGGGCAATGACTGTGTAAGAAGCAGATAGATAATGCACAAAGAGATTGAAAGATGCAGAGATATAGCTCTGACATTGAAGAAACTGGCTGGAGAACTAGCAGAGGGGACAAGCCAGCCCTTGTTAAAGGTCTCTTTGCCTCTTTATAGGGGTGATAATTTGGAAGATCAGAGCCTGGCAGCCAAGCCTGTCTGGATGAAAGTGAGAACATGTCTTCCTTCCCCTTTAAAGAGCAGAGGGAACCACAAAGCAACCATATGGAGTTGCAGCAGAGTTTGCCAACACCTTCTGTTTTCTGAAGGCCAGATCCAATAATGGACATAGTTAGGCACAGTTTTGCCTTCTTTTCAAGCACCTGAGGTGAGTTACAGGCCTTAGAAGGAGGATCTAAAAATCCCACTGCTAAAACAGGAAACCTCTGAGAAATGTGAAGAACATGAATTTCTGATCGAGTTTGTCCAGGGTCTGAAGACCCCTTCTGAGGGTGAGCCCCAGAGCTTTTATCCCAAAGACCTGCACAAGGTTCCCTCCTTTCTTTTTAATATGTTAGCACTGAGCTGCTCATGAGACCATCTCCCTGGTGAAAATGTACTCCCAGGGAAAGGAAGACCTTCACTCTGTGCCCACTCCCATCAGATTGGGGGGGGGGGGGTCACACTAGTACCGTCTCCCGTCCTTGCAGAGGTCCTAGGCACTGGGCAGAAAGTGGGATGGAGGTTGCAGGCAGGAGTTATGGACTCTAATGAGCCCTCACAAGAAGGAGTGAATTCCTGTAACTCATGCAGGAAAGTGGAGTTGTGGAGCCTGGGCTGTGCTCCACATGTCATTCATTTCATGTTAAATAAATATCGAGTTAAAAACTCTATCCTTCCGTTGATAAAGAAGAAAGCAGGTCCAAATTCTAACTCCCTTTTTTTGTGGTGCACTACTATTGCCAGTGTCACGAAGAATTTGTGATTATTTCACAGAAGCTGCACTAAAACGAAGAGGACTGTGCAATCCATTTATCACAAACTACTCCAAATTCCTATTTTAAGTAAGAGAAGAGTCAATTAACAAATGAAAACAGAATACCAAAACACTCCATCTAGATTGCAACACATCAGTAAAACTCAGTAGTAGCACAGCATTAGCATGGTTTTCCTGGATGTGGCTTTGGAGATCACAGAAAAAAGTAATACAAACTAGAATTTAAACCTTGAAAAAGAACCATTATCTTTATAATGAGATCTTTCTGTTTCTATAGCTCCATCACCAAAGTTTCCTAGCTGCGTGGATTTGCCTACCCAACATATGTGCTGGAAAGAAATATTAGCTTTACAAATTGAGATAATAAAGCTTTGGGGAGAGCAAGAAGATGTTCAAAAGCAAAAATGACATATATTGAAAGCCAAAGCCAGTTAATGAGAATAGATTTTCAAAATGTCACTCATTCCGCTTACTGCTTGTAGTTTATATTTCCAAGAATTGGTATCTCTTTTCTTTCCATGAAAAGTCCATTTTCAACTAACCTTCTTTCAAACTACTTCTAACCAAATAATTATCAGTTTTCAAATTAAAGTAATTTAATTTGTTAGTAAAAATTACAATCCAGCAAAAAGGAAGCTAAAAACATGTTTATGACTTATCTTTATTAATACTAATGAGGTTTGAGCAGAAATGATCTCTTGACAAAGCCGTTAAGAATGGAGACAAGATCACAGTCTGTAACATATCTGTAAGGGCACAGTAGAAAAGTCAAACCCTCATCTTCTGAGATATGGAGTCGGAGCAAAATCTTAGTGGAATTAAAGAAAAATATATCAATTGAAAGGCCAGTCCTGCAATATTATTGATAATTACTCTTCACCCTTTTTTTAAAACCAATAGATCTTAAAGACTTTTTTAAAAAGAGGTCAATGCCCAAGGTCATTTCTAGGCACAGAGAAACTGTGTAATTGCTCAGGGAAAGGGATTGTTGGATGCAGCCACCAGTGCCCAGGCCTGTACCTGTGCCTGAGCCTGGGGAGCCTGAACTTCTCAGGAACGGGGAGTGCAGTGGGAATAGCTGTCACCTGGGGTCCCCAAAATGGTGGAATTGTATTTCTGCTGCAGGGAATGCCCAGCTGTGGGCTCCCTCCCCGCTTCTGCTGTCCCTCATTACCCTGCGCAAAGCTGAGAGGGGACTTGCATGATGCCACATATTGAATGATTCAGTCTTAAAATCTGATGATGTGAGCATGTTTCTAGGCTCTGAGATGCCACCTACTTAGCCTACCTGTCCGCAGGGAGAAATTTAAAAAGCCTGAGGGCTTCCTTCTGTCCGACCCCCGTTCCTTCTCCCACACAGAAAAACAAGCACACCCTTTGGGCGTCTCTCTGCTGTCTACATGTGAACTGGGCAAAAAAAAAAAAAAAAAAAAAAGGAAAAAAATCAAAATGGAAATCAAGCAAAAGTATTTTAACTTCCCCTTCAAGTGAACCTCAGTCTCTATAGAGCTCAGATAGCCTTGGATCGTCCACCTGACAAAATAACCAGGATGCTACTCTACATCATTTCCAAAACATTACTGAAGGAGTGTGAAGCTCTACTGTAAACTGAAGTGAATCAAAAGGATTAATAATCAATGGAGCACATGCTACACACCACCTCCCTGGCACGGTGGGGAAAGGCTAGCAAGGAAAGGAGGGCTTACAGGGTGGCATAAGAGGACTCGTGGACCTCAAGGAGGCACTGGAATCAGAAGGAATTTGGGGAGAAGCCGGACTGGGGGCACAGGCACCGGGGGGGGGGGGGGGGGGGGGGGCTGCAGGTCAGGAGGACCAGAGGTTAGTTCAGCCAGAACAGCCCCTTCTCGTGTTTCTGTCTCTTTTTTCTCTCTTGCTCTCACTGCTGACTTTCACTCTGTCACCCCAGCTCCAGCTCTGCCAGCTATTCAGTAGCTTAATCTTTTTCCAGTCTCAGCTCTTGCCTACTAATGTGTTTCAGGCACAGAAATTTCATTAAAGCTGCACTGATGTCCACAGGCTTTAGCTATGAACTTCATCTGTTAAGTGGGTTTTATTGCAACCAGTACACAAATTACCCTCTGCTCTTGGGTGGGAGAAGAAGGTGGGAAGGGGTTGCAAAGAAAAGAGAGAAGCAAAGAAAAATCCTTTCCATCCATCCAGGTTCTCATCAAATAGCTATCCCTGTGCTAATGAAAACAGATGCACAGAGATAAAATGAACCAACAAAAAACAAATTTCACTAATGCTGTGACAGTGCGTAACACTGCCAGCGACAAGAGAGAGTCAGAAATACTGCCTTGTAAATGCAGCTTGTCCAAGCTGCCCTGGGAGACTCCCAGCCTGCTTGCACTCTCTGGCTTCACCCTGGGTGCTGACCTGAATGTTTCATTTAATTGGAGGCATTCGGAAACTCAGTTCTCTCGTTTAACTTTGTGGAAGGTTTTAATGTGGGGATTATTTAGCCATTAGCTCAGGCTCTCAGTTTCTTGGATTAGGATTCCAACAAGCTACTTGTCTGATTATCCTCGGTGACATGGATGGACCTGAGCAGCTGAGTTTTGAGCGGGAGCCAAACTTATTTCTCATTTGGGGATATGGCTGTGCTTTTCCATCTTTGCTTTTGTTCAGACATTCTGGCACCGAAAAGCAATCTATATATCTATAATTCCCATCAGTAGCCTCATCCTCCTCAAAAAGGGAGCTCAGAAAGGAAGTTGGTGCTGCCTGGATACAGCCAGGAAAGGATTTTAGGTTCCACTGGTGACAGAAAAACCTTTCCAAACATCTGCTAAGAATCCTAAGTATTCAGGAGCATCTACATTTCACATTATAGTATAGTTGCATGAAATGTATATGCAGTCTTACTCTTAATTGTAGTCATAGAAAAAGCTTCCTGCCCTTTCACAGAGAATCAGCCCTGCACATTAATTCAAGCGAGGACACTGCTGGATTTCGGTGATCATGTTTCTCTGCTGTGGCACAGCTTTTTTATATTGGGAAGGAATATAAATAGTATCATCAGAAACAATAGCTTCACTCCAAATTGAAACACAGAGGCAACTTCACATGCTGATCTTCAGCTGCAGGTCAGTCGGTTATCCCCCAAAGAAAAAAGACAGAGCGCAGGGATACCAGGAGACCAGAAACTCTGATTGTGGCCTCCTTGTGTGATTACTCCTAATTCTGCTCCTGGAAAAGCTTGTGTTAATAACAGCAGCAGACTAAAGAAAATTTTGAGTGCTTTTGGAAAGACTCCTTAAAACCTCTTTATTTTTTTATTATTGCTATTCCTAATTTTATATCTAACTAGGGTTTTGCAAACAATCCTGGGCAAAAATCTCTCTTCCTTCTAGCAGAAGGAGATCTTCTGATGCAGCATCAGATGTCTTCAGCTGCAGAATGACCTTGTCCCAGCAGAGCTCTGTGTATGCACTCCGTGGAGGGCCAGAGGTGAAAGGGAGCATCGTATTTGGAGCTAATCGTAACAGCACGCCGCAAAATGAGCATCTGTCATCTTTTCCTTATCCTGAGCCACTGGTTGATGGATCAGTCACATCAAAACATTCTCAGAAGGATTTTTTTAAATAAGGGAAAGACTCTTTTATGCATGGGTTTTTTTGTGTTTTGGTTGGTTGGGTTGGGGTGGGGCAGCAGAGGGTGCAGAATGCAGCATTGAAGTGGATCATTTTGATTTCTTATTTCAAGATAGACTTCCATTTCCAGGATTTGATTTACTATTTTAATTAAAAAGCAAAAATAAGGCAAATATGTCAACATTATCAAAGTAGAATTTTATAGTCAATCATCTGAAGTAATTCCTTTTCTTCTAAAAAACTTCCATTTAGATGGGAAATTTGTAAAACTGAAACAAGTCCTGTAGCTTTGTAACAGAAAAAAACCTCATTTTTCCCTCTAAAAGGACATACATTTGGCAATCCTCACAGCTCATCTGCAAGAGACAGAAGCTTTCTAAATATCCAGCACAAAAATCCTCCAAAAATTCAAAAGGGTTTAAATCAGGGAATTCATTTTGTTCTTTGTAAGTGTAATCCGACTTGCATTCGCCTAAGTGTTTGAATCACAGAGACCTCTTCATGGTCAGAAAGTCTCAAAATGGATGTCGGCTGCTTGCTAGAAGTACAAAACCGTGGCTGTAGTCCTTCCCTCGGGCAGGAGGCCCCGAGGTCCTTGTCTTCTTTCACCACCAGAGAGTCTGGCTGCAAATGCGAGGGAGCTGGTAGCAGGGCAATCCCTGACGGCTGCTGGCTCTGGGATCACACTCCGCTTTTGCTCTGTTTAAGTCCTTTAAATATGCCTGCGGTGACCCTCCATTTATCAGAAGCACTTTAGGGAGTACTGGATTTGAGGGACAGAGTAGGGCTGCGTTTTGCTAGAGCCACAGTATCTTGGCAGGGAAAAGAGGGAGGCTCTACGAAAAGCAAAAAAAATCTCCTGTCACCTTTTTCCAGCCAAAAGACTTTTGCCAATTATAATTCGATGGCTGGGCGCGTTTACTATCTGACGTTTAGAGTTTATTATCTGATCACATGAACTTTGCTTTCTCTGACCAGACTACAGGCTGATGAGTGCCTGCTGCTAATTTATAAACTGAAACGAGTAACTAAATTTAACTAACACTCATTCTGTCTCTCCGAGATAGCTGGGGAGAAGCAACAACCCTGCAGCCTTACAGCCCTAAGCTGCCTGAAGATGCCACTGTGCTAATCACTTCCAGTTGGAAAACAAACCTGGGGTCAGGGCGGGGGTGATGGAGTACTTAGGCTTTTGGCCACCAGCAGGCAGCTGGAAGCAGTCACACCGGTGTTCAGGAGGGAACAGTGACAGATGGCGGGGTAGCGATGCCGGAGCTGGGTGTCTACAGAACGGGGAGATGGGACCATCCCCAGTGCACAAGGCAAGGCAGCGGGAGGTCCCTGAACAGCCCAGACGGAGTTGTGCTGAGGTGCTCCCCAGGGAGTGGGCAGCAAAGGAGCCTTCATGTCTATCCAGCAGGTCCTCAGAACTGCAAAAACCATCTCGCAGGCAGTTCCAGTGTCTGATGCCTGTTGTTAAAATGATGCTTGACCTTGCACTATGGCCCAACCAGCTCCCTGCGGGGCCGGAGCGGCTCCGTCCCTGCAGAGTGCTGCCTCCCTCTGTTCATTCCCGTCACGACTTTGCCCATCTGATGCTTCTTCACCAGTGTAAGCTGCTGTCTGCAATCATGGGCCTTGCTAGTGTTGAATCTTGCAGCTGCCAAAATAGAGCACAAATTTTGCTTAAGATGTTTCCCCTTCACAGAACTCCCTTTTCATGGGCTTTAAATGGTGGAAGGAGAGGACGGATGTGGGAAAGAGAGAGAGAGTGGGAGAAAATGAAAAGAAAGGAGCAGAGCTGTGCTTGCTGCTGCTGGGAAAGTGTCAGACAGACTCTCCAGAGCACTGTCTAACGTGACCTACTTCAATCGTCTTAAGAGAGGTATTTGTCTTGCAACAGTTCTTTTTTGAGTAAAACAAACTGTGATCTCAAGTAGCTGCAGGGTAGGAGCCTGACTTCTGATGGAGACTCTGGCTACGGCTCAGTGTTTGACAGGGGAGGGAGGAATCTGAAGGCCGGTCCTGGTATGGGAGGCTCTGTGCCCCCTTCAGCATTGCTCAGCACTGCTGTGACCCACACTGGCATGTAGTAAGTCTCCAGCCCTGATTTAGTCCCAGGCTAGTAATGCTGCACGTCACCAGGAAGAGCAAAGTGAGCCAAAGAAGCTTCAAAAGCACCAAAACGTCAAAATCAATAGGTGGAGACCTGGGTTCAGCTGAAATTTTAGCAAGATCACCGTCTTTCAATGCCTCTCTCCCCAAAAATGCGGAGGGGCGGAGTGTCTTTCCTTCATCCACAGTTTTAGAAAGGTGTGAAGACCACCCAGGATTAGAGGGCTTGTATTTTTGTGGAGACCCCCGACGAATTGCTAGAATACAAGTAGGAATCTAGACTCTCTTCAGTCAGGCAAAGGCTTGTGGCAGATGCCCTGCATCCAGCAGGATACAAATCCTTCCAGTTGCCAAAAGTCATTTTGTCAGTGCCCTTGGCCAGAGATTTATCTCAGCCTTTTAATATTTTTGCATAATGGTTTGTTACCCTTCTTCCTCCCTCCATTTCTCTCTCTCTCTCTCTTTTTTTTCTCCTTTCCCAGAGCACTTTGATGTGCTTTCTGAATATAGCTACATGAAGTAAATGGTAATACCAGACTGATAAATTAGCGACGTATTAGAGCCTTGTATTAGCTCAGGCTAGTAATTTAGCCTGATGAAGGAGATGCTTGCATTTATTATATTCATGCACGAATAGATTGTAGCCGTCCCAGAAAGCTGACACTTGTGGGCAGTGCCCTTCCCATAAAGCACCCCCGTGGCAGACCACAGTCGCTTCCTATCTGTCTCACCTCAGGGCGTGCGGGGTGAGCTGGTTTAGGCGAAACCTTTTAAGAGGAGAGAATGGGAAATGAAATATTTACTTTTTGTTTTTACTTGCTGGTGGTGAAAGGATATTGATGTGGTGTAGATGCAATATTAAAATCAGAATTATGCTGGGGAATAAAAAAAGCCAAGCATAAATTAGCAGTGTTTGCTTCCTCGGTGGTTTAAGAGAGTTAACATTATGCCAGCGCCATATAACATGCCGGAGATGTGTTTGGGGAGCTACTGGGCCATAAATCACAGGGAGCATTTAAACCGACAAGAAGAAAGGCCACATCGAGATGGATGGATGTCCAATGAAGGGACTGTCCAAGGGGCAATCATAAACAAGTCAGGAGACGAAGCAGCCGCAGCAGGGGGAACAGGATTTGAGGGGAAAGTCTGGGCACTGTGAGCAGAGCTGAACGCTCATAGGGTAAGTCAGAGGAGAAGCTGACCTGAAAATGCGTGTGTTTTGAGCAGTACAGGCCACGGGATGACAATCCTGCTTTGCCACACTTCAAGATTTTTAAATTGTTTTTACATTTTCCCCTCTGTGAAACAGCAAAGTGTTATAGTATTCATTTTCCACTAAAAAGGTCAAGTTTTCGATTCTGCTTTCTCTTTCTGGTAAGAACTGACCAGAAAACCCAAGACCTTATATACTTTCTTTATGATATCTTTATCAAATCTGAGGTTTCTCCACAAAATCTTTTGCCTTTGAGATAACATATTTTGCTTAAATTTCACTTTGTCAAAAAAGTTCAGGGATGAAAGAGCTCCTTCTTTTTGTTTTCTCATCTTCAAACAGAATGATGGTCAGCGATCTGGAAGGGTGCTGAATTTACCTGACAGAGGAGGGGTACCTTTTCTTTCCCTTAACCTACTACCTTGGCACTCTGCCTCAGGACACTGCTCTAACTCTGAGTACCACCTCCTCACGGAGGAGGGCTCTGTCCAAGGAGCCCTGTCGGCTTTACTGGAGTTATTGCAGGGAACGATGTTGTGAAACCGCTCTCAGCTTTCCATCCCCTAGAAGTCACAGTTCAAATGTGCCTGCAGTCAAGGGAGAAAGTTCTTGTGTGATGGCAGCTCTTTTCAATGTTTCATTACGCTGTATAAACCGCCACAGAAAGGTTAGTGATTTTTTTGGCATGGCCACCATACACTTTCTCACACTTGCAATAACAAGGAAACAACAAGGGCATTTGCTCTTTAGTGAAGTGATTCAGTAATGCTCTGTAGAAAAAGGACCTGAGAAAAAGAGTGATTCAAGTCAGGCTTGGGAACAATATAAAAACCTGGGGTCAGGGCTGGAATAAGAGCGGAGGATGGAGGAGGTAAGAAGAGCATCCAGGAGAAGGAACTGAAGGACAAGAATAGATGGTTCTTCAGAGGAAAAGTGATGCTAATTGGCAGAGCTGCACGGGCTCACTGGGTGCTGAGCTAAATGGGCTCGGAACGGGGACAGCCAAGGTTGCCCCACATCAGGACTGGGAATGTTAGTTCAGTTTGGAAAAAATCTAATCCTAGCAGCTGGCAGCCTGGAGTCTTTAAAACTCCAGCACAGCCCTTGGCTTTGAGGATCTCCCTCCCCCAGAAAAGCAACCCCCCTGCTGAAAAAGCAGCTGCCCAGTAACCTGTTCCAAAAATATGCGGTTGTCAGGACAAGGTAGCCACCTTAGCAAGGAATATGCTAGATCTCAAGAGGGCCCTGCCTCTCCGAATAGAGAAAGGCAGAATCTCTTTGCGAGGGTGATTAATTCATCAGCAAAACATTAATTATCCTAATAACTCCATTCATTAACCTCTGAAGTGAGAGGAACTGGCCCCTCTCCATCTCCAGAGAAATTTAGCCCATTCCAGCTTCAGCTTTGGAGCCTCAGGTACAGAAAACTAAGAACATAAACCTATTAAAAACAGGGTGATGTGGGGAGCCAGTCCCCCGCAGGCAGGATCATACATAGGGCTGAATTCTCATACAGGGACCAGTGCAATACTCTCAGTGTCAGCAGGACTTTGGACTTACCCCAACAGCTATGACTGTAAGTCTGAACATCACAATTGCTCTCCAGCATGTTTTGTTGTCATAGAGCAATTGCGGTTGTGATGCCCCAATTCTGCACTATCAAGAAAAAAATCCCATCTTTTGGCCAGTAAAATATATGGTTAAGTCCCATTGCGATTGCAAATAACCTTCTGTTTAAATGTTGGTCTGGAGATAGATAGACTTAAGCACACGCATAAATATTTCCTTGACTAGGAGCTTTACTACAGAAGGGTGTACACACACGTGAACTGATCCTGCCTTCTGCCCCATGTTTGTAAAGGACTGCATCCGATAGATAAAAATAGCAATGAGGCTTGGAAAAGGATAGAAACTGCTTTTCTTCAAGGAGACTACGGGTCTATTCCTGCTTCCAGCACTGGCTGGCTTCCAGCTAGACTCCTTCCCTCTCTGTGCCTCAGTTTTCTTCCATGCAAATGAGTTTACAATGTATTAATTAGAAGTGCTGCATGAGAGCTGAAAAATAATGCTATTTATTGGGATGCAGCACACCTCTGCCCTTGGGAGACATAATGACTGCTTCTGAAGAGCCATGCCCCAGTTAAATTAAACCTCGTGACCTGCTCAAGTCATGAATGAGTGCACTGTGCAGCGTCCAGGGACCTCAGCAGTCCATTTTCAGATGGTCTGAAATGGTTTTCAGTGTGTTAACACTTCACACCTCAGTTTTCTTTTAGTTTCTCGTGCCTGTATGTAGGTGCATGAACCTTTCCTAGGTGCAATGGAGGGCACAGAATTCCTCCTCATGCTTCAGCCTGGCCAAAGGGAATGCAGTACCAGTTACCCTGCTGTATTTCCCCCCACACATATATTCCTCTTTGGCACTAATGCCCATGCGTTATCTCCTGCAAACTGTGTGTCCACATCACTTGTGATCCCATGGGCTGGATTCTTCTTGCGTGTTAAGTGCCAACATCGTCTGTTGACCACCATCTTCCCACCCTGCAGGCCAGATTGCTGTCAAATTGCTAGAGCTGTGACAGATCTCTCCTGAGTGCTGGAACCTGGACTGGACCCATCCGGGTCTCGAGATCCTTTCCAGAATACCTAGCAAGGCCATTCCAGAGTTCAATATTTTCATTTTTAAAAAGCTTTCAATTTCTTTTGACAGGGCTGGAGTGTTTAAAGATGGCAAAGTGAAGGAGATAAATAGATTATTGATCGGACAGGCTTGTAATTCCTTAGTGAATTGGATTTAGCTCCTTCACTGAGATCAGGCCTCTGCCATAAATCTCCCAAGGAATCAATAAGATGGAGAGTGCCTGGTGAGGAGGCCTTTTGCTTGTTACCATGGCCACAGCTAGGGACTGGGAGCAAGTCTCCCGCAGGAGGGAAGGGAGGGCAGGAACGTGGAGACACACATCTCTGCTGAGCTGACCTTGGCAAATAATTATTCTGATTGCATCAAAGTCCTAACTGCATCAGGGATTGCAGTGCAGGGCTGCAGAGGCATTGCACACATGGCCTGCATTTGTCATGCTGAGACAATGCTGTGTGCAATCATCGCTATAATGAGTTATCCTGGCATTAAAAGACAGTTCTGCTACAGAGGCCAGAGATGGGAGAACAGCTTCGCTTCCTGGTGGCACTGCATCAGGATGCAAAACTCCCATCAGGTCCACGTGCCATCCACACCTTGTCAGCTCCAGGCTCTGAATCCGCGTGGTGGCCATGTGTTCAAGTCCCATCTGACTCCAGACTGGAGGCAGCTTCAGAGCCTTTCCTGGTGGGCTGGACAAGGATTTGGACCACAGTTAGAAACACAGAGGGAGCTGCCAGCAGCAAAAACAAACTTCTGTTGACTCTTTAATCTAGCTAGCAGTGCCAGAGAATAAAAACTAGTTGTTGCCTTTTCAGTTTCTCTCAAAAGTCTATGTACGCTGTGTTGCTGAGCACCAGGCATCTGCACAAAGTCTGTGGCTTCCAAGAGCTTTGTGTCAGCAAATGGCTCATTATTTGCCGTGGCAGCAGGTTTGGGGCTCAGACCCTGGTGTCCTCAAAGCCTTCATGGTCTAACTTCTTGAGCTAATTGTAGTACTGGGTTTGAACGTTTGTGGATATCCAGGTCGAGGATGCATAAATGATCAATACAGAGTGTTTCCAAGATAGTGCATAGATCAGTCTACCAACCCTCCTGCATTCTCCTCCTCCTCTTCCTCCTGAAGATCTGCATATTAGAGGCAGAGAGGCAAACATGACTTCTCCAAAACTGGTCATGAGCAAACCTTCGATCAAGTTTATCAGCATTCACAAAAGTGTGCATGAGCATGAACCCGTGAGAACATACAAAATACAGATCTTCCAGACTAAACTTTGTTGCAAGCAGAAAGGCAGTTGCCTCCCCTTCCTTAAGCTCCCACGAACTCTGCTTAAATAACACTGCTGAAGTCTTTGGGGTTGTATGTGACTCCTCCCAGAAGTTCAGCCACTTCACAGAACCTCCAGAGCTGCAGGGCTCGACAAAGTGGGCTGGAGGTCTTCCAAAGCCGGGCTTAGTTGGGAGATTTCCAGTACTTCCTGTTTCCAACTGAGCTGGCAAGAGACAAAATAGTTCTTTTCACTCTATTTCATTCTCCTTCTGGTGCTGGCTGTGCCCCAAAAGGCAGAGAGACAATGAAAGGGATAAGAGTAGGAAATCAAGTGAATCTTTTCATTCTTGAAAAAGGACTCTTGAAAAAGTATGGGGGAGTGTGGGTGAGGGAGATATTTTCAACGATTTCTACCCCCTCTTATTCAAATGTGGGAATTAAGAAGCATTTTATGTAGAGACAGTGAGAAATACCTGTTGGCTCCCCATCTTCCATGGAAAACAAACACGGAAACTGCCTTTCTTTTTAGTTTCAAGAACCCCCCCCCCCACACACACACAGAATTTGTCATTAAGATCACTTCCGGAGAAAAAAATGTCCTACTTAGATGAAAAAGTGCCTTCCAGCTTGGGCTGAACACTTGGTTGATCCTGATTTTAGAACAACTGCAATCCAGGAAGAGATTTCTAGAAGAACAGATCGGTTTGCAAACTTTTTATCTAGTCAGAAAGCCCACAACTGATGAATCACATTTTCTTTCAAGAAAACTTTTAGAAAACATAGGATCCTCAACCAAAACTCATCTTGTCTGACCGTTCCCAGAACTGAGTGATGCAGAAGAATCTGAGCTACCTATAGCTGCAAAATCAAACCTAGTGCAATTTTCTCATTACGTACAAATCGCAAAGCTGTTGTGTGGTGTAATCCAAGCAGTCACTGCTTCCAGCCCTTTTAGCTCACCTAGCAGAAAGTCATGTTTATCTCTACTATATTCAAGCCCTGCTGAGGGATTATAGACAGGATCAATCAGATTATAATCCCTTTCTGCTTTCTGGTGGCTCAGATAACACAAACCCCAGGTCTGAATGGTTCCTGCTTTGAGGGAGTCAGGTGTCAGACAGGTATCACTGGCTTCAGGAAGACATTTCCAGCCCAGACTCTCATATTAGTGGTAACAAGGTGTAGTGGAAACAATGCAGAAGCTGGCAGACGACCTGGTCCATATGAGAAAAAGTTTGAGGGAAAAGTTTAAAAGGGGCCAGCTGGGATCTTCCGCTTGCTCTGGGCCAAGGAGCCTCGAAGGGAGGTGGAAACTGAGGCACTCTGAAGAAGGGAAGGGGGGTGGTATGTTTAAGGTACCCATCTGGGTCCAAACACAAAGTGGCCATTGAGGGATATACGAGGGAACCATTCTGTCCACGACACTGAATGCCAGCCCGGCTTCAGCTTTGGGACCTGGCACTCACGTGTGTCTGTGGCAGGACACCAGGGTGACAGGAAAGAGTAGGGAAGCAGAGCGTGCTGGCTTGCAGCGGGGGAAGGAACGCGCCACGTTTGGCACCGAGGCAGCGGGAAGCAAACGCGAGACCCTCTGCACTCTCGTGAGTGTTTTGTGTGCAGGGCTGTGCTCCAGTGAGAGGGAGAAGTGCCAGGTTGGCTTCCTTTCCCTGGAATAATGGGATAAACCATCCCCAGTGCTCCAGCTGAACCTGCACACGGCCATTTCCCGGCTATTAGCCCCCTGCTGTCGCTTCTCCACATGGAAGCCAAAGCAAACACTTCCCCGCTAATGAGACAGAGCTCCCCGCGCCTGACAAAGCCCGTCGTCTGGCTCGGCTCGGCCATCCCTCGCTTCGTTTACATATTGCCATTTGTCAAGCATCGTCTGAACATTTTGTAGGCTGCCTTCTCCCTTGCCCTCCAGAGCTATGAAAAGGTCACCCGTCTAACAGGGAGAGGTGCTGGAAATAAAACCCACGTGTTTTTTCTCTATTCAAACATCAGATGTGACATCGGAAGACGAACCAGCTGCCAGGAACCTGCTCGGCACGTACAGTACTGCGCAGCGCTTTGTCCAGGCCCTGCCTATCTGCCACAGATCATTAGTCGTTCCTGTTGCAAGGCTGTTCCTCTCTGCACTGTCTTGATGCCACTGATGCATTATTTCTCCTTGGAAACAATAATGTGTGGGTACATGCTAAAAATCCCAGAGTCACACAGGCATCCAGCTCTTCAGCTGACTGCAGACACCTCAGCATGTGCACCTGTGAAGGAATGAGGGCTCGCGAGATCTGTTCTTTCCCCTGGAAACCCAGGTTTCCGAGTTGCTCCAGAAGTGAAGGCAGTTGTGACACTGCCTGGAGAGAAACTCCCACCAAGCAGAGGAACAGCTCCCTGCCGGCAAGGAGGGAAGCAAACGCAGCTTGAGCCGTTCACGTGTGGTGCTGTAGCTCTAGGGACTATGACCTTGCTTTAAAAGGTATTCAACGTCTGCAAGGCAGATGCAGTCAAAACAATTCTGCTTTACAGAAAAGTGAAAAGCTGCAGAAAAAGGAGCGAAGAGAACGAGTGAGTGGGGAAGCAGCAGTATTTCAGTTAAACCGAAGAGCAGTTCTTTCCTATTTTGAGGTAAATGCCTGGACCCCAAACAGCCCCAGGTGACCAGCTGTCCCCAGGTACTCCACTCTGGATGCTCAATTCAAACCCTTTCTGAGGATGAAATAGCTGGAAATGGATCAGGAAACAAACTGTGCACACAATCCAGAGGGGAAGCGGGAAGGTTAATGGTGGTTCTGGCATCTCCTCTCCCCCCTTCACAAGGACATCCCATTTATTGTTTTCATTGTCCCCATTTAACAGTGGAGCAAAGCCTCTCGCTCTGTAGCAGCTATAGCAATACTCCCTCCAGTGCAGCCCATTCAGCTGGTTTAGAATAGAAACAGGAAAAGAAAAACTGTGAGGGAGGAAAGCCCAGACCCGAGATGTAGCTAGCAGTTATCCAAAGATGTCTGAAGCTTCCCTACAGCATTTTCCATAAGTCATCCCTCTTATGGTAATGGAGACCCAATGTCTTGGGCTTGATTCCTCTTTTGCAGCTAGAACATGTTTGCGGCACATGACAGGTTCTTCCACCTAAACCCCTTTCTCCCAGGTGCCCCTTTCAGCCTCAGTTCGTAGCCTGTGCTGAGCTGAGCGCCAGGGCACTTGATGAATCCTTTGATCAAAGGAGGGAGCTAAGGGCAACTCAAAGCATGCTTAAGGGTGTGAATCCTTAGTTTAATTTAACTTAATCCTTTGTTACTGGCTTGCCCCGAATTCCTAATAATAGGAATATTGCTAAAGAGGGATTCAGGTTCCCGTGCAATCATACTGAACCCATTCATGATGCTGCTAGTGGCATTTAAGGGTACTCAGAAGTGAACACTTCTGGAAAGGGGAATATTTCAGATGTCCATACAGCAGACTTTAGCCAGAAGGAAAGTTCCAATTTTCAACATCTGTTTTCATCCCCAAATTGAGAAGAAATAATTTAATTTCCGCAAAATACGAAACTCCACAAAACATCCACTTCCAGTAGTTGAAATCAAGGCTCTCAACCCTTTCAGCAAAGGCAGAACAGCATTTTGAACATTTCAAATGTTCAAAACTTTCTCCTGAATAATTCAACATACAGATATTATAAAAGCAGTATTTTCCTGAAGAACGGGAATATTTAAAAACACATGTTTCACAAGGGACAGAGAAGCTGACTAGAACTAGTTTTAGGAAACAGAACACAACCAGGAAACTGAGGCATGGCAGAAGCCACACGACTTGTTGAAAGGCACAGAAAAGGCACTTCAGAGCCATGGTTAAAATTCATGAGGATGTAACTCCTAGAGTTGCTCTCTGTTGACTGGAACACACCAAGTAGAAGGTGTCATACCTGATGCCCTATACAAGACCTTCAGCAGTGCGTGACTTGCTTTTCAGGGTATTAGGATAATCTTGGGTTTTTAACAGCTCCTCAGTGACCTGACTCCCCTAGGCTTTTTCTGTAGCTACTTAACAGCTTGGTTATCCCCGCCCGAGGAGCTTGTACAAAGTACCCTGCGATGATACCCTGAGGCATTGACTCGAGGGGGAGCTGTTTGCCTGGAAATGAGACTAGGACACATTCTTTTCAGGCACCGATGAATCGTTTCACCTTTTTTTCTTTTCTGAATTGCTATGCACAGTCCTGTCAGGCACCTGGTTAGATGCAGAAGTAATTTTGCTCCTCCTGTGCGGCCTGTAGCATCATGTCACTGGTCACAGAGGTTACAAGATATGCCCGCATGCCCCTCTGAAAGATGCAAAGGAGTTTGGTAGGTGCATGAGTCCCAGGCTGGTTTCCCAGAAGATGGTTCAGATTAAGAAGTGAGCGGAGAACAGGAGCTACCTGGAGGCCCAGAGATGTCCACAAAAGCTCCTCAAACTGTCATGCAGACACCATGCATATGGAGGCAGACACACCATTAGGACATCAGACTTCCCAGATCCACTTTCTATGTGTTAGGGAGGTCCCAGGGATAGCTGAAAGGTGCAAGTTCTCATCCTGCAGTCCAAGTTCAGTGTTGAGCTCTGTGACCCACCTGGCTGCCATCCAAGGCTGAAATTTTGGGATTCCCACCTTGAGTCCTGAAGCGATTTCATCTGCCTTTAAATAGAACAGCACTTTGAGGGAAACTGGAACTGGAAAAAAGCTCCTTCCCCACTGTGGGGCTAGCGGGGTCGATGAAGAAGAAGCTGAGGGTGAAATCAATTAATTCATTCATTATAGAACTACCGCAGTCACAAAGATATTTCAGTTGTGCTTGCTGGGAGGTCCTCATGAGAGATACATCTCATTTTCGTCACAGTCCCTAAGAGGAGGGCATAGTCAGACAATTTCATTCCTGCTGACTACAGGGTAATACAAACGTTCCAGGGAAAATGTACCCCTTGCGACCTGAGAGGGCTAAATTTCACTCAAAAATAGGCAATGGTCTGAGTGAAACCAGACTTCATTTCAACCAAAAGAGATTTGTGACAGAAAAACCCAAAAACCTGGGGAGAGAGAAGATGGTGAATGCCATTTTCAAGGTTTACAGAATGAGAAAATGAGGCTGGAAGTTCACTTCTCGTGGGCAGAAAAGTTTGCCATCAGGCTTCTCTTGCTAGGTGGATCTCTGAGATGGCTCGGTACTCGGAGTGAAGCCATTCAAGCCTCTTCGTCAGTGCTCCTCTAGAAGGCACATGCTCTAGGCTGCAGCCTTTTGCCCCAGCCTTATCACGGCGATGCGATCGGCATCTCATACAACTATATTTGCATCCATGTCCATCACATGGCCTCCCTGCACTGCACATACTTATCTTGTGAGTGAAGTTTAATGCATTTAAATACAAAATCAGGTCATTTGAAAAAGTCTGCAGAGGTCTGATCACTGAACAGCCCTTGTTACAAGACAAGGTACTTCCTTAATGCACCTTCGTACCCCAAACCAGGTAGTGGGACGTCAGCTGCTCAATCACAGTGGCGATTTCCAATCCTTTGTTCTTTACAGGGAGATTTTCAAGAGTCCTACAATCAGTATCTCAAAATCTTCTGAAGATATAGCCATTTATTGCAGGGCTTGTCTAGTAAATGTTTCATGGAAAAATAATCTCAGCCTGTCTGAATATACCATGGTAGCAAGAGAGGAAATTTAGCTATCGACAGATGAATAGACAAAAAGGGCCTGCAACTCTTGAAAAATAACCAGAACTTTTCAGTCACTTGTATCTACGTGACATGAAAGTTCACTTGCAAAGAAAGGGCAAGGTCCAAACAGCTACAGCATAATCTGGAAAACACTGGAGTGAATAGGGCTATGGAGTAAGAGTGCTAAAGTGCTGATGTACTTTAAAAAGTACATTCCTTTTATATAGAAAGAGTTATAGATTGCACAAACAGTCCCTTCCTGGGCTGAACTGAAATCTCAAGCAAAACACCACATCACAGGGGGAAACAACTGAAAGTTGTTGAAGTCTCAGTGACAGAAAAGGGGCAAAGTAATAAGTGCAATTCCTTTCTTTGCCTTTCCAAGCAGAGAATATTCATGAAACAGAATATGTTTTTTTTAATAACATAAAAAAAAAAAGAAAACAGGGTGTGCATAATTCAACTTCCAATCTCTCTAGCATTTGTAGCATCTGGCCTAGCTTCTCCCAAGCTCCTGTACTCATGTAACATGGACCATTTTGAGTATGGGCAATTTTGAGCAAAGAACAACATACGGAAACATATTTGTTTTACAGTTCTACGTAAAAAAAATGTATACCAGCTGCCAACATGCAGTGAAACTTCATTAGGAGCTAAGTTAAGCAGGAGTAGCCAGGACTACCAAAATACAGGTCTACTAAGGGTGAACTAATTAAGGTTTGTAGAGGTAGGTGGCTAAATTTTCATTAAGTGCATCCTGGCCCATTTCATATGATGCATGTGGTGAGGGGTGTTGTATGAGCTGTGCTGGAAAATTATTTCGGGTTCTGAATGGAAAGGAGAAGAAGAGAGGGGATAGAGATTTAGCAAAGTCTGTCAAAAATATAAAATGTCATGTTTCCCTGTCCCACATTCAATCTCCTTTCTCCTCTTTTTTTTCAAAGCTCTGATACATATATATAGAGAGATTTTCTTTTTTTCATCCCCATTTTCAGTACCCAGTCAGGAACCGAAAGTGCTAGAAATACTTCTGAGACATGTCTGCATAGCCAATTGCCCAATTTCACAGACTTTAATGGCTTCCAGTGGAACTTGCACATCCTTCTCTGTCTGCCATGCTCCGAACCAGACACAGCAAATGACAATGACAACAAGCCAAGATAAGTGCCAAAACCAAATCCTTCACTGTACAGGGGACTGAAGGGCGTTACTTTTTACTATTTTATTTTTTTCTTCAGTTTCAAGACCTTTTATTCCTAATATAACTACTTTTCACTGATAGAGGAAAAGACATAAACATATGGCACATAAGTAACTTTAGGGCTGAGTTGAATAACATTCTTAAGTGACATATATCTTTACATAAAAATCCCATATGGTCACTTGCTAAGACCACCAAATTTGCTTTATACAGCAAGGCAACCACAGGAGAGAAAAGGACAAAAAAACAAAAGAAAGACATGTCTTTTGGAGCTCTTTCTGGCCCCATTGCCTCAGCTGTTCAGGCATCAGTACTCACAGAGGAAAAGCAGAGCCTTTCTTTCTCCCCTCACACAACTGGTTGCTCAGGAAAACAGTCCTGAACTTGGTCTGTTGTATCCAGTCCACGTCATGCCACAGCCTGGTTGCTCTGACATTTCTGATAAGGCACCAGTTGCTCAGGAAGGTTTTGCCCTGTTAAAAGCATCTTAGAGCTGCAGGCAACCCTATTTGTGCCAATGTGCTGAGCAGCTGGGAAATAATCCGGTGGGTCAGAGGAAACGGAGCCAGGGCTGGAGGCATCGTGCAGTCCCGCAGGCCCCAGGGTCCAGGTCTCATCCCACTGTAAACTGAGGACAGTTTGTCACAAGGGACGTGGAAGGAAATTCAGGGGCTCTGACAGTCCGTCCTTCCCCTGAGGGGCCCGGCTCTCCCTGACTTCCCTGGTCTGACCTCTAACTCTCCAGAAACGCACAGGAGAAAAACAAAGCAGCCAATTAACTAGTGAGCGCAAGGATGAGAGCGGCTGATTCTCTGGTGCCCGTGCCGAGCCCTCCGTGCTCTCCCCTTGTCCTGCTGCCAAGGTCTGCCGGCGCTGGGAGACGAGAGGGGACTGACGCTGGAAGCCTCAATCCCTACATTTACTTAAGCAAAGCTTCGGATGGCTGAGGGGGATCAGTGCAAAATGAATGATTCCACAAGGCAGCACAGCCATATCCCCCCTCCTTCCTCAGAGTTTTCTTTTCTACCAGAAAAATTAAATCCCCAAAGTCTGTCTGCCTGCCTGATGGTTTTTGGTTTTTTTTTTTGGAGGGAGGGTGGAGGGAGGGCATTGCCGTGCTTAATTGAACTCTCATGTTCTCAAACTCCAGGAAAAAAAAAAAATTAACCTGGAAAGGCTTTCTGATTCCAGTGTGTTGATACTTCTACTAAATTTTCTTAAAGGGAGAGGGAGGGGGCACAAAAAGACTTATTTTCTGTGTCCCTGCTGCAAGATTTAATCCCTCTTTCCTGATGGGATTCTGCTGTGCCCTAAAATCCAGACTGATGTTCGTGACTTATTCAGCAACTAGGTGCTGCATTATCACTGCCTTTCTCGGCTGCGCAGGAGAGTAAACTAGAGGAATATGAAATCTCACTCCTCATTCTCCTCATTCCCACGCTGAGCTGCCCTGATCCCCTACCAGATTCTCTCCTCACCCCTTCCTGCTCTGTATCTTGTCATGCATTGCACTGAAAAAACGGGTGATCGAATCATTGCCCTGGATGTGGGAATAGCACCCTTCTCCTCCACGAAAGCAGGTAGTGCCATTTGCTGGCCAAATTCCAGTGACCGCAAGGGGCTGTGGACAGGCAGCGGGTCTGAGGACCCCTGTGCCTAGTACATAGGTAGTGGCAAAAATCAGTGCGTTCCTGGCTCCCGAACTCTCTGTGCTAGCAGACATAGGCAGAGCAGCCTGAGGGCAGCGTATGCTCATGCCCATCAAACAGGGCAGCACCGTCGCAGGGGAGCCAGGCCCTTTCGGCACCCCAGCGGCAGTGATGCAGGGAAAAGAATGGGTCACTGGAAGAAGCTACGAGGAAAATAAAAGAAGAGACAGAATTTTCCTAAGCATTTAGCAGAGCTTCTCCTACTCGTTTAGGAGTGCCCTGGTCAAGACAGGACGCTGGCAATGCAATGGCTTGTTATGAGTTACACTTGCAGCCTTTCCCATTGAAATACTCTGTTTTTAACTACTTTTAATTACCTGGGCTCTGGTTTGTCATGCTGAGTGTCTGTTGCAGGTTAGAGTAGTTTTCCCTAAGACGAAGCAGAATGCTGCCCCCCCTGCCACGTCGGGGATCTCCCTCGTGTTCTATCCATGCCAAAAAAAAAAAAAATCTGTGGTAAAAATAGCATGAGGTGATGTCATTAAAAATTATAATAATGCATCTGGAAAGGAAAATCACTGGGGATACCGAGGTGATCTTAAATCTGATACTTCTCCTTTTTTTGAATCCCTGACTTAGTAATTTTGATCTGCTTCTAACACAGTAAGGAGGGTGTGATTCTTATTTGCGGAGATCTAGCTCTGGTGTGAATAGCGTATGCAAGTGCAGGAGAGCAGGTGGAGGAAAGGTGCAGTTATGTGACCATTTCATGTCCCCCATCCTGCACAGACTTCTGCTGGACCTACAACACATTAGCACAGTCTCAGGGATGCTCAGAGTCTCCTTCCATAAACCTGCTGAGGGGAGGGAAGAACAGTCAGACCCTGATTTGGCCTCTTCCTAAATCTGCCCTGGTCCAGCTGGAAAGTAGAAGCAAACACCTAAAAAGGCAGTCTCTATTCCACCTCCTCACCCCCCCTTAATACTACCCACATTTAATGGAAAGACTTTTCTTTACACACTGACTGGCTGGGGCCATTCCAATTGAGTATAATAAACGATATAAGGAACAATATAAGCAGTGCTATAAATAATAAGGCTGCAATTCCACTGATGGCTTATGGTGGCATTATAAATGATCAGAGCAAAGTCAGGAGGTCTCTTCACACCACCAGAGCCTTATGGTGGAATTATAGATCTAATTTAAGTGCATTTTGGGGGTAAATTATTTATTGGAGTGGAAAGCTTATGGAGATAAATGTTCAAGTAGCCAGACTCTTGGAATAGGTGAGCGTTACTGATTCTAATAACTGCAGGTAGAATTTGCCCCTGGACAAAAGGACTAGATCAAGATTTCAGCACTATTTCAGGTATCTAAAAGCCCTAGAGGACAATTATTGGCACAGGGGTGCAATCCCTAGACTTGTGATCAAATGGCCTCCTTGTACGGGCATACAATTCTGAACAGCAGTTGCTCATACGTTCATTTTAATCATTAAACTGGAGATAGGAGAATAGCACAGGGAGAAACATTTCTCAAGCTGATGAGAAAACATACATATTGGGTGTTATCTTAGAACTGTTGTTTCAAGTTTTGTTGCGTTACAGCAGCAAAATGAAGCCCTAGTGTTGGTGGTTTTCATGCCTTGCTGCATATTTCATTCTCATTCCAGCCAAAGTATGTGACTGTCAAAGAACCAGAAAGGCGCTCGCAAGACCATGGTGAAATTCTCTCTGCCACAGACTGCTTGGGCAACCTCAGGCAAGTCACTTAATCCTAAACTCGCAAAAAGATATTTAGGCACCTGAATATACCTATTTTGCAAGTTGCAGATGGCCACAGGGACTTCTCCTGACCAGACTGGCTTTCTAGAAGCCAGAAGGATAGAGTATGTGTGCAGCTGGAGCACACAGATCCCAAAGGGCCAGGCTCCTGCAGGCGGTAACGGGTACGATCTGACAACTGCCTTTAGGATGGGAAGTAGAGGACAACGGACCTCACAGTCACTCTGAAGACTGCATTTTCTGGAGCCTTCTGCAGCATAAAAATTATCCATAGAGCAGGAGTCTCAAGACTGTCTCGCTTCACTGGGCTGGAACAAGGATAAATACATTAAGATGAGGCATTAAGATACCATGGTAATTAGGAGCCTTATAAGTTACTTAGATATAGAATGAAACTACTAATAATGCATGAATGCAAAACCTTAAGAGGTTTGCTTCACATAAAGCACCCAGCCATTTGGTGGCTTAGCTCAATTCTCTGAAGCTGCAAATTCAGGCTGAAAATCTTATGAGGATATGCTCCTTCAGTGAGATTTTTTTTTTCCTTGTCATACTTAAAATATTGCTGAGGCTAACTTTTTGTCTATAGGCAGTGCTTTTCCCATCGCTTCCAGCCAGACTAAAAAATGTTGAAAGGCAGGGGATAATATATTAAAAAACAAGTGAAAACTGAACTTCGGCAGAGAGCTTGGGGGAAGATTCAGATTAAGAGTCTGTATCTAATGGTCAAACCAGGGAGACGAAGATGGAATCAGTATTCCTCCCACTAATTCACTGTGGAACCTTGTGTCTGTCGCTAAGCTTTTTTGTGCTCTATTTTCCTTGTCGGTAAAATGAGTATTATACTAGTTACCTTCCTGATAAGGGTTTCAGTTAATCAATTCTTAAAGCCCTTAAGTACAGAAAGTCACAAGATATCATATCAACGAAGTCCAGCATTTCTCTGTGCCTTGATATTCTCTGAACTGTACTATCTGTAACTGAATAGGACCTGATCTATTCAAACTAGAAAAATTCTTATTGACTTTGATGAACACTATTTTTTTGCAAATAATATTTATGTGTCTGTGTCACAGGCAGAATTTGCTTCCTAAAAATGTGTTTCAAAAACAAATTTAAAAGGGTTCAGGTGAGTTGGTAGAATTAAACTCCCCTGCCGACTGAATTGCTTGCACAGTTTGCCTGTGCGCTGCTCCTTATAGTAACTTGAGCCAGTCTTTCTGCTGCTGGTGGTAGCAATAGATAAAAAAAGTGCTACATTTGTTTTTTGCTCAAAATTCTGAATTTTAGCCAAGGGAAAAGGAGGAGGATATAATGAACTTTTGACAGGCATTTTTCAAACAATAGAATACTAAACCATGGTCGGGGAATGAAGATCCTTTCTTACAAGAGGCAACTAAGGAGCTTAGCTCTTTTAGCCAAGCAAAACTGAAGGCTGAAAAAGAGGAGGTGATTGTTGCATATAAGTAGATTGGGGCATAACAGCGGGGAAGGAAAAGAGCTATTAAACCTAAAGAACAATGCTGAAACAAGAACAAATGGGCATAAAGAGACCATTAATAAATTCAGGCTGGTAATTAGAAGAACATGTCTAACCATAAGAAGAGCTGGATTATAGACAGCCTTTCGACAGGAACGGGGATAGCCAGGTCCAATAACCTACACAGATTTAAGATGGAGCTTGTTAAATTTGTATGTGAGATTGTCTGGAATGGTTACGGTGCGGTTCTTCCTGGTTCTGTGTTCATATGAATAACGTTTTCTCAGATACAACCTCTCTTCTGCCGTAAACACCACAATGCATGACTGTTTCAAGAGAAAACATTTTCAGTGGTGCCTGGCAGCTGTCTGAATAACTGTAAATGAGAAAGCATGTTGGTCGATGCGGAACTGCCAATATAATCCGCTATTTTCCTATGGAGAACATTTGTGGATGACCATTTTGTGCTCTTCATCATGTTTGGCCTGTCTTAGGTATCTTCACAGGGCAAAGTTAGAGCCTTTGAACATGACATTTGAAAATGACGTCCTAAGTTTGGAAAGCCAGAAACGGTGACTGGAAGCACATCTCCTTGCAGCTGGATTGCCCCCAAACTGCTCTCACAGTGCAACCAAGTGGCTTGGACGGAGGAGCGGACCTGAATCCTACTCCATACCTTTCCATGCCTGGGCAAGTCAATTACTTTAGCACTTCCCTCAGTTTTACCCCTTCTCCAGGAAAATGTAGAGGATGATCTCTTTTCTTCAAAGTGCCTTTCTATACATATCATGGCTTCATTTTAAAAAGAGGAGCTAGCTATCACCATCACCGATGCATCACATATATCTTTCTTCAATTCTACTCCTTGCTCCACAGTCAAGTGTTTTTATTGCATTCCCTTACTTCTCTGTGGCTACTGTTCAATCCTTATTTCCCTTCCACCCTCCCTGCCACCTTGCACCCCAAACTATTTCAGGCCTGTCCTCCACTAAGTAAAAACATTTAGCTGTAGTTGGTGGTTGCAAGTTACAACACAAGTGGAATAGCTTGAATTTAAAACATGTTTTTTTCCCTTTCTTGCCCTGCTGTCTTTGGGCTGCAGTGGTTTCCACTGCAACAGCTCTCAGCTTGCCTGCGTCCCAACAGCTCGATGCTTTAATAATTTAAGTGATTTACATTCCCCAAAGTGCATCTGAATAGATTTATTACGAGCGTTTGCGACCTGTTCTTCTAAAGCACTTCTCTGATGTCTGTTCCTCATTAGAGTTCACCACCCAAGTCGGTTCAGAATGGTAATAGGAAGGCAAGTGCTGTTTCTTGAACCTTATCATGGGAACCAAGCCTATTAAGGTGGGCTTATGTTAGGGTCTCTGTGTACATTTAAGGCTGCTAAATGGGCAGGGATTATTAAGAAAAAATCCCCAAACACTATGGAAAAAGATTCTAGTTCCTTCTCATTTGGATTACCGTCCCTCTACCAAGAAACCTGGCACACTACCTCATGAGCTGTAGCCCACTGGTAGGTTATTGTCACTGAATTTTCTCTGCCAGTCTGTCATATGCCAGCTTTGTACTCTGACACACAAACCTCCTTCCTCCTCCTTGGACCACTCTAGTCTCACAAAAGAGGGTGTCCCTCTCTCCAGGCCAACAGCAACCTATTCTGCAAAGCTTGTCCTACTCTATGCCTGGTTTGTTTATTCCACCTAGTTGTCCTCTGCTTTACACAAAGCTGTCTTTTACACCAAGCTGGGGCTTCCTGCAGGTGCCTGACCATCTTCACCTGGCCTTCTAAGTACCAGTTTTGCTCTGCTGCTGGAAAAGCTTACCTCTTTTATTTATTATTTGTTTTAGAATGGCATCAAACCATCCATCTTTTGCATGTGCACATGTATCTGGCTTGTCTGAGTCATTGCAGTTCACTGCATCTATATCTACCTAGGTATTGTCTAATCAAAGTTCCCTCTCTGTGCTTTGTTCCACCCTGTTCTTCATCATTTTACTGCCTGGCTTGAAATTTCCCTGCCTCACAGCATTCCTGGGCTGACACATCTCTTTCTCCTCTGGTCCGTCCATCACTCTCAAGCTCCTGTCCCTTTCTGAGGAGTCTACCCTACCTGTCCTTTCATATTTCAACACATACCACTCACGTTAAGCAGCAAATCAATTCCCCCTTCTCCATCCCGATGTGTCATATTGAAATCTTTCTGGAGCCCACAGTGAAGGCTGCAGCTTCACCCCTGACCTGTGAATTCTCTCCTGCTATGGGGACTGAGCACTGGTCCCTCACGCATTAAGGGAAGAAGATTTCAGCCTCATTTTTCACTGGCAGTGACTAGAATGACCAATCTGCTCCCTGCTGAGGAGTGAAAGGCCAGGCCAGGTCTACTCCATGGCTACTTGTTTTCTTCCAGAGTGACCAATTATGGACAGTAACAGAAGCATCAATAATGTCTCTGTCTTCCCTGACTGCTCAGGGCTTCCCCCCCCCCCCCCCCATTGATCGAAATATTGCAGCCTGCATTTGTTAGCGTAGCCCCTGCGAGCAGGCTGAGACATTCATTCATGGCACATGTCTTCCCCATTAGCAAGATGTGAGGAGCTGAACTAATTTGGGATCATGAAGGTGTTGACCGCACATTGCAACTTGTAATCTCCTTGGCTCATGCTCTTTTGTGGCTGAAGCCTGAGCTTTCTGGGATCCAGGGATTCACCTGGCAATCAAACCTCTGCAAACACGCTTGCGTGCTTGGAAGCAGCAGATGGAAGAGTCTCTCCAAGGACTGAGCACTGTCCCAGTTCAGCAGGCTCACAGCCCCAGCTGCCACCGCCTGAGCTGCAGAGGAAGCAGAGAGCAAGAAGGAGCCTTAAGGACAGGAACTGTCTGGCACTCCTGTTCTCAGAGCCATCCCAGCTGTGTCCCTGCTTTGCTTAGTGCAGAGC
The DNA here is from genome assembly GCF_036370855.1 of Dromaius novaehollandiae. Classification (NCBI taxonomy): domain Eukaryota; kingdom Metazoa; phylum Chordata; class Aves; order Casuariiformes; family Dromaiidae; genus Dromaius; species Dromaius novaehollandiae. The sequence goes on from NC_088117.1 coordinate 6,174,076, forward strand.
ATGATCCAGGCCAGCTAGAAGAAATTCAGTGGAAAACCAAGGCTTTGTTCCTTCCACCCTGGTGGAAAATACAGGGCTGGCCCACCATCAGGGAGCTCCTGCAGGAGAGAAACTCAAAGTTCCTCATCTCTCACTATATGCTGTTCAGACTCATATACCTATTTACGCCTTGAAAAAAACACCCTGTGAAAGGGCTTCAGTAGAAGTCACGGTTCTTCCCTGTGGATGTGCCAGGCCTAACAGCACACCCTCAGCTGTGAACTCTGCCGAACTTCCAGGCTCACTTTTCTCAGATTATATTAAAATTCATAGTTGCATGTCTGGCTTCAGATGTCTCTCCAGCCTGGGATTCGTGAATTCTGAGCTCTTACCCCTGAGCCATCATTTTCCCTTCTCAGTCGCCTGTAGTTTCCTCCGGATAGATATTGTGTGAAGCAGGAGGCAGACCAACTTCTCACTGTTTTTCTGGAATGGTGGCTCTCTCCCAGTTAACTAGGCTTCTCCTACAGCATCTCAGCCTCCAGCATACTTCAGAGCACTTTATAACTTGCCCCTCTCACCAACCAGCCCTGCTTCTTTGTAGGCTTTTATGGCAGCCCTTTTAATAGTTTTCTTGGTCACATTTGAGTGGCTGTAAGACCTTCTACCAACTCCTTCTGAACTACTATGGTGTAAACCATATATATCGGCCATCACACTCCTTTCCAGAACGCAGGTAGCATTCCCTGCAAATGCTGATCTCTGTTGACAACTGTAGATTTTATTTAATTTGGTTGTTTTAAACAAATCTGTTTCTGTGCACACATACTTCTGACTAAAAAGACTTTGTAGTTTAGATTTAAGTTAATTGATATTCCAGAGATTATTCAGTGGTAATGCATTCATAAGCAATGTCACTGTTTGTTTTTCAAAAATTAAAACATTAATTTAAATTAAATTGTTAACAAGGGAAAGACATGATGTATGAGTAAGAATAGAGAAGGCATTGCAGAAAACCAGGAAGATCTTCTGACTGCAGTAATAATATATTCATATGGGACTTATATATCTTAAAATGAGGAGAATCAAGACCAATTTTGGTCCTTTTCCTAGTTCCTCGCAGAGTCTTTTCTTTCCAGTAGGAGGAGAAGATGGTGCAGTGGTCATCTGCATCTTCAGAAACCTCTGCTGATTCTCTTCTCCATCCACTCTCTCATGTGACTGTGGTTGGATCCCACTGGGACTTTTCTCCATCTGAGCCTGGGGGGAAGTGGCACTCCTATCCCGTGTAGCACTTGCTGAGAGTAAAAAATCAATCCCTTTTTGGTGAAAAAAAGCAAGTGACCATTTTCACAATGCTACCTGTACCAATTCCAGCAGGAAAAGTTTCTCGGGTTCAGAGAGGCATTTTCTGAGATGTTTCTCTTTATTAAAATGCCTCCATTATAGACAGATGAAATGGGTTGTAAGCCCTGGGTCAATAAGGTAGGGCACAACAGTAACTAGATCATTAGGCTAAAACTCGGATGGCCTGGGTTCAAGCCTTTCTATCGCTACAGATCTTTGCTGTAATCTTGAATAAGTCACCTCCTCTCTGTCCCAATTCTTTCTTGCTTCATGAGATTTTTTAGAGTATAAATACATTAAATATGTGGAAGCACTCAAATGCAGTGGTAATGAGGGTCATCTAAATACCATACTTAGATAAGTAAGGATGATTATTTTCCATCTCCTTTGTCCCTGCATGATTAAAAGTGTTTCCAGAAGCCAATCTATATCACATAAGCCAGAAACAGAGGGAAAGTAATTCCCCGTCTTCAGCTACTTTTTGCATGTGAACGCGGTGTATGCTGTGGGGGTGGGGATTATTTTATCATAGTTTTTCCTTACATATTGGCAAGTAGGGTGTCTTTTGCATGAGTTTGTTCTTTGCACTGCCTCAGTAATATTAGCAAGTAAAATGTATGAAGTTATGGGGAGGGAAAATCAAATATCCTCACAGAGATTATTGGCAGTAGAAAACTCAAAATGATTTTAATCCTGTCCAGTGCAGAGAATTCCCAGGAGCTTCAACATGTTAATCTTTTGATTTTCAAAAGTTTATCTTTGGTTCCCAGTGGATCACAGTAAACTTGATTTGGCAGAATCTGATCCCTGACATTTCTTCTAACATAGTCTCTGTATCAGCTGGAAAAGCTATTTTTTTTCTTCTGAGTGCCAGGCAATGAGATTGTTCCTTAAAATGAACACGAAAACCTGAGATGTCTAAATCAGTTTCAGTATATGGGAAAGAATCATGTCCTTCTTTCTCTTGAAAGAATATAAGAAGTAAGACTCCTAGGTTCTGTCATTAAATCTAGCAGTGAGTGACTAACAGTAAGCTGTATCCATCCGTTCATGACTCAGTTTCCCAGTGTTCAAAAAAAATTTAGCAATCACCATTTTTAAGATGAGATACACCCTATCTAGGCAAAGCTGTATGCTATTATGATTTATTTAACCATTAAAATATTTTTTTACAGCAAATGATTTAAAGCTGATAGAAGGAAATACTTTTCCTACACACCACATAATTAACATGTGGCACTCAATGCCACAGACATTATTGAAGCCAAGAGCTTTGGAGGATTCGCAGAAGGATTAGACATTCATATGAATAATGAGAAATTCTATTAGAGAAAATAAAAAATGTATGAGATGGAGAACTTCATGCTTCAGGGTATAAAGCAGCCACTAATTGATGAGGGCTAGGAAAGAAACTTCCCCCGTGGGCAGGACATCCAGTGATGGTTTTGCTGTAGGGCTGCTTGAGCTGTACGCTGACGCCATGGATCCTGGCTGCGGAGACGATGCTGGGCTGTCTGTGCTGCTGTCCTGACCCAGCACAGCAGCTCCCACCTATGTATTTACCTCCTTCCTACCTAAAAATTGAAATAAAAATCAAAGGTCCAACCAAGCCTAATAAGGCCCGTGGAGCAGCTGGCTGAGCCCTACTGATTGGTAGTCAGTCACACCATGAAACAGTGATACATGGCATTACATCCAACTGCTTCTAACTTTTCAGCTGTGCAGGGAGGCCTTTGGTGCTGGTCCAAGCAGCAGCACGCACGCTTAGTGCGAGGTGACAGTGCTTGCTAGGCAGGAAGGATGGCCAAGAGACCTAGACAGGATCTGCTAAAACCTGCTCCATTTTCCCCTCATGTAATCCCAGAGGAAGCCAAAGATCCACCTGGTATAACCAAAAGATAACCAGGGACCAGCTCCCATTCTTTTCAAAGGCACAGGTGGATAGTACCGGAGAGTCAGCTGCGCTGAATTCACTCCTGTCCTGCCTCCATCTGTCTGTTTACCCAGGGCCTTCCACAGACGTATTTGCCTAAGACGTACAGCCATTTAGCAAACACATCAGGTAGCCAACCATATTTGCAGCTATCGGACAAGTAATTATAGTTCATTCAATCAGAGGCTTTCGTTTGATCCGGGCTCAGCTAAAAGAGAAGGCTTTGCCACATCTCCCCCCAAGTTCAGAGGTGTCCACAATTCAACTTAGATTATTGCTCTATTTCTGCAGTCTTTGATAGGGTAAGATTGATTACAAGAAATAAGAAAAAAGAGTGACCTTCCACAGACTTTCCAGTGGTATTTCAGTTAGTATTTTATAATCACTGTTTAACAGAGAAATTGCTCTCTAGTTATTAATATAAAAATTATCACCTTCTTTGACTAATAAAATCAATGAAGGCTCCTATCCTTTGAAAAGGCCAGAAACCTTCTCTCTGTTCATAATTAAACATTTCTACCTAATCTGGTGCAATAATAACCTTCAAAGTTTTAAAAAATTCCTAATAATAATATCTTACAGAACACCTTTCTGCTCAGCAGGTTTTGCAAACTGTGGCCCAGATTTGGAAATCATCTTTATGCACGGCTAGTGCTCATGGTGCCTCATCACTGATAAATAGATGCATACAGGGAGTCTATATGTTGCACTACTAACAATTAAAGTGCCGCTGCTTCTGGGGTTGCCATGTAGCAGCCAGATGACATCATTTTTAATTGTGGGTGCCTGCAGTAAGGAACTTGCATTCACTCAAAAACATTTAAATAAAGGATCAGACTGTTGCAGGTGCTGAGCATTTGTAGTTAACTTTTTAATAAACTACAGATTTTTCAACCTATCTTTATTATTTCTCCTATTTGATTTGGAACATATAGTTGGGGACGCAGCAGCAAATATCGTATGTCCAGCTTTCTCTTCATTCAGGGTGTGGGGGGTAAGTTATATAATGGTAAAAGTGGGATCAAAATTCATGATCTCATATGGAGAGAAACTGCTTCTGCCTCTCTAATTTCTACTGTCCTGTCCGGAGTCACATTTATCAGGATTACTCACTTCTGAGGCAAGTTATCTCTGTCAGGCTTGAATGGCTATTCTCATGGGGTACCAAGAGACATGCAAGCTAATTAACTATCATCCTGCATTTGATGATGACGAGCATCCACTGAGAACCTTCCATCCCAGTGGATCTCATGGAGCTTCACATATTAAGCAAGCCTGCATATGCCAAGCGCAGGGATTACCTCTTCATAAATGAATGGCAACCAGTTCTGAGTTGAAACACTCGACAGTTTAACAGCAGGCAGCGGAGCTACGCAACAGTTCACAGCAGGAATTAAGGACTACCTTTGTGGAATGATTAACATGTCTAAGAAAGTGATGTCTCTGTAGGGCTTTCATTTCACATGTAGCTATCACCGAGAACCCCATAACGGTACAGGCATGTAATACTGCTCAGGGATTCCCTTTCACCTCTTCCCATGTATAGAATCCCAGCAGGTGTCATAGGTATAGATGTCAACTCAGATTTAGACAAAGACAACTCAAAATAGGCCCTTTTGATCTAGTACAACCCTTTCTTAGACATAAATATTTCTGAACATCGGTTTTTTTCTTTAAAAAGAATGTCCTTCCATTGACTGTCTTTGAAACCTGTGAAGCAGTCCCAAAGGAAGATTAAGCTAATGCTATACTTTTTTTCTGTATTCAAGCTATCTCATCAAAGGAGCTTAGCTGGTCCTATGTAGTTGTATGTAGTGCTGTGTGGACAAGCCCTTTGACTCCTCTAGGCATTTTGGAAGCATCTGTTTTGGAGTGAATCATCTAATCGTACCTTCAGAAGTTTCAAGCATGAACAGTTTTGTCTGGAGATGCTGTGGTTCCGGCTTTCAACAAGGCCCTCCAATTCCTTAACAACCAAAATGCACAATCACAGTTAGAGGAAGATGTGAAAAGCCAGAAGCTCTTTGCACCCCCTCCCCCCCACCCCTTACTCCATCTGTGAGTGAAGGTAATATTTTGTGCAAACTATAAGTAGATGAAAAAGCTACCTAAGTACTGAGTGCTACTACAGGACAGCATTCAATGGGTGTGAATCTCTGCAGCCCCACTGAAAATGATGAAACTGTGTTGATGTCTGCCTGCTACAGATCACACACCCTTCACTACTTATTACTGTTATCATCTGAACCTGAGCTGCATCTCCTGCCATGTTTACTCATCACTGACTTTACCACATCTCCTTTCATTTGCTTCCTTTCTGAACAATTTACATTTCACCCTCTTGGTGCATTTTTGGATGAGACTCCTTTCATCTCTCATGATAATGTTCAATAATGACATTTCCATTTCCTTCTCTTTTCATGACACTCCTTTTTGAAAACAGGATCTGACCTCTCTCTTTGTACTCTCCCATCAGCCAAGAATCACATTGTGCATGAATTTAATTGACTTATTACATCTTCACAGAATGTGGTTACTTTAGTTTTGTGTGTGTTCTGTTTGTTTGTTTGTTAATTTCTGGTCTTTGAGAACTAGATTATGCAATTTCCAGAGCCTATTTCCAATTACTATTGAATATTTGAATTGAACTGAATTTCATTATGAGATGGAAAATAGAATGAACTGAAAATTCAACTGAAAACATGTCACTATTGTTGGTACATTTGTTAGTGCTAATATAGAATTTCTCAGTTTATTTTCTCTTTTGGGAAATGTAAGGAGGGGAAACATCAAAAAAACAAAAGCAAGCACCACTTTTTTTTCTTTCATTGAAAGAAACATCTGGATCACGCTGAAAAAAACCCTATTTGTCCCATTATGATGAACATGAAACCCACCTGATCCTGTTCTACAGTCTTCAGATACAGTGAAATACTCCTACTCCTTTCAAGAAATGTCCAAAATTACTCTTATTCAACCAGCTCCTAATCTGGTGTAAACTGTTCTATAACTATTGATCCAGAGGGAACGAGATTGATTTATATCTGTAGAGAATCTACATTATTAGTCCATTATTATGAAAGTGGCATTGGTGCTGGTGGCACATTGTAGAGAATTAAAGCAGGTTGCTTCTGTGACAGACTTACAATACACAAAAGGGACCAGTTGGTGCAAAAACTGTTTAAAGTGCTCAGCTTGCACAAACCAATGCTGCTGTATGGCCTGGTTCATGGCAAGGTGCTGGGAAGCAGTGTGTGTGTGAGAGCTAAGTGGACTGGAGCCCCCACCTCCTACGAACTGCCTGGTGCTGCATGCACTGTGTCACGCGGCTGAGAGGGCAGCACAGCCACCTTTCCTAGGCTGTACTGCATCCATCCCAGCTGGGGCTGTGCCAATATCTGCTGAGGATTTGGCCTGTGTGGTCTGACTCTCCTTTAGCTTCATGCTACTGTGGCTCCCCAGAGAGCTAAATACACAGCGGTGTGAGAGAGGGACAATAGGACACGGGGCATTGCCTTGCAGGAAGGCATTTGAATGTAGGTCCTTCTTCTAATTTTGGTGCAGTAATGGCCCCATACACACCAGAAGGAATGTCAAGCTTGGTCAGATCAAAAGTCTCCACCAGGAGAGGAGAAAGTACTTAGTGCAAAGATGGGGTGGCATGTGCAAAGCATGTGTCTCCTGGTGCACCTTTCCCAAGATCTGGCAGTCAGCGGTCAGAGGGCTTTCTGAGCATTTGGTCTTAAAAAGCCACAGATGTGCTTACCCTCTCTGAATTTGCTTGCTCCCTTTTTGAAGCTATGTGACCCCATCACATCCTGAGGCAAGCACAGAAATGTTTTTGGTTTGAAAAAGGACTTGTTTCTTCTATTTGAAACAATGACTACATTGAGTGCCCTACATTATTCCAACAGGAGAGAGTGGGCCCCTGTCCTCCACTCAGTTTTCCCAGTCAGACCTTTACAGACCCCTCCCTAACTCCTCAGTTTTTCTCTTTCCCAAGCCTTCGGTGAGTAAGGCTGCCCTCCCACACAAGCCATTACATGTCTCTGATCCCTGTTTCCTTTCTCTGTACCTTTTCCATTTTTAGTATCTCTTTTCTGAGATGGGAGGACTAAAATTATATGCACTACTAGAGATTCAGGTGGACTGTGGATTTATACACTGGCACAATGGTGCTTCATGTTTTCTTCTCTGATCTTTCAGCATTTCCTGATATTCTATTTGCCTTTTCAAGCATTTCTGAGAACAGAGCTAAAGTTTTTATAGAACTATCCACAGTGACTCCAAGATCTCATTCCTGACTGGTAACAGTTCATTTAAAACACATCACTGTATATGTATAGTTAGGGTTATTTTCCTCACGTACATTACTTTGCACTTATCAGCATCAAATTTCATCTGTCTTTTTATCACTCAGCCATGCTGTATCACAAAAGTCTTCTGCAGTTCTCTAAAGTCAGCTTTAGATTTGACTACGCTCATTTATTTTGTCTTCCGCTTACTTTGTCATCTCACTGTGAATCCCCTTTTCCAGATCATTTATGAGTATGTTGAATATATTTGCTTGCTGTCCTTTTAGCAAGCCAAGAAGGGAACTTTTCTTCTTATCCCATCACGTCACAGCTTCTTTAAGAGCTTTTGGTATTGGATGTTAACATGAGGGTTTTTTTCTTTTTAATTCATGAGCACTACTTTGACTGCATCATCCTTATTGTTATATTTCTTATTTACTTTGAAGATCCCCTAAATGATTTGTGAGACATAACTTCCCCCTGAATCAGCTATATTGACTCTTTCCAATGAAGCATGTGTCCATACGTTCACTAATTCTGTTTGTTTTAGTTTTCACTAATTTGCCTAATTTGCCTGATGCAGGAGTCAAACCTATTGAACAGGAGTGTGGCATCCGCTCCACAGAGTGTTTTAAATGCTAGAGTCATATTTGCCACCTTTCCTTCCTCTTCCACTGAGACTCCTTCCCACCCAGCAATCAGCCAGCTCAGAAGGCAGCTAGCCTGTGGCATGCTCCCTGACTCTGCATGACTGCCGATCAACAGAAGGATCAACATTGACAGGATATTTGGGGCCCTGGGACCTCACATTTGTCTGGGTCTACTTTCTCTTGGTCCTCATCTTTAGATTACAGGGAGACCAGTAACTACCTTTTCTGTCCATACATGGGAGTTTGTCAGTGCACCAGGCAAAAGAAGCTGAGTTTACAGAAGTATGAACAAATTGAGAGATTATGTCCTTTTTAAGGTTAAGGTTTTGCCTAGCCTATCTTTTTCCTGACAACTTAATGTCTGAACGAGTAATATTTGGGCTTGAGTCTTCCTGCTGATGGAAGGGGAAGCACAGCTGTAAGCAGCAGGAGGTATAAGGGTTCTTCAAATCGCAGGTCCACTTCGTTCCCTCTTCTCCCTGAATCACTCATCTGGGAAACTCAAGAACCAAACAAATTTGGATTATCCTTCAGCCGAATTAGATTTTACCTTCAGCTAGCATAAATCGGAACAACTCCAAAGCTGATTTTTTTGAACTGATGATCTGGCCATTTGTGCACAGTCCAGCTATATCTGGGGATCAATACAATTTCAAAAATGTTTCCTTTTTTTTTCTTTTTTTTAAAATGACACAAATCCCACAGTTCTGTCAAAAAGCTTTGTGCCATTCTGGCAATCCTAGCCAGTCTTGAACTTGTGTGCTGCCCATCTGGGTTTAGGACAGTTTTCTCTTAGGAAAAAAAAGCCCACAGGCAAAGTAAGAGAAGGATGGAAGGATGAAAGGAGGGATGACTTGGCCTCAGATCTTTATTTACAAAGTCTGGAACACCTCATCTCCAGTTCAAAACTTGCTGAAGGCAATAATTTTTTTTCAAGGCAAAAATGAAAAGGGCTGCAGTGCCTTGCTGTAAGCTCCCTGCTGTAACTTACAGGTCCACCTGAAACAAAATGTCCCACAGAATGCAAAATTCCTCTCATTCCACAGTCCCAGCTCACATTGTTGTTCTAAATCCAAATCTCAGGCAAAGATGGATGCCTGGCAGCATGTCTTGCAGGTCAATAGTCCTTCAGCAGCTATGGTAAGTATAAGCATCCAACAGTTTGGTGAACTGTAGGAAATGGTAACATCTCCCCTTCCTGTGCTGCTTAGCGTCTGCAGATCCTTGCACAAATATTAATGAGCATCCTGGGGAAGGAAGTCAGCACATGTTGCTGGGCCAGGACAAATGAGACGTGAAGAGCAATGTTCAGGTGTGTCACTGTGTGTCAAGAGGTCTCCTTGTCTTCGATAAGACCCATCAGGATATATCTTCTATCTATCAGACTGTGATAGTCCTAAGAGCAAGGTGACTTCTGTCAAATTTCTGCTGGGGAGGTGCCCATATCACAGAAACCAGTCTCACATATTGTGCAGTCTCCTAACCCTGCTCCACTGAGGCTGGTTGCCTTGGAAAAATCCACAAATGGATCAAGGTACGGAAATATGGTACTGCCTGCCTGGGAAGGGGTCAAAACCCAAGCAAACATAATGGCCAGTGAAAATGGCCACGATTACGTTCACCTCAGTAAAATTCTCACTTCTGACATCTGCTGAGGAACTGGTCTCTGAGCAGAGCAAAAGGCTGGAGACTAGTCCCACTGTGGTCTGTCCTCTGCTGGTTTGGTGGATAAACTGGGGACTTCCGTTTGCAGTGCTGTCTTGCCCATTTTCAGCATTCCAAGATTATATACGTTTTTATTTTCTTCATGTACTTCATGTTCTTTAAATGAGAAGCTGATCCCTGCAAAAATGATTTTTTCTTACAGGCCAGGATCAGCCTAGCCTCACCAGTCCTTGCCACCCCATTCAGATTTCTCTCTGAGCTACTTGAAAGTCTCATCACTCTTGAGTGGGGGGCCTTAAATATTTTCAGTGACATTTCCTTGGCCTCTGGTGATTTAATATTATTAACCTGGCATGATATTAAAGTGACGGGAGATGTCTCCCCTTCATAGGTATATTTTTCCAAAAACTCATTTGAATTTTTATTACTTTATTTTGAGGGGCAGCTGGTGGAGCACAGAATGTGCAGGGAGGGCACAGCAGGGAAATCTGTCTGGTCTTGGGAACGAAGACCTCCCCTGTATGGATATTATAGGTTCTGGCATAGTTTCTTCCACTACCATTTCCTTCAGAATTAAGAATATTTCTTAGTCCAGGAAGTTTAACTAGAGTATTTCCACGAGCACTGCCTGTGTCCTGAGGCTGCAGTCCATTTCAAAGGGATTGATTGGGGAAAACAGGTTTATACCCTTTGCACATCACCCAAATTCTATGCCTTACCCAAATCTCAACAGCTATCTGCTTAAATTCCACCCTTTAGCTGTTAGGCGCTACTGTGGAAATAACCTAAAGCACACAACAAAAATCTGCAGACCTAGGGAAGTTGAGCAATAAATCCAGATTCTTAGGAGGCATAAATCAGCAACATTAAAATAATTTTAATGGAGTCACACTAGTTTCATCTTGCTGCAAATATAACCTGTATGCTTGGGACAGGCCAGGTAGAAGGGGAAACTGATTTCTATCAGTCAAAAAACTAGCTTCAGAATAAGTCCTCTGTTCTGGGTCCATAAATTTGCAAGAATGTCTTGGAGGTTTTGTTCACTTTTTGCCAGGAGACTGACTTATTAAACATTTTGGGAGAAAAGTGTCAGTTATGATATGTTCTTTTTGGTTCCAGCATTGAGAGGAAAGATATCTTCCCTTTTCCAACCACTCATTCAGAAAAGCCATGTTGTTAGATCTCAGTCAGCTACAAACATTCTTGGAATTGATTTTTCTCAGGCTTTTTCCCCCTCTTTCCACACCCCCTGCAGTTTTTCATGATCACTTTTGGGGAATGCAAACAAATATCAGCATCTTCAGATGGTTTGTGGAACAGATCCTTTGCATTTGCTGATGGATATCTGGGATCAATACTTTGATCCAAACCCATCTTGATGTTTCTTCCATTAAAATGATATCTCTTTGAAAGGATATTTAAAGGTATTAAAGGTATTCCCTTTGTCTATGGCCTATCAGCTCTTCCATCTGCCTGTCTTGAAATCGGCATGTCGGTATTTTTAGACACTTCACTGAAAACTTTGCAGTGTGCTTTCAAGCTGAGAAATGATATCCTATACTGCCAGGGCTCCGTTCTTAAACAAGACATTCATGACTTTTTGTCAGGCTTTAAGATTGGTACTGCAACGAAACCCTCCCATTTGGGTTTATTTTTAACTTTTCCCTTCATGTAATCTCCAAAATCACTTTAGAAAAATACTGTATCAAAAGCTGATATTAAATTCTCAAGTGCCTGGCAAATGATTTAAAGCAACTGCTCACACTGGGGTAAACCCCAGAGATTTCTTTTGTAAAGTTCCACCTACGTAATCTCTCACAGGTAGATTTTCAGAGTTTACCATTTACTTTAGTCTGGAGACATTGGTCTGCTTTTTTGGCTCGTCTACTTTCTGTCCACCAGTTCTTTTAGACAGGAACATTATTGTTTCCCTACTGTTTAATCTCTCTTTCTCTTGTTTAACAGTTTCCTTTGGTGTCATCCCATATACAAGCAAGGCATGACCAACCCATCTGTTCTACAGCTGGCCACTGGGGTACACAAGATCATGCACACCTCATAGTGAAGAAAAGCAATGCCAGGAAAGGCAGGTTGCGTGAGTCTCGCATTGGTGCAGAACGATACCTGTAGCCCCAGAACAGTAGGCTGATATGATCCTTGGCTGCTGTAAAGTGCTAAAACATCAGTGGATTTGCCTGCTGAGATCTGAGTTCATCTCCTTTAATTAGGTATTATAATATACTGACTTTGAGAACAGCTCTGGAAGATGCTGCCCCCATGACCTGTGTCCTTCTCCCTCTTTTTCTCTCCTGCAAGTGTTGCTCCTCTCCAGAGGACCTCTCTGTCACTGGAAGTGTCAGAGGCCTGGGCTCCGGCAGTAATTCAGACGAGTGTCCTGTCCAGCCCGCAGCAAGCAGACTTTTTTATAACACATGGGATAAAGAAGGGTAAAGAAAGTGCAATGTGCAGCCACATGAAGGAGCTGCAAATTGAACATTTGGACATTTTTACAGGTAAGGACAAACACCAGGTCTGTAAGCCTCACAAACCAAAATTGCCAACACAGAGTTTTGCTCAAAGACAAACACTGTTGGAGAGTTTGGGAGGTAGTCACATCTCCACATGTAACAGAAATGCTGTGTAATATTTTCTAAAGCACTTATGTGATAGGCATAGCTAATAGCTGGATGTACACAGGGAAGTTTTACCAGTTATCTCAGTGGAGTTATACTGGGCTGAAAAGTAACAGCCCCTGCAACATTCTGACTTGAACAAGTTTTTTATTCCCTCATGCTAGCAGCATGAAAAGCTACAACGATCTCTTTCCCTCCTGCGCAAGTCCTTTCCTGACTTACACACTAACCTCCATGTCATTGCTTTAAGTTACCATTTATAATCTCCCGTTCAAGACTTCTCAGTCCTCATCAGCTCAGAACATGACTTGGATCACATTCCTCAGGAAAGAGGGAGGAGACGGAACATCTTTTCAGTTTATTCTTTGCTTTTTTTTAAGGAGAGGTTGTTTGTTTTTTCAATTTGTCTTAAACTCCTTTTCTAGTGACAAAACTCACATAAAAACAAAGGTCAACTTCCACCACAGTAAGTACCTCCCTACAGGTGTTTACACTGCTAGAAATATTCTATGTATAAAAACACTGAAAAAATCATTCCGTAGCAGGAAATTCTCATTTACTTCTAATGCCGAGTCCCCCCCCAAAAGTCTAAATTTTGAGAGCATAAAACTGAATGGATGTACAGCAATACTTGTTCCTTTTGAATCATCCTGACACGAACATCAAGAAATCCCACAGACAATTTCAAACAAAACCTTTCCTTTTCGCACTGCGTATTCTCTGGGAAATAATATCCCTTGTTTTGCCCTGCTCTGCAGAGTTACAGCAAAGCGCGCCTATGCAGAAGTGCATCTCCCTCTCGTGTGCTGTTACCCTGACAATCTCAGTTTTTCTTTCCTACTGTACAGTCTTTTCCCAGCACACCTCTGCTTTTTCACCATATCTTATTTAGTCCTTTTTTTTTCTTTTCCTTCAGAACTTTTTTGTTCTCTAAAGGAAAATTAAATATCTGTGCAAAGACGCAAACCTGTTAACGCTTCCTCTTACACAGAGACACACAGTGTAGGCACTTTCTCACTCCTCTTCCTCAATCCTTCCTCTCCCTTCTCCCCGGTCTTCCCTCCACTCGCCATTTCAAACTCCCAGACATCCCTGTGGCCCATTACAGTAATGTTATGTTCAACTAACGCTCCAGTCCCTCTTCAAGCCCGTTGCTGTTACATAAGCCTGGGTACCGGGTGCGTGAGCCCTTCCTGAGCACATAATGGACGCCGCATTTGCCTACACTTGCTCTACTCCCAGTATCTAAATCATTGCTTTGTAAAGCCCTTTGGGATACTGCGAACATGAAAGGCACTATATAAAACCCGAATCCTATTCTATTCTAGAACAGCACTTTTAAGTCCTTTCATCACAGAACGAGGCAAGCATTGAATTGTGCCCAGAAATAGCAATTTAAAGTTTTCATGAAAGAGCAGAACAGTATAGGCTTGGTATATTTTAACATAATCTGAGAACACTAAGTGCACTAAAAGCACAGCACTTCTTTGTGGGTGGGGAAGTGGAGAGGAGGGGGAGAAATGTAAGTGCTTGTTTTTCTTTGGGATTTTGTTTATTACATGATCTGACAGAGATCTATCAGGATGACAAAGAAGTGGGGTGGAGAAAAACACCCTCACAAAGGTCTCTGATTGTTTGAGCTGGGGAAAATAACAGCTTGTTTCAGTTCTTTGAGCGCGGAGAGTTATTTGGGATGTGATCTGAAGCTGGCAATGCAGCTGGAGAACAAAAGGAGAAAGCTCTAGGTTTTAATAGTGTAGATCAAAACTATAAGGTTATGAGTTAAACACAATTGCTAGAGGGAAAGCTGCAAAGAACTGGGTGTCTGCAGATGGCATGGATTTAGGCCAGAGCCTTGGGAACCCAGGGCAGGCAGTAGAAGATGGTGCTGAAACAAAAGAGGGAGCATCAGATGATTTAGGATTTAGCCCCCAAACAGTGCGTCTGACATTGCAGAGGCATCCATGAAAAACAAGGAAAGAGGATTTTGAGTGTTTGGGACTATGAGTCCCTTCTGTATCTCCTCACAGGGCATCTGTGGTGGATGCTCCATATGGAAAACAGAACATATTCCAACACGGGTGTGCAGCATCACACTGAGAGCTCACACTGCAACACTGTCTCCTGGCCCCTCAATTCCCTGTGGGCACTGTTTCCCACCATTCTGCAGGGATGGTACGTGTTTCTCCTTACTGAATATCATACGTGACTGTGTATTTTCTTAAATGGACCTAATTGTCAGGCAATCCTGATTACTGCCTGCAAGTACCTGGAAGCATCGTCATTTACCACTTTATCAAATTTTGTGGCCTTGATACATTTACAGCTGTAGTGGTTGCAGCAGTGGTTGTATATTGTATATTAATTTGGAATTCTTTGCTAGTAGTATTGAATACTACTGACCGTAGATACAATTATCTATGGAAATTCCCCTGGGAAAAAAATGCTTATGATAAAGCTCCAGTAATTACTACTTTCTGAGCTCTCCAAGTTAGTCACTTCTTAATCTATTTAGCGCATTTCCTATTAGGTTAGCTTTAACTTTTTAAATCAAAATATTGCATGATGCTAAGTCAAAGGCTTTACCAAAGTCAAGTCCATCAATGCGATTATCAGTCAAACTTGGAATCTCCTCTAATAATTAAATCAGGTTGATTTGACAAAACCTATTTTCCATAAAATCATGTTGACAATCATTAATTCTATTCCTATTCCTTAATTCTTTATTAATTGGTTCCTGTATTAGCTCTTCCATTATTTTCACTGTATTTATGTCAGGATACATTATCAATCCAGGGAAATTAGTTATCCCATATAGCATTTTGAAAGCCAATTTGACACTGTTATCGGGGCATCCTGTTACCTGGAACTCTCTTACTATTTATGACTGTTATTAGTATTTGCGGGATAGATTTCTTCTCAACCATGTCTTGATTTAGAGTATCCAGACTGGTCTGTAATAGTTGTTGTTAAATAACTTTGGCAGTGACTGGTAAACTTAAATGATCCCCTCACCTTCCTTCACATCAGTAGTTTTCTGTTACAAATTTGGGGTCACAATAAAACTTCTTGGTTATTTGTTTATGTAAATCTTGCAGTTGATTTATTCCCATGCTGTTCACATCTTCATGCCTTTTAACCACAGTCTTCTCATCTTTCCCCTCCTTTTTCTTTCCACTCTTCCTTGAAAGATTGTCTTCTTCAGTTATTACCGATTTTCTTCAGAACTGCCTTCTCTTAATCCTGTGTACCAGCAGCCTTGCCATGGCAGGGGCCCCACTGCACTGTTTTTCATCCTGTAGAACAACAGCAGTTGTATGCATTTACAGGACTGCACTTTGAGTGCTTCTAGTTTATCAGGGAGAGGTCGTGCCTTCACAGTCAGATGTGATAGTCATCCATAGAGCTCCTTCAAAAAGTCTGCCTTTTGCTTGCATTTTGACCTCTCTTGTTTTCCAGATCTGTGTTAAGGTGGACATGGATATTCTTCTTGCACTTGATTTCCTCCACACACTCTCTTCACGTTAGCTTTCTTGATTTATTTCTGAACCTAGACATATAAAACTCTGAAACCCATTCAGATGCTCTCCCTCCTGCCAAATCACTTTTTTTTTCTTTCCTGTTATGGACATTACTTTTGTCTTAGAGATAAAAGTGAAGGGGTAATAGATCTTCTCTACTATAGCATACAACCTATTGGTAAAATTCTGTAATTCCGGTAGTGAGAACTATATCATCTTCATACTTCAAATTACAAATCAAGCTGAAGCTTACTTCAGTCATCCTCTAAAATCTTTCCTCAGAGCCATCTCTTTACTCTGCAGTATATAAACTGTTATTGAATGGAATTGCCTTTTCTCCATAGTTATTAACAGTTTGTCATCTCTGCTTTATCACCAGCTGTAGCATGTTGTAATAGGCTGATAGGCTGATACCATTGTTAGGTCTTCCTTTATCCCCAAAACATACTTAAAAATCTATCTTTATTTTCTTCAGTTCTGCCAAAGATGGATTTTCCCCTGATGTTTTTTGGCAGTATTAAAACATATTCCGTTTAAATGGGCCCATAGGAAGTTAATTTTGGATGTGGATTCCTTCTCTCATAGAATAGCAATAATAATAAAAATACGGGGAAAAAAAGCACTTAAATATTTTTCTTTCCCTTGTCACTCCAGGACTGTTCTCTGTATAATACTATTCAATACTATTATCTTGGCTAACTTTAAATGTCACTGGCCCTGGAGTTTCAACCATTTCTCTCATAGATATATCCAGAGACTAACAGATTTTCCTTTTTGATTTTTTTTCTTAATCCTGACCTTCTATATTTACTCTAGAAAAGTTTCACCACATCTACTCTGTTGTAATTGAGGGCAAATTTTGGCCTTTTGACATCAAAGGAATTATAGCAGAGATGAATCTATCCAACTTAGATCATAAAATCTTTCCTTGTAAATCAATCCATCCAGTCCCTTAATCATCTCCGAAGATGTTCGTTGAATTCCCTCCAAGTTGTCAATACGTTGTTGATGCTGAGATACTCAGAACTGACTGAATGTTTGTCTCATTGAGCCTAGAGGGAAAAAAATGACCTCTCTAGACAAAAATTTATATGTATCCTAAATAACCCTCTTCTCCTGTTATTTGCTGCCATATTAACCTGATGTGCTAATGCTTGATTTATTCTTATCCTTCAGTCTTTCTGTATAATTCACTTCCTGAATAGCTGCAGTTCAGGTGGGGTTTGTTTGTTCATTTTGTTGTGTAACTGAGATGTGTTCTGGCTGTTTTTATTCCAGGTTAACCAGCTGTTTACTATTTTTGCGCTTGGGCATTTTGCTGATCTTTTGCCTTAGACAAATC
This sequence comes from Dromaius novaehollandiae, assembly GCF_036370855.1. Classification (NCBI taxonomy): domain Eukaryota; kingdom Metazoa; phylum Chordata; class Aves; order Casuariiformes; family Dromaiidae; genus Dromaius; species Dromaius novaehollandiae. The sequence goes on from NC_088117.1 coordinate 6,191,441, forward strand.
ACTTTCCCTTTTTGGTTTAACCTCTAAAATGAGGCTAACAATGTGGCCAGCCAGCACTTTCCAATTATGGCTACAAGCCTCATAATCTGTTCTGTTTTGAAAAGACATTTTGGCCTTCCCATGAGAAGCTTTACGCTGGTAGTTACTTCTCACTGGTCTCAGAGCCTAATTCAAAGTACATTTAAATATATAATGACACTTCCATTGATCTGATCTTTCAGTGCCTTTGGCCTGTGTATCTCTCTCCTCATGGGCATATGAGACACAGGGCCAAATCCTTTAGGTGTAAATCAGCACACTTCTGTTAACACTTGCAGAGGAACTGTCTGGCACAATGACTGATTAGCTGCAAGCTTAGTTTGAAGGATGAGACGTTTCCGTCATTTTTCTTTTATCATTTTAACATTCCCAGGATTTTTCCCTGTCTTCCATCCTACTGAGAGCCTCTCTTGGCTGTGTCCAGGCTCAGACTGCCTCTCCTAGGCTGGCTAAGTCAGACCTTTTATTTCTGCTGCTCCTGGTGTTTTTTGAAAGCTGAGTGCCAGAAAGCACTGAGGTGAACAGGGTGAATGAGCTGAAGAGAAGTGTCTCAGAAAAGGGAGTGGCAAAATAGAGGAAAATTCTGGGACCTCTGTTTGAAAGAGCGGTGATAAAGGTTAAAAATGAGCCAGCTGGCCCCTCTGGCTGGCACTGCTGATAGACAGAACCTTTATCAAGTGTCAGCAAAGGCATATGACATTTATCACTGTGGAAAGCCTGGTACTGCTGCACTGACAGAGTGTATTCAATACATGCCATCTCTACTGTACTGAGATCCCTTAATGGCATGATTTCTTGCTAAGACTGGGACAGCTCTTCCTTCTCCCTCCTCTCAGCTTCATCTCCCTCTCTTCAGCTTCTTCTTTTTGTAGCTTTCCTTCCGTAAGTTTTTCTTTCCTTTTTTCTCCATTTTTTTTCTGTTCCCCATTATTCTTCCCATCTTCCTTTCGTGTTGCTTTTTTCTTCTCCTTTCTAAAATGTTCTCTCTGCTCTGCCTTTCACTGTATCTCTCGTCATATAGCTCAGGAGAGCACCACTGAACCCTGCACCCGCAGGCAGACACGATGTAACTGCAGAGGTGTAATTGCCAGATCTGGGTTATAAAGATTTCAGATTGCTTCAGGTCACAAGAAAGGTAAACAGCCACCAATCATGAAATTCAGGCTAAAAGACTGGAATTCCTTCGTCAAAGGAGCCAAGCCCTTCCCAGGTATACTAGGACTGAGAGCTGAGCTTACAGGCACATTGCTTGCTGCACAAAGCGCTGCTCGACAAGAAGAAAAGAGATGTGAGGCACTGCAATTAAGTGATTATGCAAATCTAAACAGGGATTTTGTTTTAAAGTATTTTCCAGTATGAACATGATGTGATTGCAAGAGACGTGAGCTGCTCTCAGAGCCAAGAAACAGGGACGGCCTGTCCCTGCAGAGTACACACCTGGGAATAACTTAGCCAGTCACTGGATGTCACCATTGAGCTGCAGAAATGTTGCTGGAAGTTTATTATTTATCTGTTTTTAAAAGCACTAGTGTTTAAGGGCAACATCTGTCACTGGAAACTCTTGGGTGAGTCAGCACCTTGCCGTGAACTGGACCTTGCCATCTCCTGGGACTCTGTGCTGGTGTCCTGCCACTGTGTGGATAAAGTCAACATGCTGATCCGCACGAGGGGGCAACTCTGAAGTGGGGGAACAGTTTGGTAGAGCTTAGATAAATGTCCAGCGAATACAATGACCCAGTGTCTGGTGAATCACCGGCACCATTTCCTTTCTCTGCAGCATGTACGGGAGGTATGCTGGGGGGTGCTTCAGGAAGGCAGGTGCTCTGCTAATGAAATACCAATGTAAGTCACAGCAATATCACATGAACTTACTTCAGCTTAGCAGAAGAGCTGATACCAGTACTGCCTTGTCAGACCTTACGTAACCACTAGCACCAAAAGGACATGGTAACCTAAAACATGACTAGAATCAGATGAGAATAAGAACCCCAAACAGGAGAAAATCGTAATTTTCACAGAACTGGAAGTGTTCAATTGTTTCTAGGCTCTCAGGCTGTCATGAAGGAAATTATCTCTGATGACCCAATCAGTGGAAGGGGCTGGGGATCTACACTGGACTGAGAATGACCTCCTAGCACAGGCTGCAAGAGAATTGAATATGTCCATGAGAAACAAACAAACGAAACCACAAACAAAGAAATGAGAAAACAGCAGCCAAGGAGCAGAAAGGATCCTTTCTCAGATTCTCTGTCTCAAGAAAGGGGAAAAAGACTATTCAAGGACTGACGTGCTGAATTTGTCATTCCTGAACATGAAATGTGACAAGACTGCATAAGATTCTTCAAGTTTGTAGGCAAGAATTTGGTAACAGCAGAACGTATTACTATTAGTAACACAGCTCTACGTAACACGTCACCAGGTACAGACAACTCTGGGCACACACTCAGGTCACAAGAGGCAGCTGAAGGACAGGAGGTAACCTCCTCAGACAGCATCCCTGCTTTTCAAGAGAAGTAAGACGGAAGGCAGAAAATTCTGGAAGTTGAAACTATAGCTGAACGGTATAAGCTAAAGATGTTATTCTTTATTCTAATATTGGTCCTCCTCTTCACAGAGGATGCTGTACCATTTGGATAACATCTGTTTCAGTGGAAGAGAAGCCAGGGTAAGAGGAGAGGCTGTGTAGAGTAGACAGGGTGCAGAGGAGCATTAAGCTAATAACAAAGGGGAGGATGAAAAGAGGGGACAGGGAGCACTAATTTAGTACAAAATCAAGATGTTGAGAAGCAAATTAATTGAGGTATCAAGAGACTTGAAGGAATAGAAAATCTTTAATTGCCTGTACACCAATGTGAAGATGCTGGCTGAAGGAGGAATAAGTAAAGGAGGAATAAGAATTATTCACATATGAGCATAAATTCGACCTAGTTTGGTGTTACAGAAACCTTATGGGAAGATTTGCATGATCAGAATGCTAAAAACACTGGTTACAATCTATTTAGGAAGGATCAAACGGGCAGAAATGGAAGAAGGGCTATATTGTCATGTCAAAAACAGCACTGACTGCTTCTGAGACTCTAACACGGCTGAAGCAAATGACCTGAACTAAAGTTCACACACATAAACACCACATCAGGTCCTGGCTGCTATCCATTACAGACCAGAGAGCGTCTTGATTTCTTGTCTGGCTCTCTAAGCACCTCTCTACTGTAGGTAGGGAGAAAAAAGACTTTAATCTGAATGACACATAAAGGAGATCACATGCTGCCAGAACTAAAACATCCTTGAGTTTTTTAAAAATCGAAGATGACAATTTCCTAACTTAGTGTTTTATCCAACAGGAGGGAAAATGGTGCTAGACCCCATCATCTCAACAGGTAAAGAGAATTTAGTCACAGAATTAAAAATCAGAGAGTTGTTTAGATGCAAGTGACATACACTTGATTACAGTTTCTGTATTCAAATGGAATGAAGTCCAAACCACAGAGATACACACATACACAGGACTGATTTCACAAAGATGAAAGCTATTATGAACTCTGTCATCTAGGCAAAGGAATTTAAAGTGAAGGAAGTAAATAACGAGGAACTCTATGAGAACATTTTGTATGCTCTAAAATACTATTACCAATAGCAAGGAAAAAAGGAAAGAAAAGACCTACTAAGAAAAAAGGCTGGTCTGATATTTAGAGGCTATCTGATAACTATCAGTAGTAAACACACGCGATTAACAAATTCAAGACATTTTACGTTCAGGTTTGCTGAAGGTAAAAGTGCAAAACGTGCAGCTTTCTTGAAGCCATGTAAGCATTTCTGTACTAAGTGTTTGTGACAGTTCAGCTGAGATGTCTTCAGATCAGTGAATAAACTGTGTGTGTGGATGAGCCCTCAATCATTCAACTGCTCATTGACATTGAAATTCAAGTTTGCGTAGAGTGCCAGCCCAAGAGCTATGCACCATCTGGTTCTCATTTCTACCCTCTGTTGAGGGGACACCAGTAATTCCTTGGCTTAGCTTTGTGCTGGCAAAGGAGTGAACTCCAGAATGAAAAGGAATTCAAAGGGTGAGTGACTATTTCATATTACAAATGGAATTTATAAAAGGTGGAGCCAACCCTTAGATTGAAACCTTTGCCTGGGACCACAAATATCATTGCTGGAACTTCTGATTTCCTCCACCCTGGCACCCTACTGAAATCATTTCAGTGAGGACTTAAGTACCTAAACATATTTAATCTCTGTCTGTGTTTGCTTCTTCTTTCTCCTAGGAAAGAGATGTTAGAATGTGAAGTGTTCAGGTAGAAACTATATAGTGGAGATTAGAAACAGCATACACTGGTATTGTTCTGCCTGTGCTTTACAACACCTTAGGCTTTAATTAGGATAGCAGCTGTGCTAGAAATATTAGCTATACTTTGTGATAGGGAAAACTGGAGGGGGGACTTCTGTCCCTTGCAATTCATGTCTTCTTTTCAATGGGCTGATCTGAAATACAGTTCTCAGAGCACTCACGTGACTAACATGCCTTAAAAAAGAATCTGCTATCCATCTTCTCTATGCCAGGTTGATGGATTGTGAGTCTCTGAGTAATATCTCTTCACTGAATGAGCCATCTTAGCACCTCCATGGAGAAAAGAGATGTCACTAGGTGAAACACGATGGATTGATACACTTTTTTGCTGGTAACAAGAGAAGTTGGTTTTCAGAATTTTCAGATATTGCACAGTTACAGACTTTGGACAACACTCAGTGAGGAAAAGGACAATATAAAAAGGATAACCCCTCACAATATATGTCTTCTTACATTTCCATGAAGATCTTGGTATGAGCAAGACAAGACTATTTGCCTTCGTCATGTATTCCTTTTAGTTTTAGACATGTTCTATATCAAGCTCTAAGTGAGGAAGCGCATTGCTGGGTACAGATACTGATGAAGCTTACAAAATGAAAACTCCTTTCCCAAGCAGTGCTTAGATGTTCAAGACTGTTCTGCCTGAGTTATGCAGCAAGAATTTTCACAGTTGTGACTTGGACAGAGCCCAACTTTGAATGTGGATTATTCAACTCTGTTGCTTGTATCTGCGGGTTCATGCTCCAGCAGGCACAAAGGCTATTTCAAATAAGGACACAGATGCCTAAACCCTCTTTCAAACTCCAGGATGCAGAACTGTGAATCTGTGTTTGGAAAAATGACTTCTATTCAGGAGCAGGGGGAGATTTACAACACTGAACTTCAAGATAGCTTGTCTTTGTGGTATTCCTTGAGAGGCAAAAAAGAGAGGCTCATGCAGGGGAGGTTCAGAACAACGTCTCCTCTCTGAACTGTGTTCCAGAGTAGGCTCTTTCTTCACCGACTGTAGAACAAACCTAAAATGGCTGAGTATTCAACCTAAGTAGTCCAAGTTAGAGAGCTGAAGTTAAGTGGTATGAATCTCCTTCATGAGTCTTAAATGCTGACCCCTTGACTGATACAGTATCCAGAGGACACTGTATTATCAAAGGTAGTGCTCACCCCATAGGCTGGTGGGTCATGTCAAACCACAGCCAGTGTGCTCTCCAGCACACTCATTCAATGGTGCACTCAGCCCAAGCCAGCACCTGGCACAATGTCAATGCATAGCTGGGTACACTGTCTAGGACCCAACAGTACGCTGCCCAGGACCCTTTCCGGAGGAGCATCTGGCTACTGAATCAGAGCCTGAGGCTATCCCGCACTCCACTTGGAAATTCAGTCTTGTTTCTGGCACCCGAACAGTTAAATTCCCTTTGTTTTCTTCCATGGTGAGAGGGAGAAGTGAAATAACATGGAAATGAAAAATAGGAAAAAAGAAAAGCAGAGATATAAAGATGGGAAAAAAAATCAACTCTAAAACAAAACTCTTGAAACAGAGAAATAAATATGGTTTAATAACTGGGACACAATCTACAGTCTGCGGAATTAAATCCTTGGTTTCTCCTGGCCAGCTGCCAAAGTGAGGCACAAACAAATGCAGAGAAAAGCAGGTTAATGAGAGACTTCCACAAAAAAATAATAACAAAGAAGGGAAAGCAACAAACTCATGGAGCTGCTACTGACGAGACAAATAAGATTTGAACCAACATTATCTGATAACCTTGCTGTGCATATTTTATTTGCTAGAGCCCATCTTGTAAGTGTCTTTGGCACAGGTTTCATCCTCATCCTCTCAGCAGCCATCGCTGCATCCATCTTATCCATCCCTCAAATCGTCTGTCCCTGATCACAGTGGGATTTGGTCGCATCCAGAGCTGGTTGCTAGGACATGCATTGAGAAGGCATTTGCTACACGCTGCATTTGTCAGGAGGCTGAGGAGCCACAAGGAGTCTTGACATGATGGACCAGGTGTCAAAAGCAATAAAGAGAAATGATGGTGCGAATCCCTCATGAGGAATTCAGCTTTCTGGAACTGCTGGCCTATAGTGTCTTTGCAGAGGATATTTTTAACTTGCTTTGATTTTTTCCCTCTCCTACTAATGCCCCAGCTTGGGAGTTCTTCTGCAATTATTTCTCCCCTGCTGCATGCTTGTTTGAACTTTCAGGACTAAAGGGATGGCTTAAGGGACCAACCACAAGGTCTGCAGTTCCCACCGGGTTCCCTGAAACTGCAGGTTTGAATCCCAGCTGACCTGACTGGGGAGTTAAATTAAGCTCACTGGGGTTACAGCTAGGCTGCTGTGAATATGTCTGGAGTTGCTGAGCTCTTAAAGGGTGGAAAAAGAAACAAAAATCCAAACATGTTCCTCCATGCACACATACGTGAAAAAGAGCATGGCAGGAGCTTTGGTAATGAGGCAAAGCCAATTAGAAAGAAGTGGAGAGACTGCTATAAAAGCACTTAACAATATATTTTCTTATTCTTTTGGCTGGTCACAAGTCCTATCTTCCTTACAGAGTCACTCTGAAGAAGATGGAGTCACAATGAAGGTACGCCTGGTCCCTTTCCCAGGCGCTAGAGGAACCTTCTCTGCGCAGAAGAATGCTCTATGGCCCCTCAAAGAGTGAAATCTCACAACCTCTAAAAATCACAAGTGACTCTACAGAGCAGCTTTTGCCTCAACTTTAGTATTTTTGGTTCCACGTTCACAAGTTCCATCATTTGTTTCCTAATGAATTCTATCTACAAGGTTTTATTTAATGTCCACAGGCCTGGTGTACAAAGTTGCAGAATAAAATGTACATTCAGTAAGATGACAGATCCAAGCTAAAACACTGAGTTCAAACTCATAGTTAAAAGAGCTTTCCCAGAAAACAACCTAGAGTTTTCACTCTCCAGCCACATACATTTAATGGTATTTCTACATTAGTCAAGCTTCATCCCAGAAGAATATGCATCTTTGTCTCTGGTCTTGAAAGGGCAAACAGCCTCAGCAACACATTCATTTAGCGTGCTTAAAAGCCACTGACCACATCAGGACCTAATGCCCTGATAAATTAAAGCCTGGCTAAAGTTTTCCTAGAGAAGGGATTTTTTCCCTGAATCAGGAACTGTGTTTCACTCTCAGGTAAGATTTAACTTCCCTGATTTTAGGTGTCAGGTCTATGTTCTCTTTATATGTATAGTCAACATACAGGAGCATCCCAAGAGGACTTTTTTTTTAAAAAAAAATTATTTACAACTATTCTGATAAATATTTGCACTGGGTTGAATCATCCTCTGAAGTTCCCTATTTTTCTCTCTACTTCCTCTATAAGACTCCTAGGCTGCCAGGTTAGATAGAATGCCTGACCTTTTGCCTGCCAAAGTTAGGGGAAATAAATCCTATTTTCTTGGCCAAAATCCTTTGAAAATTCTAGGTATTTCAGAAAATAGCAAGACCCTGCTATCAACCCAACAGAACAGACTTCATTGAAGTGTTGCTGCCTTATACAGTCAAAAGATCTAGCCCTAAAAATTTAGTTATTTTACATTTGCCTCTTTGGACATAACACCATAGTGCTTGTCCACTTTCTGCGCTAATGAATCATAACAATTCCATATGCAAAAATAAGTAAAAGCATATTTTTTCCTTTCATTTTTCTTCATGTTGCATTCATTGGGGGGAAAAAAAGGTTTCTTCAAGCAATATACTTCCATTTTAGTTAAAACAGATACACATGAAAATATGCCACTGAAGAGCTGGAGGGGGATTTGAACATCTTGCTGACAGGACAGATAGCTAGCCATTGATGTGCTATTAATTAGCAGAAAGAGTAATCATAGATTGAAAAATCCTTGGGATCGCAATTACCCTTTTTGTTTAATGTTTTTGACGCCCTACTCTAGCTTTGGAGCCCTGTGTAATTTTATTAATAGTAATAATCAATAACATCAACAATAATAAGCTTTATGGTGATGCCAAAGCCTAAATTACATGTAAAGACAAATGCTTTCAGATACTGCAAAAAGATACATAAAGATGGTCCCTGCCCTCAAAATTACAATCTGAAACCCAAGAGATACCAGGGGAAAGAAGAAACAAATGAGCCCAAATCAGGAATAACAAAATATAACAGCAAATGTGGAGCACTTCATCAGTCAGAAGTCATTGCAAGTCATCCCATGTCTGACTGCAGTTTACTGAGCACTGTGGAAGAGATGAAGGGAGCACGATGTGAAGGAAGACAAACAGTGGCAGCTGATAAGAAGTTATTCTAAAACAGGATAGAAAATAAAACTTTAAAAAGATGACACTAAGTTATTTGATTCTGGGGCAAGAATATTTTTAACATGGGGGAAAAAATCATATGCTGAATGCTGAACTCAAATTTTCCACTCTCTGCACTTTGGTTACCTTGAACCACAAGACACGGAGATGCAGTGATTAGCAGAGAACTCCTATACATAGATTTGTACATAATTCATAGTTTGACTTCTCTAAGTTTGCATAATAAATAGTTTAAACACTGCAGAAAATGTCTGAGAGAGGAAATTAGAATTCTGAATGAAAAAGTTAATTATACCTCGAAGGATTTTTTTTTCAGATATATATGGGGTGGAAAAAAGCCTAGAAGTGGATAATTTAGTCTTAAAGGAGATGGAAATGCAGAAAATTATGGGAGTGGTAACAACAGGAGAGTTATCTCCTTAAATAGGATAATTAGACTAATTTAATTTTTTAAATTGTGCCATTGCATTATAGATAAACAACGCAATAAATAACATCCTGGGCACTGATTCTCCAGCTACGGATGCTTCTTGGATCTGTGGAGAATGTTGCTTTTCATTTTTAGCCTGGTTTTCTGTTGTAGCAATGCTGAATTATCATAATGGGTTGCTTCCTATAGCAAGTCAAAAAGGGCAGGGGCAGGAAATTATAGAGAGTAGAAAGGAATATTGACATCATTAAATCAATCACTGGTGATTGGATCCAGAGATTGATGAATCAGTGATTGGATCCTGGAGCTGGAAGACACTGGGGACCAGCTCTTCAAAGCTATTTAAGTGTCTGGCTTTTACTGATTAAAATGGGAGTTAGTCACCTAAATCGGAGTTAGATGACTGATATCTTGAGGAGACCAAAATATCTGAGGCCTAAATAACTGTCCTGAAGGATAGCATGTTTCTTCTAATTTCCAGCAGTTTTTTGGTGTAATTTTACCAAGCAGCATTTCCTTGAATGTTTGTGATGCCGTATCTATACCCTATGTGAGTGAGATGGAAAGACAAGAAATTAAAAAAAGAAAGAAAAGATCAAGCGTACGAAGTGAAGAGACATCAGATCCACAGAGAGAGATAAGAATGCATGATTACATCACAAAAGTTTCTCTCATTTGCTTTTCTAGTCCATGTATTGGAAAACCTCCATACACCCATTTCCTTCCAGCCACTGACAGTGATGAGATAGGACAGCCAGTAACTGGGAGTTTCTCTGATGTCAGATAACCATCTTGATGCACGTCTCAGATGCTTTTCAACGCAGGCTGCCACAGCTGTCATCCAGACGCTGCTCTGGAGGAAGATAAACTTCTGCATTCTCATGTTTCTCTTTCCCCTTTGCCGTTGTAAGTCACATTTAAGGCTTGCATTGATTCTCTACATATTGCAGAGACATGGAGCATGGATGCATCAGAGCAAGCTGCATTCAATTACACAGCAATGAACTGACACCTGCCAGGTCTCTCACACAGCATCTGATCACCAATTAAAGGGATGATTTATGGTTTAACGAGAGGATGCCCTTCCTGTCTTATGGCTTGGTTATCTGGGGAGAAGGCTGATCTACAGACAGCAACAAGAAATAGGGGTCTCTTGGCAAGCTGAGATCTTTGGAAGCTGACTTTGTTCATCAGCTCATTAGCACCAAACATGGAATAAGAAAGCTTCAAAATGTTTTATTTGCACATAATTCACCTTCTGGATGAAATGTAGATCAACACGTGCTGATGGAATGGGGAAAGCTCCTTCTGCCAGCTCCCTGACAGAAGAGCCAAAGCAGACTTGGATTTTGTATGCAGAACATCAGAGGCCTGAACAGACCACGGCAGTGCTGCATGGTGCTCTCTGAGCTCCCAAGCACAGTGAGGGAGGAATACAAACTCCTGCAGCCATACGTGCTCCAAGTGCGGAGGCTGGTGCAGAGGTCCCTGGCCTTGATCCAGCAAGCTCTTTCTTTGAGTCTTGTGATTCCCCTTTTTTTTTTTTTTTTTTTTTTTTCTTTCTCTTCCTGAGCATATTAATTGAGGAGTAGTGGGGAAAGTTTTTAAGAAACCCTAGAATTGTTACCCATATGACTGTGGGTTGTTTTAGGTGGAGTTTTGTTTTTTTTTTCCTAGTGTGATTTATGTGATTCTTAAGAAACCTACATAAAGTAATGGCCCTCAATAGGGAACGGCAACCTGTAGTCCATCCTGCTGCAGGTTCGAGTGGAGTGAAATGTCACAGATGGATGAATACAGGGAGGGACTGAATTATTCACATGCTGGGCTTGAAGAACCTAATTGTACAAGTCCTAATGTTTAAGGCATATCCAGTTAAAATCAGATCCTCAAGCCCTGATAAAGGTTAGTAGGACTCATTTGGGAAGAGGAAGATTTACAGTGCTGGTCTCTGCAATCAGTATTGTTTCTGTATTTTGCAAATGGCTATTTAATATAGTTTTACCAAGAAGTACTTGTTCTGAATCAGATGGTTGAAGTAGATAACTGAAAATGATGACCACAAACCAACCGGATTCAGAATTCAGAGAGAAGGCAGAAAAGCAGAAAAATAAGGAGAACAGAGTGGGGCAAATGCAGGAAACTACTAGATTTTCTTCACAAGAGACTGCATGGGGAAGAGATGCAGGACAGTTGGCATCTGCTAAAATGACCATGTTAAAGGCACAGAAGTAAACTACACCAGTGCAGAAAGAAAAGCAAGCAACCAATATAGATACACTGAAATATCTTCACAAATAAAAATAAAATTTTAAACAAATTTGGAAGTCATAACACATGACTTAATGAGAATGTAAGAATAGAACAAATGAGCAAGGAGAGATTCAGAGAAGTTGAGCCTCCTGATGAGCTGGACTTTACAAGGAACACAAAGGGAGAAATACAAGTTTATTAGCTGATAAGGAGCAAGAAGGAAAAAATAACAGGGATCATGTGAAGTACAAAAATTTTCCACAATAGGAGACAAATAGGTTAAAGAGCATGTAGGTGACTGTTGCATATGAGTCAGTCCAACCTGATAAAATTCTCAAGGAACCTGCCACTGCAATCTCTGCATGATTAGCAATTATCTTCAACTATTCATTGACACTGGGGAGGGCTCAGAGGACCACCGAAGGACAAACATAGCTCCTATATTTAAAAAGAGGGAAAGGCGGACCCAGGGAATTACAGACTAGTCATCTTAACCCAGAAAATAATAGAATAAATTATTAAACAACCAATTTATAAGCACCAAGAGGATAATAAAATGATAAAAACTGCAGTCAACATGGGATTGCTGAGAACCAATCCTGCCAAATCAATCTAATTTTCTTCTTTAACAGAGCACTGCCACAGTGATTAGGAAGGATGCAATCTTTGTGATGTATCTTGCTTTTAATACAGTCCCACTTTGCTTTCTTATAAACAAACTAGGAAAATAAGATCTAGAGGAAATCATCACAGGAAGGGTCCATGATTGGATGAGAAGTTAGACATGAATAGTTCTCTTTTAAACTGGAAGGTCATTAGAATTGGAGCCCCATGCTTCTTCAGTATTTTCATCATCTGTGTGGATGATGTACTAAGGTGCATATCTATCAAATCTACAAATGACACTAAGCTGGAAAGGATTGCCAGCAGTTTGGGAGATAGGAGTAGAATTTAAAATGCTTCTGATACATTGGAGGAGTGGTAGGAGATCAACAAGATGAAATTCAATAGGACAATGGGGCAGATGACTACTTAGGGAGGAGAATCACGAGCACGTCCACAAAGCAGGGAATAATTGCCTTGATGGAAGCACTGTGGAAAAGGATCAAGAGGTTATAATACTGCACAATATGAATATGAATTAACAGTAAGAAGAGGCGAATCTTGTTCTGGAAAGTAACACCAGGTAGATCATATATTCTGCTGTAGTTGGCCACTGAGGAGGCTTCAGCTGGAGCATGAGGTCCTTGGAGTCGCAGGTTTTATAATATGGACAAATTGGAGAGATTCACACAGAAACCAGCATGGAGGAGAAGAGTTTCAGAAAACAGGACCTGCGAGAAAAATTGAAGGAGTTAAGCCTTAGTAAGGAAAGAATGAAAGAGGACACAGCACAGCCTTTTAATACATAAAAGGGCATTTTAGCAGAAGACAATGATCAGTTTTTCTCTGAGGGCATAAGACAATGAGTATCAGATTTAATTTCCAGCAGAAAGATTTCTGTTAGATATGAAAAAATGCTAGTTCTTGAATCAACTAGCACAGGAAGCCATGAACTATTCTTCACTGGGAGCTTTTAAAAACAGTTTAGAGAACTTTCTTTTGATGGATGTCTAGATCAGGGATCTTCCATTTCTTTATGCTCAGGAGCTGTTTCATTTCAATTGGGATCACGGCCTCTCTCTTTGGTAATGATCGGAAAGCCATCCTAGAGATAAGAAATCTTTTTGCCAGAAGTACCACCAAAATCGATGCAACTCCAGACAAAAAATAAAATAAAATAAAACAAAACAGAACAAAACAAAACAAATTACAGCCATCTGTGCTCAGGAGAGTTGTGAGGACATAGAAGGATGTTAACCATGGGTGTCAACCCATTCCTCACAATCCAATGCTAAAATAATAGGATCAAGGGGCAAATTTTGCTACTCCTAATTCAGTTGTGAAGAAATCAGTGCCTGAAAGCTTTTCTGATTTTTTTTTCCTGAATTGTATCATTTGGAACACTAATGAGTATTACTTTTTCTCACAAGCCTTTCCTCACTTGAACCATAGTAGTTACAGTATTGTTCCTACTATTCTTACCTGCACTATGCTTCTTCCTTATAAATAAAGTCTATGGGAGTCCCATACCTTACATGTGAGAAGACCTATGAAAACATCCTGTCCTTCCCCCAGCTATTCACAGTGGTATCACCTATTACTACTAATATTAATGCAAAAAGTCATGAGTAACAATAATAATAATATACATGATTAATGAGAAATATGGTTAATGAATAATGATAAATAATGGGAAAAAATTCATGGTTCCTTGCCATACACCATGAGTCTGTTGCTACAGTAGGGCAGGAAAAGCCTAGCGTAGTGATGAAACAGCAACATTCTGTCATCACTTTCAGAAGGTTCAAGGCTCACAGTAAGAGCCAGATTTTCTAAAAAATGTTTCATTTGCTGTGTGTTGATATCTTTTGATGATATGCACCATAAAAAGAGCTGCTAGTTACAGAGAATGACCAAAGATCTACCCCTTCTTTTACGTGGTTAAATAAGATCTAAGCTCTTCTAAAAATCATGTCTGCATTTTGGGTGCTGAGTTCTTGGGAATTTGGTTTCTGTGGTTTTCTTAAAGATTGGCCCCCTCATGGCCATCTATGTAAAAATCCCAAACTGTTGTAGTGAAAGAAGGATCATGATCTGGAGGAGAAAGAAGAAAAATGAGGAAGAAAATGCTGGTTCTGATTCTGATCTTAGTGGTAATTAGTAAAAATTATGAATAATTATATTGAGTTAATTGGCATTTGCACAGGTGCAGATGTGGTGTGTGAGCACACCCTCTGTTTGCCACAGATGTTAAAACCTGATTTTAATTTCATAAAGAACTATTTTATTTTACGGACTGCAGAGGTTTGACTTAACAAAACGCTGGCACCTGGGCTGGATATAAGCCGGCATCATGCTGTTGGAATTGGTGACTTACATCAGCAGAGAATCCACCCGCTGCATCGAGGTCCTGCACTGAAACCAGAAATCACCTTCCTGATGAAGAAGCTGAGCCTGTTTCTCTCTTAGTGGTGAAAATAAGAAAAACAGTAAGGATACAAATGGGGTTTCTCTTGTTTCATATCTAGTCCAAACGAAGGCAGATTTTTGGCCTGTTATTACTAAGCCTGTGAGTGACATTTTCAGATTATATTGTGGCAGCCAAGAGACCTGTCTCTGACGATACATAGGGCACTAATAAGTGAACACTTACAATTTTATTGAGGTGAGAACAAGACTTGGAGAGTGAAACTGCGGAGGGAAGGAAAGCAAAGCACTCACATTGCAAAGAACGCACAGCACAGTGACTCTGCATATGGCCCTTGCATTCGTCTATGAGCTACAGCTCTACTAGTTTTCTCTATCTGTGCTTCACCCCATGGGCACGCTGGATGTAAGAGCACTGAGCTGCCTGACTGCTCTCGGAAATGTAATGATCCATGACTGCTGTTCAGCCACAGAATATGTACTTGCGGTGAGGTGCAAACACATTTGAGAGGTGATACAGATCTTGGAAAGCTGCTGTCAGATGAACTATTGAGGCCACCTCCCTATGTCTCCCTGTGCTTCCTAGTGGAATAATAATATCCTTGGCTTCACAGTGGTGGGAACAGAGAAGGGACCAGTCAGTTTTTCCTTTCTATCAGCTCCTGGTTGAAATCAGCACAGTGAAAGCTTGCACTGAAAAACCAATAGCAGAAAGAAGGAACTCCATAGGGATGTGGGTCTCCTTTCCATACCCTTGATAAGCATTTTAGCCGCTGTCAGTGGACTCCAGAGAAGCTGCAGGTAGAAATATTTAGACATTTAATACCTAGTATTACCAGGTCAGCATGTCCACCTTTCTTCAGGGGGCAGGTCTCACTCTTGGATTAGTTTCAGCCCTTTCTCCCTCACAACTTCTATTCTTCTGTGGTATAATTCTGCAGTTCACCAACTCTGTATCCAGAAGAGCCAGACATTGAGCCCTAAGGGAGTTTGCTTTCAAGAATCCTCAGATCACAAATAAACTGCTAATACATATCCTTCATGCTTTCAGCCACATGGACAAAGTGTATAGGCTGAAGAAGAAACTCAAAGGAGGGGAGACCCATGGACATACTCCTCTTTGCAAAGTTCACATGGAATGTCTCGTGAATTCCCCATCTCGTGGATTCCACCATGAGTAGGAAGAAGCCTTTCATGGCTTTCATAACTGTCTCTGTCAGATGAGACATTCTAACCTGACACATTTCCACTGACACATGGACTTGCTTGTCTGACTGTCTTCTCTCAGCTCTCTTTTCTTTAATCTGCTCTTCACAGCAATACCAAAAAAAAACCCGAAACAAAATCTTAGCTGCAGTTAGAGCAATTGCTGATCTTGCTATTTTTAAGTTAGCCCCACTGAGGTGAAGTTTTATCTCTTACTGTTTTACTTTTCTTCTTCAGGTCTTTAAGTGACCTCTTTACATTGTTTGGTTAACTCCATGCCTTAGGACAGGTAGCAGTGCGAAACCATACAGGGAAACCAAGACACATACCTTGTTCCTAGCAAGAGGAAACATTTTCCCTGTTTTGCAACAACATCCTTTCAGCTAAAAACCCTCTGGCTGTGAGAAAGTCACTCCTTTAAGCAAGCACCTTTGAAAATCCTAGACTCTGACTTTGAAATACACTTGGAAGCAAATGCTGAGCCTGCACAGAACAGAACATACAGGTGTTCAGCGCTCCCTCTGGTCCGTTCCAGGGAGGAATCAGGCAGTACCATTCAGTTCCTCTGCATCGCGATGATAAACATCAGCTGGTTGTTTACTGACTTCCAGATTGTACTGAGGGGAACATCTAACAGCTGGATCAGCAATTACAACTCCTTTTTTTAAGGGGTGCAGCAGAAATCTTCTGAGTACAAACAATCTAGCAAGAAATTAGTGAGAGAGTGGGTTAAGAAAAGGAGGAAGACGGCTTTAGATGACAGCAGCAAACCCTGCTGAGATCCATCTTGCTCTGATGGGATTATTTAACACATTGCACTGCAATCTTCAGCAGAAAAAGACATGGTGAAGAAAAGCATGGAACAGAGAGGCTGAGGGACACCAGGCTTTCATGGTGCTCTACTAGCAAAATCGTGACTACCAGAAAATTCCCTGAGATTCTCATGGGGACTGGCCACTTTTCAGACGGGGTGGTACAAATCCAATTGATTACCCTTTACAATACTGTTCCTCAACCTTATTTTTAACTGAACAACTGCTACATTTTTTGAAAGCAAAACAAAAGCATGCAACTCCTGTTACAGTAATTTTCATGTACAGCTACCTAAAACTGTGGCTTTTAGCACTCACCTATTAATTGCATTCCTGTCCACTTTGCTTGTTTATAGCATGTGGAAGGGCATTTTCCTTTCTTAGTTCATGTTTCTGTTGCAATCATTTCATGCAATGTGTTCAAATCATTTGCAGACCACAGACTGAAAAACAATTCTTTAGCAGTAATAATGTTTGAGAACATACATGGTAAACAGGGCTGGACAAAATCCTGAATGACCATCTTGTCAATCCTCTTGCCCCCCATCAGCATCAAAAAGAACAATGCTTTTCATGACACAACTTTATCTAGTCTGTTCTTAAAGACCTCCAGTAATGGGGACTTCATAGTCTCCCTAGACATGTTAGAAAGAGCTCTGACAGCTTAGCTACCAGGCTGAGAAATGCGAAGTTTTCCTTCCAGCCATGAAGACATAGGAAAAGCAGAAAAGAAGGAAAAGTCCGGAGAGAGCCATTAGTGACCCCTCAGGGAAGCCCGCTGCTGGCAGTAACCTCGAACTCAGCATGGTCTGGGTGGATGAACTGCAGGGACTTCTGTCCCCTTAGTCTGTGAAGTTTCCCTTTAATAAGTGCTTTAATATTTATAGGAAGCCACTCTAACATATCAAACATGTACTCATCTCTACTCCATTACTCATGAGAGAGATAACTCAATATGTCAAATATGCCCTGATCAAGGGGCAATTCCTCTTCTCCCCATGCCAAATGCAGACTGGGTGTAAATGGATGCACTTCCAAGAAAATTGCATCTTTTTTTCGCTGGCACAGAACACAGTCCTCTTGCTCATTCTGCTGGAATATTTCTCAGACACCAATGTCAGCTCCTCAGTTCAATCCAAAGTACATCATGTGGCCCTTTTCTTTAACCAGCCCTACAGAACCCTATGGAAACAACAGACTCAAATTGTACTTTCATGCCTTAGTGCTTTGTTTAAGAGCATGAAATTGTCTCTCAGTGAGAAAGATGGAGTCTTTCAAGCTAGCAAAAGAGAGACTTTGTTAAGCACCCTAACCCACTGGAATATAATAGCTGCTAAGGCTGGGATTCATCTCCCTCCTCTTTAGATGTCTAACAGTGAGAGGTCTGAGATAATCACCCCGATCTTTCTCTGTAGTCTGTGGCTGTGGGTACCTCTAGAGGCAATTCATCTGGCCCAGATTAGACACTGTTCTTGAGAAGGAAATGAGACATCTTCTGGGGGAGCCTATTTCTCCCTGCTGTCTGTAGAGGAAGCCTGGCGTGACTAGCTCAGACTTAGATGCTGAACACCTAGATGCTTAAATTAAGGAAATGAGTTTTACCCTGCTTAGCATACAAAATTTCAGCAGTTTAGCTAACCTGATGTAAATCCTCTGCATTAAGAACAGCTTATAAAACTTTACTTCAACCTTGTGCCTTGCTGACTGAAGCCATGCTCTAAGAAAAAAGTGGGGGAAAGAATATCTGTGCAGCCATTTTACTTCAACATTTAAAAACCCAAACTTAAATGCAATGTAAAATTCTGGAGAAATCCCGATTCCCACAGGTTCCTTTGAAAATCCTAGGAAGATTCCAGGCTCAAACTAGATTTGGACAAGGCATCCAGGAAAACCTTTCTGAAACACTTATTCACAGGCTACAGAGGATAAGCAAAGCAGCTTTGCAATTTTTTTTTCTTTTGAACCTCACATCTCCCATTCACACACAAAATTTCTCTAGCTTCATCATTATCTATGGTGCTTAGCTGGGCTTAGGATGAGTTCTCAATGAGGTTTTTTTTCCTTAGTATACTCCCCTCTCCCCTCCCTCCTACATCTCCAAGTAAATCCAACACAACTTTATCATTTATAGAGAAGCATAAACATCTCTGGTGCTGTACTTGACCCCAAAGTGTTCTGTCACAAAAGCTTCCATGAAATACCAACACCCACAGTACAACCACAGGGGCGAGGACAAGTTACTATGGTATTAAGGTGACAAGGTTACCACAATAAACATGCTGTGCTTTATGGGAGAGGGCTATTGTGTTTGCTTATGACATTTTCCATAAAGGGAGGACTACATTTTGTAGCCTTCTAGATAAAGTGTTTGCTGTGAGGCCTAGAGGGTGCAAAAAAGAAAGAAAAAAACAAACAAACAAAACAAACAAACAAAAACAACCTGAAACATAAGGACAGAGATAGAAGAAAAGAGGAAAGTAAGTGAGAATTCCCTTGCCTTTAGCTAGTCACAGAAAGGTTTTTCTGCAGTTATTATTTTACCACTGCCCAGTAGATGATTTTCCTGGTGAGAAACCACTCAGTGAGATGGCAGTGGTACCAGGACACTGCTGTTATGTCCACATTAGCAAGCAGAACACAACCAACAGGGATTGCAGGGTGAAACAACTGGTGCTAAGTATTCACATTTTGGGGAGGCTTACTTCAAATAAGCTTATCTTGTCCTGTGGACTGAGTGGCCACTGGTGGCTGGATTAATTTAATCTGAAATAAATCCAGTTCATCCTCCCTCTGGAGTGTGAAACCATGTTCCGTGGTGATAAGCACGTTCAGTGGGGACAAGAGGGAGATTTGCACACCTCACTGGATTACAGAGCTTGTGTGGACCCAACCCATGTCTGCGCAATTCTGATCTAGCACTGTCAGTAGTATTTTTCTCCCTCCTCATCTATGGAGGGAACTTGTCAAGTATTCCCTTTGTAGAGACAATTGATGCATTAAAGTGTCCCTCTTTGAATTGGGTGAGTAAATACAAAGTCATTAAGGAATAAAAAAGAGTATTGTTAGGCACTGATGAAGTACATTCTGTGCTATACATTCTTGGAGCAACTGAGAACTGTTTTGGCTAAAATTAGGAGACGCTTTCACAATGTGAAGAAAATGCTGGAAGTGCTACATTTAAAACAAAGAAGAAAAAAGAAAAAGGTCGGATGTACACAAATGAGATTGTTTGCATATACACAGTATCAGACATACACATGGGCACTCTGTGTTTGTAGAATAAGCATTGAAACATCTACACACACAAAATGCATTAGCCTGCATATGTGGAATATGAACCCATTTACAAATATGCACCTCCTTATCTCCACAATCCTGCATGTACACAAATACTTCTCTCTTCCTGTATGAGTGCTGTTGTATTAACACTTTTCCAGCCCAAAGGCTACTGACAGTCTCTAGTGACTGCTGACAGTTTCTAGTCACTATGCACAGACACAAATCAACTGTATGTTCTGCTCAGTGCTCCGAAGATGTAACTCTTTCACCATTCTAAGTCATCAACATGATTATCTGAATCAATACTGTGATAAACTCATTTCTGGGACAGAATAACTACTTGTCAGCAAACTACATCATAGCAGGTGTGAGAAAGAAAATAACAGACCCAGTAAGGTCTGCATGGGTAATTTTGGGATATTCTTAGACCTCTTGGATATGTGCCCATCACACCGCAATTCACATGCCTATCTGTTCTAAGTTCATATACCCTCCTTCCCCGAGGTACACACAGGAACATACCTACATCTAAACTCACAGATATCTTCACTGGCAAATTCATACCTGGATCACAGCTCCCATGTATTTACTCCCACACACGTCCCTCCATAGATATAGTTTTAAAAAAATCCACACCACCACTTTCTCTATTTCCCTGAAGTCAGAAATAAGTCCCAGGAAGCTGCCAGAGGTTTAGAAGCTAAGCCAGCCATGCACAGCTCTGGTGCTGCTGACATTACCGGATGGCATTAATTTAATTCCACTCAGTTATGCTTTTAAATTTGATTTGAAAAATGTGTCATAAAATACCATTGAGAAGTGCAGTGCAGCATTTTGAAGCAGGCTGTGATGTTCCTTGCACTGACAAATTCATGGGGAAAGGAATGTAATTTTCACAGCTAAGTACTGGGGGGCATGTTGGGAGAGATTCCCTCAGAGAATGGGTTGAGTGAATCAAGGATGAGGAATAAACATTATATACACTAAATATTTTCATGGTGTAGCAGATCCAGAGAACTCTGATTTAATGTTTTAAGGCCAAGGGTTGATGGAGAAAGAAAAGATGCAGGCTAAGCCTTCCAAGCCAGTAGGCATACCTAGAAAGGAGAAAGGGGAAGAAGGAAACTGCAAAGCATTCCCATAAATACACAGATTTGCAGAAGAAAGGTCTGGGGAACCATTAAGACTTCTGTTAATTGTGTGAAAATGCAAAATATTCACAATGAAGAAATGTTGATTTGTCCCTAACCCACTGTTAGTCACTCCAAAAAGATCTATACCTTAATACAGCTAGGGTGAGTTTGCACCTGTTTATATATGACCAATCCCTTTTATCCCTTTTTTCCTCTATTTTCTCCTGCTTGTTCCTCCCCAAACCACCTTTATCCCTCACTTTCCCTGCCATAGACATCCCATAAGAAGTTTTGTGCAATCCCAAAAGGCTCTTTCCCAGCATTCTGGGTTAGATCCCATACCCCCACACGCAGTAATACCCCTCAGTGTGAAAGGTAATCCAGAGAGCCTCTCCCTTTGACTCATCATCACAGGTTTCACCCCCAGACAACGGGGCTGATCACCCACCTTGTGACAGCCCTGGGAGAGGCCGGGTCAGATGCTGCATTTCTCTGATCAGGTTACTGGGGTTCCTCCACCTCCCACTGCCCTCTCTGCTCCTTTGTGTTTGTGGAGACAAAACTTTTATCATATAACATGCCATTGACCAGTACCAAAAAGTGTGATAATGAATATATCTTAATAGCTGTACCTTGAATTCTCATGTCAGTTTTACAAAGATGGGATGCATTGCTTTCATCCTTTTAATCTAAACCTAAACTGTGGCTTCTGGAAAGTACCCATAGCAGGGGCTCAAAGGTCTCATTCTCTAAAGAACTGCCCTTTCATGACTCTCCCTTTTTTTTCTCTAGTTCTCTTCTCTCCATTCTCATTTTCTCTTTGACCATCACTTTTGCTTCTATTCTCAAAACCTGGTAGGGGAGAGAACTGAATGAACGACCACGTGCGTCACCCCTTGCTAGAGAGACATACGTGAATGCTGAAAGACTCTCATCCTGGAAAGCACCCAAATGCTCTGTGACAGCCTTAAACACCTGAAGCACACCTTAAGAATACTAAGCAATCCACAGCTGTACAGTCCTGCATACCGACTGACGCAGGGCAGTGGTACATCCTTGGAATACCGAGCAACTCACTTTTTGCACTGGAATATTGAATGACCCACAGCCAGGGACTCTCCCTGAATACCAAGTAGCCGTGCACCTTTGGAATACCAACTGCATTTAAAGGGAAGTGGTGCGACGTGGCTCAAAACCAATCCTGCAGAAAAAAAAATGGCTTGAAAAGATACTGAGGGTCAGTCTGAAGCTGTAGAATTGAATCCTGAGATGGGATTTTTCAAAGAACATATAGAACATATGGAATATCTAAATATTACTGAAGGACCTAATGGGAGCTAAGCACCTAATTCTGTTCCTTCTGGTGCTCTTGAAAACTCCAGTCTAGGATCGAATGTGTTCGCTGGTAATTAGCAAATACAATGCTATTCCTAACAGGTCCTTGTGTCACAACAAGGTCATCTTTGCACTGGGAGAGACTAAGGCAGAAAGGCTGGAGGCCTCTCTTAAGAACTTTAAATGACCCGTACTTCTTGAAGCCAAAATACTTCCTAATCTTTTCCTTCCTAGGTTTCCTTAGACAGGAGATACACAAAAAAAGGTTATTTGGAAACTCGTTTTTCCCCTCCAGGGTATTAACACAAGCTTTACAAAGGCTTATAATCCCTTTAGACAACAGCAGCAAGAGCAGCAGCAACTACAAAGCCCTGAGCTTGGAACTCAATCCCCTGGTGATGGGCTGAACCCTCTGCTGAGGTTGCAAAGGAAAAGAGAAAGGTGTGAAGATATTTACATCAAACACATGGAACAAGAGGGGATTTTAATCAAACTTTTCTTTTTCATCTGTTCTTTCTTCTCTTGGAATCTGCTTTTTCTTTATCCTGATGAAATTCAGTGCTTGCTTTCTTCCTTTTTTTTTTTTTTTTTTTTTGTAAAAAGGAGGATTTAGAAAAATATCACAACCCCCCCCGAAAACTCTGAGTATTAAAACTCCAGGGCAATGCATCTCAAAATCTATAAGACTATAAGAAGATAAGAGACAAAAACCCACAGAAATGTTTCCTCTCTGTGTCTTTGGAAGTTGCAGACGCGTGTATAATACCCCTAAGCCGGGGTAATCTGCTTGCCTCCTCCTGCCTTTCCTGATGCACGCGGATGTACTTAGCATTAATATTCCTCACACTACAGCAAATGAACACCCAGGAGGCAGCTGACTCAATCAGTGCTTGTTTTACTTACTGTGTATCACTGAGAAAAGACCATAAACTAGAGCACGACAGATCTGTAATGCTCATTTCAATATGCTTCCCCTGTTTGTTCCAGCCCTGATGAACTTTCAAATTCAGCCAAAATAAAAGGAAAAAGAAAAAAGAAATATATTATAACAAACACATTAGCAACGTGCGGTAAATTACCACTGGAGATTCCAGTGCCTCATGGTAGAAGCACTGGTGGATAAACACATTTGTTTGCTTCATTTTCCTGCTGCCTTCTCTAGCATATGATTATTCACTCAACGATGTCACGACTCCCAAGTCTGATGTCATGGCTGTTTCCACAGCAACCAAATTGAATCAAAGACAATTTTGAAACCAGGTAGGCTAGAGTAATAATAATTCGAAAGAAAACATTTGTTCATTCTCCCCCATAAAATTGATGGGCTCCTACCACTCGCTGTTCGGAGTTCAGAATTTATTTTAATTATGATGGTGCAATCAAAAAACGCAAAGGAGCTAGTTGTTATTTTTGGAAAAGATACAGCTGCAGGGTAATTGAGAGAAAAGACTGAACAGACCATACAGATGAGCTTTTTTCATATGACCAGAATCACATTCCTCATTGGATGTGGTATGAGATATTGCCCCCCCCACACTTCCCTGATCAATTCTCGCTACAGTTAGTGGAGATCTACTAGTACAATCAGTGGGTTTGAGGATGAGAGTGTATTGGTTGGATTGCTAATGACTTAGTGGGAGCACAGACATCTCTATCTTAAAAGGAGCCACCTACATTGTATATACAAAAGTGAGGAGTGATGAATCCTACTTCTCCAGAATTACAAACCAGTTCCTTTATCACAAAGCCAGGCTTCCTATCAGCTCCTCGCATATCCACTCACTTTAAACCACAGTTTAACCCATCTTACTGCATCAGGGTCTGCATTGACTTGACCATGAGGTTCCTAGAGAGGCTTTAATTTAATTTGCAGCAGAAGGAGATCTGAAGAGACAGAAAGGGAGATGATCCTAGGGCAATGGAAAAAAGCTTCAGGAGACAATCTTCCCCTGGGAAGTAGGAGGCCATGAAAGTTCCTCTGATTCACGGAAACTAGAGATGGGCTGAGGACAGTGAAGCAAGCCATAGACCAGAAAACATCTCTACGGAGATGCAGAAAACTTTTTGTTAATTTAGAGAGGAGTTTTGAACACTGACATAAATTAAAGACACTAAAATATTTTGGTCAGTGAATTACTTAACAGATACATCGAAAAATTTTGGAGGGAAGCTAGTAAGTAAAGGACAACTCTTACTGAACAGGTGAGTCAAAAACTGGGTATGTGAGGAGATGATTAGGACAGTATGGCTGTTCAGTGATTGATTTGTATATGAGTTTTGGGAAGGTACTAGAAGGTTAGTCGATTAAAATACAGTGACAGGAGTTTTGCTGGCAGTGAGGTTCATCTTTGCTTGGGCCCCCGACTCTGAGGTAAGGGAAGCAGAGTCAGCAGTTTCATGGTCAGCAAGAGCTTCTGTAGATGGTTAGCCCACTCAGGTGCAATCAAATGGGCTTTGCTTGGCTCGCAGGCAGTAGGAGGGAATTCAGTTCAGCAGCATTTGGAAGGCGTACTTTTCATGCTTTAGTGATTCTCTGCTTACTGCATTCATTAGCTTCAAAGCCAAGGCTAGCCTGTGGGATCCCTGCCTCCTGCCTTGTGACCTGGATGCGTCTTTGCCCAGCCGCTCTGCTGCGTTGTTTTCTAACAGGCTGTTATTAGAGCAGGCTGCTATTATAACAGGGACTGGGCGGCAGGAGCCCGCACAGCGCCAAGGTATAATCCGAAGACTGTACGTGTTCTTTACGTCTGATAAACAAACAATGGGTTTGCCTCCTGCTTTTACCTGCTTTGCGTTCCAATTCTTTCAGGCTCAGAAACATGCAGAAGGGCTGAGCCGTCTCAGCAATATGTAATATGCCTGATTCACAGGAATTTGTGTCTCAGTATGGGGCACGTCATTCAAACATACCTGCTTCAGAGTTGGTGACATTTCGTTCACACTGAGTTTTCTACATAAAATAAAAACAATCACACGTTCTGGGGGGCTCAAAACAAGCTCTGTTGTGAGAATGCTGTCTTTCTTCCCTTCAGGTTTTGTTTACACTCCTCAGACTCCTTGACCAGAGAATGCAAACAGTTATAATGACAATAAGTAACCCAGGTTAATACCTCTCCCATTCATCCTCTAAGAACATACTTAATTTTTTTCAAGGAATTAGAAATGGTGCCTGAAATCTGGATGGACAGATAGATACATATGCAGACACAACGCATATGAGCCATAAAGCAATTTGCCCTCCATCATGAACCTCAGTTTTAACACTTCTAGCTGGAGACAGTTCTGACTTACCATCACGCTGAAGCACGCTCAAGTGCCACATCTAGAAACTCGATCACCTTCTCGTTGCTCCAGTCTCTGAATCCTGAATAAAAGAGAGAACATGAATGATAGCACCGTAGGATTACTTGCCCTGAGGACTAGGGGTAAGATTGTGTGTGCTAACAGACTCCTGATCACAGGGAGCCTCTCTTCCAGTCTCAACTCCTGTTTTCATGTCATATTTGGACATCTGAAATGGCAGAATCTCTGCCCACCTACAGATTATGTTTATAATGCAAATATTGGTCTCCTTCCTGTGGAAGACAGATGGAGATTTACTTAACTTGCTGTTTGCCTCAAATTAAGGAGGCCCAATGCCCTGGCTCAGTCACTGCAGGACCATGGATGGTGTAGAAAGGTCACTAGTTCAGTCCCAGCTCTCCTTGGCCTGTACAGCGGTGCTTTCACAAAGGTCCAAGACTCATTGCTGTTCCTTGCTGGAGAAGTCCCAAATTACTCACAGGAAAGGGCAGGAGGATGGGAGCTGAGCTGCAAGGAGAGGCCTGTGCCAGGAGTGTATCATTCATTCCTCTCCTCGGAGGTTTTGCATTGCCTCTCCTCAACCTCTCCCCTCACACTCCGGCTGCAGTGTTCGCTAGGATGAGAGCTCTTAACCAGCTACTGCCACTTCAGCGACATCTTCAAGACATTCACAAGTTAACCTCAGCTCGCCAGATAAATCCCTTTAACTGTGGCCCAACTCCCAAAAGCGCCGAGAATCCTCTCGCCGCTCCAATCCAGAGCCACCATGCTGACTTTGGTGTCTCACTCCCATCGCGGGATCTGGCGCACCCTTTTCAGCACTTCCATTGCAACGTCGGGGAGAAAGAAATCCAGCTCCCCCAGCCAGATTAGGATTCATGGCGCACAAAGCTGGCAGCCCTGCTCATTCGAAGGCCGGGAGTGGGCGTGCGCTTGGCCTGCTTAAAATAGAATTTTTTTTCCGTGTCAGCATCTCTTGCTCCTCTGTCCCCCGCAACATATTCTGATTACATCCGTGAAGTGTCACCTGCACATCAGGTTTTCCAGCACGGCAGCTGAGTCCCGAGCTCTGAGGGAGAGCAGGAAGGCTGAGGGAAGGAAAGCAGAGGCTGAGAGGGGGAGAAGAGGGGGTGGGGGGTGCAGTCCCCACAACACCTGCTCACAGGCAGCCCGGGAGATCTTTTGAAATACGAGTGGCCAAGCAGCTTTAAGACTGAGAGGGGCCAAATGCCCTAAATCCATCCGTCTTGCAGAGGCGGGAGGCCCATATTTGCATTATAAACATCATGGGTAGGTGGGCAGAGTCTCCGCCGTTGCAGATGCCCAGACTCCATCCCGCACAGGGCAGCCGAGGAGGAGGAGCAAGGCAGGCTAACTAGAGACCGGCACGCAGGTGTCCTAACGCTGCCTTGTGCTTGTTTAGGATCATTTTTATGTACTTAACTTTTCATTATCGTTCACCAGAAGACGGTGGAAAGGCCGTTTGTAAGGCGGGACGAGGCACGTTTCCACACCGCCTGTCAGGGCTCTGAGGGCACCAACAGGCCCTCACGGCTCCCGCCCACGCGCCGCCCTTGGCCCGGGGCCGCCATTTCAGCTCGGCCCGGGGCCGCCCGCCCCTAACGGCGCCGCGCTCTGGCTGTGCCGCTGCTCCGCACCCCGACCCGCCTGCCCGGCCCGACCTCGCGGCGTGCGCCGCGCCGCCTCCTCCCCCGCCCCGCCCCGCTGCCTCATGGCGGCGCTGGGACGGGCCCTGCCCGGCGAGGCCCGGCCCTGCCGCCCCGCAGACCCCCCCCGCCCTGAGGGAGCCGCCGCCGCCCGGACACCCCCTCCCGAGGTGAGGAGATTTTGTTAAACGCTTCAAATCACCGGCCCCTGGGATTGGAGCCTCTCTCGTGGTGTATGTGCAGCTCCCCGTACATTAGGTTGTCTTGGCCTCCTAAAAGAGTATTGAATTATGCCTTTAAAAAAAAAAAAGTCCCCACCTCCCTTTGAATGCCAAAACGTGAAAATTCTGCAGCTTTTGGGGTCCTGATACCGGTGTTCTGCCCAGATGCAAGTTGTTTACCTCAGAAGCGTTAATGGGTCATATAAAAACACACTTTTTTTTTTCCTTACAAGCATCTCGCTAATGGATGAAGTAATGTAGTGAGGCTATTGTATTTCATTCAATAGCCTATGTGTAGATTTGTTGTGAAGGATAAAATGTTCCTTCTCCAAACGCTGACAATAGGAGTGCAGCCTGCCGCTGACCTTGTACTCGGTTGCCGTGCACGGGAAACGCAGTGAGCCCAGACTATAGGCAGTATTAGCACCGAAGTGTTCAGTTTGAATAGCAGGGATGCGTTTTCTTCCATACCGCGTGTGCCAGTACTGACCTGTCTATAAGGTACAATTATTCACAGGGTTCGTTCGTAAGGTTTGAGTGGGCGCCTGTGATTTCCAACTGTCCTCAACAAGTGCTTTTTAACAATTTCTGGGATATATGGGCTTCTAATTGATTCACAGAAAGTGGCTTTGCATGCTCACCCCCCCCACCTCATATATATTTTAAAATGTTTCAAAACTAGAAGCTGGCGCTACTCTCTTGTGTGTGAGCGTATGTGCTTTCTGCAGCAACTGTGTTGTGAAGTGCATGGGCTGCCTTCTTTCCCCCGAGAAATAGTTGCATTTCTAAAGAGTTACACTAGGCATTCGCTCAGGCTTTTAGATCCAGCGTTTGCTAACTGAGAGAAGTGAGTTCTGTTGATAACCTGTAACACGTTTTATTTTAAAAACTTACGAGATGCAAAAAGATTACCTGAACTTATGATAGCGTTATTCCACACTGTCAATATACTAATAATAGATAGCTAATGGAGAGGTTTTCTGGTATCAGTAGGATGGGATCCACCTCAATTCATTAACCGTCAGAGAGTTAAATGTCTAGGCTGGCTGTTCAGGCTCTTTCTAAAGTCTAAGCATAATATTACAGATTTCAGAGAATGATTATTCCCATACTAACCTAGGTATCCAGCTAGATGGGTTAAGTAATCTGTCTTCTACAGATACTAGTACCTCTCTGGGTACACCTTCAGGGAATGGTGAGGCTAAACACCTAACTTCTAGTTTGCTAAATGTAGCTCAGAAGACATATAGACTCCAATTAATTAACAAGTTAATGTGTCAATAGTCTAGATATCAAAGACAGGTGATATATGAGGCATGTCTTTAGTACTTCGTAGAACATGAATGCTTCCTGACTAGACAGCAGTTCTTCTTGTCCTTGTACATTCTCCTAAAAACTAGAGCCCTCAGTAAGGGGCTGCCTGACAGTTTCAAAGTTTCTGCTTTGTTTTCAATGCAAAACAAAGGAGGTTCCATCCAAAATAAACACGGAAGGCTCCAGGCATGATACTGTGGTCAAATTACTACTGATACCAATAATCAGGACTTCCTTTTTGTTCTTATTCATTGGAAATATATTCACAGATACTTCATGCTGGGGCATATGACTATCAGATGTAAGTGTAAGGTATGAGCAAAATCAGGCAGAATTTCTCACAAATTGCAATACACAAAGAATTGCAGTACATTTTAGTGTGAGAATAAAGTGTCTGTTTGTGAATTTTCCTTGTGTTGTAGCTGCCACCTCCTCATCAAGGCCCATCAAATGATATTGTGTCAGAACTTAGTCCCTGTTTCCTCTTTCTTTTTCCTAAGTGTCTCTGACTTTCACTTGCATCTCCCTTCCATGAGATTCACTGACTCAAGTGAGGTGATAAAGTTATAGCAATAATTGTATGCCTTCAGGCTCTTCTTGGACCCTAGGTAATGTCCAACTATAAGTCATTAATTACAGCACTGGAACCCTGCTGCTATTCTTATGTGTGGGTTTGCAGGTGATAGTCCTATAAAGATACTTGCTGTCTATTTTCAGACATCGGACTGAGGTGTCAAAGATAAGTGTCAAGAACCTCTAAAGCTCCTTGTGCAATCAGTGGAGAAAGACTTGAAAAGGTGGTGGTTCATGTAGGAATTTAACTTAGCCATTCTGAATGTGGAAGTGCTAATCCTCCTTCACTGGCTACAGAAGGAGTCTAGGAATACTACCTACTTACCTTGGATGCCTGGGATGTCTTGTATTAATCAGTGTGAATAAGAGATGATGCATTAAGACTTTATTAGTATTTGACAGCCTTTTGGTCATGGCACAGAGTAGTTCCAAGTGGAGATTTGAGGGTGGGACAGGTGCCAGGCTGACTCTGGATTTGTTCCAGAACATGTCAGCTTGTGGCTATCCTGCAGCCACCTCTCCATAGATCTCTCTTCCTCCTTTAATTGACAGACACAACTCCAAAAGTAGTAAAACAATGCATCCCTTTTGCTGGAGTTTACCTAAGTTCTCTCAAAGTAAACAGTTTCTTTTTTTTGTCATTGCCAACATAAAACCCTTTCTTATTTGGATACCAGCCTACTGCTTTTGTCTCCATTTCTCCCTGAGCAGCAGAACTCTACTAGGCCTCATGGGAGAGAGTTTCCTCCAAGTCTGTTGCTGTCTGCAATCTCCAGACTCAAAACCCTCTTCTCTTGGAACAGTCTCTCTTTGGACCTGTGCTGGAACCTGGCCAGCCTCTACAGCCCCTGTCCAGCTGAGGCCATCCAACAGTCTTCCCTCAACTCATACACAATTTTTGACAGAGTTCAGGGTAATTCTTTCTGTCCCAACCAGCTGAGTTCTGTGACTTTAGCCTCAGGCCCACAGCAGTCTAAAATTTTCCTGGATAACCTCTTGTAAGAGGCTGTCCTTGCTTTGAGTAGGCACTGATAACTGCTTGCTGTGCTCCATCACCTTGATGAGTAACACCACCCTTTCTAACAATTGATAAGCATCAGGATCTTGTGCTGGCTCCTGTTACTTGTCCTGTGGAAGTTTTCTTCTGTGTAGAACAGGAGGGAGCCTTGGAGGGGCATGATAGGAAAAGCATCCAGAAAACCTCCAGAAGTGTGTTTTAGGGGGGTGGTGTTCCTGCAACAAGCACTGTTTGACTGGTGGAAAATATCTTCTTCATTGATAGCAGCTAATGCAAAGCACACTGCCTGCAGCTTTTTATTTTAATGTAGACATCTGAAAGTGACTGTATGATGGAGGGAGAAAGAGAAAGGTTATGTGTCTTCGCGGGCCCAAAATGGCAGTATAATGAATATAAAAGCTATCCTCTCCTCCTCTAATATATTCACTCCCCATTCCACCCTCTTTTCTAGTGACTGTAAACAACATTTGTCATCAGCAATGGGCTACTTTTCATTATAAAACTGATCTGGAAACTACATTTTTATTTCACGTACATCAGCGGCAATGGGGGAAGAAACAGGCAAGGGGAAAATATATGTCGCTAGCAGGAGAGGGACCTGGGACAAGTGTTGCTTGTGCAATTCTGGGGATCATTCATAAGTCTGGCCTCCAAGACAGAAGATAGTCTAATGCCTCATTAAATCCTACTGAGCCAACGATGATGTATCATACCCTTTCAATCTTCAACTAAGTAATGCAGTAAAAAAAAACTAATTTGCACATGTTTAATGCATTCATTAAGCTATTAGTCTTTCAACAAGAGATTTAATAGCAAATTAACAGTTTTTATGAAAGAAAAAACAACAACAAAACTCCCCACTTAGTAGAATTACTTTTGTGTCAGAGCACAATACAGGGTAATGGGCAATTAGGGGTTTCAGAGAGGAGGATGGGAAGATGGGTTTAATTTGTGTTTGGTTTATAATTAGCTGGTGCATGGTGCTCAGAATGAAATGAAGTGGATCCCCTTGGTGGGTAAGACTGAGTAGGGCAGAAAGCACAGGGGATAATAATGAAGGGGATGATAATGGAGGTAGGAGCTAAAATAAGTCACAGGTCCATACCTGAAAGCTGTTCTCATGTGTGTCTTCACATGCTCCTGTGAAACTTTCTGGAGGTCGAGCACTGAAGGCTGAGTTTGTTGTGACATGGCACTGGTGGAGGTCTTGCTGGCATCCGCAGGAGCTCTGCCACCAGCTAGCAGGGCAACCCGCTTTGGAGTACAAGCATTTGCTTACTGGAACGTTTAGAACTCGGCGAAGTTACAGCCCTTATTTTATGCCTAGCCTCACTTAGGCAAACATGTGCTGTGCAGATGGCTGTCACAGAGGCTATTTTATAACTTAAGGTTTGTGTCAGTCGCTTGAAGGGGGGGGGGGGGGGGAAATCCAGGGAGAGCTTTGAGGGAATGAAGAAGTATAAACTAGAATTGTTATCTGACCTCATTGAAAATAAATATAATCCTTTACTTGAAAAAGGAAAGAGGTGGAGTGAGCTGTCTGTCTTTGTTTATTTTAAAATGCTATGCCTAAGTTCCCTATTGCTTTGGAAAAGCAGTTGACAGAATACTGAACACCAAATCCACAGGATCCTCGGGATTTCTTTTTTCTCCCCCCCCCCCCACCCCCAAACTTTAGGAAAAATTCCCCCCTCCATGAGAAATTCTTAAAGGGATCCTAGACTGAGCTTTGATTTTCAGCTGGAGTGAGACAGAGGGAGAGAGAATAGTCTAAAATCAATTTCTTAAAGGTCTGAGGAATCATAAATATAGTTTGAATCAATATCCTGTGTATGAGAATGTGTGTGTGTGTATGTGTGTCTTCCCTCACACACATCTGTTCAAACAATTGCTTTCCCGTAGCAGAGATTCACATCCATAGGGATAATAAATTGGCTTTCCAAAGTGGAACATTAGTGTGAGACAACAGATCCTTTCCATCTTCTTTTCCAAAACTTTTTCCCCTGTAGAGGTTTCTCTTCTCTCATCGGTATTGATTTTATGTAGCTGTAACTGCATTGACATTCATGACAGGAAAACACTCGCCGCAGAAGCGCTTCTGTGCAAACTTTCTGGGCTTTAAGCATCAGCCTAAAATTAAGCAGGGGCTTAAGCCCTGTCCTGAGTAGGTAGTGCAGCCACATCTGTGTCCTTGAACCTCAGTAGATGAGGCCAAGTTAATGCCTACTATCACCATTGACTTTAGCAGTAGTTTTCCTAGGTAAAAATTCAGTAGTATCCTTAGGATTTGCGATTGAATGTTTGCATCTCGGTGCATTGTGTTGTGAATTTTGTTGCTCCGATATTTACCCAGCGTAATAGACAGCGATAACAAGACTCTGCGCTTGGGGAGCATATGCTTGGACAGAACAAACTGCACAAGCGGCTTGGTGGGGGGAGGCTGCTGGCAGCTGCTGGCAGTAGGTACTGTGGGTTGGTTATTCGTGGGTGTTTGAGTTGGATTCCTGCCTGCTGTTTGGTAATAAAACAGAGATGATAAGCACATGTCTCAGCAGAAGTTTCTGGATCCTGGAATATGGCTGGGCTGTTACAGATAGCTGGATGGTTTACTGCTGTAATACACTGCAAGTTGTGGCATGTGGTGCTGAGCCATCACAGACACTCTGGATATATATCTCAATGCTAGAGGTTCCTCACTTCTTGGCCCCGTGGTAGCAGAAGTAATGGACAGGCTTGTGCAGTGAATGCCGTCAGCTCCTTCTCTTTACAACCTGGAAGCCAAATGCTCTTTTCCCATTTGTCCCCCTTGCCCGTATTCCCCCGTGGAACCATTTCAATTTAGTGAAGTGGAGAAGGGCTCAGCAGCCTGCAGCCTGTGTTATGAATGCGGCGCTTTAAATGGGAGAGTCAATGACATGAGACGCAGTGCCTCATTACTCCCCGGCTCACCCAGACTCAGCGGCTTCCCAGGCCCGGGCTGTAGCTCTCTGCCAGAAAGATGCATCTGAATTTCATCATGTCAGGCTTTTCTTTTCAAGCAGCTTGGTGTGTGGGCTGCTGCCTGCTCTGTAAAAGCTTCTAAGATATTTGTAGCGGCTCTGCTTGTTCTGATTTTGTTGGAACAAAAATAATTACTCAGAGGACAGGGGAAAAAAAAAAGTATGTATGCGTACATATGTATATGTGTATTCAGAAAAGAAAAAAGATTATTGAAGTGTGCCATAGAATTGTACTGTGTTTTCAAGAAATGTGTTAAGGGAGACAGTTCTGTTCTTGTTGCACAGCAAAGGTCCTGAATTATGAAAGTACCATGAAAGAGTTTGCAAATTTTGGAAGCTTCGCCAGAATCACTGCTCTGTCCTGACATTTCATATGCAATCTTACATGCTCTGGCATGCAGCGGTAGCAGAGTAAGCCTCTGAATGCTTTGAGCTGGGTTTAAGGATGAAATTAGCCTAATGTATGCCCTCAAAACCAAGCTCAGGTGGGACTGAAATGAAGCTTCGGGTTTTGCAATGGGTCATAACACATGAGTTTTAATTCCCCCAGTCTTGAGTGAACCTACCTATCACCTTGCCTCTGAGAGATCAGCAGCAAAAGTGATTGCATACACATGCCTAGAAAATCCATCTACCTGTTATCCCTCTCCCTCTGAAGCACACCAAAAAGATGGGGCTAGCGCAGCCAGTCTGTTGTAATTGAATTTCCCTGCCTTGTGTTATATTTTATCAGGCTGGGCTCTTTTGGCTTGCAGTGATGACTTGAAGGTATTTGCATTGCACGGAGCTGCTAAGGAGAGTAGTTGAAAAATGTTCTGAAAAAGCTGATAAATAGTTCCAAATGAAAGCAATTTTAGCAAGAGAGCCCGTAGGCAGCCTAAGTCTCCTTTTTGGTGACTATAACACTCCAAAGATAGAGCTTGCAGCAGTAACAGGCATACAGAAACAGAGCTGTGTTACAGAGCACCTAAGGCTGCAAGTGCTGAAGATTGGCTTTTCTTTGCCTTACTATTGCTTGAATCCAGCTGCATCAACTTATTGGTCAGATTAAAGCCCCAAATGCTCTGTTGCCTACCCACTCATGACTTTCTTCCCTGTGAATGGAAAACAGGTGAATGCCTTTTGAGCTGACTGTCCTGGAGGACACAGCTTTTGCACGTTGCTTGTCTATCAATTAAACTAAAAGCAAAAGAAATGGCAGCCTCTTGGAGGTATATCTGAGTGCTGGCTTGTGAGGTACACACACTTAAATATATTGAGGGTCAGCTAATACCCAGGTGTGTTCAGACCCTGGCCTACTTAGCTATGCCTGAAGACCAGCAGTGCAGCTCTTTCTGAGCCCAGAATAAGGAATATGCCATAAGGGATACATGAGAGCTTTGGCTAAAGCATTGCCACGTCAAGCAGTCACTAGCTGATGAAAACCAAACTTGTTTCTCAGTTGTTGTTTGACAGTAAGATTCAAACCAATTTTAAGGTTATTTTGAGATGTATTTAATGCAAAAAAGGCTTTTTTTTTTTAGGCTTGCACTAATGGAAGTGAGAGATGGAAATCTGAAGCTAGAAGTACTTTTTTGCTACCTCCAAGTACATATGGAAATAGCTCACTCCAGCCCCTTGTACTTAAGCATCCATTTGTGCTGCTGCCTCAGCTCCTCCTGTGGAAGGCGGTGAGTTGAAAGAGTGGTTTAGACACTGTTAACACAAACGAGAGGAGACAGGCCAGTACTTAGCACGACAAGCTCTTCAGAAAGTTTAGACAGGAAGAAGCTGTTTCTCTTCTCTCTGTCATTTCCCCTTTGCAGCCTGCAGAGGAGAATTTCATAGTAGAATAATTCAAGGAGAAGGAACCCCTAGGTAATTTGGCTCCAGTTATCTGACAGCCCTTAAACTATCCAATCTTCATGGAACAGCTATGCATGTACAAGCAGATGCTGTGTATTAGTACATGTAATAGGGAATTGCACAAAATGAGTGATAATGCATCTTTTAAATATCTAGTAAAAGCATTCAAAAGAGTAATTCAGAAAACACACAAATGAAAGGGGCTGAATAGTGATGTTCCTGCTCCATTCATTTCATATTTTAGAATGCTTGATCCCAAGTTAGTGGATTTGATGGAGTAACTGGAGGATAAAGTAAAATGGCTTATGCAGGCAGCAAGCTGACTGACCACTGAATGATCTGGCTTTAAAATATATTCACATTAAAATGTGTAAAAGCAAACGGGAATTCAAATCCAGAAGGCCTGAATTAAAGACAAATGCCGATCTCAGATTTTTTTCCATTGACAACTGCAGTTAAATCCAGTTTTCAGATATTCAATTTAGTGGAAGATCATGAGGCAAGAAGTGGCTTTATTTACCAAAATGAAAGTCATCTTTTTGCAGAACGCTAGAAAAAAGAACAATTCTCTACTTAAATGCTCAAAATACATTTTGGTTAAACTTACATAATTTATGGACAAAAGTCTTTTTAATGGCTTCCCTTTACAGGAATGAATCTGACCTCAATATTCAAAACCACTTTTTTTCCTCCTAGATAAACTTGACCTGAGCTACAGTGTCCATCCTTTGGGTGTGCTGGAGAAATCACTCTGGCCTTGTTCAATACCCTGAACAGCACTTGGACTTCTAATTAGAGTGAGTAACTTTTGCTTTGCTGGGAGTTCTGAGGCATAGGTTCATTTTTCTAATTCTAGAAATAACTCTATTAATTTTTTTGAATGTAACTGACTGCATTATCACAAGAAAAATGGCTGGAGATTCTAGGATAAAAGGCTATCTATTGCCTGAATCTCCAGATTAAAACAATCAGACATCTAGGTGGATTCAGAATGTCAAAGGGGTAAGTGTCCTATGACAATAGAAAAATCAAAGGTTTTCAGATACCCACTTGGGTTACGAGCAGATTTATAAATAAAGGGACTGATCAGCTATGAGAACAACATCTCAGATGAGCTGTGGGGATAAAGCGAGAGTTGTAAAATGTCAAGGTTTTAATTTCCTCTGCAAAGGAAACTCTTTGCAGAGGAAATTAAAACAAATAGTAGAAATTCTTTAACCATAGAAATAGAGAAAATGAGAGAAAAAATATCGTCACCGTGCAGAAAGAAGAATGGGGCCAAGTTTAAAAGTAATCTGCATTTGTCCTCAAAACAAAATGAATAATTTTCTTGCAATTTTGGTAAGGATGTTGGTAATGACCATAGCATAAATGCAGGACAATGAATGGGAAGGGGTGTATGGACATTTAAATTATTATAGCAGAGGCAGAAGTAGAATTCGAACTAGCTGATATAATGATAATGAGAGGAACAAATTGTCTTCATTTCTGATATCTGAAAGAGCAGTTATACAGAGTGCTTGTTCAGTAGCATTTTATGACTGAAGAATTGTAAGCATAGTACATGTATTTTAGGGGGGAAAAAAGTGATCAAGGCATTTACAAGTCTGTTAGTCTGACCTCTGTAGTCTGCAAAAACAACTTTGAAGGGCAGAATAATTAAAATGGTGTAAGATATATCACAATTTTTTTCCCCCAGAAAAAGGCCATGAAAGAATAGTGTGGTATCTTGCTTTGAGACGGTAACTAATTTTCTAGCTAGTTGAAGTACTACAGGTCTGTGTCCAAATAAACTAGAAACATTTGATATCTACGATATGAGCAACATCCATTAAGGCAGAGGTAGATAAAATGAAGTTAAATCAGATCAGAACAGTATTACAAGGAGAGTGATAACTTCCCCCAAAGGGAAGTATTTCTGTGAGAAAGGTTAGTAATAGAATTCTTCAAGAACTCATTGTGGCTGATCCAATTTCATATTTTCATTAATAATGGAAATCATATCAGAAAAAGCTGATATGAACTTAGTGGAATTTGTTTGTGTCATAGTGCTGATGAACATTGGACAAGTGAGCTGAGAAGTCTGTGTAGGAAAAACAGTGTTTATTAGATGGAGAACTTGGAGAAGTACCTGGGTAAGTTAGACAACCTTAGAGACCTCTGGGTCATCAGTATGTGATAGAACTGTGGAAAAGGCAAATTCTGAAATGAGTCAGGCAGCATATTTCCAATAAAGCTGGAGAAATGGGAATATCTCTCTGTAAGTGCCTGGTACACCTTCATCTCTAACACTACGTACAGTTTTAGACATCCATGTCCAATGCAGACTAATTCAGGTAAGAGCAGGTAGAGAGAAAGACTGATGGGATAATCAAGGGGCTAGAGAGTAAAAAGCTTGGACCCTAGCAATAATTGTTTAGCTGTCTTAGAGTGCTGAGGAGTGTGTAGAGGAGAAGAGGAGCAGAAGGATTCAAAGCAACAAGGAAGGAGATCTGTTAGACTTGAGGATAGCATTGATAGGAGAACAAACAAATATCAACTAGCCATGATTAAATTTAAGCTGAAAAATGGAAGCAGGCTTCTAACAGTTGGAAGAAAGCTTCTGGAAAGCTTTTCAACAGCAGAGAAACTGATATTAATCCCACCTAACTTTAGACACATAATCAAGGTCCTTACCTTAAGAATTTAGTCATACTAGACTCCTCTATAATTAATGTAAAGAGCCTCCTCCAGAGTGTGACCTTAGGTGTATTGAATCAGCTTGGAGATGCCTCTCCTTGCACTGACCTGAGGTCTAAGGTAACTAGTACCTAATGCTGATACCGCAGCTAAGTCCCTAAAATATCGTGGGTGAATCCATGGAAATTCCATTGGAAAATGGAGAGGACCAACTAATATTACAGGGAATGATAATTTTAAGGAGATTATATGGAGTGACTACCTGCAGTAGCAAAGACCTAGATTTAAACACCCAATTCTGTTTTAGATCTGTCTGTTTCATAGTTCTTACATCCTGATACCAGTTTAGATAATGTTGCAGCCTGTGTTTGCTTATGTTTCAGGCCCCAGAATAACTCAAAAGGAGAGTTAGGCTGTCAAGCTGTGCTTGGTTTTATCTTCAGAACCATGTGCAACCACTTGATTCTGCACAGCGTCATGAGAGGGTTTCAGGTCTCACTGAAAATAATGAGAAGCTTAATTTTGGGGGGGAAAATGTGGGTTGTTCATAGTGCCTGTGGGCAGTGGGTTTTCACTGTTGGAGAGGGGGCAGAATTCTTTACTTCCAGTCCCTTGAAATGGAGTCTAGCTTCATTAAAACAAATGCCCTTAATTTTGAATAAACTGCAGAGTTGTTTTATAACATGGTTAGGACCACCCAGATCTCCAGAGATTCTCATCCTGTACCCTCTCTATTTCACGTTGTATGGTAGCCTTCTTTTTGAGATGTAACATTGTGACTAAATGAGCAGCTCTCCTGATGTACACCAATCGTCTCATGCTGATTTTGGAGAAATTGCTTCTCATTCTCACTAGCATAAGAAAATCTCCAACTGTTTTTCAAAGTGCGACATTTATGTGCCCCTTTCCAGGCCTTTCACTGATCTCTTCCTCCATTTTGTAGAGTGGTACTAATTTGAAGTCCTTTTAAAGTACTCAAGAAAGAACACTGAAAGTGGAGGCTTGAAGGTGACTAGGCCTCCAGTGAGGGCGAGGAGGAGGAGAGGGGAGCTAGATAATGCTGCCCTTCCAGGGACTCTGCCATTAACTGATGCATTATTTTTCTAAGCTCATTAAATAACCCTTAGAACTGTGAAAAGGTCAAGAGAGGAGAAGGAGCTGAAGCTGCCTGTGGATTTCGGTAGTATAGCAATTTCCCAGACGGTGCTCCAGCAAGCAGAGGAAGGAAGGGCAGGGGGGTGAAGAGGCAAGGAAGGAGGGAAGTGGAAAAGAAGTGTGTTTTCTTCCTGTTGATCCTTCAGCTTACTAACAGCATTTCCCCCTTCTCCCTCTGAAGACAGTAATAGGATCTGCCTGAGATGCTGAAGGCTACAGATGGGGCTTCCAGCAAATTTTGTCCTTTTGCTCTTGCTCTGTCTCTTTCAGATTCGCTTCCTCTTTCTCCCCACAGGTGCATTTCACAGGCTTGCCTCTGTGCTGGGGAGAAAGCAGGTCATGTGGAAAGAAGGCAGCCAAGTGCAGAGACCCAAAGAGAGAAATGATCACGGGGAAAATTACCGGTTGTTTCCTCACTGTTCACCTGCCTTGAGTGGTTCACTTAATTAACAATGCAAGTGTGAGCTGACAGATTTGGCAGGGAACAATAATGCAGTGGGAGTTGATGGAAAGTAGTCTTGCTGGGAAAGTTGTTCCTGATTTATAAATACACCTGATTATTACAGAGTCGCCCATTAGCAACACTGTAGTTTATAGCAACACTTCCTGCTCCCAACCCTCGTTTTCATGGGGTTAGGCAAAGGTGACAGGATTTTTCTCTGGGAGCTGAAATTCATCTTGCAAAACAGCTTTGTTTTCATCCACTGAACATTTGAAAATAAAAGCAGAAAAACTGCCTGGTTTCCTAAGCACAGGGGAGTCAGTTAAAGGTAGATTTTTGGCTTCAAATACAGGAGCTGTCTCAGTTTCATTCCTGGACCTGAAGATGAGTCCCAGGAGCTATTGGGCTCTGCTTCTTGGCATGTCAGACTGGCAAAGCCAGCGTACCATCCTGCTGAAAAGAGGCCTGATCCTGAGCTCCTTTGTTCTGACAAAGATCGCATGCTACTCTACCATGTCAGGAAAACACACTGGTAGAATAAAACCAGCAGGAAATCAGATGAGAAATCAGCCAAGCAGTTGAAAACTAGGACATTTAAACTAAAGTGTATGTTATTTTCCCATAAAATTAAAGGCATTATAGATGGAAACATAACCCACCATCTAAATATTAATGCTTTGTAAAGTTTGGATGTAAACTGTGTAATTTGGGCCAATCTCTAACAGGGAAAGGAATTGAGCTGGCTTTGCTGAGCCAAGGGAGAAACCACATGCAATCAGGCAAAGCAGACTAATGATCTACAGCTTTCTCTAGCTCTCTACCGAAGCTGCTTTTTTTTAATTTCATGGCTGGTAGGGATTTTTGGCAGTCCTTGTCATAGACGGCAGGAAATTTTGCCCTGGGAAAGTCCTCTTAGTTGGATCAGACTCTGTGCCGAGTCCCTCATTCAGATCGGCTCCCGGATTTGTTTCAGCTGGCACCGTCAGGAGGCCCTGCAGAAGTAAAAGTTTATTCTCTGAGTTTTCCCTGTATGAGTTATCTGTCCAAATCCCAGTCAAATTTCTTATCTGTAGTAGTTGCTCTCTGGCAGAGGCACCTGCTGTTCTTTATAGCAGCAAACAACAAATTGCAGTTGTCTTTGAACCAGTTCAGTGATGTGGCTGATGTCTTGGTGGAGGTAGAGTTGTCTTCATCTGTTAGCAGCTGTTCTGCATGTGCGGAGGAGGGAATAATATGTCTCTTGTTCTGTTTGCTCTAGAAAGGCCATTGTTAGAAACGCTGCATACAGGAAGGCCTGCAGTACAAAGACAGTTTGTTACTTTAATTGGTTTGTAGTTTAACAAATGTTACAGGACATAGATTTATCTTTGCAAGTCATAAGCCTTACAAAGTGATACCAAGGAAGAATTTCAAGCAAGCACGGAGACACAAAGCCTCCCAACCCCACAGATGCTATGGGAAACCTGGCACACCAAAACCAGTTACCTGTTCACAGATCTCTCCTTTAGCTACTGTGGTCAGTTTCCCTTCAACAACAACAACAATTTCCTTTTAATTGCTTGTTGTTTCTTAACTTGTGAAAGATAACATCCAAAAGCAAAACAGAAGCAAAAACAAGACAAGGTTCTAAGCTGAACTGATAGAAAAATCAAGGGTAATACTCCCTGAACTCTTAATTGTGGTGAAGTTCACCCCTTTGCAGAAAAGTGGAAGATATTGTAGGTACTGTTTATGATGACAATGTGAAACTAGGGTGAAATGTGAGTCTGGTAAGTCAGGTAGGCAAGTGGTAGAAGTACCATAGGTCTGTGACACATCAGTAAGCAAAGAACATTATAGGGGACCATCACTCAAACTCCCGTACAAAGTCCACGTTCCAGTCACTGAGTAGCCTTTCGCTTTGTGTTACGTGGTGTGGCTGTCTCTCATGTAAACTATTGCCCCAAGCACAGCATGTGTCATGGGATTTGACACAAAGTTGTCCCTTGACTTGGAAAAGAAGTTAATCAAAAATTATGCCTAAATAAGAATCCAGTGAATTTGGTTCTGTATGAACAGTTATATACCTGTGTGACATTTAAAATCTTTCTTGTTTTTTCCAGCTTTCCCGAATCAATGAATATAAAGCACAAATTTCTGCCCTTTGCCTTTAGAAAGCTGAGAGAGTTTGTATATATTTATCTCAATGCAGAAATTGTGTGAAAGCTTCATCTATGTGAGTCAGAAGTGGACCAAGATTGTTCTGTCAGGTCAAGGCTATCCCCACCTAGGACTGGGTTTTAGTAACTGGGTTTAGTAACTGTTTTAGTGCATTAAAGTGAATTCACAATATTGCTGATGGGGTCTTAGCACTCTGAAGGCTAGCAGTCCTTTTATCTGGACGTCATAGCATTCTGGTTTACTTTGGGTTTTGGTAAGATTGTTAATATTGTTATTTTACTGCTGGGATTTGCATTTT
Organism: Dromaius novaehollandiae; assembly: GCF_036370855.1. Classification (NCBI taxonomy): domain Eukaryota; kingdom Metazoa; phylum Chordata; class Aves; order Casuariiformes; family Dromaiidae; genus Dromaius; species Dromaius novaehollandiae. The sequence goes on from NC_088117.1 coordinate 6,233,297, forward strand.
CAGGGTCCAAATGCTATGCAGATTTATAGTTTGCAGCTTCATTTGACTCCATGAAATGCTTCTGCATCTGGTAGCCTATGAGTCTGAGCTGCATGATATGGGAGTGTTGCCCTCATGCTGTCTGTGTCCAGGTATTTGTCTTCACTGTTTCTCAGCCCTGAACTGGGGAAACTGAAGCAAGCAAGCCAGAAAGGAGCTGCTGCACTCTGTGGCCAGGTCCTAATCCAAGATGGCTGTAGGGCCAAGACCCTCAAATGTTAATCTTCTGAATCGTACTCACAGCAGGAGTAAACGGAGATAACCCAGGAAAGACATATCACTTGACACTAACAGAAAATTTAGCTCTGTCTACAGGAGTCCCAGAAAAAGTGGCTAACCTGAACTTATACACACAAGCTAGCACTGCATTTTATTAGGGCTGCAGATTATGTCCAGGATTGTAAGGCTGGAGAGCAGAGAAAAGGTGCTTGATTCTTATGAATAATTGAGGTTAAGGTCAATGGGATTAGGATGCTCAACTTTACTAGGCACAGCTGAAAATCCCAGTTTGGACTGTTTGCTGAGTTCACAAAGAGCGGAAGAGTGATGTCTCAATGTTAGGACATGTATTCCCCCAGCTACAAGTGTGCAAGGACACACATAGTCAAGCAGCACATCTGTAAAGCGGAGGAAGTATTTGGCATGCATTTCCCCTGGGATTAGCACTTCAGCAAAGTACTGTGTTGAGCCAGAGTAACACATCTTTATTTACCGAACAGATTTTGCATGTTCGGTTGTGTGAGTAAGTACAAGACAGAGATGAGCTTTTCTGGAACTGGAACAGTTTCTTTGTCAGCACTATGGCTCCTCCATTTAATTCCACAAATCTGCTGTAATCAGAGTGGCTTCAGCCATCAGCTCAGCTGAGAGAGAGAGAGTGCATGAGGAAGAGGAAGTATCTCTTACTTTCCAGCTCTCTGCATTCTCAGGCATTGCATCAAAGTGGCATGGAGCCTCCTGGGAAAGGGATTTGCTATAACTCATGTCAGTCCCAGCCACATTATGTTTATGGATATGATAGACTGAACACTGAAATTACCATTTGCACAAATGATCACACAATTCCTTCAGGCCTACTGTGTCCCGTTAATAGTCCAATCTTTCAATAATGAAGTGGAGATCAGTCAGGACTCTCTGGAAATCCCATCTTTTTATTTCCTTTTTCTTTTTTTCTCCTATTTTTTCTCGCATCTTTTTATTGCACACATTATTTTTACCTTTTCTCTGAGCCAGATCCATTTACCTAGAGGTTTTAAGGGTGATCAAAAAATGAGATTCTCAATATTCTGTTAATACCCCAGAGCCAGCAACCAGGCAGAGGCAATTCATTGCTGCCTGGGGCAATGAGTCACGCAAAACTCAAAGAGAAGTACACATGGGGGAGAGGGATGCCGTTCATGGGGCTTTATATCTCCACACAATCCAGGAAAGATACCTCAGAGAGCAAGCTTTCCATCCCAAGTTAATACTGCTTCTTGCATACCCTGCTCCAGCTCCTTTTATTTTCTACTCAGCTGCAAGATACTTCTTGAGCCTAATATGTAGGGCCGAACAGTTGACTGGTAGTGGTAAAGCAAAAAAGTGTATGTATTGCATGGATCAAATTAAGACTTGGACAAAGCCTTAAAATTGAGGAGAGTTTGATCCTCTCAATTTTATCTTTGCTCTGCTAGTTTTATTTGACCCTTCCTCACAGGGGGAAATAAACATCACTGTGACGAGATTAGGACTTTTACCTAAGTAAGTTTTTAAGGATTCAGCCATAGATAAATGGTGTAACGGAGAGTTTGCGCTAAAAAAAAATGAGCATAGCTGAGTAAATCTGCTCCTTCGGGATGCGCACTGAAGAACCGGGAATAATATCTGATACAGCGTGTGGTATGGAGAGGTGACGTGACTGGGAATGTTGCTGACGATAACAGAGTTTCCTGCCAGTTATGTTTAGCTAATAGTCTGGGGAATTGGGAGCAATAAAGAGATTGTACCCTAAGAAGGAATGATGCTATGTATCCTTGTCTGGACTGCAGCCAGATGCAGCTCCTGAGCCAGATGCTGAGGTGGTGTAAGTCCATAAAGCTCCATGAAAGTCAGTGGACTGGCCTCTCAGGTGACATAAATCAGTAGGTTTTGAGAAACCAATGAGAAACATGGATCTTGCTTTCTTGCTTTGTATTTGTGCTTTTGTTGTTTTCTCCATCTCTCTCCTTAGCATCTCATTCTGTCACCCCACCTCTTCATTTTTTGCTTCCTTTCTTCTCCTTCTGTAGTCCTTTTCTCTCTCTTTCTCTCTTCTCCAGTCTTCCTTTCTTTTCTTTAACATACATTTTTCTTCTTTCTCTTTGTTTTCTGCTTAGCTCCCTGCTCATTAGCTTGCAACTAAAACTGGATTAGTATTCTCAACTAATACATATATCTGGTCATGCTGAAGTGAGGTTATGCCCTGGGCACCAAACCCACCAAAGAGCAGTCAAAGCCATTGAAAAGATTTCAGCGTGAACACAGTCTCGCCCCCACTTCAGTAATAGCGTTGTGTTCAGGAGCAGATTTTGTTGTGAAATCCGTTCGCTGAGTCCTGCTCCACAAGGCTCTGCAGAGTGTAAGACGCCGCCACCGCAATTGCCGAGGTGTGCTCAGAATTTCAGCCGTCTCTCGGTGGGGGATTCCACTCCTGTGCTGGAGGCCCCCATCTCCCATCTACCTTTCCAGTGGTGGGAAGCTGCCGATGTATTTGCTTTTAATTATTTCCCCTGTTTCATTCACTCTGTTTTCTTGCTTACGTTAACACGGCTCTTCTTCCTGCATGCACTCAGCTGCCTATTTGTCATTTCTGCTGTTTGACGTGTCATGGTAATCTATGTGCACCCAGCCTGCTGTGCATCGATATTTACTAATGGAGCTTCTTGTATGCAGAGGCTGTTTGCAATAAAAAGATAATGAAGAAAACTCCTTGACCCTGGCCAAGCAGTTAGCAGAAATCACAGCTATTGACAGTGGTATATCCACCATCTGCCCATACCATGGGGAGAAAAGAGCTTATAGAGGAAGGGGGGGGGGAGGGAATTTGAAAGAGGGAGAACAGGGTCTTGGAGAGAATTGGAGGAAAGGAAAAGGAAAAATGCAAGAGAAGCAGGAGAGTAGGAGGGAGGTATGAGAGAAAGAAATCTTTACAAGGAAAAGGAGATAGGCAAATAGAGAACAAAGTATTGTGGGAAAAGAGCTCGAAAGCCCAGAGAGAGACTAGGAAACAGTGTAAATACAGAGAAAGATGAGTGTAGGGAGGGGCAGGAGAAAAGACAGAAACAAAGCAAGAAGCACAAATGCTGTAGATAACAGAGAGCAAGATCTGGATTGTCCATGGAGTAGATGAGCATTGCTCTGTCAAGAATCAGTAGAGGATTCACACTGAGGATCCAGTTCACCGACGTGAGTGGAGCCAGGCTCCTCTACACCACCTCTGCATTCAATCTGTTAATTTCCAAAGAGTGTCGGTGATTTATAACAGCTGAAGATTTGGCTCTGTAACTGCAAGTTTCCATCCCATAAAGAATAAACAGCATCACTCCTCCTTAGAGCATAGCCTCCTTGCTACGTCCAAATCCTGAGGCTGCCAAAAACTGTAGTTTCTCTACAGGTGGAAACTCACGTTAATCTCTGTCCCTTCATTGTCGCAGTGCCTCTTCAGGCTATGACATGAGCGTGGTTGAGCTGTGTGAGGCTTCCCAGCCAAAAATTTGTAAAATTACTTTTGGAGACAAAAGCCAGTGTGTGTGTGAGAGCACCGACCTCAGTGCTCAGCTCTCCCATGGGAGCTTTCAGAATGATGGAAGTTATTTTCCCAGACCTATCTCAAAGCCTTGATGGGAAAGTCTGACCTGTTCTCCATGAAATCAGCTTATCAGGGAGAAATCACTAGTGTACAAAGGTGGTTTCTGTTTCAAGAAACTTGCTCAGGCTTGCTCCAGTAAGGAGGGCCCCTTTCTGTCCTGAAGACCAGAACCACTGTACATGATGCATCTTGCAGTAAAATCCATATGGATTTTCCTATGCTTTTGCAGTATGAAGCAACACTGGGATCAGTAAATGTCCTTATACTTGAAAATGACTGAAAGAAGACATTAAGGGAGATTTTTAAAATTGTAAATTAATCCAGGTGTGGGAAAGAAGCAATGAGCTTCTCTCACAGATGAATGTAGAAGGCCGGGGTGAATGCCAAGCACATAGTCTGTGATGGGATCTGAGTGTTTAGTGCTCTGTCCAGGAAGTTTCGACTCGCTAAGCTCACTCTGGCAAACAGGCCAGTTTTAATTGCAGCCAAAAGCCCATTACAAAGCTGCTCGTGATTCCCTGAGGCAGAGGGAACCAAGGCATCTGTAGGGAGAAACACCCTCCAAGAATGCATAGATGTGAGGAGCAGAGGCACCAGCAGCAATCGAGAAACACTGACTCTCAACACGGGAGCAGGGAGATACTTGTCCAGGGGGTGCAGGATCACTGATTCTCAGGACGCAGCACCCTGTCCTGTCTGGCTGCTCCTTGCAGTGCACAGAGAGGGAAACGCAAATACAAACTGAAATTATTGGTGTCCGTGGTCATCTACAAGGCAGCAACCTGCCTCCCAGGACTGCCAAGTAATAGTTGGAGCTGAGCACATCTCACCTCTCAGTTGTTCCTCCTAAGACTGTGAGCTGAAAAGAGATCTGCAGGATTTCACCGCTCCTTCCCGCAGGCAACACCCTGCAATGAATTAAAACGTGAGTTGTTCAATGCAGCAAATGAAGTGAAACAGGCTGGATTCAGTGCAGAAGATCTTTATTACATCCCAGAAGTAACGGGGCTGCCTGGGCCTCCCTGCTGGCAGTGGTGGTGCGTGCCCAGCCCTTGCCGTGCCGCGGTGCCGTTCTGCGGTGCCACGGGGCTGGGAGTTTCTGAGGATCCTCTCTAAACGCAGGCAGCAGCTGAAGGCTCTGCTTATGTCAAACAGTGCCGTTTCACCTGGAGCTTTGGTGACGGCAAAAATCAGAGCAGAACTTTAGCAAGGGGGTTGGTTGAGATTTGTGAGTGCAACCACACAGGGCAGAGACACACTGCCTTCTCCTGGGCAGAGGCATAAATGCATAAGGAACGCCATGGTAAATTGTACAACAAAAATTAAATTTGACTGCCTAAAGCAAAGCACTTAAATCCATACTTAATGGCCTGATTCCCAGAAGGACTCAGTCCTTGGACCCAAAAGACTTCTTACTCCAGCACATGACTGTGGCCTTTGGTGTATTTTTGTGCGTTTTAAGATGAAATGTTTTAACATAAAGTTTCCCAGTGGCTTGCTAATTTAATTTATACAGAAGGCGGACACATGGATCTGTGAACTCACTGGAAGTCAACTGCACTTTAGAGTTGGTGAACCTGGCTGTTAATTACCATGAAGCGAAATAGCAGCCAGATCTTCCCCTGTCCTCCTGGAAGGGAGCTGTAGCATGGGTCGCTCACAGAGAGTCACTGCAGAAAGACATCCCAAAATAAAGGAAAGGTGCTTTCCTTTTCGTTTGTAACTTAGCAGTGCGAGCTAGTATGTGATGCCATCTGAGGACTGCATTTTGTTGGCATTTGGTAATCCTTCTGGAGGATTTCACAAAAGCAGGAGGAACAGGGCTGAGCTGCAGAGGATTAGCAGGAGTAATTTACAGGCTGGGATTTTATTCAAAGATTCCTGACACAGGCGAGGCCACCTTGATCTGCAGGTTTCAAAGAGTCTCCAATACAAAAGCAATTATCAAGGAGCCAGTCCAGACCAAGGAAAGTCCAATCTCTACTCCCTTTTACTTGTGTTTGGAAAACAAGGGTGTGGGGTTTCTCTTTTTCTTTCTTTTTTTTTTTTTAACTTTTTTTTTTACTTTTTTTAACTTTTTTTTTTACTTTTTTTAACTTCTTTTTTTACTTTTTTTTTTTTTTACTTTTTTTTTTTTCTTACCTGAGCTGTTGGAAGCTAAAGTTTTGTTACCAGATTTTGCAGTAACATGTCAGTGGCAATGCAGTGTTTAATGGAGAGTAGTTAAAATGAATTGTTTTGACTTCTTATTTCATTTTGGTAATGACAAAATGTTTTGTTTTGAGCAGGGAGAAGCACCTGGCTTCCACTTTTTTTCCAATCTAATTTGTGTGGATTTTGTATTACATTAGGATTTTGTATTACATTAAAGCATTAATTTTAAATAGCTTGTAATTGCATAGAATCCACATTATGGCATTTTGATGTCTCCATATGATCTTTTTTTCCCCACAATTTCTGTTCTGTTGGAAGTTTGAGAACCTAGGCTGCTGCTTCCAATTCAGAAGAGGAATTTCCTGTAGAAATGAAAGTACCCTTTTCTAACTGCAGTTACTGTACCAGCTACTTACTCCTCCCATTCTCAAAATATTCACCATCCGTATTCTGTCCGCCTCCACCACTCCTTCCTCATTCTTCTTTTCTTCTTCCTGTCCTCAGTATATTCAGGGAAAATCTCCTGTACTTCAAGAGAAATGGTAAAGCATAGAAATAGCCCATGCTGTAGCAAGGAGGGATGAGGCAGGTCTGTGGTCACATCGAAGCTGGAGTTTGTTTCACTGGAATAATCTCCTCTCATCCCCATAGTCCAAATTTATACATATATATGTATATATATAATATATATGGTCACGTATATATAAAAACATCCAGTCATGTCTGTGATATCCTACTTCTGTTATCACTGTTTAGCCCTGGGATCCTGTCTCCCACAACAGAGAATGGACTAAAGTGTAAAATACAAGCAACAGAAGAGAGAGAGAGCAGCTAAGCGGTAAAAAGGAAATTGAAAGGACAAAAGACAGGTTTTCTTCCTGGAAGAGTTGAGAGTAGCGGAGGAGATGTGTGTACAGAGTGGGGGAACAGAGATGCAGACTCTGCAAACGATGCTGCTGGTGGTGACGAAGGAGTTATGGTCATGGGTTTGTTTTTTTTCCCTTCTAACCCCCCCAGTGGACTTGATGACAGTCTCATTTCAGTTGAATTCTCCTGTGTCGTACATCTCTGTTTTTCAGTCTCATTTTCTCTCACCTCTTTTGTTTCCATTCCATTCGGCACCACCAGCCTCTCTGGCTCTGCGAGGTCCCTCCCCACCCTCTTGACCGCTCCGTTTTCTCCCTGGCCACCAAGCCGTGCTCACACGGTGCAGGCACCCTTGCACCCCTTATCCTCTCTCTGTTGGACAGCTCATAGCTCCCTAGCTGCCCTCTCAAACAGTTAGAGAGATCAAACAGGTCCAGGGAAAAAAGGAATAGGATAAGGGGGAAATGCGTATGTTAAGAAGGAAACCACTTATGAGAGATGTTAGACATATTGCTTAAGTAGTGTTGAAAGATGCTTAAATATAAGGACAATGAAAACCTAGGAAGACTAGACTAGATTAGACTAGACTAGCCTAGAAGGGAGGCAATATGGGAAAGGCAGACAAAGAAAAGACATGGATGGAGAAGGAGTAACAGGGGAAAAGAATGGCCCATACTTCAGTACAAGGAAGGTCTTTGCAGTCAGGCCCATTGCAGCGGCCCCCTTGCAGCCTGATACGCTATTTCTGGGCCCAGCAGAAGCCTTTGGCAGAGGCGGGGGGAGATTGTTTTAAACAAAAAACGTTCCTCGTGATGAGACTTATAGATTTCACAGGGTCATTACGTTTTGCAGGGTTGTCTTTTGCAAGCCAACAGGGAAAAAAACCCTCCTGAAATGCGGTAATCTTTCCATTCCTTACGACCCACATTAAATGTCAGTAGACAGAACACCTGGAACACTTCTGTAGCTGTCTGGCAAAAAAAGACTGAAACAAACTCTTGTTTGGCCCAAAATGGATTTTGTTTGGACTTTACTGTCTTCACAAATATATGCGATAGCTATATGAGATTAGCAAAATTCAAATTAAAAAAAACACATACCACACATACGTATGCATTATATTATATATATATTTACTGTGTATTTGTTCAAACTTAACTTCTGTGTTTGTTAGCTTCCAGTGAATTCATTACTTGCACAGATGCAGCTGGGAGCCCTATAACCTGGCACAGCTCATAAAACTTCCTCTAGGAGAACCTCCCCCTGCCAGTAAGCTGGGAGCTGATGATACGTTATATAATTCACATGGCTTAGGTCCGTTTCATTCCGCAACTCTGGACACTTTAGGCCTGGTGAAAGGGCCAAATACCTTTGGCTATGCAAAACCCATCCCAAAGACCTTGTGAGTGTCTCCTATCCTTCACTAGCAACTGTGGCGGTTGGGCGGCCGCGCTTCATTTCCTGCAGAATTTCATCTGCTTTGGTATTTATCAAGAGCATCTGTTAAACAATCTGGAGGGGAGCAGTAATGGTGCCATTAGTGCGTGCGTGAGGAGGGAGGTTCTCAGCAGCACCGAGACCAGAGGAGATGAGTCTGTGTGTTGTGCATTTGGGGGTGTCGTGACCTTGACTTCTAGTTGATGAGTGATGGTGTGTGTCTTGGAGCAGAAATGAGGGTGGTGATGTTGCTCTGAATAGATGTACTCTGGTCATCAGGGCTGGAGAGAGATGCAGAGCCTGGATCATAGGGAAAATCAGCATCCCAGCACTTAGATCCTGCAGAGGTACTGTCCCTGAGGGTGTGGAAGAAACACGAGTAAAACCATGCAAGGGGGTGTATTTCCCATCCCCTAAAGGTCATCCTTGATATGGGGCCTTCTTTGTCCTCACTGACCTGTTGTTGGTACTCTTAGGCTCCATAAAGGGTGGGCAATAACGTACATAAGAAACAAATCTTTTGAGATGATCAGTAGCATGCACAACAGGTAAATTCTAATGCGAAAATCCCTCTGTAAATTAAACAGCTCATCTGGACCTGCAGTGCCCTGGGGATCCCCTGCTGGGCCCTGACCCTACCTTTAAGTTTACAGCCCAGCCCCCTAACTCCGGAATTTCTGATAATTTCCTGCAACACAGTGGGTGTCCTGCTGTGTTGGGGACCTGGAAGCAGGACTTGCCTGGACTCTGGAGACTGCTTCTGACTGCAGTTCAAGGGCCACGGCAGCTCCCTGAGTGTGGTAGCCCTTCTTCCCCTCAAATTGCAAGGGCTTACCAGTGCACTTTAACAGTGGAAGCAATCCCATTACTTCTCGTACTCATGACTTGGACGCTCACCTCTTCCTGCACGTGATTTAGGCAAATGGTGCAAAGACCTGCAAAATGACTACTTAGGAACAGATCATAGAAGTTTCAGTTGAGCATGGCATGATATGAAGAAACTTCCCCTGTAGCTTCATCTTGGCCTTTGCGCCTGTGTCACCCTGCATCCACACTGCTAAATCCATCTCTTTCTGGGAATGTAGCATTGCCTTCTGAATTTTCAGCAGCTGCTGCTGTATTAGTGGTGGTATCAGTAACACTGAGGATAGCAAAGGATTATGCAAATACTGGTCTCTGCCTCACAAAATTTGACCATGAAGGTATATGCCATCTTAGTATGTACATGGCAGCTATTTTGGCAGGAAAGAGAAAGTAATTTGGGATTGGTGTCCCTTGGGCTTTCTGTCATTTTGCACTGTGAATATGCATGCATCTATTGCACACTTTCACCCCTCACATACAGCAGCTATCACTCCCCAGCATACCTTTTACTTGCTCTTTGTCCCACTACTGTCTACTTCTATTAGTGTTTCATGTAGAAACATGTCTCCACAGGATGCATGGGGTAGAAGTAAAACTTATAATCATGCACTGCTTCTCCCAATTTCATTAAAAACAGGTTACATTCTGGGCCCAAAAAAAAATATTAAGAAGTGAGATTTTTTATTCCTCCATGAAAATCTCGACTGGCAAGAAAAAAAAATCCAATGCCTCTTGCTTTGGGTTTGGCCTGATATACTCTGCAAGCAAGATGTATTGTGACACAGTGGTTGTTATGCTGGAAGCATCTTTGCCCAACAGTCACTACACAAAAATACTAAATGGAGCAAATTCCCTTTCTTTACTTAGAAAGGCAGCCCTGATGGGAACATACGGTGCATATTGATTTTTGAATGGTGTCCAGAGTCCACTAACAACAGTTCCACTCCCTGGTTGAGATGGAAGTTGGTTCTAACAATAGTCAAAGCTTTGTCTCTGACAGATTTTCTTTCTTTTTGATTTATGCATCTGTACACTTACACAGTCCAATTCATTTCTTCAATGGCCCTTCAGCTGTTATACTTCTGCTTGTCAGGGTGCTTTTTAATTTTTTCCCCTTATAAAAATATAAAAACATTTAATGAAGAAATAATGATATTTTCTCATGTCACTGACTGTTTCTCCTGTCATCTCTGATGTGCTTATAATGTGGGCGGACAGATTATTTATGACCAGGGAAATTAAATATTATTTCACTTTTTTTTCTAATGCAATCTGTGTCATCTCCCAGTTCCCAATTTCTTTCCATTAAAGTTATTGTCTTTGCTGTTCCACTCGACCGTTTGCTGTTGGTTTTGTAACAGCGCTGCCAGAAGATGCAGAAAAACATAATGGAGAAAAGAAATGGCATAATTTGCAGGAGATACTTTTCTCATCTCATTTAAATGAAGACAGTTTGTTCCTGAGTGTCAAAAACATCAAGAGCAACAGAAATATGGAAATTGGTAATTTCTTGCACTAGGAATGTTTCCAATGGTTTGGAGATTCTGTTTGATTCTAGCAGCTACTAAAGATGTGTCCAAGCCAAACTTCCAGCATAAAATATCTTAAAGGCTCAAATGCTTGAGATCTGGGCCTGAATTTTTGAAGTCTTTGGCCCCAAACGCTTCCCTCATCTGCTGCCAAAAAATCTGCAAAACTGGATCAGGAATCACGATCCCTACAAACTTCTTTATCATGTAAGTGTTACAGAGTTGAATAATGCTAGGCAAGGTGGATTTGTGGATGCCGCTGTTCACATTCGATCTCTGCTTTTGCACTCTCTGGCCCTGCCATAACTGATGACATGAGACGAGGCTGTGGAGCAGAAGCCTGTGTGCTTCCAGCATCTGTCTTAGCCAGAGGGACTCAGTGTAGAGTCTTGGGTGGGATTCTTCTCCTTTGGATGGGATTCTCCTCACTCTGTTAGGAGATTAGCCTTTATTCCAGATTCATCACCTGGCGCATTCCTTCTTTAATCAGTGAACACAGATGAGCACCGCTGGAGCCAATTCATCTCTCCCCTCTGCATTAGTCACCCCTTTTAAGATGGGTTGAATTGCCTTTCACAGGTGGTGATTTCTCTGTGGATTACAGAGAAAATTAGCTGAATCTTGTCAATCAACTTTAAGGTGTCTGGACTAATGGGAGAGAAATCCTGTCCATTATTTCCAACTGTCCCATTCCAGAAGTATTAAAATAACTTACGCTTTTATTTTCAGCCACATCAGCTATGATTTTAGTCTCCCACAGATACCAGAGTTAAAGGCTGATGACCTTGAATGTTGGAGAAATAAAGATCTCCTTGACTGGTTTTATCCCAGAATACTCTTGCCCCCATAGTGTGCGTCTTTTCATATTTCCTCCCGGTTGCTCCTTATGCTGCCAGTGCATTCAGTAGCGTATTCTGCACAGGATATTTTTTTCCTGCGTTCTTTTCAGTGTCATGGCTTTGTTTCTTGACTCTTAGCTCCTTGTATCGAAATCAAACCCAAATAGTCTTATATTACCTTTCTTCTCTTTTTCCCTTCAGGGTTTTTTTTTTTCCACATCTCAGCAAGGCTGCGTGCTAATCTCTACTTTTGCTAAGATTAGAAACCTAGTTTTTCTCTGACCTTTCTGAACAATCAGGATCTTGGAGTCCCCAAGATGGGTCCCCATTATCTCATCTTTTGGGCTGCTGACAATGATTAGGCAGGACAAAGGATTTGCTCGGAGCTGTGGAGTTTCAGTCTGTCCTTAGGGACTACCTGGGAATAAAAGCAGGCAGAAGGGGAAAGCTCCAGCAAAAAGAAAAGTTCGACCTTTAGAAAACATCCTTGGCTGGTGCTTTCTCCCCTTTCCAAATATATGTAATGAAGATTGCAAATACAGGTCTCTGAGTCCGCACAGCTGCATGTAGACTAGCTCCCCAAAGGACTGCTCCCCCAGCACGCTCCACTGAAATGAATGCTCAGGACTTTTGAAAAGGAGGTCAAAAACAAAAGTATGATTTTAAATTATTATTTTTGTATATGTTATATCTAGCCATCTAGCCATTTATCTTTATGCTATGATGTTTACAAGTTTTTCTTCAAGTGCAGGTTACCCCTTTACAACAGCTCGGAGCAAGGGATGACTAATACTTCTACCACTCATGATCAATCTCAGAACAGAACTGTAGCTCTTCACGGTGCAATTTCATCACCTTCTGTTTCCAGCAGTTGATCATCCACTGCTTGCCTTTTCCAGGGATAAAGAACAACTGTTGCCCATGCAGGGCCAGGTGAATTACCAGAAACTGCAAAGCTTTCGCCCTCCATGCCAAGTATTCGTAGAGCAGTGGTTTGCTTCTGTGGGTTCAAATGAGCAGTGGACGTGCAAGAACCTCACAAAGAACTGGTGTATAATAAGCTACAATCCTCCATTATCCCAACTCGTCACATCCACTGAACAGAGGAGGAAACAAAGTGCAGACAAGTGACATGACAAGACCATAACCATATGACACCTTAAACAGATCAGAATGTAGAGGGATGTGTACATAGAAAGCTGGTTACATACGTACTTAGATTCATACACGTGCACACTTAGATGTCCGTGTGAACAGAAAGAGAGTTTTAGGCTTCTTACACAAGTATAGTTTGTTCTGTTTTCTATTTCTTTAGAGCTCCTCTGCCAACTTGCTGCAAGGGAAGCTAAGGCAAAGAGAGGAGTCATTAAGAGAAAGTTAAGAAAAGGAAAAAAGATTTAAAAAATTGGCTAAAGTATGAAGAATGGCCTTTGTGAACAATTCAGTCATTTATCATTATTTCATTGGCATTGTATAAATTATAAATTCTAGATTATAATGGAGTAATATCTCATCTCCTTCCCCCCCTCACTGGGCACCGGATAAATGGCCAGGTGAGCTGCACTTGGCCCAACAGTCTCCAGAAGAGTCACTGTTTTCCTCAAACAATGTTCTTGAGTATCTTTTCAGTAAATTGATCTTTTAATAAATTGATCTTCCCTCAGTCTGTTCCAGATGTTGAAACAAATGAGAATTTAGAATGCAGCTTTTTTTGAAGAAAGCTTATTTTGTTAAATATATATTTTTCTTTTCTTTCTTTCTGTCCGGAAAAAAAAAAAAAAAAAGAAAGGATGAGGGATAAGAGAAGCATAGAAAAGGAAAGCTGAAGCCAAGCAGTACTGCTCTGCAATTTCTCCAGGGACTGAGGGCTAAGTGTCGGCACAAACTTTGTTATGGCAGCTCAGCTGGTGGATAGTAGCATATTGAACTGACAAAACTCACATTCACTTGGGTGTTTCAATACTTGCATAGAGCCACAAAGCTATCTATAAAAGAAGAATGGGATCAAAGCCAGGAGATAAGTGGGATTTGCCCCCTTCAAAGATGGTATTTCAGTTCAGAGAACTCTAAACCCCCACTTCAGCCAAAGACATTATTTCTTCCTCACATTGGAGCATTTGTGTTGTGCCCATATGCAAGAGGTTGAAGGAACTGTGAAATACGGTTCATTTTATTCCCAAACATTTCTGACAGTTGTCTTTTGCCTTAGAGGAGATATACTTCTAGGGGAGAGAATTTTCTATGGGAAAAAAACTCTCTTGTGGTTTGAAGAAAACTGCAGCATTGAGACATTTCCCTCCAGCAGGGTCAAATGCTGAGGCTGAATGGGCAAAGACTGATATTGCTGATTAACTCTATTATCTTGGTCATAGTCTCATGGCACTTTCCCGTTTCATCTGATCCCTTTCCTATTTCCCTACTTTCAGTGCCCTCCACAGTGACATCCCCTCCTGTGTTTGGGAGGTCACCCTTTCTGTCATGCAGCCTGTTAGCTCTGCCAAGGCTTAGACAATCTGATGTGACAGCTGCCATCCAGTTGGGTAACCCAGATGCTTGCACATCTTCCCATGTAGGTCTGTTTTGTTTTTGACTTGATGGAACATGTGCACATAAGCCAAAAAATTCCTCTCTTCTCTTTTCAGTCCCTGTTTAGGACACATTTTTCATGGCATCTCTCCACAGCAGCCACCTTTCTAACCTGGTATTTAACTTAGTTTTTGTCTCACTGATTTTTTTTTTTATGTGCATTAGCATCAGTGATACTGTATGATACCATATGATAGATGCATGAATGAAATTGCCTAGATACTTGAAAAACTGAATCCTTATTCATGTTGTTGCGGTTGTGGGATTTGCCTGACTGAAATACCTGAAACTTTGCTGGAGTTCAAAGGTATGTCACGCTTTTTCTTGGTACATCTGTTTTTTCACAGTAACAAAATGGGAAGTGTAAGAAATGTCTCACGGACAGTCTTATTTAAGATAATATTAAAACATTATTTATATATCTTGCTATCTGTAACAGGTAGACAGTGTGGTGTTTACTTAGCAGACTATCAGGATCGATCAGAAACTATCTATCTATAAACATCAATGGACCAGCTTCCATGCATTTTAATTTCCTGCTATATCTCATTCATTTGATTTCCAGTTATACCACAATCCTGCCTGTGTCACAACCAAATTAACAGGTCCTAAATAGATTAGGCATTATCCAGATATTATAAATTTAGTGGAAGCTTTTTTCTGTTTTCTTTGTTACATGCTCATTTCCATCCCCCTTCTCTGCTCGCACAAAGGTGTTCCTCCCTCTTCCATAGCAGTTTACCTCCTGTTCCCACCTGACCTGCTGGGGACATGGAGCCCTCATGGGACCAACAGAGGTCTCTGAAGCAGAGTGTGTTAAAAGGAATATCCTGTTTTGAGAGGAAAATTGCACAGTGTACCAGTAGGAATTGCTGTAGGATTATTTTTTCCTTTGGGAAATACATTGGGCCTGATTCTCAGTTACTTCATCCTTTTGCTTGGAGCAAAAACCAGGTGGATAGAGGGGGAAAGCAGGCGAAGAGCCTTAACCCAGCTTCATGATCCTTGTATCCCAAGGCTTTGAAGAAGTCTGACATCCACATTTGAAGAGGTTGTTCTGCTCCGCCTTCATTTCTCAAGTGTGTTGCATTTACCCAGGGCTCCACAGAGGTCCAGGCTCCACAGAGGTCCAGAGCTAATCCAGACAGACACTGATAAAAGTCTAGCAGCAATGGAGGTGTTATTTTCTTTGGATATGAAGTTTTCAAACAAATACTCCTCAATCCAGATCCTGTACTTTCATACATCAAAGAGTTAAAACTTTTCTTCGAGGCAAGGTGTTCTCCGAGCAATCTGCAATGAGGGGGCTCCAAAGCAAGAAAACGTTGTTAGACCCAGACATCACCAACTTCTTTGCTTCTGAAAAGTTCTGGCTGTCCATAAACCTTTGTCTTTTTTCTTTGATTAGTTTTACCCTGGCTATAAATCCTATTTCTCCTGTGCTGGGATCTGGCCAAGGAAGGATTCCTATTAACCGGGAACAGCTGGGGAGTAGCTGGCTCTTACTCTGCGGGGCTTGCAGGACTGCGTATCCTGTAACACTGATGTGGTGTTACGCTCTTGAAGACGAAGTCTAAAATGAAGGAGAGCCATGTTCCTTCTGTGGTTATTTTGCTAGCCTGGAAGTTGGCAGCAGCTTGTGGGGGGGACTGTCACTATGGCAGTCATTAGGATTTTAGCCCTAAATCTGCTGTCTGCACAGTTTCCATGTCTGTCTTTTTTGCTGTGAGCCTTAATTTATCCATTTGTAGAATGGGACATACTACTGCTACTTTCCTTACCCAGTTGGTTTTAATTAAAAAATCTGTAAAACCTCCTGTCTTTGAGAGCTTTAAGATTGGTATCCTAATGTCAGGGGCCCTCGTGACTGAAGGGAATGTCATTCAATTGTAAGAGCATTAATTTCCACGTGCTAAGATTCGATGGGCTATGCTGCATTAGCACGCAACACTCTCATTCGCATTCAGCTGGAGACACGCGTGAGTCTCTGGATCTTCTGCATGTCCTCATCCTCAAGGAGGAAAGAGCATACTTTTCCTCCCTGATGCTTTCTGCTCAGTTATGGCATTTATTCGGAGCCTTCCCTCCCTGAGGCTGTGGAGACTTGCTAAGCGCTCTAGCCTCATTACCAGAGCGCCACGGTGAAAATTCGCTCTCCATCTCTGCCTTTTGCCCAGGGTCTGTGACATCCTTCCATATCAAACAGGTGTAAAATGGGTACCAAATATGCGCAGTGAATGTTAAAAATCCTTGTCCCCAAAGGCAAACTCTGTAGTCACTAATCCCTGGGAGACTTCTGGGTTTTAAAATTGATATATATATTTCTTTTATTTTCTGTTATCCCTACTCCTTCTGAGCGTTTTGCCATGTATTTACTATCCATTCCCCCCCTTTCCCCTCTGCTTTCTCCCACCTCTGCACAGCCAGTGCCCTCAGCCGGCACCACTTTATCTGCTACCAGTGTAGTGCGTCCTGGAAAGAATTATAGCCCTGCCTTTCTCTCGACAGCCAGGTCATCTCTCAGTAACGTACAATAAGCTGTACTTGGGCCAAAGGAAATGGGTTTAGCCTGGCGGGTAATTAATTTTCTCAGGGTTCAGTTTCCCACACTGAAATTGGTCTCCGTCTGATCAATTAGAAGAACATTTTGCAAACGAAACTGATTATGAATCATGGGTTTCAGTTCAGTTGTGGAAAACCTGATACATGGGTGTTGGAGCAAAACATAGAGGAAAGCTTCAGCCCATTTGTCGCAGCCGGCGCTGAGAAGTGAAAGCAGTTCACACACGCAGATGCGTACACACACACAAACATATGCATACACAAATATCCTCACTCCCTCAAGGAGAAAAGGGTGCTGAGATTGATCCAGGTCACAGCAAAGTTCTGAAAAAGGCCCTCAGATCTCCTGGTCAGCTTCTTCACAGGCCTAATGGTGTCCCGGAGGGAGCCGCCCCCACTCCTCTGAGCCCTGGCATAACTGAGCTCTGTCAGACCCTCTTCCCTTTTTTCCCTCAAGCCATGCAAAGCAAAAGAAGAGTTTTAGGACTGGGATCATTCCAAGATGCCCCTAACTCAGGTGTAATGGTTTTGGACAACCAATGGATGGTCCTTTAACAGCAGCATCACAGGAATAGCCTCAGAAAGCTGAGTGCCTCTAGGAGAGGTCTCTGTATCACAGTCAGCTTCTCCTTCCTGTTTTTTCTCTGCAGATAATAGTCACAGGAATTCTGACAGCCTTTTAAAACTGCAGTTTAGCTTTTAAGAGAACCACAGCATTTTTGTGTCATCCAAGAGCAAGCATACAGGATACACCTCACATTACAGAGGAGTAGGTACCAACTGCCCAGCCTAGGGAGGGAGAACGCTCTCCATCCTTCCTGCCATTCTCTGCCCCAAACACCCAGGCAGGGCTGTGTTTACTGCTGTTACTTGGTTCAGACAGAGGCCAGTTTAAAAAGAACTGTTGCTACTGTTTCTTTAAAATATGCCCAACACTATTTAAAATGAAATAAATAACTTGCAGTTTTCAACTGTAATTTTGCTGAGAACCTTTTTTTTTCTCCTGAAAAAGCTGTGACACTAAACTTTGCAGTCATCTCAAGCCTTGAACAGTTTTTCATTTGTGTCAGATTAACCAAGTTAAAATTCCCTCTCACGGACTTGGCATTTAGAGGTATTATACTAGAAGTAGCTTAATAACTTAAAAAAATGGCATTCCTCAGCACCATGCAAAGTAAACAAAGAAACACAGTTTCTCAAAGCAGAGCCCACTAAAGGGGACATGCTGCAGCTGGAGAGGGGGAGCAAGGCTGGGCCTTGCTGTAAACCAGCCTGCATATGAAAAATTCATTGCCTACGAGCGCGGGCAGTGATCTCGTCTGTTATTACATGCTAAACTGGGTCAAGCCCAGTTAGTGCTTGGACAAGACACTTTCTAGAAAAAGTAAATAAATAAAAAGAGGTGCTGCAGAAAATGGTACTCAGAGGATGAGAGTGTAGGATTTTATATAGTTCCCGTACTGGCATAGCCCAAAACCTTCCTGGGAAGCACGAAATGATGTGGCAACGATATAGCAGGTACTCCTTTTTTTTTCTTCCGTCTCCCCAACGTAGCCCGTTCACAGAGGGAGAACTGTTTTTGCACAGAAATGTCTTATTTTGTAGCTGAAATATATTTACTGTCTCCTAGACTGACCTTTATTCATGCGTAAGAGTGCACTTGGAAGGGAGAGAAGGGAGGTTTGTGATGCTTAACAGTTTCTGTAGGAGGAAACATCTCAACGCTGGGTCACACCTGAGACAGCTGTGTCACCAGCAGGTTTTATTCTTAATGAATGGAGTCTCATTGTGCCAGAGAAGCGGAACTGTTGATTGTGGCTTCTGGTAAGAAGTGTAATACTATTGTGTACCTTCAAACTGAGGATCAAGACCTAGAACCTGATGAAACACAAACCTGAGTAGTATGTTACTGGAAGCAAGTGCAGAGAATGGAGGACTGCTGCTTTTGCAGTAACCCCTGCTTCTGAGGAAACATATAAAAGATGCTGCTAAGGAAAGGGTGAAGATGAAGTTTCCTAACTGAGGAATCAAACCTGAAATAGTATTCTGGCACCAGGCTCTCAGATGTGTTGCTTTTAAGATGCAGTGGAAAACTGATGTCCTGACCTCTTGTGGTCACTAGATATACACTGCCAGATTTTCCAAGCGTGTGACTGTTTTCTACATACCATCTCCTTCCTAAATTTTGATTTGTTTTACTGAATAATGTCATCTCTAGAATTCCCTTCACAATTTCACCAGGGCAGGAACTTACTCTGTGTTCCTAATTCTTTTGTAGAAGGTACAATGTGACATCGTTGGAGTTTCCACCCCCTGACAAATGCCAGAGTACTGTGCAATATTGGCCATAGACAATGAAATATCACAAAATCTGTTGTTCTGCATAGCTACTTTCAAGCACACCTTGGAAGCAGGATTGCTAGGCTATGTGAAGTGATCCCTGAATGTAATTTGACAATCAATGTTCACAAGTAACAACAAGATCTTTTAGAATGACAAGATGCAGGGTAACTGTAAGAGTTTATTTTTATCATTGCCTTGAAATGTTTCAGGACATATTCAGCAAAGAAATCGTCCTTGAAGAGCTAACATAAGTAGTAGGGCGAAGTATCTTTTGCATGGGTGTTGGCGGTCTAAATTATGCAAGATTCAAGTATCTAACATTTCTTATGGTTACTGTCTGTGTCTAGTGAGTTTTGCTGTAAAGAAATGATGGGTTTTGAGCCAACCATCTGGCATGACCACATGGGAAACCAGACTATGAATCACACCTCTGCAGGCTGGAGTCTGATGCTGAGAACATTAAGGACCTGACTGTAGGGCTGAAAAAACATCATTCTTTTCTATCTTTGCTGGTGCTGTTGAGGAACTACAGATATGAATATGGTCCAGTATGATGACCACTGACATTTAAGAAGAGGCTGAGAGCTTTGGTGAGGAATAGTTTGTATTGCCGGAAGGGTTTTAAAGACCGGGGGGGAGGCACGGTCTTTCGGATTGGCTTCTGGTTCTTATCTGAAATCGTATCTCCTGTGGACAACTTGATCAGCAAGGTTAGATGAGATTTTCTTGATTCCATAGAACTATAGGATTAACTTTGTGTGAAGACATGAGCTAGGGAGAATGAGTGCATTCATGTGGGTGTTTACTTGGTATTCTTTTTTCCGTAAAACCAAAAACTTGGTGTTTTCTATGACCATGATACAGTCTGGATACAACTCAAGCTTCTTTCCTTCATCCTGCTCTGATAATGCCCCCTCTCTCATGACCGTTGGCATAAGCTGTGATTCCAGTCCTGTGCTCCTTAGGCCTTTCAAATTCAGAGAATGAATGGGATGCTTCAGAAGATGTCAGCTATTTGAGTAAGATACTTGTCTGGATGAGACTGCTGAATGACTTAGCTAATGCAGCTTGGGTTGAGAGGTCATTGGTAACTAAGAATCCACTCAGCAGTTTATAGGCAGCTAAGTGGGGAAATGCGAGGCAGAGTGAAGCAATCACACTGGTTCCAACCAGTGAACACATTTCCTGCTGTGTACTGAACTAACTGAAGCCGATGGCATTTCACTTCGGGAAGGCCAGCTAAGAGAGAGAATGATAGTAATGGAGTTTCGTGGTCATAAAGGTCCATGTTGCTGCTGTGAGGTCATCACGGTATGAGGCACAAACGCTGTAAATGAGGGAAGAAGAGACAATTTCATACCATAGTGCATTATGCACAAACAGTAAACAGATACTTACCCTCTGAATGTTTTTGTCTGAGATGGGGAATAAAGCAAAAATAGTGTGCAAGACAGGAGCAGAAGCCTGTCTCTCCTTTAACAATGTGCACTGGACCATGTTCAAAATGGCCACTTGGCAACAATTTTCTTAGAGGGAAAATGATGTGGAGTGCAGAAAATAAGGGCCCAATCGTGACAGAGGAGGCAGAGTTGAGCCAGCATGTTGTTTTTGTTCAGTTCTGTTCCCGAAGTCGATCCAGGCTGGTTTTGCTGCAAGCCAGTCATGCTTGGATAGTCCAGTTTGCTTTGAGAACCTAACGTTTTACAAATGGCAAAGGGTCGCATGGTAGGGACAGGCCTGCAGCGCACAACAGCCGTCAGGGACGGACCTTAACCCCCATCTCCTCCTTCCCTGCTAGAGGGTTGGACACTGGTTTTGTTCCTAGGGAAGAACTGCAACTCCTTTCCAGGAGGTCAAAGTCTGCTAAGTGGCCTGATGAGTTAGAGGCCTGGTGCAATGTCCATGCTGTGCTGAGGAAGTAAGGAAAAGTCCAAGTCTTTTAGTCCTCCAAACAAGAAACAAAAGGACAGTAAAATGTCCACAAAACAAGGAACTGTCCTAGACATATGGCTTCCATGTAATCTAGTCAAGGTATCCCTTGCTTATTTGGCTTCTAGTATTTCTCCAGGTTAGAGACTGACACAAGCTGTATACAAATTGACTTCCATGCTATGGCTGGAAACTCTCAGGAAGTTTTTGCAGCTTTTCCATCACATGGGCAGCATTTAAATTCAGTAGGTGGAATTCAGGGTTGTGTAAAGCTTTCTCTCGTCTCATGTTTTTCCATAAGCACTTGCACTGCAAACCAGCCGAGGTAGGAACTGTCTTATTGTCGTATGGTTTTATTAGCTGCAGATTTGATGGTAAAGTTTACAGAGGGTAGAGGGGGAAATACAAAAGAAACCCATTTCAGTTGCCAGGACACCATGGTGATTTGGCATCCTCCTCATCATGTGACACGATGCAGGAACAAATGAGATGAGGTTGGGAATGCAATCCATTAATGCCCCTCACCCGCCAGTAAATCCACACCAGCTTCTGTGGTTCTTGCACAGTGGGGAGTGACTCCTGACCAGGGCCTCTGGGTGATATATCAATGCAGGAATGGAATAATTTCCAGAATGGTTACCTCTTTTCCAATCTGTGGTCAGATAACATCCCTGTGGCAACTATTGCAATTGCCTATGTGGAAAAGTAATGTTCAGAAAGTAATTTAATGTAATGGATTGTTTAGCTTCCTTTTAATTAAATGTAGCAGCTGGAAACAAGGAGAAGACAGCTTTGTATCACCAACCAGTTCTCTAATTGCAGGCATTCTCCACAGACCCGACTTCGTGTACTGCACTTTCAGCCCAAGTTTAAAACCTGTTAGTATTGCTCAAACACCCCAAAACAGCGGTATTTTTTTTCTACCTTTCATGAAATACTGACAGGGTTGGTTTTTTTTCTCCTTTGTTCTTCTATTTATCTCTCTCCCCAAAATTCAAACTGTTGATGAGAAATCTATGTCAAATTATCTCAAGCAGCTCTAGAAGTCCTGTGGCTGAGAAGTCCTGTGGGCACGTTAGGGAGGACAGTGCTAAAGTTCCTTGGGAGACTGTCCTTTTCAAATGACTAAATGAAGAGTTTCAACTGTCTGTTCCCACCAAATGATTCCGGCTTTCTGAAGATGACTGAACACATTGACGGGCCTTTCAGCAGAGCCCCTTTCACGTTAGCACAAAAGACTCCTTGTAGGTCGTATCAATACAATTGTGACTCAGATGGCCATTGCAGTGATAATGTTGTCGGGCACGGGCACATATCTGAGAGTAATAGTGACTTCAAAGCAAGAGCATTTAATGTCATCATTTGCTCCATAATTTTGAAATGGAGGGGGGTGGCAAAGGTATCAGCTGAAACAACTGGGCGGGGGGGGGGGGTTCAGTGTGAAAGGGTCAGAATTCAGCCGGATTATAAGGGCAGGATAACTAGGATGTTGAATGTGCTTATTCTCCCTGTTGTGTATAGAGTGACTAGCCCAGGGTGGCTAGCTCAGATGTAGGCATCCACATGGCAGATGTCTAAAGGAAGGTGACATAAATCCACCCTATGTGAGCCAGCTTCCTCTGCAATGAATTGCCTGGCTTTATTGATTTCCTTTTTACTATTTGCTCTCCCTTCTTTCCTTTCCATTTCAGAAAGGCTTTTTGTGTACATGTATAGGGAATAGTTTTTGTGATATTTCTCTCAAAAAGCTTGATACAAGGGGACCGCTGGAGGGAGGAGATATCCTCTTGGTTTGCCCCTGTAACTGGCTAGTTGCCCAGTGGCCATGGCCAGGGGCCCAGTAGGTCAGATTAGACCCTAGCACAAGTGTGCCTGCGGCCATGGAGAGCAGCTCACACTTCTGTTCCTGTCTGGATCCCCATGAATTTACTGCTGGCTTCGCACAAGGCTAAAGACAGGTTTGGAAGCAACATCTGTATTTAATGGGAAGCTGGGCCAAGATGCTGAGAGTTTGCCAAACAGCCCTTTGGCCGGTGCGTAAATCTATACCTCTTGCAAAGTGAAAAAAGCAATAAGGAAGAGACAATGCTGACTTGCAGATTTATAAAAAAGGCTTTTAAGATCTCTAGCGGGGTAACTTTCAACTGCTAAATATACTCAAGGAGAAATACAGAGCCAGATCATTTCTTTCTTCAGTCTCACTGTGGTGCTTTATATTTTTCCTCCTGAGAGGAGAAGGGAGTGTTGGAATTGGCAGGAGAAGACTGGGGAGAACAGTGGGCTTAGTCTATTTGTTGCTGCCTTCACCAGGTGCCTCATCAAGGCTTTTTCCAGTTCTTTTATCCTGATCTCCAGGGAAAAAGAATGGGCATGAGAAGATGAGAAGGGAAAGCGAGAGCTTTCGGTGTGTGGAGAGGATGGGTGATGGTGGCTAGGGAAAAGGGGGAACAGGCAAGTAGTAAATGAGTTTGTGTTCCTGGCTGCTGAGTAGCCCCAGGGGGTTCCCAGCAAGTCTGCCGCTTTTTTATTGGAGTTTTGTGCCAGAGTTATAAACCCTTTAAATGAGTCTAGATCATTAGGGAAGCTTGGCTGATCACTGATGAAAAAATATAACAATTAAAACAAAGGGCTGGAAGAGGGAAGCAGGGGGAGAGGGAGCTGGGGGTGAGCGATTTTAATACTTAATAACAAATACTAATAATGGTGCTGAGTCGGGGACTAATTAAAAGTTTCTAAAAAGAGAGAGAGGAAGAAAGCGGAATTTATCTGGAGGGTTTTGTCTGGCAGCTTCCATGAGTGCCTGAATAAAACACCCAGGCTAGAAGCATGGGACAACATGTTGGGAGCTGAGCAAAGCTCTGGAGATAAATGGATGTGAGCCGTGGTGGAGGAGGGCTCGGCAGAGCAGCCTGGCTCCTCTCCACAGCTGCGTGTTTTAATGCCTGCCCCACTGTCTGGAGCTACAGCTGTTCTGCTCTGTGGAGAGAAGGGGCTGGGGGGCAGCAGGGGAAGGAGTTTAAAGCGCAGAGAGAGCAAAATCCTACTCTAAAAATGGGGCTGTTGGGGGGGGAAGATCTGAATGTCTATAACCTAGGTCTGGAAACAGTCCATGCAATGACTCCTCAGTGACAGAGTCATGGCAGAAGGATCCACCAAGGACTGCCAAGTGCAAAGGGACTCAGGGAGTCACTGCCCCACGATTTTCCAGAGGCTGGAAGATTGTTCGGGGGAAGAATCGCTATATACTTGCTTTTCTCCTGTATTCTTATTAACTATTGGCTGGTGACAGAATATTAGGTGAGGTGGATTCCTATGGCTGTTCCTGTGACAGCTGGGCCTCCTGTCAGTGCTGCCTTCAGGCACGCTTCTTCCCCTGCAAGCAGAAATGTCCACAAAAGCAGTAGTCTCACAGGTCTAAGCTCCAGCTGTGTCCTGGGGGTTGGGAGAGAGAAAAGCAGAGATCACCGAAGAAGTAACTATCATGTTTCACTAACTAGTGCAGCAGCTGCAGGAGGGAGTGTTCAGACTGGAGCAGGTATCATGTCAGGTCGTTTGCGTGCGGTTTCAGCTAAGCCATTAGCTAAGAACCACCCCTGCCATCTTGCTAGTTACATCCCTCTGGATAAAAAAAACTGCCTGTGAGCGAATACCAGCTTCAAACACGAGGCCCCTTCCAGCACCGAGCTCCTTTCAGTTTCTCATCTGTGCAGGCAGCTCTTAAGTTTTAATTATGGTTGCTTTTTTGCTGTTCTTTATCTTAATTAAGTCTAACTTGCTGACTATTTCAAGGGAGCTTATGTCCTGGAAATGCCTTCCTGACCCAGGTTCTGAATTGTACAGGGAGAGAGATGAAAGCCGTCGTCCCTGGATGTGCCAAGCAGCTTAGTCCTTCAGGCAGCAGAAACACAAAAAACAATCGCAGTAGGGGACTGGATGTGCAGTGGGACCAGGGAAAGGCTTAGCCGAAACGGGACCATCCACCTGTAAAGAGCACAGAGCAAGAAAGCCAAGGGCTGGGTACCTGGCAGGTAGAGCAGATTTCCTGGAAAACTCACCTGTGTTATGCTGTTTGGGGGTCTGACTTTTTTCCTTTCTTCCGTAATGCAGTACCAGACAAATTCAGACATACAACGCAAACACCAGCAGAGCCCCCCGGGTCCCTGGACATGCAGCCTGCAAAACCCACAGTCAGCACAGGTAGCTTTGTCCCTGACATTGCCTGCTGGGCTGCAGGCGTTATTCTCCCTTGCGGGGACATTTGGATGGCCCTCCTGGCTTGAGTGGACATCTTAGCTTGTCTTTTAATCTCTGCTGTTCTTCTGTACATAGCAGCTTTGCTACAGCTCTCTGCTTTGTTTTATTTTAGCCCCATGGAAGAGGAGCTAAGATGGCTTGCAGAGGGCCTACGTGCTATATTGCTTGAGAACTCTATCTTGGCCTGATATAGCTCTATAACGGCCAGCAGCAAGTTTTGTTATTCTACGCCAGGGTTGTATCTGTCTATAAATACTTCTATTTCAGCAGTCTCTCTCCAACGTGACAGATTTGCTATGAGGAACCTGGCAGCAAAGATTTTTTTTCTCTCTCTCTGACAAATGTATAAAATGTATTAGGTTTTCATGTTCTAATTTATGATATAATAAACTCCTCTGTGCCCTGGCCTCTTACAGAGATTGAAAGTGAAGTGCTCCACTTGCCTGCTTCCGTTAAACCCTACCAAACTGCTGTTGCTGGGAAGAAGGGGTTGGAAAGACGTGGAATTGGAGGAGGAAAGGCGAAAGGGGAAGTAGCGGAAGAGAGACAGTTGGGGCAGAAGGGGAACCTGGATAATATTCTGTGATTTAGTTTCTTAGTTCACTGGGCATCATATGTCTGCCCCTGGTATTTACGCTGCTCTGCTGTTGCTTTATTGCTCCTGGTGCTTCATACTTTGTGGAAGAGCTTCTCCAGGTGACTGAGCAGTGCCCACGCTTAGACCCTTGAGGAAAGAGTAACATAAAATGCAAGAAGGAAGTGGGGTTGGACATCTTCATTCAGAATGAAGGGAAAGGAGGGCAGGAGGTAGAATATGGGAAGAAACAAGAATTAGGTTTCACATGCAGTGATGAATTTATTTGACAAAATCACTTAAAGAAAAAGAAAAATTCAATCCTCTGTCCAGAGGACCAGCCTCAGCATTTGTGTACACACTTGGCACCATTGCTACTCTGAGTGCAACTGTGATCCCCAAACTGAAGCTAGCAGTCAGACCTGCTTATTCTCGAACCACAACTCTGCTTTTCTTCCTAACCATTTCCTCCTGTTTGCTTTAAACTTCATCTGAAATACAGGGCAGGGCCCTTTTCTTTTTTTATCAGGCTGCAAGTTCTTAAAAAAATTTGTTCATTTAACCAAATGGGTATTGCTGTTTTTTCCCCTTCCTTCTGAATAAATGATTGGCCTGCATGCAATTTTTTTCCGAAGTAAACATATTTGGTTCTAATATTTCATTATTTTTATTGGCAAGAGTGGGTTATGGTTTTATAGATGACCTATGAATCCATGATGTGCATGTATTCTCATACCATAGAAGGCTTCTGTATGGTGTACATCTGATGTCCTCATGAGGCTGAGAAGTCAGATAAAAATTTGAGAGAAACTGGAGCCTTCCAAGGACATAAACAGCAAACCAAAATGGGAAAGGAAATTCAGTGATATATATATGTATTTCCTGTATATGATTCCTGTAATCTCCCTCACACCACCACCACTACCTGCCAAGCCGCACCGTGATGTGTTCCTCCTCTGCGACTCTGATGAGAGTCAGAGCTCACAAGAGGCAATTTCATTCTCCAGCCTGACATGTGAATCCACTGGGAGCTTTATGACCCATAATAGCAACACTGGTGAAGTAGCTTTCTGAAATCCCAGCCTGGATGAGGATCCTGTCCCATTCAAAACTGCCCCACGGTTACTGCAGTGCAGAAACTGAGTGCAAATAGCAGGACAGTCAAAGTTGTGATACTCATTTGCTAAGTGAAACTGCACCCCCCTAAGGCGATCGTATTATTTTCTAATGCTGCACAGGTGCTTAAAACTATGCCCTGCTCTTTTTCCATCATATGAACAAACAACAAGGCGTAGTTGTCATCACCAGGCCTCATGGGGACAGGGGGCTGTCAGTCCCTGGGACAGATTTGCTGTAGGATTATCTCAGGTAAAGGACACAGTAAATGTGTCTGTAATGCTTTGGGATGGATTTGCTGCAGGATTTGCGCAGGCAGGTGATACGGGTTCATATGTGTAGGGTCCCAGTGATTGATTTGCTATAGGATTTGCCTGGAGGTGACGTGAAGTGGAGCCTGTCAGGATATTTCTTACAAGACGTGACGCTGATTCAGTTTCTGAGGCCTGGGGAGCAGTCTCGTTGTAGGATTTGCTTGGGTGGGACAACGGTGCATCTAAAACTATGTAAGCCCACAAATACAAGCCTGAGGCTAATGATTGGTGTAGGAGTTTTCTAGGAGAGAAATTAAGGCTCACAGAGCAAAACCAGCAAGTGTGGTATGCGTTACCCCAGCACGTGTTCTTGAATCAAGATGACTTGTTGCTTATAGAGTTTCTTGTGATCATCAAGGCAGCTGAAAGTCTGGCTTGAGTAATTAAAATGCTAATTGGAAATTCACCATTCATCAGAGGAAATAGCAATGAGTTTCTTTCCTTCTTTCTTTTTTCTTTCTTTTTTTTTTTTCCTCCAGCATTTTCTGTCTTGTGGTGGCAGATGTTGGGGTTGTGAATTCATTGTCTGCCAGAGACACAGCAAAATCCTCTTTCCAAACTAGTTTTCTGTATTTTTGTTGATTGTCTGCTTAAATTAACCTTCTCTAATGAGATGAAAATACGCAGGGTATGTCTGTAATTTACTGTCTGTGAAATTAGTTAGTACGGTTATAATACATTCTGGTGGGTGACAGGGATTAGAGAGCTCTGTGAGTACCCAGGTAGAAGAGGAGGTGATGTGTATCTTTAATACATGGTTCTTAATGATGTGGGGGATTATCCTGTCTGCATATGTGCACACAAACACACATACACATACTTACTTACACTTACAGGACCGTTAGAAGACGCTGTGCCTGAGCTTGCACTGTCTTCTGAGCTGGCATTTACACCAGTGCAAAGTGAGTATAATATGGATGTAAAGTGGTGCCTCATCACCCAGTTTATATCCATCCTTCAGAGATGTAAGTGATCAAAGAAGCATCAGGGAATCGGCATATGCCAAAGTGATGCTTGCATGTTTAACATACAACATCTTGGCTTGCTGCCAAGGCACCTTCCAAACAAAAGCAAAATGTCTTTGGGATGAAGGACTCAAGGAGATGCATTGGGTCTTTGAGTAGCTGCCCCTTCAGTGTCCCCCTTGCTTAGTGTTATTGGGGAACGAGACTACATTTCTCTGGCAAGAAATGGCTTTTGCAGTAAGGTTTTCTGTTGCTGTACTGAATTTGGCTGTGGGCATGCCTGTCACTGTCCTCTGCTGCAGCACATGAGACTCATAAAAATTGTACTGATTGCCTTAAAGCCTTGCAGACTTCCAAAGAAGGTGTCTGGTCAAAAGGATTTGTCTGAAATTTCTCAGTTGTCCCACAAAAGAGCATTTGGCTGAAATCCTCAAAGAAAGGCTGATGACTTCTAATAAAAAAGTTTAAGCTTCAGTTTTGGATTTTTCTTCCCCTCTATCTTGCCTCTCCCCTATGTCTCCAAGGCTCACACTTCAAATATTTGGATCGAAACTTCAGATTTCAATTCTCTGGCTCGGTAAGATTGTGATGTTTGAGTTATCTCTGGCTCAGGTACAAATCAATGTGCAAACAAACAAACAAAAGCTCCCTCTTGAGACGCCACACTAAGACTTTACCTAGCGCAAAATGACGCAGTCCCCTGGGGAGCATAAAATGGCCACGCAGTTGTGCTGCTTTGCTTGGTTTCTAAACTGAGTGAGTGAGATCAGATAATTGCAGGGCTGCCAACCTACTGTATTTTAGGGCTAATTTATGGTAATAGGTGTTCGAAACACCCTCAACCCCCAAGACGTTCGTACACCTCCATTTTCTTTAAAAAAAAACTTCCTGTGTTTTCATGCTGAGCAGATAATCTGGATATTGTGTCTCAGATTCAACTTGGAGGCCGTAACAGAAAGATGAATAAAAACCTTCCCCTCCTCCTGACAACTTCTCCCGGGTTTGGGGGATGTTGTGAGAATGGATTTGTGCCTGTGGAACCCGCTGGGGACTCGGCGCCCGCGCGTTCGTGGACATGCCGAGCATGTTGCGGTTATAATGATGTGAGTCCCAAAGAAAATGAGAGTGTGCTAAGTTCTTTCTAACAATATCCGTTGCTTTAATAGAAGATATTATCACTGCTTGTGAGTCCCATCACATGTTAGACCTCGAGTCAGATGTGTTTACAACCCTGCACTTTGAAAAGGTGGAGGAGGGGCACTGTTCATTTGGGTTATTTGTGCTTTTTTTTTCCTAGCACAGTTATTACAAGGAAAAAAAGCCATTTACTCAGGATCAAGTTCAGATAGGTCCTGGATCAGAAGACTAAGCTTATATCCTGATATTTGGGAAGATTCATATCTAGGTCTGTATTTATTAGCGCAAATGAAACAAAACATATAAAAAGGTGAACAAACAAAAACAAACCAAACTGAAGCCAGAGCCCTGGATCCGCTCCTGAATTTGGAATGAGTTCAGACCTAGGTACAAACTTCTAATCCACTTTCTCATTCCTCCTAATTGTGATTTCGGTTGGACGTGTATCTAACATATGCCAATTATTTGCTTTTTTATAAACACAGCCCTTGCCCAAAGGTAAACAAGACAGAATAAACACAAGGCGAAGGGTGGCTCTGCATTACAATTTCTCTGACAGCAGAGACCGCTTAAGAGGATGCAGCCTTTCTCCAGCCGATCGGTCCTTTCCCCATGCTGCAGGTTGCTCCCCCCTCAGATATATCAGTGCAACTGTATGTAAGGGCTCAGGTAGATCAGTTTTATAGGATGTAGTTTTAAATGTGGCCCAGTGTCAGTACAGTCCTCAGGCAATTGCCTCGGTATACCTGGCGCAGTAAATTGAGTTGCAGTGTGGGAAGGAGCAGCCAGGGTGGGAAACCTTTTTTTAAAAAATTGGTTTTGCCCCTGAGAAATTACAGTGTGGTAGTGTGCGCTGAGCTGGTACGGCGTTCGTCTGCGCTCAGGCAGCCCTGGCGATGGGTTTTTCAGCCCTGGAGGAGACGGGTGGGGTGTGGAGCCCTTGGGGAGATGGGAAAGGTTGCTGGAAGAGTGGGAGGTCACAGGGAAACCCTGGCAGAAGGTTTTAAGGAGGAAAGGGGAGGCTTTAGGAAGAAACAAGGGATTGCCCAGTACTGCCAGGTAAAAATAGAGCTGGGTTAAGGGCACAGGTCCCTTTTTGCATGTAATGCTCTATTTTATCGGCGTGCTGCTGGATCTCAGAGATGGGGCCAACCTGCAGCTCTTCTGCAAAGCTGGAGATGCAGTTGCGGGGGAAGTCCAGAGAGCACAGTCACAACCCAAAGGAGGAGCTGAGGGGGTGTGTGTGGGTGGGTGTGTGTGTGGGCAAGCAATGGTACAGGAGGAATGGCTCCTCTTTGCAGGGAGGGACAAGCTCTCTGTGCTCCTGCAGCATCTAGGAGTCTCAGAAGGAGCGGGCAGGTCCCCGGGCAGCAGCCATGTCTAAAGTGATCTCTTTGTCTGACCCATTGTTCCTAAGCCATTTTGCAGGCTGGGCACCATTACTAGGGAAGTCAGTGGGGAGCAGGTTTCTTTTAACCTTGTGAGCTGTAAACTAGAGGGGATCTGTAGGAGAGAGGAGTGAGAGAGGAGTGAGCAGCCCACGGAAGTGAAATGGGCTGCCAGGCAGCTCCAGCCGCACGTGAAGAGGTACTTCCTAACCTAGGGCCCAGGTCACTTTTTCTTCCCACTTTGCAAATTGGCAGCAGTCCTCTCCCCATTCTGCTGCCGACCCAGACACAGTTTGTCTGAGACTGGGCTCTGCTTTCTCTTGTTCCTCTGGCAGAAACTGGCTTCCTCTCTCTTCTTCCCTCACCTGACAAGGATGCTGTTTTCCCTCATGTAACTGCATGACTCAAGTGCCACTATTTGCCTTTCAGTGCTATCAGCAGAAGTGATGTCAGTAGCTATTTTGGTAACCCTGAGGAGACCTCGCATGACCCACACCCATCAGCTACCGAGGCAGCGACAGTCTGAGCTTCCCCACCACTTTCTTCATCGTACTCAGCCCTGAGCATTGCTAGTCACAAGCAGGTTTGAGGGAGGCTGCCACCAGTGTAGTCAATTAATTCTGTTTGCCACTGTGGCTTTTGGGACCTGGCCTATGAAGAACAGGGTTTGCCAAGCTGTAAATCATCCTCTCTGTTCTGCATTTCTGATACAAAGGAGAATCTGGATTAGACAGGATGCAGGTTAACTTCTACAGCATCATGAATGACATAAAGGACATCCACTCTTTTCAGCTATGATCTCACCAGTTTTTTTAAACCAATATAGGTGCTAGTGCAGTGCTTATCTTATGAGGGGAAAAAAAAGGAATAAGCTCTTGTTCAGCGCCTACATTCATGCCAGAAATCTTGAAGGGGAAGGCGGGGGGTCAGGTATTACTGCAAAATAATCATTTCCCTCAGCTGGTGCAAACTAGTTTAGTTCTGACAATGCCAAAGTAATTGGCATAAGCTGTGAATCAGGTCTCATTCAGCCTAAGAATGATATCAGTGAAAATCTTCTAGTAGAAGGTGAACATCAAAGAGAAAAAGGGAATCAGAGGAAGGTGCTAACTAGAGTTACATTACCCATAACATCAGCGTTCATGTCCTGCAAAATTACTGCAAGAAATAGCGTGATATAGAGCTGCATGAAACAGGTCTCCTTGTCCCAAGGAAAATGAAGTTTTGACATTTTTCTCCATCTCAAACCAGGACGAAAACATAAAAATCTTGGAAAACTTTTGCAAAGCTACGTTCTTAAAAGAACTCTGCTTAGGCCGGTGAAAACATTTTTGTGTGTTTTTCTTTTCTGTTCTCTGGTCATGTTGGTGTTTTGGTTGAGTTTTTAATTAGTTGAAATGTTGTAAGAAAAATCATTTCAGGGGGAGGAGGGAACCCTAAAAATGTTAGCAAATGCCTGAAACTTCACTTTTTAGAAAAGAGGATTTATCAAAACTGACCCTTTCTTGCAAACAGTTCTGATTTCAAAGAACTGGAAATTCTAAAGAAAAATAGGCTTATTGAAAAGTTCCCGGGCAGCTCTTCTGCTGTCGCAGAGCCAGGCTGAAATTGCACCTCTTTTTTCAAGGCAGTGCACCTTTTTGAAGAGCTGTGCCGTCTGTAGAGACAAGTACCCACTCTGGGCTCAGTCCAGCACCAGCCTTGAGAGTCAATGCAGACATTGTGTGGATCCTCTTTCACAAAGGTCTGCCTCTATTCTTGCCTTGGTCTTTCATTCTCCTAGTGCAATGTAAAGGTCAGTCTTCATGAAAGTAGATATTTGCTCTTTGTGTTCAGGGGAAAAAATGTATAACCCTTGCATATTATAAAGGGCTTAGGAGACGTTAGTGGACTTTCTTTGTAAAGTTTCATGGACATGAATTCCTCCTCTATTACTGCCAAAACATGGTCAGAAGTGTTCCCACCTCCCTGCAGGTGGGGATGATACAAAAAGGTCGTTTTCTGGCAAGAATCCTGTCATTCTTACCTTGTTCCTGCGCTTGAGGCCGGGGCTTCTGCTGCAAAGCTTCAGCTTTCATTAGTGCACTTTATGCTTTCACAGAAAAGTTTATAGAAGGTCCTTGCCTTGGTCCCACATTAAATTCCCTCTTGAGCCCCCTGAGTTCAGGTTGTATTACATGGCTATTGTAAATTGGATAACAGCTGATCAATACACACTTGTCCTGAAGATGAATGACCCTGTATCAGATACAGGGCCTCTTCCGAGAGGAAGTGAGAGGTGAATTTGGGGCATAAAATGATGTGACATAAATAAGGATGGCCAGTTTGGGTTGGTAGTGTATGGTGTTGCAGGTACTCTTGAGCCCTGCTTTGCTGACTGGCTGTAGGGCTGCTAGCACTGACCATGGATTGGCAGAGATAGCGGGCTTGGGAAGAAGGGGCAGAGTGCCTGGAAAACATGCTTATTTGGATGGAGAAAATGGAAAAATGCATGCCGGGAGCTTGAGACTTGGGTCAAGCTTACCTTGATGAATACACCCTGGATGTTGGACGCTGCACAACTTGAGCTGAGAGAGGAAGGACTGATCGCCTTTAGAAAGATCACTCTGGTAGTGGGGGCAAAGTATTTAAAACGCAAACCCCAAGACCAGGTCTCTACCATTTAGAGTACAGGACTTATTCAGTTAGTTAGTAGCTACAGAAGGATTTTAATTCCTATGTGGGTCGGCCACTTAGGAATATTTTCAAGGACTTGCTTGTCAATGCAAGAAATTATGAATATAGTAGACAAAGTTTCCACCCAATCTGAGCAGTCTTGAGTTTAAATAATAACATTTCATCTTATTTAATGAACTGCCAGCCATCTCCTGAGGAAGACACTTTAATGAGTGGAGAACCATGTCCAATGCTTATTTATCTAAGTCAGGAGCACAGCTCTGATAACGATCTCTCTTTTCATCTGTGTGTCTGATTCGTGTATCTGTCAGGCCACTTCCTGATCCGCACAGAGGTAATTTGCATAAGAAAGGAGGAACATGTTTAATGGTCACTAGGTTTCATTCTTCACAGCTGAGGGAACTTCAGCTCCTTACCAAAGTAGACTGAATGTCAATGCAAAGTGTGCTTAAAGGAAGAAGAAAGTGGAGGAGGTGGAAGCGGGGAGAGGCCAGGGTTGATGCTCCAATTCACGTTCATTGGGAAGCACTCCTATTGACTGCATAGTGCAACTGGTTCAGTCTGGAGTAACTACCAAAACAGGGGGAACCCAGTATGGTAAAGACTACTCAGAATTGATTCATTATTTGTCTAGCTCCCTATGCTGGTTAAGAAACAAGAATTGGAAATTCTGTCAGAGAGAAGAAATTTCTTCTAACTGGCATGCCTGAAGTCCAGTCGATGAACTGCATAATATAAGAAAAATACACAGGTAAAAGTTGGGGAGGTGAAACTGGACACAGGCTTTAGTGTAGTTGATAACACAGAATCTAGGCTTCTGGCATGCACTTAGATCAGGGGGAAACATTGAAACTGCCAAACTTTAGATACTAATAAAACATCTAATTAAAGCAATTAGTCTCCCCTGGAACCATGCATAGGCAGTGACAAGTCAATGCTTCTCTCCGTTGCCTGTAAAGGGAGCTAGGACAGACTGGCTTTTAACTAAGGCAACAAAATTAGTGCATAGATTTTGGTAGAGTATCACTACCCCCTCAGGTAGTAACTGAGCCCGGATGAAGCATGGAAGTGATCTTCAGCAAACCTCAGATACAGTCCAGAGAGGAGAAAGATTTCTCCATAAGCAGTTTTTCACATGTAGTCTAAACTCTGTTAATATGTGTGGAGAGAGGCATAAGATATCTTCCTTTATGAAGCCTATCTCTGTGAAAATGTTAGAATAACTTTAAAAAATGCAGTTTCCCAATATCCTCTGTCATGTGTGACACTTCCTGTAACTCTTCTGCACAAGTAACTATTTTGTGGGATAAAGATAAATTACTCACTAGACTGGAAGCTGATACTTGCTTAAGCAGTGTTCATTGAGTCATAGAAAAAAGAATTGGAAGGGACATCGAGAGGTTAGCTAGTCTACCTCTGTGCCCTGAGGCAGGACCTATTTTACATGTCGTTCCCAAGGCAGTAAAATCTTACATCTGTCTTCTGGTGTGCGGGTTAACCATCCCACTGCTCTCAGCCTTTCCTGGTTTTGAGACTGTCGCACTGTTAGACTCTTCCGTTTGTCCATGTATCTCTGACCTTGGAGGTTTACAAGACTTGACTGGACAAAGTCCTGAGCAGCCTGGGCTGAACTCAGTGTTGCCTCCACCTTGAGAAGGAGATACTGGATTAAATGACTTCCTGGTCCCTTCCAAACCGAATGATTCGATGACTCTACAGTTTTTGTCAGGGGATGCCCAAAACCCACGCTCAGGTGGAAGCCAGAGTGCTACGCTGAGCTGAGTGGAGGAATCACAATACGTGTTGTGGAATTAAGCTATCCCAGTTTGACACCTGCCTTCTTCCAAAGGCATGATATTATGGCCTCAAATTCAGATTCTGCATTCCAACTCCCAAATTCTTTTGCACAGGAATTACTTCTCTACCTCTTATACTTAAAAAGGATTATGTTTTAAGAGCTTTCTAGAAAATTTTATCTAGTCTTACCAGATGTTTGCATAGTTGAGAAAGATTCAATATGGGCAAACAGTGAATAGTCGTAACCAGTAATAAGTACGTTTGCTGTCTCCAAAGCATTAATTTTCAAAAGTTGAGAGAAATTACAAGCAGAATTGATTAGAAGAGAAACTGCAGGCAGAGAAAATGCTGATTGCAATTGGGGATTCTACAAGAGGAGTTTATTAGATAGCCAAAACATTACAATTTCATATGAAGTAAGAAGACAACTTTGGCTGTAAGCCAACCCTTGATCTGTTGCAAAGGAAGACAGCGATGAGAAATCTGTATCAATACATAAAAATTACCTATGGAAATTCAAGATGAGAAGTGGAAGATGATCAGTGCAAATAAGGAGTTAAGAAGTGCAGTGAGCTGATAAGGGAGGCTGAAGACTTCAAAAAACAAGCCTGATTAGGAGGGCAAAGAAAATTAGTGGGGGTAGAAATATTTTGCCTGTGGAGATCAAAAGAAGTCCTAGCAAAGCACTCCTGAATGGATATGGCAAAATTATTAATAATGAGAAGTAGATACATTCACAAAAGCAACAATTCTGGTACTGAGAAAGTAGCAGGCGTACTACATTATATGATAATGATGAAGTACTTTATAGTACTTTAGTAACTAAGATATTAAACATCTACTGATGGAAATAACAGTTTAAAATCAGCAGATACAGATAGCTTGCACCAAGACCCTTTGAAGAATTAGAGGAACTTCCTTTTGGTTTGCTGACTTTAACTTTTAGTAAACCTTGCACCATGATAATTCCTGAAGAATGGTGACCAGAACTACATGACAATTTTGTACCAGTATTAAAAAAAACTCCAGCCAGCATCAATATCCTGAGGCGAGGAGGCAGAGGGAGGGGAGGAGGAAATGAAGAGGAGAGGTGACTTAGGGTTAGGGTTAGGGTTAGGGTCTAAAAGGTTCGTTAGGTAGTTATATGCTAGATAGTGTGGCATCAGTCTTAGGCAAAGGAATGGGAACACATAAGCAGATGCCAATTAATAAGAATCAAAAGGTAGAAAGAAAATCAGCATGATTTTGTGGAATCAGATCTTTTCAAACAGTTTTATTCTTTGATATTATAGTTTTGATTGATAAGAGTATATGTGTACAAACATAATGGATTGACTTCTGTCAGCTTTTGTTTAAGTAACTCCTGGCCCTCTGATACTTTTGGGTACTACTTTCATTATAGGTGAAGAACATTTACAAATGCTAAAAGCAGGATAACTACCAGTCTCAAAAGATTATTGGATAATCTGCAAGAAAAGCAAGAACACTTCTAAGGGTCTACATAGAGATCAGTACCAGAACTGCTGCTTTTCAGTGTTTATCATCAATGATTTGTAAAGTAAATCAGGGAAGGAAAGGTGACTTAGAAACCCTTGAAGCTCTTTACAGAGACCTGCATGGGGACAAAGTACCAGCTACTAAAGGACTCTTCAATCTGGAAAAGGCATAAGGAGAATCAGTGTCTGGAAGCTGAAGACAGACAAATTCAATTTAGAAACCAGGATATTTCCTTTTTTGAGTTACTTATTCATTTATTTGTTACTTAAATAGTGAGGATGATTAGCCATTAATGCAAACTGTTGCAGGAAGATGTAGGATCTCAACCACATTTGAAGGAGGGTGAAGTTTGCAGAGGCCCAAAGCTAATCGCCACAGCCTCCTCTGCTAGTCAGTGAGGGGAAGCAGACTCCTCCAGCTTACATATGGCAAATTCTTGCTTCAAATAATCCTGTGGATAGGTCCTTTTCTCCCCATTGAGTATAAAGAGAGCTCCACTCAGCTGAGTGTAAGCTGTTGTGAACACTCCTCTCCCCCTCCCTGGTGTCCTTGGGTCAAGATTGGGTGTCCTCGCCTGTGACACTTCAGAGTGCACTGGCTGCTGCAGTGGTGAGCATGCTGGAGGCTCATGTGCCATGCTGTTGTCTTCTTGTTAGTCTGTATGTGTGTTTAATATAAGTAAGAATGAAGTGGAATAGAGAAGTGGAGTCAGCAGCTCTCTGCCAGCCTCTGCCTGAGCCTTCCTGCCTTCATTAAGGCTCTGTGTGTTTTCTATTCCTCCTATACAGGGAAAGGCAGGTAGGAAGGGTTGTCATGTTTTAGGGGTATCTATTCTTATCCTTTCTCTCTTCTTGCCAAGCTATCCCCTTTCTCCTGCGCCTCTCAGGTTATGGCAATGCAGTGCCAGGAGAAGGTGACCCACTGTTGGGATTGTGTGGGCCACTGAGGTGAAGAAAATTGCAGGGAATGGGTTTGTCACTAGTGCCACTTGCAGGGGACCTGCTGGAAATGGCAAAGAAAGAGTTGAAGGGAGAGAAAGAGGGAAGAGGAGGGAGAGCGAGAACATACAGCTGTTAAAAATTCAAAAGACAGGAAATAAATCTGACCTCCCTTGAGACCAATCTGAAGCCCGAATTGTGTATTCCACGCTGCCATCAGGACAGGCTTGGGAAGGTCATTTCGTCTTTTATACCTGGGCCCAAGGCAATATGGTTTGGGTACAGCTGAAATTAAAATAAGAGACAGAGAGAAACTTCAGCTCCCTCTTGGGCCTAAAAAGTTTGCATCCAGCACAAGGCAGAGTTGGAAGAATTGTGTCCATCCTGTGCCTGCTGCCTCTTTTGGGCAAATGCTAATGACTGGCTGATGGGAATGTGCCTGTCTCCTCTTCCCCTGGCTGCGCTCGCTGCCTGCCCCACAGAATGGCATTAATCATGTCAGCTCCCCTTTCTACAAGAGTGGCTGCTTTAATGGGAAACTCCAGCCAGCCTCAGTATCCTGAGGGGAGGAGGCCGAGGGAGGGGAGGAGGAAATGAAGAGGAGAGGAAAGCGTGTAGCGAAGAGGTAGCTAATGATGAAAGCTGTCACAGGCTGCTCCAGAGCGAGGATTTGCTGCAGATAAGTCAGAGAGAGGAGACTGGGTTTGTTTTGAATGGCCAGTGGCAATAGGGGTGTTTAGTTGGATCTGCAGTGGTGGAGCTGGGAGAGGTCTCAGCAAAGCAGAGAGGATGGGGAGTGATGTGGCATGGCTGAGCTACAGTCGCACTTGCCAGAGAAGGTGGAGGGAAAACCAGACCAAAGATGAAGTATTTGGACCTGGAGTGCAGGCTGGGGAGAGCCAAATAGAGAGAAAGCTGCTATAGGGATGCAGTGCTGCTGGACGGGGGTCAGATCGGAGTGGGTGGGGGTGGAGTGGAGGAGAGGGAACCAGCCGGAGAAGATCTGAAGGAAGGACTCTGCTCGGTGGCATCTGCCCTGCTGGTCGTCGTGGTGTTCCCTTCACATGGGATAGCTGAGGCAGAGTGCTGGCTTGGTTTCTAGGTCCCCCCAGGCTTTTCCGTGCCTGCGTGCATTCTGGCAAGGAGTTGTTTCTGTCTAGAGCAGCAGGGCTCCACCATCCAGTGTTCCTGCCTTTCCGCTGAGATGCATCGGAGTGCGGTCCAGCGGGAGGGATCTCCGTGGTTTGGAGGCACCTGCCTGTTCCTGTTTGGATTTGTGCCCATGGGTGTGCAGGTAACTCTGGGAAGGCAAGGGAGAGATGTTTAGTGCAAGGTTCACCAGTGACTAGGCACACCTGTTCTTATGTTTCTTTTCCCTCTCCTCCTCCTCTTTCTCCCACTCATCTGTTTCCCTGACTGTTCCCCTGCTCCCTTGACAGCTTGTTATTAGAAACATTTCTGCATATTAGTTGAAATTAAGTTAAACAGTGCCTTGTAAACCAGCGTGTGACTGACAGGTTTCTCAATGTACCTGAACAGATGAGATGCATCTTTTCTCCGTAGCTTGCATAGTGCTGTTGTATTCTACCTTGGGTTTGAGCTTCTGCACCTCTTTTTTCCCCATTTCCCAGGTTAGATG
Source organism: Dromaius novaehollandiae (assembly GCF_036370855.1). Classification (NCBI taxonomy): domain Eukaryota; kingdom Metazoa; phylum Chordata; class Aves; order Casuariiformes; family Dromaiidae; genus Dromaius; species Dromaius novaehollandiae. Next base: position 6,272,567 of record NC_088117.1, read on the forward strand.
AACAGCATGTTCACTGGCCAATATATACAGAGAATGAGTTCCCTGGAGTCCCATCCTGTCCCCTGCCCTGGGCTGTTTGCCCTTCATTTTTTAGCAGTAATTCCCAGGGGACAGATGGAAGCCATCAAAGGCCTCTGATATTTTGTGCATCTCAGCACCTGAGCTGAAACCCATGAAAATCGGTGCGAAGGAAGAATCAGCCGATGTAAGAATTACTGCCTCCCTCGCTCAAGAGCCTAGACATTCTTTAACTGTATGAAGTAAGGCAGGACTGGCTCTGCCCCAGGATTGCTTCCATTTCTCAAGAACTGAGAGCCTGGAAGAGGATAAATCAAGTGCGGGTGTACACGAAGTGCTAGAGAAAAGCTGTCTTGGTATTATAGGTCCTTCCCCACAGAAGGATGTGCCTACAAGCCCCAGGCTGTACAGTCAGAAAAGGATGATAAGGCTCTGTGAAGAATGTGTCCTAAAATAGTCCCCCAGACCCCCCAGCCTGTGCTCAGGCCTTTTTTCTTGGGTCTCTATCTGCCCAGGATTCCAGTTACTTAATGCTGCTTAGACACCCAGGTTGTCTCGCAGAGGATGAAGCATCTTGTCCCACGAAGGCTGTAGCCTATGGCCGTGGTAGTATTAGGTCACATGAAGTACGTAATGATGGGTGGTAATACAGAGAAGGCGATTATCGTAGCCCCTAAAAATACGCTCATCCTGGGGAATCCAGCCCTGAAGACCTGGCAGCCTGTCACACAGTGGAAGGAAGCGAGGGCAACAGAGTACAGGTAGCATAAGCAGCGTGGGAAAACCCTCCATGTATGTGGTAAATTGAACCTGTGGAATTTATTGTCACAGGATATTACTGAAATGAATAATTTAGGAAGAATCAAAGAGTTTGCAACCTCATTGAGAGCTGTGTCCAGACAAAACATGGTACAGGTTGAAAATTATAATGACTAAATCTTTACAGCATAATCTAATTATCAGCCAGGGTTAGGCAAAAATGACCTCCCCTGGGAAGAAATGCACAATTAGATGTGTTAGATCTGAGTTGATGAGCAGGTATGTTAAACCTTCTTCTGAATCACCCAGTAGTGAAATTTTTATCAGACTGCAGTAGCAGATCAGACAACTCTTTGCTTCTCTTCTTGCCATTATCTTGTTAGCTCTTGAGACAAAATATTTTATTCCCTTTCACATGGAAATGTTTTCAAACAATATGTCAGAGGTCTCAAATATGATTTCACACTCACTTGTGAAAGTGTAGCCTCGAACAGGCTCTCTGTCTGACACTTTCTAGGTGGCTGGTCAGCCTGGTATGTCATTGCTTGGTTAAATCTTGGCTTCCAAGAAATTCATTTCCCAGTATAAATTTTGTGGGGATCGTTTATTGGACTTTGGCATACACAGTCTTTTTCAGAGCCCACTGGAGGTGGAAGAAGTTTCCTATTGACTTTGGATATCTCTGTCACATCTTTTCTTCTGAAGGTCTCAAATTGTTTTGGAAGTATAAAGACGTGGTGATGTTCTGTGCATGGTTCAAGGCTGGATAACACATCGGAAATGCAAGAGGTAGACACAGCTCCCATGGGACACACACAGTCCTGATGCCGTCAGGGCATTTGGCAGCAGAGCTGTGGGATCATCTTCTTCCCACCACAATCAGATTATGTGACTGTGAAACAGGTCTCACATCAGGTGACCTGATGGGGTCAAGCTGCAGATGAAGAATAGTATTTGCTCCCTGTCTGCGTGTTTGCACCTATTCTGTTTTGGGAATGTTACACTCGCCGCCACTGTGATGGAGAAGGCTGTTGTGAAGAATAAGCCTCTGAGGTCTCTCTTTCTCTCTCAACCCCCACAAACACTAAATCTTTGCCTAATTCTGAAGCTTTTCCTAGAAGAGTTGTTCTCAAGTTGCTTCCCACCTCTCTGAGTCCTGGCATGTGCCAAATAGAGCACGACAATGCAGAAAGAGTTGTAACGCAGCCTTACTGGAAGCAGCCATGAGCGTTGTGACCCCAAGTTTAGCAATCAGTGGTCTAAGGTATCAACCAAATACACAGCACATGTAACACCTCTCCCTGGGGATTAGAGATGAATCCCGTCCTGTCTATGCACCAGCATAGCGTCTGTTGTTGTTGCTTAGCTGTTCATATTATGCTACTTTCATGGGAGCCACATTCAGAAGACACCAAAAATGCCCTGCCAATTAAGAAAAGACCTCATTTTCCTGGACATGTTTTCCATGCTAGTGGGCTCAGTGCATTAGCATTACATTCCTTTTCTGGGTCTGCGTGTGGTTACGATCGAAGCAAAGATCCGCATCAGACTGACAATGTGTCGACTAGAGCGGCAGGGGAACGTGCTCCGTCGGAGATACTCTCCATGTCTGCAATCGGCGTCAGAACCGGAGGGCCTCAGGCTGACCCTCCGCCTGCTCCCTTGTGCTCAGAGCATTTTCACAAACGCTGCTGATTGCAAACTGTGGCTGTTCTCTCCAGCAGCGGAGGGCCCAGGTGTTGTTTTATTTTTGGGTGTATTCTGGAATCCACTGCAGGCTGTGAACTGGCATCTGCAGAAGGATTGAAAAGCAATGAAGTGCTCCTCTTCACTTACAGATGTCATTTTCCTCCACATAACCTGGCTTTCAAGGATCCTGGGCTGTGAGGTCCTGGTTGGTCAATACGTGCAGAGCTAGCTGCAGCAGTGATATGTGAGAGGAAGAGGGAGGTGTTCATCCATCTATCCAGCATCCCCAGTCTGCTGATTTCATGAGAGCCACGCTGCTATGGGTGGTTATAGAGGAAAGGGGATCATCACAGCCACTTTCTGCACTCTCCTCCCAGGAAATTCCTCTCTGAAGACTTGCTTCTCACCTCCAGTGCTTGAGTTTGCACAGATGGGAAGTGTCGGGGTATTTTGTGAGAAATGGGGTGCAGGAGCCACAAACAAGGGACATAAAACCCTCAGTGAGGCTGGTGCCCTTCCAGCAGCCTAGTTCCACCATCTCGCTCCCACTCTGTGACCTCGCAGGAGCTCAGTTAACACATCTCAGAACAGACACATCTGGGATATGGTGTCCCCAAGTGGGAGAGAGGTAAGAGGGATGTTCTGCAAATGTGCGAGGTGCAGAGCCAGCTCTGAGTCTCACCTCCCATGTGCAAGGCTTGACCATCTGCCCCTGAAGTAGAGGTTAGCAAAGCAAAACTAAGTCTGTCAGAACTGCTAAAAGTCATGCGTGGCTTTGGGAGTCACGGAGTGGATGTGGCTTGCAGATTTAATTTCCCAGCAGAGCCAGCTCTAGGTGTAAGCAAGGCAGGTAGCTGCTTGTGACAGCAGACTGCTTGCAGCAGTAAAATGTCCGTGGCTCTGCTGAGTGCTTTGCCTGTGCCAAAGCCATGGCAAGCCAGGTTGGTTGTTGCTGGTGAGGGGGTGTTTGGGCATTAGCCAGTGGAATTGCTACATCAGGGAAAAGGCTGGGTCCTTACACGGAGCACTCCTCTCTCCCACCATTCCTCCCTCATGTGCAGCAAAAACGGATTCAGTCTGGCCTTTTCTAATTCTGATCTCAGGTATGTTTGCTGGATATCAAAAAACTTTTTGGCACTGGCTCTTTTCCTAATTTATTCTACAAGAGCTGCATCAGTGCTGCTAAGATTTTTAGCTTGATTATTGCAGAGATGCATGTAGGTACACTGCATCTTTCCAGAAGGGTGTTAATAATAGCTCTGAGTGATGAGAAGCAACACAAAACATCATTGCTGCAAAGTCTGAGAAATGGGAGAAGAGACCACCCCAAAACCCAAGAAGTCTGAGACAAGACTGGGCCTTGCTGCCATTCCTGGTGCTATAAACACACCTACAGCTCACAGTGTCAGGCCTACTGCTATGTATGTAGGCAAATAATGAGAAAATGATGGAAGTGAAGAGTCTTGTTCAACTTTGCAGGAGTTAGGAGCAGACACATTTCCCACTGCTCTGGAATGGACAGTACTCTGACTTAATCTCAAAATCATTTAGCTCATACCTAGTGATTTCCATTTGTAATCTGAAAGCATTTTACACTGGAGGTCAGTGGTATTGTCCATATGTTGCAGGTGGGGAAACTGAGGCACAGTGAGCTAAGAGCAGCCTGCAAAACCTGACTTGACCTCTTAACAACAGAGCTGAACATCCAAATCATGTCTCCAGAAGCCTCGTGCAGTGAGCTGCTGACCAGACTGCCTTCTGCTTTCTCAGCAGTCCTGTAACTTGTTCTTTCTGCTGGCTGGACAGTGATTTGAAGGACCACCAGGATAACAGGCTGTTGTAAAGACTGGATCTTGCTGGTTTTAAAGTAGAGAGGAACATGCCAGGACATAAATAAGCAGAGGGTTTTACTGGATACATAACCTCTTGTTTTCTGAAAGCTGGGATATATGCGCTTGTCTCTGGCCCATCATTCAGAGTATCTGAATGAGTGGCCCTTAACACCTTCTTTCAGTTATCTTCAGTTGCTTTCCACAAAAAGCTTTTCCCACATCTGCTATGTGAAGGGTAGCCGTTCAGTTCTAAAGCTGTTTTGTTTCTTCAGGGAAAGGTCCCCAGGATCTTATCTGTTCTACATCAGTCAAAGAGCCTTCCTTTCAGCAAGTAATAACGAAGATAGTATTGCAGTACCCTAGATGAATGCCATGGCACTCTTTTGGTCTTTCTCAGAGTTGAACCTAGCAGGGAGGCAACCTTGTATTTGTCAGGCTGCCTTGCTCCCTGGATAGAAAACAGCAAACTTTTGATCTCCTTTTAGGGGGGTTAATTTTTTTCCACTGCTTCCCTCATATTTGCTCATTTGGATCTGGGAGAAGTTCAGAGGAGACGTTTAGACAGAAAGTGCGGACATCTGTGTATATAGAACATCTTCAGGTAGTGAAAATCACAGGGCTGTCAGCAGTGCTGCTGCTGTGTTAGACCTTCACCAGAGCTACTACCATGCAAAGGACAGGGTAAAGGAATGAGTACAGATGTTAGGGAGCAAGATAGAGAAAAAGATGGGCTCAGAGCAGTGAAGAGGAGATTAAAACATGTCTTTCTGCAGTAATATCTTGCTGGATGCTGTCCTGTTCGCCTCTTATCTATAACCTTCATTCTTAACACCATTATTTCAAACTTTAAAGCTCCGTTGCTCTTGATATTATTTTTAATGACCAAGTGAAACAACATTCATGATGGTGACAACCCCTATGTTTCAAGCTATCTCAAAAGTCATCTACTTTCAGTGTTTTCCAAACAAAACATTTTGATTTTTTGAAAACTTGCTTTAGTGAAGTTGTTCTGTGAAGAGTTTCAAAAATTTGGCTTTTCTTCATGAATCAGATTTTTTTTAGAAGAATTTTAAGATTTCTGTTAGAAATAAAATTCTGACTCTTATCCAAATCTAATTCTACCTGTGTGTGTAAAAGGGAAACCAGTGGAATGGCTCAAAGAGAGGAATTCCTTCATGAAGATCAATGCAAAATCTTTCCCAAGTGAGATTGAGGAGGAATGGAAAGAAAGCTTGGAAGAAATACTGTAAATCTTTGAGGGTATATTGCAACAACCACAAAAACAGCAGCGGTATGCTGTCTGTGGAAGTCTTATTTTTTAATAAAGATCCAAAAAGAGAGGGAATAATAAAGGAGCATGGGAATTAACTTACTATTAAAAGTCGAGGAATGCAAATATTGCAAATTAGATGATGTTATTACTTACCAAAAATGTAGAGAGTATAATATAAAAAGCAGTAGAAAAAGATGTGAAAAGATCGTGTAAGGACCTGATCCTGGCTATGAAAAAGCTAATATTGATACCCTAAGTATCAGGGCTGGAAAGAGCGGAAGAGCAGGAATTGCAACCCACGGGCCTTAGAAAGGACACACAGCTAACGCCTATAAGCCCTGTAGAAAGAAAGGCAACAGCTTACTGAAGGTGAAGCTACAAAAGAGAAAACCTGTGTCAGATAAAGAACAAGCTGGAAGTTGGTGTAAGAGGAAAGACTATCAAAATATAGAGCCTCAAATACTCAGAAAATGGTCAGAGCAATGCTTGAGTGAAAAACAAAAACACTCAATAAAGAAAGGCTGCAAACTTACAGCAGTGGCCAATAATGTGTGCACAAATAGCCTCTGAGTGAAAATTAGGGAAGTCTGCAAGTATTAAACCAAATCAGACCTTAGAGGAAAGCCTAAAATTTTAGGAAGACAAAGGCAGAGCTGAAATTCTCACTAAAAGAATCAATCTAGGTAGACAGAAAAGGTGAGCCTAAATAAGAGACTTTGGTACCAGCCATTCTTGCAGAAAGCCCCAGTGCACAGGCTTATAAAATATACTGTGTTTTAGTCTAGTCAGTTTGGCAGGCATGAGTCAGGGCAGCAGTCCAGCTGACAACTCCGATCAGCCCCCAGCAGCGTCTTATGGAAAGGGTGTTCCACCCTGACATACAAGGTAAAGGTGGGCAAAGGTAGAGAAGCTGTTTCATGCCACCAGAAATGTCTAAGGCATCTGGGAAGAGCAGAGGTGAGATGATTTATTTGAAGAAAGGTGACATTCTGCATTGAGGACTCTTGGAGCTAGATTCACTCTTTAGGAATGACAGGGTTAAAGGGGAAAGTGCTGAATTCCCCTCAGTGCCCAAAGAGCAGAGTATTTCCTGCAATGGTATGACAGTAAGAGAGAGCTGTTGGATTTGGGAAGACTGGCATCAGGGATGGCCCCACCAAAGGTAGTTGCTCTCCGTACAAATCCTTTGAAAGGGTGCCAGGGACTCTCCCCATCCTTTGAATCAAGCTGAATGGTCCACACTGGAAAACCCATAAAGGCCTAAAGAGTAGGAGAAGAAATGTATGCCCTGGTAGAAAACCCATGCTAAATCCATTTGCACACAGTGAACCTGATTTTTGCTAGGGTCTTTGCTGCATGGGTCCAATGGTATTCTGCCGTTTTTCAGAGGTTACTGCCGTGTTGCAGGACAGAGTGGGCCATGGCTGCCCTCAGCCTCTGCAAGACTGCTGGGTCAGACTAAAATCGATGTCTGTGTTAACACAGCAGGCTGTGACCTGCAGTAGCTGAGGGGTGGACACATCACCCCTTCCGCCCCCACTGTGACAGGCCGCACACGCTGGCCAGGGGAGCGAGCAAGGCAGCGGGCAGCAACCTCCCCAGTCGCCCCAGCATGAATTTCAGTTCAGCAGCTTCCTCTGGACCACATGGTGTTAGGCAAGCTGTGGAGGCCCATCTGAGTAACACTTCATGGAAATTAGCTTATTGTTAGTCCATCAAGAGGGAATCAGCAAAGACAAAGTTATTTGTGCTAAACGGTAGTGTGTGTTAATAGCGAAGACCAGAAGGGAGCCGGTGCTGGTTCCTAGCCTTCCTGAGGCCACCAGCTTGTTGTACTTTCTGTCTTGAACTTCCTCATTGTCCTGAAGCTTCTTAATTGTTTCTACCCTTAGCTCCCAGCAGGGGCTGATCTGGGAGGTGACAGGAGAGGCCTGGTTAGGAGAGGTTTACAAACCAGCTGTCCTTGCTCCTTGCAAGAGCCTGGGGAGAGGTGGTGTCAGGGCACAACTGTGGGAGAAATGAGGAGCCTGCTTGTTCCTGCTGGTCCATTATGATTTCAGCAGGAGGGCTGGGACCTTAGGGGTTTTGCTAGGTTGAAGACATGGCAGGGGAGTTACCTATTGAACCCGGGGAAGACCTTAAGAGTTAGGGAAGTGGCAGTTCAGGAATTGTTGCCCAAGTTGTCTTAGGGAGCTTTAAAATAGAACATATCGGAAAAAAAAGGATGGGACGTGGAAAGTTATTTTCCTTCTCTTTTTCTTTTCCTATCCCGAGGCTCCCCACTAAGTGATGACTTCGTGTAATTAAAATGAACAAAGTAAATGGCAGCAATCCATCTTCACAATCACAGCGTTTTCTCCTTCCCTTTGTTGAAGTGCTTTGTTCATCTCAAATTGGTTAAAAAAAAAGTAAAAGTTAAAAAAAAAAAAATACAGAAATTGAAGTTGAATAGGTGCCTGCAGGGGCTGTATTTTTAGCAGCTCATCAGTTTGTGGAGAAGCTCAGAGGTTGCATATTCTAATTGCCAACCTGGACGTGGAAAGCAGGACAACTGAAAGAGTGTATGTGTTGGGGGGGGAGGGGGGGAGTGAAAAAGTCAAAGCAGGGAAGGAAGAGATAATTGGCACCTTTGCTACTTACAGAACTTGGTGGGACACCGTGTGGTGAGGCCATCTGCCTAGTGTTCATGGCACAAGCGCCCGGTGAAGGACTCTTGTGGAATCCATCTGCAGGAGGGATTCTGCCTCTTCCCTGGCTGGAGCTGTGAATGTTTATGCCTCCACTCTGGAGAGGCTGGATCAGGATATTTGCAGATGGGGCATGTCAGATCCAACTGAGATACTGGCTGGGAGAAGGAAGTGCGCAAAGGGAAAATGACAAAACAGATCTAACAAGAAGGTAGAACTGAGGGCCGTCTCTGAGCTCAGATCTGGGAGCCTGGCTTCTAAGAATGATTGAGGTGCAAAGTCTGTACAGCCTTAAAACATTAATCAGGCTCCATTCAGCCCTGGATCTACGCCCAGGAAAGTCCATATGCAGGAGGTTGCTGTGATAGGGGGTTGTTGACTTCCTCTGTTGGTGTCTTTTCAGAGCAGAAACAGGACTCCATCATGGGAAGCAGTCTTGGCCGGGACAGAGGAGGAGGTGCTTAGTCTATCCTTGCACCATCTGAAATGGGCATGGTCCCCCCCCCCTCCTTCTGGCTTTCATGCTCTGCAACTCTGGGTCTTGAAATGGGGCTCCCAGAACTGCTGGCTGTGTACTGACATCTCAGCTGATGGCCTGTGGGATGCTGGAGCCCATGGGGTTGGAGGAAGAGAGAAGGCTGTCGTGCCTTTTTCTTGGTATTCTGGCAGGTTTTTGGCTTGCTTTCCTGATAGACTATTTTCATCTCCCCTGTCTTCCTTCCTTCCACACAGACCTCATTTTTCCCCAGGGACTATAGCTAAACTCGCTCTTGTCTGTAATCCCAATTGGTTCATCAGCTCTTTGGAGCATTTCCAAGCAGACAGAAAAAGATGGTCACATGCGTAGACCATCTGATGCTATATATGTAAAAAATATGCTATGTGCAGACTGGACCACAGTGAACGGGCCTCGCTATGGCTGCCGTTACAGTGTCTGGACTTTGTTAGCACCCTTGTTACAGGCAGACAAACAGCATCACAAAACTCATCTCTCTGCATGAAAGGCCCAGACCCAACACAAACAGAGCAAGCGATACCTAGCAGGAAAGGCATTGGGGGTAACTGCTAATTTGCTGAGATAATGGGTAATGTGGATGGAAGTAGGGCAGATAAACCAAAAAACAGGGGTACTAACATATGTAAACAGTGCTGTAAGGACAGCACTTGAGGGTGAAATGGAGAAAAGTATGGCCATGGCTGACTGCAAATCGTATCTGATTTGCAGAACGAATACTGAGTGGAGCTGCTAAGGTCATCCTTCCATATTTATGAGCTTGCTAATGTCCTTGCAGTCTGGTTACTCCCCAACTGGATACTTAAGAGCTAAGTTTCCCTGAACCTTAGACCCCAGTATAAAAGGAGGAGTTAAGACGCAGCTTCTGCTGCTCAGCCGTGTGGGGAGGCACACTTGATCCGCAGGAGGGCATTTTAATGTAAGCTCCTGCCCGCACTTAGCACCCCCGTTCTCCCAGCGAAGTTGGCTGTATGAGCACAACCTTGATACTGGCCTTTGGGATGCTCCCGACTGACAGATTAGTCACGCTGCCGTGGTTCGGTTGCTTTCGGCTGCCTGCAGGGCTGTCACTTCCTCAGTCTTCAAGGAAGAGCCAGTGGGCTGAGGAGGCTCCGGTCCCATCTGCTAGCAAAACCGGTAGCAGGGAAAGAGCAGCAGCTAGGGGGGAGGTGCTGGAAGGGGGGAGCATTGGATTCCCGTGATAATTAGGATGGCTGCATCATCACTTATGCAAATAGGGGAAAGCAAGAGGCTTTCTGTAGCAGAGCAGTGCCTGAGTGGAGGAGAGAACGGAAAGACAGAGCTGTTCTCTGTCAAGGAAAGAAGCTGGACTGTGCAAAGGAAATGCCGTCATTTAGGACACTTACTTTCTCTGTCCAGAAAAGGCATGAACAGGAGCCCTTCAGGCCAGAGGTTCCTGGTCAGAGCTGTCTATAGTCCTATATATCCATGCAACCCAAAGCAAGGTGGCTCAGGCAAATGCAAGCCAACTCTATGACTGGTCATTCCTCAACCCCTCCTGTCCCTCCTCATGTCCCAGGTCTGTTTCACTGCCCCTGTGACACAGCAGCGTTGCAACACACATGGTCTCTCAACTTCCACGTTTGCTCAGAGGGGTTCTAAGCTGGTGGTAAAGCAGGTGCAGTGTAAGGCCTGTTACATATAACTGAGCTGTTCTGGCACCTACCAGCCTGAGCTATCCCCCCAGCCGCAGGGTGATTTTTCTTCCTTCCTCACTATTGATCCCTGAAGGACGTAGCTCTGTTACTCTCAGTGGGAAGGTTTGAGTGATACAGTGGTGTTACAACACCAGCCTCTTCCAGTGTCTGATACCATTACAGATGTATTTGTGCTCATTTTCTTCCACTTGTACTTTCAGCTTGGCAAGATATCTGCCTGCCTGCTACAGAGGAGGAATTCAAAGGAATGCTGCTCAGCAACCAGCTGTGGCTACCCTCTCCCCCTCTTCTGCTTGGACTACCAAGCAAGATCGCAGCTGATTCTTTCACATAACACTCAGCTTATGGATTTGAAACGTAGGATTCATGACCTCTGTGCCTCCAAGGTGGAACTGGATAGACCTTGAAGAAGTCAATGACATGAAAGCAGCAGAAGACTTCCTGTCATCTTCTGTCCATCTCCCTGCTGCTTAGCAGGCAGAGACCTCAGCGGAAGGGTCCAGCAAAATCCTTTGATGCCAGGGAAAGCACGTGGAACAACAGTGAGGAAAGTCAGACAGCGCAGCAGCTCTGTCTCAACTTCATATTTCCCAAGCTTCACAGAAGAAGTCCGTCTTGCCTGCCAATGTCTGAGTTTGGGTTGTCAGCAGTTTTTCTAAAGGAATGAACAAAGCCACTGTACTCCCAAAATGCTGATAAACAAATCACAAAAAACAACATGTGATCCTTGCTACCTTGGGACTGCTTTCTGTAAATATGCAGGATGTGAGGTTAAGAATGGACTTGAACACAAGATCCATGGCTTTTGCACTTTCCACTCGCACTGGAGCAGCTAGCTCCTCCAGAAAGCTCCAGAGCTCTTCCTAACTGAGCCTGCATGAACTCTATGGATGGTGCAGAAGTCTACACTTGAGAAGAGGCTCAAGGCAGCATTGACCTGATATTGTGGACATCCTCAAGCAATTCAGAAAGCCCCATTCCTAACAATGTATCTCGACGGTATCCTAATGGGATCACGCACCTTCTTTCTGCTTCACTGGAGGTGTGAATTCTCCCAGCCACCTTCTTTGCAGCCCTGGTTCACTGTCAGTTGAGCAGCCTAATCAAAAAACATTGTGTTGTTTGCAGGCTTGACAGGTTTTAATGCAGGGCAAAGACAAACAAACAAGTGAAAGAGGAAGGCACAGCAAAATCAGCGCTGCCGATTACCTAACTGGGGCTCTCATCAGAATTCATATATCTCCAGCGATTTCTCAATCTCATTGGAGTGCTGCCTGCTGAATGCGGAGTCTCTCCTCAGCCCAGATCAATTAAGGTACACCAAATCACAAAATTTATTTATTTATTCATGGTTTATTCTCCCCCGCCCCAGGCACAGATGGGTGGATGTGTTCACAGTCTCTTCTCCTTCTTCCCTTTCTTGCTGGCAAAGAAGGATCAGCTCTCTCTCGTTGCTTCCAAAAGTGGAACTTGATTTGATTAGTGTGAGGGATCACTAAGCTAATTTGACTATGAGTAGACCTTTATAGATAGTTCTTTGCTGATAGACATTGATAATATCTTTTGCAGCTCCTCTGTTAACAGCACTTGTTTTAGCTGCTGTGGGATACTCTGCTGCCGTGGTCCCACAGTGAAATCTGACGAGTCCAGTTAGAAAGCGTGAATAATGTCACACCAGTAATTGAGATTCAACCTTCATTTGCCGCCAAATGGCATAGCTGAACCAGGAAACCTGGCACTGGTGCAGCTTGAGTTACTTTAAGGTAACTCCTTTAAGTTTCCAGGCATAAAATCAACTGTGTGCAAGTAAGAGTGTCTCTTAGCCACATGTTGAGGTTGCAGTGGTTCAGCTGTTCTTGGTCTGTGTCAGCCAGTGGCTGATTTAGGCTTGTGCCAGCCATAGACAAGTTAAAGTGTGCAGCTGTGCAGAGCAGGGAGCTACGTCTTAGCAGGAAAACAGTTCCTCTGGCAACAGGCTCTTAAACATTTCACAACTTAATGTTTATCCTTTTGTCTTTAGCGTCGTATAACAAAGGCACATTAAGGCCGGATGTATTCTGTTGACACCAGGAACTTTTCCTACAAATGAGGAATTCACAGGAGGGCGATGGATGTGACAAATGAGTCTTTGCATGGTGCTTTGTGGCTCTTGTCCCCCATCAGAGTAAAGGTAGAGCTGGGAAAGTGGTGAAGAATCCCATCAGAGCATTCTGCTTCCTGCTGAGAGCCACATCTGGGGGAAGAGGAGGTTGGCGGTTGCCTTGACTTCCGTGACTTGGGAAGACCTGTTATTTGAAAACACCACAGAAAAGGTGCATTTATGTAAACATTAAAAAGTGAAGTCTGCGGAGTCCACAGCAATCCATCTTTTAAATCTTGTTTTTATAGCATTATTATGTGAGACAGTCTCATAAAAAGCTCTCTGTAGATGTTATTACATTGCATTGTGGCTTTGGAGAGTGAGCTGAAGAAGCTGCGAGTTTGTGCAACAGCACATGTTAGCGTGAGTTATAGTATGTCAGGGGCCCCGTGTTAACGATCAGAGAACCTATTCAGCTCCTTTAAGGTTAATCAACTCGGCATTTGTGTCAGGTGTAATGTCTAATTAAAATGATGGAAGGGGTGTGAATGCCTCCTGGCAGAGGAGGGAAATGGCACAAAGAGGCAGCGTCAATGCCATATTGGTTTGGAAAATCAATAAGAGGAGCTCATTTTATCCCCCTGTATCTCTGTATTTGCCACTCAGTGGCTCATTTGAAAAGGTGCCAACTGGCTGCCTGGGAAATGCATTATTTGGAAACACTTAAAGACGATGCTGGTGGGGAAAGGGTGAGGCACTGCGACCACCGACCACCGCTGCCTGGGAGGGGAACTGCGTTCTCCTACCCTGCGAGGTGAGGGAGGGCTGGGCCAAGGGTGACTGTGGATAAACACACTGGTGGAAAAGGAAGGGATGGGAAAAGAACAGGAACTACTAAAAGGGAAGGGAAACCAAGGTGGCTGGGCTACAGAAAATAGGCCTGCTGACAGAGAGGTGCACGGAGTCCAACCTGAAAGCGTGGAGGAGAGATCGTCTCTGGCATCTTTCAGCATTCCCGCAAGCTCTTGCTAGTAAATGTAAGTACTGGTACAAGTGAATAAATAACCCAAGAATTGGAAAAAATGCATAAACTCAAAAAATTGGAAAGCCTTTCTTAATTGGCCAGTGTTTTTGGTGATGAAAAACAACTTTTAGGAAAACTAAAATGCTATGCAGAAGAGTTCGTGGAGTACTTGTTCTGCATTTCATGGTGTTTGAAAACTCAGGGCTGGGAGTAAATGACATAGGTGGCATCTTCAATTTTGCATCTCTTAAAAGAATAACAGTGTAGGACACTGCAGAAATAGTTCAAGTTTCCTCAGGAAAATAACTTTTAATGAGTTGTACCCGTTTTTCAGGGGGTGATGATTCTTGCTTTGTTACCTGGGCAGCCAGCTGGACAGGCGTCCGTCCAAATAGTTGCATAAAAAGTGTTAAAGCTGCGGATAGATCAATAATTTTCCATCTATGCAGTTACACTTCTCTGCAAATATAAACATTTGCTCATTATCACCACACAGAGTTTCATCTCCACTGAATTTTTAATGAGCCAGAATGATAATTTATTCACTAGCATTTTTTTTAGAAAATCATATCTTTTTTTAATGATTTTAGTCCTTCTGGTTTAGTTAGAGCTTGCTGCCTTCCTCTAGCCTATATCTTCGGTACAGCATGCAGGAGTTCAGAAACACCCTGCCAGCATTTGAACACCTGGAAACCACCTCATTTGAGAATAGCGGTCGGCCTCAGAGAGGCAGTGAAGAAAGCCCAGGCTTCCCTAGATGGCAGTTTAGGTCTTAAGAGGGCTGAACTGTCCTCTGGAGAGTCTGCTCTCTCCATTTTCTGTGGAGACAGACTACAGCAGTCCACTCTGAGCTGTGGTGGTTGACAGAGGAGGGATAAGTGCAGGCCTGAGGGGGGGATTTAAGAAGCAGCACATAAGTGACTTGGTAGCACAGCTTCCATCATGCTGTTGGAGGTCTCGCACTAAGAGTTAAACTTTCTTCCTTCTCTCCCATGCCCCAATGAAAGGACTGTCACATTGCTTGGATAACTTGTATTTACAAGCAGTAAATTTGTGCTAGTAAATAGTTAATAGTTCAAAGAGTTAATAAATTTGTGCCATTAAAGAGTTGTGTCAGGAAGCTTTTACTGGTAAGAGTGATTGGATGTTTAGCCTGCAGAAAAGCACAGTTCACTGCAGCTCCCCTCACACTGGGATTTGCTCACATGCCTGGGGATCACAGAGCTGTTCTCTGCCATCTAACAGGAGGACAAGGGCAGGCTGTAGTGGTACACCTGCTGCGCATCCATTTGGGTAGTATGGTCAATAATTAGCTTCTGGAGTGATGCTAGTCTGCTTTTGATCCATCAAGCATTAATGAGGCTTCTGCAGTTTCACCTGGAACATTGGTCCAGAGTCACAGAGTGCTCCTTCTTCAGCAGAGGACCTGGCTTACCCGCTCACCACCCAGCTCCACAGGCTGGAGAAGAGACACACGCTTCTGCACTCACTCCTGTGTGTGTCCCTCATCTTCAGTCCAGGCTGCATCGGTGGCTGGGTGGGCTGTCAGTTAGCTCCTTCTTGTCCACGACAGCATCTGTCATAGCTGCATGCTGGTGTAAGAAAGCAGTCAACATGGCAGGACACTGTCGCCAGGTGACTTGGGCCAAAAACATAGAGATAACAAAATACTAAATGCCATTTGTAGCTGTGAAATCTCGGACTGGGAAGGAAATGTTTTGGGATTATCCTGACTTACGACCTTTAAGTGCTTTAGGCAATGACAGAATCTCTCCCAGAAAGCTCTTTAAGCTGAAATTAATTTATGCCTGACAGTGATTAAAGAAGAAAGCGAGAGGAGATGGAAATTAGCAAATCCATCTCTATTGCTGAGATCCCATTATGATTATAAGGAGAGGGGAAAATCAGCATTATGGGTGTCAGCTGCAATCTGGTGCTTTCATTTAGCAGCCCATCCTACCTGGGAAATGTCCTTGAACAGGTGGATACACCTGTCACACTGGTTTGGCCTGAGATGAATCAATTGTCTAGATGGTGGAATAGAGATGGGAGCCATTTGGTATGGTGTTAACCCCCATTTTGAGTTTAGTGCAAGAACCTCAGGCAGGGTCCACCATATCAAGGCAGATGGAAAAACTGACCTGATAGATTTCTTGCACAGAGATGTTGGTGGTGACATGCTCACAGAAATGGAGCTGTGTAACAATAACCAGGCAAAAGGATGTCCATGGGACGATGTTGGTTTTGAGACATGGATCAGACCTTGAAAATGTAGCCTGCTCTTCCTTTGACACGTTTCTCGACATTTCACCAATGGATTATGGTTAGAATATAAGTAAGCAAATGGTTAGTAAATTTGCTTACAAAGAAAAGCTGGGGAAAACTTCCTCAGAAGTTTAAATACTTGAAACTTCCAACCTAGCTTGTAATGCAGACGATGTCTCATCAAAGCTATCTCTAGAACAAAGGAAAAGAGAAAATGATTTTGACCTCACAGTCAAGAAAATGATAAGAAAATATCCATTACAGGAGACATTTCAGTGCTGATGCAAATGTGATCTTGGCTCTTTTCTCTGAGGCTGGTGGTTACTGGAACCATCTTGTTTGAAATAGTTTCAGTAATTCCCTCTGATAATCAAAGAAGCAGTATTGCTGGCTGTAAGAAGGGTATTTATAAAATCATAGCTTTGACCACTAGGCAAGATCATTACATGCATCAAATGCAATTGAGAAATGAAAAGAAAAACTTATCCACAAACACCTGGATTGCACCACTGGTGCTTAGGGACACTCACATGCCTTAATGTTATGGCTGACCTCTGTTAGAAGAATTATCTCTTAATGATAAAGAGATTTCAGGAAGACAGGAAGCCCCAGGGCTGCTAGAAGGAGGGCAAGCCAAAGGATTGTGTGATTTCCTCTCTAAAATCCTGCCTGGAAAACATCTGACCGCAACCCCCAGTACTAATTTAGGAACACTTTTTTCAAAGCACTGAATTGATCTGAAAAACAGCCATGATTCTTCCTCATTCTTTTTAAATGGAAAAAAAATCTTTTTTTGTGGCTAAACTTAGTTTTGCATGATAAAGAGATACTCAAAAACTTTGGTGAAAGGCAGAACATGGTATCTGATGAAAGTGGATTTTGTATTTAGTTGGAGGCTTTTTTTTTTTTGTCTGATACCGTGCTGAAGAGGAAAAAAAACAAATACAGTGACCCAAAGTATAGACTTTTTCTTCTTATTTTGCCTGTTCATCCACAGCACATCAGTTATTTCCACAGCACATCAGTTATTTTCACAGCATTTTCCTTGCAGAAAAGCTTGCAGAGCTCAGGTTGTGAAAGACCTAGAAAGCCCAAAGAAAAGCCGTTTGGGAAGGGGCACAGGAAGCCTTCACTTGTTCAGCATCTGCTTGCCACGACTTTGAGGCCACTGTTGTGGCTGTTCATTTGTACCTTACTGTGGTCTCTGATTCCCAGTTGTGAGCCAAAGTCTGATTAGAAAAGGACTAGTTAATAAAATAATGAAGGTCTCTGACCTCTTCAGTAGTTTCATACATCTGTAAATACTCCCATCTCCAGAAGGAAAAATAAAACCTATCCTAGTTAATGCAGTGTAATATACTTCAATGGATATCATACTTCAAACATTCAAAGTCCAGTTCCTGATTCATGCTCAGGTGCCAAAATGCCCGATTTAAAACATTTTCTTCCATTCCTTCTTAAGATGCACAGTTTGGAAAGATGCCTCAGCACATCTCTAGGAAAGATTTATCCTCCTGCTCTATTCAAGGAAACAAAGTGACTTCAGCTTTCTTGTTTAACAAAATAAAATAAAATCAGACACAAACCCAACCTGGCAGGATAAAAAATATATGTACATATAAAGAGAGAGGTTCTTCTGCTTTAGAGCTGGAATATGAAATTATGTTGTAAATTAAATTATAGAAAGGGAGAATAATATGAACTGAGAAAAAAGATTAGTTGCATGGCTGAGTTTCAATCACTGGCTTTCCTGGATTTTAGTAGGCCCCCGAGTTAGGCTGAACTGCCCTCAGACTGACACGGGCCTGGTTAATTAATCTCTCCCTTCTTGTATAATGAATAGGGCCAACAAAGAGGAGCAAGAAAACAAAGGGGGGGGGGAAAGGAAATTTTCTGCAAATTGAAGCCTAAAAGAGCACAGGAGCAATTACCAGAGGCACCAATTACAGGGGGGGTGCGATGGGACAGCCCAGAGAGGGGCTTAAAAGCTGCCTTGCTGGGAAGGGGATGCTGAAGGGTTGGAGGGTTTTACTGTGCTTGGGAGGAGGACAGGGACAATATTAACTCCCTAAGCAGGGTGATTAGTGGGGAATTGATAGGGAAAGGAGCTGATCAAATTAATAGTCTCTGTGGAGAGCGATTAGCCAAATGCAGTGGTAGAGGAAGGGCTGGGTTAGAAGGCAGGTGTGGAGATGCTACGTGGAGGGGCCAAGGCTGGTCTTCTGTGGCTTTCTGCTCAAGGCACTGCTGTGTGGGGAGGGGGCAAGGAGATGGCTGAAAAACTCCTGGGTAGGAATGAAGGCTCAATTTTCATAAGGTGTGGGGTTTTTTTTTTGATTGAGACTGATTAAATAGGACTTGAATTTGGCTACAGAACAAAGGGACTCCTATGAATGCATCTGGCAGAGGGGTTTGGGGTCTCAGACAGAAATATCTGATTTTCAAGGAAGCTGAGCACCTCAGCTGAAATCTGCAGAGTTTTAGCTCCTACTATGTTCTAGAAATCAGGCCAAGCTCTTTCCTAGTGGGCTGCCGGAATGGAAGAAGGAGGAAAAAAGTGGATAGTATTTGACTAAATTCATAAGGGCATATTCATCTCCTAGAAAGGGACAGGCTGACTTCTAGTGCTGACTTCACTCTTCCAGGCAGTTCCCAGGGTTTATTTCAAGGTACACGTGGGCCAGGATGCTGGTCTGAGTCACAGTGAAGATTCGGGCTGTGAAAACGTGAGGACTCTGTTTAGGGTTGTTGCTCCAGAGAGGAAGAAAATGTACTCTGTTTTTTTCTATGGTGCTGGAGAGCATCCTGTATTTGTTCTGCAGACCCAAAAAACCTGGTCAGTTTTTTTCTTATGGGATGCACGTGGGAGAGGAGAGGTTCATTCCAGGTGGATGGCTGCTTGGAAACCAGCGTTGGTTCCATTCCATCCCTCTGCTAGCAGAGCAGATGGGGAATCCTTTCCACAGCCTTGATCAGAAAAAAAAAAAAAATTGCCACCCCTAGTCCTGGTTTGTACCCCTCATTCGTTGTTTCAGTCCTTGGTGAAAGCCGCTATCTGCCCAGGAACCGAATCGTGCTGTCCCCTGTGGTTACCTTTGTGCTACCTGATTAGAGGCACAGCAGTGGTACCTCAGGCTTAGGGGATTGCTGAAGAGCCCAAGGGATGGCAATAAGACAGGAGACAACTTCTTCCCCGGGGATGAGTCAGGGAAAGGGGCTGGCACTGTAACTTCATCCAGAAGAATGAAATGAAGGAAATAAATAAAGGAGGCACAGCGCGTCCTACAAACAAGAACATGTGTCTGCATTTATTAACATTTCCAACGTGGATTTAATTCTCAGCAAAGTGCCGCTGCCTACACGAAGCCCAGGCGTGTTGCAGGAAACCTCTCGTTAAGTTCCATACAAGCCATCTTTTTTTGTGCGTTCTCCAGGGGAATCTTCAAACAGATTCTATAATTTCACTGATAAATGGCTCTTTTGCAAAACACTATTTACATTCCAGCGTCAGAAAGGCTGGCGACTTCTCTTTCCCCCACCCCTTTCAACTGTCTCCTCCCAGTGCCTTCAGGGAAGGATCTCTCGCCCACTCCAGGGAGGTAATAAACCCTTCACAGGTTCCTTGACAAAGGAGAAAGCTCATGTGCTGGATTTCTTTAGGAAGAAAAACAACTGTTGGGAAGCAGTGGCAGTGTGTTATCTGGGATCTCTCTGGATTCTACGGGAAATAGGGAGACTCATCAGTCTTGGAGATGAATCTTTGCATTAGGATTCCGACATTGTGTTTCGTTTTTTGTTTTCTTTCTTTCCTCGCTTAGTATTGCCACAGGTTTTCTGGGTGGCCTCAGGCAGACCACTTAATCTCTCCGGGGTCCCGTTTCCATTGGTACACGTGGGATGAAGACAGCGACTTTATTCCCTTCCTTTGTCCTGCCTATTTTGATTACAGATCCCTGGGGGCAAGGATTGTCTCTCATTAAACAGAGAAGCCTGTACACGGGGATCCCAGCTTTGGTACGGCTCCTAGGCATACAGAACAACAAAACAACATCTGACAACAGTCTAGACAGGAAAATAACGTGCCAGAGAAACACAATTTGGTCACTACTACCCTTTTTCTTTATCGCTAAGCTATTCTGGGGCTTTTTACTTTTACTGGTCACTTACGCTATTGCTGATAACGAGCATTTAGGAGGGACAGAGCTCAGGATTTTTTCAATCTTTGTCCACCTGCCTGAAGAAAGGGAATAAAAAATGGTCCTGACAGTTCTTCATGTCCGTTCATTTCCCTGAACCACTTGCTTGTGCAAGAGTGTAAGGGGCACCCTCGGTCCCCCTTGGGTGCGTTAGATGAGCTGTGACTGAGCCCTCAACAAAAGGGAACATAATGAACACAGTAGAAAAACAGAGACCTTTGTATATTAGTTTTCATGAGGCACCTCTAAGCTTCCTTGCCAACATTAATTCTTTCCGTACTCCTGTAATGTCCTATGGGCAGCATAGCATCCATATGTCCGATTTACAGATAGATAAATTATGCAATCCAAAGATGTCTTGGGATCCTAGTTGCTGACGGTTTGGAGAGCTGGCTGCGTGCCTGCATTGCCTCCTTCCTGGCTGCTCCTCAGGACAGGCGCACTTCAGGAATTGACAATAAGCAACATCTTCCCACAAAGCCTTTTAGTTTAAGTTTCAAATTTGCATTTACAGCCACCTGAAATGAGTTCCATTTACCAGCTAATGCTCTGAAATGAAAGTGAATCAGTGCACCAGAAGAAACTTGTTTGGTTCTTGCATTCTCTTTTTCCAGAAATAAAGGCCGGGACTTCAACTGGTATAAATCAGGCTCTGTGGATTTCAGCACAGATTTTTATCAGTTGATCCGATATGAGAACATCTCAACCGTTGCATATTAGCAAATTCTCTCCTTCAGATGGTTACTGCTTTTAAAGCATGTGGGGACAGCACATCTTCCCCATACCAAAGGAAAAGCTGCTGCTACAGAAATAGAAAGCGCTGGACTCTTGAGGATGGCATCACATCCCTGGCAGAAAATTGGTTTATTTTTAAACTGGTTCCTAAGGAAACCAAGTATTCACAGTCATGTTCTCTGTCTATCCGTCTGTCAGTCCTTCCCAAGTAACTTTTACATAAGGTAGCCAGTTTCAACCAAATTTTATGTAATAGGAGAGGAAGCAATTATGAAATTCCAGCCTGCTTCGTGAAGCTGGCAGCAGAGGAAGACTGAAACGAAGACTGAAACGAGTGCCGCTCCTGACTGCCGTGCCAGTTCAGCAGTTACCAGTTCTGTCCAGCTGCCATTTGGCTAATGAAGCCTGCTGCCTCATGCCCCATCAATGCTTAAAAGTCAAGAGGAATTAGGGTCATTATCAGTCACTGGTGGGGAACTGAGGTTACCGGGTTATCGGAAGAAGAGAAAACTTGGCTTCCTTCCCATTGCTGCTGGAAAAACCTATTTATTTGATGGATCACAAAGGCACTTAAAATCCTGACCGAGATTTGTGCTCAGATATGATAGCTACTGCCTTTTTCCTGAGTGCTCAGCACCCAAATGGGAGCTCAGCATGTGCGTTTAATCTTTCTCATGAGAAGATCCTGGTATGCCAAGGCATCACAGCATGTGCAGTTCTGACAGCTTCCAAGAGAAGGATAGCTGAAGGTCTTTATGAGGCTAGCAGATCACTCCTAACAGGAGACAAAACAACTGAAAAAGACAACTCAACCCACTTCATGCAAAACAAGAGCTTTCAGCCCAGTTCTGTTTTGTGAAATATGATGAAAATGTTAAGCTTTAGTTCCAGTGCAAAAAACCACCACTTGTTTGACACCCTGAAAGAAGCTGTGAAATTGAATTCTTGTACTCTGGGCCTCCTTACTACACAGAATGAAGTGGAAGAAAGCAAGCAGGACTTCGGGCTACTGCTGGTGAGAGCTGTGATCTGAAGGGGAAAGGATGGTGTTGTGCAACTGCATCCACAGCTATGTGCACCGCTTGGCCCAGGCCAGCCCTGTCGCAGAGGCTGCTCTGATACCAGGGCGAGTTACAGGCCTCATTTGACTCTGCTAAATCAATGCTTGCTCTGGATGGATTCTTCCTCCACCATCACAGTCAGCAGCCGGTTTGAGAAACCATCTTTTTCCCTGCTATTAGTCTCAGTGTGTTGCTTCCCCAGCCAAACTGGAAGGAGACCGTTAACCCTGAATGAACTCTAGACAGCTGTGTTTTTTTTCCTTTCAGGTCAACTGCTTGTCCCCTTGGGGGAAGAGAAGCAGGGGGGTCATACTGGCAGGAGACAGAGCCTGATCATTATCCGTTAATGGGGAAGTCAATTAAAAGGCTGCCATTGCAGAACGCTTTCTGATGACTCTAATTATGCAATAATTGTGTTATCTCATCCAGCGGTGCGGCACGGCACAAGGCCCCGCAAAACGATGCGGGTGCCTGAGTCCTAGGCAGACGATGCGGCGTTCCCTACCGCTGCTGACGGGTCTCTGCGTGGCCCAGCAAGGCTGAGCGGGGATGGGGAGCCCTTCACGCCAAGCAGAGGACGCGGCGGTGGGCAGTGGTGATTTCTGGTGGTGGAAATTCATCCCTCCCTCCAAAAGCCACAGACCAGTGCAAGGCCTCGGAGGGGCCGGAGTGGTTGCGGCTGTCGTTGCTGCTTTTATGTGAACTGTAAAACTGCAGCCTGAACCCTGCCTTCGCTATGAATGTTTTATATGGTGTCTTTAGGCTTATTCCTCCAGATGGGTGGCAACAGTAGCAGGAGACAATTTAAGAGCCTCTGTCCTGCCCCACCATGTGTGACCAAGACAAAAATTATGACCTCCAAAGCCTCTTTCCTGCTGCCTGTGCTGTTGGTCACACACATCTTCAGTGGGAAAGACCCCCTGGCATGCACAGGGTCGTGTCCCGGGATTCCTCGTCCTCAGCAGTGCGGGGCCTGGGCTCCTACCTCACGCCTAGTAAAGCCAAGCTCTGCTGGCTCTCATGAAGTGAGCAGATCCCTTCTAAGCATTCTAGGAAGGCCTAAGCCATTAGACCTACTTTACACTTTTTATGCTCTAACCAGAATTGTGGCCAAGGAGAAAGACAGTTTTACCCCCTCCTTTTTAGCCAGTTGTTCAACAGCTGGAGCATCTTCCTGGTGTGTGGAAGACAGGGTTCAGTTCCTACCTTTTTTTGCCAGAAATCAGATACATTTCCTTCAACTCCTAGGATATTGTCCTACCTGGCAAAGGCCAAGAGAAGGTTTTGCTTGCTCCTTTAAGGAAAGAAAGAAGAGGTCCAGTTCACAAGCCTGGTTGACCTCAGAGTCCCGTTGCACTAAATTTTGCAAGTCTCCCTGAGACCTGTGTTCAGTAACAGCATGCCAATAAAAGAAAAAGGGCATAGGCTATATGTCTGTACAGCCGTCCCCTTGAGTCTGGTTTATTTTGAGGCAGTTTCACTCTGTACAGCACATCTATATATTCATTAGTCCAGAGAAAGGAGGACTGAGTGGGCATGACTTTCTAGCCTACTGGTTAGAGCATCTATGTATGAGAGAGAAGATGCAGATTCCAGTTCCTGCTGCAAGATTTCTTTT
The DNA here is from genome assembly GCF_036370855.1 of Dromaius novaehollandiae. NCBI lineage: Eukaryota > Metazoa > Chordata > Aves > Casuariiformes > Dromaiidae > Dromaius > Dromaius novaehollandiae. The sequence goes on from NC_088117.1 coordinate 6,295,997, forward strand.
TCCTTTTGGTATTAAACACTCAGTAAAGAAAATATATACTCCCTCTGAGTATATATGGAGACGGGGTGTACCACTTAGGACTCCGTTTCCAGTGCTCTGAAAGAAAGGAGTGACTCCTCCCCAGGCTTTCTCTGAGGAAGGCAGGTACCTAAATCCAGCCAAGGCTTCCAGGCTCTAAACCATGGAGGGAGGGAGGTGTTTCCTTGCAGCTCGCACTAAAGCTCTAGAGGTTTGGGATTTAAAATCCGCCTCCACAGCAGTTATTCCTTCCTAGATAATACAGCTCTTAGCAGAGCGCTGCCCATTCTGAATCCCCTTCCTGGCAGCTAATTCTTCCCAGACATTGTGCGGGAAACCTACCCAGCTACTGGAGTGGCCTGGATTGCACCAGCTCGCTGAAGCCCCTTTGTCAGAGCAGAGCCATTAACTGGGAACAGAACACAGCTGGAATCTACCCATGGCAGTGATAATAATCATAATAATAACAATAATGCGACCACTTTGATCTCCTATGGTGACTTTTTGTGGATAATTTTGAAACCTTCAATAAGTATTAACAAGTTCTTACAACACACGGTGGGACTGGTAGGAATGATCCTCCTTCTGCAGGTGGAAGAGTGGCGGAAAGAAGCTGAAATGAGAAGCAGGGTTATAGGGCAGGAGGTAGGATGCAGGAGGTTTGGTTTTCTAAAGCGTTGCTTTTTCCCTTATTGTGTCTCTCGTACGTTGCTGGCATCAGATTTGCCATGTTCTGCATGATAGAGATTTATGCCATTAACCTCTAGTCCAAGATGGTAAAAGCACTGGGATTCCTGAGGAGGATTTTCCTGCGTGGATGCACATCCTGCGGTATGCACGTGCTCGCAGACATATTGCGAGGGAGTGTAGCTCAGCTGCGGTGCAGCGTCAGGGTGCAGAAAGGGCAAGCCGCGCGGACGAAACAGAAATAACCTTGGCCACAGCACCGTGCCGTTACCCCTCCTCACTACCCATCTCTTCCCCAATAACCTTACGGCACATTTCCCATCCAGTGGCCATGTCAACCCTAACTTTGTATCTGTTAAACCTCAGGTAATTGCTTTTAGATGGGTGTAATTAAGAAGCCATTAGTGTAAAGTTTCATTTCAGTTTATGCTTTGGTCTCCATTTGAGCAGAGAAATATGAAATTAAGGTATTAGCTCCTTTCAGAGAGATGAGTCATGAGCTAATAAGTTTCAAGAGCTGCTTCTCAGCTGTAATGATTCTGCTCTTTTCTTTCCAAATCTTCTTCTCCTCCTAAATTCTTGCTTCTGGAGAATTCCTTTCTAAAAAAGAAAAGAATAAAAAGGGGAGGGAGGCTGAATCAGAGCGAGGGATTACTAATAGCCCGGCAGCCGGAGAGAGGCCAGCGCTGTGGCGTGGCGGGCGTTTCCCCGGCGCAGGAGGGACGCGCGTGGCGCGCGGCGGCGTGAGGGCAGCGCGTGACGCACCCGGCACACGGGGCACACGGGGCACCACACGCAGGATCGACCTGGGCTTTTGGCCGGGAAGGAGGAAAGGATTTAGTTGCCAAAATGTCCAGAGAGAGAACAGTGGACGTGTGTACAAGGTGTCCTAAGCCCTGGAGAGCAAGGCTGCGAGTTTGTCCCTGGAACCTCAAGGTCTCCAGTGAGGAAAAGTCCAGCCAAGGCCGGCGTGTGACAGCGTCCGGGGAGCGTCACCCCCCAGCGCAGCCAGCAGGGAAGGGCACAGTGGGGTGACACCGGCCTCCTCCAGGATGCTGAGCCCGGGAGAGCTTCTCCCATCGCTGCCTTCCCAGCCGGCGCCGGCAGACGGCAGCCAGCCGCGGCCGCCCCGCAGCGCTGTCGCTTGCAGCCCGCCTCTCCCAGCCGTTTCAGGCCTGCACCAGCTGCATATTTATTCCCTTCCACCTCCCGGCAGCCTCCGCTCGCTCGCCTTTGCGGCGTGCCTCGTCCCTGTCTCCCCGGGGGAACGTCGGCCGGGTGCGTCGCTTCGGCGAGCGGCTCCGGCTCCGCCGCGGCACCTGCCAGACGGGCTCTGCGGCAGATGCGCCCTGGCAAGCGTCGGCAGCAGCCGCGGCACCGCAGAGCGAGCCTCCCCGAGCAGCGCCCCGTCGCTGGCGCCAGGCACTCGCCTCGCAGCAACGGAGTTACCACCACTAAACCAGTGACAGAATTGCACCCACAGTTAATCAAGGCTTAATTAAACTGTTCAGTCTCTGAGCGGAGGGTGCTGCCGATGAGGAGGGGGGAAGAGGTGTCCTCAGTTTGAGACTGTGAAATGCTGCTGATCATCAATAATGCATCGTAGTAATGTTCCTGTATGAACTGGAAAAGCCAGGCAATCAAAGGCCATATGTATTTAGCTTAGATCCACATGATGTCCATGTATTTTTAATAGTGTGGCATCTTTGCAGTGTGTTTGTGGAGCACAGCGCTCCGCTCTGTAGCTGCGGAGGGAAGAGATTGCCCCCGGCTGGCAGGCGCGCTCTTCCTCCCCTGCCGGCTGCGGGGAGGATGACTACGCACCTCTCTCCTGGCAAGACGAGTGGAGGGAGGCACGGGCAAAACTCAGCCCCAGCCAGGGACGTTTCTGCTTTGTGTCTAGCTTGATAAAAGCAGGTGTAAAATCCATAGTCTAGTGGGGAGAAATGGATGATTTTGTGAACTAATCTATTCTCTGTATTAATCTAATCTAATCTAACCTCTGTCGCCTGTTGGTGTATGATTTCCAGCACATCTTTCGGCTGGGTTTTGTACACCCATTTTCCAGCTGGAAGGGAAATGGGAGACTGGGGATCGGAATACGAAGCCAGGGGCATTCATCTCCCGATGAAATCTCGGGCTGGTAGCTGAAGTTACACAAACTGAAACTGAAAAGAGGAGGAAAAAAGAAAAAGAAAATGAAGAAACAAGCCACATGCTTGGTTAGCAGGGCTCTTAAAACATTAGGATGGCGAACGAGGGCAGTGGTGGACCGCCCGAGTCTTCAAATCAAGGCTCGGGCCTTTTTTAAAGGGTGTATTCTTGTTCAGCTGCGAGTTTGTGCAGTATTGCCAGCTCATGTCTTCAAAATGAAGAACCAACTGCTTCAAGCTTCTGTGGAAGCTGGGAAGTTTGGGGTGAAACTGAAGTTCACATGATTCCTGCAGCAGGGTTTTTTCTCGTTGTTGGCAATGGTCTGTCAGGTTTTGGCTTGCTGTAGGCATTGCTGGGGAAAACCCTAGCATTCCTTAAGAGACATTCATGCATTGTACTGGGACCTTTTAAAATCTGTCGGTGTGTCTGAGAGTTTTTCTGTCCTGGGTCTAAATTGCAGGGAGCGTGCAGAGACTTCCGCCCGGCTCGGGGGTCCCCAACCCAGCTCCGCTGCTCTCTGTGGCATCTGGTGGGTCTGGCAGAAATTTGGGCTGTGTCAAAGTTAGAAGAGATCCTGAAAAGTGCAAATCCCTAATTCCAGCAGAGGTTTTTGAGAAAGCTGGAAAAAAAATGACCTTGCCGTTGTAAAGCAGTGGTAAGGACAGTGTTCTTTCACCTTGATTGAGAAACTGGGGAGACCTCCCTGTTTTCTTCCAGCCGCATTAGGCCACAGCTTCGTGTCTTGCCTGGCCTTTTCCAGGGGGACAGAAAGGCTCTTCCACAGCCAGGCTTCAGGGCCCAGCAAAAATAACGGGAGGCGACAGAGGAGGGTGGGGAGAGAGGAAAGAAGGCGTGTTAATACAAAACTAATCCTCCCATTTTAGGTTGTGAACCTGCTAAATTGCCTGTTGGGTTATGTAAGAGAAGTCGTTGTGTTTGTGTGCAAAGGGCAGCCTTGTATGGAGAGCTGGCGACGCCGTCTGAATTACAAGTGGCCGGGCCGCGCGGGGGGATGGAGTGAGCAGGCCCCGGTCCAAACTGATTAGTTCTCCTGCCTTCTCATTAGTGTTGCGTGTGAGGTTTGGCGTGTGAGCCAGGTCCGTCCACGTATGGGCCTGTGTCGGCCTGGCCAAGGCTGCTGCGCACTTTTATTCCCCTTCCCCTCCTCCTCCTTTCTCTCCTATCCCTTCCCCTTGCCTCCGAATCACAAACACCCGTGCTGCTGGCACTACAGGAAAATTAACAAACAGCCTATAAATTTTACATGAGTTCCTGTACCAGAGAGAAATTAATTTGATGTTGTCTTTTGATAAAGATGTAGCCCCCTTTCTTTGACTTCAGTTTGTTGTCTCCCCCCACTCCCACCCTTCACAAACATGTTTTCTTGAAGGTTGCAGATTGGTTCTTGTGATAATAGAAGTACAGAAATAAATAAATAACCCACTTCAAATAACCCTTAGCTTGTATACAGGAACAGATAGAAGAACACCACCCACAGAGGAACAACAAAAATCAAATCAAGTGCAATCACAGGCTCGTTGCCTGTGGTTCAGACTAGCTGGGCATATTCTGAGCACAAGCTTTGTCCGCTCCCATGGCCGGTCGTGATGGGCCTCAGTCTCTTGGGCAGAGCGTAGAGGGTCTGAAGGATGGAGCAAAGTCAGTAACCTCTGGCAGAGTTGCCACTGAAGAACTGAGTATATTGGCAGATGGATTTGGAAGGAAGAGCCTCGGCTGCAGAAGGGGAAATCTGAGGACATCAACAGGTTGTCGTCTCGTGTGCAAAAACGCTAACTAAGGCTTCACTCCTTTACTAAAGAATAGGTCCGTGGTATTTAGATCTGAGCTGGCATTCATGAGATTGGGAGGGAGGATGTGCGCTCTGAGCTGCAGTGCTCCGGTGAAAGCTCACATGAGGGTTTATGCCTGGCCTTATCCAGTCCTTTTGGCCATTTTATTAGCCCTCGTGTCTTATTGAAGCCCTTTCAAGTATTGTACAAACAATAGTACGTACTGTATATTTTGCCAGGAGCCATCAGTGATTAGAGCTAAGTTGAGAGCAGATCTTTTAGATTTGAAGAAGAAACTAAAAAAGTGTTAAAGGGCAAAACCCACTTCAAATCAAATAAAAGAGAGTTTGAAAATATATTTCAGTGGAGAGTGGCAGGAAAGGAAACAATTCAAACAAAACCCCAAACCCATATTTAATCTGGAGCATTGCACTGAATTAAAAAATAAAAGGTTTCTTCTCAAAGTTATTTAACCTCTACACATTTTCCTTTAAGTTGATTTTTGAAATGAAAAGGCTGTTGTGAAACAAAAAAACTTAGTAAAAAAAACTTTAGAAAATCTTTTAACAAAGTTTTGAAAGATTTTTTTAGGTCTTTTTTGAAAGATCTTTTTAAAGATTTTCAAAATCCCTTCTGCTTCCATTTTTGTTCAGAACTGCTCAGCGATTCCAGTGTGCCCAGTTCATCCCTAGGCCTTGTATGGCAGAGAATCAGCTATATTCTGCCTCTGCACTTTAAGCATACACCTACCTTCCACCAACAGGTTTGCTTCTTCTTTTCATCCCCTTGTTTCTACATGTTGCTTATCCAATTGTTTTGTTACGTAGAGGGTGCCATGTCTTCTTTCTTTGCGTTCCTCCTTTCTTTTCTTCCGTGGTGCCAGGATCATCTGTTTAGAGTACCAGACTAAGCCCGTAGTTTCAGCATTAATGGACTTAATCGTGGAGGTTGGGTATGATGGTAGACCTTGCCATCTCTGAGGATTTCTTCCAGCTTTACCTACTGGGATGGAAGAGGTTCCCAATCCAGAAGCTGACTCTCCAAACTGCTCTTTATTTATCTTTTCTCTATAAATAGCCATGTAACCACTATAACTTAGTTTTTATATATATTTTTAGGAGCCCAGCAGAATTTAAAGGCTACTTTGCAAGGCAAAAAAGAGCACATAACAGAAATGTGTGACATCCTGGCTCTCTCTTGGAGATTTTACTTTGATATTTCTTGAATTGTTTTTTGTCTGAAATTTTAATATGAAGAGTTAGGCAGCTCGTCACTCTTTATGTATGGAAAACATAATGCTCTTTGATGTTCTCAGTTACTGTGTCATGTTTATGTGCTCTGACAGACTTTGAACCGCAGCTCACTGCAGACGATGGGAAGGGTTTCACAGAGGGTCGGAGCAGACCTCGAAAGAGCCCCTATTTTCTGCTCCAGAAAGGGCAGCATTTCACCAGCACCCACACTAGTGTCCAGTGCCTTCAAAACACTCAAAATTCAGACTGACAAAGCTGTACAGCCGAGCCCAAGGTGTGTAATATCGCTCTGTGCTATGTCAAACCTTAAGGCATTTTAATGTGCATTGGAGCTGTTCAGAAACTTCCAACAGTCTAATGAAAGAGAAGGGGTAAAATTCCAGAGCTTTGCAAAATTATTGCTAATTATTTAAAAATAAAATAAAATTCAATGAAATTAAAATCAGGGCTTCACCCAAGCACTGATGATAATGAAATAAGCCCCTGGTAAAAGAAACACATCCTTTTTGGAAGTTATTCTGTAGCTCTCGAAGAACTCAAGCGACAGGCAGCTCTTGCAAGGAAACTAGGTATGGACATGCCCCGATCTTCTCCAGCTGAATACTAAATAAACACCTGAGATCCCTGATGATGCTGCCCAGAAGCTGCCCTCTTTGCTCCTGCTCAGCACCATGACACTTAAAAAGAAAAATCACAGTGCTGTGTTGTGTAGATCACTTTGCATGGCTTAGCGCATTATTTAATGAGCTTCAGGGCACAATGCAAAGTGTATTAGTTCACACAGGTCTTTCATTAAAAACTACAGCCAGACCTTTTATTTAGCCATTTAAATGGGCTGCTTCTCTTCAGAGATTCTTTTCAGGTTTGTTTTAAAGCTGCCCAGATTCAGCTGTAAAGCAAATGCATCAAAAAGCACATTACGTTGTTATTTCAGTAACAGTAGCAAGTAGAGGACCTCTGCCAGCACAGTCAGGGCCCTGTCATGCTGGAAGCAGTAAATGTGGAGCAGCAAAAGGCACAGAAAATGCCGCTTTGCATGCACAGGCAGCTGACATGCAGTTGCCTGGGATATGCAGCACATTGGAGGCAAATGCACCAGCAGATCCGCCGGCCCTGACGTGCTGCTCAGCAGTGCTCGAGTCCTTCGGCACGGCAGCAAGGCACGCTTACGTGGCCGTGCCTGCACACATGAACACACATGTACTGAGTCTGTCTTTTCCTTCCCCTTATTGTGCGTTTAGGATTCTGCAAATACCCAGGGTCATTTCCCCTTAGGGAGCAGTGAGCAGCCCTCAGAGCATCCCTGAGCTCTTTGGGAGAAAAAGGCAGCTGGAATTTCTTCTGATCCCCGGCATGGCCAGCAGCTTTGCCTTCTTCTTCAGCCCCGTCCTTGCCATCTCTCCAGGGGTAACATACTCTACCATGGCATGAGAGAGAGCCTCCCAGATGCTGTTTGACAGTCAGTTTAGAAACCTGGCAGGGGGACTACAGTCAATTCCAGTTTCTTCTCCTTCTTCTTCTGAGAGAGAAGCCTAACAGACCCCTGCAGAAAAGACTCTCTGTCACAGGAAGGGGCTCCTTTGTATGCGAGTTGCGGCGTCTATTTTTCAAGATAACCTTTATTTCATGTACTGAGTGTTAGCTTTGCTGAAAAAGAGAAAAGCCGAGATAACTCCTTCACCTGTGGAACGTTATTACGCTTTCTGGAAAAAAGAAGAGTGAGTTGTTCTGGTGCATGATAATGGAGGTGGAACGAATCAGGCAGAAGCAAGTGCAGGATTGCACCTCTCTCTCTTTCCCCCCAACTGTCTGTCTCTGCAATCTCCCTCTGTCTCCCCGTCTTCCCGTCTCCAGCGCTGCCTGATTTTTCGTTCCCTTCTCTCATTATCTAACAATTCTCCATTCTTCTTATGCACAATATAATCTGCTCTGGGACTCATCAGCAGAAACCCTGACTGACAGCTCTATTATTTATGCTCTCTGTCAAGGTGATTCCTGGAGTCGTGCCCTGCTGTGCTAGGTGCTGTACAACCGAAGCACAAAGTACTGATTTCTGCAGTGGAGAATTTGCAGTCTAAAAATTTTGGGGATTGCAGCTGGCTGCAAATTCGCCCATGGGAACATTTTCCCACTGGGAAAAGGTTGTTCTTTTGGTAATAGGTAAAATGTGAATGCTTCATTGGAGTTTGCAAATTCCAAAGACATTTCAAGGCGAAATATTGAATCAATTTGGAATCGAAATGGATTTTAAAATTTTTATTATTTTGGCTGTTTTGTGCTGCATTTCCCACTTGTTTTCACTTTTATATTAGAATCTTAATTTTATTCTGTAGCATATCTATATAGCATCCAGTATTACAGTACTAAACTGTGTTTCAATAATAACAAAATGAAGCATTTCAGTAGGTGGTGGCATTACTTCTGAAGAGAAATATTTGAAAAACGTATTTTCTGGTTTTGTCCTATCTGAGACATAAGCAAGTGTTTAGTTGCTAGATTTCTCCGGAGAGAGAAAGCCTGTTTTCTCATCAACTTTAATGATGAGCCCTCAGAAAACCTGAGTTTGATCAGATAGCACAAGACACATTCAAACATATCTTCTGAATACGATGCTGAAGTTGCTGGGTGACAATGATGTATGGAAGAGATTCCCCCTGTCCCTGCAGGGGTTCTTGCGTATAGTGTATCCCATCCTCCTGTGAAAGTGAGAACCGTGCCTCCTCTGTCTCTTCTCCATATAACTAGCACCTCACTGGACAAATTATTTCAATAGGGGAGGGAGGTTGGTCCTGGGGCTGCCAAATGCAGATCTTTACTTATCCTTGTTGTCACAGTTCTAACAGGCAGCAAACCAGACCAGACACCGGCCTTTTCGTACACCCAAATCTCAGTTATCCTTAATGGAAAGATGTCAATCCACAGGAACAAAGAGGTGGCATGGGCTGCTGCATCCACCTTGAGGGAAGGGAGGACATCCCACCTGGGATCAGGACTTTAAATGAAAAACAGATATAAAATTAATGATCTGGTAAGAGCATCTTAGCAGTCATTTATCCTATTGCTCTGGAGCAGGGCCGCTGCGAGGTGTGGAAGCCCGGCTGGCTTTATGCTGTAATCACGGCAACGGGTGTTTGCAGAGTTGGCGATTTCACACTGGCTGGATCCTACTGGCAGGGGAAAAGTTCTGCAGCGCATGCATCAGCGAGCGCTTTGCAGATATAACAGCTCGGAAAGTTGCTACACAGAGTCTGTGCTGCACCATAAATTACAGGGTAGTTATTTCTTAGTTATTTAGCAGTTACAGTGTAATTAGTTCCACTTAATGTCAACTTTTGTCAATACGTCTTCCATTAGCCAGAAAATTATAGCTGGATTTTAAAGTGATGGCGATACATGAGCTGCTCTGAGCTTGAAGTCAGAGAGGGGAGGAGAAGATACGATGTCGGGAGAGGACAGGGCTGTTATGTGAATGCCAAGCCAATCTCATCTCTTCTGAATTCTCATAAGCTTACACACATACACAAAACACACAGCTATTCGCCAGGATCAATAATCCTGCCCACACTGCAGAGAAGAATCATACAGGTCCCTGGAGAAGTTCGCTCTGGCTGTTCAGAAACAAACAAACAAACAAGCAAATAAAACCCAAGAGCTGCCTTAAGATAGGACTTATAGCTTATATTTTACAGGAGAGACTAATTAAGAAGTATGCTTTAGATTTTGGGGAACCTAGCATCCATTCAAAGAGGGCTTGATTTGCAGTCTGTGGCTGCTTTATTCTTGGTCATCTCAGGAAGGCCCTCTGCTCCCTCCCCCAGAAATTAAAAAAAAAAGAAAATTTGCTGACTCCTTTTTCTTCTTTTGAAACTGTAGACATCATTGGGGATTGACATTTCTGGGAGTTTCGGCATTGCTTTGAACAGGCCTGGGATTTTAGTCCCTAGGTGCAGTGGAGGTGAAAACCGAGAGACGAGGCATTAGAAGAAGCGCAGAGAACTGTTCTCCTGTCTCCTGATTCTCCGAGGGGACAGGGTAAATCAAGCTGGCTTTAAGGTTGCCCTCCTTCTAAAATGCCTCCTAGTTTAGGGTATCACCAACCTTTGGGAGCATTTTTAGCGTGAAAGAGTCTTTTCCTGTTTCAGATTTCGAAACCGTGTGGAAGCAGATTGCACAATCTTCCTATTGACTGGAGTTCTAACGATGGAATGATTAGGAAATTGCAAAACAAATTCTATTACGATTACTTTGTAATGAAGCTGATCCAACTAATTCTCCCTTTGCTTGCGCCACTAAACCAGGTCTCCTGGTAGATGCCTAGAAGTAGAAAAGAGTCAGCATGGCTCCAAATTTTTTTTTATAGCTTTCATAATTCCAGCCTCCCATACTCCCCGCCATATAATTTTCCTCTGTGAATACGCTGTGTTGATCTCACACAGGGCCCTGCATATGCTAAAGCTGGTCCTTGAAGAAGAATTAAGTATTCGGTTCAGGAAAAAATATCAGGCGGAAAGAATGTAACAGCAATGTTAGTATTAATACATGCTCCAACCATGTAATGAAGTTCCTTCGGCTGCCTTGCACCCCTCCGTGTTCCCCCAGAGGCCGGGGACAATGGGGCCCCTCCTGCTGTTATAAAATAAACACAAATAACAACAACAGCAGTAAACATTTGCACCACAAACTTTTTCCAGTCCAACATGAATTTCAAAATTAGCGTGCCTGGCTATTCAGTAGTGACTGCCACTTCCTCCTATTACCAATAATAAAACCGGTGGCATATTACTTAACTAGCCCATTGCATTGAAGCACTGAGACCAACTAAAACCTCTTCTGTAAAATCACTGGAGATTTTATATATATATATATATGCACACAAAGAGAGAAGAACCCAAATATGTTTGAATAATCAAGTACATTAAGAAAAAATCATGATCTGAGAAATTCTGTAATAAAAATAGAAGATAAATTCCTCTGATAATGCATTTTGAACTACTCTCAGCTGAGTCCGTTCTTCCTTGCACAGGTCTACATCCATATGGAGTATTCCTTCTCTCCATGGGCAAACTCATCCCAAATACACCAGTGGAGATACATGCAGAGATTTGTGTCTTTTTCTCTTGAATATTTCAGATTATGTTAGACAATTCTGCCCCACGAAATTCCCTTGCTTAAGCAATCCAGGAAAAAATAATTGGCTGTGTTAGTGCTTGGATGCATCATATCCTAAAATGCTCTAGAAACCGTAGGGATTGGAACCTGTGTGTTTTGAGTTACTGGTCAGACATCAGTAGGAAAACACTCTGGAGGTTAGGTGAGTCTCAGTCCACATGGGGATAAAAGTACCTTGAGTACAGAGACGAAGTAAAAGGACTAGTGCCTTGGTTTGGTCTAGGTTCGTGTCTCGTCGCTCTTGCAGAAGTCAGGCCTCCCCTCCCATCATCCCCATGGCAGCGTGATTTCATTACCTCCTCCTCCCGCACGGGATGAGAGGGCAGGTTGGGAGCAGGGGGAGCAGTGAGTGTCTGCAGAGAAATGTGAGATCCTGAGGGCCCCAGGACATGTGTAGAGCAACTATTAGAGCAAAGGGGCTGGGTTCTGCTCTCATGGTGCTAATTAAGATTGACTCCGCGGAATTTGGCAAAGCGAAAAGAGAGGAGAATAAAACCCCAGAGGCCTGAACTCAGCTTACGTTCCAGTGCTTAACCAAGCTAGCACCAAGACCCAGCTAAATGCCTTTCAGAGCATGTACCTTGCTGTAACTGGCCTGGAGCAACTATCCCCTCTAGAAAATAGGGACAGAGGTGATAGGAGCCTGGAGAACAAGCAGGAGGAAATTATTTCCTCTTGGGTGAGAAAACTGATTGAGTAGACCTAGCTGAAGGTCACTGCTGAATCGTTTGGCTCGTTTTAGGTTCCAGACGGCAGGTATGTGGATGGTGCATCGTGCTCCCAGGAGCACACGCTCCTTCAGCTCCTGTTTGGCATGTGAGCTCTGCTCTCTATTCTAGCACGTAGCATTCTCTGTTTGGTCTTTCCCATGGACCACCTGGGGTCCTCCCTTGCAAGACACCTGTCGTGGCATTGAATAAGGTCAGTCCAAGCGTAAAAGGCCCTTCTTTCTAAGCGGACGTTGAACACACGTCAGGCAGCTGCTCAGCCTGGGATCTGTTGCCTGTTGTAAAGGGATGTCAAGTCGTTTCCACTGTTGAGAGGTGGGAGTATATTCAGCCAGGCCAGGGAACCCACAAAACTAGTTTCCCTTTTATACTGCTTAACCCAAAGAGCTTTCCACATAACTGGACAACACAAGCAGAAAACGACAGGAAAGCGAATGAGTGCACACTGCCACCAGAGCAGCCAGCTCCTCCCAGCACCAAGCTCTCTCCGCTTCATCCTGTGTGCCCTGAGGATGGGCAGGGATTCCCTCTGCACCTGCGAGTTTCATGGCTAGGTTACAGTAACCTCCTTTGCTCTTGGGTGCATCCCATCTTCCTCCCTATGGCATTTACATCCTTCCCCTTCCCTCCGTTGGTGGTGGCTCTCTGCAGCCGTGCTTCCACTTCAGAGTATGTGCCTTGGATGCGCACTCGGGGCGTGGAGTGTCCCTCTCTTCAGGCCGAGTTTCTGCACAGATCACATGTTCTTTGCTCCCGGATCTCTGTGTCCCTCTTGCTCCATTCCTCTGAAAGACTTCCCAATTCCACTCTCATTTCTCTGGGTAACTATATTTATTGCCTGTGTGGGAGATGATTATTATGGGATACCACCATTTCCTCTGCAGAGAAACCTGCGGCCTACACTTGTTCCTCTTACTCACTTGTGCTTTATTAATTTTTCCCAGAGTGGGACCTGTCTGTCAGCACTGCCCCAGCCTCCTGCCACCCCAGCTGCAGCAGACAGAGATTTCTGCCAACCCAGCAGCAGGAGAGAGGAGGAGGATTAAGGGAGCCGGGAAGTGAAGATTAGCACTCGACAAGTGTTAGCGCAGCAGGGAAGAACTGTAACAAAATCCAGTGGGCCCAGGATAATTTGTGCTCTGGGAAGAGGCTGGAAGGTCCTCAGTGGCATCAGCAGAGAATTTCTAGTGGCATCAAGTGTTTGTCATCTCTTTTTGCCTTCCTACACATGCCCATGTCTACCGACATTGAACCTACACCCCAGCTTTGCTGTTTCAAATCTGGAAGATGCTGGCTGAGTCACGATCTCCATGCTGCATCTTCAACTTGCAGAGCTCAAAGATGGAAATGGAAAAAGGCCACCACCCACAAAAGCTGTGTGACAGATACTGTGGAGTTGTAGCCCAGGCCCGTCTGTGAGGTTGGTGGGGTGTGAACCACCTCACAGCCCCCCCATTCATGGGAGCTGCAGTTTGAACGTGAGGGACTGGAAGTTCACGCAGTGGAAATGGGGATGTCTCATTTGGTTGGTAGGGAAGTCATTGGGATAGGTCTCCCAGGGTTACTCAAAAACACGTTTTTGCTTCCTCCACATACATGGCCCCAGCAAACTCAGTGGCTGCTGCTTTGCCAAACATGCAGCTGAATAAGTTTTTCAGGCTGGACAAATAGGAACTGTGGTAATGCAGGTCTCTACTGTGGCCATAATTTGAGACTCTGGGAAACAGAGAAGAGCTACTGCCTCTGATCATATCAGAGGAATAGACTAAGAGAGAGAGGAAGAGGGGAGTAGGTATGGAGAGAGCAAGATGGAACAGAGGAGATCAGCAAAAGGGGGAGTGGAGACTGTGTGTTCTTAGAGAATCAACAATACTCATAGAAAAGGGAATTACCCAGGGGAGCGGAGTGTGTGTGCAGAGCTGTGAGAAATGTTATGGAAGAAAGATATTAAGGCGAAGCAACTGATATTTGAAATGTTATTTGCAGAGAAGTTTTAATCTGATAGGGTGCAGACAGAGAATTAATGGATTTTCAATGAGCTGCATAGCGCTTCGGGACAGTGCTGGGAACAAAGCGAAAGTTCGGCTGCTGGAGGTCAACACCACATCCCTGGCACAGAGCAAGCAGCCAGAAAAGATATCAAAAAAGCAATTGAGAAATAAAGTCTACTAAATTCTGCAGAGATGAGGGAGAGTTTAAAAAAAAAAAAAACCCAAACTACCCTATCTGCTTTTCTTTTAATTACCCAAGAATTCAGTCTGGATGGCTAGAATCAGGGATGGCCATGTAAGCAAAGAAAAATAGGTAACTCTGAAGCATCATTCATGTCCTTCAGAATATGAAAGGTGACAGATTGGCTGTGCACGGCAGAGACCTACATTTCTATATACACGTGTGTGGGAGGGGTGTTGCCAGGAGGAGCAGGACATTCTGGGAAAAGCTAATGCAGAGCCTGCTTGGCAAGGTTGGTCTTCAACCCCTGGATCTCCCTTTCACCTCCAGTAGTCTGCAAGACTCAGTAGTCTCTCTGGAGGACAGAATACAAAATCACTATATTTCAAAGACAAAATATACTGTATGCCTATTGAAGAACAATGAGTGGAAGAGTGAAGGAGGGAATGGTGACAGGGAAAGGGCAGGAGGGAAAAATGTGCTCTTGCAATGGGAAATGTAGATGAGATCATCCTTATGCAGAACAGGAAGATCCTGATTCCAGTAAATGCCAAAGTCTTGGGGACGAATAGAACTCCCTGAGCCGTCTGGAAATCTTGCAATCAGCTTTGAAGCTCTTCCTTTTTTGCTCATCTCCTTTACTACCTTGTTCCTTCCTCACTTCTGTTTTTCTTGTTTTACCCCTTTAAATGATCAGAGGCTACAGGTCTGTTGTAGGTATCCCAGGGTCCCCGTTACGGTCTTGTTGACATCTGGAAGGTGGAAAGTGGCAGGGGCCATGAGGGCAGTGAAGCAGTGAGTTGAATCATTCTCATTATTTAAATCTTTTGGGGAAATGCAGATCATTATTGTTTAGATTTCTGTTTTTTGTCCTCAGAGTTTTTACCCTAGAAATTTCCCTTTACCTAAGGAAATACAGCTTGTGTGACAGCACTCACAAGATAGTGATCAGTTTTTTCCTTCTGGCTTTTGGAATCAGACAGCTGGATAGACTCAAGACACTCTGTAGAGTTCATGGTGAAAAGGGAAGCTGCAGCATGTGGTCCAAGACTCTTAGAAAAGAAAAAACCTACAGGGAAAGAGAGATTTGAGGAAAGCCCCAACCACAAGATCTTCATCTGTTTTTTGTAATCAGCCATGAGTCACAAATTCATCCAAAAAACAGGCTTCCTAATGTCTTAATTTTTATTTCATATATTGATGCAATCAGGAGAGTATACTGTTTATAACCAATTAGAAGGAGAGATGTCTCTCTGCGGCAGATGATTGAATTCTTCAATACATCAGTTTTGGTACCAAACCGTCTCAAGAGTTCTTCTGAGTCTGCATTTCTCCCAATATATTACAAAGTTGGAATACCATTTTTAATCAGTAGGGACATCTCTAGTTAGTCTGCAGACTTAAAAATTTCCTCTATTCAAGATGCTGTGTTGTTATGCAACTGAAACGTGAGATGAAACTCCGGCTGATATGATTTCAGGACTTGGCACATAATGCATTTCTAAAGCTTGGGACTGAGTAATACATTCCCTTTGCATTTTGACATTTTACCCGTTTTCTTATCAACAGAACTTCACCTCTCCACACTTAACAAATTGAAACCAGTTACGTTTGGAAAAGGATGACATTCGGACTGAAACACTCTATTGGGATGCTGGAGTGGGGACGTCCTGGCTCCTCTGCAGTCTCTGTTGGGATCAGTCCTGCAGAGGATATTCAGTCACTTTTTCTGGGTCCAGAATCAGGAAGGTATGTTCCACAGAAAGTCAATGAAGTGTCCAGGTTGAAATTTAGAGTTACAAGTCAGTGTCCCGTCCTTGAGTGCTGAAATGTCAGGGGGAGGATCACAGGCTCTCAGCTTTGACTTGCCCCATGAGACTATGCCTAATTCAAGTTTGTCATTTAGGCCTGTGAATTGGATACCTAAAATGGTGGAAAGTAGACAGTGGGGAATATCCAGTGATCCAATCATTGGCACTCAAAGTAGCCATCTAAGATAGCTAGACTGTCTCTCACAGCATCCATCATACTCAATGAAAAACAGGCCCCACCAGTGGACAACTCAGAAGTCAAAGAATTCCTGTCTTTATTAAGTTGGATGAGATGAGCACCATCCCTGGCATGCCTCTGTGGTCCTCCGCTCCTCCTGTGCAGAAACAATCTTCCTTTTCTTCTACCTTTTCTAATCAGAATATATGTTCTTTCAGGACAGGAACCTCATCTTTCATTTTGCCTATGTGCAGCATCTTAACATATTTGCATCATAACTGGGCCCAAAATACAGTCTCCTGATATAAATGACTGATACCGATGAGCTCTTATCACATTATGGTAATGCAGAGGAAAAGATGGAGCTTCAGTATAGTTGCAAATCTCTGTCCCATCCAAACAAACCACCTAGATTTCATGATGTAGAGCATGAAAGTGGAGCATACACAACATCCCACTGGGAAAAGCTTCAGTCCCTTCCCCTGAAGGGACTGAGTTTAAGTCACAGAGGAAGATGGGTCTGTTTTGCAGTGTAAAGCCGCTAAGAATGTGTAAACCCAAAAAATAGGTAACAATATTAACTCCCATCCCTGAATCTTTTCAGAAGAACATTTACAAGTAGCTTTTTTGGAGCAGTAAAGATTTTTCTCTTTTTATTCCTTTTCTTTTTTTTACTACAGTGAAATCTTTAACAAATAATCATTTTACACTGTACAGTTCATCAATAAAAGCAATAACACCAGGTTATGTAATAAATTAAATATGATGTGCAGTTGAAAGTAATCGTGCTTTCAGGCATCAGCTTCTTGTCACATTAAGGGCTCTGGCAAACAGGTTTAATATTCGTGGAATGAACAGAATTATTGACAAGCAGAGAAGAAACTAGACAGCAAGTGAGCATCATATTAATTTTTCAGAGGCCAATATTGCTTTTCCTGCTGACATCGCAACAAACTTTCAGCACTGGCTTTTGCTGGGGAGGATTTTGGTAGTGGCAGCGGTGACTTGGTTTTTCGTGATCTTTTTTTCTGCCATCCTGTAAAAGTTCATGCCTGTTTGGAAGGGGGAAAGGAAAGAAGGAGAAAAACAGTGATTGCTCACGGAGTTTAAGGGCAGCTTTGCCATTGGGTTTATTCTCCTAGGATGACAACAGACTACTTGATTCAAGGTTAACTCTGGTTAACTCCAGTTCTGCCCTTTCCCTATACCAGTGGGCATCTTCCACGTTTCCTAAGAGTGGTCTGTAATTCCCATCACAAGTGCAAGGATTTGGGACTCACCACTGTCTCTTGGCTTAGACAGGCTGTCTGATGGTTGAGATATTAGAGATCCTTTAGGACAAGAGTTCCACAGTACAGGCAAACAAACCGAGGTCAGAACTCCCAAGAGAAGGCTGACGGGGGAATCCGAGCTTTCGGATATACAGAATGGGGGGTCACACTGGGAGCCGGTGGCAATGAACTGAAGTCAAAAAGCCAAACTTCCTGAGAGCCAACCAATCCAGTTTCCCAGGCATGAGTGTAGAAAGTGGTGACAATTCACCTTTTTACCTTAGCATCTCCAGAATGCTACAAACACAGCTGGGGAAAAAAAAAAAAAAAAAAAAAAGGAGTGTAAATGGCAGCTCTTGGGCATGTGTTTTGTCTAAGGCAGAGGTAAAAACAGCCATTGACATTTTTCTTGTCTCAGATTTGAGCTTTAACCACCACATCCTTCCTCTGTGTGCCTCATGTAATTTGTCACCCAAGAAAGATGAAAAAAGGTGCTAAATAAAATGACTGGTGTGTCTGTCTGTTGATAGGATACGGAGAGGCAGGGAGGAGGGTTTTTGTGGTGTGGTGGTCAGTGACTACTCAGATCAGAGGAGTCTGACATAAGTTGTCGTCAGAGATCCTCACCAAGAGCATCTCTCCAGGGATTTCTGCATCCCTGGAAGAAACACGACCCAAAGCAATTCCACGGACTGCCTTTTACATTGTGGGCAGGCCAGACTTGTGCTTGTCTTCAGTATTTTTAAAACATCGGGTGAGATATCCAGTTGTGTATGCAATTAAATGGGAGAATCCTTGTAAGAGGCAGTTTGGGAATATTCCTCCTCTTCTCCCTCAAGGAGGCCACCCCCTTGCTTTTGAGCCTTTGTCACAGTCCCAGGAACATAGGGAGGAGAAAAAGGGAAGCAGGCGAGGGCGAGAGGCAGAGCTGGGCTGGTCAGTTGTGCTTTTGTGGGTTCTGCTCAACCTTTTCTCCCTGCTCACTTACCGCTATCCAAAACTCTGAGGTTGTTAATACTGCTGGCAAGGCAGGCAATCCTGCAATGAGCTGGGCAGGCTTTTGAGCTTGGCAGCACAGCCACTTGATTGGCCTGCAGTCAGTTATTTTAGAAGGGGGATTGTTTTGCAAGCCCCATCAAATAACACTCAGGTCAGCTTTGTTCGTCACAGTGAGCTTTCATAAGCTGACCTTGGCGTATGTGGCCAAATTTTCGGTAGTGACCTTGGGTCTCTGCGAGAATCCATCACAACTGGAGATGACCCCTGCCATTGCATCCTTTCAGCCGTGAAATGTGCCGGCCACCTCATTCCAAAATACCCCACAATGACCTCATTTCTCCAAATAAATGTCACAGAGTGAGGGAGCCAGAGAGGACCGGGGAGAGAGAGGAGCTGTTCATCTTAATCATAATCAGACCCAGTCTCCCTACTCACTCCAAGAAGCGAAATCAAATCAAAACCCTAATAAGAGCAGGATTTTCTTATGCAGTGAAAGATGATGGAAAGCGTGGGCTCCAGTTCTCATCTCTTTTACCAGAAAGCTGGTAAACTGTTGAATGTTGTTAGCATTCAGATTTACCTGTGTGGTCCCTTACTGCTGTCCTGGAGATGCACTATAGCCAGCCTGAAGACCTCTGTGAACCTAGACTGGACCTCTTGGCAGCCTTTTCTTAGTGGTAACCTGTGTTTCTGCAGCACCTAGCACAGGCCCTGACTCCAAGCTCCAGGGAGGAGGCCCAGCTTGGTGGGGTTAGGAAGTCATTCACCCCACAGCAGGGAGGAGAGGAAGGCCGAGGTCTTAGCCTCTGCCCAGGTAGCCTGCAGCATAAGGAAGTAGATGTGGTTGCTGGGCAATGGGTGCTGGTGTAGGGAGAGAGCAAATAGCCCAGGGACTCTCTCTGGCAATGAGCCTGTGACTCGGTGCTTCACCACGTGGTGGTCAGGCAGAGAGGGAGCAGCAGGCTGCCTTCAGTGCAGCACCGCTGCATGTTCTTCCACACATGAGCTCCCCAAAGCTGTACCCTCTTCGCTCTTCAGCCCCCTAAGAAGCTGCTCCCTGGCAGGACCTGGGGTGACAAGCACCATTCCCATGGGTGAGGAACACTCGCGATGGGATTGCAGGCCTCACGTGGCGATGAAGGGTTTAGTCCAGGCCAAACAGTATAAAAAAGCAGGAAGGGAAGTAAGAAGGACTTGTCAGACAGTTCAGTTAAGAGATAAACAGAGTGAGATGGCCTCAAGAGCGCTGGACACAAGATGCCTCACTGGTTATGAACAATTTCTGCTGTCCTCCACCTCGCCCCATGTGGGAAAGAAACCAGGAGTGAGGGATGTTAAACCACCAAAAAGGTGTCAAGATACCTGGTATCAAGATACCTGGAGTTCTGGCATGAAAGTGTCAGAAAGAGACAAAGCTGCAAGAGAAATGTCAGTGCAGGAGCACCCTTACAGTAATGAGCTGTTCTACAAAATGTGGAAAATGTTAGAATTTGGAGCATCAGCTGCATGTCCAAATGGTGTATTAGCCACTTAATATACCTTGGAAAAGTGTTGCTAGGGGCAAGCAACAGAACAAGTATAGGAGGAGCCTGAAGCCATTCTCACCTGAGGCAGAACCTACCTGCAAAGAGCTAGAGGTTTGAAAAGGGATCCAGGCAAGGGCTGCAGCAGCCAGGACATGGACCATGTGCCCACATACAGGCCACTTCCTAAGGGAGGGTGGGAAGGACATTTTCTCTCCATACAGTGACAGAAAGCAGGGAGCGAGCTGATTTATGTATTGACCCTACGGGACTATTGCAGCAGAGCAAAGGACAGTAGTTTCAAAAGAACTCTGCACTATTCAGAATGAGGGGAAAGAGTCAAAAAAGAGCTGCAGGCAGTGTCTTTAAAATGCAATCTCAAATATTAATAATGAGAATTGCAATGAGGTCTTTGAATTACTTTGGACACTCCGTTCCAGGAGGCACCTGTCTCCCTCCCTGCAATGAGTGCCAGTGGGAAGAAGTCAAAAGCCTGGATTTTAGTGAGTGAAAAGTGGAGAGAAAATATATTTTTCTGTTACCAAGCTTTCTCAAAGTTGGTGACTACACTTGTCTTTAAATCTTCTCTGATTTCCAGTAATACTTAGCAGTATCTAAGTATTTCACTGTCTTTTTCATGGGAGATGAGGAAATCCTGCTATCCCCATTGTACAGATAGGGACCTGGGGTGCAGAGAGAGAAATACATCCAAAGAAATGCGTGTACGGCAGTCAGGCTCTGAAATACATCTGAGAATCCTGCTAAGTACCTAACTACCTGTAAAAAGCTGAGACCTTTTGATTCCCCTAGAAGCCAATGGAAGATCAAGAACTTGCATGTGGGTTCCTGGTATCACTGGGCATCCTCTTATCTAGGATGTCTTTTCTCTAACTGCTGAACAGAAAGGAGCTGCAGTATTTCTCTTAGAGTGATCAAATGCAACAGATTTGTTAAAACAAGCAAGCAAACAAACAAAGCACACTCCTTTGTGTTCAGTCTCGCACAAGAAACGCTCCTGAGTTTCTTCTATATTTAGATACATTATTGTTAAAATAAAGCAATATTTATTTTTATCCTCACATTTTACCTTTTCTGCTTAACCAGGTTGCTATTTTAGAGTTGAAAGCATGCACACAAAAAATGCAAATCCCAAATTTCAAAGGCACCTTCCACTTGGAATTGGATCTATTTTTGTCCCTGTGACTGTCTTGCACAGCTCTAATTGTCATGCCCCGCTCTGAAATCCGCGGCGCATTCCTCCCGCCAGCATATTTCTGGATTATTGCTCATTGTGATCAGCCCATTGTGCTCCTTTTGATAGGGGCCAAATTTTGACATGAGGTGCTGAGTCATCCATAATGTGGATCTTATTTGTGTCTCAAATAAACCTTCCTTTCTCTATTCCCCATGTACCTAGGCCAACACCTGGCGCAGTCTCCCATTTCCCAGATAGGCAAGGAAAAAAGCACCCGAAATACAACAAAGAGCTGAGCAGCTCAAAAAAAATCATTTAATTATTATTAGAAAATGTCATAGGAACTGCCAGTTTTGTATTGTAGTTTTCTTCTTCATTTGTTTTGTCAAAAAAATGAACACTGAAAGAAAGTCCTAAATAAGAAAGCAAAAAAAAAAAAAAAAGTCTTCTTTTGAAACTGAGGTCTATGGACTTGGGGGTGAAATATTTAATTTTTGGAAACCAGAAATGCAGTCAAACCTGAGGTGGGGTTCAATGAAAAAAATGCTGAAGGATAATGACTGGTTTTCTGAAGTACGTGCTAAAAGCAGTTTTAAGGAGGGATGGAGAGGGAGAAGGGCACTTCTTGTATGGGGTGGCAAATCCAAATAATCCCTTGTCTGTCCTGTAGGCTTCTGTGTTTTCCAGGGTCCTTCCCCCAGACCCCATCCTGCAGCGTGGCCCTAGCTCTGGTGTGACCGGCCGCCCTCACACTGACGTTGCGTGACTGGTGTGGGACAGGCTTCCATGCAGTGGGGGCCCCTGCCACGGCGGCTGCCAACGCTGGTCGAGAAGCCACAGAGCTTAGGTGTAAATGGACCCTTTAAGTAGCTGGGATGATTTTGGGGATCAACCTTTTCCCTTCTCTCTGTTCCTTACCTGGTGCACAGTCAATATATGTGAGTACCATTTAATATGTCCACAAGAAGAGGGATGAATTCTTACTGGGTAATGCAGAGGAAAGAGGCAATATTGCAGGCAAAATCTGCAATGATCTATTCAATGGCATTCCTTTCTCTTAATAGGCTTCTGGGTATGGCTGTTCTAGTCTTGAATTTTGGGGTGTCAAACGCAAAGTGTGTGATACCAGTGCTGCTGCTTTATGCTCCAACTCCCCCCACAAAAATTTCCCTGACCTTCATGCTTAGGTGTGTTGAGATGTGTGAACAAAGCAGGGGCTCCAGCTTTACCTGCACTGTGCCCCCGCAAGCCAGGCTGCCCAGTGAATTCATGCAGAACAAGCTCCAATGGATTTTTGTTTGCTATTTGTGCTGACCAGCTGCTTCACAAACTGTTGGGTTATTTTAGTTTTGTTGCCATAATCATTTGGCTCCCCTGGTGCTATCCATCACCTGCAGATGAAAATGAAAAGCCTTGAAAATCAGGTGACAGCAATCCAACATGTCCAGGAGTGTGTGTATGTGTCTGTGCATGTGTGAGCCCACAGAGCGAAGCAGGCTGCTCCAAGTAAATTGTAAGCACCCTAGAAACGGAGTGCTTGGCACTGGAGGGAGAGAGCGTGTGTGTGAGTGGCCCTCACACAGCCCAGTGTTCTTCTTTATAAAACCTTCCACTCGAGATTGCATGCCCTTGAAGGTTAAAGTTAAATTCTTCAGCGACTAGGGCTCAAGGGACACTGATTCTGTTTCAATTACTCCTGCATCACGCATGGGTCTTCAAAGATGCGTTATTGGGCTAAAGAGAAAGGTAATTTGACTGCAGTTCTGGGCCTTGTTATGAAAATCCTCAAAGCTGTGGGTGAGGGGCATGTTGATGAAAAAGTCCCCAGCTGAAGTCAAACCAGCTTGTGCTGTGTCTCAGGCCATGGCACTATCAGAGCTCCCTTGGTAGTTTCTTCCAAGTTTCTCATCATCTAATGATGAGAAACTGGAGCATTTGCCTAGTCACATTGCTGTCAGCTACCCATGGAGAAGGTGATTCCATCCATCTTTCCCCATTTCCATGTTTTCTCCACGTGCAGAAGAAACAACCTGTGCAGAAGCTGGCAGTGTAGACCTAGGGCTCAACAGAGGTGTCGCAGTGATTTTATATCAGCGCAGCTCCGGGGCCTCTGGCAGTTACTCTTGGCCTCCATCGGTGTACATGAGAGGAGAAGCAGGACTGTTGCAGGAGGTCTGTGGAGGGGGAACCAGGTAGGGGTAAATCCCCGTATTTCCATCAAGTTGACTGTCTGCGTGTTTGGTTGCCTCACTGGCTGACCTTAATGGAGTTAACCTTGATTTATACTGGAAAAGGAAAGGGGAGAATTGAGCACAACAAGCCGAATCCCAGAATAGAAAAAGGCCACTAGAGAGGGAGACAGAGTGCAAGGAGGAAAAGTTAACGTCATGGCCTGTACAATTCCATCTTTGCAGGTCCCTCAGGCACCATAACCATAAACAGTCTCTTCAAAAAATGTGAATATTATGCTCCTTTCTGACAGTTTTTTTCCCAATTTCCTTCTGTCTTTACAAGTAGCTGAAGAAAATAAATATTTAATGACCTATTTCAATATTTTAATGTAGGTTTCTTGGTTAAAACACCACAAATCTCTCCATGAAAGAGAGACAATATAATTACTAAAGTAATGAGTGTTGCAGCAAATAGGAAGTGGCCTGGAAGGGAGAGAGGAAGGGAAAGAAATGAGGCACAGCTGCAGAACAGAGGGTCCTATCTTCTTCTGTTGGAAATCACTGGGGCCCATTGATTTCAACACTGACCCATTTCAGATGTTACTTTCTGGAGCTTACTGGGGAGGAAAGACTCAGCTATTTCCCTGTTTTACCCATCACCAGGCCTTTGCATAAAAGCACAGCAGAGTTTCCCTCCACATCTCTGGCCGGGCCATGTTACTTCTGATCCTGAGCCCTGTGCTCACCTTTCCAGCTCCCCGGGGACAAGAATCCCCTCATTGCTCCAGACACAAGGAGAGCACTAAGGGAACCTCCCTTGCCCTCCCACTGGTGCTGCCTGCGGTGATCTCTCCTCACTGTCAGTATATGATGGGGCAGTTGTAGACCTGCCCAGCCCCTGTGCCTCTTTTCCAGCTGCGGCGTGGCCTCGTGCTACCCCAAGACGTTGCTCCATCTGCTCCTCTCTGTGTAACTCTTCCTACCAAGCTGGGACATTTTTGTTCTTTGAGACACTCATGCTTTTATGTGGCACTTCCATGAAGGCCACGTTCTCCTCTTGCTCATCCTGATCGACATTTGAAGTCGTCGTCTTGTGCAGGAGAGGAAGAAGGTACAGTGCACCCAGCGTAGTACCTTGCTGTCACCCATAGGAAGAGAGAACCGAAAACCTGGCTCCCTTGCACTTGCTTGCAACCACATCCTTGCGCTGCTCTGAAGCTCAGCCTGTCCTGGGTGTCCTAGCACAGCGATTGCAACAAATAACACACATTCCTGGGGCTGAGCCAATGCTACTTCATTAAATAACACTCATCATGCAGACGGGGTGCATGCAGAGAGTGGCAGCACTGTTCTTATGAGACAGAGGTGGGCTGCAGCCCAGGAAATGTGGCAGCAAGTATTCTCTATGCGGTGACAACCTGGGAGTGAAATCTTGCACTGGTAGCTGCAGTGAATATTTTATACTCTTCTCTCTCTCTCTCCTTCCTTCATCTGATCTCGGCAGCAGTCTCTAGCCAACATAATTCTTTGTGAGTTACTTTCGTTAGCAAAACCTTTCACCCTATGAAGATGTTCTACTTAATTAGTAAAAGTTCAATTTTTTTGTCACCGACAGAGCCCCATACATCACCATGTCTGGAGAGTCATTAGCTGTAAAATTAATCAGGGTGGATAACGGTTGAATAGAGTCAGAGCCCTTTGTGTTCCTTCCCACATCTCTGCCTCTGACGTGAGAACCTTTTCAGGGAGGGGAAACCAAAAAGCATCTCTGAATATCCAGGAGACCAGTTTCTAGGGTAGCACTGAAGTGGGGGGTATTTCTGACCGTGAAGTGGAACGGTGATGAGGCAAAGCAGGGGATAAGAAGGCAAAAGGCTGTCAACCATGTTCCCCCTCTGTCAGACCTCCTGCTAAGGAGGTACCTCCAGCAGAGGTGCTCTGGAAGGATGCTGGAGGGATGAGATCTTCCCTTTTCCCAGCCTCTGGGAGCACATCAGGCATTTTCCTGTTCACTTCTTCATGGGCTAGTTTGGATGTGGCTGGAAAGGGGCCAGGTTAGATAGAAGAGTGAGCCATACACAGTAGTCCGAGGCAGTTTGAGGAGCCTGTGCTACAAGGGGGTGTCTTGAGGAAATCCAGCCCTGTGAGAGAGTTTCAAACAAGCAGAGGGCTGGGTTTATAACGCAGGCTGTTTCTGTGCTGCACCAAAGGAGCTGTGGCACAGCGCTCTGCTTCCTGGCAGATGGTCTGTCTGGGCGTCTCTGGCAGCACACTAACCCCTCGGGCTTGCTTCTGGGCTTGCTGGCTCCGGAAAGGCCTTGAGAAGAACCTGAGGACAGCCGTCAGCAGGGGTGGCAGGGATAAAACCAAGGTGTCTTTGCTCCCTGCACTGCACTGGCATGTGCATTGTACAGCAGTGATGCCTTCGTAATGGTTTTCTCCAACCCGCTATAGGTCAACTTTGGACCCGTTAGCAGATGGAGGAGGAGGAGAGTTGTTTGTGTAGTTATTTCTGCTCAGAAGGCCTCTTCTTAAAGGCAGCTACTGCAGTTTCACGTAAGATCTCTTTATTTCCAGATGGGTCGACTGACACAAGAAGGCCAAATGACGTGCTTGGGTTCACAGAGTGGCTCAGCGCAGATTTGTACATCAGCTTTTTCCTGGCTGTTCCATATCTTTTCACCAATTTGGTCCCCAGGAATGGAGTGAGGGCTTTTCTCCTGGCAGATAGAGCCCATCTGTGACTGCATGCAGGTGGGGAAGGTTGCATGAAGTTGTGCTGAGGATGCTGGATGCTTTGCAGGAATCTTTGGAAAGGTACGTTAGCTTAGGACACTTCTCATAAAAATAATATCTTGTGCTGTTCCTGTCTCCTCAGCATGGGACATTGTACATGTCAGTGTGACATCACCTCTTCCTACTCTGTTGCTTCTTAAATTAGCAGGAAGGTAGTAGTAGCTAGTTGTGATGAAGAACATCCACATCCTTTATTTATTAGTATTATTAAGGGAGGTCTTACTGGTTGATTGATAGTAAATGAAATAATTACAGATAATGCAGCTGGATGCAAGTAAGTTGTTATCATTTACAATTTTGTATAATTGATGATGTGAACTCCTTGAAAGTGAATTCCTCCTTCTCATGGTACACTTCATTTTGGTACAGAACAAGACCAGACAGAGGGAGGAAAGAAATATTTTGCCTGCACAAAATTATGTCTTCCCACTTTGTATTTTTCCTCCTCAAAAAGCCTCTGAAAAGCAGACATCCTTGGAGTGACTTGCCTAGGCTGCCACACTCCCTCCAGGACTTGCCACTTCTCTGCTGCCTCTGCTGATGCTCATAACACTGTAGCATTTTGGAGTCTTCTTTGACTAACAAGTGGCTCAAGGCCTCTAGCTCTGTCCTCACACTCCTGTCAGTACAGTTAAGTAAGCGTCTTAACAAATGGAAAGTGATTTCTCGGCCACATCCCTTCTGGGTATGAGTCCCACCCAGCTCGAATCACAAGCGCTGAGGCCTTGTCCCTAAGAATGAAGCATGTGTGTCTTGGTAAACAATTTTGTCCTTGGCATCTGATAGATTTAAAAAGCTTGTTTCCAGTGTGCTTGTGAAAGGATAAAGCAGAAGAATCGGAGCCGCTTGCCTCAGAACTCGACAGGACTCCTCGCAGCGGGACGTGCCCTTACGCGGTGGTGTCTCTCCGCAAAGCTGCAGAGCTTTACGAGAAGCTTCCCCGGGGCAAACCGAGGGGGAAAACAACTGTTTTGGATTCACCCAGACCAGTGTGGATCATGCAGGCTTTTTTCTGTCTGCCTTTTTTCGTGAAAATAGAAGGGAAGGAGAATTTCTCTGAAGCTCAATTGAGAAGTTTTGTTTTCCATGAAACATAAAAGTTCTTTTCATCTTTGGGAATCTTTAAGCCTAAAGAAAGTACAATTTGGGTAATAGAAAAACTTGTTTTTCATTTGAAAGGAATCTTTATTTCTAAAATGCCAGTGTGGTATATTAGCTTTTTTATTTGCCTTTGTTTTCGGAGTAGCTATTTGACGGAGTCAAAACAAGTTTGTGAAGAGCTTCACGTGTCCTGAAATTACTTTTTCAGCAAACAAAAAAAGGACCTGTAACATATCCAGTTATTATACCTAACTGCAGTTACTGACCTCTGTTTCAGGCTTTTCCTAAGTGTCTTTTTCTGTTGATCTTTTATTAGCAGAGATTGAAAAGCTCAGGGATGCACTTCCGAGCCATGTGGACTTTCAGGCCACACTATGGCTTGACGGTGCCCCTGGTGTGCAGGACCCTGCTGCCTGGGCTGTCGGCGTATTCCTCACGGTTCACACCCAGGCCTCGAGATGCCCCGTCCCACGTGAGGATCCCATCTTAAAAGCACCTAACAGGTGGAGCATTAGCACTGTAACTGGTAGCGCTGCCAGATCAGCACTGCTGATTTGGATAGAAGGATGAAATGGTATTGATTCAGGAGTATGGCCAGGTAAAGACACCGTCCCGCTGTTTGTTTTGTCTTTGATGCTGCGTAAATGAACTAATTTATAGATGGGATTAGTGTGATCTGTAGAACAGAGGTCAGGAATAGAAAGCAGTCCCCTGAACTGCATGAACCAGAGACTGGATTAGGATTTAGGAGAAGGGGGGGGAAAAAAAAAAGGAAATATAGGTACGCTAAGTGAGAGAATTAATCCGAACCGGCCTGAATGCTATCGTAGTGTACTTACACTGCTTTGCACTTAATTCTCTTGAGTTTAAATACACTGTCTCATGCTGCCAATTTGGAATCGGATAGATGGAGAGAAGACTCAGTTACAGAGTTGCAGTTTGCTCCCCCTCTGCTTTCATGAGTTATCCCCAAACACCCTTAGTGTGCATGTCTCGCTCATCTAGAACATGAACTACAGTAGCTTTCTCCCAGCCGTGCCCTGGGGGGGACATCTGGCACTTGAGGTAGTCACGAATTTTCTCCCCTATGAACTGAAATTTGGTAATTTGTTTGATATTTACCTGGGGAGATGATGAGAACATTTTGAAGATGTCTGCATCTCAGTGGAAAACAAGATGTGTGTGTATGTGTGTATATATATATGCATATATGTGTATCTCAGTAAAACAATTTACAGATTCTCTTGCTTTCTCGCACCCTTTGCAGTCAGTACCTGGTTTTTGGCAGGGGAAACTGCAGTGCATTCTTATAGTCAGATCTTGTCAGCCCAAGTGACAGTGGTCTCCAGGACTTAAAAATCAGCCTGTCCCTCAGGAGACGTTTAACCCTGCTGTGATGCCAGCAGGTGTGACTTTAGGGGAACCTTTCCTCTGCTGCTCTTGGCTTTTTGGTTCCCATTTTGCCTTTTCCCTGATGAAACGGTAAGCTTTTTCGGACAGGGACCATCTCTTAGGTCCACAGATCCACAATGCTAAGCATAAAGCGGCTTTGATCTCAAGAGAGGTTTGAGGGCTTTAATATAACACAGATAAGGGAAGCAGTGGCTCTCCCTTCCCCTCCTCTTGTTGTCTGAAGCTGAGAGAGTAGTAAGTTGGTGTCTTTAGGAGGCTTGAAAACAAATCACACTTAGCTAGTATTTGTTAAGTGCTGAACTTCTCACTGCATAATAGGCAGGCAAATATAAGAACCTGCTCTGCTAATTCAGATCCAGAGGGGAAAGCGCAATGGTGCTAGTGAAACTTCCCCAGCAAAGCTAGAGTGACTCCAACAGCTCAATTAAGCAAAAGAAATGTGGGCAAAGGATGACTCCTGGAGGAAAAATCTCCCTTCCCTCCACCTCGTGACCCAGCATCGTGCAGATAGCTTAGAGAGGGGATCAGTTTCATCGTGGCACCTGCTCCAGGCACAGATTGCCCGGACGATTTGGTCCGATCTGTTATCAGGATGCATCAAATTTCCCCATGGTCTCTTTACTCTCCCAGGTTCGAGGATGTAAAACCTTTAAGTGCAATACTAGAGCAAAAATGGCTCCAAGGCACCCAGGCTAGGATGGATGTGCTTTAAAAGCATCTGTTAACTCTACATCTCTTTTCAGCAATAAAAATTACTTCACACCCTATCTGCAATCCCCAGTTTTAGGGGCTTTGGTATTTTGGTAGATGGAAAGGCTGGGCCTTTGGATTTCAAAGTGTCACCAAATCGCTGCCTGCTCGTGAAATATAGACTGGGACTGTTTTCTCCCTTCCCCTTTGTAATGCAAGACCAGAAATAAATAAATAAAAGCCATCTGAATTATCCACAAGCACATGAGCAGCGCAGAGGAGCCATTAACATAACTGGCAAAAAGCGCTAATTCTAGCAGTCTTTCCCAGGGCCATCTGTGGCAGGTCCCGCTCTAAGAGCCATTCCCGCGGGGCGCTTGGCCGTGGAGCCACTTCTCCCCACTGTCGTCCCGGCACCCCTGCTCGCCCCTGCCACCAGTCGCCTCCTCCTGCTTCTCCCCAGCCCCTGTAGTGCAGATCCATGGGTGCCCATGGGTGCTCACAAACTCACGGGGCACCCACGGGAGGATGGGGCACGGGGGGGCGAGCAGGCAGCCCCTACTAGCTGGAGGTGGCCCAAGCAAGCCGGGTGCGGGGGCTTGGACTGATGCCTGTGGAGATGGTGACAGATGCTTCTGGGTAGAGGCTGCACTGGCTAATTCAGGGCTTTGTGGTTTGAGGCAGAATCCCAATTATTGCCAATTAGGAGATCGTAGCAGCAGCTGCTCTGAATAGGGCCTTGACTCCCGCCGGAGAAACCTACCACTGCTTTTAGCCGGGCTGGGATACCTGTGTTTCTCGCGCAGGGCTCCCAGCGTGTCTGTGTTCCCTCCACCCTGTACAAAGCCGTTCTTCCTTTCTCGCACACAAAGCCATCTCTCCTGAGGAATCTGGCAGTGGAGTCCTCCTTATCTCTCCCCCACCCAAATCCTTCCGTTCTAGCTTCTCCATACGCAGTATTTAATACTCCTGCAGTGCTGTCCAGCTCCCCCCGTTCCCAGTTCCCCCATCACCTCTGCCTGCCTCATGATGTATGGGTCCCATCAGGCAGTGTTGGCCTGACCCAGCCTGCCAAAATCACAGGAAGATCTGGTTTTATTCTCCTTAGGGGAAATTCATCACAGAAGGTGTCTCATTTAGGGAAATCAGTGATGAAGGAAAGGGGAACCAGAAATTTATTCTGGTTTAGCGTTAAAAATATAGCTATCTGCAGCTGTGTTAAGGGCTGAAATATTCTCTCCACTTTTCTTTCTCTTTCTCTTGTCTCACCATATCACATAGTCCAGAGACACAGTTCAAAAGGGCATCGGGCCCGTTGCTGGCCTGAAAATGCTGGCTGTGGCAGAGGAACGAATAGGACAAGTGGGAGATGCTGATCAACGAGACATGTCTTTCTCCATTTTGTCTCATAACTACTCATCAGTGGCAAATCTAATCCTAAAAATACAAACCAGACAAATCCTTTGGAAGGAGAAAGGGGAATTTGCAGATGCTGGCTTTATTTATGATTTAGCTAAATCCCTGTTTGTTTGGATATTGAGTCTGTTGAATCACAGCAGAGCTAAGCAACCCGGGAGAAAACCCTGAAGTGCGCAGCGCAGAGTCCTGGAGAACTGCTTCAAGTGCAGCGGTTTGAGCCTCCTCTTTCTGCACTCCCTGAGCAGAGTGAAGGGGATCTTTCCCTCTCTCCCCGATCCCCCTTTTCTGTCTCCTTGTAC
Organism: Dromaius novaehollandiae; assembly: GCF_036370855.1. Lineage (NCBI taxonomy): Eukaryota > Metazoa > Chordata > Aves > Casuariiformes > Dromaiidae > Dromaius > Dromaius novaehollandiae. The sequence goes on from NC_088117.1 coordinate 6,326,834, forward strand.
AAGACGCAAGGACAAGCTCATGGTAAGCCACGTGGCTTACTCAAGGAGTCATTTTCATGTGACCCGGCAACTGTGGAGGTACTTTCCCTTTCAGGGGAAGGTGATGCTGCTGTTGGGCTTGACCAAATCCATCTCAGTGTTGTGCTGTGAATTCCGGGCAGCTTTTGGGCAGCTTTAGGACGGGTTTGCAATCGAGACTTCTTTCTCCACTATAGCAAACCCACTGTTGGAGGAACCCCAGAGCCTCTCTCAAGACACGGCCCCAGTTGTCCTGCAAATAGTCATGCACCCAGATGAGACATCACCAAAGAGCTGGGGACACCACCCATGCAGAGAAGGTGATACCAAGGGGAGCCCAGGTCATATCTTAACACAGGTGTCATAAACAGTGCTGCTGTGCACAAACCTCTGCTGTACTAGCCCACGTATAGACACCTTAAAAATCTCTGCTGGTGTCAAGTCTGCTGATGTCAACAAGAATTTTGCCATCAGAGGTTGGCCCATAGTGTTTTTCTTGATGCCCACAGGGCTGTGGTCTTCATCGTGCCTTCCATTCTAAACGAGATCCAAGAGGAAGATTTTTTCCTGTGAGCTTTTTTAGTGGTTTAGTGTTGTCAGTGTCTAATTTTCAGCTCCTAGTGAAAGACACACAGCTTGTTAATCGAAGGGTAAGGCCAGGAAGGCCTGATAACACATCAGACCACTCAGCTTTCTGCCCTGGACTGCCTGCAAACCTGTGAGGATGCAAAACTACTGAAACAATGCTATGTTTGGATAACAGTGTTGTCTATTAATCCATATGGAGCACTTAGACACTACTGAAGGGAAGTGCCTTGTAAATACAGATAAATAGATTAGATTAGACCTTGACAGTGGTTCATGCAAAAGGCATTTTTATGTGCAAAAATAGTAACATTGTAGAAAAGTAGCTATTATTTGAAACCTTGGGCTAGAGCTTCCATAATTGATATTGTTGGAGGGAAGAGGAAGCTAATAGAGAAGAGCTGCCGAGACTGCCCTTTTGTCATTGACTAATTCTTCCAGCAACCAAAGCGGCATTACCCAGCTCCCGTTTAGGCCTCAAAGTGAGTGGCCACATTTTTCAAGAGAACGCAGCCTGATGAGTACTGAGTCCTTTTGAAACTCTCCTTGTGGGCACTGTAATGGAGGGAGGGAGGGAGGGAGCGAGGAGGAAGAGTGCTTTTGAAAATGTGTCCTCTCTTTTACATCCTGACTGCTTGGAAATTTGGACTGCTGTGTAGTTCTGAGGGCAGCCCAGAGACCTGTCACCACCTGACTATCTGGACTTGTAGACTGTTCCTGATGGAGATTTCTTCTCAGTAATTTCAGTTACAGTGGGAGGAAAAGGATGTGGGGTTCCAGTTATTATGAGCTCAGCTGATCACAATTTAGGATAGCTTTAGGGTAGTTTAACAAATTGGTAGCTATTCCAGCCCATTCAGGTATAAACTTCCAGCACAAGGGAGGTTGCTCCAGTGATGTAGATTAGCATCTTTCTAGGCTGCATAGATCTGGTCTACTGCAAATGAAGACAGGCCCTTGATCTTAATTTATCCACACAAAATAAAAGATTGAAAAGCAGAAAATAAACATCTGAGTGATCTGGGAAATCCCAAAACAAACAGCAGTTTTGTTCCTCAAACAAGTTACAATTAAGTAACAGCACTACTTCCCAAATGCCACCCGCTACGCAAGTGCTTGAAAGCCAGGGATGAATAATTAAGAACATCATACATCTTTTATTGCCTACATAGAACATGTAAAGGGTGACATCCTGACCCAGCTGAAGTCAATGTCAAAGTTCTCCCTGACTTTAAATGAACTTGGATTTCAGCTAAATTGTTTTGCCAAATACAATGAAATGTGTGTTAAAGCACCCCTCAAAGGCCTTAACTCTGACCTCAGAGAGATACTTTTCTATGAGCGCTTTTAGCATTTAAGCAGAAAACAAAGCCTTTCTAAAAAATTTGAAACACATATACAGAATGAGTGTTGATTAACAGAAGAGATATATAATGGAAATTATTTTTTTCCATAAAAATTTGCATGTATTTGCCTACTAAAAATACAGTATTACCCTATAGTAATGGTACTTGAAAATACTTTAGGTAACTCATCATATTTTCCACTTATGAATATTCCTTAAAAGAAAATGTTTGGACACCAAATTCAACACAATAAAAATATCACATAAAAGAGAAAAGAAGAAGAAGAAAAAGACCCCAGCAATTCACAGGTTAAGTATAGGATTGTTTTGCCCAAATAAAGTGCACTTCTTTGTGCTCAGCTTAAAAATATATGTTTATTATGTGGGCAGTATAGGGTTTCAGGAGTCCTTAATCACTCATTTCCTTGCTTTTAAGTGTGAGGGTTTTGCAAATGATGTGATAAGTAAGTACATTGTTGTCACTTAGCAACCTTAACTCGTTTCTGAAGTGAGTTGTTTGTTTCTGTAATAAATGAGACACTCAGATACCATGGTGATGAGCATCGGAGACCTTGCATGCTTCGACAGAGTGCTATCTTGATAAATATGATATTGTTCAGAGTTATAAGGCGCTCGCAACAGAGGACTAGCTTTTCTACCAAGTCCACACCATGGAAACATGATTACTCTCTATGTTTGCACTGCTTTGTGAGGAGCACCTGAAAGGTGTCCTGAAGACCTGGGAGTTTGGCCTTAGACATGTCTGGAGGTCACCTCTGCAAAGTGCAAGATCCTGGGCTTGCAACCTTGGATGGGTTTACAGCCAGGTCTCAGATTCTTTCCTCGCTATGGCCAGACTTCTGTGTGCAACTTTATTGCCTGCATCCAGCCCCACTCTCCTGAAACACCAGCTCTCCATCTCCAGGCGGTCCCGCTAGAACTGCACTGGGCCATCTCTTGGCCCCTAATTACTCCTTTATGCAGTTCTTCCGATCTAACACAGCTATAAGGCCAGCTTAACCAGCTGGTGGAAGACTGCTGGCCTCCGGGAAGCCTGCTGAGATAAAGAACCTCCAGTAGAGTTCCTGCCACTAGAAGCCAATGACAAACCTTGGGGGCTATGTCTGGGGAAAGGAGACAGAGGAAAGGTAGAATGGCTGAGATAACCAAATCCCTCAAATTTTGAACTTTCCAGATCTCTCTCTGGAGTTCTCCGTTTCTGGGACTAAATTAAAGCAACTGTATGCTAGTAAGACACATATTGTTAATCAACAGAAGCCAAAATGATTTCTAGTCAACTCTTTCCCATCCTAAAATGTTGTTTACTGCACAAGGCTCCAGCTCTGGACACAGGCTGCTTGAGTTCACCTGACTTTTTCCAATTTCTCTGACTCTGAAGTCCTTCTTTTTCTTCTGTAACTCCTGACTTCACAGACAATCTATGTGTTGCTGTTACTGCTCCCCGAGTTTAAATTAATCTTTTAAAGAAAGATGAACCACATGAACTTCCTTTTGTTTTTAGAAATCACATCCATATTCATAATCCACTAATCATGTTTGATAAATCAGAATTCATTGTGAAACATACTGATGCTTCATGTTGCTGCAGTTTCTGATCTTGTAGAAAGAGCAATTGTGTATGCAGTGCGTTTCAGGGGGTTGGGCTGGGCTGTCTTGGATGTCTCGTTGAGTCAGCTTTCTTATTAGTAGAATACAGCTTGTGCACTTGAATCTAAGCTATCTTCTGAAAAACATAATTAAGTCTTCAGCATTTCAGTAGCAAGAGGAATCGTCACGGTGTGTGTCGAACACCGTCTTTTTGGTGATATTGGCCTGAGTCTGCAGCTAACGTGGAAGAACAACTCTGGGCTCTCCTCTCATCTCAGGGGGTAACTGCAGCGAAACCTCAAGATCTTATTTTTGCAATCAGCAATGGTAACCATTTCACTTACAGTCAGAAAATAAGCAGGGAAATGATTGTTTTTAGAGATCAGGAAGGTCTGTTACAGGCAGTGGCTTGTTTAACCTGGCAGTGGTTTGTGGAGAAGATGGTACTCTCGCCCCTCAGTCATTTGCACATGAGTGCGTACATTTGGATGTTTTCTAAACGTTTGCAACCTGGGGCTTTTGGGAGCATCTAGATAAGTGCAAGATTAGCTGCATCACATTTTTTTGACAACAGTGCATTAATCCTGACCTGTGCTCTAGGGAAGGAGGAAACTTCACATGAGACCAGATCTTCTGATCTGCTCTGTCTCTATCCCTGCCTACTCCAGAACTATCTTTTTCCCCACAACCATGTGGCAGCTAGGCTGAGACAAGAGACAGACAACCAACAGGGGAGGGACAGTGACAAAGTAGAAAGCTCTGGATCATAGACCGACCACCTCCCTTGGATGGTGTAAAGGTAGTTGGCTCCAATCCATTTGGTGGAGTTGCTTTGATTTTCACACAGTCCCAAAGTTCGGGCTTCTGTGCTTTCCCAAAGAAATATAGCTGTTATTTGCTGAAGCTGATTCTAAGCCTGCCACACTTAATAATTCAGTGGTGAACTTTAAAGCTGAGTGCGGGTTGAAAAATAACTTGGCTTAGTAAGTACAAAATCTCCATTTCTGCTGCCTTCGTTTCTCCCTCCTTCTCTCACCCCTGGCCCAGGCAGCCCCCTGCAATCCAAACACTCGCCGATGCTATGTGGTAGAGTGAAAAGGAAAGGCGGACAGGAGGGGGAAAATTCATTTCCTCTCTGCGGGATGTTTATTGTTTTTTCTGCTCTCAGCGGTCCAAGGTCTCTGTCATTTTATGTGATATTTTATAATGGGAGCGGTTCTCCTAGGCACCGATGAGTTCATCTGCAGAGACACGCGGAGCCTGAAGATCTAAATTTATACCTTCCTGACGCCGCTGTAATTGGGACTCCCGGGAGAGGAAGCCCTGGCAAGTGACACAAATAAACCCTGCCAGACCCCTTTCAAGACCTGTAGCGGCAGTAACCCCGGGAGGATTCCCATGATCAAATTACCCTTAAACAAATGCTCTGCGGTAACTAAGGATGTAACTGCTGAAGATCAGCAAGGTGTTCATAGAGCTAGTTTACTTCCCACCGTCTTCTCCCAGCCAAAGACCATGAGTTGCAACAATGGTGAAATAGATCTGGAAGAAGCTGGAAACCTAATTAAAACCTGTTACTCCAATTGCCTAAGAATGCATTTATTTAGGCTTTCCCTGCCCCTGTAGCTATTCAGGCATAATGACACCAGTACAGTTTCCCAGAATATAAAGGAATGATATAAAGTGCACACATTTTTCTCCCTGTGAACTGGAATTTAGCAGTCTCTGTGATACTTGCTTGGGGAGCTGATGAGAACATTTTGAAGACGTCCACATCTCAGTGGAAAGCAGGAGGTTAGGAAAGGCAGGCAGATAGATATGGATATGTAGGTATAGCCCAATAAAATGATCTACAGATTCTCTTCCTTTCTTCTGCCCTTTTCCCTCAGTACTGCTTCTTGGCAGAGAGGAGCTGGTGTGCATTGCTGATCTCTGCAGCCCCGGAGACAGTGGTCTCCTTGCGATAAAAGCCAGCCTGTGCCTTCCAGTGATGCTAACCCGTGTGACTCCAGTCAGCCCTTCACTGCTTCTTCCTGGCTTTTTGTTTCTTGTTTCACCTTTTGCCTGAAGAGATTGTAAGCTCTTCAGAGAAATGACCTATTGTATAAATATATATTTTTTCCATGTAGGAGGAAAAATAATGAAGGCTGATGTGAGTGTCATTTAAACAGCTGGGAAGGAATGCATTTCAGGAGCTGCACTTCTTTAGCTGTTGATTAAAAGGAAAAAAATCCCCTTAACTAACTCGCTGATTGTTCTGGCCTAAAAATTCGATGTTGAACTTACACAAAAATTATGCAGCTCCTTCTGATAAAAATGGTAAGACAGCCAGAAGTTACAGATGTGATACAAAAAACATGGAGTGAAATTCTCAGCCTGAGTGATGCAGGGAGTTCAGATTTGAAGACGCAGGAGCACATGAGTCTCTTTTATTTTGGATTTCTCCCAGAGGCTGTTGGTTTTGAGACCTGAACAGAGCTGTTGGCTTGGGCAGAGCTCTGTTGTAAGCCCATTGCCTGATAGGATCAATGAATTCAATGATAGCTTGATGGGACATGGAAATTTAGAGAGGAATCTTAAAAAGATTTTTTCTTGGTGTCATGGCACTCTTTCATTCCTTGCTCATTTAACTGTATGTAAACTGTTTGTCACTTAGTCACTAACTAAAGCCAACATTCCTAGATCTAGCCCTGTTGACAGCTTATCCCTTGGATTTTTGTTGTAATGCAGAATATGTGTCTGCAGTCCTTGATCTTGAAGTTATAGTCATATTCCTGTTTGTGTGTTGAAACCTTCTGAGTGTCTGGAGAAACAGCTTGTTCACAGATTGGTATTCCCAGCAGGAGAACAGGGCCAGCAAATGTCCCATTCAGGACTCAAATCCGCATGGCTTGTTATGTTGTTGCAGTATTTGTGGAAGCCCAGGAATCCTTATTTGAACGCTGGCCCTACATCTTGGGACGTGGGGGTGGGAGGCAGACCTCCAGCTCTGCTCCACACCATGTCTCTCCATGTGAGACGACCCTCAAAGGCACATTTTGGAGTTTGAGAGCAGTCTAAACTGCCCCAGTAGGTGTAGCCATACCACCATGCAGTTTGCTGCACACCCGGTAGCTCACCAACACATGGGAGCCCAACCATGGCTCGATTTTACAAATATCCCAATTACTCAATGCCCCAGGTCATCTCTGTGCTGGTGGTGAAAATTGCAATCACAGGACCGGACTTTTGTATGTTTCCCTCGGCTCACAATCACCAGAAGATGATTTAATTGCATGAGAAAATGTTCTCTTTAATCTCTTAGAATTAGTCATCTCTTCCTCACTCATCTCTCTATATTTTTGGTTAGAGAGACTGAAAATCTTAATATATCAGTGACATTTATAACACATGTTAATATTATAAAACGTCAGCGCTCTATTTGCAGAAATGAATACTGATGTGATGGGAGTGTTTTATTATGTCAATGACTTTTATTATAAATATGATAAAACTGTGTCATCTTTTTTCCAAATAAAAAATAAAACCACCTAATCATTTATCTCAAGGTTACTGCTCTGCTACCTGGTTAATTTATTCAATAGCTCTATTAAAAAAAAAAGAGCTTCAATGGATTTTCACGTTGTGTGGTCATTTGATGGATGTTATCATTTACCTGCATGTTTGTTTAAGATTAGAGTGTGACAATGAGAACAGGAGTAGGGCTAACACAGTGACTTGCTATGTACACAAAGCCAGGAGATGAAACCTAGTTTTAAGTGAATAATTAATTATTACTGGAGAGTGAAAGGTGGCTAGATATCAGGGTGTCCTCCTTGCTCCCTCAAGGGACTATTAAAACTGCCCTCCTGTGATCCCAGCAGTGCTGTGGGCAGATGATGGTCTTGACATGGTGATCCTTCCTGCTGGTCGCCTGCGTTATGGTGTCCCGGCCCCCCGGCTTCATTGCCAGCCCACAGAGATCCAGAGGCTCTGGATGGTATCCTGAATGATACCGTCCTCTGGACTATCATACCATCCTGGCCTTTGCAAATTATTCCTGCTGTCTTTATTACTACGGACGGTGTTAATTAAGTGTTGTGAGTAAGCTGAACTGTTCACAGTAGGGCAGTTGTACTTCCAACCCCAACACTCAGGTGCCAGATTCACAAAAATCAAGAGCTCATTGTAAAATAATGATGTTTTATGGAACATATTAGTAATGAAGGGGTTTTTTTATGCATTTCTGTTTTGTCTCTTTGACTGTTTAAATATCCTTTCTGATTTTTGAAAATTGCAGACCCATAAGGATCATGTTTGCCAAAAAAAAAAAATTAGTTAAAAGAGAGAATGAGAAAAGGTGATTTAATGCGTACAAAATACCACGAGTCTGAGGGCTGTGATTTCTCATAAAACCAAGAAATATCAGGAATGTCACACCAAAGTTAGAAGCAACATCCATAATGAACTGGTACGTTATTGGTCCCTGAGCTAACACGCAGCACGGTGAGGAAGCTGTTCCCCTGGGGAGAAAGCGAAGGGAGGACAACGATTGCAGTGTTAAGATCATGCTGTTGCTATGGTTGGTAGTGTGCAAGTCTGGAGGATTTTTTTTTCTTTTTTCTCCCCCGCCCCGTCTATATGCTAGCCTTACTGCAAAGGGAAGTCCAGGATTACAGTCCTCGTAATGAAGACACCTGTGCTGGTCAGTGATTTGAAGAAGGTCGGGAACGGGCTATGGAGGGTGACTGTCATAAAGTGTCATGTGGCAGATCATAAACCCAGGGTGAAATTTAATGAGCGTGTGTTTTAATGGTAGACATCTGAAATGTGTAGTGAGACACCCGTCTGGTTTTTCAGAGGACCTTTCTGCTGTCGCTGAGACCAGGCCGCACGCCGTGGCGGCTCTGCCCGATGGAGCCGTGGGGCCGTCGCGGAGGCGCAGCAGGGAGCACAGAGGCGCCCTGGGACACGCGGGAAGAGCCGAGGAGCCAGAGCGACGGGATGCCGGAGCTGGACTGTAGCACGGGGCAGGGAAGCTCCCGTAGCTGCTGCTTGAATGGAGAGTATTTGTGAGCTGACTCCTCTCAAGTGCTCAGCAATTTGATGCTTTGGGGGAGAAGAAATGACTTTCTACTGGTGTCCAGTGCTCAGATTTCCCAAAGGGAAGACAAGAACCGACCACCCCTCGGGGCACTGCCAGTGGGAGCAGGTGGGAGCCGAGGGCCGAAGCCTTGCTGTGCCGGTACCATTCCCTTCCTATGCCGGAGCTCTGCCAAAACGCTGCCTGCCTTATTATACTGTCTCAACAGTATGTTTAGGATGATTCCCCAAGGATGCCGAGGATGTCTGAAGTAGTAGAGTCACGCAGCTGAAGAAGGCTTCTCCCTCCCAGAAGTGAGCTACAGCAGCACTTTAGCTGGAGACAGAACAACATCTCTTTAAAAGCAAATGCTACGACTTCTCTTGTAAATGTGCCACTGGGTTCCTGAGGAGCTTTGCAGCCGTTTGCGAGGCTCTGAATGCTAAAGGGCGCGGGAATGAGCTCCACTAAATCGCAGAGGTGTCCAGCTGGTCTCGTACCAGCAGCTAGAATGTGCAAAATGTCTTGTGGTTGCAAAGCAGGACACAAGGATCACCTCACTTTATGGTTTTCTTTATCTTCTTTCCCTGTTCTCAAGTCCTGAGTGGGGGGAGTACATACCTCCCTCCCCTGGGATGCCAATGGCTACGGGAAAACTCAAAGTAATGAAATAAGAGCAAGTGTTTACCCCTTGAGGAAATGCCAGTATAAATAAGGGTTTAATCAGAAGATTTCCTACCTAGACCTACAGGAAAGCCTGATCTCCTCCCATTTACACTGTTATCAAACAAGCTACTCCTGATTTTATATTGTGTAAGCAAATTGTTCTCCCTGTAGAGCTGGATAAGGGCCCTATTACTGCCATTTAATATATATATCTCTAAAGAGCAAGGTCTGCTGAAGCACAGCACCCTGCTGTGTGGCCTCCTGTTGCCCCTGGGGGTTTATAGAGCCGTAGAAGGGCTCGTCTGTGCATCTCCTTGGAAATTTCCTTCCACCTACGGACAGTTGTCTGACTTCTGCCCTTCAGCGAGGCGAAGCGCTCGCCCTCCTCCGCGTGCGGCTGGTCCTGGCACTCGCTCCTACGGCGGCTGGGTGAATGCCAGTCGTGTCCTGACCCAGGCTGTTTTCTGTCTGCGTTTTTCCTGCAAGTGAGTTTTTATACCTTTCATTTCCTCTAATCTCATGCTCCAGGAGTTGGCCACTGGGAGGGAGCTCGCGTGAGGGAAGAGGCTCCCTTAGGTGTGTGCTGGGATTTCAAAGCAGAGCGTGGATGGTGCACTGGAGAGCAAAGCTGATGGGAGGTCACTCAGGAGATGCCTTCAGCGCGTTCCAGAGAGAAAAGCATGGCATGGCGGTGCATATAATGCCAGCAAACCCAGCGGACCCTGAAACGGAAGAGTGTCTCCGAGCTAGTGTTACTCTGGAATATAGAAAAGACTGAGAGATCGAATGGCTGAAAAGGAGAAAGCGAGGGCATGGGATAGCTCACAGGGGAAGAAGCGTGGGCTTAAGGTGAAGGAGTGCCTGTATGAGACGTCAGTGGAGGAAAGAAGAGACCGCTATATTAAGAGAAAAGAGAATTAGGGGATTAAATGAGCAATCAGAAGGACCTCGGGGCCTTGATGCAAAGGCAAAACTGCCAAACCCATGATGCTGCTGCTGAACATGAAGGGGATAGGGAGGAAACGGGACATCTTGAGGACTGAGAAAAGGACTGGGAGTGAGGACTCGAAGAAAGAAAAGCAGCACAGAAATGCTAGAGAACAACAGAAGGATTGGCCTGAGGCGGAGAAGAAGGATAAAGGATGTAGGACTGAAGCACTCAGATGTGGGATTGATTTATGGGGAGAGGGGAGGCTGGGAGATGGGGGCAGCCAAGGGGAAGCAGTGGCAAGAAGAATATCCGTGAAGGAGGGGTAACGCCATGGCCAGGGACAGGCTGCCAGATCTCGGCACTCTTTTCATTTGAGTTTGTCACTTTGCTGTACTTTCGCTTCCATCTATCCCTTCCTCAGCCACCTTTCCATGTTTTTTGGGGGGATGACTTACTAAAGAAAAACAAACTGCTCCCTCCCGAGATAAAGTGAAGCAAGAGCCACCTATTTCTGTTCTAAAAGAAAAGGGCAAGCTGTGTTTTCTGTTTGGGCTAGAAAATGCCTTTCAGAGCTCAGCTGGCATTTAATTTGTTTATTCTTTCTCAGGACTCTCGCTTGCCTTTCTCTGCTCCTGTTTTTCACAGTTGCTCCTAAGTGGAAGGCAAAGCCAATAATGGCCAGGTTGGAGGTGAACTTTCAAACCCACAATATTGGAGCACGTTCAGAAGGAAACAAACGGAGGCTGCTCAGGCATAATTTAGGAAATGGCTGGAGACAGATGGGCGTTTGGAACTGAAACAAGAACAGGAAAACCGTGAACTTTGGGGTAGGCAGGAAGATATTCTGCTAATGCAAAGATGCTGGCGGTGCCGTCTCAAGGGGAGGGAGCGGTGCTAACAACAGCCCCAGCAGTGGGCTCGAGCCCAGGTGAAATCTGCCCTCCCCTTCCTAGAGATGTGACCTCGACGCGGTGGCAGCAGTGGGTGGCAATTAATGGTGACAGCTTTATGAGCAGATCTGTATGCTGTGATGATGAGGCTTAGCTCCTGAACAGCTCCAAATGGGACTTTTAGCGGCTATTAAACCAGCTGTGCGATATTTTCTGTTTCACAAGAACAGCAGCAGCAAGGTCTGTGCCAATTTTGAGTGTAAGGATGTGCATGTGGGTATGCATGTGTGTGTTCAGAAACTGGAAGGACTGGGGTGCACTGAAGCCCTTTTTGCTTTCCAAGGCTATTTGCTGATTGCAGCTCTGATCTGAGGAGGAAGGGAGCTGGAAGCACGATGTTATTCCAAAAGACAAGCGTAACTCCCACCAGTCTCTTATAGAAGGGTGTGTCTGGAGGAATTAGAGGGATGCAGTCTGTGCTTGACTCTTGGGGGGTTCTCTGGTGCCTCATCCACCTACCCATACCCCAGTGTGAATTTTGGGAGTCATCTATCGCCCAGCCAGGCCAATCCATGCTGCAAATCCAGCCTGCCCCTTCTGCAGCAACGTGCTGGCAGCATATGTGCAGCTCTGCCTTGTCCTTGTCTTCCCCCTGCCTGCCTCGTAGCGTGATCCTCTGCGGAGCAGCCAGGCCACCAGTATCGCTTTCATGCTGGGTTTGCACAGCTTTTTCCTTGGGATCCAGGGGACTTGTTTGTATTAACCTAATTGGCAAACACATTGTTCAAATATTAGCAGTGGCAGCAAAACCATTGTGCAGGAGTAGTCGAGGCAAGCAGTCCCTTCACTCACAGCAGTTAAAACCCGGACACTATTGCCAGGCGTGTTAGGCGCTGAGCGTGATCCAGAAAAGCCGTCCAGCTCTGAAGCTGGCTGAGCCCCTCCGATCTTAGTCATTATTAACATGACTGAGGGGGAAAACTACATGCGAAGGCCACTTTCTGCAACTGAGACTATGTGACAGAGAGCTTTGGTGTTATATTCAGCTGCCTTTGGTGGAGGGAGTAAACGACCCAGTGCTCGTTCCTAGCTGGGCACGTGAGCAGGGTTAAGGGACCTTTGCTGAAGGAGCCTTCCCGGTGCCTTCATGCAGGGCTCATTGCACCAGTTCAAGCTGGGTGGGCCCGTGACCAGGTGAATGCAGGAGGGCTGCGTAAGGCTGGGGAAAGGTTTGAACCTACAGCTCCAAACCACACGAGTGTGTCCTACAGGTTTTGCCACTGCACCCTGGTTAGGTAAGATATGAGTAAGGAGGTTTTCCAGATACTTTGTTGACCAGGACCTAGTGGGAAAAGTTTATAGCTGTGAGCTAAATTCCACAACCCCACTGCAATCGATGGCATTTTATGCCAGGTATGAATTGGGCCAATATTTTTATGATGATGCCTTCACTGATATACTGTTTGCCTAAAAAATGGAATGAAAGTGATCATAAAGCTCGATTTATGTTTAAACATAGAGACATGTGAATAATGCAGTTCCTGTATGACAATAAAAAGGATGGGAGGAAGGTCTTTTAAATTCTTTATTGATGAATTTAATGTAGCAAGACGATACCAGGTCAATGACACAATGAAGGGCCTGGTATAAGCAGGTCCACATCCCTGATTTGGGCCAGACCAGTGATTGTTGAAAGTGAGAATTTGGGTCATTAACTATTCATCTTCCTTCTGAGACTGTGAAAAATGAGAGGGAGCTGAGGAAAACATCCATGGTACTAAGGATTAATAGGAATGTATTTACATGTCAGTGTCCTTTACACAAAATCCTGGATGGCTCCTGCTTCACCCACACTGCCCAATGGCACCAGCTTTATTTGGTCTTTCAGGTTAATCCCTTCCTCTTGGAGACATATAATTAAAAGAGAGCCTTAATCTTTGTATAAGAAAATGTGCAGTGATTATTGCTGTAGCTACAGCTGAAAAAAAAATTGAAAACATGCCCCCAGCATGTCCTAAAGATTTAAAAGAAAGAAGACTCATAAACAAGAATTCAAAATGTATTTAAAAAAATGCATTCTTTCAGTTATTCTCATGCTGTTTGAATGTGTAAAGCTGGGCATACTCTGGGTACAGTCAAGTATCTCTTACTATAACTCTGCTGGAGTCAAGATGTACTACATAAGCAGACAGTTTGGCCCATAATTTCTCCTCATGATGAGCAATTTAAAAAATAATCTCTGAAGGCAGTGTATGTTTGAACGCTGTTAACTTTGTTCATGCTGACCCTCTCCTGTATAGCTCCATCCTGAACCAAATGGTTTGCTGTCCAAGGCCTCGGCAATAGCGTGGTCCAGAGGTGGAGTGGCCGTCCATCTTGTGAAACCACCCTGACCAAATTTCTGCTCAATTTGGCTGAGATTAGACTAGACTAGGAATAAATCCCACCCAGCCTGTCCTCTCATTTTCCCAAAGAAGTGGGTTCTTGAAGTCTGAAAGAAAAGCCATCCAAAGCTGCTGCTGCTTCAGGCGTGTCACAGCAATGCTATGTCCTGTCTTCTGCTATGGAGAAACTGAGGCATGGAGGGGACATCTGTTTTGCCCAACAAAACAAGCAGGATCTATGATAGGGATAGAGATTTGAACCCCAAACCACATATGCTGCTTTCTTGAGTAATTTTCTTCCAGTACTTTTTCTACACAACTAACTAGTTTGTTAATGAAGTATTTTGTTCTTTACTTATCTTTACAAATATACAAGGACAGCTTCACTGCAGGGTTTATGTTATTTTCCAGGAGGCTGAAAGTTTGTGGTTTTATGGAAATGCTTTTATTTAACTATTATAACAGAATACAGATCTGATCAACTTACAGAATTTTGTTTCAGGAAGGTATTCCAATAAATCAATAGGATGGATAGCAGGAAAAGTAAGACATAAACTTCATTTTATAGCAGAATAGTTAAAGGCAGTTTGAAAATGCTACAAATTTTATTTTAAGTCAAAATCCGCCAGATATGTCAATTTGCCTCATGACAATGATATTTTGGGGCACATTATTCTCTCCCACGGGCTTCAGGGTAGGGCTTATATCTGTCTGCCTCAAAGGAAAATTTGAAGCAATGTCTGCAATGCTGATCTTTTTTAGCTGATTTTTTTCTGGTTTTGATAGAAACCAAATTCTTCTTTGCAAATATTTTGATGGAATGATGCTAACAGTCTCCCACCATTCCATGAACACAATCTGATTCTTTAAATGGCCTAAATTCCACAGAAACCACTGTGGACAGGCCATGGCAGTTGTGAAGGTTTCTGAAGAGCAGTGGAGCCCTTCGCAAGGTGCTGAGCATGTAGCCAGCCAGAAGTGACGGGACCCAGAGCCACATTCATCCTGTCTGAAGTGCATAGATCTGTCTGAGGGTATTTCTTCTGTCTGTCCTGTTATCTTGTCATCAGCGAGAAGTTGCTTATGTCTCAGGTAGCAAAGAACCAGCAGGATCACAAGGTCTGGTGGCGGGATGCTAGCAACAGTGCCAGATATCTAAATGGATCCAGCAGATGCTGGTGGGTTGTGGGGAAAGGAGGGATCTTATGACCAAGGATGGGTGGCTGAGGAGGTGCCTGGCTAGGGTGAGGCAGACCATGCTGCAAGCTGTACAAATACGAAGCATTTGGCAGTCCCCATTGTGGACATGCTGGGGGGGGGGACAGTGGAGACAGCAATTGCCACCAGCCCCTACAACTGCATGTATCTTGTGTCCAAGGGAAATATATTAGCATTTTTTGGTTGTTTTATGATGTTCGGATCTTCCTTGTTTATACCCCTGTGTCCCCTATGAGTTCTGCAACTCATGCAGATGATGTGCTCATTGAACAGAAATAGACTTTTGGCAGCTCCCCGTTTGTGTCTGCTGGCTGCTTAAATTACATCCTGTAGACAGTGTCCTGGAGGGGTGCCGAGAGAGAGAGGGGAGAAGGAGGGAGGCCTTTTAAGGAGCATCAGTTCAGATCCATGCCCAACTTTGGTGTCCATCCAGCTTTAAAATGGCATTTGTCACCTGCCACATCCACAGACCACTTGTGAATAGTCACATTCACTGCTAGCAGGTTGCCACTTACCTTCCCAGCTGGTAAATACTGATACTTCTGGGACCAAGGCATACTCACAGGGACAGGAGATCACCAGATGCAGCTGTGGCTCCTGGACCATTTGAGATGTTCCCACCGAACTCCTCTCATCTTCTCTACAACTTGTCTTCATTTCTACCAAGAGTCAACCCTGCAATAACTGATATGGCTACATGGAATTGGATACATCTCACTTTCTTTTTTTTTTCTATAGTTGTGTTTCATACTGAGTTTTGATGACCTTTAGGAGTATCCTTCAGGAATATCTGTCCTAATATGATCCAAAGTTTACAAAATAACAATAGGATTCTCAAAATACTAAGAATAATATGTGGTGAGAAGAAGGTACTTGTGAGAAAAAGAAGCAAAAGACAATATAAAGAAAAGGTAAGAAAAGGAGAAAGAAGAAAGAAGAAAAGAAGGATTGGAGCAGAAAGGGGAAAAGGAAGACAGGGTGAAAACAGAAACAGGGGAAAGGATAGAAGGAAAAAGGGCAGATGGAGGAGACAAGAAAGAGGAGATGAATGGGTGGGCCAGAGGAAGGCAAAGGAAGGGGAAGGTGAGTAAGGAGTGATGAAAGAACTCGGAGTGATAGGTTTTGCAGGTGCATCTCAGCAGGTTGCCTCTGATCGGCTCTCTCAGGGACACAGCATGTTACCTGGACTAATTTATAAAGGAAATGAAAAGGAAATGGTCTTGTTATAATGAACACCATTAATTCACCTCTTCAGACTTCGCTGTTTGAACAGAGAGTATCAAACCACTCAGTTGTCATTTGTCTATTCCATTCTTCTCTGTTGCCCGTTGGAAATGACTGGCGAGCACATACGCCCCCGAATGGCTGCACAGCCACTAATTAGCATATATATTGTTTGTCCTGGTACAAATTTATAGCAAACAGCAATATTTTACACTCCAGTAAAGTTAATAAATGAGGCTTTAGGCTATAAAAATTTCATGTTCTTTTGTGCAAAGGTCAATTATAAATAGTTAAGCACATATTCATCCAGAAGCGCTGGGCTCCAGCTCTGGAAGAGCGAAATGTATTTTGGTCAGTCCATTTGCCAGCTGGACAAGCACTTCTCATGTAGCCTCTGAGACACCCCTTTCCAGATGACCGCTCTGCTGCAGAGTGCTTCTGGCCACGACGTGACTGAAGTCCCGTTTCAGCTTGGAGAAGGAAGAAGCTCTGAAGTGCTGGAGCTACAAATAGGATCACACTAAGCCAGGCTAGGGGAGACTTTAATGATTAGGATTGTCTTCTCTCAGAAGGAGTTCTGGGGTTAGAAAATCAGTTCCATACGATCAGCTGCTCCAGTGACACTGAGAAGGACAAAAAAAACCCCAGAAGCTAACAGTAAGGAATATGAAAACCCTTCCTTGTGTTCAAGATAGAAGGATATCTGCATTTAAAGTTATCTTTTATGTGCATTATGGGAACACGTAGGAGCCACATTGTGCTCTATACTATAAATATACAAAAGAGAGGTGGCCTATGTTTTAAAGGGCTTGTCATCTGCATGTGAGTGATGGGAGGAGAGGTTCTGCAGTTACGTGCATTATTACTAATATTATTCCTCTATATTACAGTAGTAACAATAGGACTGTACCCTGCTGTATGAGGTAGATAGAGATAAACATCTTTCCTTAGGACTGAGAGTTTGTAAGGTAGGGCATCAAGGATGTATTAAAATGTCTTCTTTCCAGTGCAAGGGGTGAGGAAAAAATGCTGAAATTTCCTGCAAAAGCCTTGAGGTTGGAGCCATTAAAACATACATTTTTTTTGAGGGATCATGGGAAAGCTGGTCTGTTGTAACGCGACAAGAAAATTCAATCAGAGGACATTGGAGATTACAGGATAAACTAGACTGAACAGAGGATGCAGGAGGCTAGGTGCTGGAAAGAGACACTGAACAGGAGCATCTTAAGACTTGACAGTGTAGGATGTTAGGAACAGAGAAGGCTGGAGCCCAGATCTTGGAGGAAGCAGTGTTAAACAAACTGTCATCCAGCATTTGTCATCAATATTAACCTGGTAACCAGGCAACTGAGAGATATGTAAGGAGCTCACTGCATCATCCAGAGTGAAGGGATGTGTTTGGAAGGGATGAGAACGGGCTTAAGAGCTCTGTGATTCATGGGATCAGCGATCTGTCATGAGGGGCTGTCGGGTTGGCAGCTCAGGGGACACGCACACACACACACACAACACGCACACACACACACATACACACAATAGGATGGATCAAGGGTGAAGTAGGAAAGCACAGAAATGAAGGGAGAAATCAGCACGGATGGAATCTGTACCAAGGATCCTAAGCTTCAATTATTGCCCTCAGTAGGTATCTCTGAGCAATCCCAAGAGTTGTCCCAAAAGCAGTATTTCACCTTGGTTTAATGCTTTCCCTCTCCCTCTCTGAGACTGGGCATCTTGTGTGTCTCTGCGAAGCTTCGTTCTCAGCTACGGGCCATATTCAGGCACACGGATCATCCCTCTGCTGCCCGAGACCGCGCCAGGCACCATCAGCTCGCACAGAAGGAAGGAGAGCCTCTGGGCACAGCCTGACTTGCTGCCTCCTGGGTGGAGTGTTTTCATACAGGGAATGATTTGTAGGTCCTGTAAAAGAAGGGGAGAGTTTGGCAGGGAGCAGAAAGCTAAAGCAGAGGAGAGGTGAAATTAGGCTTGTTTGGCACATGGAGAGTTGCAGAAGGGTTTTGGGACAGGGGAGGGAGCTGGCATGAGAAAAGGCTGAGTTCCCTCTGAGTGTCTAATTCCTAGGTTTTGGGTGAAACCCAGAAGGGGACTTTAAAACATAATGTTCCTATGACAGTTCCAGTATCCCATTAAGATTTTTCTCAGGTCCTTGTGTTCTTGTCTCTTTTCTCTACCGTTCATTTTCTCTGTCTGTGTGTACATGACAAGTTGAAGAGCATTTTTAAGAGTAGATTTAAGCCTAACAATCTCTGCAGCCTGTGCACCTTCCATCCCTATTGCTAACTGTTAGCCCAGATGTAGCATGGGCTTAAATTACCTGCTGTGTGCTCAGAAAGAGTCATGGTCAGGCTCTCGTGGTGGAATGGGCTGAAGCATATTCAGCCTCCCTCCGACGGTGAACTGGAGTATGGATCCAAGGCACTGAGCATGTTCAGAGCCCAGGCAAGGCTGCATTGGAAAATGTGAAGCACTGGAATAAGCAATAAGGACAGAAGATAGGGTTGGACTCGATACGCTCTTTGTTTTATACATGCAGCAAAGTCACCTGAAGAACTATTTCTCTGAGGGAAAGGCAAGACATGTACTAAGAGAAAAGGGCAATGACTTTCAGGCAGATAAAGTGAAGGCCAAATGTCACAGCAGGAGGAAAAAGCTGTCACATGGCACCGAATGCAGCAGGATCTGCTGCGATGCCATCTGGGTCCATGCAGGGGAAGGGAGAAAGGGGAGATGCACCCTGCCACTGGAAGGGCTGTTAATGCTCTGCATGCATCCAGGAAGGCGAGCTCAAAGTTCAGGTTTTTTCACCCATCCTGCTTCTTGCTAGGTGAGCTAGGAAGTTGGTGTTGTAACAGAGGGTGTGCAAATTGTTACTAGTTCTCAGCTTTCTGTGAGAAGCAGCAGTGAGGAGGCCCTGTAGCCACCACAACCTTCTGTTATGGGCTTAATGCTGAAGTTGACTGAAGCTAAACTATTTCCATTGCAATAGCCTGTGAGTTCATTTCCCTGCATTTCAACCCAATCCATTTCTTCTGCTTGACATTAAGGGAGTTCTGCTGCAGCAGGCAGTCCAGGAGAGAGCCATAACAGGATTGGAAAGGAGAAGCAGTCACCCGAGGTCAGCAGAAGCCTTTGGCTGCTAGTGCCAGGGAGTCTCAGCAAAGGTCACAGATGGGCAGAGGGGTCTGTTTTGCAAAAGGCCGGTTAACAAACAAAACGGGCCAGGCCTGAGCAGGCTCAGGTGGGGAGTGTGGGGGGTCTGGGATGCATGTGGCACCCAGGGAGACAAGGGATGCTGCTGTCTGCACTTGGTGAGAAGGAGACAAAGCTCAGCAAAGAAGACAATCCAGCTGTGACTGTCGTGTTGGCTTTGCTTCATTTACAGCTCCTGTTAATTACTCGAGGTTCATGTTGGGAACAGCTGGCAAGGTCCTTCTCTCTCCTGTTTCTGCATGCATTTCTTTGGCTGCATTCTTCTCAAGATTTCAGTCCCAGGGTCTGGAGGGATTTATTAACTGACCCTTTGCCTGAAAAGTGACCCAGGTCAGATGCAGGGGGTTCCAAGGAGTTTCATGCTGATAATCTGGTCCTTCCCTTCCCTTTCTATTTTCACCTTACTTGCCTCTGTGTGTCCAGGCACTCGTTCTCATTCTGGTTCTAGCTGTGTAATTCTCCAATTTTAAATTGAGCTGTGAAACAATTTCTTCTCGCTGAAAACCAGGAAGGCTCACAAAATAAAAGAAAAAGGAAGCCAGCTCTTGCACGTGGATGTTTTCAGGGCTCATGAATGTTTCAGATTACAGGCATTCCTAAAGAAAGATAGTTTCAAATCTAGCTGCTCCAAGCCTAGATCTTCCATTTTGTGCATAGCTTTGGATTTTTGCCTTTGAAGGCTGGGAATTTCTAAAGCTGGAGGAAAAAGGTTTCAAAAGTCTCAGATAAAGAACATTTGTTACTTAAGCCTTTTTGTGGCAATGACATGTCCTCCCTTTAATTCAGGCAAGGTTAAACTTTTTAGGCAGTGGTTTATTTGTGACAGGAGGGCTGACTCTCAGAAAATGTCTGTACTGCTCATCTCAGCCATAACTCCTGGGAGTTTAAAACATTTGAATAAAGTTTGCTAAAGACTTTGAATACAGACTGGATTTTATTGTATGAGAGCAAAGGCCTGCATTCACCCACCTGTAAACAAAATCTAGTCTGGACATGCTGTGCTTTCGCAAAAATGACAAGCCTCGTGACAGCACACCGCCTTCACAAGAGAAGTTAGCGGAGGCCATGTCAGCATGGAGTTCAAGCAATGTGAACAGATACCGGTCTGCAGAAGTGTAGGCACAACGAGTATGGTAATATCTTGCATTAAGAGGAGACTTGGTTAAGGGTAGCCACTGATTTCAAAGACAGCAGCCATAGAAAAAGTCCTTTAGTCAGAAAAAGCCAAGGTCAGTGGTTCGCAGTGTTAACTGATGTGACTTTAAACATGCCACTGAGGGTCTACGTCAAACCTCTCTTCTGATACTGCAGAAAGCACCTGGTTACCAAAATGATGAGTGGTGGACACTGCTGTAGCAAGGGCAGGGTGAGAGAAGCCTCAGTCCTGGTACCCTGAAGACTGGTGGAGGTGCTAGAGGAGGGCAGACGTACCAGTGCACACCCAACTTCTGCTGCTCTTATTTCTGCCTGGGAAGTGGGGCAGCAGGTCCATAGAGGTGGCTGGAAGGAGCCTGAGGAGTGTGAGGGGGGTGTCCTCAGATCCACAGCATCTCCTGTAGCTCTGACGAAGCGGTCTGATTGATTGATAGATAAAAGTTAGTTGTCCACTTTCTCACATGGATATATTAACCCCTCAGGAGTTTAAAAACTCATATAGATTCAGAAATTAGGAATCGCGGGCTGCTCTCATCAAAGCTTTCGATGTTATTATCTCTGCTAGTCAGAGGCAGATTCCGAATACCCTCAGGAATTCACCTTTAATAACAGTCATGGGGTGAGGGGGTGGAGAGCATCCAGCTAGGCCCCTGTTATTATATTTTCCCCTTGTTCAGTGCAGCTCTCACTCAAATATCTCTGAGCCATAGGGGGCTGCTAGTGGTGGTGGGGATCTTACTACAATTCATTTTTTATCAAATGAAAATCAGTGCATTTGGTTCACCTTGCTGTGCTGTGTGCTTTTGCTGGAGCAGAACAAGGCGGGTGGTCCCTGGCAGCCACAGAGATGGGAGATGGACCCTGGAGGTTCACTACCTGAGCGTATAAGGGATCACTGAGCTGTCCCAAGATTAAAGCTGACACAAATTAGTCCCCTTCGGTTTCCACTGAAGTCAACAGTCAAACTTGGAAAGCAGCAGGATCGCCCTGATACAGCAGGCTTGTGAGGACGTGACCTACTGTCGCAAGCAGGGAGTGTCACCCGTATCTGGAGAAGGCTGGAGCGGAGGAAAGTACTAGTCCATGTCAGTCGGCAATAGATGCGGCTGTCTGAGCCCCACAAGTCAGCTGGGCCCCTGAGATGCACTTCATACCACCGTGCTGCCTGGCAGAAATGCTCCTCTGAGCCCTGGATCTGCTCCAGGTCTCCTTTCAGGCTCTGCTGTCCCCCCTTCCAGCATGTTGCACGAGAAGTAAGAATAATATCCGACTGTCTGCCTCAGCTGCCGGCGCCCTTCAGTGAGCGTCGGAGGCAGCTGAAGGCACTTTCCTCACTCCGGGAGGATCCAGCCTCTCCGAGCGATGCGAAGAGCTAGCAGGAGGGAGTCAGGCTGGTGCAGCCCCGATCTGAGTCATTTGGGAGACTTGCAGAATTCATTTGACTAAATAGCTGAAGGGGTTTGGGTAGTCGTTTTCTGCCTTTCCCTCCCGACTCCACTGTCTGTAACAAAGATTTACGATGTTTTATTTTGTTGGCCTTTCAAATCGCATGCACACATGCGCACACACGCGCACACACGCTGACATTTTGCTCATCTTCCCCGCTTTCCCCATGAGGATCCCTCAGCACTCTATGTACCGAGTGAATTTAGTTTGCCTGTGTCTGTGCCTGCGCAGGAGGAGTGAAAAGCAAATAGTGTGTCGTAGTCCCAAGGTCAGCCAAGCACCATCAGGGCAGAGACGCAGGGCCTCAGTCTCTCCGGTGGGGAAGAGCCAGTCCTGGGGTTTCTCTTTACTACTGCTCAGAAATATGAATTACAAATGTTTCTCTTTGAAATCTGCTTTCACCTGGGAGTAGGACCATGGGCTCTGGGCGGGTTATTTTGCATTTTACTATTTCATTCTCTTGCTTTTTTTTCTTGTCATCAGAAGCGCTTCTCACAATGCAGAGGGAGGATCTATTTCATAGTTTAATGGGGAAAAAAAAGCAAGTGTGAAACAATACTTGACAAAATAAGCCTATAAGGGAAAATCCTCCAGCAGTTTCAGCTTTTATTGCAAGTTATTATGTCCACCCCCTGCTCAGGCATTATTTTATAATCCAAAATACTGCCACTCAGTAAAAAATTAAATACGTTATTACCTCTTTGCCTGGCTTAATGATAGACACATTGGGAAGGATTTTTGATAAGGTGTGAGCAGCTGATGTCTCTGATGTCTTTGACAGAACTGCTCCCACTTGTCACCCACTCTGATTCTGTCCCCTCATTTCTATATGCAGCAGCATCTATTTACTATAACTTGGCCAAGAACAGGAGATCCCAACGTCTCCTTTGGCAGCCGAGGGAGGAATTCAAGCCTTTGCGGCTGTTTATTGTCATCCATATAGTCTCTGACATCAATTCCATTTCTTGTTGTTATTGACCCATTTCGTGCTTCTGAAGTCAATTTTCAAAGGCCTTTCGGGGCAGGTGTGTTCCCTTGTCCTCGGTCATGGCCACGCTCCAGCCAGCTCCCAAGGAGCACAGCTGAGCGGCGGCGCCTCATGTTCGGTGCTCAAACGGCCCCGCGCCGCGCCGGCAGAGCCCCGCGACGGGCGTCACTGAGCCTTGGACGGGGGCAGAGGAAAGACGTGAGCGGCAGCGAGGAGGGACAGGGACGGACTCAAGAAAGAGGAATGAAATAAGAGTAGCAGGAAAGTGTAATTTGCCTTGGTAGATCATCATGGAAAAAGTGAGATGGAAGAACAGGGGGATATGATGGTGTTGACATGAAAAGGGGCAGGAGAGTGAAGATGCAAGAGCAACGGTTAGTGGGAAGAGAGAAGAAAAGAGAGACTCAAAAAGAAAAATAATTGAAAAATGAGTCCGAGAAAGATAAAGGAAGGAGGAAAAGTATAGCAAAGAATTTGTACTTATTTCTCCTGGAGCTGCTGGGCCCAGTTTGCAAATAAGCCTTCCCTCTGGGACAGCATTTCAGAAGCTTTTCCCTCATACTCGATCATCCGCCTTTTGGGCTGTCCCTTTTGATGGAGGCTTGTTCTTGCAACGAGAACAAGCGTGGTCCTCACCGAAAAGGTGCATTTCTCCCAGAGGTGGGATCGTCTTTTCCGGGGGAATCCACGAGATTGCAGCCTGTGTGCGTGAGAATCATCTTGGGCTTTTCCACATGTCAGTAACACTCCTGCCTCAGGGCAAATGCCCTGCTTCCAGCTTTGGATCTTACCAGCAACAGCCATGTGATTCATCTTTTTAAGGCTCAGTCCTGCAAAATACCAATCCACCTGGCCTTGCCCCAGGCAAAGCACTTCACAGTGTATTCAGAGGTAAACATGTACTTAAGTAGTGTACTGAACTGGGGGCCAGTGCCCAGTACCTTACAGGATTGGTCCCTAACAACGCAGTGGCTTAACTTGCTGTAGCTCCTTTTGAGTTACAGACACTATAGATACCACAAATAAAACAAAAATGTAGTTTATGAGGTGGCAGAGATGGAGCTAATATTTACAAATATTAGCTAAATTCTGCCTTTATTACTCTATTACTGAGACAAAACTCTCTTGGGAGGCTTCTGAGGAAAGTACATCAGCTTATTTTAACTGTCATTCAACAGACTCGGGTCTGTGGACACATCCCTTCCTGGGCCTTGAGAGTGCTGAGCCGGCTGTGGCTGGGCAGAGACTGCACTCATCTCCTGCTCCCTCACTTCAAACCACCATCTCCCAACGTCTGCAGCTCCTGCAATATGCTCTCCTCACTTCCACCGAGTTCCCCACTGTCAGAAGCCTCTTTGGATTCCCGGTTTAACTCCTCCAGGGAGAGTATGCCTGGAAGGAAGGAACATAAGCTAACTAAATGAATCTTTTAATCACTGTCATTTTGGTTCTGAAAACCCTAGCCAAAACAATGGCCAGTTTCTGCAGACAAATGGAAGTGCAGAAGTGAACTCTCATCTCATCACCCTTCATCTCATCACATCCCTCTTGGGAAATCTTCCTTGTTAGACTGACTATAATTTTTCTTTGAGAAAACAGTTTTCCTTTGATATTTTCAGATTCAGCAAGGTGAAAATCTTATCCAGAGGGAATTCATTTTTGTGCAGAGAGAGGAAGATTTTGCATGCATCAGGCTTTGGTGACCCATCCCACTGCTCACTGTGCAGTTCACAGGAATTGGCTATGTTCAGGTCTGGCCCAGTGGTCCTGTATACCACTTCTGAGAGAATGTCCCATAGGTTTCCTGTGATTCATCTGAGAGTTTGGACACACAATTTATATAGATGTTTTCTCCCTGTCAGTTACTGTCCTGGGATAAGTCTAACCCTGAGGAAACAGCTCTGCTTGGGAGAAGGTGATCTTTGAAGAAGAGACTGAAATGAAAGGACGGAAAGCTGAGCAGCTGCAGTGACATTACCTGCATGCCACACATAAAGAGAAGAAAAGGTATGGATTGAAAGCTGATCGCTCTCTTTCATCCATGCGGTTGGCTTCCTACACCTGGGGAAGGCTTCCCAGATTTGTGAAATAAAAGAAATGCAAAGAGTTCCCTCCCTCCTCTCTTTCCTCCTCCGGATGGATTAAATTGTGCATTCAGAAAGCAAATCAAAATGGATTCCGTTTAATAAATTCTGTTTGAAAACTAGAAGGAGGTTTGTAGCCAGCAGAGGAGTGAAGTACTGGAACAGCCTTCCAGCGGGAGGAGTGGGTGGCAAACAGCCTGATTAGTTTTATGATAAAGCTTGATCAGTTTACGGGTGCGACTGTGTGGTGCAGTTGCCTGAGATAGCAGGGGACAGGACTTAATGACCTTCGAGATCTCTCTCCATCGTGTTCTTTAACTGCAATGAAGTCGCAGGATATAATAGACCTAGTTCAGTTTTTTTCATGGAAGTTGCTTCAGTTTACACCAGCTGAGAATCTGCCCTAATGTGGCCAAAGTCAAGCCTGGCAACCTTTAATCCTTGTAATGCATGATAACAGCTCAGTCCTTACTGCCCACGCCTGGCTCCCTGATAATACCAATGATGTCTTTATTCTGCAATGTCTTTTTCTATTGTAGATAGATGTGTTAGCAATGGCCTATCTCATGGCCACATTCGAATATATATTTTTCTCTTTGTCCAGGCAATAAAAGATACCTTGAAAGAGCAAGGATGGTGGTGAGAATGTCAGGTAGGGTCACGAGGCACAGGCGTTCCACAAAAGGGAACGAAATAACAATGAGAAAATACCTCAAAACATTTTCCAGAAATAACAGTGTAATTAATACATCTTTTGCTTGCTCAGTGGCTGAACCTCCTTTTCCTATGCTTGGAAGTCACTACTTGGGAATATTAGAGGGAGCTTTCTTTTGTCTTCAAGCTTTAGCCCTAGCAACCTGCTTTGATAGAAAAATATAGATGAAATCAGGGGAAGAGATACACAGCATGCGAACTTTGGGTTTTGTCGGAATGAACCAGCACAACATGAACATGGAATACAGAGTACTAACAATGCACTGCCTATTTTTCTTTTTTTATATATATATATAATACATATATATATATATATCAGCGGTATGGTGTGCCCCCAATCAAAGTGCTAGATGGACTGCAAACACAGAGCAAAAAAGACAACCTGCAGAAGCTTACAATTCGTTATGACACAGAAAAATAATTCCAGGAAAAAAATATTTGGCAAATAAATCCGAAGAATTAATGATCTCAGTTGTAGGTGGATAACTCACAGAAAGGCGAAATGAGTCTAATAAACTAGAAAGAAGCAAAATTAGCCTAATAAACCATTTGTTAGATGTTAATCATTCCAGTGCACAGGTACGATGTGCGTGACCCCGAGCATGGAAAGTCACTCAGTGTGGTGTACCAGGCTGGACACGTCAGACTTGGGGAGCTGAGGGTTTTTTTTCCACTCCTTTAGGAAACTCTTGCAATCCCTTGCTCATCACATAACAGCTGTCTCAGCCTGTTCCCGGTCCATTCCTGGTAGAAGACAGAGACTAGCTTTGTAGATCTAGCTGTTGCTTTGCAAGACTTCCAGCTTTGTAGTGCTTTTTTCCCAGTTTTGGTGGTCAGCCAACATGGCATTTGTCATGCTGTTGTTTCTCTAGACGTCTTTAGAGGTCTGCTGTGCATACACTGCTGGTGTACATTGGCAGCGATGGACCCGTCCCTATGCACTTGAGGATATCAAAAGAAGGACCTCATTTTATCACCCCGTAAAATAAACTTGTCCAAGCTGCACAGGAAAGCAAGCCCAATCCCACATTTTTCAGCTGAAGTGTCACTATGCGCAGCAACTCAAGGGTAAAAAAGGTTGTGGTGCCTCTTACTGCCCCGCTGCACCAAGGAGCACCTCTACCTTGGGCGTGAGAAGAGCACCGAGACGTCCGTCCATCCGCCTCGGTGAAGGGAGAGGTCCGGAAGAGGAACGTATCGGGGACAGCAGCAGGACTCTGCAGCCCCAGACTGCAGCTACGGGGGGGCAGTGCTCCCCAGCAAGGCACCCTGCTCTGGTGAGGAGAGACTTGAAGTGCTGTCCAAAACTTTGCTTTTCCTAAACCTCAGCAGCTGCCCAAGGACACTAGTTCACTTAGTTGCTGTAGCAGTATATTCAAAGATACTCACTATCTCACTATCGGCCCTAGTGAAACATGTGTTATCCATTTGTCCTTGAAACCAGCCGTCCCCTTGTGAAATGATTAAAGTAGTCTTCTGCTGGATGAATCGCGTGCATCTTTTTTTCTCCTGCTCCCCCCAGAAGATATCACCCCCCCCCCATTCATACTAGTCACGACAGAGCATCTTCCTTGCAATTTATTGTTTGCACTCATTTGTTTTCCTTCAGACAGTCTTTGAAACGTTGTATCCAGTGACCTCTGGCAAAGGAATGGGAACAGCACACACTTTTATCCTGGCGCTAGGCAGCAGCAGTGACAAATTGGTTTACTTTTCTGCCTGACACTGGGGGCTGTGAGTCAGGAGAGGGGGTTTTATTAGCTCAGAGTCACTTGTGCATCCAGAATGTGTTTTGTAATCTCCCCTCTCTGATGTTATTTAGAATATATATTTGGGTTTGTTTGTTACTGTCTGGGAATACAGAAAGTTTTGCCCAAATGGATAGAATCTTCTGGTGGGAAATAAACTTGCTATCAGGATGTGCCAGTTTTTTTTGTTTTTTTTTTTTAACAGCTAAATATACATGTTCAGTCATGTACGGATGTTTTCAGCTATGCTAGAAGCAAGAACAGGAGGCGCAACCACAGCCACACTTTCTGATATGAAAATACCCAGCTATTTACCAGTGAGAAGAGATTAGGAGTTGTGCACAGCCACAAATACTTCCTGAAGCCTATGGGAACATTTTGGAAAGAAAGTTCTTTCTCCGCTTCGCTCCTTCTAAACCCAATGGGAATAGCCCAGTAGATGGGACTCTGGGTGATTCTTGAAAGCGCATGAGGATAATAGTGATGATTCAGGTTTCACTATTGCACGTTTTGTTAGCACCTGCCAGGACACACACGGCTGCACATGCACATCCAGCCTGTGCGGGAGTGCCTGGCAGGATGGCGTAGGGGTCAACCCAATCGAGTTAACCGGTGTAGAAGTCAAAGTACTGACCTCTTTTGCAAAGCCTTTGAGATCTACTGATGAAGAGCATTCTCCAACATCTGGATATTGTTACCATGATTATATGCCTCATTGATCTAAAAATTCTAAGGAAAGGTCATGATACTTGAGGACTTTTCCATGAGGGTCTGCATGACCATTTCCAGAGGGACGCTTTTGTACCTGGCTATCCATCTTCCATTCTGGCTGTGCTAGCTGCTGTTGTTCTTAGGGTACAACATATTGTTCATCTCAGTTTAATGCATGATCAGAACGGCATTTTCACTGTTCCCATGTTGCTGCTGTGTCCTGACCTCAAAGGGACGATCTCAATTCGGCCTCTTCAGAAAGCTGCAGTTGCCTTCCCTCCCCCACTTTCTTTTTTGCGGCTGATGGTATCTTGTGTTATCTTAATTACACGCTTAAAGGATGCCTGCTGCACAGATCATTGATGGAGTTTGATGTTTGTTAATATCATGTTGCGTTATGGAAATGTGGTACATTAAGACTTTGGTATCTTTCCAAATTATTCTGAAGATATAAAAAACTTAATAAGCAACCCACTTTAACTAATACAGACTAATAGGTTGAGAAGGGAGTTAGCTTGGGGAGTTGTTTGCTTGGGGAGTTGTAAGTAAAATGATTTACAGAGCCCTTGATTGAGACTTGTTATTTAGGGTCACAATTTGGTGTTAGAATTGGGGCTAATATTGGTAGGGTTAGTGAGTATCAGTTTGTGGTCAAAACAAGTAAACTTTTTTGCATGTATTTAATTTTTCCCCAGCCAGTGATTTGTCTTTAAATGTGAACACTTAGCTAAATCAGGTGCAGATGGTTGTTTTTATCAAACGAATGCTGTTTTATCACTTTAAAAGCTTTTGTTTTTAGTCAAGTGAAGGAAGTGGGCAGCACTCCCTTGTTTTTGAAAGAAGAAGAGCATATGCTTTTTAATTTGAAATGTAGCACTAATAGCATTATCCACAGGGGGATAGGCTGTGCTATTGTGGATTGTGGATAATGCATTTATGCTCAAATATCCTTTATTCCCTCCTGAATGAAAGACTTTAACAGCATATTGTATTACCATGCCATAGAGAATATAGTTTACCCTAAAAGTGAATTTTCTGACAGTCTTAACTGTGTTTTTGTTTTTGTTTTGTTAATTTGGGGGGATATTCTTGATGAATTTGCAATGTTCTTAGAACATTGTGCTGAAAAAAAACCCTCAACCTACCATGAACAGTGAAGAAAATAGTGTCGAGGGGAGATCTGGAGTTAATGCAGTAAGGAGCTGGAGACTGTTGCAAAAATAGCTTCACTAACACATCCCTTTTTCGCATTTCTTTCTCTGCTCTCTTCTCACCAGAAGTTGGTGCTCATGCCACGATGGTGCCAAGCTGGTGGTTCTGTGAAACAGGAACAGGCTTGAGACGAGGAAACTCGGTCCATTTGTGACTTCCTGTAGCAAACTCCTTTTCCCCAGGTCTGGAAGACAAATGGATTAATAACCCAGAATGCTGTGCTCTTTGCTTCAGCAAGGTTGACTCTCTGTATTCAGCCTTACTCACAGGTATCGCCTACAAGCTCCTGGGAAAATGCTGAACAAACGGAGATCGTGGCTTGGAGGCCTGGGGCTGGCCTTGCATTGTTTGCTTTTTATTGTAAGGCTTATCTCGCTGTGTCATATGGTTGAAAACTGGAGCCCTGCCTCCAAGATAGCAGTGGGAAGGCAAGAAAAGCTTGTGCGCATTTGTCTTCAGGTCAGTTTTATAAATGAATGTACTGATGCAGCCCTCAACAAAATGCAAGGGAGAAGCTATGAGCGAGAACAAGTCCTAAATTTCTTCTGGTCATGTGGCTTTATGGAAATGGAAGGTTTCAACACTGCTGTCATGCTCACTCTCCAGAAAATTGGCCATGCTCCAATAGTCCTGTTAATTGCTGGACTGGGTACTTCCACCCTGACACAATAAGTCTGGCCATAACTAGCCTAGCATGTTTGGAAGATGAGACCGGGTCTTGTACTCAGCTCCCGTCTGCCCACAGAATCTTGGGATGTCCTGGTAGTGTCGGCGACAGTAAGTCAAACCTGTCGGAGATATCGAAATAGAATCAGGGCTAAGGATGAGAAGCTCAGTGGAAAGAAGGCATCACAGAGCATGGTGTGCAACATCCAAATGGGGTGGCAAAGGAGAGGAAAGGGGTTTCTGAAGACAATCTGGACTCATTGCTCACCCATTACCTAACGGTCAGGAAATACAGTAATAAGTCCTGCTGTCTCCCAGGAAAGTTCATCTGAGACCACATCTTGCACCTGGGGTGACTCACTGGTGCGGAGTAATTACTCAGACCTGGTTAGGACAAGATGGATGGTCCATCCCACAGATCCACTCACAGGATCATACAACAGCAGTAGTTTGGTGTCCATCACAGTGCAGTATTGTGCAGCATGGTAATATTTGTGTCTTCTTCAACAGAAAGAAGATTAATTTTAAGTTTAAGTTTTAGGCATGTATAAGTTCAGGTGTCTAAGCCAGTGATCTAGCCTTCCTCTACAGACAGTGAAGAGAAAGGGAGGCATCTCCAGAGAATGAGTCATCTATTCCTATGTACAGTGTCTAAAGTGGGTGGGATGACTCATCCTCTGAAGGTAACGGTCTCCCTTTCTATGGCTTAAATGACTAGTTTCAACTAGAAGCCTAACCTTTTCGTGGCTGAAATCAGCCACCTTCGCTGTTACCCATATTTGTCTCAAGTTGCTTCCAAAATTCAGAGCAAAGTGGGAAGGCATCTCAGTAGATGCCTCCTTCGAAGGACCATTTTGTGCTTCCTCCTGGGATTTGCACATCTTTGTCCCTCAAGAGGGTGCTGACATGGTTTGCTCAAGTTACATGGGGTCAGAGAAATGAAAGCCTGTTAACTTATCCCCAGGACCCAGGCAGAAAGACATAGTTAACTTTTTGTTTTTGTCTTTAATGTTTCCTCTTGTCAGCAATGTCTCCAACAATCAGTAAGAAGCTTCCAGTTGTCTTCAATGGGCTTTCATCCAAGCCTGCAGATAGCAATAGAAAAAAATCAGTTGCAGAGGGAAATCAGCAGAGGGGAAAGGTAAAGACACAAGAAAGCTATAAAGATGTGATTTTCACAGGGAGGGGAGAGGAAGAGGGAGAAATGAAGAGAGGTGCTTTAAAGAGTGGTCAGTGGAGGAACACAGAGGCCATGCTCAGTGGAGGAAAGATCTGGGCAGGGGAGAGGGACAAACTCATACCCTTGAAACATGCCTCTCTCCAGTGCTGCAGCATCACCTCCATTTGAGAATGCCTAACTGCTCTTCAGTTTAATCATAGCTGCACTTTTGGGTATAAGATGAATAATTAAGCTTGGGAGTAGAATACAGTAAGTGTTAATAGGGCAGAAGGTACTGCAAAGTCCTTATAAAAAGCTGTGCTTGCAGCACAAAGTGGCTGCTGTTCTCTGTGTCCCCAGTCATGAAGTGAGAAGCATGAAAGTACTAAATTAAATGAAGTGCATCTGTATCCATTCTGCTGGACTTTTTTTCCCTGCATTTAATGCTGTTTCTTGCTAAATAATAACCTGTCTCCAGCAAAAGCTGAACAATGTATTTCTAAATACGTCAGGATTTTTTTCCAAATCAAACCAGGACAGGCGTCCTGAGCAGCCTTCCTTCCGTGCCTACTACTGTGGAGTCCCACAAGCACAGTCTTCTTCCTTACATAAGTTAATGTTGGGAGAAAACTTCTGACAGCTTGAAGAGACAAGCCAGTCTGAAGTGACAGTGTTACGGCATTCATCCTATTTGCTGAGTACAAGACTGCTTCTTGTCACAGTTAGAAGACCAAGAACGAATAAATCAATGCCCGCTTCAATCCATGACAGGCAACAATTAAACAATATCCAAGAAGACTCTGGCCCCGTTAAACTGCCCATGCACCTTGAGGGCTGGTTTTTGCATACAGCTATACAAGAGAAGCCACACCAAGAAAAAGCTGCAGCTGGAATAAGATGCAGCCATGAATCCATGTACAATGCAAGTCATTGCAATTTGCTGCTCGGTCTAATATTTCCCTTGGTTTGAAGTATTTCTCTCTCCCTAAGCACATTTCCTCCTAAGACGGTTGACCATCAGTGCACCAAAACAGTAACTCAGCAGAGAGCAGTTTGTGTCTCTATCACCCAAAACATTTTCAGGGACAATGTGCAAGTAGTGTTTCTCACTCCTGTGAGATCAGACTTGAGTCTCACACTCAGAAGCAAATGCAAAGCTCCTCTTTTAGCTCTTCATTTTCCACATGCACCCAATTAAATAGAGCTGTATAAACTAATCAAATTAGGCTGGGAAGGAAGAAAGAGAGATTGTTATTTTTAAATACTTGAGAGATGTTTGGATATGGGAGGTCATACAGGTAAAGAGGGAGGTCAATAAATAGAAAGAAGGAAATTATTTTTAACTATTGCAGATAAGGTATTTTTAGAGCAATCACCTGAAAGCTCCCTGAACTACAGAGAATGATAAGCACTGCTTAACACAGCAGCAGTAGTGGGAGCTGCAGCCTGGCTCAGACCCATATTCCCCTACTTCTTTTAAGTGAGTTTTCAGTGTAATGACTTTCCCGCTTTTCTCCCACCTCCTGTCCTTACAGCTATCACTGTGGATCCCTCAGAGAGTCTGGCTCCCATATGGACATTGAGAAGGTTTTCAGTTGTTGCCAGGTGAATATTTCTTCCCCCCCACATACACACATTCTGGTTTGTTTTTCATCCTTTTCTTTCATCTGCTGTCCTCTCACCTCTGTCCTAAGTGGGAGAGATGAAGACCTGAACCTCCACGGGCAGGTACATGTGAAAAAAAGCCAGAGGTTAACTTCCAAAGGGCCAGGGGACCTGCAGGCTGATAAGTGCTTCTCTGCCTGGGGGATGTTGTCCTGGCTGAAATATCCATGGGGAGAGATGCAGGGCACTAGGCAGAGTGCTGCAGGAGGAACATGACCCTTTCTGGAGTCTTGCTGGTTGTGGCTGAGTCTCCACCTTAATGTTTTGGTGCTCATACCCCACTTACTTCACTGTTGTCACCAGCCAGATGATTCCTATGGGTTTTATCCACTGCAGACCTGAGCCTGTGATGCATTAGGGATGAATGCAGGAGTTGAGGGTCTCCTGGATCCTTTCAAGAGGCACTTTGTACCTTTTGGAAGCTGACCCAGGCTGAGTAGCTCACACAGACCCTCTGACTCGCATCCTCTTTCCCTAACTGGGATGTAAAAGCTGATTCATGATTTGTTTGCCTTCACCAGAGTAATATGCAACAAATCTCCATGCTGGAAGCAGCAGATGCAAGTAGAGCTGCCTGAGAAGTGTGTGTGTGTTTGTGATGGGAGGAATGAACATCACTGGACTTTTATCTTCACTTTTGGTCCTTTCTACACACTATTCCCCACACTTTTACTAATTATCTATATCACACTTTGTCAGCAACAAGGCGGAATCAAAACCTTCATTTTTCATGTCTAGACGCTGGTCCTGGCAAATTAAGGTGAAGGAAGACACCTTTAGACAAGGATGAACTTAGAACATGCTTCCCACAGACATTCCCTATTAGTGATGCAGACAAATGCTTGGGATGTACTGTAAATGGTACTATGCAGAGACACTTTTTTCTTCTTTCTCTTCTTAGACAGGGTCAATTCCTCAAAGTGCTTAGGCATAAATTAGGCTATGCCATACTGTATCAGCTGTGAATTTAGCACGGATGTTTTCTAGAAGCGATGGAAAAGATCTGGAAACTAGTGTCTTCCTCAACTTGAATTAATATTCTGCCTCCTCCCTCCCCCCCCCCCCCCCCCCCCAATACTAGACTTTTGAACATTTCCGTATGTTGACATGTTGCCACAGTTTGGGGAAAATACCTTTTTGGAACCATTTTCCCATCCCGGATTAGTCTGCTATCTCCAGCTGACTGTTGCTGCATCTTCCCTGGGTACTTCATTGAAGACCGTGGAGCCTCTGTCTCAGTGGTTTTCCAAAGTGAGGGCAACGAGAAAGGATTTTCCTTTCTTTCAAGGATCAGAGCAAAATACAGAGGATGCCAAAAGATAAGTATTTGACTTTCAAACGTGAGAAAGAGGAAGAGCAACATCAAGGGAATAAATCTCTTGGGATGTCCTGCAGTCTGAATGCACGATTTGTATTGCTGAGATAGGAGTTGTGGATGCAGTGTGTAAAGATGTGAGTTTTGCAAGAAAATACAATCAGCCAGGAGACCTCTGGGAAATCACAGAATGTGTGTACACTTTACTGTTTGTATAAAATTAAATGATTTTTTTTCTTCAAGAAATTGATCCTTGTTCTTTTTTTATTAGTAGCAGTATGATTTTTTCGCTCTTGTTCATTTTCCATGTCCCTGTCTTTCAGGTCCCTTGTTTGAATTGGTCCTATTTATGTGAAGCAGGTTGATAACCCTCATCTTATCTCTCTTTTGTCCTCTGTAATTATAGGTCTCTTAGGCAAGCTGGCCTTTGGTAGAATTTTTGTAAAGGTTTTAGAAGATTTCATTAGAAAAGATTTGGATCCTGCACAATTATTAGTCCTGAAAGGTGCTTTGCCCACCTCCTCCAGTGGTAGTGCTCTTGATCATCTCACAAAAGGGAGGTATGTACTTACAGAAAGAAAAGTTGAGGTCTGGTTGCCTTTTCAACATCAATGATAAAATTGCATCTAATGTTCACCTTATTCACCTTGTCTCTACTGGTCTGCACTAATTAAGGTGGAGCAAGCCGTGTCGCTTAAGAAAGAACACTGTAATTCAGTTTGTGCTGGCTAGTGATTGCAACAAGAAGAAAAACCCAATAACTGATTTAAAAGATGGTCTTTGATTAATAGAAATATCTGGGGCTTTTGTTCCCTGATTGTACAACACACTATAAAACCCTGCTACTATCAATGGATTAGAGGTAATACTCAAAGTATCATCTCTCTCTTTAAAGTCCTGCCTTATAATATTCCAGCTGATCATCATAATTCTGCCTGCGATTTCTCAGAAACATTGTTTGACTTGGCCACATGTGCCACTGTTTTGCTTCAAGGTCCTGGACCCTGGGCAATAACATCCCACACGATGGCTTAGTCTTTTTGGAGCAAGTCATTTTGTTCCCTGCAAGTCTTATGCCATGCACAGTTTACAGAATATTTTGCTCCGGGGCCTATTTTGGATATCCATATCTATACCAAGTTTGGTTCTCTCCATCATCAACAGTTCTTCGCCACTGTCAGAGTAGACTTTACTCCTGCACATGGCCACCATACACCCTCGCTGCATGTCCTGGAGTAAGCAACGCACATCCTCTGTGCCCCGTTATCAGAGCACCACTCCCGTGGGCTGCAGCACAGCTCTCTTGCTACCTCAGGCACTTTGCGCTGAAAAAGCATGCACATAAAATAATCTCCTGGGCCAGTGGGAAGCCACGTGAGGGCAAGAGCAAACCTGGGTGCTGTGGGGTGCATTGCAGACGTGGCTCCGTCGCTCCACGGAGTTTTAGCGATGGAAAGTGTGATCAACGCCAGCATTCACGGAGTGGCCTGAAGATCTGGCTGGGGGGTTTTAAGCCGATGTAAGCATATGAGCCAGCCCACTGGCTCGATGTACCCT
Organism: Dromaius novaehollandiae; assembly: GCF_036370855.1. Classification (NCBI taxonomy): domain Eukaryota; kingdom Metazoa; phylum Chordata; class Aves; order Casuariiformes; family Dromaiidae; genus Dromaius; species Dromaius novaehollandiae. The sequence goes on from NC_088117.1 coordinate 6,362,413, forward strand.
TAGCCATGTCTGGCTCAGCACACTATAGCTGTGTAGACAGGAGGCAGAGTAATTGGGGATCACTCCTTCCTCCTGGCAGCTCCTGGGTCCTCTCAGGAGCAGTAAGAAAGGTCTACATGCACTCAGCAAGGCCAGCTTTTCACACCCCATTAGCCCAGCTCTGTCGATGGAGCTGACCAATTTCTTTTCCCCAGCTGAACAGTTTTCTCTTAGAGATATGCAAATTCAGCAAAATATAATTTTTGTTGACATTTTTAATGGGAAATTATTGAAACACTTCACTTCCATTTTAGCATTTGGCCTGTTCTGTCTCAGCTGGTACAAAGTAATCAAAATCCAGCAGAGAAGCCCTCACTGGAATAGCCTCTTTCAATCATTTACCAGAGAGTTTCCTTCAAGAAGGCCCTCCTGAAATTCCTGAGCTGCAATACACTGGGATGTTGCCTTTCACCCTAAACACTGAGAACGACACTTTTCATTTCGTTTTAGAACTTTTCTCCTCACAATGAAACTATTGTTCCAGAAAACTTCATTTCTGGAGAGGAATAGTGTCTTTCACCAGCTGAATCATGGAAAGGGAGGTTTGACTCGAAGCTGTTGAAGAATTAACAGTAGCCACAGCAGGACTCCCTCTTATGCAGCCAAGGCAGTGCAGAGAGTAGTCGGTGCAGGGAGCCCTGTGTGGTTGATGCTTTTTATAGTGACAGATTTCTTTGCATAATGCACTTTGGGTGATGTTTCAGGTTTATTTTGTACTTATCTGATGTCAGAAAAGTACATATTAAGTCTTCAAAAAAAAAAAGAGGAAGGTTTTTTAATCAGCTTATTACAGCCTTCCATGTATAATAAAGCAGTTATATGGCAGTAAACCTGGAATCCTAAAGGAGTTTGTTGTAAAGTGACAGATTCAGGTCAGAGCTGTTAATGAACAGTCAGGTTGATGTGTGATGCATAATGATGGGGGAAATGGCATTATTGTTTTACAGGAGAGCACAGGAAGGTAGGATATGCCAGGCCTGTTAGAACAACTGGGTACCCTGGAGTTTAATATCTTGCCAGTACCTGATATTTCAGGGAAATTTGAGCTGTTCTACAACTGGTAACCAAAGTAAGCACACAGTAGACACATGTTTTTGGCTCCTTAGCTGCCTTCACCCTGGAAATAAAACCTAAATTCGCCAGGGTGACTTTTGCTTCTCCAGGTACAGACTTTGAACAGCACTAGCATGGGGTAGGTATGACTGGGGCATTTTAACGTCTGCTTCTTCCCCTCTTTCTTGTTTCTTATAAATACTTTTTGGAGCAGAAGCTCCTCATCTCTTTGTCCTCTAGTTGGCTTTTATTCTATTCTTTTTTCTAAACTTGGTGGGTTTTATTTTCATTAGCTGGTTCCTGTAACAAATACTCGAGTAACGTTGGTCTTAACAACACACAAAACTGATGGCTGCTCACCCTGTTAAGAGTACCAGAGAGATAAAAAAGCACTTTGCAAATGGGAAAACAGGTGGAATGGCAAAAGCAATGGCTCCTGTTCAACATTCCCTGGGAAGAGAGAGCAGCAAAAAAACACCTTAAAGAGTACATGAAGGTTGCATCCACCTTTATGGGACTGACCCTTGAAAGCCTGTTGGGAACTTCAGCTGGTGCCACATGTATCTTCCCCTTAATTAGTGCTGTTCTAAGAAGCTCCTTGAAATGAGGCCTTTCTGTTATGTTCAGTAAAATGCCAGCCACTCTGGGGTCCTGGTGCATGACTGAGGTCCCCTGGTGCCACACCAGAGATATTAATTTTCATTAAGAAGTGATGTAATCTGTGTTCATTTGGACATCTCTGTGTACTTTACTGGCTGCACCAAGGTGCAGTGCAAGTGTTCATCTTGGGCAAAATGGCTCTGTATACACTCCAGTGTAACTGCATATGTTTACTGAACCCAGCCAGCCACTGAGATTTAAAAAGTAAGTCAGGATACAGTTTGCTTTTTGATCTCTGGGCTCCTGGGCCTCTACGTTCCTGAGATCTGGGATTCCCTCCAAGTTCAACACATGTAGTTATTGAGAGCTCTGAATGTGAACCAGAAAAACATATGGGCGTGATCTTAACTTATATGGTTTTGAACCATCCCTTTGACTTTCATGCATCTACCCACACACATGCACACACTTAGTATTGCAATCCACAGTGCTCAGCACCTTGCAGGATTGAGCCCTTCACTAATCCTTCTAAACCCAAGTCTACTGAATTTCAAAGCAAACCATAAGGGCTTCTTATCTGCATAAGCTTTTTCTGAGCGGGCTGCATGTTTTGGCTGAACCTTTTGCATTAGTCTTCACCAGAGTTGATGTTCAGCAATGAACATTAGATTTTCTTAACAAGAGAGACCGAAAATATGGAGATAGTTCTCAAGTATCCAGAAGTAAGTCAGGAATGAGCTCCCTTGGCTGAGTAGCTTGTAAAACCACAGAAAGATCAAAAATAGAGCCTAATTCCAAACCAGGCAATATCCAGTTTTGCCTTCTCATCCTGGAATGAATCTTTACAGAACCCTGAGTCTAAATGTTGTAGAGAAGTTTAAAATCTAGATCTCAGTAGTTAGACGCATGGCATTTGAATAATATGAACCTGTCATCACATTGCAGAACAAGATTCAGTCCTAAATTACACCACTACACAACCCGAGGAATCTCGAAGAGACGGATGCTGCACTCTGTCAAATAGCCTGCCCTAGAAAACAAACTGAATCACTAGAAAATTTCTATTAGTGGTTTCTATTCACATCAGATCGGGCAAAGGCAATTCTTTCAGACTTGACCTGAGCATTTGGGATGTCACAAGACTGTAACAGAATCTGCTCCATGGCAGAGCTTTACACTTGTACATCTTTCTCAAGGTCACTATCACCGCATGTGAGAGTGGGACACCCAGACCCTGCGAACTGTTGATGGAATCAAAAACATTCCTGGAATAACAATTCCTGTCTGATCCTTTCTCCTTTTCCTGTCTGATCCTTTCTCCTTTTCCTCTTCTTTACAATGGTCGGTCATATGACTGAGAGTCAAGACAGACTCTGGTCCCTGTTCTTTGCAGACGTTGCAATAACAGGCTGGTCTCTCAGTCCATCTTGGGCTTCCATTTCCCACTTGTAAATTGAGGGTAGCTCCAGACTCTGTGTGTCATGGCTATATAAGTGACAAGCTTGTATTAATTATGTTTGTGCCCAGCATCAAACACAATGAGACCTGAATTTTAATAGAGCCCTCAAGATCTCAAGGTTGTCACTATAATAGATATAGGTTAATAGATAAATAACATACACATATATAGGTATATATAACAGAAATATATATGTTGTGTTTCTGTCTTCATGATGTCACATTAAGTCTGTTTCCTCTCTTAAATTTACCAGCACTATAATCCAGGTTTTATTTCCTGTGTTCCTGCCAGCACCTCTGAGAAGCCTTGACCTTCAGCTCCTCTTGGAACTAACCATTCGCTCCTTGGCACACCCTATTCAAGGAGATCTATGAGCACTTTGTAAAATCATCCCAGATGAACTCTTTTTCCTGTTTAGACAAATCTATATTCTGGACAATTTGAATGGCAGATGGTTATATTCAAAGCAGAGTCATCTCAAGTATTGAAAAAGTAGTATGCACCCCACCTGTTTCAATCAGAAACCCTTGCTTTTAATTTTCTCTTTTTTAGACCTCCTTTATATTTTAAGACAAAATAATTCAGTTGTCCATTTTCTACTGGAAGCTACTGTGCTGTTAAAAATCAAGGCATCTCACAGCAATGTGTCACTGGCAAAAACATTCTTAGTGGACACAACAAGAGTGAGTCATTGTGATTTTCCCATTTTGTTTTACTTCTTTGTTCAGTTCAATCAGGTTGAACTTCTCTGTGGAACTGAAGTATTATTTTAAGCTGTACTTGTGTGTTGTGTTCTATCTATAATATTAAATAGCCTGTTTTGTTTCCATTACTGAGGCAAAACTGATAAGAGCAGAGGATAAGAGGCAGGATGGGTGTAGGGAGGGAAAGGAGGACTCCCTCAACTGTGATATCAGTACTCCAATTTCTTTTGTGACTGTCTGCATCTGGTCAGGATCACCTAGTCAGCTCTTCTTGCTCCTCCACAGATTCTATTGAAATGATTATTTTTTATAACAATATCTTTCTTGGTTCTCTTGAGGAGGGACCAGTGACAGGGTTATGTGAGGTCTTTCCCATGGGTTAACTTTCCACTCTGAGAAAAGCAAGCATTGGAAGCCAGTAGGGACCACTCAATGATTGCACTGGCCTGGAGATAAACATTAATGATGAGGACACAACGTGGTGTAGCCGGGATTGTTTCTGTGCAGCAGCACATGAATCTCAGCTCTGCTGCAGTGGTGTCACTAAGATAGCCCTCTCCTGCCAGTCAGCATGGCATCACACCTTCCCAGGAACCTCCTGCTTAAATGAGTTAAGAGGTATAGGGAGAAGGACGCTGAGGCGCTAAGGTGAATTGCTGAAAGTGTTGAAAATAAGAGGCCAGTTGCTTGTCCATTTCCATTTCCCATCTATTATAGACAGGATTTGATTGCCTAAAAGAGGGCATCTCATGCCATGTTAGATGCCCTAGTATGTCCCATCTGTACTACACTTGATGCACCAGAAAGGTATAGTTCTACTTTAGATCCTGTATCGCCTCTGCCAGCCTCATCTGGATTTATTAAATGGTACTGGACATCTCTAAGATTTTAATCCCATCTCCTGTGACCTGCTAAGTTTTAATACAACCCAGTGTGGTCAGATTGGTTTCCCAATGGAATTGACTGGACTTTTTTTTCTTGCTACACAAAAGGAAAATCATCTTTGGTCAAACAATATATTTGTACCAAACACTCATCTTTGATCAGGAAAAGAGTCAGAATTTGACAATTCAGGAGGAGAGGCTGACATTTCCAACAAGTTTTTTTTATATACCTTTTTATCTTCATTGTTTTCCATGTTTATTTCATTTACAGAAAAATAATAATCTTGATATTAACAGAAGGTAATTTTAGATTATGGAAAAAAAAAAGATTACTGGAAGAAGAAATTGCAAAGAACCTGTGAGGGGGTGGAAACTGATAGGTGGATTAGAGAAGGGATCTTGGACAAGACAGACCATAGTCTGACTGAGTCTGGCAGGTATCATGTACCATTTCAAACTTTCCAAGGTAGAAAGAACATGGAAATGTGTCCCTGTAGACTTCCTTATGCGTTGTCTCATCTCTCTCTAGCAGTGAGACCTCCACCCTCCTCTGTCTCTGCTTTCTGACAACTGACTGCAACATCTAATGCTTGTGCAGTTTTTTTCAGGTTTTTTTTTGATTCATCAAGGAAAATGCTTTTGCTGGAGACAGGACCACATGGCTTGGATTGCCACTCAGCATTTCTTCTCCAGCACAGGGAGCTGAGCAGCAGGGCTGGGATTCCTGATGGACCCTGGTGCAGGAGATGCCATCTGCCAAATGCTCTCCTAAGTGGCGTTTCAGCAAGTGGGCTAAAAAGAACATCCTGTACATGGCAGCCAAAGTCCCTCACAGCTATCACAAGAACACACGCACACAGCCTGGGCTGGAGGTAGATTCTGGCTCTGGAGGGAGGCTGGGCAAGAGGCCAATAAGCCTTTCTTAATTGCCCGCATTTTCCTTTGGGGAAGGAAGTTCTGGCTTAGCAAGGCCGGAGATGGCTTTGGGGAGCAGGACGGCACCAGGAAGCATTGGCATTCGGTCATCCCAAGTGCAGCTCACCCACACAAGTTGTAACACCACTAACTGAGTTAGTCAGGGCCTTGTGGTCACTCTTCACTCTTTTGAGGTCCCTGGCAAAAGTCTCATTGGCTTGAAAGCAGCATCTCTCTCCTGTGCTCCTTTTGCAACAGCAAAGAGGCTTCCTGGGAATGGGGAAAAAGAGGGGAAATCTTATCCATCCTTTATTTACCCCGTCCTTCTGCCCCATCCTGCCCTTACCTGTCCTTGCTCACCTGCCTCTCGTGCCTGCAAGAAGATTTCTGCTATAGGATTTGGTTGCTATTGCTACTGTGGAGGGGAGGATGACTGTGGGGTCACTGGGGCTGTGCCCCGTGCCTCTGAGGAGGGCAAAGCTGCTGAGGTCCACGTTCTTCCTGAAGATTTCGTATGATAGCTAATTAATGGCCTCCCCACGTTTCCATGGCAACTGCATGCTGTGCTCTTAGCCCTGATCCAAATGGGCATTCTGTACACTTCTGAAGCCTTAGCATCAGCATATTAATAAGACTTGCTGACATCCTTTGCTTTCTGCCACATTGGCTGGTAAGTCTAAATTTGAATAATTTTTAAAAAGCACATTTCTTAGTAAGCTCCCAGCACATTCTCTCATATGACTTGAAGCAACTGGTCCCAGAAGTCTTCTCCTACGTATGGAGAGAGGAAGCAGAAAAGAGTCCTGCTCTACCAGCTGCTCTGGGAAAGCTTGCATCTGGCTTTTGTGGTTTCTCTGGGTTATTTGATGGCTCCAGCTTTCATGCAGTTCCCAATATAATTGCAGCAAGGGCCAAGTATTTGCCATGATTTGGTAGGATCATCTCTGCATTTAGGATCATCTCTGCATTAACTGGGCTGGACAATCTTATGGATTTCTCCCTGACTCCCTCTTGTACAGGGGAAAGGAGTTGAGCTTCATTCTTCTATGGTCAGACAATGTTTCCTCATATCTCAAAGGTCATGACAAGTATAAAGGTCGCTTTCAACATTAAACTGTATAACAATACCCATTATGTGATTTAGTGCTTCTAGTTTTATTGGTGAAAGATCTCTCTGGGGCTCCCCAAATTCTCCTCTCTTAATTACCCTGCATTCTAATCACTGTCTTGTAAAACCTTTTTTCGACCAAGCGGAAGACTTGGACATAATTCCCCCAGAAGCTGATTAACATTGCTGCAGCACTGGTGTGGACTCTTTCAGGGGATTTGAGCCACTTTCTCTTATCACAGCCAAAAGTATACAATATGCCTTTGCATCTTCTGTTGCCTTCAGGGCAACTATCCTAAAACAAATTTGTGTGATCTGTGGTTCTGGACCTGAAGGTCATAGGTACCTCTTAGATGGGGAAGGAAGGCTTACAAGACTGAGCAGTGGAAGCAGAGCACATGGCCTGTATGCTATTTGAGAACGTTTCATGTTGGAAAAGCAGGATATGAAATTTTCCTCACTGTGTAAGCTGGATCTACCCCTTTCTTTTGTAGCATCGCAAGCAGACTGCAACATGGTCCAGGCCACACTTGAACTGGTTGTTTGGTTTTGTTTTTTCTTTTTCTCTCTGAGCCCAAAATGCTGGCTGAGCTGTCAGATAGCTTCATTTTTCCCTACGCTGAAGGACAAGAGAATTGATCCATGACATTTTGTCTTCATTCTAACACACAATGTTATCCAGCCATGCTGCAGCATCACCACACAACTATACGGCACAGAGACACCGCATCACTCTGTTGCAACATCAGGAGCTTCCCATTAAGTTTTATATGCTGACAGCGTATCTATATCAAACTGCCTTCCGTTTCCCCAGACTGATCTGCACTGGTTTTCTGCACTCTAGCTTCACCTCTCCAAACCATGGTCAAAATACTAGCTCATGTCAGCCATTGCCACTTTAACTACTTTGCTGTCTACCGTTGCTTGGATCTTGACTGGACAGCAGTGATTTAAAGTTCTGTGGGCTCCCAAAGTCTTGTTAAAGTTCCCAGTGTTGCCCCCTTGCTGCTGAAGCCCAATATAACTAAAGTCACAGAGGCTGATCATCCTATGACATTACCAAAGATACAGGAGAGCAGTAAATGTGATCCCTAACAATCGCACTAATGCAGGGCAAGACTTAGCTAATGTGTTATTAGTGACCCGGGAGATGTGAGATTTAATGGCAGCTTCAGTGGTGCTAGTGACTAGAGATGGTTACTTATCTCCTAGGAAAGCAATTCATCAAATGAATTTCATTTTGTGTTAGCACATTCACTTTCTCAGTCACGAGCAGATCACATCATTGGAAGTAGAAAGCATCTCAGGCTATAGGTTGTTCAAAAGCCATGTGCAGTATTTTTAGAGCAATAGTTATATTTCTTTTCAATGTCAGCTCTTTGGGTCATACATGTAAATTAAACAGTATATTTCTATTCCCTGCTTGGATGGGTGTAACTGTCAGGAACATCATTTCCATTCATAATTATAAATTTGACATTCATTTCCCATGAATACTCTCTACTATTTGCTTAAAACTAACTGCCATGCATACTATTGCTGGGGAATTTTGTCTTTCAGAAAGCTGACACAGAAAGGTGACAACTATAAAGCAACCTGTTTGTATGACAGGGTCTATGAACATGAACGTCTACTGCACAGGCAAAGACCCAATTAAACAAAAACCAAACAAATGAACAAACTGAAAAATTAGTCAACTTTGCAACCTCTTACATGGACTGTCCAGTAGAGACAGAAAGAGATCTCAGTGTGACTTAGGGAAAACACAAAGTAAAAGTGACTACAAACTGAAGTGGATGGATGTCCATAGAAACAATTTTGCTGTTGAATTCAGCTCTTCTTCAGACATACGCGCTTCCCCTCATTTTGATGGACAGACCGGGACTCAGGTGTGTTTCTGTGACTATGGTTCCTTTTCGTTTTCTTAGAACTATCCAGATAGTTTCTCCTACGGCTTCCATTGCTGGTTTAGCAAGAGAGTTCAGTAAATGTACATTTTTTCTTACAGTATCCAATTTCTTCCTGGCTTTGATGACCATCAAGCAAAACCTCAGGAATTAAATTAAACCTGAAGCCAAACTTAATTGCCTTTGTCCCTGGTGTCACAAGAATAATACCACAATACATGTATCTCTTTCCAAAAGAACTGATGTTATTCTCAGAATCTGAGCCAAAATCTCTAAACAAGAGACATCAAAACTTGTATGAGACTATCAAGCCAAGATGTGAAATCTCAAGCCAGATCTGGACCTTGGGCTTTGAGTCAGGGCCATCCCTCCTGCTCAAACCTGACTTTCCCCAGGATATTTCTCCAGCTCTGGAAGTGGGTAGGATGAAATACTTATTTCTCCCTTTTTGGAGGGGAGAAATTCTAGTAGCACTAGCAGTTTTCACAAAGGACCTTAACTAAAACAAAGTGAAATGAAGAGAAACACCCCACCCCTCTCCTCCCACTGTTCAGGCTTTGTCATCCAGCTCAGCTGATCCTACATTTATACACTCCATCATAGATATATAATTTTTAAAGCCACACACACACACACACACACACACACACACTTCAAAATGTTGGATCATTTTCTGATAATCAATTTTAATTTGGCTTCTAAAATCAGGTTAGATTTGGTTATTTTGCCTTTTTTCCCCTTTTGCTAATCTTGCAGTTATTTTGATAGAATTTACTCATCTGTTGTCTGTATTTTCTTTGTGGACAAAGAATTTGCAAATGAAACAAGGATATTATTCACAGCCAAGGAAACAAAATAGTAACAAGGGTTTTTTCTTCTTTAAAGAGCTAAAATGACATCTATACCCTTCAACTCTCCAGCTTTCCTTGGGCATGTGTTTTCTTGCATTGTGCTTTGGTTCTTGTGGTGATGAGGGTTTTTCAGAGACCCCTGAACTGGAAGCAAAGGTTTGCTTTTAAGTCTAGATTTTCCAAAGTGGCAGATGATTTTGGTTGTCTTGGTTTTGGGGACTCCGCTTGAGACACCTTAAAGAGAAGTGACTCAGGAGGATTTACAGGCACTGTTCTTTAAGGGATTAAATTGCATTGCTGAAGGCAGTGGCAATCTGATGCCAGGCATTAAATGGAGCCAAAATTGTCAAGAGAACTTGCCCCCCGGGCTGCACCCCTGCCGTGGGGACTCGATGTGTCCCACTTTTCAGTAAGAGCTGAGGCTCTACCTCCAGGGAAAAGCCTTCTGAGATGGAAACCCCAAAGTGGAGAAAAGTCCCGTCTGCACCCTCCCCTACCTCTTATGTGTCTCCTCACTGATAAGGCATACGTTCTGCTCTCAAAGGACTGCCATCACCTTCTCTCCTCCAGCAAAGCTCAGCACAGGCTGAGTGAATAACTCAACATAAAGCTGGCATAAATCTCAACAGAAGAAATATCTTTTATCTTTGACCATTTACTCCCACTAGGAATAATGGCAGTTCTTTTACATTTACATATAACTTTTTTGTTTGCTTTGATTTTTTTTGTTTGTTTCTTTGTCTTGGCACCTGCATAGCAGAAATCTTTACAGTTAATACAGAAATTTGCCCCTCTCTGCTCCTCCCTTTATTTATTCTGCTGCCCCTGAGGCCTAGCAAGCAACACCCTCAAGGTCAAGAGAAAGTAAGGTGTTACCCTTTTATGATGGATTATAGAAATAACAAACATGCCTGACAGTTTTATACAGCTGCTAGAACGGGTTTAGTTTTCAACAAATGAAGAATTCCCTCTTTTTTTCTCTTTTGTATATTAATTACATTTTACAAATTTTGTTTTTCCCCTTTCTTTTCTTTTTTTTCCCCCTTTTCTTTCTTTCTTTTTAATTTTTTCTCTTTTTTTTCTCTTTTATTTTTTTACAGCAAAAGGATCAGTCACCAATGTGTCCACTGAAAAGTCCGGGTTAGCAGAGTTTGGCTGTCATCTGGTCCGACTGTTTGAGGATCTCGGTGTTGTACAGGTCTAGAGCATGGTTCACACGGATGATCTCGCTGTTGGTGAGTTTCAGGCGGTGCTTGAGCATACAAGAGAACAGATCCAGCTGGGGCTTCCCCGGGGCCACGGGAGGCGCCAGTCTATTGATTCGGTCCCGAATATCCAGCAGCAAGAGCATGACGGAGGAGGAAGAATAGAACTGCCCGCCTTGCGTGTACGACTGGTTGACCTGCTGCACAGCACTGCGCAGGAGGTCAGCGTTAAAACGCAGGCTGTAGCCATACACCTGCACATCCGAGATCTTGATGTAGAACTGACGCTTGGTGGGATCAGAAAGGTCCACGGGCCCTTGACCAGTCTCGTTACGCAGCAGGGAAGGCAGCCGAGTCCGGCTCCGTAGGTAGATGTGGACGGTCTCGAAAAAGGTTTTCCACCGGTTGCCCAAGAGCAGGGTCCAGTTGTAGCACTGGCTGTTTTGGAGGCGGATTTTCTCCCAGCGCGGGTAGCCATACTCCCCAAAGGGCATGTTCCAGCCCTCGGAGTGACTCCCGCTGAATGGGTTGACATAGACAAAGAACATAGGGTCCAGGCTGCTGTTGCGCATCTGGCAGATTCGCATGGAGATCCCAATGACCATGTGGATGAAGTCCATCCGGTTCTTGTTGCTCTTCAAGGTGAGGGACATGCGTTTGCGCCACCTGGGGTCGAAGAAGGTGTCCAAGCGGATCTCGTTGCTGATGAAGGTAGTATGCACATACAGGCGGGAGTCCATTTTCTGCAGCAGGTACTTCAGCTCTAGGTCCTGGAAGTCCAAGTCCGTTTCGAAGCTGATGAACTGCTCGCTCCGCTCTGAGTCTACGTTTTGAGGCTCGCAACGACCCCGGTAAAGCTTATAGCCCTTGTTGCATGAGCCGCAGAGAGAAATGTTGGCAAGGCTGCACATGGCGCAGCTGTTGTTGCCCCCGATGATGCAGGGGATGGGGCGCTGGCACAGGCTGGTGCCACCATGGCATACGCAGCTCCGCTGGCTTTCCAGAAAGGTCCCCCAGAACCCATTCTCATTGCAGTAGAGCAGGGACTGGACCCGGGTAAGCCATTCCTGTATTGTCCTGCAAGTGGAAACAGGAAAGTATTAGCGTCACATAGCCGCACAGGTTCTTCAATGTTGGCATCATATTAGGGCCACAGTGTTCTGGAGGGTATATATAAGGCAGAGCTCTCAGAACATTCATGCTCTGCTTCTGGCATCTGTGAGCTATTCCAGTCTACTTCTGGAGTTTATTTTACATCTGCTGTTTACTTCTTCAGTGGAGAACAAAAACCCTCTAAGAAATAGCTACGAGGTAGGGAATGATCATCTCAATTCTCTCTCTTCACACTGTTCTAAGAGCAGAGACACGCTCAGCCTCCTGCCAAGGTTCCCATCAGTGTGGCAGGGAGAAAGTTCAGCCATGGAAACAGCAGGGAATGGAGCTGACAGAGCCATGCCAGAGGCTGAAGTGCCATCAGACATTACAGGTCAGCACAACTCCTAGGCTGAGGCTAGGCAGCAGCTCCTCTCCATATCATTGACAATCCCCCCACTCACCAAAAACAGCCTTTGAATGGATTGGGGCAAAACAAGTAGCAACCTCTGCTTATGGTGCAGAGAGCAATAAAAGCAGAAAAGACCATAGAAGCCAGGGTGCACTGAGATGAAGCTGCTTGAATGGCTTCTCCTTTAAAAATGCTGTTAATTAACCCCCTCTTACAGCCTCTCCCCTTAACAAGCAGCCACACTTGCCCACTCCCAGGACCCACCACTCCCATAATTGCTATTTCAGTGCCATCACCTCCGCGTTCTGCAGCCCTGAAACAACCCTAATGAATGACACCATAACCCACGTTCGGGTTTTGTATAACTCCCTTGCCACATTGCATTTCTGCCCCCCCCCCCCCCCCCCCCCGCTTTCCCTACCCCCCGGGAAATCTCAGCACAGCGATTCCTTTCTCAGCAGTCTTCACCAGAACGCCTTGTTCAGCCGCCTCGCTGCCTCCCCTCCGCCTCCCCCCAGCTAATGAATACTTCATTGTCTCCTCTGGGCAAAAAGTTCTTGGTAGCACTGCAGTGAGAGGACTGGCTAATGACAAATTAGGATTCAGTCCCTGTAGAATGGGAGGAGTGATTACGGACAGAGGCTCTCAGAGCTGGATTAGTGAAATTCATGGCACCTGCATAGCCTGACCTCCGAATAATCATTAAGCTGTAGGCTGTATCAAAGAAGGCATTAAATGATACAGCAGCAAAGAACAGCAAGATGATTAGGGGGAGGGAGTGAGTGGAGGGATGAGAGTATAAAACAGAGGAAAGAGCTAGAAGCAAAGAAATAATCAAGGAGCAGAAGCAGAAAGGATAGAAGAAGAAAGAAGAAGAATATGCAGGTAAAAGGAAAAGTGAGAAATACAGGAGGAACAGGGATGGAGAAAGGGGGAAAACTAACACAACAGCAATAAGCAGGATACAGAGCACTGGCAGGAAAGAAAAGAGAAAGTACAGAGGAAGGAAGAGAAAGAAATTGAGTGAGAGGAAAAAACTGAGAAGGATAGAATGAGGAAAAAAGAAGTGATTTAGTAGGAAAACTGTGAAGCCTTGGATTTGTGAAGGGACAATTTTCTGCTCCCCTGTGGTACAGAGCTGCTGGGGTCTCTGTCTCCTATTCACAGCTAAGAGGAGCTCTCCTGCAAGTGGAAAAGACAGAGGGAGGCCAGGGAGCTTGGGAACAAGGCACCAGCCTCTATAAATACCTGCTGTAGAGAGAGGTGGTGACAGCTGAGCCTGGTCTCTAGCAATAGTGCATAGGACACCTCCTGGTTTCTAGGACAGCCCTGCTTCAGAGGGGAGGGGACACCTCAGTGTGACTGCAAAACAGGTTGCTGACAGCAATGAGCACTTTCAAAACCAGCCTCTGGGGGACTGAGTTTGCCTTTTGCTTGCAGGTGAATTTCTGCTTGCTTCTTCTGCAATAAAATTATTTTTTTAGCCCATGTAAAGCTTTGCAACTCCTGTTTGGAAAGCCAGCCAAGTGGGTTTCAGTTTAGCAAGGCACCCCGATTCCAGTTTTGACTCTCCCAAGAGTGCTGTGAGCCCACCTTGATTCCCTGGGGGGCTTCTTTTAAAGAAGGCTGGACTCTCTGCTACTAACCTAAGCACAAAGCTGAAGGAATGATGAACAGGGGGAGAGTGAAGTAAAACCAAAGCAAGCCCCTGGCTATGCGCATACTGACTGCCTGGGTTTAGTGGGGGACAGGGAATGCTCAAGTGAAGCACAAGGTTCCTGCATGCTGCCTCTTTCCGTGATGTGGATTGGTGACAACAGTGCAAAACCAGAGGTTGCCTTGAAGGGAACAGCCACTGCAGCTGCAAGCTGTGTTCCTAGCTCCCACCTACACTGTAATTTCTACTATGATGAGAGCAGGGGAAAGCCCACCGACACCAGGGAAGGAACGGCTGATGCAGCAGGCTGGGACTGCAGACAGAAGGTAGAGGTCCAGCTCAGTGATGTGCCCTCTCTGCATCCCAACCCCTCTCCATGTGGTAAGGATATTTTCCTGATTCCCATAGCTTTTTCCAAGGTTACATTTGTTGCCCTTTGTGGGACTGGGCTTCTGGATGAGGTGGGCATGGTTGTATTAGGCCTCAAGGTGGTTTCTGAGGTAGGTTTGACTAGGAAGTCAGCAATGTCAGTGGTGCGCCTGTCTGCACATACTGCCACCGCTTTACTGTGGCTGTAAATAGCCACGTGCAGCTGCACATGCAAATGACAGTCAAACACACACTGAACAAATACCATACGTAGATCTCAATTCCAGCTGTGTGCAACTGAATGCGACTCTCCCAATTTCCATATGCACTCGCTGATGCACAGAAGGAGTCTCAATATATTTGTGCAGTGCTGGCTTGATGCTGTGCTCTCTGAGACAGGTTTTACATGTTGGTAATGCCACTGAGTTCTTGGGACAAGGCCTGCCAGGGTCTGGAGCCTTGCTACACATGGCAAAACTTGATCTGCGTGAATATTTATTTGTATAGGTGCAGCTATCCCAGGAGGGTGGCTGCAGCTGCAGTCCCTACCCTGTATGGGCTCTGGATTCAGTAGTGGTTGTGCAGACCCAATCTTTCCTCATCTGCCCACGTTGCAGCTGGATCTGACCCTGCAATATATGATGCTAATAAATCACTACAATACAGAAGTATTAAGGACCACCGTGAAAAGAAGACAAACAGAAATAAATCAGCACAGAAGAAGTTACTTGGATACCCTGTACAGCAGGAGACCCCCAAAAATTAGTCAGCTCACCGTATCCTAGTCCAGCTGGTGTGCTCTGTCTTAGAAATAAAAAAGTCTTGCTATCCTTCCCTCCTTGTCTTATCCTAACAGTTGGCAGAGCAAAACAAGAAAGGAGTCTCAGCTAAGATCTTGCAATTGAAATTAGTAATTTTCCTGTTCCCCAGATCAGCTTCGTGGAGGAAGGATGGGAGGACATCAAGATAAAGAGGGTTTTTTCGTGTGTGTGTGTGAGAGTGTGTGTGTGTGTGGTAGCATTCAACAAAGGAACAAGTAGGACAAAAATGAAAAAAAGAAGGCTACCTACCATCTGCTGATGGCAGCAGTAAAGGACGTAATTAAATGAAAATGCAGAATCCAGGGCAGAGCTGGGCATCGGCTACAAACATGACAATGGGAAGTGTGATTAAGTGACAGAGAGGAAGAGTGGTATAAATTACCCATTTTATCTTGCAACTGGGACAGGATAAGAATATATGCAGGGCCAGTCACTGCGCTTCAGCTGACAGGAGGTAACTTCTTAAAACACACGCCCTTGATGGCTCCAAGTTATGTGAATATAACCAAGAGGAGTCAGGGCAGAAGGAAGCTAGAAAGACCCACTGTTTAAAAGCTGAAAGTTAGTAGCGAAGTCATTGGTTTTAATTTTCATTATTTTCTTCCATTATGGAGACATTATTTTCTCTTCTCTCCCCTTCCTGACTTCCCGTGGAAGTCAAACCCTATTCCAGAAGTTCTAGTGTGATTCTTAAAGGACAAATATCACTGCAAAGGTTATTTTCCCTAATGTTTGCTACCCCTGCCAGTTCAAAGTATAAGGTAGCAGAGCAGGTGAAATAAAAGAAGGAAAACTATGTCTTCAAAGGTCACTGTCAAGCAGTTTTGCATTCAAATTTAAAAATTGGTAATCCAAACTGCAGTGAAAAAAATGACTTTCAGTCAGGGCTATGAGTGAGAGTTAAGTTGAATTAGTTTCTTGTTGCTCACAGGAGACATGATCCCTTGGCAATGCCAGGAACTGGGAGCCCGGTATTAATGCAGAGCTGTTTCTCCATTTAAAAGGCATCTGTTGTGACAAAAATGTTTCACAAGACAGTGCTGGGATTCCAGACCGGAAGAGGAGGTTAGCCATACAGAAGGGTGATTTGGATTTATGAAGAATTTTCCTTCCTTCTGAATTATCATCCCTCAAGGTTAATCAGATCTGGGGAGAGGAAGAAGCTGGTGGGTATATTTTTGCTATAGATGGTACCTGAGCTGATTTAAAAAGAAAAAACAAACAAACAAACAAAAGCCAACCAGCAGAACAGATACTTTTTTTAAAAGTTCAAGAAAAGAGGTAGGGATTTCACAACTTTTCCTTTGCTAGCTCACCTCTTACTTTTTAACCAACACTAGCTGCTGTGGGACACCTTTGGGCTTTCTGCGTGGAGCAGTGAAGTACGCACTGCAATTCTCATTCTCAGCAGCTGTGAGATGTATTCTTAGCTAATGACAATAACGCTGGAGCCCAGAACAGATTCCCCTGTCTCTCCCATCCTTTGGGTGTTATTTATATTTTATATCCAGAGTTTTAAAATACGACTATAGGTGCTCATTCAACAGTGAAGCTTTAACTACTAAAGAGTGGTTTCTTTTTTAAACCAACAAACTTGCCTGCAAAGAGTTGCTTTTAAGCAAAAGCAGTGCAGAGCAAATCTATTTTAAATTATATATATATATTTTTTTTCTTGGCTCTTACAAAAGGTCATGGAGAATCATCCTAATTACCAAAATCCTTATTCTTTCTTTCCTTTAGAAACACCACCTCTTGCTTTCCCTGAGGGCAATCAACGGCAGTCCTATTTCTCTCTTTTTAACATTGCTTTTGAATATATAATGTAGTCTTACTATTATGTGTATTAAAGAGAGAGAGAGGCTTGCTCTTAATAGAACCTTTCCATCCTTTCAAAGCCACTGGCATGCTTGATAAGCGTCTGTCGTTCTGTACAGTATCAATTAAAAAATTAGAGTATTTCCAAGCCCCGTGGAAAGAACGATGAAACGCATACCTTTTCTGCTACGTATCTGTCTACTGAGCCCCTCCCCTGACTACCTACAAATGCAGAATGACAGATAAGAGAAGAAATGATAATATGCCTGGTGGTGTTGACTTAAACAAATCAAGCACATCAGTCAGTTAAAAAAAATAGCTGCTATCATCCGTTTAGTCCTCCTTCCCCCAGATTTTATAGTATTAGTTGGAGGCTCCTTTTCTGCCTGGCTGGCTTTTTAAAATAGAAAAGAAACACTAAAGACATATTTATCTGAAAGCTTTGCAGCAACATGGTTGGCTGGATATCTGCTAGCTGCTGCGTCACTTTGTTGTTGTGGCACGTCTCAAAATACTGCTTGTGGCTCCTCCACCAGCTGGCTCGTTTTTAGCAGCTTGGCCAATTGGCAGGAATGGTCCAATTTCAGGAAGTTCTCCAAAGACTTTCTTTCATAATCTCTTAAACTTAATAGATATTGCTCCTCACCCATAATAACTCCACCAGATCTTTGTCCAGCAACATGAAAATGCTTGGTAGTTAAAGAGATCTTAAGCCCTGGAAGAGTTTCCTGAGCTGCACAGTGGCTAAATCAAACTCAGCCTCTTTAGTATCCAGTGGGCAGGATGATAACAGGAGACACTAGTCAGTCAGCTGACTGACTCTCTCTTGAGCCTGAATATTGAGCTAATAAAGGGGATGAAAAAGCAGTTCCTCTGCAAATGTTAACCTGGCCAGACTTTTCCCGGCAAAGCATGGAAGAGGAGGCACTTGGACTCATTTTTTCCAAGGTTTTGAGTGTCACTTGGTTCCAGACAATATAGAAAGAAATGTCAAAAAATGTTTGTTAAAATCCACAGATAATCTCCAAAACAGGCCTAAAAGCAGCTGCAGGACAGGGCTGTGATGAGGTGACTACTGGATACCAATAGTTACTTTAGCTGTAATGGAAAACCTATTCTCTCCATCTGTAATAACATTGCTAGGATTGGTCAGTGCAGGTTTGCAGGTTCACACTGCATTTTGTAGAAGAGAGAAGGTCTAGCCCAAGTGAAGCCAAGGCTTCTCCTTGAAGCACAACCCAAAAACAAGTTGAAGTGTCTTATGCTTTATATTTGCACTTTAACAGCAAATAGATGCTTAAAGCTTGGCTATGGTATGTGATGCAAGACTTTCTAAAAAGGAGCTTAGTCAGCTTGGCTGTCTGACATCAGCCCTGTAACATCCTTGCAGGGTGCTACGGGATATGTGGGTGCCCTTCAGCTGGGTAGGTATGGCCAAGCAGGAGAGATGTGGCTGTGCTTGAGTTCATGGTAAAGGCTACTTAAATCTCCAGCATTCTCAACCCTCTCCCGGACTTTACCATTTGTCCCCAAACCTCCATATTAGTACACCCTAAAGCCAAACAGTTTGGCTGTGAGGAGGGTTTATGTTCAAGCCCAGGCTGATGTGACCCCCATCAGTCACCCATCACACCACGCTATCCCGGATGACGGATGAAGGTACCTTTCTCTAGGCAGCTGGTGGTTAGGGTTGTGCCGACACCGGACACTGAGGCCAAAGAGTTTGCGGGCAGTGCGCTGGATCTTCTGGCGCTGGGCTTCCAGGGAGCTTTGCAGGAGCTTGTACCGGTTCTGAAGATCCCAGTCATTCCCCCAGTGCTGGTGGATGCTCCCAATGGTCAGAAAGTGGTTGCTAGGTAGCCTTTTCATGAAGGATTTAAACTCATCTGGAACACACAAGTATGTGGAGGAAGAGAGTGATCCGAACTATAATGAAGTTACAAAGCTTTTCATTAGCAGAATGGAGGAACAGCAATGATGTGCAAGGCCATCAGTGCTCTGTTAAAGGGCGCTGATGCCCATTAACTTACTGGTTTGTCATTCTCCCCCAGGAAGCCCCCTAATTCCATGTCTGTTGCTGCTCCCGTATGGGAAACGAAACCCAAAAAAATATTAGGGTGAAACAATATGGTTAATGTGTACAGGGTGGAGACAAAAAGAGAACAAATTCCCTGAAGCATAGGATTATAGTCTAGGGGTTATGAATAAGAAAACAGGGAATTGTAATTATTGTCAGTTAAAGAGTTCTTATTTAAATTGTTTTTCAGCTGCTACTAAAATGCCATTTGTTGTTCAAGTCAAATGATTGTGGCTGTGTCATTAAAAGGAAAAAAAAAGCGCAAAAAAGCTTAAGAAAATCCCCAAAGGAAGGGTTTGGATTGTGTTAAAATGTCCTGCTTTCTCATTTTTTAAAAAGAGCATTCTGATTCTTCATTTGAAGTTAAATGGGTTGCTTTATGTAACAATGAAAATAAAATAAAATGGCTTTCAGGTCTAAAATCAGAATAAAATATGTCAATTTTAGCAAAAGGAAAAATCTAATTGATCCATAAATGTGTTGTTAAATGCTGTTTTGTGATCACTTTATTTCTGTTTGATTTTGTTTGTGAATGGAAAAGCACTATGTAGGGTTTTTCTTTTTCTGTGCGTGTGTATGTGTGTGTGTGACAGAACAGAAAATCTGGTACCATTTCTGTTTATGACCGTCCCTTTTGTCCTAACCGAGACTAGTTAGCTTAGACTCTGATTACCAGGCTGGGACATCTTCATAAGGAAAAGGCAGATGGTTCCACCTTTCACAGGAGAAAATAACCTCATTTTTTGATACTAGAAAACTGCGTTTGACTGGGACCTTGAGAAATTCGAGGAGTCAGCCAGTGGAAACCTCATAAAGTGTAAAAAAGAGATCAAAGCTTGCATCAGGGCAGGACAACCCTGTGCATCAGTACACATTTGGAAACAACTGGCTGAAGAGCAGCCCTGCTGAGAAGGTCCTGGGGGTTACTACAGGCAACACTGTATTCTCATTGCAAATAAGCCAAATTGTGTACTGGTTGAGGAGGAGATAGTCCAACAGTTTGAGGGAAGTTTTCCCCTTTTCTTGGCACTATGGAGGCTGCACCTGGATTGCTCTGTTCGGTTTTAGGCCCCCACCAAATAAAATGTGGGTGTTGAGAACCTGGGGAAGACACAGCTGAGGGCCACAAGGCTGGTCACCAGCCCAGAGCACATGTCCTACGAGGGCAGGGGGAAGGAGCTGGGCTTGTTTAATCTGGTGAAGGGGAGGCCAAGGGGCAATCTAATTAGAGCCCACGATTGCTAGAAAGGTAGTTGTAAGTATGAAGGAGAGATGCTCTTCTTATTCGAGACAGGTGATATAACAAGGGGAAATAGGCACAAATTGCAGCTTGAGAAGTGGAAGTTCTGTATTGAAAATCTGCTTTACTTAGGGGTAATGCGGCACTGGAACAGAGAGCTGCAGAGAGGTCAAGGAATTTCTCATTTTAGACTCTGCTGGACAAAATGAGGGCTGGCCTGATCTAGTGTTGGTGATAGTCCCACTTCAACTGAGACCTTTGCCTTGAGTCCCCCCCCCCCCATAAAAACCACAAATTACCCAAGTAGAAATGCAGCTGTTCTTTTCCTTTATCTGTGTTATTTTTCTTCCCTCTCTCATTTTCTTTTTATTTTTTCTACATCCCATTTTCAGAAGCAAAAGAGGGATTTAAAAGGTGGGTATCTTCTAAAAAGAAAAAAAATCAATCTATAGTAGAGTTGGAGGAAACTAAAAGAGGTAATTTGGAACCTATGGTACAAAGTTCAGTGAATTCACATGATTATATATATTTGCATGAAATATTTCCTATTGTTCAATGATCTGCAGTTCATACTTATGTATGCATTAGTCACTAAGATCATTATATGGATGGGTAAATGGAGGTTCATGTCCTACTTGTTACCACAGCAAAACTGAGCACCTAAAAAAAAGTAATTATCATTATTGCACTATCAAGATCCATGGGACGTCTGCTTGTCTCCTTTCTTCCCCAGAGATAACGGAGACTTTTTTTCCAGTCATCTCTTAGGTTTTCACCCTATTTATAATGCTGCTTTCTGTGCCCTTCTCCTCCCCAAAAATGATTCTCTCCCGTTCAGTGGTCCTCTGAAACTATCATCATGTATAATTGCTTCTGTTGACCATGCTGATTACTTCTGGTACCTTTCAGCAGTAAAAGCCTTGCATTTGCTTCCCGCCCCTTATAAATCAATTTCCTCAAAAGCCTGTTTGTGCAAAAGACCAAGCTCTTTTCCCTCTGATGATGAATGTGCTACATTTTTCATAGAGACGGGTAAGGGAGAAATTTCAGTGCAGTGTGCAGATTTTGATACTGCAGTGCAACGTTGGGGGGAAAACAAATGAGCAAAGAAATCTGGCAAAATAACAGCTGAATGGGGTTGTTTTAGAAATGGGCAAAACATAGGGAAAAAGACTTGCCCAAAAGAGCAGTTTCTTCATTATTTATTTATATTTTAACAATCCCTGAAGAGCTCAACTGAGATTGTAGTTGCACCGTGTTAAGCCTTGTACTTTCCTGGGAATAGCTCATCCTTGACCCAGACAGTTTCCGCTTAACTTACGGGGCTGTGAGCATTTGTTGTCATTTTATCTATCTGCACAGCGAATGTTGCTGAGCGCTAGGACTACATCTCCCAGGCTGCACCGTGATGCCTCTTTTTTGCTGAGTCACTAGCTCCCAGCTGGGAGGGAGTCCCATGGCGGTGACTCAGCATGGTGGGTGGTGGTGGGCTGAGGAGCCCAGCCCGTGGAGAAGAGTGGTGGCACCACGGTGAAATGGCCAAGTCAGACATCTCTGCTTTGGAGATGAAACTTTCATTTTTCCAGTGCTTGTCTTCAGTTAAAAAAAAATTATATTTCCGTCAGAAAATATTAGAACTGCAAAAAAAAACCCCACACATGACTTTTAATCAAAAGGTCATTTTAAAATCCAGAGTCACATTTCTGATGCAGATTTTTTTGGCCAGCCATACTAAAATGCCAAGACAGAATACGGCAGCGTTATTGTTCTCAATTTAACAGAAGCAGTGAAGCACAGAAGGACTACGAGAGAGCACCGGTTCACTGCAGCCTCCTTGACTTTGAAGGTCTATCCCAAATCACACCAACTTCTGATTTGCCCCTGCATGCTTTTTTCAAATTAACATAGGAATTCAACACAGATCAGAACCAGAATATAGATCTTTTAGGCTATTAGTGACTTCTTGCACAAATGGTATTTCACAGCACTCGTGCCTTTCACCTCATTTTATTGGAAAGGCTTTAAGATGTCATTAGAGGTTTATTTTTTGTTGCTCATTATGAAGCAAATCCTCCAGTCATCTTGAATATTTATTAAAACAAAGAAGCAAAATACTAATACTATAGTCATCTTTGCTAGCAACTTTCATCTCAAAGGATAGGTTCATGCATCATGTAACAAAGTGATGAATGAGATGCAACAGCTTCTAACATAAAGATAATCACTCCATCTATTCCTGAAGAGCCTCCAGCCCTGGGTGGAATATGGCCACAGCGCAGCAGAGAATTGCACTGCAATGTGTCATTTTAAAATGGCATATGAAAAACACCCTCCGCTGTTGAAATCTCAAGGGAAGCAAGACTGGATATAATTATCTACCACTGTCTTTGCCTATGTCAAATGCAACAAGTGCCCGGTGTAACAGTAAAATAATGACTGTGGGACTGGAATTCTTTTTCCACCATAGGGTTCTCATCTTCTAAGGGTCTGGCTTAGATCTCCTGAAAATGTAAAGGGGTTTGGTGACTGGTGGCCAACATGTGGCTCTTGAGCAGCTGATGTGAGATTCCCCTGCCAAAACTAGTTAATAGTAATGCATAAGTAGTGTCGGAGTTGTGCTGACAGGCACTGCCAGTAATCTTAATCTGTGCAGTACTGTGCTAGCAGAGGCGTCCAAAATCCATATTTCTGATGTGTATTGGGTATACCCACCCCAGACTGCTGTGTCTCTGTGGAAACACCCAGCAAATCCATTGACCTCTTCAGCTAGTGAGATACTGCTAGAAGTCCCCAAGGTCCATGACTCTCCGTAGTATGTGTCTTGTAGCTCTTGTCAAGATTGTCACCTGCCTTGTGCCATTAACTGCTACTCTGACTTGGCTCACCAAGCGCCAGGCAGACAGCGTGATCTAGACATAAAAATCCGTACAATGGCAGAAACACCAGCAGGGTCCACATACTGAAGTACGGAGCAGTCCTCCACAGCCCTTTGAGGGAACACCACAGGCCACCTATTTTGAACCATCAAGGAGCTTAGGGTGATCTTCAACATAAAGAAAGAAAATTCTGCTGGGAAGACTTCCAAAGAAGCATTTTCTTCAAGGCCTTGAATACAGCTAACTGTTCCCTTCCTCATAGTCTTCTTTCCTAACATGGGACCTGGACAATTTTGACAACAATAATTAAAGAAAAAGTGTTGGAAAGGAACTGGCTAACACTAAGAGGTCAGCGTCAGGGCAGGGACAAGTTTTTGATTAAGTTCTGCTTAGTGCCCCTGTGGCTTCTGGGTAGGTAGACCACTTGCTAAAGGAAAAGATGCAATTGTACTGATACTATTGTATCTCAAAACCTTGAAAGTGGTGTTGCATAAGCATTACAGCACGCCTACTATGGGCGTTACCAGCATCAAAGTGGAACAAATGTCACTGAAACACCCAGTGTTACACTGGGAGAAGATAAAGGCAGAAGAGAAATGTTCACACCAACAGACATCAGCACTGTAGGAGAGAGAAGTCACTTTCCCTTCTCATCTCTGTCTCAAATGAGGTGTCATCTGGCCTGTGCTCTTTCTCTGTGAATTGCCTTTCACCAAAGCAGAATAAATCATTCATGCAAATCTGAAAAGCAATTTCTGCATCATTCATATTGTGGAAGTTTCCCTGTAGGACCATTAAAGAGACATTCTGAGCTGGTTTGGTATGAAAAATCAGATTTTTAATCAAACAAATTTTTCCATGTAAGGTATCTCCTTACACATAGAATTACGTGTGTGTGTGTGTGTGTGTGTGCGTGTTTGTATGTACCCGTATACAGAAAAAACAACTGTCCTAGATCATATTCTTGGCTCAATATACTCCAATTTTTATGAATACTAGAACATATTGGGGGTAAAAAAAGCATTCTTAATGGGTATAAACAGTTGTATTTTGTTTGAAAGAAACCAGTAGGGAAATTTGTTTTGCTTGGTTACCTGAATTCTCCAGATCTTTATAGGCTTCTGTCCAGGACTTGGCCATGTTTGCTAGCGTGTACTCCATGATCTGGATGTCGGTGATGGGACAGTTGCACTGCGGGAATTCCTCAGCACACTGGCAGCCGCACTGGCTGTTCCGGCAGATGTATTCCCCCTCTCCATTGCACATGATGTAACTCAAGGCAGACTGGACAAACTTCTCTTGTAAATACTGAGGAAAGATGAGCTGGAGACCTGGCATAGAAACAAGAGGCAGGGATTTAAAAAGAAAAAAAAAAAAAAGCCATTTCTAGTGGCTGTTCTGTTTTTTCCTCAGAACCTGTTTCATTAAGAGCTTGGGCAAGTGATGGGAGTTGAAGCTGCTGAGAGATTTCTCCTGGAGCGGTCATGAGTAAGGAAGCTGGGACACAAACTCTAAGTTTCCAGTACAGAAGAACAGATGAGCTGAAATCAGAGCCTGTCTGCTATATGAGAGAAGGGTGATGAGTAACTTCCCTATCCCTGGCTCCCAGTGTCCCCACTTTATCCCAGTCCTGGATGCCACTGCAGTGTAAAGCATATGGGTGCAAAGTCTCCTTTATTCCCAGGTGGGTTTTTTTATATATACTTTGCAAGCAAGTGCTAGGTCAGAGCATTATGCTGTTCTGACATGTTTTGAGTGAGACTAAACAGTTTTGGTACTACAGAAACAAAGAAACTATACCCTGAAAGAGAAAACAAGATGAAAGAAAGAAAGACAGAAGGAGACAAATAATATGGGGAGGTATTTATAAAAGTGTCTTGCAGAGTTAAGTGCCCAGTTCCCGCAGAATAAATACAGGAGTTGGGTACCTGAGTCTTTTCAGCTCATTCCCTGCTACGAAGACTATTTGCCAAGTCCTATAAAAGTGCAAATGGATTTATGCCAATGATTTCAGTGGTGCTCTAAAGATTTACATTAGCTAAGAGGTCTGTCCCGATCTCTCTCTTTCTCCGTAGTGACTGTTTGTGTATCCATCTGTCTGTACAGGCATTAGTGTAGGTGTATGTGTGCTCAGGTACCAGAGAATATGATAACAGTTTAAGCGTTTGCCCTATATATAGCACACACATTTTGCAGTCCTGTCCTCCTCCAGCCCCCATCTCTGGCCTCCCTATGGACGGCCTAGGGCCCTGGAGGATCCACAGCTGTTTCCTTGCACCTGATAAGTTCTGCTTGTCAGAATCCATCAGCGTCTGAAGTGCACGAGGCAGAGGGAAGAAAATCTATGAGTGAATCTTTCCCAAGAAGCCTGGCCCGTTCGCCTTCCTCGTAAAAGGCCCAGGGATTTCAGAGTGGCAGATAAAGGAGTTTATGGCTCGAACAGCAGTGCTGAACTCCAGTGTAATGAAGGCACGCGGGTCAATTACCCATCTGTTTGTGTTGCTATTGCGCTGAATTACTGTATCCGTTGCTGACAGCTCATTGGAGTGGAATGAAAATAAGACAATAATTCAGAGGATGAGCCGCTGCAGAAAGGGCAGGAAGGGCTGTGAGTCCATTCAGGAGTTCAGGCCCGTCTCTGTGGTGGGTCATGTTCACCTCAGACAAGAGAAAAGCTGTGGGCAGTGCCCCAGGACCCCCATTACCCTTTTGCTTTTGGTTCCACAGAGACCCTCCAACCTTGCCGAGGTCCTTGGGAGAGCAAGTCCGGGGGATCATCAGTGGTGAAGGCACGAGGGACCTCCCCGTCTTCTCCCCTGCTGCTGGTGCACAGGGCATGGTTTATGTGAACACCATGCCCGGTGGCAGCAAGCTGCCCTGCTGTCTGACCTAATTCTCAGTCAAGTGCAGAGCAGTGGCAGCTGCCAGGCAGAATAAACAGTGCAATGTTCAGCTGGAGAAGATGTTTGTGACACATACACAAGGCAGGATTTCAGGCCTAGTATCTGGAGGAGGTGTAGCTCCTGCTGCCTTTTCTGTGGTGGTGCTGGGGGGAAGGGAGGGAACATGCAAGGAGCCAACCACCCTTCAGAGCATCCCTGCACACACCTCAGGGCTAGTCTGAAGAGGAGCAGGGAGCAGGAGCATTTTGAGGCTCCTCTGATCTTTCCTGAGATGTATCTCAATAAGAACCACACCATTCCTCCTTTTGACTTTAGGAAGGACTGAAGTTCTCAGTCTCTGGTAAGCATTTGTCTGAAGCCGGCGTCACAGAGGGATGTTCCCTTTTCAAACCTGCACACTGAGATTAGGGATGGTCCCCATCTGCCAGGCTCCAAAACTTTTCTTCATCACGGAAAGAAAATGCCAAGCTGTTGGAGAATGGTGACCTACAGAAGCAGCTTGGAGAGCCTGAAGGCTGGTGTACTCGCTGAGATTGCAGGCTCACAGGAAGGGGGCCTGAACTCCTTGATGTGCATTGACCCTATTTTTTCATGGTCTGGGTCCCACGAATAAATCTTTCCACTGTCCGCTTCCTGGAGGAGCAGCCTGCCCTGGCCCCAGCCCTTGAATGCAAGGCCCAAATGCTCACAAGCTCTTATCTCACCATACTTTCTCTTTGATTTTTAACTTGGATAACAGCACCAACATGCTGTCTGCTCCCAGCTGCTTTTTTTTTTTTTGTTTTTGTTTTTGTTTTAATACTATTATGGAGTGGAGAAGGTTAAAAGAAACAATTACACTTGTAGGAAAGCACTTGCTGTTGAAGGCTGAGGTACTCTGATGACCTGGTCATAGCCAGGCTTCCATACACCTGCACGCTCTCGTGTGGGGTGTCTAGCTTTATGCTCATTCGTATAGGCTCCAGGACAGCCGTACACTCTATGATGCATCTGTGCATGTTCACAGGGATGTACACTGTGTGCCCCAGTACATGCAGAAACCTAAATATCCTGTAATCTCCAAAATAAAACCCGGACCCATGTGACATTGCAGGGTGCCTCATGCAGATTGCTTTTTCTCTGTAAAGCTCATGGTTTCTAAAAAATCTTTCCAAGAAAATCCTCTCTTGTAGAAATCATTTCATGTTCACATGGCAGCATAATAGACTTTTTGTTTAAGTGATAATCAGGCCTGCTGTATATTTAGCCCCAATTCAGCAAAACACTTATATAAATACTTAACTTTAAACAGATAAGCAGTTCTTCTAAAATCCATGCAGCTAATTGGAGCATTTAACAAGCAGCACATATTCAAATATGGCTTAGGCCAGGAACGCAAGTGATGCACACAAATCCAGCTACTCATCAGAACACAAGTGTATATACAGCAAATGCAGAACCATGACTTCAGAACTGCAAATGTGCTGCAGGAATTGAATGTATTCGGAGACCTTCTAGCCAGGAATTTCCTTGCAGAAGGAATCAGTGTTAGGGTTACTGAAATACAGCCATGCTTACTTTCACATTCGTACTTTGACTTATATATCAATACCCAGACATACCAAGACACAGGCATGCTCATATCAATGGTTTTATATCAGGCATCCTTGTGACCAGATCCTAGCAAGGTATTAAAACTGTCAGGATAGTAGCATCACACCCAACCCAGATATCCTCCTCCATCATTCATATGTATTTCTGTATCATGCTCAGTGACTAAATATTGCTGAAAGTGAGTTGATTTCAGCTGTCAGTAAAACATGTGTGTGAATAACCATTTTCAAGCTAAGCTTTCTAAACATGAGGTTGTAGCAGAGCCATACTTGTGGAGACCACTGCTCTGAGTGCCTCAGTTGCCATTTGTAAAGCAGAAAAGCCATAGTCCCAAGGACAGTCACAGCATTCCAGCCCCGTGGAGCACCCTGAGGCTGGCCATCCTCACAAGCAAGCCAGGGAAGCCCTGCTGCTCAGCTCATCCTCAGACGTCATGGTGCTGTTTCATGCTCTAAGAATTTTCTTCCATTACTGTGACCATAAATGTTTCTTTTTAATCCCTCCAGTGTTGTCTACTGATAAAGCAACCTTATCTGAGCAGTCAAGCAAGGAGGCAACTTGGTCCTAAAGACTAGGTCTTTAACTGGTCTTACTGGACCATTTGTGTAAGGGGGAACACCTCAGTCCAACCCAGGGTACACAAGGTATCTGCTCCTCCTCCACTGGCTGGCTCAGGAGCTCCTAACACATGTGGAAGGCATGTTTTCTGGTGACTAGCGTTAGGCAGAATATATTAGTTTTGAAGGTAGCTGGCTGATCAGAAGGAGGAATTCTGCTACTCTGAAGTGTAAAGTTCCTCTTTAAAAATTAAGAAGAGAACAGATTCAGTGTAGGTTTGGCTTAGGTAACTACAGAGAAAATATGAAGGGTTTGACAAGGGAATGTGTCCTTAATTCACCTAGAAAAACTATTAGAGAGAAATGTTTGGCTTTGGACTGTATATAAAAGGCTTCCTGCATTAGAAGAGGTAGATTTCCCCAGCTCTAAATTAGAGCTATTTGAAACATTTTCCATAGAAGAGTTCTCTGTTGAAAATGCAGTTTCATTGAAGCATTCTGTGAGAACATGTTGACTCCAAAAGTGCTTTTGACAGAGAAAGGTCTAAATGCATTTTTCATATTTCCTCATTTTGTTTCACTAAAATGTTTTGCTTTGTCATTCTGCCCAGTTCTGTGAAGACTTTAATATTAATTGTGATGTGAATTTTAATATTCTGTTACCAAATTTGATGCCACAAGCTACCCAATACTCAATATGTCCTGTTTAACATTGCAATGTTTGTAATAGCACAGAAGGATTTTACCTTATTGAAACAGTGCCATGTTACAATATTGACATAAAATGTCTGATGTCCCAAAAGGATTTATCTCTGGAATTGTAATTTCCCAGAACATTTCAAAATGTTGGTTTTTCACCCAAATTTTAAAATTTCAGCTCAGGAGTCTTTTCCAGGAAAAAGGAATTCCTGCTTCCCAACAGTTTGCCATAGAGGTTTTTTCATTCTCCCCTTCCCACACCCTGCCTTGTTCCTCTCCCAGGCAGCACAGGCAGTTTGTGCATCAGCCGTAGCGGACGGTGAGGCAGGTGGACGGGACGGCATCCTGCCAGCTGCAGGGATGAGAGGATATGGAGGGCAAGTGAGCACAGGCGCCCACGAGATCCTGCCACCCAGAAGGATCCCCCCACGCTTCTGAGGAGAGCGGCATGAGCATGCAGCCTCCTGTGCACAGGACTGGGGGACCTGCCCCCCACCAGTGCTAGGGAAAGAGCAAAACCTCCTGTACTGCTGTGATAAATATACTTCTACGTATACCCCAGTGCAGGCACCCAATCTGGACGTACATGTATGTCAGGCCTACATGGACACTCCTTTATGAATTAATGATTCTGGCCAATCCAGGCCACCACCAGAAACCCTGCTTTGTGCATAAATTTCAGTTCCACCCCTAAATTTCAGAGCTGACTGAGCTACCCAAACCCTGCACACAAACATGAAGATAGCTTGGCTCTGGGTCCGGCCATCACATCTCCAAAGGGCATGACTTTGAAAACTCAGGGTTGGGCTGCAGCAAGCTAGTTCAGAAACAGAAATTCTCCCTGTCATGAACATGCTGCTCTTTTATTGAGCTGGTCTCCCAGCCAGAGTGACATGAAGGTAGTAACATGGATTTCTGTCAGCAGCTCATGCTCAGCTGCTAATCAGATCAGAGGAGACTCGGTCACGATCCATTACCTGCAGCCCTGTGACTAATTCCTGATGAGGTCTCTCATAGCAGTGGAAGGATCCTGGGTAATTATCCCAGGAACCGCACCACAGATTAGCTGGAAAACACTCAGGTGTAGCTTGAAAGGTCACTTTGTTCTAGTAGGAAGAGCTCTCGCCTCCCCCCCTCGTTCGCTGTCTCCCTTCTCTCGGGTCTGGTCTTTGTCTGCCCCACGTTATGCCATGAAATCCAAGTGTGGTTGATCTGTGAGCACCCACGGATGACGTCTCTGTCTCCTCCCATCAGAAAGCACAGCCTCATGCATCTCACTTCCCCCTTAAATCTTCCTCCAGCTCCTTCCCTCTCCCAGCCACCTTGCTTTTTTGCTTCTTCCGTTTAGCATCACATAACCAATAGAGATCTATTGATTTACTTACTCCCCAGTTTGTCTACCTATAGATCAAGCTGTCTATCTGTTTGTCTGTGTACCTAGTTACCCAATGTGTCATCCTCGGTTTTGATTGTCGCCAGCCACCATCACAGTGTATAAAAAGCCTCAATTTGTTTATTGTTAATTAGGTAAGCACCAGAATTCAGTGACTTAGATAATCACCAGAACAGTGAAAGCAACCTGCCTATTATTTTTAAAGGCAAATGATAACAATAATAATAATATCCCCGCAACATGACTCAGTAAATGAAACCCAGTTTCTGTGAAACCAAGATTAAAACAATACTTGCCAAATTACACTCAAAGCGGAAGATGTAATGTAGCCCATTCATCTGAAAAATTAAAATTTGTGCAAGTACAAGGATTCCAGAAATAAAACCATCTGGGCAAATGAGCAATTAAATCCCACATTTCCTTATTTCATCAAAAAACTTGGGAATAACCTTAGTAAATTACATGCCCAGTGAATTTTCTCCTTCTACTGAAGTTGACTTCTTGCTAACCAGCATGTATTTATTTATCAATTCATTTACGACCTCTATCTGTTGACTTCTGGACTAGCTCCCCAATTGGGACTGAAGCCATGGCTTCTAGCCTCCAAATAAAACCTCTGTGACTTTTCCCAAAGATTATGTTCATTAGAGAGTCCCAAAAGATGATCTGCAAACCTCTTACGCAAATCGGCATTTTGGGAGGGACAAAGAGAGACATGGACAGTATGTCCCTTCAATATTAATGGAAAAGGTCACATTTATTTATATGAGTGTATGCATGATATACAGAAGTCAGAAGTCCATCAGAATTTGATGGCAGCTGGGCACCTGATGTACTTAGACACTTCATTAGGCTCCAGTCTCCACGTGCCTTTAGCTCAGCCCCTGTCACAAGCATGAACACCTTGTGCCCGCCATCATATGAAGCCACAGGATGCCACCAGTCCTGCATCAGGGAATTTACAACACAGAAGGTGACCATAGCAAATAGAGGAGAGAAAAAGGCTAGAAACAAGGCCATCCCCCCTTTTCATTCCCCTCTTTTCATTCCCTCCCCAATTCCCCTTATCGCCAGCTCCCTCCCTCCTGTTCCCTACCTTGCAGGTGGAGTTTGCTCTCAGTGCTTTGCAGAAGGACAGAACTCACAGAGTCCAGATTGTCATAGCTGTTACAGCCCAGAGGGCCAGTCCGAGTTTCTGTTACCTAAAGCAGGACATAGAAAAAGAGAGAAAGGATTGTTCCCTTTGTTTGCAGCATTGCAGCTTCCTCAGGCAGGCTCAGACTTTGTGATATCATGACCTACCATCACCAGCTAACACAATCCAAAATACATCTTACACAGCTGAGAAAAATGTCCCTCACTGGACAAACATGGCTAATGCTTAATGCATACACAAGCTGGAGAAAAAGAGAGAATTGTGCCTGCTTTCTTTATGGTACTATATGTTATTCTGGGATTGGCAAAGGGGTCCTGCAGATTGATGTTTCTCATAGAGGATCTCCACTGGAGAACACCAGAAGCCAGTAGAGGAATTATTGCTAGCTTCTA
The DNA here is from genome assembly GCF_036370855.1 of Dromaius novaehollandiae. Lineage (NCBI taxonomy): Eukaryota > Metazoa > Chordata > Aves > Casuariiformes > Dromaiidae > Dromaius > Dromaius novaehollandiae. The sequence continues at coordinate 6,394,190 of NC_088117.1, forward strand.
TTGCTGGAAAACAAGATGAAGAGATAGGTTGCCAACCAGCAATGGTGCCCAGTGCTCCCACAACATATGTGCGCACCATCATGCTAAGGATAGATTGAGATACAGATAACCTGCCATATCACTACTGTGGTTGTAGCTGTTTCCCGCCTTGGAGGAGAGCTCTCCTTCCTGAATTCACAAAGGGCGATTATCTGCTGTCACTGTTTCAATATCTCAATCCAATTTCCCATCCAGGAGGGAACAGACTCAGCCATGAGACACCACAGTACAATAACAGAAGCTGAAACCTTTCAGAAATGGCTAACAATGATGACTCCATCCACATCGTTTCCCTGGAGTGAACTCTGCGACAATAAAATCCCTCCCTAGTATAGGATGATTGCTTTCAGGGAAGGCAGCCTTTGTCTGCAGAGCCATTTTCCCTGTTTTGTATGCTCTGAACAGCTCCCCCTCCTTCCTGCTCCAGCCCCCGAGTTGTCTCTCAATCCATTTCATTCCACATGCCTTGGTAGTGCCATACTCTGAGTTATTCACCTTTCCTTGTAATTAATTCATCTGAGAGATGCTTAGCAGAAGTTGCTATATCTGCAAGAGGAAAGTACTTCCAGGCTGCATGGGTTTGGCCAGTTCACAGAACTGCCTCTCCTTTCCAAGCCTCATTGCCAGCCTGGAATATCTGTTCCCTCTCTTCCTTCCTGCAGTGGGCACTTGGCCTTCCAGAGGTCACTGCCACATATCAGCAGAAATCGCCTCTCCTATGTAACCATCGCTATGAGTGCCCACCCTCTTTCCAGACACTACTGGCCAGGGAGACATCACTTCTTCAGTAAGGACCGTAACAGAACAACTCATCCAAGGGAAATCAATGCAAAGCAACTTACTGTGATCAGGAAAGACATTACACTGGAATGGTGAACACCTGCCCCATGTCCATATAGTACTGGTATAGAAACACTATCCTCTTTGTCTTGCTGTGGCAAGACACAGTACCTTGATTGCTCCGGTAGAGATCTGGATCTCATGGAGTCTCCTCATGGTGCCATCACGGTCTACAAAGTAGGAGGAAGCAAGCTGGTGCAATGCTTCGACACTCTGGGTAGCGTTTCCTGACTTTCTGTCAAGTCGGCTTTTGTCCATGTACATGGTCAAGGCCTCCTCTCCTGCAGTGGAAGGAAAAGGAGCTGTCAGTAGTGCCCAGAGGCTGCCATTTAGGGTGACCTCAGCAGAATCACATGATATCACACGTTGCACCTATAGAAGGCAAAGTCCTAAATCTAAAGCTTTCTTAAGTGAATCCATCCTTCCTCACTAGTACCATAGGGCCAGAACTTCAGCGCAGTATAAATGAGCTTCTTCTATTCAGCTGAAAAAGGCTAGATCCACCACAGCTGTAGATCAGCTCCACTGAATTCAGTAAATAACGTTTTAGCTGGTCGTTAGTCAGCGTAGCCACACCACAACTGCTGGAATGGGTTCAGGCCATTTGGCCCACTTGAGAAATGCTTTTCTCCCTGGGTACATCTAGGATGATGCACACCTGACAGGAGCAGATGCCACTCTTATGCAAGTCTGTGGCCTGATTAATAGAAGGAATAAATGATGATTTAAGTTACAAATAGGACATGAGTATGTAGGAGGGTACAGAGGACAAACAAACGCTAACTGCATCTCTTTGGCGTCCAGCGGCCATGCAGAAGAGTAAGTGGGGGCGAGTGAGGGGGAGCATACAGATGAAAGACCAAATGAGAAAGCTAAGCTGAGCCACTTTGTTTTCTTTCCAAGAGTCTCATTTAGTGAATTTAAGTGGAAAGTGAAAGATAAGGAACAAGAGGTGGGTGGATCTGAGCTGGTCATCGCGGAGAATCCAGGAGGGAAGTTAGGGTCCCAATAGCACCAGACATCCTGAACGTTAGCAGAAACCTGAACCAAAGGAAACAGATATGAAAAGGACACAAAGTTTAGAAGTAATCACTTAAAAGTTCAATTTGTGCTGTGTGAGTCAGATTAAAATCCAGTTCATTCTGGTTTTGTAAAGCTAGAAGGAGTAAAAGGTAGAATACTGTCCTGCATGTCTAACATGTGAAGCTCTGATTTTAATAAATGAACAGAATAGACACTTAGGGTAGGAATGTGCCATTTCTACATAGCTCTCTTAATGAGAATAATGGTGTTTGTTCTGATTTGATAGATGAACCACTGATGAACACATTGCCACTGGCAGTACTAGCATGGTTAAAAAAATGCATCACCATTTTTTAGGCCAAGAAATATTTTGCTCTTCAGCATTTTTTTTTTTGAGAGCAAGCACTTACTTTTCTTAAAAATTCTGATTAGCTGAAATAATTTGATTTGTCCAAATAATTTCTTTTATTGCATACATGAGGAAAAAAAAAAAAAAAAAAAAAAACAGTAACCCCTCTCCCTTTCCCTGGAAATTTTCCAGCTTTTATCTGGAAGCCAAATGCCTGAAAACGAACTAAAAATACTCTGGCTGAAAATCAAAATATTTTTATTGGATTTTAGTTTTTCAAGTGATTGATATATTGAGGATTGAGCCTTTGGCTTCGAGATGAAAAATGCAAATATTTGGTGGAAAGAAGCTACTTTTCATGAAAAGAAATGTTCAGTTGAAATCTTTTAATTGGCTTCAAGGAAGCCAGGTGGAAAAGTTTGACATGTAAAACTTTCTCTCTTTAATATTCTCTTAAAAACAACGTATTATTTTCTGACCATGATCAAAGTCATAGTAGTTACAGTATCATCATTATTACTATTCACAAGAACGCTTTCCCTGGAAAATTACCAGCTTTTATTTCCTTTATCATTGCTAACATTATTATTCGTTGAGCGGTATGGAGAGTCCTTGGGCGCTGACAGGATCAGGGCTCTGTCACTTCAGGCTTTATCCGCACAAATAGCAGAAAGATGGTTCTTGTCCCAAGGGATTTAAAATCTAAGTACCTGATGAGACACAACAGGTGTGTACAACAAGCAGACGGGGAAGCACAAGGTAATAAGATGCCTGTGATTAGTGTGAGAAACGGCGGTCACAGCACACCAGATGCCCGGCCGCTGTCAGTGGTTTTTCAGGTTTCATCACCGAGGTGAGTTTTACAGAGGGATTTGAAGGAAGGTCAGACTCTGAATTTTCATGAGGCAACTTATTTGCCAGTGAAAAGACAGCGACATGGGAGAGTCAGTCCAGGAACCTGGGGGGGGATAGCGCGGATGGGTGTGGAAGTGTTGTACTTGGAGCCGAAAGTGTTGTATCCAACATGTAGTAAAAGCATTCACCTGCATGGAGATGCAGCAGATGTAAATGGTGCTTTGCCTCCATTTCGTGAGGCTGGGAAAGGAAAGGGAAGACCTGGAATAAGTCTCCCTAGCCGCAGTTCTCAAAGGAACCCGCTGGGATCCAGGCATCAATTCTTTTTCAATTTCACCAGTATTTGAGCTAGAAAAAACAGGGTTTTTTTTATTTTTTCCCCCTGGAAAAATACTACCTTCTTTTTAATAGCCTAGGCACAAAAACCAAGATCTTTTTAGTCCAGACTGTAGTTCATTGGCAGCTAGTGGAACGCTGAGATTGGCGACCCCTTGGAGGGGGAACAGCCAGGAAGCCTGGGCTGAACCTCCAGCGAGGACAGCCCTCAGGCGGTAGCGAAGGTTACAAATCACCAGGAGATTCACCGTCAGCCTTGGGTGACTAGACAACACGAAGCAGGCGAGGAGCCGCTGAGACGGCTCCTAGGCATTCGACAGGAGAAGCCTTTGCTTTAGGGCGGTGGGGAGCAGTGTGTTCTCCCCCCAAAAGCTGTCATTTTTCCTTCCTGCAGCGTTTGGACCCCTCCACTGAGGGGAAGGGGAAGAAAAAAGGAGAGGAAAGAAAAGCCTGTGAGGTTTGATACTTCTCCTGAGGGACAAATACTGTCCCTAGGAGTGAAGGGGGCTGAACAGAAATACTATTTGCTGGAAATCTACTCTGTGTACATGAGCACAGACTAGGAAAAGTACAGCATCCCCATGGAGAGTGCGTGTGAGAAAGCAACCCTTAGATCAAGAGAGGTTAATAGACTTTTGCTGCATTATTAAGTCTTAATTTCTCGTTTATTAAGCTGGTACTATGTTCAAAGTTGTCTTTCCTTCAGGGCTTTCCCTTCAAATTGGCTCTCAGCTCTGTGTGCTCCATCCCAGAGCCTGGATGCCCTCGAAATGACCCTTCACCAATCTCTCTGTCAGAACTAAACTGGAGCAGATCTGGCTCTTTATTAGGCTCGGAGGGTAGGGGGAGAGCAGGGGAGGGGGGGACCTGCCTTCTCTGCAGCTGAAAAGCATGAGAATTGTTCCTCCTGTGGCCAGGTGTGAAAATACCTGTTGTGTTCAGCTTGGGCTGGTCTGATGCACCACCCGGCCTCCTGGAGTCCATGCAACAGCTGGCATTTAAAAGCAAAAAAGTTGCTTGTACATTTGCTAGTCATTTGCAACCTAAAAAGACGTCAGGCTAAGCTACAAATCACTGTAATCCAAAGCAGAATTTTTTAACTTTTTTGAGAGGCCCTGAGGTCTTGAGAGAACAAGGGTGACAGCATCTCCCAGAAGATGTCTGGTTTGATATCGCAGTGGTCTTGTTTAGCACACAGACTCTGATTACTGAGTGTCCTCCTTGCATAATGCAGGCTCAGATTCATCTGCATCTTCTTTAGGATGGCCATTGCCGAGATAAATCCTTCCTTTCTCCCCCACCATCGTTTACCATGCTCTGGGCTGATAGAGCGTTCAGCACTCCCCCCCCGCCCCCAACACTGGTTCTCGTTACAACCCTCTGCATATTTAAAATTGTTGTGTTGTAAAATCAGGAGAAGAAACAAAGCCACTGTGAATAATTCACAACCTCACCCAGGCAAAATTAAAAATATATTTCACCATTGAAGGTCTTTCTTATTTGGAATTTCCAGGGATGTGAAAGGCAAAAAAAAAAAAAAAAAAGCATCTCAATAGAAAAAAAAAGTAAGCCCACAAACAGAACTCTCTCAATCTCACTGGTTTCTTACTTGACTGGTTTGGGCTGTGTAAAATATGGTCCTGAGGAGCTATTTCCTCAATAGACAGGAGTTTATCTCTACATGGATTTCTTTAAGGACTGATCCATGCAGTCACTCGTGCGCTGCAGTGCATGGAAACCTGTGCTCTCTTACACTCCTTGCTGATGGAGTGGCCAGATTTGAGTGGATGGACTGAAACTGCAGCCCGAGGTTCTTTGAAGGACGCTTGCAGCAAGAAAGGCAGTTTGACTTCAGTGGAACCATGCCAATTTACCTACCGCCTAATTTGTGCATGAATCATATGCACACATCTCATCTCATCTACGTCTCATCCGATTGTCTGCCGAATGTTTAGGGAACAGACAGATGGCCAAAAATTCCTCAAAGTTCACTACAGACTTCGCAATCACTGCTCCATGTGGCAAGGCTGGAAGCCGGGTACATTATGAGAGGCAACAGCAACAAACCTTGTACTAAAATTTAGACCCTTTATCTTTGGAATATCTTCTGTAAGGATACCAGTTTTTAACAAAAAGGCATTTAAATGCACACCCCAAAGGGGCAATAAAAAATACAAGAAAGAAAATCAACAGGAAATTTCAAGAAGAGCTGCTGATTTTCACCCCTCCTGTTTTCAGTACTTGGTACCTGAAGGGTTTATGCAGCACCAGTAGCAGTGCATACGTATGAGCTCATGGCCCTACAGTTCTCTGGCTTGTTCCACCACTGACATACTCTGCCTGCACACGCAAACCTCTCTGCAGTCCTGTGTGCACATTTTGCATTTAATTTAACATTGTTTTTTTCAGAAGTCTAGTCCATGTTACTGCTTTCAGTCCTTCGTTCAGCACAGGCCTTTCTGGCTATCTCTTGCCCTGCTGCATTCCCTCCCTGCCCAACTCCTTGACCTCCCTTTTCCTGGAGCTCTTCCAAATCCAGTGAGAAAGGATGCTTTTCTCCCTTCGTTTGGTTGTGTTCTGAAAAAGAGGGATCGACACGCTCCACTGTCAAATTAAGGATGGGGGCACCAAATTCATAGACAGACTCCGCTGGTAAATGAAGCACGTTTATCTTGATGCACACCGATACTCACGCTGTTGTCGAAGGAGCACCCGCATCACCGGCAGCACTTCCACGCCCTGCGCTCTGAACTCGTTTGCAAAGGCTATTCATACTCCGGGGATTTCCATACTGGCTGCAGAGGAGAGGGGCTGCAGCAGGGGAAGCTGTGGCCTGGCTCTGCGCTGCCAGCCGGCCTCCACCCAAAAGCTTTGCAGACGCTGCCCTGTGCCCTCGCCACCCCGCCACCGACACCGCTGGAAGAGAACGGGCCCACTGGCAACCTACCTCCCAGGGTGGCAGAGATGAGGATGTGGGTGCCGTACTTCTTGATGATGGTGTCAATGAACTGCTGCGTGGTGGGTCTCCTGCCCAGCAGGCGGATGCTCCTCTGAAACTCGGGCATCAGGGGCAGCGGGTTGTGGAGCAGGTCCCTCCGCTCGATGGCTGTGTTCCTCACCTTCCAACGGGCAAACTCCCTACACGACAACACAGGAACACAGCAGGGGTGAGGCTGCAAGTCTGGGTGGGCAGGAAGAACCACCGGGGGAAGGGAACGAGGGTGGCGAAGGGGACAGTCCTGCTGGACACCCCTGCACGGATACACACGTGAGGCTACAAGGCTAGACGGAAGAGGGAGAGGAAGGAAAAGAGGAAAAGCGAGACATTACTGCACAATAACAACACGTCTTGAGGAGGAGGGTCGCTTCAGGGTCTCCAGAGATGCCTTTCAGAGTGCTGCACTCCCTATGAAGGGAGCAGGCTGTTCCTTTCACCCTCATGCACGCTGGAGTCCTACACCATTCCTTAAAGCAGCAAATTCTGCTTCCTGTCAGAAAAAAAGTTTTGTGACTAGACAGACTTTATGTCCGGTCCAGTGTGATTGCTGCTGTGTCCTTATGTCTGTGTCCCCAGGTCTTCCTGCTAGTCAAAGCTCCTGCTTGTGCAAAACTCAGAACATCTTTATCTTTCAGCACTAAGTAGTACAGAAAAGATCATTTTGGAAAAAAAAAAAAAAAAACAACCACTCTTGATAATCCTTCTAAAAGGATCGATTCAGCTATGAGCAAAGGCCAGGATGAAAAGGGAGGTTCTGTTTGTTTTTCTTTCTTTCTTTTTTTAAAAACCTATAAAGTCATTTTAAAATCCCCTCTTTTAAACTGATAGCAACTGAAAAAAATAAAGCTAATCTCAAAATTATTACTAATTTGCAAAAGTAAATCCTTATTGTAGGTATCCATTTTGAAACCACAAAAAGGGAAAAATATGGAGAAAACCTTGCACACATGTGATCTAAAAATTGGGCCTCTGAAATATATCACCAGTTGAGCACCTAAAGGATGAGAAATCTATTAATGTCCTTTGAAAAATATCGAAAAGGACCTTCTTAAAAGGAAAAGGTATCATTTATAACCACTCTCCTGCAATGCACATGCACTGTCTTAAACCATCTCCCAGATAACTGAGTCACAGACTTCTCTGTCCCTTTTCATTCACTTATTCCTGTAAATCAGATTTAAGAAAAAAATTTTCACTTAAATAATAGGAATGACAATATCTGGCAGTGACACGGCATTTTATATCAATGTGTGTCAACCAGCACTAGCAGTCCCACTTTGCTGGTAAAGAACCTGACATGGATGCAGAGTTAAGAGATGCCATAAGTGGGTTGCAAAGCCAGGACCACAAGCCAGATCTCTTTGTTCCCAGGTTGGTTCTACACCCACTCTATTTTATGCCTGTTAGGTTGTTTTATTTAATGCAATTATGCATGTATTTATTTTGATTGCATCCCATCACAACTCCCCAGGCTGCCTAACAGCAGTAGCTTTCATTAAAATAGCAAAGTGCCAGCCTTTTATTTCAAAATGTCTCCTTACCCCTGAGCTAACCCCCCCTCTGTAGCCCCTAGGCTTTCACAAGCCAAATAAAAATCCCAAAACAGAACACCCCTTCTTACTACATCCTGAGAGTCATTACTGTTAGACCTTGAAAACTGCAGAAACATTGGTCTTTCTCAGAAAAATCTCTGCCAAAGAGCCCCTCTTCCTCCCCTCCTCCCCCCAAAAAAACCACACCAGGACCTTAGTACCAGGAAGGAAGAAGAGATGGATCATTGGCTTCCAAGCTGTCTGTAGATGACAAGTACATCAGGAATGTCCATGTATTTACTATATGAGCAGGTTATAGTTAGAATATAGCTCTGCTCCCAGAGTAGTGTAGAAGTCCAATACTTGGTATCTCTGGGAGAGATACACGTGGGGTTCCTATGGTTGCTTTTGAGGAGGGTTAGAGCCTTATAAGTAAAGCCTCTCTGACATGACAGAGAGAGGTTGCTCCAGGTCATTTATGGTTAGAGTGGTGATCACAAACCTGGCTGTAGAATGAAATCACCTTTGCATGAAGGAGGAATGGTCCCTTTAGGTCAGAAAAGTTACACTACATGGAAAGATGCAGATTTGGATGCTAAAGACAGCCAATGTTACTACTGTGATGAAGGTTTTATGATAAATAGAGATTTCCTTGTCCCTGTCATGAAGATCATAAGTAGCAAATGCGGGGAAAATGCCATCTGTGCTTCCTCTACAAAGAGACAATTGTTAGTCCCTGTGAAATGCAAACACACTTCTGCTCTCAGATTGCTGCTTCTTATAAGCCTTATCAGTAAAGTCAGGAGGGGCTAGAGTCCTTCTGAGCCAGCACATTTTCAGAAAGGAGTGTGGAAATGCTTCATGTTCCTAGACAAGGTAGAGAGGGTTTGCTTTTGTCACTGTCAAGATATCTATTCCAAAGCAAAGACCATGGAGCTGAAACATGCAACTGTTTAAGTGAGGCTCTATTGCTAGATCAAAATCCCCACCAAAGGATGGATGGAGATGGAAAGCGTAAGCAGTGATACATGTAGGACCAAAGACTGCAAGGCAGAGGGCTATAAAGATGACAAAAGATAGGAACAGAAAAATGACAATTTGGTAAATTGATCAAGGGGAGCCTGGGTTCATTTTATATATCAGGTCCAATACCACCTTATGACATCACCAGCAGGAGGCAAAAGCAGGAGTTTAAAAGAAATTATCGCCATATCTCCAACCTTGCCTGCTACCAAGGGAGAACTGCAGTTCCCATTTATATGGCAGACAGGCCCTTAGCAGAATCCACACCCACATCAAAAATATCATAGTGTAGGAGAGTTTTTCCACTTGGTCCTTCTGCACACAGCCTCTCCCTAGAGTTTTCTGCTCCTAGGGCGTATCACTGAGGTAAAAGCCACAGTTCTATTATCCTCTCCAAATGCCTGGATGTGTGGCTTTCATAGCTGATGAGAAAAGCTGAGCAAATACTTTATGATGAATAATTTATGCAACTAACTTAGATGTTTATCTTCTGCTCATAGAATATCCATGAGCCAGTTGCAATTCCCTCTAATTTATGCATTATTTGAATTTACTTAGTGACATTTTTCAAGCTGCTTTTTATGTTTTGGCATAGTATTTGGTGGTACTCTTTCTTTGTGTGTTGTTGCTTGGTTGGGACTGGTCAAGCAAATGATGTGATATTGTTTAGCTTCGTGATTAATGAGCAAAAATACATGTCCATATTTAAAACTTGGCTTACTCAATCCCAGAATATTTCACATTGAAAGCAATCCTCTGAATACTATCAATCTTCCGTGCAACTCAGAACTCCATGTTGTAAGATGCACCTGAGGCCAAGATCATGGTACAATTTTGGAAAACGGACTTGACATTAATGAATATGGCTAATGAAATCACCTAGAACTATTGAGGTGATAAAAATAAGAGATTTGCAGGGAATAGTATACCTCCTGCCTTAGGGGATGATCCAACCTGTAACACTTGAAGTCTGTGAAGAAACACTTCCAACAGCAGGTTTTCTATTAACTTTCAGTGCCAGACTTAATTGCATTTTCTGCAGAAGTAGCTGCTATTGGCCAAAACTGAAGCCAGGGCACAGGACTAGGTAAAGATACTCTCATCTATCTGGCAACACAGAATCCTTGAATCCATGAATCGCTGGAGGATCCATCAAGGCCTTGGATGCATGGATGACGTGCAAAGATGCACTGAGTTTTTAATTTGCAGCAAATGTTCTCAGAAGCCATTTCACCGATCATTGTTTCTCAGAAGTATCAGTGTCACCACAGTCTTAACTCTACTGCCTGGAAAGCACAGGTGAGGACTCCACCAGTCTCCAGGCACTCTATGAAAGAGAAAAATCGCACTGTTGTTTGCTAGTTATCCAGATGAAGAAGTTGCAAAGACTTGACCAAGATTACGATGGTATTCCATGAGACAGCTGGGATTAATACAGAGTCTTCTGGCCCTCAGGGGAAATCCCTAGCAAGGACCTGACTTTCTGCCAGTGAGTAAGCTTTTAAGGGCTTCAGGAGGAAGGAGATAAACCTTTTAACAAGGAGAAGGAAGAATATGCATCCCTGATGCAGAGATGGGATAAGGAGAAACTATGACCTAACGTCTGAGTAGGAGGGGAGAGGCACTTGTTTATGCTCTAATGTCTCGCCAGTGTAGACAGCCCATGCTAATGTGGAGTGCACACAGGAAAATGCCTGCCAGGTCAGTGGAGGGGAGTCTGCTATCTAATCCCTGGTGAAAGCGCTGGAGAGTCTACTCTCCTAATAGCCAGGAGGGGTAGGAAGTGTCTAGCTGCTAATGCCTGCTGGGGGAAGGGAGCGAGAGAAAGAGCTGATCTATGTAAAGTAGCATCAGGGAGGCAGATAGGCATATTTCAGGCCTTCCTCCCTGTCACAGTAAGGGGATACACTTTATTTATATACAGCCATATCTGTGAAAATACTTGCCCCTCCAGAGTTTGCATTAATGAACTAGCCATCAAGGCCATGCATGTCAGAGACAGAGGGAGTCACTAGGGGTGTCTCGGTGCTCATTAGCACAATGACACCTCCAGGGAAACACAAAAAAGGGAAAAAAAATTGCTGAGGAGGGAGGAAAAGTCAAAAGCCTGAGATGGGTACATCACCCAGACCCCTCACTGTACCAGCAGAGAGGCTAGGAGAGTCCAAGGGCATGAATATCTCTACCCAGGGAGAGAAGTCTGAAACAGAGAGGCCGTCGCAGCAAATTAAATTCCCCATCTTCAAACAGCCAAGGCTACCAAAGGACGTAAGTGAAGAAACAAATTCAGTACAGACCTCAGGGGCCATCACTTGAAACCAAAGAGAGATTAAATGCATTAAACAATGAGCTAGACAGAGTCTGTTTGAAAAAAGAAGAAAAAAGAAAAAAAACACAGAGCAGGAAGCCACTGAGCAAAGCCCAGAATTGCCATGCTAGCTAGTACATCCCAGCACCTCCTGCTCCTTGGCTGCTGGATATGTTGCCTTCAGGGCCTGCAGGGCAGTTAGTACATCCCCCACACAGTGCACATTCAGCAAACAGGCCTGGCTCCATTGACTAAAAACAACTCCCTAGGAACTGGAAAAGGTAAAGTCACCACCTTTTTTCCACTCAGCAATTCCTTATCGTTTTTACAGATCGCAGCTCAAAAGCCATCAACTGTTCCCATAGGTGATGTGCAGACAGAGCCTTTACAAACACGGCAGCATGCTCTTCAGTAATAGCAAGGTATAATCATTGCTTATTGTCCGCTACCTGGCATATTGCGTACATTACTGACTTAATGTCAGCGAGATCCCAGGTCAGAGAACTGCTTTCTAGAGCCTTCCTGTTCTCTTGGGTTTTGGATATATATGTAAGAGTTATCTGCCTAGACATGTCTCTGCCCGTTGTTTTCATCCAAGCATCTCACAGTCATTAAAAAAGACATCTTTGGTCATCCCTATGTTGCAGAGAAGTGTTATTAGCTATTATCATGAGTGTAAACTAAGCCATAGAGGGATTTTAGACCTTGCCTAGGGTAACACACAAGTTTTGTGTTAGCATCAGGAACTGATCCCAAAGTTCTCTAGGATCCTCACTGATGACCCTACAACAGACGTGTTTTTCCATTTCTCAGTCTAATTGTCCCAGGCAGGGGCTGCACAAAGTAGTAGTTGCTTTTGGTCCTCAGGGTGATAGAGCTTCCAGGTCACTGTGAGCCCTTAACTCTGCAAACAATGCCATGGGGGCAGGACAACTGCAGAACAGCACTATTATCCTTATTATTTGCTGCCAAATCTAGTTTAATGAATCTGTACTGGGTATCTGTGGTCATGGTGGGATTGGTGATTTTTTTTTTTATTTCTAGTCTGTGTCCTCAAATCCCAGACAGGTCCAGGCTGAGCAGTACAATATTCCTTTAGGAATTTCTTCTGCAGCCTGGCTTGTTCTCTGTCTAGGCCAGCATGAATAAGTCAGCATTTAAAGCTGAATTTTTAAAAGGACCTACAGGAATTTGGTTCCTGTAAGAGTTTGGCACTCATCTCCCTAATCTCTTAAAGAAAACTCCAATCCATAGACTAAAATGAGTCCCAGATTAGACAGAGGATGAAGCTTTGCCATAAAAAATAGAGGAAAAAAAAATCCAAAATCTAATTCCACAGAAGTATGAAAAAGAAATCACTTAAGCTGAAAGTCTGACAACATTTTGCATAACAACCAGGCAAGCAGGCAGCTTGTAACAGCTGACATATAACAGCTGGCAGGTGAATAAGACAGATTGACCATTGATATATTGATAAAGTCTGTGCTGTCCACAGCAGTCTTATTCCTATAGAAGCATTTATCTGGATAGGACTGAATCCAAAGGGAAGGCCATCAGTGTTTGGGCCACTCAGTAGAATCACATGGCAAAAGTAAAACAATGCTATTTGACTACTGAATCCTTCACTTTTCCTCAGGAAAAAAAAAAGTATTTTTTCCTTGGTCAATACTTCAGCCATGTGTTTGGCTTTGTTTAGGTGACTGAAGCCTCAAGAACTCCCCCTTCTCTAGGCAATCACTTCAGCCTGTTGGATTTTCTAAAAAACCAAAAGTTTGCAAGAAGCAATAAGAAAGAAATGACTTCAAAATTAGGTGGATTTCATGTGACCTTGAAAGTATCTCAGTAAATAGATTGTTCCAGGACTGAACTACAAACCAGTCAGACAAACATGACTCTGAGTCTTGTGTTCTCTGTTAGGATGTGACTACACTTGGGTCTCTTAGCAGGGAACATGTAATTGTTGGGTGCTAGGAAGACTGATTTGCTTAAAAAAAGATGAATCTAGAATAAATTTATTACTAGATGATCAAAGCAGAGGGTTTCAGGATAGGTAAATATGAGTTAAAAGACAGTTTATTAGATTTGGTCATTGCCAGACTTCATATCAAATCATAGCTACCACTTTGGTCAGGCAATCACAAGCAAACACATTGGAGTAGGTTACTACCCCCTCAGCTGAACTGTGTGATCTCCTGGCTAGATGTTTCTGCACTTCAGCTAGAATATGGTAACTTCTAATCTTCTTCAAAACAGAATAAACTCACCAGCCACCTTCACAGGTCATCCACTGATCTGTTCCCATATTTCACCAGAGTCAGCTGGTACAGTTACCTTTCATCACACACATCATTTAATTGTACAAACTGCTTGTGGGACATTTTTTCTACTCAACTTTCCCCATAATGCTCTTTGTGCACATTTTGTTGCAAATAACACACACCTTGGGCACTAGCAATGCCCTTCCCAACACCACCCTACTTAAGCCTCATTCACCCTGGAGACTTGTTTTTAAGTAGTTCCCACTGCTGTTAACACCATTTCAGCTGTTTTCAGCATTGGGCTGACGGTGTTTCTTCTGAGCCACTACAATTTACACAGTGGTTGATGCTAGTTGCTAGAAGCCACAGTGACATCTCTGCTAGGGCTCCCGGCATTGTTAGCACCACTGCAGCTTAATAAACATTAGCAACAATAGGAAGTGTTCTGTTGTTTTCTTCCTAAAAACTTGCCTAACCCAGACATGGTTTATTAAGCTACTGAGGTTGTTATTCTAATAGGCTGCCAGGTTCAATACTCCAAGCTCTGAAATGGACACTACAGAGACGCCCATTCCTTCACTGGAGATTATGATAAAAATCACAACAGATGCAGCCAGAACAGTTCTTCACTAAAATATCTGAGCTAGCCTAGAAGAACTCATCTATGAACCAGGCATTTGTAGGTATACAATTATGACTACAATGGCATTGATACTATTTTTCGTAGCGTGGTGTCCTGGATCTATGTTGCTATGGCCTTGACCAGAACACAGGATCAAGCAGATCCTGAGAAGTCAAAGAGCTGTCACAAACATGTTTTCATTTTTGAAGCAACAGATGGTGAAGGAAACATCTGAGTCATTGATGGAGTTTTAGACAGTCTTGAGGAAACCTGGGACAATCAGTACTATTTTTGCTTGTCTTCTCCACGCTTCTTCTAATTCCCTTCTTCTTGTACACTCCTACACAAACATAAGATGCTGTCCAGACAGCTGATAGTATAAAACAGCCAGTCAGATATGACAGGTTGGAAAGGAAGACACAGGAGATGGTGAGAGACTTGATTAATGTTGTGTAGAAGCATGGGACAGAGCCAGGAATAGGCCCCAAATTGTCAGTCTTGTACTGTAACCACACGTAAGAAAAAAAAGAGACCTTACCATGGTGAAGTGTTTGGACTCTAATAGGTCAGAGGATTAAACTCATGAAGTCCCTTTAAGTTTTCATGAAGTCCCCCCTCATAGGGCTAAATAGTACTCGAAAGTATAGAAATCTATTATTTTGGAAAGCAAGTGTGCAGTGGAAGACAGACAGATTTTACTCACCCTCAGTTGTGGTGAGCGCACTTTACCCCATGTAGCCCCTCAGCAAGCCAGGCCTGCCCTACACCCAAATTCAGCTAAACTAGGTCACCATTGCCTACCAGTGTTCTTGCAAGCCCAACAGCACAAATCAAATACTATAACAAGAACGGTTTGGAACAAGTCATTTCATTAAATTACACTTGCTTCCATTTCCTGGAGATACAGGTATTTGGACTGTGTTTTTTCCCCCTAATTTTAGCTATCTCAGGCCAATAACCTCAGCCTGTGACACTACAGCCCCAAGGTTTGCTCTTTACTTATCATGATTCACAGTAAACTCAGATGAAAAAACTGTGAGAAATGTGGACTTGAACCCTAATTTCTCATGTTACAAGCTAGGGTATCTGACTAATGCACTACTGGCAACTGAAGCACAGCATTTGGCCATACTGAGAGAGTAAGTATCAGAAATTTACCCTTGATTGCCTTTTTGCTCAAAAAGCAGAGAATTTTCTCCAACGCAGCATGCAACCATGTTTCAAAACTTGAACTGTATTTAGAAAAACAGAGCCATTATCACCCTCAGGTCAGTTGTGCTACTCACTTGGCAAAGGTTCAAATTCTCTGTATCAGGAGAGAAGAAGGGTGTTTTTACATACAAAGCCCATCCTGCCTCTACAGCTCGCAGCCTGTCGGTTTTCTACCTCCAGCGGTGCCTCCCAGGGCAGCCGTGCCATGACTGTGACACTCGCAGGCTCAGCAAGAGGAATGCGCGGACCGGCAGTGGTGGCAGCGCTGTCCCCTCTTCCACCCCTACCCACGGGCTGGTTGGGGGGCTCTTGCCCAGGTTAAGTGAAGTGAAAGGGGTTTGTAGCCTCCTCTGCTGGGGAATATCCTTCAGATGGAAGAGAAGGACGCAGGGGGGTCCCCGCAGGGGGATTTTCTGGGCTGTGGTAGAGAGTACCTAGAGAAATAATGACTCGCAGAGATGCAACAGGATGGAGGGACTGATTGCTGTCTGCTCCTAAGGGCTCATGGTCATCCAGCACATGGTCATCAGCCTCAGGATAACCCACGAGGTGTGACAGGGACTCAATAGCCAGCATCCTTCATTGCCTGGGCCATCACAGGGAAACTTGGACAAAACACTTGTGAGTATGTGGGTATGGGAGTGTGAGGGAGTAAGTGAAACAGTTTTGTCATAAAATAAAACTACCTTCCCTTCCACAAAGCCTCACATTGATTTTTGCTGCATTATTCCTGTAATATTGCAACATTACTTCTGACCAGTTGGTGTAGGAGAAAATGGTGGTTCCTTGTCACGGTTCCTCAGGACACCTATTTCTGTGCTTTCACCGTAAGCTCTGTGGCTCGATATCACCTTGGTTTCCAAGCTGTGCTGTTCCAGTCAGGCAAACCCATCAGGGCTTCCTATGTCAACAGTGACATACAGCAAGCCCTGATGTATACAGTGGCTATATACAGAGACTGTCCCCTCCAAGCCTAGCTTTCACATGGTAACTGGACCTGAAATTGCTAATAAAGGGTATAAGACGATATGTGAATGTCTAAAAAATTAGGCTGCAGAGAATAGGTGCAGCAAAATTCAATCCATCCATAATCAGAGAGACTTGTGTTTAGTTCAAGATCAAAAAACTGTCCCAAAAAGCCGGTGACATTTCAGAATTATAGTAAAATTGAAGAAATTTTCTCTAGGAAAAAGGTGACCCATTTCCTCAGACTACATCCTTCTTAAGCAAAAAACTGAACACAAGCAGTGAAAAAGCCTTGAATGTTCCCCCGTTGCTCCAAAATCTCATTTCAACAAAAATCAGTTTTGATGTATTTAATTTTCATTCCTAGTCATGCCATTTCAAACTCAGACATGTTTTGATGGAGGAAATAAAAAGACTACAATAAAATAAAAATTCACAAACTCTTCAAGAAAGGCAATCTTTTTGCATGCTGCAAAGTGGCCCGCAATAAAAAATACAGCTACGCTTTTTGTGTAACATTTCATAAATGAAAAGCTTTATTTTTGTCCTGTCTCATCCAGGGAACAGGGACTCGTGAATGCAGTTGCCTTTGTTTTCTAGCATCTGTTTATGATGCTTTGGAGAAGCTGGTTATTCAGGCATGTGTCTAGCAATTTCCCAATCACAAGTCCTGCTCCCTTTGACTGTTACTCTGTGACTTTGATATATGAATCTCAAAGCACATTTTAAATAAATGTGTCATTGTGGATGGAGAAACTAAGGCAACGAGATGAACAGCTTATCCAAGTAAGTGATCCAGCATATAGCAGAGATATGAGCAGAATTAACCCAGATCTGGAGCCAGACTAAGGCATCTCATCAGCAATGACAAAATGATAGTGCCCTAGGAAAGATGAATCCAGTGTGGACCACACTTTGGCTTCTCCTATATGGGAAGAAGAGAGGCAAGCCAAGAAAGAGATCCATAAGTTATATCTGCTGCCACAACAAGGTTGAGAGAGATGGGGAACATGAGGAAAAACAATCAACTCCCCAAGAGTGTTCACTGGCCCATGCACCACAGCCCTTTTTCCAAAGCTGCCTGACCACAACAGCCAATGTTGCTTTCTGGGGTATGGGATAGGTAAAGTCAACGGTGGAGTCACGACCAAACTTACTGTCCAGGCAGCTGCCCACTTTGCCTATGCCAAGAATTAGTCCTATCACGTGTCCTTGTTACCTGCTCAGGGTTCAAGTCAGCAAGTGTGCTCCCCACACTGTAGCCATTAAGCTAAGGGTAGTGGTGGCCAGATACAAACACAGCCCCACAAGAGCCATGGAGAAGAGAAGGAGGGGCAGGAAGTGAAGGTCTTTCTTAAAAAATACCACTCCATGTAGATTCCCAAATCCCAGCCCTCATGGGAGGACACAAGAGCAAGCAGTGGAAAAGTGTGAACCTGAGTGAGCTGGAGTCCTGCCAAAAGAAGGGTGTTGGACTTGTTCTATAGTAAGTATGAGAGAGAGAGAGATCAAATGCATACACATGGCATTTATCTTCTACAAGGTAATAGGACTCTGAAGGCTGGGAAATCAATCTAATGAAATGCAAACCACTTCCTTTGGGAAGGTTATGTTGATTGTCAACTCAGTTGTGTTCAAATTAGCAAAGAAGAATGTGCCAGATGTTCTAGGAGAGAAGGTTGTAGAGACTGAGGCCTCCAGCTACACTAATCTGTACCACCTCTAGGTGGGTCTGTCAGAATTCCTGTGTTTTTATGAATAAACTATGGTTAGATGATATAGGTGGACTATTTTGGTGCCTTTTGTGAAAAGGACCACCAGCGTGCTTCTGTAGCTGACTGAGCCTCAAGCACACCTGGAATAGCCAAAAGGGGTTGTTACACCCTTTCTGCAAGCAAAAAAACTGCAGCATGATGAGGAGAGTTGAATGGAAAGCCAGTACATGCAAAACACTAACTGCCCTGCAATGCATACAGAACTGCATAAGCACCTACCTACATGAATCACTTAATTTATCTACAAAGAAAAATCCACATACATGCTAAGGTCCAGATGTAAAACTCAGGTCCTGGGGGAGTTAAGAGCAAAATCCCCCCAATTTCAGCACAGGCAGGATCCCGCCCAGCATACAAAGGGAGTCTCAAGAGGCAGCAGGACTCCTGCAGCAAGTTTGGGGTTTTGGAAAGAGGGCTGGAGCTGATCCCCTCTGTTAAGGAAAAGGGACAATCATCTTCCCTGAATGCAGAGCACTCTCCTCAGGGAGGCAGAGCAAGGCCAGCTGTGAAGAATTACAGCCTCACCTTTCAAATTACATAAGGAAGAAAGAGAGATCAGCAGTGTGTTTTTTGTTTCCTTGCTTGCTTTATTTGCCTTATTTTGTTTGTTTTGTTTTGAATTTAGTAGGGAGTGAAGGAGAGTGTTCCTCAGCAAGGTCTCTTACCTGTTGGGTTTTCATTTTGGCTTGGCAGGTGTTTGCTTTGTGCCTTTGCTGTGGCTCAGGAATTCTCTGCTGAGTTCAGGTGGGAGCTTCTCTGGGGTTAGTTCTTCCTGTCTTTCCTGCACTGCTTTCTTTCATAATAGATTTTTTTTGTTCCAGTCAAACTCAAGATCTCTTTAAGGCACTGAAAGCGTAGTCTGGGGGATCAGATGCTGCAGAAAGGCTAAGGAGGAGACCACCCCTCATGGATACTTCAGGGGGTGAGGCCTGGGCAATGCAAAAGCCTATGTGTCAGCTAAAGCCGGATGGCTGAATAAGGGATTGTACGCTATTGCACCTCAGAGCCTGTGCTCAGAAATAATGAACTGGATCCCAGAATATTGAAACACATGCATGTGTGTATATATATTTATCTACTGAACAAAACAACAGTATCTGAAATGATTTTTATTTGCCTTTGGGGTTTTGAGGCTTTAAGGCTCATATTTTCAAGCTTTTTTCTTTTTGCCAGCTTAAAACACAGACTATTCTTATTACTTTTTTAAATGGCAGTTGTGAGTTATACAATTACATGACTCAAATCTGGCACACTTAGGAAAAAGGAAAGCTACTGTGAAACCCCCAAGTCTTACAAATTTGCAAAACCATCCGTGAGATCTGGTAGAGAACTGGTCCCAGTGCTTTGTGTTATGAGCTGGAAACCTCACAACTCCCAGCATCTGTGCAAGTGTCAGGAAGCAGGGGCATAGGACAAGGACTGTTTCCTTGCAGTGGGCTAGCTGGTTCCCTGCCGGGGCACAGCCCTGCCATTTGCTCACTCTCCTGAGCTGCCTGCTGCTGACCAGGACCAGGACAAGACGCTGGATAGCCGAGCTGCAGGTTAGCCCAGTAGGATGCTTTCTAACACTCCCACCCCTGGTGAGGCCTTTGATTTTCTTCTTTCTCCTGCTCTTTGACAGATTTGCTTCTCCTCTTCACGCTTTCCAGCACTCCTTTCCTTTTTTCTACCCCCTAACTGTCACATCTTGCTGAATAGTACAGATTCAGGGTCCTACAGGTCCCCTTATTACTGCAAGATGCAGATCGTGAGATAAACTTCAGCTTATTCAGGGCAGGGGCTGTCACAAGCCATATGGGGGAGAGAGTCATCCTAAAGCTGCCTATAGTGGGAAGAATCGATTATATGGCCCTATGCAAGAGCATCACCCAGAGGCCTCCACAATAAGTGCATGTTTATCCCACTCAAATGTTAGCCCTGTAGTAGTCTTATTTATTTTACTCTTTGCACTGTTACTTACCAATTTCAGCTCCTGGAATATTTGCTGATCTCTTAGATATAAGAAGCAGAGACTCCATACTAAGGGGCCTTTTTCAGCTCTGATGCTGCTCTTGCTTTAACTTAAAGCCACAGCATCCATTGATTCTCAATAGGAGAAATACTGGGTATTCCCATTTCCCTGAGCCACATCCCCCTGTCTGCCTGTCTCTCCTTGCCCCACTTAAACCCATGTTTGAACGGGCAGGTGGTGGCTGTATTTAAAGCCTCAATCTTCCTGGGCAGTGAACCATTACAAACAGCGCACTCATCAGCAGTGCTGGGTTTCTCTGACTGATTGTTTTCTGATTCTGTTTGGCATTTTGTCCTGGCTGCGTAGAAAACTTATTATAAAATCATGTTTGTGTTCCATAGATTATATCTGTGACTCACTCCAGGAGGAGCAAGAAGCATGAGAAGGAGAGTCGGAGGGGCACGGCCAGTGAGGACCCATCGCCGAGGTGGCCCGGGCCAAACTGCAGTACAGTGACAGCGTTTGTAGAGATGAAAATAAGACCCCCAGGTTATCCTGCGGGTAGTTTAGCTGTTCCGCTTCTCCTGACTAGATCCGTGCCACATGCCACAAATAAATGTTCTAAACACAGATTACTTTTATGTTAGATGATTGCAACAGTCCCTGCTGCTATTAAAAACCTGTTAGTCTTTCCTCTGCATAGCCCTGGGCTAGAGTCTGCCATCCAGTCATACTTGCAGCAAGTCCAACAACCTGTGGTAGAACTAGAGAGAATTATTATCAGGTTTTTGCTCATTATTTGGGTTCTGGGAGTACATAAGGTCTGGGAGATGCTGTCTGTAAAGGAGAGAGCCATACCAATGGTTTAGAGCTCTAATCCTTCAAATGGCAGCATGACATGTCATTCTGTGATGTTGAGCCCACTAGAGCAGCAGATAGGATGCCACAACCTTGTCCTGTATTCCTCCAGTTGTCATACTGGGATGCTAAAGGGCCTCTGTCCTTCCACCATCTTTTATGCCTACCCTGCCCTGATCTGTTTCTTCTGAAACGCTCCTGAGTGTGTAAAAACCGAGCCAAAAAAGCAGTGTCCTGTGAGATCAGCTGGGAGTGGCAGCAGAAGAGAAGACACTGTGTTGCATAGGCTGCAAAAATAGACAAACTTTTGCTAGCAGTGCTTTTTCCATCTTCCTCATAGCTACCTTTCCTGAATGCCTCCTAGAAATGCACACAGCAGTATGACTAGGATCTGAGATGCGGCATTCAACCTTCCTTCCCTTGGCTTCTCTCCTGGTGAGAGCTAAACACGTAGATGAGTATTTTGTCAACTGCTCAACACAAACATTCCCAAAACAGCAAGGCATCCACAGGAAAAAGCGAGGAAGGAGAAAAGAGAAAGTACCACCTCTGGAGAAAAAACTAGGCATGGCGTGCTGGAGAGATGGAAACGTTACAGCCACCTCCTTTGCAAAATTGCTTCTGATCTCCAGAGCATGTGCATTTTCAGGAGGGGGCTCCTGTGTAATGCTCCCCTTTTTCCCCATCCATGAGTACAGATGGATCTGCCAACTCCTACCACCCACTTCCACTGCTCATCCAAGTGCTAACGATCCCCCCCGTTCACACGTTGTGGATGCTGGTGGTGCAAGAGTCTTCACTTTGGTGGGGCTGGCCATCTGGAACAACCTTCATGTGTCTCTCCATCTCATTGACTCTTTGTTCCATTTCAGTCTCAGCTGAAATCATATCTTTTTTTCTCTCTTTCCTTGCCTGTGACTCTCTTATTTTCTCCCTCATGCTATCTCTGCTGCTATTTATGATTTTTTTCTGTGTAACTGTCCTATTTAATGCTGCAAAATGGTTGGGGAGGTGCTTTCTGTGAAAGATGTTGTGGAAAGCAAAAGGGTACTGTCAGCTACCGATCACAGTGGGGCTGACTAAACACATCCCAGCATCACAGGAGGTGGAAATTTCACCCCAGGGCCCTGGATAGCCTTTTGCTGCCCGGTAAAGTCAGGATCACAGCTATGAATGAATGAATTCCTTGGAGAAACCGTCAGGAAAATGCTTATGGAGATTTCTGACTAAAGCAAGCAGCCTTTAGGATCAGACAGGGAGCTCCAGTCCCAGCACGGAGCTTTGAGCATTACTTACTCCAGAAAGGCTCAGTGCCCTCTCCTGGAGGAGCAGGCTGAGATGTTACCCGTGCTATGATACAGCCTCACTAGTGAGACAGACTTTGTCCAAGGTGGAGCACGCTTTCTGGAGCCCATAGACTCTATGGTCTCACCATTTCTAGAAACTCCGAGATCTGCAGGAGCCAGACTACTCCCAGCAAAACATGATGAGCCTGTGAAGCTGCTTCCTACACGGGGATTTTTTAATCACATGAACGCCATGCTGCAGCTGGTTCTGGGAAGGCCTCTGCCCACACACTAAATAGATTCTGGTGTGGTGCACTGCTTCTCTATGGAAACCGTACCCTGCATTTCTCTCTATAGGATTTTTCTCATTTCAAGCCCCATGATAAATTAACGAGAAGAGGTTTTCTTTACACCAACCATAGGAGAGACTCTTTTCTGTACTCGATTAATCTTTAGTGATCTATATTAAATATTTATCTGAAGAAACGAGGCCTGTATTGCAGCAACATTTTCTATTATGAGACTTTATCATATCAAAAGATATTTTCCTGGTGCTGACTTGTTTGTATATACCCAGCCAGAATTTCTGATGGAAGGGCATCTTTTTTTTTTCCTTTCTATCCCAGTGACCTTTTCCCTCCATAACAAGCTGCTGATATGTTAGAATTTACTGGGTTATAAACATTTTTTATCGAGTAGGAGGAAGCTGGGTGATTTGGCATCAGCTTTCCTAATAAAACCCAAGGGAGAGGCTGTGATGTTTGACACCAATAAAGGCATGGAAGAAGCTGCAGCGTTCTGGGATGCTGGTCACAAATGACAGTGGGAGTCGGTGAGAGCATTGGTCACGTACTTTGCCACTGCTGAGGCACTTTCGGAAGGAGGCCAGCGAGCTGGTACTGGAAAAGTAGCCGGGAAGGATGTGGTAAAGGGCTCCTCTGTTACCGATGTTACCAAGAATGTGTGACCTATTGAGGGGAGAAGGGAACTGGGATTCCTAAACCATCTTTTCCTGGAACTGGGAGATGAAGAGACACTAAATAGCTGAAAAACCTAAGAAGGGTTGGGGACCTTGGTGCTGGGTTCAGGTACTGGTTCTACAAGAATGCTGAGCACTCCAGACATGCTTTGGTCTTGAGTCAGTGGTTGACTTTTCCCTACCTGAGACAGACCTGGTGTAGGCTGTATATAAACAAAATAATAATTATTTGTATCGATGTAGTCTTGAAAGGAAACCCAGCCATGGAACTGTGCTTGTGGCCCCAGGTGCTGAACCACCATGCAGCAGAAAAGATGGTCCAAGTTCACCAAGAGCTCACAGTCTAATACGCCTCTGCCTCACAAGGGAGTTGTGATTTCAACTGGTCAATAACTAACTCATTCCACAAAAGCCTGCATAAATCATCTCATGACTGGATATACACACACTATAAATGTTTAGCCCTGATAATATATGACTGAGCTATTATTTTGACAAATATGCTTGTGAATAATGTATTTGATGAACTGCATAATATTTTACTAATGATAAATTTATTCATTTGAAACAAACAAACAAACAAAAAGCAGCCCTTTTCTGCTATCATAGGGAACCCTAAGTAATGGCTATGAAGAGCTTTGGGATCCCTGGATGATCTATGCCTGTTATTACTCCCTTTATCATTGTGTATTTCTAGTGATTTATTAACACAGATAATAAATCTATGGCTCAGCCTCATTTAAGATTGTGACAGTTCCTGTTCAAAAGCCACTGTTTTTTTTAATGCCTACTAATGTCCACAGGAATTTGGCAGTTGGGCAATTGAAAACCCTACAAAGTACTAAAATACCTTTTTAAAGTCCAGGCCAAGCTTCTTTAAATCGTCATCTGCTTCTTCCATCTAGAGATAGGAGCGTTGTGGTTGGGAGTCATTTTGGTGGGGCTAGTTACTAGAAGCAGGCAATCTGTAAGGTTTACTTGAGCATTGCACTGGCTGTAGTTCTCCCTCTCCCTCTCTCTTAATTCCATTCAGAAATATAATTTCTGTGAGTTCACAGAGAAGATGAAGGACCTACGGAGCAAGAGCGCTTCCTCAGAGCTTTTCTGCAAAAGCGGGCTGATTGATTACAGACTGGAAGCTGCTCCAACTTCCCTTCCTAAATGAAAAATTGAGAGCTCTTAAAAACTGAATAAAATATGCCATTCTAAGAAGGATTTCCACTGGCATAAGCACAATAGGAGGTAGTGGTAAGTTGCTCAAAATTTCTGTGTGCACTGGCTAATCCGTTACTTCTCAGTCCCTTTGCACTGTCCCCGTGGCACCTCATGGTAACTCATCTGTAATTGGTAAGGACTTTAACTGTGTGTCTCCAGACAAAGCTTAAATTGCTCACGTTCAGGAGAGCTCTGACTTCAGTTCTTGCTAGAGCTGTCCAGGAGATTATTCCTTTTTGTAGTTACTTTCAGGGCTTCAGAATCTGGCTTTGTTCCATGCTGGAAGAATCTGGAACAGCTTGTATTTTTTTTCACTAGACAAAACTTCGTCAAAATGGCTCATTCCTTAGATCTCTCTCTTTCACCGTAGTCACTAGTGACCAGAGAGCCCAGGACTTCAAAAATATGTTGAAACCAATTCATCAGCTTGAAACACTAGTGATAACAAAATAAAACATTTTGAGGAAAATACTCTCTATCTCGCTGAGACAATATTCTTACGGCTAAAAACAAAAGGCTTTGTCATTTGTCTCCCCCGTTCCTTCCAGATTTACCCAGGTCTCCTCCTCTTTCAGTGTATGATCCTCAGTTCTATGAGAACACACCCCATCCGAGTGGTAAAAACACTTATAAGACCCTGACAGGGGGCTGAGCAACCTGTTTTCCAGCTAGTGGACAGCAGCTGTGCATATAATGTCCTTGCCTTCCAAGGCTGATCCACAGCTGTACAGGAGACAATCACTAATGGAGTTGATTTGTTCAAATGGGCAGATAAAGCATTATGGTTTTTTTTTTAAAGTCATGATGAAAATATCTCAGTCCTCAGGAGTGAAAACATTAAGCCTGTTTTTATGACTCTCCTGCAGAAGAAAACGGAGTCCAAAAACAGTCGGCCAATTATCCTGTAAGTTTATGAATTTAACTTCTTCCACATTCTTTATTCCTCCTTTGTCATGTACTAGAATACCTGATTGGACTCTTTTCTGTCCCTGCTATAGAGCTATTTCATGGGAAAGTATTTTCAGATCTCTTTTTATCCACCAAGGGCCATGTGAGATACTCCAGCCACCCTAATTTCTGAGTGCATCTCAAATAATGATCACGTATGCACAGAGGCATGTATGAGATTTGTGAGCAGCCTGAGCATAGTGTGCTCTGCTATCTTCCAGCTCTCCAGTATGCGTGACCTATAAACTGAATGTGGACGGCCAGGGTCAATAATATGTCTGTGGAAGGCAAGTTCACCACATATAGTGGTGGTGTCTACCCCCTTTCATCTTGCCATAGGAGTGTTCCTGTCTTTGTAGGGGTGTGTGCAAATATTCCAGGGATAAAGTGCCCATATGCGGTGCTTAAGCTTCTTAGAATCATAAGAACAGGTCACTGCATTATCCGAATGGCTTTCTCCCCCTTCAGATCAATTAAGCTCATCTGAGATTATCAAATGATTAGCAAAACATCAGCTCTGATATTACTAACACAGTTATGTGTTTGTTCAGTGTGCAATCTCATAGTAGGGTGGAAGACTCTAGAATGTATTTCTCTTTGGGTTTGCAGCGCTATTGCTCGGTGACTTGCTTTCCCTGCTTATGGATGCAGACGAGGTTTACTATTATGAATCACCTCACAAAACTACCTTCAAACTGAAATTTAATAACCTAAGCATTATGAAGATCAATATTATGGCTATTCTCATTCATATGATTAGCACTAATATCATTTTGGGAAATATTTGTGCTGCAGCAGTGACTAGAGACCTGGATTAGGAGGAGATCCTCATGATCTATACAGAAGACAAGACACTGTTCTCTCCAGCTGTGTACTGAAGTGCAATACTCCATCTCGGAGTCTCCATGGGTTTGGATAGTTTATGTAAGTTATCCAATAAGATAACAAACCAGCCTTACAATCCCTACAGCCATACTGCTAACTGTTTGAAAATCATGAGTCAGGCTCCAAAAAAGAATTAAGAGATTGGTTTTAAAATTCATGAGACTTTTTAAATCAGATAAACTTTAAGGGCTTTTTTTTTCTTTTTTGCCTTCTGCTTTTTGACTATGTAGGAGTCATATTATCAAATTTTCCTCTGCAATTATGAGGGCCATAAACTTACTTTAAAAACTGAGTTGAGACTCTTACATAATCACAGGACACTAAAAGTGGGGGCTTTGAAGACACGCTAAATAGTCTTGAGATACAGTTAGTCATGTGATTTGGCAACACTCAACTGCTGAACTGGTATGGCACCTATTTCAAATATCAAATACTCCCAAGAAACAGTTGGGAGTCCTTTGGCAGGTGGGGGAGAAATCTGAGACTTTCGCAGTCTGCTCATGAATGAGGGGGAGCGAAAGGCAGGGAGGGAGACAAAAAGCAAGGAGAACATTTTCTTCTGGTAGGGACTCTTCATCTAGCTTTAACCAGGGATGAAGCAACCTTATTTTCTATTTTCCTTTCTCTCCTACCTGCTCTTAACCAGGACCTCTTATTAGTGTTGTAGAGGCTGTGTGGCAGGACTCCCCAGGGAGAACCCCAGACATTTGGAGGGCAGTAAAAAGTAACATTCTTTCTGTTTTTTTTTTTGCTCAAAAGCTGGACGCTAACACTGAAATATTTAATGCTGAATGCTCAATAGGCAGGTTTTCCTTTGCCAAAAAGGATAAGAATGAATATGAAGGAAAGGGGAGAAAAAGCAAAGCAAGGCTGGGCTGGGCTATATGGACAATGGAAATAATTTTGCCCTCCTGATAATGCTCACTTTCATTTAGTCCTTTCTTCCACCTCCAGGTAGCTGTGGGGCGGTAGTGTTGCTGTCTGGTCAGAGTGTTTGTGTTCTTGTCTGGATCGAATCCCCTGGGTAGACTGCCACTGTCAGCTACTGAAATCGGTGCTTAAACTCAATCTGTGCTCCAGGAACTCTCAAAATGAGACCAGCCAGTGAGTAACAGTCCATGAAACCGTTGCTTGCAGCTTGCAAAGGGGCACTTTTATTGTGGAAACTAGATCTCTAGCCACGTCAGCACAGCGCTGAGTGTCTGGATGCTTGTAAGAGCTACTGCTAAGCCAGTCAGAGCCCAAAGAGAGGCACCAGCTATGAGTTACAGTGGAACAGCTCTTCCATTGATTCTTCTTGACACTCATTCATGGGAACGAGAGGTTATTGCAGTATCAGGTGTATCTGAGTCTCCAGTTCAGTCCCTGGTATGTTGGCTGAGAAGGTAGCCATCAAATAAAGTTCTTCTTCCATGAACCTTGCCAAAGGCATTTTCTCGGGAGCTGGAGAGCATCCAGAGGTTTCTCTTTAAGTGGCCTTCTCTGAAATGTCTAGTTGCTCCCTGCCTTTGCTGAAACTGTAGGCTGGCAGAAAGCACGCCTATGGAAGCGTAGACTTTCCGACCAGCAGGTGTTGAAGGGTGGCATGCCATACAGGCAGAATAAAGGAGTCCCTTAAATCTGTGGCTGAGGAACTCCAAGAGGCAAAACACCTCCTGCAGTAAGCCTGGAGCAGAGGACTTCCATGTTGCCGCTTAAAAATTGCTATGCGCCAAAGGCATAGGTTAGCCTGTAGGAACATAGTGGCAGCCAGCTAGCCCTTGCCACGTCTAGATGATGGCTGTGCACAAGCAGAGGCTGTGTTAGCATTAGCATTTGCTCCAGCAAGACTCTGTGCGAGTCATGCACAGCAAGGGAGGGCATCCTGGTGTAATTTTAGCAAAGTTTTTAGGGAGACTCTCCCTTCCTCAGCTAGAAAGACAAATTTCCATTGCAAGCAGAAGCACAAGAAGGCCTGATCTGGTTGGAAATTTGTTGTCATGGCTCCTTCTCCCAGCTGCTTATCCCTCTGCTGGGAGCTGTCTGCACATTAAAGCAGTTGTTGGTTGCAGACAGGTCATGTTTCCAAGCTTTGCTTTGCAGTCATAAGGGCTAGAGACTCTTCCCTCCCTCCCTGCTCTCCTTTCTTAATTAAAGCTGGGTTTCTGATGTCATCACATGACTGGAGGAGCAGGGCCCCCAGGCAAGCATTTATTGCTCCGAGTTGTCAGGGGGACTTTGATTTAGAAGCTTAGCAGGTACTTTAGAGAATCCCATCCCTCTGCTACGCCCCAGCCTGGCCTTGCTCACGGATGCCTGTGTCAGACCTCGAGGCTTGCCTTTCAGGACCCGCTCTAGAGCAGACTGGGGGCTTTACCACGCTGCAGAAAAATCAGGATGGGGAGGCTCTCAGTCCTGTTGAAACAGCGCGTTTAGAAAGTCAGGCAGCTGCGAAGAGTCTAGCAGGGAGGGAGGGGAAGCCGGCATCCTCCTGCAGCCTGCACTGCAGTTTGCTTCTACCCCAGGCAGGCTCCGTGAATGCAAATACTGCTGAGATCTGCCAGCTCCAGTTCTGCCTACCCTTCTCTCCCCACTCTCTTTTCCCTCTCCCCATCAGCATTTCTCCCCTGATAGGATTTATTTAACCAGAAAAATTTGCTCCCTGGTGAAGGGAACCTCGTTGCAGCTTCCGGCAAATGCTTCGCTGTCAATGGCTGCGTTGGGGTGGAAATCTGTGAAGCGCGATGTGTGTGAGATTGGCTCTGGCTGCCCAAGACAGAGAGTGTCCAGGGCACGTTCAAGGCTTGGTCATCAGCTAACAGTGTCCTTAGTGACCAGACCCAGCACAGGGCGGTTGGGCATTGCCTGAACAGTGGCTCTACCCCCTCCCCAAGGAGAAGTGCTGGTACCACGTGCCCAGTTACCTCTGTAGAAGTACGGCTGCACTGAGCTGCCCGTGTGCTGTGTCAGCTCCTGCTGCTGTGCCCACGCCACGTGTGCCCATGGGCGTACTGGATTTCACATTGCCTGGAGAGGAGGTCCTTGTGCAAAGGGCTGGCCCAAACCCTTTTCGCATCCTGCTCCAGGCAAGGCTGATTCCTAGATTTCCTTTCAGGAGATATGTCCTTGGGTTCTGTGCCTGCAGGTAGACAGATAACATGGCAAAACAGCCTGCATGGCTCTGACTGCCCCAGTGGGACACATCGTGTTCCATTTACGGAGCCTGGTGGGTGGCAATCAGCAAAAAAGAGAGGAAAAAAAAGCATACTTTTGGAACCCAGGGGAAACATTAGAGGGATCCAGAAATAGAAACCCCCCTATAATAGGTACAGTCATGCCATCTCCCAGTGCTACTGGTGCCAGAACAAAATTATTCCATGCATCTAACAGGATGACTTTTTTTTTTTAATATAACAGCTTCTCTGCTGAAATAAGCATCTGCCTGATTTAAAAGCAGAATTAATAATCTGCTCACAAAAAAAAAGAGTGAAGGCTTCTCCTTGGCTTGTTAGCCTTTAAAATGTGCTCCCAAACCACTGGACCGTAGTCTGCTAGTCTGACGAATTCAGAGACGAACGAGCAGAGTCACTGCAGTCGCGGCTTGCTAGGGAGCAGCCTTGGGAGGCCTGCTGGGAAAAGCCCTGCACTTGTCACACAGAGGCAAAAAGATCCCCCCGGTAGGCAAGGTCTCAGAGGGGGCTGTGCAGAAAGCTGCCTCCTAGCCCAAGAGAACGCAGATCTCCTTTGGAAGAGTTCAGTGACTAAAAATATTTGTCTATGCTGCTTCTGGGATTTATTGAGAGCATGGTTAAGATATTTCACTCCGGATTCAGAATTTTTGTGCGTTGGCTTGTACTATGCAAAACTGTGCTAAAGCTCAGCTGATGAAGAGCTCACCCGAGTCAGCAGACAGGGCAGCCCGTTACTCATATGCCTTGCTAGGCAACTAGCTCATGCACAAGCTTTTCTTGGTGCATCCTAGCCGTGGGTGCTCTATCAGGAGGTGAACTTAACAGCTAACGTTGCATCTGCAACGCTCCCTGAGGCCTGGGTGTGAGCTGCCACGTCAGAGGAGGGTTTGACCCTTCTCAGAGCTCAGCCAGATGTTGCGTTCCAAGACTGCAGCCATTTGGGGTCTGTCAAAGGCCGGCGCCATTTATCCTTCCATTTGCCCTCTGTTCTCAAGAATATCGAAGAGAGGGAGGGTTGCATACTTCTGTCAAGTCCCGCAGCTGCCCATGACGTGCTGAAGCCGTTGCCATCTGAATCCAAACAGC
Organism: Dromaius novaehollandiae; assembly: GCF_036370855.1. Taxonomy (NCBI): domain Eukaryota; kingdom Metazoa; phylum Chordata; class Aves; order Casuariiformes; family Dromaiidae; genus Dromaius; species Dromaius novaehollandiae. The sequence continues at coordinate 6,424,704 of NC_088117.1, forward strand.
CAGAGCAGCTGCTCCTCTGGCCTAGGCGAAGGCCAGGCTCCTTGTCTGTTCAGCCCTGCGGCTCCCAGGACTAAATGCTGTTCAGCTCAGGCCAAGTCATTCCTTGCCATCCCCCATGCCTGCCTGTATTCTGCTTATGCAAATATATTAAAAGCTTTCATACGCAGGGAGACGCATTATGCAGGGGATGTAGCAACACCGGTCCCTGAACTGCATGAAGAATGAAGGTTGTGGGTAAACGAGAGGCTACGTGGTAGAATTGGCTGGTTTACGCCCATCTCTTGAATGGCTTGTGTTTGCCAGGCTGCAGTGTTAGAGCTGGTGAGACAGGAATGTAAACCGTGGCTTTCTTGTAAAGTAACATAAACTTGTATTAATGTCATTTTTAGATTAACATTTACATTGAAGGGAACACTGGAAGGCTTCACTGTTTACCTGCACTATGGAAATTGATTTAAATTTTTGGTTTACACACATTTATTTACAAGGCATTTACTGATTACGAACCAATGTACATCACTCGTTTACATGCATAAACTATGGAGATTTCTTCTTTTTTTTGCCATGCAATGCTGTGCAGATTTCCATTGTTCATTCCACACCGAGGCAAGCACCTCCTTTCATCTCAGCTCCCTCGTCCTTCAGCTGCTACGCTGCCTCTCCTAAAAAAGCCTTGCCTCTGACTAGAAAACATAAAAGTTGATGTCCCCTTTAAACTGATAGCGTAAAAACCTAATAGGAAAACCTTGTCAGCAGAACTTCAGCATGACTAAAAAAGCCAAAACAAAGACTAAAAAGCCTAACAGTGACTATCAATATTTGTACCAGCACAAAGCATCACCTTAATGCTGTTTGAGAAGAACCTTCGCGATGCTTTCTTGGATGCTTCAGGCATCCAAACAGCTGGAGTAGGACTGAAAACTTGCCAAGATATGTGTGTGAGACAGGCACAGAGATGGTCCCCGTGGTGTACGGTTCGTCTCAGTCATCAGCACCCGGCTGCGCTCAGAGCAAGCACAAGCGTTACCACAGCCGCAACCGCACCACTTCGTCCCGGTGGCACCTCCCTCGCCCAGTGGCACTGGGGAAAAAAATAAGCTCTTTCTTTCTTTATCCTAAGGTGCTAAAAGCTGAACCCAAGGGAAGTCAAACCTGAACACTAGGGAATTTTAAGATTTCAAAGTCTCAGAGTGAGCAGTACAGCCAGCCAATCTTTTTTTTTTCTCCCTTGACTGTTTCAAGGACATCAAAACTATTTGCAAATTCAAGATAAACTGAATGAGCAAGTTCAAAAGCAAACAGCCAAATAAAATATGCTCAAAATCAAAATGTTTCATTTTTGACATTTTTTAAATGATGTTAGTCGATCTTGTGTTTTGAGGTGATTTTTTATGCCTTGAAAATTGGGGAAAATTATTGTTTTCACTGGATTTAAAACAAACAAACAAACAAACAAACAACAAAGCTTAAACATTTCACTGAACCTAATATGAAATATTTTGATTTTTTCATTTTACTGAAAAGTTGAACAAATATCCATTTAAGAGCAACCCTTTTTAACGTTATTTTTGTTCAGTACTGCCAGTGAACCACAAAATCAATTATTTGTACAGCTTTAGTGGCCAGTAGATTAAATTCACTGCAATAGAGAGACACCAAAAGGAGTCAATGAGGAGTAGAGAGAGATGGAAGAAAAAGAATGGGGTGAAAAAAATGGTGAGAGCAACTCTAATAGATTGTGTCTCTGCCAAAACATAGCATGTAATTTCACAGTCTCTTTAACGCAACTCCAATCCACATTGCTGCTGAAAACAATACTCTCACCAATCCCTTTCCTGCCTCCATCTGCCTATTCCCAGCTCTTTACTAGGATCTCACCACACAGTGAACAAGATTAGAGAAATGATCTGGCTGAAAATTAACTTTTTTTCTTTGTACTTCTTTCTGGCCAACTGACTTTTCAGCCAGATCAGCTCCTCAGTAGTATTAGTCACAGGGTTACATGGAACGTGCCTGGAGGGTCTGGTCAGGAAAGGCAAATCTTTTTTATTAGAAGCAGCTAAAAACAGTCATAAAAGCTCGAGTTCACTAGCCAGTTTGACCAAATCCAGTGCCTGCATTTAGGAAATGCATTCTGCTTTCATTTAGAAATAGTAAAAGCTTATAATGCTCCCAGCCAGATGACCTGGGCAAGCAGCCTTATAAACACTGGTTCCCTCTGCGTAGGGCCTGGGGGAACTGGGCATCACTGATGTGCTAGAACAGCTGGACAGATTCTCAAGCAAATAAATTGGTGAGTTTTCATCGAAGTCAACAGCCTCACATATTTATGTCACGGAGAATCTGGCTCATTGTTTTTAATTTGTGGTGCTATAAAACTTTGAAAGTTTTGTGAGACAGTTTTGTGAGACAATATATTTTTTTCTTTTTTTTTCCTCCAAGGGAAAATTTAAGCAGCAGAAAAGCGTATGCATTTCTAAGTCAACTGTAGCCCGCGCTACGTGCACAGTAAAGATCCTTGTTTCATGATAATTCTCTTGCTCCTTCCAGAGGGAATGACACATTTAGAGAGCACGTAGCCGCTCAGATCTGTGGGTTTGTTATGACTAAATAAAAATCTCCAGTGAGGCCAGAGCTTCATTTAGTAGTGTGAATCCCTTTATGAGCATGCAGTTTAGTGTCCACTCTAAATCAGAAAACACAGAAATGTTGGTCAGAAGGGCCCGTGGGGGTCCCCAGTCCTGCCTCCCACTCGAAGCAGGACCATTGACAGCTCTCAAGCGCGTCGCCCGTGGCTTTGTCCAGCCAAGCCCTGAGAACCACTGAGGCTGGAGATCCCCCTGCCCTCTCTGGTGACCTGTGTCAGAGCTGCACCACCCTCCTCGGGAAGCAATTTTTTGGGGAAAAAAAAAAGTCAATTTTCTTTCCCCAGGCACCATCCCAACCAATTTATAGCTAGCTTCACCAGCCAGTTACTCGGTCTTTCCCGTCTCAGGAGCTGTAGTTTCCTTTTTATATATCCAGGGACCTAACTCTAAATAATATGTGCAAGAGGTCAGTTTGTCCTGTTACTCTAAGGGCAGAGGGATGGGACAAGACAGACTGATTTTTTGTCACATCCACCACTAATTTTTTAATCCAATGGTACATTTCAACCACACTTGGTGGAGGTCTCGACAGTATTTTGTTTTTATCTGCTTCATGAAATAAGGCAGCCTATGAATGATCCCACTGTGGGAGAAGCCACAAGGCGCAGGGATCTCCCTTTTGCACCCCCAGACCTCTGCAGGGGACCTCACCCTCCTGCTCTGTTCCAGACATTCGGATTTCCCTGCTTCTACTGCCAGTTCGGGAACTGGAAGAAACGCCCACACATGGAAAATCCATATCTCTCCTTGCACATTCCCAGTCCCCTTCCAGCCCCTTGTGGTCACCCACTGCATACTGCTGTCGTCTCTTATTTCCAGATGTCTCACAGCTTTTAATTAACTCTCCTCAATGTCCTAGATCAGACAAATACTGTCATCTCCCTTTCACAGGGAGGGAAACTGAGGCACAGAGACATGCGCTCACTCTCCCAAGGCCACAGCATGAGCCTGGGGCAAGAATACACATAACACCTATGTTATTTCTCTGCCAGTCTGCCCGTGAGCCCTGTCGGGACAGGCGTGTCCTGTCCCTGCCTTGCTGTAGGAAACCTGGCAGTGGGTTGATATCAGATATTTGCCAGCCTGTCCACCTGGCTGGCCGAGACCATGTCACCACTTCTCTCTTTGCCTCCTGTCTCACCTCTGTCACCAAACAACCAAATCTCATTTTTCTGGAACTTGCTAAACTGAACAACATCATTAACTAAATACCCTTGTGTCAATGCTTCTGCTACAATAGTTGCACTGTGTATTCAAGTGTTAAGTCTACTGTTTCTTTTGCTTTGTCTTACACACGAAAAATCAGTTTCTGGGAGGAGGAAAAAAACAGCCAACACAGCACTGTACTTCAGAAAAGTGGGCTGAAGCTGTTACCTACTGTGTTGTGGTAACAGGAGTGTTTTCTAGTCTAAACAACACTGCCCTAGTCCCAAAGTCAAGCCAAGCTGAGCTTCATCTGTTTTCTTGCCTTTGTGCAGTACCTCATACCTAAGGCTCTCATGGTTAGGAACAACAACAGGGATAGTCATAATGAATATTCAGACATCCCACAAACCACTCTCAGCATCTGCCATCGTATCTGCATTAGCATCAGAGTGCACAGATAATGATCAAAGCAGCATTTTCCTGCCAGAGGCCCCCCTAAACCAGCCTTATTAGTGTGATTCGATGCTGATTAATGTGTCTCCTTAATGCAATTGTATCTACCCCTACTGTCCATGATTCAATATAAAATTCCTCCCCTTCGTTTTCCTTTCTCCAAATATTGCATGCAATGTGCAAACCTTGACTGAAGACACCAGGAAAAAAGGTGGTTCAAGATCTGGGAAAAAGAGGCCTAAAATCTGCTAAAATACAATATACAGAAGGAGAGAATGTGATCCATTTAGCCTTTGGAAATGGTAACAGAGAACTGCCTTTCTATGCTAGGATGGTGGACCTGGATTTAGGCATCCTACGGAAAAGCTGTGCTGTTCTACAGGAACTTGGCCTGCTGCTGACAAATACCTGGATTTCAGTTGTTTTAGTCTGGTGGTGTTTCCTTTTGAAAGTCACCTGAAAAAAAATGAGAAAATTCTTCATTTTGCCTTATGTTGCTGCGTAACATTGACAGTGGCTTTATCTCTGTGGCCTTTCAGTGTAAATGACACAGTTCTAACGTGCTGTGTCCATGTTCCTGCACGGCAAGACACTGGGGAAATCACCACTAAACAAGTGACAGTGTTCCAATTAGAGACGGGTGAGGTCCTCTCCCTGATTTCACATCCGCTCCAAAACCTTGGTCACCGTGGCTGATTGGAGTTCTGCTGCTATTGAAGAACATGTGTAGTTGGGGAAAGCCTTATTCACCAAAATCCCAAGTCCCCAGAGGAACAGCCTGGCTGAAGAACAAACTAACTGACCAAAAAAATCTGGGAAATAAGGAGTACTGAAAGAGAAGACTGTAAAGGAAAATCCCATGCTCCAAGGCAGCTGTGTTCCTAAGGAAAGGAGTGATGCCTTAATGCAGAATATGTGCATCTCCTAGCCTAGTGCAAAAAGCAATTATCACTTGGGAGGAAAGTGACTTCTACATTAGAATTAAACAGTTGACAAAATCCCAACAGCTTTACAGATTATTGAAGTCAATTTAAATAGCCCACAAAATGAGATTTTCCCACTGTGGGTTTCAGTAAAATGGCATGTTCTTGATAGTGCGTGCGCTCAGAGTCCAGTTTTTAACTGCTAAAAGTGGCTATAGCTCCACTAACTCACCACAATTAGACTGATTTTGACACTGCTTAAAAAATGCGTGGGTCCAGTTTTAAAGTGACTGGTCTCACAAATGAGGCCAGGTAATAAAAACAAACAGCCCTTCAACTTCTCCTACCTAATGGCTCCATCTTCTCCACTAAAGCCAGCAGGGCTCCCTCCTCCTCCTCAGCTGACTGCAGTGGGAGCAGAAGTCAGTCCCAGAGTGTACGTTTCCAAACTGCTCAGCTCCCAGCAGCTTGAACCATGACACCTGCAGATGGATTTTCCAATGCTCTCCGCTCCCTCCCTCAGACCAGAGCATGATGTTTGGCCAAGAGACACTTCCCTAGATGCCCTTTTCAGTTTTCCCACATCTTTGTGGATTCTCTGCCTCCCTCCTCTGCTGGCCTCTCTCTCACCTCCAGTTTCCTCTGTGAATGATGAGTTCTTTAGTACTGCCTCTGCTTGACTCAGAGGTTCCTTCCCTGTGATGCTGCCTTCAACTTGTGACTATCTGCAAGCCCCTTCTCTGAGTACTCTCCACACCCACGAGACTGCAGGGCATGCAGAATGCTGCCACTCATTTTCTCACATGTCAGAAGTAGGACATCATGTCCTCCCCCTTCTAGATGTCCTTGGATAAATGCCTTGGCAATACCTAGTTGAAATGGAGTAAAACAGATCCTTTTTCTAGGTATAACACTCTAGTCTGAAACCCTTTTCTCAGTTTTTTAACCTGTTGTGTGCTACTAGTGATGTATCACATAGGTATTATGTGTCCTGCCATCCTTCTCCTTGTAGTTTCTTATCCAGCCACTACATGATCCACTATGCTGGAGATCAGAGCCTTCTCCTGTGCAGTCCTGCCATGCGCAGCACCTTCCTCATCTGCTTCAGAGAGAGCTCTGTCCCTCCCAGTATTCCTGCTGTCATTCACCCCACATCTGAGCAGATAGCTTGTATCCCTTCCTTCCTTATGTGAAAGGGGAGACACTGGGGACCTTATTTATATCTTTCATCCTGGAATATTTCATTAGATATTTAAAACTACAAAAGTCGTCTTTTTGAGGAGAGCATGTGTATGAGAAGGTATAACATACAATAAGGTTGGATGTCGTTGCAATCATCTCCTCTGCAGATCGATGTTCCTGACTGGGAGGGTCCCTGAAAGCAAGCTTTAACTGAAGTGTGAGGAAGACAACATGTGTTCTCTGTCTTCAACAGCACAGAAAGAAGGGAATATCCAATAAAATGAACAGGTCGCAGTTTTCCAACAAACAAAAGGAAAGGGTATTTTTTGCACAATGCAATTATACTATGAAACTCATTGGCACAGGAGAGTATGGAGACACAAATTCTAAACTGGATCAAAAGTGAATTAGAAAAATTCAAAATTATCTGTTAATACCTATTAAAAACAGAGTCAGATGTAGCTCCCATGAGCTGGGAGTGCCTAAACTCCTGGTCTTTTGAAGCTGGTAGTCTCCCATGAGAAAGATCACACTGTTTGTTCCAAAAAGAGAAGCCTGAGATAAGCCTTCAAGTTCTTAGCACTCTCCTACAAACACACTGGGAATTTGTTCCTCAACCCACAGTAGACAAAACTAGAAGTCACAGGCTTAATGTGCAGCAGAAGCGATTTTAGCTCCTTTACGAAGGTGGGGACAGTGAAGCCGTGGAATGGGTTGCCTGCGGTGGGTGTGAATTCTCTGTCACGGGAAGCCTTTCAGAAGAGGTTACCCACAAACCTCTGTCAAATGTGACACAGGTATGGCTGATCTTGCCTTGGGGAAGAGGCAGGGATTAAATGACCTCTCAAGGTCCTTCCAGCCCTGTTTCTCCATGATTCTCAGCGACAGGATCCTGGGCTTGATGGATCTCTGGCCTGACCTGCAGTGACAGTTCTTAGATGTGTCTGAACACATGCATTGCATGAATTTCCCTCCCACTACAGCCCCTGTAGATTGCTGCGGTGCATTCAGGGCTGAATAGCTCTTTAGCAAAGGGCAGGGCTGCTGCCAGGGACACTGCATGGGACAGAGATTTGCACTCCCAGCCAGACTGTATGCTGTCAGGGAAGCTGGGGGTATACCTGGAAAAAAGTCTCTTAAAAAAAGCATGTTTTCTCTGCTCCTGTGTGCAGCAAAGTCAGCGAGACATCATTCAAGGAAATGTGGCAGCATAATTTCTAGTTTTTGGGGCTGTTTCTTCCCCTCTGGGCTATTTTGAATGACGAGGACAAGATGGGACGGTGTCTCCAACCCTTCCTAATCTTCTCTCACTCCGCGGTCTCGTGCGAGGGGAGGGGATGCTGCACTCCCTGGAGGCCACGGGATGAGCTTAACTCATTTTTCTTCCCCACATATAGATAATGTCTAGCATGCTGCTACTACTCTGCAAGTGCTTTTGGCTTTCTGCCCATGGGAAAATACTGCCTGCACACACATGTTTTTTCTGTTACCCCCCGATAGCAGTGTGCATGTGTCTGTGTGCATGTTTGCAGTAGGCTATTAACTACTGCTTTCCTACCTAATAGTTTGTGTAGCTGTGTTTGCAAGTGTCTTTCAGAAATGCAACAGGACTATATAATTATGTATATGTGCACATGTCTATGAGAGTTTTGCAGTCTCTTATGGTTTTAGCCTAAATCTCATGGCACTTGCTGACTTATTCCCCTTCCCTCCAAAACACCTGTTGCTGTAATATGCAGCTCATATAAACATCTCAGCATTTCATATTAAAATAAAAAAAGAAAAGTATGTTTCTAGGTATCACAGCTTCCAAGAAGAACTTGAAACAGGTAAGAGCAAAGGCTTCAAAACCTAGAAGGCAAAGAAAAATCCTAATTCTGCCTATTCTCTTTAGTTTTTTAATTGAATGACTTTTAAATCAAGCTTGTAATTCTGGAAGCAAGTCTGATTCATACAAGGAGATAAACTGCAAAGGCCTGTGGCAGGCAGAACACAGTGATGGTGCATGCATAGCAGCATGAGAACTAATGTACTGAGGTGTGTCTCGGCATCTTTGTGCCTGTTCCTGCCTTGAACCTTAAGCTGTTGGAAGTGCACAGGCATGAGTTTGGTATGGAAGACTGGTCTGCCCATAGATCCATTCATTCTGACAAACATGTCTGTGCATCTCTCTGGCTAATCTGTCCCCACATGAGAAGTACACCCACACCTTTGGCCCCTCTCTGTCTTGATGTCTGCTGTGCTCATTGCCATGGTCCCACAGTGCCTTCATCTCACTATCACAGCATTACATCTGGGTCTTTGAAGCAACTTGCATTGCCAGCTGAGGGTGGTGGAAAACCAAAGAAGCATTTCCAAGTGGAATGGGACAATGACATGTCTCACCATTGACTACAAGCCTTGACGCTATGGAAACTAGCTGTGTTCCACCACCTAACAACCCATCCAAGCTATGAGTGCTGTAGAGAACCAACATACCTGTATATTTTATATCTGGTTGTAAATCCTTGACGATGTCTTTCCACAAAGGATAAGTAGCTCCGTGAGTGGTGGAAAGGCCCCCTGTCTGAAATAAGCCAATCAAATTCCTTGGAGACATGTTGGTTGGTAGCAGCTGGGTCCTGGTGGGAGGGCTGTACTAGTATATGGTCCCATATAAACAGGAGGTAGAGGAACTCAACAAGCCTCCAGTTCATGCTTTTCTGTCTGCCTTTTTCCTCTCATTCTTGCTCCATTCTGTGGAGTCCTGTTGAAACAGAGAGGGAAGAGGAGGAAGAGAGAGGGAGATGGAGGGGAAGGAGAAGAGAGAGGAGGAGAAGAGAAGGGAGAGAAGGAGAGAGTTTAAAAATTGGAATTGCCTTGATCCTTTGACAACCTTATCTCAGGGTGAAAATAGACATGAAAAAATCAAGCTTTAAAAGCCTTCAGTCTATCTGTGTTAACAGCTTGGAGTATTTGGCAGTGTTTTATTCATGCACCTAAGTGATGCCTTTAACCTTCTAAGCACCTTTGCTTATATCACCTTTGAAATAACAAGGTCCTGGCCTGACATATCCTCACCCCAGTTTTTCCATCATTTCCCTCATGAAGTTCTCCGCAATGTTGCAAAGATGAGGGAAGGCTGGGCGCAGAAGGTGGCCACACCCTAGGCTACAATTACCCATCTATTGTCGCTTTAATGTTGTGCCAGAGAAACGTGTCTTCTGCTTTCATGTCTCTCTGATGATCTGTAATCTCTACTTCATGAAATCTGTGCAATCTATAAAGACCCAGCTTTTACTTTAAAGTGTTGCCAAAAAAGAAATAAAAAAAATAATTATCCAGGTTTCGGAGATGAGAACATGCGGATGCTTGGACACACACAGACACACGCACACACAGCCCTATGAAATCCTGCTGAACTTTGAAAGATAAAGATCACCCCAACCCACTTTCCTGCCTGGATGTTTGGGATGTGTGTGTTTGGCGGGGCAGGGCAGGGTCTGCTGCTATTTGGATTATGGTAGGACCTCGAGGCTCTTCTCAAGATCAAGGCTCCACAGGGTGACACACGGAGCATGCACATTCCGCGGTGGGAGATTTACTAGGGCGCTTAAGGGGATGCTCCACACCACCTGGGGCAGGGTACAGGCCTGCTCCGGCGACGGGAGAACGGCTGCCCACTGCACGGCCCCTCTGTCAAATCGTGGCTGCAGGCAGCCCCAGTGTGAGCCAGTCTCTCTCCCAGGTGTGTTTAATGTCTAAATAGACAAGACATATGATGAGTGGGAAGGGAAACAGAGGGGTGAAATGCCTTGCCAAAGGTTACACAACAAGCCATCGATACAGCTGGAAGAGAGCCCTCGTCTCCTGACTCCCATTTCCAGCGTTTCAGCCATTAGATCATCCGCCTCCACAGTCATGCTGTTGGCGTGATGCCCCCTCTCCAAATGAAGCCTTGTGCTCCGTCGGTGGAAGGTGAGCGGCTTGATTAGCCGGCACCCTGTGCCTGCCGCGGTGCTCTTCCCCTTCTGCTTCAGAGCAGCGAAGAGACTACAGCAGCAACCCAGCTTGCGTTCCCTATTAATCAGAACTAAACATCTACATTGCAGTTGCTGGGAGTTGTTGATGCTGCTCTGAAAAAGCTGTCTCCACAAGCAGGACGTGTTCCTCCTCCTGCCCACCTCCTGTCCATCTGGCTGCCTTGCTGCGTTTCGCGGGGATGTGCTCAGGCATGCAGAGTCATCTTGAGGCTGTCTCCCGCTCTGGGTGCACAAATCCAGCCAAAACCTGTCCTCAGGGCAGCCAAAACCCACCTACTTCTGGACAATACAGCATAGAGAGACTGGAGCTACTCTAAAGCAGGAGAAATTGGACTATGCAGAACTCTGCTACAGAGAGATCTGGTTTCAGGCTTATTTGTACATCTCCAGACAACCCTTCTGGTCATGGGTCTGACTCCACCATAGGCACTCCGAAAGTCTGCAATTCCCAGGGGCGAAAGGGTCTCTCTAGGCGTGTAGGAGAGGCCACACTGCGGTGTGGTGGAGGTGCCACGCACATCTGCAGTGCTGACTGTGAATCTGAGCACTTGGCTGGTGCAAGGGCTAGATATGAACCAGAGATCATCAGCATCTGTGGCCAGCATGGCCAGCTCTTCTGCTGCAGGACGTTTCTCTGGGAGCATGGCAAAGGTGCAGGCCATGCACGAGAGTGCATGTCTTCTGTGCGGGAGTATCCAACCTGGGAGTGCGACAGAGAGCACGAGCACCGGGTGTGTGCGTGTGGGAGGCTGCACGTGTGCACAGCATGTGTTCGTGGAGCTGCACTGAGCTCAGCAGCACTTGACAAAACGGAGTTGTGTAAGCCTGGTTAAAAATGACAGTCAGCTGTTGCATTACATGAAAAATGGAAAAAAAGTTAAGTACGGGAAAAGTAGTGAATGTTAGCTTTTTCTATTGGGCACATAAAAACTCCTTTCTAATTACAGATAGAATATTGTTGCTATTAAACCTAATAGTACCTGTAGATCTTGACTGAGGAGGTTGTTACTGTTTTGGAGACATATTTAATATTAGCCTTCACCACTGGCTCCTACTTCAACCATGCATGGCACAGTTTTCTGTGCTTTAGTCTTCCACCTGTCAGAAAGAAATGATTCCACTCTCCCTTACCAAAATGGGGCTTGAGGAGTTTCCAGCCCCACAGTGAAGGGAAAACAGTGCATTCCCAGTAGGCTACAATACAGGCCTGCTTCCACTCATAGCAATCATGAATCTGAGGTGATTCCTGAGAAATGTTCTCAGCTTCATCCCACCCTCGGCATTTCCAGATTCCAGTTTGGAAATTCATTTCTCCTGGTCCTCTGTTCGGGCTGCTTCTCTGCCCTGCTGCTCCTAGCGCATCTCCAGTGCGCTCCCTCCACCGTAAACTGCTGCAGACTCAGCACATTTGCCATCAGACGGGTGTGCGGATTTGCTGCTGATAACAATCAGTTGTTCTGTACATGTCGTCCAAACTCACTTAGTTGTCTGCTCATTAAACCCTTCCATAACTACTTCCTTCAGCAGCCAGCCTGGATCAGTTTTCCTTTAAACATTTCACTTTCTATTGAATTTCTATTGCAAAGAGAGAAAGGGAGATTTTACACACCAAACTAGAGTGATAGCTCACCTCCAGTTGCCAGTACAGTGCAAGTGCAAACTGGAATACCAGAAGAGCCAAATGAAGTGGATTTCAGAGAAATCCCTGCTCTGTCATCTCACATGTGAACATCATACGTTGGGGAAACTTCAGGTTACAAAAGAGAAGGGATATTCACTAATATTCCCTCCCCTCCTCTTTATCCTCCTTCCCTTTCTTTTTAGGTCAAGGTTAGAGTCAGGATGAATAGAGTTGTGATGGCTCGTAATTAGAGGTTTAGACATGGGGAGAGCATTTCTTGAGATAACTGGGAGAAGCGGACACATCTCCAGTCCGGAAGCTAGCTGGAAGTATCAGTGCTGAGAACAGGGAACGGTGCCTGAGGCAATGGAGGATGGCAGAACACAACTTGGTCTAGACAACTATCACACAACCAAGTTTAATTTTTTAATAGTATCTTCCCCCCTTCCCCCTGTCTCTGCTGTAGAGATGTTGTTTCACATTAAATATTAATACATACCACAGGGCTGGTCCCGTGGAAACCATAAAGCTTACTAAAGTGGGATCATTTTATGTCTAAGGCAATATCGTGAGGTCTATTCAATCTAATTGCTAACAAGTTTGAGTCTGAAATTAATTTGTCACATGGTGTTATGGAGCTCCACTGATGTGAGACACATCCTGGGGATTTTGCAAACGGGACAGGGCAAAAAGGGGCAGGATGGGGATGTCTCCATGTATACAGCCCTTCGGTAGGAGATCCAAGCCTAACTATAAGCTATTTTCAGTACAAAAGCAATCTCTACAGTAAAGGACAATTGAGGATGGGGGCAGCACATACACTGGGCTTTGATTCAAGAATCCAAAAATTCTGTTCATTTCTGACTCACACACCCTCTATGATCTTGGGCTATACCCTTCATGCTTTTTTGCCTAACTTTCTACTTGTCAGCTTGGAGATACAATAGTATTTATGCGTGACCAATTTGGAGTGTGAACTTGTTGGAGAAGACATCTTTTGTGTATACCACTTAGCAAAATGCAGATTAGCAAAATTGGTGAGTGAAGCAGGACATAGGCTAGACTTAAGGGTAAATAAATACTGCAAGAAGAAAATGTTAGAAGTGCTAGTTATTTGTCATGGTAGAGTCACTTTCCAGCAATGCCCATCATGAAGGTACATCCATCAGTGCAAATATAGATTTCTTTTACAGTTCCTCTTAGTTTGTTAGGTGGTTTAATATGGCCTTATTCTAATCTGAATTCCGCCTGGAGCATATAATGTTCCTTGTCTTATGAGTCTTTCTTCAGGATTCTAGGAGGAAAAATAGGCAGGTACTTTCTGTAAAGTGCAAGTTGTATTTGAATGTACACTTAATTTCATTGTGATTGATATCTGTGTGTTAATTATATTCTATTTTGGGCAATACCTTTGCTGTCACAAGGCAGCGCCTTTTATCCAAGGAGTTCAAATTGAATTAGAGACATTAATTAAAGCTCTCAGCATTCTAGTAAGGCAGCCAAGTGCTGTTATTCCTGTTGTTTCTTGAAATAATAAGAACTGAATAAAGTTGGGTCTCTACTTAGCCACTTAAAAGATAATTTTTATACAGCGGGATAGCTAAGAATGATAGATTTTGCACAAAATGATATTGCCAGATCTGTTTCATATCGGGGAAGCTATGTAGCCCTATCTCACTGCTATAAATGGGAAGGCAGAACGCAGGAGCTCTGACTCTCCGTTGCTTGCTCTAAACACTACACTTTTCCTCTGCCTCCTGGGATTTTAAACCTTTCTGCTAACCTCTGTACCTTTCATTTATCCCTTCTGTTAGGTTCAAATTGATCTTGCGCACATCCCTTCTGTTTTCTCATGCTCATTGTTGTAAACTATTTCCATCAGAAATGCAGACTCAGGAAAAAGAAATTACTGAACGCATTATTTGCAGTAAAGAAATAAGTCCCCTATCTCTTTAAGCTTCATGCACCAATAATTCTTTCTTGTGTCCCACATTTGGTTCTTGGCAGGTTGAGAAAGGTTTCTGCCTGCTGCCATTTACCAGAGGGAAGAGGCTAACAATTGCTATTTGTATCTGAAACACTTCTGTTCTGCAGCAACTTCACACACTGCTTTAGGATGCTGATAAATTAGTAAAAGACTGAAGTGTCAAGGGAGAGATGAAACAGCTTATGTTAGTTTAAAGCTCGACCCTGCAAAGTGACGAACGTCTGACCTCATTTCAGCAAACAGCTTAAGCGTATGCTTAATTTTAAGCATGGGATATATTCTCTTAGACTTTGTTCAGCTACTTCTGCTTTAAGTTAACTGTACACTTACATTCCTGCCAGACAGATAATTACTGTCCTACACTTCCAGGATTTAACTCCTTGTAAGTTGCTGGGTGCAACAGGAGCAGCATCATTTATGCTCTGCACCTAATTCAGGCATGGCTCATGAAAGTGCTGGGAGACACATACTGCTCCTGAAGCAGTTTTCGATGTCCGTTGGAAATGCTGGCCAGTGAGCCAGCCAAACTGGGGACATCTAGGTGTGCATGCTGGAGCCCGGGGAAAGCAGGCAGAATGGATGGAAAGGGACGGGGAAGATAAACGCAGCTGAGTCTGTCAGGATTCACTGGGTCATGCGAAGCTCTGGGGGTAAACTCAACTCCTAGAAATGCAGAATTTGGCCATTTCTGCCCTAGATCAAACTACAGAGGCTCATATCTGATTGGAGTCAGAGATGGAAGAGCAATCCAGCAGTCGTTCTGACTTTCTGGATGACTTTGGCATGCAACATAATAAAATCTCAAATGATCGCAGAGTTATTTCTCTATGGAAGTGGGACTTCTTCATTTCAGGCAGCAGTGGGTGAATCCCTCTCCAAACCTCAGCAATTCTGCTCTCATCAGTGTCTAAATTTCCACTTTTTCTTTATCTATTTTTATTTAAAAATATGTGTGAGCACTTAAACCTGAGGGATATTCATCGGCTGAAACATTTTGGAGGAGAAAGGGTGAGGAAGGAAGATGAGAAATGCCTCTCCAAAAATACCAACACAGTTCCTGCATTCACACCAGTTTTGCCAAATTGTTCATGCTGAGATAAGTAATAATTGGGAGAAGTCAATGTTTTGGTTTTGAGAGCTTCAAGGGGAAATATTTCCAAATTTCCATTTGAAATTACTTGGGGTTTTTTTGCTTTTGAATGGCCCTTCCAGTCTCTTAAAAGAGAACAGTGATAAAAATCTTTCTTTTGACCCCAAATGACTTTGAGGAAAAAAAGGTTTTTCTTTTCAGCTAGTCAACACTTTGCTGAATATTTCTTGTCAGAATATTCAGTGAACCAAAAACACCCTACGAATCCTTCGTTATTAATGCAATTCAACCAGCAGCCTAAAGGGAGCAGGTTTTGTGCAAGAATTCTAATAACTCCCTGCCTATAGCGAGGTGAGAATCACATTGGTAGCAACTAGGTACCTGATTTCAGCTCATTTGTCCCTGCACTCCAGCTAATTATAAACCACCGGTGTTATTACAGTGAGGATCAGAGGCAGAGGTAGCTCAAAACCTGCAAGCAACTTCTATCAAGTCACATCATCAGGTGCTGTTGGACAGTGTTAGGAGAGGGAATTAAACGCTATTAGTCCTTGTCATAAATCTGTCCCTGATCTTTGCTGGCCAACGTGCCAAAGCCATCGGTCAGAAATCCAGGTTCAGGTCTCTGCTCAGAAAGGGGATCCACCTGCCAGTGCTCAGTAAATTTGAAACCAAATTAACAGGATCTACTCCATGTGCATCCAGATGTGTGATGAAGAACTGCATTCCGAACACAGTCCTGCTAAATCTGGGACTGAACAGTATTGTGCTAGGTGCTGTACAAACAGAAACCGAAAAGGCGGTCCATGCCCCCAGAAGCTTACAATCTAATTAGAAGACCAAGGACACCAGATGGCCAGGGACAGATGGGGGAATGCAAAGGAACAGTGAGATAATACTGCTCAGCGGGCCGAGCAGTGGTGTCAGCACACCAGCAGCCCTACTTTGCCAAGATTTTCATAGCTATTGTAATAAATGAGAGTTATAAATAGGAAGGCTGGATAATGAGCTAGCTTTGTAGATGTTTGTGAGGAACTCCTCTCATTTGTGAAGTGGCAGAGATAGAATGAATATAGATGATAATAATAATGATAAATTGCACTTTTCTGAGCTGCTTATGAAAAAAAATATGGTGGGTGGTAAGCACTGATTTCTATTAAACACTGCCCTGAACTTGAAATTATTCCTCCTCTTATTAAATTATTGTCCAAGCTAGACCACTTGCCCATAATTTCATTCCAAGTTACACCAAAATGCAGCTGTCTTCTGTCTTCCTCAGTATTCATACATTTCATATCAAAATCCAGTAATCTCATAAGTGCTAATAGGTTTTTATCCTTGCAGTAGCTCTAGGAGATCAGGAAATGCTGTTTTTCCCATTTTGCAGAATGGAAATTGAGAGACAGAGTATATTAATGGCTTGTCCCAGATCATTTTATAACTGCTCCAGGAATTCAACCCAAATCTCTTAAGTCGCAGTACAGTGCTACATTTCCTTGCAATATCCTTCCTACGCACCTTCACGCTACCATTCCAGAATTAGCTAAGACTTGCCACAGAGCTGCTTAGAATTTTTTTGGATTGCTCATTTTTATGTCAGAAAAATGCCAATTCATCAGAGGCAAAACACTTTGTAGAAATTTGTTGATTTAGGGGAAAAAAAAAGAGCATTTTGATAAAGTCAGCTTTTCTTTGGAACAGAATGTGTTGAGTTTTCTGTTTGGAAAGGATTGGTTCAAGATTTTGTTTTGTTTTTCATTGCATGTTGAGTAATGTACATTAAAACCTCAAATGAAGTGTTTTCTTAAACAGTGTGTTTTGATTGAGCCAAAATACATGTTGTAATTTATTCATAAAAGGAAATGTCCAAATTAATTTAATACTTTTGTTGCATTTTGGAATAAGAATTCATAGAAACACCTGCCCTACACAATACACGTGAACAAAAAACTTACTGTTCTCTACCATTTTTATGGGAAAATTTCAGAAGTGAGTAACCTGATATCTGAGTTTAAAGAGCAGGTCTGGATCAGAGTCCAGAAGCCCTGGTTCTTGTTTTCATGCCTACTCCATGCCAGTCTTGCCTTTGTAATATATTCCATTGCAACAATTTTTGGACCTGTAAGCAGAGGGCTTGAAGGGAAAATCAATGCCAAAACTGCCCTGAAGAGCAATAATGTGGTGTTCAATCCAAAGGGTCAACTGTTATCCCAAACCAGACATTCTGTGCTATATTATTTTTGTTTTGAAGTTTATTCCTGGGCAGGGCACTTTACACCATGAACACACGGCGTGGGCCCTGCTCCATGGGGCATAGGAAAGGCAGGCTAACACTGCTTCCTTTGCTATGCTAAGAAGCTGCACTTACCTAATGGTCCTTGCAAATTATGTATCTTCCTATTTTTCTTGCCCCACAGAAAGGAACTTCGTTCTTGACCTGGGTTTTTTGTGTTTTGCCTCCCTGGCTGGAAGTGCACACGGGGTTAAAATCCACAGGCCATGGCTTCTCCTGGTACAGCTCCTGCTGCTCGGGTAGACAGCCCTGCCTGCCAGGATGCAAAGCACCATTTAACTCAGCGCTTCCTATGGGCACCAGATTCTGCCACCATTCGGGCTGGATGAAGCCAAAGCAACCAGGGGCAGCTGGAGAGGGGAGGGAAAAGAGACCCGGGGTTGCTGATGGCTGCAAATTCTCACCCAAGGCAGATCTGCCTCTCCTGTCGCACCAAGCAACTGAAGAATTGCTCTGGCCATAAAACCTCATGAATCTAGACTCACAGGCTCCTGCCGCCGCTACCTTAGACCCTGGGCGAAACTCCTGACAGACCGCGCCGGGGCGAGCTCAGACACTGCAAGGACTGCGCGGCTCGGGCTTTCACAGCGCAGCAGAGCCGTGACTAGAACCAGGGCTGGGGAAACAGGCTGCCGATGTGGGCTTGGTACACCTGGTCCCGACAGAGGGGTGCTGCCTGGTGACTTAGAGAGGCTATACGAATCACCCACAGAGACAGAGCCGCCGATTTAAGTATTCAGGAAGGACTCCTTCGGGCACAGGCCACTGATCTGAGGCTGAAAAGACTCAGGTTCAGCTCCATGTACTGCCCTGCCTCCCTGTATAGAGGCATTTATATGCGTCTTCATGCATAGGAACTTAAATTCAGGCTAGAAATGTGAGATAAAAATGTGTAATAGCCCCAAATAACACCACTTAACTGGCAGCTTCTGGAATAGAAGCCAGATATCTTAAGCGTAGGTCTCCTGCTCTGGCTGCACATCTACGCAGCTCTCAGAAGCCACAGGTTCTGCTGGAAGGTCTATTGAAGGCAATGAGGCTTGGGTTGGATCTCATTGCAAAAGGATAATCAAATATCATATTAACTCTCTTAATTCAGAACAGCATATTAAATTAGAAGCTCAAATTAACCTGAAACTGCATTTATATAATGAGTAGATTTAAAATCTGTGTATCATGGAGGTGGGAGAATTTCTAACCAAAGCTGTTTTCATCAGCTTGAATCCTAGAGCCAATCTACCTGCAGTGCTGCATTTCAGCCTATGCGCTAAGCCCTAAGTCTGGGATTTCCACTGAGAAGGAAGGATGTGTGGAGAATAAAGCCATCTTATACTTACCAGTATTAATCTGTCAAACACAGAAGGGTTGTTACTAGCTAGGCCCCAACCAATGCCAAGAACTGAAAAATCCCAGAGGATATTGAGAATCTGCACTGGCATCTGACCATCACAAATAGTCTCTCTTTCATCAGTGAACCAATTTCATGATATAGACTCATTAGAAATGGAAGGAACTCAGTCCTCACTAGGATTAGAGGCCAAAACCACTCAGCTCTGAACATCTCAGACATTAAGGCAGTTTGGTACCCAAGTTTAAGGCTACCTCTAGCTGTGAGTTTTATTTATTTCCTTCTTTGAGACTGTTCTGCTCTGTGCTAAATCCATCTTCTGACCACCTGGAGTGTTTGAGAGTCTTGGCTGTGATACTTGTCTGTTTAGATAGACTGTAAGCAGAGTTGGTCAAAAATCTTGACAGAACAGTTTTTCGCAGAAAAATGCAGGTCTTCTGAAATCAAAACGTTGCATGGGAACATGTCAATTTTGACGAACTTTTTTATGTTTTAAGTGTCAAAACAAATCATTTTGATTTTCTCTCTTCATTTCAGTAATACGGAAATGTTTCATTCTGAGGAGATAAACACATTATTTTTATGTTGCTTCAATTAATTTGTTTTGACATTTTTACATATCTGTATTGTGTTGATATATGTTTAATATTTTTAAAGTATATTTTGCATACAATATTTCACAGTGTTTTATTTATTGTATATTATGTTAAATATTTTCAATAGCATTTTTGTGCTTCAGCACCACAGAAACGGAAGATATTGCTGGTCCCAAATTATTAGTAATTTTGAATTTTTAGGCGATAAGAGCTTTGCAGAAGCAGGGTTCTGATTCAGAATGGAGCTAAAAAAATCCCCACAGAAATAGAGCAAATCAAACAGTGAGAATTTCCTGAGGAAACAGCAAGTCCATTTTCCAAGCAGCTCTGAGTGTCAGCTCAATGACTGCATAGTACAGCTTCAGTTTCCTCTGCACATCAGAAAATCAAGTTCTCTGCTTCTTAAAAAAAAAAAAAAAAAAAAAAGGAAAAGAAAAAAGAGGAAAAAAAAAAAGAGGAAAAAATGGAGATTTTCCCAGAGTGGAGTTTGTGTGCAATGTTTTCATGAGCATCAGGGATTTAAAAGTCTGAACACTGTTGACCTCATGGGGCCTTTGCTTTCCAAGCCACTTATGCACTTTTTAAAGATACATTCCACCTCTTCCTTGGAAGTCTACCTGGTCTTTATCTTTTTCTTTTTCTTTTTCTTTTTCTTTTTCTTTTTCTTTTTAACACATGTTTTTGCTTCTTTGTGCGTAGCAGAGGGGAATTGCTACCAATGAATTTGCACCATCAAGTCTGTGTAGGTGGTGGTGAAAGCGGGTTGAAAAAAAGGGCAAGCTGAGCAGCGAATGGGAAGGAGAGAACTGCAGCTCGGAGCAGAGCCTGTAATGAGGCAGCTCTATTGATTCTTCATTTCATGGATGAAAATGTCCCCAATGGCTCCTGCGCATTCACTGCAGTTCGATAAGAGATTGAGGGCACCGGGTCTTGGTACCAAGATCTGCGCTCTATAGTGCTGCCAGCACCCGTCTGCAGGGCTGAATGGCGAGAGGACAGGGAGTCCACTGGAAACATAAGCGCCGAGTACAATATGTACAAAGGCAGGGTGGTAATACGAGGCGAAGGGCTGGCGGTGGGGATGGAGTAGGAGGCAGAGAAGAGGCAGAGCATCCTCCCTGCCAGGGCCAGCCAGAGCTAGGCCGATTCGGGCTCGGAAAGGGTTGGAAAAGGCGAGGGGGAGACTTGGTATTGCTGGATGGAGGGCCACAATTGTGCAGAGCAGGGGTGGTTGCTATGGCCACCCTCTTCTCCCTTCTCCTCCTTTTCCTCAGAGGAGGAGAAGTTTAAAGAGGTAGTGAGGGCTGCTTCTCCCAATCACAAGGCTGCCAGCAACCCGCAGCAAGAGGGGTTACTCCCTCCCCGACCAGGTGGGCTTTGCAGGGGTGAACATAGTGGTTGGTGTTTCGTACAAGGCAGGGAAACATCTCAATGTTTTAAAATGTATTTAAAAGAGCAGGGACTTTCCTCACTGCTTTTCTTCTTAAAAGGACTGGACTCTTTTGCAATCACTGCAGTTTGGAATCTGTATTCCCCTGCACAGGTGCTCAAAATGCACCTTTGCATGCAGATCCGCCTGGTTGAGCTACTGTTGCTCCAGCTGGTCTGTCACTACTGATTACAGCTTTTTGCTAATAGTGAGCACTGCTGCAGTCTGAGGCTTCCATTAAAGGCTGATGCTTCTACCTCCTCACCCCTCCTCACCCCCTGTATAAATCCATCCTAATGTCTCAATGACATTTCTTTATGCTTGGCTTCATCTCTGGGGCAGGAAAAGAACAGAGTCCTTCAATTTTTGTTTCCGTGTTAGACAGCAATGAAACAAGTTGGAGGGAGAAAACAATGTCTGAAGATGATAAAGTATGAAAGTTGGGGATTATTTACTTGAAGGTTGGCCTTATTGCCTGTCATCAGCATGCTGATAATATTGTAGCCCATGTCCCTTTGACAGCAACAGCACAACTGAGCACTGAATTACCCCCTGCAAGAGTCCTTGAGGGAAATGCTTCCTTGCCCCAAGCCACACTGGGGACTCTCCTTGGAAAGGAAGAATGCTCCTGCAGGGAGAGATTGCCCATCCATGCCAGACACTGCAAATCATTAGCCTTTCATTGCCAGAGGATTTGAAGGCTGCTGACAGATCGAAAAGAATTGGCATGGACACTTGACCTTTCTCCATTGCCAGGAGGAAATCATTGACCAGGAAGAATAGCACATGCTCTGCACAGCTCTAGAAGGGGAGGGGAGAGGGTCTGGAAGACTTAGGAGCTATTTGTAACACAAATGTTACAGCTTCAGCACAACCTGTGCAGTTGGCCAGAGCTGCCATCACTTGTGGGCACGCTGAAGGGGTGACTTCCAGTTTGGCATGTGCCAGGTGCCATTACAACTCCTCCTGCACTGAAGGGGACATGCAGAATGAGGGCCCTCCAAAAGACTCTCTCGTAGATGCTGAAACAGTCACACCTTCATGGGCTGGGAACGGGAGAGGATATGTTAAACTGCAGTCTAAAGTTTCATTCGTACAATGTCCCGCCAAAGGGAGAGAGTGGTCCCCTCCACCAGGATTCACACAGCTGCCTCCTGCTACATTTTGCCCACTGCCTCCATACCCTCCTGAAGAGACCCTGTCTAAAAGTGGTCCAGAATAGGCATTACATTGTTTCTTCAGCTGCCTGACTCTCAGAAAGTCCCTGTGCAATCAACTGACCAAATCCAAATCTGAAAAACACCTCCATCAGTGGTCATGATTAATTAATTCTGCTTCAACATTCCCCAGGGTATATACCAGCTAGTCAGAGCTGCTGGAGAAAGAGACACCGCTGTGGAAATGGAATAAACAGACCTTCCTCAACTGCAGTCATGAAATTGGATGAAAATAATTTTCTGTGAGTGATAAATTAAATGCAGAGCAGGAATATGGCTACCTGGATTATCCCTTTGAAATCAAATGCGTTTGGAAGGACTTTCTAAAGAAAGATGGATATTTAGAGTCTACTGTGCTGATGAAGACAGCCTGAAGTTATCTATCATGTGTAATGTGGTTGTTAACAAAGAGATCCAACTGTTCTTGCTCATATTATTCTTGGTATAATATTCTTGGACCAAAGCAGCTCAAGAAAGCTTGCTCTTAATTTACATCTCATTTTTCTCCCTCCTCCTGCCTGGATTCCAAGCTAGGTAACATCTTTGTTCCCACAGCATGAACACAGTTTCCCCCCACCAGCTCTCATGTGTTTGCTCTGTCATCACGTGTATTCCTCCAGGGAGCTATAGGTACCAGCCCAGAGTATGGATTCTTCAGTCTCTTCACCTATTTGACCCTTAAATGACTCTCCTCCCTAAATCCATACACTCCGTCCAGATCTGTCCATTAACCACACAAGAGAGGCTCCAGAGACAAAAATGTTATTCTGAAGAACTTCAGTAAGTCGGCAGGAGTTCCAGCAGCATCTTGGATGCAGGTACCAGTCCTTTGATGTGTGTTGTACCAAGCAGATGGCGGTCTAATCCTTGCCAGCACGCAGTGCCCAGTGTGCGGAGAGCACCCGTAACCCCTGTCTGATTGAATATGCCTATCTGCATCTGATATTACTCCAACACTGGAAGAAGTCTCCATGCACAAACTCATCCAGACGAATCAAGTATGAGATGCCCAGGTTTGAGGTCCTGTCACAACAAAGAGGATAAATCTACTGGTTCCTCTTTACCCATGCACCTCCCAGTCCTATAAGTCTTTGCTTTTGGCCACTGACCCAGGGATACACGTTCCCAGCTTTCAGTCCATGCTTACACTCCCCTCCTTAGACATTCGGTTTGGCTCTGCGCTCCCATTGCAGTAAGGGCTTCAAAGCATGCAGCTGGGTCCTCCAGCTTCCTACAGCTGGAGTCAGAAATCTGTTCAAATCGTCCCATTCCCTCCCTCTTTGCTATTCTTCTGCTTCACCCACCTTGCTCCTCCCACCTTTATCCATCGCAGCAGGCACAGCCAAGACAGATTATTAACACTTGCCACTTCATTAGTAATCTTCTACAGAAGGAGCAGAGAAGGACAGAAGTGGAGAGTGCATGCAAAATGGAGAATGAGGAAAGAATTAAAGGAAGACTAACAAAGATTTGAAGGTGTGAATGAGAAAGTGCAGGAGAGGAAAAAATATGAGAAAAATCTAATGGGTGAGAAAGGGATTTGTAACTCACCTGAAGTCTAGTGGCAGAGCAGGAGAATGGAAATCAGGAGTGTAGGCTTCTACAGATATTTCTATTACTGATTTACTCCATGACTTCAGCCAAATTTCTGTTTTCTGTTTTTTATGTCCTGCTGCTCTGCCCCCTTTGTGTGAGTTACCTGGGGTATTAATTGTTTTTAACTGTGTAACATAAAGAAAACTGCAATCATAGGCATTGAAGTTGTGTGACATTATTTATAACACATACTAAAATTAGCCACACAAAAAGTGTTTGGGGATCAACTGAAAATGTTTATTAATTCAGGTTGAATCCATTAAATAGCTAATGTTAAAAAATAGAATTGGAAAAATTTAAAAGAGTCAAAGTACATGATTCCATCATGTCCTAAATCACATGCTTTATATTGAAATATTTACAAAATGGATCTAAATGCAAATGTTAAAAAAGTCAAAAAAATCCAGTTATGAAACAAAGCATTTTATTTCTGCAGAATTTAAAGTTTTGAAGTGACATTCCTTTCTCCTTTCCTCCATCCTGCCTCCTCAGAAAAAGTCTTTCTGTTTCTCCCCCCACCCTGACTGTGCTGACATGGCTCTAATCAATTTTTTTCCTTTCATTTTTTGGTTCAGAACAAAACTGAAGAAAATTCATTATTCACCCATTTCTACTAGGAATTAAAATAGCTGTCTGTCAGGTCTTCATAACAGCATGAGGAATCTCAGCAAGGCTGAGTTTCTGTGAGTTTCTTGAGCTGTTGACTTTCATAGCCCTTTGCCCTCTTCTAGTCTAAACCTGTACTCAATGGCAAACGTAAGGTAAAATAATTAGACTTACAGAAAAATATGTGGGCTAATCCTTGTATCAAAAACGAGAGGAAAAAATCCTGAGAAATAATCTCAGAGAGGCTGAATTTACTTTTTCCATTAGAAATTTCCATCTACTACTGTTTTATTTTAACAGTCACAGCATCTCCTTTTACCCTCTATTTTCTCTGAATTTTTTATTTTCTAGTCTCTTAGCTCTCCTCTTCTTTTCAACCACAGCTCTCTCTAACACGTAACCAAGAGGCATAAGGTTCGTATAGAAGAATGGAACGTGTGATGTCCAAGTGTGTCTGACATTAAGCAAAAAAGCGTAGCTTCCTGCAATCAGCCCTCGCTGATTCAAGCCACCAAAGAGCTTTCTGAATGAGACACAGACACACAGGGACGGGAACAGCGTGTACCGGGGAACCCACTTTTCTGGCATAATCTGGCATCCTTTCTGTGTCTGATCTAGCAAGCATGGGACCTTGCTCACAGCCTCTACTGGAAATCTCGGTCCTAGAGGTATCTAGGGAAACGTCATCCACTTATCTTCCTACATCTCCTGGATTTAAAGAAAATTAGGCATTTAAATAGGAGTTAGGCATCTTAATATTTTCGGGTGTTTCTAGAACTTGGCTCCTAAGTTTGCTCCTGGGTTTCCTAACTGTGCACGCTACATTTGTATTAGTTTGCTTTTGGGATCTTTTCAGGAGCAAACAACCTTCCACTAAAATGAAACCCAGTTCTGGGTACAATTTGCTCCAACAACAGCAATTGTGGACAATATGAACAAACCCTCCACAGTCCTCCAGCGCTGTCCCAGCAGACGCTGTGCTCCCAAACGCTCCATATATGCGTATGGGGGGCATGCGGTATGCATCCTCAACATCACACTACAAAAAAACTGCACTATTGAGGTGGAAATCAGCCTTGCGTCATTTCAAGAATTTTAAAATCACACACAAAAATAAGATCCAGAGTACGTCTCTGCTTCTCTTCAGTTCCCCAGCTCCAAGACTTACATGTGGTGATCCGCAGACAAGCAGCAACGCTGTGCAAGCACAGCAGGGTGTCTTTGTCCCTGGCCCATCCGTTCGCCTTCATTATCTGCCCTCAGGTAGGGTCATGCCCCCAGCATCAAAAGAGGGACCTTGTTATTTGGTGCGCGAAGGGCTTGGGGGTTGCTCTTCACTGGTCTCGGGCTCTATGGAAGAGCTCCCTCCCGTCTTCCTGGGCTTATTGCATTAACGAGGGATAAAATGTTTCTGTGCATTACCCTGACATGAGCCGCCATGGGAGAGACACAAATCAAGACCTGTGTCCTTCCTAACGTGGCAGTCCGCCGTGTTTGCAGCCTGGAGGAACAGCAGTGAGAAAACAAAATGGAACTATGGAAAAATGCAACGACTGTCTTTCAAAGTTAAACAAAGTAATAAGCACTGCAGGAGAAAGCATGGAAGGACTTATCAGCCTATTTTGCTCTTTTTAAGGTAAGCAGCTTTAACATTAATTACTATTTACTGCAATTGCTGAACTTGGTAACAAGACTAATGCGCTGCACTCTTTACCCAGGCTTTGCAAAGCACTTTGTGTGTGTGTGTGTGTGTGTGTGTGTGTGCGTGTGTGTGTGTGTGTGCACTCATGCCTGCACACTTCCTTGCATGTGTTGGCAACTAAAAGTCCAATATCTGTGTGTAAGAGAGAGGGAAAAGGATACAATAAATATGTTCTTTCCCCATATATTCCAATAAAAGGCGAACTTCATTAGTGGTCTCAGGCAGTACGAAGACAAATTAATTCAGGATGTACTTCTAAACACTGAGGCATTTGGGGGGCTGGGAGGGAGTTCAATGCAAATTTGTGCTGCTTTTGCCCAGCATTCGAAATGTAAAGGCCCAGCACTGCTGAATACCAGCCTGGGGGCCTATATTTCCTGAGGACACTGATTACTGAATTCTTCCAAACACCCAAATTTTCCTTCATTCCAGACTTGGAGCCGAGTTCCCTGGGTGGTTTGCACCCACTGCATGAGCTGGAGGGCTCAGAACTGCAGCTTTGACTGTGAGAAATTTGGCTCTTATGCATGGAAACACATACATTTAAAAAGCTCTTTGAAAGATATAAGCCTCAGTGACCTGCCCAAGGTTATATATAACACGTTGGTGACAGAGTCAGGATTGAACTATCTTGCTACAGTGCTGTTTTATTCACACAGTGCTGTTGCATCCCAAAACAGCCACTGCTCTTGGTCTTCTGCTACTTTCCACTTATTATCGCAGCCTCCTTAGAGACACATCTGTCCTGTGCTCTGTAAACCATAATATACCTGTAGTCTTTTATTCACTATCCATCACCATGCAGATTTAGTACAGCTACCTGAGTTATGCAGCCCAGCCTACAGCCTGTTTATTCCTGCCAGCCTTTCTCCTTTTCGACTCTCCCCTCGTCTTGCAGTCTTGTCAGTGTTTAAAGTCTTCCAGGTACTTGAAATGCAGGGACAATTCTGATTCCTTGGGGTAAATCCAGCAGAATTTCATTGAGGCCAGTCTACTGATCCCTCTCTCACACTCTCTCTCTCTCTCTCTCTTTTTTTTTTAATGCAGATGGTTGGAAATCAGACGCTGGCCGTGGTCTCTGCAGTCACATTTGAACCAATCCTTCAAGAATACTAACTTACAACTGCCATTTTAAAGCTCTGATCTCCATTCTTGCTCTCTATAAATTTTTATTCCCCTCCCTTCTCTGCTCCCTTCATCAGAAATCAATCTTCCAATAATGCAGGTAAACTGCAATCCTACCCAGTAGATACTTTTTTGCAAGCATCTTTCTCATGCATTGTGCAGGACAAAAGCTCCCCTGTCCATCCTTCCCCTTTCCAGCCAAGCCTATAAGCACAGCAGTCATCACACCTACACAACACCTCATCAGATCTGCACCTGATTGTCACATCTCTCTCTCTTGTTTGCTATCCAGAAAGCAAAGGAATCATTCGTCTTGATATGACAACTTGTCTCAGCATTCACACTTGCATTGCCACTGAACTTCATGTTCCTACCTGCCAGCTCCCTCCTCCCTCCCTGCCTCCAAGCCCCCAGTCACACATCCCTCTCAGACATTTATTCCATCTAGAACACATGCTTTCCTTATAGCCAGCAGCTTTTCATGCTTCCCACCTGGCTGAAGGAAGCTCAGTTTTGTTACCTCTCTCAGTGACTACAGAAAGGTGGTCTCCTTCTTGTGTGTACGGTGGTGCCTATGGTCATTGGACAAGTGGCCTTCCAAAAGTTTCACCTGTCAAAGCTGAACGCCCCTGGGTGTATGCATTTGTCACTAGAGGCAAGGCAGATCGACATGCCAGCCTGTTCTCCCTTTGACCGAACGTGTCTTTGGCAATTGGGAAAAACAAGGCTGATGTGAGAGGAAGAGCTTGGAGAAAGGTGGGTTCCTTCTTTCTCCCACCAACATGACCCAAGCGATGTGGGGCATCCTGGGCAGGATTGTGCCAGGCACATGACAGACAACATGGGCCTTCACCTGGGGAGAGGCACCTCAGGACCATTCAGTGCATGGGGCTGAGGCAGTGGAGAGAAAATGCACAGCCAGCTCTGAGATGGGGGGAGAGGCAATAGGATGCTAACGGGTTCCTTAACTGATCTCCTCTCTCCGCTCTGTCACTCCAGCCAAAGTAATTTGGTTAAATCTCAGGATGTACCAAATCATTTCTTCTCTGCCACAGATTTTCTGTGTAAGGTTGGGCAAATTCTTTAAGGTGACATCTTACAAATACCTTGGAGGCTGATTTTCAACTGCCCAGCATGTCCCACTGTGATATTTAAGGCCTTGTTTTCTAAAAATATTACCTTCCCACTGACTACTTGCAAAATCTGTCAAGGCCAAGCCCAAGCTCCTATTCATGCTAACTGAAATGCTTCCACTGACTCTAATAGGATTTGAATTGATCCCCCAGCCTTCTGCTGCACTTCCCTTTGTATGGAGAAGTGACGGCACCGCCTTTCTCGTCTCCTCATCTGTCTAGACCGCAGGCCCTGCGGGGCAGGGAGTAGAGCACGCCTTTGTGCAGCACCTAGCACTGTGAGGCTCCAGTCTCATCTGAGCTCTGCACCACTCTGCAGATAAAAGTGGTGACACAGGAAACTGAAATGTGCAGCTCACGGTCATTGCAGCTGCTTGCAAACCGCCCATTTTATGTCCTGCTTCAGTATCTCCTAAAATCAGCGAAATTACTTTTGTGGGAGTTGACACATAAGAACAGATTGTTGGATTGATATTCTGTCTGGCATTGATGAAAACCTTTTTATAATACCTTAATCCAGCACCCACAAAAGCAATTTGCTAATCTCTGCTGACTTAGCTTATAGCAGGATCGACCATATACAGTCATATTACTTGGCCAACCATATTATGTTCTTTTTATGCAGAAAGGTAATGTCCTTCCTGACCTCAGAAGATGGTCAACTTTTGCTTTGAAGCATGAGCTCTTACTACCTTTGTCCTAGATTGCATAGCTGCAAATGCTATTAATTGCTACAGAGTTATGTGGCCCTTTACACTTCAAATCCATCCAGACTTTCATCTCAACACATCCAAGGGCAGGGAATTGTTTAGCTTTGCCATATGCTGAAAAAAGGACTGTTTCCTTTTAATTTGCTTTAAAAGTTGTGCCCTTTAATTTTGATGTGTCCCCTTGTTCTAGTAGTATCAAAGTGTTAAAACGTTTCTGATCACTTTTCATTCTAACCTTCATATACTTTCGTACTGGAACCCAAATGTCCCTCCTACTTCTAACTTTCCCAGATTAAATAAACCATTCTTTCCAGTCTTTCCTTATTTAACTTGTTAATAATTGTAAAGCAATTTAAAATATATTAATATGCTGCAATTATAATATTGCCTCTATTTTCTATCATTCCTTTTGTCTCCAGTATCCATCTAATTTGCTATCAATCTCCATTGATTCTCCCTCTGATGACATGTTAAGCTTTATAATATCCTGGGGAATATTTCTTCCACCTTCCTGACCAGCATTTTGGAACAAAGAAACTGAACTCCAGCAGATCATAAACACGATTCACTCTGCATTCAGCATGTATATGGATTTGCAGTTGCTTCAACTTTGATTCTGGAAACAGCTATCATTATGTCCATGGGACCATGCTTAGGGGTCTGTCTACATGACTCAGATTGCAGGATCAGGCCCTCTGCAGCCCTAAAAGAGCCAACCATGACTGCACTGGGTCAGCGACACTTGAGCACATGTTTAAAAACAAACTCATACTTGATATTCCTTGAGCAGTATTAAAGCACTCGATTAAGTACTCCGTAGAAGTGGGGCCTGCATGCCATGGAGACAAGGGGTATGATTTGATGTCTGCCCAGTCACAAATAGAGCAGAGATGGAGAACAGGGAATGATTATTCACTCTTCCTCGTCCAATAAAAGCTGGAAGGACTCGAGGAAATTGCGTGGTAGTAGATCTGAAAAAAAAGAGCCCAAAATACTTTTGCACACAGCCCATAACTAATTTCATTACTATGGGATATTGTGAAAACCAAAAGCATAAAAGGACTCAAGAAGGAATTAGTCACACTCACAAGAGGTAGGGCTCCCAGTGACAGTGCACATGACAGTCCTGAGACAACTACTGACTTTGGATGTCCCTAATCAACTGCAAGGTTATCCCAGGAGTGATGTCACTCATACATGCCTTTCTGATTCTTTCAGTGTCCATTACTGACCATGGTGGGACATAGAGTCAGCGCTAAATGGACCCTGCACCTCGTCCAGTGATGAGGTATGTAACGCTTACCCCATCGTCTTGTCTCAGTGTCTTGATTCAAGGGACTTCCATTGGACTTGGATGCTTGTTTTTTTCTTGGCAGATCCTGCATAACTTTTCCCATTCTGCAGAGCAGAATATTCCTCCAATTTCAATAGCCTGTGCTTGTTCCTACTGTTTTGATTAGACCATTTTTCAGTTCTTCCCAATCTTAACGAGGTTCAGTCCAGCTCCATCATCACCATGTATGACTCCTTCCTCCATTTCACTAGCAAATACCCTGAATGACACTGATCTAGTCCCGATCACTGCCTTTCTTCACTATTAACTCGTCTCTCTCGAGAAGTAACTGTGTAAGATGATCGATATGTGTGTATCTCCAAATGCACAGAAAAGATTTTATCGAAATACTTATGAGAATTGAAATTACAGCTCTTAAGTCCCTTTAAGCCAGCACCTTATAAATATTGTGGGATAATTTTATCCGAGGGCTTTTCCCTTTAGCAAAAGATGCTGGTTAGACTTCACTATTAGTTGGCCTAAAATATGCATACAACCACCCCTCTCATTTTCTAATATTTTTCCAGTTCTCTTTTAGGAGAATGAGAATGGCAGATAAACATATTATCAGTACTCTGAGGCATAAAACAGCAAAGCCCAGAGTTGTTTTGCAGAAGCAACTCAGAATTTGGATGACATGACATAAGCAATTCTAGCAATAGCTGCTGGTCTTAAGGCTGCTTTATATGTTTTCTCATTGTTGTGCCCTTTAATTTTGATGTGATGCTATTTTATCTACCTTCTCAATTTTAGCACAAACATTGTGCTATCTTTGTTATTTA
This sequence comes from Dromaius novaehollandiae, assembly GCF_036370855.1. Taxonomy (NCBI): domain Eukaryota; kingdom Metazoa; phylum Chordata; class Aves; order Casuariiformes; family Dromaiidae; genus Dromaius; species Dromaius novaehollandiae. Next base: position 6,455,646 of record NC_088117.1, read on the forward strand.
TCTCCTTAGACTTCCTCAGTATTTCTCAAGCATTCTTCGGCCTTACCTTATATCGCCTAAACTCTCCTTGCTTCCTCAAATCACGCCTTTGATTTTGTCTGCAAATCTCCCCCAGCACAGAGCAGTACCAGGAATGTCGAGAATAACTCTAGCATCCTCATATTGTAAGCAAGGAGGTGGTCTGAGCCAGGAGGGACCCATAACCACATATGTACCCCAGCATATGTCTGAGGGCTTCACTTACCCGCTCACCATCTGTACCTGCCTGAAGAGCAGTCATATGCCAAAAGCAGCCGGGCTGCTCCGGTACTCGTAGTCTGCCTCTCTGCTGTTAATTCCACTGATCCCAGAAGTTCAGCTAGAGTTCACACCTGCTTTTCCCAGTTCTCCTACCTGTCCTGAAACGTCAGCATCCTCCCTCAGATCACAGTTTAGTTCAGTTCCTTCCATCCTTCCTTGGTTATTTTTAGTTTCCTTGTACTTTTCTGACTATAGCTCTGAACTGCTAAACAAACTTCTTTTATTTATTCTTCTGGTCCTGGTAATCACACCTAGAATGTATTGCCTGCACAAGCCAATGGCTGAAAACTCACCCTCCCCAACTTCCACCCAGTATAGCAAGCTAGCATCCACAATTTCAAGGATAAATTATCACAAAGGTCTCCAATGTTTGCAGTGTCGCTGACAACCTCATATGCAGCTCCAGCAGGGTAAAGAGATGGCTAAATGGGATGAGTTGTGCCGACTCAGGACTTCTGGCCAAAACTGCATCCAAAATCATAACAGACGCAGCAGAATCTAGAGTGCAGGCCAGATTCTAAATCACACTCTAAATCAAACCCTAAGAAAGAGATCCTCACTCACCACGAAGCCAGTAAACTCCCTGGCTTCGACAGGCTGTGATGATTTACAGCTAGTGGTTCTAGGCTCTTCACATGTACTTTCTTTATGACACATTTTGGCTATAATATGCATCGATATAAAAGCCCAAGCTATAATAAGACTTGTCGTAAGCCTCCAGGCTCTATCTTCTATAAACTCCACGTGGAAGAGCTCACTTTCTTACAGGAGAACCACTAGATAGGTCCCGAGCAGTGCTGGTGCTCCTGGTATCTGAGTTTCTACCTCTGTCCAGCATTTCTGTCACCAGTATAAACAGTGCACACCAGTGGTATGTATCTGGCAAAGGCTATTCGCTTTGAAGGCCACGGTTCAAAGCTGGTTTAGATGGTTTGCTCTGATCAGCTGCTGCTGCTCCAACTTACTGCTCTTCCCATTTGCGGAGGAAGGGGTAATTCATCAGCAATGCAACTAGCTGTTTCTCTGAAATGGGAGGGGGGAGTCACACGTATGAAAGTCCAAGCATTGGGGCCCACTATGTCAACATGTAGGGACGCACCATTACCCGAAACACGGGTGCCTTGGTGCCACCAGCGGTGCCACTCTTACCCAGCACTGCTCTCAGAGCCGGCCTGTCAGCAGACACAGCGATAGCACTGTGCGTAGCTAAGCTCTGTCAGCTGTGCCTTGTAGGCAACAATAAAATGGATGTAGGGCACATGACTTCAAGAGAACAAATAGCTAAAATAAATAAAGCTTCTTTCTCTCTCTCCTGTGATGCTGCTTTCAGGCCTTCCCAATTCGAGTCTGCATGCAAACAGCTCACTGAGCAGGGAGGGGTGCAAAGCGTAGGTATGTTGTGTTAAACTCCTCAAACCGACTATCAAGGGAATCCTGAGTCTGACTCCTAGCCACTTTTCAAAGTGACATGTTTATGCCCAGTTTATGCCACCTTCACTTAGGATGTGATCCAGCATCCCTGAAGTAAACTTGAGTCTTTCAATTGTCTTCACTTGTCATTAAATCAGCTGCTCCTCTGAGTTTTGTGTTTCTCCTGTCCCTCCCTCTCCCTAGTCCTGGCTCTTCTTTGCTGAAAGGGTAGAGCTTAGCGCACTGTGTCAGCAATAGCTGCCTTATGCCTGGTCTCCAAACCCTGGTGAATGCCGTCAGATTCGTCTGTCCAGCTCTGCCCATGTTTGTCTCGATAGAGGAACGCAGGACATACATACACCCAGTTTCCTTCCCCAGGCCTCTATGCTGATCACTTTTTCCCTGTCTGCACCAATTACAAGCTGCAGCCCTGTCTGACTGAGCTCAGGTCGCAGCAGGTCTATGGGATGTGGCAGGGCAGAGCCTGCACTGGGAGCATGACGAAGACCTCCCGGCACCAAGAACGCTCCGGGGAGCCTAACAGAGCCGGGAGGAGCTGCTCTGCCCCGACTCAGCTCAGCACCATTCAGTAACTCAGCGCTCTGCTCCAGGCGGCAGCCATCTTCCAGGCGAGAGGAAGAACCGCAGGATGAGATCGCGGTCCATGGGTCTATTTAGAAACCAGATCTTTCTGTGCACAGATGTTGTCCCTTTCTGGGAGGCCTCTCTGCACGGCCTGGAAGGAAATGGGCCAAGGTCCTTATGGTTGTTAAAAATCTCATGATACTTTTACAAGAGGGATGGTGTAAATCAAACTACAAGGCACAAGCTACCTAACTCTGGGTAATTTATATTCTGCCTCACTAAGTTCATCTCTGCACTTTCAATGCATGAAGTGATTTTTCACTTCCCCTGTAGTATTTTCTGGCACGGAAAAGCTGCTGGGCTCTGTCCCAGAAGTAGCGGCATTTCATCACCGGGTAAAAGATTCCTGCATGTTTCGGGCCAGATCCTCACCGTAACTCCCGTACCCACCAGCCGGGCTCTGCTGAGTTGCACCGGGAAAGGATCCGGCCCAAACCCATTCAGCTGCACCTGGGCCCCTCGGAGAAGAGAGCCCTGTTGTTATTTATCGTTCCCCTCCTCCCCCCCGTATTATTATTAGCGCTGGCTCCAGCTCCGCCAGCCCGGGCAGAGGAGGGCGATCCGCTCCGCTCCGCTCCGCGCTCCGCTCCGCCCGCGGCCCGGCGCCCCCCGCCCGCGCGGCGCGGCGCTGCGTGGAGCCACAGCGCCCCCTCCTGGGCCACGGCGGCGCCGCCGGCCCCGCGGCCGCGGAGCGGCTCCGCACGGGCGCAGCGGGGCGCCGGGCTGCGCGGCGGCGGCCGGGGCGGGGGGGGGGGGCCCGGGGGGGCCGGCACGTGCGGAGGGCGCCCAGCACCCCCCGGCGGGGCTCGGCCTCCCGGGTTTTTCCCCTCGGAATTTGATACCGCGGGCTGCTTCTCGGGCTCTTCGCCGTCCTTTCTGAGCTTTCGCGATTTTGTTTTTTTTTTTCCCTGCCTTCTTAATGCCTCTGCATCAGCTGTAAACATACCGCATCCACCCAGCTCCCTGGATGGACTCTAGAAATTCACATCGATTTCCAGAGGTGGGCAGGGAGACCGGTGCAAATGCGCTGGCCCTCGACTGGAGCCAGTTTCTGCAGTGCTTTTTCGAGCAACACACGCAGAGCAGGCAATGGGACCTTTGCCCGAGCAAAGACAGAAGGATTTGGCTTTGGAATATTTCTGTTATGCAGATAACGATGATTACCATTTGCTGGCAGACCCACTCCCAATACAGTGTTTAGCATTGGCTTCACACATGCTTCCAGGCTAATAAACAGTGGCAGTGAGGAGGGAACATGGATACACTCTCCAGTATTTCTTTGGGGACACCTTTTTACATAGACAATTCACTGTATGTTCTTCCACTCCAAAGTTTCAACGGGGACCTTGGTCGGCCTTGCTACATTCCTGCTCTTGGGGGCCTACACAAGCTCCTAACTAGGCCTATGGAAAGAGGGAAGGGGAGGAAGGTCAGAGGGGGAATGTTGATTAAATGCATCTTACACTAGTGACATCATCTTCTTGAGGCATACTACGCCGGGGAGTCCATTTCTGATCAGAGGGGCTTGCAAAGGCACGAGAGAATTTGTACTCTAGGGATGGGAGGGTTTTGCTCTGAACCTGGGTAAGACTGAAGTGGAGCCTCGCAACGTGTATGTTTTAGCCATAGCTGCATACATATTTTTTGCACACACGCACACCCACACACACATGCACGCGCACATGCATATTCATACACAGAAAAAACCAACATAACTCTAGTAGAGCACTTCTCATTCTCACGGTCTCCAGCTCTTGATCAGAGAAGGTATCATGGGTACGGGACTGTTACCTCCCTCTAACAGCCATGACCCCGTCCCCCTGGCTGCTGTTTGTCTGCCTTTTCTGTAGTGAAGTCATTACTGAGTCCTGGGAACATGCAAAAAGCAGTAAAACAAATGTAGACACACGAAATGTTGTGAGCATTTTCTGCTGAGTGGCAAAGGGCTTTGGAGTCAGACAAACCCCAAATCGATGCTTGGAACTAAATACAATGGGGAAGACTATGCTGAAAGAACAAACTCCCTATCAAGAGAGCTGAGAAGAACACAGTGTGTTTATGTTCATGCGACTGTCTGGATGTTTGAGTCATGCAATGAGAATACCAGTGCAGTCCTGCACTGACAGTGTGTGTTGGTGTGTAGCCCAAGACAGCATCTGTGTGTGGGGGGAACAGTGGGGTTGTGCAGGTTGGAAAGGCGCTAGCATCCATGTGAGAGAATGAGACCAAGACGCTGTGTTTAAGCATGGGGTGGACTGTGCGAGTTCAGCATGTGTGTTTTGTGTGCTTGGCATGTACATGCGTGTGAGGGAGATCAGGACTGCTTGTCTGCGTGGTGAGTGGGAGGCAGAGAGGCTGGGTTTGTCTGTCTATCACTCACTAGTAGACCTGATCAATCTTTTTCCTTATTAAGGAACAAAAATTAAAATCCTGTCACGTTTCTTGCACCCAAGCCTGATCTCCTCTTTACTCACTACCTCCTCCTCTCATTAGCCCCAAAATACTTCTCTACAACTCTCAGGAAAGCGGCTTAACTGCCATTAACAAATTATTATTATGCACCCAGATGAGCAGCCAGAGTAAAGCAGGAAGGATCCCTCTGCTCTACCTAGTGCAGATGTCAATCACAAGGCTAAATCCATACGTTAATACTGTCAACATTTCGTCGCAGCTTGCTTCCTTCCCTCGAAGGAGACCGCATCTAAGAATTGACACCTCCCCCCTTACCTACTCCCAAATAAATGCACAGAGGGACCCTCCAAAGCCAAAACACATGCTCACACCTACAGCCTTCCTCTCCTCAGATCATCCCTGGGTCTTTACACCCAGGCTTTGCTGGACCTCGGGAATGATGCAATGGTGTGGAAATGCCCTATCCCCTCCATCCCCCTAGTCCCCATGGGCTGGGAAAGGCAAAGTTATGCTCCGCACTCAGCCTAGCAAGCAGCGTTGTGGGCTGAGCTGGGGTAATGAATCTCTTCGCCTGTAAGGTCCAGGCCCCCCAGCGCAGCCCTCCCACGGCTCTGTGCCAGGGTCTCCCACCGCCTTTGGAAGTAGAGGCAATCAGCCCAGTGCGGGATTCAAGGCGACAGACTTTCCTTTTCCTCCTTGATTTGCTTGTCACTTGCGAAAACGGAGCGGTGGATTAAGTGGAGATGACACCATCTCCTTGGGGACGGTCCCCCCACCTCACCCCCCCGGGATGTATCGGTACTCCAGAATACAGATGGAGCCCGGCTATCTCCCATGGCCACCTCCACCCCCGCCTCGCCGCCAGCCCAGCCGAGCCGGGGGCTGAGCCCCCACTGCCGGGCAGCCCCCGGGGGCTGCGTGCTCCCCCCGGGGGAACCAGTCCTCCCAGTCCTCCCAGTGCCGGCGAGCCTCGGCCCCGAGCTCAGCACACGCACACGCAGAGCCGCTAACCGGGTTGCAGGACTCCTGCCACGCAGCCCCCCGTAACTCCGCGCTGCCCGGGGCGGGGGGGCCGGGAGCGAGGCGGTGTGCGCGGCGGGGGCGGGGGGGCAGGGCTGGGAGCCGCCGTGCCCGGGCCGAGCCCGCAGCCCCCCGCAGCGCCGGGGCAGGGGCAGAGCTGCAGCCGCAGCGCAGAGCTCGCCTTACCTGATGCTAACGTCCCTCTCTGGCGGAGATGTGCTCGCCCGTGGGTTTTATTCGGCTCGGTAGGAACTTGTGGGAGAGCCTCTCTGTCCAGCTCGCATACTGGGTGCTGGGCTGATAATGCAGGCGTGAAAATCCTGGGGCTCTAGCAGTCCTTTTCATGCTCAGACAGAAAATCCCCCTCCTTGATCCAGATCGCGGGCATTAAGGGCAGAGGCAAAAAAAAAGATCCTTTTTTTTCCCTCCTGCTTTCTGGGCTTTTTTCTTATTTTTTCCCCCTTCCCTTATTCCTGTGCCCCCCCTCTCCTCTGCTGCTCAGTTCATAGCCATCGGGGGAAGGAGCAGAGGCAGCAGGGAGAATGGAGAGGGGGTTAGAAATAAAAATGAAAAGGGCTCCAGGAGGGAAGAGAGAGGCTGGGCTTGCCACGGCGGGAGGAGCTTGGAGCGGTCTGGAGAGGATGAATGGGGAAGAGGAAAGCAGGGAGGAGCCCGAGCTTGGCCATTTTATTCTAAGAAGTGTTTTGTACATAATTAGGGAAGGGGGAGGGGCGGGGGGGGAGCAAAGAGGAGGAACTTAAGCTCCGGCCAGACGGAGCCTTGGTCTTGCGAAGGGAAGATGAGAAAGGGAAGGTCTGGCTGCACGGGGCGGGAGGTGGGGGGGGGGGATTAAACTTGCCTGCCCCTCAAGTTTGGGGAGGAGGCGGTAGGGCGGCTGGCTGCGGTTCCAGGCAGCCCCCCGCCAGCCTGACCCGGCACTGGGGGGGGGGGCTGCCCACACCTCGGGGGGGGGGGAGAAGGGACCGGACCCCCCCCCCGCCCCGTCGTGCGGTCGCGGTTCAGCACCGCGGACAGCGCCGGGGCGGCCGGGCCGGGGCGTCCTCGCCTCTCCCAGGCTCCGCCGGCCGCTCCGGGGCTGCTGCCTCCCGCGGAGGTGCCCCCCCGGCTGCTGCTCTCTCCGCCAGCTCAGCCCTGCCTCTTTGGGCAGCGTTTGGCAACAGCAGCCTGTTGGGAAGGGAGCTGGGTCGTGCTTGAAATAGGTTGGAAAGCAAGAGAGCCGAGCGGCGCTGGGAGGCACGAGCTGCGGTCCTGGGGCCTGCTGGCTCGTCTGCTTTGGGGAGGCTGGAGCTGCGGAAGAAGTGGCATGGAGGAGTGGGGCCTCCTCCTTCCCAGCTTGTCTCTGGCTCAGAGCAGCAGAATGTGGCTTTGCAGTTGCCTACGCACTTCAAAAAATGTAAGGAAGATCAGGGAGGAGTAAGTTAGAGATAGAGGTGCCTCAAGGGCATTGCCCATCTAGACAAATCTTAGCACCTCAGCAAAGGCAAACCAGTGCAGGAAGAACATTAAAAAATTCTCACCTTTGTGTGAGGTTTCTAGTCAGTGACCCCTCAGAAAAGTCACTAGCTGTGCTCTGCTGCCAAAAAGGAAAATAATCAGCCACCTTGTGCAAGGCGTAGGGGGCAATGAGGGCAGTGAGAGAGGCCCTCCTTCCACCTGCTTCCTCTGGCCTGCAAGGACAGTCTGTTCTCTCCTTGTTTCTCTCCATTCCCTGTGGCTACAGAATATTGTGTTAAGCTAAATCTTCAGCAAATCTTTCCTAAGCAGAATTAGAAGCTGTTTGGTTAAACTCCAGGCTGTTCTGATAGGGCTGAAGCTTAGCTTATCTCAGTTACAGGGTACCCAAAGCTCCCAAGTTTTACTTTTTTTTCAAATGACTATTCAGCTGCAAAGCACATTTCCTGGTAAACCATCCCTGATTCTGTCGTGTTGGCTCATATAAAAGGCTGAAACGATTTTCACAGATTTCCCTGCTACAAGGCCACAGCAGAATGACTTACTCCAGGGCATAAAAATAGGTGGGATCAGGTCTTATATAGACCACATATCTGCAAAGCACTTGTTTAAATAAATAAATAGTGTCTAGGGTTATTACTGTAGTGTTCTTTCATTGTTGCTCTTGGCATTTACAGAAATGGAGGGGCAAATCCTTGTCTTACATAGGTTGTTTCAAAACAAAGCAAAGGCCCCACAGACTACAGCTGTAGTCACTTGGGATTTATTGATTCAACTAATGCAACAATACCAGGTGTCTTTCTCCTCTGCATCTGGAAAAGCTACTGGGTGATTGGGCTAGCAGGATGTAGGACAAGCCAACCTGATATTTCATATTCCTGTGAAGAGGGAACGAGAGAAAATATAGGTGAGCTGACACTTGTCAGGCACCCAAAGGTCTCATAAAGCCTAGAGAACTCAGTTACTCTTTACAAAATAACACCTTCTTCCAGAAAGTCAGAGTCAGCAAACTCTTGGCACCAATGTCCTGCCTGGAAATGAGAATTGCTATCAATATTATAAAGATTATTAGAGGCAATCATAAAACAAAGTAAAGAGAGAAGCTTTGTCCATCATTTTTCCTGTCCCAAAATATTGTCTCTCCCCCTCCAGCTCATACACACATGACTGCTGCCTTTTTCCAAAAAGCTTTTACTGTGTCTATATCAAAAGAGGATTATTTGGTGCATTGAGTATTCAACATGTTCTCTTACAGCATTGTTGTGTTCAATGAGCTTTGCTCATCTGAATGGACACTCACCGCATAGTCCACTGGTTTAATTTGCTGCTTTGGAAACCTAAGCAGGTTACAGCATATTTAGCTATGTGTCTGTTCTTATGTGTCAAAGATAAGGTTTCTGGATGCCATTTTTAAAAACAAAATTATTTCACTCCAGTAGCTTTCTCTTTTCAGTGGTCTCTTCTTTTTAGTCTTGGATATTTCAACTCACCTTCTCTATGCAATGAACAAGGTCTGGATCCTCACCCCAAATCAGCAAAGCTCCATTGAACAAGAATTTTTTATTTCCTCTTCCAGTCAGGACTCTGAGTTGCTAACATTTCCAATCCTCTCTTTTCTCTTCCACCGGTTGTCTTAAGAACAATGTTTAGTTGTTTTATTTTTTAACTATAGTATTCTTCTCATGAAAAATATAGAAAATAGTCAGTCAAGGGAGGATGTGAAGGAGGATTAGAATTCACTGCGTACATGATGTATGAAGAGTGTCTCCCAATTCAAAGCACTGGAGGGGAGGGGATCAGAGATCATCATGAGGAGGATGTGAAAAAAATAATCTGGACTCCCTGTTATAAACTTATGGAGACACTACAGCGTCTCTCTCTCTCTGTTGAGAGATCCGGAAAGTAGGCAAAAGCATCCATGTTGTTCACCAAGCAAGCTGCCACAAAAAAATGGTCAGATGAGTTTCCAGTGTATGCTCCAAGTGCCATTCCACAGAGCGAAAAGAGCTGTCCGTGCCCACAGGACGCTATGAACACTCCACTTCTATTTGTGATTCTGCAGCAAAAACTCACTTCAGAGTCCCTTGGGCTCTTGAATATAATCAGACACTACCATAAGTTCTTCTTGTGCTATCATGAAACCTTTCCTTTCCACATATCCTCTTCTGTTGCCCTTCTTGAGGATGCAGAATGTATTCTTGTCAAGGTTTTGCAGACTTCATTGTCTATTACAGGCTAAAAATGGATTAAACTTGCTTTGTGAGCATTGTATTGATATTCTGGTGCTCTCCCAGTCTCTTGTGAAATGTATTTCCTCTTTCTCCTCTGCAAACAATACCACAATAAATAGTGATCTTATTTAGAATGTGTTTTGTGCTGGTAGCATGGATATCTACCTCCTAAGGGCCAGCCGTGTTAATTTGTTGGTGGTATCCCTTAAAACATGGGTGGGAGTCTCACTGTTTGCAAAGGAGGATGGGTGACATGCAGGATGGCTGTGTGGTCAAATAAATACAAGGTTTTTTTGAAGGGTGTTGGGAAGAATGGGAATGGGCTCAAATGCCAGGGCTAAGAGGCAAGGAGCTGGAAGAGGCTGTTCCCACCATCCCCAATGAAGAATTAGAGGTTTTCCAGTCAAGGTGTGAGCAAGGGAGGTTGTGGGGGGAAGGCTGGAAGCCCCTGCCAAGCCAAGAAGAAATGTTGATAGTTCCCAGGAGACAGCTGGAAACTGGTGTTTTCTGACAGGAGTTTCAAATAGCTGGTTCTTCTGCATTAGACTGCTTCATCCTCAGTGCAGCCCTAGAAGCCTGAAAGACTCTGAACACTGAACTTCCCAAATAGATACTGTCCTATCTTTGCACTGTTTCTACATTAACACATCCACTTTGGGGGATGGTTCCTTTTCCAGCATCAAACCAGCAACAGAAAAAAAATGCCATGACTTCAAAATCAAACCTCAGCTGTCCTAGGCATTCACCTTTCAGAATACTTGTTGTGAGTACTGTGAGCCTCTGGGGTTTGCAGAATGAGGTTTTAAGTCTCCTGAGATCCAGATTTCTGATGAGCTTTTTGGTATTTTTGCTACTGGTCTTGGCTAGAAAGCAGAAAGTGTGTGAAAAAGAAAGAACAGTGGTTTATCTGTCATTGAAGCTTAAAAAAAGTCACAGACCACTACAAGGTCAGTTCTAGGAAAGTGTGGTGGACAGAAAGAACAGTGAGAACTGATGGTTTCCCAGCCCAAAAGCCACACTGATATGAAGGTTCCTGGCCAGGGCTTCACTGATGTAAAATTAATGGTTTGATCCACTGGATAAAGACAACGGCAACTCTGGAGATTGAATTGTCTCATTGTTTTAGACATTTACCCTAGGATGGGATGGATTTCTTTCTGAAATTACCTTGAATTGTCTCATTGTTTTAGACATTTACCCTAGGATGGGATGGATTTCCTTCTGAAATTACCTTGCTCTCCATTGACTCTAAAGGGAACCTAGACCAGCAGTTTAGGCTGAACTCCCAAATTTTAGAGGGATGAAGCTAGCAGAGATGAGTCCTATCCTCTAGAGCTTGCTGAGGTGCGCAGAACAGCAAGTGAGTGAACCCACAGCTGCTGATTTTCCCATCTTAGTCACAAATCCATCCTCTTTATTAATAGTCTTTCATATTCACTATTGTTACTATTGTCTGGTACCAGGTACAAGTCATCAGTATTCATCACCTGCAGCTTAGTTTCCTTCTGAACTTGGACTAAGGCTTTTAAAAGGGAACTACTTGTAACTCCCAAGCCATCATGAGCTGTACGTTGCACAGAAGGCTCCAAGCCTCACTCTGCCTCTATCTGCAATTGCTCAGCACTTCAGATTCAAAAAAAATGTTGGTAGATGAAACCCGTGTGCAGTCAAATGCAGGGACTAGAATGTTCAATTGAGCTTTTTTCCTTATTCCTCACTCTAACGTATCTATGTTCTTGCATCTGTTTCATATCTTCCAGAGCCCAAAAATGTTCATCACAAAGGAGACAGCAAAGCAAGAGGCATCGATATCTCCTGATATTTATGAAACAGGCATGAGAAAGAGATTTCTTAGCTTAATTAACAGGGGTTGCTGGAGGAGTGGACAGCCATTGACATCCCTAGTCTTTTTAAGCTGATTCTGCACCAGATCAGTGAGAATTAGAGGGTCAGTGCTTCTTTTCTGATTTACTCAAGAGAAGCTGTTGCATGTCTAGCAGGCTAGTGTTGAGGTCATACAATCAGATGTTAGGCTAGCAAACTCCATTGTAGTACAGAATAATGGTACTACCCACAGCATAAGGTCAGTCATAACATATACACACATCTGATTGCATGATTGTTACACCGATGTTGATGTGCTGTCACTATATGGAGATTTTTTTTCCTCCTTTTGGAAGGGGTAGCACAAAACTGTTTCATCTGTGTTTTCTCATCTCTCATTTATGAACAATGACCAAGCCTCCTGGCTGTCTCCCACGTAACAAGAGGGGTAAATTACATTTTCTGGAGCATCAGGATCCAAATCACCAGGACTGGTAGTTCAGCGCCTTCCAACAGATTCATGCAACCAAGTTGCACTTTTTCGTAAGCAGTAGTCTAGGTCAGAATGAGCTATCATCTATCATCATTATCTTCTCACAAACAAATATACCTGTCAAGTATTGAATATAGGAAGAGGAGTGAAAAATCTCTCCCCCCACCCCAACCCCAGGTGTCAGTGATTTATTTGGGAGAAAATTTGAATTTGAATCACTAAGGAGTGACATGTTTCAGAGCACACTGCTACTCTGAGATAACTGCACATTGCCTCAGGTATGCAGTGAGTCACGAGGCTGATAGCTGGTGCATATCAGCACCCTGAGAAGTGGGGTTATTGCTACCATACAGTAACCACATGCCCCTGAACAGTGCTATTCCTCACATACCATAGGGACTTTTCATCTTGTTAAGAAAAAGTTGACATGATCAATTTTCAGGAACTATGTTGAAAGACTTATGCCTAAGTGCTTCACAAAAACCTCTGCATAAACACAGTCTCTTAGGTTATTCTGACTATTGGTCAGAGCAAGAGACAATGAACCAAAATATTTAGGACTCTGTTTCAGGTTTTTATACTGACTCATTGTATGACCTATGACAGGGTCATTTTAGGTCATTACTGTTGTATGTAATCACATCATGAAACCTCTGCCTTTAAGTCTTCAAGTACCATCTTAAAGTTGGGAAGGCTTCCTGCCTCCCATCAGTCCACATAAAGACCCTAGAGAAGTCCAAAAACCTCTTTGTCCTCCAACCTGCACATCATCTGAGCACGTGAAATCATTAGGATTTTCCCCCATGCATGCTCCAGAACTGGAAGCAAGTGTTCTCCGAATCCCCAAAGCAATCTCTAGAGAATAAGAAGAGAGAGTTCAAGAAGCCTGAGAAGTCATGTGCCTGTCTTCACTCTGTTCAGAAGGGCCCTTCACACTGAACCTGCACCAGTCAGCTCACACAGTGTTATTGCAGTTTGTTGGCTTCAGGCTCTACCGATCTGGGGGTCTTGCACCAAGTTGTAGTGTGGGCTTTCCCTGAATCTCTCTCTAGGCTGCAGGAAGCAGAAACTTTTTCTAGCGCACAGCTCAGGATGAGTTTCTCAGCCCTACCTGAGTTGAGAAGAGACCATACTCCATATGCCCTGATTTCCAAGAAAAGGAAACACTGTCAAGTAAGCCAGGAACAAGCTCTGATGTATTCTGTCCAGGTGCCTAGGACCAAGACCTTAGTGTGTAGGGTGAAGCACAGCTGCCAGACAGTTTAGACACAGCTCTTATGTCAGGGTTTCCCAATCAGCATGCTTAAGACTGTGTATAAAACTCCACCTTGTTTATTTTATTTGGAAGCTTCCCAAAGCAAAGACTGTTACTCTGTGTGCACGCCTTCCCCTGACCAGTCCCTAACTCAGCTGCTACCTTTCTGTGCTAATGATAATATTATTAAAAATGAACTTTACCTACATGCCTCTTTCCCTCCTGCTACCCAGACATGCTCAGGTACCAGCATGGTACCACTTTCCATACCAAACACTTTATTCACTGTGTTTCTTTAGTAGTGGGTGCAACATCAGGCAGCAATTCAGTCTAGGGGATTTTACAGGTCCTTATTTCCTATCTTTTCGCCTCTTAGAATCCATTTGTCCAAGGCAGCTTCTGAGCCAGCCCAGATCTCTCCGCTAGAGCACTGTCATCCCCAATATCCCCGCGCTATTATAGTAGATTCATGCTTCGGGTTCAATCTTTAGAACTGACACTGCTTTTCAGTTGCCAGCAATGAATTCTGCACATAGACACTCAAGGCAACTTAAAGGGTTGTGGCTGTCAAGTGTTTCTTTATGTAGTGTTCAATTCTTGTTTTCAAGCTTTTCTTTTGCTCGTGTCACCTTCTCCAGAAATAAACATTTCTTTCCCTGATAGTTTTAGATCATTTCCCCCAGACATTCAGCATTTAACTTTTACCACGTTTCTTGAGGACAATCGCCCAGTTCACCTCTAGAAGGAGCATTCTATTGCATAAAAAGTGCTGGACCGACTTGGGCACCTGGGTTCTATTTTTGGCTCTGCTTCTGCATGGCCACATATTCTCAGGGGGATCACTTGACTTTGCTTTGTTTCTGCTTCCATCTATGCAACACAAGTAATAATAGGTCAATCCAATGCTCTCGTCTTGTCAGGATTACTGTTGTCACCTAGAAGGCAGACTAGAGCTAATTACAGGTACCCACATTGCTTTTTGTCTATGTAGCAGAACAAAGGCGTATTGGTAGTACATGTTAATCTACTTGTGCCAGCTTTAGCTAGCTAGCATGGAGAATGGTAGTGCTGAGAGCATCATGGCCTGCAGTTACATCTCCATTGCTGCTGTTACCCATGCTAGCAAGACTAAGCTGTCACAGGAACGCTAATACACACTCTCATAGCCTTATTTGGCTCTTTAGATCTTCCCAAGGAGAGATATAGTCCTTGCTTCACAGAGCTCACAATTGCAACAAGTGAAATCAAAGGAAGCTCTAGTCACCCTGTTGTTGATGACAGAGGGAAGTACAGGGAATACGTGTTTTACACAAAAACAGAGGCAAAACTGAGGGCAAACCTATGTACTTCAAGCCTCAGTTAAATGTCTTTAATCACCAAATCATCCATCCTTACAGATGTGCTGACAAAAGCTACTATATAAGGGCAAAGTAATTATTTTTATTTTCTTTCTTTCCTTGCTGCTTCACCAATAGTCGATCAATATTGTCATTAAAGCTCTGAGAATAGGTTCAGTTGGTTAATCTGCACCTTGACTACAGCACGGACAGAAAGGAAAACAAAAATCCCTCAGTCATGTAGTTCCTCATAGCCATCACCAGTCCCTTTGTTTCGAAAAAGGGGTGCATCCATGGATGTCTTTCACAAATGACATGGCACACAGGCCTGTTTTTTCAACAGGCATTTGGAGCCTTGGAGATATTTCTCACCAGTGACAATTCCTAGGTAGGTCAGATTAAGAGGATGAACAGACTGAGGTATCCTTTAAATAGCTGGCTTATTGTATACGTAGTGTATTCTTTTAACAGGCTTATGCTATCATTAAGTCTTCTATGGAAGAAGGGAGCCATTGTGCCAGTGTAACACTGACCTAATTAGCTTTGCTGAGGATTTATTTAACAGGTTTATTCTAACAAGTTTATTCTCTAAACGTCTGATAACTGATTTGTTATAACTCTTTTTAATGAGTCTCTGTCTTCCTCTGCTGGGTTTAATTCTTTTTGCTGCTGCTCAGTAAGGTTTTGCATCTATATAGAAGGCTGATTGTACTGTGTTTAGGCTTTGATAAGCTTTATTCTTATAGTGGATATTCATTTCAGTGTACTGAAGTAGGGGGATGTACCTATATTCATGTGAATAGCAATGTGTGGAAAAAGGAACTTTTTTGTATTACCTTTCAGTACAGTACCTTTCATCCCAATGAAGCCCAAGCAGCCTCACAAACTATCACATTCAAATCCTGCTTGCTAAAAGGAAAGACTCCTATTGAGTTCAAGGGGGTTTCTAATACAGACTCCCAAGTGGTGCACTTCCCAGTGAAATGGCAAGAGGTAGGGGGAGAGTAATGTGAACAAGATAACCCCAAGCATGGTAAGATCCTGATATATGTGTGTATACACACACACACACACACATATGTGTATATACATATGTATATATATTTCTCCAGCATGCTGAGGTTCCCTTGGGTAACAGGGTGAGATGCTTGCTAGGGCATAGGGTTGTTCTGACCCTGAAGTTGAAGGTGAGATAGATTAAATTCCTCCAACAGGGTAAAATATTGTATTACAGCCTCCTTTCCTGAGATAGAGTAAGGTATGTCAGAATGTGCAAGCACACATACTTAACTACTTTGTATAGCTTGAAATGACTTCTTTCTGAAGAGACTTTACAAACATGAATTTAGCTTCACTCCATGCTAATGAGATACTTTCTACCTTCTTTCTGCAGGTAGGGAAACTCAAGCAAGACATGTCAAAGCATTAATCAGAATTGCCCTACAGATCAGTGGAATAGATTTTTAGATCTCACAGCTTCGTTCTGTAATCTCCAGGCTTTGTGTTCTCCACACAGAAAGGAGCACCAGTTTGTTGTAAACTCGAAGGAAAAAAAAAAGCTACGTATAGGCTACGGTTCTTCAAATTCTAATAATAAAAATGATAACTAATAATACATCATTTGCTTAAAATATTTAGATATTATACATTACTATAACTAGGAAATTTGGTTAATGGGTTTTGACCTACATTGTTATACTATGTACTACTTGATTCAGATCTTAGTGGACAGCCAATTTCCTCTTTTGATCAGCTTATTCATAGTAACCTACAACCAAGACCTGACTCCTCAGCTGTGGAGAGAACCAAGAAATTGATATCTGGCGGCAGAATTTTGTGTCATCTTTAGAATGTTGTTTTATATAGCAAAGAGAAAAGAAGGTTCAGGGACAAGCTCACACTTTTGCCTCTCAGAGGCTGTGTATCTGCTGTAAGAATGAAGGAATATCTCTGTGGGAAGGGAGGAGTGGGGTGTAGGTGTATGTTTGTGTGCATAGAGGGAGACAGAAAACCTCAATCATCTAGATTTATTTCATAACATGCTTAGAGACTGTTGATTGAGGATTTTTTTAACATCTCCCATTGAGTGAGAGAGAAATCTCATCCCTGTGGCTTTACCTGCTTGACTTGCAGTCTGTAAGTACAAATCTCTGCCATAAAAGAAAGCCCCCTCCACCACTGTGGCTCTCCAAATTCCACCACTTATTCCCATCCCTTTACCTGGAGTTCTGCGTGATCACAGGACATCGTCTCTGAGTTGTAAATGTTGACCATCTGAGCTGACCTCCAGAGGCTTAGATCTCTATCCACAGCAGGAAGTCTATCTTCTATGAACTACAGATCAGGCCTGTTCTGTTTGCAGAGATAATAAATGAAGATATACCTTGGCTCCCCAGCATTTTAACACAGTTGTTTAATACAGTAATTCTGTGAGAATGTACATGTTGTGAATGACTTACTGTTATTACATGCATTTAGGGCAGCCTGAAGATTCAAAAACAGAGATAAAAGGACCTCTTTGCCCACAACAATGTTTATGAAAATAATTTTGTTCCCTTGCAATTTGATTTTCCGTTTTATTAAACTGTAAAAGACTTTAAAATGAGAGTGGAAATACATTTGCTTGCTAGGGCCACCTCAATCAGAACATAAGAGGGCATGGAATAACCTGTCCAATTTCTCTTCCACCTTCAACCGTAGTCTTGGAAATAAAGCAGTGGGACTCAATAGATAGAGCTGCTTTCTGCCAACTGATTGTAGGGCATGAAAGCTACTAGAGAGGCCTAGAAACCAAGCTATGAAGGTAGAGAGGAATACTGGCAAATGTTTGAACAGTGGTGGCAATTTCTATTTTCACAGTTCCACCCCTTGAGCTGTGCCCTGCACAACTCCTACAGTCACACTCCCTTTTGCAAAGCAGGGTACTAAAAACACCTCCTTTCTCCCATTTTTTCCTCTCTGTTTCAAAGAAGGGTATTATCATCTGTTTTCATTTCACCGGGAATTGTCATTATAGTTGGTGTTTTTACTGAAGCTCCAGAACATCGACATTTTGTCTGTTTGTTTTGCTTTGATAACATGAAGAACTCATTTTTCATTTGGCAAGAAAGAAATAGCTCATTCATTCCTCCTTACACATGCAGAAAAAAATAATAAAATATGGATCTTACTTAATCAGCAAAAGAGAAGGCACACTCCTTTCCAAATCCTTTTGTTATGGTTAACGTAAAAAAAAAACTTGTATCCTTAAGTCAATATTGTTACCTTGGGGAACAGACTCTCCATTTTAGAAAATTCTGGATTCCAAGAATTCTTCTGTCTATTCAGAGATGAAGCTCCTCAGACCAGGATGTCTCTACTGTGTTTGAGCATCCTCTACTACAACAGAGCCCTGATCTTCACGAGAGCTCTGAATTTTTCGCACATTGTGATTAATAGTAATTCATCTTGGTTTCTCACTAGAGTAATTTGATCAGTTGCTATTTAAGAGCCTGCTCTAGGAGACATTGGGAGGTGAAAGGTGCACAACATGGTCTGAAACAAGGAGAATGTTGCTAAGGCTTCTTAATGACTTTTCTTTCTGCATTCTGGAGGTTAGTCAGAGCAGGCAAAAGCATCAATATTGCCTCACCTGGGGTACTGGTATTTATCAAATCCTGCCAGCACTGGAAGGCTGAGGTATGCAGGAATATTTGCAGAAGTGTAGTAACAATTTTTTTGATGTTTCTCTTGTAACTAATGGTTGGTTAATGCTGGATCTCAACTTCTTCATAATTTCCCTGACCACTGGACTTCCAATGAAATAGCAAAGAATTTGAAAGAGCAATCCTGTGCACTTATAATAGAAAATAGTATAGAAAAATAATATTGATAGTTAGAAAATACGATCTCCTGCTAGAAATGGAATGGTGTTATAGCAGGTCTATTCAGCCCTTAAATGGGAGAGCTCCAGGAAAAAAATCCATGGATTGATACCAGTTCCATATTGCTCGACAGTAATAAGTCCAGGCAATAAAAAAAAAAATCTCTAAAATCCATAAAGTACTTTCTCTAAAATACAAAACTACCATAAATAGAAGAGGGCATTTGATTTGACTTCTGTTTTCTGATCCTTCAGGGTTGTTCGAAAAGATATTTTCTAGCTTTTTTCTACTATGAAAGCTGTAAACTTGATTTTAAACAAAGTAATTAACATATGAGCTATCCAGATAATAACACGATTCCCGGATCTCAGACTTGCGGAAAGTAACTGGTATTGTGAGGTTTGCAGTAATCCATTTAAAATGACACCAGTGCAGATTCCCCATGAAATACTGTACAGATGAGGAATTCTTTTTTTCTTTTCATTCTGTAAGATATCTAAACCTCTCTGTGCCCCTTACAAATTCCTAGTGTTTTCTACATTTTGTCAGGACACCTTCTGATAAAACTTCACTTTTCATCATTTTGTTAATAATAAAGATGCTCAGATTTTCCCTTGGGGATGTTCTTTCCTCCTTTCTAACACCATTCTAGGGCAAACACCTACTGAGTTCTGTTCCTGAGGCTGTTTCATATCAGAAGTGGTGACTGTTTTCTGCAAAGTTTTTTGAAGTTCCTTTACGAATTAATGCTATGAGATAAACATACATCACATTGTTTTCTTGGGGACATGGAATTGCCAGCATCAAGAGACCTTTGATGGCTTCAAAATATTGCCAGAGACTCCTTTTCTCGATGCGCAAGCCTTTCAGCTGGTGCCAAATCCAAGTGAATATCTTCATAACATTATCAGTTTCACAATTCTCTGTCATTTTAATAGTGAGCAAATTGGTGCTCCTTGCCTCAGAATTAAAACATCACAAAAGGACAGGATGATCTAACAGATAAGAAGCAGGTAAGCTGAAAGTAAAGGCTGTCCTCCCACCAAGCTGTAAAGGGGGAAGCAGCGTTAATCCCTTCCCAGAAAGCTGTGCTGCTCCTGGAAAGTCCCCTCCCACAGAGCCAGATGCAAAAGAATAATCTAGCCCTACTGGCTTTTCCACTCTCTGTATTTTCTAAGCATTGATTAGATTCTGCAATCACAGATCAATTGATAATTTCATAAAACTCAGTGAATGGTTGTCAACACTGTAATCAGCCCATTATGATGTGTATGCATTGACCTTCAGCCCTCCGCCCAGGAGCATGAGTCAAAGATAAAATGCCTCTTCTCAGTGCCTCTCCCTCCCACATTCCCTAGGCTGTTGCTGTTTATGGGCGGAATGAGCTTTTGTTTAATTGGTTACAGCAGTCAGGGAAATAAATAATACTGATACTCAGCCTATCTTTAGCATCACCCAGGTTGCTACAGTGAAGAGGCTTTTCTTTACAAGCGGGCCTCAAGAAAGGTTTGCAAGTCCGCTACAAGGGAAAATACTTTTAGCTCCATCACAGAGTACTGTATTATTCTGGTGCCTTGGTAATGGGAGAAAAATAAGAATCACAGAAGTCTCCGTATACCTTTTCAAGTCATACTGTGGAGCTGTGTGTCCTCTCTTCTCCTCTGTTCCTCGCTGTGTGTTATGACGACATGACGTGAATAAGGCTATTTTGCTGCTCTGTCCTTCCTTTCTTCCCAACCCAGCACCCTGGCACTACATCCATCCTTGAATGAGTAGCAACATTAGCTAAGATTTACAGACATGGGAAGTGAGGCAGAGAACAAAATTACTTACAACCACCCAGAAAAATTGACCTGAAGTCTTTTGAGAGCATCAGTGTATTTCCAATCTGTTTCCATTTACTCACTATTTTCCCCCAAGTAAATACAGTGACTCCTATTTATTCATGTCTCCACATGTGCATCCCCATTTTTTTCTGCAAGCAGCTTGTTATTCATAGAGCTTGGTGAAGAATTTACAAGCAATATAAACTCTGGCTGCTGCCAGAATATTCCATGAACAGGTTTTAATTTTCTGAAGCATCTCTGCTGTGCAAAACCATTAGTATTCACAACCCAGACTCCTCCTTCTCTTTGAACAGATGCTCAGAAACGTTCACAAGCTGATTGTTACTATGCAGTGATTGGTCAATTAAATCACAAGGTCCTATTGATCCTATCTCCATATTAATGATGGCTCTCAAACACTTGCAACTAGAGGCTCATACACAGTTTCTGCAAGTTCTCACACAACATACCAGCCAGAAAAATATGACTATTCAGCTTCATGTAGCCTGGAATTGAATACAAAAAGAACTGGTTGACTTAGAAATTCCAGCTGAGGTTCCCAAGGACCTCGTGTTACACAACTGTTTTATAATCACCTCTCTACATTGCTCTCTAATCATCAGAGTACACAAACCTTTTTGACTTTGCTATAAATATGGCATGAAGTGTGAAATTAACCCATGTTGTACATCATGCAGAAGAACCAGTCATGTTCAGATTCCAATCTGAGTTAAATAATTAGCTAAATAATTAATAACCTGCTAAATAATTAGCACACATAATTAGGTGTGGACAAGACTGAGAGGCTAAGTATGTGTGCCCCTTGAGTTTGGGTTTTATTGAACAAGGTCAAAATCCAGACCTATGTTTTAGGCCCATCAGTGCATAATCTGGCTGCTGAGGTGTTGGGGTAGCTGTTATAATGAATCAAGAATCCTGACATTGTTCAGACTGAATAACATCTATCACTCCTACTGTCCCCTATTGATTAATGATGGGGATATCTCCTCTAACTTCCTTTTATACCAGCTCTGTTCCCAAGACCTTCTTCATAGGAGGTAGGAATTATCATCCTTTGACTCCACTTCCAACCAGTAGTGGGTGACAAGGACCATCTATAGAGAGGACATGCCCCATCAGAACAGATGTGGACTTCTGGCCTTCTCTCTAATAATAATACTGTAATATTGTAGCACCAATGTAGTTGTGGTACTCCTACTCTTACGGCTGGGAGTGGCACGGTTGTTGGAAATGTCACAAGGGCTTGGGCTGTTAGCTCCTGCTCTGATCTCCCTAGGAGAGGTGAGAGTATGCTGGATAACGGGTACTCCTTTCTCCTTCCAGGAAATAACCCGAGGCATGCTAAGAAATGGAAAGTACACCCTCATCCTCTTTTTGCATGTAGGTATAAGGCACATAGTGTTTAGAGCCTTATTGAACATGACTTTCCAAGGGTTTGATGGTAATCCAGACAAAACTTTCATTTTCATTCTAGGTAGGGAGATATTGCAGTGTGCAGGCCAGGATTCCCATAGATGAGCTGTCTTTCTCTGGATGCATCATCATGCAAACTATCCAGGAGGGAACTTTTCACCTTAATGTTGTCCTGGTAGAGAGACAGAGGAAAAAAGTTGTTGGTACTGGATGACCTGGGACTTTCTACAGCAGGAAAGAGAGTACTTCTTGAAGATAATTTTTCTTGAACTTAAATTTCCCTCCACTTCTCAGAGAACTGCCCAGAGAAAATGTTCGTTCTCCAAAATCAGAGGAAATTTTTCATGCCCAGTACCAAGACCAGCAGTACTTACTAAGTAGCTATGCAGAGTAAAACCAGAAGAATCCAAAGGCCTTCTTCAAGACATCAGTAGATGGCCACCTGGTAGAAGGACGCATTTGTACATATTCTTCACCTCCAGAATGACAACGGACAATTCTATATATTGCATGATACTTTCTAGCCTTCCCATGAAACATTTATCATCGAAGGCAAGACAGCAGACAGGCTGGCTAAGTGTCACGATAAGCAGATCCTGTCTCTCTCTAGAGAGGTGTGTTGTGCGCAGTTTCCATTGAGCACGCAGGTCTCCATCTGCGGTTGTGCTGAGCCAGGCCTCCTCTGGGTGGGTGCGGGGAAGGAAGCTTTGGCTGCATTTCTACCCCCGAGGCTGATGTGATATATTAGATGGAGGTGACACTTGGGTCAAGTGAGCACCTGTTCTCCTGAGGCCTCAGGGAGCCTTACTAACATGGGAAGAATTTATTTTAACAGCTAGAAACTCGGGGAGATTATCACAGTACATTCTCTCCCCGGGAGCTGTTAACTGCTGGAATTCACTTCTCCCCTTTGGGATGCTGCAGAAAAAAAGAGGAAGTGTCTCTCTACAAGGGCAAAAGGAAGGGCTTTATACCATAAGCCTGTGGTCTGTATTCACTTTTAATAGGGATTGCAGTAGTTGATAGATATCCTTAGTCTGCTAAGGAAAACAATCCCACCTCTCCACCATGGAAGCTAGAGTAGAGGGCTAAACCCATTTTATTTAGCTAAGAGGGCTTTGATATTTTGAGACAAAGGATAACTTCTATATAAGACCTCTGGGAAAATATGTATGGAACATTCTGTTTCAGTACCTTTACCTGCTGCAAAATTAAAAGCAGAAGATTGTTAGCCTTGACAGATAATTGAAAATGTGCATCCCCTTTGCCTGCTTCATGTGAGCCCATTAACACAGGGTCCTTACACCACTGTCTATCTAGTCAGTCAAGAAAAATATTCCACTTTAAATATAGGGACCTAGGAAAGAGTTCTAGAGATCTTCAGTCTGGATTCCAGGAAAGCTGGCATTTGTTACCAGCTGATGGCATTTTAATAGCTTGTGCAAGATAAATTGTTAGTCCTGGCCCACTTTGCAGTTGCTGGACATATAGTGCACAAACTCAGCCTGGGGTTAGTGTCCTTACAAAAGGTGTCAGGACAAGGCTCAAGCAGGCCTGCAAACTAGAGAAGAGGGAAGTGCTTTACATGTAAGTTTGGGGGGGTAAAGCAAAAACGGTGTATTTGGTCACACCAAAACACTTTGCAGAATTTCTGATGTTTTTTATAGGAAGAGGGAACAGGGGAAAGGAAAGAGAAGGAATGGCTAACAGGCAGGGGAAAAACTAAATGTTTTTTCATTTGTCTTTGACATGTTGATTTTAGCTCTGGTTTGAAATGACTCTTTCTTTTGAAATTCTCTTCAATGTTGTTGTCTTACTCAGAATAGTTTTAATGGTCAGAATCAAAATGCAACACTTTCTCTGGCCCTAAATGAAAGTCATTTTGTTGTTCTGGTTTGGTTTTTTACTTTTCAATTTGCTAAAAAAAAAGCTGTTATTCTCCAGCCCTGCTGGAATCATTGCTTTTCTCTCACTCCTGGTGTTGGTACTACTGGCATCAATTCAGTAGATGAACAGGGGATTTCAGTCCTCTAAAGCTGCCAATCCTGCACCTTTCAAAAACGCCAACTGCACTTTCTATGATAGTGACAAATTACTGTGCTAGTGCCGGCAAAGCCTGCAAGTCTGTGGACAGAGCCAGAAGCAGAATCCAGGGTGAGAAGCCTGAGTGGCTCCATGAAAATCAATCATACACATCTTGTTTTCCGTAAGAGTCACAGAAGAACGTGGCCCAGTCTCTCCTGATCCCTAGATGCAAGCACAAATCACAAAAACAGTTGTCCCTCCCTAAGAAGAGAATTCAGGATTTGAACCAAAGACTTTGCTAAACAGGAGACTGGTTCCTTCAGCTATTTGAGAAAGCTTGCAGCAGCATGTCCTTCCTCGGCGTGCTCAAAGACAGGGAAAGGGAGCAGTTTCTCACAGTGTGACTTTTGCCAGATGATCCCCTCTGCCTTTCTTGCCAAATACACCCAGTTCAAAGGAATAGCACCTTATATCACCTGTGACTGCCATTTCTTCAGCAGAGTGCCACTTTCTTGCAAATGGCTTCCACTATGAAAAAAAAAAAGGAAGGAAAGAAAAAAAAAAAAAAGAAAATATCAGTCACACTTGACAAGCACTATTCCAGGAAGAAGTTCAGTCACTGCACATATGCAGGAACAGAAGATGTTATATTACTGGGATTCCCTTGCCAGCAAGCCAGGACCTGTCCTCTTATCTCATGTGGCCCTGATTCACAAAAAATCCCTACACACCCCAAAGCCTTTGTGGCAAGGCCATATAATCCCAACACACACACACTTCTGTGCACGCACCCAACTGTCCCACTGATGCAGAGAAAGGATAGCCGAGGTAATTAAAAGGTAGCAAAGCTCCTCGTCTGCATGAATAGGGGACAAGTCAATACAGTTCAATCTGCTGCTGAATTGACTGCAATCAATTTCTCTTTCTGCTCGTCCAAGGCTGCAGCTGTAAAGCACTCACAATCTGATCAATGGTGACCTTGAAAGCAATGAAGAGAGAGACAAAGCCACCCTGTAAACGCAGGAAAGGGTGGAGGAGCCTTGGGACCTAGCAGAAATGGAAGTGTAAGCAGACCCTAACTGTCCCCTAGAGAAAGGCAGAGGTGCAGTCTGGATGGCTGCTGTCAGCCTGCGGGACTGTGTCACACACCGGCGCACGTCCCATTTCATCAGCCCTCCAGGAAGAACAGCAGTGCATTAGTTCTGCTAAAGGACTGCTCAAGAAGAAAGTGGTCTCTACCAAGCAGTAGGATGCTTCTTGCTCAAAGGACTTCAGCAATGACACTGATGAGGTACAATACTGCTCCCTGTCCACCATCTCTATCCTGCAGGGAAGTCAGGGCGAGGAAGCACTCTGAAGCAAGCAGTGCCAGGAGCCCAGGCAGTCTGGGGACTGCACTCAGCTTCAGGTTGAGTCTGCCCACGTAAGGTGGCTCCTGCAAAGTTGTGCAAAGAATAAAACAAGATTGTCTTAGCACTTTCCCTCTCACACTCCTACCCAGCTCCTACCAAACCTAATCACCAGTAATGAATTAGTAATTAATCAATCACTACCTGATTTCATTTTCAGCTTGCAAGATGAGAAAAAGAAACAAGATCTTAAAATAATGCTCTGTAAAGGGTTGTGTCTGTCTCTGGCAAATGCAATTTAACTGCCTTAATGAAATGCTAATTGGTAGAAAATATATATAAAAAACCCCTTCCTGAATACTACTCTAATTAAATTTCCTTTTTTCCAGATCTGCAAGGCAAAATGCTCAGTGCAGAAAGAAAAGTAAACAGGCTCAAAGGCTGTCCTTTTCAAAAGGGAGTAAAAGTGCAAAGAACCTCACAAGGGTTCTTCGGGAATAACACCATTGTTGCTCCTAATTGAGTGTGTGTGTTGTGTGTGCATGTGGCATAGCTAAATAAAAGTGATGTTTATGAAGAGCTGCCTGCTCCTTTGCTGATGGACTGGAGGCGCTGATCCGACAATTAAAGCATCATCTCAATAATAGCCATAAATAAACAGGCGTCATTAGAACAGGCTTGCAATAAAGATGATATTAAAAGCAAAACAAAATGAGAGGAAGCGCTGAATGGGAAAGGGGGAAGTGTAAGTCATGTCAGTCTGCTGTCTTTCTGGCAGAGAATAAGGAAACAATGAAGTGTCCTTACTGTGGAACCCCAACACTCAGCAGAGCTGTTACAAAGAAAGTGAGGGACAGGACTCTAACAAGGGGTGAAGGTGTTGTGAATAGCTTTTAGTCAGAAAAAGTGGAAAAAAGGAGTAATGTAGAGACAGCCAGAGCTCATCAGAAATTTTGCATAGAAACTTGCATTAGGAAATATTGATTTGTCAAAGTCTCAGATTCTTGAAGGCCAAGGTCAATTTTGGCCCATCTTCTGCAATTCAGAAGAGTTCCAAATTGTCAGAAATGTGACACTGTCAAAGTACCAAGTTCCCAATTTCATGCTGGAATGGCTTTTCATATAGCAATTGTAGATCACTGCACTAAAAGGAAAAGGATTGAAGAAAAAAACCTCAATTACAACTCAAAATGCCAGCTGACCTGACACAGATACTGGCCACTCCCCACACATTACTGACCTAGGAACATTTCTGAAGTTAAGTCTTTGTCCTCTTTCTGAGAAAAAAAAATGCTGATACTCCAGAAACTCCCCCCAAGCTGGGAGAACAGTGTCCTCTCTGGTACTAGACATGCTTCATACAAGCTCATCCAAGGCAGCTGCAAAGTGTCATCTACCCTTCTTGGGTAGCATCAGGTTTCTCAAATAAGATGCTAATGATGCTGGTAGGATTTGGTGGGAAGATAACTCATGCAAAAATCTTAGATGCTAGTGCCCTATTGAAGGCAGTAGTTACCAGTTCAATGTGCAGTGCCAGAAGCTGGGAGCCATTGCTTCTCATAGACAGTTCAAGACAGCTTGACCACCAGCTTTCTGCACCAGCCTTGCTTCACAGCAGTCAAAATCTATAGCTATCACCTGATTCCTTACCTAAAGACGAGGAGAAAGCTGCAGACACCTTCCTGGGAAAAAGAAGGGACAGCAATAGAAGCTCAGGTCTAGCAGACTGCATAGACAAGAGGCTTCACTTGCTCCAGGCCCTACCCACAATACTATCTCTAAACTCAGCTTGTCAGCACAGCACCTTCCTACAGACTTTAAATGCCTTTGCAAATAGCCTTTCCAGCTGGGTATAATTACCTTAATTAAAACCCCACCTCATCCTTCTGACTGGAAAGGTTCACATAATCACTGTGTTTGTCTTAATGATCTTATTATCAGCAGGATTGGAAAGTCTTTCAATCCCTATGCTGATGGGCTGAGACCTGAGTGTTGTCATGTGAAAAGTCATGTGTCCCTCTGCTCCTCATCCATCTGTCTGGGCAGGTATCGGGGTGAGGTCTTGAGGGGAGGCAAGGATGACAGAGGTCTCTTCCTCTCCTCTCCTCTCTTCTTCTCTGTAAGCCTCACTCTTCTGTGCACTCCCTACTTCCCTGCAGCAGGAACCTCCCAAATCTCTAAAGACTGGGCTTGGGTGTATCCTACAGCCACGCAAGGAATAGGGGATGTCTTGGCTGTTATGTTGCATTCCTTAATAATCAACTTGGTGAGAATCATTAGTGAAAGGCTTTGGCTCTCAACTGTTCCCTGTCTATGCCTAGCTGAGGAACAGATAGCAAGGCAGAAGTGGCCATATTGTAGCAGAAAATACCTTTGCTTCATGATCTGGAGCAGCCAGGGATATTTTTTGACCCCTGGTCTAAATTAAAGCAAACTAACTTTCTTTCTGCTTCCCAAGGAGCCCCTTCTGGTTCATAGAAAGCAGAGGATAGCTACTCTGGATACAGATCTCATTTATCTTTTGTCCATTTTCCATGATGCAAAAGCTAATCGCTGTCTTCTTCCAAGCACTGTTTCCCTAGTGAAGTCTGGAAGTGGGTTTGACCATTTAAACTTGCTCTGTGTTAGCTAATGTTTCTCCTGGGACAGCAGACAATTTTAAGAAGACCCTTTCTGCTCCCCACTCCCAAATCCTCTTTCCACTGCTGGAGAAGCTTAAATTGTCAAGCAGAAAGTGTACCTCAGTTTTTGGTCCAGGAGCTCATAGGAGCTGGATGAGGGAGCAGCATCGTCTGGCTGGCTGCAGAGCTGGGAGACAGGATCCTGGTTGCTTCCTCCTCCTTACTGGGTGTGCAGATACTGATCCTTTTTTCCTGCTGCCATGAAAATTGCCTTATTGAATTTTTAAATAAACTGTGCTGGTTGGAATATCTAAAGAGCCTTTGCACAGACCCTATCAGGGATTTTTTTTTTTTTTTTAAATTAAAAATCTTGGCCTCAGGCTAAATGGAAATGTCTTCAGATTTGCAATCAGTGCTCATGTAACATATCTGAAATGCAGTTTATAAACTGGTGGTTTGATGGGATTTGTTCCTGGGGGCCACAATGAATGGATTTGCAGAATCTCAGAGTCCAGGACAGCATGACACAAATTGCTATCAATGACCATTACCAGGTAGGAGGGGAGAATGGGGAAGGACAAGAAAAGAGCAATCCAGTTCAAACTGCTGACTTGTGCATGGGAGTCACGTTGTTCTCTCCTTCCAACCTTCTCATCGTCTTTGTGTTTGACACACCAAGATGTCCCGTTTGTTGCCAGGTGGATGCAACACATGAAAAAGAAATCGTACCCAAACAGAACTTTTGCAAGCCCCCAAGACCAGCTTCTCACCTGCACCATCCACCTGATGGAGATGGGAAATTAATAACTAAATACTTGCTGCTAAAGGCTGAATGAGAACTGTTACAAAGAAGATGTTGAAGAGAAAAAGGCTTGAACTTTGCTGTGAGGCAGCCCTCCCCACTCACTGAGCAGGATCTTCTGATTAGCTAAGGCCAAAGGGAAGTCCTCCTAGGAGAAAGCATAGGGAAGGAGAGAAAATCATATGAGTAATACCTCATATGCTCTTTCTTCTCTCAAGGAGAAAACTCTGATGGCTGTAGCAGATGGATTAAATAGATGGCCAGGCCACTAACGTGTTTGACTTAAATAGACAGAGGACACCAGAGGAGGAAGCCAGTGAGTAAGACTGAGGATTATATGTTAAACACAAAACAGAAACTAGAGTGACTAGAGAGATGCAGTGAGGCTAGAGCTGTGTGGAGGAGAAGGCAATGGTTGAGGTAATCTGCTGCGGCCTCATCCAGAGCATGCAAAGACAAGTGGTGCAGAGATTCACCAGTCTTTGCTAATGCAAGCTGGGAAGGCCACACATTGTTGTGCAGAGCCAGCTCAGAGTCGGCCACTTCAGGGATATTAGCTTAGGCTGGAGCTTAGGGCTGCAGCTGCTCCTCCCCTGCACTTCCACCCCAGCACCACTCAAGTGTCTCCTCATCCTGGTGGGATCAGCTCACCCAGAACTAGCATGGAGGGGACCTCCCTTTCACTGTCCCCATGGGCTACGTAGGTCCCAAGTTCTGAGCACACCATATTACAAACAATGTTTTGGCTTCACAGACTTGTAATTCACACACAGGTGTGAGTCCAAAGCACATCCTTTTTTCCCCAAAGTGGCTAATCCAAAGGTACCCCAATCTCTTCCAGCCTGTACTAGTTCAGTGCCAATCTTCTTTTCTCATCCCACTATATTGTGATGAATTTACATATTACCTTTTAATATGTTGCAGCATACCGGGACATGTGCAAGGAGCCATGCAGAAGGAATGCATCACACCCAGAAATGAGAAGTGCAGGAGAAGCGGAGCAAGTGGGTAAAAGTGCCTGTTGGAGCTGGCACAGTTTGCAAGCATATGTCGAAAGGTTTGTGGCTTCAGGGCACAGTCATTTCTGCACAGCTGAGTTCTCCTAGGCCGATGCTGCTTCAGTGGGTTGTAGCAGGGGGAGGATCAGGCTCACGGGCTGATTGTGCAATGCTCGTGAGGTCAAAAGTATACGAGGGGCTGGGGGCACCAGAGCTGAGCTGTAGGGCAGGGAGAGGAATGTGCTGTTGGGTTGAGAAGTTGCACACTGCTCTGAGAAAGAAGGCAGGTTGGTGCAGAGCTGCTCTCCAGAGTTTGGGCAGGCCTGGGAAACATTTTTTTTTTTTGCTCTGCCTCTCCCCCAAAATGGTAAATGATTCTTATCCATCATTATTATGTCACTGTGCATGGAGATGGCCTAAGGGTTTGGCAGAGGTCAGCGAGCTGATCCATAAAAAGACATGTGAGGATCAGCTGACTTCTCTTGCACAGAGAAGGAATGGGTGAGATCTTGAAATCTCCAGAGTCAGAATCAGTTGGGAGTCTTGGTAGCTTGAAACTAGTTTTCAGTATCCATCATTTTTCTAAATGCTTCTCAGGGTCCATTTGATACAACTCCCTCAGGAATTTCTCAACCAAAACTGAAAATTCATTGATTTTTTTTTTTAAATGGCCAGTGGCCAGTGGACATTTTAAATGGACATATGGCCAGTTTCAATAACTTTTCCACTCAAAAATTTGAGGGGGGGGGGGTAGGAAGAAGAACTTTGGAAACTCTCCAAACATTTTGTTATCTCTTGTGCAAGATGCAAAATGACAGTTTCCTAGTTTGCAAAATTTTTTTTCATTTTATATCATAGCATATTACGGGATTGAAGGGCTCTTATTTGTTTTGTTTTGTCAATAGATGAGAAAATGAAAGAGAAAAGTTTGTACCCAACTGAAACAGAAAGCTTCACTTGACCCAAAGTGATTGTATTTATATATTTATTTTACTCATTTTGACTTTGCAAAGAACTTGAAGCATTGGCTTTGCAACTTGCTTCAGGATATGAACATTTTTCAAACTGAGAAAAATGTTTGCAGACAGATAACCCAGCACAGCTGTACTACCCTAGAAAATGTTAGGCTCTTTCTGTTGCCTTATACCTCCCCGAAACATGAAAAACTGCGGAAGGGCCCCTATGGGCTCTTTGCCACTGCTTCTCAAAGCCTGTTTTGCTCTAGCTAAGGTGCATATGCATGGGCTGCCGTGGGAATATGCAAGCAGCTTCATTTCACACTTCCAAGTAGTACTTCAGAGCAGTTTAATGTGACTGTATGACATGTGCTTAGGAAATATTTTGTCTTCTGGGTGAATCCAGAAACAGGTTGTCTCTGATTGGCAGCCCAATGGCAAAACCCCTTCTGACTGATTGAAGAACCCTGTAAATTGAAGAATCCTTTTACCTCATGGTAAAAAAATAACTTAAAGCCCTAACATCATCCCCAGCTGGAGAAGAGGCCCTGTCCCCATGGCTACAAGACCATCCTGAAGCTCAACCCTGTGAGATGCTGCCTGGCGGACACCCCTCTGACTTTCATGAGAAGTGAGGTTATCCAGCACCAACCTGGCTAGGCCTTCTGCAGGAGGGAGGGAGAGAGAAAAGGTGAATATATGTGAGAGAGACAGTGTGAAAATGAAAGGGAGAGAGAGACTATTGGAGGGTTTCATCATTCCCCTGTCTAGAAGATATTTCTCCATTGACTCTATTTAAAGTCAGCCTCAGGCTTGTGGGCTTGAAGAGCTTTTAGCAGATGAAAGAACTCACTCATCAGGCAGAGTTTTTTTGATTTTTTTTTCCCTCTCCAGCTCTCCCAGGTCTGTTTTAAAGCCATTTCAGCAAGTGTTGGAAACTGTCAGATGCTTTTGACAGATCAATACTTTACTGTGGTATTTGCATGGCCTGTTAGCCAATCAAAATGCAAATTGGGGATACGTTTAAAACACAAGTCCCCAATTTGTCTTCCAAACACTGCTGGAAAGTCATGAAAGCAATTTAGCTCTTCCTGGGACTGCACCTTTCCTGAGTCTCAGTTCTGGCAAAGCTTCTGGTTTTTTGCCGTGCGGGAATGTGTGTGTGTGCGTGTGAGTATGTATGCTACAGGCATCGTTTCCAAGCTGTGAGTATAAATCTTCCTCTCTGACTGAGTGAGATTTATAGCTCAGCCACGGGGCTCCCAGCACAGCGTCTCCTTTTTAGAGTGGGGCAAGCTCTGGGATGGGGTGTTGGAAGGGGACTGACCGTCAAGCCCTTCAGCCCTGCTTTCCTCCTCTTCCTTTTCCAGACGGCATTAGGGTTTAGTGACAGAGCAGAGGTTTGTGCCAACAGCTCACACTGCGGCAATAATGAGAGCCATTTAATGAAGGTTGAGTCAACAAAAACATGCTTCCCTTTCAACAAATAAATGCTTTTATTCCTGCTCCCTCTTTTTCCCACTAGGAGCTTTGTGCTAAAGGAAATTGCCAGATGAACAGTGCAAGAGTGGAGCATCTTCTATTTATTTGTAAAATAGGTACGGTTGGCGTCCCGTTGTCCCAAGCTGTTGTGTTGCTCCCTGCTCCTGTCTCTCAGCCTGGGCAAGCGAGCCGGTCTCTGAACACTTGCGTGAGACTGTAGGTCATCCATCTTATCCTGGTCTGAGAACCCAGTCTGACCCTGCTTAACGGGTTTTCTTTCTTTTTCTCATAGATAACTGATTCCTTTTAAACTTTCTGAAGGAAAATGCCTCCTTTTTTCTGAAAATAACTGATTGAAAATACTGAAAAGACTCCCCCCGCCACCACCATAACAACCCAAAGTCTTGATTTAAAGCCACCTGGAAAGGTGGTGTGAAGGGTTGGTTTTGGTTTTAATGAATACTCGAAATACTCAAAAAGCTTGGCCAGCCTGTTCTTCAGCTGGAAAGGACATTGCTGCATAGTCATGCTTACAATTTACCCATATTCTTTTAAAACCAGTCTGGAAAGAAAAGGTCTTGTCAGTTGTTATCTACCCATGGAGTTACCTATTTTTTTCATTTCTGCTGAACCCACTGCCATCCCCTTATGAACCACCACTTACCCCCAAAGGCCTAGATCTGGGAATCTGCAGATTCTGCTGCCCAAAACATTTCCTGGCATCACCCATGAAGACAGAGATCAGATTGGAAATGACCTTCCAGTGGACCGAGTTCACTCCAAAGACAATTCTTACCCACCTACCAGCCTTGGTTAATAGAATGAAATGGGCAAACCTTTACCGTAAGGTTATTTGGAGGGATTTTTAGATGTTTCAAATCTGCAAATGATTGGTTTTATGTTTCCCTGCCTTCTTTAAGGCCTGGATTCTCCCTCTCCCTGCATTCTGCCTCTTGTCTGGCTCACTGAGGCAACCAGATGGTGTAATTTGCAGGTACCTCCACAGCGCTTATTTGTCTGACATGCCTGAACTGATTGAAACACGCACAGAAACATTTGAAACCTCATTGAAGGGGTCTGGATAAAGTCCTGGAATGTGATAGATCTGGGAGACAGACCACATACATTCAGCTGCCCCTGGAGACTGCACAGCACAAAAATCCAGGGGGAAGAGTTTATGCATGCACATCAGCACATGGAGATGAGATTACAGATATGGGATTACTGTAGATCTTTTTGTGACTATTTTCCAGCAAATAAACACAATATAGTTGCTGAGGTGGTGTGTCTCTCTGCAAAAGTATGTATGACTCCCTCCATTTTTGCGTGTCTTCATGCTATTTGTGTTTTTGACATGCACATTTCCTGAAAAAATGTGCAGTTGATGCAGCAGGTAGGACATGTCTGGCATGCACAGACCATGCTTGTTTTTGAAGCCAGTGTGCCTGCAGAGAGCATGTGAATGGTGAAAAGCAGATGCCTATGTGTGTAGGGAAGGTCTTCTGCTGCACGCATACCATTGCTTACTCTACACAGCCAGTGGGTTACAGCTGGGAGCTGAGCTGTGTGAATGTTGATTGCAATACCTGACTTTTGGTTAGTGCCTCCAGTCTGAAGACCAGCGCCCTCAAGAAAAGACATTTCAGCCCTCTGAGTGAGTGCACACAGCTGCCCATGGGAGGAAGGTGACTTGCACATGTTTTCATTACCTGGCTGTCAACAGTATTCAAATACTATGATTCAACATTTTCACCCCTTTCCTTAGCCTTTTCTGTCCTCAGTGACATCTGAGCATCTTGGAAATGTGTAGAGGGAGGTGTGCATAGAAAGTGCACTGCTGTCAGTGAGGGTTTGAACATACTTCCCTTCTCTCTTCCTTGGCTTCTCCTGCTTTTCTCTTTGGGGGTATGTTGTCAGACACCACCAGATCCTGGTGAAGAGATCAGTGTGCATGACGCTGGGCCACTGATGAGGAGCTTGAGACCAGTTGCCCCCTAATGTAATGTTTCCAACCCCAAGTAGTGAGCAACAGAGGCCAGCAAATCATTCCTTGTGAGTAACCTGGGTGAGAAATTGCAGGAGAAAAAGGGAGTGGAGCTTGCTGGAAATACCCTTGAACAGCTGGCTGTAGAGAACTGGGCAAAAATGCCTGGAGCCTATCCTCGTCCAAACACACAAGGACAGCTGGCACTCAGTATCTGGATCCAAGGGAAGATGTCTGCTGGCACATGAATAAAATCTCCCCTGGAAATACGGATGTGGACAAAAATATCTCTGCAGTCGGGGATGTGGGAAAGTAAACAAATCCTGTCAAGAACAGGATTGAATCAAATACTGATTTAAATATGATAAGAAGATTGGCAGGAAAAATTGTTGCATTACATTGCTGAGCTGAAGTGAAAAAAAAAAAAAGCTTTTCTCATACTTTGGCTGGGGATAGGAGCTGAGCAAGGGGACCAAACTTTTGTGGGAAAGAAGTGGCCTGCTTGTGCACAGTGCCCTGCCGCTGTGCTGGTACGTGGCAGCACCCTGTCAGCACATTGCGAGAAGGAGCTCCATCTTTCTTTCTTACATAGCCTGACAGCTTTTCAGAAGAGATTTATACAGGGACAGATCGGAATATCTGTCACAGCAAACCTCTGTGATCAAGAGAAATGAGGCACTACGAACCTCCAAGCTGGGACCTCACACTTCTCCGGGTACCACGGATCTTGTTTCAGGAGAGGGCACAACGGCAGGAATTGCTCAGCACCCTGCAGTGGAGCTCCCCAGGCTACACCGGTACAAGTCAGGTACACTGGGATTTATTCGGCCATGTATAGACACCTACAGCCCACAGGCCTGCACCCCTGCAGGGCAGCGAGTCTCCCTTTACAATCACGGGAGAGAAACTGTCACTTCCAGGGCTCAATCCGTCTCATTTGAAGGCAGTAGTCTAAAACAGGCCAGATGAATCGTTCTGTGGAAATGCTTATTTCTCTTCCCTGACCACAAGGGGAGTCAAGACAGCTAACTCGGCTGAAGACAATTGTGTAGAGCTGTTGCAAGCGAGAACAGATGAATCCCAGCCCTTGTGCGGGCCATCCCTGAGCCTCTGCCCCTGGCCCCACTGCTGGCTCTGCAACCCCAGTACCCCTCGGAAAAGGCACATGGTGCAGAGGTACCCCGGTGGCAGCAGAACACGCATCCCATAGGAAGCAGGCGATAGAAAGGGTTGCAATGATCACAGCATCGTTACGAGAGGGCTTGGCTGGGATACAGCCATCTTATGAAGAGTTTTAAATGTGCCTGGAGTAAAAAAAAATAGAGTTTGTCCCGATGGCTTTAAAGAAGTCGAGGGAAATCTCACCATTAGTAGTAGGCAGCAAGTCTGCTTGGCTCGCCCCCTGAGCCGCTCTGCTGTGACAAAGCCATGGGAGCATTTTACAAGGACAAAGGTTGCTGGCTGGTGAACAGCAGCATATTAACATGGAAATGACAGCAATCCATGTCAGAGCATGGTGCCCATGCAAATCTTTCTTAGGCTATTAGCAGTATGTGGAACACATCCTCAGATGCGGGACGCTTCTTTGCAGTCACCAGCTGACTAGCTCACAGCCTCATCGTGCTGTATTGGTGGTCTCAC
Organism: Dromaius novaehollandiae; assembly: GCF_036370855.1. Classification (NCBI taxonomy): domain Eukaryota; kingdom Metazoa; phylum Chordata; class Aves; order Casuariiformes; family Dromaiidae; genus Dromaius; species Dromaius novaehollandiae. The sequence continues at coordinate 6,491,027 of NC_088117.1, forward strand.
TGGAGCATGCATACTATGCTGTATAACAAAAAAAAAAAAAAAAGGCAGATTGCAATTCAGACCCCTGCTTCCACACTGAAACTCCTCTGGACCCCAGCTGCGGTGTAAATTGAGATTCCGCATGAATGCCATTGCCTGCTTTCACTGCTCGTTGGGTGCAATTTACTTGTCTTATCAGATTTACACTATGCACTCATGTTTGGAGCATAAACATACAAGCTCATATAAGTATGCGAGCATCTTTTTCCCGTCTCCTACCTCTCACACTCCATCAGACTCAGAGGAAGTGATTTTAGTTTCTCCAGTCTTCCTTTCCTCATTGAAAGCCGCACTGATCTCTGTGCTGAGGTTTCCTAACCACATCAGTAGAGTTTTCCACTGCTTTTCGTTTTATCCTCTGATTTGAAGGGTTTAAGTGAGAATTAAGTGATACCTAGGCTTTGAGCACAGCCCCCCTTCCTGGGGGTGAATTTCAGCCTAAATGAAAAGTGCATGCCTTAGGAATGCACTCCCCAAGCATGAATAAATGTTCTCAGGGAGCTCCTTAAGAACATACAATCTTCCAAGCAACAGGTTGCCTTACTAGGATTAACAACCTGGAGGAGAAGGATTAATATAATTGCTACTCCTAACCAGAGCTGCAGAAAATAATCACAATGAAGTTAAAAAAAAAAAAAAAACTTTGAAACCTGTCGTTTCTTCACATTTTATTTATTTATTTTTGTAAAACCTGCAAGAAGTTCTCTGATGTCAAAAAGGATATGTGAATGTCCCCCTTCTCCTCCTCACTTATCAGCTTTTATACTCAAGTCAAAACAGGGCTTTTTTAGAAAGTGAAGTCCTAATTGACCTTTCCTAGCTCTATTTCATGTTTCCTTCCATAAGAATAAAAGAAGAGCTCTGTCAGATTGAAGGAAAAGTCCACCTGGCCCCATATCTTATGTTCAACAGTCGCCAGAAATTGATGCCTAGGAAGGCCTATATTAACAAGGCAAGTGCGTAGCGGTATTTCCCTCCCAATCTTTCTCAGTCTCCAGTGATCAGCAGTTCACGGACTCCCTGAGCCGGAGGTGTTATCTTGGTGTTTAATGCCCTTGATGGATTTTTTATTTCCATGAAGTATCTAATAGCTTCACAAAATGCATAGTTAAGCTGTAGAATTCTGTTTTTTGTGAATGCAAGAAGTTTACACGGGTTTGAAAAGCAAAGTGTGAAACCATGTTACGTTTCCACCCTTAGATGTGCCAGCAAACAAACACACCTTGACAAGGAAATCTCTTCACAGGAGATGTCACTAGTTTGATATGTTTCTTTTTTTCTTTGCCGGAATAAACATGTTCCACAGAGAATCTTGGAGGAAAAGTGTTTCCCTGCAATCAGCAGCCCAGGGCTCCTGAAAATGGCTTGCAGCACTCCCCCAGCCCATCCCTGAGAGGGCTGTTGTCAGGGCTGCTACCTGATTAGAGACGGATCAGATGTACTACAAGGTATTTGTCCTGCTGCCCAGAAGTGGAACATCAGGAGCCACTGGACTGTGACAGTTGAATAATTCTCAACAAATACATGGAAATAAACATAATCATCTTTATCACATTAATCACAGTCTCACAGGAAACCTTCACCTGGGTTTCAATGAATTCAGAGCCAGTTTGTTCATTATCCCTGATTCTCTGGTGGTCCTGGGCAGCTGGAGCAAAATTCACCCTTATGTAAAAGGCAGTGCAAAGCGTATCACCTAAATGCCATTTGCATGGTTCTGGAGTTCATGGTCTTCGCACTTGCTCTCTGCAGGGCGATGTGGTGGAGAGGTCTTGTAGGATCTGAGGAGCCAGACAAAGCTAAGGCTTTTAGTGCAGCAGTGCACCAAATCTGTGCTTTTTCACCCTTTTCCACACTACAGGTATTTTTCTTCCCTGTCAGCCTCCCCAGACCTTCTGCTTGTCACCTAAGTAATAAGGAGTAACCCCTTCACTTATGTAAGGACGGTTTCAACTCCCACCAAACCTTCCCACTCCAGGAAACTTGCTTTAACACCTGCTTTCTCCAGTACAGAAACAGCAGCAGAAAGTCATGCCTGCTGGCTTCAAGAGGAAGAGTAAGCCCCCACTTATGCAGCAAGCACCACAGGCTCTTTAAAGCCTTCCCAGTGCCAGATTTAGTCTCTCTCTCTCTTCCCCTGCTCGCTTTTGTGCATGTTTTCGAAGAGTCTGAACTTTTAGTCCGAATTGCTTTTGAAGCTGAACCTGCTACAGGTCTCTCTAGGTCAGATCTCAGTCCTTTTCCATTGCTGTTGTTTTGGGCTTGCTCTGCAGACGGTGGGCACTGTCCCCTCCGCAGCGAATGCACTGCCAGCCCTCCCATTCCAGTCCCCCTGCATATTTCAGATAATTTCAAATCCACATGAACAGACCTTCTGTACGAGCAGCTGAAACCTTTTGGCTTTGTCTATAAGAGACAGAGAGAAGCCCCCTCAGGCAGAGTGGAAAGGGCCCATCTAACACTGTGATGACAGCACAGTAAAATTCCCTGGGCCCTAAATATTTTATCATCATAAAATAAACATAGATCTTCTCATCATGAAATATACATTAAAAAATGTTTAAACATGTTAATTATTAAACCAATATTGATTCATATTGGATGAAGCATTAACGGGCGGAGTTTGGAGGAGGAAAATTGGCAAATGTATTTAATGTCGAAAGAGCACTTGCCACATATCAATATTCATCAGGTCTAACCACTAATAATCATAAAAGTGACAGGCCAGATTTATGGCTCCTGGAGGCAAGTCAGTGCAAAGGGACAAACTAAAGTATTAAGATGAGAAGCACAAAATAAATTCAGATTTTTTCCCCCAGCTCATCACTGTGATTTTATGGATAAATTGGGGATTTGTGTATGGCAGTCTGCAAAACAGTGGGAAGGCTTTTTTGTGTTTGTTTCAGAGCAGGTTATGAGAAGGGTGTAATCGGAAGGTCATGATCACAATTGGGGTAAGGCTATCTTCATGTATGCGGCATCACGGTACGCAAGGAGTTAAACATTGTTCGTGTTCCCTCTCTTTGGACAATTATTTGAAGAATCCTAAATGGATTATCTGAGAGTGGGAGAGCAGGAAAGGCGTCATGTGCCACCCTTAGCGTTTGCAGGGTTGAAGGTGAAACTGGAGTGCAGGGAGTTTCATGATGCAAGCCAGTTATTTTGATTTTTGGTTGTAAATATTCTCCCCAAAGGAAACTACCTTGCTCACTGCATGTGGAGGAATTTTTCCGCAACGTATTTTCCACTGGAAGCTCTAGCCGTGATAATACCCTGGGATCGCAGCACAGAAAGACATGGCAGGTACTGGGGACAGAGATTCTCATTAAAATGGGAAAACTTCTGAATGTCCTTAATTTTGTTCAGCTCTCAATGCAATTTCCATCCAAAGCCCTCGAGGAGAAGGAGCCCTGATGCAAATGGAGTCTGTCTCAGCACATTCCTGGCACTGTCTTCTGGGTCTGCTTATAGTTTCCCTCCTCACCTAGACTTTTCCCTTGGTTTACCTCAAAGTGAAGAGGTATACCAAAACCTGGCTCCTCAACTTGCAATGCTGTGGGATTATGTGAATTTAACAGCATTTTTTGCGATATGCTGGAGTCTGAAAGAATTGTAGAATTGCAGAGAGTTTCATTCTATGTAAAACATTTTCTTCAGAAGAGTGTCTCCTTTTTTGATCTTTAAACAAAAAGCACAATGAGGTTCAGTGACTGTGTTCAAGGACGCCAGTTTAAATTTGTTCAGTCTACAAATCAAAAAATAAATTTGTTTTCTTAACAGCCACCTCTGCAAACGCAGTATGGTACCAGAGAGTTAACAGGTGCTCTCTGTCTTGCATGCCAAATTCATTTAACACTTTTTATTGCTGCGTTCCTCTGCAGGCCTAATAGAAGTTAGAAGCAGCAAACTGATAGAAACCTTTTCTTCTGAGATGGGGGGGACATATGAATACCAGGGGACAGTCACGTCAAGGAAAGATAGATAAAACATTTCTCTCCCTACAGGAACTTGCTCTCAGTGTCAGGGCTGGTACCTGACTGAGCTGCTACTGTAATTTACTACAGATATATAGGTACATAAGCTGTTTGCACAGTAATATAAAAAACATGGACTATGAAAAAAAGAGATCAGATGAGTAGGATATGGCCACGCAATGGACTAACTACAGCCCTGGAAACCAGGATCTGTTAGGTCCCCTCCTTTACTCACTAGCCCTTAGTGCTTTCAGAAGATAACTGGGATTTCTTTTTTCTCACTACAGAATATATGCCAGTATAACAGCAAATGTCAGTCTTCTTCTTTGGGACAACATGTTCAAAGGCCAAAACCTTTAACATCTGGCAGCTGTAGTATTCTGTTGAACAACAGCTTTATTGTCAATGTTTATCCGCTGGAGAAATGCTTCTGAGCCTTTACATAGAGATGATATACTAAATCGTGCATTTAATTTCCACTTACTGTGAGATTCAGCATACATTAAATAATATTTGATCATTAAAAGCATGTTTATGGACTCTAATATTGCTATCAGTCATATGTGACTAATATATAGTAAAGTACATTTTGTCATAACCGGTTGATTTCAGAGTAATTTGTCATTGACAATTGTTAATCTGGGGGTTCTCTTCAACTCCCTCCTAATGCAGCTCCATAAGATGTGTCTGGAGGGAGTCCTGTTATGACCGTCCTCGTACAACGACCTTGTGTAAAAGAAGGAATGGAGCGATGCAGCCATGGAGGACTCACAGTATGGGATGGCCTACAGCACTGAAGTCCTAAGTGTCACAGGGTTCACTGGAAGCATCTGGGGAGTAAGGCAGGTTTTAGCATGGAGACTGGTGCCAATCATGTCTCCAGTGTCCAGCTGGAAAACATGGCATTCCTCAGTCAAAGCAGAGCCAAAATTAACTTTAAAAGCTGCGCTGTTAGCCTGATTTCCTAACAAAATTATGCTCTGTGTTTGAATATGCAGATATGTATGAGAACACACATATCTCTCTCTTCCACAACATGCCCCCTATCCAATAACTTTTGGGCTAACTGACTGGTCTCAATAAAATGTGATATAGAGATAGCAGCCACAAAGATATTAAGTTCTCACAAGTTTCATGAAAAAGCTGCTTTTTTGGAGTTTGTAATTAACTACACACTCAGGAATTCAACCATAGGATACATATTCATGGAAAATGAACTTCATTTGCACCAATCACAGAACTAGCTGGCATCTTGATGGGATGTTCTCCCACTGGAAAATATCAATTTGTCTGAATCAAAACATACTACAGGAACAAACACTGGTTGCAGTAAAATTTCATTTGAAGACAACTGTTTAGACTGTGATAAAAGAACATTTTGATGTTGATTTTATTTTTCCTTCCCCCCAAAGTATGTTATCCTTCTTATATATTCAAAAAAATGTGTGTGGAGAGAAACTGTTGGTGGCTCATAAAAAATTATTTTCTTCAGAATTTTCCCATCACGGGTCATGGGAAAATGTTGACTTTTCAGTACAATTTAAAAAGAGGAAAAAGTTGAAATGTTAAAATTTGCACTGAAACAGAAATTCCAAGTTTGGACCAGAGCATTAAAAGATTCTTTGAGAGTGAAAGGACCAGTTAATTAGCAGTTGTATCCAAAGAAACTTCCCTGTCAAAAGAACTCTGCTGTACCAAACTATACTATCCACAGCAACAAGCAACTAAGTCGTCAACAATTCTTTAGCGACTGCATCCAGATGATATAGCCAGTCATTTACAGCCATTGAACATAAGCAGTGAGAACATTTGGTGTTCAGACAGAAAGTGGAGCCAGATGGACCATCTCTCCTTGCCATTATCTATGGCTACCTAAAGCTCACATCCCACTGCCAAGCCGCTAGACTCTGGTAACCACAGAAGCAATGTCCCTCCTGCTGATGTGACTGCTGGTGAGGGAATGCAGATCTCTCTTACTTTACTGTGGCCTTCCTTGAATCCCTCCTTTATGTCATCACCATTATTTCAGCATTTCCTCTCTCCTAGATCAGGTCCTTCTCTTGTCTAAGAAAACCAAGCTGGCTGTCGCTGTGCATCAGAAAAGAGTCACCTAGCACTGCTCCAGAGGCATGGGGACCATTCAGAGAGAGACTTCAATACCAAGGAAGCCCAAGTCACCCACCTTCATCTGTTGTTTAGGCAATCTGCAGTGGAACAGGCCAATGGTATACAAAAACTCAAAGAAGAGGCAGGTTTGTTCACATCAGGATTATACAATGGACTGGGATCCCTATGCCTCAGTTTCCTCTGTCTGTCTGGTTCAGTGGTGATAACTTCTTTAGCTTAGCTTCTCTGTTGAGGCTGTGTGCTCTTTAGGTATGGACTGCACCAGAGGCTGGACAGCAGTTAGTCCACTGATAGCTTGATCTCAGCTGGACTCTCCAGATATTGCAAAAACAAATCCTAACAGGCACCACTCAGCATGACGTGCTCGCTCATGAGCTGGAATGTAATGACATGGGACACTCTTTGCAAATGCCTCTGTTTTCTGGGCCTAAAAGCAGCCACATTGTATGGGCTGCAATTAGGAGGTCACAGAAATGCTGTCATTGATGGCTTCCCAGCTGTCTTTGGAAAATGTTCTCAATGTATAGCTAATAAGTAGGTTTCTTTGATGCCACTTTGATAGTTAGGGACAGCAGGAGGAAAACAAGCAGATGACCCAGCTCGGCACTATTATTCCTTTTAACTTTGCTTAGCAAATGATTCTGAAGTGCTCAACACAATAACTCCCCCTTTTAAGCATAGGTTTTCCACTCCTCTTCCTTTGCAAGGGTCTAATTTTAAGGGAGCACTTTGGGATTTTAATAACAGAATTGTACACTTTCCCCACAGGTCTTTAATCTCTCGATGTTTATCCCATCAGTTGCATCTCTGGTGAGCCTTTATCCTAGGATGTTTGTCTATTAAATTAACAGTATTTCAGAAGAAGAGAAGCCATTTGCAAGCAGTAAATCACAAGGCAGTGGCATTCACTTAGCTCTCTCACTGTTACATCACTCAGTATATTATACACTGTTCTATATACTCAGTATATCACTGAGTTCTCTATCTTCCCTGCCACCCCCGCCCTCCGCCTCCATGCTGTCTGCAAAATGCACAAACCTTTCAGAGGCAGGCGAGTCAAAAGAGAAAGAGACAGATGAGATTTGTGCAAGCAGAGAACTGGGAAGTTTGGATGGCACTGCTGGATTTTGGCTTGGGTTGCCCATAAAAAGGAGGGTAGAGCAGAGCCCTGCATAGCTGAATATTTCAAAGCACTCCAAAAGCACTGACTAATGATGCCCAGCAAAACGTCAGTGCTGAGGAGAACGCAATAAACACGGTGCATCCCGCCTACTGCCGAAACAAAACCATCTTGGGACGGTAGTCAGCCCACGCTTAACAATGTATAGCAAAGTACCACGGTGCTGTGGGATCAGAAAGAGATACATATGTTGCATGGTGGCGGAATAGAATTAGTCGGAAGGGGGCCAAGGAAATGGGAATAATAGTTCTGTTTAGGCACAAAACCAACAAATGAGTGTGTGGCTTCATTCACATGCCTTGATTCTTGGTCTTAACTGAAGGGGCCCTTCCGTAAGAAAGCAGCCTGCAGCAGATGTTTGGGGGTATTTTCAGAGCTCAGCACACTGCAACAGAATCACCAGCACTGAGAAATGTTCATTTTTCCCCCCTCGGATTCTGCCCATCCAGCAAAAGGAGTGAGTACAGTTTCATTTAAGCCCTGAGAGCAGATAGGCCCCTTACAGAAAGTAAGTTTGGTGCTTCTGCAAGCAGATGGGAAACACATTGTCCTTGTAAACATTTCTGAGCTGTCTAACATTGTTCTCCTCTCACAAAAAGGGGCAAACAGATGAAAAACTAAATTTTGAGGGTACTGTGAACCAATAACTTGGGGAAAAAATCAGAACAGGTTGTACAAAAGCAATCTGTTGCAATGATTCCTAACTATCTTTTTCCCTGTTGACTTCTTCCTGCCTTCCTTGCTATCACCTTTTAAAATACATCCACGCAGGAATCACATTGTCTAAATCAAAACTATCTTTAAACCAAAAAAAATGTAGAAAAGGCAAATTCTGGTCGCAAACTCCAAAATCTAATACTTTTGATTTTTTTTCTTTCCTCTCTCTACAAATTATCATCTGAAAAAAAAAAACATCAAAGCAAAAAAGGGATCCAGAAACTCCTTTTTACTCTGCTGGAGGGTACCTTCTTTACATTCAGCTCCCACACCATAACTAGTGCCTGTTCTGATTCCACAAATTTTGAAGCCAAAAGGCCTCAGCAGAGCATTTGGTCCACCTCCTCGCTTGGACAGGACATTCAAGTTTCTCTAGTTATCTACATATGAAGCAAAATTTAGGTCATGATAACCCACTCCAGCTTTCTGAAGACTAGACTGTTGCATGCTACAGGCAGTGGCTAAAGGACATTGAGGTGATCCCCATACTCGAAGTTATCAGATGTAATGAGAAGCGGTAACAGTAAAGAGATCCTTTTTCCTGCCTGGAGAGGGAATCCAAACTGCAGAGCACATTTCCGTTGGACTTGTTCCCATTTGGAGCAAGACTGACACCTTCCAGCACTGCTCAGAGATGTTTAGGGTAAGGGACCCCCAGCTTTAGGTTCCTACTCTGGGACTGGAGATTCAGCCTTGATTTCTGTGCCTGAGGCCCATTCCCTGGTCACCCATTTCTAAAATAAGCCTCTGTTTGATCTGTTTGTTTGTTTGTCTCTCTTTCTCTCCTGCTTTTTGAAATTCTGCTTAGGATCTCATAAATCTTCCTTATGGAAATATTTTTGCAGTTGACATATTTCCAAGAAATGTTTAGGCTTTAATAAAGTAGCTTTTCTTTTCCAATGGGAAAAGTTTGTCGCAGTCTTTCTGAATGGCTTTCCTCCATGAATCTTGGCAAGCTAGGAGTCCCCTCCAGTAGGCTATAACTGGAAACGCCTGCTCTGTCTGGTAGCCTGGCTTTCAGAGAGTGGTCTCCAGTTTTGCAACTGTAAATAGCGGTGGGCAATTTTGCCTGTGCTTAATTGCAACAAGGTTCGTTCCTCCAATTTTTAAGTCCCTCGTTTGCAGGCAAAAGCAGAGAGCTGCATACTCCTGTGTCCTGTACTAAAAAAAACTTTATAACAAGCAGTAAGAAATGATTCTCCACAGTGACTAATACCCATGATTTTTTACTCACAGAACTGGAGAACCAGCTGATGCTGGGATCACTGAGTGATATGATCAGCAGAAGAAAGACTGTGTGTTGGTTAGGCCTCCTGATTAAGTTCTGGCTCTGCTAAAGGGCCAATGTGTAACCCATTTCTTATTCGCTCTTTCTCTTGGTAAATATAGCAATCTTTCAAGCTGGGCTAAATTTAGAATTAGAAAACATAAGACTGCAAAGGAACACATTGGGCATTTCAAGTCTAGCCCACTGCTCCAAGGGAGGATCAGCCATACCAGTGTTATACTTTAAGGATGTTCTCCAGTCTGTTCTTTAAACTCTCCAGCGATGGATGATTCCACCGTCCTCCTGGGCTAAATTTTCCCGCACTTCACTCTCCATAGTGTTAGAAAGCTAATCTAAATATCATCTACAATTTAAGACAATTTTTGAAGCACTCCAAAATTAAACTGCGTCATGTTTAGAAGAGCATAGACAACCTCAGATACTGGATGTTATAGCAGTACCAGCTGTTAGCACATACAAACCTTGCAGGGGCTTCAGTATTTTCCTAAATTTTTAGAAAAATATTTTCCCAGGAAACTGAGCTAGTGCTTTTCCATGCTCTACCATCTGCGTTTGCTGGAGACTGGCTTGGTTACTGGCATCCCACGAATCCATCAATAGGAGGCAAAACCATTAAGAAACCAGCAGAGATCACTTTAAAATGCAAACAAAGCAGAATAGTGAGACACTTCAGGCCACATCCTGAACTGCTGTAAATCAGTGAAACTCATGTATTTCAAGCAAACTATGCCAATTTGCTCCATCTGAGGATTCAGTTCTTCATCATTAACTCCTCCAGCATTACACAGCCAGGTTTCGGAGGCTTTGAATGACTTTCTGCTTTGAGTTTACAGCTGTTCCAACAAGGCCTTTGGTTTATGCCGTTAATTTATCATTAGCCTGTGTAAACAGAAAGAACAAAACAAAAATGGCTGGAAAAAAAGAAACCCAAACAGATGCACTCACTTTTTCTCCACTTCAGACAGATTTTGGGTAAGAGGCATTGCTAAAGTGGAGACCTACCGGGACATGTTTCCTAGTTAGGATAAAGATGTTTGTTGAGATCTAAGGCATGAAGAATCCTGGTTCAGACTAATGAAAAAAATAAAATAAGCCTCCAACTTCTACCCAAGAGTGTTCTTTTTCATTAAAAGAACATTTCTCTCTTCATTTCTCTGTTTTCCAATCATTTCTGATTCCACCTGGAATCAGATGCAGATGTCCTGAAATACCAGCAAGAAAGCTAATTCTTACAGCATTTCTGAAGCGTAAGTAAGCAGAAAACAATGAAAATGTCAGGGAGAAAACCTGCTGTCCTAATACTGTCCATCCAGTTTGGCAGATTTACAGGGGCTAGACAGTTCGAAAAAACTTTGTAGCCTACGCACAGGAAAGGGTGAGTCCTTTACCTGACCAGAACCTTTGTGTCATTTTGATCCCAGCTTAGAATATCACCTTGTAGTTGAGCCTGAACTCATTGTGCCTTCATACTTGAGGATACCCAGAGAATGAAAGCTTACTTCCCATGGAGAAACTAGACTAAAAGTTTGGGAAAGAAAAGATCTATTACTCCATTTTTTCAGAGGAAGAAATAAAACAGAGAAAGTTTTTCCCTTTACCCCCAAATGACCTGTCTAAACCTGTTTAATTAATAGTTCAGTTGTTTCCAGCTTTATTCACCTAATATATCTGCAGATTTGCCCTTCAGACAGATTTCCCACAGTAGGGAGACGGATGAAAAGCCAGGGAGGTGGTTAGCAGGATTTCAGAAGTACCTACCCAAGTGAGATCAACAGCGAAATAAATGGGCCTGAAGTTTTGCACTTCTTTGTACTTAAACACTTCTGTGAATCCTTATGGGTATTATTTTTTTAACCACATAATGTTCTTTGTAAACCTGAGCCTCAGCGCCATGACCAGGGTCACACTGGGAGTGCAGAGCAGTTAAAGTTAAACCTCAGGATACCCAGATCAGTAATAATATATCCTAAAATGTTTTCTACTGAACTTGTTCCTGGTAACAACATAGATAAAAACAGGTCCTCCTTGGCTGAAAACCAACTAGGATTGAACTTTCTGCTATCAGTAATGGTCTCAGAAATCTCCCCACAAAAACTAATGAAAGATGCAGCTCTTCTGCCTTTGCCCATTTTGGCAGGATTATCTTTAACTTTTCTATGGCCTCAATGCATGGCATGTGTCCCCTGCACAGGAGTGAATTACTCCATTTCTGGTTCTTGCCCTGTTGTCTCCAAAACATGGTTTATCAGACTGATAAAACAATACTCCTTTCCAGTTGCAGGGATTTGGGGCAGCTTCATACATTTCTTTCCATAAAGATCCTTGAAATTTACTTGTGCAGACTTTTAACATAGAGGCAGATGACTATGTACATATATATTTTAATATGCATGCAGATGCTCATGTACACTGTTGTCTGCGAGGCTACATACATATTTCTTTGCAGACAAGCATTTTCCCAAGCACAGTGTCAGGGAATTTGTCCTATCACACAGCTCGCTTGATGACTGATACTCTGCGTGCTGCAGTAGGCTTATCACACTGACAGAGACACTGTGTAGCATAGAGACAGCAGCAATCCTGGCTGTGGTGCTCATGAGTATGAGGAGAGCTGCTACACTGGATTTACGGCATCAGTAAATGAAATAAAATGGATCTTCTTTGGGCTTCCCCCTTTCAGGGGTTCTAGTTACAGAATAATGCTAGAGTTCTGGCAACTACACACAACAGGAAAAAAGAAGGGAATAGAAAGAACATGGTGTGGCTAAAATCTCCCCCAAAGCCATAGAAAGCTGATTTCATGGAGTGGATGGGTCCCGTTTTGGCTTCAAGATGGGTTCTCTTTCACTCCAGAGCTACCACTAGTAGTGTCCAGGAGTCAATTTGAAACAGTCTGGAATGAGTCTATATCCTTCCCTTGATCTATTTAAAGACAATCTGACATTTTCAGTCATGCCTAGGTTTTGTTGCTCATGTGTAGGGTGGAAGGTTGTTCTTCTATCTTTCAACAGCGACCTGAAGAAAACACCCTGTCGCCCACCATTGTCTGTCTCCGATTTGGAAAATTCAGGGCTAGAATGCAGCACTGCTCCTTATGTCCTGGATGTTTTCTGTTTTATGCTATTATTGCATGGGATTAACATAACAATAATCAATGGCTTCCAGTTTGGGAGTTTTACAGTGATTCTACATTTACACATGCTGGAGAGAGAGACACCTTATATCTGAGAGAATAAACAAGACCAAAAGTCACTGTGCACTTGCTGGAGAAATACCCTGAATCTAAGCTGAATTTTCACCAGTGTACCCAGATCAGGGAAAATTACCCTGGAAATCCAGGGAGGCTTTCTCTATGGGTTTTCCGTATTTCTAGCTGTCATATATATCTAAAACATGATATCAGAGGGCCTCATAACATTCTGCCTTTTCTTCTTTTGGGTCATGAAAGAATGAAAGAAGTTAGGAACAAGCATGAAACTGTAAATCAAAAATTACTGCTAGTACTAAGAATATTCCTGTTAATGATTATAATATAACTCCGTTTAGGAACCCTGCCAGGGACTTTGTTTTAGGTCCTGTTCAAGGTGAGGAAGCAGGTGGCAAAATCATTTTCCATCTCAACAAATTTCCCCATTCCCTGTTTGCAGCACACGTCAACCTGGCCCTTTGATCTGGTACATGATACTCTGCTTCCCTGGAGAATTTGGGGCCAGATGCTCTAACACAAAGTAGCTCCATTAAATCTCTATCGTTTTCCACAGGGCATCACAAATTTAAATTGGCTGAAGACCTTGCTCCTGAGAGCCACTGGAGTGAACCAGGGAAAAGATACAGGTTTTACCAATTTTTGCCACAAGCATGCAAAGGACGAGTGGAAATAGCAATGGGCTTTCCCCAGGAACAGACAGCCCTACAGGCAGTGGAGAAAAAAAATGCTCTAAGTTTAAAAGCTCACCAAAGTTTGAAAATTCTGGCAAAAAAAGAAATCTCCACTCTTGTCCAAGGCGTATTTCAAGCTGAAAGTTGAGGAGTAAGACTTCTTACCTTGTGCTGGACACTGCAGGACTCACGGCTCCAGGTGAAACCAGTGTCAGCGTTACCAGCCTTACTGGGACAGATGGCCGCAAGGAGATAAAGTCTCCAAAGGAGAATGGACAGAGAGATTTCCCCTCTCAGGAAGTAATGTCTATAATCTCCATAGCCACCACAAGAGACAGGCACATACTGACAGCAGTGACTTGCTGTGGAGTGTCTTAGAGGCAGGCCATGGTTTCCCAGAGTTCTCGAGGGTTTCCAACAGGGATTTGTCATTTTCTCCTCTCCAGCTGTATTCTCTCTCTACTGCCTTGCTCGTTACTTCTGTGGTCCTGAGGTTTCTAGCTGGAATTTGCAAAGGTGCATTTGACTGAGTTTGCTCATGGGCCTTTCTAAGAGTTGTCCACACATGGAGCATATTTATGTGGAGGGAAGGAGGCTGTGCATGCATGCATGCAGTGGTTTTTCTGCACATCCACACCAGTGCATCCACAAAGGACAGGGAGCGCTGCATGTGTTTCTATTTCTAGTCACAGGTCAGTATTCCTATTTTCATACATGTGATCAGGTAACCTATATCCGTAGGTTTTTGTGGGGCTCACATTTATCCGCTTATCGTAAATACACGCTTACCTTGCTTCTGTGTTCATGGGGACGTGTACTTTCTTTTATGTTTAGCACATAGGAGCTTTGCCTGAAAAGTGAAGCTACTGAGAAGAAGAAATCATAATCTGGCTGGCTGGACAGTCAGAGAGAACAACATGTATTTGGGCACACATATTTGATTTCTTACAGCCTGTGTTTGATTGCTTATATATACTTATTGTCACTGAGTGCACTGCATTCTCATGGATGAATATATTCAAAACACATGTGTATGGATTACTTTTGTGTATTTAGTGTGACCTTAGTATTTATATAGTTTTTAAGGGTAGACAGTGCTGAGATGGCTTGGGGCCAGGTTCTCCATGTCCTTTCACCAATTCAAGCACAAATTTACAGATATCTTTCAAGTGAGCATTTAGCTCAGCCCCTTCTCTGGAGAGTCTGTTTTGCTGTTGTATTTCTATCCACCAAGGGAACATTTGCCAACAGTGGGGCTGTGCCTACACATTTCCTTTGGTGATGGCAATTTATTGGAAGTGTGAATATGGTCAGACAGGCGATGCCAGTTGCGCCATTCAGCTGCCATCAGTCCTTCGGCAGAGAAGTGGCTGCAGGCCGATGACCGTGGCGGGCAGCCTTGGCGCTGGGGTCCAGAGCGGGTGCTGAGCAAGCGTGCCAGGCGAGGGCATGTGCTCCGCCGTGCGCTCGCCCCGTGTGCGTGTGAATGCACTTCCCTCTAGCGGGCAAAAGCACTGCAGAGCCTGCGATTTTCCTGCAGCTGCAGAAGGTTTTCTTTAGCTCAGGCGGAATCATCTCGTGTTCTTAGTGCTGAAGGTCACAGGTTAGATCCCAGCTGGAGACGTCAGAGCCTTCATGGTGTATGTCTGACTTAGCTCCGTCTCCAGAAAGGCGTATGTGAGCCTTCAGCATACGTGCTCGGTGGTGCCTGTGTGTGTCATCCCACCGTGCTACACCAGAGCCCTCGCAGAGGAGGGTGTCAGGTGAGACGTCTTTCTCCGTCGCTAACTGCCTGCCTGACAGCCTCCGTGAGACGCTTGCTGCCGGCGCTGCCGTGCAGGAAAGCTGCCCTTTAAACAGCAAAAATCTCATTTCCACAAATCAGCCTGAGAAGCGAATTCTCAAAATATCGTTTGGACGGAGAATTCCAAGATATTTTTGATCTAGAAAGATCAAAACAAGCTTATTGAAAAATTCCATTTGATAATGTCAAAATGTTTCATTTTGAAATGTCAAAACACTGCAATCTAAATGTTTAATCAAGTAGCACGTATGTGTTGAATATTGCCATTATTTCAATTCGATTTTAGGTTTTTTTCCTAATGCTTTGCTTAAACTGAAGCAAAATCAAACAAAAGGGCAAAATATGTCAGATCAAAAGATTTTATTTTGATTGCCAATTGTTTCAGTATTTTTCTGTTCATTTTTTTAAGTGGCTCTGTGCTTGAAAAAATTTTCCAAATACGTTTTAATCAAACTGTCCTTTCAAAAGAAATTTTTTAAACTGTGTTACCTTCTGTACGATTCTGTTTCTCTTTTATTCTCAGCTGGTTCTGCGGGTTGTGCCTTTTTATCTGCATTGAATTAAAATCTCATGTTTCCTGGCTCACAAATTACTGGGCTTGATAGGCCATCATGTTTGGAAGATTTAATCAGAAGGCGAAGAGTCCTTCTTCACCCAGCCCCTGCGCTCTTTCAGATGGAGGGAGGTAGAGTAATGAATGCTGATTGAACCTTGCGCTGGGAATGAATGAAGAAAAAAAAAAAGGCCCCATCACTCTTGTGTGATTCAATTACCTCAGAGAACTTTTATTCTCTTGGGGATTTTTTCATATGTTCATGATGAATTCAATTTGTGAGGGAATGTAACGGACACCGACAACGCGCAGGCGACGCTGCTCGAGGACACGGGTCGTGGAAGGAAGCCAGGCAGCGGCAGGACCTGGGCGAAAGTCCTTCTTGTCAAGGTGACACGAGTGGTTCCAGCAAGGGCAAGGGACTGAGGGAGGCTCCACGGGGCCTGGCCATGAGGAGGAGGTGAGGGAAGGTGGTGGAGAGCAGGGAGGCACTGGGCTGCCGTGAGCACACGTGGCAGCCCAGAAAACCGGCAGGAAAAGAGGAGGACTGGGAATTTAACTGCAGCAGACACTGCCATTCTCATATGCTTATTTTATCTCCGGTATGCAAAGCCTGGTCTAAATATTGTCAGATTGGTGTCAAATGTTATTACAAATCAACATAATCCTGGCCTAGAGAGGGAGGAATGAACAGACAGACAGGTCCTAATACCTTAATTTAGCAAACAAGACAGAGCTTCCTTTTTAAAAAATCTTTATTTTAAAGAAGGATGAGTGACGGATATGTAGCTCTTCTCTCTGGTATTTATTCAAATATAAACAGAGAGAGGACGGGTTGAAAAATTCTGAATTTTGTCCCCCCCAAAATAGTGATTTTTTTTCTAAATAAAATTAAGCACAATTTTAAAAGCATGTTATTTGTGTTAATAATCAATTCTTTAGTATCACAGATGAAAACTGCCAACAGTCCTTAATGATAGTCAACAGTTTCCTCTTTTACCAGATCAGTTACAGAAGTACTTTTCATCACAATCACTATCCAAACACAATCACTGGGAAATTCTCCATTCCACTTGGCCAGAACAGGGAGAGCTATTTCCCTGAAATTTTGACATTTGTTTTTGTTACACATCAAAATGCAAATTCAAAATTTCCCTCAGATCCAAAATGTCAAAATATTACTTGGAAGCATCACAATGCTTGATTTTTATGAACATCTTCAACTCCAACAATGTCGAGCTATTATAATAAAAAGTGAACATAACAGGAAACATCAAATAATATTTGTTCATCTTCTCAATATAAGCCATGTGTTTAAAGAACATGACTTGAATAATATCATCAAAATGAACATTTTTACCTCAGCAAAAAGAAATGTCCCCCTTCAACAAAATGAAAAGCAAAACTGTGTTTGTTGCCTTCTGCTGAGAATGTGATGGGAATTGATGTACTAAGGTGACATGCCTTTGTTTCAGAAGAACCGTATTTTCATTTTCATAGAGCAGTGAAAAAGTATTCTTTTTAATTATCGACCAAACCTATCCTCCTGAGCTTCAACGTCAAAAAAGCTTGCCAGAGAGCACACACGGGGAGAGGGGAGAGGTGGAGGGACCAAGCAGCAGAAAGCATGATCTGGCAGAGATGGAGTTTGACCTTTGCACTTGGCTTATTCTTTATTTCCTGGCAACTTGCATGACTCAGATAGATATTCAAAGACAGAAATGATGATACGGCGTCTAACTGCTTTTGCAGACCCTGTTTTTATGACTCGTGGGACTCCAGAGGGGCCCACTGATCCGACGGGAAGGCCGCTGTCTTCCTCTGTGTCTGTCAGAGCTCAGCCCAGTGGCGGGCGGTGGACTGTCCCTCACCCCCTTCGCTGTCTGCTGCAGCGAGAATGGTTGCTTCTTGTTCCTTAACTTTTAGCTGAATTCAGTTGAAGCAATGATTGACTCACAAAGACAGATAATAAAATATTTATAGATTCCTTCTCTGGGAAACAGGTTGGCCCTGGAAAGAGAGACCTAGGTGATGAACTGAGCAAACCAGACAGTGAACTGTGCGAGGACCACAACACACAGGGAGAAAAATGAAACAGGACAAACTTGGACTCAAATTCAATTCTTTTAAAAACATGATGTTTAGGCAGAAGGAAAGTAGGAGTTTAAGGATATGGACAAGAGAAGAATTTTGAGCTGAAGGAACTCTGTTTGAAGGAATATCCTCTCAGGATGGCACAGAAAGGTTTTAAGAAGTTGGTGGTGGATTGAAGCAGCTCGGTTCTGCAAAGAACATACGGATTTTTAAATGTGACTTAGTCCGAAATGGCATGAAAATAACAATTGTTTGCAAATTCTCCACAAAAGAAAATTACTGAAAAAACAAAAACAAGCAAATGATAAATTTCTGGTTAGATGAGCATCTTATTTTGACAAAATATTTTATTTGGATTCTTTAGAAACACTGTGTATTAATAATACTACTCAAACCGGAAAGGATTTTAAAACTCTAACAACAAAGTGATATGGTGAAAATGTTGAAAGAGACACTATGGCATTATTGAGTTTTTCCTGCTTTCCCATACTGGGTTCTCTTTCTAAACCAAAATTTTGGCAAAACAACATGATTTCAAAAAGTTTTTTGACTTAATCCAAGTTGCCTTGTCCAGCAAAGCCTAGGTCCCTCAAGGTTGTTCTGGTCAGCTCTACTGATCATTAGTGAGGGACCTTCTGGCCAAGTGATTCTAGCTCTGAAATGGTAACACCTGTGGGGATAGACACCTTCCAGCACCAAAGAGAGCAGTGGGCTGCCCCCCACGCTCTGAGATGAAGAGGGATATTCCTTTTGAATAAGGAAAAATTGCAGCCATCTCCTTCGTCTGCTATTCGGGAGAGCATCACAGCTATGTCCCTGGCATCAGGCTTAGACCTTCAGAAGCTGTTTGGGAGAACATGTAAGCAACTCACTCACCGCAGGGAAGCTTATTTCCAAGACCTGTGATCGAGTGACCAGCTCAAGGCCAAAATGAAAGAGGCGAGGACGGCAGGAGGAGGCTGGAGGAGAGACAACAAAGGAACCAGCATGAAAGGCATGAAGCGATTCCTAAAGAGTGAAAGGCAAAAGATTAAAAGAAAAAATAAAAATTGAAAAGTAGATTGGAACCAGTGTGAAAGGGAGAAAAAAAATGCTAGCCTTCCCCAGCTCACACGTAGATGCCTCAGATGCCAGGAGACTGGTCCTGCAGAGTTCACAGCCCACCCCAGGATGCCTCGCTGGTGCTGGCTGAGTCACACACTTCTCGCACTGGTCTCCAGAAAAGCAGGCACTGGCCTTCATTAGACTTTCAAATGCAGACAGAGGAGTTTGATACCAGCAAGGTCCTGGCAATTTTTTTTTCCTTTCAAATGGGGGAAACATCTCTGAAAGGCAAAACTTTAAAGGGACCCTGACTTTTTTATTTTATCATTATTACTACTGTTACTATTACAGTTTTTTTCAGGAATCTTTTATTATTATTATTATTATTATTATTATTATTATTATTATTATTATTATTATTATTATTATTATGTGCAAACAGAACTGCCGAGGGAGAATCTGAGCAATTCCCTCAGAACTGCAGATGAAAGTAACGGGATTCCTGAAGACTTTATTTACGTTATTGAACACAGGAAGAGCATATAGAGAAATGGGGAGATATGCTCACATATTGAAAGGATAGCTTGCCTGCCCCTTCAGCATTAGTCAGTAGACTGTCAGCTCACCTAGGGGTTAGTCCCTCTCAGGTCTCTTCCTCTGGTCGTTTTAATGATGGAGCAGAGGTCAGTCCCACCTGGATCTGGGGTAGAACAGCTCTCCATCTATTGTGTGTGGGGGGACCTTGCCTCCTACAGCTTTTTAGGCCTGAATTTCAAAGTCAGCAGCTTTGCTGGAGCTCAGGAGAGGCAGGACAGCACTTTTCTTTTTTTCCTCCATCTTTTCTTCTTCTTCAGCTCTACATCAGAGATCTGAAATTTTTGAATTCTAAGAATGTTGCAGAATTTCCAAATCTCAAAGTGATTGTTAACATTTCCTTTTTATATCTCCCAACACTTCTGCAGGCCTCCAAAGGCAGAGGAATTCACAAACTTGTCATCAGAACTTTTCTGAGTGCAGTTTATCATAATGTGGAATGATTTTATTTTAATTTCAGTTTAAGTGTTTTCAACCAGCTCTGTGAAGTCCGTTTTGAATACCTGTGTAGTGCCTGCAACAGGAGGTTTAAAAGCACTTCAGGAAAGTTAATGAATTATGCTTGCTGAGAACAGTATCAGGAAGCAAAGTTTTTATAATTTACATTCTTTTGATAAGGAAGCCTGTACCTGGTTTGGTTAAAACTGTTCTTCTAAGATGTACTTCGACTCTGTGGCAGAAGAAGGAATAGAACCAGATTCCCTAGTCAATTTTTTCTTGCTAATCCAGAACCAAAAGCGCTACTGGATATAAAAGATATTTTATGTTGTAACATTATGTGCTCTTAAATTCTTCTGGATTATCCTCCAGCTTTTTTCTTGCCGCAGGCTGCTCTTCCTGCAGATATTACCACCAACACAACAGTCACAGCCATCACAGGATGTAAAAAATCAAAGACTGCTCTCCACTGATATGCGCTGAAATTCTCAAATGATGTCCTGGCTTTTTAGGACATGGCTCATGGCCCTGAAAATTCACGGACTGGCTGAAGATTCTAAGAAGATCCGATGTCCAGCAGAGAGCCACCCGCAGACACCTGCCTTATGCTGCAGCAAAAGCCGAATTTGGCTTCCTCACACACTGCTGTTGTTGCCTGCACCAGGGAGTGGTGTGGCCAGATGGCTGGTCTCTGCCAGGGACCCTAAACTGGCAGAGCTGGTGGAGCACGAGGCTCATTGCTGGCAGACAGACAGATGGACACAAAGGCTGGAAACACAACTAAAGTGCAAAGAGGGTGAATCCCTGGATTGACACCACGGACTTCATTCATCCCAGGAGTAAATCAGTCCAAACTTGGGAATTATATGAAGAATGAGACCAGGACAGAGGAGTGGTATAATCTGTGCATTTAGAGGATGATCTGTATGCCCATTTTATATATATATTCGTATACACACACACACACACACGCACACGCACATGCACAAACACACATATATACATATATAAATTATATTGGGTATATATTTGCTTAATTTTGGTAGCACCTAAACACTCTAGTCAGTAGTATGGCTTGACATCCTGATACAGTTAAAATGAATTTCTTGATGTCTGCTTTTAGACTAAATCCTTAGCACCAACCCATGATCCACTGCATTTTTTTATTTTATAGAAAATGTACTGCCTTTCCTGCCATAGAGAAATTTTACTTCTGTGTTTATTTTCAGATGTTTCTAATAGCGTTTTTGGTGGAAAAATAGCAAACTGTCAAAAATGAAAATATTTTCAGTAGAAAGACAGTTTTTATGACTTTTTTACATGAAACAAAAACATTATTCCTTTTAAGATTGCCAAAATTTCCATTTTCTTGCTTTGAAACAAAACCTTCCAGATTTCCACTCTAAAATGACTTCTCTGTTACAAACTGAAAGTTTTTTAGAAAATATCCAAATCAAAGCACAATATTTCAAAATTATTTAAACTTTTTTTTTTCCAGAGCTCAGTTTTGCAAATGTTTTCAAGACCCTGGCTGAGGACGAGACAGCGTTTTAGTAAGATGAATATGTTCAGAAGACTAGGAAACCATTTTTTCCCTATACCACTAAAATGTTTTACTTTCTCTAACACTAAATGACCGATTAATCTTTCACCCATGGGACAGAGTTGGGCATGTGCGGTTGCAGTTGTGGATAACGGGGTTGTTGCTACTGCCTGCTCCCATGCGACGGCAATAATAGAATCCAACTCTTGCTGTAATTGTGCTCCTCTGGTTAACTCTGTCCCATTAAGCTTAAAGGCAAGACTACACCAAATCTTGGATCTTCCCTGGGTGATAGTGCTCATGGCTGCTGAGAGCTGTATCCAAAGAGAGGAACACATGCTCTGGACATAGGTGCCTCTGAATGAAAATGTCAAGGCTTTCCTGCCCTCCAGGGCCCAACCCTGTCAACCGGTGACTGATATTTTCCAGCAAAGATCCTTCATTAACACCTGCCCTCACTGTAGTTCTTTTGCACTTGCAGTTTCTTCCTCAGCTGCTGGATATTTAACCCCTGTCTACTGGAGAATATTGCCTTTTCAGCAAGAACAGGTTATTGCAATCAAAACACGGGAATTTGTTAAACTGCAGAGATAACCCTGTAATTCATCCTTTGCAATTTCCCTAAACTGGACAGTAGGCCAATATCTATGTGCTGCCTGCTCAACCCTTTCAAATGAACTGGCCATTTATTCCTGAAGTTTAACAGAAAACAATTTACAGAGCCTACAGCCCGCTATGCACCTAAAATGTTCCAGACAGAGAATGTGTTAGTCACATCTATGGCTGAGTTAATTTACAATTTAGGATCCTGGGAAGGACTGAACACTGAGCAGAGCTGTGCCCTGTCAATCAGTCTCACAGAACGAGCTCCCTTATAAGAGTGCCCTCAAGAGATGTTTTAAGTGCTTTCAATACCAATAGGCCATGTTCGCCGCTCACTTATGTCGGCCACTCCATTGGCATCAAAGGAATTGCTCTTGATTTACACCAGTGTAAGAAAAATCAAGCTCCTAAAGTACAGGCATTCCCTCCACCACGTCCTGGTAACTGCACGGTGAGTCTCCTAATGAGAGGTTTCCTCTGTCCAACACTCCTGCAAAACCAAGCCCCGTTCCTCTCCTCAGCTTTCCTCTGTCCAACGCTCCTGCAAAACCAAGCCCCGTTCCTCTCCTCAGCACTGTGCAGAGAACCGCGGCAGTTAACGCCCAGTACTGCCCCACCAGTGCAGGTCAGACCTGGGATTTCCCTCACTTGCCTAGGCACTGGCCATACTATTACTTTGAAAAATAACATATAATTATTTATACACAAACCTCTTCAGCTGCAATTTCCATCTGTGGGATGTGGCTGTCTAGGGCAGGGGATAAATGCTCTGCTTCCAAAATTCACCCCCCTATTTGAGTTCATGTGCAGAGCTCACACGACGCAGCCCGGATAAAGACACAGGTGCTGTGGCCCTGCCCTAGCAAATCATGCTGCCTCCATGCCTTCTGTGAACTGTGAGGTATTCTGCAGACTCTTTCTCCTCTTTTGACTTGCTTTAAGCCCAGAGAGAGAGAGCAAAGCTTTCTGAACGATTTACAAAAGCTCTTTCCCTGCTCCCACCTCCACCTCTAGTCCCACCAGAGAAAGAAGCACTCAGAGCCACAGCCTCACAATCTGAGATTGTTAATGAATACTTTTTCTGTAGATAATTATAGGGACTGGGATATTGAAAGCACTTAAAATATCTCATTCTTTTAATTCATTAATTATATTGCAATTACACAATTCTCAGGCACTCTCTGGCATTTTGGAAATCAGCCATTCTTGGGAGATGTAGAAGGGATGGAAAATAGTGAAAGGGGAGGGAGGAAATATGAGGGAAGGGGTGATGGGAAAAGTCAGACCTCTGACAAGACTAAATAAGTTTGCACAACAGTTTGAACTGGAAACCAGTTCAGCTAAAAGCCCATTCCACTGAGTTCCAGAGATATCTGGTAGCTTTGCACCAATGTAGTCCTGTTACTAACAATAACAACGTTATTATTGTAGACACGCTGCTGCAGATATTTACTTAATGTGGATTTACTTCCCCTCCTTACATCAAAGTCCCAACTCTACGTACTTGAGGAGCTTTTTTGATGCTAGTAAATAATCTTACTGACTAGGCCATGTAGGCTACTGTATGGACTAGATGGCTTGCCACTTATGGAGACCTTCAGAGATCATGGCAAAGCGTCAACAAGGATGGCCTTCTTAAGAGGCACCTTCTACTTCAAGGTCTTTGCTCCCCCTACGCAAAGGATGCAGCCTGAGAAAAGGATCATTCCAGAGCAACACTGATGTTTCCCAGCTGACTGAACGCTTTCTTGGGGGTATTATTCAAAACAGTAATTGTTAGTTCCCCCCAGATTTGGGAATGCTTGTCTTAAATGTCTAAAATTATCTTATCTGCCACCACGCAGACACTCAACGTAACTTATGTAGCTTCAGTCTCAAAGGATGAGGCAATTATTGATGTGCTAAGGAGAGCAGGCTGCCGTGTCCCCTCAGAGAGGCAGGGTCCCCCATGACACTCTCCTCAGGGACGCGGGCCTGCAGATGAAGCCCCATCAAGTCCCAGCAGCATCGTCTCCTCTGTTGTGTCAGTGGGCTTCACTGTGCACATCGCAGCTGTAGTCTCAAGATGTGTCCCAGCTCTGTATTAGACTAAAACTTGGGTTTGAACCCCCCAATTCTCATTAACACTCTCCAGCATGTCCTTAGTGTGGGCAGGCTGGAGGCCAGGAGAGCATTAAAATCGCCCCTGCCTCACCACACAGATACCTCCTGGCTGTACCCAGTACCAAAACCCAGGGGAGATCCGGGGTGTTCGTCCCATCAGGAATTCAGCCTAACATGTTCCCCTTAAAAGGGCAAGCAAGACCTAGGTACAGCTTATATGACTAGGATTAGCAGGAGAGGCATTCGCCCGTGTGTCTTGATCCCTGAGAGATTTGGTCAGGCTTGCTAGTTTATATGGAAAAGATAAAAAAAAAAAAGGCCCTTTTGTTTGCAGGTGTTTCAGGGAAGCCAGCAGTGCACCGCATGCTCCCGGGGATGCAAATGCTCTGTGCTGCTGCAGTGCACGGGCAGAACGGGGAAACGCTGCAGCCAGGAAGGTCACCAGTGGCTGGTCCCTGAATACACCAGGAATTTGCTTTCCCCATAATTCTGATGCATTTCATGTGGTTTTCAGAAAAAAAGGAGAAGCACACTGTGGAGTTGAGAGAGCATATTAGGCAAGGGCTGATCATGTCTCTCTCTCTTTCTCTCCTGCCCTCTTGGGATGTTCGGCCTCTGTCTGAATCGGCTAATTTTGTATTCACCAACTACTCTGTTGGCTGTAGGGAAAGAAAAAAAATTGGAAGAAGTGGGAAAAAAAAACCCTGATAGGAAAACCTGAATGCAGCAAGCAAGGAAGGGGGAAGAAAAAGCTCTGCTTCTACATCATCTGCAAGAAGAGAAACACAAAACTGGGAAAGAAAAAAGATGCTGGGATGTACCAGCAATGAGGACTTGGATCTATTGTGATTCAAAGCCAGTATCTCCCCTGCACGTCTCAACCCTGCCATGCACCAGTGTTAAAGAGAAAGGTGCAGCCATAGGCGTGATGTGGGACATACGTGTTCAGACAAGATGGCTTCTGCATTTGAAGCCAGATGAGAATAATCTTAAGGATAAAAATATATATGTGCATATTTCCCAGGAATTATAGCATTAGGACTCCTGTTAATTGCTATTTTGGTCTCATTAGAGAAAGAAACATCCACTAAGCGTATTCACGCTGCAAATGGGATTCATAACAATTTGTTTGAGTCTGAAACCACTTGTACCTCCTCCTGGCGCCGCGCCAACGCCTCTATTTAAACCAAGAGGCTGAGGGGAGCTGACACTGGGGCTGGTGCCGCACTGGTGTGTTTATTTATAGGCAGCTGTGTGCGGGTTGCGCGCGATAGGAACCTCAGCGCGGCAGGGGAAGCGCGAAGTGCTGGCGGGCGGCGGAGCGCCCGGATCCCCGCGCGGGTCCCTACACGCGCACGGCCGTGACCATAAGCTTGTGCAGGCTCAATTCCCTCCTGTCCGCGAGCTGTACCCGTGAGGGCTGGGGGGGTGTTTTGGGGGAGCGTGTGCGTGCATGGGCTGGCACATTTATAGCCAAGCATTTTGATTTTTTGCAGGTGACAAGGGGGCAAGAGGCAGGCCCAGGAAGCCGGCCACAGAAGCTTGGTGGGGTCTGCTTCACCGGGTGACGTTCCCGTTGCTGGCTGCATCAGACAGACAGCCGTGGGGTTTGAGCAGGGGAATACGGCCCCCTCTCAGCATCATGTCGCAAAACGAGCGACAAAGCACCCTGGGACGGGAGAGCAGCTGCAGGGAGAAGGAACAAACCCTGGAGCCGTGCCTTCAGGGGCAACGCTGTCCAAGCACAGGCCCGGCGTCCGGGTGGCAAAACCCCTGCACTGCTCAGCATTGCTGCGCTGCCCGCGTGGCGCTTGCCCCTCGCTGCCTGCACGCCTAATTCCTGCTCAAGTCTGACTGCTATTCTCTAGCAACTAGTCTGTTTTACTAGTTGGCTTCTTTTTTCTTTTAATTTTCTTCTCTTTCTCCGAAGTCCTGCCCGGGAGCGGGGAGGGGGCAGCCTGCAGGACATCGGGCCAGGCACAAAGCTAAAGCAACGCAATTGCCCCGCAAGCCATTTCACTGAAAGCATACGGCAAGCTCAAAGGCTTCTCTTCAGCTCTTGCACTCTGATCACATTTAAAGAGAGAGATTTTCCCTCAGCCCATCTGAGGGGGTGGCTGAGCTCCAGTGGGGAGCTTAGACAAAGGCATTGAAACAAGAAAGCTGCCAGAGTACGTGGCAAGGCAAGGAGGGGCATCAATCTGATAAAGTGCATCTGAACCAACGTGCGACCCAGGGTGACTTTCCAATGATTGCTGCTCGCAGCATCCGTTACAAAGGATTGCCACAGCTGAGCCAAGAAAGAGCATAACTGAGATGGATTTGATCATATCAAACTGTTGGTCTCATATAATACACTGCTGTGCCTAAGCTGAGGGTGACACTTGAGAACAGGCCGCTGTAGGAGGAGCAGGAGCTCCCAAATAATTGCCGTGGTGCAACACGCTGCTGCAGAAAGGGGCTGTGCAGCGGCCCGACCGTGGGAGCCGGTCGGCTGATTGCCATCTGAAGGTCTTTAGAAGACAAGATGGGTTTTCAGCTGAAGAGATTGGCTCTCTTTTTCAGAGAGTGTTTTGTTTCCATAATGTTTTTAATTATTTTCTTTCCTCAGGCAACCAGAAAGCCTCAGGATCAACAAGTCTCTGTTCTCAGCAGTGGTCAGGCAAGCACTGGGAGAGTTTCCATTTTTCTTTTTCTTTTTTTTCTTTTCCTAGAGTCTTCAAACAGATGTTTCTCTATCAAATTTGGTTAGGTTTTTCTGACAAAAAAAATGTTGCTTGTTTTCTTTTTCTTCCCTGTGGAAAATGCTGAAAAGAAGATTATTTTTCAATCTTGTTGAAATATTTCAGAAGAGAGAGAGAGAGGGAGAGAAAAGGAGAAGAAAAAAATTCACAGTACTTTCTTATTATATCAGTTAGTTAAAATCTGAACTGAAATCTGTCCTAAACAGAGTATAGAGACTACTAAAGCACTGGCAGCCTCTATCTTGCTCATTCCCTGCACTGTAGGCAGGATATAATCAGTTTTATATGGGAAGAAGTAGAAATGTTTGAAAAACTGAAATTTTAAAGAGACTTGCATGAAAAATTCAAATTTGGATGAATAAAATCACACTCGTAAGAGACATGAGAATCTTGCCTTCTTTTTACCACCAGCTCTGCTGTTGCTGAAATAGGTTTTATTTGAGCACTCTTCTCAGCTGGGGCATGGGGTGGGACCTCCCCAAGGTGGGACATACGATGACGTTGGTACCCTGATGAGGGGTTAATTCGTTATGACAGCAGCAAGGAGATACATGAAGTCCCCGGCAGACACGTGGCGATTCGTTAGAGCCTCTGGCAGAGGGGCAAGGAAGGGAGCCAGCGCCCCAAGGAAGGCACTCGGTCCTGGCATCATCTGCTGAGCAAGAAGAATGTAAATGAAGGGTAGAAGTCCATTCGGTCAAATCTTGAGGTGTTTGATCAGGCCTTATTCATGCTGGAAGAAGCTGTAGAACTACTAGAGAAGGAATTCAGTATCAAACCCTGAAGAATTTAATCCTTCTATATAATTTCTACCAGAAAGTGATGTTGCTTCCAGAAAGTTTTGACCAAGCCAAGCTCTGTCCTGGACCTATCTACCTAACGATGACAGGACCTAAAAAGGTAAAAACAGCAGGGCACATTGTAACTCCACTGATAACTGTGCATTTAACTTCATTAAGCTATTTTAAAGAGCCTAGTCTCACTTCTTTGCAACTCAGTTTCCCCATATGGAACTACAAGGGGAGGAAAAAAGCTTTCAAACACAGAGAACCCTGGGGTGACAAATAAATACACATCAAACAGACATGGACGGGAACACGAATGATTGTTATCATTGCAGCTGCCCAGACGTGCCATTTCTTTAAACCATTTTTTAAGTGCAACTAGCCTGTGGAAATGTACCACGCTCACTAAAAGGAAGCAACACTTCCAAAGGGGGTAATTCAACACCTCTAGAGTTATAATTGTTTCCTAATGCAACATCTTTATCCTATAACACAAATAAACACTTGCTGGTAATGGTGTGCTTTGTTAATTACAATGATTCTTAAAATCTGCCCTAAATATGCATTATATTACAGCGACAATATTATAAATGAGCATCAAGTGACATTCATATCACCTATTAATAGCTGGAGGGTTTTGGCAGGTAGGATTCTGGGACTTATGCAAATGAAGAATGTGTTCTTCTATTATAATTTCAGTGGATCTCCTCTGTAAACTTCTGGTGTGCTGAATTAATGTCTACAGTGCATTTCTTTCTTTTTTTTTTTTTTTTTTAAAGAGGAAGCCACTTACATATATTATAGGGGATAATGAATTATTATTATTCAAAATGTAGGTTTGTTGCACTTATTTGCATATAATGTTTAATTTTTACAGAATATTTCATTCTAATGCATGCAAAAATGATCAAGAAACTCTCCAAATATGCTAATGTAAATTCTATTGCAACTACATTGCAGCCTTTATTTCTGGGACTTTATTGTAAAACATTAAAAAAAAGCTTCAACATTAGGATAATCTTTTAAAAATATGGCAATTGTTCTGATATAAGTGCTGAGTGAAACTCCCCACACATCTCCAATTACCGTAGTACCTTAATAAAATATCATTGTTGGGGTCTGATAGAAATCCCGCTGAACTCAAGGGAAAAGTATCCAGGGATATAACTGATCTTTTTTTTTTTTTTTTGAATTTTGCATGGGCAATGTGTTGGCAGCCTCCGGAGAGCAGCTCAGCTGGGTTCAGCGAAGGCACAGAGTATTCCTGGGAAGAGCAGGTGCTGCCCTGCCTGGCCTGGCCTCTGTCGAGATCAGCCTTTTCCAAACCACGTCACAGGAATTTTATTATAAACCTCAAGACAGACAGTTAGGATGCACTCATTGGCTAAAGATACTTCTACATGTTCTAGCCTCACCAACAAAATAACCTTACTGATTCCCTGCTAGGTATCCCTTAACATCCTCTCCCACTAGTAGGCCTGTAATAGCCGATGCCCGAAGATCCTTGTCCACCGTTGCTACCTCTGCATTGTTAAGGGCAAATACCATCCAATGATCCCAGCCTCTAGGCCAAGCGGTGGAATAGCCCTTATCTGCACTGTTCAGGGCCATATCCAGATGGCACGGCACTTGGCTTAGGTCTCCTCCAGGCTCTACGAGGTGCCTTTGTCACTGTAATATAAAGGCCAAGCAGTGAGTTCAGGATTGTAATAGTGCATCATTCTTGGTCCATTCTTCCTGTGCTCTTTTCTTACACCAAATCTTCCTATCAATTATAATCGCTACAATTAAGTATCATGTTCTGGATTTACACACACACACACACACGTATACACATTCACCTAAGGAAAGCTAAAATGAGCCCTCTCACTCCATATTTAAATGTCTTCTCCATTTTTTTATATAGTATTCACTGACTGGTCTGTGTTTTGAGAGCCTGTCTTTAGACATCTGCTGCTGAAAACCTTTCTCTGTATATAATTAAGGACATTATTTTACAGCATTCACATTTTTACAATCTGGCATCACTTCTGTACATGAAAGCTTTGGTACTTCCATCTCTCCCTTACTGCATTACACTTGTTTAAGTTCAGTAGTTCTTATTCTGGGAATAATACTGATGGCCATTCTGCAGCCACAATTATTAAACTAGCGCCTATAAAAGGAGATGAGTTTTGGATTGCACCTATAAATGATGATATGTGGGTTTCTAATGCTGTTCAGTGACTGGAAGTCCTACATTAGAGGGACTTCTACAAAAAAAGCAACCCACACTCATACTCTGGGTCCATACTGAAGGTCAGAAAGGCCAGTAGCATTTTTCTGATCACACCCATAACGGAAAAGAGAGATAACAACCTCCATCTGAAAACAGCCCTGCCTGTTGCAGACATCAAAGGAGGACTAGCAAATGATGCATGGAAAGTTAAATATCCTGAGAAGGTCTAGCCAGGGAACAATAATCACGTTGGACTTACAAACAAGAGTGTCCGAGAAGGAATAGAGAATGCTATGCAGGCAAACATCTGAAAGTGGAATGACCATCAATGTTAAACAAATAATTAATTATAATAATATTTGTTCAAGTTGACAGTATAGATTCTATTTGTGTCACAGCTGTCAGGAACTTCTATCTTCATTTGTTTGGAAAGGGAATATGACTAAAGCATGCTAAGTATATATGGGAGTGGCAAAATACATGGGATAGCTTTAATTGTTTCTTTCTGATAAAGGGACTACTCTCAGTACGTAGCTTGCTAGAATATGCTAGTATAGATAAAATTTTCTAGAATTATTTTAGTATGTTGCAAGACATTACATTAAAAAAAAAAAAAAGAAGAGCTGAAGCTAAATCTATTTCCATCTTTCTTCCTAAGGGAGACTTTCTCCTCTAGATCCTTGAGCTTGCTCCTCGCTGACCCAGCACTGGGCAGTACAGGTTTAGTATCCTCAAATCAGCCCTTGTCTTCTTTGGGGGAGTTAAACACCTGGAGAGGGAGGATGCTCACCATGTGCAGGATTGTTCTGCTCAAGCACTATTCCCTTAATAAATCATTAAGGAAACAGTATCTTGGTATCAAGTTTCCCTGCAGCTGAGGCAGAGCGGGTGGTGGGACAAGCGAGCAGAGCTGGCCGCAGACCGCTGAGGCTCCTGCCCTGTCCTTTGTTTTGAGAGCATCAGCACTCTCAAGTGCTCTGAGCAGATAATCCTGTTTGCTTTAACCTTGCTGTAAGCTCGGTAGCTGCCTTGGTTTTCTCTCTGTGCTGATAGCTTCTGGCCTGGTACTCCAGGCCTGTTATTATATCACTGAACTCTGCTTGGGGGCAAACGCGCACGGAAATTGGGAGAAATTCAGGGGGAGAGGGTGCCTGGCTGGCAGGTGGTGGTGGGAGGTGACTGCTAGCCTTGCCGTGCCAGGGAGCATCAGTTTTAAAGTGATTAATTTCTCTTCTCCATTACTCTAAATTAGCTAAACAAATCCCTTGCTAGGGCTGTCATACTGATGTTCAGCATGCAAATTGTTTCTAATGAGTGGGGCACTGCGGCTGGTGGCTAGCTCATAAATCGATCGGTTCTGACACTCGGGTCCCTCACCGAGTGGACAGGATTAGCAAGGAGACAGCAAGGCACGAGGCAAATGCTTGGAAAGGCATGAATTCGGGGGACTGGGAGGAGAAGAGCTGGAAGTTACCTGTACCGAGGGGGTAAGTAAGAGCAGAAAGTTGCCTTTGCACAACCCAGAACAAGCTCTGCTTGAAGCAGCGCAGCTTCGAAAGGAAAGAAAACATCTCATGGCCAGTGAAATATATAAAGTTTTATGGAGAGAAGGATGGGGGTTGTTTTCCAAATGGAAATGACTCACCTGTACTTTTGGTAGCTAAACCCAAAGCACAGTGCCCTCAGTTTCCTTTGATTTCACCTCCCTGAGTGCAAAATCCTAGCAACAAAATCTACCCAACATTGTCCAGAAGTTTCTGGTGAAAGGTTTTTTCCAGCATGGCATTCTCAGCTGAAAGTATTTGTTTGTTTCCTACAGAAAATAGTGAGGGTTTTTTTATTCAGCTTGCCCAAACCAAAAGCTTTTCAGCTAAAAAGTGAAAACACCTCGTTTTTTCCATAACATGCATTTTATAACAAAATGTTATTACTCCCCCCTGGAAAACAAACAACTAAAATCTTTACTTCCAACCAGTTCTGTCCCCCCACTGACTTCCTGAAGGAGCCATTTCTTCAACCTTCAGACCACTGAGCAGCCCTGGAAAGATCACAGCAGCTTCTTTGCGTTTGCTTTTCTCCTCCCTACAGTGCAATCACAAATATGTCCTTAGGATTACTTGAACCTCCAGCAGGATTTAAGCATATTCTCCACGTTGAACAAGCACCTAAGCATTTTGTTTCATAAGTAAGGATTTCAGGAGATGCTTTTCTGGACTTACGCTGAAATCACTGGGTGGGGTTGAACAGATTTTCTGAGGATGCAGACAAGCACCAAATCGGACTTTCGGATGCTCATGAGTATTTGGTTGCAATGCAGCCTAGGCATTCTGCAGGCTTAACCACCTTTGAAAGTCCTCGTGGGTGCCCACTGGCATTTTTTGGCCCTTGAGTATCTACCCTGGGTGTATTAAGAAGCTTCACTGGGTTAACAGTGATTCTTGAAGTCACATTATTTCTTTCACTTGAGTATCCAGGCAGCAACAGAGAATTTATGAAAATGTTTGCAAATTTTTAATGTTTCACCCACTTCAGCATGAAGATTCATACCAGGAAGTACATATTCATTATTCATTAATCTTTTCCCCTTCCCACCCACCCCCCCTTTCCTGTTCAGAAGCACCATGCGTTGCACTTGACCAATCATAATGAATAATGAATGACTAGCAAACAGACTAAAGCAAACAGTAAAAGCCGATAGGTTCAAAAATTATTTGTCCAACCTATTTGGTGAATACTTACAAATAATAAACCCATTTATATAAGTCAGGATTAGTTCATGACAAGTTTGCTAACTGGACTAAGGCTCTGGTTCAACAAAGCATTAAGCACATGCTGAAGTCAACAGGATTTTCGTGTGTGCATATAATTAAGTGGTTAAAAAGTTAAGTAACTTGTTGATTCAGAGCCTAGCTTCCTAATGAAATGGCTCACAAACAGTCTCATACATCTTAATGAGCCCAATCCCCATTTTTTAATCTTTGGAAGAAGAGTAAGAAGAAGAAAAAAAAAAAAAACCACAGAAAACACAATGCTTCTGTATTTGTTTTTCATATAATTCAAAGGTTTGTCCACCCTATTACCACACTGAAACCGTGTTGATAACTGGGGCAGGCTAGATCACGTTTCCTACCCAGCACATTTGTAACACTGGCTGAAATCCATGAAATGTCTCTTTGGACTGGTAAAACACAGATTTGAGCTTATTTAGCCTTGGGGCACTTAAGCCAAGTTCCTGGTAACAATCATTCCTGGTTCTTGAGTTACATGGGCTACCTGTCCTGGAAAAAGGGACAGGACTGCTCTGTTCTGAGAAGTCAGTACATCAACCCTTTAGTCCTGAGGGAGTTGGTGATTCAGAAGAAATGCTCCAGGTGCTTTGTCCAGCGTCTCAAATCAACATTTGATCTAAGGCCCCAAGAGTATTCTGGCTGAGACCCAGCACTCAAAAATATGCTGAAGTCCATGAAGTAGCCAGACCCTTGAAATGAACTTTAATTTTGCTATATTTCCTAGGAGAGTTTTTTTTTCATTGTTTTGAAATTATTTCAACATACTTTTAAACATAAGGAAGAAAGAAAATTCTCAATTTGGTTAAAATACTTCAAATGGGCAGATAGTTTTTAAAAGCAGTCTAAGAAAAAAACCCTGTTTTTAAATAAAAGTTGGGGTTTTTTTGAGAGAAGCTATGACCAGCCTTATTTATTAACTGATGTACCTGTTCCTGCACAATCCTGTTGCCATAAATACTTTTTGTGTATTTATTAATCAATCTGTCAGAAACTGGTATCTCAGCAGAGATAAAGCAGATTCCAGGGGTGATACCCCTCTTCTGAAGTTCTGAACTCTGCTATCTGAATTCAGAAAAAAAAAAAAAAATCATCCATCTGGAACAAACAGTACAAATATAAGCTATTCATTTGTTAGAAAAACTCCATGGAAAGGTCTGAATGACTTCTGTGGATGTCAGTGGACATGAGTATGAAGCTTCCAGAAATTCCTAATGTAACTCCAGGTATTTTATAGCCAGGGAGCCCAAACAGCTTTCCCTAGAAACAGGGCAGGAAAAAATTCACATTTTATTAAAACTTTTCTCCAGTAAGAAATTTCCATTACAGAAGCATTATTATCAAACCTCTGGAAAATAATAATAAAAAATGTATTTTGCCCACACACATGCATGCACACTCTTTAACAGAAGTTCTTCTTTTGCATACCTGAAGGCCTTTCAGAAAATTGGCAAGAACAGATGAGGCTGGACAAAACAAGAAAGTCCACCGGGACCAGCCAGAGGTCTGTTACTGAGCCAGGATGAGCCACTGCAGCACAGGGAGAAATCCAAAGAGAAATTCATGCCCTTGTGAAGTTGTGATTAAACATTCAACATCACTGATGGAAAAAAAAAAAAAAAAAAACCAAAAAACCTCCATTTCTTTTCTGCTTATTTCCAAATACAGAAACCTTTGATGGAAAGGTAGAATTCCTTATGGGTTCTTTGGAAATGGAGTAGGTTGCACTTACATGAAGTGCAAGAAGAAGGAGGATCATGTTTAACCTAAAAAAAAATATGAATAGCTTCACATTTGGTTATGGCCAAGCAGGCTCCTGAGGATCCCACCAGAGCTGGAGCAGCCTTTTATGTTCCATTCATCACGGAGAAAAGAAGTGAGATTTCCCCACGGGGCAGCTGTGTTTACCCAGGAAAAGCAGCTCTGGAAACCAACAGATGGCCGTCATAGAGCTCCTGTGCCAAGGTGGCAGTGCAAATGCCGTTGCCTCTGCCAGCTGGTAGCCAGGCATTAGAGGCAGATGTAACCAATTAGTGGAGATCCCCACTCCTCATCCACTGGCCAGGTTTGCAGTGCATGTGATCTATGCATGACAATGAGGAAAGACTTGTCTAAAGTCCTTCATGGGCCATTGGCTAATGCTCTTTCTGAGGGAACCATGCTGAAACCTTGTTGTGACTGAGCTGCTTGAAGAGGTCAGTGCAGCAGGACTAAACCTGCTTTCTATTCAAAGCAGGAATTTATTTAATCCCAGTTTTCATTAAAATGTGTGACTTAACTAAAGTCTTTATGCTAGATAGAATTTCTGGTCAGAATGAGGTGAAGATTCCCAGAAATGGTTAAGCTAGTGAGGGTAGGAGACACAGGTTCAAAGCCATGCTCTAAATCAGGACTTAAACTTGGGGGGTTTATCCCAAGGGTCTCAACAGTCTGTTGAATGTTAATGTTTTTTTCTGTAGACTGTTAGTCCTTTCACCAGAAAGAAGATGATCTACAGTGGCACCACAACAGAAAGATCAGCTCCTCTCAAGGCCTCTTCCCAATACCAGCACTGGGGCCACTTTGGGCACATAGTTTCCTTCAGGGATCTCTCCCTACAGCAACAACCCTGTACAAGAGTTCCCAGAAATAACTTAGGAAAGGCCTTTATCCCTGGGAACGGCTGTGGGGCAGAACCTTCAGAAAGCCGTAGGCATGAACTGGCCAGCTGAGTGAATTATTAAGCAGCCATGAATCCGTAGGACCTCTGATATTTGAACAGATAGAGACAAAGTAGCACCGATTTTTGGACTGTCATGAGAAAAAAAGAGCAGGTCAAGGTGCTGCATCGTGTAATGTGAAGAAGTGTGGCTGTGAACTGCAAGCTCTTGAGGGCAAGAGAAGCCCTCGCTATATTCGTGCATCATGAAGCACAAAATGGAGCCTGCTCTCAGTCAAGTCCTTTAGCTGCCACAGTAAAATAATAATATTCAGATATGGAACTCAGGGCAGAACTGAGCTCAGTTTCTGTCAGCTTCACTGATGGGCAAAAACATCTGAAAACCCTGCAGGAGTTCAGGATTTGGCTATGGCTCTTAGCAGGTGTTACCACTTCAAGTCTTCCACATGGTTCCCATGGTGAGGGAACTTGCTATGCTGGTCACTTCACTGAACTCTGTTAAAGAACTGCTCACATGAGAAAACGGGTATACATGCAGCCTCTAAGCACACTGCTGTCCAAGTTGAAAATAAGCCAGAGCCCAGATGAGGCTCATTATGGCAACTAATCATGGGAAAATTCCTTACTGCGACTGCAGTAACTTCTTCTACCTTCCCGAACTCTGGTGGTAAACAAAGGGTTAAAAGTCAAGCAGGGTCTGACCAGGTTGAACCACTTGGTTTGAAGAGGCCTTGCTGATGACGAGCAGCTGATGCTGTTTGGGGTCATAACTGGGGGAACTGAGAGCAAGACTGGGTCACTGCATAACGGTCTCTCAGTGCTCTTTTTTTTTCTGTCTTTTGGGGAAGTAAGGGTAGGGCTATGTCTCAGAAAGTTTTTTAGACCCTGATTTAATGGAATCCAAACAGGGCGATTACACAGAGAAAGAGTTTCTAAATGCTGCTATTCATTGAGCTCAGAGATCTTCAGGAAGGGTTAGGAAAGATAAAGGATTATCCAGAAAAGCAACAGAGCTCATTTCTTCCAAGCAAGGACTGAAAGACTGTGTTTTCAGGGTGTAAAATAGCTCTCTGACTAGTTTAGGAGTGAAAGCTGTTCCCTCTTTGGCATGTATTGCCATGAATTAGGATGTTTGTTCTGTCAGTGTGTGTACAGCACCTGGCACAATAGGCTCTGTAGTGTGTTTGTGAAGGTTATAGTGATAAAAATTTATTTTTCATTTTCTTCTACTTTAGAAGTTTTTTAAAAAAGACATTACATCTAATTGATTTTTTCTGTAGGCTGACGAGATCTAAATCTGACCTCTCCCTACAGCAATGCATCCATTGAAGTCAAAGGAAATAACCTTGTGAAGTAAATGGGATCAGAATATGACCTGATGTTGGTGTGCTAAAGGTTGGGATTGTTCTGGAATGCTGTTAATGTATTAAAAAGCATAGGGCCAATTAAGTACTCCGAATCAATTTACATGCCCATAGAGTTACCTTCGACATATGCTTTCGGCAGTACCCTTGGGATGACTGTTTTCCCTTGTGATGGAGAATTTCCAAGCATTTTTTAGCTAGATGTGACAAACCTGAACATAGTGAAGAGGTAGAACAGTTTTATTCTCTAGTAGACTTTCGTCCAGCCAACAAATTTCATTTTCTCTCTCTTTCTCTCTTTTTCTACCAGTCACAGTAAATGCAATTCCCTGAATGGCCATTACAATGCAAGCTTAAGCTGTAAACCAGTCCATTGATAACAATATGACTTTACTGAAAAATGGGAGACCTGAGATGTTCCCAACAACCTTACAGGATTTAGATCAGAGTCTCAGTACACCACCATTGCTAACACAATGCTCCAGCTGCACTAAATCATTTCAGCAGGAATTCAGCCTGCTAGATGCCTAGAGAGATTCATTTTCATCCTTTTGTTCTTGTGTGGCAATGTACCATTTGTGATATAAGATTCAGCTTCAAGGCAGACCCGACGTTTGCCAGGTTGCTGTAGTAGGAGCTACACAAGTGGATTGCACTGTTCTTTCACTGTCCCTTCTGTGAAGATATAATGAGGGCCTCTTGCTCCTGTACAAGAGGAAAGGTATATAGAAAATGAGTAGATGGTGAAAGGGGAGGTTGAGATGTAGCACAGGAGGAAAAGAAATACCAAAGACTGGGTTCATTCACCCCAAGAGGATATTTAAGGGTCTTCACCTCTATCCCGTTTTCCACGTCCAGGTTTCACTGGCAGGTCAGTGCTGGTATGGGTAGATCGCTACAGATGTATATCAGGGAGGGGGAATGGGAGAGTGTAACCTCAGCAAGCCTTTGCGTGTTCTTTTTTGGGAAGAGCTTGTGTCCTACTCAGGAGGAGTGCAGAAAAGAGAGAGGAAGTCCCAAGCGAGGTGCAAAGCTGTGACACTCCCTCTTACCATCCCTAATCTGAGGCCCCTCAGGAGAGTCATTAGCTCCAATTTAGTTCCTGAATGTCAGCAGAAAG
Source organism: Dromaius novaehollandiae (assembly GCF_036370855.1). NCBI lineage: Eukaryota > Metazoa > Chordata > Aves > Casuariiformes > Dromaiidae > Dromaius > Dromaius novaehollandiae. The sequence continues at coordinate 6,528,683 of NC_088117.1, forward strand.
TCTGTAATCATTTGTTTGGCAGAGGCAGGGCAGGCCAGGATGTTGGCGGGACCTGTCAGGGTGTCACTTCATCTCTCGCACACTTTGTTAGAGGCTGACAGCCAGCTTGCCATTACCATTGCAGGGCCAATTATCTCTGCATTGCAGGAACAAGCCCCAGTCGGCACCCCCCTTCCTCATCCACTTGCCCTTCTGCTATGGATCATTAGAATGATTTTACATACACACAAACACTCACACACATGCTGCCGCTCAGCTCGATGGATTAAACCAGTCCCAGCCACGGGTTCCTCAAACCTGTCACCACAGGCAGGAGTACTGTAGAGTGGGGGAAGAGATGTATTTTTTATATTTTAAAAATCATGAGATATTAAAGGTTTGTGTTTCCCCCGGGTTTAATTACACCAAATGCATTTAAACTGCTCTAATAGGTAGTAAACCTCTGAAAAGCCACAGATTAGAAGAAGGTTCATCACCTTCATAAAAGGTGAGGGATTTCTAGCTCTTCACCCCAGAGGGATTTCTCCAGTGTACCACGAGGGGATTTCTACCAACCTTTTGGTCTTGGTCTTCTTCAGTCTATACCAAGATTTTGAAAGAGTTTTGAGGTTCCCTGACTGAGCAAACACTGCTTCACATCTTTGGGTGCTTGCATCCAGGGATGGACAGTCTGCCTCAAGCCCAGAGGAATTCCAGAGCTCTCCTGTTCATGGGCCAAATCAGGATCCCCTACTGCTGTCTCTGGGATCTGGCCCCAACCTGCACGTTGCATCTGCCCATCAGCCCAAGGGACAGGCTGTGTCCTGTGCCCATGGCAGCTTTCCCACCTCCACACCTCACTTCCACCCTCCCGAGCACACGCGGCTGATACCACCCTGCCTGAGCTGAGACTGCTACTCGGGACAGACGTTTCTCCACCTTTTCCTAGACTCCCTGGCCTCTGGAAAGCTTAGTCAGGATATCTTCTCCTTCTACCTGTGCAAACTGTACCATGTTCTTCTCTCTTTTTTTTTTTCTTTCTCCCCCTCTCTTTTTTTTTTCTTGCCACTTTTGTAAAACAACTTAAATGTCATCTTCCTGCAATTACCCACGGAAGAGAGCAATGAATAGGAACATTCCCACAGGGGTCCCTGTCTTAAATGAGGCTTTTGTTGTTATAAATTGTTACTCAAAGCAGTACAAGCCTTTGGAATAACTCACATGTTTCTGCTAACTTGATGCATGGGGCTTTGAATTCAGAGAGCCTGTTTGGAGTCTGCCAGCCTTTCTGGAGGTGTGAAATCTGAGCGCAAAATTCATGCCAACAGCAGCCGCCCCTTTTGCTCAGCGCTGGCTGTCACCTTGCCAGGGACAGGTAACTTTGCGTTGTGCCTACCTTGTCCCTGCGCACCTGCTACCCAGCAGGGCCTGCCGGAGGACCGCCTCTGAGCGGCCGAATCGGGGAAAACATGGCAGTGGGGCTTGAAAATTTTCCCTGCTGCCTTTGAAAGCCAACCATTGTGGTTTGGGATAGGTGTTCTGTGCTCCATCCCCATCCCAAAAGGGGCAACATTGCCAGCGATTAGAGCAGAGGGTTGGGGGCTGAGCAAGGTCCTTCCCTCTGGGTGAAGGACTTCGCTACCCCTCCCCATGCTTCGGTTTCCCCATCTGAAGCGTGAAGGCAGTGACACTCCTCCTTGCTCATGAGGGGGTGCTTAGGAGGCCTAACATGACGACAGTTTAAATCCACCTTCATGATGAAGGCTGGGAGAAACTTAAATGTTGCCTAAGCTCCCTGGGTAGCTGCCACCCTTGCACACAAGACTTGAACAGAAAGTATCGTGGGAGGGCTAAAGCTTGTGATTGCGTGGCTGAGAAAGGGAGCTTCTTGTTTGCTTTTTTTCCCCCTTTCTGAAAGATTTAGGAGTGGGAAGTTACATGCCAAGCTTTGAGCAGGGTTACAGAGAGAAATCACAACAGCTGCACAAAGCTGAGCTGTCATTTCCCTGCACAGGCTCCCCCTTGCTCTGCTCTGGGTCTAAAAGCCAAGGCTAACGGTCCCTGTTCCCCACAGCAAGGACTGGAGTATCCCCTGGGAACCTGGATAGCAATCCTTGCCTGCTGGTACCAGGTCATACTTGTTTTGGTTCGTGAGGAAGGAGCTCAATCGGGCATGGGTGCAAAGCACTGATAGAGCCAGAGCTGCAGCACCAAGTTAAGCTGCCAGCCTGAAATTAAACTGTATAATGAGGGTGTCAGTCACTTTTGCAAAGCTTAGGGAAGTGAGAAGGAAGGAAGACAGCCTGGCTCCGTCATGCCACGCATACAGGCACACACGCCTTTCTCCTTCCCTTCCCTGTGCCTCACCCCACCACAGAGAGAAGAAAACAAAACCTACCGCATCTTCCCAAACAAATCACAAAATCAGCTTCCTTTGAAAATGGGCTAAAAAAAGATATTAAACTTTAAATACCATTTCTTTCCATGCTGCTAAGCAGCTTATTTATCACAGTGTGAGCCCACCTTAGGAGCTGTGACGACAGAAAGCTCCACTGGTAATTACTGCAGGGAGCCAGCAGGCATGAATGAGTCACCACAGCCCCAGCGTGCAGCAGACAAGGTAAGGGGAGACAGACAGACAGGGAACAAGGGCCAACCCCGCATGGGGCCTTGAAACCCTCTCAGGGAGATATGCGGTCCATCTTCTTTGCCCCTTGCCAGGACCCAGTTTGCCAAGCAGACTGATGATGCTGGAGCTAAGTTCTCAAGGGAGCATCCTCAGGGGTAGGGCTTGTCCTTGCGTATGTGGTCCTGACTTGCCAGAGGAAAATGAAACTTTCCCGTGAGAAAGAAACATCCTCAGCTGACTTGGTCTGCACATGAGTCCAAGCTGTGCCCTTCAGAGGACTGACAGAAATGGTGCTGAGCACAGATACCCTCAGTTTATTGCTGGCTGTCCTTCCTGCTCTGCCCCTGCTAACAGACATGCTGGCTTCATCAGCAACCTCTGTCCTCCCAGTCCTGCACATTGGGGGGAACTGAGCCACTTCAGTTAAGTGAGTGACGTTGGAGAGAATCTAAGGTGACAAGTAGGGCCTGCTGGGAACAGGACGGCAGCTCAGCCCCAAGACACCTTGGCAGCTCCTGCCCAGACATTAGAATATGTCTGCTTCTCCTGCGCAGTGCTGGAGCTGACAGCAGGGTCAGCCCATGCCTCGCAGCAGAAATAACAGCTCTGGGATTAAGGGACACCATCTCCTTTGCATCCTGGGAGATGATGATAGGTGCCTTCCACCATCGTCGTCATTGGGAAGGAATGGCAGATGTCTTTCCCTCTTTTTTTGTAACAAGATCCTGTTCGCAACACAAGTTGGTAGCAAGGTGTTTTTAGGAGCAGTTTATCATTGCAAAAGAGAGGTTCACACACCATCAGGGCCTGGTTGTGATGGATGCTGCAGAAACATGCACAGTGCAAAAATGTCCTGGGTTGATGAGCCAATCAGCAAAGACACCTTGCAGAGGGGAGAAGAGCCACAGCAAGGGGAACTGAGTTGCCCACATTCATCTCACTTTTTGGTGGCTAAGCTGGGAACAGAACTCAGATCTCCTGTTTCGTGTCCATTAGGTTTCCTGGATCTGGGCCCAACCTGCTTCTCAAGAGGATAATTAAATGGGACACAGGCTCTGCGCAGTGTCTGATTTAGCTTCACACCTGGTGGGCTTAGTCACCAGCACACAGCCTCATCTCCATAAGAACAGTGCCTGTTACCTGTGCTCTGACACATCAAATATGGTCCTAAAATAGCACTGAATTTCTGACTGAGCTCCTCTGGGATTTCTCCAGATCTATCTTTCCTGCCAATCGCATTGAAATGATTATATCCTCCGATGGCTGCAATCTGCATGGTCCTTCATCCCCCTGCTCACCTCTGCCTTGCACTGGAACTCTGGGCCTCCTCTCCTCCCCACCAGTTTAGACCACGTTACAATCTTAAGCAGGGCTTGTTTGTGTATTTCTGTGGTGGCTACTTCCCGGAGAAGGTCTCTAGGTCATAAAGACAAAGGTAACGGTGGTCTACTAGGTAATCTTGGCAGGCAACCCAGCAACAGCAGATAGAAATGCAAAGCATAGGAAGAAAGCTGCAAATGGGGGCACAACAAAAAAAAGTTGCCATGTTCTGGGCTTACACATCTTGCTCTCTTTCAAGCTATGAGAAAGCTTCAACTTCTGAAAAGGGCTATTTAAGGCCATGTCTTATGACATTTGCCCTTCTGTGTACACTGGCCTTCACCTGTATGTGGAGATCACAGTTAACACAACAGTAGCTTCATCACAGTTCATGTGTGGTTCCCACCAGCACTGAATTAACAGACAGCATCTTACAGAGCATCAGCCTGAGCAGGGAGAGCTGCTGTGGTTTTCTATGTACTTCCCTTCCCAGTAAACATCCAAAGTGATTTTCTAGTGCATAAAAAATGCCTGATACCCACAGGTTTCTCCCTGTCCTTTTGCAGAGCCATGACCTTCAGGAGGTTCAGACAAGTGCAGAGCCATGTGGCTGCTCAGCTGGACTTGTTAATGGTTGTCCCACTTCAAACAGAGAGGCCTAAGGGGAATATGGCTTTGACTCCAGAAGGAAAACAGATATTTCCATGGACAGTTATCAAGATGGTGGCTCCGTGCCATCCCTTTAACCTGAGATCCTGACTGGAAACTTCCAGCAGCCCCAGCAGGAGGAACTTGGATCTGGCAGTCCCAGTAATGAGGTCCAGCTGGCTCCTTGGCGAGCGGCTCTCTGGTGCTATTACGATAACATTGCCAAGGGCTGGATGGCAGCAAGGATATCTTGAGCAAGGAGGAAGAACGGTGGTGAGGCATTGTGAGCATGGTACCAACCAGCCACGGAACCACTCCATCGCTACAGTGAGATGGCCCTGTGGCATTGGGATGCCAGGGAACTGCCCCCAGAAGTCCTGGGGGGCAACACAAGTCATCTGCAGCCTTTGGAGCTCCCGTGAGAATGGGGGATCCTCTGTGATCACAGCTTAGTCCTCTGTCAATTAGGTGTCTACAGCAGCTGCCACATACAAGTTCTGATTCTGAAGAGACATCTCCTTAATTTCTGCTCTATTTCAGATTTTATGTGAGAGCATCTTATACTGGCCATCTGCCTTCCCTGCTCTTGGGTATAGTGGACCAGAGCAGGATGGAGAGATGGTGCCACGTTCCGCGCGTTACAGAGCCTCTCGTTAACCGGCACGTGTGGGGTGGCCAAGGATAGATACAGAACATAGGAATATTTATTTATGGAATGGAAAAGGCATCTATGGAAGCTGTACAGCCAGGAGGAAAGGGGAAAAGACGAAAGAGGCCGGTGTGGGGAGGGGTTGGTATCGCTGGAAACAACAGAAGAGAAAAGTAACCTGAAAGGCACAGCAGTGGTGACAGCTTTTCTCCAGCTGGCTGACCGAGGGGGAGAGGAAGCCCCCAGATGCCCGGGCCGTCTGGGCCCTCCGCGCCGCGACGTGCCTGCTACCCTGCAGCAAGCGCTGATGCTGCGCTTCTCCACTGCGGCCACCGGAGGGCAGCCCGAGGGAGGGAGCCAGTCCCACCCCCTCCCGCCCCAAAAGGGGGCTGGGGGGGGGCACCGGGGGGGGGGGGGGAGGAAGCCAGAGGTGATGCTGGGGTGGCGGCGATAGGGCCGGCTGCCGGGGCACAGCCCCAGGGCAGAGGGGAGGAGGCGGATGGGAAGCGGCTTTAATTGCTGGAGAAGTTTCAGCAGTGAGCTAGAAATGTGCCGGCTGAAATAGTTCAGCTCTCTATTAGGGAGAGGAATTTTATGTCTGTGCAATGAGGAAACCAATTAGAGGCATGATTTAATCAGTGTGTTTTAGCGGGCGCATTAAGGGACCTGGATGTGGCTTCAATAAGGAGGCAGCCAGAACGCTTTGATGGTGTCCAAAGCTGTAAAGCCACTTCCTAAACACGTCCCCTCCAAGGGATATTTGTAGCCTCCGGCCAGGTCGGGGTGAAAGTGGTGAGAGGGCAGATGGTAGCTACTGCTGACACGACCTGGGTTTAGAAATAAATCAGGTAAATCTGACAGATCCCTTAGGACACCAGGGCAAGGCCTTCCCCATTGAAGTTGGCAGGGCCAAGGGATGTCATGTTAGTGACCGCAGGGCCTGCTTTTCTCTGCTTGAAAGAGGCTTTGATAAAAACGTCCAGGCCAAAATACTCACCTGTGGTTCATGATCATAACTGTCTCTGCCCTTAGCATTGCTGCAGTGTCCGGCAGGAACAGGCCTAGCTGCTGTACGAGCACAGGGCAGCCACCAGCACAGCTTCATCCCAACGATTTCCTAATTGAATGAACAGCTTGGACTGACCTTTTAGGTTGTGCGTACCCCTTAAAGGAGCCTTTGGCATTTCTGTCCTCTTCTGAAATGCAGATGCTGGTGTGCTGTGGCAGGAGCGATGGCTTGCAGACATTACAAGCATGTATTTTGAGCAATACATAAAATAGTCCCTGGTTGCTCACTTACACTGCAGATATATGTGCTGTATTTGTCCAAGGGGAAAGGTAGTGAGCATCTCTGACAAACTGAATTTTTCCTGCTTTGATTCCTTCTGAAATTTCACTTGTTCCTCCTCTTGCCTCTCAAAAATCTCAGAAGCGTAGGTGCAAACCGCTGTTTTTCCCCTGCAGTGGAGGCTGCATTTCAGTGGCAGGTGAAACAATGCACAGCCCATCTGCAAAGTCCTTAAGGACCCAGCAGGAGCAGAGGTGCTGCGCAAAAGTAAAGTATTGTGGCCCCCAGTCAAAAAACTAGGACTTTGCCTTTTGGACAGAAGTCAGGCTGCCCTTTCTTTTCCTCGGGAGAGACCAGGCCTCAGCTCAGCGGCAGGAGAGTGAGTGCTGTGTCTATGGCAGCATTCAGAACCAAATAGCATTTCTTTGCTGTCAACTCACTTTGGCTGAAAGATACAAGGATGCCCAAGGAAAGGAAGTCTGAAAGAAAAATAAATACTGAGGCAAATGACTTAAAAATCTTGGGCTGGTGTCATAGCCCCTAGGATATACTTCTTCTGTGAGCAAAGACTTGTATTTAGTTCTGTTCTTCTTATGCAGCCATGAGTATGTTACCACCACTAAAATGGTCATCATCTCACTTCTTCCAGGAAGGTGGAGGAAATAAATATTTTGCAAGCTATGATGTACTCATATGCTACAACAATATGAACTACGTAAATACCTAAAATAGATCCATTCCTGTCAGCAAATATCCAGACATTCTGAAATAATTCTCATCAGCTCAGTTTCCAAAGATAGATGGTTCCAGGCTAACCTCATTTCTCTGAGGAAATGATTTTTTTGAGAGAGAAGGGAACACTAATGTATTTAACCCATCTCGATTTCAGTGTAATATTTCAGTTGAGCCACATTAGTTTCATCACTTTTGCTGAGAATTAGCATAAGACTTGTAAACTAGTCTCTGCTTGTGGTTAAAGTAGAGACAGCAACAAATAAAACTGCAAGACAAGTTATTCTTTGGAAGGGAGTTATTAGTGATTTCTTCATGAATGACCTTGGGATGTGATTTTTCAGGTCTGATCATGAATTTGCTCAATGCGAGTTGGGAGGCAAGGTCTCCACACAGAAGTAGATAGGTTTTGCACAGAGGAAGATTTGGATGATCTCAAAGACGGATTAAGAGGCTGGCGTGTGATGCTATAATTCTTATTTTGCATGTGTTGGGACTGGGAACACAGCCTCTGCAAATGTCATGAGAGGAGAAACATCAGGGTGTACAAGCTGATCAAAGGAGGACTGTGAATCACCAATGAGTTTTGTCCATGAAAATGTCAAACAATATCCTAGCATGTACTAGGCAAAGAATTCCCCAAAGAGATAGGGAGATATTAATGCCGTTATGTAAAGCCCTAATATTCTTGTATCAGGAGTACGGCATGACAGTTTTGGTCACCCAAGGTTGGAAAAGATAAATGCAGTGGGGATAGGTGCAGAGAGACCATTTGGAAAGCTCTCCTTTCCCCTGCTCTGTTTTATAAAAGAAACTAGAAGATTTTGGCTTGTTTGGGAATTAATGGCTGAGAGGAGATGATCCCTCTCTCTGAGGGCAAGGGAGATACCCCAGGAAAAAGTGAGTTGTTGAAGCTAAAGAACAGCATCAGCTTGAAATCCAGTGGGCATACACAGACTCAGTAAAGTTAGGAAACTAGAATTAGGTGCCTGATAACCAGACCAGTGAGGTCAAAAGCAGCGAGGACGCTTGACAAACCTTCAGCAGGTTATGGACATTACCAAGTATGACTAGGCAGAGCAAGGAGATGGGATTTGGTGGTTCTGGGGCCCTGTCTGTGCCTTTTCCTCTAACTCAGTGGTGGTAGACCTGGTTGTGTTGGGTCTATGATATTATGAGGATGCCAAACATGTAGAGGATGTTAGGAACATACCCATCTGTAGACCACTCAGTAGAACTGGGAAACAACAAACAGGTTTTTGCACACACAAATCAAAAAGAAGCCACAGTCCAAAATTGACATTGTTAAATAGGGAGATAATTCCTGTTCTTCATCAGGGCAATCTGCCTCCTAGCCTAGAGGCTGTATCCCTGCTTTTCCACGTGCCCTAAGAAAAGGTGTCTTTCTAGCCTATCCTTTAAGAAAATTAAGATCTCATGCAGCTACATGTTGTCCCATGCTCCCTGCCTCGGTAAAGAGAAAGCAGAGCTGCTTCCAATTCTGTTATCAGCTCACTGTAGCCCAAGAGAATGAAGCAACTCTGAACATACCTGAATCTCTCTCTCTCTTTTATTTTTCACCAAGCTGGGCTAGACTGGTCTCCTCCAGCATCTGTGTGTCCAAATAACCAACTTTTATATAAATCCTTCCATAAACATGTAATCTGTACTGCATCAAAGTCTTCTGTGGTAAAATCCCTAAAAGAGGCTTTCATATGAGAAAAGCATGGTCCATTCTCTTGACATCCACTACTGCGTGGTTAGTCATCTCAATCTCACTAATGCCCAATAAGTAAGGGATATTTTTGACAAGTCCCAACTAGTCTGGGACACACAGAGAAGTAATAAAGCATATTTCAAAAAGAGATCTGTTATATTTTCAGATCACAGTAAGTCTTAACTTAAGCCATGTACAATACCAAGCAGCTATTTCTTCTGTGCCATACAAATACAGGCAAGTTTCTTCTCCTTCCCAGCAACTCTCAGAGCATACTGGAGATATGCTGAGAGAAATCTCCCTCTGTTCACCGTTCTGGAAAGGACCAGCCAAAAAGGCTGTGGACTTGCAGTCTGTGGTCTGTACAAACTAGAAGTCTGCAGAGCAGAGTTTTCGCTCCCAGGAAAAGAGCTAAGACCCTCAAGAGTGTACTGGAGGAAGACAGCAATAACAAGGCAGCATATGACATGTTTCCTCGCCAAAGGCCACTGCTGTAATTAAGCTGGCCTAATTGCTTGTCTGTTTCTTGGGAAGAAGATGGCACAGGCCATGGGTCACCACAAGCTCCTTGGATGCTGGTGTGACCCCCAGGTGGGTGGAGATTTTGTCTGGGACTTCCACATACTCAGAGCAGAACGGGGGCATATTGTTTTTTAGACGCTGATTCAGCATCCCCCAGCCTTGCCAAGCATTCGGGTTTTCAAGCCATTAACATCCAAAGGCAATTGGAGAAATCATTTGACAAGCTTCATCCCGAGATGTTGGCAGATTCCCAAGGCCGACTTTGTTACTCAAAGACTATGTTTACAGCGAAATGATTTAGGGATTGAGGGATTATCCAACGTGGGCCCTCAGCCCAACACCTCCAGAAGTACCAAATACCTAATGATTCCTGACAGCAGGAATCAATCTCCAGGAGCTGAGATTCTTTTTCTTTTTAATTTTTTTTTCTGGGATAAAACAAAACTGTTCTGTTCAAACAGTGCTGTCTACAAATCATTAATAAAGGCAATTGGCTGATTTACATCTGGCATTACAGAGGTCAGAACAATAAAACAAGACTTTATTTTGCAGCTAACATACATTCTCTGCTATCCTTTATAAAGGCTGTCAAAAGCCAGTGCATGATGGGGAAGTGAGGTGGGGGGGACCAGGAATTATGGGAGGAGAGAGATTGCAAGGGAAATGGAGTCATGTATTTCTAAGAGGGTGGAGGGTGTTGTTTTTTGTGTGTGGTTTGTTTTTTTTTTTTTAAGTTTATGAAGAACAGGGCTCTGAGTTGTGTGAGAGCTGCCAGCTCTGTTCTTCTCATCCGGGAGCAGGCTTTTTTGCTTTAGTGTTTGAAGGTGGGCATGCAGTGACCCTTCAGCTACTTGCAAGTTTTCCCATTGGAAACCCCAGTCTTCTTAAGAAGTCCTTCTCTCAAATGTCATTAGATCAAAGTTTGCATGAGTCCAGTAATTGGAGAATATGTTAGTGGAAAAATTTTAACAGAAACATTTTGTGATGGTACAAAGCATTTGGGCTTTGACATGCTTTTTAATTCTTTGGGGAAAGCTAACCTTAAATAGATGTACTTGAACCAGGAGATGTTAGAGAAGGAGCCTGAAAACTAACTCAGGCCCAGATTCTACAAGCTGGTGCACACAGCTGCACTCCAGCTGACTGCAAGAAAAAGCAGACAACCCCATACAGTTTGTTTGTTTAGATTATTAGACAGCATAATTGGTGGCCAATGCTAGATCCTGAGCTGTTCCCTCATTATAGAAAATCACAGTTAATAAATTACTTTATCAGTCATACTCCACACCCTGTTTTCCTAAATACCATACTGAATATTTTGCTTTTTCCTACATCCAAAGACCTCCCCACAAAAAGCAGAAAGCTGCTGAAAAACTAGGCACAAAAGAAAATTATAATAAGCATTTGTGCTGTAAAAAAGGCCCTCCTCTTCCATGTATCATTCTGATTAAACACCTGGTTAAATGCTAGACAGGAGGTCACTGCCATTTTCTTGAACTCTTGGACCATCAAAATTTCCTGTCCATCCCTCAGCCTTTTAGGCTGCTTCTCTTAATGATGATATTGATTTTGATTTTAGTTTCATCTAGTTTTAGTCTGTCCTAGTGACAGACTCTCACTGCTCCCCACAGGAGATTATTCTATGCTCCAGCAGACCTCACGGGTGGGAATCTTTTCCTGACATCCAGCTTAAGTTTTCTTTTTGTTTTCTTTAAACTTTGTAAGCTTTTATTGGATAAAGCAATTACATCCAGGAGTTAGAGAGAGAGGAGAGGAAAGGAGAGGGGAAAACAGCTGAGATAAACTGCCAAGTGACCAAAGATATGCACAAGAGTTTCCTTACCAGAATTGATTTCCTGTTGCAGCCATAGGTTTTATAGAGAATTTGTTTGCCAAGAATCCTTTCCAAGGAAAGGAAAGGAATCATTATTTAGAGGAATCTGGGTCGAACAGGAGATACTTCAGATACCTTCTGGTTTGGAAAAAAGATTGTCATTAAGACATGAGTGTGGGATTACATTCATTTATATATTTTTTTCAGAATTTTAAAGTCATAAGGAGCTAACTCTGATTATTTATGTGGACCAATCTGCTATTGTACCCTCTCATATTCTTGTACTGCTGTAAATGTCAGATCAATCAGATGAGATCTAGGCTAGTATCCTACCTCCAGAAGTTATTAATAGTAGATGTTGGAGAAGCGAATAGGAATAATCACTGTTCCCCACAGACCATCCTGAGCAATTCTTCTTTCTCTTTTTTATGCATAATTTTCCCAGACTGGAAGTCTTTGTAATCCTCTTTCCTACTTCAGATTAGAGCAGGATATGATCACTCACAGGCACATTGCAAGATCAGGAGATGAACAGTTCAGAAATCTTCTATGTTGCTCATTTTCATGGAGCCTAGAGTTGCAGCATTTGTGCCCAAAGGGATGTAATATCAGTTTTCTCATGTTTCCAAACAACCATAAACTCATTTCAAAAGAAGTCCAAAGTAAAGATCCCCATGCAGTAATCTACCAAATTATCCGAACTACTGAAAAATCTATGAAGAAAACTGTGTGGAAAAAGGAGTTAACAAAACATAGGACATAGTCGGGCCGAGCAGGAAAAGCAAGATAAATTGGGCAGGAGGAAAGCTGTGAAGATCCTTGAAGTTGAGCTTGAAATCCACTCAGGACAGAGGAAGTCACAGATTTTTTTTAAGTCAAAAAGACCATTAGAATGAATGCATTCTGACTTGCTGCAAAACACAAACCGTAGGAACTCTCCCAGTTGTTCTTTCATCAAACCTAAAAACTTGTGATTTTAATTCAAAAGTACAGCCTTCTGGAAAGTTAGTCAGCTTCACAAAAGAGGCTGACTCACCATACCTCTTAGAAACCTGCTCTGATGACTAATTGCTCGTATTGTTAAAAATGAGCCTCTAATTTGCAGCATCAACACTGACAACCTCAAATTCCAGCCACCTGATCTTTGTCTTTTGTCTGCTAGAAGTAACTGAAGAAGTAGGTGCCTGTGAAAGAAAGAAAAAGAGATTCTAAATCTTTCCATGAAAATGTTTTCCTGTAAACTGCAGATTGAAGGAGATTGTGGGATAAACCAGTGAGACTGGAAAAAATGCAAAAATGCAATATGATGACCATGGCAGGCATATTATTAGGGCCCCAATGACAGAGGAAGAAAGAGATTTAGATTAGGAGTGTTTGATTTCATGAAACTTTTTACCTTTTTGTAGAAGGGGAGTCAAAACCAATCTCTATCTTGCTTTCCTCAGAGAACAGGGGTGGGAAGGAACTTAGCAATGATGAGAAACTGAGGTGTAAAAAAAGATGCGTGGATTTTTTGAGAGATTAGTGGAAAATCCAAGGGAAAACGGCACAGCAAAATGGCTGATGTGCAAGACTGGACAAATGGGCAATTTTCTCACTGGGGGAATAGACAAGCATGGTAACTAATCAAACCACCTTTGCAAGAGTGGACAAGGGGCCAAGAAAGACTCGATACTTTATGTGGCCTCCTCTGCCTCTCATTGCTACACTTCAAAGCTCAGCCTGATAACATGGGAGCTAATAGACCTAACTCTGGAAGGCTTTACTTGAAAGCAGCAAGACTTCAGTGTCATTTTGCACTACTATAACAGAGAAAAGTGATTCAGGCAAACGGCTTTTGCAAAAATTAACAAATCAGATGCAATTTAAAAAGTAAAACTTAACGAAGACACTGCAAAGACAGATTTTTATTTCCTTCTGAGCAGTTTATTACTCAGCTGCATAAACATACTGCTACTAATGAAAGACAAATTGCCCGTATATGCTGATTTTTGGCTGATGAATTCCAAGGTCACCAAGAGTCTATTAAACACAAAATGAAGGAACAGGAATGGAAACAGGGGAGTTCTGGCAAGACATATGTTAAATCCACACAATTCAACAAAGTTGATCCCCTTGACAAGCATTTTCATAACCAGCTACAACTCTGTCTCTTCTAAAAACTGTTTAATAAGACCCAGCATATAATTTTGGCATCCTGAACATATCAACAGTCAGTAGGATCTGAACTCCTCATTGACTGGTGGGAGTAGAAGTTCATTCACTGGGTCACCGAAAGGTAATTTCCTTTAGCTTTGCAATAAACTCTCTGTATTGACCTAAGACCTCCAAAATTGTGAGTGGTTAACAGCATCCATAAAAATAAAATGTGGATACAAAATATCTGAATTTTAGTAGATTTCCTAGAATTTTATTAATTTATAGAAGTTGAAGGTTGTGCCATATGTCACTAGAAAGTAATTTTCTCTGGATGTGCAATAAGGGCTTAGATTTGATTTATGACCTAAATATTGCAAGATATTAATACATCTCCACACCAGATGGTAATGTACATGTGAGGAAATGTACCTTTTCTATTTTAAAATTGCTAGATTTTTTTAAATTTACTAGGATAAACTCAATCAATGACATTCATTAATTTTTGAACGCTGAGTACTTATGTGGAATGTGCCTATCTCTCACACAGATAGCTGTGTTATTCCTGTATAAAATATATTCAAAATGTTTCCAAAAACTGCTTGAGAGACTCTATATGTGGTACCCACATATATATCTATTAGGGTTGTCCAGACTCGACGTGTCTCTAGAAACGGACAATATTTTGGACCCTTGGGATCCAATTTAGATGCTGTTGGGGATTACAGCTGCAAACAAGTAAGGGGAAAATGTATATTCAGAATCTAGTTGCAGAAACTAACAAACACATCAGGGACGTTGGAGGGAAGGGCTCCTTTACAACTCCAGGGCAAAAATTCATGAGAAGGCTGAACAACTATTTTAAAATTTACCAGTGCAGTTTTGTGAAATGCAAAAATACTGAAAACTTTGTTTTCTAGTGAGAAGAGGTAGCTCACTATTTTCTGCTGTTTGGTTATGACTGCATTAAGTCCAGTGATTTCCTGGAGAGATGTTAATATCTTATTTATATACTGGGTAAACAATATGTACTTTTCTACCGCCAGAATAAAAGCTATGCACCAGAAATTCTCATATTCCCTGGCTATCAGTGCATAAAATCAATCTCTGTGCCAATTCCTTTTGGAGCTGCAAGTACAGACTAAATAATAAGGGTTCGTTTCAAATAAGAATTTCCATCCCTTCGGAAACTCCAGTCTTTCAAAAAGAAGTTTCATCTTGAATCAGGAGATGTTAATATGACAGTCAGCTGACCCAAGGGAGGACTACGGTGTGTGATGGGAATTGAAGTCCAGCTGAGGAGTGCAAATCATAGGGAAAAGCAGAGAGGCAAAGCACAAATGAACAACTACACCCAGATCCTCTTGCAAAATACATTTTAATGTTGATTCGGTATGAAACACAACAATTTCAGTTTTGCAGGTGGGCTTTTTTTTTTTCCCCCAAATTCACCTCTCTTCTGCTCAGTGGCATGAATTCATCCTGAATGTGACCTCAGCACACATGGAAAACGTGGCAGAGGTGTGTTTTGATGGGGGAAATGATACCATTTCAAAAGCTAGGTGGACACTGTTCAAAAGCACGCTGCCACATGTTTAGAGTCCTGCTTCATAGTTTATTCATGCTGTCAGGTTGCTTTGCTGTTAGAGGGAAGTCAGAGCCAGTTCCACGCTCCGATTTCCTTGGCGAGCACTCTTGTTTTTGGACTGGGCTTTCAGCAGATCTGATGTTTGCCTCAGCTCTGCCTGTGGCATTTTTTACCAGCTTGTAGGGAGCCGTCTAAAGGGCCTTCGGGCTCTGGGAGTTCAGGGAATGCTTTACACAGATTAAGTTTAAAGTGAAAGAGTGGACCAAAGGCTTTAAGTGCCTTGTGACTGCCTGCCGAGAAGCTGATGGACACGAGAACAGTGGGGGGCCCATCAAATGACTGAGGAGCTGGATTATTATTTCCCCTACCCTTTCCTGCCAGCCCAGACCTGTTATTTCAGGGCAGAACAGCAGGCAAAGGAAACAGAGCCTGACTCCCCGGCTTGGTTAGCATTTCAGATGCAAGACACCAGGTGGCTGGATTGACGAGAGGCTGTCACAAGCCGAAATGTTTGCTGTCTTGCATGAGAAATAACAGTCTGGGAAAAGTCTCTGCCTTGCAAAGGTCTAGGGCTGGTCCAGCTCAGGCCAGTCGGGAGTGGAGGGAGTTATACAGGTTGGCAGCTGAATTCACTCCTCAATGATAAGCCTAGTTTCTGGTTATGCTATGGACAGAGGCATAAGCCAGGGCTGGGAAGGCCAGGACAAGATGTGCCGCAGTTACTGCTGCATAGAGAAACAGCATTAGCAGGAAAAGTGAGTGACTGATGGCTGATTTGTCCTGAGCACAAGTCGAAAGAACAAGCTTCCTCCTGCAAATTGTTTTCTCCCTGCCTCAACCAAAAGACGACTGCTATTCTGGTGAAGTGACAGATGCTGCTACCAGTCATATGACTGGGCAGAAATGCTCTCATTTTTAGGAGTATGAAATTGTGTTCTAGTATCCAAGGGTAATTTCTTGCTATTTATTCTTGCTTGCCCCTGACCCATCCCCTGCTATCTATGCCTAGATTTTTCCTCTTAGATAGCAGACTCAAGTCTTTTCTGTACTCCTTCTTGTGAGCCATTAACAGGAAAGCACAGAGTCTCTGCACAAATACACACAAACACAGACATATGTACGCAATACTGCATGTCCCAGTAACATCCTGGAGCTATTATTAAGGCCTGGAACATCACTGTCATGTACGTTATATAGGCACAGTTGTAGTCATGATGTGAGGGCAAATAAGAATCCAGATTCACAGAAATCTAAAATACTATTTTTCCACTTAGGAAAAGTGTCACACTATTATCTTGTATTGTCTCAGTGTCACTTCTAGTTTTAAGTTGCAGCTGGGTCCTGTATAGTGCTAGGTACTGTATATAAAGAATGAGAGTCACAGGCTGTTTCAAAGAGCTTTCTATCTAGGTATAAGGCATGAAATGCATACGACAGATGGGAATGTAAGGAAATAATGAGATGATGTGGGTCAGAGAGAGAGGCAGGAGCCAGCAGATTAATTGCCATGATTTTTGCAGACATCACAACAGAGTTTGATTTAGGAAGGGATTTGGGGGAGTATGATGAGATAGCTTCGTAGGTATTAAAGAGAGTATGAGGAGCAGTGTGGGAAAAACTCAAGGATAGCTTGTTCGAAAATGGAACAAGTGGGCGAGGGAAGACTGGCACCAGGGGCCAATTGGAGGTGAGAACCAACCTTTCCGAGCTGAATGACAGATGATGGAGAGGGTGGGTGAAGATGGACTGCGAAAGCAAGTATGTGCAACATATGTTTGAAGTGATTGAGAAAGGATGATACCAGAGGGAAGAATATGGAGGGAGGACTGAAAGCAGTGGGCTGGGGAAGGGAACTTTGCATCTGAATCCTGGAATGATGTATGTGAGTGGCACCAGACTGCATTTGTTAATACCAGAGGAAAGGGCAGTCCCTGCAGTCATCCGGAGATATTGAGAAGCTGGACAAAAGTTTTGGCTGCAAGGCAGGAAAGGAAAGGTCACATTTATTTAGAGATGTTATGAGGGCAAAGGCTTCTAGAGGCATAGCCTGAACGTGAGGCTTTGGAGCATCATCTGGACAGATGCCCGGGTTACGAGGCTGAGTGACAGGCAGCACGGGGAGATCCACACTGATGGAGCTAAAAGGCAACCAGGAGGCACTGGAGTGAAAATTAAAATTTTTGCACTTGCCTTTGTGACCCCAGACTGGTGTTTAGACAGCCCCAAGGAGATGTCAGAGAGACAGACCTAGATTTTAGCTCAAGCAGCAGGAGAAGATGGAACTAGAAAGCAAAAATAAGACAGGACTTCAAGAAGTGAGATGTGGCTAGTTGTATGCAGTGCTGCTGACAGGTCAAGGAATGCGATGACTGGTGGAATATAACTGGAGAGAAGTAGGTATTCATGCACTGAATGCAATACTCTATGTGAATACAGCCATAAAAAAAGAGAGGTGGAGTTTCTATTAGAGTGGTAGAAATAGAGAAACCATTGTTATTCTGAGGTAACAATGCAGGTGGAGTTTATCCAGTGTTGAAATGACAGTTTGACATCTTACTAGAAATTGTACAGCACTGATTTGCCTTTGGATAATTGTTCATCTTGTGCGTTTTAAGTTACTTGTTGGCTAAGACCCAGGACTCCTCAGACTAGCTTTGGCATCCCTCATCTAAGCTGTGATCATTTTCATATTTCAC
The DNA here is from genome assembly GCF_036370855.1 of Dromaius novaehollandiae. NCBI lineage: Eukaryota > Metazoa > Chordata > Aves > Casuariiformes > Dromaiidae > Dromaius > Dromaius novaehollandiae. The sequence continues at coordinate 6,546,421 of NC_088117.1, forward strand.
ATGCCTTGGGTTTCATGTAGCACATGGCATGTATAGGGTTTTCCTCTGCAAATGGAGAGTACATCTAAAACAGGGATGCCAGGACAGCATTGCTAAGAAATTAGATTCTCCTCCTTGGTCCCCATGAGCTGACCTGGACAAAAGCTATAAAGGTGACTGTGTCCATGAGGGTGGGTTTCACTCTCTGCAGAGGCTGATAGCTGTTATTACACTGCTTGGTGAGCTGTCCTTTTTATTTCTCTGGTTTTCATTATCCAGGATTTGTTTATAATAGCAACAGCTTTTTTTTTCTTTTTTTCTTTTCTCCCCTCCACCTTCAGATGGAGGAAGGGATTTCCACAATGTGGAATGCAACATCTCTGTCAACACAGAGTGGGACAGCCTGCCTGATTCCCATCTAGCCCTGGATAAACTCCCCATCACCAAACATTTCCCAAAGGACCACTCCCTGTCTTCACTGCCGGTGCTAAGGGCCCTGCAGTCTCACCTCTCCACTGTTGGATCTCTCAGTGGATCCTGAGCAGAACCTTCCCGATCTTGTTTCTTAGGTGCACTGACAGAGTGGGCAGTAGTCAGATTTTCTACCCCTCCTCCCCACCTTCCAGAGCGTCCAGCATATAACAGTGAGCAATAACTTACAAGCAGCTTCTCTTCACAATGGAAGTCCAATTTTGTTTTGAAAACACTACGTCCTTGGAAAAAAAAGCTAAAGTAAAAACCCCATGCCCATAATGTCTATCCTTTGCATTTACTTTGTCTTGGTGTCACCTGCTCTCCTGGGGAACCACTATGGCATGTTTGCTGCAGCCCCCGGCTTTATGTCAACCTCTTGACAGCTTTGTCCTCTTTTTCTTTGTGGGTCCAGTCTTTTTAACAGATCAGTGTCTTTTGATCTCACCCCTCTCAGCATTGTCAAATCAGTCCTGTCAAAACAACCTTGTCAGTGGGATTGGGAGTGAGGAGTCCTTCTTCACAGCTATAAACCTCCCTGTTATGTTTGAGAATATATGTCTTATCTGGGCCACTCTTTTATTTCTCCTGTCTTTTTTTATTTTTCGTCTCAACAGCTCCTTTTGCTAGAGTGATGAATTCCAGTTGGGTAACATTAAACAGGTGCACTGAAGGGCATATGGTATTTATGAGTCATATTGCAAATATTTCCCTATTTTCCCCAATTTTATCACTGCAGTGCCTGATCACCTCATGAGACCAATGCATGACAGGGAAGTATAAAATTAAAGCCATATGGAGACTATACAAGTTTTGTTCAATGTCAGAAAGGAAGTCTGAAATTTGAATGCTAGGTTTTGTTTGCCATGAACTAGTGTTCTAGCTATCTTAAAGGAGCTCAATTAAATAAAATTTATGCCTAAAGCATCCTGTTTTCATGTAGCTAAAAAAATCAGGATAAGCCAGTACTATCCGAGGGTGTATCATGGCTCCCTCTTATGCAAGGACCATCTAGAGAAAATGTAAAGGGAAGAAGATGATTAACGAACAACACTCTTAAGCTCACTGAGCAGGGTTTTGGAGAAAAGACTTTGGGATTTAGCCTCTTATCTATAGTTTCCCACTTTCACTAAGACTCAAGAGAGATAGGAGAACTAATTTCTTCTCTGTTTCCATTATGAGGAGCACATTTTTCCAATGTAACCCCTGGAAAAGGTATCATCAATCACTGCTCTTTTAATCTGGGAGTTGTGACTTCCAAGAGTTTGATGAATAGGCCCAGAAGCTACTGTAGCCTGTGACCTTCCTTTATGGACAGATGGAAGGAGAAATCCTGAATTTCTTATACTTTATACCTCTTTGACTTTGATTAGGAGTACAATGTGCAGAAGACTGAGAAAAAACTTGGCTGGAGATTGGTGAGGAGGAGAAGAATATTTGACTGAAAATTGTAATATCTGACACACACAAAAAAGAAAAATAACACCACAGGAGAGAAACCAAAATATTGGTGATATTTGTTTCACCAAAAAAAATCTCTGTGATGCTTTATTAGTGACTAAAAAGTATGTGACAGGAATTATTTTAAAAAAGAACTTGAACCATCATATGTGGAATTTTATATCAAACTCAGTTTTACCATGTGAAAAGAGCAATGTCCAAAATTTTAATAACTTGCTGAAAACCAGTGAACTAGCTATAATCCTTGGTTGCACAAGTACTGGAGCCTCCAACATAGCTTACTGCATCAAGACCTAATACCGGCACATCAGGGCTGGCGTGCCTGCAGCACTGCAGAGCTGCACTTGGTTTGTCAGCATCTGAGACCCAGGAGGGGTATCTTGTACGTTATAGTTTTAACAGCGATGGATTTTAGAGTCTGGATACAGCTGAACAGCTGCTTGATTTTCGGGGTGAATAGGAGGGATTGCTAAGGGTAAAATCTTCCAGCATTCCAGGCTTCAGACTTGGTGTCTTTGAGGGCAGAAGATGTCTCTGACCTGCGATTACTGTAGAGTGCAAGTGCGTTCCTGCTGTAATTCTCCAGGCTTGAATCAATCATGCCAGCAAAATCAGTGCTTCTTTGATCAGAACAGCTCACTGTCCCGCATGGCTGAAGGTATAAAATCACCAGCCCTCCTGTTCGAAGTAGAATGGGCATTCATAAATCAGGTTGGCAGACCATAAATTCATTTACCCAACAGTGACACGGTCAAAAGCAACTCAATGGGCTTTTAAAGGCCTATGTGCAAAGCTGGAAACAAACGATGGATGGAGGGGGTGTGAGGAGAAGAAGAAAGTGGCATCTTTATCCTATGTTGAGTGCTCTTTTGCCTTAGAGAGAAGTAGCTTAGGGCTATGACTGAAATTTTCAAGGCTGTTTCCTGTCTCTGGATGTTCAATTCATTTCCCCTTAAGGGTTTAGTCCATGCAAGGAAGCGACACAAGACTTTTCATGAAGAGTGATATACCTGGCGCTGGGGATAATTCTCCAGTGAGTGGAGGAAGTTATATAAAATCATGCTACAAAGCTCACCTGAAGCCTGGGGAAGGGTCAGTCTGAGAGAGGACAAGGGGATGACTGCGCTGCAGAGTCCACAGCCCTGTTTTGGGAAATGCTCATGGGCTTTCAGGGCTCCTGTCTCATTCTCTGTGCAGGTAAATCTACATCTGCCCCTTGTTTTGGTGTATGCTTTAGGTAGAAAGTAATATCTCCCCCAGGTTTAGACTATGAGGTTATAAGTGCTTTGCCATGTGGTTGCCTTGCTTGAAGATTTCAACCATGTTATGACATGGTGAAGGCGGTTCTACTTTTCTCATTGTTGCCTCTCCTAGAAAAACTAGACACATAGTCGTGGCTCAGCTCCTGGTTTTCCAAATGAAGAATATAAACCATCGTGCTTTCATCTGCTCTCTGACTTCCTTTTTAGAGGCATTATATCAGGGCCCCACTGCAGGGTTTAGGGTGCTCAGCTCATGGTCCATAGCTGGCAGCATTCTCCATGTACTCGGCAATCCAAGCTGTACTGCTGCATGGGGCCAGGTGGTGCTTAAGGTACGGGGACACTCTCTGCTGTCGTCGTAATCAGCATTTTGAGAATCTAGTCCAACATGATTGTTGTTGGCTATTAAGCCCAGTGGTCTGAATCTATCCCCTGGCTCAAAGCGTCTTTAAACTACCGATTTGCCGTAAGCTGGGAAAATATGCGGGAAGAAGTTCCTGCTATGGTTGTTCTTTTTTCCCTCTTTTTCTAAGCATTTCTCAGAGAAGTTCTGGGCTGGAGGTACCATTGATCTGATGTGGTGTGGCCTTTCTTAGCTGCTTGGCACTGAGGGACTGTGCGAGGCTGAGGCTGGCTGTGCTGGAGCTGTAGCATACGTGGCTCATTCACCGCCAAAGCAGGGATGGGAGAAGTGGTCAGATAGGGTCTTTTGGGTCTCTTGGCAAAAGCCTTAAGTCTGAAAGAATCCTATTCAACATGGCTGATACAAACTGTCTCTTCTGTCTGCTTCTGCTGGTCACCGGCAGAAGCAAAATAGGAAATAGTCTCACACCTGAGGCCCAGCCAGACAAGGAACTTCACGTCTGTCCTCTGCAGAGGATGTCTCAGGCTGAGCAGTAGGGAATCTCCCTAGCTGTGTTTCTGGACAATGCCACATGTCTGCATCTTCATGCAGTGATGTGGAAGAGGAGAGAGATTATCAAGCAGCCAGACTCAGGTCTCAGTCTAGTCTATTAGAACATGGTCAGTTAAAAATCCTGCATGCAGTCAGGCAAAGCGCAGCAAATGAAGCCTTTGCTGTGGATCAGAACAAACCTGGGACGTTGTTACCATGGCTGTGTCCCTTTCACTGCAATTTGATTTCATCTAGTATGAGAGATATATATGTATATATACATTTATATAAAATTGCAGCAACCCTGCCAGTTGCTTCTAATAAAAAAGTTCTGTTGAAATAATGCAGTGTCTGAGAGATTGGGTGTAATATGGTTAAATGCTTTTACAATCCCCCATTAAAGTAAGTGGATAGAAATTCATAAAATATTTATAGCATTTGAAAAGTGTTCATTCACAGATCCATCCAGAATGCCAAGCAGGCCAAGAGCAGTAGTGCACAAGACAGATGTTGATACCATGATGTTCCTCTTGCATGGAGAGAGAAGGTGGACGCAGGTTAAATCACATTGCTGAAAAGTAAGAGGCTTGAGTTCAAATCCTCTGTGGCAGTTGGTTTTAATCCAGTTGCTAAGCCAAATACTGCTCTGCTTTCCTGCTGAGTACGATGGAAGTAACAATCCCAAGCTGTCAAGGATACTGCATTTTTAACTATTCCTATCATAAGCCCAGGAGCATTAATGAGAACTTGGAGCAGGACAAAGAGCTATGATTTAAATCTAAGTGATGAGAGAGGAGTTGGTTGCTTTTGAGTGAGTGTTAAGATGACCTGATCTCACTGAAAAGACATCTGTCTGAATGGCTTCCCACCTGTGGCAAAGGTAATAGCATCGCTGGCTGCATCCTCCTCTTTGGCAATTGTACTCGAGGACCCTGGGTATTAAAATCAGCTGACACTCCTTCAAAGACTAGGTTTTTAAAGGAAAAAAGAAAAAGAAAGTTGCACCTTCGGAGTTGTTTTCTATCCTAGTGATATGTCTGTCCTGGTAAGACAGTGCACTCAGTCCTGTATTGGCGGCCACAGACTGTCTGTTTGACAGCCCCTAAGCCCCTGGCAAGGGGAAAGGGCTTGGAAAGCTTTAAGGCTACGAAAACAGCAGCAGGATTAGAAGTGGTTACGGAGAGGGGGACCAGGAGGAACTGCCTGCAGAATTAAGTCAAGACCTAATGCTAATCCAGCAGCTTTTGGCTGAGAGCAGCCTTGAACTCTTAAACCAAGCTGAGGACAAGATTGGCAAAACTAATCCACGGCTGCAGAGGAATGATCACCTGAACAAGTGATGGGAGGGAGGAAATCTTCTGTTGGCGAGGAAAAGAGAAGAGAAGTGATGAGTGCAGCGCTGATAAAGGGCTGCCCAGCTGTGCCAGAGGACGTTAGCACTGCACTGGGGAGGGTTCCTCCCACAGGGCGTGGGAGAAGGCTCCCAGCCCCATCTCTGTCACTGATTCCTAGAGAAATCCCTTTGGAGGGAAGCCCGTAGGAGAAACTAAGACAGCCGTGGGTCCCTAGGACCACTGTCCCAGGGTTGAATTCCTGCAGTAAATTTCCCAGCATCTCCAGCTGTTTCCAGAATAAGTTTGGAGAAGCAAAACAACGTTCTCCATCCTTTTGAGACAGTGTATTGCGAGGAGCCACTGTCTCGTCATATCCGGCAAGTATCCAAAAGCAAAGCTCCTACCCATTCCTGTTGATTAGAGATCACGATTCATGTCAGTTTTACCTTTGTGTCACTCAATTGACTTCAGAGCAAAGAGCAGGAGAATCTGGGTTCCTATTTCTCATTTTGCAAGAATAGCTAAATTAACCTGGGGTCACAGCCAAATGCCAGCCTCTCTGAACTCCTCCTCTAGGATGCAGTGGCTACACACCAGTATTGCTGTAAACGTACCCAAGCTTCCTTTAAACTAGCCGTGCACTGCTCAGACTGGGCAAATTTATTTTACTTTTTTTCAGGGCTTCCTATTCCTCCTGTTATCGACCTCCAGTCTGCTTTTATCTACCTCCGGAAAGCTTATGTCTCCCCTATATACAGACCCTGTAATACAGATGTCCCCTCAGTCAGGTGCTGTGGTTAGGACTTTCACTCACTGTAAAACAGGAATTATTCCATTCGAGATGAGGAGTTTGTCCAAGTTTAATTGAAAAAACTGTCTTTTACTTCCTAGCCTGCACTCAGCTGCACTGTCACTATTCCAGTTACACAATTACTGTACCTCATATCAGAGGCTGCTGCACATCAGAGGCAAATCTCTCATTGGTGTGTGAATTAGAGTAAAACAGAGCTTTGGGATCCATTAGAAAGAAAGTGTCAGTCTAAGAGTATTTTTTGCTTAGGTTTGCTTTCAGTTCACTTCACCTTGTGTTATCCCCCAGCGTGGCTGCAAGTTCTTTTTGTTTATTAAGCGCACTAAATATTCCTTCAAAAATATGTAGCTAGTTAGCTTATTTAATAAATATATAGTTACAAAGACATTTTTATACATAAATTTATAAATATTTGCATAAATAAATGTATATTTATACATTAGTATACTACATAAATAACTATATTAGTATACTATATTAAATATATTGAATATAATTAAACCTTAGAACTTTCCATCATATTTGCAGCTAATCTGTGTTCCTTCCCTTTGCTCTGACCTGTTACCCAGACTTGCCTGTGTGTTAAACCCTCTCATCCTCCACACTTTGGGGACTTTCCCTCACGCTGTACAATAGTGTATCTGTCTGATAAGGAGCAGGAAAGTCACTCTTCTGATTTATTGCTGATCGGGGGGCTATAAATTTTCTTTAGGGGAAGCACCATGCTGTAGATCATAGATCTGGAAACTCTAGATCAATATTTTTTCTCTTTTCTTATATAAGGAGTAAGTAGCTGCTGATCTGCTCTCATCAGAGCAAGCAGAGTGAGTCATCTCTCAGTGTTATCTTCTTCACGTCTGGGCTGCTGCACGGAGACAAGTCCACGAAGCCCAAAGATTTTTTTTTCCTAACCTTTCCAGTGGTTTTCTTTAGCCCACACTTTCCAGACACAGTAAATGCTTAGTAAATATGACCTGTTGTACAGCAAGTAAATATGACCTGTTGTACAGCAAACTATTCTTGTGGTTTGTGGAGCAGCCTCTTCTACCTCATGTGTGAAGGACAGCATCATAATCGCTCTATCATCTTCTCTTCAAAGATGAAGATGAAACAGCGTGTTCCCCGCACCTGAAAGAGATATAGTTAAAACCTGAGCGTGTGAAGTCGTGAGGAATGGGAATGCCCTGCAGACTCCCCAGATGAGACGCGTGCTGCAGACGTCCTTGCTGCAGACCCGTGAGCCTGCAGTGCCTCAGGACACGCAGTGGCTGCTTCGTCCCCGCACGGGCTGGTTCTGACTCTGGAAAACTGGCCTCTCTCAGGCATCGGTATGTTGTGTTCCCCTGCAAAGCACCTCTCTCTGCAGCAGCAAGAAAGGGAAGGCTGCTTTTTTCCCTGTAATTTTATGCAAGACTATCGCTCGCTGCCTTTGTCCTCAGCGTTGCTAGACCACTAAGGGGTTGGATGCGTGAAGAGGCACCGCAGAGGTAACTAACAGACAAGGAACCTTTTATTTAGAATAGCTCTGATCATGTTTTTTAGATCCTTGACATGTCCCGTCCAAGGACTTAAGGCCTCTTACCAATGCTCATTAACTGCTAAGGAAGTTCATGTTACAGCCATCACAATCTTATCGCTCGGCTAACATTACATATTAAAAACATGTCTGAGTCAGGAGTGAGAATCTGCAGCACAGGCTCCTCCTGCTCCCTGTCCCCTAAATGTCCTTATCTGCAGCCAGTGTTCTGCACTTATCTGCCCTATAATGCAGGGGAAAAGGCCTGTTCATGGAGATGTGCCCTAGCACTGTGGTAAATGTGTCTGTAGGGGTAGCAGAGGGAAGGGGGATGTGGTAAGCCGCTACTTGCCCTCAAGGGTGGATTTGCCGGGCCCAGATGGGCGGCTCTACTTCCTAGTGCTAATGGATGCTATCACTGATGAACCGTATATACTTCTCCTACACAGCAAGTACAGAATAACCTCTCTTTTGCCTTCTTCTCTTCCTTCTCTCACTTACAAATGCTGGCTGCACAGCTGGTAAAATAGATAGGTCTTTCTAACGCTTTCATGCATGCTCTGTGAGACCAGGTAGCTTTATAAATATGGTAATGGTTTCCAGAGTATGTCTGGACTGGAAATAAGACAGAAAGCCACAGAGGCTGGACTTGGAGAGATAACTGCAGAAACAGCTCCGCTGCAGGAGAGACTAAATCCGCACTCCAGGTCAAATTAACAGTCTCCCTCCTTCCCCCATTAGTATGAGGAAAGCTCTTGTGCTCACCTGTTTGCTGATTACATCCATGAAGAAAGCAGCAGCTCTTGTTTAGTTTATTACCAGAAGGCCCAAGCTTGTGATAAAAACGCATTGATTTATACAATGGGGGATCCTGCCTGGCACTTCAATGCAGTTGTCCTGCTGAGAAAATTACAGATAAACTCTTAATTTATTCTCCCTTTAAGGGAGAGGGGAAAAAAGAGAAAGAAAAAAAAAAAAACCCTAACCTTCTGATATGTGCTCATGAAGATGTTAGTCTTCACTTGTCTGCTTCCTAAGGCCTCCTCTAAGCTGATTCCCTAGAGATATCCTTGGGTTGCTCCTAGGGGGGCTGGGCCCAAGGACCATTTCTTACAGTCCCTCCAGGAGAAGTCTTCCCCGCAGAGGCTCAGGGTGGCATCTCACACCGGGAAGCACAATACCATCCCCAATGCAAGGATGCGGCTATCTCTGGCAGAGATCATGTCCAGGCATTTCCAGGTACGGTCACTTGAAAAGTCATCTCCCTTTCTATAGCTGGGGATGATCAATGGTGACTGATGGTTTAGCCAGGGAAGAAGGCAAAGAGGAAAACTGTGATTTCTGGGGCAGATTAGAGTAGTTTAAGACAAGGGATGCAGAAAAAAGCAAGGGAAAGTGGCAGGTGGAAGGAGATGGATCTCAGCTTCACAAGTGATGCCTTTGACAGACGTTTCAGACCTAACCTTGCCTTAAAAAATTAATATTGCCCAGAGCCCAGGAGTAAAATGAAGCAGTTCATCTAACCTGCCAGGAGTGCAGCACTGGCATCGTGCACACTTCTCCCCTGGGAGGTCCCTGTTCGTGCTGGAATTTGGGGATGACTGACAACAAAAATGCTCACTGAGGAAAGCAGCCAATGCTCTGCAGCCCTGGCTTCCTTTGGAGCATCTGGAAGTACCAAAGCTTGTTCACCGGCTGTGGGTTTAGAGGGCTAGAGATGTCGTAGCTCAAGGGAAGAGATGTTCAAACCCATCCAGTGGAACAGAAACCTGAAATCCAAACCCAGTGACCTCTGGCTGCAGACCTGGAGTCAGCAGCAGGGTTTGAATCTGGGGCTTCCAGCATCGTGAGAGGAGCCTTACACTTGAACTGAAGGCCCACCAGATTAGCAGGCAAGTTCATGCTATAGTTCAGCCACAGGAGGAAACAGATAAAGGGATGGCTTTGCCCAGCTGCTCTGCAGGAGCACCCTTCCTACTTTGCCAAGCATTAGCCTCTCTCCATAGCCTGCAGCTTCAGATCTTTGCTCATTGAAACCTGCCCATCAGTTGAAGCCACCCCACTCATGTGAACACTTAAACATGCCTGTAGTGTGTCTCCTCTGCCTCTTCCTTTCAAAATATGTCTGATCTGGCCAGGTCCCTCCTTCTTCCAAACAGGCTTTGTTTCTTTGACCTTCTGAGAAAAGCTGAGATCTTCAAAAGCCGGTATCACGCTGTTTGCCCTTTGCTGGGCTGTCTTATTTCTGTAGTACTCTTTGTACAATAAGGTGACCGAAATATGTATGTTGTCCCTGTTCTGACAACAGCTGCGAGTGGAGAGCAAAAGCTTTCCATGTCTGGGCACCTGCAAGAAAACAAAAAGCAGCCCTCCTGTTTGTTGCCACCGGGGACCTACACCTGGTGCTTCCAGCTATTCAGAAAACTCTGAGTCACTCCAAATTTTAACGGGCTGGCATGATATTTTTCAGGAATTTTTGTTCTTCTGGTGTGGAAAACACATATAAATAATGTTCTGCAGATTCCCTCTACACATGCGCATATCTAAGGGTGAAAAACAGGATGGCAAGAATATAGCAGAAAAGCAAAAAACTGCTTCATTCCCAGGATTTGCTTGAAAATAGTGGATAGTACAGATCCTCTCAAGCTTTTACATGTATTTCCTAACAGTAGAAGTAATAGCTGGGAGCCGTACTCCATAGAGTATTGTTCTAACCTCTCAGTTGTTTCTGACAGTGATGGATTTTATCCTCTGAACTTAAAAAATCTTGCCCTCAGACCTGCTGTCCCTGGACAGCCAAGAGAAAAATCAAGCAGATGTCGTCTTTCCATCCATATTCCTTGATTTGGAGGACCCACTACCCAGCCCAAGCAGCTGTTCTCCACCCTAATCTTTCCTTGTGCAGCTCTTGCCCACAAAGAAGGAACAGGAAAGCATTAAGGAGAGAAGATGAAGAAAATAACTGGGGATAGGTGGTTAGTTTTATCCTCTTCAAAAGCTAATAATGTTCCCCCCATCAGTCTTGGCATCTTTTATTTTTTGTGTGCTCCTTCAAACAATTTGTTCGGCTTGTTTTTTATTCCTGAATCCATGGCAGCTATCTTTAATTAAATCGCAATTCCCTAGGTGGTTTCCCTCTTCTGTTGCTGATTAGTGTAGCCAGTATCTATAACCCCCCACTGCAGGAATCAAGACTTACAGGTCTCACATTTCCCAAAGCTCCTCTCTCTCTCTCTCTTAATACAAGTATTGCCATTAATAATGATAAAAACATCTTATGGAGCTTCTCATTCCTTAGGGGCCCAAGGGGCTTTTCAGACCGCAGAGGGAGGTAGGCTATCCGCTCATCACCTTTCAGAAAGCTGCTGTCTCTGCACAGAAATGCAGCGTGTCCCATGGTGGGAGCATTGCACAAGAGACGTGGCTTCTTGTTCAACGGGCTGAAGGACCCTGACACAGTGAGCTCCTCTGCAACCACACCAAGTCAGCTTTTGCCACTAGGTGAAGCTTGTGTCAGCTGTCTGAATCGAAATATGAAAAGCAGTGCGTATTGCACTTGTTCTCAGCAGTTCCATTAGTACGAATGGAGAGCGGATTACTCCAAAGGTTTGGCAGAGGAGCCCTGGCTCATACAACTGCTGCCTCTCCTCAGGGGAACTAGGTGCCCCCAGATCTCAACCAAATGCAGCCTTTTGCCATATATTTTCCTATGCAAGGCAGATCCTTTTCTAATTCAGCCTCTCTCATACCCTGCTGCAACTGTTTGCTTAATGCTGTGTCTGAAGGAAAAGCATCAATTACTGAATCACTCACCTCACCTCCCACAGCTCTATGGGCTTTGCAACCTACCCCCAGTCCGCTGTCAGCTGTGGCTGATGCTAATTAGGTTATAACATGGCTGTGGCTTGGGGCATTAGGAAGGAGACCATCACTGTACTTTAACCCCATCAGTATTTCTCCTAATGTTTTTCTTTCCCGCTTCTGCTTCTTTCCTTGTGTTCCTTCCTTTGACATCTTAATTCTAGGGCTCCACAGGATCAGATTTTAGAAGTTTTTTTCTTGTTTTCTGCAGATACATATTGCTTTGTCACAGTTTGTTTTACTTCAGAAATTTTTCTCCTGCTTCTATCATTTTTTTTCTTTAAAAAGATACAACTGCCAAAATGGAATCAAATTTGATGCAATTTCTATTTAAAAGACTTTGATTGCAAGGGGGAGAGGAGGTTAAATGTCAATGAAAAATACATTGCTCAAGCTTCGCTGTGAAGAATTTGAACTAATTGTTGCAGTTATATATATATATAAAAAAAATTATCAGCCTCCAAAATACTCAGAAGTTTCTTTGACAATTTTGACAAGTGGTGAGAGATGCAAACACTACTTTTAATTTATGGATGGGATATGAGGACTCCATGTGTGGTTCCATGGTAGCTGGCAAAGGTGCAGGCTGCTGTTGAAAGGAGGATCCCTGCTTTCCCCTTTTCTGTATTCGTGAGGCCATCTAAGATGACAGATCAGAGAAACAGCAAAATTTGCTCCAGTTTTCAAAAGCTTTGCTGAGACTGGGCACGGCCAACCTCCAGCCCCATGTGCCTCTCCCTGCTCTGGAGAAAATGCAGCCTAGAGTGTGAGGGTAATTTTGTGTCTGTGTTTGCAGTATCACTCACATACCATCTTGTCCATGCTATTTCCTGGGGACTTAACGCCTTCGCTGGCCTCTTGATCCCTGTGTGTTTGAAACACTTCTTGTCATTTAACTTTACCTTCACCACCACCACTTTCTCTTGCCCTGCTTTTGCTTTTTCCCCTTACCCTGTTTCATACTGACTATTGCAGAAGTCTGCTTATCTGCTCAGTTGTTATGATCCCTTAAAGCCTCTTTGTTCTGTTCATCCATAGGAAGAAATGTGGTAGAAATCATCACCCACAGGGAACACAGTTTTGCCTCTCCATTTTTTTTTTTCCTGCCATTTTTCTCTCCCTAGTGAAAGTGCCACATTGAAAGCAGGGCTGAACCAACCATCAGATGGCTCTGAGCTTGAGGTTCACTAGTTCAAAATGTCCTTGATATTAAAATAACAAGAATATAGTCTATCTGGGATGTTGCCAGCACTTTCACTTTCTCCAGTTTCATGTGGAAACCAGAAGGAGACAGGGAAGAGTGAAAAATTCAGAACCTCAAAAACAACAACAAAAGTTTGAGTCTAAAAATGCACAAAGGTTTGGCATTTAAATATCACAGCTGTAGCCTTCTTAGAAATACCAGAGATATATAATGAATTATAAATTGGTCTGAGCTGCAAAACTGAACCCCCCAGCTTGTCCTTTAGTGACGTTCTGCTCTGACCCAGGGGGTTGGTTCAGGTCCATCTCTAATTCTGAGTTCACTCCTCTGTGATCCCTGACTTTTCCTGAACTCCTCTAGGTTTAACTGTGAATGTTAATGAACTGGGAGGTATTGTCAGGCTAAGGAAGGTAATTCCATGGTTTAAATGTTTGAGCTTGAGCTCTGCCTAGAGTCAGATTTCATGAAGCTCAGTGAGGGCTTTTCCACTTTTTTTTTCTCTTTCCTGCTCCAGTAATAACATTGTCAACACTTCTTAAAATGAGAGGTAAAACTTTTAAGTTTTTTTAAAATTATTATTTCTTGCTGGGGTTTTGTTTTTCCTCCTCTCCTAATTTCAAATAAAAGTTTTTTGCCTGCAGATATAAATGAGGGATAAATTACTTGTGACCTTAAAACATACCACCTTCTGCCTTCCTTCTACTGCTGCTCTTGGACCAGCTCCTGGGCAGAGCCACGCACTCTCACTTCTCCTCTGAGCCCCTCTTTTCTGTGGGTGTACAGTGACTTTTGGACCTTGTTTTCCTTTGGGGAAGTGTTTGCATCCCTCTTCACTAGCACTAACTGGGGAAGTTTGTGCAGCCCAGGAGAGGATTAAATTGTGAACAAAAACCTTTGCATCTTTCTTCCCCCCCCCCCCTTACCTTGCATGGCCTGACCTCCTCGTATTTCCATCCCTCCCTTCCCAGTATGGCAACAGGCTTTTTGGCTCTTGTTCTTGGATCCTGATGCTTAAGTGTCACTCCTGCAGAGCAAGGGCCCCGGGATGCTGGTGGGTTGTGTTGTGATTCAGGACATCAGTTTGTCCAGCCTATGCATGCTACCTACTGAGGACCCCATAAAATCCCTTCTGCAACACCTACATCATGGTGCTGCTCCTCAGAACTCAGGTTTGCTCAACGGAGCAGTGGTCAGTGGAGGTGGCAGCACAAAGCTGATGAACTGAGATGAGAAACGGGCCAGCCAACATCTGCTCCACCTTGGCAATGGTGCCGCTAGATCCTGCCTCCGGGAGCCCTTGTTTGTCAGGCAAATGGAAATGCAAACAGCCTGACCCTGTCAGGACCCCTGACCATGGCCACAGTCCCAGGCTGGCAGGCAGATTTAATCTTCCTTTGAAAGGGCACTGCGGGAGTACAGTGCATCCTCCAGAACTGCCAGGCTGTTCCTATCAGACAACCACAGTCCCACCAGAAGGGCTTTCACCCTCCAGCTGATTAGTTTTGCTCAGCACTGCGCAGGATAGATATATACATAAACAGAGAGGGAAGTGTGCCATGGCTGGGAAGAGGCAGTTGTTTAAGTATTCCCTTTGTTTTAAAGACAATATTCACATAGAGACCTCCTGCAATGTTGGGGTTCAGGGTTGTTGGGTGGCAGAGTGGTTCTTTCTTTCATAGCCAGATATTTTGTGGAAGACTTTGACAAAACAGATGAAACAAATTTGGCAAAATATAAGAAAAAGGGGAATGAGATGGACATGAGAACATGAGAGGCATCCAGACTGCCTTGTAGACTACTTTAGACTTTTGAGACAGGATTCCCCATGAGAAGTTCATGGTAAAATGATGCTAGCTTGATGGGCTAACTATATAGAGTCTGAAATTGCATAGCTACAGATGGAGACTCTACTAAGGTTTTCAAGAAGTTCAAACATAGTTTTTAGGATGATTTCTGAGCCTGGTTTAATTTGCAAGTGTCACATATCAAACACAAAGTGCTTATTACTTGCGGAGTGAGGTTGAGCGTACTGAAGAGAGAGGACATCACTGCAGTGGATAGTATGGCTTACTTCTGCATAGCATTTTTCCATAGTCATTAAAATCCCATTCATGGAAGTGTAACCACCACTGAAAGAGCACAGCCAAAGGGAAAACCATGCCACGTTTTATGGTGGGGGAAAGTGAGGCACAAAGGATGGGAAAGTAAACTGCTTGGGGTCCCCGAATGAGGCACTGCAAATGTTGGTAACCAGGATAGCTTTCCCAGAGCCCTGCATGGTGCTCTCTTCTTTCATGGATGCCCTTTGTGGGTAATTTCATCCTGTTTGACACAGCCTGAACCTTTTGTTAAGTGGGGTCTTAAAATTCGCAGGCACCTCCAGTGAGGGCAGGCAGCCTGGCATAGCCCCAGCCTGGAGGACTGAGGGCCTCCAGTGAAAAGAAAGCCTAAATGGAAGCCAAATGGAGAGACATCCTATTGCATCCCCTTGTCTCTGCAAAGACGCATCCTAAGACAGTTTTCTTCTTCTTCTTCTTCTTTTTGCATTTCCACTTCCCATTAAGCTTCCTCAGGCCTTTTATTAAGGTTTATTTTTACCTCAGAGCAGGAGGTTAGAGGCACGTGGCTCAGGCTTTGACTGCTTGGCATTTTGTGAAGACTGTGTCACGTGTTGCTTCATACCTAGTCAAAAATAACTCCCCGAGCACAGAAGCTGGTTGCTTACCTGCAGAGACCACTTATTCCCAGCCCTTTCAGTTTTGTTTTAGTGTGATTGCTGGGGATGTGGAGGAAAGAGCTGCTGGGTTTGAAACCTGAGGGAAGGGGAGAGCCAGCATGACATGTGTGCGCTCTTTCAAATGGATGGTCCTCGCGTTTTCTTCCCTTCCTCTTTGCCGTGGGAGAGAAGCAAGGGAAGGGCAACATCCCTCCACACCAAGTGGGCTGTGGGAGCCAGAGCTAGCTGCCCTGCTGGCCTCTGCGACTAGGACCTGTGGACCCAGAGCAGGAACTGCCAGGGAACACAAAACAAGTGAAAGAATGACCTTGTCGTGCCCACCACCCCATTCTCATACAAAATCAGTTAACAGCAGATGGAAACCAGGCCTACCCTGAGAGCCCTCCCAAGAACGAGCTGTGCCATATGGCTTAATGCTTAATGACCTATGTTACAACTTTTCAGCCCCAGCCCAGCCATCCAAGATACCAAACCTGAAACACAGTTGAAATGAATCATTTGGGATATGTTATTTTCAACCTGTTTTCATTTCAATCTTAATTTTACTTTTAGTGAAAACGAATGACATCTGAAACCCATTTTTTTCTTGTGAACATCAAAGTAAATATTGATGGCCTTATTTTCCAAAAGGCATCTCTTCTGCGTTTTGTTTTTTTGGAACTGGAAAAAAAAATACAGTAAATCATTTCTTCCCTTTATTTTAACGGTTCTCTACTTTCTGATGAGATATTGTAAAGAAAAGATTATTAAATCAGAAAATCTCCAGTCAACCACATAGCACTGAGTAGCAGTTGGTGTCTGTGCCACTTTCACCCTTTGGTTATTTAAAATCCACGTGGTGGAAGCTCAGAGGAGGGACCAAACTCCTTTGAAGGTGATGTGATGTCTTTCATGCACATCCCGGGCCCTACACTGGCTGGCCGAGGGGATCCTGCTGGGTTAATGCATGTGCCAGTTTCTTCGAGCGCAGTGAGTGGAATAGCAGGAGCGACAGAGCTGGAGGTAATACTGCTCTAAATAGATAGCCAGGGGATTCGTTTTCTATATTAAAGTATTGATTTTTCATAAACTAAGAGCACAAAAGGCCATGGAAAACAATCAAATCCCAGTGCAGGAAGCTGAAAAATTAGACAGTGCTCTAAGCCCTCGTGGCTGTGTTTTGTGCAGAGACTTCCAGTTAAAAAAGCCTTATTTATAGGCAGTGAACTTGAAAAAGATCAGAGGTGTGGTTCTAGCATACCAAAAGTTTGTTTCTCTTAAACTGGATGCTGTGACTATCTGTTTCAGGCAGGGAACATCAGCAGAATCAGACTCATGACATTTCTTGTATCTTCTGCATACAACTATGTTAAATAGTTCCTCAAAACAACCTTTCACTTCAGGACTTCACCTGCTGCATTATCATCCTGTGATGGGAAATGAGATATGCAAAAAGACAGAGAGACACCACACTATTTCCTCCTCTTAATTTCTGTCTGTCTCTCTACAGAAATTCTAACTTCAATCAAAGTGGAGCTAGAGAAGTTCAAACCTGAATTGATGTATCACTCGTTTTCCAGTGAAGGTGATGAATCACTGGAAAATCCTTTTCAGGGAATGTGGTTAGATTGTCCATCCTGAAGCTGGTGTTAAAGACTGCATGTCTCTGCTTAAAGCATACCTCATTGAGTTTTATGGAGAAACCAGTAAGTGGAAGAAATCTATGGGCTCGGTTATACAAAGAGGTAAAGGAATTAATCATAATTGTCTCATGTTTGAAATTTATGAATCTGTTAAATTCAGAACTTGTTAAATTCCAATTTTTGGTTCTAGATCATTTTTATCTTATTAAAAGAAAAGGTAGCAATAAGAATTTTGGTAGGGTGCTTAAATAGAACTTTTAAATTAAGGCACTGTTAACTTGTGGCAGAGATCAGATCCGGACCTGGACTTCATAGCTCTTTGGGCTTGTTATCAGCATGGGACTAAAAGCCTGGATCTTTTTCTAGGAGATATTTGTGTAGGAACTAGCTTCTCATAGTTTTGCTCTAAGAAAGCACTGAATCCTCAAACAGGGAGTAAAGACTGTTCTAGATTAAGATTCACAGCTGGTATATTGAGTTAGGGGTTTTCCCTGATTTCTTTATAAGAAAACAGACCAACAAGGAACAGGTAAAATGAAAGGGTGTGAGTTTCTTCCACAGAAATGTGTACCATCTCTCATATCATGCCCCACAGCGTGATAGCTAGGTCTGTGCCTGCGACAGGGACATTTCGAGGAGCAGCAAGGGGACACGTTGTCATGCGGATACCTCGACTACACCAAGAATAGCTCTGCCACACATGCACACTTGCAGGCAGCGGAGGTGCCTCAGGAGGCAGCCAGGGTTGGGCCACGCACAGACTGCCTGGGCAGCACACCCAATAAATCCGATGTGCTGCAGGCACGCCGGGCTCCCTGCGCCAGTGCACAGCTAGTCGATCCATGTGTGCATAGTGGCCATTCGTCCAGGAGCCGGGTATCCGGCAGCCCCGTCAGACTAAGAGCTGTTTATTTCCACTTCTTCCTTCCTGAACACAGCTTCCAAGTAGGGAGGAGGAAAGGGAACACCTCTGGGGAAGCCAAGATGCTCGTCAGCTTGAAACACTGCCCCCCACCCTCAACACACACACACCTAAGTTGCTTTCTTGGGGCAGCGGACGAACCTTGGGTGGGACATACCCGTCCTGTGTTTCTGTAAGCAGGATCCCTTTGGTATGGAAATGCTCTGTTGGCTTCAAAGGAGAGAGCAGAGATGGTTCAGGTGGCAGAGCCAGTGACCCTGGCAAACTTTCACTCTTGAGCCTTATGGCTGTGTCTTTTTCTATCAGATGTGATTTTAAATAAACATGAGGGGACCAGACAGGCCACAGAAGCAGGTTTCTAAGCAACACAAATAAATCCACATCTGTGTTTATAGGTGCAGGCTGGAAGTCTCTGGACGTTTTGTAATAAGTTCTTTTCTTCTTCGTTTCAGAGACAGAGTTTAAACGCAGACCAGCAGAAAGGAAAATAAAAAATACCGCCTTATTTCTTGGGCATGGATATTGTAGGGGACTGTGTGAAGAAGAGGAGCAACCAAAAAGGTTTTTATTAGCCATGCCTATCCCCAAGAATGACGTGGTGACAGGTCTGTCTGTCATCCTGACATCTGGACGTGTTGGCACCTGCCGTTGTCTACCCAGACCAAGAAGGTTGCTGTGAGGAAGATGATGAAAGGCAGAGAGATGCACATGGCGTTTATGCACACAACAGTAGGCAAAAGATGGGTGGAAAGAAAAAGAAGGGTAGTCCCAACCTTGCAGAGCCTCAAGGGAGACAATAAAAAGATGTTTTATAGGACAGGATATAAGCCAGAATAGCAACACTGTCTCATGCTCTGAAAGGGCACCGCTTTGTTTGTTTGCTTCTCCCATGTTCAGAGAGACGTTCGCTCGCAAGTGTTGGGAGATGTAACTCTGTGCAGATGGGAGGAAATGATTTTCAAACTGCCTGTTTGTAAGCTAGCTTGAAAATGACAGCACTGCCACTGCTTTTTTTGTTCTAAACACCCAATTAAACTGACTGTTTACACCTTCCTGCCAGATCCCTGTCTCCTAGCTGAAGAGCACTGAGCAGCTAATGAGGCACAGCACAGGAACCGGCAGGGGAAAGGCAGGTGGTTTCCAAAGATTTGCAGACTCAGCCTGCTGTGGTGGCAAGGAAGGGGGAGACGGGGCTGTTTCGGGGTGGGATCCTTTCAGTCCCCTCAGTGAGAGCGGGCGCGTCTGGGTCGTGGCCACACCACCACGCAGGCTGTGTGCCCAGGGCAGGCAAGTCCGGGCTCCTGCCCTGCGAGCTTGAAATAACGACAGCCATGCCTTGACGCCTCCGCGCCCATCGCGCGGCCGCATTCTCGCTGCTGGACATTAACATTTCAGGATGAGCTTATGAGCTTTCTCACGTGTTGTAAAAAGAGTGAAGTAGAAAAAAAGAATAAAGAAGAAACTGAGGAATCTTGGAGGCAAGGCTGGAGATGGTCATCAGGCTGCTGTGGTCTGGAAGAAGTGGCCTTTGGAGTAGATTAAAGAAGGTCCCTTCAGTCCTTGGAGTAGCCACTGTAAACCTGTGACCTAGTGCTCTTTCAGGGTCTTTTTTTCCCCAGGAAAGATCCATGCCAGGAAGTAAGGGGGGAAAAATCGGTGACATATTTTCCGTACTTGTCTCACTATTTTTCTGCAAAGAGAAGTCTTTGCTTTAGCAGCAGGGGCTGGTCATCAGGGCAGCCAAACTACCTGGAAAAAATGGCTAGTCTAGTGCTAAGGGAGAGGTTATTAACAGATTGCTGTCTGTGACACGTGATGAATGTTCCTACATCCTACTGATAGCACAAATGGAGATAGGTGTGCCTATTTTCTGGCTGCAACTGCAGGACTTGATGACTGCGGTGACCCCTTGCTGCCTTTCTCCCACATAATATCCCTCCTTTTAAAAGAGAAGGGGCCATGGTCACCAGTCACTGGAGTGAAAGCCCTGACTGCACTCAGAAATGACATTTCCCAGATCTGAGAACTTCTGATTTGGGAAGCTCAGCATTCCTTCTTCGGTGAGGGCAATAGGGTGAGGCAGTCTCCTCCCGTCATTTTGAGCAGAAAAACCTATATTTTCATGATATATTTGTAAAAAGATACTTGTCTGTTTCATACTACTAGCGGCTTGCAACACAAGAGACTGCCTGCTGTAATATAAAAGCATGTTTGTTTGTTAGCTTTCCTAGTATCCATTGGATAAGGCAAAATTTAATGTTCATCTTTTTATAAAGTTGCAATAGAGGCAGAGCATTGTATTACCAGTTATAGTGTCCATTGGGCTTGTGATTTATGCTGAACCAATGTGTATGCTGCACGCCCTTCTGTAAGGACTCCATTATAATTTAGGTGCAATGATCTAAGGCAGCTTTTCTCCCCTTTGAGAGAGAACTGGAGATCTGCAAACAGGATAGAAACAGCCCCAAAAGGAAAAATCTGGACAGCAGACTTTCAGATGAGCTCAGGAAGCTATAGCCTCTCTGTGTGTGGTGCGGAGCTAAGATGTTCTCTAATCCTGAGGCTATGTGAGTCTGATTAGGTTTGATTGCATGTTCTGTGGGCATTATCGATCAGTCAGATGATTGATGCGTTGGTTGCTGTCAGTGCCTCATCTTTGATGTAATTGCATGAATTATTTGCCAAGGCCAAGTACTTTGTCCTCAAAAGTATTAACTATATATAAAAAAATCAGCTATACATATATATATATATGGATGTACACACACACATACATAATTTTTTTCTTTTTCAATGGAGATTAAATTATTTCTAAAGGTTATATATGCCTCACTCAGAATGCAGGGAAATGCTCATCCATAAATCAGTGGCTTGACACAGATGGAAACCTGAAAGGTAGCATGGTGTGCCATGAATCCTTTCCCCTTTCACATGTTCCCTCTGATGTGATGAGTAGCAGAAGCTCTGTTGATATTGGGTTTATCCTGCACCGAACATGGTGGTTTGGATCATGGGGTTCAGAAGAGTCCCTAGTGGTAAGGCTCGTGACCCTCCTCTGAGCAACTCAGCACAATGTTTATCCTTGAATGCGATGGCAGTATATATATATAAATATATAGATATTATAGCTGAAGTGGCACCAGATGGATAATTGCAGCCCCTGAGTGCCTAATCTACTCTCCAGGACATGGGCAGTTTTCTGAGCCAACAAAACTTAATTGAACTTTCCGTTCCAGCTGGAAAAGGTTATGGATCTAGCGAGTGCAAACGGAAGGCAGGATGAAAAGGTCAGATGTTTTGTTCTCTTTGTAATGGATTGACCAGGGACATGTTTTTATCTTTCTCACAACCGCTGGATTGTAAAACTTAATTAGCGAGTCACTTCGCTCCCCTGTCTGAAGGCATGTGTATGATGATTACACATAGATCACATTTTATGGACATGTCATGTTTTCATTTGAGAGTAACAGCCTGCATGAGGGACGCTTTTGCCACCTATTTACATCAATAGTTCAGAGAAGGGACAGTAGGACAAAATGGAGAGCTATCCTTGACACAGGGGCATGCTAGTCCAGCTACCAGCAATATCAACTGATGGAGCCACATCTGCTTAAACCGAGTGAAACTCATCCGTTTTCTCTCATCCGCTGTGTGGTGAGGTGAGAATGGAAGTACTGCAGAGGCAGAAATGAGCCAGCAGATTTAGAGATGAAGAGAAATGAACACACAGACAGGGAGTAGTGTAACACAGTGAGGGAGTAAATACAAAGAAAGAGGTAGAAAAATGAATGGGTATTTCTGCATGGCAAAGAAAAATGTGTAAACATATAGCGACAAATACAGGAATATCTGAATTCCAAGGACAGACCTGCTGCCAATACACCGACTGGAGAACAGTACTTTCTCAACTGAAAAGTGAGACCTCATCATCTGGAAGCAGATCTTTTGTGTCTCCTAAGAGATGATAAAATACAGGTAATTGTTTATTTTAGATTAGACATGAAGGAAAGACACCTAGCAGTAAGGACAGTTAAGGATTAGAATAGATTGCTGTGAGATAGGAACCAATGGAGGTTTTTTAAGAGCAGGTTAAGCAAACATCTGTCAAGAAAGATTTAGATGTAGTTGATCGAGCCTTGGGGCAGGGATGGACTAGATGACCTCTTGAGGTCTCTTATTTTCAAGTTTATTTTCTGTGATTTTATGAACTTACACTTTCTTGGTAGTCAAACTTATCTCTAGAGTGTCAAAAATGATCTCAATGAGTCAGGAAATCCCTGTAGGACGAAATCTGAGTCGGTCGCTCACACAAAAAACATCACAGTTGAAACTATGGAAGAAATTTTTCATTGTTATTTCAGTTGGGAAAGGGAGGATAATTTTTAAAAGTCATTTTATTTTTTCAGTAGGGTAATTCTGAAATCTAGAATTTCCCTTTTTTAATCCAACATTATTCTTCCTTATTGGGATTTTTCCTAGATACACAAGTCTTTAATTTCTTCAAGTTGTAATATGCCTTGCAAGAAATCCTGCCAATTTTTCTGGAAATTTCCAACTATTAAATTGAAGAGAAAGGAGAGCTGCACTTACACTAAGTGAAAGAACAGAATACACTGGGGCTAGAGGGAATCCCTTCCAGTCTGCCAAGGTCTGGGCGCTGAGACCTCGATACAGTGCCACTTACTTATCTCTAGAGCCATCGTATCTTCAGACTCCTATTGAGGCTACAGTCAGATTCTTCATTCTTTTTCTTTTCCTCTTTCTATATTTCTAACTCCTTTCCAGGCCGCAGCTGTTGTCCTCATCAGCTGTGCTGGGACTCAGGTATCCCAAGCTCCTGCTTTCCTCTTCACAGCTCCAGCATCTCTCACCTTCACAGACCTGGGAAAAGAGCCCAGCAGCGTGCTGCAGCTTGGGCTGTGCATTTCAGCAGTCGCACACGGCAAGAAGCTTTGGTGGGAAGCACAGTCTTTGGCTGGCAGCCTAGAGTGAGAATTTCTCCCTCGCATCACTCAGATGGTAGGAATCCATTTCCACTCGTGGCGCAAAGCATGGAGCCGCATACGTCAGGGCACAGGGACACCGAGTGATCTGTGTGGGAGGGGTGGGTTTGGCATCAGTGGTCAGGCTGGATTCAGATTTTCAGAGCAGGAGTTTAGTTTTTTCTGCTTCTAAAGCTTCAAACGCTTTGGGATCTGGGTTTCTGATTTGAGTCTCTCTCTTCTTAAGGAACAGGTTAACAGCTCTCCTTTATGAGTGAGTTATCACATTCATAAGGCCCTCCCTTACAAAAACTGAACAAATTGCTTTATGGATGGCAGAGAAGATTCAGGAAACAAAGGCAAAAATTCATGCTAAGAAAATCCTTGCGCTTTAAAGCCAGCTCAGGAGGGAAGTGGTGAGGCTGTCAGCATAACTACACAGGGAAGATAAAGAGACAGGAGACACAGAGTGAGCGTATCTACAACACATCAAATAACACCAAGTCAGTCAAAGAGCCATTAATCCATTGGACTATGAACCTTCCACTCTGATGCTGACAGATGTGCCAGTTGAGCACCAGCAGTAGAAAAGCTGTGTAGCAGGTACTGGTCATCAAGGACAGCAAAGGAAGAAGCACTTTAAGCTTTCTACTGTGCCTGGGAATCTGGACACAGAGTTGAGTAGATTCAGGCCACCAAAGAGAATTGTTTAACAGAGATTTTAAGGAGTGACGGCATTGCCACTGCATGAATCAAGCCACAAACAGATGCCAAGGTAATCTAAAAACCTTCAGCACTCTTTCTTCTCTCTCGCATTCTCCATCCTAGCAATATTGCATGGTTAGGAATGTGATCCCCTGGAAAAAAAATTAAAAATTGCCTTTATTTGAAATTGGAGGGAACAGTCAAGGATCAGGTATGCAAGTCTTAGAAAAAAGAGCAAATATCAGTGAATTTTTCTGCAACTTCTCCCTTTGGAGCACTTTCTTTAATAACCTGAGGTGAGAACTGTGGCCTTGTCCCTGACTGGAGGGAAAGCTACTTGCTTCATAGAGGGTTGTTGTATTTTCATCTCTTGATGAAGCAATTGAAATGTCAGTTTCCAAAAGAAGACATTGGTTGTATTGCATGGAATAAAGAGCAAAGTGATGACTTGATCATGGTCTTTCACTACCTACATGGGGAAGAGATTTGTTAGCAAAATGTTCTTAAATCAAGACAAAAATGTTCTAACAAAGCCCAATGGATGCAAACTTCAAAGACAAATTCAAACTTAGAGGTTTGACTCTAAACCGGCGTGGTAATTAATCACTACAACAGCTGAATGTTGTGGATTCCCTGCCAGTTAAAGCCCTTAAAAAGACCTCTGTGCTTGATTTAAAGAGGTGTTACAGCGTTAATGGAAAGAATGGGACTGATACAAATTAGGGGGTGAGAGGCAAGACATCAGATTAAAGGAGAGGTTCCCAGGCAGCAGTATGTGCATCATTTGTGATGTGAAATCTACTTCAAAATGGTATGTGAATGCTTCCAGGACAATGTAATGCCGCCTGCTGCACATTGTAACCCAGAGCCAGAACCTGCTATACCACAATGCCCAGTGATGGTGACAAGCAAAATACGTTTGGGAATCCATAAATTAAATTATTCTCCCCCTCCTCTCCTCTTCCTCCTCCTCATAATCCCTTCTGCTGTTGAAGTCTCTTAATGTAACTTTATCTCAGTTGAGCCAACTAATTGCTTGGAGATTATCTGGTCCAGTAATCTTCATCACATAAAGAGACATATCAGGAACAAAAAAAAAAAAAAAAAAAAAAAAAAAGAGAGAGACAGAGAGAGAGAAGAATCTGAGCAAGGAAACACCCCAGTTGTCAGAGGTAATTTGCGACACCTCTTACAGGCATGTTCTAAAGACCATATCCGGGCAAGGGAAGACCCAGATCTATTGTGTTCAATATTTTGAGATTTTAGAAGATTTTTCTTGTTGCTAACAGGCACTAGTCCTACATTTATTTGTTTTTAAGCATTTTTTAAATTTCATGAGTTAGGGAAAATGCATGTTCTGTTTATTCTGTACTTATTTTGGCTTTGATTTTGACACCTTTTTGTTTTTCTTCACATAATCTTCATGACTGAATTTCTCTTTTCAAATTCATTTTAAAGCAAAAGGAAATTTCATTAAAAAGTCTTGTAGGGAAGAATTTTTGACAACCTTTAAAACATCTTCTGTTGTTGTTGTTGTTGTGGCTGCTGCTGCTGCTGTTGGGAGCATACTTTAAATTGACCTTATCCATAAAAGTGACATTTACATGGCATAATTCAGTGCCATGTAGAGATACTTAAACTAACTGAATACATGAGGCAACATAGCTATTTAGTGCACAGCTCTGAGCTGATCTGCCCTCCTGCGATAGTATTTAATTCATACAATATTGATGCTGATCTCTGAGAATAAATTTCTCTCATTTGCCATAGCCTACAAGTGTGCACAGAGGCAGTTAGTCTGATGTGACTGATGTGCTTCAAGTTCAGACCATCAGTTACTGCACCAATGCTTGTTCCTCCAGCCCCATCTTTACAGTGATAAAGTCCCTTGGGTGGAGAAGAACTTCAGTAATCGCAGCTCCCAGATTGTGCCACAGCACTGTCACATTCTCAGCATTCATCTCCGGACAAAATCCCTTGATCTTTGTGTGCAAACATTTCTAAATTTGTAAACTGGGGATAACAATTCATTATATGCTTCTGTAGGAGTTGTATGAAGCTTCATCAACCAATGTTAGTAAAGTGCTCAGAGATCTCTGGATGAAAGCTGCTGCATAAATGAATAGTATTATTGCTGGACGGGCAAATATGAGTACTCCTATAAAAAAATAGGTATGTAGGTAGAAAATAGCCAATCTCAATATTTATAAAATTTTTGCTTCCTCATAAATACAGAAGTTCCATAATCCTCACTGGAGCTGTTGGTTATTTATCTGCATTTGAATTTTAATGAATAAAAAAGCCATTTATTTGTCACAATTCCTACAGCCCTGGCTCCCTACAAATTTCTGCTTTCCATTTAAAAGAGTTTATTTTGATGATTTTTAGCACTGGGACAAGATTGAATGAACAGCCCTAGACCTGAAAACCCCACTGCTAACTCACAAAACTGAAATGGGAGAAGCAAGACAAGGTGGTCTCGGTAACCCCAACACACTGCTTAAGCTCTCTGCTTCTCTCGATTCAGCCCTGGTGAGGACATATCTGGAGTTCTGTGTCCAGTTCTGGGCTCCCCAGTACAAGAGAGCCGCGGCACTGCTGGAGAGAGTGCAGCGGAGGGCTGCGAAGATGGTTAGGGCACTGGAGCATCTCTGCTATGAGGAAAGGCTGAGAGAGCTGGGCCTGTTTAGCCTGGAGAGAAGACTGACAGGGGATCTTATCAGTGTAAACAAATATCTAAAGGGAGGGTGTGAAGAGGATGGGGCCAGACTGTTTTCAGTGGTGCCCAGCAACAGGACAAGAGGCAATGGGCACAAACTGAAACACAGGATGTTCCAGCTGAATATGAGGAAAAACTTCTTTACTGTGAGCGTGATAGAGCACTGGACCAGGCTGCCCAGAGAGGTTGTGGAGTCTCCTTCTCTGCAGATATTCAAAAGCTGCCCGGATGAGATCCTGTGCAACATGCTCTAGGTGCCTGTGCTTGAGCAGGGGGGTTGGACTAGATGATCTCCAGAGGTCCCTTCTGACCTCAACCATCCTGTGATTCTGTGATTCTGTAAACTGTGCCACAGAGGAAAGATCCATGACTCATCCCAGATGACAATATAAAAAACGTTGTTTTGTGGCTCTGTTAGTTGGGAGGGGATGGTCCTTTCCGCTAGAAAGAAGGATGTAATGAATGAGTGCTTGGCTGAATGTCAGGAAGGATAGGGCTTGGTGCCTGGTCCTCACGTGGACCTCCCTCCCATGTGCCTACCCCAGGTACTTCTTACTGTATCCAGATTTTCTGGGATGTATCTTCCTTGTCCATCCTCCAGTTTTGACAAGGCAGATAGATAGCTGGGTAGAAGCTATAGGTGTGGCCCCTGAGCACATGCAATCAGATCAACAAAAAACATGTGGTGAGTTTGAGGAAGCTTATGCCTTGCTGTATACCTGAACCATAGATGGTATGCAATAACGTGCGCTGAGCTCACTGTGCCTGTGCCATGTGTGCACCCCTATGCTCATCCATGTGCATCAAAGAATTTTTGCATAGACCTGTGACAAGCTTTACACTTCACCTGTGTTCACCCAGCTGTAAACAGAAGGATCAACATTTTCCTATAATGGAAAATATTATGTGATTATACCACTGATGCACTTATGTTGAGTATCTTACAGTTAGCAAGGGACATATAAATATCTGGACAGACTACATAAAGGTACAACACATCCATAAAGGAAAAATAATTGGAGATGAGACTGTACCTGGATTCCTATGAAACTTTTCAGAAGATTTCAGATGGGCATTTCTGACCTGTTGCAGCCAGCCTTGTAATGCAGGTCGATGTCTCTACCAAAGACAGAAAGTGGAAGAGAAGCAATCCAGCCTCTTGCAGCATTTATTTTTAAGTAGACATTTCGAAGTGGGAAGCAAGTCCAAATAATACTTACATACTCTTTCTTCAGGAGTAAATGAAAACGGAAGAGGAAAGATGGCCAAAAAATTAGGCCTATATGGTCTAGCTTTATACACAGAATGAATCCTAACAGGCTGAGCTTTCACTAGAGAAAACAGATATACTGTCTTCAAAGTCAGAGGACACTCGCGAGGGTTAATGACTACCACTCAAATGTGAAATTCACTTGTGCTTCTGTAATCTCTTCTGGTAACACTCTGCAGTTATAAAGAGCAACAACAGTTTCGGCAGATGAAGCTTTACAGTGTCCCAGTACATAAGATAACTAATGTCCTCACTAGACAAAGAAGTGAAGCACAGAGAGACGAAATGACTTGCTCCAAAATGTGCAGGGAGCCATTGTTTAAGCCAGTTTAAAAACCATGTCCCCTGACAGCTCATTCTCTGTTTCAATAACCAAAGCACGCTCCTGGCTACAAAACGCAATTGTGTGACCCACATAATATCTGAAGTGATGTCTCTGAGATGAGGATTCTGTATGTGGCTTTCTTCATTCTTGAAGAGATCCAGTTCTCACGTTGCTTTTGAGTCCAGTGCTATGGAGCGCATCTTGGGCTACGATGTGAGATCTGCTCTACCAGATATTCCTTTCCCAAAGACTTTGCTTCATTTTCTCTTTCAGGATCTTCATATGTTCAGTACCAAGCTGGTCTTCCTTTCCCTCCTCGCTTTTGCTCCAGATATTAGATGGTTTCCCAGGCAAAGCCTTAGATACATTACTGGGAGCGAAGCAGAGAAAGTAAGTGGCTGCTTTTTGAGTTTTGCTGATGATTGGAAGCAGGTTTAGTATGTGACAGTTCCACCTACACAGCAGCTCTGCTAGGAGCAAGAGAAAACCTTGGCAATTGATTTCTTTTTCCTAATGACAGATGACTATCAAAAAGGAGGAAAATATCATGGTGATCTGAGTTTGTGTCATGGAAAACAGATAAGATTTAACTCTTCAAGATGTGACATCACTGAAAACTCTGACCTACGGTCCAGAGTGAAGGTAACCCCTGATGAAACTTGCTGCCTCTTCCCGCTTGCCATTCACGTGGCAGTGCTGCTGTATTTGGAAGTGCTCAGTGGGATACGAGCAGAAACACTATTAGCTGATTACTAGGATTATACTAGGTGTTATACCTGCTGATTAAAAGCCAGTCTCTCTCCCAAGTAAACCACAGATCTGACAAGCCTGTAGATACGATAATCAGTCTGGAATAAACGTGTCATGCACGGGGAAGACACCCTTCCACTCCCAGCAGGCTGCGGACTTGGTGCGGGTGCACAGCCCATTCTTAAAAATAGGCTCCCCCTTTTGAGCAACCAGAGAAAGAGTTCCACTGTTTTGTGTGTGAAGCAACAACTGTATTGCCTAGGGCCATAAAATACCGTCTGTTTTCACAAAGCCTATTGGAATCTCCATTCCACTTTCCTAAATGTGGTTAAAATTGGCCAACAGGTCCCAAAGCTGGCAGGGAGTGACAAATAAATTGCATAAGCTTGTTTTATTAGGAAACCTATCTAAAAATAGGAAAGGAAAAGGTCTCATTTTCATCCCAATGCAGAATACCAATGAACTTGAAACCTCCCTGTTTTTTTACCCAAGAGAAATCTATTTGTCTGGTAAGTCTGCAACCCATTACCCTAAATACCGACTTGTGCTTGAAAATTTAGTTGATACTGACTCAGATTTGAGCACAGACGTTGTATGGCCTCATACGTATGGTGAGGTATCAGAGCAGGACTCTGGAAGAGTGGGTTCACTTCCTAGCTGTAGCACTGACTTGCTGCCTGAAGGCAGGCACGTTACTGCATCTCTCTGCCTCTCTTGTAACTGATGATGTTTTTCATCTGTCCAGAAGCTAAAGAAAGGCTCAGTCAAGGTTTCTAAGGGCTCCTGTATCATTATTACTCACAACAGAAAGTGACTTTGAACATGAAGGACTTTCAGAGCTTTGCAATAGCTTCTGCATCCAGACTTGCATCTGTGATGAATAGCAGATGATTGCTCTTTTGGAAGGACTGGGCTTGCTTCAAGTTTAATCAGTAAACAGCTTCTGATTATTTTTTTTCCGTTCTGTAAATATTCCGTGGTGTTTTTGAGATGACCGTGGCCTACTGCCTCTTTCACACCATGAACTCAGCCAAATGCATGACACCCTCCTCCACTCACACCCGCCCACTGAATTACTCTGAGAAATAGATGCAGCAAACATTGCCCTGCAATTCAGAGCTGTCATCTGAGGGTGACCAATGACTCCTGGAGTTTGCTGGACAGAGAGGCGGAATTTGTCCTTCAGGGACAGTGACCTTTCTTTCCCACATGAAGAACTGATAATACTCTGCAAATAAGCTGTGATACCAAGCTAGTGCAAGCAGATGGGCACATGAGGACAGATTATACATACTCTGAGAGTCTCCCTCCCTCCCTTATGATAAAAGGAATTAAACTGAATTAATATCTAGCTATTTTGGCCATTTTGACAAACTAAGTCTCCCGACCATGCAAATATGAGCCAAAACTTTAGATATAACTTCTTATCTTCAAAGCATTAGGTATGCCAATTTTTTTCATACTTCAAAATGGGGCTGAATTTAGGTTATGGTGTTTGGAAAAATGTCTTTCTTTATACCAGACAATTTATGCATTCCAGCTGTTAGCACTCAGGCAGATAATGATCATGTATGTGACTCGCTCCAAAAGTAACACACGGAATATAAAATCCCAAATGGGATCAAATATAAGTGTAGGCACGAACACTCACACTGGGCAGTGGCTCTTGATAGACACGCATCTCCCTCAACATGTGCTATTGCAAATTCAGGTAGTCATGCTGGCAGAATAAATCTGTAATAACAAGCCATAAACAACTCAAAGTTCAGTGTATGAAGCTCAGGGTCCTGTGCTGCATAAGCAATGCCTAAGATTTAACCCAAAAGGGAGACCAAAGGCTGGTTTTCTGTATAGTGGGGAATATAAACAGGCTGTGGAATAGGTGAGAGCTTTAGACACTTTCTACCCTATTTTCACTGATGCTGACAGCCTCTGCTACACTTGAAGAAACCTTTACATTTCTAGTTTTTGCGAGCCAGGGCTCTGATGGCAGAAGAATTCAAGTTGAGGAGCCTGGATTTCCTGGTAATCCACAGTGACTGTACTGACTGTCCAAAAGAGCACCACAAGACACAATATTTCAGCAGTGTTTTTGCATGAATTCCAACCATTTCTGGGTTATTTATGCCTGGCTGTGGCAGCAGAAGGAGGAGGCCTGTCTCTGCTGTCTGCTGTCTGCTGTGGACAGTTTGATTCAATGTCTGATTGCATTTAATTTGTGGCAGCAGCCCAGATGCTATGGCCATAGATGCCTAGAAAATCATTAAGCAAATGCAATAAGACACATGGAAACCTAATTCAGAGCCCAAGGACTCCTGCATCCTGAGATATTGTCTCATAGCTCCAGGACACCTTACCGTAGTCTTTATTCCCTGGTCGTGAGCTTTTAGCAAGCTATTGGAGAGGGACCAAGGAATTTGCTCAAGGGATGTTTTCTGCAGAAAATGGACTGACCTATTTTTTATGCTAGCACTCCACTTCTTCCTTGAGTTGAAGCTTAAACCGTGTGTTTTTTACACAGCTGTGAGGTGATAGCCTTTACTCTTCAGGTAAAGCTTAACAATTGAAGAATTGCACATTTTGGGTACAGGTGGAATTGACCTAAAGGTTAAAGGCAAAGTCTTTATGCATGTTGAGCAGCATCTTGCCCCACTGGGTAGTATTTCAGAAGGCCTGGAGACAGAAAAGCACTGAAAAGATCTGTTCCTATTGCTGAGACGTAAGAAACAGGGTTGCAGAAGCCTCCACTGGAAAGAAATGTACAAACTAAAATTAGTTTCAAGCAAGTAAATAGAAACATTCAGTTCCGAAAACGTAAAAAACCCAGCAACCTCACACACATCTCAGATGTGCAGCATCTCTTTCACCCTATTTTATTTCAAACTGAACTGTAGAGCAGAACTGAAAGGAATTTGTAAAATACACTTTTATTGCCTAGCCTTTATTTTTCACCCTTAAAGTGTCACCTGGTTGAAGCTGGAGTCCCTTTATCTGCAGGAATATGATGCTAGGTTTGAACAGTGAAAGTCCTGTAAGGCTGACAGCTTTGCCTTGTTTGAGCAGCCTGGACCCTGTGGAAAAAATTAAAGGCGAGGAGAGAGTATGCACAGGCTGTAAATTCAGATTAGTCACATTGCTGGGGTCTGCCTCAGGGGTTTGGAGGTGTTCCTGAGGACTGCTCTTATTACTGTATTGATTCATTTCTGCTTTTAATCTGTTAGCTACGAACAGAAAACTCAAGTAAAGTTAGCTCAGTTTTATCCTTCAGCTTTCCTCAATGACCAATAAATTTGTTCCTAAATGGGAATGCAGATTGACAGGGCTTCTTGTTTACTCCAAATTTTTTTCCTTTTTCTGGAAACAAAAACTTGGGCCTTTATTAGTCAGAGCAGGCAAGTCCTTGCGTGAGTGGGAGAGCAGGGTCCGGTGTGTCTGCGCTGCCATGCTCACGGCGACGTCTCACTCAAGGCCAAACTCTTTGGCAGCCAGGTGGGCTTATGCTCTGGCTCTGTTCTGGACTGACCACATTCATTCCTGGGGTGGAGAGATGAGGAGGTCCCTCTGCCTGGGTCGAAGAGGGAATCCGTCTCAATTTTAGTCTTTTCCCTACAGAGACTATGAATGGTTCTTGTTCCAACCGCATGGTACAGCATACTGCGGTACCAAAAACCAGGCTTGACCCAAGGACACCTCAGAGGTCAAATTCAATGATAGGTAAGCCTAAATACATACTTCCAGCTCTTTTTATGATGTGTATATCTCCTGCTGGATTGGAAACACAGCTGAAGATGTAATAAATAGAAACACAGTCTTTCATGTGCTGGGGAGGAAACTGCCTGTTCCAGGGCAGCCCTTCATTTCCACAGGGTGATTTTGTACCTCATGGAAACCCAGTCAGGAGCTCACAGCCAAATGAGTCCTCCCCAGCACACACATCATGGCTGGACAAGGAGTCCACAGGACCTAGAAGCAGCTTTATTCCAAAGGAGTGAAGCAGCTTGGAAATGCTTCACACCAGCCGTCCAGGCATCTTCAGCAGAGATTTCCATGTTAGAATAGTCACTTATGTGAGGCCTCACCTGCAGATCTATAGAGTGTGTGATGTTTCTAGCTGATGTTATAACATGCTTCCTGTCGCCCTACAGAAAGACCAAGAGCAGTCTGGTCCAAGGCCATGAAAAGGTTAAGGCAGTCAGCTCTCTGCTTGTAGGAGAACACTGTGAACCAAACCGCTGCAGGGACAGTAAAACAGCTCCTGTCACCCATTCCCAATCTCTCTTTAATGTAACCAGAGACTTAAATACGACTGAGTTAATCTTTGAGGAAAACAGAAAATACTGTAACAATAAAGGTTGTAACATGGTTACAAATGAGAGCTACTGCTCCCCTCTGCATTCTAAATTCCTAGGATAATTCTACGGAGCTTCATTACCGGAGTATAATTGTGTTATAGAACTCTAAATCACCCTGCTACACTTAACTGGCAATAACATTAAGATAGCGCAGATATTCATTTTAATTAAAACATAGCCTCAAACTATTTCCCTGCTCTAAGAGGCAAAACTTTTTCCTCCTCTTTTTTTTTCAAACACCAGAAACTTTCATTTGTTCCCAGTGTGTCTCTGCTCACCAGAGGGTCCAGAACCAAAATGCAATTAAGAAACACCTTTCTGCGAGCCATTTCTTTCCTGTGAGCAGCTCTCTCTGTTTGAATGACTGCTGCAGGGAGGGGGACAGCTTTCGTTAGTTCTCCTCAGTGTGACCTGCATCTGTCTAATTCTCTCTGAGCAAGTGTGATCTAAAAAGACTATGTTTATCCGGTTCCTACTAGTTCTAGCTAGCTTTTCTGTTTTAAAGCAGACCACCCGGCCACCCCCCGAGGCCTGCAGAGGCTGGTACACCTGGACAAAGGCAACTAAAGAGAAGAAATGCAACAGCCTGCAATGTGACCCCCCTCCTTGTGGTAAATCTTTCCATATCGATGCAGCCCATCAAGCACCTTAACACAGATGCAGCCCAGTTATGGTCCCAGCTCTGTTTTCGCTTTAAACTTCAGTACAGCTCTGACTCTGGTGAGGTGAGAACTTGCTAATGAATAGGTGCCACTCAAAGCAAGTTTCAGCCAAGAGCTTGGCTAAGCCAGAATACAGTTGTGTTCCCCAGGATCAGACAAACGCTATCTGAACCTGCATTTGTCACTAAAGCCTGCAAAGGGCTCGTCATCACCACGACCTTGGTATGCAGGGTATTACTGCCTTTTGGAGCAATGGTGCACACAAGTACCAGGGGATCACTGCTGGGTGCCTGTGGTGCCAGCAGTTTCCTCTGTGCATTTAGTGATACTCTCGCTACATCACACAGATGCCAGCGCTTCCACTGTACATTTAAACCTGGCTTCATGGTTGAATGGACTGTACATTATAAATAGATTGACTATGCATCAGCTTCGTCAGTAAGAAACCAACAGAAATGAGGAAATGGCCACAGACATTTTTCCCATCAGTGGAAATGATTTTTATACAGGCTTCATTGAGAGACCTTTAAGTTGTCTCTGAAATGTACAGAAAATAACAGTTTACAAATCTTGAGAGAGTCGAGACTACTTATGTTGTGTTCTCAGTTCCAGAATGAATGATATTAGAGATGAGAAATGACAATCTTATGATGCCTCAAGGTTTCCATGCAAGGATTTCAAACATTTTTAATTTCACCAATTTAACTTAATTTAAATTTTACTTAGAGGTAATTGGGATGAATTAATATAGTTACAATTATACAGAAATCAATCCATTAATGTCTGGAAAATCTTGTTAATATGGTAGCAATTTCATGGATACAAAACAAAAATCTACCCACTTAAAATAATCTACGCAGTTCAATTTTAGATAATAATAATAAAAACCTTCTGAATTTATGTGAAAAAATCTTTTTTACCCAACAATTGTTCTGGCTGATTATTGCTGTATGGCAGCCATAGTACCTAACAAACACCAGTAATCTTTTTAGCTTAGGGTCATTCTTTTCATTTGTGTTTTTATATCACCTCAAAGTGCGGTATTCAGGATTTGGGATCCAAAATGTTACTGCTATATAGGTAAAATAACAAGTAGCCTAACAACCAGTATTCTATGTATTTACAAGTCAATATGGTCCTTTGGTATTTTATTCATTTTGAAGATGGCCAAAGACATTAAAGGGTCTAAATTACAAGAGTCAGTGGAATAATTCTACTGAAATGATACATGTTGTAACCTCTTTGAGTTGGGCTCAGATCTTCTCTTTGGCACCTCCTCCAACTCAAGTTAGCATTTCTCCAGGTAGCAGCTTTTGGCAGTAGTGGGAAGGTTTATAGAGATATAAGCCATAGGGCTAAATGTATTGTGCTGATTGGTAAGAAAATTGCAAAATCAAAAGAATATAGAGGAAATTTACCTTATGGACTGGAAATGATTGGATTGTCTGACTATGAGGAACCCATTTTTATGAAGATGAAAACTCGGTTGACTGCTCAAGGGTAAAGATGCAGTAATGTGTTAAAAAATATTAATGAGAAACTTAGAATATATGTTGGGTCCAATTAGGTTAATAATGCATGGAAATTTATCAGAAATGCAAGCCTTAACTAGAGGGCTTCCAAGTAAGAAATTTTATTCCAAAGAAGCTTACAAAGAAGTGCTAAAAACTGTACCCTAGTTTTGTTTGAAATGTGCATCACTTGGATTTTGAGTGACACATTGGAAGGGTTTATGAAACACCAAGTATCTCAATCTAAATTATGCCTGGCATGTTTCAGATTTGATAAGAAATAATAAGCAAACCTGATAAGATCCAGTTTGGATGACTATCTAAAACTGTTCCTAACTATCTGAACACCTTACATTAAAAAAGAGGGCAAAGACTAGGTATCTTCTAAGTACAGTATTTCTTGAATCATTGCTCATCCTTCCAAGTGTGATGGGAAAAGCATAAATACTAGCATATTTGTGGGTATGTGCATGCAGGTATGTGGGGGGTATTTCAGCAGTTTCTTTCCAGAGAAGAGGAAGACAGGAAAGAATGTCTGTAACAGTTTCCAAAACTCAGTTCAAGCTTCCAGAGGTGTTTGGATCAGGTCTGCAAACTGATTCCCAAATCAACAGAAAATATGAGAGTCACATTAAAGATACTCAAAAAATCAGAATTTCAGTTCCAGCAAAATTAGGAAATCCTTTAAAACAAAACCTCATGCAGACAAAAACAGTCTGTTTAGTTTAGCACAATAAGTAGATTTTTTCCCACAGAAGTGAAAACACAAATAGATGATGTTTCATTCATTTGAAAGCAATTAGGAAGTAATCAGCAGAGGATGAAATAGAAGAGTAATCATTCTGAAGCTATTGTAATGGAGGAACACCATTATAACTGTGTCATTTGCTGGGCCAGGCTCCTCTGAGAACTAAGAAGTCAGGGAAATAGGCTTTTTATTTTTTTTTTCCTTTTGCCAGACATTTTGGGTTTGGTAAATGGATGCTTACCTGGAAAAAGTCTACTTTATGTTTAAAAACTTTCAATCAGCTCAGACCACAAATGAACACTGCCCAGTAATCGTATCAAAGTAAAATGAAATGTGAACTCTACCTGGAATTTTTTTGAGATTCTGACCAATATCCTTTTTGTGCAAGAGACAGGAATACAAAATGCAATATGGTTTTAAACATAAAAGCTGTAACACTGTTTTGGGCCAGTCATTTTCCATTATTGACCATTTCAGAAAAGAACAGACTTTCCGATTAGTGTTGCTATTCCAAATATTGTTTCACTGATTCTTTTTTCTTTTCCTCTTTTTCCTTCTTCTGCTTTCAAAGATTGATGCATTACAGAGGCTGAATTGTGTGAAATTCCGGACCCGCCTGGGTGACCATGGAAATCATCCTTGTGGAGGTGGGGCCACTGATAACAGTCTGTTCTGCGCTCCTGTTCGCTCTAATACTGCTCTTTTGGCCCTTAATAGCACTCAAGATGACTCAGTTATTTCCTGACTGTTCACAGATCATGGGCCTTTCAGCTACTTTTAGGAGCCCTATGTTCTTTTTTTAACCATGCTTCGCAGCCTGGGAGATGACAAAGTCCCTGTGACTCACAGGAGGGCTAGTTCTGCTCATTTTAGTTAGGCTTCTTCCAGAAGAAATTGATCTCTGCATCTGGGAATGGAGGTATCAAGATGAGATTAGTGAAAACATTTATGGTAATCGACTACTTTTTCTAAGTGCAAGCCCCCTGTTGAGTTCCAAATGTAGAAGGCAAGTGTGTCTGAGTACACAAATACAGACATATATGACCTCAGGACCTCAAATGTTTTGTGTATTTCGATAACCTACTTCCATTAAGAAATATGAACACTGGAATTCATTTCTCTCTCTCTCCTTTTTTTTTCTTTTGAATGAACAATATGGCTGTCTGAAAGCAATATTAATCAATAACTAATTTCATAGTTGGACAACTGTTTTTAATGACTTTGTACTTTTGATGCATTGTTACAAAAGGCTTCGGATCATTCCCATAAGAACTTGTCAAGGAAAGGGCAAATTCATTTACTTGTCATCATGTGAGAGCCAAAAGGCTCATTAGGCTAATTAGGAAGAGAATCATTTGGGTTTTCGCTCATTCAAACACAGCAAAAACCTCTTGTTCCTGATTCTGTGAAAGGAATTTGCTGTACCTATCAAAATAAAGGTGCTGTGAGTGGATATAAGACAGGCTAAAGCTATCACAAGTTGGATTCTGTAGCCGAGCTGAAATATCTCATTGCTCATGTCCAAAGCGACATCTGCTGCAGGAAGTCATCAGGCTCCGGCAAGGATTAACTGCCTTTTGAACTGTTTTGAAGAGATCAAGAAACCTTTCTCCGGTACAGCTGCGGCTCAGCTAGCTGTGAGCGAAGCACCTGCCTCAACCCTGCTGAGCACAGCAGCCAGCTGAGGCCAACAACAGACCAAGAACAGGCACGGACTAAAAAACTCTTGCGGATGACAAGCCCTTAAACACGGACCACTTTCCCTGCCAGGGTAGTCTGTATGTGTTCTGTAACAAGTCTCCCAGATTTCAAATGGAGGTGTTTTCTTTGCTTACCCTCTCTCTTTTCTCTCTTTATCCTTAATGCACATAATTTCTAGAAATAACTCTCACGTTAGTGCCCAGAGGTGGCTGCATTTTCAGTGGTGGCAGCCCTGTCACTGACTCTGCTCGTTAGCCAAAAATGACCAACAGGGGTGTTTATCCAGCACAGACAGAACATATTGGAAGATGCATAATGTCGATAGCAAGTTGTATCCCTCTAAAGTGATGCTTAGATTAAGTAATTTTTTATTGTCATGGGTGTCCCTTGGGCTATTTTCTTCCTTTTTCTTTCATTTCAGAATTTGGGTTCCATTGTAATTAATTAAACAGCATCTTTGCAGAGCAGGTGATTTAATCATGCAGTGACACCTGCCCAAAGCTTTCAAACAGTAACACAAGAAATGGAGACAGTATATTCTTTTCTAAGTAGGCATGGTTGATGGAGAGGAACACAGAGCACAAATGTCCTAACTTTGTGGATAAAGGGATTTGGTCCAGAAGGCTCCCTGTCTGGGTTTGCTAGGAAGTTATCTATGCCGATATCCAGCAGCTTCTTAAAATTTTTCTAGAATGGGCTAAGTAGCCCATTTTTAATTTCAAGAGGAGGGAGGCTAGTAATAATAGTAGGGTTTTGTTCCCAGGAAGTATTCTCTGATTTCCAAGTGACATCCTTCTCTGGTGACCCTTGGTTATGCTATTGATCCACATACCTCAATTCTCCTGGAGCACAAAAGACCATCCTCCCTACCAAGCACTGCAACAGCTTACGGTGCTGCCAAGCAGGCCCAGACAGGCTGCCTCCAAGCTGGTGAAAGTGCAGTTTTATGGGCAAATAAATGAGGGGATGCTCCTCATTTGTTCCTTTTCCAATTCCACTCTTAAAAAGTGATGTGGACATTCCAGCTGGGTTCCGCTTCTCTGTTATCTGCCAGGATGTTCTTGCTTGCATTTCACCTGGGCAAAACTAAACGTCTTGGAACAGAGCAACGCAATATTCCGTGTGCAAATAGCTAATTCATTGATAAAAGGAGTACTGGGGAAGTGATTAGCACTATTTGCTGCTTCAGACTCATCATCTGAATAATTTCATCTAGGAAAAAATACAAAATAAAAATTAAAGAAAAGAGAGAAGTCAAAACATTTTCCTACATGTTTCCTAACAGAATACTTCTATTTTTCCTTCTAAAATGACACATCCCTTTTCAAATTGGTCTCTTCATCCTCTGTCACTTAGGAAATAAAATAAAATAAACAGTAATAAATGTCTTAAAATAGAAGTAAACTCTTCATCTTTTGTCAAAACATGCTGTAGAGTAACCTTGAAACACTTTTTTCTCCATGATTTTGGTTCGGTTTGACCACTGAACCAAGTGAGTCATTATTTGCAAGGCTCTAGATGTAACTGAGTGCTGACACTGCTGACTGTATCATCGGGGATGCTACCGTGGCATCCTGTATCCATCAGGTTAAAAGAAAATGCTTTCTGTCTATTTTTCACCCCCACCCCCTTCCCACTGGTTAAATGAATGAAATTAACTCCAGAGCTTTATTGTCTGAGGCCAAGAAAAGTTAATGGAACCGCAAGAGCCGAGACTGATGAATGTCCTCGGGATGTTTTGCAGGGAGAGCTGGATGCAGCAAAGGGTGAAGCTGTGGGCGCGCACGACAGGCAGCCGGCGAGCCGCGGTACCGGCCCAAGCAGCACCGCTGCCCTTTGCCATCACAGTGCCCACGTTACGTTGTTGGTACCATGCAGCTCTAGGAGGCTGCTGGTCAGTCATCAAAACCTGCTTCACCCCCTGTATCTATCTCCTTACCTACTTACTGGTGCGGATAGTATTTAGTATTTAGAATTCAGTATTTATGAATCAGATTTGGTGCATCTCAGCTAAGTGGCTGGTAGAGAGGAGCGTTCCCCTTTACAAATAGAGTATCATTAGCGCTAGCTCCAGCTTCACTTGTAATCTTAGCCAAGGCCATAGCGTTCAAGGTGTTTGGCCAAGGGAATGCCACTGTTTTCACCCCAGAGGCTGCTGAGCAGCAGAGACAAGTGCTAGCAGCAATGCCCCCAACATCATCTGCACCATGTTTAGAGAAGCTGAGTCCTAAAGACTGTCATGCTGACACCGTTTTCCAGCTGTAAATCCTCATTTTCTTCTTTTCCCTTTTTAAATGCAGCAAAATGCTCAATCTCTACTTTTCATATGCAAATTTAGCATCTTTACCTGCTTTTCCCTTTCCCTCATGGTCCTTTGTTGCAGTAAGAAAACTTGAACATAAGCAAGAAGACCAAAAAAAAAAAAAAACTTTTCCCAAAGGCTGTAAAACAGAGTGATAAAAAAACAAATTCCTGCTGCTGGAATTTGGGCATAGGAAATCTGTGTGGAAAGAGAAGTAACATTTACCCCCTGCGTACATTCACACTCTCCAACTCACTCTCTTTCTCTCAGTCGCTTTCTTCAGCTCTTGTTTTACATAAACTTTTTATTGGTGATAGACTGAACAATAAAGCTTGTAACAAAGCAATCAATACGCATTACTCAGCATGAGTTAGACACAATATTGGAGACTCCACAGTCAAGTAAAGCAGGGAATAATCTTGTTCCTTATCCCCTTTGAGCAGGAAAGGGAAAAGCAGAACTGGCTTCTACATCAATTCCCTTCTTTCCTTTTGCTTGTTTCAGTCTTTCTGGCAATCTCTTCTTGCGGGATCAGGGCATGTACAGGTGGGATGGTGTCTCTTTAAAGGACTTTGTAAACCCTCTATTGGAACATATATCATAGTTAACAAGCTTCCAGGACCAGTAGTAGGTGTGTGGGTAAGCCTGCTATGTTTGTATTCTTTAGTTATTTATAATACAACTGGGCCATTGAAGGGAGTTGTTTTATTTTGTTGTGTCAATAGTGATAGCTACACTAAGGATGACAGGAACTGCCCTCTTAGTTTAGGACTTGTGGGGCAAGAGTAAGGGCTGAAAAGATCACTCTCAGTGTTGGTTTCAACTAGCATCAACCAAATTTCAGCTTCCACTAAAAAAGAGAACATTTCCCCTAAACTCAGAAGTTGTGAGGGATATCCTGAAAATATGGCCTGGTTACAACAGATGCAGTGATGTCTGCCTGAGCCTGCAGACAGCCTGGAGCAATAGCTCTGAGACTGAGCTGCTCCATCCACTGCAAAGATTTGTGACTTTTGGGGACCAGCTTCTCTGAGTGTCCCAGCCAGTACATTGGAGGCAGACTACCACAGGTGATAGCACTGGTAAAATCTAAGGTCAGCTCCTCCGCTGGATGGATTGAGATGAAGTCTCCCTCTTGAAGACTTGCTTAAGCTTAGGAAACAGTGCTTTTGTGAAGT
Source organism: Dromaius novaehollandiae (assembly GCF_036370855.1). Classification (NCBI taxonomy): domain Eukaryota; kingdom Metazoa; phylum Chordata; class Aves; order Casuariiformes; family Dromaiidae; genus Dromaius; species Dromaius novaehollandiae. The sequence goes on from NC_088117.1 coordinate 6,587,701, forward strand.
AGGAGGCAGAAGCACAGTGGTCACCTGCCTCCTTCCCATCTTTTCCCATCCTGTTCATTGCATTCACTGGCTCTTTGACATAACAGCAGTCTCTAGATTGGTACTTGTGTAGCACTTCACACAAGGGGGATTATAGGACAGAATTAAAATTTAAGCTCATGTTCTCCCTTGCACTTCACTGACAAAGCTGGAAGATGCCGGCACAGTCAACGCCATGTGGAGATCACTGAATCCCAAGAAAAGTGTCCCAGAACATGCACTGCTCTAAGCAGGACTAGCAAGTGTAGCATGTGTATGTGTGGGGAGGATGTTGCTGCCAATATAAAATAACTGTGTCAACAGCATTTCCGAAGGATATTTTTAGCTTACAGATTCAGTGTCTTTTGTGGGCTACAGTCAGACTGACACAATAGACTCTTAATGACTTCTTGGGGACTTCATTGTCTTTTTCTATACACAGCTTATTAATGTGCCCTCTATGCTACTCAGGGATGCAAGAGCCAATAATGACTTCAAAGAGGTCATTGTGGTCCAGAGCATCTGTACATAGGAATAAAAAATAAGCTGAATAAATACTCACCCACTAATCCACAGCACAATAGATTGTAATCAGTCTATCATGGTAAAGATTATTTTTTACAGCATCTTTTCATCCAAGGCATTTTCAGAACATCTTTTCATCCTAGCACTCTGTAGACATTATAAATTGATCATCTTAAGTCCTTTGACAGAGCAGAGAGGAGCAAAAGTGCCTTTAGTGGTTGGAAGTTGGGACTAGCTTGTGGCAAGTAGAAAAGTAGATAAAAAGCCTGATTTTTCTTTTTCTCAGGAGATTCTGTAATAATCCCACAAAAGCTGTGCTCCCTGGGCATTTGAGAGAGTGGGCATGTTTCTAAGAAAACCATGTGTAAAAGGGACAGTGCCCTGAGCAGCAGGCAGAAAACATCTTCTGCAACTTTCAGAGCAGTCCCATGATCAGTATGAAGCCACTGGCAGACGGATGGACCAAAATTAAACATGAGTAAATTACATTTGCCTGGATTAACATCATTGCTGTAGCAGTTGATTCAGCCCGGGATTTCCCAGAGACAGAGGAGTTTTGACCTGCTTGAATTCCCTCATCTTGTCCTTATGTCTAATTAACACACTGGTGACAAAAGTCAGTGGTCCCCAAAAGTGGTGGAAGATAGTGGCTTTGACATCTCCCTTCAAAGCTTATTTGCTGTTACACTGTGTGTGTTATATTTAGGCAGCGAATACTACCAAAGGAATTATATTCTGCTGCTCAGTCATGTACGTACCTTTTGAATTTTATGTTACAGGATTAAAGAAATATTGTAATGACAAAGCATTGCTGAGTAAATGACCAGAAAAGATTATTACTCAGTGAGTACATAAAAGACTAAGGTGGGGAGGAGCCAGCAACCCTTAAGGTGGAGATGGAACGGGAGGGTTGAGAATCTGACACTTGCTGTAACAGGAGGAAGGACAACTTTCTGGTGTGAGCTTAGGAAATCGTTAGAAATAAGTAAGTAACATATGAAAACAGAGCATAAAGTCCAGCAAAGGTCTTGCAGATGACTTTCCTTGCTCAAACCTGTCACGCAAATAGGGAAGTCCACTAAGAGCTCCAGGTGTCCAGTGAAAGTGCCAGGCGGTGTGGAGCAGGGGCCACAGCCACGTGCGTCCCCTTGCTGCCACAGCCCGCTCCTCTGGAAGCACGCAGCCACACGGAGCGGCTTTGCAGAACAGTACCTGCAAGATTCGTGAGACAGGGAGCCAATCTCTTCAGGCAGTCAGGACAGGGTGCTTATTTGTTTTCCATTTTGTAACAATCTTTGATAAATTTTCCAATCTGCGCTTGACCTGTGCTGTGGTGGAATAAAGATTTTTTTAGTCATTTGTTACTTGGTTTCTGAGCATGATTTCCAAAGCTGACACACATCCTTTCAAGTCAGTGAACCTCTACGTTGCTTCAAATCCCTTAGTTTTAAGTTGCCTGCTAACCTAGCATATGAAAGAAAATTCACTTGAGCTAAAGTGCGCAGCACATGTTCCCTTGGAAAGCCATGTCAGAGCAGTGAAAAGGTGTCTGACTCCTACTGTCACCCCCCCCCCCTTGCTGCACCCTGATTTTTGGACTCTGCTCTCCACGCAGCGTTTCTAGTTTTCCCAGGAAAAAAGTCCTTGCAGCATGCAGCAACAGGAAGCCGCAGTGCGCATCTCATAGCTTTTCTCACTGTGTGGGTCTGTATCCTGAGAGACCGGATTAGCTGTGTAACAGGATTCCTGGAAAGCTCACTCTACAGTGGTGTTTGAATGGAGTACCATAGCTCATAGGCAGTGATTTCTGGCAGTTTGTCTCTCCCGGAGAAAGTCCACTAGCTGTTGGCAGAAGTCTTCATATGAAATGATGCACCTGACTATCACTGCTCATACTACACCAGTGACTAATCCCAGCTCCTCCATAATCCACTGCTTTGGCCCAGGGAAATGCCTGTGCTCTCAAGTAACTGGAACAGGGACTCTAGGAAGCCCTGTGAGCTGCAAGAAGAGCTTTCTGCATTTGGTTGCTCAGGTATATTATTGAGACTATTCCTGTCTGATTTAATCTCCAGTCTGAACCAAAAAACTGACTCCTTTTGTGTTCCTGCTCCAAATCAGATAGGTGAAATGCTAACCATAGTGAAAAGAAAGGGAGATTTGCCATTGACTTTGGAGCTTTCGTGTTATCCCCTCTCTGCAGCCTGTTCCAACTTAAAGAGTTTTTCAGATAGACTGATAGTATAAAGAACTCAAGTGTATAGCGAAAATTTTCCTATCTACCTTCTGTTAGCCTATCCCCTAATATTATTTTAGCACTGTCTCTACCCATAATCACCAATGTATTTATCCCTCCCATTGTGTCACCAACCACAACGCACGTAGCTAAAACCTCAGCAGATTCCCTAGCCCTGCCAGACTCCTTTCTAAAACAGCCTTTCCTTGGAAAAAAACAAGCTAAAACCTAATCCAAGGCAAAAGATAAAGGAGTGAGCAGCAATCAAAAGCATGGAGTGTCCTCCCCTCCCTTCCTGCACCCATTGGCTAATTCACAGCACAACTTGCAAGATTGTACAGTGTCCAAACCGCTTTTACAAAAATAGCAGACAATTCTGTAAAAATAGAGCAAACTTCACCCCTGCTGAGTGCATCAGAAGAGACCACATCACAAAAAAAGTCAATGTTTTTGCCTTAGCAATGGTTTTCTCCAGGCAACTGTACTGCAGAAGAGCACAGCAGTATCCTCAAGCTCTTGTCTTAAATACCATTGCGAATCAATTACCTTTCAGGCCATAAACTTCACTTAAAGAGACAGAACACAAGCAGACATTTCCCAGTAACAAAAAAAAATTATATTGAAGGTTGAGCATCTTACGTGAAGTCTCTTCTGTGCATGGGTGTGGGTGGGAATTGAGATGGAAGGGGCATAAGGAAATTGTCTTAAACTGTATGATTTTTAAACAAAACACAAACATATTGATAGCAAAGTTAATCTCCAGAGCACAGGCAGCCAGTCACACTGGGGAAAAGGATGTCTGAAGGACAGGCAATAAGCACTTCCAAAAAAAGACCCAGGAGTGAAAAATCAGCTACCCCCAACCACCACCCTGTAGAAACCAGACATTTCCAATTCCAAGATAATTTGTAAAAAACAAATACAAATCATCCAATTCATTCCCTCATAGCAATAAATATTTAATGCCCAAATAATGAATCTTTCAATAAATATTTAATACTCAGACACCAACATATATGGCAGAGGAGAGCAGGTGCTCTAGTAATTTAAGGCAATTGAGTTTGTACAATAGTGGCTGGTGAGAGGACTGAATAATGCAAACTGGGATGAGGCAGGAAGAAAAGTCAAGTCATGGTGATGGTGTTTTGGGTCCTTGTAAGCTCTCTGTAGTGCAAGCAGGAGAGTGCCTTCAGTGGAAATGAGCTTAGCATAGCTCCTAGCAAATTTGTGGGGTTTTGTCTTCTGCCAAAGAGCTGCTACCTGCGGGCCAGGTTCATGGCAAAAAGCACATCTGTCATGTCCAAGCAGCAGGTGCAACACTGACTAGTTACATCCCAGGAAGCATCTGGCCACTAACTGGCATGCTCAGAGATTTAACACTACACTCCCTGAATCTGCCTTTCCAACCCTGAAAGAGACCTTTTTTCCATCAGCCAAATCTCCATATTGCAGCTACTGTAATGCCCATGCTTTCTATGTCACCTCTCTACTGCTGGAGCACATGGCCCCGCAAGCATGTTCTGCAGATCCTCTTCTTGCAGACAGAGCATCCAGCCTTTCCAGAAATTGGACTGTGAGCTATTACTGTGCTGAGAAGGTATCTGTTATCCTAGAACTGCATTAACGGGGGGTGAAATCTTCTGGCACAGTAATGCACTCTGATGGCTGGACTAAATATGAATGCTGAGATAACACTGCTACCTTAAGGCAATAGGAAAATGGGGAGATGCTTTGATTTCTCCAGCTTTTGGTAAGGAAGGTCTATTTCTATTCTATTCCTTACTCTAACTAGATCAGTATTGGTGCAGGAGGAAGGGGAACAGGGGCTTCCTAGGTGTCTAAGTGACTTAAGTGACTGCTTAACTTTCAGAGTGTATTTATTTCTGCTGCATATCTAGAAACTACAGTGATATGGACTCAGCAGAGTCTGGAGGAAGGACTGATCCTCTCTTTTAAAACCTGTAGCTGCCCTGAAAACAAAAATGAGGTGGATAACATGAACACAGTGGCTTTTGAAGAGAAACAACTCCCTCAGCCTTATTTTGCAAATAGTATGTGCTAGGAGCAGCAGGCGCTGGGAACAGAGGGAGGTGCCCCTGGTCATTCTTACCGTCTTCTTTCAAGGCTGGTCTTTCAGCAGATCCAAAAGACTCACATATGAGTACTATCAACCCTCAAGTCAAATCCACCCCACAATTAGCCCATCCACACCAGAACATCTCCTTTTGGCTCATGACAGAATAAGCTCTTACACACCCAATGGCACATCAAGCCAGGCACATGGACTTACTCAGCAAGCTGGGGTTGCCACTTACTTAGCAGCAGTCCCATAATCCTGTGCAGCCTGGGGTGCCTGAAGATGCTTCAGTCCGTAAAAGACAGCACCAGACACCATCCGCAGTGGGAAGCAGCTGACATGTGCCCCCTTTTCTCTGAGGATCGGCATTGTTCTGCTAATGCATCTCCACTTGGCTCTCTCACTGTTTTCTCCCCTGTGGAGAACTTACTCTCTATCCATGCTAGGTGGCTTCCTCAGTATTTCATCATGTAATGCTCTGGGTGGTAAAGAAACACCTTGCCTGATTAACTCCCCAGCTGCTGAAGTGGGAATACTGAGTTCCCTGTGGATGTTGCAGGTTGTCTGTGATTTGCGGGACAGATTTCTCTGGCAGGCCAGTTTGTGTTTGCTGAAGCAGTTTTGAAGCTCAGCTGAAGGATGCGTGAGTGGCCAGGAGTATGGATGCTATGTTTGGATAGGGCTGGCTAGTGAGAGGGAAAAGGATAAAAGTTGCTTTGAGATGCTGGCTTAAACATTTTTCTTAGTGCCCACAATGCAGAATTAAACCTAACAATGTGAACCCAGACACCCCACCTTAAAAATTATCACTTGTCAGCTGAGACTCCATGCCTGCTATCATGCAAACTCCTTGACTATGGCAAATGTAAGGTAATTCACCCTGGTTTACACCCTAGTAAAAGAGTTGCACTGCACGGCATTTGCAATGGGCTCTCAGTTACACATAGTTCTTGTAAAACAGCTAACATGGTAACTCTGCAGCCACAACTTGACAGTGTATCACAGCCTCATTCTCTTTCCATCTGGGGAAGAATCACATATTCGAAAGCAAAATTCATAGCTGTCTTGGAACCCAAACATAAAAGCTCATTAAGCAGCTGGTGATATACTATTGCAAGCTGGATAGGAAGGTCCTGCAATGCACAGTCCTTCCTTAACCCCTAGAAATAGCTGAAGATCTTTAGAGTGATTGTCTGAATATGCAGTGCTTTCGGACTTAGACCCTTCTTCCTCAGTATAAAGTTCTCTAGCCCTTACCCAGTAAAGAATAATGGAGTCAAACAGAAAAACAGAAAAATAACAAACTTCTAGGACCATGCTTTCATCTCATCCCTGCCCTTCATTGCAGTAAAATTGTGCAACCCATGACCACACCACTGAAGATGGAAAAACTATGGTGCTGGGGAGTGCCAACAAACAGAGCATTGCCAAACATAACCGAAACTTGCAACACAGGGATTGGGTAAATAAGATTTGGATTCCTTGGGGAAAATCAAACTATGCCCCCTTTCAGGGGGTGGGGAGGGTCAACTGTAACCTGCTAAAAAACATGAGTGGAATTTGCTGCCTGAATACCATGAAGCTTTTTGCCAGCATTTGAAATTTAACTGAAACAAAGCAGCTCGATGTACACCTTCAGGGAAGCTAGCTAAAGCATGTGCAAGCTCCTTCTTGTCTAAGGGTCCACTAGAGATCAATTAAACCAATTCCCTGCTTTCAAAGCAATGGAGGCCATTTATTCCCTGTAGCAGACAAATGCTGCCCTGGCAGAAGATAACTAAGTGGATTTAGTACATGCTTTCCCTCCTGATCCTTTCACCAGCCCTGCTCTATCCCCACACTCTGGCCAGACAGAGAGCCTCAGTCTTCTGTACTGTCAGCTCATCTCCCCTTTTATTAGCCTGTATCAGAGTGTGCTATCTATCCTTGTCCATTAGGAGCACAGAGGACTTTAGTGTCACACGCTCGCACACGCTGTGTTTGCTGACCCTTGCAGAGCTCCAGTGCTGCCCACCCCTTCCCTTTTTTGCCAGCTCCATGCATACTCTGTTGTCCTTGTCCTGAGTCTTTCAGCCCATAGACAATGGAGAGCCCCTTTGGCTGTGTCTCTGTTCTTGGGGTAGTCCTCAATATCCACTCAAAATAGTTCAGAAGCAGAGACTTTCAGCTGCTGTAAATTGGCGCTAGAGTGGAGCTTTGCCCATTTCCATCAGTGGTGGATCTCGTGATCAGTCTGGATCCTGATACAACTGCTTAAAATGCCCACCATCTGTCTATACGCTGGGTTTCGTTTCACCCCGTTGCGTAGGGCCCAATTTACAAATCTCGGTTTGAAATCAACATCCAAAGTGAAGGAGAGTGAAAGGAGGTATCTCTGCATGTGGCATAGGGCTGTTCTTTTGCATCTGGCCCATTTTCTACAACTCAGTCTATCACAGAAACATGAAACATAAATGGTGCTACTTGTTTTCCCAAACTTGTGTCATGCAACAGCCTCAGTGGGAATTATCTTCAGTGGTGGAATGGGACAATTATCCAGCTAACGAAGCACATTTTCCTTTTTCTTCTCCACCATAAAGCTGCATGGAACCTGACTCTCCATCCAGCCACGCAGAGAAAGAGTGAGCGCTTTCAGAATGGGCCCCCAATCAGTAGTGGTGAACGCACTTAACACGCCTGCTGGAAAATGAAATGACTGATACCATGTAATTAGGCCTTAATTATTTATCATTTTTGTTTAATTATTGCCACTTGGAAGTTAACAGGTTATAAAACTCTTGGGCTGTGTGTATTAAATGTTGGTAGATTATTAGCACGTAAGTGCCATTTCTGAATGTTAATGAAATATCTGTGAAAAGCCCATGGTCGGAGGCACTCCAGTATTTCACGGCCATCGCACCGGGGAACTACAGGAGCTTAAGGCTAATTATGCCTTGCAGGCAGGGCCATGGACAGCAAAAGAAGAGCAAAAGTCGAAAGTACCATCACTAGTTTGCACACAGATGCACAAGGCCTCTTTTGCCTTTTCCTTATGTCATCTGCCACAGAGGGCAGGTCCTGCAGAAAATGGTCCTGCTGCAGAGTGGAACAGGTCTGCGCTTGGGTCTGCCTTAAGCTTCTTCATGGTGGCTGTAGTGGTGGGATAGGTTTGTGTGGTCACTATTGTTAAAAAAGATAGTTTGGGATCAGGTTATCTGTACCCATGTGCTGGGCAAGGTAAAGATTGATCAGAAGAAAATGACAAGATGAAATAAATATTCTCAAAATGCAATGGTAGATTTTGCAAGGGAGTGACCATGTGGAATGAAACCTGATTGCTGCTGGTTATTACTGGTTTTAAGATTTTGAAAATTGAACTTGAAACATACTGATAATGCACAAGGAGCAATGAAACATCTCTTCTATTTCAAAATGTGTCCCTAAAAATAAAAAATAAAAAAAGGCATTTTTTTCCCTGTTTAAAGCACTAAAATGAGGAACAGTTATCCTTCTTCTATGGATGCACAAAGGCCCATTCTGTGAAACCTGTAGTATAACCAAATCCAAGCAGAATCTAAAAATATCCCAGAAACATTTGCACATCCAAGCCTTTAGTACTGACCAAAGACCCACAGGAAGCCTGTGGTGGAGCAAGGCTTTGACCCTGCTTCCCTTTCCTTAGACTCATATCTCAAATGAGGACCAAGTCTGCCTCTACTGAACATAACCCTAAACCTCTCTGCTTGCCCTGAAGTGACATTCCTCCCAGGTCTGCACCTCAGCTGGTTTCCCCATTGCTCCTTACCCTTTCACAAAACACAGGTTTGGCAGGGACATCTCCGCACTGCTCCTGTCCTCAGTTCTTCCGTGCTGTCTCCTCTCGTGGCCTGGGCGCAAACTAATGCCAAGGGATTTGCCTTCAGACACCAGTACTACACCCGCACTGCTACTACCAGCTGCCAGTTCCTAAATTATAAATGGAAGGATATTTCATCAGAGCATTAAAGGGTAAGAAATGTCATTTTGTACTAACCAAAACTTTCAGGAAGAAGACAGGCCATAAATTATTTAGGCAAAAAGTCACATTTTATTCTGCAGGATAGTGTGATGGGGGAAAAAAATGTATGTTTTCTTCCCTCTCTGTGGGGAGGAAAACTGCAGAGGAGAAAGAACTGCTTGTTCATCTAAGTGGCTCCCAATGACCTCCCTGTTCTCTCTAGTATTATGGGACTTCACCAAAATGTTTTTTCCTGGGCATACGGAGAGATAGTTGGATGTCTGGTCTTCATTTCTCTTGAAAGGATAGGCCTAAGGAGTTTCAGAAAGTTTTTCTTGCTCTTGTTGTGAGAACAGGCTTTTTGCTCAAGGAAAATGTAGCTAATAGCCTGACCTGGAGCACCCCTTCTAGGGGATGGCTCAACCTGTCCACCCTGGAATACCCTGGCCTTCTTCAAGCTGCTTCATCCCCTTTGCATTTGAGTAGCCACAAGTCTCCTTCTTTCTCAGAGAATCTCTTCAAAATGCTCTTCAGGACACTTGCCTGAAGTTCAGTCAAAATATCCCCTTCTTTCCACCTGCTTCCAAACTGGTCTCGTTTCTGTGGCAGAAGCTACATTCGAACTGTATTCAAACGAAGCCTTTGTTTGAACTGGCTTCACAAATCAGGCCGAGATTTCACCTTTCATCTCCTCCTCCCCTCTTCTTTCCCTGCCACTTTTGTGATGTGGACAACTCACCTCTGCAAGACCTTCTGAGGCCCCTTTCACTCATGCCTGGGAAAACACCTTGACCTCCCAGAAAGGTGTCAGTCTCATAAACATTAAAACCCTGCTCTGATTTTCCCCCTCCCAAAAAGAGTTAGATGGCCGAGATTATTTTTAAATCCAACCAGAAGATTAGCATCTAATTTCATCATTTCTGCTCTGCCTATGAAAGATGGGCTGGGGAGAAAAACGTTACTTTTTTTTCCTATTTCAACCCTGCACCAGGCTAATTAAGAAGCCGAGGTTAAAAAGCTCATCATAAACTGAACAAGTTCCAACCCAATTTCATTAGAATGCCAGGGTTTCATTGATTTAGGCAGGATTAGCTATTGTGAAATGGAAATGATGCCATTAGACACATCTCCCCCTGCCTCCTGCTTCTGCCCCCCTCCCCATGCATGCACATGCATCCACCTCTCTCACCGAGCCCGGCTGGCATGCTCAGCTGAGGCACAAAGCTGGCTCATTTCGTTACGGAGAGTTTAAGCAAAAGAGCCAATCAGCGTTTATTCGTCTGGCTGCAGCTGGAGTCAGCTCGTCAAACGAATAAACAGGATTTTCATGGAGGGTTTTGGCCAACATACCACATTTTACTTCAAGTTGACTAAACAAACCTGGGCTGTGTTTCCCTGGAGGAGAGAGCAGGGCGGATTCGGGAAGCTGGGGACATGGTGCCCAGTGGAGAAAGGGCACCTTCCCCATCCCGCTGGCCAGGGGCCAGGATAGTGCTGCCAGTACTGCCCCTGCCCCAGTCGGGGCTGGCCGGGAGGGAAGGGTTTGGGGCCAGATGTCCTCTGGAGTCACAGCAGCCACTCAGGTGTCTCCTCACGAGTGACAGGAGGGATTAGGCATGCTGCACTGAGGCGCTCGTTCACCTCCCCAGGCTCTTTATCCTCCTCCAGCCCTTCTCCCCGCTCCATCCTCTCCTCTCTCCCAGGCAGTGGTTTCACCCTGGGGAGGTGCAGCCTGCCTGCAGCGTGCTGCCACAGCAGGAATCAGGGCAGGCAGGAAGATCTGGCCCTGCAAGTAGAGACCCCCGTACAGCAGGGCCAGGAGTTGCCATACTTTCTATTGGGCCAAAAAAGGCAAAGCAAAAGCAATTCACTAAGGAAGGGGAATGGATGCATTTGGGGGAAAGAGTAGAAGAAAGGGGTAGCTGGCTGAACAAGAAAAAGGGAGGAGTAAATTTGCATGTACAATCTTCCCAATCTGTGTGAAAGTGAGAGCAAAATACTTCTGGAAAATGCAAATACAATCTTGGCCCAGGGGTTAGTCAGGCGTCTATGGAGAGGATAGTTCACACATCCCAAACCTGTGCTATCACAGTTCCATGTGTACACAACGTCTGGGCAGCAGTTTGCGGATGTACGGAGTAGGGCAGAATGAACTTGGTTCATGAAGGGGAGTGCTGCCAGGTCAGCTTCAGTTCTAAAAAGGGGGTAAAACACTCACCACAAAACGATCCTGTTTATCTGAGTTTTTACTGCTGGTCTGTCAGCTCCACTCCAACACACAAAAAGATGAGCACTGAAGGATGCGTTTCAACACAGACCTGCAGTGGTGGTTGAGCTGTTGGAGGGTCCCACCAAGATCACTGGGCTAACTATTCTGAAGTTTCTCTACTTCTGCTTCAGAGACACAGAGTGTGAGCCCTCCAAAAACTGGATGATTTATTATTCATTGATTCTGCCCACAACTGCTAGAGAACTTGATCTCCGTGGTATCTATGTGTAATACTCACATTTACTCAAAGTTTTTCATTCAGTTAGTCCCCAGAACGAAAGAATAGCCACAGTTCCTTGTGTTAATTGGCCTCTTGGACAATAATAGAAAATTATTGAGGGGGAAAGGCTCCATTTTTATCTAAATCCTGGAAAATTGATCTCTCCTAACCAAAAAGGACTTATAGAAAATGAACACTCCCAGTGATGTCAATTATCTTCCACCAATTATCTCTGGAGACTCATTTCTCACAAGCCCTTTCAGTTTAATCTGAGCAGACCTGTCCCTTTTCCATCAGACAGTGCAGGAACATGGAAGCAATTAGTGAAACTGGAAAGGCAGCTCGGGTAAATGCACCCAACATATGGATAACATTCAGAATTCAGTGCCTCAGGGAGGTTATCGAGACAAAGAATCTACCAGGCTCCCTTTTTTATAAGAAGGTTAGCTGAAATATGAAATAATAGCACCAATTGCCATGTGAGCTAGCACACAAGAATGAGATCTCAACTCAGGAATAAGTCTGCTGGGCCTAAAATGGTGCTTTCCTTCTCCAGTGTGGGCAGTGTATGGCTGGCTAAATATATTATGTGATGTTTAGGAACAGGGTGTGGGTGAAGGATTGACTGACACTGTTTCTTCAAACCACTGGATATTACCACAGGATATCAGAATAAATCAGCCTGTATAAATGAACAGTATAGTAGGACAGGTTAAACCTTTGTATAACTCAAGAGATTTGAAGGGGCTTTGACCAGGAAAAGATTTGGTTATCTGTACATCAAAGCAGTGGCATGTTCCCCCGCAGAGACTTTCACCCTCCCTTGCAAAGACTTAGGGCTTCCTCCTTCCCCCCATGCTCAGAACGTCAGTCTTAGTGGTTTTATCTCCAGAGCTCCAGGAATACATCCTCTGTTGCTGTGCGACTGTATTCTCCAAGGATCTACTTTGTAAGATATCTTTTCTGTCCCATTTTCCATTCTGAATGTCTTTAGGTGTTAGTCAGTTTATAAAAATAAAATAATACTACACGTTAGAGTATCTGAGCCATGTGTTTCTTTCCCCAGACTAAGTTTCTAGAGCTCTTCATTGGTCTTCTCTTTCTGTAAGCTGGTCTGAATAAAGTATTTCTGTATTATAATTTCTCAGCTTTCCCAGGACCCTTCTAGCTAGAGAGGAAATACAAACTAAAAGGGTAAGGAGGTGATAAAGGCACTTGATTTCTCTTGCTGGTTTTCACACCCATCTGTGCTTTGCAGATGGGTCTCTTTTTCCTCTTTCTTTGCTCAGCCTCCTGCTTAATTTATACTTTAAACTTCACAGGTCAGGAATTTTATCTAACTAGGTGTTTTACACACGGCCTAGTTCAACAAGGTCTCAACCTTGGTTGTGGCCTCTAGACACTATCACACTACAGATACTAAATAATAAGTACTTTCATGCATGCTGCTGGGTGTTGAACGAGACATCTGTCTTAGCTCATTAAATGCAGCACTTCTGTGTTTTTCCAGGGAAGTTTCACCTTGAGAGAGACCTCCTCACTCCCACAGTGAGTCAGAAAAAGGAGGAAGATGTAACCAAAGCTAAGCAACAAACACCTCCCATACGGAGGAAAAACATGATACGGCATCTTGGTCCATTCCTTTACTCCCCTTTTGCCCTTCCCTTTTCTCTAAACAACCAAGCTTCTGAAGGAGGAATTACCTCCTTCAGATCAAAGCAGAGGATAACCTGACTATTTCTTGCAGAGAAGTAATAATTAGGGCACTAGAAAGATGCAATCTGCATACATTATTGCAAGTTATGCCAACAGAATGTCAACATTTGTGTCATAAGTAATCTTGAGCAGCAATTACTCCAAGCATTGGTCTGGAATCCAGAGACGACGTCAGTGGTTCTAATTACAGGGGAGCTTCTCCTCCACTGGAGGATGGACAGATTACGAAAAAGGATCACGGTGCAAAAGAGTAGACCACTGTGAATATGGGGCCGAGGAAGCTCCTAATATTTTAAAAGAAAGACGCTTGTGTCCTGCTACTGGAGAGCTGGACATTGGGTGAAATAAATCAATGAGTTGCTTGATCTCAGCTTTGTCCATGGGTGATGTTTTCCTCACAGCCAAGATGTGTATCAGGAGGGAAGATCCTGGAACAACAGTCACTAAAGATACCGTGACTCATGATTTAGAAGTTTTAATTCCTCATCAATGGGAGAAGACACCTTGACAGTAAGATGAGCAATGCAATAACAGAATTCTGTAGGATTTCTCAGTCCTTGAAGAGTAAATCCAAAGCATTAGAATCAGGATGTTTCAGTAGTACAGTGTGAGGATCCAGTGTAGGCAAAGCTGTGATAAAAATCCTATTTGAGGCTCCTTTTGATTTCCCTGCTCATTGCCTCTAAGTGTTGGTATCATTCGCTTAAAAAATGCCTGGTATAGCACTCTAAATGCAGTGCTAAACTGGTATAGAAAGTAAGATGATCGCAGAGCTCATAACAAAACATTTTCCCCTTCAGTTCACCCTGCCCACCCTTCCTTCAGGGAAAGGAGAAGAGATAAAAATCCTATGAAATTTCCTGGGGAATCTCTTAGTAACTTCATCTTGCAAGAAGTGTTATTAATCTCATTAAGTGCACAGCTCTGTAATGAATGGGCACTGTTTCTCTCCCAAAGAAAGGGAATCGCTATTTCAGCTCTGTAAGACTAACTGGAGAAATATGTATCTATTCATCATGACTCCATTCAGTCATAGCTGCACATGCTCACACTTGCCTGCAGCAAAGGAGACAGGACTTGCACCAAAATTTTCTACATTGCCCTCTTCCCAATCTAGAAACTTGGAGTTTGATCAGAAATTTTGCCTTAAGAATAGTTCCTGAAAAGCTGCTATCAGTGATGGGAAGACCAGCTGAAATAAAGATAAGCCTTTATTATCTTTGCTATTTTTAATGGACAGTTGAAAAAATCATCCTATGGTGTTTGAAACATAACTTTTGATGACTTCTGAAACAGGAGAAGCATAAGATAGTTATTTTCCTGATATTACTAACGTCTCAAACCCTAAACTACTTCAAAATTCAAAGAAGAATCCCCAGGATTTTTATTTCCTGAAGGAAAATTCATGTATTTCAGTATTTTTACAAACTCAGCTTTTAAATGCTGCTCTTATTTTTTTTTATCTTTATAGAGGGGTATATGAGATACAGACAAGATTTTGGTTAGGACGAATCCTCTGTCTGCCCATTCTGTGCTGACTCCGAGTGCTTTGCTAACATGCTCTGCCTTGCCTTCTGAATAAACTGAAAGCATCATTTATTGTCTATTTTCACTCCCCACCTTCCATGAATTCGCTTTCTACCCTGTGAATTTGTGGAAATCTTCAAGCCCTCCCCCCCATCACTCATTTTCCTCTTCTACTTCTGGAAGCGCTACGATAATCTAAACCTCCAGCTGTCTCTTGACAGCATATGCCCACCACCTCCCTCTGAGGATGCTGGTGAAAACTAGTGAGCTGCTCTCACTTCTGCTGAAAACCCTTTGGTTCAGTGGGCAGAATCAGGCCCCAGAAGATGATCCTCTTCAGTTACTCCCCACTGAACCCCAAGCATGTGTCACCCAGTCTCCACAGTCTGCTCAGGACGGTCTCCGATCCCCGTCACACCGAGCTCACTGTGTTTCACACACATGCCTGCAAACAGGAGCTTTCTTGCCAGGTACAGCAACGCTCCAAGGCCCTCACGCCTCCCCAAGGCCTGGAGCTCACAAAAGTTGCATTTTGTCTTAATACTCTGTCATTAAGTGGAGTTAAAAATAAAGCCTGTCAGAGCCTCACAGCCTGCAGGGAAAAGGATATTAATTACAGCAGGCAGAAAGTGGAGAGGAGCTGCTGTGAGTGAGAAGTCCTCCTGCTGAGCTGTCACCTTCTCTGTGTCACCAGCGGAGCTCTGCTTCGGTTCGCACGCAGAGCAGAGGCTGGCCCTGATACCTGAGAAACGGCAGGATGGGAGGAGCCAGAAAAGGGATTTTGTTGCTGACTCTGACATGCTCCCTGGCACTAGCATCCCTGCCTGCAAACCAAACCTCTGTGCGGCTCAGCACGGGGAAACGGAGCACGGGCTGAGAAAAGGGCAGCAGCTGCAGCTACAAGGGGAGACCAGATTCAGGGACCAGAACTAAGATTCATTGCTAAAGCCTTCAATACTTGGGATTTCAGTTATCGGGACAAAGTGGGCCATTAAGGCCCAAGCAGACAGTAGACTCAGCAGAAAGTGGCACCCTATTTTCATCCAAGATGTATGGAAAGAAGATTGAGCTGCCAAGAGAAGACAGAGACCGAAATATCAGCACCACTTCCATCTGATAGCTTCTTAGCAAAGGAGATCTGTAGTGTTGCATTTCCTTTTCTTCTAATGGATAGATAGATATTACAGTATCCACCTCCTGCTCCAAAGTCAGGTTTATTCCAGACTGCTCAGCTCTTTGGAAAAAGTGTTTTTAATGCAGATACATTCAGTATTGAAATATATATTTAGTGTCTCTCATATGTTTAGAGGGAAGAATATGGTATTTATTATTTTATTCTTGCCTGAGTAAGACATTATTTAGTGTGGTCAGAAGTGAAACAGGAGGCTTATCTCTACTTAAGGTCACTCCAGGTTGGATTATAAGGCTGGAATCCAGATTTGCCACAAGCAGCCAAAACCTTTAGGCCTGCCTGCAGAGTAGTGGGTGGAGGAGCAGCTCCTGGCTGCATGGGAAGGTGTGCTAGATTTAACCTGCTAGTGAAACAGGTAAATAACTCATTCACACTCCAGTGCCATACAGGGTGATGCTGAGATCAGCATGATGCAGAGGGTTGATGAAGCTGTCTAGGCCAGACTCGTGAGGTCATCCAGACAGATGTGTTGTACTGAGCAGTTCATCTCTGCAGAAATCATGTTATCTGTCTTCCTGCAGGGAAGTGGACAATCTAGATTTGCGGCAGGCTAGTACTCTGGAACAAAGGCACCAGAGCAGTGATGCTACTAACATCAGCTGGTAGCCTGAACCCATGAACATAATGGCACATCATCCTCCGCTATTACTAGGTTACGTTGCCTTCCCCTATCTTGGTTCAGGCTGTCACATTCACCATATCTCATAATTTGCCTGCTGTTGTCCATAAGCTCTTTCAGCAACAACAACTGATCTGTAGCCACTTCATAAACCTTTTCTCCCATGTAACTGAGGGGTTCCAACAACTGCAGAAACTGGAAATGGAAGTTTCTAGGCTGCAGAGGATATGAAAATGCATCTGAGTGAAGAGAAAGGAGCAGATACAGCCCCAGCTGTAGCTTCAGCTGGTAGAGTAGTCTTGTGTGATGGAGGGTAAGGGAGACGCCAGAGGATCCAGCATTCCTGAGAATGGGCCTCCATGGTCTGAATTACCCCTGAACTTCACTGGAGGGGACAGCACAGGGAGCAAAATAATAAAACTAAATAAAACATTGTGAATTGCTGTTTGAATCTTTAGCTGGATGAATCAATCACGCTGACAGTGCAAGCTCTTCTGATGGGAAGGTTCCCGGTGCCATTGGCTGAAGGGTAACGGCAGGGGGATGGTGCTGTATGGATGCTGCTGTGCCAGGATGTACTGGCATTTACTTCTCCTTTGTCAAAGCCTGACTTTGCCCAACAAACCCATTGACAGAAAGCAGCTCTGTGCGCCAGGGTCTGACAAACTTGGCAAGGGATCTCCCTCTATTAGAGAAGACTTGAGAGTTCACTTAGAGGGCACTACACCATCCCAACCCCATCTGCAAAACAGCCCTCCATTGCTCCTCTCAGAGCACTGCTGTGGAGAGAGGGAAATGAAAGAGAAGAAAGGAGTTAAGGCACATAGGCTGGCCCTTGAAACCAGCAGGAAAGAGGAAGTGAAAGAGCTTAATTAATGGCACATCAGAGTTCCCCAAGATGTGTGTCTAACAAGGCCTTTGCCTGGCACTTTAGCTTTACTTGTGAGAAGTTAACTCAGGCAAAATACAAGCAGAAGGCTGCGTGAAAACAGGAGGCAGCATGAGCAGATACATCCTGATTTAATTCTAGCCTTTGGATGACAGCCCTCCATGCCTCCTCCCCACTACCACCTTCTCAGGGACATGCTTATTACAGCTATTTCAAAGTGAAGAAACAACTGGCTAAAATATAGGGAGAGATTCAGTTTTATCACGAACAGCAAATGAATGAAGCAGGGTCAGAGTGTTGACTTAGAAAATTACAGTCTTCCTGGCTCCTGAATAAATCCAGACGCGGCACCCTATGCCACTCAGCTTTTACAGAATTTAATTTAGAGCAATTGATTTATCTGCTGTGGACAGGTGGACTCTATAAAGAATTTTTAGGGCAGAATTTACGGTGGTTTTATGGTGTGGTGAGCAAAAGAGCAACAGGAGCTTGACAGGCCTTTCCCAATTCCCATGGGCTGCCTCTCCAAGGCGAGCAAGGCCTACTGGCAGCGAGACCCAAAACCAGCCAACACTGGCAGTGGAGGGGAGCCAAAGGTGTCTCCAAGTGAGGAAGGTCAGGGTTTGCAGGGCTTGTTGGACATCACGCAACACAGGTGTGGTGCTTTGGTTTATTGGCCCTGCCCTAAAGGGCCAGGCTTTCTTTTGCATAGGTCCTCCATCCACTTGGAGTCAAACTTGTGGGGTGGGTTTGTCAAGGAGAGCTATTAAGGGGAATGTGTCTGGGGCCTGGATGCATGCAGAAGCCGGAGTTGGGGCAGAATTCACTAGCTGAGCAGGAAACATCCTTAGGAAGATCTTTCCTCAGGAACTCTTCCTTGTCACCTTCTTTTGAGCTCTGGGTTTTGAACTGTCAATGCTCTAAAGTCCTTCTGCCTCTCTGTGCTGTAGCTGGGGTCAGCAGATGCCAACAAGCTGAAGCCCCTCTTGATGTTATTTTTTTTAGTAACAATAAAAAAGGGAACTTTAAGTAGGAAGGCCTCTTAGGACGTCTCATGAGTTTGACAACTGCTGATTTCAAGGACAAATTGTTATTCCTATCTTAGGCTTTGGCTTCAGAGAGTGCATCTAAGCTTCAGGGCACAGGGTACTCCAGCTTCTATCCTTTCTGGGTTTAGCTGGGTCTCCCTAGCACACAGCAGCTGGTCTATGTTTACTGTGCTTCATGTTTTACAGCTCCTTTGGGCAGCTGATGAGTGAGGCAAACATCCTTGTAAATTCTTCCCAGCTGAAAGGGTTAATTGGAATAATCAATAAGTAACAATGCCCTGATTTCTGGGCTTGATTGACTTTGAGCAGCACAGCCAGTGTTTGGATGTGAAACAGCCACAGCTGTGAAAGCAGCAATTGTTTCCTGTGAGTCAGCGAGAACCAGTGCCCCAGCACATGCAAGCGAGTGATGTCTCCTCAGTGAAACCTAAAGCTGAGAACCTGATTCTGCTGCCTACTTTGGCAACACTGCTGCTCTCAGCTCCTCACTCACTCAAATCAAATCTGTCTCTTTACAGCACTAGGGCTAGAGGAGAGCATTTGTTTCCCTTCCTAAACTGCTAGATGATAACAATAATATAGATCATCATTAGATCTCCAAGCACCTTACAAAGAAGGTCATTGTTATTTACCCATGTCCCTGCCAAAGAAACTGAGGCACAGGAGAAGCAAAGCAAGTTGCTTGATTTTATTTAACAGTCTGGGGAGAAATAAAAATTCAGATTTGCAGCTTTGAGACCTCCTGTTGTCTGTACCAGAGCATATACCCCAAACTAGAAACCTGGCACTGTACAAGCTAGTCAGAGATACAGAATAAAGGTTACACTAATTCTAGGGGTCAGAAAATGAAAAAGTAGGGTAAGGACTGAAACATATGAAGTCTCAGACAGCATCTATCTTTCTTCAAGGCCTCTAAGGAGCTGAAGGTGCCACTGAGGGAGTC
This sequence comes from Dromaius novaehollandiae, assembly GCF_036370855.1. NCBI lineage: Eukaryota > Metazoa > Chordata > Aves > Casuariiformes > Dromaiidae > Dromaius > Dromaius novaehollandiae. The sequence continues at coordinate 6,606,957 of NC_088117.1, forward strand.
TCTGTGCAGAGATTTATAGGCTGAGTGCCAAGAAATAGAGATGAAGTTGCAGAACACTTCTTCTGTCAGGGGATGTTACTGGCTTTCCTGGCCAACCTGTTTCTGCTCCAGTGAAGTGGTCTCTTACATGACCCTCAAACCAGAAACAGCTCCAACAACTGGGAGTATGAAAAGGTGTGTGCAAGTCTCTGACCTACCTCAGAGAACTAGTAAGGATCATGTACCCTTTAGTGTGAATGGAGAATCTTCCCTAAACATCAGTGTCTGAAGGTCTCAGAGCTCTCACCTCACTGCTGAGGACCCCAAAAGAGCTACCTGCCTTGTGCAGTGTCTGATAGTTTCAAGAGCTACGAAAATTTCCAACCCAGGTTTTGACCCTCCTTTGCTTGAGAGTCTTGGCCTTATTTAGCTTAGATGATATCTCTACATGGAAAAGAAATTATGACTGCAAAATGCTGGTATCTGTGAGCCCAGCTAGCACACAGTAAGATTAGTTAATGTGTCATACAGAGCGGGTCGGGTACAGGAGATACAAAGCATCTGTGCGAGCTCTTCAAGAAAGCAACAAAGAAAAAACAAAGCATTAATGTGACCCAAGAGCAGATTACTCATGGGTGTTTTTCAATTACAATAAACTATTATAAAAGGAAAATGTTCTCTTATTTAAAATAAATTTCATCAATTTATAAACCTTTCCTTATTTAAGAAAAACACACAATACAATACAAACTCCATCTGGCTCTGTTTAGACTCTAGACCTTTATGTTTGTACAGCTAGAAGCCATCAATTACTATGTCAAGACCAAGCATTTCAAGGACCTGGACACAGGAAATGGAAAGGAGGGAGGGAGTACAAACAGGAGCCTTGAAAGAGTTGTAATTAGTAATGTGGTAAATGATCAACCTGGGGATTATTAAGCATCCAGGTTTACAGAGACCACAGTGCTTTGCTGGCTCTGTTGCAAAGCTAAAGCTGTGAGGCCACAGATGTGGAGAGGGGTGCAGAAAAGGGGCACAAAGGGATTTTCCTCTTTGCTTTTGGAAGTCACCTTAAGTCAAACACATCTTCCTCCAAAGGGCAGTGCTAAAGCCACAGCTGTAAACGTGGCATAGATTTCTAATTCACAGACTGGGAGGTATTCCAGTAACCCCTTTGTGCTACATCCATGTGGGTGAGGAAAAGTCAGATCTTCCTGAGGCAGCCGCAAGCTGGTCGCAGGCAGCAGCTACTGCCAGGTTCAAAGTATGTATGTCTGAGCAGGGCAGCTTCAGCTCCTTTTCGGTCAGAAAACGTGATCCTAGGCAAGGTTTGACTCAAGAGCCTTAGGAGAAGGATTTATATGGCCTCAGACCAACATTTTGAGCAGAGGACTGGGAAGGAAGATGCCTGACAGGCACAGACACTGAACCTAAAAATGATTTCCCTTCTCATCCTTTCCAAAGACAGGCTCTAGCACAGCTCACAGGTGCCAGACTTTTGTGCCACATTTCCCTCTTGCGATCAATCCATTAAAAGATATCAAACTAGTACAGTTAAAAATAAATATGCCTCTAATTCTTATGTTAGAGGCCTAGGCTGTAAAGGTCTGGCACTAAATACTAGCCACCAAGGCATACTAACGGTTGTTACACCAATGAACAGCAGAAGAAGACAGTGAGCTAATTTTGCCTATGCCCTCACTGCCAATAGAGGAGGAGGATGGGGGGGGTGTTATGTCCATACTCCCCTGTCCTCAGTGTGAAGCAGGACTGTTGCAAATTTGTACTCCTGGCTTTCTTAGCTGCACAGGAAATGTGCATACTCTCTCAGGTGCATATTAAACACAGCTGAGCTTCGAAGGGGGTATTATTAGCATGGTCAGCCATGCAGTTCTGTCATTTTAATAACAATCTGGTGACTCATCCATCCCATTAATTTAACATTAAAAAAAAAGTGCGGGTCAGATACTCTCATTTACCTAAGTTAAATTAAAAAAGAAAAAAGATTTGTTTGGCTTTAACCAGAAAAATCCTTCTACCCCATGAAAAAGGCTTTTTTATCCACAGCTATCATTTGCCAGTTTGCAATATTACGATAATTGTTTTCCGTGTACAAAACTGAGACACTTGGAAGCATGAAACTGAATACTAAAGACGTTCCTCCCATTACTGATGTGTATTCCAGCAACACGGAGGGACCCTCAGCCCTGAATCAAGACTCTGTTGTACTAGGCATCTCTAAACGCAGAACAAAAAGACAGTGCCTGCTTCAAGGAGTTACAGGCGATGTATGGCCTGGCAATGAGGATCACCATCATCTAGCTAACTGCAGGCATTGACCATATAATAAGCACTTGCTGGACATTTGCATATGTGTATTTTTTTCTGAAGCAAATAGCGCTAAAATGCCATATCATGCATGGTGTCTTTTTGCAATATTTTTCATTCTCTTGGACTTTGATTCCCAAATATTTTGCTTGAAGATAAAGCTGTAGCACTGGAAATATTTGTGGGTATATTTTCGAATGAGATTAAGAAAGCTGAGGTGAATTATTTTGAACTGCAGTCCTAGAAACTATGAAATCTCATCTGTCTGGTTAATGAAAGCTGTTGGTTTGCCGCTTGTTCAAGTGTACAAGTTATTTTTGCTTAGATCACCCCAACCTACTACAGCCCTGGATTTTGCAATAAAGGAAGTCAACATCTGGATTGTATTTTACACAGTGAGACATTTAGAGAGACATTTATATTGATACCCTGTCATTGCACCTATGGAAATTCCCCTTCCTCTTTTCTGACCCATTTCTGCAGTCTGAGTGAACTGACAGACAGTGAAAGAGGAGCTGCTGGGTGTCCCCATCCCAGGTGCCTGTCCGTCCGTTCTCTCCTCCGGTCATAGCTCTGTACAGAGCATCTCACCTCGGTCCTCCAGTCCAAAGACTTTCCAAGGCCAGTTCTTACTAAACATTGAGCAGCAGTAATTCAATCTGACCAAAAATCACTTTGGTGTGTAAAAGCAATGATTTTTGTTTCAGATTCTCCACAAAAACTGAAAAATAGCACTTACATGTGACAAAACACGATAGCAACGTCATGCCAGAATAAACCTCTCCTTCCTTGTGTTTTCCCACTTCCTCGATATAACCGGCATCACAGTTTGGAAGAACAGGGTCAGGTCAGTCGGGAAGAGGGGGAGTTTCACACACTAGCTGTAACCCCAGACCATGAGTTCATCTGCACCAAGCAGCTCATAACCCCTCGATCAATGTCCTTATTGCAGGGAGAAGTGTACACTCAAACACTGCAAAAATCCTTGTGATCAGCCAATCTCATCTCTTTCATGTGGGCCAGTATATTATTTTGGTTTGCAGGATTATGCCCAGGGAAGAACCACAGCTCAAAACCCATCCAGAAGAGATTTTTTTTAATTATCTGCAGAGCAGAACTGTGTAAGACTTTCCATATCAGTGTGTTATTTTCCTGTTCATTTGACTAAATAAGACCTGCAGTGAATTGTGTCCAGTGTGAGCTGGCAAAATGAAAAGCAAGCAACACAATGGCCACGCTAGATCAGGCAAAAGGAGCAATTGCAGAAAATTCCACGGGTCAGAGATGCACCTTTAGACATCTGCGTTCACAGAGCAGGAAAGGTTCTTTCAGGAAGAAAAAGCAGGCTGATTGACTTTCAAAATTTATTTTCTGCTAAAGGCTTTAATTTTTCTAATCTGGCATTATGGAATATTCTGTGGTTTGTGTGGACCTTTCTTTTCTGTGTTTGCCTGCCATGAGGGAAAATGGCACAGGGCTCTCTCTCAGGTGGTCCCTTTTCATTTTTACCTTCTTGTATGGCAGAATGGGCTAGTGGCTGGAGTAAAACGTGCATTAGATACCTTTGGTTTGAGTCCTAGTTCTGCCTCAGGTGAACTCTGTTCCCTTCTTACATACATGATTTAACTTTTCAATGACTCTGTCTATGCATTCTAGAAAATGGTGGAAATAACTCTTCTTAAAAAATGCACCAGAATTTTCAAACAAGAAGTGCAAAGCCTTCTTAGTCTTGGTAGGAACAGCTCCTTTTCATGACAATACTGGAAACCAGCACGTAATTCTGGTGCCCTGTTCCAATATTGCTTTGCTTCTTCATGTGTTGATATGCTGTGACAACTTGTTTTATGTTTATAGGGCAGGTGTTTTGTTACTACATGACTCAACCAGCATGTGGTTATAGCAAACAATGTGCTGAGATAGTGTTCTCTAGTGACAAAAACAGCTCCTCTCCTTCTGTGAGCTCAAGTGCATCTGCTTTGGACTCATGATTTTCAGCAAAGTGGTGAACCCCTGAGCTACATGGGTAAATGGCATGAGGCAACCCCAGTTGCCAAGCATGGCATGGACAGGTCTGCATGTGCCAGGCTGCCACGTCCGGGGACCGTCTGATGGACTTACTGCTGTAGGCTTCAAAGACAGCAATCCTCGAGCAGCCCCATGGATCTATTTCTGTCTCCTGATTTTGACTGTGGTGATCAGTTGAAGCACTAATCTCTGACTCCATGCTCAAGTAGACATAAACTCCTGGTGCCAGTCAGCTTGCCACAAATAATCAAGAATCAGATATGAAAAACACAGGCATAGAGAAAAATCTACGAGTGGGGAGCAGACTGAAACAGAGGAAATGGAAAGCAATGGAGCAATATTTATACACAATTCTAGTTACATCACTACTGGATTGTGTCTTACTGGGAAGATGTTTTGATATTCTGATTCATAGAATCAGGTGCTTCAGTGAGACCTTTCAGAGACAGTGCGGTTTAGGTAAGATTTCTGAGAAGTGAAAGTTCCCTATGAAATCTTTTTGAGGGCACTTTTTGCTCATAGTTATGACTACAAAACTCCTTAAATTCAGTAAATTTAGTTCAGAGCTGATCGAATGTAACAAAGAGCACATTTTGGCCTGTTGACTTTAAAGCATATGCAGGTTGGTGAGAGGTAAAACCCACCTGCCAAGTTTCTGTTATAAATGTTGATTTAGAGCCTGCTTTGCTATATAGCATTTGGATTCTGCCTCATTTGCTTCCCACTTGTAAATGAGATTTCACATATTGTCCTTTAAGTTCTACCTCTAGAGCATTTTCTTTTATTACTCACGCTTCTGGGGATTCTCACTGAGCATGAGAAAGTCAACTTACGGAGAACGTGGGGCGTCTCTGCTTCAGTGTTTAAAATCCTCTGACCCTCCCCCTCAGCCACCACTTTCCTCTCCTTTTCTCTATGTTTGAGCTTTTGAGCTATAGAGGTGATCAATTGCTTAAATTATTGTAATGGTTTGCACAACGTGAGGGCTGGGGGATAAGGGGATGGAGTTAAAAAGTGTCCCTCCAAGCTGAGAACTTGGTATTAAAAATCTCAGTCCAATCCATTCTGAAACCATTGAGCTAATAAATCTCACAAGCAAAGCTTTACAGCGCAAAGTCTAACTCCGTTTTAAGTATGTACTGCAGGTATTACTGCAACATGACTAATGATGAGTGAATACTGCAGAAAGATGTCTGTGTATATTCATTTGAAGTCCTGAACAAATTTGCTTTGAATCTCCTGGTCTGCTTCTATGGCTGCTTTCCACAAATATTGTAGCAAATGAGCTTTACTAGTGTGAATACTCATCAAAAGTCAATTTGGAACTCAAATAGCTTAATATTTTCCAAAAGCGTATTCCAAATTACACACATGAACATGCAGTTCAAAAATGGATGCTGGTTCTGATGTGATTAGTTACACAACTTGCCCAATCAGAGAACAGAAATAATACAACATAGTTCATGTAACTATCCATGCAGCTTGGATTTCAAACTTCGAATGCTGGATATTTTCAATGAACTACTTGTGAACAGCTTAGTAGCCTTGACTTCTATCCTCAGAAGACATTTGTAAATAGTCATTTCAGCAATGAATAGCAGTTCGGAATTTTGCAATTTGTAAGCGGCCAGTTTGCAGGGGTAGGAGGGGGAAGGGGTAGACTGGATTCTTCTAATGAATCGTTGGTTATCTGTCTAGCTCTGAATGTCAAGGAGCTCAATATTCCAGCCCCACAGACAGAAAACTAGTAGCAAGTCACATTTTCCACTGAAGTCAGCTGAAAATTTGTGTTCATTCTGTGCTGCGGATTGGCATGTGCAGAGATTTACCCCATCTCAGATAAGAACATAAAGGATGTATGTTGCACCCCTTCCTTGAGAGAAACAACTCTCTGTGAATCATTTAACTAAATAGGCAATACTATCCGTGTAGCCCGAATTTAGGATCTGTTGTGCCTTCAGCCTAAGGCTGCTGCCCTATGGATGAATTGACAGGCAGAAGCAGCGAGTGACAAGTGGTTTCCAGTGCTGCTGGCACATCTCACTCCTCAGACTGCCCTTTCATTGGTCTTTCCAAGGTTGCCATTCCTCTTCACTGGCCTTATGTCACATATTATCACACTTAGAAATTATAACACCCACCTAAAGGATGGAAACAAGATTTTGATGACTGCAGAGGCACTGGTGATCTTTTTTGCTGTAGAGGAGGCTTGCAACATTCTTGTGCAAGAAGCTACAGGCCAGAGAAGCTTGGGCTCCTCCACATTGCACAGTGACAGGCTGCAGAGAGAGCTTTTAACATTACTGGAAGACATTTACTGCTGTTATTAGATGAGAATTAATCCTCATTCTCAATGTCACCCATATGGATTTGCTGCAGCATCAAGGGAATCTTTACGTGCCCTTCAGTGACAGGTCAACCAAGGCTGGTGTCCACTGCCTATTGTCCATTTTCTCTTCTGTGTCAAGACAGTGTTAAAACCCTTGAACTCTCTGCGAATGGCGTATTTGTCAAGCAAGAGCAAGAAGACTGACAACAAATGCAGACAGCCACGGTCCTAACTGGATCGAACTCACGGAGAAATGATGTCATTATCAACACCAATGGTTTTCCAAGAGGAAACTTCCATTGTTTACCCTGAGCTGCAGCTCCAGCTGCATTAAACACTGTTTTCCAGCTAATAAAATGAGGCACAGTTTTTTACATGCTGTTTGTAGTGACAGCGTAATCAGTCTTGCTGGGAGATTGCTCGAGCCAGGCTCCACTGGCCAGGATCTGCAGAGCCTTGCATCAGGCACCCAGGCTCCTAAGTTCAAGTTTATTTGTTTGGGGGGGGGGGGGGGGGCGTTGGTTCTCCCAGTAAAACCCTCTCTCCTAGTCTCCCCCCTTTATTTATTTGTTTACCTATTGAGGCTAGATTTATTTCGTTCCTCAGCAATTTCAGGCAATAGTAAACAAAAGGAGACTCACTTCTGGAAAAAGACAGTTAATATCCTCACCAACGGAGAAGCAAATGCAACTTTCCTAAACAAAGCCGCAGGGAGCATTGCTGCACACCCAGCAGGGCTTCTGGGGCAAAGCAGGTTGGTTAGCAAAAGAGCACGCACAGAGTTTGGGGTTGGTTTTTTCTTTCTCTTTCATTCTCAGAGATACTTGCAGAAAACACTCAATGGGAATGTGAAAATAAACCACAAGTTCTGCTTCTGCTGAACTTAAACTGAGAGGGGAAAGAGCAAATCTGCGCTCATTCCTATATGGAATAATGTGAGGTAGTTCTGCTGTAAATCAAAAAAAGGTGAGGTGGCATACTGATTTCTTTTCTCTTTTTTCTCTTCTCTCTCCCTTTCTTTCTTATTTCCCTTTAGTCTGTGCTTCTTCTACTTCCTTTCCTCACATTCTGGATTTGGACCTTTTCTCAATTCCAGCTCCAACTTTTCATAAGAAACAGAAGATTAAAACATGTGGTGTGCTGCACTGTCCTTACACAGCCTGTTTAAGGGCAGGAACAGGGGCTGAATCAACACTATGTATCTGGAATGCAGCCATACCTTATTGCTGAATTAAATCCCTTGTGTTCACATGTATCAAGCGAGATCTGATCCAAAGATCACTGAAGCCAGTGCAAAGATTTCCATTGACTTATGAGGGCTGCGGATAAGGGTTTAGGATTAGGGCTGTGATAACGACCATTCACCTTGTCCGGTAGAGAGAGCACCGATAAAAGCCTGGTCAGTCAAGGTTTGTCATTATTTAACCTTCAGTCTCCCATCTGTGCTGACACTTGCCCCCTCAGACATTTCACACATCCCAAACGGGCCTGGAGAAAATCCTAGACCATCTAAAAAGGCTTATTTCTGTTATCTTTGTGCAATTTAGGATGTATTAAAGTAGCAAAACTAGCTCTGGTACGAACAGCAGGCACCTGTGAAGCCAACACAGTGACAGACTAACTGAAATGCAGATTTTTTTCCTCCAAGAACCTTGTGCTAAGATCCAGAAGACATGATTTTGTCTCTGGAAATTCAATTTCTGAGCCCCTTACTGTCTCAAATGACCAAATGGAAAAGACAGTAATTGCTGAGAAACTTATTGACTTTTCCTTTTTAATTAATCCTAAGTGGAAGAAAACCTGCAGTTCCCTGTCCAGACAGTGTATGTGAGAGAGGAGGAGGAAAGAGAGAGAGGGGGGAAGAGAATCATAATTAAAATAACTCAAATTAATCTTAGTGAATGCTCCTGCCACTTGAGTGCTCGGAGTCTAAGGGGAAAGCACAGTTGTACTCCAGCCTCTTTTGTCTCAAATGTCAGCTCAAATGAGGACTGCTAGACAAGAGTCCCGTCCTATCTGAAGGGATACTCCTCTGGTAAGTATAGGATCTGCATTCCTCCAGCAGCTTGTGGTGTCCGCTGCAGGATAAACACCGCCATTTCCTCTTTTTGAGGCCCGAGTACGTGCCATGTTCAGCAAGATGAAAATCATGCTGCACAGTTGCTGTCAGCCCATGCATGAATTTCCTGGGTGACTCCAGGGAACGGATGATGTTATGACCCAGGCTCGTAGAGATCCAGGTTTCCTGATTCCTTTGGGCTAAATTAAGGCGAAACAACACCAAACGATCGGTCACACGCTTTATTCATTAACATGACTTAGAAACAACATTAACTTGCACGCAGCCTGAACCTGGAAAGCGTAAATGGTCGGCGACGGGTTGTATTGAAATGTTTGTAAGAGGAAACAAAGACAAAAAAGGAGTGAAAGACAAAGAGCCATCACCCTCGGATCCCGTGCTGCCAACACCACCACAGCAAGGCCCCGGTAATAGGCGCACACGTGTGTGACAGCGTCTGCGGCTTTTCTAACTCTTGCCCCCCCCCGGGGACGGCGCTTCCCCGTTTCTCATGCAAATTAGCTGTCGTGCGCAGTCCCCCCTCCCGGAACCTTCCAGAAATGGTCGAGGGCTTCCCGGGGCCTCTGGTGGTCTCCGCTCCCCGCCGTCGTGACGTTAGGGCCAATCAGAAAGCCGGACTGTGCGCCCTCTGGCGCCCCCCCCCCCCGCCCCGCTCCTGTGTTGACCAGCTGTGCCAGCGCCGCCGGGTTCCAGAAGCTTCTCCCGGGTGTGGGCGGCCCTGTGCCATGGGTGTTTGCACCCTTCCTTTATGGTTTGCCGCTGCCACGCAGAACTTGTTTGCAAAAGTTCGTCTTGAGACAATGTTTGAGACATTAACAAGTCGCATGTCCTTAATGGTCTCTTACAGATGAAACCCTCTTGGCCCATCTCCTTAGCATGGGCTGCACAGATTCTCATTAGCACAGTGACCAGACGTCTTAGCTGATGTTTATAAAAGTTCAAGGTTTTCAGGTGGACGGTGTTTTAGGTGTGCTTTATTTCTCCGACGAGGAGTGTAGCTCAGCTGCTAGAGGTCCACTTTTCTGTGGTTACAGTGTGACATATTTGGAGCGCATACTGGAGACAATGTTTGACTGACAAATCAAGTGGTAAGGATGGCAGGAGGAGGAAAGAGGTGAGCAAGAAACCTGTGCAGACATTACATGTGCTGGATGGTCTGGCAATACTTAGCTTTTCAAGCAGTGAGTTCTGAATTTTGGCCTGCAAAATAGCCTTGAGCAGACTGCTTAGTCTTGAGTATGTCTTACTGATGGCATGGAAGTTGATCTCTGAAAACAGAGGAAAAGAAACTGCTGCTCACAAGCAGCACAGACCGCATGTACCACAATAAGGGAAGCTTTTCTTCTCTGCCACTCCATGGCAGACAGCAGCTACACCCCCTAACGCCCACTGCAAACTCGGCCTCAAGTGCATTTAAGAACATAGCTTAATGACAAGCAGTGGCTCAACTGACGATTAATTTCTGCTGGAGAAGGGGCCTCTTGCTATGTTCATCCTCCTCCAAAGAAAGAGAAGCCTCTTAGAGAAAAATAACTCAGAGGCTGCATCCTGGTGCTTGACTTGCACTAAGTGAGTTCTGCAAGAGCAGGACTCAATGGGAATTTGCATGCTTCTTATTGCAAGCTTGTTTTGTAAACCCCTGGCTTCATTCCCCTGCTTGTGGAGCATCCTGAGCCAATTAGATTACATAACCAAATGAAGTCAATTGCAGATGAACACAAAAAGCTGCTGTTTGATCTGGGTTCAGAGAAACACCCTCCGTCTAGTAGCAGAAGCTAATGAAGGCCAACAGCTCAGGAGGAAGGAGCAGTGTAGCTGTGCAGGGCGGAGACCTCAGGACCACCCCCAGCTTTGGCGCGGGCAAGAGCCTGACTGGACACCGAATCTGGAGTGCCAGACATGCAGAGCAGTTCAGATCTTCAGAGACCTCTTTTAGACCGTCCTTTCCACCCACATGCCCCCTTCCCCTGCAGCCTCCCCTGACACACTTCTCATTTCTCTCTGAGCTGCTTTGCTCTATTTTAGTTTTCTTCCTGCTTTCTGGGAAGTTGCTGTTGGGATTAAAAAGACATCGGGCAAATCATCAGTATGAAAGAGACACGCTGAGAAGAGAGCAGATTAACCCACTCTGCAGAGAAAACTCCTCATTTCTGGAGTGTTTGTTTTGAAAATGTCACTTCAACGGGTCACAGAATTCATGAATAAAATCCCGTTCTTATTTCCATTCAAAAAGGAATAAAGATTTATCACCAGCCTCACCAGGAAAGCAGTATTGACCCACCGATGAGTCAAGGTCTATAGCATTGCATGCAGGAATATTTATTGCTTTTAATTACCATAAACTAGCAAGGAACTTGTTTTAATAGATTTTTATTATTATTATTGTTTGACTGTACTTTGGAAAATGTAAGTGCAGAGAAAAAAAAGACTGAATTGCCAGCAGAACCTCCTGAGAATATATAGTGATAGAATGAAAGACAGCTTGATGCTGATGGGTTAAATAAAAGGTCACTGACACTCGAGAGATCTTGGCAACACTTTAGGAAACCTGTATTGAAGCATCATTAACCCCATTTTACTGATGAGAAGAACAGAGGCAGGAAGTAGCCTTAAAGGTCTCCAAGGACTGTTTGGGATCCCTGGAGGGACATTAGATATCTAAATATCTGGAAATTTTGTCTAGCACAGTTGCTTCTAGTCTGCAGACTGGAACTGGTGCGTTCAGAGATGTGGGCATACGCTGGCATTGGAGAAGAAGTGAATCCTTGGGAGCAGCTGGCTGATGCCTTGTGGGACCCTGTGACATCACCTGTGGGACCTGGAAGCAAGTGAGCTCAGCAGGGTAAGCCGTATGTGCTATTGTCATATGTCATTTGGAGGGTGTGGGCCACCACCTCAGATATCTACCTCCCATTCACATGCATGGGCATTACTTGGAAAAAGCCTTTCGTGGCAGGCTGTGTTTGAATGTCCATGTGCTGCAGGGCAAGAGAGTAGTCAGCAGACTAATGCTAGTCATCATGTTACCTGCTCTGTCTCCTTTCACACTTAACACATCCAGCTTTCCTTCCCTTGCCAATGGTAAGTGCAACCTTTCAGTCAGGGAAACGTGTGGCAGGCTTGGTGGAACGACAGGTGATTGACAGGCAGCCTGTGATAATGAAGTCCATTTTTATATTTTATCTCTTGTCGAGGTACAAGGACTCGGCCAGTGTCCCAGGTAATGAGTGTTCCCTTTCCCTCTCCCTTTGCTTGGATATGAAAGTGTGTGTAGCCATGTGTAGCTGTGTTAACACTACATTACTAAAACCAATCCCGGGAGCCTGTTACTGCTGCACACCTCACCGACTCCAGCACTTCCTCACGTTGATTTGCATTCATGCAGTTTGTGTAAACAACGCTGCTTGAGGAATATAAATAACTGCAGCCAGCAATGCAGTTCAGCTGCTCGGCCTCAGGAGCTCAGCAGCATCTCTCTGTTGCTGCTGCAGGGCTGGAGCACACTGCTAAGGGGACAATCTCTTCCATTTCCCACCTCTAGCTCCCAAAACAGGATGGTGCTGCACTCCAACCTTTCTGCCTCTATCTTCAGCCCCTAGGGAGTGAAAAATGCTCTGCTAGAGACTGGTTTTCAAGGTGCCTTTCCATCCTGGCACGACAAACTGCCGAAGGAGCATTAAAACAGGGCTTGATTTTCACACATTCATGGCACATCAAGTGTGGGGCCCCGTGGCAGGGTACCGTATTTTGAGCTGTGGTTACCTGAGCTGTCTCTAGGTGTGGATGGGGAAAATCAGGCACTTCCAAAAGGTGATTGAGATTTTTGGTGGGCTGATTTAACCATGAGATTGCTCCATGAGACTCTCCCCACTGTATAGGAGGTGTAGGGTGATCGTATAGCTGCCACCATCAGGTGAGATAAACCCGTATCCCTGTGCCCCACTGCTCCACGGACTGGCTCAGGGTTTGTAGTGTTTAGCTCAAATCCACTTACACAAGGACCCCAGTGTACATCCTGCTCCTGAGGAATCATAAGAAAAAAGGTCTTTTGTGTGAAATCAGGTAAAACTCTGGTTGTTTTAACTGTGCTTTTACCCAAGCTCAGAGATCTAAAGTCCAAAGAAATGTTCACATGCACATGTTTGAAGTGAAGCTGCTATTGATCACCATGCCATAGGGATAGCATATTCATGCTTGACCACCGTAATTTCCTCATGATGTATTTGCTTCATCTCTCCTTGACTTCTGCAGGCAGGGGCAATGTCTTTAGAAGTACCACCTGGGAGCTTCATGTTAATTAGTGATAAGCTTACATAAAACCCTCAGGTGGAAGCAACCAAACCAGATCAAGCCTTTTTTTTCTTTTTTTTTTCTCAGAGTAAGACTGAAAACAGCTAAGAGCACTAAATATTGAAGGGATTGAAAGTGAAATTTTCTGATGTTTTAAGGATTCATATAAAGCCTGGTCTGGAGTTGCAGTCTTACATTCAGATTTGGATCTATATCCACTTCTCAACTTCACCCAAAAGATGATGCTTGCAATTTCTTTCTCTTGAAATTTAAAATTCCAAGAAAATGTTGGCAGAATCTCCACAGATTTCCAAAGTTTGCATCTTTGCTTTACATTTAAGCCTTTCTCAATCCTTTTTTTTTTTCTTTTTCTTTAGCTGAGCTGAAGTAACTCAGATTAACAACACACACTCTATTTAATTGGCTTCATATGGTTCTATTTTAACATTTGGATTGGAATAATATTTCAGAAAATGACTGCTATTATTTTTTTAACAGATGGTGAAAGATCCACCAACAGAGGAAGTGAGTCACAAGTTGTACTGTAAATAATAAATAATAATAATAATAGTTCTGCTGACAGTGTAACAAGGGCTCCGATTTGCTATCGCACAGGAAAGCTAATAAACCAAAGTGGAAAGTGCCTCTGAAATCTTTTGTTTTAATTAGCAATGAACAAATTCATTCTGCCAAATGCTGAACCCACTGGTAGCTTTGCATTTTTGCTTAGGAGACAATTTGAAACAGAAAGCAGGATTTGGAGGGGACAGCCAAACTCTAATGAGAAAATACAGTACATGCATCTCCAGCTGGGCTTCTTTCAGGGCCATTTCACAAGTGGGGAAGTGAAAAAACGCTGGAAAAGTGGTGATTCTGATATGAATTCATACGTGTCTCCGAAGTACTGGCCTTTGCTCACAACCATCCCCCTAGACATGCCTATTTTCCTTTTAAGACAGCCATGTTTAGCTGTCTTTTCTTATAATCTTTGCTTGTGGTTGGATGCTGCACCTCTTCCTGCTGCTGCGTGAGTGAATCTGCACTGGTTCTTCCTCCGCGTCTCAGGCACGCTGCACGGGTCTGGAGCAGCTGTGTTCTGTGCATGCCATACCACAAAACCCCATGCACTCCCAAAGGTCTGAGAAGAATCAGAGTGACAATAAGAGGATGGCCCCCAATAGAAAAATTCAACCTGCTCCTGGATAGACTCTTTTCTGATGTTCCCCATGATGTATGTGGGGAGACCAGGTTCTGACCTCAGATGCTGGGTCCAAGCCTAAATTTCTGCCACCTGGTAGATCTACCTTAATGGGCACAACCTGGTGTGGCCCTCATGTCCATCTTTAGGCGAGCAGATGAAATACAGTAGGTTTGGGGCTTTCTAAAGAAGACGCTATCATGACCCTACTGCAAGGAGAAGAGGCTGTCATGCAGCAAGCTATACTCTGCCTCAGCAGTGCCATCTTCCTATACTTCACTGCTGGCTCTGGGGAGGCTCAGCCCTATCACTGAAGACAGCCTACTACATCATTTAGATCTAATGCACTAAATACCTGTGGTAGTTAAAGAGGTGAAAGAGTGGACATACGTACACAAGACCTTGGCAGAAAAGAACATTTGGCAAACTAGCAACTCTGACTCTATGCCATGCCCTCATTTTCTCTGTGTCTGTGCGATTGTCATTCTACTGTATAAAATTTTTACAACAGGGGAGAGTTTTGGTTGCGTGTCACTAGCAGAGAAGGGAACGGATACGCACAATGCTGCCCACTCCTATTGTTGGTTCACAGTGACGCTATGGCTTTCTAACAGTAGGCCTAAAAAAGAAATTCTCTGTTGTTCACAAAAGCTGGATTTTCTTTCTTGGCTCACATAACAGAGCAAGGAAATGTAGGCCTGGATTTTAACAGCCTTATGCCAAATTTTCTTGGTAAAGGAATACTGTCAACATCCAGCTATGGTGGATTTTTTGACAGTATGACCCTCTCTCTCCCCCCAACATCTTACAAATTCAGAGGTGACTTTGGGGCTGAAGTAAACATGAAAATGATTTAATCACTTTTGATCTGTCTAGGCTTTGTTAGCCGCAGCAGGTAGGAGTCAGTTCAACCTCTCTAACCCAACTTTGCTTGTCAGAGCTCACTCCAGCTTTATCATGCTAAGAGCCTGAAATAAAAGGGAGACAGAGCAGAGATGCTCACTGTCCATAAGGAGCTGTACAGCAGAGTCATCTCTGGCAGCCAAGGAAACTGTGACCAATATGCCACGAATATTTGCAGCTTCTCTTTCCAGACTACAGAGCAAAGGGGAGCTCTAACAAGGAGCATGTCCTTTATCAGAAATGACTGATATCCCCCACTTTGCCAGAGTCCAGCAAAGGGCCCTCCTCTGAGCCAGGCTGTCTGACGTATAGCAGCTGCCTTCTTACAACCTTTTGCAGACAGAAGAAACATGAATTATTTGTTCTCTTTCTTTGCTGCACACAGAAGCATCTGGACCTATTCCACCATTTGCCTGTCTGTCCAGCTATCTCATGTCTCTATAAAACCACCTATTGCCATAGTACCTGAGTGGATCCTGTGTAAAACTGACAGGAGAGAAGTCCCAGCAGATTTGAGAGATGAAGGAAAGAAGGAACAGAGCTTGCCTGGGTGATTTACATCACAGTACTACACAATAGAGCTGTTGAAGCCCCACAATTGCCCAGGTCTGCCAGGCCCCACTTTCCTGTATCTGTGGACTCAATATCTGAAATCCAACACATCTGCAAATTCAGGCATGATGGGACGCCAGGGGTTCAAATACACAATGAGCTTGGTATCTCCTTCAGTGATGAAGTTCTTTTGATTTCCCCATTGTGGACTCATTTTGACTAGATGTAGGTGTCATTCTCTACATCTGAGTTAATCATCTGGACTCTATTAGTGGCCATGGGAGAAAAATAATTCATCTAGGGCATGACTCATCTGACTTTTAGATGTGTCCCCAGTGCACATCCAGGGTGCAAGTAATCACCACAAGTAATCACCTGTCCTGTAGAGCTGATATGATGAAGTGGAACATACATCTGGAAAAATTCACAATGGGTTAAGCTTGTGCCAAATTCTGACACTTATCCTATCCCTACCCCAGAGCCTGTCTCTGAAGGTATCAGGATTTCTGAATTCCTCTCATAATTAATTCATACTTAATCTTGAATAGGTGTGATTTTAATAATCATTCAGTAGATCTAATACTGCAGAATTGCCGCACCATTGAACTTGAAATTACATGAAATGAGATGGCTATTTAAATAATGGCCTCTTCTGAGCTTGGGTGTTTGGGTTTTTTGTTATGGAGATATCCGGAAGCACTAAGTCACTGTCATGATATTACACCATTTATGCTGCCATGTAGCCAAGCCATTAATCTATTTTATTGAGTTACAGTCTACCTGGAAAGCTACCTACCTGTTTTTCTGCTGCTTCGCAAATGATAATAAGAATGTGTCTATCCATTGCTTAGAATTTTCTTTAATAGAATTAAAAATTATGATAGTAGCTGGTCTTCATATTTATTAATCGGCAACAACTTAGAAACAAAATGATCTATAACGCAGTAAAATATTGAGCTTTAAATAGCTTTGTACATTAGATAGTTAATGGTCAACTCAATTAGCTATGCTTCCTCCACAAATCTTTTAAAACTACGTGCTTCTGGCCCCAGGCTGGGGACAGCATGCATTTAGTTTGCACTAATTCACACATTGTACATATCATGTGAAATATGTTTGGTGTAGCTTCTGTCATTTAGCTGAAGCCAAATCTGAAATAAGCCTTCTGTTCTCCTCAAGTTCCTTGAACTTCCCACCAGCTGAATGACTGATGTATTACAATGAGTAAATAAGTGGAGATTTAATACAAATTAGGATTGAGGACAGGTCTTTAAAGTGACTTAATAACTGAAAAAATGACTAATCATGACTAATGACTAAATAATGATACCTCTGGGGACACACATATGTCCAAGTTTCTTTAAAGCATCTTATGTTGCAGCCATACCTGAGCCCCCTGGAAAAAAGAAAACAGATTTTTCTTTTCAAGTTTATTTTGGCCCACACAATTCATATAAGTGTCCATCTGAATGGGAAGATGAGCAGAAGTACAAAATTTAGGAGCATCCTTAGGATGATTTTTCCCAGGTTGCCTATATGGATTTCAGTGCCATTTGTCAATGGAGATAGATAGACCAATCAATTTTAATGTTAAAGTCTCCTACATTGCAATGATGTGGTTCCCGTAAGTTTATACTCTGTTCCAGACATCTTATTTGCTGGAATGCCAGACAGTGGAACCACTTTTTCTTATGGTATCAGTGATACATTGCACCACACTATCCCAAGGGATTCATATATCAATATTTTCATCCGTATCATTGGATTCACACTCTTGCCTTTTCATTTCATATGTCAGATTGTTTTCCTGCCATCAAGTCCATCCACTGACTTGGTGCTGGCCACAGGCTTTGGGTACTTCTGGTGTTGGCTAATAGGCAAAAGGATGAAATGAAGCAGGAAACACCAGTTCTGTCACCAGAAATGTTGTGTATATAAGGAGCATTAACTGGATTACCCAGGTCAACCAAACAATTTCTGTTCCAGCCATATGTGATACGTGCAACCCACAGTTTGTCTTTGGAGGTGAAAAGATTTTCCAGCTGAGTCAGACAAGGCTATATATCATAGTGAAAAGATTATAATTAAGGAGGGAGCTCACAGTCCTACATCATTATAGGAAGTCACATGTTTCAGTTTGCAAGTAAGAACTCCTTAATAGCCGGGAGAAGGGTCAGTTTAGGGCACTCTGAAGAGTAATCAATAACAGACACTGGAAGAGGAAAATTCTGGGCTTGGGATACGAAAAGTAACAAGAAAAGTATAAGCTTCTGTGCATCCCTAGCTGAGGTGGTGACTGAGTGATCCAGGATTGCAAACACGTAGTAGGCTTGGCCTATGTTTGGATCCATTTAATGTCATCTGGGACATCTGGTTTGTTCTCATGAACTCTGTTCCTTTGGCAGCTAATTGCTCAGCCATTTAAAACATGCTTTCTGGGAAGTTCTGCCATTCTTAACACACTTAAAAGTGATACCCATCCAGTCAAGGAACAGAAATCATGATGTCCCTCAGCAAAGCAACACAGCCCAGTCACAGGGATTTACACATACCAGAATTAACAAGCTGGTCTGTTTTAAAATACTTTCAAACCCTCAGTAAATTATAAGCCGTTAACATCTCCACAAGAGGATCAGGTCTCATTATATGAAAAGAATTGTGACTTGAAGGGGTAGAGTTTCTCTCCTCACTCCATGAGTATACTGTGCCTGCCAGCATGAATAGCCCTGTCCCCACAGTCAAAGTGACAAAACGACCAGCTTGCCGAGGTTCTGCAGACCTCTAAGGAATCAAAAGGATCGATGATTGACTTCAACAGATTTACTGAACTCCTTGGCCCAAGCCCCATACCAGCTCCAGACCTATTTCTGTCCTAGATCTGCTTTATCCTTAAGGGGAAATAAAAAGTTCACATTTTTCAGAGCTCCATCTGCAGCTGACTCCAGTGGATAGACTTTCACTATCTTTCCCCTTTTCTTTTTCCCCTGGGCCTCTGGTACCACAGTACCCACCTGTGCTCAGGCCCCCTGTGTGATGTGCAGCAGAGAGCGATGCCACCCCGTGGGAGAGGCTCTGTTATCGTGTACAGGAATACAGCAACAGGAGGAGAGATGGCATGGGGGAGAGATTTTTCATGGGGCTCAGATTTTCATCGCCATGTGCCACCATCCATGACCCCTTGTACGAAAAGCCAAGGGGCTTTTCTGATTCCAGTTCTGATTTGATAAGTGTAGGGAAGCATTGGTTTTTATAGCCCTGTTGAACATAAACATTGATTTTTAAGGCCTAATCATCTGCTGCAGCTGAACACCATCCAAGGATTTTTTTTTTTACTTTTTTTTTTTAGCTGAAATTGATCAGCTGGAGCAGGGAGGAATACAAAGGAAGCAGAGAAACGGCTGAAACTTAGGTTTTCGTGTTGCCCAGGCAAGGATGCTGCTGCTCTGTCACTCACACAGCCCCCACTCTGCTGGGATGCTGCAGGCAGCCAAGGATGTGCTGCTGAATGAGCCCTTGTCAGCTGCCATCCTCGCTGGCTGGCTCCCTCGTAGCTCCTATTTAGCTTCCTCGCTGCCTCCCTCATAAATATTCACACTGCACAGCCAGCGGAAGACATTGTTTTTTCCTTAATTTCCATATTCAGCATGACATCGAAAATGATTCAGAGACGGGTTCAGCAGGGGCTGTGCATCCAGGGAAGAGGACAAGAGAGGGTAGGGTATGTGTGTTGGGTGGATGTGGGGGAAAGAAGTCAAGAGCACACAGCACTGAGGGAGAAAGGGAACAAGGTGAGGAGCATGGTGGAGGTAAAGAAAGAGAGCAGGGGATTAACTTGGTCTAACAATCACAGCAAAATGAAGCTGTTCCCATTCATAACCCAGGCGATCCATGTCCTCATCAGGAGGTTTTCATAAGTGATTAATGGTTAATTTGTTAAAATTCAATGAAATCTTGTTTCCTCTCTTTAAATTAGAATTCAGGGAGAGAGGGAGAGAGAGACAGTCCCAGCCATCCCCTGCTGCTTCTTGACAGAATATAATTCATCTGCCAGAACTGGCTATTGCTTTCAAAGGATTACAAATAAAATAGAAACATAGCCTGGGGCAACAGCCATGGAGCTCTGCAAGGCCCAGCTGAGGCAAAGGGGGCAGAGGGGAAACCTCGAACCCCTGAATAAGTTGGCAGACAGTCTTTGAAATAAAGCCAGAATCAGCATGGTCAAACCGTGGGCCCTTCAATCCTATGCTGAATCCTAATCTCCTGTCATGGGACGCAGTTTCTATTGCTTGTGTTATGGTGAGGAAGGCGAGGATGAGCCACCAGCCCTGAAAGTGCATGGGGTATGCTGAGGTGATTCCTATATACTGTGTCCTTAAAAGTGTTGAAAACATGGTGTAGAAGGGAAGGAATATTTCACAGGGGACACGTACACATTGGAGACTGGACTACTTTTTGTTCCTTCCTGTTTTATTTCATTAGTGAGACATTTTACTGATGGTATGTAACCACTGCTTATATAGAGAAAAATATATATAATTGGTTGTGAGCCATTACAGAGACAACCCTACTTCAGCTGTCAGACTAATTTGCTTCTATATAAAATCATTATCCTCAAGAGATATTTCAGTGTATCTCAAGCCACTGAATCTGACATTAGATGTTATGTTCCAAACCGCAGACCATGCCCTTATTTGCCTGAGATGAAGAATGTTGAAGATTCATAGCTGCCATTGATAGAAGGGGATTTACAGGCATCTCACCAGTACTCCAGTGGTAGATATTGCAACACACCATTCAGTACTTTAGGACTGTGTTTGGGCAGACATCCAGGCTGGAGTTAATGCCAGTGAGAAATAGCAAATTCTCCACATCCCATGGTAGATGTTCCGGTAATTAGTTAATACTTTTTTTAAAAAACATACTTTATTTCTCACTCAACTCAGTTCTGTGTCAGTTACTAACTGTGTGATCTTGCTACAGTGTGTGTTTGCTGGACTGAAAAAAAACTTACTGATTCTTCTGAGCAGAAATGGAAGGGCTTCTACCCCATAAGATTTCAAACGTTTTGAAAACTTCATTCTAATTTGAAATGAAATGTTAAAGTTTTCAGATTTTCTTCAGGGATTTTATTAAGTATTTAGAAAATTGAATCATTTCTATTTGATTTTTCAAGCTGAAATGTAGCAGCACAAACTCCTGGTGACTTTTCAGG
This sequence comes from Dromaius novaehollandiae, assembly GCF_036370855.1. Lineage (NCBI taxonomy): Eukaryota > Metazoa > Chordata > Aves > Casuariiformes > Dromaiidae > Dromaius > Dromaius novaehollandiae. The sequence goes on from NC_088117.1 coordinate 6,627,853, forward strand.
ATTCCCCCCAATTTTCAGGGACTGCATTTTTGTAGAAGTTTAGCTCCTAATCTATGCTAACTTTTTTTTTTTCTGAATTGAAATATGTTTGTCTGAAAATTCTCAGCCCACTCCATTTGAAAGCTCTGTCTACATCTTTCTAGGGGAAAAATCACAGAAGGAACTTTTCATTACCATTTCATTTTCAGATGGCACCTCCAGTTACAAGACTTCTCCCCACTGTCGGATTAATAAAAAGTGCAATGATGCAACCAGTATTGAAAGCATAAATGTAATACACCTCTATTGCTATGAAAAAGACAAAAAGAGCATTAGTTCATTTAGTGAGCAAGATATACGATTACTGCAGTGACACCAAGACTTATTTATGTGTTTTAGGTACATTATAGTGAACTCAAGTATTGAGGTTTATGTCTTTCTAGGATGGAGAAGATAGGCTTTAATTATGGTGGAGGAGCCATTTTAATTCCAGCCCCCAGTTATAGAAGATTAAAACTTTTTCTTTGAAAATACTCTTGAGAATAAAATGTTTCAAGATTCTTCCCAGCAAAAAAGAAATGAGGTTTTCTTTTCAGTTTGGTAGGGGAAGAAACACCCGTTTTAATAAATATATGTACTGGGCCACTTTCAAGTTATCTGCACATGAAATAAAAAGCTGAATTTATTCAGTTATTGAGAAAATTGTTCTGATGTTTTGGGGGGTTTTTTTGTCTGTGACTGAGAGTACTAACTCATTTTCCTACATTAATGGCTTAAGATACACTTGTCTTTGCTTTTATGCAGTGCTATCACTTTATAAAGGCCCAACATTTCGATTTGGCATAATTTTTTGACAATAATGCACTTCCACTACAAGGAAAGGTGAAAAAATTAGTTCCCCAGTCTACTGGCTGCAGAAGTATACCCTGAGAAGTGTTACTTTCTCAACCTATAGAGTTCATGCTGTCTTTTATTACAATTTCCTGTGCTGTTATGGCCTGTAATCACATTTCTCCAATTCACCATGTCTGTATTTTTGCTGTTTCTACTATGATCTGTGTCAAGAGGTTCCAGTCAAGATTGAGAACCTACTGTGCCAGGCAACCTACTGTGCCAGGCACAAAACAAAACCTTTTAAGACCCAGTCCTTGCCCCCAGTAGCTTGAATGCTGCAGAGGCAAAGCAGACTAAGTCAGAAGGCAAAGAGGAGGTGCAGAGAGAGTACCAGGCTTGTTTACAGTATTTTGGCAGGTCATTGGCAAATCATTAAACTCAATAACATGGCTAACCCAACTGTCTCAGATGCTATATTGTGCTGAATCACACAAGTGTGAGAAACTGTCCAAAGACTGGAAAAACAGAATGGGAAAAGGGTCTGTGGGTGTTCAACACATGTATTGTGTTATTGAATCACAATGTGTTAGGCCTCCAAACTGAGATTTAGAGGCATAAAACTTCCAAGCTTGGAAATGTTCACCCTTCATCTTGTGAAATGTTCTGGCTCTTGTGTGTTTACGGCATTCACCTCAAGTCTGCATTGAAATAAATGTTTGTATTTAGTGATTACTCCTTATCTCTTCTATACAGTGTTAATAAGAAATTGCACATACTTCTGCTGTACTGCGTTATCCATTACGCTTGGGCATCAACTTCCAAGAAATGACATTTCCTGAATATTGTTCATTAAGATTCACAAGCACCTTGTGATACATATAAATCTTGCGAGCCATAGATTAGGGGTAGGTACCTGAATATGAGTGATGTGGAGTGATTCTCCAAAAAGAAACACAGCAAGAAAATGTCACCGCCAGGAGTGGAATACAAACATTTTCTTTCCAGTCCCTTTTACACATTATCACCACTGAATCGAGGGAGAAGCAGTAAGTACGCTGTATCCAATACTCAGCTCACTCAAACTGACATAGACATAGTGAATTCATTGGAGTTACGCTGATTTAAACCAACACAACAACTAGTCCATCATACTTATTCAAATTTATATATTTTTCCCTTCTTTGACTTAATCAGAGTTATTTGCCCCCTGGAGCATCAATAATGAAATATTTGAAGTATTTATTTATTGTAAATTCTCACTTTAATCAAGTGATTCTTCAGTGGACCTCATTTAAGCTTGAAGTAATTGTTTTACTGATGCTTCAGCATAAAAAGATTGGACAATTCCTGATTAATACGTTTCAAAATGTATTGTCTGGAACACACAAACAGAGCATCACTCTCAAATATATGGTCACATGGATGACACGGAGTATCTAGGCAGCAGAGCAGCTATTAGGGAGTGAGTGGAGCTAGTATTAAAAGCTTGATCTTTTTTCCCTGTTTGGAACCAGGATCCACCTGGCATTATAGCAGAGGTAGATTGTCAGCAAGAATTTTCCTGCTTCCCCTTGATGAGTTTTTCACTCATTAATATTTGCATTATTCAAATCAATGACAACAAGGTTAGAGGCTTACCACTAGTTGTTGCAGCAATTTGGACTGATTGGCTAGTTTTCAAAGAAGAATGAAGGGAGAAGGAAAGAAGAAAAAGCAGTATACTGTCCTTGGAAATAACGGACAATGGGAGCGCAAAGGCAGTGATCCATTACAACTTGGGAGTCCCCAGAAACAGCTGAAAGGAGGGATGTAAGAGGCTGTGCAATAACTATGATTCTTCCTGCCCAGGGCTGGGAAATTTCAGGGAATGAGGAGACATAAGAACAAGCTAACACAGAGCACAAAAGCACACAGTTGTGCCGCACAATTGCAACAAGGTCCCAGTCCCAGAGGAGAACAGTTCCCTGGGGACTCAGGGAAAGCTCCTGAAAAGCTATTACATACAGATACGAAACAAAGGCCCTCCCTGGGCCCAAATGGCCTTCTCTGCCAGCGCAGTGGCAAGATGTTGGGCTGAGGCATTTAGGTTCTTGCTGAACATTGTGTTTTCCATGTACTCCTGCAAGGGTTATTCTGACAAAAGGTCCATCCTCTGAGGTAAGAGGGAAGAAGAACTGCATGCTGCCGTTCCTCAATGATCTTCCCTTTGAGAATCCTGAGAATCCTTGAAACAGCCACATAGAGGATAACATCAGAGGAAAGCCACATTTTGTCTGTTCAGTTGATTCCTTTGAGGTTGCTTTTGATGGCTTGACAGTCTCCAAGAAAAACTCATTAGAAATTTCTTCTTCAAGCCGCTTCTGCTGAAAGTCCTGACCCTTTCTCATTCGCTATAAATTCAGTTTCCAGACATGGTTTGTAAAACAAAAGTGAGTCATGGCCAAACAGCTAGTATTACCAAAACTACATAACTTTGGGGGGGAAAAGGTGTAATACCCACAAAAAGTGCGTTAGCAGTAGGCTGGTCATTTAAGCATTTGGTAGTGCTCCTGGAAGAGTAACTCAGTAGTGTCTGATGACTTTTGTTTCATCTGTGTGAGTAAGAGCATAGGGAAGGTGTCAGTCTTGTCTTTGCTCTGCTGAATCGTTATCTTATCACAGCTCTTCTAACAGTCTTATAAGGCAAAACCGATGTGTCATATGGCCAAACTTTGCGTTGCAGGAAATGCAAAATCCCTTGTCCTACCCTGTTCCCATCTCTTCTCCTGTTCAAACAGAACAGAGCCATTGCATCATTAATTTACATTTCTTGTCATTCTTATCTGTCCCTAGACATTTAAGACAGCAACAGAAACAAACACTAAAGCTACAATCCCACATAGGTATTGAGGTACAGAGATACCGCCTTGTAGAAAAGGAGACAAGTTTGCTAGCTCATTAAGGCTGGGTGTTTTCCTCATGGGAATTTCCTCCATCTTTCCTTGCTTTTCCACCCCTGAGGGTGCAATTTTAACTCAATACAGTCCAGTGTGAGCCTGCTTTTGAAGGCACTCTTACATGCTCCTTCACCACTTTCCAGTGGCTGAAGACATTAATAATGAATAATGAAATACTTCTAAGAAGTCATACCTTGACTATTCTCATCTCTACCATCTCACTGTTTCCTGCCTTCCTGGCAGGAATGGCTTTGAAAAGGAAGTGAATGCTGAAAATGTTATCAAGTGGGGGAGTTGAGAAACACATGCATGTTGCTGTTAGTATTATCATCTGAGCAAGCATGAGCACATAGATAGACAGCTCAGACTGGTAGACACACAGTGACTGGCCCTCATATATCTAAGAGAAAGTAAAGAGTCCATCACTTCCTGCCAGTCTGTTAAGCAGCAGGGGAATAAAGAGGACACAGAGAGGTCAATCTTTGCTCAGCTCAAGAAATAATATGTATAGGGATGAAGGAGATCGTTTCTAGCTTCAAACTGCAAGGATGTGACTGATGCCACCTGAGAAGAGAGAAGCAAAGGCTCGGTGATGCCAAGATAACACTCTGGCTGAGGCAGAAGAGCCTTTAAGCATGTTTCTCCTGCAAGTCTGGCCAATGCACAGGGAAGGAAGATAAGAGCCTGGCCGGCGCAGAGGAGAACAGTCTGCAGGCACTGTGATTCCACAGTAGCGGTTCACCCAGGCAAAAGAGAAGTAGCTAATGACCAGAGAGATTTCAGATCATTATCTATGCTACAGGGTTGCTGTTGCTAACCCCGAGCATAGCTTTCTGCCAGGGTAAGAGCTCCTACAGGCAGGACAGCACATCCCTACCAGGATTCTTTGCCTTGCATTCATTTCTTGACACTGTTATCTGGGAGGGCCCCAAATCGTGGAATGTTTTAGTGATCTAGACAGGAGATCCAGAGATCTTTCTAACCCATGTGATTGGGTTGCTGCTGGCATGCACTGAGGGCTGTCCCAGTTCCAGGATTGCAAGGCCAGTACTACCAGCAGGGCGCTTGCACTGCTGAAGTTGTGGGTAGCCAACACAAGGAAGCTTTCACCACGTCTCTTGATTCAGTTTTCCTAAGTCTCTTGATTCAATTTAATTAAAAAGCATCCCTTGCCTAGTACAGTGTTTCTTTTGTTTCTGCAGGGCTTTACCAACATAGTTTACCCTGGAAGGTGAAGGCCTTACTTAGTCTCAGCATGCCTCTGCCGTAAGGGGGGAGATGCAGCTGCTTTAAGGAATCTCCACTACGAACCTGCCTTCCCATGGCGGGAGTATGGCTTGGGGGATGTTGGGGCTGCAATCATTCTCTGACTTTCGGCATACAGAGGGCATAGGGTCGAGCGAGTCCCCGTTGCGAGCGTCGTAGTGTGGTGCGGGGAAGGCATCGCTAGGAGGGAATTCTCACTGCTGGTGTCTCCACTTCTGTGGATGGGGGCACAGCCTGGAGGAAGTTGTCACCACATGAGTCCTAGCTAATGTGGGATTTGATACAGCAAAGAGAGACCTTTTAGGTAGGACTGTAAAATTCACTGTGCTCCAGCAGACATAATAGATGAGGAAAGTGTGGGGAGGGGCAGAGGGGAAATAAGTGAAAGCATACAAATTAAAGAGCAGCATTTGAAATCTAATCAAATATTCCCTCAATTTACTTACCACCCCTGCAGTGCTGTGCAGCTTTATTAGGTTTTTATTCAGTATTCTCTTTTAAAGTGACATTTACATTAATTTACAGTACTAACATGAAACCCTATTTAAAAGCCCTGAGTTTTTGTAACTTTTTATTTTTCAGTGGCCTTCCCTTAATTTCCAACTCACTAATAAGGAATCTTTAGTTTTATTTCATGTCTGCAGGAGTGAAACCAAAGTGTCTTCAAGGTGAGTTCCCGCTGCGTTTGTTAAATGCAGTAGGGAGACCATCTTGGTGGGTTCAGGCAGTAATTGGCTATGAAGCAGAAATGTTCCATCCTAGTAGCCCTCCATGCTCCAAAGTGCTTTCTGTGCCTGTAATCAGCGCTGGAGTCTGTTCCAGCTTCAAAACCAAGGACCAGCTGCATTTTGGGGGATGCACCTGAAATCAAAAAGTGTCATACAGAGAGGCCTGATTTTACATAAAACCTGTGGGATTTTGCTTCAGGTCAGCAGAGAGAAATGTGGCTGGAAAAAGAGGTGAGGGTAGGCATCCAGAGAGGGCATTTAGAAGTGCATTTCCCAATGGCTTTCACTGTTTTTTTTTTTCCCCTACAAATGTCAACAAGTTAATGGAAGTGTACTGTGCATTATCTAGGAGTGTGAGAGGTGCTGGCATTTCCCTTGCCTTGGCCAGGAGTGAGAGCACAGGATGAACCTGTGAGTGATCCTAGGACAGGACAGATGTGCAGTCTGCTGACACAGATTCTCTCTGGTGATCCAATTTGTCCCCTTTTCCTATAATTTCTTTCTTTCTTTTTTTTCATTCTCTAATTAACGCAGGTAATGAATTGCATATGGCCATGGCATTTACTTCTCTGTGTGAAATCTGTAGCAGCTGCATTGTTTATCAGTTCAATATGTTTACTACAGATGCCATTTCTGTGTGACAATTAAGTTGTTTAAAATCTCCTTTTCCCACCCGCTATGTCCCTCCCCAGCCTACCCGTCTTCTTTCCAACATGCCTCATCATAACCTAATTCTTTTTCCAAGCCGATGCCACACTCCACTTAAAAGATCTAATCTGCCAGAGGTCTGAACCATGTGGCCATTTGTACTGATGGAAAGACGTTCTGAAATATTACTGTTCCTTCACTCCCACCAAACACAAGTTAAGCTGACCACCCAAGGTGCAAATGATGAAAAATCAGATCCAGAGCCTTTTGCATGAGACTAACACAAACTCCTTTACGTCCTTTCATTTAACCATGAGTTGATTCAACATGTCTCTGGAGAAATACTGTGCTCTTCAGACCTTTTCAAGTATAATGACATCTGAAATGTACATACTTTGCTACTGCTATTGAACTGGACTGGAAATAATCTTTGAACCACATCAATATGGCAAAACACAAAGAAGGTGCATGATTTACTGAGGCCGTAATTAAACATCGAATTTGCCTCTCCTCTGGGCTCAGCTGAATTCTCGTCAGTAGCGTCTACAGCAGATTGTTGCAACCTAATGTCCTGTGTGTTTGGATTTTGTTAATTTATTTCCTGCACCTCATTTTCCTGGAATGAGTACAGTTATTTATGGTGCAGCAGCAAACACTTTACATTTATGGGGGGTTATGAATTTCAGTAATGGGTTTTGTGGCAATTTAATCTGTCCCAACTATGAGGCATTTTACAATGACAATTAAATTATTATTAAAAAAATAAACCTCAAATGACATTCTTATCGCTTATCAACATATCAAAAGTTTCACCATGTTGCATTTTTGGACTCAGTTATAAATATTCCTCTGTACTTTTTAGAGAATCCTTGCTGTAAACTCTGAGTGAACTTAATTAATTTCTACAGTGTATTTGAAAGGAAAATTCCTTACACATTCCAGTGTCAGTGAATGAAACATTATTTGAAAAGTCGGTTTATTATGTGCAAAGGCTCGTGCCCATGCTTAATATTTAAAGACTCTTAAATTTGATGTACTGTATTGACTCGTGAAGAAGAAAGCACCCTGCAGGGTGGGAGTGGCAAATTTGTGAGTTTCCTTGTCCTAACCTCATGGGAAAGCTTTTATTTCCATCGGTCAGCACTGTATATAAAAAATGATCAAAAAAGTGTCAAGTATGTTAATTTACACTCCATTAAATTAATTTTAATGCTGGCCTGCTGAGTAGCTAATTTTCAAAGCTAAATATCTTGGTGATTTCAAAACATTTCTTTTTTCTCTCCCCTCCCCACAAAATACCCAGAAGGCTACGCTTCTTTTGGGGGAGCTGGAGACTTGCTTCTTCTTCAAGATTCGATATGGATGTGCTACTCAGTGTGTACAAGAGAGAAAACTTAAATTCCCTCTCTCTGCCTCCTCTCCAGAGAGTGGCAAATGAAAACTTCCATTACAAAAGACTCCTCAAAGTTATTTTCAAAGCTCTCACTGAAAAAGTGACCCCTAATGCACTGATTATGGTAATGCCTAGAGGCCCAGTGAGATTGGGACTATATTTTTCTAAATGCTATATAAGATATCAGATGGTACCTATTCTAAAGAGTGCTATCTCAGAAGACAAGGCAGACAAAAGGCTGGGTAAAGGGAGTGGAATTATACCTATCTACAGATAAAGCAGGCTAGTCTAATAATCAGGGTGCTATCAGAAGGCTTATGATCAATTCCTTGTTCAACTACAGCCTCCTCCCATCCCCCACGAGCCACAATTATGATTTTAGGTGAGTCAGGGAGTTTCTCCGTGTCTCCTTTCCCGTCTGCAAAACGATGGCAGTTACACTTTCCCACCTTGTGGCGGAGTTTTGAGGATGAAATCCACGACTGAGAGGACATGTATGGCATGCACAGAGTCTGCCCAAAATTAGCCACGTTTCTAGCCACAGGAGAGTACTGGTTGTTAGATAATCCCAGCTGGTGAGGAGTGCATGGCATGCTCCTCTCCGTAGTATTCACACTCCCTGGATAATGGCTTGCTGTCTGCTATCAAGGGACAGTAAGATCACGGGACTAACTGAACCCTTACCCTCTGCCAGGAAAGCAGTCGGCACTAAGTACAGTTTTCTTCCGTCCCTTAAGCACCTCTCACTAAGAAGAACTATATCCTCTGATCTCAGAGGTGTGTGGAGACTTCTTCCCGTATGCATCCACTTGGATTCACATTTTCATGAAAACAGAATGTCAGAGGCAGAAAAGAGCTTTAGGTCCTTTTTTAGCACTGGGCTAAGTAGGTGTTGAAAAGATGCTGCATGTTGTTCCCTTGTCTTGGAAGTCAGGGAGCCAGGGGACTGTGGCTCTGGAAACCAGTGCCAGGGCCCAATATGGCCACACTGCAGGTCCATGAAGACCTGGTCCAAAATCATCATTTCAACATTATGGAGAGCAGCCACTGAGAAATTAGAGCAGCTCAGTGCTTCCTTTCCCAAAAGATTTGTCCTGGGATGGTTAAGACCTCAGATAGTGAGAGCTAATGATTTAACATGTTCATTTCTATTTCACTGAAATAGGAGCGATCCCAGGCTCAATACCAAACTGGCAGGCAGCTTGGATATTGCAGATGGACCTAGATCAGAGCATTTGGTCTGACCTTTCCTCCCCAGCATCTATCCATCCATACAACCTGATTCTTTCAGACAGCTGAGCTTGGCTAAAAAGCAACCCGATGTTGAACCAGAGCCGTATTTCTTGATCCCACGTCTTTTAGTCATGAAGCACCCAGTACCCAATAGCCTGCACGCGAAGAAGAAGTAGAAACTTAGCTTCCATTCATAGGGAGCAAAAATCACATGTGCTGTCACCTGCAAAGCTTAACTTCACCTAGAACCTGTACAGAGGCTGTCAGAAATGTGGAGAATCCTAGTATAATTCTCATCCTACCCCTGATAATGCCCCTCTCCATTGGGATATGTAATACAGTCTTCAATAATTTCTGTTTAAGCAAGAAAATTCGCCTGAAAGGAGAAAAATCCACCTGTAAGAAAATGAAAAGAGATTCCCTGGGGTAAGGGAACCATCCACCTTGATAAATCAAGCTGCACTCCTTAGCAGCTGGAAGCCAGTCTCGTAACTCATAAATCTGTTGAAGAAATCCTGTGGGTGTAAAGAAGCCTGAATCCCAGCACCTGCCCAGGTCGAGAGAAGGTCTTTTCCTACTTAATTAACAAAGCTATTTTGTTTCTCCTCTTTAATTCCTAAATAGCAAGTAATTGGGGAGCCAGCTTACAGAGATCAAAAAGGCTTGATCGTTAGTAAGCAACCCCTAGGCTACATTCAGCCATGGAAGCCTACGACTGGTGACGAGGAGAGAACTGTTTATCAGAAATTATAACACCTACAGTTCAAGCTTATGTCTCTTTTCTACTACACCTGTGAATTTAGCTACATTTTCTGCATTTAAAGTTGCAAAAAATTTTAACCGAGATCTAAGGGAATTAAATCAAAAGTTTATGAATGTTTTGTTTCCAAATGAAAAAGTGAGGGGACCTTCAGAAGCCTTGTTCTCCTTTCACTGTGGTTTTTGTTCTACTTTCAGAAGAATAAAATTAGCAGGAGAGGGCTTCCTCCCTCAGGCTGTTTGGTGAACGGACTTTGCTGTCAAGACAGCCCCATGCAGTTCAGTAGCAACAACTTCAACGCTCTTAAAATTCTCACTGCATGAGAGTTTGGAAACTCGAAGTTAAAAAAAAAAAAAAAAAAAGCAGCTTGTGAGATATGGTTTGGAGCAAAATGTTTTTTTCCCTTTCAGGATATGTAAAGAAAAAGGTGTTTTGCATACAGTTTTCCTCTCTTGAAGCTTGCTCTGGCAAGGTATGCTCATCTTGATACACTTTAGAGGATTTGGGGAGAAGATATGCCATTAACTATAAAGAATCCATCAAGAATTCTTAAGAACAATAATATGAGTGAAGGAAGATGCTGTCCCTCAGATTTTGTCTGTCAAAAAGAGGGGGGAAAGGAATGGTAAACTTTCTGAATTCACATAGTCAAGTACTGAAAAATGGTCACGGTCTAGGCTGAAATGATTCTTTCCAAAATCCATCTGCACCAGGAGAACCAGAACTGTGACTAATGCATCATCTTCGGGTCAGCTGTGGATCGAGCTGAATTTGGAAGGAGAAATCTCATAGGTCACAGACAGGTGATCTGAGGCGGCCAAACAGTGTTCCCTCCAGCCGTCATAAGCGCAGTACTTCTCTTACAAACTGTAAACCTGAGAAGAGGTTAACTATGGACAAAAATAAAGGTTTTTCTCTTTTTGAAGAAACATGATGGAATAACCATTAAATGAGCTTAAAAGTCAGCCACCCAGAGAATGTTGGAGCACATGGATTTGGTGAAAGCAGATGCTCTAATTTTGCATTTCTCCAACAAGAGGACAATTGATATAGTTAGCATGTAACACATTTCACTTCAGTAATCTGAAATTAGGTGAATTGTTAAAAGTAGTAGTCCTGGCTCCTTTTAGTATTTATGTAAAGAGAGACAGACACTTCCAAAGTGTTATTCATCCTATTTTAAACAGCTTTGTTAGAGAATTTGACTAATTGCCCATTGACTGTAGAAGGAGGTTAGGAAACTGGGTTAGGTAAAACACCAAAATTTTTACATGGCTAAAGCAAGATGAGATGAATCTCACACTTAAACAGCATGTCTTGTTATCACAGTGTGGCTGTATCCTGAGTCTGCTATCTATTCACATATCTCACAGCTCCACTAGGGCCACTGGATACTAATCACGGAGTCGGAGAAAAGTCTAGGCTGGAACAATATTTCTTCGTTTAAAACACCCTCATACTTTGGCCTCTTGAAAGACAATTGCTCACTGAGTGCCCTGCACATCCTGTTTCTCAGAGTTTCAGTAACTTCAGGGCTCAGCACTGAGTGTTTCTAGAGCTTTAACCCCTCTGCCCAGCCCCCGTTCATCCTACAATACAGACTTACAGCTCATGGAAAATGTTTTGTGTTTTCTTAATATTATAAGAAATCTGAAGTCAGATACCTATTTGACTCATCCAGTTAAAATTCAGACACTGTCAGCTCCAGTGGAGCTGCCATAGACTTACATGATTGTATATCTATGTCCCCAAATATCACATAGTTTTTATGAATCCATGCTCAGAGCAAAACTGAAGTATACTGAAGGAAAAGTAGACCTGGATGGCTATCTGTCCCTGACTTTTTTAAGGTTTGTGCAGTACATAAATAGGTAATACAACATCACTGAGATACTCTTCTGTCAAAAGCCTTCATTCATCCTCCAGAAAATAGAACAAACATTGATTTCTGTGCCCAAGCCTCCTAAGGGCTGGGTAGGCACTGCCAGGGCTGTAAAAAAATTAGAGTGTTAAGTAGGTTAGCACATACATTAGCAATCCTGCAAGGATGGCCAGAGGTAAATGCCTTGGTACCAGCTCTCGGTGGAGAAGTCTTCATCCAAATTCCTCTTAAGTCAGCAGTGAGACCAGGAATCCTCCATATACTTAGAGCCCTATAGAAAGTCCCTTTTCCAAATTATTGCATGTAGGAGATCAACAGCTCTCAGGACTGAATTCCGCTATGTGCAGATTCCACAAACCGGGGAAAAATTTTCAAAGGACCTTACTTCCAATTTTGGCCTATTAGTAAAATCTGGATTGCCTTAAGAGCTCAGCTTCCCACAGAGAACATTGTGATTCACATAACCAGTTAGATACTTGCAAAGATTCAGGACATAAGACATCCTCAATGCCCCAAGTTTTCATGGACGTATCTAAATAAGAGCTAAGCTCTTTTGAAAACATAGTCTTTATTTTATAAAGCAAAGCTTTCACAGCACTTTAATATCAGGAATTTATTAAGACCTGTAACACCTTCGTAAGATAGGGTCATATTTTTACTCTTCTAATTTTACATATAGATAAAATGAGATACAGAGAGGTGAAGCTGATGTGCACAAGATCATAAAGGAACTATAAATTAATGCTGAGTTTGGAAAGAAAAGGTCAGACATCACAACTCCCACTCCCTTCTTTAAACACTGGACCCCTAAAGTCCTTAAAAAATCCTTCAAAGTGATTAGAAATCACTTTTCAATCAGATTTTATTCAGTTTCCCCTCTGTGATTCATCTCACAGACTGTGTGACCTAAGAGCTTCATTCAGGGTTTGGAAGAGTGAGAATGAAACATTTATTAATAAATAAAAAGAGTTTGGAATATTTAACGGGACCAAAGTTTAAAGATTATAAAGATCTGAGGCTCTTTAATAAATATTAAATATCCATTTTTCACCTCATTTTTGGCCAGGCATGAAGTGTGGTGGCAAATTGCAGGGACAACGAATTCTGAAGTCAGCAGACCTTTATCTTTGTTATAGGCTCTTTCTAATAAGAAATACTTCTATTCCCTTCAGTTGATGCAAATGTGCAGTTACTCTGATTAGCGTGAAGAGCACCAAATGGCAATGGAAATCAAGGAACCTAATTATTTCCAGCATTCACTTCAAAGATGCTCCACTGAAATGAAAGACATGTCTCTCACCTCTTGGGCCCTATTATGTTCTAAACTTTGCCTAGCCCTGCTGACACGCCACCTCTGCTTCAGACGGATTTGATGAATCATGAAAACAGCATCATTTACAGTTCAAGGTACCAAAGCAATTTTCCATTGGCACCTTTATGCCCTTGCTGCTGCAAAATAGAAGTGTATGAAAAGAACTCCAATGAATTTTCAGCAGTCAAGTGATTTCTACCAAAAAAAAGAAAAAAAAATAGCGAATATCCTCAGAGCAAATATACATGCATGGACAGCGCTATGCATGTGGGTGTCCGTCTGTACAGGCACGTTTCAGCAGTAACAGGCTGTTGCAAAGCATAAGTGAAGGTTTTTCTGCAACAAGAACCCAGAGGAAGACAAGAAGATACCAAGGGGGATAGCACAACTGCAGGATCTGGTAGCAGAGGCTGTGAGATGTCTCGGCATTTGGAGGAGTGAGTTCAAGCCTTGCCCTGAAGTTGTGCTGAAGGCTGTCCTCGGACAAGTCATAGATAACTGGGCACAAGGTTAGTTGGACTAGTGAGTTAGGAGCATGCCACTAATTACTGTCTTCCCCATGTACCGCTAACTATGGAAACCAGCCTACCTTCGCTATGCTGGCTCAATGGTAGCCTTTAATCATGCTTTATTATGATTATTGCACCCTCAGGACTGATTCCCATGTTATAGTTAACCAAGCTGATGCTGCTTGCTCATAGACTGTGATGCTAGTGGATCGGAGCAGCCCTTCTGCGCCTGCTCTGTGCTCCTACAGGAAGTGGGTTGTCAGGAAAGGTGTTAAGGTCTCTGTCAGCTGTGGAGGAGGTTCATGTGGTCAGTTCAGGGGCTTTTCAGCTTCCCACTCTGGGATTGGGGTTTTTTTCTGTTTGCAGAATGAAATAGCAAGGCTGGTTTATTAAAATAGCAGCAACCCTCATTGTTATTTCAGGCTTTCTGTAACAGACAGTTGTTTTCATTACTTAGTCTAAGGAGGCTACCATTTTATGTAGAATTAATTTTCTTTCTGAAACTGTGTGAGCAGAGTTGAATATATATTTCCCCCCCCCCCCCAAAATGTCATGAAGTTTGGTTTTTTTTTCTTAATTATACCCCAGGACATTTCACGGCTGCTTGAGAAATGCTGCAAAAGTCTTACGGAAAAAAATTTTTTTTTCTTTCTCTGGTAAAATCTTCACAAGATGGTGTTTTAGTATTGACAGGTGTGAAATTAAGGGAGTTTCACAGTTTTGTATGAAAACTGATCTTCGTCAATGAGAAAGCTATATTTCAGAAATTTTTTTAACTATCATTCGAACGACGGCTGATATTTTCCAGGAGAAAGGCATAAAATTTCACATTATTTTAATGTAATACTCTTTTTATAAAATTTCTGTGAACTACCTCCTGGCCTGACACCCTAGCTTTGACCCTTGAATATCGGCTTCATCAGCTAGCCACTGAATTCAAAGCTGGAAAGAGTTCTTTTATAAAGTGAAAATAGACAGATAGAAACTGATGTGAGCTTACAGAGAAAGCTTTCTTCCTTCTGCCTCCAGCTTCCAGTCCCTCTCAGAAGGTACTCCTAGCTGAGGTTGAGGCAAAATTTTCCTAATTTTAGAGAGCACATGAAGTTTTTCATCAAAAATCCAATTTTCAACAAAAGACCTGGATTCTGTTCCTGATCCTGTCACAGACTGTGCTGTAGCTTCAAATGAAACCATTAATCTCTCTGTGTTTCGATTCCCCCAATAAAATGACATAGTAGAGCTTCCTTTCTCCTCTTTCTTTGTCTTTATGATTTATTTGTTTTACTTCTCTGCCATGTTTTCACTGTGTATTTGAGCTGGAGGCTGTAAATACATTTCATAACAACAATATATTTAGTCTTGGATTTGAAGATCATTTTAATGGATCCTGAACCAGCACAATGACAATTCCACCAAGGAATCGATTGACTTAGATCATTTAAAATCAGTTAGCACACTTTCCTGTTTAAGTAATTTGCTTTTATTATATTAATAAAGTGGCTGGAAAATGCATCCGAAGGGAAATATATACAGGAGCTGGGTACGAATCCCAGGATCACTTTGAAACTTTGTGCAACACCTAGCCCAAAAGGCTCGATTCCATGATTAGAGCTGCCTAAAGTCTTTCTATTACTTTTGAGTTTTAATCCTCATCTCTCCAGACTGCTGGTTTTTCTCCTATTCACTGCCCTTAAATCCAATCTAATTCCATCACACATCAAACCCTGGGGTAGGTTTTTCTGAAACTTGGTTGAATAAATTTTCTTATGTTGTAATTTTTTTTTACTTTTTCCCAATTCCTATTTGCTTAAAAATAAATAGTATCTTTTCTGTAATTCCAGACAGAACACAGAGTGCTCACCCTATTACACTACAGCTGAATTCTAAGTATACAATTATACAGGGAGGATCTTTAGATAAACCAGCTTGAGGACTTTCAAACATTAAACTCAAATCAGATAGCGGCTTTCATCTTGGGCACTGCATTACACATTATGCAGCAACTAAGTGGAAAGCTCAAGGAAAAAAATATACCTTCCATGGGTATAAAGATGTCAAGGTAATAAAATAAGCAGATGCAAAATTCTCCAAATAAAAGAGGAATGGAAAAGATGAAACAAATAGACTATGCTGCCTGTTACCAACAGCTTGTTGGAGTCTCAGAGACTCGCCCAGTTAGAGTCTACACCTGTCTTTTCATGTACTGCTGAGGGCTAAAAAAAAAGAAAAGACCAAATACTCTAGGTGAATGTTGAGTCCCAGATCAAACTGCTAATAGAGTATTCTGTGTAAAACAAGCAAGGCAATTATTCCACTCCGCTGTGCTCTGGTAGGGCCTTAATTGGAAGAGTATGCTCAGTTCTGAGCTCAGCACTTTATTATACACATATATATTAAAAAAAGGCAAGGCGGGGGGCAAAGAAGCAGTTCATGGGAATTCATATATAAAAAGGATAAGGAAACTAATGCTCATGAGAAGAGTTTAAGGAAACTGGACACATGCAATCTGAAAGTGGTGAAACCCAGAGTAGAAGTGATTATTATACATGCATTCAGTTATAAAATGCAGAGGTGAGGTAGAGCGTTTGTTCTCATGGGCATGACATTTAGCCCAGTGAAGAGCAAGCAGCATACATCTCATGCATCAGATAAAGACCTCTTAAGACTGATTCTGACAATGGAAGGCATACATAGCCTTTCTGTTTGCCCTCTTTTATTGGCAGGGCTGTGAAAACCCCATCGCTTCATGCCAAGATGGGACATTTTTACACAGGTTTGCTATAGCTGCCTTTAGACTTAGGTGCTTGATTGGAGTCGAGCAGGATCCCAAAGCCTGAGCTATGCTGAAGTCAGTGATGGTCTCTTCAATCTTGTCTCAAAATACATTCTTCAGTGCTGTTTGTTCTTCCTGCCCGAGAGGACCATGTAGGGTGTGAACTTACAGCTGGTTCTCTGCAGATAGTATAAATTCTATGCATTCAAAGAAATGCATTCTCTAACTCAGCTCAGAACAAGTTTATGGCAGCAGTTTCGTAAGGATCTGAATGAACTGAGGCTCTCTTGGACTGCACAATTCCAAGTAAGATATATCCCCCTCTGTCCTAACAAACACTTAGAAGAAACTTTTCTATTTCACAGCATCCTCTGGATAGCAGGTTCTCCTACAGGCAGGTAAGGCATCTCAGCAGCACAAGGAAGGCAGTTCAAAGTAATCTGTATCGCTTGCCCAAAACTCTTCCCAAAGCTAACTTTCTTTCTTATGTTCCCATTATTTTCAACTTCTGCTTCTATATCTGTAATTCCCACAGTATCTTATAGACCAATGGCACCACTATCTTAGAAAGCCCTGTGAAGATCTGATCTTGTGTTTTGTTTAATCCTCATCAAGAACAAGTCATTTTCTCTTTCTGCTTCCCACTGGCTTTGCCTTGTCCATTTAGATTATGCCTGGCTGGTATGTGAAGCCACCCTACGGATGAGCCTGCAACCCCTTCAACCTGGGAGTTACAAACCCCAGTCCTGGACACGTGTTTTTCTCTGTCACTAATATTTCAGGGTGGAATTTAGGGAGCAGAATTTACCAAGGACTGCTGTCACATCGTGGGTGGAAATTAACAGCAGCATAGTTGGCTTATTGTAATAATATTTCAGGTAAGGTCTCTTACCTGAAGGTCTTGCACACTATCTTTGCAAACATAAGATAATCTCTCCAGGGAAGATGAAAAGACTTATGATTACATCTGTGAAAAACCTGAAAGCCTAGAAGGGGGTGGGAAATCATTTGTCCTAAATTCCATGGAAAAATCTTTGGGAACACAGTAACTGTTCTTCTGGGAAGTAGTGGTGGATTGGAAGTGGGATGGGTTGCTTGTTTTGTTTTCATTTCATTTTGTTGCATTTTCACCTTGTAAGCTGGCAGTGCAGGTTTAAAGAGGTAAAATATAAACCTATATGCACTGGCAAATGTTATTTTATAACTATTAATAATACCACCTGCAAGCAGGCAAGCAGAAAAATGGCCTAAAGATAATCAAACCTTATGCTTCAGAATATATGTTGATTGCTTCTAGTGGTCAGGAAGGAATTTATTACTGTATAACTGGTTAAAGAGACTATGGACTATTGTAACAAGTGGTTTACTTTATTCTACAACATCATCTTAAGTCTACTCTTATTAGGATATTGGGTTGCATAGCTCAATGATACAAGAGTTTTCTTCAAAGGAGAAAACTAGCTAGGACTATCTCACAGTTATTTTACATGTTATGACATTTTCCTTGGTCTATTGGATGAAAATCCTTTCCCTCCATTCAATGTCCATAATGGTTGTCTGCCTGGTAAAACAGTAGGAGGAGAACAGCCAGACAATGCCCCTGCACCTATGAGACATCACCATATCATCTCTGAAAGACTCGGGATCAACACTGCACAAATCTATTGGCTCCAGACTTTGCATTGGGGCAGGCTGCAATCGTTAATCCAAACAAGGGCCTGGATGAGTAGGAGGAGAGGATTAAAAGATGGTTGCAATTCATTCCAGGTCCCAGACTGGAGGAAGGGACAAGCAGAGCTGGACCTTCCCCTATCCAATGTCATCACACACTTTGTAGATATTATAGAGCAAAAGGTCTCTTTCCAATATGTAAACCTCGTATTTGCCACCTCAAGAATCAAGAATTAATTAAAATCTCTATTGTCATTTTTTGATGGGGAAACCGAGGCATAGAAAAAGGAGGTGATTCAAGTGCATGGCAAAGCTAGAACTAAAATCCAAGTTTCTCTCTCCCAGTCCAGGCCAGTGGATCCAGCTGCTTTCCAGCCCACTTCTAAATGGTTAATTCAGTTTCTGTAGTCTCCTCAATGTCAAGCTTTTCTGCTGTTTTTTGTGGATGGCCCTCCCAATCAATTATGTCAGAACAATCACCAGTATGGTATAATAATGTATAATTTTTCGTCTAAATTAAAATGTACTTAGGAGACCTTCATTTCCCTCACATTTCATTGCATTCATCAGAAATACAGCAGGAAAAAAAAAAACCACTGAGCAAACACTGTGAGTTGTTTACAAATGCTTCAAGTGCAGTAAGACACAGATTGTCGTTCTGCAAGGCCCTCCTCTTCCTATCACACAGGAGATTTACCGGGCAAACTCCAGAGAAAGAGATAGCGGGGTAGAGGGGCCAACTCTGATCTTTAGGAAAACAATTTGTGTGAAGAGATGGCATTGCATTTAGAAATCTTCTGGTGTACTGTAAAACAGTAATTGCTATCTATCTAGAGACATTCTCATTTCACATCTCTCTTAGTGAATGAAACTACAAATTAATTACTATCCTGTGTATGCATCAAAGACCAATGCCATGCACAGAAAATATCCAGGGTGAAAATCAGGCCATATTCGTCTCAGTCAAGCTATTTAAATATAGGTGAAAATTGTAATAGCCTCACAAGCAATTTAGACAAAGCAAGACAATTCAACATCTTCGCCAATAAATCTTCAACTAACTCAGATATTTTCTCACCCAATTCATTGCAAAGCTGTTCATGTATAGAAAGAATAGATACAGGTGTGTATATAAATAGAATAGATGTTGGTTTCTGAATTAATGAATGCAACAACATTCCTACAGTCAGAACTATAAGCAAAATTCTTCTCCAGAGTAGCTCATTGCATTTAAATATCATATTCTTGCAGCATAGCAGTAGGCTAGCTATTAATCCAACCACCCAACCAAAAATGTGTAATTTAGCAGCAGTCTGGGTTATGCGTGAGTGAGAGTACCACAAAGATACACTGCCTCCAGAGCTTTTTCTCTCTGCCAGCTTCCTGAACCCTGATAGCCCAAACATTGCTCCTTCTCTCCAAATAGCTTCCCTGCTTCTGTCTGTCCCTGTCTCTACCTCTGGTTTTACAGAGCTTACATAAAAATGTTGGTTACCTGGGATGTGGATTACCAGAAAACCTGTTTTCAACCATGCTATTTTTTTAGAGAGGTACAAATTAATCTCAACTGCAAATTATAATCCTAAAAATACTGTGCTGTTACTCTACAAAGAGGACTGACACATACTATGGTTTTCTTGGAGACGACTTCTTTTCTGCCCTGAAAATTTGGGCCAGTTGGATTTTGAAGGCTTCATACATTTTTCCAAACAAAGACTGCCCTAAAAGACCAGGCACCTGCAGTCAGACTGTTGCTCATCCAGGAACTACACATAACCAGCGTGATGTTTTTGCTGTTGTTTTTCTCGAAAAACCCAACTCCTCACTCTGAATGACTTAACAGCATCAGTGTGGGCTTATAGCAAAACAATATCACTGCAAATGCTTTGTCCAAAAGATAGAGGGGGGAAAATTGCATTACGGTTAGAAGAATCAATTAGGATGCGAATGGGCGTGTGGAAATTTCAGTTCTCTCTCGCACAACTACATAATCGAGGGAATGCTTTGATTCTAAAACCAGTGAAGTGGCTGCATATTTCAATCCTCAATTGTGTAGGAAAACACCAAATAAGATATTAACATTTTTTCACCCATACAGAAAAAAGCTTTTTTTTCCTTTGAAAATGAATAAGAAAAATGGAAGTAAATTTGAGAAACTCCAACTCCCCCTGCTGAGTTAGTAGGACTAATTATACAATCTGCAACTTAGCAATGTAAGTAAGCAATTGGCCATGTGGGGCTTAAAACTGTTATTTCTATTATAACAGCTTCCAGAATCCTCACTGGACATGGATTTGTTCTCAGCTTCATCCAAAGTGGACAGCAATTTTCAAAAAAAAAGAAAAAAGAAAGGGAAAAAAAGAGAAGAGGAGCAAAAGGAGGGAAGAAAGAAAGAGACAGAGAGCATATGTAATTTGCTTAGGGTCAGATTGTCAGAGCAGAAGTAGTAACCCTTTCTTTTGAGTCGTGCTCTCATCACTAGGCAATGCTGCCATGCAGCAGAGCCTGGCTCAGGCAGAATAGCTGGGTAAAGACAGAAGAGCTACATTCCCCAGTTACTTCCTAATCTCACTTATTTCAGGGCTTCATTGGAATTATACCAATGTATAAAAAAAGAAAAAAGCACACAGTGTATTTGAGAGGAGACACAAGCCATTATGTCTTTGTCTGTTTCACCTGAAATATTTATTTGTACATATTGACAATGAGCATTTACAGCTGTCTACTGAGGAAGTATTATCCTGGGCTGCTTAAACCACTGTTCTAATCGACCGTGCATTAGATTGGCAGGGCTTTCATCTGGAAGCTCCTTGGAAGCCTTCTCCAGCAGGGCTTTGTGGAGCTCCTTACCCCAGGGAATGTAAATGTCCTTCTCATCCCCCACTCCAGCGGAAAAGAAGAGGGAGGAAGAGCGCATTTCTGGGCCTGTGGCTATCATTTTGGCCATCCATTCAAAGGTAGCATGCAGACATGCCTGATAAAGGAGACTCAGCTCTTTGGAGCAGATAATTTTTTCTGCCAGCTAGGTTTGCGTGGAGGGATCTGTCCACAGCCAGGGGATGATGGAGATTTTCTAACAAGGCTGAGCAGAGGCAGGGACCTTTGATGTCTGCTGATAACTCTGCTTGGGCTGAAGCCTTCTTTCACTGAAACTTTCCTAGATGAGAACCCAAAACTGGCTGTTTATCACAGGTCCATCAGCTTTACCCTTAACCTCCGCTCCACACAGGATGTCCATGGTTCATGGACACATGCAAGTACAGGCTGAAAAACCACTGCACAGGCCCTCCTGCCACCCTGCTGGCACACTCGATCCTGTCTTTCAAACTCTGAATTCACTGTCCACAGAGACAGCAAAGCTCTGACACAGCTCCGAGCCTGACCAAAACCTACACTCCAGAATACAGCAGATCTCACACATCTTAGTACACCTACCAGCTTAGCAGCCAGCAGCCTGGACAAGATTTCCATAGCTGATGTTCACACAGTCTGCAAGCAGCCCGTGGGGCAGCTGCAGGAAGAGGCGGTGGAGGGAAAGGGGAGCACTTCATGGTCACTGCTACTCGTAATGCCATTTTCCACAAGCCTTCACCTCCTGAGACCATGCCAGTCTCCCTGTGAGCAGCATTCCTTAGAGATACAGAAGTGGGCCAAAGATGTCCCCCTTTCTGAGGACCTCATCCTGCTCTCAGGCCCAGCACTATTGCACTGTGCAAGCATGATCTTCAGGGCACACTGGGAAGCACATGCAGCCCCCAAAAGAATTCATAGGCTTTATTTCTGCCATTGTATAACAGCTGTGACTATGAGTCATTTCAGTAGCACGTGGCAACATCTCAGAGCGATGTTAACAGCTCTGGGTGCACGGGAGAACATTTCTGAGTGGAGGGAGAAGTATGACAAATCCCTTTATACCATCAGCATAGACCAGGCAATGGCCTTTGCTTATGCAGATCATAATCATAATCATTATCTTTTATGGTGAAGTACTTCAGTATTATAGGGCACAGGTACTTTTTCAAAGTGGTTACTAACACATTAAATAAGGAATTTAGAGCTGGGAGACGTTTGATAAATGGCTGGTTGGGGGAACACTCCAGCCATAAAATCAGCTTGTGATAACAACACGGCTTCAAGTTTGAAGAGACAGAATCATCCCTGACTTTCAGGTAGTGCTGAGGATGGTCAGAGAGACAAAGCTATCTTCCTTTCACCTATTTCTCCAACCAGTGTCTTCCCAGGTGAATACCCTTTCAGACCCTGATCCGGCTTAGCACTTCGGCACATTGGCAGCTTTAAGCTGTGTATTGACTTCAAGCAAATGTACTATTAGAGATACTAAGATGAGGCCTGAGCATGTCCATTTGAAGATTTAAGTGGGAGTAAACAAGCTTGTACACAGCATGTTTCACCTGCTGAGGATCCAACATGAATGCCTCGTTTTCCTATTCGTCTCTCTCCATGTCTGCAGCAGGACAAGGCTCCAAAACTGAGCAGAGAGCATCAGACGTGGGATGCACTGTGCTGAGCTAAGGGGAGGAATTTGCCCTATTACCTTAGCTGTCTGTGTAGGCGACATGTCCCCTTTAATTCCAAGTAAGTGATCACGTCTCCTCAGATAGGAGGGCTGATGAAATCAGAGCAGCTTCTGTTGTTTCTGGCTCCAAGGTTAATTTTATCAAAAGCAAAGCTACTTTGACTGCTATCAGCAGAAGGGAAAATAAAGCTCTTTTTATTACAGTGATATCAATAGTAGCATTTGTCTGACCTCCCTACCACCTATCCCTTCCCCATCTCCACTGGCTCCAAATTAGGAATGGGAGAATAGATCTGATAAAATAGTGCCAAGATAGGAATCTTAATATTGCAGAAGCAGAACCCATAACACAAAAAATTAGGAAGAACCAATTGGGAACAGCCCAATTTTGACCTTCAAAGATGGCTCAAAATCAAAACCATAGGGCTGTATTTGTTTTACCCATTGCAATTTCTGGAGCAGGTTAAATGAGGCAAACTCATGCCCTAAACAGCCAGGCTATTAGTTTTATGAAGACAAACCCAGCCCTACACTGCTGTATCTTTCCCAATGAGAGGATACTGGAGACAGCATAGAGTGGTTCCAGATGGCTTTTATCAGTTCTGTCATTGTATCTAGAAAAAGGTTAGGAACTGAGATGTGAAAAGTAGAAAAACTAGAAAATATCCAGGTTAGAAGTCAGCATAATGATCGATAGTGTCTCAGAGTTTTTTCATTCATTTCTGATTTCTTTTCCATCATGTTCTAGAGGAATAAGCAAAGGCAAGGAGCGAAGGAAAACCTGAGTCATTTTTATGGTTCCTTGTCAGTCCCCAGAAATGTTGCTCTTCAGAACAGGGTTAATAATGTTATCCTTCCTCTTGGGTCTACGTGTAGCTATGTATACAGAACTGTGGCCCAGAACAAAGTGAAAGGATGTCAAGTAACTCAGGCTCTGAAGTGGCACTAAGGAAATGTGGGTTCAATGGCATTGATTTCCTCTGTGGTCTTAGAGAAATCATATTGGGTCTGATATTGACTAATACTGAAGAATTTTAACATCACAGGAGAAGTGAAAAGTGAGTGTAAATGTAATATATACCCAATTCATGGCCCATTTATGCTGCCAGAGTAGTGGAAAGCAAATTTAGTGCAAATGAGAATCACACATTTTATCTTTCTGTGCCTCAGTCTGCATCTGTAATACAGAAGTTAATAAAACTGCCCGACTTTCACTCTTTCACTACTTCTCAGCCCTGTTTGTCTGGCTTATAAGCTATTCAGCCCAAGAGATGTCTCTCATAGTACCTTTGTATAGAAGATGTGCTGGTCCTTGCACAAGGCCAGCTTGATCTTAGCTGATACCTCTGGATGCAGCGGTAATGTACATGCTAATAATAACAGTGTTCCCTAAACCAACACAGGGATTCCATTTAAAGGCAGGAGAGCACCTACAAGGCAGAAACTTAGTTGGGAGTCTTTGCTCAGTCTTTCTTTTTCTGTTTGTTTGTTCTTTTTTTTTTTTTTTTTTTTTTTTTTTGACTGTTCTGGGATCTAAGAGAGACATCAGAAGCTGAAAAAGGGAAGTGGCTTTCTCACAGGTTGACACCCTGCCAGCAATCATAACAAACCCTGAAATTGGTATTTTCACCCTCATTTGGATGATCAGGTGTAAATATAAATTTTAATTATTTACATAATTAAGTCAGTAATTTGCTGCCCATCAGAAATGTTTGACGTTATTTTGGTGCCATCTGTTTCCTAATTGAACGTAATCTCTAAAAGATGTTACAAAAATGTCCACAAAATAATAATGATAAACACAAAACAATTCCTGTTCTCCCCCCTCCCCTTCCCCAATAATAACTTCTATTTTCAGTCATTTCCTAGGAAAAAAAAGACTGGGGTACGGATGTGCCAAGGTCTCACAGATAGATGAACAATGAAATGGCCAAAAATACATGCTTAGAAGGGGTGTTCAAGCTTGCAAGATGCATAGAGAAGGTGTGACTGCAGAGGTATAGACAGAAATAATTCAAAAAAAACTAACCTAGAATGCCTCATAAGGCCTTTGTAAGCAATGCCCAGAGCTTGTGGTGGTCCTCTGATATTCGGCCACATCAAAGGTGCTGTAAGACACTGAATTCACCAAACTGTGTGTGTGTAAAAAGAGCAGAGCTGCAAGAATGCAATAAGCAGTACAAGCCTGAAAAGAAATGGCAACATAAAACAAAAAGAAAATGCTTGGACATAAGAACTACATCTGTATACAGGTTTTTGTTCTTCTGTCCTGCAGAAAAAGGAACTTTTCAAAGGTAAATCACAGTTTTGGAGGTTTAGTTGCCAAGCAGCACGCAGGCTTTCAGATGCCTCAGGCAAAAATGATACAACTGTTTTGCTCCATGAAACTAAGCTGAAAGATTCAAGTTGTGTGAGAAGATGTGTCCCCACCCGTCATTTGAGTGCAGCGAAGAATTTTGTGGATAGGCTTTCATTGCTTTTTGGCACATCTGTTTCTACGTTTGTCCTGAAAAGCTTTCCAGGATCGCTTTCTGATCTCGACTACATTCACAGTTCCTGTAACTGAACACTGGGTTGCAAAACAATCAGAACATGTTCATTTTCCAAATGAATCAGTTTATCAAGCTTCAGAAAATATTCAGCTCAGCTCTGATGCAAGTCTAGCCTAAAGATTTAGGTTAGTAGTTACTTTACCCCTTGCCCTGTAGAGGAACATAACCTTGCTGATTGAGTTGTCAAAATCAAGGACTGTCTGATGGCTCCCAACAGACCTATATAAAATTGGTGTACTCAAATCAATTGGCTTTGCTGGAATTGAAAGAACTGTTTGTCAACCACATATGGTGCCCATTTGTTCATGTGGATGGACTCCAGGCATTGCACCAGTGCTGTTAAAGCCAGAGCTCCTTCTAGTAGGTGGCACAAGATTTCCATGGGATAGACTTCCTGCCTTTTCTTCAAACACTTGCTTCTATGCCAGACAGATGGGGAAGATGAGAGATGCTGTTTATCGATGAAATTTGAAGGAAAATGAAAGCATAAAAATCAGTTGTGTGAGGGTGCATGTTAGGACAGTTATGTGGCACTTCTATTGGTATATTCCAAATTCACTTGAATTTTGATGAAACATAGGAAAGAAAATATTTTTCTCTCATGTCACAAAAAATCATCACGTTCCAAGAATCGTTAAAATTCAGTAGCTAATGAGTTTGATAGGACAAGCATATTATCATCTCTGTAGTCACATTAACTTTCCAATCTCTTTTCTTTTAATCTCCCCTTTCAATTGTGCATGAAGAAATCTGCTCAATTTAGTGTCAGTCCAAAGGGCTTGGTTTTTGTTTGTTATTCAATTTTCAGGAATGCCAGCATATCTCTTTTTGAATTATTTGAGTTTGGAAACAAATGTACTTTCATCATATGTTCTGATCAGACATTTTGCACTTCAATTTCTCAAAAACAGATCAAGCTGGACCTGTCAGGCCTGTCAAACTCCTATTTTGTAGAGGTAGTTGTGACGTAAAAACTAAGCCAAGCTTGAAGAAAATTGGTTGAGTGGTTGTAAAATTAATAACACTTAAACAGGAAATTGTAAGTTTACAAATTATGGCATTTTCTCCCAGTTTGAATATTTTTAATGTGTGCTCATGAGCAATTTCTTTAATGTACACTGGCAAAATAATTTTGCATGTTGATAATTTTATAATTATTAAAACAATATCAGACATATTTTATTCTCAATAAAATCTATCAGACAAGCCAAGTTTGATTTTTTCTGACTTTGAATCTTTCCAAACTGTAGATTCTGCCAAATACTGTAAGTTTTTTTAATATAATTTAAGAGGCTTAAGATACTTTAAGCCCTCAGAGAAGTTTAAGAGGCTTACTGTAAACCCCCTAAAACCACAATTTAAGCAGTTAGAGCACCCCTCAGGTCCACACCCTTGCCTGGAGTAAAGTGGCACAAGCCCACTGGTTTCAACAGACCTTCAGCAGTTTTATTTTGCCAGGAATCCAGCCCTAAAACTTTAGAAGCCTTAAGCCACTTTGGGACCTTGGGTGCACAAGGCAATCAGGTGCTCCAGCAAGCCCTTGTTAAAGCACTTTGAGCTGCTGGTACCGGTACAACATCTTGAGTCCATGCACAACAGACTTTGTCGCACACAGACTTCATAGACATTTTACACGTGCTAAACAATAGTGGTTCCTTAATGTGTACAGCCCAAAATATTGCAGCTAGCACAATCCATAGGGTTGCTCCCCAAAAAGGAAAGAGGCACTAAGGTGCTTTGGGGCAACCTCAAGCATGAGACTTCCTATGGGTATACCTCACAAACGGTCTCTCTTAGGAGAAGATATAAATGATCTCCTGCAGCCAGACCCTTCTATTAATGGCATAGTATAATAGAAAATTAGCTCAGCTCAGAAGTAATTTCTCAGAGAAATTCTGGCATGCTCCTGTTCCTTCAGTGCCCCTTCATCACATTTGCACAAAGCCTCATCAGGCCGTGGGGTCTCAAGTCTCAGCATTCTCAGCTTGAGCACCAAGCAGCTGGGCATGCAAGTCCAGAGGGGCTTTGCTCAGCTCACCGTGACCATTTGCAAATCCTAATATGCAGATCCCAGTAGGGATACTCAGCTTATCTAGCACATAGTTGATAGTGTTGGTAGACTTCTATAAATGAATAATGCAGTTAAGTGTGCTCACCACACATGCATCCTCCTTGAGGTTTGATGTGAAGGCTGCGGCTCCACACAGGTCAAACTGTAATATAGGACCCAGTCTTGCTGACGTTTGGTCTGAGATTTAATTGTAGATTTAGGCTTTGTCACTGAGATTCATCTCTGTTCCAAGATGGGAATTTAGGCCCTAGAAACCACTGATCCAGCTATCCAAATCACACCTGAATGTGAAACGCACTAAAGGAGTGAGGCAAGACCTAGTACCTAAGAGGAGCTCAACCCACGTGGCGCTCCCAAGGTTTCTAGTCATTGACTCAAATGATCTTTAATCAAGGAAGAGGATTCTGAGGGGACCATTAGCTAGGAAGTCACCTCTGTATGATCAGGGCTGAGTGCAGAAAATCTTTCCTGTTCTTCTGGAGAAAACCTTTATGGGATCTAGCGAACAACTTCATTCAGCGCATGCCCAGGGGCTGGATGCCAATTCAATTTCAGCCAAGACCTACAGCCATTGGAATGACAAATCTTTCCTTAACACTCTTATTAAATCCTAATCTCAATCTTATTCATCATTATTAAGCGCAGAAATTGGGCTGAATGTTTAAATGAGGTGAAATGTAAAGGTGTTGGGAATATGTGAGGTGGGGGAAGAGAGAGATTTAAAGAGACAACTTGATTTCCCTTCATGAACTGAAAAGTAATCTATCCAGGTTTAGAAACTGATAGCAGTAAAAGATTTTCAGACGTCACTAAAAATGAAAAGAAAAGAAAAAGGAGAGAGAGAGAAAGAAAAAGAAATTACCTATTAGACTCCATACTTATAATATTAGTCTTTCAAAGACTTCTTAGTAAAGTAGCAGAGAGATGGGGAGGAGGGTTTGGAGAAGAGAGACTAAGGACATATAAAGAAAAGATGAACTGAGGGATTAAATGCACCAAGGTGATTTAAGAAATATTGAAATACGATTTCACTAAGGTGTCTGTTTGGCCCAGGCTATATATAGTGATGAGGAATGGTTTGCATCAGCCTGGTCTATGATAGAAAACTTCCATCAGCTGCCTCACACTACAAGAAAGTGTGAAATGCTTTTTAAGAGCTCAGATAGACATAAATGAAGTTATTTCTGCTTTACCTAGTATTTATTACAGGAGAGTCAGCATCTACATTGAATGCTTTCCCAACCAGGATTTTTATAAGGATAATATTGTGGCTTTGGAAACACTGGAACAAGACAGGAAATTAGGCTCAGCTGTTTAACCACAGAGCCAGACCTTGAAATTGGCTTTCTCCACAGGGGGCCAGGTTATAGTCTTACCTACTTCAGCCCTCTGGGACTCTCAATATCAATCCAGTGCCAATCCCATCTTCAGACAGTTTCGCTGATATAAGGGACATCACAATCTGCCTCTCAAGGAATGGATACTTTTTGCATTTAAAAATAAAAAATTCATATTTGTAGCATTTCATGAAGCAGGGTGACCCACACCATCTGCTCCTTCTGACAGTACTTGAGAAACCGGCAGGTCTGCTTTTCAAATCACATTACATATATATAAAATAATTTTTCGCATTTTTCTTTCTCCTTTTTTTTTCAGATGGGACCAAGTCAGAGGAATAATTCTTGCTCCCTTTCCACAGTCCCTGCCTACCCAAAATAACTCATCCAGCTCATTGAAGATTTGTGCATATCCACAATCTGTATCCCAAAATGCTAAAACAATCTATTTAACCTTTACGCCAGTTAATGCATACATTAAAATGAGGACCTATATATGATCATAAAAATGTGAGAAATTGAAATGCACTGACATAAAATCAAAGAGCTCGGCCATAAAAGGTGTCACTTTTATGTGATTATCTTGCCAATATCTCCATGTTGCTAAACTAAATCAAACTGCAATTTTTCCCACATGTATTGCATTTAATGGAGTCCGTTAATGGCAGCAATTCCTTATAGATCTCCCTGTAAAGGAAGAACAGTTCCTTGTGCCATAACACTAGAGAAGCTGAACCCCCCTTACGCTGCCATATATCTTAGGAGCTTGACCTTATTTGAGTCGCTGTGTCAGGCAACACCGAGCACTGCTTTTGCTAAGACAATCCTTCAGGAAGATGGAGGTGTTTCAAGGAACCGGCTGCTGCCAGAGACTGGATCAAGCCATGTCCAGAGATGCTCTCAGCTGCCTCCAGTTTCTTTCGCTTTCTGAGATACTGTGTGCTGCTGAGGTCAGGGTTGTATCTGTGCAGCCTCGCAGCTGTCTATGAGTTTGGTTCCCAAATATTTTGCAACAGTACCTCACTGCTGCCACATTTACCTCCTCTATCTCTTTGCTTTCTGCTTCTCTTCTCTGCCACATGACTACTCTCTACCTACTCCCTTCTTACTTCTCCTCACACTCAGCATTTCCTCGTGAACCTACTGCCGCTTCCTATTTCCTCCTTGAAATTGGAAATGGCCAATGAAACCTTGCTGGAACCTCAACTGGAAGAGTTACAAAAGAGAACTTGGCGGAGGATTATATTTTCCTCATGGGATATTTAAAGCACAATGCTCACTAGCAGAGATACTCTTCTTTGGTTCAGCAGAATGGTTTCACTTGTCCATACAGCTGAAGGTGGAGAGACCATCACGTTGGCAAAACAATCATAACAAGCTCCTTTCATCCACGGATGTTAAAAAGCAAAGGCAAATTTCTACTTCCCAATTTTATAGTTAGGGACGTTGAAATAAAGTGATTTCCTCATGCTCACACAGCAAACCACAGACAGAGTCAAGGAGCAGAACCCAAACACCTGTGCTTGCCCCGTGCTCTTGCTTATAGGAAAGGCTGCCCCTGTGTACAGTCAGCTCCTCTTTTTTCTTGTCCTTTCCCCATGTTTGGAGCAAGCAGAAAACACAAAGGGGAGGATGTACAAATCATTCTGTACAGTCCGTAAGCTGGGAATCTCATGACGCCTATAGTCAGGGCTGCTCTAACGTAGGATCTACCTCCTATGTTCCAGGGAATCCCTTACCCATGTGGCACATAATGTCCCAGCAATGCTCACTTACTGCATGGCTCCCCGTCATGTTCTGAATATGCACGGAGGGAACAGAGCTTAAACACAGATGTTGTTTTAGTGCTGTACCAAAAATCAGCACAGATTGTGAGGGTCATTTTCTGCTGGCATGGGTATACACAGGACTCCATGAACTAAATTCTCCCCACCAAAGCCTGCTGAAGTCAATGCAGTGATAGCCCAGATTAATTTGACATTCACGTGCTATTTTTTTAAATTGTATTAGGAAGATTTTACTCAGTGTTGTTTTAAAATCCCTAGAAACATGAAAATTCCATTTTCCCTGCATCTATTCATCTTCATTGAGCACATGCTGATATTTTTGCTTTTCTGCGATAGAAAAATCCAAACCAATGAGACTCCCTTTTATTTCACCTTAGTATCAGCCAGAATCTGAGATTTCTGAGTTCTGTATGTGCAGATGTCGAGGTGTGTAAGCGTGTGTCAGTCAATGCTGGGATCATTGTCGTTGCTTTAGCAGCATTCCTGGTGAAATTGAGGTTTTTGTTTTCTGTGATTTTAAAGTATTGGGATATTTTTTTAATTGAAACAAGTAAGATTGGATGTCCAGAATAAAATTGCTTAGAGCCACTATTTGTATTGTAGGGAGAAGGTGGAACGGGGATAAGAAAAAAAGAAATAAAAAAGAAGTATTCTGTCATTTTCAGAAGCAGGTCAGAAAAAGAATAAGTATTGAAAGTGTTTGAATAGCAGTTTTAAGCTTGGGAATTCCCAAACAACATCAATTTTATGGGAAATCCACAATTTTGTCCATTCACTGTCTGCATCACAAATAATAATCAGTTTTTAACTTCTAATCAAAAAAGCCTGAAATGTCTCCATAAACAGAGATTCTTCTCCCAGAAGTCAACAGACATTCATTTTGCAGAAGTCCATGTTTGAGTAATTATTTAGGTTTAAAATACTTCCAATAAATAACAAAAAAAACCAACCAATTTTAGCTTGGATTTCTCACCAGATTGTAACATATTACATCATATGACTCAGACACACTGACCTGGCAGGATTGCACAGCAATTGATGCTTTCTATTTGTGTGACTTACATGAGCTGCAAAAATAGACTGCTTGGGTCTCTGAAAACTTTAATGTCTTTTCAGGTTCTTTTGGGTTCTTGCTGCAGTTTGAGACCTTGAGATCCATGAATTGGTAAGTCATTTTTTACACAAACTTCTACCTCTTAATACTAGGGAAAAAAAAGCCAGTGCCTTATTTCTAAAGTCTTCCAGAGCTTGGAGTGTGAGAAAGAGCCACTTCCCTAGAAGCTCCATTTTACCTTTGTCCAGCAATAAGATACTCTGCTATGACATTTGTCAACCTCGGGAGATTTTCTATCCCACTCCAGCCGTACAGTCCTCCCTGTGGTCATCAGTACTTGGGATGAGAAATATCTCACCACTTTTGTAATGTTAATAAAAGCTTGATAGTAAGTTTCTGCTGTATCCCTCAGACCATCTAGTCACCTCACGGGAAAGCTAGGTGCAAAAACTGTATCCGTCCTAATTTTCCAGGACAAGACAACTTTCATCCTCCCGTTGCACCCCACATATCCCTGTGAACAATAGAGAAGCAGCAGCCATAGCAAATTTTTCCACTTTTAAGATTAGTAAAAACAGAAAGAATCTGTGTTTTTTCCACATCCCTTGGGGCCCTTGTAGAGGAATTTTGGGGAGGAGATTCGAGGATACAGGACCAAAGGACTCTTCTCACAGAAGGTTTCATCCACAGATGAAGCCCTGTGGCAGACAGGAGAAAGAGCAGGGGCTTACAGACACATGAAATCCTGTATGTTTTGTGAGCGAGGTGGCCCTTCAGCACAGGAAATGTAGTTTATCTATGTCCTGAAAAGCACCATGTAATTTTATGGTGTCATAAAAAGGATTATTATACTAACAGGAGTTAATAATTCTAAAAGCTTCATGACCTCTTTGGTCATCTTGGCTCAGCTTCAGCTGGGGTGATTTTTTTCTGTGGGTTGAGTTGTCAATGGCCATTAAACACAAAAGGCCAAATCCTCATCAGGTGTAACTCAGCCCAGCTCTGATGAAGCCAGCTGAGCTCTGCCTGGGCATGTCAGCAGCTGAATCTAGCCAATAGACTTCTGTGAAATTTTGCAGACTTGAAGAGAAGAAATGTAAAACTCTGGGATCTCAAACTGCATTGTCCTACTTTTTGTCCTCTGCAGTGTCTTTTGAGCCACCCTTGGTGTAAATGGAGTTTTGAACTGAGTGTGCTATCTAGCATAATAATCTTTAGAAAATAAATGGTTATATATACTGGTTGGTTGTCTGGTACTGAAAATGGTTGCAGTTTAGCTATGTGCCAGAGTCCTCATGTTTTATCCTATGAGCAGATCAGAGGAAATAGCCACAGGAATGTGGCTGTGCAGCACAGTGATTTTAATTGCCATTCATTCCTTGGTGATCATACATGTCCCAGAGGAGAGGTTATTCTCAGTGTCTGAGTGTCAAGGCACAGACAGAGAAACAGTTGGTTCAGAGCACTCCCTAGCTCGTGAGAGACCACCAACACATTCACTGTACTCCAGCCCTCCTGCTTAGCATGTCCTTGGGAGAAAGACTGCAGCAGAACCAGAAAAGTGTCTCCATTCCAGTGTCCAGCATCTGAACACATACCTCCCTTTTGCTCTCTGCTCTCCATTTCTTGACTGAGAAAAACATATTGGACTTTAAGCTTTTCTGTTCTAACAAGAGATTTGCACTGAAGTGTTTCAGTTCCAGATAAAGCTGAAGCATCTGCCAAAGATGGAGAAAATACAGGGGGGCATCTCTGCTGTGGTCATGGGGTGGGTTTGCCTACTAATAGCTGCAGTTTTCTCCAGTCCTGTTATATCAGGATGTAAGAAACCAGCCCAGCTTAACATCCTGGAACATGTAGGGAAGGAAAAGGTTTATATGGTGGTGTCTGACTGAATTTAGTGGAAGCAGGTTAGGGAAAAAGGCCTTCAAACTACATTCAGAAGAAAACGAATACATACGGCAACAATATGCTGAACTTTTTGAGGGAAGCCTCCCTGAAAAGGTTTGTTCTAGCAGAACTACAATGAGGTCGCCGCCTTTCTGGGTGCTTTTTGAACATCCCTACGGCTGGCTAGGAGGTTCTTCAACTCTTACAGAATGATGAGTTTCATTCCAGTTCAAACTCGGGAGAGAGAAAGCTAGTTTAGTGTTTTACTATAAACACTTTGGATAAGGTTAAGGTCACCAAGAGATACACAGTAAATCAGCTGCTGCCTGAGTCTATATGCATATTTTATTGAGAAATGTTTAGTGCTGAAAACCTTGGACGCGAAAAGTAAATGCTGTGTTTTGCATTTCCAAAGCCTGCTTGTTGTACATTTACCTGGTCCTCTCAGAATGAAATATGACAGGCTTGGGAACAGCTTGATTATTCACAGGAGAACACAGGGCATCCGGGAATAAAACACACCATGAAAAAAAAAGATATTGCTTTAAATGATACACTAGAGATTTGTCAATATATCTGAGACAGAGAAGCATTTCACTTCCCCTGTACCAGTTGCATGCCTTGGCTGCATTCCAGCCCCATGTGTAGGACGAGATCCAAAAACGTATCATCCACCTCTGTGTCTTGGTTTCCACGCAAAGGAAAACGAGGTGTGCCAGCCAATTTGACAGTTTATGCTTAACAGTTCCAAGCTAGGAAATTGTCCCAGCCCCACAAAATGCATATCACAGAATCACAGAATGGTTGAGGTTGAAAGGGACCTCTGGAGATCATCTAGTCCAGCCTCCCTGCTCAAGCACGGTCACCTAGAGCACGTTGCCCAGAATTGTGTCCAGACAGCTTTTGAAAATCTGCAAGGAAAGAGATTCCACAACCTCTCTGGGTAACCTGTTCCAGTGCTCAGTTACCCTCACTGTAAAGAAGTTTTTCATGTTCAGATGAAACTTTCTGTGTTTCAGTTTGTGCACATTGCCTCTTGTCCTATCGCAGGGGAATATTGGAAGGATTCTGGCCCCATCCTCTCTAGAAGAGAGGATGCTCTAAAAGAAGCAGTTTAACTGCACATGGGCTAGCCTGGACCACCTAGCAAGTGTAAAAAGTAGAGGAGGCATTGCACTTTGGAACAAACCAGAGAGAATGAGAGGAACCCAGTGAGCAACTGGACCAGAAGAAGGAAGGATGGAGAAGCACATCATGAGAATTTCTACTGGGGAGTATGCTGTGCTCAGAGATGGCTCTTCAGATAGGAGAGGGAGCCGCACTGTAAGTGAGAACTGTGCTTGGCACTCCCTAGCTCTCGTGGCAGGAGATGTGTGGTTCTGTTTCATCATCTTCTCTGTGCACATTCTGATGTTTATATAAATATATATATACACACACACACACATTTATATATGTGTGTGTGTGTATATATATATATGCATATACACACATATATATATAAAAGAAACACTGAAGCACTGTTTGTTTAAAACACAGACCTGAGGAGATTAAAACTGTTCCATTGCTTAACTCGGGTGACTCTACTCCCTATATGTTAATATAAGATCAGAATCAGGTCTCATATACTTCTCTGAGAAAATCCTCAGAAAGAATATTGATATCAGGGTCTTGTGCTGGCACAAACCTAATCAGCATTACCTCTTAGCTTGAAGAATCAGGGCTCAAAATAGTCCACTCCAATGTCTTTTGATTGCAAAGTGTTTCAAGAGGAAAGAACTGTGTGCAAAAAACTAATAAAACTAAGATCCATGCTGCATTTGCATTCTCCACCGAGTTTGCCTGCATTTTGCATCTGCTAAATATTGTTGCAGTAATTTCCAAAGTGCTGTGTTCCTTGCCTCTGCCATGATTGACAGGCCTTAAGCACTGCATCTTGCCAAACCAACCTGCCTCCTCACCCAGGGGTAGAGGCCACAGGGAGCCAGGGAAGGGGGTGCCACACTGGGAGGAGACGGAGACGCAGTAAACAAGGGCACAGCTCAAGGTTCCTCAGATTGAGGCTAAAGGAGAGCACAGAGGACAAAGCAAATATTAGCTTGGATTTCAGCAGCTACAAGTTAAATTAGAAAACGAAAGAGGAAAAATTAAATGGGGTGGGAGTTACTGATCCAGAATTTAACAGCACTGAAGCTGCATCTCTCTCTCTCTCTCTCCTTTCTCTCTCTCTCTCCATCTCTCACTCGCTCTATCTGTGGCCTGTACAAACAATTCAGTGTATATGTATTTCTGGCGCAAATCACAGTGTCCTATGATTCTTGATTATAATTATAATAATGGCTTTCAGAAAGCCTGCAAGTGGTTCTGGGAATTATAATAAGGGTTTAGGACAGACGTGTTGTTTATATGGTTAGTGTTTGTTGCATATTAAACCAAGTTTAGCAGAATAGCTGGTGTTGTAAGAAATTGCAAAATACACAATTAAATGCAAACTAGAAGAAAAACACCTCTCCTCTTCTTGAGGCACAGACATGCTCATATTGTCATCTCCATCCTATGAGCAGGAATTAAAGCAGAGGCAGCTGGTTAGTTCTGTTGCAATGGTATTCCATTGAGTTTGCCCTGTCTGAATTTCCACTCCTACACTCTTCTCTTAATTTACCACAAGAAAAATATGTATTTGATGCTTTTTTCTTCATGTTCTTGTTATCTTTCTTTATGATTATCCTTGCTTAAAGCATCCAGCCATGCAAAAGCTCCAATGAGTCATGCAGTTCCCATTACAACCAAGGTAGAATTATTCCCACTGATAGCATTTTTTTCCTGTGATTTTTCTTTCCAAGAGTCTTAATTTCTATTCAGTCATGTGACAAGATTTCCACTTTCTCCCTTGTGAAATTATTTGATAGTTTAATAGTTGTCTCTAAATTGTAGCCAAAAACCTTCAGGGTCCAACTATCTCAGAGCTGCCTCCAAGTAACTGCTGATGTACATGACCTTGCAGAAGTCATTCCCTCCTGTCGTAAGCAGGGAGTCCATTGACACTGGATGGAAATAGGGCCCTCAGAGGTGATGCAAAGAAATAAGTGATTTTGTAAAAGCCTGTATGAATATTCTTTTCTTTGTTCATGGTTATGACAGATAGACACAGGCCCACAAAAGGGACTGTTGGAGTTTGCAGGATTTTGCGCCTGACTGAACAAGAGGAATTGAGATTATGCTCAGGCCTGAAGTGAGGTTTTTGCTGCTGAACCTGCCAGGCTGAGATAGGACTAAGGCTGGAACTGAGCACTGACTCTGTGGCTCAGCAGGGACCATGCAATCAATGCGCTTACCCTGGTCTGACTCACCTCCGCTCTCCTGTAAGATGGATTCTGCATGCCTCAGAGCTGCAGCTTTTCTGTGTTGGGGGGAGGGAGCAGCAAAAAAACAAACATACAAACAAAAAAAAAGCCATGCATCTTCCTCCTGGCTGTGTTTTCCAGGGCTGCATCTCAACACTTCCACAGCCTGCGGCCAGCGGCTGTCAGATCCCTCTCTGAGAGCCAGCCACAGACACCACTGTCTTCCCAGCTGCTGCAGACTGCATGTTGATCATGTTCCTCTCCTTTGTTAACACAATTGCCTTCACCTTTACATAAATCAGATTTAGAGAACACATTGCGTCTCAGAAGCCTTGGGACACCTCGAGGCCTCTCAGTTCAATGGAGCTCATTATGGAAATCAGCTAAATGCTGAGCAGAGAGATAAGTGCTAACTGTTTACCAAACCCCTCCACCAGAGATATACAGCAAGAGCTAATGGGAGTTCATTTGAAGCCTTACTCAGTCATTCAACCCTCTTTATCTGCTACTGTGACTAATCTACAGGGAGAGATGCACAGGTCTGCATAAAAGATCTTTCTGCGGCGCTCCTCTTAGACAGATGGGGTGGGAAGGAGGGACAGAGAGGGGCTGAGGTTATGCCATGAGGAACCAAAGCAAACCAAAATCCAAATGCTCAGCTCCAAGCATTCATGAAGGCTTGCTTGTACTCTCAGCTCTGTGGTCAAGGCCCTTGCAGAGAGTGTGCCTCCCTCCTGAGGATTATTGGCATAGCAGTCCAGTTATAGAGTGCAAAAAGAAGGGGTTTCAGAAGGACTGTGGGGAAGAATTATGTAGCTCTGAACTGTGAGGGGCTCAGGTAGTTGTCACCCAAGGTAGAGAAGCATCAGGCCTAATATGAAAAGTGGATGTAAAATGCTCTCTGCTGTGGGAGTGGAGAAGTCTCTCCTGGAAGCATTTTTCAGCCTAGTCCCTCCATAGCCAAGCACAGGAAATCAGAGGAAAGATGTGGATGAAGATACTCCTGCAAATATCTCCTACGTGTGGAAGGAGGTCCTCAGATCAGCAGCTATGTTAGAGAGCCTGGGTGTGCCCATATAGCACACAAATCACAGCCAGCTCTAGAACAGACTTTTTTTTTTTTGCCAAAATATTTTTAATCAGGATGGTGAAACTTTGCAGGATGGAAAATGGTTTTGACTTGTTCCTCAACTACATATTTTTTTAAGTTTCAGAGTTGTCAAAACACTTTGTTCTGACATTTTCTCTTAAAAATGCCAAATTTCCAGCTCAACGTGACTTTCCATTTTTAAATTAGTGCAGAATTATTAATGTCATAATTTTATAATAAACAAAGAGTTATGCTACCTTTTAACTATTTAATTATGGGGGGGAGGGAGCTGTTCAAATACCAGATGAAAATAGTTTCTATTTTTCAAAATGAAATATTTTTTCAGATTATAGGTTTGCAAAGGTTTGAAAGATGTCAGCTTCTTTTCTTAATTCAAGAGAGAAAAACATTTCAAATTCTCCACAATATTTTTGAATCAAGAAAGGCACTTCTAGTTCTAATAGACTCCTTACTGGAACTAACTCCTTTCAGAGGTTCTCCTTAATTAATGACTATCATTTTTGTCTGTCCAACATGAAGAAGTCAATGGGATTATGATACCCGTCCCTGACATGCCAGCTTCTGCTGAGGAGTTTAGTAAAGGTGCCTGTTTTTCCAAGAATAACCTCTCTCATTAGAATGCAAGCAGACTTTCCAAACCAGCATCATTTTTCTTCCTTTGGTCTCAAATTCCAATACTTTGCCCTTTTGAAATGATTTTCAAGAGAATAGTTCAGTACTAGGTTTGTTTAATTTTTTTTCTTTACATCTTGTAGGTTGGACTGCATTTCTCCCTCAGCTCAGAAAACTAAGGCAGAGCTTTTAGCTGCCACTTCTAACCCTAGCATTTTGAAATTGAATGTTATTTAAAATTCAGGACAAATTCTCTCTTCTCTGCCTTAGCAATTTCATGCTGGTAGGGAGGGATAGAGTGGAAAGGGAGATACAGTTTTGCAGCATTGTGTGTGTTCTCTGGGTGGGCTGGCTGAATATCCTTGTGTTTTAGTGGTAATTTTATCTTCATATTTGGAAATAGTCTTCTATCATAAGAGCTGCAACAGTGATTTATAGACAATATGCGTGAGGACAGACATCATAACACCAAAATGCCACTACCTCTGAGGTGGAACATGGCAGCTATTGACCAAAATACAGCAATGCTTCGCAAGGGTGGGCATGGGGGTTACTGAGGAGTCCTGAGTTTAATTTGAAATCGAAAGAGGATTCAAAGAGGTGAATACAAAGTTGCCTGCATCAAAACTTTACCTAGCGGCTGGGACTACTATTGCATTTCCTCTGAAATGTTTGGGGGAATTCTTGGTGTTCAGCCCGTGGTTAGCCAGTCACAGCAGCAGGAATGGGAAACTGATCCAGCTGAAAGCTAACCCAGCATGAAACTCCATTTAGGGTAGAAGCACTTCACTTTCCCATTCACCAACTGTTCCTTGCAAATGGTTCACACCCCCTAATGATGCTTCCATCCATTTTAATGATTAGATCCCTTACACAGTGTTTAAGACCTAGCAAGATTACCAGCCCTGGCAATTGAGCTTGCCTACATTATGTTATAGGGGCAACCCGATTCATTTTTATTAGAAGTTCTTTTGCATTATAAATGTCTTTTATTACTTTTAATGTAACTGAAGACAGTAGAACTTCTGTTATTTGCTATTACATATATGTGTTTTCCAGCACAAAGGAAATTTGGAGAGAAACTATCCACTTAGTGGGCTTTAGGGTAATTCACCCTAGCTGATCTGTTAGATCTCATGACTTGCAGGGGAATTCATTTACTCAGATTTTAGCATCAGGCACTTTGGAATCAGGAAAGAACTAGAATAAACACAGAAAACTTGAGATTTCTGTTTCTCATGACCTGCTGAGTTGTGCAAAGCTTCCCTGGCAAAATGCATGACTAAATAAACCTCACCTAAATAACTTGGCAGTATTGATGGATGCTTTGAAGTCTCCTCTCTCCCCCCCCCCCCCCCATTAGAATTTGTAGTACTCATGGAAAACAGTCCAAGTCCTAGAGGAGTCCAGGCACACTTACCTCAACTGAAGAAGTCCAGCTCAGATAGCCATTTACATGGCCTGTTGCCTCTTCACCAGAAGGTGGAGATGTCTAAGCAATCAAGCATCTCCTCCTATTCCCCACAAAGCCATCTCTGCATACTGCTGTGGCTGCTACTTCTGTCCAATAAAGAGCAATAGCTTAAGACTCAGAGCCAGCCAAAACCTGCTGCTTTGGTGTTGATGTGGGTTCCAAAGAGCTTCAAACTTAGAACTGGCCCTTACAATTTGCCCAGAAATGCTACGTTCTGAGGGAATAATGCTGCAGTGCATCCAAAGCAACTGCACACACTCACCATGACTTTCCTCCACAGTCACCATGCAAACATTCATTTTTATCGCTGATTTGTATCTGGACATTATTTTTAGCGTGAGGTGAGGAGGCTGAGAGTATGAACACCTAACCGGGAGATCCAAACTCAGAGTCTGTTTTCCCTGTGATCCCTTTGTAGCATATAGCAAAAGGGACCTCCAAAGGGTGACTCAGAAAAGGAGCCTTGATTAAGGGTTACTAAGAGGCAACCTAGAACATTGTCTAACCTCAGCCCAAAACTGTAAGAACTGAAACTACTGGAAATCTGCCAAGGCCAAACAGTCACAATGAAGATTTGCTTGAGAACCACTCTGTACCTTTTGTTCCTAATACCAAGGGGTACTAGTTTCTGAAGACTTAACATCTGCCATCCAGCAGACCATAAGCAAAAGAGAAGTTGTTCTCCCCCAACTCCTAATTGCACCCTATTCAAAGTCCTCTCAGTAAACAAACAAGGGTGGGGAGCAGTGGCATCATTTAAGAGCTGTCAGAGGTGGTATTCATCAGCTGCTATCCCAACCACACCTGTGAACACTTTCAGCTTATCCCATGAATGGAGCCACCTGAGAAGCAGGCTTCTGCCTACTAACATGGGTTGATAACTCTCTTAAGTCCCTAGGTAATATAATGAAGATGTCAGCTCCTCTGAAAGGAGTATATGATACAGGGCTAGAGAGGGAAAGAAGACTGTTTTGCTGTGGTACTTACTGAGTGAAGATCTCTGTCTTTATTTCCTTATGCTTTAACTGAAGTAAGACTCAGGCATACTGTATGTATTTCCTTCTCTCTCATTCAGGGCTTATATTCTGCAGTGATTAGTATCCTATGAACACTTAGTCATGTCATTAGGCTAGATGGCTGTCCTCTTAAACAGAAAGCACTGTTTCCTATCTCAAGCTGCCTTCCCACTTGAAATGCCTCTGCACTGAGTGTCGCAAGTCTTCATCAGTCCTCAGAAGCAGATTTTATCATTCTACCCATTTTACAGATGAAGTGTACAGACTTGAATAATAGATTCTAAAAAAATGTTGAGCAAGTATTCTGGATTGGAACTTGAAAGATTTCTTTTCCTTTTAGAAGCTTTTGAGGAGGAGAGCTGGAGAAGATATGGCAATGAAAGTCTTGCTGTGGACTCCTTCCACAGATTCCCTGTCCCTGGAGTATCTGCACTGGCAAAACTCTAAAATCAGACAGTCAGAATAGCAGTGTATACCTCCCTAGTTCATCTTCTTTCCAAGGCTCATCAAAGCTTCTCTTTCTAGCCTGGAAGTTTACATTAGCATTAGCTGCACTGTTAGCTAAAATCACCAGTATAAACAAGGCCTCGATCTAAGCTTGCAATCAATTGTTGAATTAAAAGGAAAAAAACTTCCGGAGGATTCAGCCAGTCAGAATTGTTTTGCACTAGACAGAAGGGCCAACAGGACTAACTATAGATTTCTTCCAAGACTGATGTTCTAATTTCCACAGGTTTTCATGGTGACCTTTGGTGCATTTCATGATCTGGTCCTTTAGAAAGCACTATATTACATCTCAGTCATTGTACAAATAACATCTTGGGATTATAGCCTGCTGTTAATAAATGTGGTTAATCATCAATAAGAGAGTTTCAGCTATTATACACTGACGATGTAATTTTATACCTCACCAGTCCAGAGAAATCGGTTCCATTCCTTTTAGATTTGCTGGATAGATTTGGGGCCTTTCAAGGTTAATGTCACTAAATCATCTGCTAATTCTAAAGAATCATTTGAGTACCTGGAGAGAACATGCCCTTTTCATATTTCTAAGTTAGGTTTTAAATACTTAACTTGACTTTATATATCCTTCTGGGTTTAAAGGGAAGATTGATACTGTTGTTGCTGCACAAAAACAAATACAATGACCTTGATAAGTGGTCTATTTTATGCATAAGTTCTATAGGAGGCATTAACACCATTAAAATCATCAGTCTCAGACAGTTAGATCTTTCCTCATTGAGTTCCATTTCACTACTAAATCACCTGAAAAAAATAAAATAAAATTAGAAGTCGATGAATGGTCTCATTTGAGAGGAGAAGGAACGACTGTGTAGAAGCACAGCTACCATAAGTTTACTCTTGCTTGCTGACTACAGAGAGCAGCCTAGCCCTGCAACCTGGAGCTCAGAATGGTTTAACTTACCTTCCTCTTAACTTGCCTCACCACTGTTACTGAGCAGATGTACTGAGTGTCAGGGAGGGAGCCAGAACTTGCTGAAGATGCAAGAGAAAGTCTGGGTTTGTAGGCTTCCACCATACTGAAATCATATCCAAGAGGCATCCTCCTCCAACTCGATCCATTGTCCATTCTGCAAGGGGATCAAGGGTGGAAAAGCTCATAGGAGGACTGGTGAGGCTTGGTTCTCCCTCATTTTCCTCTCCCTTTTTGAAACAGCACTTAGCTGAAATGGATAAATGAACTGCCAGCACCCAGTGCTAGAAAAGAGCATGAATAGTTTGTTTTTGGGGAGTGTGACTGTAGGTGAAGATAGATGTCCCCAGTCAAACCCTCCCGACAGACCTGGGAACAGCACCCAAGTCAAAGACAATGGCCATGGTGGAGAGGCAAATTTTGCCCTGGGAAAGTGATGTGAGCTGTAGCAGGGGTTAGAAAGTTCATATTGCCTTGTACTAGATTCCAGTTCAGAAACATCCCTCAATTGTCCATCAGTCTCAGATAGCTACAGATATAAATAAAAAAATAATCTTTTCAATTTTTTCAGTTCATTCATGCACCTGTGTTTACCACCTTTTGTGGTAAAAAAGACTTTTAATGAATAAAATACATAATTTGCTATCAATTTTCTAGTAAGTTTTAAAATTTTGAGAACTAATCCTGAAGACTATTTAAGGCCCTTAATCTGCACATAAGAAGTATCAGTGCAAGCACAAGTATCTTCTTCCTAGAAACCTGCACATACTTTCCTAACATGAGCTAGGACTGAGCAATAAGAACCGGATAGCTTTTCTCTTCTAGTTGTTGCTGACTTTCTGGTTTAGAAGCGAGGAGATTACTCCTACATTTTGTTTGCAAAGTGTTTTGAATCTGATCTATTAAACTTATTTGCAAATTGTGTCACCAGTTCTATAAACTGGATATATAATGGAGGAAGAGGGAAGAGAAAATTGGCAAATAATGCTATCAAAATAGTATAATAACAACTGAATAAATTACCTGGCAAATGCTGTTTGACTAGTTCCAGTGTGATTCTCACAGGTAGAGCCTGAAACCTCATCCAGGCAGTATTGAGTTTGATTGCTGTCTATAGGGCTCCAGGTAGCTGCAGGATGTAGATCAGCCTGCAGAAGCAAAACCCAAGACTGGGCATCATTTCTGAAAGAAATCCAGGCTCCTTCTAAGGGTATTTCGTGAGTAAAATATCTGCTTACAGAGTTGCTGTTATTAGTCACTGGTATTGCTCATAATGTGCTAGGTGCGGTGCAGACAAAATGCCAGTTGCCAGCATTTCTGTCGCTCTTCTCACTGAAGGATAGCAAGGAACATAATTCGGTGGCTAAATGCAGTTCGTTTATCTCCTGCCTTTAGCCAACAAATTTATCACACACATTAATATCGAAAGAGGTTAGAGTTCAGCAAATGAAACATTTGTTTTCTTGTGCTCTCTCTATAAATAAACTCTCCCACTTTCACAGCAGTGTTTTTACAAAGTGAGTGAGAGAAACAGAAACATTGCAGAGATAGTTATGTGTGTGTGATAGGGGAGACTGTGTGCATGTTAAAATGCTCCCACGGCAGACCTCTGTGACTCTGACTGCATTACATTTTCTCTCTTCTTCTTTTTCCTCTCTCTCTTTTTGTTGTCTCATAGTTATTAGTCAGCCAGACATTTTTTTATCTCTTGGAAGGATACTTTAGCTCATATCCAATGTAATCATCTCAGGGCCTTCTACTTTAGTCCCCACAGGCCTGGAGAAA
The DNA here is from genome assembly GCF_036370855.1 of Dromaius novaehollandiae. Classification (NCBI taxonomy): domain Eukaryota; kingdom Metazoa; phylum Chordata; class Aves; order Casuariiformes; family Dromaiidae; genus Dromaius; species Dromaius novaehollandiae. The sequence goes on from NC_088117.1 coordinate 6,671,782, forward strand.
TGACGTCTCTTTTACTGATTGACAAAACAATACAAAATACTAAGAAAATGGCTTTATTTTCAACCTTTCATTAACTCCTGCTGTGCCTCTTTGGTTTGGAAGAATTTGTTCCCCAGTTTCAAGCCAAGCTAGAATTTCTTTCTGTTCTTTGGCCCACATAATGAAATTGTTTGACTGAATCAATATTTTATTTGCAACCCTAACAGAGAATAGCACAGCAGAGTCTACAAGATAAAATAGTGCTGAGGCCCCCACACCCAGCCCTGCTCTCTGCTATTTTTGTGCAAGTCCCTTCACACCACTGCAGTGCAATGGGGATCCAAATCTTAGCCAAAAATGAACACAGCCATGTTGACAGTTTAGGGGCATGTGAAAATCTCCCGAAAGAAGATCTGATATTTGTATGAACTCCACCTTTTCTGCACCAACTGAGCAAAAGAAGGTCATGCTCAGAGCGACATGACATAATGTCATTAATGAGACAGAAGGGGAAAGATCCTGCTCCATAATTCTATGGGCTGAAAATGATGCAGTGGCATTGCACTTGGGCACAAGGAGGTGAAATGTGGAAATTATAAAACAAAGATGAGTAGCAGCCTCCAAAAGCTATGTAAGAAAGTAGCCTCCCCTCCCCTTTCAGTGCTAACACAAAACAAATGAGAACTGAGATGTCCTGGAATAATCCTCCTCCCCTCAAGAGCTTTCTATATTTTGCTGAGGGTTTCTTTTTTCAGTAAGTTCAGCTGCAAGGAGAGGCAGGGCTGACAGCACCAGTCCGAGGAGCCTGCTGCTGCCTCATAGATGCAGTCAGGGGTTGCAAGAGCATCTCTCCCATCGCCTTTCCCAGCAGAGTTCTTCTGCCTTTGACCAGAGGACTCACTTAGGAAACACCATTAACAAACTGCCTTTTTGCATCTCTCCTGAAAGAGGCACTCAAAGAGATCCATTGCATCTACTGGGATTATTTTCTGTCTGAACTGTGTTTGGGCAGAAGCTGTGGCTTCTTTGCAAAATTGAAATTCATCGTGATTTTGGTTGACTTGAAATTCTGGCAGTGCCATTGGAAGCTGCAGTGTGGTTGCTTTATGAGCCTATCCTCTTCCATAAGGTGGGCTCCCCAGACACGTCTGCCTCTGCCGTTGGATGTATGAGGATGAAGACAGCATGGCAGCAGAGCCCCAGGCAATGGGGCAGCACAGCAGATGCAAACTGATCATGCAGTCTAGCCCTTACAGTAGCACACGGGAATGAGGCCTCTGCTGGAATGAGAGCACTGCTGCATGTCAGACAGCTGCAGTGTTGAACCAAAATTAAACATATCTTCAAACACAATGGTCAGGAACTTTTCATACCATAAAAACATATCATTCTTTTATTTCAGTTGTAGCTTCTGAGACAAACAGTTATCAGAATATCCAGCTTTCCTATAGGACAGAAAATCTATTTTCTCTTCACAGTGCTCTGGACTCCTGAGCATCCATCAGATGTCAAAGTCTTTCAGTCATGACTGGAGATGGGCAAATACACCAAAAGAGATTTGGAAACATGCACTTGTTTCAAAAGAATACATAAACCCTTGGGTATACCTTCTCCAGGTAATCAGACAGGTTGGAAGCATGGTTTGAACAGTTCAGACCTGGTAATGCTTACAGTTAAACCATCTTCGGCATCAGCTCAGTCTCCTCTGTAACCAGCACCCATTGCCAGGAGTGGCTTTGCATGCATCTGCACTTCCATGTCCCACTCTGCACAGCGGGAACAGGCACAACACTCCTCTACCTGCCCAGGGATGCTATTTTCAGTAATGTCTGTATCTGTTTTGATATTGTGCTTAGATAAATACATGAATGATCCGATCAGGTCATGCTCAGGAAGGGTGAGATTTTCACTCCCTTACAGGCTTTTGAAAACCTTTCCCCAACTTTCAGGATCTGCTAGCAATTTCACACTGAGGCTGAATTTCCCAAGAGACTGAACCACAAAGTGTAATGAAGGGAGTTTGTGCTGGTTATTCACAGGAGTATTTGTCAATTATTTTTTACAGTATACAACAGGCTCTCCTAACAAGCCAGTCAAGGCTTTACCCTAGAGGTGAAAGCCTTAAAAGGCTCAAAATATAGTTTATTTTTTGTGTGGCAGTGATGCTCTGGAGTCCCAGTACCAGACAAAGACCTCATTGTACGCAGAAAAAACCTGCCAAGATTTGCTGTAAAGAGAGTGCAGTCTAAAAGACATTACCTCTCTTCTCCTGATGACCTCAGATGCCTTCCCATCCTGTGTTTCTCAGGAGCAGGGATAGTGGTTTCACAATTACTGAGTATTCAGGCACTGCAGTGCTTTCTCATCCACGGCAGGGTGCAAGCTATAAATAATTTCTATAATTCTCAATTTCTCCTCCCCTTAGGAGATCTCCATTCTCTAAATACTCCCTCGTTTTGGAGTTTCTGCTGAAAATTCTGTCAGTAGGGTCAAAACTTTTAATTTTATTAGTAGATTGGGGAGAAGAAAGGGTAAGCATTTATTTCAAGCTCTTTAACGGTGATAGGAAAGCAATGAGAGTGACAGTAAAATCCGTCAGGCACCTTTATTAACAGTAGTTTCATGTGGGCTTGAAAGAGGAAAACTGGCTCAGGAAAGCAGTGCAGCAGGCCACCACCCAGCATTCCCGTTGCGCTGAAAATCAACATTTTGAAACTGTTCACACAACAAAACTTCCAGAATTTCCTATGGAAAAGATTAAACCATTAAGCAAGATTAAAGATGTGGCATGCCTCCACAGAACTTTGTCAGCTCACCATTTTATCTTACACTATAATGACAAAATACAATGTGGAAATGGGAAGTTCGGTGCTATTGAAGTATATCCTTAAAGTAGAAGTGAAAAACCCCTCAAACCTTTTCAGAAGGACTTGTTTTGACATGTTGTTGTCAAAATTGTGTATCAAACTGATACACAGGAGTGTTGTTGAAAGGAAACTCAGTACTGAAAATGACAGGGAAGTTTTAGTAAGTGCTATGATTTAAAGAAACTGGGTTCTAATCCCTACCAAGCTGTTCTATGAACCTGAACCTTTTCTATCACAAATTAAGGTTGGAGCAAGGACTTTCTTTTTCATGTGTCTAAGCAATGCCTACCTACTGCAGTGGCAAGTCAGTCTTAATTGGAACACTTAGCTGTAAATCATATAATAAATCGTAATATTATACAGATAATCAAATGCAGTCCCTCAAGACATACTCAGATCTGTGGTGATCAAGAAGGAATATTTTCTCTGGATTGTTATTTAAATCTCCTTCTTGGTTCTGGCCAATAGGGTTTCTACAAAGATGCACGCCTTCTGTTCAATGAATAATCCTTCCTCTCCATGGCATTCAGTTCTTAACTTCCCAAATTATGGCATTATCTGAGATGCCCATTTAAGCCAACAATTTGATGTATTTGGCTTCTGATACCTGGACTATAATCATCAGTCATTTGAACAAGCCACTAAAACATCATCAGGTTGAAGTCTTTTCTTAACCCTCTCTTTTTACACTGAATCACCAGCCAGCCCGTTGCTAGCACCCTCACTACTTCTGGCCATGACTGTCACCACATTATGGTCTCAGCCCAGAAAAACGTTCTCCTCCACAATGAGTAATGCAGGAGTTTGGTTTTATGTGCTCCAAAAAGTCCACTTAACTGCTGAATCCATGCATCAACTCAAAGTCTGATGCAGCTTCTGTTAGCTGCTCAGACAGCCTGTGTCAGAAATCCTGAAAAAACTGGCAGAGAGCTGCTGTGTCCTTTAATAATGGATTTCTCTTTGGATGATCAGTGTGGACAGGCCCATAGAAATCATGAATCATGAATTAAATGGCTCAGTAAATAAAAAAATGGACTTATCAAGGACACAACAACCACTTGCAAGCCTGGCCCTCCACTGCAAGGACAAGATGGGCACTAATGTGCCACATGCTTCGTTTGCTTCTTCATTTACAGAGGGAGTCATAAGCTTTAAGGAGGAATGGCGTTTACATTAAGAGAAAGAAAAGACAAACAAATGTAAAGTTTCTGCTAAGGACCACAACAAATATTGTCAGCCTTGAGCAGTCAAAAATGGAGAGTCCAACTTCTAAGAACTACTGGGTAAAAAATCACTGAGATGTGTTTTGTGTTTGCACGGTGGAGTTTTTATTTTAAAATAGCAATAGATATTTCTTTGCTGGATTTTTAGACTATACAGGGTACTCATTTTATGTAAACAGGCTGTGTTAGAAGGCCAAATAGCCTCCTTTTCCTTTTTCTCCTTTTCCTTTTCCTTTTGAAATAAAAGCTGTCATTTTCAGTCACATGCTTCTAGAAGCTGGAGCTTTAAGGAAAATCCCAAAAGCTGCAGAACTCATTGTAAAATTGCAAAAACACATGTCCTGGCACATGTCACATTAGTTCTGTAGCACAAGACAGTAGCTGCCTCTGTGGACATCAGACTTGAGAAACGCAAAGGCAGCGTAAAGAGAAAAACACAGCACAATCCCGTCGTCACTCCCGGCCCAGCAGCACTCCTGCAGAGGCACGGGCAGCGGTTCCTCCTGCGCAATCTCCACTCGATTCCCATCAATTCTTCTGAACCTCAGGCCGGGTTGTGTTGCAGCACGGAGGGAGCCATCCCTAAATATGCTGAATTGCTTGCAAAACAAGCGGCGTTTTATGCCACCTGATAATGTGAACAGACAGGCCCGAATCCTGCATCCTTCCAGTCCACGGCCCTGGGGACACGGCTCTCGCCAGCCCGCGGCCGGACGCGGTGCAGGAGGGGGGCTGCGCCGCGGTGGCCGGCCCAGCCCGGGACATGCCAGGCCGCGGGGTGACAGCCCTCCAGCTGCCTCCTCCGAATGGCGTGTCCTAGCAGTCTCATTTCCGAAGGGTGTTATTTCACTGCTGCCTCCCAGATAATGTAACTGAATCATTCAATTGAGCATAAAATAGAAATTTGGCTTCTTATCTGCTGGGAAGCCAGCTTTACTATTTTCTTTCTGCAAAATACATTTTTCACTATCTTATCTTCTAATAAACAATCCCAGCTCTGCAGGCTGCAGAAATGTTCTGAACACATTTAAGAGACATTTTTCCCCCCTCTCTCTCCCGCTCACTGACTCCCCCTCATCCCCCTTTCCCACCCCTTAAAATGTCTGTTTTAAAGGCATATTTTTAAAAGGGATCCAATTTGTATTCTATCTTCCTTTGGTGAAGGTATATATTTTTCATAAGCCTGTCCTCTGCTTTTGAGGCCTCTCTCCCTCAATTTAATTTTCATTCCCATCTCCCTTTTTTTCCCCGTACAGAACTGAAACACTAAACTCCCCCCATACCCCTAAACGCTTTCCGTTGTTTTAAGAAAAAGGCAATTCAGGCTAAGAAATTGCCCTCCCCTCCCCCAGACCTGCGCTCGCCTAACGGAAACTAAACGTGTCAGCGAAAGGTCAGCTATGAATTTTTAAACCTTTCTATCTCACTCAGGCTGACATCAAAAGGATTAGCTGCAGCACTGAATCAGAGAGTGAGGGGGAATTAGAATATGCAACAAGTCCTGCCGCGACACCGCAATGGGGATTCAGGCGGCTCCCGGGCCCCTCTCAGCGTGGAAGCAGCAGCTGCTCCCAAGTTCAGCATCAAGGGACAGATTTGCAGCTCATGTGCCCTCCTTCTTGGGCAATCACAGCAGCTAGCTGCCTCCTACAAGGGATCAGCAAAAAGCAGAACACAGAATAAACATTTAAGAGCTGTATCACGTATTGGCATTGCTGCTGGAAAGCTGATCTGGGAGGTGGTTTCATGATCCCACCCCACGCGTGGCTGTATGGTCTTCTCTTCAGCCCCCCCAGCTGCCCTATAAGTGCTTCTCCACCTGGGTTAAAGCTTTCCTGGCTCCAAAATAGGCAGAGATTTTCCTTCCATACCCACTCGAGCAGGGTTGTGGATGAAAAATCCACATGATCCCTGCAGAAATGAACAAATCATAGGAGAGCTAGAGCTTCCATGTCCTAGCAGCTCCATCTTACAAGATGCCTTTTTTGTCAGAGAGGTGCTCTCAGTCGCACTCATGGTCTGTGCCCTTCACCAACAGTCACCTCTGTGGTTCCACTTCTTTCTTCTTATACTCCTTTGGCACCAATTTTGCATGCGGTCCTGACAGGCAGTCAGCTGTATCTCTAGGCAGCTTCGTTTCAAAGGGAAGACAGCTGGATTTGCTGTAGAGGGGCTCCAAACTAAATGGAACGTAGCAGAAATTTTTCCCCTTACTGGTTCCTCACAGGCTGATGTTGATTCCTGGTTGCTTCGTCCCTCTTTCCCACACAGAATGAGTTGTGCACCAAGGTTAGAGTGCACAGTACCACCAGCACTAGCAGAACATGGGCGCCGTTCAGCGGGGTGGTTTATTATCCATTGATCATTTAACAATTTGGCAGCTGAAAGCAGAACTTACCACATCAGGATTCCTACGTGCAAAGCAGCCATTCTTATGGCACAGACAAGTTTTAGGGAGATCACAAAGGATGTTCCCACTGAAAAGAAAAGTCAAATTAAAAAAAAATCTGGCAGATGAAGCCTGGCTTGTCTCTCTGCAAAGCATTAGAGTGAAGGGATGTTCAGGAACATCATCTGGAAACCCTGGCACCAAAATGCATGTGATATCTGCTCTGAAAACCTTCCTTCCCCATGCTGAGACAGTCTGAGGTGACTTACGGTTTTTCCATTAGATACTGCCAACTTCAGGCGAACTCCCAGCTGTTCCCACCGAGGCTGATAAGAATTGTCACTGACTGCAATTGGACAGTTTCTGCACTTCTAGTAACACGTCTTTGACACATTTCCACCATTTCATCCTCTGTGCCTCTTCAAACCCACCACCATACTTGACTGTCTCTTTCCAGACTTTTTATTTCATGATTACTTTAGAGGAGGATGAAATGATTAGGAATGGAACTCTTTCTTTGAGAACAATACAATTTCATAAAAATTAAAATGTTTTATGGAAATGTGTTGATTTTAATAGAATACATGTTTCTCATTGCTCTCCCAGATGTCAACACATTTAGTTTCAGCTTTTTATTTCATGTCAACCTTTATATCATAGAGAATATTGATTATGGCATGTTTATATCTAGCATTTCTAACATCATAAATATATTTCATGTTATATTGTGAAGTTTTAACGTTATTGAAATATGGTTATGTTTCTGAAGCAATTTTTTGGGGGGTAGCATTCCCACTTTGTTAAAAAAAATACCAACACATTGACTTCTTTCCCATTCTGAATGGAAACAAATTCCAGTGTGTCACAGTTGAACAGAAATTCTGTTTTCCAAACAGCTTCACTTTCCATCTGTCCATAGTGAATCATTGTCCATCCATCCACACAATCTCTCAGCCTTATTCTTCATCCAGCTTTTTCTATGTGTTTATGTCTCTCCATCTGGCCACCCGTATGCTCCTTGATAACACCATTTACCCTTCCATGGAGCTAATTTCCTACCAGCAGAACATCCACCAAAGACTTGGAGACCAATCATACTATTCTGAGCACAGAAATGAACTGGCAAAGATAAATGCTTGATGAGAAGTTTTGCAGTTTTGACCGAAGGATGGCAGGACTCATGAAGCAAGAGAAGATCCTGAACTTCAGGGATGTCGCAGTCCATAAACATTAATATGTTAACATTTAAGGACTAGGACAGACAAAGATTTTAAGCAGCAGGAATTATGTGGGCAACTATCCATTCCCATCAGAAGTATCACAGACTCTTTTGGTACTGAAAGAGCATATAGCGTATTTGTTCATTCCCTTGTTTTTTCTGGCTTTCATAGTACTTTGGCAGAGGGCCTGGCTTTCCCTTGTGTGGGATTTCACTGAGAAAAAACCCATGGTGTTCCATATTTAAAATCCACGTCAGATCATTATAATGGTCCGTAAAACCTCCATTAACCTGTATAACAAGCTGCTGCATGAAACAGGGTACCTTGTCACCAGAGCGTCCCCATCTGCCCACCCAGGTGATATGGCCAGCTCCTAAGATGCTCTGTCTTTCACTGCTTTTCTTGCTGGAGATGCAGCCCAAACCTTTTGCTTGTAAACCTGGCTGGAAAGGAACAGCCTGATTTGAAGAGAATGGTGGACATCAAGATCTATTGAGAAGGCAGTGACACAATGACAAAGGTCTTCTTTCAGGCACCCCAGAAATAGGCCAGAAATAGTTCCTACAACCGCTCACCCAGTTCAGAATTATGCACAAATCCTTCATATGTAATTAAGGTCCTTCACGGAACTTCCGCATCATCTCCAAACATTTCGGCCACTGTGCAGAATTTCCATTCTCCTAATGCGTAGATAAAATCTTACACTTCATTGCATTTAGGTGTATCTCATTGTAAGTTGCTCTACCGCCTTGCTATCATTTAGAGACATGTTTGCCAATGTGAATAAAAGGACCAGGATAATCCTAGTGGATTTAGGAATTTGAATCTCCATGAGATAACATCTAACTGCATTAAACTTCTGTCAATAATCCAGTCAAGAAGAATAACACCCAGCTGAATCTTCGCAGGAAAGAAAATGTATATAGAAAATAAAAATTGTAATTTTTTCCCAAATTCCACGTATTTTTGCCTCATTTTTCTTCGCATTTTTATATTCTGGAGGCTGAAATATTTTGGGGCTATTCTAATTCTTATTCAGTTATGGAAGTATAAAAACTCTCCATTTTGAAACATCCAGAAGAAAGAAAAGTCACTTGCTAAAGAGCACTTTATTGCAACAACAACACTTTTTTTTATACTTAGTAGTGAAAAAGTCACATCTGTATTCATCAGCTAGCCAAATTATGTTATTAAAACAAAATCACTTTAAATCTCAAAACAGGGAAAATTAAGGAAAAAATGTTAAGTGCTTAGGAAGCAAAAAAAGATCTATAGCTTGTAAATTAATGTACAATCCCACACAAAAAGCACAAAGCATATACTGGACAACATAAATCAGAAAACAGCCTGAGAGAGAAATGAAGCAGTCCTTCCACTAGCTTGAGTATTGGTGAGATTTCAGCTGGAGCACTATGTTCAAATTTGGCACTGCATTTAGGGGAAATGTGAACAAAATGGAGAGAATCCAGAGCAATGAGAATTATCAAGACAGAGAGGAAAGACAAAAGGACTTAAGGTTTCTTAGCAGAGAAGATGAAGGAAGAATCAGGAGGTAATCACCTGCCAAAGAATAAAGGCTCACAGAGGAAGGTATAGAAGAAATACTGGGCTTAAATTGCAGCCAGAGATATTTATGCTAGGCATTAGGAAAAACTTCTTTCCAGTGAGGGTAGTGAAGCACTGGAACAGATTGCTTGGTGATCCTTGCAACCACTGGAAGTCTTTGGTTAAATCAAAGTCTGGAAGGAGACGGTCTAGCTAATTCTGCATTAGGTGGGGGAATGCAGTAGGTAACCTCCTGAGATCTTGTCCATCCATGCTTTCTATAAGTCTGTAACTTTATGGGTACCTTAATGTAGTCTCTGTGGCATTTGTCAGGGATACCTGAGCTGCCAATTGCTTTGTGTTCACATGCCAACTCTGCCCAAGCTTCCTTTCAGTTGTGGCTGAAGTGGGATTTCTGGATATTCTCCTAAAAGGCTTGTAAAGCTCTGGTAAACACAAGGCATGTTGGGTATCCCATTTGGCTCTGTCACTTTTTAAAAATCTAGTTATTATTGAAAGTTACTGTGCCAGCAGTTGTATTATTAATATTATTATTTATTATTTATGAAGTGCCGAGTGTGTGCTAGATGCTTATATGATTATATACTGAGTTACACTAGAGTTGCACAGAGTCTCCTGAATTACGATATAATGTTATTACCTACAGCCTTTGCATGAGAATGATATTTTTCATTTACTATAGAAGGCTCCATCATGATGTGATGATCTGAACAAGGTTTATGAATTTTAAGTCATCAATGTGGTAGACCTTCTGACACCAAAAGGAGCCAGCAAAGGAAATGGTACCTCTATTTTACAGATGGAGGCTAATGTTGGGGCTCTGAGGAAACTAAACAGCCCTGGTGTCACACAACAAAGCATAAAAGCTCTCAACTCATCATAAGCTGGTGGTTTTTACTCCCTTGAATGAGATACCGATCACGTTTGGAAATGGAAAGTCTTCGTTCCCTGTGGATTCAGATACCTTGGCTTAGCAGAGATCCCATGTCAATGAGTTCCATAAGCTCAATACCCATTGTATTCAAATGTATTTCTTTTCATATCAGTAATCTTTCTACCACCTTTCAAGGTAAAAGTAGACTGATTTTCTAGGAGACAGAAGAATAGGTGTTCTCAGATTTTCTGTATTCCACTCATTACTTGCCACCATATTCCTATGCACTCACTCATGCGGTTCTTCTAATGAGAGTAAATTTTTCAGATCTTTTGATCTCTCTTTACACAATATTTATTCATCCTTTACACAATATTAATTCATAGTAAAAATCCTGAAACTTTTGAAGATACACAATTGACTTTTCTGCAAAGACAGTCACATTGAGTAAATAACACAATTTTACAATTATCAGCAATTTTAGTGAGGCAGTTTTATCCGTTACAAAAATGTGAATCATATTTTTTCCAATCATCATCTGATCAGTTCTAATATCTACACTATAGAAGTAGGACATTAGTGTGTCCATACCTCCAACTGCAGTTTTAATCAGAGGAGAGACTGCTCTCTGGTTTAATGAAGTAAATGAGACCTCCGGTAATATCGTCTGTGTAATTGACATGGTTCTCTGGGAAACATTACACTTTATAATGAAAATACTGTATATAATTAGGATCTAATAGGAAGAAAATAGTAATTAGGCAGAATTAACTGAACAGAAGCAATCAAGCAAATAAAAGTTATTCTGTGGAGAGGACCCTTCGGGGTTCAAATGTGTATATCCTATGATTGTAAAGAAGTCACAGTAATTAACGAGAGTTCTTTTCATTGCATAAGAATAGCCTAACACTAGCTAGTGGAATGACCCCTGCAAATGAAAATGTGTTATTGCAGTCCTGTGCTTTCACAGACATTGTGGCAAGGAGGTCGGAAACTACTTTTCCTAGCAAAAATATACTATACTCGATCCTACAATGTATATGGTTGCATGATGGCTTTAGCAGAGGTTATGAAGGCATCACAACCTTTAATTCTGTTCTTGCCCCAGCCTGTGTGGTCCCTTGATGCATTTGTCTTTCTGCTCTTGCTCATAGATCATTCCAGACCAGCTTGCTGTACATGAACTTCACAGTAACACATAAGACTTCACAGCAGTAAGCAGATCACGTGGTTTGTGTAGGTCTTCTCTCCAGGGGTGATCCTTCTTCCTGGAATTATGGAAGTAAGTCTAGCCAATTGGTGAAGTGTAGGTCTGAGCCCATTCTCATCCATGTAGGAAACCTCCAAGCCTCTACAGTGAAACTCTTCTCTCCCAGTTCTGGATCATGGTTGTGGGGGGGAGCATTATCATCCCTTAAAACAGTTTTTGGAGGATCTCAGCTTCTCATCCATGTGATCTGGACAAGAGAGATTACACAGGATCATGCCTATTCCAGCTCAAGCCATGCAAAGTTATTCTGAGACCAGCTGTTGCTAAGCACAGCATGGACACTTTAATCTCGTACCAAAACTGATAGCATTGACAGAAAGCCCACAGGGCATGCTCCTGAGCCTAGTTCTCTCCTCACTGCATAGACACAAAGCAAAAAGAATTCAGTTGTGCCCAACAATAAGGAATGGCTCTTCAAGCCATTGCTGTTGTGAAACCATCAGAAAAAAACAGGTAGCCACCAATCCAGTATATGCACAACTGGATGCCAGTATTGCATAGGGTATTTCTGACAGTGGAGCTCTTAGGTACACATCATGTACACTACAGGTATATGACCTTTATGGACATTGACTATCACTACATGCAGTAATTTGCGCTGTAAACTCTTAAGTCCCACAGATGGATAAGAGAGCTCAATGCTCCCTTTCCTCCCACCTCTCTGAAAGCCACTCACCTGCCCCGGGAGCGGGGAGCTTGCCCATATACTACCACCTAAACAGTTCCTTCAGTTCATCTGTGAGGGCAGACAGGGTCTCCTTGCAGGTGACTGCTTCTCCTTCTGAGTCATCTTCCAAGACTGAAAACAATGGTCAGACAGAGGAAGACAGCAGAAATCATGCAGGGGCATGAGCTAAGATGGATTTTTTTCTTTTTCTCTGTTTCTCTACTGGAGTCAGTCAGTGACAGAGGAGAAAAGAACTGTTTTTTAGGGGAGCACAAGAAGATAAGGCACTGTAACTGATGACCAGAGAGCCGTCAGCAGAGAGATCTCAGAGGAGGGCATAATATAAGAGGGCATGAATCCAGTGCTGAAGCAGAAATCACAAGTATACAAAACTGACGAGACCAGGACTTGCTTTAAAGTAGTTCCTATTGCTTGACAATACTCCTTCCATTCCTATCTATCTATCTGCTTTATTTATCTATACATCGATCTTTCTAGCAAAGATTTAGTACAACTATCAACATAATACTTAGCATAAATTAAGAACAAGAGTAGCTTCATGATTTTTTTTTCTTCACATAGATCAAAAGTGAACTTCTTGTATGGCTCCCAACTTGAATGAGATTTTTTTAAGTTACACAGACTTTTCCCAATGAATTTGCTCCTTGAAACACTAACACACGTGCAGCACCAACCACAGATTTTTCTGCACTTAAGAGATCTTGTTAGATTGGGAACCCTTTCTCAACCTTATGCCTTCACTAGAGAGGAGGTGCTGTCCTTTCAGAGGGTAAATAAAGAGGGTTTCTTTAGTGTGGCCCCCAGGTCTCAGTTCGACTCTGATTTTTCAAGTTCTCCCATTGGAATGTAATTGCCCATTTATGCAGATGTAGATGCACTGATATCAAAGGCAAAAAGGTTGCTGAGCCAGAATTTCAGCCCATTTTCCTGTCCAAAGCAAACCTTCTGGAAAGGTATCTAGTACTGACCTGAAGACTTCAGGATGGAGAATCCAACATGTCTGTTAGTACTTTGTTCCAATGGTTAATTATCGTCACTGTTACAAAATATGTGTCTTATTTCTAATTTGAATTTGTCTGGCTTCAGCTTCCAGCCATTGGTTTTTATTATGCCTTTCTCTACTAGATTAGAGTCCTCTAGTACCCAATAATTTTTCCCAGTGAAGGTACTTATACACTTTAATCAAGTCACTTCTCAGTCTCCTGTTTTGATAAGTGTTTTGGCGAATTGAGGTTAAAAAAAGCTAACAGAAAGGATATGAGTAGAACTTGTACAATTTTTTAAAAATCTGAAAACTCAGTGGGGAAAGAGAAGAGAGGGGGAATTCTAATTACAATTAGCATCAGTTTTCCCCCCTCTGTTTTTAAGTTTCAAGCTTCATATTCAAATAAAACAAAAATATTTCTGATTCTATGTTTTTTTTCTTCTCTCAGTGGGGAAGAGGATTGAAATAGAACTATTTTTCCTTTTTGCCTATACTTTTTTGGCTAGCCTCTTAGCTACTTGTTTATAGGCCACAGAATAAAGTAGATGAAACTCTTTTCACAACTTTTCTAAAGGGAGTGCTTAAAGAAGATCAGGCTGGAAGAGCTCTGTAGAACAGGAAGGCGAAATGGACGAGTCACTGAGAATGGGATGTCTCTCAGCGCCAACTCATTACTCTGTGCCTGGAGAGATAGGCTACATTTTTGGGTCTCTTGAGCTTTGTCTCCTTTGGGGGGTGGAAACTTCTCTCTGGCAGAACTTTGTATGTCTTTGCACTGTGTTTGCAAGGCACAGAGTTTCCCGAATGCCTTGCAGAAAGGAGTGTTTCAGCTATACTCGTGTGGTGTTCGTCTACTAAATCCCTTCTGTAACAACTCTGGAGGGGTTCTCTGGGGACCCCATAGCACTCACTGAGCTATGAAAGGTACCCATGGTATGGATTATAATTTAGTATGGCCTGGAAAAGGACCAACTGAGAAATCCCAGCTCCCCACACTGCTCCCATGACCAGAATAATCCCCACCACTTCATCTGCCTCTTAGTGAATGACATTAAACTACCTGAGCAATATTTAATCCTTTCGTCTTTCAATGCACTAAGCAATTCAAGCTAAAAAACAGCCTATAGATATAACTTAAAAGTAGGAAGAAGACTGTGGGATAAAATCTGGGACTGAAACTGTACTAGAGTAGGACTCAGGGTACCTGAGTTTTCTTCCTAGCTCTATTGCTGACTCCGTCATTGAACTTAGGCAAATAATTTCACTGTCTTGTGCCTCAGTTTCCCCATCACTAAAACGATTTGGGCAAATGAGCAAAGACTGCTGCTGAGCTGTGGCCAAATTTGAAAGAAATGAAAACAAAGAGACAGATAACTGAGCAAGTGGTTTTTACAAAGCCTTGCTTTCCCTGGCCTGGTGTCTGGGTTCTCTACTGTCAAATAAGTGACAAACTCACTCTGCAGCTGTCCTTCAAGGGCACTTCCAGGATTTCACTCTGCCCAATTGCCTACTTTGAGGAAATTTATAAGAACTTAATGTCTTTATAGCTTGAGCAATTCTCTCATTTCGGTGGGAGTGGTTGGTGGATTTGGTGGGAGTGGAGAATGGATTCACAAGTTATTCTAGGGAGGACAAGCACACAAACACCATGTGCAAGAATGATTGCACACAGAATCTGTGGGTTTTGTCTTAAAACAAACTAGTTTGGGGGTTCTTTTGTCTTTTAAATGTATCTGACAAAATGAAAAAACAGTGGGAGAGGGAACTTACGGGCTGAGAAAAACATTTATGAAATCATGTAATTTAAACCCAGATTCAATATTTCATTTGATATGTAGGACTCTTAATCACTGAAAAAAACCATCTTGCCTTTTGTTCAATATGTTAGTAAACCTGTAGAAGAAAAAGCCATTTTAGACCGTTGAGATGTTATGTTTTGAAAATGTCTCAAAGAATGACATTTCTCTGCTTCAGATTAATTCTGTCCACCTCTTTTCTTTCTTTGGCAGGGCGGGAGGGATCAGAACTATTCATCAGATTCAACTCAACTTTGTAGCTATTTTTAGCCCAGCTACAAAACTACCACTTCTTTAAAACTTTACACTAACCCCTAAAAAATAATACTGACCCCTCCCTGCTCTGTGAAGTCTTTGAGACTGATATGTAAAAATTATCTTATGGCAGCTAAGTATTAATATTATTGTTCTCTGCTACCACGGGCAAAGTATGATCCAGACAAGCATCTAATAGCCGCTTGTGCACACCGAAAGTAAGATGAAAAACCTCAGCAAGTTCAAAGTTTGTAGTCCAATTATGTTCTGTCTTGCGGGTGCTCTATAGGGGGTGAAAGTAATGTCCCTCAAACCACTCCAGATCATTGCAATATCTAACGAATCCTTTGGCACTCCAGCAAGGAGTTCAAAAAAAGAGCAACATCAGCTCAAATAATTACTGCCCATATTAAGTGGTTTAATATTGCAGATAGATGTAAAAGGCAAAGGACAATGGTTCAAACACAAAGAGCCTAGCAAAGTACAACCTGGGGAAGGCCACAGATATCCAAAGCATTGTCCTTTTCCCTGTTCTGTTCTCTGCAATATTAAACCACTTAATCTGTAATTGCCCAAGCTTATGATGCCTTTGCTTTGAACTCTCCATAAGAGTGCCATAGAATTTGTCAGATGTTTCTAAAACAAAGTCTACCAGGAGGCTGAGAGGTCTCTTAGTAGCTATGACAATGGTTTAATGGAATATAATTTCCAGTAAAGGGAACTAATTTAATATTTTCACATATCATGTAAGCAAGGCACCAGCTGAGCAAAAGGAATGAAAATTATAGCAAGAAGCAATCAAGATGAACAGTGCTGTAAAATCATACCTCACTGATGTGCTCTAAGGTTGCTGCAGTAACTTGGTTTGGATATGAACTGAGGGTATAGGGACTGTGAAGCTCCCTTAAATAGACTGAGATCTTCCTGGACGCCATGTATTTTTTGTCAAAGTCATCAGATGCTAACAATATGTGCAAGTAAAAAATGTAACGAGGCCTTGACTGTCTGCAGAGGATTCATCATTTGAACTTGACTGTGTGCTTGTAGAGTCCTCATGTAAACTTATGTAGGAAATAGATGTGATCCAAGTGGTTTCTCCAATGACAGAATCTGCCACCAAGTGACACATCTTACGTTTTGGGATTCTTCTGTTCAGGCAGTACCATTCTTGCCACCAAAAGAAGAGTCTGTTTTTCCCCTGTTATTTTCCCCTTCTTATTCCTTGGTTGTGGTAGCATATGTTGCTTCCTCTTGTGTGAAATGCTTTCTGCTCTCAGATCATTTCTCTGAAAAGGAAAACTTCCCTGTGGCATCTCTCAGGAGCATTTGCAATAGTTCACATGGTTTCAGAAGTCTGGTGTGCAGAAGTGTTTAGTATGATTTGGCTGCCCAACTAAATAATTGCTTTTTGGCATTCTACAGATGTCCTACTCCTGTTCTTTGAGGGAAATATGCTGAATTCAGTTTCTGATTCTACCACAGATTTTCTGAGAAGCCTTAGGCTTATCACAAAAGCCGAGATTCATTTTGTCTAACATAAGCTGTGCAAAATGTTTAGAAGAAGTTAGTTGCCCAGGTTTCTCTTATAGTCAGTGGAGTGTGAGAGAGATCTCCAAAGAGAGTTTCACCCCACCCTAAGATACATGACTAAGATAAGTGAAATGATTCACACTCTGGAGGTGTTTCTCTCTTTAATGCTAACAGGAGACTAAATGACTAGGTTGGCCTAGATACCTTCTAGATGGCTAAAATTAGGTGTGATTACTTCCACCACTCGTCTCTGTCTGTTCCTCAATTTCCCACGTACAAAATGCTGATGACAATACTGCCTTCTTCTGCTTTTTTGACTTTACTGGATTCTAAATATTTCTTTAAAAGAAATAGCAAAATTCGTGCTGGACTTCAGCTGCAACTCAGTACTACAGTGCTATAAATAATACAAATACTTGTTCAGGATTCCAGTAACTGCAGGATCTGAACTTCAACATAATACAAAACCAAGAAATGGCTAGAGAAACAGGGTTTACTTGATTAAAAATGTTAAGAGAAATGGGTGGGAAGTTATCTGCCTGCATTCATTTAACATCTGAAGTACCTCGGAGAAGTTGGATGAAATTAGAAGAAATGATTAAAAATGTAACCACGGATGTAACTTTTATAACAGTGAGTATATGTGCAATAGCTCATAACTAGAGCAGGTTGAAAAATGTTCTGCTGGAATATTTTTTTCTGACAAAAAATGGCATTTTATTGAAATCAAACTATCATGGGGAACATGTCAATTTAAGTGTTTGGGTTTTTTTTTTAAGAACTAGAACTGAAATGAAGTGTTCCCAGTAAGGTTCAACTTTATCAGAACAGAATGTTTCAAGTTTCTGGAGGTTGAGACAACTCCATTAAAAATACTTTATGCAGATTGGTAATGCTTAAAATATCAAAACTGGAAGAAAGTACTTGGAATTCATCAAAAATAGTGCACTGAATAACCACAAATTATGTTTTTAGAAGACTTCTTTTAGAAGAAAAATCTAAAATTATTTCCTTTGCATCTCTAAAAAAACTCCAAATCTGAAAGGTTAAAACTCACTGCCTCAGTTCCACTGCATGAAGCATTTAACTTGAAGCAGATATATCTTCACTTTTATATGTCACTTGCTGTTTTCATATATGGGCAGCAAAAACAAAACAAAATCTTGTGTCATAAGCATTTCTGTTGACATGTTATTAACAAAACCACTACTGAATATCACAGCTGCTGTTGATAGATCAGGCTATGGGAGCCACTTTCAGAGGCACAAAGACAATTCTTGTAATTCCTGCAGGGAGGAGTGTCTCAGTTTCCTTCTCAGAAGCGAATAAATTTGTTCAGTCTTCACCTTCATGGTGTCCTGTTTAATCTACAAGATTTCTGCAGAGTCCTTTTTTTATATACATGTAACATATCAGATTCCCAGTGTTTCCTGCCCTTCCCTACTTGGCCAATTCTCCGAGGACCAATCTGTTTTTCTTCTTTATGTACAGTATTCCCCACGGCTTCTAATTCACATTTTCCTTGGTGAAAACCCTGCAGCGCCTAAGCAAGAGAGAGCTCAGACGGCTTCTCAGCTCCATGTTTGACAGACTCTGAAGACTCATTTCATCAGCCGTTAATCTCCCACAATCCTCTAAGCTTTATCTGTTAAGACTGAAGCAAGCGGTGCAGCTTTGCCATACTTTAGACTTGCTATTAGTTTTCATAATTTTTCTCAAAAGAACATAAGACTAAAGCAATCTCTCATCCCTAATATGTTGGTAATCATCTTGAAATATTTAAAGCTTCTCTTCTGAATGCTTCACTGAAATAACCATCCCAGCTCTCTCCTGGCACTTTCTGGACCCTTATTTTGGTGTTCCCTTTTCCCCTATCAGACTTTCCCAGGTTGTTCTGTTGTCTCTTGGCCAAAGACTCCTCTATGCTTCTGCTTCCTGTCCTGGGATTTGCTTCAGAATTTCCTTTCTACCATTACATTTCTCCATCTTCATTTTTATCCTTCATATCAAGTGTCCTCTGCCTTCCTCCAACCAGTCCCTGATGCTCCATGGTCTTTGGGTACCTACCAACTACAGTCAGTCAGTACCTACTACTGTGACGACTACAAGAAAAATCTCTTTTGGCTGGACATTCCTGCATTAAAACCTGTAAAACTAGAAATGTCTTCCCACAGTGCAGAGATCCCCTGTCATTCAAAGGATCAGATTTGTAGCAGGTTCAGGCCCGTGACAGATATAAGCAGATACCTTTGACAGCAGTGGAACCACACTGCTCTGACCTGCAAAATAACAGGAACCTTCTTTGTTTCCCAGAGTCTGTTGCACCATCTTGCTGTTACCTACAACTAACTTATGCTTAACATTTGCTTGCTGAGTTATATGTAACTAGGTTATAATTCAACCTGTTACATCCAACCAAAGGTGTTGAACCATATCTACTTTGTTGTTAAGAGGAGCTCTCACAGAATTAAGCTGGCTTGACTGACCTACAGGATGGAAAATAGCCTCTAGACAAACTCTAGTGTCATTGCAACAAATATTCGGTGCCACTGGACCAGAGTGTTTGCTTCTGATTTTTATTCTTCCCTGCTGTGAATAACTATGCAAGAAAAGGGTCTGAGTCCTTTGGGAGTGTATCCCTCATACAATGTTATATTGAACTCTCACGTAAAGTACTAAGAATTGAAATTGTTCAGCACCTGAGATATGCAAGGCCCCACATCTCTGTTTAGCATCCGCCTGCCTATAGAGATCAAGGCAAGCAGAAAGCAACAAGCTATTTAACAGAGGAATCTCTGCATCCCATTGCATACTAATTAGACACTAGACATAGATACATCAGGGGAAGCAGAGGGAGAGAGGAAGGAAAAAATCTCTTGGCAAGACAATGTTGCATTTCAATCTTTCACCTTCACTGGGTAATGGGAGGTGATGGAACATTAAAACAAACAAACAGCTTTTGGTGTTTACAAGAAATGTTTAAATGGGAGATCACGAGCCAGAGGTGCTCCACAGAACATCTGGAGTACTGGAAAACAATGCGATTACGCAGATGAGTCACATTCATTAGGCTATAAAATCTCCAGTAATGAATGTACGAAAGGGACTTTCATGTAGATTGTCATCTATAGCCAAAAAAAAAACCCAAAACCAAAAAACAAAAACCCCCAAGATAATATACTTGGCAGTTCCTTCCTTGCCTGCCTCCCTTTCCTCCTCCCCTTTGGAATGAGATTCCCAGTGTAATTACAAAGCTTCGTGCTTGCAGCTCAAAACCCATGTCTCTAGCACAGGCACAGATCCATGTGTGGGCATTGGCTAGAGAGAAAACAAAGCTGGGATTGACATGCGAGTTTAGCACTGCTCCACAGTCACTGGAATGAGACTTTCAGCACACTCATCTCCCCATACACTTGGTACCGGTAGCAGCATTGGATACCTCTTCCCCATACACCCCTGCAGTGCCCCTCCACCTGGCTTACTAGAGACAGAAGGATCAGTCCCCTGGATGCTCTCAAGCCCACGGACCTGGCTGTGTTGGCTCACACTGCCTGTGAGACAGCAACTCCGTGCACTGGGGTGAGGAGATGGCTGAAAAGCAAATGAAAGGAAAGCACCCTGACCTCCATCGTCTGAGTAGTTCCCGGCACACACACATCCCTAGCTGCTGTACTGGCTACAGCTTGGACTTCAATCATCGCCATGTTTTAGAGCCGGTTTGGAGGAACGGGGCTCCGATGTGCTTAGCCTCACCTTTGCCCACTTCATCTAGATGAGCCAAGGGAGAGCTTGGCATTTAAGGCAATCTGTTCCTACAGAGTTTACACTGAGGAAACACTGAGCATCTGCATGAAGTTTTACAACGCAGTTGGCAGGTGAAACTGGACTTGAAAATGATCTCACTGACAGTGTAGACATCTCTTAGTCTGGAAAAGACATAACTGAGGGGGCATCTAGAGATATTTACAAAATTCGGAGTGGCCTGGAAAGAGTGGGCAGGAATCTGTTGTTCATTGCTTCTTTCGGCACAAGAAACTAGCAGAAGTTGAAAAAAACCTAAAAGGACATTTTCTTCACACAGTGTGTAGTTCAGCTGTGGAACTCCTTGCCACAGGACACTGTGGGTGCTGCACATTTACATGGGTTCCAGGGTAGGCTGAATAAGTCCATGGAAAATTAATCTATCAACAGCTATTAGGTAAAAAAAAGCCTACATGTAGCCCAGGAAGACACTGAGCTGAAAAATGCCAGAAGCAGGAAGAGTTCACAGGGGAAGCAGCACTACAAGATTGCTCTGTTCTTGTAGTCTCCCCCACATGACATGAGAGATGACACTGGGCTGCGTAGGCATTTGGCCTGACCTAGGATGGCATTTCTGTGCTCTTACATTTCATCTTTAGAGACTTGTAAGGCCTGAACATGCATCAAGAGTGAAAACTGGACTCTGTCAGTAACTCTTTCCACATAAAACACCAGTCATCAAAAAGCCAGAAATTTCACTCAGAGCCACAGGACTAAGTTTTATCATAGCAGCTAGAGGAGAAAAGATTCCTTTAACCTATCCTAACAATCTTAGTGAGACTTCTTGGAAGAGGTCCCCTAAATGTGGGGGCTGCATCAAATGCTGGTCCCAGATATGTCTTTCTAATCAGTAAGTCAGTGATAGCAGAATTTTCCCCAAAGCAAGGTTAGCAATAGCTTTGCCACATTTCAGGATCTTTTATCACTTTAGAATTATTGGATGTTGTCAGCTGAAATGAACAGCATCCCACCCCCCCTTTTTAGCTTATTCTTGAACACTGATGTTTTAAATTAACATGCTTGTGGGTTTTATCTGTTGCTGCTGCCTGTGTAACATATCATAGCTTCTTGAAAGTCCTCATTACTTAGAAGATTTTTTTTTCTATAGGCCTATTTGTACAGTTGGCACCTTCTTTTCCTTTCCAGTAGATCTGTTTCCCCCTGGACCATGTCTGTCTGGGGAGATCTCATTCAAGGACAATTGGGCTTCAAATTGGGAAATCAGACTGCTAAATCCTTTAGTTATTTTTGAAAATCCCATCCTCGAAGCTTAAGTCATATGAGAACTTCATCTGCTTTCTGTAATTTGCTGGTGTTCAACTCCATTTCTGAAAGGATTTTTTTTCTCCTAGGCAGAGGACTGTGACCCTCATTTAGACATGAAATCAGTTCAACAGAATAAGCAATAATTGCATTTCCATGCAAAAAATATATTTTCTATTTTCTGTTTCTGACATGAGTGTTAAATAATTAAATCATTGCAATTTGTTTATTTTCTTTCCTTTTTGAGGGAACACACAGTTACCTGAGCTGTTTACATTTCCCTCACTTCATAGCAACCAAAATATTTTATTTGCTCATCCTTGGCACTATGTCTGGAGTGGCACTTTGGGAATTACATACTTGAGGATCTTTCGCCAGCTTTGTGCCTCACTGGCCATGTCTCACTTTGCCACTTTGCTTCTCACTGTTTCATCCTCCTTTATCTGTAAAACACTGAGATGCTGTTAGCATGCATTAATTAATATTTATAAAGTGCTTTGCCATCTTCACATAAGTACAAAGCCTTATGATAAGAGAGAGAATGCAAATGTCACATATGTTATTTGTACATAAAGGCTTGAGCGATCTGTCAGCGCTGGGGCCGCGAGTTCCTGGCAGCTCTGCGTGACGTGTCAGGGGTGCAGAGCTGGGCGCCGCGGCTGAGATCTCTAGCCAAGTGCCGCAGACTGGGTGTGGGTGGCTGCAAAACGCTTATCCTGCATCTGTGCGAGAAGATGGTAGGAAATAAAGTGAAGCCATCTCCAGAAAAAGCAGCCTCATTTTTAAATGAGAGCAAATCTAGGGACAGGACAATTTAAGAACAGGGTTAGTTGGAAAGAAGTTGTCCTGTGCTGTGAGCATTTCTGAGATTATACAGGAGAAGAGTGGTATCTTTTGGTGTGAACAAGAATGAAAATTTGAACCTGGTTATGAAAGGGGGAGGAGAATGGGTCAGGTCAGGTCAGATTGTTTCAGAACCATATATTTGTTTTGCTGTTCCCCCTTGAGTTCACTACAACGTCAAAATGAAAAAAATGTGAATTCATTATTGTTCACAAACTGCCTAACTGGGACACTTCTGACAATCTCAAAATGTTTGAGAAAGTTATATTTTTAGTATTTGTTGAATTGATAAACTTGTCAAAACAGATCTTTTCCTGGGGATAAAAAAGACATCAGAAATTCTAGTGTAAATAAAGCTAAATTTTCTGAGGTTAGCTGTTACCTACATATACTCACACAGCCCCTGCACAGTGCTGTCTTCCCCCAGCCCCCTGCCTGCCCAGTCCACCCTTACTGAGTATTGACACATTCATTGCAGAATTCCACTTACAGGGGCTAAATAGGTCCTTTCCCACAGGATTTAGTCTTCATATATGTGTTGGAAATTAATTAGGAGTCTCTCTTGGGTAGGCAATACCTGGCTGTGTGCCTCTCCTTCCTTCCTAGGAAGAAGCAGAAGCTCCCAAACCATGTGAACCATCAGCTCCTGGTCTGCAATGGCCCGAGGGGGAGCTGTGCACGCTCTCTGCATTAGAGCAAGGGCAGCAGGCAGGAAAACCCCCAAAGTCATCTCTGCTCATGGGGAGAGAACCCAGACCTTGATTTCCAAGACCATATTGCTAAATGGGTGTCAGAGGCTTGTTAGAAGTGGGTAAGAGGACCCCTGTGCCGAGGGAGAGAGACTCCAGCCTCCGCAGGGCAGGAGATTACATTCACCCTGGCATCCGCTCGCCACCACCGCAGACTAACAATGTCGCAGCGCTTCTCAGGATAACGGACTTGATGGATTTCACACTTTAAGGCTTTTGCTTTGAAAGAGCCCCAGCTTTTATCTTAGCAAAGTACAGCTTTGTAACCTAAAAATAGTCCGCCCAAGCTCCTTCCATCGGAACAGCAGAAGATGAGCTGGTGACTCTCAATTTTTGGTGCTTCTCTATCAGAAAGATGAAACATTTTCCCTGTAATCCTCCAAAATGGAATGTTTAGGGTTTCAAAGGTTACTGGAAATTTCCCTGGCAGCTGGTCAAATATTTGATCCCATTAGAGCCTCCCTGATGAGGAAGTGTAGCTGACTCTGAGAGAAAATGAGGATGGGAGGGGAGAGAGTGTCAAGGGAAGAAAGGAAGGAGAGAGAGAAAAGGAAGGAAAAAAAGACTCCATAAACAAAGATGTTTAATCTACCGAAGTCTGTCTCTTCCTTTCAGAGAAGAAGACAAGAAATTACATCAAACAACTCACATAACTGCCCAAAGTCTGATCATCAGGAAGAAGCCCTGCGCAAGGGGAAGGGGTCATTTGGGTCCCCCTTGAGTTTGCAGAGAGGCTAGGGAAAGCCAGGCATTTTTTTTACTGCAAGCACAGCTCGTGGCTCCAAGCCTGAGAAAGCACCTGGCAACCTGGGAGGAAAAAAAAGTCTCCTGGATCCCACACCTGGCACTAACTGCCTGCCACTGACTTAGCACCACACACACTGCAAGGTGCAGCCGGAGTCAAAGCAGCTCTTTTTGTTAGCAGAAGCAAAGGATGAGGAATCATGTTTTACACAGTCCATTGTGAGCCTGTGAATGGCCTTGCAGGACATAATGCGCTGGGATTGTTTGGGACGCGAACGAGCGTCTCCATATCCTGGAAGTACGACTGCTCCGAACAGCAACATAAGCCCTGGATGGAAAGGCAGGTGCGGGGGCTCTGCAGTGGGCACTGCTGCGGCTGCGTGTCGCCCAGCCCCAGGGTTTTGCAGTAGGCATGGAAACTGCGTCTCAGCCCAGGACATGGGCTGCACCGGCCCTGCATGCGGGTGACTTCTCGCAGGCATGCACGTGTCTGCTACCCATCAGAGAGGGAGAGAGCAGCTGATATCTGTGTTCCCCAGGGAGTCCTGCATGCTACAGTCAAGGGAGGGTTACATCCTTCCCTAGGAGGGGTGCTGAGATTCAGCAGCTGCCTTTTCTTTGCATCAGACTTACCCATGAGCAAGGAAGGAAGTTCTTAGTATTTCTAGCGGAATGACAAGACATCAAGTCTCCTTCCAGCACCATTTTTTCCCTAAATGGATACCCACTCCCTGCTCTCTGCTATTAATGAGGAATCATTTGCCAGTAAGAATAGGCTATGTGTGTTCAGATAAATAAGACTTTATAAGAAGCCATTAAAATAAGCCATTTCCCCTGCACTTCCCTGTGGGCGATAGTCTGACCTGCTGCTGCGGACACAGCTGAACTGGGCTGAGGTTACAGCCCGTCAGCCTCCCCCTTAATACCCACAGCCATCCTCACTACCCTCGGTGGAGAGCACCCCCTCTCCAGACCTGCCAGCACAACTGCATGCACAATGGTTTCTTAACCTGGTTTCTTCAAACTGGGATGGAATGGAAAAAAAACTGCTCCCACAACTGGCTTCAGCGTTTGGGCTCTGAAAAGGAACTAATTTTTTTTTTTTTTTTTGAATCACATGTGATCATCATTCACAAAAACTCAGCAGATATCTGCCTCCCTGCTGCATCCGTCCTCAGGTAAGCAATGCTAAGCCAGATTTATCCCTCCAAACAGAATTTTGGGAAAATGGGGCAGATGGGATGCCAGCTCATGCTCCTATCACAATGGCAGCTCCACAGCGCTAAAGGGAATCAAAAGCACTATACGCTTGTATTAATTAGCAGCAAAAACTGCTATGACTCTGAACACCCAGAAGGAACAGAACTGATGAGCAAGTGCAGCCTGCTTCTGCATAATCTCCTTTCAGAGCCGAACCCCAATTTAACTATGAACCAACGGGGTACTTCATAATAGTGCCAGCCTGCACAGGTTTAACTGTGCCAGTGACATGAGGAATGCGTAAAATGCAGCAAATAAATCCCCAGCTTCAGGAACAGGATGTCGTTCCAAGTGGCAAGGCCTGTTCAGCGTGGATTTATGACCCCCGCGGAGGCATGTATTGCCATCTGCTTTCTCCAAGCCCCGCCAAGCAGACTGCGTGAGACGCGCAGACTTGGCCCCTTGTTCTGAGCCTGCCCGAATGCTCAGAGGGCTTTGCACTGGGAAGGCTGCACTGGTTGGTAAGCGCAGCAGCTGCAGATCCTGTGCTGGTTAAAAAAGGATGCTAAAGTGGGTTAGCTCCTGTGTTAAAAGGGGACTGGCATTTCCTGGGAGGAAAAGGGCTAAACCCAGGACTGAAAATAGCCTCATTTTCTCACGTCTATATGTCAAAAGGCTGTGTGCATGGGAGTTCATGTGTGCAGCTTATTTATTCACACCAGCAGTTATTTGCATAAATAGGCTTTTGTATATGTATATATATATATATGTATGTGCCCACATCCTCTAAGTGACTGGGTTTTGATGGCCAGGTTTACAATACATCAAAGAGTTTCTCTAATTGCAGGCACCCAGTTTGGGGTGTCTCATTCATACCCTATCACACTCACACCCTGTCAATCACACTGATTCACACCCTATCACACTCATTCCTTTAAATAACAGCACTACCATGGCAGGATATATCTTCTAATTAGAACACTAGACACTGTCTCCTGGCCTGCTTCCACTCATTCCCATTGTCATAGAGCTGTTGTCTCTTATTTTTTCTTGCCACTTTCCCTTAAAGACCCATTGATGTCTTTTTGAGAACATTTGCAAGAGGGAGAAGGGAAAAAGAAAAGGAATCCACTTCGGAGGTGCCAGATGCTAGTCAGAGATATATCATGTGCCTTCTTTCCCCGACCCACTACTGAGCACTGCTGCGAAAACAGGCTCTCAAAAACATCAGGTTCATCGCCGTTACAGCTAGAAATGACCTCTTAGATCATGCAGTCCCTCTCTCTGCCTCTCAGGATGGCTCCCTCGTGCACACTTTATGCTGTTTTGGCCAGCCTAATTATCTGTTCCTGCTGTTAATGGGACGGAGTACCAAACTCTTCTGAATGCCGCCATCTTTCAGAGATGTTTTATTGTTCTTCTCATCCTGGTGGTTTGTACGGTGGAGATTTCAGAATGCATAATTTTCAGTCCTGACACTTTAAGGCCTTAAAGAAAAGAAGTGTCCTCATAGTCTTGGACATCAGTGCAAGATGGAAACTGTCGCCTGAATTTGGAGATCTTCTTTGTGCACTGCAATAAAGCAGGGAAAAGCTAAATCAAGTGTTACAAGCGTTTTGCTGTTCTGTGCTTTGAGTTTGGAACTGGAGATTTCTCTTTTACTCTCTCTCATGAATGCACGAAACACACACAAGTTCACATGTGTGTCTAGAAAAACAAATGCAAATATACACATATATGCCTGTGTCATAGGTGTATCTATTTATCCACACACAGGCTATTATCTATACATACATGAGCATGCACGTAGGCATGAGTGCACACAGCGGCAGAGGCTCTCGAATGCCATGTACTAGGCTGGCAGACAGCTTGGTTTTTCTGCTCCCGTTTCCACTGTGCTCAGCATCCTGAGGCATGCCCAAAGCCGTCGTGATGTCATGGAAAAGCTGCCGTAATAATTCCAGTCTAGTCTAAACTCCTGCGCTATCCTCCTTGCTGTGTCCGTGCACTGAGTCCCTCCTGGCCAGACTTGATGTGGCAACATCTGGCATGCGCCTTTCATTTCTAGCCTGATTTCCAAATGAAAGGAGGCTTAGGTAATCTGTCTCAGACTGCCTGTCTGTCAGAATGGGCAAGAATATGAGGTTTTGCCATGTTTCATGGAAATAAGTCACCAGATAAAGGAGAGAGCCCTATTAGTGAACCTCAGCCCTTGGATTAGCCAGCAGAGCATCCACACTGAACAGGGATGCTGCAGATGCACCTGTTGCAGGAAAAGCTTCAAGGATGAGTCCATAAGACACAGATCTTTTGGGATCAGGCTCCCTTCAATCCTTTGCTCACAGAGCCATCTCTTTCTCCGACAAGCACATTTCACCTGCTACTGTTGGGGGCAGCTCTCACACTCAAAATGAGAAGGGAAGATCCTCTTTCTCAGCTCAGGCCATTCCCAGGTCTTGGGACCCTGCCATCCCCACTCTTGCTTTCCAGGACACATGTACTTCTCACTTGTGACAGGAAATTTCCCACCATCCTCTTTTAGCTTGACCTCCTTCCTGGCCCACATGCATCTGTCTCAGCATCTGTGTCAGTGCTTTGCTATAATTTTGGTCTCTTCTGCTCTCTCTCCTCCCACCCCCACTGTCTTTCCAAAATTCCTCACTTGAGACGTTCATGTGAATCTGTTTTGCAGTCACATGGTGCTTCAGATTAAACTTAGAAATGTTACTTTTTAACCTTTTTAGCTAGTTCTTGAAAGAGTCACGCTGCAGAGCAAGGAATTTCACAGCCATTTCAGCAAGCCTTGTGGCATGAAATGGCCAGTGGCACTTTTAACAGGAGAGGTGGGTGGGCTCTGTTGGCCTTGTTCAGGACACATTTTTCCTCCAGGAATACTTCACTAAACTGCTGGGCTCTTCCCTTGGCAGTGGATCTGTTTCTGTGGTAGCAAAGGGCACTAACATCTTTGCCTGTAAGAAAGTCTTTCTTTGCATCCTTTGCAAAGCGGAAGAGCAGAACTCTGGTTTTGACTTAACTTTCTCTTTGAGACTCAAGAAACTACTGGAAGTGCAAAACCTTCAGCAACTTGCACTCTTCCTGGTGAAAAAAAACCAGAAATGATCTTAGTGACAGACATTGGAAGGGAAAAAACACCACTTCAACATCCCAATGCTCTGCTAACACCTCCAAGACCTACACATCTGAAAGTGGCCCAGAGGCAGGTGGGTGAGCCATTGCCATTGTCACTGTCATTACTGTCACGCTGGTGGCTTTCACCCAAGGACTGAAGCAAGAACTGCTTGCTGCCAGGAGATGCTGCTCTTGAAAAAAACACATCCTTCAAGCTGCTGACCACCTGCAGCAGATGAGATTGTGCCCACACAGTGGGGAAGAAGAGACACTCAGCACCTAGCAGAGACTCCCAGGCGGCAGGGAGGGCTTGCTCTGCCTGCAGAGCTGCCTGTCCCAATCTGCAGGCGCCAGCTCTCCTAGCTGGTCCTCCTCCATCTCTGGCTGAGGCAGCAAGAACCATGTGCTGAGTCTGCTTCAGCTGGGAATTACACTTTGCATATCTTACATCTATCAGTGTAAAAATAGGATGTATGAATAAAGGGTGTTAAAATTGCCACCTCAGTCTGATTTCTCATGCTCTGTAATATAACATATGGCAGTGACTGAACTCCCAGGGAGAACTCAGGAAGCAAGCAGAGACAAATAAGTTGCTTAACCATTTCAGTGCCCTGGGGATGCTCTGCGGTTCTCTAGGGAAGGTTGGCGTGGGCTGCGGAGAAGGATGCACAGGATCAAATGCACGCAGCATTGTCAGTCTCATCTGCATGTCAGGCACAAGACTGAGTGCAGTACTCTGACCCCAGCAAGCTGGGTTACAAGTACCAGGCTAATTGCAAGAGACCAGAGCACAGTGTTGCCTAATTTACCTTCCTCCACAGGATGGCTGCTTTTGCGACTGAGAGCTGCCCCCTCCAGCGCTCAGTGGGTCTCTGTGAGCCTGCTCTGCACACTGCTTGTGGCACTGAGGGGGTTAAACTGAACAGCCGGGACGTCAGCTTTACAATAATGAATCTCATCAGAGAGGGGTTAGCACAAGGCAAATGCTGCTGCCATTTGACTTGCAGCTGCAAACTTGGGATGAACCTGCCGAAACCCTTCTGCACAGAGCAAACAAAGAAAAGAAGGCATCTCATTATGCAGAGGGAATCTATCAGCGATGGTTCATGGCCGCGAGGGCCCTGCTTTTCCAGCTGGACTAGTTGCAATCACCGAGTTTTACAGGAAGTGTTTCAACAACGAGCTGCTGCATTCCTCAGCACTGCTTAATGCAAAGGCATAAGAGAAAGAGGGGAGGACATAACTGCTCAGATTCAATCAAATCTCTAGGGTCGAGATTACCAATCTTAAAGAAGTGTTTGATGGAAAAAGATAGTAAAGATGGGGCCGACTTTCAATAGCACAGTGCCCCTAGCCACAAACTAGATCATCTCTTAGGCGTTGCATTGAAAAGAAGAGCGCTGCTTACTGCAGGGTTTCCTTGAGTCCTCCCCCATGCTGGAGCAGGCCAAGCCCTGATCCTGCTTGGCTTGGGAGGACTGATAAAAGTCTTCACGTAAAATGGATTTGTCTATAGTCTGTGATCCTCCAGCTTATGAGCTGGGCTGGAGGCATAAACCATGTGCTGAATCCGTGCAGGAGCCTCAACACATTGGGTATTGCTGGGGTGCTGCACGTGAGCACCCAGGGGTGTGTCGAGGATCTGATTACAGTTTGCAGTATTTCTGTGAAACTGGAGGAAGAATGGACAGAAAACTCATGAGCATCACACCCTAGTGCTTGGACTGTGCCTATGTGAAAGAAATTTTTCCTAAAACCAGAATAGGACAAGAAAGGGAACTGAGGGCATTGGGCCAGCATCGTGTTCCAGCACACTGGCTTGTTGGCTTTTTCATTTCTTTTTCTTTTTCTGTTTGAGTTTTGCCCTGTCAGGTTTAATCGGTAGTGTTTGTAATTCAGGTAGCAAATTGATTTTTGAAAGTACTCTGTCCCTATTCAGTCCACGTTACCTCAGATCCTTCCATTAATTATGCACTGATATTGATGTTTTTGTCAGACAAGGTCTAATGTCACTATATTCAGATCTTGCTGCTTCCTTGTTAAAAATGTTTCAGAATGTGGCCTTGTGAAAGACACTGCTTGTCACTCACAGGATCAAAGATAACCTGGCAAAGAAATACTCTGTTAGCCCCAAAACTCATGTACCTTTTTCCCCTGCTCTACCATCTTCCTTAGGAGAACAGTGAAGATGGAGGTTGTTGAGGAGAGAGACGGACTGGAGGATCCTCCACGGAGAATTGAGCTGTCAGCACAGTTTAAGCTAATAGGAAGGGACAACAGTATTAGGATGCACATTGTAAATGGAGCCATGTAAAAGCAGTAGTTCACACTTCATGGCAGGTGTAACACTGTCCAGGCTGCGAAGCTGGGAGTTAGGAGGAATAGGACAGGTTCACCCAAGGGCTGCGGGTTGGCTCCCAGATCGTGGGGAAGAACTGGCTGGGGGCAGTGCCATCGGAAAGGATCTGGGATTTCATGTGGATCACAAACTCAGTGTGAGTCAACAATATGACGTCCTTGTGAAAAAAAAGCCAGATCTCATCTTGGAATAGTATTAACAAGAGTGTCATATGAAAGGCACAGGAGGTAATTATTCCGCTCTATTTGCTGCTGGTCAGATCTCAGCTGGAATATTGTGCACACTTCTGGGCACCAACCCACAAGAAAGATGTAGACAAACTGGAAAGAGTCCAAAAGAGAACAACAAGAATGATTAGATGTTTTGGAAATGTGATTTAAGAAAGACTGAAAGAATTGGGTTTGTTCAGTCCAGGAATGAGAAGACTAAATTGGGAACATGATAACAGTCTTTCAGTATATAAGAGGTCATTAGAAAGAAGATGTTGTTCAATTTTACATACTGGGGAAGAATAATAACAAATCAAATTAATTCCAGATGCAGGGAAAATGTTACAATTCTGAAGACAGTAAAGTAATCAAGCAAGTACATAAAGAGGTCAAGAAGGTTTTCAAGCATCAGATAAACAAACAACCAGCATGGATATCCTTGGTATGCTTGAAGCTGCCTTAATTAAATGGAAAAGACTAGATGAATTTCTAAAAATCTATTCCAGTCTTGTATATCTAGGATTCTATAGTTTGATTCTCGGTCAGTTTGAACCACAGACGTGTTCTGTAGAGAGTCCCAAAATCATTTCAGGAAAGCTGTGCTCTTTGCCTCAGATGTTGTTTGTATACCATGAGGACCAACTTGTATAACCAATTCTCAAGAGTCACTGATCCCTTTACTCCAGGATGGGTTCGAGCAATAGGTTCAGAGGTGAAAGACAGTTCATTTATTTGAATAGCAAATCTGTTTTTATTTCCCACTGTTTAGTTTCCCAGATCTTTAAAACTGGGATAGACCTGGGTTGGGGATGACAGGGCAAAGTAGTGGCAAGAGACATATTTATTACTTATTAGAGATGGAAGCTTGTTGCACTTTGTATCTGCTGAAGTAGCCATAAAATCCCAGTTTAATAATCACGTACCTGCATAAAAAACACATTTGCAAGAGCCTCCTCTGGAAGCTGGCAACTGTGGAATATTTTGAAACACTTTGTTAAAATTGCATTTCCCAAGGAGCTTAGGCACCTGTCTCATCATCCACTATTAAGACCCACAGTCCTGTGTCTAGGCCTTCCTGTCAATGAAATCTCATTAGCATCGCTTTGCCAAATTAAATGGATTAAAGTTGGGAAGCAGGTGGACCATAGAGCGGTCACATTGACTGTTGCCTTAGAATGGACTGAAATTAGCTGGCTTCAGGCTCCCTGTTACGTGTGACGTTGCCCATGGTAGCAATACAGTACAATAGCTTTGCTTCTGCTTCACAAGGTGAACATCTCAGTCTATGAAGTGCTGGATGGAGCCACTTTATGGTAAGGGAAGGCATTTGGGTGATGGTGATGCGTGGCAAAGATGAAAAGAGTAGGTGCCTTTTTGAGGGGGTTTTGAATGACTTTTTCATGTGTAAGAAAGTTTCCCAACAACTACTGGAGAGTTTTTTCAGCGAGACAACTAAGTGATTCACAATTTCATGTATGCTCCTTTAAGCTGGGATTTTCATCCTGTGTACAGGAGCATTACTGCCTTGCTTGGCTAGAAATTTGTATCAAGTATTCCCA
The DNA here is from genome assembly GCF_036370855.1 of Dromaius novaehollandiae. Classification (NCBI taxonomy): domain Eukaryota; kingdom Metazoa; phylum Chordata; class Aves; order Casuariiformes; family Dromaiidae; genus Dromaius; species Dromaius novaehollandiae. The sequence goes on from NC_088117.1 coordinate 6,704,280, forward strand.
TCAAAGCTTCATCTCTCCTGGCTAGCTCAGCTGTTCCAGGTGAGAAGTATTAAAACTTTAATGCTTGAAGGACTCCAGGGGCTGAATTACTGAGAATGAATAAACATTCTTTTTCATGAGACCGTGGATTTGGGGTGATAAATAACAAACATTCTTTTGCCATGTCTGCAGACAATTCCAGGTTTTGATACAAAGCAGAGGATAGGGGAGAGGGGAGGGAGGGGGGAAAGGCAAGGGAAAGTAGGGAAAAGCTATATTAATCCATCTGAGCAAAGGGCAGAGAGAGAAAACGGAGCCTCTAGAATTAGCATGAAGGCTCAAAGGGACATATTCAGATGGCCTAAATTCTGCCTAAATCTCTAAGTCCCTAAGCCTCATGTTTCCCTATTGACTAGGGATACAGGAAGGCCTAGAACCAGCCAATAGGAAAGTCAAAAAGGCTGAGGTGGAATTTAGGCCATCTAAATATATACCAAAATCTTCAGAAAGATGGCCGTGATCGTATATGGATATATGCCTCACCTTCTTATTCAGCAAGGCAGCAAGCCCTTGCCATCTCTTGGAAAAGAGGTTGTTGGAAACCACATAAGAGGTAAATTGTCAAGCCTGTGCCTACCACAACAACATTTTCTGGAACAGGGAAAGATGTTGGTCTTAGGTCTTTATTCCCATTGTTTTCCTAACAGCTCCAAACCCAGGGTCCCAGTCCAGTTCCAGATCTGGGTGTCTCCAACCTTGAGATATGTCTTTGCTATAATTATGATTCAGTAGTAAGAACACCCAGTTGGAATATTGGGATTTAGATGGAAACTGCTGAAAAACATTCAGATACGGAAGTTTTGGATCACTCAGTCTCTAGCCTTAATTTGCTTTTGTTGGGGTTTTTTTGGTCCCTTCTGCTTCATTCCTGCTCACCTTTCTACTGTGCTGTTTACACCTCCTACAATGATGAACATGCAACGTTCAGTTTCCCAGTTGCCCTCCACCAAACAGCCCCACAGTATCCTGGCAGTGGTCCATCACCTTCAGAAGCTGCTCAGGATGGAAGCCTGGGAGGTTGTAAGCTGAAAGAAAGGAGATGTTTTATGTAATGGAGAAAACGGTGAAAGACTGGGGAAGTTCCTGCACACTAAGGTTTTGGAGTCTTTTCCAGAGCCTGGCAGCCCTGGATTTTACCCCGTCCTTGCCCGATTTCTGCAGAAAGAATCCAGCCTGTAATAAATAATTTCCCACAGTGAGTGTGGGAGTCACGGTCTGGCCCTCAGTAAGAAATCATCAGTAGGCCTCTTTCCAGCCTTACTCTATTGCATCGGGAGATAAGGATAGAGAAAATGTTCCTGAAATTAATACAAACAGAGATACCCCCTCTTCCCCTGGGGACTTCTTCATTGCTTCCTTTTCACTAGACTTTGAGGACAAAGAGTGTGAAATTGAATTCAAGAGTCCACACCGCAAAACAAGGGCAGGGGAGCTATGCTAGCGGAGTATTAAGAGATAAATCTTTTTTTTTTTTTTTTTTTTTTAATGTGGAGTCTTTCCCTTCAAACCATTCCTAATCCCTTGACTTTCTGTTCATGAATAGATTGAATTTTTCACTACGACATTGCCTAAAGACAATGAGCGATTTCACAACAAATGATTTATGTACTGGAATCTAGAGAGATTTTTGCTCATAAAAACACTCCAGCCATTTATCTTGATCTCCTGATATATCAGAGCCACGGCTGTATGTCTCTAAATTAACTGCAGATTAAACAATTCAAACTGGTTGAAAAGTGTAAATGCAAGAGAAAAGCTCAAAGAATAAGTTCAATCAATTTCCGTGATTGGATTCTTATCAAGACAAAAATGTGAGCAGTTATCATTGGCCATTTCAGGATAAACAAGCCAGGAGGTAAATAGACTCCAGGCATCTGTGAAGCTACATGGTGTGCAAGGGAGTAGGTTTAAATAAAGCAAACAAGCATGAGTTTCTGTCAGGGTAGGCATCTGCGTTTGTGGTTCTGAGCAAAGTTAGTTTGCAGATTGTTTGGGGGGCTTTTCTTTCCTGCTGACAATGACTGGAAGTTACAAAAAGGGAGATGACTGCAGCAATTCAGAAGCATGAAACACAAAATAAGAATCAGAAAAGAAAAAATGGGAGCACTGCAGAAAAGAATAAGCACTATGCAGTGTACTCCAACTGCCTGAAAAAAAGAGAGAGAAAGAAAAGTTTCTTCCTGCAAATCTTCAGACAAGCTTTCTTGGCATTTAGGGGCAAAGGCAGTATGCAGTTCAGCTCAGTTTGTCTTTTTAACGCATGAATTTGGAATCCTATCCAACTTTTTTTCACCCATTTGCATTCAACATGCAGCAAATTCACACACAGTCACAGGTCCAGTGCTTGATGCTGTTTACACCTCTGTGAATCTGCACTAATGCCATTAGGTTGGTTTTACTCTAGCAACAGAAAATCAGCATGTGCCCCCCACCTTGCCTAGCAGTCCCTGCTCTTTTTATTAAGGTGTGAAGGTGAGAAGGCTTGATGCAGTCAATTATATCTGAATCCCTCCTAGCCTTTCAACTTTGTGAACGTTTTTACCCTATTAAAGCCAGGTATAAGCATCAGCAGAGACATGGCCTCTGCTCTGTTTGGATTCTCAGAGCAGTGTTTTTTAGAGCACGGTTTTGCAGGGGAGGGAGTGCAGCGACTACATTGTATTTGCCTTGGTGCATGAGGGCTGCAGTTTGATCTGACTCAATCAAGTTTAGCTAATTTGGAAATGATGAGTAAGATGGAGTAAGCTGCAAGATGGTGTAAGCAGGTCCCAAAGTGGGAATTAAGGGACATAACTGATAGAGGCATGTAATCCATACCAATATGGTATGCAAGTAGAGAGGGACTCTAACACCAAGTACAGGGGGAAAAGAATTGGAAGAAGACTGTAAGACAAAAGAAGCTGCCTTTTACTCCATGTTTCTCACCTGCTTCCTGTTTTTAACATCAGTGGGTTTTAGAAAACAATTTCTACATCCCTCCTGGAGATGAGTGAGCATCAGTGAGCAGTAGTTTCTCTGTGTGCATGCAGGCGAGAGCTAGTTAGTGGGAAAGTACACCACTGCCCTCCTCCGGAGAGCTTTACGAGGCAGGGCCCCCCACCAGTGCCGGGCAAGGCGACCGCCCAGCCACACAGCCAGGGCAGGGCTCTTCAGCTCTGAATTTCAGATTTGGCCATCGAGATGCCCCAAGTGGTTGTGATGAACAGCAAAAAGACAACAATGACATGACATTCCTAAATTGTCAGAAATGTCTCCACAGGCAGATATGCATCCCAGCTTACATATCGATCCTTCCACCTCCGCTCAGACGAACTTCCCGCTCCCACTAGCTCCTGAAGGAATCTGGCAAATAAAGGTCATAAGACAGAGGAGGCAGAAATGAGCATGGAGTTTAGCAAGCCACTAAAGGAAAGGGAGCTCCTAAATGGGAGACATTATCCCTTCCCTTCCCTATTACCATTCCTATTTATCAGCCTGGAGAGGCCAGCCAGAGAGATACCTCTTTGTAACGGGCACTTAACACTCAGGACCATAAATCCATCTAAGCATGGTGCTAGGGTGCCAGGTGAGATGTTTAGAGTTGAAAAGAGCAAAGAGTATTTCAGACATTGGGACAGGCAGGCACAATATGGAGCCAAGCACCTGCAGTTGTCAGGCTGAGTATTTCTCCCTACTCAGTGTACGTGTTTGGCAACACTAGGTCACGGATACTGTGTGTTGCCCTCTTGGGCTCTGCAGGTTCCTATCATCTTTGATCTGTGCTCCACAGATCAGGTTTGAGGCTACAGAGCCAAGCAGCTGGAACTAGTCACAGCCACACTGGAAGAGCAAAGCTCTAGTGAAGGCCTTTCCCCTTGGGCCAGAAGAGCTGGGTGGCTTTCTCCATGAGCTGAAGCAGCACGGAGAACACCACTGCAAAGTAATACTATAGACGTGGCCTATACCAGTCTTAGGAAATCACTTCCTGCAGTAGTATATGACCTATATAGTCAGCAGCAGTTTTTTGCCCACTGTGGACTAGGAGTCAAACAGCTATTCAGGTCTGTGCAAAGCAAAGTGATTTTCAGGCCTGTACTCCTACGATTACCTGGTATGCTATCCCCTGCTCCATCTCCTCACCATCACCATCTTTGGACTTGTGGTATCTATACAAATGATTTGCTTCAAGCTAAGTTCTAGTTGCACACCTAATGAGTTTTTATTCAAATACAGCATTAAACATTGTTAATTTCTTCTATAAGCATGCTTGAAAAAGAAAGATGTGGCTCAGCATGTCCGAGGCAGAAGAACTGTAACCAAGGACTTGCTGCCTAGGTTGAGCCTCTTGTCTCCTTGCATGTGATACCTTGGAGGGCAGCGCTGGAAAGTTTGGGGGCTGCCCCAATCCCAATACCACTCCCTCTCCCTCCCAGACACACTACCCTAGCTTCAGCATGGAGTTTTAGCGCTCGGCCTCATCTGACGCACACGCATCAACCAGATTGACAGGCTGCACAGGCAAGGTTTAGAGCTGTCACATCGCATCACCACGGGACTCCTGTGCAGCGCACCTGGCCCTTCCCTGCTGTCAGCCAGCAGCCCCAGCAGCCCTGCAAAGCTCCTGCTCCAGCCTGGATCTTGGCAGTGAACTGGAGCACCCTGACCTCCGTGCAGACAGCTTTACCTTCAGTACATTTTCGCAGGGCAACTTAACAATGCTTTTTGTGAATCCAGCCAGAAAGGAGAAATGTCTTTAAAGCAGCAGAAGAGACCCAGAAATTAAAGCAAGGGTGTTTATTTCTTTCCTTTACACTATTTGGGAACAGGGATATGGATACATTAAGGAAGGAGCTCAGAGAGGATTCCTCTTTGTGCACAATTTAAAGCCAGAATCACTGAGGGAAAACTGAGACTTAAGACAGAGGCAGGAGAGACCACCTTGCTCCTACATGGGTAGGCACAAGTTCATCCTGGCACGGGCAGAAAAAGGGTTAACTGCTTCCCACCAGGCAGGAGGAATTGCCCTAATTGCCTAATTGGGCTGTAGCAGAGTGAATGCAGCTGGAGAGGTGGGAATGTCCATCACACTATAAAAGCGATGTGTTTTAGTAGGTATAAGGTTTGTATTTACCATTGTGGTCAGGGGTGGGATGGTCTCCAGGGGCTGACTGGGAAGGGGATTTTCTTTCTTTGTAAATGAGCTAGGTTTATAGCTTTAGTCTAGTTGTCCTTCTGCTCTAGCTGAGGCTTTAAGGAAGTAAAATAGCCTTCATTTGCTTTCCCATTAAACTCTATCTAAAAGGTGGTTAGATGCCTCTCAGCTGGAGAACTCTTTCTTGCTCTTATAGTAATGAGGAGGGCCAGGGGACTCGGATTGATCAGACTTTCAGCCATATGCCAGGACTGAACATGCTGGCACTGCACTGGCTGAGTCAAAGAGGGCTTTGCCTGGATGAGGGTAGTGGCACTGTACAGACCAGGGATTAAGGTTTGGACTCTGCCACTGTTCATTTGGGTTATTAATATGAGTCCAGGGAGTTTCTGAGACACAGGCAAGAACTAAGAGTTGCAGAAGCTGCATCTCTCCCCCTGAATATGAAGACAGTGGGGGAACTGAGAGGTTTCTGGGCAGACTGGAAGAGAGAAAAGAACATCCCTGCCTTCTGGAAGGACTGGCTAGGCACTTGAGGTTTTCAAGTAGTATCAAACCAACAGCACCACAGAAAGAACAGCAGTAACGAAAGAGAGTTTATTTAAGCATCAGCAAAATACACAGTGCTGAGGTTCTGGAAATGTTCCCCTTAAGTTCCTTCTCCTGTAATCTGCAAAACATTATTGCAATTGTCACATTTATTTAATAAAACACCAGGTCCTGTTTACACTTTAAAATATGCAGCCTTTAAAAAAAAAAAGAAGTTGCAGGCCCCAGGAGTCTGACTAGCACAAATGGAAATAGCATGAACCCTGCCCATTAGCAAGCGGTTTTACTGCAAACACAAGCACAGTACGTTACAGGAGCTTCAAGTAATTCTATGCTCAGCATATATTGAGGAGGAGGAGGAAGAAGACAGAGATTACTCACAGGACTGGGGTTTAGCTCGGAGAAGAGTGAACTCAGGTGAAACTGAGCCAGGATGATGGATAAAACCTGATAGCAGCAGAACCACAAACTGCACTCAGTGGCTGTGTTATATGTTGCCTTATGGTGACTTGATTTAATAGGACAGTTAGGGTTTGTCTGAAAAAAGCCCAGAGCCTAGCCCAGAAGGAAACAATAAAGTAAAACAAGGGGAAACCTAGCTTTATTTTTTTTTTCTTTTCATGCCAGACAATACTATCCAAACCAACACCATAGTAGGATCTGGCTGGAAACTACCCAGTGCCCCTCCGAGGAGTGTCCCACAGGCACTGCTGTATCTCAGCTGCCATCCTGGCTATGGGTCAGGATATAACCCCTGGGGCAGTGCTAGGTCTGTGCCAGGATCAGGCAGTGAGACTGTGGTAGTGCTGGGGACTGAACTGGGGTCTCCTGTATCCTGTTCAGCCTCCCTATTGTCAGAGCTTGTCTAAAGCCCTGAGCAGCTTGGGGGGGAACTTACCATTGTGTTTGATGGAAGTTTTTGGATTGCATCCTGCTTAGCTCTGCTAGCACATTTTGCAGAAAAGAGAGGGATCAGCACGGCATCCCCCCAGGCAGTTCAGTTATTTGGCAGGTTTCAGAGCCCTAAATCTACCCTTGTCCCTTCACCAGGCCTGGATGCTAGCCCTAGCCCAGAAGGCTGCAATGGGGATGCTGCCTGGACCTGCTCTGAGCAAGGCCTTCCCATCTGCCAGCGAGCTCAGGGAAAGGCCCCTTGGCAAGTAGGTAGCATATCTGGCACGTGCATCGTGCTGCAGCCCCTGCAGATGGCACGGCCACCCGGAGGAAAGGGACTCTTCTCTCCTCACCTTTCCAGATCCTGCCGCAATGAATATGCAGTTGGTTGATTCAGGGCTTCACTGAGTGGCCACGCTGGGGGAGCAGGAATGGACTTCAAGGCACCTTCAGGTTGGATGCATCTCTTCTCCCCAGGAATTCATTTACGGAATAAGCAGAGGCCTCTTTCGAAGCCTGTGTTCCACTAAGTGAATATATAATGATGCAATCTATACATTTATACATCATCCCCTGCAAACAGGGGCCTATTTAGGACAAGATCAGACTATGCTTCTCCCGGCAGGGGTTACATTAGCAATTCATTCTGTAGCATAAAAGGAGTGTACAGAGACAATCATCCAAAGCCTGAATAAAACACTGGAGGAGAAGCCAGGGACCAAGGGAGGAAAAGGATGATTCCTTTGAAAGGAGGGGAAAAAAAGCCAGAAAGAGAAAATGCAGCTGCTCTCCTGGAAAAGTAATCAGAGAAATAGGAAGTCTGAGTTGTTTTTTATTCTGGATTGATGGAAGGAGAGGAAAAGGGGGGAATAAAGTGTACATCTTGTCTCTAGATTTATGGAAATAGGACTAGCAAACGAAAACAATGTGTGAAAATAACTTGGGAAGGAAAAGAGAAGAAAATGTTATCAGAGACATATACAAATGCATATGTGGGTATGTGTGTGCACAAGCAGCCTGGAGGTGATCAGAAAGATTCTCAAGTAAAATAAAAAAATTTAGAAGTACAGAGATCCTGCCTGAATAAAATATATTCTGACTCCAGGATATGCAGTTTGGAAGATAAGAAACTAAGGCTAGTAGAAGTTGGGAATGTGGAACCTGGGGAAGGAGGAGGGAGAGAAGGAGAACAGACACAGGACAGGAAAGGTGAAGTAAGGACGTGTTTACTCTGACCACTCAGACCTTTCCAAGGTGCATGTGGGATCACTCAGCCATCAAAGGATGTAGCTTTCCCAGACAGAACGAAGCACGTGCACACTAGCACCATTTGTCTTTTTCTGTGTTTAATGGCTTTATTCATATGAAGGCCAAGGCTTTCAGATGGAACTGCTGATGTGGGTTTAAATTTGTGGCTGTTTGGCAAAAGAGAGAACAAAGGCCCAAATATCCAGAGGTTTGGGTGCTCTGCATGTTCTCCTAAAAGAAACCTCTTCAAAGCCAAATAACCATGCGCAGAAGATACCCAAAGTCACCAATGACCTTCGCAAATTCCTCCTGCAGAGGTTCCCTGCCTGGTGATCGAGCAGCAGCACGTGCTCAGCCAAAACACCATGTCAGCCCACTCTGAAGAGCCTTAGCTTCTGCTGAAGGTGTCAGTGCTGTTTGACATTGTCTCTGCACCGCTCGTTGATAACGGCGCAGTGGAGAAGTGTCAATATTTAGCAATGCCTTAAGCAGCCCTCCTGCCACACAGAGTGACTGAGAAAGGGCCAAGAGCAAACCACCGTGCATCCCATGGCTCCTCTTCTTCAGAAAGGGCACCTCTGCAAAAGTGCCTGTTAGAATCACTTAACAGATGATGCTCACCAATTTTTTCTTCTTTGTGCTATTTGAGTCTCATCAGCTCCCAGAGACACTTTGTAGGTAGCAGCTTTCACTACTATTATCCCCCAAGCAGCAGATCCTTTAATTATGCACTGCAGGGACTGCAACCAAAGGTTGTAGCCTTATATTGCGACCACCTGAGTCGAAGCTCATGCATTACTCTGTCTTCCAGGGTCTCTTCACCACTGCACACATCCCACTTCAGATGGCAGGGCAGATGCCTGTTTTGCAGCACTGCTCCTCTGCTGCGTGGAGTACCAGTGCCTGCAAAGCAATATTCAGGCTGGCTCATGCCAAAGACTGTGCTCTCTTCCCTCTTCTGCCAGCCTGAGCGACCGTCATCCCAGACCTCCTCCAAACAGCCCACGTGCAGCTACCGCTCGGCAGTCCAGCCTTTATTTCTGCTTGGCCCTGGCTGTTCACGCCAACGAGTCTTCTGAGAAAGCTGGTAATTAAAGGCAGGCGATAGTTAAACTTTTGCTAATCAAGACAAATGAATCAAGTCTCGAGTGTATGATAGTGGAGCTGAATCACTGCTTCCCCCACGCTAGTCAGCCTTCAATTACAAGCCTCAGATATTATCGTGAAATATTTCCCCTAAAGCCCCATTCCACAGCTCTGGGTTATGGTTCTCCTGATTCGTGGTGTTTATTTAGCGCTGTGGGGGTATTTTGTCAGCAGAACGCACGCGTATCCAAATGTTAACGAGCCCATTAAGGACTGACAAGATGTAATCGGACCAGACACTCTCACTGACTGACAGCAGGACAGACCAAAAATTCAGGGGAAAACATCTTCCTTTGCCCAGTCACAGTGTCTGACGGACTTAGAAGAAGAGCTTCAGGGCAAAGGACATAGACCAGACCGGGAGCCTGTCCCAGAAAATTACTCAGAGTGAACCAAGGCAACCACTGCCTCTTTTTAGAAGCCTAAAGATAAAATAGGAGAAACCCCCCAGAGTTTGAATGGAAGCAGGACTGGGGCCCATTTTCACCCTCTTCAGAAATCAAAGGACTTTGCAAAATGCAGATAGCAGGAGCCAAGGCAGGAACTGAGCTACTGAGTTGGAAGCAAACTATCCTGACCTCTATTACACTTCAGAGTTGTTGATTTAACTGCTGTATTTTCAAACACCTAATTTGCACCCTCAGGTCACCAATATAAAGCTGCGAGACGGAGGCAATTGGAAAAGAAGGGGAGTAGTCTGGGCTGCAGCAGAGAGAGGGAGAGAGTTAGAAAAGTAGCACTGCTTGCTGGAAACTTAAAATGTGCTTGTGTGCAAGACCCGCACCACTGCTGAATCAGTGCTTGCTTCGATTTTTTTTTTCTTTTGTAACAGATAACCTACAGATCATATTTAAATGACTATATTATTTACGAAGGGAGCAGCGAGGCGTGCAGTGTAGTCAGGTCCACCATAGCAGGCTACCTGTCTCATGCAGAGACAGTGAGGCTCGAGCCTGTGCTCGTGCGGGCGCCGTTCGGCTACATTAGCCCTCGGTGGCATCCGGGTCCATCCTGTTGCTCAGCAGCACATCCTCGCCCCCACCCTCCGGCAGAGCAAGGCCGCTGCCCCGCGCTCCCCGCAGCCATCATCACACAGGCATGGGAATTTGTTTCCCCTCTCTAAGCCATCACAACTTCTGTTTCCAGAACCCTCAGATTCCCTTGTTTTAACCCTCCTGTCCACAAGTCCACCTGTGGTTTTTCCACCTACGGAAATGAGGGCATCCACCAGGGTATGCAGTCCTCGTCCAGCTAAAAATAAATGGATAATTAACTGAAAAGGGTGGTAAGCAGTGATCTGTTGAATTGTTCAGCCAGTTTTGGGCAGTATCCTGGCTGCAGGAGTTCGAACCAGCTTAAAAAAGGGCAGTTGTCTGGGAGGTGCTCACTGAACAGGGGCAAAACCACAGGAGGGAAGGAGTCCTTAAGAAAGTCGGCCCTGGGGTGAGGCAGTGGTGGTGCTGCGCAGGTTGGCGTCTTTGACGTACGCCTGTCACAAATGTGCTGCGAGCATCTCCGGATCGGGGGCGTTGTGCTAAAGGCGACCGTATGGCTCTCCCAGAGCTCCGGGCCTCCCGTAAGGCTGCATCGCTGCGCAGCACGAGCCTGTGGGTTTTACACTGCACAGCCAAGCCAACAACCGAAAAGAACAGTTAGTGCCACTAACGAAAACAACTCTTTTGATCTCCTTGACATCGGTGCAGCAAACATCCCACTCCGGTGCATTCTTGCATAAAAGAGAAGCTTCTTGCTGCTCAATCACACTGCTTTTAATAGCTTTCTGAATGCAAACATCCGCAGCTTTTATTTCAGTTTAATCTGCCAATTTTTCTAAGTCTTTATCACACTTTATCAAACAGTGTATCAGTGTGAGATATCCAACCCCCTCCCCTCAGGCATCTCCGAAATTGAAATCCCAGGAAGACAGCAGCTTCTTTCATATTTTAATTATTTTAACATTTTCCTTTAGTGGCCTCTGTATTATTATGACTTGTTTTTCTCTCTGGAACAGGGCTGTGATCCCACACTGGGTGGGAAATTTGTTTGTCTAGAGCAAAATAGCAGAATGCCTCTAATGCATTAGATATGGATTAGAGAAATTGTGTTTGGGAAATATATAATCTCTTGGTAAAAGGGGAAAAATAAAAAGCCTATTTCATTTCGCCTCTAATTTGTTTTTCCCCGATTATAATTTTTAATGAAAAAGCGTGTTTTAACCACATGAGTGCTGCCTAATGTGCCAAGTGTTAGGTATAAACTGCATCTCCAATAACTCACTCTTTGCCATCAAGGGCTCTGATTCAAGAAAACACTTAACCACAAGCTTAAATCCAACCTTCCCGTAGAAAACACTCATGCGTAGAATTAACTTTAGGTATCCTGGGACTCATCCATGTGCGTAAAGTTTGAGACGTTGAAATATTTGTCAAGTTTGAGATTGTTGACTGATTTAGCACCATGTGATCTGGTGCAAAAGGCATCAAAATTGCCACCAAGTCTCTCAGCAGCTCTGCTGGGTTTCAGCCTGGCTCCACTACGATGCAGAAGAAAGTGGCTGCAGCACAGGGACGGTGTCCTAGCCTAGCTATCATGGGGCAAGCAAGGAGCAGAGCAGGGCTGTTGTGCATCCCTGCACGCGTAGGAGAACCTCAATTATTAGAATTTCTTTCACTGCAGGCAGGGTTGTTTCCCTTGTCCTGCATGGTGTCAGCTGCTTGCCAGGTAGGCTTTACACCAAGGCGAAAGACTGAATTAACTGGTCTCCGCCCAGGCATGAGGGGACTTGGACACTGTCACCCTGGGGGTCAGGGCCAAGGTCCTCATGCCATGCAGGTGAGACACTCCTGCCTGCTTTGGTCCCACTGTTTGTAACAGTGCTTTCCCTGTATTTCCATATGTGCCTGAGCCCCTGAGGCAGATTTCACTGCATGTCATTCCTGAAAACTTTTGAGGCTAAGTGTAAAATTGGATTTCAGCCCTTGGAGCAGTGTCACTGCAGATCTTTGACTCCAAACATGGAGGCTCTCCAGTGGGACCTGGGTAAATGTGGGAGTCCACAAGGAAACTGGATCAGCATGCATGAGATTTCTCTTCCACGTGCCAGTATAAATGAGGAGCAAGGGCACTGAAGCCTGCTGGACTTATACGCTTGTAAAATCAAGCAGAAGAGTCAGTCCTGGGTTCCTCTAGGCACAAACCCTGGAGGAACAAGGCTGTATTCTCCAGCCAGTTAGTCTTGTTTTGCTCTCTAAATGCCACCATAATCATTTAAGATGCCTTTGATACCATTGTAGTGAATTGTCCTTGCTCAAAAAACTCTGGCATAAGCCGTGCCAGTCCTTTCCCCTGCACTGTGGCATCCTTTGCCTGCTCCCAGGGCATCCCAGCCCCTGGGATGGCACGCTTCGTCCTCCAGTAGCAGGCACAGTTCAGAGCAGCTTTTCAATCTCCTCTTTCCCCAAGGGGCAGGACAGTACCTGTGAAGCTCAGGAAGCTTTTTTGCCCTCATCCAGGCTGGCCTCCCTAGCTGTTGGGCTGGATCAGAAGATCTGAGTCTCGGTGTTTTCCAAGGTCTGATTTTAAATTCAGTTTCTCCCATTTTCCGGCAAATCACTTTGCTCTCGCAGAGCTTTTCCAGTAACTAGGCATTGCTGGCGCAGTGAGGCCAGGCCCATTGTTATTGTATTTACTCTGGACCCCAGCTTCTCCTCCTCATCCAATAAATCCATGTGAGAGCAAGGGTTTTGATAGACACTTTAATAGAGCTCGCCTTAACCTGACCATGTTAATGATTTTTGGGGACTGGCTCTATGCCAGCTTGTGCAGCTCATTAGTTTTTATTTTGTTATGGGCTCCGTCTCCTCATTCTTGTTTCTCTCTTCTGCTCCTTCTTTGCAAACATCACTGCTCCTTGCTGCCCGGTTTCCTGAGAGCAGATCCCAGGGCTCCGTCCCCAATCGTGTGCCAAGATCTGTTCTATTGCTCAATTGCTGTGAAAACTCCCAGTCACCTGGCAAACACCCACAGCCCCTGGAGACAGCAGGAATATCAGGACAGTTTGCCTCCAGTGCGTGTACTGTTTATTCTACAAAGCACTAATTGATCTGATCTTAACTGGTGATGGAGAAGGGGAGAGGAAGGAGATCTCTTCTCCCTTGACAGGAAACCAGTGCTGAGCCATGCACTTAACTATATTGCTGGCTCAGCCAGAGTTTTCCAGCTGTGGCATTTGGGGAACCAGTTGCAGGGCTGTCTCTCTGTGGATGATCCCCTCTAATAGCAGAGACTGCTGTTTCCTCTTCAGTAGGAAGAGCAACCAAAACTGTCTGTTCAAATGATTCCATCTTCTCTGTCCCTACTATACCCTACCAGGAGAGTCACAGTGAAGAAAACAAATGACATGGGCTCTGGATGCTGTACAGGGACTCAAAGGAAATAAAATTTGATTTTGAAGGGATAAAATGTTTTGACTTCCATGATGAAACAAGTAATTGTCCATGGATTTGCTGTGCTCCAAAAATGGAACATTGTGCTAAAAAGAGATTTTAGGGAGCTCAAGCTGTTATCTGATGATGGAGAGCTCCCAAACCAGCCCTCATTCTCCAGCTGGCTTCCTCGCAGAGCTGCTCTGATAGTGTAATATATCTTGGTTGTAAGTATTGAGATTCAGCCATTATTAGCCAATATAGGCACACATATAAGTGAGCAGCATATAGTTCCAAAGACTTCTACTAAACCAAATAAAGGACATGCTGATATAGTAGTGAGATGCCAAGAAAAGTGGTCTCTGCAGTTAGGAACGTATTCTAAAGAGAAACTACAAAATGTTTAGGTTGTCTTCTGTGCATGGGTGCAGGTGTGCATTAGGTTCCATAGTGGTTTGCTGGTGAGTCTCTGATGGTAGATGTGTGGTGACAGAGCAGACAGTGACCACACTTCTTTTCTGCAGGTGCACAAATCCAAATTCAGTGAGTTACTAGGAAGTAGAAGGCCGTGAACAGATTCGATATCCAACAGCGATCTACTTTTTGGATTTTGGGGTGGAAAAGCCATGAAGGAGAAAGCAAGTTTCACTAGCCTCTGGTGTCTTCAGCCACACAAATGTTATCAGGAGCGCTAAGCTCTCTGAATACTCAGCATTTCATTTCAAAACCAGATTCCTGCAGATGTGATTCTGGGTTTCCTATAGCTGTAATCCCTTCTCATCAGCTTTCTTGGACAGGTGGAGTTTAAATCTAGGTAAATGTTTTCACTTTGTTCCATTTCTGGGCAGCAAGGCTGTGCTGGTATTGGATATAAACACGCAGATGACACAGACACTAACGCAATCTTAGGCAGAATCCCAACGTGAGTCTTCTCAGAGGATGCAAAGCAACGTGTTCTTTGAGGTTTAGGAAACAATCCATCATTCCATTATATACACAGCATTTTGGGTTCTTTTTCATAGTGCCTCTATACAGCTGTCACCAGTGTGAAGCATGTGTAGCTGTCGGATCCACAGTATTCAGCCCTGCCACACAGACACCTACTACAGGAGTTAGCGGGATAGTTCCTTTAATTGGAAGAAAGGAAATTCGCTGTTTCTGTAGTGGAGCATACTTTGAGACCAGTTTTGGGTCTGTCTCATTTTCGAGTGTGCAGTATATTTTCTCGCAGTAGATAATCCACTTAGGATGCTTGTCGCTCTACATTCATCATTCCTGGACTCCCCCCTTGCGTATTCTATAGGTAATTGCCACGCATATACTTTCTGCCGTTTACCTTTCCAAATCTCATTTCTCAGTCTAATTAAAGGAGCAGGTTTTTATTGTTAATTATGGCCTTGTGCATGGAGAAGATTGTTTCACCGTGTTATGGAAAGGGATGAGACCTGCCATTCCTAACACAATTCCTGCATGGTGAAAGGAGGACGAGCATTTTAGGAAAAAGGAACCCCCCAGTTCCTAGCACGATCCGGTGAAGACAGCTCTTGAGTTTCAGCTAGGTCTCTGAATGCCACTGACTCACAGCTTCAATGAGAGAGGATTGCAGCCGTGCATGTACCCCTGCTGTAGGGCCAAAGCCCTACCTGGTGCAAGCCAGCAGTAGCTACAATAAACCCAGACAATAACGGGGTCTTGATCTCTTCTAGCAGAAGGGAACGATATGCCAACTCCACAGCCCAACAACACTACTTAGTATATTTGCCATCAGACATTCCTCCCAAGGCTTTGAAGATGATTTCTTGCTTTTGGCCTCTAGAGAAAAACCACTCTAAGACCTTTCTATCCTAACAGAGAAACTTTAACTCAGAACCTACATTTGGATTTCCCTTTTCATATTACAGTTGATCTTTCTTTGAATTACTGCCCCAATCACAGTGGAAATTCTGATTATGCAGTACCCACGGGGACAGAATCCATTTGGTTTACATACTCCACTTTCCAAAGGAATTCACAATGCTAGCACAATCCCGTAGGCAGTTTTTGAAATTCAGAGTTTTCTTCAATTCAGAGCAGAGCTAACTGTCACCTGCAATAGCATCTCACAAGCTCTAGTATTGAGCCTCAGGCTGGGACAATTTCTGCCAGTTTTCTCATAGATCTGGAGAAATTCTGCTGATTTCAGCAAGTCTCCACTGTGTTTTACACTGAGGTTCACAGCAGAATTTGGTCCAATCTTACTTCAGTTTAATTCCACCTTTGCCATTCTTCAGGGTCACATCATTCTTTGAGATCAGCCATGAAGGCTGGATTCACTCCAGAGCACCTGTGGTATTTTGATAACTTCAACTATTACCAACTTCTTATATTTAAATATAAAACTTACAGGGCAGGGCAAAGTTTAACTCACTCTAATCAACGATAAAATGAACCCTGAGCTCACAGCTACACTGTAAAAGACCCCGGTCTTTTTTATGCTGATCATTAACTGCAGCGGGGATATTCCTTCCTAGAGATTTGTTATTAATGAGTGCTGAAATTACTGATTTCAATTAACTACGTTACGTTTATATTGAAATACAGTTGGTGCTGCTCTGGGGAAATATAAATACTGAGATGAGAGCTGGTGCCTCTTCTGCTAAAGAACTGCAAGAATAAACAGGATGTGCAGCACCCCTTTAGTTCTGCGCAGTATGGATGCTATACTCTCTCTCTTCTTTTTTCTCTCCTTCCCCTTTTTCTCTCATTCGCTCTCCCTAGCTGTTAGGAGCATCTCCCCTCCCTGCAGTCATCTGATTCTGCCCCCTGGAATACGGATGCCTCCAGGGACTCATCGCCCTCCGTGACCCCCGGCTCCGTGCTTTTTGGCTTTTGAGATACTGGTGCCATTGCTTTCTGCCGCCGTGGCCTTTTTCTCATTCAGGCCACGTCGCCGCTGAGGGACATCCAGTGCTAAGCCACCAAAATGGGATTGCACAAACTCTGCACGTTAATTAGTTCAATGCATCTCTCTGCTAGGGAAGGAAGGAGGGAACTGTTGCTAATAGCAGGCACGTTGAAGGAGGTTACACAGAGCTGTGGGGTTCAACGAAAGGGAAATGAGGGGGATTGGCCCAGCGCTGGCCTTTTAAAAACTCATTCCAGGCTTTGGAGCCTAGAGAGTTTATTACTGAGAGTCTGCCTGCCTCTACCTCTCTTCTGTTTCCCTGCTCAGTACTTTGTATTGCTCTTTGAGATCCCTGCCCACACTTCTTCTCTCACCACTCTGTCTCTAACATTCAGCAAAACCTCAGTCAGACCCTCACTTCCTACCAAATGTCGGCACTGACACAAGGCACAATATGGGCTGGACCACACTAGAGTCTCATAGCAATACAGAAGGAAAGAATCGTAACAATCTCGCAGTCGCCCCCAAAAGAGACCCCCAGTTCTGACACCTGCACTGGCGCTACATCCTGAGCTCTGGCTCACAGGTCGCAGCTGCGGGGCAGGACAAGGGATGGAGCATGCAGACATAGGGCTACCTCTGTGCCATGATCCGACCCGGGTGCAGCGCGCTGAGCTGAGCCAGGCAATAGGAGATTTCTGTATGTGTGTTGGGTTCCACTGGCATTAAAGGACTCTGTAATTACTCTCAAAGGTTTCTATTATGTGCAGAACTGTCATTAACTCCCAGTGGTGTGATTGCCCTTTATTGATAATATAGAGCTCAGCAATCCTCAGCCATGGCTTATTGTGCTTGCTCATAGAGGAAGGAAATGAACCTGCCACCCTCTTCCTCACAGCTTGCTATTAAGGTGTAACATGCACATGAAGGTTACGCCTACCCCAACCTGCATTCCCCCACAGCTGAGAAATCACTCATGTCTGCTTGAAATGATACCCACCAGCTCTGCTTAACTCCTTGGGCACCTCTGTCAGAGCTATAGGCCTGGAGATGAGGGGAGAGACCACCAAGATGCCTGGAGATGAGGGGAGAGACCACCAGGATTCCAGCTCTTGGTGGAACCGTGTCTATCAATCACAGAGTATGGTAAAACTGAATTTGAACCTAGCTTGTGGCACATTCACTCCATTCACAAAGCATAAAACAGAAATCAGGAGCAGAGGCCACTGGGTTTTGCTGGAACATTATTGCTTGGTCTTGTTTCCAGTCACTGCATCTGTGTATAACAACATCACTTCTATACCATGTAATTAGACAATTTATTAAACAGCAACTGTAGTAAGCAGAGAGCAGGAGACATAGTTATCCTCCAACAGGGGAAAAATGTTATGGGGGAGTATATGCTTTTCTTACTTAGTCTGAGCCGCTTCCTAACAGGGAGAATACTTGAGGGGAAAATGTTTTCTCCATGCAGACATTGGACTAGCACCCTGGAGAGCTGGTTCCTGTTTGCACTGCTCTGCAACAGACTTGTCGTGTGACCTTTGTCAAGCTACTCAGTCTTGTTGTCCCTCACTTGCCCTGTGTAAAATGAAGACAATAATATGGCCTTTCTCCCACACACTGCCTAGTTTGTCTTACTTAGTTTGTCAACTTTTCTTGCTCTGTATCTGTAGGGCTCCGAGCACTCTCTGTCCCTACATTTCTCTGTGATCCCTAATAATGAGGATTTTTCTTTTCAAGAAGGTCAAAGCACCCAATTTCACAGACTGCCAAAAAGAGGCAGCATATTCTGAGGTTTGCATCTTCCAAGGTGAGAGTCAGAGAAACAAAGCAAATGCCATCGTTCCAGGTCCTCAGGAAGAAATTGCCTCAGTGTGAAATTCAGCCAACAAAAAAACTATTTCTGACAAAGATGAAAATGGTGATAGCCTGCTTACTTGCCCATGGGAAAATACATGAGACCCCAGTTTTCCAGGCTTCATAAGCCTGAGGCTAGAAAAAATGTTATCTCTTTATTGAGGCCCAGTGTACTGACAACATTACAATGTGTGAAGCAAAATGTCCTCCAGTGATTCCCTTGTAAGCTCTGCTGAGCAGCTTGGCTGATTTAGCTGCTAGGGGCTTCAGCTGAATTTAACATATGATTTTACACTGAATCCATTCAGCATCAGGCCAAGCTGACACATGGGAGTGCTCAGCACCCACAAGTGCAGCTATAGCCTGTGAGCAGGTCCAGTCCTGGTGCATGAGAAACTTTTGTTCAGGGAAACCAAAGCTCTCTTTGATCCTACATCCTGGAGGATGTTCAGAACATAAAACATTCTCATCAGTCCTTCCCATATCATGTTAGCAGACCTACATGGTCACAGCTGACCATGCTGGGTAAATAATCTAATGTAATTACAGGGTAAAGAAATGGCAAATTCTTTTCTAAACCAGACTACAGCTTGCATCTATTATTTATTAGAGGCAACCAGCAGAAGAGAGCAGGTTACATGGTAATTACTTTTTGACCTCCTGGAGGTAATTGCATAATCATTTGCAGAGAATTGCTATTACAGTTGGGTGAATCCTGCAAGCCATTTTCCAAGAACAGTCATTTGAATTTTTAAACCAATTTCCACCTAACTAAAGAGTTTTGATAAGGTCGCCCACTACCCCACTGTCTGAACTGCTTTTTTTTCCTCGTTTTTTAGGGGGGAGGTTGTATTCCTCAGATATTCAAGAAAATAGGCTGACTGGCAGGAATATTCATATCTATGTGATCAGTCACTCAGATAAGCTTAGCCCAGCCCTTCTGTGGTTGAAAACTGTAAATAAATTTTACAGTTGGGCAGAGGGAGGCGGTTCCTTTTTGACTGATGTTGTGAATAAGTCAATGTCTGCAGAGTTTTCTGTTTGGAGTGGAAAGCAAAGTGTTGAAATTCTCCACAAGAATGCAACTTTTAATGTGGTCACTTCCCCAGACTTTGAAATAAGATCCCAGTGCAATAGGCTTGATGGGCTGTCCTCAGCTTGCCAATCCCGGATGCCCAGGTCTCCAGCAGCCCAGAAGATGGACTGCCAAAGCCTGGGAACAGGCTAGCAAGACATTTCCTGGAAGCTTCAGTAGGTTTGCCAAAACTCTATCTCCATCCCGAAATAGGTTTTTGTGATACATGGGATGACTTGGCCTCTGGACCCCTCTCTCTCTCTCTCCCTCTAACTACTAGAGAAGGAATCAGGAAGTCTAGCTCAGAGCAGACAGCCAGAATTAGGCACAAGCCCCACTTTGACACCTCCTTAAATCTTCTCCACGTATTCACCAAATTTTACAGGTGTCCTGGAGCTAGACCCTAGAAGCTCTGCTGATAGGCTTTTTGTCTTAATTTCTTGAAACTTTAAAAGGAAAGAACTTTACTTATATTTGAACTGTTACTCTTGGAGTCACACGCAGCAAAAGAGTATTCAAAGCATCAAGCATTATTGTGCAATCTTCTCTGGTACACAGATTTTTTTCTAAGATCCCTCTCAGTCTGCAGCTCCCTTCATCTTTCCATCAGGATCCATGGGGACCCTGAGAGGACTTCAGAAACCTTACAGGGAACTTTTAGCCCACCTGAAGTTTCTCTGTATTGCTCACCCCGCAATAGTTGAGACTGTGCTGTTTTAAAATTTATAGTGTAATTGATTTCTTTATAAATCATTCAGCTCTTATTATTTATTAATTCTTCTGTCAAGGTTAATTTAAAATACTTCTAAATAAGGCTGCCTGACAACACCTTTGTTTATAAGATTGACAGCACGCCAGTGCAAGTTTCTCTATCACTTGCAAAGGCAAACCGCACACATACTCATGTCCCCAAAATAGGCGATCCCACTTAATTCCCAGAAAAGGATTTAATACCAGCCAGCTCCAAAATCACCTGCAAGTCTTGCAATTGTTTGTCATTAGCACTGCATAACGGGACTCATGTGTTGCCTGGACAGGATTCAGAGTAAAATGTTGGAATGCAATGAATAACTTCCTGCCTTAGCTTTGCAGGAAGTTGGCCAACCAATGCACCAGGCATGAGTTCAGCTTATATGTGTCTGAGATCGGAAAGAAACACTGTCTCAGGATTTCGCAGACCTTCTGAAGTGCAGTAATTGTTCTGTTGGGTTTGAATATAAACAGAGAGACAGATATTCAGCTAGTGCTGCTCATTTAGGGGAATCACTAAGAAACATGAATGATATCTAGAAACTAGATACTAGAAACAGAATAAAAACTGCAGGTGAGGCCCACCAGGAATGAGATAAGCATGAATATTCATGGTATCTTCAGCAGATCTGGGTGATTAGTTGTGAATATGTCTTACTACGTGCCCTTAATGTTGTCTTCCTTCTTTGTCTGTTTTAGCCCATGAGCTCCACGAAGCAAAGCCGAGCTGTCTTAATATTTGGAAAGCACCTGATGGGACCATAAGAGCAGTCATAACTGCAGAAATTTTGCACTGCTCTGTGTGGTTCAACATGCCCATAAACTGCTGGCTCTTATGGCTGCTGTGTGGTGAATAAATAGAGTTTTGGCTGTATTATTACATTTAAATGACATCTGCTGTGTGTGTTTCCTTTTGAACTGGTAATATCTCAGGTTTCTCTTCCATGACAACAGTCCTGCAGCTAAGAATTGCAATATGAGTCTCTGCCTCTGCGCTTCCAATGCTGGGGTTTGAGCAAAATACTGCCCAAGCATTTCAGGCTAAGGCTTGCATGTCTTCTTCCCTAGCTCTCACAAGGGAGGCCCATTTGTCTGCCACCTTCATGTGTGCAGCTTGGATGTTCCCCTTAATGTGTGGCTTTTGTTTGTTTTTCCTTATCATAGGGTGAATTAGCACAAACCTTTCTTGGAGTTTTGATTCAGTTTAGTGAACAATTAATGAACAGATGTAGAACTAGTACAAAAAAGACCATATTGTGCACAAGCGCTGGTAAGAAAGGGGGCTGGCTGGATATCCCTGCGCACCCAGGTTATCCACGTCTGCTTGATTGTAAAGCAAAAGTACACAGGGCACTACAGAAATGCTCAGAGAAGTAATTATATTGGTTTCTAATTCTATCTTCCTCTATTTATATTCTGTTCATTAGAATGGGATTGTGTGAAAGGTACCACAGTGCTAGCTGGCATTAGCTGTTGAGCTCAATTCAGAGGTGACATAAATGCAGGATTATGCCACACAGCTGTAAATTAAAATAATTTAACATGAGCCCATGTAGATAAGCGTGAGCTGGCATGCCATGCTGATAAGGCTGGTGGGTGATAAAAAGACAGCCAAGGAAGAGGAGCAGCCTCATATAGTAACTTCAGGATGGCTGGGGAGAGCAAGGTGCTGTTCATGCTCTAAATTTAGGAAGCAAACCAGCCGTGTAGGAAAGAGGGTCCCCTGCGAAGCACAACTAAAGCATCTGAGATAGGGCCATGGATACTGCCATAGAGGTTGGACCACCCAGAGACTATCCTGAGTTCTACTGGGTTACTTGAAGCAAGTCATTTCCATTCTCAATGTTTTTCTTTTGCCTAACATTTTTTTCTTTTCTTCTGGGCTTCTCAAAGCACCCAAGGAATTTAGGAACTGGTCTCCATGGGACTTGGATGTTTGGTCCCTGGAAAATTCTGGCCCAAAGCTTTAAGGAAAACTTTCCTTCAAAGCAGGAAAAGTCTCTCACTTTGTGTTTGTAGAGTACCAGGCATCACTAGCGCCTGATCTTGGAGGTCACTGGGCACTGGATAGCACAGATAAAATCAAAACAGATAATGTTGCACGTAGAGGGGTTTTTTTGACATAAAATTATTTCTTCTTCCCCCAAACATTTTATTTACAAAATGTCATAAAACATCAGACTGGCCAATCAATGGCCAAAATCAGATGTTTGCATGTTATTCATCCAGTTCAAATAAGGTCTCAAATATCACAGGAACCAATGAACAAATTATTCGATGAGCATTATTCTGCTAACTCCATGCACATCTTTGCAGAAAAGGAGCTCCAATAACCTTGTGTATCCTACATTGCTGTCCCTCACCCCGTACTGCCCCCCATTCTTCACATATAAGGCCCTCTTAGATAAGAAGCAGAGATGATTATTAAGATGAGAGTGGAAGAGCAGCCATAGAAGGAATACCAATGAAGCAGTATCTTGGTGCATATATAAATCAAACTCTTTTTCAATGGATGATCAGATATAGGCAAGAGAGTGACAAACACTAAGTGATTCCCGTCATCAGCAGAATTCACGTGCAAGCCTCTGATAATTGGCATTTTTTTCTCCACAAAAGAATAGAGATTTAAAGATCTGATGATGCTGAACAGTGCGTTACAGGCAGCCAACATCAGTCAGCAGTGACCTGCACTGGCAGCTGAGTTGGGATGGAGGAAAGCGAAGAGCTTCATAAAGAGTGGAGAGTCTCTTGTCTGGAGACTGTGTGATGAGCTCAGGCTGGAATTTGCTGTGGATTAAGAGCCATTATTGAAGACAGCTTTGTAGACTGGAGCCCTGGACCAAATCCAGAGCTTTGGGTAAGTGGCTGCAATGCCACTAACATCAATTGTGTTTCACATCAGCTCCGAAATTAGCCACCTGTTTCCACACGCTGGAAGGGTAAATGGCTTGTGCTAGCCCAGCTACAGTATCATCTGGAGTCAATTTTAATTAAGTCCTGCTGTCAAACAGACCTGCAACCCCCCTTTTATTTACCGCAGACAGGGTAGTCTAGATGCCTGAGGAGGCAATCTGAAGTGTCCGTTCTCCCACAGTTACCTTGAGAGCTCTCAGCTTTTCCTAGGCAGTAGTTGATACAGCTTCTTTACAGGAAGGAGAGAAGGAGCAGAGACATCTGGAGAGCCTTGAATGGAGGGATTGCTCCAGCCCCACAGTGAGCTTGGCTGCTTTGAGGGTATGGCTCCAGGGGCAAGGGCAGGGTGAAAGGCAGGCAGGATACAGAGCACAATAGATCAATAAGATCTCTTTATGGTACCACCATTAACAGGGCACCTGTGCTCTTTATAATTCTTCTTTTGTTCCTTTTTGTTCACAGTTATTTCCAGTAGCTTCATTTTATAACAGATATCTCTAGTGGCATCAACTGTCCCAGCATCTTGTGTTTGTGTTTGTCCTTTCTCCCTGTTTATTTTGCTACTTGTTTTTTCTCTTCTTCCCATTACTTTCTTCTTACCTAATATTGCAGTGAGGTGGAGAAGAGAGCTGGCCATCTGAAAACTGACTTTTTCCTCCATCATTTTAAAATTAAAACAAAAAGCTGGGAAGTGGTATAACTGGTCTTTATTTCTCTGCTTTGCCACTGGCTGGCTGTGTGAGTCCAGTCAAAACTCTGTATCCATCACCAGTAAATCTGTGACTCCAAAAAAACCTACTGTTCAAATACCATGCTACAGGAAAATATTTAGTAAGATGGGCCTAATTGTTTGCCTGTGCTCACTCAGGCTGTTGATAGAAACACCTGGAGTGAATCATTACACACGCAGTGAGGAAGCTCATGTGCATACTTTGGTTTCAACCTTGAACCTTGGTCTTTTTTGTTCCCACCCAAGTGAGCCCACCTTGCAGTTCTCTGTGTTCCTGAAATGGCTCTAAATCACACATCATAGGGTGACAAAGATCATAAAGGAACAACAAAGGATCAGCAAACATAAAGTAGAAGAATGGCAGCCTCCCCACCTTACGCTGCAAAAATCAAAAGGAGTTTTCAAACAGCTCCGTTTCCAGTCAGTTGGAGATTTAATTCACACAGTAATTTACTGTGTCTGCACTTTTTCTCGCTGCCCCCGCAACTTCTCTTTCTCTTCTTCTAAACAGTTACTTTTTTCTTGTCCTGTAATAAGAGGAACCTAATGATCAAGACTTAAATGCAAATGAACGTTTCCCTCCAATGTGTGCTGGGCAGAGGAGACATGATAGGGGAGATTCATGGAAAAAAAAGGGGCATTTATTGCAAAGAGCTTTTGCATTGTAAAGTAATTCTAGTATTTCAAGAAAAGGGGAGAAGTTCACAGAGAAAATTATGCCAGCGGAGACTGTTAGAGTCTGCAATTTTCTTTGCATGCTGCTGGAGCCAGTGATCACTCCGAATTTGTGGGTATCCTCATCCAGCCCAACACTTTTGCTTTCAGGGCAGCCCAGTAGCAGCTCTTGTTTGTTAACTGTTTCCTCCTCTGGTGGGTGAGGTGTTTTCCTGATGATTTTTATTAGATAATGGCTCAGTGGGAAACTGAGCAGAAGAAACATTTTCATAATTGATGGCTCAATTTCAGTCCTGAAAACACTCAATGGCTTTTTCAGCCTCACTAACACTGGAAATTATTAGAAATTATAAACTGAGATGTGGCTGGAGCATATCAAAATGGACAAGAACCAGAAAGTACAGGCTTGATGGGTTTTCCACTTTTCTTTTAGGGGCACTGTTTGCAGATTCTTGCAGAATTTCACAGAATTTAGCATAGGAATGGTCCTCTTGGGGAAAAAAAAATAAAACAACAGGTGTAGGACTGCCAACCTACCAATCTGCTTCAGAAATCATAAGGAAGTTCAATAAGTAAGGAAAAATGGAACTTGGGGAAAGGAGTATGATCAGGATTTTCAGGAGAGATTTTCCAAAGGATCTGACAACCATGAGGTAGGAAAGGATTAAGTTCTTCCCTCCTCTCATCCCCATGGGAGCTACTGGATTTTGGTGTCTCAAAAAGCTCCCAGAAGAAGACCCAGTATCTTTAGTGCCAGTTCACAAGGGTAGGGAAGCAAGAACAGAGGGGGAACCTGCAGTTTTGTTTTTGCCTCATGTGATTCTAACTGAAGTAGTTTATCCCATTGCAGGTGGTACAGCACATTGAACACACTGCCTATTTTTATTTTCAAAAGGATAAAACTTAGGAAACAACGGCCTAGTGAGGAAAACTTCTCTAAGGGGATAGACATGATAAGAGTCAATGGCATCAGCATTTAGTGACCTTAGGAACATTTTGTTTCCCCAGTCCCAGGACATGCTCTGGCCTCTATACAGCGTTCTCCCACAGCAGCATAACTGGGAACATGGAGCAGTAGGTGCCCTAAAGCAATGTGCTCAAACATCTGAATTCCAAGTGTCACATAACCTTGCCAGAAAGATGGAAATCCATGCATCTTCCTGGGTAATGCTGTCCCAGTGCTTATTACTTTTATCCAAATGAAAATTACACACAGAATCACAGAATGGTTGAGGTCGGAAGGGACCTCTGGAGATCATCTAGTCCAACCTCCCTGCCCAAGCACAGTCACCTAGAGCATGTTGCACAGGATCTCATTCAGGCAGCTTTTGAATATCTGCAGAGAAGGAGACTCCACAACCTCTCTGGGCAGCCTGGTCCAGTGCTCTGTCACCCTCACAGCAAAGTTCCTCATATTCAGATGGAACTTCCTGTGTTTCCATTTGTGCCCATTGCATCTTTTCCTGTCACTAGGTGCCACTGAAAATAGTCTGGCCCCATCCTCTTGACACTGTCCCTTAAGATATTTGTATACATTGATAAGATCCCCTCTCAGTCTTCTCTTCTCCAGGCTAAGCAGGCCCAGCTCTCTCAGCCTTTCCTCACCGGACAGATGCTCCAGTCCCCTAATCATCTTTGTAGCCCTATGCTAAAATTAAGAATCAAGTTCATCTATTGCCTTAATTTCCCCACTACACTGAAAGAGTTATGCTCGGAGAAGGAGGGTTTGCGGTCATTTCAAGGACCACTTTCTAATGTCCTCCATTAGTGGAGATTTAATGATAACTTCCTACAAGAACAAATGTATCTAGACTCACCATAGAGCACAGAGTTGTTTTTTTCTCTTACAATACTTCTGAATGGTGAAACAGCTGAGGAAGCAGCACATTTCTATTTTCCATACTACCCCTAGAAGTCATTAACAGCTGCTTCACCACAGCCAGTCCTATACTGTAGCATTTGCTCCTCAGCCACAGTTAAGCACCTGCCTCTGTAAGTTCTGCTCTTTGGAGGATGCACAAGCAAAGGGAAGCTGCCTGCCTCCAGGCAGGTCATTCTGAATGGCAAAGTCACCACAGAGCACTTCACCATGGATGTATCCTTCCCCAAGGCAGCAATTTTATTGCTGTTTTATTAAATTGCCACAGGACGATATCATGGCCCTGAAAATGATGTTAGGCAACTGTGTACAATAAATGCACAGAGCAGCACCCTACTGCACTGATGTTATTTCTGCTGTGCACCATGCCATTTTATCACAGAGTCAGCAAGAGCAGAGCTGGTGGAAGTCCCGAGGATGTTTGTAAGAACATCAGAGCTACCCCACCATGAGGAGAAATTCCATCCTGGAAACAGCTTTATAGCAGGGACAGTGCAGCTTAGCTCATAAGGCATCTCCAGCTCTGATTTCAGTTTAATCTGTTAACATCTATCAAGCCATCTCACCACCCTTAACATGCCTATCATTGCATTACGGAGGGAATGCAGAGATTAAGCACTAAAAAGTGTGAATATGTGTCCTAGTTAGGAAAAAATGGTTACAGGTTAGATCCTTGGAAAGAGCTGTCTTCCTGCCTGCTTTCCATGGGGATTCCCAGCTCCATCCTGCTCACTGGAGAGGAAGACAGCTTCTCCAAAGAGCAAGTCATGCTGGATGCCACTCATCCCATAAGTAAGAGCATTCCCGAGCCACGGACCAAGCACAGTGGGTTACAGAAGGAGCTGTATTAATCCTCAATACTGCCAATCCATAGTTCATTCAGAGCTTTCATGATTAGAAGCAGAACATCTCAGTTTAGTCTTTCTATGCAGGCATCAACCTGAGTGGCCATCGATTACTTTAAAAGCTAGTTTTTTCCTTTTTTTAAGTGGAGAGCTGCAAGCTTCGCTTTCTTTTCATGCAAATGATCTTATTTGGACTTGCTGACATTAGAAACCATTGCATACATTGTGAATCTAGCATGGAGGCACAGAAAATAGAATATTGCATCAGCTCATTTTATGAGAGCTCTTTAGACTAAAAAAAGGGGGGGGGGGGCACAACCATAAAGAATGGATTTGCTGGTTCTCTGTCTCCTGCCATTTCCACCCCCTTCTCCCCCCTCCATTTTCATCACTTCAGGGACTTACTACAGCCATGGGATTAATGGACACCTAATGCCATCTCTGCTTTACAGCCTGGAAAGTCTCTTGTCTAGTTTACATTGATTTTTCTTTTCTGATGCATTTGCAGAATCTGAGATACCGATGGCAAGAAACATAGATAAAGAGGGAAGACGCGAGAAACAGATACATCCTCTGCCTCATGCTCCCTGTATTGAATATTCTTCTAGACTTTGCAGCCTACAGATACTTCCAGCAGCAAATACCCACTTGTTCTTTCCCAACTTCAT
This sequence comes from Dromaius novaehollandiae, assembly GCF_036370855.1. Classification (NCBI taxonomy): domain Eukaryota; kingdom Metazoa; phylum Chordata; class Aves; order Casuariiformes; family Dromaiidae; genus Dromaius; species Dromaius novaehollandiae. The sequence continues at coordinate 6,731,990 of NC_088117.1, forward strand.
AGAGGACATAGGAAGGGCAGCAGAGATACTGTTGCTCTCTGGTGGGCTGATGTTATCCATCACTTGGGAACAGATGGGGAATGCTTTGCCTAACAACAATTCCCAGTGCAGTGAGGTCCCTCTTGTGTGATTTGGCAATATGCTCCTTTTTATTGTAGTTCTATTTTTATTATAATTATTATTAGCAAGGCCAAGGCAATTTCCCAGGATCTTCTCAATAAATGAATTAGACACAATATTCATCCTCATGAGGAAGCTAATAGCTACCTTCCTGGCTGCGGACAACAAGTAAAGTAAATACAGAAGACTGATGGGCAAATCTCTCAAATCTAACTGATATCAGAAATATTGGGGGGGAGGGGCAGATGCTAACATTAGGGTGTTCATGAAACTAGACCTTTGCAAGGTCATCAACCTCCCTGTGCACTGTTCACCACCATGTAATCCCCAGTGATTCCCCTCCAACCAGTGTAAGGGTGCTGCTTTCTACCAAACCTCTCCCTTCTGTGCAGGGAGGAGACAGGAGCTGGGCGCACAACCTACTTCTCTGCTTAGTGGTATCTCTCTTTCTTTTAACAAAGTACTGCAGCAAAGCAAGACTGCTGCACCACGCACCTACAGGGTGAAATCAGTTGATGACATATCAACCCCACAAGATCAGATCAGCTTTGTCAAGATTAGTGAGGCAGAAAGGGTGCCGCATCTCTACTCACAGTCCCCAAAACCTCACCAATAATATTGCAATACTTGACAGCTTTTACAGTATCTTGTTATTTAGTACCATCCACAAGTGTCACCTGTCAGTAATATAGAAAAGATGGGTGATCTTTTAGTTAAGACACTAAGTGCTGGCTGAAGCCAGGCTATTTATCAGTAATAGTAATGAAAATGCATAGCATTGGAAAGAACAGAAGGAAAATGCCATTCTAAGACCAAGTATCTCTCTTGTCTTCAGCACCTTTGATGGCAGCATCTTTTAGTGACTAGGAAAAGCTTTCAGAATAGAAGACAGACAAGGCCAGAAATGGTAACCCAACCCCAGCTGGAGTTCAGCTGCCACTTGCTCAGTGAATGAGTGAAGTCTTTGCATAGAGAGCTCTTTCTTTGTCTGTTTTTGAAATCTGTGGTGTCTTTAGGTATCTTAGAGGTTCCTCAAAGAACAGTCTGGACTCCCTGTTAGGCACCAGTTTAAGCATGCAGCAGAGGTAGAAAGGGAGAGGAAGGAGAACCGATGCTATTCCATGTCATTCACTCTTTGCTGTGAGCTGGTCTCTGTGCATGAGTGACATGTCATATCTTGGGAGCGGCAGGTGCCATTTGGCTCTGAGTGACGGTGCTGCTCAGGTGATCATGAAGGCATCTCATTTCCCTTCAACTACACCATAACGCAGTCTCATTTCTAGAGCACCCTATTGTGCCAGCATCTGAAGGCAGGCGGGTCGCGAGGTTTTTCTTTCCACCTCGAGCTTCCAGTTCCAAGCAATTCTTCTCGCTCCGTCGTGGAAGGGAGTAAACTGTTGTTCAAACAAGTGTGACCCTGTGCTTTGCTGTCATCAGGGTGGCTTTTTAGAAGACATTTATTGCTTAATATGGAGCTCCTGACAGAAATGAGCGATTCCTTGCTGGGATCCTGACAGACTTCTGGAGAGTCTCAAGAGGAACAAAAGAAATTTATTGGAAAGAAGGTTTTCTACTACAGGCAAGGAAAAAATAGGAGCATGATCGTTAGAAGAGCAAAAAGCAGGCAAATGAAAGGAACCCTGGTGATAGGTCCTGTTTCCCATCTAGCTGAAGAAAAAGACTTGCAAACGTTCAGATTAATCTTGCAAAATAACTGGTATCTGAAGTTTTCATTGCAAGAAATTACATGTTGTCACTGTGATTATTTATTTATTTTTACTCCAGTTAATAACTACGTTCAGGAAATTAAAAGGAAAAAAATAGCATGCAATTCTGTCGGGAAGGTTATGAGAAAACAGACCAGCAATCGAAGAGAAAATAGTAGATGTATCTCAACAGCATTGTTTTTTTAAACCCATCCTGTGCCTGTTTTCACATTTAAAGGAACCTGGGTTTGTTCACTGCATTTTGCAAGGCTGGATTTCTTCTTTTGGGGGGTCATTAAGGAAGTATCAGCTGTTTGAGACAAGGCCTGCAAACCTCTAGAGTTTTTCTTTTGTTTCTGAAATTCTAAAAATTCTTATTTTTATTCATTATTCACTTCTCCTATTGTTTCACTGTGAGCAAGAAGAATTAGCTAGTGCCTTAGCTGACTGACTGCTCAGTAAGACAGAGAAGAGACAGTTTTCCAGCAGTCCAATGTCTAAAATCTTTTTCATCCTGTGGAGTGAATCCTGAAGGATAAACCAGTGGAAAGAAATCTTTTATAGCCACCAAAAGGACTTGGTCGCCTTATTATCATTCACTTCAATGGAAATTTGACCTCTAAACCTTTCAGATTACTTTGAGAATTGCACTCTATATCCACGCATTACTATGATCAGAATTAATAGAAGAAAGGAATTAAATTTGCAGTGAACATGATTCACCCCAGTGCGTTCAGCAGCTCAGTTACAAAAGCTAGGCAATGATCCAGACTCTGTACACCCTAGGACATGGACACAAGAAAGGCTGGATGCTACAGAGACTCTGAAATGGATGGGCCAATAAATACGGTGCAAACTGCTATCTCTTCCCTGAAGTCAGGGGAATAATGCTGAATTTCATCTCCTAAGGATCTGCCCTCGAATCATCAAAACTGTCTGGAAAGCTCCTAAGAAAGCAGACTTTCTCCACAGGGGAGAGGGGATGTTCAGAGATTAAAATGTTTGATGAGGTTCAGATGTTCTCAATCCATTCCACCCAGGGAGGGAAGGCGAGTCTTGCAGAGGCATTCACAAAGCTGGCTTTAATCTAGGGAGGCTGGGCCTCTCCATGCCGAGTAGAGGGAGAAAAGAGGGAGAAAAGGAGTCTCTTCCTGGCAATAATTCATAGCACCTAATGTTACTCTTCTGCTCTGAACTGTCCATTGCAGATAACAAGAACAGAGGCAGAGGCCTCAAGGCTGCTCCCCACAAAGAGATAGAAGACCACAAAAGCTACCCAACTAAAGCAATGAATGCTTTTGCCTGAGGACCAGAGATTTGTCCTTTCACTGCTTGAGACCTCCATTTCAGCTCAGGCTGTACCGGTTGTCAGACTAGCCAAGTCTAGATATAATCCTCTCATAATCATTATTTTTACCACAAAAGCACCTCAGAGAAATAAAGAAGGATCGACACCCTATCGCATTAAACATCTTAAGGAAAGAGAATGGAGAAGCTAGACTGTACCACAGAGTTCTTACAATCTAACTGAAATTCGAGGAACACACCCAGATTTGAGGAAGGGCTCAGTTTATTGCGTTATTCTGCAAACCAGTTTGCTCATGTTTGTCAAGAGAGAAAGTTTCCTTCTTCACCTCTCCCTTCCAAGTAGAACTCTTCCTTTTTCTTCTTCTTTTTTTTTCCCTCCAAGCACAAGACAAAAAGAGAATGAGAAGTGAGAGCTGATTGAGTGAGCAACAGCAGGTGAAAGAAATGAGTATTTATCAATGCTCCTCTCCTTTTAAAGCATATCAATTCTGAAGCTGCTGACAGAGGTCTTGCTGTAACTGCTGGAAGAACCTCCAGGAGCTAATAATTTTATGTTCAGGCTTATGTAAAACCTGTTTTGATTAATTATTGATGCAAAGTTAGGAAAAAGAACATTTGTTCTCTCTTGGCACAGCCCTATCAAATAAATGAAGCGGTGGCTGTTGCACAGCATGCTGTTTGACCCCCTCCCCCTTCCTGTCCAGCAGCTCCTCATTAGCGTGGGAGGCCTGAGTTCTTCATGGAGGGCAGTGTCCCCACCACAGCAATGTCCTTTGGAGGGCTCATTTTCAGGCTCCTGAAATTTGGGTGCAACCATGCTGCAGATTACCAGCTTTCCTTATCTGCCTCAGTCAGAAGTGAACCATATTCCCTTTCTAGTGATTGCTGTGCTGGACAATTAAGCCTCTTTTTGAACTTCTGACTTGAGATTGGTGCCTAAAATCTCTTTCTTATTTTGCCATAGCTTTGTGGGCTGGTTGGGGGGGTCAACTGAAGGCACAGCGCTGCCAGCCATGTGCAGCATGGCACTCCTGTGTGTTCCCAAACAAGGTGTCCGTGCACAGAAAGCAGTCCTGACAATAACTGCTTAGCAGATTCAATTCAATTTCACCAATTAAATAGGTTCAGGAGCACAAAGACTGCAGAAATGGCTGCAATCTCATACTAGACACGCAGCTGCGGAGCTGCATCGCACACTTGTAAAAGGTGCAAAAACTACATTTAACCTTCTTTTAGTGGAAATCCCCTTGCAATGTTAAAATCTCTATAGAACAAATATATCAAAGGGCTACACTTAAACTGCTTGATGCAGATACTGAGAGCTATAGACGGAGATGGATATATACCTCTGCTCTGTACATGCCTGTATTCCCATGCCATGTCAGGCATATGCAAGCCTCCTTCTCCATTCTGCAATATCAGTTTTGCCTGGATCCATCTCCACTGTTTTTTGTGGAGTTGCACTGGTCAGAGTTGGAGCAATATAGCAAAGAAACGTATTTCCAGGGGGGGAGTTTTATCAGCTGCTTCTAGGTAACCAAACAGCTTAAGTCATCTTGCTCATTAATGAGCGCACCATATAACCTTGCTCTTCACTTCGTCACATTAATGTTCCTTCCAGAGTGATGCCATTTTACATCCCGTAGCCTTTTATAAGCTCCTGATGTCCAATACAGAGAGTCTCTTCTTATCATCTTTTCCTTTTTCTTTTTTTTTCTCTTTAGCACTCCTGGCTTCCCAGAACCATTTTCTAGGGCTTGCTTTTTACAGTGGTTTCAGTTCTTAGCTCTTCACTCTTCCAATTGTTCTTTATAGATATGGAGGGTGGGAGACTTAAAAGCGCCCTGGCTTAATTCAGCTCCCCTTGAAGTCACTAGTACAGAAAATCTGAACTGCTCATTTCCATTGATTGCAACAGGGAAAAAGTAAGGCAAGTGCTTTGGGCTTTAGAAATTCCCCCCCTTGATGTTTTCCCATCACCCTGTTCTCTCTTATTAGCATGCTTTGTGCCACTGCTCCCAGTTCTGCTATAAAGCGCATTCCTATTTTCATTCTCTTTCTTACCTGTCCATCTTCATGCTTTAACATGTTTGAATTTCTTTTTCAGTTCACTTAATTCTGACTTTCATAGGACTATAGTCCTGACTTGTGGGACAATTACTGCTGCTTTTTAATGGCGCTTATACTGAGTTGTTCTCAACCAGAGCTCCATTTGCTTAGGAATATATCATACGGCTGTATTATGAAGATATCATCTGCAGCTTCACAGTTAAGGAGAAAGGTTTTCGTCTCTTGGATAGTAACACTATCATCCTCAGAACTAGAAGCAAATTTTTAAAGTGAAAAGTTCGAATAAAATTGTGGTTGACATTATATTTCACATGGACCTCTTGTACACACTATTCTGTTAAAGAAAAAAAAATGAGGCAGGTTATAACTGGACTTGAAGCTTCTCATTCTACTTCCTAATGTCCAATTTTGCAGTGGTGAAGAGGTGGGTATCCATTTTACTGAGCCATGAATGGTACCAGAAGCTTTGTACCATACTGTAAAAGCACTAGCCAGTTCACCCTCATCTCCACGAAGTTAGAACTCTGCTCTCAAAGGCCAGTCATGGAGAACAACTTCCAGACTTCCCTTGTGAGAGTCATCCTGAGAGGCACTGTCAGCTATAGCCTGGATTTCCAACCAAGTGGAAGAGAGTCCAAAGATGTGGAGCCAAACCCTTAGGGCAGTCCCACCACTCAGAGATTTTCTTCACCTTCAATGTACTCCCATGCAGCACAGCAACATCAGACGTCTACCTAGACCTCAAGCACAGAATTTAAATGGTATAGAGGCCTGATACTGCACCAAGGCAAAGGCAACACTGGTGCCTTTCCCACTTGCTGTTGTCGCTGAGGAGAATCAAGAGAGCAGATCTCATGTCTAAACCCAGATGAAAACCTATAAAAATGGCATCCGAGGTCTTATTGATCACTCCTCTCCAGGCAGTTGTGCAAGACATTCTTCCCAACACCCAAAATTATGTCTGAAATCAGTTTAGGGAACGAGCAAGTCTTTTAATTAAAACAGTCTGTTATGATGAATCTGTTATTACAAAGTCTTACCTATGTAAAACATTAATAATACAAATTTCATTTGTTTATGTCAGCACCAAGCATTAATTTTTAATGGCGAAACGTATGAGTTATGAAAGGCATTAATGCAAAACAAATCACCAACTGAGAAGGGAAAGGAAATCCATTTTTTAGGGTAAGCAGTGGGAATGAAATATTACTGTAGTTCTAACCAGTGAAAAAAATATTTCTTTGGGCTCCAAGAGCAATTAAAAAACCCCAGTGAAGCTTTGGGTTTTATCATCATGCTTAACATTAGTTCTAAATCCTTGCAAAGATTGTGCCCATATCATCCAGCTAGTTTCTTGATGCCATCTCTGAAGAAGCCTTTTATATGAAATTACTCTAATTGCCATGCAAGTGCCATGAAAGTAGATCAAATATATAGTGCACAATAAGCAGCGCACTGCCACAAATGAATGAGATCTCAGAGGGCCCATCAGTTACTCATGCTGGCTTGGTGGGCCAAATTCAGCACAAATGTCAGTGGGAGAAACTCTGTATGATTTAGGGGTTGCTCCTCCTTACACCGTGAATTAACTCCAGGCATTAATTGCCAGCTCATTCTTACAGCTTACTATTATAATTCTGCTGAAAAAATCAATACCAGGTCTTGTTTTCAGAAAGGCCTGTGGGAGAGTTGGTTGTGGTATGCTGGTCCTGGGTCCAAGGCAGAGCTTTAGCAGGTTTAGGATGGTAGGATATAAGGAGCTTGCAAGGGTCACAGTGAGGGACACAAGCACTGCTGCCTCTTACCACAGCAACCAAGTCCATCTTTAGACACACTAGTAATCTCCTGGATATTCAGTGAAACTTTTCAGATGTCTAAAGGGAGACCATGTCTGCTTTTTTCAGTACAGTATGGGAACCATGGCTGTAAGGAGCTTGCAGAGGGCCCCTGAAGCCTAGAAATAGCATCTATGCATAGCGTTGATGGGTTGAGACCCAAAATGGTGTGTAACAAGTCAATGTGTGGGATGTTATGCTCTGTAACAATGAGGGACCCAAACAGCCGGTTTCAGCGGTGGGATTGTGTGAGAGTGGCAAAATAGGACACAGAGATCGCTTAACACTGCTGACAGGGTCTTTGTGAGCTACCCTGGTCATTGCCCAGACAGGGCATAATGGCATTTCTTGTCGTCACCAGTCTCATCTAGCTGGGATTGCTGCAGAGCTAAAGAATGGTGGGCCTCCTCTGTGGTTAAGGTTTACAGAACTAGGCATGGCCTTTTGTCCCTAGTTAAGACTTCAGCAGTATAAGCAACACATCTTGCAGCTCCTGTCTCTCCCCCACACTCTTCCTTTCTCTCTTCCTCTCTTTCTTGTCTCAGTCTAAAAAAGTTGCTGATTTTAGCAAGAGAGCAAGAATTTAATATCATCCTACAGGGTGCTACAACAAACCGCCCCTTGGTTCCATCGATTCAACAGGCCTGAAATATAGGAAGGTATCTAAGGGCGAAGAATACAAGATGAACTTTGCAGATATAAATTCTGTAATATTGGATTTCTCCTAACACATTCAAGGGCTGTGTTGTGTCACACTAGCACCTCTTACGCTACAGTATCTCCTTTAGCTAGATGGCAGATTCTTGGTCATGAAGCATTTAGAACAGGCCAAGGTATTTCATCCCAACAATAGCCCTGATATTACAATGTTTGGCACATACACTGCTTTCTGCTTCCGACAGAGACACACCACCCAGCCTTGAGCGTAGCAGAGCATGTCTGCAAGCAATCTGAGGCTGTTTCTTCCCCCCAGGGTTCATGTGCAAGGTGATATAGAGGAGGTCATGGCTGTAGGGGAGCAGCTGCCATACTGAGTATCAAAGGCTTGATAAGAGGAGCAATAGCAGATATTTGGGATATGGGGTTCCGTAATCTGCTATTTCCTCTTCTTCCCCACTTTCCATTCCAGTCTGTAAGTATCCATATTTGGCAAGGTTATAAAATAATCAAACTTTGGGCCGCCTCTCCTTTTGGATACTTTTGAGCTGATTTTTATAAATCTTGGCTTCAGAACTGAGATTTGGTTTAGCACACAGCATTCCAACAACTGTCAACATGCCTTTTTGAGGGGAGCTTCCAGATCACTCTGAAAGGCTTTTCAGAAGTTCCGAGTCTGGCACTTTTCATGATCCTGCATTCATATTAAAAAAGTAGGCAGTAGCCTCCATGCCATCCTCTTGCCGATTAAAATTAAAGCAAAAGGTGTGAGGAGGAAAATAGAATAGCTCATTGCATTGCCCTGAGAGGATACCACCATATTAGGAGCTTGCTTTGACCTTCAACATCCTTTCATTTGAGATTTTGGCTCATTTAAAATTATTCAAACAAGGACAGGGATGGTGCCTGCATGTGGTGCAGAGGACAGTGGGATATGCAATAAATGACATTTGTATCTTCATTAACAATGATTTGCACGTAATCTAGTTGCTAGCCATTAGTTCTGTAGGTGAGGTCTCGTGGCCAGGTCCCTGTACTATTGCAGGAATAGCATCATAAAATGCTGTTCAACATGATGTCTCTTGTGTTAAATGACATAAAAGAACAGTGCTCAGCCAGCAAATTGAAAACACAAAGCCCTGTATTTTTGTGCCACATTTCCCAGAAGTCCAAAGGCTTTTTCTGTTCATCAGAAGTGAGAGTGGAGGTGGGGAGAGATGAGCAGTTTCTGGCCTGGGTTGCTCAAGCTACAGTCTTTCTTGAAAGGCAGCTCAGAACTGGTCTGAATGTGATAAAGTTTGTGTACAATCAATAAAAGAACTCAAGATCTACTTGAAAGAGGAAAGGGGTCACTGTTGATAACCTTCACAATTCTTTTTATTTATTATTAATACCTGCTTGCTGGAACTCCAGCAACAAGAAATAAGGAATGCTAGACAGAGCAGAGAGACTCCTTGCTTCACTCCCAACATCTCTCTATCTATCCAGCTGTTTTATTTTTCCTCTAACTCCATCTCTTTCAGTTTGCTGCTGTTGAATCTTCTGGGACTGTGCATAAGAAACAGTGAGTACCTTAGGCAGCAAAACACAAGTTTCCAAAACAAGTTATTTTCCAGAATTGTTTCCAGGACTGGCAAGGGTAACAACTGTGGTAAGGGTTGGCAGGTTTTAAGTTTTCCCATGTCCCAGTGTGGGAAATGCTTCCTTGCCACCATTTCATGACAGAGGACAGGGTGCCTTATGTGCAGGTCTAGTGACAATGTAGTGTTGGGTTCCTGTGACTTCACAGGACCATCTTTGGATTGGGAAAAAAGGGTACAAAACACAGGATGTGTAAATGTCTGCTGCCTTTTGTAAGAAGAAGGTTTGAACCTGTGGTGCAAGAAGTCTACCCATCCCACTAGCAGCCTACCTGCTACTTCTGAGCCCAGATAGCTGCTGGTATCTCTGCATGGCCTTTTGCAAGCAAGTGCAAGAAAGTGGTGGCCATGCTCAGAGTGGTCTGGAAGTTGGATGGCTGCCTTTGTGTGGTGCTGAGCCCGAGCTCGATTCTGAGCACCCAGACTGACTGACCGTTGCCTCTAACATTTCCAAAAGTTTCAGGACCCACCCTGCTTTCTTCAGACAGATTCTAGTTGCCATAAAGTCTCAAAAAAATACCTTCCAGACATTCTAGGCTGGATGCTCAATTGATGTCATTTAGCATGAAAAAAACAAACATTTGGTCCCGTCTGCCCATAGTGAAAACCCTTGCTTAAGCTGCAATAGGTTTTCTGAGGTTCTTTATCAAAAAGGAATGTCCCCATGCATGAGGCAACTAAATAAACACCTTTAAAAACGATGTACTTCCCCAAATTCAGAAGATCTATCAAATTCAGAGCCCATAAATGGAGTAGGGTTTTGGTGGTTGGTTTGAATGGGGGGAGGGAGGGAGAGATTCTTGATTGTTTTTTTTTTTTCCTGCAAATTCTGAGAAGCACAAACCAGTCAGGAACATTGATAGCCTTTGTGTGAAAAATTTCCACCAGCTTTATTGCTGATGCAAAATAATTTGTTTCAGGTTTTGCAATAGTCTTACAAAATAGAGTCATGAGTGGGAGTTTTAAACAGGCAAATTTCTCCCCTTTTGTCCTGGATCAGTTCTTCTCTGGTCATGTTGTCCATCCCCTTGCCATGGTAGGGTAATTCCCTCCAGCTTTATCTCCTCTCTAGTTTCATTTGTATCAAATACTGGATCTACGTTTTCCTTGATCAGCTCTTGCATACAGGGAAAATGCTCCCATGGAAGGTATTTGCCAGTAATCATCTTCACCTTTTCTTCATTCGGTTATATCCCAGAATGATTTATTATAGTTATTTCAACTGTCCCTACCCTTTTACTCCCCAAATTATTCTCTTTACTGTTTACTATTATTATCTATATTATTGTAACTCCTAGCTTCAGACCAGAACACAAACGTGCTTTGCATTTTGCACTTCCAAAATTCTTGCATGTGTTGTTTCTTTGTTATTTCACTGAGGGACAATGCATGTTTAAGCTGCAGTTTTCCAGTGTGGTACAGCTGTAGTTATCTGTGTAGATAGATAGCCAGACTCACAGGCATATTCAGCGCCTCTTCACATTGGTACTTCATAATACTAACATAAGATTGAAGTGTCTGATTTGGGGTAACCATATTCTGAACTGCTTGGGCTCAGATTTCTTTCCCCCTTGTCTTACAAACCATTGCTTTTTAGCCTCTCTCTGACATCTTTTTCCAATTTATTCTGAGGTGTCCTGGGTTGTCTCCTGTGAATACAGGCAGAAAGCTCAGTCAGGAGCCCATTTGTTACCAAATCGGTTCCTTGGAAGTGCTTGGACTTTAGGTTTCCTGATACCTCTAAGCTGGTCATCATTATAGGCCTCGTGGTCATGTAAACGCATCCACACCTAATTTTGCTGTGCCGCAAAGTCAATTCATAGCACAGCGAAAGCCTGGGGAAAAACCTATGGCCTTCATTTGGCTGTAGACCAGCCTATCGCTGCCATTTAAAATTATCAGCGCAGTGCTGAAAGGCTGTTTCAGCTGACCAGGAAGACAGTGCGGTATCAGATGCCATTTGCCACTTCAAAATATAGAGAGCATCCTTTCTTTGAAATGTAATCTGCCCATAATATGATTTCAACACTAATGTCTATTATTTAGTACTTACTTTTAACTTAAATTTTTACCAGCAATTTTTAAAAACTATTCAGTTTTAATCTCAAGGAAAGTTTAAAGCAATTTTTTATTAGTGCATAACTCTAAAATACCACTTTGGAATGAAGAATTATCTCTCAAGCACTTACTAGATAGGCTTTACTTTACTGTTAGTTAATCTGACAGTGTTTTATTAATAATCAGCCCTTTTTGTATTGCTATTATGCATTTTTTTTCCATTAATGCAGTTTATATCTCTAGCATCACCATTATAAAGAAGACTATGAAATATCTCTGAGATATGCTGTGTAGGAACAAAGTAGATAAATATTGCTTACAAACCACAGGCACTGTTTTTTTATCAGCAGTTTTATTGCTGTTAATACATAATGAAATATTTAATACCAATTTTAAGAAATATAGGCGAAAATCAGATTATGGTATGGTCTGCATCCACCCCAAGGGAAGAGGGCAGGAGCAGATACTCTCATTTTATGATCCTTGTATCCTTACTTAGGATTTGTTGTTAAAAGCCAACCCACAACTCACTGCCTATTCCCACCTTTCTATGGGTACAACTGTGTGGTGGGAATAGAACAGGCAGAAGCTTGGCTCCAGTCTTATTCCTCTGCTTGAGATGTTTTATCCCTAATTATAGTGCAGTTTCTTCATTCTTCCTTCATTTAAACCCAATCCAGAAGTGAGCAATCAGTAACTCTATGATCTTGTTGAATCTAATAGATTTATGCAGGAGCTTTGTGGTAAGCTTGTTAGTTTTATCTGGTGTAATTCAATTCACTTCTCTAGTGATTTACACCAGCAGAAGTGAAAGATAAAACAAGCTACAGAAATCCAGTCTGAATATGGCAGGAGGCTGGCTTTCATTAACTTGTACTTCTGATCACCTCAGTAGCTTTGGGTTATTTCACTGTCTACAGTGTTTGCAAGCACTCCCCTGGAGTATAATCTGCAACCATAATTAACACCTTATTTATGCCTTCCTCCTCATCATTAAGACTGATGTGGAATAAAAATGATGCTGATATTGATGCTTTTTGGCATTCTGCTGGACAGTGTTTTCAACCATGCTGCTGTGCCACTGATCTCCTGTCCTTCCTCTGGTGTCTTGCTGGCAGTTTCCCATCTCTGTCAATACCCTTTCTGCTTTGAAGAATTATTTGTGGGGTTCACATGTCTCACAGAAATCTAAATAAACATGGTCTCCTCCCATGTTCATTTTATATTTCTAACCAAAAAGTAGGTAGCTAAGAGATACTCCCTAATGAACTCAGGCTACGTGCTCTTATCATTTGTTTATTATTCTAGCATTATTTTACAAAGCATAGAAATAACTGATGTCCCCCCTGAAAAATGATGGTGCTGTTTTGGCCATGTGCTATACATATCTGTAAAGAGAGGTCTATGGGGTAAAGAGGTCATCATCTAAACAAAAGGGACCAAAAGATGGGAACAGGAGGTGAAAGTTTTGACTTGTAAAGGTATCCAGTACCTAAATGTACTATTGGAAGGAGCTTGACGTGACCCTTCTCTGTAAACAGGTGCTTAACTGGATTTTCAAAAGGATCTTGCCCCTGACCTCACATTGACTTGGAAAACTCTTTCTAAGTAATCAACTGCTGCTTCACACATTCTAGTATCCAACAGGACATTATTTGCCTACAGTCACCTGTGAGGCCGGGGGAGAGCTAAGACTGGAATACTGTTTCCCTGCCCATCACTAGGAATAGAAATTAGATGCAATTAGCTAAGTAATTGTCAGTATCGCTCTTATTCTGTCCTTTTAACTATAGTACAACATATGGGATCCAATTTTGATCTCAGAGTTTCACATTAGAAGTGAACCAGTTACAAACCATGCAGCCCAAAATGTTTCCCCACTTCTGTGGTATCATCTGAGTGATTTTTCAGAAATTCTTCTAACAATTTCAATAAATGGTCTCTCTTTTGAGGCACCAGACTGTTGCTCACCTAGATGATCTGTTGTGTCCATAAAGGACGAACCGTTATAAATATTTATTTTAAAAGCTGATTTTGCAGATGCTAAACTACCTTCCATTACTTTCAGTGAAAACACTCCCATTGACTTCAGTGGGTGATGATTATTAAAACTGAATGCTTACCACACGAGATCCATGAAACTTTCCAAATAGCATATGTGTAAAACCAAAATCTGCATCTTGGGAGGATGAAGTGAGTTCTGCTGGGCATTTTAGTGCCAAGATAGATAAGTGAAATTATAAATGGCTCAAGCCAACACTTCATTAAACTGACACAGAGGTTTATGGACCCTCAAGAGCACCAGGTTTTTCCATGTTTGCAAACATCAAAAAAATCAAAGAAATAATTTTTCAGACTAATCCTCATGACCAAAAGCCCTGCTGAGCAGTCTAAGTAAGAAGCAAATGTGTCAACACAAATGGGAACTGGCTCCTGAAAGCAAGGTTTGATCCAGAGAGCTAAATAATCACTAGGAGGAGTGATCAGTAAAATGGAATTCCACTGTATTCAATTTAAGTATCTGTTTTATCTGTTCCTTATCAACAGCTCTATTGACAAGGTCTTCATTGCTTCCTAATTGTTTGTCCCATTTTTCTGTGGCTTTCTGTGAAGGGCTAGTTTTAAAAGAGGATTTCAGTAGCTCAGCTGTCTTATTTGTAACTCAGCCATCATCGATTTTATTCCTTTTCCAGTTTATTAAAGGGCCTTCTTTATCTCTCTTACAACTCCTTTTGCACACAGACCCCAACATTTACTGCATTCTTAAAGCTCTTTCTTATTCAAAACTGTCATTAATTCATTCTGCTGTTTTCTTCTCTTTATTCACTTTTTTCCCCACAGAGTTTAACCACTGCTATGACATTGCCCTGTCATCTTCCTTGGTCTACTTGTGGTTTATAATTTTCGCCCTTTTTTTTGCCCTTCAGTATCTGGACATTTTGTCCAATCTTCATGCCTTATACACATACAGTTTCAGGGTATTTCCTCGTCCTTTACCATGATGTCTTCCCAATATCCAACCTTTTTCCACCTCCACATGAGTTCAGGCTGCTGTCTATTGCAGCACGCTCAAGAGATTTGCCAGCTCCTTCCACCCAACACTGCCCCATGTTTTCTCTCCCTGCCCACACTCATATACTTTTCTGGAATGTATCTCCTCTCCTGTAAAAATGTACCTGAGCCTTCACAACACATTTTCACTGCACACCACATCCTTGTGGTTGAAGCAGACAGGAAAAACACTGCTGTGTTTGCTGAACCCATTTCTTAGCGCAGCCAATACACAAGCTGCCTCAGTTCTCGCACCTCTCTAAGAAATAGCTCCAGAAGGACATCCCTTTTCTCTGGATCATCCAACGGGGTCTCTCTGATGGCTCCCTGTTCAGTTGCATTTGCCTTTTTGCTCCATGAATTCAGTATGATACACAGAGCCACATACTTTGATCTTCTTCATGTCTTCCACTTCTTCACTCATTTCCACCCGTCTCCCGCTGGCCAGAGGACGCACTGCTGCGGAAGCCTATTCATCTTGTTTCGTACATCAGATAGGGAGGGAATCTCAGGCCAGTGTGTCATTTCCAGCCTTCAGCAGCCTGGGGAGTGCTGGTAGGAAAAACATCACAGACATGAATCCTTCTTCCTAGTGAAAGCCCCAGCTGTGAGGCTGTTTCATGTTTGTTCAGTGTAGACTGGACTGCGATGTTCATCTGTCATTCAAAGGCCTCCTGGGCGCTTCATGGTGTTTATCCGAGCTGCCTTATACTGGACCGAGCCATCTCTTCTCGGGTTTGCAAAAACTTTGCCGACCATCGCAGCAGTAGTGGGAATTCGCACCAGCGAGGCTTCGAAGAAGAGCCCTCTCCTCTGCGTGCAGCGAGCAGCTCTGTTGCAGGGAGGTGCTGGTTCGCGTGTCCGGAGAGGCTCTGCGAGCTCTCAGCAACTTGCAGCGGAAAGGGAGCAGAGCCGGGGCCGGGCAGCACAGGCGGCACTTAGGGGAGCTGCCAGCGTCCTGCCCGCTGCTTTGCTTCTGCCTTGTCCAGCAGCCCTGTAAGCAGTGACTCAACACTCAGCTTAACTAAGACTTAATTCCTTATTCAAAACCATTTTAAACAAACATCTCCAAAAACGAAGCCCGGGAAGCTGGATGTGGAAGAAGTTCAAAAGAAATTTATATAGGTAGCTTTATGCATCCATTAGTTAAATCAATGAGGTAACCTCTGGAGTACTGTGTGCGGTACTGTTTACCCCAGCCAAGAAAGGGCACCGCAAAATTAGAGTTCATTAAAGGGATCTGAGGAAATTCCCACGTGAAGAGAGCGCTCAGTTCGTAATGAGGACAAATGCAAAAGGAATATGAGAAAACTACATGAAATGGCGAAGGGGCTAGAGAGGATGGGCTGGGAACTATTCCCCTCGTCTCATGACAGGAGAACAAAGAGCCGGTTGATGGAATATTAAGAAGCAGCAAATTTGAAACTGATAAAAGGAACTATTTCTTCACAGTTTGTTCCACTGCCAAAGGACGCCTCTGAGAATAAGGATTTAACAAGCTTGCACGGGGACGGGCCATTCGTATGGATAACAAGAATGCCCCAAATTAGAACAGTTAATGCGACAAACCCTTGGAAGAGACAACATGCATCATGCAACAGGCCTTAAAACAAGTCTCTTAGAAAATAGCGTGTATTAGAGAATAAGTGGGAGGGAGGAGGAGATGGATTATCCTACATCTGTTTATTGTGCCACGCTTACAGCTTCTTTAGGAGCATCTGGTGCTAGCTATGGTCAGAGACTCCTTAGGCCTCCATCTGATCCAGGCTGACAACTGCATTATTCCCATTTCTCGGTGTCCTTAAGTTGTTTCTCGTTCCTCCTCCACCTGGTTAAAGCTGATTAAAAAATGAGAAATGAGTTTCACACAATAATTCAAAACTGTTTTCATCCTGAGAGGTTAAAAATAGAATCATTTATTTTTCTTTTCTTTCTTTTTTTCCCCCTCTTAGAAACTTATGGTGAAATATTTTAATCAAAACAAAACACAGGTGCTAGTAAACAAAGTATGTCAGTATACATTTTGAAAATGTTTACAATGCAAGGGGTTCAGGAGAGACTGAATATTTTAATGAAATACTCTCGCTTTTCATGAAAAGTAGATTTTTTCAGACTTGCCTACTTTAGAAAAAGGCTAGTTTTGTTATTTTTCTTTTAAAAGCCCCCCAAAAAAGTCCTGATCAACTTAATCCCCCACAAGGAGTTCAAACGGCTCTGAAAGGGATCGGCACAGCTAGGAAGCGGCAGCCGGCCTCGTCCTGGAGCAGGTATGAGCAGGAGTCGATGGAGTGAAAAATTTATCACAGTCTGGGGAACGAAGGAGAGACGAGGAGGCCACGTCCAGCTCCCGCTGTCAGCAGAGTCGACAGAAAACCCTCCTGGGACACGGATGGGAGCAGGACGCGTTGTCCGCTCCTGCAGGGCGGGCGGCCGGGGCTGGTCCTCACCCCGTGCCTGTCGCCAGCCGGACAGGGACCGGGACTGCTGATGAAGCGCCGGCGTATTTTGATTAAATCGACAAGACGGAGCCGCTGACAGCAAAGGCATTGCGCTCTTGGTCTCCCGGCACTTTGAGACATGCCGCCCCTCCCTCCGCTCCAGCTGAGCTCCTGCGAGCCGGGAGGGAGGAACAGGCAGAGGCATTAGCAGAGCCTCTAATTACAGAGGAGCAGGAATATGTCCCCGCGGTGTGTGGCAGCAGGCTGGGGTGGTGCTCAGCCCTTCTGGAAAAAGCTAAGTTACTTCAGGCTTCCTCTGTCTGCTGTTATCCTTGTCCCTTTGCTACACATTTAATTGCTCTTTCTTTTTTCCTTTTTTGGCTGAAATGTTTGCTTTTAATGCTCACAGACAATAAATCCTTTCATTTTTCCTTCCCACATGGGATGTAAATCCATGCAGAAGGGAAAATGGGGGGGGAAAGGGCTGCATGCCGCGTTCCCAGCATTAGCCTGGAACAGTGATTATGGCTCAGCACAGCCCTGAGGGGCGGCAAGACTAACCGGACCTCAGCTGAGTTAGGCCTGCCACCGTGCCTTTCACTAGGAGCACCAGGGCCTCCAAAATTTGTCAGGGGCTCACAGGGGTGCTGAGAGATGAGTGGCTCCCTGCTGTCAACACGGCAGGTAGATTTCTTAAGAAAGAGCTAGCAGGAGCAGCAAGGATGTTTACCGCCTTCCCTCTGCTTTAGAAAAGCCAAATAAAATACTCATACATAAAATCAGCCACAAGCCTTATCTCACACACATACACACAGGGCTGGATCTCAGCAAGGCAATCCCCTGGGACTGGAACCTCCCCAGATCCATGCATCTAGTTGGTCCTGTGCAGACTGTGTCTATCCTTCCCTCCAAAGAGCCTCTTGGGTGTCTGTACACGTTTGCTACCTCTTCACACCCCTGCAGTGCTCAGGTTTCTCTGAAGCACCAGTGCAGTTTCCTTTAGCCGAATTCTTCCTCTAGCGAAGCCTGGGCACAAGGTCTCGCTGGATAGGTGAACATCTGAGGAGCAAATACATGAGTGCCAGGCTGGCCCTTGCTTAGCAGCTGTGCGTGTGACAAGTGGGGAGCGGTTTTCACACCTTCATCCTCTTCTTGCAGCCACCCAGCTGGAAGAGCATGGAAATACTGAGCAGCCTGGAGCAAGCTCTGCCAGCAGTTGTCCAGCTGTCCTTCACAGTGCCCTGTTGTGTCCAGCATAACCCCCCATCTCTTCTTAACAAGCGGATGATTTCTTGGGCAAGTCCCATCCTCTCCTGGATCTGCTTGCTGCTGCTCTTCTGCAAGCACCTGCCCCGCTAGTGGTAATGGAAGCAAATGGTCTGGCAGGGACTGGTTTCTTAAAGAGGCCATGCACACCCCAAACTGCAGCTGATTTGGTGGGAATACGTAAGTGCTGAGCACCTCCCAAAACTAGGTCTTTGGCATAAGTCAGTGCTCTGGTGTGTCAGCTCAGCACCTGAGCAGCTAGCTACTCTGTATCTGGAAGTACCTTGCGACCGAACAGCTGGAGATGTAAGGCAGTCCTGTGAGAGGTTCCACGTTATTTTACTGGCCTGATTGCACTGGTGTGATGAGGATAAGCAGATTTAGAGGGCTGAGGTAGTGCTCTATGGAAGGTCTTGTAAAAGAAGCAGTCTAAAATGTCAGACTCACAAGCCTGATCCAAAACCACTGACATCAGTGGGAGTCTATCTCTTTGCTGGCCATGATTTTAGGGTCTCAGTTGCTTTCAGAGATGTGTGGGTGACTAGGTCCCCTAGCTGCTTTGGAAGGAAACCAATCCTCAGCTCTGCACCTGTACAGCCTTCTGGTACTTGCTTAAAATTAGGAGTTTTGCAGCAGCAGGGCTTTACTCTTTCCATAAATGTGTTGTTATTATTATTTTGTAATTAAACTATCTCTCTGCTCTTTGACTTTATTGCTTTGCTTCCAACTAAATAGCTCAGTACACCTAGCCACCATGGTGAGCCAGCAGCATGGCTTTAGTTCCCCGTAAGTTTACCCACGGTGATAAGGTACCTCCATCAGTATTGCATAATCCTTGTAATAGCAGCAGAGCAGATTATCAGTGACAACCCACCCCAGACCCGCTGCTGGGGTCTGCTGCCGGCAGGGGCTCTGTCGTTCCCACCTGTGTTCATTCCGGTACACCACGCCGTCGAGGTACAAACCACCAGCCCCCCACCAGCCTCAGGCTGCGTAAGAGCATTATTGTTAAAGAATACGAACCCACCTTCCAGAGTCACGTGTAAGTGAGACGGCTGTATTCTGCTGTGGAAGCCTAATGCTTAAACCTCAAAAGTCACTTTCAACTAAATTCTCCTGTTTCCAACAAAAATAAAAGTGTTACAACTACAAGCTGTTCCAGCAAAGCTTCCCTCAACAGATAATCGGATTTACATAATTGGGTGCTGGTGGGACTTCAATAAATCATGAACGTGGCAGCGTGTTTATTATAGCCACACAGAGTCACAACTCTTCTGTAAATAGTCCTTGGTGCCCAAAATACATCACGTACGACTGAGGAGGAGACAGGTATCTGGATGGTTCTTGTGGGCAGAAGAAATACAGTGAAGCTGTGGCTAACTGCCATTGAGGACTTACTGCATATTAAGGGCTGTGCACTCAGTGGTTTGACAGCAGGCTGTGGCTTCTTTAACTTGACCACAGGTTCAACTCTAACCTAGGACTTTTGTAAGATGCTTCCAGGAGGCAGCTAGTTGTGGTCCATCATAAAATCAGTTTTATCAACAAACCTCGTGTTGATATTTCCAGCTGATCACCTCCACAAAAAGCCCAAATGTCAGAGAGGGAGAGAGAAAGAAATTTACTCCTACTCACAAGTGGTACTTCTACCTCTAAACACTATAGCAAGAGGGGAAACTGCTCTGTCATTATGTTGCAGGTATATAAATGGATGCAGTACTGTATTTATCCTTTGCCTTTCACTAACACTAGGCTTATATGCACCTAAAATGAGCTGTGATCCAAAATCTCTTTGGAAAAAGGCTCTTTTGCTACAAAAGGGGGTACAAATCCTTTTCCAGGAGAGCAGGGCTAAAGCTAGGAGAAGGACAGAGTCTGCCGATGTGTTGTTGGTACCTGCGTGTGGATAATGCCACATGGCAGGGACGAGCAGTGAACAAAGGCGATTTGTGAGTTGGGAAATGGGATTGCCAAAAGAGATGGAACAGAAATGAGGTTTTAATCCCCCAGCCCAATCTTCCCCAGTACTGGCTGTCTGCAGGAGCTGGATTTTATCAGTGCAGTCCACAGGGAACTTTTCTGACCTTCAGTTTGTTGGAGTCTGGCAGAGCATTGCACTTTTCTAAGATGTGCGAAGACGAGTTTTCAAAATACACAGATGCTCCTGTGAGCTGGAGCCGTAACGCAGCACAATACACCGCAGAACACACTGTGTAGACTGAACTCCACAGAGGAAGTCTGTGCATCGCTTACAGGTCCTACAGATTCACAGAAACAGGTATATCAACATTTTCTGCACTCTTCATTGCCGGTGAGCTTACAAAGTTAAATACCTTGGGACCTGTGTATTTTCTAGGCTAGATGAAAACAACCTTCCCTATTTGCGTTTGGAGGGCTCTCCAGGTTAAAGAGGAGGAGAGAAATGTGTATAAGACCCACAGCTATACTACACAGGAGACTGAATTTAGTGTTTGCTTGAAAATTTAGATTTGCTTGTATTGTAGTGCCTGCTGCAAGTGTTTTCTGTACGCGATTCCCCCCCAACTCACCCCCTTTGCCTGCCTGTCTGCCAGACAGACAACACCAGCACTAGCACTTTCTCAGCTGCCAAAGCACGTTGGCCTGGGACTTCATTTTTCTGTATCACAAGCTACCAGCAGAAACCTTGTCATTGCAATTTTTCATATATTTTCTTCTGCTCTGTTTTTTTATCTCTCTGAAATCTCAACTCTCCAGTTCATGCCCGTAGGCTATTACTAGACTGGAACAAAACTTATTCTCAGTCCTAAACAAAATGAATAAGGCAAAAGAAAACAATCACAACAAAGAAAAAGTTAATGCTTGGAATAACAAGCATCAGAGTTTCCGTCCTCGATGGGTCAGGAAGTTCAGGAGAGTGAGAAGGGCCTCGCAGGAGCGTTGCAGGACTGATCCCTCCTCTGTGAGAAGCTAGACTGGTGGCTTTGTCTGATAAACTGGCAGGTGGCAGGTCCATCAAATTGCTATGTCCACGATATTCCTATCTCATATCACGGCAAGTTTCACATAGAGAAGTTGCGTTCCGGCTGTGGGCTTGGAATTAGGGCCTGCAAATCCAGCATTTATATAATAAGGGACTGTGAGCACTACAAAAGGTCTTGCTATGCATGGCCCATGATGAGATAGTAAAGAGATCCCCGCCAGGGCACAGCAATCTCTTTGACTGGTGCAATGCACCGTTTGCCCATGTGCTATCCAGCAAGTGGCAGAGCCGGCAGCATAAGCGGGCAATTCTCCCTAGCCTCGTCTTCCATCCTTCCATTTTCTCCTTCCTTTTCTTCCCTCCTATTTCCGTCTCTGTTTCTTCCGCTTGTTTTTTATTATTATTATTCCCCCCTTCTCTCTCTTTCTTTTAACATTTCAGCTGAAGAAATGAGGTTTGTTCTTTCACCGGCTGAGTAAACTTCGATGGCTTTAAGAAAAATAAATAGTATGTCTTGCTCGCCAGGTGGGTTCTTCTCCACTTCTCCCGGCTCCAGTCACAACCCTAATTTAGAATCTGCAGCCGATTAATGAGCACAGAGGAGACGCAGGCTTAGTGCTGAGGATCTCTTTACAAACACAAACACACACACACTTCCAGATGTTTCATCTTTTTAATAAAGACTGGAGCCATCTGAAAAGAAAGGCTTCAGAATTGAAAATAACAAAGCGGCCCATGAGAAGGCTGCTTACTCAGAGCATCAGTGTTGGGTTGGGGTTTTTTTGTTTGTTTGTTTAATCCTGAAATACTATGCAGAATCCAGTCCTTGAAAATTTCCTATTTCCTTGCACCAAAAGTGGTCTCCAAAGAACTGAGCAAAATCTGTTATTACATCAAATGTATTTTCCTACCCATACCTCCTCCCCATTCTCACCCCTCTCTACACACTTACACAGACACACAACTGCTTTTCATACCAAGGCTATAATTTAACAGCTAATGCCTTGCATGAGTACCACCCCTTCCCAAATTCTCCTGCTTTTCAGTTGCTATTCAAATTCAAAGCCAGATTATTTTAGCTTTACAGCCCTCGATAAAAATGAAATGACAATATTTGAAGAAGCTGCTAGTTTTTTTTTTCCCCTCTCAGTTCACACCGAGACAGTGTCAAGTGTAAGTCTGGTTTTTTTCTGCCTCTAACTGCAGGTAGAGCAACAGTTCGGAGCCTTATAAATAAGATTCTAGGTCTGAAACATCTTATTTTAGATATGAGGAGGGATTTGATTCTCAGGAGAGTGCCCAGAGATCTGACTAAAGACAAGAGAGCCATCGACAGCTAGTAACAGCAAAATCTGACCCCCAAAAAGGGTCACTTGGACAGCCAGCGTCCACAGTCTCTTCTGAGCCCAGTTGCACAGATGTAGCCAGTCCTTGGTTTGGGATCTACGTACTTCGACTGAGGCACATCAAGGCCCAATTAGTTACTTGCAAGGCAATTAATTAGTAGACAATACAGGACTGTAATGTAGCAAGGTTCAGCCTTTAAACCTCTGCTCCAGCACGCTGTGCTGGGCATTTGCCCACCGCAGTAGCCCACAGCTGCTAGCAATGAGGGAGGTGGTGCGGAGGGAATATGGAGTTATCCCAGTCCTCCCCGCAAAGCCTGGGTGAGGTGAGATTCATTTCCAGTTCCATGCAGTTAGGTATTGTAGTGCACCTGATAGTTGAGTGGGAAGTCCTGGTTGGAAGATACAGCAGCCACATATGGAGCCAGCTCTTCTTCCCCTCTCAAAGCCAAATCATGCTCTTCCCAGCCAGGCTGAACAACTTGTGCGTTCGCTTTTTAACACAGAATTACGTCAAGGTGGGGAGGCCTTTTTATAACTTTACCAGCTTGCCAAGCCAAACTATGGGGTACAGCAGCAAAGCTGATCAAAATGAGATATAGTGAAGGGAATAAAAAAAAATAGAAACACCATAATCAACACCAGGTGTAGGCCAATTAAACAGCCGTTCCCATGTGCTCACAGGAGGGCACTCACTCACAATTTACCCAAACAAATCCATGCTTAAAAACTCTCAGGAGTTTCACAGAAAAATCACATTTCTCTTCAGGGCTCTTTAAAAAATATTTGAAAGCACTTTCATCTGTACACACCAGCTTTGCACACCAGAAATGGCTCCCTCTCAGCCCAGAAGAACCGATCAGCCCAGATTAAAGCGCTGGCAGATGCTTTTTTCTTTACAAAGAAGCAAAAAAGTCCTTCTTCCCACAGCTTTCCTCCTTCAGCTGCCCCTTCTAATCCTCTTCTGACTTTCTTCAAGGGGGTGTAGGCTCTTTGGCCGGTACTTTCAAAAAGCATCTTAGGGGCAGCTAGGTGTTCAAGTCTGATTTATTTATAGGATCCAGGCACCCAGCACTCAGGATCCTTTGAAGCCCTCCTACCCTTAACTGTATATTTATTCCAAGACACTTTCCATCGCTGTCTCATTGTTTGATGTGTTAGAAGGTGCATGTCAAAGTGGGCAGAGTTTCACTGTGTCACCCTGTCTCCATCCTATCCTCACGGTCTTCACTGTCCTCCTGTACTCATTTCTCAGCCCCTTCCACTGAGACGACCGTGGTAGCCCCAACCATCCTTGCCAGCTGTTGAGTCAACCTCTATCCACAGTAATGAGCCCCACATCCCCCTGAGATAAATATGTATCCCAGGCCAACCTTACTTCTAATTCAATATGCAAGTCAACTTGTGTCTCCTGAGGGTGGTCCCTAGCTCAAACCCGTTCATGCCAAAAATGCCTTTTCTCTGTCATGCTGGAGCTATTTAACTTGATTTGGCTGGTGGAAACATAGGATAAATCTTGAGTTCACCCGCATTACTGTCCATTATAATAATCACAAGTGTTGATACAGGATACCACCAGTCCTTCAGTGCCTTCCCAGGATTCCTCTCCTTTGGCCTTTCATGGTCCAGGCAACTCTCTCACAATCCACAGGGAAAGAGTTCATATAACAGATTACAAAACATATAGCGTAGGGTTCTCTGAGTCTTTCTTCTCCTTTACCACCAACCACAAGTCTTAGTGCTACGTGCAAAGGACTGTAGTACCAGGAGGAACAAAACAGTCACTTTTGTAGTGTATTCAAGTAAGAGTGGGACCAAATAAAAGCTATTTTAGGCTCCTAAGTCACCTCTGTGGGAGCCAGAGTAAAGGACTCTTCCACACACATCCTTCTTTTCAGTTGATAAAATCCTCCTGTTTTGTCCTTTGTCAACTGTAGTTGAACCCTCTTCCCCTTACACTTCTCTAACAATAAATGCCGTCATCTTACACTGACAATTGATTTTGCATGTGTAACTAACAGGCGTGGTGGGAAAAGGGTAAGGTGTCATCCTCTGGGTCTAGACATGAATTTCAAGGCTGCCTTCTGCTATAAACAGTTATTGATTATTCACTTGGAAAGTCAAATGCAGAGAGGGATGATGCTAGCTATATAAACCTTGGCAGGATGCTGGCTGTAGATGCTGGCTTGCCTTCATCATGCTAGCAGGATGGCATCTGAGCACGTGCTGATCTTTGACCTTGACCTAACGCTAACTGAAGGGGTCCAAGACCTTGCAGGATCCCATCACAACAAAGCAGTGGAGTAGGATATACACATGCTCACCCCTCTTTGGATTCCTCCTGTTGTTTGTGGTCCTCAACAAAATTACAAAAGACAATCATCTGGCTGTTCTACTGCTTAATGCTGGTCCTCATCTCTGCTTGAGGTTGTTGATTGTCATCAGGAACGCTGCGGCTGCCTCTGCCACTTAACATTAGGATTTCACACATCAAATGTCATCATCTTTTTTGTTTTTATTTTCAGGAGGTTTCAGCTCTAACTATATCATCTGGGGGAGAAAGAAAGGGTGTTTAGCAAGAATGAAACTTGCGGGAAGCTCTCCTTGGGGTTTTTAATTTTAGAAGTAGTGCCAGATTAAGGAAGCAGCTCCCTGAGCAGCAGAACCAATGAAGCTGGGCGCTGAGCGGGTTTATGTCTCAGGACTGAATGCCCATGTAAATTTTCTGATATCTAACAAGGGTTGAGCTAACACTGTAGACTGGGAATATTAGGGCTCCTCGTCTCCTTGATCCATCTGCCTGTTTTCATGAAATCTGTAGGAATTTAAGATCTTTGGGAGCTTGACCCATCTGCCAAGTTTGTTTGATGTTAGCCAGCAGTTTCAGAAGTTGTTAACATGGGGACTGACAGACGCCTGGACACTATATCACAGGCATCCCTATTCCGTAGGAAACTAGACAAAAACTCCTGAGTTCAGTCTCTACAGCCTCCTATCATGTCTACTTTTTTGTAATAATATACAGTGAGCATGTCCTTCTTGTGCAAAATGCTAACACATTCATTTTATATCAGGGCTGAATAGCTACCTGTCCTGCAAGCACAATTCACTGCTAGCAGCGTGCCCTATCCGTGGAGGAGGTGATCCTTTTACAGCTCAGGGAAGACGATCCTTATGAGCTGAATCTGCAGGGCATGCTCAGTAACTCAGAAGGCCCTGTCTCCATCACTGGGGACGAGCAGGATGACAGATGTTTTATGAGGCCGTGGCTGAAAGAGGAGAGAAGCAATATATATGTATATCTATCAAACAGCCTGGCTTGTGCAGCTAATAACACCAGAGATTAGATCAGTTTTACTAATGCTCATTTCTGCCGTTTCCCTGGTTTTTTTGTATTCCCTATGGCTTGGAGTATGTAAATATACTGATCAATATTGCCTGCTTCTTGATTCTGTTTCCAAAACACCACCTTTACTTTGCCTTCGCTGGGGAAGAAAATAACTGAGGGGGGGTAAAACCAATTATATATCTTTTTTTTATTATTTGATGGCAGCATTTTTGTCGTTGTTACGATTGATCAAACCTTTAAATCCTGTTCAAAACCTACATCTTGCCTCAGTTCCTACCACTGTCCATGTACGTACTAGGAGTTCATATCCTGCAATTCTTTTCTCCTTCTTCGTGGCTATTCCTTTGACAGGGGCTGTCAGAAGAGGTTTCCATCTGCTTTCCAGAGCTGAGTAACCGGTTCATTATAAAGTCAACATGACAGGTGCGGAAAATAGAATGAACACCTTTCCATAACCACCGTATTTATGCAAAGAGAAATCAGTCTTCAGTGGGGGTGCTTATTTTTGCAGATGTCCCTGGGCTGGGAAAACAGCATGGACCAGAGACAGTAAAAGGTTTTTTGTTTTCAGTGTTATAGAAGATTTGCAGTTTCAGGGGGAAAAAAAGGTTGGACATTAAAAAAATAATGCACGTTAGAAAAATTTCAAAAGATTAGAGGGAAACTGTCTGATCTAAATGTGTAAGAGTGGTGGTGTCCTCAGAAAGCTGTCTCAATTTGCCTAGCTTCAAGTCTAAGGTAATTGAGGTTTTATCAGTCTGAGAGCCTCAGGAGAAAAATAAAAAATAAACAAGGGAGGGAGAAGTTCTGAGACTCAGAGGTCTCCGTTTGCAGAGGCAAGGTTGTGGGAAGGTTGGGTGGATTTGGGATCCCCTACCAGGCACTTTACTTGGAGACAGTTACATCTCTATCAGAAAACTCTTTTCCTTTGTAATGTGGCTATAATGTCCTGAGGCAACATGTGCCTTAAAAAGAGTGACTAAGCAAATGTACATCAGTGGGTTGGCTGCGGAAAAACTGACAAAAGAAAGAGGTTTCATCTTCCTCTTATCTTAGTAGGTTCTTGCTGACATTGCCCCTTCTCATCCCTCTTGGCAATACTACAGTAACTGCTATGGAGCGAAGACCACAGGCAGCCTGAACCCATTTTGCCAAAGTTGACACAGGCTAATAAAAGACATACTGAAATCCTACCCAGAACTCTCATTTGGAGACTTGATTCTCTGTTAGCAGACTTTGCTCAGATGTGAAGCCCTCTCGAATTCAAAGGAATCCACACACCCAATGAAATCAGATGTTAGGGTGTAGCTAAGGAGTGGTTTTCTTGTTTTCTCTAAAACATCCCTCCGGACTCAATGAGCAGAGAAGACTTGGTGCTGTGAGGATTGCTCACATTTTGCAGAAGTTGAGGAGTGCCTGGTATCTAGCAGGACTGGTGCCCTGAGCATGCTGAGCACAAACTCAGACTGAAGATCTGGCTGTCTGCAGAGCACATTGCACCACTGGAAACAGGGCCCTGGTTATCCAGACAGCCTTAAGTTCAACATACAGTGAAATCTCAATTTCACAGGGATTTCACAGCTGAAAACATTCTTCCATGACAAATAAATAAATAAGTGTTAAATCCGTGCATCAAGCACAATGCACTCTTGAAGAATTACTCCACCAAACTCGAGGGAGGGTCTGTGCACCCATCAGCAAGTGAAACTAGAGTAGAAATGCGGCTCAGCAGGACAGCCCACATTTCAATAATGTCATCACATTTTTCTGGACCCATCTCAGGTTGTTTATATCTGAAATTGACACATTTTATTGGGTCTAAGTAGTATCATAAAAACAATAAAAAGCAGCCCTGACATTTTCTCCTCCCCTGCTGTCTCAGCTGCTGCAGCCCTGACCTTCTCCTGTCTGTATCCAGTCCATATTTTAAATCAAAAGAACCTCAAAAAACTTTTTTTTTCCCTCACCAAAGTTTGCTGCTGCTTGAAATATTGGACAAGCTTTTTTGAGGGGGGAAAAGGCCTATAAAAAGTGATATTTCTTCAGCAACTCTAAAGTTTTATTTCATTTAGAAAAGAAGTAGAAGGAGACCTTAACCAAAAAAGAGGTTGGGGAAATGTGTGTGGTAAGAACATCACCTATCTCAAGCAAACCATTGTGGATGGCCCGTGAAATTAGGCTTTTATCACTCCAGAACATGACTATCTTTGTCACATAGACTTGATCACACACAAAAGATTTTAGCTAGTGCATAATAACTGCTAGCTATCCCTGTCCTAAATCCCTTAGGAATGGAGAAATCAGCTCTACCTGACCATATCCATGTGCTTTAAAAACTATCAGGTATCAGTGTGGTCTCTGATCACATCAGATACCGCAAGTCAGACAGGTTTAGTGCTAGCAAACAGACACCATCTGACCTCCAGAGTAAAACGAGATACAGTAAGTGGTGGTTATGCTTAGCAAGTGTCATTGTTTCCTCTGGGTCTGTTCTGATCTTCCAACACACAAAAAAAGCTCGGTGTCATGGGAGGGATGGGGAGGACTTAAAACGAAGGTCATCAGTGACAATTCCAGGGTAGCAGAGTGATCTAAACTCATGTGTTACGTGGCAAAAGCAGCCAGCTCACTGTCCCGTTTCTATGCTCTCAAAAGATCGCCGTGGTTATGCTCCCCTTTTGGCACCTGATACATGTTGCAGCTTGTCAGAGCGACTGGAGATCCACCACCGGCAGCATCCAGCACGGAGGCCAGAGAGCAGGGGGTGTCCCTAGCGTCGTGCTGGGTCTGGCGGCATGAACCAGCCCACAGGACCGGCGTTCTGCCCCCCTGAAATTACTCATGGTGCCGCAGCTGGACACAGGTTTCTTCTTCACTCCCTGCCCTAAATATATTGCACAGTGAGAGAAACCTAGTTTGCTCTATGCATATAAGTATAAATGTATACATGCATAAATTGCTGCATTTCAGTGGTTTATGAAGCAAACCTTCTCCTATCCAACCTGTAGGTCCACTGGTAACATCTGTAAAACACTCTGAATCTTTATGAATGATGTATGTTGTACACAGACATACCATCGCTGTTTAAGCCTTCTTAAATCTGTTTCTTTGCACCAGGTTTGCACTAGTCTCTGACAGAGACACCTATAAAGGGTTAAATCAATAAAGCGAGGAGGATGCCTATAGGCAGACAGTTCATTTCCCAGTATCAAAGATATTTATACTTTCTCTATGCCTGAGTTATTGTGATAAATATGTTGAGGTTGTATTATTAGCAAGATAGTTGCAATCTCATGGAACTACTTGCTGTAATACAGAATTCATGAGCTCCTGGCAACAGACTGCATTAAACCACTTAACAGAGGTCACTTCTCCAAAGTTTAGACATTTACATTCTAACCAGCAGCCTGGCTGCAAGCAGCGATTTATCCTCTGCTACTCAGCCACTGACCAGAGGCTGCTGGGGAGCTGAAGACAGTGGTTCAGTTGCCAGAACACCTCACGCTGACCTGCAGGACAAAGCCAAGAGGAAGAGTTAGTTTACAGAGTCCTGAAATGACATTTTACTCCTCTTCTCTAGCAAAATAATCTGCTGTATCCACAAGGTTAGAATAGCTATTAAACATGGCCTCCACAAAAAGAGCAGAGCAAAGTGAAGATACTGTAAAGCAGCCACAGGTACTGAGACTTGCAGAGAATATATCAGTTTTTTCTTAAATAAGCATCTTCAGGGGATTGCAGCAATAGCCAATACACCAGAAACAAAGCAAATAGTGCCACCTACTCCTTTGCAGAGTAGGAGTCTGTCCTGAACCAGGGTTTCCTGAAACAAAGGCTACCTTGGAAACCCACCTACAGCTGTCTTGACTGGCAAAAGGAGCTACTGTGCAAGGCATAAAAAGAGAGAGAGGTGCCATTGTGCTTGCTGATTTAGCAAGAAGACAGACACACAGACATATGTGCATGCACACACTTCAGTGGTCAAAGAAATGAAGACTACAGACCGATACTGGCTTTGATGTCTTAACAAGAGATTGCATTTCTCTCTACCAGCAGTTTTCATCACCTAATCCCCTGGTGTAAATGTCCTGGCTGGGTAAGGCTCTGCGGTAGATGAGTTCATCCAGAAAGAAAAGAGCATTGCTAGATTTGCCCCCTCCAGGTATGACTGCTCAGTCTCCCAACTGAGCATCATTCCTACACAGCCTCTGGCTGCAAGGCCTGAGCCTCTCCCAAAGTTGCAAAGAAAGGCTGTTTTGTCAAAAAAGAGAGCTATTTATTGGGGAAAGAAAAATTATGCGAAAAAAGGCAATAATAAATTGCCATTCTAAAGTTTGGGGTTTTTTTTTAAAGGAAAAGATTAGTTTTTACAAATGCAACTGGATAAATAATAGGTTATTCCATAACCTAAACACATTCTAAAAATAACTTTATTGGAGCTAAAACATCTATAGTAGCTTGACCTATTTATCATTTTAACATATATCTATAGTCAGAATAAATTTATTAAAATGTTATATCCTGTAATCTGCCTGATCAAATTCAGATAAATCGTTGTGCTTTGAATGTCTTGTTAACAAGCGATTAATCACAGTTCCTGAGTGCAGCAAAGGAGCTAATTTTGATATTTACTTTTCTTAGTGGCATAGGTAATGGGCTATTCAGAGCTCTCAAGCCCCCTTCTTGAGATCAGTGGAAGTCAGGTGTGATATGCAGAGCTGCCTCCCTTCACCCAAGAAACACCTCATACAGATACCTGTGATTTTTATCAGTGCAAAAAAAAACCCCAAAAGCAAATTCCCTTTGCACTTTCTGCTTCCCATGATCTATATCCACCTGCTTTATTGCCAGTATCCCACTTTCCAGCATCACTTTGTTTTGAACTACTCTGAGTTAATGAATGACCTGTGTATTCCTGATCCAGTCTTCTCCAGTAATGAATGTATCAGAAATGCCAGTCTGGATAATATACAGAAAACCATTTTATTTCTAGAATCAAACAGTACTGTCGCAGTCAGGGCAAATCCCTGTTCTCCTAATCCCCACAAATTGCTACCAGTTTAACTCTTGGCTTGATGTAACCATGTTATTTCAGGTTTTTCTGGGGGGGATGGGCGTGGGGGTTTTTTCCTAATGAAAAGCTCTCAGCAATCTCCTCTCTATGTTCTAGTACCGTAAATAACTGATCATACAGATAAAACATTTTGGCTGGACCAAAGCTGACGTTTACCCTCAATATCTCCAAAAATCAATCAAAGCAACACTAAGGGGCCCAGCATGGAGCCAGTTTCACAGGGGCCATTAAACTACTATTGTAGTCTGGGCATTTGTTTGAATAAATTGTTTGTGTTTGTTATCATTTCTTAGTAAAACTAATTAAGGAACTAATTGATTGTTTTGTTGTTCTACTAATTAACTCCATATGGTGCACATCTCCATGGAGATACTGTATGAGATATTGAAACTTCAGTGATTTAATGCGTCACTATTGGATATGGGCACAATTTTTTAAACTAAGCATCCTTTCTATTTAAGCTTCATTTGCAGATGTGTTTTCTATCTTTTCTTCTTTTCTGCCTCTCTCTTTGGTTTTAAACCTTCTATGCAAACCTTCTGCTCAAAACAGTAATTCAGCCATAACCCAGGCTCCTGTTCCAGCTTCTAGAAAAGCCCTCCTCTTTAGTAAGAGCCAAGAAAGATTAGCACATATAAGCCCTTAAAGAAATCCCTGCATGCCCTCAGCCATCAGTACAATCAGAACCTATGCAAACAGGTCTCAGAAAAGCAAATAATGGTGGTATTTATGTTACTCTTTGGACAACACCTTTTCCTGGGATAGAGAAGATACAGGCTAAATTCCACCTTCGCTACCGTTTCTCCATGAAATTTGGCAAGTCATTTTTACAACTCAGCTCCTCCTATAAGAAGGGAGATGTTACCACTCCTTTTTTTCCTGATCTTTCTCTATTTTGTCTGAAAGTTCTTATAGGTAGAAAATGTTTTACATTATGTTCCTACATATCCACCGCCCTTTATCTAAAGACCCCCACCATCACTGTAGCACAATTTATTCACATTCCTAGATTGTGGAACCTGATCTTATATGTCCCTGCCTATTTTGACCCCCCTCTTAAGTCACAACCTGTAATGACAACTGCTATTAGTTCACAGTGGCAGGAATCGAATCCAGGACTCTGATTTTAAATACCATTAGGTTTTGTCACTCATTTAGCTCTAAAGTTTGAAGGCAGAGCCATCATTCTATCAGGCTAAATTAGTGTAATTATCCTTCTATTGAGGACAAGGCAGTGGTTGCTAAGGCAGCCCTGTGGTCAGTTCACACAGACTCAGGCTTTACACACCAGATAAAGCATACACTGAAAATTAGGTTCAAAAACTAATTTGGCCTCCAAAGAATTTTTTTTGGTGAATAAAAAGACACAGCAAGGGGTGAATAGTCAGAGCTCTCTGTAGTGGCTGGCTTTGATGAAAGGGGCAGGATAAATCCCTTCAAATTTCAGCTGTAGTTGAGCCTAATGACAATAAGAGACTGGACCGGACATAGAAGAATTGCCATAGTATTTCAAGATTTCAAGCTGCCTAGCTCAGAGAGAGGGCTGAGTGCATAAGCACCATGTTAAAATGATTTCCCTGGGGTCTGCACTTGAGGATGTAAGAAAGCTTTTGGGTTCCAGTGTCCCTGGAAACCACTCTGGCAGAAACTTTAACTCCCAGTAGTGACACCTATGTCTTCAAGGAAGCAAACTAAAAGGCATCTCTTGGTCCACCAGGTTAGCAGTGCAGCTTCTGGACAAGAAACAAGATTGTTATTCTTACTCATTCTGAGCAAGAAACGGAAGGATTTAGCTCCAGAATGCTAAAAGCCTTAGGCTGGGAGACCTCCCTATAGCTTCAGTGTTCCCAGTGCTTGTGATAATTTCCTTGAGCCCCAACATTTAGGGAATTCTCTGAAAGTCTCAGCATCTAGAACCAAGTAAGATTTTTTTTTTTTGATTTAGTCTTGATTCCTAAAGAAATGAGGGTTATGCAATCACTGTTTTTGTGTGAGTTCATTCCTTCCCCAAGAATAACTTTGGAGCATGTTGGCCTTTTTGAAGCCTGCTGGCCAGAAAGGTAAAACTCTCTAAAACATGCTGAGCTCCAGCAGGTTTTGTGAAAATAGGGGGCTGAGTAGAAGACAGAGACCCCAGAAGCCTTCACTCAGGAAATGGCTACAATATGAGGTCAACTATATTATTAGATGCCAGAGAATCCACATCGTTGGATCTTGTTTTTTGCATGAGAGCGTTCATTCCTTAAGCTGTTGTATTATCTGGGACTAAGAGGAGGGGAGTCCTTCCACCTATCAGTCTTCTCAGATCCAACAACAAACCTATCAGGATAACAACAGACTAAATCAGTCCACTCCATCCCTGATTCCACCTTTATCTAGACTGCTAGATAAAGTAAGGTAAGGTCCAAATCCATGAGGACTAACACAGGGAGAGAGAGAAAGAGAGAGAGAAAGAAAACTAGAATGGGAGAGTACTTTTTTCCTCCTTGTATTCTTTAGTATTCAGCACTGACCTATTTTAGCCTTAAGCTTTGCATTGTGACTGATGATTGCTCTCCTCTGGCCTTTGTTTTCAGCTTTCAGATTGTTGATGTATTACAGAAATGATGTTGTCTGAAGCACCTCAGCTGATCACCGAGGCAGCAATCAGCTCACCCTTCGATGAGCCATTGAGACAGTCAGGCGAGCGGCCGCATTAGCCTGTCAATTTTGGCTCTTCGAACAGTTAGAACAATTTTGGTGAATTACAAGCAATAGAAAATCACTTCAGCTGCTCATTAGCTGGGAGACAGGAACGATGATAAATGCTCAGGGACTTTGAAAAGGCTTATGCACACACAGACTCTCTCCACGGCAAGGCCCATTTAACCCTGGTGTTGCTCAGAAAGTAGTGGCACTTATGGGCTGGCTACCTACTAGGTTCTATTCGTGGATTGGCAAAAAAATATCTCTAGCAGTAGTCACGGCTTCCAAAGAAGGCGTTGGTGGGATTTGAACCTCCATATCTTCCACTGAACTGAAAAAGTAACTCCATCTGTTGTGAGCAATAGGATGCTATCTTCTATGTAAGCTAGCTAGCTACAGGGGGACACAAACAAGATATTTTTGGAAGAATATGGCACAAGGATGTTGTTTCCAATGGTCTGGTCCATCCATATGAAATACAATGACTTCAGCAGGCTTATTTTATTCTATCTGTGCATGCAGCACCCATGCTTCATATGCACAAAAGTATGCACTGAACAATGGGGTGGTTCTTGTACAAGAACCTGGAAAGAACACAATAAGGGTGCTGGAGTGACCATCTAGTTAATGAGGAATTTTGGAGATATGGAAAAATAGATCCCAATTTCATCAGTGACGTGTAAAGCTGCTGAAGACATCCTCATAATTTGGCCACAATTTTGAATTGCAGTGCTACTGTGGTATTGGTACATCACCTGTCTAACACACAGTACCTTAAGTTAAAAAGATAATGACCACGAGAGGTGCAACCATGAATGAGGCCATCTTTACAGCTTGGTCTACAAAGCACCAAGTGTCTGTGATGAGGAATCTTATTGTGAGAACTGAATAATCCAGATCTGGCCCTGAAATTCTGAGCATTCATAGACTTAACTGAACCTCTGAGCACTCTGTCTCTTGTCTGTTGCTATTTTAGGCAGTGTGCTGAAGGACTGGTTCCTCCTGCCATGTCATTGAGAATGACAAAGCCTCTCTACAGCATTCAGGAGCATTGGATGGATGAAGGACAGACAGGACAAAGAAGCTGATATTTTGAGGAGCTTCCTTTATTCAGATCAGGTCTTTTAAGTTGCCCTCATGCTTTTGTTCTGCTGATTTAATGATTCTTTCCTCCACGCCTCCCCTCTATTTCCATTTGTGTGGATCAACCACAGCAGCAGGAAACTCTTTAATTGGCAAAAACATTTGCTCAGCTGAAGAGGTCTGCAGGTAAAGGACTGCATTCAATGAGGTCCGTTCAGCATGTAGGAGAAGAAATTGCAATATCTTCTCTACTGGCATTTAGTGGTGACCATTTTCTCTTTTTTGGGTCTGGCTTCTGAGATATTCACAACTGGCAAAATAGGCATGGCTGCTCTGTTTACTCCTTTTTTATCATGAAAAGAAGGATGGTGCTCTGGAAGAAAGCTGACCTGGGAACTATGAGATGTAAATTCAGAACCCGTTTCCGCTACAAGCTTCCTGTGGGCCTCCCAATAAGCTACTTAAGTGCAATACTTAGGCATTGCTCTGCTAAGTGCTACAATACATAAGACAGGAGACTAAATCCATTAACTTTCTGTTAAACTTCAGCTCCTAATTCAGTACTTCACTCTGAATATGTCACTTGGACATCTGAATCACTCAAGTCATATGGTTTTGAACTGAAATTCCTTTACAAATCTGGACATTAGAGTGTCCATTCTCAAGTCACCCTCTCAGACATGACAGTAGCAGCACTTCTGTTCCAAGCTGGACTAATGTAAGGTTACTGTACTGCAGACTGAGGCAACATGGTGTTTCAGGGAGGGATAGACTCACACTACTCATTTCTGCAGTTCTTGAATTGTCATCCATGGGCCACACTCAGTGGTCTGCAGTTATCTGCATAATTATAGTGTATCATCATTCACATTTCTTCTACAGTGTGCTCAGTGAAATGTTTGAGGACAGAGATGTGTGATGGTCTTCTGAGAGCTGCCACTGGTTCACTGGGTCTAAAAGTTTTGGGATCACTGCAGCCTATGCTGTAGGAAAGCCCTTGTGACATAGCAAAGCTGGAGCCAGCAGGTATAGCTCAGGACTTTTTCAGCTTGGCACATGCTAATTTCTACATCTGGGAGAACTGGGTATTTGCAAAATGGGCTGGGGCCAATCAGACAGCTGATAAATTCATCTAACTAAAATACTGAGACAATGATCATTGTTGCTTTGCTGATTGATATCTCCACGACACTCAAAAAACAAGGGAACGAGATACATCTGGAAGACAGACCTTCCGTGGACTGCACTCACTGACAGAGTGAGACAACTGACAGATGGAAGAAAGTGATACACTAGATAACTTGATAACTCAGGTAACTGATGGACTGAGACAACTTTATACATTGGTTGATTAATACACTGAGGTGTCATAAAAAGAAGCAAACCCAATACGTTAGTCCATCTAATACAGAGTTGTGGCTGATGCACTAAGAATACTGATGTAGCAGGACCATGAGATCTCCAGTTGAGCTGGTGTTCATG
The DNA here is from genome assembly GCF_036370855.1 of Dromaius novaehollandiae. Lineage (NCBI taxonomy): Eukaryota > Metazoa > Chordata > Aves > Casuariiformes > Dromaiidae > Dromaius > Dromaius novaehollandiae. The sequence continues at coordinate 6,768,120 of NC_088117.1, forward strand.
CCCATAATTGTTACTTTCTGATTCTGCATTCAAATGGACAGGAGCCTGTAGGAGAATATCAAAACCTCCACTAAGACCTTTTTAAATAATAATTACTTTATAGCAATACTGTGAAATCTGTTATTAACCTGAGGCCAAAGGCCACTTTGTTAATCAGTCAGGGCTCATATTCTATCAAAAGAAGCCAGGGCTGATTGCTGGCCTAATCATAGGGTGACAGCAGCTGTCAGACGTGACATCTCTACTAGAGTATAAACAACCCAAGGGCCCAACTTTGCTGTGGGGGTTACAGACAGCGACTCTTCTGCAGAGGGTTTTTGGGTCGGGCATGGCAAAGCAACACTTCTGTAACTCATCCACGCAGCGGCCCTTGGGTTTTTGTTGGGACATCTCCCTATCTCAAGTGCTATAGCAAGTAAGAAAGGTCTGGCTCTGTAGGGTAATAGCATAAAAAACAGTACAGGTGAGCCTTCTCTCACACACACATACTTTCAGCTGGTTTTAGTGCCTGGTACCCTGATTGTTACTGAAAGATTAGTGCTTTGAAAGCAGAAATTATAGTTCCTCCCATCCAGTTCCTCTGCCTTACACAGTCCAGACAAAATCCACTCCTTTTCTGACAGCCAGCAGAAACCCTAAAGATAGCTCAGGTCCCAGGCAAGCTCTTGCTGAGGAAAGGAAAAGCCTGTGAAAGAATACAGAATGAGGCTATGAGACCGGGGAGGGAAGAGCAGGAGTACAGTGCCTGAGAGCTATGAGGGTACATAGTCACTGGATTTGATATTGAAAAGCAATAAAAATGGGGGAATTGGATTAGGGGGAGGCAATTAAGTCATAAGGGGCTATAATGATGCAAGGGAAGGGCAGAACGGACTAGCTGCTCTATTATAAAGCAGCTTTATGCCTTTGAGACCATACTTTGCCACCTGCTTTGGGTGAGCTTCACCCCAGGTTTATTATCCAGAGACTCTGAAGGAAGCTACAGCAGCTTACTTTCAGCTGCTTTATTGAAATTCTCTCTGTCTCCCCTCATCTTCTGCCTGTATTACCAGATTATTGAGTCTCATATTCATCTGTCTCTGAAAGATTAAACTGTCCCCTGGAAAAGGCCATCACATTCTGGAGGAGGAGATCCCATTTCCACTTCATCCCCCAAGAAATAGACTATCTGGAAAGTTTTTCATGTTGATAAGTTCCCATAGTTTTAAGAAGTCTTCTGGCTGGAAATGAGAGCAAAACCTAAGTGACAGACGTGGGCACGCAGCCTCAGAAACCTGCCTGTGTCAGAAACAGGCCATGGGGAACCAAAGAATCACTTCACCCTAGGCTAGTGCGGTGGAGCTCAATGTCTTCATGGGCTGTGGGAACAGTGCTATCCCAGCTTACTGAGATGCATATCGTGCAGAGAAAGAGCTATACACAGCTGCAGGGCATGGAGATATGGAGGCTGTTTTCCACAGCTTTTACAAAAAAAAGCAGCAGCAGGTGTCCCTCATTACACATGTGGGGGTCATGAGGACTTAAAAACACGGCTCATTTCCTCTGCCCTGGAGCAGAAGCTTTAGCCATGCTTGTCTTGTAGCTCTCTGTGCCTGACCTTTCTCCTGGGGCTGTCTCTCTAGCCTCCATTCTGTGCCTCCTGTTCACAACAGCAATTTCCTTCTTGTTGCTCTGGTCCAGCCTCTGTCAGTTATCTCTGCCCTCTCTCTGTTCCCTCTCCTCCCAGGCTGCACCCAGCCAGACCAAGCTGTGTATAAATTTCAGTGGGTTTTTTTGTCTTCTCAGATCTAGGCTTTGCTAAAACTCTCACTAGTACCCTCATCTTATCTCCTTTCTTGACAGCATAAACTTGAAACTCTGCCCCTTGCTTGGCAAAGGTGTTACCTTGGTGCTGCTGGCAGCCATCCGCACCCAGCCTGCTGCACTTGTCTCCTCCTGCCGTCTCTCCTTTTCTTTGCCTGGTTGGTCTCCATGGCTCCTGAGCACTTTCAGGGTCACAGCTCAGTGCTCCTTTCCTGAAACCAGTTCTGGTACATCAGCTAGATGGTGATGTTCCCATGTCTGCTGTGTGACAGAGGGAAGCACTTCTCCCCTTCCCTGTGTGCATGTCCCCAGCAAACAGGGCGATCTACCAGAAAGAGCAAGGTGTTCTCGCTGTGTTCCCCCATCCACTGTGACAGTGTGCAGTGAAGATCCTAAAAACAACTGCAGCCTTCAAACTGTACTTAACTATTCCTTGATCAGTCTTCATACTGTGGTAACATATGCAGAGCAACCCCCACTCTTCACATCACCACCCTAAGCCACAAATCCAACTAATTAAAAGCCAGACTCATCCACATCCCAATGAACGTTGTGGTACTTCTCTGCGTTTGCTTGGAGCAAAATGCTAGAAGTGCACAACAGCAGGCTGTCGCTGTGACTTATTACTTTGTCATACTGTAAATATTATACAGGCCATATGGATTTTCAATACCTGAGCACCATGCTGCCATTAATATCAAATGTAATAAGATATTATATGCATGACAATCACAGAAAGAAATTGCAAAGCTCCGAAACTGCCTGGTGGAGCTATGCACGGTTTGTTTTTGCCATGAAAAAGTCAAAGAAAGCCATAATGAATCATTTAGCTGACGAATTTTTTCTCTTTTTCTGTTTGCAAACTATCTGCCAGCAGATTGTCATTTTCTCAAATGTGTCCATTATTTGGAACTCATCAGTGGACAATCACTTATGTGTCTAATCATGGGCCATTTCTGAAGGATTTGTTGTGGGTGTGCATTGCTCTAAACGTGAGCGGATTTGAGCAGTTCCCCAGGTCCCGTGGTGTGGCTCTCTCTCCTGACTGGATGAGAGGCTTTCGGGTTTGGAAGCCAGTGTGGATGTTAAGGACAGCACATTAGAAATCTGCTTAATGTGCCTTTGGCAATATTCATTGAAGAATAGCTAAAAGTAGATCTGTGCAATATGAGGATTTCTCTTTTGTAGCCATGTTAGCAAAGCAGGACTGATCATAACAACCGTGGGCTTTTCTGACCTTGCTCTGCATCACGTAGCCCAGATTACTGCAGCACTGAAAGCATGGGTGCAACTTACTCTTATAGGCACCAAAACCCCCACTGAATTCCACGCAATGCTGACTGCTTCCCTGACTAGTGAGCCTGAGACATTTTCTGCTATACTATCCTAAATCCAGTGGCCAGCAGACCAGTGTTGTACCTGGAGTTAGAAAACATTGCTTTGTCTTCTTAGGATATTTGCTCTTGTGGAAAGAAGCAGTCTGTAAGAACTTCACAGAGGCATCTTCCTTTCCATGTCCTCCCTATTCCTTTCACACCTCTATGCTGGCTAATGGCTAATATAAAGACAATTCCCTTTGAGTATATATAGTTTATAGGAAGCTTGCACTGACCATTAGCATAAGGGACTCTGCTCCCTAGTGCTGAGTGTGACATGAATAGCTTACACACACTTTATTAGAGATTTAATATAGTGCCTTTCACAAGAGTCAAAGCACAGTGCAGATTAGGAAAAACAAGCCATTCACAAAGCACATGGATAAGCATATAAAGCAACAATAAAAGGAGATTAGACAAGGTGGGAAAAAATATAAAAGAACTTGAGTTAGATTTTAAATAAGTTAATGAGTCCAAGGTGCAACTCTCTGAAGGGAGATCTTCCAGGCTGCAAAACACAAGACAAAAGGCTCAAAGTGTGGAATTTGAAAAAGGTGATAAAACAGCCACCAAGGATAAAGCTGACAGTGAACACACAGAGGAACCCCAGTGCCTGAGTGGTAGCAATAATGATCACAAGGCCACTTCATTTTCATCTGGTACCTGCTAGCTGTAGCTGTCAGAGGGGTTTGTAAAGAACACAGGCTCTACTCCATTTCACACGTGGAGAAACTGAGGCACAGAGAGATGGTGTGACTTACCCCAAGTCATTTGTGGCAGAACGAGGAATCCAGAAAGAGAACACAGCTCTCGTGAGAGCCAGCTCAGTTCTTTACTTCCTGTGCCAACAGTTCCCAAACTTGCCGTAGGACAACTGGTAACTCACAAAGCTGTAGAAAGTAGCCTGCATGTGGCTTGTGGAAACGTGTCATCTTTAAATTGCTTTCATTTGCAAGTTTGACCCTTGAGAAACATGGAGGGCCATCAGTGGTCTGAAGTTCAAAATATTTGGGATCGACTGCATTAGGCCACACAATTTTTCAGCACAATGTGGAGACAGTGGAATAAACACCTTCTTTTCTGTATGTTTAAGATGGGCTTATTTTGTTTCCCTTACAACTGCAGGGCAAACATAGGTAGCTCTTACTGCGTTGAACTGATTTGCTCTCCCAGCAGAATTGCAGGTGCAGAGAGGAGGGCACTGATTGTGTGGACACACTTGCTTCTGCGGGAAAGAGGGAAAGAGAGAGGCAGAGAAATTGACTTCTTGAAACCAGTTTCCCATGACAACGTAAAATAGTAGAAGATAAGGATAGTCCCCCCTCCATGAAATACAATAAAAATAAAATATAAAAAGAGAATGGCAACAAGGAGAAAAGCTTTTCAGTCATGTTAGAAAAGCTATTACAAGTAGCAGAACAAGCTTTGCCATTCCACATAAAGCTGTATACAACTGCCCACAGTACAATCAGGTGCAGCTTGAGTGATCCGGGCTCTTCTATAAATCTGAAGCTAAGACCAGACCTGCAAATATTTACAAAGCTTTCAGTGAACCATCCGCTACTGCCTGGCTCCATGAGATCTCTTTTTCCTCCTCCTGGCTCCACTTATCTGACCTCTTCTTGAGTGTCTGTTTGAAACATCTAAGAAATCAAACTTTTCTTATGGTCTTCCATCATTGTGGCTGGTGTGGTCCAACACACCTTTCTTGTTTTATTGCTATCCTTTGCTGCCTTGTCTAAATCTTGCCTGCAGCGTCACTAGGAAGAGGATCAATCTGAAAAAATGCATGCTACTATATTATTAAATTATAATAATTTCCATAACTGAGGCCCGGAGAGGTCTGAAAAAGATTTGTTTATATCCATAGTCTCCAGCCCTTTGCTTGCTACTATAAACCCTCACAAGAAGAATTTGGATGGAAACCAAGTCAGGAGAGGCAACTTCCGGGGGGATTTTAAGCTGGCTGGAAGATGAAATTTAAAGGAAATTCTCAGAGGGTGAACTCACATTCCCTCACTTCCTCATCTCCGTCCCATCACCAGCAAGGTTATTCACATGCTTCTGCACTATATGACTCAGTTTCCCCAAGAAAGACTGGCCCTACTAAATGTATTAAGATCACAGTTCTGGATCTAACATTAAGGTTCCTTATAGGTAACAGAGTAACATGGTCAACAATCAGCAGACCTTTTGCAATGCAAGGCCTGCAACAGAGCCAGTGTGCACCAGATGTTGTGCTGGGGCTCAGTGAAATGAAAACAACTTCTGGAAAAGTCTGATAAATAAAAGCAAGAGATCTTAGAAACTAAGTTAATACATGAATGAAATAACAATTTGAAGCTGCAAATGAAACCTAGATTTTGTAACTCAGAAACAGGAGTCATCAGAGATGGATTTATCTCAAAATGGAAAGACGTGGAGTGACAACCTAAAAATAAAATCTCATAGCTGTACTGCATGGTAAACTATTAGCGGCATCCAGTTGGAAACACCGCTTGGGCTATGACAAATACACTGACAAAAAAATCCACCAAAAACCCAGGGAAGGAAGACTAAATCCTTACTCTGTCTGCATATAAACTAACACTGAAGCTGCTAGTAAGTGTCAGGAGACCCCTGAGTAGAGAAAAGAGGAAAGGATACAGAACTGAGCTGTGCACAAAATTTCTTTAAAAATAATTGGAACAACTAACTGCCCAAGAGGAATGGCCTGAGAGATACACACCACAAATACTGAGCATGCAAGACCTGAAATAAACAGCTTAGAAACAGGTCGAAGCAGAAAGCATCGTTCCCATTGATTCAGCAGCGTCGTTCCGAAGAAATCAGTAGCCTTGTAGTCCAGTTCTGATCAACGACTAATCTCTAGCCCTACAAACACTTACACAGAGGAGAAGCTTGACACATGACATATCAAGGTTAAAATTTCCAATAAATAGTTAGCTGCCTAACATTAGATATTCATTTGATAATGAGAAAATTTATCTCTCCATGTGTCAATTTCCTCACATGTAAATTAAGAACTATGATTAGACACCAAGATAATGACACTTGGGCGAACCAAGGATACATTTTTAAATTAATTTCCTTCTGCTGCATTCACCTGAAAGCTAGTAGATGAATGGCTTTAGCCTGGTTTAAATGAGAGATGAGTATGAGCTGCAATATAATACAAACATGGTTTTCAGTGTTTACACAAATTTGTTAATTCACCACACTACAATGTAGACTCTGTCAGGCAGCACCTCTCATTTTCCATTCAGTAAAGCAGAGTAGCCCTTGCAGGACTCAGATTGCTGCAACCATTTTCTTTAAGGGGACAATGGCTGAAATAAATGCATTTAAATATACAATTGTTTCAAATTCTGTGAATTTCCTAACTTTGAGTATCTTCATATTCAATAAATGTTCTTAACATATAGTTGGGGCAAATGGCATATGAAGGGGGTCAACTCTCTAATTCACCAAAGTGATCTAAGAGGTTATATTGTCTTTGGCTGTGGATTGGGATAATTATTGTCAGACTTTCCTCTTCAAAATGTGTTGAGCAGCAATTTTCATACATTCTCAAAAAGTATACTTGCGGCAGGAATAGGAACAGAATTCAAGTGACCAGGTGCAGAAACCATCTTGTGGTTGACAATAGATGTATAAGATCCACAACAGGGTATAATAACACCATGACAGGACAACACATTGTGCTGTTTCCCTTAATATGACGCATAGTCAGCCACTGAAATCTTCTTTCCTCTGCTAAAATTACTAATTAATTACTAATATACATTACAGAGTGAGAAAGCCTCTTACCAGAAAAGGTCACACTTCCTGTTACTTCATTTCACCCTGCCTGCCTGGCTGGGAATATTCACCACCTATCACAGTATCGAATGAGTTCCTACCCGTGTCATATTATTTACAAAACCTTTCACACAGCTCCAATACGCTGGGACTGCGAGTGATAATAAACTCTATTCTGACATATCAACGGCTCAAGGAAATTTTCTATTGCAATTTTCAACACAAAATGAAACATCCTAGCAGGAGCCAAAGCTGGGGAATCTGTTCTGAGGGGAATGATTTCAGGTAATTTATCATTATGAAATGAAAATGCAAAAGCCATTGAAGTCTCCCGAAATGATACAAATAAACCCATGCTGTAAAGTCCATGATCAGTGAGGGTTTATATTCAGCAGTACTTGGTCCAATAAACATAGAGAAACTAAATCACTCTTCATATATCACAGTTACCTTTCAGGATGTTAGACAGGGAGGTTTTCACTGCTACTAGGACGCAGTTCAACTGCCATGACACTGCTCTCCAGAGCTTCCCTCTGGTATTAATACCATGAACAGAAAACTGAAGAGCCAAACAATATATGTGGGATCAAATCGGATATTGAACTACTGATCTCAAAATGTTGTCCATCAGACTTTTGCTCATAGTGTCTATCTGTCTTAGGCTTTGCTGAATACAAACAGGGTTGATGAATGTAAATAGAGGTTGACAACTGTTTTCAGAAATTGTGAATTGGTCGAAAAGTGTAGTCTCTGGAGAAAAACTTACAAACATTATGTAACAAGCCTGTATTTTTACAAAGCATAATGCATCCTTGAATAACTCCAAGTGAAAGAGAAGATCTTCTAGGTTTGAATAAAATGTTCCTGTTTGACCCCCAAATGAAATATATTGCTTTATTGAATGTAGAATTCAAGATACAAACTGAAAGCTTTCTTACTTATAGAGCTTTAATCAGAATTCAGTGTACTGCTGAGCTGGTGGAGTGCCCAACACAAACAAGTCTAGTTTGGTCTTTGCATCATGCATGGCCATGCCCAAGAAAGGCTCAGAACAAGCAGAGCTACTTTAACTACCACAAGGTCAGCATCAGAAGTCTCCTAACAGGGAAGAAATGCTTGTTTCAAAGGCTGCTTAGTGGAAAGAATAGCACATTATTTCCTGCACTGAAAACTTTGCAAAGTCAGTGTGTCCTCATGGGTCCCTCTCTGCTTCCTGAAATTAGACTGCTCTTTAATTCCTTTGTCAGTCTTTGACTGGGAGTGGTTTGGGATCAGAAAAGCAGATGGGTTTTGTAGGTGCCAAGGGAAAGGTACATAGGAAAGACAGCACGAGGATACCAAACTAAAAAACCAGAGGTTGTTGCATGTCAAAACTAATGTGCCTGAGAAGTGCTGCACGGAAGGCTAGACTTGCAGAAGTCAGGGCAACTTTGGCTTGAGTTCCAGGCGTGTGAAATTTCCACCTCTCTAACTTGTACTACACCTGATCTGTCTCTAACTGGTGCTATTAATCTCACTTGTCAGCTCAAATTCCTGCTGTTTGATGATTGGGAAAAAAGCAGGGGGTCACTCAAATGGCTCTTTAAGAAAATTTCCCTAGTCCAGACACAGATGAGAACTGAGCTTAGCTTTAAGAAGCTTTTACACCATGAGACTGATGGTTCATTGGTCTGATTATGGACAGGTTTTAATCGCATAAGATTGGTAAATATCAGGCTCCCTGAGACTTTCTGAGGGTTTCTAAATAGCAGTGATGCTTTCCTACGCAAAAGGCTGGAGGTGAACGTGTGTGCGTTTGTGCTGGGGGTGACAACCCCTAAGTGGGGCAGCATACGATATTAATGAGGCAGAGGGAACACTGTGCGGTACGAGGGCCCCCGCCCCATATGCACACACCTCTGTCAGTGCACTGCCCTCCAACTGCAGCACCCCTTGACCCTCCCAGGGCCGGTATGCCATTACATTGCCACAGCCGCTCACCCAGCAAGAGCAGGTAGACACAGAGCTCTAGCTGCGAACGACTGCAGAGGTCTAATGAAGTGCAAACATCACCTGGCAGCTGCCATGAGAAAACATTACCCCGAGGAAATTAGATAGGGCATACCTGAGGATCGCTGCACACCGGCGTGGTGCCTCAGCCCTCCAACAGACAGGTTGCTGAGGTGCACGTGACAATTAAATATTTAAAGATGAAGAAAGACATAGAGCTCAGCCGACAGCAGCTAACAGACAAACCTTCTGATCCATGAGCTATTGTATCTGAGGAAATAAATCCTCGCTGGAGCTTGTTTGACTTTCATTCTTCCGTTTCATGCTTGGAAGTTCAGGTCTTTCTTCCATAACACACTGAGGGAGGATTTTCCATTGATTGACTCCCATGAAGCCCTGAAAAGAGGTGTGGTGGCATTGGTGTCCTGTCTCCATTGGTGCCTAGCAGCATCTCAGAGGGTTACAATGGTATTTCAGGGAGAGAAGAAGAGACTGCACAAGCCCAGTATTTCCAGTCAGGAGCACTGCGAGTTAATTCAGATGACACAGGCTAGGACTGGAAAGTTTCTTTTTCATTCTGCATTTCATGCAGATGAAGGGCAGTACATATGGACATTGTTTTACAGCAGCAACTTGAGAAGTAGTCAAAGTTTTAAATCTAGGGCAAGCAAATCAAGCAGAAATAGAGAGAAAGGACATCTATGTTGTAGTTGTCCTTCTATATTACCGAGCAGCCAAGCTCGAGGAGGTCAGACGAGAGGCCTGAGCAAGCACACACTGCCGCAGCGCTGTCCTCCGCAGACGACCCCGCTGCTCCTCGCTGCGGACTGCTCACCAAGCAGCTGCAATGTCACAGATATCGCCGCTGTCTGGGGAAAAACAATTCAAGGGAATTCAGAGAAGTCTAATCGTGCATAGGAGGAACAGCAGCACTAGGAAGAAACCCGTTGTTTGGGGGCTTGCTTGGCTTTGTCCTGACTTGTGCAGTGCAGGGAGTGTGGACTGAGTTTGATTGGGGGAAAAAAAAAAGGATTGGGCAGAGCAGATAAGACAGAAACATCACAGCTTAGCTTTCTGAAAGTCTTCGAAATATTATTTATATCCCTGAACTGGTAAATGCTGAGATATATTAAAATAAAAACCCATTAACTCCTATATCATTAGATCAAATTCTTTCCTGGGTGCTATTCATTTCACTCTCCACCAAAATTCTGATTGTACACAGCAGGGGTTCTTTTGGTATGACAAATAACTAAAACGGTCAGGATTTCTGTTATTATGGGTAAATCCCCAACAGGAATTTCGTAGAGAATGCGCTTATTCAAGCTGGGTAGACCAAAATACTGCAAATGAAAGTGAATTAAAAAAAACAAATCTGAATGCCACTTTCCTTGCAGCCTTGAAAAAGCCTGCCTAATTTTTTAAAATGTTTATAAAAGCATATTCTGTTTTTAGGCACGTCTCCTCTTGCTGGTTCAGCTGGGCGAGGAGCACAGCAAGGGCTGGTTTAAATTATGCTAAGCTCAACACATCCTATGGGAATGCCTTCCCTTATAAGATCTCCACTGGTTTTGCAAACACTGAAAGCACTGGTGGGTCACCGAGTTAATCTGAATCTAAATTACCAGAGGATATGTCTGTGAGCAGCACTAGCGGGAGCATTGAAGGGAGTTTGGCTGTTGATACCTTCCTCTTTAGAGCTCCAGGACTCTGTATTGCCTCCCCCTTTTTAACTAGACATCCTCCTTTCTGATCCCATTGGAAAATAAATGTAGGCAATAGCTTTCCTCAACTAAGAACTGCTGGAAAAGAGGGTTCATCCTTCAGAGAAAAGTCATATATGGCTTCCTCCTTCATTCCCAAATACCTTCAGCTTTTTTTCTTGTGTTTACAAGACTCGAAGGCTTCACTGAGAGTAGCTCAAAAGGCCCAGGGAAAAAATGCCACAGTTCTATTGCAGGAATCCTGAAAAGAGAGACCGAGAGGAGAGGTGCAATCACAGTGAACTTCCATGGGATACCAGGAGGTGAAGCAAACCAAAAAAAAGCCAGGAAATATTTGTGTAAATACCACTGCAGTGCCAGCCCCCCTGTCTATTCCCACTCACTGTCCGTGAGCTGAGAGCATCTGTCCACATCTCCATGCGCCAGAAGGATTACCACAAAAAGGAATTTACATTCTGTCAATTAAAACACCATCAAGCTAAGGATTAAAGTCACAAACACATGAATTAGAGATGGTGCCAAGGGACTCTACCTATCTATCTTTCATGACATTTCTAGATACATGCTACAGAAGCATTGAAGGCACCTTTAATCTGCTACGTTTCCGTGCATGGCATTTACTTAGAGCAGTGGCCAATGAGTTGTCAACAAGCACAGGGCAAGCATAAAACACGACTGGCACATGTCCCCTTCTTAGACTGCATGCACAAGTTATACTTTCCATCACTTAAGCTGAAACGTTCAGGAAGTGTTGGGTATTCCTATGACAGTCACTAAAACATTGCCCTTGAGCCTGGTCAGTTCCTCTCGGCAAAGGATTGAAATAAAAGCTGGGCAAAACTCAGCCAACCTCTACCCCACACCGGGAACAAATCAGGCTGCTGGGTATTCCCCTAGCATTGGGGGAAGGACATATACAGTCGCATTTACTTCATTAATTCATGCTGGATTGCAGCTTCATGTCAAAGCCTGTGAAGAGGATGTAAGCTATAAACGGTTCACAAAATGTACAAAAAAGCCACTTGATCACATAAAATCAGCTAGTGATCAAGGAACAGGTTCAGCCGCAGTGCCACATTGCCCATCAGGAGATGAATGTACCAATAGTTTTGTGTTTTATGGCCTGCTGTGGTTTACCTCGACTCAAGGTGGACCAGATGGCAGAAGCGTTTCCACATTAGTTACCACGCCACATTTCCAGTTCAAATGGCAGCGCTTGGCTCTGCTCACAAGAAGCAAGCAAAGAAGTGTGAGTTGTTCTGTATTCCTCTGCAGAAAGACCAAAACAGTTTGATTTCAGCCTCAGCTACCTTCTGGGTATATTCACTGCACAAAATGGTCTTTTCTTCTCAGACGACTGCAGTAGCAGGCAGTACAAAAATGCAATGTGAAAAATCAGAATGGCATATTTTGTCTCATAATTATCCTCATGTCACATACTTGGGAAGGAGGAGAGTTTTGCAGAAAAGCCCCTGTGCTGGAGCTTGAAAGAACTGAGCTTAACCCTTAGTTCTGCAACCAGCCTCCTTTACAATATTCGGAATTTCAATTCCTCCTGTGTTATATGGAGGAACAATTCTTCCTTTTTCTCTTTAGTCTTACATTCACTTTAATTTTTTTTTTTTTTTTTTTTTTTTTTTTTTTTTTTTGTGAGAGGAACTGTGAACAATTTGTGTACTCTGTTTGGGAGGAGCATCTCTAGTTGTGATCTGAATACTCCATAATACATGAGAGTTTGTGTGTGCTGGGGCTTATTCCCTGGGCTTTCCCAGCGAGCATGGTGGAGCATCTTCCCCCTGCTACCCCCAGCCCTCACAGAGCTGTGGCTTCTAAAGGAACACACGGAGTCTCAGCCCTTGGTGGGGAAGGAGTTCCAGGTACAGAGGAGCTGCACAGGAAACAGTCCTGAAGAGATGGAGCAAGAGGAGCAACGAGCACCTTAAAACTCACTGAACAACTACACCATAATTCAACTGTGCACAGACCCTAGCACCGCCAGGACTCCTCTCTGCACTGTCCTCTCTCCTGTGCCCCACTCTAGCTTTTATGGGACTCTTCCCTCCTTCTAAGCTCTTCTGTGTTTATACCTTGAGCTTCTTCCACTCTTGTCAGTCAGATCAAATGCATGTCCACCCCTCCTGGAGCCCTGAAGATGTTTAATGGTTAGAGGTTGGGTCCAGCCCCAAGTCAGCTTGGTCTTTCTAGCTCCTTCCAGCAATAAATCAAGAGGCTTCCTACTATGTAACACACCTTCCAAATGTCCCCATATAAACGGGCCAATACTCAGTATTCTTTTCCATTCTGAACCCTCTGTCAGCATCTCTATCTTCTTCTCATTTCTAGCAATTGCAGTGATGAAACCCAATGAACAGAGGTGCCAGTCCTGGGAGGAAAAAGAACATCTTCCCCTTTCCTTTCTTCTCTACTCTACTGTTGCGCTCCCAACGTGGCTGTGAGCCGCCTGCCAGCTCCCCCCTTTCCACAGCCTTTTTTCTTCTTTGCTGTGGTTGCACCACCGCCCAAGAGCTCTCCACTGCTGCGATGAATGAACTGCTGCCCGCTGGTGAGAGGCAAACGTCTCTAAACTTCCTGCTGCTTTTACGAGCGCCGAGCTCAACAGCAAGCCCAATCTACAGGCAAGAGCAAAGCAACTAAACAGCAAGCTCCCCACTGCTGCAACTGCTAATGAGCCACTTACTTGGCACGAGCCTTCCTGCTGGCGATGGCAGAGCGCGTCGCTGCCAGCTCCCGGCTGCCAGGCCTCCGGAAAGGAGAGCCGCGTAGCGGTGAGCGTCTGGCGTTGCAGACGCAAGGCATGTGCAGATGCATCCAACAGTAAAAGCTGATATTTTGCAGACACTGTTACAGGGACTTGAAAGGAATGGGTGGTTTTTTCCCTCCATTCTTGCTCCATCGGGAAATAATTCTAACAAGGCCTTGAGTTTGTGGAGCAAAAAGCGACACTGACTTCATCTCTGCACACTAAGTCTGATTCTGGAGCTGCAGCAGAGTGTGAGGCATCCATTTTGTTCCCAAGCATCTCTAGGAGCTCACGGACAGTGGATCAGGGCACTTTGTGGCAATAAGTGGTCTCGCACATCTCGGGAAAGCAGAGCTATTTGCCTTTCTCCTTTCAAGTCAGACTTTCACAATAATAGATTGTTAATGCCTTTGGAGTTGCTGGTCCCCATGTGTGGGAGACAGCTTGCTCCTTCAGGCTGCTGCTGCCTGGAGAAAGACGTGAAGGTGAAGTTTAAGGGACTCACTCCGAATGACCTTGCAGAATTGCACAGCCCTGCTAGGAAGGATGTGAGTTTGGCACCCCGGGCTCCTGTTTTCCATAAAATGCATCTTTAAACAAGAAGACCGTGGACCAAATTAAATCATGTGTTAAACACCTGCCAGCCTCCTCACTGCATTTTTGAGTGGTGTTGCACTAAGGTACTGCTAAATTCAGTGGAGTTACACCCCTGTTCGTCCGCAAGGTTCATGGCACTTGCATCCACTTCTACTAATAAAGTCAGTCAAGCTGGCTAGTGTTGTTTTTGGCTCACTACATCTACATTAGTTCTTGCTACAATGCTCTGTGATATTAGGTGCTTTTCTCAAACAATGAGTGATGAAGACACTTAGAGAGAACTTTATAGCACTTCAGTTGACAATTTTCTGGGTTGAATGTGCATCTCCCTCATAGCAGAGGTCTCTGCACCGCAGATGGTGTTTTACATATAGCAGTAAAATGACATAGTCGGAACTGCAGCATACGTGCCTTTGTTATGTCTCTGTATCCCATGCAAGTCCACTGGGTTTCCAGCTAGCTCCCATTTTGCATACATCAGCTTAACATTCAGCAGAGGCAGATGGGATGCTGGCCTCCAGTTCTTGCTTCAGCTGGTAAAAAAGATTGCAGTATTAAAGTGGAGAAAAAGAAAATGAACAGGACCTTGCTCATGAATGTTATAATGTTTCCCTCCCTGCCAAGACACAGCTTTGCTGTTATAAAATTACTGCTGTCTCTTTCCCAGTACCCCCTCAGAACAAATTGGCAGCGCTCACTTTCCTGGGTTTGCATGTAAGACAATCTTGCGGGTTCTTTGGTGTTTTAAGCTTGTGAAATATTTCCCACCTGATTCATTGAGGATTATTATTAAAGTGAATTTAGCACTGACTAAAGCTCCTAGACTGTCAATCCTGGGAACGCGATGTTCTTTTCAGCTACAAACTGTTACAGCAGGGACAGGGAAAGACTGTCTCCTGCAGATGCTTGCTGGTGTGCTCAGTCTGATCTCAGCTAGGAGGAAAGCCATTTCACTTGCCCACTCAGGCATTAGCTCCTCCACCAGACCCTTCTGCTGCGGGACCATGCTATGATGGAGGGAGCTGACTTTCTGTTTTCTCCTCTCTGCAGCTTTCAAAGGAAGGAGCTTTCTTGCCTAAAGGTGGAGGGGCAGAGCTGTAGGGGAGATCTAGGGTAGCCGCTGTGGCAATTAAGCCCTGAAGGCTGATCCAGGAGGGTCGGGGAGACAGCACCAGAGAGTGATCCCCCCAGGGCACTCACAGCAGATAATTAGAAGGGTTGAGGAAGATTGTTAGCTTTCCTTAATCTCTAATAAAAATGATCTCACACACACAGGGCCAGAAATCAAACCAGAAATGGTATGAAAGGAGTTTGGGGACAGATGAGCTACTTAGTGGCAAGACGATCAGCAGCCAGCCATAACTTCTAGCTGAGCTGCATGCCACTGAGATGAGAGCCCACAGGCTCCACAGTCTTTCCTATTTCTTCTGGACCAGCCACTCTCCCCTGACACCCAGCCAAAGGGAAGCTGCACTACCTCCATTTTCGAGTGAGGCGTGAACTTCCTCCACCGGTCCACTGATCGGGGACCGACCTGCCTGGAAGACCCACTTTTCAGACTCCCGCAGGCCTCCAACAACACCTCTGTGAAGCTATAGCAAAGAATACATGCAGCAAAACCGTATCATCCCTGGCCTTGACAAGCTTTTGTTGCCACTAAAATCCCTGAAGATGAAACACTGCCAAATTCCTCCCTCGTACAGGCAGGTAGCGAGGCCGTGTGCTCGTTGGTAGATCTAGCTTTCAAGCCTCTCTCCCGTCTCTCCTCTGCATGCCAGGAGTGATGGTTGTGTTTCTGGGGAACCTATCTCACAGGCTTGTCATCTCTCTGTTGTATAGAGTCACTCATCATTTTACTCCTACCTTCAGTTTTAAGGGTGAGGTAGTAGGGGGTTTAAACAATAATAATGCTCTATATTCCTCTCTATTTTTAGTTGACTGCACAGAAAATTTTAGTTCACACTAAAATATTCCCGAGGAGGAAGCAGAACTCTCCTACCCCTTTACTTTTCATTCCCAAAGAGAATCAAGATACAGCTGAGTTGATGCAATGCCATCAGCTTTCAGCGCTGTCATCCCACACTGTTTGGCAGTTTTTATCCTAAAAATCTCGGCTTCCAGAGTCATGTGATGAGATTTGACTAGCATAAGCAAGGAAGCCCTTACAAGCTCAGAAAAGAAATCGTGGCAAACTTATGGCTCTTTTTCTTTCCTCAGAAAAAAATTCTCATGATTTTTGAGCCAATCTTGTGATTTCTAGAAGCATTCACTTGTGATTTCTGAAAGCTCAAGGTTGGCAATACTGACCCTACCCTATATTCCAGGGGCACATGACAAGGAGACTTGCTATATCAGCTAACTTGTAAACACTGTAAACCGTCTGTATTTATGTCGAATAATCACTTTTGCAGGGCAAGCGAAAAACAGAGCTCATAGTGCTAAAAAAAAAAAGGCCTGAAATCAATACACCCTTAGTTCTCTTGTCTCAGCAAAAGGAGAGTCTCATGCAGCTTTTTAACCCTTTCACAGCACTCTGAAGAGGAGGACAAATAACAGCTTGAACAGGCCAAACTCCGCTTTGTCGTGCTTGTCATCATCACCTCTTTGATTTGATTCAAGATGTTATGACAACCACCTAGAGTCCATGTCCAATGAATATTTTAAAATATGAGACATGTATGGTTAAATATTAAGGCCCACAGCAAGCGTAATGACATGGTGTGGTGCCAGCATGGAGATCAGCACCTGGAAGCCAGGACCTTCTCGCTGGAGGAGGTGAGCTATGGTGCAGACCTCCCCAAGGTGCCTGATGCCTCGTTTAATGGCATCATAGGCCCACTGACATGGCCAAAATAGCAGCCAGGCTGTATCATGGGCCTGCTCACCTCTCTGTGCTTGTCATATTGCCTATACTACTGGCGAACAAATGCATCACATTTCCCCAAAGGAAGGATCAGCACTACAGATAACCTACTAAACCTCTACACCTGCATCCCAGGCTTGCTCCATCCTCCTTGGACACTTCCTAGTCCCCAAAAGGTCCCAAAGCCTTGTGGTGCTGCAACCTGAGAAAATCAGGCTGAGGCTGCCAGCTCAGCTCCCTCAACCTTAACATATGCAGGTAGAGCTACTGGTCTGTATGATGTCATCTCAGAATTAGCATGCTGATTAAAAGCTGGCTTCCTGCCACTCTAATAGGCTCTAAATACCTCTCCTAGGACTTCCTAAAAGGAATTGGATTTTGGAAGGGGGGGAAGTGGGTATTTTGTATTCATGGGGGTCTTCTTCTTACCCATAGGATGTTCAGTAATTCTCAGTAATTGTCCTACACTCTGTTTTTAAAGCTCATTGTTTTCAAAAAGCATTTCACTGGCAGATGCTCCTGCAGTCTCCATCCACCATTCCTGGCTCCCCCTTTCCCCCCTTGAATTATTGATCTGTAGCCAGAACGGGATTTGTCTTCGTTATACGTGAGCTGCAATCACCACGGATATTAGCGTAAACTCCTGGCAGCAGATTGATTAGTTCCTTGCCTATGGAAGCAGGGGGTCCCTCCCACAGCTTTATCAGGGATCCCCAGAGCCAGTTGTTCTTTACAGGACAAAAAAATGGAAATTACATTTCAGTTAAATACATCAGAAATTAGATTAGATTTTATTACTTCAAAAAGCCAAGCTCGGGGGAACAGTGCACCTCAAAAGACTAAAAAACAGATTTATGATGGAAATATCAGTAGCATCACTTCTTGCTTCAGTGATCTCCAAGTGGGAAAAACTTGAGTTTCTCCTCCCACCTCTCGCGACCAACAGGTCCAAGAGCAATCCTCCCCAGCAAGGTGCAAAAATAAACAGTGATAATAACAAAAACCCACTCACTGTTGGGAACTGGAACTGCGTAAAGCAGGTCTGAGTTCACCATGTTCCTGGAGTGCCCCTGCTGCTGCTCTTTGCCTGTTGTGAGCAGGGAGCTTGGGAACGCTGGTCAGGCAGAGGTGCTCTCCCGTCAGGGCCCATCACGGCTAGTGCATAAGGAAGCAAGGCTAGAGGTGTTTCCAGCTAGAAGTCACACCACCTTTGCAACCCAGGCACATGAGGGCAGTTCAGTGGCAGCAGAAAATAGGGCTTCAGGTTTCATTTGGGGGTTGTAAACAGAAAAGAAAATACTGTGTAAGAAAAAATATTTATTCAGACACAGCTGGAAGAAAATGAATCTCCTCTTCCTACATAGGGTCCTTGAACACCTTGCTGGCACATTGGCACCACGAACACCTATTAAACAGCCTCCTGTGCAGTGGGTTTGGGACACATCCATCCATTACCAAACATCCTTAGTTTGAGTAAGGGCAGGAATAGAACCCAGGTATCCCTTTGTTTTTTTGATTTGGGTGGTTAGGGGCTTTTTTAAGTCTTATGCCAATAACCTCCAAAATGGTCTCTTCCCTAAGGAAAGGTCTGAGAGTTTTGAGACCATCAGTTATTGGCAGAAGACTTTACAAATTTTCCTTCTATATTTGGCTACTTCAAAGAGTCTTTGTATGACCTTAGCCAAGTCGTGTACGTCTCTCATCATCTTGTGTCCTGATTGATGCTTTTCTTTTAGCTTGGACAAATACAGTCTTGGCAATTCCTATTGATTCAAAATGCTGTTGAAAAGATCTCAACCACCAGTTTGGCCCCTTTGTGCTTCCCTCTGTTACCATCCCCTGTCTACCTCCTGTGTATCACCCCTAACACAAACAATTTTTTTTCATTCCAAACCTTTTGTTGACTGTCAGACTAAACTGAGATAAGCTAAGGTCTAATTACACTGTTTATTTTAGATGCACCCAGTTCCAACCAATCACACTCAAATTATTACAGAAAGCTGCAGGTTTATTTAAGTAGAAATTAAGCCATACAGTTAACATTTCTATTATGAGGACTCTTTCAAACAACTTGGTATTAGGCTGTTAGCACTTTTATATTCATAGCCTCTTTGGCCTGGAAGAACAAGATGATTAACATATGTAAAAGCTCCAAATGATCAGCATCTTTGATGCTGATCCAAAGAACCTCCAAAGAGCCATTCCTCAGACATGTCCTTTTATAACCCAAACCATTTAATTTACATATTTATTTACATATGTCCCACAACACTTTAAAAGTTTCTCGTTCCATTGGTTCAATAGCAATTCATTTACATTTATCTCACTTCCACATTTGTAACATCATTAGAGTCACAATGAGCTTAAAATACTGTAACAAAATCCTTGGTGTTGGAACAGCCCCACCTCAGAAATGTCTTATTAAAATTCCTCATCACCCAGTCTCAAAACATCTTCTAATCATATTCCAGTGCAACAAATTAGCAAATCGCAAGGTTGTAGCACACGTTATCCAATTAAATGAAAACTAAGGACTTTATCTCTGTCAAAGACAAATTATTCCAACTCCTGCTCTCAGCCAACTTGGCCTCTCACTTCTGGTCTCTTTATACCACCACGGCTACCAAGAATCGTCCTACGAGTAGTAACGACACATTGCTCTAAGGGCAGTGCCAAAGCCAGTTTCCCAAATGTCCTGTTGTCCCTCGCCTCCCACGGACTGTCTGGACCCCTCCAGGGATGACCATGGCCCCATGTCTGTTTTTAGAACACCCACCGTAACGGGGTCCTGATCTGTGAGCGGGGCTTCAAGGTGCTACAAGATGGTTAGTAATCCTTTACTTTTTTAGTTCTCTGTCCCTAAAATAGTCCTCATCTTTTGTCAGTCTTTCTGATTTATTTGACAAGCTCTCTGGGGAGATTTTATTTAGAAGTCAGCCCAAAGGGGCCCCGAACTCTCCAGGGGACATAGGTGATATTCTTTCCTTAATCGTCATGATCACCACCATCGCAGATCCTTTCACGCTACACCCCAATCTAACTGTCAAATGCAGCCGTTATTTTTGGAGTCATTTCGCACTTCTAAGGTGATTAAATGGCTTTCATCATTTTGGCAGTCTGTAATTTTGCTACCATACAAGGACAAAGTTTCCCAGGAACTGGAAAGCTACTCAAGAGCCTTCTTCTCATTTTCCAAAGCTAACAGTGTCACTGACAAAGGCATTCACAGATCTTCTATGCAATGGGCTAGAATTAACAAAGGGGGTGAGTCATTTTTCATTTGCAGAATTTTAATGACTATCAACAGCATTTGCATTCGTTATTCCTTCATGACATACCAAAGAGCTGGGAAAATTTTTGCACTTAGAAAACTGCATCACTGCAATACTAGTTATGTCAGGGCCTTAATATTTATTTGAATTATTCTTGGCATGTATTTTCTTCCTAGAGCACTATGGAGCATATAATTATTGGAGTAAATATATTTCCCCACATGCATGTTTCCATAAAACAGTGTAAATATACTGCAGAACTGATCATCTCTATAACATAAATATTTTCCAAATGATCATATGATTTCATGAGTAGCATTTTCTTTCATTTTTAATTGAGTAACTGTGGTGTTTGTGAATCTATGTCAGAGTGAAAATCCATACCCAGGATTTTCAAAAGGAGTAAAGGACTTGGAATATCTCATTTTCTTTTTTTTTTCTTTTTTTTTTGGGGGGGGGGGGATTTGGCATATCTCCATGTAAGAAATTTCAGAGTAGTAGGTACCTCAAATCAGGCACTTCCAATATGTCTCCAATTACACATGTGAGAAGTGAGAAATGCTCTATCCAGAGCTATTTCTGAAAAGTCACAGCAATCAGCTGAATACTGGAGGCAAGATTACTATGAGGTTTCCCCCACATGCTCAACAACCCCAGCTTAGAGAGGCTGCTCGTAAGAGTTCAGTCCTGACAGCCAATTCAGTTGTTGGTTTCCCTAGTGAGAATGATGACAAATGAGTCAATTCATGCCAAGCAAGACAACACCTTTTCTGATTTAGATTTTCCATCAATAAGAAGAGCTCAGAGAGCACTAAGTTGTGCCAGTCAGGTCAACGACAGATTCCAGAGTGTTCTGATTTTTCATTATTTGATAAAATGGATAAACCTCATCCAATACCTGGCTAGCAGTAGGTTAAAACCCTCTCCAAAGGAATTAAACACTTATGCTCTCACGTCTGTGACTGAAGACAAATACAGACCCCTACGAGGGGCTCATATTCAACCAGCTAGTCAAACTGGACTAACTTCCTGAACAGAAAATACCAAAGAGCTTCCCACAAATCTCCCAGAAGTTAACAAACAAAGGCAAGGGTGGGGAATGATCAAGAGAGGCAGGAACTTAGGGGGTAGCATCATGCAGTGTGGCATGTTTTTAACTTACACGCTGGAGAGTGACTGCTGTCATCTGCCCCACACATGCAAGCATCACTAGGTGCCCACACTCAGTCCTGGGTGTAACCAGGGAATCTACACTTTTTTCTGGCATTGTGAGCTGAATGCAAGCTCTGAGCTTGCCCAGGCTTCTCTAGGGGCTGATGTGACGTACGCCCTGTCATCCCGCGTAGTGCGGCAGGCAGGTATGGCAGAAAGGGCCGTGGTGAAACTGGTCCGTGGGCTGAGTCCGACCAGCCGACTGCCACTTCCACTCCCCAAATCTCAGCAGTCCGCAGAGACAGGGAGCACGAAACCAGGACTAGGAGCTACACGTGTCTCTGTACCTTAAAGGGAACCCTGATAGATTGGTTTATTTATCTTTATGTCTGACGGCAGGAAAGCATGAACTTTTACTGATAGAAGGCTTATTTTTCTTTGGTTTCAATTCTAGTCGTAACAGTGCTTTTCTTTTATGTTGGAAAATGCCTCGCAGTGCAGATTTTCAGCATAATAAAGCTGAGCTACAGAACTGACCTGTCACAGATCATTGCAAATCTGGCCCTTATTTTAAGCCCGTCGCAAAACAGTGAAAGACTCCATATTTTATCTTTTATCCTTTCAACCACAGATATAATTTATTTCCTTTTTTGATAGGACAGTGAGCCCAAGCATCAGTAAGAGAAAGCGGAGGTACCATTTAAAACAGTTTTGGGAATCTATAATCCCTAGGCCAATGCAAGCCATGTTTTATATGATATTTACTCTCCCTTGAATTCCTGATCTTGAGGGTCTACATTCTGTTGACATTCCTCTACTAATTAGAGAGACATTTTACAGTACCAAAGAGACATTCCTTCCCTTTCAGTCCCAGACCTAAGAATTCCCTTATTTCTCATTCTTATTTGATCAACAGGTAAAGCAATGACAAATTGGTCATTTACAATTCTCTGGATGAAACCCACAGCACAGTGTGTCTCTAATGAAGCTAGTCTAATGTGTCATGAATTTCTGATGCTATCTTTCAGAAACACTTGCAATGCAAAGCTTGTATGAAACAATGTACCTACAAAGCTATATTTTACAGTCTGCCTCCTCATAGGGGACTCAAACACACATGTGAAAAAGCACTTACAGTAGTTATGTCTATTGAAAAAGGAACTTTCCAATTTTCAGTTATGTTAATACAAAACCTAATGTCCTGTGGAAGCTGATGTGAGTTGTGCATGCATGAATTATTATCGATTTTCTTGCAAAGACTTATCTCTGGACTACAAACAGTCTGAACATAAAAGTTAAGGTGAAATACTCTCTAAACTGTGTTACACAAAAGGAAGCTATTTCCATTCTTCTGTGGGTAAACTGACGGATATTGCTATGATATCTAGTTAATCCTTTCTGGATGAGTATTAGATTTTTCTTGGCACAGCATCTTGCACTGGTAAAAAGAAAAAAAAAGAAAGAAAAAATGCTGTTGCCAAGGCATTAAGCAGGAAAATGTTGAATGCTATTCTTGTAAAAGTAGCTCAAATAAACTATCAATGCACAGGATAAAGTATAAAATTCATGAGTCAGGATAAGCCATTATATCTGCAGGGCTTAGTGGGGAGCCCCGCACCGCACCCGGGCTCTGTCGGGAGCGCTGGGAGAGCCCTCCTCTTGGAGATGCTCCCGTGCGAGCTACCTTCCAGGATCGTGGCTTCATGTTTTGGTGGTGACTCAGAGTTTAAGCTTGTCAGAAAATAATTATTCCGCCTACCCAGGGAAAACATTGATCTTTACATGAAAACCTCTAAACTGTACACTTTTATACATCATGTACACTAAACCAGAGATTAATAAATGATGCTACAGTGCAATAAATGATGCTTCACAGGCATTTCTATGCTGCTTTCATTGTGTTTTCATTCTCCCATGTTGGGTATGTTCAGTGGGTGGACTATATTTCCCCAAGTGCACTGTAATTTCATTTCTTGGCAGTTTTCCATGGTTCATCATGGGACTTCCCAGCTGAAGTGCATCAAGAGTTTTCTGCCCAAGTGAGGAGTCCAGACCAAACAAAATGCAGATACTTGAAAGGAGAGAAGAAGAATGTCGTGATCTAGGATAAATGCATTTATGCCAAGTTTACCCAGTTCTAATTTGTGAATATAAAGTTTGCCTATTTTGCTGTCTGACACCCCAGAAAAGGGTGTTTCCTACTCTTTATTCACCACTGCTCCATCAGGAAATGCTGCAGTTAGGGAGAAGGACTTTGTCCTCAGAGTGTGAATGCTAATAGGGAACTTCATTTTGCACTATTTGCACCCTGAATGGAAAAATCGGTTTCTAAACTAGCTGGCCAGAGAGGGAAGATACGGAAACAGCAACCACACCAGAGAAAGCACAGCGAAGACTGTAGTTTCTGATTTCAGGTTCAGAACAATTCTGTTGGTTTGGTGAACTTACTAATCATGTGCACTGATATAAATGAAATCAAAAGAGGGCTTGGAGTTAATATACAGGCTGTACTGATCCCACATAGCTGTCATTGTTTTGTTTTTCCTCTCATATCACAAAGGCAAGTAACTGCATAGGATCCCCAATTACACTATCTTCTATTCACTACAAGGAAAATGAATTCATCCTGATCACTCCAGTAAACACTAAACCTGCTAAGGCACATATTTAATCAAATAATTAGGAGGGGTGCAGGGGAAATGTGTGCTGAAAAGATAATGTTGCTCTTTAAAGGATTCATTATTGGTTATTACGTTTTACATAGAATGTCATTTTCTTTACCAGTTAAAGAAAAGGTGAAGGAAGAAAAACAAAGTCCTACAGACTAAACGCTTCAGCTCCATCTAAATTATAGACTGCTAAGAACATGCCTGAAATTGGAGGTCCCACCTTTCAAAGAAGCACTGCCATTATGTTGCTAACATGGCGTTATCTGATTTTTTTTTTTTTTTTTTTTTTTGCACGTTATTCACTACATTCAAGCACTTGAGCAAAGAAATACATTGGTGTTCTGGTGAAGCATTTATATCTCACAACGCAAAAGAGCAGCATCCTCAGCCCGCTCACCAAGCATGTCGAACCGGCAGGAGCATGCAATGCCATTAGAGCCCCGAAGACAACGACGTATATCACCGTCCTACACGGGCACGCACTGGCGATGGGCGAGATTTGCTTCAGCGCCACGGCGCAGTGCGGGCCTGAGCCCCAGGGGCTCGGTGCTTGCTTCCCACAGGCCCACGTGCGCAGCGTTAACGAAGCAACCCCCGGTGCTCCCCGGGCCGCGTGGTGTCGGCAAGGGGAGTCCATGGGGACCAAGCGTTTGGATCTGGCGTGTCCTCATCCCGTACAGCCTCCCCCTGCCCTTGCTTTACTGCAAAGGGAGCGTGCAAGTGCTGGGCAAAGACCAAATAAAGGTGGTAAGAGCAAAGTGAAAGGGCAGAAAGTGAGGCAGAAAGGAGGGAGATACAGCAACAGAGGGTCTAAAATGCTGATTCTCACCCTCAAGCCAGCATAACGCCAGGCTGTTCGCTGCGGTCGTTCTGACCTACCATGTCATAAATTAAAGGATAACTCAATCCACAAAACCTCCAAAAATTGTTCCCCTGCCTCACAGCAAGTTTCACTTCACCCTCAGCTGAGGAGTATTTTAAAGCCCAAAGACTGGCAAATAGTTAAAAACCACCTATTGAAAAGCATCTGCTGCTGGTTCTGCTGTTAGTATTGAGATTTCCTGTCAGCCTTCACAGAAATTCTTTGGGAGTCTGACAGGATTAAGGGGATTAATACATTAAAGCATTATTACAGCTTTCACAGGGGATTTTCAAAGACTTTACACTGTGATCTATTTGTCCTGTTACATAAAATGAGCATTAATAGGCCGATTGAAAAGAATCACTGCAATCAATAACCTTAATTTTTGTAAACATATTCTGCTATCAGAATGAGATGTTGAGGTCACCAGCCCTCCCACCGTGTGTTACTTAAATTAAGCTGCATGAACGTATTTTCAGTGTATGCCAAAGGTTGGTCTGGGTGTTACAACCTACTCTTGACAGGTAGAAATTTGTTAACACTGAATCACCGACTGACTCCTCAACCCCTATTGTGTCCTGGCTGACTCATCACATGTATTGTGCATTGCCCGCTATTCAGAGAGCTCGCTGCGCCTGTATTGCCAAATGGCTTGACTCAGAGGACAGCATTTTTACCTTAATTAAATGTTCGCGTGGAGATGGGTGGCTGTCAGTTGCTGGGATGCTGCCACTGTCCTGCTGGAGACCATCTTCTTGCAGCCATCAGGCTGCCAGTGAGCACTGCCCAAACGCTGCGCTTCCCTGCATAATCCCCCACTCCTGGCTGCCCTTCGCGATGTCACCTCATACGGTGGTCACCTGGATGACTACTCAAAAGCGAGGTAACCACCATGCCCACATCCTCCAGCAAGTCAACTCACTGCTAATTTATCTGGGGATCTTAAGCACATCCTCCCTTGCATTCCTGTAGAAACAATTTTGCATTCTCCCAGCACATAAACTCTGGCATTGGAGAGAAAACTTCCCTTCAAAAATTTTCACGGGAAGCTTGCAAGGAAAAGGGCATAGCCTCACCCTTCTTTTCTCTTTCTCTGGCACCAGTTATTGGAGTGACTGCTTTACATAGCTCTCTAAAATATTTAGGCATAGAGAGGCAGATCCTCATCTGGCACAAATCAGCTCAGATCAGTACAGGTGAGGATCAAGACAGCATTTTCCACAAAGACACCATCTAAATTAGAAGGGCACTATGTCTAAATAGAGTCTCAGCTGTAAAAAGGGGTCTGGAGTCCAAAGCTTTTCTTTTGCCCTGTACTTTCGAGAAAATACAGAAGGTGTAGTCTTTGCTTATACCATGTTTCAGGCTTTCAGACAGTACTTAACTAGCCCTAACTAAACTACCATCCACATCATTCATAAACATTAATGGATCCGGGAACATCTAAATTAGGAAAAGAAACACTAGCTTTGGCTTTCAGATCAGGACCTAAGTACAGGAAGATTACAGCTAAGAATTTTATTTTTTTAAGCCAAAATAGGTATCACAGTCTCAGTGAAATATGATATCTATTGTGCATCTAATTTCCCTAGGCTGTTCTGAAAATCCAGACACTAAGAAATCTCTGAAACACTGAGCTGGGGTCATTGACCTCACACCCATTATCTCCTCAAAGTGGCTACTTAGCTATTGTGTCTAGTCACAATTAAGAGGTATTAATGAGCTACTTGTATTAGCGCAACGTATATTACTGGAGAAGTGTGATTGTCAAGATTTCTGTTGCTATGAAATACAAGGTTGGCGATGTGTAAAAGGCTTCACGCTGAGATTTCAGCATTGCCACACCAGGCAGAAAAGAGTATGTTGTCTTACAATAGGTTAACAACTCGTTAAGGGGTTATTTAAGCACTGAGGCAGCTGGTAGTCAGGTGGGTGGAGGGTTAAAACTGATCTGAAGTCATTAGGAATCAAAGATACCATGTGGGGAGAGACTGCAGTTGGAATGGAGTATCAGGCAGGACTTTTTATCGTTTTTTAAAAAAACTTGTATATCCAAATCAACATCCTCTCCCCTGACAGAGATCTAAGAGTATGGGCTTTGCCTAAGAACAGGAGACACAGGCACATGATTAAGTAGGTATTGCAAATGGCTTGCCAGCTGGATAATGGAGAAGCAGAGAAGCCTCCTGGATCTGATCTAAGCATAGGTAAATAGAAACATAGATTTTATTTTTTATTTCTCTCCCCCTTTCTCCACAATAGTGTAACCATGCTACCTGTGTCTTTATTTTGCAAAATATTTTTTTCTATTTATGTTTACTTTATTTATATATACATATATATATATATATATATATATATATATATGTAGGGCCCATCTCTCGGCTCTAGTCTCAGTTCAGGTCTCCAAACTATCCAGACCGCAGATGCAGCAGGTTGCATCTGCGATAAGAGGTAGGAGCTGGTGCAGGAGGTGGTAATGCAGGGGGCTACTGGGGGGAGACATTAGCTGGGACTGCTTCTTGGCTTGGGGAATTCTGTAATGCCAAATCCCTCTAGCTTTTCCTGAGCCACAAAAACTAATAAGAACGGACAGTCACGAGAAGTAAACTGCCATATTTTTGCTGGATTCAATAGGAATGACAGTTTGCACATGTCAGGAAACCTTTTCCAAGTGCTTATAGAGGCTTAAGAGAAGGGAAAATAGAACATGCAGAAAAACTCAGAGGCCAAGAAAAGCTTTCCAAAATTTCCCCATCCCCTTATCTCACCCTTCCTCCACTAAACCAAAGTGAATTGCAACGCTTGACATAAACAAATGGTTAAAAAAGCAGCTCTAGCAAGTGGCTGCTGCTATTCCTCTTAGTATTGAGATCTCCTGTCAACCCCTTTACAGAAATACTTGGGTGGTTTGACAGGATTAGGAGGATTAATATATTAATGCATTATTACAGCTTTTATAGGAGATTTTCAAAGACTTTAAGAGTGATATCCATTTGTCCTGTTATATAAAACGTACAGTAATTGTCTTAATTGCTCCATTGTGACTAGGTATTGCTGCTTAAATAGAACTGCATGTCTAATTGTGCCGGTTGTTCTCAGGTCTTGCAGCAGTGCAAAACAACAAGGTAAGCCAAACACGGGACTTCTGCTCACCAACGATTTCTCTTGCCACAAATCAGATTCTCTATTGTTTCTCTGAACTGGGTACGGGGTACAAAACTGGTTCTGTACTCCGAAAAAATCCAGTCTGTGCAAAGTGAATAGCGTGCAAAGGTAATTGTGGGCAAAGACTTGTTTTCTTTTGCTCACAAAGTGGACATAAGTTCAAATTTCAAGGAAGCAAATCAGAAAGTCAAGTAAAAAATTCAATCTTGAAAGAAGTACATGTCAGTTTTTTTCCCCTGTGTTTTTTTTTCTTAAAGAATCAAGCATTAAACATACCCCAAAGCTCTTACTCAAATGGCACGCAAAAAGCCGACAAGGGAGCACAACAGGATTTGTACCATGTTCCTTGTCCACAGTCACTGGCCTTCTGCGTGCACGCACACACACACGCGTACACCTCCTCACTGGAGGCCTGGTCAAGTGTTAATTTGTTCACAGTTTTTCATAACTAATATGATCCAGTGCTCCCGTGATGGCAAATGAAGGGGCATGGGATCTATTTCCTTTATTCCCTCAAAGAAGCATGCAAGAAGTGAAATCAGAGAGTGCAGCTGGGTGGATCTCTCTTGGTGTGACATTTGAGAGATGATTACTAATAGATTAACTGTTCAGGTAATTCTCAGTGAAATACTTTTTATACCAGAAAATGCTGATTTCCAATGGAAATATGTGAATATCCATTCACTTCTTTCAGGCAAAGGAGATACAGGTTTACCAGAGACTAGCCCAAGTCTGAGAGCTAGGAAGGTCCCTGGAGGTAGGGAAGAACTCTAATTCCCTTCCCAATAGAGACAGATCCAGAAGGATGTAAGCATGGGTCAGTCTACATCCCAGAAGTGAGTGCCCTAACCCCCTGGACAAGGCAGTCCTGCCTGTTGCAGCCTTTCCAATTTATATACCTAATTATATTTTAACTGGACCAAAGAGCATCCTGGATCTAACAGGGAGTCAGATGCAGTCTCCCATCTCTTGGATGAATGCTTTAACTACACACATCTCACTCACTCTCATTTCAAAGCCTCGAGGGGGGGGTTCCTGAACTAAGTGCTTGTTTTAAGGGAAGCCTAAGTTACTGGAAGAAATAGCTGGTGCACAAGAACACAAGAATAACTGGATTTTGGTCTATTCAGTCTAGTATTTTGCCTCTGTCAGAAACTGTGACCATGTGGTTCAGAGAAAAAATGCAAGAATATTTAGAGTAGATAAATGAGAAACAATCTGCTCTTCAGGAGATTCTCTTCTCAACTTTCAAGCAGCTTAAACTGCAAAGAATGGGAACTGGTGTCCTTTCTCAAACTTTCCCTGTATCTCCAGGATACTGAGGGTATTCAGTCCCTGTCCCACCCCCCAGACAGATCCAAGGCCACGTGCAGAGGAGACTGGCGGCATTGCCCCTGGCCGCACGCTTTGCAGCCTACAAGCCAGCCCATAGGCAACACAAGGCACAGGGTCTTGGCAGGAACTTTGGCTGTCTGAATTGGACCAAAAAGCCCACATCACACACGTGGTGTCCACACAGTTACCACTTTCTCACTTTAGAGAACAAATATTTGATTAAAACAAAGAAACAATTATAGAACATCTTTTCAATGGAGAGAGCACCTTGCTTTTCAGAGATTTCAGAGCAGTTAGAAAAACAGGCAAATATTATGAAATGGTCCCAAAAAATCTACCTGGAGTTTTTTTATTCCCATTATTTCTCAGGTTCTCTTGCACACTTGATTTCGCCTGACTAATGAATCAACTGTATTTCTAAAATGTATTTCACAGAAATCCAAATAAAAGTTTGTGGACAGTGTGGACAGTAAAAGGGCAGGAAAAAGAGTGAGGTCTGCTATATTGGAAGAAGAATTTATCAGCAAGGAAATAAAAGAGACTTAGAGCGAGGAAGAAGTCTGATCTAATCTGCTGAGGTCCTCTGTCAGACTGTGACATCCCCTTCTATAAAGACAGCAGATTCTTGTTTCAAAAGCGTACAAGATCACTGCACGGGCAATTGATGCTATCCCCTGTGAAAGTCATTCTGCAGTTAGGCAACAAACAGCATCTCACTGATTTCTTTCCCCCCAGATTTGCTGCAATGGAAATTGTATTTCTCAGTGTACCTTCTACAACTGAATTATTCTTTGAGTTATTATCCATTCCATAGGGTACATTGAAGTCACTCTCACAACAGCTCCCCATTTGAACTCTCTTGGATTGCTTTGGTCTTTGGAAAGCACGGGTAATATCTGCTGCAAACACAAGCTTTTTTCTCTCACCATTTTCTTTAACATTTAACAGGAGAGGGGAATATTTGTTTCCTGTGCTGGGCTGGAAGGTGTCCACAGGAGCCGTGCTCAACAGCCCTCTCCACAGTCTATTTAAATATCTGTATCTGCTTTAAGCCGATAGAATCCAGCCATGGTAATGAGTTTGCCCCCTGTGTGTGACTTTATTAGCACTCGACTTTGTAAAGACAGGAGATGGATTTGCCCAAATTTGACTTGAGGCAAAGGCTTAAAAATCTGTCACTAGAACACAGGAATAGGGGGAAATATATATATATATCTCAATGGACTGTTTGCATTTCTTCTCATTGTGGGCTTAAAAAAATACTACTCTGTGGGTTTCAATCCTGTTAATAAACTGTCGGGTCTGGACGAAAGAATTATATAAAGTACAGTAAGTGAAAAAAGGAGAAGAAAATCACAGAAATTAAAGAGAAATCTTTGCCCTAATGTGATTTGTGACTCCATTGTAACAGAATAAACTGTGTGTAGATATTAACAATTCATTTCCATAACCAACTCCAACCAGGCAATTCAGATAAGTACATTCACTCCTGGAAAGCAGGGAGGATTCATTTTAACCTATTAGCAACCTTCCTTTCAGAGATGTCCTTGTCTACTTTCTTCCATTGCCAAATAAAGCAATTTATTGGTCAAGAAAATAACTTACTGCATGGCAGGACATTTAATTTTCAAAGCTTCAAGGTCCAATCAAGACATTGGTCTTGTTCTATATACACCAAAAAAGAAAGACAGCCATAGTAACCCAAATGAAAAAGAAGCGCAATGCAAAGGAGGTATGGCCTGTTGTCTCTGTTTGAGAGATGAGAAACTGAGGCACAGCGTTAATTGTCTTGCACAAACCTTCACGGGAATTTTTTTGAGAAGAATAAGAAGTATCTGATCTGACACTGTCTGAGAGGCCTCCATTGCCGCCTCCTATTTTTCTTACATCCTTCATCCTTGTAGCTAGGTATCAATGACAAGCTAATAAAACTTGCCACTGTTTAAGACACTTCATACACATTTACCACACAATGCAGGTATGTATTTTTCTTGCCTTCTACTTGCAAGCAAACAGAGAGAAAGGTAAATGACTTGTCTGAAGTCAAAGAAAAAAACTCTCAGTCATAATAAGCCATGAGCAGTGGCTGATCCCCAAATCCTCTGTTTAAGCCCGACTAGCCCACAGCACTGTGCCGTGAAGGTTGCTCTTTACTTACGTTGTCCCTGGTCATAGTTAAAAAGAATAGTTTTGTAATTCTCTACTGAGCAGTAAAATAAAAGGCAGTCAGATTCCCATATCCTCCTTTTACTGGTATAGGTAAAGCTGGCTTTGTCTCCATGCATTACTCAGGTCTAATTAGAATCGTAAAGGATTTTCATGACTTTGTAGTTTTCCCTGCTCAAAAGTAAATCCATCCTTAATACCATGGAGAACACATTCTGAGAAAGTCAGAGAGAAGAGAGAATTAAAGGAAAGCCCGAGCGAAGATACGGGAGAGGATGCCAGGTACAATCACTGAAGCAAATAAAGTGAATTAGTTCGAGAGGCAGCTAACCATTCTGCTGAGAAAAGAAATTGGGGATGGAATGGCAAAGCAGGGAGATCTGACTGGTGATATAAAACTAACAGAGATGGGATTAGGGAGTTCAGCAGCCACATGTTTTGTTCCCATTTACATGGGCATGAGATCCAGGTGACCAACTTGACATGAGAGTTCATTGTACACTATTTGTCTTGGTGTAACAAAGAGCAGAATTTGGCCTCCTTTTTGTTATGAAGTCCCCAATCTGTCATGAAAGAGTGGATTTTTTTCCTCTTCTGCCAGCCGTAAAGTGAATGATGGGTCGATTGAAGGTCTAAACCACAGAAAATAAATTTTCCAAAGCCACTCAATTCCTATTCATTTATGCACAATAGTAACACGCTTGTTTTCTAGCACATCTGGGATCACTTTGTTGCCTAGATGTCCTGCTTTCCACCACAGTCATCCACTCCTTGCACTTCCCGGTGGTCAGGCACCTTGATGGACCAGCCGGTAGGACAGTCGGGAGGGAGAGCATGACAGTTCAACCACAGCTCCTGTGATTTCCTGTCAATGAGATCCTGCATATAAAGAAGCAAGTGATGATGCCACCAAGATTTGGGCCCTGAAATTACCACTGGCCTTAGCAAAAAGGCATAACATCTTCCTGTGGGCAGTGTAGCAGTCATGGCACATAATTTTTCCCATCTGAAGTTCATCCTGTAGAGGACAGAGGTCTTGCCTACTGGTCTGTCATTCACCATCTTTGAAAATGCTATAAGAAACCTTTTGTAGTTGCGCCAGTGTAATTGGGGTGATTCTCAGAGGCAGAATGAAATTTCTTCAGGGTAAATTGAGCTAGTTATGTTCTGGTTCTGTGCTTTGAAAAAACTTCAGCCTAATAGGTGATCTTATCCTCACATATTGATAAAAAAGAAAAGGCTGGACACTTCTAGGAGTGCAGGTCCAGGTCTTGAAGGCAAGAGCGACCACAGATACTCCTTCTGGTTTGCAGTTCAGTTAGATATAGTTTAGTTCATAATAAGGGAAAGTTTCCTATCTGGAGGTAGTGGCCTAGCTTTAACCTTTCGGCTACATCTGAGGCTTTTGCAGAGTATTTAAAGCTTCAGGTAATTTAGAGCTTTTCAAGGCAGCAAGTGTGAACATGATACTAAACAGAGCCCAGACAAAAGACGTGGCAATGTTTTGACAGGCTGCAAAGAGCACAGGATACGTCCTCAGGCACACGGTGCCAAGGAGGCATTGCCTGGCTCCAGCCGAGATGCAATTGCCCTGCTCGGGGCAGGGGGGAGCTGCTCCAACCAGCAAGGCCAGTGCTGCCTGGCAGATGAGATGTCTAAGGCACAATTTCCATGTGACAGCTTTTATAGGAAAATACAGCTTAATGTTGAACTAGATCCAGAGAAATAATAAATAAAACATTAAAAAACATTATTCAGGTTGAGCCAACTGCAATACCCTCATTTCAAAATAGCAAATCAAGCTGTTACAGTTCTCGACTCCTTATTACAAAAACGATGGTTAGCATTTTCTCTCGGAAAATTCTTATTTTGCAGAAGCTACATTTTTCTACGCAAAAAAATTGTAAAAATACAAATCTAAGCCACCTTGACAGAAAATTCTAAGTTAGTTGGTTACAATTTAATTAACATGGATTAACTACTGTGGCTATACTATACCTTCTGCTAGAAGATGCTCAGTCCCAGAGGAAACTAAAGTCTTTGAAAATCTGGCTTTCACAGGGAGGGCTGAGCATTGCGGGCCTGTCTCTGGATTCCTAGGAATATTAGGTAGCTTAAGCAACCCTAGGCACAAATGAATTTCATTATTATTGCCTCATTTGTAGAAGAACAAAAAAGATTTTTTTATTCTCCCGTAGCAAAGGCAATCCTCAGGGAATGAGGAAAGAGGAGGCCAGAGCACAGCACAGAGTGGTCTTGACCAGAGTCTCCTCCGCTGGCTGCTTTTCCATCACACTCAAAAGAGCGGCGATGCCAGATGAGCGGCAGAGGCAGATGATGGAAAAGCAGCCACCGGAGGAGACCCGGGTCAAGACCACTCTGCTGCTGCTTTTCTCCCTCCCCATTTTCCATCACCTCTATCCCTTTCTTGCCCTGCTCCTGGAGGGGGTAATTTTCAGAGCAGTGTTGGAGAAGTGGCTTGTTGAAAACCCACTTGTTCACTTCCCTGGCAGCTTTGCTGGCACCCGTTCCTCTCTATCCAGAGGGAGAAAGCACAAAGGGAAGCAAATAATGGGGTCGAGTTCATCTCTATTCTTCCTTCAGCTCTACTCACAGACCACTGTTTATTTATTTATTTTATTTATTGCACATCCATGCCCTGTGACTGAACTCCTGTAATTGAATTGCCTGTATCCATGGAGACCCAGGGGAAGGAAGGAGGAGAAAGAGAAAAAGAAAGAGAGAAAGAGAAAAAGAAAAAGAAAAAGAAAAAAAGAAAAAGAAAAAGAAAGAAAAAGAAAAAGAAAAAAGCCCAAACTTTGAAAGGGATTCCCAGATCTTCATCAATAAAGCAGGGCTATTAATTCCAGAGGAAAAGTGCCAGTTTAGCAGTGTGCTCTGGGAATGCTCTTCTGCATCATCCAGAGCAGGCGCAGTGGGGCGAGGCGAGTGCGGTGCACAGGTACCTGGCAGGGAAGGCCCGCAGTCGTCTGGAAGCACTTCGCAGACATCCTCCTTAAATGCCTGTAGTATAAATACATATCATACAAGTACATATACCTGTGTCCAGCCCTCAAAGGCAGCTGCAGCTCACGGTGAGATCATTTCACCCACCACTGGGAGATGATCATGCCTGGGGTAAAACAGGCAGCTATGCATAATGATGGAGTGCAGAAGCAGCAAGGCGTGGTACGTGTGAGCACTTTGATTTCCCCAGACAACTACCAAAGACCCCTATGTAGGCAATTGTCTAGGCAGAGGGCCACTGGCTGAGCACTTTCTGAAACATATTTTCACACTCTCTTTAATACAGCTCAGCGGATGGCTTCATTACACCGCTCTAGAAGTCTCCTGACTGTGTCTATCCCAGGAGGACCCAGGCTCTGGGAGAGCACTTTGTGATTGCCTAGAAATGCACCCTATTTATAACTCTGTCCCTTGTAGCAGAGTATTATTTGCTAGTGAAGTACCCCTTTCCCTGGGAACTCCAACACTCTCCTGCATACACCTAGGTACATATTTTTGTCCTCTCAGTTTTCTCACTCACTGAGCCACAGATAATTATTGAGCTGGGAATGATAAAAGACAAGACAGTTAATAAAATAAAGGAAAACAAGAACAAAAATACGACCAGTTTGTGCCTTAGCCAAAGTCCATCAGTGCCTCAGAGCCTGTGGACAAGCCTGGCTGTCTTGAAAATGCCCTCGTCTATCCTTCATAGTGACAGGAAAGGAATAGTCCACCTACGGGTTTAAGGCCCCCTCAAGCCCTCATATTTGTGTGGATTCTTCCAATTTCTTCCCCTTTGTGGAGTCAGCTGAACTAGTCCCTTAAAGTTATATCAGACTGAGTCCTGGGGAGACCTTGTGCAGGAGAGATGCTGAGAAAGTGTTGCATCCGCTGTCTGAGGATGGGGTACAAGGATGGGCCCATGCAGATGTGGGTCTCAGATGCTTCCCACTGAATCAGACCTAGAGTGGCTTGACCTGGACCAAGGACAAAGACCACTATGTGGGCACAAAGTGATCTTCAAATAGCCAAGATTTAGGTGGCTCAGGTTGGACTCTGCGGATTCAGGGCCAATTAGCTGGTGATTCTCTGTTCAGCCAAGGCCTCCACAAAACAGAGAGTGTGAATCAAGCTTCCACAAAATAGAGAGTGTGATTCGAAGAGGGGAAACTTGTGGCCTGGAAGGTTCTTGATGAGTGGGCGCTCTATGAATCTTTCTCAGGTTCCCAGCCATTTTCCCCAGGTTTAATATCCAGTCAATACCAATGGTTACAATCAGCATGGGAGGGAGATATTTCTTCATTTCTAGGTTTGTCACCATTCTTGGTAATTCCTTTCTTCACTACTGTAGCCTTTTT
Organism: Dromaius novaehollandiae; assembly: GCF_036370855.1. Lineage (NCBI taxonomy): Eukaryota > Metazoa > Chordata > Aves > Casuariiformes > Dromaiidae > Dromaius > Dromaius novaehollandiae. The sequence continues at coordinate 6,804,025 of NC_088117.1, forward strand.
TAATATTCGGGCAACACTTCTATCTCACAAAACTGTGGCTCCAACAGAAATATGTGGAGTTACTGATTCTTCCTCTGTAGACAGTGGAGTTTAAAGTGGAAGAGAGCGATAGGACAGGGAGGAACCACTTTCCCTCACATGCTCTGTTTCTCTGGCAGTAAATAGAACTGCTGCTGTTCACATCTTCAGGCTATCTTGGTTATTTACCCCTGCTCCCCACCTCTGTTGGTCAGGGTGTCTGTCTTGTCACCTCTGGAGAGACACAATCAGACCAGCCCTCCAGCAGCATCACTGGGGACACACTTATCAGCACTTCTGCTAAAACTGTTTGCTCGCTTTTTGTAAAAACGTCACTGTCCCCTGGTCAGTCAATGTTTCTGGGTACACTCATTCCTGCAATGGCAATCTCAAAGCCACGTAGCCTGTGAGTAAATCTGGACTGCATTCAAGTAAGTCCTCTGGTAATGTAAAGCAGCACCACTCCATTACAAATCCTTGTTTGTTCTGCCCATTGTTCCACAAGATTCATTGTGCTCCTAATCCAGCAACGGAGAGATGGAGGGGGAGTGAAAGGGAGAGAGAGAAGGAGCTTGGGAGGGGGAGGAGACAGATGAAGGGCGATGCTGTGAATTGCAACGTGAAGATGATTTCTACCCTTTATTGTTCGTTGCATTTGCCATCAACAGAGGCTATTACTTGGGTCTTAGATTACTTCCAAATCCAAGCACAAATGACTCAGTGTTGTAATATAGTACAAAGTGTTCATACCTGATAAATCCTGCTTGGCTAAAGTACCTGGCTCAGCTGAAAGCATGCCAGCATATGGAGAGCAATTAGTCAAAGTGCCTTCTCTGACCAATCATGTACACAGGACCTAAGAAAGTGTTTGTGACAAAGAAGTCCTCTGGGTGGTTTCTGCTCCTGTCAGCTATAGCCATGGGTGCAATGTGGACTCTGGATTCTTCAGCATTTTCATAGTGTTGCCAGTCTAGATTGAAAGAGAGAAGACTCTGTTCCCTGCATCTGTTCACAGGCTCCTACGTACCCAATCAACATAACACACAGAAATATCCATATATGAATGCAGTGACATATATTCCCAGTACATCTAGTGTACATCTGCATCCTAAACAGATTTTTGACTTTGCAGTATGTATCACAAAACGAATCATGTACAATAACACAACAATGCCCAAAAGGTACAGGTTCACAATAGAAGACCATCATTAATGTCCCATGTGTTTCTGGGTTCCCAAACGTCCTGTGTTTTAAATTCCCCAGCATGCTACAAAGAGTTGGGATAATCTGTGTTTAGATGTGCAGTATTCACATGCACTATCAAATCACAAGGCTTCCAGGGGCAGATTCACACCTCAGTGCTGTAATGCCTAAAAAACCAAGTGCTTAGAAACAGGAGTTTTAGATGTTAAAAATCTGGCCCCTGTATTATGCCAGTACTTCCCACACCCAGCCTTGGAGGGCAGAGGCTGAGCAGAACACTTTTTTTGTAAGCTTAGGATAGGATCAATTTCTTGGCTTAATTCTATACACGCTGTCTCCACAGTTGTCTTGTTTCCTATTTTGCAAGACTAAGGTACAGTTTCCATGAAGAAACAAGTTGTATTTGTATACAAACACACACCACACAACACATGTGCATATTGGCATTCAGGTCTTTACGCCTCCCTGTCAATAAATGTGCAGCAGAGAACCACACTTAGAGCTACCGGCATTCAGCACAGCAGATCTCCATCCCAGCCCTGCACAAGGCAAATGGTTGATGGATTTCATAGACATCTCATTCAGGTTGCATGTAGCCAGGCTACATGTATGTGGCTGCATACATGTTTGTACTCTCTGCAGTCATGCCGACTTGTGAGGCAGGGAATTACATGGCATGCACAGATGCACGGCCCGTAATACATGCACATCTACCAGCCTGACATTCACATGCGCACCAGTATTTCAGACTATTTTTCAGGCTGTACAGCTTGACATAAAAATCTAAGATAAATGCACATAAAATCCATCCATAAAAAAATGCAAGATGCAAGCCCATACTTTCCCTCTCACATGGATCTGCACAAATGGAACATTTTCCCATATAGCTGCAGCAGAAACGAGCTTATGTATATAATGAAGTCCATGGCACATAGGCTTCTAATTGCTTTTGTGAATCCAGCTGTCCACAGACTCAACACCTATATAAAATATCCAGATCACACTAGCTTTTTCTGTCCATAACTCTCCTGATCCCCTCTGTGGAAAGCAAGGCTGCATTAAGAGCTCTCAGGCAGCAGAGCTGATATTGCTGACCAAATTGAAGACATGGCTTTGCAAGATGCTTAAAATCTAGCAAATCTATAGCTAACGTACAAATCTCCAGAGTACTGGCAGGAAAAAAAAAAAAAAGATTCATTTCCAGACCTAGAATCTTGCAATGGATAGCCAGCTAGTTATTTCAAGAATAATCAGCAGCAAATGATCAGTTTAAGGCACTTTCAATCTCTGAGTCACAAAGAAGCTAAATACTTCCACATACCATATCTGAGGGCTTGGAATGGGGTTTTAGGCCACAGAAGGAGCCTTTCAGATTGAACAGCCAGGCATTTGATAGAAAAGCTGCTTCAGCTATCATTTTTATTAAGCTCAAAGGAGAGGTGGGGCAAGGAAAAAGGAAACCTCTATGATCGCAAAATCAGCTTGTAAGACAGAAAAGGAGAAACAGCAGATTAGATGATTTCAGGGTCCAAAGTGGAGAAACCCCTAACTTCCAGTAGTTAGTCTCCTTGCCTACATGCAGAGAAAGAGCAGACAGCATGTGGACACCTTAAGTTTCACTCTGCAATTACTGCCTCTGGCTTGTGTGCACAGGCACTAGGAATCCCCCCCCCCCCCAACCCTTTTTCACCCCAAATCTCTTTTTCAAGGACACCACCTTGCAGTAAGCAGTGTTTGACTAGTGTCAGATTGACCAAGAGGCAATGGAGTTCCCAGGGGTTGGGCGGGGGGGGACTATAATACTCTACAGCGTTTTATCCTTTCACCTAAAGATTGGACGCAATAGCTGGGAGACTGAAAGGAAGTGGAAGGATTTCATGGATAATAACAACGTGTAGCTAAGCAGTGGGTCCTGGTGGCAAAACGATCGAGATGCAAAAATGCAGAAAACCAAAAGGAGTTCAGAGCTGCTGGCTGGGTTTGCTGTACGGTTAGCATTGCACGTGCCAAGGCAAAAGTCATCAGAGTTACAAGGCATTAGTGGATTCCCATAGGGGTCAGGAAGTAATTTCTTTCCATGCGTCGCAAAATTAGTCTAGTGAAAAATGGCTTGGAGGTGGAGGCCTCTGAATTGTCACAGACTGACCACTGCCAAAGGCAGGAGACGGTGCAAAACGGATGGGTGAGCACTGAAGATACGGCAAATCCTGTGCTCCCACTCTGTGCCGAAGCCCGAGCTCTCCTGGTAGGCCCCCCCCAAGGAAAGCGGAGCTCAGCACAATTTCCACACATATTCATATTCAATAATTGATGAGCTCAGTGAGTTCCTAGTGAAGTAACTGCTTCCAGCCATTTCCTTTATTTAAATGTAATTGTTTGTTTAAAACCGTAAAATGAAAGCCCAGAGGGAGCCAGAGAGTTTGACCTACTGTGCCCACTGTAAGAGATCCAGAGCCACAGCAGGGATTTCACCGCTCTGCAACACTGATGCTTTCCAAAAGTTGCTGTTAAGCCCAGAACTGAAGCCCTTCATTCAAACTAAAGGATACTCCGCAGCCTCTTGGCAAATCGGGTTATATAACACCCAATGTAAGCATTCTTGTTCTGTTTATTAAGGTAGACACACTATATATTCACCTGTCTAGTCATCATGTAGCAAGCCCAGCTTACTGTGATCCCGGAGAAATATCTCAGACAAGCAAAGCAGTCGGTTGCATCATGGAGTCATCCAGATCATTTGCTGGAAGCTCTTTGGCTCACCGCTGACAGTATCCCCCTTCCAGCTGCTTTCTGATTCACTGCTTAAACTGTCAAACAAACATCAAAAGGCTCAAAAGAGAGAGTGACTAGAAGGGGAAAAAGAAAACCTCTCCAACAAGCTCTTGTCTCTTCATTCTGGATCCGTTTGCAAAGGCTCGACTCCTTGGTCTGATCCTGGCTTCCCCATATTAAATATGCATCTGTATTTTCACCCAGGAAACAAAAAATGGAAACAAATTGCAAGACTTTTGCCACTGGAGAGGGGAGTGCTTAGTCTGGAGCCCAGAAGAAAAATCTGGGCACTACAGTTTGTAAACCAAGAGCCTCCCTCCGTGCCTGCCTGAAAGTAAAGACACTTTAATGGTGTTCTGAGTGAAGAAGTATGTTCATCTTGTGCACAGCAGTTATTAAGAATGCACAGACATCAAACAGTATTACTAAGGGGGAACGTGGCATTGCGGTTAGAGCACAGGTGAGGACACCTGGGGATGGTCCCAGCTCTTACATGGACCTTCTCCCTGAGTTGTCTCAAGCAAGGCACTGAGCTCATCCGAGCTTTGGTGTTTAATCCTGACCCGTTGTCAGGTGACGAAGGCTGGAAAGCGAAGGACAGTCTAGATAGTGACCCTCCCATTGTAATGAACACCCAAGTCTTGGTATTTGCGCTCCCCAAGCTTCCAGCACCTGCAAAGTTAAAATGAGGCTTGTAAAGAAATATGTTTCCTCACAAGCTTTCCACTGCTTCCTGCTGACACTTCTTCCTGGGCTGGAAATAGCATCAAAGCATCTTCAGTCAGATATTTCAGTCCCTTGGCTTTCAGCTGGAGCTAAGAAATACAAAGTCAGATGAGAGTAGTGCGTAAAAGGAAGGAAGGAGTTTCCTTTCCCCATCTCAGGAGCCTGTTTTGGATTTGGCGTGGGTTAGGTGAAGCAGTGTTACCCACCAAAACGTCACGTCTGCTCAGTGTCGCAGCTGGCCATCTCAGACCTCTCTGTATCCCACCCTGCAGCGGTGACCCTGCTCTTCGGGCTCTCAGGCGTGCGGGAAAGTGAATCGCCTCCCGCCAACCTCCACTGTGGCTCCTATGGGGAAATCCCAGCCCGGTACTCCCCCGCATCCCTCCAGATCTTGGCCAGCCCCACCGCAAATCACCTCGTTGTCTATGAAGCCACCTGGAGCATTTGCCATAGAAACTTCATATTTGTGAGACTTCATTGGGCTGCACTGTATTTCTGGGCTCATTGCCTTCGGACAGGGATTCAGGAGACAGCAGCAGCCCTAGCAGGAAAATCTAGACATATCTGATGAGCCCAAGAGGGTGAAGATGAGGTGTTTGCTTTGGCCCTGATTCTGCAAAGCCAGAGAGGTGTGCTAATTTTCCCATTGCAATTAATTCCACTGCAGCTGTAATAAAGCAGTCCTCAGCACGTAGTTTAACGTTTTTCCTCACCCTCACTCTGCAAAGCAGCTTGACCCTCTTCACATTAATGCTTCCTGCACTCCTTCCTCCATATCTATTACTGAGCATGTTCATAACTGAAATAAAGCCTGGCTGGGAAGGCAGAAGCACATCTGGCTGCAGGATGCTTGTAGCACCTGAGGCAAACCCCGTGTATTGTGTGTGTGTGGTTAAACCTGCGCAGTGTGTGCTTGATAGCTGGGTATCAGCTAGGTATATAGCTATGTAATTATACCGCAATTAAATTTAATAGCTTTGCTAACAGCTCAACTGCAGGAGAGTTTGTCTAAGAATTCTTGTACTGGGATTATTAACCTTTTGATGGCTTCGCACATCTATTTACACTTACATACTGTCCCTTAAAATTATATTTACATTTTATCCAGAGGGTTATAAAAACATTTTTGTTGTGATTATTCTTTTGTAAGTCAGCACCGCTCAGTGCACGACTTACCAAGCAAGGCATGTTGCACAAGGGGGAGGAGCCTTGTGTGCTAACGCCCATGGCAGGAAGGCCTTGGCCCCATGGGCTTGGTGGTGGGCTCAACCCCCCCCCAACAAGAACAGCGAGGAGGATCTAGGGACCGTTATGTTGCCTCAGGAAAAGATATAAGGTGACCCTGAGTCATTGCAGAGGGAGGCAGCAAAAGAAATGGCTGCTGAGATGTGGCGGAAAAGCCTAAGCACATCGAGATCAGCACTCTCCCATCACCTGGTCCGTGCTCTCCCACCGAACGGACTGGGACAAGACAACTGAGGACTTCCATTTTAAGGTCCCATTTTGAAACAAACCTGCGTGCTGGAAACCTGCATGCTGGGCTTACCCTCCAGCAGGAGCACTAGCAGGACCGGTAGGTAGGTTTCCCTTGAACAAGATGCTCTTCTCTCCAGGTAATTGATTGTTCCATTAGGTTCTCCAGGGGCACAGTGAAATATATCTCCGAGTATCAGACTTCCGTGCCGGTTCAGTATACAATGAGTTTCCAGCCTTAGCCTTGCTACGTTTACAGGATTCTATCGATCTCTTTGTTTTAACCTTTTGTACTATGTAAGGTCTGTGTTTAGGCATCCTCATTTCTCTCAATTTATTAAGAACAATGATTTCTGGTTTGCAGATTGGAATCTGGTTAAGCTTTCACTGTGATTTATAAAATCCTATCCCTCCTACCATGCCAGGTTTTGTTTTTCTGTTTTACCTTGTTTTCAGCTTCTTAATGATTTTTAATCAGACAGCAATTAACGATGCAAATAGAAGGAGTGGACGCTGAGGGATTGTTGTACCTACTGTATTACAGTTATTTGGATTTTAATAGTTCTGTCCTCTTTGTTCTTACACAATTTGAAGGCCTATTACGGCAAATGTTTAGAAACACGTTTAACATTAGTCAGTCCACAGGAGCACAGTCAGTGGACATGATATGGTCCAGTGGAGAGAGCTTTGTGTTAGAAGTCATGATGCATTAGCTGTTTATGCAAGAGGTGTTTATGGGCAATGAAAGACATTAACCTTTACCCTGTCGCTGTATTGTATTAAACAAGAAGACAGGTTTCAGGCCTTTGCTACCAAGGCTTCAACTCAGACCCACTGGAACAAGTATTATTCAAAGAAAAAACAAAAACAAAAACAAAAACAAAAAACACCTTCCATAAACTTACTGAAAAAGAAGGGAAAGGAAGTCATCTTTTCACCTTAAAGCTGTTAGTGCTCTTCATTTTTATACATCATTAGTGCGATAGCTTTTAGAGGGTATGAGAGTATTAGGAATGAATCTTTTCATGGAAGAAGAGGAAGACATTTGACGACATGATCTGTTTGATGAGATTATCTTCTTGTAGAAGACACAGCGACATCCAAACCATTCCTTAGCGTATGACTGCCCAGAGTATGGCAGGCCTCACCTCTCATCCTTTAACTCATGCAAACTGTTTTTTCAATGAGCCAAGTGGTAGGGAGCACCTGAAAGACAGAAGGTTTGGTGACCAGCATGCAGCTGTACGTTCTACCTTCCAATTCCACAGCAGGCATGGATGATATTCTCAGTCTTCATATTTGAGGCAAACAAAAGAAAGAATGTCATTTTTCTTTGAGTGCTCTCTTCTAATTGGACCTGTGGAGTTTTGGGAGGCTTTTCTCTGCACCCCTATCTATATAATGCAGTCTTCCATGAAATGGAAAATGATGTGTCAATAAATCATTAGGCAAAATAAATATGCAGATCTTTTAGTGGTGAATGTTGCAAGAAATAAACCTTTTGTAATTGATAATTAATGTCTTCAGGATCAATAATTGGCAGAAGAACCCATAGAGTAAGCCTGGATCATCTATGACTGCTTGGGAATGACTGATGTTTTAAAAACAAGCCTGAGCAGCAGCCAAGTGTATAAATTACGGCTTTAATATAAGATAGGTGCCCAATGGCCTGAAACAAGATCTGCTGGTGGCAGACGCCAGCCATTTGGCATGTTTCATGAGCACTAACACATTCTTTCATCATGTTGAGATAGAGAGAGAGAGGAATGAGTATTTCTCCAGCTTGGGAGCATATCTCACGCAATTCAGGGACAGGCTGTCTTGCTTCTTCCAGTCATTAGTAGTCCTAGGAGGTGCCACAACTAAAATAATGAAGATACCAAATCCATTGAAAGAGGGTGCAGGAGTGGGCCTTTGGGACATATTCCTACATGTGCGCAATTAATTCCAATAGCTGAAGCAGTGATTGCTGCAGCCCACAGAAAGAGCTGGCTGCAGTAGCTCTTTTATATTGTGAATCCAGGGGGGACTGATATACAGAGCAAGTAAAATAATCGAACTCTCCTTTCAAGCTGTGAAATTTGGGGATGAAGCTCGGCCTCATTGCTGAGATTGTCCTGTCCAGTATTTCTGATAATCTCTGTTCTCTGTGTGTGGATGTAGGTGTTAGATGCACTGTAGGTCCATTATATATCGGTTCTACCTTGCTACATACACACTAAGTAACAGGACAAATGTAAATACACAAACAAATTCAGGCAGCTCAGATTATGAGCTGAGAGACTCAGTTATCATAAAAAGACCAATAAGAAAGAGTAGAAGGCTGTTTGACTGCTGGAATGACTCTTGTTTCCTTTTCATTATTCTTAATAAAAGGAGATGGTGCCGAAAAATTGTGTTTCCTTGGTTATTTTTCCCAGGAGATATTTTATAAAACACAGAATATATAACAGACTGTGTTGCAAGCAAATACCTTATTAAATGAATATAGTTAGAAAGAAAGAGTAACAAAAATGAACGGTTATATTTTTCCCCTTTTACACTTAGTGAAAAGTGCAATAGTTCTTGATATGGATTTAATAGCAGCTTCTCCAAGAGTGGTGAGAAAAAGAATCTCACAGTCATGGTGAACGCAAGAACTTTTTAAATACTAGTATTGAACCATTAGCAACCAGCAAGAGACTGGAAGGCTCTTTGAGTGGCCAGTAATCAGATCTCTCCTGTGAGACCTAGCAGTGAATAGAAGGCATTTCTTCTAGAATCTAAAAACGCTGCCCTCTTAGGAAAATATGTAACATCATGCTTAATGGCAATGTCCTTGTAAGAGCCATTGATTTCAAGTATTTAAGGGCCCAGTCCAGGAAGGTGCTTAAGTATGTACTTGAATCTCTCTAACACGACTGACCAAGTGATCCCACTCTACTGCTGGCCCTTCCCTGTCTGCTGCCGTGAGCCCCCAGGCTGGGTTCAGCAGAAACCTGATCCGTTGCCTTGGGACCAGGGGCCAGTTCCAGCAGCAACCCTGTGGGAAGTGTTATGTGAAATACTGTACTTCCAATTGCGCCACTGACCAAGGGCAGCGCTCAGCTTCTGCTGAACCCTGATATGTTCAGCAGGACAGGAGAAGGGCAGGATATCTGGTGAAGATATCTGGCCTCTTGATTAGGGACACGTGTGTGTATGTTCACATGTATAACATAGAGCACTGGGTGTACTGACGTTAGCTAAGATGAATGCCGAGCTTTGGATTGTAGAGAAAACCCAGAACAAAGTCAGCTTACGCTAACTTGGCAGGATGTGCTTGTCCAGCGTTTCTGTAGGAGTGAATTTTCAGCTCACGGGTCTGTGTCCATGGGCACAGCCACTGGCTGAGTGCAACTGGATTCGTGAAAGAAAAACATCAGTTGACACAGGCTTATCAGCAGCGGCGACACAGTTGCCTGGTGCTCTTGCAATCCAAGGAAAAGGTTTCTGTGTCAGAAGGCAAAAGGGGCGTCCTTTAGTGAAAAGCCCACCAAAGCGGGACACTTACTGGTTAAAGAGCCGCGTTCTTCCAGGACAAGCTCTGCCAGCCAGGGAATAAACCTGAACAGCAGAGATAAAGTTGTATTGTTTCCACTGCTGCTAGATGACTTTTTCTTTTTTAGTAGAAGCCATCCTATCCAGTTACACTATTTTTTTTATTATTTTTTTTTCCCCAAGGATTTGAGTCACCTTCAAAAGGAATCCTCCCCCTCCTTGCTGTTATCATTCTAGCATCATCTGGTGATGCCTGTAAAAACAACAGCAACAAAAAGTGTGGAGGAAAAAATAATATTTTTAAAAAAAAAAAACAGAAACAGCCAAAACCAACCAGAACTTTTATTTCTTGTTGAGTAACCATATTCCATGAGGCATGGCGAGCAGACATTAAATTCTCACTCGACTCAAAGGCAAACCATTATTCTGTAATTTTGTATGTAAATAAGATGTATTAGGAAATCGCTCAAGCAATTAATTAAACAGCTGTTACAGAATAAGTGATAAAGGAAACAGGAGGATGAATATGCAGAATTTTACTTGCACAGGCATCAGTATGCACTTATTTATTTATTTGTTGCTTGTGTAGATGTGCACGACAGTTCCTGCATACTTTGATATCAGCTCTGAGCATCGTCAGGGGGTTGTTTTCCCATGTTGTAATATCCTGATTTCTTTGCTACAACAAGAGGAACAGGGGATGAAGATGATTTGAAAGAGGTCAGGGGGCTGTGGTTATTGCCACACAAAGCTGTTCTTGATGTGATCACCGGCCTGCAGACAGTGCTGTCTGCAGCCAGGATGAAATGTTGGTCCACCAGCACTGAAGCCCCTACCTCCTGACGGTTTAGCTGAAGGAGGGACATTATTAGCTCCTGTAGTGCAACCCAGACTCATTCCTCATTCCTGCTCCTTTACTTCCTAGAGTAACAAAAATTGAATGGTCCAGAGTACAGTTTCGAGGGGGATGCCCAGGTGTTTAGCTGGAAAGCTCTCTCCCAGTACTGGTCTGCCTTCGAGGAAGGAGTGAGATGGACATCGCACACCAGCGTTCTTGTCACCCCCAAATCAGCCTCCGAGCCAAGACACAGACTAGCAAAATACTGCAAGGACTGGCCCAAGGCACATTTGTAACGCCTGCACATCAGCCTGTACTATGGTGTGTGAGACCACAGCTAAAGTCGCAGGGGTTACACAGCAGAGAATATGTGCCAAAGTCACCAAAGCCTACGAACAAAAAACAGGATGCCAATGAGACACTCAGATGACACCAGAAGAAAGCAGGCATAGGGAGAATAGGATGCTACATCTGTGGCTACCAGTGTGCTGTGAAAACAGGATTAATTTCTCATTGACAAAGTCCCAAAGCCATGTCCCCATGCACTGAATGGAAGGAGGTTCTGTTGGCAGTGCATCTCTCCAAGCCAAATACCAGAGGAGATCCAGGCCTCGGCCTCAGCTGAGATCCTCCAAAGCAATGCAAGGCACAGAGCAAGAGACAGTCTGGACCCAGTGAGCAAATGAGACAGGGCAGATGAAAGGTAGGAGCAAAAATGGCACCGCAGAGATGAGATTTGGCTAAGAACACACAAAAGAACACAAGCTGACTAAAGACCGAAAGTCTCTCATTCCCAGATCCTTCCAGGGCTGTCATTTCCTTCATCTCCCTGGAAACTGTATCTGTGCCCCATCAATGGAGCAGGATCATGTCCTTGGCAGTTCTTTCCTAGATCTGATGTGTGCAGCACATTTCTGAGGTGCAACAGGAAGAAATTGTACAGGGCAGCCAGCATGAGGGGAACCATGGAGAAATGAAGCTCAATCCACATTTTCACTCTGCTTGTTCTGCTGGTCTACCATCCATCTTTCCTTGTGTAACATTTGGTCTGCATCCTACTCTTGGAAAGATCCCTCTGACCCTGACAAGTCTGTGGCCAGGTGTATTGAGGATGTCTATTCCTTTCTGACAAAAAAAAGCAATGGTGGATGCTAGTTATGGTCTTCCACTCCTACTTTATACCCCTCCTCTTCCTCACTGACAGACAGGTCCGGGCTCAGACTAGTCTTGTGTGCACACACACAGTACTTTTGGTACAAGACTGCTATTCTGTTTTCAACAATCTTTTCATTTCAGTGGCAGGCTTGGCAGCTGTATTTGCAGCCGTTTCCATCTGCAGCAAGAACAGTTTGTACCACTGCCTCGCTGCAGGTCTGCAATGGATGCAGTCCAGCTCCAGACAAGGTCCAAATTGAACAGAAGCCTTCCAGCTTGTGAGCTGTGCTTGTGAGGAAGGGAGACACAAACGCCTTGATGGCCTTGAAAGGTATAGAAAACCCAGCGATGAGCAGCCTAATGGGTGCATTCTCTGGGATATATTCACCCTTCTACTGAGGCCAGCACAAGGCACCGTAACAGAGCCTCTCTCAGCCTTTGCGTGATTCCATCCTTTCAGCCTACCAGAATAAATGTACTGGGTGAGTGACTGCAAAACTGAACCTTGCGGAAAGATGGTACTATTGCAAGAGCATTTGTATTAGAAAAGAGGCCTTCAGAGTATCCACAGCAATTCGCTTAGCACTGGGACCATATTGTTTCACCGTCCCAGCCTTATTAAAAAGAGCTCACTGCCTTTCCAGTGAAAAGGATCAGAGCCTCGAAGAGATGAAGGATTGTTCTGGCTAGTCAAGGAAGTAATTTTAATTTGCAACATTCAGCTTCCAACTGTTCAACAATAGCAAGAGGTTAACAATGTGGAACCGGGTCTCGCTCAGAAGAGACGCTTTGCTCAGTCATTCTGCACACGCTGCTGTTGGTCCTCAGTCAGCTCTTTTCTCCTGCTCCCATTTCCCAACTGAAGCGAGTGTCAGGCCAGACTCCTGCACCTTGGCAATGCCATGGACTCCTACCTGTTTGCAGTTTTTAAGGCTCTGTCAAAGTGAGTTGGATTTGAACCCAAGATCAATAGCAGCTTTTTATCACTCTGTCACCTGGCCTTGTGACCAAAACATTCTCACTCTGTAGCAGGTTCCAGAGTTTCTTCCTGGTCTCATGAGATTGATGTTGATTATACCAGATTATTTTACCTTAGGTGATTTTTAAGCTCTTACCTTTAAGATTCTGCCACTAAAAGGACACCTCTGGATGTTAAAACAACCAGGGTAGTAGATCCTCCCACTGAACTACTTCACTGCTCAGGATACTTCTGAACAACAAGCAATCCCAAAACGCATCCCACCCCTTTATTTCATTTTCACCTTTTGTACTAGACCTCTTGCACTGCTCTAATGCTGCCTCTCCAGGGACTTTATAAAGCATGACTTGGGCTTCAGGGTGGTAAACATTTTCATAAAAGTTAAGCCCCTTGCCCATCTCACATAGCAGAGCAGCTACAGACTAGGTAGCTATTCCTGTAATCATGAGGAACCACTCTTGCAGATGGGTGAGACCTCACTGTCAGGTTGAGGTTAGCACCTGCATTTGTCCAGCTGCTAACCTCAGCTCTTGCAAGAGATGGACTGGGGTGAGCAAAAATAGTGAACAACATGGCTTTGCTTGTCTAGCACAGTCTAAGCTGAACCCACCCAAACAAGATGCCTGAATGAGGGACCCGTGTGCCCTCAGCTCCCTATATAGCTATCCATGGAAAGAGAAGTGTTTCTGGAGGGTTGTTCAGAAAGAAGAACTTTCTTTGAGGCTCTCTCCAGAGCCAGCAGAGAAAAACCAGGCCCCTCTAGTAGTCCTAACTCAGGTGCTGGAGTTAAATGCCTGAAGCGAGGCAGGCTGAGTCTGGGCCCAAGTGATTTGAATTAGTGCCGGACACTGACATCGCAACTCTGTCTGCTGCCTCCCCACTGTGCCGTGAAAGCAGGCATCCGCAGTGCTCCAGTTTCAGCCCATTACCTCCTGGCAGGCCATCTCACTGAAGCTTAAAGAAAACCTCCAAATGCAAACTGGAGGGTTTTGCAGTGGACAGGCATTGGGTTAAGGGCGAAGCATGAGTTACAGCTTGAGCAAAGGGTTGAGAAGAAAAGAATCAGGATTGCAAAAGTGTTGGCCTTTGGTTGACTCCTTCCTTAAAGGGATGGGCAAATTTTTCTGCTCTTCTTTGATTTTGCAGGGAGCCAGCACTTCTGATTTTCCAGACAAATGCTTCCAGGGTCTTTGTCACTAACAGGCAGCCCTGGAGCACAGAAATGCGGGGAGGGATAGGCGCTTTGGGCAGGGAAAGAGCAAAAGCTAAAGGATGCATCAGCCCCCGAGTAGGTCATGAAGTGACATTGCCACATCATCGTGATGCATCAGCTGTGCCCATAGGATCATCTACACACCTGCTGTGCCTAATTCAACTGCCCCCCCAACCACCACACTGTTCTCCTCCACTAGGAAGAACTTGCTACCCAGCTAATTAAACAGGGCAAAGCCAAAGGCAGCCAAGGGGGAAGAGGCTGGCTTTGCTCCCTGCTTGGAAATGCAGCAGTTTCCGTATTTGCTCACATCCAGATGTAGGAGAAAGGGCTGCAGCATGGTCCACAACTCCAAAATGATTCGGTGAGTCATTCTCCCTTCAGACCACCCAGCCTCCTATTAACAATCCCAGATAAGGGAATGACATGGATATTTTCTTTTTCTATCCACACCGGACAATTATTTGAACAGCTGTCCTAGATGTGGCAGATTTAATAACTGCAAATGAGGGACATTTATCTCTGAAATAACTGTTTTGATAAAAAATGGTAAAATCAATGAATTCATTACCACACACTGACAGTAATAGTTGGGGGGAAAAAAACAAGCTTGTGCTGTTCTAAATGATTGCAGTCTAGTGGCCTTTCAGTGCTCAAGGAGGTGTTTGTGTGTAATGGAAACATTTGTGGCCTTTATCTGGAATCGCAGTGGGCTAATATGCAGGGCACACCTTCTGCAAACAGCGCTGCAAAAGGCTCCTGAACCACCTGTAGTTTCTGAGCTACCCTCATCCACAGAGCTTGTGGGAAATTGCGTCTGGGGAAGCAGTCACTTAATGTTTCCTATCCACTGAGACAACGTGGGAGGCAGGACTAGAGATCTCTTGTAGCATATAAACATCTCCATACTCCGCAGCCATAAGGCTTATCGCAAGCTTTCAATATGCGCACAAGTTTACTTAGCACAAGCCAGATTTTGCTGAGGTGACTATTTTAATGGGTTTTGGTAGGGTCAGCCATAGTAGCAAGTGATATGTAAGCGTTGTGGGTATGTACGTGTTTCTGGGATATTATGTGCAATATCAGCCATGGCAATAGATCCTCGTAGGGTTCTGCTGCTGGGTTTGGATAATCTGTGCCCTAAACCTATTGGATTCAGGATTTTCCCCAGAAAACTTTGGCATATCCTTCTCCCTGCAGAATGTAACTTTCAGGAACTTTTCTCAGCATTTCATTTCATGTCAGGTTCAGTTTCAGAAATTTTCTCTGTGCTGTTGAAAAATTGCAACTGAAGACACTTAGAAAGTATTAGTTTCTTTTGCAAAACATTTTAAATTATTATTGGAAAATTCCTGCGATATATTTTTACTTCCTGTTTGGGAACTGCTCTATGTTTTTCTTTCCATTTTCTGCTTTCCCTGTCTTCTTCCTTCCTAATTTGCCACTCAGAAGAGAAGGAAAAGAGGAGAAATAATTATATTAACAGGTCGATTTTTCATTTACTTTTTTGTATGTTATTGAGAAAAGGAAAAATAGAATTCTTTGCAGTAACATTTCAGTTTTAGTAAATGTTGAGGGTTTTTTGACAAAAAGAGAAATCAGTCAGTTCTATTACTCATTTGTGATTTCTTGGGCAGTCCAGGTTTGGAAAGATCCTGAACACTTTCACGTCCTGTAGAAGTCAATGGGTTTACGCTGATTTAAATTACCATTGCGTGAGGTCAGAAATACATGCCAAAAAGTGACATGTATTGTGATCTACCATCTTGAGGCCTTCCAGTTGTCAAGCAATATGGAAATAAAACATTCAGCACAATAGATTCACAGGGCATTCAGTATAAAGAAACACTGGCATGATTTATGAACATACCTCCCATCTCTTCTTCCTTCCAAAAAGCAGGAGTGGATTTCGTGACTTCAGTCTGAAACCCCCCAGTATGCATTATCAGAAGTCATTTAGTCCTTGCTCATCGCACCTGTGACACTGAAGTCTAGCTTGGCAGCTTCTCTCTTCTCATCTTGTTTTGCTGTTGATCCCAATACATCTTGATGGGGATTTGTAGTGACTGCCCCTCCAGAGTCTTTGCAAAAAGCAAGTATATGATGTGAAAGCCTGCAGATCTGCACAGCTACATTGCGATTGATGGACTGTGGCCAGATGACACCAGCTGAGGATCTGGCCCATCCTCTTTAGCCAGAGAACTAGTAAATGGGATAGGGCTGGCCTGCATAGCTGTATCCAGGAACACAAGAGCTTAGATGCAATAGACAGTCTGAATAAACCCATACCGTACTCACGATTCGTTTGCCCTAGAAATACAGTCTTGTCAGAGCATAGTGTACTGGCAAGAGTAGCAAAACATCCGACATGATGAATAATGTTTACATCGAGAATCCAGATGTCATTTTCCATCCTGTAGCTTTAGAAATAATGGCCTGTTACTTCTTATTAAATCAAGGGTAATCCATTCACCTGCAGGCCCAATGATAGCTGTCTCTGCTAATCTCTGCTCAGGGAGCTATATTCATCAACAGGAAAGGCCTGTGTTTCTAGCAGCAACTGGAAACCCAGTGATCTTCAGCAATGAAATTTCAAATATCAGTTAGTAATTTAAAAGTATGTGTCTGTCCAGCATTTACATAAAACCCATTTTCCCATCAGTAGCATGACCTCCTATGTGCTCAGCAGCGCAGACCCCAGTATTCATCTGCATCACAAACCATTTTATTTATCAACCATAAAGAGCTCAATGACCCTCTTTGGTGATGATTCCCTCGGCGTTATCCAGCACCTTAGCGAGCTTAATGCTCCTGTGCATGGCTCTAACTTCAAAACTGGCCCTGCTCTGAGCTGGGGGTTGGACCAGACGACCTCCAGAGCTCCCTTTTAACCCAAATTATTCTATGATTCTATGAGGAAAGTGGTGATAATAGCTACAATTAAAATGCCATGACCTTGAAAAGCAGCAGGAGGTTCTTTTTGATCCACCTTTATGCAGTTTCTTTTTCCTAGTTGGGTGGAACTGCTGATATCCTTGATTTGACCTGGTAATTCTGGCAACAAGCACCTGCCTCCCTGTGTCATTCCGCTGAAGTGTGGAGAAAGGTTATTTTCTATGAAAAAAAAAGAAAGGAAATTTGGAAAACAGAGATTAAATAAACAAATGTGTGACCAATTTATTATGAGATATTTGCACACAGTGAGATTTGGTCACATCTACTTTCAGATTCTAGTCCCTCGCTTTGGGGCTTTTGGACTGTAATTGTGTTCAGTCTTCTATTTATACAATGAATCTATAATGTAATTTCATGAGGTACTGAAATGCACTGAAAAACATATGAGCACTAAGTTGCTCTGCCTAATCCATATGAAACAGTGTTGGAAATCAGCCTGGTAAACATGGCAAGAGAATGAGCAAGGATTTCATCTGGGGCTCTGACACTAATCTAAAAAGGATTATCAAGGAGATAGCCTGAGATGCAGAGCACTTGAACAGAGAGGACAACGAATCCCATTTAAATGAATGCATTGGATTGCGGGTGGCTTGTAAGCGATTAGCACACTGCCTTCATACTGACCAAGCCAGTAGGAGTTCATCCCTCACAGCCACTGGAATAGTTACATTTACTGTTTTCTTCGCAGAATACAAATAGAGGTTAAGAGAAACAGATGATTTTCAAACATTAGCTTTTAATAGGGACAGCATGTCTGGCAAGATGAAAAGAATGAAAAGCCCTTGCTGTTCACAGTTGTAATCCACCCCCAGTTGTCTCGCTGTCATTTCTCCACGAGCTCCATTCCTTCTTGCATTGGGGAACCTGCATCAGCAGAAACTGAAGTTAAGACAGACAACACTCTGGTTTCGGTGCCCCGATTCTTGCGCTTAAGTCCACGTTGCATGCCAAAGGTGGTGGTGTGTGTAACCACGCTCCTCTGAGTTCCCTGCTGTATTTTGCATGTCCTGTTTGCTCTTTAAATTGTATGGTGTTCCTAATAACAGAGCAGTGAGGAACTGTCCATTTGGGGTGAGGGAAAGCAAACGGCAGGCCAGCACAATATTTAATTTCAGGTTTAACTTAAAACATGAGAATTACTCCTTTTGAAACTGGAGAAATAACTCATTCCCTCCTTTTGTGGCAGAAATCAAAGAGCCTGGCAATTCCTTTGGTCTCGCCTGCTTTCTTCCTCTGGCACATTGAAGATTTTGTGACTCTTGGCCTTTTGTACTAAAGGATTTAGTTTCCAAATACTTGGAAGCATTTTGGGGATTGTAACATGTGCGGGGTCCTGAGTCCCTGTATCCCATATGCCTGGAGCCAAGAATCTAGCCAAGTATCTCCCAGGATCAAGAATTTATGCAACATTTCAATAACAACTGAACAAATCCATGCTAATTCCATGTAAGACCTAACACCCTTCCTCTCACTGTTCTCTTTGTTTTTTGGCTACCAAAAATTATGCAGGGCCTGAAGTACTATAAAATCTTGGTAGGTTAACAGAGCATCTTGCAATCAGTGACCAACTTAACAACAACCTGTTTAAAGCCTGACAGTTCCCTACATGCCTTCGTACTCCTAATGACCCTGAGCAATACGGCAAGTACTCCCACCTACAGCAAAACCGTTTTGTAGGGATGTGGCAGTTTCCTGAACCTATACATGGGAAGATGTGGAACCTGAAGGAGGACTCTCTAGCCCATTCCATTCCCTTTTACTTTTTTTCATTTTTCCCTTGCTTCTGACCAAGACCAATAAAGCACATGAGATGGGAAATGGAATAATTATAGCAACATTTTCCCACCTTTCACAAACACCTAGCCAAATCCTTTTGCCAGTTTTGTTGAGTGGCCTTATTTCTGCACATAAACGCCCCTAAAATAATTATTTTATCAGCATGGTTCAGTGTATGATTAAATAGAAATTGTACTTTATTCTTATTTGAAGTGAAGCTGTCACAAATATATCAAAAGCACCTTTTCCTTTTTTTGCATGCTGTACAATGGAAGCTGTTATGTACACTACAAACACTTATCCGTTATAAAGTCATATTTGATTCAGTTAAGACTGGAATGAGTTGCAGTAGGTTAAATATCTCAAAAGCCAAGGTTCCCTGTATCTGGAGTTCGTGTGCTTAGTTCACTTACCTTTCCAAACATAAAAGTAATCATAACATAATAACATACCCAGGGGATCTGAAAACCTCACTGGGTAGTTCATGGGATGTATTAAGCCATCTACCATGCCTTTCATCCACTGGAAGATTTGTGCAGAATAGAGAACATCATTATAAAAGAAGATAGATCATAAAATAGAGGGCCAAGCCCTGAAGTTGTGTATCATAAAGCCAGTAACACTGTACTGATTCGTGCCAGCAGAGGATCTGGCTCTTTGTATTTAAAATAGGCATAAATATCTCAGAGCAGTAAAAGTGAAATATGCTTTAGCTGTACTTTAAGGAGAGATTTCAGCAAACTTTATGTTTAAATTTCTTGGTTGATTAGCCCACAATGGCTTCTAATCGCTTGGGAGAACTTTTAAAAATCAAACTTAAATATACTCAAGACATGGAAGCTGAGAAAGTTGTCTTCAGTTCACAGGGACTAACTTTTATTTTTTATGGGGGGGAAAAAAAAAAACCTCTTCAGCTCATTTGCAAATAGCTATCGCACGAGATAGCGAGGCTCTGACACTAGCAAAGCCTATTGTTTGAATGAAAGCTCAGCGGCTCATTCGCCACTCACACCTTGCAAAGGATGTGCAATTTTACAGAAACTGGTAGAGTCAAAATATTATCAAAATGGAGTGATAGATAAATTGGATCTTCTGTAAATATTTTTTAGATCTGGCTCTTGCAGGGCTTGCATGTTTTGTGTGTGTGTTTGAGGAGGGGATATGGTTGTATCCCAGCACCCCTCACAGAAGACTAGACAGAGCTACTCGCTCAAACGCAGATCAGCATCAGGTCTAAGAGAGCCACTTACCTGGACACTCTTGGTTGGTGGTGAGATATCAAGAGATATCAGACTTTATGCCAGCTCAGATGGAGGATGACCCTGGCCACATTGTTTTTACCCACATGTTAGATGCCTTTTGGGGAGCCACTAGGTAGGTATCATGCAAACATGCAGACACGGGCATAAGCATCAGGAAATTTCTGTCTGTTTTTTTCCATGGTGCTCAGAATCCATTCCTCACCCTGACTTTCTCTGCAGTTGTAGATGCTCAGAACCTTTGAAGACCCGACTATTCATGAGGCACATCAGGTTTTCAGGAGAGGAGAGATAATGCAGACATTGCTGGGAAAGCTGCCTGCACCTCTGACTGCCCATCTGTAAAATGCAACTAATTTCATTCACTAGGGAGTGCTGGGAGGATTAATTGGATTTAGTGGCCGCAATGTACTTTACATTGGTTGGGTGGAAGGAAGCTGATAAGAGTTGAGGTGTGAATTTCTCAGAGGTGCAAGGAAAAAACTGACCAAAAAGGAGGGCAATTATTTAGAGAGTCAGTGAAGCAAGGAAAAGACAATTAGCATTGGTATCACTCTAATTCACAACAATTTACAACAATGAGGCTGAGCCACTCTTCCCATCAAGGCCAGAATGC
The DNA here is from genome assembly GCF_036370855.1 of Dromaius novaehollandiae. Classification (NCBI taxonomy): domain Eukaryota; kingdom Metazoa; phylum Chordata; class Aves; order Casuariiformes; family Dromaiidae; genus Dromaius; species Dromaius novaehollandiae. Next base: position 6,824,527 of record NC_088117.1, read on the forward strand.
ATTATTTCCCTTGACCTTATTATAAAACATAATTAAAAAAACATGAAAGAAAAGGCTGCTTCTCCACATGTGCAAACGGAAAACTGACACATTTACAGAAAAAGTTTCTTGGGAGTCCTGGGTCCGAAAGAAACCAACAGTAGGTCCATCGAGCCCAGGGTTGCTCAACACAGCAGTCACAAGGCAGTGACAGAAAATTGCAACCACTCAGCCTATGCCGTATTTTCTATCAATCAGGAGTCTCTCATCCAGACCTTACCTGCAGAGAATCCAAATTCTTGTGTCCAGATGAGACAAGAATCACGTAGCTGGCCTATCCTCCCTGCACTGAACAAGGTCAGGGTTGTTTTGTTTCTTTTTCTTTTTTTCTGTACACATGTAGGTTATCTTAGATGTTAGACTCAAATATCTCCAGCAATGCAGCATGGAACAAACATTAGAGAAGCAGATGGAACACCAGGAGCAGCAGCATCAATAACTTATGAGTGGATTAGAGGCTGGAATACAGCTGCCGCCCTCTTGATCTTTTATTAGCACATAATGTCATTAATTACAGAGTTAAAGGAAAGACACTCTGAAAGGGGCAAGAGGAGGACAGACCTCTAATGGAATTGTGACTGTTGTATGCAGTTGCCTTTCTGTTCTTTTCTATGTCTTGTTTTTCTTATGTGGAATATTTTTTTTTATACAGGAGGAAGTTTTTTAAGAAGTATAAGTTTTTAAGAAGTGGAGCTAGGGATTTAGGCCAGATCAATCTACAATAAGAGGACACCTACCTCCCTTACTGGTTTAAAAGTCTCTACTGTAATTTTTTTCGCTGTTCATGCTGCTTGCGTTTCAGAGTCTTGTCTGTCCAGGGAACAGTGGTCAGACCAGCTGTAGATCCCCTCTTTAACTGTGGTTGCCTTCCTCTCTCCCATTGCAAAAAAGAAAAAAAAAAAAAAAAGAAACTGTTCAGAAGAACTGCTTTACTCTATTAAAAGTAATATTTTTTTCTTCATTTGTGAAATATGCCATTCTCAAATAGAAGCGTTGGCAGAAAATTTCCTATCACGCTGAGGAGGAAAATGTTCATCATTTTTAAAGGACCAGAGATCTTTGATAATACCAAGTGTACACAGTGCTTTTCATACATACATCTCAAAGTCCTTTATAGACCATGTAAGTATCATTTTCTCTATTGTACCAAAACGGAAGGTGAGTTGAAGGTCAAGGCCAGTGGCAGAGCTGAAAATAAAGAATCCAGGTCTCCTAAGCTTGAGGGTGTGCCTACTCAGTCCAGAAACCTCGCTTATGTGCCCTTCTCACCAGCACATCAAACTGACACGCCATTTTGGTGTGCCAGTGCGTGCCAAGCTTGCTGACAATATTTCCTTCATGTATCATAGCTTGCTACATAGCTTTAGGGTTTCCATAGAGCTGCACAGCCTCACTGTTTTCATCATTGAGTGGGATAGGGTAGAGCGCAGCTATTTCACTCCATGTAATTTTTCCAGGGCAGCCATAAAATCTGACTCTTTGTCTGACAGCATCTTTTTGGGGGAACCCTGAACTGCCAAATACAATATTTCTGGAAATACAGATCTTCAGAAATCATTTTGATTCTTCCACATTGACAAGCAAACAGTCCCAGGTACTGCTCACCAAAATCCACAATTACCAGGACACACTTGCCCCTTTTTGGTAGCCTGAGAGAGTGATGCAATACATCCATAGCGACCTGAAAGACAGTTCCCTAACAAAAGGAAACAGGGAGAGCCTCTTGCAGAGACCAACTATCTTTTTTTCATGTTCGAAGCATGGGGTTGCCTGAACATTCTTGTATTTGGAGTGTTATCCTCAAAGGACTATGCTACCCCAAATTCGCTAGTTTCCTAGGGAGTCCCATCGGCACTATGCACATTTGAAGATTAAGAAAGTAAAAATTTATTATTTTAACCAGAGAGAAAGGCATATTTCCCATCATAAAGCTGGGATAAATGTTAAAAAGAATGAGTAAAGCTTAAAACATAATTTCAGGACACGTTTGACAAGGATTCATTGTATCTGCTCCATCTCTCTCAGACAGTATCCTGAAGACATATTCCAGCCAGAAGACATGTTTCTTTCCATTTTATTGGCAAGATCCCCAGAACTGAACCCCATTTCTCCATCACATCCTCCAAACCATACCATGCTAGATTCTTTCTTTTTTCAATGTAAATAAAGTATTCAAGGTTTGGCCCAAAGGGTGTTCAGAGGGAACATACCCAGCCAGATCCTAAAGACTTTGGAATAAACACTCCCAGGTAGCATGGACATGGCACAAATCAGTGTAACTTATTGGCTTCAGTGCATCTGCAAAATTCATATGGGCTGAATATCAGCCTCCTTGCTTTTTACAGTTGTTTGCAAAAAGCCTAGGACACTGTAGACATAATTTATAAAATTATTGATTTTTATTATTCATCTTTATGCCTGCCTTGTTTTCCATCCGCTGGCTGATCACTGTCAGATGTACTAGATTATACTCATGGATTGGACTGGAGTTGATGGGATTAATTGATTTGATTACATTGAGTGAAATCAGTGGATTTCACATCAAATAGAATCAATAATCTGAATTATGTTAGACAGATGAGCAAACATTGGACAGGATCATTGCTTTGGTTTTTGTGGGCTGATTACAGGGGTGGAGATCAGCAGATGGAATTGTCTGTGTGAGATAGGTGGACTGTTTCCATTTGAATTGCGCTGGTGGGCTCAGTAACTACAGTTCCCTTTAACTTGAGTTTTTACTGATCTTTATAATAATAATTACACCTAGCGGCAATCGCCCTCTCTGGTACACACACAAAAAAGTTCATTATACGACACTGAGATGAAGTGGCTCATTTTCCCCCTGTTCTAATTTGGTAAATGGTGATTATAGAGGTAAGAGCTTAGCAAAAACCAATGAGCCTTGGTACGTTAGTTAGATTTTTAGCAAGTCATCTTTACTGAGACCTAACTGCGTGGAGCCAAGTAAGATGACAGGTCCAAAACTCTTGCCTGCTGGTAGTGTTGTTACTCTCCTGATTATCCTCCATCGTGCAGAACACTTCGGTTCTAGCAGGACAACACAGACAGCTATAGCATCGCATATGACCGTCTTTCTCTTGTCCTTAATCAGAAATGTTGAACTGCTCTCTAATCCCTGAGAGGAAAAAGAATTCATTAGATTTCAGCTTTTTTCACTTCTGAATACTAAGTGTCTTTTTCTTTTTCTCTCTCTTCCTGGGGGAAATGTGTGAGGAACTAATGTTTAGAAAAAAAATATTATATTTTGCAATTCCCACATGATCCTGAATGATCTTCTGCATGAAACAGCAGCCAAATGTCACTGTAACAGAGGGGTGGAGTGTTAGCAGCATCCCCTTTCAATACACTGGCCAAAGACAGAGGATTAGCAGTCTCTTTCCCAAGTTCCTGACATAAAAACCATGGGATTGGCCTGAGAAAAGAAAGGCACGCAGAATGGCAATAAGAAAGTTCAGCCAGTCAAGACTGAAGTTGTCATTTGCAAACAAAAACTCATTTCATATTTTCACATACATTACAGTACGAGGTTAGGAACAGAAAGACAGACATTTTGACAGGAAATAGAAGAAAGGATTAGAGCCAGAGGGTTACATCCCCTGCAAAACCCCTGCAAGGTCAATGCAAAGGTGGAACTGTTTCACTCTTTGGACATCCTGGCAAGTCAAGCTAAGTCTTGTGTTTTTAACACATCTTCATGTCCAGCAAGCATTTCTTTTTAAGCTGATCTGATTTAAACTAATTTAAAGTTTGCACTGAAAATCTACATTGTTGCTAGAGGAAGGGGGCCCCAACATTTCCTCACGTCTCTCTTCTTCTGTTCTTCAGAGTCCCATTCTGCCTAAGGAATGAAGCTGGAGGATGAATCTTTACCTGCTCTCACTGGAGCTAAAACGATTTCCACCAAGCCTGGTTCTGTCAGAACCACCCCAGCGGGGGATGGATATAGAAGAAGGACAAGGTTATCCTTCAGGAGATCTAGCTTCCTATCCTTACCCTGACTGACTGCATGGATGAGTCGTCTAATTTCTCCATGCCCTTATTGCCCAAGTATACATATAACAAAGGACATCTTGGCAAAGGATGGAAGGCAAAAGCAAAATAAAATTATATGGAAATACAGACAATGCCAGTGTCTGTCCTTGCATCTTTTCCTCTACTTAAACTATAAACTGTTTACATATAGCTGTAACTTATAGCTATAACTTATTGCTATCCCACAGGAGCCCTGATGCTGGCTGACGATTCTTGATATTGCAGAATATTTTCTTCATTTTCGCTCAAAGAGTCTGGCATTTTTGTATGGAAGGTAGCTGCTCATTATATTTCTTATGCACAACTAGACAAGGACATTTCTTGGTCTTTGCCAGGAAGGGTAGGCTGGATAGCACAGTTATATGACAGGGAAGTGTGCCTGGTTCAGAATATGAAACAGTATTCTACCATTAAGCTAGATATACAGAGCTCTCCAACCTTACTGTATGCTAAGGGATTGCCTTATTTTAAAAAGCATATTAATGCAGGAAGTCGGATTCATGTTATGCAGAAAGAATAGAAAAGTTGCAGCATTCAGCACAATAGTATCTTAGTAAGTCCAACGTGCAACTTGTCAATGTTGCTAGCTATCTGTTGAGACCTAGCCTCTCTCTACCCTCCCTCCCGCTCTCCCACTCTCTCCCCCTCTCTTCATCTCCCTGGGAAGGCTGAATCTCATCTGTCTGCAGTTAGCGAAAACCAAAGTAACTGGACTTGCTGCTGGAACAGAAGAAATATGTGATGTTAACAGTTCATTGAGCTGTGAGATGAACAAGCTGGGTGTTGAAAAGGAAATCCAAGTTAAGAGTACATTTCCAGTGTTAATAAAGCTTTTTCCTTTTATTGTATATTTCCAAACACTGATTCTAGGATGGTTGTCATCCGTTTTCTTCCAGAATTAGACAATAGGACAAATTTAAAGTATTTTGGACTCATTTATCCTTGTTAAATGATAGCTCTGGCTGCTGCATTAGGAGATCTGTTTCCTTCTCTATTCTTTACTAAAATTCCATTATCTCTATAACTGTTACAGCCTTTTGCAGCAAAGTCTTCTACAACAGTTTGGAGTCTATTTCACCTGTATCCCTCTTTAAACATGGAAGTCATGAGCCTTAAAGGAAGATGTGAATTTACTGGAAACAGAAGGCGAGACTGTTTTTCAGCCAGAGAAAGATGCAGGAGTATCTCTTCTGACATGTTAAGGCACTTCACTTTCCTACATGCTGATGGTGTTTGGGGGGTCTAGGTGTGTTGCTGATGGTGGAAAAAAACCTTGATACAAGGGTGACCATGAAGCCCAGTGGAAAAGGTCCAGGGAGGATGCGGAAGGGTATGATGCCAAGATGAAGAGCTGAGTGCGTGCTATGAAATAGTAACAGAGGAAAATCCAAAGGAGGAGGAGTTTTTCTTCAAAGCCATCATTTTCTTCGGGAGCATCCCAACAAGGCACTGGGATAGACATGGTATTATATACTTTCTTACCCTATATTCTCAACCACAAGGCATTACTGTAAGTGCCATGCTATTTCTGCCTTTTTAGAGAATCAGAATAGGTAAGACAAGTGAGGGGCAAGAGCTACTGTTGCCAGATGTTTTTCTCTCAGTCTGTGTGAGCAGATGTTGCATCCAGGCTGTTCTGTGCTATTCTTGGCAGGAGCTAACTCAAATAAAACTTTGCACTACACTTTTACATGGAGATGAGGGTTTTGGGTTTTTTTTGTTTGTTTTTTTTTTTTTTTTCTGGTGAGGCATTATGTGTGGCAATTGCATAGCCTGAAATGATTTACGGATCTTCTATGTTACAGTAAGACCATTTGGCGTTTACTTTCATGAGCCACAATGGAGACCTCATGCTGCAGTGAAGTTTGTCTTGAATTTGTGTATCACTGTCACAAAGCCATCATAGTCTGCTTTTGCTTCTGAGTTTTATCTTGTGCTTGAGAGATGAGTATTGTATATTACTCACATCGCATTAGTGTGCACAACATGTGAGGTGCTGGACAAATGCATTATAAGAAAACAGTCCCTGCTGTGAAGAGTTTACAACCTAAGTGGAAAAAGCAGATGAAATTTAGAGAAAAAGAGATGTAACATGAAAACAAAATGAGATAAGAAAACATTCAGGGTGTCTTGATTAACAGATGTGCTGTTTTTTTTTTTTTTTTAATACTTGATTTTACTGGCAGAGACGAGTGAATTTTTTTCAAAACTTTTCCTCCTCCTGCTAGAAAAAGTTCACTGTGAAAACATGAAACTGTTTTGCCCTGTCTTTTGAAAACTGAGTTTCAGAAGTGCCTTTCAGCTTTTGAAAACTCGACTGTAGAAATTTTTTATTAAACTGTATTTTCAAAAAGTCACATTAGGTTTGTCTTTAAAAAAGGAGCCTAGACAAATTCACCTAGAATTATCTTTTCCCATAAAAAAGTCTCCGTCCTTCTGCTACAATAATGCCATATTTGGTGCAGCATTCACAGCCAGGTACCATATACTTTCACATCCTTCACCCTGTATGATATCATTGCCTTGTGTCCATCCTCTGGTCACTTCTAGACTCATCCACCTGGTATCTCTGTGCTTTATTTTGGCTCTTTACAGCCTCATGGTGGACGATCACCACCACACTCACCCCAGCTATCCTCTCTGCAGCTGGCTATTGAGCGCACTTCATCCCTTTTGCCCCTGAAAGACCAGTTCTCACATAGCTGCTGGGCTTCTCTCAGGCCCATCTTTGCCTGCCACAAAGCAGCTTTACACCTTCCAAGGGTGCAAAAATGCCCTTCTTCCCACAGAAATACCAGCCACCATTTCCATTAATGCAGCTCCACCCCAGCCATTTGGTCTAACCTACTCTGGGCTTCCTTCGGTAAAGATAGACGAGCCGTAGGAGAAACAGGGTCCATGGGGTTTGTGCCCTGCAAAATCCCCTTTTGTTTCAACTTTCCTCCCTAATCCCATAGAGAAAGACCAGGATTCTGCTCAGGCTGTGTGATGCTTTGTGTCCCCTCAGTTCTTCTTTCAGCTGCTCTGTTAAAGTCTCCTCAACCCTTGTTATTTCTCCCCCACTCTGGGGATGCTTCCTGCTCTTTCTCCTCCTCTAAAATGTGTTCTGAAGGTCGAGATCAGCCCTGCTGTGAGCTAGCTGGGGTGATTACTCGTTAGCCTCTCAGCCAGAGCTGGAGTTTGGTTTCCATCAGCCATTTCTGAGAATTTCTTCTGACTTACCTGCAAAGACCACAGACAGAGCGGTTCAGATCCTCTGTTGCCCAGCACACTGCAGGATACAAAACTACCAAATCAGAATAGAAATGTCCCACCCCAACCTTGCACTCATTTGCAGTGGCATAAATTGCTCTAGAGGCCACAGGAGAACTAAGCCATGGTGTTTTATGGTAACAGTCTCATTTTGCTGTTTAGGTCTCCTGCTTAATTCCTCTCCAGCCCTTCTCCCACCCCGTAGCACAGCTCAAGCCTGCCTTGACCAGGTGGAGATGTACGACTCTCTGCTCCTCACCTGAGCACAGCTGCGTGTCCTTCGGTGGCACACAGCAAACTGCTTGCACCTTTCCATTCTGCTCACCAGTCCTGAGAAATCTGGTGACTCCTTTGGTGGCTGAGCTCTACGCCAAACTTCTTCGGTCATCTACAGAAATAGGAGTTAGTCTGATACCGGGTCTTGGACGAACTGCTACTTTGTGAAGACTACAAATGTGCATCTCTCTTTGCAAGCCTGCACATTTACCAGCAAAAGTCCAGCGCAAGCTAGTAGCTTTGTAGGTGGTAAATTGTCCCTTTAACTATGGGATTTTAGTTGGCTTTTCTAACAGGTAATATACAAGCTGATCTTTCCTGAGTCCTTGAACGGTACAATTGCCTTCTGTGAAACTACAGCACAGAACATCCTTATTTTATTTTCCTCAATGCCTTCCCTAGCAACATCCTTGACGGGTCTTGTAAAGTCCTGAAACACAGAAGCGATGGCCTGTGTTTGCATGTAAAGAGGAGATGGTAAGTCCAAGTGCACAGTCACTTTGACGTGATTTTTAGGAGCAGGGATTATATTGCCAGCACTAACATGCCCTTTTTAGGCTCTGTATTTCATTAAAGCCAAGCAGACTGCGTTACTGTGAGAAAGAGAGGAGAACCACTGTTTTGTGTCATGGCACAGAGTTAACTACAGAAGAGACAGGGGAGAGCCTGGCAGGCCCCGAGTTTTCTGTTTCATGGGAAGCTCCTTTCAAAAGAAAGTAAATACATTTAGAAGTAGATGAGGTCTTCTGGTTTCATTTTTCAGTTCTCTTTCAATGAAACATTACAGCCAAGATCTTTTCAATTGGTCATAATGTTTTATTTTGATCAAGGAGGAATAACTTCTCCTGAGTTAATTTTAAATCTTATTTCTGTTTATGATTTAATGTTAAATCTTTTGGATTCAGAAATTCCACCTCAAAGTGAAATACTGCAACTTTTATTCCAAGAAAGATCAAAAAATCTTTCAATATATCAAAATGCTGCAGTCTAGATACTTGTTTTTCTGAATTTCATTGGAATAGGAACATTTCTTGAAACTTTGACAAATGCCATTTTCATCAAAAAGGCAATGATGTAAAATGTCTGACCGCCTCTAATAGCTGTTCTGGCCTCAGAGCAATTTTGAAAGGCAGGAAAAGGGTAGGAGAAAGGAGGCCGTTTCATTTCCACCTTATGGAAGGAGAACTGAGACTCAGAGTTTGTTTTCCTTCAGTTTTCCATTTCACGGCATCTGACCCAACTGCAGCCGTACAAGAGAGGTGTGAGTTTACACCAGGGGTGTTCCTGCATGCGGCGAGCAGTTGCTTAACCCCGGATCCATCCCCACACGCGCCCCACCAACACCAGCAGTGAGTCAGCATGAGCCTTCAGATAAAGTGACTCTCTCTGGGAATTGCCAGCCCATTCCCTAAACTACCGGAGATATCCGCTGCAGAACTGCAAAGTGAAAGCAGATTTCCCGCGATCCATGCTGAGGTCTTGGGTACCAACCATCTGTCTTCTCTCACTGCATCCTTTACACTGCTCACACTTGGCTAGCTACAAAAATCGGTAACTATTGGATTTCCTAGGTGTGATGCTGCCCACGCATACCAGATGGTTGCTGGGTTTTTTCTGTTTCCTCTGTGCTATATGTTTCGCTTTGTGAGAAGAAAACGGCTGGGCAGCTGCTGCTGCAGCTCACTGCAGCATCACGTGTTGGGTGGGGAGGAAGCTGCACCCTCCCAGGGGCACCTGAGCTTGCATCGCGTGAGAGGGGCTGAGTGCTGTCAAGGGTCTTCTGCATGAGTAGAGACGTGCAAGGGGAATTATCCGTGACTGAAGAAGCTCCTAACAGTGAGAGTTCACCTGAAGGAAGCCCATTTCCAACTTATTTTAAGCTATAATCAGTCAGAGCTTCTCCATTTCAAAGAATTCCAGATTGGGGTCAAACATAATGTAGCTTTGGTGTTTAAAAGCACCTTTGGCTTCCTTGGTATGTTCACAGTAAGGAAAAGGTGCAGTTAAGTCTGCCCTAGGATATGTTCAGCTTCGGTCCCATCACTGCTGTCAGGTCCATGTCCCTACTCTCACCATGAATTTTTTTCTGGTTGTATTTCTCAACTGATGCCCCGCTGTTTGAGTTTGACAGCAGATAGTTATGTCAGTAAATCTGGAGTCTGGTTAAATTGCTGCTACACTTCGTCCTGTCCAAAGGAGCACAATAGAGGAATTCTGCATTTTCAGGTTCCCAGATGTCACAGCCCGTTATTATTTGGGTGCTGGTTTCCTATTTGTTATCAACAGCTCAATTTTCTGCTTCAACTGATGTATGTTTTCAGGATGTTGTGGCTGGGCTTTCTTTGCTTTGTTTTTACCAGATTTCTAGATTTCCTTTCTTTGTGTCTGCTCCAGCTTATTGAATTCCTGTTGATATGAAACAGACTTCGCCATCTTAGTTGTTTTTCTCCCTAAGCTTTTCAGTGTTTCCCTGTCACCTCTGGTTTTGATTCTCAGATTTACTTCTCTAGGCTATTTTCACAATTTAGAGTTGATTATTCTTGCCCCCATTAATGTACTGTTTATTTTCCGATAGAAACTCATTTTTCACATTCAGAAAAGATTTCTATTAGAAAAATGAAAAAGCTATTGAAATGTAAAACCTGCTGTAAATAAAAAAAAATGTGTTGAAGATGTGCTATTTAATTTAGATAAACATGTTTAAAGGAGCAGGTGACACTGCAGGGAACCATCAGCAGATAGCCACAAGCTCGGGGGAACCAAGGGGAAACTGCTCTGTAGCTTTAAGAATGAGGTAGCTGTATTTCTCCAGTGCATAAATCTATAGATTATAGTTATTGCTTGACAACCTGCCACTAATTAAATTATAAATGACATGACAAGAAAGAAACACTTTAAAATCACTGGATAACTTTTTGGGATACTTTTAGTACATTCCAGCTATGTTCCATTTTCTGAAGCAGAGTGACATCTCCCCGTGTTTATATTTAAAGCAAATTGAACCGGTGAAGAATCTGACACGTCTCCCTTCGCAGGAAACCAGGGTGATTGCCGAAGGAGCCGCGGGAGTCCCCGCTAACAGCCAGGGCTCGTTCCTCAATTCATTAAGAGCTCTCTCTGTTTGGGAGCTCGGCTTGGACTAGCCATAATCTCTCTATGAGCTGCCGCTGATTTAGCAGGTGGGGGAACCTTGGGCACGTGGGAGGAGAGTTACTGCCCTTCATCATCCGTGACATGCTGGAGGAGAAATAACCCTGGTGACTAATAAATAGGTGAGCTGCCAAGGGGCTTGCAGTGCCATGACATTAACCTCTGCTTTGCTGGTGGCCATAATAAATAAAGCTTTGGGTTCAGGTAATACAGGCTAAGCCCACCAGTGAAATCCGTTGCCTTTGACGGAGATACTGCACACTTGTACCAGTTCTGAAACACTGCTGCGTTCCTCCCTCTGCTACCCCATTCGGTGGGTTTCGCACACCGTATGTCACCCAAGTTTGCTTTCTATCCCCATGCTCTGGGTTGTTTGGATCTTTCCTGCTGGCGCTGCATGCAAGAAAATAAAGCAGCTTTTGCATCCTGGTGCCTCATGGGAACCCATGTCCCATCTCCGGGTGCTTGAGGAAGCCATGTGTCACACTGCAGATAATTAGCTGATAAAGCAGATTCATTGCCTCTCCTTTTCCACCGGAAAACGACATAAATCACAGCACTTTTTTTTCTTTGATAACTTAATGCTGCAGATGTAAAGTGTTTGGGGATGAATAGGATTCAGTGTTTGTTAATGAGAGTTTAATGTCTTCATCTTCTGCATTAAACTCCAGTTAATTAATATTCATTCAATTAGAAAATGTAAAAATAAATTATACAAAATTAAGCTTTACACAGGAAGCAAGTGACCTCATTTCTGCTGTTTTCAGGTGCTAATTAGATTAGCCTCTTCCCTATAAAGGGGGAGCCACCAAGGCTTTGCTGCTCTATAGGCAAGTTTTGTTGTTGGCTGTAGAGCTTTTCACCTGGGAGTGTCTGGTTCCAGTCTGCTCTGAGCTGGTGGTGACCAATGCCTATGACCAGGTAAGGCACAATGATTGTTTCTGTCAATTTTTAACTGGAAAGTTTGTTAGTCAGTGGAAAGACACTCTCTCTTATGGAATACAGGTGTTCTATGGAGCTGGGAATTGCTAGAAGATAAGGATGTGCACTCAGCTGGTGGCAGACTGGGAGGTGCTGTATGAGGTCTTGGTTGTAGTCTGGTTTCGCCTGCTGGCTTTGAGTGAGAAACTCTTCCTTCCTCTGTTGTTCTCTCCTCTGACAAAGTTGTCTGAACTTGAAAAGTCCTTTGGGAAATGCAGTAAATAGTGCTCTTTTGGATTTGAGTGAGTGTCTTTAGGCCAGAGAGAAGATGTAGTCCCCTGGGATAAGGAGTTGGTCTGACTTGAGCAAGACTGAGGGCAGGATAAAGCAAGTCAGCCTGAGCTGTCTTTGTGCAGGCAGACTACAGGGGTCCTAAATAATCACTGCTGTCAGCTTACCTAATGTAACTTTGAAGTTGTCTTGCTTTGGGCCAGGGGTTGGATGCGTGACCTGAAGAGGTCCCTTCTGACCTAAATTATTCTATGATTTTATGTTCCTTCTACTTACCTGAAGCTATGCTTGGCTTATGTTAAAGGAATACTGTACAAGGCAGAATCAGTAGAAAAGTCAAACTATTTAAAGAGTGCCTGTGGATTCTTGTATGCTATGCTGTCTGCATGGTGGGAGGGGAGAGAAGGTTTTATGCCGTTACCTGTTTTATAGTGTATCATCCATCACTCTACTCTTAATCTGGCACTTTTCAGTAGCCCTGAATTGCAATTCACTTTTAAAATGGAGGGAAAAAGATGAATAAAACTCAGAGGCTGTATCTTATCCTTGCAGATTGTCAAAAGGAGAAAACACTATTGGTTAAGGATGGCTCAATTACTAAATGTTTGGGGAATTGGTTTTGTGTATACTGCTAAGAAGAGTCAAAAGTGGTACAGACTATCAGTGACATTGCACTGAGATTGCTTGTGATGATGATAAATACTTCTTGCAAAGGAGGAGGGTATAATAAAGTGACAAATATTCTAGAACAATCCTAAAAACCAAAATTACAACACTACTGACACAGAGATGTGGGGCCTGATTATGTTTCATTATGTCATCTCACCCTGACAAGAAATGGGGTTGTTCTTGGTGTGACACTTCATATTTGACTCAGGTCATCATAAAGATGTAATGATTTGTGAAGGGTACACAGATGCACTACAGTGTTACAGGCACCTTGGCAGAAAGGAGGATGTTTTGTGGAAGAGAGGTCAACAACTCTACAAAAGGCAGCTTTTCCTTCACTGTCTGGTTTTGCTGTGGCTCCTTGCAACAGGAGCACAATAACTCTACAATGGCTTGCTCCTGTCACCAGTTCCTGTTAAGACTCCTGTCCTAGTCATCTGGCCTTTTTTTCCCTCTTCCTCTGCTCTGGTATCTGCTACACCTCCTCATTAGCTAAAATATCTTAGTCTTCAGAACCTGTGCTTGGTTTCCAGCTAGATTCCCGCTTTCCTCAGCTCCATCCAGCTATCGCAATGATTGAGCCTACCTGCTAGGGCCATGCTGGAGGCCCCAGTTCAGGATATAGATTACCAGAGCGCTTGGGATGTTTGTTTTGTGTAGGCAATGCTGGGAGGTATGGGCTGCTCAAATTGTTCTCCGGAGTGTTTTGCGCTCCTCAGTGTCACTTGCTGTCTTAATTTACCCTATCCTACTGAGCTGCAAGGGGAGGAGAGAGAGTCCAACCTTCAGGTTTACGGAGTTGCTTTGGTCATGCAATATCCCCTAAATTGTAATGCTACTGTGTGGCAAAGCACTAGAGGACAGTTAATGTGTAATGCATGTTTCGGAGCTATTGGAGTTGATGAGATTTCTACATGTTGAAGTGTTCTGCTGAACTGGAGTGCTTGTCTTGATTCTTGAAGTTATTCATCTGCCTGGACTTGTGCTGCAGTGATTAGTACCACTTCTGGCTTGGAGAGAAGCTCCAGGCTCTTGGGAGATGGACAAGGCTGAAATGAGCCAGCATTTCTCAGAGTTAAATTAGAGCAAACTTCTGGAGGTTTACTGGATTGTTGTTGGCTGGACTCATGTAGGCAAAGGGTAGCATGTTCCTCATCAATTCTTTTCTACTGTAGCCAAGAAAAGAGGTCTGTCTATATATATTGTCCACAAAACCACCTAGTTGAGAGGGTGGTAAAAGCCTTCTGGAGTTCACTGAGAGACCTTGCCCTGCATGCTTGGTTTTCTAGAAAAGCTTTTCATTATTTCAGTAAACAAGTGCTTGAGTAGAGAGCAACAAATGCACTGCCCTTCTCTTAATGTCACAGGTCTGCAGGTTAGCTTTCTCCCTGATACTAGGTTTTCCTACCGTATCATCCCAACAGTGTGTCTGTCTGTTGTTCTCTGAAAATTAACTAGGGAAAACAGATAGTTGTATTTTTTTTTTAATAAATAAATGAGACCAGCCTCATTCCCCACCCCAACTCACTGCTGAGTCAAGAAGTGTTTACACTTGATGAGATTAATCTCTCCAGCTATTTGAAGACTTTACTGAAGTCTTTCATTTCACTGCTCACTCAGGCTGTTCAGGAAGATTAGAGTGATTGCTGATGGCTTTGCAAACTGCTCCAGTGGACACTGAGTAAATATTTTAGGAAGCGCAGGTGCAGAACACTGAAAATCCAGCCCTTTCAATGACAGGCCTCAACTAACCAGCCCAGAGTTGGAAGGGGAAAAGCCATCCCCTCCACCCAAAATCACACAAGTTATCCTTTTGGGAAGAACTGCAGTTACACTCAGATCTTGCAGGATGCCTTGATTTGCTGCATTTTTTAGCTGTGTTTCTGTGTGTGAAATTTTAAACTTGGACAGAAGTGAGGTGGAAAGCTGGGCACGTACCTGGACACTTGGTGTCAGCATGGGATGAGTCCTTCTGGCATGTTGAAATCTGCTATTTGATCCATAGAACGTATTTGGAGATAGCTATACTTCTTGTGCTTTCTGATTATTGGAAATGTATTAATGAGCTGTTCATCCTGAGAATTGATTAAAGATACATTAAATGAGCAGCTACCTACCAGCTAGCTGCACATGTTTCTGCTCAGCAGCCATGGTGTTCATGGCACACCTGAGGGGATGGATATCCTAGTTACTTTCCTGGGTTATTAAGAATCTAGGCTGTGAGCATGGAAGAGTCCCAAGTTGCTTATGCCTCACTTGTCAAGCACCTAACTGAGTTTAAGCTTCATACTTGAATCACACACTCCTAATTAATTTAGCATGGACTGTCTCAGTGGAAAAGCTAACAGAGACTCTACAAGCAATTTTGGGGGCAAAATTCTGGGCAGAAATTCAGAGTAGGCAATCCTAGTGCATAGCAGGCAGTTTCTAAGCTTTGGGAAATGAATATAGGTCCATTGATATGAGTAGATCAATGCCTGATAGCCCAGGGGAAATCCTATCCCTGTGTTTCTGCCATATTTGAATTGGATTGAGAAAGCAGGGGAAAGATCTCATATTAAAAAATTCCTGAAGGAAATCCAGCCCTGCTTTAAAAGCTCTGGGAGCTCCAACAAAACTTGTTAACATCTGTGAGCATACCCAAACAGATCTAAGATTTGTCCAGAAGTAAATAACCAGGTCTTTTTTCCATATGAATCTTGAACTACACTGAAAAATAAAAACACTCCTCTTCAGGCCCTTTGTCCCAGCTGTGCATAGTTTTAATCCATTTAGAAGTGCCATCCCACCCTCCAGCTGAGGTGTTCCCTCACCTCTCCCCATGCCCCTGTGAAGCATGGGTTTTACAGTCCAGCTCTGCAGAGCTCTGGCAACGGTGAGCACTGGTGAGCCAAACAACCTGACCGCGTGCTGTTTCTTCCCAAATCAACTCTGCATATTTCTTTTCACGTCTATTTCCTCAACCACATACATGCCGGCACACACATGCTAAAATGATATCAGTAATGGCCAGAATTTTATGCTCATTTTATATCATCTCTGTCTGTTTCCTTGGCTTTTGTCCAGTCTGCAAAGTCCTGCAAAAAAATATTGTGTCTGAGCTGATTATGGGCCATCAGACTTGATGTCCCTTTCAAATTATGACCATTCTTCAGAGATGGACAGATCTATGCTCCTGTTTGATGCTGACAGGTCATGCATTCCTACAAGAGAAGAGAGGAGGAGGGCAGGCTCTGAGGCTTGCTTTTTTTCCTTGGGTGAAGGGGACATTTTCTAAATGGGATTTTATTACAGTGACAGTTCTGAGTGTGAATCACCCCATTTACGTGATATTTCCAGCAGCTCCACCAATTATGGCCACCTTTGCCATGAAGAACAAGGAAATTAACAGCAGCTAATGGACTGACAAAGCTTTCAGTGCCAAGTTGCTAGCATATGACAAGGCAGATCAGTCCCCGCCTGCCTCTTTTCTTATTTTCTTCACTGTCAGATATTTATTGTAATAGTTGAAAGGCAGCATTTAGCTAGCATAGCACTTTCTATTTAAGGTGCTCTGCAGAACAGGCCATTCCACAGATAAAGGGGAAAGTATGCTTGAGAATGATATTGGGACTGAAATGGAAATTGCCTTAAACTGGTTTGGTGAGCATCCTTATTATTCATTGGGATGATTTAAGTACCTGTTTTAGAAAACAGAAAATAATGAAAAAAGAGTGAAGGGGGGGGAAATATTCTAAAACTGAAACTGTTCCTTGCTTGCTCATGAAGGAAACTCATAACCCAGCAATGCTTCAGGGCATCCTCCTGGCAGTGACCTCTGGCCCAGCCGGGTTGCAGAGGGACCCTGGGGCAGTCTGTCTGACAGCAGGCTTACTCGTATCAGTTTTAGAGGACTTCTGCAGGGAGCATCTTGGGGGGGCGGGGGGGAATGTTTGCTAAATTTGAGGGCTAGTAAAGGCTAAGGAAGAGATTTGTCCTTTGCCTCAACCTCTGTGTGCAAGTACTCCAAGAGGCAGGGAGAACTGTCTGGTATAGGATATCCGTAGGACTGTCGTACGTCTGTGGGGTACACACAGAGGCTATAGTACATGATATTGTGTGATCTAGGCTACTTCTGTTTGGAGCAATTTGTAAGTTGCATGGGAAGCTGCTAAAAACAAAAGCAACCTAAGACCAAGTATCCTGGACCAATTCATCTCCCACCTCACTGCAGGATTCCCAGGATGTGCATGTGTCCCTTTCCCATCCAACCATTGCTGGTGTTTCCATAGAGTGCTTCAGGACTTTCTTGACAAGACCAGAAAGGGCTGTTGCAGCAGATACTGATTTTTGTGTAGTTTGGGTCATAGGGTTTTAACTAATGACTCCACAAGAAGGCATTGATGGTGTCAAAGACTCCTAGACACTAGTATCTCATGCCCTTATTTAGGACCTAGAGAGTCATAAAGCACTTTGTGTAGGTATGCCAGAACTTCATACTGTGCCTTTGAAATGCAAGGTGCAAGTGCTGTGGGGTGATGACGCTGTTCCAATATTCAAAGCAGAAAATGAGGAGCCACAATATCTAACTGCAAATGAGCAAGAACTGTGCCTATCAGTGTAATTACCCTGATCTGTGACCTTGAGGGAACTGAGGCTCTGATAAGAAGCCCATGGGAATGGTGCTCTCCTGTCAGGCTGAGAACATGAACAGAGATTAGCTTCTGCTGCTCATCCTAGTTTTTTCATTTATTTCTTCTTTTTTTCCTACAGAAAAATCTTTGAGGTTTGTACCTTTTAAGCTTACTGGGCAGTAGTCTGAAAAAATCACTTTCATGTCCTTTTTCTGGCAGGGTCTTGGACACATCTGGGTTCCTCTCTGATGATCTACAGGCAGCTGTAGTGTCCTAGTGTCACCTGTGGTGGTCTGCTCTTGACAAAACTTCATAGTTTGGTATACTCTTGTTCCCAGTAGCCCTTAGCTCTACAGCCTGAGCATCACTTGATGGGCTGATGGTATTTAGGGCCTTGGACACACTGACTAAAAATAGCACTGAAGGCAAAGCTGAGATGCAGGTTTCCCCTTGGGCATGTGTATCTTCACACCTTGCTGAAAGCCCTTGAAGAGTTTAGTACAGGAATAGGTTTAATTCTGCCCTCTCCATCTATAAGCAATGCCAGATATGACACGTGCACTCCAGCCATGTGACACAAGATGCCTCCTTGGCTGTCCAGCTTCTCCACATCAGATGAGAGCTGCATCCCACCCATCCTATTTAATTTTTCACTCTAGATAGCTCCTTCCACCTCAAAGCATTCTTACAAACAATATCCTGCCAGCTGCACAAGGAAGGGCTGAATAAAGCTGAGCAGAGGAAGTGTCTGTACTAGCAAGCAGTGTGGTCCTATAGAAACAGATATATAGAACAAAACAGTTGGTGCTAAGGACCTGGTGTCCAAGCTATAAGCATTTTAGGGGAATTACTTCAGATTGTCCCCAGTCTGGGCACACAGCTGAGTGTTCATTAGTGTTCAAAATCCATTAGGAGCATGCCTGATTCAAAAGTAACCCAGTTTATGTACACCAAGCCTGCTCCACAGCGTAAACTGAAGTGCAGTGAATAGGGACACCTGAGATTCCAAAAACACACTTTTTGTCTGAAACAAAGCACTGGTCTAGGCACACAGACAGAGGCAATATGTAATTGCCCAAAGTCACAGAGCAAATTCTGACACAGCTATGAACCAGACCAGGCAGCCTGATTGTGTAGTCTTCTCTTTCAAGCAGTAGATAATGCTCAATGCATTCACAATATACTTCATGGTTATGTATTTCCTCTTCCAGTTGGGTCTAAAATGTCTGAAGGTCCAGCTGGGTCTAAACAAAATTAATTTTCCCATGCAGACCTCCAATGGGCTAGAGAGGAGCTGTGGAAGAGGAGCTGGTGTTTCCTCTATATACACCATATCAAGAGGAAATAGAAAACATGCCATTGAGGGTTTTACCAGGAATACTCTTTAGAAGTGTTTGCCAGAGGCTCACTTTTGCTTTGTCTGGAAACCATTCATTATATTTAAAAGAAAAATTGGGGGCAGGGGGAAGAGGAGAGCAGCACAAGAAATATTGGACCGGAGACAGATCCAGACCTCTCTGAAGTTGAGTAAACTTCAAGTCTGTAGTTTTGGTTTAGAAATGAGGGTCTGTAGACAGAGGGCCTGGATGTCTTCCTATCACTACAACAGTGTTGCCCAAGAAGAACTTGAGTTCTTGAGAAGAAGAATTAGCGGATGTCTCCTAAAAAGCTGTGCAGAACCACTTTTTGTGTGTGTATTATTTCTAGCATCTCTAAGACTATGTGGAACCCACATGGGTGCTATTCAGCTTCATATAACTGTGCCTGCTAACCATATATAAACCAATGAGGCCTAGATGGAGATGTATACTGTTAAGAGAAGTTGGCTTCTGTATTAGGAAAGATATGTTCCTTTGCTTCCAAAATTATTTAAATATCCATCACCGCTATATTACATATACCCTGACATGGTTATTTTAGGTAGCAGTATAGCTTCTCTAAAATGCTAGTAGCAGTGCAGTGTCTTCCCACCTCAAGATCAGCACATGCATGTTACTTTTGACAGGACAATTTAACAACCCATTAGAGCAGTTTAGGGGATTTTTTGTGAAAACAAGAACAAACAAGCTTCAGCCTTTTGTTTGTGTTTCCTGTATATGTGGTTTCAGTTGCACTTGGTTGCTCATACTTTCCAAACTCTATCAGTGATTTGTCCCTGGAATCCTGTGTTCATGTATAGAAAACTTCTGGAAGCCTGAGGCCAGAGGACATGCACAGGTACACCCAGACGTGGGCCTGCATCTGAGGATCCTCAGCCAAGGACCCTTCTTTCCATGAGCTCATGTTCCTGGGGAACATGCTCCTAGAAGTTTCCTTGGGGATAATACATCACTCTCAGGAGATTCACTTGCTTCAGGGCCTCTGGGAGCATCTCTCTTTCCTGAGGCTCATATCCAGAGCTGTAGGGATGTCTTCCTTAACAAACTAACACACTCCCTGAGGATCCTGAGCTCATCCTGGCTGCAGCCGTGCTGAGAATATTGCCGTGAGCTGCATGCTGGCTTGCTGTTGAATCCAGTGTCGGCAATACAAGTCGACAATGTCCTGGTAAATCTCAAACTGAAAATGCAACTTTCATTTTTCTGCTAATTGTTTGGAATTCTTTGAACTCACGTCTATGGATGGCACTTAAAACTGCCTCTGCCTGGTACTCCTCATAAACAGATGGAGCGTTTGTTGACGTTTCTGTGACAGCTTGAAAACTTGTCTCCTACCTCTGAGCTGAGCCCTTTCTGCCTTGTCCTCCATCTGCCATCTCATTTTAAAACTAGCAGAACAACTCGAGTGAAGCAATTCCGACTTTTTCCATCTGTGCACAGTTAATTAAGAGGGTAATGAGAGCTTCGAATGAACAAGCCCTGCATTAATTCAAGATATGATTAAGGGAAACATCCAAAAAAGAAAAATATATATGTGCCTATATACATATATATTTTTAAAAGTCTGAGTCCCTTTTATCTGTCCCTGGACTTGCCAGCATTATGGCTGCAGGTGATAGAAAAAGGAGGAAAGATGATGATGAAAAATACAGTCCATAATCTGAGCAAGAAATCTGTGTAAAATACTCAGAGGAGTAGGGACTGAGTTGTAGCTGTGGCTCTGAAGGGTGGGATCCCCTCTTGTAAGGGGCTGTGCACATGAAGGCCAGGATGAGATGCTGGGAGAAGAAACTGCTGTCTGCTTTTCTCATTGGGTTTTAAGGGTTATTCACAGAATCAAAGGCCTTGAGAGATGCACAGAGCCAAAGAACTATCCCAGCTGAAATCAATTGAAAAGGAATGGTTCTTCATGTTTGCTATCTATAAGCAACGCCAGATAGGACATGCGCACTCCAACCATGTGACACAAGACATGTCTTTGGCTGTCCAGCTTCTCCCCATCACATGAGAGCTGCATACCGCCCATCCTATTTAATTTTTCACTTCAGATAGCCCCCTCTATCTTGGAGCATGCTTACAAACAATATCCTGCCAGTCATACAAGGCAGTCTCTGGTCCTGCAGAGTTTAAAATCAAGAGAAATTGGCTCAGTCTCTCAAGGGAGAAGTTAAGTGAGGAAAGGCAGGAGCTCAGGGGCTGGATTAGGGCCTAGGATGAGACTGGCCAGGCAAGAAGGAAGGATGTGAAGGGTTTTGGGTGAGGAAGAGTGGGTTGCAGAGCAAAGCAGCAGCCAGGGAAGGCATCGGCTTTTCCCCTGTACCTTTTGGCTCCCTCCAGTTGCGATTCACAGGGGCATTTCCCCTTTGTGGTTCACAGTGGTTTTGTAGCTTGAAAGGTTTTTTGTTTTGTTCCTGTTTTTTTTACACATACCACAGATAGAAAAATGAGTCCCTCAGAAGCTGCTGAGTGAATTCTTGTTTGGATTTTCCCCCCTCCTCTTAGTTCCTTGCAGCAGCAGGAAGCACAGCAAATATTTCTAAACAAAGCCCGAAATTGGCTGTTTTCGTTTTGCCTGCGAAATTTCCTGCGGCTCACAAATTGGGCTCTCATCCCCTTGCCGCCGGGGAATGCAGATGCATTAGCAGTGACTTGGCAGAAATCTCCAACGCAGCTAGCAGCGAGGGGCTCCGTTTCACCTGCTAAAGGCTTTATTAATAATAAAAAAAAAAATAGTTTGCGATGGCTCATGGTGCTCCCTCATTGTGAAGCCTGTTGTATCCTCGGATAGAAGCTGTTGAGAGTAACCCTTTAAAGCCTGTCCCCGTGTAACGCTTGCCCAGGGAGGGTTTGCAGAGCCGCCTGGGAGGCAGTGGCAGGTTTGAAGCACTGATGGCATTTACACACGGATCCGGAGGAGCCAACCGGAGCACAGCATCCCAGACTGAACGATTGCACGGAGGAATGCAAAATAGCATATAAGCTGTCAAAATAGGTATTCTGTCTGTTTTTAAAGGATTTCCAAAGTACTGTAAGAAACAGGGCTCCATGGGAAATCAAGGTATAATAAAGGAGCATCAAAGTTGTCGCTTCTGTCAGGTGTTTGTCTAAACTGTGCTCAAAGCCTCCCTGAGTGGGGATTCTCCAGGCCCTCCCTGGGCTGCCTTTTCTGTTGCTTGACTACACTTGCCATTAGAAAGTTTGTCTTAATGTTTAGGCTGAATCTCCCTGCCTGTAATTTCAGTCCATTACTCCGTGTTCTGCTTGACACAGAACGAATTTATTCTCTTTGCAGAACTATTTCTGAAAATGGATGTCTTGCGAAGGTTGCATCTAGAGTCCAGCTTGGAGTCTGCAAAGCAAAGCAGGGCTGCAAGCACCTGCTGCAAACAGCACTGGTCACACATTGAGGTGTTAGTCAGGGCTGTCCTCGTTCCTTGAGACAGTAAGCATTTGCAACCCAGCATCAGAGCCGCACTGAATTTGTCACTAGCTTCATGAGGCTGAATGACCCAGTAGAAACCAGCATTTCAAACTGAATTGCCCAGAGGATTGGGACATCAACCTGGGCCATGGGGGGGGGGGGGGGGGGGGGAACTTGGCTGTTACGCAGTACGCAAGTCCTGTTGCAAGTAACATGGGTGGGTTTTACAGAATGGCCTTTGGGAACAGCTAATTCGTCAGCACATTTCACATTGGGAATCTTTCACTTCCAATGGAGAGTGGTGCCAAATTTACAGGTACTATGAGGCATTGCACATGAACACACAACAAATGTCACATGTATATGTGCATACACAAACGGGGACCACAAAGCAAAATGAAATTTGTAGTTTGAAGTATGCAATATCATATGCTTTAATGGTATTACTGAAGAAACAGTAAATGTTAACACTAATACCTCTGTGTTATGTATAAGTATACATACGTATGTATATATATGCTGGGGTAATGGAAACCTCAGGGTCCTGCTACCTAGAAGAGGTACTGTGCAAATCCTGTGCTTAAACAGAATAAGGGGTAGTGAGGGTGCTAAGCCTGTCCCAACTCCTAGAGTTTATCAGCACACAGATACGGGCAATTGCTGATCCAAACACAGTTGTGTAGTGAGCACCCACAGGCTGTGATCAGTCAGAGCAACGACACGGGGTCAAATTTCCAGGGCAGCTCATCTCCTAACACAAGTTTTGATCTATATCGCTGATCAGAGCTTCAGACAACCTCACTTGAACTAATGGGCTAATTCTGTAGAAAATATATTGCTATAAATGGATCTTTCTTCCACACAGTGATGCATGCCCCATTCCTAGATGTAAACGTTATCACAAACTTCTGTGAAATTTCCCAGCTGAGTCTTCAGCATTCAAAAAATGTCTTGGTAAGGCTTATGCTAAACGTCCAAACTTCTTGAAGGTTAATCATCTCATTGCATTTGAACAATAAAACAGACATAAGTAGGGTGTGGTTTTTTTTGGTTTTAGAGGTTTTTTCTTAAATCTGAAGAAAATAAAATTCTTCCCCAGGCTGGCAACTTGTTTTAAGTTTCCCTCAAAAAAATACTTCCCCCCACCTTTCCACCGCCAAGTTTGAAACTCCTTGAAATAAGGGCTAGTAATGGAAGTGCTGACAGTATCTTAACTAGAGCAGCGTGAAAGGAGTGATATAATAGTTTATTTCAGGTAATGCCATGGTGATTTTTAATTTACATAATGTCAAAAATGCAATATGTGAACTTTCTGAAAGCAAAAAAGTGGTGATAAAAACATCTATTTATTCCTCCTGCCTCCTTGCAGAAATGAGAGAATGAACAAAGCCACAAGGAAAAACCTCAAGGCCATGGTATTTGCATGAAGCATGCTACACATAATGTACCCTAGAAGTGTTTGAAAGAGAGGCTGACCCCGTATACTTACTCTTGTCTCAAATCATTTGCTAGTTTAATAGCTTAACATTTGCAAAATGATGTTTAGATTTTTTTTTTCCTCCCCTTTTCCCTAGCATTAAAATAGAATGGGTACACAGTGGATCTGAGATGTGTGGAGGACTTTCAGGTCCCTAAGTCAATTCTCGTAACAGTTCAGCATGTCCCAGCTGTGGACGCACAAAGTACGTCACATACAGAGGGGCCCAAAGGGTCTGAAAGCTTCATTAGAGTCTGAGGGCTCGTAGGGCTGGGTTTCTTAGGAACCGAAAATCAACATAGGAAAGATTTCTTTCTGAGAAGAAATGGTCCTTGTTCCTGGAACAATGTCGGAAGTGATGTCCTCCAGTGCCAACCGCACCGCTGTAATGAGTTCGGGGGCCACCGTGCTTCCTTCTAGCTGCTGCACGTTTCCCTTGACAGGCTTTTTTCCAGCTCTCCCCTTTTTCTGTCAGCTGCAGGACCCCAGATTTTCCCCAGGAGCTTGGCCGGGCTGTGTGCTGCTCACACAAAGGTTTGACCTGAGCCAGTGGTGAGGGGCACCATCACCTGCTCCATGGCCCCACTCTGAGCCGGTGGCTGGTCAGAGGGCCTTAGCTGGTTTAATCAGTGACTTATTCTGAGATGTTACTGAAGATTAATAGGTAAGTCTTCTGTCCACCCCAGACTCTGTTAAATATTTGCATTGGAGTTGCCAAAAGGTTGCTGTGAACAGAAGGATCAGCCAGCACCTGTCTAAAGAAGCTAAACAGCAGGTCTATAGTACAGTTACTGTTCAAAGAAACTCCATTTTACTCCAGGGTAACTGGTTAACCAATATTCTAGCAAAACTGCAGTTTGGTATAACCAATCTGTTAAATACCTAGCTCTGAGTTCCCAGTACTGAACTGGTCTGTCAAGTATTTTCTGGGAATAAAGTTAACTTTTATGGCCATTTCTGTTAGGGGCAATTAGAACCCTATTAGCTACTACTTGCTCATGGATTAGTTATTAGTAATCTGTCTTAAAATAGGGTCTACAGACTGCTTGTGTCAGGATCTGTCAAACAGATGAGGAGAATTACGTCCTGTCCCAAAGTGCTTTCATGGAAAAAAAACAAAAAAACCAAGTGGCTGTGGGGGAATGGAGGTGAGCTGGGTCACCAACATCTCACAGGAGCAATGCAGAAGTCTCCCAACTGGTACTGAGTTCTCAATACAGGGTATTTTAGCAGATTTTCAACATATTGAGTCCTTCTACTGGCCCACTGCACAAAGGGTAAATTCCAGCTTGAGCTATTAACACAACCCAGTGTGACACGATGTGCTTGCAGCCACTAAAGCAGCCTAGTGTGACAAAAATTCTGAGAGAAGCTAATAGAAATCCTGCCTGATGGAAAGGATCCACAGAGTAAGAGAGAATCCCTTGTGACAATATTGTACTTAGAATATCATTCATAAAAATAAAACAAATAGAAGTCAATGGTAAGGTCCAGGATAGCATAAAATATGAGTTTGGTTAGAGACACTTGAAAGGAAAATTTGCTTTAAGTCTCTGTAACCACCTTGGAGCCTCACACATTTACAGTTTTAATCTAGCACATTAGCGAGATTAGTACATGGTTTTTTTGCAATTAAACTGCATATTTTATCACTTCTTCTACTTTCATGCTATATAAACTTCCTGGAAATTACAGGCCTATAAAATGTTGCCAGAGCCCTGCCACTGTGGGAGACAGAAGAACAGAGAGACAGAAGCAGTGTGGGTGGCTCCTTCCCCTCCTCCCCCCCCCCCCCCGCCCATCATCTTAATTGTGTCAATAGTCAACAAAATCAAATCTTTGTAGAAGCAATTGTAGGATTCAGATACATGCGTGCAGCAAAACCCACAAGTCGGGTTTACGCAGTGATCTCTGTAGGCACAAAAGCTTTTTGAAGAAGGCGCAGAATTTGTCTCCCACTTTGCTGAAGAGGAAAACAGACGTGGCAATGGTAGCACTGGCACTGAGTCTCCAGTTTCCCAGTCGAGTACCTACTCACTAAATCATGCTACTTTCCTATTTTCCTTTGGTTCCCCCCTAGTTATGCTAGGCTGTGTTATTCTGAGAAAGGAGAGCTTTTTTTATTCCTCAGTCCTTGTGCTTGCTAAGTGCGAAGATGATCTCTACCTTTCTGCCGATGTCCTCTCCTGGCTGTTTTTCCTCTCCTCCTTTCCCTGTGCTGAGCATTGGCATATCCAGGTATGTTTTCTGTTACCTTTTACATTGCCTGTGAGTGTTTCTGCCTCCTTCAGACACTCATTCTTAGTGGCCCCTAGTTTAAATCTGAGGTGGACTTTTCTGTCTTGCAAAAGACATGGGTATCAGTGCTTTCACTTCTTTCTAGGCTTTGAAAAAGGTAAGCCTTGATCATATCAACCTCAGCTCAGCCTTTCCTGCTTGGACTGCAGAGTGGGGGAATGTGCTTGTGTCCTGCTTTGCATCAGACCCCGATGTTTTGGGGAGGGTGGGGGGTGCAGGAGCACACGCATGGCTCCATGTCCCCCTGTTCTTAGTCATTAACTAGCCTTTTAGCCATTTAAGCATCGTGCTGGGCGTCACTCCACTCTTGAGCAGTCCCAGGGCTCTGTATCGCCGTGCACACCAGTGCCTCCAAAACTAAGCTTTGTATTATGGGTGTCAGAGGCATCCTTCACCGCACCCTCAGTGCTTTCAGGTACCTAAAGAGGGGTTGAGTACAGACTTAAGCATTTCTCCCAAGTCATAGAAGGGGGAGAAAAAAGCCCTCCTCAAAAATGGAGGGAGAAAGGGATGCAAACAAGAAAAGGGCAGATGCCAGCATTTCTGGAGATCAAGACACCTCTGTTATAGAAAAACAAATAAGAGCTGAGCTTTAGGCAAGGTTTGAGTAGCTTTAGAGTCAGTCTGGAATCTGATCCACTCAATCCAGTGCTGCTGATGCCTCTAGCACAGTAAAACTCAGCTCTCTTAAATGTCACTTTGGGAGGTGAACAGATGGGAAGTGGAGCTAGAAATACATAATCACATTACATTTCTTCTAAGAAAAACGCTTAAAACAAAACAAAGAACAGTTCTTTCTTGTGAGCCCCTATCTGCCCTGTATTCACTTTCTGGCAATCATTCTTTTAGATTTAACGGAAGAATTCTGATCTTTTGCATTTAAGGGTTTTTTTAGGAAGGTTTTTTTTTTTTTTTTTTAGTTTTTTGTTAATACAAGCCCACAACTGAAGAAAAAGACCTGACTCAATGAATGCTGTAGTCCAGCTGGGGATTTTGCTGAGATGAGAGTAGGAACATCTTTTCAGGTTCTTTCCTGGGTCCTTTCTGAAGTGGAACTGATGGGGCTGGCGCGGGAGTAACCAGCCGCTGAATGTGATCGAGACGAGAGGAGCAGCCTGGGAAGTGGGAGAACACCAAAAACTAAAAGCAGAGCATTCCTCAAATAAACCAAAGAGACTGCTGAAGCATCTCCAAACACCATGCACAGATCTCTCTGTGCTTGTGCTTGTGCCTGTGTAGCCAAGAGGCAGCTTGCTTTTAAAACTCCTGGCAGAGCTATTGCATACAGATTATGAGCCTGCAGATTTTAGGAAATAATGGGCAGGACTCAGAGTCTTGCTTCCCTACAGAGGCAATAACCAAATTCCTTCATCCTATCAACCTACACATTCAAAATTGACAAGTGATTTGGGATGCTAATGCTTCAAGAAACCCATAGTGATATACTAAAGAGATCAGTTTCTCAGACAAACCAATTAAATGTGTTTTGCAGGACTCTCTTCTCTCAGGCTCCCCAGCTAATGCAGTGCTTTTGCCTCCTCCAGAGCCCCTTGTGGATCTGAGACCAGGCCCACCAGCTGCATTAGGTGCATATGTGATTAAGGGAATGTGAGACTGGAAAAATGGGGTTTAATAGCCAAGAGTGTCGCTCATGAGTCACTTCCTAGCTGTGGCGTTGTACTGTTGTTGCTCTGCTATCTCGATTTGATATGCAACTGCATACCTATCGCGTGAGCCATGTACCCATCAAAAACCCCCCATGGATTCATGCATCCACTGTGTGAATAAAGGGAAGGTCTGCAAAGACCTTGGAAATGGGGAAGAGCAACCATCTCCGAGCACCCACCTCTCTAACGTAACAGACTCCATCAGAAACGGGTAGAGAACTAGCATGCTGTCTCTGCCACGTACCAGGAGAGGTAAAGGCGCACCAGGCAGATGTAAAACCTAGAGCCTCGAATATGTTTTGCATTTCTAATGCCTACTGCTTTCTCTAGGCAAGAGTTGCCATCTTGTTGTGTGTCTGGAATCAGTTAATGCTGCATAGTCCTCTTCCATAACTGGTGTCCTGAGCTCGTGCTGCTGCAGGGCATCAGAAAAACAGCAGTTGTGGAAAAACTTAATAGCTCTGCAGTGACATTTGTGATGTTTATTTCCTTTCTACCTTCTAACCACAAACTGGTGGACTGGAGGGAGTTCAAATTCCCAGTTGCCCTTTTGGGTGGGTAACACCTTTCATCTCAGGATAAGCCTGTGATTAAACAGGTCCTGTCATGATTCCCGAGCTGCCCAGCTCCACCTAGCCCATGTCACTGAAGCCATTTCTTACTGAGAGAGCTATGGGGGGGGAGAACTGGGGAGGGGAATAAATAAGGGAATTTGTATAGTCCAGTCTTATTTGCAGTTTCAATATCCTTCCAGTCTCCCATGAAACTACCTATGTTCAGAAAACTAGGTTTTATGGAGGGGGTTGTCTTGCAGGAGAGAGTATTTTTTACTTTTTCCCACTGATTTGTGTCTCCAGAGAAATGAGTAAAGTATTACAGATGAATGTGGCATAGAAGAAAGAACATATGCTGTACATGCATTTAAATAGCATTTATCTTACTTTTCACTGACGTAGTGGTGAAATATGTTCTCTTTGCTTTCAAATTTTAGGGATGAACAGATGGTAAAAAGCTTAGTTTCGGGTATTACGTCCATCAAAATAACCTGTATTGCAAGTACCTCTTACTATAATTGGGGATTTTAGCTGCAGTAGGATCTGGACTCTAGGAAAAGTCCACTGCAGAAGAAAATGTATGCCAAAAAAGGGCTGAAAGTTGTCCTCTCTTTTTCTGGAAAATTGAGTTCCTCAATAGCATTTTAAGAAATGGACTGATAAGGACCCTTCCTTTCCCTCTCCATGTCCCCACATCCTCTAACATACCTCCAAATGTGTTCAGTCAGCAAAATTGGGCTGGGAACAATATCCCGAGAAATTTCAGCGCTCACTGTTTCTTTGAGAATTGCTCTTCTAGCACTTTCACCTTCTCCTGGGATTCAAATTCTCAGGAAAGGGTGACTTTGGGGTATTCCAGTTCCTTGAACCTGCCCTGAGGTGAACCAAGTCCCGTGGGAATATATGAAAAGAGAAAGGGAAAGATTTGCCCAAGCTTCTTCAAAAAGAAAAGCCTACAAAGCCCCTAGAAACTTTTCACCAATTTTATCATTGTCTGGCTGACCATTCCTAATACTTCCAAAATTGCCAAGGCAGAGCGAGTTTGGATGTGTGTTTTGCCCCAGCATTCCTGCTGTGAATAACGTGTCTTGCCCTAAACTTGTGGGAAATCTAGGATCCTGAACAAATTCACTCAACCAACACAAAATAAGCACGATCCTTTGCTTAAACCACTACAGAAAGGGAAAACTTGGCCCTGGAATTAAATGAGCTTTGGGGGGAAAGGGTCATGTTGAATGTGTGCTTATGCTGTATCCAGCAGGATGGGATGGATCCGCATTTGATGTGTGCTTTTGGGAAGGAAGTGCTTATGTACCGCAGAGTTTGTATAGACATGTGAATGATCTCATTATGGGTTTATATATTGACAGACAAATTCTGAAACATTCAAAAAGCTGGCATGCCCAATTCTAGACGACTTCAGAGTTTTTTTCTTTTCACTCAGTTTTGGATGTGTTTTTTATCTCATTTTGGGTTGAGGTTTTTTTGGCTCTGATCTGCCTGTGCTGCTCCTCAGCACTTTTCCTGGTTCAGTGACTCAATTTCTAATCTCTTCGGTCGGTGTGTGTTTTGCATGAATTTAATATCTGGTCAGCATTATTCCAGCTTCGTGGAGGAGAGTCTCTTATGCTGCTGTTTCATTCTTGCAGCTCAGATTCAGGTTAGCTAATTGTGCCAAGGGGACCTTCTAGCAGCATGTTTTGGGATTTAAAGATATCTCCCCAAGAGGGAAATGTATGATTCCAGCCACAATGCTGGAAGGATGCCCAGTGCAGTAGCATCATTTTAAAAGTCACTATTTATTGGTAATAATAGCAGAGTGGCAACAGAGGTGCTGCATTTTCTCCCTGTACTTATAAAAGGAAAATCTGCCTCAAGGGTGCTGAAAAATAATTATGGGGAACATACTTTGCATATATCCCTCATTTTTAGAGATGTCAATCATTTTAGTCACAAAATTACAATGTACATTCAATGTCCCTCCCATTATTTTTCCTTCAGGATTGTTTACCTCAGAACTAAAAAATCATGGGGGGAAAAAAGTGATAGTTATTTGCATACAGAGGAGGAATCCAACCATATTTTATTTACCTTCATAAATAATTATTTTCTTTGGTATACACAAAAGCCCACATTTGGGCCCTGTCAGCTCGAGAGCTATCGTTCTCGTTTTATTTATCTGTATACACTAAAGTGAATATTTGTTTCAATTAAAACTGGGGGCTCTGAGACCCAGAAAATGTTTAAACATGAGTGCTGTTACAAATTGTCTGGTGTGTATTTACCACGGCTCCCCGCTGGTTGATACCGAGTTACTTAATTGTGCTCGTTTGCATCATCTGTTCTATAATGCTAACAGCATAGAATTTTATTTGTGTAACAGGAGCCCATGCTTTTACATAAGGAGGAAGCGAGTTTTCTCTGTGCTGGAGCAGGTTAAAAATGATTCACTGGATTTTTCTCCCCCTAAACAAACAGCAGTGTCAACTTTTTTTTTTTTTAATTAAATGCTGAAAATGTTTTGGTAGGGATTTTTTTTTACAGAAATTGAAAAATGCAGAAAACTTTGAAACAAATGGAGAATACTTAAATCTTATCATGCAAACAAAATCCATTTTCGTTCTGCTCTTTCTCCACTTTGGTTCTGACATTGAGTAGCAGTTTCAGTGTAGGGTAGTGACTGTTCTTGGCATTTTGGGTGGCTACAAATGTGCTAATGCACCAGATTTAATTTCCTTCAAAGATAATACATTTAAGATGGAGAGGGCAGGCACTGAACTTGAGAATTTTGTTTTTCCAAGTCATGACAGTGTTACATGGATCCATGATTTATTTTTACACAAGCTTAGCCAAATGGCAACTGTATCAACTTTTAATGTTCCCTAGGAAATATCATTACCTAGATCGAGGAGGAAGTAAATCTTTTGGTGCTTTGCATGGGTATATAATACCTGACAAATAATACAAATATCCCAATATTCAAGCCATGAAATTCGGCGTAGTTTGGCTCGATGTGGCTATGTGGCTACCCGCATTCACGCCAGCTGAGGATCTCACCAAGTACACCAGCTCTCCTAAAACATGCAGGTCAAACATGCTGCGATGTATATTCAAGGGATAGACAGATAAAAGCTGAAGCTGTTTACAAAAATCTTTGGCAGTAAGACCTAAAATTCAGAGAAACCGTAGCATGCTTCCAAATTCTAATCCCCATACGTGTTGGATTTGCTTGCTTATTTGAAGTTTGTGTAGCTAGGCTTGCATTCAAGCAAATCCACGCTCGCTCTGAAGGTGGAAAAGAGTGCACTTCGTATGATTTGGACAGAAGGGCACAGTTTTTAATTGAGCTTCCCTCTTTGGGAAAAAATGTGGTTTAGGACCTAAAGTTCAAAGCTAACCTCCGGGAGCATAAGGGCGTAAGAAAGGCCAAACTGGATGAGACCAAAGAGCTCCCTGGCTCACTGCTGTCTGGGACTCGGAGCTCGGATGGGCCAGGTGGGGGTCCTTGCCTTCCCACATCTCTCACCTTCAGTAAACCTGCAGCAAAGGCTCCTGCTATGTTGGTGTTCAGATGCCTCAATTTTTCTCCTTCATCCGGCCTGCCCACTTCTGCTCGACCTAAACTCGAGGAAGCCGATCCCACGTGCATGACCCTGGCAAACACATTAATGTGACAGGTCAAACGTGCCTTTAGATCTCTGCCTGCTCCTGCAAAAGACCTCCTGCAACCATCTGGAGATGTGTGCAAACTCCAACCTGAGAGCTAGACCTCTGCCTCCTCCCGAAATCCCCCTCTCCCTCCCTCCTTCGCCTGAGCACGGCTGAGCGGTCATAGTCTTTATTCTATAGCTCCTTTTAACTCAATCTCCAGCACAGCTGTTTGACCTGTAATTTTTGGAAGTGATTCAGGCTCTTTCTTTGCAGTCTCTGGAGGCTAAAGGTGGAGGTTACTGCTGTAAAGGCCTTCTTGCAAACACGGCTTTGTGTGGTCTTTGCTACCATGTTGCTCATCATAGCAGAAGGAGGTTGGGGTGAGAATTCAGATGAGCCACAGAGCTGAAACTACACAGATTTCCTTCTAGTTCAGTAGGATCCAGTGTGAATCAACCCTCCTCCACAGAAATTATACTCTTTCCCTTCAGGTGAGAACATGGAAACACAAATGTTTATACCACTGCCCATCGGTACAAGTGTGTGCTGGGTTTATCCCCTTACTGTCACTCAGCCCTGGTCTTTGGGATAAACAGTTTTCTGCAAATACTTTTGGTAGGTTCTGCAAAAAGCACAGCCTTATTAGTTATGCTTGGATGAAGTGGGGATTGTGGTGAACACATGCCTATCAAGAGGTCACAGATGAAATATATCCCTCTAAGAGATGATGCAAACTTTTCCTTACTGGCAAACCAGGTTTTAAGCCTAAACAATGGGGCATTGTTCCTTTAAAGAATTCTTATTGCTTTCCTACCTTGAAAAATCTGAAAACCCTTCTCCTTAACAATTCCAACTGCATAACTTTGACATGTCAAGGTTATCTATAATTTCTTCATTTCCTTTCAGAAGGGCTTCCTACCTACACACTACATCATGCATCTTTTATTACCACCTTAACGTATTTATAAAATATTGATAATTCATTCCAAATGGCTTTGCAAATGAAGCCATGTGGCATGGTATTCCCTTCAATTAGCAGCATGTTCGTCTGTTTACTGAAACGACCCCTTATTCAGAAGCTGGTCCTGAAAATGAACCTTTAAAATAAGCTCTTGCAGATTTTCAGTTCTCGTGCCAATTTTTGCCTCCAGTTACATTCAATGTACATCCTGAGGTTTTTTTTTCTCCTGTGAAGTTATTCTGCATTTATACTGCAGTAACTGGGAACAGAATGGGATTAGTGGAGCTGCTCTGTCTTTCCTGCAGTGGCAGAGAGCAGGACAGATTTAGCTGAGACTTCCATTGCAGTAACTGAGGGCAGCATGAGGTCGCTCTGGACTTGTCCCGGAGAACCGAAATCGAAGTAAGGGTAGTCCCCATGGACACCAGTAGAGCAGAGTTTAGCATTTAGCACCCAGTGTGCAAACTAACACCTGGAATTAATTTAGCATCCCACTTGCTAATGAGAAAATAGAAATGCTAGTTTATAAAACAAAGGAATACTCAATTCAGGAGAAAGAGTAAGTGATAAGGAGGGCTCACTGCAAGACTCAGCTGCAACCTCCTTCATAAGGCGAGTTTGTTGTTAAATTTAATGGGCTATAGGTGTTGATTGGTAGAGTCGTAAAATGAACTGTTAATTTGCTGTTCCAAGAGTGGAGAAGCTAAATTATGCAAATTGCTTTTAAAGCTAGTCTGTTCCTAGCATACAGTATAACAAGGTAACGTGGCCCTTTCCACACCATTATTTTTAGGACTTTTCCCCATTGCCGTTGCTGGTAAATGTTCATGTGCTTTGAAGTGCTGCGAGGCTTTGATTGCGTCTGATCCGCGCGCTCACCCGTGCAGCTCTGTTAGGCACCGCTGTGCTGCGTCAGCTCGGGAAGGGGCTCACTTTTGTCACCTGTGTTTGAGCACTCACACGAGTGAGGTTTTAAACTGACAGCCCAAAAGCGGCCACGATGCTTGTTGCTTTTGGAATGACAGGCAGGGAGAGAGGGGGGACTGGGGAGAAGGAGCGAGCACCCCAGCGAACACATGGGCTTTGCTCATCGGCTTCCCGGCTGCAACAGCGTCGCTCGAAGACGGGACCGGGAAGGTGTCGGCATTTACGCTTTACGAAGAATGAAATGCATCCTGCCAGATCGGCTGTTTCCAAAGCAGCTATGAAAATGTCAAGCCTGGGAAGCTCCAAACGAGCACCTGAGCAGATGAAACATGCAGCCCATTAGGAGCAGCACACGCGGGGAGCGCGTCTGCCGAGTGCAAAGAGATAAATAACAAGTGCGCACTGTGGATACGCAAAGAGCTGCCTCTTCGGATAACGTGGAAGCATATCACATCTGACGTGTGAGTTGTCCTGGGCTTTTCGTGCCACAGACATGATGTTGTGCACCAGCCACACTCCACAATGTTTAAAACTCTGGTGACATCAAATTTGCTTCTGCTCAGGCCTGAGTGGCTGATCTCTTTGCTGTTGAATTGGTCAGAGTTCAACTGGAGGCCTTTGTAGCAGCTTTAAGCTTTAATTCCCTCTTTATGCCAGCTGTGGGAAGACCAACTAAACCTGATTCCTTATAAATCTTACGGCATAAAGTGAACCCACCAAAAGTTACTGAAATATTTAAAATAGCAGAGTACGTTGTGGCTGCGTAACTGCCGCGGATTAGGAATGGAAAGGGAGGATTTTCTGTCCAGTTGTTGTCTGACCTCCATAGGTGATAAAGACCGTGAACATCCATCTCCTGCTCTGCAGGAGTAGACAAGGTAACATCTAAATCAACGTTCTGGACTTTCTTAGTTGATGCCCTACCAAGGAGGTGATTCCCCGCTTCCATTTATCCAGCGGCAAAGTCAACGTAAGTGTTCCTCACCTTCCCAGCCCTCCGCAAGCTTTGGTGATGCACATGGTCCTGCAAACCCTTGTGTCACAGAACTGCGGGCACCGAGGGGACAGCAGGGGCCTCAGTGTGCCCCTCTAACGGGCACGGTCTCTGCGGAGGAGTGAAACGGGCTGCAGCTGCTGTCCCAGGGCTCTCTCTGGAGTCCCTGCTGTCCTGTTTCTGCAGCTTTTTTTGGAGCCGTAATGCTTAGAGCTGTGTTGTATTCTTTAAGAAATATGAGCATCATGAACCTTCAGGGAGATGCTAGATATACCACATGGCCCGTAGACTGGCTGTTTTAAACTGGAAGACTTCACAGGTTGGGGGTTGCAGCATGGATAAAGACATTTTCAGTAGCCATAAAAAATAACTTCCAAGTGGGCAATGTTTTTACCAAAATTGCTCTTTTTTCTTTCGTAGTGAGTTAGAGTAACTTGTGCTGGTAGGCAAGCAGAAGTCTGCATCTAATATTGACACTGAAGAGGTAAAAAAGCTCTTACACCTAGTGCCAATGATTTGTCTTTTCTAGTCAAAACACTGTCAAATAAGTAGGAGAATAGGAATGAAATAAGCCAGTTCTTTCCAACTCGCCCATCCCTACTAAACCAAACAAAAAAGCGTCATGGCATTTCAGATGTCTGGAACAACCTGCTATGAGGTCTCGCAAAACCCTGTGATTTTCTTTTGTGCTGTTTGTTTGTGTTTTTTATTATTGTTATTACCATACTCACAACTGTTAAGTGAATCACTGGGAAGGTTTCAGCTGAGCATCCAGCAGAAACATGCCTAGGGCAAGAAGAAAAGGGTTTTATTTATCTAACTTTAGAAACAAGGAATCGGAGGGGGATCCACCACCTCTCCTGCATGAGTGCATCCTCAGCCAAGCGCTGTACATCTGTGTATTTGGCAGTGATCCGGTCCCCCCTGCGTCACTGCTGACAGCGGATCTCCCACTCGGTTCAAAGGAAAGCAGGAGGCACGGGCAGCACTGGCGTCCTCCTCCGCTGTGGCGCAAGGAGCCGAGCATTCGCATGTCCCATCCCCTGCTCTCGCGGGCGCCCCAGCGCCTCTGTACCCTCCTCTCTGGGAACTGGGCACCCCCTCCAGCCCCGGCGGAGGTGTGTGTTTCCCCGATAACCCCAGTGCTTCTGCTTGCCTTGGAGAGGGTGATCACCCAGGCCTCAGGAAAAGAGGAAGGGCAGGACTGTGCTTCAGGAATACTTTAAATTAGGAGTTCCTAGTTTTTTTTTTTTTTTTTAATTAAGAATCCTTGGAGAAAGAGCATTGAGCCATAACGCGGCTGCTGTCGCATCTTCTCATCCTCACGCGTGGAAGCCAAAGCTTGGACCTGGGACAGGAGATGATGGGCTGTTCAGGCAGCAGCTTCTCCAGGGAAAAAGCACAGGAGACTTATTACTGTTGTTTCCTTTCCCATGTCATCTTGGAGGAGTCTGTGGACAGACACAGTGCAGTAGAAGTCTCTGACTAGTTAAGGCCACAGCACCTAGAGTGCAGCCATCCTTGGGATGAGAGTAGCTCTTGCTATTGAGGCAAAGACTCTCTATATCGCTAAGAAACCACCTGTGAGAGCTGTGGGTGCTCTAAGAGCAACACCTGCAATGAGCTGATATCCATACAGAAATGCCTGAAATCTCAGCTCCTTCCCTTGGCTGCAGCTTGGGTTCAACGTGAATCCTTGCAGGACTCCTGAGGGCTGTGAAAGAAGCTTGGATATCTGGCGGATGGGCCCCAAAGCTGAGCGGGGCACAGATTTCTCTCCTTGGTGTCATCGCGTTACCCTTCCTGGGGTGGAAGGATAACTGCTTTCCTAGCTGGCCGTGCTTTCATGCTGCCCTTCGCAAACCACACGCAAGGCCTCTCCGGTCTTGTCCAGGCCTGCTGCGCTCTTGTCTCCCTTTGGTTTTGGCCACTTTTTGTTCCGATTCCTCCCTCTTTGTGGCGAGGAGGTGGCCCAGAGGGATTTTTCCTCTGGCTCCCTGGTGGCAATAGGGAAGAGGGAGAAAAGCTGTTTTCCGTTATGGCCCCCAGTGCAGGATACTTCTCCTTGCCCAGCTATCAGCACTCAAATCAACTTATTTTCTCTACTGAGGGATCAGACCCTGACACCTCATTTCATTTCCTTATATCTTGGATTAAACACTTCCCTTTAAGTACACCTGCTGATATCAGTGGCGCCAAGTAACAGGCTCAATGTTAATATTCTCGAATCGTTATTTTGCAAAGCACTTTGTACCTTGATTAGTCTCATTAGTTTCAGCAAGATTTCTTAAAGAGAAAGGGACCTCCCAACATGGGTGGAGGACACCAGAGTTCACCCATCAGATACCAGCGGTGGGCCTGAGCTGAGACATCCCAGGCTGTCTGGAAAGTTAATAAATGTTAGCTGCTATTTTATTATTTATTACATATAGACTAAATTTGTTTCTCAACATGTTAATAACATGTTGCCATGTTATTACATTTTATATGTTAATATACTATTATAGTATTGTGTTTTATTAATCTATCATTAACTTATTTATGGAATCAGTAGAAGAGAGATGTTATTTGGGGGATTTATTCTTAGCAAAGTTAGAGCTGGGCTATCCTATACAAAGAGGATTGTGCTTCTGCCAATGCAACAGGCATACAGAAACGCATGCTGACGCGTCTCAGTGCTCTGCTCCTCTTGGAGAGAGAGTTTTTCCTCCGGTAGTGCCTCTGTCAGGTGCATTTGCATGTTTTTCTTCCCCTAATTTAGTCCAGTGTCGTTAAACAACTTTTTATAAGGCAGTGGTGAAATGAGGTCGTGCTGCCTTCCTGCCTGCCCCCGACTCCGTCTGTGTTCGGGTGATATTTCCCGTTCCCTCACAGTTTGTGGCTTGCTTTTGATGGTCTTTGCTTACATGGATTAAGCTGTGAAGGAGATGGAGGAGGCTACCTATTTCTTTTTTATCAAATCCCAGATTAGCTGGAACTGGAGATGGAAGATCAGCCCAAGTGAACTTGATTAGTAGGTGATGTTTAAGCACTCAGGAGATATGAATTTCACATTCAGTGTTGTTCAGTCACTTGGACTATAATCTCAGCCCAGTGCTTAATGATATAAACAGCACTAATAACTCTGGGTCACCTGTCTGGGGAAGGCAGATAAGGAATTGAAAATTATGCCCATTACCATAGGTAATCTACTATCAAATACTGTTGAGTGGAGACCTCAATTTTTATTTCATTCCCCTTATGTTCGTGCTCTGATTGCGTAGCAAATAAATTGGAAATTCAGAACGAAAGGGTTTGCTAATTCAAATTGATCTGCAGCCTCTGGCCCCACACTCCCTACAGAAGGTGAAAATGGATCCTGGTATCCACCTTGCAAGAGCAAATCTTTATTCTCTGCTGCGTTGTCAGAAATGGGGGGAAGACAATTTCCAACAGCAAAAGGAAAAGTTTGCAGAGGGAGCAGGTGATGTTCTGCTTTATTTTATCAGACAAATTATTTGCTAGCAGTTAATATCCAGAGTCCCATTTCTACCCTTGCAGATCAAACAGTAGATTCAGCTTGAAAGTCATGCTTATATTTCAGGACAAAATGCCGCCCATTCTGCCCTTTAGAGGGTTTCAGAAAAAGCTCTGACCCACAACAGCCTCTGCAGTCGAGCAACGTGAAGATCTGGCGTGGAGCTCAAGACTGTCGGGCAGCCGATGGCCTCTCCTGTCACTTTTTAGACTAAGGATTGGTACGGGTGCACAACATGGTCTAGGAGGGTTTATTCAAAGTCTGGCGTAGGAAGGAAAATTAGTTCCTTCACCCTAGGATGACCTTCATGGACATGATTCCGGCCTCTTTCCTACCAGAAGAGAGGAAATGAAGAATAAATAGAATAGAGAGGGAATAAATGAGCGCATATACACACATATATTCATGTATATACTTTTATATATATATACACATACACACACACACACACATATATAT
Organism: Dromaius novaehollandiae; assembly: GCF_036370855.1. Classification (NCBI taxonomy): domain Eukaryota; kingdom Metazoa; phylum Chordata; class Aves; order Casuariiformes; family Dromaiidae; genus Dromaius; species Dromaius novaehollandiae. The sequence continues at coordinate 6,863,096 of NC_088117.1, forward strand.
ATATATATGCACAGAACCAGAACTGATTAGCCTTAGCGATGCTGCAGGCAGGATGCCACCTCTGGGGCGATGCCGCAGGCTGCCGGGACTCCTGGGACCGCTCCTCCTGCGGAGCCGGCAGCAGTCTGCAGGAGGGAGGCCTTGCACAGGGGAGCCCGAGCCTTCGCTGCCCAGCCCAGACGCAGGCAGAGCTCATCATGGGAGGCTTTTTTTTTTTGCCTTTGTATTCCTCCTTCCATGGATGCAAATTGTTTGGGGGCCAGATGGAGTCACCTGCCACCTCTCAGCTGGGCCCAGACCCTGCAGGGTGAGATCGGGATAGTTTTGGGTGATTTGGGGGTCTGACTTCCCTCTGAGTCCGTGTATAGCTGCCACCCACCAGGCTGGAAACTGCGGATGCGAAGTGCCCTTTGAGCAAAGTGAAAATAAAGAGAAAGCAGTGCTGTTACTGTAGATTACATTTCTCTCTGCTGCTAGCCATGTGACAGACAGACTGTGTTTCTCTATTTGTACCTGGAACGCTCCAATTTCTCCCGATAGTCTTAAAACCTTATTTTTAAATCTTTCTTTTGACACTTACACAGTGTGACTTGATTTGATAAATAAAACCTTCTGGTGCTGTTGTTCAGGCCTGAGATTAAACACTTCATGCTCTACATAAGGAAATGCTTTTGATGGGTGAATTTAATACCTATTGGTTACTAGCAGAACTGAGTTAATTGCAGATAGTTCAAATCACAGGGGAATTGCAAGAGGACCCCATAGCCAAGTCTGTGAACACAAAAGACCCCTCATTTTGGATTGTTTCTGCTGAACATCATGTTTCATGCTGTTTGTGATAATTTAATGGCATGTTATTTATGAGAACAGAACAAGCGAAGTTACTTTTTCAGTAACTCTGAAACGACACAGACTAATTTCTAAAATTTATTGTGGAAGATATTTTTTATTGCTTGGGAGCAATGAGAGCCATATCTGAGTCATCCTTCTTGCTGATTATGTCTAGGTGTTGAATAATACTGCAGTCTTCTGTACAGATTTTATATCTTGTAGCTCTAAATACTTAACATCTTAAAGTATTTAAGGCATGCTGGTTGGTATAGCCGCCACCTCATTGCAGATTTGCAAACTGAGGCATTCAGAGAAGCGACGTGTATGGCATCATGCAGTGGGTCTGTAGCAGAGTGAGGGCATAAATGCAGGACCCCTGGTTCCTGGTCCCCTTCCCACTTCAGCTTGTTCTTTGCTTTGTTCATGATAATAATTATTATCACTCGCTCAGCTTTATGTAAAAGAGATGGTGTATGCTCTTATTTTCTTATATCCTGCAATGGCAAGCAAGCCAGTAGGCCATATCCTCTGACTTTTGGTGTTCTTCTTTAATATAATAATAGTGGGGTTTATTTTATTTTATGTGAATCCAATATTTTGTTTTCGACAGTTCATTTACCAAACTTCTATGCATTATGTCTTGTGTTTGTCCTATATATATATATTGACTCTGCAGTCGCTTTCCATACAAGATCTGCCCTGCACTCAGGAGACTATTTGGAGAAGTAGAAATTACTCGTAGCCCAGCTAGGCAGAAGCACACGTGTATGCACAACCCCACTTAAACTCAGGCTGGGAAGGTTAAATGCTATGCAGTCTGCATCACTGAGATACAGTAAATTCCTCTGCAAAAGCATGAGCTTGTCTGATTCCATGAAAAAATGTAACAGCATCAAAAACATTACACACAGAGGTCAAGACAACATTGATCCACGAGAACTATCTGCTAAAGTCAGCTCTCTCCTTACACCAGTTTTGAAGATGACACTTTATATTTTTAAATATACACATATATACATATATACAAATAAATATCTATGTGAGTTTAAGGCCTGATTTGTCATACATCATAATTCTTGCTTTTGGTGTATGTTGCTGAAATGGATCTTTAAATCCCTACATGGTTTTGGTCTAACTACTTCAGATATTGAGTCTCACCCTGGATATGATCAGGTTGATGCACCCTCACTCCTGGCCTCATCTCATCTCTTAAATCAACTTTCTAAGTGGGTAAATTGAGTCTAAGAGGAGATAAGTGACCTTGTCACTTGACAAATTAGTAGGTGATGGATCCAAGGAGGCCCCATCGCTCTCTGAGCTATCTGGCCGTTCTGCATCCCATCTCTTCCACATCCCACTATGAACTTAAGAGAGTTCACTTCGTCATTGATTTTCCTCAACTCACTCCCTTAGTTTTAAAACTACTGAAGTGGTAAAATACCTCCTGGCATTAAGGACAAACTCAGCTGTTGTCATGAATACTATTGTTCAAAGATCACTTAAACTAACAACACTACATCATGTCACCCCTGTTAACTAATTTGCTTAAACCATCTCTTTGTGCACCAGCACCAGTTCCTGTGTTTAAAAAGGCAAGGCAGGGTAATACTTATGGAAATTCCTGCGATACAGTAATATGGGGTGATTTTACCTTATAGATCTTGGCAAAAGGTCTTGCTTAAAAAAACTGATACTCAGTCGATTCCTGGAGATTTTCAACACAAGTAATAGCTTACAGTATGCAATTGGCTTCCTGGCTTCCTGCCTGAACCCTTCATGGCTTCTGTTCTGCTCATGGACTTCTGCGTTTATAAGCACTTTCTTTTATCTAACCCTGAGAGTCTGTCATGTTTTATTTATCCTTCTTTTAGCTCTACCTATATGTTTCCAACTACACAAAAATCAATAAGCACATTGCTAATTTTATCTGGAAAAACAAAATTTACTAGAGGATTAAATGCAGATGGTTTTTGAATACTTTTTTTTTCTAGTTTTCTGAACTGACTTTTCTTTTTTTTTTTTTCTTTTTTTTTTTTTTCTCTTGGCAATCAATGGCTGGCACAAGCATGGCTTTTAGACATCTAGGTACTTCATTATTTTGCAGACCTGATATTTGTGTAACTATTTTTGATTTACACCTACCTTCTATTATAAGCACAAAATTAAGATAGGTTGGTTTTTCTAGAGCAGCTTGTCAACAGAGCCTTAGACAAGGAAGGTGATTCCTAAGCTGGCCTAAGGGAAGTTTCAGGGGGGCTTAATCATAGCCTCGAATGAAAAACAGAGGTCTTTATACTAGGATATTGCTTTAGACTGGGGACCACTTGACTATATTCTTCATGCTGATCCAAATGCTAGGAGATGTTGGGTAGGTTGCAGACACACTCTGTGCCCCAGTTTCCCCATATGTAATGATGAGTTATTTATCTTGACCCTTTTTGTCAAGTGTTGGAAAAACGTGAGCATTGCCGTGCTTATGCCTCAGCCTTTTCTTATGGCATACTTTTCACCTTTCCCTACTGCCTGTTTGTCTAGATCTTGTTGCGTGGTATATTTCAAAAAATAAATGTGTGTATTTTTCTGTGTTTGTGTACCTAGAGAATCGTGAGCGAGCAAGCAGCATGAATTTAAAAAAAATAAGAAAATTAAATAGATATTCCAGTGCGATCAGTCTGCCAACATCTTTTAAGAGCACAAAAATATGCAGGGGAAAAATAACTCAGTCCATTTATTTGCTTCACTCTTTTTTTTTTTTTTTTTTTTTTTTTTTTTTTTTTTTTTAACTTGCTTGCTCTTAATTTTGAATGGAAATGTCCTATGGACCAGATCCTGAAAGATGCTGAGTTCTGAACATTAGGTTTTGAGCACCTTCTGCAATGCAAAAAGCACCTTCATCCTCCAGTGAATTCGGTGGGAATTGAACATCCTCAGTACTTTGCAGGATTGTGCCTTTTGTCAAGAGACTATCAGCAGGGCTTGGGTGCTTATTTGGAAAGAGATACTTCATGTGCTGGCATGATAATAACTAGATCTAGGAGTGTCCCCCTGGAAGTAGGTACTTGCTTTAGATCTCACAGACATTGTCTTAATTGTACACTAAATCAGAGCTAGATGGAAGACAGTTCAGCCACAGGCGGCAAAGCAGGATGCACTGGTCTCCGGTGATATTGTGTATTATCAACCCCAACCAAATGCTTTCTAAATAAGGTTCACGTTTTGTGCCATAAACTGTTTTGGGTTGTTACTCAGAATCATCCGCTAATGCATCTCTGAGCTTGATTTCTTTTCTTTCTTCTTTTCCTTTTTTTTTCTTCCTTTTGGTGGCTAATAATCAGCTTGGAGAGCTTTTTTTTAAAGGAGAAAAGGTTATTTCACTGCATCAATTTTTTTTGTTAAATGTGCACTTGGGCAAATGCCAAAATATTTAATTTCTTTGCTGTCTGTCCCAGTTGAATACAATTTAAGATTTATTGAAATTTTTTTTTCATTTTGGCTTGAGCCAAGGTTAAGAGACTGGAAAAGAAAAAAAAAGCAAAATGCCTTTTTTCCTCCAATGGTGTCGTAGTCTTTGGCTAAGTCAGAACTGCCTTTTGATGTGCAGCTGGTGCCAGCTGTCTAGAGTTATAAATGATCTTTCTGGAAACGCTTTCTCCCCTGGACACCCCGACTGTGCACATCGTGTCTGCGTGTGGCAGGAAGAGAGGTTGCGAGCAGCGGATTGTTCCTTCCAGTCACCGGGAGACCTCGTTAGTGAGGTTCGTTAACGTCTCAGGGATTACAGCCCTGCTGTTTTCCAGCAGATCTATGGGCTTTCCGGTCCGCTCTCCTCTTCCAGGGTAGGGACGGCACCGGGGGGAGCGACTGAAGAGTACCAAGGAGATCTCGGAGGAGATGCTCCACTGTCCGCCGGCTCTTTGGAGAAGGACTGAGCTTGCTTTTTTGTAGCCTGTGGCCCAAAACAGGGTCCAGGGCAATGACCGTTCTTGGGGCAGGACCCCAGCAGGGCTAATAGCCAAACGCTGGGGCTGTTGTTTGGAAGTTTCCTTCCTCGTGGTTTTGAGGAAGGGAAGTTGTATCCCAAGGAGGAAGTGGCCAGGTCCAAAGGCAGCCGTCGATCAGTTGTGGGGCTGACAGCCAGCCCACAGACCAGTGCACTACGTATTAATGCTCAGCCTCTTGCCTCTGTTCTCCCTCATCCTTTCAGCAAACTCATACCAAGGGGCAGAGAGGGAGGGAAAAAATATTCTTAAGCCTCTGGTAGCAATCAAGGTTTGGTCAAGAGCCAGTCCCTCTCATTTTATCCTAGCTAGCTATCTGTTTTAATGATCTCCTGCTTTAGTGAGTTCTGCAGCTTCAGTTCAGCCACAGAAGTTAATAGGAGCATTCAGAGAAATTTGATTAGCTCCGGTTTTATTCACATAACCCAGAGCACCACCTAAGAAAAGTGCCAGGTATGTTTGCGAGCAATTATTTTTGTGGAGTCCACTCCCCTTTCCATCTCTGTAATGTAACCTGATTCACTTCCACGGGAACGGTGTTATTCAGCTAAAGTGATCTTCCAGGAGTTAGACAACTGCCGACAGTGTTGCAATATGGAGCCTTACATTTCTGTACCCTGTCATTATTGTTTTAACCTTATTATGTTATTAGAACCTTTGTGTGGTTTAGTGCACTGGGTAAGCGTTGCAGGTCACTAATGTACCTCTGATCTGGTAACAGATCAATTAATAACAATTACCGCTTCGCCGTACGATCCCACTTCTCTTTGTGAACACTCCAAGTCACTTCCTAACCTATTGCCAACCATCTGTTTAGGCACTCTACCGAAAATAATGCCTCTCCCAGATCACCCACCAAAGAGGCATCCTTCCCCCACTTGCCTTTAGCTCCTTTGGTCTACGTGACACATCCATGGGTCCATCACAAGGACTGTGCGAGCCTAACGTCCTGGTTTGTACTGGTGTCCTTAAAGGAAAGTAGTTAGACCACGTCTACAGCTCATCGTTTCTCAAGGCATATGCCATTCAAATTGTGTGAACGGAAAAGCAGCTTGCAGGCCTTGTAAATGAAGTCAGATGCTTATTTACAGCAGCATCCCTCTTTTGACTCAGCTGAGCTACGCTAGCTCACATATGCTCATGATCTAGCTCAGACAACTCTTAGTCCACCAGGCCGAAACCAGCAGCCTGAAGGAACTGTTGTTTCCCACTTATTCAGGAATTCAATACAAGATCATCTGCAGCATAGATTTCTGCATCAGGGCAAGTAAGATCTTCCATCAGCATAAATGTGTGTAACACTGGCACTAACAGCCCTACCATGCTGTGCATTGACTACCCAATCCCCCATGGTGAAAAACACATGCCACAGTTTCCCTGCACAGAACTGAGCCAAGCTTGTTTCTCACCATTGCTGCAACAGGAGGATTTATTTTAAAAATATTTATTTTCCTTTTTCTTTTTTTTCCTTCCCACAAAATACATCCCTAGGCACAAATTAAAAATAACAACTGCAGTGTTCTTTGATTGTAATGAGAACTCTGAGCTGGAGCTTTATAACTGAGATGAGTCTTTAGCATAAATCAGAGGAGCCCAGCCTTTATTGCTGGGTGAGCCACTCACTTCCAGGTCAAGTCAGGAAAGGGCCTTCCACTCTGAAATTGCATATATGCTGCCAGCCCAGCTCTTCTAGTGAGCTCCAGATTTACTGAGCACACAGAGCATATTAATTCTGCTCTTGCAGGTACATCCAGCAATTTGCAGGCACGTCTCCCTTCACCCTGGGGAATCCCCATGAAGCTACCAAGCTGCGTCAGCAGAGCATTTCACCCACCCCACGAGCCACACGCGTGCCGTTGGGAGCAGGCAACAGCAAAACGACACATGGTGCCAAGCACCCACCAGCGAAACACCCAGACACGAGAAATATCTATCCCATGCTTTCAGGCTTTTACCCCAAATGACCGCTGTAGCTGCTAGGAAAGCAACAGTGCTCCAGCCTCCTAAAGCTTCATCCTTCCAGCAAGCCTGCTGTATTTTTGTTTTGGACCTGTGGAAAGAGACATACCTTTTACATTTTATTTATAAACCCCCAAATGAACCTAATGCTAGTTTTCTGCCAATGTCCAGAACAGCTTATGAGAATTTCTTTGGACCAAAAGCTTGAGATACTGTGGATCGTACTGTATGGTTAGTGTTCAGACAGCCTCTTGCCAAGTCGGTCAGTCCTGGATATCAAATAGTCAGTTTTGCAATGAAGAATTCTTCAGCTGTCCAGACAGGAATATCCTAGACAGCATCAGTGTAGATAGATCAGATATATAGATCCCTCTGCTTATTTTCTGTCACTGCAGTGTGTGGTTCTAAGTCTGTGACTGGTGCTAAGGCCTTTTCCTCTGGCCTGTGTAATCCTGGCCTTTTCAATTTAGGATACTACACTAGATTAATATTTTGGGGGGGGGAGAAGGGCTTCTGGAGACTGAAATGAGGCCACCGATCAAACTTTCAAGGTTTGGATTTTTCACTGTCAAGTCCACGTGTTGAGTTTCTCACGTTGGGTTAACAAAAAAAGATTTTATATTTTTGTATTGATTTCAACCAGAAGGTAAATACAGAGGGCCAGATTCTGTGCTGCTTTATACCTCCTTAATGCAATCTCCTGGAGGTCCAATAGGATTGCTTGGGATGTCACTCAGGGTAGAATATGGCCCTTTAATATTTGTACAAAAAATAACTTTCATTATTTAATATCCATTCTGGAGTTTGCTTTTCCAAACGTGCAAACACAAATCAATAACTGCTCTTTACAGATGTTCTGAGATGTCTCTGAGTCAGAGAAATTCCGTGGGCTCCCCACAGAGGGAAAACTGCCTCCGACTTCGACAGCAATCATAGGAAGGCAGAGGGGAAACGGGAATTTTTTATTCTTCTTTCTGCTTGTAAGTGCTGTCCATAAAGCATCCGCAGGAAATTCTACGGAGATTTTTATAAAGTAATCCAACACGGATAGTTCCATTTAGTTTCTATAGAAAGTCTGAAGGAAATGTTCTAGGAAAATCCACTGAGATTTCTAAGGTAATATATCACAGCAAATGGCCTTTTTAAAGTTTAGCAGACAGGCAAGAGGCAAGAGAGCGCATATTCCTTGCGTTACAAATGAGGCCAGGGTCATACGTGTTTACAAATCAGCCCTTTATTAAAATCCTCTTTAATAGGGCTTTCCTTAGCACAGCACGGAGCAGCAGCTCCTGTTCGGATTAACAGACCAGACATGAGAGGCAGCGGTAACAGCAGCCCATTAACTTACTGCTTATGCGACTCTCGTCGAGTCCGGAGAGACCGACTTCCACTCGTAGTAATGAGCCACGCGGGAGGGCTCCTTCCCTAATGCCGCTCTAACATATCAGTAACCTTATTGATCCCATCTCGGCTCACGTTATAACATACCATTATTAAAAGCTCTAATTTGCAACATCAAGATATGGTCAAGGATGCAAGGACCAGGGTGTGGAGTATCACTGCTGGCTCCCATTGAGCGTGTTTAGATACCACATAGACTCTGTCTTCAGAAAGTACAGTCCTCAGGTCCCAGCTCTTATTGGGCTACAGGCTATTTTTTTTTTCCTTTCTTTCTTCTTTTAATACTTCTGGAGAATCTGAGACGAGCGTCCTCAGAGCTGATCCTGCTCAGAGAGGGCACTGCCCTTGGCTCTGGTTTCTCTGCATGAGCTGAGTGGTAGGAAGGAGGTAGCTCCTGAGACCACATCCCTTTTGCCTGCAGAAGAAAGTAATTTAGCCCGCAGGGAATGCTTTTTCTCTAGAAGAGTCTCAGGGCAGTGCAGCCGAGTCAGCAGAGTATTTGGGAGACCTGAGTTCACTCTCCCGCTGTCCTGCTTGCCATTGGTGAAGGCACATCATCTTTCTATGCCCCACTTGTGAAACTCAGCTAACGACACTAGCCTCCCACAGAAAGTGCTGTGAGAGCTCCTGACCAGCACTATCTAAAACCTGCTGATTTTTTTTTATTATTATTATTTTAACCATGTCAGCCTATTATTTTTCAAACCTGTCAACAACTTACTAGGAAGACGAGAGGCACCAGCTGCTTCCAGCATGACTGTATGTCCATACCTGATGAACAGAGAGGCCACCCAAGTTAGTGCAATCCAACTCTTCACTTTTTACACACTAGCCCTCACTTTTAAGCCTGTAAATTATTCCCTGCTCTGTCATCTTTGCATTTGGCTCATCAAAGCTTTGGACAAGATAAGCATCTAACAAGGGGGTAAAAATGCACAAAATCTGCTCACCGTCCCTACTTGCATTTACACCGGTGCCTGCTGGAGGCGCGGTTTTTACAAATCCCACCGTCCATCGGTGCCTGCTTTGCTGGGTGGATGTGCAGGGTCTCAGGCAGGCACCTTCTTTAGTCTCCCGCTGTGCCACACCAGCACGTGGCCCCACGTATCCGCCCGCCTTGGCGTAAGGCAGTGCAATCCCCTTTGAAGTCAATGGCAGGTAGGCCGCTGTGTTCCCAGGGCTGAATTTGGCCCATTATTCACAAATAATTTAAAGCAATTCTGTAAATGTTTGTGTGCCCGAAGGTCCGGGGATGATTTACAGCTCTCTCAAATTGTAGAGACCCTTGATCCAGCAGTGTCATTCACAGTAATGGGATGTCTCAGCTGTCCAAACTGAGACATGTTTTAAATGTTAAAAATGTTCTGGGATCGATTTTCTCTGTTTATAGTAAATGCCTTGATTAGATTCTCTTGTAGGCACTTCAAAGGCAGACTCCCACTCACAGTCTTCCCATATTATGAAATCTAGTTTTTTTCTTTGCTGTACTTTTTATTTTCCCTCCTCTAAGTGAATTTAGTGCTTGAGAAAGGTGACTGATTGATTGGCCCTGAGGACTGAGGCCTTCTCAAGCAGCGTCTATGAATGTAGCTGTGTTGTCTGACCTCTAGGCAAAGAGGTTGTCCCTGAAGGCAGAGGGGCATGTGGGACACTAATCTCATTGGGACGTGATGGGTACCAGAGTCTGCTACTTCCCAGCCTCGATGTTAAGGTATTTAGCCTTGTGCCTTGGTAAAAGGCAGTCAAATGTTATCTCCATTTTACACAGGGACAGTTGAGACCATGAGGAACCAGGTGATTTGCCTGAGTTTGGGGGAGGTTGTAGAGCAGCGGTAGGAACTGTCAGGAGACACCCCGGTCCAGTACTTTAACCTCAGTTCATTCCTTCCTTCGATCTCTGCATCTCCATCAGAAAATGCAAGATCAGACATGGTATTTTTGTGAAGTCTGCTCTGGACTGGATTGACACCATCAATTCATTTCACATCCATCACTAACCATCCATTAAACACAATGGCTTTCATTCTCCCTATTGACCTGGTCTGTAATCAGGCCAGAGACCTTGAAATGCGAACAATGCTCTATCCTATTAACAGGCCCCTGAGCCATCCAATCCCCCAGAATGTCACATCCTTTTTTTCTTTTTTTTTTATTTTTAATGGAAATAGCTCTGTTTTAATCCATGTCTCTATTGATCAGGAGATGAAGTCCATTTGAAGTGTATCATGCAAGGAAGGATGACGCTAAGAGCAGCTCGACTTGATATGAAAGGATCAGTCTACTTTTCACTAATGAACATCCCATTTTAAATTAGTTAATCTGAAACTGCTTTTCTGAATTTCCCCTCAGCTCCCCCTCTTGTGTCAGGAATATCAGCTTTCCTTCCCCCACTCACACACTCTCCTTTCTCCTGACCCCTTTACTGGCATATGTGGTCATTTCATCAACGATGCCGTAACATCACAGACAGTAAACAAATCACATGAGCCTGCTATTTCTCTTGACAACATCAGAGATATGTATAGCACAAACAGTGGAGGAACAGAGCCTCACAGAAAGAAAAGAAATGCTACATTTTTATTCTCCACATTTGGATGGTTAATTGGTGAGATGATAGAATTCTACCCAGAGCTGCATAATACCGGAAAGGAGGGTGGGATGCCTGAATGGTATTGCCAGAAGAGGCTCTCGTATTTACTTGGCTAAGAGTCAGGGGCTCAGAGGAGCTGTGTTAGGCTGAGAGAAAGATTATTCCAGATCCGAGATCAGCTCACAGTGTTTGTGAGTGAGATATACTTGGAAACACATGCTCTTCTTAAAGCTTTAACAGTCCTGTGTGTATTGATCCCACTTAATTTCAATCTTGCTCGTCCAAAACTCTGCTCTGCCCAGTTCTTTCTTCATGCACACCAGTTTACATACCAGTCTGCCAGTACCATTTTGATATAGACCCTCCATGAGAACAGATCCAGGCCTTTCCACTGGCCCGTGAGTCAATACTGTATTTTGATTATCTCGGTAGCGTATAGAGCAGTTTCCTTTGAACAAAGTTCAGCTCAGGAAAGCTGATCACGGCTGTCCTGCAGAACTGCCAGATTCCTTTGTGAGCAGAGACACGTTACCCTGCACAGAGTTCTGGGGCTTTCCTACCCCATGAGAGGATCAAGCTGTTTCTGTCCATGCCTCTATTTATAGAAATCAGTCCGCTTTGCTACTAAATGATGGGTAATGTCCTTTCATACCCTTAAAAATAAATGTGAGACATCACTGATCCCCATTATTTAATTTCCAAGGACAATACATCGATTGTTGAATAAAGCTGTCAAGGGTGATTTAACAACTCATCTCTACCATTACAAACCTACAAATTAAGTTGAAAGGAACCTTAGCTTTTGGATAGTGCTCCAACATCAGCTATCTTCCAAATGAAGCTTTTCTATACCATCACAACCAGTGACCTCTGCACTGTTCTTGTTTTCTTTGGATCATGTCTAACCCCAGCGTGTGCTGAAACAGAGCCAGGAGAGAGCCTTTCTGGATGTTTATAATTCTCTGGGCAGAGCGATGGACAGACTCAGATGGTAATTTCAGGCACAGAGAAGGCTTAGGAAGCACCTAATGAGCCCCAGGCAGCTAGGTACAAATCTTTGAAGACCCTGACGAGTTACGAAGAAATAGTCAATGTAAGAGTTAATTCAGGGTCCTGACCAAGCAGAAGCAAGCAACTGCACGTGTCTGGAAGCACTGCTCGTACTCTGTAATATCACTGCAATATATGTTTTGTATACTACATTTTAAACCCATTAAGTGTGAGAAACAGTTATACACAGTAGCTACATCAAGAAATTAACTCCTATGGCACAACCTCCTTCCATTTGTTTTTTTGTTTAGTGAATTTGGGGCAAATGAAAGGGCATGAGCTGGCCATCTCTTATTTTAAGACACTTTAATCAAAGAAAAGGTATACAGCACAGTTAAGAGCAGCACAGTTGTCTCCTAAAATACTTGTCCACCTGTGTGCTTTTGTCCTGTCCTAGGCAAGCAACGTTTGAGAAAGAATTTCCCTCCACTTTTACTTAGGCCTAGGTTTCCTCATTGCAGCTCTCAACAGGGGAAGCAGTTGCAACTATGGTTTCTACGACAAGGATAACAGGGACCTCAGAAACCAAAAGAGAGCAACATTAACTCTGCTGTCTGGACCCACACTGAAATCTCCTTTCTAGTAATGAAGTCTCTATGTCTCATGGTTATGACAGGCCTTTGTTAATTTGTACTATGATGTTTCTCTCTGTCCTTCTCTCCAAAATGGGTCTTCTCTCCTTGTTTTTTTTTGACAAATATCACCATAACTATATTTCATTTTTTGACCCCCTCCATGTGGTTTTACAGATGCCAGCATCACCTGTGCTCTCTTTACAGATTGGAAAAAAACAGGCAAATTTGCACTAAATTTGCCTAGTGCCACTCAGAAAGCTCACAGGAGATATAGAAGCAGAAACAGGTCTTTGGTTTACTATGACCAGGCAGTGGCGAGATGAAGCAAATGCGTTTTGACTCGAATAAAATCTGAACAGGTGGGTGAATTTCCTTGTAGGAACCAACTGCCAGCGGCTCACCTGTATCTTCCCCCAGCAGCCGGATACACTTCAGCTGAGCAGGAATAGCGAGGAACAGTATAACTCCACTGTGCTTGCAGCCATTCGCTGCCAGTCTTGCTCTCAAACCCAAGCATAGTACTCCTGGCTTACCTTGCTGCCCAGCCAGGCACAAGGAGCTGGAATAATAGGAGGGGGGAAAGCACAGGTAGTGCATCTAAATGGCAAATTGCTTCTGAGCTGTTGAACGTGCTGTCACTCAGGCATCTTGCCGTGACGGCTGCCTCAGGCCTTTGCACTGCCTGCAGCGCTGTGCCGAGAGCCCGTGGGGACTCTGCAACGTGTCTTCTGTCCTTGAGCGGGAAGGAGGGTTGGCTTTACAGGTGGGGACCGAGGCAGGAGAATAAGTTGACTAATAACAAGTAGGGCCAAAAATGTTGCTTAAAGGAGCACTCTGGAAATTATGGTACACTCAGACCATCACAAGGCACAGTGTGTTTAAGGTGTTACTGTTTCTATAGCTGGAAGCTGCCACTTCTTGGCTGGAAAGGTAATGACTGTCTATGTGCTTGTGCAGACAGTTATGTCTCACCTGAGAAGGGCCATAACTGTTTTTAACTACTCTCCTTTGATTGCTCTTGAGGGTCTGTCCATCTCCATAGGGCAGCGCTCGGGAATGGCAGCCTAGCACAGCAGGGTCAATAGAGGACTCTACCTCTAAACTGGCTTAAAGTGCGATGTAGGAAGTTCATTGTCCTTATGTACACGGAGTTTCATTTTGTGTAAGTTCTCTGGACCTTGCGTTTATTCAGTTTGATTGGAAATCTTGTGAGAACAGGCCTTCTTTGCGAGATGTTGAGCACCCCTCCCATCCTTGCCTGCACGATGTCTATTTTAAGTGTGATATTCTACCATGCCAGGATGAGATCTGAAGGGCGTACTTCCAAATGGCCTCACAACTGGGAAATGTTCGTGTAGCTGGGGTATGTTACAAGACAATCTTTCTCTTCCAACAGGAGCTTTCTGCCTGAAATTAGTCCCTCTGTGTTATGTGTGGCCCCACGACATGACAGCATTATGCAACAGACCTAGTAGCTATTTATTGTCTGTGACTGAATCCGGCTGCTCTGGTGCCAATGTCGTGCATGTTGCTGGGCTGGAATTGCTTTTTTGCTGATGCTAGGAAACCGTGATACTTTGTTCTAGTATTTTACTTCTCAGCCTGTCTCCATTGCTCGGCCTGCCCTTTACCGCGCATTCCCCTTGTTCCCTAAGGGTCGCCAAGGCACGGTGAGAAGGCCAAAAGTTTTGTACAATTTAAAATGTCACATCAAATGAAGGAGTTCATCCTAGCCCAAAGACACAGACTCGAGACTGCTTATACCTCATTCCTGATTATCTCTGAGGTCAAGGTCACCTCTTGCAGGAAGAGCATTTACAGGCTTTAGAAAGCTCCTTGGGCTCTGCCTCTGCCACTGACCTTCTCTGCAGCCCGAGGCAAGTCACTTCATTCCTCAAAATTTGCTTCCCCTTCCACTTTTCCTTCATTTGTTTCAACAGCATGTGCTTGAGGCCAGGCAATATTTCTAAGCATGTATATCTTGCCTAGAGCAACAGACCCCTGATTTCATCTGGGGCCTGAGCTACTGTAACACAAAGAAGGAGGAACTCATTCCTGCCTCTGTGTCTTCTGTCAGGCACTTTGGTACTAGAATTAAGTGGCATTTGACAAGCAGATGACACTGTCTTGCAGTCAGTGTAACAGGAGAATAAGGGACATGGTGTGCCTCCTTAGCAGGCGTGCCTTTCAGGTAGTGTGCATGAAGTCTCCATTTTTGGCAGAAAAGAAGAAAGGCTCTAGTCCAGAGTCCCCAGGTGTTCATATGGCAGCAGAGCCTGTAGTCCATGGGTCTGTTTGAGCACCCTGCAATACTAGTTTGAGCAGTAATAGGCATGAGAGCATGCTGGGGAAAGCAGGATTAATGGAACCCAGTGGGAGAGAAGTTGCATCATTATCTGTTGACGACATGATCAGGACTTTTCAGCAGAAGCATAGGCATGTTCCAGGGGGGCTCATCATCTGGTTTAGGCTCTAACCAGTGTTCAATAATAAAATATCTTGGGGTGTTGCCTGGTAGAAAATAGAAGTTTTTTAAGGAAAGATTTTAAAATAGTTTGAGCACTCTTAGAGGACAGTGAATACAGAGGAAGGTCATGCTAATTGTTGAAATCAAGCTGATCTCAAGCCATTTGGAGAAAAGCTCACAGTCCCATTCTGCAGTCCCTTTTATCACAGCAAGACTCAGAAGCAAAGCATTAAACCATGCACCAGCTCATGTAGCCACCTGAAAAAAAGGATGCTTTAAGACACACACTGCATTATAAATTGATGCCCACAAGAACATGCATTACCACTACCTGCAGTAAATGCAGATCTGTTTCGTTAACAATTCCTGGCAAGATTCTTCTCTTTCCTTTCTGAAACCAAAGAAGAAATCAGGGGACGTATAACAGGGCAAAAACCAAAAGTCAGATTTAGCCTTAATACAATGTTTCCTTGAACCCAAATGCTTCATATCCCCTAATGCTGAGAGGCAAAATGATACCCATTTACCTAACAGAATTTGTGATACTTGTATATTTTAATAGGTAGTGAAGTGTGAATGGGAGTTGTGCAAAGAAAGACCTATATTATCAGAAGGTTAAATACTGTGATAGCTTAACCAAAACAGCACTGACAAAACCCAGACTTCCTGACCTGCAACTTGTAACTGAATTAATTCAACAGACTGGAACAAGCCTAGGTTTGGGGGTTTTGTTTTTTGGTTTGGGGTTTTTTTTTCCCTCTCTTCTTGGAGCAGTACAATTTGTAAGTAAAGACCAGGGCAGTTCCCTGGAAAAGTGACCACTCTTTTCCCTCCATGGAAACTAATGGCTCATCTACCAATTCAGCAGGAGTCAGGAGATAGTCATCTTACTGTAATCTCTTTTGTCTTTCTCCCCCGACACCTCATTGATGGGCAATTTTTCTAAACAACAGCAAAATTGCAGTGCCTGCTTCTCTGTCAATAAATTCCATTATTTCACATGGAGGTTGGTAGCATAGCTAGAAAATGCCAAAGTGATTACATTGAGGAACTACAGATCTGTGGTCTGAGCACTCTATAAATCTATGGACAAAGTTTGATAAAGCACATTGATACTTTATCTGACAAGAGCCTGTCTAGATTTACGGGGCTCAAAGCTGTTAGCACTGTCATCCTTGATTCAATTAATGCAACCGCGCTTCTCATGCTCACACTTCTTTCTTGTTGGATGAAATGTGATCTTGACACTCCCTCCCCCCTTAATGAGCAAAATATAATGTGATGGAATCAGCCAAAGAATAATAGCATAACTCTGGAGCTGGTAGGATAACGCAATCAAGCCCTTTCAGGTTAATGTGCAGAGTGATCCATGGAGGATTTGCTTCAGTGTTGGGGTACCATCAGTTTTTCCCTTAATCTTTTGTAGTCTTAATGATGAGCAGCAAAATCAGATGAAACTGTGGCAGGTTAAAATAATGCTATACTTTACTTTTTCATTTATTTTAAAGTTGCTAGGATTGAGACACTGAGAGGCAGGGATAAAGAGTAGAGTTTACCGTATGTTTTAGTACAACTAGGATGAGCTTGGGAAGAGGGTCTTGTGTTATAGTACCCAGGAAAAATTATATTGCTATCTTGCTTTTATTTTCTGGGAGTGATAATACTATGGGAGAATAAGTTTGCTTCAAAGGCCATCCTAGGTGCATTTTTTGAGGACTTGATTTGTGAGGACAAGGGACTTCTGTGTGAGAGGCATGTTGCTGCATGATTTGGCAAAGTGTTGGGTTATTGCAGCCTCTGCATCTTGCCATCTCTTTGCCACAGATAGCTGCAGTAAGATACCCCTGTAATTGGCTCTAGTTTTAATTGTCTTGATTTGCTTAATTGTTGCTGTTGCCCTGATGTCTCAGACCAACTTTTATTTAAAGCCCCCAAATCAGGACTGTTGTCTTGTATTCCAGTTGGGCTACAGTTTAGGGAGTGTTTTGGGAGGATATTTGGCATTGGAGTACACTGTCGTTTTGTGTAGAAGTAATATCGTGGCGTGGAGAAATCATGTAAACCAACTGACCTGGTGGACTAGAATGGTTTGCCGTGATTTTTGTCCCAGAACAGCTTCTCCCGTCTGAGCCTCGCTGGAGACCGAGGACTGAAGTGAGACCCAAGAGGTGCATGGGCTTCGTGCTGACCTTGGGAGCAGGGACGGATTCACCCTGCAGTGTCTCTGCCGTACCGTGGAGATTGCTTGCTTTCCCCTGACATCGTGTAACTCCTCTCTGTTCCCTGACAGGAATACAATTTACTGCAATTTACTATAAAACCTCATAAAAGCCCTTCTCTTGTGACACACTCAGTCAGAAACCCTAAAATTGACTGACAGGCTCTTCATAAATATTTATGATCTCTAAAAAAAGCTGTTGGAAGAAAGAGAAGTTGCGTTCTTCTTTTAGCAAAGTTTGATGGTGGAGATTTTTCTGCTGCGGCCAAGTCCGCCCTTGCCCTGGTGCGAGCTCTGGGAGCAGGGCCGGTGCGGAGGGATCCCCTCTTGCCAAAAACAGCTCCTTTTGTGACTGCCTTTGCAGAGGGCTGCTACTCTTAGTCGATTCTACTCTTTTCACCATGGGGAAGGCAATCATGACCCAAATACAGTCCTTAAAGGCCACATTTCCCAGGAGAAATTAGTTATGTGCATTTGAGCCCATCCATTAAATCCTATGGGGCTGATTAAGAGTTTATATCCATTTTATTTTGCCACTTTGACTTCTGTTCTTGTTTAGTTTATAAATAGTTTTGACATTTTACTGCTTTTAGTTTGGAAGGAAAAAACAGGCTAGATTCGAACCAAGCAAACCATCGGTCTTTGCAATGCAGAGTCAAGCCAGGAAAGAAAATTTGAATACGGTAAATTAAGAGAATGTTCCTCAGATGAAACTGTCTCCCAATCATAAGTCATGTGACGATAAATTTTAGCTGAGTGACAACAATATTAACAAACTGAAAATAAGATTGATGTGCATCACAGGTCCATGAATGCAAAATAAAAGGGAAAGGCTTGCTAGCCTGTGATAGGCAAAGTATAAATATGTATCACTTGGTTCTAAAGTGAGTTATGATTACATTTTCCTACTTGTACCTGAAATCTGTAGAGGTTATTCATCTTATCCCTATATCAGCCATGACAGTTATAGCCACGCAGTGCATACGGCATAGATACCTGCTCAACAGATAAATCAGCAAGCATGAAGGGACCTGTTGTTATCAATTTGATCTTCAGAATAAATATACAAATATGTGTACAGTATTGTTGTCACTGAGGACAATTTCCCTTCTTCTTGCCGATACATTTTTAAGAGGCTGTTCCAAGAGCCACTTTCCGACAATGCCAGAGGGAGATGGAGGAAAGCAATGATCAGGCAGGAGAACCAGATTTATGGACCGTTGTCTGCTTTCTTTTTTTTAAAAAAAAAAACACTTCCTTCCAGTATCGCTTGTCCTCCAAGCACAACGCTGGTACCTCGTACCGCTGCAGCGGGTGAGGGTGGGGAAGGGAGAGATGACTGGGACAGTTACGGTCAGTGAGCATTTGTAAAAGGAAACCGTTCCTGGTGAGGCTGAGAGTGGTATTGCCTCTCAACTGGTGCTAAAGAGCTAAAGGTTTTATGGTGCAGCGGAGACTGTAGTTTAACCCTGATTTACCACGGCAGTTCGGCACGGAGGTGAATAGCACACAGGACTCGGGCAGCTCAGGGACCGACGGGACCTGCTCGCTGCGTGCAGGGCTGAGGAGCTGGGAACAGAGACAGGAAAGATTTCTTCCTCCTCACTTGCAAGTCAGAGCACAGCGACAGGCACAGGGAGAGGGAAACACTGGGGCCGTGCGACTGTATCGCACAGTGAAGCATCGGAGCAGGGGGGAAATAAGGTCACATTCAGCCCTGAGTGCAGCAGTAGAGGAACGCTGCTCGGAGGAGTCCTCTGCCCAAGTCCTGCCTTCAGCCAGGCCACTCATCTAAACCATTCCCAGACGCCAGTGCTGGGGATGGGATGGGAGAAAGCGCCTCACAGCTGCTTTGGGCTGGAATGAGCTTGCAGAGGTGCCACAGCGAGAGGCAGTATCATGTCCTGACATGAGAGAGAGAGAGGGCAACTTCTTGTGGCATCTGGGTCCTGGAGGATCCCAGCAAAGCAAGGCAGGGAGAATAACTCCAGTGCTAAGAAAAGACTTCTGCTGTTTGTCACGCTGCTTGTGAGCATCTGAGCTGAGTCCTATGGCCCAGGCTATAAAGGCAGGACCAGTTAGAAATGCTGACAGGTACAAAAACTAAGAAGCTGATTTCACCCCCTGCCTTCCTTGTGAAGATCTCTTAGCGTGCACTACTCTGGTTCTTGCAGTGGGGAAATGGAGGCCCTGGACATGTGCCTGCTCGAAATCTCGGCAAGACGCAAAGGCAGGACCAGACACTCGGCCAGTCCCTTGCTCTTGTTTCATACATGCCACCAGATATCCATGAAAATGATGACAATATAGAATAGCTACTGGCTTTTACAGCTGCATTCTGCCCTCCTACTTTTCGTAAATCTGGAGGGAATGAGAGTTACGATTTCCGAGTATGTATGGATGCAATCTCCTGGTGACGTCTGAGTCAGTAACCCGGGGGAAAAGGCTTGTGCCTGAACTGTTTTGTTTTCTAAATGTTGTCTCTTTTGGGGAGGAGTTTCTGTTACTTAATTAGTATTGTTTGTTTAGCTTATATCACAACTGTGCTCTAGCCTCCAGGAGAAATTGAGCCCAGGTTTGCGAAAAGGTTACAAATATTTTTTTCCAGATAGAGTATCACTTGAGTAGGTCTCTGATAGTTACAAATCACAACCTTCTGGCTCCATCCTATCTTACAAAGCTTATCATCTTGACTTCACTGTCAGACAACCTTGTATTATAAGGCTGTAACATTCATAGCAAGATGCCAGACTGCTACCACAGATACGCTGTGGCTTGGTACACACCCAGGTTATAAAGTTTTCCGACCCTCTGTCTTTGAGCTACAAAACCAAGATTGCACCTCCATTTTTACCAGCTGCAAATATTTCTTGAAGAATGGCAAGGTTTTGGCTTTATTTCTCCTCCTGGATTTACTCAGGGAAGCCAGAGGTTCATAAAGGTGTTTGTGATTTGGAAATGAGATGACAACATGGAAGTTTGGGGAGTCTGAGAAATGAGGGAAGCAGCAAACTCGACTCTGATGACGTCTGAGAACGTCACCTGCCAGGAGTCTGAGATGCCACATGCTGAGTATGTTTAATGACATGTAGAGACAGTAGATGGATTGGGCTGTTTTTTCTAAATTATGATACTTTAATGAAAAACAACTTCTGTCCTTCAGCCTTAAGAGCTATTCCTATTCTGGAACTGTGAAGGAGGAGGAGTGAGCAGGAAAATGCCATATGAAATTGTTAAGCTAAATTCAGAGACAGTACATTCTGGCCAGCAAGAAAAATGTAACCGTATATCACAGCGTTCTGTTAATGAGAATTCATTTTTAGCCCAGCTTGTCTATATCGAAAACCCCTAACATTTAATTTTCATAAAGCTAGAATTAAGGTTGACTTTAACCTTAGCGTTCTCTACTCATTAGGTTTCTGCTACGAAGTAAATCTCTCTGCTCAAATAGCAATATGGGAGCCATCTCCTTGCCATAATAAATGTATGATGCTGATTCATAACTCACTGTACAGCAGAATTCCAAACTCCAGCTGTCCGGCTTCCATTGTTGGGAATACTGCGGTTAAAAAGGTATCATTGCTTTAGTAAAGGATTTGTGAAAAGAAAGTGTTCCTCGCAAACAAAAACTTCTGCATTTGTAGTAAAGCAGTGGTAAAAAGGACATAGGTAAATGCAGTTGTCTCATCTACGTAACAAATGGAAAAATTCCCTGAATTTATTTTCAACTGTATTAGCGACTTACCATGGGAATTTAGGCACCTATTTGTGTTCTTCAGTACCAAAATACCTTTGAAAATTCAGGTATTACAATGATAGATATGCAGTTAAAGCCAAAGCAATCAACCACCAAATGAGATGTAAAGTGCAAATCCTGTATCCCTGTGACATTCAAGCGTACGAATGTTACAGGGAAAAGTCACCACTTTCGCTCGTCTGCAGAGTTCTTTTGCATCAGTGCAAAAAGACCCAGAATGGCTGCAAATGAAAATAGCAAAAGTTAACATCTACTTTGCATTGATACAAATGAGTGAAAGTTGCAGAACAACACCTTGTCAGCTGTGTCCCCGTTTCATCCCCTGCCAAATGAAGACATTCTCTCCTTCAAAGGATGCTTGCGAGGTTTACTTCTCAAATGTTTGTGCTCAGAGGGTCTTGGATGGGAAACGCACTAGAACTGTAAAGTATTGTTACACTAGGGCTGCCTGGAGAAATTAGGAATCATAATGTTAATTAGAGCTGGGTGAATAATTCATAACCGATCGTTTATTAAAAGAATACTGCCACTTTTTTGTGTTTGCAAATTGTCCACAAGCAGATGGTGATTTTTTTTTTTTTTTTTTTTTTTTGGATTGCATTCATTATTCAAACCTATTTGCTAAATTATTTGGGGGAGTAAGCTCTGCTCTGCGTCTTGTTAAGGAGCAGTTAGCTGCGCGTATTTAATGGTCAAAATCCACCACGATCGTGTTAGTTTTCATTGGACATATTGATCACCTGGTGTGTTTCTGTTCCTGCCTAGATGTGCTAACGTTTAGAATAGGGACTCCAGCATGAATCCTCATACACTGTATTACGGTACCTTGTGCTCCCCCCATCTGTATGCCATATCAACCCGCTGTCTCTCTCTTTGGAGCTTGCCTATGCATAGAATTTTTCAGAAATGTTTAAATCAGAATAATTATTCTTGAATAGCTCTCTCTGTGAACACTCATTCTATAATAAGAGTGCTGTGTACCAGTTTAGTTTAATCTGCTTGAAAGTGAACTAAACTAAACAGGAGTAAGGCATGCCAACCGCAGAAGAAAAAACGCCACAGAATTTAAATTCACAGCCTATCTCATTTTTTAAACATAAAATGTCATCTCTGGGTCAAAGAGGCCCCTGCACTGCAAAGCAGGGGAAGCGGGAGGGTTGTAGCAGGGGAAGGATCACTCTGCAAATGCCCTGTACAGAGCATTCACTGTTAGAAGGTAGTAAAACGGACCTTGAGCCTGACCCCTAACATCTGACCCTAGGTTATCCAAATTAATTCCCAAGTGTAGGCAAACCCTTTGGCTCCAGTTTTCCCTCTTCGTTTTGAGGGTGTGCAGCTCCTAGCATGACGGTGCCTGGCTCCCTGATGCACGGAGGGATTAAGGAGCTGGCTAGCACCGCACAGCAAGGGCAGAATTGGGATTAGATGCCAAGATCCCACCACTTCCACCTCCAACCGTCCATTTCTAACCTCTGAATAATATTGCCCCTCGGTGGAGGAAAACAGAAAGAAATAGGCTATCAAAAGACTGGTGGATAAATATTCCTTCTCCACTGCAAGCTGTTGCTTGCAGCTAGTATTTTTTTGGTAATGAGTTGCTTTTAGATTTTTCCTGAGATGTATATTCCATCTCTTTGACACTGTCTCAGCCTTATCTCTGCTTCTCTTTTTTTTCTTCTTTAAATCTCTTTCTTTGCCTTTAAAATGCTCTTTTCCCCAGCAGTTACAGACATGTCACTGCTGTTGCGCTCTGAACAACGCAGAAAGCAGAGGGAGGCCACTCGGAGCCCTCTACACGCCAGACACCACCGGGGCACCGGGCACAGCCCACCCTCTGCCTGGAGCACCACTAAGAGCTGTGGCACTGCCCTCACCCACCACCGAAGTAGCATGGGGCCAGCCACTAGCAGCAGGACACTACTTTTATAAAGGAGCTTAAAAATAATAATAATACCAAAAAAAAAGAGAAAGCTTATCAAAAAGAGTCTTTTAAGTCAAAAACAGGGATTTCATTTTCTCGGACTCAGCAGGAAGGCTACCCATGCAATCATAGATGAGATTTTTCACAAGTGCTTAAAGTAGTTACATTTCAGTAGGAGCTGGGCATCTAACTTTCGCAGTAACGCTGGGTGCGGTACATCTCTCCTAGCTTTAGCCGCTTAGTTTTGATACCTAGCTCAACCTGGTCAGCTAAGCTCCGTATACAGCCAGAGGGGAGAGAGAGGAATTATCAGACGGAGATCTCAGCTAGAAGATACTAATTGCTCTCTTCTGCAGCAACAAATCTGCATTAAATGCCCTAGTAAGGCCCACAGGAATATGGACTGCAGAAGGAAAGACATGACGAAAACAGGGAAGGCTGTACGGAAATGTGTAGAAAAGATGCTGGACATACCCATAGGTAACAGGAGATTCATCCAGTGCATTAGGAGCTCTCAGTTTCCCAGGAGCGATGGGGAGGGGAGTGACTAAGGAGAGTAAGGAAAGCCCAGAGGAGCTCACAGATGCTTCTGAGTCGGTCTTTACTGGAGACGGGGTTGTGAAGATATGGGTGGGGGACTGCAGTTACTAAAATAACAGGTGTTCTCAGAGATAAGATGTGAAAAGGGATGCTGGAATTAGCAAATAAACTTAAGAGCAAAGAATTGCAAAGATGCTAGGGAGACCTTTTGCCTCCGTTTCCTCGTCGAGAACCCATGCAGGCTGGGCTTGAAGCAGAGCACGGGAGCATGGTCATCGCTCGGGGAGAAGGAGGTAGCAAGGGCCCTGGGCTGGGACATACCCTGGGCATCCCATTCCTGCTGTGCCTAGAGGTCCTCGCCCCACGCCTTTCCACGCAGTGGGCAAATGACTCCAAAACGCTGAAGCCCCGCAAAGGCGTCAGTATAAAGCGTCTGCATGATGCGAGGCTTCGCGCCGACTCTCCAGGCAGAGGAGGCAGCAATATTTCACCCAGAGTCGTTGCGTACAGTCAAGAAAATGCCTCCTCGCAGACAGCTTCAAGCTGAGCAGAGCCATGGCCTTTCCCAGTGGTGCATTTTCAGCAGGGTATTTCCAGACTGCAACAGGGAGTTAAAAATGAAGTTGGGCAGGTCACTTGCCAGCCTTCCCACCACCGAGTCTATAAAGAATAGCAGCTAATGTTTCTTCTGTGCTTGCGTTTCCTGGGAAGGGTATGTTAATACAGCCTGCCTTTATTATCCTATCTGAAAAGATATTTCATTTTACCAGTTTTTACTACGCAATCTCAATAACTGGAACTTGTTTAAAGGCTCACTGCTCCAGGAAAATGCATTACATCCTGGCTTTTAAATCCGCCAGCTCCCGTTTATTGGTATTAATAATACATTGGGAAAGCTGTTCTTTTTATTTTATTTTGGTCCTCTGTTTTGGGATTTGGGGGGGAGTGGTAGCTCTTAAATCAAATACTTAAAAAAAGAAAATGTTTGCAAAGAGCACTTCTGTATCCTGGAGGTTACGGCTCTCTGCAGCCCACTGAGAAGTTTTTTGCAGTGGTGGGGAAAGGGGAAGGGAAAAAGAAAGAATGAAACAAAACTGTTCCACAATCATTCCTGAACCCGAAGTGTCCAGGGAAAAACTTTCTAATAGTAAAGAAAATAACCAAATTAGTTTCCATTTAAAGTTTCGATGTTTTTAATTTATAAACACCGTTTAAGCAGAGAAATGTTAATGAGGGCTAGAGTAATTATTCGCATAAGTGGAAATGCAGAATTTTGGTGCTTCTAAACAGTTTATTCTACTTCTGCTAACTCCACTGAGCTTTTTTAAGCTCAGCTCACCCAGAGAATTGCTGCCTGCATGTTTATGTATTTACTTTAGAAGATGCTTTTTTTTTTTTTTTTTTTTTTTTTTTTTGCCAAGCTAGCATAGGCTTTTTAATCTTCCACTCGTTTCAGCATTGCTTTTGTGAAGGAGGATATTAATGGTCAGACACTTCCCCCGGTTGTGCTGGTGTAAAATCAGAGTAAATCAGCTGAAGTCAGTGGAACTCCTCCACATCCAAGCCACAGCCTGCGTAAACGACGTCTGAATACAACTCCCAGGGCTCGAAGGATCTGGTAACCTAGGATCACCCAGTGTTTACCTTCATCTCTCTCCTACTGCGCTAATCAAAATGGGAGAGAGGAAGTTTGGCCAATAGCAATTTTTTCCCTGTGCTGTATGCTGTATAAATGCAATCCCTGCATTATTATTTTGAAGCTGGGAACCTCTAAGCAATTACTTCCCAGCACATTAGTGTCCATGTACTAAATGCTAAAGTGTTTATTCAGTGCATTGCAGGATCAGGTTATTGCTGAGTCTGTCCATCATGCCAAGAAATTATTGCTATAAGTGCTTTAAGAGCATGGCCAGTACAATGGAGATATAACCAAGCTGAAGGACTGCAATACTCCCGCTCGGTGTAGGGAGGTCAGGCACTTTATTTAGAGAAAAAAAGAGAGAGAGAGAAAGAAAAGGAGGCTGCAGAAGTGTTCAGATGCACAAAATCTCATCATCAAATGCACATTGCAGTGGGAATCAAAAAAAAAAAGACACAAACAACTTTATACTGAAATTGAGTGGAAATTGGAATAGTGAAGGAAATATGCTTTCTTTTTCAGTTCCAGCTACTCATGAAGTCTTTTGGCTGGGATTAAGAGGTCACTTATTGCAGCCTTAAAGGATAAGGACTGGGCTAGATAGGAGAATCAGCAGCTGTTTATTCTGTTAATGTTTGAATATGAATCAGGTCTTCCTTTTCAGTGCTTTGCTTATTATTTTTATTTACCAGGATAATATCAGAAGTCTAATTAATTCTCCACACCTCTCTCAATTCTCAGTGTCTCAGTGCTTCAGCAAAGCTGGAACCCTTTAGAGCTTTCTATCTATTCAATGAAATATCCTTGTTTATAAGGACTGCTGTGTCTTTATCTTTTCAGTTGAGATTGCCTTAAAATGTACTGGTGCAGAGCACACAGATAATGCTGTCGGAGTAATCATTTCCCTTTTTTTGCATTTGGTTATCAACTAGTGGCTTATTTCTGTAATCATCTTTATCAGAGTCCTTGCTACTTCATGGTTAATATTCAAGAATAATTCTTCTCCCTTTCAAAAGTTAAAAATATCAGCCTCTATGAGACAAACTGAGGTATTAAGTGACTTGTCCAGAATCACACAGGGAAGGATTTTAAGGGTGGGATTCAACAGACCTGAGTTTGACATTCGAAACATTGGTGTCTAGTCCTCAAGTACTTACACAGGCTCTTTCTGGGGTGAGTCGCCACTGTCGGGGGCATCTCTGGAGACAGCTGCTTAGACCAAACACACAGCATTTGCAGGGCTAAAGTTAGGCGTAATAAATCCATATCCAGACTTCTGCTCCAATGACTGGGCTGGACAACTTGATTTTAGCTAAAACGCAGGCCTGCACTGGGCAGGCCTTTGCAATTGCTTTATCTTGCCTGGTTTCAGCCCATTTGCCGTCACCACCTGCCAGAGGCAAGGTGGGAGAAGAGCGGTTCACGAGGGCCCCCCACATCCACCCAGCCCATAGCAGACCCCGGGGACTCCCGTGCCGCACAGGGACAGCACCGGGGGTGCCCTAGGGCTGGGCACAGCCCCCAGGAGGAAGAGGAGGAGGAGGAGGGTGGCCTGGCTGATGCTGGCAGAAGACGTGCCCCACTCTCCCATGTCGGGCAGAGGGTGCCACTGTCACCTTAAGCAAGGTGCGAGCGCTTCCCCCCGCTGCAGTGACAGCCGCTCCTCTGAAGCCGTGTGGGTTTTGACTGTAAGCTCTTTAAGCCGGGTCTCTCTTGTAATGCTTGCACATCCCGTCCTAGAAAGCTGCCACAATAGAGGCCCTTATCTTGATGAGGGACTTGGTGTGCTGCTCTAGTGCATTGTAATAATAATATCATTTAAAAAGTTCCTTCATATCATCCATCCCAAGGACAAACGAGATCTCCCTCTGTGCTAATTCAACATGGATTTTGTTTATTCTTGATTATTTCTGTTGGTGACACTCGTATTACCGGAGCTCATTCTGTTTGCTCACAGCACTCTCTCCGCTGTTAAATCCGTTCTTCTTTTGCTTTTGACCTAAATGTTTCCAGTTTAAAAACATTTAGGTAATTCTTCTTTGAGTAACTCCTCTTAGCTATTAAAGAAAGCTTCTTCCTTCTAATGTACCCCCAAAATACTTGTTCAGTAAAAGTAACTTGTAATAATATTGCAGCTAAATGAGATGCACAAGGGGACCAGCCATCTCCTAAATATATCACTTGGAAGCTCTGTGTTGATTACGCATTCATTATTGATAATTATCAATTATATGCTGGTTATTACTAGCTCTCTCTTGTTTTATTGGTGTGCCATGCATCTTACAGAAGCGAAAGCCATTTTAAGAGAAATGAGTGATGTTAGCCAAAGTGCAATGATTAATAACTTTGTGATGACCATGTATATGTACTTATCATTGAGCTCTGAAACACCAGAAAGTCCTATGCAAGCTTGCTCGTGCACTGAACATGACACGAGGGGATGACTCTGCTATTGAGATGGGGCTACTTCTACTGCCAAAGGAGGGAGCCATTAATTAGTCTCCATTAATTAATCGAGGTTGGCTTGGCTTGATCCTTCTGGATTTTTGCAAAGTGATTTTACACTTGGATTTTCAAGGGAATTTAAGGATGTATCTAATTATATGTACCCAAAAGGGCTTCCTCGAGCAGGCCTGGTGTCCAAGAAAGGTAAAATAGGGAAAATTGGGTCCCCATTGGCTCTGATGTCTAAAGTTTGACAACCAAACACACGAGTCACCTCCGAAAATCTTGACCCCACTGTTCCTCTCTCCCTTTGACCACTTCAGCCCCAGAAACGATGTGGGAGCAGCCAGGTCCCACAGCGGCTCCGGCAGGCAGGTTCGCCCTGCTTCAGCCCAGCTTTGCCTCCAGCAGTGCAGACTGGTGAGGGCACAGGGACAGTCTGGATCCGCTCAGACATGTCACTGAGAGATGCATTTCGGTGAATGGAGTCACTGCGGATTTACACCAGAGCCACCAGGCTCAGCATCCTTCCCTTAACATTTCTTTAACTTTGACTCTGCTGAGCCTGTATCTGTTTTGATTTGCAACCTCAGTGTTATTTGAATGTACAGTAGCCTGTTGCTGGCAAGCAGGAGAGGCTGATAGCTTCTGAAATCCATATTCCATCCTTGTGATAACAAAAAAAAATTCTTTACATCTTGGGGAAACAAAGTGACAGGCTGTTACAGGAGGAAATCAAGATATATGCAAGCACGTATCCCTGTCCCTCCACTCGGGACACAATCATTTCTCCAAGCAGGGTGAGGGAAACTTCTCATTTCACAGAGAGGGGACAGGAGGGAGGGGGGACCTTGGCAGTGGGGATGGATTGATTTCTCTCTGCAGGACCAATTACACGTCCAAAGGGGCAAAAAATAAATAATAATAAATGAGTAATAAACACTCCATTTAAACCTTTAAATGAAAATCGGATTTTAATTATAAAGGTTTAATTTTCAGAATGAAAAAGCCACTTTTTACACACATTACTGTGTGCAACTTTTAATTAAC
The DNA here is from genome assembly GCF_036370855.1 of Dromaius novaehollandiae. Taxonomy (NCBI): domain Eukaryota; kingdom Metazoa; phylum Chordata; class Aves; order Casuariiformes; family Dromaiidae; genus Dromaius; species Dromaius novaehollandiae. Next base: position 6,891,537 of record NC_088117.1, read on the forward strand.
TTTCAAGAACTTTCTCTTACTTAAAAAAAATCTAATTAATAATACTTAGAGAACTATTAGCATAAAATAAGTCATGGAAAGCAGTAGAGAAATATAAAACAAATATATATTGTACAAAATTACTTGGGAAAAGAGACTTGCTAATTCTGAAAACAAAGCCAAAGCTTCTCGCTTTCCTAATTCTGGCCTATAAGGAGCTCTTTGCAGAATGAAAGCATGAGAAAGACATGGAAATCATAGGATTTAGAACAGAAAGTGGAGTTATGTTAATCAGCTGTTACAAAAACCCATAAGACTAGGAGAGATGATATGTTTTACCAGCCAAGGGTTTCCATATTTTTGGAAAATATGACGCTGGTAGATAAGGTACTTCCAGGGAGACAGTGAATGGAGGGGAAAAGAATGGGTTGAAAGCCCACACGATTGCTACCTAAAGAGCTTTAAACCCAGCTACAAAAGAGAGCAGAGCGAGCCAGCCCCGATCAGCTGGGTAGCTGGTGCTCACCTGCCCGGGCAGAGAGGAGGAGAGGAGCAGGGCACCAGGCAGCCGGGGAGGACGGGGGACCCTCTGCGGTGCGGGGAGCAGCCAGGGCTTGGCAGGGGGCTCGTAAAGCCCGGCTGGGAGGGAGCGTGGGTTTTTTGCAAGCCGTCCTGAGCTTAGGAAGCAAAATCACTGGCAAGAGAGGTGGAAAGGGAGCATAGCTGATCTGATGCGCAGCCCTCCAGGAGGAAGGCGAGAGGGACTTTATACGCAAAATGGACCAAAGAAAGCAGGCGTGGAGCAGAAGGGAGAGCACTGGGGTCACGTTCTGGGGTAGAAGTATATTACTGCAGAAACCGAGAGGAAAATTAAGTCAGGAGGATACAAGGGGAGCAACCTGTTGCTTCACTAATGGAACAAAGCGAGTGAGAGTCACTTCCCAACAATATTTTGTCCAGGCCTTGCTCCAGCTGGGTTTTAAATTAACCAGTAGATTCAGCTGTCAGCATTTCTCATATGAGATTGCTCCAACACAAGAAACCCTCCATGGTCTAAGCAGCATGTTTTAAAATATCTGTGTTTGAGTTTCGCATGTATAAAGGAGGTTGAAGCTGTCTAATCTAGCACTCTGCCAGCATGACTTTAACTCAGCTAAACGTACCCTGAATTAAACTGACACCAAAAACTCCGGGACATCAAGTCCTTTATGCCCAGTGCAGCCAGAGCTAGCTTCCACCTTCATCCGCTTCAGAGAGGGGAGAACGGATATGTTACCAAAGACTTGAAGCGTTTCTTTTAATGGAGTGGAGGGGGAAAAAATAATGTTTCCAGCCCCTTTCCCTAATGAGCTCTCTGGCCAGCATAACTGAAAAATAAATCAATGAACAGGAGCAAAGTACCTGCCCCCCACATCTGCAATACATGGCTTGGTGACCCCTGAAAGAGTCTCTACACGGCTCTGCGCACAGCTTCGCCACAGCACTGGCCAGCACTTGGCTAAATATGGAACAGAAACAGTAAAACTTTGATTTGGGGATCTGCCTGAAAATCCCAAGGGCAGCTCAGGAATGTCCTGCTTCTTGCACGTCATTTTTGCAGCAAGCCCCTGGGCTGTGCCGGGGCTGCTCCCAGAGCGCAGCCGGGAGCATGGCACACGTTGGGTTCTCCGGCCGCGCTCTTCCCCCTCGCTTGGCCAGTGGACAGCTTCTAGGCAGACCACTGACCTCTCAAGCAAGCCCAGCAGGAGCCAAGCTGGCATACGGAGCTCAGGCAGGCCAGGTCCTCTATCAGCTGGCTGGTGGCCTCTGGGTTTGTCTGAAGCATCATTGTCACATTTTGTAGCTGGACCAGACCATGAGCCTGGTTTTGAGTACATAACCCTGTGGGTATAGAGAGGAACCCTCCGTCTGTTCTGTCATATTGGTGGGAAGCCGCAGTTTTTGGCTAAGGTTTCTTTACTGTGGTCCTGTCTAGTATTCGTTGCTATCCCAGCTCCTGTAATCATCCCATGTTGGATGAAGCATTTGTCACAGTGTCTGGGCGCCAGATTTCTTCTCTTTGCTTTTCCCTGCTCTTGCAGTTTAGAGGGTCTGTCTTTGAGGGTTAGTTGGAGAAATGGAAAAAGCCCCAGAGAAGGCAGCTGCAGCCACGAGGATCTGTGTGTTACGGCCTCGCGGAGAGGCCTGAGAGCACGCTGTGCTTGGCCCCCTGTGCTCGCACCAGAAGAGACCCAGAAAGCTGAAAATCCAAAAAGTCCTGAAGGCACACCTGCGGTCACAGTAGCTCATGTCAGCTCACTAGAACTAAGCTTAAACCACGTAGCTCAGGCTTTGTTGGCAGCTTTTCAGATTGTTTTGCTGCCTGTATTGAGTGCCCTAACCCAGTGTGGGGTAATTCAAGGCTTGCTCAGGTGTATCTACCCCTTTCTGTGCAAGCTACAGTCAGGGAAGTGACTGCAGTGTGTACACGCCCTCCAACCCCAATGAAGGTTCACATTCAAGCTCAAGTTCACATTTAAGTCAGTATAAAAAATGATGTGGTCCAGGGTCCATGAATCCATGTTGCATGTGCTGGACCACACTTACCTCCCCACTCTTCTGATGGACTGGGAGCTAGAAGATGTGCTTTTCTCTGGAGCTATGAAAACACATCACAAAATCTGCTTCTTTTGTATTCCAAGTAATTTTACTTTGCAAGGAAAAACACCCTAAGCTCTTGAAAAACAACTGCCACAACAACAACAAAAAACAAAAAAAATGAATAACACCCAAACAAGTTTATATTCTCACATCCCTGCTAGGATGTTCCAAATATAACCACAAAACACAGTTCTTAAGCCCATATTTATTACTATACAAATCTAGTTTAAAAACAGCTCTACAGGGGTTTGTGTTTAGCTGTAGCACTAGATCAGAGTAAAAAGGACATCTTGTTCCAGATAAAACTGTAATGCTGCACTGACCTCCAGTGGAATTTGAAGAAATACTTCAATTGCAGAGGCTTCTTGCAGTCCTCTGGAGCCAAAACCTGCTCTATTTTAAAGCTTTATTGGGGGTATCAAATGCCTATGGGAATCAGAGAACTTATAGCAGGTTACTGCATACTTAGGCTAAAGATATTAAAAGACTATACAGCGGGGTTTTTGAAATAACGTTTCCAATCTAAATCTAGCCTCAGGAAATTTAAATTTAAATATGCCTGTATTAAACAAAGCTTTCCAAAATCAATTGGATTGAGGGGGGTGTAATTGATCCAAGACAATGTGTGGATTTTTCCCCCACTTTTCTATTGCAGAGAAGGAAAAAAAAAGGTTAATTTTGGTTTGCCCATAAAAAAACCTCATGATATTTCAGTTTGGTCACCGAACCAAGGAACTCTAATGACAGTAGCTACGTGACATTTCCTCTCTGCACTTAGTAGCTTTTCAAGGTCAGGCAGAGGTGATCAAACAGCCCAGTGCCGCTTCTCAATCTGTATGTGAATGACTGATTGCCCTGATCAGATATTTGAGTAGCACTAGGTGACATTCTGTGTCCTTTGATGTCCTGATCAAAGAAAAAAGAAGTACATAATATGCCCAAGATATTCTCCAGAGTGCCCTAATTTAACAGTGCCAAGGTCAGCTGAAGGAAAACGTGGCATCTTTCTGCTGGCAGCGTGTAGCCGTGTTATCACGGAGAGGCTCCGCGTCCATCGTGCTAGGAGCTGCATGCACCCAAAATGAAAGAGCTGTCGCTGGCACAAACAGCTCACGCTCTGAGTATTAGGAAATCAGTTCAGCTTCGCTTTTAAAAACAGCCTTTTCTGAAAAAGGTCCCTTTCCCCTGAAACAGCTAGAGGGCCCTTCCAAGTTGTTCAGGAGTTTTCTCTGAAGAGCAATTAGAGAACTATTGTTCAAAGTGTGCTCAACAAGGAGGCAAGGAGGACTTCAAAGAAAAGAGGCAGAGATGGATGAAGCCACTCGAGAACCAAGCGGGGGAGTCAGACAGACGAGGGGGCCTAAAAGGAGAAGGAGAAAAAGAGAAAGGAAGACAGTGCACTGAGGGTTTTTTTTTAAAAAACGAGGTGAAAATATTTCCAATCGAAATTTTCAAATTGAACTGAAACAAAGCATTTTGGCTTTGGGTTATTTAACCTTTTTAAAAGCCCTTCATTCCCACTGTTCGTTAACCTTAGGCCAAATTTTAAAGGAGAATTGCAGTTGAACGAGTTGAAGAGTTTGATTTCCAAAATGTCCTCTGAGCTTAGGCCTCCTAGGTCCTTCAGGGTGTTTGCTCTGTGCCCTCTGCGCACGCTATGTGTGACAAGAAGTAAGACTCAGGTGTGCAAGAGGCAGAAAGGTGCTGCATCCTTCACCCTCTACCCCCCCTCAAAGCAGCAAGATTTTGTTTGCACATAGGATCACGTAATTCAGCATTTTCAAAAATCCCACTCACTTTGCATGCCCTAGTCAGACTATAATTCATCTGCGGCAGACACCATTGTGTTATGTGTTCATACATCACATACATTACAGCGGGATACGGCACCATAAATCGCATTCCTGATTACTTCTCCATGACTAACACACCAGTGTGCAAGATGTATGTCTATACAATCACAAAAGTCCACACAAATGAGGAAAGGCCAAAATTCCCTTGCTGCAGTGGCAGAAGAGGAGCCGTATTTCCTTGTTCTGCTTCTGAGAACACACTGAACTGCATTTGTTGATATCTTAAAGCAAAAAGCAATCAGACACAAACCTTTCTTGAGAAGACTGACAGCAAGGAAAATTTCAGCCCAAGTGGTTAAAATCTGGCAAAACTCTAATCGACTAACGACAATGTTCTTATAATGGGAGGTGTCAGGCAATTTTAATAAGCATAATTGCCACTTCTCTGGATAATATATTGTGAATGCGATTCAAAATATATGCCAAACTCTATTTAAAAACATAGTTGTTCTGGTTTTGCGGAAGACACCGATCCGATGTCTTCTGCCCATAATGGAATCTTCAGGGGATTTTTCCCCCCCACTGTTATACAAGCAATAAAAATTACATATGAGATTTCTTGATATTAAAATATCACTGAGCAAAAGAGTAATGCACAGCAGGGTGCAAAGATATTGTTTATGTAATATATTGCTTGCTTACCGGGACTTTTTTGTTCAACAGGCAGTTTTTGTTATTGCAATAGGGTCGGCCCAGCAGTGGCTTTTCACAGAAATCTTTCCCGTGCGGGCAGAGCGTTCTGAAACACCTTCTCTTTCACTTTGGGTAGAAAAACGGCTGTATTAGAAAGGCCCCGTCGCTAGGTAAAGTCCTGCTGAATACTGTAAAAGGGAGGTACCTGTGAATGTCTTTGGAAGCTGCCAAGTTTTAATGCCTGTGGTGTATTATTTCCTTGGGAATGAATGAAAAATGTCAGTTAGGGAAGCAAGGAAATGGGATCTTAAAAAAAGAAAGGAAAGGAAAACAAAAGAAGAAAAAGACTTAATTTACCATCTAATGACGATTCTTTGTGAAACTCCAGGGACACATAATTTCTGACTGAAGCCAGAAATGCATAAGCAACGTCTCTTGGGGTTAAGACTTACCTCCGCGCAGAGCTGTGGAGCAGGGTAGAAGCAATCCACCTGTTTTGAGACCCAGCACCGTTTTGGGGAGACTCGGGTGCCGAGTTTGTTTCTTTGCATGGTCAATAGCATGGCTTCGTTCAGGGCTTTGCTTCTCCCCCAGCTGTGCGTGCAGCACCCACCGCGCTGGGGCTGCTGGTCTCGGGAGGGAGCAGGAATCAAAGGCATGGCTTCGACTTCTCCCTGTTTTCCCAAAAGGAGAAATGTTCCTGTTTTTCCTCTGTGGCCATTCTTTTAGCTTCTAGTTTCACGCTAATTGTAATGCAGTGAGCGTAGCAGTTTTGTATAATCTATCATATCTTAATTAAAAGGTCTGCAACTTTCATTTGGACTTTGTTCATTTTGTTTTAGCATTACCAAACCAAAGTGATTGGACATTATTGAAAAAACATGTCTAGATGGCATTGAACCAAGACTCCTGACAAAAATGCTGGCAGAAAACTTCAGGAGTGTGACTGTTCATCATGCTTTGCAACAGTTATTTATTTCAAAATGTCAGAATTTTCCACAGACCAGAAATTCCAGTTCCTTTCTGTCTCTATTATAAAGTACCTCACACTACACCCAAACGCGCGAGTGCCGAGTCTGTAGGAATGCATAGATCAGCAAGACATGTCAAGAACCATTGAAAGGATAAACAAAGTTGCTCAAATAATTCTTACAAAGCAGGAAAATATGGATATAATTTTATAAAATTATTTACTGAGTGTCGAACAATGAGACGAGCCCTCCAGCCCAAGTTTATAACATCTCAATTATGCAAACTCTGGATTCATTATCCCCACTTTGATGTCATACTGCATAAAAGTATATTGCAGTGTAGCTCTTCCTACCACATATATCATGCAGCATTACTTATTAGTTCACTGTGGAAAAACTGCATTTTTTTTGGTAGAAACTCAACATGTCAATTAGAAGGACATAAGCAGGCTGTGAAAATGCAGCAGAAAACCAAGTTAGATAAATATTTTCTCCCTTCCTCAAAAGAGATGTCAATTTTTGGAAAATAATTTTTCATTTGCTTTAGTTCATTAAAATCCAAACTGTGTTTTCTTCTAGTGGCCCACTTATCTCTGTTGGATTGGGTTATAGAACAGTGTTCTCCATCAGTTCCTGGTCTTCAAACCCAAGGGTGAGGTTTTTTAAGAAATCTGTTGTTAAAGGTTTGGTGTTGCTGCAGAGCTAGCTGGATGGTATTCGTACAATCTGTGTTATGTGGTGGGACGGGATTATCAGAACAGCCCTTTGCAGCCTTAAGAGCGCTTCTGGGAACTGGCAGAAGTGCTCACAGCCGTGGTGACCTGCAGGAAGGCAGCAAAGACTATTCGTAGAAATGAAATTTCACATGCATTCACATCAGAAATCTAATTCAAAGGATTAGATCACCCAGCCAGGGAGCTAAAACAATATCCTGCCACATAGGACCAATCAAGAACAATCAGCGCAGCTCTGAATTTTGTGACTGCCTATAACAAACTGCCCATAACAAGCCGCAGACCCAGCCAGGAACTTCAGATAACAAATGAATTTGAGCAAATCTCAGCAACAGTTCCTGGACAACTTGCGAACAGAGAGAGGAAACTAAATTAATCAGATAAATGATTTGCTCAGCTCTGGTAGAAAATGTCAAACACTTCAAAACTAACCTTTTGGCAGTGGGATTGCTCTTCCCGGATCTATTTAAGATTTCTGCCTTTTGCATTTGTCAACAGAGCCAGGAAGCAAGTGTATTTCAATAAGGGCAAGGTGCCATTCTTAACACGTGAATGCAGATGCTCTAAGTACCTTGAGCAAGCGTGCAAACACCGCTGTACAGGCAGTACTGGCTAGAAAGCCAGATACTATTTCCTGGGCTAACAGGAAAATCTTGCAAGTTAGCCTGTAGCTAGCTGTGAGTGGAATATTTCCTTTGGAAGGGATTTTTCACCCAAAAGCTTTGATTGCTGTTTTACTAAGGGATATTTCAATGGAGTTTATCTGTTCTATGGAAATACTATTTTTTTTATTTAAAAAAAAATAGATACAAAGCTAGATTTTTTTGGCTGGAAGTTAGAATGTTTTTATCCTGCAAGGTTACTACGGTGCCTAGAGGAGCGACAGACAGCTCAGCTGGCGTGTGTTACCTTTCCCATCCGTAGCGGGGCTCCCCAGTCAAACCACAGCTCCCGTGCTGCATGGTGCCATGGGCCCCAGGGTACCCTGCCACCCTCTGTAGCCCTATAGGACACGTCACCCATCCAGAGATTCTCTTTCTGTTGGTGGTTCCCATTTTCCCCTAGAGCCCAAGCACACTTGCTATGAACCACCATAGCAACACTTCCACCTGCAGCAATTATGGCTTTCAGCCAAAAAGCGACTACAACAAAAAAACCCTCAGTATTGACAAATTCATTCTAAAGAAAAGCTGGTTTACAAGAGAAGAAGTATTCATTAGTACAGAGTCATTGCGTATCTTGCTTCATTGCAGACGTCGTAATGCCCACAGGGCAGTACCGCTCCCTTGGCAGAGAATCATCCTCCTTCCTCCCAGAGCGAGCGAGGGCCGGGAGCACGTGCTCAGTTTTACGCACATGCTGAAGTTGCACTGAAGTAAGTGCTTTGCTGACTCAGAGCATCGATTCTTGCTCGCACGGTACATAGCCTTTTACTGCTGTCTGCGCGGAGGTGGATTCGCCAGGACCACAGGTGAGGAGACCTCGTTACACGCTGCACACTGCCAGGTCTGCACGGTATTGATTACTCATAGGTATGTTTGGAGTGGAGTTGTCTCCGTACTAGTTGAAGTACAGGGTGTTCAGTGTTTATTGTGCTCTTAACAAAGTCTGTTATCAGCAAGTTTGAAGTTTGTTGCTATCTTCTAGCGTCTTAGACTAATCACAGTAATGAAGGCATTGAACAGAGCCCTTCTCAGGTGGCATTTACCATTGTTTGCTGCAGATAACATAAAGCTTTCTGATTACAGTCGGCTTTTATCACTTCAGAGCAAATCTACTCCACTGAAATGTGCTAATAAAACCCACGGAAGCAACAAACTGGAAAGAAGTGTTACAGCAATAAAGGAACATGAGGGAAAATGTACAGCTTTTGCCGCTGTTATCATTTTCAATTTATTAAGATCTAACCATTTTTGTAATATGGAGCTATTGCTGGGGGTTAATTTAATCTTCTCTAATACCAGGCTCAGGTCAGTTTTCAGTGTCAATTTAGATGTAATGCATATTCCTAAGCTAGAATCAGAGAAACACCCCCCATGGCCCCATGGCCATATGCTTTCAACAATCCAAGTGTAAATGTCCAGCACTTTACATGTCCATTTTATGAGATTAGCTCCAGCTCTTAAACACACAAGTCCCAATAAAAATGTGTGGTGTTGTGGCTCCAAGGACAGAATGGGCTACTTGCTGCAATCGAGAAGCACTGAGTTATGACCTGTAGCAATCCATTCGCCTGCTGCCTACGCTCCTCTCCGCCAACCATCTCATATTTATCCAGTGCCTTCCACTGCAAAGGGTCCCAGGAGCAGATTAGAAGACTGCTGGGCTGGATCCTGAGATCTTCATTCAATCTCTGCTGAAGACAGCAGTTGTTTCATGTGTATAAGGGCAATGTAGAACCCACTGTAGATTTCATGCTGCCATCGGGGAGGCTGAAGGCAGCAGCCAGCCCAGTACCTGACCTAAAATACAGACAAGGGAAAAGTGGATCCAAATATCTGGGGCAAGACATTAGTGGGACAATCGACATCTTCCGTCTGCACACAGGAGACAGGATGATGACTATTAAAACCTCATCCTTAAAATCATACAATGTAAATATCATCAAACTCAGTTTATCTGTTTTGCATGAGATAAGCTGAACTGGCTAGGATTTCAGTATGTGTCTTTCTGATCAAGTTATCCCTTGCAAATCAAGGACATCAAGCCTCTTTCCATATCCCGCCTCCCTGATGGATACCCTCTTTAATTCGGTCCTGCTGTTCTATGACCTCTTTTGTTGTTGTCCTTAATGAAAGAATCAGCTCCTACTTTTTCTCTTTTGATGTGTTTCCATGTAGCTAGTGCTTTCATCTCATAATAGGAGTTAGAGTAGAAAATCATGTTACTAGAATACTATACTGCCTTCCTTGGAGCCTTGTAGGCCTCTAGATTTCATCAAAAGTTATACAACCCTCATGGGTAGAGACTGCACACACTTGGACCAGCTAACATCTACATGCCTGTCGTGAGGGAGATGTCTCAGAACCTACCAGGGGTGAGACAAGTGAGTGACAAATTCAGTGCCTCCTCCTGACCCATAATGACCTCCTGTCTCTATTTTTCCAGTCATCTCTTTCGTTCATGCAGAGGGGATGCCTTAAAGAAGGGGAACAGGCTGGGCATTAAAAAGGAGACCGTGGATCTCATAGAGGTATAGGAATGACAGAGAGAGCACGTCTCTCAAGACATTCGGGGGGCTTAAGAAGAGGACTGAGAAAGAAGAGCTGGGTAGTAGGAAACACCAAGCCCAGGGACTTGGCCTGTCGAAGTGCTGCCCTGTGTGACTGCCGATATTCAAAGGACAGAGTGCTCATGCTGTCCCAGTCCTTATCCAGTCCTCACCCTGCCTGTGTCCAAGTACCTCAGAAACTTCAGTATGCTCAGCCTGACATAACTTCCTCTCTCTTTCCTTAAGGAGCATATGGAGAAATTGAATCCTCAAAGGATCCAGTGATTTAACCAAAGCACATAAGACCCAAGGGGCAGAAACTGAGTCTAAAGGATTCCCATTCTTCTCTTACTCTCTCAGGACTCTGATGGGAGCCTCAAATGTGAAGCCGAGCATATCAGAGCTACTAAGTGGAAGGGTAACATATCTTCAGTATTTTGTCAAAATCCTTGCTCAGAGATCACAAGAGGTTCTGCTGCCTCGGAAAGAGGCCATGCAAGATCTAGCAGGCAATTAATGAGACTTTGAAGTCAGAAGGTAAATGAGGTGCCAGCAGAGAGGCTCCGTGATCCAAAGAGAGCTTGGTGTGAATGAGAAGGCTGGCTGCAGGATTGCACAAGAGCAGGGAGCAACTAAAGGTATGCTACTTCCTCGCCCCCTCCCTCACCACCACAGCTCCCAAAGCAAGCAGCTATGGCCCCGTATTATTTAATCCCAGGAAATGTTGTGAGAAGCGGTTTGTATGGCTAGTGTGATAGCAAATAACGCACTGTGCAGGGCTGAATGGAATCACATTGGATTGTATTACACTGAAGTATGGTGAGGAAAATACCAATCATCCATGAATCGCAATGACTGAGGCCGAGAGCGACCACAGAACGGCAGAGACTCTGCAAGCCCTGCCTCTGAGGTTTTGTGCCTTGTTCAGAGCACACTAAAAGCCACTGCTTGTTGCTGAATCAAGATTTCCTCTTAAGCCAGATATGGACTTAATTAACTCACTCTCAACATTTGTGTTACCAAACAGAGGCCAGGAAGGCGCACAGGGACTGGGCACAGTCAGCTGAGCAGATAGGGCAAAAGTGTCCCTTCACTCTTGTACCCTCTGAGCTCCCCAGCACAGAGTGTTTCAGGAGTTGCATTGTGAGCAACTAATGAGATTAATGCAAATGTGTATGCTGAGTTATACAACATATATATGCCCTTCACACAATGACGGACACCTTCTGCTGCAGTTTATTTCTCTAGCAATCATCAGTAGCACTAATAATAATTAAATCTCAGAGGCTGTGATGAATAATACATAGCAGCTTCTGTCAGCAAAACAAAAACACTTTAAAAGGTTTTCTCCTAAGCTAACTTCAGTGCTTATTTTTTGGAGTGATTTATTTTTTTTTAACGTATTAGGCACCTTTAAAGTTTGTAGTCTTGAAACATAGATAGTATTGAGTCATTGATGCAAAAAAATCCTGGAAACAGTTTAAAGAAACCCAGAGCCACTAAGCTGATCATTTTATTTGCATGTAAGCAGCAGAGAAGAGCAGCAGACACAGTTCAAGCTGAAATAATGGACAGGAACATAAGGGGCTGCTGGGAGATTGAATAAAGCAGGAGATTGAATCCTTCTATCTGACCTTGGACAGATTGCTTAGGGGTGAAATTAATTTTTTCCCAAAGTTAGGCATCCAGTCTAGGCTAATCATCTAGGCTTCACAACAGCCAAGGGAGAGGACAGCACCAGAGAACAGTTCCTTCCAGCTTGGGTAGATACCCGGGACAGGCTTGGTGGCACTCGGTGACTGAGGTTAGGTGAAGTGATTGTAGGCCTTTGTTCTCCTGGGCCAGTGTTACCCACTTCAGCATCTACAGGCATCAGTCAGGATCATGTATCCGCTGTCTGGCACAAGCCCTACTGCAGTGGCAGTCCCACAAGCAAATAAAAGTCTTTTTGCCAAGATAGCATCCCCTGTTCCTGGAACTGCAAATGACACTGTGTTCCTTCTTACTGCTGCATTTGCAGAGCTGCAGGAGAAAAATGACCATGTCGAATGTCCCTAGTTACACCATCGTGTAATAATTGGGTCACTCGCACAGGCCTCCAAAGAACCATCACTTACAAAGTGGCCCTGTAATGCAGTCATTACTCAAGGACTAGAGTATCTGATGGCTGAGCCTGTGGTAGATCTGGCCCTGAAAGAGCGTGAGCATCTGTACCCCAACTGCACAGGTCACTCAGGCATTGCAAAATCCTGTGGAAATGTGCGTGGTACAGTTGGATTCGCTGAGATTTAAATACCTTGTCTCTAGTATGCAATATAGGTAGGTACTGTGGGATGTAAGACACCTGGTAAATGAAGAGGTGAAAATGCTTGCCCATATTTTCTTTTCAAGCACTGGAAGGGTTAACGTATTGCATAGCTTTGTTGCGTGTGGATGTGCTACTATTTCACAAGTTGAAATTAGCTTGGTTCTCATAAGCCACTAGATTCAAGTCCTGTGAGGGTGACAGGTCTTGTCCTGTGGTATGCACCAGTACCAACCAGCAAAAGATCGACAGACAACGTTCAGAAATGGTTGGTTTCCTCCCTGGACTGGAGCTGCACCCTGCAGAAGACAGCAATGCCATTCAGATCACCATGGATGGATTTGGAGCTGGCAGCAAACGAATTTCCAAAATTCATGGCCTTAAATAACATATTCAGAAACCTCTGAGAAGAGGAAAGGTAGTGGCGAAAGAGTGGCTAGCATGAGTCCTGATGCCAAAGAACAGCAAAATAAAGATAAATCTTTAGATTCAAGAAATTCAAAATTCAAGAAAATGATCAGAACCAGTGAGACCCAGCTCATAACTTCCACCACAGAAAGGCCAGTTCCAAGATGGGGATGGTACACATTGGCAGGCCTCAACAGCACTCACAGGTCTCCACTGCTTACTCAACCACACCGAAACTCTAAACCAGACTTCTTTGATGGCATTACACTAGCAGGGCATTTCACAGAACGTCAGCCAAAAGAAAACATTAATGTGAATCTGATCTGAAGAGCAGAGCAAGGAGAATTTTGTTTCTCTGATAGTAGCTCAGACAATGGAACAGCCTACCAAAAGCAGCAATAGGAGCAACTAGTTTAATCAGTATAATCAGATATCACAGGGATAAGCTCAAGATAAATAACCCGATACCACAGCTACGAGCACAGCATGAATAACGCAATACCCTAGCAATGAGCTCAACATAAATAACCCAATACCACGGCAGTGAGCTCAGTATAAATAATCTAGTACCATGGTGATTAGCTTAGCATGAACACCGCGATACCACAGCAATTAGCCTGGCATAAATAACCCAAAATCCCGGCAATCAGCATGGCATGAATAATTGTATCCCATACCAACAAGCACGGCATAAATAAGGCAGAGAGAAGACAGGCAGAAAAGCAGTGAGATGTGTTTATTAATACAGTTAGAGTTTTATACAGCAATATCAAGCTTTGGAGCACTCCCCAGTTCCTTCTTGTGACGATGCCTGCATGCCAGCTAAATTAACCCCTGCAGCCACCCTTAAAACCAGATCTGTAGGCCATGCACGGCATCTTTCTGGAGTGAAGGAAAACCAGTGGAGGAAATGAGGCGGCTTTTAGGAACCAGTAGTAAAGGGAGGTCTTTCCAGGTGTGAACTATAGTCTTGAAGAGAGGAGGAAAAGGTAGAAACTCAGCCTAGGTAGAGGCCTCCTATTTACATTTATCTACATAAATAAGGAGGGCTCAAGAGCTTCTGGAGTTTCCACTAAACAGGGAGCGTGGAGTGACCTAACTTGGGTGTTTTAGAGGAGGTGGGATGAACCCAGGCCTGCAGGCGGTATTCTCAAAAGTGCTCGCTACTTTTCCAGTTCTGCTCCCAGCAAAGTCAACAGCAGTGCAACTAAAGGACCCCGATGAGAGCCATCGCACCAGAGCTGAGCACGCTTGAGATATTGCAACCCAACAGCATCAGTGCTGCTCTCTGAAGAGAGGGATGCAGCACTACGCAAGGGAGCAAGGGGAGGTAAAGCAGAGGTGGAAAGCAGCTGGGGCTGGGGCTGGCATCGCCTGCTCAGCAAGTTTTCAGCCCGTTCATGAACCAAGTTAGGAAGCTCAGGTCTTTCTTCGGGGGCGGGGGGGGTCTGTACTGCAGTAGTGCCACAAATTCTGCTGGCACTGCCAAGTCCTCCTCTGATTATGAATTTGGCAGTGTTACCACCAGGAGTCCATTTAATGTATGAATGCTCAATTTATATGTGAGTCACAAATACATCTTTTTATGCACTCTTAAATACCAGAAGCATAATTACTAAGGTCAATATATAATGTTTATTTCCTTTATAATAGACATTATAATTTCACTTTAGGGAAAAGAAACTGTATGCATAAAAATAATGACAAATATTAAAGTCACCCAAATAATGGAACCAGATCACTCTACTAATCCTAAATTTAAATGCATTAACGATCCCTGTAACATTAAAGGTCTGATAAGCCAAATTAGGTTTCTTGTAAGCATAATTAATCTTCTTTTTCAATGAAGATATTACAAGGGAGTTAATTTGAATCCCAAAGGCATTTCTAAAATTGAATTATATAGATAAAGCAAATATTTGACCTTTTACTGATAATTACTATAAAAAATCAACATGCAAATGAAGCTTATGAAAACCTCTCTTGAAAATGGTATTGGGGTAATGAAATCCTCTATAGCCAAAATAAGAATTTACTGACTTAAAAGACAGCTGGCCCCTACCCTCATTTATAATTTGGGAGCACTAAATTACAATAGTGGGGCCTGTGTTTATTAACAAATAATTGAATGGAGTAAGACATAGATGATGATGTCAATTGCACAGATTATCTGATTTTATTCATAGGTCACTAAATTTAAAAGACTGCTAGTTTTGGTTCACCTTCTCTTCTGAAATGATTTTTCCAGGCATTAAATGATGGTAACATTTATTGATTTAAATTACCCTCTGATTGGATGGTGCTTTTTCATACCACTGAAGCAGGATATTTTTTAAGAAATTTCCATTTGATTCAGTGAAAACTGCACTCACTCTTTGTCACAAACTGTATCTCCTAAAATCTCACCCAGCTGGAGACTTGCTGCCGGACTGGTTTAGGCAGGATTCAGGCTGGACAGGGAGAAGTGACAACGGGACTTCATTGGGCAGCAGCAGAGAACAAGCATGGAGCTTCTCACGGCAGGGTCACTAGTGTTGGCCAAAGTTTTTATTAGCTGCAAAAAGAAAGTACAAGAATGGCTCTTTGGTCATTAAAGGACAAGTTGATAACAGCTGGGTTAGAATCAAACCTCAGTGTCACCAGTAAAACCAGTAAGCTTCCTATTCACCAACTTTTTGGCACTTGGAAAGCCCAGGAAGTAAAGGGAAATCTTCCCCAAACTTAAAGTTGCTCCATTCAGCCCAAATTTGAGCTCAGCAAAACGCTGGAATGGAACTAAATCTTGCACTGTAACTATTCTGCACCTGTTTTGCTGCTAAATTAAGGACTTCAGTCTCCAGAGCTATCAATCCAGGACCTCTCACAAGCAGAAAATTCACTTTAAAAATGTATAAAGAGAGAGAAATGCTTCACTGACCCTGGCCGCACACGAGCGCAAGACAATGCATATTGTGATGAGCGTGGAAGCATTTCCAGCTGATGCTGAGGTGTGTTGCGACGAAACCACTCCAAAGCGAGGCCAGCCCATTCGGGCTGCGTGCGCGGTGGGTAAACAAGCCGCTCTTCCCGAGGCCAACAAAATGAATTTTACAGCTCGAACAGTAAGTGGTGTTACATCAAGGGAAAAGAGTGGTTGCGGAGCCGTGACTCCCAGAGTCTATTTCCAGCTGTGCCACTGATTCATCAGGCAGCTCTGAGTCACTTCGATGTTCCGTTTCTCTGAGTTTCTCTGATCATTACAAATGTTCTGGTAATTTGGCCCCTCCTTGATTTTTATTGTTGTTGAGTCAACACAAGCACCCAGCGAGACTCTCCTGGAGCTCTCAGCATAGATGCTGCTCTGCTGACATGGCATTTGCTGTGAGTTTCTTTATATTTCCAGAAGAGCAGCTAGGCTGAACTGGTTGCTTTTACAAAACTTTGCCTCCAGACATATCCTCTTTATGCTTGTGTGGCTCTAAGAGCCTGATCCCTGCTCAGAAACTGCAGGCGCTAATGTAATACCAGCAGAAACATTTCCGAAAAGGTCAGCGCGCTTTGAGAGTCTGAGTGCCATCTTCAAACTTTTTGAACAGTTCAGTGTTAGGATTGAGTTATCATGAAATTCAAAGGAGCGGGTGAAGCTCATGTAGATAGACCTCAGCTGTCTTTAAACTAGCAAGCTTAGGCGCCCGCAGCAGGCTACCCAGCACAGCGTGGTTTTCAGCACAGGCTCTAAAAGCCCCCTATACCCTTGCAGCAGCTTCACGTTGCCTCTGTCACACTGCTGTCAGTACCAAACAGGCTACCGGTAGCAAGCCGAGAGACGTCGCAAACACGCTGGGATGGGAGGTTAGCCATGCTATCAAGCACTTCAGGGTCTGGGAGCCAACAAGGCTCCTCAGTCATTTAGGCTCTCTTGAAACGTGCACCTAGGAATACATAATTACCTGCTCTTGCTCGGATCTGGGTCTGACTTAAGTAGCGTTGTTGGAAGACGCTCTCCACTACCACTTTTAATCTGTTCAAGGTCATCGGAAGCCTGCAGAGAAGGCATCATTCCGTCATCAAGAGACTTTTCTGAAACGACATTCGACAGTCTATTCTATCTCAGGCCCCTAGCCTTTAGATATAATTGCTTTATTAAATGTCACAAATGCTCATTTGACTTAGATGGTGTCTCTTGCTCTCTCTCAAAAAGAGAGAATGTTAATTTAGACACAGAAAATGGCCCATTTGCTGTTGAATTCAAAGCAAATACCCTGCCTCTGACTCTAAACACAGCCTCTTCTGCTGGAGTGTTTGCAGTGAGGGACATTTAAATGGCCTGAAACAAAGTCATTTTCTTTGTCATTATTACACTGGAGTTTTCTATCTCTCTGATTAGATTAGAATTGAATCTGGTTGAAAGAAATTGAATTTGTACATTTCCCTAATCATACAATCTTCAAACACTGAACTTTCTAGTACCAATTAGTCTGTCCTGATCGGAACGAACCTTCAGAGATGTCCCTATTGATGGGAACAAGGAATGAAAAGCTGTTGATGAAAGTGATGATCGATTGATAAACTGCCACCTGCATAAATACTTTCATGCTCTTCTTTTCAGATGATTGCTTTTGTGGCATCTTCAGAGCTCCTCTGAAGTTGGTCACTACTGAAAAACACACTGCTCCACTCTACTGCTCTACCCTACTGTGGAGAAAATCCACATCCTTCAGTCTCATGGTCATGCTGGGCACAGACTTGCTGTGCATAATATCCCTAGCTAGCCCGGGGGTTGAATCTGGGTATTTTCTGCTGGCCAGTCTGGGCAGTAGGAATCTTGCTTAGCATGCTGGGTTTTGTAAATCCCTTTTGCAAGCAGCTAACTGTCCCCATGGCTTGTGTACCTCCCAGTGCTTCATCCAGGATTCTCCTGGACTCTTACATTTAAGCACTGCAATACACATTTGTTACAACACTTCTTTTCTGGACTTAGACCATGGTTTCCATCTGTCTGTATTTCCAGCCTGAAAAAAAACAATTTTTTGTGCCCCCATGTATGCCAGTTGTCTGTTTAGGCTGGGAGCTCTTTGCAGTAGGAATGATCTCAAATTTCAGATGTATACAGTGGCTAGCAAAAATACGTCAGCGAAGTTTTGGAAGACACAGCCAGCTAAAGATGACAAGGGCAATTCAGTCATGTGTCACCCCACAAGAAACAGTGGTTACACGTGTCCACGTATGTGAACAGTCAGCAACACGCATGATAAAAACTATCTTGAAAGGCCTTTACTCGGTCTGTAGCCATCACCAGCTGTGACTGCACAACTGTGGGCGTCCTCCAGAGCAGGAGAAGGGACCGGGGAGGGCTGATGAAAGGAGCAGAGGGAAAACTGCAAGATTGTTAGAGATTAGGGAGTTATCGATGGGAAGTTAATGGCAAGTATTCAAGGCAAAGGAGATGGTTTCTGACAGCCAACCAGAGTTAAATGACTGCTGAAGTGACATTAAATTAAGCTGGTTTTGACACAGATACATTTACCTCTATGTAAGCAGAGAATCACCTCTCTGGGGCAGGGTTTTTTTTCAAGTGAAGAGTGGAGACATTAAGACAGTTTTAGTGACTGCTCAAATGGAATGTGTTTTTATATCGAGAAGGGTTGTTTCAAGGAAACATCTATCAAAAGGGAAAAGAAAAGAGTTCAGTAAGCAGAAGCACTGTTAGATCAGAACCTGAGAGATGAAGTGCAGGATCATTGTTAGTGGAAGAGTAGAAATAAAATAGGAGAACTTCAACTTTGAAACATTTGGCTTCATTACTTTTCATTTCATAAACAATCAGAAGTGCCTCAGGTCATCTTCACACAGTTCCCCCCCCACACACACACATTTTAAGGATTATTCCACCAGGGCAACCTCAACACTAGCTCACATTTGTGCTGCCTCGTAAACCTCCCTGTAGATGTGAAGGCTGTATCTCAACTGTGTTTATCACCCTGCATCTTCTGTTTGCAAAACACTCCTGTGACATACTGTGGGAAAATTATTCAAGGGTCTCCTTTACCCAGCCATGAGATGTAGCCCTGTCTGGTCTGCCTCTTTGGCAGTGTATACAGTATTAAAAAAAAAAAAAAAAAAAAAAAAAAAAAAAAAAAGTTGTTCCGAGTAAAATCAGCAGTTAGAATCAACAGAAAGAGGGAAAGGCATTTCAAGGGGGTGACTCAGCATGAGATATGTCCAAGATAGGAGCACTAAATGGAAATGCCTCTGTCTCTACAGACTGTAGAGGAGCCTGGATGACTGGCATAGCAGTAGATGGCAAAAATCAGGTGAGATGGGTCCATTCAAAGTGGCTAATGACAGCGTCCTTTCCAGATGGCTTGCAGCCATGAAAGTCTATGAAATTAGAGTCTGAGTGAGATCAGTGAGAGTGGTGAACACCCTCTAGCTGTACAGCTCATGGAGGACAAGCGGCCCTTGGGGCAAAGCAGGGGGGCATGGGCTTCGTAATAACTCAGAGGGCAGAGAAGGAGCCTCTGCTCCTCAAGGAAGTCCCAGCGCAGCCTTGCACGATGGCTCAGGTCTGCCTGGAGACTGCTAACACAGAACACACCAGAGCATCCAGCAGCTTTCTGCTGGTGAGCCGGGACTCACCATCATGCTGCAGGATCCTCCTGCAGGTTTTGCACAGAGGATCAAAGTTTCCAGCATCTGCTCTGGTTGATGCAGCAATGCAGTGTTCAGGCACCAAGAGGGAGTTTTGCCCGGCTTTCTGTGAAATGGCTTCTCATGCTCCATGTCCGTCCTGTCCTTTCTTGGCGGGGACGTGACGGTACCCTCCTAAGGGAAGGTGAGGATAGCCTGTCCCATGTTGGGCCTCGGTCATGTCTCTGCCTTGAGGCAAATGATCCCCATGAAGAGCACTCAGAGATGACATCCCCTCATAAGAAAATTACTGTGACATTCATTTTTACCATCCAACGATGGCTTTTCAGAGGCTCCATCTTGGAAGGTAATGAGTGCCCAGCCATAGCCAGTGGCTAAGGAAGTTATTTTGTGCCATCTGTTGGCAGTAGTTATTTCATCTTTAACTGTGCATTCACATCCCTGTGTCTGATAACAATGGCTGCTGTGGAAATATGCAGAGTTTCTTGAATAATAAATGGTCCCTTAACAACCCTCTGCTCAGTTTTAGAAACCAGAAACCCCCTGATCTACTGTTGTCAGCTTTCGAAAATCTGGTACCTACCAACACGTTCAACATCCTCCTGAATAATGATAATTCATCTGTGTTCACTTCACTAAACTATCATATTTTATGGAAGGAGTTAATTAAATGGTGATTTGCACTTCCGCTGAACATTAAACATTTAATGCAGATGCTCCAGTCATTGCCTGAGCTCTAAACTGGGAAATGGCTTCAAAACTTCATATTTCCTTAAAAAGTTTAATGATGCTAGATCAGGCTATTTGCATACGTACATATACAGGCATATTTTATACCAGCGTTTATTGCAAACAAAACCAGCTTTCTTCTTACCATGTCTTCCAGAATATAAGGCGGGACCTACAGATTGCAGCTGAAGGGTTCTCTCTGGATGATTTGCCCCAGCCGCCATTAAATTAATGGGCTCATTAATGAGAGATTTTCTAGGAAGGCATTAGAAAGGAACAGTTATCTACAGCAGGTCGCCTCTCCTACAATTCAGAAGAAATTAATTGGTAATAAATTAAGAATTCTAAAAATTAATTCTTGTACAGCAGGAGTGGGGCTTATATACATTGCCTTTAGCAGAAGTGTCACACAGTAAATCCTTTCACAAAGTAAATAATTGTTGGGGTGGGGGAGGAAGAAGAAATTCATATTAATGTGCATTGGAGGGGATGCCACAGAGGTGAAATGTAAGGCAGCCTTTGGAGGGTGTGCAGTGAATGTTCTTTCTTTCTGAAATATGAATCTTTGTAGGAGGTAGTAACATAAAACACGAGATACTGCTGGGTGTCTTCCATCCTTCATGCTCTGGGTGGCCCTGATAAATTACGCTGCTCTTGTCCAAATGGTCCTGTCTGCGTAACAGGTCACACTGAGGGTCAGGATTTTGCTTGCTAAGCAAATGGATGACAGTCAAACCTTATCTGGGTTTGTTTATGCAGGACTGCAATCGTTGTTTTTCTTCCCTATCCCCCCCTCCAAAAAAAACAAAAAAAACCCAAAAAACTCCACATGCATAACCTTATAAATGCTTCAATTTTGGAATGGAATGAATGGAAGTGGAATTGTTTTTCTAATTTTCTTTTTCATTCTTGCAGTTTCTTGTGAGGAAGAGGTGGGGAGGGATTGGCGATTTCAGTTTGTCTTCAAAGACAAATACGTTTCATTTTCTCCATTCACCATAATCATTTTAAAAAGTAAAAGGTAAAATTTTGCTTTAAGTTGTTCCATTTATACTACTGGAGCTTGTAATTGCCAAATTGCTTGGGTGTTTCCTGCCCAAATTTGCCCAACCTCAGTTTGAAATATAAGAAGCTCTGATTTATCATTCTACCCCAGGATTTTCAGATCTAAACCTCCTTCAGCTACTGCACAATAATCTCTCTCTCTCTCTCAAAAAAAAACAAAAAGCTTAAATCAGTTATTGTTGCATATAATAAATGCACTTAGAGTACCAGCTATGCTTTAATGTACATTAATTTTAGATTTGCTGGCCCTTTTCCAACTAAGCCTGTCTAGAATTTTTTCAGACTATGAAAAATTATTCACAGATATGCCATGCATTAACTTAGTAAATGAATATAGGTTTGAATTCAATTTGTTTTAGCAAACTACTGTTATAAAGAGTCTAGTGTAGCATGAATTATTATCCAGATTTATGCTTAGCATCTGACAAAACACTACGCTACTTTTTCAAGTATCCGCTAATTCCGAATGGAGGCGGAACCGTGCCATTCCTGGGTGGCAGTTCTCAATGCCAGCTTCGTACTTCATCACATTTTTAACTCAGTGCTGTTCCTGCCACTGATATCTCCCACTTCCAGGTGCTTCAGCACAGGCAGGATTTATTCAGAGACTGATCGGTACTGGCTAGTTGGTTTGGATGGAGGTAAGTGACTTCCAGTGTCCAGTGTACTCATGGGCAAATTTTCCTCCACTCCTCCCCTTCCCACACCAGTGTCAGGGCAAAGGGCCTGATCCCAGGTGATGCCGAGCACACAGAAATCTCTGTAAAGGCACAGCATTTCTCCAAATAAAACGCTCCGCGGCTTTTCAGCTGGGGGAATTGGCCAGCTCCGGCTCTGGGATGGCGTACAGGTATTGTGTCAGACTGGACCACGACAGCGGACTACCTCGAACGACACAGGGAGGAGCAAGGGAAGAGATGGATACTCCCCGGCCTTCAGGGAGGGTAGGAGAGAGCGATACAACAGCTTCCTCATTTCCAGGGAAGTTATTCAGTGCTAAAAATTATTGTGTCTTACCAGACCCTTCCTCCACAACAGGCAACAAAAGGAAAATGCCTGAGGAGGAAGATGGCCCCTTCTCAGCTGGGGGCATGCTGCTGCCCCGTCGCCTCACAGTGAGACCCAGCAGTCTGGGACCATCCTAAATCCAGGCAGGCTTAGCTGAACTTTGCTTCGAAAGTAGAGTTTTATCCTGTTATATGCGCATCTGCCTGGTAAAATCTATGCCTGAATGTGAGTTTTAAGCTCTCCCAAATTAGGACTGGGTGTGTCAGATGCAGGGATGGGGACAGGGTTGCCATCCATACCCAGCTTTGGAAGGAGTGACGAGGCTCTTAGACACATCTTTGCCACATGAAGAGCAAGCATGTGACATGAGATGCCAGAAGGATTTTGTAAAATGATGACTAAGGTCCATATCCCATTCCAGAGTTCAAGCTGTACGAGCAAAACTGGTTTACTATCCTACCTGTCCTGGCACTTAGGTAGTAGAAGACAGGCTTCACGGTTAACAGCTTCAATCCCTGTTTGTGACCCATGAAGAGGACAGAAGTAGCCTTACAATAAAGTTGTACTCAGGCCCTATACATGAGCCCATACCTTCATCTCCAGAGATAAGCCAGACAGCAGCGTAACACAACTCATGCACCATTCGCACCATTAAACTGCTCCTACAGTGGGCCTGACATCTGATTAAACATTCGCCAGGCTCAGCTCCAGCCTGGCTCTGGAAAGAAGCCACCAGCACATCACCCCAGCACTGCAAGATTTACAAGGAGCAGATGAAGTCTAGTCCTACAATAGTTCATTATAATTAACAAAGCTGGAATTGCACTGGGCTTTGAGCTGTATATCAATGCTAAATATCTCATTACCAGTGTAAAATATTTATGTCTCATGGTCTTTATCACAAATGCAGGCTCGCAGTTAGTGTGGCCTGGTCCAGAAGATGAATTCCAAGGAGAAAATGAACTGCTTGGATTAAAAGGCTGGCAGCCCCACAGGATAAAATTCCTTACTGCACGTGACCTCAGTGATGGAGTCAGAAAAGACAGCAATGAATGCACAGCCTGGGGCTGCAGAGTTATGGCCCACGTAGGAGAGCAATCTCCACTTTTCCCCTTTGCTGTCTCCTAAGGGCCAGATCAATCCCGGGACTGGCACAGTTGACGGCAGTTTGTGTTTTTACTTTAGCGAGGGCTGACAAGCGCTCCTGGGTGCAGCTCAGGCTGCGGCAGCAGTGGCTCGTGCACATGCGTCTGGGAGTCTGAAGACTTTGTCGCAGCACAGCCTGCTCTGCCTCCCACAGCCGCAGCACGGTTCAGGGGACTTCCAGGTAGTGGAGAAATGGGGCTGGGAAATGGGACCGAATCACTTTTTCCCCAGCTAGAGAGAACTGCGGGGGGGGGGGGGGGGGGGGTTGCTGCAGCGGGGAGTTTCAGTCTTTTCCCTTTGGTTCTCCATTCGTTTCTCCGCTGGGAAGGATGCATCTTTGAGAGCACGGCTTTTGCTGGTCACATCAGCACCCCACGTTCTCATCTCAGACTAGAGCAAGACTTTAGAAGCACTGCTGCCATATGTAAGGGAGAGAGAAAAGCTAACTTTTGTTATTCTTTTTAATCTATTCATCAGGGAGCCAGGGTCAAGTCCTGGGCAAAGGCTCTAACACATTTGTGTTGGCTCAGCTGTGCTTCACTGAGGACTTTTAAATAATTTTGGGGTGTCAGTACTCACTGGGGACTTGGAGGAGCTGCTTCTCTCCCTGCTGCAGGCTGTCTGTGATCTTAGCAAGTGTCTTCGCCTTGACTCAGCACCCCTCCTGCGAATGGAGGCTAATGAACCTCCTTTTCCCTCCCTGCAGCCTGGCCATCGGCTGAGCAGGTACTGCCTTGTGCTCTGCATATGTTCAGCAAAAAGAGCAGGCGAGCCCTGATCTCCACCGGGACCTCTGCGCTCCGCCGTAGTATGAATAACAATTTTCCTCTCTACTGCCTGTTACTCTAAATTTTTAACAGCCTGCGTCTGGGAAGCTCGAGCACGAAGGCTGAGCCACTCCAGAGACCCAGTGCCAGTGTAGTCTGCAGCAGGGAGCCCCTGTCCCTCCCCTCGCCCATCCACCCGGCAGGCAGAGCCAGGGTTGGTTTCACGCTGTCCCTGGTCCCCTCGAGCCTGCAGGTCCCTGGGCACCTTGCAAACTTCGTGGCTGAGCCGGTGGCCTCACGGGACACTAAGTGAGCTCCACGCGCTGTCTGGGAAGCTGCCAAGGAGCAGGATCAGCAGAAACTCCAGACTCGTGTAGCCATATTGACATCTGCTAGTGGGCACAACGGCGGCATGAGCCAAGGTGGCACCTGCCGACACGGAGGATGGAAGAGACCAGCCGAAGGGACCTAACGCCGCTATGACGTCCTGAGAAGGAGGAGGGCAGGGCGAATGGATGGCTTTGCCCAGACAAGCTTCCAAAAGTAAGTCGCTACACTGTTCACCTCAGCTGCATTTTCATTTGCAAAAGCCAGTAGAGCTGTTGCCAATGTACTCCTGAAAATGGGGCAGTTATTTAAATTCCAATTAGCAGGTGAACGGTTTTTGATAGAGGGAAGCAGGGAGCATGGAGGAACGTTTTGTATACTTATGACGTTTATTTGTATACTTATGACATTTATTTGGGAGATTAGCACCTCCTAGTAAATAGGTATTAACTAAAATCTCTCTGAATTATGCTCCTAATTACTATTTCATTTACAGCGGTGTTGTATTTATTACAATAAGCTTCTTGTGTATTTACTGTATTATATACTGGAGTGAGACTCAGGATGCTGAATGTATGTGCTAAATACAAAGGCTAATAAGTATTACAATAAGTATAACTGCAAAACCCTTGATAGGAATCAAGTCATTTTATTCAAACCTTGGAACTTTTCTCCTGCATTAAATACAAGAAATATTTTAGGCACTCACTTGCAGTCCCATCTTTTCATGGGCTGCTCAGTCCCCTTGGCTTATTATTTCTTTCTCTCATTTTCTAGCCTCTTGCACCAAATGCCAATCCTAACATTTTTTTTTTTTTTTTTTTTTGACCATTAATCTTTCTCTGTTGGAGGTACGGTTAGAAGTTAGATTGCCCCGTGCTTCTGCTGCAAGTCCTGGAGGACAGCTTTGCCGCTCTTATGTGAGGTGGAGATTTCCTTCCATTGTCTGCCGGCTCACGTAGGCTGTATTAACCCACGGTTCTGGTTTTGGTCACTGGTTTTATGGTGGTGAAATCCTCCAAAGGGGCCTGAGATACAGCTCTGCTTGGAGGTCTAGCTCTAAGCAGCCCGTTCCACATTTCGTGCTACAACACCTTCCCCCGTTACACCAAGCTCACGGAACACAGACAGCTATGGATTGTAGTCAGATGCTTGTGCTTTTACTGTTTCTCATAAACATATAAAGCTTGTCTTGAGAAGACTAACAAAGGAAAGCAGACTGAAGCCAGGACACGTCTCCTCAACAGGTGATAGAAATGTTAATCAGGAGGATGTAACTAATTTCCCATAATCCTGGGTGAAGTACTTGGAGGCAATTAGGAAGCAAAGGGCAAACTACTTAAAGGAGGAGGTGAGAGCAACTCCTTTTCTTCTGAGAGAGGGGCTGCTCGAGTGCTCCTGGTGTCCTAGTTTTTCTCTAGGCATTTCTCTCCAGTCTCCAGCTTTTGCTGTTGGCCTGCAGCATGGACCTGGCCTTAGCTCATGAAAACAGGTAAGTTATGTCATTGTTCTCTGCTTCCTCCTCAGAAAACTGAAGGTGTCAATGCCCCCTCAACTGGCAAAACTCTGCAAGAGATACTGATAAACCAAATAAAATATTTGAGAGCTCTTACTAAAACAATTTCTGCTGAATATTCAGTCCCTCTTCTTCCTTTTTCTCCCAAGTTCTTCTCATTTCTGCTCTAATACAAAATAAAATTTTGTTGTGTTTGTATGTTCTGCCCTATGTTGGCTACGCTCTCTCTGGGTCAGGTCGTGTGCCTGATCCTTGTTTGCAAAGTGCCAACTAAGCTCGAGGTGCTATAGCAGTGCTTTGCGATAATCATAATTCTCTGTGCCATTGACTCATGTTCTTATGGTGCATCTTTTAAGTTTCCATCGCGGTCCCTGCCAAGTTCTCTGCGCTGCAGGAATTGTGGCACCTTTGATATAGAGCAGCGGCTAGGAGCTGTGTGCAGCCGCAGGGATACCTGTAACCCTCTGTCCTGAAAGTGGCCCTGCTATATGCAGAGAAAGTGGACTGAGGACTCATTTCATTCCCCCCAGGAATGGATAGAGTAGCACGGGCTGGTTTCTGCTTGATCTCATAAAAGAGCTGTAAATGCATGCAACTACTCCAGGGATCCCAGTTAGAGCTTGTTTTGGTCCGAGTCCCCCTTTTAGGCTCTGAGCTAACAGGTTGCTGTGCGTTTACCTGAACTGTCTTCTAACCTACTTAAAAATAACCCAATGAAAGCAGAGCTTCAAATTTTACACTGAAAATACCATCACTGTGTTTTAAATTTCCCCTTGTATAGAGCTTTTTGTTTTGTCTTGTTTTTTTTTCCAATGCAAAGAGCTTTCAGAGTTGTCTAAGTGGAAATGAAAGTTTGAGTTTAATCCCGTTGGATTTAAGCACTTTTATTAACTATCACTTCTGGTTTGGATCCAAATTTCATCCTTGTTATTGTGCTCCACATTCTGCACCTGAGACCTCAGCATTATAGTGGACCAAAAATTCCCAGCCCATGGGGTTTTCTATTGAATATCACACTTTTGACATCTGGGACTCTCTCACCTCAACAGGTTTGCAGGTATGAAGAGAGTTTTACTGGCTGATATTTCAGAAAAGAAGAAAATCTGCAAAACGGTGAGTCTGCAAACCAAACCTATCAAACCTGATCATTGCTAATTTGTGCCCAGAACCTGTGGCTTGTGGAAAGTTCTTGCCTGTGGTTTGCTAGCAATTGTTGTTGCTTGTGTTTATTACTTTGTATGCAACATATGCTTAACGGCTCTTGTGCTCAATTTTTGCTGTAATTTTTTTTTTGTAAAAGGTTGTGGCCACAGCAGCTGCAGCCTGTCTCTTCCTCTGCATGTTCTACTGACCTTCTTAGAAGAGGTCCCTTTTCTGACAGGTTTTCAACTTCTGTCCTCCTTTCCGCTGCTTTATGCCTTTGTCCTCCAGATTGCTTTTGTCTGAATTACGAGGAAAAATATGGTAGTGAGGAAAATGGCTACAAGGTGTCCTGGCTTGGGGCTGGTGGGATCAAGGCCAGATTTTTTTAAAGGAAGTCACTAGATACGAGCATGATTTGAGAAACTATGGAAAATAGTCTAGCTAATGTAGAGCCAGTGTAGAGGGTATTGCTCTCCACACTGGAGAAGACTGAGTTTGGGTTTGTTTTTTAACCTGGGTCTCCTGGAAGGACTGGGCTAGAGAACAGGCTAAGAGGTGGATGAACAAGAGAGATGTTGAGCTCTCAACATATCAAACTGTAGCAGCTGAAACAGTTTGTATCATGAAACTCTGGGTGTGGGAGTGCAAAAAGGAATACATGCCCTTCAGGGATGATTTGGGAGGATTTCAGATACCCACCTCCACAAACAGATGCCTGAAAACCTGGTCCAGCTGCCACCTATGCCTAGAGGTGCCTGAACTCCTGCATTTGGGGCCTTGGCATTTCCATGTCTCCTTCTCTAGAGAAATATAACTGCTTTCTTAATCCCTGCACCCCATTGTAATCCAGAAACTATGTCTCTGTTTAAGCCTCTAAGGAGTCCAAGCTGGCTGGCATTTTTAGAGCATGCCTAGCAAATCTGGGAGGAATTGGTGTTCCACAAAATGTAGTCTTTGTAGCTGGAGAAAAAGCTCATGGTGTGGCTCTCTTGGGAGATTCGGTGCCCTAATGCAAGGGAGGAGTAGAGGAGTCACCGTGCAAAGATGGCAAAGGAACTGGTACCTTGCAGACCAGAGCCTGGCTAAAGGCAAGACTCCTGCTCCCAGGACTGTCCATGTACCTTATCTGTTGACTTTTTTCATACAAAGTGCAAAGAAAAACCTGGGGGTGGAAATCTAAATCGTTCTTCTTGTGTACTTTCTGACTTCCCTCCCAGTCGTCTGGATTCCACCCAGGAGATGAGGTGCCTATAAACTAGTTCTTATGCTTCTTAAACTGTGGGATTTTATTCGCAAAGACGCAGAGCTGGTCAGGTTTCAGCAGGGCGCTAGTTTAAAACAGTTTTGTCTGAGTGCACACCAGGTTCCTTGTACCTAATTCTTCATTTCTCCAGCGTTTCTAATGCTGATTAGAGACACTTCTCCTGCAATTCTGCTTGGCGGGTGCATCAGCTCTTAACTAGCACTGACCATTTACAAACCCACCTGGAGTTGCTGACTGTATCTGACAAAGGCCTAAAGGTTTGTCTCTAGTTGCGTTCCCAATAACAGAGATGTGAAAAATCAGGCCCTCCTGAATGCTGGCTGCTGCTTGACTCTGCTCTTACCAAGTTGGAGAAGAGCAATGCTCCCCTGGCGAGCGAAACCCACGGGGACCTGAACTTCTCCGTCAGTGAGCTTTTCATGGCAATTACAATAGCTGCTCTGTTCTCAACCAGAAAGCTGGTGTTTCTGCTCATGTTTTAAACTGAATCAGAAAGAAATGCAAACTATTGCTTCAGTGCCTGTGTTTCTCTTACAGGGCTGGAGGAACATTACCCTTGCTTAGCTGGTAGAATAGATATAGTCCGTAACTCTTTGGGGAATTAATATTCGTGTTATTAACTTTAACATATTGCTCTCTGTTCCACATCTTTTTGATTTAACAAGCAATTGCAGACTCAAAAATGATGAGCTTGGTTGAAAATGCTGTACCTCTCTTAGGGGTCTGGGGATTGGGTTTTACCAATTAAAGTGGAAATATGTTTGAACTGCACAGTGGAAAATCAACATCCAAATTAGTAGCATGTAGGATTAAAAATACTGTGGTAGGAGGACCTCACTGTGGAGACAAGTGCCACGTCCCTCAAGGAGGCTGCCCAAGGGAAGGGTGCCTCTCACCCCCTTCACGTAAGGCTTGTCCTCGGGGAAGCTTGTCACTCTGGGCCAGAGCATCCCTGGGCGGTGCTGCTGCCAGGGCAGCCCCGAAAGCCCTGGAGGAGAAACTCTCCTATGGGATTGGTGTAGTGGGTCCATAGGTCAGCCTGGAACCACCACGCAGGATCAGGTCTAGGGGGAAGATGAACATCGCTGAGCAGGTGGACAGAAATAGCAGCCCTCCAGCATCTCTTGCCAATATCTGCAGCCCATCCTGTGTGGTTTGCATGTTGGTGGTTTTTTGTTTTGTTTTCCCTTCTGGTGAGCAAGAATGTTTTGGAACAGAGGTCCTGCAGCTTTGGTGGGAGTCCCATAGTTTTGGGGGGCCAAAGATACGGCTGCTCACTTTGCTGTGGGGTCATTGCTGAAGGCTCCTGCCAGGGGCAGTCATGAGAAACCACTCCTGAAATGGCTTTCCAGCCTGACAGGTCACTCAGTGCCTCCTGTCCACTGCTAGAAACGCAGCATGTGATGTGCTGGGAATAGCCTTTAGACTGAAAGTGGTGGTTAGAAAGTGAGTCCCACACCTGCGCTAGGAGAGACTTGTGTTTGGGTGATCCTTTCCTGCCAGATCAGCTCCTCCCTCCCCAGGGATGGTCACCTCCTTGGAAGGATGCACTGCCCAGCAGGATGTAAGAATATGCCTCTAACACATTTGCCTTTAAAGTTATTTGCACATGCTAATGTGGTTGCATGTTTTCCAATCCTCTGTCCCTGTGTGGAGTAATCTTTTCATGAATGCAGTACACAGTTAAGCTCTGGAAAGCTATGGAGGCATCAGGCTTAAATATTGGTGGGTTATTCATTAGAAGCATGCCATAAGCAATCATGGATGAGTTAGAAGAACTTTAAAGCCTTTTAATGAGGAACCTATCAGGAATCTGCTTCTGGAATGTATTTGCTTGGATTTTCTACCTTAATCCCAAGTACTGCTAGCTTTTTCTTGATCTCCGGAAAGTGTGCGGGTATCAGTGATCTGAGTGTGATATGAACACCCAAGCACAGAGCTTTTTATCGAAATAAAAAATGGCCT
Organism: Dromaius novaehollandiae; assembly: GCF_036370855.1. Taxonomy (NCBI): domain Eukaryota; kingdom Metazoa; phylum Chordata; class Aves; order Casuariiformes; family Dromaiidae; genus Dromaius; species Dromaius novaehollandiae. The sequence goes on from NC_088117.1 coordinate 6,921,831, forward strand.
AGCCTTTGAGCAAAGCATCCTGTTAGTCTTTGTAGTAAAGGTGAATTTGTTTTGCCCCGGGTTGTCACGCAGCACTGCGTTCCATCGCTATAGTCCACGTTGCATTTTTAAAACATTTTCCCATCTATGAGCGTGAAGTTGTAGCTCTTCAGTCTCCTGGTGTCAGCACTGCTGTGAGCTTTTCTGTCCTGCTTTTATTAACCTTGAATGACTTTCACTTCAGAAGCCGATGTGCACAGTCCCTTCCATCTCACTACCTATATGTATGCAATTGCATAAATAAAGAAATAATAAGCCTCTACACCATTAAATTCAGGGAACTGATGCATTTCAAATGCAGAAAACAGAAGCAACTGAGTCTTGCTAATTTTACACTAATTTACACCAGAGGGAATAAGAAGTCTCTTAAATCAGATGCTAATTTTGTTTACTTAACTTTCTAGTCAGCACAATGACCTTTCATCCACGAGTACGAACAAATTAGTGCAGAAGTTCTTTGTGGGAGACTGGAGAACTTGCCTCAACCTGATACTGAATAATACCCAATTAAATCTACTCCTAAACAACTCTGCCTTCCCTCCTAGAAGGGAGTTTCAGATAAAAGAACAAAATGATATGCTTTTTATTTGCCACTTTATAAAATCTCTTCACGTAATGCAAACAACCCTAACCCTAGTGTGTCTGATACAGGATTTGCAACGCTCTCAGTTATTGGTAAGAGGATAAGAAGCTTATTGCTGTTTATCAGGGAGAGGATAAAAGATTCCCTGTTCCCCATGCTAGGAGGAGGATGGATTTCCATGTTTATCAACAATCAGGGAAAGGTGGGTGGGAGGGAGATATTTGGGTGACAAAGCCGTAAACACTAAAAATATCTTTCTGGTGGGTGAAAGAACGAGAGTTCTTCATATTTGGTAACAGGATAAGAGACACTGAGCATGCTCTTTCGTAAGATAAGAAGCTTATAGTGAAGAGAAAATGCTTCTTGGTATCAGTACAGAGATTCAGAGGCCACCTGATGATTAGGAAGCAGCTAAGCAGCTACCTGGGGATTTGCGAAGGGAATGGAGAGGCTCTTGAGGCTTGGCAGCGGCTCTGAGCCCACGTGGCTGCGGTAGGGGCGACTGGCCACCCGCACCTCTCCGTGCTTGGACAGACGCGGTCTCCCCGTGGGATGGGGACAGGAGCACCTGGGAACCCTGAGAAAGGGAGCTGTGGCTGCGGGAAAGCAAAGGAGAGGGCAGATACCAGCCACGGTTTCCAGCAGCATGGACGTGGTGCTGGCCAGCGTCTCGGTAATGTGGGAGAGGGAGGATTTGCCCTCCTTCCTGGGGCCCTTCGGCAGGCCTGAGCCTTCCTGGGGCTAAGACACTTCTTTAAACCTCTGCCCACGTTTCCAAGGCACCGCTAGTTCCCCATGCAGTTGCTTGGACGATGAAACGCGGCTCCCAAGGCCCCATGTGGACACAAGGGCGGCCACAGGGCAGTGGGTAGCAAACATCTGCAGATGTGGAGGCATCTGTGGTATCAGCCCCGTTGCCACCTCCCGCTCTGCCCAGACCCACCAGGTCTCTTCCCCAAGGCGAAGTCGGGATGCTGATGCTCAGCGTGGGAAACGAGGCAGGAGGGAAGGCGGCAATCCCAGCTCCATGCCAGGCAGGCGGAGGGAAGCTGGTCCCTTCCTCACGCTGGAGCACATCCTTCACCATGCTGTCATTGTTGGTTTGATGTAAATTTAATATCCCTGGGTTATAATGACAGAAAACCAAACAATTTCCCAGCATTTGTCACACAGTAAATGAAAGAGACAATGCTGCCGAGCGCAGACATTTGATTCACTGAGCTGTAAAGGAAGGTGCCTGCAACACCCAGTCCGAGCGCTTGTCTGGAAGAAAATTGAGTGAAGCAGCTGGCGGGAGGAGTGCGATTACGGGCCTCTGTCAGCGCTCGGTGTATCAGGTGTTGGCACGCTTGCAAGGGTGGTGGGTGTCACAGGAAGGTTAAAAGCCAACTGCATCGAAAAGTTAAGTCTGAAGCACAGGGAACTGCAAAACGCTGTGGCGGGGGGCCTATGAGCAAGCCTGTCTGCCCTGCCCAGGTCCAACAGAGGTTTGGTTTTTTTTGTTGTTGTTGGGGTTTTTGTGTTTGTTTTTCCACAAATGCAGATGCAGGCATCACTCCCAGGTCGAGCCAGATGTGCAGTCAGCAGGTTCCAGATGTGCAGTCAGCAGGGTCTCCTCCAGCTTGGCTGCAGCTCCTTCTTCCGCATCTGGGCACAGCTGGCGTGAAATGCCATCGCCCTCCTTTGATGGAGCTGGGACCGTGTGGCCAGGCAGCAGCAAGCGCTGCTCCTGCCCGCCCCATGCCTTGCACTGAAATAGGAACTGCTGGTGCTGACTGGAAGCAAGAGTTTGGATTTTCAAAGAAATTGAGGCTATTAGCTCAACAGTCCTATTGGCATTTAATGAGAGTGGATGTCTAATTCCTCCTTTGGTCCTTTTGCAAATCTCCATCCAGGAGTCAGTCTCCGTTGCTGCGGCTGTCGGAGACAGATGCATCTTCAGTGCACCTCTTCCCCTCCCCGGAGCAATGAAAGGCCCCAGGTCACGACAGCAACGCAGGCTTTGGTTCATGCCCGGAGGGGAGGGAGCCAAGCAGAGCCGATGGTCAGGTCAGCTCCTGTTTCCCCTTCAAAGCAACTTTATCCATGAACGTGTACATCAATAGCAGTGCAATTGTAGCAGTGGTGGTCTAAAGACAGAAATAAGACAAGGCTTGTCAGGAAGTTAATACTTGTTTATACATATATATATCTCCACTAAATCGAGGGGAAGGAAAACAAGCTATCCACTGCACAAACCTGTCTTCCAATGTGCGGCGCGAGGCAGAGCAGAGTGTGCTAGTTCTCCTCAAGCTACCAGAGACTCTCTATTTTAGGGCTTTGTGTCGATTTACTTATAACCCTACCATGCTGTGCCAATGGGGACAGGGCGTCTGCCTGCAGCTAAAATATCCCAGGAGACCAGGGAAAAACAGTGCAGGGAGGGAGCTCTTTCTTTATGTTTTAATCAGCAGGTCAACCAAGTGATTCTAATATCTCGTCTTTTGAGCAAGGACTTTCAAGGCAGCAATGGCTGCCTTGGACTCTTTTGTGAAGGGGGAAAAAAACCAGCCAGACTACCATCACTTTTAAAGAGTCAGTTTTGACATACTTGTTAGTCTGGCAGCTTTACAGTCTGTCACTTGTATTAAACTTTCAGAGGTAGCCACTAATTGTGTCTTTATTTTTGGGAGGCCCTGGGGTCTAGCGTTCAACAGAGCTGAGCACTTTGCAACAGAAAGCAACTTGCATTTCCCAGCGGAATAGGCTCTGGCTGACTCGTGACTTTGGGGGGAAAAAAGCAAACAAAAAACCTCCAGACGCAAGGGCCGCGTGGGAGCTGGTTCAGCTCGTGGGTAGTCGCAGCTTCAATTCCTCCCTGCAAAACAAAACCAGGCTTAAATCAATCACGGGGGGGGCGGAATCACGCTGAATTGTTTGGCACAGATAAGAATGAGCAGAAGTGGGATCTCGCCATCAGCATTTAGCACAGTGTGACTGCTTGCATAGCTCCTTTCTGGTCCCGGGGCAGATGACGGGGCCAGGCGAGCTGTCCTCTCTCCAGGCTGCTTCTCCATCAGGACCTGGGCACCACCCGGAGAAGGGAGTTATGGTACAGAGGAGGCTGTTTTGCAACAGGCACAAGCTGCTCCTATTGCATTTTTATCTTCATATAGTTGTCTTCCTCCCGTGTCTGCGTGAGGAGCTTAGGAGCCGTCTGTCCATGCACTGCACAGGCCACCGCGTCTCTTCCCTGCGGGAACGGCCACTTAATCCTTCCCGTCGCGGTGGAGCCAAGCAGCCGGCACAGCCCGGCACCCGGCACGTGCATCCGCCGCTGCCCGGCAGCGAGTGGCCGTGCTCAGCCCGAGAGCTCGGACCGAAGAGTTAAATCCGTATCCGCAGCGGTCCCTCCCGCCGCGCCGCGGATCCGGGGCTCGGGCTGCCTCCGCCGCAGATGGGCAGGCCAGCGGGACGCTGCCGGCATCCGGAGCCAGCGCCCGGGTCTTTGCAGATAAGGATTTAGGTTTGGGCTCCTCTCCAGTCCGTACGGGGAGCGGATTCGTGCCTCGTTTATCCTTCCCTTAACAACCCCGGCTCAGCGGATAAGCGCGAAACGTAACTAGCTATCAAAGGCATCCAGATGCCAGCGAGCGGAGCGCGTTATCTGGCGAGCGCTGGCACCGCCGTTTGGCCTCTCCAAAGGGTTTCGGAGCGGAGCGGCTGTCGTGAGACGCTCCTGGGGTTGGCAGGGGACCAGGCTGCCGGTGGGTTGATTCAGCGGTGGTGGAAACTTGTGGACCAAGTCTGTTGCAGAGCGCAAGCTCTTTTCTTCATGGCTTTTGGTGTGTGCATTGGGTAGGGATGCATATTATTTTTAGAGGCAGAAAATACCCATCTGTTGGTTTTAGGTGGTAGGGGAGAAAGAGGCTGTCCCCTCTGAGTCAGTTCCCTGCTGCTGCACACCAGCGTTTTACTGTGAATCCCCCAAATCTTTAGGTTCTTGGTTTCCACGTTAGAGCCTGAGGCCCCGCAGTGGGATCTGTGCTGAAACAACATGGGGAAATCTGCTGCCCCAGCAAAGAGCTGGAGAAGGGAAAGGGAAAGCACTTTATATTGCTTTTTTCAAGAAATAAGGGCAGTGTTTTCCTCCCACGCATGAACTGTTGCATGCATCCACCATGCAAGGAGTGGAAAGGGGAGAGCCCCGCTGGCTGGAGGCGAGGAAGGTGCCCTGGGTCCAGCCCTTGGGCAAAGCCGTATCGCGCACGCGCGTCCTTTGATGAGGCTTAAAACCTGCGGATGAATTTTCCCCACCTGCGGATCCTTGCAGGGGGCCGGGGTTCGGCCTCGCCGCTGTGCTTTGCAGCTTCTCGGCTGCTCACGGGAGCGAGACCGGCTGCGGGTGCAACCGGGGCGGAAAATCACTGCGAGCCACTGCTCCGACCGCGGCGAGGGGCTGCCGGGGGGGTTCCCTGCCCTCGTGCCGGCGGCGGCGAGGGAGCTGGCACGTCCTGCTGCCAGCTGAATCTCTCTGGAGTTCAACTCCAGCAAAGGAGTGATTTGCTCTTACAGCCTGTTAATGAATTTCTGAAATAAGGAATTAATTACCGTCTGTCTAAATTAGAGTTGTCCTATCCTTTGAGATCCATCTTTTTGATTCTAATTAATTTTAAAAATTACTTGTAGAGTCTTCAGTAGAGATTCTAATTTATTTTACTTTAATATTATTTCTCTGATAAGCAATTTAATTTTTAGATCGGAATCCACCTAATCTCAAATTTGTCACACAAACTCTGCTCTCTAAGATACTGTTTACTGCCCTTTGGAGGTGACAGATCATGATGCAGAAATCATTCTTTCTTCTTTTTCCTTTTTAAACACCTAAATGTGTGTGCTCAAAGGAGATTAATTGAAACCCTCTACTGTGCTATCTTTAGGAAAAATTCTTGATATTTTAGAACCAAAACCAAATATTAGTTATAGAGCTTCTCTAATTGCACTTTTTTATGGAGAAAAAATCCCTGTCTAATTTTCTTTTTTAGAAAAACGTTTGCTTTATGGGTATTTGCTGGTGTTTGACACTTATTTAACTGGCTGTTTTTTATTAACTCGTGTTCTCCGCATCAAGTGCACTGGCAGCTGGAGAAAATTCAAATATCAGTTTTATGTTCTTATCAAAGCTGCCATCTCCCAGGCTGCAGTAAACTGCAGAGCAAGCTTCCTTCTGACTCCTGAATTCGTCTGTCCTGTTTTAGATGTCAGAGCATTATTTTTCCTTTTTTTGGTGATTACCGTGCCCCAGCTGAGATCCTGGCCCCCCTCTCTGCCAGCTGCTTCTCCCACAACACCTTCGGGCCAAGGGGAAAAGGCCACCAAGGGCAAGTGCTGGGGCTCATCCAGCAGCGCCGTCCCAGCCCACGGCAAGGACGCGGACGGGCGCGCTTGATGCTTGGAGGTGGTGGGAGGGAAGCTGGTATAAGAGGCTGGGACTCGGTCCCTCGGTCCTCCTTGGCGTAGGAGCAGGGTAGAGGGGGGAGCAGATGCCCAGCCTCACCCTCCTTTTGGGTATTTCTACCTCTTTCTGTCAAACGTGATTGCAGTTTGGTAAAAGGTTTAAAAAAAAATGTTAGCAAGGAACAAAGACAAGCAAAAATCTTACAATATCTGCAAAAATGCTTGCAAATGAAGCCCTGGAGAGTCGTGGAAGTCTTGCTGGTGACTTCGGCGCAGTTTGGATTGTCCCATCAGATCCTATTTGTGCAAAGGGAAAAGCACCCTGCTTCGCCGCTTCTCCACCCCACTTCCACGCGCCCCTTTCAGGTGTTTTCAGCCCACTTTTGGTCCTGGCACGTGTTGAAGAGCTCTAGTACAACCAAGCTGAAACCATTGCTCGGCTGTGCGGCAGCTCAGCACGCGGGGCGGCCCTCCTCCTCCAGGACCTCACTTCCCCGAGCCACATTTGCATGCAAGCTTCATAAGTAACGCCTTAGTCATTTTGGATGATTTTATATTATAGTTTGTTTGGGTTCTTAAGCTCCTTCTATTTGTATTTTTTAATTCCCACCTGTGTACGGTATGGATCTTGGATTCTAAGAATCCCAGATGCTTAGCAGATGGTTAGCTTGAAAAAATAATCAAAGAGGCAGCAAAATTCTGTGTTCATGAGCTCCTATTTATTTCAATCTGGTGTTTTGCCTCACAACAAGACTAATAAGCAATTACTCTAGCATCTCAAATGCTTATGCAGTGTAAATGCATCTGTCAACCAGATTCAACATCATCAATAAAGCTGCCAAAGCTGTTCATAATTCAATGATATATGCTTTGAGCATCTTTTTTGAATATAATTTAAAGATTGCAGTCCTATGATTCCGACATTATTTTGTATGTGTTTAAAATACCTCCAGCTGGAAAGATCCCTGCCTTGCTTCACATAATCACCTCTGCCGATGTGGACTGCTGGAGACTGTGCCATTTGGCTCGCGTGCCGGTTTTACTTCCTGGCTTGTCTCTGACAGGATTCCCACTAGGACTGCTGGGGCTGCAAGAGTCTTCCTGGGATTTGCAGCATTTCTTTACCTCCTTTCTATTCTGGTGAAATTCCCTGTGCAAAACGCCATCAAAATGCTTATGCATGGGCAAGGTCCACTAAAGCTGCAAGTGCTGCATGTGAGGAGAACGTTTTAATGGGGAAGGTGTGCTCAGTAAGAGCTTCGTGGGGTAATATTTGTTTTAAACATCCTTTATAGCCTGATACCTTTAGGAAACAGGCTGATGTGATCATTCTCTGCATGTGTGTGCATATGTATCTAGCCTCTCAATTGCTTTCCTGGACTTCAACCCAATTTGACAGAGATGATGTCCCAAATACGACATTTTCATTAACACACATCAGCAAATTATGATGCCTTTCTGCAAGCTGGCACCTTGCCCGAGCTTTGAAATGACTTACCACCGGGCTCCAGCACGGGCCGCGAGTAACCCGAGCTGCTCCCCTGCCCTCTGATACCCCCCTCCTCCCCCGGTGCTGCTGCCGCCTTCCTTCACTCCGCGCGGCTGCAAACATCGTGTGCCATCGCACCCCGTCAGAGTCTGCGGGGGAAAAGCAGAAAGATACAATATTTGTGCCTCAGCTGAAGGAAAAGCAGCCCACAAGGTCAGCTGTTTATTAGATCCCAAAGTATCCACCTGGGAAAGACCTTGTGGACATCCCAGATGCTGGAGAAGCTTCACTTGGCCCTAAGACACAAATCTGTAGGACAAGAGCCTTCGCTAGCATCGGTGCTCGTGACCGGTGCGGGTGGATTATTGCCATTTCCTTGTTTCCCAGCTCCGCTTTGGATGTCCGTGCCCAGCACCGTGCCGTCGGGGTGCTCTCCGTGGCCCGCGTTTTCCCAAGCGTGCCGCCGGCGCGGGGCACGTCGCTCGCTGGCTTCGAGCGGAGCAGCTGCTCGGCAGAAAGCGGCGCCCGCTGCCATTTGGCTCCTGCCTCTCTCCACTACCGAGTTCTCCCGGACCTTCCTGGGCACCTGCTTTCGTTCTGGCTCTGAGGAGGGCTTGGCTCTTCCTCCCGTCAGGATCATTTTGTGCAAGTCGAAGTCCTCCGGGTGCCTCGCGCACCATTTGTGCTAGTTTGCTCTGCCCCTGCTTTCCAGCTGCCCACCGGTGCGTGGTTCTCCTTAGCTTGGCTTTCGCTGTGCCTTGTGCCCGAGTTAATGGCACACAGGTTTCTCAGCGAACAGAGAGCCCAACCATTTTTTAATTCTTTTTTTAAGCCTCTGTGTGAGTAAGAAACTGAGCGCATCAATGTGGGAGGCAATCCTCCATGGCTTAATTTCTCTGCTCTCAGCTGTGTCTGTTCCTGAAGGAAAAAGAGAAAAAGAAAAGACAGTTAAGGCAACATGCTAGGAGCAGTAGTCCAAGGTTAGAAAAAGGAAGCATTGTAAAATTGGCTATTTGGAAAAGATACGTCTCAGCTTCAGGCAAGACAGACTAGCTGGTCCAGGGAGCGATGGCGTGAAGGTCTGAAGGGGGGAAACTGGATGCAGGACACCGGCATCGCTCCCACCAGCAGATGATGCTCCGTGTGAGCCTGGTCGTGTTGTACAAGCGCTACGTGTCTGTGCGTCTGTCCTGACGCTGAGCCCCTCTCACCTGGTCCCCCGACTTGCGTAAAGGCCTTCTGGAGCGGGCCGTCTCGCCTGGGACCTCGGTGGCCCGAAACCCGGGAGGCGAATCGGTCGGGCAGGGCAGGTTTAACGTCACGGCCGCTGCAGAAGTTGGCGTGGGAGCGGACGCGGTGGGTTTGTACAGGCAATAACGGCCTGGCCGAATATACCAGGGACTGGCTCTGCGTGCAGCTGTATTATCCTCATTGCCAGCCCTGTGAAGTTCCCATTTTTTGAGAGATTTAGGAGCGATTCAAGGCCCAAACACAAAGCAATAGCTCTGTAGAGGGCACGCAGCTCCTTCCCTTTCCAGGGGAAGAAAGCGTGGCCTTTTGCCGAATACCTGGGGAAGAGAAAGGCGCAAAGTTTGCGGTTTCCATGGTTTGTCAGGTCGTTTCTGCCTTCCAGCAGGACCTGCTCAGTCGGGCTCTCAGCTGGTAAGCCAACTTGTTTTTATAGCCAGGAGGTGCAAGGGAAAAACGACAAATTTAAAACATGTTCAAGTGTTTTACAGGAGAGTGATGTGGCATATACAGGCTGGTTAATAGTGTGGTTTAAGTGTTTTACGGGCACTTTTAAGGAAGGCAATCACCCTGCGAGTGCATGCTAATAAAACCAGTAAATTGCACCATGTTAGTCCGGTATCTTGTTGCCATCTCTCAAGCGACCAGTTCCCACAGTGGGGCTCCCTTGGGGATGGGGACGAGCCGAAGCCCCTGCTGATGCCAAGGGGCCTCCCGGGCATGGGCAGCAGGCAGAGCACGGCCGATAAAGCCGGGCAGGAGCTGCCAAATCGCTCCTGAAGGCAGAGCCCAGCGGGAGAACGGGCACCATGCAGGAGCCCTCCAGCGCTCACGAGGAGCAGATCGTTATGAGGCTTCTCCGGGTGTATAAAATTTTCATGATGTTCCCTCGTTTCCTTGCGCCGAGCCTCAGCATAAGCTCTGCACCGTTTGGGGAGGTTATGAGGCCAACTGACGTCGTATTGATCTTTCTGTCCGCATTATCATCAAACACAAGCGAAAGCAATCGGGGAGCACGTGCGTGCAAGCCGGCACTCAAGGGGAAACAACTGCAAATACCTTCCCAGTTCTGCAGGGTGAGTTCTATCAAACACAATGTTTTGGAGGTGGAAGTTAGCTTACATTTTTCCAGGAGACGAGGTAGAAATGTCAGGTTTCGGGCCCATATACATCTCCGCCTTTGCACCAACGAAAACCAATCAGGCTCCAATAAAAACCTGTCCCCTGTTATCCTGACAGTCGCTGACGATGATGGATGGAGACAGGTTTAGCAGATCAAATGTGAGACAACCTGCACTGCATTTCAAAGCACCTTAGGCTTTTAAGTGCCAACATGACATCTGGTGGACTCAATAGCACGAGACACACTTTGAAACACCTCCGCCGTCCCCAGCCCCCCGTATTTACCATTGTTCTAAATTAATAGCTTTCCCCGAGATATTTTAACCTATTATCCCACATGCTTATTTGGTGTGTTGCTCTGTTAGGGATAGGCCACTGAGCGAAATTATAACTGCGTGATTCTTTTTTTCCCCAACCACCAGTGGCTTGCTATTTTTTATTATCTTTTTACAACGGTTAAAATCAGCTCTCTGCCTGGAGGAGTTTTAGAACAAAGTAACTTCTGAAATGGCAGCGTTTCTGTAACACAATGCCTGGCGATCAGTTTATTATGCTCTTGCAGGATGTAAGTAAACCCATTTCTTGAAGATATTCCCGTCTGCAGAAAACATCCTAGCAGGGGCGTTAGGCAAGCAGAGTAATGACAGAGCTGGTCAGAGCATCAGCGCCCGTGGGCGAGGCGGGTGGAAGGGGACGGCCTCTCCGCGGGCCTTTCCGTGCCTCTGGGGCAGGGGGACGTGGAGGGGCTGGGGGACCCGGCAGTTAATACTGAGCTTTAGGAGGATCCTGTTGTATTTGTTTGTCAAATAGCACCCTGGGATTGCAATGTGGATTTCGCAGCAAGGGACGCTGGAGCGCAATCAGGAGCAAACGGGCTCAAATTATGCTCAGGGGAAGCAAAGCGCTTGCCTTTCCCGGGCACAGTGAGCGCGGCGCACAATGGAGTTATTTAATTTCATATTATGCGGCTTCGGTCGAATGCGTAATTTGCTCCGACGTCTGGAGGCAGCGCAGGTTGGGTTTTCACGGCTCTGACGTCGCTCTTCCGAGGCTGCCGACATCACCGGCCGCCTCGGGGCTGACGCCGAGCGGAGCAGGGGCTGCGTGCGGGGCAGGGGAAGGGGCACTTGACATGGGCAAGCTGGAGAGGAAAAAAAAAAAAACAAGAAAAAGGCAATCAAATACTTTTTTAAAAGTATTTATAGCATTTATGAGCAGAAGACAGTTTGTCCGCACTTGCTTCCACCTCCGGTGGAAAATAGAGACAGGTAGGAAGGAGCTCTCTAAAGGCAAATGCATCCCGAAGACTGGTGCAAAACAGGGAGGGAAATGCACGGAGGGAAATGGGTTTCAGCTTAGCTGATTTAGGGCTACCAGCCATGGAGGGAGGAGGTGGCTGTTATCCCGAGCTGCTAACCGCCTTCCTGCACGTCGGGGCTCGCAGCACCTCCCTCGGGGCTTCATGTGCAAAGCTGAGGCTTTTGCAGCCCTTTATTTCTGCATTTTAGAAACGCAGCACCAAGCCTGTGCCTTTCCGAGACGCCTTTCTTCTGCTGCGTGAAAGCTGTCCCCATCCCCAGGAAAACGCAATATTCCTCTGTGCTGAGCAGAGGGCAGTGAAGAGTGAGACGTGGCCTGCAGGCAGTTAACATTTTCCACTTTTCTGAGCATTAATATCATGATTACTCTGTCTAAATAATGTCCAGGCTCTGGTCTCCGTATTACCTATCTTAAGCATGATTTACTGCGGTAATAAATTAGCCCTTAAGGCAAAGAATCAAAAATAATTGGCCTTATGTCTTGGTCTCCATTTTATCCTCTGTTCCTTTTCACTTTCTGTGTGTCCTTCCCTTTCTTCCTCTCCTTATTCATTCCCTGGCATTTCCCCCCCCCCCCCCCCTTATTCCTGCTTTCTGATTCTTTTCCACTCCTTCTATTCTTCTTTGGAAAAGTGGACCCGGTTTCTTGTCCTTCACTTTTTCCTCCCCAAAAAGCTCTCCACCAGCTGCTCCTGGCTGCCGGCCCGTGAATTTAACCCCAAGGCTTTTGATGCGACGCTTATCAGCCTATATCCTTCGTCATTTGACCTTTCAGTGTCACTATCTCCCATCGCGTCCCCACCATGTCCCAAGCCATCTGCTCCCAGTGTAGGCAGCGAAGGACTCGGGCATCCAGCCCTCGGGAGGAGAAGGTGAAGGTGTTTGGGAAGGGGCATTAAGGAGGGTAGATCTGGCAAAAGGTCTCAAAGATACAGAAAATGTGGCCTTTTGGGATGACCTGTTTTTTACCTGTGCCCCGGCCAGGAGGTGCTGTGAAAGCTATTGCAGCACAAAGCATGTGAAGAGGAGCAGCCAGTAAAGGCTTTATGTATCTGCTGAAGTAAGGATGGGCTCAAAAATATGTGTATGTGCATCTGTATGTGTATGTACACACACACACACACACACACACATATATATATATCAGCACCGCGTGTGTGTCGCCCCGAACACACAGCTCCGAGCTGGCTTGTTCAACAGTGCCGTATAAATGGGAGCAACCTGACTGCTCTTGCTGTTTAGCTGCTCCGAGTAACCCCAAACAGAACAGCTTGAAAGAGTGGAAGGGATTTTCTTCCCCCCCTCCGGTGCTTTAAATAAATGGGCAGCTTTTTCTTTTCTTTTTTTTTTTTGAGGCACTAATGTTCATTTTGCGTGCGGGCGCCTGACTCCAATGCTGTTGGAGGATGCGCGCAGCGGCGTGCAAAAGTGAAGATTGCATCTCATGCATAATGCATGGCCCAGCAACCCGCTGTAATAGATTACCCGAGTAGCTCCCTCAGATGTGCTGGGGGGGGGGGAAAGGAGGAAAAAAAATATATATATTGGAACAAGTATCTTTCTGAAGAAAGGACAGGATAAACACGTAAAAAACAGGCCTGCGGAGCTCTTTGCAAGAGGGGTTGATTCAAAATGGAAGAAGGGCAAGCGTGAGCGCGGGACGGGGGCCGGCGGTGCTGCAGCCTGCGCTCTTCCCCGGGGCGCCCGGGAGCTGCCCACGCGCCCGCGGGCTTCGTTTTCTGCTGCTGGGAACTTATTCCCCGAGCGACTCGCAGTGCTGAGAGCCAGGAAAAGGGGGTGTTTGTGTGCTTGCTGCTTTTTATTCACCGGTTTGGAAATACCCGTCGCCGGGCTGCGTTGGGGCTTCGCGCGGGAGTTGGTGCTTCTCCGCCGGAGGCAGGAGTGAGCTGTGAAAATGCGTTTCTGTGCGGGAGGAAAGGTGGCAAAAGGCCACTACGGTGTGATTTTTATTATTTTTATTTTTTTTTCCCATTCGAGTAAATAAGCTAAGACCGAGGTCACTAAGCCTTGGCTCCAAATCTCATCTCCTTAACGTTACTCACGCTAACGAGCCCAGGCCTCATCCAGCAGGGCTTGTTCGGGTTTGTTTTCGTTTGGGGCAAGCGGGAGACGTGCGGCAGTGGCGGGAGCGCGGACGCGGAGCAGCGGTTTCAGGGCAGCGCTACTTGCTGCGCGCCGGTGCTGGGCACCGCTCAGCTCGGCCGAGCGCGGCGCGGGGAAAGCTGCAGCGCTTCTGTCCGCTCTGCGGCAAGCGCAACTTGCTTTTGCCATCTAGCGGCTGTCCTAAAAAGGCTCAGACAGACCTGGGCAGCCAAGGTGGAGCAGGAGAGGTCAGTGGGGGGTGATGGTCTGTGCTGGTCAAGCGCCTTCTTTCTGGGTGTTACGGGTGAGGAAAGGGAGCACGTCATGCCTTGCTTTGCAGAGTGCGTTGCTGATAGCTAAAGGTTAGCACTGGAGCTTATTAGCCCGGGAGGCCGACGTGCCCTGTGCGACGTGCCGTGACGCCGGCTGGGCTCTGCTGTGTGGCTTTGCAACTGCTGAGACCAGCCGCCTGCCACGACGAGCAGCAACCTGGCAAATTGCTGAGCATGGCTACGTGGTGTTCATATAGACACGTTTGCTGGTGGTCATCCAAGGGCTTCAATAGGAGCAGCAGCATAGTTTCGTTTTACCAGCGCATGGCTTGATGTCGCGGGCGGTCTTGGTCCCAGCACGGCCATGGAGGTGCCTCCGAGGTGGTGCTCTGACCAGCAGCTTGGGGCACCCGCTGCTTCGTGCAGCTCGTGTCTGCAGGCGTTGGGGTTCAGCGAGCCCCAAGCTGTAACAGCAGCGGTCACGGCGCAACTGCTTTTAAACAAGACTTTTGGTGTCAATGGAGTTCCAAAAAGCATTGCACTTTTTAGTTTTTACTTCCTTAGTGTCATTTCTGTTGGCTTTGAAAGCAAGGGCAGGATTTGCTGTCCTTCCAGTTCAGGAGTTTAAATTAGACCCCCCAAAACGTAAATAAGGCTCGTTCTCATCAGCTCGGCTTTTCGCCACGCTGCGTTCAGCCAGGCTCCACCGCATCCCGCAGTAACCACAGACCTGGAGCCCCAACACCGCGCAGCAAAGCCTCGCCAGATCGCTCGTGAAACGGAGCTGGCACCCTTCGGTCTGGACTAAACACCACCCAAATCTACGGCGCTTTTGTTTCTAAACGCTCGACCGTATTAGCATTGATTTATTTTTAATACAAGCAGCCACCTGCTATTCTGCATATTACTTTTATTCATTCCCTTTGGCAGCTGTAATTGTAACGTTACTCTTAGGCGGTGGCTGCCGCCTCGGAGCCGCGATGCCTCCGGGGGTGGCTGGGGCTGGCCGGCAGCGGCGAGCACTTGGGGCAGCGAAGGGTCTGTACATGCAACACGCTAGTCTGCCCCCGATGGCAGCAAATAATTTCCTTTACTCTGCGCTCACGTGTAGCTGCACGTGCTGCAAGGTCCTAAAGAGATGGGAAAGGCCTTTTTTTTCTTTAACTGCAATAATCATGATTTTTCTATTAAGTGAGCACATAGCTACCCCTGCCCGCAACCAAGCCTTCATCGTCCTACGGGAGAGACGCCGAGGAGCCAGGCCTGCTGTTGAGTGTCTGTAGGGCTGGGAAAAGCGAGCAGACAAGTTCAAGGTCACAGGGAGACGGGACAGACCGTAGGTCTCCGGATACCTACTCTTGTGCTGATGCCTCTGAGCTGCTCTCTCACCTGTGTTTCAAAGCACCTTGCACATAAAATGACAGTACGGTCAGGCAGCCGCTAAGCAAATGAGCCCCTCCTTTAATTCCATTTGCTTACGCAGCTTATTTTCCCCTTGCATAATTATTTCTAAAGGAAAATTTAATTTTGTTCAATGGCAAGAAAGTTTAACACTCCATAAGCTTTGTCTTTTGCAGCCCTCCATCTGGTAAGCTTTTTTTCCCTTCCGTTAATTATTTTTAAACCAGCCCAGTAAATTGTGTGTGTTTAAGAGGCACTTCTCATTAAGATGAAATACTTTGATCTCGCAGGATCATCTCTTTTTAAAGAGGTAATGATATATTACAATTTTTTCGCCAGCTAACCCAGTTTCAGTAGTGACTCTGTCCCCCCCCCGCAGCCGCCCGGCCCCCGTGCAGGCTCACACCCCGGAGAAGGGGCACGTGGTACTGTAGAGTGGATGCAGCTCTTACAGCTGATCAGAAAGAAAAAGGGGTCAGGAGAAGAGCTCCAAGAGGGCACAGCAGGGAGCATTAAGAAATAAGTGGCAAATCATCTCAGGAAAGGGAATTTTTTTTTTTAAGTACAGATGATGTGGAAATAAAAAAGGCTGTAAGAAGACCAAGAGACTTGGGTGCCTATATATAGATGTACAGCTGTTTCCTTCAGGTGTTACAACTCAAAAACGTAGGATGATTAATTTTGAAAGTTGAAATGTATAGCAGATTCTGATTACATCTGAGTGTCTATAATTTAGCTACTTAGTAAAATTAACTTGACGTTTTTAGTGAGCTGTGAGGACAATAATGTGTGAAGAGACTGAAGTGCAAGTTTGACTGTATGCGCCTTCCTTACCTCCTCCCTTTTCAATTTGCAAAGTTTATTTTTAACTTTTTCCTTTTTTCCAGTATCTTCCCTCTAATCTAGACAAATGAATTTGCTTCCCCCTGCTGTCAGCAAAGACAGCGTTTCATTTTTGAGCTTTCATTTCCCTTGGTGGACTAGAGTTGCAAGTACTCAGCAGCCAGAATCTGAGCCAGAGGCTCAGGGCAACGCAGGTGGGGACTGTAGGTTGGGATTCCCAAGGCACGTAACATTTATCAGAGCATGAGACCCACTGGAAGGCAGTGGGACCTTAGATTAAATCCATTTTCGTCTTGTTAAAGAAAGCCCATTTTTGTGAACTGCTGAAAAGCCGGTCATACAAGGGAGCATGGAAACAGGCACCCTAAAAGTACACCGACTTTATGTTGCTTTTCTTTAATGAAAATTCATTTACACGCACAACAGTTGCAGGGAAAACCTTGAGGAGTATGGAATATGACAGACCATCCCGCTGATCAATACGGACCAGCTTATCTGCGACTTGGGCTATATCTAGGTATCGTGCTGGCAATCACCCAGATGTTGGGAATACAGATCTGCCCGCAGGGAGAAAGGAACAGCCCCAACCAGTTAGTATCAGGTTCAAATATAAAAGCAAAGGGATTAAGAGTGTCTTTGCAGTGTCCAGAGAATACTATATTTGAATATCAACAACCAGTTGGGAAAAGTGCATAGAGGAGATAAATACTGGCTTTTACTATATGTTGAAACCCAGAAACTGATTTGAACTAATCAAAGCTTCGGGGGAAGAGGGGAGCTCCTAGGACTTGTCTTAGCCTCTACAGGTTGTGCATGGATTCAGCTGATTGTGCGTCACCAGGCCTGTCAGATGACTCATGGCTCTCAGCCAACTCAAGGGGTGTAATAGCTATCTCCACAACCACATTTCAATAACCATAAATTCCTCTTCTACGAGGGAGACTCTTGCAGGTGGCTTATTCTCTAGAGAGTGATAGCTAAGAAGCCAATACAACTGCAGCCCTGGGTCGAGATTTCCCAGACCTGGTGCAAATCTTCTTGGATGACTAGTGTATGTTATCTTGTCCAATGGGGACATCATCAACTTGAATGGATTTCACACAAAACATGAGTTTTCATTTCAATAGAGCTGTGATTGCACCATAAAGTCTACCTTTGTATCCAGTAATCACTTTCAGTTATGGTAGTCTTAGGGTTAAATTAGCCTGTTTTACCCATTCACTTTGTGCCACTGACAGCGCATTGCATATAATCAGCTCTACTGCTCCAGCAGCCAAGACTGAAGATAAAATTGAAAAGGCCACAGGCAGGATGAGTGGAGCAGACAGGGAGCACAACTAAGCATATTTTATGATAATGTTCTCTGGCCTGGCCAAAATATTCCTATTATTTATACCAGCATGGGACATAAAAACCTGTAACAAAAGATTTTTTTTAAATTCAAGAAACATTTTTATGTATTTTTAGCAGAAAAATGGATTGCAGAACTGTCTGACTGTGTCCCTCAAAATGATCTCCTTCCTATCTGTACAGATCGCAGCAGGGTCTAACATTTTGCCAATAGCAAAATATCTTTGGATTGTGACTTCTTGAAAGCAAGTTTCCAGGACCTGCACGGAGTCATGACAAGCACTTCTACCATTCCTTACGGATAGTGCAGATATGGGCTGGCCTAATTTCAGTCCCTCTCAGGAAACAAATGATCCACACCAACTGTTACGAACATCGTGATCACTTGGCTGCTTTGTTCGGTAAGTGCTCAAATTTCTGATGTTTTAAACAAAATAACACAAACAGATTTGTGGTGGTTTTTAATTTTAATGAATTGCCTGATTCTAAGTAGCATTTTCAGACCTAGCATCAAATCTAAGTTTCTAATAGGATAATAAGAAAGCTCAGCATCAGGTGGCTTCCAGAAAAATCTTCCAGATATATGTTTAAAATGCTTTAAAATACTGAACACTTCTCACAGTGCTACAAAACAATGACAATTGGCAGAACTAAGTATTTTTTCTTAACTACATTCTTTAACTTCAGCAATCTAGAAACAGCTGAGAGGTGGATCATGCTCTTGATTCTTTCAGGACCTGTTTGACCATAACAAATGGCTTTCTAACACAAGTACAAATATAAAATTTCAGATGAGCCAACTTTTAAAAAAATCTGGATTTTTCTTCAATACTTCCAGTACCTGTTTCTGTAATAAATATTAAAAACCATCTTTTACATTACAGAAAATGTTAAATAAATTATTTACCAAAAACTTTTTTTTGTTTTTTTTAGACAAAGGCTGACTCCAACAAAAGAGCTAAATGAACAATTTTTACATCAATAAATAGTAAGGCACGAAGAAGCAAACAGTAATCACAGGAACAGTCTTTATTAACGGACCTTTCTCCTTCAGAGAATCCTTTTTTTGCTGGTATAGGAAGCCGCTTTTTGATTCTCAGTTGGTTGAACCTGGTTAGAAAAGCAATAATTATTACTATTTTGCAGTACCTCAAATGCACACAATTTGTTCCTAGTGCTGGGCCATAATCCTGCAACAGGATCTGTAAATATGAACTCCTATGTTCAGCAGATCTTCAAATTACAGTGATAAGGTTTCTGTAAGCATACAGACCTTTTTATGTCATCAACTCATAACTCAGGGAGGGATGAGACAATAGTACAGTAGCTGCTTAAGGAAGAGTTTTGAGAAGGCACTGCTGACAAAGATAACGAAGGAAAGATTCACGGAAAATTTAAGGGGGAGCTGGGAAACGTACAATCATTCAGAGTGGAATGGTGCGAGGAGAAGGATGGGATTTAAGAGACAAGAAGTATATTATATGCTTCAGGGAGTAAAGTCTGAACCTTCTGGGAGAAATCAAATCTGAACAGTGAATACTTAAACACTCAAACTAATTTAATACACTGTGTTAGTGAATAGTTGTTTACAGAAGCTTTGCCTATTGGGTCTGTATTTAAAAAAAGCAGCACTGGTTATTAACACATAGAGAAGCTTTAAATAAGGATTCTTTTTGTGAGCTTAGTCAGTAGACAGGTTATTGGACTGTGACCTGCTGAAAATAAACTACTGGAAGAAGAAGAAAGACATATGAATATTAATCTAGCGAAAGCATAAGAAAAGTTACTTAGTTACTTACTAGTTACTTGTTCAGTCATAAAACTCTAATGTAAACATCAAATATTATGGAATATTTATCATGCTAAACTGCTGTCACCTAGACTTGATCATAACTTCGTGCCCCAGTAGCAGACCCAAAGTAAATTAGACTAACTATAATGAATATATGCCACTAGCTTTAAATGTAAGCAAAAATCTTACTTACTTCCAGGTTTCCTCTAGCCTTCTTCAAGACATCATGAGTTAAAACCACTGGAAAAGAAGAGCAGATTAAACAGAATAGTGCACAGTTTTTCTATAAAGTTCTCTCTATTGGAGTCTTATGACCAAATATTAAATAGTGTGTGCACATACATTTACAAGATGGGCCGTGACCAGGCAAGCCCCTTTCTCACGCAGCCCCCTCCCCACCACTTCAACTTTCTTACCAAAGTCCAGAACTGTTACTCCCTCCCAAGCACTGTTTAAAAGCTCAAGCTGCTGCACAAACCTCCAGCTACAACAAGCCACGATACAGGGGCGATATTATAAAAGCAGAAACAGTTATAGAGGAGCACAATGATTTGTTCAGGACCACAGGGCAGGTCAGAAGCAGTGCCGGCACTAGAATGCCGTTTCCTACTCCCTGGCCTCTATTCCATCTACCACATAATCAACTTTTCAGATGTAAACACCATATGGGAAGTCTTTTTAAAGTGTTTCTCCCATAACAAGAACTATATATGTGAAAACACGCATATCTCACCACTACACTTAACATCACAGATGTGCACAGCCCCATGTGATGGTGAATGATCTAACTACAATTTGATGTATTAGGTAGATTATTGAGGGCAGGGAGGAAGAGGGAAATGGTGGGATGGAGAGGTTTAGGGAAAGGATGGGATGGGAAGGGAAGAAGAGGACAGATGGCAAAACAAGTCAGCCAGCTCCTCCAGTAGTTCAAGGACAAAGCAACCTATATACGCTTAGAGGAAAGCATGAGTGGCTTGCTCTGAGGGGCTCCAAGTTTTCTTTATTCATGCAGCTAGTTGGCCTCTTTGGGGAGAGAAAAAGACCTGTGAATGGAGGAGGGGATACTGCTAAACAAAACTGATGTTTAGAAATGTCAGGTTAAATATATGATTCTCTAATCTGTGTCAGCTCCATAACCACTGAAAAATACCATTCACAAGTACCAATTTAATATTCCAATCTCAAAAATAAACAATTTAGCCATAATAAAGATTTTTCATTACAATAATAAGAACCCAACAACTCCAAGGGTATAGCTGTCATGAGATAATTATACCCTTGGCAGATTACTGCAATTTGGCACTGCATTGTTACATGTTCAGAGGTTCAGATGAGGTTTATAAGCAATGAGTTCTCTCTCCCAAAGAAAGCATACAGAAAACTCGGAGCCACGAGAATGTTCCAGTCGCTGCCTCTAAACGTATTTAGGAATGCTCAAGTAAATAAGAGTGGGAGCTGGAATACTCTCCGTGGAGCTGACCAGCTAACAGGAAGTCTGGAGAATGAAGGCAGGCAAGGTCACCTCCTGGGATGCCTGTGTTTTTTTTACTAGCAAAAGGAGAAAGGAAGAAATAAAAAGAAGTGTATGCTTCGTAATAAAATTCAGCAGCTTCCTATGATTCACCGGTTTTGTTGTATGCTTGGTCAGGAATTTGTGTACAGATGCAATTTAGAAGCATTTCTGAAATTGCTCTTTAAGGCAAAGGTAACTTGACATCCATAATTCCCATAATCAATGAAACTTAGAGAAAATTGTATCTAGGTCTTTCTGTGTAGCAGAGTGCTCTCTGCTCATAAAGATCTCTGCTAGCAAATTCATTTCATCTGGCAAACTAGATATTTCTAAATCAAAAATATCAAATTCAGTACATGAAAAGAATTCAGAGTATGTGACACTACTAGTGAAGCTGCTACTAGCCAGGTAATACTTTGCATTAAGAGGATTTCAGAAAAGGCAGGCTTCATTTCATTAGGACCTAATTAAGAAGAAGATGAATGTGCTGAAAAAGTGTGAGCAGAGTAAGAGGGAGATGTTCTGTTTTGTTTTTGAAAGTGTGGGGGAGAGAGGGTAGGGGTAGTGGCTGTGGGGATAAGTTGTTGGCCATAAGGCCAAAATCTCTACCGATTTATGCTCTGCACAGCCCTACTGCAATTACCCAGCAAGTCTCCAAGAGATGTCACTGGAACATAAGAACTAACCAAACTAAATCAGTAAATCTATCCCAGGGATACTATCTGGGCAGACCTAATAAAATAGCTTTGATTTTGATATGATAACTCCAAACTGAGCTATTTGACATCAAAACCTGAACAAAACATAACTTTGTATTTAATAAAAGTAACTTTTATGTCACTTGATACAACACCTCTGAAAGAAGTGACCAAAACTAGCCAATAAACACTAAATCAACAATCTTCAGGCAGAAGATATACGTAACGTAGAAAAGTTGTAATATGTAGAACAAGATTACATTAATAGCTCTATGTTGCATTTAAATGACCTGAGTAACTTATAGTATTATGGCCATTTTCTTTAATTTGTATGTTGTATAACATCTCACATTCCAAATTAATTACTCATGAGAACATGAATGCAACGCTTGCATAGACCAATGAGTCATTTGGTCCTCTCTCTAAGAGAAGTTAATGATAGATTTTTTAAGAAGAAAAAGAAATCCACCTCTAGCTGTACACATATTGCCATAGCAGTTGGGAAGGCAGAGGAAAGGTCTAGCCCCATTCAAATCTCTGCTGATAAACAGATTAAACTCTAAAGCAGAAGCAGCGTATCTCAAGATTTTCATGTGACCTAGCACACCTAAAATATAGCCCATGTCACACTTGTTTTCGTGTTTCCATATAATGTTTCAGATATGACTGTTAAGAGTAAAATATCACATCACAGCCTATAGTCATTTCATTGCTTCTAATTTTAGCTAGGTAGCCACGAAGTACAAAAATAAAATAAGAACCAAGAGTGCAGCAATCACTAACACTGATCAATGATGACTTTCTCCATGTTTTCCTTCAGTTGGTTTGTGGAGTGCAGGCGTTTCACTGTGCTATGTAACTTCTTCTCTTGCTCGGACAGTTTTTTACGCAACCTAAATATTTCTGCTTTCATTCCTTCCTCCTAAATTGAAAGAAGAAAATATTATATCAGAATTATTATAAAAACTACATTGTACATGGTTAATTGCTATATACTTTTGTTCAAGAGCCCTCAAACTTCTACAGGGTACGGACAGTTCCTTATAGGCATGCCACACCACTCTCTGCCTGTCCGTCCAGCTTCACTTCCTTATGCCATCTGCCACAAGTCAACCATCATTTACAGAGAAAAGCGTTACAATGAATTAACTGATGTATTCTTAGCTGGCTTTTATCACCATTAATTGTTATGATATTCTAGTGTTTATTTTTGCTTTTAATCTTCCATTCCTTTCATTTCTTTGGCTCTCAGCTGGAAAACATAATGAAGACCAGTGCTTGCTATGGGACCAGCAAGTATCCCCTATGCCAGGTTCAAAACTTCCAGCTTCCTTCTCTAAGGCGCTTTTAACAGTGGATGCTAACTTAATCGAAGGGCTGAAAGGCATCTTAGAAGTGACAGGGACTGTTTTATTGCAAATTTACTTGATAGGATAATTATTTAAGGTTCAGTTTTCACTACCACTTTCATCCAAGTTATGGTCAGTATCTTCTAGAAAAGAACTATGAGCAACCCTGACATAGTCTGCCAGTACTGCTGATTTGGATCCTCATGCAAACTTAAACTTGTACATTTTTCTTGCTGTTTTACCGCTTGTTAAATAATAATGTCTTCTGGAATTCTCCCCTAGCATTTAGCTCTTCAGAAGAACTGATTACTCACAACTCCTGTGGGGCTGAACAGAAGGCAATGAATACTCAGCATCTTTTAGAATCAAGCTTCAAGAGACATTCTTTCATATACTGCATTTAAGACATCAGAAGCAATCAAACATCCTTACGATCTCAGCACGCTGGGTAAGAAACTCTAGAAAAGATTCTATTAGCTTCTGATTAGGTTTAGTCTTGGAAACTGAGATCTCCAACACTGGGTCAGATTTTCAGGGGTAACTGATCCAGATCAAGGCGGCTTAGATCAGTGAGAATTAGATGCATCAGAGATATACTGAAACACATTTGTGCATCTGTATTATATTCGGATACTGCAATCCAGGCCAACATATAGCTGTCTATATAAATTTTATATATATAACGGTAGAAATGGAAGTGTACACACTTCTCAAGACATCCAAAATATGTAATTGAAATATGAGCGATCTGTATTATACAGCACAATTTATTCTTACTACTTTTGTGATTTTATACATTTAAGGCCACTAGAAAATATTAACAAAAAATGTTATTAAAATGATATATAAAATGTTTGCTTTGCTAAACCTTTATTTTTTCAGCAATATCCTGCCTCCCTGAAGAAATGCGCAAAAAAACCTCAGGGAAAACATTTCAGATTTATTTTAAAGCCAGAGTTTGAAACAGTTTCACTGTTGAGTGGTAGTATTATGACAGTATAGATAATTCATTCCTCATTCAGTTTACTTTCATTCATTTGCATAGTGCAATCCTTTTTAGTTAAAATGTTATAAAACTTGTCTTGAGTTTTTGTCACACTTTTAAAAAAACTTCCTATTTTACAGCTTAGGCATCGAAAACGTAAAAGTAAAATGTAGCTCAGATTATATCAAAGTTGCTGAAGTTTTTGTTGTCACTGGCATATACATAATCAAATTGAGTTTGTTTTTTTTGTTTTTTTGTTTTTTGTTTTTGTTTTTTTTTAACAGGGAGACCAACCCTTTCCTCGTTAAAAGGGAATGGTTGTCACCTGCCTGTGTCTCCCGACTATCACAAAACAGGTGTTACAGTCTGCATCTTTACTATGAAGTCTTTTGTGAATAACCCCTCCAGCACACACTATGAGCAGGACAGAAAACCAGTACTTGTTCAGCCTTAGTCTGCAGAGACTAGAGCTACCTAAATCTGCACGGCCAGAGACTGCAGACCGGGCATCCTGGGTTCATGATCTTCAAAGATTTCAAGATTTTCCCGAGTGACATGTTCCTAACTGGTGCATCTTCCTCGACACATGTTACAACAGTTCAAAAAAACCCAAACAAAATAAAACATAATAGTACCTGAGCGCCGTGAGTAGTATTGTGTGCCGCTTTCAGCGGAAGGGAAACTCTCCAGAGAAGTTTCAATAAACGCGCAGCCTCTTCTAAAATCTGCTGTACCGTGTGAATATTTGTAGAAAAGCTATGCAGTGATGCCTGGTCTGGAACCTATATCGTAGGATTACAGATATGTTATATTTTACCTTTAAAATATTATGAAATTGTCATCTTAATTAATAGTGTAAATCCAGTTAGTAAGATTTCATATTTCAGATGATGTACACAGCTAGTGGGTGCCCCCAAAAGCTAATTTATTAGTTTAAAAAGACTGTTGAATTATACATTATGTGAAAATTTGAGGGAGGAAGACGATTTATTCTAATCAATAGCCATGATTAATAATAGGTTACATTTACTAGATTTGCTGTGGAAATAGTTGGCAACTCTCTTCTTTCTCCATTTGCATTTTGTGCCATGGTATTTGAAAGTCAAATGACTACAGACATCAATTTAAGCAATATAGATGTTTCTTCCTTAGCAGACCCTTTAAACTGTTCCATTTAATGCTAAAATAACTATCAAGACACACATAAAATGTTTTCCTCTGCTGACAGATGAGAAAACCAAATTGAAGAAATTGCATAAATGTGAAATAAAGGAGAAAAAGGAGGGAAAGAATGCAAGGGGAGCAAATAAATTACCAATGCAATTGTGATAGAGAAGGGGGGAGGGTAGTGAAAGAAAAGCATTCACGCTTCCTGCCCCCATCCAACATATCATCTGAATACTTATTTCACATTGTTATCTAACCAGAATCCTCCGGACACATAAAACATCCCATTTGCTAAGTAGTCTGAAACTTCAGCAATGCAAAAGCTTCTAGGGAAACTGCAAATAGTGAAACTTACTGCTTTTATCTTTATACTCAAAAAAAAAAAAGTTAAAATCTTACAGGGAGGTTACTTTTTCAGGGATTATTAGTATTTTAACTAGGTCATTTGAATATGATACTTCAGAGAGTCTTAATTGTCATCCAGACATTGTTTTACTGTGCGAGTGCACGTGATACCACAAAAAGAATTGCAGAGCTGTTGTAAACTGCACCTTCAATAGCTTTACTAATTTTAACTACGAAAGAGAAACAGTGAAAATTTAACCATGCAGTTATCACCTTCTGGTTTTTAAAGACCCACGGGCATGGATTTTATAACATTTATATTATCGTAAAATCGTAAGGGTGAAAGGGACCTTCATTAGTCACCTAGTTCACCTTCCTGCTCCAAGGCAGGAAAACTCTATATGCAATTTTTCAACACATTCCAAAACGTTAATGTAACTTGTTCTTAAAAAAGTTTCTCCAGTGATAGTGATCCAAGAGTGTCCCTGAGCAGCCTCCGTTCCAGCATTTCACTATTTTTACCGCTGGCATATTTTTCAAATCTCTGACCTCAGCCTTTCCTGTTGCAATATAAGTTTTAGTTCGTTATCTGCCACGGACATGCACGAATCATTCCTTCCCACTTGCTGAAGCTTATAGTTAGATTTGTCTTATTCCATCCAACCCGAGTACATTGCCAGGCCACTTACTGTAGTCAGGAATTAACAATAATAAGTAATAAAAGAACAGCATAAGTAAATGTTATTTTTTCCTCTTGCTTTTACAGGAAGAAAAAATAAGTATCTGTTATATAATATACTTCCTTGTACATCAGTCAATACAAGGCAAACATTTAATTGCTTTAAGTATTATGTTTAAGACTATAGCAGGAACACCATGACTTGGTATTACCGTATCACATGTGATGCAGAAAGGAGCATACACTATGTCTTAGAAGACAAGATTTGACCATTAATAAGATATTCAAATTGCTAGACTAGCTAATGATACTGCTAAAGTAGTCAACCAATACCAAGAGGTGGAAAAATATGATACAACCCTCATTACATCATACACATGCATCAATCATTAATGTACAGTTACCACCTGCTGTGGCTGGACGGCAGAGTATGGGTAAGTAGGGTACTTTTCAGCTGTATAGCTTCAGCTGCATATTAGCTTTCTTCTAATTGTCTCATATTTCCCAGGCTTATCCAAAACCTTTGTTATAACAAAACTGCCTTAATTATTTTTATCTTTAGGTTACTGATACATACCCTCGGTTTGAACCCTTTCTAAGTATTTTAGAGGTTTATCCATTTTTTTTTTTTAATCATTTCCAGTGCAACCATTTCCAGTGTTTCCCATAGTAAAAGCAGGTTGTTCCACCTTATTTCAAGTTGCAAGTAAAAGTGAGATTGCTTATTAAAGGACCAGAATGAACCGATCTACCCGTAGCCTCATCAGCCTAGAATCACAAATAGGTGCCTGCGTCTAGATGAGACTTGGACTGTCAAGGTTGAGGTGCCATGACAGTTACTCAGAGAAGCCTGCTGCACTATTTGCCTGGTTCTTTGTCTGCATCTCTAGGCAAAATTCACCATCCTCTAACAGCTTTCACTGTTTACCTTTATTCCAGGCTCTTGCAGTTTCATACCAGTGACCTCTCTGAAAGAAATCTCCATTTCTGCTAAAACCTGCTGCCCTTCTGAAATCTGTTTCCGCAGAGCATTATAATCCTCAATCAAGCCAAGAACGTGGCGTCCATTTTTGTCTGCCCACATACGATGTCCAGGCACGAGACGAGGGGTACACGCAGTACTAGAAGACGAGGTGCTACTGCAGTGTGAAGTGCTGTCTAAATCGTCTTTAGATGCTAAGCGTGTGCCTAGGACAGAAAAAAAGGAAGTTTAACTTTTTCTAACCTTACGTGAAGAACAGATCAACACTAGAGTTCTCTCAAACAGAAAGTCTGTGATAAAGATGACATGCATGTTTAAGAGGCTTTTGGATGTACTTGTTTTTGCTAGTGACATGCACTGTCCCCCAACATTTCTGTGAGCAGCAGGGCATCTGCAAAGATTTTCTATACATCAAAATGGGAGACTTCTAGAAGAATATCAGTAGAAGTGAACTTAAAAAATTAAAAAAATATATCTTCCAAGCCTTGCTTGTGTTCCTTTTTTTTTTTTTTTTTTTTTTTTTTTTTTGCTGATGTTACACTTTGGGTCAGGAAGCAGGGAAACACAGCTGGTTTTCTAGTACCAAGGGCATGCATCTGCCAGCATTTACTTACATGTATGTTCTTAGCATCTATCCAAAGCCCAAGATATCTCTCAAAATCAAGTTGTACTCAGAAAATCTAAAATACACCCTGAATGAAGATGATATAATCAACAAATGTAAGCTTCCCATTAACTCTCCACAAAAAGTATGACGTTCTTCTCAGCTATACTATACTAACTATATGGAAGACTGTATCTATATCATCCCTCTTCAGACCTTTCAAATTCCCAAAATACCTATGAGAAAAAACACACGGTGGGAAAAGTATCACAGTACATCTAGAAAGCTAATAAATTTGGCTGTGACATTCCAAGGAGTCTTCCTGGTCCATATCAAACCAAGCTATCAAACCTGTATCTCAGTTTTCTCAAGGAAATAACTAGCTTCTCCAGTTCTTAACTACTTAACTTGATGTAGGTCAAAAGCAACATCTAGGACTCTATCTAGAAACTTATCAGGAACAAATGCAATTTGGGGATATTGGTGGTATATATTCCTTGCCTGATAGTCACTCCACATCTACTTGATCATGACTGGCTCTAAAGAGACATCTCCGTACAAAGCACATGACTGTAAGTTAGTGTGCAAGTAGTAAGGGCACAGAGAAGGCTAGCAATCTTTAAAATTTATCATCTGCTACAGTTAGCATCTCCCTTACTCGTACAGAGTGGCATGGAGTATGTCCGTTATGGTTTTCATCTGAAGTATGATTCTGACTGGGCATGGTGGACTCTCCAGAGAAGTAAGGTGGTTAGAAACCCTGCTATGTCTCATGAGCTCTCACACTACTCTGATTAGCGCAGCTTGCTCAGTGTGGTGCGTATGGTTAGAGAGGCATGTGTGGGCAAAGTGTATGGACACAAAAAACTCCACTATTATTTCTTCTCATAACATGATGTATATATACCTGTACAGGCAGCCCTCGCTGGCTTCATGCTGTAAGTACAGGAAGCTGTTACTATGCAGGGTACATCAGCAGCAAGGAAGAACATTCTTGTGCCCTTTGTATCCCACATACATTTATACTGGAACCATAGTCTAACCCTAAGTGTAAACATCACATTTTCCCCGATTTGCTAAAATGATATCACTTAACAGTGATTAAAATAAAGATAAAACATTCCTCAAAGGCATAGAGGGGACAAGTGATTTATATAAAGACCATCTTGTGCACTTACTGATCATTCCTGAGTAACATATAGTCACCCCTAGCAAATGCTATAGAGCTGTGCATTAAAAAGAAGAATCCCCAGGTAAGCAAAATTTATGGCAATTTAATGTAGGCATCCTTCCATCCCAGATACTGTCTGTGAATGCCTTCTTGAATGAAAAGCACCTGATAGTTGGAGGCTATAAGACAGTAGTGTGCATTTCACCTCCAGATGCACTAATAGCTCTAACAGGAAAGCAATTTGAAAGGCTGATAGCTCCCAAATTGTGCAGTTGATGTTGTATGAGGCTTTAAGAGAAAAGAAGCATCTTTAAAGAACAAGGCATAGGTTCTGCAGTATAATGAAAGCATGTATGGCACAGTACCATTCATTCCTGCATAATGCTGAGATTCTTGTTTGAAAAGGTAGTTGATATTCACAGCTGACACTGAGCCCACTTCCTCTTTCTTTTCTTTTGAAAGCTGTTCCTCTAATTTTTCATGTAAAGTCTTGTTTGTCTCTATGCTTCTTTCAAGCTGTACTCGCAAACTCTGTATTTCAGTCAATAGTTCATGTAAGTCAAGTGGATTATTTTGATCTTTTCGAAATTCTTCTGATGCATCATGTCTGGGATCTGAGAAAATTTTAACAGAAACACTTAACATCTTGAACAATTAAAATAATATTAGCCATTATCAGAATGGTGAGCAAGTAAATCACAGCCAGTTTTATCCTCAATATTAAGAATTAACTACAAACAGTATTGAGATAATGGTTTGACAAAAAAGCAAGTCTTAATTGCTTCTACCCTCAAAAGACTTAAAGAGCTGAAAATTATTTTCACTTTTTCCGTAAAAGCTAGTAAGTCTCATGCCAAAAGCAAAATTATAATAATAAGAGAGTGAGGAGGATTTACAAAATTTGAAGTGCATTAATACACAGTCTGGGGAAAGAAAAAGGAACAGGTAATCTTGGAGTGAGGAGGAGGGATCGAGTATATCTGAGAGTTTAATTTTATACACTGCAGGAAAAAGAGAACAGTGATCACTTGGCAACCAGAGGAACCAATCTGAACCTCACAAAAGCAAGAGCTGTGTTCACCTTTTCTTAGAAGGGAGTCAGTACAGAAACAATTCCGAGAATTCTTTCATGCTGAAATCAAACTGTTCTCCGGAGAGCAGGAAGGGGCTCACAACAGCATGAGGACAGTGCTGCTGTTCTCTAATTATGTTACGAGTTCCTCAAGGAAAACTTGCTTCTATCCCTGAGCCAGCTTTGGCTTAAAGCCCATGCCAACAAGCAGAAAGAAAAATTAACTTCTACATAAACTTCTAATGGGAAATTTGCTGGATCCTATAGAAAGCATGCAGTAAAGACCAGCCTTCTGGTCTGGTGAAGATGACATTTCTACCTAGCCATAACACCATCTATGTAGTGGTGAAACTTCCTTAAAGGGGTAGAAAGAGCAGGAAAACTCGTAAGTCTCATTTCTACCCCTCACCGTTGGTGAGAAAAAACGCACGGGAAATTATTAAATGTCTCATTTAGAAAGCAGTGCCAGCACTTCTCTCTAGCCCTAGGGAGAAAACACTGCTCCCATATTCAGTCTTAAAGCACAAGCTACTTGAGTGAGCACTAGCTGCAGGAATGGAATAGCACATGTTTAGGTGCCAAGTAAATACTCCATATCCCCAGGAAGCTTATTCAGCCTGAGCCACTGCCTCTTCAATACTTGCAGTTAGCTTAGCTGACAAGATAAAAGAAACTTTGCTGTGTCTACTCAGAACATAATCGCACAGCTCAACTTCACAGCTATACTCTTACGTAAAAAGTAGCATTCTGTCCTCAACTTGTCACTTATGCTTCCTATAGCAGACATAGGTAGAAGCAAAGAAATATTGACCCAGCCCTACTGTCCTTTGACAAAATCACATTCAGAGAGGGAAGGGTTGCAAGGACCAAGAACTGTACAGAAACAACTGTGCATTTATACCTGTCTTCCTTCTCCTTGCTTCTTCCAACTTTTCATAGACCTTGAGCTCAATTCGGAGAGACTGCAGTAACTTGTCATTCTCAGAGAGCTGATGCTGCTTTACGTTCGCTTCTGTTTGCAACCTGTAATGTTCCAATGAACTGCTAAGTTAAATTATTCTTATTCTTCATTTCAAAATCTAAAATCCATTCCCCTTTCTTCCATAATTTTTCCTTTGCCTTTTGAATATAGCTAGGCACCTCATTAATGTTAATGGCCATGGCTAAACACATGCATGTCACATTGACAATTTTCTTCTCTGAATGAATGTCTAAATGTGGACAGAATCAATACCTGTTTAATTCATTACGACTGCTGTAAATCTCACGTGTCAGATATCTGGTTTCATCCTCCTTTTTGCCAATTTGTTTTTGCAGTCTTTCATTTTCTTTCTTGATGCATTCATAATCCTTGTGAAGATGCTCAATGATTGCATTCTTCTTAGAAAGAGATTCTCTTAACTTTTCATTTTCCTTCTGTTTATCTACAACAAGAAGAAAAACAAGGTATGTGCAATGCCCACAACACACTGAAGGCATGCTTTCTAACAATATCAGCTTTCGTAGAGACAAACAAAACAACAGCTGCTCTTGTGAGCTTTAGGATTTCAGTATTTTGATTTTTTAATTATTTTTGATAGATGCATTTTCTGTAACAGTACAACATTCAGCTCCCAGGACTCCCAATGAATTCAGTAAAAGAGCTCAATAAAACCTGTGTATAACCTGATAAGGCAAATGCCCCCAACACCTCTTGAAGTTGTTCAGAAGGACAGCATTCAAAAACTTGTGGCAGCATGTTCCCAAAGAAGGTACATGAATTTTGTCTAGCCTCACTAAATAACGAATTCAACTTCTTTTTAGGAAGGAAAGAGCTGACTAGGGTTGTTTCCATCTCTTTGCCCCATAGCAATCCCTCCATCCTCTCCTTCCTAGCGCTACTTGCCTGCTAACTCTATCATATCAGTCCTTCTTTCCCTAGAAAAAGCAGTTCCCCCAAACTGATTCTGTGGCAAGGAACTGTTGGTGGGGACAGCTGATGATATTGAGATACCTACTACCAGGGAGGCTTACGGGACAAATAACCAGGTTTGTGAACCTAGGTTTAACACTGGAAAAGGAGGTGGCAACCTTGGCAAAGAAGCAACAGAGAGGAATTGTTCCATTTCCTGACAGTTAGAAATTCACTCATCTTCAGTAGACTCATCAAAAGTGTATGAAAATGGTAATTCCCATGTGCTGTTAATCATGTGCATCCCCAGCCTTTCACTGTTGAAGAGGTCAAAGCTAAGACTACACAGAAAGCACTTGAGACTAGAGCAAGCAGGAGGTACTTAAGACGCTTTTCTTTCTCTAGTGGGCTCCAGAAAAAAAAAGAAAGAAAAAGAAGAAAAAGAAGAAAAAAGAAGAAAAAGAAGAAAAAGAAGAAAAAGAAAGAAAAGAAGAAAAAGAAGAAGAAAAAGAAGAAAAGAAAGAAGAAAAAGAAGAAAAAGAAGAAAAAGAAGAAAAAGAAGGAAAAAGAAGAAAAAGAAGAAAAAGAAGAAAAAGAAGAAAAAGAAGAAAAAGAAGAAAAAGAAAGAAAAAGAAGAAAAAGAAAAAAAAGAAGAAAAGAAGAAAAAAGAAGAAAAAAGAAAAAGAAGAAAAAGAAGAAAAAGAAGAAAAGAAAAAAGAAGAAAAAGAAAGAAGAAAAAGAAAAAGAAGAAAAAGAAGAAAAAGAAGAAAAAGAAGAAAAAGAAGAAAAAGAAGCCCACAAACTCCAGAGACACTGGCATTATTTTAAAACACAAGGGCAATAATGCTTTATTCGTCATGGTTCTTATACAAAGAAACCCTGATATTATCACATCATAATGTCAAACATGGAAACAAACAAAAGCAGTAACACCTTGTATTAATAAAAAAGCAGAACTTGAACAAACTGTTAAGCACAAAGAAGGGCTAATCAGATGAGAAAATGCATGACTCGAAGAAGCACGAGTACTTTTATACAAAGAGGCTCTACATTGCCCTGAAAATATAGGTACTTATAATCTAATTTTAGCTTAGGCTGTCTTTAAAAGCTGTTAGTTGCTGGTTTTCTTGGAGGAAAAGAATAGGGTAAACTTGTAAAGTTCTCTCTTCACAGTTGTGAAGGTAAGGAAATTTTAATGTTAATCTAAGAGATTACAAATACTTCTGAATGGTTTCCCTCTGTTCTGTTCTCTCATAAAGTGCTTCCAAAAAGAAGATACTTAACCTGTCCAGCCAACACACTGCAGCAGACTCCTGAGCCTAGGAGTAATTAGTTTGTTTCCCTTTGCAATTCTTCTGTATTGAATGGTTTCATTAACAACAATAATTCTAGTCTATTTTCCATGGCTTTTTTTTTTTTTTTTTTTTTTTTTTTAAAGATGACTTCAGGACAGAGGCATGGGGAAAAAGGAGCAGGAAAACAGTATTAAAAAGCACAGAGAGAAGAAAAAAAGAACATATAAAGAGAAAGGAATGAAAAAAGAATGAAGAAATGAAAGCGTATATAAAACTGAAAATGCTATGAATAAACAGAAAGAAGGAACATTGCTCCATCTCCTTCATCACTGTTAAACCCAGTTTGAATGCTTTGAGTATGGAATTTCAGAAGTGGGAAGAATGGGGAGGACACTTTGATAAATGGACTCTAAATACTTTATTGTTTGCTAATTTGGAATGAGTTGCAGTCTACTCCTGTAAAGCATAGTTTTATATTTTACCTCTGGATCCTTTTGCTAGCATTACATTCAGAACTTGATTTTGCTTCCTCAGGAAAAGAATTTCAGAAGTCAGGGAATTATGCTGCTCTGAGCCATGGATAAAAATGTTTGCAGAACCTATAAATATATACATAAAAATGATTTATGAGTCATCTCTAGGTCATTAAATATTCAACTTTCCAGACAAGAACAATTCAGAAAATTGCAGAGAAAACATGCTATGGAAGATATTTATCCCTTACATATTTTGAAGGTTATCACCACGAACTGAGGGGCAATTCAGGTTAATGCCAAGTGACTCAAAGCTCTGCATCACAAATACCTCCCATCACTGGCCAATCATTAACAAAATTGCAAAATTACCCCTAATAGTTTTTACCTATCAGCCAAAAATGCAACAGGACAAAATGCAGGAGTATTTTCTAACACTGCTGTTCTTTTAAAATGATGTAAACTGTACAAAGGTCTACAGTATTATGCTGTTCATATTCTGTTGTATTTAATGCTACCATTACAGAGGAGAGCTAGATGATACAAACCAAGCCACAGTGGGTAATGTAGGAATTAAAGGTGTAAATCTGATAATACGTTTGCTAGCATGTCAGTCTAGAACATAAAGCTGGAATCACGATACTTGCCTCTGATTACAAACTGAGAACACATTTATGATCACAAGGATGGAGACTCGGTCTTAAACGCAGGTAACTTCCATTAGGGCTTCCATCAATAGTCAATGGGAGAAAAAGGCACATGCAGAGAGTGACCCATCTGATGTAACCTCTCCATGCCTCTCTGTGGGTGAGTGGCACTGTCCTCAGAAGAGCCATGCTTCTCTCCAGTGCTACCAAGAGGAGCTCTGGGTAACCAGCACAGGTTTAGATGTCTGACTTCTTGAAATTTAAGGCTGATAAATCCTATCCTGAGGATCTTGTGGCACTAGTCATATGAATTTAACTGTTAAATTGAGTGTCCAATTGGTCAAATTCCAATCTGGGGGTTGTATTTACGCTATTCATCCCACTGTGATGTGTAATGTTACAGTGCATTCTGGAAACTGCCTTATTCCACTCTCAAGATAGCTGCCTCTGAAATGCAAGTGCAGTAATTGTTATTGCTCCTTACAACCTATTTATAGTCAGTAAAACACTTCGGGACCCACTGGAATTAATATTACTATTAAAGGTATTTTTCAGTTAATTGGTTATCCCAGTATCTACTACGCTTTAAAGCTTCAGATAACTACAAGAGTGTCAACTATTTGGTTGATAGAGAAATAACTGGCTGGCAAAAAATTAGCTGAATATGTGAGGAGGATGCCTTTCAGCTCTGGCAGTTCAATTCAATTTGATGTGCTGCGCTTCCTCTGAGTAATCTCATTTCATTGTAATCCCAATTGAGGCTTTTACTCACTACCTAACTGGGATGCAGTGTGCCATGATACGCACCTCTTGTCGTTACTGAAAGACTCAAAGGCTCTAGAAGCCTGGCACTAATGGCATTTTACTATCTATATGTTAAAGAGTTGAGGTAGCTATGCGAACTCAAAAGGCTTTTCCCTTTCAGATTTTAACAAAGCAATTCAACTTGAAGTGGCAAAGCTTGATGGTCTCATCTTGATTCTAATTTAATTTATTGCCCATCACCCAGCTTTATCCTATTTGAAAAGTTATGCTATCACGGTCCTACTGAAAAGCTTTAGAACGTAACTATTAGTTATCTTACATAATAAGGGATAATGTGGATCCACTGGTAATAAGGCCACAATCCTGCAATTTGACCCACTACTGGGACTACTACTTCTGTGCAGAACCCTGCTGACATCAATTACACTTTCCATAGATGCAAAGGTCCAACTAACCAGAGTAAAGTGGAGCATCAGGACCTACAATTGCAGTACACTGAGTTTTCATTATGTTATGTGCTGAAAAAGTGAGTGCTAAGGAAGTGTACCTTGAAGGTTTCAAAGGAAACACTGACTGAAAGACAGACACTGTAGAAAATCACAGCAAAAGGGAAGGAAATCAATTTTCACCCCCAGATAAAATAAAATAAAGATGTACTAAAGCTGAAGATAAGTCTGAGTATATACATTAGTTACTTAGGGGTTGTAAAAAGCAAACAAAAACCTTTTTAATGTTAACTGTTGTTAATAACATTTGAAACCAAGGAAACTCAAAATTAAACCTTTGATTTTATTTTGAAGTCTAACATTTGAAATGATTGAAGCAATTATTTTACTTCTACTTGCACTTCAAATCTCAGCTCTATGGTAATGATGTAGTCATTACCAGCACTTTTGTCATTTATAGAATACTAGAAGCCAAGAGGCATTTAAATACTTAGAAAATCTAAATACTAAAAGCAGCATGGCAAAAATAGTGGGCAGATGTGTGTGTATACATACAATATATATCAGAGAGATGGGAATAATTCTATGTATTAAATTTTGTTGAACAAACAACTCAAAAGAAAATGAATTTAAGAGGCTTTCATTAACAATTAAGTATGCTACAACTTTGTTTTGTTTTTTCAAGAAAAACAAAGTAAGGATATTAAGTAAAAAGTAAAAGACTTTTTAAAGGTTAGGTCTCAAGCTAAGATCTGGTTCAGTATCACATAGGAGTTTCTTTTTACACTGAAAGTCAGTAATATTTAGCTACTTTTTCCTTTTTCTCCAAATTTTTCCTCCATGCATTGGTAGGTGTACTAAGGCAGCAAGAAGACAGATGGAAGGCATAAGACAGTTTATAAAGAAAATATACTTTCACTGGATTAATGGATGCCCTTGCCAGAATCTTTATGAAGCTGTAAAAGAGCTGGAACTGTTTCAGTGTGGTTATTTCATGAGAACAGCATGCCTTTCCAGCAGCGTAAATACTTCATGAATGAAATGGATGCTTTTTATACACCTTTCCATCAGTGTAAATTATTCTTGAAAGCAAGCTGCCATTTGTAGGTAGTATCCATTTAAACAACAACAGAAATGGATCGTGGAGATGATGTAAAACATAATGAATCTAATGTCAATATTAGTGAAACTCAGTAAGAGGAAAGCATGTATGTATTTATTGCCTGCTTCCACTGTGAGTAATATTGCATATTAATCAATTGTCCTATGGGAGAAAGTGTGGGAAGGAGAACAAGAATAAAGCAAAGTGTGGGAAAGTACGACTGGTACTGTGTGCTTGAAGAGGTGCTACAAAAGCCTCCTTAGCGAGAGCCTGGTTACCTTCTCGTGAAAAGTTTTAAATATACCACAGAGCTTGGCTTTCAAAGATGTTAAATACCAACAACAGAGAGCACTGACTCTGAATTTGCATTCCTATTTTTAGTTTTTTTCATCCACTGATGTATATAAGAGTTTGGAATTAAAACCATCTATGTTAAAATTTCCATCAGTTTCTGTCAGGTATTTCTCATTAAAAACTCCCCATGTCATTTTGTGTAGAACACATTTATCACACCAATCAATTCAAATGACAAGCTGAATACCATGGCCTACACTCTACGTTCCATTAAGGCTATTTTGTCCCAGTATGTAAGCATATATTTGCTTTAAAGCAGTCGGAAAATTCCAGAGGAGGAACAGACCTGTTGGCAGTGTACTGACCGTGCCTGATATAAAAGGAGAAGAGGTAGGAAAGCTAATTCCACAACATTCAAACTTTGTATCAATAGTAACAACATAATTTAGAGCAAAGCAACTTCTCCTCTACTTATACCAGGCCCAGGCCACACTGAAATTATCTTGATACCAACTGCAACTGCCCCTGGCTGGACATAGCGGAGAATTAAAATAAAGTGACATCCTAAAAATCAGAATGCAAAACCTAAAATCAAAGTCTATTACGATCTAATGAAATCCAAAAGACAAAAAATACAGGTTGTTAGCTGTAACAGGACTAGAAGGGTCTTCCAGTTCTCTGGATGAAATTCAACCATGGTATCATCAAATGGCATAAAACTACCTGGTAATGCTTAAGTCCTGCTCTCTAGGCAATGTGTGCAATTACAGGTGTGAGGACATCTGGTTGTACCTGTATCTCACAGAAGATTTGTGCATCAAAACTGGACACACTTCAAGCAATGGAGCCAAGGAAGGGGCACATTAGATCTGTGTTTATAGCACTGCGCAGGCAGTGTGGAAAAGCTGTACCTGCTGCTGGAACTCAAGATACAGCAGTATTCAGAGGAAAACACCTCATTTTCCAACTGTAAAGCCGTGGGGTTTACTCAAAAAAAGCATACAAAAATTTCCAACAGATTTTGATCTTTCAGACTTCAAGCAGAAAAGGTGGATTTCATTCGTGATGAAATAACTTCTTACCTTGATCTAGTTCTTTGTCTGTTACTTGTCTTTCAAGCTGCTTCCTCAGTCTCTCATTAGTTTTTATGGAGTCTTCTAAACGTTGTCTCAGGATTCGAATTTCTTGCAGATGCTCCATTAATAACTCTAAATAAACCAAGAGACCACTTTTTATATAGAGCAAATGACTGTATTCCTTTCCACTGTGTACTCCCACCATACCTGATGTGTGTTAGGACTAAAAAAATGATACAGAACTGTTAAAAATGGCAGACACTAAATATCTGGCTCTACAACAGTATTTTTTCATATACTACACAAACCACGCATTTACTGAAATATGATGAAAGTCTTGAAACTCCTGTTCTACATTTTAACTTACATGAACGTCCTGTGTTAAGATTTTTTTAAAATTTCTTCCTCCTACAAAACTGTAGCAGATTATAATTTTGCTCAGTTAAAATTTTCCCTGGTATCTGGAAGTGAATTCAAAGTTCTGAAATACAGCTTCACATTAAAACTCAACGCACCAACTGTATACATTTTTCCTTATAACAACAGGAAGCTTACTAGAGTAACTCAGATATAAATTTGACTTTGACTTACACAATGCATACCTTAATAAATAAATCTGTTCTATCAAGTTTCATTACAGTACCTTTTCCTTCTTGCTTTGTCGTTCTACAATTTTTGTTCCATCGGCTGTAAGTTTCGGCTTTACTCAGGAACTTATCTGTTCTAACTGTCACTACCTTATTTGTCAGTTTATCCATGTCATACACTCCTGGTTTAGTCTGCAGTATTTTTCTCCTGAACAGTACGTGCTATCTCAGCTATTAAATTTTCATCGCTGCCTACAACAAACTACTGCAAGCATCACTTGTGCTTAGCGAAACTATCCAGGTCAAACATGACACCACTTATTAATTATGCAGCACTTACAATTCTCAAGGAAACACAACACTGGCTTTTATAAAATTAGAAAATTTCTCTTTTCAATGTAATAATCTCTTGACAATTGTCTATTTTCCCTCATAACTTGTCTATTTAAAGACCGTCTGGAGTACTGTAAAAGATGATAGTCTAAAACAACAAAGACGCAAAATATCATAGTTAATTTTGTTTCAAACGGAAGGCAGTTCTAATCAATGTCATCTTTGTCCGCCTTATTACTGAAAATTGCAATGATTATGCAAGATACTGGAAAGCTGAAACAGACAAACATTCCTCATTATTTCTTAATTAGTTCCCTCGTGTCTTATTTATCACATTTCCCAAATATCTAGTGAATCTTCAGGGGGGAAAAATTACCTGGGGGGAACTTGTTTGGCAGAAGTGCCAGTATGCCATGCTGTCCTTCTGCTAGGTCTTGTTTGTGCTCAGGTGATCCAAGAGATGACTTTTCTGACATATCAAAGTCAGACAAGCTATGAAAAGCAGATGGTATAGGTGATTCATCCTTAAGTTGCTGGTACATTGCGGTGTTCTCCTTACCCCTTGTGTGCCAAACAAAACATTTTTAAATACAAAAATGATTTTATTTCTTTGGAAGCATGATAAACAGAAAAAGTATGGTGTCAAATTTACAGGACACAGCTAAAGCAAGAGATTTAAGAGACAGAGCATGAAAATCCTCTGTGCATCAGAGGTATGTATCTAGACTGAAATTCAGACCTCACTGAAGTCAGCAGGAATAATCGATGGACCTCAAGTCTAGCATTCACATTCCAGCACTAGCCTATCTTAAGTCACCTTTGTGTCCAGAGGAATAAAAGCTGCCTTGAACAGGCAGCTGAGGATTTCTGTAGCACCAGAGAATCCGAGGCTGGCATAAAACCAACACAGAGCAGCATAACAACACCTGCTCTCTTCACCTTCAGCATAAGGGGGTTTTGAGAATGAAGTCAGACAGCATTGTACTTCAGTGATCCTGAGCCAGCTCCAAGGTCATGGAAACAGAAAGGTAGCTGACTGTCCCTGCTAGCAGCTGCAATTAGGATAAAGCCTAAGTATACACACCAGCGTATCATGGTACGCTAGTGAATGCTTTAGGTGTGCTAACAAAAGGAACAATCGTGGTAGCGTGATGCCTAGCTTCAGTATCTCAGCCATTTGCTGAGAGGTAGGGAAAAAAGCCCCAGTTTGTTTTCTATGAATATTTTATTAACAAAATGGATATGAATGAAACAGGCAACATAGGAAAAAGTCCTTTCAAAAAGTAATACAGTTGAAATTGTGCTACGGAACGTGAAGCATCCTTACCAACTTATCACACGCCAGTACATTTAACAAACATTCAATAGTGTTCTTACCTTTGAAATAACTCATAAAGTTTAGTAACTTCAGGACCTATTGATTCTCCTGCAAAACAGAAATATCTGATTAAAAACAGATATTGAAGGTAATACTTTTTCTTTTCTGTCTTAAACATTTTATTGAAATTATATATAGAGTAGTAAATAAATGAGAATTTAGAGAAGTCAACAGATACTCAACACAGCATGTGTATTAATGCCAAATGCTGTACATGAACAAAGCCATTTATAGCACAGTAACGAAGCAGTAACTTGCTCTGGAGTTCAAAAAATGACTAAAGAATGACTGTGTACCACATGTGCCAGATTTTACAGCCTTACAGTTTTAGTTAACATACAAATGTAAAACATTGTGCTGCATCATGAAAGAAGAATTAGGGGTACATACCATTACTTCTTCAATAAAACATGCATAAAAAAAAACAATTCCATCTCACTTGGATTTTGGCCACCTGCAGTCAGGCTAACCAACTGTCCTTAATAAACAGGCACACACAGGCGTTTGCCTGCAATATTCTCAGAAGCACAGCACATGACCATAAGCACAATTCAGTGCTAGAGACCTGAACTCAGACACTAATTTGAATAAGGAAATAAGAATTTTGTGGTGTCACCTCGTTCCCCATATTGTAAAATTTTTTTGCAATTAAGCAAAAGTGGTAGGTAAGAGCTGCACAGCTGAAATTTCAGGGGAATGAACTGAAGGTCAGGATGGAAATGCAGAGACAGACGGTTGTTTATGCTGCTTCTTTACAGTCAATTCTTAGCAAGCTGAATGTTCTTTATAACCCCACAAACATCATTTTATTTTAATGTGTGATTCAATGCAACACCATTGTGTTAGATATATTGAATTGTCTCGGTTGTCAGTGACTTTTCATAGTATATAGGATACCATCTGTTGGTTTGGGGTTTTTTAAAGGCATTTAATGTTTATTCACTACGCAGTCTTCTTATTTGTAATGCAAGGAATCTCTGTAGCCACTGAAATCATTGAATATACTCAATCTTTTATTATACTGCTATGACACACTAGCCATAATACCTTTTCCTCATATACAGCTCCTTTATATGAGCCAATCAAAACTGCAACATGCTGCCACTCTCTTTAAAGAAAGGCAGAATACAGACCATTGTATGCTGGG
Organism: Dromaius novaehollandiae; assembly: GCF_036370855.1. Taxonomy (NCBI): domain Eukaryota; kingdom Metazoa; phylum Chordata; class Aves; order Casuariiformes; family Dromaiidae; genus Dromaius; species Dromaius novaehollandiae. The sequence continues at coordinate 6,962,830 of NC_088117.1, forward strand.
CCCTGAATGTTTCTGAACAAAGTGATCTTCTAGAACCAATTTCCGGAAGATATAGGAGTCAAGGTCCCTAAGCGTTTGGCTGAAGACGTCAATTTTGCAGCTGACATCCGTGGAAGTATTGCCAGTAGTTTGGGTCAGAAAAGGTCACCCTTGTGAGAATAAGAAAAGGGCTTTTTTGCTGCATTTCACTTACGTTAGCATCCCTTTCCCATCACTTTGCCACTAATTTTCTTCAAAATAAAGGCGATGGTAATATGTATGGCTCTCTTTTTCTTCAGGTGACAAATGTCAATTTTGATGACTATTTTATGAAATATGGTAACTCTCTTATGAGAGACATAAGCCTCCCTTTTCTCAACCAGACAGACCATTTGACAGCAAGGTCCAGGTCTCGGATAATGCCTGCACTACGGGGGAAAAACCTTCAGAAACCTGCAATTTTTCTTTTTAGTCAAACACAGTGTGTGTTAAATACCCACTGTGAATTAAGCTAATGGAAAGACTTCAATGGGGATACCTTGAAATTCTGAGTGTTAATATACCTCAGACAATAAGCCCGACATACTGTTACTTACCATACAGGAATTTCCTTTCTAGCTTCTCAAACAATAGTACACTTTGATTCAGCTGTTCACGGAAGCCTTCAGCAACATAATAATCTACATCACTGGCTTGAAGCAGCTCCTCAAAAGCTTTAATAAGGCTGGTCAGATGTTGATGGTAAGTGACACAACTACTGCGGATCTCTGTAATTTGTTGGCGTTGAAAGGAGAGTTCTCGAGCTTGTGAATGAACCAATGAATCATATCTGAGAAAAAGAAATTATCTTTGAAAGCAATTTTCTGACCATAAATAACATTTAAATATAAAGTGAATTAAAATTGTATTTCTAAGCTGTAATTTTATGTTACTCAATTTTCTTTCAGAATGCTCTTACAGCCACAATGACAAATGTATTGCCTCTAACTGTTGAGTTTTCTCTTTATGGGCATAACTTGTGCGTTATTCTTTACCTAACTGCTTCATTTATAAGATGGGCAGAAACTAGAACAATGAACCTGTTTGTTTGCCTGCAAGTAACCTGGACAGCATGTAAAGATGCTGAAGTAAAATAAATGAAAGTGAGTACATGAAAAGAATTGTCAGGAATATACTTGTTCTTCCTAACTGGTTCTTCTGATTCATTGCAGAAGAGCGGATGGAGCTGTCCATTCTTCTGAAACTTTATGTACTGGCTACCACTATTGGACACTCTGAGCTGATGGTTCATCCAGCCTGACAAATTCTAGACTTCTCAGTATGTTTATTACCAGAGACATGACCATGACATAGTGTAGTCTTGTACTTCACAAGCCAGGGTATAAATTTCAACTCAAATCAACTGAATTCATTCTGCACTTGTGAATACAGATGTCCTCTTTATATTGCAACTGTCTGTATCACTGATACACGTCTTTCTACAGAAGCACACACATTAGCGGAGGGAGTGAAAAAGGCAAAGGGTCTGAAAAAAGCATGGGGGGGAATTAAACAAAATGTGGGGCATAAACAGGAACTATCACCGTGTGGGTTGTTATGGAATTCTTACTGTCATTTGTATATGAAGAGATACATAACTCCTTTTTCAGTCTGTCACTTGTGACTTACGCAGTTATCCCAGCCAGTGGCAATAAAAACTTTGCAGCAATCCAGACTGTCTCATTCCTTAATTTATACAATTAGATCTTCTTTTGTAACATAGATGAGGTATATTTTCAAGGTATGTAAATTTATATGAACTATGTATCAGCAGTGTACTTTACAATAGTAATACTAAGAGAGAGATTTCTGTCCTTGGTGGTGGTTGCTCAGTGTCTCCAAATATTTCTACTCAAGCATTCTGAAGAAAGCCAATGGTCTGAATACCTTTCTTTGTCCATTGTAAAGACTCTCAGGAAAGCAATGATACTACAGCCAGAAAAGAAGTTTGGTACTATGAGACCACATTTTATGTCTGTGATATATATATATGCTACCCAAATTGCTGCTCTCGGTCTTTCCATATGAAAAGCAAGACTGATACTTTCCAGCCTCCCATGAATGATTTTCCAGCTTATGAGTTTATGCTATAAAACTTCATTCATTAATTTCAATATATATCTACCTTCACATCCTTCAAAGGAAGGTACTACTGCACACAACTGCAAAATAAATTATAACCAGAGTCTAAAATTCTTATTTTACACATAAAGTATGGTCACACAAACAGAAGGGATAGCATGAATCTGTCAGCCAATTGCCCATAGAAGTATTTCTGGTTTTGAATTGATGTTGAATTTTCTTATTTTTGTCACTAGCAAAAATAATTCTGAGTGATGCAAAACTGTAATAGACTGATTTTAGAGGTCATCCCTTCTCAGCCAGTAACCTGAAGAGAGCTGACTCAAGCTCAAGAGACCACATCTTGCAGTCAAAGGAAGTTGTGGGTTTGGGGTGTGGGGAGAGACACATAAGTCTGGCACAGAACCATTACAGAGCAGGGAACGAGATATTTGGAGGACTTCTATAGTTGAAAAATAGTAATTTTTATTTCAAGACATCTTTTAACTAAACGTTTTAGTTGCTTTATGGTAATGTTAGTGCAATTTAGCCTTTACATAACAATGTACTTGTATGTGAATAAAATGATCTTCATATTACCTTCCTATATTATTGCTGTTGCTGTTTACAAAAAGGAACCTGAAACAGTAATGACATTACTCACTTGGATGGTGATGCTTCTCTAAGTTTGTTTTGAAGACGATACACCTCATCAAGAAGATGCATATTTGCAATCTGCTCTTTTTCGAGTTCTGCCTCATTTGCTGATAGTACATCCTTAAGATTTTGTGTTGTCCACGTATCAGGTGTTTCTGAAGTCTGTGAATTCCTGTTTTCCGTGTGGATCTCATAATCCATCTGCTGATGTACACTAGAATATGTTTTCGTTTCTTGCATAGCAGTAGCAGTATCTTGCAATCGTATAACTTGTTCTTCCACAGGCAAGGCTGTGTCACTCAAAACTATATTGGACATATCACTTGACAAAAGCTGGTTAGAGGTCTGTAAATGAAACATGAACATTTTGTACTTATCAAGCTCAGACTTCATATTCTTAATTCTTTGTTTCAATTCTTCTATATCTTCTATGACTTCATAGTCATCAAGTGCATCTGTACTTGTTACACTCAATTTCAGAGAAAGCAGGCTCTTGGAACCCGAATAAGTTGTGGCTGAGTCAACGTCCTCATGTTCCATGGAATAAAACTCTTCATTTATCTCTTTTAATGAAGGCTGGGTATTCATGTTGCTTATGTTATGATGATTTTCAATTTCTGAAAAACAGGAGGCTTGTGTGTGAACATTAATATTTATCTGCCATTCTGTTCTTAGCAGCACTAGAATGAATTCATTTGCTTCTACAATAATGGATTAAAAATGTGGAATAATTGTGAACTATACTATACTTGTTTTGGACTTCCGATCTCTTTCTATGATCTGCCCATTAATTCAACTTGTACATCAAATGTTCCAACCCCCTGATCAGCTTTCAAATAACCAATATTCAAAATAAATCTGCTTTCCTTTCCTAAAAGATTTAAACTTACATTTGCTATATTCAGTCCTGAATCAGAGACACTGATGAAGTCCAGTCCTTTCCAGCCACAAAGATGAAAACCTCAAACATAAGGCATTGAGATTTAAAAGTAGACTCTATGACTTTAAATAGCTCTTTCTAAAAATTCTAATTAAATATTCTTTTTCTCCTCACTTCAAAAATCTATACAAAACCAACTGGAACATAAAGCCAGTGGAAGTTTAAAAAGATTATCAACAAAAGAGTAAAACTTGAAAAAGGAGCTCTAATGACTTCTTTTTAATAAGAAGTGTCCTAGACAAAATCCATAAAAATGTTTGGTATCAAAGGTTTTACTGGCAGTCATTTGGCATGCACAGGACAACTCCTAGTTGACTTTGCCATTCATAAGTAATGCAATCACCCCAGACTCAGACCAACAAAAGTTATATATTCCTACATATATTCTATGCTTATAGTTCTGTGTAAGTTGAGAGCTGTATGCATAAGCATCTAAGAAAATGGTATTTTCTGATTATCAGTAAATTAAATTCTCCTTTTCTACTAACTCTGCAAGAGATCATTACTACTTAGAACCTCCCTTTTGGGATACTGCATTTTACATTTTGGGTCAGTCAGCCGTTTTGATGCTTTCATACGATGTATCTGTCTGCCCAGAAGTGCTGTACAAATTTAGATATATTATTCTAAGATGGGAGTGCTCATTTCAGAGCAGCTCGAAGGAAGACACATTTTTGTAGAAAATTAACACGATAAGAAAAAAAATCTTGACAGACATAATGTAGCGTCTAACCCCAATTACCCTAAAAACAAGACAGTCCAAAATATGGCTTCAGGAGCCAGCTTCCAGGTAGAACTGAAGAAAAATCTAAATCCTGAATTTTCTAACAGTAAAGAATTCTAAAAAGAAAAGGAAAAGAACAATTCTATTTGTGTTTAACAGTTTGTATCATGCTTAGAAGTCAATCTCAAACAATGCAATGTAAAGACCTAAACCTAATAACAAAATTAAAATAGCTTCATCTACTGTGAGGTAGCTTGGCAGTCACTGTTATCGGTTTGGGGTTTTCTGCTGTTGAGTAAATATAACCTAAAAGCAGGAAAAAAGGGAAGTTGCAATACTGGGATATCAACATATTTGAAATTAAGGCAGGATGCTGTTCTATGCAATATATGAATTGCTGCATACCATTTTTCATGTCATTTTGTCATTTCTGTCATGATAGAATCACAGGACAGAAATGCTTCTGAGCAAACTCCCATGCATCAGAAATCAAGTCAACACACTGAATAAGAAAATACAACATTTAAGTTCATTATCTTCTCCTGCTGCTTCTCTACCTGAAAGGCATAATACCTTCACTTTGCAGCTGGTTGCTGCAGTAAAACAGATGTTAAAGGTGGTTGTGGTTTCAGATGAAAAAAGAAAAAAAAAAAAAAAAAACAGAAACTAGATGAACTCCTAAACTCCATAATCCTGATTTAATGCAAATGTTCCTGATAAAACAAACAGGAAATAAAAACAGATACTAGGGAAGCAATGTTTCTGATGAGAATACTGGTTTTAGTTTTTAATGAGACAGTGCTCTTTTAATTAAAGAAGAGCTAATAAGCTCTCTATGCATAAATGTTTGCACACACACGAAGTTTTGACTCTGCAAACCAAGTGACTAGCTTCAATGAAGCTACTCACATGAGTAAAATTACTGATGTGACCAAGAATTACAAAATTGGCTGATTACTTTGTACTCCATGTACATCAGTTTAACTACAAGATTCAAGCCATCCTAAAAAAGACTAATAGAAATATAGAAATACTAATACAGTACTAAGCCTATTTACATTTTCATTAAGTGATTCCATTAGGTTTCAACTTAGCTGAATGCCTTCAAACAATTCAGATAAGCAAAATTCTATCATTCAGTTGCTTCAATCCAATAGTTCATAACTAGATGCAGAAGCATATAGTAACAGAGATCTAATTCAGAGAAGAGTTCAGAAGTGAGGACATTTGCAGTATGGATCAGGGTTAGGCACAAAACTCATTATTTTTACTGGAAACAAGCCTCATAAATCCCTCTGATCCTTCTGAAAGCAAAATCCTTAATAGACTAACATTGGATACTTAGAGTAATTAATCTGTACTAGCTAAGTAAATGGATTTAACACCCAGAAATAATGGTAAAGGAGACAATTACCTGCACTAAATTACATTTTTGCATAACTTAGAAGAAACCATAGTTTTAAAATCATGTTTTATATTACACCATATAAATGCTCTACCTTGATAGCTTTGCTGATTCTTGGCCATTGCACTTTCATTTTTGCCCCCAGTACCAGATGCAACATCTTGTGACTCCACCTGGACCTCACTGTTATCCAGTTTGATCAGTGGGTCAGCTGGAGAAAAAGGGGGGAACAGAAGGGTTCAGTAAGTGATTGAAAAAAGTAAGTGGGGATATTAAAAAAATAAATAAATAAAACCAGATTCTGTGACAACTCAGAACAGGAAAATTATCTAAGGAAGAACAGCCAAGAACAGCTATATAAAAATAATACAAACAATTCTGGTGGTGTCAAACAGCTTTTTCACTTATTTTTTAAATACATGAACTCACTACAAGGATAATTGCTAAGAATAAGAATGGCAAAGGCTTCCTACTGAAAAGGAAGATCTTGCCACAAAATTTTAGTATTGTAGCATCATTTGGTGAACACATGCAAGCCCCCTGTGTAATATAACAGTTAATCAATTTTTAGTGCATTTTTAAATCCCTCGTGTTAAGCTTAGAGTAAAGACTAAAAAGTTTTGCCAGTATTAGCAATGATCAAAAACTAATCCTCTGCAATCTTCCATGGCATCGAGTCTCAAAATTACTACATGTGCAGTACAGCTGTTTTTGACTTTGGGGTAAAGAAAGCAGTATGGAGAGGAACTGGCAGGACTGCAATCCTAACAGCTTCTGGATCATTTCAGGATCCAGGTCAAAAGCACTCTCCCTCTCTGAATTCGCCATGGATTTTGCACTTACCAAAATTAATTGCTATAGTCCTATCAACTTTAGCATTTACAGTTAAGGGCTTGCCACATCTGTCCCTTACCACGAAGATGTCACCATTGATAGCAAAACTTCTGCAACTTCTGCTTTTGACACTGGCTTACTTGATATTTGATGGTAACTTACTTCTTATCTTTACACCTCCTCTCTCCCCCACCTCTTCTTTACGTCTCTATTCAGCTTTTAATCTTCCTGCTAAATGCATTTTTTCACCACTCTGAATCTTTATGTAATGCACATTGTTGTCTGCCTTACAATTTGTCATACTTTGCTGATCCATATATTTTGTTGACAACTGAGTTTAAATTAACCCAGTCACACTGCAAACAGACATTGATAACTTGACTGATCAATGGAGTATTGGGAAAACTTATTTACACAGCATAAACAAATATAGTATTTCTATACTCTCCTGTCTCCATTAGAGGCAATTTTCCATTAGACTTAGAATCCTATAAAGGAAAATTTTCATTTACCTAAACATTGACACACACATACATATATACGTGTGTGTTTATGTGTGTGCGTGCATGCACTGTGAAACGGTCATTTATTACGTAATTTATGCAATGTATACAATGTACTTTCAAATCCAGACCAAGCTGCATTATGTTTTAGCTGGAAAGATATATTCTGCCAACAGGAAAGTAATCACTAAGTTTTTCAAGATCCATATATATTTGCCTCCCCAAGAAAATTGTAAGATTAAGCAGCATTGTACCTATGTAAGAGTGATCTGTTTTTACTTTTTACTACAAGAAATGGAGCCAATATTCCAAGCAGCACTACAAGTTGTTGTATCTGCTCTTTAAATGAAATTGTTTATTTACCTCTCACCAATGTGCTTTCCTGTCCAGGCCCTTCTTGAAGGTTTTCAGTTACTGTCTCATTGAATAATAATTCTCCATTTGTTTGTGGCTGAAATTGTTTGTTTTGTACTTCACAAGCTTTTGGACCTCCATAAAATGCCACCGTACAATGCTGTATCTGTGAATCTGACTTCTGTGTACAGGAGGTCACAGGCGCGATTCCTAACGATCTAGATGATTTTAATAGAACGGGCAGACGGGATTTCTTAGGCAGGTGTGTAGAATCAGTCTGAAAAAAAACAGAATAAAATAAGGGGCTGGTAGCTGGTACACATTCAGGTAAAAGTAGTGTAAAAAAGCATCCCAGGAAAAGCAAAAATAAAAAATTTTCCAGTAAAATCAGTCAACTGTCATATTACATAGTTTTGAAAATCAGATTGCAATACCCTTGCAACACGGAAAACAAACATTCAGAGAGAGAAAAAAGCTATCCCACTGGTTCAATTTTCCGGGAGTAAATAAATGCTGTTTATGTATCCACAGCTACACAGCGTATGGTTTCCAGCCCATGAACTGAGACAGCAAATTCACCACCTAACAGCAAAGGCTTTAATCACAAGGTGTATCAGTCAAGCCGGAATTTGTGTGTGCCTAAGGAAAATCTTTTCTTACCCAAACTGACTTTTCTAACTGCTACCTCCTGCTCTCATGAGTTATATCATAAATGTTTGAGAGCCTGGTAGCTTTTTTTTTTTATTATTATTACTATTAAATGAGGATCCTCTTACCTCTCCACAAGCTCCTGACTGCATCCGCCTTGCTTCCAAGAGGCCTTACTTCCTACCTGCCCTCCTTAATATCTCTGAGCAAATCAACACAGCTTTGCGTCAACCACAAAGGAAATTTTTTCTGTCGTAGAGAAGCTGAATAAGAATAGCTTCTTCACCCACATACTCTATACATTGCTTCCACAGGGTTCCGATTTCCTACTGTAATCACAGAAGCACAGAGCATTGGGGTGGGCAAGGACCTCTGGAGATCACCTGGTCCAATCCCTGCTAGACCAGGGTCAGCTGGAGCAGGGTGCCCAGGGCCGTGTCCAGTCGGGTTTTAAATATCTCCAAGGATGGATCCTCCACAGCCTCTCTGGGCAACCGGTTCCAGTGTTCAACCGCCCTCACAGTGAAGAAGTGTTTTCTTATGTTCAGGTGGAATTGCCTGTGTAATGGACAGTCCATCACTGGAGTTGGGGGGAGATGTTAAATATCTGAGTGGTAATCAGCACATTTTAGCCTCTCACCTTTTGAAGACTTCACATAAAATAAATGTCTCTTCATTTAAACCATGCAGCATAAAATAGTGCTATCCCCAAAAACATAAAAAAAATGCTATATGTTGATGAGAGTTATGAAATTGTGTGTAATGATAATAAAAAAAATCAATACTGGCATGTTCAAATAGATTTTGTTTGCTCCTCTGCTGTTCATTTGCTCCACCAGTGTCATAAGTCCCGTAATTTCTTTTACCACTCAATGTATTCTGAAATACCTTTCCACATTCATTTCTTGGCAATTATAGTCTTTACACAATTTAAAATAATAAAATAGCAAGTTCCATTTTCCTAATGACATACTCAATTCCTTTTGTACATACATGAATACAATATCATTTGGAGGCTGAAAAATAAATCCAGTTGGGATGAACTTCCTCCTAGTTTTACTAAGATGCACTAATAATGTTGAACAATTTCCAGCTCTCTTAGGAATGGTGTATAAACACACATGTTGTCCAGATTACCCAAAGTCCAGTTCAGCTAGCTATCTAAAATTATTTATAATAGTCGTTCGGAAATAAAAGATTGACTGGATTATTCGAAACAAGAAGGCAACTAGGCAATTGCACTGAGGTTGCAATTGGTAAAACTAGAGAGGAATCTGGAAAATAAAGAATCAAAAGGGTATACTGAACCTCAACAAAAACAGTGAAAAACAAGAAGGCAGGTGTGACTCCACACTGTTGTTTTTTTCTGAACATGAAAACAAAAGTTTGCAGAAAGAACGCTAGATATTGCTTGTGGCAGGGCAGTGAGGCCCTTCAAACTTCAAATCTCTGCCCTCCCATCCCCTCTTTACTACCTGTATTTATTCTTCCTGATATCCACCCCCGCCATCTCGCGTGCTCCTGAAGTCAGCTGCCCAGATAGCACTGGAGAAAACAGACCAGGCAGCCCATCCTTTCCGGTCTCAGAAGGACCCGATCAGACTAGCCGAGGCATCCCAAAGATGCAGCTGCAACTATCGCAGCCAACCTGCCGAACGTGACTCACCAAACACCTAACAGCCTAAGAACATTAACAAAACCTCAGTTTCCATTACTGTCTTCTCTCCTCCCCAAGTGTCATTTTTTTAAAAGGCAGAAAATTTACTGCCAATAGGAATGCCTAAAAGACTAAGAATTTAACTGAATATCTGCTGCCAAGCAAACACACTCCAGTAGACTTTTATTACATGTAAACTGATTGGTGCAGGGATTATTTTTGTGAGCTAAGTTTTTGAGATTTTCTTTGGTAGCATCATAACCTATTCCTAAGCCTTGGCATGAATTTTATAGGATGTTTGTCAGGGACTATGCATGCTAAAAATGTTTTCTTCAAAGTCCCAAACCATACTCAGATGCTTACACCCATACAGTGACAAAGTCTTATCAACACTTCTCAGTCTGCAAGACCCTTCCTTCAGTAAAAAAAATCAAACAAGAATGAGCCAAAAAAAAAAAAAAGAGTTGCTAATGATTGCTAGCTCACAGAAATCTCTTGATCACTAATGTCATGGCAGCCATTCTCTGCAAAAGGTACTACAACTTTCTCTAATAGCAGCGCACAAAATCAAAAGCAACTGTTTCCATTCTCCGCTCCACAAGAGCTAAGATCTTCAAAGCGTTTTCAACTTTGCTTCTAAAATCGCTATTGAAACAATACACACGAACACTTCAGTAGACACTATCTTTCCACCTTTCTGGGATCACAGACTGTCTGCACATGAAACTAAGGCTTGAAAACTTAACTGGAACAATCAAATTAAGTTTGTACTCACAAAACAGATTCTGTGCACTTAGTTTCCAATACAAATGTGAAGAACGGTACCCACGCTTGTATAGAATACTGCTGATCATACTTCTCAGACACAACCACAAATGTTAATAAAGGCAAAGAATTAAAATTCAAGTTTGTTGAAATCTATTGTTAACTCTTCACCAGCATGCTGTGAGACGTTATGCAAGTCTTAAATTTCTAGACCTCATTTGCCATTTAGACTTAATAAGCTATCAATTCAGAATGCTCTGACTCTACATTTTCTGAGCATCTATACACAGATATAAGCCAGTATAGAATCAGGCCATTAGTCTATGATTTATCCCTCTTTCCAATAGCTATAATATTTACCAGTATCTAGTCCCAGTGAGAATTGAAACTCAATTAATTAATGTTCTAAGGCATACCGAAGCATGGGATGAAAAGCTCTGAACATTAAGAACAATTATCTTAAATATATTTGACACAAATCTCTTCTTCTTATTTTAAAAATCACACAAAAGCAAGATTTAATATTAGAAATGAAACAAATTTTTCTCTTCTGTACATCTATCCCCTAAGTACTAAAAAGAGAATCTTAAATAAACTTACTTCATTTGTTCTACTTGTAAAAAAAAGTCTTTCATGCTGCTCGTCCTTCTTATACACATTTTCTTGCTGATGTTCTTTTTCTGCATTTAATCTTGAATATTTTGTTTTTTCTTCTGAGGCTCCTTTTTTGCCTTCATGTTTGAATCTCATGACATTACCCTCTAAAGTCATTGTTTGTGTAGCTGCATCTTTCAATTCCACTTTCAACAACTCAATTTCCTTATTAATCTGTGGCGCTGTATCTAGATGAAGCTTCTCTTTCCCATCAAAAGTTGTTTTCAGTTCTACTTGCTGCTTTAAGAATTTATTGACCTGCTTGAAATGTTTGAGTTCAGCTCTCAGTTGAATAATCATTTGCCTAAGATCTTTTTCATCCTTTTTTTCTATATCTTCACTTGAACATTCTTGCTCAGTTGTGTTCAGATGTTCTAACAGTTCATTTACAACTTTCATTTGTTCTTGTCTGCTATACTCAGGAAGGAGGAAAGAAAAGGCGTGAGTTTTGATTTTTATTTAAGCAAACAAGAACACCTTCTAAGAAACACTTTTGCAGTGTCTTGACATACTTGAAATTCCTAGGAGATTCTATTTTACGCACTAATCAATTAGACCAGAGTTTTGGAAACCTTTTCACAGCATGAGCTATATCATAAATAATCTCATCAGTGCTTTTTTCCTATTCATAACCGTATGTACTCTATAGCCCCTTCTCCCATTCATGAACAGACAGTAAATCTCTGGCAACTAAATCAAGTGCTTACATAATACAGCAATATCAGGAATAGGAACGGATTTTCAAAAAAAGCTTACTCATTGATTTAACTACCTTTAAACCAAAATTCTATGGAAAACACAGGAGACTCCAGATGTTGAGTTCTTCGGAAAATCTGTCCCTTCATGTATTTCTAATACAATGTAGAAGTAGGAAACAGAGAAAGCAGCCTGCAGAAGCAGCTCACTACAGACCAAACTGCCCCACAGATAACCAGTGGTTTGCAGACAACAGTTTGGAAATCAACGTCTTAAATGAAACAGAAGCTAAAAGAACGGAAATTAAAACATAAGTGCTCAAATTCCACAGATGATTTCATGTGTCCAGCAAGAGCTGTTTGTGCTACTAAACCTATAAACTGGCATTTAACACAAATGCATTTTTATAGCTAGCATTTGAAATAGTAGATGCTAACAAGGCTTTTTATGCATTTTTCTGGCATTTAATGTCGTTAATGAGAATTAAGTTACCAACAGCACAAGCTCATCATCAGTCAATCTGGTCATTTATACTTGAACATAGAAAAGATGATGAGTGCTGAAATGACGGTGCTAAAGCTGATGGTGCCAGAATCACTCATTAACAGACTTTTAAGTAAAGTCAACAAATAAAACAACATTGTATATTCATTTTCTAAGAGAGTAATATCTCCTCATTTACCACTAACCAGTGCTTTGATGACTAAAACCACTCATGCCTCTCGGAGAGTTTTAAATAGTAATGTACAAATACAGAATTGGTTGAGTAAAGTCAACTGCAGTATATGTTGAACACAGGAGACAGAATTTGACTTGTGTAACTCCATGGGATTTGCATTGCTGCATGTACTCTATATGGAAGTCATTCCCATAACTCTCCAGAAACCACTGTAGCTAGCTGAAAACAATACTGAGGGGCACTGAAAGAAGCCCCCAATACTGTACACAGTCATCACAATCTGAAGAGAAGTAGGAATGGAAAAATGAGTGTGAACTCCAGCAAAGCAGTGATTCAGTATTGTCAGCCAGGAGATAATGGTTTAGGCATAAAATTGGAGGGGAAAAAAAAACCAGTCAGGGTGTGATGTCTCTGTAGGCTTCTTTTCTTCCTTGGCATTGCCCAGTTCCTAAGGAAATGAGCAGTGCAGCTGGGAATTGATTAAGTCACAGTGTAACACACACAGAGGTTTGTTACACTAAAGCTTACACACAAATATTTTTTCCTGCAGAAAAACTGATCGGAGTACTTACAACATGGATCATCTCAGCACAGTCCCACAAGGGGTTACACTGAAATAACCAATTAGTCAACGGTGAACATGGCCCCAACTCCCTAAATTGTTGACTGAGAGCAAACCTCTGTCCAGGCAGATCAGATAGAGGGACTGAGGCCACAGAACATACCAATGATGTTCACTCAGAATTAACACTGTAAAATAGTCATTGTAACTCCTTTTCCTCCATCCTCAGTTGCATACACATATCCTTTTTACAGCAATAGTGTATCACACACACATACACCATTTACTGGCCTGTGCTTTTGGATATTTTAATATTAAAAAAAATTCAATACGATGTGTTATCATTTTAGCCTTTTAACATTACTAGTCCCCACACTGAGAACGATCAGTTCCTACAGTAAAGCTCTGTATACCAATATCTTTGGAGAGTTTTTTCTTGTAATGTTTTTTTCATAAGGATTTCTACTGATAGTATGTTTCCTAATTACTTAATTGCATGATAGACTAAAATGGCTCTGACGGCGCCTTACCAATCTCTCAGGTAAATTAGACAGTGCCATTATCTAAATTCACTTTAGCAAAATTACTTTATTCTCTTCTCAAATAGAAATACTGTCAAAAGCAGTGCATATCCCTCATGCTTACCTGGATTCAAGTACAGATGTTCTATTTTCTCTTAAAAGAGATGTGAGCAAGTTTTTCTCTTCTGTTTCATGTTCGCTCATCCCTATTCTGCCAAAGTGTTTGCCAGATGCATCATGTTCAAACTGAGGCTTATTTGGATTCCTATAATGTCTATCTTTGCAGAAACTCTCTGAACAGCCTGATGGAGTTATCTGTTAAAAAATTGCAAATATTTTCTTACTAGTCAGGTATGTTCTAGTATATTCAGGGCTTTAATCTTTCTGTAATCGGGTTTTGTAACTTCTAATGCCCTTTATCTACATCATGAAGCATACACAGACATTTCACTTCCTATTTATTAATACAAAAATAATGAACATTTATTTGATATGGTTAATTCATAGAGATCACTTGTTTAGTAGTAAGTAGCTTTCCGTGAAGATATTTATCTGTGATTACTCTCCTAGGTATGAAGTTTCTGGAATGTTGCTTGCAAATTGCAGCTAAATTTTTTCTTAGTTCATGTTTGAATCGCCTGTCTTTAAAGAACTAAAATTTGTCCCTGGGATCTGATGATAAAGATAGGATGTGCCTCAACGTATTTAAAACTGCCAACGTTTTCCACGTTAAACTGGAGAGCTGCCCTAGGAAGTTTCTGTATGTGTTTGCTCCAATATTTCAATCCTCATTTGAATCAATGAAAGTCTTCTGTATCAATTACATTAGAACTTAAACTGGGCCCATTTGGATATAGTTTACTCAGCAGACATTATTAATGAAAGATTAAGATGAGTAAAAGTCAGAAGGATCTTTACATTGCATCGTGTACCTGTTTATCCAGCTCATGAGGACAATCCTTGAGTCCCCTGACAAATACGTGAGGGCATACCTTGTAAACGGAAACACAGAAGTTACAAAATTTCAAAGAACAGATCATTATTCTTTAATGTTACTAAGCAAAATGTGCCATTAGCATATCATCATTTTTAAACAGAGATGTTCAACTTTAATTGTGTTTTATGACATTCTGAGGCCACTTGCAATCTGAATTGTTTTATGATTCTATGATATTTATGCTACATTACTTATGAATGACAAGAGCATGCAGACGTCTTTAACAAGTTACCATGACATTAAGTATTTCAACCACGCAGAAGGATTTTCAATAATTTTTCATCACTGATAGCAGCAACTGAATCTTATACAATTTGTAGAATAGGCCTGACTGCAAAGGAAGCTGAAGATTCGTGTGTGTGCGTGAGTGTGTGTGTGTGCGCTCGCACGTGCGTAAATAAAATAAATACAATTTCAAGGAACTTTCTATCAGCCCCATTAAGGAAGCCTGTGAATCCTAGAGCAGGAGAAAATAATGAACAGGACAGAAGCTCTCCTAACTGGAAAACCCTAGCAGAAGAAAAAAAAAAAGCTTTCAGAAACTCTTTATGATACTGGTTAGTTGAAAGCACAAATCAGATAGCAAAAAGAGTACGCTTTGTTTGTGAAAGACTTTGTGTTCTAAGAAAATGAGAATTTGTAAAGGCTATACAGAGAAAAGAAATCAATCTGTTACATAATGTACCCAGATTACGAAACATGGTGGAAAAAACGTTTTATAATTTTTTTGAAACAGTCCTACCTCACTGACCCTCTCAGAAGATTGACTGTTCTGCATCTTCGTGTCATTGTCACCATCTTCAGTCTGCATCACAGTCCCTTCTGTTATTTCAAGAAACTATACAAAGTATGGAATGATGTGAAAATGTAGCACAAAAAAATACTGTGATATGAAACATGCATAAATAAGTCAGTGACATGTCTTAAAAGAAAAATAAAAAATGCCTGTAATACAAAGTAACAAACACTGAATTAGATTTCCTCAATAAGATCAAAGGAAATTAATACAAAACCAGGAGTGATTCATATTAAATACAGTAAAACCAAATCCTACACATTCCTTCATTTTTACTTAACTCTTTCCCCTCTCTTCTCACATGTTACAAAACAAATCATTTAACCGCTTCTGGTAAAGGACTTCCATCCTCAAGACATGGTCTCATTGTGCCTACTTTATTTTCCCATTTTCATAATTTATTTTCATATCCTGCACATTTTAGGCTCTTCTACAGCATCCAAGAAATAGACACTTTCTAAAGAAAGCATATTTAGCCTACTATACAGTGAAGAGATTTACTGTCACACTGAAGGTTACATTCTGCTCTGTCTTGTCTAAATTTACCATAGGAAAGGAAATGGTGCCAAATCATCTTTTTGCCTTATTTGCCACAGAACCCAGTCCATCTCCTATCACTAATATTTCCTGTGCAAAGGAGAGGAGGAAGATGTAGCTTTTTTAGTAGCAGAACTCTTAAGTTCCTGACAACAGCGTAACTGAAAGCCAGACCAGGATCCCCTTTGCTTGGTGCCACCTCTCCGCGACAGAGCTGAAGCAAGGGATGAGACATACATGTTGCCAGTTTATGAAGCAAAGACCACTGCTGCGTGAGCTTCATTTACACACAGATCATGGAGAATATTGGTACCTCTCATGTGACTTACCGCCTTTTCCCAGTTTGCTTCTGGCAACAGAGGATGGAATTTAACCTTTGCCTATACTTATTTAATACCAGTGATAAGAAAACCTCTTATTTGCAAAGTATTATGATCTCCAGCAGTCACATTCTGGCAAAGCCTCTCAGACAACAACTTGAGAATGAAGAAAGTCTTTCATCCCACTTTGGCTCCCATCACAAATGACCTGCAGCTACAACGTTCCACTGCTCCCCTGTGGACAAGACCCTTGCAGTTGCATCTCACAAATAACCTTTAGTCTTCTTGGTTTTGCTCAGGTATAACTGAGTATATAGTCAATGCAGAAACATGCACATAGTTTATTCATACCCTGGTTACATTCTGGTACTGTACAAAGAAAGATTGGTGGTTTCGGGGGAGTCCATATACGCATTGTAGTATGTCTTTTTGCAATACTATTTTAGGTTTTGCAGTAATATTTTAGGAACATGTTGATTGTAAACTCAAACAAAGGTTCCCAAACTGCTGCTGACCTGAGCCACAGAGTGAGTCCAACCGTACAGGCAGTTGCTACTTATCAAGCTGAGAGAAATGATTAAGGAAATTGTATTGTGCAACAATTGTAGGAGGTAGGAAAGGCCAGAGCCTGGAATCGGGGTTGTCGTGTGACAGTACGCAGCGAAAGAAAAGAGAGAGGGAGAAGGCATGAGACTGCATAAAAGCATAGAAAAACACAGTGCAGGCAGGCCTCTATATCACCACAGATGGCATCTAAACAACTAAATTTAGGAACCTCTGAAATAGAATCTCAACCAGATTGGACATTTATATCATCTTGTTTTATAGCAACATTTCTTAATCTAATAGAAAAAGATAGTTGTTAAAGATCTCTGCTGCTAGAATCTCCTTAATAGTGGAAATGCGTAAGCATGATGGTAAATATCAATGATGCTACGCCTAATATATCTAAACCATAGACAGGACACAGCACTGGCATCGTGCGTTCAAACTTGCATTAGATAAAATTTTTAGTTTTAAAGCACTAATGGCAGTAATATAGCACTGTTGTGTATAACACTACTAATTTGGCTGAGTTGGGCTACAGAAAAATTACCCTAGGACAAGAAAAACAGAATCTTGAGCATAGTTACAGAAAAAGCTGTAAATTGAGATTATAGATACAGAGAGTCTTAGATGACACACGGGAAGGGAAGAAACTCGTGTTCGGAGGTCACTGATGTGATCTTTATAACTTCGATGGATATACGGCTAAAATGACATGGAAAGAGAAACCTGCTTCCCCAGTATTGCATGCTGGAAAGTCTTAGCTCACAGCATGTCAACCCAATTGCAGACGCACAGAATTCTGCAGGGAGCGTTATTTATACTTCCCGAGAACGATGGGAGAATGTACCAGTGGGTTGCTTTGGTTTTCTTTAATTGAACATGCATAAAATATGTATGTATATGTAGGTATGCATACATATATGTACATATATATGAAAAAAACGAGAGAAGTCATTTCATCTTCCAATCCCTAGCAGTATAAACAACTCCAAAGGTTTTATATGTGAATTTAAAAATGTAGAAACAGTCTGGTGCAGCATGTTAATATATTTGACTCTTACTATTAGAAATGTATATTCAAAACTAGCTTATGAGTCATGCTTGAATTATTTTTCTGTTTTCACTCAGGACTTGGTTTTCTAGGGCAACACAAAGTAAAGATAATTTGAAAGCTGGAGGAAGACATGGATAGGACTGTGGTACATAGCAAGGATACGCATGACAAAAGAATATAATTTGGCTGTAACCACTAGACTTCAAAAGTACCACATCTACTCACAATTTTTTAGGCAGAAAAGAAAGGAAAATATTAGCTATTATTAAAAAAATGTTAAAGTGTAATCTTCAACATGAAGCTTCAGTTCAAGCCCTGCCTTTGTGTATTAAAATTAAACTTATTTGTGCATATAACTTATCCACTCAATGCAACTATTTTTTATGACTCAACGTTTTCTAATGTATGCCTTTCCCAGGCCAGCATTCAGCTTAAAAGTGATGTTTCTTACAATGAAACTATTACATAAGACTGACAGATTATTGTACACTGTTAGAGCAACTGACTGCAGCTTGCATCTTATGGTCCTATGTCTGAGGGGCTGCAAAGAAACCTTCTGTGCTCCAAGGAACACAATCTAATGTTCAACGAAATATTAAAAGAAAATAAGTGGCTTAAGGCCAGAAAAAAAGTCTTCCGAGAATAAGCTGCCTGTTTAAAATACTTCCTTGGAGACTGAAAGCCTTGAGAATGTTTTTCCTAAATGAACCACTGATATGCTTGGTTTGCAAAGATCCCTGGAGCCCTGAAGGCTGAAATCAGTGAGGCTGCTTCTCTCAGAGAAAGCAGATGTTCAGAGGACAGCACAAAAACAACCTTTTTCTCTCCTCCTTCCTCCCTCCCAACCTGCAGCCAAGAAACAGACTCCTAAGGGCTGTCAGACCTTTGGGAGATGCCCCACAGAGGAACCAACATGCGTGCTTATCCGATTTGCACGCCAGCTCCAGGAAGGAAAAGCAAGATGGGCTCATTTTAAGAAGGACCTGCGAAGGAATCGTCTTTCTGTGTCTGTTCAAATTCCTCTTATAGCACATATGTTAATGTCACCTCAGCACTACCTGCCAAATTCTAGCCCGAAATACACACACAAAATTAGAACTTGGTCTTTTTCCCACTGGTTATTTGCATGCAAAATACACTGTTTCGCAACCCCATAGCCTGGAAATTACATTGCCACTTATTGACAAGACTGATAAAATGGTCCCTTTTAAACTAAAAGCACTTAAACACACATCATTTAATTTTTGAGCTCCACAGTACTATAATCACTCTGGCACAGGCTTAAATACCATATTTTACTTTTCTCCTTCCCTTACCAGAAGTTTGAGTTTTTAATATATGGATCATTTCACCAGCTTCACTCTCGATTACTCTAAAACTAATCTCATGTAGACAACGACAAGTACGTAGCCTATATGTTCTTTTCATGCTGTGACGAATGCAGGAGGGCACGATGTCTTGTCATGGTATTCTTAGGACAGCACACCAGTTCCTGCGGTATTAAATATCCCATCAGTGAGGGTACCGCACCCTCTGCAGGATGACAGGGTAAATTACTGGGAATATCTGTATATGGAGAAGTGCATGCTCTCTGAAACAAATAGCCCGCAAGCTTTTCAATGCAAATCTATTACAATAACACGTAAGTTTATTATTTTAATAAAATCCATGCCACCCCTAAAGGTCGATCTATAATTTACAACACACTTCAATTAAAGGTAACATGAGTATGGATTAAACCTGAAAAGGCAAGACTATTTTGTGACTTTTGACAATTGCTGTCAGCACATACGAGAAAGGTCATTGCCCTTTTTCCAGAGGCCTGCAGAATAACCTGTCCTGCAGAAAAATCATCAATACAATATTCACAGTTCTAGAATTAGTCAAACTCTGCACATAACAGAATCAAACTATTCAAAAATTTTTTCTTTTTCTTTCCAGTTTAATTCGAGATGGAACAATAAAAGAATCACCATTATCCCTTTTATTTTTTTACCTTCCTATTCAATATGTGCTGCACAAGAATGATGCAACTGAAAGCCAAAACTGCAACATAATACAAAGAGAAGTACTATCAGTCACATTTCAAGTAATACCTTATAATGAGCTAGAACGTTCACCAGATGTCTACCATAGCCTGCTGATCATCAGTCACACAGAACAAGACACACAGGGATCCATCACCCCAAATTCTTCTCAGAAGAACTATTTTGCAAAGACCACTTCTTCCCTACAGCTTAAGTAGTCTTAGCTTTGGGCAAAAGAATGAAACATCCAGCAAAGGGATTACTTCCTTACATCTCTCAGCAAGCCACTGCGATGCTAGCCACTCCTTCATACACTTCTACACTGTACATGGAAGCACAGACATGCTTTTAAGTGACCCAAAGCACTATTCTTTCTTGTTTGGCCATTGTGAGCCCTAACTCTTACAGAATTGTCCTAATTCTTACAGAATTGGACATAGTGTGAGAATGACTCCTGAACAGAAGACGAGTAGATATTCAGTAATAGCTAAAATGTTATGGAAGATATTACTTTCTTTGTAAAATAAAATTAACTACTTCCTCCCATGTCAATTTACAAAACAAATACATCACAGAGCCAATTAATATTTTAATGTCTATGTTGTTACCTTAAATCAACTAAACGCATCACTGAACACCTACACTGAGTCTGATTCTTTGATGTGCTAACCTTTTAGTCATTTACATCATTAATTTTAGAAGTTATTATGAGGAATTAGCAATCTAAGCTCCTAGGGTTTTACACACTCTGCATTGGCGTGAGTGATTCCACAAGGTATATTAGAAATAAGTCAGATTCAATACTTTATCACAGAAAACATACCTCACTCCAGTTTAGTATTTTTAGTGCTTCCTTCCCTTGAGAATCTGTTGTACAGAGTCCGACCTGCTTTTTCTTAAGCTCTTGGTTAATTGATTGCAGATCCTTAACCATCAAAAGAAGATCAGTAACCTACATAGGCACAGAAAAAAAACAATGAAAACTAGTAAAATCCATCCTAGTATGAAAATAATGGTGATGTATAAATCTCTAGGTAAATCTAAATTTCAGAACTTGGAAAGTTTGGCCTTCTTCGCAGTAAGCTTTTAATGTTACCATATATGCTCATGAGACAATTTCTCTCTAAAGGAAAACATGATCATATATTTGGGAGCTAGCATTCAAGAAATCTGAACTTGTATGACTGTAGTTTCAGCTTTCTTATTTAGTTGAGGTGTCAAGTTTTGTAATTCGGTAGCGAGAAGAAACTTCAGGGCACCTCATACAAACAGGCTGATTTGAGAAGAAACATTTTGGTGCAAGGAAAATTTGCATCACAGGCATAGAGTAACATTCAAAAACAGTCTGTCCTTATATCTGTAACTCCCTTTATAAGCTGCTGTCACTCTGTGGAGTTTCACAGATGTGAAATATGTACCAGAGTAGAGAATCGTGAGTTGAATCCTGATGTCTAACAATCCTAGAAATTTTGTAGTAGCCTAGCTTTCTTTCAGTTGACTCTGAAGCTCGCGTGTTTTAAAAAAAAATAGTTAATAAAAAGATCACAAACCAGAGATGAGAATTTCCAATCCTTTCAGAATAACCCAACCATACATAAATGATCAAAATTTTATAAGACACAAACTATAAATGAAGCAGAATTAGGCCATTAAAAACAGTAAAGAATAAAACAGATTAGTACCTTTTTCTTAAGTTCTTCAAGAGACAGATGGTCTATCTGTAAGCCTAAATGATCTTGCTCTCCTAAACAAATGCTCATATATGATGTTTGATCTCCACAAAAAGATAGCGTTTCCTCTGTCAAGATAACCAAAGATAGGAATTTTTTCAGAAACACTGTTTGCAGCGAAACACAGCATAAAATGCAAAGATAGAATCTAGAGGAAGCCAGTTAAAATTTTCATTTCCCAAAATAAACTTTGTTTAGTTGAAATAATTTTGTCCTTGTGTTTCTTTGCATTTCTGACACCTAGACATGCCTTATTTTCTGTGGTTATCAGCATGAACTGTGAATGTAATTCTGAATTATAATTTGCATAGTTAGCATTACAATTAGAAATATTTTTTAGGCAGGAGAAATAAGGCATGAATAGTTATTTGGTTTTAGCCATATTTTCATGAACATGAACTCAAAGTCTCAGGAGGAAGAGCCAGGTTAGACAAACTGACTTTATTTTGCTTCTGGGTCAAAAGACTGTATTCACTGAATGGAAAATAACTACTTATTCATATCCTTTATAACGATATGAATGACTTGTTACTTGTTTCAACAAGCACCTGTTCATTTACAGTTTGGATGGCAATTAATTCCATAAATATATCTCATTAGGTAGGGAGAAAGCATATCAGAACAAAGAAGAGACATCCGAATTTTACTCCCAACTCTGACACTGATCCCATGGCAGCTGCAAGGCCCAAAGCTTCACAAACGATGAATAATTTTCAGAGTCTCCATTCCTAAGTGCCTCACCTACAATCCAAGTGCCCTTGAGAACTGGATCCAAGAATATTCACAAGTCCCTTTCTCTTCCCCTAGCTGTTCATCATCTCTGTGCTTGTGAGGTTGGAAACTCTGAAATGGAAGAAGCTTACCTTCTGTCATTTATCATCCCCGTAAAGGGAGTGATGCTAAAATTGAAAATCTAAGTTGAAAGGGGTACGTGAACAGGCTTTATTGCTATTATACCTCCCTTGGAGAAGAAAGGTACATCTGTACAGATGCAGAATACCACCTTTAATGATGTCCACTTACATTCTGCTTTTCTACATCTGAGTATATACCAGAAACACCTCCAAAGAAATACAATAAAGAAGCTAAAAGGTAAGTTATATTTAAAGGTTCTATTATTTCTGAATAAATTACAAAATAAGAAAACGTCTGGCTCTTTTTTCCTTCTCTGAAAATACTTCTTGTATTAGAAAGAGTCTAGCCATTTCCTGAGAAGCAAGCTCTTCATCAAAGTATTGCAAAATAATTAAATTCCATGGTCAGGAAGTGATCCCATGGCCACAAAGTTATTCAAAGCCAGGAATTTCTGACTTCTGCAGAAAACAGTAAATTCTATGGGTACAAAATTGTAGGCAGCTTGAAATGATCACTGGAGTAGAATTGCCATAGAATTGCTAGCATCTGCTGCAGGGAAAGAGAAAAGCTGTCCCTCTATATATGTCCTGATTGCTCAAAGACATTGTTACAAATACCTCCAATGATTTTCAGTATAGAAAGCAGACAAGAAGTCTTTTCACACCTTTATCTACTCTCAAACATTTCTTCTCCATCACAGCAAACTGACTGTAATAAAACCAGTCATTTTTGTGCAAAAAGTTCAAGAAAGGGGCTGAGCTGCATATATATACAGACCTTGTCGGTTTTTAACATCCTTAATTTGATCTTCTAAGACCTTCTGCAGATTCCGATTAGCTAAAATATCTTCTTCTAGTTGTTTCCGCAACAAGAAAATGTTGTTTAGTTCTGTTTGCAAGCTATTTATACTAAAGAGAAGCAGAAAATCAGAAATTAAAAAAGAAAAAAGATTTCAATTGAAAACATTTTGTTCTGCAGCTCAGCATCTTTTATACATTCAGGTTTCCATAAAGACCCCATTTCACACTAGCCATCACTCTTTTCCATCACACAATTTCATCATTTTGATGCACAGAATAAACAAATCCCTATATAGCAATATGAGATTAAACCTTTACATATATACCCCTTCTTTGCTGTTTTGAGCCATGCTGCTTATAAGTCAGCTTAAACACAATACATATATTCTACCGGCCAACTTCTGTATAGAGAAGTTCCTCTTTTAAGGAAAATCAAAATGACTAACTTTTCAAAAGTATGCCAGAAAAATATCACCTTCACATAATACCGATGGCTCTGTATATTATTTTTCAGTTTGCAGACAGCCTGTAAAAATTATCTTTTAAGATCTAAATTGTCTCAATGATCTCAATGGGGTGTTAAACTCCAAAATTTACACGTGACAATTTGTCAGCATGAATTAATTCTGTAATCAGCTCTTTTTCCAACGCAGCCACTAAATGTGCTTACTTGAGCATTACACACTGCCCCTCAGTCCTCGGTGTCAACACATCTAGCTATCCCTTATCTAGGTCTTGCCCACATGCTTCAACATCTACAAGACAGTTAAGAGCAGTCCATAAAAAGACCTAAGTATATGGAAAATATGAAATTTTAATAATGTGAAATAAATTGGTTTTAATATCAAGTAAGTAACAAGGTGTTACTCAACTGACTGTATTACTTATTTTCACATTTAATTCACTCAGAATGTCAATATTTTAATATAAATTAAGTTGCTGTAGAATTTCAAATCCACTGCACTGAAATGTCTGAGCATTCAGAAATCTTTCAACAAAATTCAAATCCATCTTACAACAGACTACATGGGAGCACACGTCATACTTGCACAAGAATAACAGCATGCTGTAGAAACACATTAATTAAAAGCCAGCAGATAGGAAAAGATTCTCAGTCTGTCTTCTGACAAGTATGCTGTTGTCAGTGTTGCTTGCACAAGAAACTATTGCTTTAACCAACTCTCCCTTGCTCAAGAATATCTTCAGAGAGAGATCTCTTAAATGCTCAGCAAAAATTAAGAAGAAAAACAAAATAACATATTGCTAGAAGTGAAGTAAGCACATTTTCTCCTTTCCATGAATTAAAGCTTTTGTGAGAAAAAGCATTGATTCTCTGCTTGGAGAGACAAGAAATGTCTTGGTCCTGACATCAGGCAGGTTATTTTGAAAAATAGCTGTTCAGTTTTCTTAAAATAAATAATGCCTAAAAAAAGATATGTCAACAAGAAAACAGATATTTGCCTAAAATGCATTTCACTGCAGATGGCATTTACACAAATAAGTAAGCTGAACTTCTCTGCAGGCTTGGCTTATCAGATCTCCAGAACTTTAGGCTGAGGGTCCAAGTCTGTCTTGATGATTTAACGGCATGTCTCAGTCCATAAAACTATGTGGAGGAGAAATACGAAGACCTGCCTCCAACTTCCAGCTCTGTTCTTGAATCACTGTGCATCTTCTGCAAATTGCTGCACCCTGTGTAATTCACTGTTCATCCTATAATCCCCTATCTAGAAAATAGAATTGCCCTGCCCCTGATTCCACTGAAGCTAATTGGAAAACTCCTATTACCTTGATGAGGCACAGTCAACTTTGGTTATATTTTGAAAGACATTTTAAAATCTATGGAGAAAAATTGTGATATCCGTAATAAGTTATTTTGTTGTTGTCATTACTATACAGAGTCTTGACGTAATCACCTTACCCACAGAACGTGTTTCAGTGATAGAGGACCCTTCCTATGAAATCTCAAATCAAAACTGGCTTCCTCCTTTGTTTGGTGATTGTTCAACAGAAAGCAGTGAAAACAGCCATTGCTCTTTTCCTGGAGGTAAGAAACAATCTCCATATTCCGACCTCTATTGCTATTTCTAATGAAACAGATTCTATTATCTGAAATAGCTTCTGAGCTGTGGCCAAGCACAAGATGGCATTACTATTAATGCACTTCTTTCAAACACCAGCTCTTTTCTACTTTAGTGCTACTCACTTTATGGTTTCCAACTATAATGGTCTGCAAACTGACTGCAAAAAACAAACACATTCCCACAAAGTTGGCAGGTATGAGCCATTGCCTTCAGGCAGGAAGAGTCAGGAGTTGCCTCCCAAATGCTGTCTATAGCTAATTAAAATATTTATAATTATAACAGTAAAAGTACATTTTTATATAACAATTATATTTCTTTTACCCAAAGGCTAAGAATTTTATTTATTTCATCATAACATCCCCCCTCAACTGCCAAGCAATAATAGGATACAAAGTAAGCCACAGATTTCTGCATGTTCTCTGATTTAAAAAGGCTGAAAAACACTAGCTCCTGCCTCCTAATACACTTCTGAATGCTGCACATTGAAAATACATTATGCAAACTTCAAGTATTGTTTTGTTTAATCTTCTCCAAAACCATACTTGCTTGTATTATCTTCATAATTCTCACATTGCCACTCTTAAGATAGATAAGGATTATCTGTATTTTTAAAGGGAAGAAACTATGGAAAATGGAGTTACTTTTTCAAAGTGTTTCAGCACCCAACAGTTCACTGTGGTTCAACCCTTTCCTATGTTCCATTGAACAAGTCCCAGTCTCAATAGATAGTTTCCTTCCATTTCCAATTGCTAGAGAAGGGGACAGAAAACACTGAAAATAATTTGTCGTGGACACGTACAAAAATACTTCTTCTCTTTTAAGGAAACTACTACAGCTAGTTTATGCCTTATTAACAATCGCCTCGTATGAAATAATTACCACACCAGTTAAATTGCACCCTTTTAACAACTTCTGACTCAGCCTTTTGTGTTTAAAATATCCAGTGAAATAGAAAAAATACTTACCTATCTGATTCTTTGAAGGTCTTCACTAGAGTAGAATAAATATTTTGCTCCTTTCTTAAAGCAAGGATCAGCTTTTCATATTCAGATTCTTTTTTTTCCTACATTAAAAAGAATATATATTAAACCAGCAATGTAATTTTTACGTTCGCATATCTACAACACGTGCACATCTGTGTCCTAAAGAAAAGGTGAAAGAAGTAGAAGTGCAGAAGTCACTGAACCAGCTCAAAAGTCACTCAAGTAGTTGCTGCCCACCTCAAAAGCCTAACATGAATCTGGAAAACATTCACACTACTTCAAAAAGCTATTATTAAAGGAGGCTAATAGTGCTCCACTATTTACCTACCATCAGAAAGTAACATATCTAAACGGTCATTTATTTTTATCACAGTCTAAAAATAATTTTTTGCCCCAGCATTCTCACTTTTAAAGTTTACAAATTAACAACCCAAGAACAACCTGGCAAATAGGTATTTCAGAGAAGAGGAAGGAAGGGAAGGGAAAAGGAAGTAGAAAAGACCAAGCTCCAAGCACACACTTCAGAACACTGTCCTAACAGTCCTCTCCATACTTTGGATAAAATTAACTTTCTTTAGGGGAGCGGTTTCTGCAAATTCTGTCCCATTTCTGAACAAAAAGGAACGAGCCAACAAATAAAGGATGAGCATGTCAGATGCATACCCACTGAGTCAGCTTTCTAAATAATCAGCTGAGTCACTGCAAGTTGCTTCTTTACTTGTGCCAAGAAAAGAAAATCATTTACCTGCAGTCTTGCTCTCAGAAGGGATATTATTATTATAATAAATCCAGACTCCTCACTAAGCGACCACTGAAAGAACCCAAGACTTTTTTCATTCCAAAACAAACACTGAGCCAGTTTCTTAGTAGGAGGCACAACTGCAGCTTTTTAAATTAATATTTGCTTGCAGCCATTACAAAGAAATATCAAAGTTATTGTTCTGCTCAGAAGAGAAAG
The DNA here is from genome assembly GCF_036370855.1 of Dromaius novaehollandiae. Taxonomy (NCBI): domain Eukaryota; kingdom Metazoa; phylum Chordata; class Aves; order Casuariiformes; family Dromaiidae; genus Dromaius; species Dromaius novaehollandiae. Next base: position 6,990,198 of record NC_088117.1, read on the forward strand.
TAAGTGGAGTGTCTTCTGGATATCTATAGGAAATTCAGATTTATTAATGTCAGACACTATATCTTCTGCCTCTGTTTGAGAAGAGTAATAGACCCTGCTGCTCCTCTCAGTTTTCTTTTCTGACCAAAAACTGAAAGAAAGAACAAAAAAAGTTCCATAGCTTAGGGGGAATGTGTATGGCTCTACTATGACAAGATAACTCTAGAGAACAAAGAAGAAACAATTCTATTTTCTCCATATTACAACTTCAAGAATGAAAACTAAACTCTCAAGAGATACTGAATCATTAGTAAACAGATCTTTAACAGGGAAGCAGTCTACACCCAGGAGTTTCAAGCAGCTGTTATTACTGCAATTGCAATTCCTAAGCCAGGAAATGCAACAAAAATTCAGCTACAGTAGAATCTTGCTAATTCACACTAATGAGGCAAAGACTCTATTAGTTCGAGAAATTCAGTAATCTGCAAAGTAAACCCTACAAAAGCAAGGACAACTCTTGTTTACTTTTAATTATTTATGCTCATTCTTCAACAGTGTGCTAGCAAACATATTAAGTAATATTTTGCAAATGTAATCAAATTTTGATCAAATTATTCCTGTTAAAGTAATCTGCATATCAGATCTTACTATAGAAAGAGTAGCTTCTACCACCTAATACTACAGATTCTTTGAGGAAGCAACCCTGTCTTTGTACATGTTCATCATGTTCCCAACCATAATCATAGCTGTACTCTAACAAATGTCTCCAGGCTCATAGCAATTTATGTATTAAATACTATTTTATATATGGCAAAACACTGAGCTTAATATCAAGGTTTTTATCAAGATGAGCATAGAAGGAGCTCACAGTGATGAGTTCTGTTGACTGAGTACCAAGAAACACAAAGGCAAACTTAGGCTTACATAGGTGATCCAGAGACAATTAACAAAATATTTCATAAAAACCTTGTAAAAAAGCAAATATTACAGCTTGAGTTAAAAAATCTTATCAAAGTACTGGAATCTCAGCCTTTCAAGAACAGTCACTAAATGAACTACAGAGATTGCAATGTAATTTGGAGAAAGCTTGATCACTGACTGTGACGCTGATCAATGACATAGAAAGCAACAGAAAGCGGCAAATCTTGACTTACATTAGATGGTTAACAGTCTGCTAAAAGTTCTATTGAACTTTTCCATATGTCTGCTATAAGCTTTGCAATTATTACTGAAGGCACTACAAAACTGTATCCTAATTAAAAGCTCTTTCTGAACCACTGGCAAAGTAATGTCACCCTGAAGACTGTATGGTACATAAATTAGATAACAGTTGTCACCAATTTTTCAGGGTCTGTGACTGCTGTATTAACAAAGCAGTGCTACACAAAATCATGCTGTGGTTTCTTATGTTTCCTTTGGAATTCACATGTTAATTTAGTTCTACATTTGCACCAAAATCTCTGTAAAACCTCACAAAATCCTCCTAACTCTTTTTTTCTGCATTATGAGAAACATGAGCTATTTCTTAAATCCAGATGTGACAGGAGCACAAATCAGAACTACAGACAAATTGTTGTGACCTCTAAATTCAACTAGCTAGGTAGAGGTTAGCAAAATCATGGAGTGCTCTGATTTTTCAGAACGTTTCACGAATAATAAGGATGAGAAGAGGAACATTTTTTTTTGTACATTATTACTGTCACTTCTAAATAAAGTGTAGGACTGAATTATTCCAACCAACTCCCCAAAGGTACACAAAACAAGCCAGCTCTGTAACTTGCATAGACCATAATGCTGTGGGAGTTAATGAAACATTAAACCTCTTGACACATGGTGTGAGGGAAAATGTGTTGGAGGAGATAGCTGCAAGACAAGCAGGACCATACTGCAGTGAAAGATTTATATTCCCATGAAAGGAGGCAATCTAATGCATGAAAGTCTGTATTTAAGTCCGATATACTATTGCAAAGCAGCAGCGATGGAAAACATAAGTTATTTTCATTAAAAGGTTTCTTAAATTGTAAGCAATGGAAATAAAAAGTTTATAGCTCCACAATAGGTAACTTATTGGCAAAGTCACAAGAATATCCTGTTGTTTCACTGAATACTCTCTTGCTTGCAACAACCGTCTGGGTGATTTCAAAATCTCTGAAGATTCGTGGATGAGTGACAGAAGGCTATAACCTACATCTTGTCACCAGTTCATCCATCCATCCACCAGTACCAGAACTTGGCAATTTCTTCTAACATTGCACTGAAATACATGAATGTTCTCTCATAAATGAAACAGACTCACTGATAACATGAAGATTGTTACAGGTCACCGAGTCGTACATCTAGAAACCACAGAAATGTCACAAAGCTGATGGGTCTGAGCAACTTACGGCCCTTCTTGCTGATACGTGAGGCAAGAGTAGTGGACTATACACACATCTCCAAATACCACTTCATCAGGCTAATTCCTTTAAGGTGAAGTTTCTGCTAATAGGGAAATGCTGAGATACACCAACCACATCCATTCCCATCACCAGGCAACATTCATTGTAACAGGTAAAAAGCGTCACGTTTAAAGTGCGTGAAGACACAGATAACAACAAAAAAAATTATCATTTTCAGCTATAAACTCATCTCATCAAATCAGAAATTGAACTACCTCCCTGTTTATATGTTCACAACATCAATTTCAAGAGATGAAAGCAACAACTGCAATATGCTGATCACAATTTAATAGACAGGACACTTATATTAAAAAAAAGGAGTCATCTACATCACTTTCCATAGTAATGACGACTTGGCGACAATGTTCACGCTACCTCAATTGCAACAGTTAAGACACGTCTGCAGTACTGCAACAATTGCATCAATTCCAATTCTCAGGACCCACATCAACTGCAAGGCTCTGGCTATATCAATAACTTTGGTGCATTGACTATAATTCTCCAACTGCAGCAAATTAAACATCACAATTGTATGCACACAGTATTCTACAATTGCCTGATTGCACAGTATTAACTCCCTAACTACTGGAGTAATTATAACCAAAGTCAAATAATGTGCTGATCATATAGGAATTACAAAGTGCCTTGTGTCTGCAGAAGCATCAGATTTGCCTTATAGTCTATCAGCTAAATACATTTCCTATTCCAGCCTCAAGTGGTGTATAAGCTCACTTTCCCAGACAGAGACATCACAGAAAGGCTATATTACAGCAATTATAATGATTTTGTTTACACTTAAAAAAATCAATTTAGAATTAAAATTCTCACCACTGTGACTCTTTACTGCAGCATATGCTCTGTGCAAGATTACATGTGCAGCATAACAGAGCCCAGAAGCACAACTAAAGGATTGAGCAAGAGCTGCTTTTCCAAATATTGCTGCTTTTCTAGATATTAAAGTGAACAGCACAGGTCTAAAAAACTGTGTTAGAACTACACTTGCCTAACAAATGCCTAACAAATGTTTTGTGGGTAAAGGAGTATTGGCAGTGAGAGAAGGGCATTAAGTGCAAAGCAAACAAAAGTTTTCAAAATTACATGGAGTCTGCAGCACTTCTAAATTCATTGGCTGTAAAGCCCAGAATATTTCATTTGAGACTTCACAGATACCCGAGTCAGCAGTTGCATGACTAACCTAATTATCAGCCTCTTGCACTCTCTCTCTTCCTCTCTAGCCCATGACTGTGGCTCAAGAATCCAAACTTTAATTAGAAACTGTCATTTATCTTCCCCAGCCTGGCCAAGGCACCCAGCAGAGCTTTGGATGTTGGTTGCTTTAAAATTTATCTTTACATTAATATAAAGTAAAAAGGTATCATGAAAGAGAGAAAGTTCTGCATCTCTCAATTCAGTTTCTTCAACTTTAAAGACCAGCAAGGCTAGAAGAGCCTGGTTTCTGTTCTCCCTGGTGGGGAGGATCCAGCTGTGCGTTTGTTGAGGGTTGGTGCAGCACTGTAAAGTCATCAAAGAGTCCAAAGCAGCCAATGAGCGCACAGCTCTGGATAACCTGTGTCCAAAAACTTATGATTAATATACTGAAGTGGGTTCGTACAGGAGGTGATCTTATATAGAGGTTGAGCTGAGAGGACAATGGGTTGTGATTAGGTATTGTTCACAATCACTAAGTGAACCAGCAATAGAGAATGGATTGTGATTAGAAGGTGGATATTGGGTCATTACCATGCATGGCTTCGCTTGCCACTGTTCTCTTTTCTGGTTATATACCTGGATTGGAAGCGGGGCGAAGAGAGGAAAGTTAGTGTTTGATTTTCATTAATTCTATATGATTTTCCATCACTCTCAGGTTCCTTTCATTACAGAAGTTATATGAATGCACTGCGGTTTGTTTTATGGAGGTAAAATTTCTACCTAACCTTTCTCAGACCTTATTTTCTCTGTACGTACATTAACGTATACTTTGATATACTTTGCACTGGATCCGTGGCAAACAGTGATTCAGCTCCTTTGTTCTGAGTCTGTCAAACAAGCTCTGTGTCTCAAAGAGGTCTTGCATGTACCTTTTTGTAATAATAGTGTCCATAACATATTAAGTGGCTCATCACAAGTGTTCATAATGTGACACAAGATATAGTACTCACACTTCCTTTGCCCTGGCCACTTCATTTTAAATTTCCTTGAGAAAAAATCTCATTAATGACTGATATATTATTAAGCAAACGAAATAGCTCCCTTCACCACTAGGAAGCACTACTGTAATTCATGTTATTTTGCTTGACGCTTTCGGAGATCTTAATATACTAGGTTGCAAACAACAGAAAAAAAAACCCAAATGTAACATATCTTCAAAAGTCCTTATTTTGTTCTCTAACCTGTACACACTAATAAAAAATACACTGATGGAGTCAGCAACTGATTCAAACCCTTCTCACCATCACATCACCTTTTTTTTTTTTTTTTTTTTTTTTGCTGGTATAAAAGTAGAAAAAAAAAGAAATAAATCTCTATATTAAGACTTCATACTTTGACCTCAGGTTTTGAATACTAACCATTCTTTTCAATTCGTCCCATCAAATAAAGTAATGGGCATGTAGCATCCACAATTTTTTATATTTATATAGTATTTTCTTTCTTCTCTTGCTTTAAAGTACAATTTTGTTCTTGCCCTAGAAGCAGCCTCATTTCTGCCTATATTTTCTATTTCCAAGCTCCATTTACCTCCTGTGGTCACTAGCTCAGTGCAATCTTTTCCCTTACCTATTAGAAGTACACAAACTCTCTTCTGCAGCTCTCTTCAGGAGCAGATGCCCTCCGATTCAGGAGAATATTTCTATCATAATGACTACAAACTCTACCTCTTTACAGCAGGCAGGCAATATATTTTACATGCTTTCTGACAGTAAACAGTGCATTGATGCCACGTAAACTCAGAGTACAGTATCACGCACACTTACGATGCCACATAATACTACCATTGTACATTTTTAAAAATTTGAAGCCAATTCAAAATATAGGACAAAATTAATAATAAAGTGTTTATTGTAATTTTGATAATATAAAACATTTTTGTATAGAAGCAAAACAGTCCTGATTTGATTTAGTTTCAGTGTTTTAAGACTGGTTTATGCTGGTTAATTGAGTTACAGTCAGATTAGATCACTATAGATCAACTCTTGGGCTACGAATCCACGGGGGAAGGGGATAGAAGAGTGAGAGAGATGAGTGATGAAACATTTAGAATTTCACTGATTTTTAAAGAGAGAAAATATTTATTCTCTCAGTCCTGTCCTTCATTTTCAGCAAACTTTCAAAACACGCAATGTGCAGACTTTCTGCTAGCAATACTGAGGTCTTTGTGCTTACATCTATTGTAAGAAAAGCCATGAAAAAGCTTAATTTCAAATGAGATGGTACTACTCTGAAGGAAAAACTGCTCCTTGCCACATGGATGAACTATGATGAGTCTAAACCCACATCTTTGAAGCCAAAGTCAGAATTATCATCAATTTCAAGTCAAAATATTTCTCTGCAAACAGTCACAGTTATATCGAACTCACCTCTAACTCCCTGACTATCTTGATGATTGACTGTTGAGACTGTACAGCATATTTTTCCTTTATTAAGCCTTCATTTTTCAACTCAAGTTCTTCATTGGCTTTTAGAAGGTTCTTGTACTTCTTAAAAAGTTCCTGCAATTCTACATCCTTTTCCTTAATTGTTCCATCAAATTTCTAACAAAAGAAAACAGTGAGACAAATTTACAAAATTTGCCCTAGTTTTATTCTGCAAAATAAACAAACAAAAGATGGAGAATATCCAGTGATGACCCTGCTCATGTTCTTTATGTACTTTGCAAAAGAGGAGCCCAACCTAGCCCAATAGGAACAAAAAAAGACCAAAATAAGCTTTGGCCACTATCCAACACTTCAAATATAAAGGAAAAAAAAGAAAAAGAAAAAACATTCAACAGTTAAATCATGAAAAATAAAGCAGCATTTATGCATTAAATCAAGGAACTCACTTTGGTCTCCAGGTACAGAGAGCAACCTCAACTACTACTTTTTGCACTGCTAGTTGAACGCCTTCTGTACATTTCAAGATTTTATCTCCCTCTATAGGAGAATGTTTGGGCAGGAGTCTGTCAGCATTCAGGCAGCTCCTTTCTCATATATCTCACTTTACTGGGGCTTTTTCCAAAAAACGAGAAAATATTCTAGTATCTATGCCTATTCCTCAACTTCTAGTTTCTGCAGAACAAACTGAAAATCATAGGTACTCCAGAGCTTTTCAAGTTATCTTGCAACAACAGTGAAAATTCTACGTAAGTATTAGGAAAGCTTTCTTCCCTCTCTGTCCACATGTTTCATAAAAACCTAATAAGAAATCTTGTTGAATGCCACACACCTCTATAATTATATGTCTATTCTGAAAATACAGTATTATAAAATGTGAAGGATTATCATCTAAATCAACAGTAATTCCAAATATAAATGGGATTTTGTAATCATTCCTCATACAAAATCAAATGATAACTTTTCATTTTTTATTTCAGCTTAAGTCTACCTACCTGAAGCAATAGATCCTTTTGATTGACATCATCTGTTAGCTGCTTGATAACTAGTTCTTGGCTCTGCAACTTTTGATTGCTTTCACTCAAAAGAATATTGTAATGATGTTCAACCGCTTTTTCTTTCTCAGTCATTTCACCATGCAATTTCTCTAGCTGATTTCTAAGGTCCTACAAAAAAAATGAAACTGATTATTTAACAAATCAACTTAAAAGAAAAAAGACTTAAGAGTGATAACCCATGTTATTAGTTTAACTTTCCACTGCTTTAAATTACTTTGATCACTGAATGATCTGGAGAATGTATTTAAGCCAGTGTCTTCCTCTTGGCATTCCATGAATATAGATAAAGAAAGAGACATTTTGGATGAGGTGTCAGCACTGCCTTCTGTAAATTTAAGTTGTTATAGTTTAAATGCTTTTCATACAGAATGACTGGACTCCAAAGCTGCGGAGAATATCACGCACGTACATGTTGTCACTGTCAGAATGAACACACTTCTGAGTCAATTTACTCCTTTGCTAGAAATAGGAGAAAATTGGTTGGGGTAATTCAGTATGTCATTTATTCTTTTTCTCATCACACCATGGAAATTCTTGTACTAACACTGCATTACTCTTGCATCCAAAAAAAAAAAAAAAGAGAAGAGCACGAACTTCAAACTACCAATCATGAGTGTAAGATCAGTCTGGTGATTAGATGTTGTGACCAGAACTTAGATCTTGAGTTCAATTTCCAACTCTGCTAATTACTTCCCGCATCTCCAAGATTAGATGCATCATGGCTGTGCCTTAGTTCCCCATCAGGAAATTGTATATTCCTCACCCCTTTCACTTCTACAAGATAGGAACAATCTCTTTCAATATCCATATGAAGTAGCAAGTCCAAAGGACCCTAACGTTTGTTGGGATCAACTACGACTGCTGCAAGGTAAAAAGCAGTTGCTTCCTTTTTTGCAAGTCATGCACTTCACAGGGACTATAATTATATCTTTCTTCTTCTATGTATTCCTACAGATCCTCTGCCATTTCACTTGAATAGCTTCCATCTGAAAATGTGGCCATCTGTGGGGTTTGAAAGGCTGACTACCTGAAAAAGCCTTGAGTTCCAAGCAGTAATATTAAATAATTCCTATTCCTTACATTTTGCTACTAACCAGGACAATCATTAAATAAATGGAAGTATACAAGAAATTGTTAGTATATGTTATTAAGAGACACATTCAGGTTGCAGAGTAGAAAAGTGCAGAAGCACAGAGCAGTAGAAAAGTTCAAAATAGTAAATGTGTTTTTTCAGAGCTCTACCTTTCCAGCTTCTCTGCCACCACCCTTTGAGTCAATACAAACATGTCCTTTTCTCCCCTGATTTGCTACAAATTTCAACACTGCAAATTGAAGGAGGCATAGCTCACATATGGAGTGATTTCATTTTATAAAGTTTTACTTTTCAAGAAGATCTGGAATATTTGCTGCAAGGACTGTTCAGAAAAAGAGAAGTAGAAACCTACAGCAAAAGAGCTGTTGTCTAAAATTAAACAACTAAAACATACAGAAGACTTTGTACTATTTAAACTTTTCTTCAAACCCAAAGAATCTAATAGAGCCTACATCTTAAAGTACATTTGTTATCATTTTATTTCCAAAAGGGCCCATTTGTGAAGTATCATAAGCCTTTTAAATAGTTTGTGCTTATGCTAGTCACCTATAAACATCACATTTACCTCCGCTGGAATTTAAAATGCAATAGTTGTTTGCTATTCAAAGTACAGGGAAATAGTGTTAGTGACACTTTAATTGCAATCTCTTTACAAACTGTTTTATGCCCTTTTCTTGAGTTAATTACTTTGCTTCATGCAGGTTGACATCAAATTCTAACATTATTTTACTATTCCGTTTTACTTCTGTTTGTTTTGCACATTACATACAAATTGTTATTTATACTACCTTTTTGTTTATTTTCTTTGTTTTAGCTTCATTATCAGGATCCAGCTAAGAAAACAGTGACAGCTCCCAAAAATATCATCAAATGTTATTCAATTTCAAAGAACAAATAAGCTTTGACCCTCAGTTCTGTAAGCTAATGAAGGGGGTTTTTTTGTATTTTTTTAATAACCAATAGGACTATTTGCTTAAGAAAACTGAAGAACTGCAGAATCGGGCCCAAATTTTGTCCATATACACAAAAACTCTCAAATGTATTACTACTTCTACCCAACTACTAACTATAAATACAGGCTTCAGTGTAGAACAACTCCTTTAGGAGACAGCATAAGATCTGATAACCGTAAAGGCTTTTAGCTTCAAGTTATGGAGCTCTTCTAGTGGGTGACATCAAGTCTATTCATATACAGAGCTTGAACTGGAACTGAAAGACCAACTGCAGTGTTACAATTTTCACAATGCTTTTTATTTTTACATTATATTTTGATACTTTCACTTTGCTGAGAGGCTTTCAGTGAATCCATTCCCTATTAGTAGATACAGGTAACTAGGCTTTAAAGGACCACTTGTGATCTGTCCTATAACTTCAAGAGACCACTACTCTATGACTTCTCTTTATGAAAGCCATAAACAGCCTTGGGAAGCAAAGATGTAGGCATATATAGCTAGAAAAGAGGTCACTGCAGTAACAGTACTGCACTCCCTATTACCTAATCTCAGAACAGGTCTAGATGTAAAGTAATAGTACTTCTTAGTGTACAACACCTGTCAAGCACAGAGACTATGCTTCTGCCTCTAAGCAGCACAAACATTCTGGTTGGGTTTAGGGGAAGAACTAGACTGACAAAGCACGTGAAGTCAGAAGGTGTCAGAGAGCCTGCAAGAGACTTGCATTTTGAAGATACTTAGCTTCTACCACTTCTGCCCCCAAAGTTCCCTAAATCCTTGCCAAAAGGAGCTAGTGTTGAAACTGATAATTATTTTCTTTGCATGAGCCAGAATTCTATAACACCCAAAACTATCCATCACTATAGCAGGTTGTTGAACTCACTGACCACTCAAATTGAGAGAAAAAGCTACTGCTTTCTATACATTGAGTTGCAAGCATAATACAGTACCTACAGTTCTCAGAGCATAAACTTTGCAATTCTTTCTGCCAACCTTTCTCCCAAGAGACTTTCCTATGATTAATGATAGTTGAACTAAGAAAAATGAATGTGAAGCACTATAATGCAGAAGATTGGAGCAGATGCCTCCCCCTCCCTGTCAGATGGAAAACAGGTTGGGGAATAATTAAGGTGTGAAGTTCCAAAACCTCCCTCTCAGGCTAAGCTATGAGTAGGAAGACTAATAAATTCTGCCTAATGAGTTTTTCTGCATTTCCTCAACCAACTGATCAAATATGAATACCTAGTAAGTACACTTTAATTGTCTACATCTAGGCCCTGATAGGGAATAGTTACTAAAAGTATGTAATCAACTGAATTTGAACACACTCTTTGATCTCGAGTTTCACTTAAAAAAAAATCTCTTATAGACACAGCAGTATAGTGGATGCAAGTAGCATTAAGGATGCTTATTCCTCATTAACTGTATGTAAGAACATATGCCCTAAGCTTGCTCTTTCGAAATACAAAACCATCCAGAGCCAAATGATGCTCAACCACTGTTTGACAGCAGCTTCTGTAAAGTACAGGACAGAACATTTTTGCTTTTTAAGCTGACACATAGCAGGGAAAAGAGGCAGGGCACCCACCCATCCCTGGGCAGAGGCACCATACCAAGAACATCTATTCCTGCCGTTCCAGGAGATTCTTAATACTTCAGCATGGTTAGTAATTTGGATGAACAGCTCCCCTGCCACAGTCTCAACTTAGTTTAGCCTTCTTCCAGCCCAGGACTGTAGTGCCCAATCCTGCTCCAGACAAAACTGTTCACAGCACAGCAGATGCACTTCTTCTGGATCTCTAAGTTCATTTTCAGATAGGTGTATTAAAAAAAAAAAATAAAAAGAGAGACCAAAATTGCCATCTATGATATGTGATTAAAAATGACCTTCTAAGTGAGGGAAGACACCTAAGAAATGTTCATTACAGATATAGAGGGGAATTTCTAAAAATCAGGTACATGTGTCAGCTTTATTCTAACAAAAGAGATACACTGATAAAGAGGTGCCTCAAAACATAAATAGAACAGAAATTTGAAGGCTGTCTCATAAAGAGTTTGCATCAGATCACTGAAGAGGTTTTCTATTTGTCAAAGAGCAAAATACCATAGCATATTTTTCACTCCCACACATCTACTACTTAATGGGCAACATTTCACAGGCAAATGTTGCTGTATCGAAATGTACTTGCAACTCTGAAATTGCAGCAGCTGTTCTGCAAGGAGTAGGAAATAGGTTAGGGATAATTTCTGTAAGACTGCTCATCTTTTGGCAGGAATGCTTCTCCCCAAGGAGCTAGTCATTTAAATGAAAAACTTGGACATAATGGAGTCAAATAGGCTTCTATAATGCAAGTAACTTTGAATCCCTTGGCAAAGCCCTACTCAAACCTATTTTTCCTACGCATGTGTATATCCTAGCTCCCCTGAAAGGGGAAAAAAGGTTCTGAATAGAGAAGACAGTTAAAGATAAAAATACTTTAAAAATCAATAAAATATGTTCTTTGTAGCTGTTTTACTGACAGGAGCTATCTGTTCTTTCTCCCCTTAACCTCAACGCGCAGAAGAAATTTCAAAGCAGAGCAAAGATAGATTTTGTGACAGCAGCCTAACCACAGCTGACAGTCAACCAGAACTGTTAGTCAAATAACTTTTTTTTTCTTTTTTTTTTTTTTTTAAAGGGGAGGAGGGGAAGCAAGGGTTGGGGAGAACTTACTTGTTTGTAGGTAAAGAGATCCCTCTACTGGATTTAACTGATATTGCAGTGACAGAAATTTTCATGCATACCTGCTTTATTGAGGCCCTTTTTTAATTGGAGCAAAACATTCACTGAAGGGATACAAGCTCATTTAATCTTTTATGTTATTTAATATAGCTCCCGGCTAATCCCTAGCTAAGGGCAGCAGCCTTTGCAAGCAGACAGGAGCCCACTCTTTCTGCAGATACTGTTTCGCAGAAATGCACCATCTGCCCTAATGCAAGCGGTTTTGAGAAGATTTAAGGGGTGGGAGGAAAACTACACACACGTGACAAAACATACAAGAAGCAAGCATGTTTTATGCCAAGCAGTGAGCAGGAGGTGTAGCCTTTTCAGAAAACAAAAGAGGAAACCTGATCTTTCATTTTGTTGCATGAGCTGCGCTTGCTGGAAGCAAATGTGCTTGTCTAGACATCTACAGCAAGGTGAAAAACCCTAAGCGGAATATGAAGCAAACAAATCAATGAAGAGATACAGCACACCATTTTTGGTAAATTGTGATCAACTAATCCTGTGCTTTTGAGATTTTACAAGCAGAAATTGCTGTTTAAATATACAGCCTTTACAGTGACCAAGCTATGATAGCAAAAAGCAAGCAGAAGTTTGGCTTAAGGTCATGACAATGAACTCCTCACTCTTGTATTGCATTAGAACTGAAAAGAAAAAGAGTTAAATTAGCATAGTGCAATTTAAGACAGTTTACAGACATGTAACCTGACAGATACAGTAGAATTATAAAATATACATTATCATGCATGTTATACTCTACCATCAGGAAAACAGAAACCAATGTTTACCATTTACCACTTATACAGACTAATGATGTTATCTAGAATTTACCTAAAGTAAATCTCATTTTGATAATCCTTTAAAGTTATCTGTGTGTGCAGAACACACGCCAAAATTTTTCTCAATCTCCTTGGCCACATTCTTTTGAACACTGACTCTAGGCAAATGCATTTACTTTTCCAAAAAGCATTCAAATTAGTTTAACGAAGTTAAAATTGTTAGAAGAGGACATACTAGAAATAGAATCAATTATCTTTTAACTTTATGAAATAAAAGGAAAAAATGATAATAACATTAATGGTTTTGTCACTTCTGCTCTTCTGTAATTGTGCTTCATCCAGCTCCCTTTCCATCTTCTCTCTTTCTAAGTTCAAGTCATTTAGCTCTTGATCAGTCCTTTTAATCCTCCTCTGTAGTTTACGGTTCTCAGTATCCTTTATAAGGTTTTCTGAACGCAGCTCAGCTAGGAGGGTTTCTTTTTCCATCAAGAGCGCTTGATAATCCTCAGCACCCTAAAACATAAAGCAGCAAAGGTCTACAAAGGTACTTCATACAGGCTGAAAGTCTTTACTTCTGTCTACTTCCCCAGCCACCCCCCTCCATCCTGTTTTACTCTTTTCAGTAAGTAAGGTCCAAAAATACAGTGAAATGACAGTCACCCAAATGACACAAGAAATGTTATATTAGTCAGCTGAGAGAATTTCCAGTGTAACAAAAAGCCTTCAGTGACATCCCGGCTAGGAAAGAGTTTTAGGTAAGTAAGAGTTACATAAAGTTTGGTCAGCAAAGAAGCCTGGAGTGAAAGTGAGACCATTTCATGAGCTATGGGAACCAATGCTAATATATAAGGTCTTTTCTTTTGGGTCAGTTTGAATCCAGACCAGGTCAAGTAGCTACTAAGTCATAAGCACATTCCATACAGAAAAAAAGCAAGGGCTACTTGTGTTGATCCCTCTCAGTGTTGTGGCTGGCCTCCTCCTTGATGTTTACAACATAGATGACAGAAGTAGTGAGCTATGCACCCTGATCTGCTCACATCGAGAACCATCTTCAGCTCAAAGTTGAAGCTAATTAGCAGAGTAACGAGGAGAAATGCTTGCTGTGTTACCCAACATGCAATACGGTTTTTATGGCTAAGAGGGATTAGTTGTAGACTTTTTAATGTAGCACTTTCCAAAATAATCAAACTTTCATAAAAATCAAAAGGTTATGGTGACTGGGTAATATTTCAATAAGCAGGACTTCCTTGGTATGAAGCTGGAAAGAGATTCACACAGGCCAAAATTACTTGAAAGAGAAGAGCGTATACTTAATAAAGTACAGTAAAATTTGGTGTTAAGTGAAACAGGGCATCTCCATTTCTTCAACTGCCATTTATAAGAACTGACCACTACTATTTCACTAGACTCTGAAATCTAAGCAGCAGTGCGGTCAAAGCTTTAGGCCGGTGTACCTTGGAAGCAAGCATATTAGCCTCTTCCATTCCTGCTGAGCTAAGAGACCAAGTGAATGAACAAACACCATAATAGAAAAGTCACTGTATTTAATCAGTGTTATTTTAGTTACAAAGCTGAAAATCCACTTGTACTAGACCTGAGTTCAAGACAAGTCTACAAACATTAGAAGAGCCATTACGTGGTCTGTTTTAAAGTCAAATTCTCATCTTCTCCCATCTTTCACATTAAGGCCTTTAGAATGCATAAGTTACTATCATAAAGTCCTTTCTCCTCTGCACACATGAAAGCATTACTAAATCACATTTTCACAACAAATACTCCACTACTTTATAAACAGGTGTTTCACATTTATTACACAAAAAAATTCAACACAAGTCTCATATATCCAATTCAACTCTGCTAATATAGAAGAGCATGTGCTGTTGCAACATTTATGGAAAAGAAATCAAAGTGTTCTTAGGCTAACAAAGCAAGCTCAACATCAACTCAACTATTTCAGTATCTTTGTCACCTTTCTCTCCTTAATTTGCATTTATACATTTCTCCCTTAAATCTCAGTTGCTACAGGAAAAAAAAAATTGAGAAACATAAGAAATCTGTCAATTTAATGCTCCATCATTTAAACAGAATTGGTCTAGGCAATTCATTTCATAAGAACAATTAAACATTTTAAACAACATATTAAAATAATTTCCATGCTTTCACTTTCAGTGATATGAAATACCACCTCCTGTGTGGAATTACAGAGAAGGGAGGGGGAGAAAAGGGGAAGCCACATTTAATTGCTTGCTTCTTACCTTGAATTTTTGGATGTGTGCTTTGTGAGTTGCCTCTCTTGCCTTTGCCAATGAAACATTTAAATCCTCAATTTCAGAACTAAGTTCTTCATTCTTTAAATAAAGTAAAATGAATCCTATGTAGAAAGAGTTATTTCCAAGGGATGATGATTTTGTAATAGCTATCATGTCTAATTATCTCCTTTCATCCAACTACACAAAACATACTTTAAAGCACAGGAACACTAAATGCATACTAAGTCTTGTATAAGAAACTGTTAATCCTACGCAACACTCAATAGACTTAGTATTTCCCACTATTCCACAAAATCTCAATTTCATTTGAGGTTGACCCCTCCTATTGTAGCTTACTTTATATGCCAGCTCCACCTACTCAACAATGCAAAATATTTCTCATACCTCAAGTGATGTTCAAAGCTGATGAACAAGTGTGCAACTGAAGACATTCTCCAAGTTCTTAAGGGAGAAAGCATCAGTTCAGCATCTTTTTCCTCCCCCACAGTCCAAGACTCAAAACTCTAGAGAACAAATGTGACAGTTTTCCACAGAACTGCTTACAGCTGTATGACAACAGCGATTCAGGACCTATTAGAAGCCTCCTAATGCTTAGCGAGATCAGTCAGCCCCTAACAGACACACACCCCCAATGACAGTTCCACCAAGCAAGTTCATAGCCATCATACCTCTTTTTCTTTTCCTTTTAATGCAACAGTTAGCCCTTGAATGGTTTTATCCCTTTTCAAACCATTTTTCTTTTCAACAGCAAGCTCATTTTCTCTCTCTCGTAGCTCTTCTTGAAGAGACTAAATTAGATTATGTGAAAGTTACATTAACTTCCTACTAAGAGATACTGTAACTGCACACTAATAAGCATTCTGTCTCAGAGTTCTTATATCTTTTTACTCAAATTACTAATATAAAAATATAGTCCCAAAATGTGAGTCATCTTCTTAAAGATGTGTCTGGAATATAGTAACAGAAGCCTAATCTCATGGGCTGGCCATGAGTATCCGTCATACAGCTTAAATATTTGATAAGAATGCCTATCAACTTCACTGAAAATTGCTTCAAAAATAAGATGAGCTTTCTCATCCTCTAACAAAGGATTTATTGAAGGACTTCTTTGCTCCTTTTTGAGCCAAGGCCTCTCTGTATCTATGAATGCATAATAGAAGAGATCCCAATATCTATGAATGCATAATAGAAGAGATCCCAATATGGGCTCTAAGTGGTCAAGGAACAAAAACAAGACCAGAACTTACCTGAATTTTTTTTTCAAAGGAATTTCTCTCATTTTTAAGCTCCATTCTAACTGCCTATTAAAAAAAAAAAAAAAAAAAAAAAAAAAAAAAAAAAAAAAAGAAAACACAACAACACACAGTTACCACCAAGTAAATTCACTCTAAGCACAAAAGTACCTCATTAAGCATTAAAGGGGGCTAAAGACAAATAAAATAAAAGGCTGACTCTTAGACAGACCTTCTGTACACTACAGAAATTATACCTGGACTTTATTCCATGAGAATTTGTTATGCCTACTTCTCTTACCAAAGCTTTTCTCCAGACCGTAACAGTGAGAAGACTTTAAAAATAAACTCTGAAATTACATTCTTATCTTCTACAGAAGTTATGTCATCTTTAAATGATCTATTAACATGTAGCTTTTTTTTTTTTAAACATACTGTGCAATCTTAGTGATGTGTATCTATAATAATATAGAGGTAAAGTCAATGAAAAACATGACTTGTCAATGAAAGAATGCTAAGCATGGATAAGAAGGATGAGTATTGACAGCCAAACCACAATATAACCAATACATGTTAATGGCATGGAGAAGGGATAACCATGGAGAAAGGTATTAAAAAATTGGCTTAAGTCACTTACATACTGTCATGCACAAGACCTTTAAAATTCAGGCCGCATGAAATTTATAATGTACAACTGTTCAGTCAATTATCTCACCTCTATCTCACTATCTTTTTCATGCCTCAAAGCAATGGTAAGTTCTCTGATTTTTTCTGCTGGTAAGTTCCCATCATGAGATCCACTCTGAGACTTTTCTTCTTCAAGGTGTTGAATTATAGCTTCTTTATTTTTCAAAGACAGATTCAGTTGCTCTATAAGTCTAAAATTGTAAGATTTCATATTAATCTTGCAGCATCTACCACTACTACGACCCTACAGTCATTGCAGTAATCCTACAGGCAACTTTCCTAGGCAGACTCCAGATAAAACTTGTTTGATTTTGGGAAGTACTTTCAACAACAACCCCTTCTCCCTCCAAAGGAACCAAAAAAGGTGCCTTAACTTCAAGCAACAAATAAGGCTGAGCTATCTGCAAGGTGCTCATTTTTGTTCTCCCCCAGTACCATTTCAAAAGTAAACACTTAAGAGTTTGGGTTTTCTTTCATTCTATATAAAGCATAATATAACTAAAAATAGTGACGCTTATCAATACATTCCACTTCCTAGCACATGAAACACTAACCTTAATGTGCCAGTGTCCCTCAAGTACTTGCTTTCACTTATATTTGTAAGCTAAAATAGCCTTCCAGTGTCTCACATATTCAGAATAAAACCACACACACGAAGAAATTGGTCATTGCTTGGTCATACTCATCTTTGCACCACCAGTCTAACAGATAAAAAACCAAAATGCTCAAGTTTCCTCACAGACCCAATGGACTTGAAAACTTTCTAGCATTAGATGCCAGCTATGATTCTCTAGGCATTTGTAGCCTAGATGGTGAAAGGGTCTTTAACGACAATATAAATTCCAAATGTGCTATTCCCAAACAAGTTCAAGTGTTTAGTGCACACTAAGACTCTGTTCACTTCAAGGAGTCAAGTATTCTCTTCTTCCATTAGCATTCTGGTTCTCTAATCCTGAAAATCCTTACACTGATCTATCAGCATGTAATTACAAAAGGTCCTGCCAACACTGAGTCACCAAAAAAAAAAGTTCTTGGACTCCACACAGCCTTCAGTCTAGTGATCCAGTGCCAACAATTTCTTTCGACACTTTAAGCACTGTTTTCACACAAGCTACAGAGCTGGAACTTAAGTACCTCTGAAAGGGACAGCTTTTATAATGCATTTCTCCCAAGCTCAAGTCAGTCAGGAGAGCAACCGCTATCATGTAGATGAGTTCAACAGATAGGAAGAGGAAGACAGGAAAAGGTAGAGTGGAAGGGAGGGAGTCGACCTTGGAGGAGGTTATTACTATGGTGTCACTTAAGGTACCGTATCAAAACCAGTTAGAACAATTTCATGATTTTTATGCTGCTGGAGAGTTTGGATTTCCAATTACCAGTCTGTATGCTTTTATAAAAACTGTCTGGAAAACACTGCAAACTTATCTTTGGTCCTGCCCCAAAATAAAGCCTATGAAATCAAAGCCTCAGATCAACGTAATTTTCTTTTACCTGAATAGACCAGTTGGATAACTGCAGGATTCAGTCATGCAACAACAGGAAAGATTACCTCAAAGTTTAAGGAATCATAACAATCTTAACTGCATCTTTTCATCTCTCTTCTAGGTTAGCATCCTGAAACTAAGCTTTATTGGACTGCTAACCAGACATGCATTTTACCCTAAATATCTAAAAATCAATCCTCTGAAATTTTGAGGTTTGACTGTGGGCATTTTCCCCCAGCTGACATTATTGAACAACTCAAGCACCTTTTCAGCTACCTGCCAAACAAAGCAAAGCTAGTGCTCTGTAAAGAGCAATCAAAATCATGAAGCCTAAACTACTGCATGTCATCCTTCTCTAGCCTAAACTACTGCATGTCATCCTTCTCTAGCCATTTAGGTTTACCAACAGATGCATCACTGGAACTGAATAGTATGCAAGCACTATGAAAGCAGTAAATGAAAACTAATGTAAGAGTTGTAATTTCTACTCAGTAATGGCTCAAAAAGCAGCTAGAAGAAAAGTCAGTGAAGCTACGAAAATTTTTGAAGCAGCACATGCTCATGTCACATGCATGCAGATTCTTTTACACTTTCAGACCACAATGAAAGACGATTCTGCAAACACATAGCTTGTAAGCTGATTGCTGTATTTATTTAATCGTTGGTTGGATCAGATACCCAGTAATGCTCACTCGCGTATTTGAGGATATGCTCAAACCCTTAAAACCAGTATCAACATTAACTGTTTAAAAAATTCTCAGAGTCAACAATTTCCATTGCTTAAAAACATCACCGGCAAGAGTTCTCACCTGTCCTTCTCTGCTCCTGTAATCACATCTAGATCCTTTGGATGTGTGTTTGTAAGTGAAGCAAGTTTCTGCTCAGCCGCCATTCTCAGAACTTGCTCCTTTGTTGTCACTGCAATGGCTTTTTCCGCCTCCTCTTGGGCAGCTTTAAGATTCTGTAAGCAAAACAGATAATCCTAATGCTTATAAAAATAAAGTGGTCACAAAATTTTTCACATATTGAGATCTCCTCCACCAAACATAGGTTGGTATGTTTAGTATGTTTAGTTTAACAACTTTTAGTAAGTATTTCAAGCACTTTGCAAATGCTTCTGAATTCTGTGTCTGGCTTTATCCCACCGTCCCCCTGTTACCATAACAAATGGTTACAGTTAAATGAAGGAGGTTAGAGAAGGTTTTTTTTATTCAGAGATCAAATTCATATTCACAGCCTCACTGTAGTTAATTGGAACTCTTCCCAACACCATTTATAATATCTTGCAAGAACTGATGACATATGAGCCAGACATTTTCTTCCTGAACAGCAATGGAAACAGAGGTAACACCCAGATATTCTGGTCAGGCTCCTCTAGTGATCTAAATCGTGGAGACAGGGAACATCAAAAGCCTCATATGCTACATAAAATTTCAGACCTTCATTTTTATGTTGTAAGCTTCCTTGCTGTGCTCAGTGAATTTTGCTTTCTGTGACCTAAAAGCCTCCATGTAGCCTAACAAGTAATTCCCCCTCTCCTTCAAGTCTATCTCAAAAAAATTCTCAGTGGGGCAGGGGGAGATAAGAAGTCCTTTATTACTAAAATTCACCACTACTTCCCTCTCCTAACAGACTGTTCTGTCCTCATTCATCTTTGAATGAAAAATTCCTAAGGAAAAGTAATCTTTATGTTCCCTGGATCTGTATATTTATATGGCACTACATAAGCAAGTGACTAATACTACTTTGCAGTGTTTACATTTACAAGCATAAGAAAGTTTACTTGAGGCCAACATTGTCTTCAGGCAATAGAGAATACCACCCTGAGATTAGATTATTTTCCCTTCTACCAGTCAGATCTGGGAAACACCAGCCCAACTGACTGTTTTGGTAACCAAGGAAGCAGTTGAGGATCTTCTGTGCCTACCCAATAGCACAGGGAATGCTTTGAGAAATCCCAATGCTATCCAACTGAAGAAAGGTCATGGAGATTTTGCCTCTCATCAGAGAACTCACTGCTTTAGGAATACCACTAAATCATCCTGACAGAAAACAGCATCATGAGATTTGTACCATCATCTTCCACGATCACATTCTTTAGAGGTGGGAAAGCAAATATTAGAATATACCTCCTTGCACTATTTCTCTTCTTCCATAAAATTCTACTTCCACACAGCTATCTGTGAGTAAAGGATTTTATAAGGGTACACAGTCAATGATGCAAAACAATCATTAGCTTATATATTTCCAGAACTTGAAACAAATGTTTCCAACACAGGCCATTCAATAGCAAAATTGTTCTCTAAATGAAATGACTTCTTGCTTCTGAGGAAGCATATTTACATGGAGAAGAAATTTCTCTTTGTTGTTCTCATTTGGTTGTGGAAAGACACAATGTGAAGCAATTCCCTATCTTAACCACAGACAAGGAATTCAAGAAAACATCAGAAAATATCCTCTGAAACAGGGAGAAGTTATGCAAAAAGGTGACAATGACAGCAAAAGACAAAAATGTCTGGCAGATAAAGGTCACCATCAAATAACAAAGAAAAAGGCAAAACACACAGAAGGACCCACTGGTTCATCTACCAGACACCACCATGCGTACGCAGCCACTCTCAGCCTATAGTAGGGCCATGAGCATAAGCCATGGAATCTCAGATTTATACAGGTATACTGAGATCCCCTATACAAGATAGGACATGGCAGGAGCTCTTACAGAGTGGTTTCAGCTACTTTGGAAGCCGAGACCTTATCAGTGGAAAAGTTCAGAATCAAGCCCCTCTCCCTCTCAATAGAAGGTATTATAGTTCCAGAAATACAGCCTCCTGATCAGAACTCAGGAATCAAAGATTTGTGCTGCATGTACCTAAATGTCACCAAAAAATGGACAAATTTGCTGAAGACCAGCTATCCTCTCATATTCAAGATTTCTAGAGCAGTTAACAACATTTTCCCTTTCAATATATTTTTTTTTCCTATTTTTCCAGGAAAGCTGAAACAATTCTGGAATAATTTATAGGCAGATCATGGTATCAAATCTCAGCCACAATACAAAAAATAATGCTTTCTAATTTCTCTTTCAGTTTTAGACACTTGCCTCTTCCAGAAGTTTTATTCTGCTAGTCAGGACTTCTTCCACTTCTTGTACCTTCTTTTGTGCCTCTTCTTTCACACGCTGTATTTCAGCATCACCACCCTGGGCCAGACTTTCAACTGCCTTACTAAAAGACCGTAATATAGATAGACATCCAGCATTAAATAAAAAAGCTATTAGAAAAATACTACTGTTCATTCTCATGTGGTCCCACTCAGGAGAAAAGGTAATGACGAAATTTTTTTATTCTCGCCCAAAAAGCACTTTACACATCAAGAGTAGGAAACATTTAAAGTGTGAAAGTCTGACAGATTACACACAAGCAAGTGGCTTCCACTTTATCTCTACTTGCATGTCACTATAGGATTAAATACAAATACCTACAGCTTATATAGCAATCACTGGGGTATACCCTCAGCTTGTTATAAAGCAATTAGAGTTCCACACACAAGCCTTGTCACCGTAGATAAGCAAGCACTTTTTACATGTAATGAAAAAGAAGTAATTGCAATATTTCCTTCATATTTTTAAACTTCAAAATACAGTAACAAGCCTTTGGCAAAGTTGTATTTTCTACAGACAGCAGCACTGAAATAAACTGAAGATATGAAGCTCCTGCGACCTCTCCAACTGCATCTTCGGTAACTGTTAATTCCTTGTAAGAAAGAAAGAGCGTTTCCTTACAAAGCAAGGACTTGTTTGTAATCCCCCCCTTAATTTTGCTTCCTATTAGGAATTTCAGTAGTAGAAGGCTCCCTACAAAGCCCGTCAATACACTGACAGCTACCTGGAGAGACCAAACAAAAATTAATTTGGTCCTCAGGATCCACTTGAAACTACATTTCTCCAGACTACAGAAAAAAAGGCTAATTAGTAACAATTCAGTGCCTTGTGAGGTAGGTCACACAAAGAAAAATCCATTGAAACAGAGACCCATGCAGCAGTCAGTGGCTATCAGTCACCGCCAGCTTAGACTCGTTTGGAACCAGACATCTAGGGGAAACAGTTTAATGGATGATTGTCAGCCCCACAGCCATCCAGGCCCTCCACAGACCATATTCTTCCTCATACCATAAGACAATGCAGCACTACACAACTTTTAAAATCCTTGTTTTTGCTATTAGGGCCTTTTTTCCAAATCAATGTTACTTATTTAACTGTATCCCTAATATTATATAAAAATGAATGCACTTATGGGATTCATTCTAGATTAGTTCTCAACTACTCTTACAGCCCCTATTGTTAGAGTTGTGTGTCCCATTTTACCAATTCAGTAAAAAAGTCCACCTGTTGAGACAATTGCGATCTTCGCTTAAAAAAAAAAAAAAAAAAAAAAAAAAATTTTTTTTTTTTTTGGTTACAAGAACAGGAACATTAACCCATTCCCAACATTGATCTACCTGAAAAATACCAGGTAATGAAGGATACCACAAAGTCTCACCGGCTGGTGTAACTATGTTAACATTGCTGTGTGTTTAAGAACTCATTATTGAGACTAAATGCCAACTGAATGAAGCAACTTCTAGATAAAATCCTCTAAAAATATTACTTTACAACCTTCACAGTCCTAAAGCACCAGAAAAAAAATCATTTAGAAGTAAGATTCTGAAAGTCTCAAGTAAGAAACTGCAATGACTGACACTTAGAAATGTACTGGTACTTACGAGGCTTTGATAAGTAGTTTTTCTCTCTCCTGCAGGTCACGCTTCAGACTTTCTATCTCAACTTTCAGTTCAATATTCTAAAATACAAGAATGAAAATGCCTGAAGACAATTCAGAGGTCACCATACTCAAAAGTTACTGCAGTATATAGGTTACCTTTTGCTTGCACGAGCAAATTAAAGTCTCACTGAGCTCAGAACAGCCTAAAGAGTGTAGGGGTGAGTCTTGGGGGGGGGAAGCAGGGGGAAGGGTTAAAATGATTTTTAGCTTTTAAAGAAAATACCTTGGAAGGTTCAAGAATCTCAAAGAGCTTTTAGGACTGTTGTATTCAAGCAATACAAATCCCCAAACACATACACTTAACTACAGTGGCAAGCAGTACAAAACAATCTGAAGTTTCTAGAGCTTGCGGGCTTGATTTTTTTCTTTGAGCTACAAGATCTGTTTTTATTTCTTTTTTTAAACTTGATTATCAAAAAACCAATTACCAAGGTTTAAGTTTTAAAGTGGTTTTGTTATAGCCTGGGGAAACTACTCATAACTTTAACACACATTATACAAAGAAGTATCTGGTCCACAAGTTGACAGACAACTTTTCAATATATTAGAAGTTAGAAGACACCAGCATGGAGGACCAAGACAGAAGACCAATTAGCAAAATTTAGTCGAAACTGTGACCTAACTGAACACTGATCTATGTACTTTACTACAGCAATCATCAAGACAGTTAAGTTTTCATCCTAATACAGGAAACTGAAGAGAGACATAGTTCTGTTACTAATATAACATATTAATACATTAGCAAGTGACTTCCCCCCCCACCCATAGAATGCAGAGGTCACCAAAAGGCCTAAGAAATGCTTCTCATCACCTGTAAACCTGAAACAACAAGGACACGGCTCTCAAATCCTTTTTCCAATTTAAAAAACACCAGTTGGTTCTACCACCTCACATACAAAACAAGTTAATGGCTTCCCAAATCCTGTAGGAACCTGCATTCTTTAAATGCAGAACAATAAAACTGGCAGCTAGACACAACCCTAATACAGCTGTATCTATATGCATCAATCAGATAAATGCCAGCTCCACGGGGACTGGAAGATCTACTGCTTTAATCAACAGGCAGCCATAAAGATGGTGAAACACCTTTAGAGACCACCTGGAATGAAGTGGACCCCTTCAGTGAATGGCCAGAGGTCAAGCAGCTAACAAATGCTGGAGTACCCGCACAACCTCCAAGTAGCTTTAATAGCATCTGATAAAAACCCATGAAAGGATACAGGAGTGAACTGAGCTCCCTGATAGCAGCAAGCACAATCACTACATGCCCAACTCAGAAGGGAGCACGCTGCTTCTTCTGCTCCCCATTCTGTATGTGATTTCAGTAGCACAACTCAAAAGATCCATAACCACATACTTGAAACTTAACATCTCATAACCTGTCCCATAACTACAGACATTGACACAGCATCTTTACCGGGAACCGTAACCTTATCTTTCCACATGTCGTACAGGTTATTTCAATTTTCAACTCCCTTATTACTGAAATGGATTGGGTTGGAATAATGTAAAATACTCCAATAAAAGTTGAGTAAAACAGGTAACTTTCACATAGAACAAACTCTTAAAAAAAGTGTTCTGTTAAGTTATTGTAAATGCATACAATTTTGTAGATTTCTTCAGTGGGACCATCAAACTTCTGCTGCATTCGCTCTTCCAGAAAATATATACGAAGTTTCAGGTTGAAGTTCTCTTTTTTCAGATCAGTGATTTGCTGTAAAAGAAAAAAAAGCAAGCTATACCTTGTTTTTCAAGCCAAGTAAAATAACCACTGAAAATTGTCATATTTGTTTTTGGTCTTCACAGTGCAAGACAAACGCAAAGACTGGAATTCAGCCAACTACTGGACACTAAAAAAAAAAATTCTCAATTATGAAGCTCTTAATAACAGCATACGATACTCAGGCCAAAAGGGAGCAAGCATTCTTCCCTCCAAGACAGTGTCACCCAGGGAACTGCAAATATTCTAAGCCCTTGAACAGGTTTCTATCATCTGCTCCAGCATCAGCACATATCCCAGAACTTACTTTTCCTCCAGCACCCCAAACATAACATACTGTTTTTTCATCTCCATTCTTCCCTTGAAGTTGAAATCACATTCTAGCCTAACCATCCTGAATATATTCTTTAAAAAGATTAGATACACACGCACATCTTGTATACATGTGTGTATATATATAATATATATAATTATATCTTATAGGTATATTTGTGTGCACGTGTTAAATGTGTGGTTAATTGAATTTATTTTAGCTTATCAGCACGCTCTTGCACAGACAATGCCCTTTAGGATATTCCTTCTCTAAGTAGTAATGGTATCTAACTTGACACAAAGAATCCAAGAGTTTATACCTCTTGGTTTGCAATACTAAGTAGTTCTTTCTTCTAAAAGATACAACTTGAACAAAATACAAGAAGATAGGTTGAAACAGAAGCATTTTCTTGGCAAAGCTTTGGACAGTAGCATTATTCATGGGAGAAAAAGGCACAAGTGGGTAAGGCATGTGAACTGGATCAAACACCAATAAAACCTTTACTCCATCCCCTATTTTATGGTGCAATTCTCTGGAAAAAAATTGCTTCTTGTACATCTGTCCTTCAAGACATGTGATTTTTAACCTTCCACATAGAAGCCGCAACATAGTTGATGATTTCATTAATGAGTCTCCTTCTAAAATTTAAGAGACTAAGTGTAAAACATTCATTCAAATAAAACTGGTGTCCCCTGCCAGATGCTTTCAGCAAAAGGAAATCTAATGTTACAGAGCTACTAATAAAATATTTATGTAGGCTTTTCTAGAACAACAGCATGGCACCACTTGCAAAAATTATTAGCAATACAATTTTTAAAGTACTTGACATGTGAAAACCAAGGAAAACTATTTTCTGTAACTGCACTCAGAACCCCCATCTGCAGGCAATTCCTCAGTTTAAGCAAGCTTTGCTCAGCAAGCAGTCTCATCATTA
Source organism: Dromaius novaehollandiae (assembly GCF_036370855.1). Taxonomy (NCBI): domain Eukaryota; kingdom Metazoa; phylum Chordata; class Aves; order Casuariiformes; family Dromaiidae; genus Dromaius; species Dromaius novaehollandiae. The sequence continues at coordinate 7,016,312 of NC_088117.1, forward strand.
TTCACACAAGTAAAGATCAACCAAGTACCTAAAAATATGCAGGTCTACACAGACTTGTGACCTATTCTCACATCCAGACAAAGGCTGTCTTTAGAAGCAGTAGCAATGCATATATTTAATCCATTATTTTATCACTGTTTCCCTACAATTCCAATTAGATGATGAGAAGAGTAGCGGATATAAACTTGGTCTGTACAAGTTATAACTGCATAAAACACAGTATCACACTAGCTTAGTTAAACTGATATTTAAACAGATGCAAGCATTAAGTTAACACAACTTTGATACAAGTCAGAGCACAAGTGCAAGATGCTGCTCAAAACCCAAATCCTTATTCGGCATAAATCTAAAAATTACAGTTTCCTTAAATGAGATAAGGTTGCAATATTGAACCCCCAAGGGCCAGATCCTGTACCTCTTATTCTGCTGTGTCCTGCCGAGTTCAGCACAACTAGTGAGAACAGGCCACCGAGCTTACTTTTTAAACTGGCAATGATCATTTCAAATCACACTCCAAAGTTATACAAGCCGAACTTAGTCTTCGCACCTTGAATACATTTCTCAGTTAAAAGGAAAAACAGTCTCATAACAAAACAGCATTACCTTAATTCTATTTCCAGGTATTTCAGTGGTAATAGAATTAAACCAGAGAGCTTACGGCTACTATTTTCAAAGTGCAAACAAAACATACTACTAAACCAAGAAGTGAAACAAATGTACTCTCTGACATTCAGTTTCTCAGAGCAAAGTTAATTCAGGCAGACTACAGTTAAAAGTTATAGCTTAATAAAAGACAATGTGTAAAAAGGGAACAAGTTAACACCGCAGAGAAACTTTAATGGCAATGCTCTTGACTTCTGCATTTAAAAGCTCAGTCTTAACTCCTTTTCACATTTCAGTTTCTGTCTTGGGGGGGGGGGGGGGGAGGTGGAATGAATGAAGAGGAACAGCAGAGACTTCTTGAAAACCAGAACAAAGCGAGTACTTTCTGCACAGAGAATTCCACACCGCTGCATGGCAGCAAATACAACTTGCCTAGATCAATTTAGTTCCTTCTCATGTCTGCCTAGAGTCACTTTTATGCAAAATGGCATCTGTCAGCAGAGGCTGGGGTTTCACAGCACAATACAGTTTTTGCCAGCAGAGGCCATTTTAAAAGACAGCAAAACGGTAACTAAGTGGGTTTGGGGAGACAAGAAAAAAGAAAACCCACAAATATCACTTAGTTCCCTAACTCGATACCATTTGTTCCTTCTGTTCAAAAGGATCTAATAAACCACGACAAAGTCCTCAGTTACAGATGTCTTTCATTTTGCTCATGTAATCATATTTCTAACTGCACATGGTATTTATAATGTGTCCTGCTTTCTGGCAACAACAAAAATAGTGAAGTCTACACTTCTAATATTATCTAGCTCAGCAAGTTCACCATAAAAACATAAAACAAAAAAAGACCTTTTCTACGCGGATCTACCCACTATGTCATTCAAGGGTCATTATATCACACTGTTCTCTGAACTGTAAGATGAGGAGCCCACTCTTGCTATCATTTCCTTCTTACGTCCTGTATAAATAACATAGCCACAAAGAACAGCAAATTCATGCAATAGTACAGAACACGCCATCTCCAAGCAGGAGTTACCTGCAACCGTCACCTTCTTTTAAAGCACTAATTCGGACTGTTTTGACACAGGATAAGAAGAGCCTCATGATGCGAGTCCAAAAGAGCTTCTATTGAATGCTCCCTTCCCCAGCTTTAGCCTTCCAGCTATCAGCAATCTGAATCTTAAAGACTTAAAAGAAAGAGTTATAGAAATGTCTGTGCTTGAGTTCCTTCAATGGATTCTTCCATTACCTTAATGGATTTTTCAGCTCCATAATAGTTTTGGCATCTACAAAAGCCCGGGAGAAATGCTACAGCTTAGTTTGATGCAGAAAGGAGTTTGTACGTACCAGGAAGCCAAAGGTCTGTGGGAGGACCCCCTTCTCCTCTAAGTCAGTACAGAGGCCCCAGGCTGAAATAGCACTCCTCTCCAGCATATCTCAACTTGCAGCCAGACTTCAACAGCCTAGCCTCTGGACCAGAGGTCAGAGACAAGGCTTAACATCTTATGCTTATTCCAGAAGGAAGACAAAACTTCATGAGAAAGAATGAACCACAAAGGATTTTCTCCTCCCTTCTACAGCTTTTTCCCCTATGAAAATAGACACTATAGATATTAAACCCCTTGCAGAATGCATATTCTACACTGATGTCTTTGGCACACGTCATAGTCAAGATTTTAGGTACATAATAATACCAAGGCATGTCATTTTACCCCCATCCAATACATGAAGACAAAAGAGAAAGTGAAATAGGTAGCGTCTGCAAAAACATCCTTCACCGAAGCTTTCCAAAACAAGCTTTAAATTCTAAATGAAGAACATAGCCTTCTTATATCCCTCTGAGAAAGTTACAAGAAGCTGGAAGAAAAGAAATTTAGAATTGATTGTTCATTTTATAAATAACCCTGCAAAATTTAACAGCAGCTACAGAACCACAGTAAAACCTGCAGACACTTGAATATATCTAAACAGATAGCAAGCCACAGCCTCTACCTAAAGGAGCCTTCTCCAAGAGATTTTTCAATTGCTTTCTCCTCTAAAGTTTCCTCAAACAATAGAATTCGATTTAAACAATTTAAAACTCTTTACAGACTATTTGTTCTGTAATACAGCTATAACCCAAACAAATAATTATTCAGCAGTGAGAAACAACTGGTTTATTACTTAAATGGTTATTTCAATTGAATGCCACCAATGCAGGTGGTACGTAAGAAGTGTCTAATATTTTCATCTATATTCCAGTATGCTCCAAACCTAATCTTATCTACAGAACTATGTCATAATGGATAGGATACTAGACCTTTACAACAAAAGCATTCCAAACACTTGTGAACAAATATAAATATAAAACAGATATAAAAGTGAAAGGTATCATAGAGCAGTCAATGAATTCAAAGTCAAATCCTCTACCAGTCTAAATGAAGATAAGCTTGATGCTTCTTTGAAATAAAAGGAATCAATTTCAGACTTGCAAATCAAGTTGTTTTTCTAGTGATTACATGCAATTTTGCACAGAGGGTGTCAGTTTCCATTCCACAGCTTAAGAGCAGCAGTTTACTAGTCTCAGCAACAACAATTTGTCTCCATTTTTGAAAGTAATACTTGAAAAAAGGAAGTTCAAACACAGGTGGCCAGCTGATCGCACCTTCAACAGATCTATACTTATAGAGACAAACAGAACCTGACCTAGAAAGTCAGCACTTTAGCCAGCACGCTAGATTTTTGCCATGATTCTGCCACGGAATGTCATATTAGAAGTCTACTCACATTTTCATAGTCCTTCATGGTCCGAGCTCTGGTTGGTGAGACTGTATCTTCTGCCGCATCTGGTAACACTAGGCATTTGAGAAGACAGAATAGATTCAGACAGAGGAATCTAAGCTAGGCTTCAACTTGGAAGCAGCAAAGGCTTATTGTAATCTAAACACAATAAAAATACAACACCTTTGGGGAAAGGAGGCAGGAATTTTTTGCCCTTTCTTTACTTTGTGTGTTAGCAGTACTACATAGTGTCTAGATTTCTCTCTGATCACAATAACCTGGCTATCAAATAAACACCCAAATTCCAACATCATCCTTTTAACCCAAGAGACACACTGAAATTAAGCCATACAAGGTTCAGTTTAGAAACAAGTCAACAGAGCAACTCCAAGGGACTCCCATTTTAGAATGAAGTCTCAATAAACTATTAGAAAGTAGTTCAAATCATTCAGTATCTTAGTGGCCACAGGACAGGCCTCCACCTTAGAGTCAGGGAAACCATAGACAAAGGAAGTTACCAGTATCTACGTTCATAGAATGTAATCCCTTCTCAATATATACGTACTAAAACTTCTGTTTGCATACATATTCTGCAACAGCTACATTTAATAATACATAACTATTCCCATTCAAAATTTCCGTGAGAGTAAGCTTAAAATAACTAGGTTGCATGAACACGTTGTATTCACATTTTAAAATACAAAGAAGGTGAGGTCTCAGACTGACCCTCATTCTAATGAAAAGAAAATATTTTCTTTAAATTACATTCAAAATTGTTATGTGACAATGCAAATTAGTCTTTAAAATATGCCAAAGAATGTCATCAGATGGTTTCTAAATCTTTAAGTTCTAATGAATCTCACAGGACAGCATTCCTTGAGCACATGCAGAATATAGTCACACTATGTTGCAGCCTGGGTATGTTTCTTTTATTTAGTTGCTTTCATGAACAAATGGGTCTTCCTGAGAAACATATCCAAGTCGCCCCCTAGTCTGTACTACCTACTTCTTCTAGACAAAGAAGTCTGCAAAGTTATTTGCTGAATAAATGCATAAATAAAAAGAAATCAAAGACATACACCTCACAAATTCACATAACAGAACACAGTGCAGTTAAACAGACTAATAGTAGCTTTCGGAATAATACCATTCAACCATTTTACTTTAAAATAACTGCTTCAAGTTATTTTTTCCCAGCCCTGAAGTAAGATGAACATAATTATATGGTCGGCATATAGAAAAACAAACTGAATTACAGTCCCAATTTAACAAGGATCAGTAAATTAGATAGGGAGGCTTCTTGTTGAAAGAATAAGCAAAAAGCTAGGGTAATGGGCACTAGCTTAGCCATTTGGACAGAAAGTAAGCAACTCCATCCCAGCTGAATTGAAACTGGAATGCCTAATGACACATGGCATGCAGCTTCCCTAGGATTAGGCAGTATATGAAAAAAGCAATATTGCCTTACTGGACATTTTAAGTATTGTACCAACACAAGCCACAAAACTGCTGATCATCTTACAAGATTCACAGACTTAATGACCACAGACAACATGCTGTACAACAGCAATTGCAGCAGCTGCTGGCATTTCATAATCTTAAAAAAAAAAAAAAAAAAAAAAACCAAAAAAACACAACTTACAGAAAGCTGCCTCACTTAAGAGATACTTTCCACCCTTTTTTAAAGCAAGATTTATTAGAACAATTACAGATCTGAACCTCCTGTTCAGAGCATCAGCATTTTATTAATCCATGACATTTTTCCCCCAGATGGGACAGTGCGTTTGATTCTTTTCACTTGCAGAGCGTTTCACTTTGAAGACCACAGCTGCAACATTCGGGGGTTCACAAAACAACGAGCAACTCAGAGAAGGCAAGTTGCGGGAAGGCGCTTTTTCTAGAAACACGGCAGGAGCCTTGCGCTGCAATGAAGTTGCTGGCCAAGGTCTTCGTGCCCCCGAGCACGACAGCCCCCGGCCCCGCGCCCCGCCTGAAGGCGCTCGCCCTCCGGCCTTACCTTCGCCGCCGGCCGGGCCAGGCTGGGGGTCACCTCGGGAGACGTCTGGCAGCTGGGAGACGCTGACGCTGGGGAAGGGGAGGGCATCACTGAGGAGCGGGAAGCCGAGGAGAGCGGCCGCCGCCGCGGTCTCAGCAGGGGAGCGGCGGGCTGGCGCCTCACCTCAGCGCCCGCGGCGACCCCCCGGCCGCCATCCCCGCCGCGCCCTCGGGCCCTGCCCGCCTACCTGCCCTCCAGCGCCACGGGCAGCGTGGGGTCCTCCCCCGGCAGCGAGTCCATGGCGGCGGCGGCGCGAGCCCCGCGGACGGCCGCTGTCGCTGGCGGGGGCTGCGGCTCTTTTGTGCGCGGCTTTGGCGGCTCCGTTGGAATTCAAACGGCCGCAACCGCTTCCGCCATCTTTACGTCGACGGAGATGAAGCCGCTGAAGCCACCGCGGCGGAGCGCGCAGCGCGGGCACAATGGAACCTGAGGCGGCGCCGCCATGTTTGCTACGGGCACCGGCCGAGGCCGCGCGGGCAGGCGCCATGCTGGCTGAGGGCAAAGCGGGGCAGAGGACCGTGGCAACTGCCAGCGAGGCAAAGAGGGAGAAAAACGGTCGGGCGCCATCTTGAGTGAGGGAAGCAGCAGCGCCGTCGCGGGCCGCCATCTTTTTCAAAGCAAGACAGGGAGGAGACGGGCAGCTGCCATCTTTGCTGAGGGCAGCCCGGGCGCGCCCCTGGGGCCGGGCGGAGGGCGCTGAGGGTGCGGAGAGAGGGGCGGCGTTCCCAGCGGGGTTGAGCGGCTCTCGCGGTGCATGAAGACCCTGAGTGTCCGTTGTGCACTGCCTGGGCAGCGCCTGAGGTTTTCACGAAGGCTCTCAGAGCTGCGCACAGGGCAGCAGCGTTGGCGCGTCCCCCTGCTGCTCCCCTTCCCTCCGCGTCAGGAGGCGGCTGCCCGGCGCGGTGGGGTCAGCAGCGCTGCCAGCCTCCCTGCCGCGGGCGTCACGAGGCCTCGACCCTGCCAGCACGACCCCGGCTTGGGCAAGCGCCTCCCGCCCCAGAGCACTGCGGCCCTCGCGTCGCCCCCGGCTCTGAGGGGGGGACTGAGCTCGAGGGGACGAGGGACAGAGCTGCCTGGGGGCAGTGGCCTGGGTGACAGTGAGGGAAACTGGCCTCCCCACCTTCCCCTGGAGCGGTTCTAGGCCCTGTTCCCAAACCGAGGAGTTTGGGAAGAGGCTTTTGTCGGGCTCTGGTGGGCCCCAGGCTCCTGCCAGGCCAGGCGGAGCCACTCGAGCTAATTGTTTCCATGTCCTCGACTGGGGCCCAGCCAACGTCAGCCCCTGGGAAGCACGGGCAGAGGGAAGGAAGGGGGGAACGAGCAAAGGGGTGGAAGGAAGGGGACTGGGGCTCGTCCAAGGGGTGCGGGGGGTGGCAAGCCAGCACCAAGGCAGGAGCAGGACAGATCCCTTCCCCAGGAGCCCACTCACATCGGAGTGCAGAGCGCTGATGCAGGATCGGACCCCGTTGTGTCCCCTAGGGAGAGAAGAACAAAACCCACCGTCAGTCTGTGAGAGATCCCCCACCACAGCATGGTGCTCAGGATCCCTCGCTGCAGGGACTCCGGGACACGGTCTGTCCCAGCCAGGGGATGCAGCTCCTGCGCCCTAACTCTGCACATCCAAGGTGCGTGTATGGAAATCCAACCCCAGGCGGTGCGCGCTGCGGGCTCCTCTGGGCCTGCAGTGGTCTCGCTGACAAGTGAGGGATGATAGATAAGGTGGGGAGAGGCAAATGGACACCACTAGCTGCTATTTAATGCAAGAGAGGTGTACAAGTCAGTGGAAATAGCAAAGATGGCCAAGATACACATCAAAAGTAGAATAGAAAACCAATCATTATTGCAACATAGCTGCAAGTGGAGTAAGATAGTGCTTGTCAGAGGTGAAAATATAGACGTAAGAAAGCATCTCAGTTAAAAGAAGTGAGGTTATTTTTACTTTTTTAAAAGATAAGGCTTTATTAGAAGTGTAAGCCAATCAAGTGGATGCACTAAGAAATAAGAGAGATCAGAGAACTCATCAATACTAAATGAAGTCACATTTCTAAAGAGTGGAAAGAAAGAGGTAAAGCAAATATTGGGAGATATGTATGAAAAAACAAAGAAAGGTGCCAAGAGATTAACAGAAGCACTACTGATTAGTAAAATAAATGCTGTAAAGCAGTAATCCGGATTTCATTAATATTAAAGGCTAAGAAAAAATGCTTTAGTTTCAAATTCTATTCACTATTATTTTTAACTGGCAAGGGTAAAAATCAAAGCAACCAACTGTTGGCATAATTTGTCAAGTATTGAAGCAGTTTGATCAGTAAAAATAGAAATATGCCACAACTGTTGCAACACTCCCACTTTTTTCAAAAGAAAATGCAATTATTTTCCCATGTTGACATTTGAACATTTCAGAACACTGACATTCAAAAATGCTAGATTAAATACTGCCATCATTTCTCCAATTTTTTCATGTGCCCTAATGCATATTACTATCTCTGACCTTTCATTTAGTGGAGAGTACTTTCTGTCAGTCACTAGCATATGGCAACATGCCCCTAATGTGGTATGAGCTGTAACTGCACAGAACAAGTAGGTGGAGCACCAAACCCAGGGTTTGCTTTGCTTTTCAAAATGTGGTACACATCCCCATCTTTTTAATTCATTATTTGAAACTCTGTGCAGGATCGAAATACTCTTCTGCAGTATTTACAACCCAAACGCCGGGGCATTGTGCCTGGTAGTTGTGGGTCAGAGAATACAGCCAATATTCAGCAAAAAGGAAATGTATTCTTCTGCTTCTGCCAGGCCAGCCGAATACAGAGCAGGAAAATCCACACTACTACTACCACCTCCCACCACTCTGAGCATTAATAATAGGTAAGTACGTGCTTTCAGTTTCTTATTCTCAGGGTTACCGGTAACATAAAGAAGCTTCATTTCAGAGGGAGACAATTGCCTGGCTCACACATGCAGGATTGACCAGGTGTTTAAGCGTTAGATCCAGTTTCCCTTTCAGGACTGAGTGTGTCAGATTTCATTCACAGTCGTTGTCTGGGATATCTCAAGGGAGTTCTTACCTCGCCAAGAAATAGGCCACTGATAAGGGCTGGCCTGTGACCATGGACCGAGGTAATTTTACAGCTTTGTTATTCCAAATTGTCATATTGTCCTGTTAACTCCATTCTCTCCACGTACCTGCAACATGGCTCTAATCTTTATTCAAAAGAGATGAAGGTTGGAGACCTATAAAATGCCACAGATTGGTGGCAGCAGGCATTAGGCTGTGGTTTGCAACCACTAGATACGTACGGTCACTGTGGGCTTCCCGGCCCTACTTCTGTCTCTCAATTAGATGTGTGCAAGTGCAGAATGGAGCAGCTGGTAGTGCCCCAAACTGAAAGGAAATGCCAGGCACTACTTAGTACAGCTAAGCTCTTCATCTCTTCTCCTGTCTAGTTGGACATGCCTGATGCTTTGCATCTGGGGCCTCACCATAAGAGATGCTCAGTCCCTTCAACTTCCCTATGGCCTTTGACAGACATTTGTCACCTCGTGTGACTGAGTCCCTTTCTGCAGCGGCCTCACCTTCTGCCGAGCTGAAATTAAGTTTCCAAAATCAGGTCTGCCATATGGCGCCAGGGTCTGATCAGCCAGTCTGAGACGGAAGCTTGTGACTTCACATGTTTACAAAGGAGACCTTAAAATGAGTTACAGTCCACTTAGTGAAAGGAGGATACCAGTTCATTATTGGTTAATGTTACTGTAAGGTATTACATATTTGATGCATGCCATTAAATCAGCATCAGGCAACCATAAGTACACGGCAAATTATCTACTATATGCTATGGGCCGGCCCAGCATCTCCATGTCTCTGCAGAGCCACGCAGCATGTCCCAATGTGTTACCTAAAGGAAAGCAGCCGGACCCTCACCGTGGAGTTCATCGCTTTGTGAAATGGCTGTCTGGTGGACCAAAGGCTATACGTGTGTTTATATATATATATATATATATATATATATATATATATATATATATATATACACACACACACACACACACACACACATACATGTGTTTGTGTGTGTATATACATATATAAACCACACATATATGGGTAAACTACACATACATATACACACATATGATTGAAAACTTCCATGTCCTACCACACAGGCCAGTGTTTTAAAACCTGCAGCAGCACCATGGAGCTGTGAAGGGCCGGAAGGGTAGGGAAACATACTGTTTTGAAGCAGTTAACAACTTGCCTTCTGATAATCAGATTAGTGTTGTTTAACCTTATCTTAATTAGTAATATATTTGGGAAGATTATGCTAAATCCATGTACCAGCAAGCCATATTGGAATGGCTCTTTACAAGGCAGTCTGAGATCCTTACCACATCAGGGACAAAATACTAGAGGGGGCCTAGGAAAGAAATACCTGTGGTGTGTGCAGTGGTATGGACGAGCTGACCGCAAGCTCCCAGGGAGGGGGATGGAAGTCTGCTGCCTGCTCCCCTGGGGCTGGAGCGTGATGGTGGCACTGGGAAGACGGCGCTCAGTCTGCTGAGCCTAGGTCCTCCTTGCCGTCCTGTTTCCTGTTCTCTAGTCCCTACACTGGGGACCTGATTCAGCAACCGCCTGCTCCTGTTACGCTTCAGAGCAAAATTCCTCCTAACTGAAGTGATATATTATCAAACTGCTCTGCTAATGCAAATCAGGTCTCAAAAAGCCCCTGGAATTTCACTTGTGTGGCCCTTGCTTTTGCAAAATGCTTAGTTTTAGCACCTGCTTTATTTATGCTGACTTACCTCTAAGTGCTTTGCTTAATAGGAGCCAAAAGAGTTACACATAACATTCAGCAGGAAAGACAAACCTTAGTGCTTGGAATTTCCTTCTGCACCAAGAATTCAAATCGATTTCTTAACCCCGACGAGTGAAAAAGAAATGCAAGTTTTTCAGAAGCCCTTTTGCAGATGTTACCAGAACTTTCAAAATGACTGATGCCACAGATATGGATTTCAGAGTATCCGATGAACATAAATTTCCTTTGAAAGACCAGTTGTGGTCGTGAACAAAAATACAATACAATATTCCTTTCCACTTTCTAGCTTTGCTCTGTAGGTTTTGTTTTTAATGATTGCATACATCTCTGACAAAATATGTCTATGTGAATATTACACACAATAATGGGAAAATACCCAGTGACTGTCTTAGCTACCAAACATACTAATAAAACTAGCTGAAAGCTGGAATGGTTAATAAGCAGACACAAGAGATCATAGGGCTCATTTCTGAGATGGATTATCTGACACAGAATGTCAGCTGTACTAATGAATATCTGATGTTAAAAAACATTTTTAGGCCATGGTTCTCATCTCACGTACATAGGTATAATGAGGGGATAATTCTCTTGGAACAAATGTCATTACTGCGATGCGATCAGATTCAATGCATTAGGTCTCAATCCAGCTCTGATCACTATCAATGCAAAGACTTCTACTGAACTTTAATGAACAAAAAACAAACACAAAAATCCATGTGGCATAGATACAAATTATATACATTTATTTTTATTCATTTTAAATAACATTCTTCTGTATAAATTCTGACATATATTCAAATCATACACTTTTTTTTTAGAAATGCATTTGTAGGCATAGCATATGCTTTGGAGACGCCTTATTTGGATGTATAGTAAGACTGATGGGTTTCAATTGGGAGCAAGTACGATTTTAAGGCCCACATTTTTCTTATTTTAATCTATTCCTCTGACACATAAATAGCAGAGGCCCATGGGAGCTCATTTTAAAACTTTACTTTGAAGGAGAAATGTATTTTTAGGATTCAATTTTATATCCTTTATTTAAAGGAGACTGCAGAAACTTTCTGCCACATATACATTGCATGTAACATTTGGGATAAAAATGCTGTATATCAGTGGTTAACTGGCCCAGGATGCCCGAAGGATGCTGAACACATCCCTTCCTATTTCATATATAGCTTCCAATGTGCTAAGTTTGTTCAGCCTGATCCAAGGGAATTACCATTCCAATGGATGACATCTCACGACAACACCCCAGGGCCAGTGCTCCACGCAGTTATTTAGAGCTAGTGGTTCATAAGATTTAAACTCATCTATTCACATTAACCCAATCATATTTTTGCATGTCTGCTGCACTTTGTGCTTACCAAATGCTCTCCTTAGTTGTGAGCCAGCCAGGCTGCCCCATGCCTTTGCCCCATTGTTTTTTGCCCTTTATCCATTATCTTCTTGCCTTCACTTATTTGACTGTGGAACTTAACTAACCCATCCAGACCAGCTGGGTCTGCACAGCTCCCATGACCCTAAGGATCATGCCTTGCAAGCTAGTTTCCCACCCTCACCCAGCCCTAACCTGCCTTATCAAACCTTCTCTATGCTCTACAGCTCCGGTGCCCTGCCACTGAGTGCCTTACCCCAGCACAGCCACATTGCTCCAGCCAGACAGCAGTAGGCCCTTTCAGAGGGTGATGTGTGGTGGCCCTTTCAGGAAAGCCACGTGTATCGGTATTGCCGCATCAGCCCTACGAGTGACCTAGGTGTCTTCCCCTTCTCTTGACAGTTTCTGAGTTGGGCCCCAGTGGAGCTCTGCAAGTCTGCTTCCAGTTTACCTGTGCGTACTCCAGCCTGGCATGGGCAAACCTCAGCATCTGGGAAGCTTCACGACAAGTTATATAACACATGGCAGGTCAGTGGGCCTGGTGGAACAGCCACAGCCTTTGCTACCCTGGCTCCACAGCCCGTCAAAGTGTGATGCTAGCCTAAGCCGATCAGGAGATGTAACTAGCTCAGCTTCTTCCTCACTTCCTGCGATGCCCGGGAGATGGCTGCATGATCGATGGAAGGAGCAAGCAGAGTTTAATCTCAGATCACCAGACAAGGTCAAACATGCAGCTGTTTATCCTTTCTTTGCCAAGGCATTCATCTCCTTTTGCAAGTGTTCTTTAAGCAAAAGGCCTGGTTGGCTGGAGATGCTTGTGCTTTTCTGGCTGAGTCATTTTGCCATCTGAGAAGGATTGTGCCAGTGCAATATCTTTGCAATAGCTCCAGTGCCCGCTAAAGAACATCCTGCACTTTCCTGTGCTGTGAGGATCAGGGCAGTCTGGGCACCTGGGCCTGTCCAAGCTTTCCATCATTGATATCTTCATCCAGATGTGCAACCAGCTGACAACAGCATGGCCTTATCACCTTCCCTTGCAGACTGACTGTAAGGCATCCTGGCCTCCTCCTCTTTTCAAATCCAGGGCTCAAACATGAAACATTTACAATAATTTGGTGGTTACAGCTCAGAAGCAGCCCAGATGCGAGAACATCCCTTTCTGAACTCATGCTGCAGTTTTGCAGAGTCAGCGTTTCTGCAGTGAGAGAAGCCAAGCCTATTCCCGTTACAAAGTAGCCTACAGTCTTTCAAAAATTTGAGGAAGTGTATTGTTGCAGAGATGAAAAGCCCTACTAAAGTATTTTGGAAACAGAGTGAACAATCTGTCCTTCACTTTTCCCACTAGCATTATCCCCTGAAGCTAAGAGTTTCTAAATTACCCTTCCTTGCCCCATGAAGGGACCCAGTGCACATGTATCACTAAACGAGCACTGCCGAACAATTACAATTTTTAGGAAATCCTCTACATTGTCATCAGTCTGCTCTTTGAAAGCTTGATGAGTAACTCAAGGAATAGCAATATCCCAGTTCTCTCCCCATTCTCTCCTCCATTCCTCCCCCATTTTATAACTAAAACCAACATTGCTCTGAATGACTTCAACCCAATTAATTACCTACAACCATGGGACCATACCATGGGACCAACCCAGGCCCATAGCAAGCAATGAGAGTGTTTCCATTGGGTCTAATAGCATGTGGCTCAGGCCTATATGCAGTATCACATCCTGCTCTCACCGTCTCCCTTGCCCCTTCTCGGCTGTTTTCTTTCTTACTTGCTGTGCCTCATCTTTAAATCAGGCAGCAACTTCTCTGAGGCAGAATTAGTATCTTTTGCATGTGTTTACAGCACTTACTCCCCTTTCCCCAAAAGTCTCCAATCTTAAGAAATGCCTCCACGCAGCATTGGAAAGCAAATAAATAATCGCCACATTCTTCCTACTGTTTCTCATCTTCCACTTGAGAAATATTTATTGTGCCTGGCTCTGAGGATGCATCAGTCAGCTCCTGCTGACCTTTAGCAGGTACTTCATTTATCCTCAGCGTTAATTGCTTGCAAAGCACCAACACATACAGCAACACAGCTTTAGTTCTGAGGTTGGTCATAAGTTAGGCAAAGTATTTGTTTCACACCCTGCTTAAGTGCAATGGTATAATTTTCATGGGACGGACTCTGAGACTGTGCCGCGCTGGTGGCTCCCCAGCACGGGGAGGGCACAGCACCCGCCTCGAGGCCCCACGCAGGTGCCAGGGGCACCCTCCCTTGTGCTGTGCTGCCTTTAGTTGTTCTCCCTTTGCTAACAGTCCTCCAGCCTGACAAAAGTCAGGGGATTTCATAAAACCTATAGCCCCCCTTATGGTTTTTTGACAGCTGATTTCCCCTCACGCTGTCTTGTGCTACATGAACTTTTAAGCATGAATTTCCTGACAGCATCCACGCACTTTTAGCTTTTAAGCTTAGAAATCTGAAAGCGCAGATTGGCTCCTGCAAGCTGTGCTCTGAAACCCCAGTTCCACCGAAATGCAGGGGATTTTTGCCTTTGCAAAATTTTTGCCTCCAAGGGAGGCCACGAGGCCACACTCAGCCCTCCGGCAAGTCTCCCCGTCACCATGTAAGTGCAGAAGAGATGGCAATGACATTCACTCGTGTCAGGAGCAGCCACTTCAGAAAGGCCTGGGCATCAAGATCAAGACCTCAATAATAATGCATTTATGACAGCATATTTGCATCTTTAAGATTTAAAAGCAAACAGCAGAACAGTACATCCGATTGTTGGACACCTACTAGGGCCTCGTCATGGCGAGGCTGGCTATTTACTGTGTATTTAAAGGAACGGGGAAAATTGACAGATGCAAGTAGGGAGCACTCACATTTTCTCTAAAAAAGAAAATTATTCAGCAACACGAGAAGAAAAGCTTCAAGCAGTGGGTGTTTGCCAGAGTCCCAGCTCCAACAATATTGCCATCTAATTTACAGTATTTTAAACAATCCTCATTTTTTTCTTTTTAAACAACGCCACTAACCGCTGTACAATTAAAATCTAGATGATAAAATATGACTTGGAGAATAGGGAGTTGGAGGGGGTCATGATTTTGTTCTTGGGTTTTTTTGGTTGTTTGTCTTTTTTACAAATAATTACAAATACAATTCCAAGAAGATATATTACATTCTATATACAGAACACACCATTTCTATCAGGGTAGGATATTAAGCCTAGCTTTTATTTTTACATGGCAACCCTGAGATGTCTTGTCGTCTTCCCTTGCACAGAAACTATACAAGTTCATCAACCCCTACTAGAAAAAAAATGGATTTCTGTGTTTTAATAGCATCATCACCCTGTAAAAGTACTCAGAAAGGGAAAAGCATAGCCTCCTCCCTAACTCCATTATTTTCATGGTATTTTTTTTTCCTGTTTCCTATTTCAGTGGAAACTGATAACGGTGACTTTTGTTCAAGTGCGTAACTTACTCCTCTACTTGCCTCTTGGTGGTACAGTGAACAATGATCTCCCCCCCCCCCCCCCCTTTTTTTTCCTCCTCCTCCCTTTTCAAGCAAATTCATATCAGGAACTAATATGAAGTCTTTACAAAAGTCTATTTCCTGAAAATCCACTGTGAATTCACAAGCTACTTTTCAAAATAAAGGATGCAGGCATAAGTGTTAGGTTGGCTGGAAGTCAAGTAGCTTCTGATTAATCATGGGGTATTGCTTTCTCCACCCCACCACCTCTTCATAAAAAAATATATTTTAAGTTCAGCATAATTTTAAATCCTTAACAACAGTGAATTCTATGGATCTTTATGGAGAACAAGAAACTGAATGCATTTTACCACATTACCTGAAATTCAGATGTACTACACTTTTTTTTCTGTTCACCTGCAAGCTACAGCATGCCCAGCATAAGAGTATCTGAAGAGCAAATTCCTTTGCTTGGAGCCTTGGCACGGATCCTGATACCCCTTCAACAAGCCCTGCGATTTTTTTTAAGCCAACTTTGGAATAGCTGGATTGCTTCTTCTTTTAAGCTTTATAATTATGCATGGGAGTTGTCAGTGTTAGCTGTCCGTTCGGTGCAACTTCGTTCCCATCGTCTTCCAGCAGGCCTGACACATCGGCGTTGGGTATGCTGTCATGGTAACTGCTAAAACTGATGTTGTCCTCTTTGAGTTCAATGGTCCAAAAAGGAGCGTTAAGTTTTCTGTTTTGATACTCACGGTACATGTAGACAGCTCCCACAAAGCCCATTAGTAGGACAACAACTATGATGATAACTGTCAAAATAATTATGTTAAACTGAGTCCATGAAACATCTGCAAAAGCAGAAGTACTATTGTCAGAGGAACTTATAGGAAATATAGTCTGTGTAGTTGTTGGTGACAACGTACTGTTTATCACTGCAGTTGAAAATGATGTTGCTCTGCTGGCATTCGGAGCAGAGGTTATAAACTCTGTTGTTCCTGGGCCAAGAGTGACTTCTACAAAATAAACAAACAAACAAAAATCATGATCAATAAAAAATACAATTAGCTGGAACCAAACAGAAATATGGGATTTGGCATTTATATCTCAGTTGTTATGGAAATTCAGCCTACACTGTTAAAGGTAGATTTTTTTCAAAATAGTTTTAAAAAAGTAGCAATTTTTTTTCAAGATAATTCTGCATGCTAAGTGCTCGCTGACTGCAGAGTTCCTGTGAAAACATAGTGATGGATAGGCAAGTGTATTATCCAAAATCTAGTGATAGATGGATAGGTGCACTAGCCAAGGCTCAGAGATGGGTACATAAGCTCCTGATGAATGCAAGTCACCCAGTCCAGCTCCTATTCAGTACGTGAAAACTGGGCTTCCCGAGCTCAGCAGAAGTTTGGACTTTGAGTCTAACAAAGCTAGAGCTTCACTTGTCTACATGAGCTGCACAGTCAGGCCAGGAGAGTACCGCGACACCAGGAGCTTACACCCTTCACACTACAGTAGACATAGGATTTACAGTCACAACAGGGGATTGTTTCTACCTTACCTATACAAGATGATCAGAAGCCAAGTTACAAACAATGAACCATTAGCATTCTGCCATCACAGTGTTTATTACTGGCTCTCAATATTTACACTGCTGTAGAAAGAAGGGCAAAATAATCTCAGTTCTGCTTTTGAATGAAGTCACGCACAAAACCCACAGAAACGCCAAGTCAGTATAACCAGAGGCAGAAGGTAGCTGACTCACAGCAAAAAAGATCATGGTTGTTCTTTCTCATGGAACATTTGAAAACAGCAGAAGCTAGATTGGATCCTGTTTTGGTTTCAGCCCATGGCACGCGTCCACACACAAGGGACGAGAACATCGGAATTGCCAGACTGCATCACCAGCTCTATCTTCTTCAGCAACCTGTTCCCCACCACAGGATAGCCAAGAACCTCCCTCTCTTCCAGCAGATATAGGAAAACTCCTATCTCAGATCTAGGAGTCAGCAGCTAGTTAACCCATGGGATCCCATATGCTTCCAAAGCATCATTATGTGACTTTTAATACTCTTTATCAGTGCAAAATGACTAACCCTTCTTCAAACCTGTTGAGCTCTAGGCCTCAGAAAGCTCAACATTTTCGAATATGCACTTACAATACAGTGTTTTCTTTACAGGAATAACCTGATCTAATTTAGATTCTCAATTTAATGCAGCAGGAGCCCTCTAGAAGTTGAATCCACAATCAACCAATGTGTATTTGACACCCATTGCTCCACACAACACTCTATACCGTGTTTCCCACTCTCTTCCATTTCTCATTCTGCTATCAGAAATGCACCTTCATTTCAGACCCACCTACAGCTGTAGCAGTTACAGTTGATGGTGCCATGCTGTATCGATCCAGCTCTCCTGGAGAGAACTTCTGTTAATTACGACCAAAGAAGAGGGTCACTTCTGAAGGACTTATTTTGCAGAGTTGCATCTCCCCTGGCAACAGGATCTGTGAATATTCAGCATGCCTCTTGCCACAGACCCTCGGGGGAACTCACACAGGTTAGCTTTGGGCTGTCGGGTTCCCGGTTCAGGCAATGGAGAAAGCAACTCCTCTGGAGGAGGCGTCACACACCTAATTAAGGCTCCTGCTCTAAGTCCCTCCCTGGAGCAACTTCTCTTTTCTCTGCATGTCCTGAATTAGGTTGATAAGGATACTCAGGATGCTGAGTGCCAGAAGGCATTTCTCTGTGGGATAACAGGCAGAATTTAACAGTAGGAAGCAACGTGACAGGAGCAAGAGATTCCTGCATATCACTCTTGGAGAAGGGCATAAGGAATTCAGTCACTCTTTCCAAATTCCTTCATCAGTACTGAATTCCTGGCAAACCCTACCAGTAGCTATAATTAGAAAAAAAAAGAACAGAGACAATGCCTGATTCACCAGCAAGGAAACAGGACTTTTCTGGGTTTTATTTATGAGTCAGCATCAGCAAAGTTCTGGCAAGGGGAACAAGGGTGAAAACATTTCCTGAAATGGAGCATAGCGTCATGGGGAACCAGTGCCGCATCCTGACAGCGGACCATCGCTTTTGTGCCGTGATACAACGATGCCTATTGCTACTCACCAGGGCTCTGCCAGCCCTCCAGATGTCCCACAACAGCTCCTTGAGTGCAGCAGCTGTTCCTTCAATGGCCTGATTTGGCAGCTTTGACATGAGCCTCATCTCCAGCTGCTTGATTAAACCCGAGTCTCTGCATCACTTCCTATATCTCATGTAACAAACAAGCACTGGTAGGAGCCATGCTACCTCCAGCAGCCCACACAGCAGCACTCGGGGAAGGCTGCAAAGCTCTGCTGGGTGGCACAGTGCCACCCTGCAACACTGAGTCCATCTCTGTTATGCCTCAGCGTTGAAGTGGGAATACCATCCAACCAGGGTCAAAAACACTGACTTTGGTCATCCTGCATGTCTATTGAATACTCTGTCAACCAGCCTTGAAAGCATCAAAATCTTGGTCAGCTTTGACCTCGAACAGCCCCTGTGGGTACTTGAGGTTGGCTTTAACTTTGCCTGGACTATAGAAAACATGCTGTTTTTTTATCAACTGCTACTACTTAATGGAGTTTTAAACCGTAACATTCCCATCTGCAGAGCTGGTAATGATCTCACTCTAGAAGCCACTCAAAACTAGGCTACTCAAATGCACTAGTGGTTTATGAAAATCTTAACCTAAAATTAGCTAATATAGTACATCAGCAACTCAATTTTTAGACAAACCACGTGTAAGAAACTGGAAAGAAATCTAAGTCTTTCTAATTGCTTAACAAGAAAGAAAAAGCAGGTGTCAAGGAAACAAGAAATCTAGAGGAGCACATGTCCTAGTCCCTGTGAAAGAGAGAGTCTTTTCCCATATCAGGAAGTGGCTATAACAATGTCATTAAAATGAAACAAGTGGTGAAAACTGCAAGCATACAAGCAAAGCTGTGCATATGAATTTCAATGGAGCAAGGTTGTATAGTTCTTTGCTCAAAGACAGCTGTGCAGAGGAGGTAATGGATCAGCCAAATCAAAAATGCCATTTCCAGCCCTGTAACTGTAAAGTTACAGCCAATGAGCATTCAACTTTTGTATTGATCATCTCCCTGCACAGAGAAGGACTCTGATTGTGCCTCCAGAGAGCAGCAGGGGAGTGAAAATCACATTAGCTCCTACTGGAAGACCTGAATTAAATCTCCGTTGGTGACAAGGATGAATTTGGGCCCAGATACTTTCCTGAACTCTGGGTTCTCTTACCTAATACATAGCAATGCCCACAATGTTTCTATGCATGCAGCTGGAGATCCACCTTGCAGAACAACTTCTGATAACCACTGAAGTGACAATGTAAGACTTATTTTCTATTTTCTCCCATTTTACTATGGGTCAGCCTGCTATACATTAGACTCTCTAAGTGTCAGAGCTAGCTTGCATCTGAGAATCCTACATGCCATGTCTCAGATGTGGCTTGGAGACTGATGAATGACCCCCAGAGCAGGTTCCGGTGCAGACTTGCTGCACGAGTTTGCATCTCACCTCTCTGAGCTTTGGCTTCCGCATTTAGAAAGCAAAAATGAGAATACCTAAGCTTGTTCCGAGTAGTTGGTTATTGCTTGCGCAGTATCAGGAATGACATACATTATTAAAAACATCCTTTCTAGAGACCTAGACAGCGCTATTGAATGGACTCGTCAATAAGTACAATCCACTGGGCACTAAGAGAACGAATATGTCAAGCAATAGAAATCTGAAAACCTAGATTTAAATTTATAGCAAATACTTTTTTTTTCAGCTCATTCCCCAGAGTTGTCTGCCACAGTTTAGGAAGCAGGGTAGTTACCAAGCTGACTCTCAACAACAGATTTCAAGGCCAGAAGGCACCAACATGTCATTATGGTCTGGTTTTGCTTCCTGTACCACAGGCCAAATGAATATAAAACCTGTAGGTGCCAACATGAAAAAGTTCTCCAAAAGAAAGGACGTTTCCCAGGTACTTTCCCATCTAAAGACAGTGGAGATTTCTTTGCAGTGCACTGTCTTGACCTGTATAAGAAACTGTCTGTCAAGAGGTATTCGCCAAGGGCAAACAGCATGTTAGAAGTATCGCTGCTGCTCATTTCAATGTAGGCCACGCTCAGCTTCTGGTAACAGAAGACAAAGCTTTACAAGTATAAGAAATTGCCTACGGGGAAGTCTTTCCTGAGCACCATCTTGAACTGGCCCTTTCAGAGGACTAAGTCTCTCTATTTACCTTGGCAGAATTTAAAGCTGCTTCACCTTCAGCTGCAAAATACCCCTCAAACAATTAACCGTATTCCTTCCCCAGCCTCCAGGCAGCTTGTGCCCATCTGATCTGCACAGCAAGCTCTGACACCGGTTTGAAGAGCGTTTTACCTTTCTTGGTGCAGTTGGCTCCCTCGGGGTCCCTGCTGTAGCCCTCCTGGCACTCCTCGCAATGAAAGCCGGCAGTGTGGTACAGGCAGCCGATGCACTCCCCGCTGTCCGGCTCGCACACCCTGGGTGACTGGGCCGGGTCCACGTTCCCATTGCATTTACATCTCACGCAGATGCTGTCGGAGTTGTAGTAGCCATTGTCGCACTGGTTGCAGTTGGGGCCCTTGTATCCAGCTTTGCATTTGTCACACATTGGAGTAGTGTCACCGGGTCCTAAACAACACAGAAAACACAACGGGTACCTGCCACAGCCCCTCGCAGAGAAAAACCCGCCACAGGATTTGCTCTGTGGAGCCTGACCATAAGTCAGTATGACAGTCAGCCACCACAGGGTATTAATTAAGCTAAAAGATTAATCTAGAAGTATAGATTTTTTAACTGCAGTATTTTCCGTTTCGGGGGGAGGGGGGGGAAGGTTTGGAGGTTTCTAATTCCTCGTACCAGCATCACAGAGCATGCTTGGCACGTTGCTAGTCAAGCGGATTAGTACTCCAGAACATTTCCATCTCAAACAGCCAATTTCGGCAAACAGCTGGAACTATATCAGGGATGTCAGCAACCTACAAAAACTTTATGGACTATATGAAGCCAGAGGAGGCTCAATTGCAAAACTCACTGAGGGATTATCAAGAAAAAAGAAAAAAACCTTACATGTGTTTATTCCAGATACAATTTCTCCTCTTGGTTATATCAAAATATAGCTGGGAGATGGGATGGATCCATGTTTTAGTCCTGCGCAGTTGTTCAGAGCAGGCCTCAGAGGCATGAAAGGCTACATGGAGCTGTGGGGCATCTCCTGAATCTCCTGGTTGCCACAAGTCCAGCCGGGCTGCCTGCAGCCCAGCATTTGCCTTTGCAAAACTTTTGCAGAGGTGACAGATCTGCCTCGGCAAGCAGCCATGGCCTTTAGGCAGGCACTCTGCTGCTCTCCGCTGCATGGCTCCTCTCACCAGCACCAATGCAAGCACCAGTAAAACACTACAAATGCATTATATGCTCCTCGTGGCATGCGTTACTCCCAGTAAGATGCCCCAGTGCCCTTGAAAGGGAGATTCACAGACTGTGGATCAACTTACTAGGATGACCCACTCTGAATAGAATTTACTTTTGAAATACATTGAAGAGTTACTTTAATTAGGTCAAGAGTTAAACCCAAACAAAAGCCTTACTTATTTGGCAGGTGCCAGTAGATGCTACAGTTGAACACGGGCACTGACGGCAGGCCGGGCCGGGCTGGGCGCTGCTGTAGAAGCCTTCCTTGCACTGCTCGCAGTGCTCTCCCTTGGTGTTTTCCTGGCAATCCAGGCAGGTGCCTAGGGAAGGGGACACAGAGCACAAGCAGTCCATTCGGCAGCAGTAACTGGAGCAGAACATTTGCAACAAGAATACACCTGCGGTGCTCTCAATTAGCAGAGTTCACTGGTGATTTTGGATACCCCCCAGCTAAGACAATGCTGGCACAAGTCCTGGCCTCTTATGACCCTCTGATGGTCACTCCCCCCCAATCTCCCCATGCACACGTAACATGAAAAAGTAGGCAGTCCCAGCAGCAATACCCACAGTTCATCACTTTAAAGCGCAGCACAGGTAAACACATATTATCAACATTAAACTGTCCTCAAATAAAAGACCTCTAGTTTGTATTTGTGCTGGTGAAAGCAGATCCTGATTGCTTCGAATTCTCCGCCCAAAGAGAGTTCCCTCCAATTTATGCCTCTGCAACACTGACAGCGAGCAGGCAGGATGACGGACTGAACCCCACAAGGATCACCCTGGGTGCACGCAGGCGAGTCCTGGTTTCTCCTCTGCGTCCATCCTAGCAGCGCAGCGCGTGTCGCTGAAGCGGCTACCTCTGCTCCATTGCAGGGAGGCTTCCCACCACGCTATGCTGCAGCTTGGACCCCTCCGCCAGAGCAAGACTGAACAGTTTTCAAAATAAAGAGAAAACAGAGCTCCTTCCTAAAGGCAAACAACACAGTTTGGGGAATAGCTTATAACCACACTAGCACATGAGCAGTAGGAATACTTTGTCCCTTTTTGTGGGCAACCCACTCCCACACCACAGATCTAGTGTTCAGGGGGAAATAAATGTCACCATGCTGCTCTGGGGGCAGACGGCTCCATCCCACACAGTGTGGCTCCAGCTCCGCTACACCCATCACAGCAGAGACATTTGCTGCAGGCACAGGCCAGCAGCAATTACTGACCTTCCCAGAGAAGCAGAGGAGAAATGGGGGTTCACGTGAGCCACATCCCCTTCCCAGGGAAGCCCCTGAATCAGAAAATTGACGGGCTGTGTCTTAGCCGAGGCTGCGTCCTAATGGCCCTCTAAATTGCATTTTGATATTATTGTGAACAAAGAAAGAAAAAATCTTCCCCCGTTACAAAAACGCAGCCTCTACCAAAAGCTCATCCATCAAGAGGAACAGCCTGTAATTCAGCCGCCTTCTCGCCGAGGTGGCGGTGACCTGAGGGAAGCTTATTTGATTAAATCCCAAGCCCGAGACTCTGAAAAGGCAACAGCCACCTTACAACAAACCAGGGTGCCACAGAGCAGTTTATTTACTGCACATATAAGCCCAGAGAGGAGATTCACAGAGCTAAGCTGGCAGTGCTACAGAGCATGAAAGAGTCTCATATCAACATTAACCACACGTATAAAATCCTGAACTGGGTTAATGCTGAGACTGTTAAATAAACACGGCAGATTTTCTTCTTAATGCTGGAACAGGTTGAACACCAGGCACATCCAACACACTGCATAGCTCCCACTCATCTTTTCACAGCGGTAGCTCTGCAGCTGAACGAGCCTGGCACGTCCTCGCAGCCGACCCTCGCGCCAGCGGAAGAAAGAAAACCCTGGCGGCGGCGGCAGCTTTTGGGAAGCTGCTGGTTCCCCCGTGCGGAGGGTGACCGAGGACACGTGCATGGCTTCAGCTCCCACGCACCATTTGCCCTTCCCTCCACAGCCCGTCAGACACGAGCTGGTAGTTTTGGGACAGAGACGTCTGTGTTACAGGGAAAAATTATCTTCCAGCCTCCGTTTCTCAAATTGCAGCTACTTCACCGGGAGGCCCTAGACTGACCTATGCGGGGAGAGCCAACGTGCCTGCTCAGCACTAAGGGCCTCTTGAATCATGCTCTCAGGCATTAATGGCGGTATAAATCTGGAATCACACCTGCGCTTTTCCGTGCGGCCTTCATCAGTTCAGGATCAATGTCTCTGCCATCAGCAGAAATTGCTTGCATCTATCTACCCCAGCCCTGCAAAATGGCTGTTTCCAGTGAGTCAGCAAGTTGCTCGGCCATGCACAGCATGCTCCGGGCTTTAATCAGGTATCACTGTGGAAAGCCTTAATAATTAATAGCACTTCCCATCCCGATAATGCCCTCAGGAACGATGAAACCTCGTGGTACCCCAGCTAGGCAGACGCGACCGTGCTTACTGCACGGACACAACGCGGGGTACGAGAGTTGGAGGAAGCGCTACTGCCTGGGAAGCTCCTGGCTGCCCAATTTCCAGCCCAGTAATTTAAATGATTCCTCCCGGACAGAACTGCAGCTGAGGCCGTGCAGAGATGGTCACGAAGCCGCCAGAGGGAGCCCAAAGTACAGCACGAATGCGAAAAAGCCTTGAGAATTTGACAAAGAGTCGGTACAAACCTGGAGGGGTCACACACAGTGCAGCCTCTAGATCAGGCCGAGAGCCCTGTGCTACTTATTAGACATCAGATCTAATTTTTATTGACTGTTCTGTCTGTTGTCTTTTTGTTGTTGGTTTTTTTTCTTTCTTTTTCCTGGCAGCAACAAACCAGATGGAAGAAAAGGGTGGAGGGGAAGGAAAAAAAAGAGAAACGGGTTTTTCTCAAATCAACAGTAGGTCATTAACGGGGAAGGGGTTTGTTTTGCGATGCTGCAGGCAGTGCGGGATAGTCCCAGCAGAAGGGCTGCCTGAAGAACCCCATTGCGGAGGCAAGTTCTTGGCTGATATTTTATCAGGAGAGGGAGGAAGACTGAGGGAGGAAAGGGAAGAGCAGATTATCTTACACCTTCACAAAAACCCACACACCCAGCTCCAAATCAACCAAACAGTTGCTGTGTACATAGCTTTAGGCACAATCTTATCTCCTTTGATATTACTGGGAAATAAGCACATACTTTAAGTTCAGCACAAGAATAAATGCAATAACTGATCCTCGAGGAATGCAGTTTTGGTGTCTGCTGCTTCTCCAGATGTAGGCAGAAACGTGCCCTGCCAGGCAGGACCAGGGCGTTTGCTGAGCAAAATCTTCGCCGCGGCCCCCACTGCCATTGCTGCAAATGCACAGGCAGCGAGGGAGCACACGCTAGTGCAGAACTTGCCCAGAAATACCATATGTGATTAGCTCTGCCTCTTTTCCAGGCATGAAAATAACCTGCAAAATTTTTGAAATTATTACTTCTTTCTAAGCTCCTGGATAAAATATTATAGAATTGCATCTCACCCTCTAGGCTTTGATGAGAATTTGAATTTTAAATTGTGAGTTTTGTTGCTAAGTGGGGATGGGCCAAGGCAGTCACCTAACATTGCTCCTCTGGGGTTTCTGCCATCAGTGGAGATGGGAAAGCAATTTTATTTTCTCCCTACCTTCCAATGAGCTATTCAAGCACAGGCGCTTTGACATTTGCACTCCCTCAACATCTGTGTGAGCAAAAACCAGTCAAAGAAACGTTCAAGGAAACAAATGAGACAAATTCATAAAAAGTGGGGAATATAATGAGGGACTAGAGATTTTTCTCAGCATGGCTCATGTTCTCTGTGGCAGTAACAGTCACCTTACAGCTGCGTCAGTAGAGTATATGTTTCCAGGTAAACAGCAGTTAAAACAAAAGCTCCTTAAGAGCCGTGTTGTGTGTTTGTGCAAGGGCAGAGAACAATGGAGCGCTCATTTCCAAGAGCCACTGTAGGGCGAAGGCTCAGCACGGCTGCCTGGGAAGTCAGTAACGAAGCCTTCGCTGACTTTATTGAGAAGACGACTAGCTCCAGCCTTACCCTGCTTTTTATCTTAAGTTTTGAAGGTAAAGATCTGGAGCACTCAAGGCATAAAGATGTGGATAAACAGAGTGAGAGTGGAGGTCTGCTGAAGGAAAAGGGCAGAAACCCAGAGACGGGCGAAGTTTGCCCCCGCCAAGGTCACAAGCAGGGAGGTTGTTACCTGTTACCGCATTGCAGATTTGGGACCGGTTATTGCACTGGCACGGCTCGCAGGTGGTTTCGTTAAACCTGTAGTATCCATCACTGCACCGGTCACACTTCAGGTCTGTCACACCAACTTTACACTGGCATTTCCCATCTCTGCACAGAGAAAAAAGACACGATGAAATGGGAACGTGCTCTGCGGCATCCAAAGTAAAAACCTGCGGTCGCTGCTTCGGTCTCTCTCTGGGTGAGGGACCTCTGCGCAGAACCGTTTGCTGGGAGCGCGACATGAAACACCCGGGCAACGATTTCCAAAAAGTGACGGGGAACTGTGGGGGCAGAGCCGCTGTCCCTCAAAAACCAGTTGCCCTTTCAGCATCCCCAGCTGGGCACCAGAAAGCGTCAGTCGCTTTTGAAAGCCGTGGCCTGAAGCCATCCCCATCCTCTACCCCTTGGCACCTGCTCCCCACAGCCCTCTCCGGTTCCAGTTTCCGCCAGCGTCTGCGGTGGTCACAGGGCCCCCGCGATCGCCAGCCGGAGACGCAAAGGAGCACCCGCGTGGAGAACCACCTCCCTTCTGCCACGGCGCTGAGCGGCACCTCCCAGTTTTTTGGGTAAGCAGACGATTTCCAGCCTGCCACCTGCTTTCCCGGCTGGCCACGGCTCTCCCGAGAGCTGGCACAGCGGCTCAGGTGTCGCGGTCGGGTTTCGTCTTGGGGATGCTTTAGCCACCCGGTACTCCCTCTGCTCCCCTCCGCTTTGCTTCGATGGGTGTATTTAGCGCTTCCCACGCCGGCTCCTGGAAGAGGGGGCTGCCCGGCTGCTGCGGCCCCCCAGGCAAAGCCGCCTTGCTCCAGCCGATTTCTCCTACCCAGGAAGGGCAGGGAAAGACGGAGAGGGCTTTCCCTTCCCCAGCGGTTTCCACTACAGCTAACCACAGACGGCAGCCGAGTCTGCCTGCACCGAGGGTGGAGCTTGGCACTGTCCAAATCCTGTGTAGTCACGTTAGCGGACATGATCAAATACCAGGAGTCTCTAAAAAGCCAAGGATACCCTTGGCTTTCCATGCCAGCCTCCCTGCAGAGGCTTAGGAGCCTATCGCTTTCCTAAGGAGCTTTAAACACAAGCAGTATTTAGGCCTAATTCTCAGAGAAATCACAGGGACAGATAAAACACCCTTTCCCATCAACCTGACAACACTTCCCTAGAAAACATCCCGCTTTCCCCCCGGGCTGCCTAGCCTGGATGACTGACCAGCCAGGGGAGACCGTGGTGAGACAGACAGGGCAACTCATCCCAACAAGCACCCGCCACCCCAGCCTAACCTCACGCGCTTTAATTCAGTATTTCAGCGTTTGGTGTGCCCGCGACGAAGA
Source organism: Dromaius novaehollandiae (assembly GCF_036370855.1). NCBI lineage: Eukaryota > Metazoa > Chordata > Aves > Casuariiformes > Dromaiidae > Dromaius > Dromaius novaehollandiae. The sequence goes on from NC_088117.1 coordinate 7,043,427, forward strand.
CGATCCGTCACCCTGCGCCGCTCCTCCTGGGGAAGAGCAAGCGAGGCACCATTTGCTTCTAAAAGCCCCTGGAAAAATCTGTTGATTAAAACTAATAGAGGCTGAGGCTCCAAATGGCTCGATGCGCTGTTTATGTGCTGGTTTTAATTAAAATGCAGTAGTTTGCAATGTTTGGGGAAGAGATTGCTTCTGTTAAAAATTAACATAATTTAGTATTTCTGTTGTTCATTTGCTTGCCAGAGGAAGAGGAAATACTCAAAGGCACACCAAAATACAAAACTTCGCCCAAGAGGCTATACAATTAAATACATTCAGAATAAGAATTTCAGACATATTTTAAGGACCGATTACAAGAACGAGAAAGAAATATGATGTTTCATTGCTCTCCAGACCATTATCAGGAATTGCAGCAGGCAGACGCAGAATTTAAAGGGATGCTGTTAAGCAGCTCAATATGCTTGAATCTCAAAAAAGCTTTTCACAAGACCTAGCATTAATCAAAACGCTGTCACAGTGTTTAAAACTAGAGCAAACAAAAGTCGGTTTTTGTTTGCTCCTGACCACTACTGGCCAGCACTGAAAGACGGAGCAAGGGACAGATATTCCTGTAAGCAGGAGATGGACAGAGCTAAGAAGGGAAAAACAGCTAATCACGGCGTACTTGGAGCTGATGCTCTTAGGGAGAGTGGCTATTTCCAGAATGCAAACTTGGGGCACTACAAAAAGCCTCAGGTGAGGCATGCAATTCTGCCACAGCTAATATTTAGACTGAAAACATCTTTGGGGACTGTCCTAGGAGCAGGAGTTTACAGGAGCAGGCATTGAGGCTGTGCAGCCTTCACCCTCCCAGGATTCCTCCCTGGAGTCTGGGTGTCCCCTTTTAATCTTTCCTGTGCTCTCAATCAAGCCTTAATTTAAATGACACCCTCCTGCTCTTCCCGACTGGCATCCTTCCATCCAGACTCCCACTTTGTTTTTTTTTTTTTTTTTTTTTAAAAAAAAAAGAGGCTTATTTCCCCAGCGAGTCTGCTAGAATTCAAGGCAGCATTTTGGGGCAGCGTCCCTTGATTTTACTTGTTAGCTTTAAAATAACAGGAAAGAAAGCTATTAAAAAAAAAAAAAAAGAACGGTTTTGGAAAGTTTGGTTTTAATGCCTCTCAAGCAGACCTTTTCTCAACATGTTACATATGGCGCAGAGCCAAGTTCTGCATGTGCAAGAATTAAATCACTCAGCAAATATAAAGCTTTGCCTGTGGTCACTGCTTCCATAGAATAAAGCCCCCTTACAACATCCCTTTTCATAGCTCCAGTCCAGTAAAGACTGTCAGACACTTTTTAAAGCAAAGGTCAATGATATAAATGCATTGAAACCACAAAAAAAGTCCTGTTAACAGACCGATTGTGCCCATAAAAATCCAGAAACTTGAAAGAAAAGACCCACAGTTTAATACTTGCACAGTGAGAACTGAACTGCATTTTGAGTATAAGCCAGGAATTTCGTTTTTGGGGGAGGTGGGGGGAAGAGAGGAGGGAAACATTTTGATGCAGCAACATCAATTGCTCAACTCCATTTCAGATGATTATTAACTCCGCTGGAGCCAGCCAATTTTTAGCTCTCGCGCAAGAACTGATGGAGGGATGTGTTGGGACAAAAACAAGCTTCTGGTAACAGAAGTCTGCTGCCAACTTGGGTTTCTATTATGTTTTACGAATATACTTACTTTTAAGACTGTGTAGGTAGTGTATAGCACCATCACGTCATCCATCAACTTTATATACGTTTCCTAATGATTAAAAAAACCAACAGCGAGTGAGATCCTGGCAGAAGGACCAGGCAGCAGTTAAGCAGCCCGCTGGGATAGAGGCAGACCACGTGCAGAGCTCGGATCCGACTCTCAGATTCATCTAAATCCTTCAGCAGGGAGGGCTGCAGGCCACTTTTGGGACCCCAAAGGCCCCAAAAGAGCTCAGGTATCCACTTGCCTGGCAGGACTCTGCCCTTGGGCTTCACGTGATGCCCTTGGAGACACTTTCTCGCTACCTCCAGCCAGGGGCCAGACAGCACCAGCCGGCAGGCAGGATCTGGCCACCAGGCAGCATGCCACAGCCAGGGCACGGAGTCAGCCGCGCGCCACGGCATCCCGCACAATCCCGGGCATGGGGAAGGGGTTTTCGGGATGTGCCAGAGAACAGCAAGGGACCTCCATGGAGAAGACAGGGCAGGAGAAGCAGAGGAACATAAATGGGTGAGTGGACCATCCTTAAGGGATGGGGAGGGATAAAGGAGTCAAACACCAGGAAAACAGGCACTGCGGGGGGTTGTAAGTAAAACACTTGGGGGGAGCACCCTACACCCCAAAACAGAGCTGTAAAAGCCAACCTGATTTCACTTCCACCCCCTACAGCTGCCTTTTATTCCACCAAAGGGAAAACGGCCATAGGATGCAGGAAATCCCATGATTCTCAAAGAGATTCACATCACAAATGGCAACAAAACATTCCCCATGGTGGGATTTTCCATGGGAGTGAAGATTTGCAGCTACAAAAGTTAGTGGGAGACAACTGAGAACCCCCCTCCATGCATTACTCTGGCTACCGTTAAGCAGGAGGACTGCAGTCAGTTTTAACAACCCTACTTGGAAATCTCGCAGGAGCAGAGCGTGAAGAACAGGTAACACCTCCACAATCCTGCCTCGTCCCTGGCCTGAAGCTGCAGAGCATCACGCGGGTAATTTTCTGCAAGGTCTGGTGGGCAGGAAAGGAAACGCCAACATGATGGGCTCTGCCTGGAGGCTCGGCTGCACCGCTCAGCACCCAGCAGCACAGGAACTGGAGGCTCCGGTGCAAGAAAAGAAAATAGCATTAAAACATGCCTGGCTGAGCTAGAGTGCAATGTGCAGTTGCATCTCTGGAGCAATGCTATGGGTCTCCAGTCCTGCTCTGCAGAAACATCCTTAAGTTAGAGGGGACGTGACAGACACGAGATGGATGGGAAGACGGAAGACCACAGCCTTAAGGGCTGTTTGGAGACATGCTGTGCATAGTATAATGGTGTAACAGAAAACCTTTAGCAAGCTCTAATGGCTTATTTTCTTCTTTTCTTTTTTTTCTTCTTCCAAGGAGAAAGGAAGGGAGAAATTCATTTTGAGTGTTTTCCCAGCTGCCGTTGATGGGACAGGGGCTGCCTGACCAAGCCAGAGCTGGCCAAAATGGTACAGCACCAGGATTTCACCCCCAGCTCTTTTTTGTACAAGATTGGCAAGATTTTACTCAGAGTAAGAAAAGGAGGGATTTGGGGAAAAAAGCATTTTGGCTAAAGGTGATGATTTTCATCAAACCTGCTTGGATTTTGGAAGGACAACTCCATGTGATTAGTGAGCAAGGAGAGCTCCCATGGACCCCTCACCGGAGCATACGGTGTGGATGGGCCATGCTAGGACTCCCCTGGCTTTGAAGGAGGGTTTTACCCAAGTACAAACCTTAACATCATCATGTCAAAACAGAAAGCACAGGTACAGACACCACATCACAACATAGCACCTCTCAGGGCCGTTTCTTTAGCAGCACCAAGCACAGCAGAGACAGCGAGGGGTGCACTGCACTGAAAATAGGGAAAGCGACCAAAATTCCCCAAACCCGGTGGGCATCTCAATCTTCACCTGCCTGCGTGCCTTTCCCCTCGCAGCCACTGCCTTGCCGATGGTGACTCTAAATCTCTTATTAAAAATGTGCACATCATTCATCAGAGCAGGGCCTGGAGGTGTTCCTGTAACATATACAATTAACAGCAATGACAGTGCTCCACATGAATGAGGAAAAATGCCTTACTGAACTACAAACATCTGTAAAACAACTTGTATGAAAAGACTTTGTCACACTTTGATGGAATAAGACAAAAGGAGGCTGCAAGAGCTTAGGAGGATTTTAAAGAGATGTCACTAAAAATGGCACATTTTTCCAGAGAGCAAGACTCCTTTTGTACTGATTTTCTCTGATGTCTGACAGGATCCGGTAGCTGGGGGAAACGTCTCTATTACATTTTCTGGGCAAGTTCAAACTACCCATAGAAAAGTTACCGTTTGAAAACTAAATGCTCCAAGACATTTCCATGGAAAATCAGCACCGTTAACACTCACCACCAGCAAACTGAGCCGCACGGGAACCATCGTAACCCATGCCTTGATTTTTTTTTTTCCTCCAGGTCTATTAGTTTGAATGTTAACACGTGGGGAAACTCAGAGCAGAAAAAGCCCATAGCACATGGCTCAGTTTCATAGCCTTGCTCCCACTAAAGCTGCTAGAAGCCAAAACGCTTTCTAAGAAGCGTTACTTTGACAGCCCTTCCCGGGCCGGCGGGGCGGGAGAAGCCCTACGCCCACGATGCTGCCCCAGCCAGAGCAGCTTTTGTGGAGGGCAGAAGAAGCCCGGCTTTATTGCCGCAAACATTGGGCCATTGTGCGACGCATTCCTCGCTTTGTGCCGGGGGGACAAAATCTGTTTCGATGGCATCCCTCGACGGAGCTGGGATACTTCGCAGCTCTGAAAGGCCATTCTGCAAATGTCAAAGGGCCCCGGCGTCTGGCCGGCGCGGCCGCCTCCACAGCCCCGTCCTCCCCCCACGCCGCCGCGGGGCCGGCCACCGCTGCGCCCCGCTTCCCCGAGCATCCCTTGGGGGTGACGGTGACACGGGGCACCGGATGAGCCGCTTGCCACCCCGGGGGAAGGCTGGGGGCCTCCAGGAGCAGCCTGCCACCTGAAACCAGCTCCCCCAAAAATCCAAACGCGGCCACGAGAGCTGAAGAAGTCATCCCGAAACTCTGGAGGGCAGTCGGCGCTTTAGTGGAGCGACAGGTCTATGAGAGAGCACAGGAATGGCGAAGCCTGTTGGAAAAATCAGCAAAATAACAGGATTTCTGAGAAGCCACAATTATTGGAGGGGAGATGATAGCTATCTCCCTCCGACTGCTGCTGCGCCAGGCGCTCGCTCCCGTGGGCAAGCAGGGACCAAGCGAGGCAGGTACAACACTGACCTGCTCGCGGGGAAGAGAGGTGTAGAGCTAATCGGCTGTAAAGGAGAGGAGAGGATAAAATAAAAGAGATTTTTAGATAATTAAAGCATGCAGAAAAATATGCTCCAACAGGGTATTTGACTGCTTTTGGGATGTCCACATATAACAATTTCCACTACAGAAGCACGCTGTCCTCTGCAGAGCGATGCTGGCAAGGCATTGCTGGCAGGTAACGAACCACCACTTGTGCTCAACCAATTTGTAAAAGCGCAGCCTTTTGAAAACGGGGGGGGAGTTTTTTGTTTTAAAGAAGTCCTTGGGGAGTTGGGCTGCCCAGGCCTGATGATCTCAGGTGAGCAGGGCCCCGTGTGACCTACCGGAGTGCTAAATCAGGGCAGGGTGGAAATACAGCTCCCACCCAGAAAAGAGATTTCAAAAGTGTAATGACAGCCTGTAATGACAAAGAATGAAGGTTTTCTGGATGCAAAATGAGAACTCCTTCCCCCAGCTAACCTGCACTAGTCAGGTAGGCAGGAGGAACACGGCGCATCTCTCATCTAGAGTCACCACCTCAAGCACCCGGGGGACCCTTCCCACCCAGGCTGGGGAAGCCCCAGGGGAAGCTTGACCTCAATGGATCAGCACTTTCTGACTACCAGAAACCCCCATGTTCTCCATGATGTGGCTTCATCCTGCCTGACGCTCAAGGCAGGTTGGGTCTCTGACCTGCCTGGGTCCTTCCCAAAGCCCCTGGGGCCAATGCTCCTGACCAGCTTTTTCCTCCTGACCTCTTCGCCTCCCGTCCCACACAAACACCTCTCTGGATCCGGACCGTGGCTCTCCCTGCCCAGCTCCTTCAGAAACGCCAGCCCTCGTTCCCAGACGGTAACCGAGCCTCTTCTCCGGCCCTGCTGACCCTGCTCTCGCCAGCAACGCTCCTGCAGACCCGTAGCAGCGAGGGTCACGAGATAGCCGCCCCAAAGAGAGGTTACCACCAAGGTGGCACACGTGGGACCAGGAGCGCCCCGCTAACAGCATCTCCCTTTCACATACGCAACATCCTCCACTTCGGAGGACAAAGTAACATCTAAACGCTCTCGGGGACACTCTGCTGTAATCCTTTTTTATATGAATGCAAGGCATGAGATCCCCTTGAGGGGGCAAAACAGCTCTGAATTAACACGTTGGCATTCATATGCACACGCTACCATTTATTTTTAACGGAAACGAGTGACCAGGCATCTCCCTAACGTGACCTCGGCTGGGCCTGCGGCACGAACCGCGCACCAGCCGCGATCCGGCGCTGCAGAAGCGCCTCCCAAGTCAGCCGCGAGGAAAGGCCGCTCGGGCAGCAGCGGGGCCGAGCGCTGTCTGCTTCAACGGGGCGTTCGGCCGCGGGACACGAACCAAAACCAACAGCACCTCCGCGCGTCAGCTCCCTACCGCCCCGCTCCTTACGGGGAAACTGAGGCATGGGCAGATGGCGTGACTTACCACTGTGTTTCTGTTAGCAACAAAGCATATACACATCTAAACTAGAGCTACACTTTTAAGGGAACTGGAAAAAAAAGATCTAACCCCATATAGATGGTGAACCTGGGTTGGCAGCACCACACGACAGTCCCGCTGGCCCCGGGGCTGCAGGAAAGCCGCCCAGGGCCACGCACGGGGAGGGCTCAGCCCCTGGCGAGACAGAAATCGGGATGCTGGCACGCCTCGGCAGAGCACCGTGCTTCCCGCGGGGACGGCAACGGTGGAAGCGTCCCCTGGAAATCTCCTCCTGGCCAGGAACGTCCCGCATCGCATTGCCCCAGGGTGCCTCAAGCAGAGGACGCTGCTCACAAAAACAGCACAAAAAATAAAAAAATTTAAAAAAAAGAAAAAACAGCTTGCCAGCTGCAGCCTGTGCACCCTGGCACACGAGTCACAGCCCTCATATGACCTTGGCCAAGTCACTTCATACCTCACTTTTCTCCTCCCTTCCTCTCTGGACTATGAACACAGGAGCTCCAGCTATCTTTAGCACGCCTCTGTACGGTGCACTAAACGTGGCTGCATCCAGGGTTTCCATGCTTTATTGCAACCCAGACAACATACCCCCCACCCCGCTCCAAAGTTTCCCACCAGCGCCGCCCCGAGCCGACGTCTTAACGAAGCGCGACTCCGCATCCATCGAGAGCCACCCAAACTAGCCGATTCACAAAACAGCAAAGTCATCCGCCGTGCCAGAGGGGACACTGTGTTGATCTCCCCAGATAATCAAATAAGAAAAAAAAGAGAGACCTTTGATTAGTGGCTGCGGAGCCCATTCACAGTGACAGCACGTCAGGTCAATGTTCACTCCAAGAATCAACTCTCTGCCTCGGGAAAGGGTTTTTTTTTCTTTTTAAGTTTTTATTTGATGGTCTGCATTTGAGGTCTAGCTAATAATCAGTGTATTTGGCTGGTCAGACAGCACACTGATACAGAGTTTGCTTAGAAATAATACTAATAATCATTACATGGTGGTGCTTTAAAAAGGCGCTTTTACAAAAGCCCATACAAGCTGGCTGAAGTGCAGCAGGCACGCTTTGTCCGCCCCGAGCACTCAGCCCTCGGGCAGTCTGTCTCTCACATCAGCCACTGTCCAAGCTGGTCCGAGTCCAAAATTACGCTACTGTTTTACTCAGACACTCTTCTGAATAGCAGCGACTTTTTTCCTCAAGCCAGCATGCAGGAATTAAGTTGTGCAAATAAATGTTTGGTTGGTTCTTGAAAAAGAAAAAAAAATACTGCTTAAGGTATTTTTAATGTAAGCAAAATAGCAATTGTTTGCTGACATTGGGCAATACTTACATGCCTCATCTCCAGCGGGGATTGCATGGTGCTGGGTGCTGTGAGCACTCGAGGCGAGATGCATTCCTCGCCCTGCAGATCATCGCATCGTCCCCTCTGCTCCTGCGAGGTTTGCTCTGGCGCCTGCCCTATTCGAGGCACCCGGCCCTGCCCCAGGCTTCTAGCTACTTATTTCTTTAACTCTAGATTTTTTTTTTTATTTTAACTCTTTTTTTTTTTTTAATGCTGTTTTTGACCAGCCCCTACTGCTGCAGGAACAAAGGTCTAAGATTGCACCAGCCCAGCCTGGCACGCCGGTCCCAGACCCTGCTCCTCGCCCATCCCGGCACAGGTAAGGGGCAGACGGGGCGAGCGCGGTCCCGCCGCGACCCAAAGCCACCCCGCTCTAATGCCAGCGAAACGACAAGCGTATTTGCCCCACTGGATTGCACTTCCCACTTCATTTCTCGCGCACGCCGCCAGGCACGAGGCGGCCCATCTGCCTCTCTCGTAGCGATACCGATGCCCCCGGTTCTGCAACACAGACAACTGACCTACTTTTTCTCCCTCTTTAAATACCTAGAGGCCATTGCAGTCTGTGGCAAAACCCACTGTGCGCCAACTAGAAATAAAGCAGTGCTCTGGGAGCCCCATTCTTCTTCTCTCCTCCTGCCCAAATCTTTCTCCAAATTTTGCTGTGCTCCCTCCTCTAAATGCCTGATGATCCGTAGAGTCCAACTTCCTCCGGGCTGTAAAATGGTGCTGCCAGAAGAGGAACAGCTAGAGAAGCCCCTTCCCGTTTTCCAGGGCTGGATGCACACAGGCACACCGGGTGCAATTTAAGTAGGCAAAGTCCACCCGGATCTCCTTCACAGCTCAGAGCATCTCACCTGAGGTTTCCAAAGACATTTCTTGGCTCGTTCCATACAATCGGATGTGGGGAAACCTCATTTCTCCAGCTCCCTCTCGTGACTCGGAGCTGGACCAGGAACACGTCCCTCCCGTTAAGCCAGGCATGCCGGGTGTCCCTCTCCCCACTCCCTACCTTCAAAGGGAAAATTCGCCCAATCTGCCTTTCTGGCCAATGTGCCTTTGGACTAGAGCTGACCAAACGCAGATTTTCTGCTCTGGGGCAAATTCTGATGCTTCCAGACGTATTTTTCTATACCGGGAACACCCGGCGAGGCAGGGGCCCAACGCGCCCGTCAGGCGACCGCTTCTTCCACGACACTCAGCAAAGGCGAACCACAAAGCTTCGCCTGCCCCGATGCAACAAATATCCCTTCGGAAAAAAACCCTCCAAAATGCCCGTGCCCACCTCGGCCTCCACGTCCCTCCTAAGCTAAAAGCCCGAAGGAAATCACATCCGACAGGGACTAATGGATGCACGAGGCATTAACGGAGAGCTTCTGCTTATGTACAACTAAGAAATGAGAGTTAACTCCCTTGTGGGCTGCTCGGTCTTTTGCCACAGCTACGGATATTTTTATAATCCAGCTCTTGAAAGAGAGGAAGAACACGCTTCATGAATTTTTATAAGGCCAGCTTCCTTCCTGCTTTTTTTTTTCTTTTCCTTTTTAAACGCTAGCACCAGATGACAAGACGCATTCCCGCCCGCTGAGCATCCTCGTCCCAAAAAAGCCCGCCCGAACGGCCCGGCCCCGCGCGCCGCCGCGGTACTCACGTGTCGCAGCCGGGGCCCAGGGAGCCGGCGGGGCTGCAGCCGCAGGGCCGGCACGGCTGGCTGCTCCCGTCAGCGTGGTAGCCCTCGGCGCAGCGCTCGCACCGCGGCCCCGCGTAGCCCTGGCGGCAGGCGCACCGCCCCGTCGTGGCGTCGCACTCGCTGCCGCTCGCGCTGCAGTTGCACGCAGAGCCTGCAAGAGGAAAGCCGAGGTCAAGCTCCCGGGCTCCGCTCCGGAGCGCTGCCGCCCCACGCGAGCTCGCTTTAAAATACTGAAATGATTGAAAATGCACGGGGACTAGCCCGGGGTTTGCACCCCCACAGCTTGCATTTCAAACCTCTCTCCAAAAGAGAGCTAGATGATGGGCATAACTCCATAGGTACCGACGTACTCCTCGCTGTCAGCTCCTGGAGTCGTGTGACTAGACAAATAACCTGTAATGTTAAAGATAAAACCAGCAACAGGTGGCAAAACTGAAAGGTGCCAAGCATTTATTTTATTTATTAATTTTTTGGAGAGGAACAAATCTCCTGATCAAGCTTCTCAGTTACAAGTTCCCAGTCCCCACGTGCATTATCCCCAACAACACTGGAAAGAACCAAGCGTACACAAAAAGAGCGATCTCCCCCCAGCAATTCATGCCTGACGTGAGCTCCATCTCCGTTTGCTTCCTCGCAAAATGTTTGGTGCCTCAATAATTTAAAGTATTTTTCTGCCAAGGGTGAATTATAAACAAGGGTTATTTTCAGAAATAGCACATAAGTCCTCAGGGGCTGTATGCCACTGCTGTTATATAATATTCACTGGGAAAAGGCAGCACTCGGGGCATGATGCGGAGAGGGCGAGAGGGCAGGACCCCGTCCCCAGAAAACCTGACCAAAGCTCCAATCTTTTCACAAGGACCCAATACTAATGCTCCACTTCAGCACCAGTATTTAACATTATTTACCATCTATACCGCACACTTGTGCCCCAGCCCCAACGATGCTTTTCTGTTCCAGAAAGGGCTTAAGCAGATGCCTGGCTTGAAGCTCCTTTAAAACCCAGTGGCTGAATAAAGATTAATTTATTAACACGTATAGGTAATCTGCTGAAATTTAACCTCACTGAAGACCCCAAAGTGCTTTTGGAAACACAAGCCACAAGGTCTTCCACATCCCAGAGGAACTCCGTGGCTACTACTCGCCCGTTAGTGCTGGCAGTCCTGGCTAGCTGTATACTTGCCCATGGCTTGCAGCAGAACAGAAAGTGTGAGGAAGACAAATTATAGAGCAGTGTGCCAAAAACATTCAGTGAATGTAAAAACATAAATTTATATCAACAAGGAATGAAGGAGCCCCCCACTTCCCAGAAAGGGACCATGCAGATGCAGCAGGAACTCCCTAACCATCACATATCCAGAGGACACCTTGCTGTTAAACATTGTGTGGGGCTTTTATTTTTGTCTGTTTTCTTCTAACACAAATCAGAGCGGGGTGCCTCAGTTGGCTTCGTTACCGCACCGATACAGCCACAGGACCTCCATGGAAGTCAAGTTTTGTTCTTACACACCTGCGAAATTGCAGCCTGAATCGGGCCTGAATTTTCTTCTATTTAAACCAGCAAACAGGATGAACACCTAGAGATTTGCAATTACCCAGTCGAGCATCCACTTCACATAATAAACCAAATTCTCGTCTCAATTACCCTCGCAGACCCTTATCGATCCGGGCACTCGGGCTTCGATCAACCCAAATTCGTCAGGAGAAAGCAGCACCTGCTTTTTAGTTTTTAAAACATGCATCAAAACAAATTTACACTCATTTGGTGCAATTAGTCCCGTGAGCCTCAATTTAAGAAAAAAGCATTACAGCGGTGCCAACACCGATCCTGAGGGCTTCGATGCCAGGTCTGGCCGGCAGCGGCAACGTGCTGCTCGATGCAGCGAAGACCTTCGCGCTGTGCAAGCATGTCAGCCAAGATGCAAACTCCTCGGGCTGGGAAGAGACAGGCGCGAGGGCTCAAACTCCCATCTGAAATGCCGCAAGCTGGCAGCTTGCATGGGTAGCAGAGCTCATCTGCGAAACGGCACTGCCAGCAAAGTGGAATAACCTCATCTGCCCCCGAAAGCCCTTCAGTGCCAGAGGGCCATGGCACTGAACTCGGGCTTGGGGCCGTGGTGCCCCCAAATATGTTCTGCTGATGGCACAAGAAGAACAGATCTTGAGGCTGGTCTCAAAAATAAAGCATCATACCTTCACGGAAAACTAGCCATAGCAAGGAAGAAACTAAACCATAGAAGAGGGGCTGCAGCTACTGGCGAAGGCCTTGCACTTCTTTCACCCTCCATCAGAGAGCCTAAATCACCTGTCCGAAAGCCTCTGGCCACGGGTTGGCCTTAGTGTCACCACAGCCCTTCCCCGGGCTTTGCTGTTTGCAGGGTTTTGCCCGTTGAAATGCCATGAAGTCAGCTCAAAAAACAGAGGTGGCAAAGGTTTGGACAGCCAAAGGCAGCGGTGTGCATGCACGCCCCAAGCTCCACGGACCTGGCAGAACAAGAAATACCACAATAATCCAAACTAACCCAGGCCAAAGGAGCTTTTTGTCACCTGGCTGGTGGAGCTGTGGCTCCAGCCGTCCCGGCAGCAGGGGTGGAGGCTGTTTCTGCGCCTGCTTCCCCGGTGCATGGCACCAAGAGGCAGCGGGAGCTGTCGCGGAGCCTGTTTCGGCTCCCGTTCGGGGAGCAGCAGCAGTCAGGAAATCCGTGACATTGCGCTCCAGCGCGCTATCGCTGCTTGCCGCCCTGCCAAGACGCCCTAAAGCCCCTTCGGCCCGGAAGCAGGACGCGAGCCGACAGCAGCGTTGACATCCGCAGGCTGGTTCAGCGTCGGAGGCTTGACATGATGATGTACCAGACTGTGCAAACCGGGGCTGGGTTTGAAAGCCGCTTGGCCGTCCTCGTGGCCGAGCTGGGCTGGAGAAGGCGAGAACGTTCCGCAGCCAGGGGAGGAAGGCAGTGAGGAAGCGTCCACCTCAGGCACCCGGGAACACATCAAAGATGAGGACGAGAGAAAAAGCTTCGGGAACATGATCCTGGCTTCCAGCCAGAGGCTGGGGATTCAGAGCCTTTATTCCATTTTTGTCAAGCAACTGTTTTGCCTTTCAAGGTAACCTTCAAAAGCACCTTACCAGGAGGTCTTGTAAACTTAAAGGAGCGAGCAAGGGTGGAAGAGCCCCGGGCATCAAAGCAACGGTCTTGATGCTGGGAGAGGGGGAGCCCAGGAGCTGCCTGGTGCAGGGATGCTCAGCCTCAGCTCCAAGGTCTCGTATTTTGGCTGGGATCACACCAAGATGATGCCCTCTTGGGGCTGTGGCACCAGCCTGCTCCTCCCTGGCTTGCTATAGCTGCTTCCCCTCCCTCTGCCTCAGTTTCCCCATCTGCTGCACCAAGCAGAGGGGGCCGCTCAGCGCCATCCCACAGCATGAACGAGGGGCCACAGGAATAAAAGCCACCCAGTCAAGACCCTCCCTCCACAGGTAAATTCACACCTAAAAAGCTGCCATTAATCAGCTTCTCAGAACTAATCTAGCAGGACATGGGGACCGGACCGCTGGCACCACCGGCGGGTGCTGCACCACCGCCGTGCTGGCCTTAACAGGGTTTTGCTCATGAAGGTGTTATCAGGCTCCAATTAACTAACAGCCCAACAACATTTGGAAATCCCTGAATACGAAGGCACTACACAAATGCTTATCACTCTGGCGCGTTACTCCTTCAACCAAAAAAAGGTTTCCGTTTTCGTTGCTGGCTCTTTAGAGGAAGGTGGAGTAAAAGAAAGGGTTTGCGCTAGAGGAAGGGCCCCGTTGTTCCAGGTACCGCTGGAAGGCAGGCACAGATTTAATAAGCAATTTCACCTTCTGCCAACCCTGAATTGAATAATTATTATGCAAAAGTCATAACTAATAAACTGGAGAACAGTTGTTACTCTTATTTTTTATTATATTGGATACATGCCATTGCTGGAAGACTATAAGAAGTTCCACTTAGCAGCACCAATGCAATTAAGAATCGGCAAAGATTTGCAGGTCTCCTGTGTCCCATGTTGCGGGATGCCTGGGGAGCGCATCTCCATGCCGCGGCAGCCAGCTCGGCGCCACGTTTCAGCACGCTCGTCCTCACCATGCTCCTGCGTGCGGGAATCGCCAGCCCCGAGTGTCCAACTGTCCCTGTCTCGCGTGGAACGGACCTGCACCCGTCACATCCCTCGAGCCATGATGAAGCCCCATCACCCACTTGGGGTCACATCTAGCACCAGACGAGGGAAGAAGTCCTCTTCTCCTGCACAAAGGTGCTTGCAGGGTTGACCTAAGAGCCTCTCCAAGGCCAAAAGCCCAGGCAAACATGCCCAAGCAGGAGTTTCGCTTCCAGCAAGGGCTCGCGAACACACTAACAGCACAGCCCACAGTTCAAAGCGCCTAGGAAGTGGCTTGTTTGGGAATAAAAATAAAATAAAGAATAAAAAAGTAGCTGAAAAAATTTGCAAGTGGCAAAAGGAAGCAATCACTATGAAACCCATGAAGATGCCCATATAAAAACACATTTGCTGGGGACATTCTAGAACAGCTTAAATCCTGAACAAAAGCATCGACTCATCGGGAGCCGATATCTAAAGTCTGAAATGCTCTTTTTTGTTAGAAGACCATGCAGCTGAAGCAGCAAGCTGCCAGCTACTAGGGAAGCCAAAAGTCTGGCAGGAGCTGCGCGAACCCGCAGCCCAGAGCCAACCTTACCGATGCCAGCACCTGACCCAATCCAGCAGGAGAAATCCCACTGGATTTAAAATAGGGGTGACGATGCCAGGATTGGGGCATTTCTTGGCTTTCCCTGGCAGAGATGAAGCCAGATGCACCTCGGTCCCTCCCCTGCACGCACATGGCTCAGCGGGCAGCCCGAGCACTGCAGGCGGTCACTTTTTGATTACCAAACGCTTAGGTTTACACCAACATAGTCTCACTTTACACCAGTGTCAAAGTTTAAAACGGCACTAATGCAAGGTGCCATTCATCTGCGTGGAAAGCATCAAGCATTTGCCGCGTGCAACAGCATCCCGTCCTTGGAAAGGCTCCATTTCAGTGTTCATTTACTGCACTCTCTCTGCACTTTGAGTTCAAGCCCTACCTTCTCCCCCTTTGCTTCCCTTTCTCATCCCCCTCCAGGCATGATTTGACAACACATGAATAAAGGGATCAGGCAGCAGGTTTAAAACCCTATCCAAGGCAGTTTCCTTTTTCCCTTATAATTAAATTGTGGAAGGCAATCGTCAGGGGGTGTTCTGCAAGCCAAAAATACACGTGGCTCAGAGGAGGACTGGATAAGCTCGGAAGATAGGTCCACTGACAGCTATGAAACACAGCGACTGGATTGAAACCTCCTGCTCGCAAAGTCCCCGAACAGCTGGCTGCGGACGGCGTCGGCCTGCCTCTGCCCTGCCTTAGCTATTCCCTGAGCATCTTCTGCCAGCCGGCGCTGGAAAGGGGACAGGAGGCCTTGCCACGACCCAGCCTGGCAGCGTCGATCATCTCGCCAGCTCGGTGGCACTTCTGCTCCAGTTGTCCCTGTCGCGCACACATCCCCCTTGAAACATAGACAAACACTGCTATTTCCATGGGGGATTTTATCTTATTCCAGCCAAAGACGCAGCTGTGCTACAGCACCGTTCCTTCCCCCTTGCCTCTGAACAGGCTTTTTCTTACCCTCCTAGAAGATATTTAATCCCCTTAATATAAGTTGCTGGTGTGCTAAACCTCCCGCAAGGCAAGGAGATGCAGGTCAGGATGGTGCCGTCCCAGCACGAGATCCAGGATAACGAAAGCAGCTGTGAGCCTCAGAAAACGTTGTGGTCCATTAGAAGAGAAGGTCCTACCCAACCCAGCGTTTCCACATCTGTCCACTGAGCTCCCGCCTTTCCCCTCCACGTCTCTAGCACCACCACTTCCACCTGGGTCTCACCCTAGACTTGTGGCGTTCAGCTTCGAAACCCAGCATAGCCAGGTGCTACCAAACAGACACAGCAAACTCAAGAGCAGGGACTGCTTATTCCTAGGAGCAGTCATTTTTATTCCTTTCCCTTCCAGTACAAAGACGCTTCTGCCTCCAGCCACTCCAGGTGACATGCCTTTACTCCGGCCATATGCAGCCCAAACATCTGCAGCAAGTTACCGCACACCAGCTTGATCCTAACAGCAGCCCAGGCTATTAGCTTGCACCAAATATGAAACGACATCAGCTATTTTAGCTCTTTCCCAGGGAGCCGAGCTAACTGATATTACCTAACATCTGCCATGGTCTAAGAGCATCTGCAAGGATGGTATCAGCAACTCGCTGATGCACTGTAACTTCTTAAGGAGGGAGAGGCGTGCAGCCAAATCCTGGCATTCATATGCATCTAACCAATGCTCAGTACAAAATAATAGTCAGATCTTTTGCATTATAAAGGCGCATTAACGTGCTTGGGACTGTAATTTACTCTCACTTGAGTCAACTGCAATGCCCAAGTGGTAGAAAAAGGACCTCTGAATACCAAAGGGGGGGGGGAAAGAAATCTATATCCAATATAAGAGCCTTCTGCTATTTTGCACTCGCTTTGTTATTGACTACGTGAAACGCAGGGCATCGCCGAGTCAGGCACTTGATGATAAAGAGAACAACATCATTCACATTAATGTTAAGAGCTTTACAGAAATCACTTGTGTTGTTCCTTAAAAGGATTGTATGGGTCAACAGGGGAGAGCAGACAAGGATTTCTCGGGGCTAATGCATTGTTTGTAATACCGTTACAAGATTAAACACACTGTTCAGGAAAATTAAATCAGATTAAATCTGTTTCTTATCGCTTGCAAAGAAATACAGAGTCAAGGGCCCAACTCCGGGTCACCAGAAATCACAGGAGCACTTCTCATTAGCGTAAAGCAGCCAGTCTCGGCATCCCAGCCAAATTCCAGCTCGGCCAAGAGCAGGTCACTTCTCCGTGTTTCCTTCGTGCTTGCAGATGCCCACGGGGTGGGCGGCCAGCGAGCTCCCGCCAGCAGACACGGCGCGTTGAAAAGCAGAAGTGGTCCGGTAGCAAATATGGACCAGCCGGTAACGCAGAGGACCAAGCAGGGAGGACTGCGTAGCTGTAGCCCAAGAGCTGTCCCTACGCAACAGGAAACTCCCCCAAACAGACAAACAAACCTGCCGGGTCTCTTACACTGAAGCAGCCTTAGTATGAAGAAGAATGTGGCCCAAAATGTTTATGGCACAAGAAGCTAAAGTAACTTAAAATAGACTACATAAACGCTCCAGGATTGAAACAGCAACATTAGAAATGGAACCAGTCCTGTAAATTAATTCAGAAATAGTTTGCTGGCATTTTACTTTAGTTGGTTATATTTTCCCCGCTAATATTTTCACAAGCGTCGACAACCATATAAATATTCTGTGTTTCTATTTAAAAAAATTCTCCATACTTCCAGCCACCCAGCGTGTGACATTGCTAACCAAACTCTCCGAGTCTGGAGACAAACAAGATGAAATGCAACACTGGCAAATACCCGCCAAAACAGCACACAGCAACCCAAACTTGCTGCCTCCTGGAAGTTCAAACCCTGCTTCCAAACATACCCCTTTCTCCAGCAGCTCTCAGGAAACTTAGTCATTTTGTCAGCAAAATTCTTCTGATAGAAGATCAAGACACCTCGCGTGGAACGGGGCTGAGGATTTATTAGCATATTTCAATTTTAGTATCTATCTACCATGTCCTCGCAGAAAAAGGGATTAAAAAAAACTACATGAATAATATGAACTATAATCATCTGTTGAAGTCTCTGTGTGCTTAGATCCCTGCAAGAAGTAATTAAAATCACAAACTTTGCTCAGTGCTTTGGGGAGTTGCAGCTAATGAGTGACTGTGTTAATTTATACAGGAACTTTAAATGAGCTACGAAAAATAACCTAGAGCAAGAACGATCCTTTCAGTCATTTGTTTGGGCTATAACGCTCTGTTGCATGAATAGACAGCAAAAAACATGAGAGTTAGATGAGTCAAGGAGAAAGAAGAGAATTGTTCAAACACCCTTCTTTCTCCTTCTTCCATCTTGCAACAAATAAATGGTCAGCCGGGAAGGGGTACGTGCAGATGTAATGTAATTGTGGGCTTTCCACCAAGGCTTTCACTAAACAGTACTGCATACCCCCTGCTAGGGGCAACGCCAACACTTCGCTCTTAAAACACTTCGGGAATACTGAAGATTAATATTTGGAATAATTAGAGACTGGAGTGAACCCTGCAAAGGAGGATTCAGGTCCAAACTAAAGGAGAGCTGGAGGCGAGTGTAAGAAGGGCTCACTGCAGGATGATGTGAGATTTGGGATCCAGGCAGCAGATGGCCCAGGAGGTCCCCGCTGATTTGTGGGTCCTTCTACAGCCTTCAAACTCTAGACTCATCGCTGAAAAGCAGAAGTTGGTGCAGCTGAACTTCTCGCATGTCAACAAATGGCAGAAATTAGGGGCCAAACTGACCACTTCAGACTGCCACTGCAGTTACACCAATACAATTTAACATCGGTTTTCAGGCTCCTGGCTGCAATCTAGCCCCAATAAACTCTGGAAGGGGTCACTGTGTGTTTAGGTGACTGTGAGGAAGCAGAGAGACAACTTCTGGGGCTCTGAATCAACAAGAGTAAGATCTTCTCAGCCAGGAACCTGCCTGCTGTCTGTTCCCACCACCCTTGGGAAACCAAGGGCCAGGTGAACATCTATGGGGCAGTGGAGGATGTGCAATAGGTAAGCCTGGGATAAAAGCTTCAGGCTGGGAATTGGGAATTGAAGAGGGATTTCTAAACCAGCTGAAGGAGGAAGTGGTAGAACAGCTTTCCCAAAGGATTATGGGAGAAAAGAAATGCAGACAGCTTTAAAAGGAAGGCAGATACGAACAGGATTATGTACTGCGGTTACCTGGGAACATGCAGAAACCGGACACATGACCTTCAGGGATCCCTTCCAGTCTCATATTCCAAAATAATCATGACGGGTCCAATTCCCAGGCAAAGATAAACACCTCATAGAAAGCATAGCAAGAGCATCTACTGCCAACCCAGCCGAGTGCCTAGGGGATTAGCTAGCACATAGGGGGAAACCCCCTTTTACAGCTTCCAGATGCTTCAAAGAAAGGCCTGCTCTTCACCCGGGCTGGCTAATAAGACCACAGCCACTGCTGGTACTCGACTTGTCTTGGCAGAGGAAGGGAGTCTGCTTTTAACTCCAATTAGCTCTTCCAGTTCAACTCCAGGCTCTGACGCAAGCTTGCAATTGAGCTAAAACCCAAGTCACTTTGCCTTCACTGCCACTTCTAGCCCTAAAAGCACAATTGCAATGCAGGCATCTCCAGAGGATGGTGCCTGCAGGCCAGGATTTTTGTACATTAATAGGATTAGACAGGGAAGTTAGGCTGTATTCACTCCGCGGCTTAGGGAAGCCACGGGTCTCTGAAGCCGGCAGGCTGGCACCTCTCAAGCAACTAAATTCACCCATACAAAGGTTGTAGCAATGTCAGCAACGAAGGAGCAGGTTCTTGTCTTGAGCTGGGACAGATCTCGCCAGATTTCTTGGATCACTTGGCAGCCTCAGATCCTCTTTTAACTAGTCTGGAAAAGCACAGCATGAAAGGCCTACATTTGTCAGGTCTCAAGCCCAAGGCATGCTCCAGCTGATTTGAGGGAGGAAGGAGAGGAAGCCAAGAGCTCGGTGTTCGCATTCAGGCCACCTCGGGAACCCAAGAGCAGCCTGGGAACTGAGCTAGTAACTCCCACTCATCTGCCATCTTCTCCACACTGATCTCAAAAGAGCAAACTTTCCCCCAGCAAAGATAACCCTAAGTGGTTCAGGTGTCCCTGCAGGGCGTCGAGTACTGTGGATTTCTAACAGCCTGATAAACGCCGGACCCCTGAGTCTGCTGCAACTACCAGGGCTCCATCATTTCTCATTCCAGTCACTTCAGAGCATCTGCTCCCACATCAGAGCGAAACCGGGAGAAGCAGGCCCTCCCGGTTATTGAACCTGCTCTGTCAGGGGAGCTGGCAAGGATAAATTAGCCTATCAAGGAGAAATCACTCTTGCCTTAATTTTTGCCTAGAAACGGCTGGAGCATAAGACAGGGGAAGAAATCTACCCACTTATGTCTGCATTTCAAGTAGGACAGTAATGCAGAAGCCAAGCCACTAAGATGCCATTAGATTTTTAAACAGAAAGCTAATGTAGAAAGCTGTATGCCCAAAAAGGCCTTATTAAAAGAATTAACCTGATTTTTTCCCTTCAGCATGGTATAAAGCAGTTCAAGCCCCACAGTAGTTAGTGGTCATGCTGAGAGAAAACGGGAAGGGGACATCAACACAGGGAAAGAGCCACGCACAAGTAGGTTCTTCCCTGGTCCACCGGACATACCTGACTCCTTGCTCAGTTTTCAAAACCCGCAAGTTTTTAGACGTTTCTCTGCAGTGCATGCCCAAGCCTCGTGAGAGGCGCCCGCCTGCAGCTCCGAGATCTGCTGATGTGTCATGACTTCCCCGGTGGGGAAGACACTGCATCACCACAAGTTAGGCAAAGAAGATGAATGGTGCGTCTTCCTCGCCGAGCTGACAAGCTACGAACTCCTGCGTGTGACATCTTGGTGAGGGCACAGCACGGCCTTTATTTTAAGTAACGGCTGTGTCCCCTATTAGAAACTGCCGCATTAGAGGTAAAGCAGAACTTCCTATTTCAAATGCACTTGACAATGCACATTTAGAGCAGCCGCTGTCGGAGGCGCTGCCTGTCAAACATCCTCAACCTCGGCCTGCAGCCACAGCTCCCTGGCTCAGAACAGATGCTAGAGCAGGAAAAAGCTGCACAGCCCTCCTCTCCCCAAAATAAGCCGTGGCAGATGTCTCTCCCGAGCAAGTCACACCTCTGCAGTATCAGCACTCCCTCTGACACCTTTTGCAGAGTCCCAAGGTCAGGAAGCAGCATCCTCCCGGGTCAGCAGGTTTACGCCCCCCCAGAAATCCCCTTTCCCCAGGATTAGGTGCCCCGGGTGCAGGTCGGTGACCTGCCTTCCAGGTGTGCGCAGGCACACACTCCCAGCTCCACCAAAAAGGGTCACCAAGAACAAGCTGACACAACGAGCTTCTCCGGGATTGCAGCCAGTGCCACTGAAAGACTGGTGTGGGATAAAAGAGCTGAACACGAGCAAGCTAACCAGAAAGGAAAGGAAATACAAAAAAAGGGGACTGCTGCAAAAGCCAGAAGGCAGGTGGTACGAGCAGGAGTCCTGTGATTACGGGAAAAACGGAAGCCAACTCTGTAACACCCAACTCCAGCCAGTACAAAAGAAAACTCGCAAGCCCGTCTGATCACTCTCCAGCCAAATAAATGAGAAAGTTCAGCTCAGCATTTGTCAAGGCACATAATGCTTTGTGCCCAAATATGCTAATGGCTGAAAAATCATGAAAACATTTGCAACTCCTGAAAGTCCCATTGATGCATTCTTATCTACACGATAAAGCTTCGTCCTTTAGCCTTCTTCTAGCACTAAGTTGCTGTAAATGATTTAGATGATATTTATGTAGGTACAGCCTGGTGCAAAACACTCGGATGGTCTCAGCTGAGCATCCCAAGGGCTCTGGCTTATTAAAAGCAGCTTAACAAGTTACCATACATCAGCTGCGCACTGGTGAAGGTGGGTTTAGCCACCAGCCTTATTCCAAAGCAAGTGCAACATGCAGGCACGTGTCTCCTGCTGAAAGACAGGAACCTTCAGCAGAACGGAGAATGGGCAGTGGTATCTTCTGAAACCATCACAGCTGGTCCTGCTATAAACTGTTCCTGGAGAGGATAGGACCTTCCCACAGCCAAGAGGTGTTCACAGAGATACAGCTTCAGGCAGGTGGCCACACAAGAACCAGGATGCATGACTTTCGACCACTTAAGTAGAGATAGGAAAAAACTGAAGGCTGCATTGTCCGTCTGTGCTCTCAGCTCCCTTTCACCACTTCAAGCCTCATCCGCTAGCTGGGACATCTTTTGCCACTCACGGGAAGTTGCTGCTCAAATCTCACCCCCGTTTGGCAAGTTTAATATTAGCTCGACCACAGACCATTGCTTTGGTGGGGAGGAAGAGGAGATGATGTCACTCCACAGGATGAAGAGCCCTTTCATGCCCACTGGCTCCCAGTCTGAGTTCATCCCTGGTCCGCAGGCTGCCAGCTTGCTCCTTCTCCAGCAGATTTGTCCAAGAAAATGATGGAATCTCTTATCAGATCACTTTGGCACAAGCGTCTTGTCCAACTCCCTCTACACAGCCTTCCCTACACCAGGATTTCCGCCACTGAAAGAAACTTAACCAAGGAGACTCTCCAGCAGACCTGGAATTTCTTTTTGAAGCCAGCCAGCTGAGGCCAAGGGATGGCAGCCTTTCCCCCTCTGACGGGGGTGTTAATCTGACAGATTTAGAGGTTGGCATGGATGCACACATACATGCAGGCACAGCCAGGGCAGAGGACATTTCGAAGTTAAATAGTCCTATGGCCCTCTTTTCGCACAGCATCAGAGCTGTAAATTAATGACCCCCTGAAAACACCCATCTCCTAAATTTGTTTTGCAGAAGTTTATGGCACCAAGACAGAACGAGCCCCAAAGCAGCAACAGATAGTGCCGAAATATGTCAGTTAATGGAAGTAGAGGACAGATCTCAACTGAAGAGGCAAGTTTGTAACATCAGATCTCACATGCTGCTGGTTAGGACAGCTTTCAGTTCTCTTATCTGCCCCAAAACCACAGTCAGATATGGCTTTTTTTTAAAGCAAGAATCACTGCAAATAAGCCAACTTCAAATAACAACACAGTATCGTAATTGGATGAGCTGCACTCAAAACTTGAGGCACACTGCAAGCCCTAGCTGGATGCTTCTGCCTTTGCTTGCACACCTCCTAGATCCAGCACGAGCATACCTGCAAACCCCGCACGAGCATACCCGCTCCGCTGAGGTCAGCAGACAAATCCTGATCTGACACTCATTTATCACATTATTTCCCTTCATTTTACCAGCTCAGAACATCACCTGGTGATATCAAGACACATTAAGACACTATCCCCACTGAAAGGAGAGCTGCATGCATGGAGATTAAAAAACACACGTGATTTCTTCTTGCTTGAATTAACAAAAAAACTTCCTTGCAATGAATTCCAATAAGATGCAAATCATAGCCATTAGATACCTTAAATATACGGTAATTAAGGCAGGCATTATCAGAGAAACCTGTGCTCTCCATGTCTTCATCATTACAATGGTTACAAATCACGAGTGAAGGGCAAAATGGCTTTTTTCTCTTTCATACCAAAACCCCATGGGAAACCCTGGGCAAAGAGGAGTCTCCTTTGCTCCACTAATGAAGCTAGGCCTTGCCTCCTCCTCTTTGCCCGAGTGCTTTTTTGCACAAATGCAATATTCGTTGGTTGTTTGCCACCACCGCCATCCACCTTGGGCTGCCAGGGCACAGCGGCGGTCAATGAACTTCACTGACAAGGCTCCGCTCGCCAGAAAGCTCCCGCCAGTCGTAATGAGGGAACAAAAGCACTAATAGGTTAAATGCACAAGCTATCAAACACAGCTCCTAATCTTATTTGCCCAAGCCCGCTCATTGTCCCCACTCACTTCAGCTGTGCCTCGCAGCTCGGAGAGATCAAACCCCAAGTTTCAATCATCTGCCGGAGTCGCACACTGATCCTGCACTCAGGGATGAGCCCATTTCCCAACTTTTTCACCGTTAACCCATTTACTCCCTCCCAGGGGAACACACAGTCTGCAGACTGGGTACTTTGTCCAGCTTGCAAGGAAATAATCTGCCTAGCTACAGGAGCTGCTCTCTGCCTGCACATTTGTCTGCTACAATTAAGTTTACTTAAAACATTGCTGCAAGGCACATAGCCTTTGAGAGCCTTTCCCCCTCCGGACCTCGAACGCTTGCATCGCCTGCGGATGCGGTAGCTCCTCTTCTTCCGAGTCACTACCATTAACTCCTCATGCTCGCAAAGGTAAATTCAGCTTTGGCAGGAACAGATGCGACCCTCGGTGATTCCCGGGGGATGTCTGCTCCCTCCAGGCCACGTCAGACCCAGCTTACCTTGGCACCCACTAAACTACCCATGCCGAGAGCACTGGGCAGCTGCAGAAAAGCCATTTCTGCTGCCCCAGGGCTGTCTCTGCCCCAGGTCCACGGGTGTGCTGAGAAGCAAAGAGTGGCCAAGTTCTGGCTGCTGTAAAACAATTCCTCCCCTTAGTACAGGAATCATGATAAATTATACACAGTCAGCTGCTGTGGCTTAAACCTGTACCGACGAGAGGTGAGCAGGTGGGAACCGCAACAGCTTAAATGCCTCCACATAGGCACATCACAGTAAAAGCTGCACAGCCTGGACCGCTGCGAGGTAGTAAATACGCTACCGATCTTGCTGTAAAAATGCATCTTTTTTTGGTAGCAAAGGCATAACCCAATTTCTTTATACCAGGTTTGGCCATGGTATAACCAGCTGCTCCTTCAACTTACAGAGAAGAGCTGTGACTTTCCCTCATCATCAACACTGGGTATCACTACAGAAGCTCAGCCCACTGCAGGACGGATACGAGCCACAACAGGGTAAAAAGTCATCTTTTTTCCTTTCTCTCCTGTTTCAAGCAGTCCTTCTTGCACCAGCAGAACACACAGAACAAAACCACGGAGAAGCTAAAAGCGATGGCACAACGCTGCAATCAATGCATAATTCAACGTGGAAATGCGGGGAACCGTGTCTTTCCCCAGAGAGCTGTCAGCGAGGCTCGGGAAAGGGCGGCGTGTCCCCCGAGAGCAGCAGCCGCTCTCTAGGACTGCTGCCACTGCCAGCCTGCCAATTTTGGGGGGAAATAAGACCTCTGGAAAAGGGCCTTCACCTTTTGGGGCAGTGCAAATAGCACGCCCAGGTTTTTCTCCAAGCGATATTTTGAAATGCTCTAGTAACTCTCAAGGCGAGACGCAGGTTCAAAGCAAGATTTTGGGCGCCCCTGAGAATCGGAAGATGGATCGAGCGGGCTCAGGACTCTGCAAGGGCAGGCACCACTTGCAAACAGCCAGCTGTGGTTCTGACTCTGAAGATCCCCAAAATTCGGGGGCACTGCCATCCCAGGGGGCCACGGAGAACCGCCTTCCCCCACGAAATCCCCAGGGTTAAATCCAGCCACTGCAACTCCACGGGCTTCCCAAGGAGAGCCGGCACGGAAGCATGACTGAGACGGTAGCACCGAGACCGGCTACAAAACAGCCTCCCTCCTGTCACCGCGGGAGCAGCCAAAGCCAACATTTTGGGCTAGATTTTTCTCCCTTTTCCAGGCAGGCCAGCTGGATGCAGGCCAGCATCGTCCTCCAGGCAGACGCGTGCATGTCGGAGAGCCAATTTCCGCTGCCGGCCCCGCGCTGGTCCCGCTCGCCGCAGCGCTCTCCTTTGGAGACGAGAGCCCTGGGGATTTATCCCAGTAAGTCTCGGCAGTGTTTGTTTGACAGTGGTTAGGATGAACAAAGGCCAACGACCGCGTGAGCAAGTCGCTGTGCAGTCTAAGTACTTTTGAGAGAATTGCTGAAAGGGCTTATACACACTTGGGAGCAGGCACTTCTTTTTAGCATAAACTCATGCCTTCTGCAGAGGCAGAGCAAAGTTTGGGGGGGGGTTCTTTCCTCCTCCTCCCTTTTTTCTTCTTTATACAAAGTGGGCTTGTGCCTGATTTTGCTTTCTTAAGCAAAAGGAGAGGAGAGACCATTTGCTTTTGGGGGGGATAAGCTTTTTTTTTAATTTTTTTTACCTTTAAGCCTGTGGACAAAATCTGGAATGAAAACTTTCATCAGCATCTCCAGCAGGTGCCTAGGGCATTTCCTTTCAAGCTTCAGCTCCTTTACTGGAGGAGGAAGGGGACTGATCCTTTAACAAAAGCTTCCTTTATCCATAGTGTTAATAAACTGTTACTGAAAGTGTTAATAAAAAGGAGCATTACAGAGCCTGCTTTAAGACCCCCGTCCATCTCAACTCATTGCATTTTAAAGCTTGGAGACTAAGCGAAGCTGCAACATCACAGGGCTCGTTTGCCATATTTAAATGCGGGGTTTTGCTCCTCCCAACAAAACAGCAAAGTGCCTTTCTTCATCTCTCGTTCACTTTAAAGGCTGCGCAGAGGGAGTGGGATCTCTCACTCACTTTAAAGGCAGCACAGAGCAAGGGAGAGGAGACTTCTGAAGAGCAAAGAAAATCTTTTGATGGTCCAAAGCTAGTGTGTCCCTGTTCTTTTATTGCTTGCGAGCTTACTTCCAAGTTTAATAAAGGTGTTTTGTCTTATTGCTCAATAAGTGGAATTACCATAGCAGAAATTCCACCGCAGGGGGACGGGGATAGCAAGAAGCATGAGTAATCAGAACTGGTTTCAGGCAGGTTTTGCCATTTGGGTCTGGTTTCAAGGGCATGACGACATAATGCTATAGGCTAATTTGGATTTACCATAACCCTTGCCAGACAGAGAGTTAAGTTATAATGTGCTGCAAGCATGAAGAGCTGCTGGGATAGCGCAAGGAAAACGCTGAGGAGCTGGGATAGAGGCATTTTCCTGCTCTGTAGCTTCTGCCCATGTTTCATAACGCAAGCTTTGTGCCTGCCCTGCCACGCTTCGCGTGGCACCCAGCTGTGCATCCACTTCGAGTTCACATTTGGCCATTTTCATTCCCTGTTTCAGGAGCTGCCAAGCCTTTGCTTTCCTCCAGCACCGCCAGACCTGAGCTGTGATACTGCCGGGAGACAAAAACTGCTGCTCAATCTGAGGAAGAATTGTTGCGCTTTCAAAGAGGGAACTGATATGGGCCTGGGTACACCATGGGAAAAAAAAAAACAAAAACAAAACAAACTCCACACAACACACCAGGATGGAGAAAACCTTCACTTGTCACTGGAAGTGGAGAACTGCAGCAGAAGATCCATTGTCTTCTTTTAGAGACCCATTGTCCAAGGATGCAGGGCTGAACCTTTGAGTTTACAGAGCTGGCTGCTACAGGGGATGTCTCGGAGCACCTATGCCATGTTGCAGACTTTCCTCCAGCTGCAGAGAAAGCACCAAGTCAGGACAAACGCCCCACGTGCACACGAAGCAGGAGGGCAGAGGCAGGTTTCAGCCCCGGTGTCTTCCAAGGCAGCACTCATGGCTCTCACCCAGCAAGCAGGAGCAATGTGCCCCTGCCTCCTGCTTACCTCTGTTTTAAAACCCGGAGCCTGCAGCTGCTTAATGACTTCTATCAGGACTGCTCAGCAGCTTTTAATTTCTCTCCTTAGTCACCGCGGCTGATATTGATGCTGATGGACGCCATAACTACGCTCACCCCTGGTTACTGCCTCAACCAAGAATTATTGCCTGTGTTTATTTCTAGCAATAGTTCACCTTCAAAAGGAAAATGTTTTCATTAAACAGCCAGTTCAGCAACCACAAATAAACCATTTACTTAGAGTCTAAGCCAAGCCCCTGAAACCTGCACAGCAAACAGCAGGCCACCCATCGCAAGGCTGAGTCTGAGCTGTCCGGAAAGCGCTAAAAAACCCACGTAAGCACTGAGACAAAAGCGACTGAGCTACCACATAGCACTACATGCTATGCTCCGAGATGGCAGACCCTTTCAAGCACCCTGTCCCTTCCTCCCCACGGTGTCAGGCCCCAGCTGAGCCTGTGTCCCCTCCGCGTGGGGAGCCATCGGTTGCCTGTCCTGAACCGTCCCAAGACGCACAGATGAAACGCAGGGGGGTCGCTCCTCCCCGGTTTTCTGGACTCCTTGCATTACTGACCATGTCCAGACAGACGCAATTCTGCTAAAGCTCAGCACCGAGGGGACAACGTGGCCTATAGCCACCAAGATTGTCTCATGCCGGGGTGCTGAAGCTCGGTAGCTCGAGGTGAGGAGGTGTTTTGCAGCACCCTCAGCACGAGCCCGCGTAAATGAGCACCGCGCTACCCAGGCGTAGCGACCGGGCCGCACTGCCGGGAGGATCGTCCTCGGTGGAAACCACAGCTCAGTTCCGTTCTGAACTGGCACGAACAGGAGATCCTAGAGCGAGGAGACGCTCAAAACCACAGAGCTTCCGTAGAAGCTGGTGGGTCAGCTCCAGGAGGCTTGTTTACATTTCCATCCTGACCATTTCCCAATTTTTGAGGGCTTTATAATGAGCGTTTTAGCATTGCGACAGCCCTGCGGGAGGGACCGGAAGAGGACAGAGTGTCCTCCAAACGACGGACGAGGCAACCACAACGTTTCCTCTTCCACCGGCTCTGCTGGGGAACCAGCAGCCTCTTCGCAAACCAGCATTGAGCCTGATCCGCAATGGGACGGAGCGTCCAAAATCCCAGCCAAACCCAGGGGAGCTGCAGCGACTCAAGATAACCTTGGCCAAACAGACAGACACCAGCTTGATCTGGCCACCACCACCCGTGTTAAATACATTATATTACCTAGTGCTCCAGGTATTGTGGGGAGAGCTGTTGGCTCCTCAGGCCAGGACCACCGAGCTCATGTACGTACACAAGGGAGCCCTGGAGGAGGTTTTGGGCCGGTGGTTGCAGGCTAAGAGGGCCCGTGTGAAGTGATGGGTGGAGGAAAGCACAGAGAAAAGGA
The DNA here is from genome assembly GCF_036370855.1 of Dromaius novaehollandiae. Taxonomy (NCBI): domain Eukaryota; kingdom Metazoa; phylum Chordata; class Aves; order Casuariiformes; family Dromaiidae; genus Dromaius; species Dromaius novaehollandiae. Next base: position 7,071,650 of record NC_088117.1, read on the forward strand.
CTGATTTTCCAGTCCGCAGTCCCGGCCTGTGCGTGACCCATGGGATAGCAGCTCGGTTTGAGCCCAAAGCCAGGCTTGTTCTGCAGGGAAGCAGCATGGAGCCTGCAGCTGACCAGCCCATAAGAGCAACCGAGATGCGAAAAGGAGCGGAGGATCCAACAGCAGGGCTTCGGCGATAATTAACGTCACAAGGCACGTTGTTGACAACTTCGGGTAAACTTCCAGGAGGAAGAAAAACACTCAGAGTAAAATAGTTAAGTCCAGACAACTGTTTGTCATTCATTATCTGGAGTCGGGCTTGGATTTCTCAACAACGCAGCCAAGCCAGAGCAAGCACGGTAATAATAAACCATCTTGCAGGGAGCCGCGCTCTGGGCGGGCAGCCTGCCCTTGGAGGAGACGCTGCAGGCAGGTGCGTGCTTTGCTTGCTTTTCTCCGATAACAGGTATTTAATTTCCTACGTCACTTCGCTTTATCAGACCCTGAACCTCGTCAGAGAAACCCAGCTCCACCTCCCCAGCTGGTCCCCGGAGCCAGCTGGAAATATCGCGGAGGTGATGTTGTGCAAGGCGCAGCCCTGCCGGTCCCCGGCCTCCCGGCGGGTGACCACGTCCCACGGCGGGGACAGCAGGACGGGACACCCTGCCAGCAGGGGAGGGCACCGCGGGAAGAGGAACGGCGCACGGGCAGCGCGGCACCGGAGCACAGCCGCCCCGTGGGGACCGAGGGGCTCCCGGGAGGTAAAGGCAAAGCCGGGGACGCTGGTGCTGCAGGGACTTCATTCAAGAAACCCACTGAAAAACACGGCAAATCCCCCCAGAAAAACCCAAAACGAAAGGCCTCCTCTACTAAAAAAATTAAAAAGGAAAACAGCAGCATCAAAGAGGGGAGGACTGGGAAACAGCCAGGCGAGAACATGACGGAGAAGGGCGCCAGGCCAAAGCGAGACCGACTCCAGCCCAGACAAGAGCCAACAGGTCCACGCGCTCCCCTCGGTCTGAACAACGCTTCTGTGCCGACAACCAACCCGGACCACCACCGCCGCCGTCTACCACTTGCTACGCCGGGGTCCCAGCGCCGGCCTGGCGAGGGCTGCGGGGGGACGCGACCCCCCCGGGCGGCTTTGCCCCACGGCGCGGGCGTTCGGCAACACGCTCTGCCCCGTTCCCCGCGGATTAGCAGCGCCGCGGAGGCGTGCAGGGACACGCGCGGTCCTTCGCCCCGTGACTCAGGCATCCTGCAAGCAAGCCTCGTTTTGAAGGAAGTACCTATAGGTTTGGGGGACTTGTTTATTATTTTTCCCTTTTGGCAGCCATCCTGCCCCCGAAGCCCTCTCCGAGGCCGATGCAAGGCATCCCTCCCTATTCCCCCGCTTCTTTGCGGCGTTTAAGAGGTCTCCAGTCCCGGGCAGGGGAGGAACACCAGAAAAAGCAGCCTATAATGTTGTCTTTGTTCCCGGTGACAAAAGGCAAGAGTTATAGCTGACAGAAAAATGGATTTGCTATCCCACAGGAAGTCTGGGCCTAAAGAAAAATTTATACATTTATACATATCTACACACGCTTTGAAATAAAGGGCAGGAGGGAAAACAAGCTATTGACATTTTTCATGGAATGAGAAGCTTTGAAGAATTTGGTGCAAAGAAAATAGCAAGTTTAAACCACTTTCAATGGAAAATTCCATTTAGGAAAAAAAAAATCTTTTTTCAGAAGGATATATATTTTGCTGACCTTGACAAAAAGCCTGGTTCAGAGGAAGAAGAGAAAAGCCCTCATACAAAGGTCTCCAACTTGCGTTCCTGCCCTTGCTTTGCATTTTTATAGCGCTTTTCATGAAAGCGCCTCTCAGCATCCTTGCAAACCTGCTATTTATGGAGTACGGGGTGCCCAAGCCAGGTGTGCCCTGCACCCGCCGCACAGGCTGGGTTTAGGGGACAGTCCTTGCATTTATGCTGAAAACGAGCCAGGGGAGAGAAAACCACTTTTCCGGCCTCTGTCTCTGCAGACCTTCGAGCAAGCACGCGCACAGCCACGAGTTTAGAGTAACACCACCTCTAAAACACTCAACTTAATAGCAATAAAATATCAATGCTCCATGTGATAGCAGTAGAGTGGTACTTAGAGAAAGGGCTTGTGAAAGCTAAAAACATGGCAAGACTAGGCTGCTGGCAGGGAAAAAAGCAGCAAAACAAACAGTCCATTCCGATATCCTTTTCCTCAATGACCAGGATGAATCCAGGAACACACAGGATAATCATTTAGCACAGATCAAACAGGAGAACTAGCACATTAAAAATACATGCAGCATTAATCAGCCACACAGAGTTATATGCCATCATTTCCATAAATAATACAGGATCAAAGCAGCCCAAGCAGCGCTATCAGTTAATATAGGCAGCCAGTCAATCAAGAGAGTAAAGCTGCCTGAAAACGGCTGCACTTTAATTTGCCAGGGATAAAGCAGATTCATGTGAGAAGTAGCATGACCAGTTAAACGGGGAAAGGTTAGAGGCAGCCTGTTAATTACACAGAGGTGATGCCACGGCAAGAAAGAGGAAATAAAGGGTTAATGTAGCTTCAAAACCAGAGATATGAGAAGGCTGGGGAGTATCACTGTGACCACCTTGATATCCAATCTGGTAATAACTGCTCTGAGGAGCAGAGGGGCAGTGGGATGCCTGACCCCGCATGGGAGATGCCTCTCCATGGGTACCAGACCGTTTCAGGGACCGCTGGCTGTGGTCCAAGTGGTGGCCGGCACCAGAGCAGCCTCATCTGGGCAGAAATGGCCCATCTGGGGGTCTGGATGCTCCCGCTTGGGAATTAAACCTCAACCCCTTTTCAGGGAGCCGGGAAGCTCAGCGCCTCCCACCTTCACCCCATCCATCTGCAGAAGCAGGATGGAGACAGCGGGACCCGGCGAGACACAGGGTCACCAGCGGAGCTGACACCACCTCGCCTCCCCAAAACGAGGCCATCGTTCCTCCTCTTCTGCCGGAGAGAAATATTTGTGCTGCAAGAAGCCCAGCGCGAGCGCGGCACGCCAGGCAGCACAGGCGGGAGCGATGCTGGGCGGGCCGGAGCAGACAGCAGTATCTGCCGCGGGTGAAGGCTTGCCACTAACCGCCTGGGCATGCTCAGGAAATTAAACATACGTGTATATATATGTGTATATATATGCATATATATATGCAAATACACACACACGTATATGTGAAATGCCTGTGTCAGTACGGCTTCTGCTGCAAGGCTGCAGAGCCCTTTAGCTAGCTGGTTTTCCAGCAGGCATGCGAAGCAGCGCGAGCTATAAATAGCTGAGATGCTTTGCCTTGTCATGCTTCTGCCGGCATATTTATAAGGACAAGGGGCAAGTGAATTAAAAATGGTAAGAGATCGACTTGGACTTCTCACTGGTTCCAGTCCTGGCCTGCGTCAAGAGAAGAGGAAAAGCCTTACAGAGGTTTTGCCTTTTTTTTTTTTCCTCTCTTTCCAGGGGAAAAGCAAGCACTCATCTTTCATGCTCAGGCTTTGAACTGGTTACATTTACAAGGCAAATTTTAATTCATACAGCAGGTGTTCAGAAAAATCCAACTCTAAGCACACAGGACTAAACTAAGACTTAGCATAAGCTCATGCAGCTCCTGGGAGGTTCCTCATTACACCTGCTCCAAAATAGGACCCACGTGTACGAAAGAGAGGACAGACCCCAAATCTACCTTCTGCCCCTTCTCAGGGTGGGGGGAACCACACACAAAAAACCCCAAAACCAGAGGGGGTTCAGTGGAGCCATCCCCAAGCACGAGGGCTGGCGGAGCCTCTCATACCGCCGCCCCGCGGCATTTCACGTGCCGAACGCCGGGAGGCATTTTGCATGGGAACATGCAGAAGAGCATGAACCAGAAGAGTAATTCGGCCTGCGAACAATAGCCTGGCTTTGGGGGATCAGCCCTCCCGCAGACCCGCGCCGCGACGGCATGTTTGGACAGTCTATTCTTCGCAGGCAGCTCCAGGCAATGCAGAAAAGCCGCGTGAACCAAACGTCCCCGTCGCTTTTTGCTGCCTTTTTAAATACTCAGTGAAAACAACTGATGACAGCAAGGCTGCCACGGACCCACTCGGCTACAGGAGCCCCTGACTGATGGGACAGGCTTTGCTCTTGCTCTAGGGAGAGCAACGTGGGCCGCTTCTCCGGCATCCCCAGCTGCAAACAAGCAGGGAAGGGAAAGGCAAGAGGAAAAGCAAGCGACCCACTAGAGAAGTCCTTCGCCTCCTCCAGAAGACAAGGCCAGCAGAGGAACGGAGACTGGAGATGACTGAAAGTTTCCTATTGCATAAAAAAAAAGTTCTGTCAAAACACACGAGAGATGTGATTACTCTCAGTCCAGAGCGCTTTCTTCAAAACACTTCCAGATTGACAAACTTTAATCAAATAAATACCCTTCCAAAAAAACCCTGCCAGGATTTCAGGTGCATTTTCCCACAGCAGGGAGCAGGGGCAGCAACCCTCTCACTTGACACAGGGGACATTGGCAGCAGATACAACAAGAACATCAGTTTTACCAAGCTGTCTCAAGGTGCAGGACCTTCTAGCTCATTGGGAACGTACCCAAAAGCAAAGCAAGAACAACCATTTGATTTCAGTCTGACCCAGACTAAAAGCCAAATCAAAAGAAAAAAAAGAAATAATTTCCTGTGAACCAGAAACCTGTTTTTCAGCCCGTTTAATGAGACTGAAATGCAACCAGTTCTCTTTTCCTGGAGCGGTGCAAAGACGCACGACCCCCCCACCAAGGCAGGGCAGATGGCTAGTTTTCAATCTAGCCTTTAGGTAGTAAAACATATCAACATCCCCAACTAATTATAAAGCGCCAGAGCTGCCCCTTGGCCCCCTGCGCAAGCCGAGCGGGGCCTCGCTGCACGAGGCAGCCCTGCAGCATGAGCCGGGGAAAGAAAAGCCCGTGGGCTCCCAGGACCTGCAAAGCAAATCGCAGCCCTTGCTGCAACCTCATTGAGGAGCTCAGTGGAGTCCTTGTTGCAGTTGAGGTGCTGCACAGTTATTCAGTTCCTTTAAAAAAATATTTATATATATATATAATACTTAAAAAAATTATATATATATAATTTTTTTTAAGTAGTTATCGAAGGTATGGCTGGAAAGCAATGTTCTTTCTGCTTACGGCTGCAAGAGCAATCCCTGCCTTTGGCACCCAGCACAGGCACGAGTTTTTGTCTAATGGCAGCGGACGCATCGTGCCACTCGTGAGATCTCCGTGGCTTCTCGGAAGCAGCAGAGACCGCGCGGGACCCGCAGCAGCGCTTCCTGCCAGGCAGCTGGCACTAACGGCACAGGCATTAGAAGTGGCGCAATGACTTATCCTTGGGTATTTATAGACCACGGGCTCTTGTCGAAAACTTCCTGAAGCTTTTTTCCCCTGGCTTTGGCAGGCTCACGTTCAGGGCTACCGTCCGTCCAGGACGGCCCGCTCCGTGCGGCGGGAGCCCCTTCGCGCTCCCCGGCGGGACGCCGCGGCCATTCCCCGCCTGCCGGGCACCGTCCCCCGGGAGCTTGCAGTCGTGCTGGTGGTTTCCTCTCCGGCCCGGCTCAGCGGAAGCCGGACGAGGAGTCAGGTCTGCCTCTCTCAGGTCCAGGCTGCCTTTCCCGAAATAGCCGGGGTCAAATCACACCAACTGGCTCCCCCCGGGAACTCCCGCTCGCTCCCGCGCCAGCACTTGCTCATCGGAGATGAACGCGGCCCTCCAGAGCCGCTGCGTCACCTTTGGCACCGGCACCGCTGTCCAAGGCAGGGATGGACAGAGCTCACGTGGGCTCAGTGCTGCCCTTGTCACTGGTGGCAGGAGGACGTTCAGGAGAAGGTCCTCCCGGCCAGGGCAACACGCGCCCTCTCCGAGTGGGAGCTGCTCCCCCAGAAGCTGCCCAGCTGTTTGGGCAGCCGCAATCTCCGCATCCCATCCGGATCCTCGTGGGGCCGAAGGCCACACAGAGAGATGGGGACGCGGCACGGGACCACACAGCCAGCCTGAGCATCCCCACAGCTGCGGCATCGCAGCACGGCGCAGATGCTCACGCAACATCCAGCAAACCCCTTTCCAGCTGTGTTTTAGGTCCTCGGCTGCAGGGGTTGGAAGCGGCCTCACCCTCCATGTGAACGGGGCTGGGAGACCACGAGGTGTTTGGATGCTATTGGGGGAGCAGCCAGATAAATCCCGTCGATCGGTAACGCTGCTGCTGCTGGCCAGCTCTCGCTGCTTTACATTTGGTATTTTCCAAGTTGCAGCTCAGTTGCGTGCTCATGCCAGAATCTCAGCTATCATAAAAAGCCTCCCAGCACTGCTCCCTGCAGAGGAAAGCTAGCAAATGAGACTTTGGAGACACTGCAGTCTGCCCCAAAATATCCTGATTTTCATTAGTATTGATAAGCCCAAGTATCCCAAACTCCTGGGGCAGGAAAGTCTTGATGCATCTGCAATTTCAGAGCAGCTCTGGCACGAAAGCGCAGAGGTAGGCAAGAGAGCAGGGAGGAAGGCAAGGAGTGACATTTTCTGCTGGGGGCAACATCACTATATCTTAAACTCAAGGTACAAAACCCACAATTTACTACTTGATCCAAAAAAGAAAAAAGAAAAGACTCCACACAACTCTGCCCTGGCTGCTCCCATACTGATCCCAGAGTAACACAATTACTCCTTATGCTCAGCCTTCACGTCTGTAACTTGATTTCCATTTCTTAGAAAAAAATTAAAATCCTGCTGACATCTTGAAACCGAGATATCTCAGTAACCACATTGAACCACAATCCCGAGCCCTCATACGATGAAAGCTTAAGCTGCATTTCCGAGCGATTAGGAGGCGGAGGGGCCGGCACGCCCTCCCGCAGCTCCCGTCGCTCCCCCCAGACACCCCGGGCACACCGTTTTCCACCCGTTTGGTCAGAGGGGAACCAGACGGCGCTGAGGCAGGGGGTCCCCGCGTGCAGCCCCAGCACCAAGGCGACCGCAGGTGCCACCGGGCAGGACCGGGCTCACTGCTTGCCGAGTTTTAAGGCTACGCAAGTCATTGCAAATATTTAGTCTCATCCACTGCTGAGCCCTGGCTAAGGAAACCAAACCTGTAGCAGAGGTATTAAACATTAAGGTGCATCCACGAGGGACCACTGCAGTCCTCTGTGTCACACTGAGATGTGGCAAGCCCAGCAGCACGGATAAAAGCTAGATCATGAGGCACACCAGGGCAGGAGGACATCCGAAGGGAGTAGGAGCTACACTGGGAGAGGCACGGAAGAGGAGTCACCAAGTGCTGCAGGAGGGACGGACACTGGTAACACTTCCCGAAACAGCCTTTAGCAGCTTGGACATTTCCGTTCCCCTGGGATTTGAGTGTCAAACCCAGGCAAGGAGGACAGCTCAGGCGTGACAGCAAGGGCCTCCACTGGAGGACATCTGGGGCTGGCCATTGCCTAGCTCCACGGCTTGGGCTGGATCCTTTCACCTGTAAAGCGGTGCTGGAGCTGAAGGCACCCTCCCGCGAGACTGGTCCATACATGGGGATGCAGGGCACGGGGACAGAGCCCAGCGCGGGCACACAGACCGGCCTCCAAGCAACCGGCACAAGAGCAGAAGCCTCCAACTCGAGATGGACAACGCACCAACCCCAGCGCTCCCAGCCAGCTCCGCTCCTTCTCGCCCCACTGCCATCACAGCCATCGTGGCTCAAAGCTGGCAGCTCCCACACTCTTGCACCCTCGGAGGCAGCGATACAGCGATGGAAACGGAGCCACACAAGCTCCTGTGCCCAGCTGATTAGCCAGGCTGTGCCAAACTCCTGCCAGGACCAAGCACTCCCGGGGATTTGCCCAGTCTCTTGTCCACAAGCTGTCTATCAGCTAATCTCCCCTGATGCCGCAGACACCATCGGTTTGGCTGCACCTTCCCCATCTGGGCTAGGAGAGCCCCAGGAAGAGAAGCTGCCCATGCAGAAGGCTCAAGATTCATCCAGACATTTCATGCATCTTTTGCACTTTGACCCACGTTCAGCGCGGCACAGGATGCTCGGAGCCCACACGATGACGCTGCCCGCGCTTCCTGCCCTGCGGCTGCAGCAGAAATGGGTTTTTAATCCCCTCCCACCGCAAGGCACAAGGTGCAGAGATGAAGAGCTGAGCTCTGACCACTCAGTTTGACATCTGATGACCTAGAAGTCCAGACGGATTACTACCAAACAGTGGAGAGTAGAGAAGGAAAGGGGGATTGAAACACTTACTATGGTCTAAGGATAGCTAAGCCTGGGTTTGGGGTGCAGGTCTTCTCTGCTGACCCAGCCATGCCACAGGGACAGCAATTCTGTGTAAGGAGGCTTTGACTTGAGCCCACCTGCCCACTGTGTGTGGGGCTGGGACTGAGAAGAACGAAAGGTCTTTCAAAGAGCCCCACGTGCTGGCCCTGCTCTCCTGATCAGTTCGTGCACGCTGCCCTTTACTGTTCAGCACCGACCTACAGAAACGGTGAGACTAGAGAGGGTTTGCTCTTTACGCAGGGAGAGCCCAGCCAGGAGCGTGCCAGTCGCAGAAGTGGTGCATCTGGTCCAGCACTGTCGCGCCAAGCAGTCAGACAACGCTCATCCACAAGTCAGCTGCCCCAGGAAAGCTTCAACACTTGCCTTAAAACAAGACTATTTCATACAAAAGGAAAACAAAAAGCCTCCACTTCAGGTGTTAGAGGCTTTGGGGATAAGGCAGGGGATACTTCTAAGCTTGTCTCCACAAACATGAGGATTAGCAATTTCCTCCTCTTAAAAAGGAAAACTGGGATTTTAAAATGATCACTGGATTGGAAAGAAAAATAAACATCATGAAACCGCAGAAGAAAAAGAGAATGAAAAAGTAGGCAACTCTGCACCTATTGCTGAAGTACTTCTTAAATCAGGATAGGAAAAAATGTATTCAAATTTGAATTTAAGTCTTGGTAGTGCTGAACAACTGCTGAATCTGAGGACCCTTTCACAGCAATTTCTAACCAGTATAACTCTATTAGCATTAAAGGAATTCTCTCTTGTACACAAGAAAAGGCCCATTTGTTTCATGCAATAAAGCATCTAATGTGTTAATTCCCTATTATGGGTTGAGACAGTAATGCAGAAGGCATGCTTGAAACAGAAAAAGGAGGGTTGTAGTCAAACACATGGTGCCCATTGACTTCACTGTTCATTCAGTGGTCGAAGCTCCGCTCTGAAAATGAGCTTCCTTAGGGGACTCGAGTGACGCTTGCTAGAGCAGGTCAGTGCTGGGGGCACCTCCCATGCAGACCACCGCTGTACACATCCCACATACCAACTCTGCAAGGCAAGCAGGGTCTCCCCCAAACCAGGTAGATGCCTCCCATGCCCCTCATCGTGCTGCAGGGAGAGTTGTTATCACAGCGGAGCGCTGCCAGCTCACCCCTTCTGGACTCCTTCCTCTCGAGGTGCCCTAAACCCAGTCCTATCCATGGACACACCAGAAATCCTACATCAGTCAGGTTTAAACTCGACCTGCCATGTTAACAAATGGAGAATTCGTGCTGGAGAAGGAGTGTAATCTCTCCACACTTTTCTGCCCTGTCCATCAGTGCAGTATGAAGGCAGCACAGGAAAACAGTTTAGAGACCCACTGTAGCCATTAGCCATTAGTAATTAGGATTTCAGAGGGTTTTTGTAGTCCTCAGCAACAGAAACTCGGCACAGCCTGGGCAGGTAGGGAAGTATTACCACCATCATTCCCATTTTACAAATGAGAAAGCTGAAACACGGAGAGGTGAGGGCAGCCTGCCCCGGGGGAGCAGAGGGGAACCAGTGGTAGCAATGGGATTAAGCACAAAACCTCCTGACTTGCATTCCTGAAACCTCCTATAGCAGCAAGCATTACACATTATGCAAGAATTTTAAAAATTTATGAAAAGATGATCATCAAGAACATTACGTAACAATCACAGATGGACATCTAAGAGCGTCCTGAAGTAGCTGCTAAATTAACATACCTCTTTCTTGTAATTTGGCCCGTGTGAGATGGATGCTCCCAGTAAAAAAAACTTATGAGCAAGGGAACAAAGAGATGATACCTTTTGGCATCATTCATCAGGACTGACTTGCTGAAGCAGCAGCAGCATCCTGTGACACCATGACCCACATCCAGGAGAAGCTCCACGGCTTCCAACCATGACATTTCCAGGGCGCACCACGCTCCCTTTCCTTAACTCAAGCCAGCACGTCTCTTGCTTTATTTTGACAAACACAATACAAAGTCACATAGGGAAATATTTGCTTCCCGTGACTCAGCGCAAGAGGTACGTTCCCCTCTCTTGCACGTGGGCCATCGGGTTCACGCTGCACGCACCAGGAACAGCAGGCAAGTCACTCGGTTTGTTGACGGAGCCAAGGAAGCCTGATTGCAGCACGATAGCGAAAATTGCTTTCGCTTTAAGAAAACTCAACCCCTCCTATCTTTATCAGCAGTTTCCAATCTTAAACCATCTTCTTTCTTCCTAAGAAAATAAAGACACAAAACTCAATAGAAAAAGAAAAGGAAATAAATTGTGAAAACAAGAGAGCTCAGATTTTCAACTGATTATATGTCTAGCCAAATAAAACAGGTTGATTAACGCCTCTTGGTCAGGCTGCTAAAGGTGCAAGGAACAGCAAAATATCTCCTTCTCACATCAGAGGAAGCTCAACACACTTTTACTGAATCCAACGTCTTCCAGGCAAGGAAAAAAATAAATACAAAAAAGGAAAGAATCAGGGCTACAGTATTTGCATGTGTCCAAAAATAAAACTTCGGACATACAAACTGAAGCCAAGTTCCCTGGTGAAACAAATGGACAAAGCTTCATCCATCGCCTTCAGCAGAGTTTTGTCTGCTTAACCTTCAAGTAAACCGAAGTCTCGGCTCCCAAGGCCAGCAGTGTTTTCATCACCTCAGCAAGTGACCTGTGCTGTCACTTAAACCCACACCTGTGGTGAAATCTTCAGCCAAAAACACAGCTCTTCAGGCTGGCCTTTATCTCCTTCTCTCACTCTTTGTTAAAATTCTCATTTGTTCACATCGCCATAGCATTTTCCTCAGGTCTCCAAGGCACCTCGGGAGACACGGCGCAGATCCCCACGGACGGCAGCATCACGCCTCAAGCAGGTTGAGGAGACACGCGCTTCCCAGCATAGAAAAAGCCAAAAGCTCCTTTCCCCCACCCTCGCACGCACATGGGGCACTGGCACAGGTTTCCCCCCCCCACGCCAGCCAGGCTCACGCTCTGCAAAGGGCTGGTACCCGAGGTGGGTTTCGTGCTTGGCCGAGGTGAACGAGATGGCATCGCTGTGCGTCGGGGACCTGGCGTGCCAGCAGCCCCGTGGTGGCACCCTCACCTGCTGGGACCTTCTCCGGGAGGACATCGCTGACGCCCGCCGCGGCACCACTCGCGCACCGTGGACACCCCACAAACACGCTCCACCACCTGGGCCACGTCCTCCAGGAGGCTGGAGCCGGCTTCGAGGTCGAGTTTGGCGCTGAAGCCTGGCACAGCGGCTCACGCAGGTGCCCTGGCCTCCCCGCGCCCCAGCTCGGGCGCGAGTCGCTCCCGGGGGCACCTCCACAGGGCTGCCACCACCCCGGGCCGAGCCACCTCTGCTCTCGCCCCGCGCACGGGCGGGCGGCGTTTCGGCGGGCGGCGAGGGCCCGGGTGGGCCACCAGCCCCGTCACCTGCGCGCCCGCTGCCCGAGCCGCCGGCTGAGCGCGGGGGCCTTTGTTCGCGCAACCGGCCTGCAGCAGCGGCAGACACATAAAATAGAATAAAATAAAATAAAATGAAGGGCCCATCACGCGGCGACGAGGCTGTCACCGCCGCGGCGGGGCGAGGGCCGGGCAGCGGCACCTGCCTGCCGCCCCCCCCCCCCGCCACGGACACGCGTGGGGGCGCCGCGCCCGCTCACCTGTGCTGTTACTGCTGCTGCCCGCGGCTTCCTCTTCCTCCTCCTCCTCCTCCTCCTCGGGCGGCGGCGCGGCGCTGCCCCGGCCAGGCCCCGCGGGGGTCGGCGTGGCCGCGGGGGCCGGCGGGGCCGCGGGGGTGCCGCGGGGCTCGGCCGGCGGCGGCGCGGTGCCCTCGGCGGGGCCGCCGCTGCCGCTGCCGGGCTCGGCGGGGGGCGGCGGCGGGGCGGCGGCGCGGCTCGGCTCGGCGCGGGGCGGCTCCCCGGCGGCGGCGGCGGCGGCGCGGGCCAGCAGGGCGGCGAGGCAGAGCAGGGCGAGCCCGGGCGCGGTCCCCGGCCGGCGCCTCATGGTGCGGCGCGGGGCTCCGCCATTCATTCATTCACCGCGGCGGCGGCGGGGGAGGGGGCGGCCCGGCGAGGGGGCGCGGAGGAGGCAGGGGCGGCGGCGGCCGGCTCCCGCCCGCCCTAGCCGGCCATGCCCGGGCGCTCCCCGCCGCCGTGGCCCCGCAGGCGGCAGCGCGGCACCCCGCGGCCCCGCTGACAGCCGGCGCGCCGCCGCCCCGCCCCCCGCGCCCGCCGCCAGCCAATGGGGCGCCGCGCCCGCCCCGCGCCGCCGCCGCTCTGTAACTCTTTGTGCGAGGCGCCGCCAATCAGCGCCGGGGGGCGGGGCGCGCGCCGCCGGGGCCGCGGCGGGGCGGGGTTGGGCGGGGGCGCGCCCGCGCGCGTGACCGCGGCGGTTGGGCGGAGCGGGGCGCCGCGGCCTCGCCCGCAGCTCGTCACCTGTGTGCGCGCTTTTTATTGCTAGAGCCTGTTTTAAAAATACCCCCCGTGACGCTCCCGCCTGGCACAGCACGGGGGTCCCGCTGCCCCCGCCCGGCACCCTCGCCTGCTGCCATCGCCCGCCATCTCGCCCTGCTCGGTCCCGCCATGTCCCATCCGTGCGCCGATCCTGATCCTCGCCCGCAGCCGCCCGGCCCGTGCCCACCTGCCCAGCCCAGGCCGAGGCCTGCGCCCGCCTGCCCAGCCCAGGCCGAGGAGGAGGCCGGCGGCGGGTGTTCGCGCCGCCTGTTGCTGCTGCCCTTTGGGGGTACAGACCGGCAGACGGGGGGACAGGTCCCCTCCGCTGGCTCGCGCCAGGTTGTTGCCCGCGTGGACGGGAAGGAGGAGGCCGAGAGGAGGGACCGATGGCTCAGGAGAGGCCTGCCGGGAACAAAGAAATTCCCTCGTTTTACTCGGAGGCGAAAGCACGCGCAGCACGAGAGGGCACCTGTGCGAATCCGGCGCGACCGGCTTATTTTAGTACCCACCGATCATGACAGTCGTTACAAAGGGCAATGGATAAAGTTTATCTGTGGCACGCGCGACGCAGGGCCTTCGCGGTAACGCGCGCCCCTTCGAGCGCCGAGGGCCGAACCCCCGGCCGGGCGCATCGGTCGCGGCGGCAAGGGCCGGGCGAAGGCGGCACCTCGCGCGGCGGCGGCGGCGGCTTCGGCAGTACTTACCGCTCCCCCTGTTGATGTCAAATATAGTTGCACGTGCCGGACGCCTCGGAAAAGCAGGCCCAGAGCGTCCCGGGCCGGACCCCTGAACCCAAGCGCCCAGAAATTCGCCGGTTGCTTTTGACACCAGCGTTCATCCGGCGACGCGAAGGGCGCCGAGCCGCCCTGTGCCGGCCCCGCTGTTGGGACTTTCACACTTCCCCCCTTTCTTTTTTATGTTTTAAGTTCGTAATTAGAAAGTGGAAAATGTATGTTTTTGCGGGCTGGACCCTCAGGGCATGAGGAAGGCTGACGAAGAGGAGGCCGGGTTGTGCGCAAGCTGCGCAGCCTGCGTGCTCGCTTCCTTCCGTGGGTTTGGAGGGTATCGGCGTCCTCCTGGAATTGCTCCTATTCCGTCAAATCCACAGGATTTACTTCCCCAGTGGAAATTTAGCAGCGAGCTCTTTCTCTGACCTATTTGCAAGCCCCAAGCCGCTCTGTCCGCCACCCACTGCTGGAAAGCTTTGATAATTCAATGAGATGCTAATTCGGACACCCAGCATAACTCATGATACGAAAACTTTTTTTTTCCTTTTTAATTTTCATTAATTGCAATGCAGGAATAATGAATCCTCTCTGCAGAGGCCGGCGACATGGGGCAGCGCGGAGGTGGCCCCGGCCGGCAGCGGCCCATTTCTGCAGGCGCCTGAAGAGCAGCTTCGCCGCCAGCACGAGGTCGTGCAAGCCTAAAGCTAAGCTCCTTTGCACGTCAAAAAATGTCCTGTGAATGTCAAAGAGGGAATAAATTGGCTACGGCGTGTGTTTATTGCCACTCTCGGAGAGGTTCGATGAGGACGGCTGCGTGGCCGAGGAAGGGCTCAATGCCGCTGCTGCAGACGGGTTAGAAACCCAGATTTCTGCTTGTGGCACTCTGAAATGTGTTCTCTGCAAATCCTGTTGGTCATCCAAAATTTCCCAAAGATGCCTTTCAGAACTGCTGCCTGAGGATGCCGGTGTTCACCCGCGTCGCGGAAGCTGATCCAAATGGAGATGCCAAAACTAAACAGGGCAAGTTCTCAAAAGGAAACGCTTTGGAAAAAAATACCCTCAGGGGGTCAAAACGAGTAGGTTTGCTGTTTTTCCCCGTTGGTAATTTCCCACGTGTTCCCACAAAATGGTGGGATGTCAGTGAAGCTGCCTTCCCCAGTAAAACTCTCCCACCGAAACGCTTCCCACGCTCGCTGCTGCCCAAAGGGACCTGCCTTCAGCAGCTTTGCAGGGCCGCGGGGCCGGGCATAGGGACCTGCCACCTCCTGGGGTGCCGCAAGAGCCGGGTGGCTGCTTTCACGGCAGGAGACCCCCGCACAGGGTGTCCGGGGCCACGCGGGCTGCGGGGGCTCCCGGCGGCACTGCCTTGCTCCCCCTCGTCCCCGCTGGAGACCTCGGAGACGTCCAGCGTCGCCCTGGTCCTCTCTCCCCGCAGGGCAATCCCTGGCTCCCGGGGTGCCGTGCTCACGTTTTGAATGGTTGAAATTTTTTATTTTTGCTGCCCTTTTCCGTTCTGACTCTTTCTGCAGATGCGGGCACGCAGCGGGACCGCTCTGTCCCCTGCCAGGAGGAGAGGAGCATCCTCTCGAACAAGATTCAGAAACCCGGTGGGGGAAGAGTCCTCGCTGCACACGCAGAAGCAAACAGCAAATCCTTTCACGGCTTGACAGCAGATCGTGGAGGCAAGTCCTTGAACATGAGATGTCGACTTACCAGGGATTATACCATTCCCTTGAAAAATCACTTTTCTTCCAGATCCCTTTAGCAAATTGCCTGCTATTACGCGCCCTGAAACACTGCTAGCACTTCCCGTCTCTCGCTTTCTCCCATGGACATATCGTAATCGTGGGGTTTTGCCTGTCACTCTGGGGCTTAGGTTTGAGGTTGAACGTTAGAAGCGCGTTATTGCCGAGGACGCCGGGGGCTCATGGGGTCAGGTCTGAGCAGACCTGTCCGAATTACACAGCTATTCCCCAATGACCAAACGCAGGGGATGGGATGCACTGAGCCAGGCGCTCTCTCCAAAGCCCAAGTTCCCTTCCAAAACCCTCAAGCGCAGTTTCCATGTTTGACCGTTTCCAAGTGGTTCTGTTATAATGAAATGCCAGGAGGCTCCTGCGAGGCTGGACTCCCCATCGAGGGCTTTGCGTTGAGTTTCATTGCTCCAGGGAGAAGCCACCATCACCGGGCACCGGCGCATCCCCAAATCCAGCAGTGGCTTTGGTGAACTGGGTGTTCCTAGCTGCCAGGAGCGAAGGAAATGGGCAATCAGATGAATTTAAACAGCTTGCAAGCAGGAAGTGATCAGCTGAGGCGGGTGGGAATGGGGCCAAGACTGTGGCAGCAAGAGCTCGAGCAGAAAGGCAGAGAGTCCTTTGTGCCGGCCGGGACAAAAGACCAGATGTGCACCGAGAGCAGGGAAAAGCAAACCCTCTCCAAAAGCAAGTTCTAGCGCTTTCACGCTGAAGGGGCTCCAGGCTGTCGTTATGTGTACGTCTGTGCCGCTGCAGCTAAACCCGTATTTAAACAGATTTCATTAATGCGGGACAGCTACACTTCCGCTCATTTATTGGACTGGTTGTTCTGATCTACCCAACCCCGGCTAATGGCTCCGAACCTGCAGATGTTGTTTGTGTCTAGGGGTTTGATTTTGATTTTCTGTGATTCTTTCTTAAAACCCAGTAAGGAAAACATACAGCCACGTGATGAGTTTTTTTCCCCCTCTTTTCCTCACTAGCTTCATAGGGCTTGTTCAGAGGGGTGGTGGATGAGCCCAGACACACGAGCTAACGCATCCATTCCAACAGCACTGCAATGATGGGCGCAGACCTACAATGATTTTAACCCAGGCGTCATACTAGCTTGTGCCTTAGCTAAAGCATGTCTTTCAAAAAAGAACATAGTCTTCATTTCCAGACACCAAGAATGAAAAAAAACCCAACATTTCCCTTTGGATTTGTTCCAAAACATTAGACCTGTTTTTTTAACAATGAAGGCAATTAATTTCTGGTTTGACTTCATCTGGCTTTTGCTTCTAGCCATTAGTTTGTGTTTTTTCCCCTGCCCCTGCTAGATTACGGAACCTGCAGTGCCCAGTTTTTTCTCTCCACGAAGGTATTTATACGCTGTCATCAAGTCACCTTCTCAATCTCTTTTGTTAATAGTGCAAACAGATGGAGTTCTTCACTTCTCCCCCTGCAAGGCAGCTTCCCCAGTCCTTGAATCATTTTTGTGGCTCTTTTCAACGCTCCCTGACACCCTCTCTTGAATGTGGACACCAGGACTGGATGCAAAATTACAGAATCAGTCTCCCTGATGCCATAAAAAGGTAAAATCCTCTCCCAGCTCACATTTCCCCTCTCACACATCCAAGAATCATATTCAGTCCTTTGGCTGAAGCATCACACATTGCCAGGAAGCTCCCATGGATCGGCTGCTCCGCTTTTGCCCCCTTGAGACTTTAGGCAGAATCAAAACAGCCCAAAATATCCCTCTTTGCCAGGGTCTGAGCTCCCTCTGCCCAGGTGTGCCTTCATGGACCTGCGGTGATTTCACATCTTATCCAGGCCATAACAGAGGCTTTGGGTATTTTATGAGGCTGGAAGCGGTGAAAATGGGCATAACCCATCACCCAAATACACCAGCAAGATCCTGCACGTCAGCTCGGAGCTTCCCAGGGCAGGGAAGCTTGCTGGGAGCTGTGTTTTGGGGCTGCCTGAGGGCACTCGGTGCCTTGTGTTTCCAGCTGTCCTCCACCCTGCGCTGCTCATACATCCGTAACTCACCGCCTGCAGCCACGGGGGTGCCGAGCTCCCGCACACCTCTCCTGCCCCTGCGCCTCAGGCCGTCGCCGTCGGCTCCCAACACTGGAACTTTGAGTGTTGGATGTTATGATTTACCTCTTCTCCCTTTTCCCCAGTCCCCTGCAGTTTCCCGTTCCTCCATCCCCGTCTTCCGCACGGATGAGCGCTTGTGCTGCTCCGGGCGCTCGAGGATGGCAGACACCCATCCACGGCTGTGCTGCAGCCCCAAAACAGAGCAGAGCAGAGGCTTGAGCCAGCGGGCCACAGCTGGGCCGTATCCAAGTGTCCCTGAGCTGCCAGCATTACCTTGAATGTGCGCAAGGAGATGCTGCACCTGGAGCTGGGGGGATGTTAGCAGTCAGAGTAGCTCCAACCTCATGTAATTTCCCTGGCTGGATTTCAGAACAGATCAGCGCTCATAGAAAGGGGCAGATTTGCAGCACGGGCACCTGGTGTGGCCAAGCGCTTTCGAGCCATGTGGCTGCCAGCACCGCGTGAGGAGCTTCTGCAAGTTAGGTACTTCAGAGTCCTCTTCTGCCTTTCCTCTTCCTTTGCTTTCCCGTCCCCGTTTGGTGCTCCAGGTGCAGCATATGCACTTGCTTTGGCATCGGGAACGCCTCTCCATCAGCATCCCTGGGCTGCAAGCGGCACGGTGGCTTCCGGGCAGTACTGTGGGACACTTCCAGAGAAGCCTAAACACCATCCTGGAGCAAACTGCTTCTTGCTGGCGAGCTGGTAGGACTTCCCTCCTCTTCAGCTAGCAGGTGATGCCTCTGCAATAAATGCTGCTTTTGCAGGAGGAATGTTACCAGCCAGGATGTCCCCCGCTGGGAAATAGCTACATCCTCGGCCAGAGGTCCAAGACCTGCACCCGTCCCCTGCGACGTGGACGGGCACCTCCAGCGGTGGCAGGGGTGGAGGCTGTGGCTGAGCTGGCGGCTGCTGGCCGCTGCATGTCAGTGTTGCTCCGCCGATCTCGCACAGCTGGGCAACATCTGTCTGCCCGCGCCCGGCCGTGAGCTGCCCTGCGTGGGGGAGCGAGGCTGCGGCCTCCGAGGGGCAGAGCGCTCGGAGAAGAGGGACAAAACATCCACCCTGAGGGATAGCGACTGCCGCAGGGTCGGCAGCGCTGCGGAGAGCTCCGCTCGGCCTCGCTCAGCTGCGGTCAGGAGTAACAAGTGCTTCGGATACCTCCATCCCGTCCTGCTGGAGAGGAAAGCTGTAATTTGGGGCCTGGATTTTCCTTCCATTTCCTTGGTAACATGTTTTCTTGTTGCGTCCGTCACCTTAAAGAAATATCTATTAAAGGTGCAAAGAGAAAGGGGAAATGCGGGGTGTGTAGCGGAGGGAATGTATCATCACGGGACCCCCGCGTGCTTTCCCCAGGTATTACTGCAAACCTCCGGGAGCGATTTTGCTCTGGTTTAGTGCAATAACAATCCTGACGGTGCCGCGCACGGGAGCGGGGGGAGTTACTGTGCCGTGGGAATTCGGCTGTCCGTAAGTGAACAAAGCTCCCCTGGACTTCGGGGGCAGTTTGAATTCAAAGGCTGCAGATTTGTTGGCTGCCTGCCGGAGCCCTGCAGATCCTGGCTAGGGGAGCTTGTCCAGGTGTTTGCAGCTGTGATGCAGCTTGGCATTTAAAATGGACAAAAAGGCACAGGACACAAGGGCTGGGATGCTTAAATCCGTGCCATGGCCTACCCTTATCCTAATGGCATAGTCATTGCCCTGCGCATGAGGGGTCATGACGCTCTCAGCTGTGCAGGCTATGCCCTGAGAGGGTTAATTGGTCTTTTTTTCCCCCAAATCTATTTGCTAGTGCAATAGCAGCAAAATGCTGCTTTGTTCCAAGATTACAGGCCAGATCCTGGCTGCCTTCAGGTCCGAACCCAGCCGGGAGCAATCCAGTTGGGGCTGTGAAGACAGCAGTAATTTGTGACCCTGTTTAGGTCAGCCCAAGAGGCTCCCAACCCACAGCAGAGATGCCAGGGCAGATCACTCCCACCGCCAGCATGAGTACGCAGGGGAAGAAAGGCTATTCAGGAGCCCCAGCTGAACCAGCGAGCTAAAAGTCGAAGGCAGCAACGCAGAGAGCGCCCGGAGCATGAGCCACGGCCGAGAACGGGCTCCTGGGGGGCCGGGAGAGGCCACGTGGCCTGTGCAGGGCTTCCCCTCCCAGGCTTTGGGCTATTACAACATCAGTGTCTCTGTGCAGCCAAGAGATTTGCTTGGTGACCCTGACAGAAACTTGGCCAGAAAGTCATATAAAATATATTCCCATGCCATATGATTTCTCTGTTGGCACAGTCACATCTCTGCAAGGACTATTCACGGTGGTGGTACCTGCTGCATCCCACCCCTGCTGCCTGCAGATGGCTGATGCGCAGCTCTCGTTGCATTAAACGGGTGCAGGTGTTTGGAAAAACAACTGAAAGAATCATTATTCTGCTGGAGAATGCAAGTCTGTCGAAATGAAAATATCAAAAAATCATGTCCATTTCACAGAAATGTCATGTCAGAGACAGAAAGAGAAACACATTGCTCCTACTGAGTCAAAACATCCTCTTTCAAAACTTTTGGAATGAGTTATCTTGAGTTTTTCCGTTCTGAAACGACATTTAACATCTAATTTTAGAATATAAAATAAATCAACATGAAAATGAAAATGTTTTCAATTATTAAAATCATTTTGACCAACCCCAAATATTTTTTCCAGTCTATCTCTCGCAGAGAATTTTGAAACTTTCCAGTTTCTTTCCCAGCTGGAACAAAAGGCCAATGTCACATCTCAAATACCCAAACCGTCTGTGCACAGCAAATGCAGAAAAGGTGCATTATGAACACGGTCAACGGACCATTGCTGTAAAATCCTCTGGCTCTGCTAGTAACACTTCATCCCAAGGAGGCTCAGGTGCAAGCAAATTCATCCTTGCTGTGACAGTCACAGGACATGTGAGTTATTTCAGTCTTCAGAGCTCCTGAGGCACAGAGGTCTTTGATGGGTGGCAGCACAAGGACCATCATGGGTTTTGTACCTGGAGAGGGGAATCTGACTCAAAAGTGACTTTTATTTCCATTAAAAAATTTCCTTACCTTGAGGTTCAGGTGAAACCTCCTAAAACGTGGGTTCCTCCTGACACTGGTGCAGATTTCCTGCGTGGCTTCAGGAAGTCACTCCATCTGCATGTCCAACTGGTAGGGAAGGCAGAGGAGGAGATGCTGTTTCCCTTGCTCATGCGAGTGCTGCAAATCCATTCAGTCTGCTGTATAAGTGGCCAGGGAGAGAGAATTATCCTCCTTTTTCACCCAAAATGCTTGTGAAGATCACTAACATGAAGAGCAGTACCAAAATGCTGGGAACCTTGGCTGCACAGACAGGTAGCAAAACTTCATACATCGAGGTAGTAGAAAGTGTGTGTCTGGGATTCCTAAGGTTTTTCCACCAATATTTTTATTGTTGTTTACATTGTGTATCCATGCAATTATGGCTTGCAAGGAAAAATGTGAAGAAGGAAGGATCCCATCTCAGCAAGGCGTAGAAAATACGCCAGGAAAATATACGGATATATTGTCTTAAAACTAGCTTAGCTGCCAGCCAGGCAGTGTGTGCACACTTCGGGAGGACTAAAGGAGGGATTAGAAAGGTAGTTAATGTGTCTGGTGACCCAGTTTGAGACTGGGCAACGTTAGAGCCATGGAAACAGGAGGGTACCTGATAATTTGCGCCTGCTTTGTTATTCTGAGGCGTGCGCAGCACCTTTGCCTGCCTCCGGCCTCCCCCAAGCCCCTCCGCTGCGTTTGATGGAAAACGCCCGCCCCTGCCTCTCCGCGGGGCAGGCTGCCCACCCGGCTGGGTTTAGGATTGTTACCAGTTATTTGCTTTTTACGTTCAGGTGGCTGAGGGACTGGCCATCCCAGGGGAAAGAACGAAAGCAGGACTTTCTCTTTTTGGAAACCGGGGCTTTCTCCTTCTGCTTAATGCAGACTCAGGCTCTGCCCTTCCCAGGATTTGGCGGGTCCCAGTATACCACAAGCTCAGACACTCACTGCCCAAAGCTGAAACAGAAAGGCAGCATCTGTCCCAAAAACACAAGCCTTCACTCCGAAGCCAAAGAGAAATGCCCCCTTCCTGCAATAGTGCCAGTGCTTTACGGGCTCTTTGGGGCCCCATGCAATATATACCATTTATTCACATGGAGCCATGGTCATAGCCGCACATTTCTGAGCAAATCCTCCCTTGTTAGCAGTCATTGTTGATAGCGCTTGCTTATATCGCTGTCCTCGGCCACAGAGGGGCCCGTGCAAGTTTCCCGGCCCTGCCGGAGCCGGCCCCCGCGGGAACCTCCTCCTCTGCTGCCGCCCCGGTTGCTCCCACCTCGCTCCCTCCTCGTCCCGGTCCCCGCGGGAGGCAGGCACCCCACAACCTACTCTAGAAATGTTCCCCCAGGCCCAGAAGCATAAAATGTTTGCTGTTAAATCTCCTAAGAAGTGGCTAGATCTCTGTGAATGTCACAGGAGGAAAAGCCCCTTTCCACCTCGAAGCAAGGTCAGCACAAATCACACAGACCAGTGGGAGAAGGTTACTGCGCCCAAAGGGCAAACAAAGGGTGAAAGACCTGGGAACACGAAGGGAAATGCTTCATTAACTCTTCCGGAGGTCATCTGCTCTGCTTAAAAGCTAATGTCTCCTTCGAAACGGTGCAATGCATCAGCTTGCAGCCCCGGTCACTGCAGAGCTGCTCCACGCGACCGGGGACACTTTTACCAGGGCCTTTCTTAAGAAAGTCTTTGGCCAGAGCCACCTGTCACAGCAAAGCCAAACTAATGGTCTGCCCCGGCGTTACTGTTTTAATCTTTTCTGAAATCGCCCAGCTTCGTGATTCTGTTCGCCGTTATCTGGGAAGAGATCTGAAAGTAAATGGCTGCAGTTTATGGTGGTGGGGGGAATATTTTTCTCCTTGTGCTGTTCTGGGTCCTTGAGGATTTCCAACTAGATCAAGAGTTTGCATGAGCGAGGCGGTAAGTCACCCCACAGCAGCATGGGAGAGGGATAACCCCACTGGCCGGACTCTCCCGGGGCTGCCGACAGCCTCGCTCTTGGGCGGGGAGGTGGCTGCACGGCATCTCTACCTCCCCCTCCGCTGTACCCAGACGGGCACCAAATATCCACACACCGATTTTTGCTGCAGCTCCAGGCAGCTTGTTCCTGCAGGGGCCTGTCTACAGAGCCCGTTTCTTTCCTGTCTCTCAGACAGCTGTTTACATTTTTGTTTGTGTGAATAATCTCAAATATGAAGGCTTTGCTTTGCTTTTCCCCCTGTTAGATAATATTAATTGTTGCACAGAGCCAAGTAGCTTGGAGAAAGGGGGAAAAAACACTCTGTAAAAGTTGCAGGCTTTGCAAGTATTTAAAGGGCCATCTGCATCTCCTCCAAAACTGTAAAGACAAACAAGAGCAACAGTAGCCCATATTTATTTAGTAGACATCATGGCAGCATTACTGCTCCAATCTCAGCCAAGAATTAGCTCCAAAAATATAAGTCTTGCTATTCTTCACCTCCTCCTGTCCTTTGGGAGTCTTGCAGAGAGGTCCCCATTAGCCATGGCTTGCTTGCATGCATGGACCCAATGCCTGGAAGGCATCACCTGGATTTTGGGGTCAAATGCCAGCTCTGCCCTCTGCCTCCTGCCTCCCCGGGCAGTGCATCTTGCCTTGGGACTTTCCCTTTAGAGCAGCTGTGAGTCTTCTAGTTGGTGTCCAAACTGTGTTATGGGTTGACGTGCCATTTCTAAGATGCTCGGCCCACGCTAACAAGCAGTGTCCTCCAGCAGGCAGGGAAGCAAGCAGAAATCTGTATTTCTGATTCTTTCCTGGTGCCCCATGCACCATTTCACCGCCATGCACCTCTTGCTTAGCTCAGCTACAAGCACTTTGGGCAGGGACTTCACAGGTTTAGGAAGCCAAGGCTATCAGGGCAGAATAACGCAGTCCTGCGTCAGGAATGGGCCCAAGACCTGTCACCAGGGCCCCAACAACTAAACCATTTAACAAACCCCCAGGTTCACTTGCCAATGCAGCATTCAGGAAACTGGGATTAAAAGTCCCACCGTAGCCTTCTGATACACAAAGAGACTATTGGAAATCCCAGAGTTCACGGTGTTCGGCATGGAAATAACAGCAGTTCTCTGCAATACGGCGATGCGGGTGGGAGAGATGCAGGGAGCAGAAGAGACCAGCGTTGGCAGCATCGCGATTTAGCTACAGTCCCTGAGAGAAACGTGTCCTCGGTGCACATCCGGACACAAATATTTATTAGGCATAATAAGGAAGGACTGCAACCCATTTTAACATGTGGAGTGAGACGGACTGTTTAATAACAATAATAAATAACAATCAGTTTATTAATAATTCATCTGGTTCAAGCAAACATCTTCTCCCAGCAGTCATTCCTGCCTACTGTCTCTCTTTGATTTTAAGCAGGGCTGCTTAGGCTTGTCCCTGAATTTTCGTTTAGATAAGAGCCTGCATAGCTTCCAGTTGGATGATGCTGATTTACAGCCTGTCTAAGCTTGCTGCTATAGTTACACTCTGCGTTTTTTTTCTGTGACTTACCTTTAAGGGCAGCCATCAGTTCTGAAATATAGGAAGGAAACACCAGCAACTGGAGGAAACCTAAAGTGAATTTTAAGCACGGTCGTTATATACCAATTCCTTTTTCATCTGTCTGCTTCCTCAGCATTTGCAGTGGGAAGTCCTGCCTGTTACTGGCATGCTTTGCAGCACAGATATGATATTTGCTATAAATGCCAGATGTTAGAAGAACAATACGAGCCATTAGCATGTAAAAGCGTGGCATTGCCTGCAAGTTAATAGGTTCAAAGAAGGTGTTGTGCTTGGCAAATTGCTTTCTGCAGCTCCTTACAAATGCCATCTCTTAGCGCCCTGCGTCACTGGGAGCTGATGGCACACGCTATTTACAGGCAGAGGCTTTCATCCTGCTGAAAACACAGTATTCAACAAGAGGAGAAAATCAGATAGGAAAATTGTAAAAACGTCTTCAATACACTTGTAATATTCTTTTAAATTACTAACTTTCCCTCTGAAAATAACCTCAACTTCCAGATCTTTCTTCCTGCTCGCAGTCAGTGCTCGGACAGCAAAATGAGAGAGACGTTCAGTGCATAACCTAACTCATCTGGTGCAGACAGGGAGCACCACGCTGCGTCCCTGGGAAGGAGCTGGCTCCAGCCACCCGAGCGCCTGGCCGTCGGCTGCCGGGGAACTGCGCGCTCGCTCCCGGGATGTGCTTCCTCTCACAGGTGGTAGATCATTCCCAGCTGCTTTTGCGGGAGCCATTTGTCACTGCTTCCCACTTCCAGGCTGTCGTGGGAACGCGGAGCAGAGGACCGGGGAGCTCGTGGTGTCGCTGTTACACCGCGGCGCGCGTGGAAAGCGGCTGCGCCTCTGAGCTTTGCTTGAAATGGCATCTTGGCACGCTCCGGAAAGCGCTCCTCTCCAGGAGCCCTGCTGTCACCCATCAAACTCAAAGCATGTATCAGAGGGGTGAGTCATGCTCTCGGGCTTGCAGAGAGGAGTATCCATTTCCCGGGTCCAGTCGCCCTCTGCGAGAGCGCGGCTCTCCCGGTGCCTCTTCTCCGCAGCCCGGCACTTCTCCTCGTCCCTGTGGACAGTCCCATGGGCCTTCAACTCCAGGTGTCTCTTCCCAAGTGACCTGTTCTCCCAGAGGGAGTTGTACTGGCAGGTGTTGAGCCCATACTTTGCACTTGAAATTTGACTGTAAGGGGCATGAATTGAAGCTAAAATCTTTGCTGCGTGAAGCACAGAGGTAAGGACATAGCATCTGGTGTTGGCAGTGCAGAGTCTCCGGGTGGGAGCAGCTGACCCACCAGGAATCACAGGGTTTGCTGCCAACTGGCCACGCTCCTGTCTGGAACAAGTGACTGGGGCAAGGATACACAGCTTGGTACAAAACTACAGCTGGAAAGCCTGCATGCAGCGATTCGCCCAAAAAACAGCGAAGGAACGATGCGATCCCACCTCCCTTCCTCCTGCCTGGGGCACGGAGTGGGGCTCCCAGGCTCCTTTTGGCAGCCGGGTCCATGGAAAGGAGCCAGGTGAAGAGCACGTGGGAAGAAACACGGGACGTTCCTCCTCCCTGGGCACGGCACAACCTCCGAACACAGCGTCCTGTTGACAGCGCGTCCATCTCAGGGCTGCCCAAGCGCAGAGCAGCTTTGGGAACGGTAACCTGGTGTGAATGGATAGGAATAAAACAGGACTCCAACAAGTCAGGTCACATCAGCGAGGCGTCTGAAGCCAACGCCAGCCGAACTGGCACAGGAAGGCGTCTGCCCCGTTTCGGGGGTCCGCGGGTTCTGGTGTTGCCAGCCGCTGTGCGCAGGCAAGGTGCTGCATTGCCACGCTGCAGCCCGGCGGGGCTCCCGCTGCAGGGTAAAGGGGCCCCTCAGGGCGAGACACAAGCCTTGACTTCCTGCGTATTGCTGATTTTAGGACATATCTCCCCTTTGGACTGAGCAGTTTAATTGGCTCAAAAACCAAAGTCTTCCTTCAGAGAGACATAGGGGACGTCAGCTCCTGGTTGGTGTGGGGGAATTGGGGGGGCAGGTCCCACACTCTCCCCCAGCCCCCCTCCATCCCTCAGCCTAGCCAGCCCTCTCGATGACTGTAGAAAGGGCAGCGACTGCTGTCCCAGCCCCCGGGGAGCAATATCCCCATGCCCAACCTGTCCCTATCTCTGCAGAGCCCAGACAGAGATCCAGGGATAGGAGATGGTGGGAGCCTCCTTCCCACCCTGGGATGGGGCTCTCCAGGCACCCAGGGGCTCCCCCCACCTTTCCCCTTCAGGGACAAATCTGAAGGGAAGGACCATCTAGGCTGATGATTGGGATCTCGTGTCTCCCCAAATCTAGGGTTAAACATGCACGGCAGAAACTCTGCAGTCCCTGCTGAGCTCTGCCACCCCCGAGACACTTCCTTAAGCCAATAAAATACTCCGGTTCTTCTGTTCCTACAGTCCACTTCAAAGCTCAGTGCCATGCAACAGGAGACCAGAGATCCCAGACTTTCTCTCCTGCCTCCCTACACAGCCCAGGCAAAGCTGCTTCGACCACTCTGCGCCTTGCAGCAAAGCACCTGCATTTGGGCCGAGCAGGGTTTCAGTGCAGGCAGGGCAGCTCATGCCTGCGTGCAGCTAGGTACAGCCCAAATGCTGGATTTGCTGAATTCCACCTTATTCAAAGTTAATGGCAACCCAAGTAGCTTCATATAAATAAGCTCTTTGGGCAGAAGTGAATAAGCTATGAGGCAGGGATCTGAGGGAAGCAAACACAGAGCAGGTGGTTAGAAACTACGTTAACAGCCCTGCTAACAAGCAATGCAGATTAGACCAAACAACAGCTCATCAGCATTCAGTCCAAAGGCCACAGGCTGCGAAGGGAGGAGAATAGAGGAACAACAAGGAGGAGGGGAGATGAAAGAAAGGAAAGCAGAGCTGGGAATTGGTTTTAATAATATTGTTTCCTAATTACAGCATGACAGAGACAGCAGATGCAGTCTATTTTGATGTTTAGAATTCAGCAAAGGACATGTCAAAAACTCGGCAAACAAACCGCTAAAGCAGGGGGGAAACGGCAGCAACGCCTGCGACGGCGTCAACTCAGCATGGGGGAGCGGGAGGTTGAGCATCCGGCCCCGAGCTCGCGTTGCCGCTGGCTGCCCGCACTCCGGCAAGCCGTGCTCGCCGCGGCCCAGACCCTCCTGGTGCTTCTTCTGAGGCTACAAAAAGCGAGTAAAGCAAGTAAGGGCTTCTCCTGACCTCGGTCGTGAGCTGCCCTGGTAAGGTTTGTCGGGAAAGGTAACACCTTCATTGGACCAACCAGTCTACAGAGTAGGGGGAGAAAGGGAGAAGGTTTAGGGACATCAGCTTTGCCTGCAGTTGCCCTGAGTCTCCGTGGAAAGCAAGGGAAACCTGCACGCACGGTGCCTCGCGTGGAGGGACCTGCTCCTACAGCAGCTCTGTGCACTGGCTGCGGCAGCACCCAAGGCAGATCCATCTTCCCAGGACAAGGGGAACCTCTGCTTTCACCATTAAGTCCCAACGTTTATCATGGGAATTCACTACCATTAACCCTATATGAGAAACCAAAACGACTTCCTCCACAGCCCAGTGGCACAGTCAGGACCACGTGTCAGAGCCCCGTGCCGTGAGCTAACTGCTGCACCACGACAAACCCAGCACAGATGGGTACGTGCAGCTGCCAGTCCTGACCATCCCCAGCGTGCACGGAAGTGTGGGGCCCACTTTGCTGAACAGCATATGCAAAGGAAGAAGACTTCGGAGTCCCAAATAACTTTTCTCCAGCTTGGCACGGTGTTTGTAACCCCCCTACACTCAGTCGAGCCGTACGCAGAAATCTACAGGATGAGGAACACTAATGCACATTTTGGTCCAAGTCCAAAGTAAACGCTGGCTATAACAACCCTCATGGGAAAGCCAAACAGAGGACCCTATTGTTAGGGACAACTCGGCACGTTACGCTTCATTTGGGCCAACAGCCCTTCCAGCATGAGGCCCAGGGCACCATCTGCTTGATGTGAGCAAGGTGGGCTGAGCCGAGACACCACAAAATAAGGGCAGTCTTGGGACTGGGAGCTTCAGATGCTGCTGCTTGGGTCTATCTGGACCGTCAAGGCACAAAAGAGCTTGGAAGAAGAGGAGCGGGCAGGTACGTTAGACCCAGCCTGGTCTCTGTTGGAAGTAATTGTTTCTAACAGGGCAGGAAGCAGCGATTTTTGTCCTGTCCCACTCTCCCTCTGCACACATGTATGTTAGATGAAACCTCATCCAAACTCTGACTCTTTGCTAAGCCTGGCAGAAGCTCTGATCATTTGTGGAAGGTTTTCTTACTGGTGTAAGTGCGCTGAAATGATTCAGAGGAAGATGTGCTCCTGACTTGAAGGGGACAAGAGGTATAGAGGACACGCAAACTTCTGCATCAGCTCCAGCAAGAGTCAGACCTGAGAGATTTAAGGCCAGGAAAGAACATGAAATCATCTGTTTTGATCTGCATTTCATAAGCCAAATAACCTTACCCAGTAATTCTTAGATGAAGTCCACTCACCATTAAACACAAGCATTTTATTTTCGACACGGCAAGGAACAGACTACCCACTTCTTTCTCAGACCTAGCAGACCCAGAGAGGCCAGTACCACACCACCAAGGGCTGATTCCCAGTGCATCCAGTCTGCGAGCTGGGCGGTCACTGTGGATGATCTGCTGTCTTGGTTGTACAATATCTGGATAAGACAGACCTGCTCTGGGAAAGCAGCTTGTTTCCTTGGAGAAACAGTTACCTCTCCAGCTTCTTAGTGCAGAAATGCCCTGGGGTCCAGAGGGACCGGGAGGTGCATAAGAAACCTGAATGCATCTTCACTGTGGCCTGCTGTTTCAGATGGACCATTTTCTTCTTTTTTCCCCCCAGTGTGATAGGAGGGCTTTGCACAAGAACAGCACACTTCAGTCTGATCTTAACACCTGCAAACCCATATTTATGGGCAATGCCACTGCTGAAGAAGATTGCTGTCTATCTGGCACTGGGGAGCTCGCTCCTCACCAGCCCCAGCTGGGCACCACAGCGCTTGGCGTTTCCCACCACGGTGCCTCTCGGACGTCTGAGCGGGCAGACTCTTCCCCGCGCTGGGGCTCAGCCAGCCGCGGTCGGGCTGGCCTCAGCTCCGAGCTGATGCCTTTCACACCTCCTGGAGAGCACAGCAGCACTGACGCGCGGTTGTACCGCTTGGAAAGTCGCTTTACACCCCGTGGCTGGGATCCTGGGCCACTCGCTCATCACAGGAAGCTAGAGCAGAGAAGGGTGGCGAAGTAGGAAAAGAGGCTTTGCTACCCTGCGTGCTCCGAAATCAGGCTCTTTTCTTGCTTCAGAGTGGTGCATCCTGGCTCCTCCTCACCGATGAAAAAGGGAGAAGTGCAGAGAAAAAAAGAAGTGCAGAAATGTGCTCAGCAGCGAAACCCACCTGTGTGAACAAGGGCATTAAAACAGTGCAGAAGCCCCTGCTCGCTGCTAACAGAGATGTGCACCCTGAGCCGCGCAGCCGGGAGAGGCCAGGCAGCCGCTGCGAGGCGTGGGGCGGATCCAAGTGCCTGAGCCCAGGAGGGTATCCAGCAGGGATTCAGTCTCTACAAAATCAGACACAGCCTTTCTGGAGCAGGTTCGCAGCCGTAGCAGAGCTCACGGGCTACGGGGGGGCGATCCCTGAGTTTCGCCCACCAAGAGCGCTCGGAGGAGGGTCGCTGCCGTCTCCCGTGGTGCTTCTGGGCTGGTGGACCACGAGCAAATGCCAGTGCCTGGGACCTCATGCAGCATCCATCTGCCATGCGTTGGGCTCAGATCCACTGGGAAAAGCCTTACTACCTTAAAAAAAAAAAAGAATAAATAAAAAGAGGGGGACATGAAATACAGAGGGGGTGGTTGCATCAGGCCTGCAGCTCTAACTCCGTAAAGTCTGTCCCCGCTCCTCCACTTGCAGATGATGTTTCTGATGTTATCAGAGTGGAAACCCAGATATGTTTCAATCCCACAGGGAAAAGCAATGAGAAGTTTATTTTCCTGACAGCTCACTTATGACATACGGTCATCTGGCAAAGCAATTATTATTTTTCTTTTTTTTTCAGGAGGTCTGAGGGAGCGCAGCACCGCGGAGGAGCTGGTTTTTGTAGCCAGGGTGCCGCGCTTGCTGCCGGTGAGCACAACCAAATGGGGATCCACATCTCCCCCCAGCTGCGTTGGCAGCTGGGCAGAGCAGGGAGGTTTTTCACGCAGATTTAAGTTGCCCTTCTGTCTTCATAGGCATACACAAAAATTGCTTTGGCCCAGCTTCTCAACTGTATTTAGACAGTTGAATCACATCATTCACTAAGCATTATACCGTTTTTGAGATGCAGCTTACCTCTGTTTAGGAAAAAGGTGTGTGGGGGGGCAGCATTACTGCTGTTTCCTAGCAGATAGGGCTGCATGTGGCTCTGTGCTGGACGAAGCCGGTGCATAACAGGCCCATGGCCAAGAGCCACGGGAAACCTGTAACTCAGAGCCACGGATGGTGCGCACAAGGATTGGGGTTCAGCCCCAAAACTGCAGACTTTCCAAGCAGCTGCTCTGAGACGCAGAGAAACGACCTAGATGTCCGTGCACGAGTTGTACTGCTCAGCTACTCTTGGGAATGATGAGTTTTGGTTCCTTTATGCTTGTAAACTGTTCTGCTAGCCTGGAAAGGAAGAATTAGAGATGTGCAAACAATTAATTACTAATTAGTTGCTAGACTGTTCACAGTATAAAGCCTGAGGCTAAACAGCTCCTGCAGAGAATATCAAGCATGCTCTGCTCCACATAGCGTTTGGACAACGCGTGCTGCAGCATTGCTGCGCCTGATGGAGCAGAAGGCACAGCAATAGGAAATACCTGGGAGAAAAAAAAAAGGGTGTTTTGGGAGCTGGAAGGGAGAACAGATGGTGCTGGGGAACGAGGGAACGACACGGTGCCTCCAGCAGGCACGTGCTGAGCAGACAGGAGCAGTCAAAAACACAACCAAAGCTGCCACAGCCTCTGTCACGGGCACCCTGAACCCCTAGGTGAGGACTGAATTTCCTAAGAGGGGTGAAGAAGAGAGGAATTGAAGACGACCTTCAAGGCAGCAGCAGCATAAGAAAGAGCAGAGGCTTTTAGGGGGAGGAACAAAGCTGTGTGCAATGATTAGAGGTAAATTGCCACCAGCTGAGTTTGGCTGGAGGTAGCTTTTAAAAGCTGTGCCTTAGTAGCCAAACTTTAGGTGATGAGTGAGGAAGGCAATGGTCCTGGTGGGGAGGTCAGCTCCTCCAGCAGCCTCTTCTCTGCTGAGAGCGGTCTGGATGGCTGTGGTAAGGCTGGGAGCGCTGCTGGGGTGGGTGTAGCTTTGGGGTTGCAGCTGAGGGCACAGGAGCAGTGTGGGGCCTGGGGTGACATCCCCCAGTTGTAACAGGGAGGGGGGTCTCCTCGAGATGTCTGCAGCTGCTTGTGCATCAGACTTTAAGTCAAGTCAAGCCTGGACTGGTGGTGAAGGCATGAGCATGGGATGTTTTCTGCCTTCCTCTTTCCCCTGGTCCCCACTTGCAGGTGCTGTCCCTGCGGTCCTGGCTGGTGGAGGAAATCCTTTTCCAAGGGTTGTCCAGTGGAGGAGGAGGAGGCTGGTGGGGCCAGCAGAGCTGTGCAGCAGCCAGGGAGGGAGGAGGCAGGGGCCTGAGGTCCCTGGATTACAGCAGACAAAGCTCCTGCTGAACCAAAACAACCTTCCAGCTGGGCTTCTGGCTCTGACTTAACTACATTGCTTTCAAAACCCCTGTCTCAGTGCAACATGCCCAGCTCCCAAGCAGAGGCTGTTATTCAAGCTGTTGGCTGTGGTTGCTCACGTCCTGAGGGACGTCCCTGGTGACCGCAGCTGCAGCAGAAGGTGCTGCACAGATGCAGAAGGGGTTAATGCTCTTTAAAAGGCTGCTAGGTTCAACCTAACCGGGGAAACCTCCCAGCCTGGAGCGGCGGTGCAGCCTCTTCAGCGTCAATGTGGGAAAGCGATAAGGGGAGGCCCTCCTCCCCTGTATCTAGCCGTCTGCGGTAATGAGAACTTGGCCTAAATCTCCTGCTTTCGGGGCCGACGGCAGGAATCAAAGGGCGCGAGGGCTGGCCGGCGACGCCGGCTGGGTGGTCCTGCCTCCGAGCGGTTACCGAGGGTGGGCGCGTCGTGCACGCCGGCTTTGCAAAGCCCGGTCTCAGCTCGAAAGCTAGCGCGGGTTATGAGAGTGAGAATTTAAGAGCGCAGTAGCTCTTCCTGGCTGGTGGGTTTAGCGGGGCAGGAGCAAAGCCCTGCTGTGACGGAGCAGGAGGGTGGCACGTGGCGGTGACGGGGGATGGTGCCGCGTGCAGGCGGGGCTCAGCGGGGTAAGTAGCTCGTGCTGCTGCTCTGCCCAGGCCAGGCTGGTCCCCAGCGAGGCTCTGGCCGTGCCTGCTCCGTCTCTCAAGTAGGGAGTTTCTCGTGTGGGGGGTGTTGGTTGGTTGTTTTTTTTCCTACCTTGCAGAATTTCAATTTGCTGCTTTTTTTAAGGGCGCTCTCTAGCTGGGACGGATGAGATCCTCGCGGACTGGGTAGCTGGGAGAAATGTGTCACCGCAGCAGTGGCATGTCCCGTGGTGCAGCGTGAGCTCAGCTCCACGCTGGTGGCTTCTGAAAGCCACCGTGTCCCTCGCAGGGGATGGGAGGAAGCGACTGAGGGATTTTTATTCCTGTTAATGTGCTCGGTTGGGTTTTGAGAACAAGGCTCCTTGTAAACACTAGTGTGATTGATAGTGGTGTCTTTAGCTGATTTGTGTGTGAAGCTTGGAAAAGAGCCTCCTGTGTCCTGTTGGGATCCTGGTGCTGCGCGTGCAGGGGAGGAACTGTCTGAGTTTGCTACAGCACACGATGTGCATCGCTCCCGTGCTGTTACCTGCCCTCCTGCGGGATCAGAGAGGACAGCGTCTGGACCCGGGGAACAAGGAACATCTCGGGGCTAGACTGGTGTCCTCAGCCGTGACAGCAGGAGATGCTCTTTAGGGAGGTCATTTTCAGAAAATCACAGGTGAATTGATCATCTCCTTTAGCAAACTGCCACAGGGATTCCCTAACTTGAAAACATGTGGCACCAGCGAGCACATCGGATGTGCAGGAATTCGTGTGCTTTTGCTGCATGCTGGACATGGCAGCAGACTACTCTTGGCTTTGATGTGTCTGAGGTTATAAATGTGCTTTTCCTCACTTTGTGCATGACATTGTGGCAGAAAGTTGGAGTATTGAGAGAGATATATATATATTTTTTTTCCTCTAGATTTAGACTATATGGTATGCTTGTGAGGTGGTGGTCAAAATATAGATTGGCTCTTATGTCTTAACCATTCATCAAACTGCATTTGTATTGATTTCACTAGGATTGTTGTTCTTCTGAAATTTCAGGTCTGATAGATCTCAAGGCCAGAGGTGGCCATTAAATCATCTAGTCTTACCTACTTTGTGATGCAGGCCATGCAGCTGTCCTTTGGGCTCTGCATTGAGCTGGTGTTTGACTAAAGTGTGTTTCTCTGCTTACCTAGAGGCTCTGTTATTTGGGGGAATAGATTGACTACCTAACAATTTCCCTCTTAGGCTTTAAATGCCCCTTTCTCCTTTATATGCCTTGCACTAAATCCTGAATGATCACAGTGCAGAGCTGGGTTCTGGGCCAAAGCTGGGGGGCAGCATCCCTTGGAAGCACCTATAAACCTGAGATGATGTATTCGATATAATGCACTTACTGCTGCGATACGTGACCTGAGAGATGCAAAGCTCTGCTCAGGAGGCTCAAGATACAGCACTATGTATCACCTCCTGTAAAAATGTATTTGCCTCACTTCTAGGTAGAGTTGTGAATTAAACTATCTGCTTAAATGACAGCTCTAGGGGAGTCTAAAAGCTTCTGACTATAGATCTCCTGCCCCAGTATGTTTATACTACCGAGGGAAGAGAACAGTGCTTTTATGTAAAAAAAATAATAATTTAAAACAAGGGCCAGCTCAATAAAAGATGGAGTGTCTCAGTGATTTGAAATAATCAAAACGAAAACAAGTAATCTTTGTGGTACATCTTTTGTTTTAAACAAAAATAATCTAGTGTTTTGTGGTATTTATTTACAGAGGGGCAAGAATAATTTTTTGGTTCAGTTCTTGGCTAAAGCAGCATTTTTTTAAACAGCTTTTAGCCTGAGCTTTTATTGGAAATCCTATCCCCTTACCGATTTTCAATTGTTTCCATGAAAAACAGCATTGAGTGCAAGAATGGTGTTTTATGCTGCAGAGCACGTAGAGCTCAGCGCAGCAGCCTGCAACCTGAGCTGTCGGAGCCACTTACAAGCGGTCCGAGGGGGTAACGAAGGAGAACGAGCTGCGTGTCGCGGCTCTGACTCCACCGCGCAGTGATCTGGCTGCGAGCAGGAGGGAAAGGCTGAGAACTGCTGCAGCGGCGCCACGAGAGGGCAACCCGCGGCCACAAATCTCTGCTCAGCACCGGGAAAGGAAGACGGCCTGGAAAACGCGGACGCACATCTGGGGTTATAGTGCTCTGTGCTAGGACCATGCCCTGCTGATTAGTAGCTGCCGGCTCCAAAAGCAGCAAAGTGGCTGAAATCAAAGGTGTGAAGCTTCTTTCCTAGCAGGACGTACTAAGGTGCTGTTGCTGCAGGTCTAAGGGCGATTCCAGGCTGGGGCTCCCATGCAACTGAGCCGTTTTGTCTGCAATACGCTGCAGAACAGCCATGGGGGGGGGGGGGGTCCGGTCTGTGTGCGAGGAGGTGGCACGTAGCACTGCGGGGACCCTGGCCTGCCTAGAGCCCCCCTTGCCCAACTCACATTGCAGTGGGGGAAGTTGCAGCTAGATCTTCAGGAAAAGTCTGTCATGCGAAGGGTGGTGGAGCAGGGTGCTGGGGCAGGGGTGGAGTCCCCTGGCCTGTCTGATGCAGCATTAAGCTGAGGGTCTTGCCATGCCGTTAGAGTGGCATCCGCAGCCTTATGGCACTGTTCTTTGCCCCTTCAAGGGCAGGATATAAAACATGCTCACTTACTGCAGCAGAAAGTCACACTGAACTTAAGACTCAAGAAATAATTCCCAATTTGGAGGCACAAAATGCACACTAAGGATGATTGCCATGGTCAATCCTGCTGGAAATGACCCTGTGGAATCAGCCAAGGGTTTAAACTCCTCTTATATAGGAAGGATTGCACTGCAAATAGGGGTGAAGGTAGCAGCAAAGATGCCAGGGAGCTACATGTGCATTGTCCCCTTGCCGGAGAGGAGGGGGTGACTCGGGCTCTGCAGCACTGGGTCACGCTGGGCTGCGTCACCAGGCCAGGGCTGCTGAGGACAGCGTCCGAGCCAAAGCAAGAGCTCGCTTAAATGGTAAAAGGAGCAAAATTAGAAGGGAGACATTCTTAATTAAAAAGTACGTAAGTAAAAGCAAACAGAGTCGAGTTAAAAGAACTGACTCAGGCCAGCGAAGGCCAGTCCTGAAATAGATCTCGAACGGGGCTTGTTGAAAATTCTTCCATCAGAACAGCTTCCTGATGGAGAATTTGGCATTTCTACTCAAAGAAATCTTTCAAGAAAAGCATCTGCTTCTGCGGAAAGTTTCATCTTTTTGGGTTGGAAAAATGGAGCATGTGAAAACTGCAATCTTTCAGTTCAGCAGTGCGTCATGCCAGTTCTTAGGCAGACTCCACCTCTGTGCTGTGCTTCACTGTCCCATTCCTGTGGTCCCCCACTCCTCTTTATGGGAGGGGAAAACCCCAAAATTATTAAATATACCATTCTCCTCCTCCTCCTCCTTCCCCCTCTTTTTCTTAATTCTCTCATGCCTACCTTTAAAAGCTCTGCACACCTTTCTCACCTACCATTTGGTGGGGATGACTGCAGTCAGCTCTTGGGGCAGCACGTGTGCCAGCTTCTCCCAGGTACCAAAAGCTCCCCATCGCCTCCACACCCTGTCCCTCCTGGCATGGGCATCTGGGAAACCCGTGTGTGTCCTGTGCTGATGTTTCTTGCATTCTGGGAGGTGGTTGTGACTGGACTGCCACAAAGGGAAACTCATTTTACTGGGTTTATTTGTTATTTTATTAGGTGGTTTTGCAGCAAATGGTTTGGCATCCAGGTGTTTGTCTATATCTCCTTTCTCCCTCATTCCTGTTCCTGGGTACCCAACTCTTGATGGAAATCTAACACATCCTAAATTTTTTACTCCAAGGTTTCTCACTGCTGGGAACAGAGAGGATATAGAGGTGATGGAAACATCTCCCCAGTCTCCTCTTTGCAAAAGCCTTTCCCCAAACCAGACATGCACACAACGGGAAGGAATGAGATGTGAAACAAAGCTGAGCTAGGTTTGTCTTGAATGGATGAACAAGGCAGGTGTGGGACACCGAACTGCCTGTTCCAGGAGGCCCTGTGTCAGCTGCAGCAGGACCACACTGCACCTCCTGGGAGGGAATCGCTGCATGTCCTCAGCAGCTCCAGGGAGGCCCCTTTCTGCAGGAGGGCAGGTCGGGGGGTGTCCCTTGGACTGGTGTTGCTGGTCCTGGGCTCTCCTGGGAACAGGAGGAGCGTGTGCAGAGCAGTGGCAGCAGTAGCACGCTGGCCTGTTTCATCTGTCTGATGAATTTGGACCTCTAACAGCTGGGTATCCAGTGGAGAATTTGCCCCCCCAGGTCCATGCAACAGGGACAGTGTTGGTATTAGAACCTGTATTTGCTGAATCAGGATGTGTAGCCCTTAAAGGAGACATTGAGTTTGATTGGACCTTATTGTGCTCCTGTTCATCAGAAGGCAGGTGTATTCTACAGAAATACTGGAGGAAAAAAAATCATAGTAAGGCAGCACTTTGTGGGAGGGAGCAGTTTTACCTGGGTAAGAGACCAGGGTGAGACCTGAGGTCAGGCACTGAGGAGGACTCAGGAGAGAGCTATGTGTTAGGATTAACGTTGCTTCCAGTTGCAGTAACTATGATAAACATGATGTAAAGGAAGGAGATTGCTGTGCATGTATCAGATGCAAATAAGCAGTTTAAAGCACATAGTCTAAAATAACTCACTATACAACTGCCCTTTGTAGCAGGCCTTGCACAACCCTTGAAAGCACAGGCTACTCCTGGAGGCAAGCCGTTGGACTGCAGTAGTGCACCCATGTTTGCTGTGTTTGGCAATTCCTGTGTTTCCAAAACTCTCTTCTACTGGTGTGTTGGAACAGAAATACCATAGGGCATGGTTTGGTGGAGTTTTTTTCTTTCTTTCCTCTCTCCTCCTGATGGCATTTCTACTTCTGCATTCGGCTGGACCCAGGAAGAAGCAGATTTTAAGGCATTTGAGGCTCAGGAGATAGTCTGAGTGTCATAGATGTGTTGCTGTAAGGTGTGTGCAGGGTTGGACTGGGTTGCTTTCCTGCAGTGCTTCTCCCTGTCTGTTCCTAAGACCAAACTCCATGAAAGGCAGACGCACCTCACCTCAGAGGAGACCTTCGGAGATGTTAGTGGTTTTGAGTTCTCCTTCCAGTTCTCTGTTGCTTCTGCCCATTTTCTTTTGCGCCCCTTCACTGATGTGGGTAGATGATGCTCCTCTAATGGTGTTATGATGTGTGACATGCTGGAGACTACACTATGCTTTGAGGTCTTTGGACAGAAGGACTTGAGATTGAAAAGTAGAAATCTTCTGGTGGGAGGCTAGTAATAACAAGGGATAACCCAGGTTTGAAACACTTCTCTGGTACAGAGGTTCTTTTCTCCATTTTTAAGCGTTATGTCTTCAACCCACATAAGCCCTCAAAAACTACTTACAAATATAGATACTTTTATTCATGCTTAAGTGTCTAGACTTGAAAATAGCAGGGGAAAATGTCTTGAATCCTGAGTTTTCTGAGAACATGCCTGCGCTCAGGTGGCTGAGGCTCTCTGCTGTCAGTAGAGGGAGCTTCACATGTCCTGTCACCCAGAAAGCTGCTGGGGAGAGGATGCTTTCAATTCTTAGCAGCCCTGTGCATGCAAAAAATAATTCATAGGAAGGGTGTTTTGTGTGCGTATGTGGCTCTCTGAGGCCCAGGCATTGTTTTGGGAGGGCCTTACTGCTGACCTGAGTGAGGGGCTGATCCGAAAACCTGCCCGGTCCCTGGGAGGAACACGTTCTCCCCAGGTGAACTTTATGAAAGGACTTTCAGTCTATTTAAGAAAACAAAAAAGTGTTAGGAGCAGAGGCTTGGCCAAAGCTTGGGGTCCCAGTGTGGAGACTGGAGGGAACAGAAAAGCCTCAGTGGAGAGCATTTTTAAAAAAAACAACCCACGTACAGGCCAGGCTTGTGTTTCCGTACCAGCACGGGATCTATTTACCAAGCTTCCCCAGCTGTGGAGAAGCAAGAGGGACATTTTAAAGAGAAAATGGGAAAGAGCACTGTCCCAAGGGCTGGCGTGTCCTGTTTTCTGGTTGTCTTGGGCTCTAGAAGTGCCTGCTGTAAAGGACTGTAAAAACAAACACGCAGCACTGCAGGCCGTGCTGTTTAACATCGGGTGACGGCTGCTGGGTCTGCTCTGCCGTTCGGAGCCGGAGCGGCTGCGCGGCAGGAGCCGCAGCAATGGCAGAGAGCCGCTTCCCCCTTTCCTGGCTGGGGATGCTCTGTGCCCCGCAGCGCACGCTCAGGCTGGCCCCGTGGGTTTCTTTCCCTGTGCCTGGGCCTCCTGTGTCTGTGTCCTTACAAAGCTGTTCAAGCAGTTGTCTTTGCCTGCTGAATTTCCCAGGAGCTCTTGGGAATATATGCGCTATTGGCAGAAGCGGTTGCCCTTTCCTGAGCGGCCAAAGCATCCTCTAACACCAGGGCACTGCTGATTCTTCCTCTGCTGCTGGGATTTTTGAGAAGCATAACTGAGACAGAACATAACAGCTTAACAGACGGGTAATATCCTGGTTGACTTTATCTACGTCTGTTTTCGGCAGCCGTTGAGTACCTGTTCCCTCCTGAGCAAGGCAATCCCGAGGGTGGGCTGCAGCAGGCTGGTGCCATGCAAGCTTGGATGAGCTTCCCTTGACAGTCTGCAGCATGCAAAGGGCTGGTGAGAGCAAGGTTCAGTCCGTTTGTATGTAGTAGTTGTGTTAAAAGTACTTGCTGTTTGTATGTGTCTGTCAGCCCAGCTGTCACTTATAATTGTTTTTATTTTACTGTGTGCCTCCTGGCAACAGCAGCTCTTCCCAGGCCGCTGAGTGCTGGGTGTACGGAGGCTGCTCTGTGCACAGGAGGTACGGGGAAATAATGGCACAAACTGGAATGATGGAAACAGCTCAGGGAGCCTTCGCATCCCACTGGAAACGCTTCCCTCTGCAGACTTACAGCTGGCAAGTGCCATCTCTGTTAAGGCCAGGTGGCTTTTGGTGCACATGCACAGGCAGGAGCAGGTGGCGAATGCTTGGAGCAAAGCACTAGTGGTATAAGACTGGCAAAGAATCCGGTGCTGACCGTCTTTGGTGGTGCACATGAGCTCTCTGTGCCTGTGAGGCCTTTGGCTGGGTGGAAGCTCACACCTGGGCTGCAGGCAGCCAGGGGAGCAGGGTATTTCTGGCAGGTAGCATGCCTTGGGCTCCCGAGTCCAGCAGTCCAACTGATACTTAGTACCAGCAGCAAAGGTATTACATCCATGGGTTTGACCATTAGTGGTGGAAACAGTCTCAAGAAACCTGCCATGCAGGTAATCTAGCCCCTCTGCTACTAGGGGAAAAGTCTGCCCACACTGCAAAACAGATTTTCACACTAATGGAAACTTTGAAATTCAGGAAATAAGATTTTCTAGGGCCTAGAGTGAGGCTGGTCATTCTGACACCAGTGGCAGCCAGGGAAGAGCATTCAACATAATGAGCTTAGGCTTGCAATTGGTGGGTGTGATTATGGTATTCTTGTAAATAAAAAGCAGTGGTGTGTGGAGAACATGTGAGATGAGAGCATATTTATAGTAATGATACTGTATATTGCAGGCGGGGGTCAGAAAACCTCTTGCACCTGTGATCTCAAATGCTGAAGTATAGGTCCTGTCAGTGTAGCCCCACCAGCCCTGGAGGGAGCCGATGCTCAGGGCTGGTGAGCGACCTGCAGGGCTCAGATTGCATGACGCAGGTGGCTTGGCCAGGTAGGTGTCATTGATTAGATCTGTTGATTTACATGGTGGTCCAGAATGATGGTATTTGGGAGCTCGTGCTTAGTAAAACCCATTAAAACTGACTAGCTACTGGATCAGCTAATTGGTTTGGTTTTTTTATAAGTCTTGGGCTATTATAAAACACAAATCTAGAAGTTCTGGGTGCCTGTAAAGGCGTATTTCCCTCCTCCCCTCATATTACCCCACATACTGGAGCATCTAAAGTCACAGTCCACTTGAAAGTCAGACTGAGATTTCCTTGAAATAATCCCAGTAAGTTATTTGAGATGTCACTGTTGTCTAGTCTGGATATCCTAGATGTTCCTAGTTCCATCTGATTGCATTTTTATGTTTGCAAACAGCATAATCTAATGACCTAATTTCTGAAGGAAGCCTGTTATTTATTAACCATGATGTAAATTCTACCAGCATCAGAATAAAGAACACTGGGCTTTTAAATTTCTGCTCTTTTGAAAGATCCAAATCTCTAGGGCAATTAATCATTTTTCTGACATATTGAAGTCAGTCATGTGTTACAGCAAGAAAACTTCATATGGGCAGTTTATGATGCAACATTAACTTGTCAGCAAGAAGGACAATTCATGACTGTCTACGAGTAGCAAGTGGCAGACATTTAGACAACTGTCCCATAGTTTTGTGAACATCAGCAAATTTTGTTGGCAATGTCTTTGTAGGCAGAGCATAATATATATGAGCAAAAATGTATATTTAAGAAAAAATCTCCTGCCAGGAGTTTCCACTTATTTTTCCATAACGAGAGCTGGAGGGTCTGTAAAAGCTGGCCTCATAAAAAGAAATTGCATCGGATGAATTTTTCCTTTACGAGGAAGATGGAAGAAATTTGAATTTGTTCGGACACATAAGTCTTCCCAAGCTGTAGTTTATCAGCTGTGTTACTGCATTGCAGAGGCCTCTCGCTTGGAGACAGGGACTGAGTTATTTAAGAAGCTGAACAAAGCGATGGTCCCGGTGTCCATGGTCAAAGTGTACATCGAGGCTGCAATAAGAGCATGGGCAACCTGAGCAGGGGAGTACAAAGGAGCAAACTGGTTTTTAGGAGCAATGGCCTTAGCACACCGGCAGCCTGGCTGTTTTCAGGGGTTTTGAGGTGTCTCAGGAAAAAGGTGCAAAAGCTGAGGGAGAAGAGGGATACGCTTCGCTGATGTTTATGGTGGAGGCTCTCAAGGGTCCTAGAAAGTGCAGGCAAGTAGCTTCTCCTTGGTGCAGCAGAGAAAGGAAAGCCAACAGATAAATGCAAAAGGAGGGATGATGTGAACAAGAAACAAATTAGCAAAAATCTTAACGGTATTGTTCTGGGCAGATACATGCTGAGGTGAGACTGTTTGCCAAGGCAAGAGAAAAGGCTGTTGCAATAATCTTACTATGACCTACTGTGTGTATTGGAATGGGGATTTCGGCAGAGTGGAGATGAGGATTTCAGTAGGGTGAAGTGAGAGGCCATGTTGCAGGAGGGGTAAATCGAGCAGTGATTGCGCTTAGGTCTAGTCTGGGGGCAAGCTGGGTCAAAGCTATGTCCAGGTTATAGTGCTGAGAGGATTGCAACTTGCAGAAGTCGAAGAGGTGGTGGAGAGACTTTCTGGGGGGGGGGGGGGTAAAAGAGCATATAGATGACTTCTTAATTACCAGGGATGCACTTTGTGGAGTGAATAGGGCCTTTAGGGGTGATTATGAACACTCTCTGTTCAGAAGTGGCTTTGGACGGAGCCTTGTTATAGGAATAAAATGAACTAGGGCAAGTGTGGGGGTAATGCTGGCCTCCACCCAGACGCACATAGGCCAGGCGGAAAGCGTCTGGCCTTGCAGCTCGTCCTCTCTCTCTCTCTCTCTCCATCCATCAACAGGGGATTTGGTGCACAGTGGAAAAAGCAGTGTCGCAGAAAGGCATTGAGAGTGGGTGCAGGCTTTTCAAAACACAGCTGGAAAAGAGCATCAATGCGGGGACGGGAGGATATGCAATGCAGATGCACGCTCGGTGTCACATGCCCACCACGACACCGCAGAGGGTTTCTCCAGCACTCCAGCATGCCTCTGTGGCCTGTGCTGCCGGAGGAGGCCATGCTCTGCAGGGCTGTTTCCGCGTGAATGGCTGCGGTTTGTGGGGGATACGTGGGCTGTGGGTATGGCATGTCCCGGTTGCTCCTCCCCGACCACAGAGCACACCCTTTCCTGCTCATGGGCGCTGGCCTTATTCTTCCAACGGGAAGGAGAGAGACTTAAGCCACTTAGTGTTAAGCTGGAGAAAAGGCTTCCATAGCAGCAGCTTCT
Source organism: Dromaius novaehollandiae (assembly GCF_036370855.1). NCBI lineage: Eukaryota > Metazoa > Chordata > Aves > Casuariiformes > Dromaiidae > Dromaius > Dromaius novaehollandiae. The sequence continues at coordinate 7,114,062 of NC_088117.1, forward strand.
GATGGAAAGCATTGCTACGTACCATCTGGGGGTGGGAATATATGGCCTCCAGTATCTTCACGTACAGAGGGTCACCGTCAGCCTCCCAGAACAGTCATGTTGTTCTGTTTGCCTCAGATGGGTCGATTGTCGTAACGTGTTGAAGGCTGACTTACGAAGGGCCCAACCGCAAGTTATCCCAATGCAAAGGAAACATGGGAGGTAGAATAAGAGGTCAGCTCAGATGAACTGGGAGTAGTTACTCAGTGCCCTGAGACTTGAAAAGGAAAGACAAAGTTAAAGCTAGATCAGATGATCTCCAAAAAAATAGTAAAAGGACAAAATCATTGTCAATGAGACTTAAGACCAAACAGGGAGCTAGTCTGCACCTAGGGGAGAGGGAAGCAAAGTTAATGAATAAAAGACACTGGAATGTTTAATGACTTCAGCATGTCCACCTTACGTACGTGACTGCAGTTTACTATTTTAGTTAATGCTTACAGGCATTGATGACTGTGTGGGCTCACACTTGAGATACTTAGATAACTGGTTGGGATAAAATTCGCCTTAAAGTACTCAGGATAGTGCCAAAGCAGTCTTTGAGCACCAGCTTGTTCTTGGCTTCTTCCAAGGGCTCCTGGGGATGAGTGAGGTTAGAGAAAACTGAAAGGGCAAACCTAGTACTTGGCTTTAAAAGGTGGTGAAAGGAAGAAACCAGGAACTATGGAGCAGACTCGCTTACCTCCAGTTTCTGGAACAAATGAACTGCTCGTGACTGCTTAGGAGATAACAAAGCCTAGTCAAGATAAAACCTGTCAATTCAACCCAGTTTCCTCTGGTGGTATGGTGACAGGGCTTGTGGATGGGGAGGAACAATAAATGTAAGGCTTTTAATATTTTAGCACTTGATATCCTCATTAACAAGCTAGAAAAAGATGATGTAGATGGTAATGCAGCAAGGTATGCATCAGTAATTCAATTTTTCTAAACTAGTAATTACTTTTAGAGAATACTGCCAAACTGCAGAATGTGTCAAGAATGGTTCAGCAGTGCTTTGTCCTGGTTGTTGGACCACTTTATATTTGCATTAATGACCTGGATGATAGGATAGGACATAGTCTTGTAAATTTTGCAGGTAACAGCACAATGGAAAAGTTTCAGGCATGCTGGAAGATGGGATTCAGATTGCTCTTGAGAGAATCTCTCCTAGATGAATAACAAATCATGTGCAATTCATTAAAAACAAGAGTTACGAATGTAGGTGGGAACAGTCAACAGCATAAACACAGGCTGTGATCCTGCAGAAAATAATCCAGCATTTCTGTGAATTATAAAGTGAGCATGAGTCAAAAATATACTATTGCAAAAAGAGGATGGGGTAGATTAGCATCACAGTGGGACATGTGCAGCAGAGCACTGCTGTGAAGTGTCCTTCCACTCTACCTGCCTGGGCAAAGCCGCCACGAAGTATCAACCCAAATTTGAACTTGTGCTGAAGGAAAATAGGGGCAAACTGTGGGAAAATCCTGAGGCAAACATGGAGAATGACCAGAGGTGTTTGTTCTGCCAGGAGGTCCCCAAAAAACAAGAAATGGGAGGGGATATAATATATATGTCATGCTCAAAGCTGTGAGGACTTTATGGGAGATTCTTAAATGGGTAGGTGTATTAGGAGTATGTGGTGCTGGGCTGTTTGGTGGGGATGCTGGGTCAGGATAGTCACAGTCACATAGTCTGGCAGCCAGGACTCGCTCTGCTTCTGCTTGCTGCAGTGTTTGGCTGGGGAGGTGGCGGTGCCTTCACCTGCTTTTGCTCCAGCAGACTTCTGGCAATGCCTAGCAGTCTGCACTCCCTGCACTTGCTGCTTGGGAACTTCTGCAGACCCTTCCAGGCCATGATGAAGTGGCTTTGTCGTCCTCCCCACAGAGACCCCATAGCCCAAAAGATGGAATCATTTGTGATAGATCCGTATGCCTTGAGAGACAAGTCAATCTGCGTAATGTCAGTGGTGGTGGTCTTGTGTTAACAGCACAAAACCAGACTCCAGTGCAAGTGTAATTCAGGGAAGCAAACCAGCTGACCCCTTAATATTAGGCACTTTGGGGGGGAATTGAATTTTAGTGTAAAAATTTATCAAGTTGAGCTCATCTTCGCTCAAATTCAGTAAACTGATACAGGCTGAGATGTTTGTTCTGAGCTTATGAAAAACAGGTGGTTTTCAGGAGCGCATCATCAACAGTAAAATTCCTATTTCATCTGTACTTGTGAAGCTTTCCAAATATTTCTTCTATTTATTAACCCTGCAGTGTTTCTCTGGGTTTCAGTAATACAGTGGCACTAGGATTGAGAGAAGCAAGGGTAACTAAGTGCTGGATTTTCAGAACAGTAAAGATTTGTTTCTACTAATGAATTTATTTATGCACTGGCAGTTTATTGTCCTGCAAAAACCTGGAATGAGTTAGACCACATTTCTTATTTTATTGAGGACTTAACAAGGCTTGGTTCAAAGCAGCGCATACTATATGCTTAAATATGTAATAATAACTATTCTGTAAGACTACTCATCCACAGGTTAGCATGGTGTGTGTGGTGCTGTTGCCAGTTAATGAAATCTGTTATGAGCATTTTGGGACAGGGAAGAGAGAAAAATTTGGCCTCAGAGAGCTGCTCCTCTGAGATAGCTATAGAGGAGACCATAATTTTATTCTTTTTTTTAGTGGAGGACTGCTTTTTCTCCTGGCAGAACTGAGATGTAGTGTTTCCCAGGGAAACCCATGAGGCTAACCGCTCTGGTAGAGCGATGGAGGATGGAGGCACACTGAAGTTTTGCTGGTATCAGATTACCTCCATAAAGACTTATGGCACTGAGAAAATATCTTCGCACAGGAGGAAATATTACTGTTTATTTTCATATTTGACCATATGAGTAGAGATGCCATCCCTGCTTTTCAGAGTGTCATTGAAGGCCCTCTTGCAGCCTGCTTTGCAATGATGTAGCTTCTCGTGTTGTTGTTGAAAGTGTCTTGTGATGCTTGAGTTTTCTTCCGAAGGCCAGAGCTCCTGAAATCTTGCATGTTTGTCTAAGATCACATTAGCTTACTCAGGTTGCTGGCTGCTGCTCAGCAACTGGGCACAAAATGCGGACCCTGTGCATTATACAGTAAAATATTGTGCACAAAAGTTAGTGCCAGGTGTTTCTGCTGAAAAGTCTCTCTGCCTAGTGTTCCAGAGGAGCTGGTAGGCACGAAGCAAACCCCTCAGAGCCCCCATGAAGCCTGGGCTTTACAGAGCCAGGGCAAACCAGGTAAGCATAGGGAGTTTATATTTTAACACAGATGAACTATTTCAGCCTCTGGTAGTGCTCCAGGCAGATGCCAGCTACATGGAAACAGAAGCGCTCACTTATTCCTGCGTTCCTCCTGCGCCTCAAATTCCACTGCACTGATGGCACAGCCAGAGGTGCCCTGGCCTCTTTCCAGCCAAGGTAGCAATATATCTTCCTGTCTGTGTTTATCATACCTGCACATCTTCTCTCAGCTCCTCCACTGCCCATCCTGAAGCACAGAGACATCGACCTTGTCACCTCTGCATTCTGGAGGCTTATTTTTCAGCATCAGATGCACACTGAAGGGAGGGAGTCTGCACCAAAAGCCTGGATTCCTTGTTGCTCCTGGTTGGTATCCAGAAGGCCTCAACAAGCCATCTTGCTGTGTGCCAGCCAGCTGACAGAAGACCTCCTGTCATCCTGCTTGCTTCCACACGGAGAGTTTATTCAGCAAATTCCACAAAGTTGCCTGTAAAAAGCAGTTAAATGATGCCCAGAAATGTATGGATTTTTAATGCATTGCACTTTGCCATGTAGCAGTTGATGCTGACTGTGCAGCAGTCCGTGCTGGTTCTTCCTCCTGTCTCTACCTGAGTAGATGACTATTCCCTGCGAGAGTCCAGCTGGCTGTTCTAGAGGGGATCACACTGGATCTAGTTTGCTCAAATTCTTTCTCTACTTTGCCACTCCTTTGACAGAAAGCTTCTAGACTTGAGTAGGAGGATGCTCTATATTTCAGAGTTGGCCTCTACTTTTTAAAGCCCAATTATTTCATGATGACCTATTGCTTTTCCATGGCTGGCTAATGGCAAGCTGAAGTGCTGAAGACACTTCAGAAGAAGAGAAACCATTTTAAAGTGACAATTGCTTCAAGTTCAAACCACTCCTTTGCATATGAATACTTTCCTGGTGGCTGTCTTTTCTTGAACCTGCCTTTCTAATTGTTTGTCTGTAGTGGATACTTCTGGAGCATTCCTTGGCTGCAGCACACAAATCTCACAAAATCCCTTGATCCCCCTGTCTAGTTTCAGACTTGTTTATGGAACAGAGTCTGTGTAGGTATTAGTGGCTGAATTAGCAATGGAGGAGCAGAAATGTATCACAGTGTCAGAATGGATTTTCAGCAGTATTTGGCATGGGTCAGAGAAATCATGTCTTCATGATTGCTCAGAGGACACTCCAGCTCTGGTGACTCCAGAGGCAGAGTTGGGCTGAGCTGGCTAGCCTTGTATAGGAAAGGCAAAATTTTAGGTATGGCTTTTTGATTATCCGTGAAGGACTGTTTACTTACCTGTGGGACCTGATGGTGCAGGCGTTTGTTCAGTAAGTTGACTTCTGTTGTCTGACAAGGTAATGCCAGAGGTTTCCTCTAGTCTTGTGGTCTGTCCCCTCTGTATGTGAAGCCAGTGAGGAAGTGCAGTGTTAACTAATATGTTGATGATTATCAGAGCTGTTTTCCTTTTATCTGATCCAGACTTTTCAATCTCCCTCTGTCTAATGGAACAACATGTGACCAAGTGTAGCTAGTGCCTTGCAAGAGAGATGATGTGCTTGGGAACAAGTGAGTTTCTGCATCATCTGCTATGAATTGTTGACACAGTGTTGCTGAAACATCCTGCTGATGGATCCCATGCTTTTGTACCCAGACTGTGGTACAGCTCCATGTTATGCTCAGATCTGCCAGTAAAACTACTGGGAGACAAGCTATTGTAAGGGGTGTGGGGAACCTCTTCTGAACTGGTGACATTAATCATGTGCATCGAAAACTCTGCAGTGCTCCGTGGGGGGAGGATAAAATGGTGGCGATCTCTGAAGTGTTAGTGGTTCTGTTCTGCTGCCCAGTGTTAACAGGACTTGGGAGGCCTGTTTGGTTCCTCTGGCTGAACTCCAAATCCTGCAGAGAGGTTTGAAATGCTCTACCTTGAGCAGCAGAGGGATGCTACATCTATTTATTTTCCAATCAGACTTACCTACAGTGCTCTGCCAGTGTGGCTCTGCTTTAATTATTGTGAGTCTTGATGCCATATGTTAATTTATGAGTTTGCGTTGCTCAAGAAAAGAGCCCTGCGTTTCCCTAAAGGTTCTCACTTCATTAATGGTGTTGTCAACTCATAACAGAGCATTCTCTGGTATTAAAGCAGCCCTGAGACTGAGGCAAAACTCCTCACAGATGCCAACAGGCCTGAGCCAAGAGCCAGAAGAGTCTTGTAGCTTCCTTCCTGTTAAGCAAGTCTGAGATCAGAAATAATTTACCTTCTTTCCCCTCCTTCTCCTCCTCCCTTGTTTAGAAAAATGTTGTTACTTCTTTGGGTAGTGAAGAAAGTTCCTGCCCACCTCACTTCTCTGTGGTGCTTTCATACAGCCATAACTCTAGTTCATTTTGACCTGGTGTATTTTGGGTTTCCAGGTCAGAAGCCAGAAGATTTCGCTACTGAAGGCCCCTGCTAGAGAGGGCTTGTTGGCTACAACAGAAGGATGGCTTTAGGTATCTTCTATCCCCCTGCACCCCAACCTTCTTCTGCACAAATCCTCTTTTCTTCCCAAATTGAAAGAGCTGCCTGATGAGTGCTGTGGGAATTACCTGGTTGTGGGCATGATCTAGGTGATATTTTGAGCAGGGGCATGTGAGGGCTGGGTGGGGTGGTGCTGGGGTGCACACTGTTTGCCTGAGAGATGTATTGGGCCTGTGTAACTTTGCAAGGACCTTGCCATGTTACACAGCAGCTTTGTGGCTGAGCAAAAATAAATGAGTGGCTTATCCCACTGCCAAGGACCGTCAGTGGGAGGTCAGTGTTTGATATTTCCACACCCAAAAAAGCAGCCCCAAGCTAGAATTACAGTACAAAATACCCATTCAGACCTCTCCAGCCTTCTGTTTTCATTGACTTCCATCCCCTGCTTGTACACACAGAGTCCCTTCCTTTCCAAAAGAAAACAGTATTGCTGATAAGGGACACTTATCTCGGCAAGTCGTTACAGAACAAGTGAGCTTTTGTGTCTGCATCTGATTCCTGTTGCAATGTTAACAAACTCCTAGTATGGAAGCTTTATTTCCACTCTAAAGATGGCCCATAGGGCACTATGTGAGGTGCATTATATGCCTTAGAAATACTTCCCACAGATGTTTCTTCCTTCCTTTTAAAAAAAAAAAAAACCTTAAGATTTCAGCCTTCCATTTGTTCTGTTGAGTACTTTTTTAAACAATGGTCTTTGACTATGCTGCACATGGATATTTACCTTCCAGTGCTCTCTGCTGAGATATTACTGGCCTTTGTCCTTGCAGAGGATTAGCTATCACTGGAATTTTCTCTCATCACTGTGGGTTCCTATTAAAAAATGAACACTTATCGCCAGCTGCAGTAGTTGAAGTTGAGTGTGTTCTGCCCCATTGCAAGTATGGGGGCACTGCAAGTGCCACTGTTAAGGTAAATATTGTGGTACTGTGAGATAAGGGCTCTTCATGATGAAATCTCTGCCCTAAAAAGACTTTCTGACCTAATTTAAGTGCTCAGCACCTTCCAAGGTTAGTCACTAACATAAAGGACTTCATGGAAGAAAGAGGTTTTTCAGGGTAACTAGCAGCCTATGTTGGTCTTTGGTCAAGGAGGTACAAGGCTGGGTGCTGCTTTCCTATGGGCTTGGGGTGGGGGCAAGATGAGATGACAAGTGTGCTCATCTGCCCTGTTGCTTGCTACCTTGCGAGGCAGGGCAGAGGTGGACTGCAGTTCTCCTATGCTTCCTTCCTGAGTAACTCTTCCCCTGCTGCACCACAGAAATGTAGCAAATTTGAGCTGAACTGCAAGTTGATTGAGTCACTGGAATAAGAGGGTGGGAGACAGCTCTCCTAGCATGGTGTTGAAACGGCTGCTCTGTTGCATCTCCCTCCTGCAGCCAAAATCTGATGCAATCCTAATTTTGATTATGTATGCAAAATAAAGTGGAGTGGGCTGTAACTATCCTTGACAAACTAAAAACAAGAGCTGGTTGGAAAATGTCCTCCTCCCAATGGGATTTCTTTTTTTGAGGCAAAAATTCCAGCCCAAAATACTCCAATTCCTCTGTGTTGCACTCTTGTTCTTTAACAGGCCTCCTTGCACACATTGAGTGTTTCTTGATGCCCTCCTGTCTGAATTCGTGTGTCATGGGAGCCCCTAGCAATGATGTGTTATGCAGGACGCTTTGTGCCAGGGAATGCTGCCTGTTGAGGGGCAGAAGCATCAATCAAGAATAACTGATTACAGCTTCCCATGAGATGTCACGCTTTGGGTTTTGTTGAGAAATTTTTCATGGTCCTTTGGAAGGAAAGGTCACAGAACTCTTAAGTTGATCAGAAATCTAATTTTCCACTGAAAAAGTTCAAATGGATTTCCTTCTCTATTTTATTTCTCTTTGCTTGCTATCTTTAATTAAAGCAGCCCAGTTTAAAACAAACTACCATTTAAAGAAGTTCTGTTGACATATCCAAAACATCCCCCATCTTTAATCCTTCTTAAATAACGATCAAGTTTGTGGCCATTTCCAGGCACCTGCCCAAATAAATGAGCTTTACAGTATACTTGAGTTCAATAATTTGGACTGTTCTGGTCAAAGGAGAATTTTCAAAGCCCTGAGACATCAGTCAGTGTTCCTGGTCCAAGGAAATGAGAACACCAAGCGGTTTAGAGGTGTAGGATGCTCTGTGCCTACTCGGAGGTCTTGTCCCCAAATTGTGCTGGCTTGGGCAATATCAAAACAGGGGCCTTATTGCTGTGTGTGTCTTGCCAGCGTGCACACCTGCAGGGCCTTTTACACTCAGTGGGTACGTAAAGGTCTGAAAGACTTAACTGGCTTCCTGTTGCACCAGTCGTTATCCCCATGACTTATTTAAAAGCATGAATAACTTTAAACATTTAAGTAGTCTTCAGAGGGATTACTTGCGTGTCATGGCATTTAGGTTGTAGTTTGCAGAGCTCTTTGCGAAGAGTTACGTATCTCTTGGCTTTGTGTTGCAAAAGGGAAATTGAAAGCGTAGTAGATGACAGAGTCCCAGATGACTATTTCTCTTGCTGTCTGTCCCTCTGTCTCCTATCCAGTCAGGTGTCTGTCTGCTGCCCTTTTCTGTCAGCATCTAATTGCTGCTATTTAAACTTTGATAGATTAGTGACCCTGGCAGAAGCTGGCTTTTAAAAACTGAAATATTTTGAGATGGTGGATTCATGGTACTCAGTTTTGCTCCTAGCTCCGCATCCCAGTTCGATTCCAACCCCTTCCTAGGCCAGCAAGGCTCACCTGAGAATGCGGTGGGAGCTGGACTTGGCCCGTGGGTGTCACTTGTTGAGGTACTGGCTGGGCCTCTGTGGGGTGACTTGCACTCAGAGATGGGTGTGTGCATCTGCAGCTTGCTGAATTCAGCAGAACTCAAAAAACCGATGAGACTTTTGAAACAACTCCTTTACTCATTTGACCATTCTGGCAGAAACAGCTTTAACACCCTCCTACGTACTGTACTGTATTAGCTGTAATGACTCTTTACTGTCATATAATATAATTGCAAAAATGGACTGAATTCTCTGCCAATGGCATAGGGCCAGAGCACAAAACTCCCAAGCCCTAATCTCCCCAGCTCTGTATCCTCCCCTCTTGCATCTACTTTTTTCATCTTGGATGAATAGAAGGCTTCATCTCTTTAAACTCCAGCAGGACAACACACATGTGGACTGACTCTACCACAAACTCCTCAGTAACACTCTTGCTGTTTAGGGGAGGTAAATATGCGAATTTCAAAAGTCTTTCTGTGTGGAGAATCTGTTTGGATTTGAACAGGAAGTGGGGAGCAGGCATATAGGTAGCAATATTAATGAACTTTTTTATAAAGACTTCATTCAAGGCTTTCAAAGAAAATATGACTCTTATGGGACCCACAGTTTATCTGCCAAGTCCAAGAATCTGGTTGGAATTTAAAATATATATTTAAAGGGCTCCAAGATGTAGAAGATTGGAAGACAGAGCAGCCCGGGAAGGGCACATGTGAAACTTCTGCTGGATGAAGAGATGGTCCCTGGAGGGGCTGAGCTTTGCAGGAGGGTGCACAAGCCATCAAACCATACATCCTTCTCCTGGCTCTAGAGTAGCAGGAAGAGGGGTGACTGGTACCAACCCAATCATCACCTCAGACTTGTGCCATGTGAAAGTGGTGAAGTACACACAAGTCCTCCTTCAGATGATGGACATCTGTGCTTTTGCAAGGCCTCAAGTTCAGACCCCTTCCCTTTCTCCCATGTGGAAGATGGCTGTGTTGGCTCACTTGCCACCTGAAAAAGGCAGTTAAATAGTTTTGCTTTATACCCTTTATTTCATTTAGGTTCCCAAGGTTATGTGTGGGATTAGCAGGGAGGGAAAAGGCATGCATTGGTCAGGTGAACTGCTCAGAAAGAGTGCACTGAGGGAGGAGAGGAAGGGATGGCCAGGCAGCATGCACCTGGAGGCAGCAGCTTGGCATTTGTAACAGGCCTTTTCATCTCAAATGTCTCTGATGTGTCTAAGTAATTACTCTGAGGAGCAGAGAATCGATCCAAGTCTTTTGCCTATTGCTGTGGGAAAATGGGTCCCCTGACAGGAATATAGAGGTGTTCAATCATGTTATCCAGGACTAAGTGATACAGTTTAATGATTTGAGAGGATCACAGTTTTTTGGGGGGGGGGGAGGGGGTTCCCTTCCAGTTTGTGGGTGCCCCCTCACCTTGGGATAGCAATCTGTTCCCTAATCTGCACTGACCTGTTTTGCCTATTGCCTGTCTCTCAACCCAAGCTATGGTTCATTCATGCTCAGATGCCATACAGATGTAATACTTGTCCCCTTGCAACATGAACCTGTGGCTTTCTCAGAGTCTCTGTAAAAGCCCTGTTCTGGGGTTTGTGTGTTTGTGTCATATAGAAGGTGCTATATTTAGTTCCTATTTTGGGACAAATTTATTAGCTTGGACAAGAAGCAAACAAGTGAAGGTCTGTGAAAGATGATTTTCAAACTTGGCTGTTTACAATAGCAGGAATGCCCCTCTACCACAGCTGGGCATCCGGGTCCCGCATGTGAGATGTCAGATGTGCCTGTGCCAGCAGGATTGTCCCTGCTCAGAAAAGCTTTTAAAGCTAATGTGGAGATGCACTAATTATGATGAATCTACTCTTATCCGGCAATAATCCCCTTCAGCTGTGTATCACCCCAATGCTTTGGATTCCTAGTGCAGGCAGAGTTGTGTAGTTTGGGTCCAAGTCAAATGGCAAGAGCACAAAAGCTGCATATTGACACTAACCTCGTTTAAAAAAAAAAAAATCAGCAATGCTAATTTGGAGTGAAGGCAGTCTCTGTCCTTGGGTCAAAGACCCTGAGAATGTAGCTCTAAGTATAGATCTGTCTAGCTTCATGCTCCTGTCCCTAGCAATAACGAGTAGTTGGGGAAGAGGATAACAACCAGCATACAGTGATATTCTCCCCCATCACCACCACCCCAGTATATCTTCTTAGCTTCCAGTGATTTCAGGATAGAGATTTCCTCAGATGGTGATAGTACCTTTGGATTTAACAGCCACTGCTGAATTTTTCCAGTTGCTTTTCAGTGTTCTGTAACAATGAGTTTCACAGTTTGTGCTTTGCTTCACTTGGAGCTGCTTCTCACTCTGTTTGACTGCATTCATTTTGCCAGAGCTATTCCTCATTTGCAGACTCGTATTGATGCCATCAAGCTTGTTAATCTGTATACTAGATGTGACACTTTAGGTACATCAATAGCAGTTTAATGTGGGAGGGATCCTGTGAATGTTGCCTGCATTGAGCTCACAGTGTTTCTTTCACGTGGGATCTCTATTCTACCTGTTTTGCCATGTTTTCACCTTTGCTGGGTACCGGCCAGGTGCCACTGTTGAATGCAGTAGCTTTGCTGATGTGTTACTGATAATCCTCTTTTCTTTTACGAGCTTCAAATTCTCACTGTTAGCAGAACAAATCTCTACCTTCACTACAGAGTAATTTGCAGGAAAATTCTGGCTCTTTGTAAACCAAAGATAAAACTCTTATGGGTTTCAGAGTGCAGCCTAGTAGAGGTAGGTTGTACTTCCATAGGATCATAAGGTCATATTGCAGTGGAGGCAGGAATAATTACCTGGAGAACAAGATCAGACTTGCTTGAAGAATTCATTAGTCTTAAAATAGTAAAAACAAAGGAAGCTCCCATTCTTCTGGGTTTGGTAAAGATGCATCGAATAGCCCACTCTGAAGTACATCTCGAGTTCCATCCTCTCCTGACTTTCTCTTCACTAAAGAGCAGATCCTTGCACTTTAGGTTAATGCAAGACCAAATATCAATGTTTACAGAACAAAAATAATCCAGGGAATTTTGCTTCAGCGTCAAATGAACGGAAAGGATTTCCAAAAAAACATAACTTGGAAATAGATAATAAAATTAGCAAGGAGGCTGCTCTCAGGAGCAAGTCTACAGGGAGAAGTTGGGATTTTTTTTTTAAAGGCTAAAGTAAACTTTGTGAAAATGCCCACCCTGTTGAAGGTTTTTTTTTTGGTGACTCTAGTGGCTGAAACACCCAAAAGAGGGTGGATATTTTGGCTTGCTGGACAAACAGAGGCTAACAGGAGCAGCAAACTTATGACTCCCTCCATGTATAAACTGGTGGTGATTCATCCAGGTTTTTATTTTAATAGCATGGCCACCAAGCCAGCTGAAATACATCTGAGGCAAATGCCACGGAATAAAAGGATCAGCTCAGGACAGCAGAGCGGTGACCGGATGCCAACTCCCTGTGGTGGGCACCAAGACTAGAGGCTTGTCCTACCAGGGCTCAGGTTGCCAGGCACAAAGGAAAGAACGGAGAACTGCTGTTGCTTTGGCAGGGAAAGAACAAAAACAAGCACTGAAGACTTCAGCCCTTTGGACTCTCACCGCTTTCATGTATGTTCTATTAATTTTCCATGGGCTTAAAAACCGGAAACAACCTGGGGCCCTTTTCTCCCCTGCATCTCTGAACCCAACTACTTTTATTATTTGGCTAGGGAGAAAGGAAGCTATTTCAGTAGGAAATGGTTATTTTAAGACAATCTAGAAAAGTCAATGGCTTTTAGCCAAACTAATAACATAATGCAACTAAAATGTTGCTTTTCATATGATGCTTCCAGTCCTTATGCAGCAACAAAGAGCAGTGACTTTGTGGAGCTGCTAGTCATTGGTCTAAGTGTAGCTGTACGCTCAGCTCAGCTGCCTCCCCTCCTTCTTGTGCTAGCAGCTCAGGATGTCAAACTGGAGTAGAGTTGTCATTTCTCCATAGGCTTTAATTCTAGCCAGTGGAAAGGCAAGTGGATACATATTCAGAGGGGTAACTTGAGGCTTTGGAACTGTAGAAAAAGCATTTCTCTACAGGAAAACTGAGCAAAAAATGATAGCTTCATGCACACAAGTTCATTTCTGAACTCTTAAAAATTATATAAAAATGGATATTTACTCAAGTGAGCACATCTGTGCTTCTAACTTTCGTTAAACAATATACAGGATGTGTGGCATAAGGTAATAGCTGTGTCAAGGACCGTGGCTGGCATACAGATGAGCTCTGGCAGCTTCCAAGTTTGAGGGATCTCTTTCCCTTACTGTTTTGCTAAAGCACACAAACATTTTGGGGGTAAAATACATATTGAAGGCTAGAGACTAAACCTAGATCTGTCCTGACTGTTCTGTGTGGATAGAGGCTGATTTGCATATACCTAAATAAGATTTAAGCTCCAATTCCCTGGTATTTTTTTTTTTTTAATAAAGAAGGTGTTTATTGCTGAAGGAAATGCAGTGGGAAGAGCACTTTTTTTTTTTTGGCTTTCTGTCTGGTCTCCACAACAGTGAGAGATTGTAAAAATACAAACAAATCTTTATTTCTGGACTAATTGCTCAAAGCCAGGAGCTTACAACAAGCTGAGAATAATTTGATGCAAAATGCAGTTCTGTCATCCTGTTTTCACACTCCTTGTTGCTCCACATGCTTCTGTTCCCTCTTTCATGTTCTTCCCTTTAGTCCTGTTCAGGCTATTGAAACCTGTAACTTGGTCCAAAAACTACTGAAAGACACAAAGATTTCTTTTGACTTAATGAACTCTAGGTATTTAAGGCCTAAACTAACATAGTCCTGCTACCCAACCCATCAGTGGAAACAAATTCAGATACAGATTCAAATGCTGGTTTGGAAGCTGTTTTGACTGTTTATAGAATACTCAGAGATCCTCAAAATTTTGTTTTCCTCCTTAACACTACAGAAAAGTCTGTCAGAAGTTTCAGTAAGTGAGGAGGAAAGTGGTTGATCTGATTTGTTTTGAGACTCTACCTTGTGCCTGTATTTTCTTGGGCTGCACTCGCAGTTGGTGCGGTTGACGTCCTGCTTCCTGTTAGCAAGGGACCGTCAGGTTGGATACCAGCCACCTTTCCTGAACCCCAGCTGCTTCATGTAACTAGTTGCACCAAAATAATATAATACTTTTCCCTGTCAAAACATTGTGTGATGTATTTGGCCTACCTTCTGTCTTGCCTCTGGTGTCCCAAGCATGTCAAGACAGTCCCAAGGTCTCTATGACCAAATAGGAGGCTAGTTCCAAATGCAAACTTGCTCCCGGGGAGGTAAAACTTCTGTGGTTCCTGCTAATGTCAAAATGTAAATGCGTGTTACTGAATAGCTTGTGTACATTTAGGTTAACATTGTAAGCTTAATCACAGATCTGGAGACCCCCGTAGACTTTTGGGTATGGAAGAAGCGTGAGGTCAGATAGCAATTTCCCGGTTTGCCCCTCTAAACCTTCATCTCAGATTCATGGCATAGAAGTGACTCTGAAGGAGGACAGCAGTCTTGATATATGGGGCATTAGTATGGGATGGATTTTCAGAGTTGTTTAGGAGGAGAACTGTCCTTGCCTCTTCCTCCAGTCTCCCCCTAACCCGCATACTCATTCACCTCTGCCAAAAACATTACTGGGGGAAACTGAATGTGAATTTGTTTGAAATCTAGATCTTCTCCTTCCCCCCCACCTCCTTCATTAACCCTAATTCTCCCTAAATTCTCCCTGTTAACCCTAATTCTCACCTCCACCAAATGTTATAGCAGCTCCCGTTGGCTTCAGAGGTTCAAGGCTGGGAATCACTTTATATTTTAGAATCCTTTTCCTAAATGATGCTCTAAGAGACTTTTACTTCTGCTCTATTAGTTTAATGCATTAATTTGGCACAGAGGCAATGGAGCCCATAATATCCTGTTCCTGAGGAAGGAGTGCTGGGTAACACTGTATGCCACTGTTCCAAGCATGGGCTTATTTACTTTAATTAGAAAGTGCACTTGTTGAGTCCTCAATTAATTAGGTAAAGCAGCACCTATTGAAAGCAGATGAAAGAGCTACTGTGTGAGATGAAGAAGGGAGGGGGATATGTGAGGATGAAAAGAGAAAGATAATACCAGCACTGGAAAGTAAATGGTGTTAGAGAAGCCAGAAAGAGATCACAGGTACGGCTCTGTTTAGAGCCTAAATTGTAGTCACTGTTTCTAAACTGGCTCCAGGTATGGTTGCTGTTGCAGATTTTGTGGGATTATTTGGAGTCAATCTGCAGCCTGTTTTAAAGCAGATCATTGAATATGACTTAGAGATGGACCTATGCTATGTCCTGCCCCATGCCCTGCACAGTTTATCATGTTCTAGAGGCACAAGGTCAATGAGGAATATCATCACTAACTCAATCTTCTGTAGGACGAAAAACACACCAGAATAAGTACAGTAGTTTTAGAAAGGAAATAGTTCATTCTGGTTTAAAAGACATCTGAATCTTCTCTGCTGTTTCATTTCCCTTTTGCTCCTTTTGCTTTTTTCTTTGAATGAATATATCCAAAATTTCAAAGCAAACAAGTTAGTCACACTTTGAAGAGAAATTTTCATGTTACAATTCCAAAAACACACTATTAATACCAGATGTTAAAAAGCAGAAAAACACATTTCCTAAAAATAAGAGGGCTTAGATGTTACATCAGGTGTAGTTCTTCTCTTCTGACTTCTGAAGTCTGTAGCATTCATGTCTCTGGTTTGCAGAACGCTTGCACGGAATAGAGGTTTGGGGGTTTTTAAAGCAGAAGCTGAATTTCGTCCTAAGATTCTGAGAGCTGGGGTTTTAAGCTATATGCCAAGCATCATGAGACTTGTGATAAAATCAGGCAGGGTTGCCAATTTTAAACTTAAACCCATCTCCAGATCTAGAGGTTCACTTGAATTTCAGCCCAGACCCAGTGGAAGAATTTTGCGAAGCTGGGCTGAGTCTTGGGACTGACCCTTTGGCTGGCGGCCCAATGTTTGCTATAAAAGTTTGTGGTGGTTTTAAACAACGCGGCTAATCAAAAATCCATTTAGTGGCTGGTTGCATTACTCTCCAGAAGGGTCTGTGTTGACAGATCAATACTTTGTTGCTGTAGATACTTAATAGATTTTTGCTGTGATCTCCTGTGCATATGAGGGGTTTTATAAACTCTTCAGGAATGTATATGCAGGAATGTTTCAGAGGCTTCTGAGGAAATTTTATGCTCTAGTGATGACTACGTAGCAATTTCCAGGGAATTGTAATAGCATAATAAGGCAGTCTTTTCAGAGGTTGAAGGAACCTTTCCTCAACATTTCTGAGGTTCACTGTAATTCCCTGTCCTTTCCATGCAGAAGTGCAAACCTAGTTCCATGATGGATAAAGATGGTGTTTGTGGTGGGTAGCAGGAACACTGTGAGCTGTTGTAAGCCTTTTCCTGAAACCTTGGAATATTCCTAACAAATACATTTGTGTAATGGCACAGGATTAGGTAATGGCAATCTTTGGAGCCTGACTCTGCTTAATATTAATTTCACTTATATTCAACTCTGAAAGCAGAAGCTTGGTACAAAGGAAAAGCTGTTGGCAACCAAGCCAATGAAAGGATTACTATGAAAATATGAGCATTTGAGGGAGAGGAATGGGGTTTATATCTGTTAAAATACAGGGTTAATAGAAATCTTTAGAGAGGCACTTTTTGCCCCTGAGTATAAGGGGGGGACTGGCTGCTCAATTCCTGCTGCTGTTCTTTCATTTCCCTCTTGGCTTTGTGAATGCTAAAACAAAATCTGAACACTAAGATCTGAGGGGCCCCTGGTGCCCTGTCTGCTTCCCTGCTTGACCCAGTTGCTTTAGCTCTCTTGGCTTTTTATGCCCATGTGTTGTTGATGCTTCAGCCCCTATAAGACTGCCCCCTTTCATCGACTCTGTTCCATCAATGTGTCCTGAAGCCTGCCTTTCATCCCCCCCCCCCCAAATGCAATCTAGCCTTAAATAACAATTGCGAATTAAAAAAAAGAAGTGCAACTTTGTAAATCATCCTGGTAGGTTTTGTATGACAGAGGCAACTTCTGAGCCATAATGACTGAGGTTTCTGAGGCAGCGTAGGGATTCAACTCCAAACCTTTCATTAATTTTAATGAGGAACAGAACATCTGGGTGTAGATCTCCAATACTGCTTTAAAATACTTAACTGTTAATGTGTGAACAATCCCATCTTGCTTTTGATACCGCAGTCTCCTGAGCTGATGTTGCTCTTCTGGAGAAAATGTTGAAGTGAGGAAGGCTGGCTTCCTTAGTGGAAGAACCTGTGATGGGGACCCTTGAGTGTTTTAAATACCCCCATCAAACAGGAGAGAGAGATGCAAACAAACCTAGCTTCTGAGCACTTCCAGCCCAAAACCTTGATGTGTCTCAGGCATCAGCTTTGCCTTAAGAATTGACCTAAGTTGAAGCCAAAGCAAGAGGGGATTTGCCTTGCTGCTAAGCAGGTCTAGAGCTTTGTGTAACTAACAAATATCCCTACCACCAACATTTCTGCCTAGCTACAGGCTCGCCAGCACTATGAAAAACAACTTCGAAGATGTGTAACATCAGAACTGGGCAAAGGAGGTTTTTTAGATAAATAATTTACATGTTGAGAGTTGCTCATTTCAGGTCAACCAAAAGTATTTGCGACTTTTGCCCAATTCACTAAGGACTTCTCTGCTGGAGAAGAAAAGTTGAAGCAAACCCAGGAAGTTTTCTTCAGCATTTGCACATTGAAATGTTACCATTTTTCATTTCAAAATATGGTACACTTTTTTCTGAAACAAACTTTGAAAACTGCTCAGAATGCTTTGGCTCACTATGAAATATTTGGGTTTTTATGGCGATCAAAGCCCCGCATATTGTCTGTTCTCAGCACAAGCACTGACTACTAGAGCAGCCTGCCTGTGCTATAAACTGGGGAAAACCACCAGAAAAACTTTTCCATGAATGTTCCCACGTTTCTGAAAGAGAAGCAGTTTTTCAGCTTCATGTTAATTTGATGCAACTAAGACAGTTTTACTTGAACAAATGCTCATGGAAAGCAAATGTCCTATACAATTGCAGTGCTGACTGATATGGTCTTGAAACTAGTTTCCCAAAGCTTCTCATTACACCTTTGCCACCAAAGCAATTAAACAAGCCTGGTGATGTTCTGCCAAGTCCATTAGCAGCTAAAACCATGTACAAATGCAGTAACTTTGGCAACAAGGAGGAGAATTAAGTTTTACCTCTGTATCCAATAGAGTAAATCTTTGTAAATTATTCTTACAGCAACCCTAATATTTCCAGCAATGACTTGAAGCATAGCCTGTTTGGTTCATAATGAATGAATTATAAAAGCAGTCTAACCCCCCTGCCCACCAGCACCATTTCTCTGATTCATCTGTATTAAGGGGTTCAAATAACCGTGAATTATTTGGGGTTTTTAAGGTGGTTTTATTTTTTATTTTTTCCCAAGCTGCCATCCTGAAAAGAACTGCCTTCATCCAATTACCAATGCTAGACCACTTGACTCATGTAATTGGTCACAGCTAAATTCATCTTGGACTTCAAATCTCAAATGCTGAATTTGCAAACTGTGCAGAGTTTTCAGAGAAAATATCCATTCATATTTCCTATGATGAATAAACTGCCATCTCTCCCCAAATTGCTAATAAGCAGATTAAGAGGTTGGATTTACTTTGTCAGGGAGCTATTTCGTGTTCACTTTTGCTCAGCTCTTGTGTACCAGGCTGGGTTAAGGAGCTACTAAAATGAGGTTGTGCAGATGCAACTACAGGATCTAGGGAGCAAAGTCTCACAAGGCTTATCTTGTTCTTTCTGCTCATTTTCAAAGGGCAGCAGCAATATCTGAAGATGTACTGGTCTAAAGGTGTTTTGATCAAAAGCTAGAAAATTGGGCCTGTTAAAGTATTGACTGAGGCTCAGTACTGAACTAACAGTGGTTTGATTTAGGGCCACAGTGTGGCTCTGAGTTTTCTGCCCCTTTTGCTGTGATATTCAAAAAGGAGCAAATTAGGAGTTCTTGTACTGGCCCTTCTGCAGCAGAAATATCCAGAGAGCCAAATAGCCCCAGGCAATGAGCTGCCAAGTAGTGGAAAAGGAAAAATCCATCTTTAGTTGTGCCAAAGTGCTGGAGACCTTGAACGATGCTGTTGTGAAAAAGACAGGCATTCAGCATGGCCTTTGTGTGGTCCCACGAGAGACTAACCGTGGACATGGCTCATTTTCACCCTGACATGTACTATAAATCATACGTAACAGCTGGACGCTTGACTTTCCCTCTGAAGGGAGAACTGATAGGTGGAAATAAAGTAAACAGGAAAAGAATTGAGGAAGCCAAGTTGAAATTTATGAGAAAATGTACCCACAACAGGGCATTTGGTAGGCTGTTGTCTTAGTCTGAGAGACGTGTGAGGGCCTTAGGTCCCTTCTGCGTTACCTCAGATGTTTGTTTCTAGGAATCCGCGGATAGGGTTTTCTTTAGCAGAGGGAGGATTAAGGAGGCAGGATCAGCTAACCACTTGGCAATGGCAGGGCCTCAGCGGGTAGCGTGTGCTGTGGTCTTGGATGGAGCCGAGGAAGCGCTGCGGGGCGACGCTGCTGGCTGGAGCCCGCCCGAGGCTGCAGGCTGCCGCGGTCCCCCGTGGCGAGAGACCTCCGTCTCGTGTTTGCTGGCTTTGCCTTAAACACAAGTACTGAGCTCTGTTTAGAAAAACAAAACAGCTCCCTCCCTGCGGTGGGGACTTGGGAGCGGGGTGTCCATGGGGCGCACAGGCCGCGCCAGAGACCTCAGGTGCCATCTCAATAGCTGTCATCGGCAAAGCGGTCTTGAGTGGGGGAATTTTATGTAATTAATTGATCACTGATTCAGATATTGAGGAAAAAGGACGTCAAAGCTGCACAAATGTATCCATAAACACCTATCCTCCTTCCTTCTTAGGCTTAATTTACCTTATTTTCACCACAGTCTGTCCAAATTTGCCTGGCAACGTGCTGGGCAGTGAGGGAGGTTGATCGCGTCGTGTCTTTCTACGGTTGTTTGCCGCTCCCTGGGTGTCCCTGCCGCGCTGTTACTTG
The DNA here is from genome assembly GCF_036370855.1 of Dromaius novaehollandiae. Classification (NCBI taxonomy): domain Eukaryota; kingdom Metazoa; phylum Chordata; class Aves; order Casuariiformes; family Dromaiidae; genus Dromaius; species Dromaius novaehollandiae. Next base: position 7,133,826 of record NC_088117.1, read on the forward strand.
GCAGCCCTGCCCCGGCGTGGGTCGCCCGTGGGCCCTCGGGGGCTTCCCTACCTCGAGGGTGTCCCTGCCCCGGTGTGGGTCGCCTGTGGGGGTGTCCCTGCCCCTGTTGGCCCCCCCCCCGAGCATTTCCAGCCTGCCGTGGTAGCAGGCATCTTCCAGAAAACACGATGGAGCGGGTGTTTCTCCATTTGGGCAGTGCTGGGGTTTCCTGTTAGGGCTTTCGCCTGCTTCAGAACCGGCCGGGGCCGGCAGAGACCGGAGGCGGCATCCGGTTGTCCAGGTGAGCTGGCGACGGCACAGCATCGGGCAGAGGACCGGACCCAGCACCCAAGGGCCCGGCGCCTTTGCAGCCAGCATGGAAGGAAGGTGAGGACGGGAGGAGGATGCATTTGCAGGCCAAGCCGCGGGCGTGGGGCAGCCCTGGCACAGGGAGCCCGACCTCCCGTCTCCTTTAGCGCGGTCAGCTTGGCGACGTCTCCCAGGCCCTCGTGGCAAGGTCTCTCCTAGTGCCTAACTTCACCTGCAGCGTTTTCTGAAACCCTTTTTGCTGCAGCTTGAGCAACAGAGAGCTGTGCTTTGGGGGGGGGGGGGGGAATAAATTAGGCTGTGGGACTCGCACCCAGGTGGGTGCTCGGCCTTGCTGGCCGGGAAGCACCAGCGCGCGGGCTGCCTGCGCCTGGTGAGTCGGGGTGGTCCCGCGACCACAGGGAGGGGGCTCGTTACTGCCGGAGTCACAAGGGGGCACCCATGGCTCAAGCTGTGCTTGTCCGTGAAGAGCCTTTCCGCCCCGGAGCGTTTCCCCCGGCCCCACGAGGGCTCGCTGCCCTCGAGCAGGGGGGCGACGGCTGCGAGCGCAGGCAGGAGACTCTGCAATGAGCTCTGGGCAAGGGGAGAGAGTTTCCGTTTCCTTTTTGTAGGGAATAGTGGCGAAATCCCCAAACACTGGGCTTTCCTTTGTCTGGGGACTTAACCAAAGTCTGCTGAAGTCATGAAATGCAAAGGTAGGTCCGTTAAAACAACCCTTCCAGGCTTTCTCTTTTGTTATTTTTCTCCAGCTGATGTTTGAATCCTTTTTAGTTCATGACAAGTTCAGCTCCAACTGTTGCACTAACCAGAGACAGCCTTTCATAATTAAAGGCAGGTTCACATTTAGCAATTCATGGATGGAGTTGGATTTCTGGAATAAGAATGAAGCTTTCTAGCAATCCTCTACTTCTTTACAATATTTATATAGCAACCTAGGTAATTTTTTATTGTTTCATGGGTGTTTTCATGTGCTTCTGTGACTGTAAGTGAGCTGGTACCTCCCTGTGGTTGAATTATTGTTGTCTTAATTTCTGTGTTTACTCTCAAAAGCACTGATTAACTCTGAATTGCTGAGTACCTTTATCCCCTGCGTCCTTCGATAGGGAGTGTGGTGTCCTGCAGCCCTGAGGTGGCTTACGAGAGCCAGGAAGGTGAGTGGGGATCCTGGCTGCCTTCCCCCACCTTCTCCCCTTTCTGGTCTCGGACCACGCGTCCCTGTGTGGCCTTACAAGAGCGGCTTCAGAAACGCCGCACACAAAGGAGGAATTGCATTGACAAGCAACACCAGCAGCACTAATAGCTCTTTCCTCCCCAGCTCCGAGAGTGGAAGGAGCCTTTCCCGCTTTGATCAGGAAAAGCCTGAGCAAACAGATAGGCTCTGCGGCATTCCCCGGGGGGGGGGAGCACCCCCTCCTCTTCCTCCCAGGCACACGTGTCTAGAGACTGTCACTCACACGCTTCTGCTGGTGGGTATCTGCACAACGAGGTTAAATGAGCCTGGAGAAAGTATTATGTTGGGAAGAAATCCTGTCCCGTTGCCCAGGGAGAAATTTGCTGGCTGCCTGGAGACTCCTGTGACCCCACAGTTGTACCTCTGCTTTCTTAATATTGCTCTCACCTGGCAAGCAAGAAGCCCAGCAAAAGCAGAGATTCCTAATTGTCCCTTTTTAAAGCAGACCCATCTGATTTCTGCTGAGCAAGCAGAAACTCTGATTAATTTGGAACAGGGAGGAAGGAACGTCTAGCAGGCAAGAAAGCGTGGATGAACTCTTTGCTTGTCCCCAGAGTAAATGAACCTGTGGTGAAGCCAAATGCCCTGTCACGAGCTCTGAGGGAAGATGCAATTAATGGCTGGAGCTTTGTGGCACACTTGCTCCCCGCAGCACCAGAATTTCGGCCTTTCGTATTCACACCAGCTTTGATTCTGTGGTGGTGGAACAAATTCTAGTTTGTATTTCACTGCCTCTTTTGTTGCTGCTGTTCTTTAAATATTCTAGCCACTGGGAGTGAAGTTTACTCCAGGAGAGTGGGTCAAAGCTAGAGCTATCAGCTTCTATCAGGCAGACTTATTAAAAACAAGATCCCAAAGTAAATTGGCAAATATGTGGTCACTCATTATCTTCAGCGCATTGCTGATGTGCATGAAGCCCGCCAGACTTGCATGTATACAGCTTAACGATGTTAAAGCAGGGAAAAGTCACAGTGATACGATACTCCTGAGTGGCCTGAGCAAGTTCCACTGTGCATCTCTTTCAGCTCAATCCACCAAAAAGCCCAAGTGTGCTGGGGAGGCTTTGCTGGGCTTGTCTGGGGTCAGGTTGTTTCTAAGCTTGCTCAGTCCATAAGTAGAGGCACTGAGCTTGGAACTGGGATGCAAAATGCACAGCTGCGCGCTGGCTTGCTGTGTGATCTGGGATTAGTGTCCTCTTGGAGCTCTCTTTTCCCCTTGTCTTATAAATTTAAACTGGAGTCTTCGGTGCTGGCAGCATCCTCTTTGCGCTTGTCCAGCCTGAGCACAGTGAGGCCCGCAGTTGGATACCTGTGGGCTCTTATAACGTGTCAAATAATAGGAGAAGGTTGGAAGCAACCAGGCTTCTGGTCAGTGCTTGTTCTGGGATGCTCTAACCACAGCACATCAGGCAGAAACTGCAGGTTCTGCAGCTGCCAAGCCTTTTACTGAGGAAACACCTGGTTTGCGTCAGGCTGAAATGCAAACTGCGTGTGAGAATGAGATGGGCCGATATTTGGAGGCAAAACCCCAGCTCTGGCGTGAGCCAAAAGACTTTTCGGAGCATGCTGTGATGTCGCAGGACAGTCCCAGAACCGTGCAGTGCAAAACCTTGTTAGCTTCCACCTTCGTGCTCGGTCTAGTGAGGGTGACAATGACAGCCCGGCCGGAGGACCGCGTCCAGCATGCGAGGTCCTGCGGTATCACCACTGGTTGGGAGTCAGAGGCACAGGCTGTGGAAAATTGAGCTGGATTTTCTGCTTTGTGTGAAACTCTTCCCTTCCAGAGCCTGTGTTTGTCTGGTGGCTAAAAGGCAGGGCAGGAAGCCAGGAGGGAATGGGGAGTCTCCCAACCCAGCCAGATCATTTATCAGGGCTGACATCCTCCCTGTGCCACCTCAGTCAAACCAGGAGGAGCATCCAGTTGTTTTGGGTGTGAATGATTTGCAATGGGAAGGGGAGGTGGGGAGAACAGCACCTTGGCAATAACCCATGGAAATGGCAGTCATCTTAACTTGTCGCTTCTTTTCTTTTTGGAAAACTGCAGAAAGGAACCAGATCACTTTGTATTATTAGGGCGCGCGCTTTTGTGCTGATCGCGTGTAGCTGTCATTGTGAAAAAGAGGTATCTTGTGGAGTAGAAAAAGGGATATGAGATTGTTAAAATCCCTAGTGATGCTCAGTGTTTGTCATCAATGTTTTACAACCAGAAGAGAACAATTTGTGATGAACAGGAAAAGATGGGGAAAGTAGCATGGTATAAAACAGATATTTTCAAGTGTAGGGGGCTCTTTACTATGTACAGGAAAATTTCTGGGTTCTTCAGATTACAGATGTGCAGTGCTTTTGGAAAATCAAGCTGTTGAAACAGGGGGTTTGTTCTGCGGTTGCAAGGGAAGTACCTTGAACTAGTCATTTTTAAAATCTTTGGCTTTAGTGCGTAGCCACCATCTGTGTTTACAAACTGAGCTGAAGGAGTTTATTTCCATTATGTTAATGAAAGCTGGTTTTTTAAGAGCCTTATAGATAACGGAAGACCCCCAAGCCTTTGCCAAAGTGCAGGTTGGTCTCCAGCATGACTTTAGAGTGGGCTGTCACTCTTTTCCCTTCCTGGCTTTCACCCATTGTAAAATAGTGTTTTAGGTATCCAAGCCCACCTTCTAATTTTTCTTTCTTTTTTTTTTCACCCCAGATGTTTTAAAAGCAAGTGGGGCAGCACTTTAATGCATTCTGCCCCCTCAGTTTATGTAAAGCTCATCGAGCTCACGTTTCAGTCAAGCTTAGGAGAAACTCTCCCCTTTGGAACGGGATCATGACATACTAACCTCAGGGGTTTCAGCTGAGATTTGTTTGTTTGAATTTCCCTTGGATTCAGTGACCTGGTTCCTCTGTGCTCCCTCCCCGATGCGATGAGGGTGAAGGACGCTCTAAAGGGAAATCTTTGAAACTTCTGATTTTGAAAGGGTCTCTCCCAGACTGTTTGCATTGGCTTCTCCCTTTTTCCTACCTTCCCTTGCTCCTTGTGAGTCTGCTCAGAAAAAAGGACTGTGTAGATGGAAAATAATAATAATATAAATAAAAACGAAAGATCCTTTTTATTATAGTTAAGCTGGAAAAATTTAGTGGCAAATTCTTGTACAGTAGGCACTATAACAGCTATGGTTACTGAGCAAGAACTCCTGGACTGCTTAGGCACCATTTTTCTTGTCTGCACCTGACACTAACAGGTTCATCCAAATCCATCTTTAATTCAGTGCTATGGGGCAGCCCATTGTGTTCCTAGAAACACAAATGCAATCAGTAACCTAACTTTTGAGAAACATTCCCAAACTCTCAAGCTTTGTGACTTGAACCATTAAACCATTATCATAAAACCTCACAGGGTGTTTGAGAAAGGCGTTCAAGTCAGTGGGCACAGCAAGGGTCAGAAAAGCATGCAAAGACACTAACCCAGTCTGAATCCAAGCTTTTTCTTAGGGCCAGCTTTATTCAGGAGTCCCAGAATGGGAGCAGGTGGCTTCAGGATACGGGTTATTAAGCAGTGGCTCTGCAAGCTTCTGCTGGCAGCAAGGCCTGGGGTAGAGTGTGGGACAGGACATGCTCCATCGATCTGTCCTACCTGCTCCATGCAGAGCCCTGTGTGAGGCTCCCCCGAGCTTCCCAGCTGCTCTTTCCACCTGGGAGTCAGGAAGCCTTGTGCTGGTGTGTGGTAGGGATATGCTTGGCAATGCCAGCTTCCCCGTGGCCTGAATTCATGCCCATAATGTGACAAAGATAATAAAATTGGGGTTCCTTTTCTTTGCCTTCTGCTTCTGAGTCTTTTAGAAGTCGTATTTTTAAGGATATTTTTACAAAGACTAAGACTGTGGTTTACTGGCGTTGCATCAGCATCACGTCTAGGCTGCTCCCCAAAGCTGCTCTGCTGGCTTTGGCACTTTAGGACAGGTGACACTTAAAATTAGCCTTTTTCTTTCAGGTGGCTGTTTGGGATCTGTCCAATCCCACGTTGCATCGCTGAGACAGGCTTGCAGACTTCTCCCAGGCACGTGGAGATAGCCATGTCTGTTCACCATCAGATTCCTTCACATCCTGTGATCTTAACCTTTTCTTTAGTGTCTTTCAGGTTTAGGTGAGCTCAGTTTGTAGTTTCTTTGGCATGCCTGTGTTCAACCAGCTGGTATTTTGCTCCTGACTAAAAATCACAGTGGCTTGGGGTTGCACGCCTGGACTCCCTCTTCCTTCTCCTCCTCCTCCTCGGCTACACATACGCGATGCCTGGGAGTCCTGCTGCCTGGCTCACGCTGCAGTGGGAAATCTTAGACGCTGGCTGACACAGGGAAGGCAACCAAATGTGGCAATATCGGTTGGCTGTGGTTCACATGGTCCATATTCTGCTATTTATTTCCACCAGCATGCCCTCCTCATACAGCTTGCCATATTACTTACATTTCTGCTCAGCGTGTTCTTCTCTGGCACAAAGAACAAAAGCCTGTTGGTGTGGATGGGTGAGAATGTATAACTTTGTTATTAAAATCGGGACTTTTCTGCTTGGACTTTTGCACTGGAAATAACATCTAGTGATTAATCTGCTCCTGGCTTTGTTCTTTTTACGACCAAGGGATTGGTTCTTGGAGGACTTCCTGCTCTTTTGGAGGGGCTTTGCGAGTTGACTAATCTGCAGCAATAGTAACTGAAGTCACCAGAGTTTCTATAGTGACCAGATGGAGATAAGAAAGTACTTGCAAATGGTAGTGGCTGAAGATGCCGGGTGCCAAATTTGCAAACTGTTTTTAAAGAGATCAGCTGAGTAAAAGCGTTCTGTGGGCTCTACAGTCAGCTTGGACCTGAACATCCTCTTTGTTTGCCCGAACAAAAACCAGATAAACAAAATAGTGAAGGCAATTAGATTTGTTTGCTTGCCTTTGTCCCCTCTTCTCCCAAATTACTGTAAAATTAGGAATAACGCCAGTGAATTCTGTAGCGATTTAGTAGACTAAAGCTGGTGCATAGGAAATGAGAAACAAATCAGTATGGTATTGCTGTTTTCAATAACCAGTCCACTCAGATTTGACTTTTATTCTGTTTTCTTTCTCTGCTCCACATTTAAGGAGAGTTCTTTCACTGCTGTTGTAAATTAGTGCTGAGTATTGCTGTAGCCACATAGCTAGGTGTCTGTTGGCACCACACTTCTCCTTGGAAGATCTCTGCTCTGCCCAGCATTGGCTGTATCCCTTCTAAAGAAGTTCTACTGTAGCCTCTTGGCTGTGTCTCGGGTTGCAGATGTGCCACCTGTTAAATAACATGTCAGCAAGGATATATGCTGGGCACTGGGCCATGCTGTTAAGTGACAAATTTCCTGGATGTACCAGCCATAAAGTTCACTACAAAAAAGGGTTAATTCAGACCTCTCCCTTCTTACAAAAGCTTTTTGTCTACCGTGTGCATTGGCTAGGAAACAGCTCACATCAAAGCTTGTCACGTGAGCACCGCTGCACAAAACAGATACGATGTTGAAACCTGCGGGCTGTTGGGAAGGGACCAGTGATGGAGCTGCGTAGATAACATCCGTGCTCTACAGCGCACAGGGCAAGGGCAATGTCACTTGGTGGAAAAAACCAAAGTGTGGGGGCTAGGAGCATCAGGGCTGACTCTGGCCCACCTGAGCTTGCTGTCCTTGTAGCTACGTCGCTTGAGTGCAGCCTGGGGTGGAGCACGTCTGGCCCTTGGCCTTTGTGCCCACGGTCTTTAACAGCCACGCAGGAGAGGTGCAAGGTGCTAGACGCGAATGTGAAACGTGTCCCCGTGGTCAGTTGCTTACTCCTGCAGGTCCTAAAAGCTTCCTTGTGGGTTTTTGCATGAATGCACCCTCTCCAAGTCAAGGGAGGGCTTTGTGGTCCAGCCCGTTGTTGTTTGTAAAGAGCGCTGAGAGCCGCTGCGCGCACACGGCTACATGACTGCCGTAGGAGGTGACGGGCTCGTAAGGCTGTCGGGCAAACGTAGCCGAGGTTGAACAGCCTTCTCCATCCCTTCAAATGCTGTCTCATGGTTGGGGGGGAGATGGGGGCTTTCCATGCCGATAAAATGAAAGTGAATGAACATATTTGGTGGCAGGCTCATTTCTAGTAGCTTTGTGCTTTGTCTCTCCAGCTCTGAATCAGCCTTTCGCTCCGGCAGTGACCAGGTCCTTGCTGCTGCCTGTGTCTGATTTGCTTTACTGATCTGGAGCTTCCCTGCCTTTCCGAGGCTGTCTCAAGATGGTGTTCGCAGTTCGTGGGGCTCCCCGTGAGAAGCACAGCAGGATGGGCCGTAAGTCACCGATAGCTGCGGAGCGGGCTGGGCCCTTAGCAGCGTGCTCTGCTGATGCCACGTGGCAGTCGCCTAAGGCTGGGATCCCTCCAGGAGGGCCAGTGCTCGCTGGCTTCCCATAGGTTCCCTCTGAACACCCCAGCTGCTGCTTCCACTTTCTATAACCTTTTTAGCATCGCTTTATACATTCGGGCTTTGATTTGACCGCAGCTGTTGGCGGCGGGGAGTCTGCCCAGAGGGCAGCGAGCTGCCCACAAGCGCTGTCCCTTCACGCCTTGCCAGCACCTAGCCCGAGAGCAAACAGGGCTGGCCGGGGAAGGACTGCGTCCGAGCAGTCCAGACGTGTGCTAATTCCCGTGGGTGTCACACCTCTACCTGCAGAGCCCTTCCTGCTGCTGCCTCCCGCCGGTCCCCGGGGACGATGGGGCTCGGGGAACAGCGAGGATGCACTGCACGGTCGCGATGAACGCAAGCATTGAATCTCGCAGCAGAGTTGGGAGCTCTTTTTGGCCTTTACCGAAGTCACAGTCCTGGAGCGAGACATTTGGAAGGGGTAACCTGGGCAAACCTACCTTATGGGAGATAAAACCCAGCTTAAAAGTCTGCTTGTGGGACGACAGCGACTGTCCCCCCCCGTCTGTCTCCTTTAGGCTGTGATATGGGGAGGCAAGCGAGGCATATCTTCGGTGCTTTAATAAGCTGTCCCTAGCTGAGGTTGTTTGATGTCGTTTTTTACCTTCACTTTGTGTGGTTATTTCTGGCCAAGGGAAGATTAAGCCTTCAGTGGGTGTTTGGTATGTCAATAACTATAATTAAGCTTTTGTGGTTCTGTTGCAAACTCTGGAATCTATAATTTTCAGCATAGTCCCCTCCTAGTATTCCTAGGGGGAGAGGGTGGTCTTTGTTGGATTAAAAAATAAACTAAAAAAAATCAAAGCTATAAAATAAAATGCTGATTAGTGCTGTTTACAAATATTTTAATTCAATGTTATTTCCCCTTAAAAGAAAGAAAAAGGAGGAAAATGGAAATCTTGGCACTTCTTGCTATCTTCTAGCTACTTTGGGAAAGGTTTTACACAGAAACTAGTTTGTTCCTGTTGTTTAATAATGGTATGTCAGGGGAAAAAAAAAAAACAGGTTGAGATGAAGGGGTGAAGAGTACAGAGAAACTGTTTATTTTCTCCACAAGGTCCCTTTGCTGACCGTGTACCCAGGCCAGGCGTGTGTGTTGCAATACTCAGTGCAATGTGTGTTGAGCTGAAGCTCTGTGGACTCGTGGGGCTGCGGAGCAGGAGCCCTGGGTTCTCTCCCTTGCTTTGCTACTCACCGCGATTGGGATGGGACAAGTTACTAGTGGTCTGTGTTTTTTCCAAGGTGGGGTGAGATGCACAGCGCTCAGGGATTTCTGGGGAACCTGTGACTGCTCGGGCATCTCTTTCAGAATCACGCCTTTCAGTATTTGGGGCTTTCTGCATATCCAGCTGGTAAATCAGGGAAAACTGTGTGGGTGGGTGATGAATCAGGGATCACATTAATAATTGCGAAGTGCTTTCAGGATGCTTTGATGAAGGGCGTGTTCGGTGCATCAAAGTGTTTTTTGTACTCCTGACCTGTTTACCGGGTGTTTGATGGGGGTGGCTGGTTTCAGTGTTTTGTGTTTGTTATTTTAGGGAAGGCTCAAGTGGGAGCCACATTACCCACATCAGTTGAGTACTGAGCATGCATTAGCCGTTGGACAGAGCGGCTATCAGGTGCACTGTGCCCCCTCCCTGCCTGGGGCACAGCCACTGGGGAGAATATTACCAAAGCATCGTTGCTTATGCGAGTCTTTGAAGGTGTAAAGTGCTAAACGGTCTCACTTATTCCATTCTGCTTATTAACACAAGTCTTGCAGTGAATTTTGGTCTGGCTTGTGTGCTAAAGCTGGGATTGATGGGGAAAGAGACAGAGACCATTTGGAGAAGAGTTTCTTAAGATGCACTGAGCAATCAAATGAGATTAAAAGCTGCCTTTCTAGTGTAAACAAACAAAAAAAGCTTAATGTAAGATTGCAATAAATCCTAGAGAAAAACAATATAAGAGAAGAAAGGTAGAGGTTCAGGCTTGATATGAAATGAGATGGTTTCGATAACACAGAAATTTAGTTTTCATATGAAGAAAATCTTGAAGCATGATGAGTTTGCCAGTGGAAAAGTTTGCAAATGACACACAAATGAGATGTTCCATATGAAGAGGGATTTGACAGTTTTCTGGGAAATTGGAGAGTAAACACTGTTTCTCTCTTGGTTTTGCAGTGTAGAACTTGACCCTGATCTAACCCTAGTCAATGACAAGGCTCTTCTTCACTCCCGCAGAATTTGAGAAGATAGGAAACAGGCTTAAAAACATTTTGATGCGGTCCTTACAATCGCTACTCTATAGTGATGCCACTGGGTATTACAAATGAGGACTTACTCCCGTAGTCACATTTCTGAAATATGTAAGGGCCAGATTCTGCGCTGTCTGAGGAATATAAGTTTCAGCTGAACTCATGGAAGTTCATTGCAGTTCTTCTGTTGCAACTTTGAGCAGTGGAAACGGTGGATTTTGTGTGGTGGATTTGGCTTGCTAGTTTGAAGCTGTTCATGGGATCCTCTGTCCACGTGTTCTTAGAAGTAGGAGGAAGTGGCCATAGTTGGACTGAGACAATTTAACAAATAACAGGAAACTTACTGTGTTTATCTTCCTGATGTGCTTTGTAATGTAAAGTCAGATTTACTTTACTGACATTCCCTCCCCCCCCCCCTTTCCCCCCTGCCCCCAAGGGTAGAGATGGCTCTATTGAGCGTTCATGGTGTTTGTTTTTATTTGCAAGTATCTACAAACCTGCTCCCAGTTCTCTACGTGGCGAATGGGGGATGCTAGGCTGCCATCAGTGGTACTCTGTCAAGTTACATCACGAAAAGCTTTGGTCCTTTAAACCCTCCTAAGCCACATGAGGAGAGCTGATACATCGCCTGCTCTAGTAGCTAGTCCAAAAAATGTTTTTCCAGCAGTCTAGAGTAAAATACATCCCAGTGACCTTCTCTCCTATACCAGCTTTAGATATCTTGTGCAAAAGGCTTCAGAAGTCCTTTCTGAAAGCAATTTAATACAACAGTAATAGTGACTTTCTTAGGTAGGATTGCACCGTGCAGAGATGCTAATCGTGCTGCAGACACAATACTGCGGTTGGCTGCCATGGAAGTAGCTCACACTGGAAATTTGAGCGTTGCAGAGCTGTACGAGAGTCAGTCTAGGTGTGTAGTCTGGTAGGATTTGCCTTTGGCAGAGGGAAACTACCTTCAGCAGACATGTTGGTGGGATTGGAGTACCTAATGCTCTCATTATTGCTTTAATGAAAGGGTTTATGAATCATACAAGCCCTAGAGCCTAAGTGTGGGTGGAGGGGGAAGACCAGCAAAGCAGTTTGTCACAGGCAAAAAGCAAATCTCTTATCCGTAGCCTGTTTCTTTTCAAAGGAACAGTACAGTGGAAAGGCTGAAGTTTGCCATGGGTTTTTACAAGCAGAAAGTCTTACTGAAATCGGAGCATGTTCTAAAGGCCTGAGAAGTCAATGCAAGTCTTTTGGTTGGCCCTGACAGACCTTGGATGAGCTTTTGGGAGGGCTAGAACAGTGCTGATTAAATTGTTTACTCCACATCTAACTTGCTGGAATGTTAACCACTTCTCTGAGGGTTCAGCCTGAATCAGGGCTGAGCCAAGTGCATCCTGAGCTGGCTTTTAGTGGGAACAGAGGCACTCCAACCCCTGACATACCTGAGCCTTGCTTCTGTTAGATACAGCGATGGCTTGAGCAGCATGCAAAGGCTCCCAAGCTTTTGGTCCTTACTGGAAGCTCCTACTGTGAAGTTACTTTGATGCACTCTGTGCAATACAATTGCATTTAAATCACAAAAAAAAAAAAAGGAACAAAAAGCCTTCCCAGCTCTCAAAACAAAAAGTCTGTTTCAATCACTTCATTCTATTTCCCTCTCCTCCAGGGAGAGGGGATTTATTTCACTGGTGGGTGTATAAATATTGACTTTTTTTTTTCCGAATTGGAGGAACAGAGACACAACCAGGTCTCTTATTAGTTCTTACCCAAACATTAGTAAATACAATCTTTCTGCAATGGCTCCAGTTTGGAGAGCTTTACCAAATACTATTACTATTGAAGTGGAGAGAGAGCGAGAGTGAGCAGATGTGAAGAAGTGTGTTTGGAAGGAAAAGAGCCTGCTGGCTTTGAAGAAGATTTGTATACTCTTGGTTAATATACTGGCCGTTTCAGAAGAGAACTTCACTGTGAAAATGGGCTGTGTTTCTGTTTTATGTATTAGCAATTCAAGAGAAGTATGAAGAAATCTAGCATTGTTTGGCTCCGAGTGGCAAAGATTGCATTTCATTCAATGGAGATAAAGCACTAGGAATTGTCTACTGGACTCCAGAAGAGGTATTTGAATTGCATGCTCAATCAGCAGGTTTTTTACATGGGCTTTTATGGCCAGATAAAACTAAATGATCTCTAATGAACTGTGCATCTGGATGATGGCAGGTTGTCGTGAATATAAAAGCTGGTTGGGAAATAGATTTACACTTTCTCCTGTAGGAGAGGTTGCTGCCAACTGCATAGTAAAGTAATAACAGTTCACTGGCAGTGCTTTATATTTGAAGGTCTTAAACCTCTTTATGTATAAGATGATCTATATGACAAGCTTCACTCTAGAGATGAGGAAATAACAGCCCAAAAGCAATGGTTTAAGTTGCCTGAGGTCACCCTGCAAGTCACTGGGATAGTGAAAACCAAACCTGAGTTCTGCTGAGATCAGGTTAATGTGTGATACTTTGCACATTACTGCCTTCAGACTCAGAAGAGCCCTGCCAGTTATGTCTGCGATGTCCTGGACCAAAATGCTGTTAAACCAGGTAATACCTTCTTGCTAACCAACCACATCACTTTCCATCAGAAGCCTGGGGAGCTCCAAAACATCGTGATGGACACCTGGTTGCAAGCATAGCTGAATACAATTGCTGGAGGAAATGGTGTCATATCAGTAAATTTTAGTTTAGATTAAATTAAGGAATTCCCTTTTATGTTTTTTTTTTTGTGTGTCTTAAAGTTACTCTGAGACCACACAAATCAAATTACAGTTGTTTCAGTGTTAATACTTCAGAATTTTGTGGAGTATAAGCCTTTGCTTAAAATACAAGAGTGTTCGCATGCAAGGAGATGTCTCCGTGTCTCTGCGTAGGAGGTTCTTTCAGAGTTGTTAGTGAGCCCAGTGCAGGGTGGAGTCCGCAAGCTGCTCATCTCATCTGTGTCTGTTCTCAGCCTTCCTTCGTTTTGACCTGGACTTACCATTTCCACTTATATTTCTTCCTGACACAAGCCGGGTATGATCAGAAATCCACACTTGCCTATCTGTCCTCTTTAATGTCTTAAGACTCAGGTGTGGTTTCACTTTTACTGGTAAGCTGCTCTTACGGGCCTGCCCAGCACCTGTTGCAGACAGTGGTTATCCTTCCTACAACAGTTGGAAGCGACAATTGTCCACTTTCGATATCAAAATCAGAAACTAACAATATGTTTTGTTTACTTGGAAGCAAACATTTGTTTTCTTTTTTGTTTCCCTGGAAAGGCAGGAATGTCTTTGCTCTGTTTTAAGTAGTGTTCTTGTAATACTGTGTCATAACAAAAAGTTGTTCTGGCTTTTTCTAAACTCTTCTTCCTTTCCCCTCCCCACTGACACTACTCAACATCTGATGGAGGCTTAGCTTCAGTCTGTCTATCTTGCAAGAAATCTTTGTATCATGCAGAGGCATTATATTCTGCAGTCTTTTAGAGGCCAAGATCTCGCACTGATTTTGGTGGTGGTGGACCTTCCCTTTGAATTCAGCGTTGAGGTTTGCTGGATGTGCAAATGGTCTGTGGCTGGCCTAAGTACCATGTTTTCACGTTTAGCCACCTGATTCCTTCGAGCAAACAGCAACTCTTCTCTGAAAGGACACAGCTTGACTGAGTAGTTTGTAACTTCCAGAGCTTGCTGCCTGCCAGGGGCCTAGCACTTGTCCAACGAGTTCAGAGCAAGTCAGCCTTACTGCTCGTACCTGAATCGAGTCTGTACTGCACCTGCAGGGAATCTAGCACAAGCACTGATCCACACCTGCCGTCAGTGCTACCGGCAGATCCAGAAAGCCTACATCACACAAGAAGTAGGCAGTGCTGCCTAAAATTCTTATGTAATGTGCATGTTGGACTTGCAGAACTTTGACTTAAGTTTTAAATCACTGGCTTATGCCTTCTGTCATAATAATGTGCTGTAGTAGTTGTCCTTAATACATCAGAAATCATTTAGCTCACCAGATGCGTTTTAGTACTGGTGTAATGTAAATCTTTGTTACAGGTGAAGGCGCTCTCAGGGTGGTTCTGTTTCATGAAGAAAAGATGTTCTGTTTCTTTAGAGAAAGATCATGTTACTTGAACTTACCCAGGATAGCACATGTGCATCTACCCCAACCAAACAGGGTCATTTGGCACACTAGTGGGAAAAGTGTGCTTGCTGATGCATTACTGCATTTAACTAGCAAACCTCCAGACTGGAAGAGTTACTCGTGCATGTGCAACAGCCCAGTGTGATGGTATTGATTTTTATGGTGAAAGGGGGCAACTGGACTTGGTTATCCACTGTGGAGTTTGAAATGTAGCATAGATCACCACACTGTGTGAGGATTGTGGAACAGCCCGGTCCTGTGTTTTGTTTGGAGGACAGTGCTTCGAGCTGCTGAGTATCATTGACTCTTTTGTGTTTTCTGGTAGCCCAAGTGACTGAACAGATCCCAAACTGGGAGACAGCTTGAATCCAGATTAGGAACAGATGGACAAACAAAAGAAATAGAAAGGGATGATCCCAAAACCAGACAGGCTCTGCCTGATGCCTTGAATAAAGACAGTTATGCCATAGGAACTGTAATATCTTCCTGTCAAAGCATGCCAGTGCGCTCTGTCATGGCCTGCATGGCAGTTTGACGCTACTTGGTTGTAACATCTGCTTTACAACCATCCCGTAAAACTGCAGTGCTCCAAATATCTAGATGGATGTGTAGGACAGAGTTGTAATCAGCAGTTCAGCATTTCCTTAGGAAGGGTGGGCTTGGACTTGTATCAGTGCATTGTGTTTCATTTCATTCCAATGGAAAAAGGCTCTGTTTAATGATTAACAGCTATTCCTACCTCTTAGCAGGCTGGGCAGCCCCATATAAGATGGTATAGCAGGAAAGCACAGAAAAATGTGTCTTTGCCAGACATAGCATCTCCACAGCACTGGTCAAGAGACAAAAGCCTGTAGTGTTCCAGAAAAGAATTTGAAACATTTTACATCAAACGGCTGCAGAAGTTCAAACATGTCACCGCTAGCCTGTGGCACAGAATGGGATAAGGTTTGTTGAAAAGGCTTCTGAGAAGAGGAAAATAGTATTAGGCAGTAACCTGGATCCATATCTGGTTTTCTGGCTTTCTGCACATCTCATGTATAATGAATACTTTCCATAGTGGCCTGGGAAAAAGAAACATAATGCACAGCTGCTTTTGTATCACAAAATAGATGTCAAACAGCAGTCCCTAAAACGAGAACAGAACTGCTGCTTGTTCTGCTCCATGGCTGAAACCTCTTATTCTTGCAGTGTTTGGCTGAAATCAGAGGAAAAATGAACAGGACAATTCCCTAAAACTGGATCCCAGTAAGCCCAGTTTCTGCCTTTGCTGAGACTTTGACTCTGCCAAGGGTGGAGAGACTTCTCGGCGGCCAAATTAATTTCATTAGCAGGTTTCTGCTCATGTTCCAGGTCACTACAAGGTGAGGGACCTGGGCAACAAGAGTCAAGGAGGACGTTAGTCCAGGGCTTGAGCTGGCACAGTCATCCAAACTGGAGCTCGTAATGAGAGATGCGTCGATACGATCCTGTTAAACATGGGATCTGGATGGAAAAGCCCTGTGGGGATTAGGAGATCCTGGGACGGGGAGGAATTACATACGTGGGAGAGTGCATCACGGCAATGTGTGGAGCAGGTCAGACCCCCACTGGGCTTTAGTGACCGTAACTGCCTTAGTGGGGTCATAGGGTGCTGGTTTCTCTTGTGCTGAACTTGGGGCTGATGCTAACATCTGCAAGACTTTAGAGAGCGAGAGGGTTGTCCCTGCTGTGGGCTATTCAGGAAATCCCCTAGTATATAGTCAAAGAGGGAGCTGGTCTGGTCTCAAGGGGAGCAAAAGGGTGTAGGAACATTCATGAGAGTGCAAACATTTCAATGCCCCCACAGCCATCAGGGATGAGAAGCAGACCTGCCAACAGCTCTTCTGGGGCATCTTGGTGTCAAGGCTGCCAACGTTTGCAGCAGAGGTGATAGGCCAGCCCTTGCCTAGATGTTTCCGGGGACTGGGGACCACCACAGCCACTCTTACCCCATGCAACTACCTGAATAGCAATGTCTGTGCGTGGGCCAGCGGGGCGAGACCCATTTCTGTGACTTGCTGAGTCCTTCGTTGCCACTGGATTTACAGGAGCGGATCTGGTCTTCCTCGCTAGCTCCGCTCTGTGTGACAAACGCTCCTGCACCCCTCAGCGAGGCCGTCCGCGGGGGTCCTGTGCTTGCTGGGACGATTCCCCCAAGGCGTCGTGGCAGTGGCACTTGCTGCAGGGTGGGTTCCCTTTTCCCTATGGCTCCCAGGACCAGTGAAGCTTAGACGCTTCCCAGTCTGGGCTGGTTTCGTCCCTCAGCCCAGAGGGCAGTGAAAGGCCCTTTATCCAATCTTGCCTTCTCGTGTTTGTTTGATCCCTCCCACAGGCTTTTCCTGTGCCTTGGGTTTCACGCTGCCTGTGCCTTCTGCCTAGTCTTGCCACAGTCTTAAACCTGAATAAGGTATTTATCTAAATATATCCAAACATATCCCTGTAATACCCTGTGAGTTCTAGGGGCAGTGAGTGATTCAGGACACTTTTCCGACTTGTGCGAAGGTAATTGGCTCATGTAAAAATGATTGTACAGTAATTTAGTGTTGCAGTCTTTCAGGCCGAGCCAAACAGGGAGGGCAAACCCAGGTTAACGTCTGGCGTTGCTCGGGTCCTTGAAGTCGGGCGCTGTCGGCTGTGCAGCACAGCTGTAACGCGTGCTTGCCATGGCTCCTAGGCGCCTTCTCACTTGGTCGTCCAAGAGGAGCAAAGGTATGAAATGATGTTAATAAGAGCCTTGATGCTTAACCAAGCTACAGATCCGGAGGAGAGGTGGGTACTGAGCCTTTTGGAAGCTAGGTAAATATAGATGAGTATTTTAAATACTGTATTTATTCAACCAGTAATGACATGCTGCTTTTTTTAAGAGGTTCATTTTGTTAAAAGCAAGTGTTCTCTTCCTTGTTCCCAAAGTCGTTTGGTGTACGGTGGTATTCCCTCCTCCCCCGTACGTTTCTTATTTTGGCTAATTAAACTAGAATGGTCAGTTCCATTTTTTTTATGTCCCGTTGCTGTGCTGATTTACTTCAATTTATTTAGCATTTTAAAATGGCTTCTATTTAAATTTGGAAGGGAAGAAAAATAAATCTGCTAAATATATTTTTATTCAAATCATATGTTGCGGCTTTTCACTTTTTGAAGAATGAGGTCTAATTTTTGAACCTGAATTCGCTTGGCACTAGTCTTGGCTTCAGCAACGTTGGGCTTCCTTTTGTTTTAAACTAATTCTCTTTCTCCTGCTCCTGGGCTACATTCGCGTCTCCCTGCTACAAAAGCTTTTATGCATGTGTTTGGTTTGAAACTGCTCATCTGAGTAAAGTTAAATACATGCGTAAATATTTGCAGAATGGGGTTGTAAGGCTGCTTTATTGTTGGTCCTAGGTACAATGCTACGAATCTGGAGCGTTGCCAGTCCTTGTGCTTGCTGGCTACCTGTGCTCCAGCAAGCCACTTTGCAACACGTTGTTGTCCTTTTTTGTCTCATGGCCTGAAAAGCCAGTGCCCTGCTCTTTTGTGGCCAGTGTGCTTTTCAAGGGGAAAGAAGGTTATGAATACCTGCTGCTTTTGGAAGAGATAGGAAGTAGAAGAGATCGGGAGGATGCAAGGTGTGTTCAACAGTATAGGAATTTCCACTCACTTCTTTGCAAAGTAGTGGGGGGTTTTTTTGTTTGTCTGTTTTTAACTTAAGGCTTTATATTAAACACTTCAAAAAACATATTCAAGCCAAGTCTGAGGAATGAATGACTGAGAAACATGGGAAAAACAGCTGGCGGGGGGGAATAGCAGAGAAAATAGAGATCTTGTATGATCTCTGACAAGCTCTGTTGACCGCCTTTTGTCCCTAAAGCCCCAATCCTCAAAGCTGTCCTGGATGGGTAGTCTGAGCTCCTGGGACGTCAGGGGGTTGATATGGGTTTGTCTGTGCGTAGAAGGAAGCTTCTTACAAGTATGGGGACGTGTATTACTTAGCTGCACGCTCCTCAAAGGTGTCCATGAGGACAGCAGGCAGTGAGACTGGTAGGCTTATTTACCCTAGCCATAATGCTGCTTCTTTCGAATCTATTAGTGCTCTATTAATGTGGCTCAGAGCTTTATCTTTTAAAGCAAGCAAGAAAGTAAAAATGCAGATGCTTCAGAGCAAAGGTATGAATAAAATTTTGTGCATATAGAGATTGGGAGATGAAAAGCCACAGTCCCTGCAAGCAACCACAACTCAGCCAAATACATATATTAAAGAAGAAAAGTCCTCAGCATGCCTGGTAACAGAAGATGTCATGTGTACAGGAGGTCTGATTTATGGAGGAAACCTTAATTTTTGGCCACATTCTGAGGTCATTTTTTGAGTAAAACATGCATTGCTGAGTCAGGCCAGTGGGTCCTTGAACCTTCTGCTCTGAGTGAGCATAACATCATTTCTCTACCTTCATGTCCAGGTACTTGGTGGGTCAATGTTGATCCCATTTATGGCTGTATTTTTTCAAGGGGGGGGGCTCTAAGTTTATTGCCCATATCTGGGTTTGAGATGCTTCTGTTCTCTCTGGTTCTTCCCCTGTCGCGGGGGAGGTATGGCCCCATATCTCATAGGAGAGAGTCCAGGCATCTCAGGTCTGAGGCCCAAACCCACACTGGTGCCTCAGACCAGCTCTGGGTGCTCAGCACCTTGCAGGACCTGCCCTTTGCACCATAAACCCTCCAGCACAGGGTGCCCTGCAGCCAGCCCTCCATCCTCGAGCAGCAGTGGAAATGCAGCTCCTCGCCTCTGCCTGCAGCTCTGCCCTAGCGCTTCCGTCCCTCCTAGCCCGGTCCCTGCTCCATCCCTTCCTGTCGGGGTGTCCTGGGTCCCCCTCCGCGCCCTGCCTCCTTGTCCTGCACAGGCTGAACCTGCCCCTTGGAGGCTGGATCTCTGCTCATTAGCTGATGTTTGCTGAAACCGGATACCTGGGGCACCCCAGCCAGCGAGCGGAGTCCCCTGGCTGCAGCTCTTTAAAAGGACAAGGGCAGCCTTATAGTTTCCACCTTTTTCACATCCATGTCCCTCCCAGCACCTGGTCCCAGCCCATCTTCTCTCCTGGATCCCTGCAGCATCCATGACCCACGCGCGGAGGCACAGCCCGAGGGGGACCTGCCTGCCCGAGTCCTGGGGAAGGATTATCTCTTGAACCTGGGGGAACCTCGGACTGGCCAGAAAGCCTCGGCTCTGCCAGGGCCCACGAGCCTGGGAGGCACTCGCGGGCTCCCGGCACAGGAGGCACCTTGTGACTGAAGGGGAAAGAGGGAGGAAAGGGCTTGGGGTTTTTGCCTTTTTTTATTATTATTATTACTATTATTTTTAAGAAGTAGAAGTTGTTGTAAGCTGCTGGGACAAGTGAATGCCAATGAACGTGGGGCTGCAAGGAGACGTTGCACAGCCTCTCACCTTGCTGCAAAGTAAGTGTCCGAGGCGCAGAAACAGGGCAAGGGGCGAGGGAGCAGGGCTGAGGGGGCAACCGGGGTGCAGAGAGGGGAGGCAGCGAGGAGGCAGGAGTGCCCAGCTCGGGGGGCAGGAGGGCTGGTGCCCTCTGGGCCAAACACCTGCGTGAGGAAGCTCACGATTCCCCCTGCCCTGGCTCGGAGCACAGCTGATGGGTGTGCTTTGCCCTGGGACACGCATGGGGACAAAAGTGACCTGCCTGTAGCACTGGGGTGTGCAAGGTAGCAGGAGCTTGGTGGGAGTTTGCATCACTAGGAGAGGAGGGGGCTAAGGGATGGCTTTATCCCCACTGGCCAACGCAAAGTCTTTTCTCCTGACAGGGCTGGTTAAGTGGGCTTGGGATGTGGTTTATTATGATAGACTTTGCATAAAAAAAAAATCATTTCCTCCTCCCTGCCCTTTGGGCTCCAGCTTCCATCCCTTGCCGGTGGGTGGAGAAAGGGTCCGGGGTGCCCCACTCCCACATCACCTGTGCCCCCCAGCCAAGCGGGGCAGGATGGGGAGGCACCGGGGGCCGAGGGTCCCTCCCGCGGGTCTCGGCCACCTCCGCGGTCTGAACTGCCTCCTCCGAGCGCCGAGCCAAAGGGGAAAAGCCACGTCAGGTACCTTTTAAGGCAGGTCCTTTGCCATCCCGCAGCGAGGAGGGTTGAAGCAGCTCCGGGCAGGGTCTGGGCCGGGTTAGTCTCCAGGCTTGCCCCGGCAGGTGAGCGCAGCGGGGCTGCCGCGATCGTCCTCGGCGGCCGCTCCAGCCCGCGAGCGCTTGGC
Source organism: Dromaius novaehollandiae (assembly GCF_036370855.1). Taxonomy (NCBI): domain Eukaryota; kingdom Metazoa; phylum Chordata; class Aves; order Casuariiformes; family Dromaiidae; genus Dromaius; species Dromaius novaehollandiae. Next base: position 7,154,425 of record NC_088117.1, read on the forward strand.
CTGTGCAGCTTTCTCCTCTCTCTCGCTCCCCGCGTGGACTGGAAGGGGTCCTCGATTATTTCTCTGCTGTTCCTCTGGCTGGAGAATTTCTTCTTTTTTTTTTTTTATTTATTTACTTTGTATTATTTTTTGTAAGTGCTTCTGTATTACGGAGGAGGGCAGCAGAGAGAGGCAGCAGGGACATCCTTAAATAATTTTCATTTCTCAAAATCTGCCTTTTCCTCTCCTCTCTAAGTCCGGAGGAGAGATCCTTGGGGGGGTGGGAGGCACATCTGCACGGCAAATAAAAATAATTACAACCACCAACCAAATCAAAAAAAAAAAGTAACAGCTAAGAAAAAAACACTTTCAATCAAGGACTTTGGAAATCAGAGATCACAGAAATTGTACTAATAATAAGGAGGAAAAAGAGAGGCGAGAAATCCAGCGACCATGGGCCAGCCTGGCTTCCTAGCGTGTACTTTCTGTTCTCTCTCCTTTTTCCCAAGGTAATTGCAGTCTGCCGAGAGGGAGTTAAATGGGATTAAAAGATCTGTGTAAGCAAAAGGACCCAGAAGAGAAGGAGGAAGGAGTGAGCCGTCCGGGCCAGGGGGTGTCTTTGACACAGCTGAGCCCCTTAGAGAGGCAGAGAGCTGAGCTCCTGGGAAGGATGTACCCACAAACCGGCCTGTCCCCCTTTTTCTGATGGATTGCTGCAAAAATTGCCCGAAAGAGACAATGCACTAAACGTGATGGAGCCGGAATCAGAGCCGGTCTCCAAACTCAGAGCTACCGCAGCAGGCAGGGGGTGAGTACAAAGTCCTACTTCTCCCGGCGCTGGGGAAGGGCATCCCGGGCGGCGATGGGGTCCCTCGGCTGGCGGGGAGGGCCGGGGAGCTCGGGGTGCCGGAGGGGGAGGAGAGGGACGAGGCAGCCCGGAGAGGGAGAGCTCTGCTCCCGGGTGGCTCGGGATGGGGTGGGGGAAGACATTCCTTCTGCCAGGGGATGATGTGAAAAGTCCTGGGCTGGAGAGGAGAATGGGCTGGGAGGAGGGCGGCCCAGCTGGAGCGGCAGGGGTGGCGGTGGGGCTGAGGTGTGCGGAGGGGGCGAGAGCACGGGGGCCGGGGGAGAGGGCACGGTGCTGCGGAGGGCAGGGGAGACCCCCGTCTTCCCGGGCGCTGGGGAAAGGAGCTCCCAGTCCGCGAACCGGGCTGGGGGGAGGGCGCGGATGTTGCACCCGTGTGAGATGCGAGCACGGGCAATTCCACCTCCCCGGTTCCCCTCACGCACGTACACCCTTTGCAGGCACGGCAAGCGGGGAAGGTCTTGCAGCCCTTCTTTGGGGCAGCGCTCTGACCCCACGCTATGGGGACGTGGGGGCACGAGTACCTGGGGATCTCCTCTGCAGTCCTCCGAAAAATGGGAGAACCGTAGGAAGGGCTGACAGGCACGTTCGGAAAGGCAGGCGTGTGCATGGTTGTGTGTTCTTCATGTGTTTGATACACACACACGTACATGCATGCATGCATATATATATATGTAGCTACATACACACAGTTGCAACACACACCCTGCCTGCCATCTTTTCCACTCAGTCAGCTTTTATTATTATTATTTTTATTTTTATTATTGTTGCATTTATTATTATTATTGTTGTTGTTATTTTCCTGGGGACTAGCAAAGGGTTAATCCCTCTGGTTGCGTTGTCGGATGTAATGATGATTTACCGACACTCCCTTGGAAAGACTGGGATTCTTCTGCCTGGCAGTTTGAAAAAGTTGTGTACAGGATCCCTGTGCTTCTTGCCAGACTTAGATGGGGTGAAAGGACGGAAACGGGGCAAGGGGCTCTCTGGGCCCCCTCCCCGCGCGTGGACCCGGCGAGGGTCACCCCAGCTCCCGCAGCCACCCCTTTCGGCGCCGCGTCTGGAGCCTGGACGTGGATGAATGTGCAGCTTCCTTTGTAGGCGCAGCGCACGCTCCCCATGCGTGCATGTGCCTGTGTAAAGTTATGTGGCGAGAGCAGAACCGCTCCCAGAGGCTGCAACCAGCTCTCCAGGAGAAGTGTATGTGTGTTTATGTGCTCGTAGGGACCAAAGTGCAGTGCTTTAGGGTTTGGGGGTTCTGTTTGTTTTTTTGTTTGTTTTTTATTTGGGGTTTTTTTTCCACCCAGACGTGGCTCTGGCACGTCTGGAGATGCTAGCCTGTCTCCCAGTCGCACCTTTTCAGCGCTGGACATTGCCTTGAGGGAAATGCCAACCTGGCACGGGGGTCTGGGGCCACGTGAGCGTGGGCTGTCGGTCAGAAATGGAGAAGTCTAAAGGGGAACAGATGGATAAAGGTTTGCTGGAAAGCCCGAGATCACTGCTGTGTTATGGCAAGGCAAGGGAAAGAAGGGCCCCGATGCTGGGGAGATGCTTGGCACAAGGAAAGGTCACTTTACAAAGGACTAGCTTGTGAGCACGATGGAGAAGTTCACCATGATTGTGCTGCAAATGAGGACAGAGAGATCCTGCTCGAGTCCCTGGGCACGTCTGGACCCTGCTGAGGCCAGGGTTAGGAAAAAGGACCTGGGAGCGGGGCAGGAGAAAGCAGCATGGTTGCCTGCTCAGCAGAGGTATATAGCTGTCCTTACATCTCAGTGTCCCAGACTAGCTGCGCATGGCTGTACGGGATTTGCCAGTTGCAGTGCCGTGGGAAATCTGCTGCTCCTCGATCTTTCCTGGTAACTCTGAATGTGTGCGTCTTTTGTTCCCATGATCTCCTCTCAGTTAAATACCTAGTAAGCGTGTTGCTGATTCTTTCCCTCCTCAGCAGAGGTCGCTTGCTACCCTTCGCATTATCTGCTGATGGAGATAATTTGGGTTTTGGTGCTGGGTTTGTATTTGCTCGGAGAGGTTGTGCTGTGTATCCTCCTATTCCTGCAGCTGGATGCTCCTGTTGAGGCCTCTAGCCTTAACAAGGCTCCTCTGAGCTGAGAGCTGGCTTGTGCCTGCGCTTGCCAAGACACCCGTGTGCCCTCAAGCCTTTCTCGGCGTGGGTTAGGGTGGCACTGCCTGAAGGCAGCTTGTGTTGGGAACCTGCTGGTGCGTTCACATGTGGCACTGGGGGTCCTGCTTGTCCCGGTGCTCCCGTAGCATCCTGCGGAGCCTTGGCTGGTGGGTGGGTGCTTGCCAGAGGTGAGGAAGAGCTGTGGATGGAAGTGGGAGGGCTGCTTGACCAGTGCTGCGTTCCCACGCTGGGGAGAAGCAGTTGCAGAGTGCACTGGAGGAACCAAAGGCCTTGTCCTGGCCCAAGCAACCAAAGCTTGTAAAAACAGGACACAAAATTTTACAGGCTTTGTAAGCTTGAAGTGCTCCTCTTGATCATTTCTGTTGATGCATTTTCAATGCGCATAGGGTCTCCGAGGCTGCAGGTTTTGCGCTCAGCTGTGTATGAGTGGGAGTGTCTGTAGCGTTTCAGCTGTAGCGTTTCTGCTGTTTAGCTGTGGCGGTGCCATCTCAGGCCCTTACCGCCCCAGTGCTGCCTCCTGGCCGTGGAGGGGGCTTGCTTACCCCATACTTCTGGTGGCCTCAGCTGGGTCTCAGCTCTGCTCTGGGGCTGCTGGGCCCACACGCCGGATGAGAACGCTGCAGTCCGGCTGTACAGCTCCACCTGGCCCCGCCAAGGTGGACGGCAGCGTGCCGGTCTCACAGCAAGGCCTAGAAGGGCCGCTGGAAGTGCCAGCTCCTGTTTTAGGAGGAAATGACCATGCCTGCAAGCAGGGTGGGTGATCTGGGGACAGACTGGCGCCAGGGGCACAGTCAGCAGCAGGCAGGCAAACGGTGCGTGTGTGCTGGCTGCTTTGGGTAGTGTCCCGGCTAGGACACAGGCTGAGGCTGCGGGGTTCAGGCCCCCCCTCTGCCTCCTCCATGTGTCCCCTTGAGCCAGTCATTTCATAAAGCTCCTAGCTTCATCCCCTCTCTGCACCAGGCTGCAGGGGATAAAAGCTGCCCAGCTTCAAAAGGATGTTTATTGTGGTTACACTAACGACCAGAGGATGCCCAGGTCTTGTGGTGAGAGGGTTGTATGAAATGTCTGAACAGACGGACACAGAGCCTGGGCTTTTTTCCTTTTTTTTGTTTTTTTTGTTTTTTTTTTTGTTTTTTATCTATCTTTACCAGTCTGTCAGGGCCATAAGTGGAAATGATGGACTTGTACTGAAGTGCGAACAGAGACCTGGAGACCATTGGGAATGCTATACAGCTCTGCTAAACTCCATTCACAAAATGAAGGAATGCCAAGAAGTTTGTTGGAAGGACAAAAAAGGAGTTAGATGACGGATCACGCTCAGTGCTTCCGTTTGGTGAGGGCTCCGGTTACATCACTGGGAGCACAAAGGCAAAGGCCCCAGTGAGCGTTGTCACTTCCCTCCGTAGTAAAGTCAGCAGCCCGGACAGACAGTGGTGATGAGCAGAGAGAAGACGAAGCAAGGGGCTGGAAAAGATTCCCTATCGATGAAAAGAGAGTCCCTAGTTCCCAGTTAGAAGGACAAGGACAAGCGGTTCAAAACCCACCAGCCCTTTACCTGCAGATATGAGCACAGACCCTCGGAGGAACAAGGCTCCCTCTGCCTGGGAGGGTTATGTCACGAGAGAAGCTAATGCTTCATCTGCATGTTATGTGCGCTATAGATCTGCATTTCCCTCCCAGAGAAATCCTCAGAGGAGCTGTAAGTGCTGGGTGAGCAAATACCAGTCCTTCCTTATACATCCAGACCTTCTTTGTGCCTGGCTGATATGCAGACCTTTAGGAGAGCACAGCTTCTTTGCAGTACTTGAGATCTACTGCTGTATCACTGCCAGGAGCTGAGGTCCCTCCCCTTTGTGAATATGATTCCTCATTTTCATCAGACCCTGGTGGATCATTCTTACACTGCTAGGGGCCTCCTCCTGAGGAAGCAGCAGCTTTTTCTGGTCCACACTTGCCAAAGCCCTGAGATAGACCTCTGCAGGCACAGTACTAAGTGATTTTTCATCCCGAATTAAGATTAGATTTGGCAGAAATAGCGCTAGAGAAACCCTGGGAATTTCTGGTTTTACACACACATTCCAAACGCTGGGGCAGGGTGGAGCAATTGAGACATCCCGGTTCAGGCTCATCCCAAGGATGGGTCTCAGTCTGGCCTAGAGTGTTTCCTGTCCGAGGGAGTTTCCCATTTGTGCTACTGTAGTCTTCAGTAGTAACAGGGGGACAGTCTTTGAACCCCTCCTGCTTTGTGCTCTGCTCAGAGTGCTGTTAGAGCTCAGGTGGCCACCCTGATGTCCTCCTCCTTCATCCCTGTTCCTCTGTGGCTCCATGCGCAGTGAATTTTTAGTTCTCATCTGAAAATCTGTTTTGATAAATGTGCGACCCAGGAGCATTCACCCACAGCACAGTGGGTTGGATTCTGGATTTTTTGCGTATTTGATGTTGGAGGATATTTTGGGGAGCTTTTTTGAATGCCAAAGTTGTATTGAGAGGAAGTGAATTTCCTTTCTTGCCCACTTAATATTGATAATTTCTAGATCAGCCTCAAATTTCTGTGTTTTAAAATGACCATGGAAACGAATCTATCCAGACCATATCTGCCTGTCTGCTTTCTCCCCCCCCCCCCACCTTAAAAGAGTAGATGCTGAATGGAGGTTAAAAATGAATACTGTTTCACCCATACCTCAGAGACTCTACTCCCTTGGCAAGCCGACTTTTACAACAGTGCCTGGATACACCAGACAAAGTCTTTGATGAGAAGTAGAAGTCAATAGTTGGCTTATGCTGCAAAAAAGTTCCAGCAAATGACTATGCAGGGTCAGTATAGGGACATCTACACAACAGCAGGTTCCCAGTGCTCTCTTCTGAAGCTCGGGGGAGAGGAGGAATGCTGTAGTTTCCAGAAGCCCTGGAGAGCCGAAGCACAGAATAAGGTTTCTGCCCCAAAAAGCTGGGAGTGGGACTGATTCCACAGTGCAGCTGAAGTCTGGATATGTACGCTGTGATTTTTGTTTCCTGTTAATGGTCAAAACTGCTGGGGAGTCTTTTAATATATCACCAACAGTGATGTGTGCAGGGGCTTAAGCAACATATATATTTTCTCCTTTTAAGAAACATTGTCTAATCTACAGCTAGAAATGTACATTTGCCCTTCTTGAAAAGCCATTTTCTGCATTCAGCTGGCTTTCTGGCCTTTTGGACAGAAAAACTACACCTGAATAGAGGGAAGTGGGAGGAATCGTTTTTCCATCCTGCAAGAATTTTTGCAATTTCAAAGACGTTTCCCACTGTAATTCAGGGCAAAATGTGTGTGTGTGTGTATATATATATTTATAAGTAAAAATGCTGATTTGGACCATTGGAACACTATGCTCAGCTTTGATCCATCTGAACAAACAAGATGTCAGAATCATTTGGACTTTTCTTTAAAAAAAAAATAGGAAGAGGAAGAAAACTTTGATTAAAAAAAAAAAAACTGAAATTTTTGCAAACAATTCCAGAAACTGTGAAGTGGAGAGTTAGCTAATCACAGCTATTCTACAGATTGCTTCAGCTTTGTCAAATTTGCACTTTTGTTTTATTGATAATTCCTAAGCAAGACTATCTTGGTGGCTGTCACCTTAATATTGTTCTTAGGTTCGTTGTAGTGCTTTGTTCCTCTGTTACAGAAGCCAGTAATTGTCAGGTAAGAACTAATATGTTCTGCAGGATTTTTCCTTTATTTTTGCTCTTGAGACAGCTGTCTTGAATGTGACTTTGCTGGGTTTGGCAGCAAGTCACACTCTGCACAGGCAGCATAGAAAGGTGATGGCTCTTCCCTTGGCTCTACAACTTGCTCCGCTCAGAAGTCTGATCTCCTAATGCTCGTTAAGAGGGTGGTGTTTGAATCTGGAAGCTGAAAATCCAGGGCACGGTTTTGCAACTTGTACGCTAGTTAGCAGAGCTGAATTCAGCATGTCTCTGAACAGGTTCGCACCACCATGTGCAGGGACCTCCAGGAAATGCAGTCGTCTCCTCACATCCTGAAGGCACTACTTCAGGACTTAAGGACCTTGTGGTCACTGTAAGGACTATGTAGGAACTCCTCAGGATGTTTATTCTAGCTGTGACCTGTGTGCATGTGATCCTCACTGGGAAGGTGCTAAAGCCACTGCCAGGCTATTGCCTGTCTTTGCACTCCTCTGTCCTTCTCTTATGTTGCACTTTCACCACTGATTAGTTCTCATGGACTGAGCAAAGGAATCTGCAAAAAGGAGCAAAGCAAAACCATAGTGAGTAGCTTCATTCTGCTATAAAGAGAGTTCATGTCTCCACTAGGGTCCCCATGAGCTTAGATCGTAAGTATTTAGTGGCATGGACCCACCTTTGCCTAGTGACTAATGCAGCAGGATCCTCATTCTGATACGCAGAGGCCCTGGGCAGTATAAGAAATAAGTATCCTTAGTGGGAGTCTCTTGATAGAGGCTCTGTGAAAATCACTGGAGGTGGGAAGAAGCAAACACAAAGGAAAAGGTGGGTTTGAGAGTTCTGTTTAAGGAGAAAAGTCTTCCTTTACTATTGCTACTCAAGTTGCTTATGCAATCCTGTCACTGTGGAGTTGTAACGGAAAAAGAGCTTGCATTATAAAAACCTGCTATAATTAATGGCCCCGTCAGTCACAGGTCTGCCATTTGAAAGCTGCTTTTACTTTTTCCATTAAGTTGGTATACTTTGCCAAAGTGTTTTTCTTCAGTGATTTGGCTCTTGTCCCCACTCTCAACTCTTATAGTATTGGCTGTGTGAGGGGTCCAAGAGCAGGGCTGACGCCAGCTGGCTCACATCCGGTGCGTTCGTCTCCTTCGCAGCTCAGTCAGTGTCACTGGAATGGAATTACGTGCTGGATTTTCCCTAGGACTCGTCCCATCACTGTGTGGGTCAGCAAGGATTTTGGAAACAAATTTTGGATGTGGAGGTACTGCTGTGCTCCTCCAAAAAACCACGCAGACTTCAGTTAGGTGTGTTTTGTGCATGGGGGTCTGTTCTGTACGTGGCTGCGCAAATCTCATCCTCACCAGAGAGAAGGTGTTCTGAACCTTGGGAGGGCTCCTCCTTCCCGAGGAGTTCGCATCGCGTTGGTCGCTGCTTCCCCTCGTTTAACCGTGCTCTTGTCGGCAGTCGAGCCCTGTTGCTGGCTCTTTGGAGCCCCGGTGAGGCCTTTGCTCCACATGCACGTGGACTTGTGTCCAAGCTTTAACAGCGCATTGCGTGTTTGGGTGTGAGCGCAGAAATGCAGGCCTTCCTCTGAGGTGGATTTTAGCCTCTTGAGTAATAAAAAATCTAAAGCTAGAGGTGGCCATGAGGAATCGTCATGTTTCCCTTCCTTTCCTAACTCCTCTGGATGAACTGGGACAAGAGGTCGCCAGGACACAGCTGTCTCTGGTCGCTCTGACATTTGTATCCTGTGGAATGAAGTGACCAAAAAACGGCCAGGTCTCCCCAGCTGGAAATCTCTCCGAGGGTTTCTGGTTAGCATATGCTCAGCTATAGCACATGGCGAATGAATACCATGATTTGGCTGTTCCAAGCTGCAGTTCCTTCACGTATAAATTAAAGCAGCACCTGAGCTCCTGAAATGTGCAGGCCAAGGTCAGGGTAATGGAAACAGCGAAAGAATGATGTGGTTCATCTCATTCGTTTCCCAGCTGATGTGAGGCCGCTCCAGTATTTTGTCCCTTCAAGCTTTAAAATATTAGTGGCTGGATTCCTGCATGGATTTTTATGGTCAAGGCCAGATTTCTCAGCTGATGTGTAAATCACTGACTTCATTTTAGCTGAGGGAATCAGTGTCCCGCACTAGGTGAGGATCTGGCCCAGCCCAGGGTAATACGTTGTCTGTGGGTGTGCTTTCTTCCACTAAACCTGAGACTTCATGGCAGGAGAAAAGTAATCTCTAATACCGAGTGGTAAACGATTTGGCTTTGCCAGCTCGGAAGAGAGGAGCAAGTTGCACTTCAGCACCACTTTGCACATCCCAGGGTTCACACTGGTTTGGCTGAAATGAAGTACAACCCGTGGATAGTCCATGTTGCTTTCCTCTGACTGAGGACTTTGTCTCGTTTACATTTTTGTCTCCATTCCTCTAGCTGCGCAACACCCTTGCTGATCAAGCTGTTAAATCTCATCTCTTGAAGACGAGGGAATTCAGTCTCCAAACTTTCCACTGACAGGTTTAAGTGAGCTTAACCAAGGAGTTTCTTATGTTTGTCTGGCTACAGATCAAGGACGTAGGTGGGGAAAGGGGGTTTTCAGCTACCTCTCTGGTAAGAGCTTTTCTCCCTGCTGTCGTTTTCACTGGCACCTCGAGGCTTAGTTTAGCTAACAGAAATGTTTGCGCCGTTTCTTTGCAGGCGTGAAAGAGTTTGCTAGAGGACTGTGCTTGGATGTGTGCAGCTCTTGCACTTTCTAAGACTTCCAGCCATGCCAAACTAATGAGAAAGTCACAGTGGCGTCCAGATAGGGTGCTGAGTGGTTAGATGCTGACCCCCATCTTTGCATTTGGGTGCTAAAGGATGAGTAGATCCAAGTAGGATTTTATCTATTTAGAACAATTTTAAGTGTGTAGAAAAGCAATCGGACTCAGATTTTATTTGCTGAAATAACAAGGCAGCTTACACATCACTGTGTGTCAGCCGTTTCGTACATGTGCTCTCACACACCTGCACCCCCGCTCCTGGCATGTCTGTTGACCTTCCAATTCTGAATTATTTCTTCATCCTCTTGGCATTTCTGGTGTTATGTGCTAGGCAGGATTAGTGCCAGCAAGCAGCAGTAGCAAGGGGCTGCTGACCTGGCACTGATGATGCGTCTGAAGGCACTGGTCTGGTCCCAGTTCAGGGCTTGACCAGTGCCTGTATTGCTGGTGGGAAAACCTCACACTGAATCCAGGAGCTTTCCATCACTCAGGCAGCAAAATGAAATCTCAGTCAGAAGTGAATGCTGTTCTGCCGAGCACTGGTTCTCCATTTCCTGGAGTCAGCTGGATGCTGCCACTGACTTCACTAGACTTGTGATCAAGGAGAAGGCCTTTAACAGTGCTAGTTTTTGTTAGCAATATTGTAGAAACTCATTTTTTCTTCTCTTCTAATTTTTAGGGGACTCTGCTTTCTCTGGACTGTTTTATGTTTTACCTGGTTCCTGGGATTCACACAGGGAAATTCTGAAGGTAAATTATACTTGTTGCTTGCTTGCCTGTTTTTTGCTTTTTCATTTTTTCTTTTCCCTTTCAATCTAAATAAAAGCTGAAGGCTTTTGTATGAGTTTAGGATCATCATCTAATCAATGTCTGAGCCTAATGCATAGTATTAAATGCTTTTACTACTGATCATTGCAGTGCTGATGATACAGATGATGAAGTTAACAGCTGGCAAAAGAACCAGATTTTTACAGGTGATTATGTGTCCCATAGGATTTTCAGAAGTGCCTGTCTGCCTAGTGGAAGTGGTGGGAATGAAGCACTTAGGTGTATCTGAAAACATCGCTGGCATCTACTTGCGTTTACTGGCACTTAACTGCTTTTAGAAAGTGCCCCTTGAGGCCAGGGCATTAAGGAATTAAATGTCTCTGGCAGATGGGTTTTTCCTTGACTTGAATGCAACTCGGTCGTGCCTGTGCGACCCAGTGCAGGCACATAGGATGCTGTACATACAGAACTTAAGTGAGTTCGAAAACTAAAAGGTGAATTCAAGAAAAGGTCCCACAAGGCTTCTTAATAACAGAAATACCATGTCTGGTAGCTCCATGTCAAGTAGCTCCTATGCTGCAGGGGGGATATTCTGTAGGGGATGTTTGTATATTCTTGTCAGGTCTTTACACCCCACTCTGAGCATCTCCCAGTGCTGCTGTGGGCACAGGACAAAAGGTTGGGGCATAATAATCAGTGACATGAGGAGACAGAAAGCTTCAGAGCTGACAAAGGTAAAAGAAATTTGTCTTTACAGCTGATAGTGGAAGCTGAGCATCTCTGCAACATCTGTTTGTCAGAGAGCCATCTCATCTTAAAATAGCAACACCTCTTCCACATGGATGGTTTACTCAGGGTACATGCTGGAACTGCACAGCTTCCTCTATCATCAGTAGACAACAATAAGTGGACTAGCAGGCTCCAGGTCTCTCCTCTTAGTCTCCAGAACATGAAGGAAAAATAGAAAGTTGGTCAATGCTCAGCTGTAAGCCAGCCCATGGAGCTGTTTTTACAGAAAAAAGAAAATACATCCCTGCCATCAGCAATTTCAAAAAGTAATATTTTCCAAATTCTGCTTCAATGCAAAAGAGGTGAACATCTGGCTGAATTACTTAGTCGAGCAGTTTTCAGAGCAAGTTTTATGTCAGCTCATAAAGAGGCAGAACAAATACTGTGTTTTGGCATCTCTTTTTCAAGTAGATTCTAATGTGCTGTTTAAAATCATCTTTATCCATCATTTTACTCCCATGATAATTATGGGATGCTGGCATCCTTTTTGGTTGTTACAATGAGTATAAAATAAACTCTTTTGCTTTACTCATATTGCATTACCTTAGTGTGGGAGATATCTCCCCACTTTCTGTGTACTTTCCCTGTGATAAAGGAATTAAAACATCCTGCTTGGTTTCCTTACAGTCAGAGACAGGCTCTTCTTTAGGGTACTCATATCAAAAACTTCTGAGAAAGCCAAGGCTGTAAATAAACACTGGTGACTTGAGACCATATTATCACTCAAGATTTTTAAATATGAGATTTACAAAAGCAAATAAGAGCTTGTTCGTAGATCTGAGTGAGGATGAAATTAGGCCAATGCTTTTAGCTTTTGAAAACACCACGGTTATTGCTGTAAGGCTTAGGGGTCTTCCTGCACACTGGAAAGCCACGTTCATTTGATGTGCACTGACTAAGGGTCCGGGAAATAAATTTTGGAAATGTAATGTTTATTCAACCTAATTTTGGTTGTTGGCATCAGATCTCAGCTGCTAGAATCTAGGAAGCAGAGATGCATTTCTCTGCTGCCTTTTTACTACTTTTTTTATAAAGCTTTTGGTGCGGGGAAAGAGGGAGGGAGGGGAAGAGAGGGCAATAAAACATTTTATCCCCTCTTTCAAACCTGATCACATAATTGTTCAAGAATCTCTTGTGCATCTCGCTTCATATTCTGTTAGAAAAGTTTTTCCCAGTCCCTCAAATATTGCTACAGGAGTGCTGCAACTAGCATCAAGGCACCTGGGACCAGGCAGCTCTAAGTGAATGGATTTTTTTAAATAATGTGTTTTGATGGAAAAATCTACAGAGGAAAAAATTTGAAGGGGAAAAAAAGGCTTTGCTAAACTTGGAGCTATTTAAAGAAGCCAAAATTATTTTGCATTTTACGTTAGTCCATGACATCTCATCATCCTTGGGGATGTGCCCCACCAGCTCAGTGCAGTTGGCATGGGATGGATAGGCAGACAGGCTGGATGTACAGGAGTCCGGAGCTGTGTGCCTGGACCTGGTGTTGGAAAATACACATACATGTCCTGCATTGAGGTTTGTTTTAATCAGGCTTTGCGTAAGCATCTAGATTTTGGCTCTATCTTAGTGGATTTTGAGGGAGAGGCGAGGTTGGGTTGTGCTCTTCTCCTTTTTCTTGAGTACTGTCTGATGCAGTTGCTAACGAGGCAGTTGGATTGGTATTTCAAACAGCAGCAGCATCCTCTGGGCAGGGAAACATCCTTATGTCTTTGCAGAGCAGCTACCAAATGAATAAGCTCCTGGAGGGTAAAGTATCTCTGCCTTGTAGAGCAGCTCCACAGTCTCTCTGGGAGAGAACCTAAAAATACATCTAGAAATTGGAAGCTGGAGTCTAGCTCCCAGTTTAAGCAGCAAACTTATTTCCTTAGGGCTAAATCCTGATGCCTTTGAAGTCTGTGGCAAGGATTCTGCTTGACTTCACCAGCGACAGTCTTTGGCTTTTCACGGGCTCTGGAAGTGATTCAGTTTGAAGATATTGCTGTGCTTCCTCCATTCAACACAGATCAGGGAAGGCTTTACCTTTGCTGTGCTGATGGACATTCCCTCTGGGGGCAATACAGCATAAAAATAGTGGGGGACCAAGATTTCTTAGTATGGGAGAAGTACCATTATTAACGCTTGCACACGCTGTGCAATAAATTATCCGCTCTGCACAGAGTGGAAAAATTTCCATCCCCTTTCTTGTCTGACACATCTTCTCCAGGATAGTCTCTGCTAGAAAATGAGTAAAGCTGCCTTAGAAAAGGGAGGTGGGAATAAAGCTGGTCTCAGACAAAGTAAATATTGATTGACTTGTTCTTGCATGCAAAAATGGCCAAGATTTTTGCCAAAGTCAAGGAACTGAGCTTTTCTCTCTATTCTCCTCCCTTCCTGGCCAGAGACATTACAGGCCTCACACTGGCTTGAGTCTACAGCCCTTCTGGCCAACACTGGGGAACTCTTTTTGAGTGCCAGTTCTCCAAATATTGGGAATTGTGCTGAATATTTAATAGTTAAGGGTGAAGGAGGCCAAATTCCAAGGCCCCTTTAGAAAAGCAGCTGTTTTTTTGTCTGAACAAGCTTTGATTTGCTCTCTCTTTTGATCTAGGAAAGCTGCAGTCCTATGTTGTTACCTGATGTGCAGCCATGATTGGCACTGCTGCATTTCTGACTGTTGAATTCTTACCTTGCGAGATCAGCATTTGGATTAACTAGCCGAGGCGAGCAGCCTGCCCAGCCTGGCTTCTCCAGTGAGCGGTTAAATAGGAGGGTTAGCTGGCCAGCGAATAGTGGGGATTGCATTTGGGCAGGGAAGAGGGAAGGAAATGCTATTCTCCTCGCTCATTTTCAACAGCGGTAGTGTCATGGCAATCGTTATAGTCTTACCTTTAAACTGTCTTTACCATGTGTTTAACATCTTTTATTACACTATACATTAGAGCTGTAATAAGCGAACAAGCTTTTCGGCATGTGAGCCCCTTCACGTCTGGACACCTTTACCTTTGTAGCTCTTCTCACATAGGCCTAAGCGTCTTCCCCAGTTAAGTAGTTCAACTGAAGTTGCAGCCAACTGGTTGTTTGTGTTGCTGTTGCCTGTGAATCTGCCTTGGACTCTGAGCTGTTTGTGCCTCCTGTCAGACTATGGGGCCAGAAACCAGAGGGTTTGGCTCGCCTGTCCTTTGCAGGCTTCTCCTGGAGTCAGGGAAGAGGGATAGGTGCGTCTAGACAGCAGTCCCTCCCATCCTCTCTTAAACAAGGCACCCAACTCCTAAGTGACGAAGGCTAGAGGTAAGCCCTACTTCTACCACTTAGCGACAGCCATAACCAAATTCTCAGCTCTTCACAAACCAAGTCTGGTTCCTCCTACTTAGGAAAATAATTTAAAGCTGTTAGATGATCTGCTGGGAAAAAAGTGCTGCTGTTGAGAACCTTAAGCAGTTTGGTGAAATCTAGGTGCAATTTTCTCATGCAATTTTTTCATGCACCTTCATTTCCCTAAACTCTTCAGAGTCTCAAAGATCAAAAGCTGCTGCCTACTAATCTGGAAAGAGACGGATACAAGGCTTTTGCTCCCTTTGAAAGTTCTATTCCTTGCCTTCTGGGGATGTAAAATTTTGCAGTCCCAGCTCAGTGTCTTGTTCAGAATTCCTCTCCAGATGTGTGGTCAGCACTCAGAATTAAATCTCAGAGAAACGGAGTATTTGCGCTCAGTGGGAGACTTCCTTGTGGTGAGGTCAGCTCCCTCCAGAACCTCTGGAGCTGGTCCCTGGTGGGACAGGATAGAGCCGGATGCACCATGGAGCTGATGCATTCTGGGAATTGTTGATTACTGAGTTGAGTGTGCGCTTGCTCCTGACATCAAGTGCAGGAGAGAAAGCTGAGCGCTCTGTATTCTGATTATTTGAACACATTTGTGTCAGAGGATGATTGGGCTTTCCTGTAACCTGTCTCCTTTTTGCACTGACTGGCTTGACCCCTTGTATCCACCTCATGTGGATCCAGCTCTTGGGTTGCCTAACAACTCACGTTTTCTCTGTGCTTTCTTTTCAGATGTGGATGTTCTTCAAAGACTGGGCCTGGCAGGGAAGAAGCCATCGAGCGGATGGTCCTTGTCACGTGCAGTTCCTCAGGGGGTCATTCCTTTCAAATCGGGGGTCATCTTCACTCAGCGAGCACGTATCGAAGCACCAGTCAGTACCATCTTCCCCGCAGGCTCCAGCACTGACCTGGTCCTGGTGCTGAGCCTGTGCTCCCACCGTATCAACAACGCTTTTCTCTTTGCTGTCAAGAGTAAAAAGAAAAAACTGCAGCTGGGGGTCCAGTTTGTACCTGGGAAGATTATTGTGTACGTGGGCCACAAGCGCTCTGTATATTTTGATTACAATGTCCATGATGGCCAGTGGCACAATATGGCCATCAATATCCGAGGCCAGACAGTCACTTTATTTACTTCTTGTGGGAAGCACAGAGTACATGCGGATTTGCATTTTAAAAAGGACGGGGCATTGGATCCACATGGATCTTTCCTCTTTGGGAAGATGAACCAGCACTCTGTGCAGTTCGAAGGAGCCATCTGCCAGTTCGATATTTATCCTTCCGCCAAGGCAGCTCATCATTACTGTAAATACCTGAAAAAACAGTGCAGGCAAGCAGATACCTACCGGCCAAACTTGCCCCCTCTCATCCCACTCTTGCCAAGGGATCCCAATGCCTCCCCAAGTACCCCACAGCACATGGAGCCCTCGCTTCAAGGTCTGAAAAACCTGACCACTGCGACCCCATCCTTGGAGCTTGGCAGGGTCACTGCACCCCTAAAGACTCGGAGTTCAGGTGCAACAACCATCCCATCGGTCTCATCCACGTCCCCACTGCCAAGACTGACGAACAAAGCCACGAAGGTCACAGTGGCACCGTCTCCTGTTTCATCGAGTACTGAAACACAGCTGCCCGCCCGTTCGCTCGCTCGGGTGACAGCGGCGACCCTCAGGGTATCTCAGCCGACTCCCAGCACGCGCCCGGAGAAAACTCCCCTTCCCACCGCCAAAAAGGCCCCACCTACGAGCCAGAGCCCTGCCACAACCAGCGGGAAGGAATCCAAGCAAGAGACCAAAAACAAGATCAACCAAAAACCAACCATTGAGCCCTCTGAAACACCCAGTACTGTAAAGCCAATGAGAAGGATGACTGATAACACAACCAGCAATGTCCACGTTGTGACCCTGAAGCAAACCCCGCAGAACCCAGGCGATGGGCCTGTTCCAAAGAAGCATGTGCCGCCCCCCGCCAGGAAAGCGGATCCTAGTGATGTCCCTCCGGTGTACTCCAAACCGCCTCTGGGGTCTGCTCGTCCCGTCACCAGAGCCAGAGCACAGGCCTTCGACCTCACAACCCCAGCTGCGACGGATGGGTATCAGATCTTTGACCCCCTGGGGCCCACTCCATTTCCACTTTTACTGGGATATCCTGGAGCAAAAGGAGAGAGAGGACCCCAGGTAAGTTCAGACTTATAATGATAGCACTTGCTGTTGAAATTCAACTGACTGGTTGGCAAAACATAACCTACAAGGGTTTCTGTAATGTTTAGTGGAGTTGGGCACCTAGAAATGGAAGACAAGCACTGTTGCTTTTCTGAAAAATTGCAGTTTTAGTGTATATCCAGTGTAAATTTTAGTGCTCTGTGATGGTGGGTACCCCATAAAAGTTTACAATTAAAGTTGTTCGTCAACGTAGTTTGAAGAAAAAAATCCCAACATCATACTGGAGTTTGGGATCTTTTGCTGCTTAAAAATCGGATGGTCAGGTTGAGAGACTGTTCCACACCCTTGGTTTTACCCCAGGATCAAGGGGACAGATTTGCAGGGTACTTTCTAAAAAAGAAAAAGAAAAAAGAAAACCCAGGTGCCTCAGAATGCACCACAAAATAACTTTTTTTTAACCTTGGTTGTTAGCTTGCTTTGTACTTAAAATTCATATTTCCAGAAAAGTGTTCTGTTTCAGCAAATACAAGTACAGAGATTGCTTCAGGATTTTTTAAACAAACCCTCCTCCATTTTTATGGTATAATTTAACTTTTTATTTCTCATAGCCCGCACTTACTTAAAATGTGCAAAGAGTTTCCTTTATAAATTTAACTGCTGCATTCCACACACAAGAACCGCTCTCCGGGTGTATATCTTGGCCATCAGAAAAGTATACATATATTTTGTAATGCTAAATGCATTAATGCAGTCAAGCCACACTAATTATCTGCTAACTTTTTTTTTTAAATCAAGTATGCAAACAGGATCTTTAAACTGGCCAACTTTCAGGAGGATTTGGTGTTCCAACCCAAGCCTTTTGCTGTACTGCATATGCGAGAGAGGGGTTGTGCATGTAAAATAAGTTTCTCCCAGACAGAGTCTTTGGTTGCCAAGTTCCAGCCTAGAGCAAATTTTTACAGCTGACTTCTTAAAATAGTGAAAGAAGGGTTTACAATGGAAAAATTGAGACTAGCTTAAGGAACACAATCAACAGCACTTCAGTCTGCAGATGTGTGCTGCTCGTTGTTGCAGTAACACCTAAAACGAAAGGGTCGTGTTTTGCAAGCATTCAAAGTGTGCTTACCTTTAAGCTCTGCATTTCATGCCTTTCACGTCACAAAGCGGGGTGTTGATTTTTCTCCTTGTAATTTGGGTGGAGAGTTACTGAGGGGTCTCTTTTTCCCTAAGGTTCCCATCGCTGCCCAGATGCGAAGGATGCTGCCCTAGGTTCTGGGATGCTGCTGTGTGGCCAGGCAGCTCTGGGCTTCTGCGTCTTTGGCTCCTCTGACTTCATAGGTCATGAGGACACACATCCCTGGTTCCTAGGACACATCACAGGACACACATCCCTGGTTCCTAGGACACACATCCCTGGTTCCTAGGACACACATCCCTGGTTCCTAGGACACATCACAGGAGACACATCCCTGGTTCATAGGACACACATCCCTGGTCTAGTCTTTGCACTTGGAAAACTTCTGCAAAGTCTCTGAGTAGACAAAATGAGCTTCAGCAGTTTTAGCTGTGGCTCTCTGTTTTTGAGCAGTGTTTTGTGAAGAGTCGTTTCAGGCATGTTTCCAAAACAGAAATTCAGACAATTGTGAAACCTTTCTCTTAAAACATTGCTTACCTGTAACTGGTAAATGTGTGGCCTGTTCTGAGCCCAGTGAAATCCTGGACTTTTCCACCTTCTTGCCTGAGAAGTGTTATGAAGGTGACCGAGCTCCAAGTCCCCACTTCCCCCTGCAATTTAAAGAGCTTATTATTAAATTGGAGTGGAAAATCCCTCTCAGCTCGTGAATCATAGCGAACAAACTGATTCAGGCCATGGAGAGCCGAGAGAAGAGATGGCAGGGTTTTTCCATCTGCTCTGAGAACAACTAGAGTCCTGAACTGACGGAAGGGAGAACATCTTGAGTCCCCGTCTGGCCTTACCCTCTCTGACTGCTGGAACAAAGTCGGCATTAGGGAGGGAAAGGGTACGGCTCCGCTGGAGCTGGCTGCGCGGTGTTTGATGGCTCCTGTGACTCACTCGGAGATCTCTGCACAATACTTCGTTGAATCTCTCTGACGTGGGAAGAGAAAGAGGAGAAGGGAGCTGAATCGAGATGACATGTTGAGAAATTAATGTAGCATTTATATGGCCAGACGAGCGTGTTTCAGAACAAGTGCTGATAAATGCTTCGTGGTTGAGTAATTACCTGGCACTAGGCTCATGTTACTGGGCAGACGTTTCTGATGAGGTCAGTACAGCCCTTCCTGGTCTGGCGCGCGGTATCTCAGCCCGACACTTTCCCTGGGTTGAGCAGGTTATGGGCTGGGAACTGGCATCGGGATATAGAGTCTGGCGCGAGGGTGGAAGGGTGAGACACTGAGTTAGTTTGCCCACTTGTGTTCCCTGATACAAGCCCTCTGAGATGCCCGTTGCCCTGGGCAGGAGGAAGGGTGGGTAGGAAACTGCCTTCTGCCTTTTCAGCGAGGATTTGGGCTGCCTTGGAGATGATCGGTGTGCGCAGGCGGACTGGCAGGTGGCTGCTCCTTGCATGTCCCTGCCCCAGAAGAGTGGTCTGTCTGCAAGGACAGCTTTGCTTCTGGGTGCTTTTCTCCTCCCGACACTAAAGGGTGGTTAAAGGAGAAGAGAAGCGCTCTCCCCGCAGGGCTAGCTCTTGCCCGGCTGTCCTCCATGGGAGGACGAGGCAGCAGGCAGGCAAGCTGGGGAACAGAAAGGGACCAGGAAAACCTGATGTCATCTTTGCCTGCTGGGAAGGGGGCCTGAGGTCTCTTCTCCTCGTCCTGCGTGGCCCAAGGCTTGGTCGGTTCAGAGCTGCTTCTGGCTCCCCACCTTGCTTAGATGCGGTGTCACCCAGAGAGCAGAGTAGCCGTGACCCGGCGGGTGATGGACCTCAGGCAGGGATTGGGGTACTGGTTTTCTCTCTCTTCCCCCTTCCCTGCCAGCAGGCTCAGGACACAGCCATTACAGCCCCAGATGCTCCACAGGCTTTCCGGCTCGAGGAGACCCTGGTCGTCCCTAAATCAGGGTCTGAACGACAGCTGGAGTCTGAACGACAGCCGGGGTGTGAGGCTGGATTAATCCGGCAGTGTGCGGTCTGCTCAATTCTGGCTTTTTGAGTAGTGCAAAAACGTAGTATAACCTTAGCTGTGTGCAGGGCCCCTTCCCCACAGCTGGGGGAGGTGTCCACGTGGTTAGAGGAATACAGGCAGTGGGCTGAAAGAATATCTGCACCTAGCAATAAAAGACTGCATCCTCTGTGGTTCAATCGAGGCAGCTGTCCTAAAAGACCACCGTGCTGCAGTGCAGCAGGAAGTGAAGACGCTGTCCCACATGCAATTAATGGCAGAGCATTAATTCTTCAGGAATGTTGGGTTTCCTGGGCGGCTAAAAGAGGGAGGATAATGTGTTCTTAAAAAAGAAAAATTGTTTGAGAACCATTAATAACCACAAGCATTTGGGATCTCAGCTCTAAATCTCTTCTGGCGATGGGGAAAATAGCAAAAAAAAAAAAAAAAAAAAGAAAAAAAAGAAAAAAATAAAAAAACCACCCAAACATCATGCGAAGTCAGGAACACAGCACTGACTCAGCAGCTGGCACGCTTGCCTCTGAGTCATCCCCACGGCTTCCCGCGGCACCTCGGCAGAGCCTCGCACGAGGCCTCCCCTCCCTGCGCGGGGCCCGGCAGGTCTCTGCTGAGCTTGCAGCACGGCCTGAACCCGGCACACGGCTGCTTGGGCAGCCCCGAAAGTAAAG
Source organism: Dromaius novaehollandiae (assembly GCF_036370855.1). Lineage (NCBI taxonomy): Eukaryota > Metazoa > Chordata > Aves > Casuariiformes > Dromaiidae > Dromaius > Dromaius novaehollandiae. Next base: position 7,174,694 of record NC_088117.1, read on the forward strand.
CAGTGCTCTGCTGACAGCGGGTCGAGCCCGCGAGCCCTTGCGAGGCCGTGATGCGATGGATGTTTTGAATTCTTTGGTGGATGATGGCGTTTCACTTGCTCCCTGGGATTTTGTTTATAACAGCAGCAGATTTGCTGGGGGGAGCTTGGGGGCTGCAGCCCCCTCCCCTGCCCATCAGCACTGCCTGCCCTGGGGTACGTGCCCTGTGCTACGTCGGGGAGACCGCTGGCCCTGGAGCAGCCGTGGTCTGGCCGGGTTATATACAGTATATACCCAGTGGGCCTGTCCACTGCTATGCAGTAAGGCTGTAATTCTGCACATCTCTGCCCACCACAAGCAAAAAGCCCTAAATTGCCTCTATTGATAAACATCAGAGGGTTATTTTAGAGCCAGGAGCTCCTACCTGATGCGGAAACGTTCGGAGGAGCAGGGTGTGATTGCCCGAGCTAAGAGGCGGTGGATCCCTGAGCAAGGCCAGCGGTGCAGGGAGGGAGGCAGCGGGGCCCGGACGCCTCCCGAGCATCCGAGTCGGAGGAGTCCCCGGGCGAGAGCGCAGCCGGCCGCACCAGCTTCCATCTGCGAAGCGCGTTGCGCAGCCGGGAGCCCCGGGTTCAAACCCCGGTGGCGGCGTCCCAGACAGAGGTGCGGCGTTCTCCTGGCAGGCAGCCTTGTTTTAAAGGCAGATGTGTTTTGGAGCGTGTTTGCAGTCTAGACTGCTCCAGCTGCCATCTTCTGAATGAGCAGTTTGTCTTGGAGCCCGGCTCCTTTTCCAAAGAAGCAAACCTTGCCAATGTAGTCAGTGGGTAGGGGAGAGAGAGGTGATTGGGAACACTGATAAAATACCAAGTGCCTGTTTCCAGTCCTCTTGTACCAGAAAAGGCTGCTCAGGCTGACAATGTATGATAAATTGAGGAACGCACAATGTGTTTGAATGTCTTTTAATGAATGAGTCATGTTTAAAAAAAGAAAGAAAGAAATTGCACACTTTGTATAATACATGGGAAAAGTTTTAGCTTCACTCACACAGTTGGATCATAAATTTTTGCTAATTTTATCAGCACTCTCCCCAAAGGGAAATTTTGTCGTAGGCAAACGATGAAGCATCACAGAGCTCTATTTGCATAAAACGAGGTTCATTTTGAGGAGCAGTGGTCGCAAGTGTCAGTGGGATAAAGGTGCTGGGAAGAACGTAGGGATGTAGTCATAAATACATATACTTAAATCTAAAAAAAATAGAAAAAGAGTGATGTAATATGGGGTCCCTTTATTTCTTCGCACTCCTTCAGACTTCCTTCCATGGTCTGAGCGTGTCTGAGAGTCTGAAGTGTCTCATGCAGAGACTGTTCCTGAAATGTCTCTGTAAAAAAGCTGCTTTCATCAAGCAGGAATACTAATTTTTTACCATTTGCTGTACTGTCACAGTGTTAGAAACCCAGCTGTGACAAGGACTTCACTGTGATAGGTGTTGTACAGAGCCAGAATAAAGATCTGTGTATTGCAGAGATTGCGTTATGAGTCTGGCTTTTCACCAACATCTTGGTTTGTATCAGAATTTTGAGGGCTTTTTCTTGTTAGCTGGCTTAAAACCATGGTGTGTCCAAATTTAAATCTGCCTTGAAGGAGAGAGTAACCCAAGTGCTGGATTTTTTTTTTTTTCCCCCAAACCTCCAGATTTGTTTTAGGCAGTGGTTCAAGCGAGGTTTTCATTCGGCTCCTCCCTGAGGAGTGCCTAGCAAGGACAGCCGTCCTTGGTGTTGCTGGTGTTGGAGGTAAGGAGGGGTTGGTGTGTCCTCTGCGGACGAGCCCTTTTCCTTCTCTTCCATTCTGCTGAGCAGGGAAATGTTAATTCTAGTTCTTTGCCTGGAGCCAGCCAGTCCCTCCATGCTGGTGCTTTTCAGAGTTACAAGGCTAAAGGGTGAATCTGCAACATTGGCAGTAGTCTTGCATTTGAAATATGCCTCTCCTCCCTGGAGGAGGACGACAAAACACAGGTTCTCTATTTGCAGGTAACATCGCTGCTTAAAATTTGGTGCCAAAGCAGGGAGAAGCTTTTGATACGTTTTCTGAACTTGCTTTTAAGGTGGCTTTCGCCATATCTGTTAGCATCTGAGAAAGAGGAATGTTCCCTCTTACCTCTTCAGTCCTTTCAGTGTTTTGCAAACTGCAGCATGCCTGCCCCTGAAATGCAGCCCCTTCTGGGATAAAGGAGAACAAACAGTGCCACTAAACAGGGATACAGAAGAAGGAAGGGAGAGGTATGTTGGAGAGATCCTAAAATACAAATGTGGTAGTCTGTCAGTGGAGTTGCACTAGAACATGATGCTCTGGGTGATCATTAGCTTATTTACTACCAGGCTGACCGCTTGCCCTAAGGGAAACGATTACAGGACTGCTTAGCTCTCTGAGAAACTTGATTTACTAATGATTCAAAAGGAAGAGAGTCGTTCCCTGAATCACCAGCTCCAATTCCTGTGCCGATGATGTTTTCCTTGAAGTCTTCCCTGGACAGGCTCAGCCTTGCCCAGGATTTGAGATCTAAAGGCACCTTAGCTCCCAGTGGTATGGCTGCAGGCAGAGGAAGCAGTGTGAGGAGCGCAGTGATGTGGGAGAGGCATAAACTAGCTAATCTCGGCAGCAAGAGGAAACGGTGAGATTTCTCTTGTCCTCAGGGTCCAATGTATTTCCCTTTCAGAGAACCTAGTTTAATTCTTCTTTTGCAACTTAAAGCTCAAGAAGCTAGGAAAAAAAGTCCCCTTTGCGCCAGAAAGTTTCCCAGCAGCAGCTTAGAATAAATCCTATAATCATTTGGTGGGATCAGTCATCATTGCTAATGCTACCGTGGGAAACTGAGAAGGGTTAAACTTTCATGTGGCTGCCGTTAGTTGTTTCACAGAACCGTTCAGGCTGGTTAACAGTTTTGCTGTTTGGCCTGAGAAAAGAGAGTTGTTCTGCCACGTTTCTCCTTGATCTCTGATTTTGCTTCATGTGATAACAGGGTGCACATTCTCCTGCATCAGTTTGCAGAAAGGAGTAGGCAAGGAGCCAGCGACTCAAGAATCGAAATGCTGGGAATGGTGATTTGCTGCAGTTGACTGTCAGCTTTGCCGAGCTCTCCAGGCATCCATGCGGTGGGAGGGTAGGAGCAGAGCAGTGTTATCTGCCTCCAGCTGCCAGGAAGAGGAAACCCTCCTGTCTCTTGGAGCACTTCCCACTGCTCACAATAGACTTCCCTGGGGATGCTCTAAAGGTTATAATGGAAAAGTCCATGCAGGCTCTGATTAACTCTTCCCTGCATCCCTCTACGAGGGGTCTCTGAGCATAGGGACTGCCTGGGCATTACCTGCAGGTGGGCTCTGGAGGCTTGCTGTGTGGTGGCTCTGTTGAGAAGCATCTCTTCTCCATGTCCTGGAGCCTTACATTTTAAGTGGGACTGTATCCGTCATCCTGAAGTAGCTGGGCCCTGATCTAGCCTTTTTTTTCTCTGGCTGCCTCTGCAGTTGTGCTTTTCTCTTAGTGTGTATGTCAGTATTGCTTTCTCCAGTCAAGGCCGGTTGTCTGATGTGGGCCGCCTCTTTGAAAGCTTGATCTGGATGATATGTAGGCATACAGGCACGAGGAGAAGTGAGTCACTAGAATGGCACAATACACATCCAGTCAAAGCACGCGACCAAGTAACCACGAGGGAAACTAGACCATGGCCTTGCAGTGCATCGTGTTTCATGACGTTTGCCCATGTTCACCTGGTTATCACAGAATCACAAGAGTCATCTTCCATCTTGAATTCCCTCCTGCTTATCTGTGATCACGCTCTTGCCCTGTGCATGTCTCCATGGAGGAGCTGCTCATCCCACAGCTGGCTTGTTCCTGTTCCCCTTCAGGAGAGGAAGAAAAGATTGAAGGAAAGGTCACATCACAGATTAGACCAAAGCCCAGTGACAGGAATGCCTGAGTTCTGTACTGCTGTTTCTGTGCTATCCCGGCCAAGTGCCTTCCCCTAACTCCATATCCTCACTCCAGTGCAGGTATTAACTCTCTCCTTATTTTTATGTTAGCTTCAGTTTATTCTGAACAGCCCACATTTTTGGAGATCATTTGTACTCAAGTGGCCAAGTGCAATTGCAGCTGCTGTTAGCAGGAAGGTGGAAAAGGTCACCTCAAGTTTGGTACGCCAGGAACGCTGTTCTGAGGAGATGGTTGCATCTTCCCTTTTGCTGCTTCTTTTAGGGGTATGTAGGGATGGCTTTTAATGGAAAAGAGATTAAGGATTTGAATTCATCTTTGGTTAACTCCATTAACCACCACTGCATCAGTTATATTGGATTCATGTTTTGATAGCTATCTTCCCAAGTAAAAGAGCAAAGGGATTTTTTAAATAAAAACTTGGATTCTGGATCTACCTGGCTTAAAAAGTGCTACAATTATGTGTCTATTTGCACAGCTGCATAATTACATTATGTACAGGGGCCTGAGTTGGCACAAAGGCCAGTTAAAATGGTGTGTGTGTTGTTAAAAATGAAGGTCAGCTGTATAAACGAGGATTGTTCATACAAGGACCAGTAATACTGTGTTAGCCAGCAATAGACAACTTGCAAAAGGGTTGGATAGATGTGTCCCAGCGTATAGGGGACTATAGGGACTGGGCTAGAAATCTCCAGACCTGGGAGCAGGCAGTGCTGGGCAGTAGCAGTGAGTGATGCACTAGCAGTCTGGGTGCGCCAGTATGGGGAATGAGCTCTTACACTTTTAAAACAATCATTTTCTTGTCATCTTTCCTATAAATGGAAATAACTTTAGAAAGACATGTTTTGATCCATTTGATGTGCGGTCAAATTAGTAGCATAGAGAGGATGACCCTGGCATTGCCTACTTCTCCCCCTGACTCTTTCCTATTGTACTAAGGTTTGGCTGGATGTCTTTTAAAAGGTCCCTTTTATACCAATTAATTTGTTACTCATCTGCTGTATAGGAGGGCTGGTAAGTGCTTATTCACCAGAGCTATCTGTATGGTTCAGCCAGGTTTTCTTTGTTTGAAATCTTATCCTGGGGATGAGATTTAGGGTAGGGATCTCTAGGGTTTATTTTAGTTACTAAATCATGCACTTGGCAACTCCTGAAAACTGCATCAGGGATGATGAACTTTTAGCTCTTCCTCTGGGCCAGTAACACTCTGCAGCGTCTGAGCAGTTCTGCCGGGCAATGCTTCGGCCTCGCAGGGAGCTCACCCGCTCTGCGGGACCTGCCCGCCTTCCCCACGGAGCGCTGCTCCTGGGAAGAGCTCCCTGGACCGCTGCGTGGTCGGAGAGTTCGGGCTGCCTTCCAGATATCCTTCATCTGCTGCTCTGGATCTCTCTCTGCTTGCAAGAAATGAAAACCCATCTTTTGTAACAAGCTACTAGAATATAAATCCTCTGGGAGACAGTTTAATTAACAGTTATTCTTGTCAGACATGTTTGGCTTGAGGAAAAAAAGTTTTGAAGAGTTATTAGGAGCTGCAAGTGGTTCTCTGGAAATTTGAATTCTCCAGTCCATTGAAAAAATGGATAAATAAATGAATTAATTCAAAGGATTGTTCATTGGTTAAGTATTTTTCCCTAACCTGTTTCAGATCAGTGCACAGCTGGGCGCCTGATATCTCCACTTTGTTCTCACCCTCTTCCAAGAAGCCTTGATACTCTGACATGTCTGAGTTGACCTCCCCTGTATTATAGAGCCATACTTAAGAATTTCCAACATTGACACCAATTTTATTATGTTTTATAACATGCTGCTTTAAAATATGAAGTGCTGGGATGTGATTATGTTACAGCTCATATAGGGACCTACCCTACCAAGAGCTGTGCTTCCTCAGCTGGTATTTATTACAACACGCAATGTTCCTCCCTCGCCAAGGTGCTAACACATTACTTCTGTTGTGTGCTAGCACGTAGCAGGAAAATCCAAAGCTGAGACAGTTGTTACCCCTGTGTTACAGCACAGGTCCAGGAAGCTGGAAGTGTGAAGCCCAGCTGTGCTCACAGGAATGCAGTCCACAGCAAGATGATGTGAACGCTCTGTCTCTGGTCTATGGAAATAAATGGCGCTGCAAATGTTTCTGTGCGTGGCTTTTATCCCTTTAGGGCAATAGCATAAGCTGAAGGGAATTCTGGCCTTTGTGTTATAACTGACCCTTCTCCCTAGGTTGCCTTCAAGCAGTTGTATTATGGGTTTCTCTGAAACACTGTCAAGAACCCCATCCTGTTGTAGAACTGTGAATAATACTTTTTTTTTCCCCCCCTGCCCTGCCCCTAGGGTCCACCAGGTCTACCAGGCTTACCAGGACCACCTGGCAAGAGAGGATCCCGAGTAAGTGATTTAAAAATTTCTCTCCATCTCTACCTGCATCCACCTGTCCTGCTGCTGGTGTCTGGTCTTGGGGCCTTCACTGAGTAGTGCTTGCTTCAAGCCCACCTGTTGATGTTTGGCCTTGCTCCTTTCTCGCATTCCCTTTTGAAGGGTTTTAGGAGACCACACTTGGGTGATTTGCAGGCTCTGCAAGCTAAGGTTTGGCATCAGCAAAGGCTGGGGATGAATGTTTCAGAATGGCTGCCAGTAGGATGAGCCCTGTCTCTCTCATCATTTTTGTCTCTGGCATCCACTCCTTGCAAGCCTGCAGCTGATACTGGCTTTGGATGCTTTCCCCTCTCTATCTTTCAGCCTTCCCAGCTTCCCAAAATTGCTTCCTTTGAGGGTTTTCCACTGTCACTGTGCCTTCACTAGTGGGACCGAGGTCTGAGACCTTGGTCTGGGACCATAGGCTCATCACACAAAGATGAACTACTGTGTTTCCCAAACTGAGACCTGCTCTCTGACTCATTTTCAGGTTCTACAACAAAATGCCTGAACTGTTCCTCAATATCTGTTGCAAATTCCTGAATTTCTTCCTTCTGTACTAAATTCTGATACAGATTTTTGAGCATTGGGTGCAATGCTGAGAAAATAGCTGGTGTTGAGTGCTGCTGCTAGATGTGTTATATGAGAAGGGCTTTCTGCATTGGCTCAGCTGCAGAAGCAATCCTAAATCAGGGCTGCACCCTGTATCTGGATACATTTAAGTCTTGGCATCATTTTCATGGTAGCAAGGTGCTGTTGCCTATGGTATGGTCATGAAGCCCATCTCCTGTGCACTGAGCTGGTGTGGGTTGGGAAGCAAAGGATGCAGGTGTCTGAGGCTGGAAGAAATGAAAGCTTGGAACTGCGATCCAGGCAGCATCCTGGACTGGCAGCAGAGGGAGATTTGCTCACGCATACTTGGCAAAAACTCAGCCCATCTAATGTCTTTCTAAAGAAAAACCAAAAAGCTAAGATTTAGAAAGCTGGCTGTTCCCTAAGTATACTTGTTACAGCCCTGCGAGATCTTGCAGTAACTGGTAAATGCATCTTCTTTCTATACCAGTAAAACCCAAAAGGTCTGTAGGACCCCCTGCAGCATGGGTGTGGATATCCACAGACTCGAATGCTGCTTTGGGCCATCAGCATAAGGCGTTAGATAATATCTGGCTCAGGTGTGTTTTATGGATAGGATAATACATTCTACCTCTGGATATTTTCTTTAGTGAAACATCAGCAGCTCAGCACAACTGGTCATACAGACCTCGTGTCTTCTGTTGACAAATATCTGAACAGTGACCACATGAGCAAATTGACTGGAGCTTGCCACTCCTATAAAGTCCCCAATAAGGCTAGAAGTTTGCTCTTTATGCAGTTCATTTCATTCACAGCAGGTGTTTGGTGTTACCTTTTGCAGTCCTGTGGTATGCAATCTAGACTCCTTGGCTGGAGATCCCCGCTGCATCCCCTGCCTGCCATGTGAATGACCAAGTTTCAGCTCTACATCCAAATTCCACTATCTACCAAAACTTGTTTTGCTAGAAGGAGAAAAAAAAAAAAGCATTGTGGCAGCCGCATCATAACTCTTCCTGTGTTATTGCCTAGCTGTGGCATGCTCCATCTTATATTCAAGAAGATCTCTTGAAGGACAACAAGCAACAAGAGATTTCTGAGCTCACTCCCCACCAGAGGTGCTGAGAATCAGCCCATTAAAAAGTTCCAGTTAGGAAGTGCTCAGCACAGCTGAGCCTGGCTTGGCGCAGACCTCTGCAAAGAGGCTGTGCTAATTTTGGGAGGGGGCAAAAGGATTGCTCTGCAAATGTCTGGCCTGGAGCCCTAGGGACAAAACTGCTTGTGCATATGTTGTTTTGACTTTGCAACATGTTTCTAGTGTTTTTTCTTGTGGCTCTTTGGGGTTTAAGGATTTAACTGCAAGGAAGGAGAGCTGCCAGAAACTAAGACAGGCTTAGGGGAATTTTTTATCTTTTGCTTTTTTTGTGCGTGATCCATGTAAAGATAAGTGTGCGACATGGAGGGGGGGGTTGTTCTACCTCTGCTTAACCTGATCCTCAAACAAAGCAGCTGCACAGTCTTTGCACTAGCACCAGCCTGGACCTTCTGAGGGGAGGTGAACTTTGCATGCAGCTTGGCAATGCTGGGGGAAGGGAAGGGTTTCTCCTTGACACCAGTGCAGTTTATGGCCTAAAGCAGGAGACATAATTGTCCTTGTTCTAGCTTGCATAATTTCTACATTATTAATGCTTACATGCAATTACTTGGCTCACTTGAAAATCTAGCTATAGCATTTGACTCTTGACTTTCTGGAGCTGTGAAGACCATAAAGTGGCTGTCTTGTTGATGTAGTGCAGTATTTCCGCTCCTTGAATTCTGTGTTGCTGCTGCTGTTGCACTTCCCTTTCTCCCCCCATATTGGAAAGAGTAAAATGAAAGGTCAGATCAGCTTGTGCTTTGAGGGTGAGACAGTGGTCAGTGACAGTTTATAAGAGGAGCTGGCTAATCTCATGGTTCTGTCTCCTTGTTTCCAGCAGATAAACATCTCTAGACTTAGCTTGCCTGCACAGTCTGGATGTTGCTCTTCCACGTAAGCAAATGCCCCTGGTTCATAGTAGCAAATGCCAGTCTTTGTAATAGCATGAAAAGGGTTGGGTTCAGGACGCATCTCGGCATTAAAATGCAACGCAGCGTAGAGAAGCTGAGTGGATAGTGGCAGTGTGCTTGAAAATGACGTTTTCTTGATTTTTGAAGGCTGACCCTCCTTTTAGGCAAATGGAGTTAATTGCACGCTGTATCACTCAGCATCAGAGACCCACTGAGACAGATGAAGATGTGAAGGCAAAGGTGAAAGCGGGTGTTTCATGTTCCCTTTACTCCATAAGGGACTCCAAGGGAAAGCAGTGAAAGCGTTGCAACACTGATCACTGGAAATTATTGCTCATGACATTTTTTCAAATGCTCTGCAAGCCTGTATAGATACTACTGCATTGATTATGTGTTCTTTACAGGAAAGCTTTCTCTCTAGCTGTATCCAACTAGATTTTTTCAGCTTTTGTGTTTGTGTTAAAGAATCTGAGGAGTAAATAAGAAACCTCTCCACACTGCTTCTCCTCAAAAGAATGTGCTTAGTGCCCTGGCAAGTGTCTGTATAAGCTCTGAGATGCCTCTTGAAGGGAATGGCTGTTTTAGCAGCGTGAGGTTTACTCAAGCTTGTGTGATGAGAGCACTTTGCCAGGCAGCCCTGGGACGGCTCTTCCGCAGTCATCCGTGTGGCACTTGGGTGCAAGCCGAGCACAGCAGTTGTGGTTAGGTGACGTGTATTGCACTTCAGTGCAGAACGGTTTTCTGCTGATGACCTTTATGTTTCTTCAAACGTGAAGGTTTAGTGGGGTGGCGGTGGTAGAGGCTGGGTTTCACTAGCAGGGCTGTGCTAACAAGCTGGACAAGCAAGTGTCAACGAGGGGCTCCCAGCGCAGCAATACCTCCTGCACCGCGGCAGCTTTCTCCTGCCTCACCCAGGCCTCGGATAGCTTCGCTCACGTGGCCGTCTGCACGAGGGGCTCTGGCCAGCACGTCTGTGTCGGTCACAAACTGTGCTTCCCTGCAGTCCTCACTGATCTAGTGAGGCCAGCAGCGTACCCAGGATTTAATAAGGTTTGCAGAAAAGTACTGCGAGCTATGATGCTTGCATTTAAATGCCGCCTTTCACCCCAGTGCTATGTAAAACCTAGTCACCCGTCCGCTCGCATGAAGGAGGCAGCAAGCTGACACCTGAGGAAGCAGCAGGAGTCCGGCCGATGGCTTTACTTGCAGGGCAGTGAGAAACCTCCCAAGGCACTTCAGTAATTTAGAAAGCTGGGTCCCTCTGGAAGTCAGCCTCCCCCTCGGATATATTGGTGAGGAAACTGAGGTAGAAGAGGAATGTTTTACCCATGTTCACACTACAGACTGGAGGCAGAATTTGGGATAAGGCCACAAAGCCTGGCATGCTGCAGCTGCTCTTGTTTTAACCTCCCTTAAGCAGAGCAAAGTGGGAGAAATCCAAAGGGACAGGTAAAGAAAACACGTCTGCATGCACAGATGCTTTGGGATGCTCTTACCATCCTACTGTGAACCTCAGCAGCTTGAAAGCTTGCAGGCTCCCCATATGACGTGTCCTTGTTACATTTTGTCTGTGGTTGCAAAAAATCTCCCTTTCCCATCAAAATGCAAGGCTTCCCCCCTAAAACAAGCAAGAATTCAGTCGACTGTTCAGGTTCTCCGGTATCCTCGTTCCACTAGGAAGGTTTTCTAATTTCTGAGAAGAAATGTTTAAAGAAACAGTTTGTTTGGCTTCATTTCAAATATTTAGCTCATTTTTTAGCAAGCCAAAGGTCAGAGTGGGATCTGCAGGTCAGGAGCAGAAAAAGTTGCTTTACATAGTGAAACCCCAAGACTTAATGAGTTTTGAATGAGTGGTCATTCCTCTGACTGAAGCTTTCTAGCATTTAATGGGAGTTTGGAGGATTGTTGGGTTTTTTCCTTTTTCCTCCCCCTTGTGAGTGTTGGAGGGACGAGGGAGCCATGCACAGTTGCACTTTTGTTAATTTTTGCAGGCTGCGAACCAGTACAAATAAAAGCGCTTCTGTGAGCGGGGTCCCTTCTCCAGACACATCATGGAGATGAACTCGATGGCACAGTGTCATTCTCAAATAGATAGCATTCACGTGCAAGGCATTCCAGGGAGATTACAAACCCGTCACCTTTGGGGAACCCCCTCGTTTGGAGAACACATTTGGGGATTGTTCTCGGCGCGTGGTGTCCGTGCCGCTGAGCCTCGGGCCACTGCTGTCCCATGACAAAATTTTCCATGGAATTTCTGGTGCGAGGCTTGGAAGATTTCAGATGCGAGGAGGCTTGTTGCTAGACTGGATTGTTTCAGCAGTTATGAGGGAGCCAGAGTGAGTGGGTAAAAAGGCACGCTTGTGAATAGTAAATACGCGCTGTGGGATTTTTCGTTCAGTGGTCTCAGTGTTGCCCCATCCTGTGCGTAGAAAGAGAAGCAGAACTAATATTGATGTTGATAATAAGTGTGTTTAGGAGAATTCTGATTTCTAGAGGTGAATGGGAAATTGAATTAAATCCAGGAGAGTATGAGTAGAATATCGTGATTAACTGTAGAACCAACTGCGGAGCAATTAACTCTTGAATTCCTTCTTTGTGGAAAGATGACTAATGAGAGCACCGACTGGGGACCAGGTGATTTTGCTAGGTGCCGTAAGAGATGAGGACTGAACATTGGACTGGGTTTAGGAAAATGAGGGTGGGTAGCTTGGGGGCATGATGACGGCTGTTAGGGTATGCAGATTGGTGCAGGGATTAATTTGTAGGGCCTGCCCGTTCAGATTTTGTGTTGCCAGCAGCTCCTGAGGCGGATGCTGTCCTGTACCTTCTGTTACTCATCCGTCTAACTGTACCACACTGCATCTTCCTCCTCTGCCAGGAATGTGGGTGTAATCGTAGATTCAGGACTCACCATGTTGGAACATATCAAGATCAGGGTTTTTTTAACCATTTTTAGGACTACTGCCAGACTACGCCCTTTTTTCTCCACCGTGGAGAGCACAGTTTCAACTGCCGAGCACAATCCCTAGACTCGGTTCCAGCAGTTTCTCGTTTGCCGGGCTGGCCTCTCCACTGTCAATCAGCAGAATGTGGCTACTTCTTACCAGGATAAGACCACATTGGTCTTTGGGAACGGGATGGGTTTCTGATTATACACTACAAGTCGCATTGAATTCAGTGGTAAAGTCCCCATCTTGTATGTCAAGAGCCTGTGTTTTCCGTAATGGCATGTTTGTCACTGGATACTAGGACTCTTCTTTCTCTTTTCCTCTTTTCCATCCAGCTTTTGGTTAAGGCTTTTTATGACTGTGTTGCTGTGCTTTGGTTTAGCTTTGGAAAACTTTGCTGGAGGCACGATTAGTCTGTTACCCAGGAGTTCTCGATCAGCGGCCGAGCTTCCTACGTTTCAGGTTTCCTACTGGAAACTATCGTTGTCAGCTAGAAGTCGCACCAAACCATGCTGGTCCTTCTGGCCTGACACTGTTTTTAGCCTGCCCTAGACTATGGTGGAGCACAGATTTCAAATAACTGCACTGAGAAGGGCTTTGAGCCAAGCTGCTTGACTCCAAAGTTGAATAACAGCTGAACTCCCTCTCTAGCAGCAGTCTAGATTTATGAACCTTGTTCAGAGCTACCTGGATTATTGCTTATGGGTAAGGACTTTTTAGGAACTCGCCTTTTATAGAGGCATTACTGTTCTAATTTCTGTCACTTATATTAATCTTCCTCCATATTTAGGACCTGGAAGACTTGGGTTCAAGCCCTTTTGTTACCACAGACTTTTTACATTACCTTAGGCAGCACATTAAGTCTCTGTTTCAGTCTCCTACCTGATTAGATGAACAGATGATGCCATATTTTACTAGGAAGATGAATTTAAGACTACCAGGTGCCCAGTTACTCTGGTTACCACAGCTGTGTGGATTTTCAAATGGCAACTTGATACTCAACACCTTCATTTTAATTAAAGCTTTATCAGTTTCATTTGAAATTTGTAGACTACAAGAGAGTTTCAGGCTGAGAATTTGGAAGGAAATTAAAAATGGGACAGCAACAGTGTTTGGGGGCAGAACTGCCATTTGAAAAGTTCAGCCTCAACATTATAACTGAACAGCAGAGCAGCATAAGCTGTAAAAAAGTGTTGAGCACTTATCAGCTGTCTATACCGCAAGATGTACTAGAAAGCTAAATAAAAAACCCATTACTTCATATTGCAGTGTGTAAAAATAAAACTGAATAAACATTAGCACAGTGGTGTTCTTTCAAAAGAGACCAAGGGCACTGAACTTGGATGGCAGTTGCATGTTTAACTGCAGTGATCTTCCCTGGAAGTCAGACCCTGAAGATTTTGGCCCTGTATATGTTAAAGTGCTCATCGGAAATATTAGAGCTTTCTGAGAAACTGTCAGAGTGGCTTTTTATCCCCTAGCCTGTACTCCTTTTACCTAGAGGGTGAATTAGAGTGCTCCTGATGGTGGTATAAGTCTCTCACACGGTCTTGGCAGAACAGGAACCCTTGGAACTGAATCTTCAGGTTGTTTCATCTCCCAAGAACGTGTTCAAGAGGATTTAGAATTATTATTACTTCTGTGTAAAAGGTTAACAGATCTGTGCTGTATACAAACCCAGGATAAACTATTCTTAGCTGCTTGTTACAGATAGCTCCTTAAATAGTCTTCGGAAAATATGCAGAGTGACTTCAAAATGTGATTTAAAAGGAGATATTGCTGTACGTGATCTACGGTAGATAGTCTGAGAGTGCCATTGCCCGATGGGGCCTATACAAAAATACAGCTTTAAATGGACTTCTCTGCTCCCCTTGTTTTACTGTCTTGCTATCCATTTTCTTTCTAACCTCTTAAGACAAAAATTCATTTGCTTTGTAGAGGAAATGAGTTCATCTAAAGGCTAAATAAATAGCTGAACAACTAAAAATTTCCCTGTAGTAACTACTTCTGTTTTCTTAAATTTTGGCCAAGTAAATTGTTGACACCCCCACACTCTTCTGATCCCCTCGGTCTACCTTCATCTATGTCCTTTGGGATTCTTTGCAGAGTTTTAACTCCTCTGGCCCCAAAGTCATTTTTGACCCCAGTTGTGGAATACTTGGTGTAACTGAATTATCTTGTTGTCACTACATATCTTGTGGTGACACACACATGCCACCCTCTGTAAAGGTAGGTAGGAAGTGGTAGCAAAGTTTCATGCACTCCAGTGCCCTTGCTTTAAAAGCCATATTGGTTGCCAGCGTAAGAGCTCTGAAGAGTCATCCAAGGGAGGAAAGCAGATGGCGAGAGGCCCATAGGCTTGGGGCCTGGTGAGCTGCAGATCAAGGCCGTTGTCGCTTTACACCAACTGAGCCTGGCTTGGGCACGCACGTCTTGCACGCACTGGAGAAACCACTGTCACAGAGCGGGTTCAGGCAGCGGGATGACTACTCTAAAGGCTTTGCTTGAATTTTGCACTGCTAGGCAGGAGGAGGAGATGACTGCACTTGCAAGGAAGATGTTTCAAGCCCTCTTGCAAGCTGTTCACATCCTGTACCTAACAGGAGGCAACACACTGATGCAGGGAGCTTGCTTGCTTTCTAGGTACTAGTTAATCCCTGGTTCTGGCTCATTTAGAAGGCTGCCTAATGAGGGTCCAGTTAAAGTTGTATCCCTGCTGGAGGTGCGGAGTGCTAGCGTGGAGTTAGCTAGGTCTGGCCACATCACAACCTGAGGCTTTCTGCAGCTCCGCTGGTCGTGACTAACACAGATAACTACCGACTCCTTTTGACTCTGTTTGTTGTGTTTCTTTAGGGTCCTCCTGGTCCTCATGGAAACCCTGGCTCACCTGGACCCCCCGGCCTGAAAGTAAGTATTAATTGGCATGAGGAGTTTTTGTCGTCTTGTTTCAGAGGATGTCACACTGGGGGAAGCGCAGCTTGTTTCATCCTGCTCTGGAGAAATTGAAGAGTAGCTGAAACCATTTATCCCCTCCCCTGTGTTCGCACACAGACCCTCCAGCAGCACAGCAAAAGCCTTTTCCTGTGCTTGAGAGAGACCCTGCTGTGTATCTTGGTTCTTGGTTCTCCCTAATTTCAAAGGCTGCCTAATTAGGATCCTGCTTAAGCTACGCCTGTGCCAGGGAATAAATTGCTATGTTGAGACCAGGGCAGTGGAATCCTCCCATTCTAAAGTCTCACCAAGTCCTGATTTGCCTTTACTTTCTTATTCCTCTTCTCTGATTGTGCAGCCTGCTCAGATGGCTTTGCATCCATGCTGCAGCAGGCAGCAGTCTGGGGAGAGCTGCAGCTCCCCACTTCTTTCTGTCTTCCTCCTCCTGAAATACTATCTCTTCTTCCCTCTCCAGAGTTTCTGCATATCCTGAACTCCAAAAGTCTTTCCAAACTGATCCCACTCCTTCCTTGTAGATGTCTTCCCCTCTCTCTGCATACGATCTCATATGTACAGCTTTGTGTTAGCTAGAGACTGCAAAGCTCCGGGGAAATTGGTGTAGATTGTTGAGTGTTCATTTAATCACAAGTAGGTTTAAATATTGTAACGCTTATATGGGCCCAAAGAGTAATGGGGGGTGGTTGTGAAGGCAGTGCTTTATTGAGGTTTTCACTAATGACAGGAAAGCTGTAGGATATCTCAACCAAACACAGAGAAGGTGCAAGCAAGAATCCTTTCTTTTCATGATCTCATCAGTAGGCAGAAATGTTATGAACACTATTGATGCTCTGGGAAAAAGATCCTGGAAACTTGGCATGCTGCCTCTACGTGATTAAAAATTAGGCACTGGAGACGTGCTGGTGAACAGCAGCTGTTTTAAATTCTAAAGCATAGTTATATGGCCTGAAAAGTGAGGCTGTAAAAGTTCTACATCTTAGCGTTCTGCATTTATTCTCCATCAATGACTTCCAGATCACACTAGTTGAGTTTTACAAGTCAAATCAAACCCCTTTTATCTATCTTCCAGCCCTGCAAATTCAGCCTGGTCCAATCTGTAGACTCAAGCTATGTTTCTATGTTATGGGATTTTTTTTTTTTATCTTTAGCCCAATACCTTGTCAGAAACCATCCTTTTACTGTAAAGCTCTATTGACTTAGCCTTCTGGTAGAAATAAAAACTTCCCACAAGTGCTTTTTCTCCATCCTGCTGGGTGCTTTGTCTGGCAGCAGAAAGTTCTCAGTGGGCTGGGCGTAACTCCCACCTCCAGCAGGAAGGGTCTGCTATGCCATGGTAGCATGGTCTTTGTGTAAGAAGAACTGTATGTTAGATATCTCTTAAATTCCTCTGGTTTGCCCTTTTGGAAGGCATGTGCCAGATCCCAGAGCTTTGACTGCCATCCCTCTCTTCATTTCTCTGGTGTTATGCAAGTCCCAGAAGCTGGGTTTCACCAAAAATTCACCCTCCTACATTTTAAATGCCTCTGTCCACCAGGCTTGACAAGCATGTGCCTGCACCTGGGACCTGACATCTCCTTGGCATGCACAGCCATGGCTGGAGTTATGGACTTCTGAAAGCTCAATCCAGACGATCAGGCAAAGCAACCCCAACCAGAACTTCTCCTTTTGAGGGTCATTCAAGTGGCAATGGGCTGCTAGACTAGGCCTTCCCTAGATAGCTCTTAATACTGTGGAAAAAACAAGCAATCCGAGGAAGGAAACTGAACTTTCCCAGATAAATACAGCTTGGAAACAATGACTAACACCAAGTCATTGTCACTTAGGAACTAAACCAGAAGCACAGTTCTTATCAGCTGAATTAACAGAGCACTCATAAGATCAGGCAATCAACTGCGCGGTTGATTGCCCAATCTTACGAGTGCTCCATTAATTCAGTATACAAGAGATCCGATACTGCAGTGCAGCTGGCAGCAGTGTGCACGTTTGTGTTTGTTCACATCTCTTGTCCAGTTGTATCGCATTAGTTAGCACTAGTGTGTTGTTGTCAGACTGTCCCATTTCTGAATCTCTTCTGTGCAGAGAGTCCACCTTATTCTCATCACTGGAGCTGAGCACTTGCAAGTGTTTGGGCTTAGCCAGTCTTTTGCACAGAGTTGTGTATAGCTCTTGAGCCAAATTCCTGCTGATCTGTTTGGGCGCAGTTCCACTGACTTCAGTGGCGTTCCACCCACTCGCACCATCCGAGAATTTAGCCCATCGTGCTTTTCTCAGCAATTTATAATGTGCAACTGCTTAAAGGGGCCTGCTTGCCACTTTTTGCATTTTGTTTGCTGTCCTTGGCAGTTGCAAAATTACTATTGCATCTAGTTTGTGAAATTATGATTATATTAGACAAGCTCTTAGTCTGATGTAAACACACCTTGGAGTAGCAACCCTGCTAGCTGACTGACCTGTCAGCTGATGGAGGGGTAGGACGGACATTCTTGCTGATGACTAGGTGTAGCTCTGAGGATGCCCTGATAGTGTTTGGGACTAGGAGGAGAGTTAGCTGTCAGGCAGGGTGAGTTTTCCAAAGCTGTTACAAGAATTGAGTTTGCATTCTCTCATCTTGAGGCTTTTCGCCTCAGTCTTTAGTATGTTTTGCTTACATAGCTGCTCTGGATAAATCTCACTTATTATAGTGCTAGGGAGAGTTGACTTTTCCTTTGGGTGAGTGGTTTGGCTCCAAGAGCACTGATGTTTAAAACACTTAGCAGGATTGCAAAGCTGATGTGTTTAAATTGCGCATCTTTGGACTTCTTTCAGGTAGGGGAAAAAATGGAAGAAAACTGTTGCTTCCTTTACAAGAGGAAGCAATGTGGTTGGTTAGTTGGGGGGCAGGAAGTGAGGGACTTGTGGGCAAGGTGCTGAGGCTTAGCAATGTACAGGGCTTAGGGTAATTCTCATGTTGTGGTTGCTGCAAGGGAAGAGTTGGGCAGTTAACCTGCAATCTCAGCCCTCAGCATCCAGATGTCTTTTCTCTCTGGCCCTGATGCTGTATTGGTGATTAATCTTGGGGAAGTGTGATTCTGCTGTGGCTGAGGTCCCCACCGGTATCATGATTGCTACCGTGATGTGAGGCACGGTCTTTGCTAATGTGTTTTGGGACTTCCCAGTGAAAAATGTGAGACTTTTGTTCATTTACATAGCTCAATGTCATTGTGCTGTGCAGATGGCAAGATTTATGGAGGGTGGTGGGTGTCTACCTGCAGCAGTAAATTGATTTTGCAGTATAGAAATGAATACCCTGCAATCCTGAGACTGCTCTAATCTGTTCCAAGCAATCCGAGCACCCACAGACTGCTCTGAAGTGCAAAGAGTGGGAGAATTGCCCTGATAACAGCTGCATGCAAAGCAAGATTATCTGCATGACTTCATTTACTGTTTGGAAACCAGGCAGTCTTCATTCAGAGTTTGTACAGACACATCTGCCTTGAATCAGCAGTGCTCCCTACAGTCCATAGCCAAGTAGTCTCGCTCCCCGAACCTTGCAGCTTGTGGTGGATGGTGGAGAAGGGGAAGGGGAGATTTGCATTCGGTGCAAGGTGGGAAGTGCATGTCAAATGTAACTGTGCAGTTGCCGCAAGGCTGCAAGGAAAAGCTGCTCAGCTAGTTATAACTAGACCTTTGTGCTGCTAAGGAGAAACGCCAGTTAATGTATACTATTACTCCTTTGTTAGGGTCTCACCTTCCCTCCAAGCACTTCAAAGCACTTGACAACCATTAATTAACCCTCAGAACCATCCTGTGCTTGGGTGGTTAGTTTTGAATCCCAGGTTGCTGACCTGGCACACAGAGGTTGCGACTTGTTTATGATCCCGGGGGTGTTAAAAGGCCAGTGCCTAATGTTGGCATGTCTGTGCGCTAGCTATCCTAACCAGAAAAAATGTAATACAGACCTAAAGTTCTTTGTGTAAGCCTTATCTTTCCCTTGCCCAAAGAATCTGGCATGTTTCATCTCTCTTCTCCTTTTTCCTATTTCTATATCAAACCCCGTTTGGTGTGCACACCACCTTTTAAGATTTTAAACTGGGACGTCCAAAGGAATCTACTGGAATTAGGTGTTCAAATGCTGCTGAAATTCCAGCCTGTGTTTGTCGAAAGATCGCAGTCTGAAATTGTGATTTCTCTTGCCATAGTTGTTAACAGGGAAAATAAAGAATACAGCCACTTAAGATAAAGTGTGTCTCTTTCTTCTGCCAGCTTGAAAGCCTCACAATTGCTCTGGCTGTTGCTAGCATCTAATTAGTGTAGCTTTCTCTCTGGTTTCATTTGTTCCCCACAATTAAAGAAAGCAACAGCATCTAGCAAGTTGTTAAACAGGACGGTTTAGCCACAGCAATAGGCTTGGTAGTTATTTTTGTGATGGCAGTTTGTAGACAAGAAAGAAATCAGAGCTGTCTAGTCTAATAATTATCAAAAGTCACGGCATTGCCTTCTTCCAGATATCCTTTCTTTAGTCAATTCAATACTGTCAAATGTAATTTTAAAAACTTAATCAGCAGCAAATAGGCACTGAAACCAGCCCCAGCAAAACAGAGCCATGTCCAGGAACTTTAATACATTTGAGATATGGGGGCAAGACAGAGATGAAACAAAATGTTTTTCTAATTTGGGGGCTTGGCCGAAGCAAGACCACATCTGTGACTTGAGTCCTGGGATTATGCCATTAATATAAATTTTTCATTCCCAGGGTCAGAAGGGTGATCCTGGGCTGTCGCCTGGAAAAGCTCGCAACGGACCTAAGGTAAGAAGTTCTCACAGGCATCAGGAGCCCATTGTACTAAGCCCCGAGCACACACATGAAAGGAGTCCATGCTCCACCACAAGCATGACAGGTACTCATGTAGACATCAGGCTAAAAATAAAGACTTAGACACTGGACTCGGGACTAAAGAGAGTTAGCTAAGGTATTGACCACAGTGCACTGAAATGTCTGCTGCCACAGATTCTTTTCATCAAAGTGTTTATCCATCTTATGTGTGATCTGCAGTCCATGCTTAAGTCCTTGCTAACACAAGTATACAGCTACTTAAGGTAGGTATTTAAGCTAGCAGATACACATCTGTAGGAGATATAGTCGCACCCTGCCAGGTCTGGGGATGTGTGTGTAGAAAGAGGTAATCCCAGTCTAAGCAAAAAAACCTTGAAAGCAAAGGAAATGGTGTTCCCACTGAGGAGCTGGGATACAGTGATGTGCCTCACGTCGCGTACGCAGTCCTCAGCAGACTGCCGCTCTCATGGCAGCCTTGCCGTCTGGCTGGAGGAGGAAGGCTCCTCAGACCGTTGCACTGCAGACACATCAACCTCGTTGTGTGTTAACAAGAGACCTTTCCACCAAGGTCTACTCAAATCGACACAAACCACATACATTGGAAAGCGTGGCCTTGTTTTTAGATTTAGCAATTGTTAAAGATTAGAGTTCTCCTGCTAATTCTTTTCAATAAATTACAACCCACATTTTTTGCTGTTTCACAGCTGAATGATTTTTACTGAGGCAACAAGGCCTCACATAAACCTAGAAATGCATAGAAGAGCGATCAGAGCTTCACAACCTCTACCTCAATTAGTTATTTCAGTTGTGCCTGCACAAAACTTCATAACTCATGTCCAGGGCAAGAAGCCTGGTTCTCTTCCTTTCATCATGAGCCTTGCTATAAATGCATAACTAATAGAAAGCATCAGCCATGAAGAAACTAGTCCCTTAGTTTGAAACCAGATGCGTCAATGAAGTACAGCAAGGCACAAATGCCGGATGGATGATGACGCTAGAAAACATTGAGATGGCTAAGTTTGAAATGATACTTTTAACTTAACAGCACAAGATGCCGTTTGAAATTTCTGGTACTGCACTGGAATGGCATCACATGGAAACCATCCACTTGCACAATCTGGAACCATTTTCTTGCAGGCATGCTCAGTGTAAGAAAGGGAGAGATCCAGGTCACTTTTAGCTCAAGTTAACAAGGCTTTGTTCCTTTTAGCAGTAATAGAAACAAGGAGTTTCCAGCAGGAGTTTGGAGAGATGCCTAATTCTCAAACTAGTTACTCCGAATACATTTTCAGTAAGCAGGCGCAGCAGCTTGTGTTTAAAAACCCTAAGGGTTTTTTGATTCTGATCAGAGGAGGAGGTCAAAATTGATTTGTCCGAAAGAACTGGATGTTGGAGAGGTCTCACACCAAAGTGCTTCCCCATTCACCATATGATGATTTGGGTATGCCACTTGGAATGGGATGCGATCCCCTTCCAGAAGTACACTGAAAAATACCTCCCACAAGCAGCCTGCAAAGGTTCAGTCCATATACTGTGTAGGCAGGTTAAATAATTATATAGTCAGGGCCATCTGAGCTGGAGCTGTGGACTGAGCCAATGCAGTAGCAGAATGAGCACAATCACAGGATTTGGCAGGAGGTACCTGTTGTTCTTGTTGCATTTAAAAGCCAGGATTTTCCTGCCTTGGCCATTTAAATGCCCATCGAAAGGCAAATGAGGCATGTGACTGAATGAGATCATTGAAAAGAGGGCATTCATTCTGCTGACGAAAAGCTGGACTCCAGCAGCAGCTGCCATTAATTAACTGGGCTTATTATTTATATGAGCCAGTTAATAGAGATGATGTTTAAATCTATGCTTCTTTTCCAGTCAGTTATTGAAGAACTGTGATTAGAATCAGAAGTATCAGTAGTTGGGTACTAACATAGGCAAAAATAATTTGAATAACAGTATGCTAGGCGTAGAGATAATACTGCTGAAAATTAATATGACTTGCTTGCTTCCTGCAGGGAGATATAGGCTTACCTGGTTTGACTGGGTTCCCTGGACCACCTGGTCGAAAGGTAAGAACATGTCCTTTTCTACCAAATTAGGTTGGTTTCTCTTTTTTAAAATGTGCTCCTCTAACTCTTGCAGTTGCAAGAATTCTGAGTACTTCCTAAAAGATTTAATAAAGCCCTGATACCCAGCAAAGATATCTTATCCCTGTTCCAGAAGCTTGTAAACTGCAGCACAGGGCTGAAACAACATCCTTAAAGGCTGTACTAGCAAGACAATATAAGAACGTTGAATGAAATTCTGGATCCAGATTTCTGATCCTCCTTTCTCAAGTCCACATCCCCTTGTACTGCATCATCCCTTTGCACCCTGACATTGATTCTTCATCGGGAAGCTGAGTTTAGATCTGGTTCAGCTGATGTGGTAGGTGAATGGACCTACAGCCTGCATCAGCACTCAAAGGTTGGATTCAGGATGCATTTAGACACTCCAAGGAAAGCCCGACTCTCTCTCCTGATAAACACATTTCAGAGAAACTGTCTACATTCCTTTCCCCTTTTTTTGACTAGAGCCTGACAGTATCAATCAGGTTTTGCATTATTTTCTTCCATATTGCTATTTCAGCAACACTGATGTCACCAGAAACATACCTGTGCCTCAGAGAGGAGAAGTAGGGACAGAGCACAAGATGCATCACTGCCTTTGTGTTGCAGCTCTGTATGCGTGCGTGTGCGTACGCATGCATGCGCAAATGGAAGGATAATTAGGGGCAGAGCACAAGATCCATCGCTACCTTTGTGTTGCAGCAGTGTGTGTTGAATGGAAGTATGCACAGCAATATCTTAACTATCTGCAGCCTCAGCTCTTGTCCTCTGTATATCGAGGACACTTCCGCTGATCTTCCAGTTCCAGTCTGCGTTGGTAGCCTGGTTTGTTTTTTCTGGAAGCTGGACCTGTTGCATGCAGTTGGGAGCTGTTTGATGGTTGATGCGAAATGGGCTCAGTGGACGTTAATCCCCTACCCTGTGAGCAAATATTGACATGGCAAAGCTGAGCAGTTAAAATTGCCGCCTTGTTTTAATCACTTCATCAGTCAATGGGCCGTTGAAGATGTACTGTTCCTCAGGCCAATTGCCTGCGCACAGGCACCTACTCAGATATGGTTTATGGCTCTGGGGAGAGAAGGAAGCTGTGGGGGTTAAAAGAACCCCTCCTTCTCCATGATCGTGTGTTGTATGCTTTGTGTTGGAATCAAACTGCCGGGAGGAAGGGCTGTGTTCACTTTCTGTGCCCAAGGTTGGTCATGCTTGAGGTGCTGTGTGGAGCTAGGAGCAATACAGTGATGAGTTAACGGTCTTTTGCTGTCACAAACAAGTTGTAACAAGGATGGTCTAAAGAATATCATTTTCTTAGTGTAACAGCTTATAAAACAAAACCTTGCAGTTTTGATCAGCAAAATGCAATGTCAGGAGAGCAAGGCCTCATGCTGGAAAAAATAAAGAAGGAGTAGGAGATTGAACAAACATTGCTGAGTCCAGCACGTGGCCTTCACACCTGATCTTAGTTCCCCTAGGACAGGGCAAAGGCTTCTGTTTCTTCAAGTAATGAGCAAGTTGGATGCTGAATTTTTTCCTTTCTCCTTTGGTGTAACTTTAAAAAAAAAAAAAAAAAAAAAAAAAAAAACACCTCACAGTAGCACTAGCCTGGCAGTGTTTTGGTGCAGCCTGGCTTTTATTAATGTCCTGCATCAGAAAAAAAATTTACAGCTGTTGGAGAAATGTTTGGAAAAATCTTTTTTTATCTGGATTCCCTTCTGGCATCCTCCCGTTGCAAATATGCTGGTGTTTGGCTGATGATGGGCAGCAACCTCTTGGCTACAAGAGAACAGCAAAGCCTTGGAAATGGACGTAAGAACAAAATTTCCCACTCATTCCGTGGAGGAAGTGTGAAAAGAGCTCCACGGGCTTTTGTCAGAAAAGTCCATGTGGAAACTTTCAGATAGGCAGAAGTTTTCCTCAGGGAAAATGAAACACTTTTCCCCCTGAAGGAAGCAACTGGCTCAGCAGCATGAGCTGGAGCCATAACCAAGTGGCATACGGCTTTGGATAGTATGGTTCACAGCACGGTGTCCGCCTGTGTTATGAATGCCCAGACCTTTGCTCTTTTAAGTTTTTGGAGAGTCTGACCTCAGAGCACCCGTGAAGTCATTTTGTGTGTGCCCAACTATGGGTATATGCAACAGCTATTTAAGCGGTGGATAGTAGTGCCATGGAGGCCGAGTCCAAGAAAGATGTAATGCTCATCCACTCCACGTGGAGTAAATGTTGCTTTAGCTGAACAGCAGTCCTCAGGAATGGTGGCAGGACTTGGTTGTCTGCTCTGCCCTCCCCTTCTCGTGCCTAGGAGGTATCTGTGGGCTTCGGCTTTTGGCTGTGGGCTGCAGTCCGTAGCTGCGCTCCAGAGAGATCTCAGCAGTGCTGCGCTGTTGCTCCCAGTCTCACATGCTCCTGAGAGAATGGCTGTGGCAAAGTGCAAGACCAGAGAGGATGGCAGAAGTGAGAGTAAAAAGCTTGACTGAACCCACACAGGGCGTAAAGGCGGAGCTGGGAATAGGTCAGGGTTTCAGAACGCATCCTGCCACGCAAGAACACGCTCATTGGCTTCTTTGCTCTTTTCCTATCAAAGTACAGGATGGTCCTTTTTAGCTTGAATAGCGTGAATTATAAATATCATCACAGATGAGCAAATCCTTCACTGGAGTGCAATTTCCTTTCTAAATCACAGCCCTTTGTGTTGAACACCCTGTAATCATCAGGAAGTGTTTGGATAAAAGAGCAAATGCAGTTGTTTTCGTACCCTCTGCCCTGTCATTTTAGTGCTATTTGAAGAGGATTGCAGCAGGTAAACACTTTCACATTCCAGCCAACTTTATCATACACAAGCTTTTTTGTTTTCTTCTCACTATCATTAACCTGAGACAGACATAACTACAGGATAATTTGAAGAAACACACGTTCCAAGCTCCTCAGAGCTTGCTATAAATAGTGAGGAGGGTGTTTAATAGGATGCAAAAGTAGTAGAGCGTCTATGTATTTAGCTTAAGAGGTATTCTCTCACCATTATAGAGATAGCAAGGCAATGCTTGGTGCGGACATTAGCTCTGGCGTGTTTTTCAGGTCTCAAGGGGCTACAGTCTAGCCATCTGCTTTAGGTAGACAGCACAGGCTTGAAACTCCTGTCTCCTGGGACCCCGATCTGAGCAGAATGATTGAGAGCAGCCGAGCTAGGTACCTCTCTCACATCAGTGGAGGGAGCAGGACACCTCTGGGCATACGGCTGGGATACAGCTAGGTGCCCCAGCTGCCTGGGAACAGAGGCGGTTCCTGCTCCAGGCTGTGCCCCATGGGCTCCATGCTAAATTCCAGGTACGTCTGGATGCTTAAAGCTCAAGGCTGTTTCTGTTGGCACCTCTCCCCGGCAGGGGCAAGATGGTGGCCAGAACAGATGCTCTCTGTCTGCACAACGCCCTGCCAGTCTGAGCTCCAGGGACGGGTGATGCAGACGTTGGCCTTCCACACTCAGGAGGGTTTGCGTGTTTCCAGAGCACCTTCACCATCAGGCCAGGCACCCAGCCAGGGGGAGCATCCCCTCTGCTTTCTGCTGAAGTGGAGCCTCTGGTCAGGAGCCAGAGAGGGGATAAGCATGAGGGAAACTCAAGGGGAGGATTCCTGGGGGAGGGCAGGGAGTCCTGTCCTCTGGTCCTGCCCCAAGAACTGTAGATGTGCTTCCTATTTAGGAGCCACTAGAAGAAATGCAGCAACAGCATTAGGAGAAAAGACCTTTGAGGAGGTTCAAATAAGGGTCGGCTGGTAGCAAAATCATCTTTTGGGTTAGCCGCCACCTTCTTTGGGGAGTGCAGCTCTATCAGAAGACAGGGCTGTGATACATGAGCAAGCTTGAGCAGCAGAAATTGGGTGAAGAGGGAATCGATGTTTTTCCAGGCCAAAATGTCTGAAATAACGAGCAAGGAGGAATGCGAAGGGGAGCGGGTAGTAGCCAGGATGGCTGAGAGCACTGCGTACCTCCGCCAGCGAAGGCTTAGGCTGCAGGTCTAGAATAGCCCATGGGAAGAATAAAAAAGCAGTTAAGCAGAGGTGTGGACTTGGGAGCAGACACAGTACTGGGTTCATCTGGTGAGTGAAGTGAAAGGCCAGGTCCTTGGCTGGAGGAGAGTTTGGTTATAGCTTCCAGCGCAGGGGGATGCTCCCCAGTGTGTTTCCCTGACAGGCGGTATGTGTTGAGAGCCCCATGTTAAGACAGGGCAAGTAGTAGAGACTGAGTTACAATTAGCAATTGTAACCCATCCTGAAACCATTTTGTTATTTCTGTAGTATTTGTGCAAGGATTGTTGCTTGTTTATCCTTTCTCTCCATTTGTTTCAAGTTACATTTTTCTGCTCTTTCAATCTTGCTAATAGCCCAGCTAAACAGTCGTCTCTGTAACTGAATTTAATCTTCTAATCTGCTCTGACTCCGCTTGATGGAAACAAGTTTATTTTAAATAGCTGAAGCAATGTAATAAAGGGAGAGAGAAAAAAATTTGAAGTGCCTGCCACTCGCAGGCTTTACTCGGTGCTCAAAGAGAGCTCTAGGTAAATCCTGGAGAGAGTGTGCTCTCTTAAACTACGCACTGACCAGTCTGCAGTGGAACAGGCTAGTTTTGTCCTGTCCTGGGGTCTGCGTCTCAAAAAAGATACTGAAAAATTGAAGCAGGTTTACGAAAGACCTGCAAGAATGGTTTGAAGCCTGCAACGCTTGCCAGCTAGAGGGATTAAGAAACTCATTCTAATTAATTGAGCAGAGAGCGGGTTAAGAGACAGCTTGCTCCCCATTTTAGGTAGCTTTGTAATAAAGGACTCTGGATCTTGTCCTACCTTGTCATAATTAGATTAGAAAAACTGGAAGCTAGACAAATTCAAGCTAGAAACAAAGCAAAAGCTTCCTGTGACAGTAGGTGGTTACTGTGGTGTTTCCTATGGCATTTCAAGTTTTAAAGTCAAAGTTAGCACTCTCTCTAAAATATAACTGACCCATGTCATGCAGGGCTTGGTGTAGGAATTGCTGGATGAAATTATACGAATCCCATTAGTCAGAAGACTACCCAGAAGTGATCAGTTCTTTCACCATGGACTCGAGATCTATGGTTGAAATCCAGGCTTTTCTGAAGCCAGTGGCGAAAGTCCCCCTCACTTGCCTAAAGCCACCATTTTAGCCTACAATCTGCTGTTTTCTAGGGATTAAGGAAAGTCTAAATGTGTAGATTACAAATATCAGATCTTCATGTAGATACAGTTTTCTAAGGCTGTTCTAGGAGCAAGTCCATCCCAAGTAACCATCAGGACCAAACTGCATCTGGTGCAGGCTGCTGTCCCACCGCGTTGCAGCAGGCCTGGGTACATCAGCAGGACTCGGCCCCGGGGTGGTGCAAACAAAAAGTGGGATGTGGAAAGTTCCTGTGATTGTGTGGTGCTATCCCGTATCTGAAGACCTGCTTCTCCTCACAGCTTTAGTCCTGCCCGAAAAGAGATATTCAAACCAAAAGCGGATTATTTTCTTATGTTCTCCCTTATTTTTCATCTTTTCTTGCCTCTTTCAACAGGGATATAAAGGCTACCCTGGACCACCAGGTCACCCTGGAGAGCAGGTGAGTATTCCCAGTTTCTAACATTGAACCTTCAAAGAGGGATGGATTTCATGGCTCCAGTGCTCGTTTGGATCCTGTACAGCCTGCTCGGTGTGGACAGTTAGCTCCTTCTAGGGGCAGTTTGGTACACACACAAAGTATGCAGTTAACTCCCTTCCTACGGGAGGCTGTGCCCATACGTTGACCAAGCATCAGCAGGTTGGTGGGAGGAGACTGCTTTGGAGTTTCTAAATTTAATATTTTATTTTTATTGCTCAACCATGTTAAGTTTACGTGGTGGAAAAAATACCAGCTTATCCTACTCCCCTTTTTTTCCCCCTTTACATTAATTTCACCTGGAGTTTACTAACCACATTATGTTAAGCATGTAATTCCCTTCCCAAACCCCTTTCTCCCTTCCCCCTTTTCCCTCCCCCTTTTATTTGGTTAAGTCTGTTTGCAGTTCAGAGAAGAAAAAAAAAAGGCAATGAATAGCAGGCCCTGTTAGCAACGATGTTAAAGGATATTATACATGAATCCATTTAGTTTTGAAGAATTTTGGCAGGGCTTCCCCACCAGTAAAACTGTTCCATATGCCAGATATAGATGCAGCCTTACACCTTCTCTTAGCCTCCTTGTTTCAAACTATCTGCTGGTTTCATTGCAGATGGGGGGAGAAGGAGACATGGCAACAGTTACTTAATGCATGGATCCTACTGAGTTGGCTTCTGCATGTTTTTTCCCTTCATCAATTTATTCCACTGTCTTCCTTTAATTTAATTCTTTTCTTTTTCTCTGTAGATTTGCATCAAGTTAATCCAGCCTCCCTA
Organism: Dromaius novaehollandiae; assembly: GCF_036370855.1. Taxonomy (NCBI): domain Eukaryota; kingdom Metazoa; phylum Chordata; class Aves; order Casuariiformes; family Dromaiidae; genus Dromaius; species Dromaius novaehollandiae. Next base: position 7,202,899 of record NC_088117.1, read on the forward strand.
CTTTCCCCCCAACCCAGAGAACAAAGCAGCTAAAGGCTTCCCACATGTGCCGTTAACCTTACCTTCCTGTGCTTTTTTTTCTCTTTAAAGGGCGAACGAGGACCAGACGGAAGTCCAGGTGCCAAAGGTTATCCTGGCAGGCAGGTGCAGTAAATCTCATCGTGCTGTGCACAGACTAGGGATTTGGGTGTGCAGGTAGCTAAGTACATGCCCCACTACAGTGCAGACCTATGGAATATGTCTAGCTTTTCCTTCTTCTCTGTCCAAGATGTTGTATCAGTAATATGGCCCTTTTGACTCTGCGGGAAACGCTAAGGTTGCTAGAAAGTATTTTGTCTGTGATGTATAGAACTTGAATTTCAATAGCAAAATCTGACTAAAATTTTTTCTTCGTTATAAGAACAGAGAAAATACAGCAGAGTAGAGAAACATACCTGCAAGCTGCTAACCCTTCACTTTCAGGCAAGTTTTTATGTCTAATGTTGAACAGGCTAGAAAGCTGGGACAGAAGAAGGCATATTACTGAAAGAAAAGATTTCTCACTAGTAAACTCCACTAGCATAATCATATGTATAAAGTTATACATGGAGCACAATTATATATTAAAAAAATATTTCTGCAGCTGCAAAAATGATAGTGAAAGAAAACTGGGTGTTTGTTTTCCATCTGAAAAGAAGGCATTAAGGCAACTTTAGGAATGGAGGAGGATGCGAAGGAAAATGGATTAGGATAGGATACTTCTTTTCTTACTGATACAAGATGCTGAATAGGAAGAAGAAAAGCAAAAGGAAGAATTTGAACTGAAATCTGCATCCCTAGGGCAGGAGACCTGACTCGAAAAGTTTTCAGTGAAACAAGTTTGTCGTGGTCTTCTAAAGCAAACGCTTTAGTGTTGGGTCCCACAATATTTGTATTTACATACCTAGTAAAGAGTCTTGACAGATGTCAGAGACCCATCAGCCATTCCCATGCATCTGTCAAACTTCTCATAGCTCATATGTGAGCTTTTGCACAGCTGTGTAGGGTATTGGACTAAATGTGAACTAGACACGCAGAACAAGTCTGCATTCCCCCAACCCCAGACTATCAATAATATATGGTGTGTTTAACCTTGAAATTAGATGCATAGCCCACTTTGCAAATCTTAGGTGGAATATCCAGACATGCACTGGAGGATTCAGGTGGTAGAACTAGGTGAGAATTTTGTCCACTTGACTAAATGCTACATTCATGCTCTGAAAGGCTCTTAGAGGTTTACATTGCCAAAGCATCTTCTAGGTATGAATGTGCGTTACATGACTAATATAAAACTGTCTGAGCTATAATGGACATACAAGGTTAATGAATGCTGTTTAGCAATTCACAGCAGCGTTGTTCTGCCCATCAGATAAGCAGGATGAAATATTTGTACTTGAACATACAAAGAACAAAAGTGCTTTCTTAAAATGTGGTGTGGGACAGGCAAGTGCCTTTTTTTTCTTCCTCTTTTTAAAGCAGCTTTTTTAGTATATCTGAATGCTGTGCGTCTCCAGCATCAGAGCTGTTTACTTTACTGAGATTTTACTACTTGTTACTCCTGTCAGCTGTGCTGGCTCTACGGTGCTATGGGAGAGAGAGCTTGGCTCTATTTTGGTTTGCACATCATAGGCAGAATTGTTAACTCCACTCGGATGGCTGAAATCTTTGACTGGCAATGATGCACGAGCCAGAAAAGAACACAACTTGACTTTCAAATCCCAGGCTGAGCGTGCAGTGCTGCCAGCTAAAGAAAATATAGACCTAGTCCCCGCCCCCAACAAGAAACCCCACCAACCTTTAGAAATTAAAACAAAACCAAAAATAAAACCTGACCTGGAAACTTGCTAAAAGACAATAAATGTGGAAATTCATTATGCATTTTACAGAGTTCTTTTTTGCTGTACTTTAAGGGAGCAGCAGTAGGAACAGAGGTAGAATGGAGTGTACTTTCAGTTCTCTCCATGGCTATCGATGCTGTGAAGGGCTAGTGACCTGCAGTGCCTGCCCTGCTGCATGGCTTCATAGGCTGCAGAAATTAGAGGGGATTCCTCACTGCATCAGGGCCCAACTGTGTCTAAACAGGTATTGAAATACATTTGTCATTGCTACGCATGTGTTCATTTGGGCAGGAAACTGAATCCTGCCTTTAGAGCGAGAGCTGGTGGGTGCAGAGGATCGCTGTATGTTGTGCCTGAAGGGTAATTAGACCTCTGCGTGCCCTTCTGCATTAGCCCCTCTGGTCTTTATGATCTGAAATCCCTACTTCAGACCTGGGGAAGGCTCAGTCCGTGTAACAGTCTCTGGTTTTGTGGAGTAACAGCTCCACGACAATCAGATTTGTTATTTGTATCATTTTGTCTTTTTTTCCCCTTTGATGATATGCCTTGGACTAGGTACTGAAAGCAGAACCATGCAGGGACATTGCTGGGGTTTTGGCACTGCTCATTAGGTTAAATTAAAGCCCATCCACATTTGTCTTTGTTTTCTCCCTTCTGTTTCAGGGCTTACCCGGCCCAATAGGGGAAGCTGGTCCGAAAGGGAATCGGGTAAGCAGCCTTTGCTTTGTCTTTCCTCTACTTGCTTTTACGAGGCCCTTCTCGAGCAACTTATGCTTAACTTAGCAATCCTGAGACTAGTTCCTTGAAGTTGTTGAATTTGGGGGATTTTGACTGCACACTGCTTGCTTATTGAAACACTTAAAATTTTCAAAGTTAGTCAGAATGTACCACAATCAAAGATCACTGATAGTGCTGATGATGCAAAATTAATGCATTCAGAGCTTGCACTGCAGGAAAGAAAATAATGACATGCAAATTCCTAGCAAAGACCAAAGTCTGAACTTTCTGCAAGCCCCATCTCCCAAAGGCCTCTTTAGTTTCAATAAATGCAGTTCAGTGGTCTTCGAAATGCTGAAAATGGGCCCTTTCGAGTATAGTCCCGAGTTTGGGAATGATTTATACCATTATGCAGAATAGCAAGCCAGCATCTTGAAGCCATGTGCAAATACAAACGTTGATAGCCCTGTTCTGCCTGGGTTTGCTTGTCAAATTGAATTGCAATGGGTTCCTCCTCACTGCAAAGGATTTTTTTAATTCTTTTTTTAAAACAATTGACTCCTGTAAATCACATTTTGTTCTTTTTCTGCAATTATAAATTCGCAATGGCATTCTGAGCCAATAGAATCCCCTCTTTCCCTAACGTGATATTTTCTCTATACACAGTAAATTCAACCAGCTGGCTTTCATCACTTAGAAAACTGCAAGCAATAAACAAATGCTGACCCTGTAGCTAGCTCTATTCCTGAGCTGGGAAGAGAGAAGGCAGGCAGACAAGGACAGATCGTGTGTTTAATGCGCTGCAGGAGAGGGGAAGATCTGTGATAGCACAGCTTGCTTACCTCACTTCTGCAAGTAATCAAGTGTTTTCCTGGTGCACTCATTTCACTTACCCAATCCGGATCTAGTGTAATTACCATATGGTAGATGTGCAATACTAAGATTACTGCTTAGCAGAAAGCAAGACTTGAAAATTGTCTTCTGCTTTTCATCCCTGAGTGCTGAGGGCTGAAATATTTATAGCTACCTAAAGAAAGCCTCTTTTCAGTTCAACTGCAATCAATCAGTGTTGGATATTGATCTCTTAGACAAGATACCTGCATTTTGTGGATGAAAGGAATGAACCATTGACTGGACCCTTCTCCACCACTGCCTCTATTTTTTGCTCCACCAGCAATAGTGGAGGAGTTAAATGGTTTGTTCTGGGGAGGCAAAGGCAGACAGCACCGTTTTGTGTGGCCGTGCTTCCCAGCTAGATAACATCCCCAGAGGAAGCACAGCCTGAAGAGAGCGATGGACTGGTGAAAAGATTTGGTGAGGCTGATGGTAAGAGATTTAATGATGATGGAGAAAGGGAGATGGGAGCAAATCAGGGTTAGCACTTGGCTCCTGTAGCAGTGATGTGCTGCTGAGGGGGCTCCCCGCTGAAGTTCACTTCCTCTGGAGTCTGCATGTTTGGCACAAATAGTCCCTTGCAAAGGACCAGCACACAAGGTAACTTTGTGTTAACTGCTGAGCAAAGAGGATTAAACACAAGGCTTTGATTGTTGCAAGGGAAAGGAAGTGTAACGTTTTATGCAGTGGCCCTGTCTGAGCGGGATCCCAAAGCCTGAGAGAAACATTGCATATTTGAAAATGCGAGGATGGCAGATGAGTGTGGAAGTGGATTTTATGCTAAATGCAGTTGATGCAAAGGGAGGCTCCTTTATGGTAGGGTGTCAGAGGATCTATAGGTACCTAAAAGCTGAATCTTTTGCACAGATCTTAAGAGGCTGAAATGACATGCTCAGCCTGTCCCTTCCCAAAGAGGCCTTTGGTGCTTGGGTGACAAAGTGTTGCAAAGGTCTCAGTCACCTGTCAGAGTTTGCAGGGAAAGGCTTTAGGCCAAGCTGCTGCTGATCTGCTCCTCTCTCAGCAGCGGGGTGCTTGGCAGCCCTGCGGGCCAGGAGCTGATGGTCGTGTGAGAAGGAGCTGCAGTGTGCAGCCACCACGCGATGCAAGGCAAGCCAGGAGGACTTAGTGCAATGGCCCGTATTTGCCCCACACAGTTGGAAATGAGTGCCAAAGGTAGGAAAAGGGTTCTTAGAGAGATGAGAGGAGGTATAGCCATGCAGTTTGCCTTTGTTATCACTCTTGCTAACCTCAAACCAAGCTCCATTTCCCTCAGGTACAGTCAGAGCCAGCCAGGTAAGGTTTCTTCTTGCTGGCCTCTTCCTGCCTGGAGTCCACATGATCCCTGGTGTGAGGGTATGTGCCCTTGGACTACATCGTGGAAGCCAGCACCATGCAGTCCATGGGCATATACACTTGCCTCAAGGTTTATTTCATCACGGCTGCCATTGACCAGCGCTGGAGGATGCTCTGCTGTTCAGAAAAGACAGACCGACTAGCTGCTAATGGAGAAGTGTATTTGACTACTTATTTCTTCTTTTCTTTAGGGATATATAGGTCTCCCAGGATTGTTTGGGCTGCCAGGGGCTGATGGAGAACGAGTGAGTATTTTGTGAAGAAAATCTTGGTGTGTTGCTTGAACACAATTCTTCAGAGCTTGTAACCTGCTCTATTCCTCGTTCCTTAGGAAAAAGGCAGGCATGCTAGTATTTAGACATGTCCTCTTTAGCCTGTTTCTGCCCTTGCATGAAGACTTGTGTCATGATGTTGATATTCAGCTCAGGAAAACCTAGACTTCAGGCAGGGTCATCAGACCATACTGATGAGTAGGGAGGAGCTTTCCTGTATTTTCCCCTGTTGAAATCCCCTAAAGTTTTTTTATTTCCAGCCCATCTTAGTGGGTAGGCTGGGAGGAAAATGTGAGTAGAAATTCCCCCCTCCCACAGGAGTGACATCCCAGCCGTAGTGCCCCAGTGTTTTGGGTGTCCAACTGGAGATGTCTGGAAAGGGTCTGGATCTCAGAAGGGGCAGTGCCAGGGGCTTTTTGGCGATGGCCTTTCCTTCCAGCTACATCAAGTTGGGCAGCCAAGAATGGGGCTCTCTGAAGGGCTGTAGCTGCTGTTCCCGTGTGTCCTCCCTTCACCCCACCCTTTACCTCCTGCCTTCTCCAAATCACTATGTTCAGAGCTTTGCAGGACCTCCCTTGCCTTTCTGCTCTTCTCCCTCATGTCTCCCCACCCACCTGACCTTTACCCATCAAGAACGCCCTCTTCCCACAGCAAGAGCTCCTAAGGAAGGTCACTGTAAGATGGAGACTGTTTTATTCTCACTTTTTCTCCCTCAAATGCAAACTCTAGAAATGAGAGAGGCCCCAGGAGCATGTGGGAGTGTGTGCGTGCCTGCCTGGGAGGGGACTACCCTGCGCTCTAGAGTTGCTGATTTAATGCTTGTATAACTAAATAAGAAACATAAACAGAAGTTCAGCGAGTGCTTTGGCGGTGGCCTTCATTCGGTTCCAGACCAGTAGCTTAATGACTGCCCCTGCTAAGCACAACTTCAGCCTGTTGCCCTGGGTGTGGATGCTGTCTCTGTGTGTCCTCAGGGAGGGCTGTAGTTAGTGGGTGAAGGTTAGTTGTCCTCTGCTCTCGCAGCTGACTGCAAGTAGCTGACATTTTGATTCCCGAACAATGCTGCAGTCATTAGCCTGCTTTGCATTCCCTTTTCTCTTCCAGTTTTGTTTTTTATTGTTGGTTGGCTGTTTGCTTTCTCAACCAGACCTATTATTTTTTTTCTCTGTGTGTTTTCCTTGCAGGGAATCCCTGGAGTTCCCGGGAAGAGGGGCAAGATGGGTAGGCCGGTAAAGTTTTTCCTCGTCTATTATGCAGACTTTGTTAAATGAAACTGGAAACAAAACATCTGGCTTTTAGCTGGGCCCCTTCATATCTTCTGATGGGAGCTAAATGGGGAGATCAAACAAACCTTTCTATGTCTCAGACGTGCTTATTCTCTTACACTTACTGTTTGGTGGTCTCATCAGTCCTATCGTGTTTACCTGTCCTTGCTGTGATTCTCTCCAATGCTTGTACTATCTTGGTTTGCATAATGGAAGTGCACTTCTGTATGACAGCTTTCTTGTCGTTGGTGGAGGTACAGGGTTAAAGCAGTAACAGATCTGATTAAGACATTAAAGTCTGAGGGGCCAGGAGGCTGGGTAGATTTGAGAGCTTGTCAAGGAGGAAGAGACATCTGCAGGTAGGGCTGAATGTGAGGTGGAAACTGAGAACGCTGAAGCTGCAAGAGAACTTTTGTGCTGACAGTAGCAAATGGCAAAATAAAAGCAGGAGGGAGAAGTATGAAAAATTAGTAGAGGAATTGGGGAAAGGACAGAAAGGGATGCTATTTCCACATCGGCCTTCTTCCGATCTCTTCTGCATGTTTCCCTTGCCAGAATGTATCAAGCCATTTGCTCCAGGAGTCAACGGAGAGATCAGGCCCATTCGTGCTCTCATGCACCTCATTGCCTTTGCACGTTGACTTTCGTGTTAGCCTGAGCTTCCCTCCATCTCCCTGACATTATTGCACTTGCAAGCTCCTTGTAAAATTTCCACTCACCCCCACACGGAAAAATCCAGTGCTTTCCTCTTGTCGCCCTCGCATGCAAATGTGCCTTTTCTAGGACTTCCACGCCTACCACTTGCTGGTGTTCTCACAGCAGAAGCCACGCAAACATCCTGACAGCTCCACATTCATCCCTGCTGACTATTCCTGCTCTCGGTGGGATTGGTGGAGGGAAATTAGCTGTGGTGCCTTTTTTTTTTTGGTTTGGTTTGGTTTTTGCCAAAATCCACTCCAAGTCTTATGGTTTTCTAAGCTGCCAATTACACCAGAAACCTCTAAGATGAAAAGTTGCAGAGAGCCAGCCGAAGTAACTGTGACTCACTGACCAGTGTAAAACAAACAAAGCAACCGTCGTTAGGTGCAGGGTTTCTGCTCTCTGACTTGTTTCTGTATAGAGCGTGCTGTAGGCTCAACGCGTTCCAGCTGTTGTTTGGCTAGCTTTTATAATCGTCCAGGCAAGAGGTTTTTGTCTGGCGGTCACTGTTACAAACAAGATGCTCCCCTGAGATGAGCGGGGAATCACTCAACCATGTAGGCATTTAGGCAGGGATCTAGAGAAGGGATTAAACGACTAAGCATGAGCACCTTTGTTCTACTGGGCTCTTTCAGAGAGTTTTGGCTCTATCCCCACTTCATGATATCAAGTTTAATAAGAAATCTTGAATGGACCAATGCTGATGATTTGTACTTCCGAGCGTTAACAAAAAGATTAAGTGACATGCAGAGTTATTCAGGAAATCACTGGGAGAATAGAGTAGGAACCAGCTGACCTGATTCCCATTCCAACACTTATCTATTGGCCTGTGCTGTCTTCCAGCTGGTTTGCAGTGTTAGTGAGCCTGCTGTGATTTTTCTTGTCTCTCGCGTCCCTGCTCCACTCAGTTTGCTGGCACTGCTACTGTTCCTGCTCTCTTTCAGTTTTGTCATTGCAACGGAGAGCTCTTGGAAGCCCTCGTTAGCTACTGTCCGAAGTTGGTAAATGCTCTGGAGAGTAGGAAAGGAGTTGGTAATAAATATGTTGCTCTACCTAGTTCTGTTTGGTATGAGACAGCAACAGATTAAGTGCTTGGTGGAGGAGGAGCAGGGGGCTGGGGGAGTTTGCATGTGACACCGTGGGCCTCCCAAAATGATGTAAGAGTAAATGATTAAAATAGACGAACTGGACATGAGTCAGATTTTGAAACCGTTCCAGGGAAGTTAAGTTCTGCAGAGCTGTGAGGGACATGGTGAATCTGTCCTGGAAGCAACGGACTCCACCTCCCATTCTGATCTCCCTGCAGTTTATCAGCAGAGCAGGAGATGAACGCGTTCCTAACGTATGGGCACTGGCGAACTCTTGAGCAAGGAGAGAGTTGAGGGCCGCCCTGGGGGGAGAATTATGATTAAAGTGCAACACACTAGGGAGATTGAAATAACGTGAGTCTGTATATCTCCAGGTCTGCTGCCTGCTTTAGCAGTAGGCTGGAGGCCTGGAACTGAAGCGGCTGGTTGCTTAAGAATTCAGTGTTGCCAAAGCAATGGTGGAGAAGGATGAGATTTTATGCTGTTCAGTTGGGCAGCTGACGAAAAGAGGACAAGGGTATGATGCAGCCACATTGCTGGAAGGGTGGAAGGGCTGTGTTCCCAACCATGCTGGGGGATGCACAGGAGATACATCAGTCATAATTCGTCTTTAGAAAGGAGATGTCTTGTCACTCGCTGTGGCGTGAACCAGGTAACACACAGGAAGAAGAGATGTGGCTAGTCACCCATCCAGGATGGCAAAACTGAAAGGGGTATGTTTTCTTCTGAGGACAGAGGTGATTGTATTCTTGGAAGGAAACAAGCCTGCAGAACAAATTATGCAAGGTACTTTGTTAATTAGGAAGAGGGAGTAGCACACGATGGTCCACCTTCTGTCCAAGAGAGGTAGCTGCACAGACAGATCGGTTTTGGAACACAGTCCATGCCTGAATGATTTGATGTGGATGTCTTTATGCTATGGAAGATGACTAGCTGCAATCAGAAATGTCTGAATTACAGATTATGTTAAACTTCAAATACACTGTAACATTCACTAACAGGACTTGAGGACTTTTGAAAAAGAGACTTAAAGAGGAGCTTTTAGGAAATGTATCCAAAGTGTTTTGGTGCTTCGAACTCTTTTGTTGTTCACCGTTGTTATTGATGAGTGCTTGTTTCTTGCTCTTTTTTCATCTATATAGAGTATCAATAATGCATCAGCTGTGCTGTCTTATGCCTGATTTTAGCTTATAATGTTTTTTATCAGTAATATTATTTTAAGAGATAGGAAGGAAGGGAGAAGCCCAGGTGCTGGGCAATGCATGTGAGGCTACCAGCACTAGGAAGAATTCTCATTTCTGGGTTGGCGAGTTCTTTCCTTTTTCCTTGTAGTCTAAGCAAATGCAGGTAACCTTGAGGGAGATTCCTCAGAGGTCCTGAGAGAAGGAAGGTGGAATTGCGAGGCTGATGAAAATAAGGTGTTTAGAAGGCAGTTAGTGGCATTAGTAGTTGGAACATTAGTGGTGGTATATGACTTTGCAGTGAGGTTTCCATTTCAGAAGGAGCAAAGTTTGGTTCCAAGACATACTTGGTAATTCTTGGGTTTGCCTGAGATCTATTCTTGGTTTAACAAAACACATCTCAGGTTTCCTTCTGTTTTCCTGAAAACCTGTTGGTGCTGCTGTTCCCATGGCTGGAACTCAAGCAGAGCACTCAGAGCCTCGCTGGGTCAGGTACTGTGCAAACTCCCAAGGAAAGAGAAACCTGGCCCAAGGAGTCCATCAGGCTGCATTACGAAATAACACAGGATCAAACTAACCCCAGGGCCGGGAAGTTTAGGTAGCAGCAAAGTAAGTCATTAGTACCACGAACAGTCATTTCAGCTTCCCTGTCTAGCTGTTCTCATCACTGCTGTCCTCTCCCTTGTCCTCCTGTAGCTTGTGTGTGAACGATAAGCAGCTGTGTCCTGCCAGCTGTAGGACTGCACGATGGGGGCTTCTGTACGCCTGCTAACCTCAGACGAGGGAGGCAAACACCTCCTGACAGCACAGGCTCTGCTGTCATGCTTTACACAGCCTTCAGCAAGTGCCAGCATGTTGCCAAAGTGCTACTCCAAGGAGATAATTTGTCAGGTGGAATAGATTGTATGACTAGCAGGCAAGGAGGGACGGTTTGCACTCGAGATGCACGGCCAGGAAGGCTGACGCCCCTGCCCATGGGAATGGTGGGAGCCTGCCAAGACAAGGTGGGGGAGATGCTGCATTGACTGGGGACTTCTCAGGAGTCGGGGACGTGGGGACTGGTCTCTCCCAGCGGCATGCATCTTTGGACAAGTCATTTTGCTGTTTCTGGCTATGTGCAAATCAGGAATAACATGCTCAGCTCTCCTTTGAGCTCAGTGGCTGAAAGACAGTATATAAATGCCAAGGAGTACTACTCGGAGTACTACGGTCAAGGAACAGGGGCTTTGAAGTGGTTGCGGATTTTAAGTATTAGGAATCGGTGCATAAGTGAATGCAGAAGCCTCCTTTCCCCCTGCCTGTCAGCCACAGCATGGAGGTTGTGGGAGCCAGCAGTGATCTGGCAGCTACTCCAGTGCAGCCTCAGGATTTGTTGTGAGCATCAACACTGTGGCAAGCTGCTGAATCTGGCATCGATTTTCCATGAGCTGACCACAGCTGGGGTCTCCGTTGTCAGCTCTCAGTTTGTAAGGTGGCAGAGCCTTTTTGCCAGGCTGTATTTCATGTCTGCTATCTCCCTCCATGTTGCCTTATACAGTTCATGTCTTAACTCTTGCCTCCTGTGAACACCCAGTCTCAGTGTATCCCTTTTTCTCCATCTCATAAGTCATCAGAAGTACATGCAGTTCCCCTGCGGTTCCTACCAAAAAGGAAAGGCTGCTGCATCATATGAAAAGATGTTGCCTTGTTGGATGTGCCAGATAGCTAGAAGCAGGGCAGCTTTTGGGGTAGGAAGGTTTCATTTTGCAGCTTTCCCCAGCCTTTTGATATATGTCTGAGATAACTTAGCGGTGAACGCAAGTGCAAGGGGCTTTTCCAAGTTACACAGCCTCAGCTGTTGTCCATGCAAACAATGGGGGGACATGTTTTGTCATGTGTCTGGAAAGGCTGGCATAACCACAAATCACTGAGAAAATAAATCGTGCTCCTCTCTGAAGGGACTGAGAATTTAACCAGCTCTCCTTTCCTTCCTGCTCTGGAAGCAGCTGAGGTCCTAGCATGACAGTTCTTCCTTGCGTTTGTAGTGAACCAGGCTAAAGTCTCCTGCACCACACAAGTCCAGATTTGGGAAATTGGTAACAGCATTTCCAGGTACTACTTTAACAACTAATTGCCAAATTCTAGTTAATTTGAGTAGGCTCCCTGAGAGTGCAAAGAAGCTGCCCATATAACCTTTCTCGTAAGAAACTCCTACTCTCTGTGGCTTAAGACTGCAGCCTAAGAGCTCTCACCTACAGCTCTGAAGATCATGCTTCACATGGGCTCCTAAGGGTTCCACCTATGTGTCTTTCATCCCTGAGACTACATTACCTACAAAAGAAAAAAAAAAAAAAAAAGCTGTACTTCTCTTTAAACATTGAGAAACATTTTTAAAAAACTTTAGAGAAATATTTTAATTAAATTGAAAATTTCTAAAGATCTATGAATTAACTTCTGCAATTTCAAATTTAGCTAGGTGGTAGTTCAATCGGTTGGTCCGCAAGCGATTTTCTAAAATTTGAAAGAAATGGGAATTATTCTTTTAACTGAGTTCCTAAATGATGCTATCAGCATATATCCTCAGAAAGTAAATCTTTGCTCTTCCATGTTGCTTCCTTGCTCAGGTCTGATTCACTTGAATACTTGGTGGACTGTCTCACCTTCCAAATCATAAAACATTCCTTCATAACCCACATCACAGTTAATCACAATTTAGGTTCAAGCTGTGGGCCCTGTGCCTAGGCATGTACTTCCAGGTGTGGCCAGCTGAAGTTAGTGGAGGATTGCATAGGCAGAGGACCTATTTGTACAGGTAAATCAATGAGACAAGCTGCAGGAAGGAGCACGAAGTTCTGTAGGAGTTGGATGGACAGGAGTCAGTAGGTAGCTTTCTCTTTCTTGTGCCAATACCCTGGCCGAGCACCAAAAAGGACAGCACCTCTGGTTCTTCAGGAGCTGCCTGCTTTTTTAAAATTGCTTTTAATCATTCTATTTGCATGAAAAGTCAAGTGGAGGTCTTGAACATTACTAATCAGTGAAGCTCCCCTGTTACTGTGAGAGAGTTAACCCTTGAATTGCAATTTTTGCTGCTAGCCAAGTCACTTCTTTGCTATCATTTTTCTTTGCTAACCTAAATTGTTAAAATAGATTTGGTTTGAGTAATCAGTGACTTTTTTTAATGCTTAAGTTGGACACTGAAACTCGGCAGCTGGTCTCTCCTCCCTTCTGGAGCTGGTTCACCACTCTGAAATGCAGGCGTTAGCCCAGAGCAAATGTCTCTCTTTCTGGCCCAAGTTGCATTCTACATGTCTGGAGTTTCCCAAATGTATGCAGTGGGGTGCTTGCACGGTTACTTATCGCTCTGATATCAGCATGTGTTTCTAGCATTCATGATTACATCATCCAAATAACCTGGCAAGGTTGAGAGTGTTAGCATGTGTTTCATTTTTTAATGAATGGGCAAAATGAAGTACTGAAACCACAGGGGAAAGGGTTTGAAAAGTACAAAGGCCCATAACTTCTGCTAAAACTACAGACAGTTTGTTTCCAAGCATATCCCTAAGTGATTTGCCTGTTGTCATTCAAAAAGCCTGTGAAAAATTAAATTGAGGTCTCCTAAGCTCAAGAGCATCCTTTTTCCTTCAGGGAAATGCTCATTCATAAATTGTATCCAAGCCCCAAAATGTTTTTTATTAGAAATTAAAAGAAAAAATAATGCAGCTATCACTTTCAAGTCTGAAAATATTTTGATTGCCAAAGCTGCTTGACTATGTTCCTTAAATAGGAGGCTGCTTGATTTGGAAATTTTGGTCCATAAATAATTAGGAGTGTTGGCAGATTCAGTACTCTGGAACATTAGGTAACTGGGTCTGTGTAATCTACACACTTAGAGCCCCCCAGAAGTGAGAAGAGATCGTATATGTGCATAAAAGCAGTAAAGCTTCAAAAGGCAAATGGTCAAGAGGGTGGAGAGGCTGCAAGTTAACAGTGATGTTTGGCTTGGGGAGGGCTTCAGGGGCTTTGGCTGACGTTCAGGTAGAGCTGGCTGTGCTGGAGGGCCATGCTCCCATGGAGGCAGCTGGAGGAATAGTTACATTAGAAAATGCCATGAAATCTTTATGCAAAGAGGATGCGACATGGAGCTGCAAGGTCTCCCAGGGAGAGAGAAGAAACCTCCTTTTTAGGTTACAGAGGAGCAGAACTGTGGCAGGACCACCAGACCTGTACCAGGCGGAGGGTGGTATCTCCCGTCTTTGGAGGGATGGAAGTTGTTACAGTCCTGGGTGTAGACTAAGCAGAAGGAAAGACGCCTGCATAGCTGCAAGAACTAAAGGTAGTGAGCAGGCAGCTGGGAGCCCAGGGTTTGCCAGGATCCCTGTAGGGTGACTCTCGCTGCTCTAGGAACCAGCGCTGGGTCCCTGCCTGCCTTTGCGCCCACCTGTGGAGGGGCTCACGTCTGCGCTCTCTACCAAGAACGCTCTCAGAGACGTAAGCTGCCAACATAAGCTACATTTGTTTATTTTATCCTCCCTCTCTTTTTTCTAGTGAATGCCTTCTCTCACCCTCAGCCTTGCTCCCCACCACCACCACCACCTTTTTTTTTTGGTTTAAATTGTTTGACTTGCAAGCCCCATCCCTGGGGAGACTCCTGGGCAGAGATTCACCTGGCTGGAGCCAACTGGCAAACACAGTCTTTCGCAGACAAGACAGGAGGGCCGGTTGGTTTGAACAGCTTCACCTTCAGCCAACAGGAAAATAAAATCCTATTTTTGGAGAAGGATTCTGTTGGCATGAGGACCTGCCAGGATTCTTTGGAGCAGCAGCTGCCAGACTGCCTCCTTTACTCCATCAGGAAAAGTGTTTTAAACTGAATCAGATGCTGTGTACATACAACACACCCACCCACATATGCACACCTGAAAAGGCCTTGGGGGAGGCAAAGGACTCTGTGCATCTCACCAGCCTCTTTGCTTCCCTGGGGATAGCTGCTCCCAGGGTCAGAAAACGAGAAGTCGTGGCATCTGCTCTGATGGGAGCAATCCTTTGGCTGACAGTGGCAAAAAAGGGCAGGACGCTCTGTTCTAAGTGGAGGACAAAAGGCAGGGGAAATAGAGAGGGATGTAATGCCCTGATGCAGGAGGAACTGGTTCCAGTGTCTGTCCGGGTCTGGTTGTTCTCGGTAGGAGTCTCCTTGTGTCTGGTGCGTGAGAGGATGCCCTTTGCAGGGAGCATGGAGGAACAGGAATTGAGGTGCTATCGTAGGACCTGGAAGATACAGAGTTAATTACCCGTTCTGCTTTGGATTTCTCTGTGTTACCTGGGATAAATCAGTTTGTCTCTCTCTGCCTCAGTTCGCTCTCCAACAGTGGTGCCTCACTGTCCTCACTGAGTGCAGTGAGGACAACATCTGTACCGCTATAAAGCACCCTTTTTGGGGTGGAGAGGGCAATGCAGAAGCACCAGAGACACCTGGGTCTTGCTTAGCACATCCCCTTGTATGCTTTTTCTCCAGCTCTGCTTCAGCTTGCTCCTTTTGTTGAATTTCTCCCTCAGACAATGCGAAATCCATTCAGCTGAGCGTTTTTCTCCTCCTGTGTTTCCCAGCCGTGAGCTAGAGCCAAAAGTTTTGTCATACCTGACTTTAGCCGCTGCAGAGGAGCACCCCGCTGGCTCTTGGCCAGCAGAACGTGTTAGTCAAACATTTTCCTCACGGCTCTGCTGCCTTTAGCCATCTCTTCCTAGTCCTGGTCCTTCTCTGCGTGCCCCAGCCGTCCCCCAGAGCAGGCAGGTTGCATGGCTGGTTGTTTTTCACTGGAGTGTTTTTCTTTGCCATCCCGCATCTTGAGCATAATTTCCAAAGACCAGGCTTCCCAGAAAAACAGCTGCACCCTGAGAAACAGTGGAGTTTTCTGTACCAAGAAAAGCTCTGCACTTGCTTCGGGAAGGTCAGGAGACTAAATAGGTTAGGCTGTTTAATCCTTTTCACAAGCCTCCTGTAACGGGCTGCCAGTTGCAACCTGCCTGTCAGCCAGCACCGTATAACACGCTTCCTGCCCCACGTGCTCTTCCGCAGCTCGGGCTCCGCAGGGTTGTGGAGCAGGGCACAAGAGAGGAGGGACAGCGTGGCTTTCAGACACAACACGGACCAGGGTGGTGAAATAAATAGGATAACAAAGTCCTCTTGTCCTTCCTAGGCTGCTTGTTACAGTTGAATAGCGCTGGTTTTGGTCCCCTGGGACACCTCTGTCCTTCAGGAGCAAACAGGAGGGGAGAGGCTCTGGGGGAACAACTATTGCAGGCACGTGAGATCCAGTAAAATGGGGCACCATGGTGCCTGGATCTGTTACTGTAGTTTAAACTGCTGCTGCTTACCCAATGGCAAGAAAGTGCTTGCTTTTTTGGTAGACACTTAAAAGATTGATTAGCTGCTGGTGTGCATCGGACTGCTGTGAGAGGTCTCACAACACGGGTTGAGCTTTGGAGACTGTATGGACGTTGAAACACCCTCCTTTGTGCCGCAGCCGTGAGCCTTTTCTCATTTAATGGTCAAAAGGACCATTAATACTTGTGTCGCAGAGCTTGAGTGCTGGGCTAGGATGTCTGGGGTTGGTGGAATTGGTGCTGCTCTTACTGTTTGTCTCCTCCTCCGGAGTCGTTTTACAGCATTGGGCCAAAAAGTGCCAGAGGACCAACATTGCTCAGAGATCCGAGAGCCGAGGCTGGGAGGGCTGCTAGCAGCGGGAGAGCAGAATGCATATTAAGGGCCGAGCAGGTGGCAGCAAGGACAAGGCCTGCTGAGACCTGTCCTGGGCTGATGCCAGCCCATGCTGTTCTGGGGTTTCTTCTCCGTTTGCTGCCACCTTGACCCTTTCCCACCCCATCTCGAGGATCAGCAGAAGCCCCAGCTCCAGGACGGGGCCAGAGTGTGCTGTGAGCGGGCCAGACTTGGTCATCTCCTCCATGGAGCTGTGCTTGGGAGTCCTGGGTTTTATTGCCGACTGACAGTGTAGCGTTGGCCAAGGGCCCTCACCCCAGTCCCTCAGCTCTCTGCCTTTGAAATGGGAATAGTTTGCTTTTTGAAATACTTTGAGAACTAGTGGTAGAAAGTCTGTATAAAAGCGAGGTGTTTATTAATTCTGTTACCAAGTGCCTCACGTCTATGTCTTTGTCTTTAAGCGATGAGGTTAGTACTAGGAACCAAGGCATAAAGAGACTAGTGGGAAAATTATGAATTTAAATAGCTCTAAGTAGCTTTAAATAGCATCTGGACACTTTTGTTCTGGTAGAATAGTGCATTATTTATAACACTTTGGAAGAGGTTTAAGCCAAATTTAGAAAATGTTACTCTTATTCTGGAGCAAACATTCCTCTTGATGATGATATGCTGTTGTAGCTGTATTAATTAATTGTATTAGGTTAAGCAGTAAAACTTTCCCACATTGTCAAGACCTTAGTTTGATGGAAGACAGCCTGAGGGCCAGGCTGCTTAGTGGCATTCGCGGGTCACTTTGTGCCCAGCTGTATCGTCTGAGAAAGGGAGGATGCAGCAAGGGGAGTGCTGAGGGCTGTGACTGAAAGCTGCAGCAGCATAAGTACAGTATCAGTCTATGTACATTCATATTTTCCTTGGCACGTTATATGACTGTAAACAGCAAGATAGTCCAAGGCAGTTTTTTTCTTCTTGCCTGAGCAGTGAATTTTCCTTACACATCTCTGTTCTGATCTTATTGATTCTGCATGTAGCAGAGGGATTTTTCCTTTTTTTCATTAAAGTTGTTTTCTCCCCCACTCTTTTATTATTTTTGACGCCTTTGTCTCTGGATGGCAGAAGGCTGATTCTAGTGGCTGCTTACCACAGCTTCTTGGCTTGCGCACATCCTTGAAGGATGTAGTGCCCAGCTAGAAAAGCAGACAACTTTCCCATTTGCAGCAATGCCTGTAAAAAAGGAGAATTAAATCCAAGCAAGCAGGTGATAACTTGCATCCGTTCATGAGCCTGTGCTGAACACTGCCAAGAATTGGTGCAGAGGAGGTGAAATCCTGGCTCTGAAGTCAGTGGTAAAATTGAAGTTACCTTAAAGAGGTCCCCCACATTTCGCCTTGGGTGCGACCAGATATCTTTTTGCCCAGTTGTGTTGAGCAGGAGTTGTGAGCCCTCAAAGCTCAAGAGAGGTCTTGGATGACATCTTTGACTGCAGAGCTTCCCAGCACAGGTTTCCTGTTGTGGCCACTGTGACCATTTCACTTGTCAGTGTTGCTGATGGGTTCGCAGATGGCATGTTGTTGGCTGTCATATTTTATTTTCCTCAGGTTTGGTTTTCCAAAGGAACCAGTATTCATAGCATTCAGTGGAGCGGACAGAAAGGGAGAAAGCATCCATGTGGCTCAGCAAAGATTGTCCCCTTCCACATCCGCCCTTCTCTCAAGCTGTTACGTAGCCCGGGAACATAGTTCTGTTGCCCTTTGCATCTCATGCTCTGGTGGAGCCAAGGAAGGGTGTAAGGCAAATTTATCATGACTCCTAGTCTGTGTCAAAAGTAGCATGTGCACTAGCAGTTGCAGCTTGCTGGTGTGTTTCTGGAGTGTACCTTCTGGTTTAGCCTCATCTTAAGGAATACTGCTCACGCTCCATAGCTGCTTTGCCACAAACCAAAGAACAGAGAGGAGGAGTGAGAGGAGCTTTGCTGCACAAGGACTATCCTGCTCTGAACTGAAGCACACAGGGATACACTCTGGCTAGGAAGCCTTTTGTGTGCAAGCAAATTTCTTAGTTTTCCATCCTGATGCCCACAGTCACAATAGTGTGCAAAATAAAGGAGGATTTTAGCCTTGGCCAAATTAAGGAAGTCTAGGAGTCAGAGCCTGGGATTAGGCTCTGCATATGCTCTATCCATGGAGAGCTCCTCTAGCAGATGATGATTTTCCTTCTGGCTCAGAATCAAAGGAGGTGGATACTGCTTTGTGTTTTATCTCGCCCTTTTTTAAGGAATGTGCAAGAAAAAAGTGGAGAAGAGCAGAGCTCTTAGCTCAGTCCCAGAGCATCCCCAGAGCACTATCTTCTGCAGGAGTTCAGAGTATCCCTGAGGCTGCTATTATTTGATCTGGTCCCTAATAACTCTCTGCAGCCTGCTCCCTGCCAGCCCTTTGCTTGAATGGAGTCCAATCTCAGGAGAAAATTGAGTCCAACCCATCTTAAACTCAACTGCTTCCTTCTTGAAAACATAGGTGTGGTGACTAATGGGGTTTACTAACCACAGAGGTTGTGTACCCCTGTGCTGTGCTCTTATTGAGGGAAATAGACCAAGACAGGAGGAGGAAAAGCAAGCTGGTGTATCATATATTTGCATGTAGAGAATTGGGAGGCTTAGGAGAGCACAGGATCAGTCTAAGAGTGATAGGAAGTATCACACCGTTGTGTGTCTCAGCACTTCCACCCCCTTTTTCATAATTGTTTGATGTCTTTCAAATTTGTGTCAGATAAAATACAATGCAGAACTCTTTTGTGGTCACTTTTCATGTAGTAAACATAGCCTTTTGCAACTCTAGGGTGTGGGCTATAACGAGCTTGGAACCATTTACTCCTTGGCAAGCTGCAAGGTTTATGAATGCATTGGAGGAAATTTTCTCAGCATCTTTGTTCAGCTTCTTTAAGCATCTGCATGGGCTCCAGAAGCACAAGCTAGTCAGCTATCATAAGAGAAGGGAGTATAGTTAAAACAATTGTGTTAGTGGATAGGATGAGATAATGCAGGAATTGCCATCCATTGACAACCTATTGCTGGGAACAGTCACTGTGGCAAGGTTTATGAATTCTTCTGGAGCATACGGGATTTCGGATTGACTATTACAGAAGTATTGTGTTTATCAGTAGGATGTTTCTTCCTAAAAGGGGATAGGAAGCATTATATCTGTAAGCACACAGTTTGATCTTCCAAATGTGAGATTTTTTTCTTACTCCATCCCTCAACATAGCACCCTTTCATTCCCTTTACCAGGAAGAATTCACTTGTTACATGGTTGGTCTAAAACAGTGCTCAAAGGGGCTGCAGGACAGACATTTTAGGGACCTGACCTTGCAAGGTGCTGTATGTCTTCCCAGTCTTCAAGATTCCCCTTCTCATTCTCCTTTGTGCTGTGTTGACCTCGAGGAGCAGCTCTCAGGCAGCCTTCCTCTGAGGCTCACCTTGTGCTGGCACTCTGTTTGGGGTAAACAACATCCTCAAGAGTCATCATGAGGACTTTCCTCTGCTTGTCACTCCCCAGGGATTACTTTTAACCCTCTCTCCCCAGAATTGCCCGCCTGTCCAGGGTGCCGGCGTGAGCAAGAGGAGGCCAAGAGCAGGTTTTGCAGCACTTTCTGCATGACTTTGCCTGGAAGGCAGTAGCCAACCTGGAAATGATTCCAGATACAAGCACTGAATAGGAGCAGTCAGGATATGTGGCTAGCTTCGAGGCAAACAGGCTCAGAGGTTAAATTTCCATCTCTAAGTGGAGAGAGACAGAAATCTCCCCTATGCCAGGGCAGGTCAATCAAACCCTGCTTGGATCTAATTGATGTTAACCACAAGTCACTGAATTCTTTTCCTACACTTGAAAGTCACTCAAGTGCAGAACTGCTTCCTGCCTCTGCAAACAGCAGTTCCCACCATTCTGGTCTGACCATCCTCTCTGACCCTCTCTTCTTCCCATCTGTAATGGCAGGGGGGCACCCGCCCCAGCCAGAAGAGGAGTGATTTTGGGGAGCCTCCTCTGAGTTCACAACCATTCAGGCCTCACTGCAAACTGCACCCATTTATTTTTACTATTTTATGGTGTTCTTCAACGTTCGTACCTTTGCAGGATACCACTGCTACCACTTTATACAGATGGCTTTACTGAGAAATGTTCTCTTGTAGCTCTGTGAGCATCCAGGTGATCTGATGAGCAACCTCTTCTGGATAGCACTGTCAGCATGTGAGCTCCAGTCGTGTTGGCTTATCTTATCTTTTCACTTGTAAGCTAGGCAACACAACCTTCAGGACTGCATATTTCTTGTTAGACATACTGATGTACTTAGGCGAAGCAGAAGGAGGGCAGAAGCACTGATTTCCAGCTCTTCCCTCTGCTATGCACACTCATTGTCTTTCTGCATGGAGCTACAAAAGCCTTGCCTGCTGTGTGGGATGGGCCTGGGGCTGAAAAATTGCGTTAACGAAAGGCACAGCTGATCAAGGGCCGGGTGCAGCGAGAAAGACAAGGTTTGGACAAGTCAGGTTCAGCAGTCTCGGCAACGAGTGCTTTTTGTAGCATGGCCAAGAAAAAGGCCTTCCTGTTTCCTCGCTCGTTCTTCTTCTCCAGGCTCCTGCTAGTTAGTGTGCAGCTCATGGCTGAGCCTTGTACTTGCCTGGTTACCCCTCACAGGCTGCAGGAGAGAGGACTGAATCAGAGCTCCCAGCCGTGCAGAGCTTTTCCCTGAGGGGATGTGCTGGTGGAGTGGGGGTGGTTTGGATGAGGACTAGCAGGCTAGTTGGTCCCAGACTTCCTTGTGACCCAGTGTCTACCAAAATGTTGCAGTGAATGCAAGGGGAGTAGTTTTTAAGCTGTCTGGTTTTATACCAGGATACATCAATAACTAATACTTCTGTTTGCCTCCTCTCCTCAGGGTTTTCCTGGTGATTTTGGAGAACGAGGGCCTCCAGGCATCGATGGGAACCCAGTAAGTTGGCAGCTTTTCCCCTTCTCTTTTCATGTTTTGTTAGATGCCACACTGTGCTGCGTCATGTTGGTTAGAGGTGAAAGAAGCTCTTAAAAGTCTGGTGGCAGCCGTTAGCATTTTGTTGTTGTCCCTCCTAAAAAACAAATGTGCACCTCTGCCCTGCTTGTGCCTGCTGCTAATGCCTGCATTTGACTCAACATCCAGTAGCTCTCAGGTCATCATGTTGCCATCTGCTTTCTGTTTCCCTTTATCTTTTTTCTTGCACTGTGGTCTTGCTAGATGCTTTCTCATCCTGGCAATACAATTTTAAGAAATGAGAGAAGGGAGGGATGTTGCTCCTGATGAGCAGGCCATGTTTGGAGCATGTCATCCGTACCACAGGGCCTGGTGCAAAGCCCACGACAGACACAGGAATCACTCTGACTCTAGTTAGCTCTGTATGAAACTTTTTGTGAAAATAGCAGGGAAACAGCGTTCACAGACAGAAGGACATGCCATCCTATGCCAGCATAGAGGGCTACCTCAGTGCATGTCCTAACTCAGGTTTTCATCTGACCCCTGCTGATTCTTTAAGAATGGGATGTGTCTCCTAGGAATTGGGTCAGGATGGTCCCAGAAACCTCCTAAGAAGCTGGGTGCTGAGAAGATTTATTTTGCTCTGCTCTTGTAGTGATTAATACCAAAGAGTTGTACGCGTGCTGTGTTTTCTGCTGCTCACAAAACATGCCCTAGTGGATTGCGAAAGTTCTCAGATGTATTTATTCAAAATGATTTTCTAAATGGTTTTGTCAGTTTTCCCTCAATTAGCAGATGAGCAGCTCCTGACTCATCTTTGAAATTCATGCTGCGTTGGTTGTTTAACACATAATCACAGTGGTGTTCCTGGTGTTTTGTGGAATGATTTGTGTGAAGTAACCCACTCCCACATGTGTCTTTAAGTTCCCATTCATCATATACTCAACATGAAAGTCACTTTCCACAAGCAGCTCTAATCAGCAACTCTGATCAGCTCAGCTATACTGCAGCCTTCATGGGAATTCAGCACAAGAGTCATGAAAGCAGTGAACTGAAAGCATTAGATTCCCAAGGAATGCTTCTGCAGGAGTTTTCCCATCTTGCAGCCAACTTAAGCTGCAGGTCAGAGTGGAACTAGCAGTCCTAAAGAAGAAGACTTTCTAGACTGTATTACTGTTTCCTCACGCCAGCCAGCCCACCAGGAAGAGCAGGAATTCTGGGGGTCACAAAGACTTCTTTTTCCACATAACTTGTTTTGTTTTCTTTTAAACTTGCAAGATATCTATGTCCCATTCAGAAGATGTGCTTAATGTTAACTGAATGCCAGTTCCCACAGCATCGGAGAGAAGCAAATGTCCTTTCCTTTAATTCATCCGGAAGGATTGCTCTTCTTTCATCTTATCAACGGATTTTAAATATTAATGTGCCTTGGAGATTGTAGAATGAAAACAGACTGTTTCGGCTGACTTAAAGGGAGGTTCACAGGGTCACAAGTGGAGTCACAGACGCAGAAAAATGCCAGAAAGTCTGTTTGTGGAACACACAAGTATGCCGAGTTTGGTAGGTGGAGTATGCAGCGAAACTGTAGGCAGGCGGGCAGGCTGCCACAGGTCCTGAACTGCCCCTTCCTCTGCGTGATCCACCGAGCGTGTGCGCTGCCGCTGCCTTTGCCAT
The DNA here is from genome assembly GCF_036370855.1 of Dromaius novaehollandiae. NCBI lineage: Eukaryota > Metazoa > Chordata > Aves > Casuariiformes > Dromaiidae > Dromaius > Dromaius novaehollandiae. Next base: position 7,225,587 of record NC_088117.1, read on the forward strand.
GCACGGGGACGGCTGAGCCCGACTGTCTCTGATCTTCTTTCCATCCCTTCCAGACAGAGGAAAGACTCATGCAACCACAGGGGTGTTTTTCGCTCTTACCAGCTTGCTGAGAACTGTCGAGCCATCACATTCCATATCCCCTGTTCCCAGAGAGCTTCAGCCACTCCAATTAGTCCCTTAATCACAGGAATTAGACATGGGAAGGGACGGTTGATTCATCTCCTTGTCTCTTGTCCCAGTGCCAGATTCATGCACAGCAGAGGATGGAGCCTCATTTCACTTGGATATCAGGGATCAGGCTATCATTACTGACAGCCAAGAAGGGGCACCTGTGAACCCGCCGTTTCCCAGGCCAGGGAATGGCTTGAATGAGCAACTAGTCCTCTGTCCCTCTCCTAGAGGAATCCACTTGCTCTTCTTCCCAAGAGGAAAACCTGACAGTGAGTTTGCATTAGACACGAAGCCGTGCATATCCACACTGGCCCTTTCTCTTGAGGAATACCTACATGACGTAACGCAGAAATGTAGCCAGTTCCGTCTGTAACTGTGTGGGACCAAGAGCAACCATCTGCCCAGTCTTTATCCCACCCACCCTCAGAGCCTGCAGAGCTTGCCAGGAAAGCCAACTCCTGAGCTAGACATTCCTGAGGGTGTTCCCCCTCCTTGCTGAACCTAGCAATGCCAGGCCTGGACTGAATGTTTGAAGCTGACCTTATCACAGCAGCTTGGAGGACACAGAAATCTCACCCATGAGGAACAATTGCTCCACAGATGTCCTAAATATGCAGGAAAGGAACTGGCCATGAAAAAGTAATTTTAGGCCGGTTGAGATTATGAAATGCTCTTTGTGTGCGCTTGCCCAATAGTCCTTTACTCCACTTCCCATAAAATAAACACACATAACCCTTTGCCCAAGAAGGCCAAGCACATTTAGTCACGTTGCATCCTCCTCTCTTTCATTCTTTCACTAGGCAAATCTTTCCATAAAAGGGGAGCTTTATTGCACTGAAGGGGACTCCACCAGATGTGCGCCATAAACTGAGTCAGTGTGTCAAAGAAAGTAGCCAGCATGATCTAGAGCAGGGAATGGCTTGTCTGAGCCAACAGGAAGTTTATTATTTTCAATGCACTTGTTTTGAGAGGCCCTGTTAGAGATGGAGGTGACTAAGTTCTGTGTTTGAGAGCAGGTCTTTGCCTTGACAAGCAAACCAGCTCTCAAGGCAACAAGGGAGCGGGTGATCTGCTGAGGAAGACAAAGGGCCTGACCAAGTGTCACGTGGGGATTAGGTAAAAGTGCTAAAGTAAAAAAAAAGTAAAAAACAAAAAAAGCGCTAAAGTACTTGGAGGCCTGGACGGGTGACTCGTATGGGTCTGAGGCAGCTTCCCTGCTGCACTTCACCTGGAAATGCCATCAGGCACCTGCCTGCACTACTGACACCTGCATTTCTTGGGAAATTTGGCACAGAGGGAGCTTGTGGCGGAGCTGGGAACTCAAGCCAGCTCCCTTGAGCCCCAGCCCAGTGCCTTGACCACAAACCCCATTAGCTGTCTGTCTCTTAAAATGGTGAGCTCCGAGCCGCTTTTGGAAAGCCTCTAAAAGGAGCTGGCTCTTTCCAAAGTTCCCTGCTCAAGAGCTGACTGGAAGAGATGGCAAATGGGCACGGAGTGGGGAGGAAGTCTTTACAGTTTATCCCCTGCCTTTTACAGTGTGGTGAAAAATGATTTGTCTTGCAAGCAGTTGGCGAGCTCCCTGCAGAGAGCTCCCCGCTCCAGAGAGAGAGAGGTGCTGGGCCATTGCCCCATGGACAAGCTGCAGCTGCTGCAGTCCAAAGGCTAGGGTGTTTTTTTGTAAATGAAAGAAATGGCTAGTTTATGGTTTGGGCTACTGGACAGTGCCCTGGTGGATGAGGCAGAGTGGAGAAGGAGGTAGGTCTGGGGAGCCAGCTTCTTTCCTAGTGTGCCTGTGCAGAAGCAGGTAGGGGGTATGTGCAGAGCAGCTGTGCTGGGCACGGTCCTTTCCCTTGCAGCCCACAGACTCAGAGACGCATCACAGGATGCATGGTTGCTAGTTCTGTACTGAAACCACCTCTCCTCTGCTCTTAGATACACAGGGAGCATCCCTGAGTCACGGCCTCAGAGCTCCCTGTGTGCCGAGCACCCTTCCAGGTCCCATCAGCCAGCACTGGAAGCCAGCATCCCCTCTCCCCAAATTACACAGTTCAGTTTTCATCCAAGTCCAGCTTTTATTTTTATTCCTTCTTAAGTACTCCCCCAAAACTTGCCTTCCCCAATGTAAAGCAGCAGCGTGCCTCTCCTTCCCACCTTAGCTTTGCTGTCGCAGTCCCCCTCCCCGCCGCTTGTCCCTCTCCATCGCACCCACCGCCCTCTCTCTCCCCGCGCCTTCCTCTCACCTGGGGCAGGCTCCCTCCGCCTGCCTCCCTCTGCTTGTCCCCCCACACACGCAGTGAAATGCTGCTTTTACGCAGCCTGCTCCTGGGAGGGGAAGTCAGTCCTGCAAATAAGTGCAGAACAAGAAGTAGCCTTGTGTCTGGAAGGGCTGCCCTCCTCCCGGAGCACGCGCTCGGAGATGGGAGCTCTGGATCGCTTGGGCTACGGGAAGGGACTGTGGGGGGGACGGAAGGGGGAGGGACAGGCTTTTCCCTTCCCTCAAGCCTTGAAACACTGAGCTGCCTTTCAGCCTCTGTTTGTCTACAAAGAGTCTGTAACCGTAACCGTGTCGGTCTGTCTTTCCTTTTAGGGAGAACTGGGAGCCCCAGGTCCTCCTGGAGTCCTTGGACTCATTGTAAGTACAAAAACAAATGGAGATGTGGCTTCTCGGGGCTTTAACCCTTTCAGTGTGCATAACTGCGTGCAGATTTTATCCTTCCCGTGGCAGTGCAGAGAATACGATGACTCCGTCTGTGTGGAGCAGGGTGGCTAAAGGCACAACTTCTGGGGGAGAGAGGAGGTTGCCTGATGGACTGGGAGGTGAAGGAGGGCGAACCCTACTTAAGCAAAAGCAAATAGATGAAGGATTTACTGTCAGTGCCCCTTTTCTTAGGTAACTGGCCCTTTTGATAACATTTGCCAGGGTATTTTTTCAAAGATGCAGTGTTTCTTCCACACCAGGACCTTCTAAAAAATAAGTCCCTGTAAGCAGTAACCTGAGGATGCACAGTTCTTGCTCACTGGAAGCACCATGTGCAGGAGCAGTTTGTCCTCTGGGTATATAGGAATTTTTACATACACTCTCCCCATCCCATCACTAATCCAGGTAATTACGTACACAGCCAAATTCCACCTTTCGTTCTGCTCTTCATTCCACCCTGCCTCAGCAGCACGTAAATGGCTGTAAGGATGGGTGGCAACTCATCCCCAGGCAGTTGTGCTGTGGGTTAGTGAATGCCCAGCTGAACTTATTCTCATTTATTTTAGCACGCAGTACTTGTTTCAAGTTATTTCCTTCCGTGCACAAGAAGTAGGATCTATTGGTACTAAAGCATTCTTTCAAAATCATTCCTCTTCACTTATGATAATCTACAAAAACTTGACTTGCAGTGAATGGTTGAAACCCATCTTCTTTTGCCTTTTCATAATTTAAATCACAGGGTCATATATGTCAGCTGATATCAAGGCCTCTATGGTACTAGGCACTGCACAAACACCCAGGAAGCTTAGACTCTATTGAGGAAAAACAGAGAACATGATGGAATAAGCGTACCCATCTTGCGGGTGGGGGATTGGGACAAAGGTGGCTTACGGCCACAGAAGCAGTCTGTCATGGAGTCAGGAATTGGATCTCTATTTCCCCTTTTTATTGGAGATGAAAATAAGCTACTGTAGCTATAGTAGCAGAAAGGATGTCCTCCTAGCAAAGAGCCGTGAGAGAAAGATTGCCGTTTAAAAGAATATAATTGAAGGTATTGTCCAAATCAGATCATGTTAATCCCAGCTTTTAGGAAGACTTAGCTTAACCTGGTTGCTGTTGTCTTACTGATATTTGTTAGGTCTGTAAATGTTACTAGGGTGCTTTCCAGCAATGATGGAGTTAGAGGCTGCCTATCTTTCCTTCCTAGCTGGACTAGTCAGTGCAATGCCATCAAGTGCTTGGGGTAGATCACAGAGGCTAGAAAGGACAGATTTTGCCTGAGGCTGATTTGAAATGGTGATAACACCACATGGAAATAGTGCGGTTTCTATCCTGCCTTTGAGATTGTTATATTTTTGTCTCATATTGGCTGCAGCAACCCAGATGGCACCAAATTCTGAAGTGTAATCAAATTGCTTTTTTCTTGACTGGTCCCAAGACCTAGCATTGCTTGACTTATGCCAGGAGTCAGGTCCGTCACCAGTTATCTAAAGTCTGTTGCGTCTCTGTCTTGATTCGTTGTTATTTTGGTTTCTAGTGACAGCCCAAGTACTAATGCTTTTGTTGAGTAGTTCTCCTTTTGCTGCTCTCGTCTGTCTTAAACTTTGAGTCTTTCTCTTCCCTCCCTTTCCAGACGAAGAAATCATCAATTCTGTTGTGAGCTTCTTCTAGCTTCTAGGGCAGAAGGTCAATTGTTTGCAGTGCTGGTTTTCAGAGGTCACTTGCTGCAGTGGTACTATACAGCTCGCTGCTGTCTTTCCCAGTTAGTCTATTGGTACCAGCCTAAGCGCATAAAAAGTTGGGGCAATGCAACAGCCTTAGGCTCTCTTAGAACCTCTTCCCTCCTTAGGCCTGTCTTAGATGTATTCCTTGAGGATTATCTCCTTCAAGACCAGCAGCTTAAGAACGAGAGGTCTTTTCTCCCTAGACATCAAACTTATGCATTCACTTTAAAGAAAGATGGAATTTTCTCCATAGGAATTTCCCCTTCCCCCAAGAAAAGTCACAGTATTTGAAAAGCAGAGTTTGTATTTGTTTTTTCACCTCTCCTTATCTTCGACGTGAGCTTTTGGGCTCTGTGTGCGCTCTGAGGCCTTGTCATCACTCCCTCCTCACTCTCTGTGAGGATCTCTTGCTTGCTTGCTTTGTCCAGGGGACTCAAACTGAGTCTGATCCTGTGCCCAGGGGAATACATGGCTCCTGAATCCAGGACGCTGAAGCATCTCTAGCGAGACCTATCTAAGAGCAACCTCCTCCTTCCTCCCATCCCCGTGAGGAGGGATCAAATCCATCCTGCCTTCTCCTCTCTCCGCATCAGGGGACAGTGCCAGCCTCCTTCGCCAGTGCTAGGGGCACCGGGCTCCCACTGGAGGGCACGGAGACGGCAGCCCGTGTGTTTGCTCCGGGCTGGCCCCCGTTCAGCCACTTCCTTCCTCCACAGCTACAGCCGCCCCCGGGGACCGGCCTGGCTTGCCGGCTGCCTCCCTGCGCCCTGCAGGTGTTTGGGCTCGCTGTGTAAAAGAGGCTGAAGAGCAGAATTAGATGTAACTAAAGCCTCTTGCTCTCCTAATTAGCTGTGTGGGCAAAGCTTTAAGTAAACGCGTTTCTACAAGAAGCCTTTATGCTGGGAGGTATGAAAAGGGCATCTGTTAATGCAGCCGCAGCTCAGCGCGCACGGTGTGGCTGCAGCCACGTGACTGCCTGCTAGAGAGGTATTCGTTCAGCAAAGCTCTCCCTGTTTATTTACACGTTACAGGCAAGGTTGGTGCACCATATCACTAACTCCCTTCATGGGGAGAAAGCAATCAAAGCCTGTTTAAATGTAGTCCATTGAAGGCTTTCTTTTATATATGCATATGCAGGCACAGAGAAAACACAAACTCTGATGTCCTTCTGTGTTGCAGTTTTTCATACAAGTCCTGATACATCATGCCGTGCTGCCTTCTCTCTGCAGCAAATGGTCAAGCTGCAGAGGCATCCCTGTTTCTCCTCTTTTCTGCCCATCAGTATTAGATATCAGAGCTGGGTTACAACTCAGATACCTGGAGTGTTGCCTCCTTTGCTGTTGGGATCTGTCCTTTTTTTTTCTTAATGCACCCTCAAACTCTCTCCTGTGAACTAGGGAATACCATGGTGAATTCTTTGAGGAGATGAGCAACTTCAGTAAGAGTAAATGCACTCTAGGATTGTCTTAAGCTGGATCAATAGTTTAATTTTGCAAAGAGTGGAAGAGGGGCATTTATCTATTCAAAAGTTAGAACATATAAGAAAGATCAGACTTTGCAGGTGATTTCTGAATCAATATGCCATTATTTTGCCATCAGTTTACTAGCTGAATTCCTTTTCTGCTTTTTAAGTTGACCCAAGCTCCTTGTTTTGGAGTCTGACTGTACTCCCCCAATGCCTGTAGATCTCTGCTGGAGCAGGACCAGGATGCTCATACATTCCTGTGGCATTGCACACTTTGAACAGTTGTCATAGCTGTGCATGGGCACAGCAGCACCGCAGGGCTGGGTGAGCCGATTGCTGGGGACGATGTCCCTGGTAGCTCGTCGCAAAGCACTTTTGGAGACTCTTCTTTGCAGTGAGAACAGGATGTGAATAGAAGCAGCTCTTCTTCCCTCACATGCCTGTGAGCATACGCTCTGTGCCTTTTTACTTGGAAGCTGTTTACAGATTAAAAACGTCTTGACTAGTGCCAGGTTTGAAGCCAGTAGTACAGCTCCTGTTAACTGAGGGATACTGAGGGATCTGATAGGAGAGGAATTTCATACCGCATATGGGTATCTGTTAGTTTTGCACCTAATGACTAGTGATTTTCTTTCTCTTACTAGGGTGACATGGGCTCTGTTGGACCTATAGGCTATCCAGGACCAAAAGGCTTAAAGGTGAGAGAATAACTGAGCCCTGCGAGCTCTTTTCTGTCCCCAGCAGGACTGAAGACTGTTCTGTTCCTTGCTTGGGTGACAGCAGCTGTCAGAGGGAAAGAATGGGCAGCAATCGCATTTGTCCACTGACCCAGGCACAGGACTGTTGAATGCAACATCCCACTGGTGGTCTGCAGTAGGTATGAGTTACTGGAGAACGCCAGAGGTATTTTTCCCTGTGCCATTCCAGACCCCAAAGGGCATTTGAAGAACATGCAATGGAGTGTGCTTTGGGAGAGATCTGGCCTCTGGCCTCAGGGCTGTGCCAGGGGGATGTGGGTGCTGTGGGTTTCAGTTGCCAGCCCCATCAGTGATATCAGTATCATGGACCTGAAGCAAGTCTTCAGGATGGCTTAGTCTCACTCTGGACTTCCTTTTGTTTCAGGGGCTGATGGGAAACCCTGGAGAACATGGACTGAAAGGTGATAAGGTGATCTGAATACTCCCTTATTGCACTGTGTTTTAATTTTGCATGTGAAATCCCCTTCCTAGCTTCTCTTTCTTATTCAGCATCATGTTACTGGTTCCACTCTGGCTGTCTCTCTGCTCCCATCCTTCCACCCTCCCTTGTTTCTTGACACTTCTGTTTTGATTTTTCTTCTTTTATGGTGTCTACCCCCACCCCCTTTTCCACGGAGCTCCAGCATAGGTCTGTTATGCTCAGCTCCTCTTTGGCGCTTCTGTCTCTCACCAGTGATGACAGTGTGCTGTAGGATTAACGGGTGTTACACTGTGCTTTTATGTTTTTATACTGGTTACATGGTGGGAAGGGGAGGACAATGAAGATTTAACAACACTGACAGTTTGCATTAATGCATTTGGGGGAAACACATGATATGACAAAGAAGTACAGCCCACCAGATCAGAAAAAACATCTGGATCCCTGGAAAAACATTCTGTTTTAGGTACCTTTGCTCCCGTGTGAAGGGCTCACCTCAGTTCATCATCTTGCCAAGAGGAAATTGCCTTATGCTGAACTGATATGAAAAAATAAAGGGGAATTGATTGCAACGATTTAGTGCTGCTGGCACAAAAACACCCAGCTTGAGCTAAATCAGCATGAATCTGCACGTATAAATGTCTCACTGTCATAAGAAACATCTTCCTAGAGATATTCACTTGTAGGATTTATTTAGCCTGAAAGAGTGAGGGGTGCAATCATTTATTGTTGGCTCTGATTGCTCAGGAGGGCAAAGCAAAGTGACCATTAATTGTTTTCTCCCTCCATGTGATGTTGCATTCTCTCATTAGATGTTTGCTTTTAAAGAATGATATAGCTGCACGTGGAGGAAGTAGTGTCAAGCCAGTTATTTCTCATCTCCGTACGTTATTAGCAGCTCTTTGCCAGTGCTCCGGTGTCTGCAGCTTCCATTTCTCCCCTCTACTGCATTTTCAGTTTTGTTGAGAGGAAGGACAGGGTATGTTTAAGAGAATGGTGACTTAACTGCAAAATTATCCATCCCCCACAAAAGTCCCATGCTCAGTCTTGCAGCCGCTCTCCAAGGGTGCAGGAACACTTTAGCTCCCTCCGTGCCTACCTCTCCCACTGCATTCTCCTTGGACAGGACAGACTCCCTCGCTAGCTTTCTCTACAGCCCTTTCCTGATCCAAGACTGATAAACCATTCCTCTTGCTCGAGCCTCCTCTGTCCCTAATGCGTTGACTTCCTATTTGTATATCCTGTGGTGCTATCAAACACTCAGATGAGACCAGTGATGATATTGCAGCCAGAGAGAGCTTCCAGACAGCTTGTGTGTATCCTTTCCAGCAATCTAACAGCCAAAGGGCTGGGAAACACAGGATGGAGGAAAATCAGACCTACTTAGACGTTGACAGCCACAACTGTCACCTGCTTAGGTGAATGCACGCAGCTGGCACTGCAGTGAGGACAGCTTTTAGCCAAAGCATCCGAGTGTGCTGCACTTGTTTGCATGAGTATAGACAAGGTTTATCAGCTCTGCCTACATTAGGCAGAGGATTTGGCCTGGTATAGCTTTGTGGATTTTTTTCAGTTACTTGGTTTTCTGATTTTTGGTCTTGCTGTAGAGCTAATTGGCCCAGTTTATAATAGGTCCCTTCTCCTACTGATCAAAAGGCTGTTCCATTCATTTACTCCCATGTTTCTTTAGTGAATTGCACCTTTCAGCCTCTTTAGTTTTTCTTACTCTATTTGGGCATCATGAGCAAAACCACTCATCCCCTCTTACAGCTTGTTTACATTTGTTTTACTGTTTATGCTCTGATAATACTGAGAAATTTAAATGATACCTGGTCTTGCTGCATATGCTTGGTTGGTAGCAAGGGAAAGGCTCTGCCTTCAAAGAGCATGTGGTCAAAATGCACATGGGGTAGGAGGAAGGGAGGATTTTGGCCCTTCGTGTTATGTGAGGGCCACTGAGCCACAGAGGTGACTCAGGAGGAGGATGCTGGAGGTGGGAAGTACACCCTGGCTTCGCTGGCCCTGTCTTTGCTTGAATCATCTTTCCTCTTGCCTTCTGCCTCATCTCAATGAAAATGTTTTCCATCTCAGCCTTTAGTAAGAAGTTGTATCATAAATCTTTCTTTGCCCGCCTTGTTTTTGCCACATGCTCTTTTGGTCTTAGAAATATCTGACCTAAGGAAGTGACTAATGCAGGAAAATAGGGCAGGATCTCTGCGCTCACTTAGTGCCCTGCAGGGCCTGGTCACAGGAAGAACCTGAGAAGAGGGACTGACTTGGATGGGAGGCTCCATTCTGTGATCACTCATCAGTCACGTCACTGTTCATTTCTGCTGCTGTGCTGTTTTTAGGCAATAATACTTGATATAAAGGCTTTTTCTGGTTGGTTACTGTTCTTTTCCTGTCCATTAGGTTTTGACTCCGTTATAACCTTCCATCATCATCTTCAGTCAAAACTATCTTTCTGCTATGACCAGAAACATAAGCAACCTCTCTGAACCTTGTATTTATTCTCTGTGTCTGTTGGTCTGAAAGTTTGCCTTCTGCCATTCTTGAAACATTGCCAGACTGTGATTGTGTGCAGTCTGCCTCTGCAAAGATCCTTATTCATACTCATACCTCGGTTGCCTCCCAAGTAACACAGTGCTCCTCTCAGCTGGCGTTGGGGATGCTATTACCAGGGTGAACTTAGCAGACCGGTTAGAGATGACAACCCAGCCACCAGAAGCCTTTTCCCCGCACATCAGCGTGTTTTGGCTCAAACACACCCCTCTCTCTGTACCATGTTGAGAATACGAGCTCCCTGAGTTCCCTTAGAAAAGCACGCTATTTCCTCCGGGCTTCCACGCTGGTGCTTCTTTCCTACAATGCATTCACTAGGGATGTTACATGCCCTACCATATAGAGCAGGTACCCATACAGTAGAAAGCGGTGTTAGACTCTGGAAATCTTATTTACAGTCCTGCTTGTGAAATGGGGTCAGAAAACAGTTAAAAATGCATGATTTTCTATAGGTGTTGATAAACCAGCTGCCTAAGCTTCTTTTCTGAGACTTTAACTGGGCTCCCCAAATTGCTAGTCCCTCTCTGAAAGACCTGAGCGTAAGCCAAGTGTATTGGATGTGCAACGGGAATGAATCCAGTTACCAGCAAGTACAGACAGTGCCCAGGCTCAGTCAGAGGCAGCTGTCAGCCTTACACAACATGTCCACTCCAGCAGCAAATCAGTGCCTTAAACCAGAGAGTCCTGGACTACTGAAGGCTGAATCTTGTATGAAGATTCAGATGGATTCTCTGGAAAGCAGTTTCTAAGAAAGCCATTTAGAAACAGAGGCTTTTCTCAAAGGGAAGCAATGGATTATTGCAGAAGTCTCCCATTACAAGGCCAGAGGAGAGGGGGATGACTGTACCAGCTCTCCCCTCTTCTGCTCCACCCCAATTTTCAGGAAGCTGGTGAATGTGGAGTTAAACTTCACATTAAAAAAAAAAAAAGCCTCAGACATTTGGCAGCATCCGAAGTGCTGGATCAGCAGGGGTGGAGAGCAGCAAACCTCGCTGCTCTGTGCTGACAGTAATCAGTAACCTTTTGTAATTAGTAACTCAAGGCAGCCTCAGTGGACCTAACCCATTTCATCTGCCGCCGCTTGCTGACTAGCTCAGGTTTGAGGGGCAATAGGGCTTTGGAGTGTCCCACATCCTGCCCAGCAAGGGAGAGACTCTCCCCTCCCGTCACAGTCTGCAGAACTTGAACTCTTCTGTGCACCCACGTGGTTGCCTGTGCTTTGCCGTGTTACTTCTCTGGCATTGCCAGGCAGAGTTGAGGGAGCATCTGTAGGTGCCAACAGCACAGGCTACCTGGAGCACAAGCCATGCCGTTCACGGCTGGCCTGCCCTCTCTGCTCGGGGTTGCTGTTCATGGTGGCTTTCTGAGGATGTTTTGATGAAGATTTAATTGCAAGTGTGCAATGTCATGCTAAACCTGTCTCTTTAGGTTGCAGTCCAAATGTGCGGCCTTGTGCGTCTTTGTCGTCTTGTAGCTGAGGAAAACTCCCTTCATCCAAAAGTTGTCAGGTCAGATGCAGTTAAAATGTAAGCATGGTGAAGGGGTGACTAGATGGTGCCTGTGGTTTGCAGGCATGTAACTGAGCCTTGCCACCTAGATCCATCTGGAAAAGGGTCCTCTGGAAAATAGGTTGTTGTCCTACTTCCATTTGTATATTTTTGTGGAGGTGGGCAGTGCACAGAGAGGGATGCATCTTCATTTACAAGGAGATGTTGAATCATCATATAACCCTGGCTGAAATAAACAGTGATCTTGAAGACCACATGATGTGATGAGTACAGAGGAAGGGTGAAGGAAGTTGAAATCCTAGCTACTCGTTCATAGAAAGGAGTTTTGTGAATCAGGACATGTGTAACTTGTGAAGGTCCAGCTCATTAAAATAACTTGAGCAGGTTTGCAGCATTAGCTCCCCTTACAATGCCAAGCAGGAAGTCTTGGGAGGAGTTGTCCAGCTGAGAGCAAAATGCGACTTCTGCACAGAGGCCTGGGTCCCCCACACAGTAAACTCGTGTCACGCTTGCAGAGCTGTTGCTTCCCCCCTAGCCCCCTTTCTGCACGGTGTTGTGTTAAGAGCAGCCTCAGCATCTCTGAAGCTGCTGTTTCTTTTTATGAACATGAAGCATGGGCAATATCACATGTGTGGATCAGGTTTGTAGTTATGAATTGTATGTTCTTCCGCTCTCCATGAGCAGGGTCCTTGCAGCCCTTTTTCCTCATGTCAGCATAACTTCTTTTTTAATAATAAACTCTCTTCACCTCTTTCTTCGTTAGTGTGTTCCTCACACTAAGGACACGCAGCCTGAGTCACAGTGTCAGATTTAGTGTGCTCCGGGCAGTTAAAAGTGGATGCCCTAGTCCTCAGCTTTGGTTTCAGATATTAATAGTTAAAGCTGGCCATTGCAGGTAGATCATTCATGCCTTGATATTCTTCTGTGTTATTGCAATAGCATGTGAACATCTTGCACGGAGCCCAGCTACAGATAAGAACTGTGTTTTGTCTTTTCTACCTCCTTCTTACCTTCTTTAATGCCCATTTCTCAGAGTTGTTTGAAAACTGCTTTTCTCTGTCACAAGGTCTCTGTCCCACTTTGATTAAAGGTCAACAGTAAAGTTTTGCTCCTGCCTTTTGCTGTGCTCAGGAAAGTCCTTTTTTATAGTAGACATTTCTTAACATCCAAGTATTTCTTCTAAAGCAGTATTTGAGTGGCCACTTACATTGTCCAGGTAGGAAACTGCTTTAAAAAAAAAAAAAATCTTTTTTTGGACCTCGGTATAGGTGATAAAGATGAGGAGTTTTCAGAAAAAAACTCTTACTTCAAGCAAAGATATTTTGCTGCTGTTTTCTGGCAGAAGCCAGAATCAGAGCCAAGCCGCTTACTTATTTAAGTGTTTTAAACCTGAACTAGATAAAAGAAGTTGAGAGAGAAGATGAGAACAATACGGCAATGGCTGGAGAATGAGCTGGGTCATACAGTTGTTTTTGCCATCTCTATTGTATCTCATACTTGGGGTTCATCCGAACCAAAGCTGTGTAAATAGCCGATTTTTTTCCATTTGCTTGCATTGCCAAAAAAAAAAAAGGTTGGGGGGGAAAGTTGTTTAGAGGAAGCAAAGCATTGGTTGTTTGACTCAAATTAAAATACTTTAGGTCAAAAAAAATGAATAAAATTCGTTTAACTTTTTTTCTGAGAGCAACATTTCAATTTTGCTATTTAAAAAAAACTTGTTTTGAAGATGGTTCAGTGAAATGTTGTGGGAACATTTACTAAAATATTTAAGTAAATTTAGCATGAACCCATGAAATGTTTCCATCAGTGAATCTGCCTAGCTCTTAATTATTTTTCTTCTGGAAAAGTTGTATCCAAAAACTCTTTCCCAACTCAAGACTAAACCGTTCACAATTTCATTATCCCCTGCATGTTACTGAAGTAGTTGTAATAATTTAAACTCTCTGATAACAAGTCGGTGTTTTTTGCAGGAGTAGAAGTAGAATTCCTCTCTCATGTCTTTGTAGACTTTGGCTCTGTAGCAGGAGTCCATGTGTCTTCTGTGTGGAGTATGTTTAGACATATAGTTCCTTGCATTTGTATAGCTTGTTCCCTTCCAGGGAAGCCAAGTCTAGATGCGCTCACTGTGCATGGGACAGAGTTGCTCTAGTAGTTATTTCTGTTGGGTCTTGTCAGTGTACCAAGTTTTTATAGTTGTTCCTCCTCTGACTTCCCAAGTAGAGAGATTTTCCTTTCTCTGCCCCATCCTTGAACTCACCCTTTGTTAAAGCAAATCACTTAATAATTGAGGTTGGAAGGGACCTCAGGAGGTCATCTGGTCCAACATCCTGCTCCAAGCAGGGCTATCGGGCCATGCCAGATAACCCACATTTCCTAAAAATCCTTTGGGGATACTTATTTCTACCCAGGAAGTCAGAATCTGTTAGGATGGTCCAAAAGGGAGAAAGATAGCTCAGTTAGGAAAGGCTGTCAGTCATGATGGGTTCAAAGATGGGGACCCCTGTCCCAGTGAACACCAGCCTACCCTGCCCTGGGAATCACAGCCTAGCTTCTGGCAGCAGGCTGGGACTGAAGCACTGCTATAAGTTACTCTTGTTTTCTCATGGAAGGAGATTGACCTTTGATCCCAGTGCTAGGATATGCTCCTGGGAGCCCTGAGTATCATTTTCTCTTCTATGGAGCTTCACAAGAGAAAAGCTCCATTCATCAAAGACTAAACTAGCTCTTTTGTTCAGCTGTATTTTAACACTCCACCACCTTCATGGCTGCAGTTAGCCAAAGGAAGGTGGCCTCCCTTCTTGTGGTTTCCATATAAGCGCAGGGCTTGGGAATTCATATTTTGCTCTCCCCTGTGGTTTCATTTCTCAGTTTAGAATCAATGGTGGGGAATACGTGCTTTGTTCCGGATTGCTGGTGTAGTCAATATGACTTTCAACACCAGTTCTGGTTTGAAACGAGCTAGTGATGGGATTTTTGCTGTGCAGCGCACCGTCTAGTGTCTACCTGGGCAGTCTGGCCATTGCTGGTACCTATTTTAACTCTGTTTGGTGATGTGTATCCAGGGTGATCAGGGAGGAGCAGGTGTTCCAGGAGATATCGGCTTCCAAGGAGACAAGGTAATTGTTTTCCTTTTCTCCATCAATTTTTTCCCCTGCATAGGTAATATAGGTTGCTGCCAGCTTTCTCAGCTCATCTTTGAGCTGTGAGCCATCACGAACTGCTTTCCTCCTGTCCGTAAAGAGGTGGAACTAGATGCATGCTGCTGCCAGGCTCCCCCTGTTCATATAATTCTCATTTGGGATCCTAAGGGCCTTCCTAAAATTCACGTCAATATATTGATTTTGTTGTTGTTCTTAATAAAAACAGTTCTGTCAGAGAAAATCTGGGGCTTTCTATAAAAAGGGCTATATCTTCCTGCAGAAGGGAAAGTGTTGGAATGGATGGGGGTGGTAGGAACGTGTGTGGTCCAGCGGCTGCAGACTCGATGAATTTGTCTGCTCAGTGCAGCAACTTAGACCCTGACCCAGTAAAGCACTTAACATGGGGCATAACTTTTAAACGAATGACTGCTCCCCTGTGACTACAATATGATACTGACTTCAGCTGGCTAATGCTGTGCTTAAGCACTGTGCTGGGGCCTGTATGGCCCCGAGCCACAGCTGACTGCAACAGTTCATGTGTTCTTCAGGGCTAAATCCAGCCGTGGCTTTAGCAGAAACAGCTCACTGATACTAATGCGATCATCCTGGCTCCTCACAGGGGCTGAGCTTAGTCCTTAGAAACTGCTTCTCGCTCCTACAGAAACTGGGGCTGGAGCCTGGGGAATTAGTATTTTTTGATGCTTCATTGTGTTTTCTGAAAAATCATCTCTCTCTTTCTCAGGGCAGCCAGGGTTTACCTGGGGTCCCTGGGGCACGAGGGAAGCCAGGACCCCTGGTAAGTAACCAAATGTCCTTTGCTGCTTCATATCCCTAGAGGTTCAGTGCCCAGCTGGAAAGACAGCTTGGCAGGGGTGTGCTATTCGGAGCAGAAGAGTCGCTAGCCAGTAGCCAGCTCACTTTTCTCCATGTTTTCTGATTTTTGCAGGGAAAAGTTGGTGACAAAGGTCCAGTCGGGTTTCCGGGACCACCGGGCCCTGAGGTATGTCCCACTACCTCCTCCTTAAATCTTTCCTCTCTTTGGTAACTTCCATAGCATCTTTTTTTTTTTTTTTAAGCAAACCCACATGATATGTCCTCTCTCCCCTTCCGTTTTATCTCTGCAGCAGTTATTTGATGTCTGCAGTTTGCTGCCCCACTGAGAATCAGCTTTCTGTCGAACACCCATGTGGTGTTTTATTTTAGAGGCTGTTAAGAGATGCCTATCTCCTTTCCCTGTTGGAGGATTTTAGTGCTCAGACTGTATACAGACAGGCCTGCATAGGGTTTTGATGAGATGCATCAAAGTATGCATATGGCTAGCGCAGGTATATGATACATGCGTATAGCTAGTGCTAATTCATAGGGAACAGCAAGAGCCAAAGGCTGCCCCCTGCGTGGGCACCCAGTCTGGTGGAGGGAGGGGGCAGCTGCCACCGCTACCGCTGACCATGACACCTGAGCAAACCATCTCTGAGCTCCGATACCTTTACTGACCCAAAAGTGGTGTGTTCTGGGGTCAGAGTCTTTGCTAAAAATGAGCAGATGGATTTGCTTTTGGACAACAGCACACAAGGGCTCCAGGAATGCCCAGGCAAAAAGATGTGTGAAAAGCCGGGATAGAGCCCCAGACTGTGTCCCAGCCACTGGACAGCCTCTGTGGACACAGGTCTTGCTACTCGCCATGTTGTTCTCTGACTCCTTTGGGTTTTCAGCTGCTTTCCCAGGGCCAAGCACTGAACCTTGCAGTTTGCTTCCCACCTACCCTGCTCTTTTCGGCCCAGGACTTCTCTCCTCTCCTTGGGTATAATGGTATATGAGTGGCAGTGCCACTGGAGGGGACCAAGATCGGTTCATAACCCATTCTGGGCCTGATATATTCCTGATTTCTCCTTTTATTATCTGTCATAGATTTCCTGGAGGGTTCTCCACCCCACAAAATAACATTTCGAGTAGAAAATGACCCTTACTGCCCTTACCAAAAAAATGTTACAGTGACACCTTAAACCCAGGATCAGCTTCCCCCAGGATATTGCGCTTTTTCTCCTTCATAAGCAACCAGACAATGTATGTAAGATGCTGGAGAGCCACTTTCAGCGCTGACTGATGGCCTGTTTTCCCTTCATCAGTTCTGGTATTTTGCTAGGTCTGGAAGGGCTCTCTGTCGAGTGCTGCCACTTAACAATCTTTGCTCTTTGTTGCTATTGGAAATAACTGCAGATTCCTTTGTTTCCTCTGTGAACGGGTGGTGGGTGGAAAGGAGTCGCTGCCTGATTGAAGATGGCAGCTAATGAGCATGTCAGCACCTTGCTAATTCCTCGCCTGCTTCCTTGGTCGCTGAGATGTGCGGTTCGTTCCTTGGAGCAGTGAGATTATGCACTGACTCACAAGGATTAATTAAAACCCAAATTGCCATTTTTAGCTGTGTGATGACGGGAAGGCCCTCAAAACAAGAATCTTCTCAGAAGATGGACCTGAAGGGAATGGCTGGGAAAGGCTGCTCTCAAATCAAACCAATAGCACTGTTGCCCTTGTGTTGTTCAGTTCCCTCTAGATGCTTCGCAGTGGCCCGCACATGGACACTGCCACCAAAGGACAAATGTCTCAGTGCTTAGCCTTTATTTAAAACCCTCACACGTCCTCTGAAGCTGGCCGAAAAAGTCCTGTGCACCCCAGCCATTTCTCTCTCTCTCTTTTTTTCTTTTTTAGGGCTTTCCAGGAGACATTGGCCCACCAGGAGAAAATGGCCCTGAAGGCCTAAAGGTGAGTGGAGCAGAAATTGAAACTCTGTGTGGGGTGGGAACCAGCCAGGGAAAACAAAGCAGTGGGAAGGAGAGAGAGAAAAAGCCCTGGAGATTCCTGAGGATTGTCCTGGCCAGCATTTCAGCTTGGTCTGTTTGGCTTGAGGTCTCTCCAAGAGTGGGGTTTTCTTTTTTCAATTTTTTTCTCTAACAAAATTGACATTGGATGGTGTCCCATGGCTCTGAAAGAGACTTTCTCATTTTAATGGCCCTTCAGAGCTTATGTTTCTATTTTCTGAGTATCTTTTCCTTTGGCTCTTGCTCAGGGGAAGCCAGGAGCACGAGGTTTACCTGGGCCGAGAGGACTGTCTGGACAAGAGGTGAGTGTCCTCAGGGCTCCTAGGACCAAAAGCAGATCTAATTAGAAGAATAATGTTGAATTTTGAAGACTAATGCACACTGAAATGGTGCCTGGGATTTGAAATTCTCCAGTCCCTCTGAATCTACAAGCAAATGTTTGTATTCACTGATCAGAAACCTGCAGAAGAGGAGCTTCAGCTGAGTTGCAATCCTGTGATCTTTGCTTCCAGTCACTGCTGGCATCCGTTGACCCAAAATCTTGCATTGACTTTTCTTTTAAAGCCTGTTCCCCTGCTCCCACACACCCCAAATGCATGATAATACCCCTTTCCCTGCATATGCCTTTGCACAGACATGCCCTGACCTGGCTTTTGCTCTCTGCTCCTTTAAAGTGTTTTTTCTTTGAACTGTGAGACCTACAAACTCTGGTCTCTCACACAGAGCAATATCCTTTTGTAAAAAGAGTGCATAAATGGAAATTGCCGTTCTGCAAAGATTTGTTTGCCCAGCATCTCAGTGTTTACAGTTTTCACCTTTTGATTCATGCCAAAACTTGAAGTTTCATTCCATTCACGGTCTCTATGAAGCGACAATTGTCATTGAGTTAATTGTCCTGGAGCTGTAAATACTTTATAGCAGCAGCAGAGAAGGCCCAAGTGCCGTTGTCTTTATCCTGTTGTAAATCTAGTGACTTCGGTGAAGTTTCTTCTCATTTAGGCCAGTGTTTGTCGGGAGTCATGAGGCACTGTGCAAATAATACTCAGTGCACACATGGACAAGAGCGCTGTCTAATAGCTGTAATACTGAATGTTTTCTGCAAATTCTTTTGTTTGCTCTCTAAATGGGATTAATGCAAATTAGCTCATTTATTTGCACTGAAATAGGAAAAAAAATTATTCTAGGAGTTTTACAAAGAGGGAAGCCTTGCATTCCAGTTTCAAGCCAGCATGACCAAGCTGCCTTCAACTTTCTGTAGTTGGCTAGTTAAGCAGTAAGAGTGAAGTCATAGATGTGGACTTTGAATGTGCTGTACTGCTATACCTTCACTGCTGCTGTTACCGAGGTGGCTAGCTCAAGGCTGTGGATTACACCTTCTTTAGAAACGTGAGCATGTTTTGGGTGTTTTGTCTGAGCCCATACAGTGGGTTCCTGTTCAAAACATTACTGTATTTTGAACACACTGACTTCCAGTCCTGTCTTCAGTCCACTAGCTCATGCCATTTCATTACCACCACTGACCACCTAACTCAGAGCAGCTAGAACTGCGGCTGCCAAGGGTACATAATTTCTCTCTTGGCGGTGGGTTTTAGACATTTAAGATGATTTTGGGGTAGCTTAACTGAAGATCTCCTAGAAAGTGTAGGTCTGATCCTATCACATTAGAAATTGGTGTAGAGCCAAGGGAGAGGACCCAGTCCAACTGCTGTGTGAGATTTTGGGATATCTCCATCCTGTGGCATGTCTAGTTTAATTTGAAAGCAAAAGAAAAACCTGGACAAATGTTCTGTGGGAATTTTGAATTTTGCAACACCCTTTTTTTTGGGGGGGGGGGGGGGGCGAGGGGCATGCAGAGCTCTGCAGCATTTGTATCCCCTGTCAAATCAAATGAAGCAGAATCCCATGAGCGTGTCAAGTGTATCCCTGGACCAAACCCAGCCTTTGATAAGCCCACCCACCCAACTGGTGTTGACTTCAGTGGAATTTCATGTGGCCTTTACTGGCAGGACTCAGCTTTGGGGGTTATCCCTGAGATGAGGAGCCTCAGGGAGTGCCCAGAGAAGCACTTTGAACTGCCTGCCGTACAATTTGGAAGGACTCAGTTGTTAAAATGTGACAGCTGAGCACACAGCACATGTTTAACTGCTGGCCAGACTGCAGACCTTCCATTTTTGCTATGCGGTGAGTCCAAACTTTGCCACTATTTTGCCCTTTATTTTAATTTCTTTTCACCTCAGGGAGATGAAGGACCCTTAGGACCACCAGGAGTCCCTGGTCCAGAGGTAGGTTTCACTGTTTTTTAAATGGTTTGATCTATTACTAGCAACTCCATTGACCTTGCAAAAGAATTAAAATAGCATAAAGCCTCAAACCTTCTGGTTTGGAAAGAGATCTTCCCTGCTAAGAGGTATTGTTTTGTCCACAGCTTGGTCCAAATTCTTGATCAAGGATAATTGAGAGTCAGGGAAGAGTCTTCCACAGGGTATGAATGGGACTGTAATTTTATAACAAGCTAATGTTGAGCAGGTAGAAGACCTTGATTAAAGTCTCAAACCTTGAAAAACCCTGTAACTTTTAAATAGGTCATACTCAAGATAAAGCACTTTGACTGGAAACCATCTCTGTAATTAGCCCTGATATTTGGTTCCTTGATTTATAGTATCTTTTCAATGAGAGCAGGGAAATACTGGTTTGAAGGGAGGAGAAGCAAGAAAAAAGACAGGACTCTGAGGTAGAGCTCTTTCAGTCTCTGCATCACTTAGAGCATAGTGACGTATCACAGAAACAAAGTGAGGAGAAGCAGAAGGAATGTTATTGCATCTGCGAGCTTGCCAGTTCAGGGTTTTATAATGGTTATGTACATAATTACCATTGTAAAATAGTAAAATATCTTGCAATTTGGTAACTGTGCCAAGAGCTTCTATACAGATCAGGAAAGAAATGTTTTATCTTGCATTGCCTCCCTATGTTCCAATGGATGCTTTTATTGCTTTCTGAAGAAACATGACAAATCCAGTTACTTCAGTGCCTGGACGAACACCAACAATAAACCTCTTCTAACCAGAGGGAACATGGACCTTTTGGTCTGCAGGTTTCTTCCTGCTTTGCTCAGCAGTAGGTGTGAATGTCAGCCTGGCTTCCTCCTACTGCAGGGACACTCCTGTTCCCCAGTCCTCTCTGTATGCCAGGGATGCAGCTTGTAAGGAGATCGCGTGGCTCAGTCCCAGCCCTCACTAGCAAAATATCAACTTCAGATACTCAGGTTGCTGGTGTCCTTACTGGCATTGCTGCAAAAAAACTGCTGTAAGTAGAAGAAATGGGGCTGAAGCAGCATGTAATTATCTAGAGGGCAGTGGCAAAACCCTTGGCTTGGTTGATTATAGTCCACGCATAGTGTTACTGATGCAATGCTTAAGTAATGGAACCTAGTTGGAGGGGTAGAAATGGGCTTATCCTCGCAGTAGCTGTCTAGACATGTTCCCCATGGCTCAGAATGAGTGCCACTTGAGACACAGTGCTTTCCTCTTGTGTTGCCTTGGCATCAGTGAGGACCGCTCCATCTTTAGTGCCCTGGATTCACTGGGAACGTTGTTTGAAAGCTGCACCTTGTTATACGGGTTTACAGACACACTGCTGTGAACAAGGACAACTGCAACAGTTATTACTTAGTTTTTATATTTATTGTTCTTCTGTACATTTCAGGGTCGACCTGGCCGGAAGGGGTTTCCAGGAAGACCTGGTTCTGATGGTCCAAAGGTGAGGAAGGGGTTTGTTCATGATGAGAGAAGCGGAAGGCAGAAGAGGGAAAGGGAAGCCTCTTTTCTCAACTTTAACATGCTCTGAGCTTGAGGTATTTGTTCCAGACAGGACAAGGGGAACTGAGGATTTCTCTGAATTCTGGGGTCTTGGCCCCTGGTTGGTTTCTTCAGCAAAAAGAAAGACAGGGCATTTTTTTAAAAGCCATGTGTTTTATTATAAACAAGTGTGTTCCTCCTTTGATATTAACCACCCCACCCCCCATCATCTCATCTTTTTTTTCCATTGCTTCTCCACGTTTTTGTTCTAAAACAATGCACATAATTCCTATCTTTGCTGCCTAATTAGCAGCAGGAGCCATCCCAGGGCAGCCCGCTCCATAAACCCACACTCAAAAGGAAAGAAAACCCAACAAAAACAACCTCTTCAAACAGTAAATAACAAAAATGTGGTCTGGCAGCACATCTGGAGTATCTGCCTACTGAGAAAATACAGCTGCTGTCACCCAAGGACAATACTGGTTAGCAGTGCCTCTGGCCTGCGGATAGCCTGCCCTGGGGTACTCAGCTGGCCATGGCCTGGGGTACTCAGTACTGCCATGGCCTGCCCTTATCCCTAGCAGCTTCAAAATTCTCCTCCTCCTGCTTTTCTCTTCACCCCTCATTTTTCTCATCTCTGAATTTCTCTCTGATACTGCACTGTGATTTAGCTTGTGTGGGTTGCTCCTGTGGTTTTCATGTGAACACTCCATGTGAGTGGTAATGTGCATACGCTTGAGATTTTGCAAGAGCAGAATCAGGGTGCAGCATTGCCTGGTGACATTTGGGTTGTCCTTTATGCTTGTGATCCTTCCACTGGCAGATGAACCCTCTGGACCCCTTCTGCTTTGTCATTAAGTAACTACACCACACCATGCTGTCCACACTCTTGTTTCTTCTAGATGCTCCTCAAATCCTTTGGTTAGTCATAATCCTTTCCTGTTCTTTTCCTGCTGATGATTTTTTCTGTCGTCTTCTGTGTCTGTTTTACTCGTTCTTTCAGATAGAAATATTACAGGCAGAAACACCCCAGCTCCAGGAACATCCTTGATGAGAACTCATGCCTTACTAGATGTGGGAATAAACCAACCAGGACCAAGCTGTGCTGCAAAAAACCAGGCAGCTTATATTTCAATTTCCTAGCTTGGCTTTGTGTAGGTTATTTCACCACAGCAGGACCTGTTGCTTTTCGGGGCATTTCACTCCAGAACAGTGAGTGTTTGCTCCATGTTTGTGTCAGCTATGATTCTTGCTTTGAATTATCTTTCAAGTCAAACTGGGTTTTGTAAAAGGTTGTTTCTTGCTGTTCTTCCACAATTCACATGAAGCAGCCCAAGTAATGGGTCTGCAAAGGAATGGGGGAGTTTAACTTGAAAAATCTTGCTGATGCACCTCCCAAGTGCAGCTTACCTGCCCCTGAATGAAGCACTTAACTCTTCATGTCATGAACACCGTCGTGTTGTCCTTAGGGCCTGATTGGGAGCAGTGAGTAACCAGGGTGCCATCTCTCTCCTTGTTATACAGGGTGAGCCAGGAAACCGTGGCCGACCAGGGAAAGTTGGTGAGCAGGTAAACTCCTTGTTTTCCTTCTCTGTGTGATGATCTCGTGTGTATGCCATCCCCTGGGAGCCCAGGGTCCAGGCAGAGGACAGTGACTGGGTGTTTCTGGCCACTTCAGACCTGTCAGAGTCCCAGCACTCCAGCTCTGATGTAGGGAACATTTCCCTTAGTTCCACTGAAGCTCTAGATGAGTAGCACCGACAGTGGCCTTAATGTCTATTTTAAACTGGAGGTTTTCCCATAGGCAGAATGCTCTGATAAAGTCACAGTTGACTGATGTGCTGTCAGTATTGGCAGTATTATAACACACATGACCTGGTGTGCTTTATCAAGTGGTTAAATTGTCAAGGAGGCAAAGTTATTGTAATGAAAGATTATGGATTTCTGTGTTTTCCTCTTGTTCTTCAAGGGCAATTTCCAGGCTTTGCCCACCGAGGTTTTGAGGGCAGAACTCTCTGCTTTGAGGTGCTGAACTCCTTTGGCTCCCACTGGATTTTCTGGGAGCAGAGGAGACAGCAGCCCAAAAGAACCAGGCCTGGGGGAGAGAGACACTGAGCCACATTTTGTTGTACTGCAAGAGAGAACGTTCTGCCTGGGAAGCAGGGAACATGTCTGGTCCCTGTAGGCTTCAGGGGAACCACAGATGCAAGGAAAAAGAAACAATCGCTTCATGTCTCTGTGATTGAAACCAACCACCTCATCCACCAGCAACCCTGAAATTGCAGCCGCGGAGCCTCTGACACGTTCTCTGCGTTCCTGTGTGACCACACCAAGCTGGATGCAGCAGCTGATGCCGGCAAAGGGGCGTTGCTTCTCAGCACAGATATCCTTCCCAGCGCTGTCCCTGCCTGATGGTCAGCAAGTTCGGTTAGGCTTGGTTAGCTTGTCTGCATCTCTGGCTCTTCATTCCCTTATGTCCAACACCTAGGGATCTCTTGTCTCACAGGTTTCTGACCAAGCGTGTCCAAGAAGCCAGGATGGATCATTTTCAGCACGAGCTGTCTGACGGGCCTTAATGTGAATTGAAGATGGTTATTTCTATTGGGGAATTAGAGCCATTTCTGAATTACAGTTCATAATTTACTCTATGAAGAGCAACAACTGAAGAAGCAAAGTTGCTGCACACATGTGAGGTCAGGGCCCAATTTCACTTTGCAGCTCTGTCACCTTCTGCACGATGTGGGGCAGCACCTTCCAGTGCTCTGTGTCTCAGGTCCCTTTCTGCAAAGCGCGCGTGATGGAGCTGCTCTCCCGTGCAGGGCCCAACGAGACGAGAAGTTCTGCTGGCAGGGAACACCTTGCTCTGAACAGCACTTGGTAGGACACCTCCTTATCTCAGACAGTACCTACGGACGCTGTTGCATTACAGTTAACAATGATTGTTCAGAAGTGCTTTGAGATGCTTAACAAGAAGTTGCCATTGAAGGACAAAGCACCAGTACAATTATTATTCTTTAACATCCCTTGGGACTGACCTTGGATGAAAACTGTAGGCACTGTTCACCGAAAAGAAAACACAGCTGGCCTCCGCTGACACTGAAACCAGCACCGTGGTATGAAAGCTGCCTGTATTATTTTTAGTCAATTAGTCTCTGTCTAGAAATATCACCCAGAAAGAATTTCCATTTCTGTACCAGTTAAGTCATTAGAACAAAAATGTTGCACCAGGTTAGTGGGAAATAACCTCCTTTCCATCACACCTTTGCAGAACAATGCTGGAGTGTTGGGGTTTAATTCCTCCCTCTGCCTAAGCATCAACATTTGGTGTTGGGGCTGGGCTGGGTTTTTGCAGAGCTCTGGGAGGTCAGGCTGACAAGGTCACTCAGCGCTGGGAGACTGACCTTCACCTCATCCCTTTTTTCTCTTTTGGACACCTAGATGCCTTCTATTCCATAGGCACAAAATGATGAAACTTTTCCAGCTTGCTGCTCTGCCCTTCATGAGAGTTCCCTCTGGCTGGAAACCCTCAGCATAAACAGCTGAGAAGTGATCACCCATCCATCTCATCGGAGCACTCTCTTCCCTTTCTTGCGGACATCTGTTTAGGCAAACATGGGAGTTTTTGAAAGGTTTCCAGTGATACTTGAGCTGTCGCTGGGAAGACAGAGCTTTTAAGCCAGAGGGCAGCCCCTGATACGTTGTTTTTCCATTGCAAAGACGTTGACTCAGGAAATTCATTCATAAGATGCTTTTTGTCTTCAAATGCTGGAAGGACTCCAGCTGCCGGGCTCCCCTGTACCCTGGAAATGTGTGATTTAACCCTTCCTTGCCAGTAGATGGAGGCAGAAGGATATGGTGAAGAGCACAGCACCTCCAGCCTTCCTGTTGCAGAGCTGGGAACACAGAGCAGGAGGATGTTGCCTCCGTGTCTGCACCTGAGGCTCGGACAGAAGAAACGCCGTGCTGGAGACAGAACAGCGTACTGGGGATGGGCGCCTCAAGCCCGTGGACCCTCCCCGCCTGCTCTGCGCTGGGGGCAGAAAAGATCAGTGACGGACTGTGCCAGCTGAAAGAGGCTGAGGTTGACCTCCTCCTTAGCAGGAATGAGGAGGTCCTGTCACAGCAGGAACATCTTGTTGAATCCCTCCTCCTGCACAAGACGTGCGACCGCCCTGTTCTCACACGCTGTGTTGTTAGGTTCAGCCACAAACCCATCACGCCCTGCTGAGAAGGCTGTCACTGTTGGTCACTTGGTTATGGAAATTGCATCCATGTAACATGCTGGGTTGCCTGTTTTTGGGGGTGATGTTGGATTTCTGAGCACCCTAATCTCAGCTGTCCCCTCCCCTTACCCATCAGTGATACAGCTTTCTTGTACGTCTGTCTTCGAGGGAGAACCGTGTTGTCCCACTGTCAGATACTGTTCTAAGAAGATACGTGCCTAAGGAAACCAATGCCATCAGTTCATCTCCTTAATCTAGTTTCCTTGTAGCGCTCTTACAGAGGAGGGTTGTGCTATACTCTCAGTTTTGCAGGTGGGATTTGACATGTAGAGATGCGGATGGAGTTGGCCAAGGTCAGACGGGTAGCAGAGCAGGGAACTGCACCATCGTTTCCCACATCAGAGTAATGCCTTTCCCAGAGCGTTTGCCTTTCCCTCTGAAGTGCCTCTTTCTGAGCTACAGACCTCTCGTTCACAGATTTACGGGCACTTGAGCACATGGAGTTGATCTGTCAAGACATTTTGTCAGTGTCACAACATTTCCTTCATTTGTTTCCCAGAGGGAAGTGGGAGCCCAGGGTGCAGCTGAGCTTTGGTGCGCAGAGGGTTAAACCACATGGATTTTCTATGCGGGTCAGAGCGTCCTCCCTTAAACTGTGATATTTACTGTTTTACTTTCCCTTTCTTTCATCTGAATGGGAGGATTGTACATTTACTCCCTCCATCCTTTGTCCCTGGTTTGTTTTGTTTTGAGTTCTAGCGAACCAGTAAAACAGAAAGGGCCACGATCGGTTCCTGCTGGGAGCGACTGGCTGTCCCATCCCTGGGAGACCCTGCTCATGCTGGGCTCGCCTTTCGGTTTTTCTCTCAAATGGGCTATGATTTATGCAAGGCTTCATTGCTGACTTGCTCTCTGTTGATGTAGCCAAGAGGGGGGGCTTAATTATGACAGGGCTGGACAATAAATGGAGAAAGCCAGACAGGAGTTAAGAATTACAGTCTGCCAGTTCCCCCCTTCCTTTCCCCCCAAACCCCCCAGCAACTTTTTAACAACCTACCTCCCTTTTCCGCCATGCCCTTGGCTGGGGAATACAGCAGACTGAATCATGAGCGACATGCTGAACTCCCCGTCTAATATAAATATTTTACATTCTTTCCTGTATGCTATGGGCTGTTACTGGGGCAGCCACCGCTGCTGGGACTTCATGTGCATCACTACTCACGCTGCCTAGAGTCATGTTTGATGCAAGGCTTCTTTTCACCCCTGGGAACCTGGGAAAACACCTTTTGCCACAGCCGTTTTAGCGTAGTGACCACCCTTCAAGTTTACTGTGATTTAGTGTTTGTCATCCATGGCTTTTCTGGTTCTTAAAACCTAAATCTTTTGCTTCTTGCGCTCCCTTCAGTGTCTGTCCCATTTTGGCCGGTGAGGAATGTTGTTATCCAATCTCCTCTAGTTGTTTCGTATACTCCCAATAAGTTACCAAGATTTATTTTGCCTAGACATATCTATTTCATTTTATGTCTGCTTGCAGACATAGCAGTGTTAGTTAATTTAGCCCAGCGCAGACAGTGTTGGCTGCATACGCTACAGAGCTACTGTGCTGGAAGTGTGTTCACGTCACAGGGTCCCTAACTCCCATCTCACCACGGTGACACCATGGGGTGCCACTTTTCTAGGTACACAAGGAGAAGTGAAGTCTTCCTTGAACTGGAACATGAGGTACCCCCACAGACAGAGTCGTGTCCTATTTCTGGAGTGAAAAGCAGGCTGGAAATTTTGGCTTTGCTCCTCCTCCATCCTGCCGTTTACCAGTGCAGCAGGTGCAGTGTTTGCCTCTACCCTGCTTGTGTTGGCAGCGCCGGCAGCTTTCTGCACAAGCTGCGATAACGAATGGCACATCTGCGATGGAGCGCGGGGTCTCGAGAGGGTGCTCGGTTTGCGTTTTGCTTGGCATGCTGTAATCAGGGTGCAGCAGACCATCTGCAAAGCACCACCAGGTTGGCCAGGAAACACCAGTGTGTCTCATTTCATGACCCAGATTCCTTAGAGACTTTATAGGGTGGGAGCTGATGCTGCTGTGGACGGTGTATCCAAAGTCCGCTGCCTTTAAGCCTGAGTTTGGGTAGGAGATGCTGCACTCCTCACTTCTCCAAAGCATTTTCGAAACACTGTTGTTTTGAGTGATAGCAGCGCACACATTTGCTGCAAGAGCAGGGATCTCTGTCCTTTTGTAGTGGACTGACCTATTGCTTTGCCATTCTTTCCTCCACCTTAATGTTTGTCTTCATTGCAGCCTTGGGCTACTGGAAATCTTCAGTAACTGGAAACAGTTATCAGCTATGTATCTGCACTTGCGTCTAATTGAAAAGATAATTGATTCAGCAGCCTTCAGCAATGCCACCCAGTGGCAAACTTGCATATGCAGATGTTGTAAATTCGCCTCTTCTCCATTTCATTCCTGTGTTGGGTAATCTGCTAGAGATGAGCACTGCTTTGCTCTCACATGTGTGTTGTCCACGTTGCCTGATCTCAGTGAAATGGTTGCGCACTGGTAGTGCTTCAGCTTTGGACACAGCAAAGACCGTTGCATGCGGGTGTCAGAAGGCTTGGTAGCATCCAGCTCCTGACTGGCAAGGAGAGCTTTCCTGGTAGTAGCTGTCTTCCTGGGGTTAATCCAGTTTTCCTTCATGTCACAGTGGCATGCTGATTTCCTAGACAATCTCTGGAAGAATTTCTAACGTGAGCATCTAACTCCAGGCTACAATATAACCACTGAGCTCTTTGCCTTCTGCATAGGTTTTTTCCGAACATTTTTTTTGCCCAGATATTGCTCCTGTGCCAGAGCATGACAACGGCTCTCCCAGAGTGGCAAGTGTGCATGTGGCTGCTCCTTGGGAGAGGCGAGGGCATCCCAGTGAGGCATGCTTTCACTGAGCCCACCTGCTTGCCCAGTGAGCAGCTCCTGTTTGCAATGATGTTCAAAGGATGGTGTTTAATTGCACCATGTGAGGAAGGTTAATGCATGAAGTCTCTTGGCATTTGGAGTTGTCATCAGAAGTTATTCCCTGTAAAAGTCGCTAGAGAGCGACCTGTGGTGAATCTTATGTCTCTGAACAAGGTCTATTGAGCCTCATGCATGGCAATAGCAATGGAGCTGGTTATTAGATGACAAAACTTCACGTTGTGCATGCGACTTCATGGAGACAGTTGCTTTTGGTGACTGTGGAAGCTGCATAACCTGTAAGCAGGCTGCAGTCATGGCTGTATTCTGCTCTGTAGCTCTGTGGTATCTTTAACACTGTCTCAAAGCACAGATAGGAACTGAACCACAGCGACGCAGAGATTGCAGATAGCTGCTCTACGAACAGCAGGCCTATCTCAGACCGGTCAGGATAGGAGAAAGAAATGAAGCACGAATATAGAGAGGAAACCTTTGCTCCTTCTCTTGCTGATCCCTAGGAAGGGAGATTGCAGGGTGAAGAACTCTCCCTTCTTTGACAACACCCTCCAGAAGGTTGGCTTGCTTGTGTAGCTTTTTGCCCTGCTGTAGCTGTGCATGCTGAATATTTTCTTGAGAGAGTGTTTCATTTGAAAACCTCCTTGATTTTGAAGTGAATGGGTGAGGTGCATTGGTAGAGAGGAAATTTCAATTTATCATGAAGGTTTCAAATGATTTCAGAATGAAGATGGGTGAGATGATGTTAAAACTGTTGGGCATAAAGTTGAAAATCCATTTCCCATCTCCTTTGACTTGCTCAGCAGCCACCTCCCAGTAGCAGTAAGGCTGTTGCCTAAAATCAAACAAGCCAGAGCATGGCTTAAATTGACACCACCCATGCCAACTATGGGCAGGTTATAAAGTGTTTCAACAGGAGATGAATCCCTTTAGTTAGAGATTAATAGGAGGATTTATATTTAGATATCTGTCTACTAGTGACCCTTGCTGGGACTAGGGACTTAGGGGTCCAGGATGGTTTCTGAGCAGTGTGACAGATTTGCTGCTCTACTGGCCCCTCTCTACCTGTGTCCTCACACCTTTATTCCCTACTAACGTCCCAACAGCATGACACTACCCAGGGCACAATTAGTTTGCTCGGGGGTTTGAAGTGGTTCAGATTAAACCGGAAGAAATTTACCCAACACGGCAGTTAAAACAATGGTAACTACCAGCATCCGTGCAACACAGGAGCTCCCGCTATCGGTGGTCTCAGGGAAGCTGCACTGACATTTTAGGAAATACTTGCAGAACAAAGTCACGCTATGGACTGGGCCTTTCTACAGAACGTGCTTAACTCATCCCCTGTATTATGTGTTGTGGCTCTTGCAGATCCTAGTGCTGCCGTTCCAGCTGGCTCCTAAAGCAGAACCAGCTGTGGGAGTTAGACATTCCCATGGCCGGGAGCAACTCTGTCCACTCTGGTAGCCAGTAGGAATTACTGAGCAGTATAGGAGGGATGCTGTGCTGCTTCAGCCAGCAAGGTAGACCAAAGAAACTGTTTACTCTCTCAGCAAATAAATCAGAAAATTAATTGTGCTTTTCTTTCCTTAGGGTCTAATGGGTTTCATTGGTCCAGTAGGGGAGCCTGGAATAGTGGGAGAAAAGGTAAGATTACTTGCAGCGAATTCGTTGTTATAACTTTTGCAGGGTGGAGGAGACTGGGGTGGGGGAGGATTTTGAAGAGATTTTGTCGTGTCAGTACAATGCCTAGCTGGGAATGTTGCACTTCTGGGGGGTCTGAGCTAGTCTTGGGCCAGTCAGAAATGATCCACTTCACATTTAGGAATTAGCACATGCTCATTCTCCAAGGAGATGCTGTCAAATATTCTCTGAAAATACAAATTATTTAAATTTCATTCATTCGTAATCTTCCAGAAAACTTGCATTTTACAGTCCCTCCTGACTTTTCTCCATGCCCCAATGCTGGAAATGAAGGACCTCATCTGCCCCAAATTCCTGGTTAAGGGAGGAGTCCCTGGAGTTTAGGTTGCAGACGGATTTGCTCAGAGATATGTTCCCAAGCCCACGTTGAGTTGCCAAGGGGTTGCAGAGGATGGGGCTGAGCCTGCCCTGACCGGGATTGCTTAGCAATTTCTCCGGTGCAGAGAAAGTAGAAGGCAGCCATGTAAATGAGCACAGGCTGATCCAAATTCTTCCCTCTTTATTTGACAAGGACCTTCCTGTCCGCATGCCCCTGGGGTTGCACTGGGCGTGCTATTAAGGGCTGGTGCCCTCTTGTGTACAGTCTAGATACTTGCTTCCTTCAGGGAGAAAAATGACTTTATTTTCCATAAAAAGTAAATGGCTGTTAATTCCTTTCCTATTAGAGTATAAAGTTTTATTTGGGGGTAGCTTCTAAAGACAAGTTGTCTATATCATTTGTTACATTTCAGTTGCAGAGTGCAGGTTTTCACTGGTGGTTTAATTATTCACAGTCCAGCTGTAAAGATAGTAGAAAGCATAAAATGATGTGTTCTGCACATCAGTCCTTTCTCTCTTTTATTACTTCAAGTCCTGTCCTCCAGGTAACAATGTCAAGACTCTGTGACAGTTGCGCTGTGTTGGCTGCAAAGGCATTTTATTTTTTGTCGGCAGCAGACTTGGGCGAGCCCTTTGCAGGAGCCGTTCTCTGTGGTGAGGCAGTGACAGAAGCAGGCACAGTCTGAAGTGCCAAAGCACACCAGAGGTAAAAGGAGCTACGTGCTGTGGGCTCCATTTCAGAGAAGGCTAACAGAGGATTAAAGAGTCTGTGATGTGTCCGAAGTGGTTACCCAGAAAATCAGTGCCTGACTGAGTTGTCTTTAGGGCTCAATGGCAGCTGCAGCCCTGAACTGAAAGGGGGGATGAGGATCTGCCATGCAGCAGGGAGACCCTCTTCCCACCCCGGTAAATCCACATCTGACCCTATGACTTCCACGCCAATGCCTTCACCACAAAAACCATCCTCATGTTGCCGATCAGCTCCATTACATGAGCACGTTACATCAGTATCAGGGCAAACTGAGGCTGTGCTCTGAAAATCTGTGCTAGGAGATCCTCAGCACAGCTGTGATTTCTATCAGACTTCTCTACAAAAACAAACTTACAGATGACAAAAATAACTATCATCAAATCAAAACTTCAACCAGGCCTCCAGTTGGCATGGCATCCTACAGCTTACTATGTTGCTGTGAGCTAAATGAAGTGGGAAATATGCTTTCATTAGACGTAGCTGAGTCAGCAATCTTCATCTAGAGAGCTGCAAAACTTAAGGCTGAAGCCAGTAGAATCCAAAAATGATCAAAGAGAACAATACAGCTAATCCTTAATAAAATCCATGCATTCAGGAAAAAAGAAAATCTTCATTGGTTTACAAGGGCCAACTGGTGACAGCGCACACTCTAGGGTTTGTTTTTAATAAGATGCTTAAAGTCTGGAGAATATTCCCTCCTTACTGTAGCTGTTGGAAGGTAGGTCAGATTTTGGGTGTAAACTACTTGGCACCGTTTGCTAACTCCTCCTTCCCCGTCCCCCCGAGCACACAAATGTAACACACCTAATTCCCAGTGCATTACTGGGACTGCAGGAGAGAGTATAGGCAGTGGCGGTGGGAATTGCCACCCTCTCCAAAGAGGAGTAGCTGACAGCCCATCGCTAGAGCTGCTCCTGCGGTTCACCCTTGCATCAGCAGGCCACAGCGGTGCTCCCCGAGGCTTACACTTCACCTCCGGCTCTTGGCCGATCCAAAGAGCCGTGGATGTACTGAGAGGAAGCGAGATGTTCTGTGCATGGGGGAAAAGGAAAGACTTTTCAGAATTAATAAGTGATTTTTTTGTATATTAATTTTTAATGCCAAATGGTGGCTTTTTTAAAAGGGCTGGTATCTGAGGGTGGGAGCTGGGTCATGGAGGTATCCAGCTCTGGACCCTCCAAAAACACAGGCCTCGATTTCATGGTTGTTTGCGCAGTGCTCTCCATGTGAACCGTAGGACAGGCAGTCCCTGTCCCAGAACGCTTAGTCTCCTGAAAGCATTGGCAGTCTATTCCAGGCAGCTTCTCTGCGTTCTCCGATCTGATTCCTGCTCTTAGTAGGGTCCTCACGACGCAGCTTTCAAATCCAGGTCTCTGAAAACGTTAGAGTGCACAGGGATTACGGGACTGCCGAACGGAGAGGCGCACAGTGCCTCGAGTGAGAAGGGATGGAGGTCTCCTGGGATCCAGTCCCAGCACTGTCTTGAGTAGAAGGTGGCTTTGAATTAATTGCTTGTTTCTTGTTCCACAATGGTTTGACAGCAATAGTAAAGCCCTGTCTCTTGGGATACAGAGAATTAGCTAATTCTTGCTGTCATTCTTTAACTACTCTGAGGAGAGAGATACTTGAAATAGGGTGATTATTATTTTCTATTGGAAGGTTTTTTGGTAGAAATCTGATGGCAGAGACTGCAATACATGGATCTGTTAGTCGTTTTGTTGCTCTAGATCTCTGTTGCTGCCAGCTATGAGTGCTTGTTGACAAAATTGCTTGCTCTTCTCTGTGTGCCTTTGTCCTTCCCAGGGTGACCGTGGCTCAGTGGGACCCCCAGGCCCTCCAGGAGTCAAGGGGTCGATGGTAAGGAGTAAGTCTGCATTCTCTCGCTCTTGCTGCTGCCTGTCGGACTGGGCCCTGCCCCTCTCTCTGTCCTCGTGAAGGGTACAGCTCCTCCTGGTCTTTGGGTTAAATGAGAATAGCTGCAAATTCTTCCCGTCTGTGTGGGGGTGGGGGAGTCTATTTGATTGACTGAGTATTGAGGTAAAACCTCTCCCCATCATACAGCAGTATTTTCCCTAGAGAAACACCGGTTTTTGATGTGTGCTCTGCACCTTCATCAGCTGAGGACCTGTTGTGTCAAACAGCAGTAACGAGGAACTACAAGCTATGGCACCTGAAGGATCGCCTGTTTCTGAGCATCCTGGCTACTGAAAAGATGGGCTCCTAGAGCAGGGATTTCCAAACCTCCCTTGCTCACATCCCAGCACGGTACCAATGGCAGCTGGAGACGCTGAGCTGCTTGGGCAGCACTGCCATGCCACTTTGCTGTGCTATGGGCACTGCCGTTCGAGGACGCCTCTTAGAGTTTAACAGAGGGCACCTCACTTCGTGTGCTATAGCACAAGACCCAAAGACAGATTTTCACATTTCAGCCCATGCTGTCCTGGGCTGTTCAGAAAATCTAGCTGCCTATATTGCTACAAAAGTGGAAGCTGGGCTTTGGACACTCTGGCCTTCACCATCTGCCCCGAGCTCTTTTACCCTGGCAAATAACAGGCACGCCTGACCTTGCAAGCAACCAATGGTGCCATTTTTCTGCCTTCCCAGTTGGAGGAAGAAGAGTTGAGCAGATCCAAGGAATTCACACCAGGCATGTTGTTCTTACTTCCCTTTTAGGGGCACCCCGGAGCACCAGGAGGAGAAGGTTTTCCTGGAATCCCTGGACCAACAGTAAGTAAAGACTATAATCACTTTGTAATACCACACACCAAAATCAGCATCCTGTATCCTGGGCCTTCAAGGTCTGAGTCAAGCAACTGTGTCCCAGCTGCTTTGAGTTTGAAGGACAGTTTATGAACAAAGAGATACTGGTGAAGGAATGAGGCAATGGGTTGAGGGGGAGCAACATGGAAGGAGATGCTTAAAAGAAGAAAAAAAAAAAAGGAATGTTTAATCTGCACTTTTGTAGGTCATTTCCCTAATGGTGTGGTCCAAAACTCACAATCCAGCCTTGCTCTTTTAGCAGAACACAAGCTCTCTAGCTCAAGGCACTACTGCAAAGTCCTTTCTGCTCTCTCTGCTGGGAGTTGCTGGCAGTACCGTGGCCACATCACGTGGCGCAGTGACCGCATCATGCAGTGCCGTGACTGCGTCGTGCCTTTGCAGAGCCCTTGCTGGAATGAGTGGGGGCAGCGGAGCAGCTGCCCCAGACGTGCCCTCCGTCTGGAAGTGCTCATCTGCTAAACATACAGCTGTGGCCGGAGCGTGCAATTGGTGCGGAGGTAGATCTTAGTCTGGCTCCAGATTCTCACAGCCCTTGTTTAGACGGTGCTCTGGCTCTCCCAGCAGCGCAAATGCCGCTGCGTGAAGGCTGTGCGTGTCGCTTGCTGGAACTAGTAGAAAGGCAGCTCTGGGGGGGTACGAGGAATGGATTTCGCTCACTGTGTGAATTCTCACAATGTGGTTAATTGGGAGGAAGATCGCTGTAGTGAAATGCCCGGGCAGTGCCAAGGGTTCGGCCTCCGGATTAGTGGCAGCTCTGCCCACTGCGGGGAGCTCTGGGCACTGTCCCTGCCGGCTGCAGCCAGCTGCCCGCCGGGGCAGAGGTTTTGTGGTTGCAAGTCTACAGAGGTGAGGGGAAGGGTCTGAGGTCAAGCAGCACCCAAGGGTGACCTGGGCAGCAGTGACGCTGCGCTGGTGGAGCAGCCATTCAACGCCCCCCCTTTAATAACAGGGGCACAATGCTGCCTGCAGCCCCCAGCAGTACGCTACTGTCTGGCCCCTCATAGCAGTGTTTGTGCTCACTGTTGACAGGAAAATTAGGAGGTGGATGGATATCTCTAGATATCCCTATTTACCAACTTTCCTAGCCCATCAGCTGCTGCATGACTTGAGATGTCCGGAGCATTAGGTGGGTGTCCTGCTTCCTCCATGCCCGTGGGGCACTGGAGAGGAGGTGAGTCCATCCCTTAGCCAAGGCAGGTTCTGCACTAGCCCTGTGGAAAGAGTTCCCGGGTCCTGAAACACTAACTAGTGTACCACTAGTGTACCACTAGTACTTTAAGTTAAGGTTGAATTTTGTCTTGCTTCACCGGGGCATGATGATAACAGCGTGAGTGAAGACATCAGCTCTGACCAGAGATGTTGAAACCTCTCTGCAGAGCTCTGGGAGCCCCCAGGTCCTTCAGCTTCCTTCGATGCCCTGTTCTCCTGCAGGAAAATAACCAGCAGGTTTGTCCAAGCAAAACGTTTCCTCCAAGAGCATATTTTAAAAAGTCATAATTCAGTAAGTCAAACTTCCCAGCAAGGCCAGTAAATCAAATAATCCCCTAATATTAAATCCCCACTCTTATTAATTCCAGCTGTTTCTGCCTATTTCTCCACTGAACAACCCTTCCTCATTTGCTTCTTAAGCCAGACCTGTGGCATGCTGTTGTTCTTGTTTATATTCAGCTGCAAAAATCTTTAGGGGACGAAGCAATCCAGTGAGCCTCAGCAGCTCTGATGGCTGGTTAATTCAGTAGAGGGTGGTTGGGAATGGGAAGCAGAGGTAGCGTAAATGGTAGGAAACTCTGACCTCCATTTCAGCTCAGTGTGACTTGTCCTTGAAACTCTTAGTGTGGGATCTGGTTGCTGCCCCCCAAAATTTTGCCATCACAATGAATGTTTATATGCATGTTTTTTCCTAAACTATTTGGGATAAGCAGAGACTTCCAGGAGAATATTCCAAATACCAACAAAGTATTTCGTTTCAGTATGTGTTTATCATAAAAATCCCTATAAAATATGCATCTGACACATCTGCTCCTTGTCTGTGCCAGTCACTGCTGACCTCACCAGCAAAACTGAGATTTACTATGATTACAAATATAGCTACAGTACAACTAACTAGATTCTTTTCCATCTTGAGTGCTAACAGCTAAGCATTTGTATTTGGGACTTAAATGCCATGCAGAATGATAGCTCAGCTCCAGAAGCAAAATCCTTATTAGTGGCAGTAATACAAGCAGTAGGAAGATCACAGTTCAATTTTATTCCGATCGTTGGTGGAATTTGCAGGGCTGTCATTTGGCAAAAGCTATTAATATATAAATAGCAAATCTCGATGTGGAATTTTTGAGAGAGTAAGAATGGAATGTGTCATTCTGAGTCTTTTTCTGACAGCAGAGAGGCACCAACTTTCAATACATTTTTAAAGTTATAATATAGAAAGAAATCCTGTTAATTGAATGCATCCTTTAGTTTTTAAAACTCATAAATATGGTAACAGGAGAAAGGTCATTTAATTTTCTTCTGACTTTCCTGTTTGAATGTTAATGAATCTAGTGTGTACAAGTCCTGGATAAAAGAAAACCTGAAACCTCTGTGTATGTATGAGAAGAACAGGAACAATTCTCAACACTGACAGCCTAAATGAAATTAGCATCTGTCCGCCAGTATGAATATTTATACAGCACTAACTACAACACTTACTTGAAAATAAAATTAGTGTTTGGCTGAAAAGCTCAGACTTGAATACCTAAGATGAGGTGTCTGATTTTGTATTTGGACAACTGAAAAACAGATCCTGGTTATTATTATTTTTGTGCTGATACTGAACAACAGCTGCTTTTAATAGCTTCAGAGGGAATACTTGATGTTTAACTTCTCTTCAAATCATGCCACTTACACAGATAACAGGCTGCAGATCCTTAAGCACACAAATCTCAGCCAGGGTCCTTGGCCTGGATGTTGATAATCCAAAGACAATCAGTGGGTCCAAAAAAGACCAGTTACAGGCAAGCAAATATGGTGATGTCTTTGGCAAAGTTCAGTGGCCAACCCGCTGGTCACAGGTCTGCGTCCGAGGCTCCTGCAGGCCACGTGGTGACATGGGGTCTTGCCGATGGCTACTGCTTTCCACCTTCTTCATCTTCAGTTTGTTTCCTTTCTTCCTTCCAGGGTCCGGCGGGAGTCCGTGGTGCGCCAGGGATAAGAGGGATGAAAGGCCGCAGGGTAAGCACTTTCTGTGAGCTCTTAGCCCTCTCTTCCTTCAGCCGACTGAAGAGCAGTCCGGTGGAGTAGTTCCCGAGTGTGAAGAGTAGCAGTAGGGGCACCAACTGCGCAACCAGATTTCTGCTTGTAGAACGGCTGCACTATTTGAAGCAAGTCTTACCAGGACGCAAGTCATGTGCATGGGCAGAGAGGGGTGTCCAAGCATAGCGTTTCTGGGGAAGATATCCAGCTTGTGTTTTCCAACCAGCTGCAGTGTCAAACAGGCATTATGGACACTTCTGGTGAGGATGGTGAAGATTCAGTCTGATGAGGGTGGATCTGAGCTGGGGAAAGGGGTGCAGGTAGAAGACTAGGAAAGGTGCCTTTGTTGCAAAGGGACAGAGAGCAGCTGAGATGTTGAAGCGTTGTGATTTAACTGGAGGCAGTTAAAGCAGGGAACAGAATTAAGAGATGAAGCAGTCAGAAACGGAGCCGACAAGGGGCTGGACAGACTACTCTTCCCATGTCTCCCATTTCCGTCTCGTTGGATGTGTACCTTTTGGCAAAGTTCTGCAGGCATGTGGGAAAGGTGTGTTTTTGTGTATTGGATGGAGCTAACTACAGCATGTCCTATGTCCTTCCATGTGTTTGTCCAGCCGGTAGCAAAAGGCCCTGATTTTATCTCTAGGTTTAAACGGTACCACTCTGCTAAAGTATGTGTGATCCTTGTTCTGCCTTGAGACAGCAGGTTCCTGGCTTGGCACTGACTCATGATACTAGTTAGCATCACTTACAACACTACAAGTACATGATATTTCACAGGCACTCTGTGTCAGTTAACGTGCACTAGTGACAGCTGATGTTAGAATTACTGCTAGACCTGCTAAAGCTGCTTGCTTTCCTGGCTGTCATATCCAACCCGTGTCCCACTGAGCTCCTCAATCTTCCTCCTCCTTCAACAGGACATTTACTGCAAGAGCATCTCTGCTTTGCGTTGTTTCCCCTTGCACAGCTGGTTTACAAAGCAGCAATAGCGAGTACACGTGGGTTCGGCTGAAGGCCTCAATGACAACATATTTTGCATTTCTCCCTGCAAGGATCTTAAGAGATTTATTTCCATGTTTCATTTTCAAAGATGTGGGCTGGAGTAAAGTATGCATTTTACCTACCCCCAGTCTACATTTCTACCACAACTCCTGCTTGGGGAATTCAGGACAGCCAAGGATTGCATATGTTTCCCTATACTAAGGCTAAAACTCTCTTCAAATAGTTGGGACAGGCGAAAGGAAATGGAATAACCAACTGGAAAGCTTTATAACCACAGAGTTATGTACCCTGGAACTGTTTTAGGCTTTCAAAGCACAGCTAGAAGGACACCAAAAACATCTAAGCCTGGCAGATACATATCAGGGTCCAGCTTTTAACTCCTGGCTGGGAAAAAGGAGCTTCCTTACTGTTGTTCCCCTTGGTGGGAAGGCCCATGGCTGTCAATCCCCAGTTCCACGCCTTGAAGGTCCCTTGGGGAGCTGAGGTTTCTTTGTGTTACACAGCAGCAATTAACTGAGCACTCTGGGATATCCATGAGGATGATGGATGAGAAACTGGAGATGTTCTTTCACAGGAGGCTTTGAATGAACTGGGAAAATATCTCAAGGTAAAACTACAGCACAGAGCTGAACGGGAAATGCCTGCTGAATGAATCCCAGGCTGTCGACTGTGTGGGCTCTCGGAGAGGTGGGTCCTTGGAGAATATCAGATACTTCTGCCAGTGTCTTTAATGTATGCAGTGACAGAGACGGAGTCCCAGCATTGCCTTCTCCCAGCTGCCAGCGTGGGATGCCAGCTGCATCCCCTGGCACCAAGCCTGTCTTTCCGGCAGGCAGCCACAGGCAACTATGGGATTTGGTTCCTGAGTTGTGAGAGATTCACTCGCACAAATCCTCTTTGGTTTCTTACATCTGTGTTGGCCTACAGTCCCCCGAGCCCCAAGGACAGTACAGCTGACTTGGCCATTTTCAGCTCCACTCATGCTGTCAGGACTGATGAAGGAGATATTTATTTTCACACTAGGTAGAACACCAAGAGCAAAGGTGGATTCAGCTCCTGAGAAAGGAATTTGGCTGGCACAGCAGGGACCTGTCTTTGGGTGTAGCTAGAACCAGAGAGAAGGTGCCAATCCCTCAGGAGCAATCCCGGAGGACAGCAGCTCCCACCAGTGCTGTCCATCTCCGAGGTGATGTACCACATGTTAGAGAAGTTCAGCTTGGTGGCCTTGGGTGGCATTTCCTCTCCAGGTGTTGAGTGCAGCAGACCCTGCACCAGTCATTCCCCCTGCATGTTCCTGAACTGAGGAAGCCCACACTTCCTGCACATCTCAGCCCCCAAAACTGGAAACGGAGTAATGTCTCTATCCTGGCTGGCTGCAGAGCCCTGCAAGAAGTCACCCTAGGAAGTGCAGAGCGTGGAGACAGAACAGGACCAGTGCCTAGCGAAGAGCTTGCATTAAGGTCTTGATATTGCCCTAAGGACATCGGTACCAGCAAGGCGGTGAGCCTCTGCTGGCTAGTGTTGAGCAGCTGGATCAGCTGCCAGTGCCCTTTGCTGATCCTGCCTTTCAAACTCCCTGCCGAACCACTGCGTGGTAGAGTTCGGTTATGGAAGAGATGTGCACCGATCAGTGCCTTTGGGACGCCTAGTGATTCAGTCTTCACTGAATTTTCAAGGCAAATGGACAGACATCCTTTTAATAAATCCAGCAGGGTAGATATATATCCTTGCTCTATAATTCTAGAGACTTCAGTAAATCTGGTGTAGGAAGGCTGGTATTGTAAGGACCATCACAACTCCTGCCTGAAGGAGTTCTTGCTTCTGGATCTCTCTTGCACTTTCTTTCTCCCTCTCTCCATACTCTCAGATGATTTTGTAGACATGTAGGATTCTTTGTTTGCTTAGTCTGTCTACTGTTCAGGCCCTTGGTTTTCTCAGGATGGGGAAATGATCCCCCAACTGTAATTTCAGACATGACGCTGTGCAACATTCTGTCTATCCCAGTTTACAGAAGGGACGTAATTCAATTCAGAGTGGAAACATTAATGCAGGCTCACCAGATGTTTGTGGATTCCATGGGCTATGTTTGTGGATACTGCGTTAAAGTAATTTCACTTTTGAAGAAAATGTAAATAGCAAATATGGTTTTGATTGTAAAGAACAATGGATTCTTTCGGGGGTCTGTATTTAAGATTTGATAGCTTTTGTGTTGTCAAGATATAAATACAAATTTAAAGAAGAAAACTCTTTAAAAAGTGTAACTTTCTTTTCAGTCATGACAAGGCTACTGTTCCTTCCCATGTCTTTGTTTAGCCCATCAAACTGATACTGAGCAATCTTCGTGCACCAATGCAGTTTTTCCCCTGTCCTCTTCCCTAAGGATAGGAAACTTGGATATGTGAATCCAGGCTTGTTTCTCTTCATCCCTGTTCAGCGTAGCACTTGGTCATGGGCTTAATGTTCAGCTAATGACAGTTATGCACATGTTTAAACCTAATTGTTTAACTGAACCCAGGTTTAAATTTGGAGACAGCTGATGCTGCCAGTGCCTTCCCCTGTGCCATTTCTCCCTTTCCCTGCACACGCTGTCCCCACGCAGAAAGCCCGCAAACTGATTTTTCCACCAAAACGTTTGAAGGGATCTTCCTTGGAGAGAAGGCAGGGAGATCCCTGTCCCCAAGGGCAGCACGACAGCCGGCAGATGGCCACGGGGAGAGCTTTGGATTGCTTCTGGTTGGAAACAGGACTCCATTTACGTTTTCTAGAGCTCCAACTTACACTGGCAAAGTGCGGCACATCACTGAAGGCACCGTGATTGATGGACAGTATTGACGAGGGCGCTTGCACCCATGCAAAGCCGGTGGGAGATGTGGGAGCGATGAGCCTCCAGATGTTTGGCAGCTTTTATGAGGGTGCCTTTCTTCGCAAAGGCTGGCTCTCATCCAAACCTATTGCTACTTCACAGCTTCCCTGAGTCCATTTTGCTCAAAATAGTCTTCCCAGTGACAGCCTCCAAGTCTGTGACCTACTGAAGACTCCTCCTCGCACCATCAGTGCTACCTCTCAGACACTCCAGGACAATGCCAGGGAAAATAAATCCTACTTTGCAAATGAATCATCAGAGCAGAGCATTCACAGTATGGTCAAAGGCTCATTTCTATTAATCAACTCCTTGCAGACAGAACGGGCCTGGCCTCCAGCATCCCTGACATGAGCTCAGCCCAAATACTGACTGAGAATCCCCACAGAAGGCTGAATATCCACTGGAGCCATGACTGTACAATGCATCTCACAAAGCCCCACCTGAAATCTTTCTGACAGTCCTGCCCTGTGCTTCTGGCCAAGGTGCTGTCAATATTCCTGGGATATTATCCTCTCACTGGAAGGGATGCTGTGAACTGACTCAGGTGACTCTGAAAAGCTTTTCAAAGCCCTGAGCATATTTCTGTCTTCCACTGTGCCATTCAGTCATCAAGCTCTTGCATTAACTGTTGCCCAGATAAAGCCTGCAAGACAAGATAACGTGTGCACATCAGCACTCCCAGCCGTCTGCCGTTCTGTCTGGGTGCGGGACTGCTGCTGGTCTGACAAGATGTGGTGCTTTGCAGCCTCACTGACTGCAAGGATTTGTAAACTCGAGGAATCTGTGAAGTGGTGTTATCTAAGCATACCTGAAATTGGTTGCTTATGCCAGGATGATTGAGAAGTTTTTCATGGAGAAAAAGCGGAGGTATATTGTTCTGCTCCCAGTGATCTTTCTGGTTGGCTGAAAAAGCATTAGAAGTGTTTGAGGGAAAGTTAGCTACAGTGCTCTAAGATCTTTGTAGGTGAGTGTATTAGAAGGGAGAATCTCTTAAACTCCTTTAAGCAAAGGAAATGACTTCAATTTCCCATGCCCCGTGTGTTGGATCCTTTGGGTTGTCTCTGTGCAGTCTCCATAAGATGTCCTCATTCCTTATTAGACATTTCTAGATGAGAAACCCATATTAGGACTTTAAATTCAGACACTGAAACCTCAGACTGAGTGTCTGAATCCATTTGTCTGGGTCATGTGTTGGACATGCCAAAAGCGCAAGGATGCAGCCAGCAGCAGAGGTGACATTCAAGGTCTGTTCTCTTCCCGTTCACATGCTGTGCCTATGGCCAGTGAGGTCTCCCCACTTCAGTCAATGCTTCTTTCTATTTGGCCAGACTGTCATAGTGAAATATCAATATTTGTATCAAGGGGTAAGGAGGAGGCTTTGGGTTTCTAGAAAGGAGCTACTGACTGGGTGTTTGTGCTCCTGGTATTTCAGGGGTTGTTACTCCCTCCCTTTGAGCTCTGTATCCTGTATCTCTTTCAACGGGGGAAAATGCAGCACTGCTTTGTGGAAACACCTCATGAAGTATTTAGCTCTGTTCTGCAGGAACATTATCTACATTAGCATTAGGGAATGTCTCTCCTGACTTATGGGGACCAGCAATAAACCTGAGCTGCATAGCCTGGAGCTGAATTCCCCTGTGTTTGTGAGATGGCGATGTTCACATCTAGCCAACATCATAACTTTGTTTAGTCTAAGTTCGCTGATAGTGCTGCACAGTAGTGGAGGTCTCTGAGGGTAATGTTGTCTAGATCTGTGTATTTGCCAATATTGCTGCACTGTGACCTGTTTTGCTGCCGTTCCTGGAGCCTAAATTTAAAAGAGACATGATTACAGGGGCAGAATGTGACTGCAGGTGAGACTTGCAAGGACTTATGCTGGCCTTCTACTGCGTAGCTCAGTGAGGACCCATGCAGGGATTACAGTGCCTTATGTGGGCACATGTCTCTCTGGAACTAGAATTTAAAAGTGCAGGAGCGTGATGGTGCAGGGCTTTGCGCAGCCTTGAGGGTCTCTCTTTGTGTGACCTTGGGCAAGTTATTCTGAGATGGACGTAGCGATGCCTTTGAGCTACGTGTTCATGTCCAACTTGGGCAAAGTAGTTAAGCAGGTTCTCAAATGCTCCATCAGGCACAAACCTGTAATTCCCTGTGCCTCGGCTGCCTGTGTGCGCAGGGGAGGTCAGATCTTGATTTAACCCTCCTTTATTCCTGTTTACATTGTAAAGCTTCTCAGCGCTTGCACTGTTTGTACAGCCCTGGCCCAGCGGGACCTCTCCTGAGCTGCCTAACAGCCTTATAAATACTAACATAAACTAAAAAAAGCTTCCTTCTCTGTTTCAGGGCCCCCTAGAGATGCTGAGAGTGGTGATAAAACCATGCTTTTTCGCTGCAACCTCCTTACTCCCCTCTTTAGACAGGTCTCTGCTGTGGGTGTCCTTAGGGGCCAGGCCCTGAGAGGACTCTGCACACTCGCCCTGGTCCCTTGCCCCTGCTCCGTGCAGGCGTGCCCAGCCCCTCAGTCAATTTGGAAGCCCCAAGGAGCCAAGAGGGGACAGAGGAGGTGCACTCGGCCGGGCCGGCAAGGCCGAGAGCCCGGGTCCGCAGGAGGGATGCGTCGGGCTGTGCATCGCAGTGGCTGGCATGGGATGCTCCCTGGAGTGCCGCCAGCACCTCGCTCGCTTGTCTCTAACTGGCTTTGTCAGTAAAAGAGAGTTTAAAAGATTTAACTAATTGGCTAAATGTAGCCTTTCCTGTCAGGGTGAATTAGGGGAAGGCTTTATTCTGCGTTTTGGCCCAGGAGGCTGGGGAAGATGAAGCCTGCAGCATGCATTGGTGAACGCAGGGTCGCTTTCTGCTTCCTTAGGTCAACAGCTGATGAGATGTGCTGTGATGGGATTAGCCAGGTGACTGCTGTGAAGTGGGGTTGCCCTGGCAGATCCTGCAATGCTGGTGACAGAGCTCTGCTGGAAGAAATGAGGATACTCCAAACACTGCCCAGCCAGCCCTGACAGGCCGGGCCATGGGGAGCCAAGGCCTTCGCTACCCTTGCTGCCTCCACCCAGTCCGGAGAGAC
The DNA here is from genome assembly GCF_036370855.1 of Dromaius novaehollandiae. Lineage (NCBI taxonomy): Eukaryota > Metazoa > Chordata > Aves > Casuariiformes > Dromaiidae > Dromaius > Dromaius novaehollandiae. The sequence goes on from NC_088117.1 coordinate 7,269,549, forward strand.
TTGGCACCATTGCCAGGGCTGGCAAAGGGGTTGGACAGGGCAGACAGGGTACACGACAGGTCTGGAGGGGCTGTGCCTTGCCTTTCCGCAGGTGGGTTCTGATGTGCCCCTCTAACGAGCCCTCGTGCTAGAGGAGAGCCGTGGTTCCTCACGTTATGAGGCTGTGCTCAGCATGCCCCTGTCGTCACATATTGTAGTTGTTGCTGTGAAATGGTTGTGATGCCCACCCTAGGCCAGGAAGAGAGTCCAGGGACTGTCCAGCCAGAGTCACTCTTTGGACTGACCCATTTTTCTTTCAGGGTTTGCTTCCACACAGCAACTTCCCCTATGGGGAATCTACTGTGTGCCTTCCTATGCGTGTGCTAGGAAGAAGACCCTCCCAGCGCTGGCGGGTTTGCACACACGCGTCCTGCTTCACTTCACTGGCAGCATCCATCCTGGGACGGAGACCTCTACCCGGGTCGTCACAGCCGTTTCCACGTCCTGCTTCCTTCCAGTCCCTGCTCTCTCCTCCTGTAACACGAGGGACAAGCTGTTGAATCCTTCCCCTCTGCACTTTTTTGTGAAGAGCAGGTCACTCCATCATCTTGGACAGTAAAGATGTAATTGCACAAATATCTGAACAGCTGAGGAAGGAAACAGTTTGTTTTCCTTGGCTGTAGCAGGGAGGACAAGTTGCAGGATTCAGTCACATCCAAGGAGATTTTTGGTGAGCTGTTATGAACAGCTTTCAGGCAACACAAAATGCCACAGTTTGCCTGGGAGGAGGTGGTCTGTCCTGTGCTGTTTGTTTTCAGAGCAGGTTAGCAGTGTGTCTGTCAGCAAAGACGTAAGTAGCTCTGATCCTACCTTGGGGCTGAGCAGAGAGCTAGCTGAGCCCACTTCCAGCCACGGCTTTCGGTGGCAGCATGCCTTCCTGCCGTGCTGGCACCGCACGCATGCTGCCGCTCCCCTTCGCTTTGGGCAGCCCGGTGCCCAGCTCAGGCAGGTCTCTGTAGAGCTTTCACTGGGTTGCTGGGTCTCCGAGGTGCCACGGGTGGCTCCTGAAACTCTTCCGAGCACCGCTCTCCCACTACTCTCATTTACAGAGCTGTCTGGGTTGAAGCCGTCAGCAGCCCAGTTTTTAAATGACCTACTGTTTTACATCATTGTTCTTTGAGGTTTATAGGGGTGTTGATTAACGAAACTTCACTGGTCTCTGCTGCTCCCTGGTTTAGCGGCTGGCATGAGCCGGGGCATTTAGGATTTCAGGCTGGTGAGAGCAGCCATTATGTTAGTGTAGCAAAGCATCGATCCGTGTAACACCCCATTTGGTTGTGCCGTTCCTGTCTGGTGCACAATCCCTCTCTGTCCATCTGTCTTGGAGACCAGGCTGAGCATTCTTCGGCGCTGTGTCTTATTGGCATGCAATACAGGCTTTTGGTTATTTCATCTCTGGTACCCTCAGCGGCACAGGGTTTTGCCAAGCACAGTAGAAGTTTTTGCATTATTTTATATTGACAGTGTTTGTCTACTGTAATAATTTGGCTGTGTTTCCTATACATCTTCTGCTATTACACTGCCTTTCTTTGTGAGTCTCCCTCTTTGCCTGTCGTAGCAGAGTTGCTTTTCTAACGCACTGGCTCCCTAACCCTGTTATTACTTTTGGCACTCAGTGTGCATCCCGATTAAGCACATTGGCTCCTGTTTTTGCTATTTCCACGTTGGCCTGCTCTCTGAATTCCTCTTACCATTACATTCTAGCACTGCTCTGTGTTATTATTTATTATTTGTATTGCAGTAGCGCCTTAGAGTCCCAACTGAGATCATGGCCTGACTATGAGCATGCCGTGCGTTAATACTGCCTCTTAATATGCCCTTTTTCTACTGTTTCACTTCTGACCATGGCTGTCTTTTTTGTCTGTCAGTGTCACAGACCATTTTCTAGGATGATTCAAACAGTGCAGAGGGGTCTGTGTTCAGCTCCTCTGAGATTAGCTTGAAAGCTAAGACACACGGTTACCCACTCTTGAAGACCAGGGCGCTCCTCTCCTGTCACCCTCTGGAAGAACAAGCACACCCCTTCCTTGAGGATCCCTGAGCTGTGCTGTGAGCTGCTCGATTTTAGCTGTTCAGGGCCAGAGTCGCTTGCTGCCTGGACTCCTGGCGACTCAGCGAGCAGAAGTGTGCCGTACGGGTCCCGTCCCCGTCGCGAGGCTCTCGCGCCTGTCAGACGCATGCGCGCGCCCAGGTGCAGATGCCTGGTACATGACCGTACTTGCCAAAGTGGCACGGCCGGTCACGCTCCTCCCCGGCATGCATATGCATATGCATGAGCACCTGGCCGGATTCATAACAGCAGCCAGCTGCTTGAATAGCAGGTAACTATAACTGAAGGCCTGCCAGGAAATCTGGGCAGCTCTCTGGGAGCAGCTTGGGGCCCTGGACAGTTGTTAACGTGCTGTATGGTGGGGGTTGTGTGCCTTTCTGTGCAGCTTGCAGCTTTATCACCTTGACTGTGACCATGAGGCAATGTGGTATGCCAAGGGTTAAGGGTAGGGGTAGCTGAAAAAGCTGTTTTTTTAGGGAGGAAGTTGGATACTGATAGGGCTAGAAATGTAAGTCTATATGCTGCAAAACTGTTGTCATTTAAGGTTTGAAAACAAGGCTGTTCCTGGCCTGCCTTTCTCCTCTGGCTTTGGTTTGGGGATGGTGGTTGGTTTAACAGGAATAAAAAGGTACTTAGGTGCTGCATGCTGGTAAGTGCTAAGAAATGAAACAGAACAAAGCACTGTAGTGCTCTTCTGAGCATGGCTCCAAGTTGCCGTGCACAGCCCAGGCAGGCTTTACCAGCACTGCTCTCACGGGACTTTCTGGTGGCCAAAGCTAGGGTGACTGCTGTGCTTCCAGGTGAACTGTATATTCTGTGCCCAAATCCTGCAGTGAGAAGGCTTAGCCCAGGAGAAGAGCAGAGGCACCCAAACTTCAACCTCTTGGAGCCACAGCCACCCTCTCCTGCTTGTGAAGCCCTAGCGTCCCGGGGGCAGGAGTGCAAGGCCAGACAAGGTGGTTGAGGCTGGAGCCGTCACCAAGCAGGGCTTCTGTCACCCATCTCCTTGTGCAAACCACACTCTTCACTGGGCGAGAGGGACATGATGAGCCACCAGGGCAGAAGATCTGGGAGCCTGGCAGAGAGCTAATGCCCACTGGGGAGGTAGAAGGGGTAAGACTTCAGCAAAGCAGCTGGGATCCCTCCCTGCAGCCAAAGCCAGGCTGCACTGTGCAGGAGACACCCCTGCTGCTTGCACTAGCAGGGACCTCTTCCCCCTCCTCCCCTTACCTTTCTTATTTTTGCCTCTCTTTTGCCTTTTCCCAGGGTGCCAGAGGGCCTGATGGACCAGTAGGTGAGCCAGGGTCACGAGGTGTCAAGGTGAGTGCCAGCAGACAGCCAGGTTGGCTGAGACTGCTCTTAGTCCTGTTGTAAAATGCCTTGGACTGGGTCATGGTCACGTCCCCCCTCAGGAGCAGGGGATGCTCAATAGCTCCACGAGGACCAGGCACCAGCAGCAAGTCCACCCTGCAGCAGGAGGAGAACCTGTCCACACAGACATCAGGGCCTTTGCTGCTGAGATCTAGACCCCCGAAAACAGTGGCACTCCACAGATGTCCGTGAGCTTCTGCTGAAATAACGGGGTCCCCCACAGGCAAGGGAGTAGCTTAGCTGGCAGTGAGTGCCCTGAACTGTTATCTCTGAATCTCGCATGAAATCTTATCAATTTAACATGGCTGGTAAAACATGACCCTACCAAATGCATCTCTGTGCTGATTTACTTCATGTCAGTTAGGTTGCGATGGGAAAAAGCACACGGCAGGAGCTGCCTGGTACAAAGAGAACCTGGCAGATGGCTGCCTGAACAGACCCCTGCTCCATGGCAGGCTCTGGGACGGGTAGCTGGGAGAACTGGACCCTTGTCCTACCACTGAATGTCACTAGACTCCATGTCTCTTCTCTGCACGCATGCCCCTGTGAATGCAATTTATTTATTAGATGGGAAATCTGCCTTATTTTGTGCCCCGCCAGGCAAGGCTGTGCTGAGTCTCTTGAGATTCACAGCTTCCTCCAAAGCAGTGTTTGCCGAAAAAACATGAGGTCATGCAGCCTATCCCCCAGACTCCCCACTGGCTGGGGTGTTCCTCAGGGCAGGATGCTGGGCATTTGGCCCTTTCAAAGCTGCTGGGAATTGGAGGGGACATTTGACGCAAAGACCATGTCCTCCTCAAGTGCAAGAGCAGGTAGGCTGGGGCAGAAGAGCATCGTCAATACAGTTCATACTTCTGCCAACATGTCTCTGTCTTTTTTCCTTTGCAGGGACGTCCAGGGGAGCCCGGCAAACTGGGGCCGGATGGGCTGCAGGTATGTCCCCTGGGAGAGCTGGTGCCTGCCAAAGCTGGCATGGTGTCAGACCCCACCGTGGGTATCCACACGCACATCGTGGCCAGGGAATTGCAGCTTCTCCTGGCCAAAGTGACACCGGAATCTCAGCACATTCCCAGGTGCTAATCACTGTAACTGTGTGTTCACAGGGGAAGATAGGAGAGACTGGGGAGACGGGATCACGTGGCTTCCCAGTAAGTGTTCATCACTTCTGTTTCCTTTTGTAACCTCGATTTCAATCAAGTCCTGAAGTTTTGGGTCCTGGTCTGGCAGGAGGGATTTGGACAATGTCTCACAGTTCAGGCTATGAGGCCACTCCTCTGCTGCTCTTACTGGAGCATTTGCAATGCATGTTAAATGCTGAGAGGCATGAAAGATTGCTACAGGGTCAGAGCTGACCGTGGTGTGTTTAATTTTTTCCAGGGTATCCAAGGACCTTCCGGACCTCCAGGAACAAAAGGGGCTCCAGGCGACCCGGCAAGTGTCTTATCGCTCTCTCTTCATCTGTCCCCCCCGCACCCCCACACAGACAAACACTTCATTTTTTTTCTCTGTCTGGCACTCCCCCTCTATCTATTCCCACTCCCAGCTTCTCTGTCCCTGCCAACTCCAGCATGGTCAGAGATGTGAAAGATTTGGCTAGAGTCCTAGGAGACACGAGGAAAGAAAAGATCAGACCCCTGGAAAGCAAAAAGAGGCCATGGATCAACCAGGGAGAGTGTAGGATGCAGCCTGGGCTGGATTTCTGAAGGGAAGGAAGGGAAGAAGGGCAAGGTTGGGTCTGGGAAAGGGTTAGATGTAACAGGAGGAGTTGGGCTTGGCTGGCAGGGAGAGCTGAAGGGGGACCAGGACAGAGGCTGATGGAGTCAGAACTGAGCCTGCAGCTATGGGGAAAGCTCTGGGAGATGAAGACACAGACCTGAGGGAGGGCCAACAAGACTATCTGAGCAGGAAGAAGTCATCTGCTCTCTCTGTGGGGACTGACCTGGACTGTGAAGGGACAGGATAAATCAGACATTTTTAAGTTACCAACTGCAATTGTTTCAGGTTTTAGCTAGCAAGATGAAGGGCCTTCTGAGCTGTTGTTTGCCTGGTAAGGTGCCTCCTGGTCTCTGTATCTCACTGTCACTTGCACACTGCGTAGATCTGCTGTGACGGGGGGAAGCAGTGTTTCCTCTTACAGGCCCCAAAAGTGATAGCCTTTCAGAAATGAGAACAGTTGTATGAAGAGTGTCTTGTGTTTCTGTTTTTCAGGGACCGCAAGGACCACAGGGGCCACCTGGGCCTTTGGGAGAAATTGGGCATAAGGTAGGTCTGAGCTTTGCTCCCATTTTTTCTCCCCTCGCGCTGAGAGTGGCAGGACAGGAGGGACGAGTAAGTGCGTAGAGGCACATCCTTCCACACCCCAGGGGCACGGATGGGAAGGATTTCCCACAGATTGGCTTCCAAAGCAAACAGGGAAAGTTAGAAATTTGAGCCTCCTTTTCATCAAAGGCAGACCATAGAAACCCAACTGGCAGATGGGCAGACCCCTCTCCATAACAAGAGAAACGTTTGAAAGCTGGCTGCGCTCTAACAGGCGTGTCACAGGCCCCCGATGTGCCAGGGACCACATTTCCATACCACTGCGCAGAGTCAGGGCACAAACGCAGCAGCAGTTCAGACTGCAAACTAGTCTTTTCTCTCCCACTCCGAGCTGGTCCGGTTGTGATCAGATGCAGCTTTGTTAGCCAGCCCGGATTGCTGTGGCAGTCCATCGCAGGTTGCTGAGGCCAGTGGAGGAGGCTCAGAGAAATGCCTTTGCTGCTGGCTCATGCTTTTTGAGTTGTCGTTGCTGTGAAGCAATGGCACAAACACCATAACCACAGCAGGAGCAGTTGTCAAATGGTGCCCCAGTGGACTGCAGGAGATGCCTCCATGAGTTCCCCTAACTCTTCTGCAGCCTCAAGTTGGTTTGACCCTCTTACAGTCCTGATCAGATCTACCAGTTCTCCTCGTGCAGCTCCTTTCTCTAGGTCTCGATCTGTTGTATAATTGTGATATTTCACTTGGTTGTGAAAACAGCAACGAAGGTGCCTTTTAATACAGTCCACTGCAAAGTGTATGAGTCACGAAAGTTTCCATTCTCATGGCTGCTAGACTGGATGGAGCGAGCTCTCAGCGTGGTAAACCACACTGGGGAGCTGGAAAGCTGCTACTGAGCCACTTTGGATGTTGCCAACCAAGAAAGTACAGAGTTTTATTCAAATCTGTCTCTCCTCCAGAAGCCTTTCTCTGCACTGGCATCACTGGAGAAACCAAAGCAAGATCTTTTGCTTTCACTGGAGCATGAATTTTCTCATTGCCTGATTTGACCACTTGTTGGTAAACCCAGCACGCACCCTGCTCCCTCCTCAACCTGAATCCATTTCAGCAAGCCAGGAACTGGCTTTATTCCTTGGGCAGCCGGGTGCTCCCATGACTATGTGCTCTTATTTCCTTTCTTCTTAGTTGCAAAGAGTTGCAAATAAGCCACTCAAATCATGTCAAGACAAACTTTGCTGTCCCATCTTTGGCCTTGTTTTACAGATTCTCATTGCCCATCCTTTCCTGGAGGTGGTAGAAAATGTTCAAAGATTAAAGCTCTCAATTTATCATGGTACCAAAGGTGTTTAATAAAAGTGACCCTGCTATTGCAAACCCAGCAGCAGCAGGGCACATACTGAGAACAGTCTGCAAGGTCATTCTGTCATCCTCCCTCTTCCCACCTTATTCCTCATAATTTTCCAGGTCTGACACCCATTTGTGGCTGTCTGGGGGATACTAAGTCCCCTAGACGTGTCAGGGTGTATGCTTAGATAGACAGGACCACGTTATCTTGTCACCTAGCTGCTTTCATTCAGCTAGTACGGCCTGGTGCTGGGCCCGGGCAGCAGGCTTCTGATCGCAGCCTGGTTCTTGGTGCTAGGGTGTTTGCTGGCCTGTACAGCCAGAGCAAGTGGGTGATGGATGTCAAGGTTAATCTGTCTCCCTTTAGCTGTGCTGGAACTAGCAGCACCATTGTCCCCTGCCTCTGCCTGATGTCTGGGGCAATGGTTCAGCGCAAAGCTGTGTTGTCTAGGGCAGCTATTCCTGCAAAGGAAGGGCAATTCACCGCACGTGCAGGCCCTGCAGCCACATTAATTCTTAATCCTAACAGAGGTAAGATGGGTGGCACAGAGGCTGCACTTAGCCCCACTGTAATGGGTAATGGTTGGTCTTAGGGAACAGTCAGAGGAGAGCAAGAGCACAGCTGCACAGTTCTGTTATGCACTGTGTTAGCCGGCCTGCTGAACACATATGAATGGCTTTCAAGTCTAATCATGTACCTCTTCCCATCTTTCCTAAGTCGTCCCAGCGCTGCTCCCCAGCGCAGTTACTAACCTTGGAAAGCAGAGGGACTGGGAGGAATTAGAGAGAGGTGGCTTGGCAGAGGAGGCCAGGAGGTTGCAGCAGGCTTGGGGAAAGGGGAGGCATGAGAGATGAGCGCAGCCATCGCAGGAACAGGACACCAGGGGTCTGTGACCTCTCTGATGCTGCATGCCCTGACCCAGCTCCAGGGAGGTAATTACATTGCAGCCAGGGCTCTGCTCTCCCAGGACTGCTCTGCTAAAGGAATTATGTCTTTGATCTTGCTTTCTACTTGATTACAATGAGGTTTTTCACCATCTTTTTTTTTTTTTTCAGGGACCGCCTGGCGCAATGGGACAACCTGGCCTTGCAGGTGAACCTGGCATGAAGGTAAGAAAAAACCCATAGTGCAATTTCCCTGTCAGAGCAGGGAGAAATAATAGCCACTTCTGTTCCTGCCAGGAGAGGGTGGCCGTGCAGGTTCACTGTCCAGCAGCCAAAGCAGACGGTGTAATCAACAAAGATCAAGTTAAAAAAAAAATAAAAAATAAAAGGTTAACTTTAAGCCCTTGGTTACAAATTTCTGACTCCACCTCCGTGCCGGAGGGGGATGCTGCCAGCACGGGGAGAAGCACCGTTCCAGGGATCTCCTGCCTCCGGAGCTGGCAAAGGGCTTTGAAAATGAAGCTCAATTCTTTCACAGGTGTGAAATCTGAGCAGTGAAGGGAGTCCTTGAAACCCAGAGATCTGGCGGCTTCTGGTTTGAAACAAGAAGGGTCTTGGGAAGGTCCCAAGTATAAAAATACCCTCAGACAAGGTCCTGCCAAGCCTCGGCTACCTGGGGACTCAACTCCACTGATGGTTATTGGGGGGAAGGTGCCCTGATGAATGCACCTTCTTGTCCACATGGAAAGGCCTGTAAAAAAAACATCTCTTTGTTTGAATAAGATCCCTGTGCTGAACAGCTCAGATGGGTTTTTATTTTATTCTGTCCCCCTCTCTGCGTCGTTTGAAGGATCGCTCCTGCGTGGAGAGCCTTTGAACAGACTGTATTTGGGGATTAAATGCAATTTCCTCTTTGCTGTTCTGGACTCCCCACCCCCCGCCCCGTCCTTTGCCATGTTTTCCTTGGCAAATCTTCTGACACTTCACTGGAGCTTCTGTGTCTTTGGCGTCCTGATACTGCGCTAGTGTTTCAGCTCCCGTGCTCCTGGCTGCCCCTCGGCGCCTTCGCTGCCTTCCCGGGAACGGCACACTGTCGCTCTGCATCGGGCATCCGCGGTCCCCCAGCGAGAGCTCTCCTCCGGCTCCCGTGGGAGCAGGAGCAATCGGTGCAGCGTCCGCTGCTGAGCCTCGCGGAGCAGGACCGCTGCCCGCAGCCGAGCGCGGCTGACAGAGCGCCTGGGAGGCATTGCAGAGCCTCCAGAGCCCGGTGTGAAATGCGGAGGGAAGAAAGGAAGGAGAAAGCAATTTCTGGCAGCGCAGAAGTCTCAGACATCCCTTTACCCACTGTCAGTACAGCGTGCTGGGGAGTCAGAGAACAAGAGTCCCTTGCTGGCTCCTTTCCCTAAGCTGGGAGGTGCTGGGACGTGCTGGGGTTGCTCTGGGCGGTTGCTTGCAGGCATGTTTGCTGCAGGGCAAGATGTATGCGTAGGTCAGACTTTCTTCCCCTTCTGACTCTGTCGCTGCATTTCTTGCGCTCTGCTCCTCGCAGAGCAGTTAGTTTGGACAGGCACACGTGGAGGGTAGCTGTCCCCTGGCCATCGGACCCCCAGCAGTAAATCACCTCGCAGCCTTTCGCCAAGGGGCGTTTGGTTGCCAGCTCCGGACACCTTCAGCTCACTTGTTTCTGTGCTGTCCAAGATCCAGGTGCTGTCCAGGATCCAGGTTCTTCTCTTCTTCCTCGCTCTGGTTGTGTATGCGTTGCGGTGCCACATGCACCCTGGCATTGCTGCCTTTCCTGCGAAAGGGCGACGCTGGGGGAACGTCCTGTGGCTCTGCAGCTGCAGGCATCAGCCACCCCTCCTTGATCCTCCGTCCCGTTGGGTATCAGTGCAATAGAGCCTCTGAGGTGCACACTGGCCGCGGAGACTGCTCTGTAAGCAGAGGGGCTGGTGATGCCAACTTGTCCCTTGGGTCCCCCTTGCAGACTGAAGCAAAGGTGCTTGGGAAAGGGAAAATGAGCCCCCAAAATGAGGGGGTGAAATGAGAAGTGCTCCGCACTCATTTGCCATCAGCAAATAGTTTGTCTCCATGTCTGTGGTTCTTTCTTTTTAGGGTGATCCTGGACAGCTGGGAGTCCCTGGAGAGCAAGGCCTCATCGGTCAAAGAGTGAGTACAGTCCCCTTCCAGTTGGGCTCTCTGCTATATCGCTTCCCTGCTCTGCTCCCTGTCTGCCCACAGCCTGGGCAAAGAAGGCCGGTTCTGGGAATCCTGTAACCCTTCTGTCCCTTGTTTCTTCTCTGTCATGATGGAAACACCTTCCTCGCAGAGTCCCTAAGTTTGAGCTCACTGGTGTATGTGAGCCTCTCTGATGCTACAGAGCTGGTGACCATCACAGCCCCAGTCGGTCATGTGGGTGTGCAGCTGGAAATTAAAGGTCACAGGGACCTCTGAAAATAGTTCAAGGAAAGATCTCAATATCCTGGCTCTTTTCTCTCAATAAAAACAGTTGTGCGGGAGCTACCAATGAGAAAGGAAGGCTCCTCGCTGCCCAGCCCGCCTGCACCCGCTGCTTGGCAGAGCGCTCTGACAGCTGGTGGTATGAAAGAGGCTGTGTGGAAACAGGCCCCGTCTGTTTGCACGCTGTGCGCGGCCTGGGAGCGCGCAGCCGTCCAGGGGCAGGAGGACGCTCGGCAGAAGGCTGGCGTTAACCGGGGAAACACTGGCCGCACTGTGCATGCGTGGGGGGGAGCCAGGCAGGGCATGAATGCGTGGATTGAAGCCGGCAATGGCTCTTGGCCCTTCTCGGGACTAAAGTCAGTTGTTGGAGCAGGATGGGGAAGCCCCAGGTTAAATGCATACAGACTGAATCCCCTTTTCAACCCAGGGAAAGAGGTCTTTCCGCAGGCCAGTGGTGGGGTCTGCGGAGGAGAAAATGTGGCTCAAAATAAAGCAAGAGGCCGCACTCGTTTCTTGCTCTGGGAAGAGCTTGCTCAGTGTTAGGGCACAGACAGGACGTGTCCTCCAACACGCTGACAGCACAGAGCCTGTCCGCCCCAAGCGGCAGCGCCGGCTCCACCTGCACCGAGGCGATGCCCCAGACTCCCATCGCTGCAGCACGACTCTGCTGCTCTGCGACGCGTCGGCTGCCAAAAGCATGGAAGCGAAAGGAGGTTTGGACACAGCCTTATGTCTCTTTGCCTCTCTGTCTTGCAGGGAGAAGCGGGGCTGGAAGGGGACAGTGGACCACTGGGGCTGGATGGTGTTAAGGTAAACCTTACTGCTGTGCCTGGTTTCAGCGGTCGCGTACCCTCTGCGCGCTCAGGCCCATGGTGTGCCCGTCAGCAGGAAACCGGGGGCATTTGGAGCCAAGGGGGTTGTTGGGATTATTGCATCTGTGCAAAAGGCCTCTGCAGCCTCACCTCACCTTTTGCAGCTTGGTGCTGCATTTGCAGTTAGAGAGCCCAGCCAGGCCGGGTTATCTTAGTTGGGCTTTTTCTCCTCTCTGTGTCTCGGTGGTTAGAGCCACCCCAGTGCTGGCTCCCTGCAGCTCTTACATCCCTCGCTGTGCATCCCATAAAGATTTAATCTGTAAATTTGGGAATGGCCACGCTTACTTCCCTGTCACGCAACCCAAGCCTCTTCAAATTTCTCCCATCCTCTGGAGATGCCATCTTTAGCCAGAGGTTATCTTGGTCGTTTCAAAGAGCACTCTCTGAAATCCCCATCACAGGCTCTTCTGTACCCTTTAATCCCAGTCTTGGCCCCTCCTGCCAGCCGACGGTGACGTTCACTAATGCCAGTAACATGCTGACGCAGGCGGCCTTGCTGCCTGCTGATGCGAGTCACCCGCACAGAGGTGGGACCCGCCACTCGGCCGTTCTCGCTCCTAGACCAAAGGTCTCTGCTGCGGTCCTACGTGGCCAGCGCGGCCTTGAGTTTACGTGTCAGTAGATCTCAGTGCTGAGGAACTGGTGGATGCTGGATGTTTTTTTCAAGCTCCACAGAAGACTCTTCCTGCCCTAAAGAACCATTCATTAGGTTTTTACTCAGAGAACTGAGAATCACCTGGGGACTAAGTTCAATGCACACTATGTTCAGTCCTTTTATTACCTACTTACGCCTGCTAAAACCGCTGCTTTTCGCACCGGAAGCAGCGTGCTCGGCAAGCAGCGGTCACGGCAGGGCTGCGGGGGTGATGAGTTTTTTCCACTGCTTGTTCCTCCTGTGATCTCTCCTGCTTATTGTGCGTTTTAGCTGATGCGTTTTCCCGTAGATGAAATCTTTCTTCTCTCTGCTCTATTTCTGTTATTGTTATTCCTTTCACAGTTGAATTAGGTTTTGCTTGTTCTTGGAGCAGTAATGCCCAGGACTATTTCTGTCCCGTTAGGGGTCACATCTCACCGAGTCTGCCTGGCATGGGGAGAGGCCTGGCACAGCCTGCAGCTCCACTTCCCTGTTGATAGCTGCAACCTTGGGAAATTCGGGATCCAGCAGGGCCTGTGACTGGCAAGGCATTCTGATGCAAAGTTGTCCCTTTTCTGCTCTCCCCTCGCTTCTCAGATTTATGCGATAATTTATTTTGAAATAAGAACTAAGGATTTTTTTTCCTGCAAGTTCACATATTGTCAAGTTTAAGCTGGGGAAAGCTTTGCTTTTTGCGAAGGACTCCTCGTGTTTCACTGCTCTCCCCACATTTTTGGCATGTGATCAGATCTCCAAAAAGGTCAAGCTCTTTAAAGTCTAGTTTCCAACAATTTGTCTGGTTTATTTGAGTTTACGGATTAAATTTCCAACTAATCAGGAATTCCTGGTCCTGGCAGGGGAAATGAAGAATCGTCCATCGTTCTGCCCCGCACCACTGACCGTAACGTTGTTCACGAGTAAAGAAACCAGATCCCCTTCCTCTTGGCAGCATCCCAGATGCTTACTCAGGTCTCGCACTGCCCTGTGCGCGGAGGAGCCGTAAGGCTGCTACCTTGCCTTTGGAGCAGGACTCTGATTTCTGTCCTTGCGCAGCCGGCCTTTCCACGCAGGCCAACAACTTTGTTCCATGGAAAGAAAAAGCAGCCGGTCCCACAACAATACGGTTTACTGCTTCGTTGTAGTTAAACTATTTGTCACTCATCTCTATTTCTGCTTATCTCTGAATGTCAGACCACAAGATTCCTCCTTAAAGACAGTGAAGACTTTTGTATTCTCTTGCCATCACTTACCCCTCCGTCCCCAAGGGGTCTTGAACCAAACCAGATCTTTTCAACCTAAATGTGCCTCTGGACACCAAAGCCCCTGCCCTTTGTGCAAGCGTTTGTTTAACCAGAGGCGACGTGACTGTGCTCTCACTAACGCAGCCGCAAATCAAGACTCACCCTGTCAAGCCTGGTTGGTTACATGAGTGTTGGTGCTGCTGTGAGTACAGAACTGGCTCTTTTGGTTGTCTGCACAAAATTTTGTGCCATCAATTTTAAGAACAGTGATTGAACGTGATACCTACTGCTCCAACCGCAAATCCTTCACGGGGCAAGATGACATTGTTTTGCAGAGTGTTTATTGAGTCCTGGGCTGCTTCCTGCTTCACCGCAAGTGCCAAACAGCCGATCCTAACAAATGTGTCCTATTAAAAATCTTTCAGCATCCTGAGCTCAGGGCTTCTGGATGAGGCAAGGGAATCTCTCAGACTGGTCTGCCTGTCTCATTCACGTGGGAGGCTCGGGCCTTATTGCAGGAGGAGCAAAGGGTTCAAATTACCCTGTGTAATGGGGGAGTTCCTCCTTCTCCAGCCAAGAGACGTTTAAAAAAAAAAACTAGTTTTGCTCATTTTGTTAAATGTCAAGTGTATTATGACTCAGCCTCATTCATCCTTTTGTTTGCAGGCTCTTTTCCTCTCAGACTCCTGAAATATTAATTATGCGGTGGTTTTTTTCATTGCAAGAGCCATGTACAGTGTGTTGTGTGGGTATGCAAAGCTGACTCCCTCCTCTCTTCCGCAGGGAGACAAAGGAGAGCAAGGCCTGGAAGGAGAGAAAGGAGAAAAAGGCAACGAAGGGCTGAAGGGAAAAGAAGGGCCTCCTGGATATCCGGGAATCACAGGTGTCCGAGTGAGTCTGAGAAACCAGCCTGCTGGTCTCCGTCAGCCGGTCCGTGGGTTTCCTGTAGCGACCAGCGCTCCCCTCCCCGGGCTGTGCCGGCGGCCACCTGGGTCTGCAAAATCCGAGCTCTCGGGGGTGTGATGAGTATTGGGCCACGAAAGCTCCTGCGTCCTGTCTGTCGGGTCACCGCCCACGGGTTTCCAAACCCCAAAAGAATCAGTGCAGAGCACTGGGTGCTCTTGGCTAAGTGCGAGATGGCTTTAACCCTCCTCGTGGCTGAAGAGGGCCCAGGTGTGTCGCGTGTGCCCTGCCGGGCAGAGCTAGCTGCAGGAGGCTTCGTGGTCTCCAGCTCGGACAGCAGGGCACAGCCAGCACCGCTGAGCTCCGGGGTGCAAGTGCGAGCTAGCTCGTCTGAAAAGACAGGATCCTTTTGCAAGAAGAGGGCAAAAGAAAGCTTGCAGTGTTGCATCTGGAAGGCTGGATTTCATTTAAACCTAGCAAGAAATGTGCATAGGCCTTCTCTTTTCTTTCTTCTTCTTCTTCTTCTCTTTTCTTTCTTCTTCTTCTTCTTCTCTTTTCTTTCTTCTTCTTCTTCTCTTTTCTTTCTTCTTCTTCTTCTTCTCTTTTCTTTCTTCTTTTTCTTCTTCTTGTCTTTCTTCTCTTTTCCTTTTCCTTGAACAGCAGTCACCGTTAATACTACTGTAATACTACTGTTAATACTACTGTAACAGGACATGCCATGTTGCAGCAAAACACCTGGTAGTTCTAGAGGAAGAGGCATGGAGTAAACCAGAATCCACTGCTAGGGCAGGAAGTCATCTGAGATGCAGCTTGTCCCAAACGTGTCATAAAGTATGTTATTTTTTGCAAAAATTTACATCTAGGAGAAGGACTGGTCTTTTAATCAGGATGTGGATTTGAGATGTGGGTTGCTCCTGTGGTCTGCCCCAGGCTTTGCGTAGGCCTTGGGACAGGTCGCGTAGCCTTTCTGTGCCTCTCTGCTGCGTCTGTGGGATGCGCCATCTCGCAGGGTAGTAAACTGGGATGTCCCGAGGGCTGCGAGGAGCTGCGTTTCCTCAGGCCGTCGCAGGTACTCTTGGCCTGGAGTTGGGAACCAGGCAGGTTTTGCAGTCCCTCACTTCCATTTTACCGTTATTTGCTCACTTCTGTTTTTCCTTTCTAAGGTATCCCCTTAAATATAGATAATGAATATAAAAAACTAGCAGCAAGTGATTCCTGAATTCTCAAGGAATTTCCTAGGCAGGTCCAGTTCAATTAGAGATCCGATCGCGATGCTGTAGAGATCAAAGACGCACCTCTGGCTCCGCGAGCAGAGCTGTGAGGCCGGGGGTGTCGAGGAGGTGCCCGCTGCCCTGCGCCCGGCTGGGCTGCTCTGCCAGCGAAGTCAGGCCCCCCTGCCTGCATGCACGTTCGCCTTACTAGAGTTATCACTACAGATCGGCGATCTGGACAGCAGGGACCTGGGAGGCTCCTTCCGCGAGGGGATAACCCTGCGAGTCCCCTCCGTGGCCTCCTCGCTGGCCTCCAGCACCATCTTGCTGCTTCCGCAGGCGGAAAACCCACCGGCTCTGGCTCCACGCTGGGCCACGGCCCCAGGAGGTGCGAGCAGCCCTGGTGAGCTGGTAGGAACAAGTGGCCCAAGTTTGTCGGACTGATGGTGGCACCCGAAATGCCTCCTCGGGCCGGGGAGGAGGCAGCAGGGCAGGCAGGTATCCCGGCCCGGGGAGATGCTCTCTTCTCGCCAAAGCTTGTTGTTTTTCCCTTTGGTGACGTCGTGGCTGGCTAAAAGGAGGGCAGGAAGAAGGCCATGAGGGGATGGAAGCAGCAAAGGGGTTGGATTTGTGTTATTTTTGGGTTGAGGTTGGGATTTTGAGCACTGACTCAACTAGAAAGTGGAAACATTGGCTTAATACCGCTGTGCCGCTCTGCAACACCATAAATGTGCAGAATGAGGCTGTAGTTCTGCCCCAAATAGAGCCATACTTGGCCACAACCCCCCGTACCCACAGGGAGCTCTGTGCAGGACTGGGACCATACCGTGGGTGCTGGGTGGTATCTGATATCCCAGCGCCCTTTGCAGCTTGGCATGGCTAAATGTCCGGCCTCAGCACACAGCCTTCCATGCCCTGTACTTCTGGCTGCTTCATGTGTTTATATTGTGCACGTTTAAGAACCAATAAAAATACTAAAATTATGAAAAAGCCATATTAAGTTATAGTGTATAAAATACAGATTCTCGCAGATTCCATCTCTGCTGTTTGCCAGCATGTCCCTGGGAACATGATGCCATTTTCTGTTTTACTTTTCTAAAAAAAAAAAAAAAAAAAAAAAAAAAAAGTTAATTGAGCCAAGATTCCTGCTCATAATCACTCCCTTTTGTTTTTTTACTGCAGAGTGCTGTATTTCCATCTACTACTTTAATATGCTTCCTTATGTCTAAACTCCAGCAGACTTTGAGCCCCGCGTAAGATCCAGATAGCATTGCCTCCTTTGCCAAATGCCTGGCCATTACCTAATTTATAGGCTGGCGTTCCTGTGCTCGCTGAGGTAATTTAAAGATGGAAGTCCTCTGACTGAAGTACAAATGATTTTTCTCTGTCGATATTTTTAAGGTTTTTCTATCTGAGCTTCCCCTGCAGAAAATGCACAAATATCAGTGGGATCTTTCTGAGGTTTCTGCCAAAATAAATTTTGCAGACCAGAGGTGCAAGCCACTAGAGAGAACTACAATCCCCTCCTTTTCGAATAAGTACTGGAAGCTGGAATATAAAATCAACCCATCCTCTATAAGACGGATGCCCCAAAGCCACCTCAGGCAGAGCCAGCCACAAAAGTGTATGATGGAAAGAGGTATTTTAAGACAAAGATAACATCCCATCAGGGAAAAATTGTGAAGGTTTTCCCCCAGTGGCAAATGGCAAGGCTGCAAGGTGACAAATCCCTGTGTCGGTTCCTGGAGAACCGCCCCGTAGCGTGGCACTGCCGGTGCACGGCACGGGGCCACGCGCACTGCGGGGTGGAGGCACGTGTCTCGTTTGCGGGGTGTGCTGCAGACACGGGGTATTTACACATTGTGCATGTTGCGTGTGTTTTTAATACAGCTGATGTGATATGCGTGATAGCGATATCAGTTTAGATGGCTTTAAAGAAATCTTCATCTTTAGCTATTGCATCTTCATCAGGTCTCTTCTGCCGTGGTACCCAGGAGTCCTCACATTTGTGTTTCACTGCACGCCGTGCTTGGATCCATCGTATTTGCACTGGGCTGGAGATGGTAGTTTCTGCTCCGATATTCTGGACGTATCCTAGTCACACACAGACGTGGCGGGGGAAGTGTTACTGCTTCTATGCCATTAGTGGAAGAGAAGGCGCACACACATGTATGGATTTGTCTAGTTACCTGAATCAAACCAACATACAAACTGACCTAGAGCTGGCAGAAAGCCCAGTGTCCAGCTCACCTTCCTTCTGGAAGAGGTTCACGTAAGCTTGAGGAAGCCGGTGCCCATCCGTAGTCACGGACATAGAGACAAGTTTCTCCAGGGCTTTAGTTTGGTCCTGCACTGGCGGTGGAGGGATGTGCACAGAGATTGCCCCCCATGGCCACCAGAAACACTCTTTCCAGCCCTAATCCTTGCAGCTGCACCATTTTTTGAAGAGATCTCCTTAACACCACGGACATATTTAGTCCTAAACTTCATTTTGCTCAAGTTTAGAGGAATGTGACACTTCAGTATTAAGTGTCCTCTGACAGATGTGGGAAATAGGATGGTTGATTGCTCTGAAATGCTCTGGCTTTACTTCTGGTACATTTGCAGTCCTTTCTGCACATACGCCCTGGAGGAAAGGCCGGGTGTTGGCAGCTCCCCGGGGAGCCACAGAGCAGGTAGAAGCAGGGAACGTGGCAGGGCACATCCGAACTCGCGCACCACTTGGCAACGAACCAGCACGACAGATGGAAAGAGGCAGCAGCTTCTTTGGTCTGAGCCGTCTCCGAGCTCCCTGGGGAGACGGCAGGCAAAGGCACTTACTGAGGCACGTTCAGAGGTGCTAAAGCAGGAAGGGAACATGAAGGATCTGCTCTGCCCTTTTGGGTCGTGCAGGGGAGAGACTTTGACCCAGCGAGCCCTGCAGCAGGCCCAAGCCTAGCTTTAGCGAGCGAGATGTTATTTTCCAGAAAGCCATCCCGATGCTGATATAACGTTACCGACTGAGCACGACCAAGCGTCCCTCGGTGCTCGAGAAACATTTTTCAAAGATCGCTAGCTTTATCTTGGCTCAGCCGTTTCCAGTATTAACATATCTGAAAATCGGTTTCCACTGCGGTTTGAAATCGCAAACAAAAGCAGCAGGGAGGCCCCAGCCGCGTCTCCAGGGGTAGTTTGTACATGTTTCAAAGCCAGCGGATTTCAGCAAACAAACCTGGCAACCGAGATGGGCTGTGAGTCTCACAGCTGTGGCTGGCAGGACTCGAGGCAGCTGGAGCCGCGAAACACAAGTATCCCCTATCTTTTGGTCACTTTGTCCAAGTTCACACTGCTCTGTTCTGCTCTGGTTCCCGCTCAGCAGAGCGACAGGCCAGTTGTCCCTCTGGTAGAAAGAAGAAAATCAGAGCATCTAACCCATTACAACCCATCTGAATGTAGCATCCAGTTGGGATTTTAAAACTTGCAGCAGGGATGTGCACCTCTTGTGAGATGCTCTCTTATATATTATCACATCCTAGCAGTTTCCTTTAATGCAAACTTTTTGCCTTCACTTGATCTTGACACTTTTCTGTACTAGGCCGTTGAACCTCTGGTTTGCTGCTTTTCTCTAATGTGGCCTGTTTGCGCCGTGAGGAGCTGATAATCTCGGCCCCTTGCAGAGCACCAGGGAGTTTTGGGCCTCTCAGTTCAGAGCCTGGCTGGAGACGCAGGTCGGGAAGGGTCTGGGGTCAGCGGCGCGAGCAGGGATCGTCCGCTGGACATTCAGACTGTCCGTATGGATGAGGCAGGACACGGATACATCTCCGCAGTTTGTGGGAGACCAGAAGACCGAACAGCACTTCGTAGTTTGCCAAAATACAGAGCTAACTCATCTGCTAACCCCTAACCGCATGAGGGGATAGTGTGACGGTGCCTGAAATATCCAGATGACATTGCTGGAGTTCAGCGTGCACTTACAACAGATCCTGGCTGCCTTGTCCATCCTGCTCTTTGCAACAGAGGAGAAGAATCAAAATTTGGAGTTTCTGGCTTGTAACCAGCACCCCGGACACAGGCAAGTGGTCACTGAGAGTAACTCACCCTCTGAAAGTGCTCCCCTCTGCTGCTGCCCCTCTTGATCTGCACAAAATACATCATTTTTTCCTTAGAGACCAACCGATCAGCCGGTGGCTGTGTGAAAGGCCCAAGCCAGTTGGCAGGAGCGAGGTGGTGGGTTTCCAGCTGCTCTCCGTAGCTGTGCGCTGTGGTTTTCGTAATGTGCTGGTCATCATACAAGGCAGACATCTGATAGAGAGGTTTTTACAGTTCCAGGAAAGGAACTGGAGAGCCTGTAGGTAATGAAATACAACATGCTTCGAAACAAGAAAATCCCTCATTGTTCAGCAAAACTGGGAGCGGAGTCCTTTTCTTTTTCCACTGCCTTTTTAACCTGAAATCCTATCTGCAGTGCTGTTCAAGCCACATGAGGAGACAGAAAGCCTTTGAGCCAGACCCTCCAGTGGTATAAATCAGCAGAGACGGTTACATCAGAGCAGACCTGCCTGGCGCACGCCCTGCTGCGTGGTGCACACGTGCACCGAGAGACCAAGAGAGCTCCAAGGGCTGGTGAATTCCTTCACTGCAGCGCCACCAGGTCCAAAGTCCTTTTATTTGCTCTCCCTGGCTGGATTTGTCCAAAGCAGAGAGGGCAAGATAGCAAAACTGGGCCGGAGTGGACATCTGAGAAGGTTTTTTGGGTGAACTCGCAGAGATCTCAGTCCTTCGAAAAGGACAAAGCCGCTGTGCAGCCTGGTGCGGGGCGCTGAGATCTTGTGGCTCCAGCACTGAGTGCAGCTACCTCGCTCCACAGTGGCAGCAAATCCATGCACAGCACTGGACCGAGTCCCAAGGACAGGATCCTTCCCGTCGACTTACACCACCTACTCTTGTTTCTGTCTCCATCCTCTACAGGCTAAAATCCTGAGGCCGAAGGAAGACTTGGTGGCTGGGACTGGCCTTCTGCTCTGAGCTAGTGGAGTTGCTGCAGAAATGCTGCGTTCTGGTCACAGCAGAGCTGGGGCTGGTTTCTGGGCTCTGTTATGCCAGGGTAGAGAGGGAGCTAGCTCTCATCTGACATAGTGCTCTATTATAACATTGTCCAAACAGTAGAATTTGTCCTAGAGTGTTTTTTTTTTTTTTTTTTTTTTTTTTTGCTCTTTGTTCTTTTCTGTTTCCTGCCACTGAAAACATGATTCAAAGGGGGGTTTTTTTGCAACAAAGCGCCTTGCTCTGCTGCCACTGTATCCGGCCATTCACTCTGAACACATGAGCTCAGCGACAGCTGGCAACGCCACACCACTTGCATGGCATTCGCTCCCTGAAAATACCGAGGCTGACGAAGAACAATCCTGGAGTCGCTTCTGGTTTTAATCTGTGCTGTCCATGCAGGAATCTGCACTTTCTTTTGATAATGTGCTGAGCTGTTGTTTCTTGGAAAAGCTGGTTTTCATGCTGTGGTCTATGGGCTGTCTGTGGAGCCCTTTTTGAAGGAAGCATCTTCAGCTCCCTCAACTGAAGGACATGGGGCTATTCTCCAACAGCACTGGAAGGAACAGAGAATATGGGCCATGTGTTTGCGGAAGTGTTGCGACAGAACCATGCAGGAGGAAGGACACAACAGAACATACTTTTCCTCCCTACAGCCTGCCCTTTTCAGTAGCTGCTATGTCAGCAGGGCCAGTTCCCATGCTGGAGTTGAGTTTCTATAGCTGAACGTGCCTGCGCTTGGCCATGGTATGTCATTATGTAATAGCCTTGGAGCCTTTGAGTGTTGTTACTAGTGTGGACAAACATCCAACAAAGCTATGAGCAGGTACTTTGCCTTACATCAAAAATCAAAGCGGAATTAAGTTGCTTAGGAAGGAAGTCAAATGCACTTAAGCTCTTTGCTCTGCATAGGGCCAGAGCAAGGGCAGGGTGAGTGCCACTCTGCGCAGAGGCAGCCCACAGGTCTCTTTCCTTCCCTGCTGAAAGTGGCATTGTCATCCCTGTGCAATGCTGCCTTTAGCTGCAATCAGCTTCTCCTGCTATTGCTATAATAATCAGTACATCTCTGATGGCCCCAGGTTCGGTCTCTTCTCCGGAAGTCTAAACATCCCATTTTATGGGGAGGAATGTGCTGGGGTTTGTTGTTTGGGGGTTTTATTGTTTGGGGGGTTTTTCCCCCCTTGTCTGCTACTCTGGTATCCGACTCAGCCCATCAAATCCATTGAAACCTTTGGAGCAGTCTGTGGTGGCCTCCGAGCATGAGGAATCCTGCAATGACTCACTGCGTTCTCCCAGTCCCGGGGGAAACGCTGCTTGCAGGCGAGCGCGGTTGGCCTTGTGCAGCCAGGAGGGGCCATTTGCCCTTGCAGGGAATCAGCCAGCTCTGCCTGGTCTTTCTGCTGCTTGGGAAGGCAGGCTGATCCCAGCTGGTCTTCGTTTAGAGTTAATAGGAGTTGAAATGAGCCAGAATTTGAAATAAATCCCATTGACTTGGCACAGTTTCTTTCCTGACTCAGACGAAGGAGACGTACTTTCTGTGCAGTTACTCCAAGATTCCCCTCCTTATTGAGAGAGAGGATTTCACTCCCCTCCTCTTCCCCAGCCCCAGGGCATTTGTGTCCTTCAAAAGGAAGATATTAACCCCTAGTGTGTGGAGGAAAGAAAAAAGATGGAAGTAGGACTCGTTAGTGCAAATAGGAGTTACACTCCCCAAATGCTCACCCTATTCCTTCCTTCCTGGTCCTCAGCTTGCATAAAAGGCTCATTCTTTGGAGCATTTTGGTGTCATCTTGTGTGAAAGTTTCATAGTCCAGTGAAGATGACACTTTTCCTGCACCTCCTATCTATCAAGCCACCTTTTGGCAGCACCTTTGCATCCTATGCTGCTTTAGAGATGAGGAAATCGAGGCAGAGATGGAAAAAAAAGGATTTTTCTGGAACAATAAATTAGTGGCAGTTCAGGGCTATCAGACCAAACTGAACCAGCTCAGAGCATGCAGTGCTGCTCTGCATGCTATTTTCTATGCTGCCTTATGCTGTGACTGCTTAGGAAGAAACAAACTTTGTCTCCGCTCAGATAGACTTCCCCATCCATGAAACCAAGAGTCGCGTGTTTCAGAAGAGTGTGAGCTCGGAGAGCAATGTCTGCATGCAAATGAGAACTTCCACTAAAGCAGGGAGCTTTGGATATGAGATTTTGAATTGGATTCCACATTTTAAGCTGAGGAATTCAAGTGAAAGGGAAGTCATGATTCTAGCTGTAGTCTTTCCATCTGAGCTCTTTTTATAGGATTTCCCTGTTATGCTTTTTCTTTGAATTCAGCCAGCCAGCTCTACCTGCGCTCACCATGCTGTTTTCCGCAAGCTGGCCCTTTTTTTCCCAGTGATCCCAAATGAAGTCCTCTGAACCCTAAAGTACAATCAGGTCTTTCTTCTCAAGAACAGTTGAGTCCTTCTTCTTTCCCCATATTCATTCAGGAGCTGCTGCCGTGTCTCCTCCTCTCCCAAACTATTGCTAGGAAGAGAGAGAGAATGAAATATGTTTCTTATAAATCCAAAACATTTATGTCTTCAAATGCCCAGCCCCAATAATCCCACTAATTTCCTGAGTGCTTGTGAACTGTCCTCGATGGGGGGACGCTTCTCTCGATCAAAGTTTATTAAGTAGAGTTTCTCATATGGAGACATCACTGAGCAGTAGGAAATGATATAGGGCTTTTTCATTTCCCTTTAAATGAACTGGTTGGCTGGACCTTGAACAAATATGGGCATGGTCTTACTGTGTTTCTTGCTTTACTACCTTTATTGCTGCTTTAGTTTTTCTGCCTTTCCTAATTCCGGTGCCTCAGACTATCACCATTTTTTTCCTTCACCATTGGCCCTTTTTTCTCTTTACTCAGTAGTTGTGTTCTGGTTCTTCTATTTCTTCCTGTCTCATTTTTGGTAGAGAAGAGTACCCCACCCACCCCAGGCCTTCACTCACTGACATCCAGAAACTGAAAATATATTCCTGCTCCACGATGGTCCTGAGTAGTCCTGGATCTGCAGGAGGTCGGGTTCAGGAAGGCATCTCACCAGACACTGTGCCCTCGTAGTGCTTCCCTCCTGTGCCGTGCTGCAAGTCTGCACGAAAAATAGAAAATTGCCATCTGAAGTGCCAAGAGCCGCAGCTCTCCTCGGTCAAAGCAGCCTGGTGACACACACCTTGGTTACCGCTTCCCAAGATCTAGCGTGTGAACCAAAGCACCACTAAATATGGGGGAAGCTGGGTCTGGATTTCAGCCGTATTGTTAGCTCCGTTTGGGCTGTATCTATCCACAGTTCATCCAGCTTCCTTCTTTTGTTTCTTTGGATGTTGTTGCTGTAACATGGATTTCAACTGCTGATGCCTTGAGAATTTAAAGCTGGGCTGTTCATCTATTTGCTCCCAGTAACATTATTGCTGAGCTGTGCCAGAGACCAAACTTCATTGCCAAAGCCGTCAGCAGCTAAAAGTGCCTTTTTCTTTCCTGAAAACCTAATCAATTTGCAATCATTGGAAAATAAACTGTCTGGCTTTTTCCTGGGGAAATATCTGATGCCATTTCTAAAAACATATAAAACTGGGTTCTTAGTGAAGCTGGCAATGAAATTTTAAACAAGATAAACCTAAGATTATAATTTTGGGTTTCTTTGGTAATTTTGGCATACCTGAAAGCATGTGACCTTGTAAAACTGCTCCATCCCACTGTCTCAGGTCACAAATACCATCGTCTTCTGGAGGTACTGACGTGCGTGTCCAATAAAAAGTGTGGTATATAGAGAGAGATCACCATTTAAAAATAATACCACTCATGGAAGAAGCTTGGAAAGAAGATTTGTTTTTTCAGCAAACCAGTAACCAAAAGCATACAACAAAATGTGTACAAACCCCAAGAATAAAAAGCACCAAGTGTTTAGTGCTTTGGCACATTTGCCCAACTGATTCGAATCCAGCAAAAGGAACTTGGGAATCAATTATTCTTATGTATAGGCTTTTCTATATTTTCTGCCCCTTATTCCTGTCTCTGCTAAAGCATGTAGGAAGCCTGGAAACTGTACATCGCAGTGAAGTAGGCACCACAAGATGCTAGATTCCTGATGTGGTCTGGAGGACCTAGATGAAGTTACAATCACACTGAATTTGATTTTTCAAAATTCTCTTTTTCTTTTCTGGCCCTATTCTTCCCATCTCCACCTGGACAGCTGAGTCTGAAGAATGGGAAAAAAAAATCTGACCCTTTCAAGGACTACCAAAGTTGTTGCTGGGCTTGCTGCGGTATCTGTGTATTGTGTGGCACGTGATATCTGGGAAGTGCACAGACTATCGTGTATGTGCCCTGTGAACAGCTGGGATTGCAATGGATGGCAACCACATCTGAGACATCAGAAGTAGACATACCATAATCTGGGAACCCCGGACGAATGTTGAACTGCCTCTAAAATCATCTGGATGAAATTTCTGCACAGTTAGAGCACATCCAGGAAAATCAGACATATGGTAGCCTTCCTGCTCACCAGCGGGGCTGTGCTGGCCAAAGTCCTAGAAAGCATGCTGGTAGAGCACAGAAATATCCTTTGCTGATATAGCTTACTCCGTTCAAGGAGGTGGCTCAGGCTGCAAGATCCAAGCCATGTCTCTGCTGATGGCGTTGCCAGTGTGGTTTGACTCATTTATTTACACCAGCAAAGCTTTGACCAGCAGACAAGACCTAACAACAGTGAGGGAAGCTCAGACTAAGATCTCTGTGGTTTACTGGGAGTGACAGCTGGTTTCACTGCTATTGCTGACAAGATTTAGAGATGCTGCCAGTTTTTTTTCTTCCAGCTATGAAGGAGCCGCACCCCAGCCGAAGGACTCAGCAGAGCCTTCTGGAGTAGATGAATGTCCCTGCTCAATGAGGCCAATGGGTCATAAGGGGACAAGCTTACACAGAGAGTTTAGCAGAGCTTCAGTGGGAGATAGATCCAGATAGGGAGGAACCAGGCTGTATTTATAATTCTTCTGATAAAACTGTGAGTTGCCTGTGACCTCCCCGTTGTATGAAGGAGTCCTTCTTCCCTGCGCATTCGTAGAAGAATATATTCGATCAACACATCAGCGTCTTTTTTTTTTTTACGCACATTACAACACCCTCTCATCATGGGGAGGCAGATGCAAGTAACATGACAGTTTTTGTTGCAGGAGATGTTACAGCACAGCAATTCAGGAGCACATGAGATGTGCAAAATTGCTCCACTGGTGAAGATCAAGAACTTGGCCATCACTAGGGCCAGGAACAGATTTAGCTGAAAATGGGCTTTCTCCTATTTGCAAGGAATTTCTGTTGTCTGTACTTCAGAAAGATCTTAGTGCATAGTCCAAGGAGACTGATGGAGAAATATTATATAACTAATTAGAAATCCCAGTTGTGTCTTTACTTGTTTAAGTCTTGCTTTGACAGTAAACCTTTGTGAGTGATATCACTATTCACTCTCCAAACTTCCAAGCCATGAAGCCTTGCAACACTACTGCAGAGCAGGGTCTGCAAGCGTTATTGATGCTTTGCAACACAAATAATGACCGATACATGGGGAAGTGATCTGGTAGCGCGTCCCATGGCGAGTTGGTTACAGAACTAGGTATGGATGACCATTTCCCAGTCTGCTGCTTTTATTAGTGAGGACTTCTTTGTTCAGCTGTCGAAAGTGTAAAGCACGAGTGTGATACTAGCTGCTTGGCACCCAGAATTTATCACATCGAGTGACTGCTCAGCTTCGGTGGGAAACTGTAACTCCAACAGCTCACTCTCAGAAAGCGGTAGCAAAATTAGCAAGCAAAATACCTGAGCAGTATGGAAAGGACAAATCGCATACTCCTGAGCAGAGAAACTGTCCTTTGTGGAGCTCGAATAGCATTGGCAAGGTGGGCTCTTGCCATGTTTGACTTATGTAAAATGGAGCTATTCCCTCTGGGGAAGTGAAGAACTGACACAATTGTTTAGGGCCATAAAAGCCTGAATTGCTCCTTTGTGTTAAGAGCAGGCACTTATAAGGCCTGTGTTTCAGATCAGAGTGAAAACCCTCAGATATGGCCAACTTTGTAAGTTACTTTTGTTTAGCCAAGAGACTGATACTTTTCTGCAACATCAAGGGTGGTGAAAATAATACCTTCTTAAAGGCAAGTCAGGAGTTCAGAGGGAGAGATGCCCTGGTGTGTAGATGCTGTTGAAAAGCTTGTTGCCACTGCCAAAAAGCATGAGTTGTTTTTCTCAGGGATACTTTTCTTTCTTTCTGTCGAATCCAAAATCTGTTGTCTGCCCTGCAGCCAACAGGGTCAAACACTGAGAAAATGAACTCTCTGGGCTCCCTACAGACAGTGCGCTATATTTAGCTGCTCATCACAGCCAGTTTCTGTCTTGCGTGTGCAAGGATGGGTCGCAGGTTCGGCTGCTGCATGAGACACTTATGCTCGGTGCACAAAGCAAGCCAATATTTCTGCGTCTCACTGCTATGGCTTCCACTTGAAACTTTGCATCCAAGTCCGTTTCTAGAACTCAGTATATTGTGGTTTCTGTTTTGTATGAGCTAGGTATTGCAGTAATAATTATACACATAGAGGAAAAGATTTTGCATTGTAAGCAGAAAGCTGTGCATGGCAGATAAATAGAAAATGAAACAACTATTGCCTCATAGAATAAGATAGGATGGATGAGGATGCTGTCAGGGTTGTGAGCACCAGGGAAGGGTCCTCAGGGTGGCTGGATGGGGTGTCTTTGCTTTCCCATTCCAATGGCTCTTCTTGCACTCCTAGGGACCAGAAGGGAAGCCAGGAAAACAGGGGGAAAAGGGCAAGCCTGGCCAGAAGGTAGGAATATCTCCCATTGCTAATTTTTCCTTCTCTGGATCTCCCTTTCTTTGCTCATCTTTTAATGTGTATCTGTAGAAGCAGCTTCGCTCTGTAGTAATCCCTGTGCTTTTGTTCTGCAGGGCAGCAAGGGCTTTCAGGGGCAACTCGGCGAGACGGGATCTCCAGGGAAGGAGGGGCCGAAGGGGAACCAAGGCCCTAAAGGATCCCGAGGTACCCTGGGACCTATGGTGAGAAGAGCTCTGCACATGGTTGAACACAACACACAGAAATGCAACTAGCAGTGGTGGGCGCAGGCCCAAATTGAAGGAGAGAGCTGAACAGAGGCTTCAGAGCACAGGAAGCAAAACAACGCTAGAGGGGTTTAATTTACCAAAACAGCTTGTCATGTGCTCTGAGCTGCAGAAGAGAGACTCCAAAGTGTTGGTTGTGTTGGTGCCTCATGAACCCAGCTCACGTTACACTGTGGTGGTTCTTCACAACTCCCCAGACGCATTAAAATATTGGAGATAGTTCTTGAGAAGGGAGTGAGCTGATAAGTTATTTTTTGCTCAGAGCTCTCCCTTTGAGACTGCACACTCATGGTGAGAGCTGCTTCCAAGTCAAACAGTGCTGTTATAAGGAACTCTGCCTTGGACTTCTGCCCTGTCTCTACACCCACTCTTGATCTACTTATCTAAAACACTTGCAGCAAGAAGAAGTACAGCATGGGAAAGGGTTTGAGTTGGGGCCTGAAGGTGAGGCTTTCAGAGAGAACAACAGTGGAATGGCAGAGAGCAAAGAAAGTTAATTTGCTTTAGGAACGTGAGATGAACAAGTCAAGACAGTAGCAGTAGTAACAAATACCTCCTTGCACATTACAGACTGATACGGAAACTTCTTGCACTTATTTTGGTAGAACTTAGTGAAAGAGCAGCAGGGAATACAGTTATTTATGAACCAGGAATCAGTGTTGTTTCAGAACAGTAGCAAAAGAGTGATGGAGTAACAGTTCTGCTGATAGTGTTTTCCTGCATTAAAATTATGGCTGCCCCACATATCCTCCCTCCGTATTCTTTGGCAAAGTCTCCATGGATTATTTCACAAGGAAGTAAAGCAGTATCTGAGTAGCAGTCCGTTGGACTGAACATGTCTCTGCAGTCTGTCTCAAGAAGGCGCGCTAAATGGGATTATCTGGAAAGTCTGCATTTTGCTTTAATCTGAGGATTTGATTTAAACCCTTTTGTTCAGACTGTTAAAGATGCAATAAGCAGATCTTACGATGCCCTCATTGCAACCGAGAAAACTCCCTTCTTGGCCGCAGAACCCACAGCTAAAGGTTTCCTCCCTGTGGGTTAGGATTTGGTCATGCATGCGAATGGTCTCACTGGTGGACCTTCTAGCACAAGGACAATTTGGATGTAAAGACAACCAGAGGAGCAGATGAAGAACACACACTAGGAAGCCGTTTCTGTTGCTAGCGCACAGCTCTAGCGAACGATGAGCAGTTGGCAAGTCAGGATCCACAGGCTGTTGTTTGGAAACTTTGCTTTGTATTCCTAGCTGCCTTGGAGATAAGCTGTAGATTCAGTTGCCAGGACATGCTGACTCGTATCAGTGCCTAATGCAGGTACGCAGAGGAAAGGGTAGTAGCTCTAGAAGCTGCAAGAGCCTAAAGTACCAGTTAGTTTGCACATGAGAAAAAGCTTGGTACTGGCATGTGGGTAGAAAATCAGAATGAGCTGAGGAATCTGTTGCTATATGTTGGCAAAAAGGGGAGTCCTAGCATCACTCTGTGTAAAATACTAAAGCCAAGCAAGATTATTTGAGACTGCCGCAGCATAAGCCCCTCATGGGCCAGGGGAGCGGATGGCCACACTGAAACGTTCCCATGCAACACTGAGCGTTGCTTTCAGCAGCCCAGCACACCCCATGCTTGCTGGGGTAACATCTGCAGCCTGCTTTAATGATGCTTTCTGTGCTTGCCTCTCTAGGGTGCTCCGGGAAGGATGGGTGTTCAAGGGGAACCGGGCTTAAAGGGTTATCAGGTAAGGTTTTTGTTTTCATCCTCTAGCTTCTAGTTGTTCTCAAATATAGCCAAACCATTACTCCAGAATGCAAAAATCTCTCTTAAAACAAGTTCTTTTTCCAATCTCACACTGAGTTTGGTTTAGCTTTTTCTCCAGTCTTTGTTCGCTTCATGAAGACTTCTCCAAACTGCTTTCCTCTGCTGTGCAATGTATATCCCTCTGATACTGGGATGCACAGTGCAGGGTTCATAAGAGCTAGCAGTAAGCCAGGGAGGACCTTTAGATAAAAAGCTCTTTCCTTTTCCTTACATGCTGTCTGCTCTCCCCAGGGGCATGCAGGACCACCAGGGCCAGCTGGACCACCAGGGCCAAAGGGGGAAAAGGTAAGATTGCAGAGTTTAGCTATCTCCTCTCCTGCGTGTGCAAGCCAGCACTGCTGTGGTCTGACTGCAGCACCAAAGCTCAGCCCCAGGAGACTCGTGCGAATGGCACTTGCACAGACCAGTCACACAGGCCTTGTGGACAGGAACTGAGACAAAAACATGAGTGTATGTTGTTATTGCTGAAAGACAATCTCAACCACCTTCACTAGTAAGAGCACTAGGTTTACTCTGTCTTCTCTCTCCAAGCTCACGCATGCTCAAGTTACCGCACATGAGTTGCACTGCTGTACCCATGCCATACACGTCGCTTGTGAGACAACACAGCATAGCCAACTTACTGTAACGGAGATTTTGGGGTGTTGTGTTACTTCATGTTGGTCACAGACTAAGGACGTTGGCATGGGAGTTTCTGTAGCCGAGCTGATGGACAGTCACTGTTACGC
The DNA here is from genome assembly GCF_036370855.1 of Dromaius novaehollandiae. Classification (NCBI taxonomy): domain Eukaryota; kingdom Metazoa; phylum Chordata; class Aves; order Casuariiformes; family Dromaiidae; genus Dromaius; species Dromaius novaehollandiae. The sequence continues at coordinate 7,299,537 of NC_088117.1, forward strand.
TGCTGTAACACGAGCACGTGTCTGAGCTCTCGTTTCTTCTCTGCTGGGAGGGTGAGCTGTGAAATGCTCTCCCAGTCTGGTGTGCCATCCAGGTAGGGCAGGGATCCCACCTACGTATTACCCACTGGGGCTCTAGATCTGCGAGTCAGTGCCAGGACACCCATGCCACTAGCACATACTGCCAGACACCACGTGCCCTTGCGTCTGTGGAAGATCCGGCAGGCAGGCATGCTGGGGACATGTTTTCTGCTTCCACAGAAATTCTGCTCAATCCCCGAGATGAAAGATAGCAGGTCAGCAGCTTTTTGATGTCAAGTCAGAACACCTTGCACAAACTAGCTGTTCTTCAGCAAGCAGATCTGTGGGTAAATCAGCTGATAGCGCTTTGTAAGCGAGGCAGAACCGGTCCTCTCTCCGTTGCCCTTGCCCCATTTCTCTTGCTCCCTCCCACGTCCTTGCCTGTCCACCCACACCCCTTGCAAGCCCCCTTGCAGCAGCTGGGCTGAGTCAGAGCCGTTACTCCACGGCGGCGTTCCCCTTGCGTTTTTCCCCTTTTGCTGAGTCAGCACAGTTGTAACCAGTCCAGGCTGGAGAAGTGACTCATGTTTTAATGGTTTCCTGTCGGCGTAGCTTGCTGCTCTGTGCTCTGAGGACGATCCCCGCTGGCTTTGGCTGTACTCGCAGGGTGACTGGAGCCAGTCATGTGTCTTCAGTAGCAGCAGCAGAGCTTCCTCCCCCAGTATGGGAAGGGATGTGGTAGCAATGGGAAATGGCAGACATGGAGTGAAAAGATGTGTGAACTCACTCCTGGTTTTCCACCACGCTGTGCCTCGTGTTGCTGTCACCACGGCTGAGCAAGCTCTTGGCATTGCCTCTGCACTGGTGATTTGCACATGGGTGGGATTGCAGACGTACGTATGCAAGCTGGAGTTTCATTGCTTATAAATGGCGTTCTTGAGACTCGGAGAAGAGATCCCAAGGGCTCCTCTTTGCCTTGGCTTTGAATGCATCTTTTCAGCTTATGATCCTGAATGTCAGGACACCTGATTTATGCTTGCTCTGCGTGGAGACTCTCTGTGCAGGAGGGAATCTCAGTGCTGTAGCAGTGGGGCAGATGAACTGTTGCATTCAGCTGATAGTCACGTGTCTCAGAAATTTTGCTTTGGGATTGAACAATGTTTGTGTTGCTTTTTCTCTCCTGTTTCCTGATGTTGAAACACATCCATGGTACAGGAATAGCTGGTAGTGGTCCTGCTCATCTCCATCACTGCTTTGCTGAGTTTCCTCTCCATTTCCAGCCTTTCTAGTGCTGCCCCATCATCTTTCTTAGATGCACCTCTAGCTTTCCCAGACTTCAGCAACACTCCTCAGGTGTATTATGCTGAGTGGCTATCAGAGAAATGGCAAGTGTTAACCAAGCACCGCAAGCTCAGGTTAATAACGTGAGAGCTCACGGCCAAGCACATTGTCCATTGAGAGCCTGGCCAGAGATTTCTCACAATCTCACTACGGATATTTGAGCATCCTGGCAAAATATGTGATTAGTGTCTACCAAAAGCAAAATCAGCCATTGCCTTTAGAGCAGAAGGAATAAGAGAGGTGCAGATATTTCTCTTTGTCATTTAAATTGCAGCTGCTGGTTTTTTTTAATCCCTCTTCATTCAAAGTTGTCATCTTGAAATCTCCCGTTGTTGGAATCTACCATTGGTCTTCAAATCATTAATCTGAAGTGCTCAGTCTTTCCTTCACTGGAGCTGATTTGACAGAGCTGCCTGTGCCATTCTGCTCACCTGGTTGCAAGAAAAATTCCCAGCCCATAGCTCCTGCATTTGGTGAAGTGCAGCACACTAGCGAAGGCTCAGCTGTGAGGGGAGTCAGACTCAAGGAGACACAAATCCTACTCTCCCCTGCCAAGGCTCTTACTGTCTGGATTGGAAATGGCTTTGGGGATTCAGCCTTGCTAGAGACCCTTCTATTCCTGCAGTGGCAGAGGATGCATTAGGGACGTATTCTACCAGCAAGCAATTGCCAAGGGTCTGGACTGACAGTGATCGGGATCCACAGAAAAAGCAATCATAGGGTGCCTGCAAGAATAAAAGGCAGTGGCTGTACGTATCTAGAAGAATATTATTCTCCAAATGGACACTAGAGGAGCACTCCCTCAGAGGGAGCATGGATCTTTTGTTATCAGGGTGTAGATAACTCAGTCCAGGATGATAAAATGAACTCTACATGTCATTATCGAAGCTGAAGCCAGGCAAAGACACCAAAGCATCTAATGCCTTCTGCTGACAACACTCAGGCCTATTAATGACCATCAAAAGCCAGATCTTGCTCATGTCTTCACCAAAAGACAGGAGGTCTGTTAACATGGTGCTGGGCGACCGGCTCTGGCTGAAGGAGGGAGCCCAGCGTCACGTGCTGAGGCACCAGCACCACTTCCTGCAGCATCCAGGTGCACCACAACATCTTACACTGAAGTCCTCTCATCTGTCCATCCTTCTTATCTCCAAAGATTTGCCTGGCTCCCAGCCTAAAGGTGGGAAGCATCCTTCCCTCTGGACCTCTGTAACCTCAAACACACATGCAAGCATTAAAATGAAAGACTGAATCTGAAAGCTGAAAAGGAAATGGAGATGGGACCATGACAGCTCTGTGAGTTTTTAAACACCATTGTGAATTTAGCTTTGCTGAAGAAGGAGGGTATTTAATGGTGGGGAAGGTCTTCCCTTTTCCAGAGAAGTAAATGGGCTGAGGAGAGGCCTTATTGTGGAATCCAGCTCTGTTGTGCCATGCCAGCCAGCTACTCTGCTGCGTTTAATACATTTACAGCTCCTCAAAGAGGCCTTGCTCAGAGCAGACGCCTGCATTTGGCAGCTGCTTAAAACAGTCCAGATGGGATCCTTTTAAAAATTACAAACTGGTGTATCTCACTTTGGGACAGGAGCCAGCAACAACAAGCCTTCCCTTCTTCTCCATGCATTTTCCATTTGTATCCCAACATGTTTACTTTGCTGCCCTTTACTCTAACTTTTTTTTTCACCGCAACTTTCCGAAAAATTAGCACAGACCTTTCATCTCCCCCTTGAGCAGCCGAGGCATCAGGAAGTCCTGGAGGAGCCCAGCCTCGTAGTCCTAGAGCTGACCAGCTCTACAGGATTTTCTCTGTCAGAAGACGAAGGATGAGGTGGGGTGGGGAATTGCGCTCAAGGAGACCCAAAGCTTCACTGCTCTGCTTTGGGAAGGAAGTCTGCAAGTCCTAATGCTCTTCGAAGCTCTCCAGAAGTGTGAGCTTTCTTTGCGTTCATCACACCCGCCTCAGTGCCACGATGGAAAGGTGTTCACATCCTGTTTGAGCAGAAGCAATCAGTGCCAAGACTTCTGCATATTAACACATATGCTAGCGTTCTTTTTTTTTTTCTGAGACTTGAGAAATGTGGTGGCTTTGTTTCCCTTCTATCCTGCATTCTTTTGATAGTGGCTAGAGAGCAAACCAATTGCCAGGTGTTCTGCTGCCGCCTTTAACTAGCAAGTTCATTAACACTGGAGATTTGTTGGCAGAGGCTGTTAGACGTTATTTTTCTTTCTCTCTGCTCTGCCACCCAAATCTCCCATTCACAATGCTCAATATTATATTCTCAAGCAGTCCTGGCACACTTTCTCCCTAAATATTTCTTTTATCAAAATACCTCCCAAAAAACCCATGCAAGTATGCTGGGGTTCACCACCCAGCACATTATCTTCTAATGATGGTATAACTATCACCTGCGAGTATGTTTGAAATCCTAGCAACACTCATCCAACAAATGTTGCCGCAGCCATGAAGGAAAATGCCGTTATCACCAAGTGTGTAATGGAGGCATATACATCAAGCTCTTTGCAACCTACTGAGTGTTACTGCAAGAGATTTTGCCAAATCTCAAGGAGTCTGATTATACCAAGCTGTGAATGTTGATACTGGTGCCCAGCGCCAGCGTGGGTCAACATGTCCCCCTCAGCGGTGGCACAGCCCCGATTCCAAGCCAGGGGCCCACTTCCTACAGAAAACAAGCCTCAGCTCCACTGTCAAAGAGGTTTGTCACTGCTGGTCACTTGCTGCTCCAGATGTGTCACTACCAAATGTCACATCCGAAGCACCCTAAATACCTTCTCCCAGGGGCTGGATCACTGAGGAATTGCCTAAGCACCCTTACCAGCAGCAGCTCCAAATCAAACAGAATATGACAGCGGTGGAGAGAAAGTCAAAGACTCCCATCATAAATACATCAGAAAAGGCTGATACAGCCACTGAGAATTGCATAAATCTGCAAAAACCTTGGCTCTGCATAACTAACTTTGTAGATTTGGATGTTCAAGGCTCTAGAAGCACCCCAAGTAGTCCAAACACAGCGGCTCCACAGTGCCAGAATCTCCCAGACTGCTTCTGTCCAGTAGCTGCAACATCAAAGAGGCTGTGAAACACGTTCTTCCTAAGGAGCCAGAGTGCCAGAGACTCAGTGATATGAAGCAGCCAAAAACCAGAGGAGCTGGAATGTAGCTGTCTTCTATGGGGAGCTAAGAAACAGCCGTCTCTGAGCTGGACTCCAGAGAGAATAGGACACCATGACCCCAAGTGACTTGTAAAACTGAATTAAAAAAAGAGTGTCTGTGCTGAGAGTCTTGAAGGATCTTTCTGTGGATGTTTTAGAGAGACTTCAGTTATAAGTAATCCAGGTGATGTCACCTGCCAACCAAACCATGAGTTCTGGGCTCTTGCTGGGAAGCATCCCATCAGTGAGTGGAGTTTCTCGCACAGTGAGTGTGTAAGGGACTAACGGTCTTACCTGACTGATCATTAGAAGAGCCCGTAATGGTGTCACACAACCAGGGAGAGCATCCAGACCAGCCTTGTTCCTTTGATAGCCCAGGCAGCAGTCAGTGAGGGTGGGAAAATGCTTGATTAGAGAGTTTGGTTTGACTGTCAGCAATAAAATTCAAGAAACAGAGAACTATTTCCCATATTGTCCTAATTACATGCTTCTCGTTTAGTTTTAGGAATTGTTGAAGATAACTCTTTGCACCTGGTTCTGTAGGGAGGACAGGTGGACCAGGCAGAAACAACCACCAAAGAAACCAGGAAAGCACTGCAAAGAGTCAGTGTACTCCAGGCTGTGAAACAAAAAAATTAATTCAGATTTCGTTTAGATGAAAAACTGTTAAATTCAACAGAGGCTTTGGTTTAGGAGCCCATGATATGAAAGGACTGGTTCAAGTCTGGACAGAAGCACCTGCCATACACGCTGTTGTCTATATTAATACTAATATATTTTTATTTACAGGGAGAACAAGGTGATGACGGGAAGGTAGAAGGCCCACAGGGACCACCCGGAGACAGAGTAAGATGTTAAATCCCTTCTCTGATCAGTCCTGGCCTGACTTTTGTAGGCATACTGGCTGAGTTGCTTCTGTATTTGTAGAGCATGCAGAAACCATACAAATACTGTGAATAATAGTTTTTTTTGCTTTGACCTTAAACCTCTGCTGTGTTGTTATAGGGCCCCGTTGGTGACAGAGGTGATCGAGGGGAGCCTGGAGACCCTGGTTATCCTGTGAGTCTTGTTCCCAATATGTGGTTCAGAAAGTGATTGTCTTGGGGAAGTGCATCTGACCACAGTCATGATTCATAACTGACTGTTGTCCCTTGTCTGCTGCTGCACATGACTGTATTTAGACAAGAAGGAGCAATTCAGTTATCTTTACCTGTAGTGGCAAAAATTTTGCTGAAGGCAAATTGTGGGTCCTGAAGATCAGCATCTCATAATGCCATGCACCTGCTCCCTAGGCTGAAAGAACGAGCAGGACCGTCTCATTAGAGATATTTGTTATTATCAAGGAAATACCCTGGGGAACATGTATACAAGATAGGTCACGTCAGTGTTGGACAGAATTGAAGACTGATATGCCTGTGGCTGTAGACTCAAGGTCAAACACTTTCACGAGAGGATTTCTATTAACTTAAAGGCTTGGAAGCTTCCAAAATGCTCTTTATCAGGTTTTCTCTCAAAAGCAAGACCAGAGTTATGAATGAATCCCCTGTGCTGCTGATGTCCTCTTTGTGGAACATCTCCAACTAGTTTGTGATGGTCTGAAAAAGCTCTTAGGACTAAGCCTTACCTTCATCCAAAAGCAACTGGTCAAAGCAACTTATTACAGTAATGTACAGAACAGTCTTAATTCATTATCTTCAAATGTCTTCCTTCAGCAGTGCTGCTGTCTTTTCCGTAGGGCAGCGTTCACTTAAAATAATGCCATCTGTATTTAGGGGTGCATTAGAAAGCCTTGCTTGCTGCTTAGATAGTGACTAGCAGTCTCTCTTAGCTGCCTCTTTCAAGAACCCTGTGCTAGGTCTCAGGAGCAGAGGGAGAGGGAGTGTCCGGAGTCAGGGGTGAGCCTGAGAAAGGAGGAATTGCAGGGTGGGAGTTGAGGTGGTGGGCGTCCTGTAGCCCACGTGGAGCATCGCTTACCTGGGAGGAATTTGCCTGAACTACACTACCCACAAACTTTGCTCTTCCCAGATTAGCAGAATGCAGCCGTGTGTGTCTTCCTCTATCCCACACAGCATGTCAGCGTCCATTGTCGTTCCCCATTGCCAGCAAAGTACCCAAGAATAAACTAATATTCTCTCTCTCCTTTTATTCAAGGGTCAAGAAGGGCTTGATGGAGAAAGAGGAAAACCTGGACAGCAAGGTTTACCTGTAAGAGATACTGCTTTATTGTAAGCTGCTCAGTGTCAGATGCATGTGAAAAACAGGTGCAAAAGGGAAGGAAGGTAGAAAGAGCTGCAGCAAGAAATACATGCATTCTTTGCAAGACTTCTAGGAAGAATTACAGATTCTATTTTGGGGTTAAAACCTTAGTGCTCTGTCATAGGGCTTAGAAATGGGTAAAATTGCTGCATTTTCCAGTGGAGTTTATTTATTCTGAGAGGTGGTAGCCCCTCAGATGTCAGGGACAGAAGAAGGAGCTTTGGATTTTCTTTAGAAAAGGACCATTAGAAACATGCAGCTCAGAAAGAAGCTGAAGTGGGAGGAATCTGCAGGTGTATCTTTTCTTGCCACCTTCTTTTTGGCATTAGTCCAGATATTGCATGTTTTGCCTCTCTGCCAATAGCAGATTCCTCTGACACAAATACACACACAAAAAAATGGATGGCCAGAAGAAAGGTTGGAGAAGTGTTGAGGAAGAGAGCAGGTAGACGTTAGTGAAACATCCACTGTGCCTCACTCCTCCATAGGTAGCTCTCTGGTACCTGGCCTCCAGGCTAAACCAAGAAAAGGGCTGCAGCATGCAAAAGGGAGGTACTACAAACACCGGAGATGTATTCACTATATAAATTCCTAGTTCTGCATATAGCTTGTGCAGTACCTTTCTCAAACCATGCTCCCTCCTGTCTGCTTCTCAGCATTGTTTTCCAGGGATGATCTAGGATTTAATGATGATTTCTCTGAATACAAACACTGTCCAAGTGAGGGCATGCATCACTTCTTCAGATGACACCCTGCTAAGTGCTCTCTGGAGACATTTCCTTGCTCCTTTTTCCCCAGGAGGCCTGTCTGGGTACAGCCTGTTCCCCTGAATTGTTTCCGCACACTCAGTGTTGTCAGGGGCACAAAAAATACTGTTCATTATCCTTCATGCAAGATACTGCCAGAAGAGAATTTCAAGCAGGTTTTTCTTGCTCATCTTTTCTAGGGGGATCCTGGACCACCAGGCCAGCCAGGAGCAAAGGGATCCAAAGGTGATGTGGTAGGTTTCAGCAGGGTGGATTTATAGTGTCCCAGATTTAAAGAAAATGTCTAATTAACAGGACTCTCATGTTTTTCCCCAGCATATGTGATTTGGCCTGTGGCTTATGCCTAGAAGGACTGTGGGGAACCTAATGGGAGGGCAGTAAACATGTATTTGAGTGTCCAAGTCCAATAGTTTGTTGGTTTTATGGAGCTGGAGAAGATCAAGACAATTACAGCTCCAGCATGGGTGAACCTCGGACAGGTCCTAAGTCACTGCCTTGGGTTGTGTCTCTTTCCCATACCACTGTGTTTCCTGTCTCCAGCTGGCTTTCCTGTCTCTAAAGAGATCTGAGCCAGGCAAATGTCTTGCTCCCTCATTTGAACCATAAGCTTTTCTGTCTTGAAACCTTCCAAATTTGGAGTCTACTTACCCTTACAGTTCTTCTGCTTCTTGGAGGATTCCCTCCTCCTTAACTTCTTGCGCTTATTGAGCAAGAAAACACACCACACACAGTTCCTTCAAGGTTCAGCATGATCCCTGATATCTTCTCCTACCTCCACATCTGGCTGAAATGACAGCTTACTAATTATTCTCATTGGTCCAGGACTTTATTTGCTAAAACATAAGCACATGACCTCAATACTCAACAAATTCCTGCTCCCTCTTGGCAGATGTAAGGGTTTTTAATCTGACCCCACTGGCTTAATGCCAGAAGATAGTCTAACCTACAGTAGGTGTTTTTGGCAAAGAGTATCCCAGATGATAATATAAATTAACCCTACCCACCAGTGGATGATCTGAAACTGCCTTTGGGTCAACTGAGTAGCAGAGGAAGCACCCCTAGCAGTATTTCTTTCTGTAGTTGGCCTGGTCCTCTGCAGAAACAATGCACAGAAAATGCAGTGCTCTAATTTAAAAAGGTATTAGTACGTGACCTCACTAAGACAACCATAGTGAAGGCGATGAGGCTGAATTTGGTATTCATTCTGCAGAAATTAATCCTTTTTACAGCTAATAAACCTCAGGAGTGTTTCTTTTATTTCTATTCACAAAGCAGAGTTGCAAGTTTTAGACACAGGACACTTATCATTTTAGTTTCCATTAGCTTTTCAGCAGAGAGGGAGTTACCTAGCAGAGAAAAGGCTCAGACCAGCCCTTACGGAGTGAGTGCCCTGCAGAAGGTTTGCTCATTGCTCAGTTCTGCGCTGTGCTGTCAAGGAACTGACAGAGGACGCAGGTTTTAAGCATCTTGTTCTAATGTCTGCCAGTGCACTGAGTCCTTCCTCGAGTTCATCCTGCTTTATTTGTCCTCATCTGCTCTGTATTAGGAAAATGTAGGTCCTTGCCTTCCAGCTATTCATTCCTGCCCTAGAACTCACAAGACATACGAAGAACCTCTTGTAATAAAACCAAATAGCAGTTCATCTCCCAGTGCTGCAGCAACCGACTTTATAAATCTCCTTTTTTTAAAACTGTTTTCCAACATTATCCAAAGCACACCCTGAAATCAGGCTCCACAGTGGGGTTGCGTTAGAACTGCTGCAATTTTAGATGTCTGTCTTCTTTGTTTGCAGGGTCAAAAAGGAAAACAAGGAGCACGGGGTAGCGCAGGAAGCAGAGGCTCACCGGTAGGTAAAGATTCTTTTTTCTGCCCCAGCAAGTGCTGTGCAGACACCTCCATCATTAACGCCTTTGTGATTTTAGGGCACCCTTGGGCTACCAGGACCTAGAGGAGTGGTGGGCAGGCAGGGTCAAGAGGGTGCCCCTGGAGTGGACGGGGTGCCTGGGAAGGATGGCGTGCCTGGGATGCTGGTGAGTCTGCAATTGTAATTTTATAGCACCAAATGCAACTAAGAGCTGGAAAACTAAAAGTTAACACAGGAGAAGTGGATATACTCCAGCTATAGATTATTTTATATCCTATATTCATAGCATATAAAGCTATATATCTATCCAGCTATTTTATATGTAGCCAGAGTGGATCATGTGTTGCTCTTAATACCACGCATGCACACGGAGGCAGGCAGATGCCTTTGCACAGCCAAGTCTGTAAACAAACCAATGCTTCTAGCCTGACAAACAGATACTTATATGCACAGACCTCTCTACATGTATCTGCAAATCCACCCATGCGCAGATGCATGCTTGCTTGCTGAGGACAGAATCATACCACTCTCCTGTCCCCACAAAAGGAGATGTGCCCAGGTGGAGAGAGTGTCTTGTTTCCCTAACCTCTCCTGTGTTTCTTTTCTAGGGAGAGCAGGGAGATGATGGGGAAGAAGGTGTAACAGGGATGTCAGGCAAAAGAGGGAACCCTGGCATACCAGGACTCCCAGGAGCACAGGGACCACCAGGATTTAAGGTGAGTTTCTGACTCCATAAGATACTGCTAGCAATTCACTCTGTGAGCCTGGCTTCATGGGGTTTTTAATCTAGAGTTTGGATTCTCCAGGATCTAATAAAGTTTGAGCTCCTGCTGCCATCTTTCACTTATTCACTATTAAGCTGGAGACTTATTCACTGTTAAGCTGGAGGCTTAATAAGTCTTTCTCCTCATCCAGCCATCCACTTTCATGAAACCTGTAGTAGCTGAATATCCTGGAGACCTCCATTCCTTTGTCAAAGTTCACTGAGTTCAGGAGTCTCCAGATGCACATACCCATGCTACGAACACTCCAACCTCGTTTCAGTAGCGTTGGAGATCATGTGGCCTTGGAGAAGCTGCAGGCCCTGCCTGTAGGAAGTCCAGGATGGATGACTGTGTTGGAAACTCGGGAGTCCTCCAGCTGCTGCTCTGTGAGGCCTGAACTGCTGATGGGAAGTTTGCGCTGCTTGTTCTTTAGCATATACTTACACGTTTGGACTTGCTGGAACCAGTACGGGCTTGGGCATTGCTCTGGGCATGAAGAGGCAGGGGAAATCTTCTTTAGTGATCTTGGGATGTCTTACTGGTCCTTATCCTGGTGCAGGTAGGCCATAGGATGGAAACTGGAGCAGCAGCAATTCAGCCATTTGTGGAAAGACAGTGTGAATGGAAAGACTCCAGATGGGTTTGGGGAGACTATCAGGTCTGATTTAAATTATGCCTAACATGTCAGTCTTAAACTGTCACTTGCTGCCCTCCAGCTGCCTTGGGTAGAATAACAGGCTGTTACCAAAAATGACTGAAAGACCCTTCAGTAGTCAGTCACACCCTTGCTACTGGAGAGTTTGTTGCCCCTTTTCCAGAGCCTGAGCACTCACTTTCTTTGCTCCTCCATCCTACTCTGCCCCAGATCTCTGTTGCTGGGTTTGTTTTGCTCCTGGGGCTTTGCAAGGTGAAGAGCTGTGGCACAAAGTGCAGTGCTAGGTCTCAGGCACCTCTGTGCTGTCCTTGAGTTGCAGGGTTGATGCCAGGGAAAATGTTGGCTTTGTAGCCTTTGGATTAAGGTCCTCCAGCTGAAACCTTGGAATGTCTTCAACATTTTAGATGGATTAATCATCAATTACTATGAGAAACTGCAGGGCAGGACAGGCAGCATACAGAAGTGCAAATGGAAGTTGAAGTCCTCAGCTCTGATCAGGCAGTACAGCTCTGCTAACAGCTCCTGCTTTGCGTGGAGCACAGGAGGGAACACAGCCATACCCATTACTGGTCTCACAGTGCTCATCCCACAATAATCCGCCTTAGCAGACCTGAGGGATCTCCTGACGAAACCATGTTGCTTGTCCCAATGCGCCCCTTTTTTTCCAACTTTCCATCTATGGCTATTTCAGCTGAATGTTGCTATATTTAGCTCCTGTCCTTAGGAATTACTTGGATTCTGTTATTTTTAGGGTGAAAGAGGATTGCCTGGGCAGACTGGCCAAACAGGGAAGCGAGGACCACCAGGCGGAACGGGGCTTCCAGGGAGCCCAGGTGATCCAGGACCCAAAGGACAGCCGGTTAGTGATCAACTGAAGTGATCAGAGCTGATTTTAAACTGTCTTCTGTGTGAAGAGGAAGCAGATCTGCAGGCCTGGTTAGCAGGGTTGACCCAGGGACAGTCTCCTAGGGGAGAACTCATACTTGGCTTGCGTGTCAGCATAGTTTTCTCCAGTGTGCACACTTTCCTGCTCTTCACTGCTCACTTGTGCAAGAGATGTCCAACCCATGCCCATGTTCCCTGAGGCCGCGCAGTCACGCTGTTCACATCATCATCGTTCCTGCAGTCACACGGCTGTGATAAGTGCTGGCAGCCGGTCCACAGAACCGTATCAAACAGGTCCCACAAGAGTGTTTTTGATGAGAAACGTTACGACAGGGACATGTGGAGTCTGCTGGAAGTGTTGAGAGCTGGAAGTGGACCCTGTAATCCAAACCATCCGGGAGGTGCAAAGGGGAGCTGGTAGCTCTGTTGGGGCTGCACAGGAAGTCTGGGAGCAGATAGATACCCTGGTGCAGTTTCTTGGGCAATGGAGCTGTGAGGTCAGAGCACAGTGGGGGAAATACTGAGAGCCCTCAGTCGAAGCAGAAGTTAAATGCCCACACCTATCTCCCAGGCAGGCTCCTAATCCATAGTGATTTTATTTATTTTACTAGCTGGATTGTCTAACTTAGCATTGATGTGTCACACTTCGTCAGACTGAGGTTATACTGAAAATGCTTAAGCTATTTAGGCTGGGAGCTCTTTAGGTCAGGAATAGTTCTTACAGTGTACAGAGGAGACTATAACTACTTAATTTCTTTAGAATCACTTATTATGATACTTTTAGAAACCCTGAAGTAGGAACCATTTTAAATCTCTCTTATCTGCTCTGTCTCTTCTATCTGTTCAGCATCTTTGCAGCAGTAAGGTTTCCAGCCATCTGAAACACGCAGGCATGTTCAACCACTCCCTTTCCACAACAGCCTCGGCTTCTCAAGAACATGACCACCAGCAGAAGATGTAGTTAAGCCAAGAATATAAAGCTAACATTAGGACAAGAAAGATTAGGCCTGACATGAAGCAAGGGCCAAGGACAGTTCAGGTTAGCGTTGATCGTGACCAAGCTGCCCCTCTCCCTGTCCTCCACGCGCAGTGCCCTGGGAGGCTCCCTGTGCCTGTGGGAGAGCCATCGAGGGCTTAACCCACACGTGTGACCTGTGCGTCGCAGGGCTTAGAGCAGTGACTAATCCACGTCCCTCAGGCTCAGAGAGGTGCGGTGGGACCGTTTGACCGGTTGTATCAACTTCGTGGCATTGTGTTGCTAAAGGGCAAGGTTGCCTGCATGGCGGAATAGGTTTATTTCTGTAAAAACTGCTGATTTCTGGGCCATGTGGCACTAAGAGTGGACCCCTCATTACACTCTGGAGCTGTGATCGCAACAGGGCTAGATCTGATCTAGCTGCCTGTCGTAACGACTCAGTGAAAACGTGGACCCAAATAAATATCCTGAATTGTGGCAGATGTTTATGACCAGCATGCAGATTATTCCCAACTACCTCACTTAAAGGTAGTTTCTATGTCTATATATTTTGTATCAAACCCTGTGATGGCAGTGTTCAAACAAGCTGAAAGGTACTAGCCAACGGCATAAGAATGTCATTTTTTCTCTTCTGTGCACAAGTGGCAGGTTCATTTGCCCAGTACTGTAGTTGCTTACCCTGCTGTATAAATATTAATCAGGTTCCCTTACCTGAGGTAACTCTGTGATTTTAGACTTCTCTAAAACCTGACTTCCCATTTACTTTTGCCCTAAATTCCTCTAGAAAGAGGGCTTGGTTATCCTAACACAGGAAAGATCTTAGCCCTCTGTTAGTAGCATGTTTGCTTTTCAGAATCCCTAAATGGGCAGTTAAATCATTTTGTATCCTTGGAAAGTTTCTTACACTCCAGCAATTCCAACCAAGCCCATTCTTGCCAAGCAATTTCTCACTATTGTGGCAGGAAAAACTTCCTAAGAGAGGTCTATAGATTGACTCTGGAATAGCCTTGTAATAGACGTGGTGGAAACCCCATTTCTTGAGTCATTTACAACTGGGCTGAACGAGACATTGTAAAACATCCTGTAATGTACAATCCAGCATGGTCACATAGTCCAGCCAAGAGGCCAAACAAGCCTTTTCCATCTCTTAAGTTCCTAAGACTGTAGATGAGTCATTTGGTGTATGTTTCTGTCCTTTTTTTTTTTTTTAAACAGTGAATCACTTTGCATTTTGACATCTGGGAAGCCCGCAAATATCAAAGGACATATATCTCAAACGTGATGAAATGAGGGTGTTTATATAAAAGCATTCTACAAATTGTGTTTTTTATTCTGAGAGTGCATGCTATGTGCTAATCCAAGCTTGGTGGTCTTCCAAATATTTTATTATTATTTTTCTTGAGAAATTGAGCAAAAGTTCCTGGAGGGTTGAAACGGAAAAGAATTGGGGAATATGCACGGTTATCCTGATTTTGAGGGGGACTTTATGTTGTAAGAACATGTGCTTTTTTGACAGCTTGAGTGAGTAGAGTTTGAAATTACCCTTTAGCTGGTTGGTCCAGTTGATATTAGAATAAAAGAGCTTGCTTTAAAGGGTTTTGAGGCCGGTGTTTGCAGCGTGGAGGATTTCCATCTCTCCATCCTGCTTCTGCTGACTATGCTCCAAGCTTTCCCCTGTTACCTCCAGCATCTCGAGAGAAGAGAAGCATTGGTAACATCTTAAACCAGAGGAGCTGTTCTGAGAGGAGGAGGATTGACTTTTAGCCTATAACCCAAGGTAAATTCAAGGAGAAATCAGCTTAGATTGCATCAAAAACAATTTAGATTGGATATTAAGGGAAGCTTAAACAGTGAGAGCACTGAAACACTGGCACTGTTGTAGGGAGCAGATGAAATCTCTTTCGCCATCAATGTTTCAGGACAAACTAGCCAAGCATCTACTGGAAATACTGTAGGTATGCCTCTTGTCTTGGGTGGGAAAGGGGCTGAGTCCATGAGACCTTCTGGAGCTGCTTCTAGCCTGACATTTATGTAATTCCGCCTTCAGATTTCCTTCGTACTTTTTGTCTCATCAGTTCTGTTTGGATTGACAAATACTATTCGATTTCTCTTTCCCTGAAGCTCCTGAACTTTTGGAGTGACTTTGGGTGACCAGCCATTCAATGTTGACTTACTGTTTTTCTTTGTTCTTGTATTTGTCTTGGCTGTCATTTGCAGGGAGACTTTGGTGAGGCGGGATTTCCAGGCATTGCAGGCATGTTTGGGCCAAAGGTAAGAGAATAGCTTGTGACTTGTTGGCTTTCTAACCTCTTTTTACTGGGGACAGACAATGCAATACTTATTTCAAATTCTTTATTAGTAGCTTTGTAGAAACTATTGAAACTAAGTTGTGATTCCAGCTTTGTTTAGTTTATGCATCTTCATTTCTGAAATAATCCTTGAGTGCACATTTACACATGGTTTGATGGAGCTTTGTTCTGTTAAAATGGGTAATAATTGAGGGAAAATGGCTGTCCGATAGCCCAGAGTTGTTCTGCCCACTTGAATTTCTTTGTTGCTCTTGCTTTGTCAGGAGTTCATACCTCCAGTGTCAGTCATCGATCTGTGCCTGTGACACTGGTATGTGCCCCGATGTTGAGTCTTGGCTTGAAATTTAGACTCACTTTGTCCTGTGCCCTGGAGAGAGTTTCTCAGGGAAAGGGCAACCAGGCTGTTTTCTGAAGAGAGCAAAGGGCTTGCAAAACAGAAGCGAGAAAAGAATTTTTAATAACTGGACCTTCCCACTCCCACACACAAGAGGTCACACCTCTGTCCACGTGGCAGAGCTGCAAGCAAGGGCCTAAACATTGGCTGCATTCATTACCGGGACCTGCCATCTCATTTTCGCTTGCAGGGGCCCCCAGGAGACCTTGGTTTCAAAGGCATTCAGGGACCACGTGGGCCGCCTGGTCTCATGGTGAGTGGTTTCTGGTTTGTTTTGTTTGGGAGGATTTTTTTTCCTTCCTCCGTCCTCTGTTTCTGTGAGGCTACGGGGTGCTATAATGAGCACAGTGCAGTGGTTCACCGGGGAGCTGGAATACAAGCCACGGCCGCTGAACCAGCTCTGAACCACCCAAACACATCTATAGCTAACCACATACGCACAGGGCTGTGCTGCCATTGGAGACAGTAAAACTCTTATGTGCAGTTGAAATCTTTCTATTTCTGTAATTTCCGAGGTTTCAGCTGCACTGTGACAACCATACTGTGAGGGCTTGTGTCTTTGGGCCTCTCTTCGTTTCAGCAACAGGGAATACAGCGATCACGGCACTGAAAGGTTGCAAGAGAGTGTGTTTTTACTGGGTCAGACTTGGTAAAAATGACCGTCAGTTCCCATGTGATGGTTCATGCATATCTTTTCTTTTTTAGGGTAAAGAAGGAATTATTGGTCCACTTGGAATTCTGGGTCCCACGGGAAGTCCAGTAAGTATCCGTCTCTGCCTTTTTTTTGTCTGTATTTTTTAGAAGAGATTAGTATTTGAGATCCAAGCTGCTTGAGGCCAGTATAAGTAAATCCCAGGTCCTTCTGTAATGGGTGAAACAAAATAATCTTTCGAAGATGAGCAGCTTGAGACAAGTGCAGATTTAGTCCCTGGCTGCATATAAACTGGAGGATTATTAACTTATAAGTGAGGAGCAACTCTATTTAAGTCTGAGTTTGGGGATAGAAGGGATCAGACAAAAAGGCCAGAATGTTACTTAGAAGGTTTTTCAGAAGAAATGTAAGCTCTACAGCAAGTTGCCAGATTTTCCAAAGAGCTCAGCCTGGGAGGCCCCAGGGAAAAAAAAATCTGATAAATGCATTAAACTGGGAACAGCTGGATTCTGGAAAGTGTTGAAAATCCACCCTGGGATTCCTACTCTGCCTGCCCTGAAGCGCCAAAGGCACCGAACACAGACTAAAGTTCAGGTCAATGCTTCATAAAAACATGAGAATAAAGTTACTCAAAGCTCAGTAGAAAGAAGCTGACGTTGACAGAGATGAAAACCAGTAAGATTAACTCAGACATCATCCATGCTTCGGACTCAAGGGTAAGCGTGCCGAAAAGGAAGCAAGTGGCTCCTGCTGTTCTCAGCAGGGGAGGAAGGCAGGGGCTCGGTGCCCTGCAGCCATGAGGGAAACGTTCCCGTCCCCTTGCTCCATGTGCACTTTAGCTTCCAGGATGCCGTCTGGCTAGACGTTTCTCTGTGCTCGTCCCATGTTTAATCTGTCAAATGTCCAGTAATGGCTATTTCTTCCTCTGTGTGTGGCGGGGAGCAATACGACAACCTGACCTTATTTGCCTGGAGATGTGCTTGGGTCTTTGCAAAGAGCTTCTAGGTGGCAATGCCTCCAAACAGAGCTGTGGCTAGCAATTGCTGATCGTGCTCTCGTTGTCTGTGAAACAGGGTCCGAAGGGAGACAAAGGCAGCCGTGGAGAAACGGTAAGCGCTGTCCCACGTCCTGGGGTCCATCCTGGTGTTAAGAGGTTCCTCTCTTATTTAAGTGAGGGCGAGTGATGCTGGGCTCTGCTGGACCCGCATCTACTCCGGCTCAGTGCTGCGGCATCAGTCTCCCACATGGGAGAGACACACACGTCTAGGCACATGCGCACACGTAGGCACACACATATGCATGCACATCTATGCATGCACACATACACACGCTCTGCTATTAAAATTCCAGTTTACTTTATCCAATTGCACAGCAAAAGATACCACTTTACAGGTGAGATCTACAGGAACAAAGTACAGTGAATGGCAGAGCAAAAAGCAGCACACTGTCCCTACGTGGGGACATGGGGACTTACCGTGTCTTACGTAGCAGTGTTGGGTACAGCCTCCTTTTTACCTGCTGTTGCCTCTGTCCCTCCATGGCAGCACACAGCCCTTGCATAGGCACCTTGGAGGCAACAGCAATGTACAGGGAGATTTTTATTAATGTGCATCTTCTGACAGCTTCTTCCAATTTTTTCTGCAGGGTCTGCAAGGTCCAAGGGTGAGTATTTGCCATCACTTTCTCTGACTACTCTCTTTTATTTGAAACGGTTGTCTTTAGCAAATAAAAAGCTGCAGGGCAGGTAACTGCATACAGGGAAAGTGTTAAGTACCTGGGGATTTGTCAGGAATGCTGGTTAGGGAACCGTAGGGCTAGGAACAAGAGAGACGGCAGGAATGGGAGCAGGTGCAGACAGATGCACCGAAGTTGGGAGTCAGGGAACAGGGCAATCTCTTGGCTGCAGAAGGGTTTGAGGGGGAGGATGCTGTAAAAATGTCAAAAAATCTGGAGGATTTCAGCAAGGAACAGACTCGTTTTGGTGACAACCATGATAAATGGAAATGCAAACTGGAGACATTTCACTAACTGATGCCACTCTGTCTTTAGGGTCCTCCAGGCCCACGAGGACACCCTGGCCCTCCGGTACGTATATATGGAAAGAGTTCAAAGACTTTATTGAAACAAGCTAAAATTACTGCAGTGATACTCTCCGGAGGGACTGCTCCCTCACTGGAAATCATAGTTTAGCCCCCATTCCTCATATGCAAAAATGTGTGCGCGTGAATGGGCTAGTGTTTATTGCGCTTAACTACAAACCATCTCCAAGTATTTTATAGAGACAGCATTGTTGCCTCTCTCACTAGTCTGCATTGAGGGACTCCAGAGGAAAGAGCATTTCAAAAGGACATGGAAGAATATCTTTGCAATAGTAATTGCCCATCTTTCTGGCTGATGCACCTTTTTTTTGCTTTGGTTTCTAGGGACCGCCAGGAATTCCAGCTTCATTTGTAAGTTGCTGTTTTCTGTATGTTTGCTAGTGAGGATAATAAGGCATGCAGAGCCGAGATGCCAATAGGACATCAAGAAAGGCCTGCTGGGACCCTGAAGACCCACTCAGGTCCAGCAAGAGCTGCTGTGTTAGCAGAGCAACACTTGAATCGTCCCCCCCCCCCCCCCCCCATCCCCAACAGAGAAGCATTTGCTTGCCTCAGGGAATACTCAGCTTCTAACAATTGCACGCACTGTGTTTTTCACCCCATGTTAGCAACAAGATGGCTTTGGTGCAGCTTTCCGGTCACTAATCGACTCGAACACTGCGCTCAAGACAGAGGTATGAGGGTGCTTTTGAACTTACTGGCCTTCACTGCAGCTGTAGGCTGGGAGCAGTCACAGTCTTGTTTGTTCTTTCTCTGTGTTTAAGGCCTATATACACGAAGCTCTGAATTGTCCTCCGTTCCCATGGAAGAACTGGGGTTTATGCATGCAAAGATCCAGTTAAAGGACATGGTTTAGTTGTGTTAATTGTTTGTGAAACTTCCACCTTAATGCCTGTTCAAGCAGTTCAGAGAGTCCCCATTCAGGACAAGGCCAGAGCTGCTGGCTCACTGCTCACATCCAGTGCTGCTGGTCTTTGGCCCACTCGGTTTTCCTCCAGATAAAGCAGAAACCCTTGTGGTTACAGCACCCAGTCCCCCTGCAAGACACCCATCAGCCATGCTAAGGACTCACCCCTGGCTCTGCCTCCTGTTCTCCCCAGGGTTACCAACATCCAGAACTTCTGATGCTGGACCATGGAGGGGAGATCTTTAAGACTCTACACTACCTCAGCAACCTCATTCAGAGCATCAAAAGACCCCTGGGAACCAAGGAGAACCCTGCACGCATCTGTCGAGACCTCATGAACTGTGAACAGAAGATGAACGATGGTAGGAAGCCCTGAGTGTGCAAAGGCCACAGCCTTCCATAGTGTCATTTAGTGTCATTCAAACTGGTCTCCTGCCCTGGGACCAGTGATGCATTAGGTGGGTGTTAGGCACAGGAAAAGCCTAAGAGTTCTTGTTAATCTCCAACTCCTCCATTTTCTCAGGTACCTACTGGATTGACCCAAATCTTGGCTGTTCCTCGGACACCATACAGGTCATCTGTAACTTCACCAATGGTGGACAGACATGTCTCAACCCCATCACTGTCTCCAAGGTACACACAGATCTACACCAGCATTGCATTTCCCATACCACTATCACTATTATGTAAGATGTATTAATAAAACAGTTATGTTATCCCAGGATACTGGACAGTGACCGCTATAACTATATACCCTCTATAACAGAGCATGCTGACTTACGCTTGAGGCGGAGTTACTGTAGTTGTACTTGTTACATTCAGGACTGCTCTCATGCAGTTAAAAAATGTTGACTCTTGCCAAGACAAAACGGTACATTTCCAGCAATGTTTAATTAACCCATGACCTTAATAGAGGCCACTAATTTTGCAAACATGTTGCTCCCAAATGCATTGTTGAATTGATTTATGTTCAGGTCACTCTTGCATTTTGTCTTCTACAAGCAACTGAAAAAGTGAGGTCAGCTTAAATATACAACTGTCCACTGAAATTAATGCTACAGGATTTCTCTGGAATAGCCTTTGGATTTCTCTTGCAGAAGTACCTTTAACAAAAAACACCAATAGCAATATTTGGTTTCACCTGCTGTCCCCACTAGAGCCTGTTGCTTTGCTTCTTTGCAGAAACAAGTTTTGGATTTGAACTTTGTAATTAATTTCCTCCTACTTAGGGCCCTCTACTGTGTTCTGAAAAGTGAAGGACGTGCTGTGTCCCCATGAAAATTTTCCAAATTGACTTTGCATCTGGCCCTTGTGCCTGTACTCAGACCAGAACTGGTTTGGGGCTGAGACATCCCTGTGCAGCCACCTCCAGACTTAAGCAGAGAACAGGGAATGTTTTTGTTGCCACTTCTTGTGCTGTCTGTACCGATAGCTCCCTCCCGCACCTTTGCAGAGGGGATATAACCTAACTCTGTCATCTTCACAGCTGGATTTTGACATCGGTAGAGTCCAGATGAACTTCCTTCGCCTTCTGAGCTCAGAGGTGGTCCAGCACATAACCATCCACTGCCTGAATACCTCCGTGTGGCGGGAAGGCTCATCTGAAAAACCTTCAGAAAAAGCCGTGCGCTTTAAGGCCTGGAATGGACAGATGTTTGAGGCAGGAGGGCAGCTCAAGCCAGAAGTGGCAGCTGACGATTGCAAGGTACGTTGTCCTGAAAGAGTGGAAGGATGGAGAGGCACTGTTATAGCGCAAGCTAATGCCTAGAAATGTCAAGCTGAACGAACTTAGTGCACAAAACAAGGCTCAAGTTGTGCCTGTGCTTCTTGCTCCATGACCACTGCCAAAAAATGGAAGGAGTCTAGTTTACCTGTTCACAACTGTAATTTTGTAGTCCAGCATGCTATGGCAACTCCTATTAAGAAGATTACGTTCAAATAGAAAACTTGTCCAAATTTAAGTGTCATGCGTACCACCAGGGAAATGACAGAAGGGGGAATCGGCTCTGAAAGGCAGTGGTCTCAGCTCTTGCCTGATGCCACGCTGAGCTGAGCGCAGCATGTTTGCATTTTGGGTTCACTGCATTAGGTGGTTCACATTTTGTGATGCTGTTTCAAGCTCAGTTTCCATCAACCTGAAATGGATAAAGAGCTCCCAAAAATGCTTTCTGAGCCTCGTGCCAGACCTGCCTGCCTCACGCAGGGCTTTCCAAGCACGTACCTTAGTGAAATGTCTTCCTCTCCCACAAGATCCTTTCCCCCAGTTAATCAATTTTTTCTATCTTGTTCCTTCCCTGCATAGATCAAGGATGGGCGCTGGCATCGGACCCTCTTTTCGTTTCGGACCCAGGACCCTCACCAGCTGCCAATCGTCAACATCTACAACCTTCCCCCATCCGAGCCAGGAAAGCAGTATCACCTCGAGGTCGGCCCCGTGTGCTTCCTTTGAACAAAGCCATCAAAACTGGGCTCCAAGGCTTTGCCCCCCCGTTTTTGGCCTACGTCTTTACACAGGGTCTCCCACCTCTCCGCGGCGAGGACAGCTGGGCTGTACCATTTGGGTCAGCTGTTGCTCTAGCCATTGGCTCAAGGTCTCAAAGAACCCGTGATCTACTGAACTCAGCAGATTCTTGAAAGGAGGAATAACAAGGCCGTAGGGGAAGCGGGTGTCAGTCGGGACGCGAACAGTGAAAAGGGATCAGGGGACTAGATGTTGCAAGCAGGTCCACACACAAAGCTTTTTCCATGACCAAAGAAGAAAATATTGAGAGAAACCTCAAGAAACTTGCAGCGTGCATTGTTGGGTTTTGTTTTGTTTTGTTTTTGTCCCTCTTTTTTGTCTTACCTGGTTCCTGAGTTACCAAATGTTCTTTCCATTGAAAAGTAATTAAATGATAGAGCTTCCCTCTCAGAGCTTGTCGCCTTCTGGACGGCCACGTGCTGCATCAGGCTCTCCCAGGCGGAGCTGCAAGTTGAATCTGGCTGCTCTGTGTGCCAGAAGCATTTTGATGTGCAATATTAGAAGAAACAAAAAAAATATATATTATATTATTTAAAGCAAAAAGAAAAAAAAAGAACAAAAAAAAACTAAGTTCCTCCTTCCATGGGTGAGTTTAATAAATGTCCCTTCTCATGTGTGGTGTCGGGGTAGGGGAGAGTCCCAAAGCTGAAAGGGGGGAATGGAAGGAGGAGAGGGGAAGAGATTGGTGCTAAAATAGAGAGAGCGAGAGGATGGGCTCGTCTGATTTGTTTCTACCTCTCACTGTGAAATCTCTGGTGCTCTTAAAAAAGTGTGTTATTTTATATATATGACTTTAAACTATTTAAGGTTGTGAAGGTGCTACAATGTCTTGCCACAGACCCAAAAAAACCCCATAGGACCATCCGTCGGGGAAGAGAGGAGGTCGTGATCACAGCTAAATCAGAGAAACAGTCACCTTTAAAGGGATCTTTTAATTGCCGTGGATGTCAGCGATGCACAGCAACTCAGTGCGTCCAGAATAACTTACCAGCTATTTCAAAAGCAAATATTGCTATTTTTTTCTTAAACAGCACTTCACTGCTTTGGGAGAGGAGTGAGGGATACAGCTCATCCGCAGACGCTGTAAGCATTAAGCCTCAGAGAGAGCTATGGTTCGAGTCGGTCGTCATGTAACTAGTTTTGCTGTATTTGCGTTGGCCACGTGTCCGTGCCGGCTCTCGCGCGCAGTGATTTCCTGGTCTAACCTCGTATTTAAAACCCCAGCTCTGCCACCCTTTTGTCTGGCCCCCTCTGTCAAGACTGAAATGATGGTACCTTGTTTCAGAACCCAGCCGGGCTTGGAGGGGTTTTGTTTTGTTAAGTTTTGTAGAAATCTAGTCTCTATATGTAAATTTGGAGGATTTTTTTTTTTAAAAAAAAAAGGATAATTATGGTAATCTTTAATTCTATATAAGGAATAATATTGATGTAATCGGAGCTGTACTGTATCAGAAATGCTTCAGTGCCTGTTTGGAGTTTTCATGTCTCATATGGACTATGGATTTTATTTTTTGAGGAAAAAAAATATATATATGTGAGTCTCTCTTCGTGTATTCTTTTTACTACTGCCTGCTGGTTTGTTTTTTTTTTTAAAAAAAAAAGGATCTAAAAAGGTTAACCAGAGCTTTCTCAAATACCTCACCCTCCACACCGTGCTGCCTGCGGTGCTCGGCCCCCGCTCAGAAATACCTCGCCCCGGCGCGGGGCCGGCTCGCTGCCATCGCTGCCGAGCACCGTGCGCCTCTGCACCATCGTCTGCTCGCTTGCTCTTTTCCCTTCTCCACGTGTGTACACACGCACACGTCCTCGGCTGGTTCTCCCTCTCTCGTGCTCTCGTCGTTGGTTTTTGTGTGTTTCTTGAGGTTAGAGCTACTATTTGTGCTCGTTAAAGCTTTTCCTATTTTTTTCCCTTTTTTTTTTTTTTGGCGTTTAAATAAATATTTAAAACTGAGGCAATGAAATGGGACTTTCATGGTTTTTCTTTGCTGCTTCGTGAGAAACCTAAGTGGGTGAGAGGCGCAGCAACACCCCTAGGCGTGAGCATCACCAGCCAGCCCGGACCTCTGGTGATGCTCGGCAGCGGCAGAGGCCAACTGAGCCCCAAAAGCCTCCTCCTGCAGCCCGTCACCTAAATTAACCTGCCGAACCGCTGGCCACAACGCGAAGCTGCCCACCAAGGCTCGCTGCCCCCAACGCCGGTCCCGGCCGTGGGGACTCCACCAGCATGGGAGAAAGCAAGCGGCGCTGAGCTTTTCCAGTCTTATGGCTAAAAACTGTGTCCGTTGCTCCAAGCCGATTTTAAAACCTGACTTATTCTTGCTGAGGGGGCAGACTGGCCCCAACCCAGCCAACAGCCCAAACCCTCAGGCTTCGCAGGCGGGCGCGGGCGGGCAGCGCGTGCCAGGAAGCTGCAAGCTCACGGGCACTGCGAGCACCGCTGCCCCGCGCCCCGGCAGCCGCTTCGGCTGTGCCCTGCTGCGTCATGGGGCTCGTGCCGGGGCGTCCTGGAAGGGGCAGAGCCCTGTTTGCTCGGCCCCGGGTTGCACAAGTTCCCGGCAGCGCGGGGCAGGGGCGGCAGGGAGCCGCAGGCAGCCGGGAGCCGCATGCTCCGCTCGCGCCCGGGGTGCTGGAGGGGGCACAGCCCCGGCTACGCTCGGCCGGGGTTAACCACCGGCTGCGCTGGGGCTGGCGGCCTCGCGGGGTGGCTGGCCAGGCCTCAAACACATTGCTCCCAGTGAGGAAAAGCACGTATTTTTTTTTTTTCATTGAATAACTAACCCAAGTGCACTTAATTATGTGTTTGCCAACCTCAATACCTTCCCCCCCCCCCCAAATAAATAGAAAGATTTGCACATCTTAAAAAAAAAAAAAAAAAAAAAAAAAAGTTAAATCTGAGCTGAGGGCCCCGGTCGTCCCCGCACCTTGTGCCCACGGCCAGGGCACCACTGTGCTCGTGTCGGGGGTGCAGCGGTGGCCTCCGCCCCCCCCCCCCCCCAAGCACTCGCCCCAGGAGATGCCTATGGCACAGGACAGGGCCCAAAAGCGTGGGTCACGCCGGGTGCCCCCTTTGCACAAACACACCTGGGGCTGGCGCGCTGCTTATCCAAACACCTGCTAAATTAATTGCGGCTCACAAGAACAAAAGCCTCGCGCCTTTTCCGCCCGAGAAACCCCGCCACTTGCAAGTTTAACCTCACGATTGCCTCATCCCCTCTGAGCAAACAGCGGCGAGGTTAAGCAAGGGCGCTGCCGCATCCGCGGTATATAAGGGCAGCTGCATGCAGCGGCCCGGCAGCCTGGTCCCGGCCACCGCTGCCCACCGCTCACCGGGTCCGCCGCGATGCTGGCCGGCCTCACGCTCGCTCTGGGTCTGGCGCTGGCCCTGGCGGCCGAGCCGCCGAGCTGCGCCCCGCTCGTGCCGGCCGTGCTGGACAACGCGACCCTCACCGGGGTAAGGCAGGGCCGGGCAGCCCGGCTTCCCGCTCCCCATCCGCCCCGTTATTGCCCTGAAAAATGAACAATAAACAAGCGCCGGTCTAGCGGGGAGAAGGGCAAAGCGAGGCGGCACGGCCCCAGCCCTCGCGCCCCTCCCTGCTCCTCCCCACAGATCCTGGGAAAGTGGGTCTACCTCATCGGCTCCTCCAAGTACCCGCCCCACCTCGAGGAGCTCCGCGCGTTGAAGCACGCCATCTTCTTCTTTCACCCCGGCAGCCACGAGGATGAGCTCAACACCACGGAGATCATGAGAATGTAAGGGCGCCGGCTCGCGCACCCCGGCCCGCTTCGGCCTGCCCGTACGGCCACCAGCGGCTGGCGGCTCGCGGGCATTCACGCACCCCACCGGGCCCCTCCGCCCCCCAGGAACGAGACGTGCGTCACGAGGAAGAGCGGCAAGATCCACGTCTTCCGGGACAACGGCACGCTGATGCACGGTAAGCCGCGGCCCCGCCGCCCGCCTGCTCCCCGGGGCAGCGGGGCCCTCACCGCCCTGCCCCTTCGCCAGTCGACGGCCAGGTGACCTCCACGGCCGAGCTCATCCGAAGCGACAAGGACCTGCTGATCCTGAGGCACCTCAACGCCAACTTCCCGGGCCTGAGCCTCTCGGGTGAGTGACGCTGCCCCGAGGCCGGTTCCCCCGCGCTGGGGAGGATGGCGGGGCTGCAGGAGGCTCCCCAGGAGCCGGGTCTCCCCGAGAGGGACCACGGGGAAGGACGGGACCCCAGCGGCCGCCCGTTGTAGGCCTTTGTGCACCTTCCTCAGTCCTGAAGGCCCATCCTGATCCTCCAGGAAGCCTCAGGACCAGTCCAGGCCCCCATTACTACCCTCCATCCTCCACACACGGGCTGGGACGGGGGGGGCCACAGGCGCAGCACTGCTGCTGGCCATGGGGCTCCCGTCGCTCTGGCCCGGGAAGGCTCCAGACGCACCCAAAAGGCGTCGGAGACACCCGAGGAGCTGACTTTATTAAGTGCTTTTTTTTTTCCCCCCCCTTCCCCATTCTCCCTCTAATTCTTCACGGCATTTTTCAACCAGCGCGCTCCCCCAACGTGAGCAAGGAGCACCTGGAGGAGTTCAGAGCGCAGCTGGCGTGCCACAAGTTCACGGACGACGAAATCTTCCTGTCTTCCGAAAAGGTACGAGCCGCCCCCCCCCCCCCCCCCCCCCCCGCCCCGGGACAGGCAAGGCCCGAGCGGCTGGCCACGGAGCGGGACGAGACGCCCCGGCCCCGCGAAGGGTGGCCTCCCTGGTGAGCAGGCTCCCGGTGCCAGCGCCTGGGCCACCGCGGTGCTGATGCCGGCCCTTCTCCCCCAAGGATGCGTGTCCCGTGCCCGGAGAGGAGCCGGATGAAGACGGTGAGGCAGCACCAGCGCCGCAGCCAGTCTAGCCCTGGCCCCATGCATCGGCCTCCTCCTCCTCCTCCTCCCGCCGAGGCCACCCCGGCACCAGGAGCCGCCAGCCCAGCGCGGCGCAGCACCTCGCACGCTCTCAGGACTTGCCATCAAGCGCGTTGGGGGTTTTGTTTTTCCTCTCTCAAGGCACACAGAACGCCCCTGGCTGACGAAATCCACTGTTTTTCTGCTCTTGTTCCAAAATAAACCTGTGTGTGACGAGCACCCGGCGCGTGCTTGCTGGTGCCGAGAGGCCCCAGGAGCATCGTGCGCGACCGCGCGGGGGGGCCACGGCCGAGCGTTGCACCAGACGGGGATTTCCCGTTCCTACAGTGCTGGTTCCCATAAAAAACACCAAGGTATTTGGCTGCCAGCCAGCGAGAACCAGCAAGCTGGTTTCTCTCTTTCAAGGGAGAAACCCCCCGGCACAGCCCCCTCTGCTCATCCATCCCGCCGATGCACACGGCCGACGGCACTAACTTGGGCAACCCCAGCGGCACGGGTGCAGCTGGGAGCCTGGCACCTTACCTGTGCCTGCGGCCAGCTGAGGGGCCGGTCATCCTTGCTTCTCCTCCGGGAGGAATGGAAGACATTTCCCCACACATTCGGGCTTGTGCACGTCCCTCCGGCGCTCCCACCGCTCCGGGCAGCCCGGTGCTAATGCCACCCAGGGGCAACAGGAGCCGCTTTTCCCCCACGTTGCCCATCTCCCTTTCCGGGGGGCCAATGTCCCTCCGGCAGTTCCCCCCGCGTGGCAGCAACCCTCGACAGCGCGACGTGGACCGAGCGCGGCCGGAAGGGGGGCGGCAGGGAGGCGCGACGCTGCGGGCTGCCGTCAAGGGCGTTTTTCAGAAGGGCCAAGCCACCCGCGGACCACACACGCATCACATCACCTGCCCCATTTTATTTCCTTTCCAAGCCTCAGTAGGCTTCAGGTGACCGCGGAGAGCCCCGGGGCGAGCCCCCGTGGCAGGGGGACGCGCAAGGTCGCGACGCGCAGCCTTTGGCGTCCATAAAGCCTGTGAAGCGATGCCTTGCCGGGAACACGGCGCGAACCTGCCCTCGTCCGCGAGGAAGGAAGCTGGCCCGTTTTAAGGGTTATTGCACAATCCTTCTGGGGAAGGAGGGGAAAGCTGCCAGCGTGTTTCGGAGAACTGATTAAGCCTCCCACTCCAAATATTATCTCCTATTCCTTGAGGAAATTAGGTGAAGCAGTTGCAATGAGAAAGCAGCGTTGACCCATTTTGCAAAAGCTACATCGATCTGAACAGACCGGAGGACGGTTTCTGAATTTTTATACCACCACAAACAGACAAAAAGCCAGAGCCCCGTGACAGCGTCCGAGGGAGAGACGCACGTGCTCCTGAGCGCGTTACGGCCGCGTCCATCCCGCCCGAGGGGTTTCCTTCGGCTCCCAACAGCTTCTCCAGCCACTCAATGCCAATATTGCCGCGCTGGTGCCCCTCCGTAAGCCACCACCCCACAGGCACCACACGTCGCTCCCAGAGCCGCACCGGAGAGCGGAGCTCACTGCCTCTGGCTCCTTCACATTTAAAACAAAAACACTAAGTATTCCAAAGAAATAGTAAATATTCTAGCAGTTCCCAACCTCCAACTCTCTTCTCCCAAAGTCGCAACCCAGGGTACCACGGGGATGCTCCCGAGCGTCAGCTCCGAGGAGCTTTTCCGCATCCGATACCAAGCGCGGAGGGAGGAGACGTGCTCAGGGCTGTCTCTGCGGTGTGCAAACTCCCTGCTAAAGTAGCTTCCAGCTGCCACCCAACACTGGCACACACGCATAAAATTGCCAGCTCAAAGCCCGCAGCAACTTAGCTTTGCCGGTGGTCAGTGATATTCCCAAAACGGCCTCTCTGGGGGTTACGGGAACATCAAAGTATCCCATTAAAACATGAATCTCTGGGCAGAGCCAAAAGAGTAATTAAAGGCAAAACCCACGTAGGCCATAAGCACTTGGAGAAAAGGGAGCAAAGACGAGGCTGATATGTTGGTGAAATCTCACCCTTTTTTGCACCCAGCTGTGATTTTGCAGCGCCGGGGTCACGGGGCAGAGCGCAGAGCCCCTGTGCCTGGCAGCTCCTGGTGCAGCTCCGCAAAGCGGCACGTTAAACCTCGATAGAGCTTCTCACGGCCCTTTCGAGCTCCAAAGCGATTGCCTAAGAGAGCTGGAGGATGCTTTTGGCAGGCCACCTCCCTGCCCCGGCCTGTTCCCTCCCCGGGACGCAGGTCCCCTCTCGCCTCCGGGGCCATGGGGCATCGTGCTGCCCCCGCGGCCACGTTTAACCCCATCAGAGGGGGAAACGGGAGGAAGGCGGGCAGGGACGAAGGGAACCCTTCAGCAACTCCAGTGCTCAACCTGGTAATTTATCGCAGCCTGGCTAAACCATCAGATTTTGCCCTGAATTGTCTCATTTTGCATAAACAGCCCACAGAGGGGCAGACGGAGCACAGCGCCCGAGCCCCTGGCAAGCCACCGCCCCGCGTCAGCAGAGGCTGCAAAAATGTCACCCCCCAAAAAGCCCTGGTTGCTTTTTGGGCCCCTAAAGGAGCCACATGCAAGCAAGTCCACAGAATAGCAGGTTATAAACGCCGTTTGGGAAGATTTACAGGAGCCACAGCCCTCGTTCTGCCCCGAGCAGAGCTGTGGACGGAGCTCCACGCGTGCACTGCAACAACAGGAATTTCTGAAACTTGGGGCTGCTTTTGACCTCAGCTTTAGCCACAAACTCCTGATCTCTCAGGAGATCAGGAACCGCTCCTGCTACTCATTAAACAAAGGAGTACAACCTGCTAACTCTGCACTCCCTTCCTGCAGAAACAGAGCTTTTCCTTCAGCGCTTTCCATCCAAACATTAACCAGACCCAACCCTAACCCAGGAAAGAATCTGCCACTCAGCCTAGGAATTTTTATCCTACAAATAACCTTGTGTCCAAACCAGCTTGACAGGGCTCCTCTTTCCAACAGGGTGTGAGAAAACCTTACTTTTTCTTCCCGCATGACAGCTGCTCTCTTGCTTGAGGAAACACCGAGCTTCTGGCTGTGTCCAAAAAACCACTTCTGAGCAGTCGGACCGGATCAGGCACAGTCTCCTACACCCCACAGCCTCCGGGTTTTTCTTCCAGAACACCTCTCACCATTTCACACAAATGTTAGGGGAACACACACATTTGCAAATGTGTTTGTGATCAGCAGTGAGGCGGCCAGGGGCTCCTTGGCCAACAAGGGTCACCTGGGGAGCCTGGGGCTTGCCCCAGGGAGTTAACGGGAAGCAGCTGCAAACATAGAGGGTCATAGAGCAGCCTGGATCACATTTAAATTTGGGTGAGACAGACAAAGCCTTGAGAAAGCCAAGATGACTGGAGTCATCGAGGACTGTTTGTCCTTAAAAGTGCTGGTGTGATGCCTGCTAGCTGAGGAGGGTTTCCGTGCCCTGCTGAGGTGCGGGACGTCACATCTTAAGGACTGAAATGGAACCAGTTAAACACAAAACAGATTTATGTGATCTTTGTCATCAGGCTGAAGGGAACACGAGTGAGCAGAGCAGTAGAGCAGAGACTCACACAGCATGTTCTCAGTCTGAGGCATTAGCAGAACTTAAACCATGTTGATTTGGATTGCCTGGGTACTGGAATATTTCTACCTATTTCTCAAAAACATTGAATGCCCTTTGCTCTTATTGAGCAAGCTGGTATAGCACAGCATTGCTCCAGAAACCCAACTTCTGCTTTACAGCACAGACTTAGAAAACAGCACTAGCAGCAGCTCAGGGCCTGGCTCCATGATCTGGAGCAGCATAAAGAGCCTGCACCTTCTCCAGGCCCCAGCATTAACTGCCACCAGAGCTGTACAGTTCAAACACCCAATGACCTTCCCAATGGGGGCTGTAAGGGACATAAGGGAACCGTCCAACAGGAAGGGATTGAGCTTGGTTTAGGAGCCTTTTTTTAGACTTATCATCAGATAAAAAGAATCGTTCCCTTGCTTCAGAAAATTCCCTTCTGCTGGTGCACAGGCAGTTTGATTTATTCCATTACCGATTGTGCTTTTGGAGGGAGCAGTGTCAAATGCAAGAAATCAAAAAAGGCAACAACCAACTCACAGAGCCCTTGGCTGTAGTCAGAGTGACATTTTCGGAAAGCCCCAAAGTTTGGGAGTGCCGGTAACTGCTAACGCTCAGTC
Source organism: Dromaius novaehollandiae (assembly GCF_036370855.1). NCBI lineage: Eukaryota > Metazoa > Chordata > Aves > Casuariiformes > Dromaiidae > Dromaius > Dromaius novaehollandiae. The sequence continues at coordinate 7,330,202 of NC_088117.1, forward strand.
AATAAATGCTTTGCTCCAATATGGTGCATTTAGATGACATGTCAGAGATCAGGAAGCTGGTTTGCTGAAGAGGTCAGAAGTGGGACTTGCAAGAAGAAATTTAATATTTGATTCACCTTGTGTACCATTAAACTAGTATTTGGGGGGAAAAAAAGAAATATAATTTTAAGCAATACAGGATCCAGGGCAAGGTGACATTTGGAAGCTTTTTCAGCACTGACTCAGTCGTTCCAGCTTCACACCAGATATTCCCAAACCAAGTTTGGACGAGAGCTCCACTAAAAATGCAGTATGTAGATCAAGCAGTAATGGAGACTAACCAGAAGAGGGCAATCCCTTACTTTTCTTTTTAAAGGAGCCTGCCAAGCATTCAACGAGTAGCTGAAATACATGGAAGGCTAGAAACTCAGCTTTAACTGAGCAGTCTAAAGAGAAAGATAATAAGGCTCAGCTAGAAGCAGCCATCTAGTTCTCTTGATAGCAACCCAGTTGCCAGAAATAGTTCAGCTGGGGCAGATGTTCCTTCTTAAACCCTTTGGACCAAGCTAGAGATCTCTGAGGTTTTCCATGGCAAGATTTGCAGTGTAGGATGACGCCACTGACAGGTTCCACTCCCGCCAAGAAGGGAGGGAGGTGCTAACCCCATCCAAGCTGGAGTTTTACTTCTCTGGAGAAAAACGTCCTGTTTCATCATTTCCCAATAAGCTCAGCACATTGGTGGTGGGAAGGCTCAAGTGCCAAGATTCCTCAGCTACAACGCAGCACTCTGAGCCCGTATTCCTGCTCTCCCTTCGTCCCATACACCCCTGCACTTGTCAGATACCTCACACTTCACCCAGCAGTGCAGCCCCCAGACCGACACGGGAGGGAAGCACTGTTGCTCTGTGTTTGTGAAAGGGAGGCAAGATTGGAGGAAAAAAAAAAAAGAAAGAAAGAAAAAGGCAGTGTTTTTAACTCCTTGTCTGGAAGGTAATTCAAGTCTCAGTTCTAAGCTAGTAATTAAGCACTGAAAATATCCTTCTTCCTTAAAAAGGAAGAAAGGACAAGCCCCAGGGAACATAGCAAAGAGTCCTCCTCCTCTCTCTGCAGCACTAGCCTGTCCCTGCTCTGCAAGGCAGTGTTTCCAGAGCACCATCTGAGTGTAGGGCCTTTGGCATCTCCTGGGATGAAAGTGAGATGTGTGAAGCCCAATCCAACAGCTTCCACCCCCCAGGCTCAGGGCCCAGGTCCCTGGACAGCCCTCCCTTCAAACACACCTTTACCAGCTTGTGACAGACAAACTTAACCCCCCACCTCGACAACTCAGACAGTTAAAGGGTAGGAGAGGGCAACAGCATTAGATAGGATGCTGCCAGCGGCCTTGAGCGCTGCAGTCTCAAGGAGGCTGATAAGTGTCTCAGCTGACTGAAGCTGACACCAGAGGAAAACAGCTTCTCAGATTACAAGGACCTAGACTTCATGAGTAGATTTATAGATGAGTAAAAGCCTTGAGTTACAACTGCAGACATAAGCAACCAGTAACCCCCCAGTCTGGCACCCATGGAGATTTTAAACCAAATCTTTCACAACTTTCACAACCAGCTATGGCTTTGAATGGCCTTCAGGGATAGCTCTTTTTTTTAAAAAAAGGGAAAAGGTACAAAGCCTTTCATCTTGAAAACCCTAAGCCTGGTTCTTTCAAGAGCATAACTGGACTGCAGAGTTTTCAGCTTTTCTGAGAGACTCAGTTCTCGGGGAAAGAAAAAAGAAAAGTCTACTAAACAGAGGAGCAAGGTCCAGCAAGCTCACAGAGATAAGTCAACAGTATCTGGACATCCCTGTCTCCTCACTACCATCATTAGCTTTGACCTTGGTTATGTTGTTTTTTCCTTTAACAAGGATTCTGTTCTCCCAGGCCCAGGTCCCAGGTAGGGCAGACCATTCCCAGTGTCGGCAACCTGTGAATCATTCCAGGAAGAGTCTGGCCACAGACAGCACCATCAACACATATTGAGTAAGAGACACGGGCGATATCTCTTTGACAGACCTTTATTAGCAGACTGTTCCCTACATGAAGAATCTGAGTTAGATTTGCATTATAACAATTTGTGGTTACAGCTACAGAGACAGTTGTCATTTTGCATTGATTTTTGCACTCTGAATATTCCCATTAGGCCACACTGGTAGGAAGGAGCCACTGCAGAATTTACGGCAGGTCTCAAAAAAGGGGGGAATGGAAAAAAAAATCATATCAGTAATCCAGATACCAGGTTAGATTTCCACATGGCTAACTACTGACAGCACTGGATAGTCAATGTAGAAAAGCTCACCTGGAAGGTTTGCCACAAACCACCAAAACCTGTCAGCCAAAAAGCAGCTGCTGAGTGCTAACAAATCCCTTCCCCGATTTCCCAAACTTCTCCACAGTCCCATTGCCATGTGAAAAGCACTGGCTCAGCAGTGGGATCTGCTGACTCAGCATCAAAGAACAACCACAGCAGCTTGTGTCCAAGTGCAAGTTTCCTTCCATCTCTCTGGAAACTTGTATTTTTTTTTTTTAGTCCCTGAGATTTCTCCCTTCCCCCCTTACCTAAAAGCTCCCCAAGAACCCTCTCAGTTAGCTGTTGTGCCATCCAACATACACAGACCTTCTACTTCCCGACTTCGGCCATCCACCTGAAACCTTTTCAGCCATGTATAGAGGCAACTCCAAAATAAGGCAAGCCTCACATTGCACCTTCTTCCCCTCATCCCAACGGACTGCTTCCTCACTAGTTCCCTTCTCTCCTATGGCTTCTTACTGCAGAATTTCTCTGGGCCGAGGTCCTCCAGCAGCAACCCCAGATGTGGGGAAGGCAGCTCAAGCCCCAGAGAGAAGGAACACTAATGACTTCAGCGTCCTTCCCCACAACTCAGCTGTGTGATGTAAGAGAACAAATAGAGAACTTTTAAAAACAGGAGAAATACAAGCACAGTAACAATATTTAAACAAGTCTATAAAAATAGTTTGACATAACTCTGTTCAAATAAATACAAAATAAATATGCTTTAAGCAGTAAAACAGTGGAATGCAACGCTGGTCCATTTTGCCCAAAATGAAAAGTTGGATGAGGATCTCCCAGGCCTCAGAAGCCTGATCCTATCAACTAAAGTAGCCCATAATGCAGTCAGAGAAATTTTAAAGCCATCTCTTTCCCTTAGCCTTATGAAAAGCACCCTTTGAAAGAAAAGCAAGCAGTTGTCTCCAGGACTGAAAGCTCACCTCTCCCAATGACAACTAGCCCCTCTCCCTAACACCCCTTCCCACAGCAGATGTACTCCTGGCTTGGAGACTCCATCCCCCTAATGCAAACCTGAACACCAATCTACAAAGAGGTCTAAAGAGATAGATAGCAGCGTCGGCACAGGGTTTGGAAAAGGTCCATCATCTAGCCTTGGCACCAGGCAGAATGAAATTCAGAGATCCATGCAATGCTGCACAGGGGCTCTCGTGCCGTGCTGGGAGCACAACCGCACAGGAGCGGTGAAGTATTGTCATTTATTCACTAAAGCCATGCATCAAGGTGCCAGTCCATCCAGGGCTCTCTAGCCTTCTCCTTTCCAAGCCCCTGCTAAGTATAAGACAAGCCAGTTCCAGCATGCAAAGGATACAGGCATGCAGGCTCTAGTCTGCTGCTTCTGTTAGTAAGTGCATCTTGTTAGTGGATTTATGAGACACACTTAAACCTATAAAAAATAAATAATCCTAATTCTTCACCAGGCTGGCCTAAGTAATCTTCAGCCTGACTGGATTAAACCACTGCCCACCAGCCCTCAAAAGACAGTATAGTTCAAAGTTACATTTCATGTCAAGTCTTGGAAGCAGAACATGAATGTCTCCTACCCAAAAGAATATATGTAAACATAATAAACAAGCCTGGTGTGGCAGCAGCTCCTACACAAGGTTTGTACAAATTTAAACAATGGGTAGGAAGTTAAACAACTGAATGGAAAAGAAGCTCTTTCGGCAAGTCAGAAGGTGCTCATCCGCTGGCAAACAGCTCTGTACATGTAATATGCTGAAAGCAGACCTGTTCCCCAAATCCTTGCTACTCTGCTGTACTGCTAGGAACTGACCTCAGCAATTCACGCGTTTAGATTCTCCCAGCAGCAGATCTCCTCATCTCCCGAAAGACCCAACAAAAAGGGCCACATGATGGTTTATGAAAGCTCCGAGTAGCAAGATGGCAAAGGACACCAGATCCTCCCCTCATCCTTACTGACTCACACACTATCTGAGATTTCACAGCTTTGCTTAGTCAGCTTAGTGTCAACACATTCACAGAATGAGAGATGGCTATACGTCTTGGGATTACAGCCCAAGATTTCAGAGTTCAAAGTCCTCAGCATCTCCTGGTCACCGTGACTGCACACCCAGAGTCATCTTCAAGTTCTCATAAACCACGTAGCTGATGCTTACAGCTGGGATCACCTTCATAAAGTTCGGGGCCAGACCCCGGTAGAGACCAAACGCTCCCTCTGTCTTCAGAATGTGTTTGAACAGTCCCCTCATCGTCACTTCTGGAGCTCCCTCAACTGAAGCTGCAATAGGAAAAGTGACAATAACTAACACATCCTACCTGGTAAAACACTTTAAAGTAAGACCCGTCTCAAAGAGCAGTTTTGATTCATGCACTTTACATGGACATTCACGGACCAAAGATGCTTCCTGAGGGACAGCATCCGATTATGCAGCAAGACATGGCTATGCTGCACATCACAGCTGTTTTCCTAAACTGCTTTTCAGAGGCCTTCAGCCCAAAACTCCAAGTTGAGCAAACCACAATTGCTGTCCTGGAGGTGCCTGCCTCCAAACGCTAAGGGCAGCACAAAGTCCACTGTCCTCTTGCAGAGTGGCAAACAGCTACTGCTCAGGCTAATTAAGGCTGTTGTTGCAATGTTTACACTAGAGGACCTTTACCCTGCTCAGAGACCATGACAGCAGTTCACACACTACTTCAGAGTTCCCAGAAGTTCTCACCTTGGGCCTGCATGCGTGTCCTCACTAGAGCCAAGGGATAACTGGCAAGCTGTCCACACGTACTAGAGATGGTGCCACAAGCCAACAGAACAAAAACTCCAGGATCAGCACTGTTGACAGCATAACGTTGCAGCCAGGCATTTTTTAGTGTCTGGAGGAAACAAGCCAGATGTTAGCAATGAAGAGGCAACCAGAAGGATATTGGATTACGTAAGATCAATCTAGAGTAAAAGGCACAGGAAAGTATGTACAGTTTCAGACAGCATCAGGCTTCTCAGATCTTCTTGAACTACTGCTACTGGGGGGGGAATCTTCTTTGATTTTCTGCGATTCTCTTATCAAGAAAATCGAGGGACCACATATGGTGTTGACTGGGAAAGGAGAATCCACTGTACTGGATTATCTTTTAGGCCATTTGGGCTAAAATCCACTTGTGTCCTTTAAGGCTTACCAGGAAAGCTTTGAAAGTTATTTAATCTTCTATTTTAACTTACAGGTGAGAAAGTGATAAAACTACACAAGTAGCACAGTCCTACAAAAGGGTTAAAGGCTTCATACCTCATAGACTGCCAGGTCAATACCAGCATATGGAATGATTCCTAGCATGTTGGGAATGTAGCCTTTGTAGAAGGCAGCCATTCCTTCCTTCGAAAGGATGTTTTTGGCACAGTCCAACATGCCTGAATATTGTCCTGTCTTTCTTAGAGCCATCCGTGTTTTCAGAACCTAGAGGACAAGAATAAATGCCATGAAGACCTACAAAAGCATCAATAGGAGGAAAGTGCAGAGCCAATGCTATTCTTAGGAGAGAGAGTGCCAGGAGCACAGCAAGCAATACGTAAGCAGTGTTACTTGGTATCATCTCCAAGAACCCATTAAGCAAGCTATCATAAAGCTGATGTTCTACCCTTATTTTCCCATCTCAGCGCCTTTCCGTGACCCCTCATGGGCTGGACTACCAACCACCTGCCTTACCTCCATCGGGTAGATGCTGCTCTGTGCAATGGCCCCAGCCAGAGAACCAGCTAACAACCGCTCATGAATCCTCAGCATTTCCTGGTCAGTACCAATGAGCCTCTTGATCTGCAGAAATAAAGAAGGAAAAAAACATTGAGGCTCACTGATTGTATCCCAGCCTTACTCTTTTTCATGAGCCAAATATAAATCTTGTCCTTCCACAGACCCCTCTGCAGTGAGACTTCTCCATGCTCTTTTACTCACCTGCTCATAGGCCATGAATTTAATGGCAGATTCTGGTGCTATCTTCAACACATTGATGCCATTCCCCCGCCACAGTGACCTTGGTCCACCTTCTCGGATCATTTGAGTAAAACCGCCAATGATGCACATGTTGTTACTGCGGGAGGCATGAACCTGGGAGAGAGCGTGAGCTTGGATCAGTTCCAGTCCTGATTACGACAATACTATGTTCTTCCGTAATCCTGGGACAAAAGGGCACTTTTTATTTGCCCAGAGATTTACCAAGGCTTTAATCCCTTCCAGATAACTTTTACAATAGGAAAGCAAGCTTCTTTTCCTTTTTGCAAAGCCTAATGTTAGTTGACTAATGAATTTAATATCTTCCTCTGGAATGGGAAAAAGGGTGAAACTGGCAACTGCCATACCTAGCTACCCAGAAGAATAGACTTCTCAGCCGGCTTGAGAGCAGGTACAATGACAAAGCAGTTTAAAATCATCTTTTGTAATTCCTTTCTAATATCAATTATACTTATACTAAATACCAGCTCCGTCAACTGACCAGCACAGCCAGTTTCATCTGGGTCTTTTGTGGGAACACAAGACTTGAACCTGTTTCACCGCAACCTAAGTTTTCCAATGCTCTAAACCACAAAGCTCTCTCTGGACAATTTTCACACATACACCTCCCCAAGCCTTCTCTACATCTTTTCTAGTCAATGAAAGATAACTTTTGAACATGACTTTAATAACTCTAATAACTCAAATAATCCAAAAAGCTTTCAAAAAACACCAACGTAAGAGCAAGGAGATTGATCCCAGCCAGAGTGCTGCATTGTGTTGATGGACATCATCATCTCCTAGGCATCACTTGGGCCAGAATATTAAAGGAATCAGCCTGAGCATTCATACAAATTGAAACTGTTCCATCATACCTGCATGAGCACTTTCAGGCGGTCCAAGGGAGCTGTGCAGGTTCTGGACACCGCACCTGCACCTCCACCTGCAACCAGATGTCTCCACCACATCCCTGTCTGCCTCTCTTCCACCGTGAACTCGTCAGGGACAGTCAAATTCTCTCCTACATCAAAGATCTGCAAAAGCATAAGGTGTTGAGAAATGTTTGGTCAGCTAGCAGTCTTGCCAAAGTTTTACTGCTCTTTGTCAGTGCTAAATGTTGAAGCACTGAATATGCTTATTTTAAGTCAGCAGCTTATCTATAACCATCAGCTGCTATATCTAGCTACAGGCAATGCCACTGCTAGAGAACACCCAGCATGTCACAAAGGGACCCTTCACATTTAGAGATTTCTGTCCAGGAAGGTGGGAACTGCTGAACATTTACCTGTATTAAAATACTGTGGATCATAATAATGAAGAAAATGACTAACTATGGGCAGTTGCATGGGGAAACAGCTGGACCACTCTGGAACCTACTGAGCTTACAGCCAGTTTAATCTCGTTACATGCTATTCACAACACATTAAATAAATATCTCCAGGAAGGACGGCTGCCTGTTATATCAGTTTATCTGTTTCTAGTCCTGACAGGTTCTGAACTAGCAGGAGCTGGCTACTGGTATGAGCTCTTACAGGTGCAAGCGAAGTGAACATGCTCACCAGCTTGCAGAACATGCAGCTGTTATCACCTGTGCCACTGATAGATGGCAAAACAACAGGACAGAACAGGAAGCGATTTGGCTTCTAGGGCTACAAGGCAGCTACTGAACCATGAAGAGAAAGATAGAGACTGCTGATAGCAGTTCCTGAGGGCTAGAACTCCATGAAGAAGCTGGGAAAAGACTAAGACCTATTAGGGTGGAGGAATCATTTCTTACCGTAGAGTGCTTCCAGTACAGGATGATTTCAGGAATGTTTTCCACTGGGTGCAGCAGGTGATAGTCTCGCCACTCATTCCAATCAATTGTCATTGTCCCATTTTTATCCATGCTAAAAAGATTTACCAGGAGATGAGCACAGACTCCCACTAGGGGACCAATTCCTCCTCCCCTTCCCTTTGATTATTCAGGCCTACAACAAAAACCTTTGCAAAGCAGCTACCAAAAGCCTTCTAAAGAGAGACAAGACACAGCTAAGGAATCTTCACCAAACAATACAGGGAGTCAGAAATGGGCTCCCTTTTTTCCTCTCTCTCCCCTTTAACTGAACCACAGAAGCTGTTGCTTCCCCTCCTACCAAAGTTAGACCAACATAACTGACACTGAAGGGAAAATAATACTTACTAGGTGACAGGACCCCAGAAGTGTCCCGTCCTTATTCTGACAGACAGGCAAACAGACAGAGGGAAGGTTGCAGAGGAAAGAAAGAGGAAAAAACAGCACAAATAAGTGGTTGTTCACATGTTAGTGCCACATGCATAAAGCACTCAGCATTTCCGTACAGCAACTGCACAGTCCCTCTCCAAAGCAGCAAGCTCAGGGCAACAGGACAATCAGACAGGGATGCAAAGAGGGTCAGGTGTAAACCCCTTCCCACAACAGGGCAGCAAGATAGATTCTGACAGTAACTCTCCATAATGCATTACAGCATTATAAGTTTCAATTCATGGAAAAATTAAGATGAATAATAGGCAAAAAGGGAGGAGCCAAAGTCTCCGGAAAGTGTGTGCTAGGGCAGAATGAGGAGACAAGTTCCATATCCTTACGCTTCCATCTAACTTCCTCTGTTCAGTCAAGCATAAGAGCCAGCCGAATCCTCACCTCTTCAGAATTTTCTCAGCCTGCTGCTCAGAGATCTTGACTCCCAGGTCCCGAAGAGACTGTACAATCTCCTGGGCATCAATACGGCCTGCAAAAATAAGCCACTGAACTCAAGCATATGTACTATAAGCTAACACAATCAATGGTCTATTCGTGAATATGAGAAAGGTGTTTACCATCATTCTTCTTATCCAAACTCTTGAAGACCAGTCTCAGCTTCTTCTCATGATCCTGGAGATAGTGAACAAACTCCTCAAAGTCCAGCTGTCCATCAAGGTCTTTGTCTCCAGCCTTCACAATTTTCTGTTGGGAAGACGATCAAAAACTGTCAATTCCTTTGTTCATTCAGGCAGATCTGACTCTTCTTCCACCATATCTAAAGATCATTTTCTAGATGACTTGGCTTTCCACCTAGAAAGTAGCTGACAGATCTATGACAACTCTTTTAAAGAAGTTTAAATGCAGCAGTAGTGCAGAAGGAGTCACCTGCTTCCAGGCAGCTCTCCCCTAAAGCTAGTTACACAGACCAAACATCTCATGTTCCTATCGGGGTACTTTACTAGTATCATGTATCTAAACTCAGAACTGTATCTTGCGTAACATCTTACACGACACAGTTCAAGAACCTCCACATGGATGAAATATGAGGCAACAGATTTGCCTAAAAAGTGAACCACAAAACTTCAGGCAATAAAAACGCCTGAATGAGAGGGGGAATTTCACGCCCCATATGATGCTTAAAGTAGTAAGCTACCTCTGGCAACAACCAACTCCAACCAGAAAAAACCTGCGCAGCTCCAGTAGACATAGCCAAAGATAAAAATCCCCTATGAACTGGTTCAGGTACCCTGCAGCTATGTGCTTTAACTATACAAGTTCCCATGAGATGCATACAGAACAAGAAAAGGGTTTTAATAGGACACAGCTTAGAACAAGATCAGACTCTGTATCAGACATCTGGGACAACACAGAGAATCTAAGAATTAACGCCACTCTTCATGAGGCAACAGCACAGACTGTCCTACCTGAGGGCACGTGGCTACTCGTTAACAGGGCAGGTGATCTCTAGACTGCAGGAATGCGGCTCAGGGAAGTTCCTATTCCCCTTCTCGTTCAGTCAGTTTCTTTTGACAGCCTACAAATCTTTTTCAACATGAATCAGTGACCAATACTAAACAAGGCGTGATTCAGTCTACTTCACCTATATTCTAGTCTTAACTCTTGTAATGTCTAGGTGAACAAGTGGGCTGTTGAGGGAGCTCTGAATTAGAAATCAAACACCAGACTAACCTTCCATTCACCAGTATTTAGGTAAACCTCATCTTATTATGATATTTCCTCTGCCTATGAGGGCATAGCCTTTCATGAGCCACAAGCCTTTATTTCAATGCCATATTAAGTGATGTTAATACTAAGTACTTCACCATTAAAATTCTGTCATCTCCCTTCTGCCCTATCAGGTCACTTTAGCCCTAATGGTATTAAGATTATTCCTAATCACTTTATGAACCTTAAGTAAGAGATTGCTCTCCCAGCCGCAGTGACCTTTGAGATGTGCACGGTAATCCTAGGCTGCAATTTCTCATATGACTGTTGTAAAGTTCACAGATGGCCCCACATTCAACTTCTGGGCTAAAGATAGACAAGCACCTCTCACATGTCAGCAGAGTGGCCTTCAACAGCTGATTCAGGGCTTCCCTCTGACTGGTAACCCCCAGCCAGTTCACAGCCACCAGTAATTCAGAGGCACTACGAAAGAGATGCAACTGTGCAGCTGCTCCCGTTCTCTCAGTACTCCCCTAACAGCAGAGATGCATAATGCGCCATCAGAGGCTGCATCTGACAAAAGCTGTCTTGCTCAGCTAGCCTTGCCTCTCCAAATCCACAAAGCAAAAATGCTGCAAACCTGTAGAAGAGTAACCTGCAAAGGCAGCACAGTTACTTCCCTGCATGGGCAAAGGATGAGGATGCCAAGCTCCCAGCATCTTCTCCAGACACGAACAAGTATCTCCCTGTACCTCTTTGCCTTTAACAGCAAATACAAAAATCTCTACAGAGGTTTTTAGTTTGTGCTCTGTAGACAGAGCTGCTCACCAAGAGCTGTGCTTGCTGCAGATGTTTCCATGGTCACCTGTGTAACACACTGCTCCCGCAGCACACTTTGGGACTCCACGTGCATCTTTAAGCCTGTTATGTCCCCAGTTAGTGTGTGTGCAAAGGTATAAAAGTCTCCAAGCTTTGCTCTTTAATAATCAGCTGTCTGTGCCTTGGACAGCATGGCCACTGATATCATGCCAGTAGCATCAGCTTGAAACAAAGGTCTGTGACACAGAACCTAACAGAGAGGCCTGCACAGATCTCACACATCTCCTTTCCACAGGGAAGGGAAACTCTCCTGCACCACCTCTCCCGGTTAGGTCTATCCACAACTGCTGAACCGTTTGCAGCGAGCAAGTCTCTGGCTAACAGCACACATCCGCTCACCTTCGCCTGGGTCAAAGCCACATCAGTTTTTGAGTTAACATAAGATCACAGGCTTCCTGTCAGAAGCGGGCCAGAGGGAGGGGTGCAAGAAAAGGGAAGAGGATGTGAAAAGTTGAGTCAGAGCTGAGGAATCCCCCATTCAGAAAAAAAACCCTTTTACTATTTAGCCTGCTTCAAAATCAGTTGGTTTAAACAGTCTTAGAGGTACAGAGCTGTGTGTGATTCAAATCGAAGGAATCAGAAAGAAAAAAGATTATTCTACGCCGCTGCAGCAATTCCTGCCAAGCGGCAGCAGAAACTTGCCCAGGCTGTACCCACCTATTAACAACACAGCAGTAACGAACTTTTCCCCCCTTCAGCTAGCCACACTGGGTCTTTTAGAGTATCACTGCTTTGCTCGCTCCCTCCTCTCCCACCAGGTCCTCCCTCCCGGCCATACCTGCTTCCACTGGCGGTAGGTGGAGAACTCCTGGGAGGGAATGAAGAGGCTGAGTCGGAAGATAGACTTGAGTTCAGCCGGCAAACCCTTCGACTCAAAGTATTCGAACTCCGTCTGCGACTCCCCTAACACCGGCACGTACAGACAGAGACAGAGCATCTTTCTGAGCTGGGCACTCAGCTGCCCTCCTATTCAGACAGACTGGGAAGGGAAGCAGAACTGAATGATTCCCCTGAGCTAGTTTCTGTGCGTAGTGGAAAGGAAATGCCGGCAAGGCTCATGACACATGCCTATGAGCTATGCGGGCTCCGGCGCGATTGGCTGCACAAGCCCTGCCCTTCTACTTAAAAGGGAAGCCGGAGTCACAAAGTCCCACCCGCTGCCAGCGAGCCACCAGATCCGGTGGAGGCATGTGAGCTGCCTCCCATTGCTCAACACCGGGCTCCAGAGACCTTACATCACCCTCGCAGCACGTTAACTCTTACTAGGCATCTCATTCAGCCCAGGAGGCTCTGGGCCACGTCTGAGGCGCTCACCTGCTGTCCCTTGCATCAAATCAACCCTTTCTGATCCTGTTCACACCCTTCCAGGGGTTCATGCACACAGCACAGTAGGAACCAGTCTGGGTCAAACTCTCCCATCATAAGACACAAAGGCATTGTCACCATCCTCCTCTTCACTTCCCAAAAATTCTTCCTCTAAAACATACTAGGGGACAGGATACCACCCACTTAGTGCTTTCCTACCACGCCTGGGACATGGGGCTTCAAAAAGCCCCAAAATGCCATTTTTATAAAGGTTGCTTTGCTGTGTCAGAGCTGACTGGCTTTTAATTGGGAGTTTTCCAAAAACCAGTTGTGCCAGCTAGAAGCTGGCAACCCGCGTATACCAAGTTCTCCTCTGCAGCACTCAGGAATTACTAATGCAGGCAACAAAGTGTTTGGAGAAGGTTTGCCATTAAGCCGCATACCGAGAAAACCATCAAAATCAAGGGCAGGCTTCCAAGCAGACCCAGTCGCTTCGAAGTGTAGCCAAGCGTCCATGCAGCAGTTACAACAGCAGGCTAATTTTTCCTCCTCTCCCAACTACAATTAAACATTTCAATTGCTTGTGCATTATAATGAAAAGTGGCCTGGGCAGTACAACATTTTCCAGTTTCTACCATTTAACAGTTTAACCACTTCGTAAGCGAGTTCCTGAGCTTCACGGAGAACAGGTCAGGCTGAGGAGGCAGCGTGGCACACGCATCATTAACTGTGGGTGTAATTATAGGCTTCCGAACACTTAATGTGCTTGGATGCACGGGGTAACACCCAGCGCTAGAGTGGGGATACCGAAGGAAAAGCACATCAGGCTAAGAACTCTGCTCAATTACATGACTCCCGATTGTTAATGTGAGATGTAAAATAAAGTTACAGCCTTGATATTTGCAAAGAGAGGTTGCCCTATGAGAAAGATGCAAGAAAATATAGCCAAAAGCCAGCTTTCCAAAACACCATAATCCTGTCTGCACTTGGAGTAACAAAGCCCATTTGCTGAACTGGTTCAAGCCAGCCCAGCTAACAGCTTTCTTTCCCTGCCACTGCGGACACAGCACATTTCCTTGTGCTTGCTCTGTTTGAACAGATTGCCTGACCGGTGCAAAGTTCACTGAGCAGCCTCCTCCTCAGGTCCTAACATACAAGGGGCCTTTACATCTTCACCATGGTATTTTGTTCTTCAGATTTAAAAAACAAGGTCCTTAATAAGCTGTTTGCGGAACTGCACGTCAATTACGTGAATTGGGAATATTTAATCTGAGGCTTTAGTTCAAGGATTCTTAAAAAGCTTAATAGAGCACGACTTGTAGCAGTTTGGTAACCCGGAGAATCACAACCTCCACTGGGTTCGTACGCCCTCCCCCAGCCATCTCACCTACCATGCCACCAGGCCACGTTACCTAACCGGGCTTAACCCATTCCCTTGCTGACGTCTCTCCGCACAAAAAAACCCACGATCTTCTCAGGGAACCCAGATCCTCTTAAAGATCAGCTGCAGCAGCTCGCTATATACCCGCCAACGGCACGGCACAGCCTTCCCACCAAGCCTTGCCGCAAGCACCATCCTGATGCCACACAGGGCCGGCCAAAAGCAAACGCCTTCGGCGGCCTGACTGAGGCCGGCAGCCTCCCCCCCGCCGGCCTCGGGTATTAAGTGAACAAACATAACTTCGGATTTGCTCCGCCGAGCATTAAGACCCTCCGCGCTCCTTCCCACAAGTTGCCACACATCATTGTTAGAGCTGCTCGGCAGCTCCGTTGCCATGCCAACGTGATGCAGATTTTCCTAATAAACTCCATCCACAGTTGGCAGCTAGAGACAAAGGCAAAATCTGCACATTTTAGGAAAGAAAGTCCTACTACCTACGTCAGAGGAAACAAGAGAGGTAATGAGGCTAAGAAAGTGGATTTTAAGCAGGGTATTAATTACAGGACAGTGAGCTAAGAAGGAGAGACAGATTATAAATGAAGTTTATACCAGCTACTGTAGTCATAATGATGAAGGGAGTAAAAGAAAAACACATTAGCAAGCTTGTAGAGTTCATTAAAAGAAAACGGTAAGCCTGGAAGCACTAACGCAAGGCAGCTCTCCGAGCTGCAGCGCTCAGCGCTGCTCGAACGCAGCTAGCAGGGGGTCGCAGCCCGCAGCGCAGTGCCGCAGCCAGGCCCGCTCCCCTGCGGACCCCTGCAAGCGCGTAGCTGCACTGCTGCGGGCAACAGCACACCCAGTCCCGAGGACTCAAGCAAGCAGCTACGTACCCTACATCCCTTATTAGCAGATTATCTTTTCTCTGTCAAACCAAGAACAGGGCAGAGAGCCATGAAAAAAGCGGCAAACTCATTTTCCAGTTTCTTCATAGGCTCTGGCTCTCAGTTAAATGCTGCATGAGTTATTAATTTCAACATCCTGCCATTTAAATGTTAACCTCTCCAAGTTATTTGTACTCCACTAGGCATCTGCTTCATCACCAGTTTACTGCATCACTTCCAGCATGTACCTCCCAAAGACAGGATGCAGCCATACAAGGAGCAGAAAAGGATGCTGTTTAGTTTTGAATTTGCTTTGGTAAGGAAACGCACACCTCTAAGAATATCAAGTGCCAGATTGGGCTGCAGCCAGTTATAGCGTCACAACTCCTTAACTAGCATCCTCCCTTGGAGGCCAAACAGCTCTCTGGGCAAGTACTGCACGGGCCAGAGAGGACCACCGCTGCTCAAAGTGCGCAGCAGGTCCTGCCTGGCATGTCCTGCTGACTGGTATTTTTCATTTCTGGAAGTTAGCTTGTAATTAATTGCACAGAACAGAAAGTCCTAACAAATCAGACTAAGAGTGTAAAGGGTATGAAGGAAAGGAAGTTAATCATTTAAGAGACCCCAACAGAGTAAAGAGCAGCAGTCGACCAAGGCTATGCAAGGGGAAGGCAGAAAACATTAGATTAGTATTTGACGTAGAAATGCCCACTCCAGGAAAGGTGACCTCTTCCCCTGACCACACAGGGATCCAAAGTTACAAGTCCACATGATGACACCAGGGGCAGATGGTCCCTCTCCTTTGTACACATATCCAGGAGCCAACACATCACACAACAGTCAGTGTTTTCCTCCGCACGTGGAAGCGACCTCACATTGAAATGGTTACCTTTAACCGGGAATCTGAGCAGAAACACACCAACTAGGGTGAGGACTCAACAGCCCAGACAGGAAACACCTCTGATCAAGTTCATCAATACTGTAAATCCCTTACGGCACCTCAACTGTCAACGCGTGATATTTCATGTTTTTAGCAGATAAGTAGAGGCATTTTTATGAAACAAAGTGACAGACCAGTTAAGAGACTTATCCCAAGGTCATAGACATTCAGTGGCAGAGAACAAATCCCTGCGTCTCCCACATTTTCTTTAAACACCAAATAACAGTTGTTGCTCATGGTAATTTAGAATCAATGCCTGATGCTGTATCAGATTTTTTGCAACACTCCTCCTGAAGATGCATAATTAGAGCACAGATACATGATCAAGCACAAACAAGTCATTGCAGCTTAACAAGTTACGGTCCCTCAGCTGATCCACGATGACTGGATGCAGTGTTAGTCTGTCTGAATTGCAAGGTAAAACATATTTGCATAATCCTCAACTGAAGCGCTTTACACTGTCTTACTTCACAACCAGGGCAGGCTAAAATTACAGTCACAACCTCCTAGCAGATGGGCAGTTACCTCCTAAGCTGCAGTAACTTAATTCTGTTTTATCACATGTCCTTATTATTTTATCACATGTCCAACATCTCTCTCCATTAGCTAATTTTAGGGTTCCTATATAGCAAAGCTTCCCAGGGTCCCGCAGGAAAGAGGAGATTGGTATCAACCTCCTCCCCATTTCAGAGAAAGCTTCATTTGCAGGTGTGAACAGATTGACTCTCCCCAACTGTAGGGCCATTGTTCCCCGGAAGATACCAGCGATCTTCAGCCCTCTTCCAAGGTTTTCATCACAACCTCCTTCAGCCCCTCTGAGCTTCTGTCCTTTCTCAGCCTCTGGCACAAAAGTCCTCTTCATCTCAACACATACACATTTCTCGTTTGGAAAAGATACACAGTGCTAACTGCTAATGGTAGAGATGAAGGCGAGAGTCCCTGCAGGTTTCTCAGCCTGATTCAGACAGGGAGTGGCTTTCGTTCCCCACAATGTGAAATGCCACCCTGCCCATTTCCATCCCAACTATTAGCAGAAAGGACTTTATTCCCCTGTACGACTTCAATCTGTCCATCCCCATTTTAGAGAGAAAGCTTACAGCAACAGCTATGCCTGATTCCCTACCAAATAAGCTGGATCCTGCAAGTCACCCACCATTACCGCTGCTGCAGACCCTCCCATAGGATTATTATTCCGGGCTGCCACCACTTGCAGGGGTTATGCCTCCCTCTCTCCCCACTCATCCCAGGTCACGCCCTTGGTCGTAAACCACATGCAGTCACCACTGACTGCACCATCCTCAGCAGGGCTGAGCAGCATTGCCTCCCCCGCGGAAATAAACTGGAGTCGTGTTCAGCCAATATTGTACTATGATTGCAGGCACTAAACTAAGCAGCTTTTGTTCGCCTCCCCCCCAGACAAAGCCTCGGCACTCATTCTCCACCTCTCGTGTGCACCCACCACATCCCCTCTTCTCCCAGCCCTCGGGAAGTTTCCAGCTTCACCCAGATCTCGGACTCTTCCGCACGCTCCCCAAGGACAGGCTTTCCTGTCTCCCGGGCTGTGCGGTTCTTAAAACACCCTGGTTCCTTGGAGTTTCCAGCAGAATGCTGAATTACCAGAGACCAATTCCAGAACATATTAGGAGCTCTTTTGATCCTCTGCCAGTCTCCAGTGCAGGGGTGGGACTCCCCCTTAACCTGCACTATCATTCCCTGCCTTTTCAGTTATGCTTCTTACAAGTTACTAAGGAACCCTCGGAACCCGCCGTATTCCCTCATGCCCCTAAAAAGCAATTTTATCCTTAAAACATTATGTCTAAAAGGCTAGGTCACCTCTTCTCTTCCTAGTCATTCTGCTGGTCCCCCCACATTTGCCCTTCTAGCAAGCACACACATTGGACCCTGCTCCTTCTCCTGTTCCCCACACTGCCGCCACCCCCGCCGCCCCCCAGTACACACACACACACACACACACACACACACACACAGTGGCTATTTGCACACCCCCTCTGCAGCCCCCTACTCCCGGCAGACCACACAGTCTATCATGTGCACCAACCCCTGTTCAGGCCCCTCGGATATCCCGTTACCTTTGGAAAATGCTCTGCGGGTCCAACCACCAGTAGGATAGTTGGTCTCCTTTCAGTGGGATCAGTCCCTCTGTCCTGTGGCTTCCCCAACATCTTTGGCCCTTTCTCCCCGGGGCCTGGAAGTGGGGTCGTGTTTCTGGCCTCATCCTCTTTTTCATCTGCAGGACCTTGGCATATGGCCCTGGGAAGGAAGCTAGACAGAAAATGCCACAGGGTCTGCAGCATTGCTGCTCCAGTGAGCGTCCCAGACAGGGAAACCCTGCGCACTCGGTAGCTGCCTGCTGCCAAGGACGATGTGACTGCACTACCAAGCACCCCCGAGATGGGAATCGGCACGGCAGCCAGCAGGAGGTTCAACCCAGCAACTCCACGGGCTCAGACTCTTTACAGACCGCTCCTGCGGACGCTTCCTGCCTTTTGAAATTGCTGCTACTGCAGTCGTGCCTGGCCTGACAAGCAGTTCATTGTACCAGAGCCTCAGAAATCTGATGGCAAGAGACAAAGCACAAGACTTCTGGCACGGAGAAGCCAAGACGCTGAGCTTTGGAGAACGCTTGGGCAGAAAAGCCGAGATGCTGCGCTTAAGAGGAAAGCTTAAAAAAAACAAAAAGAAAAAAAAAAAGAACAAAAACCCCCTTCTCTGCGAGAAGCTGCTCAGAGCTGCCAATTAACCTGCGCTCGCCAGCTCATCCTAACGGCACATCAAACGAGCAGCCGGGCTGAGCAGCCGGGCTGCGTCCCCACTGCAGCAGTACCCAGCCAATCGTCACTCCCAACACTGCGGTGCTCCGGCGCGAGGCAGCGCGCGCAGCCCCGGCGGGAGCGCGCCCCATGCACGGCGGGTGCCCTGCAGAGGAGCGCGCCCGCCAGCCTCCATTAGGCAGGTACGGGCAGAGAGCCCACCTCCGGCAGCGAGCAGCTGCCCAGCGCGCACAAACCGTCGCCCGAGGCAACTCACCAGCACAGGATTGTCCAGAGCATTTATGTACCCGCTTCTCGGGCTCGGCAGCTTCGGTCGCGGCTCTTTGTTAGAGCAGCAGATGGTCCTCCAGAGAGAAGCCGGCTTTTCCTGGCCATGGCTGAATTAACCTCTAACTGCTCCCTCTCCCTTTGGTCTATTATAGTCTCATCCGTCATTACAACAGCGCTTCGGTGTTGCATTATTCTTCTGCCATTTGACTTCTCAGTGCAACGCAGCGACACACTTGCACAGCATTTATCTATTATTATTCATCTATGCAAGACCTAATATGCTGTGCTTAAACTACTGCCGATTAGTTAAACGGGCCAGAGCTCTGTTGATGGGACGTTTAGATGTACAGTTGAATGCAGAATCACTTAAGCAGCAGATCAAACCAGAACAGCACAAGTATATATTGCCATATATCCCGGAGCACATGACGTTCCCTGAAGTTCTGTAAGAGTGCCACATTTTCCTCTGCTCTCCCGGGAGCAATTGCAGGATGCTCGACATCCCTGGCTGTGCAGTCGCCTGCAGGGACTGGCACGCGCACCAGAGATGCAGCCAGCACACAGAGGGGACCCTGGGGAAAGTTAACCCACCTTCGTGGGACTGAACCGCCCGCATCTGGCGGACACAACAGCAGGCTGGAGACAGTAAGGGTTCATTTTCTAGTCTAAAGTACCAACAACCGACTTATTAGTACTAGATTTTGCTTCTCTTCTCTGTCTGCAGAAGGAGGGCGTTATGTGCCTCACTTCTCAAGGTACTACGAATTTTCCATAAGACAGCACAGTCTCCTTCACACAAAGGATACAGAAATACAGACCACAGCTTCTGTGACCTAAGGCTCCTCACACACAGTAACACAGAAAGATCTATTGCTTGCAGTTGACCTCCATTTTCAGTTGTTGACAGCAACAGACTGTAGGAAACTTTTGCATTATGGATATCAGGCACGAAATTAGAATCTAAAAACTAGAAGAACTAGAACAAGCTTTAAGCAGTCACCATTTTGCAAATAAATTTGAGAGGAAGAACATGAACATGCTTCTTGGGAAGTGTTAATGCTGAATTCCTTTGACCAGCCCAAGTAATGGAAAAAGTGAGAGACAAGTATATAGAAGGCTTCACGTTAAAAAAAGAATTCTTCTGCAAATAGACTTAGAGTTACTTAAGAGAAAAATACTGTTTAACTATAAGGTCTGCACGTAGTACCCTATATAAAGTTTTTTACTGTAAAATTGACAAAAATCACAAAACAGAAAAGTGTTACAGGAAATAACACTGGGGATGAAGGGGCAGGGAAATCCCCTCTCTTCTCTCAGGAGCAGCACGGTGTAGTTCTACTTGAGATGTGGTCAGAAGCCCAGGTTTGGGGACAAGTGAAGGGAATGAAATATTCTCATCATGCCTTGATTACTCTGAGCTGTTGCCAGTCATCGCAACTATAAACACAGAAGTTTAATACTTCTGAAATGCAGCAAGTCAGATCCTTTAATTTGATATTTTAGATTAAAGTTTCTAATGCTGTCAAGCTAAAGGATGAACAAAGCAGATTTTCTAAACTGGGCACAACTCCTCAAAATCAGCTTTTCTTAGCCTAAGGCTATAGTTTCACAAGAAGCAGTGAACTGATCTTATTGCTGTTAGAAGAGGATGTCTCATACATCCATACCAACTCTGTCTGTGTTTACCTTGCTTCCACACTTCTCAGACTCCTGTGAGCTGCTTTACCTCATTAACCCAGCCAAAAAATACAGAGCTTTCCACTGCGGTAACAAATTGACCCTGCTCATGGAAGGGGTCCAAAAAGCATCGGAGCCTGTGGAAAGGGCATGAGAGTTGCCTACTGTGGCAGTAGCAGCCTGCAGCCAGACTGGCTCAGCTGCTCACAGCCCAAGCCCAAGATACAAAAGGCAAAGCACACAAGTGGGATATTGTGTTTGTCTTCATCGGTCACTTAATGATGGGCTGCTGCTCAGAAGGACCTGCTACACCAGCTAAAATAACTATTTTAGACCCAGCAGTCTCTGCATGAACAAGGGAAGATGGGGTCCCTGCCATACACACACCACTGAACATAAGCTAATATTAAGCAGAAAAACTGCTGAAATAGTGTCAGACAGTCTGTGCAAGAAACTACCTGCCCAGAGTGCAGAAACGCAGCACTGCTTCCTTGGCCCTTATCCTCACGAAAGGAAGCCTCAAAGGAATCCTTTCACTGCACTAATCCACACAGCTCCTTGAGCACACACAGACTTTTCTAATCATATTTAGAAGCAAGCATGTCTTTAACCAAGGGAGGCTTCTTATTAGGTCAGAACAATAAAGCTGGTAATGGCAAGATGATTATAGCTAGAGGCAAGGCAACTGCTTTCCTACAGGGGATTTGTACAAAAATACTACCCTACCAGTGACACCGAGAAGCCAACCATTCACACACAAAAAGATGCAGCAAATACAGGGGGCCCCACCCGCTCTATTAAACAAAGGAAGCGATCATGAACAATAATTCATTTTTTTCTAGAAATCATGAACTGACGGTAGGCCTCACCAGAACAGCTTGCCAAAACTGGACTTCATTAGGAGAGAGTCAGCCCTCCAATTCCAGCTACTGCCATGAATCTAGCTTGAGATTTAAGACACAAAAGCACCAAAAAGGATCTTAAAACCAGCACTCAGCCAGCCTACCAGTCTCTGGAGAGAGAATGTGCCTATGTCAGCTGGCCTCAGAATCCTACACCATCAAACTGGATATTCATGAGATATCTGGAGGAGATGACGACAATAAAGTCATGCAGTCTATCCAAACGGAGACAAAGGAGAAAAGGAAAGAGCAGGAGAGTGACATGCTTTGCTTAATTAAAACCATATTCTCCTCAGTACTGCAAGTTGTCAAAGGACAGTTCTGTTGTTGTATAGCAAGAACGCGGTATTTTGTATCCTGTTCAGTCAGGCATCATGCTACCTGTCGACTTTGAAATGGGGCTTTCAGACAGTCACTTCCCCTTTCCAGCCTCACAGTACAAGTTGGAAATTCAGTCTCAGACTATTTGCTTTAACGATGGCTCCTAGAAGACTTTTGCATCAACGTGCAGTGTTTCTCAGCAAGAATTTGAGTCTCATCACCAGACAATGAGCTAACATTTAAAAAATGCGGGAGGGAGGGTGGAAAGGGGGGGCAGAGGGAAGCTGTTCTAAAAGCAATGATTCCTCTCCTCCTCCAGCGCAGGAAGAGCTGCCGCTGCAGTCGCCACCTCCAGTTCCTTAAGTGACCCCGCAGGAATCAGCGGTGACTCATCTGGTTTCAGAGTCCTCCAGGAAACACCCAGAGAAGGGCTGCCCGCGAGCCTGCAATCCAGAGATACCAGACCAGCTCCTCAGACCTGGTCTGCGCCAAGCGTGACTCTTTTAATCACCTCTTATCTTTTTAACTGTAATTTCTGAAAGGCGGAACGTTAACGCAAAAACTTTCCACTCCTTAGAGAGCAGAAGTAAACCCTGCACAGTGATTCTGGGCATCGTACAATAAAATATAGATATCTTGGCCACTGCTGCTTATATAACTACTGTAGCGTAACATGCTATGTTAATACGTTAAGCTATGTTAAGCTATGTTAATACATTAAGGTGACACAAGGCATAGTTCAGCGAGTGCTACAAAGAAAGCCAGGTCACCTCTTCACAGGAACCCTGGCACAAGCAATTAGCTATTCCAGTTGATAAATTAAGGCCCTGTTGAGGGCCAGTGCCAAATACACAGATACAAAGATAGCATACCAGGGAGGGGGAGAATACACAGCCAGAGTCCAGAACAGTAAGTCCCCACTAAAGCCATATCAGGTCACGTGAAGAACTGGGGACTGACCAAGAGAAAGGGCATCCTTAATACTCAGAAATCAAAAAGTCATCTTCTTGCGGCACTAGGCAGTTAAGTAGACACATACTATATACTGCAAAGAGCTAAACGCCAGGAAAATAGCTGGTGTGGAATGATTCTCTTTTTGTAGCCCCAGACCAAGCTTACTCAAGCACGGTCCTTGTTCTCCCAAAAACTAGGCTTAACAATGTAGGTTCAGTTACCACATAGCTCTGCCTTCCCATGCAGCTCATGATCTAACCAGGCAAGTTCTTACAGCAGAATTCTCCACTCCGAACCACTTTACTGCCAGAAGCTCCTCCGCAGCTTGCTACAGGTAACATAAAAACTATGTCTCTGTTGTCACTCCATACTGATGTTAGTGATCCCAGCTACCCTCCCTTCCTCAAGACAAAGTCTGGAGCGTCATTAAAGTGTGTTCATGCCCCACATTCAGAGGCACAAATATAGCGATAGAATATGAACAAGAATAAAGACTCATTTACCATTTGTTGCAAGTAGGTCTGAGAAAGAAAAATGCCTCCCCCTCCCAACACCATACCAGGTTATAACATACGCAACAGAGAGCATGGAACTGCAACAACCACCATTTTGTGGGGCTCCCAAATAGGAGACCAAGTCCTTACTATAATGTTGATGTAATTTTATTAACACATCAACCATCTAGGGATTCTGCCCAACATCCCAGTCAAATTCTTCACCTTGGTTAGGGGGGAAAAAAAAAAAAAAAAAAAAAAAAAAAAAAAAGTACCAACTAGTATTCTGAAGTCTTTTTTTTTTTTTAAACCTGCCCTGATCTCAAGAATTTTATTTTTCCTGCTTGCGCTGCCTTTTCCTCTACTTACTGAGTAAACTAGCCCTGTTAAATACTTCATGCCGCACACAGCTTGAAAGACCAAAACCCCATTGTGTATTCTACACAGGCACAGACAATTTATTTGGATCAGTTTTGTTGTTTCATTTCACCCAAACTCTGCAGATTAACCAAAGTTATCCTACAGGCATTACATCCACTACAGAATTCAGAACATACACCATCCTGCAGGAACATACTGCTACAAGACCATGCCAGTAACGTACAGGATGCATTCCTGCAAAACAGATTTCACCACGTCATCAACATTTACGATTGATACACTCAAGTCAAAGTTGCAGCTACATCCCACAAAGGTCAGACCTGTATCCTTAATTCATTATCACTGTCTGTAAATAGGACAAAGGTCTGAACTAAATAAGCCTGAGTGACCATGACGCTTCTCTAGTTTGCTGCAAGGTAGGACACAGGGTGATCCTGGAAAAACATTTCAGGATTGCATATCTCAGGAGCTACATACCTGGTCCAGTACGTACACAGGTATAAGGTTACACTTGTAAAAGTTTACCTTCCCTATAAATGAATAATTGTGGGTTAGGCAAAGATGAGCTTTTCTTGTATAAATTTGCACCTAAAAATTCACTTCTGTCTATGCCTTTGAATGCTGGGTAGCCATGCACTGCCAGATTCATACATTAATTGCACCGAGACATGCCCGATGACCGGGGACCAAGCCTGAGCAGTACACCGAAGACTCCCACCATTGCTGTGCGAGATTCCCCCGTCTTTGGCATCCCTCTCCGCGCACTCTCCCCATAAGACCTCTGGGTGAAGACAGAATGGTCAACGCAGACAGCCAGTACGCCAAGAAGTTGTCCCCACTAGTCATTGTCACAGGCAACCCTTTAGTCTGGCAAAGTCTCAGCTGTATGAGGCTTCTGACCAAGCCTATTAATAACTGACATTGTAGCTGGAAAGTTTACTTGTGCCAAAGCCAGTCACTGCATTTCTTCTCAAAGTCTTTGCAGTTACTGTCAAGAACTCATTTGATTGATTACAAATTCATTTTGCATCTTTAGTACACCGAAATCAGAGAAGAAAACAGAACACAGAATTCACACTAACTCATCCGCTTACCACAAATTCAAAGGCACTATCTACAACTAGAACATTGACCTAACAATTTTACTCAGCTTGCACCCTGTTTCCCAAGTGCATGAGAGAAGGGCATTCATCAAACCACACATTTCATAACTTACCAAGAGCAAGACCAGGCCTCCACTCCCTACAGACTCAGCAAATACAATCTTTTTGCTTGCTACTTTAAAGTATGTTATACACAAATGTGCAGAGTTATTTAACAAGCTATTAACACAACGAGAAACTGCTTCAAAACTGGTTCAGTGTATCCAGATTAGGCCCGTGGGAGAGGTCAGCAGATAGGTGGTTGGGAAGCTGTTGGCAAATATCCTACAATAGAAAGAAGGCTGTCAACTGGGATTTCAAAATGTAACACTGCTTCACTTGTTTGATTTTGACCTTGTGTTGTTCAACCCTTAAAGATGGATTATGAGCTCCAAAACTGCCCCAGCAGGATTCAAGACATACAAACCATAAAGAGGTTGTATTAAAGTGTATACAGCATTTGAGAGATATTTCAGTCTGACAGCATCTGAATTTTATTCTTTCATCTTAAAAAGACAAAGACTTATGTAACTCAATAAAAACTCAGATCTTCTCTTATAGGCATAGTCATTTGTTTCCAGATGACTGTGAATGGAAAGGAGGTCAAGGCATTGCATAGAATGAGATGCCCTGCTTCCTCTACACCTTATAATTGCTGAGAATTTTAGTAGGTTATGTATAGTATCATTAATACAGAGTATTCCAAAAAACTTGCAGAGTAAAATAGTTACAGAAAGAGTCTAAAAGGAAGATATAAGTAGAGGTATGACAGAAAAGAAATCATTTATCAGAAATAAAATTAAATCTTTTAATGATTGCAATTGCTATAAAAGAAAATGCTTCTCAATCTATCCATTGTGGAGTCACTTGCAAAAGAGCTAACTGATAAACTGTCACAGAAAACAGTACAGACACAATGTTCTGAGAGCTGGAAGAGTCCAAGAGCCATACTTGAAAAACAAAGTCATTCTGAGGAGGAGCCTGAAGCAAACAGAGCCCTGCAGAGTCTGGCTGCAACAGCACAGTTATGCTTCTCCAGTACCCATGAAAAGTGAACAATACAACTCGTGTGGGTGTTTGGACAGCTGGAACTTGAAGATCAAGGAGGACATATCGGGCAAAGAAAGAGGTGATGAAAGCACAGGTGACGATTTCAGCAGAACAGGAGCTGAGGTAGCTTCACATAGGAAAGCTGGTACAAAGGCAGCAATAGGCAGAGTCACATATATGAATTCAGGAGAAGAAAGTATCACAAGATCAAGGAGGACATCAAAGTTACAGCAGAAGCAAATGGACAGTTATAACTGAAAAGAGACCAGGATTATGCTTGCTCTGTTTCTTAGAGCTGAGAGAATTAGTCCACCAGAAGATGTTCAGCACCACCACAGAAGAGGTTATGGCACCAAGTGCACCACTTCAGTCTGTATCTAGATAGCTGGGATCAACTCCACCAGTTCAATTGTCTGGAACTTCCGCAGCAAAGACGAAGCCTTAGAATAGCACTCCAGCCCTGCAGTTAATTAGGATCAGTAGGAAAACAATTATATTAGCAATTACACAAGTACTATCGTTATACATTCTTTTAATGGTACATCCTTTTAACAATACAACACCCCCAGTTATGATGAAGAAAATGCAGTCTGGGTTCAACTAGCCTTACTTCCATTAAGTACATATTTTCAGTTCTATAAGCCTATATAAAGATTTTCATGAGGGAAGGCAAAAAGTAATATTAATAATAGAATGATTATTTCGGAGGTAGATGAAATTAAGTAGTAAGACAGCATCCCTTTGCACAGCATAACGAGAAAGCCTTTTACTCACCTGGTTATCACTTTACTGCTCAAACAAAACAAAGTACGTGATTTGCTTTGTGCTAACCAGTGCAAACAAGCATTTTTTTAGAAGGCATATTGTATTTGTCAAAGGGTTTAAAGGTAACAACATGTTTTTTAAAAAAGAAGCCATTATTTACATAAGCAAATTCCACCTCGAAGGACACCTATGTACAACTCTGTTCTCTCCCCCACCACTGAAGGCCACCTCTGAAACAGAAAGCAGCAATTTTCCAAGAACACTACACAGGGTCTTATCTTGGTAAGAACTATCAAGGGCTGAAATTATTGAAGGAGCCAAAATATTGCTCATTTTCTTTTCACGTTGCAGGCCAAAACTATTATTGTTACCACAAGGACTTTTAGCTTACTGACGTAGAGAGATTAGCAACTCGCAGCTAAGATCAGTGATAACCTGACATTTGAACCTAATATTTTCTGAATCCGTCTCCCAAACACTAGAAGGTAACTCCCATATCAAATGTACTGTTGCATGGAAGGAAAAAAAATAGGTGCCAGAGCCACAGAGTAACACAGTATTTTACTAAACAAAAGCAATGCATGTGATTTATGCCTAAATTTGTCTCCAAACACCATGCCTATGAAAGAGGTTTTCATTTTGACCTTTAAGCATTTTTCTTGAATACCACTTCACATTAGTTACTCCAACTGTTGAGACGTCATTGCTAGCTAAGGATGGGGGACAAAAAAGAATGATCTATTAATAGAACTGCTGGGAAGCAGGAAGTTTATTCATTTTTTCCCTAAAAATTAAACAAGGAGGAAGCTTTCTAGCCAGCTCTCTAAGGACTGTTTTCACGGGTCAAACTAGAACTTAAAAGTTTTGAACTCTGCATCCTCATTCTTAATAGATGCATTTTACACTGCTGAACAGGATGCTGCTCTGCAATAGTAACAATGCTTTATAAACTCTATTCATCCAACCATCCACTTCCTGCACAGTGGAAGAGTAGGAAGGATAAATGCAGCTCTGAGAAAAGAGCAGAGAGGAAGTAAAGGACAGAAGGACAATACTGACAGACAAGGACTTCAGCAGAAGTACAGGCTAGTCAAAGAGCATCCAGACACTGCTCCCCTAAGACAGAGCAGCTTCAATGCCTGCAAAACGTTTCCTCTCTGCTATTCCTGAAGCCTAGCAAGCAAAGAAAGTATTTGCTGGAACGTAAAAATGCATTTTGTTTCATAGTATATCCTCCTAGGCTGGAAAATGTCAGGCTGGATTGAATAACACACCCAGGAAGGGATTGCAAACTGAGATAGGCATGCAGACGTAAGCAGAGAACGTTCCAGCGGATGAAACGGAGACTTTTGTGAGAGTTAAGGGATTCAGCGCCCATGAGTGGCAGCAGGTCCACATTTCACAGGCCATGCACAGGTGATTTATGTCACAGTCATATTTCATTACTAAAGCACGCAGTGCAGAAAATCACCATGGCACTACCATTATTTTTAGAAACAACAGTACTAAACCACTCGCAAGATCTTCACATTGCCAAAAGATTTCATACTTTAAAGCAGCAAGGAAAATGCCAACCCACCTCCCCCCAAAAAATTAAAATGCTGGGGATTCAAAGTTAAAAAGCAACTAGAAGCTTTGGAAAGGATGGATGTGAAAGCCACTCAAACAAATTGTGTCACCACGTCCAGCACAGGGAGAGAAAAAGAAGCTGAATTAGATGTCTTTTCAGTGACTCGTCCAGCACAGCAAGGGAAAAAGAAGCTGAATTAGATGTCTTTTCAGTGACTCAAAAGTTATCCTTAAACTACTCCCTTCCTGCAATATACAGGTACTACGAGATCATCCATCTCTGCCTGCACCCATACTTCTTGGTGTATTAGACTGAGGACACCCAGCTTTTTTATGGTCTTGCAGGTAACGTACAAGAGGCCACACAGTGCAGCCTCTTTTTCAGAGGAAAAGTGGGTGCTGAGGACAACCTTATTACCCCGATTCCTAAAGACCTAAATTACACCAGTTATAACAGAATATAGCAACATTATTTATGTTGAACCTTGAAACCTAGAATCTTCACTGTACAGCATCACATAAAAAAAGCTGTATGACCACCAAAGAGCACAGCTTCCAATACTAAAGTAGAAAGTCAGTGTGATGCATATCTTATATATGTCATGTGCAATCTATACAAACACAGCAGCTTTCTCATCCTTAAGAGGCTCTCAACCCCTTAAAGTAATTAGGAAAGTGATTTTAGCATGTATAAGCTATCTTAGGCTTATACAAGTAGGAGCGTGGTGCCAAAGTGAGGAAATGCAATGAAAACTGCATGACAGCCTGAGTGTAGCTATCCTCTCCTTCTTTCAAAAATTTAAACAAGCATGCAAGCTTCCTACACCTCAGACATGGAGGAACAGGATTCTTTTATGGTTCTTTTTGTGCAAGCAATAGGTTTTCGATCTCAGATCTTTTCAGTTAATAAGCGCACAGGTCTATAGCTAGCAAGGAAGTGGGTTCCTCCAGCTTCAGCGCAGTCAGCAGGGCTGCCTGCAGGAAAGCACAGGGGCTGGAAATGCCCAGGCGCTCCGTGCGGTGCAAAGCAGAGCGGCGGCAGCCGTGCCTCCCCTGACACGCACGCCTGCTCCCACTCCAGGCCCTGCCAGCCCAGCAACAGGAGGGAGAACAAGATGCAAGTGCTGGCACGCAACGGCCAGGCGCCTGCCGCCACCACGAGCCCTACGGGCTCTTCGCCCGCCGCCGCGGCGCAGCCGGGAGGCGCCGCCGCATTGAAAGGGCCCTTCCCAGCCCACGTCCCGCCCGGCAGCGCTGCCCGCCCCCCGGCCCGGCTCACCAGCAGGTCCAGCTCGGTGCGGTGCAGCCCGAGGCGGCCCAAGCCCACGGCCAGGTCGTGGATGCAAAGCGCGCCGTCGCGGTTCACGTCGAGCTTCTGGAAGAGGGCGCGGAGCCGTCGGTCCTGCTCGGAGGCCTCGCACAGAGCCCGCCCGCAGGGGCCCGCGCTCCCGCCGCCGCCGCCGCTCTCCGCTCCCGGCGCGGGCGCCGCAGCGGGGCGGGGGGAGCCGCAGGGGCAGAGGACGCCGCTCACCACCGGGGCGGCCAGCGAGCGCCGCGCCCCCGGCATCGTCCTGCTGCCACCCAACCGCCCGGCACGCGCGCGCGACGCCGGCAAATGGCGGCGCTTCCGCCGCCGACGCCGCGAGGCACCGACACAGCCCGCTTCCGCCTTCGCGCCACGCGCCGCGGCCGCCACGTGACGCGCCGCCTCGGCCAATCGCAGCGGCCTGCGCGCCGGCGTCGGCCGACACTCCCCCTCCCACACCCCCTTGCCTCCACGCGCTCGCCGCCGGGCAGGCGGGGGCTGACGTCAGGCGACCGCCTTCCCCTCCGCCAATGGGAACAGAAAGCCGCGAAAGGGAGGGGGTACAACATCACCGAGAGAACTCCCATTGGTTAAATGTCCGAGAGGAGGCGGAATAAAAGAACCATCGCTCCAATCACATGGAAACCAGCACTAAGTTTAATCTTGACGGACGTGCCATGTACCCAATAGCTTACAAAGCAGAGGGTCGCGCTGTGTTGATGAAAGTAGCCAATGGGATTAGGGCGGTGAAAGTTGTGGGCGGGCCCAGCCGCTCACAGATCGCACGCAGGCCCAGTAGCCTGAAGCAAGCAGCGAGGCGGGGCAGTCTCTCGGCCCTCCGATGGGCGGCGCGGCTGGCCAATGGCAGCGCTGCACCGCCCGCGGGAGGCGAGACGTCCGCTTGACAGGCAAGCGCGCGGCCCAATCAGACGGGGCAGGAAGGGGGGCTGATTCTGGAAGCCATTACGCCAGTGTCGCAGGGTGGAGGCCGTTGAGCGGGGCCTGCTGGGTGGCTGCGGTACGCAATTTGCGTATCGTTGGCGGTGGAAAGGGGGGGAGCCGGGGGGGACTGGCACCTCTGGGCCCCGAGGGGCCTCGGGGCCCCCCCGTCGTCCCTGACCCGGGGGGTCAGCAGGCCTGGGGGGCCCTGCTGCACCTCCGCCCTGCCCAGCCTCCCCCCGGGCCCCCTGGGCCCAGCTCGGCCCCCACGGCCTCCAGGTGCCCCCCAGTGCCAGTCCCTGGGTGCCCCCCATGGCCATGGCGTCGCCCCCGGCGCCCCCAGCCAAGAAGCGGAAGATGAACTTCTCGGAGCGGGAGGTGGAGATCATCGTGGAGGAGCTGGAGCGGGGCAAGCACCTCCTCATCAACCACTTCAACGCCGGGGTGCCGCTGGCCGCCAAGGCCGCGGCCTGGCACGACATCCTGCGCCGCGTCAACGCCGTCGCCACCTGCCACCGCGAGCTCCCCGAGGTCAAGAAGAAGTGGTCCGACCTCAAGACCGAGGTGCGGCGCAAAGTGGCCCAAGTCCGAGCCGCCATGGAAGGAGGAGGCGAGAGCCAGAGCGGCAATGGCAACGGGCCAGAGAGTGAAGACCCGACGGGCACCGCTACCGCCCCGGTCATCCTCACCCCCATGCAGCAACGCATCTGCAACCTGCTGGGAGAAGCCACCATCATCAGTTTGCCGAGTGGGGACTGCAGTGCAGGTGACGGTACCGAGATACCCATCACCGCTTCGGCCACCACTGTCACCCTGACCCAGAGTGAGTGCAGCATCCGCTGAAGATGCTCTGTGCTGAACTGGAAGGTCATACGGGGGCCCCTGGCACCCCCCCATGAGGAGGCCCTGGTCCTTGTGCAGGGAAGCCCCCATCAAAAGGAAACCTCTGCACCCGTGTGATGAAAATGCCATTCCCAATAGGTCCTTGTGCTGTAGGGGAGCAGCTGCAAGATACGCACATACTGAAAGTCAGCTTCAATAGCTGGGGTTGGCCATGAGGACAAGGAAAGCAAGTATCCTTTGAACGCTGTGGGTTGGGTCCCTTCTCTGGGGAAAAGAGCAGAGGGAGAAACATCTCCAAGGCTGGTTTCCTCCTCTGCCCCAGACAAGAGCTGACTTTCTAGCAAGTGCCGTTCTGGTTTTCTTTCCCTGTGTCACAGTTGGTTAATGCCACTTGGAAAGATCATTCTGAATCAGAGGCTGAGAAGTGATTTTGTCTACATTGTCCCTTGCATGCCATATTCCTTTGGACCCTGGTCTGTACAGCCTAGAAGGAAGCTCAGATGAGGGTGGGTCGACTAGACTTAAATGGGTCATTTTGTGCATTCACTGTTCAGTCTATGTTATCTCCCTGAACAGGCAATAAAGTCCTGTTACAGTCATTGAATAGTCCTGTAGATAAAAATACCCATATTGCAGCTACTTCTTACGCCCTTTCTTTCCTTTGTTCTCAGTTCCTGCAGAGACAACCTACCACAGTCTGGAGGATGGAGTTGTGGAGTACTGCACTACAGAAGCCCCCACGACAGTTACTGCTGAAGCGCCCTTGGAGATGATGGCGCATCAACACGAAGTGTCTGCGAAACCGCAGGAGCTGAAAAGCCGAATTGCCCTGAACTCAGCCAAGCTCTTGCAGGAGCAGCGAGTGACCAACTTGCATGTCAAGGAGATTGCCCAGCACCTGGAGCAGCAGAATGACTTGCTTCAGATGATTCGTCGTTCTCAGGAGGTGCAGGCGTGTGCGCAGGAGCGGCAGGCACAAGCGATGGAAGGAACTCAGGCTGCACTGAGTGCCCTCATCCAGGTCCTCCGCCCCATGATTAAGGACTTCCGTCGATTTTTGCAGAGCAATACACCCAGTCCTTCCGTGACTGCTGACCCCAGCCAGACTGGGCAGCAAGACAGCATTATCCAGTGAAAGAAACGCTGATGGAACTTCTTTCCTGGAAGGGTTGTCTGTGCTGCTGTTGGACACATGGAGTCAAAGGGTGATAGCTCTTGTCAATGTGAAATGGCTCGCCTTGGAGTCCAAGGCTGAGCCTAAACAGCTTTCTTTCTCCGCTAATCTTATGCTAATCTGCCTTTTCAGACTCATCATACAGAGTGGTAGCAGGATGTGTAATAAACCAGGAACTTAATATTGACTGCTTTAGTTCCTTAAAAAGTAGATTTATAAAAAAAGACGATTATTTTTTTATTTCTATTTGAAAAAACTCTCCTAAATATGACACCTCTCTCTTTCTCTCTCAAGATCTGTAGCCTTTAACTGACTTCTAATGTGGAGAGTCTTGTCATTATATCCCAGTACTGAAGCTGCCAAAGTGCAGTTAACATAAACTGTAGTGCAGGGTGATGAATGCATTTCTGTCTCTTGCTGAAAGCGTTTACTGGTAATGTGGTACCTGAGGTGGTACAGCCTTCTCTGTGCTAAGAGTTTGTGGATACTGCTCTTGGAGCATGAAATCCAGCCTGTGCAGAAGACCAGCACCAAGCTTATGTACAGTTTAAATCCCACCTACATCCCCTGAGGGTATAAATGGGATTAAAATAGTGCATATGCCTCAGGTTTGGTCTGTGTGCAGTGATAAAATTTCCCTTTAAACTTAACAGAGGTGCTGAAAAATTCTTATCTTTGGGTCCTAGATACTGTCCTGGCATATGCATTGGAAGCAATGTATTAGCTGTCCCAGCGTAGGTAACACACAAGGACCTGTAGGAATTTCATTCAGGTGGGTTTACAGGTCAAACTCCATCTCTGTCTCATGCGTAGTTGGTCATCTCTGTAATACCTTAATCCATCAAGGTGAACCTGGACACAGAACTTCCGCCAAGCAGTAACTCCCAGCAGCCTGTATTCAGGAGTTTTATTCAGTGAGAATATTACTTTGTTGGGGGAGGATATTTGTTTTGTACTGTTTAGGAGCTGGAAGCAAGTTCAGCAGTTCTTAGTCTGCTAGTTGACTGGCTTGCATTCTGAGAAATGGGTCTGGGATTCACCTCACCTATTTTCATACCATTATATTGGAAAACAGTGTTTGCAGCCACTTCTCTCTTTGAGGTGTTCAAGCTATTGGGCTTGATCCTAAATGAGAAAGCTTAATTTCATAGGGTGGTAAATGTGCTTGTTATAGACTTGCAGTGACTTTGTAAACTTCAAAACAAGATGACTTTAGATGATGAGCTCCACTTGTATGTGCATGGAAACGGACTTCAAAAAAAAAAAAAAGGAAGAAGAAAACATAACTCTTTTCTCCCCAAACCTTGCAAAGTGTGTGACATGGGCTTGTTACCTGCCAAATGTTGCTTTTGAAATGGAAATTTTTTAGAGCTGGTATCTGCTTGCTTTTAAATCTTGAGGGCTGAGGAGGTGGTGAGCAAAGACTGATGAGGGATTGAATTTGCACAAATTATAAACATTATATAGCCTTTTATGGTGGAATACTGATGGGGGACCCCCTGATGACCTGGCTATCGCCGCCTGTCTCTGGCCTGTACCAATCTCCTCTCCTCTGCAAGTCTCGACTTCTGATGGAGGAATAAAGAACAACGCGGTTGACCCATGGAAGGCTCCTGACCCTCTCCCACGGACATCTCCGTGCTGAGTCAGGGCAGCATCAGCTGTGTCTTCCCACCTTGTCTGGCATCTAAGCGCATGAGTAAAGCTTGCCTGACTCTTTCTCAGACTTTGTGGAATCAAATCAATTGCTCAATTGAAATTTATTTTTAAAGCTGAAAACTATGTCATATGTTTTGTTTTACCTCATTTGTGTAATGAACTCTCCTTTACAAATATGAATTTTAATTAAAAAATACATTTTTGGTAAACAGGCTGTTTCAGTTCCTCAGCTTGCTCCAGGGGAAGCTTCATGAAAACTTCATGAAAACAAGTTTGCAACACGGAGTATTCAGTCAGTAAAGGCAAAGAAAGCTGCAAACAGCCACGTGTCGTGGTAATTTTTTCTCTTGTTCATGAGCTTTTCAGCCTTTTATTTACATAATTATGGTCTTTTTCTTAAATAACAGCTTTTACAGCCTCACCTTGTGGCACTTGTGTATGATAGATTACCAAAGTATACTAATCTTCCAACTGCTCTGGATATGCTACAATGGCCTAAAATGATGGATGAAGTACTGGCCTTTGGATTTAAATTGCAGCGTTAATTTTTTTCAGTGACTAAGCACTTAAGCTGTTTTATTGTTTCATACAAGTAAATGTGTTGCCCTTGGAACCACCCATTTTCTTGTCTTTTCTGGATAAATATAGAGCTTAGTCAAGCCAGTAGCATTCAGGTATAAATTCCGTGTATGCATTTTTGTCTCATTAAAAAGATGTAGCAACATTTTAAATATAGGGCGAGCACCATGATTAGGGGCTTGGTCATTGCTCATGACAAGGTCATCAAACTTCGGAAGGAAGGAGGAAAATGTGGCCCTCCAAAGTCAAAACCAGCTGGTAAGAGGGAACAGGGCACTTAACAGTGCTACTTATACATGCAGGGTTTTTAACTAAATATAGACCTTGTGCCCAAGCAGGATGAAAACTGAGAAATGAAATCTCACAGGTGTTAATCCGTGCTCCTTTATTGCTCTTTTTCTACCTAGAGCTCTGTATTCAGCCCCCCGAGTGAATACAACCGCCCAGGACAGCACAGCACGGGGATGTTGTATGGCTGGGTGCGCTGGAGGGGAGAGAGAGGAGCAGGGCAGCAGCAGCATTTCTCCAGCTGCTGGAGAAATGAAATAGTCTGTTTGGTGGAGGACACCAGTGACTCAGGAGATAAACTTGCAGCAATCGTCAGAGGCAGCAGCCTAAGTGCTTGCAGCACCACTAGCCAGCTCAGGAGCAAAAATCCGGTTTTAAAGCTGAGCTAGGGAGTGACACATGCAGCTCAGTCGTAGCTTTCCAGGAGATGGCACTGCGCAACGGGGCAAGGCGCAGGCACCCTGGGCAGCAGTCTTCAATAAAGGCTCTTGGAAGGCACTGTGAAGCCCTGGCAGGGTGGTCCCAGAGAGGACCTTTTTCATCCAGGCCTTTTGTGACCATACTTGTTCCCCCCACTGTTGAATCCTTTCAGGGCTGAAAATACAAAATCGTAAAATATATAAATCATATTTATATGTCCGTATCCCATGTGTATGGCGGACTTTGATAGCTACATGGCAGTTCTGGGAGCTGATCCCTGCAAAGGGACAGAACGACCTCCCCCTGCATATTCACCTAAATTACTTTTATCTCCTCCAACATATTTTTAAGTTTGTCAAGCCGGTTTTGGCAAAGAATTCTTCCAATGTTTTTCTGTTGATATCTGAGAGGTTATTTCCAGCAAAAGTGTGGTCTGTTGTGCTTAAATATGAAAATCTAAGCATTTAAATTTAAGATGCCCTGTTTTTCTTGAAAGCATCTGACAGGAAGCTTCACATGAGCGACCAGCACAGCTTCCAGACTGCACGTTATGGAGGAGGAATGGAGTCCAAGTCACCCGCAAACTGGGCTCATCAGCCCTAGGGCTCCAGTGCTGCAAGGTGATTATCCGAAGGCACCTCATCACGGGTGCCAGGCCCAGTAAGGACCGCTTCTGCTGGCTGTACCGCCTGGGATCCCAAACTAGGGGTGACAGCATCATTTTGGGGGGCTGCAGCCAGAAAAATGGAACCCACTGGAGAGCGCTGTGCTACCACTGCCAATGTGTCTCAGCCCTGCAGAGCGCTGAAGGTGACACCCGGGCTATAGACACAGGACAATGTTTAATAAACATGACAGGCTTCAAGGCAAAGCGGGTTCAAGTCTGAAGATTTCGGAAGGGGCAAACCAGCTGCCATGCTGCTGACAGTGCCTCCCAGAAACAAAGGATGAGCCCTGCTGCACCTTCCCGAGAAACACTGGGAAGACCTGGAAATCAATAAACAAAAAAAGCCAGACAGCAGGATTTTCAGGTCTGGCTGCATGCTTGGAGAAAGGAATCCACCGACTCCAGATGCTTGCGCTCCCTTTTCTCTGCAGGTAACAGGATCCCCAGTCCCCGCAAGTGAGAAACCCACCATGCAGGTGTTTTCTTTGCATGCCCAACAGGAAACCCAGCCTGGCAGAGAAAGTGAAACAGTCCCTGGCCTTTATTATGACAAGTTCAGTTAAATATGGAACTAATAAAAAATAGAAACAGATCAAAGTGGAGCTTGCAGCCTATTATTAAATTAAGCTGAGAATATACAAGCTTAGAGTAACCCCATATCATAGGATAATCCTGTCTAATGGAGATGGATACACATCTCTCTCTGCACACTTTCTAACAGCCTGTGCAAGACAGACAGGGCTCACATCACCGCGGTGCCCTGCCCGGCTTCGGGGGCTCTCCTGCCCGGGGCTCCCCCGGAGCTCGTGAAAAAGTACCTGCTGCGGATGCCTGACCACAGCTCCCAGCACAGTTTCATAGAGCAGGTGCACTGCAGGTGTCTGGCCACCGGCAGTGCAAAGAATATATTTATAGCATAAAGCATTTGTGATAATCTTTTCCTTTTTCTTTTTTTTTTTTTTGGATGACAAGACCAAAAGCTCATTAAGGCCATTGTAACAGAGGTTATTACATATGTAATAGAGGAGATCCATTATGGTGTTTACACCATTGCAGCAACTGTGTATAATTCAGTTTTCAAATTTTCCTCATCTGGCTGCTCGGATAAATGTATTCGTCCGATGATATTTTCCAGAGGAAGAAACTGATGATGTAGTTTATACGGCTTGATGATTTGCTCATGTATCTGGGATTCCTCTGGGCTTAGAGATAGAATTAGATGGCTCACCAAATGCTTTACAGAATCTATCTCAATTCACTCCACTTCACTGAGTTTTGTCCCTTTTGAATTGATTTTGCCTCATTTCTCCCTTGCTTATTTATCTCAGAGCATAGGAGGCTAGAAAAGCCATCTCTGTCCCTGATCAGCACAGATCCCAGCCCCTCGCTGGTGAGACACAGCTCTTCCGTGACAGCAGAGGTAAGGCCCAGCCTGAGGCACAGCCCAAGCTGATAAATCAGCCAGGGCTGATAAGATACTGCCCCGTGCCAGTAAAAGTTGAGGAAGTAGTCGCAGCACTGGGGAGAGGCATCAGAAAAGGCTTAGGTCAAGGAACGCGTGGGCGAGGACACGCCTGAGGTTCATGGAGCAGAGGTGAGGCGGTGGGCACAGGGAGCCAAGGTAGTAGAAGAGCAGTCACCGTCATGGGAAGATCTGCGCCTGGGTTAAGCAGAATTAACATATATCAGAGTGCCCTGCTCGCACGCGTGGCCCCTTAGTGAATGGTTTGGACTGGATCGGACAATAATACAGAGCCAGCAGAGTGGTGGATGGACAGAGCTACACTGCTCTCCAATATGAAAGAAAACGGGGACCACTATTCCTGCGCTGCGAGATTTGGAGGAATTAGAGACTCCCAGGCGCTATCAGCATCCAGTCTACTTCCCATGTTTCCTCTGCGTTACCTCCGTGGGGCTCAGACTAACTCAATCCAACATCTCTCCCAGCAGGGCACATCAGAGGCATTTGGCAAAGTACTGTCCCTTTAAAAATACTAATTTGTCCAGAAACAATTATGCAGTACAAACATAGAAAAATCAACAGGGTGAATTTCTAACTAATAAAGATTTAATCTCAAAGTCATGAGACTGCCTTTGTTAGGAAAATATACATACCCCTGAGAATCCAACTACAGTTGCTATATTACACACTGTTCAGCAGCTCACTGGGCATTTTTCCAAATGCGTTTATTTTTAACATCAGTCACATTATTCAACTAATTATAAAAACACTGAGGTTTTCAAGAGATGCTTTTGATAAAAAACGCACAGTAAATATGCGTGAGAACAGCAGGGATTAAAATCTCTGTAAACTTTAGCATTCAGGCCTGTTGCTATAAACAACGAGAGAAGTCCTCCAAGGAGGTTATTTACCAGAGTGAATCACACCAGATAACACAAGGCCTCCTCCCACATCACAAGCAGGGGGATCATGTGTCCTCCATCGAGCGATGGAAGCCAAAGACCGACATGACTGTCGGGTGCTCAGGGTGGAGAACGAGCAGTGTGAGGGACCTGGCTGGATCCTTTAGGAGCTTCCTATGTTCAACCTTCCCAGTGTGACAAATACTAAGCATTTAGCAGACTGAGCTCTTCCCCAGTAAAGCAAGAAACGGAAAGCAAGAAACAGCCCATGTCTACCAATGTCCTGTGACCTTGTAAACACTAGGTATCAACTGACAGCATGGCTTCAACCCCTGCTTTTGGAAACAGCCTCTCCAAACCCTGCTGTATGGGAAAACTGGCATCTCCCGCAGTGGTTTCAGTGTACCAATATGGAAGAAATGTATCCCCAGCCCTAAGCCTGTGTATCTGATCAACCTAGTGAGCAAGAATCATCACAACAGTGTTTGGTCTAATCCAACCTTTGGCTTTTATCCAAGTCAACTTCTCTGTGGTTTCCCATCAGAATTTTCCCTGAAAAGGTTCACACTGTGGTAGAGTTACTTGGGAGCTCTGATGGTGTCTGCATTGATGCCGAAGATTAAAGGCATGGGATCTGGGCGTCAAAGCTCGGCGAAGGGAGCAGTACTCCCGGGCTTTCACCCAAGCTCGGCCAGACACGCAGCTCGACCCTGGGAAAAGTCTCTCCCCTCCGAGCCTCAGCTTCTCCTCCGCAACAGCCCTGCTTCAGGAAGGCCCCTAGGTCTCAGCTCGTCCCCGGCCTCCGCGGCGCCGGGAGGCCTCGGCTCCCCTCAGCACCCCCCTCCCCCGCCCCACAGCGGCCGCCCCGGGCCGCGCTCCCGCCGGCAGCGCCGCAGCCCCCTGCCCCGCTGAGGCGACGCGCGCCCCGCCGCAGCGCCTCCCGCCGCCCGCCCGCCCCCGAGCCGGGGGGCGGGCCTTCCCCGAACGGACAGCCTCCTCCTCCCATCCCCGCGCGCCCTGCCCCGCCCCCTGACAGAACAGCCAATCAAGGCCCCGCTACCCCGGCCCGCCTCCTTGCTGATGCCCAATCGGCTGGCGCCGCTCTAGTGCTCCCCTCCCCCCCTCCCTGGGGAGGAAGGCGGTGGAGGGGGGTTACGTAGTGTTGGATCGGTATTCCCGAAGCGTGGTGGTTGCTTTGCTCTGCCTTGTGGCTGCCTGCGGCGTTGGCGTAGCGGCCGCACTTGGCGTAGCGCTGGCAGAGGTGGCCGTGGCGGGGAGCAGCGGTGGCCGTGGCGGCCGTGTGAGGCGAGGGCAGGAGGTGCGAGCGGGCCTGGCGGCGGGCAGGGCCGGGCGGCGGGTTGGAGAGGCGGCCGGGAAGCGGGCTGAGACCTGGCTGCAGGTCAGCTTAGGACTCGGGGGCCAGGAGGTGGGCTGAGACCTGACCGCAGCTCGGTGCACAGGCTGGGAGGTGGGCTGAGACCTGGCTTCAGCTCAGTGCATGGACCGGGACGTGGGCTGTGGTCTGGCTGCGGCTCGGTGCACAGGCTGGTGGGTGGGCTGAGACCTGACAGCGGCTCGATGCATGGGCTGGGACGTGGGCTGTGGTCTGGCGGCAGCTCGGTACACGGGCCGGTGGGTGGGCTGAGACCAGGTGGCGGCTCGGCGCATGGTCCATGAGGCCCAGAGGTGGGCTGAGACCTGGCAGCAGCTCAGTGCATGGTCCATGAGGCCCAGAGGTGGGCTGAGACCTGGCGGCAGCTCGATGCATGGTCAGTGAGGCCCAGAGGTGAGCTGAGACCTAGCTGCGGTTCAGTGTATGGTTCATGGGGCTGGGAGGTGGGCTTAGACCTAGCTGCAGCTCAGTGTGTGGTCCATGAGGCCCAGAGGTGGGCCGAGACCTAGTTGCAGTTCAGTGCATGGTTCGTGGGGCTGGGAGGTAGGCTGAGACCTCACCAGATTCAGTACATGCTGCAGGAGTTGGGCTGAGACCCAGCTGCAGACTAATGCATGCTCTAGGGGTGCCAGGAGACAGGCTGTGACCTCGCCACGGCCGGGCGCATAGTCCCTGGGGTCCAGAGGCGGGCTGAGACCTGTCCCCATCTTAACGCACGGTCCAGTGGGCTGGAAGGTGGCTGAGACCTAGCTGCAGCTCGGTGCATGGGCACGCGGGGCCCGGCAGGGCTGCCGGGGGGGCCGGCGCTGTGAAGCGGTTAGCAGTCTGCCCCTGCGCTCCGCCTCCGCTGAGCTCCTGCGAGGCCCCGCGGCCAACCCCTGCGAGTCTGCTCCGCTGGCTTTAACAGCAAATTAAAAAAAAAGAGCCAGCAGGGAGCAGGAGCTTTGCTTGGGTTAATTTGCAGTCACTAATTCTTAGTACATGTGAGGATTGTTTACTGCTCCGTGTTCATAACCTCGTCCTCGTTAGATGCTAATCAGCTTTTGGCCTCGCGGGCTTAGGTGCCGCAGAAACGTATAGCGAAATGACGAAACGACGGTTGCTAGCCCCAAAACCAAGCTGAAGAGAGCCGCTTGGTGCGGGCCTGGTGCTAGGGGAAGGCAGCGAGCTCAGGGGGCCCTGGCTATTGGACAGGCAGATGACCTGATTCAGTTGTTACGCTGGGTAATCTGGAGCAGACGGCTTTTTTTTCTCCTCTGTGCTGGTTTCTCCATCTATAAAACATAGGTGCTAACACTTGGAGCTGGTTAGAAAAACAGAAGAGAAACAGTTTTTGCATATCTCGAGACTGCTTTACTTGCTGTTATTAGACTGCATGTTAAACTACTCTTGCTCTGTAAATTGCTTCTGAAGATGATGAGTGAAAATTGGTTTAAAAGACGAGATTTTTATTAACCACTTTGCAAAACAGACACTGCGAGGGGAGGGACAGCAGTGAGGCTTGCCCGGGGCAAGAAGGAGGAAGAGGGTGTTGGGGCCAGGCTAATTGGGGCCATACCTCTTAAGGCCGGTTTGAGTCTGGACTCAATGTTATCCATCCAAACAGGTTTTAGAGGAGGAGGAGCCTAGGAGTGGCTGGGACTAATTTACT
This sequence comes from Dromaius novaehollandiae, assembly GCF_036370855.1. NCBI lineage: Eukaryota > Metazoa > Chordata > Aves > Casuariiformes > Dromaiidae > Dromaius > Dromaius novaehollandiae. The sequence continues at coordinate 7,371,369 of NC_088117.1, forward strand.
CATTTCCCTCCCAAAGGCTGACCCAAGGACCTGTATGAAGTGGTTGCACGAGAAGAGGAGGTAGAAGCTGGCAGCTTTCTGAATGAGCTGCACACAGAACTAAGGCTTCTCCAGCGACATGAGATGACTTCCTATGGGAGATGCTTGCTGGAGGAATTCTGGTGAAGACAGAGCGCTGCAGCCTCTAACTGGGACAGCTCCTGCTGGTCTGGAGCTGAGACTTATTTTTCTCCCTCCTTTTTCCCTTGGAGATGTTGCAGAGATATAATCTGTCCTCTTCCTCCCCACCTGAAGCCTGCCGTGGCAATGATCCCACAGCCAGACCCAACCACCAAAGAGAAGAGGATTGTGCGTTTGAAGCTGGGCCGTCATTGTAACTGAACTGGAATTTACTCCCTGCTTACGCTCCCGGAACGACCGCCGCCGTTTCCCTGTTTGTCTGTGTGTGTTTTGAGCTGCTCCTCCCTAATCTTGTTTGGAATTCCTGGGCTTTCCACGCTGAATCTGCCCATGGCTTTCCTGATGAAGAAGAAGAAATTCAAATTTCAGACAAGCTTCACTCTAGAAGAGCTGACTGCTGTCCCCTTTGTGAATGGGGTTCTGTTCTGTAAAATCAGGCTGCTAGATGGAGGAGACTTTGCTAGCTTATCTAGCAGGTAAGAAGCTAACTTGCTTCCTGGCTGTTCTTCTTTTCCTGGTTTTCTGCACTCGAATGGTTCGGCATATGGCTGCCACTTGCCTGCCCCTTGATGTGATTTTAATAGTTCTGTTTTAGGGCCCCACATGCCACATCATTCTCCAGAGAGCGGGAAGAATGTAGCTGGAGAGCTCTGCGCCTGGTTATTGTTGTCTGACCAGAGCTGGACTGAGTTTTTCAGAGGCTTGGAGGGTGGGGGGTCGCACCCCCTGAGAGAGGTTAGGGTTTGTTGATGAAAACTTTTTTTCTTTTCTCTCTCTCCCTCTTTTCTTTTCTCTTTTTTTTCCCTCCCTGACCCAAGTTTTCACATGTTATTTTAGGTCTTGTGCTATACTGCTTTCATGCCTGACTTGAAACTCAGCTCTGTAGGAAGGTGCATCTAAAGTAAACAAATGGACCCTTCCCAACTTTGCACTCCTCTTTTGCTTCTGAACTGCTGCTCTTGGTAAGAGTGGAAGTAGCTTGCTTTGCATTGCAAATTGCTGTGCGAGGGAAAACTGCTGCCTGGAGTCAAAGTTGTCAGTGTTAAAGACACAGTTTATCTTCTGGAACAAATGTCATTGAGTTTCCAAGTTTATAGCTGTATTGTTTTTTTAAGTGATCTGTCATATAGGGACCATTCGGCTGCACCTTTTTAAGGTTGTCCTGACAGTGTGTGTTGGCTTTTTCTCTCACTCCTTCAGGCAAATCTGTCCCCTCTCTTGCTACTAATTGCTAATAAAAACTTGCTTTGTTTCCAGCTGTGCATATCACCTAGCAGTATGCAAATACAAATTCCGTAACAGCCTGGACTTGCTTTCTTTCTGCCTCAAGATGTGAAAGAAGCCTTCACAGTGGCTCTCAAAACTTGTTTTTTTGCTTTCCTAAGTGACTACTCATTTTTAAAGGTACAGTATTCGTTTGTGCTGGTTGGTAACTTCTTTATCCCAGAACTAAAGCTGGATTTGGTCCGGTTTTCCCCTTTGTGGTGCTGTATACTAAGAACGTAAGAGCGTTCTCAATCCAGGAGAGGTGATTTTACCAAGCAAGTGTAAAACATTTCATTCCAGAGGCATGGTGCAACCTCGTCTCTACCTTATGGAAACTGTGGGCATGGAATACCTCTGAAAATGGACTTAAATTTATCTTTTGAAGAAAATCTACCAAAAGAGCTTTTCCTTACAGTCTTCTCCCCTGAGGCTAGATCCTTGGTTTGGTGGAAGCAGCTTATCTAAGGAATTCAAACAGTATGTGAACTTGGAAAGAAATTAACCCCTTTGCTTCCTGGAGTCGTAATAAAATGAGCTGGACTGGAGAGTATCTTCGGGAAAGCTTGTTCTTGGAAGTGTCAGTCTCCATCTCCTTGTCCGTGAAGGCAGTATCCAGAAGTGCAGCACTGGTGTTCGCTGATGCCGCCAGCCTTACGGGTTGTTGTTTTCTGAGCTGGCTGAGGTTCAGCAGTTCTCTCAGTGCACAGTGTGTTGCAGATTGCAGATGTGTTCCAGCAGCGAAATCATCTGTAATTTAAACCAAACACATATATTACCGTCAACTGGCGTGATTACTTATCCCCTAGCAGAAGGGGAAGTAGGCTGTTAGGTTTGCCGCCTTTCCCCTAACCTGTCTGTAGCGTAACTGAAAGCATGTGGAAACCTGTTCCTGCTTGGAAAGTTACAGGTCTCAACGGTATTGAGTCATTTGACCTTTTGCAAATATTTTCCCCCATTGCAGTTAGAGAAACTGCAAGAAGGGTGAATTTCCAGGAACAGTAAAGAGAAGAGGTACCATGCGGAGAGGCTACCAGATCATGCCATGGCTCTGCTCTGCGCTGCCGTAGTCATCTTTCCATGACCTTTCTGAAATTCTGAGGATCTGGGGAAAGATTAAAGGGAAATAGATTCTGTGTCCATGTTGTATTAGAAGTCTGTGCACGATTTAGGATCTGTGATTGTTTCTCTGAAACCAAACACGTTCAGAAGCTTTTGAGTGCATTTGGAGTTGTGAGGTCGGTCAGGTCTTCCTATGGTGAGCTGCTCGCGTAAAAAAAAGTTTTGGTGTTTGCTCTGCAGCGCATTCAAGTCTCTTCGTCCATCCGTGGCCGTCCGAAGCGTGGAACTGAAGGAGCAGAGGAGCAGCTCTTGCTCCCCATGAGATTTCAGGGAGTTGATCCGCACAAGGTGTCCCATGTCCTTTTGAGTCTGTAAACAAGGGGAGGGAGAAATAGCTTTAAAAACTCCCCTAGGACAAGCTAAATCAAGTCGGTCTTTTTTCCAATCAAGTGAGCTGCGGTGCAGAGAGGAGAGTGCTGTCTCTGAAGAGCCTCATCTTCTCCAACAGGTTTTTCGTGATGTTTTCAACAGGCTGTTACCTGGGGGGCCCGTGCACCGCCGTGAGAGGTGGGGTTGTGATTTATCTGACCAGTTGCTGGGTGGCATGTGGGTAGAGCAGAAGCCTGAAGCCGCGTTGGCAGCTCCCTGGGCCCATCCTCGTTCCAAGTCCACCTCAGCCCGCGTTGTGTATCCACTTTACGGCCTCGCGCTGCGGAGCCGGAGAGGCCTGTTAGGGGTTGTGGGGCGTGCGGATTCCAGGCAGGGAACATGAACGCCCTGAGTGGGGACCCCCCCCCCCCCCCCCCCCGGCACTGGCGGAGCGGCTAGCCCTTGGCTCGCTGTGGCCGGAGCAAAACCGCCTGCCGGAGACGGGAACCTGTCTGAAACGCATTAAGACTTAACACTCTTAGGAATTCAAAGCATTCTGGAAAAGCTCCAAGCCCTGTCAGCACATTCAGCTGGCCTGAGGATCTGTCTCTTCGGGGTTTTTTTCTTCTTCTCCCAGGCAGGTACTTTTTTTTTCCTCCCCACCTTGTCTGTCTGTCTGTCTTTCTCCCCACGCACAGCCTTGCTGTGTTTAGGCCTTGCGTTAGGCCGTGGGTATTTTAGTGACTGCAGTCGCAACCGCAACTTTCCTTTCACTCTTCTTTGTAAAGTCTTCATCTTGGTGCGGCTCCGAAGGGTCCTCGGAGAATAAGACTCGTTGGTTTCACTGTACATTGCTCTGCATGAAAAACATCTATTGTCGGGCAGTTTATTGCTCCCCTGTTGGGTTACAGGAGTTGATGTTCTGAAAATGCATCTGAGCCGGGGGCAGGCCAAACAGGTGCTGCGTTTTCCCACGGAGAAGTACCAACACATCCCTTGGATAGTATTAATCCAGATACTTAAATAGCGCAATCACCAGTGAATTCAAGTGCCTCCCAAGTATCTTTAAAAATAGAAGGCGCCGAGCACTGGTAATGTATTCATGGCAACCGGTTTTGTGAAGCAGATGGGCTGCTGCGTTTTTTACCAGTTTGAAGCTTTCTGAGGGTTTGTGTGTCTTTGTTCCTAGAGAGATGATACAATAACTCATCTGGAGATCGAGGATCCATGGATCGGCATAGGCAGGCCTGTCTCTGACGAGATGAGGAGGAACTTTCTAGCCGCTTGCCGGTGGCAGTGGACGGCACTAGTTGCTGCGGCTACGTGGTTAGCCGGTAGCGTGGATATCCAAAAGGGGCCTAAAGCTGGAGGCTGATGTAGTTCATAAGCTTGTGTCTTGGGATATTGTAAAAGAGGAAGATTTGTTTAAATTTTTTCCCCTTTGCTAACAATATCAATCAATGTCGAGTGACAGCCAGATGCTCTTAACCTCAATGTTGACTCATTTCTTTTTTTTAGCTGTGTTTGGCAGAGAGTATTGCTTACGTGTGATTTAAAGGAAGTGGAAAGCCAGGTGTTATCCACATACTTTTGACACTTCATCCTATATTGTTCCATTGGCTTGCCAATAGTTTCCCTCTGGTATTTCTGGATTTGAAGGAAGGGACTGTACTCTGAGAGCCCGTGGCTGAGTGTAGAGGAAAGACTGTTTGGCAAGGATCAAGCCACCCTCCGTGTTGTCTTCTGAAAGGCAAAAAAACCTTATGTACCTGATCAGTCAGTGGTCCCATCGATCTCTGATGGGGGTTGCATTTCCTTAGAACATGTTTTTCAAGCATGCGCAGCGTTTCGACTTGGTTGCATGATCCTGGCACTCTCACACCAGCTCAAAACAGAGAACGTGTTTTGTCTTCTGCAGCCTAGCAGCTGTTTGCGTGCAGGCTCAAGTGGAGGAGTTGCGACCTGGGGAGAGCCAACCCTGTTCGGGTGGTCGGGCTTCAAAGTATTCCAGGGCCATGGCCTGGGGTGAGAAAGTTTTGACTTACTTAGTCTCATGACTTTTCACTGAGTAAGAGCGAAAGGCCGCTTCCTGTGCTGCATGCATTTTGAGTAAAGTTGCACCCAAAAACCGAAAGGAAATGCTGCTTTTTGGGGAGGCACCTCCGTTCTGATAGTTCCATGTGGATTAGGTTAGCTTTTGTGTAACGGTGGCTTTGTCATCCTTATAAGTACAGATTTAAAGCTACCTGATTTCCTCAGCTGGTGCAATGCAAAGTGTCATTATGTCTTGGTGACACACACAACTTTTATTCATGTCCTACAAAAACTGAAAAAGGGGGAAAAGCATTGCCCTGCTAATGCCTGACCCTGAAGTGGTGAGAGGTACGAAACAGCTAATGCACTGTCCTCACGTGGTCATGCGTCAGATGTTAGAGGATCCTTCAGGTATCTGAAGTTACTGTGTTTGGTTCTTTCTGGCCTGAAAAGAGTTAACTGTTAGATTAATTAGAGACTGAAGGACTGATTCAGCCCAGGTGAGATGTAAATCTCCTCCCATTGTCTGTATTAAAACAAAGGTTAGGTAGCTAAATAGCTTCTGCTGGAGTCAGCCTCTATGGAGAGGGGAGAGGACTAGCCGTAGCCAAAGGAGAGGGCTGCTGGCTAAGTTGTGCCTTTTGATTCGAGTGGGCTTGCCGGGGTGTGACAGAGGGCAGGCCTCGATCGTAGCTCCAAAGGCTTCTTCCAGTCCACGTTTTAGAGTGACGTGCGCTTGGCTCTGTTGTCTGCTAGAGTATGGGGTGTGATAACTTCTTTTTAAAAAGCTTTTGTTGCAAGCATGTCTGAAAATGAAGGCCTTCCCTGTGTATAAATGTATTCCAAATATACAGATTGAGAGAGTGAGTCTTCAATGCTCTGGAGCAGCTTCTTTCAGCTACACATGCTAAAATCCTGCTTTCTCGGCTGCAGCCTCAAGAATGGGCTGAGGGTGTTAATGGAGGAGGCATTTGAATGCAGCCTCTAGGAATGATTTGCAAGAAAACACAACCTAATTCAAGATAATTTTAAGACATGGTATCTGCACAACTTGCATTCTGAAAATAGTAGAGAGAAATTAGGCAGCAGAGATGAGAAGAAGGTTTTGCATTAGGTCAGGACAGCAGTGCAGCTAAATGTAGGCTCTCGAGAGCAGGAGCAGTGGATGAGGTTCAACCTCTGGTGAGTAGAAGGTGTTGGAAAAAGGCAGCGCGGGAGTGATAGAGCAAGGCAAGGGTGGTTGCCAGGCACAAACTGTCTTAAGCTGCTGGGCATCCGCGGCGCGTTTCTGCCGCCTTCTCTGGGCTCCGGCGGCTACACCTGCAGCGCCAGACAGCGGAAGGCTTCCCGGTGGGTTGGTTGTTTAATGTCAGACTCGCCTCTTCCTGTCCCAGGTCCCAGCTTCAGAACCTGTCACGAGACAGGCAGCGTTACGTGAAAACCTTCCTGCTCCGGGGGCTGTATCCGGCTGTGCAAAGAGTAGTCTCCGTAAGCACTGTAGCTGGGGCTGCCTCCTCCGCCTGCTGTTTCGTAGGTAGGGGCTGCTTTGTTGACTGTAAACTGTAATCTAAAGCTCTGTGACTGATACGCTGTGTGTGCAGCGTCAGTAAATATATTCAGATACGGCCTGGTTTTTGACTTCCTCCTCCATAGCTGGTCCTGAATGGGCATTGCTTGGACAGCTACCTCTTAGCAACAGCCTTATCGGTGTGACTTCAGCAGCCCTGGCTCGACAAATTACTCACTGGAATTAGTGCTCTACTTTGAGGCTGGGGCCCGGTGGTCTGCTTGTTTTAGCATGGCAGCACTATGTGCTCCACGTGGCTGGAGGCGAGGGGAGGTAGGAGAGTTTCCCCTCTGCCCCCTTTTAAGACACGTATTTATTTCTGAAATACAGGGGAAAACGTAAATGGCTCCCAGTCTGTTTATTCTTCAGGTTCCTTAGCAGTCATCAGTGTTGACCCTAGCTTTGTAGCTGTATTTTCGAGGAATTTGTGCATGCCTTCAGGAGCCTGTGGTCTTGCTGTGCTGTTGCTGGCATTTTGATAGCTTATAAGTTCCCACTGGCAAGCTGTTCTGGTGCAGTTGCTAGATAAATGAGGTAGGCACAGATTTGTTTTTTCCCCCCAGGAATTTGCATCTGCTATTGAGTATTTCAGGAAAAGACTTCAGCTTCTCCCTCAGATCAGAAACCGCTTTCACCTATGTGCTCCCAAGCATGAAGACGAACGTATTAGGCTCTCGTAACGTTTGCCTTCACATGCACGCGCTCGACTACAGGGTCTCGTCTGTGCGAGGACAAGGACGGATGTGGCTCAGCGTGTGGCCTCCTTTTTCAAACAGGATACGCTCTGCATCCTCTGTGGGCTGGCTACCAGCCCCGCGCCGTCAGAGCTGGGGTTGCAGCCCCCTCTGAAGCGGGTCAGGATTTATTTTGAAGCTTTGTCTCCTTATATAACAAACCGTAAGTCTTGAGGAGTGTCCTGGAGCAGCATTCGGATCTGCTTGTTTCTTTTGTAACGGCCTGTGAGCTCAGATCAATAACTTCACGCAGTAAAGGTGCTCCACGTTATTTCAGGTGGCTGCATGTGTTACCCTAACCTAGCACTAGCTGCTTATCCTTCAGGCTAAAAGGCTTTTTAATTTCAGTTTATTCATACTTTTCCTTTGTGCACTTGCTGGGAGGCATGATATGCATCACTGTCTTAACTCCTGACTTGGCATCATGATCTCTGTGGTACCATACAGTGGGACTCTGCATCTCATTTCAGTGCCCGGGTCTGAAAGGCTCTTCCCACTAGGCGAACAGTTGTGCCTGTGTTCGCTGGATGAACGGCCTTGTTGTTTGTTGCATTTTTAATCTGCTGATGGGCAAGAAAGGGAATTGTTCTGCGGGACTCGAATTTGCTGATCTTCATGGATGTCGCTTTCACGTGCTTCTCATGGGTCTCCCGTGCCGCCCGACTGATAAGGGCTGAGCTGAGGAAAAGATGAAGGAAATGGGATGGGGTTATGGGGGTGAGGAAGAAGATGGAGAGGAAATGCATGGAGACTGGAGGGTTGGGAGGAGGCGAATGTTGAAGAGGCAGGATGTTCTAGATAAGCTATAGCATATACAGTCTGTGTGTAACGGATGCTTTCCCTGCCGACAAAGTAGCTGAGCTAGCGGGAAAGCAGGACTAAGCCTTTCCTTTGGCTGAATATATCAGTACTTCATTGGTGAGAGGAGGCCTTGAAGAAGGCCCCATATTATACTCGGAGATGGGACTGAAGCTAAAAATACTTTCTCTGCCGTATGCTGTATGCTAAATAAGAAATGAACAGTCTGTCGAGCCGTAGAACACCGAGGTTGCCTGCATGGAAGGAAGGAAGAGAGCGCGTGGATGTGATGTCCTGGCAGGACTGGAAAGCTGCAGCATTAAATAGCAGTTCAGCTTCAGAGACCTGTGGAGATCATCCTCCCTGCATGTGGTTGATAACTAGCCCAAAATGGCTCTCTGAAACCAAAAGCTAAGGCTAGAAGACTTTCTTCTGGGTTTCTAGAGCTGCCTGTTAGCCTAAATGAGGCCAGTCGCTTCTCTTACCATTTAGTGACCAAAATGTAGACAACCAAATGTCAGGCTTTGGTCAGTGCCCTTCAGAAGTTATCAAGTGTTAGGCTCCAGCCTGGCTTTGCAACAGAAAAACATATCAAGGATCCCTTAATAGGGGATCTTGTAAAAAGCCTGTGGCCTCAGGGTTTCAATTTAGGATAGTCGCATACCTCCGTTTTGCTTCCGGAATGAAACTTGGTGGGAAATGACTGCTGCAAGACGTTTCCCTGATGGATATTGGGTTAATGATCAGCAGGGGCTCCCTCAGCCCGCTGTCCCGTGAACAGCTGATCGGCACCTGCCTACCTGTGCTCTTGCACTGCGGCTGGAGCCTTCGTTCCTCGTGAGCTGCACGTTATGACTGTAACTAGTACCAAATTTGGTAGCCAAAATTAACCCCGATGAAGGTTTCCGATCACCTTGTTCTCTGTACGGTCACTTTTTTTTTCCCAGTCCATGAGGTATAACATTGCTCATCAAAATAAAAGTGCTTGTGGTCAGGAGAGGGGGGAAAGGAAAGGCTTGTCTGCAAAAATGCAGGCTTGGGGGGGCAGTTTGGGGGAGATCTTGTGTCAGACTCTTTCAGGCATCATCTATACTTAAAACAGCAAAGCTGAGGCTGGGCATGGGAGAGATTGGTGTCAGGCTTTCCAGTGGGTTTGCTGTGTTGCACTTGTGTGCATGCATGGGTTTTGGGTGGGGGTTGCCTGCTTGGTTGTGTTCTCATCACACTTTCTCAGTTTCTCTTGCTAGTTCCTCTTCTTTGTGTTATCATGTAGCTTGTGTCTGCATGTTGCTGAGTATGAGGGAGGAAGGTAGGGCATTTATAATTCAGAGCTCTCTCCCGGTCTCTTAATGCTCCATTGCACTAGAAGGAAGCAAGAGTTTGAGCACTGCAGCCCCATCGAGTCCAGTGTCCTGTTTCCCAGCTAAGCAGTGCCAGATGTTTCGGAGATAGGCTTCTTGCTCCCGTTACAGATAATTATGGAGTAACCTCTCTGCAGGAAAGTTCTTCTCCTGGCTTTTGTAAGTGGCTTGATATGTGTTATGTCATTGGTAGCACCAGGTGATTGCATCTGCATAAAGGTTGAATTCTTTTCAAGTATGGTGCTCATGCTTTGCCCTCAATAGCCTGCAGTGCTCATTGCCACAGGGGAAATGCTGTGTTGTGCAGGAGTATATTTTCCTCTATATTTTTTACATTTGCTACCTTTCTGCTTCGTTGAATACCCTCTTGCCCCTACGCTAGGGGTGGCTGACTGTCCTCTGTTGGAAGTGTTCTCTTTAAGATCAGTTTCTGATGTAAGGTTATAGCGATGGCTTTTCCTGCTCTTTATGTAAGCTTGACTGTTCTTCCAAAACAAATCTGTATGTTGTCTTTCTTCCAGAAACTGATTCACAGTCATCTCCAATGTCACTTGCTCACAATAGTGGCGAATCAAGGACATGTATCTGAGTATAGTTGGTAGTGACAGCCACGGAGGAGGTAAATACTCTGAGCCTACAAAACCTGCTTCTGGCAGCACAGCGGTGGGAGCCTATTCTGATGTCTCCCAGCAGCGTAAGCAGCACAAACTGCTGTAACGCAACGCAGAATCCTCCAGTATTCTGCTGTTCAAGATGTCATTTATGAAATTACCTTACTTGGAGAACTGCTTTTTCTGAAGCTGTGGCTCCAGAGGAGCAAAAAGCTGATCTTGGTGCTGCGTCTCAGTCCCCCTTTCTCTCCGCTGTGCATGCTGGCATCTAACCTGGCCGTTTCACCGTCACAGACGGAGAACTTGGACAAAAGACGGTCTGTGGTTTTCTGCCAGCTTCACATATTGGAGCAACATAACACTGGGTCTGGCCCACTCCAGAGTCAGGGCAACGGAGAGAGGTGGGAGGGAGAATCAGGGCAGGCAATCTCAGCCCGAACGTGGTGAGAGTCGGGGATGCAGCACGTTTTATGTCCTGCAGCCTTTTATGAATTGCAGACCTCTTCTGCAGAACAGCCTTTTGCTGATGAACTGCAGCCCCGATAGGCACCGATAGAAGTGCCTGGAGTTTTGTGAGAACGCACTCGTACGTGGTGTCCTTAAAAAAAACCAGTGCCCTGGTTTGTACAGCTGAACAAAGCCTGTAGAAAAGGAAATGTCGGGGAACACCTGTGCTCTTAAGAGAATGAAAAAGCTGCTGTTAGCGTGCAAAGGGCTTTCTCCCCCACTGTTGTAGTGTTTCTGACTAAATGTGCACCATGCAAGAGTGATTCATAGCAGAACATGTCTGGGCATAGCAGAGTGTTACCTCTTGGGTAACTAAGCCTGCGCTTAGCACTGGGGTTGACTTCAGGCAGCTTATTTACTGAAGGACTCTTCAGCGTGCTTGAGCCAAATTGCAGTGACGTTACATCGCGCAGTATTAACGAAGTTACTCCAGAAATGAACTTGGCCTTGTGTGAGGGTTAATTTACACTAGAAGGACTTCTCTGGTACAGCTATATTGGCAAAGTTTCCTGGTTGGGAGGTGATATTGGCAGAAAATGTCACACAAAGACAGGCTGAAGCCGGATTAATTATGTGACATAAACTTCCCTAAAGGCAAAAAAATTCCAATAGGAATAGATGTCACTCACATCAGGGATTTTACTCCTAGTCTTGTGCTAGTTCCCTGCATGGTTCTCATTTCCTAAATTTACTGTTCTAGCAAAACACTGGAATATTGAGTTGACCCATGTCTTGGTTTTCATCTTGTAGGGAGTGTTGTGATTTGGTTTGGTTTGAAAGGTAGCGTTCTTTTGTAAGAGCATCTTGTTTATAAACACAGCTTTCCTGCATTGTGGAATTGTAGCCATCTCTGGTACCCTGTGTAGCATGAATATTATCAGAGTTCCCCCTTCAGGTTCCACATTGCTGTCTTTCTTCACTAAGAGTTTAAATTTAGACAGCAAGAGGCAAATTTGGAATCGCTCAGAGTGACAGCTAACACTTACGGGATGAAGAAAGCTTATAAATATATCAGCAGTGGATAATCAGTGAATCTTCATTTTGCTTCTACAGCCTGCCAAAAGTGAAAAGGCTTTCCAACGTATGACATATTCTGGAAACATGTCTTGCCTCTGAAATATGGTGGATTAATCCACCTTATTCTTACAAGCATCTGTGCAGAACCCAAGAGTTTTTTCTGAAGCTCTCAGGACCTTCTGAAGCTTTAGGTCCTTTATCTGCAGAGCTACAGGGGAGATTGCAATGGTGATTTGTCCAAAGAGCAAATGAGTACGGGGGGGGCAGGAACTCTGGGGGGGTGTTCCCCCCCCCCCAACTTTTGTTTTGTGTTTTACTGTGCAGTTCTCTTGGTCATCAGCCTAAATCCCCCCTCCGTCTGTGCCTTCCTTCCCCCGGTCACATGGAGTTCTCTCAGCTTCGCTTTGCCCAGCCTCTGTGACTCCAGCTGACTTGGCTGGAAGCATAGGTAGGAGTTCAGGAGCCTCTCAGTTAAACTGTTAACGTGCCTGTTTTGTGCGTAGAGCACAGTTGGATTGCTGAGTGGTCACAGTTGTGGAAAATCAGGTCTGAAAGATCTTTTTTAGGCCCGGAATTAGACAAGTTCTTCAGAATTTGGGGGACGTGAGTTGTAAAGCAGCCCAGTCTACTGCAGCACAAAGCGGCCACGGGAGCGCAGGAATAGCGCTTGCTGGGCAGAGCGGCGAATGCGGCACCAACACAATAACCTGACCTGGGCAGACCCAAGTGAAATCTGCAATGCAGATCTGTTGTTGCTTCTTGTCTACCCAAAATCCTTGTGAATTTGTTTAGGAGAAGAAAGGCGCTAGTGATGGGCTTGGCAGCCTGGCACATGATTCCTCCTTGGCTAATCCAGCTCCAACTTAGTCCATCAGAACAATAGAAGTAGGAGTTGGTGCGGTGATTCAGTACATGATCAGCGTTCAAAAAAAGCAAGTGCGTCTTTCAGCGTTCAATATACACGTTATTACAGACTCGTATTTCAATAGCTGAGTCATCCATCCAGTTATTCCTTCCTTTTGCACTTAAGAGTTTGATTCTTCTGTGCTTGTGATGTTTTTGCTCCTGGCACGCATCCCTGGCCTCCAACCAAAAAGAGCTTGTGTTGTGTAGATGTGGCAAGAAGTCCTTGGATGTGCGTTGCTTCGTGTGGGTCTGTCATCAGCACAGTGTGTCACAGTAGATGTATTGCACGGTATTCACTGTTACAGTCCCTCCTTGTCCTTGTTTTCCTGCGGTCCGGCTTTTCTTCTTTGCTTCACATGACAGTGTGAGTTAGGAACACCTCCAAGCAGACTGGCTCTTCTGTGCGTGTCGTGTCTGTAAAGTGCCGTGTATACATCCTTTATTGCTGTCTAGCTGAGTCTGTTCGAATATTTTCCCCTTGCCTTCTCCCTGCTCCACCCTTGCTTACCCTTCCAAAACTCATCTGACTTGTTCTATAGCTTCAGTCTTAAAGGTCCCTTATTCTGTGACTTTTTTTTTTCCCCATTTGGCACTTTTTGTTTGTTTGTTTCCATTATGCAATTTGTGCTGTAGCGTTCAATCATCGACTACTTGCTGTTTTTAATAACTTGTGCTGTTTCTAGTAGTGTTTCTCTTAGCATATTTCATGTTTGGTGGTTTTAAGTTTTGGATACCATGAATGGTTGAAAATATTCTTTTTCTGAAGTCTATACCTCTGGCATAAGGGTTTAGAAGCCCTAGATGCGCTGGACAGCGTGCCCACCCTGCACGGTGAGTCGGAGTGTGTCAGACATGCTGTATGGGACAGCTTTCCCCTGTGGGACATTCCGCATGAGGTATAGCATTTCACGGCTGTCACTTATAAAAGATGTGTGTCTGGACGCATGTGACCGAAGTCTGGGCATAACTGAAGCACTGCCTGTCAGAGAAGCTGCTACCATACAGCTAGGAGTGCTTATGCTGGGGAGTTGTCCACTGGTGATTGACTGCTACCCCAGTTCCCCAGCAGGTACTAAAACTCCCTGACCTGTGTTAGGGGACCTCTATCAAGGCTGATCCCTGCCTTGGAGGAACTGTAATTTGCAGTTCAAAAGCTGTGCTGCTTTGGAAATAGGCATCTTATGGCTTCAGTCTCATTTCCAGAAAAAGTCAGTCGCTTGCCTACTAGATGCCAGCTTGACTTCTAAACCATTCTTTGTATCGTGTTTTTATTTCATGCTAACTTTGTTGGGTTTTGCTCCAGTTCTATCCTCACCTGCCTTTCAGATCTTTGGCACTGAAACAAGACTGTTTCAGTGGAAAACTTCTTACCTTGGTTTTTCAACTGTGGCTGAAGTTTCTTCCATTAACTCTTTCTTTCCTGTCCAGTTGCTGTTAACCCTTTTGACTGGAGAGTGGACAAATCCAGGAAAACAGGGATTATTCAGGCTGTTCTGTTAACTATATAGGTGAAATCTGCTTTCCTGTGCTGACTTTCCCCCATCCCCATCCTTCCCTGTTCCCTCATTCCTCCCCCCCTCAAATACCACCAAACAGCCCAGGGAGTGGACGTACGTCCATGTCCTGGAGCAAGGCAGAACTAAGCAAATGTGGATGAAGCCCTTGAGAAGTGTTAGAGCCCACCTTGCTCCCCCAAAAACGCACTGTCCCGTGAGTACTTCGTTCAGCATTTAGAGAGCCTATCCGTATCTTGGCTGTGGTACAAATGAAGAACTAAGTGGAGAGGTATAAGCTCCCGCTTAGATGGGGATGTGATCCCACGGGGATAGGTGGGCTCCTCTACCGTGGTTCGTTGACACGGATTTGCTGGGGATGCACGGGTGAATTTTGCGAGTAGGTGGTGGATGTGGTGACCTTGCTGGCGAACTCTTGCTCAGACCATTTGCAGTGGAACATCCAAATAAGACTTGTTTCAAATGACAAAGGCTTGCTTAGTTCTTAGTAACACAGTTTACATCATCTGTCTCTGAGCCATTTTTCCATCATAACTGCTAATGTCTGCTACACAACAACCAGCACTTGTCAGCTGGAGAATACGGGGTTGTTTGCAGGGGGAGGGGGACATTCAGCTATTTGGGTTGGCTGTTGTTCTGGTAAGTGATGTAAGCTCGGTCAAAACAGAGCAACGTTATTGTTGAGAGTTTGTAGCTGTCCTTTCTGTTCCTGCTGGTCAGGAAAGATGGAATCTTTCTGTGTGATTAACTTGCCGTCAGGCGCTTGCACACCTCCAGGTGTTAAACCAGCTTTGGATTTCAATGCATTGTGTATGCAGCTGCTTTTTACTAATGTATACAGTGTTCCCCAAGGGATACGGTCTGGCCTGTCTCATTCCTGGGATAAATTTCCACTGAATTTCCCAGTGCCTCACAATAGTTGCTGCAGCTTGTTTGCCTCCACTTTCCGCCTGCATTTGGCATGCACGAGCTTGACAGCAGGTAAAGATAAGGCAGCGCTAGCCTTTACCAGTGTAATATATTCCCACGATGCTGTTCAGTGCACTGTCTGCTGATGGTGCATCTTGCTGCTGATTTTTTTTTTTTCTTTTCCCCTCCATTTCCTTGCAGGCGTCTGGATGGCAAAGCCTCGGGGCTGCAGTTTCCCTTAATAATACCCATGCTGGAGTTAAGTGCACTGTCCTAAGCTCACTGTTTGAGTGCACCTACAGCTTTTGGATCATAACCCTGTACCAACCAATGACTAGATGAAAGCTGACTTTATATTATATATATTTTCATTTATCTTGATATTTTCTGTGCTTTATAGGTAGGGATTGGCCCCCTGTTTGTAGCGGGACCTGCTGTCTTTGTAGGCTGGTGTAAACGGTGGTGTGCGGTGAATGCAGCTGTGTGAGTGCTGGTTGCTAACTTAGAAGTCAGGTTCAAAACAGGTTTTCTGGGGTTGTTCACAGGTCTTACCAAAAGTCTGTCACTCTACAGCTCTGAACTAGATAACCTGGCTAAAATAGTTACCTCCTGACCAAGTTTGTCTGGAGCATAACTCCTAGGGAAGGGAGTGTCGGTGTTCCTCCTCTCCCTCAGCCTCTGGAAGCGCTCGGAGTAGGTTAGGAGCCTTGGTGGTGTCTTTCTCTGCAGCTGAAGGCAGAGCCACGGTGTGAGGGTAAAGAAATGCTGCAGGCGGTGAGTGGTTTTGCCCTTGGTGCAATCTCCTGACACCTCCCGAACACTTTCGCTGTGGTTTTGGGGAATGCCCGTGCAGCTGCAGCGCCGAGGTGGCCGTTTTACCCTCCTCCCCCAAAGACTGCTGCAGTGTGTCGGTGCCCCCGAGGGTCCCTTCTCAGTCCCCTGCACTTAAATGAATCTGAGCTGCAACTTAGCTCTGTGGCCTCTTTGCAACGGCGTCACCGTTCTCGTGCCTTATCGGATCACGATGTTTCTTCAGTGATGCCGCGCTCCTGAATGGAGCGGTGAGCAGCGAGGAGGGTGGAGGGTACCATCTGCCGAGAGCAAGCGGCAGGATTAGTTCTGCTTGGAGGATCTGGCCCAGATCCGCGTCTTAGGAAGTGGGGGTGACGGTGAGCGTGTGGATTCGGCATCAGAAATAGTAACGCGTGCCCCCTGCCTTTCCTGTAAATGAGGAGAAGGGAATCTGAGCAAGAAGCTCTTTGCATTTATTTAGCTATACACTGTCTAATTTAGCCTGAGATTTTTCCCGCATCTGCTCCTGCATATGAAGCATCAGACTGGGACACGTTGCTCTGCTGAAATGTTTGGCATTAGAAAACTATTTTTGGTTGTCTTTGTTTTCCCAGGAAACGTATGGCCTTTTTATGAAGTTTTGTACTTCTAGTGGCTTATGTTGCCACTGCTGCCACAAAGCAAAAGCGAAACATCTGCTTTTCTAAGTGTTTCAACAGGGCAGAAATGTGTCAGCGGACTGCGTGTCTGTAAATAGAAGTTTTAATCTGTCTGGGCTTCTGATGTTTCACCAGCGAGGTTTTACGTAGGACAGAGGCCCACGCTGGTCAAAGCCGGCATGTATTTTATATGTGGCCTTTTTCTAAAAGTGTTTCCTGCGTGTTTGTTTTAGCTAACTTGCAGAAAACCGCAAAGCTAACTAGGGACGTAACAGTGCTACTCTGTCCGTGGCACGAAAATCACAGTTGGTAAACGCCTCTTCTCTGAAACCTCCTGCTTCCCTCCTGCCGTCTCCGGAGCTGCAGTAAGACTAGGTGTAAGGTCCGAGCCCGAAGCACACTGTTGCTTCTGTGCCGGGATGTGAAGGGAGAGGAACCAGCGGGTCGTTGCTGTGCATGGTTCCCGCTGTGTAGATCCGCACCGTACTACGGCGAAGCACCTTCTAGGTGCTCTTTGTGCAGCACACGTGGGCCCTCGTTTAGGGTGGGGTGGTGGCTAGGAGGACGCAGCAAGCTCTGCCTTCCGGCTGGTCGGGGGCTCGTGGGCAGCAGGTGGAGAACGGAGGGATTTGAGGTCCCTGCAGAAGCTTTCTTTGGAATTCCACTTTTCACAGAAACTTGGCTTGGTTTATTTTGAGGTGGTATATTTAGGCCTGGGAGGGTAATTACACAGCTTTGGGTAAGTCTTTAGTCAGAAGGGGGCAAAGCTCAGCTTGGCAGGGATTCCAGCTTCGGCAGACTGCTACAGACGGCTTTCTAAAATAAAACTTCTGAAGACCTGTTGAGTTGGCACCTAGTACGAGGCATTGGTCTAATCTATTTCTGGCTCTTCAAATACAGAGGAAAGCTTAAAATTAGACACTTCTGGTTTTAAGCCGATAGTTTCTGCTTTGCTTTGAGGTGCCTTGTGATTAGGATGGAAGGAAACGCCTCTCTTAATGCATCCCTCACCACGCTTCTTGCATTTGGATGCTTTCTGCATAATGGCTCCTAATTGTACATCAGAGGATATTCTAGAGCTAAATACAAAACTGCTTCTGGTCTGAGGCCGTTTTCTTTCTTTAAGTGTTCTCTAATTATCGGCCTAATGATAGCTTGATGGGAGGTGGATACGCAAAGCCCATTGCCTCCCCGCATGCCATCTTTAGGAAATGTGGAGCAGATTTTTTTTTTTTTTTTTTTTTTTTTAGAGTTTGGCTTGAAACAATAGTACTGTTTCTTGTTTCTCCAATGTTATGGACTTGGCCCCTACCCCTAAAATAAACTTTTTTTAAAAAAGAAAAGTGTTGAAAGAAGAGGCTGAATGATTGTGAAACTTGTGACTGGAAAGCGGCTCTAAATTTATCTTGTAAACTCCTTTCTGTCCTGTGCAGAAGACATAAAAGGCCCCAGGCTATGTGTGCAGCTGCAGGCCTGGTGCTCGTTCACGGTACTCTGTGACAGTCCCCCCCAAAACGCTTCTCCTGTGTCTTGCCCAATCGCTTGCACGGTGCAGTAGGTACGGTGGAAGTGTTGGAGGGCCGACGTGCTTTCTTAATGACAAGCAGGATGACTGCTAGCAGAGCTTATGCTAGCAACAAATTGGCTATGAAGGAGCTCTTTATCACTAATCAGTACTTCTTACCACATTTTGAAGTAATTAGCTTTCATTGGACTTAGCGGCAAACCAGCAGATGCTTAATCATAGTTGCATTGTAATGCAAGAGAAATCATGAGTAAGAAAACTCATACGCTGAAGCAGTTCTTGCAGATCTAATGAACTAAGCAGCTGTGGGGAGCCATGGACATGTGATTTTTGTTCAGGAGTGTGAATTGTATTGTGCTAAAGCTTAGTCACTTAAATATTATCTTGTGACAGGAGTTAGAGCTTCTGAACATGTTTGTGAACTAGATTTGTAGCAATAGGCTATTGTACCTGTACTGACTTGAAGATCATTCAGCTCTAGCTGCCTTCCAAGATTCAGTTTGAAATTCTGGTGTATCTGCAGCAAAATTAGCATTAGCTTTGCTCTCTATAGAATAGCAGGTCCTTTCCAAAGGAAAGGAGGAGACTCTAATGCTGCTAAAATGTTTAGCATTTCGTGCATGCCAGATATGTTCCCTGCCTTTCTGAAGCACATACCTGTTTGCAAACGTTTTTCTGTTCTGATGGATGCTATTTCATCTGTCTCTGAAACTTCCTTTCATTCCTGATACCTACTACTATATCATGTTTAAGGCATTTCATATCTGAAATTTAACAACAAATTAGACTAGGTCAATGAATATTTTATTATAGGCAAAGCCTTTTTAATCCTTCTAGAAGTGTATCTCTTGTCTGAAGGAGTTACAGTGAGTTGAGTGGAGGAATGAGGACCAGATCTCATCTTGAATTAACCCCAGATTCAAAGGTGTATTTGGCACTTAGATGCCTGACTTTCCAATGACTTAGCCTTAGTTTTATCTGAAAGGAGTTTAAGCTTACTGCCTTGAGGCAACTGCTGCCTTGTTTTCCCATGTTTTGGATGGGGATGAGCAGCCCTTATCTGCATTACAGAGGATTACACCTTTTAGTTATTTGTCAGCTACCCTTTTCTTATTCTCTGCTGCGTTTACCTTAGCCAGCATGTTCAAGTTCCACAAAAATAGATCGGAGGGCTAGAAGGGGGACCTCCTGGATTGAGATCCAGTCCCTGGTATCTTGTGTCATGTTACATTCATCTCAAGGTTACAGAAAGGACTGTTGGGCTGTGCCCTGGTTTCTGCTCCTTCCTTCCCAGAACTGAACTGAAGCAATATTAAGACTGATCTTTCTTCCCCTCACCTCCAGTCTCTGTAGCTTGCTGCTATGCTTGTGCCAGAGGTTTGGAAAGTTTCCCTTTCCCTGCTGAAGCAAAGAGTTTATCTGGTGCCCTTGCCCCTTTGTCCTGTGCCAAGAGACAAGAGAAGAGTGATATGCAAATTCGCTAGCTAATAGCTGTCCATAGGGCAATGCGTTCCCTCTCCCAGCCTCATTACTTGGAGATCTTAATTGGCTCAGGGCCAGGGTCTGAGCTATAAATGGATCAGGCTGGGCTTCCTCGCCTGCAGGGGATCAGTTGGTAAGGAGAGCCTCGTGGAAGGCCCCCACACCTCCTCTTCATGCTTGTTTGAACCCTCCTTCTTCGCAAGGCTAAATTCAGCTTCCTCTGAGGGCTTTGCAGAAGCAAAAACTACCTGAAGCAATTCTTGTGCTCAGGAGGCCTCACTGTCTTCCTTTGCTGTTTCAGACCACGCTTGGTTCATATGCTTTTTGGCTCACTGGGGTGATCAGGGTAGACTAGTAAGAGGCTGTGTGAGGAAAATCACCTTCTCTGCCTGGGACAGTTTCTTTTGCAGTCACAATCTGAACCACTTGCATGGTTTGAAGCACAGTCTTCACTTGGCATGGTCCTTGTCCGCTTGTGCCTAAGAGCATTTCCACGTGTGTTTTTTGTCCTTCTTGGAGCTGGCTGTTCTCACTGACTTGCTCCCAGCGTAAGAAGCACGATGACTGCCTAGAAAGGACAAGCAGCCCAGGACAGATAGCGTGCTTGCCGTACGAAAGGCCGTACAAAACTGGCACGTTGTAGGAAGAGAAGCTTGAGAACTTTCAGCCAAATTCACTAATGGAGTTTGGCTCCGTCCCTGCCGGACCATGAATTGAGCTAAACCGGTTAAGCAGGAAAAGTTGAAGAGCTTGTGAGAGCTTTAAAGGTGAACGTTGATGAGATGATTAGTCTAGCCTGTAACCTAGATGGAATTTTTATCTGCACTGGCTAGTGAAATTGCTTGCTACTGCCATAACACTCTGTGTGGTGCAGTTTCAAGTGGTGTGGACCAAGTTATGTTGTAGAAGGATCTTTGCAGACCAGGTTGCCAATCATTTAAAAAAAAAAATACTTCATAGCTGGCATTGATTTGACTTTGTACTTTTTTTGAACGCTGTGTTTTCTTGAATTCCTCTAGAGAAGAAGTTCAGGAAAACTGCGTCCGCTGGAAAAAGAAATTCACCTTCGTGTGTAAAATGAGTGCCAACCCAGCCACAGGACTCCTGGACCCCTGCATCTGCCGAGTATCTGTCCGTAAGGTGAGCATCTAGCTTCTGCTTGTGGCAGGCAGTGCCACCTGACAGTATGTGTATTGGTATTAGTTCCTAGTTCCTTTTTTGGTGGCAAAAATTGCATAAACAGTGGTAGGAAGGAAGAATTGCTTGGGCTAGGGTGTAAACTGAAAGGAGTGCTCAGAGCCTCTCTCCCCGGTGAATACGTTTGATGGAGGGTGGGAGGGACCAGGGTGGTGGTACCCTTGAGAGACAGAGGTTTGTGAAATCCGGAGAGCAAATTCCAGTATTGATTAATGACTTTCCCCCTGTTTCCCCAGCACATATAATAGCTGCTTTTCCTGTTTGTTTTGTCTCCCATTATAGGAGCTGAAGGGCGGAAAAACCTACTCCAAGGTAAGAGCAAAGAAAGGGCAAATGTGGCAGAGTGGCAATCAGTCTTGTGTTCTGTCAGTGCTTTATGTCTGTTAGAAACCAGTGGTGGAATGGTCAGAAAGCAGCACAATTGCCGTGTGAAACTGCCTAGAGAAACAGTTTTCAGTTTAGGCCTGAGTTAAGTGATTTCACCAAAAAATTGACTTGCTGGGACAGGATCCAGATTGCACTGGATGTGGATTTGAGAAGGGGGTTGGGAAGATGATCTGTGCGTCCTCAAACTTTGGGGAAGTTCTGAGTCAGATGTGAACTCTCTGGCTTCTGGCCACCCTTAGCTAATAAAGAAATACTGACTCCAGCTCTCTTCTCTGGAACACAGTAACCAGCTGTGGTAGGTCCCTCGCTGCATTGTGAGCACAAGCAGCAACTTGCTGCTGAAATCGTTGCCTTCCAAAGCACAGGGGACCTTGAGGCAAAAACAAATTGATCAGCAGGGATGCTTATACTTTCTTCCCCCAATTTCTTGTTCACTTCATGGGAGAGACAATGAGTTGGATGCCACCCTCTCTCCTCTGTGCTGCAGCAAGAGACAATGTTAGCTTAAAAGCTGAGCTTGAGCAGAACCTGAAACCATGTTTGCTTGAAAATGAGTTGCTGATGCTAGCTTCTAAGAAACAGACATTTGAGTCACACACAGCCTTGTAAGAATTTCTTCTAATCGATATCCTTCCGGAGGCCATGGATGTAACAGGCTTTGAGGGGTGGCCTGCACTCACTCCTACATACTGTTGTGCTGTCTGGGTTGAGGGCGGTGTTGCTGCCAACACTGTTCCTTTTCTGTGGCTAATTAGAACATGGGTCTCTGGGGCCATTAGCTTCTCTTCCACTAGATGCACACTGGGCGGGGGTTATTCCTCCATTCTGCAGAGCTGCCAGCCCAGTGAGGGAGCAGCAAAGCTGGAAGAAGAGACGTGCCTGTGAGACGGAGTAAATGCATCAGCCAGTTCCTCCTCCAGTGTCTATCCTGAAACTTCCCACAATATTTAAAAATGCAGAATTCAGAGAAGCCTGAAGGCACATCTTCATGGTGGAGTTAACCTGAGCTATTATTCAGGCAGTGCTCTAACCTACTTCCCTTTTACTCAGTCTCCAGTTGAGTTTAGTGGCATTATAAAAAAGATCTAGTTGCTTCAACCCAGAATTAGAGGCCAAAACTCAGGTACTTGTCTTCTCTTGGGCTGGTATCTTGCTTGGTCTCCTGTTAAGAGGTGGGATAGCTCACTTGGGTGCTATAGTCCTTCAGTATCTTTCTACAGCTCCTTCTAGACAGGTAAGTTCTCACAGAATTCAACAGAAGAGCACCTGAGCATTTTGGCAGCTCAGAGACCAGGGATGTCATCCTAGAGGGGGTGATTATGCATTGCAGTCTTGGCATCTGCACCAGGCTCGCCCAAATTCTTTTCCAGACAGGTCTTCATGGCAGAATCAAGTTACTTGGCATTCCTAATGTTTCTAGCAGAAGCTGACATTGTGTGTTCATGCAGGAGTAGCTTTAACATGAATCTGTCTTCCCACTCCTAAAGAATGAGTCCTCACCTGTTTAAGCTATACTCGTTCAATTGAAATCACTTCTAATTATGGTAGTAGATGTAGAGGAAAATGCAACTTGTGAATGGCCTCTCTGATTCCCCTCTAGCAAAGATGAAGAGCGATTTAGGTGTTTGTGCTCAAGGTGATCTTATCTAGAAGTTGAATTTCCATAGACTTACTCACCTTTCAGTTTGACGTTAATGTCACTTCGGTGTCAGGGGTTATAGAGCGGGAGCCAACAGGAAGAACTGATAAAGCAGAAACTCTTTCCCTGAGCCGGAAGAAAACACCATCAGCTGGCTGGAAAACTGAGGAAACTATTCCGAAAGGTTACATCTGAAAACATCCTTTTGTTAAGGGATCCTTCCTCCATCTACTGGGAGTCTGCTTCCTGAAAAAAGCTTCTGACCTCAGCATGCCGTGTAGGTCGCTGCAGCGTTCTCCCACAGTCTTCTGATCTCCGTCTTTTTACGGAGGGGACCTTGGAGTGTGTTAGCGCTTTGGCAGAGGAAGCGGCAGCTGGGTCTGGGCCGCTCCTATGCCATGTTGTTCTGCTGGTGGGATCATGTCGTGTCCCCTCTGTTTTCCAGCTCTGTCACGCTGATGTCGAGGGCTGTGCATTGCAGCTCCCTCTGTGGCTTTCTCCTGTCCTGTTTTTCTCTGAAAGATAAAAAATATCACTGTTTTCCCTCTATCGGTGAATATTCAGCAAGCAATGTCAGAGTTACCATGAGATTGTGGAACATCTACAGCAAAGCCTGGAAAATGCTTAAATTAAGGGAATTCTGAAGTAGGGAGAAAAGAGGGAGTGAAGTTAGGCTGGTTTTTCCCCCCCCTTTCCTTTTTCTGTTGAAGAAATGTTCCTTCCTCCCCACTTTTCCACCTTCTTTTTTTTTTTAATTTGCCGTCAGCACTTGTTCCCCTCTGACAACGGGATTGCAGGAGCAGATATCTTAATCTTGCTGGTATCTGCCCCTGAATCATTTATCTAGTGCAGGCATGTCCTGGCTGTAGCTTAGACTTTTGCTTTGCAACAACGGAAGCCAGAGTTCATACGTGAGCCTGTGGTTTCTGTTGTAACTCCCTGTCAGTTGACAGAGCACCACATTTCCTTCGGGCTGTGCTACTGACTGAGGCTCACGGTTCAGTTGTATCATCCAGGTATCACACCAGGGCAAAATAAATGTACTGTCATGCACAATACAACAGCTAGCTCGGAGCCTTTTTTTCCCCTTACGTTCTCTCTGTGCTTTCGTGAAAGCTGACCTGTCTGTAGAAGCAATGCAAACTTTCTGTGCTTTTTCCAGACTGTTTGGTTAAATCTGGGGTACAGAATCTCTTTCTGATCCAATTAGATGAGACAACTGACTTTTCTCACTACACCTCTGAGTGAAAGAAGCTGTAATTTATTCTGT
This sequence comes from Dromaius novaehollandiae, assembly GCF_036370855.1. NCBI lineage: Eukaryota > Metazoa > Chordata > Aves > Casuariiformes > Dromaiidae > Dromaius > Dromaius novaehollandiae. Next base: position 7,395,152 of record NC_088117.1, read on the forward strand.
GAGAAAAGGAACCAGAAAAACCAAGCTACTCTTCATGATGCTCTTCTTTTCTGCTGAGGCATCAATACCCTCTTTGGATTTGCCTGTCATGTTCAACTTTCTTTCCTCTTCCCTACTCGTTTTTCTTGCATTTTCATCTACCTGGTTCCTTTGTTTTGCTAGAGGAAAAAGCCCGCAGCTAAATCTCTCCAAATATTTCTCTTCTGTTCTGCTTCTCAAGCGTACCACTTGGTGTTGAGCAGCTGCCCTTGGGATAACAGGGCAGCACCGTGCCCTGCTGCGTGGCTCTGGAGTTTCACAGCTGGATCGCCACACCTGGCCTGACTTCCCGCTTGCTGTCCTGAACGTCTCTGCTTTGCTTCTCGGGACAGTGTCACTGTCAGCTGTAGCGATATCCTTTCGTCTCCTGGTTCACAGGCTCCGGTGCATTCTGGGATGGCCCAATACAAAGAGTGCCTTTTGTTTGCATATGTGATTCTGTTTTTTCCACATCATTGACCTAGTGCCTTCCACGTCCTTGGTTATGCAATGGCTGCAGGCCGGTTAACGCTGTCCTGGCCAGAGCTACAACTGCGTTTCCTTCCTCTGCACAGGGCTTCCCGCAGCTTCTGAATGCTCACCTGACGCAGGATTAAGTGTGGTCTTCCCCATGCTCAAGTGTAAGGGGTCCTTGTCACCTCAACCATGTGGCAGCCTGTACTGGCTCATGCTTCTGCCTGACCTCACAGATGCACCGTTTTCCTTTGGTCTATATGACACACTGTATTTCTCTACTGAGTGATTTTTTCCTCCCTCATTGTTTTCTTGGCTACAGCTGGGCTTTGCTGATCTAAATCTGGCAGAATTCGCGGGCTCTGGATCCACTGTCCGTTGCTGCTTGCTGGAAGGATATGATACTAAGAACACCCGACAGGACAACTCCATCCTAAAGGTACAGTGGTCGGTACTGCCACAGCGGGAATCCCACTGTTGAACTCAGAAGGATTGTTGCCAGAATGCAGTGCTAGGCCTGAAAGAAAATCCTGTTATGTACCAATATGGGACTTGGCCACAAAACAGTTTAATTTTATGCTGTTAGTCTGATTTGGGAAGTTTCCCATTATCAGAATCACACGTGCATTTGGCTAAGTGATGACCCTCAATAACACTTTTTCATCAAAAAGAAAGCGTCAACAGAAGAAAGGTCTGAAATGCATCGTTAGGGTGGCCAGGGTGGTGTCCCACTGAGCTGCTGCAGCGGGGAGTTAGTGATGCCAGTGCTTGGGGCAGGGAGGGAAAATATCTTGCTAAATCCCCAAAGCTTTTTTATTTTTTTGAGAGGAACTAGATCTGCTTAATCTGTCCACATAGACCTTGATCTCCTGGCCGTGATGAAGTGACGAGCCCGCTGCAGCGCTGCTAATGACCTGCCTTGTCCCCTCTCTCTAGGTCACGATTGGGATGTCCCTGCTTTCAGGAGACCCCTGCTTCAAAACGTGAGTTTCTGGGTGCTCATCCCATTCTGGGGAGATGGGGACATCTGGTTCCTTTGCAGTTCTTTGCTGGAGACCAGTTGCTGGGAAGTAGAAGATGATGTGCCTGGGATTCAGAAGTACCAGGAAGGCTTGAAACTGGTTAGACTGTTGAGTCAGCCAGAATAGCATAGCCAGACAGTGCAACTGGCTTGTTCGTGTTCGCTGCTCTGGTTTACCTAGCTATAAAAAGGAAGCATCTGCTACAGGGTTGGGGGGAGTCCTGACCCTGAATGTCAAAATCAGTGATAACACCTATGGGTGATAGGTGTGAGGGGTGACCTGCAAAGGTCTACTAGATTGTGTATCAGTTTTAGCTACTGATACATGAGATGGAGAAAAAGTATTTTTCATACCTCCTTTTTAACCTTAAATCTGATTTCCCAGTCCCTTGGATTCTGCCAACGGACTGGGAAAGAAACAGTTGTGCTTGTGTCAGAGTTTGGAAGCTAATGGACATTGATAACAAACCTCTGTGTTTTAAATGAGTGGCAGAAACTCTCATACTTCAACATTTGTGTAATAATATCATACAAGGTAAAGATGTTGAATCAAAACAGCAGAAAAAATACTGCAACACTGAAACATTTTAATTCCCCTTTTCTTCTATAGGGACCTGGGCTCACAGTTTATATTAATTAGTAGAGAAACTGCAATCATGTAATTTTATTTTAAAGCGTCACTATAAGAAAGAATAAATGCAGTTAAGCTATGAAGGGGTTTTGTTGCTTTAGGAATTGTTAGGGAATCAGCTAACAAATATACTAGCAAAATGTACCTTTATACTGCAGTATAAAGTAACAAGACTTTGCAATCCAAGCCAGTCTGCCATAGTATGCTATAAACTGTGGACTATACACAGCAGGACTGCCATATACAGATATAAATATTTTGCATTGATCCCAACAGTATAAAGGTAGAAAGCTTTACCTTAAGGTCATCTTTTGTAGCAGCAGTGTTCTGTACTAAAAGTTCTAATTTTAGGAGCTAGCTTAAAGTGCATAAATTAACTTGCATTCTTGTTATAAAATGCTATTTAATTCTTATTCAATTTATTTTGTGAATGACTTTCCATAGTGCTGCAGCACTTTGAGACTTTCAAAGCCTAAATGCAGTGTCATCTAATTCTGAAAAATTTCTGCTTCAGAAGGAAGTTTAATAAGAAAGGTTTGAATATCTTAAACCGTAAGTTGGTTACAGTAACAGATGTTTTACATCTAGGTTACTAGGATGTCTGACCATAAATAATAAATACCTGTTGCACTTTCACTATGAAAGAAAGCTCCACATTTGAAATGCCTGAAAGTTATTATTCAATATATTTATATTGAATATAAATATCAATTTAATATAAGTGGGGTCAGTCTGAAAGTCAAACCACCTTATTTTCTTGCTGGATTTCTTGTAGTCACCCCCATTTTGTCTTTATATGTTGATGGCGTGCAAATGTCTAAAGGTTGAAGCTTTGCACATAGACTAGCCCTTGATCAGTAGAGCTTTTGAGAAATGACACTCATTAGAGCATTAGGCGAGAATTAAGCTGTGCTGGAAAGTCCATCTGGATTGTGCTCCCTGAGCACTGACTGTCTGCAGCGCTCTAATGACCCTCCTCACGGGTGTCGTATAGGAGGGGAGAGCAGTCTCTTCCCCTGCCCTGACAGCCGCACTGCCTTCTCTGGCAGCTGCTGCTGGAGCAGTTTGCTTAAGACTAAGTGCCTTATTAACCTGTGAAGCAAAGCCCCCAAAGTACCTGGGTGCATATAAATCACTGATAACGTGATTAGGGAACTTTTTTTCCCTGGGGAAGGCATGCTGTGGGTTTCCTGAAGCCTTTACAGCAGTTTTGCTACCCATAGGAAATGTCTTTAGCTCTGTGTTCTTTCTTCAAAAGTACTGAAAGATCCTCTAATATAGCATCTTCCTTCAGTCACCTTAGAGCTCCAAGTGAGATAAATAAAAGTTTTTCTTTCTCACTCCTCACTTAAAAAGCACAGTATAATCAGTTAGTTACAGTTCAGACTTCAGGCAACAGGAAAGTTAGGCTTCCAAGAGGAATATTAACTTTGCCACGCTGCACATGCCATGGCTCCTACCCAAAAACACTTCTGGAGGAAGGGAGGGAGTTTCAGGCACTTGCAGTGCTGTCCTGGAGTCAGCATTTACAAAGGGATGTTGAGAGCACACAGAATAACCAGAAAAAATAATTTTGACAGCTGGAAAAATACTTTAGTCTCACTGAAAGGGTTTTTAATCTCCAGCTGAAAAATGGAAAGGTTATTTGATCATTGTAAAAGTGCTCTTATTGGTATGTCGGGGTCACCGGGATAAAAGGCTTTTTCTGATCTAAGTCGGAAAGGTGTAATGAAAGGGTGCTGGAATTTAGAGCTAGACAAAGGAAATCGGTTCCTGTTTGTGAGGTCAGTGGAACATGTTTTGGGGAAGGGCAGCTCTTGACTTTTCTTGAGGATTCTGCAGTCTAAGAGGCTAAGAGCCTGTGGTCTTGTATAAATGATTGGCGGTCCCTTTTTGCCTTAATTTACCTTGGAGACTTGCTTTTCCTCTTAATCAAAGTTCATAAAATGCGAACTCTGTCGTCCAGGTGCATTATGAGGTAGAGAATATCCAAACCTTGCACGTAGGAAAGCAGCAGCAAATACCATGCTGTACTGCTAGTCGCAGAACCCTGCCAGCTTCCCTCCTGCCTCGCGAAGGGCAGGGTGCTGGCGGGACCCCGGGGGGACCCTGTCTGGTGGCCCCAGTGGGAAGTGCCAGTGTGGTTGGGTGATTCCCCGTCCCTGCCTAGCAGTTTGTAACATCCTTGACTTTTGATTACAGGCCTCCTTCCACCGCTAAATCCATCACGATACCGGGACAGGACTCCACCCTGCAGCTGACCTGTAAGGGCGAGGGAACCACAAGCAGCAACAGCAGTTCAGCCACTATTGGCTCTCTCCGTCAGACCAAGCCAAGACCTACCATTCTCAGCTCGGGTATGATTGCCCGTCCTGGAGGCTCACGCAGTGCTTGCCTGTGCCTGGACTCTGTTTTGTTTTCCCCCAGCAGCTGCAAACACAGAAATTCTTTAATTTTCCATGTTTTCCTACCCCCTTCCTCACCCCTTTACTCTTTAACAAAATTAAGAAAAACAAAACCATCTATTAAATGTAATTGCGGAGAGGAAGCATGAATCTTTGCAGCATGCATACTTCTGTTATTGGAGATAAAGCAGTTTGTTCTTGTTGCTGAAGATTTAATAATTCATGTACTGCACTCATTCCTGCTTTCTGTTGTGTTTAGTGACACTTAACATTGTTCTCCACTCAGCTATTCTGTTGCTCGGGCTTATCTTCTAGAAAAGTTCCTCTGCAGGTTTTAGCGGTTGGTTTGAGAGCTAATGGCCTTGTTCCAGCTGCTGATGCAGAGCTCTTTGGCTTCTGTATGAGCCTGTTTTCAAGGGCACTGTATTTTCCCATAGCTTTTTTCCCCCAGCACAGTCCAAATGTGCAAGCAGATAGATACACACTGCACCAAAATAATGCTCTAGTCACTTCGCCTCTGTGACTTAGCACAGTGTGCAAGCGTTCTTAATAAACCTGGCTAATATGTTACACTTGTGCAGTCTTAGGTAAACTTTCTGAAAGAGAGCACAGGCTGGAGCAATGGCAAGGAGTAGAGGTAACGCTGAGGTTTCTGTACCAAATTCAGAAGCGATTTAAAGGGCATGGAGTCTCTCACGAGTGATAGAAGGGGAAATGTAATAACAGGAGAAGCACCCAAATGGAAGGTGTAATACTATACTACCAGTGGCCTTTCTTTGCTTTTTTATTCTTAGCTTAATGCTTTTAACTATGGGTAGCTTCAGACATTACCTAGCTTCAGACATTACCTATCTTTCTAGAGTCTTCCTAGGGCTTGTAAATTAAGGCACTGGATGCTAGAATTAGTGCTAAGCTTGATAGAGAAGCTTGTTGCTATCTTCTGTACTCACCACAGCTGTTTCTAAGCTCTGTGCTAGCCTGCACAGCAAGGCTCTGCCAACAGGCTTGCCCTCTCCTTAATCTAGTGTCCCAAAATAAGCCTCCAATCTGAGGCGGGGGGCAATGTGCTGACTTGGTTACGGTATAACTAAAGTGCCCTGTTGTTTCTTGGCAGGTGTCCCAGAAGAACCAGATCAGAATCTGTCTAGCCCAGAGGAAGTCTTCCACTCAGGGCACTCGCGAAACTCCAGCTACGCCAGCCAGCAGTCCAAAATCTCTGGTAATCATTGATCCATGAGGCTCTACCATTATCAGCCTCATTCCTTTTACTCTCCTGCAACAAGCTCTTCTGAGAGTGATTTGCAGCCACGTCTATCACTCAGCTCTGTAATCTGACTTCTGAGTTTCTGGTTTTGTGACTACATATGAGTTCCTAGATCTATGACTAAAGCTAAGTCTGTGGGAGCAGAAATGCTGGTCTGCAGCTGGCCTGCCTCTTAACTGCTGCTGGCAGGGGGCATCGATCTGTTTTGTAATCGCTCCGTATCTGCAGGTTACAGCACGGAGCACTCCCGTTCTTCCAGCATGTCTGACTTGACCCATCGCCGGAATACCTCCACCAGCAGCAGCGCATCTGGAGGGCTCAGTATGACGGTGGAGTGTCCTGAGGGAGAGCGGGATCACAAACTAGAGAAGCCACCTCGGCCCCCGAGACCAGCCCTTCTGCTGGATAGACCCTCCCGGTACGTAGCTGGAGCAAAGCCCCTTCTCTGCGAAGGCAGGATTGAAAGTACAAAGATTCCTTTGTCTTCAAGCAGCAGTAAATTTGAGGAAGCCATTGGAAAGGACGCTATTGCTAAGGAAAGCAGGAGAGTGTCCTAAAGTCTGTCTTGAAAATTTGCTCAGCTTTTTCCTATATTTTCTCTCCCCAGGAGGAAAAAGGATTCAGTGGAGAGTCACCCAACCAGAGTAGATGACACCAGGATCGATGCTGATGACATAGTGGAGAAAATAATGCAGAGTCAGGACTTCACAGATGTCAGCAATACTGAAGGTGAGGAGATGAGCCTCAAAAGGGAGGTCTGGCTGTTTCTGTAGAGAAGCTGCTAAGCTTTTACATCCAGGATCTGATTTGCCAGATGCTCCCTCCCCTTTTGACAGTAACTTGCTTTCAGTGCTTGCTAGATGTTTCTGCGGTCGATAAACTGTGGATCTGAGAGCTGCGTATCCATTTGTAAACAGCACTTGCTGCTGTTCTGCAAACTGCAGCCAAGGTGGGACACTGGGTTAAATATACAGGATGGTGGGGAAGGGGCTACCGATTCTTCAGGGCAGTAGAAATGAGTTGCATCAATTCTTTGCACTGCTGTGGTGGCCTTTGTCCAGGGTCGGCCCAAAAGTATTTGAAGTAGGAGAGCACAACTGGAAAGGAAACAGCACATGTCTTGGCAAAAAGAAGGGAAGAAAGATGGATTGCAACATGCTTATGATCAGGCTTCTCTGAAAGAGCGTAAGAAGGGGTTTTCTCCCTTGCAGTCGCGGCATCTGTTAAGAGAATTAAAAGTAATAATATGACTGCCTTTGTTTTAATCCTCCGGTTTAGGCTAGAAATCAGTCTAATCATTGCTTTTATCTAGCTGTGGTTTTAGATAAGTTTTAAACCCTTGCTATTAGTGCTTCTGTAGTTTACCGTTAGTCACCTTAAATCATTGCATATGACAAACCTCTTTTTAATACAGGGATTTACACCCCACTCAGTGTGGGCTAAAACTAGACTGAATATAGCCACTTTTTATCAGGCTGGATTTCTTCTCCAGTGGTGACCCTACACATACAGTATGGGGCCCCACATCGTATGTCTGGATGTGTTTAAGCTGACCAAGAACTTAAATCAATGTAATTGTCTTAAAAGAAGCAGCTGCAGGAATATGATGGAATTCATTTCTCTGAGTTTACGCTTCCAAAGCTTAACATTGTGGTTGATATATACATGAGGATCCTTTTTAAAGCAAGAAGAAGAGTTCCCAGGGGCACTGTTACTGTGGGAACACCACTAAGTGTGCCCATGCATTCGCAGAAGTGGGCTTATTCCCTTGCTGAACATTGTGTAATGCAGCCGGGGGGGGGCATGCCTGGTGATCGTCAGTAGTTCTGGATTTTGATTTTTCTTGCTTTTCTATCTGCAGACAGTAACCTGAGGTTGTTTGTGAGCAGAGATGGAACAACTACATTGAGTGGTATTCAGCTGGGAAACAGGTAGGTTTCCTGAAAGGTTGGCAGACCGTGGGGCTGCAGAGAATATTAGTTAGCTCTTTGTACCCAGGAAACTTTCACCTTTGCTACAGGAGAGATTTCTAAGTGTCATGTGGCTTTATTCTTATATTAACATCCCTGGATCCCTCTGGTGACAGACTACAGCTGCACTGGATTATGCATGCAGTTCTCAGCAGAAGCTCAGAGGGACAGTTCAATCTTAGCTGTTAGATCCAAGAACAGAAGTAGGAAGGAGTAAAAGGACAAAATGGTAGAGGTTTGTCCCTGTTTGCTCCGGTGCCCAGTTGAAGGCAGGACGCTTTGCCTCCTGCTGGACTGCAGCAAAAATGCAACAGCCTGGTTTGTTGTCCCTTCTCACTCCTCCCTCCAAGTCCATCAAGGACTGGTTCTCTTATGAAAGACTTCTGACAAAACTTGATCAGACAAATAAAACTTTGTCTTGCCACAATAGCTCTTAGTGCAGTGTCCTGGCTAGTTGCATTTGTTAAGCTTCGTAGCACCTTTTGAGGTAGGAAAGCAATATGGTGAATGCAAAGATGTGCCAACTTCAGTGGCAAAGCTGGGAGCTGAGCCCAGGAGCACTGGCTCTCTTCCCCTCAGCCCCTTTCCTCTCTCCTTTAGAAGGATTCATGTGTTACACCCGGCTCTTTCAGATGCTCTAGTGTTTGCATGCCACGTAGCTGTCTGTTTTGTGTTATGTGGGTTGACTTCTTGCCAGACTGACTGGTTATTTTCAGGATTTTGTGTGGGGTTAGAGGAGGATGTTCCTAAGTGGAGAGCTCTGAAACAGAACTTGTTTGCTATAAGCAACTGAGGAAAACAACCTAGCTTTCTCATCTTCTTCCCCTCTACCTCCTCAGGGTCTCATCTGGAGTTTACGAGCCAGTGGTGATTGAAACCCACTAAATGTGAAGAACAGGGTAGAGCTGCTGGAAACGGACCCCCTACCCAGTCCGCTGCCACATGGATGCCAATCTTTACCTCTCTTCATGCAGCATTCCAGAAGGGATTTCTCCACACCCCTGCCCGTACGTTTGCACTGCAGAACTACTCCGAGACCACTCCAAATCATGCACTTTCCCCGTGTTGGCATTACCTTCCTCCACTTCCCAGTTCTTCCAGTGCCTGCCCTCCCCACGTTCCTGATGACATGCAAGGTGTCTTTTGGGGTTATCCTTACTCATAGAGGATTTTGCTTTTCTGCAGTCCCTCACTCCACACATTCATTCACAACAGGAGACTTCTCAGCTTCTGTCTCCCCAAACCATTGGGTTATACCACTGTGAACTCTTGAAACCACTGGGGGGGGAGGGAATCATTCTAACCAAACTGAGAGCTGCTTTTTGGTGACATGATGAGATAGCTACTTGCAGGATGCTTTATTCCACTGATTCTGCAAGGGAACATCACCTTCCCAGGCAACAGTTTTACTGAGCAAAGTATGCTATGGTGTGCACTTCACCTTCCTACCCCTCAAATCCCCAAACATCCTCTTCTCATAGGAAATATCTCCCAAAAGTGCATTTCCGAAAACTACCGCAATCCATACGGGAGTTGATAAATGGTTAAATGCTAGTGCGTGTTATACCACTAACTGTATTACCCCCTTCCACTGCTGGGCATGGAAGGGTGGGGGTTCATCTATTAGCATTAGCAGGAGCACTTTAGAAGTTCCAGATTTTACCTGGCGGAGGCTTGTACTTGCTGTTCCAGGAGCATAATCCATGTTCCTTGGACTGACTCAGCAAATAGTCACTGTTGAGGCTTGGGATACAAAGCCTCCTTTTTGGCTCAGGAAGGGAACTGCCTTTCTTGGACCATGAAAAGAATCTTGTTATCTGATAACCCTCTCCTGGGCCGGAGCAGGATGCAGTTGACTGTAGCGGTCTCTTGTTGTGGTGATGATTAACAGTTGTCTCTCTTGGCCTGAGCCAGAAAGGGAATTGGTGTTGGCTGACCTTTCCTGCCCTGTCAGCAGGGATCCATGCCTGAGCTGGTTCCTTTCAGGGCTGGGGAGAAGGTCTGACTAAGGCAAGAGGAAGCCTCCATCTTTGCCTTCAAAGGTAGAATGGATGTTTTCTGCCATGTTACCACAGCAGCTGTTCCTATCTGCTCTGTGGCAAGTGAACTTTTCTGATAAGGCTTCAAACTGTTTTCTGGTTGTTCTTTCAATTGCTCTTTTTTCATCTGATTTCTGCAGTTGTCTGACACTTTAGCTGCTTCTTTTCCTTGCAGTGCGTGGCGGAGACTTCAGTCTTTCAGCTCCCACTTATAGATTCTCCTGGCAGCTGAGTTGCAAATGAGGATCTATGCAGACTCCAGCCATGGGCTGTCAGCAGGCTGTGCTTGCAGCTCTTCCTGTACAGAGACTTTCAGCCTATAAGCTATTTCTGTGTAGTACCCTTTCCTCTTTGCTGTTGTACTGTGGTAGCACTCGGCAGCCATGCACTTTGAGTGGTGGCACACTCGGAGGCATGGCTAGGAATGTGTCCTCCTCTGACACATGTGTGCGTGCACGCTCACACATGCACACACTTGTCCCATTTGGTAAGGAAAGACTTGTAACAGATCACATTGTTGTTCAAATTCTAGTTACTGTAAAGGCTTTTTTTAAAAAAAAAAAAAGAAAAGAAAAAAAAAAAAAGAACAGGATTAATTGTGGTCTCTGTGACCAGAATGCATGCAGATGAGCTCCTGGAAAAGGGAATTTGGCAGAAGATTATAAGAAACCAGAAATGAAAGCGCCTTGCTTTCTTGCCCTGCTAGCATGGAGATGGCTGCATGGAGAGGGTGCTAGGCAGTGTAGCACAGCAATACAGCTGCTTGCTCTGCTTTCATGGTTTCTCTACTCGAGTCAGTAGGTTTCTTTTTGTAGCTGGACAGACCGCATATCGGATGTGAATTTTTTCACCCCTTCTCCCTCTCCCTCCAAAGGCAATTAAATTTGGATCAGGGCAAGAAGGGGTATGATAACACCTTGGTTTGGCCTAATGCAGGGAAGCCTTATTGGATCATTTGAGTCTGTCTGATACAGAAGCTCTTTCACACTTGCTGGTGTATGTAATGGTGATTTCTTCATTCAGTCTGGGTAGGTTTGCCACTCGCTAGCAGGCTGGTGAGTTCCCTGCTTGGTCTGGGTGAGACGTGCACTGCTCTTGGGATGCTGCATGTTTGCAGGAGAGGGAAAACTGGTTGCTTTTCTGTCTCCCTGGGCCTCTGCCAGGAAGCTAGGACTGACCTGACCCCTCTGTTCAGGTGGGTGTGAGGGCAGTAGCACGCTCAAACAGTGATGTGCGTTGCTCTGTCTGGAGATAGCCATAGTGGGAGCTGAGGGCCAGGCTGCTCACGAGCACAGAGCACCTGCTGCTCCCCGGGGGCCAGTGAAGCCCTTCTGGAAATCGGGTCCAGCATGCTGTCAGTGTGGCAACAACAAAAAACAGGCCTTGAAAGGGGCAAAAATAACCCAGGAAAGAGGCCAAACCCAGCTCAGTTCTGCTGCTTTGCTTCTCTTCCCATGAAAAACAATGATAGTCACTGTCAGAGCAGTTGGGAACCAAGGGCTCTTTTTCTGGGCTCCAACTGGCAAGAGCGCTGCTCTGTGATACTTGCTGCTAAGCACGTCATGAAATCCCCTGTGGGACAGAAGGAGGAATTTCTTTCCAGCGAGGCAAGAGGGGAAGCAGTTGAGCTGTCCAGAAAGTTGGTCTTCATCTTCCCCAGGCTGGCAGAGGCAAAACTTGCTCTATCACATAGCTGTGGCCAACTTGGACACGTCTCTGGCTTCTCTTCCAGCAGCTTGGCACACCACTGCTTGCGTTTCTGATAACTGTTTCTCATAGGGTATCTCTTTCTTGTCTCCACATCGTTATTGGCGCCACAAATGCTGGTCTGTAAGTAGCTTTTTAGCTCTCCTACCCCTTATTTTGAAGAAGAAAGCGGCCCTAGTCATCCAGCCTAGCACAGCACAGCCAGGGCTGGAGCACCCCGAACAGACAGGCCTGTGGAGAGAGGAAGGAGCAGTCGTCTTCTATTTCTAGATTTCACACTGAGCTCCAGCCGTGCGTCCCATCGCGAGCGATGCCGGCGGTTCCCGGCGGCGCGGCTGTACCTAGCGGTGCCGAAGGAGGCTGGCGCGGAGCTGGGGCCGCCTGGCCGGCCGACTCACTGCCGTCTCGTGGGAAGCTGCGCTCGTGAGCACTTTTTCCTCATGGCATTGCTGCCATCTGTTTCTTGTTGGACTTTGAACGTTTAAGAAGTGAATCAGTTTCCAGACCCAAACCGCTGGCTAGTTTCCTTTGGGTTTTTTTTTTTGTCTTGAAGTTTATTGAATTTTTTTATAAACCCAGCAGGCTGGTGTTTTTTTGACTGCATTATTGTTTCATTGATATTTTATTCCTGAGGGGCTGAGGGGGGACCTTGCTCCCCATGTTGTTTCCCTTCTCAGGGGATTCAGAGGTGAATTAGACAAGCAAAAGGACCTTACTGGCACGGCTCTGCATGCCCTGGGTCTCCGCTGCTGGCGAGCGGGGCTGCTCACTCCCGGCTGGCCCTAGGAAGGCAGAGCTGGCTCTCTGCTCCCGTCTCGGGGCCAGGTGAAACGTGTGGGCTCTGCTCCCCCAGTTTCTGGACCTTTGGTTGGTGGAAGCCCCCTGCAAAGAGTTGGGAAAATCAGTATAATTTTTTACTAACTTTTTTTAAAAAACAATATAAAATGAGTGAATATCAGAAAAAGATAGTCGTGGATCAGTGAAGGAGATGGGCTTCAGTTGGAAATGGTGATGGAGAAAAGGGGGAGAAGGATGTTGCTCCTACATCTTTCTTTGTATGGTTGGCACTTTCAAAGGGGGCCGTCATGCTGTCCTGACCCGAGGCGTAGGGGACAGCTGAATTTGTAATCTCTTCCCCCTCATTGCCACATCACTCTGACCCTTACGGAAATTTAAGTCCTTTTAAATGTTTGTTTCAGTTTTTAGAGGGTTCTGAACTGGGCTGAGACCCGCAGAAACATATTTCATTCAAATCTTAATAGGAGGGGTTGACTTTTATTTATTTTGTTGTTGCTGTTTCTTTTTAAACTGGTGGTTGTGCAGCTGGACTCTGCACACGTTGTTGTGAACCTCTGGGAAACCTCACTCCAGGTACGCTAGAGCACCTCGGTCGAACGCCCCTCCCGGAGAGGGGCCGATCCTGCCCTCCCCTCGCTCCCCTCCTCGCTGCCTTTACCTCGGGAGCTGGATCCATCCTCTGCCCCTCCTTCCCCGACCCGCTGCCACCCCACCTCCTCTAGCTCTGGTGACTGAAGCCCTGTAGACGGGGCTGGTCCCTGGGGACAAGTTACTGCAAACACTGCCTGGTAGCAAGTGTTTGTACCGAAAAGCCACTTCCTTGCTGGGGATTCGTTGTGCAAAATTCCCCCCCTTCCCGCCCCAGAGCTGCGTCGTCCATCAGCCCACCTTCGCCATCCCAACCCGCTCTCCCACATCGCGGTCGCCCCTACGCGTCAGGAGGGAGCTAATGTGGAAACCTGGGAAACACAAGGCATTTGGATGAAGCTTTGAGCTGGAGGTGTGGCTGAGCCTCTTAACTTGCCTCAAATGTGAGAAATAATGGTAGAGCCCGTATTTTTGTGGGGGGAGGGAGGGGAAGGGGAGATCGTTTTATTTTCTTGAAAGTTATTGAGCTTGGTGATCTTCCGATGAGGTGCGCACTTGATTTATATCAGATTCTATAGAGAGATCACTGATATTTTTGGAAAGGGAATGGGTCTATGCAAACTTCCAAAATTGCTTGAAAGATAGTTTAACATTTTTTTACTTTGAAATCTAAAGATAAATCTAACTTTTTTCTTAAAAGCAGAAGTGCGTTTAGAAAGAGAAGCTACTTCCACTGCTCTATTTTGATGATGATTCTTGGAAAGTTTGGGCTGGAGGGAATGACTATTTTTCACCATTTTTATCTTGCTCCTCTAGTTTTGTTTCTTTTTCTAATGGAATGCTGTGCCGTCTTTGATCAACAGATTGTGTTTGTATTTTCTGTATCTGGTTCCTAACGTAGAGAAATAACATATATGAGGAAATCATTATAATGTCAAATGTTGTTATGGTTTGGGGGGAAATAAAGGTTTTTGGTACTTCACACTGATTCTTCTTGGGGTTTTTGTTTTGTTTTGTTTTGGGGGGTTGTGCATGTCTGTCTGCATGTGTCCTTTAGTTTCAAAAATATCTGCCAAGGAAGCAAAGGAGTCAGGTGCTGGCTGCTGGCATGCAGGGCCCAGGAATAGGATTTGGCTTCTGCCCTCCAGGATTTCCTTGGCAGCTGTGTTGCAATGGGTATGGAGATCCCTGCCAGCCTTCCCTCTCAGCGTGAGGAAGGGGCATGGCCTGAAATCTAGGGGGAAGGTGATCCGGCACAAAGGCAAGTTGCCAGCAACCTCTCATGCCCCCAATGGCCACGTGGGAGCTGAGGCTGTGCTTGCAGGGCCTTGTCCTGCTGCAGTGCAGGACCTGCTGCTGGCTGCAAAGGCTGGAGGGGAGCTGTGACTGGGGAGGGACCCCCAGGTTTCACCAGCCCTGACAAAGCCTCGGCTGTCTGCTCCAAACATCTGCACCTTTCGGTCCTGTTTGGGGTCTCCCCCTTTCCCTCTGTTGCCTCCCCTTCCTTGGAGGATCCCTGTCGGCCCTCAGCCGCTTGCTCTCGCTTTTCCCTGTCCTCCAGCTGCAGTGGGTGCATGGAGGAATTGCTCTGTGACGCAGGATACAAGTTTCTTGTGTTTTGGAGCTGTTTTTCAGCTAGTTGGTTTTGAAATGAGTCACAGGCATCAGGGGCTGGTAGAAATCAAAACCAGACCAACCTGCTGGGAAAAGAAAGGGAGGGCAGTTCTGGGAAGCACCTCTGTCCTTTCCGTAAGCCAGACGACGCCACTGCAGTCACGCTACGCGGGACCCTTCAGCCTCCTGCCGCTAGCGTTTTCATCCTGCCCCTCGCTTGTGTGCCGGCACAGCTTGGTCTTGCCGGGTGCCCATGCGGCGTTGTGCCTATCCCCGCAGGGCTGCGGAGGCTCCTCAGTTTTTGCACAGATTTATCCATGGCTGGCACATGGGGGCCTTGGGCTCACCGCTGCCCCGGGCTGGGCTTGGTGGATGCCTGCTGGGAAGAGCTTGCTTCAGGCTGAAGAGCGAATGATGGGAAACAGGGGTCTTGCTTTTATGGGCCAGAAATGAAGTGAAAGAAGTTTTCTTGGCTTTGTTCCTGCGACAAGACATAACGCAGGCGGCCACAGAGCTTTTCCAACACATTATCCTCTGTTTACACGTTCGCTTTCTTCTCATGGCCCCGTGCAACCACAAACCGAAGGGTCATTGGCAAAGTCCACTGCTTAAAGGTTAAAAAAAGAAAAGAAAAAAATGTCTAAATGGTAGTAGTTCAGGGTAGGTTTTTCTGGGGAATTTTTTTTTCCATGAATCTGCTCACTTCCTCTGGGGTTGTGATTGCAATCCTGGACATCCCCCATCTCGCTGTATCCTGCCTGGGCCCAGCTCTGCCCGCGGCCGCACGGGGGAAGCAACTGGCTGGTGGTTCCCCTCCTCGCTGCGTGGAGGGCGGGGGGTGAGGACGACTGCGGCCTCCCCCGGCCTCCCTCGAGGGAGAAAGAGGGGCTCCCTGCACCCCAGCACAGGGTGTGGCCGGGGAATTGGCTCCCCTCGGCCGCCCTGTGATGGGGAACGGGCGGCACGGCCCAAAACGTGGCCGCCTGGCGAGGGGCAGAAGGGCCCCTGGCCCTGCCTGTCGCCTCCTGGGTGGCTGCGGGCTGCGAGCTGAGGGGGGGCCAGAGCGGGGAGGTGCTTTAAAAATTGCTAAGTATCAAATTAAAAAAGACAGAATTAAAATTTATATTAAAATTATTAATAAATAAAATTATGTTGATATTAAAGTATAATGATGACTGTACTAAACGGTAAATTAAAATGTTAGAGTAAAGAACAGCAGCCTAAAGGAGCGCAGGCCCCAGGGCCCTGTGGCCTCCCGCCCGGACTACACCTCCCGTGATGCTCCGGGCGAAGCTCGCCTACATTTCCCACAATGCCGCGGGACGGAGCCCGCCCCCGCTGATTGGCTGCCTGCCGCCGAGCGTGACGGCGGGCTCGCTCCCGTCAGGCCCGACAGTAGGCGTGGCTGAAGCGCTGCCCGCTGATTGGCTGGCGTCTCCCGGAAGAGCGCTGCTGGCGGGGAGGGAGCCCGGAGCTGCCCGTCGCCATGGTGAGTGGGAGTGGGAGTGGGAGTGGGGTTGTCTGCTCCCCCCGGGCCGTCGTGAGGGGGCTGGAGGGGGGACCCGCCATCTCGGGGGGTGTTGCCTCTTCCGTGGGGGCGTTTGGCGTCTGTGGGCCAGTAGAGCTGGCGGGGGAGGTTATGGCCCCGCTGTGGGAGGATATATTGCCCCCCCCCCCGGGGTAGTGGGGAGTTGCTGCCCCCTCTGCTTTGCCTTGCAGGCGCCATTTCCCCCTTGACCTCCTCTCCTTTCAGGAACGCAGAGGTTTGGGGCCAGCTGTGAGTGCTGGTTGCCCTCCCCTGCCTCTCCCCCAGAGGCACGGAGCAGCTGGGGTGGGCAGGGACCTCTGGAGATCACCTGGTCCAACCCCTGCTCCAGTGGGGTCACCTAGAGCAGGGTGCCCAGGGCTGTGTCCAGTCGGGTTTTGAATATCTCCAAGGATGGAGCCTCCGCAGCCTCCCTGGGCAACCGGTTCCAGGGTTCAGCCACCCTCATAGTGAAGAAGTGTTTTCTTATGTTCGGATGGAATTGCCCAGGCTTCAGTTTGTGCCCGTTGCCTCTCATACTGTCACTGGGCACCACCAAGAGTCTGACCTTGTCCTTTTGACACCCTCCCATCAGATATTTGTACATACTGATAAGATTCCCCCTGAGCCTTCTCTTCTCTAGGCTGAACAGTCCTGGCTCGCTCAGCCCCTCCTCGTATGAGAGATGCTCCAGGCCCTTAATCATCTTTGTGACCTTCACTCCAGTAAATAGCAGTCTGTCTCATACTGGGGAGCCCAGCCCTGGACCCAGCACTCCAGGTGTGGCCTCACCACAGCCGAGTAGAGGGGAAGGATCACCTCCCTCGACCTGCTGGCAGTGCTCTCCCTAATGCAGCCCAGGATACCATTGGCCCGCCTTGGCCACAAGGGCACATTGCTGGCTCATGTCTGACTTGGTGTCCACCAGAACCCCCAGGTCCTTCTCTGCAAAGCTGCTCTCAGGCTTGTTGGCTTCAGGGTGTCCTGGTGCATGGGGTTATTCCTTCCCCAGGTGCAGGACTTTGCAATTCCCTTTGTTGAACTTCATAAAGTTCCTCTCTGCCTGTTTCTCCAGCCTGTGGAGGTCCCGCTGACCAGCAGCACAACCCTCTGGTGCATCAGCCACTCCTCCCAGTTCCTTCCCAGCTCCCTCGCTCCTGTGGCGGTAGTGCCTGGCAGCCCAGGGTGACCTGGCTCCATGACGAATGGCCCTTTGCGCTCCTTCAGAGGCAGCAAGCCTCAGCGTGTCCATACCTGACCTGCCAGTGTCACAGTGGAGCTGAGTCATGGCTTGTCCTCTTAACACTGGGTGTTAAGAACACGCTCGGTGTTAAGACAATGCTGGAGCTGAGGAGGGAGGTGATTTGAAAATGAAATTTGGCCTGGAGTACCTACCTGCCTCTGTCAAGTACTGGGGTTTCATGGTGTTAAGTGTTCAGGCTCTTGATTTTGCTTGTTCCTCAGGAAACAGCCCAAATAGCACAATGCCTCCCTAAGCATGGTGCTTTCTGCATTGCAGGCTTATGGACAGAGTCTGAACTGCCCTGGTCCCCTGCAGCCTGAGTGGGCTTTTCTGAGGTTTGCTGTCTATCTGTTGAAGTGATCAGACCACGTAGCTCGAAGCCTGATGAAGCTCAGCAGAAGGTTGCGTTGGTGCGGGCTGGGAGTTAGTACTTCAAAGCACTTGGTCAGAGTTGCTGGAGTGTGCAACGTGTGCGTCTGCTGCAGCGGCAGGAGGACACACAATCTCTGACCGCTCCAGTGGAGGAGAGCGTGGCTGTTCTCACTGAAGCATTTGTGCTAAATCGTTTTTGCTACACAGCTTTCTTCCCTTGTGTTCTTTTTTTCTTTCAAAATTGCAGCCATACATTCTTATAAGCTGGGGCACAATAAATATCATGTGCCCAGTAACTGTTCCTGCTCAGACACCACAAAGTGCTGATTCTGCTCTGACTCTCTCTCACTTTGCAGGCCACAGCAACAGACCAGGTGGTTGGATTTGGCTTGGTAGCCTTCAGCCTCGTCCTCTTTGTTTACTACACCATCTGGATCATCATACTGGTAGGGGTCTTGCTCTGCCTGTTGTAATCTCGGGAACTTTGCTACTGTGTTTGCCTAGGCTTTATTTAGGTGCTGATTTGTCCTCTTGTCTGAAAGATCCCTGCTTTGCCAGCTTCCTGGTGAAAAGTGTCAGTGTAGAATTTCATGTAGTTTGCTGTGCACACCTTGCCCTTCCTAGGTGTGCCTGCCCTTGTCTGGGTGAGAGCAAGCTTAGACTGGAGCTTCCCCTCTAAGCTCCGAGAGTTCTGGATTCCTCTCTACAGTCTCTGCTGTCTAATACATGCTGATATAGTCTGTAATCTTACGAGCTGTATACATATACTCTCTGCTGCCTAGTAATCGTTATACTGCTCTCTAGTGTCCACAGTATTCCACTTTCCGCAGCTAACGAATCCTGACAGGATCTCCATGAAACAAATGAAGTACTGTCTGTTCCCTCTTACAAACTCTAGAAAGTCCAGGGATTTGATGTGTTCAGCACCAAGCAGGGAGTCAGTCACCAGCCAGGTGGAAACCCTGGGCCGTGGGGCTCCTGTGCCGGTGTTGTGTACGGCCCCTCTCCTGCTCCGCGCTCCCCACGCTGCTAACCACTGAAGTACCTCACTGCCCTTTCGTTATCATGTTGTCTGCAGCTGCAGTGTCGTTGCACAGTGGCCCTAGCCACGTGCAGGTCTGGGCCCCCTTTTTTTAGGCATCTTTTCTAGACTGGTGTTTCCATCCTGCTTTTGAAACCGCAAGGCTGCAGGTGTTGGTGACGGGGCGCCCACCTGCTGGTGCCCAACTGCTGATGCCCTTCTGTTTCCTGCAGCCCTTCATCGACAGCGACCACGGCATCCATCAGTACTTCTTGCCCAGGGAGTATGCTGTTATTATCCCTGTAGTGGCTGGGCTCCTGCTGCTGCTATTTATCGGTGAGTGTTATCTCTGTAGTTCTAATTGGAGGTTTCTAAATTAGAAAGAGAGGAGAGGGTTGCTAGGGGGTTAGCTGATGTGTGACACTTGCAAGATGCTGCCTGTGGCTCTTGCAGCAAGAGCTCAGCATAGCACTGGGTCTGTGGCACAGGCTCTGGGGGGGGGGGTTGTACGCGCATCTGAACTTCAATTGTTTGAGCTTGTAGCTGGTGGAGTTTTTCTCCCTCTCTGCTGAGGTTCTGTTTCTCATTACAATGTGTTTCGAAAGCACCAGTAATTGGAAATTTTCTCATTGAATCTGTCTTCTTTCTCATGGTAGGCATTTTCATAGTGATTGTGATGTGGAAGAACAGGAAACCTGCAAAGAAATTGGACTGAAGGCCCAACTGAAAGAGCTGAGGAGAAGGCATCTACCCTGCAACATCTTAGCTGGGGAAAGACTTTGCCTGCAGCACCAAGCAGACACCTCTCCCAGAGCTCTCTTCTGCAGCTGCTGAGCTGGCTGCTCTCTCTCTGATGTTCCTACCTGGAGAGATGTGACCTGGTGTAACTTACAGCTTACGGACCAAAGGAAAAGCTCTGACCTACAGGAGTCATCTAGAAAGGGACCAGAAGTCCAGCTATGACGGATCTGCTCCTCAGCTGGGGCTACACGTAGCAGCGATGGCTTTAGCCTGTACTGTGGGGAGGAGCTGTTGGGGCACGGCAGCCGTAGCCACCAGAGTGTGAGCCTAGCTCTGACCTGTCAGGTGCTCAGCCTCTGGGAAGTTCTCCTCTGCTCTTCCTGTGTCCAGTAGTTTGTCCCTTATGGTTTTTTTAAACTGTTTACATGTGGTTTGTTGAGTTTTTAATTGGATTCAAGATGTAGAGGAAAGAAAGAAGACTCTGGGCTTGGGAAAGGCAGACTTGCATTATCCCTTCTGCCGCAAGGGCTAATCATGGTCCTGGTGGGCTCTTGTTTATGAAGAGGGACCCCTGTGAGGCTGGCCTTGCAGAGGATGCGGGATGGT
Source organism: Dromaius novaehollandiae (assembly GCF_036370855.1). Classification (NCBI taxonomy): domain Eukaryota; kingdom Metazoa; phylum Chordata; class Aves; order Casuariiformes; family Dromaiidae; genus Dromaius; species Dromaius novaehollandiae. The sequence goes on from NC_088117.1 coordinate 7,415,189, forward strand.
GCCATTTTCTGCTGTTCTCTGGCAGGTCTGTCTGCATCCTCTCCTGCAGTGGTCCAGCTGAGGGGATGGGGAGGAGGGTTGTGCCCTGGCCTGCAAAGGAAGAAGCGTTTGGCTCGTCCACTAATGAATGCGGTTCCAACCACAGCTGTCAGCCACTGGCATGGTTCCTGCCCTTGGCAAGGCTCTGCACACCAGCATGGTTGGGGCCGAGCGGACAGGCACTGCAGAGCTCCGTCTTCCCACTACGGGCTCTCTTCTCCTGGCAGCAGCTTCTACCCTTAGGTGTGGAGCCCTGGCAGGTCCCTCAGACTGCAGTGAGCTGGAATCACCCTCAATAAAGGTCTGCGAGATCTTGGTCTCTGTCCTCCTCCCATGTTGAGTGCAGAGGTGCGGTAGGCCTGCAGGAAGGCAGGGATGGCTTCTCCTCCCCATCACTGGAGCGACTGTGTGTGGCCCTGGCAATGCCTACAGCCTTGCTCGGAAAGGTCCTGCCAACATCCACAGGTTCTCCTTGGCCCTCATCCCGCTGGTGCAGCCCAACCGTGGGAGAATTGGGGCCGCGGGGAGGTGAAGGTGCAGCTGGATCAAAAGTACCTGCTGCCTCTCCCCTGCCTTTGCTGCGTCTGGCAGCAGGAGCGGAGACTGGTGCCGTCCCTTGGGAGCAGAGCAGCGGAGTCGGGCGAGAGCCCATTATAGGGTCACCCAGCCCAACGCGATGACTGGGAGCCCCGGGGGAGGAAGCGGTGAAACCCCAGTGTGGTGCCAGGCAGGAAAGAGCCAAAGAAAACATGGCCAGGGCTGTGACGTGGCCTCGTGTGGACTTGCTGGCCCTGCCGTGCTGGGGACGGCTGCTTCACTCGAGCTGGCGTAGCCCCAGCAGCTGTGATGCAGCAGGAGGGCAGAGCTGGGGGCACTTGGATCCTTCTTGCACGTGCTGTGAACCTCCCTGGTAAGGCAGCAGCATTTGCTATCATCTCCCATCCTTCTCGGGAGCACTACTGAGTGCCAGCAGCCCTCCCTGGTACTGCAGGTCTTAGGAGCCCGGCCGTGGTTGAACCTGCTGCGTGGCTGGAGCTCGAAGGTGATAAAGAAGCGAGACTCCAGCTGGAGGTTTCTCTTCCAAGCTCGTGCAGAGGCTGCCAGGCTGCGCGCCGGTCGTGCCCGTGTGCCGCCAGTGCCCTCCGCAGGGCCGCTGCAGGAGGCTGAGCCCTGGAGCGCCTCGTTTTTCTCTTGTTTGTATCTCGCCGCTTCCCTTTCTCCCTCTGTGAAATCTCCAGCTCCTCTTCCCGGCCTCCCAGCGCACTGGAAATAGCTGCAGCCGGCCCCGTGAAGATGAGTTCGTGCTGACGCAGGGGTGTTTCACAGGCGGAGGGAAGCAAAGGGGGGAAAACTCAGTCACGGCGCTTATCGGTTTCCCAGCCTGCCGGGTCCGGAGCTGTGCTGGGGTGAGTCCTCCCTCCCTCCCTGCCTCCCTGCCTCCCCCGCAGCTCTGCTGCCTCCAGCTGCCTCCGCGGCTCGGTCCGGGCACCTGCTCCCCCGGCCCCAGGGAGCCGGCGTGCGTCACCGCGGCCTGCCGGGCCCCGGCAGCAGCGCGGTGGGAGGCTCGGAGGAGCCCAGGTGGGAGCCGCGGCGGGGCTGAGGCGCTGGTCCGGGGCAGGGGGAGCCCGCTGGGCTCCCGGCACTGGGAGGGTTTGGAGCAGCCGCTTCCCGCGTTGGTGGTCGGTGGTCGCAGCGTGGACCCCCCGGGGAGCAGCGCCTGCTCGTGCCTGGCTACCCCGGCACCAAAGAGGGGCCGGAGAGGGGGGCTCCATCCCGGGGAGCGCCGTCACTGTAGGCTGGGGCTCGGGGCTTGCCTGGGGAGCGAGCGGGACCCCCTGTCCCGGCCCCTGCCGTGCTGCTGCCCCTGCCTCAGTTTCCCCGGCGCGGGGTGAGGTTCAGCCCGTGCCAGGCTGCAGAGGAGGGTTAACGCCCGCGGGGAACGCGCCGAGCCTCCTCCGCGCCTCCCCAGCCCTTAACCCCTGCTCGCCTGCGAGAGCCCGGGACGGGGCGGGCAGCGTCCGCAGGGGGCCGGGGCTCTCCGGGACAAGCCCCCCGGCCCGGCGCCGCAGCACGGGGGTCCGTCCCCGGGTTTGGGCCATGCGGGCCCCCCCGCTGCACTGCTGGCTCTGCGGGTCGCCCGGGCCGGCTGAGTCACCCGCGGGCCCCCGCGGCGGGCGGCGTGCTGGAGCGGCCGGGTGGGCGCCGGCGGGAGCTCCGGGGGTCCCGGGGCCGCTGCAGCCCCGTCGCCTGTTGCCAGCGGGAGCCAGGAGCCGAGGATGCGGCAGTGAGCGGCGGCGGGAGGAGGAGGAGGAGGATGCAGCGAGGCAGGGAGCTGCCGAGCGGCTCCGGCAGGGAGTAACCCGCCGGCAGGGGCCCGCGGGCAGAGGTAGGTGTGAAGGCTGGGGCCACCCCGGGGTGCAAAATCCTCCCTGGGGGCACGCAGGAGAGAGGGAGCGTGTTCGGCCCCGAGGTCCTGGCGGGGCTGACGCTGCACAAACTCGGTCCCCAGGGCTCCCCCCTGCCCGCGGTACCCCGGGCAGCGAGCGGTGCCCTGCGGCGATGCCGTGACACTGGGTGCCGGGGCGAGGATGAGGATGGGCGCCAGCGGCTCCGGAATGGCCCGCGCCCACACAAAGCCACATTCCGGAGCCGGGCAGGGGCTGGTGGCCGCGAGGGTCCCCCGGGTCTCCCCGCGCCCCAGCACAGCTTGGGGGTCCCTGCATCCCCCCCAGCACCGCTCGCCCTGCGGTGCCTTCCTCACTCCCCGCAGTCTCCGTCCTGCCACCGGCAGTGTCCCCTCGGCTCCGACGGCCCGGGACCCCACAGGGATGACGGCGCCTGGTGCAGGGACTGACGCCACAGAGGCCTGACACTGCCTGGGAGCCATGGTGAGGGGGTCCCGCACGGCCAGGGGGGTCCCTGCCAGGGGCTCTGCAGCAGCTCCAACCCCCTCTCGGGGCTGCTCTCGCCCGCAGGCAGCAGCAGCCGAGCCGGAGGGCCGCCCCCAGGCCCGGAGGCGCTGGCTCTTCTGGAGGGGCCACCGGCAGTGGAAGCTCCTGGGTGTCTTCGAGATCGACCCCGAGCACGAGTTCTACGGGCTGACGTGCCGGCTGCGTGCGGGGCTGGGCGCCGCCACCCAGGCGGCCATCGACCACCCGCCCGCGGTGAGCAGGGGGCCGCGAGCCGCCCCGCGGGGAAACCGAGGCACCGAGGCGGGCGGGAGGGCGAGGGGATGCCCACCGTGACGCCGCGGGGCCCGGCCGGGCGCTCACCCCCCCGCCTCCCCGCCAGGACCCCCCCAGCGAGGGCGACTGCGCCACGGTGCTCAAGCAGCCCCACGAGGTAGGAGCCGCCGGGGCGGGGGGAAAGGGCGGCCCTGGGGGCCCGCGTGGCTCAGGCGCCCCGCCGGTGCCGCCGCAGGGCTTCGAGCTGCGCACGTACGCGGCACCGGCCTTTGCCCGCCTGCGGCGCTCGCTGGGGCTGGCCGAGGAGGAGTACCAGGCGTCGCTGTGCTCCCGCGGGCCCTACCTCCAGTTCATCAGCAACTCCAAGAGCTCGGCCGACTTCTTCCTGACGTGAGCCCCCGCCGGGACCCCCCCCGCCCCCCGCAGCGCCCAGCTCCCGGAGCCGTCCCAAGGGCTGGGGCGGTGGAAAGCGGCAGCCGCGGGCGATGGCTGCAGAGAGCAGAGCCGGGTGGCAGCCTGCCAGGGCGCAGGGCGGTGTGGCACCCAGTGCAGCGCGGGGGCCCACCGGTGCACACCAGCACCCATCTGTGGGTGCCCGTGCCCGTCCCTGCGCAGCCGTGCACACCAGCACCCACCTATAGATAGATACCTATGCACATCCCTATACACCCATGCACACCCATGCGCACATGCACGCCAATGCCCACCTATAGGTGCCCATGCACACCCATGCCCGTATGCACACCCTTGCACACCCATGCCCACATGCCCACCAGCACCCATGCCCTAGCCCCAGCGGGAAGCTGTGCCCCGCTGCTTTCCTGCCCAAGCCCCGGCAGCAAAGCGGGTGCTGGGGCTGCTGCACAGGGGGGTTTCAGGACTCCTTGCCCTCCGCCTGCCCCCAAGCGCCCTCGGCCTCCTCTCGCCCCAGGCACGACAAACGCTTCTTCCTCAAGACGCAGAGCAAGCGGGAGATCCGGTTCCTCCTGTCCAACCTGCCCCGGTACCTGCGGCACCTTGAGAGATATCCCCACTCGCTCCTGGTCCGCTTCCTGGGTGAGAGGGGCAGGGGCTCAGCGCTGGGTGTGACGGGCGAGTGCTGCTGAGCCCCTGCCCAGCCCCTCACCACGTCCTGCCTCCCTGCCAGGGGTTCACAGCATCATCCTGCCCCGACGGAGGAAGGTAGGTGCCGCCGGCCGGCGCCTTGCGGCCCCAGTGCTGCCTGCGCCCGCCTCACGCCCGCCCTCGCCCCTCTCTGCCAGAAATACTTCATCATCATGCAGAGCGTCTTCTACCCCGATGAGAGGATCCTGGAACGGTGAGGCCTGTCCCGGGCGCCCCGTGTCCGTCTGTCCTGGGGCAACCGGTGTCCATCTGTCCTCGTGTGCCCCGTGTCCACCTGGCCGGTGGTGCCTGTTACCCATCTGTCCTGGTGTGCCTGCGTCTGCCTGCCCCAGAGTGTCCCATGTCCATCCGTCCTGCTGTTCCTGGTGTCCATCCGTCCCATGGTGCCCAGTGTCCATCTGCCCCGGTGTGCCCGCGTCTGCCTGCCCCAGGGTGCCCCATGTCCATCTATCCCAGTGTGTCCAGTGTCCATCTGTCCCAGTGTGCCCAGTGCCTGTCTGTCCCAGGACACCCAGTGTCCATCTGTCCTTGGTGCCCAGTGCTCGTGTGTTCTGGGGTAGCTCACGTCCACCTGTCCTTGCTGCCCAATGTCCATGCGCCCTCGGTGCCTGGTGTCCGCCTGCCCGGGGCCAGCCCATCCCTGCTCCGTGGGGCACCAGGGTGGGGGCCGGGGCGGCCTGTGGGGGGGCGGCGGGGGGCGGTCCAAGCCGCCGGCCCGCGCGCAGGTACGACATCAAGGGCTGCCGGGTGAACCGCTGGGCCGAGCCGGCCCCCGAGGGCAGCCCGGCCATCGTCGTGCTGAAGGACTGCAACTTCGAGGGGAAAACCATCGCCCTGGGTAAGGCGGGCGGGGGCGCGCGGGGCCCCTAGGGCACGGGGCGGGCGGCGGGCGCTGAGGGTGCCCCACGCGCCCACAGGCGCCCAGCGGCCCTGGCTGCTGCGGCAGCTGGAGCTGGACAGCCGCTTCCTGGAGGAGCTGCGGGTGCTCGACTACAGCCTGCTGCTGGCCCTGCAGCCGCTGCACGCCGACGAGCGGCAGCCGCCCGCCCTCGCCCTCGCCAGCCTCGTCGGCCGCGCCGCCCGGTAGGTGCCGGGCGCTGGGCGCGGGGCCGCCGGCCGCCCCGGCCCGCCGCTGAGCTCGCCCCGGCCCCGCGCAGGTCCATGGAGCAGGGCGCCCCGGGCGGGATGGATGCGGCGGGGGAGCCGGGGGCCCGCGCGGCCGCCCAGCACCGGCGCCTGCTGCCCGCCGCCAGCAACCCGCTGCACGTGCTGGACGGGCCGCAGCTCCGCTACTTCGTGGGCGTCATCGACCTCTTCACCGTCTACGGCTGCCGCAAGCGGCTCGAGCACCTCTGGAAGAGCGTCCGCTACCGCGGCCAGGCCTTCTCCACCGTCTGCCCCGCCGAGTACGCCCGGCGCCTCTGCCGCTGGGCGGAGACGCACACGCTGTGACCGTGCCACCGCCGAGCCCTGCGGGTCGGAAACCGCGGCGCTCGCTCCCAAGAGCCGTGCGGGCCGGGATGGGGGCTGCCGCCACTCCAACATGCTGCTCCGGCATGCACCGAGCGGGCCGGGTCTCGGCAGCGGCAGGACTGCTCCCCAGGGCCGCCCGCGGGGATGTCCCGGGCTGCCGGCAGGCAGGGCACCTCGCAGCTGGGAGCCGAGCGGGGATCCAGTTCCCACCAGGAAATGCCACGTTCGAGGCGGCAGCATCCGGCCCGCCTCAAAATAACGCTCTGCCCGAGCCGCCCGCGGGCGCCACGGGCGAAGGTCGCGCTGCCAGCCGTGGCTGGAGGCCGGCACCCTCCGCTCTCCCTCCACGGGCGTCTCGCCGCTCCCCGGTCCCCCGCGGCGCCCCGGGGGCACGACGCACCACGGCTGGCTGTGAGTGACCACCCGGATTAAAAAGGATGGGCCGCGGCGGCGGCGCGGGAGCAGCTGCTCATTTCCCCCGCGGGCGCGCGGGGAGCCGGCCGCCGCTGGGCACAGGGTGGGGACCCGTTTCGGGGTGGTTTCCAGTATTTCTTTGGCAATGGCTAGGGAAAATGTTTAACGCCCTGCCAGCCCCGGGGAGGAGGCCGGCTCGCTCGGGGACGGTGCTCGCGGGCGCTCTGCCGTTCGGCCCTGCCGGGACAGGGCGGCGGGTGCGGGGAGCGGGGTGCCGAAAGGCCGCCCTGTGCCGCCCTGCTCCGGAGCCGGATGGGTTCCCGGGCTGCTCGGGGCAAAGTGGCGCCAGGAGGTGAGGAAGGGGCACGGAGGGGCTGTGGCAGGACGTCCCGGGCTGAGGAAGCCAGAGCGGCAGGGGAGGGTGCCGTCAGGTTGGGGGGGAGCAATGGGAGCTGCTGCTGACGGGGGCGCGGGGAACTGCTGCGGGGTCGGGCTGGGGTGCCGGTACCAGGCACACGGGATGGGTGCAGGATCGGTCCAGGATGCTGGTACCAGGCACACGGGCCAGGCACAGGGTTGGTCTGGGGTGCTGGTACCAGGCAGATGGGCCGGGTGTAGGATTAGTCCGGGGGTGCCGGAGCCGGGCAAACAGGCCAGGTGCGGAGTCACTCCGGGGTGCCGGTACCAGGCACACGGGCCGGGTGTGGGGTTGGTCTGGGGGTACCGGTAACCGGGCACATGGGCTGGGTGCAGGATCAGTCCGGGGATGCCGGTACCAGGCACACGGGATGGGTGCAGGGTCGGTCCGTGGTTCCGGTGCCGGGCTCACGGGCCGGGTGCGGGATCGGTCCGGGGGTGCCGGTACCGGAGCACACGGGCCGGGTGCAGGACCGGTCCGGGGTGCTGGTCCCGGGGCGCGGCCCGGGGGCGGGGGGTCCCGCGGCCCCGTCCCGGGGCACGTGGCCGGGCGGGGGCGGCCCCGGCTCCGCCCCGCTCCGCCCCGGCGCGGCGCAGCCCGGCGCGGCCCCGGCCGCGATGCGGGGCCCGGCGGCCGCGGGGCCCGGGCGGCGGCGCCTCCGCGCTCGCCGCTGCCGCGGGGGCTCCCGGCGCGGTAGGTGGCACCGGGGCCGCCGCTCCGCGGGGCGCTGCCCCCCCGCTGCGGGCCGGCCCGGGGAGGGGGCTGCGCGGGGGTCCCGGGGGGGGGGTCCCCGGGGGGTGTCCCGCGCAAGGGGGGGTCCCGGGCAGGGAGGGGCCCCGGGGGAGGTCCCGAGCAAGGGGGGACCCCGGGGGGGGGGGGTTCCGAGCAAGCGGGGGTCCCGGGCAGGTGGGTCCCGGGCACGGGGGAGCCCCAGCTGGGGGGGTCTCGATCAAGGGGGCATCCCGGGCACGGGGGGGTCCCGGGCAGCGGGGTCCCAGGCACGGGGGAGCCCCAGTTGGGGGGTCCCGAGCACGGGGGGGATCCCGGTTGGGGGGCAGCCCCGGTCACAGGGGGGGCAGCGGGGGGGCAGCCAGGGCCGGTTCCCCCAGGGGGGTGTTCCCTGCTGACCCCGCTGCGTGCACAGCCTGCGCGCCCCGGCGCTCCGGATAGCCCTGCGGCCCCGAGGATGAGGACGCTGGTGAGTACCCCCACCGGCGCCCAGGGCGGGCCGGGGAGGCGAGGGGCCAGCCGGGCCCCCCCGGCCACCTCTGCCCCCGCCGCTCTGCCCGCAGGCGCAGGTCTTCCTCGCCCTGCTCTCGCTGGCTGCCGCCTCCACGGTCTACGTGCTGCTCTGCTCCCGCACCCGCCCGGCGCTCTGCTGCCAGCCCCCCGTGTGGCCCGGCAGCCCCCGGCACGCGGCGCCCCGCGCCCTCCGCCTCCACGGCTACAGCCGCGTCCCCGACGGCGAGGTGCGTGGGGCAGGGCGGCGCGTTCCCCACCACCACCGCCACCCCGTGCCTCAGTTTCCCCTCCTTACCGGAGGGTAGGGGGGGCGGGAGGCGGCGCCGAGCCCCGGCCCACGGCCCCTCTGCCCGCAGCCGCTGGCCAGAGCGCCGTGCCGCCGCTGCGCCCTCGTCTCCAGCTCGGGGCAGATGCTGGGCTCGCGCCTGGGCCGGGCCATCGACGGCGAGGAGTGCGTGCTGCGCATGAACCACGCGCCCACCGGCGGCTACGAGGAGGACGTGGGGTCCCGCAGCACCGTCCGCATGGTGTCGCACACCAGCGTCCCGCTGCTGCTCCGGGACCAGCCCTACTTCTTCGAGCGGTCCCGGGAGACCGTCTACGTCATCTGGGGGCCCACGAAGAAGATGAGCCGGGAGAAGGTGGGCCCGACCTACCAGGCGCTGCTGAAGGTGGTGGAGAAGTATCCCAGCCTGCAGATCTACACGCTCACCGAGCAGAAGATGGCCTACTGCGACGACCTCTTCCAGAACGAGACCGGCAAGAACAGGTACACGGCGTCCTGCTCCTCCACCCTGGACCGGGAAAACGCGCTGAAAACGCGCTGAAACGGAGGTTGGGGCCGTCCGGCTCCACCAAAGCTGGTGGCGCTGGTCCATCACGGCGGTCCCGGGCTGCCCCGCGGGCCTTGGGAGACGCCTCCAGCGCCGTCTCGGTGCTCTGCAGGATGAAATCCGGGTCCTTCCTGAGCACGGGCTGGTTCACCATGATCCTGGCCATGGAGCTGTGCGAGCAGGTCTTGGTCTTCGGCATGGTCAACGATAATTACTGCAGGTGCGGCGGGGAGGCAGGGCCGCGCGGGGCCGGTGCCGTGGGACGGGATGGGTCGGGACGGGTCGGGTCGGGTCGGAGGGCCCTGCTGAGCTCCACGCCGTGCCCGGCAGGGAGAAGAACCACTCCAGCGTGCCTTACCACTACTTCGAGAAGGGCCGCCTGGACGAGTGCAAGACCTACCTGGCGCACGAGCGAGCGCCCCGCGCCGGGCACCGCTTCATCACCGAGAAAGCCGTCTTCTCCCGCTGGGCCAAGAAAAGGAACATCATCTTCACCCACCCCTCCTGGGCGGGCGGCTAGGGGCCCTGTCTGCACCTCGGCGCTGTTTGGCCGGGCTCTGGACCAGCGTGGCGAGCAGCAGGGCCCGTCACCGCAGCCTTCTGCCTGCGCTCGTCCTCCTAAGATGTTATCTTGGCTCTGCCACGTTTTCAAGCCTTTTTCCCTCCCCTGGAGCGGGGATTTTTGGTCGCGGCCTCCGCGGGGCTGGTTCGGGTGGGCTGGGAGCGGCGGAGGCCCCGAGCATCTCCCCCCGGCCAGGCAGGCCAGCGCCCAAGGCCATCGCGAAGGCTCCCCCCACCAATGCCAGCATGGATGTTTAATACGGCGTTAAACATTTATGCTGTTCGGTCCCAGCGGGATGCGGGGCGGGAAAGGTCGGCGTCCTCCTGGGGCGCAAACCGGTGCCTCTTGCCAGGATGAAATTTCAGCGCGGTCCGTGCCCGGAGCCGCCGCAGGGGATGAGCAGGGCGCTGCCCGCAGCAGGCGGCATTGCCCCGTCTCGGCCCGTCTTTCGGCCCATCCTGGCACCGCGCAGCCGGGAGCGGGACCCACGGTGCAGGGAGGCCCCGCGTGCCCCGCGGGCCAGGCGCGTGCCCGGCGGCTCCCCGTTGCCTTTGTCACAAGTGCCCTTGGATTCAGACCAAAGCAGACGTGCCCATTAAAAGCATTTTTGCAATTTTGCAGTATTATTGCAAACTCCGCGCCGGGCGTGTTTGTGCAAAGGGGGCGTCCGAAAGCCCGCGGGGAGCTCGGCGCCGAGCTGGGGCGAGCGGCAGCCCGGCCTCCCCGCTGCTGCGATGCCGACCCGGGTTTTCCCGTCGGTGGAAGCAGCCGGGCGCAGGCCGGGGCCGCCGCTCGGGACCGCAGGGCCGCGCAACACGGGGCCGGGCCGCGGCGGCGCTGCGCGGGCGCGGCGGGGCCCCGAGCGGGCGGTGCCGCGGGCGGCGCTAGGACCCCCCGCAGCCCCGCGGCGGCCGGGCCGGCAGCGCAGTGCGGGGCGGCGCGGAGCGGCCGCGGTGAGAGCGCGCGGGGCGGCGGGGCCGGGCCGGGGCCGGGGCCGGGGCCGGGGCCGGGGCCGGGGCGCCGCGGAGGGGCCGCGCGGCCCTGCGCTCCCCGCTGCGCGGGCGCGGCCTGGTGCGGCCTGCCCGGCTTTGCCGAGCGGGAGGCCGCGGGGGGCTGCGGGGGGGTTTGCAGCCGGGGTGCAGGTGGGGTTGCAGCGCGGGGGGCTCCGGGGGGGATTGTGCCCGGGGTGCAGGGGGGGTTGCGTCCCGGGGTGGGGGAGGATTCGCCCGGTGCGCAGGGGGTTTGCATCCTGGGGGCTCCGGGGAGGACTGCACCCCGGGGCGCAGGGGGGGTTGCATGCCAGGGGTGGGAGAGGATTGCGCCCAGGGTGCGGGGGGGGGGGGGGTTGCATCCCGGGGGTGGGGGAGGATTGCGCCCAGGGTACAGGGGGGTTTGCACCGCGGGGGTGGGAGAGGGTTGCACCTGGGGTGCAGGGGGGGTTGCACCGCGGGGCTCCGGGGAGGATTGCACCTGGGGTGCAGGGGGGGTTGCGTCACGGGGCTGCGGGGGAGGGTTTCCGCTTCCCAGGAGGCAGGAGGATTTGCATGCTGGGGTAGGAAAGCATTTGCATGTAGGGGAGACTTTGCACGGAGGGGGAGCCGCACCAGGCGCTGGCTCGGTTTGGATTTGCATGCCAGGGCCTGGGGGAGGATTGCAGCGGCGGGTGCAGGAGGGCTCACGTGCTGCGAGGCCGCGGGAGGGTTTGCGCTTCAGAGGGTGCAGGAGGTTTTGCATCCGGTGGTGGGATTTGCACATAGGGTGCAGGTGGGTTTGCCTGTCCCGGTTTGCCAAGCAGGGAGCGTTGCTGGGAGCGCAGGCGGTCAGCAGGCCGGGGGGAGCTGGCGGCATTGCACGGGGCGGGGGGGCCTTGCAGCGGGGGGGGCCCAGCGTGGATCAGCCCTCCCGGCCTGGCAGGGGCCCGGCGGAGCAGCGATGTGACCCTCAGGGAGCCGCGATGGCCGTGCCACTCGCAGGAAGGGCCTGGGACCACCCCGCAGCCCCCGCGCCGCACGAGGAGGAGCAGGAGGAGATGGTCCCCCCCGCGCCACGCGCCACTCGCTGCAGATGAGACCCCTCGCCCAGGTAGGGCCCACGGGGTCCCCCCCACACCGGGGTACGGCCTCGTGCAGGACCCTGCCTCCCGGCGGGCGCCTGTCCACAGGAGTATTGGGGCGGTGAGGGGAGAAGAGGTTTCCTGGTGGTTCCTGGGTGGCTCTGAGCCCACGTGTGAGCTGAGCTGGGCAGGTCTCAGCTATGCCCGTGGCTGGACGCCGGGATGCAGCCGGTGGGCAGCTGCGTCGCACACCCTCTCCCGGATCCATCTTGCCCATCAGCGTCTCCCGCCGTTTGTTTTAATGGGATTTTGCTCCGCGAGCCCAATCGACTTAGGGAGGGGGGGCAGAGGCGATCGCGGTGTCTCCCGGCACGTTCGCGCCTGGATTGGGTGTTTGTTTGAGTGGCTTTCGCTCACGCCGGCAATGGGATAAGCCGTCCCTGGAGCTCAGCCCGGCTCCAGGATCTCCCCGCACCGGCCGGCCTCGGTCGCCTTGCCCCCGCCAATGCCGCAGGCTTGACCTCCCTCCCCTCCCTGCGAAACCGGGGCCCCCGGCCCCTCGCAGCCCCGCCGCGGCCCCGGGAACCCCAGCGAAGGCCGCACTCTCATGTGACCCTCGATTTCGTAAGCCGCTCTGCCAGGGAGCTAATCCAATTTTGCAGCCAGCGCAGGCTTTCCCGGCAAGCCGGTGCCCGGGGAGCCAAGTGGGTGATGCTGGCGGCAAGGGCCGGTGATTTGGGGGAGGCGAGGACGGCGCGTGGGAAGGGGCGCGCGGAGTGACCCCGTGCCGCCGTCCGCCGCAGGTGCTCGCGCTCCGCCGGCCGCCGCTCCGCACTGAGGTCGGCAGAGAGACATGAGCAGCAGCACGGTGAGTCCCCGGCTGGCAGCGCGGCCGAGGCGCCGGGCTCGCGCGGGCGCCGCTTCGGCTCTCAAGAGCGAGCTCTCCCTCCGCGCCCGCAGGGCCAGCGCGCTGCCGTCTTCGTGGTCCTCTTTGCCCTCATCATGTTGCTGATCATCTACAGCTCCAGCAGCGGGAACGAGGTCTTCCGCTACGGCGCGCTGCGGGGCAAAGCCCGCCGCCCCCCCAACCTCAAGAAATGGGGGGTGAGAAGCGGGTACCTGCCCGTCTGCGGCAACAAGGTGCGAGGTGGGGCCGGGCTGGGGGGCTCGGCCGCGGCGGAGGGCGCCGAGCGGCGTCGGGGCTCGCCGCGGGCTGGGGGTTTGCTGCCCTCCGCCGATGGCCAGCTGAACTGTCCCACGGCCACGTGTCCCCTCCGCTGCTGCTCTGAGAGCAGGGTCTGTCCCGCTGGTGCCCGGCCGGGACAGCAGATCTGCAGGGGAAGCATCCGTCCCGTCTGCCCCAGCTCCAGCCCTCCCCGTCCCACGGCAGCGGTGGCCCGGGCACAGCCTGGCCTTGGGGACAGCAAATTCAAGTGTTTGGTCCCCATCCTGGGACACAGTGGCCCTCGGTCGCGCCCAAGGATGCTTTGGATCAGGAGACTCCTGCGACGCTGGGGAAGGGTGGTGACAACTCCCGGGCTCACAGCACTCGTCCTCCCCAGACCCTGACTTCCCACTGCCACCAGTGCGTCATTGTCACCAGCTCCAGCCACCTCCTGGGCACCCGCCTGGGCTCGGAGATCGACCAGGCCGAGTGCACCATCCGCATGAACGACGCCCCCACCACCGGCTACGAGGCGGACGTGGGCAACAAGACCAGCTTCCGCGTGGTGGCTCACTCCAGCGTCTACCGGGTGCTGAAGAGGCCGCAGGAGTTCGTCAACAAGACCCCGGAGACCATCTTCATCTTCTGGGGGCCGCCCGCCAAGATGCAGAAGAGCCTGCTGAAGATCATCCAGCGCGTGGGCATGTCCTTCCCCAACATGATGGCCTACGTCGTCTCCCCGGGGCGCATGAAGCAGTTCGATGACTTGTTCCGGGGAGAGACGGGGAAGGACAGGTACCTCGGGGCGGCTGCGCACCTCGCCGCGGTGGAGCCAGCTCCGCGAGGGTGGCAGGCCACGCGCTGGCCGTAGCCGGCCTGGGGGTCCCGGGGCGGGCGAGGGACCCCGGGGGGGTCGTCCGTAATAACGTAGCTCCTTCCGCTGCTTGCTCTCTGCGCTGGGCCCCAGGGAGAAGTCGCGCTCGTGGCTCAGCACCGGCTGGTTCACCATGGTGATCGCGGTGGAGCTGTGCGACAACGTCCACGTTTACGGCATGGTGCCGCCCGACTACTGCAGGTAAGGCCGGCGCGGCGGCGGCGGGGGCGGCGGCGGGGGGCAGCGCGGGCGGCGCCGGGCTCACGCGGCGCTCCGTGCCCCCCGCAGCGGGCGGCCCCAGCCGCGGCGCGCCGCCTACCACTACTACGAGCCCAAGGGCCCCGACGAGTGCACCACCTACATCCACAACGAGCGGAGCCGCAAGGGCAACCACCACCGCTTCCTCACGGAGAAGCGGGTCTTCGCCAGCTGGGCTGGGCTCTACAACATCACCTTCTCGCACCCGGCCTGGCCCTAGGGCCACGGGAGCCCCCGCGGACCCCCGGCCGCCCTGGCCGCTGCCTCCTGGATTTTTAACCGTTTTGGGGTTTTTTTTTTTGGCTGCTCGGGTGGCCTCGGGGCGTCCCCGGCGAGACCCCACCTCGCAGCCCCCTCGCTCGCTGCCGGCCCCCGCGGGGGACACACTGCCAGCATCTTTTTTAGCCAAACGATGGAAGTTTCGATTGTTTCGATTGGAAGTTTTTTCCCCCTTTCTGCCCGCTGGCCCTGGTGTTTGTATTGCTTTTTTCCTAAGAAACGCTCGACTTGCCGTGTTAATAGGTGAAGCGCGGCGGGGGGGGCTGCGGGGAGGAGGTGCCCCAGCCCCGGGGAAGGCGCCCCGGCCCTTCGGAGACTTTTTCTATCCATTTCTCAGCAGCGGAGAGGTGGATTTAGGGAAAAACACGGCGTCCCACGCACGGGAGCCCCGGGGCGCTGGGGGCTGCTTGTGAGGGCCAGAGCCGGCGGCGTGCCCCCCCCCGCCGGGCCAGCGGGGCCTTTTGTAACGGTTTGTATGGAATAAATCCTGCTGCGGTCCGTTGCCTTGGGCCGTGCTTCCGGGCTGGGTTTTTGGGCTGGGGGGGCAGAGGGACCTGGGGGGGGACAGTCGATGCCGGCCGGGCTCCCTAAACACGAGCGATAGGCACTAGTAACTTTGCGGCGCAGTGCGGCTGTGGCCGCCCCAGCTCGTGTCACCCACCGGCCCCATAGGTGCTTCCCCTGCATCTCACCACGGCCAGGGAGGAGGAGGAGGAGGAGGAGGAAGGGCAGGTAAGGCCACAGCACGAGTGCCAGGGTTTGCAGGGCAGGGGGAATGGGAGCTGGGGGAGAAGGGGGGCAGCCCGGGGGCCCTGCGATGGGGATGGAGGGTGCCAGGACCCCCAGGAAGGGGGGACATCGGGGTCCCCGGAGGTACATGGGTGTCTTACAGACCCCCAAAGGAGCACGTTGGGGCCCATCCATGGAGAACGGGCGATTTTGCCCGTTCGGGGGGAAATGATACTCGTTGGAGGGCTGCGTTGGGGGGGGCTCGGCGGGGGGCAAGGCAAAAGGCAGCGGGGCTGTGAGGCGGCGGGGGGCAGCGGTTGAGCCCCCCGGGCTCGCCAGGCCGCAGCGGGCGGCCGGCTCCGTCCCCGCGCTGCTCTCCTTCCCCTCCCGCCCGCCTCGCCGCAGTCATTGCCATGCAGCGCACATCCCGGTGTCACCGCTGCCCGCTCGGCGGCTGCGAGAAATCCCCCTCCCGGCATGCACCGCGCCGCCGGCGTTATATATATATAGCGGTAAAAATAGCCGGGCGGGACATGCAGCAGAGGCGGCCGCGGCGAGCCCGACCCGCCGCTCGCTGACCCCCGCGCCGCCCCACGCCAGCCCAGCAGCCGGAGGTCAGTGGCCAGGCCGTGCCGCGCGGGCCCGGCGTGGCGAGGGGGGGCCGCCGCGAGCCCCGGGGCCTGCACTGCCCTCCCCGCGCAGCCCCAGCATCCCGCTCCTCCTTCTCCTCCTCCTCCTCCTCCTCCTCCTCCTTCTCGGGGGCTGGGGGCCGTGGGGCAGGGCCCCCCCGCGCTGCTGCCGGCCCCGCTGCGGCTGCCCCCTGCGTGGCAGCGCGTTGCTCCCTCGCATCAAGTGTTTTCGGCGGCGGTGCCGTCTCCGCATCCCCCCCCCGGCGGGGGTTTGGGATTGCCGGCCTGGCCTGGGGCACCCATGACCTTGGGGAGGGCGTTGGAGCATCCGTGACTCAGTTTCCCCACGCGCGGAGGGGCCCCCGCCCTCCTCCCCGCAGGCCCCGGCCCCACGGCACGGAGTGGGGAGCACCGGGTCCTCGACCCGAACTGCGGCGTGGGGGGGTGGTGGGGGTCCCTGTGCATGGATACGTGGGGGGTCCCCATGCCCGGTGGCCGGCGCGGTGCCCCCTTAGTGTGGGGCACGAGCAGGGGGGCACAGCGGGGCTGCTGCCGCCTCGGGGGCCGGCGCACGTGGGGACGTGACCCGGCCAAGATTTACGCCCCGCCAAACTTAGCCGCCTGCCCTTTGCAGCGGTAAGGCGACCCGCGCGGCGGTGCCGGAGCCGGGCCGGGCCGTGCCGTGCCATGGAGCCACGCCGTGGGACCCACGCCATGGGGCGCCGCGCGGGCCGGTCGGGCTGGTTTGGGAGGCCGGGCGACGCGGGGTGGCTGCCGCAGGGCTGGGCATGGGGACAGCGGCCAAAGCGCCTCCGAGGAGCTGGGGTGCCGGGGAGGCGGCACACGGGACGGGCCCCGGCAGAGCCGGTCCTGGGAAGGCCTCGCCGTGCAGGGGAGGACGGCGTCGCGCCGAGCCGGGGTGCAGGTCCGGCCGGGGCGGGCGAGAGACGCCCGCGGGTGGCATCCTGCTGCGCCCGTCCCCCGGGCCCGGCGTGCGCCGGCGCGCAAGCGGAGGCAGCGCCGTCGTCCCAGCGACACGGCCCCGGGGAGCCGCTCACTCCGCTCCCTTCCCTCGCAGCCTGCAGCTCTGCACCACCCCGACCGCGGCAGCATGTCAACAGGTGAGCGGGGCCCGCGCTGCTGGCTGTCCCCCGCGTCCCTCCAGCCCCCCACGCGCCCCACGTCCCCGGCCGGCCGCTTGGCTCCTGACCAGCCCCAGGGATCGCCGGCTGCCGGAGGAGCTGAAATTTCAGAAGGCTGTAACGAGGAGACGGGGAGAGCAGCACCAAGGCGCCTCCGCCTTATTTTTAGCTCTCCTCCCTCAGCCTTGCTGCAGCCAGGCATTGCCCCCGTGCCGCGGCCCGCCGGAGCCTGCCAGGTGGGAAAGCGTTGCTCCAGTGCTGGGACACTCCAGCGCTGGGATGCTCCTGCACTGGGATGCTCCAGCGCTGGGACACTCTGGTATGGGGATGCTCCAGCGCTGGGATGCTCGGGCACTGGGATGCTCCAGCGCTGGGACACTCTGGTGCAGGGATGCTCCGGCGCTGGGATGCTCCAGCGCTGGGATGCTCCGGCGCTGGGATGCTCCAGCGCTGGGATGCTCCAGCGCTGGGATGCTCCTGCACTGGGATGCTCCGGCGCTGGGATGCTCCGGCGCTGGGACACTCTGGTGCAGGGATGCTCCAGCCCTGAGATGCTCCAGCCCTGAGATGCTCCAGCCCTGAGATGCTCCTGCACTGGGATGCTCGGGCACTGGGATGCTCCGGCGCTGGGATGCTCCTATACTGGGATGCTCCTGCACTGGGATACTCTGGTGCTGAGATGCTCCAGCACTAGGATGCTCCAGTGCTGGGACACTCTGGTAAAGGGATGCTCTGGCACTGGGATGCTCCAGCGCTGGGATGCTCCGGTGCTGGGACACTCCGGTACAGGGATGCTCTGGCACTGGGATGCTCCAGCGCTGGGATGCTCTGGTGCTGGGACACTCTGGTACAGGGATGCTCCAGCGCTGGGATGCTCCAGCACTAGGATGCTCCAGCACTAGGATGCTCCGGCGCTGGGACACTCTGGTGCAGGGATGCTCCAGCCCTGAGATGCTCCTGCACTGGGATGCTCAGGCGCTGGGATGCTCTGGTGTGGGGATGCTTCAGCACTGGGATGCTTCAGCACTTGGATGCTTCGGCACTGGGATGCTCTGGCGGGGACATGGCTGTTAGTGCTGCCCATCCCCCATCTGCACGTTCACCCCTAGGCCCACAGACCAATTTTGGGGGACAATCAGGGCACCAGGGAGGCGCTCGAGGCAGCGTGCCAGCTCGCACCACGTCTTTGCCCAGCATGCCACCGTGCCGGGCGCCATGGCCCCAGGAAGCCCTGCCGGCCCCCAGCCCCGCAGCGCCCCTTGGTGCAAAGCCACCACCGGTGACCGTCACCGGGGCGCCGGCGGGATTCCACCTAGCACCGCCAAGCCGGCAGGGCCGCCGGGGGCCGGGGCGCCATGGGGACAGCGTGCTCCTGCCAGGGCGGCTCCACTGCTCAGGCTGGCCGAGGTGATGGGGCCAAGGCGGGCGCACAGCCTCTCCCCCCGACTCTCTCCCGCGGGGGCTTGGGGCTGGCCCCACCATGCTGGGGGGGGGGGGGCACCTGTGGGGGTCCTGGCTTCTGCTTGACTGAGTCCGTTTTTTCTATTTTCTTCCCCCCCAGAAAAACTCAAGCATCACAAAATCATCTTCGTGGTGGGTAAGTCGGCGGGCGACTGTGGAGCCCTGGCCTCCCGCTGCGGGGAGCTGGGGCCCGGGGGGGCAGCCCCCGCTTTGCAGGGGGTGCTCAAAAATTTGGGGCTGGCAGCAACCGCAGCCCCATGCGCTCCGGGGCGGCGACGGTGCCGCCGGCCCAGCTCCACCACGGGGTGGGGACGCCTTGGGTGCCGGTGCTGCGGGACCCCATCTCGCCAGGCACCGGCGGCTCCCTGGGGGTCTGCACTGCTTTTTCCAGCCTCCCCTGCCCCAGCTCTTTCTTTTCTGGGGTGTGAACGTGGCCCTGGTGTGACTTGCAGGCGGCCCCGGCTCGGGGAAGGGCACCCAGTGCGAGAAGATCGTGCAGAAGTATGGGTACACCCACCTCTCCACCGGAGACCTGCTGCGCGCCGAGGTCAGCTCCGGCTCCGAGCGGGGCAAGAAGCTGAAGGCCATCATGGAGAAAGGCGAGCTGGTGCCCCTGGTGAGCCTGCGCGGCAGAGGGACCCCCGGGACCCCCCCGAACCAGAGGGGAGGGCCCACAGGCACTGGCGGTGAGGACACCGATGGTGGGGACACCGGTGGTGCTGGTGATGGCCAACTTGTGGCCTGGGGATGCCTTGGTCCCTGTCGCCCCAGAGCCTTGGGTTAGCAGCAGGGGTTGGGGGTCCTGGGTGACAGGGTGGGGACACATCACCCCCCTGATGTCTTGTCCCCCCCCCGGCTCCCAGGACACGGTGCTGGACATGCTGCGGGACGCCATGGTGGCCAAAGCGGACGTGTCCAAGGGCTTCCTGATCGACGGCTACCCCCGCGAGGTGAAGCAGGGAGAGGAGTTCGAGAAGAAGGTGAGGGGCTGGGGATGGGCACCCGGGTGGCCCTGCTTGCGGGGACACCGCCGCGGACCCGCGCGGAGGGGGACATCCATCCCTGCTGCCCTCAGATCGCCCCCCCGACGCTGCTGCTCTACGTGGACGCGGGCAAGGAGACCATGGTCAAGCGGCTGCTGAAGCGGGGCGAGACCAGCGGGCGGGTGGACGACAACGAGGAGACCATCAAGAAGCGCCTGGAGACCTACTACAAGGCCACGGAGCCCGTCATCACCTTCTACAAGAGCAGGGGCATCGTCCGCCAGGTGAGCAGGGCCCGGGGCACCGCGGCGGGGATGGGGACCCTATCTCCTTCGGAGGTCCCTTGCCACCACGTGCTCAGCCCTCCCGGTGCCGGGACGTCCTTCGGGAGACGTCCGCGCCGCCCCGTTGCCTTAGACGCGCCCTAGCCGTCCGCGAGGCGAGCGTTGTCCCCGAAGCGATGTCCCCGCACCTGACCCCGCATGCCCCTCGTGCAGCTCAACGCCGAGGGCACCGTGGACGAGGTCTTCCAGCAGGTCTGCTCCCACCTGGACGCCCTGTAGCCGCCCGGCCGGCGGCCCCGCGCGCGCACGCACTCCGGCTCGGCGGCAGAGACAGCGGAAGTGGCTTTATCCTGTTTTCGTGGACGGAGCCACGCGGAGGAAATTTCAAGGACATTGTGTTTGGCTCTTTCCCGTCTCTCCCCAGTAAAGTTCACTTTAATGAGCCCAGACTTTATCTTTTTTCTTCTGCTGCAGGAAATGAGTTTTTCTTTCCAGAAATTTTTTTATCCCCCCCCCCTTCCCTCCGCACACCCCTTTCGCAGGCTGATTACGGGCAGGAAACGGGCTGTTTATGCCACCCGGTGGCATCGCGGCCGGGGGGAGCGGGATGCTGCACTCGGAGGAAGGGAGGGCGGCATCGCGGCCGAGCCCGGTGCTGCGGGGGGCCCGTGGATGCTTCCTCGCAGCCGGACCCTGCTCCCGCTGGCCCGCATCCCGTCGGCCGACAGCCCCCGCTCCGTCGCATCCCGCCGGCGGGAGCCGCTCGGGGCAACGGGGGCTCCGTGGGGGATGCGACCAGGGGAAAAAATAAATCCCAACCCTGCCGGGACGCGCTGTCCCCCACCCCAGCGGCGTTCGGCTGGATTCGGGCCCCGGCTCTCCCCGGCTTTGGCAGCAGGAGGAAGGCGCCGGGTGCCCCCAGCCCTGCCACCCTCGGCCCGTCACCCCGCGTCCCCTCGGGCCGGCTGTCCCCAGGAGATGGCAGTGCTCCATCACCGCGCACCAGCACTTGCTGGCTCCAGGATGGGGGACGCGTCCCAGGGGGCATCGCGGCGGCCCGGACAGGCCTTGCTACCTGCCTCTCTTGCCACCTGGGCTCCCGCTGCCGGCGTTGGCCTGGCTCCAGCCTGGCCCCCCCATCCCTCCCCGAGCACGTTTCCTTGCAAGGGGGCTCGCATCAGCAAGCGGCTCTGGAGGGGGCTCAAGCCTGGCTGCATCCGTCCCGCTCCCCCCCCCGAAACGGTCCCCGCGAGCCCAGCGCGGTCCCCTGCGGCGGCGCAGCCCCCGGCGCAGCTCCCCGCCGGCCGGCCCTCCCCGACCTCCCTCCCGGCAAGGCTCCAGGCCTCCGCCGAGCGGCATTTCCTCCCCGGCCTTGGCAGGCGCTCGGCTCCGCGGACCCTCCTCTAAAAGGGAGTTGATTTCCTGCCGCCGCAGGTCATCAGCCCGAGCGCGGCGCCGGGCTCGCACACTCGGTCCCCGCCGCCGCCACCGCCGCCACCGAGTCCCCCGGCCGCCGCCGAGGCTGGAGCCGGGAAGCCTCCCCGGCCTCCGCCTCCGCCTGCCCGGCCCCAGCGCGAGGCCGCGCGGCCCGCCGGGGACCCCCGCGGCCCGGCCCTCGCTTTTGGACCCGGGCTAAGGGCAGCGCCGGCCGCCCCAGCGGGCAGCATGGGCCTCCCGTCGCTGCTGCCGCTGCCGCTGCTGCTGCTGCTGTGCTGCGCGCCCGGCCGTGCCGGTGAGTGCTGCCGCGCCGGGGGAACGGGCGCTGGGGACCCCTGCGCTGGGGTGGGCTGGGGCCTCTTTTCCCTGTTTTTTTTTTTTTTTTTTTTCCCGGCTCCGGGTGCTCCCTGGCGCTGGCGAGCCCCGCGGGAAAGACCGCAATGGGATGGGATGGGATGGATGGACAGATGGGATGGACAGCGCCTGCCCCGCGGCCGAGGCACCCAGGGCGGGATGGCGCGGGCGGGCAGGGCCCCAGCGTTTTGGGGGTGGAAAGGCCGCTTTCGGAGCCCTTGGGGAAATCTGTGCTGCCAGAGCCAGGCCGCCGCGAGCCGGACTTTCACGGCGGAAACGGCATTGTGCAATGCCGGGAATAGGAGGGAGGGAGGCAGAAAGCGCCGAGCACGGCGCCCCGGCCTCGTCCCCACCCCAGGGCGGAAAGGTCCCCGGAGCGCCGGGGCGAACCGGGGCATGGAAACGCGCCGCGGTCCAAGGCACCCGGCCGGCGGCGAGCACGGGCCAGCGTGAGAAACGCCGTGGCGTGAGAAACGCCATGGTTGCGTGCAGCCGTGGGGCTGGGGGCTTTGCTGCTGGGCAAGAGCCGAAGCCACCGCGGTGCCCCCTGGTCCCACGGCCCCGGGTGCTGTGGGGACGCAGGGCAGAGGACGGGACGGTGCCACCCCTGCAGGCAGGCAGGGAGATGCGGGGATGCCGCGGGCGCTGGGGCCGGGAAGGGAGCAGCTGCCGGGGCCGGGGCTGGTGGGAGCGGTGTCCCCAGCTCCCCGGTGTCATGGCTCAGCAGTGTCCCCAGCTCAGTGACATCCCCTGCTCGGCAGTGTCCCCAGCTTGGCGGTGTCCCCGGCTCGGCAGTGTCCCCAGTGCGGTGGTCTCCCTCGCAGGGAGCCGGGTGCCGTGCTGGGGTCGAGTCCCGGCTGGGACATCCGTGCCGCCCAGCCCAGCACGCGGTCCCTGCTGGCTGCAAGCACCGGGAGCGGCTACATGTTAACCTGTAGCTGTGCCATACGGTGCCTACGTAGCTGTGCCATAGGGTCCCTATTCTATGTAGCTGTGCCATATGGACCCCATCCTACATAGCTGTGCCATACAGTCCCTACATAGCTGTGCCATAGGGTCCCTATTCTACCTAGCTGTACTGTGTGGACCCCATCCTACGTAGCTGTGCCATATGGACCCCATCCTACAGAGCTGTGCCATACAGTCCCTACATAACTGTGCCATACGGTCCCTATCCTACGTAGCTGTACTGTATGGACCCCATCCTACGTAGCTGTGCCGTATGGTCCCTACGTAGCTATGCCATACAGTCCCTATCCTACATAGATGTGCCATACAGTCCCTATCCTACGTAGCTGTGCCGTATGGACCCCATCCTACAGAGCTGTGCCATACAGTCCCTACATAGCTGTGCCATATGGTCCCCACCCTACGTAGCTGTGCCGTATGGACCCTGTCCTATGTAGCTGTGCCATACAGTCCCCATCCTATGTAGTTGTGCCGTAGGGTTCCTGTCCTACATAGCTGTGTCATACAGCCCCTGTCCTACATGGCTGTGCCATGCAGTCCCCATCCTACGTAACTGTACCATAGGGTCCCTGTCCTATGTAGCTGTGCAATACAGTCCCTGTCCTATGTAGATGAGCCATATGGTCCCTGTCCTATACAACTGTGTCATATGGACCCTGTCCTACGTAGCTGTGCCATACAGTCCCTGTCCTACATAGCTGGGTGACACAGTCCCTGTCCTAGATAGTTGTGCCATGCGGTCCCCACCCTACATAGCTGTGCCTACAGACCTCGTCCTGCGCAGCTGTGCCACACCATCTCTGTTGTATTTAGCTGTGTTATACAGTCCCTATCCTATGTAGCTGTGCTATACAGTCCCTATCCTATGTAGCTGTGCCGTACTGTCCCTGTCCTATGTGGCTGTGCCGTATGGTCCCCATGCTATGTAGCTGTGCCATACAGACCCTGTCCTA
The DNA here is from genome assembly GCF_036370855.1 of Dromaius novaehollandiae. NCBI lineage: Eukaryota > Metazoa > Chordata > Aves > Casuariiformes > Dromaiidae > Dromaius > Dromaius novaehollandiae. Next base: position 7,438,050 of record NC_088117.1, read on the forward strand.
CATAGCTGTGCCATATGGTCCCTGTCTTATGTGGCTATGCCATGAGGTCCTTGTCCTGTACAGCTGCACCATACAAGCCCCCTCCTAGTAGCTGTGCCATACAGTCTCTGTCCTAAGTAGCTGTGCCATACAGTCCCTGTCCTACATAGCTGCGCGATGCAATCCCTGTCCTATATAGTTTTGCCATGCAGTCCACACCCTACATAGCTGTGCCTACAGACCCCATCCTGCATAGCTGTGCCACACAGTCCCTATCCTACATAGCTGTGCTATATAGTCCCTATCCTACGTAGCTGTGCTATATAGTCCCTATCCTACGTAGCTGTGCCGTACTGTCCCTGTCCTATGTGGCTGTGCCATATGGTCCCCATGCTATGTAGCTGTGCCATACAGACTCTGTCCTGCGCAGCTGTGCCGCACCGTCTCTGTTGCATGTAGCTGTGCTATACAGTCACTATCCTACGTGGCTGTGCCGTACTGTCCCTGTCCTATGTGGCTGTGCCGTATGGTCCCCATGCTATGTAGCTGTGCCATACAGACCCTGTCCTACATAGCTGTGCCATATGGTCCCTGTCTTATGTGGCTATGCCATGAGGTCCTTGTCCTGTACAGCTGCACCATACAAGCCCCCCCCTAGTAGCTGTGCCATACAGTCTCTGTCCTAAGTAGCTGTGCCATACAGTCCCTGTCCTACATAGCTGTGCCATATGGTCCCTGTCTTATGTGGCTATGCCATGAGGTCCTTGTCCTGTACAGCTGCACCATACAAGCCCCCCCCTAGTAGCTGTGCCATACAGTCTCTGTCCTAAGTAGCTGTGCCATACAGACCCTGTCCTACATAGCTGTGCCATATGGTCCCTGTCTTATGTGGCTATGCCATGAGGTCCTTGTCCTGTACAGCTGCACCATACAAGCCCCCCCCTAGTAGCTGTGCCATACAGTCTCTGTCCTAAGTAGCTGTGCCACACAGTCCCTGTCCTACATAGCTGTGCCATATGGTCCCTGTCTTATGTGGCTATGCTATAAGGTACCTGTCTTGTATAGCTGCACCATACAGGCCCCAGCCTATGTAGCTGTGCCATACAGGCCCTGTCCTATATAGTTGTGCCATGCAGTCCCCACCCTACATAGCTGTGCCTACAGACCTTGTCCTGCGCAGCTGTGCCACACCGTCTCTGTTGTATGTAGCTGTGCTATACAGTCCCTATCCTACGTGGCTGTGCCGTACTGTCCCTGTCCTATGTGGCTGTGCCGTATGGTCCCCATGCTATGTAGCTGTACCATACAGGCCCTGTCCTACATAGCTGTACCGTATGGTCCCTTTCCTATGTGGCTATGCCATAAGGTCGCTGTCCTGTATAGCTGCACCATACAGGCCCCACCCTACGTAGCTGTGCCATACAGTCCCTGTCCTGTGTAACTGTGCCATACAGGCCCCTGTGCTATATGTAACGAAGCCATATGGGCTCTGTGCTGCACAGCTGTGCCATATGGGCCCCGCCGTACGTAGCCGTGCCATGCCACCCCTGCCCTACGTAGCTGTGCCATATGACCCCACGCTACATAGCTGTGCCATACGGTGCCCATCTTACATGACTGCGCTGTATGGTCCCCGCACTATGTAGCTGTGCCATACGGGCCACGTCCAGCCCGGCTCTTGCCCCACGGCGCGGGAACCCCGGCGGAGGGCTTCCCGGGAGCTAACTGGTGGAGTATTCCCCCCCCCCGTAGCGATGAGCTCCTCGCAGCAGAGTCTCACCGGGTGCAAACGCGGTCAGGGATCCCCGACGGCTGCGCTGGCTCTGCCGGAAGCCCTGGTGCCGGCTGGGCGCGTGCCGGTGACGGCACGTCTGCCGCCTTCAGGAGAGCCCCAATGTCACCGTGGTGCCAGACAGCGCCGGCTCCGGCACGGGGCGACAAACCCGCCCCCCCCGGTTTGCAGCGCTCGGCCCGTCCCTGCTCTGACACAGGCTGGGCTGAGGCCTGCCAGCTCATGTCACCAGTGCCCGGCGCCGCGGCGGCACGCCAGGCCCCGCTGGGAGCCGGCTGGTGCCGGGGCTGCGCTGCCCGGCCCGCAGAGCATCCTGCGCCGCCGGAGCCAGCCCGGGCGCCCGCCCCGGCGCGCCACCCCGGCCGCACAGCCGCCCGGCCCTGCGCCCCACGGGCATTGTTCTCCCTCCCCTTTGTTCGCTCGGGGGCTCTTTGATGTGGTGCAAAAAACAGGAATTCCCCCCCCCCCCCCAAGCCGGTCCCCGTCTCGCCAGCCCCGCATCCACGCGCCGGGGCGACGCGGCGGGACCTTCCCGGCTCCCCAGTCCCGTCTGGGCAGCACCGAGGGAGGGAAGGAGCCTGGAAAAATATAATGTGGATTTGCTTTCTTCCTTTTTTTTTTTTCCTCTCTCGAGTACAAAAATAAACGCGCCCTTATCTGATTGACCCCGGGGCGCAGGCTGGGCCCAGCTGAGCGCTGTTATCTGATATTACATAATGCTGGAGACGGGCTGCCTGCCCTGGGGACGGGGACGGCGGCGCTGGTGCCCGGGGCCCTGCCAGCAGCGCTGCCCCAGGCGGGCTGAGCCCGCACCCCGCCACAGGTGTGATGAGCTGCGCGTCCTCTGCACGGCTCGCACCGGGACTTGTCACCAGCCGGGGGGGCGGTGAAACACGGCGAGGGGCATCCGTCTTGGGGGGCACCGCGTGGGGCCCGGCGCCCACGGTGCTGCCCCGCTGGGGCCAGCGCGGAGGGGAAGAGGGACGCTGCCTGCGGCGCCCAGATAAGCGGCTGTTTATCTTCCTCCCGATGCTGCCGGCCTGCGGCCCGTCTCCGCCGAGCGGGAGGAAGCGCCGGACAATAGGTGGGCGAGCGGCAGCGGCAGCGGGGTGGCCTGCGCCGTGACCCGGCCGCCGAGGCCACGCTGCCACCGGGGATGCCGCAGCGGGGACGGGCGCACGGGGCTGCCCCGGCGCGGGAAAATCCCCGCTTTCCGTAAAGACCCTCCGGAAAGGGAAAAAGGCACCCGTTTGCACGGCCCTGCCGGTGCCTGGAGGCGACGGGATGGGATGGGACGGGAAGGAGAGATGCTCCAAAGAGGAGCCGGAGCCCCCAGACACCTCTGCTGCCCCTGGCGCCGGGTGCATCGCCGGGCTGCTCCCTCCTCCCCGTCCTGCTTCGCACCCATGGGTGCAGGCGGCATCCCCAGGTGCCCGGTGCAGGGTCGGGCGCGGGGCCGCCCGCGGCAGGGGAAGCGGCTCAGGCGAACGAGGCATTTGCAGGCTCGGGGCTTCAAACAGCCGCCAGCACTCAGGATTTCCCTTGGCAGCGGCCGGCGCGGCCGCCTCGCCGGGCCCCGCGCACTCCCTGGCGCGGGGGGGTCCATGGCGCATTGTTGTCTCCGCCGGCCTCGCGCCTCGGAGGGGCCACGGGGGCCCCTTCGATACCTGATGGCTCCGGTTTCCGGCGCGGAGCTGGGGCCGCGCGGGAGAAGCCGCCTCTGCTGGATTGTTCGGGGCCGGCCGAGCGCGAGGTTTGGCACGAGGCGATGCCGAGCGCGGATGGCGGATTTCTTTTTTCCAAACCGGATTCGAGGTTCATTAGCGCGCCAGGGAGGGGGGGCAGGATCTGGCCTCCTGACACCTCTGCGGAAGCAGTAAAAAAATCCCCAAGCAAACAAGCGGCAGCTCATCCCAGGAGGCCACGATGCTCCGGCTGGGGGGGGGGGCCAGGGCCAGGATCAGTCCCCCTGTCCCCCCCCCCGGCAGATAGTGACGGTCGCTTGTTTTCCCGCAGACCCCGGGAGAGCGGCAGGCTGCGACCTGCAGCCGGTGACGGCGGAGCCGCTCGTCACCCTGTCCTACGCCACGGGCACGGTGCCCCGGGGCTGCGTGAGCAGCGGCTCGCTGAAGACGCCCCAGGAGGTGCACATCCTCAGCGTGCAGGCGTCCAAGGTGAGCCCGCGGCACCGGCAGCGCGCGGCACGCGTCGCCCCAGGGCCACCATCCTCCCGTCCCCCCGGTCCTACGGGAACGCGGCACCCCGGGCTCCCCGCGTCCCTCCTTCCCGGGGCAGCGCTGCAGAGTCCTGGCGCGGTGCAGGGCCGGGGAGCACCGGGCACCCGGACACGGTGTGGTGCAGAGCTGGGGAGCGCTTTGCACCCGGTCACAGCATCGTGCGGAGCCAGGGAGCACCATGCATCTGGACATAGTGCGGTGCAGAGCTGGGGAGCACCGGGCACCCGGACACGGTGTGGTGCAGAGCAGGGGAGCACCACGCACCCAGTTACAGCCCCATGCGAAGCCAGGGAGCACCATGCATCTGGACACGGCGTGGTGCAGAGCTAGGGAGCACCGTGCACCTGGACATGGTGTGGTGCAGAGTCGGGAAGCACCGTGCACCCGGACACAACACCGTTTGGAGCCAGGGAGCGCCGCACGCCCGGACACAGCGTGGTGCAGAGCCAGAGAGCGCCGTGCGCCCGGACACGGCGCAGTCCGACCTGGCTGTCAAAACTGCAAGCATTTCCTCCAAGTGAGGAGCAGCACGGGAAAACAGATTGACCTTTTTCTTAATGCTTTTCCCTTGCATCGCTGCACTTCCCCTCCCCGCTGAAGCTGGGGGGGGGGGGGGGGGGGGTTGCTCAAGCAGGGGATTTAGCTTTGTAAAGGCCACTTCTCTCTCGGCCCGCACTGCAGGGCCCGTCCCCTGCCCCGGGGCATGGTGGGACCCCCTGTTTCAAGGGCCCCGAAATGGCACAGCCCCGGCTCAGGAGCACGGCAGAGCCCGGGGCTGGCGGCTGCTGGGCGAGGGAGGGCGCATGGTGGCGGCCCGGTGCTGGCACGTGGTGCGGCCAGAGATGAGGGCCGTCGGCGGGGATGGAGCCGAGGGCTTTGGGGTGCCCCTGCAGCAGAAGCCTGGTTTGGGGGTGGCACGAAGCCCCAGCGAGCTGGTGCTCGGGAGCAGGGCTGCCACACCACGGTCCTCCCTGTCGAGCAGCCACCGCGGTGCGTTTAGCCCAGCTCCGCGGCTGCCAGGCGCCGGGAGCTGCTGGTTCTGCTTTTCAGGACGGGGGAGGATGGGAAGCGGGACGAGAGGTCGTTGCCCGCGGGGCCGGGGCGCTGCCGCAGAGCCCGGCTCAGCTCCCCGGAGCCAGTCCCCCGCAGCAGCACACTGGGGGCAAGGTCGACCCGTGCGGCGCAGCCCCCAGCGCACGATTTTCACCATCCGCCTCCTCCGAAGGCGCCTTGCCCCGAGGCCGCCGGCACGGGCGAGACCTCGGCCGGGGGCAGCGTGTAAACAAGCGGCGGGGCCGGGGTCCCCCCGGGGCAGCGGGGGCCGAGGCCTGATGTCAGGGCTGTGGCATTCAGACGGCCGGCACCGAGCCCCGCGGTGCGCGGGGGGAGCCGGCCGCGGCCTGGCTCCACTTATAGAAGAATTACTGGAAGCCGGTTTCTATAAGCAGATCGCTGCGAAGCGAAGGAAAAAAAATAAAAAATTAAAAAAAAAAAAAGGCTGCCCCAAGCTAAAAGCAAACCTCCCTCCGCTCGGCGGGCACAAAACAATGGAGCCGCAAAACACGCGGCGGTAAAAATAGCCGCCGGCTCCTCCTCGCGGGCCGCCCGGGGTCCCCGGCCACCCACGCGGTGCCGATGGGCCGGGCCGATCCGTGCGGGGTGGCCGGCCCCATCCCGCAGCATGGCCGGCTGAGCCACCGCGGGGGCCGCCCGCGGGAAGCCTGGAGCCCGCCGGCCCCGCGGGAGAGCGGCCAGCCCCGGCGCTGGCGGTCGCAGTGGCGCTCCCTCCCTGCGGCCGCCCCAGCTCATTGTCGGCCCCGGGTAGTTTTCCATGCCGCCGCCTTGCTCAGCACTTTGCGAGTGGTGATTCAGGCGGCCGCTTCCAAACTTAGCGCCTGGTGCTTCGGCTCCCAGCCCGGATTTCCGGCTCGAGGCAGCTGGGCAGCGCCGGCGCCGTTGAGCTGTGGGCACCGCGGCTGCACCGCACGGCCTCCCCACGGCTCTGGCAAAGGCGGCCCCGAGCTCTGCGGGGGTCCCGGGGCCAGGAGCAGCCGTGTGATGCTGGGAGGGACCGTGGAAACCCATGAGGGAATGGGACAGCAAGTATGTCCCTGTCACTGGTGTTGGGATGCTCCAGTCCCTGGTGTGGGGATGTCCCTGTCCCCAGGGTGGGATGCACCAGTCCCCAGGTGGGGATGCTCTGGTCCCCGGGATGGGGATGCTCCAGTCCCTGGGGTGGGATGCTCTGGTACCCGGGATGGGGATGCTCCAGTCCCCGGGGCGGGGATGCTCCAGTCCCTGTGAGGATGCTCGCATCCCTGATGTAGGGATGTCCTTGACCCCAATGTGGGGATGCTCTGGTCCCTCGTTTGGGTGCGGCTGTGGGCGTTTGCCCTGCTCTGGAGCAGCGGCACATCAAAGCAGTGCCTGCAGACCATCCCAACAGCCCAGCCCAAACCCAGCCATGGCTGCCTCCCACGTGGCTCGTTTTCGGGTCCAGCCGGTGGGACATGGCTCCTGCTCCGGCCCCCACAGCGCTGCCCACGGGAGCCTCGTGCCGGCTGCTGCTCTGTGCCCCAATGCTGGAGGCAGCTGGATGTGGGGAGGTGACAGCGAGGGGGCCTGTGCCTCGTCCCTCGCTGTGCTGCAGCGATAACCCTCTCCCTGGCCTCTCCCTGTCCCCCCAGGCCTCCACGTTCACGCTCAACGTGTCGGTGATGCCGCGAGGTGGTGGCTGCACGCGGCGAGCGGTGCTCATCCTCCACTGCGCGCGGTGCTCGGCCACCGTCACCTCGTCCTGCCCCAACCTGCTCGTCCGCACGGTGAGTGCAGCCCCCGGGGGCCAGGCCTTGCTGGGGGCACCCATGGGGGCCAGGCAGCGGGCCTGGCAGCGGGGTGCGGGGGTGCTACAACTCCTCCATGCTGTGGGTGCTTTCCTGGGGGCGGGGGGGGGAGAGGCTGGAAGGGGTGCGATACAGGGCTGAAGCATGCAGCATCCCTGGGGTACCCATGGGGTGGGGGGGAGATGCAGTCCCCCAAAATGCCGGGGCGGTCACCAGTGCCGGGCTGGGGGGATGCTCTCTGCAAAGGCGATGCTTTCTCTGTCCCCGGGGGGTAGCAGGGGACGGCAGGCGCCCGCCTTCCCCTTTCCCCGCCAGCTCGCCGCCCCTCACCGGCTCCCGGCGCCCCACGTCCAGGCCAGGCCCCACGGGGCGGGGGGGGGGGGCTATGAGGGGCCATGCGGGGCTGCTGGCCGCTGATCTGAGCGCGGGGCAGGCTGGGCGGCGAATGACGCACGGCACTTGAAAAAGCTCCCGTTTCCTCCGGCTGCCGGGAGGAAGGTCAGCGATGGGATTTGGCTCCGGCGAGCGGAGCCGAGCCGGGCGCTTTGTTAGCAAAATAAACCTCCAGCTTTGTTTGCAGCTAATAATAAAGTGGGCCGAGCTCCCCGCGTGCCACCGGCCTCCCGCGCTGCTCCCAGCCCCCAAATCCCATCCCGGGGCGGGGGGGGACCCCACACCTGCCTTTGCAGGAGGCTGCCCAAGGCCTCCGGAGACACCTGGTTGCTTTGACTTCAAAATAGCATCTGTCGTGCAAGGGAAAAAAAAAAAAAAAAAAAAGCATGGGTGTTTGCGTGCAGGTTGTCCCAGTTTCAGGGGGGGGGGGGTGTTCGGCCCCCGGCTCACAGCGCCCCTCGCTTTGCAGAACGCCAGCCTGGGCCCGGCGGCCAACGCGTCCTCGCTGGGGCTGGAGCTGCCCGAGGACGCCGGCGAGCGGGAGCTGCTGCAGTGGGCCTGGGGCGCCTACGGGGGCGTCACCTCCTACAGCCAGCTGCAGGACCCCCGCGGGGTGCTGCTGCGCCTGGGCGAAGGTGCGTGGGGGCCGCTGCGGGGGGCCGGGGGGGGGAAATGAGCAGCCAGGTTTTTTTTTTTTTTCCCGGCCCCAAATGATGAGAAGCCGCCTCGGTGCGGTGCAGCCATGGAGGAAGGGGTGCAAGGGAGCTGCCGCGGGCGTTGCCAGCAGCGGCCAACACGGCACCGCCATCCCCGGGGCTGGCCAGGGCATCGCGCTCTGCGGCCGGAGCTGCGCCGCTCCGGCTTTGCCAAGTGCCAGCCCTGCTCTTGTGCCGGCAGACAGCGGCAGCCCCGAGGAGTGCGTCCCCCAGGAGCGCTTCAACGCCACGCCGCACCTCGAGACCGAGGTCTTCTTCCGCGGGGTGAAGGGCTGCTCGAGCGGCACCGCCGAGAGCAGCGGGGCCGCCCACATCATCCGGCTGCAGCCCGACCGCAGGTAGGGAGCCGGCAGCAGCGCCCCGGCCGCCCCCACCACCGGCAGCCCCACGAGGCGGCTCGCTCCCGGCACGGGAGGCTGATGCTGGGGGGGGTCTTGGTTTTGCAGCTCTGCCATCACGGAGGTGTACCTGTCGCTGAGCTGCGCCGAGGTGGCCATGAGCAACCAGCTCCTCATCCTGCAGAGCCGGGCCAACCTCACCTGGTCCCTGTCTGTGAAAAACTGCCACATACAGTTCCTGGTACGACCGGGCTGCATGCACCTCTCCGGCCCCCCCGCCTCGCGTTTCCCCTCCCGGCAGCCTCTGGGAAGGGTGTTGCAAGATGCTGAGTAGATGTGGTAGGATGGGATGTGGCAGCACCCTTGGGAGACAGGGCACAGGGACGTGGCAGCATCCTGGGGAGCATCCTGCCTCGGCATGGGGCCAGCGCAGAGCCCCAGGAGGGTGTGGGAACACCAGCTGCCCCCGAGGCCTGTTTCTGCCAGAGGTTTCCAGCCCCACGGTGTGGCTGCCCCAGGCTCCCTAGGGTGCTCCAGCTGAGTTTCCTCCTCAGTCCCTGCCTCTTCCCCCCGTCTCCCTCCCCAAACCCTCCATGCACCAGTTCAGCCCCTGCTTTGGCAGCACTCCCTGCCCTGACGATGCCCGTGGTGGAGAGGAACCAGATGCGATCCCTGCCGTGGTCCAGCTCCAGTCGTGGCAACTACTCACGGCCCGATGCAACTTCAGCACGGTCCCCATGCCTCCTGAGGCCCCGCCGCTCTGTCCCCTGCAGGTATCTGGCACCTACAAGATCGCAGCCATGTCCACGACTCTGCTGAAGGGGGAGGTGCTGCCGGACACGGAGCAGGGCCTCATCGCCAAGGCCTTCGAGAAGAACTACAAAGTCATCGCCTCCTACTCCACCATCCCTGTCAGCACCCGCGTGACCCTAGAGATCCAGGAGCACGGTGAGCCCGCTGGCGCGCTGGCCGGGCCGCAGGGCAACCGGTTGCCGCGGCCCCCCTCCTGCTCAGCCCGCCCGTCCCCTTCCTGCAGAGGTGGCCAAGGAGCCCCCCACGACGCCCACCCCCACATCGCCCCCCTCCGACACCCTGTCCCACACCCTGCTCCGCATGCTCCAGCCCTGGAAGTGCACGGACGACACCATGGAGATCGTCATCGCCCGGTCCCTCCTGGAGGTGAGGGGGAGAGGACTCCCCACCCTTGTGCGTCACCCTCGGGCACGGCTGCTTCAGAGCACCTTTAAGCAGGTGCGAGAGGAGCATCCTGGTGTGTCTCCACGCAGCGGCCGCAGGGACGCGTCCAGCGCGGTGCTGGCGCGTTGGCTGGGCATGGAGACGTGGTGGCCAGGCATGGGGCCACCCTGAGCCGTCGGGAAGCTGCCAGCTTGGGGCGAGAGCTGGCACTGCAGCACAGCCAGGGCTGCTAACGCGCCCGGTGCTTTGCCCCCAGTCCATCAAGGACGTGGTGAACATCACCCTGCGGGACATCAGCTGCCAAGCGGAGAAGAACGCCACCCACTTCATGCTGAGAACCCCCCTCAGCCACTGCGGCACCTCTCTGGAGAGCAAGGGCCATGCTAAAAACGAGGTGAGCAGAGCCCCCCGCCACGGCGCGGCCCCCCCCGGCCCCGTGCAGCGCCCCGGCGGGCTGCGGCCGGCCCTTGACGCCTCCTCCCTCCCCTCGCAGCTCATCCTCAGCCTGTCCAAGGGCTCGTCCCTGCGGAGCGTGCCGGTAAGAGCGGGGCTCTCCTTGGGCGGGCGGGCGGGTGCCCGTCGCCGGCCGGGGCTCAGCGCCCGTCTCTGCCCGCAGGTGCCCTTCCAGTGCACCATCCCCCGGGAGCTCTTCCTGCGCCTCTTCCCCACGGCCGCCTTCGAGGCGCCCCAGACGGAGCTGGAGGTCAACAAGGAGGCCTACCTGCAGGTACGGGGCGGCCCGCGGCGGCCCGGCGGGCTCACGGCGGGCCTCGCTGATGGCGCCCGCCCTGCCGCCGCAGGCCTCCATGCGCTGGGAGGACTACCCGGCCGACCTGCAGCTCAAGGAGTGCTGGCTGGCGGCACCGGGCGCTGAGCCGCGGCTGCTGGTGCTGGCCAACAAGGCGCAGGGCTCCGGCGTGGCCGTGCTGGAGGGGCCGCCCAGCAGCCGGGCCCGCAAGGTCTGGCGCTTCCGCTTCACCTTCGCCGTCCCCGAGGGAGTCCGCGTGCCTTTCTCCGCCAGCCTCACGTGCAAGGCCGGCCTGCAGGTCAGCACAACCCCCCCATCCCCAAATCCCTTTACCCCGTGCCGGCACCACTCCGGGTCCCCCCCGGCATCCCAAGGCTCGGGATGCGGCCCTGGAGCGGCCCCCCCACCGGCCGCCTCACAGCACCCCTCTGCCTCCGCAGAACAACACCATCTTCGAGAAGGTCCTGGAGGTGACGGTGAAGGACGTGTGGCGGCCGCACAACAGTGAGTCCGGGGTGGGGGAGCGGGCGGGCGAAGGCCGGGAGCCCACCGAGTGCCGGGGCCCCGCGCGGCACGACCACCGCCCGGCCCTGACGGCACCCGTCCTCCCCGCAGACGGAGGCCTGGGGCTGGCTGCCGTCCTGGGCATCACCTTCGGGGCCTTCCTCATCGGGGCGCTCCTCACCGCCGTGCTCTGGTACATCTACTCGCACACCCGTGAGTATCCTCCCCGGGGGAAAGGGGGGCTCGGGGGGGGCCGTTTTCCCCGCTGGGAAGCCGATCCTCCCTCCCCGTGTCCGGCAAACGCTGCCGGCCGTCACGTCCTTACGGCCCACGCCGCCTTTCTGGCGGAGGCGCCGCCTGAGAACGGCGCCGCTCGGTGCATCCCCCACGCATCCCGAGGCGCCGCTGGGCTTTCCTCGCCTCCAGCAGCTTATCTCCGTCCCACGCCGGGCCTGAGGGACCCCCGCCACCAGGACCGCGCGAGCCAGCGCCTTATCTGGGGGCCGGGGAGGACGTGGGGCCAGCGCGCTCTGCGTTGGCGGCGGAGCGGGTGCCCCGTGCCAGGGAAAACACGGGGACGGGGCGCGTATCGGGGCTGCAAAGGTGACGTCCAGGACGCGCCGTCACAGGCCGGCCGGCCCCCGCCGCCTGGTGTCATGCTTTTGTGTGTTTGTTTTTTCTTTCCCTTCATGGTTTCTTCCCCCCCGCCCCCCGACTTGCGACATAATCCAGGTCCCATCTCCAAAATGCAGCCGGTTTCTGCCACGGCGCCGGCCTCGGAGAGCAGCAGCACCAACCACAGCATCGGCAGCACCCAGAGCACCCCCTGCTCCACCAGCAGCGTGGCCTGACGCCCGCCGCGCTGCCCCTCGCCCGCCTCCCCGCCGCCGACGGCTGAGCGCCCCGCCGGGCCCCCGCGCTCTCGGCAACGCCCGCCGCCGGCGGGGAGACTTTGGGGCACGGCAGCGCCGCCCGGAGCCCCCCCCACCCCCCAAAACCCGGGGGCTCGCCTCCCTCCGGCCGAGACCGGAGGGCGTCCCGCCGCCGCCGTTATTCATTCAGTGAATGGTTTGGCTCCGCCAGGGCGGCGGGCACCGGCGTCCCCCACCCCGCCGAAGCGCGCGGGATGCCCCCCGGGGAGGCGGATAGGGGCGAGGGGGGCTGAGCCCCGGCCCCACGGGCCCCAGGCACCGGCGCACTCCTCCTGGGGGGCTCCCGGCTCCGGCAACGCCACGCGACCCCCCCCAGTGAAGGCACTGGTCGTGGGCTCGGAGCAGCACGAGGTTTATTGGTTTCGGGCCGCGGCAGGGCGGGCGTCATGCCATGCCTCGCCGCCCCTCTCCAAACTAGGCGATTTGTAGAAAATAAAAATATATATATATATGTATATATATATACTAAAAAAAAAAAGGGCCTCCCACCCCCTCCATCTTCTGGTCAAAGTTGCAAACTCTTAATAATAATAAAAAATCTACCCTCTGTTAAATTAGTCGCAACTCCCTAAGGTTTAAACCTCAAAGCATCGTCTGCAATTCGTGCCCACCGCCGCGGGCGGCCTCCCCCCCGGCTCCAGCACCACCACGGCCCCTCAAAACCTCGGCCCAGCCCTCCCTGGGCACCGGGATGCCGGCAAGGAGCAGGGGGGACGCAGGGCCGCCCTGTCAGCTCCCGCCACCCCCGCGCAGGGCTCTGCCCCCGGACCGCCAGCCCTGGCGGGAGAGCAGCCCAAAATGGCGGCGGCAGAGGGGCCCCGTCGAAGCGGCACACCGGCGATGAAAGGCACTGGGTGAAACGGGGCGCCGGCAGCCGGGGCGAAGGCCGCAGCGCCCAGGGAAAGGGCGTCACCCTCCCCTCCGTGCACCCGGCCAGGAGCGGCAGCAGCTCGGGGGCAGAGGCAGGGAAGGGGCAGGGAAGAGCCGGGGCAAGGCAGGGGCCGAGGGGGAGCAGCTGGAGGGCCGCGCCCGGCCGCAGGGGCGTTCCCGCGGGGCACCTTCCCCGGAGGGTCCCCTGGCCGCCTCCGTGCGTCACCCAGGGAAGCAGCAGCTATTCAAGTAAAAGCAAGTGCAAACCGCCCCCCCAGCCCCCTGCTACTGGGAGAGCGCCGGGTCGAGCAGCTTGAGGACGCCGCCGACGAGGTGCAGGCTGCCCGTGACGAGGACGCGGATGACGGCGGCCTCCTGCAGCAGCACGGCCCCGCTGCTGGCCACGGGGTGCGGGTGGGCCCCCTTGGCGGCGGGCGCCGGCACGAGGGGGTCCCGGCCCTGCGCGATCCACTGCAGCGCGTGGGAGATGCAGGGGAAGACCAGCGAGTTGGAGTTGAGGGGCCGCTCCGCGGAGGGCATGAGGAGCAGGGCTCCCCGCACGGGGTCCGGCTTCAGCAGGCTGCCCACCTCGAGCGGCGCCGGGAGCCAGAGGTCCTGGCCCACCTTCTCCTCCATGAGCTGGGTCCATGTCTTCTGGTTCTCCAGGCAGCGGGTGAGGGCGTTCTCCAGCGTCACGTTGAAGTTCTGCTGGTCTGCACGAGACGGAGAGGCTCAGGGCCTCCTCGTCCCAGCGCCAGGAGCCCAGGAATCACCAAGGTCCCTGGCTCTGCCCACACGACACGCTCCACCACCGGCCTCCTCCACACCAGCCCCGGCTGGCCCCAAGCACGGCACCCGCGGAGCCAGGCACTCACCCGCGTTGCCCACCACCGACACCTCCGCGAAGTTGGGGCAGAAGACGGCATAGTCGAACTGGCAGGGCTGGGGTGGGAGAGAGGGCGATCAGCACGGCTCAGCCCCATCCGCCGGGAGCAATCTGAGCCCAGCAGGGTTTCTCGGGAAGTTTGATGTGGAGCGGGCAGCCGGGACACCAGGGTTTTCCAAGAACGGTGGAGACCAACCCATCCGCAAGCCCCTGGGGTGCCGGCTGTGCGGCCAGGGTCTCCCGCTGCACCCAGGTCCAGGGTGCCCAGGGAAGGGCAGAGGGTGCAGGGGCAGCACCAAGCATGGCAGGGGACAGGCAGACGGACAGCGTGGGGCATCAGCTCCACCTCGTGGCGCCAAGCAGGAGGAAAGCGGGTCCCGGTGGCACTCGGGGTCGGGCGCCCGGCGTGGAGCACGCTGCCCCCAGCGCAGCCCCTCTCCACCCCGCACTCGCCCCCAAAATCTCACCAGCAGCAGCTTCAGCAGCGCCGCTGTGTCCCGATCCCCCGTGGCGTTGAAGAGCAGCACGCGCACCTCGGAGCCGCTGCGGAGCAGGACGGATGGTCTGCTGGGGGCCGGCCTCCCCCCGCGGCCTCGCCAGCCCCCAAAACAGCCCCGCGGGGAGCCCCGGCACCCCACTCCCCCTCGCCCTCCCCCCCGACCCAGCCCACCGCCTCCTTACTCCTGGGGCTTGTTCTCGTTGAGGGCGGCCTGGCGAAACCAGCGGACGCAGGCCTGGACGCTGCTGGTGGTGTGGGCGCCGTCGATGTACCAGGTGACGGGGCCGTGGGGCAGCACCTGCGTGCGGCCCGGCCACTCGGCCTCCCGCAGCCCTGGCAGCAGAGGAGCGGGGCTGGGCGCCGGGCGGCACGGGGCCAGTGCCAAACCTTGGCCCGCGCAAAACACGAACCGGTGCCGGTTTCCCACCGCGCGTGCTGCAAACGCCCCGGCACGGGGCCGAGCGCGGCCCCCCGAGCTCTACCTTGGACCATGGCAACGCTGGGGCGAAACGCAGACGCCAGGGGCACCGGCCGCCCCGCCTCGGCGCTCAGCAGCAAATCCTTCAGCTCGCCGATACCTGCCGGGAAGGGTGCCCCGCTGAGACACGGCCCCAGCGCTCCCCGCCGGCGCTTTTTGGGCAGGGCTCGGCGTCTTACCCTCGTAGCCGCGGCGCTGCAGCCAGGCCCGGGCGAGCTGCAGGGCCAGCGCGGCGTTGGAGCGCTGGTGGTCGCCCGCCAGCCCCAGCGCCAGCGCTCGGCCGCCCTCCTCGAAGGCGTCCAGCTCCGGGCATAGGTAGAGCGGGCACTGTGGAGAGCGGAGGCTGAGCGCGGCCCGCCGAGGCCCCGAGCACGCCGCCCCGAGTGCGCCGCCCACCCGCCCGCCAGACTCACCGCGCGCTCGCGGGCACGGTCCCTCAGCACCTCCAGCGGCCGCTCGGGCTGCGCCACGGTGAACGCCGGCACGCCGGGCTGCAAAGGACACGGGCACGTGCGGGTCAGGGCTGCCGGGGCCGGGAGCAAAGGCCACCGGCGGGAGGGTCGGGGCTGGCTACCTTGAAGATGCCCCCTTTCTGCCAGGCGATCTTCTCCAGGGTGTCCCCCAGGATGCTGGTGTGGTCGATGCCCAGGGAGGAGACCCCGCACACCACCGGCTTCCTGGGGACAGGCAGCACCTGAGCCACCGGGCTGCGGCCCCGCTCTGGAGGCGGCGGATGCCCCCGGGCTGCCCAGGAACCGGGCTCGCCTCCTCGCCGCACTCCTACCTTATGATATTGGTGCAATCATAGGCGCCGCCGATGCCAACCTCCACCACCGCCAGGTCCACCTGGGGATGGAGCAGTTATGGGGACACCAAGATCTCAAAGTGGTGAGATCTCAGCTGGATTCGGCCTCGGCAACCCGCTCCATGGTCAAAGCAGCTCTGCCCTGAGCCACGGCCAGACCTGGCCCCCTCCAAGGTCCTGGCCAATCTGAGGTCCGCACTGCGACGCAGCCCCCCACCACCTACCTGCTCCTGCAGGAAGACGTGAAAGGCCATGATGGTGAGGAAGCGGAAGTAGGCCGGCATGCTGGCACGTGCTGGGTCCTGCGGGACAGGCAGGGGATGAAGGAGAGATCCACGGCAGCGGCGACCCCAGCCCCACTCCCAAACTGGAACCAGTGACCACCCCAACGCCCCTCCTACCAGCCCGCTTGGGGAAACCAAGGCACGGGCCATGAAGTGGCCACAAGCAACAGCTTGGCCACAGCCAACTGGCCACCTCTGGCCACTCCCAATGCTGGGAGCAACCAGTGCCAGGAGGCTCCCGAAGGACCAGAAACCCCAGAGCAGCCAGCGCGGGGCACCTCCGTGCCCTGAAACGACGTCCCCACCTTGGTCTCCTCCAGCCGGTTGTAGACGAGCCAGAAGTACTTGCTGAAGAGCTCCTTGCTGATGGGCTGCCCATTGATGCGGATCCTCTCGCGCACCTGCACCAGGTGGGGGGAGCTGCGGGGAGCGAGGCCGCGGTCAGGCCCGGCCCCCGGCGCCCCTCGGCCCCCCTGGCTGCTGCTGCCCACCTGTAGAAGCCCGTCTTGAGCCCGTAGCCGCGGAGGATGCGCTCCGTGAAGGCGCACGCCGAGCCCTGCGGGAGACGGCAGCGTCAGCCCTTCCCGGCGCCACCAGGGCCCCCAGCGCCCACCGGGGCACCACGGCCCACCCCGGCCCCGAGCACCCGCCGGCCTTACCTTGCCCTTCGTCCCCGTGACGTGGATGATGTTCAGTCGATCCAGGTCCTCGACCTGCCGGAGGTCAACGAACCCGTGAGACCCCCCTCGGCAGCCGGGGCGCGTGGCACGGGGCCATGGCGGCCGCTCTCACCGTCAGCCCGCTGCGCTCCAAGAAGCCCTTCATGGCCTCCAGCTGGGCCCGGGGGTCGCCGCGCTCCCGCTTCACCTGCTCCAGGTAGCTGGCGTTGGTCTGCAGCGTGTTGAGGGTCCGGATGGCGTCCTGAAACGGCGCCGGGCGGTCAGGCACGCGTGCCACCACTGCCGCTCGGGCCACCCCGCGCAGCTCGGCCCCGGCGCCCGGCCCCGCCATGGCCCCTCGTGCCGGCACCGGGCTGCTGATCGGCCGAGGCTCGGCGGGCAGCGCCGGGCGGGCGCTCACTCCGCCTCCGGGTGCCCGGCGCGGGGGCAAGGGGCAGCGCCGGGGCACGCACCGCGCCCGTGTCACCACCACGGCGAGCCGCCCTGTCCTGCCCCCGCCACCGCCGAGCTCGGGCTCAAAGCAACGCGTGCAGGGGACGTACGAGCGGCCCCAGCCGCCGAGGACGCCCCGGGCTCTGTCAGCGATTTGCAAGCGTAACCTGCTGCTGGCGAGGCGCCTCGCGCACCGCGGCTTGAGTCACCGCGATGCCACCCACGAGCAGCGGAGGTTTGTGCCAGCTTTCACCAGCGGAAACAAGAGACAAATTAAAGCACCGGTTTCAGAGCCACAAGAGCTGAGGGCTCCGGCCACAGCCCCGCAGCCGGCAGCCCCGGGAGAGCGGCGTTCCCAGAGGCCAGGACGCAAGAGCAGCCGCCCCAGCCAGGCCTCTGGTGGCAGGCGACGGGCAGGACACGCGCTGCACACGAGCTGCTGACACCAGAGCCACTGCCGGTCCACGAGCTGCCGGTCCCCCAGCCACCGTCCGGCCCAGAGCTGCCCATCCACCCCACAGCTCCCCAGGCACCCCACGGCCATCAGCTGCTCACGGGCCTTCAGTTTGGGAGCACATCCCCCCGTCCTGGCACCCAAGGGACCTTTCTGAGGGGTGCAGAGCTACAGGGACCCTGCAGAGGGACTCTGGGGAGCCCCACGTGCCCAGGCCCCATGGCCTGGCCCCACCTGCCAGCCCCTACAGTGCAGAGGGGTCTGTGCCCCGGGGTGCGAAGCCTGCCAGCCCCTCCCAACAGCAGCAGCCCCCTGTGAGGCCCTGCACGCTCTGTGCACTGCGCTGGCCCGCAGGACTACCCTGCCCCATGCAACGCTCTCGTCCCCATTGCACGGCTCTGCCCCATGCGATGCCCCTTGTCACCCTGTTGCACAGCCCTGCCCTATGCAATGCCCCTTGTCCCCCCATTGCACAGCCCTGCCCCATGCCATGCCCCTTGCCCCCTCATTGCACAGCCCTGCCCCATGCCATGCCCCTTGCCCCCTCATTGCACAGCCCTGCCCCATGCCATGCCCCTTGCCCCATCATTGCACAGCACTGCCCTGTGCAATGCTCCTGTCCCCCGTTGCACGGCTCTGCCCCATGCAATGCCCCTTGTCCCATTTCACAGCCCTGCCCCATGTCCCCTCATTGCACCGCCCTGCCCCATGCCATGCCCCTTGCCCCATCATTGCACGGCACTGCCCTGTGCAATGCTCCTGTCCCCATTGCATGGCTCTGTCCCGTGAAACACTTGTCCCTCCGTTGCACAGCCCTGCCCCATGCCATGCCCCTTGTCCCCCCATTGCACAGCCCTGCCCCATGCAACGCCCCTTGTCCCCTCATTGCACAGCACTGCCCTGTGCAATGCTCCTGTCCCCACGGGACAGCCCTGCCCCACGCAACGCCTCTGCCCCCCACCGCCCAGCTCGCTGCAGTGCCCCCGTCCCCACTGCTCGGCGCCGGCCTGCAGAACGGCGCTCCCGTCCCCCGCTGCACAGCCCTGCCCCGCGCGATGCCCCCGGGACGGCCCCCCCCGCCCGGGACGGCCCCCCCGCCTCCCGCCGCGGCACCTCGTAGTCCATGGCGGGGGCGCGCGCCGGCCGCGTGCTGTAGCGGCTCGCGCCCGCCGCCGCCCGCAGCGCCCAGCGCAGCGCGCCGAGCCCCCGCGCGACCATCGCGCCGCGCGCGTCCTGCCGGGAGGCGCCGCGCGGCCCCACGTGGAGCGGGGGCGGGGCCGCCCCGCGGCCATCATTGAGCAGGGCGGCGCGGGGCCGGGCCGGGCCCCGCCGCCACGTTGGGGGGGACGGCCGCCATCTTTGAGAGGGGCAATGGTGTGAGGGGGATGGAGGGAGATGGGGTCAGGCCCGGCTCACCGTGAGGGGCCCTTCCCGCGCCCCCTCCGCCTCGGACCCAGCAGGAGCCGGTCCCCGGGCGCCTTTATGGCCGGGAGCCGAGGCTGCGCCTCGCTGAGGCAGTGGAAACGCACCCGGGCTCAGCCCAGAGCAGGGAAAACGCCTTGGCTGCAAGAGCTGAACATGTGGCTAGAAATGGAGGCTGCAGCCCCTGCCCCAGCCCCGGCAGTGCCACCACACCGTCCCCTCCCCGCGCCAGCGGAGATGCTCCCAACCAAACTGGAGTAGGGGAAAGTCTCTCCGTTGGGCACAGAGCACCTTTAGAAAGACAAACTGCTTTTTACCTTCACAAAGGTGTCAGGAAAACTTAAAAATGCAACACTTAGCCTGTCCAAGCACAGGAGAGTGAAGGGGATGCATCACAAGCAGTCTCCAGGCACCGCAGCGAGGAAGCACCTGAACCGTGCGCTCTGCAAACACTGCTGCAGCTTTAGTCACATCAGCAAACAGTTTCAAAATTAAAAAAAAAAAAAAACTTATTTTTGCAATGTAAGAGCAGCTGAGCTACACCAAGACAGAGACTCAAGAAGCAATCCCAGCTGACTGTTTTTCAGTCTCAAGCTTTGTTCCCTGCCCGGTAATCTGTATTTACACTGCGCTCGCCCACAAGGGCCAGTCACAGACCAGTACCCGCTTCTCCCGGTCGATGGGAGACAAGCCGTTCTTCCGAGGGAGACAATTCTCCCTCTGAGGAGCTTTCATAGAAAATGAGTTGCAGACTCAGGCCCACAGCCACCCTACCGCAGCGACAGGGCAGTCCTGGACATAGCACCATGCTCACCCCGGTTTTGGGTGCCTGGGAGTGCAAGTGCAACGTGCCCAGGAGAACCATGACCCCAGCTCTGCACCTCTAATTTCTTTCCCAAGGCAGCACGGTTAAACATTCAGGCTCTGGAAAAGCAAAGCAAGCTGCTCCTCGGCAGCAGAGCCCATCCCACACCAACCCACCTCGTAGCACAAGGGTGACGTTACCGGCATTCAGCCTCACTCCTGCAGCGAGCAGCGGCATAGGGGAAGCACAAGGGGAATTTTGGCTGCCTGGTCTGCTGCACCAACAGGGGTAGCAGCTCTTAACACCCAGTTCAAGCTCTGGGACACACAAGATGCAGGAGCTCTCGAACCCAGAGCTAACATAGGCACTCGCAGCACTACCTTTACCAGGCACACATGGCAGACCAGCTAGGCTGCTTTCTAAAACTGTAAAAGAGTTAATGCTACCTTTGCTGCTGTATTAATCTGCTGCAGCACCTGCACCATTCACAGCTAATTGCAGTAAGCCTCCCACCCATTAAAGCCATTTTCTGTGTCAGCACAAGAGCAGACAGTCAGGCAACTCATAGAAAAGGGAGCCCTGTTAAGGGGAGTTATGCTTGTCTGAATTTGAATCTGCTTGCCTGTTTCAGCAGATCAAAGATGTGCTGTTTCACAGCACGCTAGCTGGTTTCTCCATCTAGGGGCAAAAAAGAAAAAAGAATTACACAAGGGGAAAAAAAATGATTTGGAGCAGGAGCGTGTTTATTCATAACTGGCAGAAATAATCTGGCTTATTGCTTGCAAGCAACGTTATTTTTCCAAACAGACTGTGTCCCCCCAGCTGGACACTATTTCAGAGCCCCACATCAAGAGAGATTTACCTTATATACGTCCTTTATCATCCTCACTTTCTGTTCTGAAAATAGTCCGCTCACCACCGCTTCCTGCCCCGCTTCCTGCCCCAAGATCTCATGCAAGCAACATGGCTTTTGCCATTAGTCTAGTTAATGGACAACCTATCAAATGCCAAAGGTTATCGTCCACTGTGTTTTGGACACGTTACTTTTTTAAAAGACTTGGGACCCATGTGGCTCACAGAGAAGATACCCAGCTGCAGTTGACAACTATGGAAGACTAGACATTCAGAGTGAATTCATTGGCTGCAGCAGTCTGAAGGAGCACTTGCTACCTACAAGTCAGTCTCAACAAGCTCTGGCAGGGCACGGTGTACACACACCACCACAGCATGCCTGTCTCACCTCTGCATCCGGGGAAGGCAGCGATCCCACTCTAGACTCATGCAAAGAGCTCCAGGATAGTGGAGTGGACACGTTTGTAAGAACGGCTGTGCTCTCCTGGCCTGGCTTTGCCGGCACTATCGTACCACTGTAAAACCCCTGCGGGCAGCTGGAGAGCAAACCTGCACCCCTAGAGCACCCCAAGAACCCATCCCCAGACCGAGGGCAGCACTTCCAACTCCCTTCCCGATCTGACCTCCTGCCACAGTTAGCGCTGTGGGAAAAGCACGCAGAAGGCTGGGTGTGCTGGACAACGGTCTTAATAGCAGTTTACAACCAAGAAAGCATGGCTACTGAGTGCTGTTACCGAGACTCACAATCCCACTGTAAATCCTGGCCGTCTGGAGCAACCAGCTCTGTCACCCACTGCTCCGGTTTGCCCAGTAAGTCCCTTTCCAGTCTAGAGCCCACACTCCAGTGAGAGTTGGTCCTTCTGTCTAGAGAGACTCTGCCTGCCCCATCCACATTAGTCAGAGGCACCTGCCTCATCCTACATCAGCCCTTCAAACAGTGCTCAAAGAATATGCTATGAAGAAACTATAACCAACTCAGATCTGAGACAGTTCCCAGTAGGGCACCATCTGGTCCTTGGCAGCCGCTCCCCCAGTCCTGCTGGCCACAGCACCATTTGCTGAGAGCCTCAGCGCTCTGGCAACAACTGAGCCACCTTCTCCATCACTGGGTCCATAACAATTGCTCCACAAAATTCACGTAACCAATGCACAGACCGTTTCAAAGAGGGCAAGGCTCTGTGCCAAAGCAGCAGAGAAACAACCCTGGGCTTGCATGTCTCACCTCCCCACTCACACACACAATCACACAGCTCGCCTGCCGCAGCTCCTCTGTGGCAGAGCTGCTGTGCAAGGAGAAGAGACAACAGAGCTTGGTTAAAACCAGCAGGCACTTTGCCTTGAATAAGTCCTTTCCCAGACAGACAGACCCTGCTGGGACGTCCCCGTTCAACACACCCCATAGGGGAGCCCCACCAGGACCCCGCTGAGGAAGTCCCCACTCAAAACACCCTGTCAAATTCGGTCTGGTTGGTGGCAGCAGGGTTCCTGCCCTGGTTAGCTGGCTGCTGGGGCATGTGCCCGCCCCTCCTGCGCGGTGGGGCCAGGTACTCAAACATGGACTGGTTGTGGGTGGACAGCATGTTTTTGAGGTCCGAGGGCATAGGGTCCGACCAGAAGAAGTCGTGGTTCAGCGCGTCGTCACTGTCAATCCTCTGCGCGGGATCCAGCACCAGCAGCTTGTCGATGAGGTCGAGTGCATAGGGGTCTTTGACGTAGGCTTTCAGGCGATCCTTGACCTTGCGTTTCTGACCCTTGGGGAGTTCCAGCTTCTGGTACAGCTCGTATTTGTCCACATTCGGCCAAACCTGGGGCAGGGGGTGTGGGGGTGGGAGGGTCAGGGAGAGTTAGTTACAGAGAGGACAAGCTGTTTTTGACGCTAATGCCCTCAGGCAAACTGGGGCGAGCTCTGCTGAGAGAACAATACTATTTTATAACCTCCAAGCCAGCAGACTTTGTTCCCACAGTGTAAAGGAGGCACTTTACTGCCAAGGGAGAGGGCAATGCACTCTGCTAAAGCCTGGAGGCATGTGGACAAGTAAGAACAGAGTCCTGCCATCGCGGGAACAGTGTACAGCGCAGCAGTTCTGAGGATGTTCCAGAATTTCCTGATTCTCACACCACAGAGCTACCAGAGAACGTGACTTAGGCCAACTATGACATCCAGAAAGGTCAAGGGACAAAACCTATTGCTAAATAACAACCTGAATGTAGGTGACACCTTTTATACTTCAAAAGGAAAGCCTGCTGCACTCACCACTATTTACCTCAACCCAGTCCGTAGAGAACACGGGAAGCATTTCAATACAAAAGAAGGCATCTTAAATGCATGTAACAGAGGCATCAGGCCTCTGCAGCTGGATGCCAGACATCTCTTCAGGCTCACTCTCCCACAAGAGAGCAGGACTAGCTACCATTAAATAAAGAGCTGTCCCAAGAAAGGGCTGACCACCAGGACCAAGCTGATGCCACGTATCACAAGCTAGAATTAGAGGTGACTGCTGTAAAACACCTCAGACAGACCCCTCAACACAAAACAACCCCCCCCTTCTTTATCTAACGTGAAATATTGAGGGTGTTTATCTAAAAGGCACCCCCCGAACACAGATTAGAATAGATTCCTACACGTAACCTTCTGCTCCTTCACACTCCGAGGGGCCAACATCCTCTCTGTATCCTGATCCCGCCCAGCTCTAAAACAAGGACACCACTTCCCCACCTCAAAGGGGGTCTGGGAGGCCAAATTCACCTTTTTATGCCTGGGAGGTAGAATACAAGTAACAGCACAGTGGGAGTTTACGCAGAGCAGTGAAGAGTGCGCAGTGCCCAGCTGGGCACTCGGCTCACAAGAGTAAACAATGTTTGTGGGAGGAGATCCTCCCCACCCTCCCAGCCAGCAGCAGGCTCGCTCCAGCACTGGCTTCACACAGCAGCCAGCACACAGGGCAGGAAAGAAGACCAGGAACACCTGATCCCAATTCCTGCCCATGCCACTACCTCACAGCTCCCTCCTCCTCCCTTCCCTGCCCCCAAACTCCCCCCGCTGCCGCCCTCACCTCTGGCGTGATGGACCCGCAGAGCTGGCTGATGAGGGCGAGCTGGTGCTGCTCCGTGTTCCCCTGCATGATGGGGCTGCGGGTCCACATCTCTGCCATGATGCAGCCTCCACCCCAGAGGTCAATGGGGGGGCCGTAGTCTCGCTCCCCTAAACAGAGGCGCTGCGTTAAGTCACTTGCGGAAGGAGAAAGGAAGAGAAGCCGGTAGAGGCCACCACCTCCTACCTAGGAGCAGCTCTGGCGGGCGGTACCACAGAGTCACTACCCGGTTGGTGTAGCGGTTTGGCTGGCTGTTTTTAGCCAGGCTGAAAGCTCGAGCCAGCCCAAAGTCTGCTAGCTTCAGGACTCCGTCCCGCGTGATCAGGACATTCGCAGCTTTCATGTCCCGATGCAAGATCTGTATGAGAACAGACGCAGACAGGTTAAGGTATTAAGGTATCCTCCCGGGGCACCCTGGTGCCAGCAGGACATTCAAACCGTAGAGACGAAGGACAAGGAAGGATCGCCCTCCTTGGAAGGCAACATGGAGAGCAGGGTGGACCTTAGATCACAGCACAGATCTGGCCCATTACCTTGTTCCTGTGGATGTAGTAAAGTCCATTCAATAGCATCTGCATAACTTTCTTGATCTCCGAGAGTGTGAACTTGACGTGGGCGTTGCTGAGAAGGCCAGCCAGGTCATGCTCACAGAAATCAAACACAAGGTAGATGCTTCCCTTACAGCGGTTGTATGGAGAGGCTATAAGAGAGGCAAGGAAGGACTATCGGCGAGGGACCCTTGTTCCCACCACAGCTCCTCCTGGCCTCCATCCATCCTCAGCGCTCAAGCAATGCTCACTAGGTAAAACCTCAGGGCACAGCATCACAGAGACACCCCACACGCCTCGAGGATCCTTTGTAAGGAGTCACTAAGACAGCACAAGCAGCAATTGAAGAACAGGGGATAAAGATCAGAGTACTCAATGGCATGAGGCAGGCAAGGACACGAAAATCCTTGAGAGTTTTGTTTGTATGTTGTGCTGTGTAACAGCCCCGGGGTTTCCTCCCTACAAGCTGTGGCCAGTGGATACATGTACTGGAGCTACCAGACAAGCGCTATCGCTGCATCAGTGTTAGAGGAGGCAAAGGCAGCCCCAGGGCAAGTGCAGAAACAGAGAAGACTTTTCTAATACAATATTAGAAAGTGCGGTTTTCTGCAACCTCATACAGTACATATATAACAATGGAGTGAGCTAGACCAGAATGATTTAGATTGCCAATTTCAACTTAAAGTCAGTAACAGGAAATCTCAAATGAAGCAATCAATTCCAGTCTTGTTCCTAGAGCACATGTGCAAAAGACTATGAAAAAAAGGCTGACTTTCACCAGCTGTAATCAGCAAAACATGCTGATTGGCAACTAAAACCGGAAAATGACAGTCAAGTTTAGCCTTCACAGTAAACACAGTGCTTTCCTCTGCTAACCAGAAGGATGCACACTAGACAAGATATGTAGTTCTTTACTTAAGTAAAGTGTACCTCAATATACCTTTCCAACATAAAAAAGAAAAAGCTTGAAGTTTGATAACAGCAAATATAACATTCCTATTTTACTTGAAACTGAGGTCAAGGTAGATTTGGAAGAAAACTGGAATTCAAACCAAAAGCAAACAATTTACATGACACTACAAAATATATCTGAGGTATGCCAGACACACTATCAACTGCTTTAATCACACAGCAAAACAAGAACAAAACAAGAAAATACTGTTAATGATGAATGATGTTTCTGCTCATATATGTTAGTTCCAAGATCTCAGACAATAATCTATATGTTACAGAGTACTGGAGTGATTGCAGGCCAGTGACTTCTACCAGGTCAGTGACTGGACTTTTTGAAAAAATGCTATCAGCAGATTGAGGCCACTTTCACTTTTATTTAACTGAAATGACCGACTAGAGCATCTCAGCCTTTAGTGCCAGATACCACTTTCAAAACTATTTTTCCAATACAAAACCGTACAAGAAAATTATATATAAAAATTTGCAATTTTTTTATACCAATTTCATTAGAGATTAAGCAAGGCCAGGTGCATTAAGCACACCAGTCACACCGAGGAGGCGCGCTGCTTCCCCCAGGGACAGCCTGTAATGGAGGGGGTGGAAGAACAGCTCAGCACGCAGTGACTGAACTGCTCTGTGTTGAATCAGAGCGCTTTGAATGCAGCCCTCAAAGTATGAGCAGTCACTGTCACGCACAAAAGGAGAGCAAGAAAGTCTCCGGCTGGCGCTGTGTCATCAGCTCAAACCTATCAAGAAGTGTCACATGCAAACTCAGAGAGGGACGGCTCCAGCTCCTGAGAGGGATCAGCTACGCGGAGCCACAAAACCAGCTCCAGGCTGAGGACCCTGTGCTTCACGTTTCTCTCCAGTGCTAGTTCATTTAAAGCCCCTCAAACAGGAGTTTCCCAGCACACACTGCTTTCACTGCCACAGCACAGGCATATTCTCATAGGACTGACAACAGTTTATTCCAGCCAAGCTGTGGCACAATCCTCTCTTAACCCATTCAGAAGTACTGTTTTCAGATGGGTGTACTGTCACCCTAAATCACAGATGTGCAACAAGGCCCACGCCCAGCCCAAGGGCTCTGTTCCCCACCACAAAACACCAGCTTTCTCAGCAAAAGAAAGCCAACGACCACTTCAGCAAGCAGCCGGTGCAAGAGAGCCAGCCGTGTGCTACCTTTGGTCCTGCAGATTTCTATGAGGTTCACCACATTCTCGTGTTTGAGCAGCTGGAGGATTTTAATCTCTCGCAGGGCTGTGATGGGGAACTGGAAAGCAGAAACACAGAACAAGGATTAGGAGTGCAGGAGACCAGGCCACAGCTGCCTAGAGAACAGGAGGAGAGATGTGATCACAGCAGGGGACCTGCTTGAGCAGCACCCTGACAAGTCATTTAAGGGCAAGCAGATCTTTAAAAGATAAAGCCAACACTGAGATTGTCATGATTTATTGCCTGTCACACCAGATTCTCTTCTCTGCAGAGTATTTCAGAGGGCTGATCCTGCCGGGTACAACTGCTCTCAGCACCCAGGATCCGCAGCACACCAAGTTGCTGGAGGACAGGGCTCCTCCTCTCCAGCCATCGCATTACAACCACCACCAGACAAAAAGATACCTGCCTGAATGCCGTGTCTCAGGCCACCGTTAGCGAGAGAAACTCTGCCACCAGACAGAGGTTTCTGGGTGACGCCAGAGCGCAATCAGCACACAGACACCCCTCCTCTCCTCACTCTGCATTTCGGTAGCAGGTTGCTGCATACAGCCCCACCCAACCCGCACAGCAGCCTCCCCAGCCCGTGCTGTTTACTCAGTCACCGTCTTCCTCTTCTGCCCCATCTCCCTGCACGCTCTCAGCACGTGCCTTTTGCGTGGTCCCCAGCACGGCCGGGACAGCCAGTGCCTTAGCCAGTTCCTCCACGAACAACAGCCAGCGTAAAGCCCCACACTGGGGGCACCTGGGTTTCGCACAGGCGTACGAACACACACGGAGGCATCGCCTCCCATGGGGGCAGCTCAGCCGCCCTGCAGCTGCCATGCTGCGCTGGGTGTCACGCAGCTTTGTGGACAAAAAGGCAATAACAGGACCTACCCTTCGGGGTAGGGCAGCCACGAGACACGGCATTATCACAATATCAGCATGAGAGCAAAAAGGCCACAGGGCTGAGATCCTGTCCACACCCTTAAGGCTTCAACATCTGGCATGTTGTAGCAGTAAATATTGTTAGAGTACAACAGGCGCGGACGCCCTACAGTGACAATGCATCTCTGCCATCCCCAAGATTAGCCTTCACCTATGAGCTCTCCAGCCCTTCCCAAACGCAGCACAGCTGTGCTCTCCGCACTTACCCCCTCCTTCTCATTTTCCATCAACACTTTCTTCAGGGCTACTTTCTTGCCTGTTTGACGATGTTTTGCTTTAAAAACTTCCCTGTAAAAACAGAAAGAAAAGTATGAGCAGCACAGCGAGAAGAGAAGGAGCCAGGTGCTACCTACAAGGAACAAGACCAAGTAAAACACTTTATAGCTCCCCGGAGACAGCTCTGTGCTGAGCCACCATCCAACCCAGCCAGGTCCCCCTCAGGCCAAGGGCCACCAAAACTGGCTGGGATGAAGCAGAGCCCAGAGCAAGGGCACACACAGCTCCTGCATCCCCAGCAGAATGGTGGGAAAAGTGTCTCCCAGCCCCAGGCCAGTGGGAGAAACAGATGAATGTTGAAAGGAGATTTTTTTTCAGACTCCAGGCAACAGAGATCTCAGGTAGAAAAATAAGGCCTCAGTGAGGCTGGACTCTCTCAGAAACTGCAGAAGGGTGCTCAAAACAGCACCACAGCAGAATGAGGGAAAAGTCTCTGCTCCTCCCTGCCCTAGGCATCTCCGAGGCCAACTCTCTTCTGCCACCAGCAGGCCAAAGCCTAGGACAGAGAGGGCGCCTGGGGTGGGAGAAGGAGCTGGAGGAAGGAGGCTCAGGGGCCACACTGCTTCCCTGCAGCACAGGGGTGACTGGGGAAAGGACCCCCAAGCTGGGGGCACTCGGAGCCCAGCTCCACCGAGAGTGAGTGGGAGAAGGCCCTGCTACCCGGGGCAACTGGGCTGCAGGGGGGAGCGCAGGCAGCAGCCCCGACCCCAGAGCGGGAGCAGGGGGCTGCACAGCCCTGCGCAAGGCCCGGGGGAGAAGGAGAAGGTCTGTTGGGGGGGGAGGGGAGATGGCGGGGGCAGGGAACAGGCCGGGAGAGCAGGGCCGGCCCCGGGTGAGGCTGGTCCCAAGCAGACGAAAGGGCCGGTACCGGCTGAGGAGGGGGAGGAAGAGGCCGGCCGGGGTGGGGGGCAACCCCGGGGGGCGTTGGGAGGGGGCGAGGGGGAGCCGGGCCCGGAGGGCCGGGGTAGGAGCCAGGCCCGGGGCGGAGGGAGGGAGCAGGCCGCGGCCGGGGCCCGCAGGCCCGGGGCCGGGCAGGGCCCGGCGGCGGAAGGCGGCGGCGCTCACCCGAAGGTGCCCTGCCCGATCTTGGCCAGCTTCTCGTACTTGGACACCTCGTCGCAGAAGGGGCACTCCACCATGTCGTACTGCTTGGCCATGCCGGCCGGCCGGCCACCCACCGTGCTCCCCGCCGCTCCGCTCCGGCTTCCGCTTCCGGCCCGGCCACGCCCCTTCCGCCCGCCGCCGCGCGGTCTCCTGGGACTTGTAGTCCGCGGGGGCCGCCATGTTGCGGGGAGGCCTGGCACCCGCCGCCTTCCCTGGGGAAAGTCGCACCCAAGCAGCCCAGCCCGGCCCAGCCCACTGCGGGGCTCCTCTGTCACGACGCCCGCCTGGGGGGCGTCGCAGCCCCACAGCCACTTCGGCCCTGCCACATCTCCCCTAAGACAGTGGCCGTGGCGCTGATAAAGCCGCACGCATCAGGCTGCGCCCCAGCACCCCGGCCTGGAAGCGGTGGGATCCCCCTCGTCTGCCGGGATGCCACTTGGCTTCGGAGAAACATCGCCCTGGCTCAGCAGCCGCCACACGCTGCCCCAAGGCTCCCCCAGCCCGCGTGGCAACACGGAAGCTCCAGCAGAAAGGGGAATTGGTCGGGGCCCAGGGTTTTGCGCGTCATGATCCGCAGGGAAAGGGCGTCAAAGAGGCTAGACGCAGCCCGGCCTGTCCGGTCTTGCAGCGACCCGCGATGGCGGAAGCAGACGGGCTTTGTCCCCCGGCTGCAGGGCCGAAGGGACGGGGCGGCCACGGGGCCATGTGCAAAAGCATACAGGGAAAACATACGATCCTGCCTCCAGGACCTGCGCCCATGGCGATGCCCTCGTTCGGGGGCAGAACAAATTATTTGGAGTTATTTTAAACCGCTCCCGAAGGCGGGGAAGCACAACAGGAAGCATCCAGGCCGGGCGGGAGCGGAGACGGCTCCCGGCGTGCCCGGCGGCCGGAGTCCACGTGCCGCCTCCTGGGAAGAGGCGGGGAGCCGGGAAGAGGCTCCGGCGGGTCCTCGCCAGGCCCGGGGGTGGAAACACCGCACGTCCCCCACAGGTCACCCAAAGGTCCCCTGAGCTCCAGGGGCTCCCGATGGCGGTGACACTAGCCATCACCGGGGGGGCCCAGCTGAGGGCCCTCGCCCGGGGCCAGCGTCCTCGCCCGCGGCTCTTTCGGGTGGCCACTGCTGGCGCGCCGGGTGGGCACGAGCGGGGGCCGCGGGGCGCGCGGGGGCCGGGAGCAGACGACAGCGGTCGGGAGGAAGCACTGAGTGATCGAGAGAGCGAGCGAGAGGCGGAGGGGACAGGAAGGGAGGAGCGGGGCAGGGAAGGGCTTGAAGTTTATAAACTTATCCCTCCCGGTCCCCGCCGGCGCTGCCGGCCGCCGCTGCCATGGCTGAGAGCCAGAAACGAGGGGGCTTCAAGAAATTCAGTGAGTCGCCGCGGGGAGGTGCGGGCGGGTGTCGGCGCGCCCGCCTTGACGGCCCGGCAGGGATGGGGCACGCAAGCGAGTGCGTGCTCCCGTGGGTCACCATGGCGCGGGGACTTTCGGAGGCCAGGCGGGCTCCGGTTTCGTCTGGACTCGGGAGGGAGGTGAGAGGATTTCGGGATTTCCAGCCCCACGGTGGAGAGTGACCCTGGGGGCTGCTTGCTCGGCAGCTGGGGGCTGGGACTGGGACTGGTCTGCCACCGCCCAGCCCTGCACTGGGACACGGCGGGGCAAGGCTGGCTGCAGTCCGCCATCCCAACGGGGATTTTCACTGCACACATCGCACGTCTCTGGGAATATTTGCCCCCGGGTGCAGGGGTGCGGGGGCAGCGGGGGGGAGAGCGGACGAGCTGGGCTTTGGGGACCAGGGGCCGAATCCTCGCGGATTTAGCAAGGATCCTACCCGGGGCTGCACACGGGGCCGAAA
The DNA here is from genome assembly GCF_036370855.1 of Dromaius novaehollandiae. Lineage (NCBI taxonomy): Eukaryota > Metazoa > Chordata > Aves > Casuariiformes > Dromaiidae > Dromaius > Dromaius novaehollandiae. Next base: position 7,468,167 of record NC_088117.1, read on the forward strand.
CGGTCTCAGAGGCAGCTGCTCGATGCCCTCCGGGAGTGAACTTTGCTCTTTCTCACAGACCTCGGGTTTTCCCCAGAGCCCTCGGAGGTGGCTCCGGCAGGCTGCAAGCCCACCAGCCCCGCATGCTCCCTTCCCAGTGCGGGGCCGGGTGCCGGAGCCGGCCCTCACTGCTGCTCCCTGCATTCCTGCGGCTCCACGTGCTGGGAGCCGCGCGGCAGCCGCGCTCTCCCGCCGCCCCGGCCTCGGACGCTGGCCGTCTCCCACGGCCCCTCCGAGCTGGGATTTTCCTTCCCGCTGGGAGGTGGGGGGAGCAATATTTTGTAATGTCGAGGCCATAGTGTTTCTGCGGCGGAGACATGCCTGCGGGGCTGGCAGGGCCTCTCCTGCTCCCCTCTCGCCCCCATGGCGGCAGGGGCACCCGTGGGGCGATGGAGGCTGTGGCGCGGGTCCAACGGCCCAACGGGCCCCCGGGGCACCTGGGCTCCTCGCACAGCTCTGCTGCCGCTTACGGCTTCCTGTCTCAACAAATTTGGCTTTCCTGGAGGGGAAGAGGCTTTGCAGAGCCCTGCCGGCTAAACGTTGCAAAACCCCGGAGGCACCCAGAAAAGCGGGGCTTCGGGCGTGAAAGCCTGGCCTGGCAAAGCTGCAGCGGGGCACGCGGCCCGGCACCCCCGCGTGCCGCCTCCAGCCCCAGCTCCCCAGCCACCAGCGTGCCGAGGGTCCCCGGCACACAGCGGGTGGTGGGGGGACAGCGCCGACTGCAGCGTTGCAGCACGCCAGCCCGCGGGGCCGAGCCAGGGAGCGGGGCCGAGGTGTGAAATGCAAAGGCAGCCCGCTGCGGTTATAAATACATCTGTGGCTCCGCGCTCAGCTCTCGCAGGTGGCTGCCGGGAGCCGCAGGGAGGCTGCAAGGGGCTGAGCGCGCTCGGCCGAGGAAGCAGGGAGGTCGCCCGCACTGCAATGGAGCCGCGCCCGCCGGCAGCATCCGCCCCCTGTGCCTGCGGGGATGCTGCCCATCCCCGCTCTCCGCCCCGGCTGCCCCTGCAAGGCGGCGAGCCGAGTGACCCTGCATCCCCCAGGGATGGGAGAGGTCCAGGTCGTGCCACCGGGATTTCCTGGCCACGCAGGGGCTTCCCAAGCACAGGGCTCTTCCTCTGCGCCAGCAGCTGCTGCGGGGAGACGCCACCGCCAGATTTGCCGGGCCATGGGGGGACATTTGCTCCCAGGGTCCCAGCAGCGATGCCCCATGCAGCACCCCTTGTGCAGGGACGGCCCCAGATGCAGCAGTGCCGGCTCCTCTCCGCTTCCGCTGCTTCGCAGCAGGCAGAGCAGGGCCAGCCGCGGGGGGAAACCGAGGCACGGAGCAAAGCGGCGCTCGGCAGCGACTCGCCTGCAGCACTGGGAAGGGGCCGGCAGCCGCGAGGCGGAGCGCTCAACCGCGCTGCCTTCGCTTTCAGGGGGGCCTCATGCCAGCGATAACCCTGTCCCCACCTCTCCTCTCTCCGTGCCAGAGTTCTTCAAGTTCAAGGGCTTCGGGAGCCTGAGCAGCATCCCGCGGACCTTCACGCTGCGGCGCGTGTCCGTCGCCCCCAGCTGCCCCGCGAGCCCAGGGCTCCCCCCTGCCCACGGCTTCCTGCAGGAGCCCTTCGACGGCACCCAGGACGATCTCCACGCCATGCCCAAGAGCCCCACGCCCTACGCCAGGTCGTCGGACATGTACAGCCACATGGGCACCATGCCCCGGCTGAACCTGGGCAAGGCGGGCAAGAGCCCAGGCAAGGCCAGGAGCTCCCAGAGCTGCCGGGAGAAAGGCACCGCGGGCAGCAGACCCCCCCGCGCCTCCCCGCTGCCCGTCCCCGAGTCCCCCGAGACGCCCAGCGCCCCCGGCACAGACCCGGGCCCCGCAGCCGGGAAGGTGCAGCAGGAGGAGGAGGAGGAGGAGGATGCTGGGCCCTCGGACGCAGCCACGGCCAGGTGCGACCAGGAGCTTTCAGGGACCATCCCATGTGCTGGGCCCGGAGTGGAGATCGCCAGCGGCGAGCTGACGGAAAAGGGGCACGAGCATCCCTGCGAGGACACTCCGCACAGGTGAGGCACGCTCGGCTCCTGGCCACGGTCCTGCCCGGCGCACAGCTCCCAGCGCCGCCGGCGAGCAGTGCCCCTCGCCCTGCATGGGGCTGACTTTGCTCTGCCCCCCACCGTGGCCCCCGTTGAGGCACCCAGGGCTGGAGCGGGGGGTCCCCGCAGCCCCGGCCCCCCCGGCTCGCGCTGCCTACGGGATGCACCTGGCGGCTGGGCTGGGCGGCCAAACCGTGGCCCCGGTCCGGTCAGAGGCTCCATGACAACAAGGTTTCCTGTGGGATTTCTGCTCCCGCCCGTTTCCGGCCGGGGGGAAAACATCCCGCGGACTCACTTGGCCTGGGCTTCCCGTTGTCCCGCTGGCGGCTCCTTGCAGCTCCGGTTTCGCTGCGGGTCTGGTAGCGACACGCACCAGTGCAGCGAGCTGCGATTTGCACCCCACTTCTCCCTCTGCCTCGTTCTCCTCTCTTGCGTTCCTCCCATCCTTCTTGCCCCAAACGGCGCTGGAGCAACCCCCAGAAACCACCCGGCTGTTCCCACTTCTCACCCCCCCACAAAACCCCCCCAGCTCAGCCCCAGGAGGAGGCACCGCGGTGGGGAGCCCCTTCCCCAGCCAGGTGCTCCGGACCGGCGCTCACCCAAGGATTTGCAGGACGGGGAAACTCCCCCCGGGACTGGCATCACGTGGGGGAGCAAGGTGTGAGCGTGGAAAGAGGGGCAGGACGGGGGGCTGTGGGGCTCTGCCCCCTCAGCGTGTCTCTGAGATGGGCTGGCTCGTTTGGAGGGTTTCGCCCTCAGGTTCGGTGGAAGGGTTTTAACGCCCTGCCCGTCACCCTGGCGTCTGGGCGCGAGGGGGCAAACCCGTCCCCAGCACAGCGGCACGCGTGGGGCCACACTGGGGGCCAACCTGCCTTCCTGCCCCGAACGAGGGCCCTTCATGCCAGCCCCCTCCTTGGCCTGGCCCAAGTCTCCCGCAAGCCCCTCGCCCCCGGCCGCGGCCCGGGCACCCCGATCCTGCAGCTGCGGCCGCTCCGGCGGCTCACGCTCGGGAGGCTCCGCGCGGTGCCAGGAGCAGGGGCACGCAGAGGAATTTCTCCCGGCGGTGGGAGCCGGCATTCCTCGCCGGGCGCAAAGGGAGGGCTGGAGGAGGGCCGGGCCGGGAAGGAGGAGGGTCCGCCACCGCCACCGCCTCGCGCGCCCCAAAGTCCGGCGCGCAGAGCTGGGCAGCAGCGCGCCCGCCAGAGCGTCTCCCCGTCCGGAGCAGAGGCGTCCGCGGCGCTCGGCAGGGCAGATGACAGAGGTGGGCAGGCGGTTTTGCCCCCTGGGCCGCGGCAGGTAAGGCGGCCGGCTGAGGGGCCCCCGCGCACGGCGGCGGCGCCGGGGGGCTGCACCGGGGCGGAGGGGCCGCAGGCTTCGCTCGGGGCGCGCACAAAAGCCGAGGGCAGCGGGCAGAGCTGCGGGGAGGCCGGCACGCTGCTGGCACCGCCGCTCGGCCGCGGGGCCCCCGGCGAGGATCCGCTCATGGAAAGAACGAGCGGCTGCGGCTGCCGAAACCGCAGGCAGCCGGGACCCGGCGCCAGCAGCCCCGCGGGCTGTGGGAGGGGGACGAGCGCAGAGCCCGGTGGCTCCGCTGGGGCAGGGAGCCCCTGAAAGCCAAGGTCCGGGTGCCCCTTTGCCTTGCCCCGGTGGGGGACCCGGCCAAGCCCCTTGCTGGGGAAACTGAGGCACAAGCGTGCACGGGGCAGGGCTCAGGCCGGGGGGGCGACAGAGCCGCTCACGGGGCGGCCCGCGAGCAGGACAGCGAGCGGACGTGACTCGACTTCCCTCCGGGAGCACGGGAAATCCTGCTGCCCGGGGGGAAACCGAGGCACCGCGGCCCCGGCTTGGCTCCAGAATGCGACGGGCAGTGGAGCTGGATGCTGGCGGCTGAGCTGGGGCTCTGACCCACTCCGGCACCCCAAGACCGGCCCCCCGAGCCAGCGGGGGCCCCACGATGCCCCTCCGAGCTCACGGGCTGCTGGCGTAGCCCCGAGCCCCAGTGCCGTGCCAGCAGCACAGGTCCCCGGCGGCTCTCCGGCTTGCTGGACTCCAAAAGCAGCCCTGGAATTTCTCCCAGGCGCTCGGCTGCCCCCAAAAATGCCGTTTCCTCCAGGAATGCGCCGAGCCGGGGGCCGGGTGCCCCTGCCCTCGCGCCGCAGCTGCTGCCCCTCGCCGGCAAGGGCCGGCTCCCCGGCAGGGCCTCTCCGCCCCGGCGCCGCGCAGGGCGCTCAGCGCCGTTTCCCAGCTGCTCCCATGCTCCCGATTTCCTGCCTGGAGGCCCCCCGTCCTCCGGCCCTTTTTTCTCACGGGTTTCCCGTGTGAAAGGCAGACAGGCTGGAGAGGCAGCGCCGGGGCCGAGCACGCTGCGGCGGGGAGGCGGCGGGCCGCCTGCGCCCCCCCCGGCAAAACCCTCCTGCATCTTTTCCACCCTAACTGAGCGCTTTCCAACCCCGCTTTTCCCCTTCCGAGCGGGATGGCGGGGGAAACCCGCACCGCAGTGTGGGCTCAGGGAGGGAGAGCAGGATTTGCGGATGCCCTGGGCGCCACGGCTCCGCCAGGGCTGGCAGCACCCATTGGCACGGCGCGGGCACCCGCCGCAGTGCCCCGGGGATGCTCAGCGGGGTCACATCCAGCAGCTGTCACCGTGGCAGTCCCGACCCCCCTCGGGCCGGGGATTTACGACGCCAACCACAGCCCCGACAGAGCCTGCGGAGGAGCAGTCTGGCTCCCTGGAGATCCCGCTGCCCTGGTGAGGCTTGGCCCCGTGCTCCTGCCGGCCCCACCGAGCCCAGAGTCTCCCCACTCTGGGCCTGATCCAGCCAGAGCATCTCCACAGGGCCAGCCCAGACCGTGCTCCTGCACGCGGGGCGCCCCAGCTGGGTTTGCGCGCGGGGCTCCCGGTGTCTCCCAGTACAACACGGGCGTCCGGTGGCAGTGCGGCTGCACCGGTGGCTCTGAGCGCTAGGTGGAGCGAGGCGGCTCTTGGCAGGGACGGGACGTCCCGGAGCCGTGACGCCGGCTGGATTGGGTTATTCCTTAGCCGCAGCTGCCTGCTCTCACACTGGCGTCCTGCCATCAACAGGCCGTTGCGGCGGCCCCGTGCTGGGGTAGGGGACAGGACGCTGGTTAAAGTCTGGACTTTTGTATTTCATTCTTAAAGTTGAGACCTCAGGGGGAAAACACTGGCTTGTTTGCACATCCCGGCTCAGAGTGTCATTGCCTCTCTCCCCTTGAATTCTGTTTTTCCCTTTGGACCCATCCGTACTGAGACATACCTGGAGCCACAAAGGGTTAAAAAGCGGTAGCAGCATTGCTACATGATCAGGAAAGAGCAGCAGCCTTCTGTGGCCCCATAAAGTAATGCAAAGAAGCTGCCAGATCAGTTGTGTCTCAAAGCTGTTGGGTTGGTTGTCAGTAGGGCTAAGAGTGAACATGTCACTGAGGAGAACAGGCATTTCTATTGCATGTATGCTGGGCAAAGCGAATCTACTTGCAAACTCAACCGGGATGTTGCAGTTCTCCCTGGCTTCAGTGAAAGCTGGATTTCTGCAGGGTCGCGCGAGGCCATAGAGAAACAGCCAGAAACAGCTGGTACCTGCTGCTCCGCGCTACCCTGCTCCGCGCCCTCCCTGCAGCCCGCAGCGCCCGGCGGGACGTGCGGGGAAGCAGGACGGCCTGGAGGAAACGTTTTCCCGGACGGCGTGTCCCAAAACACCCTGTGCCCGGAAGGGCCGTGGGAACGTGGGATGCCGGGAACGGGGCCAGCTCCTCCCCGCCTCGGCGTGCCCCCCCAGCACCGGGACCGCGTGCTCCCTGCCCGGCCGCTGGGTCTCCCGCCGCGGCTCACATGGTCCCAAGCGGATTTGAGGACAGATCCTCTGAAAAGGCCCTGATCTCCCCTGATCGCCTTAGGGAGGCTAAGCTCAGCGCCGAGCGTGGGCGCGCGGCAGCGGGGAAGGTGCCGGGGCTCCGGGAGCCTCTCCCAAAAGCACGTAGCAAAGCCCGCCTTGCTCACCCCGGCTGTGCCACCACCTCCTGTAACCTGGCCTGCCCGAGTCACTGCTGTTCTCTTACTTAGTTTTATTTTTTCCTCCTTTTCTAGCCCTCATGATGGCCTGGAGTCCGGCAGCGAATACGTGAAGGTAAGACGCCGCGCACGGCCGCAGCCTGCCCCAGTGGGGGATCCCCTCTCCATGGGTGTCAGCAGTGGTGGCACGCGCCCTGGGGACAGCCAGGTCCTGGTGGCTCTCCACGGGTGTCAGCAGTGGTGGCATGCGCCCTGGGGACAGCTGGGTCCTGGTGGCTCTCTATGGGTGTCAGCAGTGGTGGCACGCGCCCTGGGGACAGCTGGGTCCTGGTGGCTCTCTATGGGTGTCAGCAGTGGTGGCACGTGCCCTGGGGACAGCTGGGTCCTGGTGGCTCTCCACAGGTGTCAGCAGTGGTGGCACGCGCCCTGGGGACAGCCAGGTCCTGGTGGCTCTCTATGGGTGTCAGCAGTGGTGGCACGTGCCCTGGGGACAGCTGGGTCCTGGTGGCTCTCTATGGGTGTCAGCAGTGGTGGCACGCGCCCTGGGGACAGCTGGGTCCTGGTGGCTCTCTATGGGTGTCAGCAGTGGTGGCACGTGCCCTGGGGACAGCTGGGTCCTGGTGGCTCTCTATGGGTGTCAGCAGTGGTGGCACGTGCCCTGGGGACAGCCAGGTCCTGGTGGCTCTCTATGGGTGTCAGCAGTGGTGGCACGTGCCCTGGGGACAGCTGGGTCCTGGTGGCTCTCTATGGGTGTCAGCAGTGGTGGCACGCGCCCTGGGGACAGCTGGGTCCTGGTGGCTCTCTATGGGTGTCAGCAGTGGTGGCACGCGCCCTGGGGACAGCCAGGTCCTGGTGGCTCTCTATGGGTGTCAGCAGTGGTGGCATGCACCCTGGGGTCATCCGGGTCCTAGGTCAGCTCTGCTCGCCTTGTCCCACCGTGCCGCCAGGCACCTGAGCCCCGCACGGTGCCCCGGCGTCGGCACAGAGCGACTTCGCATCCGGAGCACCACCCGGGTGAGATGTGGGGCTGGAGCCGGCGCACGGTCCAGGCCTGCCCGTCCCCCTGGAGCCGGGCTCTCTCCGGCCACAGAAAAAATTTCCCACTAGAAACAGCAACACGGGGGGAGATGGGGGAGTCACAAGCCGCGCGTGGTCCCGTCCGGCCCGACGCCGCTCCCGCGGGAGCTGCCCGTGTTTCGCGCTGTGACTCGCTACGACAGCAGAGGCAGGGGCTGCCCCCCGCCACTGCCCCCGCGTAGGAGAGGAAGGGTTTGGGCCACTTGCGTAGCCGTCCCGTGAAAGTCGGCGTAAATCTCTCCAAATCTCTTGCTTATCCTCCAGCAAACTATTAACATTCCTGAGGACTCTTCATGTCTGGCCAGAAATTCATTAGCGAGGCGCCTGGCTCCGGAGGAGAGCAGCCCTCTCGCAGGAGGCTGCTGGCACGTCGGGGCGGGCAGGCGCGGGGTGGTGGTCCCACGGACACGGAGCATTTTGGGGAGGGACCGCTGAGATCCTGCCGGCTCGGCAGGGCGCTGCCATGCGATGGCCTTTTGGGGGTCCGTTTGAAAAGGGCTGGCGCCTCTTGCGTGCGGTTCCTTGCTGGGGACGTGTTTCCTTCACGCAAAGCCACTGGCCAAACAATTTGGCTGTTGACTGGACATGCCCCGCTCAGGTGGCCAAGTCATTACCGAGCCTTCACCCTCCATCTCTGGGACGTGGGTCTCTTGAAGATGGCTGTAGCAGGACATTGAAGGGTGGAAACCCATGATGCTGGCACCGAACAGCAGGCTCAGGACGGCCTTTACTGGACCCATCTGCTCCTCCTAAGGGTGGTCAACCCCAGCCAGGGTCCATCCTGTTACTGATGAACCTCAGAGCACCCGTGTTTTGGGTCTGTCAACCTACAGCCACCAGCAACAGCTCGGATGTGGTGGCTTTTTGACGTGGTAGTGGGAGCTCGAAGTACAGCGATCACCCAGGCTGGGGCGTTCCTCCTCTCTGATGCAGCCTTCAGGGAGGTGGGAACAGCGGACCACCACTGGGAGCTCCTGTGGTTGGAAATGGGGCACCTGGGTGAGAGAGGAGGCTCTGACTGTACTCCACCGGCTGGTGGCCTGGTGTGGGGCACCTTGGGATGTGCGGGGAAGCCCCCGTTCCTGCAGGCAGGTCCTCCGAGGGTGGGGGTTGAGCTGCACCTTTTGGTGTGGTTTCCCTTGTTCCATCGGTGGAACGGGCGCGTTTTACAGCTCAGGAGTTCATGGACTAAAACAGCGCAGGTGTAGAGCAAAGGGGCTTCAGGATCGAGCTGTCTTGGTGAGCCAGGAGAAGTCCCTGATGTCCAGGCAGATTCCAGCTGAGCAGAGGTGCTGGTGGACGTGCTCCTATAGCTCCCAGAAGGGCAGCTGCAAAGGCAACTCTGCTCAGCGGCAGACGATATAACGAAGGGCAGCGGCCAGAAACTGCAGCCTGCGAGGTTCACCCCGGGCATCAGGAGAAACTTTCTCCCTAGGAGGGCAAGGACAGCATCCTACAGGTCACCCAGCGGCTGGGGCGTCCCATCCTTGGAGGTTTCCAAAATTGATCTGACCTAGCACGGGTGATAGTCCTGCTTTGAGCAGGGTGGCAAGAGGGACCTCCAGCGCTCCCTTCCCACCGCCAGCGTGGTGGCCCTGTGCTGGGCCACAACCCGCTCGGCAGGACCCCCAACGCAGGGCTCCCACCTCCAGCAAGTGGAGCAGAGGGGTCCTCTAAGGGGGGAGCAATTTTCCCTGCTCAAAACCCCGGCACTCTGGCACTGGCCTCCATTTCGGCCCCGTCCCGGTGGTGTCCGGACACCTGTGGGCACCGCGTGCGATTTACCCCCTTCCCATCTGCGCTGCGAGCGACTGACGGCTGCCGCGACAGCAGCTATTTTAGTGAAATAAATAAGTAATTAGTTAGAGTGTGAGCAATCGAGATGATGGGGCACTCGGGCTGATTGCAGGTGCCGCGCTTGGCCGGGAGCCCACATCCCGGTGCGGCTGGGGTGCTCAGCACCTGGCAGCGTCGGCCCAAGGGTGGAGAGGTCCCCGCTGGCTGCGATGCCCAGGGTGCCCAAGGCGGGACGCAGGCTGTCCCGGGGCCTGGCCCTGGAAGAGCTGCTGGAAATTGCTCTCTGCTAGGAGGGAAACAAGAGGAGCAATTAATTTGTTTGCTCTCGTTGGTGGTCTCCTCCCACCGCGGGTACCACCGGCCCCGTGTGGCTCTCGCTAGCAGTTGCCGGAGTTTTTCTCTGCTGGGAGCGGGGATTAGTCCGCCTGTTTCTTTGGGAGCTGATGGGTTGACTACAACGGTCCAGGATTGACCGTCGTATCCCCCTGTGCTGGTCCTGCCCCTGCCTTGGGGCCGCTCTGGGCAGACGGGTGTCCCCAATCCTGCTCCCACCGCGGGCAAACCGGCCCCCGCGACTGCCGGGCTCCTGCAGAGACCGGACCGTGCCAAGACGAGCAGAAAGGCCGACAGGGATGGGGGCTCCGGTCACGAGGACGCCAGCGGGCACTGGGCGGACGGAGCCGGCCCCGTGGGGCTGCTCGTACGGTCGCTGCGTCCAAGCCCCGGCCCGCGGAGGCCGCGATTTCGGCTTCGGGAGCCGGCGAGCGCGGCGGCGGTCTCCCACTCCCCCGCGCTGCGACGCAGCCTGCCAGGCTCCAGCAATGCTCGGAGTCGGCGGCGCTGCCGCGTGCATCCCCGTCGCGAAACCGCGGCCTTAATTAAACCAAAGCGGAGCCTTAATTAAACGCGACTTAGATGTGGCCTGCGCGGGAAGCAGAGAGGCGGCCCCCTGCCACGCGTCCGGGCTCCCCCTCCCCGAAAATGCTGCCGGGAGGGGGAGCAAGATGGGGCGTCCCGGGGAGAGGGGGCGATGAAGGCAGGCGAGGCTGGAGGGACCCCCCAGGGTGTCCCCCAACCCAGCGCATGCCAATGGGGGGGAGGGGGGGGAGGCCGGTTTGGGATGGGGTGATGAGGGGTGCTGGAGCACCGTGGGGGCGTGCAGGGGGGCCAAGTGCCCTCAGAGGTGGGGGGAGATGGGGGGTGCCAGGACACCACAGGGTTGTAGGGGGAGATGGGGGGTGCCAGGGCCCCTGAGGGGTGCTGGTTCACTGGGGGGGGTGGAGACCCAGCCCCCCTCACGGGTGCACAGGGAAATGTGGGGTGCCGGTTCCCCCAGGGGTGTGTGGGGCCGGGGGGGCCGGTATCCCTGGGGGTGTGTGGGGCCGGGGGTGCTGGTTCCCCCCCGGGTGTGTGTGGGGCCGGGGATGTGTGGGGCCGGGGATGCCGGTGGCCCCGGGGGTGTGTGGGGCCGGGGATGCCGGTTCCCCCCCGGGGGTGTGTGGGGCCGGTGCCCTCGGGGGTGTGTGGTGCCGGCAGTGCCGGTTCCCCCGGGGGTGTGTGGGGCCGGGGATGCCGGTTCCCCCGGGGGTGTGTGGGGCCGGGAGTGCCCGTGCCCTCTGGGGTGTGTGGGGCCGGGAGTGCCGGTTCCCCCCCGGGGGTGTGTGGGGCCGGGGATACCGGTCCCCCCCGAGGTGCGTGTGCGGCCGGTGCTCCGGGGCGGCGGCGGCGGCGGCGGCGCGGGGCCCGGCGGGGCGGGGCGGGGGCCGGGCAGGGGCGGTGCTGCGGGCCGCCGGCGCCGCCTCCCGCTCCCGACAAGGGATGAGGTAATCGGGGAAGCGGCTGAAATTGAAGCCCGGCGGCGGCAGCGGCGGCGGCGGCGGGTGGGCAGCCCGGGCCGGGTCGCTCGGGGCCGCCCGGGCCGGCGCGGCCGCGCCATGACGGAGCGCTGCAGCCTCTGGAGCGCCCTGTCGGCGGCCGCCTGCTGCTTCTACCGCGGCTCCTTCATGCAGGTGCAGGTGAGCGGGGCCCGGCGCCGCGGGGGGAGCGGGGGGGCGGCCCCGCCGCTGCCGGCACCCCCGGCCCGGCGAGCGCAGCGCCCGCCGCCCCCGCGGGCCGCACGTCGGGGCCGAGCGGGCAGCGGGGCCGCCCCGCGCCGCGCTGACCTTGGCCGCGGCTCGCCCGGTGCCGCCGGCGTGCGGGTGCCGAGCTCCCGCGGCCGGGCAGGAGGAGGCCGCCGGGCGCGTTTATAACGGCAAAGCGAGGATGCCGAGGGGAGGCAGGCAGCCGCGTCGGGGGGCAGCGCTGAGCCCCCTCCAGCCAAGGCCACCGCCTGGGGCAGAGGCCGCCCGGACCCGCACGTCGCGCCCGGGTGGGAGCAAGCGCCCGCGTCTCCGAAGGGAGCCCTTGCACCGGCCGGAGCCCTTCCGCCACGTGCCGGGAAGCGTTCGGCTTCCTCTGGCAGCCCCGGCGCGTCTCCAGAGGCGCTCTGGGAGCGCTCGCCAGGCGCAGGGGAGAGACGTGGAGCGGAGGAGAGCGCAGCTCCTGGGCTCGTCAGCTATGTGCTGCACTGCACAGGTTGACTCTGGTTAGGAAAAGCTGGGATGCAGTTGTCACCTGTCCTGTGACACCTCCAGCACCAGTGCTGTCTAGGCACACGTCTAGGTGTCCTATTTTTGGACTCCTGCACTTGCACAGGTTGAGAAGAGCGAAACGCTGGGAACGGCTTGCTTCGTTCCCACGCGTACCAAGTCAGAGCGAAGGCTGAGCAGAGCTGGCGAGCACCGCGAGAGCCAAGCAGGCTCTGGGCTGAAGCAAGAGCTATCAGCGTGCTGCAAGTTAAGTGGGTGAGAAGCGCCCGGCACAGGCAGCCAAGCGAGCTGGCAGCCTTCTGCAGCACTCCCGGGCAGCGCCGTAGGTGCTGAGCTCGGGAGATTGCGCCGGGTAGGACGGAGCCCAGAAGCAGCATTTCAAGTCTTGTCATGATCGTTGCTGATCTCAGGGTAAAGCCGGGCACTTTGCTCCCTAGTGGGGGGAGCAGAAGAGCTGCTTCTGGCCGTCCAAAGGCCACGGAGCAACAGAGGGGAAGGTGCCCTAACGCGGCAGCGCCGGGCTCAGCGGCACGGGGGGTCGGAGCTGCTTTCAGCAAGCCGCTGCCAGAACGAGGGGGAGACAGGTGGGCGCCTGGCTCTCGCGCGCAGGGATGCTCGTGGGGACGGCAGCGCTCCATCCCAGCGGCGCAAAGAGCCCAAAGCGACGCCCTGCGCGCTCACCTGGCTCCGCCGCGTCTTTTGCCACCTATTTGTGTCCGAGGGTGCACAGCCAACACACACTGAAGTCCCCATGAATGACTGGAGCGCTTCCAGCTGACAGCCGCATCCCCGCTCGCCGCCAATGGCAGTGCACCCAGCCTGGGAAGCACTGACATCATTTCTGGCCAATAGCAGCTCCGAAAAGGGATGCAGCAGCCACGGCCGCCGTCTTGGAGTGAGATAACTAATATATAGATGGATGGAAATGTGTGTACACACACGCCCCATCGCTGCGCCAGAGACCTGCTGCCCCAGGGCAGCCTCGGCTCCGCGGCCGGCCGCGCTCCCGAGGGGCACTCGTCCCACCTCACGGCGCCCAGCTGCACCCCACCCCTGCCAGCCTGGCACAACTGCCCCAGAGGAGCAAGGTGGGGGGAGAGGAGCCCCAGCGGGTAGCCAGGACCAGCCCTGGGAAGGGGTTTGGATGCCAGGACAAAGCCCTTGAATCGGGGTCTGCCCTCACCAGGGAGCGGTGGAGATGTGGTGGCCGCAGGAGGTGCATTCGGTGACCCATGGCGGGGATGCGTGGGCTGGTGCCACCTTGGAGGCCGTGCAGATGCCCCGAGTCATTGTGAGACAGGACAGAGGAACAAGCCGTTTCCTTTTCCTGTAGCCACCAAGAGAAGTAGGAGTGACCGGTTCACGCCAGGGCACGCAGACCAAGAGCAGGCCCGTAGCACCTGGAGGTTTCACCATGGCCGGGTCACAGTGGGGGTTCCTTGTCACTAGGGCTGGATAGCGGCTCTTGGGGAGGTCAGGCAGTGCCTGGCAGGTGGCTCGATGAGCACAGCTCTCCCACACCGGGCAGCACGCAGGCTGCTCGTTGGGTTCACCGTAACGCCGGCAGTCCCTTGGTGAGGGGACTTTGCTGTAAGACGCTTCAGAAGGAAGTGACCTGTTGCCAAGGGTGGAGTGGGGGGAAAAGTGAGACCCTCTGCCCGACTGGCGCTTTCCCCCTACGCCTGCTCCAAGGGCTTCTCGCTCTTCTTCCTCCCAATTCTGCTCTCCAGGCCCCGCATCAGCTCTCAGCAACAAGTCAGGAGGAAAGAGCTACAGGAGGGGCTGGGATTCCCCTAGCGAGGGTCCCGGCAAGGCAGGCACGGGGGCAGCAGGGGAAGCGGAGGCGTTTCATGCCCGTAGGTTAGCGAGACGCAAGCGGCGGTGTGAGGTGCACCTTGCTCTCCCAGCTGACTCGAGCTGCAGCCACGACTCCAAGATTCGGGAGGGGAGAGCAAGAAAGCAGACTGCAAATCTCTGCTGTTTCATAACAGCACTTTTATAAGCCCAGCACTGGCCTCCAAAGCTCTCCTGATACCAGGCAGAGCCACAGCCGCCGTTTTACCCCGGCTGCCTCTCGCCCCACGGTGAGCCGAGGGCTCTGCCCTGGCTGCGCCGGAGGATTCCCCAGCGCCGGCGCTGCCCAAGAGCCCGTCGGGGCGCTCTCCTTTCGCGGCCAAGCCATCTTGGCGGCTGGTCGGGATTCCTCAAGCAGCGCTTGGCATGGTCTCTGGCAGCCTGGGAGCTGGTTTGTCTGGTCCAGAGAGCTGCTCTAATCCCCGTTTCTTCCCGCTCAGCTGAGGAGGCCTTGGGGCTCCGCGCAGGCTGAGCGAGCGCCCGGTACCCCACGCTCGGCCTAGGCGCAGAAGGGGGTCCAGTCTTTCCACCCACATCCACCCTGCTATTACGCGGGACCCCGCATCAGGCCGCACGTCTTCTGACGTCCTCCTGGCGCAGCCGCGGGTGCCAAGTGCTGCCTTTCAGCTCGGCGCTCAAACAGCCGGCGACACGCTCCCGCCAGCGCTCGGCCGGCCCGCACCGCCTTGCCTCGCTGGTGCCCGCGCGTCGGCTCCCGGCCAGCTGGCACGTCGGCCCCCTCCGAGGCTCGCGGCGTGCAATAAAGCCGATTGCCGCCGAAGGGCTCGGCGGCTGGAGTGACAGCATCCCTCCCCAGCGCACGGGCCACTCATGCGGCGGCTTCGGGCAAGCTCGGCTCCTGCAGAGCGGGGAGCAGCCGGGCAACTTGGGCAGCAACTAGTGCGCGTTGGCAGAGCGCTCGAAACGCTGCGAGTGCCAGCCCCCAGGGCTGCATCGCCCCCGGCATCGCTCAGGGCTCCAAGCAGTGGCTTTTTGGTGGCCCTGCAGGTCAGCTGGGACCCTCGTTCCCCGGCCGCTCGGCAGCAGGGACGGTGCCCTCCGTACGGCTGGTGGCACCGGCTGCCCACGGCCGCGGTGGTGCCCGTGCCTCTCCCCGGCCTCCCCTTCAGCACCTGGCTGCTGGCACCGACGCCAGCCGGCTGCTGCCCAAATCCCGGCTCGGAGACGCCGGGCACCGCTCAGCTGGTTTTGTTTCTTATCCCACATATTTGCATGGGGAGGATTTGGGGAAAACTCAGCCGTACGGCGTGGCGGAGCAGGCGCTAATCCCCTCTCTGGGGGCGGCAAGGGGGACCGGTGGCTCAAAACCGCTCCGGGCTCAGCTCCTTTCGCCGGCTCCGTACCCGGAGCAGACGCGAGCACAGGCTCTGCCGGAGGCAGAAGGAGCTAAAGCGACAGCAGCCGGCCCCCGCGCTCAGAGCCGGGGGAAGCAGGGGCTCCCTGCGCCGCCAGAGCTCACCGCAGGGGAGGGAGCCACGGGGAGCGGGCGCCCGCCGCCGCCGCTCGCACCGAGCAGGGGGGCCCGCGGCGCGGCGGAGTGGGGGGTTGCCACAGCAACAGCATCCGCTCGGCCCCCCGGGAGGCAGCTGGACCTCGGCTGCAGCCGCCGGCACCATTTGTTTTTAACAGGGTTCAGTCCTCGGGGGCAGGTCTCTGCACCGGGGCTGCTGCTGCCCCTGCCCAGCGGCAGCTCGCCCATGGCCAAAGTCAGAGGAGCAAGTCCGAACCCGGTCCTTAGTGTTTCCGAGGGCTGGTACCAACATCCCGCACCCCAAGACCCCTCAGGGAGGGGAGAGAGTGGAGCCAGCTCCAAGGCAGGTCCCCAAGCCCTGTTTGGGCAGGGGTTCACGGCCCTGATGCTCCAGGGGACCAGCCGCTGCACAAGGCCAGCCACAAGCGCCAGCCTGTGCCCTCGGCAGCGCCGGAGCATCAGGGATCAGTTTCAAGCCTGTGCCCGTGCTCAGAGACGCCAGCTTGATGCTGCCTTAACAGGGAGCCAAGGAGCTGGGCCAACGCGCGGTCCCTCCTCACGCTGGCACCAGGCCACGGGAGCACAGCCCTACACCCTACCCAGCCATCAGCGGACACGTGCCTCGGAGGGCTTATGGGGGTCCCTGGGAGCCCCCCGAGCAGCCCTGACCCATGGCGGTGCCGAGGTCCTCCCAGGCCAGCGAGCACATGGATCCCAGGTGTCCACAGCGCTGGCAAGGCAGAGCAGCGGCATAACAGTGAGCTTAGGGCTGACCCCCGTGCCCAGGGGAGACACCAGCCCCCCACACCGCGTGGGGAGCACGCAGCCCCCTGCCCATGCAGGAACCCCAGGCCGACGCTCGCCACCCCAGACAACATCCAGGGCAGCGGCCTGCCCCAGCCGGTGGGAGACATGACGCCATCCCTCCCCTCTCCAGGGGAAGGAGGGGGCGAATCGCATCCTTTAGGCTCAGGTGCGCCAGTGCCAGTAAAAGCTCATTTTGATGCAGAAGGTTCCCCTTACATTTGTCATTACTATTCATGCCACCGTCAGGCTAAACACAGCCTAATTAACCCTTTGGAGGAGGGACCGTGGCAGATGTTTCCAGGACGAGGATCTCCTCCTGGAAGGGTGTCCCACAGTGGTTCTGCCCCAGGGACGCGTGGCTTCGATGAGGACCCAGCGCAGGCTTGCCGGCTCCTGCCACCAGGGCTCGGGTTTGCCGCAGGCAGCGCAGGGAAGGGGTAGGGACAGACAGTTTACCACAGGTTGGATGTGCCACGAGCAAGTGGTTTCACCTGCAAAATGGGGACCACACTCAGCTCCAAGCTGGGGCAGAGGGAAAAGCTTGTGGGGGACACGGTGGTCAGGCATGATGGGGACACCCATAGCTCCCCTGGAGCCATGGGAAGCTCCACCAAGCTTGTCTGTGGGAGGTCACATCCTGCTGCCAGGAGCATCTCCACCCACCCTCATCCTCTGCCGTGAGCGAGCAGGCATGTGGGCAGAGATCCCCACGCAGCTCCAAGTCACTCGTCCCCAGGGGACCCATCTGCACCCGTCTCCAGGCAGGTGGCATCACCAGTCCCCGTGCAGGAGAGGATCCCCGCAGTCCCAGCACGGGGATCCTGCCTCCTCACCTCCGGGGCTCGCGCTGCTCCCCGCTCACCCCGGCTCGTTGCCAGCCCCATCCCGGCGGCCAGAAATAGCCCGTGACGGCAGCCTGCCGCAGCCTCGGAGCCAGAGCTGCCAGCGCTCGCGCCGCGGGGGAGTGCCAGGTGGGGGGACTCAGGGGACATATGCTGGCACCGAGGAGGGAGGGAGGGGAGTGCTAGCACATCGCTTCTTCCCAAGCACCTTCCAGGGAAGCGGCTGCCTGGCTTCACTCGCCGACAGCTCTGCTGCCCTGGCCAGGCTGGTCCCAGCCCTGACACTGCCTCTCGCCACCTTCCTGCGGGGCAAGAGGGGGGGGTCTCACAGGGATGGTGATGTCCCTCAGGGAGGGCAAGGGCCCCACCTGACACTCTCTCCTCCCCTGTAGTTCTCCAAGGAGAAATACATCCTTGACTCGTCACCGGAGAAGCTGCACAAGGAGCTGGAAGAGGAGCTGAAGCTGAGCAGCACCGACCTGCGCAGCCACGCTTGGTACCATGGCCGCATCCCCCGAGAGGTGAGGGCAGGAGGACGGGTGGCTTTGGGCTCCCCTGGCTTGGGCTGCTCACCAGGAGACATCCAAGGCCATGCTGAACCACCACCCCTGCCAGGCACCTTCCTGGGACACACCACCAGCCTGGCCTCCCAGAGAGCACGTGGGAGATGGGCTCATGTGTCACCAGAGGAGAGGACCACACAGACACCAAGCCTAAAGGCCTCTGGCCCCTCACAGAGGGATGAGCTGGTGCTCCAAATGGCAGCAGTATATTCCTTGGTGGAATATCCACCTTACCCACCCCCCCAGTCCCTACACCACAACCCCCCACAGCCCCAGGGCGCTGAGAGCAGGGTCACGCCTGAGCTGCTGTGCCTTGTCCCTGGCAGGTGTCGGAGAGCCTGGTGCAGAGGAACGGGGACTTCCTCATCCGCGACTCGCTCACCAGCCTCGGCGACTACGTGCTGACGTGCCGCTGGCGCAACGAGCCCCTCCACTTCAAGATCAACAAGGTGACGGTGAAGTCCAGCGACGGCCATACCCGCATCCAGTACCTCTTTGAGCAGGAGAGCTTCGACAACGTCCCGGCCCTCGTCCGCTTCTACGTGGGCAACCGCAGGGCCATCTCGGAGCAGAGCGGGGCCATCGTCTACTGCCCCATCAACCGCACCTTCCCGCTGCGCTACCTGGAAGCCAGCTACGGACTCGCCAACGGGAAACATGGGGGGTCCCACAGCCCCACCACCCAGAAAGGGGGGCACATAAAGCGCAGGAGCATCACCATGACGGACGGCCTGACGGCAGACAAGATCACCAGGGCTGAGGGGTGCCCGACCAGGTGAGGACGCGGTCTCAGCCCAGCTCAGCTGCGCTGAGGGTCAGACCCTGGGGAAGAGGCAGAGCCACCAGCTCCATTGGTGCCGTGCAGCGACTTTGGGCTTGGGCATGGGAACCATGTCACAGCTCAGGCACAGACAGACCAGGAGAGGCAAGGGGGGAGGAATTGGTGCCCAGCTGGACCTAGGGGGTTCTCCCAGGCCAGCCATGCTGTGCTACCACAGCGGACGCCCAGCAAGCACACATGACTTTAGCATCCTAGGCCATAAGCCAGAGAGTTTTTACAATCACCCCATCCAGAATTAGCAGCGTGTCGGGGCTTGTCGACGCGAGGGAACAGCGCTTTCCCAGGCAGATGGGAGAGGAGAGCCAGTCCCAGCCACCAAGGAGGCACTTGCTGGGCTGCTTTTGAAGGGCCCTTTTAGCTTTAAGGCTGTCGGTTCAGCTGGAGCATTTGCTAGGAGCAGAGCCGAAAGCCTGCTGAGCTGCACTGACGGGGTCCCCGTACCCCACCGGAGCCTCCCACGGGGCAGTCACCAGCCCTGCAGGAGCCTCAGCCACTCCAAGCACGCTGCACCCCAAGGGCTGTGTTTTCTCAGCCCCCCCGTCACTAGTACAAAGTTTTCTTTAGAGCAGCCCTCTCCAAGTGCCTGCAGGCTCTGAGTGCCTCTCAGATCTGCTTGTGTTAACCTTGAAGCAGCCTGAGCTTTTCCCGAGCTAGAGAAAGACGTTACCTTTGCACAGCTTTCTTTTGGCAGCCCAGGTCCCCCAAAAGGGAGGGGAAGGCAGAGACCCACAAGTACATAATCGCAGAGAGGCCCAGAAGGGTCCGCATCCATCCTGCGTCCCCATCCCAGGGCCAGCTCTGGGGCAGGCCCCCAGCCCATCCTTGAATCAAGCTGCTTTTTCACCCCTGCCCCGACCTTCTCAGTCCAAGGGCAGGGTAAAAAACACAACAGCAGGAGACAATCAACCATTACAGGAGGGAAAAGAAAAACACTTATGCTTCCAGAGAAGTGCATGTATTTCCAGCAGGAGAGCCCAGCTCCACCAGTCTTTCCTCATCACTCATTTTTCCCCAAACCTCTTATTGCTGCAGCTGCTCCCCCAGCCTCCTCCCACCACAGGGCTGTAGCACTCAAGACCCAGCACATCACGGCAGCCCCAGCCTCACCCACGCCGGGGAGGGCAGCATAATTACCACCGTGCCTCCTTGCAACACTCCTCTCGCTCAGCCCAGCACAGCAGCAGCCTCTTTTGCAACAGCATTGACTCACAGTGCTCGTGCCCAGCCTCAGCCCTCCCCATAGGGCTGCTGCAGGTCCACAGCTCCCCGAGCTGACACGCTGCCCCGTGCCGTGCTGCGGCTCAGCACCATGAGCTGCCGCCCTGCTTCCATCAGGAGCCGACCAGGTCACAAGCACTTTCCATCTCTCCCAAACTTTGGGTCACAGCCACACCGCTGATGTAGCCCATTGCAGGGACCTCACGTGGAAACACAGAGCAGCACACCCACCAGCAGACACCACCCCAGAAAGACAACAGCACATAGCTATTTCTTTACCTAGCCCATTCCCCGCAGCACCCCCAGAAAGCCCCTACCCACCCCCAGCTCCCCCAGCACAGTACCCTTGCCTTAGGGCACCTCTTCCCCTCCTGCTGCTCCTCAGCCTTCAACCTCCCCCTGGGGCTGGGCCATCTCTGGTTTATAGGGCTCAGACCCTTCCTCCCCAGCTGCCCCGAGGGGTGTTCGTTGCTCCAGCTGAACTCGTTACTGGTTCCCCAGTGCAAACAGCCCCCCAGCCCGGGCTGCTGGCACCGCCGGGGGGTCAGGGCCGTTCGAGCCAAACCCCGGTTCCCTGCTCCTTGCGGGAGCACTTTGATTCGGAGACCAGTGTCAGGTCCCGCAGCAGTGGGAGGAGGGAGACCCATGATGTCCACCCCGGGGGGGAGAGGCAGCGAGCCCCCATGCCAGCCCCTCGGCGCGTGTCCAGTCCCTGGTTGCGGTGACTAACCCGTCCCGTCTCCCCCAGCGTGTCCCTTCCCCACCACCGAGACATCATTCGCAACTGCGCCGTCAGCGTGGACCAGATCCAAGACCTCCACTCCCCGATGTCCCCCATCTCCGAGAACCCAGCGTCGCCCGCCTACAGCACAGGTAGGAAGCGCCCCACACCCTCCCGGGGGGCGGCGGGGACGGAGGTCAGGCTGGGCCTGGCGTTGGCGTGACACCAGGGGCCTGGGGAGGCGGACGGAGCTGCCTGGCAAAGACGAGCGCCTGGGCACGGAGCGGTGGCCTAAGCACCCGCTCCGCCCGGCTCCCCGGCCTGCCCTGTGGCCTGCTAGTGAAACATGTCCAGCTCCGTGCACAGCAGAGGAAGGTCCTGAGCAGGGCTGAGCAGAGCGTGATGCTGCAGCCCCGGAGCAGCTGCCTCGTAGCAGGGATCGCGCCCTGTCCTGGCACCAGCTGGAAGTCCTGTCGCAGGGCCGCTGGGACAGCGGGGCTTTCCCTGAGCGCAGCATCCCCGGCTGTCGCATCCCTGGGTCCTGAGCTGGTGGTCCATGCGCCTGTGTATCTCTGCACTCTGCTAACAGGGTCTCTCCCGCTCCCCACAGTTACGCGGCTAAAGCCGCATCCCTGCCAAGCAGCTGGGATCGCCCCGGCCTCGCCGGTCATAAGAAGATCCAGCGAGCCGCAGCTGTGCCCAGGCACCAACAGCAAACCTCTGCCGGACCCTGCCCACAGCAGCCACTCCACGCCCTGCCACGGGTACACCCGCGCCTCCCCCTCGCCCTCCGTGAACAGCTACAGCGACCCGGACACGGGGCACTACTGCCAGCTCCACCCCACCTCGCCCATCAGCAGAGAACGGCCCGCTCACGACACCAGGCAGCTCCCAGCAAAGAGCTACGTGGAGAGGCTAAAGGTGGAGGAAGGACAGAGAGGGACTGTGGAGAACAGCTCTGGCGAAGCAGAGGCAGGGCAGCGGCTGAAGGGAGAGCTGGACTTCATGGGCTTCGTGCCCCCCACCATGGAGATGAGCTCGTCCTTCAACCCCGCGGCCTTCCAGTCCCTGCTTATCCCACTGGAGAACAAGCCCCTGGAGATGGCCGTGCTCAAGAAGGTCAAAGAGCTGCTGGCAGAGGTGGACGCGAAGATGCTCGCCAAGCACATCACCAAGGTGGACTGCCAGGTACGGCCGAGGCCAGGCAGCAGGGACGGGCACTGCTGCCCGCCGGTTGCTCCATCCCTGCCAGGGGCTCGGAAACCCAGAGCCAGTGGCAGGGTTGGCGTGGGACCGGGCATCCCCCAGGCATGGAGCATCCCCCAGCATGGAGCATCCCAGCGCGGCTCTGCCAGCCCTGCATCAGCTCCAGGCAGGCGGAGGCCAGGCTGGGAGCGAAGCGGGGCCGGGAGAGGGGGCAGACTGCCCGAGGCCCCTTCGGCCTCTCCTTAATTAGCAGAGCCCTAATCTGCTCTCCTCTTTCTTGCCAGGTCGCTAGGATACTGGGTGTTACCACGGAGATGCAGCGGCTCATGGGGGTGAGCTCCGGCATGGAGCTGCTCACCCTGCCCCACGGCCACCAGCTCCGGCTCGACCTGCTGGAACGGTACGGCACAAGGGACGCCAGTCCCGGGCCCCACACGCCGTGGCCCCATGAGGGCTTGCGGGGGTCCCGCTGCGTGTCCCGGGGTGCAGGACCCCCCTGCCGCGCAGGGCACCGGTGCTGGGACGGTGCCGGGAGTCGGACCCAGCTCCTCCGTGCCCCCCCGCTGATTCCCGGTCTCTCCCCGCGGCAGGTTTCACACCATGTCCATCATGATCGCCGTGGACATCCTGGGCTGCACGGGCAGCACGGAGGAGAGGGCAGCCCTGCTGCACAAAACCATCCAGCTGGCCGCCGAGCTGAAGAGCACCATGGGGAACATGTTCAGTTTTGCTGCTGTGATGAACGCCCTGGAAATGACGCAGGTACCGGGACGCTCCTTGCATCCTCCTGCCCGCGGCTTAGCCCCCTTCTCCCAAATACATCCCCATCCCGGTCTCCGGCAGGCTGCGACACCCACCCGGCGTGGGGGAAGGGGGGAAATGTCAAGGGAAAGGCGTGGGGCCACATCCGCTGGGGTGTGAGCAGAGCAGGGAAGGAGCCGTCCCCTCCTCGGAGCACGCAGCCTGTCCCGCCGGGATCCGATTGTTTCTTGGTGGTTGGGTGTTTTGTTGTGCGCTGGGCTCCGTTCCTGGGAGGAAATGAATCTGCCCTGCGGTACAATGCAGATCAGTCCCAAGGCCGCGGCGGCAGCAGCATCTCCGGGCCACGCTGCTCCCTTTGGAAGATGAAAGGAGATTAAAAGTCGCTTTTGAAAGGAGCCCAGCTGGGGAGTCTTGCTTCCTGCCTGCACAAAGGCAGTGGAAGGGGCTGCCCGCGTCCGCTCCCGCCCAGCCGCTCATCCCCAAGGCCGCCGCGGCGCGGGGAAGCTGCTGTCCTGGGCTGTCGAGGGGGGGAAACACTGAGCCCAGCCTCCGCGCCAGGGCCGTGCGAGTCCTTGGCCATGAGGCCTCCAGTGCTGGTGGGAAGAGGCTGGTTTGGGTGCCACTGCGTGCCCCGGCAGCCGAGGGCCGTGCCGAGTGCTCTCTGTCCGTCCTGCTTTCAGATCGCGCGGCTGGAGCAGACCTGGGTGGTGCTGCGGCAGCGGCACACGGAGGGGGCGATCCTCTACGAGAAGAAGCTCAAGCCCTTCCTGAAAAGCCTGAACGAAGGGAAAGGTAACGGGAGCGAGTCCCCGCGTGTCGCCTGCCGGCTCCTCCCCGCATGGCCTCGGCTGCCCTTCCTCCCCGGGAGGCATTTCATAACTAAGTAAAACCAGCAGCTCCCGTTGGCAGATGGGGAGGCAAGCGCGGGGGGCACGGACCAGCCCTCCCGCCCCGCGGGGACACGGGCCAGCGAAGGGGCCGTGCCGGCGCTCAGGGCGTCTCTCTCCGCAGAAGGGCCGCCGCTGACCAACACCACTTTTCCTCACGTCGTGCCCCTCATCACTCTGCTGGAGCGGGACGACGCTCTCTCGGACAGCCCCGAGCCCTGGGAGAGCACGGACAACGGCGTGGAGGTGGTCATGGCCCACCTGGAGGCGGCACGGATGGTGGCCCACCACGGCGGCCTCTACCACACCAACGCCGAGGTGAAGCTGCAGGGTAAGCGAGTGGGGCCGGGCGTCACCCGGGAGCCCCTTCCCCTCCGCTGCGTCCCTCAGGCAGGTGAGGAAGATGAGGGAGCATGGGGTCCGCGCTGCCCCGGGCACTTCCACCCCATGCCACGCATCGGCCCGCAGACCCATTGGTGGGGATGTAGCTGTGCGGCTCTGCTCCGGCTGTGTGGTTTATCGGGGTAATTTGGGAATGAATACAAGGGCAGCAGCCCCCTACCAGACCCAGGACGAAGACATGGCCAGGTCTGTGCTGTCCCTCTCCCTCCCGGCTAGCTGCGGTCTACCAGGCAGGTCCTGCAGGGGTGTTAGAGCTGTGTTTCAGGCTGTGACTCCTCAGCATCTTCTTCTGAGTGAGGCCAAACTGAATCGCAGAGCAGCTGGGGTGGGCAGGGATCTCTGAAGACCACCTGGTCCAAACCCTGCTCCAGCAGGGTCACCTAGAGCAGGGTGCCCAGGGCTGTGTCCAGTCGGGTTTTGAATATCTCCAAGGATGGAGAATCCACAGCCTCCCTGGGCAACTGGTTCCAGTGTTCAACCACCCCACTGGGTTGAGCCGCACCCAAACCCCCCGTCTTACGTCACGTGTCCAGTCCCAAGTGTTTCACTCCCCACCCATCCCACTTGGGCCCAGGCCCGTCACCGCCGCGCGTGGGCCTGACTCGTGTCCTCCGCAGGTTTCCAGGGCAAAGCCGAGCTCCTGGAGATCTTCAGCACCGAGTTCCAGCTGCGGCTGCTCTGGGGCAGCCGCGGGGCCGAGAGCAGCCAGGCTGAGCGCTACGAGAAGTTCGACAAGGTCCTCACGGCGCTGTCCCACAAACTGGAGCCCGCCGTGCGCTTCAGCGAACTGTGACCGCCCACCCCGACCCGGGCACTCGCAGGGACAGCAGGGAGACAGGGCACCGTGGGCAGCGCCGTGGCTCTGTCCCCGCCACCGCGAAGGCCCGGGGACTGCGCGCCCCGCGAGGAGAACGAGGGGTGTCCGCGGAGGGCGCTGGGACACGGGGCAGCGGGTGGGGGGTGAAGTGGAGGATGACTCCGGAGAGGCATTTCACGCCGTCTCCGCTCCACAGCTCTCCCGCCCGCGCGGGGCCGGGCCGCCTCACGAGCGCCGCGGTCCCTGGTGGGCGCCACGCGGTGCCCCTCGCCGCACGCAGCCCCTGCCCTTTGGTTTCGGTTCCTTTTAATTTCTGTCTTAGTCAAGGCCTCAAGATCCTGCTTGTAAATACGTTTCCACGACCGCTTCATGATGTACAGACTCGTGCGGGACGTTTCTTGTTGTAAATAATTAGGTTCGCTCATGTTGTCCTGTAAATACGTGTACATACCTCATGGGTTTGGTTCTTACATACAATAAACTTTTATGCTCTTCCGCAAGAGGATTTCCTCTCCTGAGGGGGGGGGGGTTGATTTAAAGGGGGTGGTGGAGCCGCCTCAGCCCAGAGGTGCCCCCCTGCCACTGGGGCTGGGGTCCGGGAGGAGTGGGCAGACCCCCATGGGCCCCCCCCAGGCCCCGCTGCTGTGGGGCGGGACAAAATGGGCCCCTCCCGGCCACGCCCAAGGGCTTGGCCACGCCCCCTTGTTCCTTGGCCACGCCCCTGCACTCCGCACTCCCCCCTCCATTGGCCGCCTTAGCCCCGCCTCCCCGAGCGCTGCCCTCTGCCTTTACGCGCCGGGCGTTTGCCGACTCGGCCTCCCTGGCCCCGCCCCCTGCTGCCTGGCCCCGCCCCCTTGGCGCGGAGCCCGCTCCTCGGCACCTCCCTAGCCCCGCCCCCGGCCCCGCCCCGCGCGGGGCACGCCGGGAGCTGTAGTGCGGGCGGTGCCGGAGCGCGGCGGCCGCCATGGCCCCCGCCGTGGGCCCGGGCGCGGCGGCCGCGCTGGCGCTGGCGCTGGCGCTGCTGGCGGCCGCCGCCCGCCCCGCCGCCGCCGCCTGGGACCTGCGGGCGCTGCGCTGCAGCTTCTCGGCGGCCTGCGAGTGCGGCTTCGAGCCCGACCTGCGCGGTCAGCGGGGGCAGCGGGCCCTGAGGGCACGGGATGGGGAGACGACCGGGGGTGGGGGGGAGTCCCTGAGGCGCGGGGGATGGGGGGCGAGTCCCTGGGGTGGGGGTGGGGTCCCTGAGGTGAGGGAGTCCCTGGGGTCCAGGGGATGGGGGTCCTCAGGACCAGGGGGTGCCCAGGAGCAAGGGGCCGCTGGGGTGGGGGGTCCCTGAGGTGAGGGCAGTGGCAGTCGGGGGGTCCCCGCAGGCGGGGGATGAGAGACAGGACAGGGCATCTCTCCAGGAGACCCTTCCCAGAGGGGCACTGCGGAGGGTCCCGGGCAGGGGACACCCCCAGCCCTGGCGGGGATGGGGAGCAGGCATGAAGTGCTGTGCGGAGAAGGGCTCAGGGCCTGGCCCCCCACAGAGGGGCTCATCCAGTCCGGTGCGAAGGGGTGCCAAGGCATGGAGCAGGGCAGGGTGCCAAGGCAGGGCTTGACGACTGCCTCTGTCGGGGGGGGGGGCTCCCAGAGGGACAGTGCCCATGGATCAGCCCCCTCAGCCTGGGGTAATTTCCTGTTTCTGCCCATTAATGAGGCAGTTCTCCAGCCTGGTTCACAGAGGTGGAACTAAGAAACCCCTCAGAGACAGGGACAGCCCCATTACTGTGGCCACAGTCTGAGGTAAGAGCAATTAAACCTGCATTTTCTAAATCTTGGATTTCTTCCAGGTCTGGAGTGTGATTTGGCTATGAATCTGGTGGGGCAGCCCCTGGTGAAGCAGCAGGTGATGAAAGGAGTGAGGGAGTTCCTGGAGAACCAGAACCCCATGAAACCCCTTGTGATGTCCTTCCACGGCTGGACTGGGACTGGCAAAACCTACGTGAGCTCCATGCTCATCCGCCACCTCTTCCGGGATGGACTCCGCAGCCCATATGTTCACCAGTTCTCTCCCATAGCACACTTCCCTCATCACGAGCAGATAGAGCAGTACAAGGTAAGGGCTGCCTCTCAACACCATACTGCTTGATTTTCTTTGGCCATGTCTGTCTTGTTGATCAGCACAGATGCGTTAAGCCTGCTTCCTGAAGTGCAATAATAAAGCTCTTTGTTTTAGTCTGGTGAAGTGAGTGGCTCCATGAACTGGCTGAAGGATTCACTAGTGACTGTGATGCACTCTGGCACTCAGTCATCACTTCCATCTTCCCAGCAGCAGTCCTCACAGTGATCATGGTCTCATTCTTTAAATATTTACACAGCCCTTTGAACACACATACATGCAAATGTGCTTCATGCAGTGGCTTTCATCTAAAGTTTTCCCATTGCTTTCCAAACAGCTCAATAGCTGTGAATACTCATGCATCACTAGACTTTGTAATTCCCTCCTCACGCAGCAAGCAGGTTCCTAAGTACAATACCAGCTCTACGCTCTTAACCATTCCACAACACATCTCTTAATCCTGAGAAAAGGCAGAAATCAAAACATAAAGGTTGGCTTTTGAACTCTTAACAGAGTGGGGAGTCAGTGTACCTGGACATTTTCTTTTCTGGGCGTTAGGAGAGTTATTTATTCTTTTGAGTCTGTAGAAGAAATGCATTCAGTAAGGTAAACCTCACGCTGAGAAAAGTGCTTCAATTAAGACTTATACAAGCCTCCAGGAAAACTGAGTATTTACGCGCAGGTTGGCATCTGTACTGGAGTAGCTTCAGCCATGATAGAGCCAGGGCTCTTCCGGTTGAGTGGAGGCATATGTTTTTGCAGCAGAAGAGGAACTGGCAGAAAGCATGACTCCCCAGTAGCACTCAGTAGCTGGGAGCTGTACAGATACACAGGGAAAGAGAAAAGAACATGTGGAACTGTGGGAGTCTGCATGCTTAACTTTAGTTCGCTGCCTCCTTCATACTGCTTCTTTAAATCTGTAATAAAAGATCCATAATCAGCTGGTAAAGCAGGTAACAGTTACTGTGCCAAATCTAAAATAAAGGAGGCCTCCTCAGTCCTAGTTGTTCCTGCTCTGAGTAGGTGGTGCTGTGCAGGGACAAGCTGCTCTCAGCAGTTACTGTTTTCAGCACCATCAACTCAGCTTGAGCTGATGTCTCAGCTTTTGCTCTGTGGTGGTTCAAGCCTCCCTCACCCTCAGGCACATCAATGCCTTTTGGCTTGGCGGATATCTTTCCTAGGAGAACCTGAAGCATTGGATCCAAGGGAACTTGACAAACTGTGGACGATCTGCTTTTCTCTTTGATGAGATGGACAAGATGCACCCGGGTCTGATCGATGTGATCATGCCATTCCTGGGACCCTCGTGGGTTGTTTACGGGACCAACTACCGCAAAGCAATTTTCATTTTCATAAGGTAAGAGAGGCCCCTCTGTGTCAAGCATAGCACTGTCACAGGGTATCCCAGCACAATGCTTCTAATTTGTGCAGAGGTTGGTATGTACTTCAGAGCACACTTTTGTTTTGCTTTTCTTTCTCCAAGCCTTGAGCCTCTGCAAATGCCAAGAGACCCTGTTTTCTTGTAAATAAGCAAGAAGTAGAGAGTCTGAAAGCGCTCCACTGTTCCTGTTATTTGGCTACCTTTACAGGAGTTGTTTTAGGCCAGGCAACTGCAAGTATCTAGATTGCACACATGGCTGCTGGAGAGTGTCAGATGCTGCCTCTGTGCTGCAACACTATTTTCCTGGATATGTCAAATAAGCATCTTATTCTTTTGCAGCAATGCAGGAGGAGAACAGATCAAGGACATGACCCTAGATCTCTGGCATGCCCACAAGGATCGTGAGGAGATCAGCCTGCAGGACATGGAATCAGCCATCTCAAAAGCAGTTTTTGAAAATCCGCAGAGTGAGTGTCTCAAAGAGATGTTTTCTGCAAGGAGCAGAGCCCAGCAGAGGGAGCCAGGCCCCACTGCACACAGCCCACTGACACTGTCTGGCATATCCCAAGCAGGGAGAAGGGACTAGGGGTTGAGGAGAGGGAACTGTGATCACCTCAAGGTTTCCTGGTGCAGGGAAGGAACAGCCTAGATTCCCAAGCCAGAAGACCTGTTACCATGCTTAGCTAAGTTCCTTGGACAGAAGGTGCATTCACAACCAAGAGATGGCAGACAAAGTGCACTCACTGAAAATCACCAAGTACCACCAATACCCACTGCCTACCTAGATCTCCTTGCTTTGCCCTTGTCTAGGCAGGGTCCTATCACAGGGAGAGGAGCTTGAAGTGTGACTGGTCAGGCTAAAAATCACCATTCCTGGAGAACAACAAGCTCTGTTTTGCAGCAGGGGGCAACAGATGGGTACAGCTCTCGCCTTATACAAAACTGGAGCAGATCTGCCTTCAGCAGAGTATTTTGGCTTCACACAAAGCAGCTCTTTGAATTCCAAGGACTGCAAAGACTCCAAAGGTAAAACCTTTTGTCTGTTCCTTTGCAGGTGGATTCTGGAAATCTGGGATCATTAATGAACATCTCATTGATTTTGTTGTGCCCTTCCTCCCACTGAAGCGCCACCACGTAAAGCAATGCGTCATCAACGAACTCATCCAGCAAGGCCTAGAATTACGTCAGGATGTCGTCCAGGAAGTGGCTGACAGCATCCCCTACTTCCCAGAGGAAGAGAAAATATTTTCATCAACAGGCTGCAAAACAGTAGCCTCTCGGATCAGTTTTTTCTTGTAGCCACTGGCAAGGAATCTCTTCTGAAGCAGCATGTGGAGTCTATAGCAGATCAGACGTGACCAGCCCTCAGGAGATGCTGTACCTGCAGCCTTGCTCAGATTCGTACGATTTAGGATGTATATCAAGCTGTAAAGCTGCAGAGCCCAGGACTGGAGGGATAAGCACGAGGAGCTACGTGTTACCTCCGAGTAGCACGAGTGCTCTCCCTGCTGAGCTCACCCCTCTAGCCCCACAGAGGCAGCTGCAGGATACAGCTGTGGGAGCAAATGCAAGTGATGTGACTTAAAGCACAGCTGTGGGAGCAAATGCAAGTGATGTGACTTAAAGCACTTTACTGATTTCTCTGGCCAAGTGAATGTGGATACTGAACAGGCCAGTGCACCACCCGAGACATGCTGTGACAAAGAAGGGAAGATGCCAAGAGGCACAGTAGTGACAGGGAGGTTTTTCCCCTGTTCCCTGTCAGAAGCACCCATCTGTGGCTCTTCCTTCTCCTGGCAGCTATTGAGATCTAATCCATCAAGATTCTGAGCCCAGAAAAGACTTTTTTATCTACAGTATTTTAACAATATTTACTACCTTTTTTTTTTTCACCATGTGAAAATGCTGGTGTTCTGGCATCTGCAACACTGACCCATGAAGACCTTCGACAATATAGTGAAATGTGCTTTTCAGGGAAGTTTTAGAGCCAACTTCTTTCCAGTTTCCTTTCACTGTGAATAGATGCTGGTTAAGTCCAGCTTCAGCATCAACTAGAGTATGGGTATAAGGGAAATGGCAACATCTGACCTGCCGAGAGCCCTGCTCTTCCCACCATCCCTTGTCCATCTTCCCCATAAGGCCTAAAGGATTTCCCTGCAACTAACTGGGGGGCGGGGGGGGAAGACATCTTGCTTGTCTTCCCAGCTACAAAAAATTTGAGTCCTACCTCCGAGGAGACTGCAGTGTCGCTAATGGTTTTGAAAATTCTTTTTATTCAGTGATGATTTCTCCAGCAGGCTGAGAAGTTCTTGCTGTGGTGAACTGCTGAGCCTCTTGCACATCCTTCTGCTGGTCAGACCACACACGCTTTGGCTGGGCCACGATCCATTCAGCTTCTGGAAAGTGCCACTTACAACGAAGGGACCTGGGGATAATTCGGAGAAGATTAGTACTGTCGAGCACTGGGCACACGGCACTGCAGGCCTTTGCCCCCTGTTTTAATCCCGCCCATGCAGAGGGTTAGTGGAGTACAGGTCAGAGGAAACAATCGTTCACTCTGGGACCAAACTGCCCAACGGATGGGTGAACAGGCACATTTAGGAAAGTCCCCAATGCTCCTCTTGGGCCCTGGGTCTCTGCCCTACTCTGAAACAAGCTGCCAGCACTTGGGACCATTCCAGCCTCCCTCCAGGGCCTGAGCTTGGGCAACAGCAATGGCAGACGCTATCCAAACGCTGCCTGGGAGCCAGTCCACGGACAGACTCAATTATCCTGCCTCATTCAAAAATGTGACGCATTTCTAATTTTAAAATAAATCCTTTATGAAATAAATGGTTGGGGAACAGTCACTGACTTAAATTACTGACTGTAGCTAGTGCAGAAGGACTTAAAAAAACATGCAGTTGCCCGGAAACAGCTGCCCAATGCACTAAGACTTTGGGAATTTAAGGAAGAGATGGTCTCTAATTAGGTAACTAGAAACAAGATCTTTCCCTGGGGAGGAAGTGAAATTGAAGCAACTCGGTCAGCTGTACTCTGCAGAGGAGCCAGTGTAGGTACAGGAAAGCTGCTGGGTCTTGGCCACAGCTGCACGCGGAGCCGTGTTTTCCCCTGCAGAGTACATCTCTGGGTCTCACAAAGGGCTAGTGACAGGGCAGCAGGAGGTAGGCGCCACGGCATCTCCTTCCCGGGGAGCCTGCCCAGCGGCTACGGCCCCACAGGCCCCCACCCCACGCGCGGGGAGCCGAGGTGAGGTACTGGTGAGCCCCACGGGCAGAGCAGCTGTTTGTGCAGCAGCTACTGCCGTCACTCCACAAGCTCTCTGGGTGCTACATCAAAGCTGTGGCCAGGGTCATGCACTGAGCAGAGCCTGTTTCTGGCCCAGTGCAGAATGCAGCAGGTTCAATTTCAGCCCTGTGCCAGTCTCCTAGAAATGAAGGGCCAAAGGCTAAAGAAGGCCATTCATTTACCACTGGCTTCCAGTAGAGCAGAGGCTGACTGGAATAACCCCCAGGCAAACACAGTTTTCGAGAGAACTGGTTTTCTTTCTCTGGAAATCAGCACAAGGCCAGGGCTACACCAGGCAGGAACAGACCCTCACCTCCACCCTCACAGGCAAGGCACGAAAAGGTGTGCGAACGCATCCATCTCCCACTGAACCCTGTGGGATACCGCAATAGCCTGTACCCTCCTGCCAACACAGCTCCCTGCCTGCTTGCTCACTCACCCGGGTCGCTATGCCTCCACAGGTGACCAGCTCCTCATACAGCTCGTACTCTGACGTGCAGCGGCTGATGCTGTTCTCGCAGTCCTGCCAGGCTCCTCTGGCCTCCTCTGGCTCTGCTGCTTCCTTCAGGTCACCCTCTAGTGTGATCGGTGGCCTGGGGACAAGGATCAATGCAGAAGTAACACCATAGCCCAATGGCAAATACCCAAACACTTCATACAGAAGGACTCAGTAGAAACAAGACTCCTGCTTGGAGCAAGTTTTCGAGGCCACATGTAGATGTTCAGCAAGCCACTGTCACCTTTTAGGAGCAAAAAGGGGAAAAAACAGCTTTTGACAAAAATAATTCATCAGTTGGCGCTGAAGGCAGCAGAAACATGTCACTTCATTCCAAAATAAACAAAACCTTCCCTCTCAGGGGTTGAGCAACCCCCTCTTGGAGTCAGCAGCATTAGCAGACTAATGCCCAAGGCAAACTACCCGCCCCCGGCACACACCTACTGCGTCTCTTGCACCGGGTGAGACCAGCCAGCACTGGGGGTTCTGCAGGGCACAGAAGCTTTTTCTCCAAGGTTTCTTTAGCGAGGCGTCCAGTCTCACTCCTAAGCACAGCCTGGATAGTCTTTCTTGGAAAGAGGTAGTGTGCAAGGGAAAGGACCTGCAGTGGCAACAAGACAAGACCTGGATCTCCTCCCAACATGCCTGCACTCACGGAAAAACTTCTCCACAGGCAGTGCTAAGTGCTGAGCCATTGGATTTCCACTACCACAGCCAACCACCTGCCTTACACCATCAGCAACGGACTTGTCAGCCTCACCGGGACCTGCCCAGCCAACACCTGACCAAACAGGGAGCCTGGGTTTCACTGCAAAAAAATACCATATCTATTAAAACCAGCCAGGGAAAATCATGCTGCTGCCGTCAGCTGTGACACGGTTGGCCACAGCAGTGTGGGGACATGCTCCCCTTATCACAGCCAGCTGCAGGAGGGCTTCTGCCCTGAATTAGGTCCAAAGAAACAGGAAAGTGGAAAAAAAAGCAGCAGGAAAAATGCCTTCCTGATGGCTTTAACACATTCATGTTGTAAAACCCAAGCTATAAACATTATTGCTTGACTTGGACCTGTACCCTGGTAGGACTCTTGACTCCAGCTGCTGACTCCTGATGCAGAACAAATGCCACACGTGCCCCAAACTGCCTACCGGATAGCCAAGGCAACAGGCTGGGAGCGTTGCCCATGGCCCAAGGAGGGTGTTGGGAAGGGACGCCAGGGTTGTACCTCGCTGTCAGTGGGGTCGAGCCACAGACTTAGCGCAACATCCTCCTTCGCGCTCTCCACTCTGCCGCGGCACACACGGGTCCTGGCCCGGCACAGGTAGTACAGTGGTTTGTGCGGGTCGTACTTGATGGCCGCAGAAAAGCGAGCTTCTGCCTGCTGGTACCGCCTGCGAGGGGACGGAGCGCGCTCTGCAGCCCGGCACACCGCGAGCCCTCCGGCGCCATGGCAGACCACACCGACCCTGCCGCTCACCTCGCCGCTAAGTCCTGCTGGCCCTGCTCGTGCAGCACCACTGCAATCCGTCTCCGTACGCCCCAGTCCCCCGGGCTCAGCTCCAGCGCCTGCTGGTAATCCGCTAGCGCGTAGGCCAGCTCCCCCAGGCGAAGGAAGCAGTCTGCAGTGAAGCAATGTCAGCATCTGGGTAGATGAGAGTGGCTGGGGTCTGGCTGCAGACCCTCGGCTTCATCTAGAGCTCTCTGCACCCGTGGGAAACACGAGCGCCTCGTGTCCAGCCCACCCCAGCTACAAAGGTTTTGGAGTCATTAGACAAACGCCCTAATGACTCCAACAGTCGGGAGACGCAGCCCAGCCTGGAAGAGAGCAGCCGTTCTCGGCTGTGCCCCAGCAGAGACCACGCGGAGAGCGAGCAGAACCACCGGCGGCAAGTCCCGGCACGCATGGCGGGAGGCAGAGGGACGGGGTGTAGCAGAGCCGTACCAGGGCCCCCACACAGCACAGGGCTCTCCTGGCTGCACACAGCCACCCTGACTCCCCTCGTTCCCAAGTTTATCAGCTCTGCCTGCAGCT
Source organism: Dromaius novaehollandiae (assembly GCF_036370855.1). Taxonomy (NCBI): domain Eukaryota; kingdom Metazoa; phylum Chordata; class Aves; order Casuariiformes; family Dromaiidae; genus Dromaius; species Dromaius novaehollandiae. The sequence continues at coordinate 7,501,478 of NC_088117.1, forward strand.
CCTGGTACCTCTCCCACTGCTGAAACAGGAGAGACACGTCCGAGGGCACAGAGCCGTTATCTGCAGGCACTTCCTTGAGTCGGGAACAGGACCGAGGGAGAACCCAGGTGCCCCAGTTCCCATTTCAGCTGCTGTTCCCTAATACAGGCCAACAGAGCAGGGCCTTCCCCTGCAGACACTCACTGCCGAGTGCCAGGTGCTGCTGTTTGACGCCCCAGCCCCTACCATCAAACACTGCACAGCCCTCGTCCTCGGGGCCCTGCTCCGACCCGTAGACACACAGCCCTGGCCCAGCCACCTGCCTCCTCTGTTGACGTAGAGACCCTTCTCCCGCTTCTCGTCCCGCAGAGCCTCGCCAAGGAGCCTCACAGCCTCATCGAAGAGGCCCAGGGCGTAGCAGCGCACGGCGCAGTCGTTGTAGGTGAGCACCAGCTGCCGCCAAGCCTCCTGGGCCTCAGGGCCCCCCTCAGCACCCAGCTCCCTCGCCCTGGCAAAATCCTCACAAGCCGCACTGAAGTTCTTGAGCCGTCGGAGGAAGGTCCCTCTGTGAGAGGGGGACAAAACCAGCAGAGCTGAGAAGCCAGTGGGGCCAACCAGCTGCAGCCAGGGCCAGGGCAACGCACTCACTACCTCAGGATGAAGAAGTCAGCAGCCAAGGGGTCATTCTCGATGGCAAAGCTGATCTTGAGCAGGGCTCCTCGCAGGTCCCCACACAGGGCCTTCGTCACTGCCTCGGCCTTGGCCTCCTGGCTTCGTTTCAGCAGCCTCTGCTTCAGAGCTTGGGCAGCTCCATGCCGTGGCTCCAGCTCCAGGGCCCGCTGAATGTCCTGGTGACACAGGGCCAGCTGCCCAGGAGGCCAGGTACCATCAGGGCCTGGCACTCTCCAGAGCATCCCCAGTCACCAGGAAGTCACCCAGGGTCCCTCACAGATCTGGCCAGTCCGGAGGTCAGTGTGTCCCAAGCCCACCAGGGCTTTCTGACAGACAGCTCTAAACCCCAATCTCAGCAGGGCAGGAATCGCCTCACCCAACAGGCCATGAGGGGACATCATTGCTGACAGAGCATGGGTCAGACCAGGGTCTTCCCATGTCTCCTGCTTCCCTGGTGCATCACAGCTCCCTGCACAAAGGCATCCCATAACTCCAAATCCAAACAGCTTCACCACATCGAGGTTGCTCCAGATGCCCGAGCAGAGGGGAGCAATGCCCCTTGGCAGAGAGCCCCTGAGCAAGGCTGACACAGCATCGCATCCCCTTGCCACACGCGGTGGGAGGGACCAGGAGGGCCATACCTGCCCAAAGCGCGCATAGAACGAGGCGCGGAGCACATATAGATCAGGGTTACTTCCATCTTCTTCCAGATCTCTGTTAACTGTCTGGAGGCACTCCGGGAACTTGTTGAGGGCAGCAAGACACACGATACTGCAAGACAAGATGGGCAAGGCTGGAGGGGAACCCACAGCAGCACCAGCCCAGCTAAACGGCCTTGCGCCACCCCTGCTTTACCTCCTCTGGCGAAACACCCTGCAGTGAGGCTGCAGCTCAGCTGCCCTCGTGAAGGCCTCCAGGGCCTCACAGTAGAGCTCCTGGTCAAGCAGACATCGGCCCTGCAAAAACACAGCACCAGTTGGCCAAGGGACAGGACCACGAATGGGGATAGGGAAGTGGTGGCTCACTTGCAGGCCAAGGACCAGGGCCAGGCGTGCCAGGCAGGGCTGCTGTTGCGCAGGGGCCAGGGTAAGCGCCTTCCTGAAGTTCAGCGTGGCCGACTGGAAGTCACAGAGCTGGAGGAAGGCCTCTGCCCGCTGCTGGTACAGCTCTGCCTGCACCACGGACACCCTCAGTGCATACTGCCCCCAGCTTAGCTCTGCTCAAGCTTCCCAGGACCAGCCCAGCAAGCGGATAACGCCACAGTGAACAGCATCCTCGAGCCAGACACTGGCATTGCAGCTGGCCTGAGCTGTGCTGCCTCCCATCCCCTGCTCCCAGCCTGAGGTGTCTGTCCCCCGGCCCTGTGGGGATCCTTTACCCTCTGTGGATCCAAGTTGATGGCTTTCGAATAGCAGGTGACGGCTTCCTCCCACTGGCCACGGGAGGAAAAGTCCAGCCCTTTCTGCCAGCTGCAGAGAAGAAAAAGTCATAAGCTAGATCCAGCCACGTGTTCCCAGGCTAGGGGACCGTCATGCAGCTTCCACCAGGAGGAGCTGAACCAAGTCCTGCTCCGCAGGCAGGGCCAGGGCCCACCGGGGGCTGCGGGGCTGGCCAGGGGACCACATGGCCCCACTGCCCAGAGGTCCCCTCAGGACTTGACCACTGCCAAGGACAGTTTGAGAGCAGGACATAACAGTCACGAACAAGGGAAACGTGGGGACTTACTGCTCCTGCATCCTGTCCCGCACAATCACAGGGAGGTAGCTCGCCTCCCTGGGGCCCTCAATGCTGCGCAGACACTGGCCAGGCCTGAAGATCTTTTCCAAGGACCTCTCCCAGCCTTCCTGTACCTGCTCTTCTGGCACCGCAGTTGGAAATAGCTCCCCCGCCTCCATCTCCATCTCACCTGGGGGGACAGTGCTGCTGCTCACACACACACCCAGGTGGCCTCTGTCCCCAGCCCCACTCTCAGGCCCCAGTAACCCCCCCACAGCTCACTCTGGCTTTGCTCCTTCCATTTTGCACCCCCCCATCCCTGGGCCCCCGAACTCCTCCAACCTCCCTGACGCCAGGCAGGCTCTGAGCAGCCCCCGGGGCTGGGGCAGGAGATGCCTCGCCTTGCTCTGCCCAGGCAGGGCCAGCCGCCAGGGCCCCCCTGCTCCGAGGCTATCCCAGCCGGCCACCTCCCAGGGTTGCTAGGCAGGAATGCCGGGGGGGGGGGGGGGCAACACACACCCCATCACCCCCCCAGCTCACCCACGTCCTCGGAGAGCACCCCAGCAACCCCAGAAGAGAGCAGAAGGCACGAGGGAAGGGCCACAGCACCCCCGACAAGGGCAGATTCACAGTCGAGGTGCTGCAGCACCACCAGCTCCCATTTCTACCTCCCACCCCGACCCGGGGCTCCATGGGGCACCCCGCAGCTGGGCCCCACCAGCAGGCCCGGGCACTCAGAAGGCAGCTGGATGCATTTGCCCGCTGCAGCGGTACATGGGGTGCTCATTTCGAGCAGCCCAGGGCCAGGAAGGACCCAAGTGAAGCGAGGCCACATCAGCCAGCTTGACCTCGACACAGGGTACCACAACGCCTGGGCCTCAACCACCGGAGAGGGGACGTGAGTCACCCGGGGAAGGGAGGAGCTGGACCCCGAGGAGCCACCGCAGGACGGGGAACGCAGCAGTCCCGTCCCCGCCCCGCCCGCAGGCTGGCCCGAAACACCGCACCACCCCCACCTGCCCTTAAGCAAAATGGCGGCGCTGCCCTTAAGAAAGATGGCGGCAGCGCGCGGGGCGGTGCGCAGTAGCGTAGCGCTCGGCCATTGGCGGCGAAGGGCGTGACGTAACGGCGGCGGGCGGGGCGACATGCAGGCGGCGCTGCTGGCGGGGCGCGCGCGGCCCCTCGTGAGCCGGGCGGGGCCGCGCGTCCTGGTGGGGCCGCGGGCGGGGCGGGGCGGGGCGGGGGGGGACGCCAGGGGAGCGAGGGCGGGGGGGGCATCGGGGCAGCCCGGGGGGGCGGGGCTGGGGGAGCCCTGGGGGGGCGGGTGTGGAGGGATCGGGCTGGGGGAGCCCTGGGGGATCAGGTCTGGAGGGGATCGGGTCTAGGGGAGCCCTGGGGGGGCGGATGTGGAGGGGATCGGGTCTGCAGAGGATCGGGACTGGAGGGAGTGGATCTGTGGGAGCCCTGGGGGATCTGGTCTGCAGGGGATCTGGTCTGGAGAGTAAACGGGGCTGGGGAAGCAGCTGGGGGATCTGGTCTGAAGGGGATCAGGTCTAATGGGAAGCAGATCTGTGGGAGCCCTGGGGGATCTGGTCTGGAGGGGAGCGGGTCTGAAGGGAGCAGGTCCAGGGAAGCACTGGGGCAGCTGGTCCAGAGGGGATCAGGTCTGAGGGAGAGCGGGTCTGGGGAAGCAGCTGGGGGATCTGGTCTGGAGGGGATCAAGTGTGGAGGGAGCGGGTCCGGGGCAGCACTGGGGGGGCGGGTCTGGGGAAGCAGCCGGGGGATGGAGTCGGGGGGAGCAGGGGGCTCGGCCCAGCTGACGGCCCGGCTGCGGCGCGGGGCAGGTGGCAGGTCTGGGCAACTACGGGCTGCGAGGGACGCGGCACAGCGTGGGCATGGCCGTGCTGGACCGCCTGGCCGGGCGGCTGGCGGTGGCCGACCGGTGGCGAGCGGACGGCCGGTGCTGCGGGGACGTGGCCGTGGCCACGGCGCACGGCGTGGAGCTGGTGCTGCTCAAGCCGCGGAGGCTGATGAACCTCAACGGGCTCAGCGTCGCCAGCGCTGGTGAGCGGCTCGGCAGCGTCCCCGGGGAGCAGCCTGAGGGGGCTCACAGATCCCTGGGATCTTAACCAGGGCCATGCTTTCTGCGCTGGGTCTGCCGTGCCCCTCAGACCCCCCCATGCAGGGGTTTTCTCTGTACACTCACCTCCCCCTCGGCTCGTAGCTCCTCCTGGACACAGTCCTGAGCTGGCTGCCGGGCGGCCCCGGCAGTGTGGGGGGACCGGCTGGTTGCAGAGCGGCCCAGGCTCCTGCACGCACCACCATGCCACCAGCCCCCACAACAGCCCTGCCATGTCCCCCTGTCCCGCAGCCCCAGTCTGAGGGCCAGGGCGCAGTGAATCAGTCTCCCCCTCACCTCTTGGGCCATATTTGTGTTTCTAAAGCCAAGATGTACAACCTGAGCCCGGAAGACATTTACCTGGTTCATGACGACCTGGACAAGGCCCTGGGGAAGGTGGCGATCAAGCTGGGAGGCAGCGCAAGGTAGGGGGGAGAGGGAGGGGAGAACAGCAACGTCCCAGCAGCTCTCCAAGCCACGCTGGGTGGCCCAGGTTCTGCCTCTGCGAGCTGGTTTGGGGCCTTGCCGTGCCCCTATGGGCACTAGAGCAGTTCCTGGCCCTGTACCGCCAGCGCTCGCAGCCCCAGCGCCAAGCCTTGGGCCTGATCCCAGCTACAGAGACAACAGCTGGCTGTTTGGGCAGCCTCTCAATTCCTGCCCTGGCAGAGAAAAGGCAGGAAGCCTCCTGGAGGTGGCTGTGGGCTGGATCCAGCCCATCAGCTGCACCACATGGACTTTATATAGTACCTCAGGGCCTGATGCCTCCGCTCCGCCAGCCCCAGCGTCAGCTCCTGAATTAGCCCCTGTTTAACTTAAGGAACTCTTCTGCTGTGGGCTGGGGCACTGATGGTGCTGGAATCTGCTCCCGTCTTGGTTGCAGCAGGGTTGTTCAAACTCAGCAGCTGCTGCCCAGAATGGTGTTGGGCCACGGTGCTCAGTCGCAAGTGTGCCAGCTGCGGCGAGAGCCGAGACGCCCAGAACGTGCTGTCCCAACCCGGCTTCCCTTCGTCCCCCCCACAGCCAGCCGCTTTCAGCCCCAGAGGGCTCAGACATGCCTGCAGAGTTAGGGTGCAGGAGCTGCATCCCCTGGCTGGGACAGACCATGTCCCAGAGTCCCTGCAGCGAGGGATCCTGAGCACCATGCTGTGGTGGGGGGTCTCTCACAGACTGACAGTGGGTTTTGTTCTTCTCTCCCTAGGGGACACAACGGGGTCCGATCCTGCATCAGCGCTCTGCACTCCGATGTGAGTGGGCTCTTGGGGAAGGGATCTGTCCTGCTCCTGCCTTGGTGCTGGCTTGCCACCCCCCACACCCCTTGGACGAGCCCCAGTCCCCTTCCTTCCACCCCTTTGCTCGTTCCCCCCTTCCTTCCCTCTGCCCGTGCTTCCCAGGGGCTGACGTTGGCTGGGCCCCAGTCGAGGACATGGAAACAATTAGCTCGAGTGGCTCCGCCTGGCCTGGCAGGAGCCTGGGGCCCACCAGAGCCCGACAAAAGCCTCTTCCCAAACTCCTCGGTTTTGGAACAGGGCCTGGAACTGCTCCAGGGGAAGGTGGGGAGGCCAGTTTCCCTCACTGTCACCCAAGCCGTTGCCCTGTGCAGCTCTGTCCCTCGTCCCCTCAAGCTGCTCAGAGCCAGCTCCAGGGCCTCTGGGCTCCTCTCCTGACCTCTGTGCCCAGGGCCCATGAGCCTCTGCCATACTGGTGTGCCTGGGGCAGCTCCCCTCTCAGCCCAGCCCCCTCAGGTGCCTGCTGGTGGGGACCAGCTGCCAGCAGCTCCTCCACTCACTCCTTCCTCAACAGGAGATGACACGGCTCAGGGTCGGCATTGGGCGGCCAGAGGGCGAAACGACAGTGACCTGCTACGTCCTGGGCCCATTCAGCAGCAGGGAGCAGGAGATGCTGCAGCAGGTCCTGGCCCAGGCAGCCACTTGCCTGCTGGAGCACATCCTGCGGAGGAGAGCACCCAGGGGAGAGCCAGGGGACAGGGGGTGACGCTGACCCTTGAGGACCTACGTGGCTGATGGATAGGGCGCTCTGGGCTCTGCTGGGTGACCATGGTGCTGAGCAGCGTGGGGTTTGCCAGGCGTCCTGGCAGGACACAAGGACAGCCCTAGTCCAGCCCCAGTCTCCACCTGTACGGATCCAGGCAGCTCCTCTCCCGCGCAAATCTCTGCAGTGGTTTTATAAGGCAGTTTTGCACAGACGTGAAATAAACCCACAGCCCCAGCTCTGCCCTGCTCCTTTGCCTGCAGGGCAGGCTCCCGTCGTGCTCCCCCCTGCACTGCCAGCCGAACTCTGGCTGTCCCTGACTGCTGGGCTGGTCCAGGCTGGAGCTCTGGGCATCTTCCTGTCCATCTCATGGACTAAAAGTCATCACTGGCGGTACGCACAGTTCAAATGTGGCAGATAGGGGACATGGTTGGGCTCAAATCAATGTTCTTGTCCCTGTTCCTCCAGCCCAGGCTGGAGGGAAGCTTCCAGAGGGGTAGGGGTGAGTGTTGGCAGGCAGAAGGCCCCTCCGAGGGTTCCCCCAGCTCTGCCTGGTGTCTCGCCTTCAGGCTGCGGCAGGGGCTCAGGCGGTGCCGGGATGGGTAGCCCGGGAAGGTGGCCGGAGCCTCTCAGCGTATGCATGAGGTGGGACACAAGCAGCTGCATCTTGGAGGGCGCCTTGTTGGAGATCCCGGGGAAAGCTCCTGGGGGCAAGGCGGGATGCACCTGGCTGGAGCTGCAGGGCCAGAGGGGAGAGCAGGCGCTCAGGGAAGGGAGGGGATGGAGGCAACGTGGCCCCAGTGTGCAGGGTTTGACCCCTGCAGAGGGGGCCTGAGCAGGGCCCTGCTGAACGTGCCGGGAGGAGGAAAGCTGTATGCGTGCGGGAGAGGGGTGCAGTATACCTGCTTTTGGGTGTGTTTAGCTCATGGGTCTTGCTATCCTTCAAAGCCAGCAGCAACCCTGCAGCCGGGGACTCTGACAGCTCCTGCATCATCAACCTGTTCCGCAGCTTGGCCCAGTGCTGGGATTTTCCCATCCTCTCCGACGGCCTCTGCACAGGGACAAGAGGGAATGGGCTGGGTGTCTGCTGCAATAGCCCTTGGGCTCCAACCCAGCAGGGTACAAGGCAAAGTCACTGGTTCCAGTGGGAGCCTGGGGGCTGTTTCCTGCTCAGGAAGACAGGATCACTGCCATACAGAGAGGAAAGAGATGCAGGGTAGGGCACAGCTCTGCCACCAGGACTGGTGCGGCTGAGGAGGGAACATCGCGTCTGGGGGCTCAGCCCCAGGGGCTGCAGCCTCTCACCTCCCTGGGGTCCCTGCTGTTGGCTCTTCCCTTGCTCAGAATATTCTCCACGCTCCCCATGAGCCCCATCTCTTCTGAGGCCCCGGGCTGGCACTGCTGTTCAGACATGATCTTCCTCACCGTGGCTCGTGAGTCCTCCTCCTCACAGCTGCGGGAGCAGAAGAGACAGGCACATGCATGGCCTGGAGCAGAGGAGCCACCAGCACCCCGTGTCGCATCTAGCTTTGAGGCAGGCAGTACCACAGAGGTGCTGAGCCTGGCCAAGCTGGGGGGCAGAGTCAGTGCCCCCCACATGCCCAGGTCTGCCTTTCCTTGCTTCCTCCGCTCCAGCTCTTTGGAGCTATTTCTCCCTCAAGAAAATGCTGACCTCAAGGGCTTTAGCAAAGGTGGGGGTAGGGGTCCCCTTTTGAGTGTTGTGTCCCTCTTTTCATCCTCATAGTGATTTTCCTGTTCTGACTTTTGTAGGCTCCAAAATCACTTCAGCCTCATTGAAAAACAGTAGAAATCGAGAGCCGCCTGGAATTTTATACCTCACCAGCACGTGAGATCTGCTGTCACCGAGCCAAAGCAATTGGCTGGGAAGTTTCAGGGCTGTCCTCACAGCTTTGGAGTTAGATTTTTTTTTTTCTCCAAAACACTGGAGTTTTCAACAGTTGGGGAAATTCTGGCTCCTCCAGGCAAGGTCTGTTATAGGTCTCATGCCAGGCAAGGTAGCCCAAGGAACAGTTTCTACCCGCACCAGTGCTGCTTCCCAAAGGCCCTGGGCTCTGCTTGGCAGGTCCTGTCCAGGCTACTTAGTCGGCGAGGTCTGCTGGGTCCAGCCCCACGGAGCGAGCAGCCCCTTTGCCACCTCCGGGCAGGCACTGGAAGGGATGCGGGACCCTGGCTGGGTCACACGTACCGCAGCACCGCTGCTGCTTCCTTCAGCTGCTCCAGCTGGCACTGGACCTTCTTCCACGCCGCCTCGTCCCCCAGCCCCTGCAGCATCTCACATAACGTGGTCAGCATCGAGATCACCTGCAACCGGGAGACAGGCAAAGAGGCAGAGGACAGATGTCCCCAACCTCCCGTCGCCTCTCCATCCGGCCGTGCCACCCTTGCCTACACTCGCTTCCCCTCCCACGTGCACTGTCTCCCCACTACAAAGCTGCTCCGGTGCTCAGAGCGCCCCAATACCGGCTCCCCGGGGAGAGGGGGATGGACGCTGCACACGGCTATGTCAGCCCCTTCGCTCCCCAGTGACCCCTCTCCAGGATGTGGGCTGGGACCTTGCGGTTGCAGACCATGCGCCTGGCCATCTCCTTCTCCCTGTCCTTCAGGAGATCCACTTGGATCTTCAGGTCACGCATGACTGCCTGGAGCTCCTCGTTATCCTTCAGGAGGTCCCTGTTGTAGCTGTTCAACCTGCCCAGCTGGGCCCTGAGGGCCACATTCTCCTGGATGACCTGTTGGGTGGTCTCAGACATCCTCCTGTGCGTCTCAGTTGCCAAAGCTTCCACCCGCTGCTCCATCTCCTTCATCAGGCTGCGAGGAGAAGGGGGCACAGCCCCCCAAACCGTGGGTGAAGGGAGCAGCCAACCTCCACAGGACTGAGGCTGCAGCTGCCCCCCAGGTGCACCCACGGCCCTGCCAGGACTGGGGCTCACTCCATCCCTCACAGCACTTTCCCAAGCCCCTCCATGTCACCCACTCTTCCAGCCTTGATTCCCCCGATGGCCTGGGCAGCCTGGAAAAGCACTTGCCCAACCCCAGCTGCAGGGAAACTGGGGCACAGCAAGGTGACAGGAACAGGCAGGAGCAGGGCTTGGGGAAGCCCTTCATCCCCAGACAGACCTCTCCTTGTCCAGCATTGCTTTCTGCTCCAGGCTCTTGACTACGCCCTCATGCTTCTCCTCTTCCTTTTTCAGTTGCTCTTCCAGTGATGTGATTTTGGCCTTGAGCTCCTCGTTTTGTAACCGGAGCTCTTCCACCTGCTCACCTGCCAAAGAGACCCCGAGAGGTCCCTCCCGCCAGGCCTGCTGCTGGGGGGACCAGCCAACAGCCACGGCAGCGATGACGCTCGCAGCGAGCTGGGAGGCTGCACCCACCCTGGGGGTCACGGCAACCAGGGTGCCCTCAGCACCCCCCCGGGTGATGATGCTGAAGGGGGGGGAAGCCAGGTGCCAGGCAGGGGTGGAGAGAGGGGGTGGCACTTTGGGGCATGGCAGGGAGCTCAGAGCTCCCCCTGCTCCCCTGGACAAGGGTTGGCTGCAGCATTTCTAGGGAAACTGCTCCTCCACCCCAGGCGCCCCTCGGTTTTCAGCCGAACGTTGCCCTGCGGAGCATCTGCTCTCTCCGGAGAGCTGGGGTTAAAAAGCAACTGTTTCCCCTCCAAACCTGGCCACAGACCCGACGCGGGCTGGTACCCAGCAGGGCGCAGCTGCACGCGCTGGTGCTCAAGCCGGCGTCAGGCTTTTGGCTCCAAGGCCAAACCCTCCGCTGGAAACATCGGCGCAAAACGAGGGAAAACACTGCCAGCAGCGTCGCCGGGGGAAAGGCGAGCTCTGCAGAAACGCCACCCCCCGCCAGCCTAAACCCACCCTGGGCTCCTCCCTGAGCCCCCTCCGGCTGCCCCACGCCAGACGGCATGGGACGCGGGCTGCAGGGGGGGACGCGTGGCCTCGCCCAGCCCCGCCGCAGCCCCCCGCACGTTACTTCGCAGCGATTTCTCCGCCGCGAGCTTTTGCTGGAGCTCCTGGGCGAGGCGGGAGGCCTCGGCGAGCTGCGCCTCCAGGGCCTGGCGGTGGGGCTCGCCGGGCTCCTGCGGCAGCGGCTGGCGGTCGCAGAGGGCGGCGATGCTGTCCTCCCGCCGGCACAGGGCCGCCAGCAGCGCCGCCTCCGCCTGCCGCTGCTCCTCCAGCGCCCGCTCCAGCCTCTCCAGCGGCACGGCCCCGCCGGCCGCCATCGCCCGGCCCCCCGCCGGCGCCCGCGAGGGGCACGGCCCGCTCCCGCCCGGCCGCCCTGCTCCCCTCAGGGCCGCGGCGACGGCGATGGCTCCGGCCTCCGCGGCGACGGCCCTGGCGCTCCGGCAACACGACGCCCTCCTGCTACAGCTCCATCAAGAACGGGGGGACACTTCCCCCCCATCGCTTAGGGGTCTCCCCCCCCACGCAGCCCCTGCCCTACGGGACCAGCTCACCCAGTTTAAAGCCCTCGCTATGCCAGTACAAACCACACCGCCGAGGCGCCCTGCTCTGGCCCCCGCCCCGCATGCACGGCCGACCTCTGCCCGCGGCCCGGCGAGGGAAGCACGGGGACGCGGCGGCTCCCTCCTCCCTCTCCCACCCCGCTCTCCTCCCTCCCTTCCACGCCTTGCTCCCAGATGGACATCATCCGCCGAGGGGCCTCGCCGAGGGACGCGCTGGCGCATGGCAACGTTGCTCAGCGGAGCAAACCCCCAGGCACGGCAGCTCAAAAAAAAAAAGTCTGGTTTAATCCTCCCTGGGCTTCAGCCCCGATGTGACACCGGCAAGGGACAAACCCCAGTGGTGGCAAGGGGCAAGGCCTGCCACCTCACGAGTGTCCCCCCTTCCTCTGGCACCTGCAGATCCACGTGCAACGTCCAAGGAGTGACAGAAGAACGGTAGCATGCAGCCCGCGCCCCGGGCTCGACCGGCAGCCGGCTCCCAGAAAGACAACCCCCAAAGTCCAGCCGGGCAGGAGACGGTGGAGCTTCGCGTTGCTCCGGCCTGTCCTGCCCTCCCAGGGAGATGTGGCCCCGGGAGGGATGGAGTGTCGTGGTCCACAGGTCCACAAGTCCCTCCATCGAGCACGGAAAGAGCTCTGGGGTCTCGTTCAGAGTCCTTGGGACAAATCCTGTGTCCAGTCCCGGTGGGTGCACAGTTCGAGGGACCCTGGCGGGGTCCGTCCAAGGCGGCTGTGTCGCTCAACCACGAACAGGCGGGACGGGCCGCGGGGCAGTGGGTCACAGCGCCGCAGCCCTAGGAAGAAAGGAAAAGCAGCGCGTTGGCGGTTGAGGCCAGGCTGGTTGCAGAGGGACAACCGACCCCCGCCACCCCCATCAGCCCTGCCTTCGATCGCGGAGCCGCCGCGGCGCTCGGTGCCAGCAACCCGCCGCGGGCGACGGCCTGCCGAGCCCATCCCGCTGGGGCCGGGAGCTCTTCCCACCTTCCCACTCTCTTTGGCTCCTCCGCCAGACGGACAGGGTCACTTCGCGCGGCCGGCGTGAGAAACCACACTCCCCGGAGGCCGCGGCATCCGCCGGCCCGGCTCTGCCTCCGCGCTGGTCCCGGCGGCCCCGGGACGAGCCGTCGGGCAGCTCCCGGCAGGGCAGGCGCGAAGCGGGGCCCTGCCGCCCTGCTAACCCCGGCGCCCGCCGGCTGCCCCTGCCCGGGGACGCGTTCGCGCCTGGAGCGGAGGCCAAGGGCGGCTTGCTTCCCAGCCTCCCCCGGTCTGGCTGCTCCCGGGGCGGCTGTCGCTGCCAGCACTAGCAGCCTCAGACAGCAGGACCGTGTCAGGGAAAGTCTGACCTAGCGTTAACCGTGGCGGCGCCGCCTTCGCGGCCCTGGACGCAGGGCAGGGGCCACCGGTTTAACACGTGCGGGACAGCAAACAGGGACAGGGACCTTCGGGGTGAAACGGGCCCCCACGAGAGGCCCCAGCACTCTTCAACCTTGGGTGACTTTTGCAGAAGGCGAAGGAGTTTTATCCTTGCTTGACCAACGGGGGAGAGGCACAGAGACAGGAAGAGCAGGAATATGGTCCTGGTCCCCTCCAGCCCCACTGAGGACACCTGGGTCCCCACCCGGGATGGCACAGCCTTGAGCGGTGCCCTTGCCCTCTCCTGCCTCAGTTTCCCTGCCTGGAAGAGAAGGTGCCATGTCTCAGCTCCCTGGTGCTTTGAGACCAGCGGGAAGAAGGGGCTGGAGTCAGGCAGCGAGAAGGAACTGGGAGGCTGAGACACATCCAAACACAGCGCTCCCAGGGAGACACTTTCTGGCTGCTCAACCCCTCACCCGTCCCCCGGCCAGCTCCACGTGAGCCAGCGGCGAGGAGCAAGGGATCGGACACGTGTCCCGCGGCTGCTCCCGGAGGCCTCGCTCACCGTCAGAGCTCGTCACGGGCGGCTGAGCGGAGCGAGGGGCCCGCGCCGCCCCGCGAGTCCTTCAGGGTCTTCTGGGAGCCGTTCCAGCCCGTCTTCTTGGAGTCGTCGTCCCAGATGGTGGAGGTCTCCGTGTCGCTCAGCCAGTTGGTGTCCCCGGCGTAGTGGGTGGGATACACCAGGAGCGGGTGAGCTGAGTACACCAGCAGGTCCCGCGGGGCAAAATGCCGCTTGTAATCCTCGCTGGGGAAGGCAGAGCAGACACAGGAGAACAAACCCAAGCACAGAGCATGGCTCGGTGGAGAAGAGAGGGCTGAGAAAGGAGGACCGACCACCTGGGGCTGGGGGAGCCACCACCTGGGGCGGCAATGGGGAGGAAGACGCTTGCCATGACGCTCGGAGAAGGGGTCCCGGGACAGGCAACGCGCCCAGCCACGCGGCCTCCTCCCCGACCGCGAGGGAATGTCTCGAACCGCAGCCAACGCGCCGCGCCGGGGCCGGCCGCCTTAAAACACGCTGCCCTCGGCCACGGCGGGGCCAGGCCTTGCCAGGCGCGGCAGGGAGCCGCTCGCCAAGCTCCCCCCCGTCGCCCTCACCGTGCCCGGGGGGACGTGACCGGCGGGAGAGCATCGCCCAGCTCCGCGGCATGCAGGGAGCGCAGCGGGGCCGCGGCTGCAGCATGGCATCCCGCCGGCGAGATCCCGGGGCCGGGGACTGGCGGGCGCCGTGGGGGGCTGCTCCCCACTGAGCCGTGGGGCTGCGAGCCCCGGTCCCATCCGCGCCGCCATCCCCCCGCCCCGCGCCGGCACGGGGCCATTTTCCAGCGGCCGGCGGCCAAGCGGCGTCCGGGGGGGAATGAGCTCATGCGCGCAGATGTTTTCCTTCGGCATGAGTAACGCCGGGGAGGACGGGGCAGGGGGGCGGGCGGCGACGGAGGAGGAGGAGAAACACGCGTTCCCCGGCCGGCGCGGCCCCCTCCTCCTTACTTGGGGTGCTTGTCGTACATGATGGGCAGGAACTCGTCCACCGGCAGCATTTTGGAGAGGGGCTCGGCGGCCAGGAGCTTCCGGGCGCCTCGCTGGGAGATGGCGTAGGCCAGGGTCCAGTAGGAGTAGCTGGCCACCACCAGGTTTCGCACGCCCTCCACGGGCGCCTCGTCCTCGGCGTTCACCTGCTTCCGGCCCAGGTAGCTGCGGGGGGCGCGGGTGAATCGTGAGGGCCGGCCCCGGCCCCCCGCGCCGCCCCCCATGCCGCCCCTCACCTACATGAGGTCCCAGTCGTGCTGCGCCTGCTCCAGCTCCTCCATCAGCTGCCGCAGCCGCGCCGGGAAGGACACCTCGAAGCGCACGTCGTCCTCGAAGACCACCGACCGCTCCAGCCCCCGGGCCGCAATCTGCGGGGCGGCACGGAGGCGTGAGACCCGCCATCGGCCCCCCCGGCCCCGTGGAGCCCCCCCGGCCCCGTACCTCCTTCCAGACGTTGTAATGGCTGAGGAAGCAGCCGACCTCGCCCTTGGTGAGCGTGCGGCCCGAGAAGGGGTCGTAGTAGCCCGGCAGGAGGTCTACGCCCAGCACCTTGATGTCGCTGCTGTTGAGGGCGCTGCGGGGCAAGGGGCTGCGTCGTCGAGGCGCCGAGAGCCGCCCGCGCACCCCAAAACCGCCTCCCCGGGGCGAAGCCGGGGGCCGAGCCCTCGGCCGGCCGTGCCCCCCGCGCAGGGATGCATCCGTCCCCCCCGGTGCGGTCACCTGCCATCCACGGCGTCCACCACCCGCGGGGCGATCTCCAGCTCCCGCAGGGAGTCCAGCATCCGCCGGCGCCGGTCCGGCCTCCGCACCAGGTTGATGAGGAAAATCTAGAGGGGAAGCGGAGAGTCCCGCCAAGGGGTGCCGGGGACAAGGCGTGCGGCCGCGGGGAGCGACCCTGCTGCCCCCCCCAGGGGGGATGCTCAGCGGTGGGACGCCTGGCATGGGAGCAGGAGGAGGGATGGATGGAGGGACCGCGGCCACCGGGGAGGGACACGAGGGTCCCGCGGGCACTGACCTCATCGAAGCCCATCTTGGTGAGCGGCTTGGGCAGGAGGGAAATGTGCCTGGAGCGCTGCATTGGGGGGCCGTCCACTACGGGGAGACGGCACGTGGGGCTCGAGGCGGCCCGGCCACGGCCACGGCCTCCATGCAGCCAGAAAGCCCTGCCGCCAGGACCATCCCTGGCTGATGGAGCCAGGAAGCCCCACGTGGCACGGACACACAGCAAGGCTGCCGGGGTCCCTGCGGGGCTGTGGGCAACACGGGGACGAGCTCCAGCTCAGGGCAGGGGGACATCCCCCGCGGGTGCTCACCCATGGCTTCCAGCGTGAGATGCACAAAGTTGACGCGCTCGTCCTCCAGCGTCTGGTGGGCCTTCACGGGGACGTTGATGTAGCCAAAGCGCTGCTGGTTGCACACGTGGACCTCCACGCCTGCAGGACGGGGTGGGTGAGCAACGTGGGCCAGCGGTCCCACCGCCCGCCCGCCCTGGTGCCACCACAACCCTCCGACGGGCTGCCAGCGCCTCACCAGCAGCCTGGCACGAGTAGGCGAAGACAATGATATCATCGAAGGACCAGGAGTAGGTGGGGTGGGGAGGGTAGAAGGCCAGCCGGGACGTCTCCTCCTTCCGCAGGTCGATCAGGAACGTGGCGTAAACCATGGGGACAGCGAAGCAGCCTAGGCGCTGGCGGTTCTTGGTGGGGAAGTAGTCGGCCGTCCGGCGGTAGTACCCCTACGACACACACCGGCGTGACGCCTCGACCAACCCACGGGCTCCTCCATCCTACGCTACAGCACGCGGCAGCAAGGGGAGCCGCAGAGATGCCGTTCCTGAGGACACGGAGCAGCATGGGGCCGGGGAAAACACCAAGTGGGGCTCTTGGGGGTGAGCAGCAGCCCCGCGCAGCGAGCCAGGCGCCCACGGCATACCTGGGGCGTTATCCCGCACCAGAAGTTGGAGTAGTAGGTCTGGGAGTCCAGCATGGGGGCAACCACCGACTTGTTCTGCGCTATGAGGAACTTGAGGGTCTGGTTGTTGGTCAGGATGCTGTCCGTGTCCACAAACTGGGGGCAAAACACACATCCCAGAGGTCCGGATCTGCCGCCCTCGGCCACAACTCCCGTCTGCCACCTCCTACGTGGTGGCATCTGCCCTGGAGCTGTGGGGACCCGGTGGATCTGGGGGGTGTCTGGGGCAGGGTCCTGCTCGCCCCGCTCCCAGTTTCCTCACCAGGATGTAGTCAGCCCGCTGCTCCCGGGCGAAGGTCAGGGCCTCCTGCTTGAGCCGCATGAGGTTCTCGTAGCGCTGGTCGCTCCAGTGCTTGGGGCCGAGCTCGTCGGGGTAGGAGCTGCGCCGGGGAGAGCAGGGGTTAACAGCGGTCGCCGGGACCGGCTGAGCTCGGCGCGCACCGCGTGCCGGCTGCCTGAGTCAGCTCGGCCGGGGCGGCATCTGCTCCGCAGCAGGCTCGTCCTGGCAGCGGCCGCTCGGGAGCGGAGGGATTGGGTGGGTGCTCTGGCCCAGCCCCCCAGTGCAGCTCCACGCCGTCCCCCCTGGGGAAGGGAGAGGGGGAGGAAGAGGAGCCCAGGGTGGCTTCACCGGTCAAGTGCCCCCACGTAGGGAAACGCAGGGGGGAGAGGCTGGGGGGGGGGGTGCAAGATGCAGGGGGTTGCAGCCTGCGGCCGGGCAGGGAGCAGGATGGGGCCCCGCAGCCTCACCTGGGCTCCTCCTCCGCCCGCCACTGCACCGAGTGATAGTCCTTCCCCACGGCCGCCAGCCACTCCCGCAGCATCGCCGTGGTGTTGTCCGAGTTGTGGTCCGTCACGCACCTGGGCGAGAGGCAGAGGCGTCAGCTCGGCCCTGCGTACCGAAAAGCAGCGCATGGGGCTCAGCCCCCCCTCCTTGCAAACACACCTCCCCAGGGGCAGGATCGAGCCCCCCCCGCCCCAAACGGCGCCGGCAGCCCGGGGACGCAGCCGCCCCTCCGGCGGGAGCCCGACGCGTCCCTCTTCCAGCGCTAGACACGCGCCGGGCCGCTGGCACCAGCCAACGAAGGCGGCAGGACCGGCTCGGAAAATTAACGTGTAATTTGAAGTAATCGCGGCCGCGCTTGCGGAGAGGGCGCGCAGACGGGTAATTTCTTCCAAATTGCTGCCCTGCCGGCCGCGGCTCCAGACAGCGCCCGCGGCGGGGGCCGCTGGCCCTCCGTCTCCTCGGCCACCCGGACCCGGGCTGGGATCGGCTCACGGCAAGCTCCGCCTGGGCAGTCCCGGCCCTGCCGCGTCCCGCGCGGGCCTCGGCGGCGGCGGAGAGACGCGCGCGGTCGGCGAAGGAATCGGATGCTCTTGCAAAGCGCCGCAGGGGCCGGCGGAGACTCCCGGGGCCCTGGCGGAGCGGGGGGCACCCGCCACGGGGCTCCTGCCGGCACCCAACACCCTCCGCCGGGACCCTGCTCCCCGGCAGCCCCGGCCTCGTCCCCCCACCCCTAAAAGCGGCTGCGGGAAAGTTTCCGCTGGGGACGCGGTGGGGTAGGGGACCCCTGCTCCCAGCTGCCCCAGCACCATAAAGGCCTTTTGGGGGGGGGGGGAAGGGGAGGGACAGGGCTGGGCCGGGCCTGGCAGGGGGGTCGTGCTGATGTGGACGGCGTCCCCCCGAGCTCCCTCCCCCGAGCTGGCCCCACAGCTTGGGGAGGGGAAAGGCAGGGGGCTTCCTGCCTCCGTGGCGGGGGGGGGCAGCGCCCCAGCAGCCCCCCCAGCAGGGCCGCAGCGCCCAGCGAGTCCCCCCACCCTGTTCCCTGCCACGCTGCGCCTGATGCGTCCCCGGGGGGCTCCTACCACCCAGGGCCCTGCCCCCCACGGGGGTCCCCACCCCCCCCAGGGTCCCTGCTCCCTCCAAGGATCCCTGTTACCCCCCAACCCCCAAGAGCCCCCATTGCCCGTAGGGTCCCCCACGGTCCCTGCTACCCCCGCGGTCCCCATTACCCCCCACAGTCCCTCCAGGACCCCCATGTCCCACAGTGCCCCGCTCCCCCCAGGGCCCCCCCAGGCTCACTGTTACCCCTGGGTCCCTGCACCCCTCAGCGTCCCCATCACCCCAGAGTCCCCCTTCCCCCCAGGCTCCCCATTGCCTCCCCAGGCCCCCCCCGTTCCCCCGCCACAGTCCCTCCAGGTCCCCCACATCCCCCAGGGCCCCCATCACCCCAGAGTCCCCTCCCCGAGACCCCCCCAGGGCCCCCATCACCCCAGAGCCCCCCTCCCCCGAGGCACCCCAGCGTCCCCACCGCCTCCCCATGGCCCTGCGGTCCCCGGGGCCCCCCCAGACCCCCCCCGGGCCCCCTCACCAGAGGGCGGTGCTGGCGGCGGGGAAGTCCATGCGCTCCAGGGCGCCCAGGCAGTGCGGCAGCGAGTGCTGCGCGTTGCGGGCCAGCAGCGCCAGCACCAGCCGCGGCGGCGGCGCGGGGCCGGGGGCGGCGGGGGCCGGGGGGGCCGCGCCCGGCGCCGCCGCCGGCAGCGACAGCGACAGCAACGGCAGCAGCAGCAGCAGCAGCAGGGCGCGGAGCGGCCCCGCGGCGCCCATGGCGGAGCGCGGCGGCGGCGGGCGGGGAAGGGGCGGGCTGAGACCCGGCGCACTCAGCGCACCCCCCGCCCCCGGCCCGGCCCCGGCCCCCGCCCCCTCCCTCCCCCCCGCCGCCGCGACCCCCGTGGCGGCGCCGCCCCGGGTGAAAAAAATACATATATACATATATATATATATATGTATGTATGTATATGTATATGTGTATATATATAAAAAAGTACTTATATTTTTAAATATATATATATTTATATATTTTTTAAATAGATATTTATATATTTTTAATATATATTTATATATTTTTATATGTGTGTATATATATAAAAGCTCCCAAATACCCTGATGCCCAAGCGGGAGCTGGCCCGGCCCCGCTGCCGAAGCCCCGGGAGCGGTACCCGCGTGCCCCCGTGCCACGGTGCCCCTGGGAAACGCAGGGGTGGTGCATGGCCAAACCTTTGCGCCGATGTCGCCTGCTCTGGCTGCGTCTCGCCGGTGCCTCATCCGTGCTCTGGTCCTGGCGATCTCTGAAAAGGCACCGGACACAGCGGTCAGGGGGTCGGGAAAGTTTCCCGCAGCCCCTGGGAGCCGCCGGCAGAAATGGAAAAGGCGAGGGAGGAAGAGCCGCTTGCAGCCCACGTCCCGCCGGGGATGCGCCGGGCTGAGATGCTGCCTTTCTGCCCCGAGCAGCCCGGCAGCTCCCGGCTGGGCCGGGAAAAGGCAGCGCGTGGCTGCGGGCTGCCCGCAGAGGAGCAGGGCACGGCCGGGCTCGAGCGGGGCCTCCCTCGCTGCCCTCCGGGCCCGGCCAGCAGGAACCCGGCGCTTCTGCCGCCTCCGTGCCGACCGCAGCATCCGCCGGGCTGCAGGTGCTCCGAGGGCTGGCGGCAGTGGGGTTGGCAGCGGGACTGGCAATGGGATTGGCAGCAGGATTGGCAGCAGGATTGGCAGTGGGATTGGCAGCGGGATTGGCAGCAGATTGGTAATGGGATTGGTAGTGGGATTGGCAGTGGGATTGGCAGCAGGATTTACAGCGGGATTGGCAGTGGGATTGGCAGTGGGATTGGCAGCAGGATTTGCAGCAGGATTGGCAGCAGATTTGCAGTGGGATTGGCAGGAGGATTGGCAGTGGGATTGGCAGTGGGATTTGCAGCGGGATTTGCAGCAGGATTGGCAGCAGGATTGGCAGTGGGATTTGCAGCAGGATTGGCAGCGGGATTTGCAGTGGGATTGGCAGCAGGATTGGCAGTGGGATTTGCAGCAGGATTGGCAGCGGGATTGGCAGTGGGATTGGCAGTGGGATTGGCAGTGGGATTGGCAGTGCGATTGGCAGCAGGATTGGCAGTGGGATTTGCAGCAGGATTTGCAGCGGGATTTGCAGCTCCAGGGACGCCGTCAGCTCCAGCAGGGACCCCTCACCCGGGGGTGGTGCGGGGTGGCCGGGAGAGGAGCAGGGACGGGTGCCAGGGCTGCCCTCGGGGGTCCCATCCCGCAGGCCCAGCGCCCCTGAGGCCGCGCAAGGCCGGCTGCTGCCATCTCCTGGCCCCGAGCGCCGCGGCTGCCGCTGCCGCACGCCGGCTCGGCCTCGCCGGGATGTGGACGCGGGGCGACCGGGCTGCATCGCCCGGGGGTCCCGGCCCCGCGTCCGACCCCCGCCGCAGCCCCAACCTGCGCCCTCAGGCCCCGAAACCCTGGGGACGCCCGGCGCACAGGGAGCCCTGCGCCGGGAATGGGGCTTTTCCAAGGCCTGGGGGCCCGAAACAACGAGGCCGCAGCCCCGGGCAGCAGCTCCAGTTCCTCTTCGCCAGGCAAAGGATGGGGCGGCATCGCTGCACCCTGCCCTGGGGAAACTGAGGCACGGACAGACGAACCGACCAGCGCACCGACGCCAGAAACGGCGGACGCTATGCCTTGCCTCGCTCAGCTGAAATCACCGAATTATTCCTAATAATTACAATTTTCCCCCTTTTTCTGACCAAGATGAAGAGGGTGGGGTGGAGCTGACAACGCAAGGGCACGGATACAGCCGGTGTGCATATAACATCGCGTGCACACACAGCCCTGCACACGCTGCATGTGCACACCCACACCCACGCAGACCCCCTCACATGCACACACACCCCACGTGCGCACACACACTGCATGCACACACACCATGCGTGCACACATACTGCATGTGCATACAAACCCCTATGCACACATAGTGCATGCATGCAGCCCACAGTGCACACACACCCTGTGTGCACACATACTACATGCATATGCTGCATGCACACACACCCCCCCCCCCCAATGTGCACAGGTACTGCATGCACACAGCCCACAGTGTGAACACACACACACCCATGTGCTCATATACTGCATGCATACACTGCATGCACACACACGCCCACGTGCACACATACTACATGCATATGCTGCAGACACACACACACCATGTGCACACATACTGCATGCACACAGCCCACAGTACACACATGCCCCGTGTGCACACTGCATGCATATGTTGCATGCACACACACCCTGCATGCACCCGCCCTACATGCCTGTAAACACACACCCCCCTCAGCATGCCCCCCACATGCACACAGCAGGCCGGGCGCCTTGGGGCTCTCACGCGCATTAAAAGACCCCCCCCCCCCAGACTGCCATGCGGCTGGGCTTTGCATGGCACCATGTACGCAAGGGTTGGCCATGCCACCAAGCAGGCGCGCGGCAGCACAGGCCGTCCCCGAAGCCATTCGGGGGGGGGGGGGGGGGGCGACCGCTCATCACGCTCAGTGCCACCCGCTTCGGCCACGCAGGGCTGGGACGGGGCCCCGGGTGCCCCAGGGCCACCCACAAGACGGGCAGCGGCAGAGGCCCTGCAGCCCCCGAGTGCAGCCCGCACCGCAGCACCTCGCTTGCTCGTTTTTAAAGCCCGGCTCTTATCCAGCTAAGCTCTAAAAATCTCTCTTTTTTTTAAATTTATTTTTAGTTGTCATCAAAGCCCCCTTGCAGGCTGGCGGCCCTGCCCGGGCGTAGCGGGAGCTGAGGACACCGGCCGGGGCGAGCAGGGCCGTGCGGCTCTACCCGGCGGCGGCACCGGCACCGGCACCGGCAGATGGTGCCCGCGGCGCGGCGGCGGCGGCGGGCGCAGGGTCGGTGCCGAGGGGCCCAGCGGGAGGGGGCCCAGCCGGGCGGCCCGCCCCAAGCAGCGGCCGGCAGCCGTCCCCACCGCGCTGCAGAGGACGTGCCGGGGGGCACCCCACATCCTCCAGCCCTCGGCGCCGGAGCCCCCCGAGACGGCCCTCCTGCCCCGCAGAGACGTCGGCGCTGTCTGGAGCTCCCCTCAGTGCAATATATCTTTTTTTAGCGGAATAAAGTTGCTTTTGGACCCAGGGCTGGGCTTTCGCACCATTTCCGGCTGCCGTTCCCCACCCCTTCCTTGAAATTTTCCAGGTTTTTCATCAAAACCTTTGAGAAGCCCTCAGTTCCCAAAACCTTATGTTCTTCCCATTTAAAAGGCTCAGATGTGGTTGCAGCAAACAAAAAAAATACGTAGAAAAAAATGCAGAGTGGGGGGAGGAAGGGGGGGGGAGGCAACTCCTGCAACCTTTCCTTAAACTGAGTTTGCACATTTAAACCGGGCCTTGCAGCTGCGACAGGCTCAGCCTGCGCAACGGGCTGAGACCTGCCAAACTCACTGCACCCAATGGCCTTTCCACACCACCTGTGCTGGTGGCAGCAGTTTTGGCTGCCGTCTGGCAGACCAGGCCCTCCGGATTTTGCTCCAGGCCTCTGCTAAAGCCATCGCCGAAGCCACCGCTTTGCTCCCCTCGAGGCCGTTCCCAGGGCCATGCCAAAGCCGTGGTGCTGCTCTCCCCGCGGGATATTTGCAGCACGCGGTCCCCCCCCCCCCCCCAGCGCTGCCAGCGTGGCATCCCAGCTCCCAGCACGGGGAAACTGAGGCAGTGGGACACACTGTGGGGTGGCAGCCTGGTACCCGCAGGGATGCTCGGCCCGGCCGATCCGGGCATCCCGGCACGGCTTCCGGTCCAGAGGGGCCGCTCCGCCGGGAGCTGCTGTGGTGTCCCCTGGGGGCTCGTGCCCCCCGCGCGCCCAGCCCCTGGCCGCCCCCCAGGCTGGCGGCGGGTCCCCGTCCGAGCCCGGGCAGCTGTGACCGAAGACAAAGCTGTCGCCGGCACAATACCCGTCTGTGCGTTCCCAGATGCTGACCGCTGCGGTGGCCAGCGGCCCGGCCGCAGCCATTGAAGGGCCGTGCCAGGCCCCTGCTGGCAGGGGACAATGTTGGCAGTGATGGAGAGTGGGTATTTCAAAAGGTTTTGTTTTTCGGCTGACCCGCCGAGCCGGTGTGACCCTGCGGCCCCCCACCCACCCGTGCTCCTCCGTCCCAATAGAAACCGGCCACATTCCTGACCTCGGGGGGGAAAAGTTTAAAAACTCCTAGCGAGGAGACAATACCGGTGTCATGGCATTGATTTAGGAGGGACTCTTTCCATCACAAAGGCGAGACAAAGGCGCTCGGCGCTGGGAAAGGGCCTTCGGCTGCCGGCTCAGGAGCGGGGCTGCGGTATTGTGCGCCGGGAGCCGTCCTCACGGGCAGGCGGGTGGTGAGCTGGGTCCTGAGAGGTCCCGCTGGGTCCCGCCGGGTCCTGCTGGGTCCTACCAGGTCCCACCAGATTCTTCCAGGTCCCACCAGCTCTCACCAGGTCCCATCAGGTCCCACCAGGTCCCAACATGACCCACCAGGTTCTACCAGCTCCTTTCGGGTCCCACCAGATCCTACCAGGTTCCCCCAGGTCCCAATGGGTCCCACCACCAGTTCTCACCGGGTCCCATCAGGTCCCACCAGGTCCCAGTGTGTCCCACCAGGTTCTACCAGCTCCTTTCAGCTCCCTCCAGATCCTACCAGCTCCTTTCAGGTCCCACCAGATCCTACTAGGTGCCCCCAGGTCCCAATGGGTCCCACCAGCTCCCACCAGGTCCCATCAGGTCCCACCAGGTCCCATCAGCTCTCACCAGGTCCCATCAGGTCCCACCAGCTTCTACCAGCTCCTTTCAGGTCCCCCCAGGTCCCACCAGGTCCTAATGGGTCCCACCAGGTCCCAGTGAGTCCTACGAGGTCCCACAGGATCCCACTGGGTCCCACCAGGTCCTACCAGCTCCTATCAGGTCCCACCAGATCCTACCAGGTCCCACCAGGTCCCACTAGATTCCACCAGGTCCTGTTGGGTCACACCGGGTCCCAGCAGGTCCTACTGGGTCCTATCGAGTCCCATCGGGTCCAAGCAGTCCTGATGGGTCCCACTGAGTCCCACCAGGTCCCACCACAGCTGCCATCCCAACGCTGCCACCCACCCCCAGCCCTCCCTGCCGCAGGGACGTGGGGTGCCATCACCACCGGGGGGACCGGCCGCGGCTGGGACGTGGGGTCCCTCCGCGTCCCCCCATGGGGCACCTGCACGCGGGGCAGCTCCATGCCCTGGGGCTGCACGGGCTGCACCTCGGCCGGCTCCAGGGCCGAGCCGGGGGCTCCCGGAGCCGGGGGCTTCAGCGGGCGGCACCGCGCATCGCCCGTGGCTCGGCGGGATGCTCCCGGCACCCCGGGGCGCCCTGGGGCGCCCGTCCCGGCGGGACAGCCCGGAGCTGGGCACGCGCGCGGGGCAAGGACCAGGCGGGCCGCCATCCGCGCTGCCTTTCCGGGGGGATTTGCACCCCGAGGTGCCGAACCACCCCCCCTCGCCAGGTCACCGGGGGACAGGTCCCCCGGGGCCGAGGATGAGGGCCGGGGCACGAGGCCGAGGCATGAGGGACGGCTCTGTGCGCCGCTCAAAGGGGCTTTGTGCGCCCCGGGGCCCGCCGGCACCGCGCGCCGCCATGGGCACCGCGCCGGGCACCGCCGGCCCCGGCAGCTCCCGCATCCCGGCGCCCCCCCGGCCCGCGCCCCTCCGGCAAAAGCCCCGGGAAAAGCCGGGCGAGCGCTCAAGAAGCCGCCCAACTTACGGTGTCCTCCGCACCACGTCCCCGGACAGCTTTGCAGTGCCGACGGGCTCGGAGGCTGCACCGACCGGGGCTTGCTTTTTTTTTTTAACAGGAGAAATATTTTTCTCCCGGCGCCGGACGGCTCTTCCGAAGCAAAAGCTGGAAACAAGTTCATTGGCTTTTTTGGTTTTTGGGTTGTTTTTTTCTCTCCCTCTCTCCTTGCCCTATTTTTTTTTTTTCCTGGCAGCCGCGGGGAGGAAGGGAGCTGGCAAGGTGCTGCTTTTTTTTTGGGAAGAGGGGAGGGCTGGTGAAAGCGGCATTCACCGCCGCGGGCTGCCGGCAAGCGGCGGGCGGCCGTGCCCCCGTGCCGCCCCGGGTGCCCGCGCGGGGCTCGCTGGTGGCAGGTGGAGGGCAGCGCCAGCCCGGCCGCGGGCAGCGGTGCCGGTGAACGCAGAGAAGCCCGATGACATCATGTGTTTTTTTTTTTTTTCCAGGCTGAAATGGCATTTGCAGATGACTTCCGCCGCTGCCTGGAAGCGTCCGGGCTCCGCGGGGCGAAGCGAGCGAGGAGCGAGCAAGGAGCGAGCAGGGCCCGGGCGGCCGGGGCTCCCCGACCTGCGCTCGCGTCTTTGGACTCGTCCCGTTCATTTTGTTTAGAAACTTGTCAGGTTGGGGCAGAAAGGAGGGGGCACGATCGAGCCCATCTTTTCATCAGTGTGGGAAAAAGTATTCCGCTAATCCATATTTATTGGTGCAAGGAGCCGGGGGGAAGGGAGCAATAGCCTAATGGTCAGGAGCAAAGGACAGAAGGGACAGTTTAAGGCTGCCCTTTTCGGAGAGGTCACATGTCACCAAAATCTTTTGGTTGTCTTTGGATTGGTTACATTCTGTTCTCTTTTTTTCAATTGAGGTTGCCAAGCAACTGGCTAAGACCAGCCAAGATATTTTCTTTATTACAAGTGGAGCAGAAAGCAGCAAGGAGGAGAGAGATAAAAAAAAAAAAGAAAAAGAAAAAAAAAGGGAGAGAGGAGAAGAAGTTTAGACAATTAACATTTATAGGATCACATAACTTCATTAACTCGGCCGAGATTTGGGAAAGAGACTTAAAAAAAAAGCCGGGGTGGCGGGGGGACAGCGTTTCGGCGTTAAAGCGAGTTAAAAGGCCGGCAGGTCCAGCAGCTAAAACAACACTGGGGCGGCCAGGAGCACCGGCAAGGGCTTCCCCCCGCGGCCCCAGCCCCGCCGGGGAGGGGGCTCCGATGTCCCCCCCAGACGCCGCAGGTCCCGGGTTGCCCTCGCACCCGGCTCAGGGCCCGTAGCTGTTGCTGATGCCTTTTTTTTTTTTTTTCTCCCTGATTTCTTTTGATTTTCGCACTCGTAGGAAATGGGTTTATTATTAATAACCCTAGCGAGGAGGCGGCAGGCGGGCGGGAGGTGCGCGCAGCACGTCCTCGGGGCCAGGGAGCCCGGCCGCTCCGGCACGCGCGGAGCCGAGGTTTCCTCCGCAGAGCCCCCATCTCCCCCCGGCCGCTGCCTGGGGACGCGGCGTTGCTTTCCTGCGGTTTCGCCTCCCCGGGGTCTCCGGCAGCCGCGGATGCCCGGCTTGCAAAACCCTCCGGAGAGGCCGGGAATGAGCCTCCCGGTGCAAAAGCATCCTCACCTCTGGACCAGCCCCAAATCGCAAATTCCTGCCCCAAGCCCTGGTGCTGCGGGGCCTGGGCACCGGCAGAGCTAAGGGCCGCGCCAGGCCTGCCAGGCCGCCCGGAGCCCAGCGCCCGGGGACGCGGCTCACCCCACGGCGGCCTCGGCCTCCAGCAAGGCTGCTCCGAGCATCCTTGGGGCCGCGGAGCTGCTCTGCCGGTGTGAACCATCCCCACTCCCCTCGTGGCCAGTCCCCGTGCGAGCAGATGGGGGAGAGTGAGGAAGGGCAGGGGGCAGGGACCCCCCAGGACACCCGGCCCCCGTGGGGGGGCAGCCCCCCGCCTTTCCCCGCAGCGGCCCGGGGTCCCCGGCAGGCCGGGGCCGGGCCCGGGGGTCTCGGGGCCGGGAGAAGCAGGCGATGCCCCGGCTCTTCCCGGGGCCGGAGCCCGCAGCTGCCGGCCTCGCAGCTCAGTAATATTCATTAGGGGAAAACAATGAGCATTATTTATCCGTAGCACTTTCCCTGCCATGGGGGGGCCGGGGGGCAGGTGACCTCGCCCCCCCCCCCGGGGCCCCTGGCACGATGCCCCCGGGCAGTGCCACCCCCTCGCCCGCAGCGGCAGCGCCCGCCGCCTCCCGGGGCTGTGGCCAGGCCCGAGGCGGGGTGAGGGGCGCGGGGGGGGTCCGGCCCAGCGGGACCCCCGGGAGAAGGGGGGCCAAGCCCGGCCGTCCCCGCGGCGGCGAGGGGAGACGCCGGCCCCCCACGCGCCGGGGCGGCGGGGCCGGGCGGCGGCGGGCCGGGCCGGGGCCGCGGTTGGGAGCTGTGTCTTTAAGAGATGGCTGGCTCCAGGTTGCAGCTGCTGTTTCTGTGCTATAGAGACAGTGGAGATTCATTACTCCTAAAACACAATGGGCATTTATCACCCCGTGGTGTTATTCAAATCCAGTACCAATTGAAGGTCATCCCCATTCTTTTCTCGCCGGCTCTGCAACACATTTATTGTTGTGCCGTTCAACTAAAAGCCCTGCCCGGCCCCGGCGCAGCCCGCAGAGCCGCGGCGTGCGCATCCCTCCCGGGCGGATTCGGGACCCTCCCGGGTGGATACAACGTGCAGGACGAGCGGGCAGCGGCGGCGCGGCTCGCCGGGGCTCGGCGCGGCGGGCGGAGCAGGTGCAGCGCGGGCGGCCGCGGCCCCGCTCGCCCCGCCGCCACTTTTCCTCGCCCCGTGGAAACTAGTCCGAGCCGCGCCGGGGGCTGCGGGGCCGCCGCTCCGGCCGCCCCCCCGCCCCCCCCCCGGGCCCCGCCGCGCCGAGCCCGGGCAGCGCGGCGGCAGCGGCGGCGGCGCCGCGGGCAGCGCCGGGAGCGGCCCGGGCGCCGGGATTTTCCCTCGCTGGAGAGGGGGGATCCGTTCCCAACTTCGTGGGAGCTGCGCGGTGAGAAGGGGCCGGGGGCGACGAGCCTGGACCGCCCCCGGGTTTTTCTTTTTTTTTTCCCCGCGGGGGGGTTTGGCTTGGCTTGGTTTGCCCCCCCCCCCCGGCTGTGCGTTTGTAAATCTCGGCGGTTTTAAAGTGCCCGAATTTTGAGGGCCGTTCGGGCGGAATCGGTCACATCTGCGAGGCGGGACCGGCGGCGGCCGCAGCGCGGGGCCGGGGCCGGGGCCGGGGCCGGGGCCGGGGCCGGGGCCGGAGCGCACGTCGCCGCCGCCCCCCCGGGGCTCCCGGGGGCCCGAGCCCCGCGGCGGCAGCCGGTCCCGGCGCAGCGCTCGCCCGCGGCCGGGCGCACCGAGCCCTGCTCGCACCGGAGCTGCTCTGCGACGGATGAATTGCCGGTTTTCGTTTTCTGGCTTATTTTTCCTCTTTCCGTTGGTTTAATTTTTCCTTTTTTTTTTTTTTTTTTTTTTAGGGGGCTGAATTCTTTCATATTTTATTTTTAGGAGAGGTAATAAGGGAGTTGATAAAATTAAACCCCTCGCCGTGCAATTAAATCGAAATCGGGATGCGAAGCGCCGCGGCTGGGCTAGAAACTTGTTGGGAGCAGCGGCTCCCTCGGCTCCGCGCCGGCTCCGGCAGGGCCGGGCAGCGGGGCGGCAGCGCAGCCGGCGGCGGCTCCGGGCCCGCTCCGGGCCCATGTGTGCTTCTTTTCCAGGCTCCAGCCAGATGCCCTGGAAGATCCTGCGAGCCCGGGACGGGAATCTCTGCTCCTGATTGTCCAAACGCAATTCTTGTGCGGTGGAGACATACGAACCAAGAATTGTGTCTGGACATCTGTAGCAGAGATTTCAACTTCGCCGGCTGGGCTTCAGGAAGGTGGTTTGAGGCAGAAAAAAGGACCTTTCTCCCCGGACTCTGTCGACAGCAAGGTAATAATTTTCTGGGCTGCCGAAAGGTGCGGGCGCCTGTGTAAGCCTCAGTATGATTCCAAGGAAACTAAATAAATACGAGTGGCGATTCCTCACCTCTCAGCTCTGCCAGGCATTTCAGTCCTAATGCGTCAAATATCCGCCGGGTCAAGCGCCGCTCGCGGGATCCTCACGGACACGGGCACCCCGAGCCGCGCGGGGAGCCGGGCCGAGCCGGGCACCGCTGGGCCAGCACCGGCACTGGCGTTTCGCCGGGGAGCCGCGGGGAAGGAGCCGAGAGCGGCGGGCGGCTGTGGCCGGGCGCCCCGGCCCTGCAGCTCCTTCTCAGTTTATCCTTTGATTTTTTTTCCCCCTCTTAATTGCATTTTAATTTAATTTAATTCGGCGCGCCACGGTGGGGACCCCCTCTCCATCAGGGGCCGAGGGAGGCGGTTTCCCCTGCGGGAGGCAAAGGCGAGCGGGGGATCCCCGGCTGCACAGCCCGCAGCTCTCCGCCGGCCGGGATCTCCTCCTCCTCCCCGCAGGAGGAAGGCAGCCCCAGCCCCGCGGAGGCCGCGCTGCCTCTCCGCAGTGCTGGGCAGCATCACCGCCGCGGCGCTCGGGCAGCGGGCGAGCTTGGCCCAGCTCCCTCCAGCGCCAGCCCCAGCCCGGGGGACCGGGCGGCCAAGGGCTGCAGGCAGGGATGGCACCAGCGTGGAGGGGCTGCGGCGAGCAGCCGGCGGCCCTGGCCCGGGCGGCCACCGCGGGCAGCGTCGCCGCTGCGGAAGGAGCCGGGCGGGATTGCGAGCGGAGGGCTGCCGCGGTCCGACATCCTCCTTCCAGTTCCAACCAGCGCAGCCCCCATTAAACCACAATCAGGAGGCTTTTAACAGTGAGGCATTATGACTCCGCGAGCCAAGCGACTCCGCCGGGGCTGCCAAGGAAACCCAGGAGGAGGAGGGAAGCATTGCAAGATCCCAGCAAAATTTCACCAAGAGCCGATGTAGGACAAAGCTTGAGGCAAAGAATGTTTTAAAAGGCTTTTATTTCAAAAACTTCTGTTGCAGGATTTTGCTGTATCCTTATTCCTCCCTCCCCTCGCCCAGCTTCCCCCACCTTAGTGTTTCTAGCTTTTCCAGCAGTGATTGGCAGCTTTTACTACAGCGGGAGCGAATCCACCTGGGTCTACCTGCGCTGGCGAGGGGACTGGCGCTTCCCAGCGAAGGAACTCGTCCTATCGCCAGCAAACAGCCGGGGGGGAAACGAGAACAGAGTAGCCCAGCCTAAGGCAAAAACGCAGTTTAGATGCAGGGCAGACAGCAGCACTGAAGATTAACCTGCCTTTTCCCGCGGGGTTTTAGGCCTGTTTCAAGTTGCACGCCACGTACGCTTGCTGCTTTTCAGCTGGTTCCTCTGTCACCTGGAGTCCCCTGGCTGCCCCGGCGGGGCTCGCCCGGCAGAGCCGGCACCGGGGAGCTCGCGAGAGAAGCGTCTTCGGCCCTGACATGTACAAACGGAGCAAGCTGGACTCAAGCTGCGACAGCTGGATTTGAAAAAGGCTGAATGTTATTTCATTACCAGTAACGTTCTCTGAAGTTCGTGTTTCTCAGATGAAACAGCATCACAAGCCGCGGGTACTTTCGGTTACGCAGGTTACGGTAGGGTGAACACGCCAGAGGGGAGAAGTCAGGCGAGGGAGGTTTTTGTGGCACCCTCTCCCCGGCAGACGGAGTAACTCCTCCGTCGGGTGCAGGACGGGAGCGGACCCGGGCGGTGCCCAGCCTCCCCGGGCAGAGGCTGCTGCAGCGCCTTGGTCACTGCCACTGCGGGAGGTGCAGGCCAGGGAGTGGGTCAGCCGGGATGCACGGCAAGCAGCCACGGAAGAGGCAAGCCCTCCGCCCCGGGAGAGCCGCTGCTCAGCAGGATCGCTGCGGTGGGGCAAAACCACGTGCTCTAAAAGCCGTGTGTAAACCCAGGCGAGAAGGATGGAGGGGAGCGCGAGAAGGACCACAGAAGAAGTCCTGGTCGGACACCGCCGGGAAGCTCGCTCAGCATGTTGCAGACCCGTTGGCGCCGGCGCTACCTGCTCCGACCCTCCCCTGCGCTCCCATCGTGGCCGGCACTGGCCACTCCGTCTGTCCAAGGAAACTTCTGGAAAACCGAACGGCATCTCTGTCCGAGCCGCACCGTGCACACCCACTTCCGCTACGCTCGCAGGACTTCCACAGAGCGTGCCACGAGAAGCCTCCCCCTCCCACCGGTGCAAAGGGTTAAAAGCCACTTTCTTTCTTTCTATCCGGGTTTCAGCGTTTTCGCTGCGCATTTCAAGCCCTCGCGGCTCCCCGGCCAGGCCTCCCCGGCCTCCCACTCTCCTGAGGCTGGTGACACGAGGCGTCCCCAGAGAACACACGCCACTTTGTCAGCAAGCGCCCGGGCAGCGTGAACCTGCCCTACGCAATCGCGGGCTCCGCGTCTCGCTGGAAGCGACGCAGCTCCCCAGCGCTCGACACGCACAGAATGAAACGATGGCTGATGAATTCTGTCTGTCACGTTGACAGAAAGATAATTTGTTGCCCTTATCAATCTCTACTGTCTCGGGCCAGGCATGGGTTTATTTACCCCTGAACCAAATGGTTATAAATTGATATTGTTCATTGGCTAGTGCTTCACCCTCCTTCGGCTCAGGTATGGAGGAGGCAAAAGGCACGAGAAAAACAAACTCAAACAGCATAATGTTTCTCTCCCGTTTCCCATGGATAATTAGCAAGACAAGTGCAGAGCCACTGCAGAGGTCGCTCAAGCTGTAATCTCCACCAGCTCGTGGAAAAGCAAGTGAAGTTACCTTTTGTTTCCTTGCATTTCATGTCCCACCCTTCCCCGATCACTTCTGTGGCTTGGTGCAGAGCCTATACAAAAGACACTCTAATAAATAAGCATTGTGTGGAAAAGAATCCCAGCTCCCGGCACCAAAGCAGAGGCATCCCAGCCTTGCTACAAAGCAGCACAATTCCCCCAGAATGTCTCGTTGCCTGAAAAGACACAACCTTCTACTCAATTTTCAGTGCCCCTCTTCCTTCTGGCAAGGAAAAATAAAGTCCCACATGCAGCCAGTGCTCTCTGCTTGCTATGGTACCTGGAAGCGCAGTCAGGAGAGGTGAAAGGAGAACCAAAAGATGGACGCTGTTGTGGTGCACAGCAGGCTGCATGTTGGCAGGGTTTTATTTGGATGTCTAGTAACAAGTGAACTCGCTGGGAAGATGCAGAGCCCGGGCATGGACAGTTCAAGAGCGATTTGGGTGGGTTTAGGTTTTGGGCTGTTTTTTTTGCCCAGGGGTTTGGATTTAAGTCCTCTTGTTTTTCCAGGAGTTCACCCGCCGTGTAATGTCGAGATGAAAAGCACATTATCCTGGTCCTGGAGTTTATAATCCAGCTCACCCTGCAGGCCAAGAAAAAAATGAAAAATGGTTTAAATGTCACTTCAAAATACTGACTGCAAAGAGAAAGCAGCTCATAAAAAGATGGGGAGCATTAGGGAGTGCAGAGGGGAAAGACCGAGGTTTTAGCCTTAAAGGAAGCAAAGGTGAGAGATCAGACAGGGAGCTGACATGCATTATCCCAGGAACACGCCGCTTTCCAGACCACGGTATCGACAGAACAGGTGGCTGCCTGAGGCAGGAAAATAGTTAGTGACTGTTTATTGTCTGAGCTCAACAGTGGCCTGAGAAGGGAAGATATTAACCAGTTGCCAGTTTGGGTAGAAACCTCCCCGGCGTTGCCTTCCCCAGCTGTGCAACCACCTTCCGTGGGTGAAGGGGGTCTTGCAACTGCCCAGGGCTGTGACGCTGTCGGTACCCACTACGTTGTTATCCCAAGCGCGGGTGAAAGCAGCGCAGCTCCCAGAGGTGTAAAGCCTGTTGCCAGAGGTCAGGGAATATGGGTGATCTCTTTTCAGACACCAACTGGCTGATGAGACTCAGCAGGTTAGATAACAGCTCCAGGCTTTCAAACAGCTAGCGTGGCACAATGCGTGGAGAGAGATCCCAGTCCACCCCTTCCCCCTCAAATATTAGATGCTTCGCTTGGGGCAAGAATCAGAAATAGCTTCTCTGAGAGCAACCACAGAACAGACAGAGCAGTATTTTCAACAAAGAAAGTCAAATTGAAGGAGTACAGACCATTAGTTCCCAGTCTGCATCGTTGATGAGCACCAAAATTCCTGGCCTCCTGCAGAACACACAGAAATACTTAGGATACCGGGCTGCTAAAAGCTTCACAAATAGTTAAGAACAAGGGATTTAAAAGCACAGATCACAAGCTGACTGCCTGTAAAGCCAAAGAGAAAAAGGAATCCTAGCACGGAGGTGGAAACAGGTACAGTCTGTGCCCTTTCTAGATCAAATAAAGGGGAGGCAGGAGCAATCCCAGTGCTCATTTGAATCAAAATGCACCATTCCTGAGGATGCTCCAAGATATCTACATTTCCGTACGACATAGAAAAGCCAGGTAATTAAAACCCACGCACCACAGTCGAGCGCAGAGAGCTCGATGCGGAGGTAGGGGAAGCTATTCCGGTGCCCCTACCAAAGGCAGTAAACACCCAGATCCACTCAGAGCCCATGATTACAGGCACAGGGATTCCCCCTCTTTGATCTTCAGTGTCCTGCAATTGTCTCTCCTGTTACCAGGGGACCTGGCACACGCTTCAGCTCACAAAGATCCGTGACGAATGTTAAACACCCCCAGCGCCACCCCGCAGTCAGGGATGGCTTGCACAGCTCACTCTGCTCCATTTCTCTTGGCTTTTTTTTCCCCCTCCATGAGGTTGGCCCCATTTTGACAATAAAAATACATTTCCCAGAAGAAATATTTGTTGGCACTTCTCCAAGTGACTGCTTCAGTCCCAGTGATGTCAGCAGGGAACGGACAGACCTGCTAAAACTCCTGGAATTGAGGATACACACACTACCAGTGTTCCAGGTGACAACATGGAGAACACAAAGCATACGTGTTTCTGCTTCAGATTTAAGGTTTAAGGATCTGGGGTGAGGGCTGCAAAGGACAGACATGCTCTCTGTGGAGCACTGTGAGATTTAGCTTGGAATTCCTTCCAAAGCAATGGGACACCCTCCTCATTATCACTTTAGCATATCCCATCTTTTCATAGACATTAACTTCCTTCTTGCAACCAGCATGAAAAATGTATCCCGAACCACCGGGATCAACAGAGAGAGAAACACAAGAAAGATTCACAACATTTGTACTTACACAGAATCCCCTTGCATAAATAATTCTGGTCGTTCTTTCAACAAATTCTGTTTGATCC
Source organism: Dromaius novaehollandiae (assembly GCF_036370855.1). Taxonomy (NCBI): domain Eukaryota; kingdom Metazoa; phylum Chordata; class Aves; order Casuariiformes; family Dromaiidae; genus Dromaius; species Dromaius novaehollandiae. The sequence goes on from NC_088117.1 coordinate 7,535,239, forward strand.
ACTGTAGCAGGTTTCTGATATCCCCTGAAAGGAGAAAGGACAGCAGTTTACAGACTGGCTGATGGCTCCTAGCTGATGCCAGAACAAAGTGCTTGTCCACAAAAGAGTGCACGAGGAACATGCGGGATAGGTGGGGATAGCTGCAAACCTTCACTAATTAGAAACCGCAAAACAGAATTGTCCCCTGCTAGCACCTAACGTGCTCCCCTGAACCAAGGGAGCTCAAAGCCCTGGGCTCTGCCCCAAATTACAGTAGAGCAGAAAAGGTTTGCTCCTTCCCAGAGCAAGGGCAGTCCAAGGAAGGGTGATCCTGCCCTCAGACGACAAAGTCCAGCTCTTCAGGGGAGTAGCAGAAGGCAGCCTTCGAGCTCGTCCAGAGCAGCACTCGCCAGGAAGGGCTGCCTCCTTTAACGAGCACACGTGCACACGTTAAATGCATCCCCGCAAAGAATTAATGCAGAGTTAATGCTGAAAAGTCAAACCAGCAGGAGACTCCAGATGTTAATATTTCTTTAACACACCCCATGTCCCGTGTATTCTGTTATTACCTAACAAACGCATGTTTAACTGCATGTGTGTTTAATCAGATTTTAAAAACCCAAAGAAGTAAGCCTAATTATCTGAAGGGAATACATAGTGGACACAATTAGTACCAAAACCAGCACATGTTCTCGGAGACAAGAGCTCCACTGCACGAACACGTGTAAAACTGTGCATTAAACACACATGCACTGACCGCAGCAGCTGTATTTTGGACGCTTGCAACGTCCTTTGGCGTCGCACCTGCTGTCGCAGCCGTGTGCTCCCCACGCCGTGCCTTCTCCCTCCGCACACGCTACCCTCCCACCACACTCGGGGCGAACAGCTCCTTTATTAAAGCTCAGCCTTTATCTTTCCATTTCAGTAGGTGACAGGAAGAATTTGTCTCCATGTAAAAGGAGGAGGAGACACTGCTGGCGGGTTTTTATAGTATCAATTTTACTTTGTGAGGCAAAAACAATTTCTTTAGTGATAGCATCAGTTAATTTCCTATTGGAGAGGTGAGAAGCGACAGAGGGGGAGAATAATCCGTTACAGGGTTTAGAGAAGCTGACAAATTACAATGTGGAGTTCTCCTGCATTTGCCTCTATATTTCACCATTCCACAAACCACTTCATCATTCTGAATCCACAATCAGTTATTCTCCCGGGGCTCCTTTAAACAGCCCTTTGAAAGCCCCCAAAGAGTTTTGTTTGCTTTAGAGGCACGAGGAAGCTTTCCGAACGCGCAGACCCGCCAATGAGGGCCGCAGCCCCTCTCGGCAGCGCGAGCGGGGCCGGCGGACGGGCTTCCACGTCTCCCTCACGTGTGATAACCTAGTTCCAGTCACGGGAAACCTTTTCACACGCCTCTCACAGACGGAGCTAAAATTAAAACCCGGCATCCTGTTCCCTATGTGTTGGCTTCATGACCAGCAAAAATAAACGCGCTTGTGGCAGCTGGGCTCAAGCTCTGCCTGAAACTAGGATACGATGGGATCAAGGATGCTGCCCAGGACAGAGCAAAGTTACCCCCCTCGCTTCGGCCACGCCAGGGCTTTTCTTTGCATCCAGGATGAAACAGCCCTGGCGCAGGCAGGTGCACGTCTAGGCAATGGAGACATGTCCGACCGCAGCAGAAGGGGGCCGTTTTGGGGGGAAAGGGGGCAGGAGATCCTTTGCGATCCCCCTCCAGCTTGCCCGGGCCCCAGCGGCGCGGGATCGCCGGCTGCTCCGCAGCACATCAGTCTCGCTGCCGCGGCAGGGCTGCCCGGGGATCGCCCCGTACTGCTGCCCCTGAAAGGGGAACGGCTCCGGGCACGGCAGAGGGATCTGCTTCGCGCCACAGAGCCGCCCGCTAAGCTGCGTCCCCTGCCCGGGGCCGACCCACGACTCCCTTATAACGATATGTAGTTAAGAGCAGGGAATAAACCATTTTCTGCAGCTTTCCTAGCGACAGGCGCCAGAGACGGCGAGAGGCACGCAGCAGACGCACCACGCTGGTCTGACAGCCCCTGCAACAAGAGTTAGCCGTATCTGCCTTCCACCGAAAACCGCTGCTGCAACGGGAAGCCCTCCCTCCGATCTCCCACCCGCCCGCCGCCCACGCTCCGCCACCAAGACCCGAAAGCCGAAGAGGATGAAGGATGGAGAGCAGCCGTCGGGAGGAGGAGGGGGCCGCGACGGGGACGCCGGCCCCAGCGCGACGACGCCGGCGAGCTGTTTCATATTTATGCACGAGGCACTGGCGGCCGGGCACACAACAATGAGCCGCGCCGTACGCGCTCGCCGGCGATGGAATAAGCAGCCCTCTCCTCTGGGACCTCTCGGGGGAGATCATTTAAACAGAAACACGCGGCGCCGGCTGGATAAAAGACAGCCACCTCGAAGCAGCTTGGACGAAGGGGCGAGAGGACTGATTTATTTGAGGCTGCACTGGAAGATTCCCTCACCCCTGCTCCATCCATAATAAATGTTATTTTCAGCCCCACCTGAGCCTACATCCATTCACTCCTCCCCTAGAGGTCACGTACACACACACACTGAAGAATTAGTAGGAAAAGACGGATACCCCCGTGCATGCCTGGAGCTTCCCTGCTCCAAACAGCAATGAAAATCAAGACTCCTTCCCCACAGCCAACCTGCACACATAACACTCTCAGCTGCTTTCTCAGCACCGATTTTTTGCCCACCCTCCTGTCTCTACATTTTGTACACCAGTATTACCAGAACAAATCAATTATAAAGGATGAAAAATGGTCAGAACCACACCAAAGCCATCTCCCCCAAGGAGGATATTGTAAAGGAACAGGATGACTTATATTGCGAGTGGTTTGCGGAGAAGCCATCTTGCAGTGCAGTCCTGATCAACGGCTCAGGAGCCTATACGTTATCGTAATGGAAATAAGAAGCAGCAAATTGTAGCACAACTGCTCATCTCTTATCACGGACGTACGGATCCTTCCTAAGACCTTTTCTTCGTGACACCGTGCTACAGGTCTAACCCAGGTTTCCAGCTTCCTGGGCTGAGGATTTGCTAGGCAAACATCAGGCCCTCTAGAAATGACATACAAGGAAAAAATATCAACCTGGCCAGGCAGCACATCCACTGGCAAGTTAAACCGTCGCTACCAAGATAGCAATTTTATACTCCTGTTGCTGCTAAAGCAGGCCCCTACCGCCGGGAGAGAGGCATTTGCGGCTGACAGGAGCGGCGCTGAGCTCTGCACGCTGCCACTTGGCAGTGACAGGGACCATGCGTTTTGGCCCAAGAGCGAGGTTCAGGTGGTTGCTCAGATGATCCAGCATTTCTCCCCTAGGTCACCAGTTCAAGTCCAGCTCGTCACAATAATGACATATATTTATTATTGCCGCACGGCCTCAGTGAATTCCCTTCGGTAGCCTGCTCCGTCTCCTTCACAGCAAACACACGTCCACCAAATCCACTCTAATTATCATTGACTGCCCTCACCCTTGGCAGCGTCAGCAGAGAAGCCAGAGCAAACGGGCCAAGGGAGCTGAACCACCCTCAAACTGCAAAGGAGGGGCTGAAGCACATGGTAGGAAAGCCCTGTCTCATCTGTACACAGAGGCAGCTTCTGTTGCCTGTGCGACGGTACAAACCCCTCCAAATTCTCAGGAAAAAATAATCTAAAGTTAATTAAAAAAAGAAAAACCGGCAAACATTTGAGAAAACTGCTTAGTTCGAGTGCACAGATGGAAGCTCAAATCCACAATACATGCATAAAACAAATCACCCAGTGAGACACACAGCTCAGGAAAATGAAGTGTGTGCTTGCAGTGACACAAAGTCGCTGCCTTGTCACACCAGCGGACGGGATGCAAAAGCTGCAGTGAGCGTGCATTCAAAAACCCAACAGCGTCGGCACGTTTTCAGCCCAGCTGCATTATAAACACTCCTGATTGTGGCAGGAGGAACTGCAGAGCCCGCTCGGTTCTCCCGCGTATCCTCCAAGGCCTGATCTGCACTATCCCAACTGTTCACTGATGAAGAATCTGCTGAGCTTCCCCTACAAGAGAAATGAAGCTAGGACTCCATTTTAGTACCGCCTGGAACAAGAGCCTGGGTTCATCTGCACCCTCAAAACCAAGGCTGAAATCCATAGATCTTTCCCAGCTCAATAAAACCTCCTGGGCCTGACAGATTCATCAGTGATAACTCAGCAAAGAGGGCGCTCACTGTGTGCAGAGAGAAAACAGGTGCTTAGAATAAGAAACATCGAGCTGGATGTTACGCTAGAAAAACCTCGCACTGAACTGATAGATGTGCAGAAACGCAGAAGGATTTTGCGCAACTGTAATATTGGCTGACACGAACACACAACTCTGCTACCAGGGAGCTGTGCAGGTCGCTGGCAGATTCACGCACGTTCATGCAGTGCCCAGACACCTCCATAACACCCGCCTTCAAATCCACATACAAACTAGTGCATGGCACAAAATGCCTCGAAGGGCATCCAGAGGGTGTAATTACTGCCATATTCTTGCCTTGGCTGCAGAACTGAGAGCTTATTTCAGGCAAATAGGGGATCCCTATAAAGGCCTAACCATGGAAAATTCCCTTCTGGTCTGTAATAAATAAGATATATGCAGCGCTGGTCACTAAGGGGTCAGTGCTGCAAGAGCACAGGCAGTTTTCCCGGGCCGCCTTGCGGATACCTCCCTGTGGGGTACCATTTCTTTGACCCAGAATAAGATCATTTATCATACTGACCATGGCTGAGCTCCAATTTGCTGAGGTCACTAACTCTGGACGAGCGCCGCTCCACCCCCATTCTCAGCCACCGGCCTGTAACCATGACAAAGCCCCTTCCCGGCCGCTCCTCTCCCATTATTCCCCCTGCCTGCATGGAAATGTGTGGAAAGACAATTTGTAACCCCCGTTCGCTGCTTAAGCGGCTTGTTTTTAAAACAGGCGAGCTGACTCCCAATACCTGCCGCCCCTCCAGGTGAACGCCTTCTCTCCGTTCTCCCGGAAAGCTCGTGACAAAACCTGACCGAAGGGATCTTCAGACTCCTCCAATCTCCCATCCGACACACGAATCCTTCACCAGAGCAGACAAAGGTGTGCCATAAACTGCAGAAGAACAACGGGAATAGCTTATATAAATGGAGTCACAGGCAAACGGGTTCAGTGCTACGCAGAGGGAGCAGCAAGGCTGAGAAGAGCAAAATCCATTTTCTCTGACAAGCGCACAAGCCAATCCTGACACATACCGGAGTGGGCAGTGACTTAAGTGCTCTGAAAAAAATTAGGGGGTAACTACAGCCAGACGAGAGAATCCCGATCGTTGCTCTCAACTGCTCTTGGTCACAGCAGAACAGCAAGGCCTTGGCTGCTGTAATTTTTAATTGCATTATGACAGCTCCCAGCTAGGAGAGAACCCTTAGCAATACTCTTTTCCCCTTCCTCGGACCCACACGATAGGAAGGCATCATCAGTCTTTCAGAATCTGCCTGTTAACAGAGCGGACTCAGATCCCAGCCATCGCCCCGTAACTCTCAAACATGAAATTTTCTCACAACTCACGTGAGCTGGAGAAGAGCTGCCTGGGATCTTTAATTCCCCACAATTTGGTAGTAGGAGAACACAAGTTCAAGGGATCCCCAATCCCATTTGCTAGCCAGCAGCGAGTCTCCAGATCCATCAGCTCCTGTCACAAGAAAGCAGCTCGGAGCTGATCCTCAGGGTAAACCTAATCCCTACACATTTCCAAAGTCAGAGCATCTAATCCTATAACACCCAATGCTATTGTCACTTCAGGCTCCCAAATAAATGCCAGTGCACCAAACTGTCTCTTTTAATTAGGATCACAGATCACTAGTGCTGGTCCAGGGTCTTGCCTCTTGTTCAAAATTGTCAAAGGAAAGAACCAGGGAGAGCCTCAAAGCTGTATTCCACAGGCAGAAAAGGGATGGATTAGGAATCGCAGACATCAAAAATAATGTCTTGTTAACAGTTCTCCTGTAATTGTATTCTTCTACCCGGGCAGAATTATTCTCCGCTAAAGACCATCCTGAGTTCTGCCCACTCAGATTTTAAAAAGCTTGAGCAACGCAGGGCTTCTACCGAAACCCCGACGCGACTGTGCCATGGTCTAATAGTTCTTGCAATTAAGAATCTTTCTACTACGCAGTCCGAATTCCCATTTCTTCATTCCTCCCTATCAATCCATGCTTTCCATGATATTGCATCACCCCAGCTACTAGCTGTCCTTCTCCGTGATAAAGGAGATACCTCACCTCATCACTTTTTCATTCATTTATCCTGCTTAACCTTGAACTGTTGCTGGATAATTTTTTTAAGCTGCTCAGGAAGACAATTCGAAGAATGCATTACCGACTGCAGGCACAAAGCTTGGCTGAAACCATCACACTGAAATTTCCCCTCTTATTTTCCTGATTTCTGGGTTTTTGCGTGCGTACAGGCACACAGAGGGTTGCAAAGGAAAACCTTATCGCTATCGCGAGGGAGCACACGGAGCTCATGTGAGACCAAAGAGTCCACAAGGGAACGTGACTGCTCATGCAGAGAAGGTGCAGAGGGATTTCCCGGCAGCCTGGCACTGCCCTGCTCGCAGGGAATCCCCCGGGCTGGGCAGGCGCTGGCACTGCCAGCGGGATACTGCAGCCCCTTCAAGCCAGCTCCTCACCCCCTCCCCAGCCTCGCTGGTGGCCAGTGTCCTCTCTAGCCGCTGGGTGAATCGGTCTCGTATCTCACGAGCTGCCGTGATTTTATTCTTCTAAATATAGAAATCACGCAGCGTCCAGTCCTTGCCTCTCACTTTTGGGCTAAGATTTGTTGCTATTATTAGACGTTCATCCCTGGCAAGCACCATTAAACCGATTCCTGTCCACCCAAGCCAGCCACCCCCACAGATACTCCAAGCCCCTCAGTCTGACTTGAAAGGGGAAAAGAAAGGGCCAGTGAGATGATCAGGGTAGGGGGAGAAGGGGGGGAGGATTTACAAGTGAATGGAGGTAAGAATGGAGCAGTTTGTGGGATAAAGGGGCTGCAGAGGGAGCTTTACAGATGTGCAGAGGGACGGCGGCTCATTGTTTAATTAAGCAGAAAGTGGCTCTTTTGAAAAGCAATTTTGCACAGGAGCTCTGAGCTCAGCAAACAACTCCTGCGAGTGAGGGCAGGAGGAGAAAGGAACAGCTGGCCCGGAGCCGTGTGAACCGCATGCTAAGCGGTTTAAAGGGCCCGGATCCTCCTCCCCGGCCCTGCTCCGCTGCCACCCTCTGAACACTGCTGTCACCACAGCAAATCCCACCAAGAGAAAAGAGGGAGCAGGGCGGGGGGGCTGGCACAGAAAGGTTATCCTACGAGGTGTCCGCACTGCAATACAGCGGCTGGGAAGGAGGGTGGAAAAGCCAGGCTTTGTTATCGCAGGGATTTGCTCACACACAAGAGCTGGTTTCTCCGTGCCTGGGAAGCTCCTTCCACAATGAGTTGGGATGAGCTGATCCAGGAACGCGGCTCCTCGGCCTCCCAGGACGGCGCTGGGACTGCTCCCGCAAGGATGTGAACTGGCGTGGCTCTTCCTTGGAAAGGATCGCTCCTCACGCAGAAGCGAGCATCACCTCGCCGGGACGGCTCCGTGGAGACGGCGTGGACCAGCAGCTCCGCGGAGGACCGGCGCGTTGGAGGCTCGCCCCGCTGCCGGGGCACCCGTAAACGCAGCGGCATCCCCATGGCATCGCACCAGGCTCCCGGTGCCGCAGACATGGCTGCACGCTCTGATCGCAGGGAAGAGCAGCCGGGAGCCGGGGCTGAACGCTGCCTCTAGTCTAGGCTGAGGTCCCACCTGGGGTAACCCACCGAGCCTCCTTTTCCTTGCCCGTAAATATGTAATTACCTGCCTAAGAGAGACACATAAGTAGGGGAAAAACCCCAGAGTCCTTTGAGAACTGAAAGTGCCATACACTGTGGTTAAAAAGGATGGGATTGCATGAAACTCCATAAAGTTATGTTTTATTATTGCGCTTCCAATAAGTCACCGCATTACCAGAAATATTTTTATTCCTTTTTTGGAGCGAGTTTAAAAACGTTAGGAATAATAAGCACAGCAATAAAAGCATTGCAGAATAGTAATAACTTATTAACTGCTAAATACTACCCAGCAATAGTACTGGGCATTTACAGACAACCAATGCCAACTTTCATTCCTGATTTTACACATTGCTTTGGCATAGGTCCCCAGTCAATTCTGAACACACGCCACGCTGTATTTTTTAAGCCACTCTGCCTGTAACACAGGTCTGATCTCTCGAGATCCCCAGGCTCTTTTCTGAGATGATGAATGCTCCCAACTCCCCAGCAGTCCTCCGTGCTGCACAGCACAAGGCCTCTGGAAAGCAAAGCTCTTGAGGAGCGGACTATGCTCTTCTCTGCAGGGATTTTCACATAAGCAGCAGCCCGCACATTATTTTAATTTCCCTCTAAAAAATCTGATTAGCAACAGGGTTTTTCCCCGGGGCTTTGGTAAAGGGAAACCACAAACAATTACCAAAACACACGGATTAAAAATTTATCCTTCCAAACTTGTGAGTGCCAAAGCACACAGCAAATTCTTGACTACTCCAGAAGGTCCGCGTGATCGCTGCTGACACTTGTTACCGCTGCTCCAAAACCACCAGTCCTATCACCAAAACCACGGGAGAAGCTCCCTTAGAGCTGGAATCGGAAGGCCTGCGACCCGCAGCTGAGCAGCCTGCTGCACAGCCGCTAGCCCGTAAACAGCCCCGAGCCCCTGATACAACATCCAGTAGAGAGCACAGCGGTAAGGTTTTGTAAACACTCTTCGTCAGCATGACACGGCTGATCTAAACCTGAAATTACCACAAGGGTTAAACAATGCCAGTTATTTCCTACCCTCCCAACAGAGTCAATGCAATTCGCATGGCCATAGACAAATCCACCACTGTGAGTCCCAGTGAGATGGAGGAAGGAGCTCCGACATCGCTTGCAGAGCAGTCATACAATGATCTATTTGATTACTGAAGCACTTGGTTAAATTACTGTGGCTTGTTTCAGGAGGAGGCTGCCAAATACATTTTCAGTTTTTAATTTAGGGTTTCTCTCTTTTATGCTCCATTGTCTCTAATAGCCTCTTAGATGCTTGAAAATAAAGTTGATTTCCCTGCCAATTTAATCCTCTCTCCATGTGACAGATACCGTTATTCCCTCTGCTGCTTTCTCCCACACACACTGTTTTTATGCAGAATAAGCCAACAGGGCATTAGTGCCTTTAGATCCTCTAACAGCATTATCAATGAGATCATCAAAATATTCAGCAATTTGGGACCAGATTCTTGTTTAACTGGACGTCTTCTTTTTTGCAGCAGCTCTAAAACATTACACAGTCCTGCGTAAAGAGCGGCTTATGTAAAACTATCTGCCTATACAGATATATCACACCTTTTTTAATTCCTAGCTGGCAGCAACTTAAACATGCAGGCTACACCAGCTCCCCTTTGGGAGTTAGAAACTGCTGTTTTATTGACGTTGTACGGATACAAAAAGCCCCTTGGATAACAAAAATAGGTCTTGCCACATGGCTGTACCCCTAGAGGCTTGCTCTGGTCCCATTTGCAGATTCCTTCTTTCTGCCTTTCCTAATCCCCCCAGGAGCCCATCTCCAGGCATCAGAAAAGGACAGAGAATCAAATCTGCTCAAAAAAGTTAACTGGATTTTGAATCCACCCACTTTCCACCTAGTGTCTATTATCAGGAAATTAAGGAAATGACCACACGCTAATTTGTTAAAACAACATTATTGTCATTCAGAGAACACTGCCCTTGTCAAATATGGAGCACAGGCTGTTTTAGTCACTTAAATATTTGTAGTTATTTGTTCAGTAATTTTCTATCTCCCTTCACCTCTGGGGGATATATATATAAATGCCTAAACAATTAAAATATAGCTGGGCCCAACGTCCCAGAGAGAAGCAGCTCCTCAGCAAAAAGGAGGACAAAGACAAAAATAATCTAGAAAGAAAGGAAGAGTGGGTAAGAGAGGCCAAAATGGCCAAAAATAAGCTTCACAGCTAATGAAATCAGTTAAAATAGGGTTATAAGTGCAGGTCTTTGAGCAGTATTCATACTACAGATCTTTCCCCAGAGCATTAGGTGATTAACATACAGGGTAAGGTGAGCAAGGAACAGGCAGCAGTGTGCACAGCTGAACAGTTGTTTCTCTAATCAGTGTAATTCTGGCTGCAGGAGGACAGCAAGGATCGTACCATTAGGTATATCTTTATTTACCCAGAGACAGCTGAATTACACTTCCTTACTGCGAGTGAGGATGGCACTAGGCACACTACAAAATTGCACTGATTTACCAATTTCTTATTCACTCATGTTTCTGATCCAATTCTGCAGATTTCTCACCTCTGCAACACAATTCTTAACTGGAATATCATGACAGGTGGCTCCAGCGATCCTTTATGGGGCAATTTCAGACATTAACCCCGTGTCTGTCTGCCTCATCCTCATGCTGGATATAACTATCCCTGTAGCAGAAGCTACAGAATTCAGTGTCTGCTCCTCAGTCGCTGCAATCCACAGCCAGCCCTATAACTGAAACCAGCCTGTCATTCAACGCACATGAAAACACCAGACTGTCAATCACAGGAGTTGAAAAGTGGACACACGGTCCATCCTGCAGCTCCTGTTACAGGGATAGCAGCATCTGAAAAACCAGAAGCAATAATCTACGAGATGAATCCGGAACGAACCACCGGAGATCGTGGATTTGAAGCCTGAGACAAAGCCAGATCTTCAGGGAGAGGTTTATTCTTTAGGATAAATCCAGCTTCTAGTGAAGTCTGTGGAAGTCTTCCCATCAGTTTCAAATGGGAATGGATTAGGCCACATACAACGGCACCACGGACATCCACCAGGCTAGAAGAATCATTCTTTGGCAGGAATTCTCCCCTTCCCCTGACAGAAATAAACAACTCTGGTAATAACCCCTTCTTCCTGAGTATCTGATCATGGTTTCAATACTACCAATGCAGCAGATGTCAGTGAGTATCCTAAACTTACAGAACACTAAAGGAAATGATACTCTAGCCCCCAAGTTTAAAAACCAACTAAATGAATGTTTTGGCATTTCTTTAATACCTTTCATCTAAGGATCTTCAGTACTTTAATAGTGCTAGAATTTAATGTTGGAACTCTCCTGTGATACATGACAGCATCGCTACTACTTCAGTAGCAACAGGGGAAAGTTAAGCAACATGACTAAACTCACAAAGCAAATCAGCATTGGATCAAAGGGTGGAAATCAAGTTTCCGGATTCCCAGTCCCTGTCGTTAACCACAAGATAACACACTATTTTAGTGCTCCTATTATATTGGAATTACACATATTTATGTCCAAGCATCAGAAGTGCTTGTACCAATCTCTAATGACTAGGCATGACAGGAACATTTCAGGCTTCAATGTTCACAACACACAGATTATGGTATTAACCATTCATGAGATATTAGTTGTTAACATTAGCTGATGCTTTGTATTATTTCAAAGTTTATAAACCCACTCTCAAATAGCATAAAGCATTTCTAGCTGGAAGAATTCAAAACGTACCTGCGGCAAAATTATGCTGCAACTGAAGTACGCATACACATAAGGAGAAACGAGAGTTAGTACAACACTTCTCTGTACTGATACTCCAAATCATGAAACAGAAATTATCACTGTTCATCACTGGGATACTCAAGTCTTTAGCTTAACAGCATCTTATTTTTTACTGCAGGGAAGGCTATAAGCAATATGTTGAGCACCATGTTCAAGCATTAGCTCTGCCATTTACAACTGCATAGTTAATTTGAAACAATTATATAAACTTAAAAGTCAAATGAGTAGATAAAATACATTCATATTACTTTCCTACACACACACACACACACACACACACACACCTATATAATACATATATAAGCACATGCATATGTATATGCCTCTTGGAAATCACACAACAGGCAAAGGAGAAGAGGAAGAGAGATTAAGGTGGTTTCAAACACCAGTCACGATAAACGTAGACTTGCTGAAAACATTCAGAGGTTGTGGTCTGCTCAGGAGGAGGGAGGCAAAAGCCTTAAGGAAGGACTCGTTTCATAATTGCTTAGAGGATAGGAAAGGCGTTCAGACTATTTCTGCTCTGTATTTACTTCGAGGACCAACCAGTCTGCCAAGTGACCTGATCAATAACATGTCTGAAATTGCTTTTAGAACACATTAATTCTAGTTATAAGCTAACTAAACTGCTGTACAAACCAGCATTGCTGTGCACATGAATTTCATTTGCTGTCATTCTTTCGACTTATCTAAAAATTTCTGATACTCACAAGGCTCTGGTTGACAGGGCAAGGTCACCTGATGTTTTTTAACACCATCAAACAAGAGTTCTGCACCACCTCTGAAATGAAAAGAACAAACTACTGAGTTTTTGCTTTATCTTCAAAAGAAAGGTATTACAAAAGGGGCAATTTACATAGATGCCACAATAGAGAAAGGAAATGACACAGACTGTATTTCATACAGGATTCTCTGTCGGTTTTCCTCCCACAAACTGCAAGTTCTCGGGAGAAGCTGATGTCTCCTATTGCAACCACATACCTCCGCCATGGGCCAGAATCCCGTTGTGCCAGGCATCTTCCCAGCAGAACAGGAAGATGGCAACTGTCCCAAACAGCGTGCAAACTGTCGTGCAGCATCTAGCGCAAAGCCTTCCCTTTCCCTTTAGCTATCGGCACTGCTTCAATTCAAGCAACGTTACAGACACCGCATTATAGCCAACATCACTCTCCTACAACACCTTTCAGTCAGAAGTCTCAAGGTGTTCCACAAAACATGAAAATCATAACATCTTTGTGGAATAAATATTTCTCCAGTTTCCACTTGCAAACAGAAAGAGGAAATGACTCACACAAGGTTACACAGCAAGTCAGATGCAGAGCCAGGAATCCTTGAGTCCTGGCAACCCCTTCTTGATCTAGCTACCACAAAGCATTCCCTCTCAGGGTGAACTTGAACATGGGGAGAAGCACACAGAACAAGTGGCAATGATTACAAATTAAATTTAAAAAAAAAAAATCCTCCTCCACTGAACAACCTGGTTTAAAGTCCCTTTTCTGACATTCTGATCTTACTAGGCGCCTGGCCTCAGACAACAGATTGCCTCTGAAACCACAGCTTTTTACAGAAGAACCAGCATGAGCAAAATACAGAATATGGACAAGTACAGCTGGTCCTCAACTCTGAAAAACTGGGATTTCAGTTGCGTCTGGGTACCTAATTTTCTCAAGCTCTTAAAAAAACTTCAGTTTCATAACTGCAACTTAACAGCCCTTAGCTGGCTCCCTGCACACATCCATTTTCTGGAAAAGAAACAATTCTGAAAGTCGTGAGCTCTGCAAACATAGGTCAGTTTTCCTGATGCTGTGCAGCTGCAAGCTAAACTCAGTCTTAGAAGAGGACTACAAAACTTCACCCTTTGCTTAGAGGAACAAATAAATATGGATGCTACAGTGAGATACAGGACACAGAAGCAGGTAGTATGAGCTCTTGACTCCAGACTGAACAGGAAGGCCAAAGTTTCAACAATTAGGAAATTCAAAAAGTCAACTCAACTGATTACTGGATACTCAACTGAGATAGAGAAATGACCATCCCCTTTCAAAGAGCATTTAACTGTAGCAAAATGTCCTTCCAATTTAAATTTGGATTACTTTAGATAACGTTTCTTGCAAAATTACATTCAGGAATTCTCTACTGGTACCTTGCATCTCTCAAAAATTGACTCGGTAAAGTATTCAAAAAAATGTCATCACCTAAATAGTAACAAAAATACATCCACATGTTACTGAGTTCCTTTAAATTCAATATCTAAAAATGTCACACTAGGTTTTTTTGGCTCCTAAATGGTAGAGCACAACAGAACCCTTGTTATGCCATCAGCAGCATTACTTATATGCAGCAGCTCTCCAAAAGGGCACTCTGTTGGTGTTCTTCCACCAGCTCACAAAAAATAGTTATCTGAAAATTGAAGCAGCAATTATTACCATGAGCTGAGATTCATGCAAGAGAACAAGTCACAGTAATTATATGAAAAACATTTTTTTATGTAATGAAAACAAGGTCACGCTTTGTTACAGCGGGAAATGTAGATTGCAAGATAAGGTCCTTCTGTAATGCGCGAGCTGTGGGGAACTCAGCTGTGAGTTGTACATAGAGAGCTCATTTATGCATTTCCAAGGGAAGCAAAAATGCACCTCGCTCTTCTGGGAAAATTAGGAGAGTTACTGCAGCTGGAAGTGGGAAAGACTGAGGAAAGGGTTCTTAAGGAGAGGGTATTTAAAGGGTTATGACATGTCTGTGTCTGTGAAGGGGTGGGAAAAATCAAGTAAATAGCCGCCTTTTAGCTTTTGCTAAAAGGGGGCTTTAACAGCCCAGCACAGGAATTGTCGCAAATGTTCACAGACTCCTAAGGCTAACGCTTTTTAAGCAACGCAGACACCACAGCAACGAAGACCTGAAAATTCAAATATTATAAAGAACTCTGCTGCTTTGCGTTAGGAAGAATAATTAAAGAAAAATTAAAACGAAAAAGGAAAAAAGGAGCGTATGTGCAGGCAGGCACCCCAGCACACGCGCACGCACGCAGAAACACGCCGAAACACAAGCGGGAGGTTTTTATTACTAACTTTAATCAGCAAGAGGCAGCTAACTGGGGGGGGGAGGGGCTGCTCAGGCAGGTCTCCCGGCGGCCCCAGGCACTCGCGGCCCCGCGACGGGCGCCGCGAGGCCCGGGCAGGCCCAGCCGCAGGACGGCCGCTCCCCCCGGCCGCGGAGCCCCGAGCTCGGCGGCACGAACAGGCCCCGGCGCCGCCGGCCGCGCTCTGCCGGCCCGGGGCCGCCGCCCTCCCGCCGCGCCCAAGGGCCGCGGCCTCCTCGGCGGAGGGACGCGGCGCGGCCCAGCCCCCCGCCCGCGGCCCCCGCCCCGCTGCGGCCCCGGGCCCCGCGCCGCCGCCGCCCGCGCTCACCCGAACTCCACCTGCAGCGACACGGGCGCCGCCATCTTGGCGGCGGCGGCGGCGGGCGGGGGACGGCGCGCAGCGGCCGCGCCGGAAGTGCCGCGCCGGCTTCCGGGCGCGCCGCGTTGCCTGGTAACGGCAAGGCGGGGGGCGGCAAATGGCGGCGGCGGCGGCGGCGGCGGCCCGAGGGCGCTGGCCCTGCCCCTGCTGCAGCTCCTGGTGCCCCGGGCCTTGCCGCAGCCCGGGCCTGGCCGGCGGTGCAGCGGCTGCGTGTTGTGAGCTGGAGCCGGGAGCCAGGCCGTGGCGGGCCTCGCCTGGCCTGGAGGGTTTTCTGCATTAATTCAACGATGGCCAAAACCTAAAGGCTGCAATCCTGCAGTCTGTCATAAGCACACCCTTCCCCGGGTTACTCTGCCTGCAGTGAAATCTGTTTCACAAGAGATGTACACTAAACTCCTATTCCTGACTTTAAAGTAATTATTCTGCTTTAAATTCCCGTCTCGCTTTTCCCAGAGTCATTTTTCACGTGTGGAGAACATGCCAGCAGTGCAAGGGGATGGGGCTGTATCAGGCGCTTCCCAACAGCGGAGCCAACCTGACCTTCACCTTCTGCCTTGCGGTGACATTTAAATTTTTAGTAGGGAAGCAGAAATGGCCAGGCTGGATCAGATTAATGACTGCTCCCCTGTCACCACCGTCTGAAGATGTGTTTCAGCACGTCAGAAAATGCATGGCAAATCAGTATCTTGTTCCGTCCGATGCCGCCTTTCCTCGCGAGCTCAGCGCCATCGCACCACAGCACCTTCCAGCACCGCATTAAACAACATGGCTCACATCTGTCATCTGTTTGTTTTCTCCTCCCATCCCCAGAGGGAGAAGCATGTACAAGGGGGCTGGGTGCAGCCGTGATGGTGACAGCTGGGCTGTGCGGTGGCGCAGGCTCTTCCCCCCCGCGTGACATGGAGCACGCGCTGTGCCAGGCAGCGCTGGTGGAAAGACTGCAGCCCCTTAACCCTCCCTCCTCCGTCCCTCCGCTCACTGGAGTGCCTGGGTTTGAATTTAAATGATACATGCACACATAGCCGCACCAGAGCCAGAAATGTAATATATACACATATGCGTAGCGCGTTATATGTTTCGGGCATAAATTTACGCAGACAGGCTGCTCTACGTTTATGCTAAAGGGGGTCAAAGTATGCCTAACCCTGAGAGCAGAAGGTGATGGGGTTTGTAATGGCCTTTTGTTCTCGGCAGAGATCATTCTCCAGGCTGGGCCAGGGCCCCACGAAAGGCCTGTCTCCTGCACAGATGAGCGCTGCCGTCACTGCTGGGGTTACGTTATGCCAGAGACATGAAGCCGTTGACCATGGTCTTCATCCAAAAATTCTAGTTGGATTTTAGAGATCTGTAAACCCCTTCGCCTTTGGGTAGCTCAGACATAACAGCCCAGGATGTTGAACTGATTGTGTGGGAAACTCGCTGAGGAAAGAAAAGCATTAAACAAAAAATCTTATTTCTTTGCACTTCAGAAATGGCTGAGGCACTATGTATGTAGAGGATCTGGTAATCTGGATTCCAGATCAGTGTTTGTAGTTATAGTTATATATGAGCTATTATTCTTCTTTCTTCCAGAAATCATTTATGAAGCCAAGTAATAGGAGAACTAGCTCCTAAATGAATCTCAATTCCTGAATTATAGAAATACAACAGAATATTACAGATTTAGTGTTAGTACTTCCATATAAAAGCAAAAATAAATAAATACAAAAAGAAAAAAGAAGAAAACTAATCATAAATGCCAATTTGGCTCATTCAAGCATTCAAATCTGGTTACCATAACAATTGTCCTGGAAAAATAGCCAGTGATCACATGAGATATAGTAGACATTTTTATAGACATTGTGTGTTTGGAGGAGCAATTCTTGTCTCCGTATAGGGTGCTGAAATCAGAGCATTACCCAGTTCTCTGGCATATGTTTGGGGATGGGGAAAGAAAGTGTATAATTTCCTTGGGAAAGAGTAATGCTGACATTGTTATTTCTAAAGTGCTGTAAACATAGATGGTATTTGATAAGCAAGTACATAAAGAAAAACTACATAAAGCCTTGAGGAACGTGCTACCCTCTCGGTCAAGCTCAGGGATGTCTCACTGTGACTGACTTAGGCTAAACCTTTTATACCAAATTTCCCATGCTAAATCTCCCGCTTAGATCCAAGTGTGAGGCTTCCCTGCGTGAACCAGGGCTGGGCAGGACCTGGTATGCCCAGCTGGCTGGTGCCACAGCACTCACCCCAGCCGACACGGGGCAAGAGGCAGCCGACCAGACTTGCCAGGTTCCGGCTACACCCGCCTTCCCCATCCACAAACACAACTGCGCCGAACAAAAGAGCAGGTTGGAAATTGAGCCATGCAATAAAGAGGGTTTAATTTCTTTTGTCTCGGGCCTGGCTTTTTCTTGCTCTCTGGGCGCTTTTCTCTCCCTTCGAGGACAAGGGATGTGCCTCCAGCCCTCTGCCGAGGGTTTATTCTGGAGGAAACGGTTCAGCTTGCCAGCACATTTTACAGGCAAAAGTAGTTTATAAATATGACGGGGCCTGGCGCTGCGAGGAAACATTTTATCAGGGCACCTCGAACTGACGATTCAATTATTTTTCAATAAAACATCAGGGGAATGCACAAACAGCTGCTCCCGTCCTTCCACGCAGCAAGTCAAACTTCACGGGGAACAATAGCTGGCGAAACGGGAGCCATCGCTGGAGCGGCAACAATGGGATTCCTCGCTCCGGGCTTTGTTTGATTTCCCAGTCGCAGTTTTGAACTCCCTCCATCAGTCGGAGAAAGGAGCGGGGGTAGGAAGGGGAGAGGGGGAAGCAGGCAGAGGGGAAGGAGGGTCAGGGGGAGTTAAAGCCTTTTGCAGCCTTTCTCTCCCATTCATGTGGTAATTGGGTGTCAAGCAGAGATCAGTAAGATGGAGCCCGGCCTCTGTGCCCGGGTTAAACTGCAGCAGAAAGAAAGCGGGAGCTGAACCGATGGAGGCCTGAATGTCATTAGGGCGGGAGGAAGCGCCTCTCCCCCAGGAGCCCTTCTGCCGGGCGCTGGGCCGGGGCGGCCGCTTCCCATTCAGGGCAGCCCTGAAAGCAGCCAGACAAAGCGCCCGGGCGGCCGCACAATGCCGCACCCCCGGCTCGGCCTTCAATAGGCGGCTCTAAACAGGCGTTTAACCTTCAGAATAGCTGAAAGCGATACTCAAAGCGAGCGCACGGCTCGCCCGCCGCCGTTAGCCTCTTCCTGCGGCCCAGCCGGAGGCCGCTCGGCCGGCCAGAGGCGCCCGCTGCCCCATCCCCGTTTGGGTTATTCGCAGCCCCCTCCTCGTTCGAGGGGGCGTGTGTGGCCCCGGCAGGATCAGCCCCTGAGGCCTGCTCGGCCCAGTGCGGGGCCGTGCCGGGGGGACACGGCCCGGCGGGGAGACACAGTCCGCTTCAGCGGCCGGCGAGGGGTGAGCCAGGCCATGAGCCGCCTGCGGAGCGGGGCGATGCCCTCCGTCCCCCACCGTCCCTTCTCTGGCCGTCGGGGTTGCCCATCCCGAATGACCTGAACTGCCCAAAAGCTCTCCCAGGGCTTGGCCTCGCATCGCTCGTGCCAACGGGAGGGATTTTTAATTGACCGGGAGGAAAAGCGGGTCGAGCCCTGGCCATCCTGTGCTGTTTATTCGCTCTGGAGCAGGAGCGAACAGCCGCAAAGACACTTGTGTCCCTAGCGAAGCCTTTCCGCTCGAAGGAGGAGAGCCGCCGTCCCTTCCCTGCCTCGCGGCCGGTGGGGAGAGGCCGCCTCTCGCCGCGGACTGTGATTTTTGCGGAATCCCCTGCAACAGCCAGCCTTCGGCAGGGAGGAGGCCAAGGCGCCCCTGGCCCAAGGCCTGCTCTTGATTACACTGGAACCACTCAGGGGAATCACGTATTTACATTTCTAAAGAGCGCACCAAAGGATAGGCCCGTCTTTAGTCCAGAATATTTCCCGGCCACCGCTTAAAGGCAAAGCCAGCTCGGCAGTGCTGAGCGGCGCGCGCGGGCGTCATTGTCTGGGTAGGCTTCAGCACGTAAAGAGTGTCGGGGGAGGCTCGAAGATGTGGGTCTGTAAAGATTGTCACAGACTTTCCTCTGCAGCAGAAATTAATTTCATCCAGAAAGGTCCTGAGCATCCTGCAGAAACCCTGCCTGCATTTAGGCTGAAACATTCTCGTTTGCACACCAAGCATAGCTTGGCTGAGCTAGGGCCTAGAGCTGGCAAGAGAAGCTGACCAGAGAGAAAATTACAACATTATATTTCGTAATATTAATATTATTGTCACTGTCCAGGATGAAGGATCTGCGGGAAGCAATCATCTCCATGATGAAAAGTACGTTTGGTTTGCAAAGCTCTTTGGCTTTGCTCAAATTAATAGGCTAATAATAACCCAGGAAGGGATTTTAATGTTTTCTTTTCCTCATGCAAACAGCTTTTTAAATTTTTTAATAAAAAAAAAGAGTAATACCTCATACTTTTTATATAGTACTTTTACCTATATAGAGCTGTTGAGCCAGACTTGAGCTTACTGATCAAAGGAGAGACATGTCTCACAAGGTGCCTCTAAGCATAGAAAGGGGATTCAATTAGCTTCTTCCTTAAAAAAAAGAACGGAAATAAACAAATCAGAAAATCAGACTAAGATTAAGCCCTGGCTGCTTCTTTCCAAACACTTCCCTGCTGGAAGCATTTTGTCCCAGCATTGATTTCTGAATCAGTAACGCCCTTGCACTTGGGTTCCTGGGCTCCCTGCTGCAGTGGCACTTGGGCCCACGCTTAATTTTTTCCTGGGGAAGCAGGACTTTAAAATGGCCCCGTGGCTTCAACCCAGAGCTGACACAAGCCAGCGGAAAAACTCTAATTGGTTTATCTGGGTTTTGTAGCAAGTCTCAAGGCACTGCCAAGTACGACACAACCATCCTCGGTAAAGGCAACAGCAGCCCGGATGGTGTGTGAATTATACCCTGCCAGCAGGTTTCCAGCGGGGAAAAGAGCTATTACTTTTAACCCTCTGAATGCTAAAGGTTGTCACCTTGGAGCCTTCCTACCCGTCCCAGCCCGTGGGACACGCGGGACCTGGGTGAAGGACAGACAAGCTCTCTGCGCTCTCTGCGACGATGCAGCCAGCTCCCAGTCCCTTGGCTGGCTCCGCACCCGCCAGGGCGAAAGCCCGCGCTCTGCAAACAGGCCATGGCTGTGCGTACGAGCCCCATGTGTCCCCCAAAACCCACAGTACAAACCAGCCATCCTTTACATCAGCTTACTTGCAAATAAGTAATTGCCATACTTTCATAAGTGTCCCATACTATTTGCACCTGCATTTAATATGCAGTGCCCCTGAATCACAGAGTTCACTTAGTGCTTTTTTTTTTAAAATAAAAGATAAACAGCTTTCATAGACGTGGAAATACAGCACTAAGCCTTTCACTGCAGCACCTTTCCCTGCCTCTTCTAAGATCAGCTTTGTACATAAGGAAGCACAGCTCTTTCTTCCAGCAAGGGAGAGCAGCACTCCCGTTTCTCCCCATACCACCCCAAATCGTGCATCTCCAGACAGCAGACCCCGAGAGAGGTCTTCAGCGAGGTCAGACTTTCCCTTCTTCTTTTAGCAAGGGCTTGGCAAACCTGGCGGCTCCGGTTGCGGGAAAGCCAGCGTTTGATTGAAACCAGGGGTCTGGGGTAACCTCGGCGTCGCTGAAGGAGACTTTGGGCATCCTCTGCGATGGGGATGTCGGGACACGGGGTGGAAGGGAACGGGGCTGCCTGTGATTTCCACTAGGTTCAGAGCCAGCACAATCATCCATACCCAAAACTCCCCCTGTCAGACAGGATCCGACCTGTCCCAGCGTGGATAACTCGCCACCCCCAAGAGCAGAGAGACAGGGCAGCTCCCAGCTCTGCCCTCGCAGCACCCCATGCCCCCCCACCCCCCCGGGAGGCTGTGACCTCCTGGGGCGCCGGAGGTGCCTTGATGTGAGATGACATTTGCTGTGCCCAGTCCGCCCTCCTCCGGCAGCTGCAAGAGGAACAGCGTCCGAAAGCGGGACCCGAGCATCTGCAGAGCAGTCACCACTGCGCTCCCTGCACCTTGCGAGGGGTGGCATTTCCACCAGCCCTGCAGCAGCCACCCCAAGGCCTGGGGACACCAATGGGCCCTTAAACACAACCCCTCTGCAGGCAAAGCCTCCTTCTGCAGAGGCTCAATGCTGCCAGCACCATGGGGCAGTGGGGTTGAGGCCAAGCTTTTCCCTGGGCCTCTTCTCAAGCGAGGCGCGGAGGGCTGCTTGGGGACACAGGCTGCCCCAGGAGCATCTGCTCTGCTGCTGCACCCTGCGAGGAAGAGCTGAGCGACCATGTGCACCCACGACCCCACACTCCTCCCCATCCTCACCATGCACCAGCCCAGCCTGCAGCTGGCTGTAAAGAAGGCCTAACAGCTCCAGGCTAGACCTTGCCCAGAGCAGGGGATTTTACCACAAAAATTAAGCTCACAGGAATTTTGCTCTATAAAGTTTGCAGCTTGGAGATGCTGGAGAAAGCATGGTTTTGAACAGGTCAGAAGGTGCATCTGGTATATAAAAGATGTAGATTTCCAGCTCTTGTCCCATGGCGTGTCTCATCAGCATGCTTCATCCAGGCTAATGTAAGACATTTCACCCTGGTACCTATACACCATGAAGGGGCCCATTTCTTCTGTCCTCCGCCCTTCCCCAGTTGGATGCAGAAGGTTTTAAAGATGGGTCTGGCGGCGAGGGAAGAGAAAGGAGAATGGGAACAAAAAGCTTGTCGGGGAAGTCAGAAACTGGAGCTGGGAGATTAAGGTTGGCCCAACATGGAGACAGGAAGCAGCAGGAAAAGGAACAAGGGGACAGAAGAGGCGAGAAAAAGAGCCAGACTGGCCAGGGTACACAGGGAGAACTGGGCCAGGCTGGAAAAATTGGGATGGCAACACTGGGGACAAGACAGGGAGAAAGGGGGAGTAGGCAGAGGGGTCTGGAGAGAGTCTGGTCAACAGGCTGTTCTCACACAGGCATCAAATCCAGCGGCAAAGGACTTGCCTCCCCCTGCCCCGAGATGAGCTAGAACAAACCCAGCACAGGGAGGTCGTGCTCTGGAGTGGCAGTTCCCAGTTCCCAAACTGGCACAGTCCCTTGCCTCCCTGCACACAGCAGGACTGAGCAAGCAAGAGGGAGGAAACTCCAGCATAGCCCATACTCGCATTTAATTGTGAGGACAGGACAGACTGGGTCAGGCAAGTATGTTGGTGTGGAAGCACAGCTAAAAGAGCAGACACACCCTGCCCTTGCAAGAGACACACGTCATTTTAAGGTGTAACTCTGCTAAAAGCGTCAAACAAACTGTAAAAAAAAAAAGAAAATCCAACCCAGAGTTTTCTCTGAAACAAATGTTTCTGCATGGTCTCCGAGGGCTGGAATCAGACATTGCTGCTAAGGCTGTTTCACATCGGACGCAACGCAGGGAATTCACATAGCGCAAGTCAGGTGTTCAACACAGACGTTTCAGTTCGGAGGCGAGTCTCCTGCTGTGGAGGTGGAGAGGGACTCTTGCAGGAGGAGATGCAGAGACTGCGAAGTCAGGCTCTCACAGAGACCACCCTCTGGAGGAGTTTCTCCCCCAGGCAAGTTGCCTCCCACGTCCACGGCCCAGCCATGGCAGCAGGAAAGCCCCTAGAGCCGCTCCATGTTTCTGAGGTGCTGAGTATGTCTAAGCAAAGCCAAGCCAGGCTCTTCATTCCCACTCTCCCACCTGCTCTCTGCAAGGAAGAAAGTGCACGAAACAAGGCTGCATCCACAAAAGGTGGAAGTAAGAGACCCAGAGAAGTGTCCACAAGACAGCAGAGTTCGCTCACATCCTTCACCATGCAGCAAGGCCACAGGGACACACGTGGCTGCGCCCACGCTGGAAGAGGAGACTCAGTCCCAGATGAGAGTGTCCCGTCTCCCTGCGAGAGAAAAGGGCTCTCCGAGAGAGGACAGGTCTGGGATGTCCCTCTACCTACTGCACAAACCCGGGACACATTCAAAAGTACGGACAATAAATTAAGATTGGAAAAAAAAAAAGCATGTATAATATATATGTATATATATATACACACATACATATATATATACTTGTATATATATGTATAATGTGCGTGTGATTGTGAAAAATAGAAATGTCATCCCCAGGAGAGAGCAAGGCATGGCAGAAACACCTCCCTGTCCCTCCCCTGAGCCCAGCACGATCCTGCTCCCCTGATTCACAGCAGAACCACGACGCCGGGGGGCACACGGAGGGTAGGGGCTGCTCCTGGCACCCCACTTCCCTCTGCCAGCCCCGGCCCCGCGCCGGGGAGGAGCTGGCTGCTTGGTGGAGGAGGAGGGGGGAAAAGAGCCCAGCACTGGTCCCTTCATGGCCTGCACAAGGAAGGGCTGCTGCAGGCAGGGAGAGGGAGGGGGAAGACGGGGAAAACAAAATGGCATGGCAGGGGCACCCCATCCCTCCTCGACTGGCCGGGGCCCTGCCCCTCCCGTGGCACAGGTCCACCACCACTGTACCAATTAGAAAATAAAGCCGTAATGAGTCTATGCTTTGGTATGAAACCGTCCCCCTCCCCTCCGTCCCCCCTGCAGTCCCCCCAACCCCTGATCTGTAAAACTCGTCAAATAAAATCTCTAGCGTGCCTTTATACCGCTCCTTGGACCTTCTCCTCCCCAGTGCCTGCCTTGCCCCCCTCTCCCCCGCAGGACTTGGGGAGGTGCCTTGCTCCAGCCCCGCTGGTTACAGCTTCTGCTGTCCCGACTGGATCCTCTCGAACGCTTCCTGGTCCAGGGGCAGGTAGCGGCCTTGCCTGGAGTCCAGGAAGTACAACCTGTCCTTCACCAGCGCGGGGTCAAAGCCCTCCTTGCGCAGCTCCATCTTCTGGAACTTGTAAGTGCCTGGAGCGGGGAGAGAAGGCAGGAAGGGTTGTCGGCTGCACGCACGCCCACCGCCACCCGCTCGCACGGCCCTGCCTTGCTCCGTGCCCCGTCCCGCGTGGCACACGGCTGGGACAGCGAGGCCAGCTCCCAGTGCCACCCTGAGGCACCCCAGTGCCAGCCACCATCCCCAGACCACGGCCTTGCACTCCCGCTTCTCCAAGTCACCAGAGGAAGCGGAGGGGCCAGGAGGACTCTACAGGGCAGACCTGCCCCGTCTCATCCCAGATCAGCCTCCCCACCCGAGCGAGGCAGGGGAAGCAGCTGCGTCCTCCCCCTGCACAAAAGCCCACGCCGTGGCTCACTTGTCTTGGAGACCTCGTGCAGAAACCGCAGGAAGATGGGCCGCGCGTACAGCGGCAGAGCCTTTTTCAGCTCATCAGCAAAGGTCTCCAGATCACAGGAGTTCCCCGGGTCAGCGATGGCCGCCATTCCTGCCTTCCCTTCAATCCCTGCAGGACAGAAAAGAAGGAAGAGTACCCCATGGGACGCACTGTCCCTGTCCCCGCAGCGTTGTCTCCATCTGTCCCACGCCAGAAAGGCCGCTGGCAAACACCCTGCTTCGTAGGGAAGCGCTGGCAGGTCCAGCTGTGCCGCTGGCTGTGTCACCACCCTGCGGCTAAGGGTACCAGCGACACCCAGCGGTCACAGCCACCTCCTCCCAGGGGAGACACCTGCAGCCTGCCCAGGAAGGACGCGGGGTCCTTCCAAACTAGTCAGAATCACACCAAACCTTGGCTGGAGAGAAGATTCCCACTAGTCACCTCCCCAGTGGCTTCTCCCTGGCTTGTTGACACTGAACCTCAGTCCAGCATCTTGCAAAAGGACGCGCAGATCTGGACATGCAGGACATGCTCACGTTCAGGTGCCAGAGGCCGGCCTGCCTCCACTACGCGTCCTCTCCCACCCCACTTACCTGGGATCTCCACCCCGTAAACAACAACGTCTGTCAAGTTGAGGATGCGACTCAGTGTCCCCTCCACCTCGGTGGTGGAGACGTTCTCCCCCTTCCAGCGGAAGGTGTCCCCAGTGCGGTCCCGGAAGTACATGTAACCGTATTTGTCCATCACCAGGACGTCCCCTATGGCAGAGGGAGGAATGGGCAAAAAACGGGGTGTCAGAGGAGCTAAGAGCTCCCCCAAAGCATCTCAGGGCAGTGCCACTAGCCTGGGACAGCTTGGGGTGGGGAAAGAGAGGCTCGAAAAGCCTGGCTCTTCTCTGCTCACCAGCTTGGAGGTGGCAGGACTGCACAGGCCTGGCAAAGCCAGGTCGCACAGCCCCCAGACCCACCCGAAGAGCCCTCTCCTCCCCTCTTAGCAGATGTGGCGGGGCCCTGCTCGCCTCACCTGTGAGATAGGCAGCATCCCCCTTTGAAAAAACATCCCTGGCGATTTTCTTTTTGGTGGCTGACTGATTCAGGTAGCCATCAAAGTGCTGCAAGGGGTTGCTCTTGACAATGCGGCCCACCAGCTGCCCCGGCTCCCCTGCAGGGAGAGAAGAGGGCATGAACAGGGGGAAGCAACAAAATAAGCCCAAAGAAAAAGGGTTTCTAACAGAGTTGGTGGAAGTTTACCTGAGTAGAGACTCAAGCCTAGCTAAAATACCTTGAAGGATCTAACAAAAGACTCACATAAGGCCAGAGACACACATTCCCCCATTTGCCCTCACCTGGTTTGCAGGGGATACAGACACCATCTGGCCCCCGGATCAGCTCCATGGTGTCTTCATCCACCTTCACCAAGCCGATGGGGTACACACGTGGCAGGATCCTACTGTTGAAGCCGCAGGACCCAACCTAGGACAGAAGGAGCTCAGAGCCATGAGCATCAGGGATGCCTCTCCAGCCCCAAGCCTGCTGCCCACCCGCATCCAGGACACTAGAGAGCTGGCACCACACAAGGACAGCCAAAACCCCTCCAGGCAGAGAGTAACCCATGTGAGGCCTCTCGAGCCTCTCGAGCAAGGAACCAGGAGCAAACAGCCCCGCTGAGTCTCCAGCCCTGCCCAGGCCAGCAGGAACCCTCTGGGACATAGGGAGGGCAGCGGGGCCTTACGTTGTTGTCAAAGTTGCCCAGGCTGCAGTTGCACTCGGTGGCCCCGTAGAACTCAGCCACCTGGGCGATGCCGAAGCGGGCCATGAACTCTCGCCAGATGGAAGCTCGCAGGCCGTTGCCCAGCGCCATGCGCACCCGGTGCTGCCGCTCCACCTCCTGGTAGGGCTGGTTCAGCAGGTAACGGCAGATCTCGCCAATGTACTGCACAATCTGGGGAAAACAGGGAACAAGGACAAACTAGGACCTTCCTCCAGGCCCCAAGGTCTTTTTGGGGGTGGTCCTCAGGGCAGGCGGGGAAGGAACAACTAGCTCAACGTCCCCTCAAGAGGCCAAGGCAAAACCCAGGAGGTCCTGCTAGCTTGTCCCCCATCCACCCCTCCCTGGCTACCCCCCTGCCTGGGGTACCCTCCTTCAGTCTGTAAAACCTATCCCAAACCTTGTGGTTAATGTCGGAGCATGGGAATGGCTTGGACAGGTGGAGTTACCACCCCAGGCGGGAAGGACACAGGCAGAGCTGGTACAGGCTGCCCCCTCTTCCAGCAGACAACACGGGTCCCCAGGCTCCTCTCCCCAGCCCCAGCTGGCTGGGTGGTCCCTTGCCTCATGGCCTCACCGTACAGTTGTATTTCACGCAGTCCTCCCAAAAGTGCGAGGCCGAGAACTTCTTGCGGATGACAATTGTCATGCCCTGCAGCAGGCACTGCCCGACTCCCACGATGTTCCCTGCGGAGAGACAGCCAGAGAGGCCTTCAGCTCCCCTTCAGATCAGACAGGCAGCACCACCGGCAGCAGCACCGGCAGCTGGGCTCTCCTTGGCACAGAGCATCGCTGCTGCGCTGGCCTCCAGCCCGTGCCTCAGGTGCGGCAGAAGGGAAGGGACAGCCCGTGCAAGCAGGGCTCCACGTGGCACACGTTACCTGCAGCATGGTAGAGTGGGAGGCAGTCATACATGACATCATTGGACCTCATGCGGAAACCATAATAAACTAAGCTGGACATGCGGAAGTACCTGAGGAGGAGGAGGAAGGGGCACGTCAGCAGCAGGGCCAGAGGGTCTGTGCTAGCACGGGGCAGAGCTCGGCCCTGTTCCTCCCCAGAGCCCCCAGCCACTGCCTTACCTGCAGTTCACCACAATTGCAGCCTTGGGCATCCCCGTGGTGCCAGAGGTGTAGATGTAGAAGAGCTTATCTGGAGAGCAAAGAAGAGACAGGGTCACATACCCAGTGCCGCTATATCCTATCTAGGAGCTGGCTGGACCAGGAGATGGGAACAAGGCAAATTTATACACCCTGGTCACACCAGGTGAACCAAACATGACAGCACCAAGAGCATGCTGGGGTTCATCCTGGGCAGGATCAGGCCTATTGGACAGATGGTGGGGAACCACACGATGCTGCCTCACAGGGAGGGCTGGCCTTCAGGCACCAGAGTAAGACCCATCTCAAATGCCCCAGGCCCTGCTGCAGAAGTCTGTCATCGGCATCCCAAGCAGGCACTCTTGCCAGTGAGGACACAGCCAACCGGTGCTGTAACCAGCTGATCCACCGACACATCACCATGAGTTTGCCCCTCAAAAGCTGACCACATACCAAGGAAGCCCTTCTCAGGTGGGGGTGGCTGGAACCGCTGGGCTGTCTCCAAGAGGGGATCCAGGTGTTTTGCACCAGGAATTGCTGACTCAGGGCTTCCTTCACCAGACCAGAAGAGATGGATGGATTTCTCCAGGGAGGGCTGCACTTCTTGCATGGCTAGGAAAGCAAAGAGGGGAGATGGAGAAAGACCGCAGGGTGGCTATGGCACAGAGAGACCCTGCCCTTCCAAACAGTCTCAGGGAGACGATGCCCCAGGTAGCAGTACCCTCACTGGGCTCTGCAGTGTCCAAAAGGTCTGATAACCTTCCCAGGCAGATATTGCTCCCCATGCCTAACAGTAGCTGGGGCCACAGCCCAGGCCTCTTCAGAGACTAGAAGAGCCTGTTCTTCTGCTCTCCCCAGCCAGAACCTCTTGGCTGCCAATTTAGCCAGAAGAGGTCTGCTGACACCATCAACCTCAGAGGTGTGGGCTGAAACACATGAGGAGCTGGAGCCAAGCTGCTGCAGGGACATGGCTAAGAGCTGCAAGAACAAGGGGAGGCTCATGCCATGTAGCAGGACAGGCCCGGCCCAGCCCTGGGGTCCATGCAGGGAATGGACCCTGGAGAGGTACTATTAGCACAAGGAAAGAGCCTCACACCCATGCAGGCCTGCTTGGGAACCAGACAGAGCACTGAACCCCAGATCCTGCCCATCTCCAGCTGCCACTCAGTGGCCGAAAGACCAAAAAAAAATTCAAAACGAAAAAGCAGATCCAGTTCCTGGATAACTCAATTGTCCACTCTCTTCTATAGGAACAGAAATCTCTGCCCTATGGTGGGTAGGAAAGGAGCACTAAGCCCAGAGCCCTAGCCCCTCCATGCCCCTAGCCCGGAGGACTCCTGAAGCATCTCCCTGCCCTCTCACCTTCCATCATCTCCACCCCAAAAATCACAGCCTTGGAGTTGGAGATGGTGATGCAATGCAGCAAGGCCTCCATGCGCAGGTGGGAATTCACAAGGGCTGTCTCCACCCCAATCTTGGCCAAGCCGAGCCACAGCCCTACGTACTGATTGCGGGACTCCATGAACAGAGCCACCACGTCACCAGAGCGGAAGCCTTGTCCACGGAAGAAATTGGCCACCCGGTTGGAGTACTCATCCAGCTGCCGGAAGGTCCAGCTCTCGCCCGTGCCTTGGAAGATCAGTGCTGTCTTCTCTGAATACTTGCTCGCTGTCTTCTGGAAGATCTTGGCAATGGTGTTTTTCTCCCTCACATGCCTCCACACCTGCCACTTCACCCGCAACAGGACCAGCCCCGTGCTGCCAAAGGAAGGGAAGCAAGAAGGCAGCAGCTCAGTGGCTCCTGCAGAACCACTTCTAGCAAAGCCAGAGATGCAGCACAGCACAGCACAAGGGCCTTGCTAGGAGCTGCAATAGTCCAGCCTGCTCCAGGCCTTGCTCTAGGTCAGCAGCAGCTCTGGGTGCTCCCCTGAACAGTGCGGACACAGCTGGGGTAGACAAGCCCTCTGTAAGGATGCTCATAGCCAGGAACTGATGGCAGCCAGGGAGGGATGATCTCTGGGGGGCTGCGGACAGGGATGTCCCCCCTTTAAAAGCATATCTTTGAGCCTCAGATGCTCTCCAAGAGGTGCCATCACTTCCTCCCCCCAACAGGAGCTGGCACAGCCTGGCTCTGGCTCGGAGCCGACCCTGCCACCCAGTGCCATGCCTGTGGTTTAAGGGATGGGGTGAAGTACAAGGACAAGGACAGTCACTAGACTTCAGAGCTCAGCTGAAATCTCTTTCCTAGGAAAACTCTGCCCGACGGTTTGCAGCCGTCTGGGCTTGGCAGAGGGAGATCTCCTTCCAGGTGGGCCAGGAGCCAGCAGGGACCCAGAGCTGTGCCGCGAGCTGGGGGCTGTGCTCACACACACCAGGACAGAGCAGTGGGCTGGGGTGGGGGCCCATCCCAGCCAGGACACCTACGTGAGGTCTCTGCGTATCGTCTTTAAGAATATGAAGAGGAATTTCCATCCCCCGGATCCCAGGTAGAAGACAAAGAGAGCAGGGATGGCCTGGGCCCAGGACAGCTCCAGGCTGACCCTGAAGAACAGCAGCAGCGCTGCGAGGGCAGCCAGACGCAGCATCGTGGCCTGCAGAGAGAGAGAAACCACAGATCTCGACCCGCTCACACCGGACTCAGTGATAACAAACCCATGGGGCAGGGGATGCATTAGCAGACCCCGATTTCCTGGAAAAGGCCCCAGAGCCACTGTTCTTCCTCGCAGTGAAGATTTAACTCGGCAGGGCAGATCTCCCACCGGTGTAGCTCCACCAGACCCTGGAGATGGGCTCCGATTAAGCCATTGGCGCCATACTGGTTCACGCCAGCCAAGAGCCTGGCCATTCCCTCCCGGGGAGTTGCATACAGCTGCAGGCCAGCTGTGCACCAGCTGGGGACACAGACTCACACCAGCAGCCTGAGATCTTGGATCAAGTCACTTTACAGCTGTGGGAGCAGGGTCAGGCCAGGGGACCCTGTGCAGATGTTTAGGAGCCATGGGGGTGATGCCAGGCAGGGCAAGCTCAGCTCCCTCATCCCCATCCCAGGAAAACCTAGCTCCAAACTCCTCCTTACCCCAAGGATCCCTCTGTCGCCCTAACCCAGTTCTCCCAGGCCCTCAGCAAGCATCAGCTATCGTGCAAGCCTGGCTCCAGGATGGCCACCATGGCTGGCTGGAGAGCTCGGCTTCACGTGCTCCCTGACACAGCTCAAACAGGAACAGAGACAGGAAGCTCAGTCCTTTGAGCTCTGCTCGTGTTTGTAAATTCTCTGTCAGCGGGCAGTTTCCTGGCCTGGCTCTGCTGGAGATGCTGTCAGAGCAGATCTGGGGCAAAGAGGCCAGACGCAGGAATGCCCTCGCCTTGGACATCTGCCCAGGGTACAGCAGGCAGAACGGGAGTGTCTCTGCTGCCAGGAGCACCCAGACCCCCAGCTCATGTCATGAGCCAGCAGCTCAGTCTCTCGTATTTCTGCCCCCTGACAAGCAGCATCTCTGTCCCCATCCCAAACACATCCCAGATGTGGCTCCAAGACTCACAGGGAGCCACCAGGCTCTTTTTGGGTAGCAGCATCAGACAGAGAAAAGCAACAGTGACAGGACCCCTAACCCCACCAGCTTGAGGCCTCCTAGATAAAACTGGCCCTTCCTGGCATGGACACAGGTCAAAAAGGAAGGAAACAGCCATGTAATTTCCCTTTCCCTCTTGAGGATGAATTCACTGCTCCCAAGCTGACAGCCCTGGGTCTCCATAGCTGGCAGAGCCGGGAGCCGCATGTGCAGCCAGCTTTCACTCCGGCTGCTCCCCAGTCTCCGGGACGGGGGCAAGGGCTGCTCCGTGCAGCTGCCCCAGCGGTACGGGGGAGCAGGATGGCAGACGCAGGAGGGGATGGAGCCAAGGCAGCACCATGTGGTCACCAAGCCTTGGCATGTCACGCAGGCTGCCTCACATCCACGCCATATCACCCAGGAGCAGGCAGGCCTCTAGCGATGTATCAGAGCCCCTGGATGCTGCTGCCAAGTGTGGGGACTGGGGACATCCCCCAGTCCACAGCCCTACTCAGGTCAGTGGCCTCCAAGCTCTCTCCACCAAACAGCTCCCAAGCTCAGGGTCCCCAGCCCACAGCATGGTCCCTCAGCCTTTTAACAGAGCAGGACCCCCTGCCTCTTCACCCAGGATCCTCTTATATGCAGCTCTTAGATCAGCACCAAACTACTAGGCCTTGGTCAAGAACCGAGCCCTTCATTACGTGCTCCGCATTGGACAGTCATGGAGAGACATTTAAGCTCCAGCCTGAAGAAGAGACAGGCCCCTGCTATCCACTGCTCTTATCTCCCTCGTACCAGCCTGCCAAGCAGAGGAGGCCTGGTGCCTCCCACCAAGAGACGGCCGCGCATTAGTGCCAGCGGCAGCGGGGCTGGAGGTCCTGCCCCAAGGATCCGGGTCTTGTTTAGCTGCATCAGCGCTAGGAAACTAAGGCCTGTATGTAGCTCTGCAGGCAGCTGGTAACGGCAACTGCAGGGATTCATCACCCGGCAGAGACGAAACCCGAGGAGACCTGGGGAAAGGGATCGGCCCAGGGAACACGCGAGAGGCAGGTCACGGGGTGGGCGCGGGCTGGAGACCTGCAGCTTCACCCAGCACTAAGGGCCAGAGCGCCTTGCAAAGGCTCCGGGGGCTCCCTGGAGGCAATTCCCTGGAAAGAGCAGCATTTCCTCAACATTTCCAGGGGGACTCGGGGCCCACGAGGGGCCCTGACCCCACCACCCCGGGCGGTGCCCTGCTCCCTGCTCCTCCACCTCGAGGCGGCAGCTCTTGCTCCAGCCTCCGCTCGCTCCTGCTCCCTCCGTCCCCGGTCACCGAGTTTGGCACAAGCGGCAGCTCAGGAGCTGCGACCCGGCCGGAGGGTCCAAAGGCGGGACCACCCTGCGGCCACCACCGAGAAGCCTGCAGAGATCCTGCAGGCCCCGGGGCACCACCAGCAGCTGGGTCAAAAAAAAGGACAGCTCAAGCCCGCGGGAAGACCACCGCGAGCCGCAGAGCGGGGCGCCCAGCTGGGCAGGATTCCACCCGTGGGAGGCACCTGGCTGCCGCCCGGCTGCGGAAGGGGGATGGGGGGAAGACGCAGGCCGCGGGGGGAGGCCAGAAACGCAGGGACCCCGCTGGCGGGCGGCTCGGGCGCAGCATCGCCGCCGGGCAAAGGCCTCGCGGCCGCCCGGCACCGGGGAGGCGCCGCCGCCCGCGCCCCGCACAGGGGCCGCAGCGACGCCCGGGCCGGGGGCGGCGGCGCCCGCGGGAGCCCCGCGACTCCCGAGAGCTCGGGCGGAGCCTTGCGGCAGCCCCAGCGCGGTCCCGCCGCCCGCAGCCGGCAGGGCTCGGCCGGGCCCCGGCGCTGCCCCGAGGGGAGACCCGGGGGCCTCCGCGGGGCCGCCCGCACGGAGGGAGGGCGGGAGGAGGCCGCGCTCTTACCGGGCTCCGGTGCGCTCCGCTGCGGCCCGGCCACCTGCGCCGCCGGGAGCGGGGCCGAGCGCGGGAGCGGGCCCGCCCGCCGCTGCGGCACGGCGCGGGGCGGGGCGCGCCGCGCGGCCCGCCGGGAGCTGTAGTCCCGCCCGGCGCCGCCGCTGCGGCCCGCGGTGGCGGCGCGGCCCCGGGCGCGGCGCCGCTCCCGCTCCGGCTGCCGGTCCCGGGCGCGGCGGGCTCCGGCGCGGCGGCGGGGCGGGCGGCGGCGCGGCGGCGCCGCCGGGAAGAGGCGGCGAGGGTGGCGGGGCAGTCCGACGGCTCTGTGGCGCAATGGATAGCGCATTGGACTTCTAGCGCGGTGACGGGAGTCATTCAAAGGTTGTGGGTTCGAGTCCCACCAGAGTCGCATTTTGCCAGCGGCGCGGCGCCTGTTTTGGGGCCGCGGGAGCCCCCGGGGCCGGGCCCGCTCGCCAGGCCGGGGGCGCCGCTTAACCCCCACCCCGCAGAGGCACGGGGAGGCAGGGAGAACCCGGTCCCCTCCCCAAATATTTGTTAAATGCAGTGCTGGGAGGGATATTCATGCAGGAAGGCCTTGTTTCCCTTTTTAAAACGTGTCATTTCAAGGGCAAGAATTTCACAGGGAAACAACAGGGAAAAAATCCGTATGTGTGTGCACGTGCGTAAACACACACATCAGTATTCAGGT
This sequence comes from Dromaius novaehollandiae, assembly GCF_036370855.1. Classification (NCBI taxonomy): domain Eukaryota; kingdom Metazoa; phylum Chordata; class Aves; order Casuariiformes; family Dromaiidae; genus Dromaius; species Dromaius novaehollandiae. The sequence goes on from NC_088117.1 coordinate 7,568,721, forward strand.
CGCTCCAGCCCCTTTCCCTGCATGCATCCGCCCGGCGGCCCTTGCCCAGCTCCCCGCTGCCGGGGTCCAGGCGTGTGAAAGCCCCCTCCAACCCCGGCAGCAAGCAGGAGGTGCAGGCCGGGGCGCTGGGGGATCACCATGCCACGGGGAGGCCGGTCGTTCAGCGGGAGGGAGGTGGAAGGAGCTGATTCTCCTTCCTCTGCCACATCCGATTTCCTGGAGGAGACAAGGCTTGTGCCAGCTGTGCTGATGTCAGCACGAGGAGCCGGACCAGCTGTGGCCCGGATGTTGCAGGACGAGGCTGTTCCAGTGAAACCCAGGCTCTGTTTGATGGGGTTTGTACACGGTTTTGGAAGAAAATAAACATTTACTTGTCCAGATGCAAAACGCGGCCAGCCCCACATTTCCAAGCAAGCCAACCCAACACGGACACAGGGCGCCCAACGGATTTTTGACTCCATCATCACCCCCAAAACCAGTCTCCAGCACAGTGCTGTAGCAAAACTGGAAGGCCAACGGACAAAATTCCTTCATTTTCTCAAAGCTGGACACATCGCTCCCTGCCTGGGATGCACAGCGCGGCACCGGCTGTCCGGGGCCCGGACACGGCGCAGGTGTTGCATGGGGGTGCCCCAAGCGAGGGCCGGCACCAGGCTGTCCCTCGGCTGCCATCGCCACTGGTGGCAGAGCTGCCGCTTGTCCGCAGTTGAAGATGCACCGAAAAAAAAAGCACTTTGGCGTGGCTTGCGCCTGGCCTGTCAAAATCCTCCGCGCTCGTTCGCTCGCTTGCACCTCACGCCTTTATTTGCACAGACTCGGGACGCAACGGCAAACAGGGCCGCGGCGCCAGTTAAGCAATTCTGCTGAGCAGAGGAGGTTTGCAGTGATATTACCTCCCATTTACATAACGCTGGCAGCAGCACACCGAGCAACATACAGCCCGCTGCGACCCGCTCCGCGCCAACACGGCGAGGAGCTGCCTCCAGCGCTCGATTCGGGGAAACGGGGCGTCGCATGCTCTAAATAAACCCAGACTGCAGCAAAACTCTCTGTGACCGTTGCCTGCATTTCCTTCGCTGTAGCTCAGGGCTGAAAAATAAAGTATTTCCTAAATGATGAGAAATAACCTTAAAATCGCGGCCTGGTGTTTTTAGCAAGCGACACTCCCGGCCCCAGGGAGGCTCCCTGCCCGGTGGCCCCTGCGGCACCCCGGCCTCGCGGGGAGCAGGCGGCGGGCGCGAGGCCAGCACGGGGCCAGCTCCATACTCGCGCTCCCCCGGGGACGGGGACGCACGCCACGCGCGTGCCCTGCCATCGCCGGCCGGCCGCAGCCACGGACAAAGAACAACAGGCCTAGCTGGAGCGAGAAAGGGATGAGGTTTCACGTCACATCTCCCCATCGGAAGGGGAGGTGGGGGCGGGTGGAAGGAGAGGGATAATGAACCACAAGCTCTACCATGAATTTTATTAACCGAAAAGGAATTTTGACACAGCAAACCTCCCTGTACAAAGACCCACCTGCCTCATGGCTCTGCCCTAGCGCTTGACAGCTCCACAATCCAGCCAGTGGCAGCCTGGGGACCCGTTTAATTAACCGAGACAGCAATCAGCTCCCAGACACAGCTCAGCGTGAACGGCACGAGCAGCCTCGGCCTCTGCTCCCCAAAGGCTCAGCCCCTCATTCCCAACCACATTGTTTTGCTGCCAGAAGAAGGGGGACGACTCGTATCGAAAGCCTGGTGCAACCATGCAGATTTCAGCCTTTTTGCTGGGGAGGGTCTGCAGGGAGGCACAGCAGCCCGGGAGCTGCTCTCAAGCAGCGGCTCCAGCGGAGGTACCATCCAGGGATATTTCTCTGCCTGCTTTCAGCGAGAAAAGGGAAGTCGGGCAGAGCCGCTCAGCCCTCGGCCACGGCACAGTGTCCTGCAACACCCACGTCCTCTCTGCGTGTCAGCACACGAGCTCACTGGGTCTCAAAGAGCTCCCCGAGTGCACCCCCGAGCTGCTCCCGCAGGCACGCGATTGCTCACTGCGTGGTCTCCAAGCGTGGGACATCCCGTATTACCCAGCGGCAGGAGGTCAGAGGCAGGCACCGGTGCAGGACTGGCTCTCGCTGCTACAGGCACCAAACCTGCCCCTGGGCTGCTTTGTAAATCAACCAGTTGAACTCCAGTCCAGGACCGCTCTAGGACTTTAAGCTTTGAGCTTCCCAGGGAGGGAGGGGAGGACGGATTTACCTACGGAGCTTTACAGCTGCAGAAGGCCAAGGGCAGTTTGCTCCGGCAGCTTTGCTCCCTTCCCTCCCCATCCCAGTGTTATCAGCCTCAGAGCGCTGCTGCCGGGGGGACCCGGGCAGCCAAACCCAGCTGGCGCGGGCACAGCGGGACTCGACACCTCTCCACCGAATCCCAAATGGCAGAAGGGGTCAAGATCTGCCACGGCACAGGGAGGTGCAACTCGGCCTCCATCAACAGGCGGGAGCCAGCTCTTGACAGGGGAAAGGCAGCCATCAGGCCCGTGGCGGCTGGCAGCGGAGCCAAGCTGAGCTCCTGCAGCAGCAGCAGATGAAACGCGGCAGGGGAGCGGTTGCTGTTCGCCAGTTGGGGATCCCCCATCCCCTCCCCGATCCTCGAGCTCTCACACTCGAACAGCCGGGGGAGGGAAGATGCCAATCTCCTCCCGCAGGGACTCCACTGTCTGTTCCCAGCGCCGCTCGTAGTAGATGTTGAGGATACAGTTGGCGTTGCGCCCGCTCTGAATCGCCCAGGGAATCAGCTCCGTAGTCAGGAGCCGCAGCTTGCTGGAACAAAAAGTGCGGAAAGGGTTTGATTTGCTTCTCCAAGTCCCCATCCCAGGCAGGCGCCAACCCCACACGCCCACAGCGCCCTCCAAACCATGAGCCCCTCCACCCTCCTAGCAATCCTGCTGCTTGTCTCACGGGGGAAACTGAGCACAGAAGGACGGTGGGCTGGGACGGTCACAAACCCAAGACCAGAGCGCAGGTTAATATGTAATCCCCACGCTGTGCTGCGCCACCCAAGCAGATGTGCCGGGGCAGGGAAGAGCTGCCAGCCTGGTAAGAGTCCTGCTGGCTCTGAACATGTGCCCAGCCAGCGGGGCGGCCAAGCCGGGCATCCCTCCGCCTGCCCGGCACGGCAGGGAGCGGAGCTGCTGACAAGGGCACGGGAGAGCAACGCTGGAAGGAGATGAAGAATCATGTTCTGCCTCATCATCTCGTGCTTCAGTGACCAGGCGAAGCCAAGCCTCCCTGGGCCACAGCGGCAGAGCAGCAGGTATGCATTAGGGATCCCTGCCGACTCCCCGCTGCAGACTAGCACTGTCACCCTTTCGTTCCTCAGAGGACACTGGAAAGCGTCACCAAGGCTGGCACGTCCCCAGGGCAGAGACTCCCTCCTCAGCGGACCGCGGCGGTGCCTACCGTGCGTTGAGACGAACGGGGCCGAAGGCTGCGCCCAGGACGCACATGGGCAGCCCCGTCTGGATGGCTTCGAACCACTTCACCACGACCTCCCCTGGGAGGACACAGGGAGGCAGTCAGCAGGCCCGGCACGCTGGTCAGGGGCTAGACGGGGCTGCGCAGCCATGGAAAGCGGGCTGCAAGATCTGCCCCATCCACAAGGATGGCTGCACATCTGTTGCCCTCGTCCACCCAGCAGGATTTGGGAGTGGGCCCCGGCCCCTAAGCCTGGCTGTGCTCTGCGGCTCTGGCTGCAGCCTGGTCCCACGCCAGGGCACGACTGATCATGCATTACCCCCTCAAAAGGGATGGCCCAGGGCCCCGGGAGAGCAGTACCTCAGGCGATGCCCAACCAGCTTGGGAAAGGCCTTTCTGGGCAGGCCTGGCTCCTTCAGACCCTTAGCAAAGCTCCCCACCAGCCTGTTCCTCCCACACGGCTCTCCCCATCTCTCAGTTGGGAAAGACCTTTCTTTAAATACTGCCACATCTCAGCCAAAGCCTGCTTAAGAGAGACCTGAAATGCTGGTTCCCACAGGCTCATCAGCAAGGCTCAGCCTGTGACTTGCTACTGAGTCACACGCAAAAGGAGAGGAAAGGGCACGGGGACATGCAGATAAGGAACCAGGACCGCCCGCAAACACACACTTCTGCCTTTGCTCGGAGCTTGCGAAACAACCCTCCCTCAGTGCCACCCTCGCTGCTGGGCTGCAAGCACCCACTCACGCAGCAACCGCCTGTGTCTAGGACTCTAAGAGAGCCTCTCCCAGCAGGGGAAAGGTTACGGAGGGCAGAGGTCCAAGGCCTGTGGCCTCGCGGTCACCAACGATGCAGGGCAGTGATGATACAAACGTCCCTGCACATACACCTGGGCTAAGGATCAAGGAGTCCAATCTGCCCAGCCTGTTCAATCCCCGGGAGAGGTGGCCGAGCACCAGCACGGGGGTTTCACAGCACAGACCTCTGAGCCCTGGTGCTGGTCTGAGCCCCCTCTTGCCTCCCTGCTCAGCTCTGCGCTCCCCTCACCCCCAGCCCACCTCTGCTCACCTAGCATGTTGGTTGGCATGCCCAGGAGGGTGTGCATCAGGTCATGGACTTCCCGGTACCTCTGGATCACATATGCCAGCTCTTCATCATCAACAAACTTGGCTGGCATCCGCGTGTCCGGAGAAACCTTCTGCAAATCCAGAGGCCCAGTTCAGCCCCCTCTGAAACTCAAGGTTCTGCTCTTACTTTCTAACGAACAGCAGTTTCCAGCCCCATCCACCAGCACATCTTCCAGACATTTATGACTGGGTCAGTATCACAGATGAAAACCAAGGCCCACACAGCATCAGTGACATATCCACCTTCATCCAACATCCAGCATCACAGCCCAACCTCCTGAGTCCCTGTTCATTAACCCCTTTCATTTTCTGGGGGCTCCCTACAGGTTCCTCTACGACTCCAAGCTCCCTCTGGTGCTCACACGTGCTCCTGCCACAGGGATCGACTGGCCATTTGAGCCCTGCAAAATCCTGCACTCACGTTGTCCTCCAAAAACCGGGTGTATTCTCGGCCCAGCGTGCCATCCGGCAGCCCCCGCAGCCTGTTCACGTCCAGGGTGGAGAGACGGATGCGAGGCCGCTCCCTGAAAGCAAAAAGCAAGTCGTTAAGTCTCCCAGTGAAACACATCTGAGTGACCTGGAGAAAAGCAGGTCCTGGAAACCCCCATCCCCTGCCTCTGCCCTTCCTGGGCATTTTCCTTGCATGGATCCTGATTCATCCCTGCAGGGACAGCACCATCCTCATTTCTATTGCTGGCACTAGGGCACAAAATGCTTAAAGGAACTGCCTGAAGCCTTGGCAAGAACAGAGTTCTCATCTTGCTCCCCTTCAGCAACTCTGGTTGGAAAAGCATCAATCTTTCATGCACGGTGACCCTGAAACGCTGCCCGGCTGGCTGGCAGCCAGCCACAGCTGCCCCCAGCAACAGCAGGGCCCAGGGGAGCAGGTTCTCCATTGCCCCTGCAAAGCAGCCAGAACTTCAAAGGAACGACCCTGAAGAGGGGAGTGAATTTGTTCTAAACACAGACTGAATTTCTCTCCTGCTTGGGTTTTCATCACGAGCCACGTGGCAGCTGGGCACAGACAGGTCTCCTGTCCAGGCTGTTGGCAAACAGGTACTGCGAAGCCCTGGAACTAAACAAAAGCTCCTTCACTTCTGTCCACAGAGGAAACTCTTCCCCTCGTAAAAGCCTTGCAGTGGATCAAGGAGCTGCTCAGCTCCTGGAGTGGAGGCAGCAGGGAGATAAGTAGGACTTGCAAGAGCTTTACCCTGGCTGCAGGCCCTTCCTTGTACTTTTGGTGTCAAAGGGACTTCATCAATTCAGAGAATTAAAAAACAAAACAAAAGATGTGCGTGCACAAATCAGACTGCTGCAAATCCCTGTAACACCGGTGGGGCAAGGAATCGCTGGGAATTTCCCTTTTCCTCAGCCCTCGCTGTCTCTCCCTGAGCAGTTTCTCTAGGGCTCAGCCCCCTCTCCTGGTGCTCGGCACGCTTTGCTGCGTTAGTGTCCAGAGCCGCAGGCAGGACCAGGCTGCCCCGCACGAACACACAACAAGAGGCAGCCTGTCCCCCAGCGAGCTCGCGGTACAGCTGGAACCAAACGTACCACAATCAGCAGGCGTGACAAATAACGAGGAGAAGGGAGAAGGAAACTAAATAAGCACTAAGATGATCTTGGTTAATAAGAGGCTCATGATGTCCCTCCTGGTCCCCAGCCTTGCTAGGCTCAACAATTCCCTGCAGACATAGCAGCAAAAGTGATCAGACTTAACAAAAATGACAGGAGAAGTGCCGTTACTTCATAGCTTAGGGAGGTGCCACAGGCATCTGGAAAGAAAGTACAGAGGTGTCTAAAGGGAAAGCGGACCAGCAGGTGATGAAGTCTTCAACGCAAGGAGACGCAGCAGCAGACAGGGGAGAAAAACCTCCACATCTGTGGATTTTATCACAGCTAAGAGAGAAGGTGCCTACCAGTTACAGCAGCAAAGCAGAAGAGACAGACGCCAGTGCTTGAAATAGGCCTGGGCTCCTGTGGCTTTTGCGCTCTCGCCCTTAGACTTGCCTTAGGGCTCTTGCGATGGTTAAAATAAAATAAACAACCTTGGAGGATTAAAACTAACAACATGCCCATGCCCCTTTTAGGGCAGGGAGTGCACGACACTCCCTTCGCAGAGCCCAAGCTACGTGCTGGGCAGGTGCCTCCCTCCCCACCACAAACCATGGATGCAGAGGCGGGTGGAGGGACGCACCGGAGGATGCGGTAACCTTCGGGATCGTGTTTCATCTTGTCTCGCAGGTTCGGCAGGACAAGGCAACCCGTTGTCTCCCCGAGGACCGCCACCATGTCTGAAAGGAGACCAGGCAGTGACCCAAGGGCAGCCAACAAACAGGCTCAGACGCATTTATTTTCGCAACACCCAGCTGTCCTCATCTGACAGGTGAGGAAATGAGGCAACGCTTTGGCCAGGACCACGCAGGAAGCTTGTGGCAAAGAAAAGCGCCCAGGCTTAACACCAACCACGGATTGCCCGCCTCGGGGCTACACTGCTTGGCCTGACCCACAGGGACAGACGGGAGAGCAGGCACGAGGCGCTGCTTCCAGGCCTGGGAGAACAAGGAGCGGGATACGGCTGGTTGGCGTCACGGGCTCAGCAGGAGATGCTGAGGGGGTGCAGGGGCTGCAGCCTTCACCCCTCTCTTCCACAGCCTCCTGCCCTGGGGCAGGTCTTAGCCCTGCACCTTCCCCATCAGTAAATGTCTCACCTGCCAGGAGGAGAAATAACCCCCCCAAGAAACTCCCGGCAGAGACACAGGGCAGGAGCATCTGGATGTGAGTAAGAAGATCCCAGGTGGAAAAAGCCACCCCAGCTCGGCTTACCGTGTCTGTAGGGGTCATAGAGAGCCATCGCCGCCGAGCCGGCGGCCAGCAGCACTTTCTGCAGCAGGCTGGTGGGGATGTGCCCGGGGTAGAGCCGGCAGCAGCCCTCCTGCTCCTCCGCGGCCCCGTCCTCGGCGGCCGCCCGGCGCCCCGCGTGCCTCGGCCGCACCGCGCCTGCGGAGAGGGCCCGGGGGCCGGGTGAGCGGGACCCACCGGCTCCAGGGTGAGGGGCTGAGAGGGCACCGATGGGGACGGCGGGCACCCAAAACTGGGGCGAGCGGAGGCCCTGGAGACTCCCTGGCAAGGGGGACGTAACCCAGGCGCTGGGAGGAGGATGGCGGGGGGCACCCAAAGGCGGGGGAGCGGTGGTCGCGCCCGCTCCAAGGTGACGGGAGGCCAGGCGGGCACGGGGGGCGGCGGGCACCCAAAATGGGGGCGAGCGGAGGCCCCGCGGGCTCCCCGGCGGGGGACACGTAACCGGGCGCTGCGGGGGGGCGGCGGGCTCCCAACACCGGGGCGAGGGCCGCGACACTGAGGGCCGAGGGGGAGGCGGCGGCGCCCGGGGGCACTTGCCTGGGGAGCCCGCGGCCGCCCGCAGCAGCGAGGCCGCCGCCCGCCGCAGCCGCGCCACCATCGCGCCGGAAGCGCCGGGGCCGCGCGGGGCGGGGCGGGGTGATGGCGGCGGCGGCGGCGCGGGGGGTCCCGGCCGGGCTCTTCGCCGTGTACAAGCCGCCGGGGGTGGCGTGGGACCGCGTGCGCGGCGCCGTGGAGACGCGGCTGCTGCGCGGTGAGCGGGGCCGCGGGGCGGTGGCGGCGGGGGGGGCGATGGCGGCGCTGCCTCACGGTGATGGCGGCCCTGCCTCACCCCCCCCCCCCCCCCGCTCTCCCCGTCCCGCAGAGCTGAACGCGGCGGCTCGGCGGCCCCCGCGGCTCCACGTCCGCTTCCTGCCGGAGGGCGGCGGCGCCTCCCCGGGGCTGGTGGCCGCCCGCGTGCCGGTGCTGGCCGAGCACCGCCTCGGTAAGAGCCGCCGGGGCTGGGGGGGCGGGCGGGCAGGCCTTGAGCCAGGCCCCGACCCCCCCTGCCCTCCCCCGCAGTCGCAGGCCCGCGGTTCCGGCGGCTGAGGATGGGCGCGGGGCACCGGCTGGACGTGAAGGCCTCGGGCGTGTTGGGTAGGTCCTTGCGGAGCGGCGGGGCCTTGTGGTCCCCAGGGGCAAAGTCCCGGAGAAATCCCTCGTGGCGGCTCCCTATAGCCTCAGTGGCAGGCAGCAGCGCAGGGGCTGGTGGCATCCCTCACCCGGGACCTCTAAGCCAGACATTTGCCCCCGTCCGTGGTGGGAGGGGGACAGAGAAGCGCCGCAGCGCCGCGTCCACATCTGTGACTTTCAGCGGTTCCCTCCGTCTCTTGTGTTTCAGTGCTTGGCATCGGCCACGGGAACAAGCTGCTCACCGATCTGTACAACTGCCACCTGACCAAGGTACGTGAGGGCCCCGAGCAGGCTCCCAAGGCCTGCGGGCCACGTCCCGCTTGATTCCCGCCTCGCTGCCCCAAACTGGCCCTGACAGAAACAGCAGCAGCAAAGAGGAGGTAAACGTGAGTTACTAACGTGCGTGGCACGGACAAACACTGAGAATGAGTGATAATAAATACTCCTTTGGAGGCTGGGGAGTTTGCTTTCTATGCAGCTCTGCTACATCTTAAAAATCCTCAGATGAGACCAGAGGAACCTCAAGGAACTGCTTGCAGGAGGAAGAGGTGGTGTTGCTGTCACAGAGTTGACTGTGACTCTAGTTGTGGGCCTCAAGCCCACCAGTACTTTTGAGAGCTTTTCTGGGTCCGGTGTTTCATCCTTCATGTGAGCATCTAGACCCAGCCCTATGTCCAAAGTATACTGCTTTCTCTTAGTGCAGCCTCATCATAGCCTGCGTTTTCCAGCAGCTGCACAGTAGAATGTGCAATTGCTGGCAGTCTTTCTTCCATAAATTGCACTCTTTCTTCTTCTTGAAGGTTTACACTGTTGGTGGGCTGTTTGGTAAGGCCACGGATGACTTCTCAGATACAGGGAAGCTAGTAGAGAAGACAACATTTGGTAAGAAACTGAACTGGTGTGTTTAAAAAAAACCCAGAACACGAAACAAATAGCAGTCCAACTAGAAACACAGCATTTAATCAGGTAACATGTACAACCATAAAAGGTATGCCTTAAACACTTTCTAATCTTCCTTCATGCGTGCAGCCCTGTTAGTCCGTCTGTGCTAAATACAACTGCAGTACACAAAGCCAATGCGAGTCCTGATTACAGCGGTTGCTACTGGAATGGGTGGGACCCGGATCTCCCTGTAAACCATATCTAGAGATAGTGGTTATAAGCTTTCATTGAGTTAAACAAACATCTAATAGGAGAAACTGGAGCCGACATCTCCAACTCAAAAAAAAAAAAAAGATTCTTCTGTAGTCCTGGGCTATGCTACTTTGTGCATTGGCATGATACAGTGAGTAGAAATGACTCCTCTATTGAAACCACCTTTCAGAGGTTCTCATCAGCCTATTTAGATGCAACTGCCTGCCAAAGAGATAGTAATAGCCTGACTGCACATTTTAGGCTTCTGTCTCTTTCCAATTTCTGGATGGGTAACTGAGAATTTGTTTCTACCTTAATATTTGCAGATCATATCACAAGGGAAAAGCTGGAACGGATTCTCGCTGTCATTCAAGGAACAAATCATAAGGCCCTATTGATGTATGTATCCAATCGGGAAATACACCTGACCTGACCTGACCGTTCTTTGCTAATCTTTAAAACCAATGAGATGATTTTATGTGCCATAAGCAGAGTATTTAAAGGTTGAAGTCCTAGACAGGAACACAGAGAAGTTACTTTAAGTGCTCTGTACTCTGGTGAAAAGCTGCCATTAAAAAGTCTCTTTATTGTATTCTGAACTCTCCAGTTATATTTGGAGCTATTAGCTACGTTAGGACCTACAAAAATTTTTTTGTAGACATGACCAAGTACCTCCCTTCCAAACTCTGCTATCCTACTGCCTTATCTTACATGTAATATAGCATTAAAATGTGTGCAAAACACAACACAGAGACAGTTTTAAGAATAAAAATTGCAGCTCTGCTTTACTGTGAGAGGAGATATTTTGAATCTAATTGGAGAAGTGTACTATATGTCTGCTTTGCTCCTTTTTTTTCTTTTTCCAGGCATTCTAACATTGATATGAAAACTCAAGAGGCGTATGAGCTGGCTGTCAAAGGGTTAATTCGCCCCATGGTAAAAAGCCCTCCGATAATCACAATAATTCGATGCCTCCAGTTTTCTCTTCCAGAATTCCAGCTAGGTAGGACTGGTGCAACATGTACAAGGGAAGTCTTTGAGTTCTTACTATGACAAATTAGTTGATAAACTTCAGTTTCTTGTTAGTGACATAAGCAAAATGATTAGGTGGTAACTGTGGAGGAAAATTCTTCCTTATCTCAATATTTTAATATAATGTTCAGGGCTTAGGCTTGGCTTGCTTTTCTGGAGTCTATCTCCTACTCCTCACAGATTATTTGACTTATTAAATGAGGTACCTGTTTTTATCCACTTTGAAATACTTAAATCTCTGTATTGCTGTCCTGTATCTATGGGTTTGTTTTCTAAAATATTCACTTTTGGTTGGACATTCTGCAGTGCTCCAGAAAATCAGGACTTACCTGTGCTGTATCTTAAATAGTCCTTAAGTAGTGCTGAAAGGACTAGTTCAGTAGTACTGTGTCCTGTAAGTGATGTCTGGATTTACAGACAAGGTCTGGGTTTGTGTGAATGCTTTGCTGCTTCTGAAGGAATCTCTCTGTCCTTCTAGAAATCCATTGTATGCACGAGACTCAGCAGTACCTCCGAAAAATAGTTCACGAGATTGGTCTGGAGCTGAAGTCATCTGCAGTGTGCACACAAGTGCGAAGAATCCGTGATGGCATTTTCACACTGGATGATGCTCTCCTGAGAACACACTGGGACCTGCAGAGTATCCAGAATGCAATTTGGGACTGTCGGCTTAAAGTGAAAACAGAGATAGAGAAAACGCTAGGCCCTCAAGATAAAAGTGTTCTTCGTAAGACGGACACTGAGATGGCCCAGGCTGTGGACAGCTGAGTGCACGCTATGGAGGGAACATCCACGAGCGATCTCTGTAACACAATAACGCAGCTACATGCTGACAGAATGATGGACAGCAGAAGGAAAGAGGTTAATTGCAGTTCACTTCCACCCCTTCCTTGAGATGACTTTAATCAGAGGCATTTTTTTTCATTGACAGGCTGTAAAATTTTTTTTAAAGCATTGCAAACAATTCATTAACAGGAGTTGCTGTGCCAACATTCCTGTTGACTTTGGAAACAGCAGGTTGCTAAGGGATATAAAAACCCATCTCCAAATTTTTTAGCAGCAGGAAATAGTGTCTTACAGAGCTGTATTCCCTTTACTGCACAGAGTTGTTTGTTCCTTGCAACTAGCAGCATAACTTAAGTGCTGCATGAATTTTCCCTGTGTTTTTGTAGCACAGTATTTTATATGTTAGCCTTGCTTTCAGACACGTGAGGGTTCAAAATCGATCAATATAAAAGAGGAATGTGCAGGCGAAAAAACAGCTTACATGAACAACCAGGGGAAACGGTTATACCAACGTAGGCAGGGGGAAGAGGCTTGTGGTAGGGAACTGATGCATAAGATACAAACACAAGAAATAAAAGCAACTAAAACTGACATAAGGGGAAAAAGGCTCTTTCTTGGCTCAGTGCTTATAGAAGGATATATTGACTCAAGAGCACATGCTGCCTCTTTGATTTTGTTTTTTCGCTGAGGAACCAAAGTTGATCAGGGGTATATGGTGTCCTCCCCTTTAGCAGCTGCATGCAGACATTGTCTGTGAGTTCTACCCTTCAGCAAAACCCTGTGATACAGTCTGTTCTCTATTCGCTTCTTATACATGGATCAGACTTAACAGGGTTAACATACTCTTTCTAAATCTAAATTAAATTCTGAAGGTATACTTGCTATTATTACACTCTATTTTTCCAGCTATATATTTTACCTAGAGAGCTTGGAGATCTATTTGTAATATATAGAGAACTCATAGCAGTAAGAAGAGATTTGACCAATCCTCTTCTGAATTTGGGCAAAGGCAAGCATATTTTTTCCTCCAGAGCCATTAAGGTACAAGAAGTGACTCTGGGACAAGCAGTAAGGGGGCCTGTGAGGAAGGAATCACCTTAAGTGGTAGGTTCCAGTCCTGTCCTGAAGGATGTCAAAAGTCATTAACTTCAGCCCTGGAATCCTTCATTTGTTCCAGGTCTCCTTGCGCCGTAGGTAAAGAGCAGCCAAAGCAGCAGTGGAGCATGGCTGCCGCCACGTGGCATGTTATCGTGCCAACTACAGAGCCACAGAGACCTGCCAAGGGCAGTTTGCTCTTACTTCAGCTGGCTGGTTTTCTGTGCACTCATTCTCTATGGACAAGGGACCAAGATCAGGGCACCTTCCATGGACAGTTGTCTGGTGCTAACCGGAGTATGAACCAGTCATTGCAGAAGCCCAAGATAAGAGCTGTGCAGAAAACTTTCATGGATACAGCTGCAAATTTTAACCCTACTGTTCCTACAAAAACAGGAAGAAAATAGACTGCAGTCCTTTCCTTAGCTTCCAACACCTTAAGTAACTTTGGTAGTGGAAAATGTTTCCCACGATATGGCTCACACCAAACACAAAATGAAGGACTTTCTGTATATACTTCTCCTTGCAAAAAAACCATTTTCAGTTGCTTGTGCTATTGCCAAGTTAATATTTTTTTTTTTTGGAATGTTCCAGGCTAAACTAACTCTCCTGCATAAAAAATACCAGCCAAAACAGCAATGTGGGTTTTGAGAACAAAGCTGGCCATTTCTCACTTTTAGCATTCTTGTGATTTTTTTTTTCCTCCTTAAAGCTACTCCAAAAAACACAGCTTTCTGGACTTGGCAAGAGGCAATTATAATGGGAAGGGTATACCTGTAACCATCCCCATGAGTCCATTCTTACATTGCTACAGTAAACTCAGAGAAGTGCAGCTGCTCATCAGCAGAGGCTTGCCTGGATGTATTACAGAATGGGCAAACTTTGTCTCCCTGCTTTAGACCCCCTCCCCAGCACTTTTGTGACAAAACACCTTATTTACTAGTGATGCTTCTGTGCCATGCCCAGAACTGAGAGCGCAAAAGTAATTCTCTGTTCTTAGCAGCAGCCTTTACGACTCTTTTCCAATCTCCAAGCACTACAAAGACAGATTAATTTGATTTGAATTTGGACATAAAAGCAGACTGCAACACAGGCCTGATGGGAGACAAGGGGGAAACTTACTTGACAGGAAGGTTTTAGAAGCAGGAATGGCCAGAAGGGCATCAAGCTTGAGTGAAGGAGGGACGACAGACCTGCAGTCATTACAGCACTTCATCATACAGAGCTGCACAAAGTAGCCAAATTTAGGTTGTACAGTCACCCTCAGTCCTAACACCTGACACTGAAACATTAACGCTCTCAACATAGTTTTGTGTATAGAACAGCACTCACTTTCAGTGACTCTGCACTTAGAAATAGGCAAAAGTAATTCTCCACCAACCCATTACTTATATCAGTACTGCTACAGTGTCTCCATTAAGAGTCCTCAGAAAAACATCTGAATAATAGATGTTACAGTTGTCTCAGAATATAGTTTAAGAATTTGTTCCCAGGTTCTTTTATTGTTTCATTGGCTCATACAGGGAATTGCTGAGAAAGGTGATAGCTGCCTTATTCAGACTGGACAATTTAATACAATGTCACATTTTGCTGTTTATTTACTACAGAAATGATGCAAAACATCTACATACCAGATCAGTGAGGTACAAAAATGCAAAGAACCCAAACTTCCCAAATTTGGTCATTCCAAAAAAAAACAAAAAAACCCCCACCAACAACAAAAAAACCCACCCACACATTTCAACCTTCTTCCCTCCCTACTTCCCTGGGATTTTCTTTTCTTTTCAAGCAGCTATTACATTGTATATTCTTCTACCCTCACCTCCTCTATCCATTCATTAAAAGCTGCTTCCACCTGCAGATTAGCACTCCCAAATAGCTTCATGATGTTGTAAAGAAGCAAAAGCTCAGTAGGAAGGGACTCAACATAAACCTTGAATTATAACCCTTCCTATGGAAAAAAAGAAGGGTTGATCAGGAAGTAGACAAACTGAGATTATACAAAATACCACATCCTCAACATCCGTTTTCCACAAACAGGAAACTGATGATAACTTTCATGTTCCAAAGCTTCTTAGAAAAAAAAAGAAAGGCTGTTAACATACTCTCTCTTGAAAGTCTACACACTTCCAAGACCTTCTTTTATCAATTTTAAATAGGTATGACACCAAAACCCAATGGCCCACTAATAGGCATCTTGGCAGGACACTGTGGTCTTCAGATTCAATACTAGTCACTAAGCTCCAGATCATATTCAGGGTATAGCTGCTTTGTGGTAACCCCTCGAATAACAGCTAGAAAAGAAAGAAACACCATTACTTCCATTAAATGAAGAGTAGGTTAGTCACAAAGGTTGCATTTTGCTTCCATTAACCCCTAACTATCCTAGAATCTCCCATAGCTAAGAAACCAGTAAAAAATTTTGTAGCTATGCCTCCTGCTTGCCCCATTTTTTTTAAACATGTGACGAACTGACAAAACAAATTAGTAACATATATCAAATTTTGATAAGCCATAACATTATAAATCACCTGCAAGTGGCAATTATTTTGTACGCTGCTCAGGATATGTCCAGTTCCAAAAAGATTCCAAAGAAATAACAACAGAATTATTTGTGCTTACACAAGTGATTTAGTAAGCCTAGAACTGAAGAATCTTTAAAATAAGCTATGCCTTCACAGTGTAGCAGCTTCTCTCTTTCTATCTAGACGAAAAAATTTTCTAAGAAGCTGTTCAACAGCATTTCCTTCCTTACCCAGCTTGCCTAACAGCATCTGTCCAGCATCTTTAATATCATTATACTCATGGAGTAGAGAGATATGTTTCTCCAGTTCTTCCAGACTGTAGCCTCTGTAACAACAAATCCAGGAAGGTTAAAAGAATGACACAGAGTAACCGCTGCTGCTGCTATATTGTGAGTGATGCTGCTATCGAACGAACGTAGCAAAGATATGTGAGATATCAGAACTGGCCATACCAAAACCAGAGTCTGAAAGCAGAAGGTACAGTTGTTGAAAGTTATAAACATGAAAACTACAAAAGAGTAGAGCCTCATTCTGATTTTTTTTCTATATCAAAACTTCTCAAACAAAATCCAACATAATTCTCAGAATCAAGGAGAAATGAGTAAGCTGGGGTGATGAAAGAAGGGCTGTTTGTCCTTGAGGGTTTTTTTTTTTAAAAAACAAAACCAAAAGACAGCCAAACAAACAAAAACGCCCCAGCTTTTAGAATTGACTCCATTGCTCTACAATTTCCCTAATCCATTTCAGGCACTATGCACATTATCTGAGAAGATACCACTCACTACATATAAGCCACAGAGATTCCTCTGCTTACAAAAAAAAATTTTCCTCAAACCAGTCTGTAAAAATCCCGAAATAATAATGTGTCACAAGGAATCACACTAAAACAGCCTAACTATCCTTTACGTGGCATCCATCATGCCAAAATGTTCTGCAGGCCATTTGTTTGTCAGGAAAACACACCTGTTCTTGAACAGAAAGGTCAATACTTCAAACCAGTCATCTCAATCACAGAACAAATGAACATCACATTCACATGGAACAAGGAAACCAGCTTAATCTTGGACTAAATTTGGCAGGTTGTAAGTCATGATCTGCATTGTGAACCCCATATGAACAAGCACTTCTGGTAACATGTCATGTAGCATCCCAATGGTTAAAATTATTCATTCCCAATTTACAGCAACATCTTAGGTTACATTAAAAGTATTCTTATCCTAGTTCTAATTAAAACTTTTTTTGCTTTACCAAATAAATGGTAAAGAGAATTCCCTGTTGTCTTTAACTGGTCCCATAATTCAAACAATACTGTAATGAGCATTATATAACAATATGATAGAACAATCATTGTAACAGGTCAGCTCTTAGTTCTAACTCCTGGACCATGTTTGCTTTTAAAAGCAAAAATACTGAGGCCTCACGCTGAACACTGCGCTTGCCAAGAACATACTCAGACAAGAATTGTGCAATTTCCTGGTCTAGAGCGAGGTCTTTCCGTTTCAGCTCTTCGATTTCATACTGCAGGGCTTCTTCACTGGCTCCATCAGGTTGGCAGGACCTTGGAGATGGGATCTGTAGAGCACAGAACACATTTAACATTCCACTAGTTCAGCACGGGATAAGATGCTGCTGTGCCAGAGGGAACTGATCAAAGATATACTGAGTGTCACTGGGTAAGTAAAGGAAGAAAAAAGGGGGAGGGGGCTCAAACAAAGTATTTCTCAATATATTTAATGTCAGCCTGCTCTGTTTAATTTATAACATACTTTATTCTACAGAATTTTGTACATTTACAGTGTTAAGTGAAAGATTACAATCTGGCTTTTCAAACAAGCTCCCAGGACGCTGCACTGTTGCACACTGACACAACCCCAGGCTGCCAGTTACTCAAGAAATGCCGTTGAGCAGTTCGGATGTCAATTTACCCTGACAAAGCACTAAGGCAACAAACAATTTCACTCTCCAGGAAAAACAGTTACCGCTGTGCCAATCTGACTCATCATAAACACTGGGACCAACTGTTGCTTCAGCTGAGAGACCAAGGATGAAAACAGGCCATGGGAACCGAATTACCACCGCAGAAGGCATCTCTCCGGGGCAGATGTGAAGCCACACAGACATGACAACAGGCAGGAAGGCTGCTGTGCTGCCCACGGAGCCGAGGGAGGGCCCCGCGTCCGGCTGGGGAGAAGACCCCGTGCAAGGGGAAGCAGCTCCCCGCCTGACCCCGCTCCCCAGGGCGGGGAAAGGCCTCGTGAGGAGGTGGGAGGCCTCTGAGGGGAGGCCACCGCGGAGGGGACGCCGCGCTTCCCCCCGCGCAGCAGGACGGGGACTCACCGGCGACTTGAAGCCGGCATTGCCGCTCCGCCGGGCGCCACCGGGGGTCCTGGGCAAAGCAGAGGGAGGCGCCGCGTCAGTGGTGGGGCACCACGGGCGGCCGCGCCGGGCCGGGCCGCCTCAGCGGGGCCTCGGGGCCACCGCCCGGCGCGGCGAGGGCCCGGCAGGGGAGAGGGGGCCCGAGAGGCGGGCAGGGCCGGGAACCAGCTCCTACCTCCTCAGCAGAGGCCGCGGCGGCGGGCGGTTCCCGCTGCGCCCCTCGCCCGGCGGCGACCCCGGCGGCGGCTCCGCCAGCGCGGCCGCCTCACGCCAGCACCACGCGGGCCGCGCCGCGAGGCACGCCGGGAGCTGTAGTCGCCCCGCCGCGGGGCACGCCGGGAGCTGTAGTTTCCTCCGCGGCGGCCCCGCGCCCCGCGGGGGGCCCCGCTCGCTGAAGCTGCAGAGGGGCGCTGGGGAGCGTATTCTCCCCTTTGAAACTACAGGTGAAATTTGGGGCAAGGCAGGGCATAACCACGCAAATAACCCTGGTTGGAAGCTCTTCTGTTGACACCCCGTGTTTTCAAAAATGCCTCTGAGCCTTCCAGGTGCCACAGCAGGCAGTGGGTGTCCATTCGGCGAGGTCCCGCGGTGCCCTCAGGGACGCGGCTCTAGCCCTTATTCTCCTGGGGGAAAGCCGCCACCGGCCGCAGTGCATGCCGTGCCCTCCTGGGCTCTGCGGCGGCCCGTGAGGAGGGAAGCGCTCGCCGAGAGGCCGCCGCCACTCCGAGGTGCGCTCCCGTCATCCTTCGAGGTCTCCCGCTGCAACCCCGTGGCTGCATGTTGCCCTGGCCCCGAGCAGGCAGAGGTCAGGTAGGATGTGAACAGCAGCAGCCTGCAGCAGAGCCAGAGTCAGAAGTAGGATATAAATCATCAGGCTTAGCAGCCTGAGCCACATCCAGGCACCCCACCTGCACGTCCATCCCTAGCCATCATCTCCCTCACCTCCTCTGAGAAGGCACGGAAAATAAATCACTTCCTCCGAGAGGCCAGGGAAAACAAGAAAGTTCACACCTTGCTCCTTGGTTTGGTGAAGAAAGAGCTTCTTCCCCGATGGCCAAAGGTAAACATCTCCCTGCGCAGCGCCAAGCGCCGGCAACGGGCATTTTGCATTCCCTGGCCGACCGCGCACGCCAGATCCTGCTGCTGCTGCACTCGGAAGGTCACAGGATTTGGGAAGGGGGTTACAAAGCAGCAAAGCACAACCGCCTCTGCTAGCCACGGCCTCAGAGGTGCAGCTCGGCACCGGAGCGGTGCACACCGGGCAGGCGGTACGCGGACGGGCAGGCCGCGGCCTGCGCAGGACGGGGGAAGCCCGCCCGGGGCGGGGGGACCGGCCCTTCTTCCCCGGGTCGCCTTTGCTCTCCGCCCGTGTCGCCCGTCACCGGCGGGCGGCGGCGCCGAGTCCCCCCCGCGCC
Organism: Dromaius novaehollandiae; assembly: GCF_036370855.1. Taxonomy (NCBI): domain Eukaryota; kingdom Metazoa; phylum Chordata; class Aves; order Casuariiformes; family Dromaiidae; genus Dromaius; species Dromaius novaehollandiae. The sequence goes on from NC_088117.1 coordinate 7,587,694, forward strand.
GCCCCCGCAGCGGGGGCCGGGCGCGGCGGCGGGGCCGGGGCGGAGCCAGGCGGCCGCCTGCGCCGCTCGCCCTGCGCCGGCTGACGTGGCCCGGGCCCGGCTGGGACATGGCGGACGGCAGCAGGCAGAGCAAGCTGGCCGCGGCCAAGAAGAAGGTGCGCGGCGGCGGGGGGGAGGGAGGGGGGCGGCTGGCCGGGGGCCGCGGCTCCCCGCGCTGAGGGGCCGCGCCGAGCTGAGGGGCGCCGGCCGGGCCCGCTGCGCCCCGCGCTGCGCCGCGCTGCCCCTTCCCCCGCAGCGGCGCCGCGGAGGGGGCCGAGGCCCGGCCCGACCCGGCCCGGGGGGTGCGGCGCCGCGCCGGCCCCGGGGCGCGCTGCCATTTTGGGCCCCGCGGCGCAGCGGGGTCGCCGCCTTCACCTTGGCCCCGGGCGGTTGCTGCCGCCGGCGCCCCGCGGAGAAACGCGGCGCTCGGGCCGGGACCGCGCCGGGGAGAAGCGGGTGGTTCCCGAGGTGCCGGGGCTCGCTGCCGTCTGGGGTTAGGTGGCCGGTAACCCCCTGAGCTGCGGGAAGGCTTCGGAGCGGCCTGTCTAGCTTTGCCCAGGCAAAATGGAAACTGTTTTGAACTCGACTGTAGGCAGGGCAGTCCGAGCCGTTTTTGTAAATTAAACCATCGGTTTGTTTACTAATTTTGCTTCCCTCCTCCGTTCTGAGTTACGGTGCCTGTGTTCGTGCGGTGCCTCTCTGGGAGGCCTGACCTTTCGCTTCTCAAACTCTTTGACAGAAGGGAAGATCTTACTGTCAGACACTGCTTTTTCCTCACTGCTCAGGATTCATTGCCCTTCACTAATTTTGCCTTATTGCTCTTGCTTATAATCCTAAAAGCAAAAAAATAAAAAAAAATAAAAAAAATCTCCTTTCAGTTGCAGTAAAGGATGCCAAATTCTTTCTTTCCCATAACCAGGCTTCATTCGTTGCATAGCAAAGTCGTGCATTTGCAGCTCTGAGCCTCTTGTCCCGAACCTATCACGCCAGTTGTCCCTTTAACCTTCTCAGCTTGCTCTGAAACTCTTCAGAGAAACTCTGAAGACAGTTTCTCATGTCTTTACACCCGATCTGCCTTTTTACCCCACGATCTTTTTATTCATTATTTGTTGACATTATACTCCTAGAAGGCACATTCCATTTGGACTTCACATTCATGTTTTTTTCACAGCTGAAGGAATATCAGCAGAAGAATAGCCCTGGAGCAACTGCGGGAGCCAAGAAGAAACGAAAAACTAAAGAAGGAAGCAGACCTGAGACTCCCACAAATGATGACCGACAGTCTCCAGAGAATGTGAGTATTTCACTCTTTCTCCCAAATCATTTGCCACCTCGTTGTTCTTTGGTTTCCCAAACAACCAGACTACCGCTGGAGGAGGGTTTTGCCAGCGTAACACAGCGATGCTTTAGATGCTGGTATTACCAGTTTATGAAGTGAGCTACAGTGGTTAGTGACTAAAATCACTTGAGGGTGTGTGCTAGAGTCAGGGTTTATGGTGAAGCAGTGTTTGATCATATAAGGATACAGTGCAGCCCTGGATATGTCCAGGGCTGTCATTTTGAGGTGTATCCTCCTAATGAGCTGGAGGGTGCCAGCTGCTGTGGCTGCTTTTGGTTGGTATTTTCTCTCTGTCCTTTTCTGAGCCATTTCTCTTTCCACTTTTCTTTCGCCTCCTTTAGATTCAGAACATTCTGAAGGTGCTGGTGTCAGACCTTAACCGCTCCAATGGGGTAGCCATACCCTCATTGGACAAGAGGAAGGTGAGGCAGTGCTCCGCGTCCCCCTCGGTGACTTGCTGTCCCTACTGCATGCTTCCGATTCTGTTCGAACCGCCTTTGATTTTCGAGTGGAGCCTTGTTCTGATGCATCTGCTGTCAGTCGCTTGAGTTTTGTTGCCGTTTTCATTAGCATGGAGCTGTTTCTTAACATGTCTCTCCATTGTTTGTGAGTGTGTGTTTCCTTCTGGTTTGTGTCAAACTTAACATGTGAAGAAGTGAAGCTTGTCAAGAACTTTTCCTTGAGACAGTCAAGCTTTGGGAAATAGCAGGAATTTGGTGTGAGGCAGCGAACAATGAGCGACTGCCTTTACTATGTAACACGTTTCCAACAAATGGTAGCAAAGGGGCATAAAAACCTGTCTGGCACTAGGAAAAGGGAGTGTTTTCTCAGTCTCTATTTCTCCTGTTCTGGGTGTCACTGCTCTGTTTCCCAGGGCCTTGTTTCTGAAAGGCATGTTTCTGCTCATCTCTAGTGAAGGAGCTGCCATGAGTAAGCTATGTAGCTATTCCAGCCAACCCATTTTACGACGAGTAATGAAACTTGCACAGGTGATGCACACTGGCAAGTGCTATGATTTTAAGTACGTTTAGGCAGGAAGTCAGATATTTCAAGTCAAGCATTTACAGCCTTCAGTGCCTTCATGTTCCCTAGCTCCTGAAGATGAAAAGGAAGGAAATACTCCTGTAAGCAATAAAAATGTGTTCAGGAGCAAACTTACAGCAAACAGCCTTTTCTTTTATTTTAGATAATCAGTTTACTTAAACAAAGCTAAAATTGTGATAGAAACTCAGGAAGGTCAAATTTTATAGCCCAGAATTTACTTCCAATTTTGTTGTACTAAAGCTCTGCTTTCCATTTTGACTTGGGTGCACCATCATTTTGATTGCATACTTCTCCACCCTCATTTTCAAGTCTAGTCGTCACAAAATCAACCATTTATTGTATTTACTGCATATCCACTTCTCCCCAGCAATAAATTTAGCTATAGTAATCACCAGGAGCATTAGATGGTTGCAGGTGAGGATGGCTGTTCCAGTGCTGCTGCTGAGATGGCACTTAGTCTTGAAACGGGTGCCTAACCGTGTCTACAGTTTTAGTTCTGTTCTGAAAATGGAGAACTTATTACTTCTATTCATCCTTGTTTTCCAATTTTTTTTCTTCCCTCAACATGGAGAAATATGTTTTGATCTGATTGGCTCTTACAGATGTTCTTTTATCTTGGAATTTGTGGATTATTGTTTGTGCAGTTTTAAGAATAACTTGAAAACTAATCTTTAATTGCCATCTGTAATGAAAGAGTGGATTTCTCTTTCTGGTTATCGTCTTTGAAAAAACCCTGAGTCAGGGAAATGCTGTGCAGAAACTCACTTGGTGCTAATAGGGCAGAAAAGCTGATCATTAGCATCTGAGCTAGCGCTGCCACTGGTGTCTTAATGTGAGGCAGATCCCTCCCATCTCATCCACTTCAGCTTTCTGGCTGTGAAACACAGAAAACTGGACAAAATAGGAGCCTTTGTGCGAAAGGAAATGGATCCTACTATGTATTAGGCAAGGCAAAATTAATACATTTTTAGTCTACATTATTAGAACTTCACAGTGCATGATTTCCAGATAAGTGTTTTGCTCCTCACTCTTTCTGTCTCCCATGAATTAGTTGTTCAATTTTTTTTTCTTATTTCAAAACTTTTTATTTTGGGGGCAGAAGGAAGGAGTTCTTGTGGCTAAGATGTTATTGGTTGTTGCATCTTGAAGCATTAAGCAAAAAGAATGTCCTAGTTAAGAAAAACTAAGGAAATGTTTTTGAGATGTATTGGGGAAGATATTCCTTCTGTCCGTCTGGTATTCTATATTGGCAAGGTTGTGAATCAAAAGAGGTGAAGCTTGAAGCTGGAAGTTCCTGACCTTCTTACCAGCACCTAACATATGTTGCTCTGTGAGTGCACAAGTATCTGTCCTGCTAAAAAGAATATAAAAAATCCATGTTTCCCTCTGCAGTCTTCCAGCTCACTGCTTTCATTAAATCTGTCCTGTGACTGTATTCTCCTGCTGTTTGATTCATAAATGAAGTGCTGAGCAAGCACACAGGGAATACCAGGATCCTCCCCTGTCCTTCCAAGTAGTCATGAAGGAGGGGGAGGAGAGAGAGAGAAATTTTTAGTTTCCCGTGAACTGTCAATAAGAGGACACTGTCTGAGGTGGAATTGCAGTGAGCAGCGGTATATTTGTGGGGTTGAACGTTGATAGTAGCTTATCTCATTTGCTTTGTAGTGTCGTAAGATGATGTCTTGCCAGAGCTAGATGATGAAATATAACAGCCATAAAACACTAGAATACTGCTCAGGCCTTTATGGGTCTCTCTGATGTTGTTCAGGATAGATGAGAAATTGCCCAGTTCACCGTGGCTTGGTAGAGCTGTCATCAGATGCTGCTGATCCTCCCACAAAGGCTGGATGAGAACTGTACAGAAATCATTTTTGTGCCTCTCTCTTTTTAGATTCTTTTTGTCACAGCATTCATAGGTCCAATAGGGCCATAGGCATCTGCTTCCAGCCATGCTGAATTTGGCCTGTTTGTAAATCCCTGTTCCTAATGTTGTGGTTACTAGCATGCTACAAGCTTTACTGAGTTTAAGGCAGAGCGTTTGAGTCCGACTAACCCAGTTTTTAAATGGTCGCTAACCTGTTCTTTTTCCATCTTAATTTGCATATAGTGATCAGTGTTTTCCCCAGAGGCATCTTGAAGGTGGTGCTTTTCAAAGCATAGTGACTATATCTGGCTTTGCCTTTCTTCAGTTTTTGGCAGATCCTTTCTAATAAACCTAGTGTGCATGTTTAGAGCTGGGTGATGTTACTGCCCCATGTTAATGAAGCTGATTTGATTACGGGACACCAGTTGTTCAGACTGGTTCTAATAGGGTTTACGGGACTGAGAGAATAGGGGACAATGTTTGTTACTCATGGGTTGATGTGTTCACCCCTTTGCTCTGGGAAGAACACAGATTAATTTCCACGTGTTTCTAAATGATCAATTGTTCGCTTTTGTCTAGTTTTCCCAGGGAGACCACAAGGCGATGTGTTCATGTGTGTTTTCATTCATTCTGCATGTAGGCTGTAATTCCTGTGATGTGTTTTGTGACAGGCATACTTTGACAGTGATGTTGCCACTCGTAATGCTGAACAGCTTGCTGCCGATGTCCCTGTGCTATCTAACAGCAACAGTCTGCCTAGTTGTGGTTCTGTTCTGCCTGCTCCTGGGAGCATGCAGCTGACACAGGTTTGTGAATATTTGCATAGTGAATATTGCCACACTAGTTAGTGATACCACTCTTTTTGCTGAGAAAGTCTTCATAAATACGACAAGACTAGCACAGAAATTTCCTTTAAAAATACTGCATTCTTCACTCGCCATGTACTCATCAACTGTTTGTGAGAATGAAGAGAGTACTAGCAAGCACATGCCCTTGCTTCTTCTAATGTTCCTATTTTCTGTCCTCTTCTTTCCTATTCCATTAGCAGAAAGCATCCTTAATAAGACAGAAGGTCACCAGCTGGAGCAATTTGCATTCCCTTACACTATTTAAAGATTCAGCTGAAATTTTTCCATCAGTGTTGATTATACTGATAAACAGTAATAGCAAACGTAAAGCTTGTAAGACTTAAGGCTCTTCATCATTTCAAGAAAGCTGGGCTCTCAACACTAAGAAATTATGTGCAAGCCAGGACTGACTGGGTGGTTTTGAGTATTTAATTGGAAAACAGTAGTTATAGGGACTGCAGAACTTGAGTCCAGGGGTACTCGAGTCTGCCTGAGTGATACGTTCACAGATACAACTCCCATCTTTTGTACAGGCTTGTAAATTTTTGCGTTTTACTCCACAGATTCATGAAGCTGAAGATCATAAAAATGCCTTGGATGAGAACAGGTGAGTGTCTGTGTTTGTTTATTAGACAGCTTTGCAACAGGATTCCAAAGTGTCCAGAAAGTTAAAATCATGTTATTCCCTAGTGCTGATTGGGACAGTTCTCTGAAAGAAACTTTTATCCGAAAGAATAATTGTCTGTCTTTGTTCCCAGGTCTCTTTCATCAACAGAAAGTCTCCGCCAGTTGTCCGAACAGCTCAATGGCCTGGTTTCTCAGGTATGGCCTCATTTATTCCATTTGTCCTATTAATTCTTGTGATGTCTGACATAGGGCTTCAAGCAGTCAGCTCAAGAAACTCTTCTGTATAGTGGTGTCTGCAGTTGTACTACTGAACAATGAGATATTTAAGTACTGAGAAGCAAAAACTCTTGTTTTAGGAATGTGAAATTTCAGCAGTAGGAAGAAAAGCAGAGTGGGATGAATGAACAGCATGTATTCATGGAAAGATGCATTCTTGATTTAGTGGCAGAGAATCTAAAGTAAATCTGCACAGTTCACCTCAGCTTGTCAAGGGAGGAGTCTGCATCTATCCTTAGCCAGAAAAGTGTGTTTTCCTTGTCTGTGTGTGGCACTGTGAAGTGAAAGGTGCTATAAGAAGTATTTTTTTGGTAGTTCATTCTAACTTAATAGTGGTTTGTTGCCTTGGGAAATAAAACTGACTTATTTGACTGGTTTTCTTCTAGTCTACGTCATATGTGAATGGAGAAAGTGCTGTTTCTTCCACAAACATTAAGGAAATGGAAGTGAGTTGTCCTCAGTCTGTGATTTTTTTCGCCCTCATTTGCTACTGTTGATTGTTTATTGGGATTCTGTGTTTACAGTGGTGTTAATGAGACCTAACTGAACACAGTTCATATACATTGCAGACCCCTGTGGTCTTGTGCTGTAATGGCTGTGGTCAACAGTTGGAGACAGGTGTCTGAGGTGTTTCTCGTTTGGGGGCTGGGGATAATCTGGTCTCCATGCAACTGCAGTCCTTAATTCTGATTCACTTTTATGTAGAAATGAGGCCTTAATTGGAATGGATACAATATCTTGTCATCCTAGCTACTTTCACTGAAAGTGTCTTTTTGTTTGTTTGGAGAATCTGATTGTATCAAACTGTGATAATGATTTATTCTTCTGTCTTTTGTAATTATTGCTTTTTCCTCCCCTCCTCCTCTTCTGCCCCTCCTTTTTCTCCTCCTGTCTGCATGTGCCCATCAGACACGTTACCAGGAGCTGGCAGTAGCCCTAGATTCCAGCAATCTAACTAACAAACAGCTCATTACAAAGATAGAGGAATTGGTAAGAAACGATCCAACCGACCAGTTTCATTGTCTTTGCTGCTCCTCCGTGCTCTCTGGGTGTCTGCAAGGTTATCAGTTCTCTTATAGTGCCACAAGGGATGCTGCTTACACAGCAACTTTTAAGGAACAAAAACGGGCTATGTCGGAAAACCTCTTAAGAGGATGAAAGTCGAAAGCTACTTTTAATGTATTAGCTCATCTAAGGAATGAGAAGCAAAGTTTTGGGTTTTACTTTCAGTTAACTGTGTTCTGTTGATCTCATCATGCTTTCCCTGGATGATAAGCATCATGATAAAACAGCTATACTTGGTCTCGTTCTGAATCCCTGAAATTCAACGGAAACAGAATTCCGGTACTGGCAGTAGTGTGAAAACCTGTTTCTGCAGGTGGTGATGCTGCTCTAAATATATTGGCAGAGTGGGAGCAATAAGTCTAGGAGAGAGCCTGGGGCTGGTTTCTGGTCATATCCTCAGCTTCTCCGGCACTATGAATGAACTGCTTTGTCCTGCAGCTTGCATGGGTTGCTGCTGTTGCTGCTGCTGCTTAAAAGCCTGTGGCTTTAACACTGAAAGAAATGTAGCTAAAAAGACTTGTTTCAGTCTGAAAAGAGCCTTGCTTGGTTTGAAATACTTTTCCTCATTTTATTCTCCCCTCAGACTATTCCTTTTCCAAAGGTCAGTGTTTTCCAATGTATCCCATGACCCCACTTGTTACGTTGTTTTATTTCGGTTTGGTTTTTCTCTTTTGTTGGTCCATGCTCTTCCTTTTCCTCTTTTAGCCAGGCTGCAGAGGTACCTGGTATGGGGCACTGCCCACCCAGGGTTCTCCTTGTTTGCCTGCTTTCTGACAGGCAAAGGAAGTGATCTCTTACCTGGAATTATGTGGGGCCTTTGCTGCGTTTGTGGTCTTGCCTTTGCTTTTCCTGGTTATTTGTTTTGCACTGGCACTGCTAGGATCAAAGCCTCTAGCTCATTACCCTTCCATTGGTGGTCATGTTTCAAAACATGTTGAAGTAGTAGTAAAGAAGCAGCTTGGCCAAAGCCCATTCTTTGGGAAGGGAGAAAAGCAGAGCTCTGAGAAACAACCATGGTGATGACGACAGCAAATGGCAACCCTGCACCTCCCGAAATCAGCAGCACTCTGTCACAAATTTAGGACAGTTTGGGTGGCAGCCTGTGTAGATAGGTGCCACTTTTGTCTCCTTCACCCCATATCTCAAGATGTGCTATGTATGGTCAATGTATCTCCAAATACATTTTCTGTAAAATTGAAAGTGGTTGGGACAGAATCATCCCCGTTCTCAGCATTTGGCCTCAGCTTTCTTCCCCGCAGGCTTTTGCAGAGGCCTGCCAACATAAGTGCAACTCTGCATGCCTTCAAGGCCAGTTACTATGTGGGGGAAAAGGTCTAAGGTCTCAGCTGAAGGAAGAGACTATGATTCCTCTAATGCATTTTTGGTGATCCCAATACAGCAGGATTACAATGATAAACTTTGTAGGCGTGGGAAGCAAGTTTAACTAGAGATGATGGACGCTCAGATATAAACATACAGGGGTTTGAGTAGTAGTAGTTGGGTTAGAACTGTGATAACGTACTGAGCAGTGAAAAACATATCTGGCATATAAAGTATATTAGTGCAGTGAGCCCCAAATCTATAATTTTTAATGGCTAAAACAAACTCTTTAGTTTTGAGTATCCTACAGAAAGGATAATGGAAATTCTCTTTGCCTTAATTAGGCACGTATCCTGCTTGGTTAAAGTGCAAATGTGTTTACTGATTTCAGCAGTATGAGAATATTTGCTCTTAATACTGATACATTAATTTTTTCCTCCTGTAGAAACAGCAGAACCAAGAAGCAATGAATCAGCTGGAGAAGGTAAAACATGTCCCATTTTTTGGTAGATACCATAATAGGTATCTACTTCTCCAAAGAGCAGAAAGCATAGTGGGCTGTGACACGAGCATATGTGATCATGTCTTATGCTGGATTCTGTTTCATTTGTAGCATAGAGTTGAATATCTTGGCTTCCTAAGATAGACCTGGCACGTAGCTTTGTTATTTTGATAAAAGCTAGTACTTAATGAGTATTGGAGAGCCTGGGTGGATGTGGTAGGTTATAGTCTAAGTCGTCCCTGGCAATTTGCATTCCAGACATTGCCACATTTATGCTAGCATAAGGAACCTCTCATTGCGCTATTAGGGTGGATAATTACTGAAGTAGTTCAAATAGTGAAGACTGAAGTAGATCTTTAGAAATATTAGTATCAGCTAGATGCTGGAAATACTGCCAATGAATGACTGCTTTTTCTAATAAGAATTAAAATAAAAAAGGGTTAAATATTTTAAATTTTGTGTTGAATAGGCATCATTTGTTTACACAGGAAAAGAAGGAGTTTGAACAGAAATTTTCTAAAGAACAAGCAGCACTGAGGGAACAGCTGCAGGTAAGGCAGAGTCTCCATTTCATAATACCACCTGTTTTACCCTAATTGTTTTCTGGATTGCTGACTGCTCACAGTCTTCACCCTGAAAGCCATGTGCATCCATTCTTTCAGGAAAGCTGGGAGAGTCGGTCAGCCAGACTCTGTACTTAACTGCAGGACCTCTTTACCTTTAGTGAATTACCCTTTTGTGGCAATAATGGTCTTGTAGTTCCAAGCAAAGAAGTTTTGCACTGAGCTGACTTTTCCTTTTCCAAAGGTTCATATTCAGACTATTGGAATTCTAGTTTCTGAGAAGTCTGAGTTGCAGACGGCCCTCGGGCATACTCAACAAGCTGCGCGGCAGAAATCAGGTAATCACCTCTAGTTGCTCTAACTCAAGCTGTTGGTTAAACTGTGGATTGCAAGTCACAGGCATGATAGTTGCTGGCAGCCAGCTCACAACACTTGCTGACTCCTTAATGAGCAATATTTGGCACCATCACTGCTGCTGTCATTATAGCTTCCCCCAAATCAGAGCATGTTAATCCCGTTGCAGTTGAGGTTCTTTTGTGCATAACTAAAGTCCTGTCAGCCCTTTTTGGGCCAGTGACTACCCCAGACTGTTTCTTTCTCACTCTCTTCTGATTTCTTTTAAAGTTTGTTCTCCTTTCTCTGCCCTCCCTCCTACACAGCTGTCATGTTAATGTTCATTTTACCCAAGCTTTTAATTCACAACTAAATTTGAGCAATTTATTCTATTAGAAAAAATAAACATATTGCCTACTAGTCTGCAAAGGAAGTTTCATCATCTCCCTCTAAAAGTGAGGAAGGTAGTTATGGAGAGCTTTACTGCCCAGCGTTGCTAGTGAATCACCAGTAGAGCCAAGAATTGAACCAGGTCACCTGATGTACAGAGCTCCGTGCTGCCTTCTCTGAAGTTTTTAAGAGCTTGTTAAAAAAGTGGAAAGTGCTGTTCAGCGAGTACCAAAAAGCTCTTTGTGGGCTGGTTTCAACTGACTCTGCTCTGACTTGTTCAGGAGAAGCTGAAGACCTTGCTGCTCGTTTGCAGTCATCTCGCCAGAGGGTAGCAGAGCTAGAACGCACCTTATCCTCCATCTCTATGCAACAGAAACAGTCAGACAAGGTAAGAGTCAGTTTTGTTTACGCTTAACCAGCAGTTCTGCTTTTTGCTATTTGCTTATCACTATGCTGCTGTCTATCGACTGAAGTCTATAGTCCTTGTTTAGCGAAGAGGCAGAAATTAGCCTTGTTAGCAAAGCCCTCTATTCTCCATGATCAAGGCAGACTTCATTCAGTTTTCTGTGACCTCTAATCATATGGTCCAGTTGCTGTCTTCAGATCTGGCACCTCACTTCATTAGTCTTGCCAGTTCCAAACAACAGAAGCCTAACAGACCTCCTCCCAGGAGGGTCGCCATCAAACAGACACTTTAGTATTGATACTAATCCAGAAGTTTGCAAAAATAGCCTCATGGTCAGTTAGTAGCATTACATTTTAAAAGACCGAGCAGATGAATTCCTGGCAAATTCTTCCTTTGTGCAAAGTCTGATGGGGTGCTTGGCTGCAGCACTAGCCAGCCTACTACAGCTATAGAGGAGGTTCCAAGCAAACCTGTCTTGAGGATTTTGCTCAAGTTTTGGCCTTTTCCACATTAGCTGATCTGCTAAAGGTGAAGCTGGGTAATCACTGAACATTTTGTTTGTTTGAGTCATCTCCAGATTCTAGCCAAACAACAATTTCCTTTTTTTTTTTCAGCATAATAAAGAGTTAGTGAAGGAACGAGACAACCTGAAACTGGAACTGTACAAACAGAGGTGAGTCCATTCTACATGTTACTGCAAAGGTAGTGCCAACTTCTTGTAAAGCAGTCTTCATAACAGATGGCATATTGGTCACCTTTTCTAGTGCACAATCGGTCCTCCTTCCGTTGAAGGAGTGTTGCAGAGAGAATGGTTTCAAACTCTTCTCAGTAGTGCCACAAAACATAACAAGGGGAACTGAACTGACCACAGGTGGTCACTTGGGAGGTTGGGTATTCATGGGGGAAAAAAAAAGCCGTTAGGTGTGTAGTGCAGCACCAGAACGTGTTGCCCAGGGAGACTGTGGAGTGTCCATCTTTGGTAGTTTTCAGGACTTGGCTATATAGAGCTGTGGCTGACCAGATGTGGTGTTAGCAGCAGAATTTTAAGTGGGAGGTTAGATGAGATGATCTTTAGAGGTTCCTTCCAACCATCCCTTCCGTGATTATAGCTGCTAAGAACAACTGGATTGTACATTTATGATATGGGCATCTGCAAACTCATGGCGAATATAAAAAGCATTGCCACTTCAGGTTTTTTTGGTTTGTTTGTTTCTTTCTTTCAGCAAAGGTAGTGAGGAACTGAAGCAGCAGAACTCAGAACTGTCCGAGAAACTTCGCTCCCTGGTTTCTGAGAACTCAGCCATGAAGCTGGATATGGAGGATTTGCATAAGAAACTGGAGATGGCTGAACTGATGATCCAACAGGTGACCATAATACTTTTAGGATGTGGGTGTAGATTACGCTGATCATTGTAAGGCTTTGTTTCTGACAGTGGGGGTAAGACCTAACTTTTTTCAAGGAAGGCACAAATTTTATGAAGACATCCTCTTAGTAGAAGGCTTTCAGTGAGGCCTATGAGGAATAGAAAGTCTACACTCTAAGGAGTTGTAGTAGTAGATTGAAAGACATTGTGACAGTGGTCTACTAAAAGAATGTTATATGATATGAGGGTGAGCAAACACATTAAGTATGAAAGTATGGTATGTCTTTTCCTATTTTCCTGCTTGTATCTGTGTCCAGCCTTTTGGTTACCCAGCTGTTGTGCAGTCCCACTGAGAAACCAGTTAAGCAGAGGTGGTGTTTGAACCCCTAGCAGAGAGAGGGGAATCGGATAATGGCAACTTGAAGGTCAGCTGGGGAAAGTTAAGGCAAGCAACCAGTTAGAAAGGGGATGCCTGAAGCCAGCTGTTAGCAGTTCAGAGAGCAAGCTCAGTGATAAGGTGAGCCCAAGAGGGAAAAAAAATGTTCTTTTTCTTAGAGAGTGGCTTAGGCTACCCTTGAAATAAAGCCAATTGCTACTCTTCTGGGAAAACTACTGTGTGTTAACTGAACCAGTCTTGCTACTTAGTCTACTGATATATCCCAAACAGTGGCTTTAAATTCCTGGTGTGTTTGACAACTTAAAGGTTGCAAGATTTTATACCGTCTGATCTGTCTGTATAATACAGGCTCCAGAACTACACAAAGTTTCTGAGGCACATGGTTTGACTAAAGCGCATTTTCTTTATACATTAAAAAAAAAATGTAAAAATGTTAAGGCGGAGCTCCCCAGCTGAGCCTGTTCTACAGAGCTGAGATCTAAGCTTTTTGATCTTTGACCTCCACATTTGTTTTCTCCCTTGTTCAACTTGACTATTAGTTGGATCACTTTTAAGAACTATATAGGTAACAACATGGATGTTACTATAAGGGAACACGTTGCACAGAAATTAAATATTAATTCAATATATAAAAATATTACAAATTATATAACTATGTGCAACACATTGAATAATATATCAAATATATATAATCAATTATTGAATATTAACATTTGCCATAACTTTTTGATTTTTGTGGGCAGTTCTCAAATCAGTCAGGGAGTCTGGATGCCAACCAACAGTTGCAGATAGCACTGGAGGAGAGGGCAAGCCTGGAAACGCAGATTGCTCAGGTAAGGGGCTGTATGGAATGTGTTGATGATCCAAATCCTGACTTCTGTAAAGAAAACTGTGTGGCAGAAGGATGCAGCCTGAGCTTTCCATTAACACTGGTTTCTTCAAGCTTTAGCCCTTAAACAGTCACTGATAAATTTATTTAGCTGATGCAATTTTCTTTGTGTTTTTGTTTCTTTGTTTTGAACAGCTCTCGGAGTCACTTCACCAGCTGCGGGCAGAAAGAGATCAGTATGTAGAGAAACTGAAGGAGGAGGGGAGCATTTGGCAGCAGCGGGTACAGCAGCTCTCTGAGCAGGTAATAGCAGAGGCAGTGTCATAGCTGCATTTGATTAACACAGTCAGGATGAAGTGCATCGTGAGCATCGTTTTAACTTATCACGTATGTGGCTCTGCAGGTCCACACAATGGCAGAGGAGAAGGAGAAGCATGTGACCCAAATTCGGGAGCTGGAAGCCAATGTTACAGAACTGTTGAGCAAATCAGGTAGGGCTGCTGAAATGGGGCTTCATATTGCAGAGTACCAGCGGGTTACCTGCAGGTTACCTACACAGTACGCATGAACTTCTGCACACCAGGTACAAGTAGATCTGATGCTCTGAAATCATGAGGACAGCTGATCCTAGCAAACAACAAATGAACTATTTCAAATAACTGACCAGCAGTCTGTTTATGTCTTTTAATATTATCTGCCTATATTGTCTCTAGTATTTGACTATACTCTCAGCCTCTGTGGCCCTCTGTATGGCCCAGGAGATTGAGAAGTCAGAGATACGCTCTTGCTTGGACTGTGGGGGAGTTAGCAGCACACAGCAGGAAGCTGCACTTGTTTTGGGGATGTTTTTTCTCCTTCATTCCTCTCAGTGCCCTGCTCCTTCTGCAGCAAGGACTGGATACTGGAGTTGGTGATATATTCTGGTTCACAGAGCCACACAGGTTGTGTAACGCTGTGTTACACAAGTGATCCAGCCCTTTGACTGAGCTGCTTTTGATTCCATTTCCTCAGCAGTTAAGCCCATGGATATTGAGCCTTCCTCACCGTCAGGGCCCACAGAAGCTGAGCTGAGTCTGCAGGAAGAGGTCCAGCGGCTGCAGCAAGAAAAGGAGGAACTGCACGGGCAGTACCAGGCCCAGGTCCGGGACAATGAGCAGCTGAGCCACCTCAACAGGGAGCAGGAGGAGCGGCTGCTGGAGCTCGAGAAGGCCGTGCAGCGCTACAGCGAGGAGTCTGTGGACAGACAGCAGATCCTGGAGAGCATGCAGAGTGACAAGGCCACAATCAGTAGGGCTCTGAGCCAAAACCGGGAGCTGAAGGAGCAGCTGGCTGAATTGCAGAATGGGTTTGTCAAACTGGTAGGTCTCTTTTGCCACCACTTCCCTTGCTGATGCACTTCTGTTAGAGCACAGATGTAAGAGCCTGGCAGGAGCATTATCCATCTTGTCCTCTGGGGCCGTGGCTACTCCACCTTCTGTGATATATGTTGCAGTGCCAGGAGGTTCCCTACAAATCCTTTCTCCCTCAGGTGCTCTGCTAGATGAACCAGTATCTCTGTCCGGAGCAGTTTTCCTTCTCTTCTCCTACTAGTCAGGCTGTTTCTTTCCCTAAATATTCCTCCTGCCTTTTTACCCTTGAAGAGACCTGTTTTCTGTTCCCTGTATTTGCTTATGAGGAAGTTCTCTCAGCAGTCTTCTCTCCTGCTGCTGTCATTCTTATCCTTCTTGGAGCTGAATCGTTACCCTTGCTTCTTTCCTTTCAATATAACAGCTTCCTCTTTCAGGCCCTGTCAAACTGACCAATGGCCTAGTCACTGTTTTTCTTCAGTCCTTTCTGAGCTCCTCTTCTTGATTTGAATGTTTATGGCTCTATTTGGAATTTCCATACTGCCCATCTGCTTGGGAGCTGACAGGCTGTGCCATGTACCAGGCCTCTTCCTTGGCAGTGTCCCAGCACTGATCCCCAGGCTCTTTGCTTGCTCTTCTCCTGTCTTCTGAACCTTTTTCTAAGTTATTTACTGCCCCGAACAGTCAATTGATGGCCCAAGTGCAACTGTTCACACTCCAGAATACTATAAGAGTCTGCACCCAGTGTTATCAGGAATTTTATAAAAGGTAGTACGTGTTTATGGTTGTTGGGGCAATTTTCTTATATGATGGCCTTGGATTCTTGCAGACAAATGAAAACATGGAGGTTACAAGTGCCCTACAGTCAGAGCAACATGTAAAGAAGGAGTTGGCCAAGAAGCTTGGGCAGCTGCAGGAGAACCTGGGGGAGCTCAAAGAGACGGTAAGGAAGTGCAGTGGGATGGCAGGGCAGGAGTGCACTGGTTTATACAAAGCAGAGCTGGCAATTTACCAAGCTCTGATGAAAAGATGGAAATCAGTATTGTAATGATCAAGCTGGGAGCCTTCTCCCATCATCTGCTGTCTGATACGGGGGTCTGGCATGTGGGGGCAGATGGTGGCTGACTGCCTGGTTGGTGACTTTGGGGCAATTTGACATTTTGGATCACGCCACATGGCTTAGCTCTTCTGACAGACATAAAAAAGTGGTGTCCATTGCTGCAGTATGGTCAGAGGAATGAGCCTCACTTCCAGTGCTGAAGAAGAACAGCACTGGGTGGTGGTGTTACAGAAAGACTCCACCACCTAGCAACGCTAACTGCAGCCAGGCTGAACTTTTGGTGATGGTTTGATCTTGTTATGCTAGCTGGAACTGAAAACCCAGGAAGCTAGGGGACTGCAGGACCAGCGGGACCAGTACTACAGCCACTTGCAACAGTACACTGTGGCATACCAGCAGCTGGCTGCTGAGAAAGAGGAACTGCACAAGCAGTTCTTGCTTCAGACACAGCTTATGGATCGGCTACAGCATGAGGAAGTTCAGGGGAAGGTGACTGTGGAAATGCACCTGAAGGAGCTGCAGCAGACTAAGGTAACAGTAATAAAGGGCAAATGGAAAGACTGGAGGCTGAACTACATTGTAGTCTGTAAATTAAAGGTGAATGATATGTGTCTGGAGCAGAAGCACTGTTTTTTCTGCTGCTACTGCTTGAAGATCTGGTGATTGTTTCAGTCTGGCTTGTGCAGGTTTTGGTGTAGAGCACTTTGAGTGATTTGCTGCTTTTCTTTCACAGGAAAGTCTGGAAGCTGTAGCTAAGGAAAACAAAGAGCTGCAGGCCCAGATCAGTCAGTTAGCAGCAGAGCTGGATGGCAGGATGTTGCACCGAGTGGAAGGTGAGTAGCTGCAGGTGATCTCCAGAGAGCAGGTAGAGCTGGGCTCTCTGGGGTATTACTACTTTGTTCACCTTCCTCCTTTTACAGGAGATGGAGTTGAAAGTGAAGCAATGATTGAAGAAAACCCAAAATCTTCATTTGTGATCCCAGAGAACTTTGAAAGCCATGAAGAAATGGTGGGTCTTAATGGGTAGAAAAGCCTTTGTTTTTAGTTGTAAACAAATGCTTAGAAAAGCAGAGATTGAATTGCAGAGAGTGTGCGCATGGACTAAGCTGTTTACCAGCTGTGATTGCTACCAGCTCAGGCACAGTAGCGAGGGAAGTGTAATGGTCCCCTGTGCATAGCTGCAAGCAGCCAAGACTTCTATAGTACCCTCGAAAGGCAGGCTGGAAGTCCTGCAGTGGCTTTATGTAATTATGAAAACAACTCAGCTGGCAGAGTAGATCTCTAATTATTGTGACGTTGCTTCAAAGACATTTTGGAAATGGTGTTGAACACCTCCTAGATTTTTCTGTAAGCAGACTCATAATATAGTTATCGTGGGAGCTCAGATTTAATCTGCAGAGAAGCAATGATTCATAGTATTCAAGAATGAGAAGAGATGCAGTAGTTGCTGCCTGGTTTAGTTCCAGGCCAGTTACTTATTTATGGGCAGGAAACCAAAGTACGAAAATGGGGTAAATTTAACTGTTAGTCCTGAGATGCACAATTGCTCATGCTTCACATAGGAGAAGCCCTAAAGTGAAGACTCTGGAATTCTTTCCAGGTTGCCTTCTTGACATCTGCCATGTCCCAGGTGGAGAAGGAGCGAGAAGATATGAGACAACAGCTGACTGCTCAGAAACAGCAGTGCAGAAGTCTCCTGCAGCAAATAGCAGCTCTTAGGCAGGAGCAGCAACATAATGCCACACTGAGTGGAGGTAAAGCTTGGCGTGGTTTGCGGATCGTGTGAATATGGAGGCACATCTTGGCCAGCTGGCTCTGGCCTCTGTGAAACAGTGAGTGCATCGTGCCCAAGGAGGAACCATAAATTACACATCTCCATTGCAGATTCCACTATGGATACTGTTCCAGTGGAGGTTCACGAGGCTTTGAAAACTGCCATGGAGAAACTACAGGTGAGCAAAGGCTCTCATCTCCTCTCAGTCCTACTACCCTGCCTAGCTGGACTTTAAGCCAGTGTCAGACTATCTTATAGCACACAAAAACAAACTGTAGGGGAACAAATAGCAAATGTTCCATAATAATGTGCTACTTCTTAAAAAGCTTATCATTGCTTGTCAATCACTTGGAGTTGTCTGAGTATGACTTGAATTGTGCCGACCCAGCAGAAGGTTAGAGGGCTCTTTGTTCCATCAGCCCCTCTGCTTCCCAAAATATAGGAAGATGCTTCTTTATACCTTCTCTAGCTCACTCCTCTTCATTCCTTTTTACCACCAAATATGAGAGAAATGGAAAAGGAAGCAAGATTTGTTCCTTATGCTCAGATCAATGTGAATGGAGGGTGGTGTTTATAAGGCATGTATTCCCTGTACGTGAGTAGTTCAGGTGGTTGATGCTGATTTTGTGTTCAGTCCCGTTTCACAGACCTGATGCGTGAGAAAGCTGATCTGAAGGAACGGCTAGAAGAGCTAGAACATCGCTGCATACAGCTGTCTGGGGAAACAGACACCATTGGTATGTTTAGGCAACACACGTACAAGCTAAAGCTTGCTCAATGCATTATTTGTGCAACAGAAGGTCCCCAACAGCTCTTAGAGTGGAGCCCTGCAACAACTAAGCAGTTCAAGTATCCTAATCTTGCCCAGTTAGGCCAGACTTCATTCCAGGGTTGGATTTGCTGGATCCTAATGTCACAGAGTTTGTATGATCACTGTAAGGCTTATATCCAGATCTCACTAACACTTACTTCTTATGCTTTTCTTGTGTTCCAGGGGAATATATTGCATTATACCAGAGTCAAAGGGCTATCCTCAAACAGCGGCACCAAGAGAAAGAGGAGTACATCAGCAGGTTGGCTCAGGATAAGGAAGAGATGAAGGCAAGGAATCTGTTCTGTAGCAGTACTCCAAGTAGGGCACACAATAATAGGCAGGTCTGGGAGGACTTGCAGATTCTAAAACTTCAGCTAAGTTTAATTTTGAAGATGCTAATTTTGTGACAGAGACAGGACAATAAACTTTAAGTACCTGAAAGTGGCACTTGACCAAGAGGGTTCAAGCCTACCAGGTGTCATGAGCACCTCCTTCAAGGTTCAGAGGAAGCTGGTCTATGGAGAGCTTGCCCCTGCTGTTTGCGAGGGGAATCTAATAGTAGTTTCTGTGGCCACAGGCATGTGCATGTTTCATAGATTTTCCTTTACCTTGGTGCAGGTGAAGTTATTGGAACTGCAGGACTTGGTGATGCGTCTGGTTGGGGAAAGAAATGAATGGTACAGCAAGTATGTGGCAGCTGCTGAGAACCCAGAGCTGTTAGCAAGCCAGAATGAGAGTATGCTTCCAGTGGAGAGGCGCATTGAACTGAATGCTACTGATGGAGAAGGTGAGCAGTAGCCAGAACAAGTTACAAAATGGAATAACCTGAGGTTTTGGTGTTGCATATGGATGGGAAGCATTACCTTCCTGCCTTGTCTATGTTCCTTACAGGATTACGAGAAGTGAGTTTATCAGATGAACCTGAACAAGAGGCTGTTCTTCATCAGTCCAGTTTCTCCCCTATTGACAGTAAAGCTGCTCAGCCAAACCAAGAGGATCCCACAGCAAAGCAAATAATGCAGCTTCTCAGAGAAATCCAGAACCCTCAGGAGAGGCTGGGCTCCCTGCCAGAAAACCCCTGCATTCCCTTCTTTTACCGTGCTGATGAGAATGATGAGGTCAAAATCATGGTGGTTTAAGTGACACTAATCTTATTTACAGCAATTTTCTATGAGCCTGTAAGGACTCAAACTGACTTGTACTTGCCCTGTACCTCTGCCCAATGTCCTTGGTCAGAACAGGTATCTGCTTTAAAGACCTGAGGAAAGGGAGACTGCATCAGATGGAACTCAAGCATCCGACCTCATCTTCCCTTCCTCCCCTTTCTTCTGTTACTTGGTGGGCTCGGAGTACAGGTGGACTGGAAGTGCTCGCAGGAGGCAGCTGGGCCAGCACTTCCCCTGGGCCAGATACAGGTTGGGGGAAAGGGGATTCCATGACTTCTGGCAGAATTACTTGATTGCTTTTCCTGTATCCCCCACCCCACACCAGGACTCTGCTGCTGGCAGCCAGCTTCACAGCAGTGACTCAGTTCCATCAGTCATGACTGCAGTCTGCCTCCTTCCTTCCAAGGCTCCCAGAGTAACTTACTCTGGTAACAAACTCTTGGGATTCTAAACGGTTGTTTTTGTTGCACACTATGTATCTTAAACTTCCCCCTTTCCTCTGCAGCCTGCCTTGTGTACTGTATCTGAAACCAGCCTTGCCACTCTCAAACAGCCAAAAGATACAGGCTTCTGGCTACCTAGGCAGCACTACAGAAACATTTATTCTCATTAGCTAGGGGGAAGGGACCTAGGGTTGCCTTTTGAGTCTTTTTGGTTACTTGACAAAGCTTTATGTGGATGACTGGGAGTGGGGTGGAAATGGAACTGCACTTTGGAGGATGATGTGTTTCGCTTGTATGTGTCTGAAGGTTTTATTTATTAAAAGTGGGAGAAATGAGTAAAAGGAAACCACGTAATAAACATGCTTTGTTTCGAGTTTCTGGACTGTGGGGTTCTGGCTCTCCATCACTTAAATTTCCTTTTCTCCCATTTTGGTAAGGAATATGCTAGCTGAGTGCATTAGATAACACGGTAGGTAGAATTTAACAACCGCTGCCCTCTGCTTAAATGCCTGTGATGCTTATCAGTACTAGAGGCATCACCTGGCACTGCCCTGAAGCAACAGGCTAAACTGTAACAAGAGAGCAAAATGTGTTGGGAAGCAGCAGCAAAACACATCCCTTGGGTGTGCAAGGCACCTTCTGACCTAAGGCACATGTCAAAGTGAACTGCGTGTGGATATCTTAGAAGTCAGTCCAGGTTTCAGGCTGGAACTACCTGCTGTCTCAGCAATGGCCCCTGAAGGAGAACTGCTGTGGCACTTAAAGGGACCTGACTTTCACAGCTGGGCAACCCAAATGCACTAGCCCAGACTAGTGGCTTAGAAGCATGCACTGCTTCAGCAGTAACCCTCAGGATGCGAGAGATACAAGCACAGGAACACTATTAATTTGGGGGTTTATCAAAAAATATATATATATTCATGCCTTCCTCTATGTCTGAGTTGGTCAAGCTTCCTTTCTTTATCAGCATGGTAGAAGCAGCTTTTCTAGCCCCAAGCAGATAAGAACATTTAAGATTCATGTTGATTTCCATATACAACTGAAAAAGAGGGTAAATGAAACAAAATGTGTTCGCCTCTGAACCCACCAGGGGAAGATGAAGCTGTTTTTTTGAATGCTCTCCTTTCATTTGAATGGCTCTGGTGTTGTCTCTGGGTAACTGGCCCAACACATGACTCAAGGCACAACACTAGTGCTGTGGGCTCCCAAGCTCCTAGCTGCATGGGTTTGTGTACATACTATATCTGTGTAATATGCTGTATATTCCTTGAAAAGAGACTAGCCTTTTGCAGTGTTTATACCTGCTCAAGCTGCTCATAGCCTGTATCATAAGAATAACTCTAATGGGCAGGGCTGTGATTTAATACCGAACATTACTGTTATAAATGGAATAAATATTTATTGGGTGTTCTAGTCCAAGACTGTGAAGGAAAAAAAAGACTATTGAAGTTTTGCAGTCTGCTGCAGAGGTGACCTAATGCTGTTACAAATTTGCTTTCTTTCTGAATAAACTTATTCAGATGGGCACTGACTATATGTTATTTCTTCTGTTCAGATCACCTGGAGACTTGGCCAGAAAAATGAAATAAGTACATAAATAAAAAGCTAGCCCAACTCTAGAAGCTCCTGCTCTTGGCATTGATGCCCTTGTCACTTTGCTTTCCTGACTGTTCTCCTGTACGCAGACTCAGACCAGTCCTCCTAAAGGGATGTTGCTACATCTCACTGCTTAACAGTTTGAGACTCCTGCTGCTTTTTAAGATGATTTATTGTTCATGTGGGGAAATGGAAACTTTTCCGGATTCAGGTGCTACACTTGTTATTGGAGTCCATTAGGGGCTATTTTATAAACTACTAAGAGCCTCCCAAAAAGAGAGGAATGCTCTGAATTTTTTACTTATTTGGCAATATAGTAGGCTAAGCAAAGGGCAGGATAGCCCCGCTCTGCAGAGGCAGAGTCCTGCCTTTGTACCCCTGCTGGTACACTCTCATTCCATATGAGCCAGTACCACACATCTCTATAATGATTTGTGGATTTTATGATACTCTTTACCCTGCTACTGCTGCAAATCAACAAATGCTTAAGCTACCATGCTTAAGGTAACTGTTAGCAGAGACATTTTTATCTTGTCCAATATTTCACGTGTGACCCTGGATTCTGATTCACTTTTCACCCTGTTCTATTTGGAAGCGTTTCCCTGACCCCACCGTTACTTGGAGTGAACTAAGAGCAGACACACAAGCAGTAACTACAGTTCATCTGACACACGATAGCTCTAAATTGGAGTAACTGAACTGCCCCAACACCTCCGCTTTGAAGAAAAATAGAAAAATGCTTAACAGCTCTAAGTGCCAAGCAAACAGAAAACTGCTGTTAAGACCATTCCAAGCAGATGGAGATGGAGACAAGACATTTTGTTAAACAGTATGTTGTAGCTTAGCGGGCAGGAGTTTACCTTGCCCAGTCAGGGTAGCTGGTGTTCTCATCAGAACATACCTAACCCTTGGCAACCAGCAGATCAGAGGCTTCTAGTTTTTCAAAATGAGGCTCTAACATTTAGTTGAAGAAATATATGCAGTTTCAGCTTTAAAGGTGCCATGTTCTTTAGAAGCAACCCTATATGCAATCCCAGGGGTAGACTGACCAGTTCCCCTGAGAGAAGGAATAGGGCAGTGTAGGGCAAGCAATGATTATTGCCTCAGTTGCACAGAAGCTGAAGTTACACCCTGGAAAAACAGGCAAGGATAGAAATAGCTGGAACACACAGAGGAAGGATCACTAGACATCTACTCTGTTCCCCCAATCCACATCAGTATCAATTATGCATAAAAAGTTCAAGGAGTTTTTTGGGGGTTTAAGCTTATTAAAACCTTAATATGGAGACTGCACATGTAACACCACCAGCTAGCCGGCAGCACTCAGTGCTGCTGCAGTCAGCAGGACTGAAGCGATATAAAGCACATCTGCAACCCCAAGGCTCCTGGATTTTTTCACAGCAAGAAGTGCTTGAACCCTGTTAAACCATGACATAAGGAATCCACTGTAACTGTTGGGATGACAGTGCTTAATTCGGGGATTATGGCAAAACATGGCTGCTGTCAGTGTAAGAAATAGAATTGGCTTAAGACCTATAGCACTGCTTTGGCATGGAGACAGCAGTAATAAGGTTTACCCAGTTTACTGCAGGACGTAAATGTCACTTCAGATTAAAAACAAGTATTAAGTAAAAGCTGGCCATACATGTTTTACACTATCTGCTTAGCCTGTATTTCAGATATGGCCCCAACAGATGCTGCTGGCCAGAGAAATTCTCCAACTCCGCACCTGCCTGCCATGTTCCACCAACAGGCTTGTGCAAAACACCCTTTTAAGAGCCAAGCAAACTGGTATGCAACACTCCCACCTTATGTACGTCCAGTCCCTGAAGCACCTCCATGCACTTTCCTTTACAATGGAGAAAGTTAACTTCAACATCTGATGAACTTTTTCACTCTATCGCAGCTCCTGGACACCAGTGTCGATGCAGATCTGCTTTAAGTCCCATATTAGTGATAACACCTGCATGCACATGCATCTTTTTAAGCTCTATGGGATGAAAAGATGAGGTTATTATAATTAAACACAGTCTGAAAACCACCCAGAAAAAGAACAAGAGAAAGATGGTTTTATTCTAGTCATAGAGTCCTTCATTATACAGAAATGATAGTTTATTTCATTCAATAAACAAGAGTGACAGGTAGATCACAAACTGCATCACAGCTACTACCAGCACTGAGACAGTTCACCCACAAGTCTGGGGTAATACAATAACCCAACTGCACACAGCAGAGAATTTAACAATCAGCTCAAAAATTCAACGTCAGGATTTGGTTAATTTTCAGGTGTATATATATATGTATGTATATAGATATTCTTTCCCTACTTAAGTATTTCCTAAAATCCACATGGAAGCACAAATGGCTTTAAACACCTGGACATATATAGATTTTTGATCTTATATATATATTTATAGATATTTATAACAGTAAAGATATGTTTCTCATTACTACAATATACTTGTTTTAACTCTTTTAAGCAGCTGGGAGAAAAAAAACAGTTTCACTACAGTCACATCTGATATGTGTGTGTGCGTGTGTGTGTGTGTGTGTGTGTGTGTGTGTGTGTGTGTGTGTGTCACAAAATACAAACAAAACAAGCCATGTATGAGATTCGAGTCAGACCACTCCAGGACAGAACAGCTAAGAGGCAGGCAGAGAGTCTCAGAGGGAGCAGGCCTACATGTCAAATGGTGGTTTTGGACTCTCCGGGCGGGAGGGACTGGCCTTACCCGGCCGGCTGGAATTCAAAGACAAAAAAGAAAAAAGAAAAAAAGAAAAGGGGAAGGGAAGGAAGAGGGGAAGAAGCAGTAAAACAATAGTTAAAATACAGAAAGAAACTGGCATCAAAACAACAGAGGATCCAGAAGAGAAGTCAAAGGCAATAACACTGAAATAAGATAACTTAAAACTTGATCAGGCCCATTTGAAAGCCTGTAACATAGGTGGCTCATTTAGCTCTGGTAGAGACATGACATCTGAAATGTACAGGGTTGATAAACTTTTAATTATTATTATTTTTAATACATGTAACATGAAAAGTAAAAACCAAACCTTAAGAAGATGAGTTGTGATCAACAACAGTTACAAGTTTCCCCAAACACGTACCATCCACATGCAAGAAGAAAAGGCTACGGAAGTCACCACGGTACCCAAAAAACACTGAAAGATGTGCTTATTCAAAGCAGAAATATTTTCAACGAAACATTACACAGCAAACTCCCTGAAAACATTTGGTTGTCCGTTTGCAAGGGGGGAGCAGCGTATCTATTGCCCTCTCCCTGCTGGGTTCAGGAAAGTCAGCCACAAGAGAGGAGCAAGACAAATGCTGGCAGCAGCCAGCGGTTCGCCAGCAGCGTTTCCTCAGCTATTCTGGAGCGCCGAGCGCGAGCAGGTCCACGTGCTCCCTGCACTGAGGTGTGGGCGCTACCTCAGACTTCACTCTAGCAGGACTATGCCGATCCATCGAGTTCCCCCCTTCTCGATCTCCCTGCCTTGCTTTGAGATAAAGTTGATTGCACTGATCCCAACGTGAGTTTTTGCACCTTAGAAGTCATCTAATACACAGGACATTTAATCTGTTCCTAACAGTGTCACGTGTTTTGACAGTATTATTTTTTTCTTCTATGTCACACTTTTGTCTTCTTAACTACAAGGAAAGAAAATAGCTACAGAGCTACAGATCAGTCCTAGGTGCTACAGCTAACTGATGCAGGCAGGACACTTATCCAGGCTAGACCAGGCAGATGAAACAACTGGATGGACAGCCGCCACTTGGACTTAAGGACGTCCCTGCAGCTGATCTCTCCAAGGAGCCTGTGCACTTCAGGGATCCGTGCCACTGAATGAAGGCTACTCTACACTCACAAAGCAATACAGGACGCACGAGTGAAGACGAAGAGCTCGATCACTAGGCTAGTGCTTTACGACACACCGGGAAGGGGCGGTGGGAGGCAGAGATGTGGGATGGATGAGAGGAGTGACTGTGGCTGTGGAAGGGAGGGTGGAATGGGGAAGCCGCCAGCACGGCATTCGTCGCCAGCTGTCTACAGCCTCGAGTTATAAATCTAAGAGGGACGGTTCAGCCGGTCGGATTATGGTAGGTCGAGTAGGTGAGGCAGGGCCCCTTCTGCTGTGAAAAAGCAGAAAACAAAAACAAGAGAACACACACTGTGGTTAGCACAGCAATCGCAGTCACAATCACGCATGCTTCTCCACCTCACCCGAGCCAGCAAGAGAAAAACCCAGCTGGGGCACAGACCTGCCACAGCAGTGCCGCTCCACAGAGGAGACTCACAGCTCAAATCAGGCCTCACATTGAAATTTCTGCCCAACATGGATCACCAGTAAAGGAATCCGCTGCGCAGCTAGCTTTGCTTTCCCTCTGCAAATTTGGAAATCAGGGACTTACTGCCAGTGACTGAACTGGCTCTGGAATGAGAGTTGAGAAGCATGGCCAACAGTGAGCTCCTGTATCAAGCACATGACGGTCACACAGCATGGATGGGGTCCTCTGAGAGGCGCTGTCAGAGGTTCCTGGCTGGTTTGGAGGAGCACCTTCTCCCTGCAAGCCTTAGATTTCCTGTTCCAACACAGGATGCTGATCTTTGATATCGGGGTCAAACTTGCTGCTTTCAGCTCTCTAGTTCTGGGGCCCAGCAAATGCAGCTTCCACTGACTTTGAGAGGACTTTGGCCACTGCAATTCAGTTGCATTTCAGCTCTCTTGCTAGTGCTTTAGCTAGGCAAATGGGCAGCAATTTAGTCCACGCAGAGGACAAACACTTAAGTGTTCCAAGATCTATTCCTGTAAGGGACTGGCAAGAAACAAAACCTGGAATAAAACAAGGATGAACACCCACTGCCTCTCTCAACTCACTGCTTGGGAGACCACTTCAGACTCAGAATACAAGCTTTAAGGAAGTCTGCACATAATCAAAGTGTGTTCTGGAAGTCAGCAAGCACAATCTACATTTTTCCTTTACAGCATGCTCCCTGCAGTGCCTGCAATGTAAACGGCACCATGATAGTGTACCATAAGTGACAAATTAAATTGCTCAGCACAGAGCCAGAGTAGTTTCACAGTCCAAACTGCCTGAAATGCAAAGAGCAAACAAACAGGATGTGGACCAAACAGAGGAAGAACTGGTACTGACCAAACAGATCCCGAGGTACAGAATTAATGCCTCAACAATTCCACACTGGCAAGTTTTATGCTAACTTAGATTACAGAGAATCAACTGACTACTGGAGATGAAGGACCTCCCACTGTAAGATTTTTTTTTCAGGGGTGAGGGTAAGAGGAAACAGAGGGAAAGAAGAGGGTATTTGCACTACTGCATCTTCTAAAAGCAGAGAAGTTTTGTTTCACACTGACAGCAAGCCTATAATGCTGTTGGTACCAGAGCAGCTACATTCCTATGAACTGGTGCAAGCTTCCTCATCTCAGCAAATGAGCAACTCTAGAGAGCAACTCTATAGTCCTGCTTATCAGACCTCAGCAGAATATATTGCTCTGTATCCATTAAGCCCCAGATCTCAACCAAAACAAATCACAACTGTTTGTTCCTTGCCTTGTATAAGGACACATTAAAAAGTTTCAGAAAGTAAAATGCTTCCAAACATTTTTTCCCTGACCGTAAGTGCAAGTGCAATAGGATCTGTAAGATCCCACTGTCAGCACGTCATTCACAAATTACTCTTCCAGTCAAGCAAATAATGACGGGATTAAGTTAACCTGAAAATTACATCTATCTTGGAAGGATATTGAAGTAACACTATCACCCAGAAGAAAAACTTGCAATAAGATGTTATAGCTCAGGGAGTCTGTGACCTTGAGCTTCATGACACATGTGGGATCCACGCACTCTCTCTCAAGGGTGCCCATGCTGTAGTAGCAGCCAAGTAGCCATCTAACAACTGCTACTGTCACTGGAACAAATCCTACAAACTTCAGCAGTATACGGGTTTGATCTTTAGTGAGATGCTGCTGCACTGTCATGTGTGTTGGAAGGTGTTTTTCAAGAAGCTGAAAGGGCTTTTTGCATTTCAGGCGTTTGGACAGGCTGACCTGACAGTCTCTCTGGATTCAAATGAAAAGGATGCTTGAAGTCACTGGACTACATAATATGTTCTGGCAAGAGAGGCCACTTGACCCTACCAAAATAAATTAGGGCTGAAAGAAAAGCATAAATCATTTCCAGGTAGATAACCTGCTTTTTTGTAATGCACTATGATGGCTTTGCACAGATATTCTTGTTCCTCTCATTACTCAGGGATTTGGGGGCAGGGGTTGTCAGTTTTTACATTACAGATTTTCCTCTCTGCTCAGATTTTCGGGAGGATTTCTTGAGCCCATTGGAGGATCTGGCTGGTAGGGTTACAGGAGGCTGAGAACTGTTTCCCAAGCACAAGAAGGGATGAAGAGGTTGTCTCTCAAACAGGCAACATTTACCCCGATGTACTGTTTTGGTCTGTCTTAGTTGCTAGCCAAGCCCTCATCCATTGAAGTCACTTAACTCTGTGTCAGGACAAGGAGGAACAAAACGCTGTTCTCTGGGAAGCCTGCGGCAGTCTCCAGCACGAGGGAAGCGAAACCAGAGTCCTGGCACAAGCCTGAGGAGACCAGTTACACTGACTGCCATTTCCCCTTAAGCCAGTCTTTCAAACCATACCCAAACTAGAACACTGACCTGGTCATTTCTAGGAAGCAATGGGGTAATCATAACCTCCGCAGATAAGGACTTAACCAAGACTGCAACACACTACATTTATTCCCTTGAGCTGCAGAAGTCTGCTGTCAGAAGTTTATTATTATGACTTTTATTATTTTTTATTTCCTTGGTGCTCTTTATGCCAGATTAAGAGCAGAGAATGCCCCGTAACAGCGAGTCCCAGAACAAGGTATGGACAACAGCAAACCTCTTTTTTGAGGTTTCTCACCAAGATGCACTTTTCCAGGGCTGCCAGGGATGTCTGCAGCAGGCAGAGGATTGGAGGAAATTTCTGATTGCTCCAACACCTCTGCAGTATGTCATCAGCGAGGAGGGCTGACAGATGACGTCCCCAAACACCACGTCAATCACTGAACAATCACTGCCTTGGGCTGATGCGACGTGGCACCTCTCAGCTTTAACAGCAGCTACATGCAGCAGCAACAGAGTCACCACTTGCCGTAAGACGTGCTAGCTGTGAACTGGCAGGTTCGCTGGTAGCTGCAAAGCCCTGGCCTGACGCAGGGGGTTGAACCCGTGCTATTCCTGTGCAGGTACTGACCTCGGCACACACTCCCCCAGCTCTGAGGCCGTCACCAGCAGCAGCAGGAGCCACAGGAGCTGCAGTTGCTCCACTGCTCAGAGCCAGATCTCCCACTTGGAGAAACAGCATCACAGACAGAGAGCTGGCCGAAAACCGGCCCACAACCACCCTGTGCTGCTCTCGCTCCCCCTTTGTCAGTAAGGGCTGGAAGTCCCTAGGAAAAGGGCTCAGAAGAATCTGCCAGACCTCTCTCTTCACACTCCCACCCTTCTCCCCCTCACTGTTAACAGGACACAGAGGAGCTGGTCCTTGAATGCTAGGCCAGCGCAACACAGGAGCCTGCCCTGATACGTTGCTATGCTGCTGAACAAGTACAACAGTGCAAAACGTAGGGCGAAACAGGAAAGGGAAACAGGCAGGAGCCCAGGGCAGGGGGCTATGGGCACTAACCGCTTCCTCGCCCAGGGGCGGGAGGCCGAGGAGGGAGGGGGTCTGAATGGAAGCCGAAGAGAAATCGAGATGGAAAAGGGCCAAGAGGAGAACGAGCAAAAGGAAGTTTGCTTCTATCTGCAAGGATGGGAAACCAGGATAACAGGGAGCATTCAGTGTCAGAGCAGGGTCACTCCATACTCAGACACCCAAGTCCTGATATTAATGACCCAAACTCCTCCTGCCTTCCATGAGCACCAGGGACACAGCGAGGAGGGGAGCACTTCTCCAGGCAGACACTGGAGTATAAGAAGAGGAGTCTGAACTAATAGCTCCCCAGCTCTCTCTCTCAAGGCTAACAGAGCTGACAGATGGAAACCAGACCAAAACAGAGTTCATTCAGCCCATCTCCTACTCAACATGGATTTAAGCCAAATGAAAGATGTTTGCTGTTTAGACCTTGTCTCAGAACTCGCTCCCCCATCCCCACTCCTCTACCTGCAGGCAGAGGAAGGTTCCTCTAATGACCTTAAGTCAGCGACTGAGGCTCTCCCAGCTCCCTGCAGCTCCAGCAGCTGCTGTCTCTGATCAGCCAGCTTTTCTGTTCAAGACTCCTCCCTTTATGAGATCCTGGCAGAGGTGGTTCTTTGGACAAGGGACTCTGTTACTAGCACGGGAGCTAGGCAGCAGAGGCGAGCTGCAGAGCAAGAGTGATGGAGGATGGGGACACACTGACTCATGCATTGCGGGGGGAGAGCAGAACGTACCGTGGCCGCCAGTCCTCAGGGGTCACTGATAGTGATTCTGAAAGACAACACGAAATCAACATGGCAGTTCAGACAGTTCAAGGCAGAGGCCACGCAGACTGCTGGGAAGGTGGAACAGAGACAGGCGTGCGCTTGCACAGACGGGCACACTCGCACCCCCCGCCCCAGACCTGGGCACGAGCGTGCACCGCTGGGTAGGGCCGCACTCAGCCGCGCCGGACTCTCGCACGCATGCACATTCACAGCCTCATCCTCGCATCCGCAACCCCGCTGCATCGCACGCAGGGCCGCGTTCAAAGTCCTCAGTCTATTCACGCACCTGCCAGCTGCTGCTCGCCCTGCCACGCAGCCGGATACGCGCCAAGCACAGTCACGCGTCCGGGCTGACAGAGGCCCCACGTACGTTCACACCTGCTCCAACAGCAGGACACCTCGGTCCCAGCACCGAGGCTGGGGGCGAGGGGGCTGACTTTCTCTCAGTGATGATTCACATCTTTTGACCATATTAAATGTTACAGAGTTGAAACAAACAGCTCAGGAAAGAAGGAAATAACATACTGTCCTGAGCCTACAGTACCACTCAAGAAGGGAAGGAGCAGGAAAAGATTTACATTTCAGAGGTCACAAGCCATGAGATCAGCTGCTCTGACCTCCGGAATAACTCAAGTCATAAAATTGCGTGATGTTATCCTTGTAGTGATGCTGATCACTTGTGTCTTTCTTCCTCGGATATATCAAAGGATGGAGAACCTGCTAGTGCCTTCAGCAAACTTCTCCAAAGGTTAAGTCATTCTCACTAAAACTGTCTTATTTCTCATTTTAACTTGCCTAAGCTTTTTCACCTATTAGCTTTTGTCAAACTGTTTTAAACTGAAGAGGCCATAAGTGCCTGCAGGTGTATCTTCATGGGGTAAAATATTTTTTCGAATCACTTGCTGACCTTCCTTAGAAAAAGGATTCTAAATCACTGTCTGAATCACTTTCCTCTAGGTCCTTTCAGAAAATGTTGACTACAGAAGTGGGTAAAGTATTATAGTATCACCTATGTAATGTGAACCATCGCTCTCTGCTTGAATACAGAAAAGTTTACATTGATCCTTTTTGCCAGAGCATCACACTGGCAGCCATGTTGGGCTGCACCTTTACTCCGACTCTTGAACGTCTTTCCAAAGTAACTGCTGAGATATTTTGTAGTAATTGCCACTGTCCTTCTCTTCTGCCCCTAACATATTTCACTTCATATGATTGACTCATTCAGAAAAAGCAGGTTTTAAATACAATTTAAGTAGTCCCAATCAGCTTATATTATTTCTGTATGTCATGGCTTGTTCCACTAACTTGTTTCATCAGCTACCTTCCCCTTGGTAGTGATTTGATCTTCACTTAGATCCCTAGCAAGTGTGCAATATCATGAGCATTACTATTAACCTTGGAGGAACATCATCAGATATTTCCTCCTTGGAGAAGGATTCCTCAACTAACTGTTTTGAAGATTCCCACTTTACCAATCCGGAATCATTTAACAGGTACTTTCCTGAAGCTGCATAGTGTTGATTTAGTTACCATAGTACAACACTAAATCAACAAATTCACAAAAGCTTAAATCCATCTACACAAACCATGTTGATTTGCCATAATAGTTTGTTCTCCCATTAAGTTGAGTCGGTATGGTTTTCTTTCCCAGAGTGAAACGTCATACACAGCCCCCAGTAGGTGTACAGTCAGAATACAGTCCTTGTACACAAGCAGGACCTTATGTTGTTTCGAACTGTCAACTCCCAAAGGTACGTATATTTAGTGATATGGACTTCTGCAGTAGACTGAGAAACGTATATCTGGGGGCAGGGGCAAGACCTGTTATAGCTGTCTGTATCCAGTTACACTCAGGAAAACCTTCCTGAGATAAGAAAGAACCACATGGTGTTTGCATGTGAAAGCATATGTGTCTATTCAATTATGTTTATTAGGAAGAAGCCGTCTTTTAGTTCATCATACATAAAATCAAACGCTCGCACAAACTGGAGGCACAAACATACACCACACTGCTACGTTGACACCAGCATGCATACGCATGCAGAAGTACACCCAGCACCATGCACCTGTAGTTGACTATCTTACAGCACCGACTTCTACAGCAAAGCCTACTTGCGCTACCTACAAGAGCTCCATTTCACACAAGCAAAGTAGTGTAGTCCAGTTAGCAAGGGAAATGATGGGTATTTAAAAAAAGCAACAATGGAGATGGCATTTGTTCACCCATGGCAGAAGGACCCAAGTCCAAGTGCTAGCAGGGAACATTTTTATTCTATATACAGGAGGGGAAGAGAAAGAGTCCCTTGCCATTGGAATTTCTCTGTTCATCAGTGAACTCAGATGAAAGCTGTGTATCAGGATCTGGAGGAGTCTATGAACAACTGGAAGAATCAAAGAGGGGAATCTGAGAACAAGCATGAAAAGTTCACTTCACAGCTTCTGGAATTACTGCTTCAGCTCCAGATCAAGGCAGTCAGCAGCATGCAATCCAACCTACCATCTTTCCTTCTAAAGGAAGGGATTTCTCATTTAACTATGAAATATTTCTTTCCTCTACTGTGGTTCCCATCCTTCCTCTAAACTTTTCTATTCCATGAAAAAGGGATCAGCCAGAAGAGCCATTAAGGTAGACTATAATAGACTTCTTCAGAAAAGGCCAATTCAGTTCAGCCGACTTGGAAAATCCTATCATGACAGCCAGGTATATAGAATATTTTTCATGAGTGAAAAAATGAAATTGAGCGAGTGGGGAAAGATGGAGACAAAGATGTGTAAGAAATATACTAAAACCAAAGAAATTAACAGTATATGGGAAAGCAGGGTCACAATAAGCAAGAGTCAAAAGTACACAGCAGAAGCATGCTGACATCCACAGGTGCCACCAGCAGGATTACAGTCTCTGGGGCGACAGAGGCAAATATGGATAGGTTATTGGGGGAGCTGCATCAAGGCACACAAGGAAGACTGGGGCAGAGGCACCAAGAAAGTAAAACCATTTGCACACACCAGAGTCAAAAACTGGTCTACAATCTCTTTGGACTCATCTACTTCTGGGCTGGATACAGCCTGGCAGAGAAGACTTCCTCTCCAAACAGGCAGTGCCTGGTGTGAGCTGGGGCACTATCACAGGGGGAAGACCAAACAGCCTCTACCATATACCATCACCACCCATGGCAGTCTGGGTGTTTTCACAGAAAATGGAAAAGCTTCATCAGACACATGCCACTGGCACCCACTGGAGAGCAGTTCTTTCCCACAAGGGAAACGTTTCCTTAGGTGTCTCGTTTGGAAGTTTGTGGGGTTTTTGTTCATTCTTTACTCTGCCATTACTTTCTCTTCCTCATAGGGAGACCAGCTACCCAACATAAAAACATTCCTGGTTACAGATCGCTTCCTAAGTCCCCTTTAGGAAAATGTGCAAAGCTGCACAGGGTATAGTCCCTTGTTACTCTGAAGTGTGTATAAAGTGACCAAATAGCAAGGGGATTAAGTTTCCTAATGGGAAAGCAAAGCTGTGTCATTTGAACCTTTAGGCTGGAAAATGTGCTTGAGTTGATTGCAGAAGCAAATAAGCATGTTCACACAGAAAAAGCAAAATTCCATTTCTCCCACTGGTGATCTTGCAATATTCTCCTAGCCAAAAAGTATCTAGACATCCTAGATGAAACCCGCTCTAACTCACCTTGAAACATCCTGCGTCAGGAGAAAAGGGCAACTTCACACTTTGGGACTCCCTACACAGAGGGAAACTGCCTTGAAAGGTATATGCTCACTCCAGTCCTGTGATTTTCTGGTGACTTATCTCCTACTTGTGAGCAGAGGTGTTGATATGATTGCTTTAATACATCTGTCAGGCATGAAGTCCTCTTCCCCCAACTTCTAGGTGGAGGTTTGTGCAGAGAAGAGGTCGCCTCTCTACTCCTGAGAGCTGCCTCTGCATCGCATCGCCTATACAATGAAATCTCAGTGGACAGCAATGCTCTGGCCTATTTAAGCAAATTCCAACAGCCGAAGACTTTGCCCACACCAAGCCTTCTACTCCCATCTTATGACCCGGGCAGGTGAAACACTGCAAAGCTGCTACCCCAAAATTGGACATATTCCACCTCTCTGCAGAACAGCCTCTCAGGACTTACCTGGGAACACCAGGAGGAGCACGGTTAGGCCGAGAAGGAACCTGAGGTGGGGGCCCAAAGGGATCAGGAGAGGCACCTGGCCTGGAGGGCACAGGGGGGGCACCACCCAGCGTGGACCCACCAGCAGGAGGTGGCCCAGGAGCCGGGCCTCGGGACCCAGGTCTGGCGGGCGGAACAGCGGGAGCTCTCCTCTGAGGCGTGGGGCTGGATGTAGGAGACCTAACAAACAAAGAAAAAGTTCAACTGCAACAACAGGCCTGGGAACCCTCTGTGCCACCATCAGGTCCCCATATGCTGCCTTCACTGCTCCTTCTTTAGTCTCGTGTCACTTTATATGCCTCCCTTTAGCTTTCCAAGGGCCACACTAGGCTCCAGCTTGCTTTCAAAGCTACTTCAGGCCCCATCTAATCTAAAGGTTTAGCAGCCTCCACATCATCTGTAAAACCGTAGCAATCTTACATAGTTTTCAAGGCCTAGAAGCCTCCCAACGCAAACTCCAAGAACTCTTCAGGGAGAGGAGGGGAGAAGGACTCCCTATCCCAGAAGGAGGCCCCAGCTAGCCACTAAAGAGGCATCAGGCAGGTCTGTGGGGCTCTCCCCCTGAGCCTCTGGTACCTGCGTCCAGATGGTACGCTCTGCACCTGCAGCCAAGAGTCGTCCACCGGTGGGGGCATTGGGGTGCTGATAGTGCTGGTGTTGATGTCCCCAATGATGTTGAGGGCCTCTTTCAGGGCATGGTACATGCGCAGCATTTCGTCACGCCGCTGGGCCTGCTCTGCCGATTCCTCCATCAGCGTGTTTTGGTCACCACAGGAGTACAGGTTTGCCAGCAGCTCCGAATGGATAAAGTCCTTGGTCTGTAAAGGAGCATGAAGAGGGAGTCGTTTTCCACCATTTTCCCCCAGAAACCTCCATTCTATCCCCACCTCCTCCTTTCAAGCTGCCTTTAGTTTTTCTTCATTCTTTCTTCCCCTATTTTTCCCCTTCTCCAAGTCTCCCCACCTCTATCAACCACAACCTGATAAGTACATTGTTTATCATGAGGTGCATGATCGTCTTCGGCATGAGGTCTCTGATGGTTTTGTTGACAATTGCCATGTAGGAATCCACCAGGTTCCTGATCGTTTCCACCTGTCTCTCTAGCTGAGGGTCCATGGAATGCATGAAGTTGTCTGATCCATTCTCCTCTGTTTCACTGGCCTGCAAAGAAAGAAAGAAACAGGTCAGTTCTTCAGTGCAATATAAAATTACTATTTTGTGATACAGCTAAGTGAGGAAGATAAGGAAACATGCAGGAAGTACAGGCTACAAACAAAATATCTAGACTTGCATTTTGAGCTGTGATTGCCAGGGCACAGCTCTGCTTGCATAGACTTCTCCAGGTCATATCCAAGGGACACTAACAGTGAAGCTGCTCTTCAGAGGAAGTTACTACACAAAGGTGTAGTCAAAGGTGAGTGGCAATCAGGATTCCTGACTAATATTTGTAGGCCCTGGCTCTAGTGAATACTCAAAGCTGTATTTTTACTTGTAATGTTTTAGTTTCCTGAAAGGTTCTTCATTTGAGCGGTTTTCCATGCCCAAATTCAGTTTAGATATGATAATCACTCACCATAAATTAAGCCTCAAGGGCTGACACACTGCATCTTTATCCTCATTACACAAATGAGGAAACAGATACAGAGAGATAAAATAACTGCTCCGTCAGACTGCAGGTTGATGGAATCCTCCAGATCACCTAACTACAAATCCTGCATCTTAAAACTGCATACAACTTTTCTTCCATACTAAGCAGAAGAATCTTTTTACTTCTGCCTGAAATGCATCATTTATTTAGCTTTCTGTAATGCAAAACCTGGTGTGTGCTATTTGACAGCAAACAGTCTCCAAAGCTCATCCATTTGGAAACAATTTCAAAGCAGATAAAGCACGAAAGTCTTTCCTGTGTTTCTCAATACTCTATTCAAAAAAAATGGATTTTATAAGAAAATCTCTCATTTAAACTGCTCTGGTCTGAAGGACTTGCAGCAGCATAGGAGACTGCATTATCATCATTTATTTTGGGGAACAAAATAGACAAGAAAGGGCAAATTCTTTTCTCCATTTAAGCTTTTCCTGGGAGGATCTTGCATACTCTCAAAGCAATAGAAGACCTTGCAATCCGAGAAACATAAGGTAAAGGAAGTAGAAGTCAAACAGGATGACTCAAAAAACAAGGATCAAAAAAAAAAAAAAATCCAAAACCAAAAATAAGTTTTCACCGAGATTCAGGAATCATACAAAAAGGGAGAAATAAAAAGAGAAAAAAGGAAAACTCAAATCAAGAACAGAAACAAGTGGCAGCAGTCCAACAGAAGGTACAAAGCGGGAGAAGAAGCAAATCCCTCTCAGGAAATGGTGACAAAAGGAAAAAAAACAAAAAGAACTATCTGGCAAGAGCCCCAGGGGATAACACAGGCAGAGAAGAGGAGACTTACTTTGTCCTTGTCCTGGCAGACCAGTTTGAGCACATGTAAAAAAATTAAAACAAAAAGGGACAAAAATAAAAAAAGAACTTTAGTTGGTCCCAGAGTTTGGAGAAGAACCTCTTTATATCACTCAAGACTACCACACCCCTCAAAAACACACAAGTACCTACATTACCCTGGAACACAAACAAATGAACTGTTTACCTACACTGAAAATCAGAATGGGAACCTTTGCAAAGGAACTTACATTCTTAGCAACAAAGGGGCAAGTTACTTACCTCCAAAGGCTATTTGCTATTCCTCACATAGGGAATTGAGACAGTCATAAAACAGAGATAGCCCTGGTCCTATGTCAAACCACTCCATTTCCTCACCAATAGGTGGCACGTGTCCTTTAGGAGCATGCATTTAGGATGCTCAGTCTGGTCCAAAGCCCATTTGAAGTCATGGCACTGATAAGGCCCAATGTCCCCAACTCCCAATTTACGTTTTTTAATCCTGCATCAGTTTGTCAGGAAATGAATCAAGACAAAAAAAAAAAACCCTTCAAGTTTAACAGGAAAGATGAATGCAAAAGGTCTATTGGAAGCAACAAAAAACAAGCAGATAAGCAAGTATTGCTTTTCTAATGGGGAAACTATTTATAGACGCTTCCTCTCACACAGAGGGACAGGAAAGCTTTAAACGGGAACATACCACACTCCTCTAGAAGACACTCCTAAAGCAGAGCAGAGTGCTGACAGTAAAAGACATGTGGGACAAGGCATGGGGAAGAGAGCAGAAGTCCTGCTAAAGTAGTACATTGAGATATCTAAAAAGCAATAAAAACAACAGAAAAAAATCCTTCCTGATTGGGAGGGGAAAAAGAACAGGAAAACGACTGCTGAAGAAGCTGGGAGGCTCTTAACCTGGTTGTACAGCAACAGTACCGAGAAGGAATGGTGCCTTTGCTCAGCAGACACAAACCACCTAGTAGTGAGGTGGCTAAACACCCGCCTTATGCTGGGACATGACCACCATCCCCAGGAAACCTTTGAGTTTTACTGCCAACAGAACAAGAGCACTAGAAGGGTTCATCAAGGCAGTCTTTGCTACTTTCTCTCCCCTTTGAAGTTGCCAGTTATATTATCCCAAATTTCCTCAAAGGAAGCACCAGTACATACCAAAAGTTTAGATTTGTTCCAGAATATCCCCAGCCCAGGGAACAGACAAAACCTTCACAGGCTTATTTTTAAACTCAAGAGGATGCAGGTCAGTTATCCTTCCCGAGACACATGCTTTGTTCCTTCCCATCCCGTTACTATGACTGTAACTTACCCCAACACGCTCCGGGTAGACTCCTGCACGAAGGAAGGAAGCCTTCCAGCTATCCACCTCCTCCTGGGTCTCACAGGCCAGCTCCAGCTGCCGGTAGTCCTTGTAAACATTCCTGGAAGACAAACATTTTACCCTTCTCCACAGCAAAACAGACATTTGCCCATATTTGACAAAGATGTTAAGTGGCCAGCATATCCTCCTATTATTTTAAGGTAGATACACTTTTAGTCCTTTCCTAGTATATTCATGGTGGCCCTGCAGAGGGGAAAGGAAATGAGTTTTTCATGAGCAAGTCCAACTACCACTGCTCAGTTTCCCCTCAAAACTCCAGCCCTGTCCTGAAAATACTGATTTGATGGGGCCTGAAAGAGATTCCCCTTTTAGTTCTACTCACTGCTGGACTTCTCCAATCAACCCACGTCCTCTGTCTCCTATGGCTTTCCCTATTCACTCACTTAAAAAAAAAAAAAAAAAAAAAAAGTTGGATTACAAATAGATGTTCCAGCCATGGCCAGGCCCAGGTAACCACACCAAATAGCTGAAAACTAGGGTCACACTGCAGAGCATGGTTTGGCAGAGAAAGAAAATGGCACACAGCTGTAAGACCAGAAGGAATGAAGCCAGACTTCTCTTAAAAACGCTTCCTCCTAATGATCACCCTTAAAGGATATGCACATCCTCCTTGGACTCCTTCCCATCCAATTTTATAAAAATCTTATCTCTAGCTTCAACAGGTTGGTGGGTTTGGAGACATTAGCGCACCTCTGTTCAGTGTTGAAGAGAGCAAAGATGTGTTTGCTGGACATGAACCCCTTCTCAACATCTCGCAGTTTCAGGTTATCCACAGGTAGCATATACTTCTTCTCCTTTTCCTGAAAAGGGAATCAGTAACAAGTCACTCACTGCTCCAAAGTCCCCATTCAGTCAGCAACACAGATCCCATATCACTACTGGGGAGGCATTCCCAACCCAGGCCCCCTGCTCCCGTAAGTCAGTAAGAAAAAGGAAACTTAAAAAAAAAAAAAAAGAAAAAGAAAAAGAAAAAAAGTTTGCTTGTCCTGACCACTTTTGGGCCCTGGCCCAACAACCCTGCTCCAATAACTCCTCCAGGCAAAAGCCAGCAGCAGGGCACGGCCCCAATTCTCCCACACTGCAGTCAACATGGAGGTTCTTGCCACTTGGCTCCCTCTTCTTGGCAGGGGGTCGGTCATCACCAAGGCCTTCACAGGCTGCTTGACACCTGGAACACATCTGTCTGGAAAAGGCTCCTCATACCTGCTCTCAAGAGGACTAACACAGCCCTGCTGTGCTGCCTCACCAAGGAGCTGGTCCGAGGGGGCACAGGGGACTAGTTTTCCTGTTACCCTCGACACATCAGTCCACAAAGCTGGACATCTCCATCCCCTCCAAAAAAACCCAAGAACACCTACACATACACCGCCAAACAGAGCGCCCTCAGCCTCACTTACCCCTTGGGGAAGCAGCTAAAGAGCCCCTCTTGCTCCATGAAAGAGTACCAAGAGCAGCACCCTGCAAGCCCTCCATTTCCCACAGCTGTTGGTAGAATGCACGGCACCAGCTCCCTACGCTCCCTCGCAAACGGGCCTCCCACGCCTGCTGTGGCACCCCCCAAGGCTCAGCCAGCGGGGGACATGCCAGCCTGCTCCAACAGCCCATGAGTTGCTCCACGTTATGAACCACTCAAGGGCCCTGGCACCAAGAAGGGCTCTCAGCATGAGTCCTGTTATCTCCTCAAGTCAGTCTGCCACACAGCTCTCACTGCCATACTGTCATCTCTTCAGTCTACATTACTAAAACCTATGTTCTGGGTCCAAAAAGAGCCAGTCACTTGATACAGAAATTGATTTGACACAGAAGTTAAGGACTATATCAACTGAAATTCATCTCTAAGCTGACTGCTGTGCTCCACCCTATCACTATCCTACACTCTAAAGGGGCTCACAGTAACCAATAAAGTATTTTAAGCAAGAGTAAATATGCATCAGGAAATCAAAGAGCAGCTCTGATTGCAATAATGCAGGATACTGTAAGGCTGCCTAAAGGCCTCCTACGTTGAAAATAATCAAATAACTGCCCTCACTAATGAAAGTTTCATGCTCTGAGCAGTCAGAAGCTCAAGCAAAATAGGCACTTTATCACCTAGTGAATGTTAAAAACCAAAATCTAAAATTCTAGAAGTGACTAGTCTCAGACATCTTCAAGCAATCATTTTTCAGCCTTATGGTCTGGTTCCTATCTGATACTTCCAACCAAACACACAGGACATGGCACCCAAAACCCAATCCAACATATTTGGTCCTACGTGCCCTCTTTAACAAAAAGAAAAACACAAACTTGATTTTAATTTTGACATTAACATTCAGAAACTAAGCCAGAAGTAATTTTCTCCCCTTAGTTTCAAATCTGGATCTACTGCAAATTAACAGAAGTGAGTTTGGTCTGAGGTCCCCATTTTAAACATCCAGTTCCCAGCTGGATATTATACCCCAAAATAACAAAAGAGGGAGCCATCACACTGATCTCCAAAAGGCAAAAAGCATCTATCCAAGACTCCAGTGGAAGTACGGCATACTCGTGTGCATGTGACTGTCCCCTTCTGAGCATCTAGTATGTCTGTGAAGCTCTCTTGACTGGAAACAACAAAATGTGATCGCTCACAGGGGAAATGAGAAGGAAAAGGAAAGACGGTCAGTGAGCAAAGGTACTAAAAATCTAACTAGAAAAGAAAGGCAGGGCAGAGCAGCAGATAAGGATAGCAAAGGTGCTGAGCTCAAACACTCAGAAGATGGCAAGTCCAGAGTAACATCCTCTTAAGTCTCAGTTAAATTGACTTCAGTTTGCCAAGGATACTAAGCCCTACACAGCTCAGATATGCCCTGAAGATCAAAGTATACTGGTCCATTACAACATTTACATAACAAGGACATCCTAGAAACCAGTATCTAGAAAAATACAGCAAGGTATCACTTGTGTAGCTACCAACCTTCCCATTCTCTTCCAAAGACACTGGGCTACAAAAGCAAGAGAAGTCTTCAGCTCCAGCTTTCTATTACTTTCAGGCATTACTGTGCAGCTTTAGGCTGAACTAGTGTCTGAGAAGGGCAGCACACCAGCTGCTGAGCCCCTAGGCAAGCTGGCCCCCCCCCTCTTCAGCCTCACTCAGCTCACCTCCCTTCACACCCCTCCGATGGGGTCTCTGGACTAGTCAAAAACAACCAATGTGGAAAGCTATCTGGGAAAAGTTATTCCGTAGTGTTAGAACCACATAATTCCATAGAAATTTAGTAATAAAGTCATTCCAAAAAAGGGGAAAAAAAAAAAAAAGAGTCAAATGATGAGGGCATCCCATGTCCCAGATGTGGAAACACATGCTCTTTGCCAGAGTTTTGTCTTTCACCCTTTCAGAGCTCTTGCATAAATGCTTCCATGTGATTAAGGCAACACTATCTCTGATCTTTCCGTATACCAGAGGCAAGAGCCGCACATCTGTGTGCCAGCATAAAGTTTCAGTTCTCTGGCTCCAAGATAGAGAGAGCAATCAAAGGGAGAATGTTGATGAAAGGCAACAACCCCCCAGTCCATGCATTTTGCAGGGCAATGCACAGTGTAAGGAGCCCCTGCCGCTCTCCATCTCCCCACACCTCCCCCCTTCAAGTCCCCACTTCAGTCTTTCCAGCTTCTCAGTTTTCAGTCCAGCCTGTTTTATATCAACACTCTGACTTCATTTCCTGAATGCAGAGACAGGAAAGTGTGGAACGAGCTGCCAAGGGCTGAGCCTCTCAAAACTTTGGCTGAGCCTTCTGCCCATATGTTAGCAATCTGGCAGTATGTGCTCTGGCTGAACAGCATCCTGGCCAAAAGGGGAAGAGGGCTTCTCTCTCTAGTTTAACAGACTTGGAGGGGGAAGAGAAGGAAGAGGAAGAAGAGCCAGCACACACTGAGATGGGCAAGGGAGTTTGTGCAATACTATATTCAAAGCCCTCAGCTTGATCCCAAGAGGCTTATGTTGCTCATAAGGTATCTCCTCTTGGCCACAAGACAAAAAACAAGCAGAAAAAACCCACAGACAGAATTATTGCTCAGCAGAACATAGGTTCTGTGAAATGAGTGCATTGGCTGTGAATTAATCTGTACAGCCATCAGGCCGAGGAGAGGTAGAGAAGTGGTAGAAGCACTCAGACTGGCAGGACGAAACAAAACATGACTGCTCAAATACCGGCTAGGGAATATTGTGGACACAGGGTTAACTACCCCTAATCCAGGCTACTGTTCCTAATAGGAGTCACACCACTTGCATGAAGAACTACAGAAAGAGATGACTGCAAGCTACTTGCACAGGCAGGATAAGTGCCTGAGGACTACCCCTCACCCCCACCAGTGTAGACACAGCTGTAGGGCTCTGTTCTTCACACCGACCACCACAAAGAGACACTGCCAGGAAAGATCAGGATCCAGTTACAGAGTGTGAAGCATAACAGTGGGGGAAGTGAAAGGGATGCTTCGGTTGCAGCTTGATGACACTACACATACTTTTATTGTGGCCAAGTTCAAGAGATTGGCTTTGGCCAGAGGCAGCAATGGTTTGCACTATCATCTGAATATTCATTGCCTTCCTCTAGGAATTAGCCCCCAAGAAATCCAGAAAACTCAGCAAGCCAGCCTGAGCCAAAGCAGTTCCTTCATTCAACTGGACTTTCTCACCAGCAAGTTAAATTTTCCTGCTCTCTTGGATACATGTGAAGTGAAGCTGACAGATGCATGTGTAGGCTCCCCTAAGGTTGGAAATTGGCACTTGCAGTAAAGAAAGTAATTGGCAGAATTATTAGGTCTCAGTTTGAGTTTGGAGCACAGATAAACTAATTAAAGGTTTCCCTGTAGCTGTTATGACAAACACCACTTTTTGCACAGAGACAAGGGCCTGTGGCATGGGAGAAGGAGCATTACCATTGTTTTAATGGTGGCCCTGTGACATTAAAAGCAATTCATCAGGCTTAAACCTCTTAGTCTGCTTTCCTTCTTCTAAGTGTAAAGTGCTGTGGGTAAATAAATCTGCCCCAGAGATGGCTGGAACTTCAGTCAACTCATTTGTGTTCAACTCAAGCATGGCATTTTGGAGTCTCCTGAATAAGAGCCTACCCGAGTGGAAAAATATTAGTACTGCAATTGAGAATATACACACTGAAGTATAAAGTTGGTTAAGCATTTTAACCAGAACCCCCTCCCCCCCCCCGCAGCAAGATCCTGCCAACCACTCATCTGTTTCTTGCCTTTGCAAAGAAAATGCACGTTAGAAGAGCTATAGTCCCGAGCTGTGATTTTTCCAGGAAGCCTCAGTCACTTGTAATATGCATGTCTCAAGAACATCTTCCCAAAACACAGTCCACCTGCCTCACTTTTTTCCCCTCAGAGCAGTTTACTGAGCACTGTGTGGTCACTGCTCCAAGCTGCAAAGCAGCCATCATGGCTTGTTTACATAGGAAAGCTGCATTGGTTTAACATCACACCCTAAGATTTTAAGCTGATTTAGTTCAAAAGCTCTGGAGACACTAGACCTGGACTCATGGGATTAAACACAACCATCGCTGTTGGCTCAGTG
Organism: Dromaius novaehollandiae; assembly: GCF_036370855.1. Classification (NCBI taxonomy): domain Eukaryota; kingdom Metazoa; phylum Chordata; class Aves; order Casuariiformes; family Dromaiidae; genus Dromaius; species Dromaius novaehollandiae. The sequence continues at coordinate 7,631,122 of NC_088117.1, forward strand.
AGCACTGCAATAGCAATCAACTGCATGCATGTGCCTCACCTGCTCAAAACTGCAAGGACAGACATCAGTTGAAATAATATGCAGATTTAAACATGTAGCCAGTGAATGGATGGCCAAGGCTAGCTGCCTTCACCTCTCCGAGGCCATTGGAGGGTGCATCAGAAAGCAGAGGCAGAAACTGGGTGGCTTAAGAACTAAAGAGGCTGCTGTGCCCAGACCTCCACTGCTGTGACCTCTGCAAGGTCAGCATTGCAAAGGATGGGCACGCGCTCCTTCCCATGCCTGCCCCCACGCCAGGGCAGAGATGAACCAACTCCAGGGATTTGACTTGCTTTGATGAGGCAAAGCGTGACACACGTGCAGAGTGTTGCACACCCCTGGGAAAAGGAGAGGCTCAGTTATTCTTCCACAGTGCACAGTTAGGGCCAAAGTGGGAGTTCTGGGTATTCATATTTTTGGCCATAAATTTTAACTGTCCACCAGTATACACACAAGAAAAAGGGATCCTGGAAGAGAGACGTGCGGCGTACATAAAGCCCTCTTTATCCCTGCAGCACCAGGGAGAGAGGGAGCAAACCACACAGGCTAGGGAACATCTGGAATCGCTACATGGGAGCCAAGCGCCACAGAAGGAGACGGCATTCCTCAAGTTTCCAGGCGAGGTAGGGAACCTTCCTTTCCCCCGCGCAACCTTATCCGTCAGACGGCTCACTTCCTGCCAACCTCCGGCCTTCCCAGCAGCCAGCAAGCTCCTCCCTCGAGTCTAGTTAGCTTTCCACTGCCACGTCAATTGAGGCAGAAGGACAGAAGGGAAGCAAGAAGGGAGGGAGCAAAAACCAGAAGAGGGAGGGAAGGCTCAGCGAGTGCCAGACGTGGTGGGGGGAGAAAAGGAGGGGATGCGGATTGCTCCTGCAGTAGCCGGAGGCTAGCTGCAAAGGCAACGGGCCAAGGCGGGTCAAAGGACTCTTGTTGAGGGCTTGGAAGCAAAGGCCAGTCTTGCTTGCGCTTTGCACCGGACCCCAAGCAAGGGCTGTTCTGCAGGACAGAGCTGGGCCGAAGGAGATGAAGGCGCATGGGGCCTGGGAATCCTCCCACCCAGCACCACCAACTGCTGCGCCAGATGCAAGGGGGAGAAAAAGGGTTGAATGAAGCAACGAATTCTGCACACCTGGGTGACAGCCAAAGCTTCAGCATTTCCTCCCTGAACAGCAGTAATTGATTGTTATTTTTCCTCCTCCCTCTCTCTCCACAAAGGTGCAGCATGCCCCAGGTGGAAACCAGGTACCAGCCTCCCGACACCAGCGCTGGAAGAGGAAAGAGCTTGGAAGCTTGGTCGAAATTGGAAACATGCAGGGAGCAACATCTTTTCTTCCCGGCTGCTAAAGGAGGATGTTTCTTCAATCAGGACCTGGACTTTCTCTCTCCCCATCTCTGTCCCCAAAACCCCGTCCCAAAGGCAGGGAGGGGAAAGGACTAATAAGCTGCTGATAGCCGGAGAGCAGATCACAGAGGCTCCACTCCGTCTGCCCAGTGTTCAGACTACCTGTTCAGGACTACGAGATTGTACAGTAGTCTGCACATTGGTTAGGCTGTGCTGGGATACACCACACACTGCCAGTGCTGCACGGGGACGGAAGCACCTGCACGGCAGAGGGACACGCTTGGAGAGGGTGGGCTGCGGGCAGCTGCATGCAAACTTCGCCTGTCCCTAAACCTGCAAGGATATAACCCTTTGGAGCCATGCTTGATGAACATTTTAACCTGCCTCTTCACCAGCCTACTCATACCCCTTCTGTCGTTCCTTCTCCCTCTCCTCTACCCCCTTCTTAGCAGTCATTTCTTTTGGTTTCACACACTTGTCCCAGGGATAGATGTGCTCATGACTGCTTGTTTCATATGCTGAATTTTGCCGTAAAATGCACAGATAGAGACAAGGGCCTGAATGAGTTATGTGTGTCTTGCTACCTGGGAAGGGAGGATCAAGCAGACAAAAGTGACTGAAGAAAGGGGATTTCACATCATGAAGAATGCTGACCATTAATAAAGAAAAACCCACAAAGGACTGAAAGTTGGAGGTTTGGATGCTCTGGAAGTTGTGTTTGCTTTGATGTTTGTCTGCAAAAGAAAGATGAAAAAGTGAGTGAAAGAACAAATAAGGACTGAGTAAGACAAAAGAGTAAGATATTATTTATGATAAAACATGTATGTGTGCAAGAGAATGACTGACTGAATGAAAAAACACAGAGGACAAAGAAAGAACATGTTTCAGAGAGCCCCTGAGACCAGTGTGAGAGTGGCACAGGATGAACCTCAGAGCAAACATTCTTCTGTGGTCTTAAAACAAACTGGGTACAAAAACTGAGCTGCAACTGGGCCAGTCACAGCCACCACCCTGTTACAGCAACTTTCTGATGACTTGTGGGGCTTTAAGCATTAGAGCAAAGAAAGGATTTCTGCTGGCTGAGTTGGGCCTCAAGGACATTATTGATTTATTTATAACTAGAATTAGGTAGAAGCCACTGACAGCAGAGTGACAGTCTGTCACTGACTTCACTGACTGTGAATAAGGTCACATTTCCCCCTAGACAGGAGAAAGTACCTTTCTACCTCAAGCAAGAGAAGGCAGGCACGAGGACAGCAAAAGAGCCCAAGCACTGATCCAGCAGGAATCAGTACTGCGCATAAAGAGCATGAAATATTCCCCCATCACACACACCTGGAAGTGCCTAAAACTGCACCTACTGCTCCTGTACACACACACACACACACACACACAAACTCAAATGCACTGACACTGCACACATCACACTGCCATACTCTCACACAAGCAAATAAGGTCAGATTCCTCTCATGCAGTCACCTGTTATTACAAGCCCCAGACTTCTAGCACATGATTTACCTGAGTAAGGACAGAAGGTCCCATCTGTATTGTACATTCACACAAATTCCCAAAGGAAGCAGCAGATAAATCCACCCGTCTGTGCAAACACTCCCGCACACAGCGGCACACACGGGCACTCCAGCAGAAACGGTCACTCTTGCAGAATGGAGAGCCCAGCAGTCCCCTCCAGCAGGCATTAAGCTTTGTTAGTGGGAACCACCAAGCACAGTGCTCATTACAGCTCATCTACGAGGTCTCCATCACCAGCAACTAGCCCGGCTCACTGCCCCTCTTTCCCTGCTGGAGGGAAAGCGAGCCCTGCGGAGGAGAGGGCACCAGGGCTTTCCTAAGGGATTCGGGCAGAAGGACTAGTCTAACTCGGTTCTTGCATCGTGTCCGCAACGGTGCTCGCTGAGCTGGCGTGCTGGAGCGCTGCGCTGCCGCTCCGGCCCTGGGGACCCGGTGGCCTCCCCGAGCGAGGGGATCGAGGGGATCGTCCTCTGTATCAGCAGAAGGCACCAGCGCAGGCTCCTCCCCGCCTCCCCCGCCGGCGCAGCCCCACCGCGGGCAGGCGCCTCCGAAGGGTCTCCAGGTCTTGGGCGGCCAGCGCTACGTGGGGCCGCTCTCCATGGGGCCAGTGTTTGACTCATTGAAAGGAGACAGGAAGAAAAACAGAGAACCCAAATGCACACACACATGGAGAGAGAGAAAAAAGCAGCTCTTGGCAGGCAGGCAGAGTGGGGAGCCAACTTTCCGCCCCCGCTGGCCCACTCCCTCCCTTCTCCTCCCATCGCCCAGCACACTCCTTCGGGCCCCTCCGGAGCACCAGCAGCTGTGTCCTCGCTAGCACGCGACGCCGGGCCCTTTAAGACATTTTAACTTTCAGTTCGTTTCTTCAGAGGGGAGGAAAAACAAGCGAGCATTGCGGAAAGGCTGGTATTTCACTAATGGGGTCCAGATGTCTCCAACGCTCAGACTGAGGCTTCGGCTCACAAAACAGGGCAGGGAGGGCCGGCGCTTCCTCACTGCCCCCTCAGCGTGCCGGGGGGGCTAAGCCAGCCCTCACCCTGGTCCCAGGGCGCACCGGTCCCCCCATCGCTGCCGCCGCGGGCGCTTCCCTCCGCGGAGGACACGCTCACCCCTCTCATTTCCTCTGGACAGTTGCCAGAGCTCCGGGGAACTGGGGCGAGAGAGCCCACAGGAGCCGAGCCGGGAAGGAGGGGGCGGCTTTGTCCGCCCAGAGTTTAAGCAAAGAAAGATCATAGTATACACAGCCTTTAAAAACCACACACAAGAGGATGGCAGGAGCCTCCGAGGATGCCAGGCCTCCTTCTGAACTGGTGGGGAAGCAGAGCCGGGACAGACTGACGGGGGAGCCTTGCTCGACAGAGGGCCGTGCGCTGCGGCGGGCTCGAGCTGGAGCCAGCTCCCTGCGAGGCCGAGGTTTAGCACGGGGATCCCCATGCTTGCGGCTCGCCAAGCTGCCCCTCAAATGCACCAGCTTTTAGCCCCACTCAGCGACAGAGTCTGGGGGGAAGCTGCTTCCTTTGCTCCCCGCAGTGGCCACAGATCAAGAAGCTGAACTTCAGGTGGGGGAAGGGGGGAAATAAGAAATAAAAACATGCTCCCCTTTCCCCTCTGCTCCCACCCAGCTCAAAACAAAGGCTCCTTTCTCCAGGGCTGCTCAAGCCTCGGCAGCACTGGGTCTCCTGTGTTTGTTTAAGGGATGCTGGCTGGCAGGGTACTGCTTTAATTAGGCAGCTCTACCTCTCGCTATGCAGAGGGGAAGTGGTGTAGACCTCCAGCTGCTCCTCACCCCCAAAGCTGCCCTCCCTCAGGAGGGACGGGACATCCAACCCTCACCCCATCAACTGGAATCTATCAACAGCTTACGCATCCCCGCTGCAGCCCTCCCACTCCCCCGGGGGAGAACAGGCAGTGCTGATCAGCTCTGCAACACAGACACAGCAGCTGGCTTTGATTTAAACTACTCAATGTTTATAACCACCCGACCTGCATATGTAACCTGGAGGAAAGCAAAGCATCTCTGAGCAGCTCTGAGTGTAGAGGTCTTACAGCAGAGACACTGATGTAGCAAAAGCTGTTGCAGTGCCTGGTTCTTTAATTATGAGATTGCTGCCTGCTCAGCCACAGCAGCACTATAGCAGTCTCCATGCAGAAAATGATATTTGGAGGCTGACTCATCACCGTCTTTGTCATCATTTCCACCTGCTGGAAGTGGACAGACCCACTGAAATCAGCAATCTGGCTGCAGCTCTCAGGCACACCACTCAGACAAAAAACAAAAACAGAAATTAAAAAAAAAACCCACACACAATAAGGGACAAGGCAGTTTCTTTATCTGGGATCAGAAGTGCCAATCAGCTCAATGCACCGACCGTGGTGTACTACGCACTTTCTCGCACTCTCCAGCATACTGAGCAGGGCTCAGCTTTTCAGTTATGTCCTTACCGAAACCATCCTGCTATGCTTTTCTCTACTCAGAAAGTAAACCCGCAGGACAACTGTCTACCTTTGTCTTGAACAAGAAGCAACACACCGTTAACAGCTGACAATGATTATTTCAGCTGGGACAGTTCTGGCAGCTTGTATCTCGTTTCCTACTGAAGCAGAAAGACACCACAGCACAGTGCCAGGATTCCTGATATTCGCTATTTCTAAGCAACTCCGCAGAGCAGGTCCATGTTATTATCAGTGATTTTCGACACATCGCTGTACTTTTAATTAGTAATACTCTGACCACTCACAACTCAAAGAATTTTACAAATATGAGCAAACTGGCCTGTTCAATACACAAACATTAAAAAGAGATATTCTTGCTTTGTAGCTGTGGCAACTGAATCCTGGAGAGGTTAAATAACTTACCCAGAGTCAGAAGGAACTAGCATCTGAGCTGCAGCTTTAGCTCCACAGCTCCTGCTGCTGTGCTCAGAAAGGAGATGGTTTTTTTCCTTGTGACAGAGATGCATCCAAAAACTCTGCCACAATCCTTCAAAGAATTCAGCATGGCTACTCCAGAAATACCAAAAAGCTCAAATCTCAGAGCTAACCCATCACTCCCTTGGACACAGCTGCCAGAGCAAGCCAGAAGGAGGTCAAATTCATTCCAAGTGCCTGTCAACTTTCTGCTGAGCTAGGGCTTCAAGCACAGATGTTACCAAATGAGTTTCCCCTTGTGTGTCAAGAAAGCCACTTTTAGATCAACACAGAACTGCTCAGCAGTGGCAAAACCACAGGGAACCAGGCCCAAGGATCATTTCAGCTTCTGTCACAAGCTGCATAGGAGACACTCAGTACTCAGATATACTTGTAACACCCAGAGAACTGAAGGCCTAATCCTCATCAGATGCTCAGTTCCCCCAAGACTCAAGTCACAGAGCTGAGCTACTCACCTCATCATCCTTATACCAGGAGAGGTTCTCTGCTGTCAGGACAAACCAATACTCCTTGGAGCCACCCTTCATGATCCCAATGTTGTTGATGGTGAGCCAGCCCTTTCGGATCACCTAAGGGGACAGAAGCAGCAAGCATTAACAAGAATCTTAAAAGCCTGGCCTTAGGTGACAGGGGAAAGAGCAGGGTATCCCTACACACAGAACAGCATAGAAAGACAAGGAACACCATGCTCTCTGCTGCTGCCAAAAGAGCCCCCCAACTCAACTGGCCTAGGGCTCAAAAGGGCCAGGAACAGTATAAAAAGGAGGCAGGAAGGAACCTGGCTGTAGTGCACATTATACCCTCTGCCAAGGGGAGAGAGATGCAGAAAGAACTGCATCAGAGAGCACCTCAGGCACTGGCACAACCTACAAGCACCAGATCACCGCAACACACTGAGAAGGCCATGCCTAGAGAAAACCAAACCAGCAGCAAACCTTTTGGCATGCTGCACACAGGGAGTGCTTCACCCAGCTCAGGGGTGGGGGTGTGTGGGGACCAGTTCAAGAGGAAGATACAGGTGAGCAGATCAGAAAGGGTTTAGTTTAGTAACAAGGAGACATTAAGTATGAAGGAACAAAATGGTGCATCTGGAATCAGTACCTTGGACTTCAGCGTACCCAGGTATTTGAATAGTCACACTAGTTTAGGGCAGTACAAGTTCCTACACTTTTGGTTTGCAGAGAAGCCAGGCTATTACTCTCTAGGGTACCCCAACTCACCATGTGCTGTTTTATAGACTCACATGTCCAGTAATCAAATACAAGTATGCATCAGCTTAGATGCATCAGCCTTTTTATGCTTATTACCGCACTGTTAACACCCAGATACATACGCATGTACGTGTGGGTACCCTGTCATATGGGTATGCTTGTTAAAAACAAGCTAGCGTTGAAAAACCATGCACTGCACTGCATATTAGCAAGCTGCACTGGGTGAGTAGCTTACCATGGAGGCACACAATCCTTCTGACTGCCAATTTATCCTACAAAGGTAACTGTAGGAACACTGGATCTTCACCCTCATACCCACTGTTAAATTCAAGCTAGACCTATTCTCTTTGTGGACAGGAGGGGGCAGTGAAACAGAACCCCAGATCCCTAGATTACTGCTTTTCCTCTCCACCCACTCACACCATCTACCAGCAGCTCTGAAATTTTCTTTAACATCCTACCTTTGCACCTCATTTCTGCTTCACCTGTGCCTGTTCCCAGCTCTTTTCCTCTCCCTGTTCAGCAGCAGAGGGAATAGTCTGTCTATGCACTGTTCTTGCCTTCCCAGATGCAACATTAATGTTCATGAGCACACCCTGCCGAGTGGCCTTCTACTCACCAGGATCTCATCCTGCAAAGGGGAACCATAGCAACAGCGGCAGAGCAGAGAGCAGGAGAGGAGCAAAGAGAGGAGAGATTGTTACTAGGAAAGCTGGAGCAGGAGAAGAGGCTCAAAAATAAAAATAAATTGGAACCTGTACCAAATGTTTTACCCGGGGTGCTTAAAATAAATAAATAAATAAATAAATCCCAAAATAAAGTCTGCCAAAGGGAAAAGCCCAAGCGCTTTACAGGTAGATCCAGAGCTCGTCCTTTGGGTTATTTTACACCACTTGGCTCTTCAAAAGGTATACTGCAGAGCATGGGGCTCCTGACAGCTGCTCCAAGATCCCATGAAGCAGATAGTTGGCCAGCCAAGCTTGCTAACCTATCTGCCTGTCAACAGCACTGAAACCATGCACCCATCTGCGTGCAGGGAAAGGTGGTCAAACATGTTCTAAGACTATGCATGTTAGAAGTGAAGGTCTTTAAAAAGAGGAATAAAGGAAAGCATGCTTTCTTTACCAAGCTGCTTGTAAGGCCTTGTTTCTACAGGATCTTCTACCCTAGATAACCTTGCCATTTCCCCCAAAAATCTGGGAGAGGAAGGTGTCATTAGCCCCTTAAGTTTTTAATTGCATATGCACTCCTTACAGTTCCTACAGGAAGAAGGAACTCCTCCTCTCCATTGCTGTCTTCTCCCAAGTGCATGTTGTTACATACCCAGTGCAGCCTTGGCTACAGAGCACTCTGCCTCCATCTGCAGGGGTTTAAGCCCTTCCAGGGAAGCTTTCCAGAAGAAAGCCCATGACCTCTTGAAAGCCCCTTCCAGAAAGTGGATACCATCAACAGAAAAGACAAGTCTGTATTACAGCATTCAGCCCTGGCAATGGTGGTGGGGGGGGGGGGACTGCAGAAGGGAGCTTAACCCATTTGTAAGCGGCTTATGAATTTGAGTCTGCGACTATGATATCCCAAGTGATCTCTACCCCTCACCTCAGCAGAAGGGTTGGCACAGCTGGAGAAGGGGAGAGAGGACCCAGGGATGTAAGCAACATTATCATGTATGCCTACCATCAGCCAGACAACAGCAGTGAGCTTACATGAGATGATGTACACTCTTCTGACCATGCAAGTGGAGCAGCCCTGCAAGACTAGATCTTAATGATCAAGGGTCCATTTCCCTCTACAACATTTCCCCTTTATTGCTCCTACATGCTCAGCTCTTCCTGACCACAGTGAGCCCAAAATGCTCCTCCAGGTATAAATAGAGGTTGAGTAAAAAATTAGAGCACTGCTGCATCCAGCTCAGCACTTGTCCACCTGGTAGCTTCCAGGTAGCAAATACATCCTTCCTCTTTGCAGCAGTGAATGAGACAAAACTTGGCCTACCTGGTTGCCAGCTGCCTTCTTCTTGCTCATCTGGCTGCTCCTCTGCTGAGCACTGAAAACAACAGCAGAGACATTCAAAACCCCTCAGGCTCTCCTTGATCACCTGAATCCTGCTCCCACCAGAGAGCTGCTACAGTGAGCTCATGCCCCTCACCACTGGCTTCCAAGCCTTGATAACCCCATCTATCTACATCTGCTCTCTCAGCCTGGCCTGATCTTCTCACTCCCACCTGAACCACATTTGGGCCACTAACCCTCCACAGCTTCTGCCTTTTTCCCCCCAACACAACCCTACACTTTTTAAGCATCCCTCTCTGTTTCCCACCAGCAAATGCTCTAAGCAGCTTTGCAATATGGAGCCACTGAAGAGAGGAGCAATACCGAGACTGAGCCGTACGTTGGGACCACAGTATCTGCACCAGGGCCTCTGCGACCCATTCACTGGAGCAGCTATAGGACAGGGCCACAGGGAACACACAGAGAAGAGGAGGCAGTAGGATATTGGTGATATTGCTTACTTGGCAAAGCCAATGAAGTCCTCATGGTTTGTGTTCATGTAAGCCAGCTCGATGTCTATTAGAAGCATGACCTGCCAAACAGAGGCACAGACAGAGCAGGTAAAACACCAGTGACTGGCACCGCAAATAGTCCGGGGCAGACAGAGCCCTGTACATTGTTTATCTGATCAGCTGGAGGCCCCAGGCTCAGAGCTCAGCTCCAAATCCAAACTCAGAGAGGCCTCTCTCTAGCCCAGAATGTCCCCTCAAAGGCTGCCCCCCTCCCCATCTACCCACCCCTCTCACAGATGCTGAGCCCCTACCTGATCCTTGGTCCTGCCCTCTCTCTCGCGGATGTGGGTAGTAACAATCCTCTCCATCTCCTCGCGCAGGTGAGGGTACTGGCTGAGCTGCAGGAGAGAGAGCACACGTGCACATGGGAAAGGGAGGCATAAAGGGGGGAACAGCCCCCTGCATCTAAGCATGCACACATACACCCTGCATTCAGACATTTTAAAAGGAAAGTTCTAGAAAGCTGGACTTGCAGACAGATTTTCCAAGTTCCCTGGGGTCTGCTGGGGCAAGGCTTTCATTCCCTTTTGCTCTGAGCTTCAGAGGAAAGCCCTTTTCACTCTTAGAGCAACGGCTCTGTCTCATGGAAGACCTGCTCCAAACCCACCACACTCTTCCTAGTACAAGGCTTGTCTCAAAGCCCACATGTGAACACACTGGTTGTTTGTTGGGTTTTTCCCACTAAACTGAGCCATTTCTCTACAAGTTCAGCATCTCACTGGCAAAGTAGGTAAGTGACCCTGCTGCTACAGCCTGACAAATCCTATAGGAAGTCTCCCTGGGAAGAGAAGTGGATTTCACCCCTCATTTGCTGAGACACTGCAGTAAAGCACCCAGCCCCCCTTGTTAACACCTGCAAGCAGACACAGAGGCTCTGACCAACTCGAGGGGGCTGATCTCCAAGGATCACTGTCCTCTGGGCATCCAGACACTGCTTCTACCTGCTCTCCGCCTGCATTGGGGCAGGGTCACACAGGTGGGGCTTACGTTCATACCACACCTATACCACACTTTTTCCCACATTATGGAGTGAAGGGGGTGTAGGGAAGATTCATTCCTGAGCACACTGAGGAGGAAGTGGAAGGACATTATTGCCTGAGGTTCAAGAGAAAACATCCATAAAGATCGTACAAGAGAAACCTCTTCCAAAATGAGGACCCTTAAAGCCCTCTGGCATTCACACAACACCTGCCTCAGAGCAGAGTAATAGTATAACAGGAACACTTGATCTGGCTAAGATCTAAAGAACTTTGGCCATTGCCTTCAGTTGGAGCAGGCTTTACTGCCAGATCTCAACTAGCAGTAGGAGGTTACTTCAGCATTCAGGTCAATGACTAGAGAGAGACAAAAAAAAAAAGTCATTTAATGCAAGTCCCATGGCTTCTGAGTCAGGAATATTTCTCCTGTTTAAACACATTCAGCTCTTTGCCATGACTGGTGCAGCACCTTCTGAAGACCTTAGCAATAGTAATAGTTAAGGCCCTTCACCTGTGAAACTGCTTACCAAGCTGCAACATAAAGTAAAGCCCTCACTACTCTTTACAATAGCACATGACACCATCTTACTAAAGCCTAGTAGAGACTGCAATTTGCCTAGGTTCATAAGCCTCCAGCAATTCCAGTGGCAGCACCTGAAAGCTTTCACAGGTCACACCTAGACTCAGAAATAAAATCAATCCTCCAGCCCCAGGATCCCATCTTCTTTTCCTGCCTCTTTTCCTATCCTCTGTGAAATCATTTCCTCCGTTGTTTCTAACCACCTTCAGTTTGACTAGTGTCAAACACCATTTCCTAGCATCATTCCATTATACTCCCTCATAGGGTATATTTAAAAATCTCATTTGCCTCTGATCTGTAATGCACCAGTTTTGTTTCTCCAATTTACATGAGAGCTTCTTTAACGCATCTTGCCTTTTGTTCCATATACATAAGCAACTGCAACATGCTAGAAGAAGCTGGCTCAAGGTGTGCAGCATCACCACTGGAAGCCGGATCTTACACTAACTTGGGCAACAACTTTCCTAACTTCTGACTACAAACACTCTCAGACCCTCTTAACACTCTTAAAAATCAGAGGAGTTGCAATAACCTGAAACTGAAGTTGAGAACTAACTTTTATATTGCATATTTTCAAACGTGATGTCTGTCTGAATGCCAGTGACCCTAGAGAGACAGGGAAAAATAAGTTGAAATTAGCACTCCCCACGACCACCTTGTCTTGAAAGGGCAAACGGGGTGTTCTCTATGATCTTTATGGTTCAGGCAGCTGGTTGCTTCAGAGACACACAGGCAAAGCTTCCTGTTTCCTTTGGGGGGTTGGCAAAGGATAGATGGGCAAGTTATGTCAAACAGACAAAAACAGGAAGTCGGAAAACCTCTAAGCAAGTCTCAGCTTCTTTGCTTCAAGTAAAATAAACAAACAATAAAATAAAAAAATTTATATACCGCCCCTACTCCCCCACCCCAAACAACCCAAAGGCAAACAAAGGGTGCAAAATGAGCTGCAGTTTATTCAGAACTCAGGTCATCCAGCAAGTTATGCGCAAAATAAATTGACAGCATCCATCCCCGTGCAGGAGCTTCCAACCCCAAGCATGCACAGAAGCAAGGGTGGGCAAGGGAAAAGGACACAGACACCAGCCACAAGATGTCACACCCGCCAGGCAGCATGCAAGAGGGCACAGAGGGGCAGGGAGTTAACACCAGCAGTACAAACAGCACCCAGAAATGCCATGACTCTGAAAGACAGGAGAGCAGGTGACCCTTCAAGAGGCTAAGTCTGCCAGCTGGGATCATTTACCAGCTCAAGTGGGTTTTCAGTCCTGTTTCAGCTGCATTTTCCTGTTCAATCAATACAAGCTCCTGGCCCTCTTTGAAAAACAATTCATCCCAATGCTCCTTAGATCCCCCTTTTGCAAATTCCAGGAGTCCCTGCAAGCACACTGAAGATCTCTGCCTCTAGTGGAGAGGATGCTGAGTTGTGAGACCCTTCTACACTACTGAGATGCTGCACAGTGCAGTCTGGCACAGAAGGTTACTGCTTTTGGAAAAGCACTAGCTAGAACGCTATCCTCCCGAATGCAAGTGTCTGCATGATTACGCCATCTATTTCAAAATTACTCCCATTTAACCAACTGCAAGAAGCTCAGCATCAGGCCAGACAAAACAGCTGTTAATGGCTTTCTTCTCTTTATCCCTCAACTTTGTCTAAAAGTCAAGAGACAGTCAACTGCAAATCTCAGAGGGAAGCTGTTCTTCTGTAGCACTCAAGAACAGATGGATTTGACTCCTCTATGTTCTTTATTCACAACCCCTTATTATTCCATCCATGCAGCTTCACCAACTGCATGTACAAAGATCCCTTCACCAACTGGGGTGAAATGAAATAATTGTGACAGCATACGACAAGAACAACACACAATACTTTAGGACAGCAACAAAGGCCATTAGGCTAATTCAAGAGTTGCTAACCCAAGCTGTCTTCCTTCAAGAAGCCTTACAGGATCTTCAGCAAGCTCAAAGGTCTGTCACCCAAAAGACAACATCAGTCCACAACGCAACAGGGAGACTCTAACTGCCTTACCATTAATATCAGTTCCTAAGCAGCCTTTTCCAGATGCCTCCCCGAACAGCACATGCTCTTGTCCAGGTCAGGCATTTGAGGGTGGGACATGCAGGGTAACAAGTACTGCATAGCAGCAAGTGCCCCTATGCAGCTGGTCCCCTTTGCTTTGTGCCATTAGAACATATCTCACAGACTGGCTGTTAAGTAGCCTATGGCACTTTCAGATATCTCCTGAACTTCTACCCTCTTTCAAAGGGAAAAACAGGCAAGATTAACCTTCTCTCAACACATGCAGACTTTTGACTTCGAGCATTGTTGGAGTCTCCCTTTTATTTTCTAATATTACTGATCGGCTTTATATACCATTTATATGGTATTTCTCATCTGCATTTAGCATCTGCCTCCCTGGCCCCTCAGGCTTTTATTACAGCCATTGGTCTAAAAACATCACTGCTACCATCAGCTTTCTTGCAGGACATCTTGCTTGCATCACCCTGAAATATCCCCACCAGCTCCTCTACCATGTCATGCATTAAAAATCCATGGAGAGTGAGTGAGTGTCCAGCATCTCTAATAAAGTGGTCCAATAAAGCAACCAAAATTCAACACCCTTGGGGTTTTCATGATCCTTCTCCCCTCCCACTTCTTCCCCACCCACAGCAGACATCTCTAGCCAGATGCAGAAAAACAGTGTAAACAAAAGTCAAAGCCACTGACATCAAAAAAACAAACACAGGAGAAAGTCTGGAGAGGAGTTATTCCACATTGCCACAGTGATCTGGCAACAGCAGGACACAGCAAGAAATAGACTGCGCAGAGCTCAGGGCTTGTCAGAGATGTCTCCGTAACAGGGGCAGGAGATGAGCTCTGCATTGTAAGTACAACTAGACCTCATTAGTTCAGCTCTTGCCTTCACTCTGAACTCAAATCAGTTCCAATCTTCCCTTCCTTCCCAATTTAGGATTATGTCAGCAAGCCTGGATCCAACCCTGCAGAAGGGGATTGCAATTTGAGTCTTAAAATACATAGCAGAACAGCCCTTTCCATCTCCGCTCCCAGAAGAACCCACTACTGTTTTGCCATAGACAGGTTTCTGGCCCCTCACTGGTAAATTTAACACAAAATAATTGCCACATGTCCTTTATTTTCAGGAGGCATGTGGTGCCCTCTCCTGGAGAAAACTAGCCTGGGAAACAAACCCACTCTTGCCCCAACCTCTGAGCAGGATTCATTTAACACCCTCCATTTCACTCGGAGGCAGTTTTTCCCCTACCTACAGCTGCCTTCTGCTAGCCTAAGGCTTCACCTCTGTTGGTTTACAGCATACAAGCAAGAGCATCCAAACTATCTTGCAGCAAGCACAGTCCATGGAGCGAGAGATCAGCAGGAGAATGACGCAGAGGGCGCAAGGGACAGCGGTCTTGCTGACACCAACTACCTTTGGCAGAGCATTTTGCACCTCAAACTTCCAACTGATTGCTGCTTTGTACATGATACTGTTTAACACAGCTCTGCAGACATAGCAGAAGCCTGCAGATCACTCACGCCATGGGGGATGTAATGTCTGTTTCTGGCTTTTTACCACCTCCTAGGTTATCTGGATTTCTAAGGGGGCCACTGCAAAAACAAATGAAAGATTCCAGATGTGCAGGCAGTGGCACAGCAAACAGGGCTTGTGACGGGGTTTAATCCACACTGAGCTGAATGCCACTGAGCTAGGCAGAGGAAGAGGACAGGATACAAAGCAATCCACTGGATCCAGCTCACTTCTTGGCTAAAGAGCCCATCAGCTAATACCCACTTTTCTTGGCCTGCTTTTAATTGTAACTGCTCCAGTGCCTACAGATTGCTGCTCTCCTTTAGATGCACCTTTATAGCTATTTGCTCTAACTAGTTTGTTGGAGTTCCTGCGGTGCACGTGAGAAAATAGCGTGAGTGTGTGTGGGTAGGAGGGGGCGTTGTCCTTTCTTTGCATTTTTGGTTTCTTTACCTTTTCGCTACACTTTCTGATGGTGGATGTGAGCTCACTCACTACCATATCCACACACTTCAGACTCGGCTCCTTCAACTTCTGCACCTGCTTTTTCACTATGGCTTCAAAAGCGAGGTCAGGCGTGAAGAGACCCGTTCTGCATGGCAAGGGCAGGGTGGGAGGAAGCAACGAGGAAGAAAAGAGCGAAGCAGAGAAAGAGCAGGAAAGAGGAGGAAAGAGGAAGAAGGAAAAGGGAAAAGAGAGAAAACACAAGGCAAAATGAGAAGTGAGATTTTGGTTCACTCCATCAGTTCATCGAACCAGGTGAGCATTGCTATGGGGCCTGTGCACTGCCAAGTATCAGGAGAGTCTATAGGCAGATGGAAGAGGCAGAGGGGAAGGAAGAAGGAGCAGCTGGGCTGGTGAAATGGTGAGCTGTCAAGAGCAAGATGAATGAATGGAAACCTCCAGGGAGCAAGTGATTTTTTTTTACTGAATAATGCTTCTTTGCATTTTAAGGTAAATCTGCTTACCACAGTGAGCCACTGACTCTTTTCCTAGAGACCCACCACATCTCCTTTGCCTTTGTCTCAGGCATTCCCCCTTCCCACCAGGGTTATCGCCCTTCCGCTTTCCTTATTCCAGCTGCAGGAGGCCTGAACAGGAGCCAAGTTAAGGCTCGCAAAGGTCTGTCACTTGTGTCTGGTTTTGGCAGCAGGAAAGCTGATCTGAATGGATGTCTTGGTTGCAGGGGTTCAGACAAACTGCTCTATTTATGGAGCATCTTTTGTCTCACTCACCTTCCCTGCAATAGTGACTTCCTCAATAAGACTAATCAGATCTACACAGTATTTAGGAAAATGCAAACAAGGCATCCATACCTTGTACAAAACATCAATTTTGCCCTAGCTAACCTGTAGCACCAGACTGATACAGGCCAGTCAAGTTTTTTAAGGAAATGCAGTATCAGTGGAAATTAGAGTAAGTGGCCTGTGTTTTCAGTGGTTCCACTAATAAAAAGGAGAAAGTCCACAGAACCTGAAGCTATTGAAATATGGACAAGATTAATCGAATTCAAGGCTATTACTGCACACAAGGAAGTTTTTCACCACATCTTTAACCCTCTAAAGCTTCTACCAGGGTGCTCTTTGTAACACTCAGACACTGCTTTTAGTATGATGCATTAGTGCTTTTAAGGGGGTGTTGTCCACTTAACATAAGGAGAACACCCTGCAAGGTAGGGTTAATACTTAAATCTGGGGTGCCTACAGCTGTACATAATCATTATGTCATTTAAATCAAATATTTGCTCATTCACCTTACCATCTTGCACATCTCCAGATAGCACCCGCAAGACACCAAGCCCCACTGCTCTATTAAAATGCTCGCCAACACATACTATGGGACTGGCAACTAATCTGTCATTAAAGCAAAAGTGTCAGGATATGTGATAGGATTCAGCTTCACCAAAAGGCGCCTCTCAAGTTGCCAACAAAGCCCCTTTTGAGCAAAGCGAGGGCATTTGCAGAGTTACGTTTACACCCTCTGACTCAAAACTATTTCCTACTCATCCAGCCAGCCAGCTAAACTCAATACAGACTCAGTTATTATTTCCCTCACTATCTGGCCCTGGGAGTGGGGCACACTGAGGGAGCCTTGCACAAAAACCAGCCCCTTCAAGCACCTGAATGCCATCCAAGTGACAATATCATTTTGTTCCTTCAGAAACAAACAGTAACCGTGACTCCTGGCACACACAAAACAACCAGCACTGAAATCGATGATCATATTCCCAGCAATGGGACCCAAACAAGAAAGGCAGTGTCTTAATCCTGCATCTGTGACCTTTTCTGCCCTGTCCCTGGCATCTCTCCTCCCTCATGTCCCACCCATCTGCACCTGCCACCTGGTGACCTGAGGAACCCACTGCTGCCAGAGCAAACAGTCTCTTCACTAGTGAAACTTTTATCAGGGAAAAAGGAAACAAAGAAAGAAAAGATGAAGAAAAGCAGAAAATAGAGGAAAGGAAGCAGAGGGAGACAGAATGGATGGAAGATTTTTGAATAGCAACTGATGGATGATGAACAAACTGAAAGCTGCTGCAGAGGGCATGAGAAAGGAGGGCCCTCCTGATCTTGTTAGCAGGCGACTCTGGATACTTGGCAGCCCGAGGGCCGGTGCTTACCTGTCGCCAGGCTCTAATGGCAATTTTCTGGGTGCTTCCCACAGTCACACACCCCAAGAGAGGACAGCAGGACAGAAAAAGGAAGCTCCTCCAGCACTCTAGAAACCTGAGCAATCTCTCACTGCGGCCACTTTGCTTTCCCAGTCTGTCCTGGGGGGCAAAGCATGTGTCTGCACAGCTGAGCCCTTCTGCAGAGGCTCCTGGCCTTAAGAGCTGCTGTCACTTGCAGAAACACCTGATTGTCACCACTTGGGCACATCTTTCCCTTTGCAAAGGCGAGACGTCAGACTCCCCAGGCGCCTCCTGCAACGCCCATTTACCTGCACCTGAAAAGCCAGTGGTGATTCCAGTCTGTGGTGCCCATGCTACCTCCTAACTCAGGTGCCTTTTCACCAGTACCTGTCCCTGTCTGAAGCAGCAAGCCATGGCTGAGAGGAACCGCAGGTGTCTTCCCATCTGTCTCCTGCTGCTTTTCAACCCCAGCCCAAGCCCAGCTGCAGAAACAGGCTGCCATATCCAGATAGCAGAGTTACAGCAGGTTCCCCCCACAGCTCCGCTGAAGCCCAGTATGGGTCCCAGAGGGCACAGCCCAAAGCCCCCCTGAGGAGACGAGAGGAGCCCAGAGGTGGATGGGTGTTTCTAACTTGCTTCTTCTCAGCCATGCACTGCTCTCCCAGAACAGGATACGGACCAAGCCAACCAGAAACCAAGCCAAACACCACAGGAATGTTTCCCTGTAACACAGTCCACAGCTGTAACCACTGTGGCCTCCAATGTTCAGCTCTGTACACCCAGCACTGACATTGCAGGCATTAACCCACCCCCACTTCTACAAGCACAGAGGGGGCAAAATTTAAATCCCAGCTTCTGGCTTGGAAAACAAAGCCAGAAACTAAATTTAAAGTCAAATACAGCCCCATTGGAAGAAACAACCCCGGCTTTGGAAGGAATCGGGAGTCACGCTACAGAGCGTGGTGGGGACGGGACGGACATTTCCAGCATCCCCTCGGCTCTAATGCCGCAGGAGAGCCTGGCCGCGGCCCGCGCCCCGCAGCAGCGCTTCCCTTTCTGTTTGGCTTGTTGGCTGGATCGCCCCAGGCTGGTACCGCTCAGGTCTAGTCATGCTGAGGAGGTGGTTAGAAACACCGAGCTTCACTGCAGGCAAGGCCCTGCCCGGGCCGCAGTGCTGTGCCGCAGCCAGCGAGCGGTGGGAATGGGTCAGCTCCATGCTGCCTCTGGTTACCTTCTTGGTGCACTGTCTAACGGTATTGATTAACTCCGAAATGACCATGTCCACGCATTTCAGGCAAGGCTCTTTAATCTTCTTCACCTGCTTTTTCACAATGGTCTCAAAGGCCATGTCGGGTGTGAAGAGACCGGTTCTAAACACCCAGGGTGGGGGGCGAGACAAGGCAGGAGGGGGAGAGGGGGCAAGGAGAACGTCACAGCGTTACATACACATCTCGGAGCAGGCACCACCATCGCTGAAACCCAGCACGCGGGGCCGAGGGGGCGTCGCACCCCTTGCACGAGCCCTGACTGAAGTCCTTGGAAAAGGGAGGATGCTCAGCACCTCCCGAGATGGAGGCACCGTGGGCAGAATCACTCCCCCCCACCCCCCGCTGGACACCAGCGCCAGGCCGCCATTTCACCTCAGCTGCCATTTTGCCTCCAGCGCCAGGCCAGCATTTCACCTCAGCTGCCATTTTGCCTCTGGCACCAGGCCTGAGGGCAGCGAGGGGCCAACCCCCTCCACAGCATGTTTTACCTTGGAGTTGTGCAGCAGGTGAGAGGCCTTTTCTTAATGATTTGGACACTAACATGTTTGATCCCCTCTCTCAAACTCAGCTAGTGACTAAGCGTAAAAAAAAAAAAAGCGAAAATAAATGTAGGTCAGTATCTGTCTGCATCCCAGCATGCAGGAAGGGTGCTGAGAGGCGCCAGGCTCCGGCTGCCTTCCTGGGAGCAGGAGTCGAGGTCTCAAGGCTGCACTTTGACTGTTAACCTCCACCGACAGGAACGCAGGCGTGTTCACTAGCTGGCCTCTGGGACTCGCTCCCTCCCGCGCCATTGGGACCCTCGTGCTGGGCACCCCAAGGGTCCCTCAAATCTGTAGCAGTTGGGGTGCTCAGCACCAGGTGACTATTTTAAATGGTGGTTAATATGGGGGTGGGGGGAAGTGGGCAAACAAACTTTTAAAACTAAATGAAGTAGCAGTAGGGGCTTGCATCCCTCCCTCTCTCCTTTCTTACACCAAAACACGAGGAGCAAGAAAATAACTGATCGCCAAGGCAATTTTACCTTTTGGGTTTCTGCAACTCTCACATGGAAAGAGAAAGCACAATTGATTTGGATCATTGTCCCTACTTCCAAATTCAAGGCTGCTCGAGCTGCTGGAGGGCCTGGGAAGGCAACCCTTCCCCTCTGGCTGACCTACCGTACCTCCGCAGTCTTCAAGTCCGCTCGGAAGGTCTAGAGGTATTTACAAGGCCATGCAGCCAGTGGTCTGCCTAGCGTGTGATACGTGCCTTATACCATGGATGTTCTTGATGGCATAGCTAATCTCTCGTCGCAGCTCCTTCTCATCGAACTCCATCTGCACCAAGAGAGAACTGTAATCAGAATCAGTCTGACCCTCCTATTTGCACACACACACAAATGGGATATATAACAGCAAGCACTGCAGAGAAAGGAGACATGCTAAGCCATGAGCACCACTGTCAGACAGACGAGATACTGGCCCAAAAAGCCAGATATCGAGTACAGCCATAAAGCTTCTGTTGCCAGTGTGGACGCTCTGGACAAATGTGAATAGCCAAGGGCCTGTATTTACAGGTGCTAGGCCCCAGCAGCTCCCATGGACAACATGATGTCTCCTAACAGACAAAGGAATGGGACTGAATTGCTAGATTGCTTTCTAAAACAAACTGGTTTGTCTCCTGTGATTTAGCATAAGGTCTTGGCAGCTTCCCTCCCACTCTCCTTCTTCAATGAAGACCATAGAAGTGTATTATCCAATACAAGGCAGGCCCTAGCCTTCACTAACAAAGTCTCATCTTATTTAAATGCAAAAAGGAAACAAAAAAAAAATGGAGAAGATCCAAAAGAGTGGAATGTTGTCTCTTGATTCTGTTCAAACTTGCACTAAAATAAAGTTTTCCCCATCATTTCTTCCGATCAATTTAGTATACTTTGCTGTTCAAGAAAAATATCATTCCATAAAGATCTTCTTCAGCTATTATGACAGTGGAGGTGTTTCGATACCATTCCCACCTCAAGACCACTGATAGAGAAAAACAGATGTATCCCAAGGTATATCGTACATCCTTTCTGCTGCATGCATATGCGTTAGGGCAACTTTAGGCCCAGTCTGGTGCTGATGATCAAGGAAGTGCTGGTTTCAGCACCACCTGCACTATGTGCAATTCAGTGTGGAAAACAGCTCTGACACTCCATATCTGCAAGGACATTCAGACATTGTTTTGCTATTGCCTGTGTCAAAGGAAGTTACTTTGCACATTTAGCATTTAGGGGATTTAAGCCAGACAAACGTTTTCATCTAATTAGGAGGAGAAAGTTCAAGTTCTGTCACAAGGACAAGGGCTAAGGAAGGTCAGCACTGTGAAAAGGCCCCAGCAAAGATGACAACAGGAAATGAAGGGGGTGATAAAAGGAAAGACAAAATAAAAAGTAGTGGTCAGTTAAAGGGAAGACAGCTGATGAAAGATGCCAAGAGAAGTAAAAAGCCAGACAAAAGAGATGGGTGACAGACAATGAGAAAAATTGGATCTCAGCTGCCAGTTGTACCTTCACCAGTTCAAAGGGAAAACGCTCATGGAAGATGCGGTTAATCCTAGCTCCTCCCGACAGCTCATAGGTATCAATTTGGTCTCCAGAGCCTTCAATGCGTTTCTCAAAGTCCACAGCAAACTGCTGGACCATCCTAAAGCAAACAAAAAGAATGAAGCAGAACACATGGCTAAGCAGTTTCTCCAGGGAGGGGCGTGCAGTTGAGGTCACTCACTGAAGCAGAGCTTTGGTCTTGCGGGCAGGGTCATCAGGGCGGAAGTTCTTGTACTCCTCCACCTCCTTCTCAATGGAGAGAAGCTGGCTCTGGAGTTTGTTCCGCAGCCCTGGCAGGGTGTCACGGATGTGGTTGGTCAATTGCTGCACAGGAAGAAGGTTTAGGAAGATAAACTTGTATATGGTTACTGGAAAGAGTTTGCTACCTCAGCAGAAAAATGAAAGTTCTTCAATTGCTCTGTGTTCAATTCCTTCGAGTGTTCCTAATAACAAGTGTATCCCAGGATAGGTATTAGTCATAAGCTGGGTGAATCCTGCCTCCCCAACTCCTGCCTATTTCACCTCTCCATTTCTGACCTTCATTTTACCCTCAAGTCTGTCCTCCTAGCACAGTCCAAGCCTCCCATTCATACAAGCCTGTCATCTCAAACCCAGGATTAAGCTCTACTTACAAGCATCAGCCTCTACCACTTACACCAGGGTAAAGGCTATTCTGTCTACAGGTTAGCACACCCTTGACACTCATCTCCGCAGCTTGACTGCAGCACACTGAAGGGTAGTGGTTAAGCCCTTTGTCACTAGTAAGAGTGACAAGGCAAGATGGAAGGAGTCAAAGCTACTGGTAAGGCTCTAAACAGAGGGCTTCCACAGAGCACAGCTAGGGAACACTAAGTAAAGGAGGGGGGAATAAAAACAAAGAACAGAGTACTGCTTCTCCACTTAAAGGATTGTTTCAAGGGAGCAGAGAGGAAAGCAACAATAAGTTGCTATTGCATGAGACAGGAGATAGAACAGCCTTAATAGAAGAAAAAATGACTATGACCAGTATCATTTTTCATTTCATATTTAAAAAAAGAAATCAATCTTTGCAGCTTACCATTTGGCACAGAACCCACTAGAGGTTTAGAAGGTATTTTTTGGCAAACCAGAAAAATCTTGCATTCTGTTAGTGTAAATCCAGATGAACTCCATGAACTGACTACTAATTTTGCACCAGTGCCACTGAGAGAATAAAGCCGTGCTTTGCCTTTAGAGTGTAAGCTCAATTATTGATCTTAATGTGTTTCCCTATATCAGTGTTATCCCAATCAGGCACACTTCATAAGACCTGGCACTGGAACTCTTTTTATGATGTAGAAAAGGAAAAAGGGTCAACCAATCCTCACAAGGCTCACTGGCAAAACAGGGATTGAGAGAGCCCTCTTCCAGACAATTGTAAATATTTATCAGCTTGTTGCTGATACAAAAATTGTAGGATTTTCAGTATTTTTCCCATCTCAGAGGGGCCTTGATGACCACCCTAACCACAATTTTGTGACACAATAGGTGGCAGTTCCCAACTGGTGATGGTACCTGGTTCAACACTTTCTGCAGGTAGGGAGTTCCCATGCGATCAGCCATGTGTCTGTAGGCTGGGTGGGAGAGAAAGAATTTTCTCTCTGCAGCCAGAGCAGCCTGAATGTCCTTCTTGCCATCAATGTCCTTCTGACTTCTGTTGACTACACCAATGTAACCTGGAAGAGTGGGGGTTAGAGATCAGACAGCTGCAAGGATGAGAACATAAAGGGGAGTTTGAGCTTGAGGAGAAAGTTAGATAGCTGGCAACATAGTAAGAGGGGGACTCCAATGGCAACTAATTATTAGGAAACAATTAGAAGAGTTTAGAATTTCCTCTGAAAAACCCAGGTTTGGTACTTAGTATGAAGAATAAGAATATGATTGTGTAACTGAGAATTATTATCTGTTCCCCCCAAAAAGTGAGGAAAGAGAATGCAAAGGATATCAAAGAATAAGGCTATGCTTCTGCTAGGATTCCACATCAAGATTCAAATACCTGAAGAGTTCCCATTAACAGTGCAACTCACCCCTTTCCCCCAACTTTTCTTGAATTTGGCTTAGAACAGAGATGGCTTAACTACAAGTTATAGCAGAAGTTCTAGGAACACCAAAGGAAGGGGGCGAAGCCAGGGTTCTTTACACAGGGAAGATGGAGACAGAAGATCAGGAGCAAAGCAAGAGAAACCATACCTCTACGAAGAGGAAGCAATTTATTTTCTAATACATCTCGTGCATCAGTTCCTTCATCCATAAGATCCAGTTTAGTGATGACTCCAATAGTGCGTTGCCCTATTAAAAAACACACAAGCATACTTGATCAAGCAACAAATAGCTCCTGTAAGTTCTCTGAACAGAGAAAATATTACACATTGCCCAGCCTGGCTACTCAAGGGCTCTTAGACTCAAACACATGAGATTCCCACCATGCCCAAGAGGCCATGAAACCAGACCAGATAATGGGGGCCAGTTCTCGGTTACATGCTGCTGAAATGCCCATATGCTAATGCCACAGCAGAGAGGGAGTTTAGTGCAAAGTTTCCTGCTTGCTAACTACATTCACCAGGCAGACTGTGGATGAGTGAAGTGAACAAAGGGAAGTCTTTTACCCCTTCAGGAATAGGGCAGGGGCAAAGGAAGAGATTACCAAAAAAATTGTAACAAGCTTTGCTGACACTCACAACCATCTCTCAGAAGGTTGTGCATTGATGAACTACAACCCAAGACAGGAGATGGAAGCCTACAGCTACTGGGATAGTCGCAACCAAAAGATAAAAGGAGAATCAGGCCTCTGGGAATGAGGCAATGTCATGCTAAAATATTATTATTTAGCAACTAGCAATGCCATGCTAAAATAACAGACAGATTTACCTTGAGGATCCACCTCCTTTGCAATCTTCAGAGCATCAGAGTTGGCCAGATCAGAGTTGGCTGGGGATACCGCCAGGATGAGGCAGTTCTCTTTGGTGACAAACTGCATAAGCATATCTCGGATCTGGAACTCAATGTCAGGGGGCTGGTCCCCCACCGGGACTTTTGTCATACCTGGTAGGTCCACCAAGGTCAGGTTCAGGACTAGGCACAGGAAACAACAGGAGAAAACACAAGTGAGCATTGAGGTAGGATTGTTCAGGTCCATAAGGAGTACCTGTAGCTGTAATGTCTCCAGCACTCAATAGGCATGACAGGTGCACACAACTCACAAGCACATAGTTTTCTAGTTCCTTTTGGTTACTGTTTAGTAACAGCTAGTTCAGTCTGGAGACTAGAAGTGGAGCCCAGAAGGCAGAACATGGATATCAGAATTCCAAGGGACTGAGAGGGAGTCTAGAGCAAGGAGTCTTAAGATCTGCTGTTTGACTTGCTGCAAGGCTCTGAGAGGTCATAGTTCTCCACAGGTCCATTCTCTTATCTGTAAAATGATATTAATAACATCTCACAAGGCTGTTGCAAATCTGTGAGGTAATGATAAAGGACAGCAGGTACAAGAGGGTCTCTGGGGACTATCGACACTTTTTTTGCTAGTGTTTATACTGAATGAACACCAAGATTGACTCAGCTGGTGAGCAGCACCGTACCTGCAGCCTGAGTCCTATACCACAATTGTCCAGAGCTGCTACAATTTTCTCATCTTTTGTCATTCCCTTTAAATCACTTGTTCTCAGATTGATCAGGGGAACTCTGTGTCCTCAAAGTCCTTCCATGTATGCTACACTGAAGGAAAAAGATGATCGTAACTCTTGTCACCCCACAGCACAGGCTGGGGGAATCAAGAGCGTTGCTTCCACTCCTTAAGGACTACTCCCAGGATTAATGGGCTCAGTCACACACCCCTTATTCAAGCAGTGGTCCTGTCAAAGTCAGCTGGGCCTTCTCCTGAAGGACCATAGCATGCAGCCTTATAATCGTTTAATTATCTTGTTGAGAAAAAGCCATGCGCAAGTCCTACCCAGCCAACTGCTGATGTAGCACCAAGCTGCTGCTTTACAAATGACACCCAAGCAGCTGCTCACATTTAAAAAGCTGACAAATCTGGGACCATTGTTAGAGCAGAATTCTTCCACTGAAAATCAACGGCATGTGATGTGGGCACCATCTAGAGAGAACTAAGCAAAGAATATTGCTTACTTCCATGCCAATAGAAGATAAATGTTCTTGAAGAAAGCCATCCTTCTCCCTTTTCCATCAACATTTTTGTTGCATTTCTTGTGCCCAGTAAAGCAGTATCAAAAAGTGGGGGGAGACAGCAACTCTATACAGCAAAGAGCATGATGATTGAACAGAGCTGTCCTTTGAGGAGCAAGTTATTTCTGAAGACAGTTGTTTCAGGGAGAGGTCTTTTGCTGGCAGTCAGATACTTCAACTGGAGAAAGTCAAAGACCAGAACGTAGCAGATGAAACCCTTCCAGAAGCATGGCGAAGGCTAACAGTTCAGCACAGCATGGCCCAGGCACACAGAAATTAGTGACAAAGAAAAGAAAGAAATCCAAACACTCCCCATTTCATCTCTCTTCTTTCCATCTTTGCTTCATGTCAAAGCAACAACCTGCCTCACCTACCTCCTGACTTCAGATGCTGCGTAAGGACTCACCATGGGGAGAGTAGACTCGAAGATTGATGGGCACAGGAGAAATCCCTTTGTTGGAGCCAGTAACACGGTCTGTTTCAGCTTCAATCTCCAAACGGACCTCTTCAAAATCAGTGAATTTCTTTCCTTTGCAGTGTAGAAACTCACCATATTCTAATTAAACAGAAACAGAGAGTCAGAAATAATCATTGGAGTCAACAGAGTAACATTCAATTTTTTTAAAATGAAAAATGTAATGTACTGGAATAAAACAAAACAATAAAACAGTTAAAGAGATAAGGTCTGGCAAGGACCTCATCCACTAGAACCTGGCAGACTTGCAAAGAAATAACTGCAATCATGCTACCTGATCAACAGCGGAGAGCACCTACATGCACTCAAGAGCTTCCCAATCCAGCTCTTATCCCGGTGGAGGTGGCATCCTCACTTGTCTTCATTCAGTCAATAATCCAAGTCTCTCTCTATTGGACCTAAGCAAGCTTAGCGTTCACCTACCTGCAGGGATGACTGCCACAACTGCAGAGGGAGTTACCTTGGTACTGAGGAGAGCTTGGGCTAGCTCTGTATTAAAGTGCTAGGGGTAAATAATAGTCTCATGCAATGAGAAGAGACCCACAGAGAGAGAGCAAAGAAAACTTCTGACAAGGCAGCTGCTTTTAGTCCTTGAATAGGCTAACCAAACCAAGAACCCTCTGTTTCACAATCCAGAAAAAATCCTATTTCAAACTGCCTCACTATTCAAGACGAGAGGACTGCTGTGAAAAGGCCAAGTTCACCTGCCAAGAGAGGAAGAGCACCCTGAAACATTCACTCACCGCCTTCCTGGATGAGACTCGTAACTAGGGGAAGACTAATGAAAATACCCCTGCAAGAAAGCAGCAAAAACAGTGACCTGCACAAAAGACCAGCCACAGAACTCTAGTAGAGTCTTTCCTCTCCAGATCCCAGTGTTCTTACACTGGGTTTTCAGTGCACTAAAATCATCTCAGTCCCTTATTTCAGGAGATAATCAGCAGGGTCCTCCTAGCCTTTTTGGTCTTATCCATTCATAAAAGTCACAGCTGTAGAGATAAAGGAAAATCATGACAAGTGTATGCATGAAACCCTGCCTAATAAATTCAAACAGAATGATTGAGAAGCATTTTGCATCTGACTATTTAATCCATCAGTTATTAAACGAGCAGAACTAAAAGCCAGCTGCAGGTCCTTTTTAGTGGGGAAAATTCTCATTTACTTTTTCACATTTGAGCAGCGGCACTGATCAAACACCACCTTTCTGGACTAAGGCAGCAATCCAGCCGGACACACTAGGGAGGCAGCTCACATACCTGTGCTGGAGTTCACCAGCTGCAGGACCAGCGGGCGTCTGGTCACAATGCCAGATCCACGTGGCAGAAAGTCCCTGAAATGAAATAAAAGGTTTCAGATGATAAGGATTGTTCCTTCCCTTTCCATGGCTTTTCTGCTTTTATAAGCATTCATGGATTCCAACAGGGCATCTCAGCCATGGGTGCGATAGAGTTTAAGGCACTTAAAGGAGGATAAGGGACTGTAGTTCTGAAGAAGCCTATACCCTCAGCACATCCCCTCTAATCTCATCTCGAACAGATATAGCTCCCTCAGCCGAAGTTCCAGACTTAAGAGCCCTTTTAATCCAGCTATCTGTATTTTTGAGAAATTAATCTAGATTTCATCAGAAAGAGAAAGGAAAAGTTGAAGCAGAGGCTGAAAACTAACGTGCCTCCTTTTGACAAAACACAACTACCCAAGCTACCAAAAGAAAGAAAGAAAGAAACCACTCACACCCTGTGCTTTTGGGGTTGAGAGGATACTGCATTGTCCCAGTGTGCAAACAGCATGTGATCCATCTGAAACAGAATAAAGAGCAGCCAAAGGCTTGCCTCCACCCAGGACTTCTCCTGGCTCCCTGCTCAAAACATAACTACTGCCAAGGCAAAAGCAGCAGCAGTTTCCTCCTAAATTTCACGAGGACCCTGAAGTTTTCTGTACTCCAAGTAATTTCAAAGGAAGGAAGCCTCTCTCTATCCTTTTTCCTAATGCTGATTTAGTAGCCACAGCCCACAAGCTCTCCTTTGCTTTTTTCAATCCAAATGCTTCCTTAAGCAAAGCGAGGCATGCTCATTGCATCTGCTGATGACCTAGCTAGTTTGTGGCCTGGTTTTCAAGTACTCAGCTGTTCATGTGGCTCTTCAAGAGCCATGGAGCATTTTTGAAAAAAACATGTTCAATTTGCTTCCTTGCCTAGTGGGAGAAGCATCATTTGAAAAATCTGGTGCCTACAGCATGGATTTGGTTTTCTTTTTTTAAAGAAAGTCCTGCCTACATTGCTTGGATTCTGGCACACAATCTTCCCTCCCTTGGTAGCAGTGGCAGTGAATAATTTTGCTAATTTCAGCAGATTTCAATTGCTCTGGTGAAAGGGAAGTCCAGGCCCCTCAGTTCTGAGTGTTATTTTCTTGCTCTTGTTCTGAATGAACATATACTAACGAATGCAAGATGAGGAATCAGCTTTTATTTTAACAAATCAGACAAGGACTTGAGCAGTTTGATTTCAGCTCCTGGTTTGGCCACTGATTTCCAATGCAAGTTCTTCTGTTTCTTTGTACCTTCTTTTCCTCTGCTATAACAATAATTTCCCATCTGTGGGCTATGAGAATAACTCACCAATATCAATATCAGCTCTGCACCTCAAGTATAGAGAGGGCAAGGGGGCACCCTACAATAGCTCTTCGCACCTCAAAAACATCTGCTGTCAGTTACTGTAAGTCTGGAGTAAGGTATTCTC
Source organism: Dromaius novaehollandiae (assembly GCF_036370855.1). Taxonomy (NCBI): domain Eukaryota; kingdom Metazoa; phylum Chordata; class Aves; order Casuariiformes; family Dromaiidae; genus Dromaius; species Dromaius novaehollandiae. The sequence continues at coordinate 7,659,707 of NC_088117.1, forward strand.
TGGTACAAATCTACACCAGCTAAAATAAGAATGTAACCCATTCTCATTATTTCAGGCTTTTCAGAAGTACAAAGAGTTAACTAGGGTTTGTCTTTCATTTGTTTTTCAAATAATACAGCTATAGTTTTTTCTATTCCAGCAGGATTAACCCCGGAATCTTTGAGGCATTACATCATTCTAGCAGTTTTCTGCTGTCTCAGCTCTATTCCTACAGATGTCTGTGGTCAATATGTGAAATAAAGTTCTACTCTAGTGTCAGGTTTTAGCATAAGTAGTTACAAATACAGAGTTGCACTAACTTACTTTGAATCAATTATACCTGAGCAAGAGGTATCCCATTACTACAGATTCCTTTTTTAGCACAGAGACAATACTCAAGCTACTGAACTCCAACTTGCAGCATCAGATCCTACTTTACTGCAGGAAAAGCAGCCACTTGCATTTACATGAGGGAACTCTCTAGGAATCAAGTTTCTTCTCATGTTGATCTCCAGCTTTTCCTGAAGCTTTCTGCTTTGGCCAAAATTCTGACTTCTTTGTTATGCTCGTCACAGCTACAAAAGAAAAAGCCAGGGCCAGGTGGATGGAAAACCTGTGTGGCGTCTGGATTCTGGCATTATAGAAAATTGATCCAATTCATCACTTAAACTGAGTAACTTCTGGGCTATTCCAAGGAAGAATATTAAGTTCTCATGCACGACAGAAAAGCTAAAAAGTCTAATTCAAAATAAGCTTTTTTCAGTAGCCTTCCTCTGAACACAGTGGGCCAGCTACCACTTGAGTAATTCTGCTGATTTCAGTCAATATACAAGAAGGAGCATTTGAGGCCCCACTTTCTGTTCTTTTGTTATCAGCTCTAGTACTTCCACCCTTTGAAATATTAAATAGTATGCTACTTTACTGTGCATTGAAAGAACATGTTTATTATGTTATTAACTTAGTATTTTGCCCTTTTGGAGTTTTTCATTGCAGAATCACACGTTGGTTAAGTCCAACTTCAACAAACTTTACATAATGATATTACCAAAGAAGTATTTTCTCAGTTCCTCGTGATGTAAAATTACACACTTCCTAGTCTTGGGAATCTAGGGCTTGTCTACATGGAGAAATTTACCAGCAAAATTACACCACTGTAGTTATAGTGACATTAAAGTAAGTCAGTGGGAGTATGCACACCGGGAATTACACTGGTAGAACTTCAGGGATAAAGCTATGCTATCACTATTCTTCTGTTAAGTCTCCCTTCGTAGGGAGGCTGAAGGTTTGTTACCCAAATCCATAACTGGTCACCTAAAACAGCACTAAAACTGCTGATTTAATTCCAAGTGAATATATGTGTAATCTGATCCCTAATAACAAGAAGTGAATATATGTTCTTATCCACGAGCTATTGGGAGGTGCATGCATTCAGCCTGCAAGTTTTCTCTACACTTGACTAACAGAGTTATAGGAGTAACACTGATGAGAGCTTTATAAAATTGATGCACTATCTCCCCATTGCATCCATGTTATTTCCTATTCTTTCATTCATCTCCTTTCTCTCTACAGCCTGTTGGACAGACTGTCTTCTTCCCGCTCAGGCTAAGCCTTCCAAATGATAGACACTAAAAAGTAAAGATTAGTAAATTCTGTGACAAGCTGGCTGGGTGCCAGGGAGAATGCAGTGTAAAGGATCCTTGCCTGCCCTCTTCAAGTAGGCAGAATAAATTGCTTCTGCAAATAAGCTGCAATGACAGAGCCTGTGCGGCATGGACAACATGCCCAGCCCAGGTTTTGAGTCCACTTAGCAGCCACAGAGGAAAAGATATACATTAACACATATCGCGTTCTCCAGAAAAAGGAGCACAAAGTGATGAAATTAAATCAGAAACAGGGAATCAATACAATTACACTCCAGATGAGTTGGGCAGACAAGAGCAGAAGGGTTAGATAAACTGGCTTATTCAATTCAAGCATCACTGGGCGGGGGGGGAGGAAGGGGGAAGCAGACATAGAATGTGTCTTCAGAGGTGACATGCTGTAGGGCTCCGAGCGCTGGAAGGACGAGGGCAGCAGGGGTTCCACCTGTACGACAAGGCAGCCTCTAACATGACATCAAAAAGTAGCCTCATTACCTACATCACCACAAAGCGTGGTGCCTGAACTCAGATATTCAGTTAGATTAAGGGCACCAGCCTCCTGTTTTTCCTCATTTGCTTTGTACCATGAGAATTGAAAATTACTTTTGTTGTTGTTCTCTTTATGATGTGCAGAAGTGGCAAGACAACCTTTGATTTCAAAGCTTTTAAGCAGGAATAGCACCCTATGCCACTTTTTCCAACTAGGTTTCAACCAGAGTATAAAGGAGAGAGTTGCAGCTAGACAGAGAAACTATACTGATGCAATGGAGATACTTACTTTGCTTGCATCTTTGGCTTAGCTATCAACTCAAAAATCCCCATCAGGATATTGGGATATCAGTTCTAGTACTGCCACTCCAAGCATTTTATCAAAGCTGAAAACAAGACTGAGATCAACTACATTCTCTAAACCGTCAGCCAGGGGAAGACATACTTGTTCATATTTCATACTCTCCAAGATCTCTTATTAACTGCTATGAGAGAGAAGATACTGAGCTAAGTAAATTCTTGGTCTGAAGAGGCATAGCTTTCCTCTTCTAAGCCAAAGACAAAAGCTAAGGGAGACAATTCTTGATAGGTCTCAAGCTGAAGTTTCAGGCAGAAGTGACCTGAAAAACGTCCATTGTTATGTCTCGCATTGTTCGCTTCTGAAGTGCTTACACACGTTCTCAACTAGCATCGCAGCTACCGCAGGGCAAACCCAATCACATGATGCCTGCTAGTCTTATTTCTATTTTAGTATGCATAGCTGCATTAAAATACAGATTTGGGCTGAAAGCTTGCATTAGTAATGCAATAGCCAAAAGATGTCTGAGAGACAGAAAACAGAATCTAGCTGTTACTGCAGAGCAACGCTCAAACAAAATCCAAATGTGTCAACATACTAAAGCCTATTAAGGCAATCTTGATGTCATGCTACAATACACTTATAATTAGGGCACTGGGGGGAGTGGGGCAGGGGGGTGTCTCCTACAAGTTTCTAAAAATAAATTAAGCTAAACATCCTATACTAAAATCTTCCATGTATTAGGTATCTTGGGATCCTACAGAATAAAAAGGTGGCATTAATGATGGAACAAGCAGATGTTTGCTCTATAAACAAGTTTCAGACCTTATTAAGTGACCCGCATGGTACAGAGGATTAGAAGTTAAAGGTCACATAGACCGAATATGTTTCCTTTGGACCAGTCGTTAAACACAGGGGATGCGTTGAATGCTACAAGCAGTTTGTCCTAATGTTGCACAGAAAGGGAAGGGAAATTTTATTAAAGGTAGACAAAAAAAAAAGTCAGGAAATACACCCACATAAGCAGCCTCGGACTTCCTGAAAAGATGTGCATTCAAACTGTCATAAAGTTGCTTGTATTTATTCACTGCTACCATGTTGAGGAAAACAAGACTGCCCCCATTAAAAGGAGAAACTTTCCTGAGCTGGTTTCCTGTAGGAGGATCACATTTGTTCGTAAAGAACACACACAAGTTGCTAGTCAAAAAAAATACTGGCTTACTCCTTTGGGCAAAGAAATAATCTCAATCTGATGTTTTCTTGTTAAACAAGAGATAATTAGACCTTTGGAGAAGGAACTAATCTTCCAGTATCACAGTGATCATTAAGATAATCATCACGGACACATTGCGCCTGATTCACCTGCTTTGTTAGGATTAACAGTCTCTAACCTGATAAATACAAGAGAAATGAGGGATTGCATGAGCAAGTCTGTCCCTTCCTGCTTTGCTAGAAGGGAATCAGTTCACTGTTCTGGTTTTGTGCTTTACAGCTTAGAGATTCTCTGTAACAGCAGCATTTAATCCCAGCAGTATGACATTTGCAGCTCACCTGCCGGTGCTCTGGTCGCCATGCCATTCTGTTGGTACGGCCCCCTCTTGCCAACAGTGGGGGAAGATAACAGACACTAATGGCATCCCTGCATACCAGCTCCAACAGCAACTGCTTCTCAACAGATGATTTTCCACTGCAAATCTGACCATTGCGCCTTCACTTTCCATCACATTCAAGCAGAAGAGCACCTCTTTCTGGTATCCTCCTTCACGTAGCACACAGAAACCTGCCTACTTGTAGCAGTTCATCACTTTAATAATAGCATAAAGGCTCCTTGAGGCTTGTGGAAAGATCAGTATGTAGTACTGACCAAGAAATTTCCTTTTCCTTATAAACATAGCCCTGAGAAGAGACTGCATTAATTCAGACCTTAGGGGAGAGACCAGGAGAAAGATGCAGCAGGAAAAACTTTCTTATTGCTCCTATATTCCAGAGGCTTTAATATGGCCAGGACAAAGCAGCTTATTGCAATCCATTATGTGGCAGCACAAATACATTTCTGAGCCTAGCTCTCAACCCAGGAAGAAATCAATTCCAGAACAGGAAGACATGCACGAAACATGCACAGACCCAAGAAAATTTGTCAGCTCACAGGATGGGCAGCTAGGACTCCTAAACTTAACGTTAATGTTGCTTTTGTCAGGGTTTTATTGAGCCTTCTGAACAAATTACTTTGCACCATGGAATTAAAATGTATTTGTAGCTTCTACATCCACTGATAACCTGTATTTCTGAAAGAACTCTGAGTCAGCGCATGTCTGTGCGAGACTAGTTTTAGCGAGGAAAAATTAAATGACTTGACTGAAGTTACAACCGAACTCATGGCAGTCAGCAGCAGAAGCAAGCCCATGCTTCTGCTCTTTGTTCTAACTGAAATAGAGACCAAGTGCTTCTGCTAACACTTACCTTCCCTCCCTACGGGGAAGTTGGAAGGCTTGCAAAGCTGCCTATAAGGGGCTTTGAAATACGAATCACGTCCTGGTCTAGATATAACCAATCCAGCATCCTTGCAGTTCAGTGTTTGTCAGTCTTTTGAGATTCTTGGACTGAATGCACTAGAGAAGGTAAAGCCTCAATTAAAAAGCCAAAGCAGCAGCTTATGAAGACACAAAAAGGCGCTCTAAAGAACAGAGCAGTGAACACCACCATCTGATCATTTTATTTCCATTTGATTTCTTATTAACTATCTGCACACAAATAGGGTATTAAGGGATGCAATTAATCCCCAGTTTGGAATGTATTAGTTTCAGGAGATTGAGATTCACACAGCATCTAGAATTTTTTCCACACAGTTGCCTCTGGTTTTTAAATCTAATATTTGGTTTTTGTATTCTGGTGCAGCCCAGGGAGAACAACTGGATCAGAACCTCACTGCATAAAGCACTATGCCAATACACAGCAACAAATACAGTTCCTGCTCCTACAGACTTTGCAGTCTGGTTACACAATTCAGACATGCTGCTGCTTTTAAGGTCAGAACTACCTTTGCTTCATCTGTCAAGTCTTATAGTTGATCATCCATCATTCGCACAGATCAGCAAGAGTTCCTCATTTTAACTCACTGTGCAGCACCATGCATTGCAAGAATCTCAATACAGTCTAGGGGAATCAGCGTCTTTCACCTATGATTTTCCTGATAATTGTACTGAATGGCAATATTTACATCTTGATATAGGCTGCATTTTCATCAACAGCTTACACACCTCAAATGCACTTCATCTCACAGCACAACAGCTATGCTTTCAAACATATTCTTACTCCAGCATGTCTTTCTAAAACAGATCTTTAAAACACAGGCTGATACCTATAAGACACATATCAGCCACAAAATATCTGTAAGGCACAAGATGTTTCATATGAATGTTACTGACTGCTAAAAACAAGCACCTCAGAAAAGGCAGGTTTTCCATTTCTTGAAGACTAACTCAGACCTGGCTCTCCTTCATAACAGACATTTTTAATTCTACCAGAAGGTACAGAAATGCAGAACAGCATGCTCCTTTTGGGTTCTAATACTATTTCCTCTACCCTTAGCTTCCACCCTCCTTTCATGCTGCATCATGTGAACTTGGGCACCAGTCCGACAGAATCGGAGAGCACATGTAAGTCTCATTCCTAAGTAGCCATGTTCTTTCCATGAAGGATGGCACTTTTAGACTCAGAGAAGTTCAAGTCAAGGGATATGTATTATTTATCTGTAGATCTCTAGACCACAGTGAGTTTAGCCTTGACCCAGGGTGAAAGAAAGAGCAAATTCATAACCACTTGGTATAAATTTCTTAGCGTGTAATATGGTACTGGTCACACAATGCATACAATAGATCTTTATTTCCATATGCAAGCACTCCATATTCTATCATACTGGCAATGTTATAGTATACAATGATTCATTATTTAAGAATACAATTGTGAAAAATAAAGACAGGCAATAGTTCACGAGTATAATATACACATGTCAGTAGAAACAAAAACAAAACCGAAGGAGGCCTCCCACTGCCTTGTACCTTGAGTTGCAATTTAGAGTGCTGCAAAGTGAGGTTAACACTATTGTGCTGACTTGGAGCACTTACAATGGCTGTGCTGAGCGATTCTGGCACCCAAACAGCATCTCCAACACCTAGACATTCTTCCCCGATACAGCTCTCCAGATCAGTAGCCAAGAAGGGCCAGGCAGACTTCTTTTTGAGTTTGCCTTACATCAGATGAGTTCCCAGAGACTGTCAGACCAGCTTCACTGGTGCTATCCCAACACTGCAAAGCACTAGCGCTAGTTTAAGCTGAACCTATTCATAGCACATTACTGAACAATTTACACACAAGAGTCAGGAGGGATGTATAATGAACTAGAAAGAAGCTCCCTAAGTTTGCAGCTTCTTGAATTCCCCTATCTGCATCGAGTCCTCCTATTCCTTCGCAGAGTCTTGCAGTTGATACTAGCACAGGTCCTTGCAAACATGAGAGGCATTTTGTTTGAGATGCCTCTATTAAGATTTTATGCACAGACTGAGGCACTGTGGTCTTCACACATGGACAAAAAAAGACATCATCTGTTATCTACCACACACACATTCTGCTCCAGAACTGACATTATAATATTCACTGCAAGAATCACCTTTCCCCATTTTGTTGTTGTTCCCCTTTTACAATTGAACAGGATGCATGACATTTTGGAGCTCTACTGCATCTTTTTCCCATGCTATGCTCTCACTTTATTCAAAATAAGACAAAGTAGCATGTTGAGAGTTGCACATGAAGTAAATAATCACAAGAGCAAGCTACATCTACTGCAAAAGGCAATAGGTTAAAAAAACACATCATATGCTTTGTGGCAAGACGACAGGAAACCTCGCCCCTTGCAGACTTCCCTCTCCAAGAGGGTCCAGCTCCGTGGAAAGCTGGATTGGCGGCCGTTTAAAAGCCTACACAGAACAAATGTAGTGAGTGTAACCCAGGTCCTAGTGAACAAGCGTAATGGTGGGTTTTGTCCCACTGATATGTGGGAACGAATGACTTGCACAGACAGCCTCCATGAAGAGCCAACAGCTGAATGAGCTTCCATCTCAGCCACACGTTGAGATGGGTTGTCTTCTTGGCATGAGACACAGCAAAATTGCCTGACCACTGATCTAGATCTATAGAGGTGACATAATCCAACCTATCCTTCTGTCCCCTTCTTGGGTGAAGACATTTTTGATAAAGCATAGATCTTTTTTCCTATGGAACAGGAGAAAGCCTCTGTCACTGAAAGGCATCGCGATATTTTATGTGCTCTCGCAGGTCTCTGGAAGGACCCACATGCTCTCAACATCAAAAATGTTAATCAAAACTGAGTGCCCCACTCAGAGCATATTTGTTGAGGTAAGGATAGGCTGAAGGGGCTCAGACAGCTAAGCAGGAGAGAGGCCCAGTGCAGTGTTCTTTCAGGTCACCAATATTTTAGTTGCGGTGGCTGGGTTCACACTGCAGCACCTTTATAAGCAATGCTACTAAAGCAAAAGGAAAGTGCATAGCAATTTTTGCAGGAACATTTGCTTAGAAACAGCTCTTCTCTCCCTTGCCCCACCCCTCCCATCAAATCTCTTCCAGAGTGTACTAAATTTTGCTTCTCTGGCTTATCTCTGACTGCACACACTAGCTCCCAAGAGTCATTACAGTCATTTCCTCTCTCATTCATTCTTTCTACATCTCCTCTTTGTAACTCACTCAACCCCTTTCCTGCACATGCCTCTATGCAGGTCTCTGGAACCAGTGGGATAAGATAAAAAGGTTTTTTTATTTACTGTTTACTTTGATTTGAATCCTTAGGGTTGATTTCTGTTTCACACTCCACTAGCTTCAGGGTAAGTCAAAGTCCAGACAAGAACTGCATGCATTGTGCCAAGTCATAGCTGCACCACAGACTGTGCACAAGTTAAGCTGACGCAGAATTAGAGCTTCATGCCCTGTATTGCCTTCACAGTGCAAAGGATACTGAAGAAAGTCAGGAGCATTCTTACAACTTAAGGTATTCTGCTTTCTTCTGATGGCCTGTGGGCCTGCACCAGAGTGAACTGACCCAGCTGAGGGTTTACCCCGGGGATTTCTGCTGCTGTATGCCTAAAGTAATTTCAGGGAAGCCAGCATTACCCTAGCTTTATGCTGGTAGACCTTACAGCAGGATCTGGCTTGACTTTTCAAGGTGTACTATATATTTTTAGATGACCTGAAAGGAAGGAGAGATGTTGCCATATTCTTCTGATGCACCCCTGCACTGAACTCAAAACCAAGAGTTACTGCATTCAATCAGCTTGCTGGCTGTGTTACAAAGCGCACAGCAAGGACTTCTGATACAGAGCTGCACTCCATCCTTAACTCAACCTACACAGCATGCACTGAAGTAGCTATGCGCAGTGCAGGGGGACAGAAGCAGAGCAAACGGAATTTCTCTCCCTTTGAGAAGGTGACACAGCTCCTGTACCATATCTGTAGGAGGGGAGGAGGAGAATAGGCAAGGGTGCCTCTAGCTACCATCATTTTCCTTCTTGCTAACTGTACAGAGAAAAAGTGAACCAATTAAAGAAAGGAGAGGAAATCAGTAGGTAATTGCAATAAAAGCATGCTATTGTGGCTGCTCATGGACCTACTAATGGCCCCAGAAAAGCCACACAACTTTGTGGTGAAAAATACAAAACAGCAAAGAAAAAAATGCAGTGATCACACATGAAGAGTGTAAAATCCTCAGAGCCTTGAAAAATAAACACTTCCTATTAAAATGGGCTTCTGGGCACTCCCCTGATGAGCAGATCTAGGCTTGGAGTCACTGCCCACCTCCCTACACCAAGGGAGGAAGCTCAAACATTAGCACTACCACTTTGCCAGCTTTCCATGGTCTGTTTTCCTCCCAGCTAGAAATCTAAGCTTTCCCTTTCAGAACATCACTGTGGCCTAGATGGGCAAGTGTCCTTCAGAGATGAGAAAGTTTGTGGCATACAAGACGTCTAAGCCAGCCCCTTCCGAAGGGTCAGCACTAGAATCTCATACGAGGGCACAGGGCCCATTTAGAGAGACTCAGTACTGCAGGCCAGTATGAATATAAGATTTTTAGTAAGTATTGTTTTCATTTTAACCTGAAATATGTTTGTAGCCTTGCTTTGATTCCTTCTCTGGTATTGTGAGATTAGCTTTCATTTTAGCAAAAGGGTTTTAAGATCACCACCTAGTCATAGGACATCAGGTGCTGGGGCTTTCTGAAAAAAGTACACCATGTATCACAAGATATGTACTAATCTCAGCAGCAAGCAAAACTTGAAGCCTGTCTGAAAGATCTCAGCTCCTCCCAGTCCCTGCAGGCACCACAGATAGATAGCTCCAAGCTCCTGCCTAGAAGACCACATGCTGAAGTGTGAGCACAGGTCATTTACCTTAGCCATCTTCTTTGAAGATCTGGGCAGGATATACAGGCACAGCTGTCTGTACTGTCATTCACCCTCATTTCTGGCTAGTAGCAACCAAGGTTAATTCTTTGCTTCTAAGTGCCACAGAGGGCTGTGACCCTGGGAATCCTGGCACACAACCACAGTGCCTTGTGTTATCCCTGCTGAGGAAGCCTGCAATGGGAACAGATTGGATCCACGTGCTCCTCTCCTAGTTGTGATCACCAACTGGATAGATAATCCCTTCATGGGCTGCTGCTCTACAATTGCAGTGCAGCAACCAATCCAATCCGAGAGCCAGACCCAGGCCCAGGGGGATAATTCCCCTCCTACTACCCTACAACATGGTGAAATCTACTTGTTTCCATAGAAACAAATCAGTTTGATGTCCACACAGTCCCTGCATCCCTCACTGCCATATATCAGCCTCAAGCTGCTAAGGCTGAGAGATTTAAGCAAACATCTACAGGTATAGGTCAAGAGATCGCAGGAGAAACAGGAGGAATTCCAGGCACATTAAACCCACCGTCTCACCTGAGATGCCACTTATTTCAGCTGATGTCTGCTGCGAGAGAATTAACCGGGAGCATCCTTTCCCTCCTCCATTTTGAGGGCTGATTTATCTGCCAGATCTCCCCTGCAGATGGGTTAGTCCTGAATACACAAGGACATAAAACGCAGACAGGAAAGGCATACAGGACCCTACCACCTCAAATGCACTTGTGAGCCAATTTCCTCTTTGTATTTTTGCAGATAACAACTGTAAAGGGATTTTCTTGTTTGAAGCTCCACAATTTATTGAGGATTATTTAGAGTGGTACAGCCTACAGTGCAATGCCTGGTCTCAAAAAGTCACTGCCCATTATAGCAAATGCCGCATTGACTTTAGGCTGCAGCGCTGGCTAAGGCAAGAGTCTTGAGACTAGAAAATGCAGCACTGCTGCTGTGCAGCTTCCTCTGGGATCTTTGGAGGAATAGAAAGCGAAGTCCTGACCTGGCTTGCTGCCTTGGGATATTCAAGATAAAGAAAAACAGCACTGATTCTACATGACAATATCAGGAACTCAAGGGAATGAACAGCCCAGCATATTCTGAATGGATGTGGCAGCAAGGATTACACATTTGTGGAAAAGGCAACTTCAATTTCAAGGCTGGCAATTCTAGAGGGGAAAACAAGGCTGGTTTCACTTTAGGGGATCAGCATCTTCAACTTGATCAAAAAAACCATACAAAAACAAAAAAACACATAACATCAGACCTGGGTAGTGATACTCGGATTCAAGGGAATAGTGACTACAGCACTGCCTGGGTCCAGAGGCCTCAAGAACCACAGTTACAGGAGATACTGCACTAGCATGATGCATTCCCCACCCCAGAAGCTGAGACACTCTTCTATCTGCCAGGCTGATTTTTCACCATATAGCATGAGAGCATGTTTTCCTTCTATTCTCACTGAAAAATACACACACTGGCAAAAGCCACCATGTGCATAGTTTATTCTATGTACCTCAGCCTGCAAGGCTTTATCTCCAGAATCTGCAACTTCCAGACAATAGTCTCCAAGAGGACAATACTAGGCATCAGCAACACCCTGGAACATCAAATTAACCCCATCCTGATGGCAGTAATGAAGAGATCCAGTTTTTAATGGCAACAAAGGTAAGTCCATGACCCAGCATCTTTGCTTGTCTCCTCCTCAAGCTGCACTGAGCTGTCATAATTCTGCAGTAACACTGCTCTGCTTTGGCACAAACCAACCTACTGAGAAATCTTGGCTTTATCATAACAGAAGAAAGTTGCAGCCCTGCAAAATATGACCTGTACAGCATCTGCAACTTGAGCGGGGAGAAAACAGAAGGACAAGATGTACAATAAAACTTTGGAGAGGAATAACTGATGGGAAAGCACAGCCACAATAACACACTAGGATTAAATGTGCTAAGACTGCTGAGCAACAGGCTGACCTTGCTATTTCCCACCACCAGTGTCCTAATTTGTCCTAGCTCTCTGGAGTCAGGCTGCAGCTGAGTCTAGACTCAAAGCTGTCCTGCACTGAAGTCTCTCCTGTGTCAAGGGATATGAATAGATTGTGCAGAAACAACTAATATTCAAGGCTTTCACTACATCAAGACTCAGCTCCTGGAACACTGCATTTTCCAGCCTCTGATAAACGGAAGCTTGCATCTTGGGACCTCTAAGACACTGGATAAAGAGGGTTTTTTATCCCCCTTTTTTGCCATTCTCTCCTTTAGAGAAGGAAATCTAGTATAATGGCAGACTAAGATACCAGAGACTCATGGGTAAGTGGTATCTTAGACTTCTTGTCAAAACTCCACTACCTCTGGAGTCCTCTTATTTGCTGCAAGACCTAAAAGGGGAACAAACGTGGCTCGAGGCACATTCCATCACTGCAGTATGACACTTCCCCCACTCCCAGATGGCAGTGAGTGCTAGGAAAGGAGACGGTCTCCCAGAGCCCAAATGCCTTTACAGGGCTACACAGAACTGAAAGAGTCTACCGGAAAAGGCAGCATCACTTTGATGAGCCCACTAATAAGAACCTGAAGAGAAGCTATATGAGGAGAAGGGCAGAGGTCTCAAGCCATGATGTGCTATCACACATTTATCTTGCATCAGAGGTAAGGGGTGGAGTGCATCATGGACAGTAAGGTAGACCAATTCCCCAAAACAGTCCAGGCAGGCAGGACAGAGTTCTGCAGGGTAATGAGGCCATGCAACACTCAGGCAGCCTGCTGAAGCTGTCTGAAGTGCGTGGCTGTCCTGCAGAGGGCATTTAAGACGATGTGTATCTCCATTCTGCCTGGAGAAGTCGTATGCAGGAACAGCGCCAAGCTCCTTGCTATACACTGCACCTCTGCAGTTTCAGATATAATTAGGATCACCCTGGCTGGAGACACGGTGCAGAGACTGCTTCTTAAGCCCTTGAAGAAAAACAAACCAACAGACTGCAGCTCTAGCTCAGAGAAAGTCAGAGGCATTAAATGATACTTTGAAAACCCCACAGAAGATATATTTTTCAAGCTACATAGAAATTAAAGTTGGATCAATAGCTCCAGGAGAGAAGGCATTCTGCCTCTCTGGCTGGTCCCACCTAAGAGGATGCCTCTGCCAGAGTCTGTATCCTTTCTGATCAACCAGTGGGACAGCCTTCCTCATGTCCTAGGGAATATTTTCATCTCTGGTCAACTTTGGGGCAGGGGCCACAGAAAGTGACAGAGAAAAGCAAGTTTATATACAGATATACATGCACAGAATTTCTAAAGGGGTCCAAATATCCATGAACAACAATTTAGGGTTTAAATTCAAAAATCAGGAGGAAGGTTAAAACCAGCACTGTATGTTCATGGGCACTCTGAATCCACAGGGAAATTGTGGTGTAGTGACCTGGACAAACAGGCCAGTCTTCCGGTCTCCCATTCCTTTCCCTGCTTGCCACAGGAAAAGCATTTACTTGATTCTCTTCCCCTGATATTCCCCCACTTCAAACCAATACACTGATTTCTAATAGCATTTGCTTTTGCTTGTCCAGGCATCCAGTTTGAAATCAAAGCTGTCCAAATAGATTCTAAAAGATGAAGTGCTAAAGGCAGTGTCTCACTTTTTTTGGTCTAAATCATCCTTAAATAGTCTATAAGAATTCATACAGGGAATGGACCTCCTTCTCCAACATGAGTTTGGTGCACAAGGTAGTATGCAGGCCTGGCATAACAAATGCATCACGTGCAAACATGCATGAACAGAGTGATCCCTAGGAACAGGACCATCAGATCAAAGTAGCATAGCCTGAAGGGAAAGAAGTCCTGCTGGGATCTCTGAGAACTGCACTGATGAAGAAGAGGTGACCCAAGTTTCAGCACTGGAGCTGCAGCATCAGCTCCACAGCACAACGCATGTCATGCACCAATCCCTAGAGGTTGCTCTGCACTTCAGTACGTACCGATCCCCTGCAGCAATAACCCCGCTGCGACAGATCTCAAGGCCACCACCATGCCCAGGCAATTCCCAGCTATTCATAGAGGAGCTTCTATTAAAAGTAAAAGCACAATCAGCTTAAGAAATAGCCAGAGATTACCCAAGAGATCACAGCAGCCTGAAAGAGAGAAAACCTAACGTGTATTAGAATCAAAGGGCCCCATCCTGACTCTCAGCAGTGCAAGCTGCTCAGAATAAACCTCAAGCTAGTTAGTGGAGCTAAAGACCAGTATAAAAAAAATTAGTTAGAGCTTCAGACCAGTATAAAAAAAATTAGTTAGAGCTTCATTTTCTACAGGCTCAATTCTGAACAGGGCATCAGGAATAGTCCCCAACTGATAGAGACCTGTTCTTGAACCAGCACTTGGGTGACAAAGGGACAGTTATTTTCATTATAAGCCCCTGTTCATCAAGGTTTACAATTACCTGGGTGAGGAAGCACTCTCTGAGCTGAAACACAGCATGTTGATTTGTTGCCAGAGCTCTGAGCCAGGTTCTAAAGAATTTACTGTCTTTACACAGGCAAGAGTGGCGGGAAAGCAAAGGGGAGCTGAACAAAGACTTCAAGATTTTGCCCTTAGGAATCTCTTCCTTGTGCTTAGAAATTCAGCACAGCCTTCCCCTGCCCTGATCCCCTGCCTCAAAAAAATAAAAATAAATTAAAAAAGCTTTTCCTCCTGCTCTCCTGGGTAGATTAGCTCTGCTCTACAAATGCTTGCAGATGTTGAGAACCGACTACTCCGCATCCCTGTAGACTTCTGCCTGTTGATGCTTTGAGGAAGTTTGTTAATATAGCTGAGAAACTCTTCCATGATACGGCTGCAGTTTATGCTCAGCTTCTACATAGCGTTTGAGCAACACTGCCTGGCTCTTCAGCCAAAATCCACAGCAGTATCAGCTTAATATCCACTATGTCTTCTCTCAGGCAGCCCATATACTACTCTGACCCCTCTTATATCAAGATTCAGTTTCACTGCCACAAAATGTCTGTACCAGCATAGCAAGACGAGAGCCCAGCAATTCGCTTGTTATGGTAGCATTAACTCCTCACCCCTCGGAGCAGCTGCAACAATGCAACCGAAAGCCCAAAGAAACAGGAAAGGGAGGGTTAAAGGGGACTGTTGAGGCAATAGATTATTAAAACAGTATTTTTGCCCTAGAGACCCAAGTTCAATTCCTGTTTCAGTCACAAGTGAAGAACTGGGTTTATCCCAAACCTCACTTAGCATAACTTATTGTTCAGCATGACTGTAGTAGAAGTATTTCAGCAGGGCTTATAGCTTTGGGACATAAGCCCTGATTTTTAGGAAGGGAAGGGTTCATGATACAGGTCTTAAAGTTTTGTGATTCTTTACATTTGTCTCCTGGAGCATTTAGAAAAACAGTGTATTTGAAACACAAAAAGCCACAAGCGTGCACATTAGAAACGGATGTTTTCAATACAAAAGCTACACCGCTCTTCTCCTGGTCTGATTACTGTGTCCAGGGCTCCAGAAAAAGCCACACGAGTCACAAGACTTGCAGAAAAGTGGCAGAAGCTGGCAAATTTGCTTCCAGTCAGCAAGAACACAATTTGAAGAGCTTGCATATTGTCTGCTTCCAACACTTTCAAGAACATCTCATGCTGAACTGCAAGGGACTGAAACACCATCCCACTTCCAGTTGGTTACGGCTGGGCCTGCCAGAGCTCTGAGAACGTCTAACATAGCCGAGAGCAACCGGAGGCACCGCTGGATTTCACGCTCGGGGCTCATTCTTCCCGTACCATGTCTTGAAGGAAAGAAAAGCAATGTCTATTACGGTCAGCTTAGAAGCTGTAACACGGCCATAGAGGAAACAACCATCAGCAAGTAACTTAGTTGTTAAGCTCTTCTATATGCATAGGAGAGCAGAAGACAGTTAGGAGTGACTTTACATTAGATTGCTATAAATTACAGCATTCACTCATAAGACTTCAAAAAATGAAAAGCTGGACACAAGTGCAAAGTATCAACAAGTCTCCCAGAATAATTGTTTAAATATTTAGCACTAAATTGTGCTCTCAGCCGCACTCCGTTCCGATACGCACGTACTCTTGCCTGCTCCTCAGTAAACACTGAAAAGTCTCAGTCCTCTTTTTGTAGCCACACTAATATTTATAGTAGTTAGTCCTGAGCAAGAGCATTTTGGAGCTTCCAGCACCAGTCCTGCTTGCATAGTCTGACCCCTCCAGGCCTGGCCAGACCAGAGCATTTAAAGTCTGGCCAGACTGTTTAAAGTCGCTCCAGGCAGAGCTCTGGGCTCATTCCTTCATAGGGCCTGCACTACTCATCCCTGCCTAGAGACCTGGACAACCCACAAGTTTTGATTCAGGTCACCCTCTGGCAAATGATATCAGGAAAGGAGGTAAAGGCCATATGGCAACAGGTATGGAAACAAAAGCTCCAAGGAGTCCACAGTCTGCACAGCTCCTTTGCTTCTATGAAGGGCTATGCCCCAAAATTAAATACTACCAATGCATCTAGCACAGCTTCTCATTTCCCAATGATTTCTAAGAGAACCCCAAGCCCTCAAAGCCAGCGTATGGTCTCTGTCAACATCCAGAGGGCTGTATCATCCCTGACCTCTCGGCAGAGCAGACCGAAGCGACCAGTGACATTTGATACCAGAGGGTGAATGAGACCGCACAAGCGGCTGAAGCTCCCGTCACACCACGGCAGTAGAGAAGGCAGTTCTTCCAAAGCACTCGGGCAGACACCAGTGCATCCCCTTTGCAGGGTTTGAATTCATTGTAAAGAATTTTTTTTTTTTACTTCATGATTAACCTTTTCCAGCATTATTTCAAGTACCAATTAACGCTACAAGTCTACATGACATGATACTTTGTCAGACGTATGAAAGAAAGACTTATCCAATATCCTCTCCTTTCTACAGATGGAGGAAAAAGGTGCAAAGAAATTAGTCATTCAAGAATTTTGTTTCAGGGCTGAGAACACAACTCGATCTCAAGGCTACACAGGCCCACCTGCCCGTTATCACACAGACGGCCTTCCTTTAACCTGAGCTTCCACACTCAGTCGGGAAAGTGCAAAACCAGGTCTGAGATCAGGAAGAACAAAGTTCAAGTGCAGTGAGAAACTCTCCTAGCAGTGGGCTATTTCCCCACCGTGCATGCCTGGATTTCTGGTTTTCACAGATTGTTTTAGCTCTCCTCCCAACTAACAGGGCTCTGACTCATACGCTTATATATTTTTGAGTCCAAGAAGGAAAGTATTACACTCAAAGACTCTTTTTTTAAGTCGCTTTTTCAGGAAGAAGCTTTACTGTGCACACTGGCAGTAAATTTCCTTTCACAGATACCACCTCAAAACCAATTTTTTTGCACTGGGCATTTAGGCAGAACACCATATTCTTTTAGGCAACTGCCTGCCTGCCTACCCACCCCCCTTCAGTCACGCACTTGGTTTTGCCACTTAAAGGCACTGACTGAAACAAAAATGTGAGTATTGGCTCACATGGGTGGAGCACACATGGGTTTGGCTCCTGTCTAACAAGCATGTGCTCAATACACCATAGTAAGTTTGTGCTTATTATGTAAGTAGATAGAACGCAGAAAGAGCTAAGTTTTCTTTGATTAACTTACACTAAATTGCAAACCTCCTCCGTTTCCCCTCAAAAGGGTTCATCTTAGATGCTAAGAAAGCCTCACTCGGAGGCATTTTTTTTTTTACTCACGCTTGGAAAGCCAGGCTCAAGCTTCCACTTAAGTACAAAGTAGGGACGTTCAGTCATGCACCAGATCAGGAATGGGGTTTGCTTCCTGGCGCAGAATAACATTTTCAGAAGCTGCCTCAGATATGAGGTGCCTCAGACAGACTCCCACACCTTCTATTTAAGGCCAGCGCAGCTCTGCCTACTCAGAGCATCTGGAGACGTCAGGTTCAAGGACTTCGCTCAGCATCCCCAGCTAGCTATTAAACTAAGACTTCTGAAAACA
Source organism: Dromaius novaehollandiae (assembly GCF_036370855.1). Lineage (NCBI taxonomy): Eukaryota > Metazoa > Chordata > Aves > Casuariiformes > Dromaiidae > Dromaius > Dromaius novaehollandiae. Next base: position 7,677,548 of record NC_088117.1, read on the forward strand.
ATCAGTAGCCTTAAAAAATAAAATAAAATGTTTGCCTTTTTCTATCTTCACGTCAGTGTAAACTGACTGGGGGCAGTGCTACAAGCATTTAGCATTTTGGGTTTGGGTTTTTTTTTCCCTCCAATGACAAGGAAAGTTCTCAGGTACTATGACTTCTATTCCCTACTGGTTTTGCAGACCCTAGAAGAAAACACACACACACACACACACCACTTACAGCCTCAAAGTACTGTAAGGATTAATTAACGCTCTGGATGTTTTAAGATTCCCAGCATGAGGATTATTATGGTAACAAGGAGAAGTCCACAGCAGCAAATAAGGTATCCTCCTGACATGCTAGCTATCAGGTGATAAATTCCAGAAATAAGGCAATATGCCATTTTCACCAGCTGGTAGGTCCAGGCAAGTGCATAATTGCAAAGTTACTGAGCATCACCTTTCCCTTGTGCTAGTTCTGACAGCCTCTGATGCATGCCGTAAGGATGTCTCTTTTCCTAGCGAGTACAAGGCCAATAGGCAGTTCCCAAAAGCATGAGATCATCACTAAGGAGTTAAGCTGAAGAATACAGTCAGTGAGGTCTGCAGAGAACATTTAACCACTGCAGGAAGCAGAAAAGATATTGAAAACTTGTATTTATTTGATCCTTCCCCTGTAACATTCACACAAGTGGTCAGAGGACAAATCACACAGGCAGACACTGCCGCATCTACAGAGGTTGAGATCCATGCTTTTTTTTTCCCTCCTTACAGCCTTCCATGTTACATTATGATTTAATCATGCATCTCCCCCTAATGTTCCTCCTCCCACAAGTGTTTACTGGGAGCTATATACATTTCTCTTAAGTTAAATCATTCTCTCTTGTGGTCTATTGCAACACACTATCCATTTCCCATGCTCCACTTTTTCCTTTCTTCTCCAATTAACCTGGTAAGTGAGGTATGTTCTTTACTGAAGACTAAAGGCTCACTGCTGTTTGAAGGACTATTACTTTACCATGATGTATTTCACCAGAAGGCAGAGTCCTATTCCTGGCTTTTGCATTATCCTCCGTAAACCTAGATAGGTCATTTCCCCCCAAAATGCCTACTTCTTTAACCTGCAATACATAACAATATTTGTGAGCTGGCCAAATACATTTATTATACAACATTTTAGGATCAGTGTCTCATAAGCAGTCTCTCCACCAGCATTGTAAAAGTATCCCAAAGCAGAACAAAATAATTACATTTAAGGACCCCTTCTGTGGCAAGGGCCAAGAGCAAGTGTCTCCTTGCTCAATTTAAAAATCTGCCATTAGAGTACTTCATTGATGCTCAGCATTACCCAGTAGAGTGGACACTCAATCTGTAAGCAACATAGCTATGATTTTTAAGTTTAATCCATCAGTTCTTTCATGCAACAGTCAGTAAGCTCATGAAGCAAACACTGTGGCAGAAGCCTAAATAATGTAAAGCATGAAGACTGCTGATAAAACAGTTTTCATGCAGTATCCAAAAAGGCCAGGTATCTACACCATCTCTTAAGCATCCCTATGGGCTTTTTCACTTCTAGACAGTAGTTGTTAAATGCTACTGTTGACACCTCTGAAGGTATTTTGCTGGAGAAGCTTCCCACAAAACAGCGAAGTATGCATTATCAAAGTAAGTATTCCCTTATCTACTGGGGAGGTAAGTATTTATCTCTATATGGCTGGAGGAGGCTGAGACGTGAAGACATTCCTGAAAGTTATAATCTACCAGAAGCCAAACTAAAATTCATGACTTCAAGACCTAGCTTTGCATTTTCAGTATGTCACACAGCAAGGCAAAGACAGTCGTAACACTCTGCCTTGCCCTTGTCCAGTTTTTGTCAAAGCAATTATAGTAGCACAAGCTACCAATCTTAATAGGTACGTAGCACTGCCAGAGATCTTGTACCACAGCTGCTTGCAATGCTGCGTTTTTTCCTGCTCTTTTATGCATGCTAGCTCATACTACAAGAACACCTTTTTCCATTGCTGGGATTTCAGTCTGCTAGGAGAGGCTGGGTTAACGCACCACAGTTGAGTTTAGGTCTATATCCGCCCCCGTATTCCTTCAGCAATTTGCTGAGAATCCCCCAGAGACAGTCAACACTCAGAAGTGCCATTTTTCCTTTTAAACAAAAGAATATCAATAAAACCTCATCAGAGGATGGAATTCCATTACCCTAAGGCACTTTACACCCACCTACCTCATTTCAGCCGTCTATATTAAATGCATGAACACAGGTATCCAATGCACCTCTACAAAAGCCGTATCATTTAGCTTTGCTGTTCAGCACTATGCTACATTACAGACAGAGGTGCAGACACCTTTATACAGCACAGTAAATACACACGCTTCCTCCTCCAGAGCCAAAGCCCTCCTGATGACCAGGTGATGTACAAACATCAGCTAATTCAGCATGTACCATCAGAGCCTGGAGACAGACAGCTAAATACCCCTGTTTGGTTTGGGGTATAGAAGTCCCCAAGAGAGAAGGATGATGCTCAGGTCTGGGACTAAATATAACTCCAGATTCAGCTTCCATAGCTTTGACACAGCTTAGCTTTCTTGACCAGAAACAAGATAGCCTCATCTCCATTCAAGTCCCTCTACCTACCGCTCGCAGGCCTTAGTCATTCCCTTCTCAGCAGCCCCCTTAGACCATCTGTTCTGCAGAAGTCAGAGGTGCCTTGTTTTCTCCATGACGAGCAATGCAGCTGTCCTAACAGGGCTGAGCAGCACGTTGCCTTGGATCAGCCAGCAAGAGCACAGCACAGAGGCATTTACGCAGCCATCTGAACACAGCCCAGTGCTTTCAGTTTTCCCTGTTCATAAAGCACAGATAACAGTAATACTCCTACAAATCCAGAATTTGTGCAACAGTGCTTTGAGATCTTATTTAAGAAGAGGCACCAGCATTTGTTATTTATTTTCACATAGCAAAATAAGAGTAGCATGAACACAGATGGATTTTAGAAACGGCTTTGTCTTGTACATCTCCCCTTCTCTGTCCTTCGGGCTCTCTCAAGTTAGATGAGCACACACCATTTTTATCAGAGTAATTTTGCTAGCACTGGTGCCAAGTCTAAAACCTTCTAAATATGGGATACAGCAACGCCATAAGCATGGGCTAAATGACCCCCTGAAGTCCCTTCCAACCTGAATTAGCTTATGTGCCTATGACAGCACCAACAGGAAATGCCTAGGGCTGACCAGATTAACCTTCCTTCCCGTTGCGAGGCCCAGGATAAACCGGTCCGCAGAGAGGTATGTCACCTGCCTGGCTTCCACCCGGCTTCTCTCACATCTTCAACGATTATAACACTGTCAGCTGGTATCCTAGTCACCATGCTGAGTCCTCGGCAGCAAAAACACACATAGCAGCCACATCGACATCTGGTATTATAAATACAGGCTCTGCATTGTTGGGTAATCCGTTAACAGCAGAGTAAGTGACACTGAAAGAGTAATTAGCAGCAACTAGTAAGCCATTGCATTCAGGAGGAGAAAGGAGGAAAAAAAGAAGTCTGGTGAGATATGGAACTAAACACTGATTGTGTTCAGCACTGCTCCTCTGTGCTTTGAGGTTTCCAGCATGCGTGGGATTTAGTGCTACTGCAAGATGCCAGCAGCAGACCTAGACTGAAGCCCTGCATAGCCACAGGCAAGGCCTGGCACTGGGGGGGGACTGTGCCGCTCTGCTACACGGACATGCCTCGACCGCAATTTGAAAGAAGCCCCTCATGTACTGAGGGGAAGAAATCAGCCCAGGCAAGGCCTGCAGTCCCTCAAGTGCCCCCATCAAGCAAATCGGTCAGTACCAACAGCATCTGTATTCACTCCTGCACAAATTTCCATCCACTCAGAGAAGCTCATCAGCACTCACATCCACTGTGCGGTGAGCATCCAGCTCGCCAAGCAATAGCTGCTCCAGCTGCTGAGCAATAGCTGCTCCAGCATCCTGATATCAAGCCGGAGCAGTGGCATATGTCATGTCCACACTACAGCCACAATCATATTTGTACACAGTAGGTCTACACACAGTTTCTCTTATGCCTGTTCAGACAAGAAAATAACCCATGCCATGAGGAGCCATGTTTATCCTAGATACTATTTCCATAGCTTCCTATCACAGTTTAAGATCTACACAAAAAGAAGGGCAATACATCGCAGCAGGACCCCATCATTATTTTAACAGCATTGTTTTTGTAGTATATGCACATACATTCTTGTGGTAAGAAGTCTCATGTTACCAGTCTCTAAACTAGTCAGCACTCAGGGGTATCAAATGGAGAAAGACCTCTTTCCTTTGACATATTTTCCATTTTCACTTCAATTATTTCTCTAAATGCTTTTCTACAGCCTGTTTCACTCAGGCCTCTCAGCTTCTGCTCAAGGGACCCTTCATAATTTCATTTTCTAAAAGCCACGGCACCATAACATGCTGCTTCGGAGACAGCTGATGGGACACGGTGAGGTCACAAGTTCTCCTGGGATAGGGATCATTAGAAAGAGATAGAAAACAGAATTTAATTCATTTGCTCTCCACCAGGCAGATAAAGTCCCCAGTTCTCCGTTGGTGTTAGTGGAGCCTCACCAAGGACAGATATATCCCCTTCTGTTTGCTCAGTCTAAAAGAAAGGGACAGCATACTCCGATTCACTGGCTGTCCTTAGAAGGACCATCCTCCAGCCCAACAGCCATACATTATATATTACGCCATTGCAGCACTGCCTGCATAGATTCTCTAAAAAGGATTTACTAGGTTGGACTGCCAGTAGCTAGAAAGCATGAAAAGAGCAGAGCCAACAGGTGAAGCATAGCTTTGCTCATGTTTTTCTTAAGACCTATTTTCCCTTTCTTCTTGGTAAACTATAGTAGAGCAAGTCTTTCCCTTTCAGGGCAGGAATCATCATTTTCTTCTAGATCTACAAACGAGTGGGTCCTGGTCTATGACCTGGGGTTCGGTAAAATAACAGTGTTTCTGGAAGGTCCTTCCCCGGCACAGTTACCAGGAGCCCTGGAGGATGTTGCATGGATTATCGGAAGGCAGCTAGTGTGGATCCCCAACCTCTCTCTGGATGTGTACTTACATGCTAAAACAAAAATCATCCCGACTATGCTTTTTCCCCGGATACAACCACTGCACCTTTTTCCTAATACACAGAGCGCACACCGCACTCGTGGCCCAAGCCTGCCCTTGTGCAGGTCCAGAATTTGGGGACGTTCTCAGATAAACAAGCAATTCATGCAACGCCGCAGCCCCTGCCAGCGGTGGGAGAGCTTTACAAGCCATTTGTTAGCAAACAGCTCCCACAGAAAGAAGCAGCGTGGGGGGGTTGATGGGGACGAGAGGAGACCCAACGTGCCATAGAGGCTGTCACGAATGCAGCTTGCAGAAACAGCCACGCAAGCGCCTGACCAGGTATCACAGCAGTAGCTGGTCTTAAGACGAGTCACCAGCAAGCTGTGCTTTCCTCGTAGCTGAAGGGGGGTCTTGATAACTAACCCACACACCAGGGGCTGCAATCATTTAACGGGGCCAGACACAAGCTGGGGAGCAGCCGCCCTTGCCCAGGTGCAGCGTGTCTGCGCCGGAGCCGGCGGCCAGGCCGGGCGGTCTGCGATTTGCTCAGGTTGCGGATGATGAATGTGAAGGTCACGGGAAGGGAAGGCGGCAGAAGCCTGTCACAAAATGGTAGCACCGGGGGACCGGAGCGTAGAGCAGAAAGATAACCCCGTCCTTCCTCCAGCTTCCCCGCGGCTCCCGACATGGCCCCCGCGATGGAGGGCAGCGGAGCCGCGCTGGGGGAGGGGGCGGAGGGGATTAAACTTAAACCCCATCACCGCCACCCCCGGCTCTCAGCGGCCGCATCCACCGCCGGGGCAGCCCGGGCCGCCGCCCGGCCCCGCGCGAAAACGCGGCTCGGGGGCGATTTCACCCGCATTGCTGCCTCCCCCCTCTACCGTTATGTAACAGCCAGAGGGGTCCCTCGGCTTGTACCGGGCAGGGGCTGCCCCCGGGCACCGGAGCTCGGCCCCCCCCCCCGGTGCGGCAAAGGTGGGGACCCCCTCACCGCGGGGAGACCTCCTCCTCCTCCTCCTCCTCCTCACACACGCAGCCAGCAGCTCTGCCCCGCGCCGCACTGCCCCTGCAGCCAGCGGCGTTGCCCCCGCGCATGCAGCCAGCAGCGCTGCCCCTGCAGCCAGCAGCTTTGCTCCGCGCATGCAGCCAGCAGCGCTGCCCCTGCCCCGCGCTGCCCCAGCGCCCGCGAGCAGCGGCTCTGCCCCGCGCTGCGCTGCACCGCCCGTGCATGCAGCCGCTGCGGCTCCGGCCCCGCGCGCACGCCCGCGGCAACGGCGCCCGGGCACCGCACTGCCCCTGCGCCCCCCGCGCCGCCCCGCACCCGCAGCGGGGCTCCGGGGGGCGGGGGGGGGCACCTTACCTCCCCACGAAATTCTCCAGCACGGAGCTCTTGCCGGCGCTCTGCCCGCCCACCACGGCGATCTGCGGCAGGTCCAGGTTGGCGTTCTGGCCGATGGCGGCGAAGGCATCCTGGAGCCGGTTGACCAGGGGGATGAGGTCCTCCATCCCGCGGTTCCCCATGGCTGCGGCGCTGCGCCGGCACCTCGCCCCGCGGAGCCCGCGCCGCCGCCGCCGCCCTGCTCGCGCCGCCGAGGGGGCAGTGCCGCGCCGCGGCCCCCCACGCCCTCACCCACGGGTAGCCCAGCCCGGCCCGGCCCGGCGCGACGCGGCGGAGCTGCCCGGCCGCCCGCACCTCGCCCGGCTCGGCGCTGCCCCGCTGCCCGCCCGGGCTCGGCTCGCCCTCAGCGCGCGCCGCCGCCGCCAGGGAGCGCTTAAGGGCGCCGGCGCCGCGGAGCACGCTGGGAGTTGTAGTGCGGGCGGGGGCGGGGGGAGGCGGGCGCCCCGCGGCGCGTTCGGCGCCCCACAGCGAAGCCCCGCGCCATCTTAGGCTGCGCCGAGCTGCGCGGCGGGCGGCTGCGTGCCCGCGGGGAGGAGGGCCCCGCGCTCCCCGAAACTGGAGCTGCCCCCCGCCGTGCCAGGCCTCGGGGGGCCGTGTGGCCCCTCAGCCTGCGCGCGGTTGGGTCCGTGTACCCGTGTAACCATACAGTTAGGGTTAGAGTACACCTATAGTTCGGTGACCATGCTGGTACAGTTCAGTCACTGTATCTGTATAGTGGGGTCTCTGTACCTGTCCCGCTCAGCTGACGTACTGTATGGTTTGGTCAAAATACCTGTACGGTTTGGTCAACGTACTCTGTGGTTGCCGTACCAGTACAGTTCGGTCACTTTACCTATATGGTTTGGATGCTACAGCTGTACAGCTCAGGTGAGGTACCTGCATGGTTTGGTCATGATACCTGTATGGTTTGGTCATGATACCTGCGCAGTTCAGCTGATAAAGTTGTGTGGTTTGGTCATTATACTTGTGCGGTTTGGTCACTCTACCTCTACAGCTTGTTTGATACACCCATATGGTTTGGTTGAGATACCTGCACGTGAGGGCTTTGTGCCGGGGGGCACTGGTGGAATGGCTGGAATACGAGCAATACTTGACAGGACGAAACTGGAGGCTTGCAGAAATGCTTCCCCATTTCTGCTGCTTGACTTTCATTGAGACAGGGATGAAAAACCGATGGATTTCTGTTTTTGGCTGCAGAACAGTAGATATTGCTGCCGTTGCTATGTTTGATTTACCGAAACGCAAAGTACTTCATTTTCTGTGCTTCCACCTTCTTTACAAAAAGTTCATTTGCCTACAATAAAGAGGAAACTGTTTGGTTTTAGGCTTTTTAAAGGGATTTTTTTCACAAAAAATATGTGAGTCCATATTTGATTTGAAAGTGTACCAGTGAAAACAAGCGTGTTCCGAAAAGAAACTGATGGCTAGTGGTGACTCAGGAGAATAGAGTATGCTGCATTTCAGACGCTTCTTCGTCCATGCTATCCAGGACTCTTGTTCGCAGCTTAGATACAGCTGGGGGTGGGTGGGGGGAGGAATAACAAAACTGCAACAGATTTTGAGCTTTATTTTTCATTGTAAACAGCCACTCTTTAGTTATAATGGTTCTAAGCAAAATTTCACAGATCCGTCAAATGTAATCTATGCAGAAATGCCTGAGTACGTGGAGAAACTGGAACAACTGTTGTGAGGGGTGAATTTACCTCACTTGTGTCAGTGAAGATGCCCAAGGAAAATGCTTTGAAAATGTCACTAGCATTCAGGTAAGAAAGCTGAGGGAGGGAGTGAAAGCTGCTCCGTCTGTGCGGGTAACGTTATTGCAGGACACGTGTGGGTTGTTTTGGGGGCTGTCAATGCTAATTTTTTCCTTTCAGAAAATTGCCCAGCAGATCCAAGGAGAAATGAGCTTCAGAAACCCAATGGAGACTGTGGACAAATGTCTCTGAGCATCTGCCCAGCCTTTCTGGTCACTTATGTAGAAGGAACTTGCAGAAAGGACACAGCTTTTCTTTCAAAAGTTGACATCTCCCCCTTGTTAGAGGTCTCAGCAAAAATAACGACAAAGAGTATCACAGACTTTAAAAATGGTGTCATATTCCTCCCTGGGTCAGAGCTGATGTGCAAGGAATTTCAAATCATGAGGACTGTTGAAGTTTTACCCCAAGAACCATGAGAGGAAGGTTGCCCTTTGCCAGAGGTTGCTGTAACCTGCAGTTAACCTGCACAGCCCCGATTTCAATGCAGGGGAAGTTTGTCCACCTGCATCACTGTGATGAGGTCAGATAACATAGTGGCTTTTGCCACCTAGCTAATGCCTAAAGGGCCTTGACTTGACTTGCCTCCCTTCCCTGCCCCCCCATGAATCCACACCTGCCTTTAATATTCCCATAAAAGCAACTGTATTTGATTGTGGCTATCAACATTTTTACTAACAATATAACCATCAAACTATAAATATTGGATTTCACTCCCATCTGGCTGTTTAGCATTCTAAGCAGGTATTTTGCTCTGAGTGAACCCATTTTCATCCAGAAATTATCATTCAGGATTCCATTCTCTGGAAGAGCTAACATTAAATTAATACTTTTTTTTTCTATCAAGAAAGGTTTGTGAAGTAACATTGAAAGCACGTTATGCCAACAACTGATATTCAAGACTGGGAAAAAAATAACAGGATTCATGTTGTCAGTTAAGGGTCTGGTTCAGCAGAAAGGCTGCAGCAGGACTTTTTTGCAGGTATTCTTTTAAGTATTCTCTCTCCAATTTTCTTTTTCTATAAAATTGCTGTTTAGATCTCAGGAAACATATGGCCCATCATTTAGGGGTTTGGCCTAATCTGCTGAGGTCTCAAGGGGCAAAAGCGCACTGGAGACACTGTAGGGAGTTAACAGGGTCGCCTCCAAGTAGATAAGAAAGGCAGAAAAGGGAAAAAAAAGTGTGTTAAAACTCTGCAGAAATGTTGGCAAACTTTGCATAGATTTTTCTCTGCAGATCATTATGAGCCTAACACTGTAAGATGCACAAAGTAGGCTCCTGCTTCCGCTGTTTTGCAGATATAAGTAAATGAGGATAAGTGTATGCCTGCAGCATTACTTCTGCAAGAAGTCATTAATATCGAGGAGTCTGTCTAAGCACTTCTGCAGCAGTTGTAATCATACCCCAGGGAGCAGAGAGACCCAAACTCAAGCCTCAAGAGAAGTGAGGTTTGATTTTAGGAAGCTTTAGAAACCTACACCTCCCACTGATGAAAAGGAGAACTGCAGGCACTCAGAGTCCCCATCCTAAAGCCTTCCATTTTCTCTCCTGCAAGAAACTGTGATTTGCAAGGATATTAGCAACAGACAGGCCTTTTGATTCTGCCAGACCTCCTTCCTATGATTTACTCGGCAGCTTGTAGCAGCCGTAGGAGAAAAACAATTATGTGATCATCCTTCAGGGGAAATACTGAAAAATAGGAGGGATTTGGAAATAAAAAAGACTTTACAAACAGGAACAGACAGGAAAAATCTATTTGTGTCTACCTTAAAGAGCCTTGAGATATGTAAGCAAAGAAAAACTAAGAGAAAGACTTTTTTTTGCAAGGTGTTGTAAATATTTCTGGCCATACTTTAATATGAATCCCCTAAAAATGTACCTGAGCATAAATACGTCTGTTTCCATGTATTGCTATCAATGTAAAAACAATATATCCAGTCCTGGGAGAAGAAAGAGTAAAAAATGTGGAATATAATTACCTTACTAGTCTCCTAGTCATCTGCAAACTATTTCTCAGAGGTGCAGATGCCCCACGGTTTCCGTTGACTCCAGCCAGAGCTATGAATGTTCAGAACATTTTACAGTGGATCATGAAGTGAATGCTCTTGGTCCTTTGGTTTTGTAAGAAATGTTTATAAATAGAGGTCAGAATATAAACTCCAAAAAGGATCAGAGATAGGATTGTCACTGTGTGTATCAATATGAAATATATTATACAGCTGATGAATAGTTAAAAACCAATAGAATGAACATCTTAAATTGTTTCTATCTCTATAGGCAGCTTTACATAGTCATATCAATTTTTTAAGTATGTATTTTGTGCTGTAGCATCATTCATCTTTCGTAGTATCAGTTGCTCAGAAAGAAAGGTCTCTCTCTAGTGTTCCTATTAGTTGGAAGAACTATCTGAAAGAGAAGCAGCCTTTATTTTTGTGATGTTCAAATATGTAGCTTGTCTTTCTAGAATAAAACAGTGAAATACTTTATAATTTTCTCTCCTGTTGTGAAACAGGGAATTTGCTAAACTGGTCTGAGAATCTCTCAGAAGGAGGTAAAAGAAGGTTAATCTAGTGTACAAGACACTGGGTCAGGTTTATTTTTGGTGTAACTCCACAAAAGTCAGAATATAGTCCATCAGGAGAGGGATCTGGACATGGATGTGTTTAGATACATATTTCAAAAGCAGCAAAGCTGAGTTCACTGGACTTTCCACATCCAGAGAGAAGATACAAGAACAGGAACAGGAATATATTTTACTCTGAGACTGAAAATCATTGATAGGAGCTGTTTGGGCATGTGACAAAAAGGGCGTAAAAGATGTATGTTAGTTTATATGCTGTGGGCCTGCCCTGTCAATCAAGAAGTACTGGGAACAGGTTTCTAAAGCAATAGAGCAAAGACTGGGTGCAAGTATCTTAATGCACAGATTATCTTGTTTTAAAATACTGTGTGCTACTGCTTTCATGTATGTGAGTATGGTATTCCCACATATAAAACAGATACGGAAAACAGCAGAACTCCAATAATTAATATCAGCAGTTGAGAGCAGGGCTGGTGAAACATGAAACCGAATGTTACCTATTCTTTCAATGAATAGGCCTCCAAAGCAGAGGGGTACTGCTTTTAAGTACTTTAAAGTTCCATAGATCTTTTTCTCCAAGTTGGGGGGTTCAGAGACATTAAGGTGGGAACTCTTGTCATATCCTAGTAAAATGCGTAGCGCCATCCTTGCAGGTTTCAGCTACAAATGTGGGCACCTCAGCTTCTTGGTGCTCTTGTAGGCACTAAGAAATGGAGACTGCAGAAACCAGAGACTGCTTTTGAAAATTCAGTTGTGTGCATCTCCACCAAGGGTTTGATAGCAAGTCTTCCTCAGAGCCAAAATAAAACATACAGTCCAGTCTTGTCCTGTAAACTGGAAATATCTGGTTATCTGCAGGCCTCATCTGGTCCATGGAACAAATCCATATAGCCCAGTAAAAACTTCACTGACTATATAATGCAATCCAGCCCCTGAATAAAAAGCAATTATATGGTCTTTCCCCTCATCTGCCAAGAAGTCAGATAACCTTGATCTAAGTCATATAGAAGTAAATCGTAGGCTGCCTCACAGGGATCCGACAATTTAGCTAATGTAAGTCTCTTTTCTGAAGGGCACTTTCTCGGTCATTTTCCTGTATTTACCTTTTAGTTCTCACCACTCTGTTTAATTTATTCCCATTGTCAATACAACACAATTTTTGCTGTTTTTCCCTGAGCTTAGTGGATACCTAGGTTTCTGTGACTTGAATGGGATTGAATAAGACCACTGTATTCTTTACTGTAGCACTATAAATTTATGACATTCAGTGTATTCTCACATAATGACATGTATTTACTGCGTGCATATAGATCATTTAGCAGCAAGTCGCTTAGCGATTGAAAAGGAGATGTTCCTTGCAGAAAAGGAACTTTATTGTCAGGACATGGGAGTAAAGCTCTGTGTATCAGTGCTCAGTGAGGACAGATCGTACCCTTTAGCTGTCAGCTCAGACACACTGTTTAGTTGCTCACAATAAAGCAAATAAAAAGCTCCTAGCCCCATTTCCTGTGCTGTTAACTGACACCTCTGTGCATGACCTTCAAACTGAATGGTGTGATTAGCTAAATCTAGAGCCTTCTGTTTGGGGTTCAATTAAACCATCTTGAGTTGGTATGATAAGTACTTCTGGTCCATAAAGACATCTCTGAAGATCAACCTTTGGAACGTAGGTTGATAAAACAGCAGGTGTTTTTGCTTTACAGTTAGTTCTACAGTCTTAGTTCTGTCTTTTGGGTGTCCAGCTAATACGGGGACTAGCTGGGCATCTCTAAAATCATAAATTAACCCCCTCTTTCACCACTGCAAACCAGTCAGTTTCTATAATAGCACAATTACAGGAGCAAAAAGGATCGATTATGCAAAATGATTTGAAATAGACTCCACATATGTTTTCCATTCCATGTATGTATTCCCTGGGATGATGCTTAAGCTTTAATGCTTAACAGGACAGCATTTTCTCTGTGTGCAGATGGCTGTGACTGCCTGGATAGAGGACTCTGGGCATTAACCCAGCCCATCATTGATTAATACAGATGGGCATCTCCAAATTGATTATTGTAAAATCAGGGCAGTATGAAAAGGCCCAAAGGAAAAGTCAACATATGCTGCTTTGTTGAAAAGTATTAATGATAACTGTTTATCGGCAATGATTGTGTTCAGCTTGCAATACCTTCAGCTAAAAATCAATCCCGCAGCCTTTAGTGATCCAAGTAGTCTTTATTGGTGTGAATGATAAGACTATTTATACAGTAATTATTGTAGGATGGATTCTCCAGAACAGCAAACCGCTGAAATACATGTTTACCCTAGCTAGGTTTCGCATAAGAAGAAATCACAGTCACGGTATTTTTTTTCATGCAGTAGTCATGTGTATTGGACACACACTTCAATATTAATTTGCTATTTTTGGAAAACAGGTGCCACAGGAAAGATTTTGCTGCAAAAAAAAAAAAAAAAAAAAAACCAAAACAAAATAAAAAAGCAGATGGATCTGCTAGAAAAGTATTCTCAGTCCACAATACAGAATAACATTGCAAAAATCCCTGTTTGTTTTCTTCCAGGTTGCTGTGGCAGGTTCGCCAAGAAGCGAGCACAGCAAACGGCCGGAGCGGGTGCTGGGACAGGTTTTCTTTTCTTCCTCTCCTCGACGAGGCAGGTACCAAAAATTCCCCTGGACTATTTAAAAAACAAAAAACAAAACCAAAAACAAAAGCCAAACCCCAGCACTGTTGCGCACCATCTGCTGCCGCTCCCCAGCCCTTTACTGTGCCCCCCCAGCCCCGGGCAGATGGTGCCCGTCCCCTCCGGGCCCCGCAGGCCGCCCGCAGCGGGAGCCGCCCGCGGTGGAAGATGGAGGCGGCGGCGGGGCGGGGAAGGGCAGGGCAGGGCAGGGAGCGCCGCGCGGCCCCGCCGCGGAGCGGGGCGGGCGGCAGCGGCTCGAGGAGGTGGGGTTTGGGAACCTCCTCCGGCGGCTGCCGCTCGCCATGACCCCGGGGGGAAGGAGGAGGAGGAGGAGGAAGGGGGGGATCGGCTCCGTGAATGAATGGGCGGCCGCGGCGGCGGCTCCCCTGCTCAATGGCTGCTAGGCTGATACGCACCAGCCCCGCAGCCGGTGCCTCCCTCGCCCTGCCGTGTTTTGTCTCAGGCTCGCCCCGCTCGGGGCTCCCCAGACATGTTCAACCAGCAGCAGTTCCAGCAGCAGCTGCTGCAGCTCCAGCACCTCCTCCAGCAGCAGCAGCAGCACCACCACCCCCCGGCGCAGCAGGGAGGCCGGTAAGCGCAGCTACGCGAGGCCGGGGATCGCGGGCCTGGCCCCGGGGGACCCGCTCTCCTCCGCCTCCCTCCATCCCTCCTCGCCCCGCGGAGGCCGGAGCTGGCGCGGCGCCCGCCCTTCCCCGGCGGGGAAGGCGACAAAGGGAGGCGGGGGCCGCCGGGCCTGGCGGGGGGGAGGCGGCCGGGAGGGAAGCGGGATCACGGCGGAGCCGAGCGGCGCCGGAGGCCGCGAGGGGCGGGGGGGGCCCGGCGGGTTGGGGCAGCAGGGCCCGGGCGGCGGGGGCGGCGCTGTGGTGGCGGCCGCGGCCCGGCTCGGCCGCGGGGCTGCGCGGTGGCGGGCGGTGAAGCGCGGCCGCGTCTCCGCTCCGCGCGCGTGTGGGAGGCGCGCGGCGGCCGCTGCGCGCGTCGCGCTCTGTGAGGGCGCGGGGCCGGCGCGGGGCAGGGCAGGGCAGGGCGCCGACAGCGGGGCGCCCCGAAGCCGAGCGTCTTCCCCGGGGGCGAGCGCGAGGGCTCGGCGGCAGGCGGGCCGCTGCGGGCGGGGGGGAGCTCGGGGGCAAACGCCTCCTCCCGCTCGGCTGCGTGGACGCCTCTCCCTGAGCCTTGTTAAAGAGAGGCACGGGCTGGGTTATGTTGCAGTGATTGAACTTCCTGTCAGATACATATATATTTTCTTCTGCTGCTGTGTCTCCCACCGAGAATGAGGTTACTGGATGCTGTTGAGGCAACTTATTTCTGCAGCGAGAGCTCTCTTGGTTGAGGATGTGACGGCGGGTTGTGAGGAGGAGGGGGCCCTGGAGCTGTTTGTTTGTTTGGGTAAAAAAAAAAGACATCTGTAAGACATAAAAGGGCAAATAAGCACTGTTTTCTAAAATATAGAAGAGAGAAAACATCTGTTCTTGTCTAAGAACAGTTCTTATCTAAGAACAGTTGTCCAGGATGAGCAGAGATACGTAAAACTGATAGAAAATCCCTGAAATGATGTGTTTCTTTACAGTTACTGCTCTCTCGAAAGCCTTATGCTCTGGAAATTCAAAGCAATGGGGTGTGGATTTAAGAAGAAAGTTGATTCCTTATTTAATAGCGATAATAATTATTTATTTGTATACAGAATAGGGTTTTGAGATAAAAGTGGGAATCTTTCTGGTCTGCTGGAAATAGAAATCTGTCTTAAATCTTTCCTCCGTTTTTATCTGCCCTATACTATATGCAAAGTTGCCCTTATACCGAAAATGTTAGTATGGGGTCAACTAAGAGAGAGCACGGCTGCATCATATACTTTAAAAGTATGTTTTTTCCAGGAATAAACTGCTTAGCTCTGGGATGGGAATAATCCAGAGCAGCAAACATGAAGTTTAGCTGCTATAAATACCATTAAGAGTTGTTTTTTTGTTGCTTTGTTTTTTTTTTTTGTTTTCATCAGCATGGGTATTTCGATCCACGTTTGTACCTTTTCACAGCCCTGACAGATTTAGCAGTGTCAGCAGTAGTTTTTAGAGGTAGGCCTGACCTTGTAATCGCCTGAAGAAATGCCTGCCAGTTTCTTCGAGCTTTTCTCTTGTCTGCTCCACCCTCTTTAGGACCGGAGAGTCCCTTTCAGCTCATTTCTTCCTCCTTATGTTTTAAATATGAGGGCCTTGCTTTATTTTACTCTTCTGTACTTGCAGTTAGGGGGCACCATTTACAACTGTGACCCGTCTGGCTCTGCATGGGAGGTGTAAATTTTGGAAAATGTGCTTTAGGCTATTGAGAAAACTCTCCGTTTTTTAGAACTTTTTTTGTTTATTTGTTAAATGTAGTTGCTGATCTAGATCACTAGTTTCCAGTGATGAGCTGCTGCATAATTCTGGAGTTCTGCAGTCAGCTCCTGAGCTTTTTTTATGCTGCTTGACAGGTTTTATGTGGGCTTGGTGCTGAGGAGTTCTCTCTGACCTCAAATTCCTTGATAGACAATCTGTCAGCTTTGGAAATTCCAGGAGAGTGGAAGAAAGAGGATACAGTGTTGGTGTACAGTATCTTTTAATGCATGTATATGAGCATTTCAGCTGTTCTTTGCTCCTCTGTTTTATACTTGTTTGGTGCCTGAAATTGAAGGGCAGTTTTTATTGGATTGGTATGATTAATACCTTCTTTTCCAGGGGTTTACCACCACCACAACAGCAACAGATGCTGAGCTTACGGGCAACGAATCAACCATCACTACTCAATGCCAATCCTATGCTTCAGCGGGCCTTACTCATGCAACAGATGCAAGGTACTGTCGTTATGGGAGACGCTTACTTATTGCAGCTATTTAATCACCCTTCATGCACTGAAACCACAGTACGGCTATTTCTTGCTGAAGCATTGCAGTCCCTATATTTGGCAGTTCTGTTTGTCTCCCTTTTTCCTCTTCAAATTTGTCAATAGTCTGTATCATAGAGGTTCTTCAGCTGTTGAAAATCCCATGTGCCCAAATGTTCACAATTGGAAACAGAAATAGAAGTTATCAGTTTAGATATTAAATATTTGTTTTGGAAAAGCCTTCCCTTTTAGAAGTAGTGATAGAGTATTTTTCACTGAATATATTTAGATAAAACACTTAGACAAATAAACAATAAAAATCTCAGGTGGGAGGGTTAAATAATTTCTTTTGTTGTCTGTTACATATACACTATTGTTCTTTGCAGAAAGAGACATTGGTCTTTGTCTAAGCCCAGTGAAGTACAAACAAACAAAGTGTATCATGGTGAAAAATGGTTTGGGTTTCAGTTGTCTTGTGAAATTTTGATTGCCTCAAATGACTACCAGTTTGTATTGTGGATAATGTCACTGTTCTTCCATCATTATGTTTTCACAGCAAGTAAAATTTTACTGGCTTTGATATATTTTTCAAAACAAATTTATGAAGCTGCCATAATAGTATGCTAACATAAAGGCATTAAGAATGAAGCTATGTGTTTTTTTTAATTATATTTTATCCCCATAGCTCTTTTCAATAGAAAAAAATCAGTACCTGGGATAGTTTTAAATTGCCTAGGTTAGATTAATGACTAGAATTTTTTTTGTCTTGCTTGTGAATCATGCCCAGATGTGAACACAATAGATTTATTCTGCATGTTGTTAACTTGCCTTTTGTTCTCTCTTGCCCGTTTAATGAGGGGGCTCTCTAGTGACTCCAGTGGCTTTCTACAGATTTCTCTCGGGTTGTAGGGAAACTGGCAGTGATTAAAGGACAAGCTACATTCTGAAGACTGACATGTATATTTGTGTCAGGAAAAAGTTTGAATCCACTTTAGTCAGTCATATTCCTTTTGGATACCTTTGATGTTAGCGTAAGCTGACCTTTTCTCTAAAGGAAAATCTTTTGTTGAGAAGTTGTATAGGAACAGTGTGCCAAGGACCTGAGGCAAAGGTATATTAATGACCGCTCTACCACACTCTCATTTAGTGTTGTTTCTTTTTCTTTTCACCTTTACTTGCTACACTGGATTGTGACTTGTCTTTCAATAATCTACATCAGCTAGTCATGAATAACATGTCATGTAGTCACAGTGTTCACTGCAGCCCTTCTTAGGGATCTGAATTTTTTGTTCACTCGGGTTTGAGTTACATGTAAGAATATCTGATGCCGTAGTATTTCTGTACCTAAGAAACAGCAACATAAATAATTCAGTGACTTCAGCAGTGGGAATAGGAAAAAATAAATAATCTTGAATTGAAATGGATGTACAGTTCTTCAAAGGTACTAAACTAGGAGCAGGAGATAATTTATTGCTAAATACATATTTTAATACAGTTACATGTTTTTACAATAAGAGATTACTTATGATAAGTAATAAGAGATTGGATTGTTTTTAAAGACAAGCATGGGGGAGTACTTCCTATTGTGTTGCAGCCTTTAAGCAGTACAGCTTGGGTTTTCACATTTTGGGTGCTGGTCTCTAAACTTCTCTGGCCTGATTTTAACAGCTGCTAACAGACAGAGTTTGCACTAATTTGAGAGAAATAAAAAATAGGGGTATAAATTCCATTCCTTCACCCCTGAAATGGGGATGGCCAGGACTGCCTTCATAAAAAATTGTTGCGACTTAGTTAATAGTCTGTGGATGCTGAAGAGAACTGTTCAGAAAGCAGACCATTATAATTGGAAATGGCAGCGTCTCAAGTGTCTGAGTTGAGGCTGACATGTTGAGCTTGCATGATAACCAGGTGGCAGAGAGGACTGTGAAACCTCGTGTTTGAAAAGTCCAGTGTTGTTTTAAATGAAATGTTGTTGCTGGCCTGTGTTAAATAGTGTCCACGTTATGGCTTGAGCTGCCAGCTGCACAAATGTGGGATGACTTTTTCCTTTTTGCAGAGAATTTCTGTAAAATGAGACCTTGTTTTGTTGCGAACACAAGCACTAGTGTGCTCTCATTAAATAATTGCTTTAATGATCTTAGTCTGCAGTGACAATCATGAATAATAGCCCAATGCATAGTAATAGTTACTATGACATGAGATTGCTGGACGGGGGCAAAAAGGGTAAAGCATAGAGTGCTCATAAGTGCCAGGAAAAGCACAGTGTCTTGTGTGGAGGAGCTCTGCCCCTCTTTCCCTGCTGCTCATACGGGTGGGAGATTTTCTCTCTTCTTTGCACACTGCAGGGTAGTGATGTACCATGTGTTTGCATTTGTAGGAAACTTGCGTGGATTTAACATGACAGCCCCGGCACTGCAGCAGTTTTTCCCTCAGGCTACAAGACATTCCCTCCTGGGGCCACCACCTGTTGGGGTCTCATTAAAGCCGACACGGCTGGGCTTCCCCAGCCTTCCTTTCCAACGGCAGAACCGGATTTTTCGCAAGGTGGGGTTGTGATTTCCAACTGTTCGGGAGCTTTGTGTTCCTCTTGTGCTTGCAGTAATTGACCGTATTGTAGATGAGAATAAAAGAGAAAGGAGAAAGCTTTATAATGAAAGCTACTTTAGCACCATGCTGCTGACATAGTCCTTCCCTAAGGTTCTTGTGGTCCATATTTACATTTATGATGCAAAGGTTTCTTGTCCGTTCCTGCCCTGGACTGAGAATTCCTCATAGCAGAACTGTTTAGACCTAAAATAAAAAGAACCTTTAGAAGTACCTGCTTCAAAATAATTACAGTAGAAGAAATCCTGGCTGAGTGCTTTGCTCTTTACTTCAGAGGCTAGAGTTCTGCCCCTTAGCCTTCCAGAGCAGCACCCACAAAGCCTCATTCTGCCTGGGAACTGACCTACCTGATGATGAATGCCTATTATAAGAGGTTGGGATTTATCACTCCAGGCTGCTGTTCTCAAATGACTTGCTACCATGGACAAGTCACTGTGCCTCTTTCGGCTGTTTTACCTTTTTTAAGATCAGGATCATACCTGTTCATGCGGATGTCGTGAAACTTAATTGCTGAATGCTTATAATATTTTTGAGGAAGCCTGACTGAACAATGCTGTACAGTAGCAGAATTTTTGGAGTATCAAAACTGCAGCTTGTTTTTTCCCCTTTTGACCTGCCTCTTTCCCCTTCCACTGTTAAGACCTCTTTTGTTCTAGATTGATTCTTCAGTTGGTTGACCATCACTCCTCTCCTTTTAGATTAACTTTTGCATGTCCAATCCCATTCTGTCTAAAAGATGTGCTGAATAAAGTAGCCTTCAGTCTTGGACTGTCTTTTCTCCAGAGGCAAAAGGAGAAGTTTTTATTTGGGACTCTTCTTCCTCCCAGCCCAAGCATGTCTTGCCAGGGTCTCTCTGAAGTGACCCTGCTCTCTATAGCAGCAGGGTCTCCTACAGCTGCTATTTAAAACACCAAACAAATTAAAGGGATGTATGTGGCCTGGAATTCAAGGGTGTTGCTTTGTTCAGCTATGCAAACTTGCTTGAAGCAAGAAAGTCCAATGTAAACCATCTATGTCCCCCTCTTCCCTCCTTCACCCTGTGCTGGAATATCCCACTGTAAGACTGTGGCGCTTTAGGCAATAGGTTGAGTTTGAGGAAGGACAGAGAGCTGGTTGTGAGACACTCTGCCCATTGCAGGATTTCCAGAGGGTCCCTGATAGGAAGCGGGAGCTAGATCCAGGTTCTTCGTCTCAGACGCAAGGTGATGAGAAAATGGAAATCCCAGAGGAAGTGCAAGCAGGGTCAGAGCAGAACAACTCCTCACCATCCGCAGGTAAGAGGGAGCCTGTAGTGAGATAAATGCTTTTAAACATGATAAAGAAATTTCCCTTGGCTATTCTTGCAGACTAGAGATGGCTTTAGTCTCACTTAGCTACCTTTCTCTATAATTGTAAATATCTAAACTGCCTGTGGGAGTCCTCTACTGTGTGCTTCATGTATCCTCTTTACCTGTTTTTTTTTTTTTTTTAATAAACCAGCTCCATAACCAGCTCCATAAACCAGCTCTTTCATGTAAGCCTCTCAGAAGTCACTTTGACAGTGAGTTCCTTTTAAAATGGGGAGAGAAAAGAAAACTCTTGAAATTAGAGCTTCCACGTTTCCTTACCCGTGCTGAACTCCACATGTCATGGAGTCGAACATAAATGAAGCAGAACCAGTTGCAGTCAACATGCTAAGGAAAAGATGAGTTGAAAGAGTACTCGTATTCCTATTGTCAGAATGGAAACTATTGGCACTAAGTCTCTTTGCAGTATCGGATACAATATAGACATGGGAATGTGATCTCTGACTGGAGAGTGCACAATCTAAAAATGCAGGCAAATGGTGAAGTTGTGACCAGTGAACTACTTGTTCATGTGTATTGGGGAGAACTACTGGATTAGTGTCAGATTGATATCCTCCCTTGGAGTATATATTAAAGTTCCTATGGTCTGTGTTCTTGTTACCTAGGTATAGGACTAAGGCCACTTAGTAGACAAACACAGATTTCTTCCTGGGCCACGCCTCTTACAGAGACATCTGCAATAGAACTCCATCTCTTAGGTCGTTATTAATTTCTTGAATTATCTAACCCTGTCACTGTCATTCTCAAAATCAGAATAATCAAATGTATAATATTATTTGCTCTTAACATACTTTTATGGGCATTGGCCATTCAGTTAGGGAGCATGCTTAAGGTGGCATGGTCTGCTTTGCTAAGGAGATCTCCTTCTGTATTCCTGCAGAGCCAAGAACTCCAACAGAATCTGTGTTGAACGTTGAGCCTGCAGCAAAGAGACTGAAGAGGTATTTATTGAATGCAGTATTGAATAGTCACTAGCTTTAGAATCGTCTAATTTTATTTTCCAGGAATTTGGGCAGTACTGTACTGACCTGATGTCTGACATTTAAAAGGCATTTCAGATGTTCCTGGACAACTCAGAAAATCTTACAATGTTTGATGAAATTTAGGGGGTTGCAAGGATCCCTTCTGACGGTGACCCAACAAGGAAAATGAAAAATAAGAGATGCATCTTGTAAGCACATAACATAATGGAGCCTGGTCATGTATTCTCCTGCCTGGGTTCTTGTGAGAAGCAGAGAAGTTCTGTTCTGTTTTTTTATTTCTCTAATTTTCCTGCCCGAATGCTAAAAGGGAAGTGAGCAGGCAGGTATCAGCAGAGAGGAAAAGCTTTGGAATATGCAGGTTAAGGTGGGTATGGCAGAGGGCAGTGTATTTTGAGGGATGAGAAGGGGAAGGGAATTAATACTCCTTAGTACTCAAGCCTCTGTCCATGAGTGTTGGGTTCGGTATCCCTCCTGAAAAGATTGTACCGCCAGTGCCCCTGTATTTTGGGTATAAATAAACAAAGGCACTCCTGTTATCTGCAAGGGAGGCACAGCACGCAGGCATGCCGGCCACGGCAGGCCCATCTTGGCACTCCCTGCTTCTCTGACTGGTAGGCGAAGGGACGGTCAAGGCTGTATTGCCATCTAGCGGGAAGGGCCCGTCACAGAGCTCTGCGTGCCATCTGTGCGGTGCCGCACCTCTCCCAGAACTGTCGCTGTTATGCTTGTGCAGCGGGAGAGGAGGAGGGAGGGAATGAAGATTTCTGGAGGCATTGATCCGAGAACTCTCCAGCATATGTTAATGACTATGAGTCAGGACTCCTGGGTCCTCTAATCTTCCCTGTTAACAATTCACTGTGCGATTTCAGACAAGTTTCTTCACCTCTTTCTCATCTGTAGATTAGAGATTAATGGCTAGTTTTGGGGAGAATATTCCAGGGTTACCTTGATGTTCAGGTATTACCTTGATCATGTAAAACATTAAAAATGATAAGTATTACGTGATCAGGGTCTATTGTGAATTAGGGATTCTATGAATTAGCAAGAAAGTGAATATATTCAATTAAAGCTAAGTCAAATGCATCTGAGCATTTGCTTTGTTAATCTGTTTGCCAAAGCTAATTTAATTTTAATTACATTAATATTTAGTAGGGTATTAATCAAAGTCCTATTATATACATTGAAAGAAGAATCACGTCTGAGGAATGACAGTTCTCACTGCAGCAAGCCTGCTACGAGGAGAATCCTTTCCTAAGCAGCAGTTAGGGACTGCCAGATTTGCTGTATGTATTATAGCTGGTATTTAATTAGAATAGATCATTCCTTAGCTCTTTATGAAGCGTTCAGTTTACTTACTGTGATGGATCTCTGAAAAAGATAGTTTACTGTTCTCATATTGCCCTTCATAGACGAGAATAGGTCTTCCCCATGCACATCACATATTTTTCTGTCTTGCTTCATCCTGTCATTTCACTTTGGCCAGGAATACCAGCCTCCGTCTTCATTTCAGGTTTTTCCCACTCCTGCCTTTTCTCCTATGTGCCATCTGTATGGCTGGAACAATATCCTCATTCCAGGGCAGAATGCACTCATCATCTTCAAATCCACCTTGAACACCCACTTCTTCTAGCATGGCCTGACAAGTATCCATATAATACCATTTCCTCCTTAGCTCCTGCTTGTGACGGCTTTTGCTCCCCTAGATCTGAGTTTTAGACTGCAAACCCTTGCCCTGGAGTGCTGTCACCATCTGTGTGTGGTACGGTGTTGAGCCTGCTGGCAGCACTTGACAAATAATGTTAATGCCAGCCACTCTTGTTTTCTTCATGTTTGCACTGCCCAAACCCTGCTGCATATTTATAGCTGTGTAACCCAGTTACATTATCACTTATCAGTCTGATAAATTATGAGGTGCGCGTGTGTTTCGATCACTGGATTCAGTACCTGCACAGTCTGCACAGTTCTTGCCTATGCAGAATGCGCTGCTCCCTGTTAGCAGAATGTGACTAACTGGTGGGATATAGGGCTGGTCTGAGAGAAGACATTCAAGCTGTGGTGAAGTGTTAGTCTCAATGGAGAAACTGGAGATGGAGAAAGATACTGTAAAGCAGATTTTGTGCCTTCCGCAGGGCAAACATTTATTCTTACCAGTCCCCTCAGGATCTTTTTTCTTCTTAGATCAGATCAGCAGTAACAAAGAAAACAAAGCAAACTCATTTAATATACATTTTGTGCAACCAGACTTCCTGCAGAAGCAAAACTGTGGGGACTCTGGAATGAAACATGACTGATACGAATACAGCAGCCAGTTATGATGAAATCCCTGTAAGACATAACTGAGAACCTGTTTGGTTCTGACAGATCTCTGTTTGTTCCTTTCTTCCAGCTATCCTTCATGCACGGAGCAGCCTGGAGTAATGTCCAGGTACTGCAGTTTCCCTGCAGGTCACCAAGACAGGAATGAGCTCTCAGAGGTCTTACTCAGAATATTTCCTGTATGAGGTTGTTATTCCCCTTCATCTCTCACACAGGAGAGGGCAGTGATCCAAAAAATGAGTTCTAACCACCTTGGCCAGATTATTTGGCTGCTGTTTCTGAATCTGTTCTAGAATGCCCACTCCGCATTAGTTTTGTTTATTTACTTATTTCTGCCAAATCCCTGCCTGAAATACCATTTCCAATAGTTTACTGATTTGGGGGGGTTTAGTGGAGAGTGTGGTGGCTTAGACCCCAGCCTGCGTATTGGTGTGTCTTTGAACCTCTTGGTCTGTGCTGTGGCAAATGAGGTTATTCTCTTGATATCCTTGAAGTGTGACAGAAGAGTCTACGTTGGAGGATGCAGCAGGCAGCAAGGAAGCAGGAGAGTCGAGCACACAAGTCCAAGCTGATGGTGAGTTGTTGGGCACCATGGCAATAATGTTTGTGTTTTTAGGGCACTTCTTTCTGAAACTGCACTTAACACTCAGCATCTGTAGGTCCCATGAGGCTCTTCAGAAATGTCCTCCTCCAACCATACAGGATGGAGGAAGGAGGAGAAAATCTAGGACATGTATCCAAACTTAGTGCCCTAAAAGCTGTTGTTGTAGCCTGCCAAATGCAAGTGATGGGAAGAGTTTCCCTCTTTGATAAGGATTATTTGGAAAAAGGCTTATAGGCTGGGCTTATGGCCAAACAGCACTGTGAGCAACAATCCCTTCATTCACCTGCTGCTTTATTTTTTTTCTGTTGTTGTTTTGTTTTAAGGCAGCTAAAAGGATTCTCTGTTTCTAGGTGCAGACTGTGTGAAGGAGTGCACAGCTGAAGACCTCTCTAAAGAGAGGAAATTCTCTGAGGAACCAAAGGTCCCCGAGGTGGGTAGGCACCACTCCATGCAGACTGGTAGGAACAGAACGTACAACGTCCCCCTCCATTGCAGAGATCCCTGTTGACACTGCGAATCAGATAGCACCCACATCTGGAGCTGTCTCCTGCTGTAAGCTGTTGTCCATGGCGATAGGGCATAGTGTGTCTGCTATTAATGCACAGCTTGCTCTGACTTGCTGCTTTTGTACCTTTGTTAGCCTGTACCCTACCTGCCTCTGTCTGTTTGTTGAAACTGGTGTTGGCTGAGACTTAAGTACTCATCTGGAAAGACAGAAAGTTGAAGCAAAAGAGCCACTGAAAAATATATGTATTAAGGGCCGTTAGCTAAATACATCTTCTCTGTCACTGAAGAGCAAACATAAAAAAAATTCAGGTGATGGTAAAGATGTAGCTGCTATGGGACTTGCCATCACAGCAGGCATGAACACACAGTGAGACTCCGTGCTTCTGAAAGGCATTTGGGAAGAATGAGACAGGTGAAGTCGATAACCTGAGAGCCTTTTATATCAAATACCTTTCCCATGCAATAGACATTACCCTGGGTCCTTAAATTGTGTAAATTATGAAAACAGACAAAGATTTAACCCTTTTTCTGAATCAGACTTGATAGTCTTCCATAATTGGATATATTTGTGGCTTAGTGATGTGTTCCTTCAAATCTGTCATCCTGCCCTTGTTTGATCAGTTCCATCTTCCATTGGGTGTGGAACTGAATTGCCTTTAGTTCCGCAATGGAGAAGCGTGAGCTGATAATGTCTCTTACCAAGATACTGTTGCTACAGTCTCCAGAGACAGGATAATACAGTGTCTGCAGAGGCTATAGCAACAACTGCCTGTACTAACAAGCCTGGTACTAATGACATGGGCATTGCTGATCTAGCAGTGCTAGGAGAAGGAGTGTATATGAGAGTCCTTTTGATCAGCCTCCTGTTCATTCAAGCATAAGTGCATTTTCTTAAGGGCTAGGGAGCATAGGTTGCATTTAAAAAGCAGGTATAATCTTTAGTTTTTCCTACAGAGGGACTGGACTCAGTCTTGACTTCTTCTTTTGGCAGGTGTTGAGTTCTGGAGGTTCACTGAAAGTGACTATCCAGCAGAGCAGTGAGAGCAGAGCTATCAGTACAACAGCTCTGAAACCAGGGCACTGGACCTGCGAGGTGGGCACAGCTGAGCCTAGCCCTGAATCAGTCCTTAAATTCTACTGTTACATCTGCAAGACTGACTGCTGCAGTCAGCAGGTATAAATCAGCAGGTCTGATGGGGACGGGATGGACAAGGGAAGGAATTGGACGGCCAGCTGCCATGGGGAAGAGATGTAGCAGGAGACTTCTTAGCAAGGGCTCATGCTTAAGGAAGAAGGAGCGTAAAAAAAGCTGACGAGCAGGCAAATAAAAACCTGTTCTAAGGAGCTGGCAAGCAACGTGCTAGAGAACCAGTGTGGGTGGATCCACAGGCAGCCATGCTCTTAAGCTTTATACCATTTCATTGTTATACATCAGTCAAGAGAATGGAAAGCATAGCTCATACCTGTTATTTTCTGTATTTTGAATTCATCTAAATGACTCTCTCCTAACTTACCTCTCAGAATTTCCAGTCCCACATGGCTGGCATTCAGCACCAGCAGCGACTTGGGGAGATTCAGCACATGAGCAATGTTTGTTTTGTCTCACTACTGCCCATGGTGAAGGAGCGGAAGATGCTGGCAGAGAAAGATGGGTAGGTGTCAGTGTTTTCCAAAATCTGAACGTGGACCTACCAAAATCTGAACGTGGACCTACATAGGTTGCAAAATTCCTCACTGGACCAGTGTTACAGGTGGTAAAGTGCAAAATCCCTCTGGTTTCTTGGGCTTGAATCTCTTTCAGGCAGATTTCTTACTGCTGAAGCACAGCAGTGTTGACTTTGACCTGCTGTGTAGTTTTTCATACAGTAGGTCAGCTTGGAGATTTGTTTTAACTGGTGCCTTACTGTCAACATGAGTTACACCAACCCATATGAGGGGCAGGGAAGGGGAGAAGATAAATACCAGTCTGTGAAGATAGGTATGTTTGGGAGAATAATGCTGAGAACAGATTGCAGGCTGCAGTGTTCCTTGGAGAACGTAAAAAGGTGCGACTTAGATAAATCTTTTCTCACTTCAGAGAGACCCAGCAGCGATGGTGTAACACTTGTCAGATACACTTCACAGGGGATCTAATCAAACATCGCAGGACCCAAGAACACAAGGTAACAAACATAGCATGGATTTCTTCTTTGCCCTGACCTTTCATGGAGATTGAGTGGAAGTGTCTAGCATCTCCTGCTCGACAAGCAGCAAGGGAAAGATGACTAGAGAGGAGAGATACGCAGAAAGTTCTGCCTGTGATATCCTCACTGCCTGAGGGCACTGCCGTGTTACCCACTGCCTCTGAACACTGGCGTTGGTTAAACCTCCAGGTGTCGTACTAAATTACTATGGCCTGAAGCACCTCTGGGTTGTGGTTTTATTTTGTTTTTTCTGAATAAATATGGTCTGTCATCTCGTATGCACAGATACTTACCTAATCAATTATAATTGAATAGAGGAGTATTTGGTGTGCAGCCTGTAAATACTCAAACTAAAATTTGGGCAGGACACTGTAGTTACTGGCTCCTAGCGGACAACTGCGAGGACACCTTTTATAAACCACATTTGTTTTTCTCTGCACATACATTCTCCATTTCTTTGGCAGATATGAGCTAGGAATCCCTTTCTGCTGTAAAGACAACTCATTTTTGTGGTCTCCCTGTTTTAGGAAGGGCTGTGACTTTGTTTCAGTGAAGATTTATCTGCATTTCTCCCAAAGTGGTGCCTCTTGTGACTTACTGGATCTTCTCATCCCTCTTTCCTCAGTTGGCCAAACGCTCACTCCGTCCTTTTTGCACTGTCTGCAGCCGCCACTTCAAGACCCCTCGCAAGTTTGTGGAGCATATGAAGTCCCCTGAGCACAAACAGAAAGCCAAAGAGGTAATACGACCTGAGGAGAGAGCTGTGCAGCATTGGAGGCAGCTATGCTGCAGAGCATGTTAACTTTCAGCTTCCCTGACTATTGCACAGATGATGAGAAAGGCATGCAGTTCTTCCAGCCCTGCTTTTCTTCTCATCTTTGTCTGGACTTCCATTATCAGAACTTAAAGAAAGGAAGAAAAAAAGGGCAAGGTTTGGATACGTCTAGAAGCAAGATAGCTTTGTCCCTCTCTTGCAGTTTCATCTAGTCATCAAATGCAGTTCGTTCAGTGTCTGGTGTCTTTCTTGGTCAGGTGGAGTGTGCAAAGTTGGTCTGATCTTTCTTTTCTGTACCTGACAGGTGAGGCTGGGAGAGAAGGAGCTGGGCAGCCCAGAGGATTCAGAGGAGTTGATCACAGTGGATGCTGTTGGCTGTTTTGAAGATGATGAAGAGGAGGAGGAGGAGGAAGAGGGAGCTGGTGAGGAGGAAGACCTTGAC
The DNA here is from genome assembly GCF_036370855.1 of Dromaius novaehollandiae. NCBI lineage: Eukaryota > Metazoa > Chordata > Aves > Casuariiformes > Dromaiidae > Dromaius > Dromaius novaehollandiae. Next base: position 7,705,688 of record NC_088117.1, read on the forward strand.
GTAGTGCTGATAGAGAATGAGGATTCTGCTGCCAAGCAGGTATGCCATGACAAAGGAAAAAGTCTGATCTGAGAATCTGCTGTGGGCTCTTATGACTGAGTTGGTCCTGGCTGGCTTAGCTCAGGATTTCAAGTGTCCAGTCAACTCTGCATCCTGCAGCAGGAGGATGAGGACTCTGGGGTTCTTCCAGAGCACAGGACAGTGCAAAAGAGAATCATACACTACTCGTGGGATGGAGGAGGGTTTTTCCATTATGCTGTGCAGTTTCTACTGGTGTTTTCAAACATTACCTTGCTGCTGAAGAGCACCTTGTTTTTTCGAGAGGATGGATTTCTGACAGAGATGTTGTCATAGTCTCTTGGAGTAGCCCAGCAGCAGCTTAGTCCCATAGCATACATATGTGTGGAGGTTTATCTTGACAAGTATAGTTTTTCCAGTAGAGAGCAGTTATCAAGAGGAGGTACATGGCTAAGGTGCTTCATGGTTGGAGTGCTGGGGGCATTTTTAACCCTTGTAATGGAGTGGTCTCCTGACATTGAATTTTTTTTATTTGGCCCTAACCAGATGCTGTGCAACTCCTTCTCTGGTACATGAATCCTCTGTTTTGCTCCCAGGCTTACCAGTAAAAAAAACCTGAAGGCTCAGGAAGGGAATCGGTATAGGTGCACTAGGCACTAACGTTCTTTTGCTTTCCAGACTGGGCTGAAAGAAGTGACTCTGGAGGATTATGAAGGAAGTGAGAAGTACTGTCCAGACACAGCCTATGGTAAGCAAGCACAGTTAAGCACTAAGGCCCACAGAGCCTTCTCTGGTCATGGACCAAAGCTATGAGAGAGAATGGTATCTACCTACTGCTGTAATGAGTTCCTGAGCCGTACTGCTCCAGCATCTGCATCAGACTGATGCAGGTCGCTGCTGCCTGGAGAAGGGGCCAAACATTGCTCTCTTACTCAGTGATAAACATAAGGATATGATTGATGTTTGTCAGCTACCTTTTGCCTTTTAGGAAGAAAGAGTGAGAGCCAGTTATTTTAGCAAGGTAGGGAACAGAACAAGTAGGGCAGGAGAAGTACTGAAGAAAGTAGGTAGCAAATAAAGGATGCTCGGGAAAGAGGATGGAGCCTGAGAGCATGTTGATCAGAACATTTTCCAGCAGAAATGCAGCATGTATAGAGATACTGAGCAGTACTGACAGTATCGAGCTCTCTGCCAGAGCCCAAACTGTGCATGTTTGCTCTGCTTCAGAACCCCCACGCTCTACCTAGTGGCTGTTCAGACACGTTTCTGGACTGGTGGGCAGTGTTGCCTCCAGATGGCTGTCTCCAGGCCCCACCATGTAAGCAGCTCTGACTTCAAATCTCTAATGGCCACTCATGTTGTGAGGGGGGCAGCTCTGCAGAGGCTGTTTGGTGCCCAAGGAGAGCTCTGTTTACACCAGTTTTCCACATCGCTGTAACCTTCCACTACCATGTGGCAGATGGAATAATGATTCATGCTGTGAATGTTCTCTGCGTGTTCCTCTTGCGCGCCTGCTGTCTTCTGCTTGGTTTGATCCCATTACATTAGATCACATGTTCTCTGTAGTTTTCCATTGTATTCTTTTTTCTTTTTCTTTTCTTTTTTTCTGTTTCTTTTTTTTCTTAATGCTCTATGTAGTTCCTTTGCTCTGGTAGCCAGATTTCTCTCTGGATATCAACCACACAGCCATTCCGTGATAAGATGAGATATTCAGCAAGTCATCTTGCAAACCGCTGATTAACAGAAGCACAACTTTCCATTTTTATTCCCCCCACCTTTAATTTCCCTTTTAACATGCTTTCATTATTTTGAGTTCCATTCAATGTGATCTGTGATTTCCCTTCCCCTCCCGTTTCGCAGGCCTGGATTTTCTGGTCCCCGTCGCAGGTTACCTCTGCAGGCTGTGTCACAAATTCTACCATAGCGACTCTGCTGCCCGGCTCGCACACTGCAAGTCCCTGATGCATTTTGAGAACTTTCAGGTTAGACCCTTTGGCGATTGCATGGCCTGGCATTTGTTACCCCTGTGCGTGTCTCTTCAGTGACTCCTCCCCGTTAGCTGTCTTGTCTTCAGTTCATTTCCATCATCCTTGATGTCCATCATGCCACAGCTTTCCCTGATGTGCTCTGTGCTTGTCTCCATCACCCCTGTAGATTGAAAAACAGTACAATCCTGCTTCCTGGCTACTGCTACTGTCATCTTGTTGCCCATTTCTAGCTGGAAATCTTTCTCAGAGTGTCTGCTCTGTTTGCTGAACCTGTGGAGTCTCTCATTCAAGTCTAGGCATCTTTTCTGTTAGATAGATTACAGGTGGGTCAAAATGGGGAAAGAGCTAGACAGAAAGAGGCTGTTCAAGAAAGCTGGTCCAGACACATCTTTTTCATGTGATGCTACAGTGACTGCAGGAACAGCTCCTTTAACCAGAATTGCAGGTGTGATTCATCCATTAAGGGGCCAGGTAATATCAGATATACATCTTAAAAATCTGAAAATTAGCATTACAGCACTTTTCAGATGATGGAAACTACAAGCAAAGTGCTGGTGAGAGTCCATTTGGGCCCCAAGGTTCAGCCTGCAGTAGGAAATCAGTCAGTCTGCTACCTTTCCTAGAAACTCCTTAGCACAAAGCTTGGCCAACTGATGCTGTTCCTTTGCTTTACTGGCTCCACCTGAAGAAGCAGTAATGCCCCTATCGCTGCCTTGCTGATTTCCTATCTAGGAACTTTCCCTACTGGGCTAGCCTGGAATCTGCCTCTATCATTCTGTCCTTGTTGACTTGCAGTGGGTGAGGGCTGCATTAGTGCCTCGTGGTGGGTACGCAGAACTTGTACTGTCTCTGCTCTCTCCCTTTGGTGACCACTGCCTGGGCCCTGCCTGTGTAGGAGAGTGGTATTCCCTGACCATGGTAAGGAGGGAGGTTCCCACTGTCACCTTGTCTTCCGCCTGCACCCAAAACCTGCCCCAGCAAAAGCTGTTGTGCTTCCCTGCCACAGATACATTCAGTCTTTGTTATATCATAGTGTTTTTCTGCTAGTCTTCAGGCAGGTTAACTGTTCCCAATCTGCTGTTGCTTCCTACAGCAAAGGCTGGGGTAGGGAGTGCTGCAGAAACCAGCACTTAAAGCTGTGGATTTGGAATGGCAAGTAGCTGGAGAAGACTACAGCTGTTCCTTCGGGGTTGCTTATCCTCTCCCACTCCTGCTAGTCACTTCTGGAACGAAACTTTCCTGCCCTATTTTAGATCAGCTTGGCGTGAAACTGCAGCAGCAATGCGTATGCCTCCCTTCTGGCCCATTTAGAGCTGAAATCAGGCACCCTTCAAATGGATGTTGTAGTGACCTGGAAGGACAAGAGTCCAACCCTAAATATCTCCAGACAGATAACTATTAATCTTGGCTGCCTGGAGGCCTTGGGGTTGTCATAGTCTGAGTTAAATCCCTTCCAGCTTCTGAGGTTAAAAGACATTTTTTTCATTAGATTAGCTCAGCAGAGGGTTTTGAAACAGAGAATTGCCTGCTGGTGAGGCATCACTCTGAAAACAAACCAGCATGCTTGCGCCTAGCCAAGGCTGGGTTCAGAGTTATGACTCAACTGGTCTAGCTCCAGTGTGTAATGGTATCCAGCCTCTTACTCTACCCTAAGCACTAGGGAACAGAAACTGTGTGTTATTTTCCTCCCCCTTCTGAAACCAACCTATAGCAGTTCTGGGAAAACTTTTAAAAGTGAAACTGATTGAATGTTGCAAACAAATAGTAGCCATGGCCCTGACCATACTTTTATTACACATCCTACTTCTGGGTAGTTAGAAGTGAGGAATATAATACCCTGCCCATGAAAAGCAGCCTATTACTTGAGGACAGGGAAAGAAAAGCCTGCAGTGATAAACTGAATTAACATGTAAAGCTGGCTGTCTGAAGCACCTTAATTCCACATTGCAGACTGCAGTAACACTGCTTGGACTGTGGTGAAAACCAGTACACTCAAAATAGTTTCCTTAATTTGTTGGGTCTAATGCTAGTGCCAATTCAAGGGACCTCCCAGAAAGCCGAAAGTGAGTTGATGGTGAAGGGAACTGCTGTGGAAGAGAAAAAGCCTTGTTTCATTCCCTTAGTTCAAAATCTGTCTGGGACTTGAACACCAGCTTCTTCCTGCATGTCAGATACTATACAGAGCTAGTGCTTTTCTGAAATCCAGTCCAGAGCGAGTGGCCATGTTTATCTCTTTACAGACCTCTGCTGGTTCACCATGGTAGCTAGTGTAAAGGAGTCATTTTATTGATAATATGCTTAACTGCATTCTACAGAAAATCTCAGTACTTTGTAGCAAGAAGATATTCTTGATATCTTAGTATTCCCGTCAACAGCTTCACTGAAGGGCGCTCTGATCCTGGTGCATAGGGCAGTGTGACTTGCACAGATTATATCAGCAGAATGAAAAATCTTAAGCTTTCGACTTAAATCTTGCTGTGGTGGTTAAACATTAAATCACTCCTCTCTAGCTAAGGACATCCCATAGCCTCATGTGTCCAGGGTACGTGTCCACAGCTGAATCCTGGCAGTAACTGGAGCAAGAGCTCTCATTTTTACTGTTGCATCTACAAAGTCCCTGATTGAGATGAACAGTTGTCAAAACATGATTTTGTCTCAGGAGCCACATGTCATGCACTTGCTCAGCATTACATAGTGCAAGAGGGAGTTAAATTTTTAATATCATCACTTTTCCTCACAGGAGTTAACCCTTCTCTGCTTGAAAGGCTCAGCAGCCAGGCCAGGAGAGCTGCCGAGACAGTATGCACCCGTGCAGATCCTAGCTGTCACTCACTGCTCTTTGTACAGGTTTTCCTGGACCAGCTGCTACTTGCTGCAGTGACAGTAACTGGGCTGGGCTCATCTCTCACAGTGGTTTATTTATGTTTGCAGAGATACAAGGCAGCAAGGCATCGTGCCACAGCTGCCTACTCCGAGGCTCCTTTGCATTCCCAGGGCTCCAGCTCCCAATTGCTGGGTGATCAAAAACAGCCTCCTACTACAGCTGTCAATACCAGCAAGAAGATGAATGCTGATCATGGGATAGGCAATGAAGGTACAGAGCTGTCGGCAGTACAAGCAGCAGCTTCACGGTCTCCAGAGGGTAAGGATGAGCTGGCCAGCTCTGTAGCAGAGGACAAAAGCCTAGCCAGTGAGACTGACGACACGTGTGGAGTCATGGTCGTAGAAGAAGGAAATCTACAGGAGGAGAACAAGTCCACTACCGCTAGCGCCGATTGCTTGCTCCTTGAAGAGAGCAGCACCGTGGGGGAGTTGTTGGGACACACTGGGTGTAAGGAGGAAGAAGGCAATGGAGCCAGGCAAAGCGAAGGCACAGACGACTGCCAGGAGCCAGGGAGCGGAGGGGATTTAGACCGGAATGAGGCAGCAAACACAGGCCAGGAGGAAGTGGCTGAGCCTTCCTCCCTCGCCAAAGGTGAGGCAGCCAGTCTTACCTCTGCTGGGTGCAGGCGCTCTACTAGGCGCAAACCCAGATAGAATGGCCTTAAAGGGAGAGCCCTTTACACATGATATTTGCTGGAAATGTTTATTTTCGGAGTCTTTTAATAGAGCGAAAACCTTCAACTTTACTGCTGTTTTTATTTTAAGAATAAAATAAGCCTGGCTTTAGCGTGTCTAATACAGGATGGTGTTGATTATTACTTGTACAGTTGGGATACAGTAGTTCCGTGGAAAGACTGAGGCTTGGGTTGTTGAACCTGAAAGAAGGTGGTGATCTGATTTTCATAGATACAAGGTTCAGGAATTGGATGGATGTAGTCTGATTTTTCCCTAAGAATCCTCTGTAGTTCCTCTCTGCTTCCTTTCGGAGCAGAAGGGTAGTTCACCTTTTGTAGATTGTATGTCCAGTTTTGCTCCTCAGACCAGTTCTCTTTCAAGGATGCACACTCCTGGACCAGGACTGCGTCCTGAGCTAGGCAAGGATGTGTATCTTGGTCATCTGTTAACAGTACAAGACTTAAGACAGTCTGTTTTCATATCGGAGACTTTAGGAACAAATTTTGTTTCAAACTTTTTAATAAAACAGACTTTTTTATAAATAACTTCCTTAACTTCCCCAAACTGTACAAAAGTAGAACAATGTAATAAGACTCACTTCACCATGTTGGCCCCAGGCCATCCTGACAAGTTCACAATGTTTCAGACCACAAAGCTCATGCATACTCCTGTCAAAATGTACAGGGAGGACACTGTTCACGGCCCATGGCAGGCAGGCCCCATCTCCTTTCTCTATACAGCTGTCGTGGTGGTGGGAGCTAACCAGTCTGCTATGCCTCTAACGCCTGAGATCTTAACGGCAGCTTAAGGAGGTAGGCAACTGCCAATTATGACAGTCAAAAACATCACACTGGTGGCTTCTCTCATCTGCTTGGAAGCGGACAGAAAAGCCTGGTCTAAGACATCTGCCAATATTTCTTACATCACAACTAATGTGAATATTGCAGAACATAGAGGTGAATGGCAGGACACAACCACAGGAAGGGACAATAACGGGCAGGAGGTACTCTTCTATTCAAGTTTTACGTTAAACCGGCAACCAGGAAATGTCCCCTTAGTGATACTAACTGCCAGTGTGTGGCCAGTCAGCTAGATAGCAGGCTCTGATCCCTGCTCATCATCTTCCATGTTCTGCTGCTCGCTTTGCTGCTGCTGCTGGAACTCCAGGCGGGTCTGGCGGTTGGACTCCAGCAGTTCTTTCAAGCAGGCGTGTAGATAATCGTTTTTCTCCTCCAGGTGATCCAAGCAGGAGTTGATCTGGTCTAGCATGGAGTTTATTGCTGCATATTCTAAAAGGAAGGGAAATGAGAGACTGAACAATGTAAGTACTATTACTGCAGTCAGTTAAGGCAGCAAGAGCTCTTGCAAAACATGCCTACAGCATTTTGGCCACGGCTTACCTGCCACAGGTTGGGGGAAGTAAAATGCAACTGAATCCTGCCTGTATTGTGTTCACTGATCAAATGAGACCAATTGGAAAGTGAGACTGGTAACAAGATCTAAGGCAAATAACCTGCGCACAGTGAAACGCGTTCCGGGCACATCCGACAGCCTTTGATCTCTTGCACAAATAGCTGATCCCAGGCTGACGGCTAGTGTGCAGGGAGCCGCACTGCAACAGAACTAAATAAATCCCAAGGACAAGTTAGCCTTTTTAGCAGCTTTAGGGATCATCTTTCCTGATGAGGATGCAAGCATTTTGGCAGCATATGAGAGAGTTTACATTCTGTAAATTACTTGTTTAAGGCTTCCAGGCTGAGATGTGTCTCAAAAGGGCCTGGTTTGGATCGGACGGCCAAAACAGGAGAGCCATTACTGTGGCAGAAGCTGGGATGAGACCTAAAGATGCCAAGTAGCCACACCAGTTTCCAAAGTGAAGTAACTGTGGAACACCAAGTCCAACCACAGCATTTTCATACACCATTAAGACTCTGGGTATTTCAGGTTAAAACCAGAAGAAATTCCTTCAAAATGATCCTGTTAGATTTATGCAACCTAATAGACAAATCCAATATTGAAACTGAAGTTGGTTCCCTAGTTACAGTTTCTTATTTAAAGCGCTTGTTTCAAGTACAGAATTGTTAGCCTCAGTACAATGGCATTTCACAGCAATGTGTATTAGTAGTGTCTGTGTTAGCTGTGTTGTGATAAAACACTTGCTTTCGGATTGCTCCAAGCAATATTCATGCAATCTTAGAGAAAAACAAAAAGCCACACTGGAAAACCAGACAAGATAAACCTCTGCTGACAAGTTACTTAGGAACTGGAAATCTGGCATGAGCTGAAACCCCAGGGGTTACAGGAGACCTTGGGCAGAACTAGTCCCATATTCCCTTCTGAAGATGCCCAGGCTGAGCAAGTGCGGCAGGCAGGCATCAAGCTGTGCGATCGCAGGCTGAGATCTGTGGGGACTGTGGGCTGCAGGAGAGGAAGAGGAGCCTGTGTGAGTGGGACAAGCCCACACCTCACCCGCTCGGGCTGGCTGTTCTCCACGGCCTCCTCTGAGCAGCTGGGAGAGCATTAGAGCCAAGCGTAATGTGCACACAGCGCCTGGCTGGAACGGTGCTCTGAGCTAACGGAGAACATGGAGAAAATGAGGAGGAGGAGGAACTGCTCTGGGCACCGAGGGGTGAGGGCTGAGCCATCCCGAAAGCCCCTGAGCTCATGAGCCCAGCTTTGCCCCTGCTGGCTGCTGAGCCCTGATGCCCTTGTGGACAAAGTGCCCAGAGCCCCCTGCACCCACCAGACCTTTATGAATAAAGTCAATTACTTTTAAGTTATCATTTTCTAACTGGTGTCACACCAAGCCCGTACACACAGACTTTAGAATCTGTCTCAAGAGAACAGACATTGAGGTAAGTAAGGGGACCCAGCAGGATTTTACTGGGCATGATTTGCCTGTGGTGACTATCACTAGTCTGTGCAGTTGTGCTGCTTCCAAAGAGGGAACCGACCCTGGGAACACATCAAGAAGGAGAGCGGAGGTGAGTGGTAGAGCTGGATGCTCTTTGAGAGAAGTTATTTCCACAGTTTACAGTATTCACAGTTTATTTTTAAGAAAAACTGTGAATACTTAAGTATTAGTCATTTGCATTACTAATAGCTGAGGATGAATTTCATTGTAAGAGAATTGTCCTCCTTTTCTTTTGCTACTTTGATGGAGCCATTCAGAGCAGTGCTGCAGCCTTTAATTGCTTGGAGAAGTGCGTATGTGGCACTTAAGCATGTTTATAAGAGAAAATTTTGGCCTTGCAGGTATATGCAGAGGCGGTATTATGAGCAAGAGCAGAGCTGATGTCCTTCCATTTAAAAATGAATCTCACAAACATACTTTCCAAAAAAGTGGCAGTCATCAATATTTTGTAAATCCTGCTTCACAGTATATGATACCAGAATGTCCAGGAGTTACAGCTCTCCTTTCTTTAATACAGAATTTGCTCTATGTGTGATGCAGCACATTCCAGTTAAATTGTGAGAAGATCTCAAGCAGATAGGATGACTACTTCTGACAAGAAAATAACATTATTCATCAACTTGGTCAAGGAGTCTGTAATCACAGCAGAAGCCTAATTGTTTTGGAGCCCAATGCTCAAGAAAAGGCTATAAAAATTGTGCAGCTTTGGGAAGTGGAGAATTTTTAACAATTTTAAAATAAGATATAAAAACAGTTAATTTGATTGCCTTCTGCTAGCTGCAAGCTTGATGTATTTTTGAGGACACTTAACCACCTCTCGCAACAAAGATGTTCACCAGGAGCGTGGCAATCACATTTTTTACTTCTCTGCATTCTTATGGTAACAGTTGCCATGAAATAAGGTTTCCTGTTGGAGATCAAAGAAGTGACCCTGAGTTTTCCCTCAACTAAACCAGGAAATATCTACAGATCATTACAAATAGATAGTGTGCACAAAACCTCAGCTAATTACAAACAGAACAGCCTAATGTGGGGACGATGTAAATCAGATTTAGTGACTTTCTCCATCACATCCGCCGCATCTCTTAGCTCTTCAAAAAGTTTGAAGCACAAATCCCCGTCGGATGATGCGGTGCCGTAACTGCTCCCGGGGTACCACAGCAAAAGAAATGCTCCTTCTGTCCCTGTGGGATGATCACCCAGAAAAATGAGGTTCACCTCGTTCAGGTTCGGGTCAGGTCTGTGCTTGCTGGAAACGCAGTGGTCTTTTGAGAAAGGGAAAGCAAAGCTCCCCTCTCCCCCACTTTCAAGAAGAGAGCAGCTATGTGCTTACTCTTCATAACATTTCTGCTGTGAAGAATGACCCGTACATACCCATTTGAGCTCCGCTATTTTCTCATTTCCTCCAACTGTTTTTTGTCTAACTGGGCAGGCCAGTATCAAAAATGTTCATACTAGGCATTGCAGAAATGGCTGAAAGTGGAATTTGCCAAGCTGACTGCACTAAACGCAGTTTTTCCACCCACGACTGCTTCATCCAGATCCGCCCATGTGATCTCTCCTGCGGGTTCAAAATCTGAACATCCTTTTTCCTTGGCCATCGTGGCTTGTTTGCTAACAAAAGCACTGAATAATCTTCTTTTCACAGAGAAAAAAAAAACACAAAGCAACATGCCAAGAGGTGCCATGCCGCACCGGGGGGAAGGAAGCATCTCCTCCGCCTTCGCGCGTGTGACTGCCGAGGTGAGCAGGCGAGTCCCAGGGAGCGCTAGGCCAGGCTTCAAAAAACTAAGAAACAGCTCACTGACAAGCGCTAATCCCTGAGGCGGTGACCTGCAGCAACCTAGAGGAAGGCGCAGCCTGTGATCAGTGCAAACAAGGCGCGGCGGAGACGGGCGCGCGGCGGGGACGCGGCCTCCCCGGGCGCAAAGCCAGGCGCGGCGGCCCGGCCGGACACCGCGGCCCTCACGCACCTTCCTCCCCGAAGCTGTCCCCGTCGTCGTCGTCGTCCCGCCCGGCGGCGCCCGCCGCCACGTGCGGCTCCCCGTTAGGCCCCGACATGGCGCTGCGACGCCGCGACGGCGCGATGGAACGCTCGCGGGCCGCGTTGGAACGCGTTGGGACGCCCGGACCGCGCGTGGGGAGGCGTTGGAATGTCCCGGCGCCGCGTTGGAACGCCGGGGGCGGGGCGCCCGCTGAGCGCGGCGGGGCGCCGGAGCGCTGGCCAATGGGAGAGCTCCGCGCGCCGCTCGTCACGCAGCCCGGCCGCCCGGCGCGGGGGTAAAGCCTGCGGTTAGGGACAGGGCGCGCGGCGGGCGGTTCGCGGGCGGGCGGGCGGGCGGGCGGGAGGGGTAGCCCCGCAGCCGCCGTTTCCGCGGTGCTTTCCCCAAAGACGAAGCTGTCTGCTGGCTCGCCCTGCCCCGCCGCCGCGGGTACCCGGCGCAGCGGCGACGCCACCGATGCTTGTCCCCCGCGAGGACTTTTACTGCGCTGCGCAGCGAGGCTGCCCCTGCGCGCCGCCCTCCCCTTTCGCCGTGAGGAGCCGCGCAGCCGTTGGCCCGCGGCAGGTGGGTCGGGCCGCCCCGAGGTCACATTCAAATCTCCCCTTCCTCGAGGGAACAAGCGCAATTTGCTTTGCCTTTCCTTATCATTGGCCCGACCCGGGGGGTTCTGATCGCTGCGTGATTCTCGACCCCGGGGAGCGGTCTAGGGACGAAAATAACTTGCAATTAGGGCACGCAGTTGAGCGGCGCTCCTGAGGTAAACCTGCTTTGAGAGCTCCCTAATTAAGCGGGTATCGGGGGCGAAGACGAAAGGAAAGGTCACGTCCTGATTTAACGCTGCAGCCAGTTCTTAGCGTGTCTTTAGCGTAACCCAGCTGCGCGCTGCTGAGCTGGAGCCCGCGTTAATGCCCCAAAGAGGGGAAGTGAACATTAACATCAGGAAGATTATGCGTCTAATCGTTGGTTTTGTCACCGGAGAAGCTCCCTACAGCAAGGTGCCCCGCGCCTGTGGATTTCACAGCGCTTCACAAGGCAGGGGTGTTGCTGTATTGATTTACCAAGCACGAAAGCGCCATTTTTGGGGGGGGGTGCGCCCCTCCCCGAGGCGGCGCGGTCCCTTTAAGGCCCCCCCCCCCGGCGCCCGCCCGCGCCGCGCCGTGCCGGGAAGATGGCGGCTGCCGCGGGCAGAGCCTGGCGGGCTGCGGCGCTGCTGCCGCTCTGGCGGCTGCAGGCTCCGCGCCGCGCTTACGGCGCCGCGGAGGGCGGCGGGCCGGGAGGCCGCGGCCGCCTGCTGCTGGGCGCTGCCTTCGCGCTGGGCGGCGGCGCCGGCCTCTACCAGGTGGCGCGGCACCGCCTGCGGGAGCACTCGGCCGCTGAGGTAACGCGCCGCCGCCGGGCCCAGCCTTCCCCCGGCCGGGGCCGCCTGCGGGGCGCTGCCCGGGGAGCGGAGGCCCCTGAGGAGACGGGCTCGGGGAAGGCGCCAGGCGGCTTCTGCTCTGGCTGCAGTGAGGAAGCGGCTTAAAATAACGAGAAAGTGGCCGCAGGCTCCTCAGCGAGGAGCTGGAAGGAGCCTGGTTAGGGCGGGAGGGCTGCTGGGGGGGGAGCGCTGCCTGTGGAGGGTTGTGTAACCAAACAAATCACGCGCGAGAAGCGAGGTGAGGTGGCTGCGTGTGTTTGGCCATGTGCGACATAGCGAGCGCAGCCCGTCAGACCCCTGAAGCGTCGCAGCGTTGCTGCGAAACGCCCTGGCCTGGTGCTTTGTTTTCCGTGCTACCCCGGTTTTCCCGTCTCCCCTTAGGCACAGGCTGGTTATTGCCAGGGATCTGAGCTTTAGCAGTTGCATCCTAAAGTCAGTATTTTCTGGCACATTTTTAGCACCGTGTTTCTGTAATCAACAGGACTGTGGTGCACTGCTACCACTTTCTGTATCATGATGAGGAGAGTGTCTCTTTCCATTCTCCCCTGCTCTGTGGGCTTCAGAGAGAGTGTTGGGTAAAACTGCTAACCGAGACAAGTGCTTTCGTTTTGATTCATTTTAAATGCTGTTAAAATAGTGTTGTGTTTTTCTTTAGTTTCCAAATTGTGTGTAGAGGATTTAAAGTGTCAGATTTTAACTCTTTTTTTTTTTTTTTTTTTTTTTTTTGCTATGACTGGGAGTTTCCTGCAGGATAAATAAATGTTTTTCAGAACATTTATTTGATCCAAATAGGTGAATATTTGGAATGCTGTTTGAAGAAAGCATCCATTCGCCAGGATATTTTGGTGATCAGATGTTGAAACTCAATGTTAACAGCTACAATTTTCATATAAAGATAAGGGTGAAAGGAAGATGGCATATTTATAATTTTAGTAGGAAATACAAACTTCTGCTCTGTTCCTTCCCCAGCTGCCTGAAGGGAGCCTGCAGCTCACCCTCTACCAGTATAAGACATGTCCTTTCTGCAGCAAAGTGCGAGCTTTTCTTGATTATCATGGGTTGCCCTACGAAATTGTAGAAGTGAACCCAATAATGAGGAAAGAGATCAAATTCTCTTCTTACAGAAAGGTGCCTATTCTGCTAGCCAATGCTGGAAGTCCTCTGGTAAGTTGGAAAATACCTTCAACTATTTTGACAGCTTGCTTGATTTTGCCCACTAGCAGTAGATCTGTGCCTCTCTTTCATTTGTCACATACAGTATAATCTTTAAATCATCTTTTATTCCCTTAGGAGCCTAAGATTTGTTCCTTGCTTCGTGGTTTCCTATCTGTTGGCCTTATTAGAGTCTTTTGTTTGTCTCTTTCTTTCAAGATCCATTGGTTTGTGTAATGACTCTATAATCCAGTGATTATATAGCTCCTAATAGCCCTTATACAGGACATATTTTTTTGTACCAGAGGGTAATGGGAACTGCTTGTATCCTGTGGGAAAAGGATGAGGTCTCAAGAAAACCGAAGGCTTAAGTGTGTGTATATGTGTGTCCCTAGTGTTGCTTTTCCTGCTTTGCTGCCAAGAGCTGAAACCCCAAATCTGCTAGTATTGCCCTTGTACCTCACCCTCAGGTCCCCTGTTGTCAGAATGAAAGACAGACTCAGAAATGATCATCACAGAACAGATCTCAATGTAAGGCTGCCTGTGGAAATGCGTGGGGAAAAAGTGACTGTAGTATTAACATGGAGCCTCAGAATGCTGGGGTATAGACTTTGAAGAACTTTCCTTTTCAACGTCACCAAGAACTTGTTTTTAAAATTTGTCCTAATTCTGTTTTTCAGCAATTGAACGATTCTTCAGTGATCATCAGTGCAATAAAGACCTATCTTATTTCCAAGTAAGAAAACAGGATGATGGGAGAAGAGCTGAATCTGAATGGCCCTAGTGAACTGGAGACTTAGAACACTCTCTCAGAGATTAGCTCATTAGTATCTTGCTGACCTTAGTGTTTAAAGCTCTGGGTATTTGGCTCAGTTGACCATCTGATCCTAGGCTATGATGGGGTGGATAATGCATGTATATGTTGGCGGGGGGGTGTTAAAGCTCAGCTTTTACCTTTCAGAACTCTTTTTCACCTCTGAGATTCTCTTTGCACAAAGGTTACTTAAACCTTGACTAGGGTTAGTCCCAGAGCTAAACTTGTATTTAGCTAGTTATAACATCTAGAATGCAATCAAATTGCTGTGCTTTTGTGGCCTGTCCTTTGCACCCAGGCTGCAAAGCACAAGAGAATTGTAGGAGGCTTTATGCCTGCAAAAACTTCCACTTGTGTCCTGTCTGACAAAGAGAAATGGAATGTACACTACTGATAATGTTATTTGCCAGTAACTATTCAAGAGTCTTTCAAACTCATTTCAAATAGAATGTGGTACCTCATGCTTATTTTTAGAATAAAGATTTTAAAGTGTGTTTTTTCTGATGTGTCTTTACTCTTGCACATTTGTGTAGCAGGCAGAGCAGGTACTAATTGTATTTCTGTCCTCAGGAGGAAGAGCTTAGAAGAGATTGTGTCTTTTTATCCTCCTATGAAAACTGTGACTGAGCGAGGCAAGGAGACATTAGAGTATGGGAATAAATACTGGCTTATGCTGGATGAAACAGAGACAAAGCGAGTTTATCCCGTCAAAGAAGTGAGAGTGTAAGTGCTCTTAAATTTCTGAGCCTCCCAAGTAGGATCACAGTCTCCTCCAGATGTCCTCAGGGATGGTACATACATACAATCCTGCTGGTGCTGCTACTGACAGCTCCTGCTACACCCGCTTTCCCCTGCTTGGTAGCTAGAGTTGTTGTTTCTTATGCAATTTGAAACAATGGTGTTAGCATGGCCATGATGGTGGGAACTAGACTGTCTAGCTCCCAAGATGCCTCCAGTTTCCTTCTTTGCCTTTTCTGTATGCCGCAGGGGAATGCTAGTTTCCCGTGAGTGGACTCGCCGCTCTAGTTTCCTTAATGGGAGGAGAAGCTAGTGCTCTATCTTAGTCTTAGTTTCAGTTTGAGATTGGAGTAGCTTTGCCAAAGACAAAGCTTCTGAGTACATTTCAGAGAGGTCACCGGAGCAGAAGGCTGGGCGGGAGCTTGTGACACACACATCCTTGGCACAATCTCTAGCTAATGTCACTGTGATCCTAGATGTCTCCTGTAGCGCTGCGTCTGTACCTCATTCACTGAAAAGTCTCTCTTGAATACTTGCAGGGAAGAAATGAAGTGGAGAAAATGGGCAGACGACTGGCTTGTTCACCTCATCTCCCCCAATGTTTACCGTACCCCTAGGGAAGCCTTGGCATCTTTTGATTACATTGTCCGTGAGGGGAAGTTTGGCACCGTGGAAGGTTTCTTTGCTAAGTACATGGGGGCTGTTGCCATGTTCTTCATTAGCAAGAGGTTGAAGAAAAGGTTAGTACCGCTGGGCACCAAGTATATGAAACGAATGGTTCCTCATTCTGTTGCTTTTAACGTCCTTAGCTGTGAGCTCCAGATATCAGTGTTTTAATCCAAACCATTTAATCCCATATGAGTAACAGCAGCACTTCTTTAAAGGTACTGAACCCCTCTATTCTTCATGTTAAGATATGCTTATACGTTTGCAGGACTACCTGTTACTCACTAGCTATTCCCTTCACTCTGAACTACCTTCTGAATTCCCAGGCAGGGCCCAGCCCTTGATATTAGAGGCAGTGAAAGGATAAAGTGAGAAACAAACTAGTTAGAAAACACTGTATTTCCTCTCTTTACCTAGACATCACCTTCAAGATAATGTCCGAGAAGATTTATATGAAGCGGTTAATGAGTGGGTAAAAGCTGTTGGCAAACATCGACTGTTCATGGGTGGCAGCCAGCCAAACCTTGCTGATTTGGTAAGAGGTTAATTTCTGTATCTGTAGTTAAGTATATGAGGAGATTGTCCAGTTGTTCATCCATGTGAAATAGTAAATATGAATATAGATAGAGAAGATAACTTACATGAGATACATTGCCAGTGTCCTTTCTTAATACATTAACATAATTCCCACCTGAAGAGAAGTTGGAGATGCTCATCTTGCATAGAGCAGTAGTGGGTGGGTTTTTTTGGTACTCTGGGGGAAATGTTCCCTAAGCATGCATTTTACAAATGATATGAGCATCTGGAGGTGGGTGTTATGATCATTGGGGAGCATGAGGAAAGCCGTTTACAAATAGAGACACTGATCTGGCTGGTGGATGTTGGTTAATAAAACCTCACGTCTGCACAGGACTTACTACGTTCAGTGCTTATGGAATTTCCTTTGTGGTAGCAGTGCAGAGCGGAACGTAATTTATCTCTTGCACCAGCAGTCCTCCATGGAATGCAAGTGAAGCATTTCATAACAGGGATTGATGCAGAGATAGGATTAGCTTTTTTCCTATAACTGCAGGTAGCTCCTGACCTTTTCTTATCATTTCCTCATGCGAAAACATGCTTATTCTTATCACCTGTTTACCCATTCACAATCTTCCTTGCTTATCAGACTGGTGGAATAGATGGTATGACAGGGAAAGAGCCTTACTGGCTAGGCTGTTGAGGCACTTGCATCAGTATCCTAAGGCATTTTCCACTGTTGACTGTTTTCACTGTTGTTTTCAATCTTTATCCTCTGGCACAGGCAGTATATGGGGTCCTCAGAGTTATGGAAGGACTGGAAGCCTTTGATGACATGATGGTTAACACCAAGATTCAGCCTTGGTACCAGCGCATGGAAGAAGTGGTTCAAAGAACTGAATTTGCAATCTGATGTCGACTACACCTGCCTTCCTGAAATACTTGCATGGAAAAAGCTTCAGAAGGAAAGGCATTTCATTTTTTAACAGTTTAAAGTGGGCTGGTCACACCTCATGGATGGACATGCAGGCACACGGACTGTCCCATTTAGAGCAGTAAGTCTCAGCAGAAGGGATCCAGATGTGCATAAGCTCAGATATGATATTTAGAAGGACGGAGACAGGTGAAAAGGGTCTGGACATTGCTGTCTTCTGCAGTTCAATCCAAGCTTCTCCTTTACAGCAAACAGGCTGCTTCTAGGTGAGAGCCATGCTCAGAGCAGGTTGCTGTGAAAGCAAGCTGCTCTCTTGACTATAAATGTCACAGCCATATCAAATATGATATGCCTGAGCAGCTTTTGCTTCAGGCTTGTCTTCCTCCACTCATCCATATCACCTTAAAATGTTTTCCTGACTGAGGCACTGGATACTAGTTTTTTAACTGACAATTTTTCCTGCAATAGAATCCTGCAAGCCTAGTGCTGTAGGAACTGCAGGAGCCCACGGTACTGGGAGAGGCGTCTTTCCTATGGCAGAAAAGATGCTGCACTCTACAGATTGTATGCTTTTGCTCTTCCACGTGAACGGTTCTTTCATACCTGATTCCGCGTGGTCTGCGAGGAAAAAGGCCTGCTTCTCTTTATGTGCCCTATGCAGTTTTTGTGAATTCTTACCTTATTGTTTTGCCCAGAGAGCACACCCTGCCCCGAAGAATCACTAATGCACAGGAATTATTTATCTTGCAAAAAATCTCCCTGGAAGTACCCCTGAAAATCAGTTTGTTTCTGTTCTGGAAAGAACAGGATTAAGAGAAACCTATGTGCCTGGGGACTTTCCAGATGTTTCGTAATGCAAAACTGTAACAGAGGATTTGCTGTTGGAGCAACTGGCATAGGGCTGTCACTAGGTACTGCCATGCAACGTGAATTCTCCTGAGCTCTACGAGCTAGAAAGGCCTGGTGTCTTTGTGAGAGGCGATGTAGGCTTGAAAGTGAGTGATCCTCTCTGCAGCCTGAGGCTTAAACTTCCTTAATTATCAGCCGAATTAGCAGTTCTGATTTCCCCAAAGAACGGGGGATGCCTTTTAAAGAAACTGGTGCTTGGAGAAATTATGAGTGCAGCTGAAATCTGTCTGCAAAAGAGGTATTTGCACTGGGGGGGGGGGGGGCTTTATTTTGTGTAAGAATGGATGTTGAGGGTTTTTTTTTTTTTTCCCCGAATATACAGAATGACTAGAGGTAGCAGCAGGATAATTAACTACAAAATCAATTAGGGAGGGAAGAAAGATGCTGTGTGCAGTAAAAACAGCTCTTGGTGTTGCCTTGTGACTCACTAGACTTGCTTATTAAAGCTGTCCTGTACCGAAAGCCGTTTTCCCTGGTATCAAAAGCACAAAGTCCAAGTCCATACGTCCAGTTCCCCCAAGTACGGCGGGGGGAGAGCCCTTCACGGGGAATTGCGGTCAGGTGGCGGTGCAGAGGGGGGGCGGGGGGGGGGGGGGGCCAGGCCGCGGCCCGGGCGGGGCCGGCGTGCGTTGCCATGGCGCCGGGGCGGCGGCCTTGTGAGGCGGGGCCGCGTCACGAGGGCGTTTGAATCGCCCAATGGCGGAGCCGCGGGCGGTGGCGCGGCGGCTCCCCCGGAAGTGCGGCGGCGGCGCCCGCTGCCCCTGGTGCTGCCTCCCGCCG
Organism: Dromaius novaehollandiae; assembly: GCF_036370855.1. Taxonomy (NCBI): domain Eukaryota; kingdom Metazoa; phylum Chordata; class Aves; order Casuariiformes; family Dromaiidae; genus Dromaius; species Dromaius novaehollandiae. The sequence goes on from NC_088117.1 coordinate 7,724,095, forward strand.
CCCGCCTCGCCCCGGCTGCGGGGTCTCCATGGCAGCCTCGCCGTCGACGCCGAGGACCTCCTGAGGCGGCGGCTGCGGGCCTCGCTCGGCTCTGCACGGTGAGCGGGCTGGGGAGGGCCGCCCCCTCCTCCCCTCCCCCCGTGCCTTGCGGCCGCTCGCCGCCGCTTCGGCCGTTGGGGCGCCGCTGTCTCCGGCGGGCCCGCCCGGGCGGTGCGTGCCGAGCAGGCGAGCGCTGAACCCTCCTGGGGAGGCCGAGGGGAGAGCTCCGGGTCTGCCCCTTGCCCTGCGCTCGGGCCTGTCGGTGTGTGACCGGTAGCCGGGCAGCGAGCAGCCGGGCGGGTCCCCGCGGCGCTGGTTACGCTGCTCCGCCGCTGGACGGAGCTGAACCTGCCGAATGGTGACTCCGGTTTTAACGGTTCAGTAACACTCGTGTAACGGCCCAGTATGGGCAGCCTCGCTCCGGACTAGCAAACGCTTTCTGTTGCTATTTCTGATTCTGAAGTAGCACACTAATTACCGAGATCGTTTATCCTTTTCCCACCAACACGCAGAATAGGATGTTTCCGACTGCTTTTCTGGCACTCGTTGTCCTGGTGTTTATGTAGCCCTCCTTTCCTGTCAGGTCAATTAACTGCAGTAATGAGCATATAGGGACAGTAGCATTATGTGCTTTTCTCTGTTGCACTAATAACTCTCATTTAAGTGAAGCTCTTAATAATTTTGATTATGCTGAAGGTTCCTCATTTGATGCCTGTTGTTGCTAGACTACTTGACTTAGTAATCAAAACTTAAAACTTTAACAAAAACAGATGCAATATTATTAGTTTTACTTGCAGCGGGTTATCACAGGAACCTTGGCAAGCTGAAAAATTAATCAATGAACTATAACAAATGATACGATCTAGCAAAGATATTGTACAGAAACCTGCTTTACCCACAGGTAGTGCTTTACTTGTAACACTGTTGTTCTTATGTAGCAAATTGTGAACCAGCGGTTCCCTAATACCAGCTAGCTAAGGCTGTTTTCCTGTGTGTTGTGTGTCCTACATCCTACTCTAACTCTGCTTTGTCGTCCTCCCCATGCAAACTAGTCCTTTGGGCTCCCTCTTCCATCGCTGTCGTTTCAAGTCCTGTAAGTACTAGCAGGAAAGAAGCTGCTTATGCTGTAGCTGAGCACAGTTTGGTGGATGCTGATTAGCCGTTTGGAGCAGTTTATTTGTGGGCAATACAGCCCTGAGGACTCGCATTGCAGGCTTTCCTTCAGCAGGAGCACTAATTTGGATCCATCTCAGCCTACAAAACTGTATAAAAGTAGACTGAATACAAGCCCCTACGTTTCTCTCAAGTTTTGCAGAATTGGTTGACGATGCCAGAAGTTATCGAGGATGCGTGGTTTGGGAGGGAAGGGAGATGGACAGGTGCCCTAGAACTGTTTAAACCTTGTTTCCTTACAAAACTAGTTAAAAATTGCACTTACAATTTGAAGGTCTTTAATTGTTGGAGTAAGGTTACCTTGTGTCATTGTACAAAAACACTTTCCATCATTTAAAACGACTTTCATCAGCAGAACGTAAGTAATGATAATCTCAGCTCTTCTCTCATCCTGTGCTTGTCAGACGGAGGATGCGCTGACACACTAGCTCTTGTTTAGGCTTGTACCTTTGATGTGTTTGAGCCTGCATGTTGCCTTATAGTGAAAGGAACAGGGATGCTCAGAAACTGGCACCTTTTTCTATTAGCAGTCATTCTGTTATTTCTGTATCAGGTTTCCCTCACCCATCAAGAATGAAGTGACTTCAATCTCTGCACAGAGAACACTGTCAAGAGGATCTGAAAATCTGACAATAACTGTAAGTAATCATACCTAGGCTGACAAGAAACTTTTTGCCAGAATCAGGTTAGTGCCGCTAGTGGATTTTTGTAAGATTTGCAATTGCTTTACATTAAAGAATGATAATCTCAAACAAACCAAAGGATCATGCTTAAAACTGATTACTTTAACCTTGCGTTTCCAGGCTTCTCTATTTTGTGTTAGGCACTGAGTAAGGTAGTGCATGCAATTAATGTGTGAATTTGTAAATACATGCATCACTGAGAAATAATATGAACAACAAAAAAAAAGTCTGCTGTGATCCAAAAGCTTTTAAGCATTTGTTTAACTTCAAAAAGATTGTTTGAAATTAAGCACACATGAAAGAGTTTACTGGTTCAGGGATGTAGGATGCAAAGATCTGATGGTTTCCTGATAATTTTTGTTAACTAAACTGTGAAATTAATTCTTCCCTGCCCCATAACATTTCTGTTCAGGAATCAGATGGTGTTGGTTACCAGAGCTCTTGATTTGCTTACTTACTTTTAAAACTTTGAACGCCAATGACTCTTGCAGGCACCTTCTTTCAGTCTAACTGTAGTTTGATAACCATGTTAAAAGTGGATAATACCAGAAGCTGAGAAATAATTTGTATTATTCCTAATTTTACTGCAGAACAGCATGCAGTTCAAAATGGCAGATGCTACTGAAAGGAAGCTCAAGCTTTAGCCAAGGCTGGCCATTGTTGCTCTCTGCCACACAGGGAAATGTTGTTATTTCCAGTTTCCTTATTCACAGGTTTCCTTTCACTGTATTGCCCTTTCCCGTGTGTGGGAGAAGAGCCATGAAGAACCGTTCCTCATCTCCCCCTTTGCACGTCCATGTGGATGAAAACACCCCTGTCCATGTCCATATTAAAAAGGGTCAGAAAACAACACCTGCAAAATGCCAGGTAGGAGTGTGTAGCTGGGTGATTCTCCTCTGCAAATGAGGACACTGAAGGGTCCTAGAAACACCACACAGTCTTCAAGGTCTGTTTTTACTTTTATATTAGAACTGTAAAACTCATTGCTTTGTTAACTATATTCATATTGAATGGTGAATTTTCAGTAGCATTTTCTATGACTAAGATTATTTAAGTATGATACAGAATATGTAGTTAGTTTTCATGGCTTGTTTTATAATGTTTAAATGTATGATTGTGAGAAGTGCTGCTTCTGATGGTTTTTAGATAATATTTTAAAAGAATCTTACAACTATTTAAACTTTGCATTGCACAGTCCTCTGCATCATGATTTAGGTAAGTAAAATAAATGACTTTGAGTGGCCCCTCAGCCATGACAAAGCTTGAAATAAAACTAATCTTTTAGTGTTGAATCCTATCAAATAGAGGCTTTTGTACATCTGTTAGTAGAACATCTCCCTGTCCTTTTGGTTGAAGCATGGGGAAGTCCTGCTCCAATACTATGTGGGTTTGGGGATTTTTTCCCTCTTATTTTCCTGAATTTGTGCCCTGATAATCAAATGTTTGAGGGTTTTTTGGCTTCATCCCCCAACTCTTCCTTTCTTTCTTTCTTTTTTTTTTTTTTTAAGGAGGGGATTAATAGCTGGGCATTGCAAGTTGCCTCTGGTTTGTATTAAGTTAAGTATGTATTTAGAAAAACAGAGAGTCTGGATTTAAACCAACTTCTACCACCTTCTTATTTTTCTGAGCTATGTGGCAAAGAGGATTTCTTGGTAGCCTTATCCACAATAGACTAGAAGGTGATAAAGTGAAACTGATTTGCTAGCTACGTGATATCCTCCCTTGCAGCTGGATGTTGTTTATGCAAAAGCGTTCTCAAAAGGTGATGGAAGTTGCGAGCTCATTCTTCCTCGTATCTGCAGGTGTTCTGTTCTAAATCCTCTATTAATTGTTCTGTTTGCTTATTGCCAATGGCAAATATTGTAATGGGATAAGGACTGACAGTGAAATCAATGCCTCTTTCTAGCGAATTCCTTGTGAGCTGCTTTGGAATATCTGGTTTTTCTCATCTAAGGTTATAAATGCGTGAAAACACTTTATTTTGGTTAGAGCACCTCAAATTCAATTCAAATAAACATGGATCTATTAGTTGACCAAAAAGCTGGTAAAACACTTCAGGGGCTTTTTATAACCAATTAGACTGTGCTATTTTTCTTCTCTGGTAGGGCTGCTGTCGAATGTTATAGCTGCTGTTTTATGAGATGAATCTGGAATGGAGAAGGGATCTCCCAGGTCATTCCTTCTGCACATTGTATTACAGTATTTTTGTGTGTGTGTGTGCATCTCTGTACAGAGGACATTTGGTGGGGGTTTTTTTGTTTGTTCCACACACACATGCACACATCTGGCCTGGCAGGTGACGAAGGTTCTCATTGCATCACAGGCGCAGAACCCGCAGCGATGTCACAGAGTTGCTCTGTGATAAATAGCAGCACGTGCTCCGTCTAGCCATACCGTCAACTGAATATTCAATAACCATTCCTTCTGGCTGGTGTTACCCTGCTATGACAGCTGCTTGCTCATCTGAGCTGAGCTGCCTGAGCTGATGCATCATGTGAAACGCTAGGTGATATTTTTGCATGCCTGAGCTTTTGTTCGTTTTTACAGCACTGAAGGTTTTAAATGGTTCCTATAAAGTCTGTGACTTACATCGTTTTCTCTTTCCCCTCCTTTAGCAGAAGCACAAACAGAAAACAAAAGGGGATGCTGTGAGCATGCGCCGAAATGTCCGGGTGAAAACTAAGGCCCCCTGGGTGCCCCCAGGCAAAACATCTGTCCGGGAGTCCATCTGCAAATGGGAGGTATGGCTGATTCTGCTTCCTCTTTAAAGCAAACTTTCAAGTTTATTTGAGGTTGAAGAAGGCAGTTAGGTAATGTCAGGCTGGAGGAAGCGGCACTCATCTGAAAGAAGGGCACTGTCACCTTGCATCCATTTTAGGTATCTCATAGTCATCCTTTTCACTTTTTAATAAATAAAAATTGAGAATTAATCAGCTGCCTATATCGTCATCTCATACATTTCTGTCTCAAAAAAATAGACAAATCCTCTCCCTTCAAAATCTCATCTGGGGCACAAAGAGGAACTGCTGCTGTTTGTCTTTTCTGAAATGTGGAGCATTTGTGTAGGAATGCATAATATTTTTTTTTCTCGTGGGTCAGTAGTATTGTCTCTTGCACTACTGGCTCATGCTAGATGAGAATTTGAACTTTCATTATTTCTTCTTCTTTTTCCTGTTTGAATGTTAAACCAACTCCCATGTGTGCTGGATTTAGCCTTCCTGCATTCTTGACCTTTCCCTGATGGATATGAAAGACCTCTGTTCACAAAATTTTTTTCTTCCTTCCTAACATTATTGCTAGTGATGTGAACTGGTCTCTGTTTTTGGAGGAGTTAGGGTTAGAACATTGTTTATAACTTTATATAAAGAAAAAAAATGCTGCCCTTTATTGCTTTTCTACCAGGGACCAACTCACCGCCTAGAAATTACACCTTCAGATTCGGAAAAACTGTTGTCAGTATTGCGCCTGAGTGACCTCTCTACAGATGAGGAGGATGCTGTTTGCTGCAAAATGAATGAGTATGAAAAGAAGATAGATAGCTTGATGAATGTGGTGGGAACACTGAAGAACGAGGTGAGGAGACTCTGTAAAGACCTGCAGGCTCGGGCTTTGTAGCTGATCATTTGGCAAGAGGAGGCTAGAGGCTGGAGTCCTGTCTTGGCGGAATGGAAGGCTACCGAGGCCCTTAGTTAGCTGGCTTAAATAGGTCAATCTGATTTGTTTAGAAGAGTTGATCTACATAGTGAGAAATTCGCTAATGCCTGCTATGAAACATTTAATGCCTTATCCATTTAAAAAGGTTTTGCTGTGCTTCAGTTCCCAAATAATCTTGCTCCTGGTCAAGCCTAAAATCTGAAAACTGGTCACTTCAGAAAGTGAAAAATAATTGTATGATGATGTTTTATTGTCAGAGAATCCACTTATTCAACAAGATTGTTTGTTCTGATTCTCTTTCCATGTATACAACACAGTGATGTTGTGTTCTCCAGCTAAACAGCCTCTTAAGTATTTGACAGCGCTTAAGAAATGGATAGAAGAGGTTCCTAGACTCCATAAGATGCTCTATGGGGGAGCAAACTACAGTTTTTTTCCCTCTAAGTTTACACCGAGGGTAGCAGATCTTGTATTCTTGTTGCAGTACTCAAAACCACATGAAGGTCAAGTCAATTAACAAAAATAGGATTTGAGTCAAGAATTCTTGTAGCAAGCTTTTCTATTTTATTTATGCTACAAAATCTAATGGAATTACTTGCATGACTATGAAACAAAAAATAACTTTAGTATATTTAATACATGAGTTGAATCTAAACGTTTTGTGGTGTTACTTAAACAAATCCATGTTGCAATATCACGTTCATTTTCTTAGCTTTACTTCTGTACAAGCCGGGGAATCTCTGGTGACCTTTTTTGCTGTGTAAAGAAACAAGCCTGGTACACTGGTTAAAACCCTCTCTATATTCTCTCCCCCTGCACATCTTCAACTGTTTGTAGTGCTCTTAACTGCCAAATGGGATATGCATGTCATTTATGAGGAGTAGTAGTCAACTTCTAAGCCCCCTTCAGCTCTTGAGCAGTCTGTCTGCAGCTCCCCGGTCTACCAGCAGTGACACTGGGCTGCCACAGGACCTCCTGAGTAACCCAGGCTTGAGGTGTTGGAAATGGGATGCCAGGGGCTGCTTTGGTTGGTTTCACCCAGGCCCACTCCGGGCTCCATCTCCCAAAGCAGCAGTGGAACGATGAGAGCTCTGGCCATCTTCAACCTGTGAACTGCTACCTGGGCTCCTTCCCTGTTAGGTCTGAGGTCTGTCACATGTCTCATGGCTGCCTACAATTTGGTACGTAGCTTAAAGCCAGGAAGCTTGGGTCTCTCTGTGTTTGTGGAACACAAGGTATTTCCAGGCAATAAGTGAAGTATGCCCCTTGTGAACTGTCTGGAAGTATCTAGGCAAAAAAATACGTGATCTTTTGCTATTGCTATTTGTGGTTTGAATAGCTGGTTCAATGGTTTGAGATAGGTACCACTCTAAAAGCAGGTGTTTTGTCTCAAGCTCTATTTAAATGTATCTTTATCAGGCCAAGATGCAGAAACAGGAGGAACAGCAGCAACGGACAAAGCGTCTCCTTGAGGAGCAGAAAGAAGAACTGGATGAGGTCACTCAAGAGCTGGTGGAAACAGAACATGAGAACACACTGCTCAGACGCAATATTGAGCGCATGAAAGAGGAGAAAGATCTGACCGCGTAAGCACCAGTTCTCCGTTGTTACTGGAAACAGTGGTATTTACAGGGCGCTTACCTCCTTCATTACTAACAGCACTTAAAGCTGTGGTTTGTACCCTAGATCTGGGTGGCAGTATTGCTGAAGAACTGACATTCTTAGGGTTTTTTTGTCATACTTGAGAAAGGTGACTTCAGATGGCAACAGCTGCAGAGAAGAGCTCTAGCATGATGATTAGAATTGAGAAAAACACTTTGAGAGGAAATTGAAAGAGGATGGCTTGAATGGCCTACTATAGGTCCTATCCTGGATAGTATCCAGGCTACTATCCTGGCTCTATTATTAATATTTTAAGGGTCAAGAGGTATTGTTTGGGTTGTGACAATATTGGTACAAGAACAAATGAATAAACATGGAGCTGGAAATTAGAGGAGGATTTTTGGCCTTTGTGGAAATTACACTGAGATAAGAGTGACAGCCCCTGGGAGAACTGAATCCTGTTTTTCTCTTGGTGACCCTAGAGGTCCCTTTCAGTCTGATGTACTTATATCTGCCTCATGTCTGAAGAATTAGGGAAGCTTGTGTTTCCGGGGAGACACTAATGTTGTGAGAGGATCTTTTTTTTTCCTTAAGAAAGATCACTTGAAAGTTAATACTGTGTGTATTCCTTTTCTGAGAACTCTGAATACTTCTGAGACTTACAAGTACCTACTAAAAACTTTGTGCTACAGATCTTGGTGTGCTTTCCTGTTTCCATGTTCAGCCATTGCTTATTTGGAGGCTTATTTCTAGTAATGGCTTAAGTGCCCAGGAAAAACAGCATTGTTTGGGATTAATAGTGTATGCACTCTTTGGTATACGTCCCACTTGTTCCCTCTAAATTCCTTTCATAGTTGAGTTCCTAGCAAGCTGCTGGAGTCTACTGGCTTCTATCAGAACAACTGCCACACTGAAAGAGGGTGAATCTTAGGTGGTATTTCTTTAAAGCTTTTGTACTCATGTTAAAGGGACTTTATCCATTTTAACCCTGGAAACAGTATATCCATAGTGGCGGGTACAGCTGTCACAGCTACTTGTTGCTCTGATGGCTGAATTTTCTTTACAGGTTACAGAAAAAGTGCTTGCAGCGTGAGAAGGAGTGTCTGATGTCCAAGCTGAGTGAAGCAGAGAGGGATGGAGCAGCTGCAGCCAAACAGATCCATGCTCTGAAAGACGCAATTGGGAGACTCAACATTGTAGGTGTTGGCCATTTTTGTTCTTGCCTTTATTATGTTGTCCTGTTACATGGTTGCTTCAAAACTGTAATGCTCGTCTTGCTGATCCAGAGAAACATAAGGAAACATAGAGGGATTAACATGCTCAAGGTGTTTGCTAAAGCTGTTTGGAATCGGGGTGTTTAGTTGCAGCATCCCAACGTCTTTCTGCACATATGGTGACGACTATTGCGCTGCTTATGCTCGTGCCAGCTTCATAGCTTAATTCCAGACTTTGAGACGTTGCATGTGAGCACATCTCCCTTTTTTAGGAGAAACACATGAGCAGCTCAGATATTAACACACTGACAAGACAAAAAGAGCTGCTGCTACAGAAATTGAGCACCTTTGAAGAAACCAACCGGACACTCCGAGAACTTCTTAAAGAGCAGCAAAACCGGGAGGTGAGCAGTGCTGTGTGCTTGAACTTGGATGACTACAGGAGGCAAATACTGTCTTGTGGCCTGAAAATGGAACTTGAGTTTGGGAGCTTTTAACTGTTGTTCCCAACCCTACTGCTGATCCTGTGTGATAAAGGATGGATTGTTTCATTATCTCTGCCTGCTTCAATAAAGCAAGACTGACCACTGTGGGGATGTTGTAGCATCTAAGTCTTTTACTGCATTAAAAGGTATAGGCTCTACTGTCTTGACAACTCTCTCATCTGGATACAGCTGTATTTGCAGATCTTAGACTTGTATCTGTGCAATACCCCCCTTGGTTATGCCTTCGGCATCTCCACCAACACTTCTGCTAATCACGCTAGTCTGAAATATTACTGCTCTAGTTTTGTTGCCAGAAGTCAGGACTAGATGCATCCTTAGCTAATGGTAGCATAAGGATGTTCAGAACTTTGTTTTCACAAGCTGGACTGTAATAACAATATACAGAAATGGAATTGCTATTATTCCTGTAGCTTATATTCCATTTGAGTAAAAGCAGGCCAATGGTAACAGTTTTATCAGCTACTAGTGAGCATGGAAAAAAGAACTGAGTGCCTCTTCGTGAGTTTCCCTCAGTAGTGAGAGTTTTGAAAGATCTTAAATTGCCATTGTGCTTTTTAATACCATCCTCGATAGGGAAAAGAGAAAAAGCTTTCTGGAATTAGTGATATCATGTAAAACATGTAGCCAGACTAAAGCTTCTTGGTATCTTCTGAGAATTGCCACTGCAACAGGAGGGAGATCGTTGATTTCCCCGGTTCCATCTAAAGAATTTGTATAAAATACTGACTTGCTTTAGAAGGCTGGTTCTTTTGGGAATAAAAAGTGAATGTGGCTTTTTGGTTAACAGTTTTTCTTGCATATTTCTCTTGTAGAAGGATGCTCAGAAGATATTGGAGCAGCAGGGAACGCTGTTGAAAAGGCTGGCTGACTCAGATGCAGAGAAAGTGGTAAGCAAACCATAATCATTTTTTCTATGGAATGATAAAGCAGAGATACCTAAAATTGCAAGATCTTATTTGTCTTGTGTTCAGCCACCAAGTCTTACACCAATGTTTAAAAAAAAAAAAAAAAAAAAAAAAAAAAAAGGCATTTGCTCTATTTAGAGGCACTACATTGCCCCTCTGGTTAACAACCTACTATGCTTCAAAGTGGATAGATTTTCATAGCCATAAGAGTACTGCTATGATTTACAGTATTCAGTTATAAAGGAGAAGAGGTGCTGGTACTTCTCAGTACAAACATAAATGATTCTACTTACCTTTCCTTATGGTACTGAATATACAAAGCAGGAATTGTGTTGTATGTGTCTTTAAAAATAAATCTCTGGGGGTGGGGGAGAAAAAAATATCCACCACCAAAATAACCCTGACAGCTGGGATAGAATTCTTCAGTTTTCACTATGGAAATCATCTTATACTTAGAGATAGTAAAGCACAAAGAGGGCAGGTTTTCTGTTCCTGCTTCTGACGCTGAATGAGTGAGTGACCTGGTGCCAGTTTTTGTTTGTTGCCTCATCTGTAAACTGAAAAATAGTTCTCACGTTGCCAGAAGCTTTAAAACTCCGAGACATGAGCAGTGCCCTTTTTTGACTGTGGCGTATATAGTGCCGTTAGGTTCTGGTTCTTGGCTGGGTATCCTAGGCCTTGTTACACAACTGTATGTGCTTCCCTTTTGCTTTCTGTTTGAGAAGAATCAAGACTGTTTTTCCTAGGCTGAGGAAGCTGTTGCTGTGGATACCAGATTGAGACTGCTGTGCATCAGAGGGTCTCGGGAGGGAAGCAATTACACTTCTTCCCCTCCCCTTGCCAACCTATATGTTTTTTACCTAAAATGTGAGTGGTGTTTGTTTTCTAGCAACTCCAGATGATGCTTCAGGAGAAAGAAAAAGAGGTGGATGACCTTACCGTTCAGATACAGACAGAGAAGGTAGTTTCCTTCTTCTGTTCTCCCCTCCCTGCTCTACCTTCCAGTTCTGCAGAGGCATAGATATTCCAAAACACAGATCTGGACTTGTAGACAATTATTCTTTAAGGGATCGGATGACTGGCTTGAGACCAGATAGATAGCCATCTGTTTCCCACGCAGTTGTGGATTTAATATTCTATTAATAAAACATCCATCACAAAGATGAACAGGTAGTATTCTCTTTTTGCCTGGGCTTATCAATGAATTGCCTTTCTGTCTAAGGTTCTGCTGGTCTCTAATGTCAAATTCCAATCTACTCCTCTATATAGGAAGTAGAAGGGAAATGTGGTGGAAGAGACCAGATGTGAAGGATGTTTTGTTCTAGAACAAATCTTTCAGGCTGGTCATTCACATCCGATGTAAAAGAAATGGTTGTTCATTTGTTGCCTGTTTGGGTAGCGAAAAGGAGCTGGTGAGGGTCCATCTGAGGAAACTGGAGGTGGCTGGAGATAGTTTCAGACTTCTTCACTGAATGGTCACATATTAGAAAGCATTTCTTCTACTTGTTTGCCTAGAAAGAATGAGTGTGTCTTGTTTGTTTTATATTTAGGACCAGGCAAAGACAGCATGTGAACTCTCCAAATCTATGGAGGCCGTGAGAGGCCATTTACAAGCACAGCTACGAAATAAAGAAGCTGAAAACAACCGTCTGGCTATCCAGATCCGGGTACCTTTTCAGTGGTCTCTGGGGGTTGTCTTTTCATTTACGTTCATGAGCCAAATCCACAGACAAGAGAAATAGAATTCACCAACTATTTTTCTGCTGTGTCTGGTAGACTGAAACACTATCTGGTGCTGTTTATGCCATGTTAATGTGCGCTGTGCTTCTCAGCTGAAGTAACAAAAGAAAAATCTGTTTTACTTCTGATGGCATGAGGCAAAATCATAAGTTTAAGGGCAATGCATTTATTATGAATTTTTTTCCAAGTTAATATGTAATTATTTAAAACATGGCTTTGGTTCAATTGGGCATCAAGACACATTGTAAACTATTTGCTTTCTTGGAAAAATGCTGTGCCATGAGTTCCTGTATTTGATTGCACTCACTGTTAATGAGGAGGAGAGTGTTCCCCTGGTTTATCTTGATTTGAAGTCTTAGGCTTAACATATCCATTGATGTAAAGAACATAACGGTGTTAATGGTTGGGAAGAGCTTTAATTCTATTACGCAATATAGCTGAATATAGCAATATTATTATATGTGAGCATTTCAGTTAAAACAAGAGTGTTCTCAGGTAGCTCAGAAGGCTGGCAGACTGTTATCCATCTTGATCAGGAGACGAAGTCAGTATTCTGGATAGGAGCTCATGAAAGAAATGTGGGCTTTTTCAGAAGCCCTACAACTAGCAAGAAATATTGAGATAAATTTAATTCTGAAGCACTGAGAGGTCAATAGAGTTGCACTCCTTTAAATTAGGTTGCTGTTTGCCTCATTTCATTTGAGTTTGGCATTTGAGAGAGTCTGCTTTTTGATTCTTATATGTGAAATCTTTTGTATCAAGGTGGAAACACTAGATATAACTTCTGGTTTTTAAACTTTCCTAGAAACCAGTTGAGTTACAAAAGCTCCCTCTCCTAAAGGATTTCTTAGTTTTGGCACCTTCAAACTTAATTTTTTCCCATATTATTACTTTGTAAGCTGCAGTGAAGGGAGTTGTTTCTGTGTGTCTAGAATAGGCTGTGACTTTTTGTTTAAAAGCAAACAGAATTGGGATTGAACATATAGCTTCTTCAGTGTTATAGAGGTCATGCTGACATGTTTGTCAGTGTTAGGACAGGACTGTGTAAATGAAAGGAGATTACGAGTACCTTCAGACTGAAGGTTTGAGGTCTTGTGTCCATGTCTCTCCACTATTGCTAGGAAATTAGTTGACCATTTGAGGATTTGGGTGTAAGGTGGTTATTCCCTGTGGTGTGTTTCCTTCCCGCTGCAGAATCTGGAACGCAATGGAGCTCAGCATAAGGTAGAGGTGGAACATATCATGGAGCAACTGAAAGAGGTAAGGCAGAAGGCAGACCGTGATAAGGAGGCCCTGAAGAAAGCTGTCCGTGCACAGAAAGACCGGGCAGAGCGGAGTGAGGAGTATGCAGAGCAATTGAACGTCCAGCTGGCAGAAAAGGTACCTGATAACAGGGGGAGGAGAGATATCACTTCAGATCATGCATCTAAATCCTTGACTTCTGGTAGCACCCCTGGGGGGAGAATCTGCTTTCAACTAATGAGATTTATTTTTGTCCTGATGCTTTGGCCCATTTATGCTAAGTTTAGAAAAATCAACTTCTCTGAGCTGTCGCTATTCACTGCAGTAACTTAGGACATGGAATAACTTGGGTCATACTAAACTAACAGATCTGATTTTTCACCTGGTTCTCTAGTACCATCTGAGGGTTGACAGAAGCCAAGAAAGCCTTGTGGTTTTGGCTGAAAATTCTGAATGGGATTGGCTGTTGATCAAAAAGCTACCCAGAGCAGAAATGTATAAACAGTTAGAGATGTGCTAAAACTTCCTGTTTTAGATATCAAACAAAAGCAGAAAAGTAGGATGAAGGCAAATCAGAAAGGAACATGGATGTGATGCTACCTGATTCTTCCCTGTTTTTAGAATTCCAGGGACCAGAGCCTCTAGTGAAATCTTAGCCATGCTTTGTATTTCTGATAATTGATTTGCTGCCTTCAAAGAGGATTCTCCTTTTCCTGCTGATGTGTGTGCTGGCTGACATTAATGTTGTTGGAGAATGGCCTTCTGTAAAGGGTCAGGAAGAGTTAAAATAAATGTCTTCGGTAACTAAAAGTCTCAGTGAAATCTCTACACATATCAGTATTTCAGCATATTGTCTGCATATCCCAGGTACAGTTGCATTTTTGTCACTCTTGCTCTTTTCCTCATGTATTGTATTTCCTTGTTTTGACAGGACAGTTATGTTGCTGAAGCACTGTCTACGCTAGAGTCCTGGAGGAGTCGCTACAACAAAGTAGTGAAGGACAAGAGCGACCTCGAACTGGAAATTGTTATGCTGAACAGGTGAAGAAAAAATTAGTGTGGAGAAACTGGCAGAAATGGGGATGAGTTCTTAGTTCAAGCATGAATCAATGGAACTTCCAAGACTGTCTGCAAATATCCAGGCAAAACCATTACTATCTAAGGGTTAGAACAGAAGTTGGAGACAGAGAGATGTGGTTTCTGCTGCTGGCTTGCCACAACAAAGGCTTGATTTGAGGGCTTTCTGAGCCTTAGATTTCTCTGTTCCTTTGCCTTTTTGTGATGCTTTAAAATAATTTAGGTTAAGGATTAACCTTAATTAACAGTCTCCTTTTGAGATGTTTGAGAGCCTTGAATGAAAGGGGTTAGAAGTTTCAGGCAGTATAGTTCATGCCAATTTTCTTCTGAAGGTGAATAAATATATCAGTATCACTGTAATACAGTTGTTGCTGCAGGAAAAAAATAACAAAAAAAAAAAAAGGTAGGTGTGTGGCAGGAGAGAAGTTCCTCTTTATCCTGCGCATCTTGGGAGCAATGCCTCTGAGCTCCTGGCGACAATTCCCGTGAATTTCTAGTAGGTCAAGGAGATCAAGGGAGTGTAGCAACATAAAATATAGGTGTGTGTACCTGCACGGAAGAGAAGATGAAAGGGTAGGAAAAAGCCCTGTTTCTGAAGCTAACTTTCAAGGACTAGGAGTCTTGTTTTGCTTGTCATTTAAAGGTTAATTTTCTTTGTATGGCAGCCGTATTACAGACTTGCTGGAAGAGCAGAAAACCCTGGAGGACAAGATGCGAGAAGACAGAGATGTTTTGGTGGATAAATTGCATCGACAGGCCACAGAGACCACTTCTTTCAAAATGGAGAACGAAAGGCTAAAGGTCAGTGATTCGAGGGTTTGGAGCTGAAATGCCAGAACAAAAGGGAGAAATTATAATAAATTGCTCTGCCTCTGAGGAGAGAGGTGAATGGCATCCCACTGCTGCCAATTAGTTTTGAATTAATTTCACCATAACCTGAGTAGGACAGGGCAAGCAGGCTGGGAAGAGACACAAGAAAGGGAAAAAGTGAGCAGTCTGGAAGGACTGGATTTCTTCAGCTTTTTGGGTAGGAGTATATCCAGTCCCAGGTCCTGTACCTTCCCACTGAGAGCTTGCATCTTGTCATGATGCTGCTGGCCAGAGATTAAAAACTGCAGTTCGCCTAGAGAGAATGGCAGTCTCCATGATGTCCCTCTTACCTTTGGTGATCTTGTAGGTGAACAACATAATTTTCCTCTTGGAAAGCTAGGCCTCCCTCCAAATAAGGAGTGGCCCTAAGCCAAGTAGTACAGCTCATTCAGTCAAATGTAGAATTGGGATAGAAAGACTGTACATTCCTTCCAAAGCCACGTGCTTTGGTGTAAATTTGGCAATCCATTGGAATCCAGAAAGCTTGGCTAACTTTGTCTAGACTAAGGAGAATAAACTTTTGTTGGTCTATCTTAGACGTCTAATGTGGTAGTTACTTCCAAGCACTGACTGGAAGATGTTTTGTTTTTTTTTCAGGCTAGTGTGGTCCCAATGGAGGAAAAGCTGAACCAAGCACACATGGAAGTGCAGCAGCTCAAGAGCTCTCTCAAGAATTATGAAGGGTTGATTGAAACCTACAAGTCACAGGTAGGTATCTTACCCAGTCCTTCAGCCCTTGCACAAAAGTGTTTTCTCCTCTTCCTGTTGTGGCTTTTTTGCTGGCATGCCTTAACACTTTGTCTGCTCTTGCAGGCTTTGGAGTTTCATAGGTTTTTCGTCCTTGTCTATATTTGCCTGTTTTTTTTTCTTGTTTGTTTGTTTTCAAATGGCAGTGTTCAGGTTGTCATGTGCCATGTGCCAAAGTGTGGAAGACCTGTCTTCCTCAGTATGTGCTGATAATTAAGTCATTAGGAAGAGCTGACTCTACCTGTAGAGATCTTGATTAATGCGCCAAAAAAAAAAAGCTTTAATTATTCCATTTTTCCTGCTCCTTTTCTTAAAAGGTAAAGGAAAGTAATCATAGTCAGATGCTCTCTATTGCCCTTCAGTGTGGCAAGTACTGTTCCTTGGCTGCTTTTTTGGGGATTTGCATATTGTGATGCTAGGAAGATGAGTCAAAAGGAAGAGAAGGGTTTGCGGAAAGCCCCAAGGGATCCAGGTGGGAGAGGCAGAAAGTGAACTTCCAAACTTAGTCTGAGGTCATGGTTAGTACTGCAAGAATCCCGTTGCTGGTCCTTGAGCAGTTTATTAAAACTCCAAAGCATAGCACATTTTTTGAAAACTATAATAGGCAAATTATGTGGGTTTTTTTGTATGCCCAGGTGTTGAAGAACCGAATGGAAGCAGATGATGTGACAGCAAAACTGGAGATCTGTGATAAAGAGAACAAGACACTAAAGAATGAAATGAACAAAGAGATTGAACTGGTAACTATTTCTCTAACAGACTGATATGTTGCAGATGTTCATGGATCCACCCTGTTCTTAATATAGTGAAAAACAGCTGCAAATAGGGAATAAAAGGGCTTCTTTTCCATCTGAGTTTGCATTTTTCATCAGTTTGGCTTAGGGGATTGTTCATTCTGCAAAATTAATTGAACATTTAGCAACCTCTTTTGACTATATGTTGTCCTTTAGAGGTGTTTAAATTGCTTAGTATGCCCTTTGCTGCAGAAATGGCAGTTTAGAGCAGTGGACTCTGTAGGATGCACTACTGTCTGTTGCGGAACAACTTTCCTCAAAAAAGTGTTTTGTATATCTAGTAAAATTTAAGCCCAGGATCCTGAATGCTTAGTTGTTCTCTCTACATAGGGCCTGCCAAGTCTTAAGAGAGAGCCTGCTGGAGTAGGACGAGACCGTAGGCTTTGAACTCCAGTACTTGCCAAATATCCACACAGTGTCATTGTGGCAGACAAGAAAAAAAACTCTACTGAAGTTACTAAGTTGTCTAGACCTTATGAACATTTCAAAGTGTCTCATATTCTCTTCTTTGCCTGTCCTGTAGGCTCGTCAGCAGTTCCAGAGCCAGCTCGCTGAGCTAGAAAAGCTCCCCGAGATCTTGAAGATCACAGAGACACGGCTGGCAGAATGTCAGGACCAGATTCAGAGTTATGAGAAGAAGAATGCGGACCTGTCTGTCATGATTACAGATCTTCGTCAGCGGGTAAGAGACTGGCAGAAAGTACCTGCAGCACAGCAATCTTCGAGTCCGAGATCAAGATGAATTTCTAATCACAGGAAGGTTCAGACTTCGTCTCTGCTCATGTCTCTCATTGAAATAATTAAACGTGCACTGCAAAATAAAGATGTGTGCCTGTCTTTGTGTAAGATAGCAGCATAGTTAGTAGAATTCCTTGCTACGTAAAAGGTTTCTAATCACTTGGTGTGGAATGTTATTGGAACTTGGATAGTAATGGCAACACTTGCAAATACCAGCACTTGCTTCTGTCACTTTCATCATCTTGTCAGCTTTGCCTCATGCAGCTTTCTGCTGAAAGTGCTGTCCTAACCTTGTTTTTTCACCATGATTTCCGTTGTTTTTCCAAACCCTGTTCTTCCTCCCTAGGAGGTGTGTAGGTGTTGCAGGCATGGCTTCCACAGCTATGCCTCAAGACACAGTGAATGATCCTGCAACCTGAGTGCTTTACTTTGATTTGCTTGGAGTTACTAACTTTCCTATCCTATTATTTCAGGCTCTAATATTTTTGTGGGTTGCTGTCACGCATATGGCCGCTTTTAATCTGTGCGCTTTACTATTATGCTTACAGGTGACTGCTCTCTGTGCAAGTGCTTACAGACCTGGCTTGTTCATTTGTGATGTTGAAGAATTGGTCCAGAAATCAACTGGAAGCACCGACAAACTGGACATTTAGTGCTTGGCTCTTCTATCTACTGTTCCTTTTCTAGGACTCTCCAGAAATCATGAATTGGGCATGTTTCTTTTTGGAGAGCAGTATATATTTTAGGTGGTTGGCCATGTGTATGTAGTGACTATTCTGTAAAGTAATTAATTACTGTAATTTTTAGATTGAGCTCCAGGGGGACAAAATGGAGATGACAAGAGAGAGGTATCAATCTGCCCAGGAGGAGAATAAGCAGCTCACCTTGAAGGTGGAGGAGCTGGAAAGGTTAGAAGTAATAGACACTCTTGTTCTCTTAACCTTCCCTCTCCATCCTCTTCCCATTGTTTTTTCAGGGGATTGAAACAGCTTCTGATCGCTCTTGTTGTTCCAGTCCCCCACTTGCCTCCAGGATTCTTGTACATTCACCTGTCCCACAAGGATCTCTAATTAGTAACTATCCACTAGAGAGTGAGTTACAGGTTTTTGAAGCACTTTTTACTAATGAGGTCAGAAAGGATCGTCGCTTAAAGCAGACAAACCAGCTCCTAGTCCAATCTAGCCTGGCAGTTCTGAGGTTACTAAATACTACACTGTTTTTACCCATGCTTATAAATACCTTTTAGTGATGATATCTGGGAAAAGGCAAGTCTGTGAATACTCTGTATGTCCCTCAACCTTTGAAATTCTGATCTGAGAAATGGCAAAGTGTTTCTTGGGGCTCTGACCTTTTGAGGGGGAATAGAATCTATTCACAGACTACTCAGTGACCTGACAAAAAGGC
This sequence comes from Dromaius novaehollandiae, assembly GCF_036370855.1. Lineage (NCBI taxonomy): Eukaryota > Metazoa > Chordata > Aves > Casuariiformes > Dromaiidae > Dromaius > Dromaius novaehollandiae. The sequence goes on from NC_088117.1 coordinate 7,742,483, forward strand.
AAGCTGAAGCACACTTTGTTTAAAATGAACTGGTTTCCTTCCCTTATTGTCTTAACCTAGAAAACTACAGACAACGAGTGCCCAGAACATAGAATTCCTTCAGGTCATAGCAAAACGTGAAGAGTCGATTCACCAGTGTCAGCTGCGGTTAGAGGAGAAGACCCGTGAATGTAGCTCCTTGGCACGTCAGCTGGAGATGGCCATTGAGGATGCCAAAAGACAAGTAAGTAATTCCTTGTGTTTGTGAATCTTCACAAAAATTACTTAGACTGTAAAAGAGGAACAGTGAGAATAAGCAGTAAAATGCAAACAAGAAAATGTCAGCACTTAAACCTTCCAGAGGCAGAACCCTGCTCTGCAGTTTGCAACAGGAGAGGGGAAAGCACTAGACCGAGCTGCTGTTTACGTATGAGAATGTGTCCGTTAAACTTCGTAGGCCTTTTGTGGGCGATGAAATAGGGTAAAATCATTCTTCCATGGACAAGCCTGTAACAAAGTCATTATTCTGTTATGTGTAGGTGGAACAAACAAGAGAACGAGCAGCAGCTAGAGAGAAGGCAGCCCAGTCCAAGATGTTGGATTTGGAGACCCAGCTGAGTAGGACTAAAACAGAGCTGAACCAGTTGCGTCGGAGCAAAGATGATGTGAGTGATTTGCAAGAGATGCTCTTGCTGTGCTGGCAGTGCAGCAACTGGAGTTCCTAAACCAAGGTCCTATGGGCGTGCTGCAGAAGACATGCAGAGCTTTTTGTTGTGTCCAGACGTGACATGCTGTCCTGTGTCCATGACAGATGTGTGACATGACATGCCTGTTATGTCACTAACTCAGGAATGTGGAGCCTCATTTTCTTTATTACTTACAGTAGTGATTTGAATGATATTGCTCCAAATTTGTTTGCATAAGAAAAGAATCAGACCTTTCTTATGTTCAAACAAGATTTGTACCAGATGATGTGAAGAGATGTCACAACTCCAACTTTGTTCACTGTGCTGGGTTATCTGAGAATGGGGAGCTATTTCTCTTCTGGAGGAAAGAATTTCTTACGATCGAAGGGAGATCTTTCATAATCTCCCATTTACCCTGCCTGTTTACTTGAGTTTTAATTGGAACTGGGCTGATACATGGATCAGCCCAAGTTCCTCTTTAAAGTGTGGTTTATTCCCCAAAACTAGAGTTAATCAGTTTAAAAGGCCCAGTTGATTACCTGTGTTGTCTCCTGTTTTTATCAGCAGGTTGATGAATGGAGTGGGGAATGAGCAGAACAAATTATGAACGTCATAATATTGTGTGTGCCGTCCACGGCTGTGTTAATTCTTGCTGTCCTCAGCACTTTTGGAGAACAGCTTAAGGTTAATGTGACCAGGATGAACATTGCTATCTTTCAGCCTGTGTTTTGTGCTTCTTTGTGTAGGCAGAGCGCCGGTATGAAAGCCGCCTGCAGGATTTAAAGGACAGGTTGGAGCAGTCAGAGAGCACCAACCGCAGCATGCAAAACTATGTCCAGTTCCTCAAGTCCTCCTATGCCAACGTTTTTGGAGAAAGTGCCTTGCTGAGCTCCTCCACCCGCTCTCGTTCTTCTCCATGAGGACAATGCTCTCCCTGCCCCATGGCTATTAAGCACAAAAGGAGCCCTATTTCAAAGCCATATCTTATGTGGAAAATTGGTTGCCGTTTCAGGATAGGGAGAAGTTTTAATATTTTCCTTGCACCATGAGATGGTAAAATGATGGTGATATATGCCCTAAGTGTAGGGCATCAGCAATACTGGTTTGGTATTGGACATTGGCATCACGCCATAAACTATGCCCCAAACCCAGCTGGATTTGAATGCATAGAAATGATCATTTTCATCCCATAAGGTCCTTATGGTTTCAGCTCTTAAAACCTGGCAGTGGTTTTAGTTGAGCATGGTCATGCTTTTTACAGGTCTGTTCATTTTCATGCATCTTTCTTCATTCTCTGTGTGTTAGGGAGATCATGTTTCTGTGTGTAGGGTTTTGGGTTTTTTTGTAATTTGTAATTTTTTTTTAATGTTGCACACTGATGCAACGGCTGGTGGGAGAGAGTCCACCCACCAGAAGTGTGAAGCTGAAGATAACTTAAGTGCCTGGGCTCTACACTTTTAAAAGATTATCTCCTGAACAACCACCCTATTTGTAAACGGTTTTATACCAGCAGCAATGAATGTTATTTGCACTTGATTTTGTATACGCTAATCCTCAACGTTTGTCTCGAGTGTGATCTTAATGCGTATTAAAGCTTCTAACTTGCTTTATTCCCTCCAAGCCAATTTCCTGATCCCGATTATCCCCAGAACTGAGCCAAAACTCTCAGAATTCAAAGGAAAGACTCTGGTTTAATCTCAGCGGAACTCGAATTGGGGTCTCAGTGTGATGCCATGGGATTTGGGACTGTGTGAGAAACGCTGGCTTGGTCTTGAGCCAATTTAAGAGCAGCTTTATTTCTGCTCAACTTCCTCATTTAACCAGGCTGCACTTTGGCTAGGAAAATCAGGTCTTTAGAGCGTCGACTCCCTAAAACTCACGGGCTCTCCAGGGCCCGGTTCCTTATGGTAAATGGCTCTGAGGGGGAGGAAAAATAAACATAATTGTTTTTATTTTCATCTCTTTCATATTCTATTTACGTGCGATGCAGTCCTTGAGCAATATTTGCCATAGGGTTTTCTAAGTTAATCATTATTTAAGAGTTCTGTTATTTTGTGTGCATGTGTGTAACACTTGGAAAAAAAATAAATAAAGGTGCTATGGTGAAACGAACAATAAATTCCCTTTTCACTGGTGTTACGGAGAGGCTTACGGTGAACTTGCCGTTTCTTGGGCCTCCTTTGGGCAAACAAAACAATCACAGGGGCGCTTGGGAGGGCAGGGAAAATCCACACCCCGTTTCTGGGGCTTCTCTCCCCTCAACGCAGCGAGGCTGCGGCTCGGTCCGGCCCAGGCCCGCCCACAACGGCCCCGCGGCGAACTCGAACCCGCGGCCCAGCGAGTCGCAGCGTCGGGGGGAGGGGCCTCCCCTGGCTGCCGAAGGCGGGAAGCGCCTGGCGGTGCCCCGGAAGCGGAAGGGCGGGGCGAGGCGCTCGCGCAGTGTGGCGCGGCCGTTGCCGGGGGGAGCGCGCAGCCATGCAGCCGCGGCGGCTCCGCTGGGAGACCCTGGCGGCCCTGCGCACCTCCAGCAAGGGCCAGCTGAGCTACTGCCGCCACTGGCTGCACGACGAGGTGAGGGCTCGCTGCCGGCGGGCGGCTCGGCGTCGCCGGTTCCCGGCTCTTTCGCGCTGGTAAAATAGCGCCGGGTTTGGTCGGGGGGTCGCAGGAGCGGGGCCCCGCCGCCCCGTGGAGCTGGAAGAAGCTGCAAAAGAAAAAGGCGGGCGAGGTGCTTGAGCTGGGGTTATAAAGCACCTAGTGACCTGTGCAAACGTTTCCAGTACCTGCTTGTTTATCGAGCTGTTAATGCCTCGTTGCTTTCCTGGTGCTTCGCGTGTTTACGGGGACCGTTCTCTCCCTTAGGATATTTTGGAAGGATGCATGGCTCCGCTGATGCTGTCTGCTTACTCCGGCTGGGTCCTGGACAGAGTGGTGGGGCAGTCAGCCCAAGAAGCGGCACCCTCCAGAAGTTCAACACCCAAAGAGTCCACTCCCCGCTCAGGCCGGTCTTCTCTTGAGAAGGCCGTTTCTCCTGCCAGCCAGCAGGGCTTTTCACCGCTTCCCTCTGCGATGCCAAGTGGAGTAAAGGTAGCTGTCTGACTAGCCCAGATGTGAGCAGCTGTAGCAAAAACTACACCAGCTTGTTGCTGTGAAGTGTCTTGATTGTTTGGTGGTCTGTTAGTTTGTTTGTGGGGAAAACGTCCTCAGCTTTGGCTTTTTTTAGCTTAGCCGGGAGACAATAAAATTGGAAATAGTAAGATCTTGGTATAGTAGTGCTTCACAGTAGGCCAAAAGGAAACTCTTTTTCATGGTAACTAAGAAAAACTTAGTTGGAACAGTGTAGCTATATGGCTTATTAGCATGGGCTTCATCCATATGGAAGAATAAGGCTGCAGAGTACGGTCAGGCCTGTTGAGAAAGTCTTTGAGTACCCCTTGGGTTCTCTTCTGCCTATTCTCTGGAGTCTTTTAATGATTTAGATGTGTTATAACTTTCTTTTGTAAGGCAAAATGGAAGGAAATTGGACAGTGAGCAGTTCAGTTTTGAGTATAATGAGGTTGATGAAGCACCTGACAAGGAAACACGTATTTTGCTATGTATTAAATGATGGCTTAATTACATAACAGTGGTATTGAGCTTAAACAGCAAAGTTTGGTATCCTTTTGGCCCCATTTGGACTTATGAAATGTCTTGTGAGGAAAGCATCTTAATGAGGCAGCAGGATATGATAAAAGTTATGACAGAGAGGCTGAAGACTCTTCCTAAACAATAAATTAAAAGTAGAAACCTCTCTTGGCTTCCTTCAGCATAACACCCTCATTGACTTCACAGGGAACCTGGGAAGTCTGGCCTCTCTACCTTACAGCTGCCTTTGTGAATGCCCCATAGGCTCTTGGTGTCCCTTTGAGGATGCTCAAAATTTGGAGACTACACTGATGGGGTGTATGACTGCTCTAAAGAGTTGTGTGGTGGTTGACTTTTTTGTCTGTTTCTCTGTAAATGATGTGCAGTTTAAGAGACTTGATTTACCTGGTTTCATAAGTTTCTGGTATTATATTCAGTCACTGATTTTGCTCATACACTGACTGTGCAGGGAAATGAAGATCTCAGTCTGTTCGAAACGGACCAAGAAGTCTTTCCAAACATTCTGCCGTCTAAAGTTACAGAAGTTGAAGGCTACATTCGGATGTATGAAGAGATGCACAGGTTGAAAGGAAAGGTAAGAAAAATGGGTGAGGGAGCGTGTGAATCATAGGAGAGCTATATAATGAAACGTAGCAATGTTCTGGTAGAAGTGGCAGGACGGTTGTTTATTCTCTGTGGTTTAGGATAGCCACAACTGGGCTATGGTGGCCCACTTTGGGCTATTTTATTTGCATTTCCTTCTGTGCAAATCCCAGTGATTACTACATTGTCGCTTCTGGTATTTTTGCAATCTACAGGAGGGGCTAAGGCAGCGTCAGGAGCAGCAAGAGCAGATGGTGAGGGCAGTGTACGACCTGGCAAGTGAACAACTGAAGCGCTTTGATGAACTGAAGGAGCTAAAGCAGCATCAGGAATTCCAAGATCTGCGGGAGGTAATGGAGAAGAGGTGAGATTAGCTCTAATATGTGGTGTACTTAAAATGTTATAGCTGACTCTTGTTTTCAGAGTTTAATCAAAGTGAGGGTTAATTCTTTGGCCTGACAATCTACCCCAGTCACGGATGCTCAAAAATCTCATCTGCTGTTTTTGTTACGTTAACTATCCTGTTACTGTTAGCCTTTTGGAGTAGATCTCTGGCTACTTCTGAGGTTTCAATGGTTAGAGGAAGATTGTATTTATCTGACAGTTAACGTTCCTTTAGCTTAGCTTAAAAGTAGCTTGCATGTGTTTGTATTTTGTTTTCTTCATGTCTGGAATATAATAATTGTTTTCTGTCTTTATGTGTATTTTAGCTCCAAGGAAGCTCAGGGACAGCAAGAGAAGTTGAAAGAAGAACATCGACACAGAGCAAAGGTCTGAGACTTGTAAGAGTTTTCTCTCATAAGAGAGGGCGACTGCTCGGTGGGAACTAGAAAGACTAATTGATTTATACATCTGTATATCTAACATTCCTGGAGTGCGAATGTATTTTCTGGTGCTGCCCTAGGCACCTGCTGCGTCACTGTGGAAGTACAGTAAAGGCACATGCATTGCAGGAGCACAGCAGTGGAGCCTTTATCTGTGAACTAACAGTTCCGTTTAAAGTTTGCTGATGTTCGCGCTTGAACTGGGGCTTTGCTCTCAATGTATGACCAGTCAAGACATTTTCTTTAAAGGATAAGGCTTTATTCTTTAGAGGTTGGTTTACTACTTCTGTAGTGATAGAGTCTTTTCTCTCTTATATAAATAGAGCATTTTGATGTTCTTGCGCATATCCTTACAGCTTCGTCTGCTGCTTTCTTTGAGAGAACTTGAAAATACTTTTGTGTTTTGTATTATCCTGGCTTCTAGCACACAAACAGTCTAAGATTTCCTCTGAAGCTGTTTTTCTCCTGCTCTGTGGCTCCATGGATGCTATAGGCAGCAAAACTTGTCAATCATACTGTTGCAGGCTCTCTAGTACTTCTGTGCTGGGAATTCAAACCAGGACTGATGAAAAGATTACTATTTTTTTTTCCTATATGCAGCTTCTCTTCATGGAAGCAGGAGAGAACCGTAAAGCTGGAGTTATTTAATTACTTTGTTTCTGTTGTGTCTTTCTCTCCCCAGGTATTAAACCTAAAACTACGCGAGGCAGAGCAGCAGAGGCAGCGTCAGGAGGAGCTGGAGCGTTTGCGTAAGGAAGAAGGCCAGGAGAGATTGCGTCGGCTTTATTCTATCCAGGAGGAGGTGCTGCAGCTTAACCAGCAGATTGATCCCAATTATAGACACAAGGACCTGCCAAGAATCGATCTTTCTGTGTACAGTAATCGTGGCAACCAGATCTGTGGGCTGGTGTCAGGACTCATCCGCACCACTAGTGAGGTGGGGGCTGATTTTAAGTTTGTCATTGCTTTTTAAAGCTTCCTGGAGTTGTCTTCAAAGGTATCTTGTTATGAGGCCATTAAATAAGAAGTTGTCACAGAAAAGTTTTTAGATGTGCTTCCTGTAAAGGAGCTATTTTCAAAGGAGAATTCTTTTCCATTGCACTCTAGCTGTTCCGTTGAAAATGGCTTATAAAAATACATGAGGATTTCAACAGGAGGAAGACTGAATATTAGAATACTGTAAACTATTGATGCTGTAGAGTTCTGTTTGGGGACAGCCATGGAATTGGAGTGATTTGTAATTTGTTCAAGAGGAGTACTGAATGCACTGTGACACTCCTGTACTTGCAAGCTTTTTCCAGTACCTAGGTTTCCTTGAAAATTTTTCTCTATGTAAAAGTGGAGCACAGAACTTAAACACTATAATAAGGCTAATCTGTTCCAGTGTGTCACAGCTGTCTTCCTGCAGAGGAAGCAGTCTGGACTTTGCATTGGGGTTCCATTATATATCTGAAAGGGTGCTGCTCATTTTTGTTGTCCTAAATCTTGTGAGGACTAGCCATGGACTAAGAGCCTATTATGATTATTCTTGTATACAAATAAATGAGAAAAAAGGTCTTTTCACCAAAGGGGATAAAATGTATAATTGGTTCCTGGACTACCTAAAGGCTAATGCTTTAAAAGCTCCTTGCTCTCACTCTTGGTCTATGTGTAGTAGGGCTAAAGATTGATGTTGTATTGCTTTTTTTATTTCTTGATAGAGAGGCTTCCCTACTCAAGCAGATGTGGCCAATACTGAACGAGCACTGCAGGAAATGCGAGGGTTGATATCCAGCATGCAGCAAGAAATTGCTGCTGCTGTGGAAGAAAAAAAGAGGAAAGATGAAGAGGAGGAAAGAGAGAAGCAGAAAGAGTTACTGAAAAAAGAGCAGATGACAGCTCAGACTCCTGCCCCTGCACAGCATTCAGGGGGAAAGCAGCAGAGGGAAGGTTGGTGAAGGTCTCCTTTTTTCCTTTTCTTTCCTTTCTATTCCTTCCTTATTACACACTGTTTTGCTGTTAGGCTAACTACTACTTCATCATCTTACTGTTGTGATGACATACCTTCTGGTAACCTTCACTTTTTTAGCACAACTAGCAAAATGGGTATGGGACTGCTGGCAGCGAAATTCAGCAAGGAAACTGATACAGCATAAACTGACTATGTTAACTGGAGCAAAACCTGCTCTTCCTAGACAGTATGCAGTGTAGTAGAATACTAGAGAATAACAGTGTGGCTTCTTACAAGTGTAGATGGATCCATGGTACCACAAACATACAGGGACAGATCACTGAAATAGCTTCCTTTTTGGTCATAATTGAAGTACAGAAATTCTACATATGTAAGCTACTAGGCTGAAAAACAGGGACCCCTGTATAATTTGCAAAGTTGTAGTTAATTTATAACCATATCTTTCTAAACTGAATTCTGGAGGAAAACAAATGCTTGTAGCTATTGTTTCTTTGTAACTTTTCTAAGTTTGCTTTTAGGTTTTGTAGTGTTCTGGGGCTTTCTTAGTTTTCTGCCATTTCTTTTTCAATACTAGGACTTCAAGTTAAAGCAGAAGAAAGTACCATGCAGTGGTACCAGCAGCTTCAAGATGCTGCTGACCAGTGCATTGCTTCCTTCAGTGCAATCAGCAACTGCAAAGACAATAATGAGGTATGAACAAATGATAATCCTGTTGAAGAGTGGTTATATTCATTTCCAGTGGAAGTAGGGCAGGTTTCATTAAAAACAGAAAGACAAAAATTCTGACTCAGCAGCCTCTATTAAAAGTCTGCTCATCCAAACTGTTGGAGTAATGTTTTAATTGTCTGTTGGAAAAATCAGTTTCTTCAAGTGGGTGAGCAGACTTTCCAAAAGGTGCTTTTGAGCAGAATTCTAGCCTGTTTTGGGGGTTATGCAGTTTGAAACTGTAGAAGGCAAGTAATGTTGTTAGGCTGCTCTAGAGTCTTAACAAGCAATGGTGCGTGCTACCTCTAGTGGAATACTTTTCAGAACTCTTCTGTTTCTCATTTTCATTTATAATTCATTCTTTGTGGGAATTTTTTTGTCAAGTTGGTTTACTGAGTCCTTTGTATCTTAATGTTACTAAAACCTTTAGACAGAAAAATGTTAAACAGTGGGTTCTGAACTTTCATTGTATCTTATTGTTTCCTAATATTTCTTAGTTATATTCATTTACTATATGTTCCACAGCAGAATAATCCGTATTCATTGAAGACTTGAACATCTATTCAGAATGCAAATGAAACAAAACCTATTAGATACTGTTCATTCAATCTTCCCTTCCCAGTACATCACATATGTTTGAAAATCCAGTAGGTCTTCCTTGAGGCAAGACTAAACTACTTGTCTCTTTTTGTCCTTTTGGAGGCTTCTTTAGCTCTTAAAAATTGTGTGTACAAGAACCTGGTATCTTGTCTCCATGAGGGTTTTGTATTCATTATGTTGCAGGTCTTCAAGGTACAAATAAATGTTAAATTAAATCTTAGCTATTCCAGAGATGAACATCTTGACCTCGGCTCTGTGGGGAATAGGCTGCGTAGTATTTTGAGTGGGTTTAATTCCTCTACAGATCAGGCAGGATTTAGGACTGAATTCTTCCTTTGAGAATTTGGCCCATAAGGCATGTATCATCCCTATGAAAACCTGCCTCTTGATGAATTCTCTTGTCTGTAAAGTTTTCAATAGTATTTTATGTTCTTCTGCAGGTGAAGAAGATTAAAATGGACTTGCAGAAAGCAGCTACGATCCCTGTGAGCCAGATCTCTAGCATAGCAGGTCAGGAAAACACCAAGAATGGAATCCATCTGAGATGCAGTTTCCTGTACTGGACCCAATGTAGCCAATTATTTCTGTATTACACCTACACCAGAAAGCTAGTATACCTACAGTTCAAGCCTTTGCAGCATAATGTTTGCTTATGTTTTGAAGGTCTGTTGCCTCCCTTAGAGGCATCTTGCTTCATCATGATTCAGTTTCTTTAATCAGATGTAGCAAGCAAGCTGTCTGAGGTGCCTTGCCCTTCAGGATGCTGGTCTAGTTTTTGTGAAGCTGATGTGGTCTGCCTAAGGCTCGTCAGCTGTTTCCTAATCTTCTGTGTCTATGCATTTTTGATGTATTCACAGGCTCTCAACTAAGAGAAATATTTGACAAGATCAATAACCTGCTCTCTGGAAAGTCTGTTCAGAGTGGAGGGCGAACTGTATCAGTGACTCAGCATCCACAGGGTCTGGATTTTGTTTATTACAAACTTGCGGAGAAATTTGTGGTGAGTAATTGCTCTCCTTATTGAGGTGGTGTAGGTAGCTAGTACTCTTTTCTTTTGAATATTGTCCTGTCTCTTACTACTAAGAACAAAATTAATAGGAGTTTAGCTTGCACGTGTTAAGTGTTAATGCTCGTATTGATTAGAGGAAGTGCTTTTTGGATAAAGAGATTAAAGAACCTTTTTCTCTTTCCCTTCTCTACCCGACTTCCCATGCTGTTTCATCTTTTCTAGGAGGCAGAACTATTCTAAATTCCAGGGTTATATGTTACATATTCTTAAATAGTTTGGTACATCGTTAGTAGAAAACAGATTGATAGTTAACTTATGATCTAGCACAAAATCATACGTGTGCTCAAAACCTTACATATTGGGGAGGAAAAAAAAAAAAAGCACTGCTAAGCTCCAACAGGCAAGCTTCTGTCCCTGTTAGCACCTCCCAAAAAAGAAAGTGACATTGTTTGAAGTTGCTTGTTGAAGTTGGCAGTATTTTTTCTGTTATTTTTGCCAAATTTGGATTGTTTGAGACTTACTTTTGTTCCTGCACTGACAAAATATATGCAAAAACTAGCCCATGGAGTAAAAATGGGACTGATTTGTAAACATTTGAAAATGATTGTTTGGAGTGAAGAGATCTGTGGAGCCTCATACCTTGTGCCTGTAGTTGCTAACTCCCTTTTTTTGTGACCTGAGCAGAAGTTTATTGGCATCCTTCTCTGCGGAAGCTGAGGACATAGGCCTTGTCAGCCTTTCTGTGGGTGGCTACATAGTCACGGAGCCTTTAGTAGAGGCTAAATGCAAAATAAATAAAAAAGAAATAGTTGTCTGAGAAATGGCTTGAAGGGGTGGGGACTGACTTTTCCCTCTCCCCTTCCCCAGAATCAAGGAGAGGAAGAAGTAGCTTCTCACCACGAGGCAGCTTTCCCAATTGCTGTGGTGGCTTCAGGAATCTGGGAAATACACCCTCGAGTCGGAGACCTCATTTTAGCTCATCTGCACAAAAAGTGCCCTTACTCTGTGCCATTTTACCCTGCATTCAAAGATGGGACTCCTTTGGAAGAGTATCAGAGGTAACTCTATTAACAGAGTCCTTCAGCATGAACTCTGCAAGGGCAAAGACTGTCTTCTCGTGAGTGAACTCCACTTTTCCCCATCTTTAATTACTTAGGCACAGTGACATGCTGGCATAGACTCTGGAGGTTCACTCACAAGTGTGCAGCTCCCCTGACCCTGCACCCTTGGAGGATGCTGTGTCCTTCAGCTATGGAAGTATTTTTAGGGGTAATGGATGCTCTTTTGTTTCTTCTTGCTTGTCCTTCTCAAAGAACAGTTGATACCCATAGAAACAGCTTGATTCAAGTTGAAGTATCCAGTACAGAATCTGAAGATTCTGATGTGGTATAAAATAGTGGAATGTATGATCCAGAGTGTAATGATCAGCCTTTGCAATAATTCTTGCATAGTTCTGGAGAATTCTTATTCTCAGTATGATTGACTTAATGTAAGCTGAGAACTTCAGGGACACAAGGGAATATGTTTTGCTCTACTAATACTGGGACATTTTTTCATACTTAGGATGCTTGGATATCAAGTTAAGGATTCTAAGATAGAACAGCAAGATAATTTCCTTAAACGGATGTCAGGAATGATTCGTCTTTATGCCGCTATCATTCAACTCCGGTGGCCTTATGGAAACAGACAAGGGGTATGTGTGTGTGTGGCTTCATTACTATTAAATGTATTGTAAACATGATTTGCAGTTGAAGTGTGATAAACTTAAACCAGCTGACAATGTATTTGAAGGGAGGTGATCATAACCACAATCAATAAAGCAGTGCAAAAGCAAACTAATTTGTAGTGTAGCCCTTTACTTACTTCCTTAATATTTTCATAACAACCAAGTTTTATATAAGGCTATTGTAAAATAACTTCATAAAGGAGAAAGTAAACTGGAAAATTTCTGTTTTGATAGCAGCATTTTGCAAATTACAAAACAAGTGATAGGTTTTTGTGGCTTTATAGACCCATCCTCACGGGCTGAACCATGGATGGCGCTGGCTTGCTCAGATGTTGAATATGGAGCCTCTGGCAGATGTGACAGCTACACTTCTTTTTGATTTTCTGGAGGTAAATGATGTCCTAGCATGAGTTTGCTTAGCAGCAGCAGAACACTGAAAAGTGTACATAAGCAAACAAGCAGGGGCAGGAGGGAGGAGGAAAGTCTTGCTTGTTTCCTGTGACAAGATAATAAAGTAGATTACTGGTGGTTAAAGGGGTCCCAGTTGGTGATATTTTGGTGTCTGATGAGGTTGCTGACTGAGGCGAGATTCGTTATAATTTTTAGCAGTGGTTTCTTGTCCATATCTCTTCACAAAGGAATATAAATATTTTCAGGTTCTTCCAATTACAGCTTTGGAGCTGAATGATTTAAAAAAAATGAAGTTTACTCAGAGCATGTGCAACTTCTGTTGTTCTATTTGTTCCTGTGTAAGGTTATTGGTATTTTAGTTACACAGTCCTGTGAGTCTGCTAATCACTGGGAATCAGTTTGTACAATGCAGTGCAGAACACTAGATCCTGAGGCCTTTCCACCTGAATTACTTGATAAAACAGGAGGAATTTTTTCATGTTGGAAGGGACAGAGCTTGATACATCTCAATCTGCATTCTAGGATATAGGGCTATGTTAAATAAGAGCCAAAGTTGAAGGCTGAAGTCAGGGAAGAGAAACATTGTCAAATACAAGCAACTTCTGTGCTTATCAAATGTCTTCTGAAGAATTTTAGAAGAAGAAATGAAAAAGTAAAGTAAAAAGTGAAATACAGCGTAAGGATTCAGCCAGTAGTGGTGAAGTTTGAGGTAGTCTAAACTGAAGTTGTAAATTTTCCTCTAAATTGACTGCATGGAGAAAGCTGATGAATCCCTACTGCAGTAATCAAGACGAGGAAATGACCACAGTATGTGCTAGCAAATGGCATTAAGGAAGGCTGTTATTTTTGAAGGGAGACTGGAGTGAGAGGAAAAATAAGGTAAAATTGGTGTCAATGACCTCCACAAGGTCAATAAGAAGACAAGTGATTGTGTTAATAATTTACAGGCTTTGCTTGCTTTATGGTAGGTATAGGTGTATTTTTTTAGTATTTTATCCAGACGTTTTAAAACCTAAGTGGCTGATATTGCACAGGTTCGTTGAAGTTGTCATGCTAGTCTGAGAGCCAGTTCTGGAATCTGGTCTTTGTGGATTTCTGTACCATAGGTGTGTGGCAACGCCCTCATGAAACAGTATCAGGTCCAGTTCTGGAAAATGATGTTGCTTATCCGAGAAGACTATTTCCCAAGGTATGATATCTGTTGTTAGGAAAGTGAATAATATGTTTTTTCTTATTGGGAGTGTTTGCTCTTAAATGACTGTTCTGCCTTCCCCTGCCTCTGCCATTTTCTTCTCCTCTCCTGCCCCCCCCCCCCTTGTAAATCAAACCCAAGTTTCTAAGTACCTTTTGGAACATGCTGATCTTTTTGCAGGATTGAAGCAATTACCAGCTCTGGACAAATGGGCTCTTTAATGCGTTTCAAGCAGTTCTTGGAGGTAAAGCAATTTCTTCAGTCTTCCAAGCTTTTCTTTTTTCCTCCGTTTGGTATATGCAGCATTTCGATAATGAGGTGCTGCTTGCAGCATACCTGACAGTCCAGACCCGTGGCTGTGATGTAAGTTGTTTTCTTTATGACTTTTTGGTTATCGAGTTCACTTAATCTCGATGGTAGTTATGATATCCAGCATCTCCTTTCTTTCCTACCTCATGTGTAATTTTCTCGGTGAAAACTGGTTGCAGTGAGAGGAGACGTAAAGGTGGAGAAGGGTTCTGCTGAGTCATTTCTGTAGCAGCTCATTTGCCTCAGAAAACGATGCTTGTTTTTGGGCTGTTGTTCTGGTTAGGCATACAAGGAAGCAGGCGTTTTGAACTGCTCTTTGTGGCCTCTATTTAGCGCTGTATTCTGCGTAGGTTGCTCTTTAAAGAAAGTTTACAAAGCCATAAAATACTTCAATTATTTAAATTGCTTTGCAAATGTTGACTTAAATTGTGATATTAAAATACGATAGCTTCAGAGTTTGTACTTTCATTTTACAATGAGTTTTAATATGTTTTACTAGCAATATTTCACATGTTTGCAGAAGAACTGTTAAAGCTCCTGAGAAGAAATGGTAAACTATAAAACAATTGGAATTTAGGTTATTCTATATGTATTTCCCCTCTTCATCTCGAAGTTTCACATTTCTGTTTAAAATGCTTTTTTTGTTTGACAACACATTGATCTAATTCCTTTTTCAAATTCTTTCAGTCAATGATAAGTTTCAGGCAGACAGACTTGATTAATACCATGCATTTTGCTCTTCCTCTGAAAAATATTTAAGAATGAAAAAAATTCCTGTATACTTGGGTTCACTCTTTCCACGTTGGTGGGTACAGAGATTTCTAGGATAACTTTTTCATATTGTTTGAAATCGCTAATGCTAGTTCTAAGACACGTTTCTTTTCCGTTGTTTTTTCTGTCCCTGTCTTCACCAGAAATGTCTACAGCAGAAGGAAATTCCGTTACCAAAGGGCTCTCTGCATCCTTCCTTTTGGAGGTCGTAAATCAGTTCATGTTTCTTCCTCCCAGGATGTCGGCACTTTCAGACCTGGCTTCCTGTTTACATGTAGGGGCAAAATAAAATTATGTGTATTTAGAGGGAAGGTGAGAGTATATTCAATGTGTTAATGTTTATTTCGTCAAGTTTTAAGATTGGGCAGAACACCAGTAACTCTTTTAATTTGTTGAAAATAATTGGAAGTTATCCTTTGCTTTGGATTTTTATAAGTTTTTGTACAGTAAATTATGGAAAATAGAAGATTCTTCCTTCATATGTTTAAACATGTGGAAGATATTTTAAATATAGTATTATATTACCTTCTCTGTAGAGCTTCAGAGTTTAAAGACTCTCTTGGATTGAAATTTTGCTCAGTGCTATTCTGTTCATGGAAGTGGAAATACCTCAAGGCCTTATGAAGTCTTAAGATAGTAATCAGTTCAGAAACTTACTGGTAAAACTTTATTTTTGTATTTAATATGTTTAGTTTTTATAATTCAGTTTTAATTATGTTGACATCCTGTGCAGAAGTATATGTTGCAACAACATCTTAAAGCTGCAGAGATTGGTAAAGGTATTTGGCCTAGCAGTGTTGACTTTCACCTCTGTTGAATGTAACTTTGCTCCAAGAGGCAATATACTTAATTTAAGAGAGCTAGGTGCCCTATTTTAAAAAGTTTTGCATGTATAATAATTTTATGGGGGAAGAGCAGAGTTCCTGAAATTACAGAAATTCTGTGTGTGTTATCCATCGCATAGATGGAAGCTTATAATCCATTTTATTAAAAAAAAAGTGGGGAAACTGCGTTCATTCTGTCATTTTCTACATTGCTGATGTTCTGCCGTTGTTTGAAGTGGAAATTGTATGTCTGGGTTGCCTGAGGTGAAGTACTTAATAGTTTTATAAGGGCTTTCTTGTGTAAATGGATTTCTTCCTTACCAATGTTATGGCATTTTATGTATCAAGTACTGTAATACGTTTGTACCAATGGTGAATTATTCTGAGAATAGTTCATTCTAGAAATATGTTTAAATTAATTTAAAGTTTGATTTTTAACCTGAAGCTGATGCAGTTTGTTTTTCTGTAGCTATTAAAGATGGAGGTCAAGAAAATCTGTGGCTCCCTGGTGAATACAGAAAATGGGTATTAGAGGGAACAGAGTGGAGGGAGATTTGTGTTTAATTTGTGGATGCACTGCTCTTGAACTATTTTGATGGCCTCCAAGATGTGAAAATTTACTTCCAAGTTATAGAAGTCAATGCCTGTTTTTTGCAAAACACTCTTGCGAGTCAGAATTATCTTTGCTGTTTTTTTTTTAACCAGATCAATTTTGTTAGTACTAGAGACTTTACAATTTGAAGTTGTAGAAATTGTGGGCCAGGTGAGAATCTGATTTCACTTTTTATATAGACTTTGGAGTCTCTGAGAAAAGCTTATGACACATGTACTTAAGAATTCATACCTTTAAAACCTTAAACTGTAGGAAGTTGCTCAGATTTAAAATTGTATGGTAAATACATTAAATTCATAGTAATTTATGTATTTTGTAAACTGACTCTGGAATTCATTAGACGAGCATTATTGCTGATTGTTCTAGGATGCTGGAAAACTCCTTCCGTGATTCTTTTGCCAGATAATTGTGTTCAATAGTACAACTTCTGTTAATAGCTTTGAAAATCTGCAGCTTTTTTTATACTGAGCTGAGATGTCTTAATTACATCTTGCATATCCACAATTTTGTTGGAGACTTACTGAACCAAGATAGTAATTGGTGCTGTCTGCTATAAACAATTATCTGCCTGTTCCAAAACGCAAGGAATGTGATCTGATCATATACAAGAGCTTTCTTTTTTCAGGCTTATAGCTATGTGAGGCTTTTTACATTTTGGGGGGAATGTAAGTATATATTTTTGTAACTTAAGCGTAGTATCCTTCTCTGCCTCTGTAAGGGATGCCGATACATTGTTTCAACTTTAATCAGAATTTTCAATTGAATAATGAATGCAGTTGCAAAAAGATCGTAATAAAAATATTTTTAGATGTAGCTTAAAGTTGTATCTGCTGCTTGAACTGACGGTTGACTCGTATTACTGCTTTTGTCACTTTGGTTGTTTTGAACATTAGCCATTTTGCATTATGAAGATGCAGCGCAAACGGGGTCTTATCGTGCATGTATTAAAATGATCTATTTTCATAGGCAGATTCATTTCAAATATGACAAGTGGGAGCATCTTGGATGTGAAAAAACTGTGTTCGGGACCAGATGCATTAAAATGGCTGTGACTCATACTCCTCCTTGGAGACAATAGTCCCAGGCAGTCCTACAGGTTCTGATGCAATGGCAGTGGAAGTGTGTTTCTTCCATTTAAGTACTTGAATAAAAGAAGTGTTATTAACTTAAAAATCACTAAAACCCCCTCGCTGTGTCAGTCCCACGAAGGTATTATTTCAGCTGTCGTACCCAGCCTTTAAAAACATTTTAGAGAGAGATTAGAGTAAACCTACTTCGGGCTGCCTATTTTAAACATCTCCTCTATGCTAAAGGCTTATTTTCTTTTGAACTTACACAATGGCTTTTTAAAAATAGACTTCTTTTGACTGGTACAAGCGTTTGCACCCTTCTGATGTTATGTCCTTGCCAGGCTTGTCTTTTGGACAGTGCATGTTGGCTTACAAAGAAAGCCTGCCTGAGATAGATGTATGTATATATTCACATGCACTTTATATAAAAGTCGTGAGGCTGCTGCTTTATGTACAGATTTTAAAATTGGTACCCAGAGCTCTGCCTTTTGCATCTCCATCAGTAAATGTTTCAAGGTGAGAAAACTGAACCCAGCTAGGGGAAAAAAAAGGGGGGGGGGGTGGAAAATTGCACTGCAGCATGAAAGCAGTTTTAATTTTAAATGATTTTCTAGGTGCTGCCTTGAATTTTTGAATGTGCCAAGGGGGCACCCCAGGCCCCCCACCCCCCCCACCCGTGCACCAGCCTCGCTGCAGCAAGTTCCCCCCTCCCCTCGCCCCTTGCTCCCCGCCGGCTTCACCCTACATCACCCTGTCCCGCCCCTCGGCTCTTTCCGGAACCCCTCGGCTCTTTCCGGAACTCTTCGGCTCGCTCCGTCTGCAGGCGGCTGCTCCCGGGCTCGGGTGGATGGGTGGAGACCGTTCTGCGGCGCTGACGTCATCTCCGGCCACACTATAAAAAGGCCGGCGCAGGCGGCGCGCCGCGTCCGTATCGGAGGGGCGGAGGGCGCGGAGCTGGCGGGGCGCGAGCCTTCGCACCGACCCGGTGAGGCGGCGGGCTCGGGGGGGCGCCGCGCTCGGGGGCGGCCGAGGGCCGCGCTTCGCCTTTATGCGGCCGCGCTCGGGTAGATAGAGGCCCCCCGCCCCCTCCGCCGCCACTGCGGAGACAGGTGTAGGCGCGCGCTCCCTCAGCGGAGGCTGCGGGCGCCGCCGCGTTGAGGCCGTCCGGCCCCGGCGGCTCCCCGCGCCGCCCGCCCGCGCCTTCCCCGGCGGCCGCGGCTTCTGCCTGCGGGGTTCTTATCGCGGGCGGCCTCCGCGGCGCCGCCCGGGGTCTCTGCCGGGGGAGGGGGAGGGGCGGCCGGGCAGGGAGCGGCGGGCTCCGCCCTGGGCAGCTCGGGGCCGCGGCAGGAATTTCATTCAGCGCCCTGGGGAGGGCACAGACGGGCGGCCGGTGACAGCGGGGCTGCGGCCGCGCGGAAGGAGCCGCGGGCTCCCGCCTCGCCCGTCCGCTCCTTTCCCCCGGCGGCGAGGCGAGGCGAGGCGCTGCCTCCCTCCTGAGGTAAAACATACCCGGGGCGGCGGCGGCGGGGACCCGTTGCACAGCAATGGCTTCCCGGCGCCTTCGCGAGCGCGGCCCTGCCCAAGGTCAGGAGATGCGGCAGAGCGTGTGCGGGGCGGGTGGAGGAGGGGGGATGCAGAGCCCTGTCCCCGCGGAGGCGCGCAAACACCTCCCGCACCGGCGCCGGCCGGCGCAGCGGGAGGAGATCGACGAGAAACCCCGAAATCAGCCCTCCGACCTGAGTTCTCGCCTATGTATGTCGGTATATAGGGCAAGCGCTGGGCTCCTTCGTGGGAGAAGCGGTTTGCTCCTGTGGTGATGAGCCTTTTCTTCTTCTTAACGTAAATCAAAGACACGACAGCCGCATATCTTTCTTATTTATTGCCTCCTTAGGACTTAACCTGGTTAGAATGATATAAATCTACGTCGGTAGGTTATAAACACATACCAATGCGGCGATCATTTGCCCTGATATTAAGGAAAAACACAAGCATTATCACTGTACATTTTTCGGCTGGTCTGTGTTCCCAGTTCAGGATTTTTAGTAGCTGTTTTCTGATAAAATAGCTGCGTTTTCCAGTCTTTAAAACGTACGTGACTGTTGAGCAGTCTCTCATACATATTTAAACAGGTTCTGAACAGCGGTTGTCTGGAGATGGCGAATGAACGTGTTAGGAAAAAGCAGCCTGAAATGGTTCTGTATCTTTCTGGGAAAATTTTTGTTAAGCTTTTTGTTTTCAGCGAGGTGCCAGAAGATTCTGATGACTGCCTTCTCTAAAAGGCCTTGGTCGGGCTTTCAGATTCGTTCAAAACAAATATTAAATCGCTTTGTGTGCCTTTATGCATTTAAATGCTATTAGCATATCAGTTTTTCCATGAAAACTTCATTTGTCATTACTTACAAATCGTATATAGAAAATAATGAAGAAAGAGGTTGAAAATGGGAAGCTTTCTGCTGCATTGTGTGCAGGATCCATAACTGCAGTAATGGAATCATTAAGCTGTATGAAATACTTGAAACAGGGTAGCAGGTTACATTGTTCATGTGAAGTGATTTATTTCCCTTCCTGTTGGAAAAGAAATTGTACATCTGGATAGGTCACATTGAAGTTTGGTGGGCTATTTCTTTTTGTTTTTTTTAATCAAATTTGGATGCTGTGCTTCTGTGAGCTCCATGATTGGTGAGTTTAAGCAAACATATTTATGTTTGTTTTAAAAAAAATGGGTAGCAACAATAACCAAGTTCTAGAATGTCAGAGAGTGTCCTTAAAGCCTTATTTACAGTTTTCCCCTGCATACAAGAAAGGTAGGAGAAGGCTTAAACCCTTTAGGAGAGGATGATGCCTCTTGGTGTAAAATTCCTAATTCTCAACTATTACATTTATAACTGACCATAGTAATTCAATGTAAATAACTTAGTCTCTTTGTTGCCTTAATTTTACCATTTTAATGTATTTATATGGTTGTAATTGTTTTATTCATAAATACGTTGCATTTTGGGGGAAGCAGTTGCTTCCCCTATATTGGGGGAAATAATACGAATTTCTCCCTCATCTCCTCTGCATGGTAGTATAGCGTAGGAGTTTGTTTTTTCCATTTGTCCCTGGAGTGTAGGCAGCAGAAAAATGGGGTGGAGCAGACTGCAGATGCTGTCGATGGTGATTGCCAAGGGTAGTCCAGCAATGTGCTCCCGTTGCTGACCATGGATCAAATAAAGTAGCAAGCTGCCTTCTCGCTGCTGCAACTGATCCACATTAAGCTATGCAAATACCACGATAGATATGCACCAGCTTCAGCAAGCACAAAGACACGCAACTGCAGTTGCCCACAAACTGTTTCAGGAATTGCAGTGTACTCATGGGGAAAATGCAGTTAGGGATGCAAGGAATTTTTCATCTAAAAATTCAGTGGGTTAGATCTACTTGGCTGTTGCCAGCTACATAATGATCCATCTCAGAAAAATATTTCTGTCACAATTGCTGCTTGTCCTTTTTTAACATGATAATTGAATGTGAACATCTTTGTAGATATTTATATTTAAAACTTGCTCATTAAATTTGTTTGTATCTTTAAATTAAGCCACCCTGTTTTATTACTCTGTAACCAGAAGCGTCATTTGCCAAGTCCAGATAACTTTACTTTTCGTTTTGACCTTCAGATTACGATAGCATTTTTTAAAATTAACTGGAAAGGGCAGTACATACCAATGTCAGTTTTAATTAAGTTTTACTGCTGATAATTTAACCTTTTTGCATGGGGAAGTCTGCCGCTCGCAATAGCTTGTGTAACAGTAACTCCAAATCGTTATATGTGGCGAGGAACCAAAAGGAAGGTATGAAGTGTGTGCTGTGATTGAATATGTATTTTGGAGAGGAGGAAAAAAAAAACTAAACAGTGTCCTTACCTAGTAGTTAGCTGAACGTTATCTTGATTTCCCCCTCCCTTTTAGACTCTACATTCCTTCATCATGTTGTCATCGTTTCGTAAAGTCAAAGTCCAGGTATTTTACATAATGCATGAAGTGTCGTAGCTTATTTTATTTGCCTGCCTTTATTGCAGTGACCTATTTGTAACAAAGAAACATTCATTTGAGAATTTGAACTATATAGGGCACAAAAATATAGTAGATGCTTTATTTGTACTACAGTGCTGATTCTGACCTGGCTTTCCTCTAATACTTCAGATTTCCTAATTTCTTTCTGTGATGCATGATGTGTGAGCGTTTTGTAGTAGTTATAGTTCGCTATGATCAGCTGTTGATGTGGACTGATTTTTCTAAGAGATTTTTTGCTTTAAAGAGTTCTTGAGCGATATCCTCTTAGTTTTAGCTTCTCAAAATTGACCGCAATACAGCTTACACTGTAGAACATTATACATTCAAATTTGGGTACCTGTTTCTGCATCTGTAGAGTTTTCCATTCAGTGATGGTAAAATGGTAAAATAAATAGGATGGATGCATCAAACTTTAGTTGGGTAATATAGGCAGCTAGACTTTATTTTGAAATAATAGTAATATAAATGTCTGTACTACAATTAAAACTACAGTGAAAGATAACATGGTAGGAACGGAAAGCGCTGGGGTTAATTATACAATATTGCATTATTTGTAAGCTCTGGATTTCTGCAGTGCAGTCAAGGTAATTTGCTTTCTCAGGAGCTTCAGTGCAGAGTGCAGTCCCTGCCAGCTCTGCGTAGTTTCATTAAAGGTCTGTGGTGGTATTAAAAATTAACGAAAACCAAAAGAACTTGTACGTAAAAGCATTAAATTTAGATAGGCAATTCAGCTGTGTTATGCAGCTTCATCAGTTTAGATGCTCTTATGTGACCAGTAGAATTAAAATTTAAAAAGTAAATGCCTAAAATTGAATACGTTTAACGATCTTCTATATTTCACAAGTATGTAGTTAAGGCTGTGCACAGACCCTCAAGTCAACATGAATCACTAGCTTTGCAGCCTGCTTTAATTCACATGTAATTTACACTTTTTTTATTGCTATAGTTTCTTGCGTCCCTGTAATGCATCCTTAGATCTTGGGATGTATTTGAATTTTTATCAGCTCTGTGGTTAGTTTATATGAGCCTATAGCATTAAGCAGTGACTTCAACACATCTCGGGTTTTTGTGTTGGTTTGAGTCTTTAGGTGACATCTCTTAACAGTAACCAGGAGAATTGGGACCAAGGGTTTTGCTGCAAGTGCTCCACCATTGAGATTTCTTCATTTTTGATTTTAATGTATAACACACAAAATTACTGGTTATTAATTTCTTCTCGGTAGCATTTAAAATATGTAGTATAGGATATCATACCCTTCAGTTACTTCTTCGTAACACGATATGCTGGTGCAATTCCCTTCCTGACCCCAGGAGCTAGTGTCCCTGCTACATGTCCTTTTCCGAAGCTCTGTTTTATTTACCTGAAGTACTGGCACATACTAAGCACTAAACCAGGCAGTAACGGTGTTTCTGTGCTTGAGACGGACGTAGTGGCTTGCTTCTTATCTAGCATTTTGAGGAAGCTGCAGATGAAGCCAATGAAAGTTGGAAAGCTGCTATTTTTTTTCCTCTGCTCTTTCCTTATAAAGATTATTTTCACATCTAGTGTTAGAATTCAAGCTCTTTTGCTTAAAAAAAAATCAGCAATTCATGTCCTTCCTCAGAAAGGGAGGTGGGAAGGAGTAGCCGATATCAGAGCTAAGTGCTCTTTCGGCAGGGCTTACGATGCCTGATATTGATAAGCGCAAAAAAGTGCATCGAGTTGCTCTGTGCGTGCGTATTTGGAAGGCAGGGAGAGTATTGGAATATTACTCATATTACAGGGTATTGCTAGGAGCACATATGCTGAACACGCATAACACATCAGGACTTGTTTTCAGTAAACGTCATTATTTCACTACATTTTAAGATAGTGATCTTTATATACTGATATCTGATTGCTTGTCAGGTGGAGTAGTTTAAATCTTTAAGCTTTGTGTAATTGTTTTAAAAATATGCTCAGATCTTCTATATAGCACTTAATGTATTTTACATTCAAAGTTTTAAATCCCTGCAAACATGTTTTGGTAAGGGAAATGCTGACGGCTCCTATGTGCGCCTGCCCTGATGACATTGCTGTAATTCCTGTTTAACCCCTCCCGATACAACAGTTTTCTGAACTTGAATGATGTTGCTGACATCATCGTTGTTGCACTGCGGCGCCTATAAATATCTGCGGCTGCATAGTCCCATTCAGAAGTTGAGTGTACCTTTTATATAATTTATCTGGGGAAGATGGGCATTTTGTATTGAAGGGTGAGAGTAATAGATGAATCTTTTTTTCTTCTTTTTTTCCACCTCCCAAAATGTATTCCACTTTTTGATGGTTTTGGTAAAACCACCACCCCAGGGGAGTAGTGCAAAGGAGCATTGCTGATGGGTTGTTTTTTTAGTTAGACTCAAGCTGATTAGCAGTTTTCTAAAGTTTGCAACATAAAAATACAATGGCAATCACTTTCAAAACAGTTAAGGCAGATGTGCTGGTTCAGAGACATCTGTTGGGGTCAGGTCGTAGCTCTGTGGAGGGCTGAGGTTTTTGGTAGGAAACCCCCCACCGTAGCTCGGCCTCCCCGCGCAGCCTCGAACTTTCGCTGGGGCCGCGCTTATCGGCCGGGCGCAGGCCGTGCCGGGAGGGGCCGCCCGCCGCAGCGGGGTGGGGGACGCCTCTGCGTGGGGCCTCGCAGCCAAGCCCGTTACCCGGGGACAGGCCAGGCCTTCGTGTGCATCTGAATTTAAACAATATTTTTCACGTTGAAAGCATAAAGCGTGACTGTTTGGTAGGGGTTCTCACGGTAGGACGGCAGTGCTGTGCCGTAGCGGGAGGCTGATGCCTTTTAATGATGCAAGTGAACCGCCAAGCTTTAGGAACGTGTTGGAGATGACTCATTTTGAGAGGGATACTGCAGTTCTAGCACGAAAACATTGGCTACAGACTGCATCATTCTGCAGCATCGATGACTTTTGAGTTCAGAGCTCCCTAGTGACTGCTGATTGCATTTTGGCAGAGCCCAGACTTGCTGACGTCAGCTGATCTGCTGCAGGAAAGAACAGTCTATTATTGCTAGACCAAAGCACTTCTTTTACAATTGACTAGCTCGACTTACTGTAGTTGTAAAAAGAGTCTTTCTTTTAACAAATTCCAGCAGAAAGATGAGCCAGATTGCATGGCAAGAGGCCATTACAGAATGTCTTCTATTCATAAATTTTATATATATATTTTTATATATATACACTTATATAAAAATATATATATTTATATATATATATTTTTATTATTTGGGCTGTGGAAGGCATTTCTAATAGTGAAATAGAAGTTGACAGCAAAAGACTTTACTGTGTTCCAAAGACTAACTAGGGTTTCATTTTTTCCAGTAATGTAGATAATGTAGATAACTAGAGTAGGCAGAGAGGTAGGATACAGCTGCATAATATATTGAGACTAATTGCACCTTTGTTCTTCGTGAACACAATTTAATAAATAAATAATTCTTGGCCAAATGCAAACACAATGTAACAGCACAGAAAAGGAAGTTTTTAGCCATAACTTACTCATGTTTTAATCACTTGCTATCTTTCTGGAGGGAAAAGGCTATGTTTGAAAAAGCACTGAAAAACAGCTGTTTTCTTAGGAAAGCTAACCTGTAGCTGTGTGCAATTTATGTTCAGGATTTTGATCTTTAAATATTCAAGTATGCTAATCAAGTGTAGCCTTTGGTACCGCTGTCAGGTGAAACTCGGACTTCATTGATATAATACAGTCTACGCAGACAGTTTTTTTCCCTGCCTTCCTCTGACAGGAGTGAATGAAACGCCCAGGCTTGGATGAGAAAACACAGCTGAGTTTTCTTTCCTTCCTTAAACTGCCGCAATGCAGTTGGGGCTCGGAGTTCGCTGGAGTAGCAACTGCTGAAATGGCTGTCCTGTTGCAGGGTGTGACTGGGGGAAGAGCGCTCTGGAATGTGCGAATTCGCCCCCGTGTGTTCCTTTCTGTCAGATGGTCCCTTTACAAGTGCTGGGATCCAAACAGAAAACACAGCCATATAGATAGTTTCCCAGCCGATGGGATTTTTCACAAAATTGTGCAAGATAGGTGTCTAATTAGAGCGTGCAGCTAGCGACTAAATAACAATTTCTTGTTTAACAGCACATTTTAGAATTGCCTGTCTTTCTTGATATGCAGTTATATACTTAGTTTCTTTTTTATTATTGATATGATTGAAGCTTACATTCAGCTTGGTGCTTACTGAATTCATAATAGAAGTATTAAGTGAGCTATACAAGTAAACACTTGTACATCAAGGCATTAATTGCCTAATTGTTCCAGCACAGAGTATGTGTTGCAACAGCTTCTTGATCTGCATAGTGAGTTAAATGAGTAAATATTCAAACTCCAATGACAATAACAAATACTACTTTTCGATTTGTGCTACAACTCTGTTCTAGTGCATAGATCTCTCATTGAAAATTGAACTGCTTTTCAAAGTTTAAGAACTGAGAATCAAAGGTTATCACACTTTCGTTAGAAAATAGATGAAGCAGAACGGTAGTCATTTCTTTGCTGTGTATGGTAACAATAACAATTTTTAATGTATAAAACAATGCAAAAGGATTTTCAGTTAGTGGTCAGAGAAGAATCATTCGTTATACAAAATGCCCTTTAAATTTCTTGTCTTTTTTTTTTTTTTTTTTTTTTTTTTTAAGAGGTCTATCAAGTACAGTGTGAGCATACTGTATTGGCTTTTGAAAGATTATGTAGGGAGTGATAGGTTTACTTTATAACTTTTTTTTAATTGAGAGAACAGAGGATACACGCACACACACATGCGTGCATATATAGCTATATGTGGACACACATATACATACCTGTACAGAGCAATTAGCTGTTCTTTAAAGAACAGTAATATTCTTCTTGAGTTTATCTAAAACCATGATTTTAAATGAAATATTTCCAGATTTCCTATGTTTATATGAGATATATTATGCACATATACATACATACACATATATACATATGCACACACATATACACATACACACACATTTTAAAATTTGTATTAGATGCTTGCATGCTGCAGTTTGAGATGACATGGCATTTATATTGTGAGGTAGATAGACCATAACCATATTTTTACAAAACCAGTAAATGTTAAAGACTTTGTAAGTATTTCCTTTCTCATGATTTTTTTGCTAGAAGCATGTTTTTATATTTGTCCATATACATGTATGTACACCCCCCACCTCTTACTCACACGCACGGAGTAAGACTTAAGTAAAGTACGTGTGCATTTGGAAAACAGACTCTTCTTACGCAGATCTCTTCCTACGCTACTTTTGCTTTATATTACAAGCCAAATGTTAACTGAGTTTTTTTTGGCTTTCAGAAGATGGATCCAAGCGGTGTAAAAGTGTTGGAAACAGCAGAAGATATCCAAGAAAGGCGTCAGCAAGTTTTGGACCGTTACCACAGGTTCAAGGAACTATCTTCTCTAAGGCGCCAAAAACTTGAAGATTCCTATCGATTCCAGTTTTTCCAGCGTGATGCAGATGAGCTTGAAAAATGGATCCAAGAGAAACTCCAGATAGCATCTGATGAAAATTACAAAGACCCAAGCAATTTACAAGTAAGTCCTACTCTCGTCTTATGTTTTTATGCTATTAAGGCATACCAGGTCAACTAGAGTAGACGGAACAAATGCTTAAGTGTACCTTGAACTGAGAGTGGTGGAGAGACATGGATGCAAATACCCATAGCTCTGCAAAGTGTTCTTCAAAAGCCTGACTACTTTGCTGATATAATTGGAATAGTTCTAATAATGGATTAGACGCTAAAGCAACATGCAAAAAGTTACTCAGTGCAGTGTAGTGAAAAAACAGCCATGTTTGTTTTTAGAATTTGTTAAGCGCTTTAGCTCTGTAAATCAACGTGAATTAATTCTTATTGTTTCCACATATGCAAAAAAAAAAGATGTTTGTAGAAAATTAACTTGTGTGGGTGGGACTAGCTGAATGGGCTCCCAAATGTTTGAACGCTCTGAAGTAAAAGAGCAAACACAATAATGAAATAACTAAAATTGGGATGTTCGAATCCACCCGTGAAGCATATGGTACAGCTGTGATTTCAACTGTGCTATTTTATTGTTTGTTTGAGTTGGTACTAAATCTGCATAAAATACACTAAAAACTTTAATGCTGGGAAATGTGCAGGAGGGCTGTGCACCAAACCTTAGTCGTGTTCTTTGATGTTTTACTTTTAGGGGAAGCTACAGAAGCACCAAGCCTTTGAAGCTGAGGTTCAGGCCAATTCAGGGGCTATTGTTAAACTGGATGAGACTGGAAATCAGATGATTAATGAAGGGCATTTTGCATCAGAAACCATAAGAGTGAGTTTTAAGACTTTTTGGCTGCTTAAAAGATTTTTCCTTAAGCAGTTTGTGCAGATGATATGGATAACTCTAGATTTTAAAACACTCTTTAAAATTATACAGGTGCCTGATTAGTGAAATCATGGGAGAATTTGTAAAGCTTGCAGGTATTTTTCTCTTTCACCGAGCACCTAGCTCGTATCTTTTTTTGGATCCGATTCTTAAGCAAAATATCTGCCTACAGAGTTCAGGAACTTGGACTGAAAAATTGTCAGTAATTCAATAACATGTTGAAAAGCACAGGTCAAATGATGAATTATACTTGTGGTTCTTCCCAAGACAGCACGCTATCAAGAAGCAGCAAATTCACAAGGCCCAATATCAGGGATCTTGGACGCTACATTTTTTGTTTGTATGTAGCACTTTAACTTTTCTGCAATAATCATTATAGGTGATACAAGCAACCATGTCAATAAACTTCAAAGATCTTATTTCTGTTGCCAAACTGTAACCCAGATCACATCTTTGATGATTTTAACATTTTGTTTAAATTGTACTGGCTATATCTCTGATTCTCCTTGAGTTTGTGTTCCGCAGCTTTTCTAAGAGCTCTAAGTACCGTACCCTCCCTGCTTGGTTTATCCAGCTGTAAACATCTCTTAGCTACTTTAACGAGAGCAGGAAATAAGCTTTCTTGAAATCCTCTGTGAGATCTATCTTTTTTTTTTTCCTCTCTCTCCCTCTTCTCTTAGAATCTCCTGACCTATGTAATGCAATGACAATTCTGTTTAAAAAAATCTTTGCTGCTACACTAGATAAGTTTATATTTGACGAAATTTGGATAACTCTCACTATTTTAAAAATTCCAAACAAGCTAGAAATTTTAATTGACAACTTAACTTGACAATTGCCTTTACCCTTTCTCTTATTTAGTCTCATTTTTCTCTAGACAAGCTATTGTTTGTTTCTTATCCCTAGGGATGCTTTACACAGACACACATGTGCCTCATTAGTGTGTGGTTATTTGTATTTTCCATACACCAACTTCTTTTCTAGGACTCATTTTCTTAAATCTATTTCTGGGCCTCTAGTAAGTTGTTTCAGTATTGGTTATAGCTACGTTTTCTTTAATGCAAAGAAGTCTCTTAAAGTTGTTTAAAGCTCTTTCTTTTGCAAGACTTGGATGTGAGCTTGTATAACTTCTCAAAAAGAGAACTCCTGTGATATTTTTGTAGTGATTATCAAACTCACTGTTACTTTAATAATTTATTGAATGTAAGAAAAGAGCGGTGACTAATATGGGTCTAAGACTAATGGGTCTTTTTATATGTTATGTAATAAAGCACTCTAAAGTAATCCTTATTTTAGAAATCTCATTGTACAAGTGCATTTTGATCATGTAATCTGTACTGCAAATGTGAAAAATGTTTTCAGTTGGGTGGTATTAATAATCTTGTGTCTTGGCTCTGCTCTTCAATATAAGTTCTTATTCATGTTCTGTTCTGAGTGGTAATTTGTCTTTTAATGGTTTAGTCTTTCACGCCATACAGGACTGCACAGCGTCCAATAGTAACTGCTACCCAAGTTGGGTGCCACATACGAGTAGGTGAAACTTTTGGCTGTGCGGTGGAACTTTCTTTTGCAATGTGTGCTTTCTTCCACTGTCGACAGTTTGCACTATTATTTTGGGCAGTGCTGGGAATTTGAGTGGTGTGAGCTGTTTCTTTCCTTGAAACCTACATAATTGAACTTTCTAAATAGATGAAATAAGTATCCGCCCAGGTTAGATGTTCAAAAGCTTCTCTAGCATGACTTTCAAGTTTCAGATCTCGATGTGCAACACATTATAGGTGATGGGTGGAGCAGATACTTTCCTGTTTTGCAGGCTGTGTGTCTGTGTGGGAGTGTCGTTTTTCTTTTTAACTGTCTGTGAGGTTTATGATGTCTCCCAAATATTTCGGAAGGCAGAGTGCAGCCAAAGAGACTCAGTGTTAAAACCAGTAATTGCTCCTAGTATTTCAGTATTATATTACTTAACAGTTTTGACTAAATACATTAACTGACTAGTGCTGAGAGAAATGGTTAGCAAATACTGTAAAGTGGTACAAGTTTGACTTGAAACATAATGTGTGGTCTTAAATAAAAATAAATCCCCAAATGGAGAGAAGACTTACTTATTGGGAGTTGACTTCCATTTAAAAGAATGAGCACTTGATGGGGATAGCAGTAGTTTTTTGGTCTGACTTCACACTAGCATAGAATTATAATCAAATTTTATCTCAAAATGTTTATCCCATAAATAGTTATGTAAACCTAACTATTTGATAGCTTCATTAATTAATAAGTGTTTAAATACTCAGTTCTGTAATTTCCAACTCTGTGTTCTACTCCTCTGTTATATCATCGTATATCATTTGAAAGCTAATGACTGAAGATGAAACTGCTTTGTGGTTTGTCCACCCTTTGTCTAAAGTAAGCTGTAGGAACATGGAAAGATTTTTCCCAAAGCTTAAGGACAGGAGGGGAATATAACTGCTCTGCAAAATTTAATCTTCTTTGAAACAGAATTTTAATATCAACATCCTATTGTTCTAGACTCGACTGCAGGAGCTTCACCGACTATGGGAGTTACTATTGGAAAAGATGAGAGAGAAGGGAGTCAAATTGTTGCAAGCACAAAAGCTGGTGCAGTACTTAAGAGAATGTGAAGATGTCTTGGACTGGATCAATGACAAGGTATATTATTATCAGCCTTTACTGTATTTTTGATAGGAGCTTTGATTTACTGCATGGAAATATTTTATCAACATTGTCGCTGTAGTTCAGGTAGTCACCGGAGAGCTTTTGAACGTGGCTACACATTTTATTGACGTTGTTTATATTGTATAAGCAGTAGATATGCAAACCATTGTTCTTTGTCTTGCAGCCACAAAAAAGATATTAGACCGAGTAAGAGAGGAATCTGTGTTTGGAGAGCATAGTCGAACATAATCAATTCCCTCCTTTGCTTTAAGGAGACCTTCATATTTCTTGTAGTAATTGAAATCAAGTTTCCTGTAAGGCGAAATCTATAGCATGTAAAAACAATTTTTGGAAATAAATGTTCCAAGTGAGCCGCTAGAAAGCAACCAGCCTAGCCACCAAACGGTGTGTACATAATTACATATGATTGGAATATCTTTAGATATACATTGTAAGGACATTTCCTGCAAGAGAACTGTTTGCTTTTGACTTCTTTGAACTCTGAAGAAACAGACCACAAACCACAATATCGAGTAAAAAGCCACAAAATGATCATCCTGGTTTTCTTAATAAAGGCTTGCTATTTTGCGTCACAGTGGGTTGGAACCGTAAATCCTACATAACTGTTGCTGAGTATGACAGTACACTTTTCATAAAGAAATCTCATATTGGGAGCCTACAGCAATTACTGTAAATAATCTAAAAATGTAAAAATTCTTGTCGCTGTATGTAATCCTAAATAGTATGGCCAGTTATTTTGTTGCTTTGAAGTTTTTTTTTTTTTTTTCCTCCATGCGTATTTTCTTTCAGTAATTTAGGTTGCTATAGGAATGATCATCGTGCATAGAACACAAAATGTGATAGTGGAACTGATAATATTCAATTACTTGAAAAATGAATAAAAGCAAGCAAGATAGAAAAATAACCCCCTTAGTGAACTTGGATGTTTTCTGTAATAAGGAAGGCTGTTTTTATTTGGGCAGTAGGGTGGGGGTGGTGTTGCCCTTTTTTTAAAGGAGAAATTTTGTAGGAACATCATGCTAACTTAAGGTTTCTTTTTAAAACTGCGTTTAAAACATAATGATTGTAACTATCTTTTGAACTATTTATAGTTAGGACAATTTGCCTCCTGATTCCTGGCAGTGATTTCTCTTAGGTTGTGCTGAAATTAACTATTTTTTCCTCAATGTGCTAGGAAGCAATAGTGACCTCAGAAGAGCTTGGCCAGGACTTGGAGCATGTTGAGGTTTTGCAAAAGAAGTTTGAAGAGTTTCAGACAGACCTAGCAGCTCATGAGGAAAGAGTAAATGAAGTGAACCAGTTTGCTGGTAAACTTATCCAGGTAAATGTTCATGTGTGTTGAAAAATGTCTCCTGGCAAGTCAGGAGGCTTGTTCTGCCCCCTTCCTTGTGTATCAGATCTTTGTAGTTTATTCTCTGTGTGCCTAGAGACTTGCCCATCTTAATCTTGAATAGGTATCGTTCAATTTACTCATTCGTCTGCTGGGCAGCCTGAATAACTCTGCCTCAGCTGAGGCAGTTCCTGCAAATGTGGAGAGTAGTAATTTTGTAAGTGAAAGTCTCATATTTGAAGTTTAAATATATTTTCCCTGGACACAATTAATATACCTTCCATTCTTGTATATCATCTGGGGCTTGGGCAAGGATGGAGATAGGGCAGAAAGTATTGCATTATAGATAATGTTTCAGCCCTCTTTAGGTTGACTAATTAGTGCACAGAGAAACATAGGGTATTGTAAGAGTATTGCATATTTACACTATTGTTTCGGAAGACCATAGATAGGACTGATAGGATCAGGTGGAAAGTGTAGTAATTATACATTGATCTCTTGGAAAATAGGGGTGTTTCCAGGATTTCTTCATAGATATAAAAGCACAGAGCATATGAAAATAACATTTTTTCTTTTGCTCACTAGGAACAACACCCTGAAGAAGAACTGATTAAGTCCAAACAGGATGAAGTAAACGCAAGCTGGCAGCGTCTTAAGGGGCTTGCCCTTCAGAGGCAAGGAAAACTCTTTGGGGCAGCTGAAGTTCAGCGCTTCAACAGGTATGAACTTGGTTGGATCTACTGAAGCGATATAATACTTGTGGTTCTGATCGCTTGTGGTGATGTCTAATGATGCATTCAGCTACATATGATATTATGCAAAGAGCCTACCATCCTCTGTTATGTTTATGCTTTACTCTTCTTTATCACTCTGTGAAAGGAGGACCTTACTGTTCTCAAATTCACTTAGAATAGTCGTTCTGATTTAGCTTTTCCAAACTTTGTGATTCCGGTCATCCTTGCTAAGTGACAATTTTGCCACCCTTTCCTCTGTCTGAGAGCTGCTTCTCCTAATTTCATCCTAGATGAGCGTTAAAAGAGGTGGTCCTCTGCTGTTGGCTAGGTTATCACGCCGGTTGCTCTGGACGTGTTTGAGCAATGCCATGGTATCCTTGTCTGCTGTTCATGGCATTATGAAATGGAATGAAGGTGGAAAAAGGGCCTTGGTCCAGTGTGGGAAATGGGCCCGTTAGCACCAGTGGGCACCATCACTTATAATTTCTTATTTGCATCTCATGACACCATCAGAACAATGGCCAGCCAATACAATTCAGGGTTCAGCCCATCTTTGAGATTTTTTATAAAAAGGATGATTGCAGTTGGCCGCAATGTTGATATGTGCATTTGTATTGCCAGTAAGTCTGTCGTAAGTGAAAACATCCTGCTGTCTCCCCCTCCCTATAAAAGATAGAGTGCATTCAATTTGTGCTTCTTTTTGAAGGGACGTGGATGAAACTATCAGCTGGATTAAGGAGAAGGGGCAGTTGATGGCCTCAGATGATTTTGGTAGAGACTTAGCCAGTGTGCAGGCTTTACTGCGCAAGCACGAAGGTCTGGAAAGAGATCTTGCAGCTCTGGAAGATAAGGTACCGATAAGAAATTCACTTTACTTACAATGTGAACTATTTAACTTGCTTGTAAAAGGCTAGAAGTTTATTTGCTGTTTGTGACTGGGTCTAGGTAAAGGCTCTTTGTGCAGAAGCTGACCGTTTGCAGCAGTCTCACCCAATAAATGCCTCTCAAATCCAAGTGAAACGGGAGGAGCTGATTGCCAACTGGGAACAAATCCGAACCCTGGCAGCAGAGAGGCATGCTCGCCTTAACGACTCCTACAGGTAAGAATGTTGCTGAAACGACTCCTTTCTTCCTTACTCAATTTTGTTAGAGGGCTGTTGGAAGGAGAAAAGAGAGAGGTAATTTTCAAAGTTCTTGGATGATTCTGGTGTTTTCAGAAACACGATGTCTTGTTCACTAAATTGTATTTGTCAGTGACTTCTAATAGTAAGAAAATATTTATGTGAAAAATATGTATTTATAGCTTTTTGCCATTCTCTGGATATGGATTAGTTATGAAAATGGACACCAGGTTTTAGGACATATTCACCTTTTTCCCATCTGAGATGATACTTGCATTCTGAAGTACATTATGTGACTTTTTTTTTTAAGAATACGCATGTTGTAAATCTGTTTACTATGGAGTTGTTACTCCGTCAAGACTGAAGTCTGGTGTATTGCTTGATATATTGTCCCAGACTAAATGAAATACCAGTCTCATCTGTGATAGTTGCTTTGTTGTGGGATTTTTCTTCATCCAGTGTTGTTCCTATACAAATCTGATTGTCTAAGAAACATAAATTGTAAGGTCACTGTTAAGAAGCCATACTAAAAATAAACTCATCCTGCTATGATGGTTAGTTTACATCCTCTCTGTTTTTGTGTTTGTACTATTTGTTCTCTCCCATGATGCAAGATTGATGGTAGTGGCCCGCGAAGTAATCATTTTTCTTTTGTCTTCGCTGTCATAATGTCTTCAGATAAATTAACAGCAAATTTAAAAGGGAAACAGAAACAGATCATGTTTGCTGATAAGTGTTAAGCACATGCCAAAGGCAAAGAATAGCAGAGGCATACTGAAAGGAATCTGAGTTGGTTGGTTTTTTTTTTAAGACTGAGGCGGGTCAGTTGAAATTTTCTGTCAGTCTCTCCCTGCCACTTCTTCTCTCCCCACCCTCATATGCTGTGTTTGTCACAGGAGCAGTGCTGTGGGCCATTCTGAAACATTCTGCTTGAACTATCTTTTGATTTCTGTTGCCTTCAACATAGAGGCTTGTAGTAGAAATATTCTGTTTACTTTCAGTATAGGTTGTATGCAAAACATATATTTGAGAAC
This sequence comes from Dromaius novaehollandiae, assembly GCF_036370855.1. Lineage (NCBI taxonomy): Eukaryota > Metazoa > Chordata > Aves > Casuariiformes > Dromaiidae > Dromaius > Dromaius novaehollandiae. The sequence continues at coordinate 7,776,752 of NC_088117.1, forward strand.
TAGCAAAAATTATCTCCCTTGATTTTAAACCTAGCATTTTCCTAACTTTAGAAGACTTCTCTCTTGGGTTGAGAGCACATTTATTTACTTAATATGATTGCTTTTTGGTATTGTCTTGTCTTGTTCCTATCTGAGGAACAGCTTTTACATTTGTAATTTCTTATCTTTGGAGTTGATGATAGCGAAACTATGCAAACAAATGATTCCCAACCATTTTTCCTTTCATTTTCCCCAGGTTGCAGCGCTTTCTTGCAGACTTCCGTGACCTCACTAGCTGGGTGACTGAAATGAAGGCCCTAATAAATGCTGATGAACTTGCCAATGATGTGGCTGGAGCAGAAGCCCTTCTAGACAGACATCAGGAACATAAGGTATACTGGTTAGACAGTCAAATCTGATCAGTAATCCTCAAAGACCGATTTGTATGTCTAACGCAGTCTCTGAATCAGAACTGGTAATGTTGTATCGCTATAATTCTTTGTGCAACTAAAAACACTAGACTGTTATCTGTTCTGATTTAAGATTTTTTACTTCGTGGTTCTTAATAGTGGGTAGATACACTAACAAGTAAGTATTTAAGAATGCTTATGATAATATTTTATTAAAAATAATTAGACCTGACAGCAGTCACTTAGGCTAATGACTGCTTTAGTTTCCCATCACGAGGGATTGCTCTAAATAAGCAGTAAGAATGTGACTTGACACCAGTGTTTAGTTTCTGTTTAACATATGAATTTATGCTTGCCTTACATCTGTATTGTAAGGCAATACATTTGATTCTAGTTTCCATGTTCAGTGTAATGTATTTAAAGATGATAAAATGTTTATCAGTCAGGTATCCAGACTGTCTCTGTTATTTTCATTAGCAGTTTAGCAACAGCATGCTGTTTTCAATAGCAGTCTTCATGTTCTGACACTCTAATTTAAGATAAATTTTGGAAATTGCTTATTCATATCCCCTTCCATAGGGAGAAATCGATGCCCATGAAGATAGCTTCAAATCTGCTGATGAGTCTGGTCAGGCTTTGCTTGCTGCTGGGCACTACGCTTCTGATGAAGTTAAAGAAAAGGTAAGTTGGTCAACTGGAGAACAAGAGCTCCTAGAAGAATATTAAGTTATCTCATTTTTCATGCCCCTGAAATTAAAAGTTTATTTCTTGTTAAGATCTTAAGCTGCAAAGGACCATCGCTCTAGGTTAGAGCTTTTTTCATTAACTTAAGTAATGTGTGCAAGTTGAGAAAAGGCTCACGCTATCTGATGATGATGGTGTCAGTAACAGGAAAATGATTCTAGTACCTGAGAAGTCATTTTCAGTCCTGTCTGTGTTAACCACCTTTTTAAAGTTCCAACTTGATTTTACATTGAGATTGAAATGAATCAGTCATTAATTTAAATGATTATACATGTCTCTTCCCAATCCCTCAGCTAACCATCCTCTCAGATGAAAGAACTGCCTTGCTAGAACTATGGGAGCTTCGCAGACAACAGTATGAACAGTGCATGGACCTGCAGCTCTTCTACAGAGATACTGAACAAGTTGACAACTGGATGAGCAAACAAGAAGTGAGTGCATATCTTTGAACTCTCCACATATGGTTGGTTTTCATTTCTGACTAGTATTCTGCATACTTTAATAAATGGCCTTTGTCAGTGGTGGTGGCTGCCACTATACGTGCTTTAGTGAACAAATTACCATATAGAATTCTTTATCTCACTGCCCAAGATGCCACAATGACTTTTTCCATCTAATGCTAGAACTATTAGTTGTGATGAATTGGCTTGAGATTGCTTTTATGTGTGCTAACATAATTTTTGAATAGGAAGCTAAAAAGAATTATTTGGGATCTTTGGTTTTTAGAGGTGTACAAAGAACACCGTCCCAGTATATCATCCTTCACTTTCCTATAATGTCATATGTTAGTAAATACCACTGTCCATACTTGAGTTGACTTTTAGAGCAGCTGAGGATGGAAACATAAAAATCAATGATGTGTTTGTTTCTTTACTGTAGGCATTTCTGCTGAATGAAGACCTTGGTGATTCTCTGGATAGTGTTGAGGCCCTTCTAAAGAAGCATGAGGACTTTGAGAAATCCCTAAGTGCCCAAGAGGAAAAAATTACAGTAAGACGTTTACATTATGTGATCACTAGATAGGCAAGAAATAAAAATAAGCGAATGTATTGATTGGGTCGGAGACACTGCTGGGGGATGACAGAGGAAGATAGGGTTTGCTCTGGAGAATGATCAGCTATGATAAATGTGATGTGTGTATTCTCTGTAAAATGGAACACTAATAGTGGAAAAGGTAGGATAAGGCTTGCTTGCTGTCTCAGAGATCTGATAAGAGTATTTACATATCATAGCAGTGCATATGTGGATGATAAATTGTCAAAAATATGTCCTCATCCATATATGAGATGATGGTGCAGATGACGAATTTTAACAGTAGTTATCTTAATGCCTATCTGTTAATTTTACTGTGGTAAGCTTTCAAGAACTAATTTACTAAGTAAACTTGCACAAACAATTTTTGTTATATCAAGTGAATGGAAAACTCTTTTGTCTTTAGGCACTAGATGAGTTTGCTACTAAACTGATTCAGAATAACCATTATGCCATGGATGATGTTGCTACGCGCAGAGATGCTGTAAGTATTTAAAATGGATTTGGACTTCAAACTTTAAATAATGTTCTGCTTTTTTATTTTAAAAGTTATGAATACAGTGAAGAAGTAATAAACATATGGTACAAGTCAGTGGAGCTCTCCTCAAAGTGCAGATACAGTGGTGATTCTTACGAGCTTAAGAATTTAGTAATCTTTACTTTTTTTCAGCTGCTGAGTCGCCGAAATGCTCTTCATGAAAGAGCTATGTACCGCCGTGCCCAGCTGGCAGATTCTTTCCATCTGCAGCAGTTTTTCCGGGACTCTGATGAGCTAAAGAGTTGGGTTAATGAAAAAATGAAAACCGCAACAGATGAAGCTTACAAGGTAAAAACAGATGAATGCCTGAATAATTTTAAGGCAGTGTCAGCCAAAATGTTGCTGATGTAGGCAGTATTAATGGCAACAGAAGGAATCGTAAGTCCTCCCTGACCGCAAGAAGGATTGTCCCATCATGGTGCAATTGTGCTCATTCAATAGCTTAAATGTTCTCATTTCGAAGGTATATTTGTGGCAGCAGTTCCTCTGATGACATCGTGCCATGTATATGAATGTAGTCTAATTCTTAAAATTCTCCAGAGATTTATAGATACTAATTCTAGACTGAAAGGTTCTTTTTCTTTCTTCATCTGTAGGATCCATCAAACCTGCAGGGTAAAGTTCAGAAACATCAGGCTTTTGAGGCAGAACTTTCTGCTAATCAGAGTCGTATTGATGCACTGGAGAAAGCTGGCCAGAAGTTGATTGATGTCAATCACTATGCATCTGATGAAGTGGCAGCTCGCATGAATGAAGTTATCAGCTTGTGGAAAAAACTCCTGGAAGCCACTGAGCTCAAAGGTAAGACCTACTTGGGGAGAATATGGACAATGCTTTTTCCAGAGAGTCTAGCGTGGAGAAGACAGGACGTGCAATGAAGTGGAAAACTCAAATCGTCTTTTCCTCTCATCGTTCTGTCTCACTCAGGAATAAAACTGCGTGAAGCCAATCAGCAGCAGCAGTTCAATCGCAATGTGGAAGACATTGAGCTGTGGCTGTATGAAGTAGAGGGACACTTGGCTTCTGATGACTATGGAAAAGATCTTACTAATGTTCAGAATCTTCAGAAGAAACATGCCCTTCTGGAGGCAGATGTTGCTGCCCATCAGGTGAGGACAACAGTCTGTCTTCCTTCCCTTTGAGATCTGCTCACCTGAAAATATTCACTCCAGAGACCTTAGCAGATAGTAATAAGAATTTGTATTTACACGAAAAATTTGTAGTTTCAAGCTCTGCGGTTTATTTATCAGAACTGATTTTGAACTGAGATATGTAAATTTTATGTCTCTAAGAATATCTTCATGACTTCAACAATTTTTTTTTTAAAGTAAGATACTTGCGTATTGTTACCTGCTGATAGCACAGCATTGTCCTGTGCAGCGACGCTTCCAAGAGCCAAGTATCAGCTTAAGAAGATATGCTGCACTTTGCCTAGGAAATAATTCCTGCAGATCACTTGGATTTAGACTCTGCATTTGCAAACAGCTTATTCCCATTCGATTCACTTTCATATAGCTCTGTTCTGAAAATGGGAAGGGGAGGAAGAACAGATCTTTCTTTTTTTTAAATGTAGAACTCTACAGCAAGTGGTTCCTACCTTTGCAAATGATCTTTAGGGGAACTAAATCCACAGCAAAAAAACCAACAGAATTCAGATTCCAGCGATTGTTAATTTTCAGGTGAAAAATGGCTTGTCTTGGCTATTCCCAAACTCAGTTAACATATCTGTAAAGTTACTGTAATTTCAAAAAAACCTTTGTATCTTTCTTACAGAAAACTGGCAGATTAAAAACATTTGTTTACATTATCTGTTGAATATCATCCAAGACATAATTATTGCCCAAAATTATCGCATTGACAGTGTGCAGCTGAGGTTTTCTTCCTCTGTCATAATACAAAGTATTATCTAAGACCTGAAAATCCTGTCCGAATGTTTTCAGTCCCTGAACATAGCAAGCGTATAATAAAAGCCTTGAAATGTTGCAGTGATTCTGACCTAATGCTATTGCTGAACCGATTTTAGGATCGTATAGATGGCATTACCATCCAGGCACGCCAGTTCCAAGATGCTGGACACTTTGATGCTGACAATATCAAGAAGAAACAAGAAGCTTTAGTTGCTCGTTATGAAGCTCTGAAGGATCCTATGGTAGCTCGCAAGCAGAAACTTGCAGATTCTCTTCGCCTGCAGCAGCTTTTCCGTGATATTGAGGATGAAGAGACTTGGATTAGGGAGAAAGAACCTATTGCAGCATCAACAAACAGAGGTTGGTCCATCCTGATATCCCCAGGATTTAGATGATAGAATTGCTCCATTATAATTTATCTCTTTATAGAACGTTCCCTGGCAGTTTCTGAAACACTTATTTTAAGTAACAGTGGCTGGAATTACCTATTTGTTGTGACCTGTGGTTCTTTTCCTGTTACGTTACTTGTCTGGTTCTGGTTGGTACCTCAATTTCCGTAGGGCTCTGTCTGGATTGTGATAATACTTTTTCTGCAAGTTAGTCTGCCAATGATTACAGCTTCCTTAAAATTTTTGTTTAGTCTAATGACTCTGAATTAGCTGATTAACTGTCTTGTATCTTTCAGGCAAGGACTTAATTGGTGTCCAGAATCTGCTAAAGAAGCATCAAGCTTTGCAAGCAGAAATTGCAGGCCATGAGCCCCGCATTAAAGCAGTCACCCAGAAGGGAAATGCTATGGTGGAAGAGGGTGTGTCTCAATCTTTTAATTCTTTCTCTTTCATAAACTCAGAATTCTTTGTACTGTGCTTTGTTCTCTGACCCTGTACAAATAAGCATCACTGCTTGTTTTTATCTGGGCTTTTAAGAGCCCTGTATTTGAGAACTTTATGCCTATGATATTTGGCCTCCGTTTTGGAGAAATGTGTTAAAAGCTTGTATCAGTGATACACAATCATAATGTGAGAAATAATCGTGCCCAAAGACAGTGAGAGCGAATCACGTTGTTATATAAGTACGTATCTTTATTTCTGGCTTGGCATTCTTAACTTCTGCAGTTCAGAATGCATGTCTGAAATAATATTTGTCTGCTGTAGAAACTCTCCTTCTGGAAAGAGATGACCTGTCCCGTTTCATCATCAAGAAGAGATGTTATGATGTAGCTTGTTTTGTTCTTAATGATTCAAATATTCCTAGTATAGTTTGATTGACAGGTACAGTGTTTTCCAGCCTGTGCCAAAAGGACAAGCTGAATTATGCTTTCATTATTCTAGTCAGAATAGCTAGATAGGTTTACAGAGGTCTAACTTCTGTGACCTCTAAGAAGTGCAAGTAACATTTTTCTCTGTTATTCGTATCTTTAAGTTCTTCAGGGCCCTCTCTTTTTACCTTTCTGTTACCTAGGACATTTTGCTGCTGAGGATGTGAAAGCCAAACTGAACGAACTAAACCAAAAATGGGACTCTCTGAAAGCTAAGGCATCGCAGCGTCGACAAGATCTAGAGGATTCCCTACAAGCTCAGCAGTACTTTGCTGATGCTAATGAGGCTGAATCCTGGATGAGGGAAAAAGAGCCCATAGTTGGCAGCACAGATTATGGGAAGGATGAAGACTCTGCTGAGGTGTGTAACGCTGTTGTATGAATCAGTTTTGCACAGGGAGAGTGTGGACTTTGTCCAGTGGTAAAAAAAGTAAGGTGCTGTGCTGATTTTGGAACCCCTGTGAAAAAGGGTGGAAGATTCTTGCTTCAAGCTGAATTTTGGGTCAGAGTCAGAAGATGATGATAGTTGTTTTCTGTTTTATTTGTTATCATGAATGGTATTTTGTTGCTCAGTATATTAAACTAATTACAAAGAAAATTTTCATTTGTATTCACTGTGTTACAGGATTTTCAGGAAGTGTAATGAGGTTAATACCAGTAAATTGTTAATGAGATGTTGCATTTCACTGAGTCCAGTTTTCAGTAATGCACTGGGTTCGAAAGTCATTTTATTTAATCTAAGAGTTATTTCACTGGTATCATTCTATGGCCAAAAGCCACATTCCAGATGCTGCAGACTGCAATTGTCATTGAAAGTAAGTGCAGTTTAAAGGCATGATTTCAGCCTTGTGCTATTTCTAGAGCAATATGTTGTAGCCCTGGTCAGAACAAAAGAATGTTTCTGAGATAAGGTAGAGGAAAGGCACCAGAAGCATTAGGACCACTATCTAGCCTGTGAATAAATAGAAGTAGTTAGTCTCATGAGAGTCACAAGACTGGCAGCTTTGAAGAACCCGCATTCCCATGTGTGGGACCAAAATACGTATTTTAAAGCCAAATAGCATTTGTAAAAATGGCTAGGTGTACATGTTTTTATCATTTGGTTTCAGGCTCTTCTGAAGAAACATGAAGCTTTGATGTCTGATCTTTCTGCTTATGGCAGCAGCATACAGGCACTAAGGGAGCAGGCCCAGTCATGCAGGGTAAGGAAAGATGCTAATTGTGTTGCTAAAATTCTTGGGTCAACAAAAGGTAAAGAAAAAGCTTAATAACAGTTGTCGTTGAGAACTTACTGCAGACTGTACTTTATTTTCCCATAACTAAGTTAGTGGTCTTTTTTTCATAATCATAACAGGCAGCTGTGTTGCACTGGAGGGAAACAGCATAATGTGGTGGTTTTCAAGACCAGACAGCACCTAAAAACAAGCCTGTCTTGCATATATTTCAACAAAAACCATTTAAAAGCATTACAGTGGCTTTAACTAAGGCTGAAATATTTTTTAGGACAATTACATTGATTATAGTGAACATTTAACAATTTCTGTATCTTAACTCATTTTTCTTCTGCTCCATCTTTGTTAGCAACAAGTTGCTCCCACAGATGATGAAACTGGAAAAGAGCTTGTCCTGGCTCTTTATGATTACCAGGAGAAGAGTCCCCGGGAGGTGACTATGAAAAAGGGAGATATCCTGACCCTACTCAACAGCACTAACAAGGTGTGCCCTTACCTTCTGGTTTTCTGAGCTGCTTGGCTCACTCAGTTTCGTGTGTTTGGCCGAGTAGTGTTTTTGAACAAGAACATTCAAAGAAGTGAAAGCATTTGCACACTTAGTCCGTGTTCCCCTTCTGCATTTTGGCGTACCTCTTCAGCTCATTCTCATGACTCCTTTGTAGGTGCCAGCTTTTCTAAGTTGGAAAAATAATTTTTTTTCACATGCTGTAGGACATGTGTCTATGAGAAAACTTCTTTACCTGCTATTGAGGATTTTTTGACCAAAAACAAGGGGAGAATTGGAAGTAGGACCTAGATTCTTCAAAATGCAGTTTGTTTGAAATGACCTCTGTAAAAAGAGCAAACTGTTAAGATCATTGATGGCTTTCCTGTGTTAAAAGAAGCCTCTAATTTCCCAGCTTTCAGTTGCAGACCCTGCTTTATGTTTGCCTAATACTGGTCGCATTTTTCTTTTTGTTCAGGACTGGTGGAAGGTTGAAGTTAATGACCGTCAGGGCTTTGTACCAGCTGCCTATGTGAAAAAATTAGATCCTGCCCAGTCTGCATCCCGAGAGAATCTCCTGGAAGAGCAAGGCAGCATAGCATTACGACAGGAGCAAATTGACAACCAGTAAGATCTAACTGATAGATATGAGAACCACCCAGCACTTGCTGGCTTAGCCTTTGCCTTTCACATATGCCAGAAGTTTAGGTCAATGTATCTTACACTAGAGAGGGATTAAATGGAGCAAAACTGGGGGCTCCTTTACCAGAGACACCTTGTTGAATCTTTTTATTCTTATTCTAGATTTTCTTGTTGCTTCTCCCATTTTTTAACTGTAAAATTCATGACACTTGAGCTCAACTTACTGTCTGACTTCAATATTTTATGTGTTCCTTTTGTTGTTGTACCTAACAACTTAAACTTGTTTGTGAGTTATATCTGTCCTAAGCAGCTCTTGTATTTGTAGTCGTCACATCTTACCGTGTGATCTGTTTTGAAATGCTTTCTTAAATTTGGTTACATAAAGTACAGTACCCTCCCTATATAGGGCTGCCTCTGCAGGTGACGTGCCTAGGACCTGTGGCTATTTTGGCACTAGCTTGTTGCTTTTTTCATGAAATGCGGTGCCATTATTTGTTGCCATTATATGGGTTAAAACCTCTTCCCCCCCCCGCTCCCCCCCCCCTTTTTTTTTTTTTTTAATAAAAAGGAATTTGCTATTGCAAGTGGAGAAAGCTGCATGACCGCTTGCTAATAACCTCTTAGAACACATGGTAGTTGTAGATTAGTTTGAGTGAGGGCTGTAGGCGATAGATGTGGGCTATGAGCTCATCTTATCAAGCCACTTGGAAGCCAAAGCTAAAAGTTTTGTGTATACTCCCATCTGTTTTCACAATTATGCTGTCACTCTACATGAGAATTTTTTCACATTCAGTTGTTTTGAGTCACCAGTTATTACAATGACATGCAATGATTACTTACTTCAGCTCGGGGATTTTTTTTTTTTAATTTAATAAAATAGCTCATACCAGTGAGAAGAAAGGATGTTGGATAATTGTGACACATGGTTCAGGATTTTAATAATGTGTAACTTTCTTGTGGGTTTGCATGGTACTTTAAGACCTAGAACAGGAGTACCTTATTTTGGAGCCAAGGAGAGGGAACCCTGCCCTTCAGTTTTAAATCAAATGGTGGCACAAGGGTCAGGAAATGAGGAGACCTTATAGAGAGAGTTCAACTGTACTGATGAGGTTTCCTTATGTGATTTGCACTCCTAGTCTGATTTGCTGTGTTTGCTTTTGAATGACACCTGATTTTCTCCATTTAAATGTGAACTCTTAACCGTCTCCTACCACAGACAACCCATGGATGGAGCTGCTGCTTTCATTATTTTTGTTAATCTGACTAATTTTTTGCATGCATTTGCTGTGCTCCCTCTGTCTGTGCAGGACTCTCATAACTAAGGAAGTCGGCAGTGTATCTCTGCGTATGAAACAGGTCGAAGAACTGTGAGTAGGATTAGTCCTTTCTAAACCATGCTGTCTCCATACTGTCACTGCTCATTCTCCCTTTGTTTCTTTCTTTGGCAAAGCTGCTCCAAAGAGACATGAAGGAAGCAATTTCTGCAATGTGAACTATTTTAGTTTAGATCAGTACCCTGGTATGTGTTTCATGTGTTCTTCACAGCCAGCCATCCAGCCAGCTGCTTATCTTGTTGGTCACCTCTGCATTGCTAAACTGGTGATGGTGTTGTTTTCCGTTATACTGATTTTGCTTACCAAATGACACTTGAGTAGTATCTAGATGTTTTTTAATGCATATCTTGTGTTTTCTGAGGTCCAGATAAAAATATTACATTTTTCATATATTTATGTACAGGTGTGTGTACACACACACACGTACGTACGTACACACACACACACACACACACACACCCCTCTCCCTCCCTCCCTGTGCATAGCATATTGCATTATGAGTGCCTTACATGTTTGAAAAGGTGGGGTTATCATAGTTAAAATAACGTTTATGCTGGGTAGTCAAAAAATATTAGTTTGTTTATATAGGATGATTGTTTGTTACTATAATGTTAACCTAATTTTAAAACTTGTGTTCAAATCTGCTGGAAAAATATCAACTTTGCATTGTGCTCTTGAAAGTCGCCAGGTGATCCAAAGGAATAGTGTTCCGGGGCTGTGCCGCGCTGCTTTTTCGTAGAGGACATTTCTTGAGAGTCTAAAGTGAAAGCATTGTGTTAACCTCTGTGAACTGTTGCAAAGTAAGCTTGGGAGAAGATCTGCTTCTAAAGGGATTTGGCCCCAGATCCTCTATGAGCTTTATAAGTATTTAATACCTAAAATTGTATGCTGAAGTGAACTTCTCCAGTTAGCCAGGCTTTAAAACTTAGCGTTTCCTGCATACAATAGCTCATTCAGATCAGAGTAGAATGCTTCCATTCAAACCTAATATGGAAAGATTCTTAGTTCCTTTCTATTTAGTCTTAACTTAAAATCCAGGATAGAAAGGAAACCATGAAGACTGCTTCATGGAAGGACCTAGAGCTGATTATCAGTTTCATGTATAGACACTCCTGCCCAAGGCATAAAGGCTTTTCTTCAACAGACTGTCGCCTCTGAGGTAGAGGTTAGGAAGGTGCTACCTCTTCTAGTTGGGAGTTGTAACTGCTCAGTAACTGCATGTGCGCTCCAAGGTGACAAGTGAAAACATTGTACGGCTGCCCTTTCCCCATTTGAGGCTCCTGCAGGTGTCTCAGCAATGTCTTGTATTAACTGATTTAATAACGTCAAAATGGACATATTCATGGCTTATTAAAGAGAATTAGTTGCTGCTGTTAATCACTGTACTAGATCAACCTACAATCTGATTCAGTATGTAAAAAGCATATAGGTGCAGCTAGAATTTCTCATCTTCCAGAAGACTTAATATAGGGTGATAATGAATGTTAAGGGTGGCTTTTCTGAGTTGCAGGTTTTTTAAAAATGGGCATTATACTTGTAAGGAAACTTGTAATTTAGTAGCAGTAATGAACATACAAGTTTTGTTGGTTTTTTAAGCGATAGCTTGGGAAAGGTGTTGTAGGATTGTCTGTGTCTTGTTGGTGTCAGTAATCAAATAGGAGACTTTAGTTTTGTGCTTTTTAAAACAGTGATGCTGTTATACTTCCGTGTTGGTCTTTTAAGGCTAATTTGCCTGTTCAAACAAATTTTTGAGGTTTTACTTCACACATACTCTAATGTAAACAAGGAGTAATTTCACTGATGATGTTGGGAATTCCACAGATAGAAAAACAGCGTAAGTAAAATCAAGTAGATGAGTCTTCCACACATTTGAAGGTATTTGCATTATCAAAGAAGTATCATCTTGGGAAAGTATTCAGCAGATTTTGCCCTGAGTAATGGCTAGGTGAGATATTTTGTGTCCAACAGCGGTGAGCCTAGGGGATCTTAATAATCTCATGGCAAACTTGATGTACTATAGGAGAATACGTTCTCAGAAAGTAAGCTCTTTTCCTTGTGTACCTTATGCTGTATGGATTCATCCCTGCATGGCAGTGCTGCTGTAGCTTAAGAGCATAACCCTGAAATAAACTGTGGTTTAGGTTTTTGCCCTGGCCTACTGGAAGTCTTCCATTTGAAAGGTCTTGTTTCAGTGTACTTACCCATGTAGAGGGGAAACATGTACAGTTTTACAGTTTACACTTACCTAATCACATACAAATGTGAAGAGTGTGTAGACTTGCAGGGATTTCCCACATCTTTGGTGCTACCAGTACATGTTTAATTACTGTGACTCTGCTTATATAAATCTGACTGTCTCCCTGCCTTCCTTTTCTGCTTGTTCCAGGTATCATTCTCTTCTTGAGCTGGGAGAAAAGCGTAAAGGTATGCTAGAAAAAAGCTGCAAAAAATTTATGCTTTTCCGTGAGGCTAATGAGCTTCAACAATGGATCAATGAGAAGGAAGCCGCACTCACAAATGAGGAAGTTGGTGCTGATCTGGAGCAGGTGGAGGTGCTGCAGAAGAAATTTGATGATTTTCAGAAGGTATGCTGTAATGCTGCATTATCAGTGTTGGGTTTAGATCCTTCCCCTCTGACTTCCTGCTTACATGTCTATGATAGTTCTTTCATCACTGAGTATACTTGAAAAAGAAACATAGTTCTTATGCAAACAAAAATATTTTTATTCTGATCTGTGTGAGTATAGAGAAGAATCAGGTTCCAAGGTGTCTTCAGTTTGGTTACGGTTTCCAGGTTGCTACATGCTTCCCAGCTCCCAGAGAACAGTAAATCTTTTTATAACACTTGAATATAGAACTTGCCATCTTTTGCAACAGTTTTCTTCTGTGCAAAGCATAATCTCCATTTAAGCTATTCTTCCCTTTTGTTGAAAGGAAGAGTGTGTTTTAGTTCTCATCTGTAGTGTTTTGTAAGATGTGAAATAATAATTGTGTCTGCTTCAAAGTGTTGGTTGGCTTTGGGTGTTGGTTCTTTTTGTCTTCTCCCAATGTATGCAGTCCCTGTTTATTCTGTGCACAAGAAAAAGTTGCTTGGGCAGATATATTTGTTCTGTCCACTTCAGTAAGATACTGCATGCTGAAATGCAAAGACACCTGAACTTATACATTGGAAAAGCCAGTGATTTGATAATTCTGTGGACGCTAACCTGCAAGCTGCAAATGTAATAGCTAACAAACAACTTGAGCCAACCTAATGCTGTAGGTGAAAAGAGGATACCTTTTTTTTTTTTTTTTTTTAACTAGTTGTTGAACTTAAACTGTGACGTCCCTTAAACCTTAAAATCTAAATGTAATTTCCCCACTATTGCTTTTTTAAACAGCTTCCCTTCCTGCTTTATAGAAAGCTTTTTGTTTGTCTGTTTGTCTGGACATATTTAAGAGTATTAATAATATTACATTTTAAGTTGCTTCCCTTCTAGCTTATTTATCTAGAATATGGTTGATAGCTTTTGATCTTCATCTTGTTAATCCCTGACAGTTTCAAAGTTAATTCCATTGCTGATCATTCATTAATTTTGTGTATGGAAAACTGATAGTGGGTTTCTTTAATCCATTGATACCGAAAACTAGCAGTTCTCGGTATAGGTTCTTGTACATTGTATGTACATTGGTAACTGTAAAGATCAAGTGGGCTAAATTCCTGCTGTTCACAGACTGGGTACTTTTTGGCACCTCTGCTTGTGTAAACTTGATCCACATGCTTTGCTTACGTGAATGTTCATTTTGGGATATTTTGCTGTTCCATGCAGGATTTAAAAGCTAATGAATCGCGTCTGAAGGACATAAACAAGGTTGCAAATGATCTGGAATCAGAAGGGTTGATGGCAGATGAAGTGCAAGCAGTACAGCAACAGGTCTGCTTTTCTTTCTGACTTGGTCTAATGCTGTTGAGAAGCAAAAGAATTTCTTCCTTTCTTTGCTGTCTTTTCCATTGTCTTCCCCTTGTGCATGTAAAGACTCGCTGCAAGATTCTAGATGTTCATTTTTGCTCTCTCGTCTGATACTACTGTTATTCTAACAAGACACTTAACCCTTGTAGTGTGGCCATCACAGGTTTACCATTTGAATTGTTTCTTTTTAAACAGTGCTACAGCAAACAGCACTGTCCGTAGCTTCCCCCCCTCCCCCATAAGGACTTCCAGTCATTAAAGTGATATTAAAAGTCATGGAGAAGCCCTGCATTAATCTCGCTTCATATAAATCGGGAATTTTTGCCTTCATTTCATCACAGTTAAATGGGGATAATGCTAAAGAAAAAAAATTAAAGAGCGAGCTCAATTTACAGTGCTTTTTTTAATTACTATTTTTTGCTAAGTTTCCATATACATTCCTGTTTCTGTAAATAATTCTATCCAGTATCAGCAGAATATGGAAGCAGCTTCATTATTTTTGATCTTTAAGATGATATGTTAGGTAGATCTATTGAGTAGTCAAACTCCCATTTCTGCTGCACGTTTAGGTGGTATGAGCACTGTTTGGTTTAATAACATGCTGATAATTGATTTGTAGAAGAAGCTATCTCAAAGGACAGCAGCACGTCTTCTGATATCTTCCCTTTCTCAAAAATAATAAAATTTCCCTAGCCATTCTGTAGAAAATAACTAACTGCCTCTGTTTTTCCTTTGCAGGAAGTCTATGGTATGATGCCCAGGGTAAGTGTTAATTTCTGAGACAGCGTGGCAATTATAACAATATGGAATGTACGAGGTAAAAGTGCAGCCATAATCGTAATTCATTTTCATGAAGGAACTCATTCTAGATAATGACTTTGAATGGATATAAAAAGATTATCTTTGATCCATTTTCCCCCCCGCCCCAAACCGACGCAGAGCAAGATAACCCAAAGATGATGCAAATGCTTATTTATAACAACGGATTTACTGTATCAGGGAGTGAACGTGGAGAACTATCCCAAGGATTTTTAATGTATTCTGATAGTTTTAGATTTCGCTTCTTATTTTCTTTGTACATTTAAAGTTATGTCTTCACATTTTCAAACAGGATGAAACTGATTCTAAGACAGCTTCTCCTTGGAAGGTAGGTGTCATTATTTAGTGGCATGCCAAACAGGAAAGTAAAACAAGAACTACAGCACATCATCTTTTTCTGGACCATGCACCCTCTCATGTGCCCTCCTCCCGCCTTTAAGACAATTGACAGAGTGGTGTCAGTAGTGTCCTAATCTCAGCAAGCATTAGAATTGATCATGATTTGGGGTTAGAGAATTTCATTTCACTTTACTTGCTTACTTCACCAAACATGTTGCCAAAACCTATAGAGTATTCACTAGGAATTCACCTTCATATACCTGCATACAAATTCTCTGTTGATCTATAAAGATGCCATATAGATACCACTTGTTTGTTTTTTTTAAAAAAAAGAAAGTAAAAGCCACCTAGGCAAAGTTAAGTGACTTTTAGGTCAGCTCTCTATCTTGGGGCATGATTACGAGGATAACTGAGACGGTAACAGAATTGCTGTAGCCATAGAAATTACTAGTAATACTGGCAGACCATTTTTTACTTCTCTGCAAGGTTACTCTTTTTTGCTTAGAGGCTTTACTATTGAGACTAACTGCAGTTTTTATACCAACACTTTTAACTATTAAAGCAGCCACTGGATGCAAAATCTTCCTCATTAACTTGGCATTATTTCTTTTTTATCCGGAGACCAGAAAGAAATGTTTTTATTCCTGAAAGTCAAAGCCATTTGTATCAATATTCCTTTAGGAAGGAATATGCTGTATGTAGAGCAGTATCTTTGTCTTCCATTATTCATCTCTAGCTCATCTTTTACAAGAGTAGAAGAAAACTTTATCCATTCATTAGTCGTTTACAGTGGAATAGTTGTTACCCATTGATGCATGAAAATATTTTGAATATTTTTGATATTACCCAACATTGTGCTTTCCTCTATAAAATTTCATTCCCATGTTTCATGTTTTACATCCACCCTCTTAGACTTAAAGCTGCTTGTGCATCTTTTAAACTGTGCACGTATAGGAAAAACAGCTGAACGTGCTATGATTTGACAGCACTGTAGAAAATATAGCCTTGTCAACAAGACGTATTTAGTGATTTTTTTGGATAAATCTGTACATTGATAAATATGTACATTGAATGGTTGTCTCATAGTAACTTAACACAGTATAAGTTCTCTGTGCATGTCTGCAAAGGGATGAATTTTGCAAGTAATACGTATTTTTCAGAAAAAGACATTGGGCATCAGAGGGAATTGGTTATTCTCTTTCTAGTGAGCCTTCGCCAATTTTGAATGTCATCTTGTGCTCTAAAAATACTTGAATTAACTGTTTAGTTGATTTTGTAAAAAAACTATGCCAGAAGTTGAACAGTTTGGGCAATTAATGTTCTCTGTCCATGGGACTGAATTTTGGGGGTATTTTTAATCGCCTTATCAAATGTTGTGTTTAATTTTCTCTTTTCTGTCCTCATTAAGGCTGTTGTTGCTTGTTTTAATTTGCACTAATAAGATAATGTTCACATGTAAATCACTAAGAATTTGTACTCTGATCTATTATACTTTAGGTATTGCAGATAAATATTTTTAGTTGCCTTTTTAGTTTATTTACATTTATTTTCTTATTGTTTACTTCCTGTTTCATATTAAACAACAGTGTATTCAAAACACTTTTAAAGAAGTATTTAAAGAATTCAAATTTTCGCGGAAACTTAAAATGTAGGATATTGCTTTTTTCCTACGTTCTATAAAGTTGATCTATGCCAAGTGATTATGGATTTTTAAGGCATTTTAATCTGATTTTGGCTCTGATTGGTAGGATATGACTTAATGCTACATTTTTATTATTTCCACCTTTTCATACAGTCAGCACGTTTGATGGTACACACTGTGGCAACCTTTAACTCCATCAAGGTAATAAAACAGCTTTTGAAAACTGATTTAAAAGCTAAGAACTTTGTTTCACCCTCCCTTTCCATATTTTCTGTCTCTCAGTACCTTTTATAAATCCTTCTGGATGAACTTGTAGAAAGAAGTATTGAAATACAGCATTTGCCTCTCAGGCTATATCAGGATGTTAATAACTTGTTTTTCCCTCCCAGGAGAAACCCTTACAATGCTTTTATTTTGCTAGGTTACTTGAATTTGTGCTTTCTTGTGGAGTTAAGCAGGATATAGTAATTGCATGCACAGAAATTCTGTAGCTAGACCTTCACCTGTAGTGAAAAGCCAGTCTTGACCTTTCCTTTATTTTATTGACTGCTTGATGAAATTTGCTTACATATGCTAAAACCCTGAGGTGCAGCTATTTTAGGAAATATTCCAACATTGCTATTTTGTAATCTTGGCAGATCCCTGAAATAAAGCCTGTAAAGATGGGGATGAAGAAGGGGTCATTGGTATGTTTGCAGAAGTCAGCAGAATGAAAAAAGCTGGGGATCATTGTTTTCACTATTTATTTTTAGGTCAGCTGAAATACAGGTTTACAGGATCCTTTGAAGGAGAAGCTGAAACGTTTTTGTACCTTCAGAGAAAGGTTGTTGTGAAAGCAAAGCGAACAAAATGTTGTTGGATAGTAAATTTTTTTGTTTGGCATCATAAAGCTTCAGTGAGCCCAACACAAGAGTTTCTTGTTTAAACAAAAATGCTGGAAACTGTACTCTGCAATATCAGGGGTTCTTTTTGTGCAGGAATTGAATGAGCGCTGGAGATCCTTGCAGCAGTTGGCAGAGGAACGAAGTCAGCTGCTGGGCAGTGCTCATGAAGTCCAGAGATTCCACAGGTGGGGTGTTTATATCATATTTGGTCTTAATTCAATAAAACAGATTATAAGAGGTCAAAAACATACTGGGACCTATTCCAAATAACTCATATTCCAACCCCTAGCTTGTTCAGTGGAAGTTGGACCAGCCAGTGGTGCAACAAAAATTCTTTATGTGCTTGCTAGAAAAAGGAAAGCTAGTTAACACAAAAGCGTGGAAGTGCTGAGGGGCTGATAGATCTGGGGTACTGTCCTATTTTGCCAAAGTTTGTCTGTATCATCTTGGAAAATCCATTTAGTGGAGCTGTCAGATACTTGAGCTTCTCTGAAAATAGGTGACTTGGTAGATAACAAAGGTCCTAGGATGGTCTTCATTTTAATTCTCTTTTCACCTTCCCTTCGCTCAAATCAGAGATGCTGATGAAACAAAAGAATGGATAGAGGAGAAAAATCAAGCATTAAATACAGACAATTATGGACATGACTTGGCCAGTGTGCAGGCTCTGCAGCGCAAACATGAAGGTTTTGAGAGAGACTTGGCAGCTCTTGGAGATAAGGTGAGATCAAGAGGGAGACAAAACCGAGAGCTTCTTCTCTTTATCCAGCAGAAATGATCAAACTATAGAAAAGAGCTTTTTTGTCTTCATTGTGTTTATTCTTCTTTCTCTAATTCTAGGTGAATTCTCTCGGTGAAACTGCCCAGCGTCTGATCCAGTCACATCCAGAATCTGCTGAAGATCTCCAAGAAAAATGTACCGAGTTGAACCAGGCTTGGAACAGTCTGGGAAAACGTGCTGATCAGCGCAAAGAGAAGCTTGGAGATTCTCACGACCTGCAGCGTTTCCTCAGTGATTTCAGGTGAAAACCACTCCCTGCCCCCCAGTATCCATCTCATGTATATTACTAGCGAAGTGTGTATGGTTCACTGTTCCGCAGGAATATTTCCAGGGAGGGTTGGAAAAGGAATTGCTTTTCCTATTCTGGCTTACTTCAGTGGAGGGAAGGAAAAAAAATCTCTATTAATGTGTGTTTACAGGGACCTTATGTCTTGGATCAATGGAATCCGAGGCCTGGTGTCCTCAGATGAACTTGCAAAGGATGTGACCGGAGCTGAGGCTTTACTGGAAAGGCACCAGGTGTGTGAAAGTTCATAAATGTATATAAGCATCTACAAAAGCATCAACAGATGTTTCTTTTTCTGAGACTTTCCATTTATAGTTCCAAAAATAGATCAATTCTGTCTCTTGCAGGAACACCGCACTGAAATAGATGCCAGGGCCGGCACTTTCCAGGCATTTGAACAGTTTGGACAACAGCTTCTGGCTCATGGACACTATGCTAGCCCAGAGATCAAGGAAAAACTGGATATTCTAGATCAAGAAAGGACAGACCTAGAGAAGGCCTGGGTGCAGCGCAGAATGATGCTAGACCAATGTCTAGAATTACAGGTACTGTGCTGCATTTTGAAAAAGAAAAATAATTCCTCCTTCTGTTAGGAAGTTTATTGTTTCATAGTGATGGCTAGTGCTCATGGTCTGTTTGTCTCACACTTCGGAGTTTTTTCTCCTTTAGCTGTTTCACCGAGACTGTGAACAGGCTGAAAACTGGATGGCTGCCCGAGAGGCTTTCCTAAATACAGAAGATAAAGGAGACTCCTTAGACAGCGTGGAGGCACTCATCAAGAAGCATGAAGATTTTGATAAAGCAATCAACGTCCAGGTGAGGAGTATAGATAAAGCGAGGGGAAGATGGTTCAATTTTTCTTATACAGATTATTAACAACAAGTGCTTACTCACCACATACGACTTCATGGTTCTAAATACTTAGTTATTTGGGATCTACAGCAGATTACAAGTGGCTAATGCAGATGTGGATGTGTTGATGTCTTTCATTTCCTGCAGCTATGGTGTAGGAATGATAAGTATTCGTGTAAATGGCTTACTGGCTTGAAGTGTGGGGTTTTTTGTTTTTGGGTTTTTTTCTGTGTGTGTTTACACACAGGTAACAGAAAGGTAAATATATTTTCAGTTCCTCCTAGAGGAAAACTGCCTGCTTTTATTGAGAGTTCATACTGCTTTAGCTTGAAGTCCAAAAGATACATTTCTCTTAACTGCTACATGTGAAAGAGGTTCTTAAGTTGAATACTGCAGTCCTGCAGAAGGTGGTATTCCTTTAGAGACTCACATTTACAATAATGTGTATTTATTAAAAAAAAAAAAAATCTCGTTCCATTCCTGACCCTGATCATCACTTGGCTTTGTTTAAGGTAACACAGTTCTAATTAATGGCTCCTGTTTTGAATAGGAAGAGAAAATTGCTGTCTTGCAGTCTTTTGCTGACCAGCTGATTTCTGCCGATCATTACGCGAAAGGAGTCATTGCTAACAGACGCAACGAGGTTCTGGACAGGTCAGTAGAGTGGTCACCCTGTTAGATGGGATGTGGATACTGACTGAGAAAGAACATTCCATGACATAATTTTGTAGCTGTTGAACATGATGCCATGTGCAATCTTAGTTTTTCATGTTATGTGTGTATTTAATTGTGTACAGGTGGCGTCGTCTGAAAGCTCAAATGATTGAAAAGAGATCTAAGCTGGGAGAATCTCAGACTCTCCAACAGTTCAGTCGTGATGTTGATGAAATAGAAGCTTGGATCAGTGAAAAGCTCCAAACTGCAAGTGATGAGTCTTATAAGGATCCCACAAATATCCAGGTGAATGTGTTTTTCAGCTCAAAAATCAGAATGAAAACTGTAACTCTACAAAGCATACCCTGTTTTGAAAGAATATGCTCAGAGGAATCCTTCTTCCATGATAAGAGAATAATGCATCGTGTTGGGCACAATCTCCCTTTTACAAGGAGAAAATGGAAGTTGCATTATGCATGAATGAAGGCCCAAAATAGAACTCACTAGTTAATAATTAATGTATACCGTTAATAAGATATGTAGTATCCACAGCAGCAAGCTTCCTGAAGAAACCTCTGAGGAGGTATTGTCTTTTTTCCTAGCATCTAGTTAACAAAATAAAGAAATCAAGTTCCCAGGTCTCATCTGTCTTACATTCTAAAATATGAAGTCTCATTCATTTTTCAGTGTTAAGGAATAATCATTTAAGTTACCTCGTATGTTTTAGTACTGGCTTATGAGGTAGTATGAATGCACTGAACTACTTCTTTTCTCAATCTGTTTTATAGCTTTCCAAACTGCTGGTAAGTTTTGTAGTTTGGACTAGCCCTGGTATGTGAATTTGTTTTCTTTGTATAGCTTATGTGTGAGCACAAGGTCTGGTTGCAGTCTGTTGCTCCATCCATCAGTTCATCCAATCTCTTTGTTTGCTAATAGTTATTGACGTTCATCCAGGTACAGCTATTGATCTTCATGTTATGGATGTGGCTTTTTTTGTTAATGCCTCTTCAGCAATCATTTATTTACATATTTGTTTTGCAGGTGTGTTCTGCATGATCTGTTTAGTTTGTGGTGCATTAGATAATTAGTAGTGATTGGTCTTTTTTGTTTTGTTTCATTTTTTTAGCAGCTAGTCCATAGAAAAATTGGTTGCTATCCTCCTTTTTCAGAAGTTTGGCAATTGGGGCTGTCATCCTCCTTTTTGTTGTGATAATAAACCCATGACATATGATGTCAACTCTGTCAGCTTGTGTTTGTAAAATTAAAATTGCTGAAGGCAGAGGAATCAATAAAGGTGATAGACCTAGTGGAGTAAAATGAGGATATGTGGAAGGAGAAGGTGGAACAAATGAAATAGGGAAGGAAGCAACCTAGAGAAAGGAAGGAGGGAAGCACTGTGTTTATCACTTTAGGCTGTGGTACATCTGTGGTGTGTGTTTTTTCTTTTTTTTTGTTTGTGTTTTTTTTAAAGAAAAATTTGATTTATATTTAAAAATTCTTGTTAGATTTGTTGCAGTAGTAATTATGTGGAGATAGGCAATTGGCAGCTTTGTGTTACTTTTTGATTGAATTTTACATGTCGGTAAACTTAGCTTTAGAGGATGTGTTTTCATAATCTCAGCATTCAGGATTAACCATTTCCAAGATAAAGCAGTTCATGCAGAATTTCTCATGCCAGTGCTATAGTATTTTCCATCTTTTTATTTCTAATCTAACATTTCCTTTCGTTCCATTCTCTCAGGGCATTGTATACCCATGTCCAGTGTTACTAGCATTTCCAGTTAATACTTGTAAATTCTGTCTTGTCCTTTATGTGCTATTGTTATCTTCCTGGAGGGTGGGTGGATGGATGCGTGTATATGTGAGAGAGAATTGTATACTTCCTCCCATACCAAGGCTCCTATTGTTCTCATGGTGCTCTCATCTCAGCAGAGAAAAGTTTTCAGCAAATAGTTGAAAGTTATTTTATAGTGGTTTTTGGCAGTTAATTCAGGATTTCAAAATACGCGGTCACACATGACTTTGACTAATATCAAAACTGTGCAGAAAGGAAGTAGACTGGAGCAGTGTTTTCTCTTCCCTACCTATTGATTAGGAAGGGAAGTAGAAACTTGTGAAACTAATAGGAGTAGAAAGCGTGATCCACTGTGCTCCTGCTTAGGAGCTTATAATTGCTGCTTTCTAAAGGTGATGGCAATGTAAATGAGAAAGCTTTACTTGAATAACACCTAAACTTAATGCTAGGAATGTTTTATGGGCATACATTGTCTGAGTTATAAATATCAGCTCACTGACAATTTTGTTGGGTCAAAGCCTGATGATTATGCAGATTAATGGAAGAGAGTTATTATCTGAGTGAGCAAGTAAGTATTCTTACAGAGAGAGAGAGAGAGAACTTCTTTAGGTCAGGCTATACACAGACTTCTGTCTGTAGACAATTGTGCTCTCTTGTCAGCCTATGAGAACAACTTAGGAGCCCTTTGTCCAGTGTCTAAGAGTTTTGTTTCATCGTATTCAGAGCAAACATCAGAAACACCAAGCCTTTGAAGCCGAACTCCATGCCAACGCAGATCGGATCCGTGGAGTCATTGATATGGGGAACTCTTTGATTGAA
Organism: Dromaius novaehollandiae; assembly: GCF_036370855.1. Lineage (NCBI taxonomy): Eukaryota > Metazoa > Chordata > Aves > Casuariiformes > Dromaiidae > Dromaius > Dromaius novaehollandiae. The sequence continues at coordinate 7,799,193 of NC_088117.1, forward strand.
AGAGGAGCGTGTGCTGGCAGTGAGGATGCTGTGAAGGTAGGTATAACAGGTCTTAGAAGATTTACTTAGTTTAAGCTTTGATTTAACTGTTTGGATAGTTGTGAGCTTTTTCCTGTGAAAAAAGACTGTACAGTAAAAATCAGGATAATTATTTTGCTTCGTTCTTAAGAGCGAGAGGAGTTTCCTGATCCTACAGTCAGGATGTAAGAGTCAAACTGAACTATAGTGAGGCAGCATGAAATAGTGACTGTATAATTTGCATACCTGGAAACAGCAGCCAAATTTTTACCTTACTCTGGCGTTGCGTTTATTAGAACTTTCTGTTTTATTTTGGTTTTGTAGCATTTTTCTTTTCTATTTTGTAACAGGCACGCCTAGCTGCCCTGGCTGACCAGTGGCAATTCCTGGTGCAGAAATCAGCAGAGAAGAGTCAGAAGCTCAAAGAAGCTAACAAACAACAGAATTTCAATACTGGAATCAAGGACTTTGATTTCTGGCTTTCAGAGGTAAACTGCCTGATATTGTAATTATTCATTTGTGAGACTTTTTTTTTTCTAATTCTAGATTTCCTTTGCTTATCTTAGAATTTTTCTAGAATACAGTACATCTTTAAGCAAGTCTAGATTTTTTTTTGAAAAATGTGTTTATTATGAAATTCTGAAAAGCCTAAAAATCTTGTGGATGTTTTTAATATTATTGTTTATGTAATAAAGTATCTTACGAATGAAACAGGTGATGCAGGAAAGGTTTGACCATGTCCTCAAAAATTGAGGAGAGAATTAATTTGCATAATTTTAAAGGCCATATATCTGAAGTTTTGGTGAAGATGCAGCACATCACACCCTCCCTTCCCTTTCTCTTTGCTCCCCCCCACCCCCAGGTGGAAGCTCTTTTGGCATCTGAAGACTATGGGAAGGACTTGGCATCTGTTAACAACCTTCTGAAGAAGCACCAGTTACTGGAAGCTGATATATCTGCTCATGAGGTATTGCATTCTCTTTTAATTTTGAAAGACATATCATAGTAATCAGCAGATTCTACAGATATCGCTTCAACCTATGCCGCAGTCATAAACCTGTTGAAACATGTTTTCCTGATACAAACTGACTCTGCACGGCAGCCAGCTTTTTATTTCTATACTGAGATAACAAACCCAGAAATGAGATCCATGTTGTTCACACGCCTCTTTACCCACGTTTCTAGGATCGTCTGAAAGACCTGAATAGTCAAGCTGACAGCTTGATGACAAGCAGTGCTTTCGATACTTCGCAAGTAAAGGATAAACGTGACACTATTAACGAACGCTTTCAGAGGATCAAGAGTATGGCAGCTGCCCGCCGTGCAAAGCTGAATGAGTCCCACCGTTTGCATCAATTTTTCCGTGATATGGATGATGAGGAGTCCTGGATCAAGTGTGTATTTTGGAAGTTCTGAGTGTTGGCATGGGGGCACGTGTTTATTGCCAGCTTGCTAACAACATTCATAGTCTGTAGTATGGTTTTATAACTTGCTTTTCGACAGGTATGTGCCTGCACAAGAAATCATCTTTGCCTCCCAGTCAGGGAAAACTATATTCAAAATGGCTTCAGCACTAGTCTGGGTGTGGACCTTTTATCTACCGTTTTCTTTGGCCAGACGCCAATAAGAAAAGCTCTTTGCTGAAACAACTAATGCTTTTTAACGCTGGACCGGATAACTGAAATTTGACTCTAGTCTTTTTGAGAAAACTCCTAACAAAGATTCAACCTTACTTTTCAAATATTTGGAAGGGTTTTTTGTTGTTCTAGCTTGATGTGGTAATTAAACAAACACATATTGGTGTTAATGTCTTGGGGGAGGAGAAAGACATGAGCCTGATAGAAACTGTTCAAATTGGAGCGCTTCTTCGACATGCTTCTAAAAAAGAACAGCAAGTAAACTTTAGAAAAGGTAGCTATTTTCTTAGAAAGGAAACAGATAATACAGAGAAACCCTATTCTTTGTACACAAACATAAAGGAGTAGCAACAGACCTTCTGCCCTCTCTTCTTTCTTTCCCCCAAACTATTCTGAATGTGATGCCAGGAGTCAGCTGCTGTTGGCTGATAATTCACGTATATAATCTTTTACATCCTGGATTTTTGTGCTGTGAAAAACATCTCCTTATTTGCGGTGATTTTTTTTTTCCTACCCTATGTCCTTTATATGATAAGTTATGTGAAAGATCGTTAACTTCTAAATACAAGGAACTTTATTAGACACTTTACACTGCTGCTTGCCTGTAAAATATATAGTGACCTATAAACTCAATAATTAGAATTAAGAACATCCTAGAATACAGTAAATACAAAGATGCTTACTCTAGTTGTGAGATTTACCCTGTGTAAGAAACTTGCAAATTTTCTCTCTCTGTTTTGAATTTAGAGAGAAGAAACTGCTGGTTAGCTCAGAGGACTACGGCAGAGACCTAACTGGTGTGCAGAACCTTAGGAAAAAACATAAGCGCTTAGAAGCAGAATTAGCTGCCCATGAGCCTGCTATTCAGGTAAAGGAAATATGTCAAGGAGAGAGGCCCTATAAGAAATGATAAAGAAGTGACAGGAAGTTACTCCATGTATAAACTTGCTACCTCTATGCTGAATGCACACAAATATCTGAACTAGAGAAATTAAAAATTCACTTGTTTATATATAGAAAAAATAGCCTGATACCAGAAAACCCATAATAGATTTGTAGGAATCCAGTTAAAGTGCACAAGAAGAGAGCAAGTGATGTTCTAATAACCATGTGTTTGTCTGCTCCGTAGGGTGTTCTAGACACTGGAAAGAAGCTTTCAGATGATAACACAATTGGAAAGGAGGAGATACAGCAGAGACTGGCTCAGTTTGTGGATCACTGGAAAGAGTTAAAACAGTTGGCAGCTGCTCGGTGTGTGAGACTCAGCTTTCTGTAAAATGCAATATAAATAAAACAGTTGACTGTTGACTTTCAACAGAGACTGTTGAAAAGGGTTTTAATTTTATATATATATATGTGTGTGTGTATATATATAAAATATATATAAAAATTATATATATAAAAATATATATAAATATTTATATATAATATAAATAAATATTTATATATATATATAATATTTATATATATTTAATTACAGTGTTCCTTAGTAGAGTTCCTGAGCCTTTTTTTTTTTTTTTTTTTTTTTTTTAAAGTGGACTCAGGGTTTCTATATAAGCCCTTCTCTTGGTCCAGTTGGAAACCTAGACTTGAAATTAATTGGCCTTAATCCCCCACTGGGATGTTTTTTTGAAAGAAACTACTGGCAGAAAATGATTCTCTGCAGTCTTTGGATAGCTGCAGGCTTTGTAGCCTAGGGAATTTCTAGAGTTGGTGATACTGCAGTCTGCTACTGGAGAAGGAGAGAAGTGTGAATGATTGTATGCTAGGGTCCTCTGCCACTGTAATATGCTTTTACATCTTACATCTAAAAGTGGTAGAGCAGTGGTAAAGCAGCACTTTGGCTGATTTTGCCTTTCCTTTCCCATACAGAGGTCAGCGCCTAGAGGAGTCTCTGGAGTACCAACAGTTTGTAGCAAATGTTGAGGAAGAAGAAGCCTGGATTAATGAGAAAATGACTTTGGTAGCTAGTGAGGATTATGGGGACACACTTGCTGCTATCCAGGTATGAAGAAAGTTGTAATCTCTGTTTTTATTGCACTGTTGTTGGCTAGACCTTAATGGACCATTCCTTTTAATTGTTTTTTCTAATTTGGAGACTATAGTTTGTTCATTTTGAGAGCATGTATTGTAAAACATTAATTCATTTAACAAAAACATCCCAAATGCTCATTTTCTGTAGAAATGGCTTGCAAATTTGGCATAGTTGTGCATCTCTGAATTTGTGATGGGCAGTTCTGGTTAAATCAAATGGCTTTTATTTGTGCTAGACAACTGGCTGAATCAGACTAACTCCAAAATTATAGGTATGTGAGGATGGCTAAATGTCTTGCATCCTCCTGCAAAGTACCAATAAGAAACTCAGAAGTGCAGCAGGACTGTAACAAGAGGTTTAGGACACCCTCTGGAGAGGCTTTTAGTGTTTTAACTATTTAGCATACCTTACTGTTTTATAGCCCTGGACTTCACACATTTAGTTGTATTCAAGCACTTCAAAGACATTGCTTTATCTGGATTTGTCTGCCGTGTGCTTTATTAAGCTTTGTAGATAGTGTGTAGGAAAAGATTTGACTCTGATCCGAAGTAAATTATCTCTGCATGAAGAGCTCTTTTCCTGAAGAGAATCAAGTTTTCCAAGAAATACAGCAAAGGTAAAAGACAACTAGCTTAAAGTGGTATTAGAAATTATATCTAGGCTCCTTTTGTCCACAAAAAAAAAAAAAAAAAAAACAAGTTGTGTTGATCTAAGATTAATAGTTTTGGTCATAAAAGTTTATGCTAGCTGACTTAAAACAATAAATTCTTTTTGTTTTTAATAAGTAGCAAGAAAGTATTTTTAAAAGTGGTTACGCATTTTGTTTGCAGGGCTTGCTGAAAAAGCATGAAGCATTTGAGACTGATTTTACTGTACACAAAGACAGAGTGAACGATGTTTGTGCTAATGGAGAGGATCTCATTAAAAAGGTGAATATAAACTGATAAAGAAAACCCCTCAAAATCTACCCAGGATATTTTCATGTCCAAGTAGACTTACTTTTCTCCCAGGACTGATTTGTCATCTATTTTATCTCTTGTTTTTTGCAGTCTGAATAAGATGCAGTCTGAAAAGAATTCTTACTCAGTTTTTGCAGCTGAATAAGCTGTTGGTCTTAACTGCTTTTAAAGCTGGTTTTTGGGCAGCGTTGTAGATTGAGAACAGAAAATCTTTCAGTTGAATTCCTTGCTCTGTTACTGACAAGTCTTGGAAGACCTTAAGATCACATAGTGTAATTTTTTTCCCCTCCTGTCATGTAGAACAATCACCACGAGGAGAACATTACTGCGAAAATGAAGGGCCTCAGAGGCAAGGTGTCGGATCTGGAGAAGGCAGCAGCTCAGAGGAAGGCCAAGTTGGATGAGAACTCTGCCTTCCTCCAGTTCAACTGGAAAGCAGATGTAGTAGAGTCATGGATAGGTATGTCCTATATTGAGGCACAGTGCCTTGACACAAAGGAAATGAAATGCCCCTTCGTTCCAAAAGATCTCAGATAGCTTTTCTCTTGCTGTTGTAATGAGGAGACACAAACCCAAAGTACTCAGCAGTGCTGTACGTGATACTTTGCTTTATGTTGTTGGGGGTAATTATTTCATTAGACCGTGAGGCTTTCCCCCAATTAGGAATAGAGGGAACATTTGGTAAGAAGAGATGTTGATGTTTTTATTTAATTTGTTTCATTTCCCAGGTGAGAAGGAGAACAGTCTGAAGACAGATGATTATGGACGTGACCTCTCCTCTGTACAGACACTACTCACCAAACAGGTTAGTGCTAATGCTGCTTCCAGCCTTGTAGGCGATGGAAGGAACATGCAAATGCTTCTGGAATATTCAAGAATTTGGCATTTATGTTTGTGTTTTTGTTTAACCATTCCTATATCTTGCATATATTTCAATCTAAAATAGTTTGTTATTTTTTAATGTTACAGGAAACTTTTGATGCTGGTCTTCAGGCTTTCCAGCAGGAGGGAATTGCAAACATCACTGCACTGAAAGACCAATTACTAGCTGCCAAACATATCCAGTCAAAGGCCATTGAGGCTCGGCATGCTTCTTTGATGAAACGCTGGAATCAGCTGCTTGCTAATTCTGCTGCCAGGAAAAAGAAACTCTTGGAGGCTCAGGAGCATTTCAGAAAGGTAAGTGCCCCAACCTCGTGGCTACAGAAATCTAATTGTCATCTTTGGAAAAAAAAACTTAAAACATTGTCAACTTATACAGCTTTTTCATTTACAGCTAGTGATTGTGGAGACAAGGTTTATTCATAAGTTTCAAGATGCTCACAAGAAATGAGTAATAAAGGCAAATGATCATTTATGCTTGTTAACTGCAGATCATCTCATATAGTGCATTACTGCACAACTGAACAACTGGATTGTTTTCGCTTTTCAAGGTTGAGGATCTGTTCCTGACTTTTGCAAAGAAGGCATCTGCCTTCAACAGCTGGTTTGAGAATGCTGAAGAGGACCTGACAGATCCTGTGCGCTGTAACTCTCTAGAAGAAATCAAAGCGTTGCGAGAAGCTCATGATGCTTTCCGTTCTTCGCTCAGTTCTGCCCAAGCTGACTTCAACCAGCTGGCTGAGCTTGATCGCCAGATCAAGAGCTTCCGTGTAGCTTCCAACCCATATACTTGGTTTACTATGGAGGCTCTTGAAGAAACTTGGAGGAATCTGCAGAAAATCATCAAGGCAAGTCAAAGGGAATTTTCATAGCTTATGACCTTTCGAGTCTTCCCTGGAAGTTGTCCCTCCAAGATGATCAGTAGAAGAGCTCAGCACTTAGAGGAGAGAAAACAAACAAACAAAAAAAACCCCCAAACCCAGAAATTGAAATATCTCCAAACTTGGGAGCAAAGAAGAATTTCCATTACCTGTATACTTGGGCTGCTGTTCCGTTGTTTTCAGTCCTCCATTTGTATCCTTTTAAAAGGAAACAAAACATGTCCCTCGTTTCCTTGTCATATCATTGTAAGATATGTCTGACATCCTTACTATACAGTAATGTAACTGCTACGTGAGTCTCAAGACTTCAGTAGGAATGTTCTGTATTGTAGTTTTAGATTATTTTGTCTAGCTATCCAAGACAGTCTTTGAGTCCTCAGCTTTGCTTTAAGCTTCAGAATTGCACTGGTATGCAGCCCTTAGTTTTGCTTTTTGTTACAGGATGAAGATAATTGCATTAATTCCCCGTTTGAAATTATTTTTGTTTGTTTCTCAGGAACGTGAATTGGAGCTGCAGAAGGAACAGCGAAGGCAGGAAGAAAATGACAAATTGCGCCAGGAGTTTGCTCAGCATGCTAATGCTTTCCATCAGTGGATTCAGGAGACGAGGTATAGCTTGTCTTGTGAGGAGCTGCCCTTAGAGAATTCCTCGGATAATACTTGTGTCCATCTTACATAACACTTCTCTAAGGTCAATCTAAGTTGTAGGTGTCTCCTGCTGAAAAACGGAGCTATTGAGCACTTGTTCATTTCCTGCAGCTAGGATTTGAGGGAGGAGCAATTAGAGGAAACCCCTGAAACACAAGACTATAAACATGTTTTTGTTTCTGAATTCACTTTCCTGCAGTGATTCCAGTTATCCAGGACTTGGCTCTTCTCCAGTTATTCTGAACTAGTCTGCAGTACAATCGGGGAAAAAACAAATAGCGAGAAGCAGACTGTGTAAAGCGCCAGTGGTACTTCTGTTAACATTCCTCCTGTATTGATTATTACACTAGAAATCTCACTAGAGCTTCAGTAGAGAGAGACTGCGAAAAAAGCTTAAGACTACACTATAAATGCTTATCCAGGGTACTGTCTAATAATATACATGCCTGGGGAGAGGCGGTAAAGATTTAACAACTGCTTTGGAAGTAAAATATCTCAAGACTAAGAACTGCAGTGAACTGAAGAGCATGTTTCTAGAAAACAGAGGTAGCCATGCTCACACACTACTGTTAGGCAATTCTGACACGCATTTGTTGTGATTATGAGGAGGTGAGTTCAGTTTTCATGTAATCCTGTGATTCTCTGTCTCTGTGTTTACAAATAGTTCTGTATGTGGCTTCATGAAATGCTGAAGTACAAATATGATTTTTAACTTTTGATGTTTGCTTCCCACCCAAATCTGTCCTTCTCTCACTGTCTTGTCTCTGTCCTGCTGCCTGATGTTTGGATCTTCACATTCTACAGGACTTACCTGCTAGATGGGTTAGTATTGAATTTTATATCTTTAAAAATTTGGTGATGTGTTCTGCTCTGTCTGTTTTCTTCTGTCATTGCATTGCTTGTGAAAGCTGCACTGAACCCCCTTTTATTTAAAAGAGCAATCCATAGCTGAGGTGCATAGACATATGAAACAAGATTTTGGAGTAGATTAAATAAATATAAACCTACAGGAACGTTATTATTTCCCAGTCAGAAGTAGAAAAAAAGTATTAATGGATTCCCACTGGCACACTCATGGAAGTTCTTCCTTTTGTTCTTCCTTTCCCTGGGGGCTTGCACAAGAAAATGCTCTTAATCTGATGAGATACGGAAGAACGTAATATAATTTGCACTCAGTTGTCTTTGGGAAACAGCTGACGCTACTAATTTTCCAGCATTTGTAGATTTACTTAGTGAAACAAACCTATCCATTTTAACTGTTCTCAGAACACGTAAAGCTCCGAAGTTATTGACTGGCTTTTGCGAGGGGGGGAGAAGAATCCTATGAAGAATTTTACTGAAATTACATATCTTAAAACTTGGTAGAATACAAATACTAACTGTCCCTTTTTAACTTGCTGCATAACTGTGCTCCAGAATAGGTGTTCACTTCACAGACAGAAATTAGACCTTGACAGCAGCAGACAAAACCTTTCAACGTGGACCCACAAACTTGCCTGGGTTTGCAGGCACTCTGATGCATGCACTTCTAAGAAAAGCAAAATGCCCTGTTTGCATCCACAGGAATAGTTCCTGATGAGGATGCAAGGTGGTTATTTGTGAAAAAGTGGAAAGAATAAAATCTGAAATGTCTTCTGACTGCCAAACCCTCTGAGAAGGGTCTCTCTCCAGTTAAATTTGCTCAATACTAAAAAATCAGCCACACAATGTAAGCTTTGTAACAAGCTATAATGTAAAACGTTAACAAATACTATATGAGCCTGGTGCCGAGGCTCATGTGTTGGCCCTGTGTATAGTGCTGGAGAGGAAGCGGGGGCCTTTCGCATGACGAGAGGCAGGCTTTTCGTAATAAAAGGGTGGAATTCTTTGCAGATAACTGCTTCTTATGTGCTCTGTAATAATCACAATGTCTTGTGTCCTCCTGTTTCTGCCAGATAAAAATAATTTGCCCTATTTTTGTTGTGCGGTTTAATGGAACCAAGCAGATTTTCCTGGAACGGGTGCTGAATTCTCTGCTCTTTAGTAGAGTAATGTTGTAGATTAGTTCTGGTATCCAAGAATGAGCTAATAGAAAGGAGCCATTTACTAAAAGATGTGGGGTCAGAGTTCAAGATCAGCATGCCAAGCTCTTTTGTCGAACAAATTACCAGAAGGCTACTGATAGGCAAGGCAGAGTTTGTCCTTAATTCTGCGTGAATAGATTAAAATGCAGACTTAGTACTAAGAGGCATTGGCTGTGCTTAGCCTTCTTCGGCTAGAGGGAAGGCAGCGCTTCAGAGAAGCTTCGAGATTAGCAGAGTTGTCCTACATACACCTCGCTTCTCGGCATGCCGCAGCTATTTGTGTGCCGCCTGGCGTTGCTTATGGGAAGTTTTCTTGGGGGAGGGGAGAGTTGCCTTTAACAAATCGGTAAATGAGTTAACTGTAAGACTTTGATTCTTTTCTAAGCAACTCTCCCTTTTTCATGACTTACATGAAAATAGTTACTTGTGTGCGTGCAACCAGCATTTGCGCATTTTTCCTTCATTAAGTAATTGCTTGTTTGCTACAAGGTGGTGCTAGCTTGGAGTGTGGCTCCATTGCAGTGGCCATGTTTGGGCATGTTCTTTCCTCTGTTCTTTCTTCTTCCTTTTTGGAATTTACCTGGTTTCTTTTCTTTGACTAGCATAGCGTATCGTCGTGTCATTCGTGTCTATCAGTATGAAGTTGGGGATGATCTATCTGGAAGGTTTTTTCCTTGTATTTTCTTACCTCACTTTGGTTTTCAAATGCACTCTTAATTCCAAGGCTCGCTTCCCTTCTGACTAACTCTCACTGCTTAGAGATGCTTGCAGGTTTGTTTCCCTGTTGATGTTGCCCTTTCCACGGTTGGTTCCCGGCCTCCTGCTCAGGGTTGTGGGTGTGCGCTTCACCTCTTTAAACGTGCATTCTGAGCCTTAACCCCGTGGTGAGAAACACCCAGATGTTTGGTGCATTTTCATTGCTACAGGGTGATTCAGCACTTGAAACCCTCCTCTCAAGCAGCTCAGGAGCATTTAGGAGGATGATAGGTTTTGGCGGGGATGAGAACCTGGTTTTAGCAACAGGAGCTTAAATTCCCCAGGGCCGCAAAGACAGCACGGCCCATCTCCGCAGCACCCACCCTTGCTGTCTGTACACAGGTCATTTGGTATGAACTCTCACCATAAATGTTAGAAGGACAGAGGTTCTTAGATCCTAAGCAACGTTCAGCAGCAGTTTGTAAGGGAAAACAGCAACATCCAGAGGCTTTTTCTGTAGCTAGTTCATGTGAAGTGGATCTTGGAGACCATGACCACAGTGGTGGTCTTGACTTGCTCATGTGGGGGGGCCACTGTGTGCCAGGCAGCTCAGCGTGGAGCTCGGACAGGGATAAGCTTCTCTGGGTGCAGGATGGGAGAGGCGGGGAGGGAAAAGCAACGTTCCACCCAGCACTGCGGTGTAGTGGAGGTCTTCAGTTTTCTGCAGTGGTTACGCCATATTAAGATCACATTTAAACCAAACCAGTAGTTTTTAAGAGGCCTTTTTCCATATTACCCCTCCTTTCTAGAGCTCCTGTATCTTACCAGCAAATACAGCTCCAGTGAATCACCTGTAGTTCGTGCGTGTGTGCGTGTGTTGAGCACAGTGGAGTGGGGCAGGACTGCACCGAGTTTCTAATTTCATTAGATCTGATACGGTGGGTGCTTTGGATTTGGCATGAAGTGTGGCTACTGATCATGTTGCCTTTCAAATGGGGCTGGAAATTAACTATATAAAGAAATGAGATCTAAACAAGATGTACATGCGTCTGCCTTCTGTAGGATGAGTCAGAATCAAACAAAACAAAACCAGCGTTAAAATATCTACAGGAGAATTTTACTGCTGTAAGAAGGACTGTTAATTTCGAGCCCCACCTGCCATTTTGGACAGGATAAGTGCTCTCTCTCACTGTGACTCTGTGTTTAGGTCTTGTATGGTGGAGGAGTCAGGAACGCTGGAATCACAGTTGGAAGCTACTAAGGTAAGCAGTGCTCACCTATTGTTAAACACTTTTCCCAAGAGATACTTGGGACCACAGGGCGGGAGTGGAAATGCATGTAATTATATGGTAAAATCTTAAATGATTTTACACGTTTTTGAATACCAAAGAGATTATTGGGATTGTCTGTTTACATATCTGATGTCTACTTATATCACAAGCCATTAAATAGCACTCTAATGTAGTTTTTCTTTTTGTTCCTCTTTTCTAAATGAGTGGAGTAGGTCAGATAGGATACAGTATTTTCAGAACTTTTCCTAATAGAATTTATTTTTGCTCAGGAACTTGTTTGCAGACCGTGTTGGTTTCCAATAACAATATACATGAAGAAGATATTATTTTGAGTACTCTTTTACAGATTCCAGTATATATGCGTAAATATGTAATCCCAGCAGAAAAAAAAATAGTGTAAGAGCAGAACAGAACACACACGAGCCTGTGTTTTAGCGCACTTACTTTTTGCATTCCTTGTTAACCTCCTCTTTGCTCTCCTAACAGCGCAAGCACCAGGAGATTCGAGCTATGAGGAGCCAGCTGAAGAAGATCGAGGACCTCGGAGCAGCTATGGAAGAGGCACTGATCTTGGACAACAAATACACAGAGCACAGCACTGTGGGGCTGGCGCAGCAGTGGGACCAGCTTGACCAGCTGGGAATGAGAATGCAGCACAATCTGGAACAGCAGATACAAGCCCGGTACTACCTACCCCCTGTGCAGTATAAAGTGTGTCTAACTCAAGGGTGCGGGGTAAAAGATGACACGTCCATCTGTCTAAAAATAAACCTCTGCGTGGTCTGTGCTGATGCATCTCTCCTATGTTCTGACTAATCTGTACGGCAGTGTAGAGAGCCTGAGAATCCCCACCATCTCCTGGCCCCCTTCAGAGGGGTGCAGTTGGGAGTTTGGGAAATGGTTCCTGTCGGCAATTAGCAATGATGACGTCTCGGAGCATTGGTGACTCTGTTGAGCTGTGATTGATGTAATGCATTGTCTGATCATTTGTCCTCGTCTTCTAACGTAGGTGGCTGGCTTGGGGCAGACTAACTGCAGTGGAGTTCTGTGATTTAGGAACTGCTCACTAGCTTTGTTTCTCCCTTTTCAGAAACACAACTGGAGTCACTGAGGAGGCCCTGAAGGAGTTCAGCATGATGTTCAAGTGAGTTGCAGGGAAAGCATGCCAGAGGAATGCTTGCGAGATGCTTCTGGCACACGGATGGCCTCTATTCACAGTTAGGATTATCTAACTGATCTGTTTGCAGCTCCTTTACTGTCTGCTCAATTTTGTGCTGAGCTGCTCTGATCTCTGCCAGATGGCAAGAGCCTCCAGCTACGCTTGCTGCTGGCTGGGTACAGCCACACGAGAGTCTCTGCTGCGTGCGTTCGGTTGTGGGCACAGTGGTGAGGGAACCGCCAATGCCAAGGTATCCCAGCTGGGGGATACAGCTGGTTTTTTGCTGCTTTTTAAGCAATGTAAAGAACTTGTGCTCATGTTTTACATATGTTAGATATGAAAAGCTTATTGATTCAAACTCATCTGTTCAGAACAGTGGACTGGTTATAATCTGTTCCAGTTTTCAGCCCACTGTGTTGCTTTCAGTCAGATGCTACAAAGACTGACACTTAAAACACATGAGTTTTTGGTTTTGTGTTTTTAGGCACTTTGACAAGGACAAATCTGGACGTCTTAATCACCAAGAGTTTAAGTCTTGCTTGCGCTCTCTCGGATACGACCTTCCTATGGTTGAGGAAGGAGAGCCGGACCCAGAGTTTGAGTCTATTCTTGACACCGTAGATCCTAATAGGTATGTGGGTTGGGATGTTTTATTTTTCTGTTGCAAAATGTTGTATCAGTATCGTTTGTGTTTTTGCCTGGACAGTCTGTCACAGGCTGAGAGCTTTGGTTTCCTCTTGTTACGGAGAGGCTATAGTTGTTTTCGTACCAATTCATGTAAAAGGGTCTTCGTGAAGACCCAAGATTGACATTTGTGAAAGAGAAATTTAGTTTAGGAAATGGAGTTGATGTAGTCTCCTGTGTTAGACTTTTCACTGCTCCCAGAACAGCTAAATCTGCTCTCAAAAGGGTATGTCAGGAAGTGTTGTCTTCTGAGTATTACTGGATGGCAGCGTTCACATGCTCTTTGTTTCACCGGCAGGGATGGACATGTCTCGCTGCAGGAGTACATGGCGTTTATGATCAGCAGAGAAACAGAGAACGTGAAATCCAGCGAGGAGATCGAGAGTGCTTTCCGTGCCCTCAGTTCAGAGGGGAAGCCCTACGTGACCAAGGAGGAACTCTACCAAGTAAATATTGATTGTGGTCCAGGGGGGAGGAATGGATGGATGCGTTCTGTTCACAAGTTCTGTTCACAAAGACCAGCACTCGCTCGTTGCTCAGAGGTTCATGTCGCTGTAGTCGAGTCAGCTCTGAATCTGCAGAGGTGTCCTCTGCAGCAAACGGAGGAGTGATAGTAGTGATCCTACCCAGCTGCCTTCTTGGTTATATAGGAAGAGGAAAAGCTTTAACTGCCAAGTAACTGCTTGGGTTAAGTTTAAAAAATATATATATATATGGGCGGGGGGGCCTCCTCAAAGGCCTGGGAAGGGAGTGTATTCACAGTGCCTGTCCTCGGAAACTTACTTTCTTTTAATCGTTTGGGAGACTAGAGGGAGACGTTTCTCCAGACAGTGATTCAAAGGAGGAACTCAAGCAACTAAGCTTAGACAGTGTGAACATCTCCTCCCTCTCATTTCCCTCCCACGGCAGCAAGTTTTTCCTGTCTGAATCCCACCAGCTGGCAGAGAAATAAAGAGGTTGCTCTCCTTCCTCCTATCGGTTACCTGTTCTGTCTTCTCTTTGGTGAGAAAACTCACGTTAAACCTTCCAGCCTTTAACAGAACAGAAACAGCCAGAATATTTCCGTGTCAGTCAGAGCTCTGGTGCTGTGGCTTCTGCTCCAAGCTGTGTGCCTTTAGGAAGGGGAGGGCTGCCTGTAATGCTCCGCAAAGTACCTGTCTCCACCTCAGCGCTGTCTTTGTCTTTCAGAACCTGACCAGGGAGCAAGCTGATTACTGCATTTCTCACATGAAGCCCTACATGGATGGCAAGGGCAGAGAACTTCCTTCTGCGTATGACTACATAGAATTTACACGTTCACTTTTTGTGAATTGATACAAAACACTAGTACCAAAAGATGCAAAGAACATGCTCACGTTTGCTGACTATAGCTCTGCATGCGTCTCTCTCTTTGTGCTCTACAATAATCAATGTTACTTTATGATGTAACCTTAAACTGCTTAGCTTAAAACTCTCTTAGGGAAAACAAACATATTGCAGTGTGCTTCAATAAAAGTTATTGGTCCAAATATATCATCTTGTGTTTAATGGTTAAATACAAATTCAACTGTTGTTTGAATGAAACTCTAGCTGTCATAATTAGGTGTGTTTTACAGGCCAACTCTATGGATGAGGTAAATGGGCAACTTTTCCTGGAGTCAGAGTTGTAACAGGCTTCAAACAGCTGGTTATGTTGCTCTCTCAGTCTGTGACCTCGCTTGCCAGCTGCTCCAGGTGATTCATTTCCCTGGGTCCCTGTTCAGTAAAGTCAGAACTGAGCTGCCAGACTTTGACTGTACCGGTGGCATCTCCTGCTGCCAAGAGCTGAGTTTGCTTGACGTTGAATTCTAAACAGTACACGGGGCTCTCAGCCGTGGTCTGCTTTATGGAAACGGCAGGCTTCTGGGAGCTCTTCTCAAAGTCAAACAGCTGCACATCTCCTTTAAAACACAGATACTTATCATTACATCTGTATGGTGTAACAGCCTTTGTATTTAAGAACAGTAGATTAGTAATTCCTTCGTGTGGCACTTGTAGTGGTGTGGTTTGTTTTGTTTTGACCTGTTCTCTCCCTTCCCTCTGACGGTGTCTAGACTGTGACTGACACCTGCCATCACTGCAAGACAGTGCAGACTTCTCATTCCACTGGCAGAGAGCGCTGAAACTAGCTTGCCGTTTCTGTGAAATGTCCATTCCTTAACTCAAATATATCTGGGCCAATTTTCTAAGAAATGTCTTGGGTATTTTTTCTAAGAAATGTCTTGGGTTTTTTTCCAATTTTCTAAGTATGTGTTGTTTTAAACTATTAGTAGTAGAAGTAAATGCCAAAAACAAGAAAGCTGGAAATAAGTTTTAGCTACAGTAATCTTGCCATGCTACATCCATACACCTACAAGTGAGCAGCTGTTGCAATAGCAATAAAGGTATGATCAAAACTGAAAAATAACTGCTACTGAAGTCTTGTGGAGTTAGAAATGACTCCATTATACTAATGGCATGGTACAAACAATGGTGATTACTCTCAGTGGGAAATGCTAATTGGTGTAATTGACTTATATTAATTAAGAAATATCCAGCACAAAAGCTTAATTTTCTGTCTAAGAATAGGCACCTACAGATACTTGCCTTCCCCAGAAGCAGCTGCAAAGACCAGTGGTCGTACTGGAGACCACCGTACACAGAAGAGGTATTTTTTTGACAGTTGAAGAGAAATGAGGGGTTGTGCCTGCAACATGGAGTGTAAGTGAACATGTCCATCAGTCCCACAGCTCAGAAAGAGATTCCTGGAAAAAGGGAGAAACACGTTATAGGCTGCAGTATAAGGTTATAGAGTAAAACTCACTCAAGAAGGATGATCTGGGCCCGTGTTACTGTTTTTTAAAGGTCTGAATGTGTTTCTCAAAGCAGCAATTCCCAAGCTGTACTCTGGGACAGGGCCTACAGCTGGTCTGCAGAAGCATAGCTTTGTTAGTGCTTTCAATTAAGCTTAATGAGGGCTCATGTTGTCCACTGAGTATTGATGGTGGTTTGTGGGCCAGAGATGCCTGGGAACTGCTGATCTAGAGAGAGCCATTGTTAGTCATGTTTGTCTAATGCAAATTAAATGCAAACCTGGGCTGGCAGCATGGCTTGTGGCCTCTTAAAAGGATGATGGGTAAACTGCAGGCAGAGATGTGAACTTCTAATTTAAACTCAGGCAGCTACTAGTGAGATTTGTGAAGGGCACATCACTTAAGTGCTGATGAAGTAAGTTACTGTTCTTCAGCACCTTCCCTTGACTTCAGATTGCTCTTTAGTATTAACACAACTTGAAGGATCCTAAAGGAAAGTGTTACACTGGCCTGAGTGGAAACATTATTTGGTGTTACTCAGGTTCTGCCCCCATGGAGCACACTCAAGTGGGCAGCTTTACCAGCACTAATAACTGTTTCTGCTGCCATGCGAAGTTACTTTGTCAAATTCAAGATGCCAGGTGACCCTTTTTTTGGATCTTGTACCCCCAGGTCACTTGAAAAAGGCATATTTAGAGCCAGCCAGTAATTTGTAATCCAGCATGCAATACCAGTGTGCTTTTATAGCACTTGCCTGTGGAAGGGTGAGCAGCTCACGGAGTACACCGGTCCGCCGTGCGGGGTGAAGGCAAGCTCGGCCGGGGCCCTGAGGGGAACAGAAGTGCCTGTCCGGTGGAGAGCCTCTGTCTGTGCTGCTGTGGAGCACTTCAGGGAATAGCCGCCTTCCACACCCACAACGAACACCCGGGGATCAAAGTGTGAAAAAGAAAGTGAGGTCACGCCCACGGCAGCCTCTCCCCATGCGAGCTAAAAGAAAAAGAGACAAACCTATGGTCTCCAGTGTAGCGCAGGCGCAGTCACAGGGGTATGAATCAGTCTGTTAAGGACCCAGTGAGTTGTTTGCTGCATAACTTGCACCAGCTCTGATAGTTGTAGCGCTGTTCAGCCTTCAACCCCTACAGCATCCTCCGAGGGGATTTGTGTGAATTAATATTACAAGCAAGTTTTGTTTTCCATCCTAGCAGCTTTGCTTTAGAATTGGTTGTCGTCAGTCTTTCAAGGAGTAGTTTTGGTATGAGAAGGGAGGCTGGGATCAAGGGTTAGCATGGCTGTTCAGAAAGGTCTTCACCTTGCCCTTCTCATGTGAAAGGCATGCTCTGCCACTGGGCTCCAGAGTTACTGAGTGGGTTTTTTTTTTGTCAAATCAGCCCTCGTTGAACTGCCAAACTCACCTTCTTCAGCTGAATGCTGCGAGGGATCTGCTGAGCCACCAAGGCAAATCCTTCGGCCAAGGCCAGCCGGCCGTCTCGCTCCTCTCGCCACACCAGGATCTTCCCGTCTGTGGATGCGCTCAACAGCTGAAAGTGATTTCCATGCTTTGCATCCGGTAACCAGTTAACCTGCTCCAAACACAACACGTTCAGGAGGAGGGGGGCTGTCAGAACTGCCAGGCGCACACTCGGCAACCTGCCATCCACGGTCCCAGCAAGACGACACAGGAACAGCACCAGGTGATGTTCAGTAACCTTGGCATCAAACCAGCTTCTACTAGGCGCTTACACACAGACAGGTGCTAGGAGAGCAATGCATTCAAGTGTTGAGGGTTGAATTTTGTATTTTGATTTCTGCATTTCACCTGCCATCATTTTCTAACGTGACATTTATAGCATTTTCGCCCAGCTATAAACTACATTTTTCCCAGCTTTCAGATGAGGAAATACAGAGACTGCCTAAAGAGACAGCTCCAAAGTCACAGTACCCCAAAGAGAGGCAAAAAGCACTACTTTTTTTTTTTTAATGAACCCCTTAGTTCATACTAATCCTTAGCAAGTTTTGTCCTTCAAGTTCTAAGCAAACTGCCTCAACACTAAGAGACTTGGGCAGTTAGAACAACAGCCACCAGTTTGCAGGAGGAGAGCAAACCTAGAAGATTAAGTGCTCCTGAAAAACAAGATAATTTTAGCTAGCAGGGAAGAATCAGCAACTTGCACTCAGGTATAAGTCGGGGAGGTCTGAAAGTTCAATCAAACTACCAGTGAAGTCGGACTGCAAAAACAAGCAGTGACCCTTTGTGTAGCTTTAAGCTCCCAACTAAGGATCAGTGCTAATTTGCTACTTGTACCTTTAAAAGACTGCAAATACGTTGGCTTCATCTGTGCCACTAAACAGTTACAACACAGGAATGGGCCCACTCCTCGTTTATCCTGAACAGTGAGAAGTTATTTTTACAGGTAAAGTGTCCAATTCAGCAAATACTGGTTCAGTGCCATAGCTGTGTCTTTACATCTGGGGGAAAAAATAACCAACTGCGCCAATCAAAAGAGACCACAAGTGCTGAAACATAGCAGCCTGCCTGAGAGCTTCGGGTGAGGCATCAGTGAGTTGTGTAAGAACTGAAGGAATGAAACAGCAGTGGCAGCTCTCTCCTTCCCCAACATCTGCGGTGGATATTCTCTGTTACCTGATAGACTGGATCAGTGTGCGTGTCATCCGTCATCCCCGTCCTCAAGATCAAGGGGTCTTCTATTCTGCTGGTATCCCACACCACCACTTCTCCACTGAAAAGGCCACCTAAAAAGGACAAAGATACCAATAAAATGTAAGTAAGGTCTAGCAGTGCATAACGTGAATGATGCAATGGGCAGTTTGTGCTGTTAGCAGAACAGAACTGTGGATAATGTTTCTTGTTGCTTAGGCTCGCTAGTGAGCACGACGCGAGCTCTGGGAAGAGCAGGCCTGAACAGAAAGGCACAGGAACATAAATGAATGTGGAAACAGGCAGGGGACTGGCAGCCATATAGAGGGCACAGCCAGCTCTGGTGCAAGAGAATACATCGCTACTGAAATAAGTATCTTCTTCCTACTTACAACCAGAGCTGAACTGGCCTTTACGATTTCTCTCTGAGGAGATGATACAAAGCCAGACATCACTGAAAAAGAGTTAAGTCCCAGGGTCCAGAAGCAACAAGCAGCAATGTATTTAGGCTCATCAGTGAGCATTAGTTCCATCGGTTAAGGAGCTACACTAGCACTACTTTCGCAAGAAATCTTAGGTTGAGCTGAAAGAAAAAGATCCAAACTACAGGAAATATGGGAACATTTCAAATAAGATCTAAGGCAAGAGCAACCCACCAACAATCAGTGAAGGCTGGGAGGGATGGAAAGCCAGGCACATGACAGAACTGGGAACATCCACCACTAGGTCAGGGCGTTGTGGATTCAACCCTCTTCTGTCCAGATTCCAGGTACAAACATAGGATTTTTCTGTGCCCCAGTCCCCATCGTCCAACCTGAAGAAGAGAAGGCCACATCTCATCTTGTGTGTTACACCCAAACTCCCAGTCCAGAGGAGCACTGGTACATTCCATTCATCATTTAAGCATGTGCTATTTTGTAGATAAAAGGAAAACTGAGGTCAAGAAATCATGAGGTAATGAAACGTCTTTGCAGGCTAGTATATTTACAGTACATGTCAGTGCACCTACAGGGCAAAGTGCTTGCAAGTAAATCTCAGGTATGATTCACTATTCCAAGATCATTAACTGTTCAAATAATGGGACCAATCTAAGGGGCACATTACAGAAAGTTGCTATGAATATTTGAGAATCAAAATCCAAAGAGACCAAAGATCTCTCAGACCAGGATCTGAGAAGACACAGAGAGGAAACGTGTTGCCTGGAGGACTGATAAGGGCTGAAAAGACTTACTGAGTCTTTCCTGGCCTGAGATAAGCAGCATGATTTGAAGTCTGGATGCCTGCACAGGAACATAGAACTTTCTTCACAACCACCAAATGATGCTGGTTATCGCACACAAATCATGCTCTGCACTCCAGCTCTACAAATTTCAATAATACTTGTTTGTCACAAATAAGTGGCTCTCATGAATCTTTTCATTTGGGGATTCTAAAAGACATCTGCCACTCTACTTTCTTTGTTATTCATAACTGTTTCATTCATTGCGTACTTATCAAAATGTAACCCTCTTTTGACAAGGGACAGAACAAATCCAAAATAACAACTACTACAAGCCATCTGCCCAGAGCAGAAATAACAAGACACCTGCACACTTGCCACTCCAGATCCCAGTGAATGCCTGTGGTGGGACCCATTTTCTGAAGCTAAAGGTTTCCCAAACGAAGGTACTTTGAGCTAGCGTATCTAAAAAGTTGTTCAGACAAGTCAGGGTAATGCTAAGCAGTTGGTTCAGTGGGGGGGCTGGCAGAGGGCCTACTTGCCGTAGCTCCATGTTCTCTGTCATTAGCACCACACTGACGTGATGTCTCGTCTTGCTGCAAGGAAATGACATAAAGGACAGAGACCCACAGAACAGCGAGTGGCCAGGCCAGGCCAGGCCAGGCAGCAGTTGCGTTGAGCCTGACCTCCACTGCCTTTATTTGATGCTCCTAATTCTTGTACTGAGGGAGTGTTTGAGATAGCAAATAAAAAGAGCAATTCCTCATGCAAGGAGTAGCTGATTTGTGAAACTCCTTATTAAAGGATGTTGCAGATTCTAAAAGCTTACACAGATTCAGAGAGAGACTGCACCTCTCTGCTCATGGGAGGGAAGTCTACCGAGAGTAACCGTGCACACAGAAACCACACTCTCATTTGAAAATAGCTGTAGGCTGGGAGAGTAGAAGGGGTACGTGTTTGTCCTGTTTTGGTCTTCCCTATGCATTCACTCATGGATACTCTTTTTGTGGGGCTTTTAGTCTAAAAAAATAGTAGTGAAGGAAAAAAGAACAAGGGCAGCAGTAAGGCACAGAAAAGAGACACTGCTAAAGATACCTTTTGGATTGGATGAATGTTTTGTCCAACCCTCATTTCAGAGAGGGCCTACATGTTCTTAAATGATTGTTAGCACATGTCCATGGCATTAGGTGCATGTGTGAAAAGATGCCAGGTGCATCTAATGTGCTAAGAGACCACATTAAAACAACAAGATCTTCAGTGAAGATAAGCACGTACTTCCAAACCTCACCCACATATATTTGCAAGTGCATCTGCTCTTTACATTTTCTTTCCAAACAGAATCTATCTAGAAACAAATCAGTAAGAATGTATGTATCCATTTTCTAAATAATAATTAAAATTTAAGACTGCCCTGAGACTTGGGTTTTTTGAATATGGATTAAGTTTTTCAGTGTGAAGAAGGTGTATCTATGTCTGGTTTATTATTGTAGACAAAGTGAATGTATCTAAAACTCAGGTCAGCCTGAAATGTCACATCAAGCTCAGTCACTCTCAATCCATTCAGATACTCACCGGCCATACGAACACGCAACAACAGATCCTGTTGCATTCCACGAGACGCTGGTGACCTGTAGGTTTTGATCCTGAGCATCCGGGTATGACAATGTATGCAAACATGACACCTAGGAGAGATCAAATCCCAGCACTGACTCTCTCCGAACACACAGAGGAGATCTCTCTTTTGCTTCTGCATATGATAATATGGTCAAAACCCTATGTAGTATATAGATATATAAGTGAAAAAGAAGTTTAATTCCTACTGTGAGAAATAAACTCCACGTGACCCTACCAGAACAACGGTCTTTTCATAATTACCACTCGTAGATTGCACACTTCGGGGACTGCAAGGCAAGTGTGGAAGGCCAGGCTGTAAGGAGTTACGGCAGCCGGTTTCACTCGCTGAGCTTAACAAGCAATGGTTTGAAAATGACTGTACCAACGTGTACAGACAGATACAAATTGCCTCCACTCTTGAACACTGTACACTAAACAAATACAATCCAAATATGAAGAGCTGCCAAATCACTGATTTCAACTGTTCCTACACAACTACCAGTCTGGCATGCTCTGAAGGGGCTACTGGAAATGGAAGGTAAGCCTATACCAGCTGAGGGCTTCCCTCTCACAAAGCTGCTGCAACACAGTCACTAACAGCAAGAACGGTTTTACCAAGCAAGGTCATGCTGCAAGCAAAGGAAAAGCTGGAGAAAAAGACTAGAAATTTCTAATTATTAAAATCTGGCAAGAACAATCCTATAGTAAGAAACAGAACTAACACATTAGAGCCACTGCAACCAGCCCTGCTTGGGTAATGACAAGGATCTGACTTCTGTCCACTTACTGTTTCATTCTGATCTGTCCAGTTCACTTCAAAGCCATCAAAGGCATGACTTTTCCAGTTTTTATTTAGCTCTTTGATAACAACATCCTCCACTCTCTGAAGGAATGATAACAGGCGAGTGTAATCTACTTGGACTTCTTGCTGGAAGTCCCGGGCAGCATCTTTACTTTGATCAGTCTGCACACCAGCGTCTTGGCTCGTATGAGACTGTACCGCAACTTCTGCTGTTGAAATTTTCCCAGTCTGGCAGCTTTTCTAGTAAAAGAAGACAGGCACTCTATAATCCAAGCAGGAAGAAAGTGGCGCACAAGGCACTATTTGTCACTTTGTAGAGACATTCAACCATATCTGCACATCTCTGGTTCACGGTTAAAGCAGGGCGTAACTGGATGCTGGTTATGTACTTGTGTCCTCCCATCACCTGGCAGGAGACGGGGCTGCCTCAGTGCTGGTTAAACACGGGCAGCGCTCTGCAGCGCGGGACGGGGAGCACGAGCAAAGAGAAAGCGACACGCAGCGACTCCAGAAGCGACAGCCGAACGCGACGACAGCGGTTGTACTTTGGGGTCGCAACGGGTTCGGCAGCAGCCGCGCGGCTATTTGTCACCGCTGCAAGAAGGGGCTAAACGAGGGGAACCCGCAGAGCGGCAGAAGGCGGCGGCACCGCGGGCCCACCCGCCGCCGGCTCTGCCCCGGGACCGGGCACCGGCGGGGGCGCCCGGGGGGAGGTCTCGGTGCCGGGCCGCGGGGGCGCAGCGCGGCCTTTCACCCGCCGGGCCCGGCCGGGGCCCGCCGACCCCTCAGCGGAGGGGGGAAGGAGCGGCCCCGCGGTATAAGAGCGGCGGAGCGAGCCCGGCGCCGCCCCAGGGGTCTCTCACCGCCTCGCAGCGCGCGCTCCGGGCGCGTCTCCACAGCGACCCCACGTCGACGCTCCCCGCCGTCCCGTCCGCGAACATGGCGGCGGCGAGCGGGGGTCGCGCGGCCCCCAACGAGCTCCCGCAGCCGCCAGCCCTGCCGGTTCCCATGGAAACGGGGAAGGCGCCGTGGGATGACGTCACCCCGAGCGACAAGGCCGCTGGCCTTCCTGGCGGTAACTGACCTGGGCGGGTGCCATGTTGGTGAAGGGCGCGGGGGCTCCGCGCCGGGCGGGCGGCAGCTTCGCCTCGGGAAGGGGCACGGCCAGGCCGCGGGCGCCGGGCCGCCACCGCAGCCGCCATCTTTGCCGAGGCGGCGGCATGCTCTAGCGTCTGCGGCGGGGGTTTCTCCGTGCCCCGCGGTCGTTAGCCAGCACCGCGCCCGCTCGGGGCCCGCAGCCGTGCCCGACGCGCCGCCGGGGGGGGAGCAAGGAGAGACGGGCAGGAGGGAGCCGCGCGTGCCAGCACTCAAGATGGCGGGGGAGGGGGGCAGCAGGGCCGAGCGCGGGTGGCTGCGGCGCCGGGGCCGCGGCGGCGTGCGGGGGGGCGTGGGGCGAGGGGAGCGGTGTGGGAGGAGGTAGCTGACATTCAGCGACCGGAGGCCCGAAAGCCCCTCAGCTTTTAGCGGTGCAAGCCGCCTCCCCCGCGGGCAGCTCCCTCGGCGCGGTTTGGAAGGGCGCCTGGCTCCAGCCGGGAGCCCTCCGCTCCCTGCAGGATGAATTATTCATATTTGCTCGAAGCGTTTTTAATTACCCGGCTCTGACTAGTGCATACGGTGCCTGCTTACCAATGAAATGGGTAGGGGAATCGACTCAGAGTGTGTTTGTGGAGACATGCATGTGTTTTGACTTCCTTTCTTGTTATGTGCTTTGTTTTTGGCGAGGGAGTTATGGTCACTTGTACAGTGCGTGAATTGCCGTTTAAATTCTCCTCCTAGCTGGCTGAAAACCAGCTCAGGTGTCAGAGTTGGGCACGTCTCCTCCGGGGAGACGAGAACATGGGAAGTTGTATCTTCTAGGGAGCCCGGGGTAGTTAACCGGACACGGCGTCTCCTCGCGGACGCGGTTACAGATGGATAAAGGTCGTGCCTCTTGTGTGCAGAAACATACATTGTTATAACAGCCTCTGTAAGTCGTTATTGCTTAGCATGTATAACTGTGTGTAGACGCTTTATGCTGATTGTAACTCTACTGGAGCCACTTAATGATGAACACACTGGCTAAATTTAGCCCTGACATAAACAGGCACAGATGCACTAACTTTGGTGGAGTTATTCCTGCCATTGCTGGGAAGGAGTTTGGCCTGCAAGTCAAAATCGGGATAACAGGATCCAGAATGGGCGCTCTTGAAAATGGCCATGGTCCCACTTCAGCAAATGTGAATTCACGTATGCCAGAGCTCTGTACAACAGGACATCTGAGGAGTTTAAAGCACTTGATGAATAAACTCATATGATGAAGAAATATTACAGCCATTTTCTGGATAGTGAAACTGAAGCAGAAAGAAGTTGTTAAGTGGCTCCTCCTTCAGAAAGGAGGAAAAAAACAAAAAAGCAGATTCCAGATTTCAGTCCTGTGCTGTGTATCTCCTGTGCTTCTTCCCCTAGTTCATGAAGGCCTTCATAATATTTTGTAGTGCAGTTAAGAACATAAAAAATGCATTCCTGGGCTGGCCCAATGGTCCTTTTTAGCCCTGTTTGTCCCTGATTAGCACAGGGTTTAACCTTATAATTGTCAGGGTCTCAGCTCTGGGTTCCAGTTCAGCCTATCCTGTGCTGGGATGTAGCTGATGCAAGTGAAAGCCCTGTTAGTGGCAACAGGAGGCTGCTATTTAGCAACAGGATGTGAGCCTGACTGCTTTCTGCGGTCCTTTCCCCTTGCAGGCCCCTGGCATCTCTCTTTCTCTCTCTCTCTCTTTTTTTTTTAATGATTCTCATACAGAATAATGGGATAGATGGACTTGTGGTCTGACCCAGAAGGGCATTTCTGATGTCCTTGTTTTCCAGTATGGCTTATGATTTATCAGTTCAAAGGTCGGTGCATGAGTTAGAATGCTGAGTGACAAAGTTCCCTTTGCTCTCCTTGTCTATCAGTTTTAACACAAGTGAAACATATCAAAAGCTACAGCTGAATTAACTCTCCTTTAGATTTTCAACCAGGTTTCTGTAGCAGTGGGTTTAACACTACTTTACCATCTTCATTCCTCTTCCTGCTCTCTTTTTCCTCCTTTTGTAAAACATCAATTTACAAAGCAACTTTAAAAAGATACAAGAGGAGCATTGGAAACAATGTACTGCTTTTGTTGCAACAGGATTACTGTCCCTTGTCTGGAGAAAATACTTGAGGTTCCACCTCATAGTGTATTCATTCACGAACGAGACTGATGCATCATAAAACAGTGCTCTGTTCCTGTTACTGCTGAAATCCTAGTACAGCACTTTGAGATGTACCTATTGTCCTGCTTGAAGATGCAAAACAGTGACAAGATGATTTGTCCCTTAAAGATGGAAATATATTTATTTCCTATTCAAATTCAACAACCCATTAAAAATATGTAAAGTAAGCTTTGTTTGAAGGGTTCTTTTATTGCAAATAGTAAGTGCAAGAGGTAGAGGGTTTCTTTAATCTCAATTTACTTTATGTTGAATAACTGGTACTAAATATTTGAACCCAACAGCAGAGTGTTTTTAAGTTCTTAATCCTTAGAAGAAATATTTATCATCTATAAATGGATCATCTTCAGTCATCACTAACTTAATTGGTATGATTTAGAACTGCCAAGGAATATTACTGTTTGGTAATAGAGTAAATATTAGAAGCATGAATTTGCATACAGTCTGCATACTAATAACAATTCTAAGCTTAGGCTGTGATTTAAAAATTGTAACTGACTTGTCACAGGGAATTTGAGAGGAAAAGCGTGTTTAAGATGGTAAAGTGAGATAATAAAACTAGAATTTGAATATATGAAATAGACCAAACATAAACCAGAAACTTTTTCAGCAAGTAATATGCAAAGCTACTGCAAAGGCTGTACACATTCCCCCGTAAAATGCTGCATGCCTGGACTTCTTCCCCGAGGATGAGAAACGAACAAACAGCTCCAGAAGAAGACAGTTCTGAGAAACTGCTGTTTAATTCTTCTTGAGTCACGTATCTCTGATTTGCTGGAGTGTCAATATATTGGCAGTATTTCAAAAAATCCTATTTCTTGTTTTTTTCCCTTCACGTGGCATCATCAGATGCATAAATATTTTTTTTTTTTGACACAATAACACTACACTGGAAATAACGTAAAATCAGGGATAGTTGGGGGAGGATTTTTACTAGCCTGAGGCTAGTAAGCCTTTCAAAAGTGGCTATTACTACAGTGCTGATCTATGCTTTCTTTTCTTTGTAGTTCTCAAAGAATTAAGTTTTCACTTTTGCATAATGAAGCAGATAGCATCAGAAAACAAACAAGAACAGGAGAAGACTGTGCTAAATTACTGGGGAAAGTACAAGAAAGAATGAGATATAACGAAGCGTGCGCAATGGGGACAATGATTTGCCTTTGAAACAACCTATAAATACGCTGCAAGCCACTTGCAAAACCACCACTATCATCACCATCAAACTGGCATTTTATGTATTTATAGGTGGCAGATTAAACATACCAGCAGTTGTTCAGGATAACTTGAGGTCATATTGCTTAAAGTCTCTGTGTCACAGTTGTTGTTCTCATTCTGGGACAAGCTGCTGCACACTAGTATTTTCCCCACTTTCTCTTTGCCTTTTTTTTTCTTTAAGATAAAAATCTATTGTTTCTGATTGTTTGAGGAAATATTTGTATTCCTCTTTGGTTTTGATATGGGAGCAGAGATTGATTAATTTCTAAATGCTTCTTCCCAATGACTCCTATACTATTTAGTTTTGAACTAAGTCTTGAGTGTCATCTGTTTTAGAATGAGGTTGTTTGCTCTACTGATCTAGAGGTTAGTGTCACTGAGGCTTTCAGGCTTGTGTTAAATGGGAATATCCCTAGAGAAGAATAATGAAGATGGTGCAAGTGTGAAAGGCAAGAGGACAGATAGGCAGATACTGTCTAAAAGGAAAATAAGGACTGGAAATCTCCTTGTGTCTGTAGTACTACTGAAAAGCAAATCCCTCTTTCCTTTAGTTTCACTAATAGTTTGGTGTAGTCCATTCCAGAGAGTTTTTACTGACAGCAGCCTCCCATCATGTTACTGTAGATGGTGAAATTGTAGCATATAGTGATGGTGAAACAAGGAAGATTTCAGGTGCAAGGGTTGGATAATTTGTGAAATCATGCTGGGAATTTATGGCAGAACAAAGAATAGGACCCAAGTTCCGAATTGCAGACTGGTGTTTCAAACCATATCTGATAAAATTTTATGACTATGCTTGCTGAGGTACACATCTTCTTTCTTTTTGTTAGAGATTTATGATTTAAAAATCAGGTGTTCACACATTCACTAAAACTGAAGGAAAGAAAGGTCACCACAACTGTGCAACATTCAGAACCCAGCATCTGTGTAGCCAACTGGATGCTCAGTAGATTAATGAGGTTCCAGTCCTTGCATGGACTCAGAGTGTGTTGCCTAAATCCATCCAGCTATTGCTTTTCAGTACCATTCATAAAAGGCATATGGATATTCTCTAATTTCTGACCTCTTTTATCACAAGTCTCCTGCTGTAATGCTGTACTCTTTTTGCTTTGAAAACCATACTTTTAAATTTGTCAGAAAACATGTTAGCTCATTTCTGAAGTTCTGTTACATATAGAGAGACATGATATAAAAATAATCTGTCACCGCTAAGGTCATAGATCTACTACACTTCGTAGAAATAGAATTTTGGCATTTGTTCTCCCTTAAACCTTGTAAATACTATGGTGGTTTTTTTTTTTTTTTTTTTTTTAACACAGTACAGGTATTGCCTATCCCCTATCAATTCCCACCTTGATGATGAGACAAAGATTTTAGCCACATATCACCAGAATGGGAAGGAGCACAGGGAAAGCCTGCTGTATTGCAGGTGTCAGCAAGCTACTGTAGGGGCGCAAAGACCACATGCAGGCAGATTCTGAATGGCAAGTAAGAGCTGGCACAGGGCCGAGAGCTGTGACATATTGAAAGAGGCATCTGTGAAAGGCTGAGGATCCCAATTTCTGGCTGTCATGGTCCTCCAAACTCAGTGGCAGCTGGGAGCCTCTGCCTTGGACAGAGGCAAGATGCTGTCAATAAGGTGATTGGCAGTGTCTCTTTTTAAACACAGCATCCCCTAGTTCCTGCTGAGTTTATATCAGCATGCTCACCATCTAATCTCAGAAATAAAGATACAATCTGGCATGCCACTCCTGAAAGGTAGCAAACCGTTTACAGTGATAACAACGTGGCAGAAGGCACTGGGATCCCTTAAATTAATCCCATATTCAATAATCATGCATGACTAAAAATTATTTATCTGTTCTGTGCATCAGTTCACCAACTCATTCTGTGTCTACAGTACCTCAAACAGTTGTTAGGATGTTATTTGATATGTATAAAGCACCTGGCTATCTCAAAAAGCATTACACACAGGTATTACTCATCTGAACAGAATTGATTCTCCTTTGTAGAACTGTTGTTTCTAAAAGTACATTCAGAAATATGTAGTTACATTCTGCTCAGTACCATCAGATTTAGACTTACATAAAGTAAGCAGAATTTGCCTGATAGTTTTTGATTGCTCTTAAGAAAGATTTATATATATATGTGTGTGTGTGTGTGTGTATGCATTTAATTTCAAGCATCCAATTTTCATTTCTTATACATGATTTATATAAGCACTGAATGAGACCTGATCAGTACATAAAAGCTTTGCTGGGATAGGGACACATAATTTAAGAGTGAAGAACGAAATCATGTTCCTACCATAATGTTAGCAAACAGTAGAAAAGACAGTCATATTTGTAAGAACTCCTTTTACTGATTTAAAAACTTCATCACCATTTAGAAAGTTTGCACATTGTCACTTTATTTGGACCAGCAAAATCCTTCCATGCTTAGTCTGAAAGTCAGTTCTGAAATGTCAAATAAAAATATCCCATTTTGATTAGTCTGTTATCCCAAAGATAACAAGGATCCCAAAGGATACTAGAAGACATTATACAAACACACAGAGCAACTCTACCAAATTTTATATAAACAAAACCAGAGCAACTCTACAATATTATGCATGGCAGAAAGATTATCATCTTGTCAAAAGTACATGGAAGATTAAAGGAAGCAGAATATCCTGTATAGACAAACTGGATATAATGATATGTGTGTTTCTACTACTGCAAAAAATTGCTGAGTGATTTGTGATGATCAGTTTCTTTTTAATCTCCTCTAAAAGACAGCGCCTTTATACCCTCTAGCAGGATTGTATGATAGTAGCCTGATATTGAGAAGTAGCAGAATGAACCACCAGCATATCCAGCTTGTGTAATTTTTTCTTTAGTGTGTATGTAAGGAGCCCAAGACAAGTAGTGACCTCAGTCTAACTTCAGAAAAGAAGAAATCAGTGTGAGATCATGACAAAACAGGGCACAAGAAGGCATGAATGCGGCTCTCTGGAGAAATGTAAAAGACACTATTGCACCAATTACATGCCAGTTTTGGAACTCCATGCAGCCTAAGCCTATTGAAATAAATATTCATAAACTGGAGTGATGGGGCAGGCGCATGCATTGGAATGAAGTCTGGAGCTGAAATGCTGTGGTGGAGGCAGTAGGAGAAGAGAATGCTATAAACTGTCTGTGATCCTCAAATTAAAAAAAAAAAAAAAAAGTCTGGAAACATTTTAATGCCAAAACATGTGACATCTTTCATTCCTGTTTTTCTTTTGTCCTTAATTTTCCATTTAATCAAGTGATTCAAACTTTTCCTATTTGTGCTACCAGTTGTGGAAGCTGTGTTGCCTAAAGGCATTTTTATTTTGCTCCATTCTATCCTGACAAATTCCTGCTTATACAACAGCCTATACCTTTAATAACACCAGTACAACTGCATCAATACTAAAACCTGTATTTCTTAGCATCAACGAGGCCTGAGAGAACTTGCTGCAGCGCTGGGATGTGGCAGGAGGCAATTTATAAGGAATTAACTCTGACAGTCACTTTATACAGCTGATTTTCAAAGATCTGGGCACTAAAGATGTGTTAATGAGGCTACTGAGGCTTCATAATTAATTATATTAGCATCTCTTTGTTACTCTCTAGAGCAGTAGTGCCTGGTTGACATTTCAATAGGAGTCTGGTAGTATTCTTTGTTATTATTATCCAGGAGTACAGTTATACCTTAGCTCCCAGAGGGCAATGTTGCATGTAAATGCCTCTGTGAATTGCAAGAGTCTTTGGATCTCAGTAAAAGCCCTTCAAGGAGACCCCGCTGGATACTGAATGGATGTCAGTAAAATTTCTCTAGTCTGGAATCTCTCTTCAGATATGGACTCTCCTCCCCTTTCATTTCTCCTTTCCCTTCCCTCCCCCCTTCCTTTCTACTGTGCTGGTCCTTCTCACAAGGCTTAAGAACAGCAATATCCAGTATTTTCTGAATGTTTAGTTCCAAACATCTAAAGGAAGGAGTAGTGACCTGAACAAAATAGTGAACAGAGTAATCTGAAAATAGCGAATATTTTCACGCGCTTGAATTTCCAGTGCAATAAAACTAATGCTGCCAGAAGGAATCACAGAAGTGGTGAGTCAGATAATAGATGTACAATTGTGGTGGGAGGGAAATCGTCTCTACTTATTTTTTTCCCCTCCTAACAAAGAGGTTTTGCCCCTCTTTGTAAATGCAGATGAAATTATTTTCCAGTCATACCACTGCAAAAGCAAACATGGAGTTGAAAGGTATTTCCTTTGTATGCTTCTGAGAGTAGTTATTTCTGAATCCAAAAGGGGAAAGATGACCTTGTCACTGATGGGAAATTCTACTCTGAAAACTTTTACATCACCTGAGATGACAGTTCTGCTATTTCATATATTGGTATGTTCCACTTGCTTGTATTAATTTAAACAAAGCTAATGAAGAAAAATGCTGGTTTTCACACTAGCTACAATTGCAACTTTGTCAGGATTAGGCTAAGTTAAGGGCACAGTTTGACAAACATTTCCTCTAAGTAAACAAGACTTGGGCAATCTGTTCCTTACCCTCTTCTCATTTGTTCCTGCCTTCAAGTGAACCTCTTCAATCCAACACTGTTCATGCACCTGTAACAGGTCTGAGTTAAAAACAGATGTTTTTATGTGGATTACTTAATTGAAATCAGTTTCCTGATTCAGTTTAACATGGAGCTGGACAAAAAAATGCACTAGCACAATTCAGGGATAATGCAACAGGGAAGAGAGGAGGAATGTATGATAGGGAATGCATAGGCAGGGACTCCTACTAAAAAAAAATTGTCAAACTATGTCCTGAAAGACTTTACATTCTCCCAAGCCAGAACCACCTTTCTGTTTTTTGTTCAGACAGCACCTTGCACAAAGGGACCTTAGACTCTGAGCTCTCGGGGCTCTCAGAGCTATTGCAATACCAACAAATAATAAGCGTTCCTACAGCCTGACACAAATAACCAAATTTCACTCGCAGATCTTCATCGCTGGCAACATATGCAGCATTTTATGTAGTCAGAGTTGGAGACTAGTTCTATTCCTGAGTGCTGTCTCTGGCTCTAATGAGGACACTGTTAACCTATCAATAAAAGAATTACTTCCCACAGAGCTTTTTATATTTAACTAGATTTTTTTAATGTGCTTGACATTCTCAGGTGAAAGCAACAATATGTACCATGTATTATTATAGCAAAAACCTGTATATGACAGATTCCCATATATTTTCCTCTTTTTTTTGTTTCACCTTTTCTGTCACTATACTCCTACACAAGACTAAAGACACACGGCAAATGTTTGAATAATGCCAACTTGAAACTAAAGAATTTTAAATAACGTCCTCACTCTTCACTGAGCAATGTTCTGTGTGTTTATTTTAATCTAGTATTTCCTGGATCGAAACAGAGGTTGCTCCCCCTGAGAATGCAAATATCAATAGTTTCTCTCCATAACAAGGGAAGTCTTTCATGGTTCCCACAAAAACAGCTGCCACTTGGTAACAGGGAGAATGGACAGGATACACGTAGAGTAAAATTGTAGTCTTCACTGCTATTCATGAGGGGCCAAATCCTGAGGTGTTACTCAACCTTGTTTAAAATTCAACAAGAATTTTCCTGACTGAGGAGAAGACAAATAAGATTTTCAGGAATTGGCCAGAATTAAAATCCTGGAAAGCAAACATTTATAAATTCTGTTTGTGGAAAACCTGGCTCCCTCTTCATTTTCCCATGAGTGGAGAGGAGGGCGAGATTAATTTGAAAGTCTCCTTGCAGGAAAACCTGCAAAAGAACAAAGTATAGTTTGTCCCAGACCTCTACAGTGTTCTACCCAACTGCTTAGTTATCCTAAAACTTTGTATCAGCATTCATACAAAGTTATAATCCTGTAACTTCTACCCATTTTGATCTCTATCTGCTGTGTGTAGTTAGAAAGACTCCATCTAGGACTAGACCTCTGCCCTAGCTGTGATGCAATTGCAGCCTTTCTTCAGACACCACCACTGAAGGAAGTGGGACTAGTAGCTATTTCCCCATGTGAATTATGTCAGGGCCTTCTACATAGAAGTATGGTTGGCCCAGCTCTTCCAGAATAACTCCTAGTATAAATACTGCAGTATTCCAGTTTGAAAGTGTCTTTATTTGTGATCGAAGAGGAATACCTCTTCTTGTAAGTGATCCATTCTTCCAATAAATTCTCTTTAGAGCGTTCATCACTCAGAAAGGTATGTAGTAAAATAACATCCATAAAGAACCTAAATACAAAACCAACCGCAACAGATACCATGTAATCACCAGATGATTCCAGGTAAACAACTTGTTCTTCAGCCATTTACTACGAAACTGTTCAAGCTGTATTAAATTTGGTTAAAATTCTTCCATTGCCTCAGCACACAATGGATTGGCCCTAATACTGTCCTGCCAATTTAGTAATTGTGTAGGATAGAGCATCCCTTGGTGTGAAGGCATCAATAAAATCTAGATATCTGCTCTTGCAATACCCTGCAGGTGTTGCAGATATTGAAGGGCCACGTTTATATTCGCCATTTCATGTTTTCAAACAAAAGTTTTTGTACATTTCAGATCCTGACTGGGACTGCAAACTCCTCTGGCAAAAGGAAATGGACGTCCACATCTGGAAGTGGTGGTAACACATTTGGATACCAAGTTGATATTTAAAGATTTTTGCTTTTAAAAACTGCAGTTTAATAGTGCTGGATTAATAACAGCATCTATGTATGTGTCTGATGGCACAGTCAATCAACAGTTACAGACGCAGGGCTCCATCTGAGCCAAGAAACTGGACAACATCAATGTCTGACATATAAAATCTGTATGAAAGTCAAGGTGAAGGTGGGGAACCCCTCCAATTAAATGACTCTTTGGATGGGGACTCTTAATTTCACAACACAGAGTATAACTTCATAGTGAATTTTCCAGTAAACAACTTCACTTTCTATTGGAAGACCCAGATCAGTTCCCTGCAGTATTCACAACTGTACACCATTGTCACAGCAGTATAGATGGCTTATGTGAAAAATATGAATAAAACACTCATCAATACCTTCATATCTTAAAAGCTTCTATCTCATGTTCAGAAGTGCCTTAAGTTTAACTGACTTTGAATTTCATTTAATAATTTTTTAATATTTTGATTGCCTCTTTATGTCTCAAGCATCTAGGTACAATGAGAACAAGTGTTACATGACCATCTAGCTCTCCATAGATTACAGGATAGATTATAAGTGCTCTGCTAAGTTAAAAAATGTTGGTATAGGAAAAACAAAAATCAGACTTGGTTAACTGTCTAATGAGAGCTTAAAAAAATTTCAGAGAGAATCACTGGATTTATTAACTATATAATATTAGTTGCTCCCTGTTGTCTGTGTTACTGAATCACCATGCTGCCTGAAAGACAGTTATCAACCCAGAAATATTTTCATCCAAGGGTTTAGACTGCAACAACTGTGAGGACACGTGGAAGATTCTTCAGTCATTATCTAACCGTTCCGTCCCCATGTGAGTGCCTGCCTGGGAAGGTCTGTGACTAGTGGAGATGAATAAACAGTTGGAGGGGAGGTATTTGCCTGTTTAATATATGTGCCAAACTGTCTTTCCAGGGTCATGGAGACTCGGCAATTCCTGGGGGCTGTCAAACTGATTACACGCAGCAAACCAGCCGGAGCGTCTCTGCCTGCTGCTCAGAGTAAGCACTGATATGCCAGTCAGACTTTACTATCAAGTACATCCTTATGTGTTCTCGAGATGTTTTGCAGCCTTCACCTCACTGGAGCACTAAGTAATTTAAAAGCTTTCATATACTTTAAAAATTTTTGTCTTGTACTTCAAGTGGGGGATCTTTGTTCCTAATATACAGCCTGTGCCTGCAAGTTCTTTGTGGAGGAGTAGGCTCCCCCCATAGATGTGTAATTCTTAAGCAGCTGTTTGCATTTCAGCAGCAGGTAAAGTGATCCTTGTTTCACATTTTTCTACAATAATTTCTGTCAAGGCTGTGAGTTCTTGGGGATGGAAGGTGCTGTAAAAATGTAAGTTGCTATTAATTATATTGATTTGCATAACTTTACGTATGCTCATTTTGCATGGCACAAATATTCAGAAGGAAATTTACTCTTCACACATTGCATTGTATTTGAGAGGATTTAGCACATTTTCCTGTTTCACTTGCCAAATCAGCGGTCTGTGTTTAAAATTCACAGCTGACTTGACATTCCAGAAACTAAGCATGATTACGAGTTATGTCTCTGTCTTGCAGCAGCATACCTAGCTAAGGAAAGAAAAATTGTGAGATCTGAGCTTTTTACATTAAGGAGCAAATCTGAGATCATCTTTGTGAAAAGGCTTTGGTTTTTTCTATTCTTAAGAGAACATGTATGATATTATCTTATTTTGAATCAGTTACAGAGCAGGATGGTAGTCCCCTTGTCCTGGCAAAACTCCAGTATGGTGACTATATTCTTATTATGCAAGTCCCCCTGAAGTTTGGGCTGGAGAACTTCTTTCTTTACTTCCTATATTTACCTGAAAAATAAGATTGCTATTTAACAGCAGTCATGTTCCACATAGCAGTAAGTAAAGTGATTTCTGCAAATACCTTTCCCTATTTTGGAATCCTTCAGAATCAAAATAATTGTATATATTTAAGATATTACTGCTACACTCTATGTGAATTCTAAGGCCATTAATTATTATCAACTGCCCCCCCCCCAAACCCAAGATACCTATAAAGGAAAATGGAAACATCCTCTTCACTTGTCTGACAAAGTCACTGCCATCCTGATGGCTGCAAAGATCTAACTCCCTTACTTGTCAGCATTGGAGTACTCTTGCAGTGAGTTTGAAAGATACCAGATACAATATATTTTTGCAGCTTTAACCACACAACCTAAAGTTCAAACAAGAGCAGGAATATTTCCTCTGTAACATTGAGGGAAAAGAGCTATTTGTGATGTAGGCGGAAAAGGTATTTAGATAGTATAATTCAGGAAAAAATGTTACTGTCCTATTACATTTGATGCAATCAGAACTGAGAAAAGCCTTTAAGGAGAAGGTGAGAGAATGGGGACATCACCTTCTCTAATTACATCACCATATCCCATATATCATAGGAGTATAACTGTACACTCTAACCCTGCAACAGTTATTCAAGGACTGAAACTGCCTTAGATGTCAGTTGCAGGTAATGAAAAATATTGGAAGGCAGTGAAAGGAGGTGACTGAATATTTGTATCTATTAAACTCCTAATATTTATATTTTTATAGTATCAGGTATATTAAACACATAGTTGCCTATGAGGTGTCATGTGTTCTTTCTGAAAAAATCTTGTAAAACAGCAGATAATTCATGTAACACCAAGGCTTTCTAGTACCTAGATGCCATTTTCTTTCTTTTTCCAATAAAACTACATAGACATTCGGATACCAAAACAGAAGAACAGTTTCAGACTGAGCTGAGACTTGTGCTGCTACTTGCTTCTTCACAAATATTTGAGTCATGTTCCTCCTGAGCATACATGTTAACAGTGCAGCAAGAACAAACAGTAAATCAATTCACCTGCAAAAGCTGCTGTGTGCTCTGCCCTCATCCTTCCTAGGGCTCAGAATCTATTCTAACTCAATGGCTTAGTTTTACTTCTTTACATCTCTATAAAGCAAGATGCAAAAAGCTATTGACCTGTTCTGGGAGGAGAGTGCAGAGAGGACATTATTCTGTGAATTATTGTCAAATTCTTTGAGCCAAATCCCAGGAACATGTAAGCACCTGTTGTTTTGAGACATTTCATTAAAATGTAGCCAGAATTTAGACCACAGCTGAACTGTTTAAGTGAGGTTGTCTTTCAAAAAAGAAAAGACAGGCTGTTAAAGTAATTTTAACTGGTCAGTTGGAGTAGAAGGATGTATGATTGGAGAAAAAGTATTGATGGTAACATAACTTTTCTGATAGGAAGAAAACTGAGGAAGAGTTAGGACAAAAGTTTAATAGGAAGCTGAGAACAGCAAGGGCTAAATGAAGGAAAGCAAGCAAAATAGGAGAGAAAGTAACCATGTGAAAAGGACAGTCATCCCTCTTAAAGAAGCTAAATCTTTGCTTTCTCTTTCTGCATGGAGAGCATGGGTATTTTCTTTCTCAAAATTAAATATACAAAAATTGACTCCTCTCTAATTAATGCATTGTTTTTCCATATAATAGCTAGTTTTAGGGTAGGACAAACAAATCCTTGGGTTGTTCTAAACAGTATGGAAGTTAAGGTTCAAGATTCCTTGATTTCAGACACATCACTGGAACATACTAATCACATACTTCAGGAATACCTAGTAACTTGTAGAATAAACAAAGGATTCTAGTAGGGAGCAGGCAGATGCTGCTTTGATCATGATATTCCTGCTTGAAATTGACTTTCAAATATAAGACCCATATTTTCAGATATTTGTGGTCCTTCACGGACTGATCTAGAGAATACAATAAATAGTAAATTATAGGAGATAAAAGAGGGAAAAAAAAGCCAAACAGATACAACTGCATAATAGAGAGGCTTCAGGGAAACTTGAAGGAAAAAAAACACATGTGCTTACCTTTTTTAAATGTAAAGTCATCCATATTAATCAAGCTTGGGAGATGCAGACAGAGCATGAGAGAAGTTTTTCAATGTGATGGGTTTCAGGAAGGCCTTGAGACAGGAGTTGTTAATTTTGCATTTCTAACATTGCAGTGTTTTGCTTACTTTTTGCATCCAGCAATTAACAGAGCTCATTGCAGAAATTACTGCTGTAGGTAAAAGCACAGAGAACTAATGGATGGCGGTTCCTCTCTCCTGCTACTTGCATGGGGAAGCACAATATGAATTGCGGACATGCCGCAGCAATTGTGGGTGGTAATGGAAGCAAAGACATAGCTGGTGGGAAGTGACAGCTGGGAATACAAAAGGAAAAGCATTTAGGATTTGGAAGCGAGCACCAATTGGGTTTGCAAAGG
Source organism: Dromaius novaehollandiae (assembly GCF_036370855.1). Taxonomy (NCBI): domain Eukaryota; kingdom Metazoa; phylum Chordata; class Aves; order Casuariiformes; family Dromaiidae; genus Dromaius; species Dromaius novaehollandiae. Next base: position 7,836,772 of record NC_088117.1, read on the forward strand.
CAGAAACAACAGGTGGGAGTAGGAATCAGAAAACTAGAGTAAGTCAGCTGAGGAGGCAGGGAACTAATCCAGGCCTTACTGAACAGTGTATTGGAAGGGCAACTTGAAGAGGAGGCAAGGAAAGGAAACAGGAGGAGGAGAAACAGAATATAGTCTGACTGCAAAGCAAACAACAAAAGGCGAGTTCCTACTTTATGAAAGCTGCACTTGTCTCTTAGCCTTATCATGATATTCATCTGGGAATGATATGCTGCATTTTTTGCTACAAGAGTAGCTCAGCTGTTAAGTGCAAAACAGACCTAACTCTAACTATGAAGCTGCAATGAGCTCTTCCATGACAGGTGGACAGGAAAGAGGCAAAAAGGGTTATTTTAAGTCTGCTAGCTCTTGGTGTTGTGGCAGGTGTGCTGGCAGGCAGCTGGGCTCAGTGACCTTCTGGAGTTGTGTTCCCACATTAACTGAGTGGGCTGGCTGTGACTGGCAGGGCCACCGTGCCCTTAAAACGCAACTGTAACATCTGAAGTTATCACCTTGGGTCACGCTCCAGCTCCGAGAGGCAGCGCTCGCCCCGCCGCACCGCAGCGAGACGGGAGCTGCTGCGTCCCCACAGCCACGGCCGGGGCGGCGGGCAGCGCTCACCTCACGTACCCGCTCCAGGAGCGGCTGGCGCTGCCTCCAGAGGGCCCCCTCAGGCAGGGACAGCAGGCGGACGGCGGCCTCCCCCGCCCCGCCTCAGGCAGTGCCGCCGCGCGGCAAGGGCGAGCGGCCGCCCGCGCGAGGTAACGGCCGCGGCGCGCGCACGCATGCGCGCGCGCCCCTGCTCCCCACAGGCACACCTGCGCGCGCCGCCGCCCTACTCGCTCTCTCCTTCCCCCCCCCCCCGCTTCTCCCGCCTCTCGCGCCGTCCTCTGTGTCTCCGCACCGAGCCCCGCCCCCCGCTCCCTCTCAGGGCGCTAGGCGCGGCCAATGGGCGCCCAGCGTGGGGTGGTAGGCGGGGGCGGGGCCTGGGAGGGGCCACTCTGCGGCTGCGCGCGGGCCGCCCGCGGCCGGGAGGCGGTGTCCGCGCTTGCGCGGAGCGGGACACTTGTCCTCTCCCGAGGAGGCGAGCGGGGCGCGCCTGCGCCTTCCGCCTCCTGCTCCCCAGCGCCCGGGAGGGGGGCCTGGTGCGCCTGCGCGCTGCGGCCGCCGTCCCCCCCGTGCCCCGGAGGGGGGGGTTGCTGCGCATGCGCGCCGCGCTGCCCGCCCCTCGCCAGCAGCAGCAGGAGGAGGAGGCGGCGGTGGTGGTGATTCTGGCTGTGGAGAGCGTGAGGCAGTGCGAGCGCCGCTGCCGCCCCTGTTATCCGGGAGCCCCAGGTCCGGGCGGAGGAGGCGGGAGCGCCCCGGCGGCGGAGGGAGCCCGAGCGGTGGCAGCAGCAGCAGGAGGAGTCTGTGCCCGGCCCCCCCCTCCGCTCAGTCCCGTTACAGCCCCCTCCCTCCGCGCTCCGCAGCCACCAACATGTCGGCGCCGGCGGCCAAAGTCAGTAAGAAGGAGCTGAACTCCAACCACGATGGGGCCGACGAGACCTCAGGTGAGGCCGGGCCGGGGGCGGGAAGGGAATGGCGGCAGCCGCCGCGGCCTCCGCCTCGCACCGCGCCGCACCGACCGCCATTTTCCCCAGCCACACGGGCCGCGGCCGGGCCGGAGGCGGGAAGAGCGCGGGGTCGGCCGGGCGGATGTGCAGGCCCCAGCAGCAGCAGGAGGAGGCCATGTTAGCGCCCTTTTGTCTGCGCTCCCCGGCCCGGCCTCCTTCCCCACGGGCGCAGGCGGGGCCGGGCGGGGGGCGCTGCGGCCTTGGCGGAGCAGCGGGACCCCCCCCCGCCCCCCTCCCGGAGCAGCATCCGCGGAGCCTCATTGTGCTCCGCCGCCGCCGCCATGATGCTTTGCCGCCTCCTGGTCTCGGCGCCGCCGCCGCCGCGTGGTGCTGCCCGGCCGCGCGGGGATGAAGCGGCGCCGGCTCCGCCGCCGGGGCCTGCCAGCCCGGGGAGCCACGCGGTGCCCGGGCGGCGCGGCGATGGAGCCGCCCGCCGCTCCCCACGTGCCATCGCGGCCGCCCCGGGTTTCGAAAGGTCGCCGCTCCGGCGCCGCGCCGCGGGTTTCCTCCCGGCCGCCGCCGGGGGAAGGGCACGGTGCTCTCCTTCCTCCTGCCGGGAAGTCCGCCGTCGCGCCGCGCTGCGCCCGCTCGCACACGTGCTTGCCGCACCTGGCCGCCCCTCCGGGGCGGGAGGGGGCCGGGGGGCGGCCCGGTGTAGCGACCCCGCGGCGAGAGCTGTCCCCGGGCGCGGGGCTGAGCCGTGCGGGAAACTTACCGGGGGAGGAGTGAGCGTGCTGCACTGCTCCAGCTACTTCCCGCGGCCGTTCATTCATCTCCAGCGCGATAGGTAAACAGCCCCTCTTTAACCGAGACCTCTGCCGAACTTTGCCGAGGGGAAGTTCTGGGTAGAAAATAGCTGCTGAATGGTGACTTTGAAGTTTTTTACTTGGAACTATCCTCTCGAAGGTGCCTTTTGGTTTTTAGAAGGTGGTACGTTCCCCGTTACGCTATTTCCATTGATAGTGCTGTCCTCACTAAATTATTTAGTACTTGCATGTTCCTTCAAGTGTGTTGGGCTTAGAAAGTATGACTTAAAACTTTGTCATTAAATTATTATTAATCTATTATGGTGCACTTATAATTTAAGGTGACTTCTAAAACCGTATAGAGGGAGTGTGAGCTGAGAATTTTTGTGGCATACTTGATTTGAGTTTGGTTTCAGTAAACTTTTCAGCACTTAAGTTATAGCTCATGCTGGAAGCATATGAAGCTTTGTGGGGCCTAGTAACTATTATGAAATCCATTAGAAACATCTACATACTTCCAAAGTAGATCTCTAGGAGATATATTGTGGGAAAGCTCTCCAGGTGATTTTTTTGACCCCAGAATTAAGGGATTTTGATGTATTTTTTCATTCTTTTTCAGAAAAAGAGCAACAGGAAGCAATTGAACACATTGATGAAGTACAGAATGAAATAGACAGGTAAACATTAAAAAACTTTCAAAGTGTTTTAGCAAAAACTAAAATGTAATTTTTTTTTAATGAAAACATCTAGTAAAGTAAGCATTTCTCAGTAGTAGATCTCACTTTTCAAACTCCCCCAATATGTACTTATATTTTGATGTGGTTAGATATAAAGAGTATTTGTGTATGATTAAAAATTTGAAGCACTAGCCTGGTTTCTTGTTTAACTCTGTATAATTTAAGAAGTAGAATTTGATATAAAATTACAAAGTCACTGCGACAGTTTAGGTGATAGAGATTAGCTTCTTCAAGTTAACACACATGCCATTTTACAAAAGTGCGTTAATCTTTGTGAGCAGAACTGAAAATTTGCTTTAAAAATTAGCTTTTATTGTAAATATTTTTATTATATATCCATGTGCTTGTAAAATAATATATGAAAATATCACTGGAACATTAGTTCCATATCTCAAAACTCTGGGTTCTCTGTTAGTATTTTGCTGGATCTTATTTCTATGTAAAGTGTCCTAGAGCAACTGCAAGTGAGCATTAGGTCTCTGACCATATGAAGCAGCTGAAGTATCAGGGCTCTGCCCTTTTAGAAAATCAGTTACGAGTTAGGTCTTAAGATTCTCCTTGTGTGGCATGCATACTTTCTTTGCTTTAGTCATGCTTGCCTGACCAAAAATTATAAAGAGCAAGTGATAGTGTTATATGCTATCCTTCTACAGGTGATCTTTTGCAGAGAAAATACTACTTTGCTTCATACTAAGGGTCCAATCCTTTATGTCATGCTGCAGAACATACTATGTGTTAAGAATGCTTCATTAAAATCAATGAGGCTGCTTCTAGTAGTTTTTTTTTTTAATAGTGTTTACTGGCTTTGGCCTCAAGTTTTTGTTTGACAACCTTCATTTGTTGAGCATGGCTGGGTAGTTTAATTGTCAGTAGTTAGCTGAAAACTGAATGGATTTATCTTCTTTAAATTTCAGTTCTCTGTCCTGTGGCACTGTGGCTAACATGTCTCTCTCTATTACAGACTGAATGAACAAGCCAGTGAGGAAATTTTGAAAGTAGAACAGAAATACAACAAACTCCGCCAACCATTCTTCCAGAAGAGGTCAGAATTGATCGCCAAAATCCCAAATTTCTGGGTAACAACATTTGTCAACCACCCACAAGGTATATTCTCAATAGCGTTCATTTTTTTCCCCTCTGTAAGTTTGACTTCCGTGTTTGCTTGTTTGTTATGTGAGCCTCTTACAGCTCTGAGGGTTTTTAGAGCTGTCACTCAGCATACATTGAAATAGAAGCCTGCTTCATATGCAAACACTTCCTTCTTGTCCTAGAGTTTATTTCTGTAAGCTTTATACCTCTTGCATTTGTTGGAAGGAACATTGTGATCACTAGAATCCTATGGTAGTTGTTTTCCTCCTGTATTTTAAACAACAAGTTTCTTTATATATAAAAATGTTTTTTCTGGTTGGAGGTGAGCCCCTTAGTCAGGACTAGCGATAAACTGTTTCTGAGGGGACAGAAACAAGCCTGTAGACTGCTTGGATTGGGCAGACCAAGCTCTAAGGGTAGATATATTCGGAAGCTTTTGCTGCTTTTTTTATATTGTACTATAGCAAGCAAACAATCTTACCACCTTAGCAAAATCACAGAAATGCTAGCGGTTTCTTGGTTGTTACCCCTAAAAAAAAAGGGGGGGCTAGAACAAGTTGTCTCTGGCGAGTATGTGGTTTTTCAAATCGTGCTTAGAGTTAACTTGTAGTTCATTTCTGTGACAGAAATTTCATAGTTTTGTTAATGCAAGATTACTGATTTTGTTTTAGTATCTGCACTGCTGGGGGAAGAAGATGAGGAGGCACTGCATTATTTGACCAGAGTTGAAGTGACAGAATTTGAAGATATCAAATCAGGTTACAGAATAGATTTTGTAAGTATGTTAAATATTCCTTTACTTGCAGTTTTGCTGCTTTCTTGAATGTAATTGTGTATTAGGCTGTAGTTTGTAATATAATCTTTTTAGCTAATCCGTGTAGTAGTATCTGTTTGGACTTGGTGTGTGTGTTTATGTTATATCGTTCCAACTCTTTGCTTTCAACTCTGCAGTATTTTGATGAGAATCCATACTTTGAAAATAAAGTTCTCTCCAAAGAGTTTCACCTGAATGAAAGTGGAGACCCATCTTCAAAATCAACTGAGATCAAATGGAAATCTGGGAAGGTATGTATCTGTGCCTTTGGGAGAGAATTGCTGCCCCACTCAATACAGTCATTTACACTGTTATGCCCATCTCCGAAGTAGTTGATGCAAGCTACTTTCTTTTCTCTTCCCCTCTTCAACGCATTCCCCGCTTTCCTACACACGTAGTTCATGCGTACCTTGCAGAATATACTGGAATATACTGTTTACGTGGAGATCTGTCATTAATTCTCTTGCATTTTCTAGCACCATCAGTGAAAGTACAAGTATCACCAGATGGAGAGATTAACGATTATATTAGCTTGTCTCTCTTTGGAGTGGATCTAGACAGTGGGTGGTGGTGTTTCCTTAAGATAATTGTTAAATTAAGAATTCTTAGGGTACCAGGGCTTGGGGGCAGAGGTCAGGGTGTGGTGTCTAGATTGATTTGGGGGGGGGGGGGGGGTTCTTCCCTCCTTCCAGATACCACATCTTTGGTGCAACCACAAGATAACATGGGCATCTTTTATCTAAACAATATTCAAATGAAATGAATGTTCTGTAGTCAGAGTCCCTAATAGTCAGGAGCACTTTCATGTCATCCTGAAGGTCTTCAAAGGAATACTTAAAAGTAAAAGCTGAGGGTTGCAGTTAAACTGCTGCTTGTTTTGTCACCCTCAGACCAACAAGAAAAATTCATCTTTTTTCATTGAGAAATAGAACTTTTCCAGAAGCTACAGTCCCGTACAACGTAACTGAATGATCTTTACAACATACTGCAAAATTCATGCAAATTCTGGTATTGTTCTTCATTAAACAATGTCGACTTACAAATGTTAAGATTCTATCAAGAAAACAAATATTAGAAGTTTGGAATTACCATATGATCAAAGAAAGCATGGATTGAAATAGTCGTCAGTCATCTTTTCAGGTTTAAGGGAACAGATTGTTGGAAACTTATCAAACGTCTGGGATAAGGTGGTAGGTGGCAGGACTCATTGTATGTTCTTGTGACCAGATGTTTTAGTGGTTTGTGTGGTGTTCTGTATTTCCTGCAAAGAATGGCCTGAAAATTTCAAAGGAGAAAATCTTAGGATAAGCAGGATAGGAAGTTCTTTATCCCACTGTTGAGTTAGATGAAGACAGAGCTTAGATGCCTGGAGACCGAGTGTTTCTTAAAACGTGTGTGTATAGTAGTTGAGCGTTTAGACTTTGAGAAGTCTTAATATTTCATTAATCACTTGTCACATTTGTGCTTTCCTATGATGGGGAAGCATAAATAAAGCCCAAGGTCCTGTTGAGTTTTCAGTGTTTCAGTGGGGACCGTTAAAGGAAACGGAGGTGTTTTTACTGTTGTTGAGTCCTGTGCATGAGAAATGCAATTAGGCCACATGGCTAAGTGATGTCTTTTGCTATGAGTCCTTTGGGTACAAAATGTTGACTAAACATTTTTCCCTGAAAAAGGGAGTAGATGACTTCTTGTGGTGGTTTAGCCAAGTACTTTTCTAAATGGTGCTTGTTGAAAAATGGCCATGTAGAGAGCATTTCTTTAGGGAATTTCTTAACTTTCTTTCCAGGATCTGACAAAGCGTTCAAGCCAGACACAGAACAAAGCCAGTAGGAAGAGGCAGCACGAAGAGCCAGAAAGTTTCTTTACCTGGTTCACTGACCACTCTGATGCAGGGGCTGATGAACTAGGAGAAGTCATCAAGGATGACATCTGGCCAAATCCGTTGCAGTACTACTTGGTAACTGTAGCGCTGAGCTGCTTATCTGTAGCCATGATAGCACTGTGCAAGTAAAAGTGAATTTGATCACTGTAGTTAATGTTGCATATGTGTCTTTAAGGTTCCTGATATGGATGATGAAGAAGGGGAGGGAGAGGAGGACGATGACGATGATGAAGAGGAAGAAGGATTGGAGGATATTGATGAAGAAGGCGATGAAGATGAGGGGGAGGAAGATGAAGATGATGATGAGGGAGAGGAAGGAGAGGTGAGCTCTCTTATCCCTTATTCTTTCCATTTCTCTGCTCTATGAGAATTGAATAGATTTATTAGAGGAACTTTCTTGTAAGAACAATGAGTAATTGTTATAAAGGTAAAGCAGTTCTTTCCATTCTGTACAATCACTCGTAAAGCTTTTTGAGAGGTGAAGCAGAACTGTTACTACCTTAACTTCCAGCGTAGTGAGAAGCGTGTTTGTGTGAAAGTGCAAATGAATAGCTTTGGTAAACTTGGAAGGAAAGTGCTCTAGAAGAATTAGAATATTAGTGTCTGGTCCAGTTTAATTAAATTCTTATTAACTAGTGAACATTCTAGCAAGACTTTACTTCTGACTAGCTTTTATTGATGTATCTAGTTCTGTCATCCTCCCACCTATTAGTTTATTTTGGCTTATTGTCAGCTACATATGAAATCTGTCTCAGTTCAGGAATTAGAAACTTCCTTTAGTAGTAAGTTGGATTCCAGAGACATCATTCGAGATGCTGGTAATACAAAACTTAAAACTTTTGTTCCTGGTAACTGGACATGATGTGTCTTAATTTCAGTAGCAAAAATTACTTTTGTTGAGATATAAGGGATGTTCTAGATACTTTTTGCATGCAAAATATTGGGCTGTGTTGTGTTACTAAGCATGTTAGTATCTGATAGATGAAGTATTTTACCCTTCAGAGTTCAAAAGGTGTGGGGGGGAGGGAATCGAGGAAACCTTTCATTTTTTCAGATGTTAAATTTATATTAACATTTGTAGCAATTCTAAGTCCAGTATTAACTGACTCCTATGTATGTACTCACAGCAAGTGTTACTACTCTTTAGTGAGGGGAGAGATCAACTTTAGAGGGTTGAGTATACCATAGGGCTATAGTCTTTAGAATAGCAAAAGATTCTGGTTATTGCATTTGAAAATCACTGTTACGCAATTTTAGTGATTATATTTTAAGTTGTTGCTTATCTTTCAACAGGAGGATGAAGGAGAAGATGACTAATTGAACACTGATGGATTCCAACCCCTCCTTTTTACCTTTTTAATTTTTCTCCAGTCCCTGGGAGCAAGTTGCTGTCTTTTTTTTCTTGTGCTCAGTCGCCTTGTTCTCTTGAGGTCTCTTTTTCTCTCCTCTACACCATGGCTCACAATTTATTTTGGGGGAAATACCTTGAGCAGAATACAGTGGAAAAGAATCTACCAGTTTCTGTTTCAAGTTCCTTTTTATCCCTTTCTGTCTCAAAACAAAAACTGTTTATGGAATCAACACACCATGTTCTGTGGGAAAAAAGAAAACCTTCTGCTCCCTTCACTCTGCTGGAAGCTGAAGAGTGCTAGGCCCCTGTGTAGTAGTGCATAGAATCTAGCTTTTTTCCTTCTTTCTCTGTATATTGGGCTCAGAGATTACACTGTGTCTCTATGTGAATATGGACAGTTAGCATTTACCAACATGTATCTGTCTACTTTCTCTTGTTTAAAAAAAAATAAAAAAATAAAAAAAAAATGGGGTTATAGAAGGTCAGCGGGGGTGGGTTTCAGATGTTTGGGTGGGTTAAGTGGGCATTTTGACAACATGGCTTCTTCTCCTTTGGCATGTTTAATTGTGATGTTTAACAAACATCCTTGCAGTTTAAGATGACACTTTTAAAATAAAATCTTCTCCTAATGATGACTTTGAGCCCTGCCACTTGATGGAGAATCAGCAGAACCTGTAGGATCTTATTTGGAATTGACATTCTCTATTGTAATTTTGTTCTTGTTTATTTTTAAATTCTTTTTTTTTTTTGTTTCACTGGAAAGGAAAGAAAGATGCTCAGTTTTAAACGTTAAAGTGTACAAGTTGCTTTGTTACAATAAAACTAAATGTGTACACAAAGGGACTGGTTGGTCTTCACTGAAAGAAACAATTTTAATATCCTGTTTTGAACTCGCTTGTAGTTTCTTACTTGGCTTTTTTGGTATTTGGTCAGGATTTGTGTATTGCAAAGCAACCTTGCAGTTGCAAGGACTGATCATCAGTTTAATTAGTTTCCATTATTTCAGTACGTGGAAAGTATTTCATTTGGTAGTTACTACTGCACATTCTGTTTCTCTTGAATTGCCCAGCTCTTTAAGACAGGGCCACAGATGCATATGTTTTGTGTGAAGGGAGATATTTATATTCACACTTTGCAACAAGAAAAATCACTTGATTCTTTTTAGTAGCAATGTGCAGTACTATATCTCCAGTAAATGAGTGAAAAGGTCATGCAAGCTGAGAATAAAAAGACCAAAGATTTGAGGGTCCCCAGTAAGATTTTTGATATTTTTGTAAGAGTCTTTTCAGTTGGAAATAACTAAACGTTAAAAGCGTAAGCTAATTTTTAGGCTGTTTAAAAGAGCAAGGTTCTTAGCGAAGCTCATATGAGCATAAGGAAGTTGCTACTTCACTGCTTTCTTTCCTTGCTAGCAGCATGTATATATGCTTTATAGATAAACTGTACTTTTCCTTTTTAAGAGACTGCATTTGAGTAACTTAAAACAATTTCAGTTAGAAATTGTTGGTTCTGATACTCCACAAAGTGTAATGAAACTTGTTTTACCATGCTGTGCATCTGAAAATATTTAAATTGTTGTATCAGCTAATCTTAAATTCAAATAGCTAGTTCTCTTTGGATGTGTAGAGAAGACTGTCTTCTGGGAAGACTTGCTGTTATATTCTGTGGTTCCTCCTTCTTCCCAGAACTTGCTATAGTCAAATACAGCATTTTTTTGGACACTTAAGAATGCACTTTGCAAAACAAGATTAATCTCTATTTGATGCATGCCCAAATAACATGGGGGAAAGAAGTATTCTGTACATGTCTGATCCAGTTTGGATGCAATCCAGTTGTCGGAGACAACACAATGTCTGTATGTGATCAATGCAAAATGAGACAACCATCTACTTTTTTCCATCTCAGCAAAAGCTTCTGCCCTTGATCTTCCTGCTCTCAAAGTAAAATGCTAACTGGTAATAGTTTCTTACTATCTACAGAGGAAGAACTAAAACTATGAAGTCTATAAATTTTAAATTCATGTAATTCCTTTTTGATTTTTTGAAGTCCACTTTCTGTTGTGGTAGAGGGTAAATGCACTATTAGTTGCCCTGATGCCTCATGAATGTCACTTAATTTTTATGTAATCCTAATTGATTGTTGTTCTCGAAAGAAAGAAGCTTTTCCTAGTCTAATGCTTTAGGAAAAATACTGTGCCACTGTTGTTACAGCCCTCTCCCTCACTAGCACAAAACCGATAAAAACTGTTTTAAAAGTAATCAAAGCTTCATGTTCTGTTAAGTTATGAATACCATGAACAAGAAATGAGAAGACTGGATAATCAAGTGCTACATTTTAGACTCTTATATGTTCTTTAGGAGTGTACAGGGTGATAAATCACTCTTGCTAGTGTACTGATAATACTAATTTCCTGTGAAACTTCTGGGTTTACTCCTTGCAATGGCTAAAGAGTAAACCTTTTAAACAACATTTGTTATGTGTAATCTTAATTGTTTTCTAACAATGGAAACGAGTAGTGATTAGCACATTTCTTTGCAACACTGAAGTATTACAGATGGCCATCATGTGCTCTGACTTGGCTTAATGTCTAATTTATCTAAATACATGTAATGAGTACCTGTTTTTACTTCATTTAATTTTTATATGCATATAAAAGCATTTAAAGGTGGAACTCCACCTTGGGTAAGAATGGGGGGGTTCATTTGTATTGAACATCTATCTCCAATTTCCCAGTGCTGCTTGAGCTCCTTGCATCTAGTAATCCTGCTGAGTGAAACTTGTCACAGGTGGAAGCTGAATTCGGGCTTTGTGGCCTCAATTTCCAGGGCAATGGTTAGAATACAGAAATGGAGGCAGTTTGATTAAGCTATTGTGTTGGGGCTGTATGACTTACGTAAGGCTTCAGGTTATTTTTGTTTTAAGCTTGAAGTTTAATCGTTATCAAATGGCATCTTTTGCCTGTAATTCCTAGTGCCAGAGGTAAGCAAATATATCCATGGGTGTGTAAATATAGTTAGAAAGGGGTTTTTTAACAGATTATCTCTGTGCTTATTTGTAGTTGTTGACAGTTTTTGTCCTTGTAAATGAGCATTATCTGAATCGATTTCTATCAGTCACTTATGCCATTCATCCGAATCTGTAAGCTTCTATTTGCTCTACTTTAAAGCAGGTGCAGAAAGGTAGTACTTTGTTTTATCCAATAGTAGTGCTCCTGAATTTTGAAACCATGCTTTCTTCTTTTCTCAAAAGAGACAGAACTGAATGAAAAGAAACTCATTTCTCTGATGTACCTTCAAGCTCTCTTTCTGGTTGAAGGAATTAAAATACCTTTAACTGTTATTTGATGTCACTGTTTCTAAGAGTGTTTTTTTTCTTCCAAAAAGAATGAGTTAAGCCTCTCATTCCCCATTCCTTTTCAGGGGTGACCCCACTAGTGTTCACTTTTTATGAATTACAGATGCCCAGCGTGGTAACAGTGACAGGAGGTCACAAGTGAGTCTGGAAGAAGAGGCTTTCTTCCTCTGGGGAACAGATTTATGTTTAATCTCTTGCCCTCCCTCTCTTGGATTAAAAATGGAACTTTCTAAGACTCTTCCCTTGATCGTCGCCCTCTGAATGAGTGTACTCCAGCAGAGGGAGTCATCGAAGACACAGCTCCCGGAGGGAGCGCAGCAGGAGCTGTCGGAGGCATCGAGGATTTTGGCAGCGCCTGTCCGGCCAGGGCTGCGGTAGTAACGTTCGCGGTCTGTCTCCCCGCTTGCTCCTGAGCGAGGCGTCTCTTGTCTCCTGCTCCCTCTGTATGAGCCCTCTGTGCTGCTGCTGCAGCAAAGCTGCCGGGGTCAGTACGCAGAAGCCAGCTCACCCTGGGGTGGGCGCCTGCTCCTTCCAGCAGCAGCTGGAGTGCAGAGCTGGTGAGTCCAAAACGGCTGGAGAGTGACATTTCGCTTTGCAGCCCGTGGCCGAGGAGGCGGACAGCTCCGCGGGGCGAGGGCACCCTTCAGCGCTCACGCGCCTGCAGGCAAAACAGCGAGATGGGGGCGGGAGGGGGCAAGAGGCTTTTCCTGGAGCTGTTCCCACACATGCCCCTTCGCCTGTGTGCTTCGCGGTGGCCAGGAGCTGCCTGTTTAAAAGCAGGGCACGCCTTGGCTCCCACTGCTCCCCCAGAAGGTCTTCAAAGAGATCACAGCACTCGATCCCGGGACTGCCTCTATTCGCCTCTTGGAAACTGCAGCCTGTCCCCTGGGGCCGGTCACATGCTCCTGCTTTCCAGTGATCGCTTTGCTTGAGCGGGAACCACACCCGGGACGGCTCGCCGGGCCCAAGAGGGCCCTGGGAACCAGGAGTCCTGCTCTGCTGGCCAGCGCTTGTGCACTGGCACCTGCTCACAGCACCCGCTAGCCACCTCTGCAGCTGCCTCCTGGAAGAGCCGGGCGGGCGCTTGGCACTCCCCAGCAGCGACACTCCTTGTCCTGTGGGACAGAGCAGGGCGAGGGGGAAACGCCTAGCCCACACGCCAGCTGCCTCTGTCTGTGGGATGTGCAGAGACTGTACCGCGTTACAAATAGCAGCAGGTTCCAGAAGGGTTTATAATAGTATGGGTCTGCGCCAGGCTCTGCGGGCTCATGCTGGGCTTGTGCTGGGCTCTGCGGGCTCCTACAGGCCTGTGCCGGGCTCTAGGGGCTCGTAGGAGCCTGTGCCTGGCTCGTGCTGGCCTCTATGGGCTCGTACTGACTCGTGCCGGCCTCTGCGGGCTACTACGGGCCTCTGCTGGGTACTACATGCTTGTATGGGCTTGTGCTGGGCTCGTGCCAGGCTCGATGGCCTCATAAAAGCCAGTGCTGGACTCTGTGGGCTTGTACCGGCTCGTGCTGGGCTCTACAGGTTTGTATGGATCTGTTCCAGGCTCCTACGGGCTCTTGCCAGTGAGCTCGTGTGGGCCTGTACCAGGCTCTACAGGCTCGTATGGGCCTGTGCCGGGCTCTAAGGGCTTGTGCCGGCATCTCCCGCCTCATACGTCTGAGGCACTTGCTTTATTAGTGACAGCAGCGTGTTTAAACCTTTTGTAGAGATCTCACACATTTGCTTTAATAATTCAACTTGATTAAGCTAGATTTAAATTTTTCATTTTTCTGGTGATTTCCTTTTATTAATAATTTACTTGCAGACCGTTTACAAATGCTTACGTTAGGAAAAACTGTTCTAATCAAATCAAAGGAAAACATTTCTGTTTCTAGGTATATTTATAAATGCGTATGTGCAAATACTATTAACTCTAGATTACTTTCTGACTCGGAAGTTGCATGTTGCTCCAGGATAGAAAAAGCACATGAGTGCAATAACGAGTAACATTAGGTAATACTGCCGAGGAGGGAGCTTAGAAGTGGAGGCCTCTACTATCCAAAAGCAGTAAGTATCTTCTTCACCCGTTTTAAACCCCGGGCCTATGACACACCGCATATCAATGCTGCGTGACACCGTGACATTACAGCAGCGGGTGGTGGTTTTTTTACTCGCGTTAGGTAGGCCTGCTGTCAGCCTGTCAGTGCTTTGGGGTTATTTTTAACTCGAATATGCAGCTGAAGCCCAATATCTTAATCCTGGGTCTAGAGGGGGAGTGTCGCAGAGGAAAAGCCAGTTGGGACACGGCACCAGCGGCAAGTTTTGCCTCCTTTCCGGGGAAGTATCCAACCTAAAGGAGAGCTGTGGTAATCGTCTCCCCTGCGAACGGGTATTCGAAGTTATGGGTCGATCTGTGGCGCTAAAACCGAAAACCACCCGATTCTCAGCACAGCAAGCCGGGCCCAGGCTTTTTCACCACGGTGCCCAGCTCCCGCTTGGAGGGGGCGTCAGGAAACCAGCAGATCAGATTCTGTCACCCCCTAAATCCCTGCGATTTCGGCGCAAACCCCCGCTTTCCGCGTACGAGGGCACGGACCCCCCGAGCCTCTCCCTCACCGGCAGCGACGCGCCCGCGGCAGCTCGACCCGCAGGGAGCCGCTGGCTCTCGGGGGCGGGAGGTACCTCCATCTCCTCAGCGTCCGGCGCTGCCCGCCTCGCCCTGCCCTGCCCTGCCCTGCCGAGCGCGGCTCTGCCCGGGCGCCTTCCCGCCGCGCCGTCCCACTCGCGGCGGCTGCGACCCCGCGAGAGGGCGCTGGCGGCGCCGCGCCGCTGCCCGGCGAGGCCGGAGTTTGAAAAAGTGCCGGTTGCCCGCGGCGTCGCGCAGCAATGGCGGCGGGGAGCGCGCAGGTGAGCGGGGCGGCGGCGGGGCGGGAGGGCCGCGCGAGGCGGCTGGGCTGCCCCGAAAACGCTCCCGCTTTCTCAGAGGAGCGGTGTTTGGGCTAAATCGGTGCCCGCTGAGGAAAACGCCCCCCCCGGGCTCCCTCCCCAGCGCCGAGGGGTCGTTGGGGGGGTTGCTTGGGCTGAGTGGCGGGGAGCAGCTAGCCCCCTCGCCGGGAGCGGCGTTACTTTCTGGAATAAGCACCCCAAAGTGAGGGAAGATGCTTTCCTTGAGGTATTTCAAGCCTAATCTGGGGGAAAAAGCTGGAGAGCGCGGCACAAAGCAGTGCTGGTTGCCCCCCGGACGCTCCCCAGCTCGGTGGCTTTTTCTCGTACCGAAATTGCCAGCAACTGGTAAGAAAAACGGGCACCAGCTCCAGCCAGGGCTGCCGACGCCCTTTCCCGCGTCGAGCGGTGGGTTTTCCTCTTAAAGAGTGAATGTGGTGGTGCGAGCGAACCCCGCTCGGGCTCTGTCGCCGCAGCACAAAAGTTATGTGAAAGATGGGATTTTTGAAGTGTTTCCTGATCATTGCCAGCAAGGGAAATCAGTTTGCAAATTAATTTGCGTGTCACCGGTGTGGCTGTAAAGGCCAGCTCCGCTCTGGGCAGGTGAAGCTCCTTGCCGGGCTGGCCGCAACAGCGCGGGGTCTCTCTGGGCTGCGGTCCGAAGGCCCGAGCGCGGCTTTGATACTGCTTGAGCTGGGAAGCAGTCTAGGCGTTTCAGTACGGTGTCAGCTTAGCTGGAGCCCTGGGTGTAAGTAAGTACCACAGCAAGCTAATTTAAGAGAGCTTGGGTATTTCTGCGCAAGCTGTAAACGTGTTTCTGGACCGCGCTGAAGACATGCCCTGAGGGACCGACCTTCTCTGGGAGCAGCGGTTGCAGTATCCAAACGCCCTGCCAGAGTTCCTGAATCTGCTTGCAAAATGGATCGACTGTGGTGCAAAATCAGCTTTCTCATCTTCCTCAGTCTTTTATCTCCCTGGTGCAAAGAGTGTCTGTGTTGTGGTACCCTCTGATGGATGGAGGAGAAGAAAGACTCAGGTGTACTGTGGTTATATTCTAAATACATATAGAAAATGAGCACGGTGCATTAACTGGCGTTCAGGCTAGCCGTTGTCAGAGAGTGATGTGGGGGAAAATTCATCTGGCAACTGCTGAGTCTGTACCTGTTTGTGCATCAATACCCAGGTCTGTGGATTTAGTACCATTTTCAGCATTAATCTTTTGCTAGCTACTCGTTCTGGTGCCCAGAGGTGGGTTGCTTACACCCGTTGGCATGGTTGGAGAGAAAACAAATCTGTATGCTTTCCCTAATATTTATTTAAATGAGAATTACAAATAAATTCCTTTTGATCACTTACTACAAACTGGATAAAGAGCTTTCTGATTCTCCAGCTTACAGCTAGTAAAGGTTGCCTGTGACTCAGAAACTCCATGAGTCAAGTTCTTCCTCCTGAAACTTTGGATGTTTTTCAAAGCTCTGGCTTAATTCCTGGCTTTACTAATTGGGCGAGAACTTCCTGGAATCAGGATGTTAGTCTGAAGCTTTTTGTTTTGTTACCGATCTGAACAACTCCTATTTTGGCTATTGTGTGTGTCTGTTGCAGACCCAACTTGGTTTTAGGCCAATTTTAAAAATAAGTTTTTTTTTTTCTTCCTTCTTCTTTAATTTAATTATTTTGTCATTACACTGAAATTGTAGCAAAAATGGACCAAGGAAGTTTGTTTGGATCTCTGAGATGCTTAACAAAATACAGCAATAGGATGATTAAATAACTGTATGTTGCGAATGGCATGGGCTTTGGATGCCTAGCATATTCTTAAAAAGCAGTAACATATATGAGTAATACAAAACCAGTGTGGTTTATTGTTGGAAATGTGGTCAACTGATTAAAGAATCTGAAAGCAAGTCAGGATTCCTGAGTTCTATCTTTAGTCACTGACATGCTGTTTGATATTAAGTCAGTTAGTGTAGTGGAGCTTGACTCTGCTACCCTTTCTTTTGCATTTAAGTGGAGAATATGAGGGGTAATTAACATTAAGCTGTTAATATAATAACTGCTGTGGATGCCTTAAAGCCACTCCTCCTGTTTAAGAGAAAAGCATAAGCACTTGCTTGGATCTATTTGTTCCACTGTTAGGTAGCATCTTCAAGGATAAAGCTTTCCCGGCCCCTGTCTGAGTTCAGTGCGTGTTTGGTCGGTGAGATATACCTGTGCTGCTACTGCCTATGCTATGTATGCTCAGAGTCTGTAAACAGAGCATCTCTGTCCAGAGCTATTGCTGAGGCATGTTTCACCAGAACAAGTACTATTATATAAAACAAAGCCAAGAACCAGCCTGAATGCTGCTAATGCAACTCAGAATAATCAACGTTTTAAAGAAGTCTTACCACATGTAAATCACAGGTAGAGTAGGCACTGGAACAACAGTCTGTGGTTACCTTTTTGGATGCAGCTGAAAGTAAAGCTGACTCTCTTGCTTGCCCAGTTGTAAAAACAGATGTAGGTTTTGCATTTTTCTTCTTCAGAGTAACAGCTGAGAGAGAGAGCATTTTACGGATGTCACAACCATGCATTAACTGGTTAGTTGGTTGGTGTCTTTGGAGAGTCAGTGTCAAGACATGTTCAGGTAAAAATCTGTATCTACTACATAATACCAGGAAAACTTACTGTTGATCAGGACAAGGGCAAATAACAACTGGCTTTTGATACTTGAGTGACATAGCTGTATATAGACATTAAATAACAAGAAGGCAAGTTCAGAGACAATTTGTCTTCATTATGGTTTGAAACAAAATTAAGTCAGGTTAAGATCAAAGCTGCATTCAGATTTTGGAATTTAAATCTAGGTCTTGTCTTGTTCAAAAACTGGTGAAAGGATTGGCTTCAGAATTTGTACGAACCATTTTCTAAATGAAAAGAAGGGGTAGAATATTATGGGTGTATTTCTGTATCTTCATTGTTGAATGGTGTTGTCTCTGTAATCCTCTTGCCCAATACTGCCTGATTGCAGGGCAGCTGTCTCTTGCAGCTGGGCAGTGGGGTGAACTTGATGGATCCAAGCTTCCAGCAAAAACTGGAGGGTGAGAAGGAACTAATTCGTCGAGCTATTCAGAAGGAACTGAAAATTAAAGAGGGAGCGGAAAACCTGCGCAAAGTGACAACAGATAAGAAGAATCTTGTGCATATAGAGCATGTTCTGAAATCCTCCAACCGGAAACTGGAGCAACTGCACTGGGAACTTCAGGAACTTAATGCAAGGATTGTAATAACAGAAAAGGAGGAGAGTAAGACAGGTAGGTTTTGGGTCATGATTGACAGGAAAATCTGGTTAGATAGCTTCAGCACTGATTTTTTTTTTCCTCCCCTCCTGTTGAGGGCTCATGAGTAGTGGGAGTTTCTCCTGTGGATACTCAGCTGATGAAATTAGCTGTGCAGTAAAAAGTTAGGATTGGGGCAATCAAGGTGAAAGGAGGCAACATGAGATCAGTGTGGGCAGAGGACCAGCTGAGAGTGCTGGGCATGGATGATGTTCAGGAGCAGGCTGTAGATGGATGTTCAGCTGCCCAGAAACTCTATTTAGATCTCTTACATTCCAAGTACCTTGTGGGATGAATGAGTATAAAATTGGAAGAGTGCTTGTTAATACTGGGTCATCAATAAACTTGGAAATACTTACAGGTCTGAGCTTGAGCTTCATTTGAAATAGTATTTTGCAGCTAGTTTTGTAGTTGAGATCTTTTTATATCTTCTTTTATAGCCTAACCTTCTTTTATAGATTGACTCATCCATAACTGAGTGAGATGACATGGGAAAAGATGACTAATGATGTTGATGGTATTGTTGCACAGATGGCTCTTTGTCTCCAGACCCTTGTCTCTGGGAAAGGAACCCACACCCCATGGCAAGGAAGATTGAAGCTCTGAAAAGGCAGCTGCACGTTGAAATGAAAGTGAAACAAGGAGCTGAGAACATGATCCAGCTGTATTCAAATGCAACATCCAAGGTAAGAAGGAATAAAGAACCTTGTGGGAATAAGGATTCCTGGAACACGATTTGTGTTCAAAGTCCACACACAAGCTCTGTCTGGTAATTGGGATGTGAAAGAAATCCATTTGTGAAGTCTACTTGACTGAATCTGAGCTTTGCATTTTGGTGTTCAGCACTGTGACAGCATGTCATATTGCTCCATGGGACAACTGATACCCTGAATGTGCATTAGACTTATTGCAACATGTTAACAGATTTCAAGAGTTTAGTGGGAATCAAAAAGGAATTGGATGGCGCATATTTCATGCGTCAATCTCTAACTACTGGATGTTAGGAGAAGGCTTTTCTGGAAGAGTGGTTTATTCCACTTCTGCCTGTGATGTGGTTGTGTGCCTTTTTCTGAAGTATCTGGTGGTGATCACTGTCAGAGAAGGGTTATTAGATTGGACAGACTAGTGTAATCTGTCAGTTTTGACCCTTTTAGTGGTTCCGACATGGCAGATACCATTGTGCTTCTGCTCTTGAGCATTGCTTAGTGGTATTAATCATGGAGGTGGGAATCATGTTGTTTAATGTTAGTTGTCTAAGCTCCTTCTGTAGTTTCAGTGAAAAGTGGTAGGCACCTGCAAAGAGTAGCTTGTCCTGTCGTTCTCGGAGATGAATGGTCGTTTGGAAAGACCTACCTCTCCCTGCTAGCACCAGGCTCTACATGACTACTTTAGTCTAGATGCCTAACTTAGTTGACTGAATGCCACCCTAGAAGTGTTAATGCATCTCACCTTAATGTTCATAGTGACTCTAGATTAGAGGCAGATTTCAGCTGGAGAAAAGTATCTCATAGGAATTGACATGACAGAACTACTATCTCTAGAGAAACTGTTTCAAGCCTGAGAAGATAGCGAGGGCAGCGTAAGAAGTGTGTTCAATCACTGACATCAGAAAAGAAGGTACGAAAGCACTGGTGTTGTACACTGAGTTGGCGTGATATTTTGATATGACTAGGTAGTTTAGGATAGAACACAGCAAGCAGTATCTCTTTATGTGAGAGAGATCTTCAGGGATTTACCAATTTCTTATTCATCCCACTTACCAAGTTTGGCATAATCATATTTAAAAATCAAAAGGATAATTAAAAAAAATCCAAGCTTTTTATGAAGCTTAATTCAATAAGACCAGCAGTGTAGAGGGCTGTAATATTTTGATTTGTTCCAAACCTCTGCTCACACAACTCTGTAAGCACAATTGACCAGTGAGCCACAAGTCTCAGTGACTGCGAGATTTGGTATTAACTGGACATATCTGCAAGGCAGACCCTGTCCCTAGCAACTCACCATTTTCCCTTGGTGTCATAGTCCAACAAAGACTCCTTGACCTGTCCTTTCCCTCTATAGATGGAGGTAGGTGTCTTAGTCCTTGGTCCTTAGCAATGTTTCCTTTACAGAACTGCTTATGTATGATATATCACAATCATTTATGACCCTTCTTTCAGATACCACCTCATCCTCATCTCTGAACACATCACCGTAATCCATTTTTTAATGGGCATGGTCCTCTCCTTCCATATGTTCTTTTTTTTGGCAGGAGAGGAAGCTGCTGGCTACAGCTCAGCAGATGCTTCAGGACAGCAAGACAAAGATTGAAATAATTCGCATGCACATTGTGAAGGTGTCTCAGTCAGCAGGAGGGATAGAAGATGCAGTGGATCCAGCAGGTAGGGTGTTTTAATTAACCGATACACCTCAGCACAGATGTGGCCAAAGCCTCAGGATCCCGAATACTTGATCAGTTTGCATCCTTGTCATGTTTTATCTCCAAAATGGCCAGTGAGGATGGGGACCACCATCAGTGCTTTGGAACTGCGCATTGAGGAGCTGAGACATCACCTGCGCATTGAAGCTGCTGTAGCTGAGGGGGCAAAAAATGTGCTGAAGATCCTTGGAGGGAGTCGGGTGCAGGATCGCAAGTTTTTGGCTGAGGTAAGCACTTGTTCAGACCCTCTAAAGAGGGCTGGTTCATTCCTCAACATTAGTGATTTAGGATGAATGAGTAGAGATAGCCATTAAGTTATGAATCTGGGAAGTTCCCGGCCATCTGTGAGGACCCACTGATTGGGATCACTTTCCCTTCTACGGATAATGTTCCTTGCTTTGGTGAAATTCCTCAGGAACTTTGGAAGTGAGCCTGATGGTGTTTTAGGATCTATGGGAAAATATTCCCTCTTATTCTCCATTAGTAAGATATTAGCTAGTCTTTTTGTTGAGGCTGGCTCTAGTAGTTCATGAAGTTCATTTAAAATAAATAAATAATAGTACCAGGGCTGTTCATTCAAAATTTCTGCCTGCTCTCTGTTCTACTTCATATTGCTAGGCTCAAGGTCGCTTGCAAGAGTCCTCTCAGAAGATTGATCTGCTGCGCTTGTCCTTGGAACATCAGCTTAGTGAGCTTTCTCCTGATCACCCAAAGCGAGCACTCATCAAGCAGGAACTAGTAAATACTTCCTCCCTGGGAGCTCAGCATGGCAGCATCCAACCTACTTCAGTCATCAAACCTACAGCTCTTACAGGTACCTAAATCCTGCATGGCATGTTGTTGTGGGGAGGATTTTGAAAAGAATGGGCTGCATTTCTTCTTATTATTGTGATGCCTCTTTTCATATGGATGTTTTTTCTAGGAACGGGATTTATTTCTTCTAGGCCAGTAAAAGCTTTCCAATGGTATGGTTTTGCAGACTATTAATAGTTTGGGATAGATTTGAGCTACTAACCAAGAAATCATGAACCTGAGAAGCTCTTTGCCCTCTGTGAGGACAGGCTGACTGGAATTGCTTTGCCTTTTTAGGAATAACATTCTTTGCTCTGATGAAATTCCTCAGGTACACTGGAAGTGAGACTGATGGGGTGTCAGAATCTATTGGAAAATGTTCCAGGACGTTCCCGAATGGCTAGTTCTTCTCCCATACGTGGCAGCCCAAGTGATCTGAGGTCCCTTACCCGAACACGAGTTGGCCTGGGTATCCACAGCCGTAGCGTTGCAGGAAAGTACCTGCGGAATGAAGAGCTATGCAGTGAGTATGGGATTCTCTGAATTGTGAGTGGTGTTTTGGGGCACAGGGTCTCATGTGAATACTACGTTAGCCTGATATGAGTGTAATTATGAGAAATCTGTTTTCTGCAAACTTGAGAGAATGAATCACACTATACCTAATCCTCCTAGAACTCTGATAACCTATGTCCTCTCCTTTGTCCAGATGAGGTCCTCGCTGTGCTCAAAGTGGACAATAAAGTGGTCGGTCAAACAAACTGGGGACCAGTTAATAACCAGGCATGGGACCAGAGCTTTGTTATTGAGTTGGACCGGGTAAGACTGCCTTAGATTCCGCTGTGTTGTATTTGTTTTTCTGTTTCACCTTGCTTGGTTTGCTCATTTAGTTGCCATTCCATTTGATTCAACTCTGTGTTGGCGCTGTCCCCGTACCCTTTTATGTGCCAGTTATCATTCTCATTCCCCTAAGGCAGTGCATCTCTGGCAGAGCTTCAGCCTGAACAGCATCTGTTGTCCCTCTCTCCCTATCCGAGCAGCTTTATTTCATCTCACCAGCAAAATGGCTCTCACAGGGATTTCTGAAATGAGGAGCAAGGACAGCCATCTCCAAAAGGGTCTGTAGCTGGGAAGGTCTGAAAAGATCAGAAAAAGTGGGGAAACAGAAGGATTAAAGAAGTCTTTCCTTGCATACTGTCTAGTTACTTTACTGTCTTACTTTACTGTTTACATTACTGTCTAGTGAATTTTTACAGGGTAAAATGAAGGTCTGTTCTGAAAGTTGCTTGGGGAAAAGCTGTGTCTGTGTGCCTCACGTCCAGAGCATGGGGCAGGATATGACCGCTGCTTTTTTTTTTTTTTTTTCCTTCTCTCCTTTTCTTTTCCTCCCCAGTCTCGCGAGCTAGAAATTGCAGTTTATTGGAGGGATTGGAGAGAACTTTGTGCAGTGAAGTTCTTACGTTTGGATGATTTCCTTGATAATGAACGCCATGGGATGTGCCTCTCCCTTGAACCCCAAGGAGTGCTTTTTGCGGAGGTACAGGTTTCAGTTTTGTTTCTTTTTCAGAGAAGCCTGTCTGTTTAGGGTGCCTCATACCCTGAAAGTAGCTGATCAGCCCGGGATACAAGGAGTGGAAGGAGCAATAATCTGGAAGGGCAGAATTGGGCACCTGACAACCTTTAAGACTGGGCACCTGACAGCCTTTAGAATTGGGTTCAATATCACATATAGGAACAAGGAGCAACATGATATAATAGGATGTACACATGCCATAGCCTGCAGTGACTCTTCAGAGCTGCTCTGTAATTACATGGGTGCTCTGTAGAATCCGCTGTTTTTTATTTGCTTTCATTATGAGTCATTGGTGATGCTTTAATTAAACATATGGCTTAATGGTCATATTTGAATTACACAGACTGTGGAATCAAAGATCCAGATTCCCTCTGGGTATGCTTATTTTGTAATCTTCGAGGCTAATAATAAAGAGCTTGAAGTATCATCAATGAAGAGATCATCCACATAATCCCTTAAAAGCATCACTACTTTCTCCTTTGTGTTGTGGTAAAAGTTTCTGGTCACCTTTCCAGAAGTAGGATCTTGACTTCATACTTCCAATTTGCTCTTTTTAATTAATTAATTTATTTATTTACAATGGGCTAACTGCTTCTTACCCTACAAATGGCTGCATTATACAGCATTTCTTTATGCATGGCTTTGGGAATTAGTATAACTTTGAGATATGAATTACTCTTCATTTTTTAGATTTTATGCATTTTGGGTAGCAGAAAATTCCAGCATCTAAAATCACAGTTGCAATAACAGATGTTTAGAGGGTGAAGCTAGAATAACACGGTCTGGAGTCTGTCTGCAGGGGTGACTCCTTACTTACCAAACATATGAATGGAGAGTTCAATGAGAGGGCAGGCACGTGTGCAAGTTTGTGCGCACAGGATAAATGAAGCATCCTGACAAATCCCCTTTACTCCTCTGACAGGTGATGTTCTGTAATCCTGTCATTGAGAGAAGGCCCAAGCTGCAGCGACAGAAACGCATTTTCCCCAAACAGAAAGGTAAGCTGCTGGAGACCTGACTGCCTACTAGCAAGGGTGAGTGGGTTGAGGGCTAAGGTTTGCAGTAACAGGCTGGCATGCATTCCCCTCTCGTTACATTTGTGAGACACATTAAAATGCTTGCTGATTATTGTGTGTGAGTAGGTGGGCTTTATTAGAATGTGGAAGTTTGTTCTGTCACAAGAAGTGCAGGCAGCCTGGCCGCAGTATGGTATGTAATGTGATATTGCAGCAGTATTTCTATTCATAATTAACAGTGTCAGGAAGATATAATTACTAGCTTTTTAACAGACTTCTTAGCACAGCTTGAGTATTGGATATTGCTAACTTAATCAGCAATGCTGCTACTGATGGAGGAACAGGTATTGAAGGATTTTCTGGAAAACTCTGAATTATAGAAGACTGTAGCAAGAACAGGCTGCTGATTGTCTGTCAAAGCTTTAGAGTTGGCATCTCAGTCAGATTAATAGCTCAGGGTCTTGAATAACTTGTGTACTTGTTCTTGTCAGCACATTTTTTCCTGTTAGTCTAGATAAGGTAAGACTTTATATACTGAGGACTCTTGGCAGTGGGGATAAACTAAATTCTATATCTGTATTCTTCAAGAGGTGGTAAAAATAATTAAAAGATCACATATGTGTTAGTGTTTGTGAGATGTTTTCAGAAACTTTCAGTTAACAGGCTGCATGATTAAAGTGCAGTGTAGAAATAGAAGAAAATTTGGTTAAAATAAATTTTTTAAAAATATTTTATGTAGCCTTTACTTGAGGATTATGTTATGACGTTATAGGGAGCCAAACTTGATGGAAGAGATCTACTATTTCACCTATCACTATAAAATGTTCTTCTCCAAAAGAAAGCCTGTTTTCCCTAGGGTGGGTTGCCTTTTTGAGTAACTCATGGGTATTTGGGTGAAAAAGGTAATTTAACAATTCATGGGATTGTAGTTTGTGTGTTGTTAACCTCACTGGTGTTTGGACGCTGACTCTTCCAGGGAAAGAATTTCTCCGAGCTTCTCAAATGAACATAAATGTTGCAGCTTGGGGTCGCCTGATGATGAGTTTTCTCCCTCCATGTAGTTCCATGAGCAGTCTGAGCCCCTCACTTCATGATCCTGTTCATACAGACTTCTCTCCAGTTCCTCTGCAAAGTCATATTGATTCAGTGTCCAAACTGACTAGGTAAGTCCTGTTCTGATTATTGCTAGATGACAATCTGGAATGGGCATAGAATAGATCTTAAAATACAGTTGCAGCTTGTTAAAGTGGTGGAAGATCTTGATGCGAAAATTTTATTTGTGGAATTTAATTCCTAATTTTAAGGAAAGGCAATGCTGCCTGAAATTATGTGGGTTTAGTGGGATGTTCGTTACTGCATGGCTAGTTCTGGTTGACTCTTAGCAGTTGGACTGATTTCCAGAATTGCTATCCTGCTGAGCAGTGTATTTCAGACCAGGGAACCTCAGCAGCTTTCTTATCCTCTGCAGTAAGAGCTGTGGGCATAAAAGTGGTGATAAGTAAATGCCACGATAAAGAAGAAACTAAAGCGGATTCTCAAAAGTTGTTTTGTATACACAGAAAGATGTTCTAGTTCTGCACTGTAAGGGAAGGAAAATTCCACTCATTCAGTGTCTTTACCTGCATAGTAATTGAACTGTATGCAAGGTCACAATGTGATTGTTACGGTAAAAACATTCTTCTTTCATGGGGTTACATGTACCCCAACCGTGAGCCTAATCTGTCATTCAAAAGTTACATAAATAAGCTTTTAAATATTCTATAGAAGAAAATGCTCTAAATAAGTTTCTTTAAAATTCTTGAAATTAGTTCTTGGAGAATTAGTCATTCTCTAGAAGAGACTATTCCCACTGATCCACAAGATCTTGAAAAGAAAAAAAGATCAAGTCAACTGCTGTGATGCTATTAGAATCCAGGTTTGTTTTAAATTCTTGATCAGAGAATCGCTTATTTCTAAGTTCTTATCTAGCATTAATTTCATAGCATCAGAGGTCTAGTGTTGGAATATGAGTCTAACCATCAACAGCTTAATGGCTCATTTTCTTTTCATTCATTCAGAGGAGCATATTTCTTTTTGATACTTCATAGACTTGTGGTATGAATTGAGTCCTCTTGTCCAGTGTGTTGGAATGAACTGAATTTTGTTATATAGCTTCCAGTGATACATTTGCGCCTGTGTACAATGTTGTGCTCCAAGGCAATCTCCTTAAATTTTGTCTTATAAATGCAGTGACTTTCCTGTGGCTAAGCTTACGTTTGATGATGAAGCTCCACCCAAGCCTCCACGCCTTTTTCTGATGGCCAACTCCAAAGAATCAGCACCATCTCCTGCAGACTCTCCGGTAATCATCTGGGTCAATAGGGAGTTTTTTCTTCTTTTTTTTTTTTCCAAGGGTCCATAGTTCTTACTTTTTTGGAGAAATTTTGGAGAAATACTGGAGAAGTTAGCTATACTTCAGGCCGGTACCTCCTTATTAGATGATTTAATTTCAGAGATTCAGAGTCCAATGAGCTATTTTGGCACAGAGTCTGCAGGAAAGTACTGCATCCATATATATATGTGTGTATATATATTTATGTATGTATATAAAATGGATAATGGATTTTTTATATCTATCTATCTATCTATCTATATTTTAAGCTATTATAAGTTGCCTTTCCCGGAGAAGCAAAATAGGTATGAGAATACTATTATTATGGTTCAGACAATTCACTGGTGTGTGGGAATAGTCTTATGTGGTCATAGATGATCTGTTTTCATGCTGCTCCTCTCCCAACAGAGGTGATGGCTAATTGCACCATAGCAAGGACTGTGGCCATGCTGGATTGGGCCACAGGAAGAAGTTAGGATGTGGGTGTTCAGATCTGATTTGGTGATTCCAGAGAATGACGTACGGTAACTTTCTCTCGGTTCCTAGTGTCTGAAGAGGCTGCATGTTGAGGAGAAGTATTGCAACTCTGCTCTAACAGGATTTCCAGTCCAGGCATCTCTAAGGTAATGGTGGCCAGCATGGGCTGTCTTGGGTCACAAATTAAAGAGGCACCGGGCTGAAATATTTGAGCGTGCAGTCTAAATTTGTGCAAAAGATATACTTTGGATTCTCGGCAGCAGACTCTTAGTGCCAAGTGTAGACAGTACCAGGGAAAGTCTGCACTGTACTTGTCCAAATGTCTGCTGTGCCTTACCTGCTTATTAACCCCAATACTTACCCTTCCAATAGACTGTACAGTACAGTGTAACAGGTGACTTCAGTAGAAGGTAAAGTCACTCAACTGTCTTCAAGTGGTTCCTCATGTTTAAGTGTTGGAAGTTTTCTGGTGTTGCAAATTTAGACATGTCTGAATTTGAAGTAGAATAATTCAAAAACACTTTTGGTACTCTTTACACTCTTCTGTTTCTATTGGCATGCAAAGATGCATTGTCTTTCATTACACAGGGAGGCATAAAACAAAGTTGTTTATAGTCTATGGCAGTTATATATAACAGGTATACCACAAGGATACACAGTAGTAAATACGCCTAAAACAGGGCAAGTATATGTACATGTATACATGTTATAACATATGTACAACAAGGATACACAGTTGTAAATATGCCTAAAACAGGGCAAGTAAAAAAAAAAAATAAAAAAAAAAAAAAAAAAAAAGAAAGAAAGAAAAAGAGTGAACAAATACTGACTGAAAAAGCACACATAACAAAATTTATCTAAGCTGTTCGCATGGTTTAAATACTTCATATGCGGGATCATAGAATTACGTTCATAAGGTCATCATCATTTTTGAGGAGTCCCATCTTCAAAAATCTGTAGCGAAGATGCAGTCAGGCACCTATCTACCTTCTCTCTGAGAATACTTAGGAGGGAGTACATACAGAGTCCTTCATTTCACTCACCAGAGGAGTATGGAACATTTGCTCCCTTTTAAAGATGATCCTGGACTAAAGCTTTTAGTTGCTTTTTTATTATTCTTTCCGAGTAACTCTGCAGCTTGAGTTTCCTTGGTAACACCTTGTGGCTGACATAACATTCTATAGCA
The DNA here is from genome assembly GCF_036370855.1 of Dromaius novaehollandiae. Lineage (NCBI taxonomy): Eukaryota > Metazoa > Chordata > Aves > Casuariiformes > Dromaiidae > Dromaius > Dromaius novaehollandiae. The sequence continues at coordinate 7,864,452 of NC_088117.1, forward strand.
TCTTTTTATTCAGCTACATTTTTTTTTCCTAGCAACATTTTATGTCCGTTGTTTTTCCCGGTTTCATTTCCAATTCCTCTTTGAGAGCTTCCTGTCTCAGTATCCCTGTGTCCTACTGGCAGTTGGTATGTACATACTCATGTCTGATTATCACAATTGCTGTTGAGCCTGCTGAGAGGAGTGTAGGCAAAACTGAATTTTACTACCCCAAGGATGGGAAGTAACAGAGTGTGAGTGTTGGAGAGGCAGAATTGTTGCTCCTGTTGCCAGTAAGGCTGGAAGGCAGACACTGTTACTGCTGGGAGCAGTTTCCTCAACTTATGGTTCCCTGCTCCCTTCCTCAGTGGCAGAGCAGCAGCAGCAAGCCTAACTTTGCAGCATTTAAGCCTAGGAGAGGAGTGGCTGAGGCAGCTCTTCGCTTTGCCCACTTGCTATACAGAGTTTCTCCTCCTGTCACAAATACATGCTCCTTTGGTACCTGTTTCTGCATCTTTTGGTATTGGCTTAGCATTTTTTCTGTTTGCCTGCAGGAAAAGGGAAGTTCAGCTTGAGGATTTTCACTGTATTGCCATGCTGGGACGCGGACACTTTGGGAAGGTAGGGTAGAAATGCAGGCTCTGTGGAGGAGGGTGGTAGGAGTGTGGGTGTGAAGATGGGCTTCTGTCTCAGAGTCTGAATACCAGCGTAGTACCAAGAGGTTTGTTGCAATGCAGATATTCAGAACAAACCTAACCCAACCACAGAAGCAGTCAATGCTCCTGTCAACAGTCAAAACTGCTGAGGATTTTTGGCTTCAAATCCTGGATAGAACTCTCTGGGGACTGAAAAAAATCATTTCATAAAGCCCATCATAAAGCCTACCCTTCCTTTCATTATAAACTGCAATCACTGGTGGAATTGCTTCATTGCTAAAAACTGCATGCATAGCTGCTTGCTGCAAGAGCTCTGAGGTGCTCTCAAAGCACTGGGCCAGTTATGATACTGCTGTTTCTGAAAAGAATGTAATGTATGGTGGCATCCTTCTGGACTGCTGCAGCACAAGGAGTAGAAAAGAAGTGCTCCATCTTTGGAGTGGCTTGAGCTTGATTTTGAGAATGACTGTCTGGAGTGGATGGAAGTAGTTTGTGACAATGGGGGTCACAGTAATCCAATAAGGAAATAACGGAATTGTTTCGAATACAGCATTTCTGTTATCTTTCAGGTGCTGCTGGCCCAATACAAAGCAACTGGGAAGCTGTATGCTATCAAAGCCTTGAAGAAAAAAGATATTATTAACAGAGATGAAATTGATAGGTGAGCTTTGTTTAGAGATGATACTATTGCCACACACTGCAGTATCACACCTGTAGTCAACTGGTAGTAGGTATGCCACCTACTAGTCTTGGTACTATTAAGGTTATGAGTGGCCTTAAAACTAAAGTCAGAAATAGCAGGAAGCTTATAACAGTGCTGCTTCCTAGCTTCTGGTGGAATAATACTCACCTGAAGAACAGACTAAAACTCAAGGACTGGAAGCATGTAAGATAAATATTTGTATAAGACCACTTTTTTTTATTTCTGCAGCGTAAGGTGTAAAGATTTCCTCCTTCATTCTGTCTTTCTCAAAACAGAGCTTTCTACCAAGCTTTAACATTGACATTTTTGTTCTTTGAATCCTGACAGCTTGAACTGTGAGAAGCGAATCTTTGAAGTGGTCAATTCTTCTGATCATCCGTTCCTTGTGAATATGTTTGCCTGTTTTCAGACACCTCATCATGCTTGTTTTGTGATGGAATATACCCCAGGTGGTGATCTTATGATGCGCATACATGAAGATATCTTTCCGGAGCATATGGCACGGTGAGTTAGAGTTAGTCTAGTTTCCAGGCACTGTAAATTTTTAACTTCATTCTCATATATCTTTCCTGATAACTATTCCTCTTTTTTAGGTTTTATACAGCCTGCGTAGTCTTGGGGCTCCAGTTCTTGCATGGAAAGAAAATTATTTATAGGTAATGCAGCAAAGAATCAAGTACAAGACATTTCAGCAACCTGAAAGTTTATTTTTCCTGTAGCTACATGTCTGGAGCTCGCTATCTTGCTGGAGTTTCTGATCCTTCTGTCTATTTTTATTTTCCCTATCTCCTGTTGCTATCAGTGCATGTTCATCCTTCATGTCTTCGTTACCTACGGTAAAGAAAGTCATCTAGGAGATATTCATCTGACATATTGCAGGTGATTCGTCTTCTGTGACATGTCAATACATTCTGGGGGGCACCTGTAAGTCATTGCTTTCTTTTCTGTTGAGACAGTTGAGTAATTTTCCTGTTGTTGTGGGATGCCCTTTTAGCAGATGAATTAGCCCTACCCAGCTCTAAGCTGCTTTGTGAGCCTTTCATTAAGAGGAAAATGTCAGTAAAATAGCCTCTGGGGGGAATCATTCAAATATTATTTAATTAACTTTATTCTCTTTACTAACATCTAGTTTCTGCATCTTGAAAAAAGCTGTTGTACGGCAATCCTCAGACTTCATCCACTGTTTTCTTTCCCTTCCTTTGCCTGTAGGGATCTGAAATTGGATAATCTACTTTTAGATGCTGAAGGTTTTGTGAAGATTGCAGATTTTGGACTGTGTAAAGAAGGTGAGGCATTCTGGTGAAGTTGAAGTTGAGCCATCAGGATGAAGTTTAGGATCTGCACTCTGGTAATGTGTTTGCAAATACAAATACTGAGGTGGCTCTGTTTAACTGTTGTGTTTATTCTCATCTAAAGAAATCTTATCTGTCTGGCCATAATGAACTGGGAAAGACTATTTTGTCCTCTGCTCTTCAGGAAACTTATCAAGGAGTTTACGGTATACTTGTTTGCCCAAGGGAGCCAGGATATAGAGTAGTACAAGATGTGTTCCTGAGTGAGCAGTGGGGTCTCCAGGAAGCTTCCTCATTTTTTTGCTGCTTTTTTTAAGCATTGTCTGTATATTTATTACTTTGAGTTTTCTAAGCTGAGACTCAAAGTTGTTGTTGGGAGCCTCAGGCTCCATTCATCCAAAATGGCATTTACAAGCACAGATGAGAGCTCTTGCACAGTTAAGGACGTTAATTTATCAATATGGCTTTCAAAGGGTAGGACTGCGTGTGATCCATTTAGAATGTGTGTGCTGGGTTTTACAACGTTTCCCCCCTCCCCCCTCAGGAATGGGTTTTGGAGACCATACAAACACCTTCTGTGGCACTCCTGAATTCCTGGCTCCAGAAGTCCTGACAGATGTTTCGTACACCCGGGCAGTAGACTGGTGGGGATTGGGTGTACTCATTTATGAGATGCTTGTTGGTGAGGTAAGACCACCTTTCTCTAATGGGGTCTCACCAAGCAGTCTTGGGGAAAATTGTACCCCACTGCATGAGGTAAAATTTTGGTGAAAGGGGCCAACAGCCATTCAGGTGTTTAAAATAACTTGAGGCATGTTTGGGAGTTCCTTGTGCATTCAAACCATGTGTCTTCTAATTGCCTCTGTGTTTCTTTGAAAACAGCTCTAGCAGTCTGATACCCCCAATCTTACCCTTGACCTTTTTGTTATTAACATTTAGTATTTCTATCACGTTTTTCTCATTCACGTTGCCTGTCAAACACTAGCTAATCCCTACAGCTTTCTCCTATTCTCGTCTCTGTTTTATAGTAAGAAACAGGTGCTATGTGGGTTAAATAATAAAATGTCACAATTGCAGTCACCGTTCCCTGGAGATGATGAGGAAGAAGTCTTTGACAGTATTGTCAATGATGAAGTCCGGTATCCGCGATTCCTTTCCACTGAGGCACTTTCTATAATCCGCAAGGTAATGGGCTGGGGGCTCTCCAGGATCTTGAGAAATTTGCATTTATCATAAGTAGATCCAGAGGGATATTGTTTGGGCCAGATAGCATTTGTGTGTGTAATGTGGAGCTGCCTACACAGCCTAAGGAAACATTTAAGATTTACACGTATAGTTGTTTTCCCTTCTTTTTTCTTTCTACACAAATGCTACTCTTCTAGCTAAGGATGACTAAGCAGGCTTCTTACTGAGACCTATTGCTGCTAATTCTGAATTGGAGAAGCATTGATTGAAGGGCAGGAATGTCAGAGTAATTTGATGGAGATGGTTTGATCAGTTTTTAAATGTGATCCATTCATCATGTGTGCATGATTAAGATGAGATGCTACATGCAGTTTATAGCAGCTATCTTATTGATATTAGCAAGCTGTATGCAAGGATCTATGTCTGAGCTATTACTAGCAGTTTACAACCTTGCTGCAAAGGGAGTATGGCAAGATACTGAAGGCTCCCATCTCCTTTTATTTTTCTCTCTGGAGCATTATTTCTGCCCATCCTTGTTCCAGTTGTTTAATTTTGGACTGATTTTTCTTGCAGCTGCTTCGGAAATGTCCAGAGCGTAGACTGGGAGCGGGGGAAAGAGATGCAGAAGAGATTAAAATCCAGGCTTTTTTTAAGGTAGGAGTTCTGTTTATCCTTCCCCCTCAGCTCTTGTATTTGAGCTGAGAGTGATTTGTTTTCTGTTGGTATTGAGGCAAATTTTCGTTAGTTATCAGTGAGATCTTAATGGCAGCTTCTCTTGCACCTTGTTGCTCTAGTCAGGAATAAGTGTTTCAAGTCATGTTGGAAATTACATCCCCCGAGTGTGTTCTCTGGGATCTGTAAGCTTCCAGGACCAGTTTGTTATTTCCAGTTGTGCTACTTCTATGTGTAAATACACCTGCCTTCTGAGCCATTAGCAAATACCCCTTTTTAGATCAAACTGCAGCAGTCAAAGATGCTGTCTGGTGATGACAGTGATTGCAAGTTACTCTATTTAATGGCATCTGCATTTGCAGGATATACATGAATCATAAGAGAAATTGAGGTTAAAGACTCATTTGCTTTGGTTCAAGGGTGCATGGCTGTCTAGGCAAAGATGTTGTTAGAAGTTATTAGCCTCACAGCATCTGGCTGACTTTGCACTGGAGTAAACAAAGAAGTCTAATGCTGGTACAAATTGCTGGGTAAGTCTACTGATATGCCTGGTTATGGCTGCAGTTTAGTTTTGTCCCTGCTGAACATAGTTTGAGCTGTAGTATGTTCTGATGCATAGCCTTAAGCTATGTAGAATCTTTATATTACCTGGCCTACACCAACTTTGCTGTTTGTTTTGCCCCCCTCCCTTTTTTTCCCTTTCTCTTAATGGAAATTAGGCTTGTTGCAAATGATCTGGAGGCAGGCTGCAATCCTTCCTCTTACTTTCTATCTCACATTTCATAAATAATCTTAGTGTCAGTCTGGCCTGTTCACTTTGTTCTTTACAGGAAATTGATTGGGATGCCTTGTTTGCCAGGAAACTGAAGCCCCCTTTTGTGCCCACTTTAAGAGCTCTAACTGACATTAGCAACTTTGATGAAGAGTTTACATCGCAAAAGCCAATTCTGACTCCTCCAGAGGAGGTTGCTCTCCTAACCCGTAAGGAGCAGGCTATCTTCAAGGATTTTGACTTTGTCTCCACGCACCTTTTAGAGGTTTGACTGCTGTGCTGTGAGAAATCTGAACAAGTTGTTACCATCATGAGAGTTTGTAAAGACAACTTGACATGGGCAATGGAAAATCAGAAGAATTCACAGAACTGGTAGTGCTGATGACCCTAGGAAGACAGTTTCTTACAAGCTGAGTTGTTCTACCGTGCTTTTTTTTCAGTCTCAGCTTTTGGAGGGATACTGGATGTGAATTACCTTAAGTAGTAGTCCATTTTTGAATGGGTGTGTTATCTGCTGCCATTGAATAGATACGGAAATTTGGAATTTAAACTGGACTTAATGAAATCAAATCTTCTCTGCATCCCAGGTTACTCTTTGCAAAGAGCCTCAGTAAGTGGCATAGCTGTTTTAAGTCGCATAATAGCAGGGGGAATGAGTATATCCTGCCTGTTTTCTAGAAGAGATATGCAATGTTCCCTCTTTGTAATGTTTTTTTTACCCATTCCTATTCATAGGTATGTATGCAAGAGAAGGAATGGATTTGAATACAACCAAGATAATGAGGTTTGGGTTTGATAATGATCCAAATGAATTATCTTAAGGCAAAAGACTTCTACTTATTTGATGATGCTCAATCTTAGCTGTTGTTTTTAATGACATAAAAACCCCACAGCTTTGCACATGCTTTTTTTTCTTTGAAAATAAAGATAGTTTTCCTTATAATGAAGTCACAGCTATTCATCTCCTTGGTGTTAGCTGAATGTGTTTCAGATCAGGGTTAAGCATGTTCTGCTCTATAGAAAAGGATTTTATTTTTCTGTGTAAATGTCATGGTAGTATTTTCTTTCTTCCTTTCTTCTTTCTCATTCCAGTTGTCTGTGTACATATTGCGTGTGATCACCTATCACATCCAAATGATTGCAGCCAAGTTTTCTCTTTGATGTTTTTATCTACGCATATATCTTGTATCTTTTTGGGAATAGCTAATATAATGACAATTTTAATATTGGAAAATTAATAAGCTTAAGTTGATTTCATTTGTCTGGTAACCTATCATGCGTAGTTAACACTTGGTAAGATGCATTTTCTTCTTCTATTCATTATATTAGCTTGTAGGGCAAAAAAAGGGAAGGGTATCTAGAAAGGAAATATCCCACTGAAAACAACTAGGTACCTATAGCTGTTACTCTTTGGTTTATCTTCAACAGAGGTAGACAGAAGCTGAACTATCACAATTGTGCTATTTCTGGAGATAAGGCTGGGGTGCAGCCAGTGAGTAGCCCTCCTTAAATCAAGGCTGGTCTAAATGCTTCAGGATTCAGAGAGGTAAGAGCAGTAAGAGTATATGTGAGGTTCAGTGTGAATTATTTTTGTTATACACTAGTTTTACTATTGTCAGAGCCAAGCTTCTGAAAATTCCACTATCCTTTCAACCTCCCACCTCTGCCTTGTAGCGTAATGGCCCATTTAAGGAAAGATACACATCTTCCTTACCTTTGTTTAAATAGTAATGGTTGGTTTGTTTTTGGTCCCTACAGTGCTGTCTTGTGGCTCTTCTAAGGTCAGAGCTACTGTAGAGTAAGTAAGCAGCACAGTGAGTTGTTAGCACAGGTGAAGCCTATAACTTGGGGTTCAAAAGGCATAAAGAACCACAAAAGGTGTATTTAATCTTTTAATAGTTTATAATAGAGTAAAAAGACTGTAATTTACCATCCACATGCATTTAAAAAAGAATTACCAAACAGAGCAGTAGTGTGTGTTTTGAGTATTATTTGGCTGATAACTGAAGAACCAGAAATTGCTAAGTTGCACATGAGCCATACTTTGGTAGATGTCACACTGATATGAATAAATTACACAATCCTTTAGGGATTGTACATCATTATTATGAAAACAACTCTTAATATTCTGATAGCCCTCTGATAAGAGCTTCTGCCCTGAACAAACCAGACTGGACACAGATAATAAACTCTTTCTGGAACTGGCCAAAAAAAGGGATCCTTCAGCTGTTTTTAAGCTGCTTTTGGACTACAGTGTTGTATCAGTGACTCTGCACTTCCTTTACCTGAGTGCTCATCAACCTTAAACCCTGAGTGCATCCTACCAGCTTCAGATGCGCTCCTGATTTGGTGTTAACTCCTGAGTTAAGGAAATTAAGGCACAAAATAACTTTAACAGACTTTTTTTTAATTGAAAAAAAGTTGGGGCTAAAATTCACACCCCAGGCTTTTCTGCTTTTAAAGCTGAGAGGTGCTTATCCCAACCTTCCTTGTAGTCCTTCATGGAAACCTGAAGTATGACCTATTACAATGGAAAACAAGTAATCTTGCTGCTATCCTAAAAAGCTCCTGGCACCCCCTAATGCCATAGAAATAAACAGGACCTAGAATCTTTCCTCTTACATTGAAACTTTGTATTCTTTTGTTAAAATTTTACTAATATGTAGAGGTAGCAGTATTGCCACTAGTGTTATTTGAGCCAGGCAAGAAGTAACCTCCTCTACTATTAGTTTAGTATTTTTCCTGTGTATATATATAATAAATTAAGTAAAGGCTCTTTCCCCAAAAGCTACAGTAAAGGCTGAGGCATGAAGCTGTCTGCAGAAATAACTTGGTAGGCAAGTACTGCTTTTGTGTCCAATAAGAAGTGAATGGCATCATTCTTAACCAAATGCATTCAAAATAGTATCTGGACTGTGTACATTTTTTTTTCTTTAAGTTGATGCTGCTGTTACGAAGTGAGTCAAGGCATCACAAAGTATTAGGCTAATTATCTCAGCTGAATTTTGTGCCTTACAGCTGTTTCTCCTGCACATTAACACTATTAAACCTCAAGTCTTTGTGACAAGCATGAGATTTAAGCATGTAGTCAAAATGAAACTTGCTTTTGACTATCCATATATTTACTCAAACTTTCTATTGTTTGTCCAACACTACTGAGAAGGCACAGTGGTTCTCAAGGTGAGAACTATGTTGAAGAAAGGCCACATTATATTATATTGAATTATACTGATTCTGGCTCACTTGTCTGTAACAGCTGCTGTTTCCTAGCAGCAATACAAAAGGGAAACTTTAGGGAGCAGAAGTGCACATACCTTTTCACACTACTCTTGCATTTCTTCTGGAGAGATCTGGATGCAGTTAACAAAAGAAAGCAAGTTTAAAGAGATACTTTTGCTCAGTTCAAAAAATATGGCCTTCCCAGAACCAATGTCTCCCCTTTAACAGTGCTATTCATATATAAAGAATAACCCTGACTATCCTTCTTGAAATGTAATTTGCTTTTACGGATGAGCAGGCTGTGGAACAAGTTGCACAGTTCATTGTATGCTGAAGTTCCATGCAAGGAAACAGCAGCAATTGTGTTAGTAAAACTTCATCCAGCAACCTGCAGGTGTGTTGGCACTTTACTAAGTAGGTCCTACTGTGACTAGACAGGTTCACTATTCCTGTGAAAGTAGATTTTCTCCCATGCAGTGAGGTGGCACGAACAGAAGAATCTCCAAAGGTTGAGGATTACCCCTTGGTCAAAGGGATTCTCCAAGTCAGACTGTTTCAGGTAGGAGATGCGATGATGTGACATGAATTCCCAGCTGGTGGTGTTGCATGAGACCAGATAGAGGTGTGAAATAAGCAGCAACAGGACAAAAATGGTGAATATGACTATCAGGAGGAAGGACACAATGAGGAAAATGTTGTGCTGCAGCCAGTCCCAGGACTGTTCAAAGTAGAGGCCCGACCTTTCAATTCAAAGAGAAACGTGCTTGAGGTTAAAGATGTAAAACTAAGTTACATAGGCCAAACAAACTTGATGGCACATTTAAGTTTGATTCACAAACAGTAAACTTCTGATACACTACAAAGACGTTAATATGCTATAAACTCTTAAGAGACTGCAGCAGCGGTGACTTAATCTAAAAAGTTTAAGATGCTGGTTCTCCTAACTGAGATACAGTAATAATCTTTAGTTAATTCTGGTCCTGAACAGGTGTACAGCTGAAACCCACTTGGAGTTTCCAATACTTCAGTTTGTGAATGAAGACTGTATTACAGTAAGTGAAGCAAAATTCATTAGGCTAATAGTTCTGTTAAGCTTAAAGCAAAGTAAGCAGCACAACCCAAATTATCAGATTCTGATTAACTAATTATGGATCAGCTGCCTCTTTAAGGAGAAGGGGCTCTGTCTACATTATTCCTCAGCAGATTAGGGGTCTCAGAAGAGCTGATTGTCAGTATGCAAAAGAAGGTGAAGATGGAAGGCTAATCCAATCACAGCTCTCTTCTGCACAAAACCTTCAGTAGGGCTGTAGGAGCATCAAAAGGAGTAGTAAAACTGCTGCCTCTGCGACTTACCAAGCAATATACCAAGCCCACAGCAGAACTACAAGCTGCACGCTCAAGTAAACTATGAAGAGAGGGTGATTCTTCTCTCCTACACAGTTCTCAATCCAGGGACAGTGATGGTCATAACGCCGAACGCAGTGTTGGCACAGCTGGCAGTGCCTGGCTCGCATTGGTTGCTGCAGAAGAAACAAAACACTGCCAATAGTCCATTCATGTTCAGTTTCCTCTTTCGCAGAAAAGAGCATCATCCAAAATTGTCCTCCTCCACAGCAAGGCGATCCCAAAAGCACTCCCTCTTGAGATTAAGGTACAACATAAACATTAATAAGACAAGTAAAGAGAATCATGATCTCCTGCTACAGATCCAAAAGGGGTAAGATTCAAATTAAATGACACTCCTGCACCTATACGTGTTCTTTATTATCTACCTATAGGGGAAACCCAGTGTGCAAAGTAGGGAGATACAGCCAATCATCAGTTCATTCAAATAGGCTGTAGCTATTCAGGAAGGCATGAGCAGAGAGTTGAAGTGAAAAACTAGGACCACTGCTATTGAATGTGTATGCAGGGATAGGATGTCTTTAGGGGACTGCATAGAGGAGGGAAGCCTCTCTGCTTCTGTATGAGCACAAGGCACTTGGGCAGGAAAGCAGCTCAAGTACCAGGGCAGAGAAGATGAAAGATATGGCTGAGGAAAGTCATGTGGATGTGCCTCCTAGGATTTGTTCCCTGAAGCCAGCTTATCCTCTTGCAACAAGCTGATTTCTTTTGGCAGGTATTCTTCAGGAATTCATGGAAGCTGGGATAATACTGGATTTTATTAAACTGATAAGGAGCACTTTGAAAATAGGCATTTCTAGGCTTTAGGCAATCTCTTTGAAGAACTAATTTAATTGCTCTGATTTTTTTTCTTCATGCTATGTTTTACAACTCAGGTCAATGTTTTTTTGTTTCTAGGCTTCCAAACAAGCTTACAGCTGCTACCGGTTGTTATATGTTGTGCTCAGCTGCCTTTGTGACTCCCTATCAAAATAATTTTAAGATAAGCTTTTTTGACAATACAGGAAGGTCTGACTGGCATGGCGATAAGAATGTAAAATATAACTTTCCCATGGTGGAGTAGAGCAAAAGCAGATCCTTGTTTCTTTAAGCCAGCAGGAACTTTTTTCAACCTTGGAACATTAGCGTACATGCCAATTTCCATCATTACATCCTTAGTTACACAATCCATCCGGATCACTTTTCAGTTCAGGATTGTACATGAAATCAATTTACTAACTGTATTTGCTTTTGCTGTGAGTTTTTCAGCAAGAATGTGATGCTGTGACAGAATTAATCAGATCTGCCATGCCTCCAAACCACAGAACAGTGAGGAGCAGTGGCTGAGCAAGAAAACACAGGCAACACCAGTTGTACAAAGGTGTTGTCAAAGGAAAACAGACTTTTAAATCAGCCATCCCCTTCCCTTCTACAGTGTTATGAATACCTACCTTCACCATGCAGTAGCCACAACGCCGCATCTTAATATTGCTTGGAACGGCGGGTGTCACCATGCTTTGTTCTTCGCTTTTTCCTGCCTACCAAAAAAGACAGAGGGAGCGACTAAGGATGTTTCATGTGCTGCTGTCTGAAGGAACGGCAGCTATTAGCCCATTTGACGTGACTGAGCTGTCTGGATCCTTTTACTTCATGAATATACAGTGCTTGTTATCTCTACCATGAGGAATAATTCCTGGAGAAGTACAGATGCTGCTGTGTAAGTACTGGTCCATGAAACTCCACTGCAGATAGTTAAGGTATATCCAGAGAGAACAGGTTACTGTAACCATTCAAAGGAATGTCTGTGTTCAGGCAGAAATAATTGTTGGTAAGATACCACCTGGACCCCCAAACTACATTCTGGGATGTTAATAAGCAAGATTAGACTCTGCTTCCAAACACAGTAATGATGTCCTTTCAGTAAAAGCAGTGCTACTTATTCATAATCCACACATTTACTGGTAGATTAAAAATGATAATGCATACTTGCTTTTGTCCCGTACAATCAGTAAGGCAGCGAACCTGGCGTAGGCTACCTGTCAGTTATGTAACTTTGCACCTCTATTTACCTCGCTGTTACTCGCTGTGTGTCTGTCCTCTGAGAGGGCAACAGATCTATAAACAGCTCGATAAATGGAGCTGCCAAGGGTACTTCTTTCCAAGCTTGCTGTTCAATTCAGTTCTTTTTGTACTTGTACCAGTTAGCACAGTTAGCACACAGCAAGGCCTGTGCGCGTTACACGGGGTGCTGCAGCCTCCGAGGCAGGTGATGACCTGCATGGAGGTGGTGCAGCACGTTTACAAAGGCAGTGTGCTCTTAAAGATGCACTTAGTCTGGGTGATCACTACTGTTTTTGCTGAGTAGGGATCAGAGACTTAGGCCTAATCTGCAAAGGTCTGTGCATGTTTCCTTGATGCCAAATGCAACAGAAACTGTTTCAGGCTGTTCTTATCTAGCACGGTAGGGAAAAAGCAAAAGAAAAAAAAGAAATAGATTTGATAGCCCCAGCACTTTCATTCATTAAATGATTTACCTGTACTTCCTCATCAGACCTAACAAAACCCGGATCCATGAGGGACACCTTAAAGTACAGCAGGACGGAGCACAGAACCAGCAGGACAAAGACCACCGGCTGCAGCAGCTCGCCACGCTCCTCTTGCCTTCGCAGATCTGAAAGGTACCCCCCAAACAACAGGAGAGCGGTAATTCCTTGCAAAACCGTCAGGGATTTTCTCTGCGCCCTGAACGAAGGGGTTGCGCAGCTTTGGGTCTGGGGAGCATCTGCGCAGCCCGGCCGTAAAGGGAATTAACGCTGTCGTTTAGTACCGGTTCCCACCCGAGGTTTGTAAAGCGGGGAGGTACCGTGCTCCGAGTCGGTATCGCTCCCGAGAGCTCCGCTCGCAGCCTCCCCGGCCCCCGGCGGTGCTTCCCCGGCCCCGGCGGTGCTTCCCCCTCCCCTGCCCGCCGCTTCCCCCCGCCGCCTGCTCGGCGGCGCGTTACGCAACGCGGCCGTTGGAGCCGCCCGTTCGCGGCGCCTCACGGGGGCAGGGGGCCGCCGCGGCGTCGCCTCAGCGGGGCGGGCGGCGCGGCCTCACCTGTGCGGTGCAGCAGCAGCCCCAGCGCCAAGGCCGCGCTGAGGGCCGTGTGCGCCGCCCGCACCCGCAGCCCGCCGGCCCCCATGGCGCCCGCCGGCCCGGAAGGGCGGGCAGCGCCGCCGCCGCCGCGCCCCGAGGCGGGGCCGGGCCCGGCGGTGTCGCTGCGGCCGTGGAGCCGCCCCCGGGCTCGCCTCTGCCCGGCTCGTGGCGCGGCCGTGGCGCCCCGGGCTCCTTTCTCCCCCCGGGGAAAGCCAGCTGCGTGCTGCAGTTACGCCCGAGGCAAATGCTGCAAACTACAGCAATAAAAGGGGTCTTGTAGAGACGCCCCATTCGGAGGACTCGAGGTGCTGCCTGGGTGCGACGCTGCGCCCATGTTAAGCCTGGTCCAGCTGATTTGATTATTTCATCTCTTGACTTCCATCCCCTCGAGAGAGACGCAGAGGTTGTGCCTGGTTGAACACGTGTAGACAGTCATGTTAATGCGAGCAGAGCTTGTAAAATGTGTGACATAACTTCAGTAGGTGGCTGCTGGGATGGGACTTGATCTAACTTCAGCTGTCTGCAGCGCAGACGTTCGTGTCTGAGCTAGGCTCGTGTCTGAGCTAGGTCGTTAGACTCCCTTACAGCAGCGGAGGGAAGCGGGTACGTCTGGAGAATGGGTCTCGTTGGAAAGCAGACATCTGAAAGCAGCTGATTTGCACTTTAGATGTGCTTCTATCTCTCGCTAACAATAAAAAAGCCAAGATGACTAGCTTAGATGTACACATTTGCATTTTGAGTGTCTGTCTGTTTAGGGGAGATGAATCTCACCACAGGCTTGCAAAAGCTTTGAAATCAGTGGCTTATCTCAAGCTCTTTTCAGTTTTAGCGTACATGTGTCTTTGCTGCTTTTTTTTTTTTTTTTCATTTTTGTTACCTTCCTTCCCAGTAAAAACTCGGGGGGAAAAAATATTCCTTGCAAATTTATCCTCCAGCACCTGGAAAGTAGCCAATTCCTTTGTATTGTTTAATGAGAAATTGGGTGTGTAGCAGCATTCGTGATTATTTCAGTCTGTATTTTAGGTTAGTCCAGAGCAGCAGGCCGCACAGGTCACTTGAGTTGTTTATGCAAGACAACAGCATTGAAATGTTAACAATAATTATAGTCTAAATTTACCTTCCCAACAATCATTCAAATCCCTTTTTTATTCTTTTTTTTTTTTTCCCCTAGGTAAATGCAAGAGCTACAGAAATCCTCCCTCAGAAACCTCATAGACTGGGCCAGTGCTGGTCAAACGTCGTACTAGAAGTTCAGAGACGGTCCTGCGCCTCCTGTATGCTTTAAATATCCTAACAATGTTTCTGTTCCTTTAGTTGCAAAGGAAGCCTTTCAGGACAGTAGGAAGCTCAGCACAGTAACACCAGGCTCTGTCTACAGACAGAAAAAAAGGTGGGTAGTGTGTTTCTGTTCATCTCAGAGAGGTTTCAAATCTAAAGCTTAATGAAGGCAATTTAAGTAGTAACAGCATTACCCATTTCAAAGTAGAAACATTCTGATATTCCTGAATAATTTGTCCTAAGGAGCATATTCTCTCCTTCTTTGTGATGAGAATAATTTGGAGTGTGTTATGCTTTTTATCTTTTCTTAAGGCTTTGAAACCTGTCTTACAGAGATCAGAGCTTCTCTCTCTCTCAAGGCTTTCAACCTAATGACTGTCTGGTGGAAATTAGGCTTAGTTCCAGAAAGTCTCTGTTAGCAGGTTTCTGAGGAGAGAGTCTACATTCTTATGGCATGTACGCAGCTAGAAATTTCATGCTGCTGGAAGCATAAGGTATCTCTCTGTACCCTTACAATAATACATTTTCAGTTCCCTAGAGGCAGTTCAGTTTCACAGCGTTCCTTCTCCTATTTAATCCACTTAGAGTCTGATCCTTTGGAGAGTTTATGGTGACCACTGAATTCCCTGGGAGCTGAACTCTTGTGGGATCGGGCTCTTAAGAAGAAAGTCACACTGGCATTAAAGCAGATCGACTGTTTTAAACTAGAAGTCTTTTAAGCTAGAAGTCTTAAGCTAAAAGCTTAAGCTAGAAGTCTTAAGTACTCAGTTTCTGCCAGTTACAAAGCTTAGATTCACAGATCCATTACAGAGTTTAGAGGCAATCTGTATCGTGAAATATTGTTCTGATTTTTTCCTCTCACATTGTTTCATAATGATACTCTCTTCCTTCATGCCTTTTCTCTATTGGCAAACAGTACTGCATCCCTTGGAGTGATGAAGGCACCAGCCACTGAACTGCATCATCAACACATGGCAGTTCTTTCCATTTTTAAGGAAATATATGACAGCAAAAGAACCAGTAACGTACCTAAATAAACCACATTCATAGACCAAAGGAATAAGACATTGTTAAGCACTAGCTTTAATACACAACAGGTATCCCAATGGATACAACAGAAAAAATAATTCATTCAGAATTGTAAGGAAGCAACAGTTGTGCATTATTATTTTTTTGCTTGGTTTCACCATGTACAAGCATTTGAACCAGGCTTCTCAACAGTAGGCAAATCAATGGACAGAGTAAAAGCAGAAGCTTGCTCATTATAACTGAGATTATCTTCTTGAAGCAAAACAAGGAAATATATATTTGGTTAGCTTAAAAACTTTTTTTTAACAAGAAAGGAATTACAGAGAGATTCAGTGACCATTATCTGAAATCAAAGTATAGTTGGTTAAAGCAAAGTATTTCAGTTCAGCAGGAAATCTCCCTCATTCCTTTCTCAAAGTGCTGCCTTCTCAGCCAGCCCCCATGTTGCTTTTCATCCACCACTGACAACTGTTAACCTTGGTGCTTCATACCCTCTGGTTGTTGTGGAGACCAGCTATTTTCTTACTTTTAATTCCCTTTTTTCAGCACAAGCCATCCTTTAACACCTGAGCTGTGTCAGGCTTCTCCCTCAGTAATCTGAAGGCCAGTCGGAGGGGAATAGGTTCACAGCTCGAAAACTCCTCCTCCCCTTCATCTTTTGCAGAGACCAAAGCGACTCCAACAGGAGCTCAGTGAAGGTGACAAGCTGGGTAGGATTCGGTGCTGAACAGATAGCATTTGAGCCAGCAGCTAGGTGCAGGATGATAACAACCATGATGCAGATGGGACAGATTTGTAGTGTTACTAATAGCCATGGTCTTTAGTCCTAAACCTTCTTGGCTTGGTCCAGATGAGCAAGTCTGGTACTGCTTGGTGTTAAGCATCACACAAGTAGATGCTAATTTGTATAAGCAGTTCCTCCCACAAATTTTGTAAAATGGAAGCACCAGCTTGTTCTCTTGTCTATTCCAGAGAAAATGGCAAACACCTGACATGCTGAGGACTGCAGTGTCATTGACCTGGGCCACTGAGACTGGGAGACATCCTCCAGCCAGGAAGGAAACTGCTTACAGTCAAGGTAGAGGTTTGCTTTGTTGGCACAGTCTCTGCAGAGAACTACTGAGTTGTGCTCTACTTGCCAAGCTATTGAATATTAAATGAAATGTAGGAGTGCAAACATGAAAGCATAAGAGTGTGAAGGGAACAACTACAGAACACAAGGTGTCCCTCTGCCATATCTTGACATGCTATGAACTGCTTTTCAGCCTGATTTTCATTTGGCAGATATAACCCCCTTCTAGTTTTCTGGGAAGGATTGGTCCTTAGCTCTTAAATTCTCTCTGTGCAGTTAAGTTTCCTGGTTCATTCCTTTGCTCCAGCAAAGCTGGAAGGTCTGAGAAGCTCCTGTGTAACTGGTGAGCATTTCAGGATATCCAGCTTTCCCTTCTCATGTAAGACCTTCATAAAAATCAGCCACTTTGCTCTCCTCTCCTTTGCAGAATATTGATGTGATGGCTGGAGACAACTGTCCTGTTCTGTCCTGAGCATTGTATCTACAGCAGCAATTCGTTAGCTCCTCTTTGCTTCCAAAAAGTGCTTCAGGTCATGGCACAAGCCTTAAGCCTAGGGTTTAACAACTTTTGTTTCACAATTAGGGAAACTGAGGTACAACCTAGTTTCAAACTCCAAATCACAGGCATTCCTGGCTTATGTCCAGATGTTTGAGGACACCTTTCTCTCTTTTGCTCCTTACTGAAAGGGAAGTGCTATTTTCCAGCTCGCAAAACTTATTGGCTTGAAGAAATAGAAGCTTGTAGCCAAAGCTCTTATTGCTCCAACAGGGATGCTATTTTTTTTTTTTTTTTTTTTTTTGGAATGCTGTCTCTGTAATAAATCTTGCTGGTGGCCTGACTCAAAAGCTCATGTGTAGTTAGCTGTCACAGATCAGTTTATGGAAAGTCCCCCTTCCCCCTGGGAGCAGTGACAGACTTCATAAAGCTAAGCTCTTCTGGCAGGCTGGTCTATCTGACTCCATTAATCTCCGCGTTGCTTTTTATTCTCATTAAGGTACAGCATGCCTAGAAGGCTCTGCAGGACTTGCCTGATGATATGTGAGCAGTGAGGATCGAGGTTATCTATAAATTGTGAAACAAATGTTTTATGCAGCTTGGAACCGGTTAGTTTGGGATACCACTGTCCAGCTGCAGCAGGTGGGACTTCAGTAATGACTGAACTTACAGGGGTGTGAGTTTGAAGAAACTCAAACACCTTATGTCCTTAAGTCCTGATCTGGATGGATCCAAGCCATCTTTTGTTCATTAACCTTGGTGCAGTTGTGCCAAAATCTCAGGGTGAAACCTAACTGTTTGGCTCTGGTTACAGTGCAAGGCTGAATTCTGCTCTAGCTGAGAACTCCTGAGCTCCAGCTGGCTCCCCATCACGGCAGCTGCGTGCTGGGGACACGGGTTTCTGATACCTGTCACATCTGTGATTGTGTCCCTTCTGCTCCACTCCCACCTTCCCAACATAGTCAGAATCCTGAGTGCTTTTGTCACTTGATTTAAGATTTCAGTGGTAGCAGCTTTCACTATATGGGCATTAAAGAGAAAGAAAGCCTGGTGGGCACTGTCACATGAGGCACCTTAAAACGACTGCATTAAGTGGAGAATTAAATGAGCAAAGACTGACTCCCCTGATGCAGGGAGGCTGGTCAGCAGTATTTGCAGCCTCTATTAGTTTTGCATCTAGGAGAAAGATTAACAAGTGTTACATGGAAAACAGATCTTGAAATCAGCTTCCCTGACTCAAAGCTTGTACAGACACAAATTCTTGGGGAACAGTAATAAGAGAGAAAAATACGTTTGAATCAAACGATTGCAAAAAAGTATAATTTGTCAAGTTTTGCAAACCATATGAAAACAATTCAAAAGTGACACAAAAATATATATGTTTGAAAAATACTTAAAGAAAAAAGTACAGATCTCACAATATCAAAACAAATGACATATGGTTAAAAAGGAAAAAAAAAAGACATTGAGTAACACCATGTTGGCAGAAAAAGTAAACCTCTGCAGGGCAGCTGTGTTCTGTCATTTAAAGTGTCAGTTTGTGTCTCTAGGATCTGCCTATAATGTGCTCAGCAATGACAGCATTAACTGAGCATTAGAAGAACCTGTCATAGCAGCGAATCAAATCTGAGGGCAATGTATATGAGGGAAGAGAGCAGTGAGGCTTACTGTGCTATCTCAGAGGCCTTAAATGTCCTAATTCGCATGGCCATGGTCTTCTCTCATTGCTACCAGACATAAAATCCTTTCCAAGGGAAGAAGGTTTGTGAATCATGAAAGAGCTAAGACAAGCAGAGGGCTCTAAGCATGGACTGCACAATGTGGTGTTGAGAGCCTGGCTGTGAGATAAACCTTGGCCTTTGGCTTCTTGAGCCACTATAGTCTGGAGTGTCTTACAGGTGGAGAACACTTTAGTGGGACTCTCCTCTCATCTGCGTCAGGATAAATTGGAGGAATGCCGCTGATGAGAGTGGGACTGCACTGGTTAGTGCTGGTGAGAGTCAGATAAGAATACAGGGCCTTTTGTTCCTCAGAAGAGGGGGAAGATGTTTGGGGTGGAACAAGAGGTGCTGTCTCATGGGATCACCCGCCAAAGGGTGCCTGGAGACTCCCCGGTCTCAGAAGAATATGTCAGCACTTCCAGCTACAGCGTTTGTGCTGCAGTGAACTTTCTACAAGGGGAGACCAATTTGCCATTGAACATGGCTAGCCCTAATGCAGACCAAAGAAGAGTAAAACCCCTCCAGTCCATTACTGGGACTTGTACAAATGATACATGCTGCTCTTGCCTAGGGCCTAGCAGAGCTTAGTTGTAGCCCTTCCCCATAGAACACAACTAAAAAGGTGGTGAAGGACTGGAATTAAGATGCGTAGCCCTTTGTGAACAAACCTTGTTCCTTGTTGCACAGGCTCCCTTAGAGAGAACTCTGTGTTGCCAAGGATGTGCAACTGGCTTTGCTGGACATCCCTGACCTTGTGAGGCTGGGTGGGCTGACAAATCCTACTGTACCACCAAAGGGGACAAAACAGAGCTCTTGACTTTAACAGGAATGTTTCTCTTCCGATAGACCCACATACAGTTAGCAGTGCTTCCACTAATATGAGTCTTCTATAAAAACCCATTATGGGAATGAATAGACTTGAAAAAGCTTTCTTCCCTGTTTGCTCTATTTACAAATATTACTAAGAAGGTTAGTTCATTTGGTCTAACTCTCTGGTATCATGTTCCCCCAACTTCTCTAAGCAAATAAATAACTCATCACTGCCTGTAACCCTATTCGGTGGCCAATGCCAATTCAGGACTGGTGTTCTTGTGGACATTACAGGACCTCATGCAATACAGTGAAAGGGAATTTTCTAAAAAGTGGGAAATTTAAAATGTTATACTAGCGATCACGCAACTAGGTCTTCAAGCTCACGGTCATTTGAGGCTTTCTGTGTTGTCTAAAAAAAATGGTTAAAAGATACATAATGTAGTTGTCTTTTTGTTTTTTGTTTTCTTTTTATACAGAAATCATACACACAAAACTTCAATCTGAAACTTCATAACGAAAAAGTCCACTAATTTAATGAAAGCATTTTGTTGTGCAAAAAGTCCCTCCCCCCTCCCCTGTTCACCTTCATCTACTGAGGGTCTCACACACACACATAAAGTTTCCTCCCAACAGCCAAGTTGGTAAGAAAGAGTCCTCCCTATATACAGTGAATTAGAGAGAAGCTGGATACAGTGCTGGCAAGAGGCACTAGATGATTGCCTCTATCTGGAAGTGTCCATGTTCTCCTCCTTAAAGTTACTGCAGTGCTCTATAACTTTCCTATGGATAAAACAAGGACAAGGAGAGAGGGTTTAGTTAAAAGCTTATCACATTACAGTTGTGGGCCAATAACAGTAACATAAGGAACTGTCCGACAGCATGATCTCTACGTAAATGTACACTGCTTACACCAAGCAATCTTTCCTGAGATATGCATCAACCAATATTTGAGTCTAAACCAGTATACTTCACAAAAGCAGCTTAGAGCTCATAACTGCAGTTCATCTCCTCCGAATTGCAAACCATGTTAGCATACATCCAGATCTGTATGTGACCATTCATTCGTTACCCCCATATCCAAATCACTAGATAACTTTGAATCGCGTCAGGAAACACATGCATACAAACATTTGTCGTTCATTCTTCTGTCATCTGTCCCTCTGCTTTTCCATTTGGAAATTTACCGTTCTTGTGCTGTCCCATCACTTGTTCACTTTCTAAGCCATACGCAATCTGCTTAACCTGTAATAGTATTTTGCTATGTCTTCTGCAGGCTTCCATCGCCTCCAGCATTTAGCAACCCTTCAGTTAGAAGGAACATCTGCTGCCCACGCAAAAGGTATGTATTCCCAGATATCTCTACCTGTCTTTTATATTTTTCCTGCAGGTATGAAATTATAGCTCTCAGATTGTCAATGATTAGAAACTGCAGCTGGCGTTTAAAACTCTGAAAGGATGACTCCAAAGGAAGGTCAGGTAAGAGGTAAATTGGGAAAGCTCATGCAGGTGGTGGACTCTCCCCACCTTTTAAAAATTCTCTCATTTTAACCGTGCAATCAGCTCTTCTGGTGACAGACTGGTATGTACTGAACAAGGAGCCCACACCACAAGTATGGAGAAGAGCGATGACTGGATACTATCAGCATAAGAGATGTAACTAGCAAGTTTGGTTCTCCTGACCAGCAAGCCACTTCTACAACCCATTTGCCTAGCGTCCATCAAACCTGTCTGTACCATCAGTGTCTGTGTACTGCCCACCTATAGAAACCTCTCTAGGCTCCTGCTTCCATACTCTTATTTCTGCTCTTCACCCATGTTTGCTTCACCCTTCATACACATCAGTACAGGCCTTTATTTGGTAGCCTTACTTGATGTGGGGAACTAAAAACTAAACTGAAGATAAACTGGGTGTTTGATGACAGCACGTTATTGGTTTCCTACCGGGCCATTTCCTTGGTCTCTTGCCGTGCTGAAGCCATTTTAATCATGTCCTTCAGAAGGGGAATCCCACCTTCTTTGATCAGCAGTGGGCAATACTTGTCAGCTGCGGAGAAAAGAATATAACAGGTCCTCGTGAACCTTCACAGGGGTGGGAGACAGGGTGGCAGGAGGGGAGCTTGCTGCATGAGAAATCACAGAAAGTTTTTATGAAGTCAGCCTGTTACAGGTACCCTGGCTGTGAACACAGCAGACACAGAATGGATGAAAATGTAAGAACATGGCCAGAAGGATGGAAACATTGAAGGTATTTGCTACACACTACATTTCATTGTTTCTGTTCTGGCTGTGCTGCCTTGACATTCCTGCACCATTCAAAGAATGTTCTCTCTACCCACATGTAGTTAAATTGGGAAGACTTTTTCTTCTAACAAGCTCAGATCCACAACCCCAACTTCTCCAGTGAAGTGAACAGGGTTTTCTAAAGTAGAACTTACGGTAGACAGAGACCAGGTTATACAGTGCCCAGGTTGCCCAGTGCTGGCTGACTGGAGAGATCCCTTGTGGAAGGAGTCGAAGAATTGGTTCAAATGACCTGCACAGAAATATTGTAGAAGTGAAAAATCCAAAGGCTGCTTCTTTCAGCAGCTTTGGCACTCAAAGCAGTACAAACTCTATGCTCATACATACCACAGCAGTAAATCCCACTGGCATGTCAAAGATTGTGGCATCAAAGAGTAAGCCTGTGTCACATGGCAGTACTGGCAGGCTTACAGGCCCTACCAGCTTAGCATAAACATGCTGCCCAGAGAAACAGATGCAAAGAATTTGAGTCCAGGAATGAACTTCTATCTTGTGTCAGTCATTTCCTTATGACAGCTGAAACCCAGCAGCACTGATCATTCTGTAGAGCAGCCAGAGCAAGATTACACCCAGCCAAAGCTGGCTGCTCACGTGCAATGATTTCTCTGTTTCTTCTGGCAACAATAATGTGCCTACACTGCAAGTCATTCTGGATCCCTGCCCAGCACTGTGGGAATACAGAGTACCTGATGCCTTCTAACAGTAAGGGCTTTGGGGGATTCCACTAGTTATATTAACTTTTGAAATGATTTCTAGGAACTATGTTTAAATATCCCCCAGAAAAGACTGAAAGCTACAGCGATCCATGTGACTTTCAGAAAGAAACAGACTTGAGGTAAAAAGGACAGAAGTCTGAGAAAAAAATTATTAGGCAGTCTCAGAGTGTCAGATCATGGGTTTCCTGAATTATGCAATTTCACCAAAAACATGCAGCAGAAATTCTGTTGGGCTCCCACATTTCTCCCATAGGAATTGCTAAGCAAGGTGTCTTAGTTTCAGCAGCCTGCATGACACACTTTAAAGGAAAATGTAAAACACTCACTAAAGAATATGTCCCTAAGGATGTTTCTCCTTCACCCTAGGCAGAGCTGGGCTGTGCCTCTTTCCTCCTGTCTGCTGCTGCTTGTTTCCTGTGACAATCCTAGCTCTTGGGTAAGTGGGCCAGGCTTCTCTATTCCTCACCTGTAATTGATATTTCTTCTGGAGTTGATGTCCCAGCTCTGGATGGCTGCCCACATCCTCTTTACTACTTCTTCTCGGTGCGGCTCACATATGCCCCAAGCCTCTGGACCATCAAACATGATATGGGAGAGCACACCACAGGCGTTATAGGATACCTCAATCCCATCTGCTTTGCTCTCCAAAAGGTTGCTACAAAGAGAGAAGAAACCATTTATAGGTACCTGAACAACCTTACTCAGCATTTCACAGTCATAAAAGCATCATGTCTTTGATCTCTACCAGAGAAGATCACTGGAGAAAGTATCTCTGGCCTGAAATGGGCACAGTGCTCTTGAGGGACTCAGCTTGTCACTAGTGTGTATCACGCCTAAGCTGTGCAATCCAAGCTGTCTTATGTTTTCCTTTTAGCTTTTTTTGAATGAGAAAGCAAGCTGATGCATCAAATATTTAAGTTTCCAGGTGATTCAACAGCAGAGTCCCAACACATTTACCCTGCCTGGGCCCAGCTCTTTGTCAGATATATTCACCTGAACACACTGATGAACTGGGAGGTCATGAGCTGTGGGCGGAGCTCCTTCACCTCTGCTACATTGCCCAGGAGTCCCAGCATGTTGCGGTGCAGCTCCTGCTTTTCTGGGAATTCCTAAGAGGACAAGAGATGAGAGTATATAAAAGCAGGACTGTGGGTGACACTGAGAACAAACAACCCTGGAGAACGATTGAACGGTGCATCTAGAAAGGCTGAGTATTTTTGAGTAGTCAGCAATGGTTCTCTAGCAGATCTCTAATGGAATCTCTAGCATTCAAATTATGTGAAATGAGAGAATCAAGGCCTGTTATCCACTGCTGCCCTGCTTAAGGGGGACTGTGTTTGTAAGTACAGAATAGGGAAAGAGGAGGATGATACATATGAGTAAGTGAATTTCTTTGTTCTACTGGGTGGATGGTTGTGAAAAAGAAATAAACTGACAAAATATGCAAGTTTTTATTTTATAGTAAAATATGAAGGTCTGATTATGGATCCAGTTCAGCCAGGGAGCATGCTCAGGCACCTGCATCTCTACTACTAATGCCAGTATTCCTTCGGAGAAAATGAGAAATACTCACTTTCAAGCACTCCAAGAAGAGTTTCATGCCACTGTAGTTGAGGAACATCTCGCAGTTATCAGGGGTCTCATCAGTGATGTTCCAGAGAGCACTCCAGGAGAACTCCATCACCTGATCACACTATGGAGCCGAAGAGATAGGGACAGAAATGGAGCTTTGCTTATGTGGGAGCCTAGTGCAAACCAAGTACTTGTATTTCATCTCTGGCATTACTCCAGAGAGCTTCAGAGGTAAGAAGACCTTGTTATACACTTTCAGCTTGTTGATGAGTGGGTTTTTTTGTTGTTTTTGCCTTTCTGCTACCTCCCCCCTCCTCTTTGGAGAGGATATCCTACAGCACCAGTTGAGATGTCTGGCGTTTGGTAGAAAAGCTGGGCTGGCACACTGGACGGATCACCATGCCTATGTCAGGCTGAACAGAAAATATTATGCGGGTACATTTTGTGGGGAGACACTCACCGTTTTATCAGCCAGCTTCTTCTGAATCAGCTTTAGCATTGTCTGTGGACAGAGAAAGGGGAAGAGTGAGGACAGTTCAGAAATCACAGAGCTAAAACTGACACCTTTAGGCAGCGCACGGCTGGCTACAGCCAATTGCAGGTATATGCAGTCTAAGAATGTGACCCTTTGCAGAAAACCTAATTGGTATCTCTTTCTCTGATTCAATGGGACTGGGTTATGTTCAGCGTTGCAGGTATTTGCAGAGCTGAACTGTGTTAGAGTCCCTGAGCTGTGGAGTTTACGGTCAAATCTGTTGTAATGTGTATTACAAAGTTAGGAATGTGGTAATTATATCAGAGCAGTTGCCTGAGCAGGTCTTTGGAAGGGGTGGGATATGGGTGGACATGAATTGGGAAGCTGGTGTAAATTCAGATTGTAACAGTTCCAAAAATAATATAGTGTAGTGAAGAGGGAAGGTAATCGGGTCACGCTGCTTCCCTGCTCTCACCCAGAGCCTATCTGTGAGACTGTGCTTTCCAGCGCTGGCAAGCCAGTAAGAGATGTCACCTGGAGGGACAGGTGCCAGGAGAGGTTAGCACTGCTGGGACACGAGTTCCCTCCCTAAGGTTGAATCACTGGCTGGATGTGCGTGGTGGACTGCTGCAAGGGAATTGTGGTAGCCTGGGTTAAGTATAAGCAGACACCTTGGGACCATACCAACCATGACAAAACCCATCTTGCCCACAGCTTCTTTATGATCGTTGTCCACCTGGCAGACCAGAGCATTACAAAGGTGTACGGCGATGCGCTGGATAGACTCGTCCTGCCGGCTTTGGTTGAGGATGTTCAGCAGCAGCTCATTGACTCGGCGGTACTGGAACTCCAGCTCCTCGGGGATGCTGAAATTGCACAGCGTCAGGCAGCAGTTCCGCTGTACCTAGGACAAGAGCAAGCAAATGCTGGGCTGGGAGGCTACGAAAAGATGATCCCATCACCTCATGTTCCCTTGCTGCTTGGTATTGAAACCATTTTCTTGCCTAACTACCACTAAAATTTCTGTCACCCTCACATCTGTCATTGTGCTTTATCTGCGCTCTCCCTTTTCTCTTTTACTGTGACTCTAGTATCACACAATCACCCAGTCTCATCACTTCGCTGCCTATAAACTCTCCATGCTGCAACTGCCGCTCAGCAACCCAATGGCATCATACTATATAATGTCAGCTAGCTACCAGTACAGTGCCTTAGAATAATGTTACTTTCTGCAGACTCAACACCCCCAACGCATGCACATCTTTAGCCCTTATCACCAGGATCAGTGCTGGACATCTGTGCTGTGGGCTGTACGCATCCTTTGACCCACTACCATCACCTACAAAGGAGCCTTGCTATCATCACTTGCTTCCTCTGGTTCTGGAGAACATCACATGGAGAAGGGGTGCCTGGCATGAAATCCCCATTAGGGAGTGAAGGCAAGGAGTGGATCTGGGCAATAGCTTCTCTAGTGCTTGCCTTGGTTCACATCCTGGAGGCTCAGAAGGCCTAGATGCTACATCAGGCTAAAGACAGAAGACAGGACTATAGGAGCTGAAGGAGGCTGGGCTGCTCTTACTGTGACTTCCTGGTAGGACTCCATGCCATTCAGTACCACCTGGATGACCTGGTGCCGCAGCTTCACGCTCTGCTCCATGCGGTACTCAGAGTTGGTCAGGTAAAACAGTGCCGCGCTGCCTGTCACCTGGATGTTTTTGTCGTCCTTGTGGCACTTGAGGGCTGTGATCACCAGCTGCAGAGAAGCAACATGAAGCTTCAGTGCCACTGACTTGGAGTGACACTGAGTCTTGCAGTGACTGTTATGGTTGTGTGAGGCAAAGGCTGTTGCAAGCCTGCAAGGAATGCATGGCCTGGGCATAGCAGGAATATCTCATGAAATCAGGGTACTGAGTTCCACTGCACAACTGGAACTTTCTCCTGAATGGCCTGACATGGTGTCCCAGGGTAGAGAAAAGGCTGGGCTTGAAAAAATCTCCCTTGTGAGGGTGAGGTAAATGCTAGCGTGGGCTCACCTGGAGGGCTCGCAGCAGCTGGCTGCAGCGCTCAATACGGGCAATGTCAAAAAGGAGGTTGATGGCCCTGGAAGTGATTTCTGGTCGATGTTCAGTGTAAGCCTCAATAGCATTCAGAACCTGCTCTTCATTCTTGTCCCCGCTTACCTGGCATAGAGGCAAAAAAGAGTCAGGGAAGAAAGGATGAGGGAGGAAAGCCAGCATGAGAAGGGAGCTTTGAGGGTAGATCTAGAAGGTCAAGGGTATAATTTCTTTCTGACCTGCTGGTAAGACTTGGCCCAAGATGGGAACAAAGAGGCTGAGTCACTTCCTAGCCCAGAGGGACAAGAAATGGCCCCTTCAGGGCAGGAAGATGCTTTTCACAAGTAGGACTCCTCTTCCATTGTCTTAAATCTTTGTTTTGTAGTCACAGACACCCTGCTGCTTCAGGTAGGGTGATTTTTTTTCCCAGGCCCTTCTCTAAGAGGCATATATTTTCCCCTTGTGAAAACTGTGAGGTGCAGGTCTTGCCTTCTGGCAGCTTTCCTGCATTACTAAGTGGCTATTGAAAGGTCAGAGCTCAATTGTCACACCCCAAAGCCCAAGAGCTACGCTCTACTGGCAGCCAGTGATTTTCATGTTCTTTGAACTTCCATAAACTACCCACTGCCAATAATCTTGCTGCCTCATTACCTTGTACGCTGGAATATGTGTCAGGCGGCAGAGAGATGTTTCAAAGAGGCCCAAGAACTGGAGTGGTCGTTTCAGACCCCGGAAGGGAGCAATGCTGCTCTTTGCTGGTTCAATGCTGAGAAAAGAAGAGATCACTCATGTTGGTACCCTGCTTCTTCAGCTCTCTCCTGCCACAGGGACAGCTATTTGCTCTCCATTCACTCTGACTGCACTGCTCCATAACTGGAGTGACAACAGCTACATTCAGTTGTACACCATACAAATTCTCCTAAAGGTAACACTAGCCTTTCTTTCCAGGTGATCCTGACTGAAGGAGTAAATGCACTGAACAGAAATAGCAGCAAGAATTCAGGCAGACAGGATACAGCTCTCCCAGACAGAATTTGTCTTGAAAATTTGCTAGCTGGGGTAGACACTTCCTCTTAGGAAAGGGCTGTGGATTCCACTGATCCAAACAAGTTGGGAACTTGACTGCATGTCATTTGATAGATGCCTCAGTCTGCTTCTGTGCTTATGCACATGTTGTTTTGCTGCCATGTTCCTTATTGACCAGGAGCCAGTAGTTTTTTCACCAGCTTTGGAAAGGAGCCACTACTGTCCCTTATTTGCTTTTGTTCCTAAGTGCTCAGGGAACAGGAGGGCAGAGCTCTTGGTTGACCTGGAAAACCAGACTTCCAAGAGTGCCCCCACTGAGGTGCACTGGGATTTTCAAACGCTGATCTGCCTGGCATCAAGGTCAAATCTGAAAATCAGCCTTTAGATTCTAACTCCCTAGAACACCCAGTCCTGCTATAAACATTAATGTAGTGACTAAGTGCAGAAATGCCTCAGAAGAGCCTGGACTTTGGTTGGGGTAAGAATGTTTTGTGTAAAGGGGTTTGGAGTCCTTTCAGAGGAAATATAAACTAGTGCTAGAGATCACTGGAAGGATGTGTATGGAAAAGAAGGCGTGAAATACCTCTTCAGATATGTATGAAAGGTAGGATGAATTCTTTATTACCTTTAAAGCTCTCACCCATGTCACATACAGGAATCACAACTAACCAATTCCCATACTAGTCTTTAGCTTCAGGGAGAATTAGCAACAATTGTATCTTGCTTTTTAATATTAATTAGACCTAAAGAATTTGAAAGCTCAGAAGAGAGAACTGTCCTTAATCCAGCTTTGGCAAAACTTTCCATCCAAGTAGATATCGGTAATTGCTGTTACCTTACCTTGTCTGGCCCATCTTCTCCTCCATGCTTGGGATAGTGCAGTTCTCCAGCATGGTGTGCCCTGAGATATCGAGCGAAGTGAGGTTTACCAAGTTTTCCACAAACAGGTTTAGAACCCGCCGGGTCAGCTTGAATTTGTAGTAACTGGACAGATGGTCTCGGGAGATATCCAAGTGCCTGCAAATAACAGAGAGCAGCTCAGAGCCTGGAAAGCATCAGCTGGGACTTCCCGCACTCTACCAGGGAAAGATGAGAAGCCAAGGTTTGTGTTTGTGTTTGGTTTTTTTCTTCTTCCTTCTTCCTCTCCAAGATATAGGAACAGGGTTCTGTAGGATCTGGCAGCAGGATCTGGCTTGTGTCTAACCATAGTCACAGATGCCTGGTAGAAGCCTACTCAGAATGTAGTGCAATGAGTCATTTGGCCACACCATTGCAAAGGCGCAATTTCTCTAGGCTCAGGAACTGCCTTTCCCAAGCTGTGCCACAGCAGCCACCTCAGCATTTCTGCCTGGGGATTAAGATGCCCTGGAGGATTTTTGCATCCCCCAAAACATATGTTGCCTCCTTCCACAAATTAAGTTACAATAGTTCTTGTCTGCTCTGCAATCTTGTATTTTTTTTTCCAGCCCAGGCTATTGGATTTAGAAAATACTGCCCAGGAGATTCTCTGAGACTTCTAGGTCATGTGTAAGCACGGTACCCCCTAGTGTCTACAGCCAGTAGAGTCAGTACTAAAGGAAAGCATCCTTTGCTAAGGCCCCTCTTTTTGCGTAGGAAAGTCCTGGAGCCCTTTCCTGATACCATTGTGTAGCTTGAATAGCAATTGTCTCAACTCTGTTTCAGGAAGTCATTCCACTGTCAGCACAGTTAGGTCCTGAGTGCTTATTTATTTAGTTTGCTCTTTCCCTTGGTTGCTCCATCTATGCACAGTGTGCTTACAGAGAGCACAGCAGGCAGTCTGAGGAGCTGCTGAGAGTTGTTCCTAGTTTTATCTCAGAGCTAGGCTTAAATTTTGGACATTACTGTTTGACCGGTGGTTTCAAGGATTGAATTTCACAGTGTGATTATCACTACACCAGTACTGTACACATCCACAACCATTTTTCCCATCTTTCAGGTGTTCTGTTATCGCTTTTTTTAAGAGTTTCTGCTAAGTGAATGGGTTTTATGTTGTTTTGCAAGCAAAACCCAGGTTGGCTTTAGATATTTCAGCTGTATAGTGAGTCAATGACTGAGCTTGTTTATGGGAGAGTTTATAACTTGAAAGCAGTTGTGGGTCGCTCTCAGTTAATGGGCAGATAACCCATTCCCAAGAGATCTGCAAGGCTTCTATCTGTGGGAAAAGGATTAAGAAGGAAGAAGAGGTCTGCTGACCTGAGCTTACGGAGCTGTGCAATCACTTGGATGTGCTCCTCTGAAAGGTCCATGTTGTAAAGCACTAAGGAAACCAGACTGTCCTTCCACTGCGTCAGAAATCCCACATCATTCAGCTGGATCCCAGAGAGATCAAGAGCTGCAAGGGAGGCCAAAGGCCGAAGCAATGTCTCCACATTTACCCCCTCGATCAAGCGGCCGAGGTTCAGGAAGCGCAAGCGGCTAAAGCCTTCAAAAGTAAAGTCCTTGACCAAGACCTGGCGAGTGGGGTTCACTAAACAGTCATCTTCACAGCCTCCAGGGTTCTCCTCCTCGTAGAAGATATTGCAGCAGCCAAAGAGGCTAAGGGAGATAAGCGTGTGGCTGAAGCTCACCAAGGTTTGCAGGCTCTTGGCTGTCAGCTTCTCACAGTTAGTCAAGTAGAGCTCAACCAGATCCTGGAAGATGGGAAATCAGTTAGAAATACTTCACAGGTGGAGTGTTCACCCTGTTCCCTATACCACCTCCTGCAGGGAGAAGCCTGAGACCAGGTATAACTTGACTTGGCCAGTGTCCCCATCCCATTCCTGACAGGGGCTTTGGGATCTGAGGAGGGAGATGCTGAGGTTCTCCCAAAGAAAGAATGTGGATGGGGAGGGATGGAGTCTTGGGAATCTCAGGATGCCTGGGATTCTAGCTGGTGCCCACACCTCAGTGCTGCTATGTGATGTGACAACTAGAGGCTGTCAGTGCAATACCACCTGCTTCCTGATGGCCTCCAGGTCCTGGTCCTGCACAATCTGTTCCCGCAGGTGGATCCGAGCTAGCCTGGTGCTCCGTGGATCAGAGAACAAGGTGAAGAAGCTTTCATGGGGTTCAAAGATGCTGTCTGTCTTCACCAACTCCACATACCTGTATTGGGGCAGTGATGTTAGCACAGCATGACACAAAGGCTCAGCTACAGCTCTAGCATCTGTGCTGGTCATGAGAAAATGTGACTCTGTGTGTGAGCACATGCAGACTCCCTACTGGTCATCCAGAATAGCCTTTGGGGTAATGGGAGCTGGGCTATAATCTCTTCTTGCACAAAACTAACCCTTAGGAAAATCTCATAGAAAGAGATTTGTGCAAGGTCATGCATATATTTCTGAGCAAACTGGATTCTGGCAAGCATGGACATTAGGACCTTTTTCTTTCCTACCTGTTTAAAGCTAGTAATTTGATTCCCCCCCACCCCCACACACAATTAGCCAGTCAGGGTTCTCTGCCAGAATCTGCGGGCAGTAGTTCAGCCAAGACAGACTGTGATGACGAAGTTATAAATTGCTGGAAGCAGGTTGCTTTGTAAAGCTATAGGAGTAGCAGCCTTAAAATGCAACTTCTGCTAGCACTTTGTGCTCTTATTTCTTTGGCTTGAGAGAGAGTTTTAATGCTTCAGTGGTGGGAAATGGGAAGATTCCTCTGTTGCTACCTGATGCTCTTGGAACAAATAGGTAAAATCCCAGAGTGAAAAAAGTCACTATGTGGGGAAAGGTGACTGGCAAAATTAGAATGGCATATATTGGTACAATAACCCTTGGGGACACTTCCTTCCGATGTTAATGCAGAACCATATTTCCAATATGAGGATCAAACAGAAAAAAGGAGCCCTGTGAATTTCTTCCCATTTTTTTTCCTTGCATCCTTCCCATTAACTCTTTCTTAAAGAACTTCATTCCCCCTTCCCTGGACTCCTGGCTTTTTCCCAAATGAGACAACAGCCTCTCCACAGGCCTGAGACGTACTCATTGACAAGTTTGTCACAAATCTCGCTTGGCAAGAAGATGTCAGGATGAAGGCGGAGAGTTTCATTGTCTAGTAGGTAGCAGAGAGTCCCCTCCAAGTTGCGAAGGCAGTAATCCGTGCACAAGGTCATTAGTGACTCTGGGCTGTCAGATGCCATCTTGAAGGAAGGAACTGGAAGGGGAAGTGTAGAAGGAAGCTTTTGATTCAGAAGATCTTCCACACAAAGGAAACTCCAGGGTGAATTTACAGGGACATCAGGACAGCTATAAGTAGAGGAAAAAAGATGCATTGAGAAAGGGACATTGGAAGTGCTCTGCAAAGCTGTTGTACCAGGGGGATGTTGATAGTTGTATTTACAGCCAAACATTTGCTGACATCAAAAGAACCTGCAGCATTTTGGCTTCTCTGGGAGTGTGCCCTTAATCCCTTGGTATCCCCACTCCCTTGTTGGTAAACAAGGGATAACATGACAGTGAAGTTTCTGGGACACTGCAGGAGTGAGTTAATATGAAACACATCTGGTAACGAGGCTACACAGCAAGAAAATGTTTCCTCACTGCAAGGGTTATCTGGTTGATGAAGGGCATCTGAAAGGGAAGTAGCAGAAACCACATTGCTTTCTTCCCTTCAGGCTGGGTTGGATGAACCACCACAAAATTTACTGTGGGAAAGATTTTTTGTATAGGCCAAATGGGATATGGTAGCCCCATATCATGTGCCTGTAATTCTGTTTGCCATCATTCAAAGTGAAGTTTCCAGTTTAAGCTGAATGTTTCTTTGCAGCTCCAAGCCAGAAGCTTTGTGCAATTCCTTGAACTAAAACGTGAAGCAAACCAGAAGCCAGAGGAAAACATGCTGACTGGTTTGGCTTTCCTTTCCAAGTGCAGTGAAAAGGAAGGTTTATGTCAGGACATCTATGCATGCAGCTCCCTGGGACCTGCTCACCTAAACCACTCCAAACTGTCATAAAAAAGTATGGGTGAAAGACCTGGAAAAAAGCAAGGGGCTTTCTTTTGCCCTTCTTGTTCTTTCATGCTGGATAAAGAAGGAGGGAGAATTAGGGGAAGAAAGATATTCCTGTCTTTTTTAATCTAGTGACTAATATAAAGACTCGCTCCCTGGCACTGAATGAGGACTTGTTGAGGGTCTTGAAGTTGTTTAGCAGAAGTGACTACAGAATGAGAACTCCACTTCATTTTCAAAGGGTCAAATCACATTAGAAGCAACCCTAATGTGACCCCTTCTAAATATTTTCATGCACACGCATAAATTGTGCTTGAAATGTTTATTTTTGAGGTAAAACTTGTGCCTTTTCAGTTGCTGTATCCCTACTGGTAGTCAGGACACCAGTACCATGGAGCTAGTTGCTCCCCTCTGCACCACGGTTGAACAGCCGTTGCTGTCGAAGTTATTGCAAAATGTTTTTAACTACATCTCCAATCTCTTATCTTCATCCTGCGGCCACAGAGAGCAGGATACTTGTCTGCGTCCCCTGCTCCCTGCTTCTGAGAATTCCTTTAAAGCCTCCTGTGCTATCTCTTTTCTTCATTCCTGCGGTATCATAACAATACAGGGTGTAAGAGTTTAATTGAGTTTCCTCACCTTAATCACTACCTCCAAAGGCACCCTGGATGGATCAGGCCCCCTTTTCCCTCAGAGATGCTTTCAGATGTTCTATTCAGCTGCCGCCTGGGCCATGACACCATTAGAAAGGATCAGTTAAAACTGAGGATGAGGTAACCTTTCAAATTCAGGCACCAAATGGTCTCTGTGGGAGACAGGAGCACAGCTGTGCCTGAGCCTGCCTGGCAGCCCAGGCTCCCGGCCTTCTGATCCCTCCCTTTGCTGCAGAATGGATTTCTGTGCAAACATGAGGACAGCACAAGTTGCAAATCAAAGCTCTTTTTTTCCTTCTGTGTCTCATTAATTCTCTTTCTGAGGGTGTGTTTCAGGGCCAGAGACAAAGAGTTGGCCAAGGAATTAACCCCACACAGAAAGCAACTACTCAAGAAAGCAGGAGGCGATCAGCAGGACTGCTCTTTGCTCAGCAATGGAGGAATTGCCATGCTAGATCACCCCTGAGGTATGCCTACCCCAGGCCTTGCCCTCCTCCCCCAGTCCAAATCCTGTTCTAGTGTAATTGGATGAAACTTTATTGACAAAAGCAGGCACCAGTATTGAATTTGACTTGTATTTTGGCTTTCTTGAACTTGATCGGTAACTTCTCCTTCCTATATGCATCCTTGGAAAATATATCTGCAGGCAACTGGCAGGATCATGTTTCAATCCCAGAACTCCTTATGACCCGCTGTGTTCTGACCTAGAACTTTCAACAGTGGGGATCTCGGGCAGGTTCTCTGCTGCTCTTGGCTTAAGAGGCAGAAAAGTCTCCAAGCAAAAGCAGATGCAGAGAGACTTGAGAAAAATTAAATAAACCTCAGCAATCATAAAAGTTGTATATAACATCCAGACGGGAGACAGTTTAAAGGGTGTAACTGGCTCTTCTGGGTCACTGAATCCTGAGCCAAGGTCGTAACATAAAATTACAGCTTCCCAAGGGTGCTTTTATGGCTCAGAGACTTTTGTGATATATGTGGTACAAAGAACTAAAGAAAGATGGTGGGTCTTGAGTCATACTGAAAAAGAAGGAAATCCATAATTAACAGCCCTCTCCATTGTAGTTATGGCAGGAGAGAAGTCAAGGACTATGTGAGCCATTGACTGCAGGGTACTGCTGCACTGGCAGTTTCCTCCAGGTCCCGACTAGGTGACTGCAGATGGGAGGAAGCTGTCCTGTGCTCTGCGCTGTGTCTGTTCTGGAGATGAATCTGCTTCGCTTCCAGAACGAGTCCCTCTCAGATTTTGCCTGAAGCTTGCTGGGGAGAATCTTTCCAGAAAGGCAAGATGAACAGGAATATCTGAACCAGCAGGGAAACATGTTCTGCTATTCCTACCAGCTCATCTATGCTATCAGACAGGAGGTCCCTAGAGCCGGTGTTCTTCCACTGTTTACTACTGACAGCCAGAGAACTCGAAAACAAATTCCCATTAACAACCTGTTATCACGTGCAGCTGGAAAAGGCCAGTGCTTGGGACCTGTCCAAGCAGCTTAGAGCACTAAAGGGCAAAGACTGCCTTTCTGTGGCTCTGACAGTCCTCTAGGGCCCCTCTCCTGAGACGATCACAATGTAGCTGGTTGATCCTAGCCCTTGAGAAATCAGTTGCATTTTTAACTTCTGAGCTCTCTGTGATCCACCAACAAAATCCCATACAGAAGGTTATTATAGAGGAAAAGTGGTTAAACTCTCCTGGTAAAATAATTCCAAAGAAGAGCTTTCACTTTCATGATTTATTACCTAGAGTAGAGTAGCACGCAGAGCTGCAGCTGAGACCATGCTCCTTTTGTACAAGACACGATACAAGCTAGTCCCTCACCTAAGAAATTCTAAATAGACTCCAGACATGACACGTGGGCAGGGGGAGACGGAAGTAAGAGTGCCAGTAGTGGGGCTGCACTGATGAATGTTCTCTCTAGATATAAGCTCTGTGTGCTTTGTTGATAAAAATAAATGAACTAGAGATGCTGACAAATCATTAACATTTGCCTAATCATTATTCTCAGGCAACTTTCCACAGGCAGTAGATCAGCAAGCTGCCTGCCTACCAGACTGTCACCAGTGCTGTCTAGTGCCTGTATTTTTGAAGAATCATGACAGATATGTGAAAGATGCAGAAAATTCAAGTGCAGGAATCGAGAAGGCATCAGAACTACAGCTGCCAATCTTTTCAGCAATTTATTTCTCTATCGGATTCCCTGCCATCTTCATGCACGAAGGAATTTGGGTCCCTTGGAGACAAGGGAGCAGGCATATAAAAGATGCTATATCAAACTACCCCCAGAAGCAGCCCTGTCAGTGGAGTAATAGCACTCTCCCACCATCCATGGACCTAAAGAAAACTGCAATACCATGAAATGCAGCTTCGCTCTCCCCCATCACCAGCCTTCCAGAGCCAGACAGCCTCTCCTGCAAATATTGCTTATTTGTGGGCTACATCTGTATTTTTAAGGTGTTTCTGGCTTCACTGACCTGGTGCTGCTCTTGGCACTCCTAGGGATGCCTGTGCCAATAATTCTCTACCTTGGACTTCAGACTGATCTTCTCTCCGTCGCTCACTCTCTCCTTCAGTCTGCTGCCTGAAGCCAAGCCAGATGCGCTGTGGCTCCATGCCAACCACATACCATTTACACTGTCACTACAAAAATGATTGGCAAAGCTGAATTTTTCAGCATCAGGGGCTTGTCCAAGGAGAGGGCAAATAATAAACACTGACAGAAATTGATTACAAAGAAAGACTTTAAAAGAACAAATTTAATGTAAATGCAGAGTTTGGCATGGGTTAGATTTTGAAGGAAACCTGCACTGTCATTTTGTTCAGCATCTCGCAGCTGCAAATTATTGCATGTTTATTAATTGACGGGTCACTGCAACTGCTGCAGGAAATACCACCCCTGGCTTACAGTAGGACAACTGAAGTAGGAATAAATTGAACCACTCACAGGGGCTGAGCAAAGCCTCAAATTCCAAAACTCCTGCCTGCCCAGATCGCACAAGGCGTTGCAAAGGAGACAACGTGCAAGACAGGAAACGCATTGACCTTCGTACCTGCCTGCGGTGAAGGTACTCCTTCGGGACTGATGAATTAGATGGCGGCTATTCTCTCCAAAAGGTCACCCACCCAGGAAGACATCTCCGGGAGCCTTTGGCTTACCGCTCCCGGCGCGCTGGGGACCGCCGCGGTCTCTGGCAGCCTGGGGAGCGGTTTCCCCAACCTGCAGACAGGGTCTGGTGAGAGAGGCGAGCGACCCCTCCGCCCGCCGACGTGCGGCTGGGGCGGCCCCGGGAGCCGGTTGCTGCTCCCGAGGCGTTTCAAGGGTCACCTGGCGCGGCGGCGCCGGCACCCGCGGGGGGGGGCGGGGGGAGCTGCGGCCGGGGCCCGGTTGGTCGTCGCCGGGGTGGGGGGGGGAGGACCGCGCCGGGAGCCCCGGGCGGCCCTGCCGGGGGCGGAGCGGGGAGGGGGGCGCCGGCACTCACCTGGCGCCAGGCCCCCGCCCGGCGCGGCGGATGGGGGCGGGGGGAGTCCCGGCTCGGGCCGGCTCCGCTCCCGGGGCGGGCAGGGCTCCGCGTCCTCCTCGGCCCGCTCCCCCCGCCGCGGCCTCCGCTGTCAACAAACCCCACCGTCACTTCCGCCAGCCGGGCCGCCCCGCGCCGGAAGCGGCGCCGCCTTCCCCCCAGAAACACCGGCCCGTCCGGAACGCTCGGGGCCCTGCCCACGGTTCCCGCCCGCCCTCGCAGCGTGGCCTCGCCGCGTCATCAAGCAGCGATGTGATGTCAAGAGTGGGGTGACGTCACGCCCGGGGAGCGCGACGGCGTTATCCACCTTCGGGGCCCAGGTGCGGTGCACGCTGCGATGACATCACAGCGTGTCGCCGTGATGCCGCATGGCGTCAGGGCGCGAGGCCACGGGGCCGCTCGTGTCAGTGCGCTCTGGCGGCGGCCCCAGCGTGAGCCCGGAACGCCCCCAGGCCCGGCAGCGCTGCGGCCATGTCCCGCCCCACAGCGGTCATGCGGGGGCGTGGTCTGCAGAGGGGCGCGGTCAAATCGAGCCCCGCCCACGGAGGGGTGTGAGACGGGGGCGGGGCCTCCATAGCCCCGCCCCGCTCCCGCTGTCTCCCCGCTCCCTCGGGCTGGGTTTCCAGCCGGAGCGTTTAGGCGGCGCGCGGGGAAGGGGCGCGGGGGGCCGCCATGTCGCGGCTGCACCGGAGCAGGTGGGTCCGGCGGGGTCCCGCGGCCCGGCCCTGCCCTTCCCCCGTCCTGCGCGGGGCTGCGGGGGGCGGGCTGGGGCTGGGGGCTCGGCGGCCGCCGCCGGGCCGTTACTAACCACCGCCTCCGCCGGCGGCTCCCGGGCCTGCTCCCCGCAGGATCGCGGACTTCCAGGAGGTGCTGGGCGAACCCACGGTGGCGCTGGCCAAGCTCCGCGAGCTCTGCTTCAGCGGTGAGTGGCCCCGGCCCGGGGGGTTACGGGGGTGCTGGGGCCGGCCCCGGCCCGGGGAGGCGGGGCTCCCGGTGGCGGCTCGGGCCGTGCTGCCCCCGCGGGACTGGCCCTGCTGCACGGCACGGAGCAGGGGGTCAGGCCGGAGATGAGCCCGGCAGCCGCAGGTCGCCTCCGCTACCGCTAGTTAATCCAGTCCGGAGCGTTTAACGAAGCGGTGGGTGTCCAAAACCCGTGCCCGGCAGGCAGGTCTTGGAGATGGCGAGCTGGCGGGTTGTTCGGCCGCAGCAGTCCCCCTCCGGCCGCGGTGGCCTGCTTGGTCTTCAGGCGCAGGCACAAGCTTCCAGGCCAGCCCTTCCTTCGCCCTCCTCCCGGAGTGCTTGTGGGTCTTCTCGCTTCCGCTCTGTGTCAGCTGCGTGGTCTCCTGTCCCACTGTGCCTCCAGTGCTTCCAGCGCCTGCCGCAGGCGCCCTCCTCAGTGAGCGGCACCAGCAGGTTTGGCATCGTGTAGAACCCCTCTGAGGTCCCTTTGGAAACTTACCTGTGGGGAGAAAAACTGCTCTCTTGCTCTTTATGTGGTGACGCCAGCAAGCGGTAGTGAGAAGGCCGGGGCTAACTTAACTGTCTCTCTGCCTGATGTTTCACAGGAATCCCTTTTGATGGTGGGCTGCGCTGCCTCTGCTGGAAGGTGGGTTTTGCTTGGGGCGCTTTTGTTTTCCTGCAAGCGGTGCTTCACGTTGCTTAAGTACAGAAAATATTTTTGGGCGCATAAAATCATAAACAAAAGTAAAAATCCAGAACTTAAAATCCACTCTAAATTAATAGTAGCCTGTGGAGATTAGCACTAGGACAGCCGTTATTTTGGATGGTAAACCGTGGCCGTCCGCTTTTTGCATGAGCGCAGTGCTAAGCTAGGAGTACAACTCAATCAGATTTGCTATTGATCAGCCCTGCAAATAGGCCTATTTTGAAAGCCTGTCCCTGAGATACTCCTGACTGTATCTTGGCAAAGGACCAGGCTTTCTGGAGAAAGCTCCTAGTTGTTTGAGAGAGCCAGGTCTAGCTGCTGTGTTTGGTTTGCTGATCTTGCAGGTCTAATAGCTCATGCTCCAGAGACTAATGTTTGTGCATCTTTCTTCTGCACAGATACTCTTGAACTACCTCCCTTTAGAGAAAGCCTTATGGAGCTCTTTGCTGAAGAAGCAGAGGTGAGGAGATCTATACTTGTTCCTTTATTTCTGATGATATCTGTAAAGAAGTGGAATAGTTTCTTAAATAATTAAGTACCTGCATAAAATGAAGTGTTCTCATGTGGAATGCATTGTTCTGTAGACTGTCTCGTGGGGTTGATGGATTGACCTCTTACTTGAACTCAACTGAAGAGCAAATGAAATGTTTTCTGGCTAGCAGGGTGGTACAGAAAGATCTATTTGAACTCAGTCTGGGTACTTACATTGATTTAGTCTTCTGCTTCATCACAAGTTCCCATTTTTCTTGCTAAGGGATCTGTATTCCCAGTTCCTGAAGGAAATGATCATCCAGCCTGGGATCGCCAAAGCCAACCTGGGTGCTTCCAGGGAAGATGTGACCTTAGAAGATCACGTAAGTGCTGTTCAGCCTTTATGGTTGCAGAAGGTTCCCCAGAGTTATGAGCTGTTGTTCTGGGGTTAAACTCCTAGGCTGCTTTTGGCTCAGTTTTCAGACTGCTTTGCCCTGCTGGCAGGAGGGAATGTTCCCAGGTACCAGCTCTGCACTTCTGTCTCAGTCTGAATTATGGGCAAAGCACTGGTAGTTCTGAAGGGAGCTGTTCTCAACTATGCATATCCCTTCTCCCTTCCTTTGGAGCTGGCTACCTGGGCTATGAGTCTCCTAGAGAACATGAGAGGGTCACAAGAGGTGCTTTTAGCAAGGAGATGTTCTCCTGGAATGTCGTTTCCATGGATAGACTCAGAGCAGGCTACTCTGAATGGAGGTTGTAAAAGAAGCAGCAGATTTGGGTTGGACTATGACCATGGGAGGACGGAGACTCATTTATTTCTAGTTCTGTTGCTGACTGTGAATTCTCTTTTATTATTTATTTTACTGTGAATTTTTTTGCTGTATCTCCTGGCTTTTTGCTTCTCTGAAAGTGCTATTAAGAGTGTATGTATTAAGGGAGGGGGGCAAAGGAATTGATCAGACAAGACTATAAAATGGTACAACTGCTTGCATGTCTTGTTCTGAATGTGAACTCCTATGCTGGTGCACAGTCATCTGTGCTGCTGTGATCTCTGGAGGGTTTGGTGCTGTAACCAGCATGTTTTTAACAGTCCAAGCGTTTGCACATTACAGTGATCTTTGGATCTCCTGGAATGTTACAGGGTTTTTTTCCATTTCTCAGGTGATTGTTAACTTTTCATGGATCTTGACCTAGAGAGAAGAAAGTAGGTGTTGGGGTGGGGGAAGAGGGAGTTAAGTTTGTCATATGGGAAAAGTGGTCAGATACAGGATAGGCTGTTTGTATTAATACGTATTTCCCTTAATCAGCCTCCTCAGAGCTGAGATGGTGGGGGATGCCTGTAACCGATAACTGCAACGCAGGAGTACTGAGGGTGTCTCTAACACTAGGTGTCAAGACTGTGCCCATTGCAGGAGCTGGAACTGCAATCAGGAATCCTGTTCCCACAGGATGGGATACCTGATTTTTGTGAATAAAGGCATGAAAAGACAGGAGAAAAGAGACTGAAAATGTTGGCTTCTGCCTCTCTGAGTGAATCTGCATCCTCACTTCTTTCACAGACACTGGTCCACTTCCTGCACTGTAAACACTGTCTGAAGAAACAATACTAAATGTAGCTAGTAAGGACAAAGGTTAAACCTGGTGTGCTAGGAGAGTGTGAGTGCTGGCCGGTAGAGAGACAGCACAAATGTTAAATCTGTGTGTATTTACTGACAATTTGGTACAAGTGAAACATGTGTTTGTTATATTTATGTTATTTATTTCTTTAGCCCCTCAATCCAAATCCAGACAGTCGATGGAATACCTACTTCAAGGATAATGAAGTGCTCCTCCAGATCGACAAAGATGTCAGGTGTGTGAGGCATAATGACTCACGTTTCTGAACCAGAATGTTTTAGTTAACACTTTGTACTTTGAAAATTAAGTTTAATATTAAACCAAGCCTCCCATTTCAGACAGGGCATGTACTTCCTTCTTCTTATGCTTGATTTCCTCCTGTATCCATTCTAGGAGGCTGTACCCTGACATGGCATTCTTCCAGCGCCGAACAGAATACCCCTGCCTCTTAATCCTGGACCCTCAAAATGAGTTTGAGACGCTGCGCAAGCGGGTAGAGCAGACCACACTCAAGTCGCAGACAGTGGCGCGAAACCGCAGTGGGGTTACAAATGTAAGATCTATGTGAGGGCTGCCCACAGGGCAAGGCATCGTAGCTAATAAGAGGAATGGCATTTGTTAGGCTCTTTTCCCTGTCTGTCTCTGCTTGCGTGAGGGAATTATGCTAATACCCTAGCCGATGCTATGTATTCTAATAGCTAGACAGTTGTAAAAAACCAGCTGACATTCCTGACAGCTGGTAAGGAGTTATAGGTGTATTTAATCTTAAGGTTTTTCTTCCTGACTTCTGGTGGAAGTAAGAGTTGCAGGAAGATGTCAATATATTATGCCTGACCTGTATGTCTACCCGCATGGGAGCAAGGCACTGAAGGGCAAATTCACCGAAGTTAAATTTGCATAGTCTTCCATGGATGTCATACTGCTGGAGTTGGGAAGAAAAGAGCTAGGTATCTGCTGACACATGTGTTGTCTCTTTCCTCTCTCACGAGTGTTGCTGTGTTAACGCCACACGCTTGCTGTTGGGGAAGGTAGCTTGCTAGTATTACAGCTTTGTTCTCTTTCCCCTATTACTAACAAAGCAGAACTGCTACGTTTTCTTACTGCCTGCGTGCAAGTTATGCTGTGATTTGGGGAGACTGTCTGTCACTGCTCAGACTGGTTTGTTCTTCAAACATAGCCAACGCTAAGATTTCAGTGCTTTTGTGATCCCTGAGTTACCTGTCTTGATTTTTGTGAATACCTGCCTGCTTAGGATATGCTGCCCAAATCTTCTGGGGAGCTATGTGTATTAAGAACCAAGCTTGTCACGTGTAAGAAACTGTCTGTACCAGCTGGTTACCCTGAATCAGCCCCAGTCTTACCTTGCTCTTCAGGTGAGCTCCCCTCTTAAAACACCTCCTAATTCTCTGAGCGAGTATGAAGTTCTGCCCAATGGCTGTGAAGCTCACTGGGAAGTGGTGGAGCGAATCCTGTTCATCTATGCCAAGCTGAACCCCGGGATAGCATACGTTCAGGGGATGAATGAAATAGTGGGGCCTCTTTACTACACCTTTGCTACAGATCCTAACAGCGAGTGGAAAGGTGAGAGACTGTTTTAGCCACTTGGTAGTGACTGTCATACTGCATGCTCTCTGTGTAAAGAACTGGTTCAGGAATGGCACTCTTAAGAGAACTCTGACGTGCAGTGATGGGCTGCAGCGGGGGGACTGATCTGCAGGAAATGATGTTTAGTAATCTGAATTAGTGCCCAGCTGAGGCTTAGTAACAGATCGTGCTGGGAGCTTTGAAACTCAACTGAGAGGGTTGTATTGCAGAGGGGACAGAAAACTATCAAAATACCAAAATACTGATAGTATATTTCAAGTGAGTGGGGGGGGGGGAAAGCGAATAGGGCAATAGATAAGGAATTTTTAGGACCCCGGTGAACTCACAGAAACCCAGTGGGCTCTGAATAATAAGGATATGGGAAGTGAGTGGGTTTTTTTGTTTGTTTTTTGGAAGGAACTAAGTTGCACTTTCTGACTGAAGCTTAAAAGGGACTTTTAAGCTATTGTTTGCTTGTACTGTACATACCTTATAAAAGAGGATGGAATGGGAGAACTTGGCCTGTTGTTCCTACTTCACTGGAGCTCTGGGGGCGTTTGCAGACAGCAGGGAGAACAGATGGTGTTCTCGCGCACAGATAACTGGTTCCCGACCTCATGTCATGAAGACCTTGTGTTTGACATGGGGTCTGTAGACTTTTTTTAGCCAAAAAAGACAGTGCCTAAACTTGTCGCAGACCAAACAAGCCAAGGTCTTGTTGGATCTACTGCTTGGATCCAGTACAGCAGCCAGGTTATTGAGCAAGAGCAGTTCTAAGTCTGGGTGCCTCTCTCAGTGATGCTCCCTCTATTCCCTCATCAT
Source organism: Dromaius novaehollandiae (assembly GCF_036370855.1). Lineage (NCBI taxonomy): Eukaryota > Metazoa > Chordata > Aves > Casuariiformes > Dromaiidae > Dromaius > Dromaius novaehollandiae. The sequence goes on from NC_088117.1 coordinate 7,907,268, forward strand.
CATCTTTTTCAGAGCATGCTGAAGCAGACACATTTTTCTGCTTTACCAACCTAATGGCTGAGATTCGGGACAACTTCATTAAGAGCTTGGATGATTCTCAGTGTGGCATTACCTACAAAATGGAGAAGGTTTATTCGACCCTGAAGGAGAAAGATGTGGAGCTGTATTTGAAACTGGTGAGGAGCTAGGTGTTTCTCTGAGCCTTGGTTGGAATGTGAGGAGTGGGACTTAACAGTGAACCAATCTTGTTAAACTGTTACTGTGCTTGAGCAGAAAGGTTGAGAGAGTGTATAAAGAACTTTGCCCATAGGCAAAGGCTGTCTTATCTATGGGCTGAAACAGTCTCTCCTTGGAGTAAGCTCAGAGTGAGCTGACGCAGCAGAGCTTTCCTCCCTTTCCTTGTGAAAGCAAACAATGTTGCAGAGCTGCCAGCTGTGACTCTGAAGTGACTTGGCCGTGATCCCTGGTCACCTGTGTTGGAGGCTTAGTAGGAACTGGAGTCTGTCCTTTCTTCCTGTCAGCAGGCCAAACGTGAGTTTTCCTGTGAAGTTCCTTGGAAACTGAGGTTACAGGGATTGTATCTCTGTCTTTTTAATTATTACCCCCCCAAAAAAAGCATACTTCTGTTGCCACTGAATGTCCTGACAGCACTAACTTAAACCACCTGGAGATCACTGTAGAAGTAAACTGAAATCCAGCAAGTTGGACCATCCTGCCCATCTAACTCTATCATTTTCCTTCATCCAAGGATCTCTGAGTGCTTTGGGTTTTGTGTGTTGTGGTAGAGGGACTGCAGAATGTCTGGAAGGCAGCTTTTGCTGAAAACAGCTTGAGGTCTTACAGTCCATTTGGTGTGAAAGTCCAAGAAGAACTTGGAAGGAAAAGCTGTTCTTGTTACTCCAGCCTTCACCAAGTCATGTCGATATTTCTTGCATTTAGAGAAGTCAGGATGTGTTTCTTGTATAATCCAAATTCAGTCTGTCAGCACAGTGACTCAATCTACAGTGTTGCTTGAAGGCTGATTCAGTAGGGAGAAAATAAACTGCTTACTGTTCGGCCGGCAGGAAATGGTCTTGGTGGTGCTGCAGCTAGTCCTGGATCGTCAGGATCCTGAACTCATTTGACCTTGCTTAAACTTACAGTCCCTTTGTTTTGACAGTAGAAAACAAGAAAGCTACAAACTAAAATTGCTTATGGTATCTTTTACTGGGCATCGGTATGAGCTCTGCTCCATCATTGTTTCTTCCTGTAAAGAGTACACTTTTGATAAATACAGGACTTCTGGAAAGGAGAGACAATCCTGATCAAAACAGTATCTCTGCTAGAGAGGGAGGGCTGTAGCTTTGGAGATAAATGCTGTTCAAATGGGAACATTAAGATTGCTTGGGAAGTTTAACTGGACTACCCCAACCAGTGCCTTTAGGAAAGGAAAGGTTCCTTTACTCCATGTCTTAGAGAGGAGCATTTTCTGGCTTGTCTATAGACATGGAGTATGGTGGTGCTGAAGAACTGTCTCTCTTGATCCAACTTAAGTGTGAGAGCCTTCAAAGGAGGAGGTGGACTTGCTGATGCTGCAATGTGAGGTGGCAGCCTGGAGTTATATCAGGGTGGAGATGGGGATGGAAACATGGGGTGCATCTCTTACTTGTAGGGAACTGGCCGAGAGCACGTACTCACTCTTTGCCTGGTGCATGTCTGACAGCAAGAACAGAACATCAAACCTCAGTTCTTTGCCTTCCGCTGGCTGACGCTGCTCTTGTCCCAAGAGTTCCTGCTGCCAGACGTCATCCGTATCTGGGACTCCCTCTTTGCCGATGACAAGCGCTTCGATTTTCTTCTGCTCGTCTGTTGTGCAATGTTGACGTAAGTATAGAGATAGCAGCTCTTTCCTGCTCTTTTCTTTCCCTCCTTTACCTAAATTCATGGATCCAGGAGTCTTCCACAGGCACGTGTTAATGCGTCTGGTGAATGGGCTATAGTCATCTGTCACAATGATGGAGAAAGTGTTCTCAAAAGCATCTATAAAGGCACTCTGTGGCCCATTTTTAAAGTTTCTCTGTAAAGAATCAAAAGTAGCCAGATTAATTTCCATCTTTCAGACTAATCCGGGATCAGTTGCTGGAAGGAGACTTCACCCTGAACATGAGGCTGCTACAGGTAAGAATTAAGTACAGCAGGGACAAGAAGCAATTTGAAAGACTCTTGGAATAGTACTGTGAGGGAGCACAATGACCCTAGGATGTGGTAGGAGAATGCCTGCGTGAAGAGAAATACCAGATTTCTGATGGTTGCATGCAGAAAAATCTTAAGCTTGCTATTACAGCATGCCTGTTACTGGAAGTGTCAGTCTTTGCACACTGAGGTCCCCACCACTCACTGCAAAACTGACCTCAGTTAAGACAAATGACTACTTTAACTGCTTGGGCTTTCCTGGTGGTGGTATCTATCTGTCTCTGTTCCCCATACCGCTAACTGGGTTTTCACTTCCAGGTGCAGAAGATGGCTGTACACTGTCAGTTTTGTTTTCCTAGCTCAGTCTGGATCTCTTCTCCTTCCCCCACCTCTCCCCCTGCCTTTTCTGCTGCATCTTGGTGCTACGGTAGTAGTGGCCCCCATTTCAGAGAGTAACGTTCCTTTTCTGGTCTTCTGTTTGTGGGACACAGCGCTGCTGTCTGAAGTCCAGCATCACCATTAAAATGAAGCCTTCTTGCACTTACGCATCCTTCCTACCCTACAAAGAACTTCTGTTCTTAGGCTAGAGGGGTTTTTTTAACCTTGTTTTGATTTGCAAATAACTGAATATTTTCCAGCAAAGATGTGAAACCCTGCATAACAGTCTTGAATTTGTTGGCAAGTGGCTTTTGTTTAGTTCTGAGGTCTGTGAGAGCCCAAGGTTGAAAACACCTGCACTGAACAGTAGGATATCTCTGACTCTGCCAGTTCCTGCTTTGGGCTGTGCAAGGTACTGGCTTTGATAAAGCTTTCTGGCATGAAGATAGTACTTGTATGAAGCCAGCTTAGCTGTACCCTTGGAGGAGAAATAAAAAACCCTGAAGGGTATTCAGGCTTGATCAGTTACAAAATAAACCAGGAAACAGTTAGTTGTTAAGAGAGTAACTGAAGATAATAATATTTAACTTCAAGCTTAGGAGCGTTAGTCAGTGTGGCCAAAAATGCTATTGTCAAGGTTTGCCCTGCTTGGATGGGACGGTGTGTGCAAGGAATGTTAAGGAGGCACTTACATCACTTTTTCTTTGATGCAGGATTATCCTATCTCTGATGTTCACCTGATTTTGAAGAAGGCAAAGGAACTACAGGATTCCAAATAGTCCGTGAGCCTGACAAAAGGTGTCAGGGAAACTGCATGGCAGTGGATCCTAGGAGACGCCCCCATACAGTGTGGGGCATTACCGTTCCTAGAGGTCTCTGCAGGACTTCAAGTTTTGTGTTTTGGCAACTGGCCACCTTGAAGATTTCCTTCTACTCTATTTATTAGGTCAAGGACTGATTACTTCCCCATCTACTTGGGTCCTGCACTCCATATTTTTCAAATCTCAAATGCCTCCGTACTGCCAAAAGCAGTTCTTTGTATCTTTTTTTAATGACTTTAAGTCTAAGGAGAAAGAAACCATCTATCTGCATATCCCTCAAGTCCTGTGAGATGAAATCCTTCTGCATTATGGAAGTATGCTCACGTGGAGTAACTTCTGATGAGGAAGGGACAGGCTGGATCCAGTGAAGTTGGTGGGTGAGTATAGAAGGATCTTTCTCCTGTAAATAGAATGTATCCCACTGAAGTCACTCATCCTGCCATTCACGTAGCTTCTGGATTCTTCTGCTTCGTGTCTGCACTTAGCCATCACTGGGATTTGCAAAAAGGAAGACTGCATCAGCTTCTGGTGAGTGTCATCTGACATCCAGCTGTTTGGACTCTGTCACATGGGAGAGAGACCTTGAGAAGCTGAGATGGCTGGACATAGTTACAGCTGGCTGCTTTGTGCACTGAAGTTGCCTGAATCCAGAATCGCCTTATCAACAAGGTCTCCTTGAAAGATAGACTATGGTGGTTTTAATCAATGAGGGAAGTGTAGTTTGATTAAGTTGAGCCTTATTACGCACAGCGTTAGAGCAGGAGGTTGTTGCTGCAGGGAGGCTGAGACCTCTAGCTGTCTGTGATCAGCAGCAGCAGTACTGCTTTCCTAGCTCTGAGCTGGAGGATATCCAGCTACAATCAGGATTCTGAAACGCAAACGGGCATCTAGTCGCATGCTGTGAAGGCAGCTGTATTTAGGGGCTTATACTGGCATGACTCTGGGGTTTTCCTGCCTCGTGACTTGCATAATATTGCCCTACATAAGCTGTGGTCACAGTAACCTTGAAATTGTCTAACAGTACTTCTTGCCAGGAAGAGGCTTTGCTTTTAGGTCAGACCTATACCATGTCTTTTTCTGGAGTAATCCAGTGGGGATACAAGCATTTCAGTCACTAGCTTACTCCTGGGGATGGTCCACTTCTCTGTGTACCAGTCCTATTGGAGTGACTGTCCTGAATTGGACATTTGTCCCTCTTGAGAGGGAAACTGTTGCATTTCAAATACAGCGGATCAGGCTTGGGTGAATGAGAAATGTTAACCTGCAGGAATGTCAAATCGATCAGAAACCACGATCCTCCTCATAGGGAGGAACTGGAGCACCCAAGTGCTCCGACTGTGCAAAAGCTCTTGAGTGAACACTAATCCAGCATGCTTTGTTCTCTTTCTGTGCTGTGCTGGCTCACCTCTGCATAGCTGTTTGACAATGCACTTTTCTGTATTTATGAGTACTGATTTGTTAAAGGTCAGTCTTTTACTTTCTAAGATCTGCTTATGCTGCTGATGGCCTGGAAAGGCCCTAGCAAGAGGGGTGTTGTCAGCCTTCAGCTTTTGTACTAGTGTTATTTCCTTCACCTAAGGCCGGTTCTTTACAGGCTACTGTAATTTTCACAAGAATGGGTGAGGAGACCAGAGGACAGGTTGAAACACATTCTTATGTTCTTGTTAGCAATCCCAAGCAGTTTTTTTTTTTCCTGACTCTTCAGAAGATGCTCTAGTGACAAAGGTGCAGCCAACTGTTGCTGCTGGGGTGGAACATGAGCAACTGAAGACTTAAGCAATCTGTAGCTAGTGCCTATGGCTAACAGTATCCCTCTGTGCTTGTAATCCTTTCTAGAGGGTAGATTTTTTCCCCCAAGAAGTATGGAACTGGTAGAACAGGACAGCTGTGTGATGGAGCATCCTGCCTGCTCTCACCACTGGATGGATGCTCGTCCTGCCTCCTTTCACTCAGCTGTTCTAGCTGGTCTTGTGGTCTCAGCTCTTGGGTACCCTACACTACAGAGGCCAGTAGTTGGACCTTTTATGACTGAACAGCCACCTGGTAGACACAAATGTAGAACTGGAGGATGAAACTCCTAGGCAGAAGTGGACCTCCTACAAAATGCTTCTGCCTCCAAACTGCTGTAAATATTGTTGCTCTCTTACGTTCCGTGCGCAAGTTTGGCTCTCACCTCCCTGAATACCTGGGCTGTCCAGTTTGGGTCCCCCTGGTAAGTGCTGGGTCTCTCTAAGCTGTGTTTTTTTCACTGCTAAGAGGAGCATCCACAAGAGTTCCTTCTCTGAATGTGTAGAAGTCTCCTTAAAATAACCTGAAAAGGCAGCAGGCCAATCAGCATTAAAACGTTACTTACCAATGAACTTCTGCTTGTTCTCAGCGTAGTGTTTGGGCCCTGAGGTTGACTTCCACTGCAGTGGAGTTGCCCCAGCTCCGACTCAGGTGTTGGACTGTAGCATTACAAACACTTGAGGGAAAATAGCAGGGAGTGGCTATTCGTGTAGCAGTGCAGAAGGCTGTCTGGGTACAGGAAGCGTGCAGCCTTTTTCATTCCTAGGTTTTAAAGGGTCTCTAGCCCCTTTCTTTAGGGACAAAAGTGCATTGTCAGAGGGGAGAAAAGCTTTTGACTCTCCTGATGAGTTCCCTTGGCTTCATCCCTCAAGGCTGTTGATGATGTTGTTGAGGTCGGACAGTATTAACTAGCCCGAGATGGTTCCTTGCCTTTGTGGCCAAGTAACGACTGCTCCACGCTTGAGACAATTCCACCTCTGACTTCTCTCATCCCTAATCTGCTACAGGAGCAGCAAGACTGGCTGAAGCAGCAGTTCCTAGAGTCTGGAGGCATTAGCCTGTGGTGCCTTGAGGACCCCTGCTTTGTAGGGGCCTCAGTAGAGGAAGTTTAAAGAGCTCTTACTAAGCATTCTTCACAGGCAGGACTACTGCCAACCAGGGGAAGGGAGACCTTTCCTAGGAGGAGAAATAGAAAATGATGCTGGATGTGGGAAGAGATGGTCCTTCCTTATGAGGAAAAGATCCACTCTACCCTTCTTTCACCTTGCTGTAATTCAGGCCTCCGGAAATTTTGTAGCTTTGGCAATAAGGTAGAAGAAACAGGATATGAGAGATTAAGTAGTCAGTTGTGATCGCTCAGGACATTGATTCTGAGCTTGAATTTTGTGACCTAATGTAGAATTATTCACAGTTTGGCAGAGAGTGGAATGAAGGTCATAGGCTGCTTTAGGGGAGTCTGGAGTATTTGGGAAAACAGAGGCTATTTTCTCTTAATGAGTGTCAGTGATTTTGTTTTAGCCTTGCACCTTTTAGCCTAAAATGTCCTTTCCCAGAAGAAGAGAGCAACGAATCTGGTAGTTTTTCAAAGTAACACTTTTTACATTGGCTGGAAAGAACTGTGTCAGAACGGGACACAGAGAACACTTCATCACTCCAAAACTCCTTCTTTTAGGCTGCTTTTTAAACACTATTTTTTGTAATGTTTCCTGTAGCTAAACTGGTGGCTTTGTGCAAACATCTCCTCTTGGTGGTGTGACTCACCTTGTTGAGCTTGGAGTTAATGCTGCTACATGTGATAACTACAGTATTTCTCAGTGCCCTCCTCAGCAGAGACTGAGAGGATCCAAGAGACCCTGCACTAGTCGGCTGTCGGTAGAAGCGCGCTGCGGCGGGCAGAGCCCGGGGGTCCGTCACAGCCTTGCGCGTACGAGCTCATCTCGCCATTGCTGCCTCTTCGATGCGCTCGTCCTGCTGTGCTTGCCCTCGCGGACCCCCACCGCGGCCTCGTCCTGCAGAACCACGGGATCGGGAGGAGTTGGGGGAGCGTTGGCTTTTCCCGAGGGATGCCCTGAAGGTAACGCCGCCGCTGCGAACACTCGGGTGGGAGACAAGCGCGCGGCCCCGGCCTGGCCTGCTGCAGCTCCCATCCTTGGGGAGGCGAGAGCTGGGCTCGCACAGGGGGGCCTTGCTGGGGGGGGGCTTGGCCTGGCTGCCGGAGGCCGTCGATAGGGCCAGCGTTGGGCCTGCGGCGGGAGAAGGGAGCAGGCGGCCCGTGCGGGTTTATTAACTTCCTCCGCGCTTTATTTTTGTAACCTCTCCTGTGGGCTTCGTAACGTGACCTCCGGGACCCCATTTAACGCTGTTCTCTGATTTGTCCTAATAAAATGGTTTCTTTGCACACCCGCCTCGGGGATGTTTCGGCGGCGCCCTCTAGCCCTTAAAGCGGCGACGCTCCCGCGTGTGCGCGCACACCGGCCGCAGCGGTCCCCACCGCGGCTCTTTTAAGAGGCGCCGTTGCACCGAGCGGCGGCCATGCTGCGCGGCCGCTGGCTGCTGCCCGGGGCGTCGCTGGCGCTGGGCGCCGGGCTGGGCGCGGCCCTCGCGGCGCGGCGCGGCGATGGCGGCGGCGAGGGTGCCGCGGGGCTGCTGGGCCGCCTGCCCGTGGTGCCGGTGCTGGCGGCCGCCGGGCCGCCGCAGCCCGCCGGCTCGGGCGGCGCCGATCTCGCCAAGTACGGGCTGCCGGGGCTGGCGCAGCTGCGGAGCCGCGAGTCCTACGTGCTGTGCTACGACCCGCGGAGCCGCAGCGCGCTCTGGGTCATCGAGCGCCTCAACCGCGACACGCTGCGCGGCGCCTCCGACCGCGCCGCCTGCGACTTCCAGGAGGACGGCTCGGTGCACGAGTACCACCGCGCCACCAACGCCGACTACCGCGGCAGCGGCTTCGACCGCGGCCACCTGGCCGCCGCCGCCAACCACCGCTGGAGCCAGAAGGCCATGCAGGACACCTTCTACCTGAGCAACGTCGCCCCGCAGGTAGGGCCGCCAGTGCCTCCCCGGCCGCCTCGTCCGCGTGTTTGTAGCAGTTTTGGCAAAAAGGGGTGAAATGCGACCAAACTCGCTCGGTGGCGGCGTGCTTCGTGCTAAACTGAGACGCTCGCCCTGCAAGCGCGCCTCTCTTGCTGGCAGCAAGACCCCGGGTTACTTCAGCGCGGTGTATTGTGAGGGCAAAGAAATACTCGGACACATGCGCATGAAAATGAGGGCCTGCAGTGTGCGGGGCCTGGTCCTGGGGGACAAGCCAGGCTTAGCTCTCCTTAGGCAGCTTCCAGAGTGGAGGTGACAGTCGTGGCATCTTCTGTAAAGCGCTCAGGGCACTGCTGAGAAGTGCTGTACAGAAGTCGTGTGTTGTTGTTAGGACAACTCTGAACAACGAGGAAACCCCTTGGTGACTGACTTTGCTGTCTGTGTTGCCCTGGTTCTGTTTCCAGGTTCCCCATTTAAACCAGAACGCCTGGAATAACCTCGAGAAGTACAGCAGAAGCTTGGCTAGGAACAACAAGAACGTGTACGTCTGCACAGGGCCCCTTTTCCTGCCCAGGTAAACACGGGATGCAGCATGCTGCGGCATTAAACGGGGCTGAGGGTCTGCAGTTTCCTGAGCGTGCACCCAAGCAGAAGTGGTCTGCTCAGACCCAGTTCAATGAGCAAGTCCAGCTGTGCGCAGAGGGCCAGTGGACAGGTGCTTTCTTGAGGCTGGGATTAGCTTGCCTATTTCCAATGTAGTAGATTGTTTCAGGAGTAGGTGGGGTCGGACCTCTCCCAGGCAGGATCCGGCTCTGTGGCTATTGCCTAGCTGCCATAATTGAACTCTGGCATCTATTCTAGTACTGTTTTCTTGAGATACAGTGTAAGGCTTTTATTTGCAGTCTTTAGTAATCTAGCAGTATGTAACAGCAGATTAGACTGCAGAGGCATCAGCCCTTCGCTGCAGTATAAAGCTTCTAGGTTTTATTTTATAGTCTAGTTCTCCTCATAAGAGCATAACTTTATTTGCAAGGATCTTCTGTAGCACTGGGAAGAGCAGTTTTCACAAGCTGAGATCTGTTCAGCAGCAGAAAACAGCTTGGAAAGGCTGTTAAATGAGATGCTGGGGAATCTATTTGGAGGAGTAGATCTGATGCATTGTTCAACCTCACCATGTCACATAGCCTCTGCTTCAGGGACCTTTTTCCATGCCTAACGCAGATGCAGGGCTGCTCGCTGCCGTGTTGGAGGGGGGACTCGAGTGGTGCTGGAGGGCTGAGGGCGTAGATGTGGGACCAGGCCAGGAGGTAACAGTAACAGGTCATTGCTGTTGGCGCAGGATGGAAGCGGATGGGAAGATGTACGTCAAATACCAGGTGATCGGGAAGAACAACGTGGCCGTCCCCACCCATTTCTTCAAGGTGCTCATCCTGGAGAAGGAGAGCGGGGAGATTGAGTTGCGCTCCTACGTGATGCCCAACAGCCCTGTGGATGAGAACATACCACTGGAACGGTTCTTGGTTCCCATTGAGAGCATCGAGCGGGCCTCAGGGCTCCTATTTGTCCCCAACATCTTGAAGAAGACAAATAACTTAAAAGCCATCACAGCTGGGAACAAGCGTTGAACCCTGACTACAGAAATCAAGGTATCCTCTGGCAGGGACTGTGACAGCAGTAGTTAGCAGAATCGTGTTTCCTTGCGTAATTTTAAATGTGCAGAATTAGAGTCAAATCAGTGCTTCTCTCTGCATGAAACTGGAGGAAGGGCAATATTGAAATAGATGTGCAAGGCCAGTCTCAGTGGCAGGTCCTACAGGAGGCTCCTGAGCTCTTGACACCGTAGTAGCATCTCCAGGATTTGCCCATAAACTGCAGTACCAAGGTGCTTCTGTAAATTGTTCCCTTTGAGTTGTGTGTGGCTCATTAAGAGACAAAGGGAAGTTACTTAATTTCAGATATTTGGCAGGGAAGAATTGGGTGCAAGATGGGTACAGAGGGAGATGGGGAAGTCCCTGCCTTTCTGTGGCCAAAAGATTGTATAATTTTTTTTAAGATGGCTTTTAGCAGTAAAGCTTTGAAAACTCAGGGTATTGACTGTTTCTTATCTGCTCTTACCAAAGCCCTGAATGCCTGAACAGTAAGGGGGAGGGCAGAGCCAGCTTTTCCAGCTGTTTTTCTTGCTTGATCTCATTGTAAGTAAGAGTTTAAGACCTCATGATTAGAACCAGCTGTTACAAGATGCACTTATGTGCTTTAGCTCTAAGGCTCAACTGAAGGTCCAGCCCTTCCTGCTGTTGGAGGGATGAAGCCCGTGAGTTAAAGATTAGGCTGGGGGACAGGAATAGCTTCCTGGAATAAGGATTGTGTTTTGACTTCCTTTTGCTGACTTAAGACTTCTTAAACTGTGAAGTCCACAGGGCTCCAGCTGTACTGAGAGAGCAGGATCTCTGCAGACTGGGTGCTTGTCCTCTGTATCAAGATACTTGCACACAGACTTTGAGGCAGATGAGGTTCAGTATTGTTTTATTTTCCACCCCAGACATCTGAACTCAGTCTGCTGTCAGGCTTGTCCCATGCGGCTGAGAGGCAGCAGCCAGCTCCGCTGGCTGGACCACGCAAGCAGGAGAGCTCGGGCCTGCTGGTCCCAGCACAAACCAGCACTTGGTCTAGCTGCACCGTCAGCTTTGGTTGCCCTGTGTCTTTAGCTTTCCCCAGGCTCGGCCCTGCCAGGCTCTTGGAGTGATTTGCCCAGTACCCGGCTCTCGAATAGCGAAGGGCTCTTCCTTGAGCCAGTCTGCAGCTGACGGTGAGGTCAGTGGTTCTCCTTCCCTCGGCTGTCGCTGGGCGTCTTCACGGCCTCGTCGATGTGGGGTCTCAGCGAAGACAAAGAGATCAGCAGTGCTTCCTGCGACAGACCCAGTGATGTGCTTGCAGCACGCGCCACTGCCAGAGGCAGAAGCACAGCGCTGCCATCGTGCCCCACCACGCCGTCATCCGCCTGCCCTACCTCCGTCCTGATGGTTCGGCTGCCTTGGCTGGGACACGTGTTCAGGTAGAAGTCGAACAAGACGCTTGGGTCAGTAACCTCCAGGTTTGGGTCTGCATCAACCCCAGCTTCCAAGCCCTGGAGACCTCCGAAGATGACCAGGGCATGCCTAAGGGAGAGCGTGGGAACAGGATTAGAGGGGAGACTGGTTCTCACCCCTGTCCCAAGGCAGAAGCTATAAGCTTTACACAGGAGAGCTTTTCATGTGCCTCGGTCCATCAAGTGGATTAAGAATTTGCTTCACTCTTTTTTTTTTTTTTTTTTTTTAACTTGTTTCACAGATCTGCAAGAAACAGACACATTTCCTGTGTTCAGGTAGGTGTAGTTTGTGCTCAAGCTCCTCTGCACCTCTGAGGCAGGGAGCGGCGTCCTTTGTTGACAACCGCCCAATGCAGCAGCCCTCCTAATGAAGCTCCACAGCACCCGGCCAGCACATCCATCACTGCTACAAACTGAATCGGAGGGGACTCACTCCAGAGAAACAGGCAAGGATTTGGCCTTGTCCCAGGGAGCTTCCCCCAGCTTCTGCAACGCAGTGCAACGCACATCAGCGTAAAAGGGACAGGAGAGCACAGCCAGGAGCCTGCATGGGAGTCTTGCACTACAACAGCCCCAGCTGGGAGAGCACCAAGGCCACCATGCAGCCACCTGTACCAGGCCCTGCTGGAGGGAGCGAGTAGGCCTAGGCAGGGGTGACACGTACCTAAAGGAAGGGAGAGTGGCCTGGTCCACAGAGCTCCCCCGCTCTGAGGTCCCGATAGAGAGGTCGTAGCCTTCCTTGAAAGGGCACTCGGAGAAGACAGCACCTGGGAAACAAATGCAATGTGCGGTTATCTGCGTGGTGCCCCCACCCATGCTGCAAGTCTCCTGGACAGTTTCAAAGGCTCCACAGCTGAGTGGTAGCAGCAGAACGGGAATTGCTTTTCAGTGTTGCTAGTGTATCTGAAGGCACAGTAAATGCAGGACCACTGTCCCTCTTTCCTACGTCATCCCCTAGCCGCACGGGTCTCCTAGCACCTTTCTCACCCGCAGTACCTTTTCCTGAAAGCTCAAATAGGCACCAGGAGCTGTTTCTTTTGGCTAAAGGAGGAGTGTCTACATTTGCCTGTGGCTCTATACAGCAAGGCGGCACCTTTCTTCTTTAGTTGTCTCTGGCATAGACTGTACAGAGATTCTTTAAATGTCACAGCTTATGGTTTGCCTAAGAGGTCCAATCAGAAGACAGTGGGAGAAGATTTTGCAGGGCTCTTGAGCTCAAATGTCACTGCTTGCTTTGGTGTAAATGAGCAGGAGGTAGGTAACAGGGAGATGGAGACGAGCTGGATGGAGATGAAGAGCACCTATTCTTGTCTGTGTTGTTACAATTGCTAGTAGCATTTGGAGCAAGGGTGAGTGGAGTTCCAGGACACAGTATTGGTGGGTGACTGGGATGATTCACTCCCCAAACTTTATCCCTCAGGTTGGTGTGGAAGCCCAGGCAGGGTGAGGCTGGCTTCTGCTGCAGGGCAGCGAATGCCCAAAAACACTTACTCAGGCAGGAGGCGAGGCGGACGCTGTAACCCCAGTACAAGCCTGACGCTGTCCGAGGGTGATGCGAGGACACCACGATGCCTTTCCGCACTTTGCTGTCTGGAAGAGAAGCAAAGAGGTTAATAAACCCTTGTGCTCTCCTCATGAGAGCGGAGTTTGACCAGCCATATACTGAGATTTTTCCTGGGGCAAGGCTCTGACTTGGTGCGCAACCAAGAACCACCCTCTTGAGCTCATTCTGGAGAGTGTGCAAGTGTGCTTGGGCTATTTATTGTGGGTCAAAGAGCTGCCAACTCTTTCCAGTAAAGTAGGGAGGTGTGGTAAGGGTGTCATTAAAACTCGGGGGGGGGGGGGGGGTGAAGGAGACATGCAGAGCTGTTAGGTATCTTCAGACATTAGTAATCTGAAGGCTATCATGTGAAAGGACCAACTCCCACAGGAATGAAGTCTACGCATCCTAACAGGAGCAGCGGATTACCTGGATTCTGGGGCTCCTCCAGGCGCACGGTGACTCGCAGACCAGGATCCAGCTGCCTGTCAATCCGCACCTCCTACAGCGACAATCGCCAGCAGTGTCAGGCAGCCTGAAGGTACTGGGGGAAGCAGGGAGGGAAGGGACCCCTCTGAGCAAGGGGAGGCCCGTTCTGGCCTGGAGCTGGAAGCAGGAGCTCTGCGGTCATGGCCTGTGTGTTTTGTGCAGCGCAGAGCAAGCTCGGGGTGGCTCAAATCAGCAGCCAGCTGGTGAGTGAGTTTCCAAGACTTATTTTCCAGCAACGAACAATGTCGATGTACTGGAATGGCCAGGCCTGTTGGGACTCGACAGGGGAAGCTACAAATGTTAAGAAGACGGAAGGGAGGGGAAAGTGACAGCATTAAATTCCATCCCAGCTCACTATGAAACAGGGCCTTCAGAAACCCAGCAGTACCCACGCTGCCTGCTTTGAATCTGCCAGAGAGACAGGGGAAACCATTTTGGGATCTGTGGGTTACACACAGACATACCTTCCTCATCCCACAGTTAACAAAAGAGCCTCTGCCTGGTTTAGTTGGCCGGTCCAACACAACGCCTTCTCGGTACTCCGAATCCTCATCCACCCGCATGTGGTGGGGGCTGTCCAGGGGATTCAGCAGCCCTAGAACAGCACAGAATAAAACAACAGCTGAGAACAGGAGACAAACTGGAGGAACGCAGTAAGTGCAACTGCTTTGCTGTTTCCTCCCTCTCTGGTCCAACGTACCAAGGCAGCTCAGCCTGCTTACACTCTTATGCAGACAACTTTGTGCATCATGTGCAAAGCAAAAGCCAGAGCTCAGGAAGGGGGGAGCGAACAGCTTGAGGTGGAGGCAACAGGATTCTTACCTGCAAACTGCAGATCCTCATGTTTTGGAAAAAAGGATTTCCTCAAGTACCTATTAACAGGGAAGGTCCAAATGTGAAAACAGTTTCTAAGGACTTCAGGCCTCAATTTAACCCTTTACTGGCTCAAAGGAGCTGCATGCTTCTTTGCATTCTTAGCTCCCTGATCTACCTCTAAGGCACTGAGCAGGTTGTATCCTGCATTCAGTGCTTCTTTCAGTTAAACTCATGAACAAGACACGTGAAACAATCAGATCCCATGTTCTTGCAGGATAGTGTGACATAAATAGTCTGGATCCTGTTTCTGTAACCTCTAGCATGAGGTGCCCATGGAAATGGGCTGGTAGCCAAATCTGATGCCAGTCTGGTGCACAGCCTGACCACGCTGGACTTACTGAGGACACTCCAAGTACTGCAGGATCCGAGCCAGCTGCACACAAGCCTTGCCTCTCTTCCCAATTCCTTCAAATTCCCCCTCCACACTCCTGAAAGAGAAACGAAGCAGCCTGTGAACTTAATCTGAGAACAGCGGAATGGAGAAACAGAAAGCACAAAGGCAGGGTTTTCTGGGGAACAAGGCAGCTCATCCTTACTTTACGTCTTCTCCGTGTTCATCAAATACTACAATCTCATCCACGCAGAAGATGGCACAGGCCCGAGCAATCTGTCCAGCAAGGTATGTCCGCAGCTCCAGGGACTGGGCATTGTTCAGGATAGAGCCTGGCAGGGCGACACTCAGGGTGTAGTGACGCCCTAGGGAACAGAATGCGGTTAGAGAAGAGCCACAGCTTGACAGCTCCATCTCCATCATTTTATTTGCTTCTTCAGTTGGAATAGGTGTGGGGGAAATGGGAGCAACTTTTATTTCTTAGATTTTAACCATAGGTTTTCTGTTAATAAAAGTCTCTCTTGCAGTGCCTGCTACATTGTGTTCGTGCCTGCTGACAATCGGGGATTGATCCACACGAGATGCATGAAGCTGAGCCTCACCTTTCTCGTTGATATGTACAATTATCACAAAACCCAGTTTTTTGACCTTTAACGACCAAGTTTTTCCCAGCCCTTGCACTCAGGCCTCTCCTCAGCTGACAGCAGCATTACCTTTATCCTCCTTCTGCTCCTCTTCCTTTTCAGCTTGCTGTTTCTCTGCGAGCTCCTGCAGCCTCTGCTTT
This sequence comes from Dromaius novaehollandiae, assembly GCF_036370855.1. Taxonomy (NCBI): domain Eukaryota; kingdom Metazoa; phylum Chordata; class Aves; order Casuariiformes; family Dromaiidae; genus Dromaius; species Dromaius novaehollandiae. The sequence goes on from NC_088117.1 coordinate 7,922,556, forward strand.
TCTAGTTTCTTCAGCAGCTTTATTTCCTTCCATTTTTTCTTCTCCGCTTTCCCTGGGAGGGAGGAAAAGCACCTCCTTTGAAATAACGAGCCAGCAGGACGAGGGTGGGGGGGGGGGGACGGGCGGATGCGGAAAGGGAGGGCAGAAGGGACCGGACGGCACGAGGGGCCGCGGGCCCGGGCCCCGGACGGCTTCTGCCGGGCAGGGAGCGTTCACGGACCGGAACAACCGGCCCGGGCCCCGGACGGCTTCTGCCGGGCAGGGAGCGTTCATGGACCGGAACAACCGGCCCGGCCCCACCGGCTGCGCCCCGGTGCCCCCGCTCCCCCCGCCTACGCCCCGCGCCAGGGCCCGGCCTTACGCTCCTGCTTCCAGCGCCGCCAGTCCACCTTCCTCTCCACGCCCTGCGGAGACAGCGACCGTTACCGGCGACCGTTGCGGCGTGACCGCTGACGCACGCACGCGCGCGCCCCCCAACCCCCCCCCCCCGCGCGCCCCCACCTGCATCTCCTTGGGGCGCTTCGCCCCGCTGTCCGCCATCGCCCCCGTGCTCCCCGGCCACGCCCCCTCGCGGCGCTGATTGGGCGGAGCCGGGCCCACGGCTGGGTCACGTGAAGCGGAACGCGAGCCAATGGCCGGGAGGGGGGGGGAGGTCACTGCTGGCCGCTTAAGTCCCCGGCGCGTTGCGCCTTGCTAAGCAGGAGCTGCCTGGTTCCGCCGGGGAATGGGTGACCTGAGTGCACGCGTGGATTTGGGGTGGGCGGGAGTGGATGCAGTAAACCTGAGGTCTGCGCCAACAGCGGAAGGGCTTAAAATCCAGGCACTTACGTCCGATTGTACGGCTACAAGCACTGCATGCGTGGTGTAGGATTGGTGGGTGCATCGTGCCCCTTGCAGGGTGTCTCATGGCCTAGAACAGGAGCCGACATGCGCAGGGATGTTGCAGTTAATCTTCACGCCAATAATCTAATCTCATGGTTGTTTACCTGCTTTCAGCGATCGTAACCCTTTGGCACGTACGTGGCAGCACTAAGGGCCTGAAGCGGTGCCCTTGCCTGACCTGGCCATGGCAGGACAGCCGGCCCTTCAGCGGGACGAGGCGCAGCTCTCGCTCCCGAGGTACCGACGGCCGCAGCCCAACGCGGAAAACCTGCAGGAGCAGCTGCCCACCGGCCCGAGGGGCAGGAGGAAGCGCTACCGCCGCGGTGCAGTGCGCGGCGCGTTGTGTGGGGTACGGCGGGGAGAACCGCGCCAGCCACCTCATGGTGAGAGGGACGTTTATTCCTCCGTAACTGAAGTAATTCCACTTTAATAATTTAATCGCTACAAATACTTATCGCGCCATCTCTTACACGCAACTTAAGACACCGTTTTACATTCTTCTCCGCGTTTCAAGTGAGAACGACCCGGGGGAAGGCTGCTCCCGTCGCACGGCCGGCCGCCAGCCCGGCACCAGGAGTGCGTGACGGCGCGAGCAGAGGCAGCGGCCCGCAGCCGCTCTCCCTCGGCGCAGCCCGGCCGCTGGCCCGCACCCCGCGGCCCCCCTCCCCTGGCATCGCTTTAGGGGTCAGTCCCGAAACACCTTCCCAGAACATGGTGGTGGAAAAGACCCCAGGAGCCATCCCTACCTGGGTGTGGTGCCGGCCGGGTCCCCGAGCGGGTTAGCAAAGGCTTCAGGCGGAAGGAGAAGCGATATAAATTACAGCCGCCGCACGCGGAGGCTCCCTCGGGACCGGCACCACCATTTCGCAGCGACGGAGAGTGTCCCCCAGGCCTCCGCCTGGCAAACCTACCCGTCCGCCTGACACACGGCGCGGTTGAAAGCACAAGACTAAGGATGACGCAAAGTTCGCAGGCGAGCGGAGGGCCGGGAGGGAGAGCGGGACGTGGCAGACGGGGTCGGAGGAGCGCCGGCGTCGCTGCCCACAGCCTTCAGGGACCAGCTTTCTCCCGTTTCCATTTTTGCAGTATATCATTTGCCGCCTTCAGGGTGGCTTCCTCCTAAACAAATACCGCCGGCTCGGTCAGCGGCTTCCAGCCAGCTCCCCTTCCCCTCGCTGCCCTTGTCGCTTACAGAAACAGCCTGTTTTTATCCCGAAACACCACAAACGCCCCGCGTTCGGGGTGATAGGGGCACGGCCATTGCCGGGGCGCAGGCAGCAGCCGCGAGGCAGAGCAAAGCGTGCCGAAAGCTCCCTGCCCGGACCGAGAAACGCGGCACCGGGCTGGGCAAAGGCTCGGACTCCGCAGGAGGGATCGGGGCAGCCGGATCCCGCCGTGCTAAATGCCGCTACGACGCCATGAAAACAGCCCTGATGGTCCCCCCCGGGGCCTCACCTTGGCGAAGCAGAAGCGGATGAAGCGGCTGTATTCGTTCTTGTGGGGCCCGGAGTAGAAAGTGGAGAGCGGGATGGCGGCGAGGCCCTGGGGGGAGAGGGGGGGAACAACATGGCGCCGCGGTCGCTCCTCGTGGGTGGGCCGGCACCGAGGCAGCGGAGAGGGCGTTAGTTTTACCTTGTTCTTGACCATCCACTTGGCAAACCTGGAGTCGTAGGGCTCATCAGAGCCGGGGACGTCAGGGACATCGGATGCTGGGGGGAGAAGCGCAGCGGTGCCGAGGCTGAGAGCACGGCCGGCGTCCCGCCGAGCCCCAGGCCCACAGCGGTGGCCGTCCCACTCCCCACCAGGGGTGGCCGGACGACTCACCGAAGGCGGAGATGTCTGCGACCAAGAAGTAGGTGCCCTCGGGGACGATGGGTTTCATGCCCGCAGCGTCCAGGCTCTGCACCAGCCGGTCTCTCTTGCCCTGCAGCTCCCGGACCAGGGAGGTGAAGTAGCTGTCCGCCTGCCCCAGGCACTCGAGCTCCCTGCGGAAACCCTGTGCCACGGCCTCCTGCGGGGAGCGAGGGGTTTGGGGGGTCTCAGCGCTTCTTGCGGGGGTTGGTGGCTGCCCCGAGCCCAGCTGGCAGCCCCCAAAGCCCCCCCAGCAGCAGATGCAGGGAGTGTCCGTACCTGGGCGGCCGTGGCGCAGTGGTACACGCTGTTCTGGTGCACGGTGCGCAGGTGCTGCAGCAGCCGGGGCGGCCCCACGGTCCAGCCCACCTGCGGCCAGCGAGGAGGAGGAGGAGGAGGAGGAGGAGGAAGGCGGCGTTGAGTCACGGGGAACCTGCTTGGCTTTGGGCCGGCCCCCAGGGGTGAAGCAGGGCCGGCACAGGGAGTGCTCACCTTCCATCCCGTGACGCTGAAGGTTTTCCCGGCGCTGCCGATGCTGACGGTGCGGTCCCACATCCCCGGCAAGCTGGCTGGCGGGGAAACGGGAGAGAGAAAGCGATGGCAGAGCTCGCAGTGGCTGCTCCTGTGCTGCATTAACGCCGTGGGGGGAGCTCGCCGCCCACCGCAACCTGTGCCAGCCCCTTCGCAGCGTGGCTTTCGCCCTGATGGGCCTCAAAGCACATCGCGAGCAAGCGGCCAGGTTTTTCTGGAGCGCCTCTCCGTAATTAAGTGTTTTCATATCCATGCAGCCAGGGTTCCTGGAGGCGCCAAGCACCATCACCCTCCCAACCGTACCGCAACGGGCAGAACAGGCCCCCGAAACCACGTACCGATGCGGACGTGCTCCTTCCCGTCGTAGACCAGCCACTCGTACACCTCGTCGCTGATGCACAGGGCGTCGTGCTTCACGCACAGCTCCGCGATGAGCTCCAGCTCCCCTCGGCCGAACACCTGCGCCGGGCGGAGGGATGCGGCAGCGGCGGCCGAAATCGTCTCGCGGGGTGAAGCCGCGGCCCGAGCGAAGGAGCAGGCTTCCCGCGCCCGCCCGCGCCCTCGCTGCTCCCCGGCCCCGGCAGCGCGCCCGGCGGCCTCACCTTGCCCAGCGGGTTGTTGGGCGAGTTCAGGACAACGGCTTTAGTCCGTTCGCCGAACTTCGAAGCCAGCTCGGCCGGGTCCAGCTGCCAGTCTGCGCTGGACATCAGCTGTCCAGCTTTGGGCGCTTTCTGCAGACCCCGGAGGGGAAGCGGCGGTTTTCGCGAGCCCCGTGCCCCGCTCTGCCGCGCCGCCGCTCTGCTCCCCGCCTCGGCGCCTGCGCCCCGACCCACTCACCGGTCTCAGCGGCACGAACACGGGTGTCCCGCCGGCCATCTTCACCATGGGCTCGTAGCAGTCGAAGAAGGGCTCGATGATTATCACCTGGAAGAAGGAGGCACCTCAGCGCCCTCCTGGCCCCGCTCGGCCCTGACGGGACGGCAGGAACGGGAAATGTTAATCCCGGAATTACTGCAAAATGGAGATCCTGCATTGCCAGGGCGCAGTAACAGGGAGGAATGATATCGCTCAGGGCAAAAGGCGTATTTCGCCCTTATGCAGCAATGAGAAAGTGCGGTAGTGCCCTGCAGCAGAGATGCTTTTCCTTCAGCAGCTCAAACACCTGAGGACGGGGACATACAAAGTCTTTTCTGTTCTGCAGGACTCTGAAAACCCCTCGTGGCCCCAGACAGAGCCGGGGCGAAGTGCAGCAAGCCCAAAGCCCCGCGTACCTCATCGCCTTCGTCGACGAGGGCCTGGAAGCAGCAGTAAAGGGCCTGGTATGCCCCCACGGTCACCATCACGTTGGACAGAGGGTCCAGCTCTTGCCCAAGCAGCTTCCCAAAAAGCTGGGCGAGGATCTTCACCAGCGGAGGGTGGCCCTGCGGGGCGAGAGGGGCGGCTGGGCTCGGGGCACTGCGGAGGCCAACGCGGACGCGGACGAGGACGAGCCCGTCGGAGGGGTTGGGGCACCGAGCGCCCCGTCACTGAGCGCCGGGGGTGTCCTCCAGCCTGGGCACCTCCAACGCCCCGCAAAGCAAGGGGCTACGGCCCTGGGCTCACAAAGCCGGGGGCTGGCAGCGTGTTTTGCTCGCGTGCTGGAAGCCGTGCATGGGGGGGGGGGGACGTTCCTGCCACCCTTCTCCAGCTCCCCGGCCCCAGCGATGGCGAATTGGGGCCAGTCCACCCCCGCCCAGCAGCGCAGTCAGGGGGGTCCCCGCTGGAGCCCGCCTGGGTTCCCAGCCGAGGTGCCCTTTGCTCGGGGCACGGGAGCTCATTGCCGCCCTGCCCGTCGGGCCGCGGGGCGAGCGGCCGTGGGGCAGCGCCGGGGAGCGGGGAGCGCCACGCACGAAGGCCCGGGTGTACTGGTGCAGCATGTGGTCCTCCCCGCCGACGGCTCTCACGAACGCCTCCCTCAAGAAGTCCGGCGGCGGAAAGTCGGGGAAGCCCTGGCCCAGGTTCACCGTGGCGTAGGTGGTGGCCAGCTTGACAAACTCCACCCTGGGCAGAGGAGAGGGCGCGAAAGTGGAGCGTTTGCGGGGGCTCCGGGCGGCGAGGCGGGCGCCTCTCCGCGAAGCCGTCCTGCCGCTTGCAGGCGGACCTGGGTGCTCGTCTCGCCCAGAGCCACCCACCAGCAGCTGGTAGCCCCAAGCCAAGCAGGGACTTTGGGGACAGCCCAGGCCCATGCTGCTGTGCGGCCACAGCGGTTTCTGTCTGCCCTTAAGCTGCCTCAAATCACACTTACTTCACTGCCAGGGTGGGCCGGGGGCTGCCCAGCAGCAGGTCAACTCACCAGATATTCTTATCCACTCCCTCCAGCCTCCGAGCTTGCACCGGCCTCGACATTTTTGCCTACAGACAGAAAGAGAAGGTGAGTGTGACGCTTTCGTTGATGGCAGTGGGGCCGTGTGCGAAGGGGTGGTGGCCTCCCCGGGACGGCTCGTCCCCGCCGCCTGGAAGGTGTCCCTCCAGCATCGCTCCTCGGCTCCTTGCTGCCCGCTCGGAGCAGCGATGCTGAGGTGGCGGCTTCCAGGAGGAGCTTCGAGCACTTCTCACGAAAGAGCAAAGAGACTAGAGCTGGCAGAGAAGGACGTTTCATTTACAAGTTTCAACAGGAATTTGGAAAACAGGAGACCGAAAGGAGCATGCACGCTGCCTGGGTAGCTAGCGATGCCTTAAACCTCATTTTCGGTTGGTGACAGGGTCAAAGGAGCTCGGCCAGGCTGTGACAGTCCATAGCTCCAGACCCCAGGCTTTCGCCTTCCTTAGCGTCTCTTTTTCCCCCTCCGAAGGACCTCCTCGTTCTCTACAGACCACATCCCATTCCCCTAAAAGAACAAACTTATTTTTACTCCACACTGCTCTGCTTGGTAGCAGAAGTGGTATTTGCTCCTTCGTCCCGCTGGAGCCCGTGGTGAAGGTAGGTGCTCTAGATCCTAAACTAAAGGCCGGTTCTCTGCACCTGAAGTTCACAGTGAAACAAGCCGAGGCGAGTGGGATGCAGCCAGAGTCCAGGGTCAGCCGATGCCCGGGGACACCGCGGTACCATTTCCCCACCGGGTATTTAACGCCCATGCGCACTGCGGCTGGGAAGGGGTTGGAGAAGGACAGCAGGCAGCGGTCAGAGCAAACCTCTCCTCCCACTTGGGATGAACACGCTGGGACAAGGCACAAGTCCTCCATGGGGAATTTATCGTGAGGATGACGAAAACCAGCGTTGCTGGCAGTGGAGGCAGGGTTTAATAACTCGGCAGCAGATGAGAGAGGATAGCTAGGCGGTGAGGGGCCTGGAAACCGGGGACAAGCAATGGTCAACACGCTGAGAAAAGCCAGCGTGGGGCTCACGGGTGGCATCACTGCTGCAACGAGCTGAGAAAAACCATCCTTGCCCCAGCAGACGCAATGCATTCGAACAGAGAAGAGCAGGGTGCCCGGCAGTGGCCGAGATGTGAAATGAGGTGCTGGGATGTGAGCGGGAAAGCCCTGCGCCCTGCCGGGAAGGTTGGAGGATACACGGCCTCCGCCGTCCCCAGGCTGGCCCGCGGCCTCGGGGCGCGCCGCTTACCTGCTCGCCCCCGCCGTTCCCGCACCCGCGGTTGAGAAACGCCCCGCCAGTATTTTGCTCCAAGGTCTTCAGCTTTCTATCTCGCTTCAGCCCTCGCTAGGGGATTTGCAGCGAGTCGCTGATGAGCCCTGCGTCCCCGCAGGCGGCGGTGGACTCTGAGCTGCCCCGCGGGGCCGGGCACGGTGCCGAGGGCGAGCGGGAGTCGCTGGCGCCGGGAGGGACGGGGCAGCCGCCCCGCTGCCCCAGCCCGATGTTTGCTCTCGCTCTGCGCAAGCTCAGGGATACCGCAGCCAGCAGGACCTGGTGTCCGAGCTGATGTTGGTGGGCATAGAGGGGTTAATGATTTAGGCAGTATGAGGGAGTTGGAGGTTAAATATTAACAGCTCTAGCACGCTGTTCTCTTGTGGTGGGGTTGCTGCTGGCTGCAGGGTGGTGGGTCCAACAGCATCAGCAAGCATGATAGGGTCGGTGGGAATAAAGTGCTTTAGGTCTAGAAATTCCCAGTTTTGAGGAAGGGCCCCGCCTGCTCCAACCCTTTCAGGAAAGAAAACAGCAAAAACTTTCTTCTGCTGATGCCTGCCGGTCCCGTCCTCGGCCAACGCTGGCTGCCGCTCAGCGCGGGGGGCCATGGATGGCCATCCCGCGGGCTGGGAGCTCCACGGGCTCAGGGCCACGCCGTCTCCGAGCCCGTTCCAGCCCCTTCTGCTGCCCAAACCTGGCGTGTTTCTCTAGCTGGACTTTGCCCGGCAGCCAGACAAGCCGGTGCGATTGCTCACGGAGGAGCCCCAGCAGCCCTGGCTGTGCCCCCACTTCACATGCCATTTCCTTGCTCTGCCGGCTGCAGGAGGGATGCTGACGTTTCCCAGCCCAAGAGGCTCTAGTGGAAAAGACCTTTAGGTGAAGCAACATGCAAAAAAGTTTTTTCCCATATAATAAATATTCTCCTGCTTATGAGATGTTCCCTTTAAACAGGATACCTGGAAATAACCGGGCACGGAGGCGACTGCATCAGCGCGACGTTCCCCGCGATGCCCCTGCACCACGGCTGGCTCCCCGGACCTGCGCGCGGTGCAACGAGCTCCCCGGGCGCCGCACCGCGAAAGCCTGAGCCAGGGACCAGGCTGAGGGCCAGAGCAGTCCCGTTTCAGTACCTTGCTGAAGTATGAGCTGTGTCCGACACCGTTCGCCCCCTCCAGCAAGACGTGACGCAGAGACGGCCCCACTCTCTGCAGCATGCCCCGGCTCCGGCTGCTCACTCCGACGGGTGCGGACCTGCATTTCCCGGGTGGAGAACAGCGGGGTGAAATAATCATTGCACAACCGCAGGCGCAAAGCAAAGTCTCGGCGTGCCGGGCACCCAGTGCAGGCTGCTCCCAAGCCCCAAAGCCGTGGTCATGCTGCCCCCCCCCCCCCCCCCCCCCGAGGCTGGCAGCCGCCCTCTCCGGGAAGGCTGGGCGAAGGGGAAGGAAGCGGGATGAGACGCTCTGTGTGTTGTTACCGCAGCATCACGGCGATGGGACGTCGCACTGTGCCCATGACGTGCACGGAGGCAGGATCCCATCCGCCTCGGTCCCCAGTGTTTCTCGCCCTTCCTCCCCCTGCAGCACCTTCGGCTTCCTCATCCCCCAGCCCTGGAGATATCCTGGCCCTCTGGCCGTCCTGCGCTGCCCCCAGCCCCGACATGGCCAACCAAACCGCCCTTTCGTCTTCCTGCACGTTCGTAAGGATCAAAAAATCCAAGCAACGGTCCTGCCATTTTCGAGCAGCTCAGGCCACCCCCCAGCTGCTGGAGCTCCAGCCTGTTTAGCAGCAGGTTTTATTCTGCTTAATTAGATGTTTGCATCCACTTCCAAAGGGACTTTAGTGCTGAGGTTTCATTCACGGCACCAAAGTGATTTCTGAGCCTCCTACAGCCTTTTTCTCCACCACATCTCCTCATCTGTTCTGCAGCATTGCTTAAGCACATGGTAACAAAAATAAAAGCTAAAAAAACTTTGGCGTGTTGTTTGATACTTTAGATAAAAGGGGTGAGCGTGGAGGATGCATGCACCTCTATTTTGACCAGCCATGAATTAACTTTCCCAGCTGCTGAACAACAAATTAACACAGGTTTGAAAGTGGCCGCCCCACGGGTAAGTCGCCGTTCCCGTGAGCTGTGCTTCCGTCCTCACGTGCAGGACGAGAGCCTCCGCGCGTCTGCGTTTTGTGGTTTTTCTGACGCGAGTGCAAAGTGGGTGTCAGCTGAGACCGGGAGTGTTTTACATCTCTTTACTCAATGGGAAAAAACTTACGGAGAACATAGACCACAGCGTAATCTTGCTGGACACTGCAAAAATGCGCGGGGGGGGGGGGTGCGCTGGGGGGGGGACGCTGCTTTGGGGTGCAGCGTGGTGGCCGGCTGGAGCGAGGGGACCAAACCCGCTGGGGCACAAAAAAAACGGGGTCAAATCGGGCTTTGCTGCACTGCAGCAAACGAAGGAGCCGGGCTGAGACGTGTCCGCGGGGCTCGTGCAAAGGGCTCGTGGCAGTGCCGGGTCCGAGCAGCCGAGCGGGGCTGGGGCAGGCGGCGAGGCAGAGCCGAAAAGCCTGGGAGAGGCGTCGCAGGAGCCCAGGGCCGGCGGGGTGCAGGGGACAGAGCACGCTGAGTCTTTCGGAGGTGACAGCTCTAAGGTCACCTCGGTGACGGTCACTCGCGCTCCGGCCTGCTGGCTTGGCAGCGAGGGCGGCCGCGGAGCGGTGGCCGGCGAGCGGTGCCCCTTGGTGCGAAGCCTCAGGAGGGACAGTGCGGGGGGGATCCGACTTACACCCAGCGGGGCCGGTCTGCTTTAGGCTGCCCAAGTGCGGCACCGGTCCCTTTGCACACATGCCGCCGTCCCGGTGCATCCGAAAGGCTTCGCTCGCAGCGATGACTTCCTGGGAGGAGTCTGGGAGGCTGCGGGAAGGTGGGAGTCGAGCGGCAACACTCACACCGGGAAAACCGTACCGGGCACAAGGCCATCCCCGGCCGCTCCCTGCGGCACTGGGCCGAGGGAGGCGACGGGTTTATTTTAAAGCAAACGGCTGGAGCATTTAGAAGCAGCGCTCCTTTATGGAGGGCTGGAGCCAGAGGTGCCGGAGTATCTCGGCTACCCAAATATCCCAGCATGTCGTTCAAATGCAGCTCACAGCAGCATAATTATTGCAGGGTGGCTACGATTACCTTGGCATGGCAATGGAAGGAATTTTTCCCCCTGAGCAAAGCCTTCAGTCATTTTGCAAAAAGTCATTTTGCTAGGCACTCCCCAAAATCCCACCCTGCAGTTTTAGGATTATTAGAGACAGGATTGCAGGTACAGAAAGCGAAGGCATCCTTGTTAGGTTCATCGGAGGTTAATGACCGGCACGTTGGGCTTCTCTCCACTTCCCCTTTTCCCTCTGCACCAGGGTTTTACGTGTGCTGATGAATCAGGCCGTGGGACTCGCTCGGGGAGTAAGTAACTCCTGTCTCTCTTTCGCAGTAGGAAAAAGTGAGCCATGGGGAGAGGAAGCGGAGGACGTCCTCCGTGCCACAGGCTCCCGTCCCACTGTCCCGCCGCGGGCTTGCAGCATCCCCGCCGTGACTAAGAGCAGAGGGAATTTCTCTGCGGGCAGATGCAAACGCTTTGCTTTCTAAACATGCATTTAATGCAAACACTGAAACAAGCACTTGGAAGGAAAAACTCGTATTTGCTTCCCTAAGAGCTGGCGCGGCACGGCTGGAGCCAGCCTGGCGGCTCCCTGCCCTTTCCCCGTCCCCGTCCCGCTTTGCCTCCTCCTCCCCCAGCCTTGCACCATCCACAGCTTGTTTAACCCCAAGCTGAGCCGCCCTAACCTGCTAAACGAGCAGAAAGCTAACGTGGCAGAAAAGCGGACGGTTTGTGTGACAAATACATCCAGGCATGAACAATTCTTCCTCTTCTTCATGTCTTTAAAGAAAAACAACGCGTTGCGTGGGCTGGGTAGTGTCCGCAACCCCGTCCTGGAGCAGGGGGGCCGTGGCTGCCCGGTGCAGGAGCCCGGAGACGCCTGCGGCAGGTCGCTACGGCCTGTAATGTGCCTAGAAAGCCACGGATGAGCCCGTTTCGCTATCGCTGCGATTGCTGGTCTGCACAGGCTACAACTGACTGCACTGAACCGCTCCGAGCCACCTCTTGCACGCTAATGAAAACGTGATGCGCGCCTTTGAACTAGCCTTTATGAATTTTTTAAAGAAATGCCGCTGCCCGGTGCTCTCAGGTGAGTCAGGCAGCTGAAAACAAGCGCTGGTGAATGAGCCGGCTTCTCCGACACCACAAAACGACGGCCAGGTCCGAGCGCAGCCGCGTCGCTGTTCCCCACGCGCGGGAAACGCACGCCGCGTTTTCGAGCGGCCTTGGCTGGGCGAGCTGCCGCTCGGGAAAGCCGGAACGGCGGCTTCAAAATGCTCCACTTCCCAAATCGCAAGTGGGTTGATTCTTAAGGAAAAGAAAAAGCAGTAAAACGGGCTTGCGGTGGCGTACAAGGGGCGTGCAGGGGAATCAGGCCTGGACTATGCCCGGTCGCCCCTTCTGCGTGGCACGGCTACGGCGTAGCTAATTTTGGCCATTTACGACCCAAGGAAAGGGCGACCGTAAAAGTTTTTGTGCTGTTAGTAACGTGACCACTGTGACTTTTAAAATAAACATGTGTTTGTCCCTGTGTGCAGGCCATGCTTTGCCTGTCGGGTTTAGCTCATGGAAACCCCCATCCTGAGCCCAGCGGCATCTCTGGGACATTTTTGGTGGTGGGGAAGGAGCCACACGCTCATCCTACCCCTGCTCCGGTGGGACCTTGTATATAATACATAATAATATACATAATAAACATTATCGAAGAGGTAAATCTCTTTTTTTTTTGGAGAGAAACAAGCATTTGTGGGCTCCAAAATACTACTGTCCTGCTATAGCAGGTGAAAACACACAGGCCCCTTCAGGTTTCCTGGGCTGAGGCACGAACGGCGGCGGCCCCTTTAAGACACGCACCACTTTGGGCTTTGCCCTGCACAAAGATGGCGCCGTCGCCCTCACCGCCCGCCCGTCTCTCCCCCTTCTCATTATCCCCCCGCCACTATAAATGTCCGCCCCCCTTCGCGCGCGCGCTGCTGGTTGTGCCCTGCACAAAGATGGCCGTGCCCGCTCTCAACATGGCGGCGCCCGCCCTCTTCACTAGCGGCGGGCCGGGCTGATGGCGGCCATGCCGGGCAGGTGAGGTCAGTTCCGGGGTGGGGCGGTCAGGGGCGAACAAAAGGAGCCGGAGCCGCTGTGAGGGAGGGAGGGAGGGGGCCGAGGCGGCCGGCGCGGCGCGGCCAGGTGGGTGCGGGCGGCGGAGGTGGCGGGGGCGGCGCTGGTGCTGCGGCCGCGGCGGGGGTGGTGCTGCGGCACTGCGGCGCGTCTCCCGCCGCGCTGCCCTCAGCGGCGCGCGGGGTCTGCGGGACGCGTCCCCCGGGCGGGGCGCGGCGCGGCGGGGGCGCAGCGCTGAGGTGAGGGCAGGGGCGCCGCGGGCGGGCCGGGAGGATCTGCTGAGTAACGGGGCAGCGGCTCGCTTCCTCCCTGCTTCTGCGGGGCTGGGGGCAGCTGGGGGCCCCCCCGCGCTTGTGGGGCCGGGCGGGGCTGCCCCGTGTGCCCCCCCGGGCTGTCAGGCCCCTCGGCGAGGGGGAGAAGTCCCGGGCTTGTGCTGGGAGCAGGATCCGCTCGCAGGTTTGGTTTTGTCGGGTTTTTTTGGCAGCTTTTTTCCGCAGAGAATGGCTTTGCTTTTTCCCCCCCACAAGCTCTGAGGTGGTTTGTGGGTGCGCCCTGGGCTGGGGCTGGGGCTGGGGCCGCCCCCCAGGAGGAGAGCGGTGTGGTGCTCGGGGGCTCCTCTCCTTTGAGCGCGTCCTCCGCAGCGCTTTGTCGCAGCTGGGGTAGAGAAGCTGTGCTGTAAGAGCCCGGGGATCCCTTCGAAGTCTGTCAGCCCTAAGGGTAACTTTGCGACTGGGAGGAACGTGTTCTTGGATCGAGCATCTTCTCGCTGCTGTGTTTTTCCACCGATGTCTCTTCCAGTGCTGCTTTCCCTCCTCTTGACCAAATGCTCCCTGAAGCCCTGCAGTCCTCTCCTGCATAGCTAGGAGGCCCAGAGGCTGAGCAGTCTCCCAAAGCCTGGATCTGCTCCCTTGTCTGTTTTCCCATGCTGACATGCAGGAAAAAATGAAAACACAGTTGTGATTCCTTGTTGATGGTGCTAAATTGCTACCACCTCAGAAAGAGTCCTATTGACAGATACGGAGACGAAAGGGGACAGTTGCTTGAATCCACAGTGGTAAGGAAGAAGATCTGCCTTTTCAGAGAGGCTTCTGACAGTAACATTCAAAGTAATTTCAGAGTTGTCAGGCTAGAAAGTAGGTAGTAAAGCTGTGTAGCCGTTTTCCCCGTCTGAGAAATTCTGCTCTCTTGCAAGAGCTTAATCAGCCTTTACTAGTTTAGGCTTAGTTATAATAGTAGCATTCAGTGCCTCCTTCAGCTGGGTCTGCAGTACCTGCTTTTTGGTATTTCTGGAATAACAGATGTTGGAGAATCCTTCTTTCTAGGAGTTTTAGCTCTTAGAGTTTGTAACTGATCCCTCTAGTTCTGAAGAGATCTCTTCATGGTTCCCAGTGACCCTCTGAGTTGTTCTTCACATCTCGGACATCCTTCCCAAGCTCTCACGTAATGCGGTCTCTGAACTTTGACCCTTCCTTCTTTGCTCATAACTTCTGTTTCATTTCAGGGGAGCTGTTCCCATGGCGTGTGGGGAATGCAACGTGTCAGCACCCACTCAGGATCCAGCACGCAGGGACATCATCCTCTTCCAGCACAGAGGCCTGAAGTGCAGATAGCAGAACCCAGCTGCAGGGTAAGGGCTACAGGCCAGCTCTTGAGTGGAGCGATAAAGCAGAGGAATCGCCAGGATACTACTAGAACATAGTTGCAAAGCACAAGGCAGTGATGAGATGACTGATAAGGAGCAAAGAGGAAAGGTGGTTGATCAGAGGCTGATGTGGGGAGAGTTTTGGTAGACTAAATCTGTAAGCCCTTAGTTGTTGCTTGAAGGTGGGGGTTGGGGGGGAGTTAAGTTCTACTTTGTACAGTGCTCAGTACCTTAACTGTTACATTTGTGCATATGTCTAACTCCTGGCCACATAACCACACAAATCTAGTCTTCTCATTGCACTAAACGGTAGGTGCTTGAAAGCCGCCTGCAGTCCAGTAAGTGGGCTGGTGACTGCTATGTAAAAGGAATATAGGTGAGAAGTAGCAAGCAGCTTTCAGTTTGATAATGTTCTTCCTTTCCCTGCAGCCTATTTGCATTGCTGTATAGGCAGCTCCTAGACAGTTTTTTCATCGTGTACTTAAAGGAATGTACTGACTAATCTCCCGTGTGGGTGTCAGTTGAGCAATATCAGAAACCAGTTGCAAGAAACTCCATTTCTCCTTGGTTTCCTATTAGGATAGTGATAAACAGTATTGTGGAATTCCCTACTCATCTCTAACATGAGAAATGCTGTCTGGATTGGCTGTATTCTGAGCAGCTAGAGGTGCAGTATATTGCTTCCAGAATATAAGTATCCCTAAGACTTGTATAACTCATATTTTGGCTGGCGTTCTAGCAGTTCATTGATTCTGTTTTCCATACTGATTTGAAAAATCTTAACATTATTTCTGAAGGTTAAAGATAAGTGCATAAATAGTTCCTTAAAATATAGCAAAAGCCAAGTGTTAAAAGTTAGTATTTCCATTTGAAATGCAGAGCACCTGAAGCCTTCCAGTTATGACTTAGTGAATCCTTTGAGTTAATCACATTCTAGTAAATGCTGAAGGAGAGGTATTCTGTGGTTCAGGGAGCTCTGTGGTGTGGGTTTTTTATATATAAGCAGCAGAGTTCAAATGTGTAAGTTACGGTATGGTCAGAGCAGGCTTAATTACAGAGGCCGCCATGTAACTCTTCTACGTTTTGGGGGAGGATTTTGTTTTGTGGAGTATTTAAAAGGGAAGTGAAATGCACTTCTGGCGTTAAATTGAGCCTAACTGATATCTAGGAGAACAGAGTAGCAATGTCAGGGGAGCGGTGGTGGAGCGTAGATGGGAGGGTTTATGTATGTTGTGTGGGGCTCCTTAACATAGGGGATGCTTAGCTATTGTTCTGGTAATGATTGCGACCAAGTACACTTATTTTTAATGTAGTGAGCCTCCTTCCTGCATGTTTCCAAGTGTTTTGAGAATTAGTCTCAGTTTAACATATGCACACTACTCCTGAACAGGAGTTTAACTGCTTACCCTTACGTCGTTTGAAGAGGCTATCTTGAAAGCTTCCAAGCAGCTTTTTCCTTAAAAGTGTTGATGGTGCATGTACTTTGTATTGTAATGTGAAATCCAGTTGATGTAGCTGGGTTATACATGGCTCTTGCTGCTATCAAGCTGCATTTGAGATTAAAAGCTATTCAGTCATGACCTCTCTGCCAAAATAATAGTGCTTCCTTCTCCTTGTGTGCTAAGCATTGTTAATGTTTGATATAGAATTACCTTGGCAACCTGCACAGCTCCTTCTTTGACAAATGTGGAAGCTGCTTCTCTAGCTACAGTCTACCTTTGTGCACAGCGAAGCTGTGGTGCTGGTCTCGTTATCTGACTTTAGAGTCTTTATCAGCTCTGGGTGATCAAACTTTAGGTGTTCCATCCCTTATTAATCAACTAAGGCAGCCAGAAAATATTCTAGACTGGAAGTTAGTCATTGCTTTTAGAATACTTTAGACATCACGGCTTTGGAGCTCGTGGTCCTGAAGATGCAAGGCTTATAGTGTAGGGATGAATAGGTGAATATGTGCCTCTTCCTCAGCAAGTCAAGGCTACTATTACTGTGCTGATAGTTGATGTCTTGTCAAGCTTGAAAACAACTGTGGCAACACCTAAATGATAAGCTGGTTAAGATGAAAGAAGATTCAGCTGAGAGAAGTGAGAAATAAGGAAAGGTAAACTGTTTCCAAAGACAGAAAGGGTGGACAGAGCAGAGCTTTGAAGTATCAAACAAGATTAAGAAATCAAGACACTAGATTCAAAGTGAACAGAAGCTCTAAAGCAGGGATGATCTTAATTCTCAGAGAGACTCAATGTGCACAAAATCTAAGCTGAAAACCCAGTTTACCTCTTCTTGTGTGACTTTCCTTAATGTTGGAATTTAATGCTGAATAGCCTCCTCCAGGAACTGAGGAGGGGCTTGAAGCTGTTCTGGTTATTCTAAGTTAATGCTGTTGCTGTCTCTTAGCTTAAGTAGTTACTAACAGTTAATTCAGTCACTTAACATTAGTCAGTAAAAGGGAGTGTTTCTTAGTGTCCTGTTCAAATAAAGCAGGCATATTTTTCTAAGACAAGCTCCAATGCCCTGTCCTTGAAGCATCTTTTCTATTGCAAAGAGGAAATTAATTTTGGATTGGAAGCCTCTGACCATGTACATTCATAATTTATAAGCTGACATAGACATTTTTCCTCTGGTTTGTGTCTTTGTAGCGAGTCATCTGATAGCACTTGTGTGTATGTAGCTGTATCACTGACATAGCTCCCTGCTCAAAGTTTCAATGATTTGGATAACTTCAGACTCCATTCTGTTCTTAGCAACGGGGGAAAAGTGCTGTTCGAAGTCAGAAAATGGGGCAGGCCAACCCAGGTCTCTAGCACGGGTTGTTCTCATAGCGCAGATGTTCTTCCCTGTACTTGCTAGGACAGGCTTGCTTGTGTGATGGCACACTGGAGCTGTTGCACTGTGCTGTTAAGACAAGAATGGGCTGTCAATCTTGCTTCTGAAAGGAAGAGTTTTCTAAGGGGTGGCCATTAAGAAGCTTAAGCAAGTGCTCTCCATACTGTAGGTGGGATTATTCCTTTTCATGAGCTTGAATAAAAATGTTGTTACTCAGTTTTACTGAGTCTTACTCCATCCTGCTGTGTCTTGTGGCTTGGGTGGGGCTGTGTGTTGTATACAGTCGGTGCATGGTTATGTGAAAACTAACTTGCTTTGCTCTCAGCGTTGAGTTCACAGGCTGTCCCACTAAGTGAAGAATGTAAGTGATGTTGGCAGCCACTATTCCACTATTTCATCCACTATTTAGACTTCACATGGTCACTTCTCCATCTTGGAAGACACTTTATCCTCCAAGAGGGACTTTTTTATTGATGAAAAAACCTTGATATAGGGATGCTAGTTTGTCAGTCAGAGCTCTGGCTCTTGGCTTCATTACTGTTTACTTCTAAATGGCAAAGGACAAAGTTGCTGAGTTTTATTCCTTTTTTTTTCTTGGACTTTTCCAGTTGATCACATGGCGGTCCCTGTGCTTGGAAGCTTTTCTGAGGGATGCCTGGAAGCAGCTCCATGGTTGAATCTTTTTTTCCTCTCTTTTGGCCTAAAACATAGGGGAGGAGATGTAGAAATTGCCGAGCCCATTTTGTTTCCTGATGCTCAAAGAAAGAGGTCTGTCCTTCCCTCCTTTAAGGTTTCAGGTGGCAGCACTCTGGAGAGGGAAGCTCTGCTCTGTTGAAGACTTCTTGTAACATGTTGTAGCTTGTCAATAGTCAGAACTACAGTCTTAGCATCAAGGTTTTTTTTCCCCTGTCTACCTCTGATGCTGTCAGCACATGAACCACTCCTTTCCTCTCTGAGCTTCTGAGAGGTAAGAAATTCTGTCAGTGGTATTGCACTTCTCAGCATAAAAGCTGAGAAGAAAGCCGCAGAGAACTAAGAATAATCACAGTGGGAACTAGAGTTGTAGGTGCCCAACCTGCAATGCATCCTTGTCTGTTTACCTTAAACTGCACTGCAAGATTGCCTCATTGGAAGCTGCATCCTGCTAAAGGTAAGGACTTTGCTGATTTTAGGGAGGTCTGGGAAGTAAGGTATGGAAATTTAGGACATCCTTGGGCATGTTATGACATCTTCGATGTAGTCCTGTTTTCCCAGTAACTCCATTAGTAACAGAATGGCCAACAGAAGGAAGGAGGAAAGAAGAGGCTGGATCAAGTATTCAGTAAATGATGAGTCAAGCTGACAAACTAGCTGGTGAAACCAGTGATGTTTCTGTTAGCTTTATCCCTAGCTGGATATGCTGATCAGCAGTCGCAGAGAGGAATTTCAAGCATAGCTCAGCCAGGTGTCTTAACAGCCATGAATCAGTCTTCGTTTGTCTAGATTGGTTGGCTTGGGGTAGAGGAATTATGTTGTCTGAACTGGAGAATGCTTGTGCTCCTGCAGCAGTTGCTTTGTTAGTATCTTGAACTTGTTAAATCATTACAAGGGTTCTGGAGTTTGTGGAAAGGATTGCTGTCCTCAGCTCTGTCAGTCTTTATCTGGCAAGATGCATGCAGCTGTAGGAGGTCTTTGGCAGCCAGATATGTTCAATCTTGTTTATGATTTTACTGTTTAGGTGTGGTGTGCTCAGGATGTCCATGTTCTTGTAACATGAGTGATTATCTGTCTCTTCCAGGTGTCTAGTATGACATGGGATTAGCACTTGGAGATGCTTATGGTTGGCTGAAGTCTGGGTAGGTTTGGCAAGCTGATTATAAAAGTCTGAAACTGCTATTTCTTCTGTTGTGTCAGCCTGTTTAGCATGAATGGTGAGGCTCTGCCACATAGGGTAGGTAGGTCCCAGCAGGCTGATGCAGGGATGGTCGTGCTAGCCTAGCTTGTTCTTATTGAATGGACACTGTTCTCCCTGAGGCTGGCTGGCAAGAGGAGTGCATGGTGGGATATAAACTTGGATCCAGGTGAATCTGAAGAGAGATGTAGTATCCAAATGTGGAATGTGGGCATTGCAGAAGCTTTAAGAAGGTGTACTTAATGGGCTGGATTGGTGGCTATATCAGTAATCCTGCTGTATGACTGCAGCTTTGCATACAGCTCTTTCTTTATACAAGTCTCTGAGATGTTGCTGCTGCAGACTGTCCTGGCATGTTATGTGTTGGGTAAGAATTGCACCCAAAGTAGTAGTGCTATTTTGCTGCCGAACCCTTAAAAGTCAAGTCATTCCTTGGTTGGGGGGTGAGGAACTGCTTTGGGAATTGT
Source organism: Dromaius novaehollandiae (assembly GCF_036370855.1). Taxonomy (NCBI): domain Eukaryota; kingdom Metazoa; phylum Chordata; class Aves; order Casuariiformes; family Dromaiidae; genus Dromaius; species Dromaius novaehollandiae. The sequence goes on from NC_088117.1 coordinate 7,941,520, forward strand.
GTGATTGCTGGGAAAGCATGTGGTGCAGCAAAGCTAAAGCACCTCCGAGACAGATGCACAATTGTTAGATTTTTCTTTAGTGTGCAATACCTGGAGCCTGCCTGTTATACTGTTGCAGCTGGAAAACTTACTACTTTGTTTCTGAGAAGTTGTCAGGGCTTGAGGCACAGGCGTTCTACCTATCAGTTTATGCAAGTTTAATGAAATCAACTTACCTTTAGACCTGAATAAAACAGTCTTTCAAAATCTCATTACTAATGCCTTCCGTGTGGCAGAGTTAACTACACTGTAAACAAATCATTTGTTAGTGAGCTCAGACTGGAAATGTCTGCAGCTTGAGATATATGCAAAGGAGCTCAGCTCCTCCTTCCAGTCTGTTCTGACACAGTGCTGCTCTCCCAGTTATGACTGTACTTGTCCATAAACTCCTTCACTGCGTGCTGAGGTCATTGGGACTCTGCAGCATCATGACAGATGTCTTGGACAGCTGTGATATGTATGTGAGGGCAGCCTTAACATGTTACTGCCTGGGAGTTTCCCTAGCTATGTAACATGGGAGCTGAAGTGTCACAGCCTGGTCTCTGATAGACCTCTGCAGCAAACTTTACCTTTCTCCTTTGGGGTCTGTCCCACTCAGTTCATGCTTCCTATGCTCAGCCTTCTGTGAGGCTCCATGGCAGAGCTTCTGTAAGGTGACCCCTAGTTTCATTGCTCTTCATCTGTGACCTGAACAGTGTCTCCACTGCTGCCAAGAGGAGTGGGGACTTGCTGTGAATGTCCTTCTCTTCCTTTTAGTGACCTTGTCATTGTTACTGAAAGGCAGAGGTTTCCTGCTCCACCCTGCTGGGGTCTAATTGCTGACATTGAGCATTAATAGACTATAGCATGGGACAGGCTGAACGCATTCAGAGGGGTGATTTGTTAGCTTTCTTGTAGGTACACAATGTAAAGGGAGATTTCCTACTCCATGTGACTGGGTAAAGAGAATGTGAGCCTGCTGTGCTCATTTGTTGTGGGTTTCCTTTTTAGTCATCTTGAGATACAAATCGGAGCGAACACTTTGATATACTTGTTGTTAGAAGAAATGGCATTTCCTGGATTGGGCAAAACTAGCAATGGAGCACTACAGCTCCAGTCTGAAAAGGCCTTGGCCTTAGCCATGAGGCCCAGTGCCTGAAAAGAGGTCTTTCTTATTTCATAAGCCTACAAGGGGGTGACTGTGAAGGGCTTAACTCCTGCAAGTTTCCCTCCTGGGAGTGATGAAGTACAAGAGGGGGCAAAGAGGAAGAAGAATCTCTGGGGAAAAGCTGTATGTGAGCGAGAGAAGGAAGGTGGTGAAAATATACATTAAATATATATATTTTTTCCCCTCAGACTAGGGTAGAGGAGTAAAGAGTTGAAATGGGGAGCAGTTCTCTTCCATGAACAGCATCATTGTTCTCACTGCATGTTCCTGCAAGGAAAAGGAATAGGATCCTCTATATGAATCTGGTAGGTTCATATAGACACAGGTGGGTTTGAGAAGCTGAGCTGTGTCAAAGTTAACTGTTCCAGCAGATGTCTGCAGCAGCTGTTGGTGTTCCCCTGTTGCCAAGCTTTCTAGGTTTTCTCTTATATGGACTGTGGAAGAGCAGGACTTCTCTCTGCCAGCCTGTCTATGGTGGAGGGGATTCACAGGGTAGGAGGGAGGGCTGTGTGTGTTCTTGTTTTGAATTTTCTTTTTTTGAGGGACAGCAGCATGTTAACCATCCTGCTCTGGCTCTCAAACCCTTCAGAAGCTTCACTTAATTCCTGGTTCCTCTATGAATTATTTCAGTCTTGTTCTCCTGGCCTGGTGTAGTGGGAGTCCTTGAAGTCCTTGTGGGGAGGGATGGAATAGGTGGGTAAGGGGACTGAGACAGTGCAAGACTTCTGTCAGTAGTGATGAAAAGCCTCTGTCAGAGCTATAGATTCTCCAGCAGAAAGACAAGATTCAGAGTCAAAACCCATTTTATACCTGGACTATGTGGACAAACTAAGGGCATACATTACTGGGAACTATGATTTAGAGAGCCTTTAACATCCAACTTCATTCTAGGTGCCCTGGTGTGCAGGGGGAGTAAAGAAAACTTAGGAACCCCTCTTTATCCTGGGTTTAGTATTTGTGTAGTATGTACAGGCAGCACTTCTCAAAGCTGTCTTGCAAATGAACTCTATCCCTGTGCAATGGGTGGTGAGCGTATTCAGACAGGAAAGCTGAGGCAGACAGTTCCTTGCTGAGGGCCTTGTAGCAAGCCAGCAACAGAGCCAGAAGGGGGGCTCTGAGCTGTCGTGCCTCTCATTCTAGAGGTTCAGGTGCTGTTTAGAAGATGTTGTTTTGCCTGTTCTTTCCTGTTGCTGTGAATGTGTAATCCTCTTGTCCTAATCTGATCAATGCAGCCCATTCTGCATAGCAAAGTGACTGGCATGCCTAGTCCTCTGCAGCTCTGTTTGGACAAGACAGCAGTTGCTTCTGACAGTGCTATATATGGCTATTTTCATCCCTTGTTTCTGCATCCTGTGCCAGGATTGTATGAGTTACTGGCTGATAAATAGATCTATTTATTGTTATGCTTTGTCTTACTGAACTTCTAAAAACAAATATTGCCCTGTTGTCTTTCAAAATTCCTCTTTCCCCAAAAAAGCATGGAGAAAATCACCCCAGTCTGTCTCTTGTAATGGACTAATATAGCATTGGAACAGGGTGGGCAGAAAGGCCAGTGCTTCCTTAGGGATGGCTGTCATCTTTTATCTACCACCTTTTAGCTTCTTACAGCCTTTCCAAGTAGCACTAAGTCCAACTTGGCATTTTACCATTTATTGTTGTAAGCAGCAAACCAGGGAGCAGTATTCTGTACTTAGCCTCTAGGGAATGCAGTGCTTTTTGAGTTCATATTGGGAAGGGTTTCCTTTGCAGTTTTCTGCTGGAAGTTCATTTTAAATACAAATTTAAATTCCACAAAAGCAGACAGTGCGGGCACCCTACTTGTCAAGGAAACCTTCTTGCAAGGCAGTGGTATATGAAAAAAAACCCTGCTTTCAAGCTTGTAGTCCCCTAAGACTTGTCAGTGCAGTCTAAACAAATGTTATCTTGGCGCTTGTTCTGTTACAGTCGAATTGGTGGGCTTCTCAAAATGACTGAAAGATTAGTCCTGGTCCTACTCCCGAACTTTGCTAGCAAGTGTGATGTGATACTGCTTTTCATTGTGATTAGAATAAGTTACAACAACTTCCTGATTTTTGGCTTGTGTGGTGCCTGGCAAATTTTGGGGAAAATCCTATGAGCTCAGTTATCCGTGGATCAGCCAGGTTTCCGGGTTTTCTCCAGTTTGTAGAAGAACGTGCTTAAAGTTCTATCTGAAAGTCTGAATCACTGAAGGACAAAACAAGTCCTGCCATAAGGTCTCTGTTTCCCAGAACCTTTTGAGTTCCCTTGTGATGCTTAAATCCCAGTTGAGGTGAACTCTGGTAGGTGGGAGTGGTTGGTCAGGGAAGCGAATCTTATTTTAAGTTTGTCTCCCTCTTCCTATACTTCTGAAGTAAATAAGAGAGAGAAAGTAAAGAGCAGATGTTAGAGGATTTCAGTATCAAATCTATGACAGGACAAATAACTAATTTCTCTTTGGAGAATTAATGCAGAGGGGGAAAAGCCAAAACTCCTTACATGTAAGGCAGAGGCATCATATCAGACCATTATTTACTGTTTTCTTTTAAAGCTGGTTATCCCATGTGATGTTGAAGTGCATCAGTGAAGTGATTCTAGGAAATACAGCTATAGTGCATGTAAATCTTCTTCCTCACCTCTGCAGTTTGAGAACAACACAAATGTCAAATTATTTTCTATCTCTGTAAAACAGTAAGAAGCTCAAGATAAGTGTGTTCTGTTGTGCATGAGTTTCATCTAACAACTCTGTCAAATTCCTTCATCCCTGAAATATAATCCCTGGATACAATAGCAGGGGAAACATCCAAATACTGGCCTGGCAGGGCGGTTAAAATCTGTCTTGGGAGCTTTCCTTAAGTGTGAATATCTTTTATCCCACAGACTGCTAATGAGAGGTGGCAATTCTGATAGCTCGTGGCAGAGCCCATCTGTCAGGGAAGAAGACAACAAACTTAACTTCACAGCCTCAGCTGTGGCAAATGGCTCGCCAGGTAGCCTCATTCATTTGTCTCCAAGTGACTTGAAATTGGCACTGTCCTAATTCCCCTCTTGCTGTGCCAGACTTAATAAAACATGAGCCCTCTTGAAAAGTGGAGGAAAATAGCTTAAGCCAGTAAGCCTTCTTCTGGTTTCCTTTCAGGTGAGCCATGATTCCAGTCACTGAACTGCGCTACTTTGCTGACACTCAGCCAGCATACCGCATCCTGAAGCCATGGTGGGATGTCTTCACAGACTACATTTCCATCGTGATGCTCATGATCGCTGTGTTTGGAGGGACACTTCAGGTCACCCAGGACAAAATGATTTGTTTGCCCTGTAAATGGGTAACCAAAGACTCTTGCAATGACTCTGTCAGAGGTTGGACAGCTGTAACCCCAGAGCGTACTTACTATAACTCTAGTCTTGTTCCCTCTACTGACACAGGGCCTACAGGGATCCGATATGATTTGGACCGGCACCAGTATAACTATGTGGATGCTGTGTGTTATGAGAACCGCCTTCACTGGTTTGCCAAGTATTTTCCTTATCTGGTGCTGTTACATACTCTCATTTTCCTGGCTTGTAGCAACTTCTGGTTCAAATTCCCAAGGACCAGCTCCAAGCTGGAGCATTTTGTGTCTATTCTGCTGAAGTGTTTTGACTCTCCATGGACAACGAGGGCATTATCTGAGACAGTGGTGGAAGAGAGCGATACCAAACCAGCCTTTGGGAAAATGAATGGCTCCATGGACAAGAAATCCTCCACAGTCAGTGAGGATGTGGAAGCCACTGTTCCCATGCTGCAAAGAACAAAGTCTCGAATCGAGCAAGGGATTGTGGACAGGTCTGAGACAGGTGTCTTGGACAAGAAGGAAGGGGAACAGGCCAAAGCGTTGTTTGAGAAAGTGAAAAAGTTCCGCACACACGTGGAAGAGGGAGACATAGTATACCGCCTCTACATGAGACAAACTATTATCAAAGTGATCAAATTCATTCTGATCATCTGCTATACTGTCTACTATGTCAACAACATAACATTTGATGTTGACTGTAAAGTGGACATTGAGAGCTTGACTGGCTACCGGATGTACCGCTGTGCTCATCCTCTGGCCACTCTCTTCAAAATTTTGGCATCTTTCTACATAAGCTTGGTAATATTCTATGGCTTGATCTGCATGTATACACTCTGGTGGATGCTGAGGCGATCGCTTAAGAAATATTCCTTTGAGTCCATCCGGGAAGAGAGCAGCTACAGTGATATTCCTGATGTGAAAAACGACTTTGCTTTTATGCTGCATCTGATTGACCAGTATGACCCCCTGTACTCCAAGCGCTTTGCTGTCTTTCTGTCAGAGGTGAGTGAGAACAAACTGCGGCAGCTGAACCTCAACAATGAGTGGACTTTGGAGAAGCTGCGCCAGAGGATCACCAAGAACTCCCAGGATAAGCTGGAGCTGCATCTCTTCATGCTGAGTGGCATACCTGACACGGTCTTTGACCTCATTGAGCTGGAGGTCTTGAAACTGGAGCTTATCCCTGATGTCACTATTCCCCCGAGCATTGCCCAGCTCACTAGCCTTAAGGAGCTGTGGCTCTACCACACAGCTGCCAAAATTGAGGCTCCAGCCCTTGCCTTCTTGAGAGAGAACTTGAAGTCTCTCCACATCAAGTTCACAGACATCAAGGAAATTCCCCTTTGGATTTATAGCTTGAAGACACTAGAGGAGCTTCATCTGACAGGGAACCTGAGTGCTGAAAACAACCGGTACATTGTGATAGATGGCTTGAGGGAGCTGAAGAGGCTGAAGGTGTTGAGGCTCAAGAGTAACCTCACTAAGCTGCCACAGGTGGTGACAGATGTTGGTGTGCATCTTCAGAAGTTATCCATCAACAACGAAGGCACCAAGCTCATTGTCCTCAACAGCCTTAAGAAAATGGTCAACCTGACAGAGTTGGAGCTGATCCGTTGTGACTTGGAACGCATTCCTCACTCCATCTTTAGCCTCCACAACCTTCAGGAGATAGACCTGAAGGACAATAACCTCAAGACCATTGAGGAAATCATCAGCTTCCAGCACTTGCATCGTCTCACTTGCCTTAAATTGTGGTACAACCACATTGCCTACATCCCCATGCAAATAGGCAACCTCACCAATTTAGAGCGCCTTTACCTGAATCGTAACAAGATAGAAAAGATCCCCACCCAGCTCTTCTATTGCCGGAAACTTCGATATTTAGATCTTAGCCACAACAACTTGACTTCGATACCGGCAGACATTGGACTTCTTCAAAACCTGCAGAACCTAGCTGTGACAGCCAACAGGGTAAGTGAGCACGGAGCTGAGGGTTGCTTGTGCGAGTAAAAGTAACTCTGACACTTCTGTTATCTGTGTGATTAAACATGCTACAATGGAGTGTGAAATACTCAGCACTGCTTTTCACCTTTATAGAGAAACAAAAGCTTATCTATGGTGAAAACACTGCAAATAACTGAGGCAACTCTTTTTTCCAAACATCCCTTTTTCTGTACCACTTCCTCTTAATAGTGGAACAGCTTTTGAGTGGCACTTTGGACGATGTTTCATAAATCCTTTGTCTGTTGTTTCTCTGCAGTAGAAATTTGTATTCTGTAGATTGACACTGGCTTTAGGCTTAAAAGGGAGGTTGAGAAACTGTAGTCTTAGTCTAGACACTACACTACTAGTCTACACTTACATACTTGCTGTGTACAAACACGTAACAGTAGCCATCTAGGCAAGGCATGTCTGGCTCACAAGTTTGTGTATACTGCGCATTTGTGGGGAATAATCTTACAGTTCAGTCTCATAACATACACTTTACATTTGAGAAGTTGCATATAGACAGACTTACAAAAATGGTTCTTAATCTGTCACTTCTAAAATACTGTCCAGTTCTACAAGAGTGAATTTGGAGAGCAAAACTGTCTTCTGCAGTGTTGCTATTCAGTATAGAGTGAACTAAACCAGGTTTGTTAATTGGCAGTCAGGTGAATGTGTGCGTGGCAATGCACTGACTCCAGAGTAGGGAATAGAATGGCACCTTGATATACCTGAATTATGGCTGTGGGTTTTCTTGGGTAATCCCAAGTGAGTTGAGAAGTTGCCCTGCTATCTAAGTGCAAGAAAAGTTAGAAGAGATGACCAGGTATGCTGTGCTGTCTGATCACTGCAGGAATGGTTTCTTGGCTTGTGTGGGGTTTGTTTTAAAGCAAACTGTATCTGAGGATTTTTTTTCCTGCACCTTTGTTCCTGTGTTTGGGATTATGGGAGACCTCTACCACGTGTCACAGATCAGTCTGTGTATTAAGCTGAATGTATCGATGAAGATTTTGTTCATTCTGTCTGCAGATTCATGGGAGGCTCTTTTGCTGGAAATGTGTTAACAAGATATTTTTCTGTTGGTTTGTTTATCACCTGAAGTTGCAAAAGGCTCCAATGTAATTGTACAAAGAGCAGCCAGATCTGATTAGTGGCTTGTGGGGTCTTCTGGGGATATGCAGCAGAACTGCCTCTGAGCACTCCTAGCTTCCGCTGCCATAATTCAAGACCCTCACTGCTATTTGGCAAGATGCATCCGTGACTGAATGCTGTCAAATTGCCTGTCAGAGGTGAACAAAGCAGCACCAGTATTGCTTGGCTTTTCACAGGGGGAAATGCTCTCTAATCAAGTACTTAATTTCTGATGCAGTTTGGTGTTAAACAGGGTTCTGGAAGTCCAGCCAGCATTTTAAAGTTAGTATCTAAAAGCTCCAAGTCTGTTTTGTGCCATTGAAGAACTGAGCAGACAAGCAGCAGCCAGTCAACTATTCCAGTTTAATAGCTGCCCAGTCAATTTTCCCAGCACTAGCAGGCAGGATGGCTATGCATCTGTTCGTGTAGATGGGTTAAACACTGGTAAACCCTCCAGTATGTGCACATTTCATGCTAGGTTAAAAGCCAAGATATTTTCTCAAGGCAAGTATGGCTGATGTGGGCAATTTCTGAAGATGGCATTCAGCAAAGTGGAGGGAACTTTGAAGACTAAGATACTGTCCAGAACATGAATAATTCTGTACCACTTGTCTTCGGGCAGCCTCCCTAACACAGCTTCCTGAGGGTTAATCTGCAGCATATCCTCTGCAGTCTTGGGGTGGAGCCTTTGTTGGATGAAACGGAGTTTGAGGCAGCTCCATTTTCTGCAGCACAGTGTAGCACCACCCATTTGTCTGCAAAGACACTAATGCAACAGGAAGGTGGGAGCAGCCTGTGCTACAGTGTGGTCTGAAGGCAAAAGATGGTGAAGACCCTGCTCTTATCACCTGTAGGTGCCTGGGCAAGACCACAATTAACCAGGCTGTCAGAGCCCTAAGGTACTTACAGTGACAGTGGGAAGCGCAAGGGGGTAGATGGGCATTTCCCAAGGCCAGGAATTATCCCAGTTGTCTTCCACTAGTACAGCAGTCTTAGCAAAAAGATACTTCTCGAGTTGGTGGGTATCAGGGTACCATTCTGGGAAGCAGGCCCTATTATAGCATATTGCTTCCTTCCTAAACCAATCCTGGTCCCTTAAATAACTATGATTTTCAAGAGACTGTGATTCTTTGATTGCATGTTGCTGTTTGCATAACACTTGATATACAAATAACAATTGAGTTGAGCTGTCCTTAATTGATCTTGTCTCATCTTGGCTTTTCCCTTGACTCTGTCATTCAGAGTTGACTATGGTCTAACTTAGCAATGACTGATATCATGCATAATTCAAGTTATAAAAGGGTGCAGTTGTGTTTAAAGACAAATGATAGTCTTCATGATGAGACTTTGAATTAAGGGAAGGATCCTGAATTGCTGCATTTAGTTCATAGCCTAGTGTTTATTGACCCTGTTGTATTCCTTGAAATTCTTTGGAAGGAGGAGTGGACTATTAAAAGCCCTTAACAGGAATACAAGTTATCTTTTAAACTAGTGACTGCTATTTAAATTAGTGATTTTGGGGAGCAGTCCTGGTGGAGAGCAGGAACTCTGTTAGGAAAGAAGCAGATGACTGAAAAGCAGTGCTCTGTACACCCTGAAGCATTGTGTGGGTTTGTCTTTCTTGTGAGCATGTGTCCTATTTGCTGGTGACTGTGATCTGATTTCTTTTTTCAGATTGAGAGTCTCCCACCAGAGCTCTTCCAGTGCAAGAAGCTGAGGACCTTGAACCTAGGGAACAATGTGCTGCAGTCGCTCCCATCCCGGGTTGGGGAGCTGACAAATCTATCGCAGATAGAGCTGCGGGGAAACCGCTTGGAGTGCCTGCCAGTGGAGCTGGGGGAATGTCCTCTACTGAAGCGCAGTGGGCTTGTTGTGGAGGAGGACCTATTCAACACATTGCCCTTGGAGGTCAAGGAGCGACTATGGAGGGCGGACAAAGAACAAGCCTGAGCCCCTGAAAGGAGGGGAAGAACCTCTGACCGACTAGAAGGAAACAAAAGGCCATTCCAGTCCCCTTTTCCCAAAATCTTCCCCTTCCCCCCCTCCAACAACTACCAGACTAGCCAAGGAGTCCCTGAACAAACATGGCTCTGAGGGAGGCTGATTCTTGCCTCAGATGCAGGATGGGGGAAGCTTGGGATCAGGAAGAGAATCAAGACAGATTGGGTGGCTCCTGAGCAAGGGCCAGTGGGAGTAAGAGGTGCTGCTGTTCTTCTGGACAGGTAGTAGGGTAAGGTGGACGGTGCTGGTAAAGGGAAATGGCCTCTAAATAGAGGCAAAAATATGTTGATTGCTGCATTGCCCCAAGTGGGGCTCATAAGTGTCAGGGACTGAGTGTTCAGTGTCCTAGAAGCAAAGACTAAGAGTTCAGGAAGCCTCTTGAACCTTCATCTCTTTGTGACACCTGATACTGTTCCCTCCTAACTCAGCAATCAGTCAGTGAGGCCCCACAGTGGGGTGAGATGGGATACAGACAGCTGATTTTATCTAGATGCTGGCATTGGGATTTTCGGGGGGGTAAATTTGTCAAACATCAGCTTGGATGCAGGATCCCTTTTTATGTTGCTAATTGTCTTTTCCCCCCTTGTACTCCACACCTTCCCCTCTGCCCCTAGGCAAAGAACCAAAACTCCCTGACCTCCACCGCTCACTTGAGATTGCACTATTTTAACAGCTTCAAGTCACTTGTACTGATGAGTAGATCAAATAGCATATTTCTCCAAAGGGTGTGCTGGAGGCGCTAACTGGAATATTTCCACAACTTTATCCAGAACAGGCTTGTGTGTATTCTGATTTTTGTGAAATGGGTGGTTGTAGTCAAAGTGGAAGATAAGATCTGCATTAAAAGCAGTAGGACTGTCTCATTCACTCTGCCAGAAGCATCAAGTTGCTTCAAGATCTTGGCTTTTAAAGATTTTAAAACTACTTTTAAGTTCTTCGTGTTTTGTCATGTATCAAATACAAACATGTGACTAGGCCAGTGTGTCAGGGTCTCCCCTGGGGTTGGTGTTTATAGTAAAGAGGAATGCTCAGGTTTCCTCTGCGCCGCCTCCTCCATTAAGTTGTTGGATGTTTTGCCGGTATTTTTCATGAACACAGTCTATAGAGCTGCTTGATTGTTCTTTTCTGTTTTTCTCACTTCAATGGCTGTCAGTTCCTGTTACACCTCTTGTCCTAAATAAGAGGCTAATGCTGATTGAACTTGGTGCTGGAAAGGAAACCTGTCTTCCTATTTCCTCCCCTTCTCATTCCCCCAGTGTTAAGGAGCAATAGGAGAATCCTCTGTGGGCTGAGCTCCTCTAGATCCTCCGGACAAAGCCGTTTGAAACAAGTCTGACTTGTTTGATATTGTTTGACAGAAACCCCTTCTGCATTGGCAGAGGTAGATTACTGTGTAATAGCTACTGATAATCATGTCCTCAAGGTGGGGTGGTTAAGGCGTGCCTACAATACACCCTAAATCTGCCTTTTTTCCTTCTGAAGGAAGAGGAGGCTCATGGACCTGCAGGTCCAGGTTGCAATACTCCTCATTAAGCCAACAGGTTGGCTCTGAGGCGGAGTGCTGCAAGCTGAGGCATGAAGCATTTGGAGGCCTCCCATGAGTTACAAAGGGGGAAGCTGCAGCCATCTCCAGACCGGTTCCCTGCAAGCTGCCGGTTAGAGCCCTGGCTTAGTGAATCTTGGGTATCCTTGGATGTTTGGGCAATAGGGCACACTACGGCTTTCTTCATCAGATGTAATATATTAAATTTACACACTAAACATGCTGAAACCATGGACAATGTTAACTGGGCTCTGGATTTGTTGATGTTCAGATGCTTAAATAAAGCTACATTAAAGTCTAGGAAATCTGTTTATAAAACTGCTTTTGAGAGATGTAAATTCTGCCTTCCTTAGTCCATTCATCATGAAGTTTAAACAGTCCAAGGGAATAATAAGATTAAATCTCTCTATCTAGAAGGCAAGGTACTGTAAAAACCTCCTGTTCCTAACAGGGTTAGTGTTGAAATTTTATTAGAGTTGGGGCCACTGATAAAAGGATGAGAGGTAAATGTTATTCCAGAATGTATTGCATCAGAGCAAACACTAAGGTTTGGAAGCGTTGGTGCTGATGCTTCTTGGGCTGGACACATTCCATTTGCACTAGTGTTTTGGATCAGCACAGGACAGAAATTGCTAGGTGGACTTAATGCTGCTTAAGAAAAGAAAGTTTCAGGCTTAGGCACAGTAAGACTGCTTTCCAGCCGATTCCTCATGGTGGACATGGGGGCTGTTTGGATGGCAGAAGAAACTTCTTTTCCTTACTCTGTGCCAAATGAAGGTGCTGGAGAGTGGTGGCAACTGAATAGAGGCTTGTGCTGTGTTCAAGGCTTTGGGTAATCGGTCACAATGCAACATGTATTTTAGCCTAGGCAGGGCCGAAAGGGTCAGTGCACCTTGAGGAGTTTTAACCTAGCTTGCAGGAGCAGACACTTCTCCTGTAGGCCTAGATCATTATAGATGAGTGCTCTGACTCTTGCTTCTAGATGTGTTCCTAGTTATGCAAGCTGAAACTTAAGCAACTAGATTAGAGGTTTCTATAAGCAGCTCCTGAAAGTATGCTCTAGTGCTTCTAGAAGCTCGCAAGTCTCCTGAACCGCTGTGTATCTCAGCGCTGAATACATAGGACAAGCGGATGGTAGGCTGTTTTGCTAGAGATGAGAGACTGATTCTGACTCCTACAAATAATAGAGCTTTACTGCTGCTGCTTGCTGAGTAGAGACTGCCTTAGGCCTGACTGAGCTCTACAGAGCAATTGTAAGACAGGTCAGTATTGACCATGCATGGAAACACTAGCTTTTTGCTGCTCTTCAAATATTCCAAGCTCAATACTTCAGCAGTGGCTGCTAAGGCTAGAGATAGCTTCCTGTGTGGCAAAACTGAAAGGAGCAGTCTGATAACTTGTTGCGCTGGAACCACGTGGTACAAAAATACATTGCCACTCAGCAAGAAAGTGCTGTGTACTATTTACTCTTGACATGTTTCTTCCTCTTCCCCCAAATAGATACTGATTGCAGAGTATCAGTCTCCTATTATGAGATAGAAGAAGCTTGAAATTGTCAAGGATAAGGTCTAAACTGAGCTCCTGAGCACGTGTTTACTGCACAGGACTCCTACAAAACTCAACCCACAGCAGAGTGAGTCACTCCTCATTTCCCATACTTGTCTGGATTGTTCAGTCTTTGAGGGATGCTTACATCAACAGTCCTTCCTCATTTGCAAGTATTCAGTTTACCTATTATTTTTCCTTTAGTCATTGTCACACTGAAGCTTAGTTTTCCTGACACCGATCTCCCCACTGGGTGGGGGGAGAGGGGCGGGAGGATTGTTCTGCAATCAGCAGTCTGGTCAACATCTTGTGTTCTGGACTGTCTTTTCAAAGGACTCCTGTAGTAGCAAGCCAGATTATCTATTAGCTGCTAAGCCATAAAACAGCTTGAATTAAAACAGTTTTCTTAATAGCACTGCTGAGCTGAATAAGTTTTTGGAGCCCCTGTAGATCACAAGCACACTCATCTCATGTTAGGAACCAAGGTTAGTAAAATGGGATTCCACCTTTCATGCTAAATTCCCTGATATACAATAGGTTGCAACTAATAGATTTGAACTAACTATAAGGCAAGGGATACCAAGCAATTAAATGTGTTTAAATTTTGCTGCATCTCTGAAACTATGCACTGGAATGTTAGCTGAAGTTTTTTCCTGTTTTTAATGTCTTTTTGCTGAATTTACCATTTGGTCCCCAGTTAATTCAGCAGCTGGAATTAACTTACTCTGCCAGCCTGAACTGTTACATAGCTGTTGCAATTATCTTTCATGATGTGATGTTCTTTGGTATTGTCACTTCCTGAGAATGTCCTACCTCATTTTTTTTTTCTTATCACCATTTATACACTCCATTTAGTTAGCTTCATTTTAATTGAGTAAGTTCTTGGTGTTCATTACCGTAAATAGTGTTAAGTAGCTTTCAGTTGCTGAACCACACTGAGGTCTTTTTTGCTCTAAAATGTTTTTAGGAATTCTGAAAATAACATCCTTTGCAGAGGATGAGGTGTATTGAGAGGGAGGCGGGGGAAGGCTCAAATATTGGTTCAACAACTCTGACATTGTTTCCTTTACAAGCTATTTTTTCACTTCCACTTTGGAAAGGGACCTGAGTGTTTTGAGTTCTTAATGTTTTGATTTTTTTTGTCTTCCTTCAGAGGAAGGGTAACTTTTTTCATTAATAGCTGGTGTGCCTTCTCTAGAGATGCATTAACTTCACTGAGCCAGTCACTCCTAGTATATTTATAATAGTCTCTGCCTGGAGCCGGCTGTTCCCTCAGGTTCTTTTCCTTTCAGCCATGGAGAGAGTTCTCAGATGCTGGTGTGACTCTTCTTGCTGAAGAACAAAATGTCATACCTTAAACAGTAGCTTTGTCTACTCTGAAATGTTACTTAAGGTAAGGCTGAATGAATGCTGACTAGTAGAATTATCACTTAAGCCTCAGTTTAATTTTCTTTCCTCATTGTATTTTAAAATGACATACTTTTTTCCACTGTTGGATACACAGTGGATCCTGTAGCTTTACTAAACACTACATGTGCCAAAAGAGAATGAGTTTTCTGTCCTACCTGTACTCTAACAATGCATGAAGCCGAACTTGGACTGGACAAGAACATTGCTGGACTTGGACCTTTCTCCCTCCATCTCTCCAGCTCCAGAGGCACCATTAAACTGCTTTGGCAGTGTGAAATCCTCCAGAAATCTCATCTCTGAAATCCCTTTTCAAAAGCAGCTGCTTTTGAATTGCTGGACCCGAATGCCTAAGGTGAAATAGAATTCACACAAAGGCTTTCATTTGGGATTTCTGGAAATACCCTTCCCTTCCTCTCTCCTTTTCCTTTACAGGAAGTTTTTTTGAACAATAGGGGATTTTTTTCCTAGAGGAAACCTAATGAGAAGGGGGCTAATGGGTCTGAGTCATCCTTTACAGCTAACAGATGTGTCCATTTCATTAGGACACTACTCATAGCTTAAACATTGTTCCCTCCCTTTCTGTAATGTACTAGCAGGGTTGTGGTTTGGCACCTGCAACTTGCTGTAACATTTCAGAATTGTGACATTCACTCTGTGTGGGATTGTTTGGGCAGCTGATCAACAGCACCTCCACCTTAAGCACTGAAAGCTGCTATTGTTTTCTCTGAAAGACTTGTAAGACTGGACACTTTAACAAAATAAAAGTTTTAACTTTTAATTTGCATTATCCTTTTCATGTCTGCTTTCTTCTAAGTTTTCTGTATATGAAGGTACTTAGCCTTTGAACATCTCACTTCTCAGAAGACAGATGCTAATAATTCCTGCTATTGTGTAGGATTACTGTCTTTTTTTCAATCTGCTCATCCCATGAGCCCTTCTGTGTTAAAAACCTTTATGAAGAAGGAAAAAGTAAGCAAAAGTAGGTGTATGGAAAAAGAGCTACTACTTGATGACAAGGTTGGACTACCTGTACTGCCTTACATATATTTCACTATCACTTTAACAAATGGCTGAAAGCGTAAATTGTCAAAAACAAATAAGCGTTGGAGTGTTGTCTGCTCAGTCCTATAGAAAGTCACTTGGGTTTTCAAAATGCATGTTGTGCTCTCCCTTCCTAGGAAAGGGACGGAGACTGAAGACAGTGGGAAAACTGCCTGTTGCCATAGAAATAGTGCCTTCAGCCAACTACTGGTAACAAATTATTTTAGCATGTTTCCTAGCTGTCTGCTTACCCCATGCACTGCCTTCTTTCCCTTTCAGCTGAAAATGCTGACAGATACCTCTTTCCTAATTGCCTGCTTATGATGCATTACAGAGAATATTGCTTCAGCCCGTAACTTTCAAAGGCAGTTCGAGTTCCTGTGCAGTTCACTGTATGGGAAAGGTGTTTCTCTTGCTGTCCCTTGCTTCCTTTGCAGAAGACTGACCACAGTGATTTTGGTCTCACTTCAGTGACAGAAAATGTGAGCAGGCGATGAAACATGAAAGGTGCTAGTCCAGTGCTGTTTATTGGCACTGATTTTAATGAAGTGCTTAGAACTGAACTAAGAAAGGAGAGGACAAAATGCCTCTCCTCAGCTAAAGCTCACTTAGACTGAGGCTGCCTTTGGCAAGGATTCGCTAGCTCTTTGAATAGTTGAGGAAAAGGAAAGAATGAAAGGTACCATCAGAGAAGACAGTTTATGCTAGTTTGAGTCCTGGAGGACTCCAACATGGTGATGGAAGAGTCCAAGGGTAAAGAGGTGATGTATCTTTACTGAAAAAAAAATTAATCTAGATAAATAGAAATAGAAAATAGAAAAATAGATAAATCTAGGTTTTCTATGTAGCTCACTGAAAAGTATAGACTGAAGATGCAGTATAGGCAGTTGGAACTCTACTATCTTTATTCAGGTACAATCCTCTAGCCCTACCACACAGTAAGCTCTTATTTTCTTGATTTTTTTTTTAAGTTTCCATGTTTTTTATCTGATTACAATACAGGTATTTTCTGTCAAGAGAATTTTTATTTCCAAAGCTCCTGATACAGGAAAGCAAACACTCAAATATCTATGCCATTTTTAATAGATAGTAATATACTATTTAATACAATATAAATACTCATGTTATCCTTGTTCCTATGCTCCTTGTTTCTCATGGAAATACTCCCTGTCATTTGTTGCTGATCATATAAAGACTTCAGGAGAGGTGATAGGGGATCTAGCTGAAGTTTTTGCTTGCCCAAGAAGCCTGGCAGCTCTAACACCAGTCCTGGCCAGAGTGCTGAGCTGCTTAAACTGGCTATGGGGAGCTGGCAAACTGGTTTGGCTCCAAATGGTATCAATAGGAACTATTATTGAGGAGGAAATTAGGATAATCACAGCAGTCGAAAAGGCACTTGAAGCACTTGTGCTTTGTCTGCTGCTGGGTTGCTCATGTTCCAGATGTTGCACACTCCTATACCCTGCGTGCAGACACAGGATGGGCTTTAGCAGCCTCCAAAGGAGTTTGCCAGAAGTGCAGTGTTGTTATGGACTTGTCAGGGGAAAAAGTTAATTGTCTGCAACAGAGCTCTTGCAGGGGGAGGAAGGGAAGGAAAAGGGGGCTGTTTCCCAGTTTTGTCCGAGTACTTCCTACCTTCCTTATTTAAACTTACTGGAAGAGAAGGTATTTACAAAGATGACACTTTTTAACTTTTGGGGGCATTATGTGGGGGTTTCTTTCTTCTTGCTGAAAAACTCTTCCTAAGCCTCAAAGTAGGAGCATGTCTGGTGTGGCAAAGGACTGGAGAAAGCCTAAGAATAAGCGCTGATGAATACTCCTGTAACCAAGATCATTTGCCTTTCCCAGTTTACGCAGCCAGCTGTCTTCTAATGCTTGTTGTGTTGACGGGTTATGATCTGCTGTTTATACAGCTCATTTGTAAAGCAATCCATAGACCAAACAGGAAAGCTATGGTTTACTGTTGTCCGTAAACACTAGAACAGTTCCTGAAGTTGTCAAGTGTGTGTAAGGTGGGGAGCGGAGGAGATGATGCGCTAAATTGCTTGAAAAAAATATCAGGAGTGAGAAGTATGTGACGTTAATAAAGCAGATGAATGACACAGCAGACTGAGGAGTGGCATGGGAGTGCGTTTAAAAGGTATGTTTGTCCAGGATCGGAACCTCGAGCAGGGCAATGCAATGAGCAGTGAGGTCCTTTCTAGGTCTCCTTGCAGGCAATAGCTACAGCAGGCTTTTTCTGTTGGTTACGCAGCTTTCTAATGAACAGCTTAGCTTCATCTTCATGTTGGTGAGACCCCTGTAATAGGAGCGAGTGAGGGACTATTGCCATGAGTATTTCTGAGTTTTGCAGCATTGGAGGTTGATTGTTGCCCTCCACCTTTATAGTCCAGTAATTAAATTCTCTTGCAAACTTCAGCTTTTGTAACTAGCAAATTCATACCTACTTGTGTTCAGAAAAAAGTCTGAAAACAATCCGTAAAGATCTGTAAAGATGAGATCAAGCATTTTCACTAGAAAACATTATTTCCTATTCATTAAAAAAAAAGTTAAGAGAGGGATTTTTTATCCAGAGTCTATTTCCTTGCAGAGTAGGGGACCTTATTCTTCTTTCTTTTTTTTTTCTCAGACAGTATTTCTTTCAGATGGCTTTTTCAGTTGCTAGCAAGTGCGTTTGGAAGTAAATACCTTCCCATGAGCATTTTGTACTCCTTCAATTTGTTTTTGACTATACAAGTAACGCGTTAAAATGTCCCCATGATGTTATTGCTTTGCATATCCTTTCAGTGCTACTGAAAGGACTATGTCCTTTCAGGGAATGTTTTCAGCGTTTCCTACAAAAGCCAAATGCATTTTTCTCCAGAGAGAAAAAAATCTTCCCTGGGGATTCTCGTTACATGGGAAGGATGTATTGGCAGTGAGCGCCACTGCTGGGTTGGCATCTGTTATTTGCTCTGTCTCTCTTCTGCCTTTTAGAGCTAGTTTTTGCACTTAAATCTATCTTTGGTATGAACTGTGGCTCTTGGCTTACCTATTTACATGTACATTTGGAGCTCCAGGACAGCAAATCAGGCCACTGAAGCTGTAAATCATCATAGAGCAGCTGTGAATGGAAATGTCAGATGTGTTCTGTAAGAAGTTTGCTGAATCCTTAGCAAAAGCTATTTAGCATTAACACTTTCAGTGTAATATTTGTTGTCTCCTGGGCCACTGAATTTCCTTTCAGATGAGTGTGCTAAAGAGCCAGCAGGACTTGCTGACTGTGAGCGAAAAGAGCCCTGTGAGGGTTTGAATTGCCACTTACTTAAATTTGTTGTTTCTCTCTTCAGTGGCCTTTTAGGTTTTTTTTTTCCATCCCATTTGCATCTTATTTTACTTTATTCTACCACTGTGTTTGCGCCTTAACTGTTCTAGTTAATGATTTCTCCTTGGAGTTGCAAAGTTAATCAAGTTTGTGTTTGCATGCTATAAACTTGAGAGTGTTTTTGTGAAGCTGAAGTTGCACTAAGAGCTGAAGCGAAGCGCTGCAGCCGTAACTGTCCCCACCAGGAACAAATGGCCGGAGTCGGGAACAAAATTCCTCGAGAGGCAGCTCGTCTGGCCGCGCAGCGGTCTCCCTTATCACATGCCGCTCGAAGGGTCACGTGAAGAGGCGGGCAGTCAGCCCCGCAGAGCCTTGGCGGGTTTGTGGTGCTGCTGGTGGGGTGTCGGGAGCTCCTGCCTCTGATGGCATTTGTAACCCAGAATCTGATCCAAAAGGTAAGGAAAGGGACCAAGGAATTACACCCTGGGAGTCTGTAGTGCAGTCCAGTCACCGTACTTGTAAGACATGGTCACTACTACTTAAGCAATGATTAGGTCTAGCAAAGATCTGCTTTACAAAGGCTTTATGTTCTTCTCAGCTTCCTATATTACATTTATTTTGAGTGTGTTATGAACGTTTCCAGGGGGCAGCTTGTCCTGCAGAGTGCTCTGAAGAACTTTTCTCTCTTGCCCTTCTGCCTCTCCTGCTCAGCTCTCATCCATGAGGCTGAAATCTGCTTGTCAAAGGATAAAGTGTTCTATATAAAGAAACAGTAGTGTCAACGCAGTTCACTTGCTTTTGTAAGGGACTGTGTAGTCAACCATGAGAAATCACCAAGGGATTTTTACCTCAAAGAAAATAACTTTTTTCCAGCTTGTAGAGGAGTCTTATTCTAATTTGGAATCCAGGTATGACTGCTCTGTTCATTTTAGCAGAGTTTATAGTTTAATTGTTGCTAGTCATGTTTCTTTTAGAGAAGATATCCATAAGCCACAAAGAGACTAGCAACTGTATCTTCTCTGGTTTCAACAGCCTGTTAGACAAAGGAGTTGAAATATGTTGTTAATTGTATGAAATCTGAGCCTGTGAATGAATTATCTTCTATGCAATAGAAAACTCTTTTGAAATAAAAAATTAAGAGCATTTAAATGTTGTCCTAAATGGATGAAACCACAAAGAGCAAACATACCTGTAGCAGTAAAAAAATAGCGTTGGACTAGAGCAACTGAAAGTGTAATTAATTATACCTTCATCAAAAACATGGTCTGAAGAGCAAGGTGTCTGTTTTATCTACTACCTAGTGTCCAGGTGCAGAGATGAAGTTAAGATAGTTTTACAATAAGCTGAGGCACAGTGGAAGGCCAGAAATGTAATCTCTTGCTTTTTACCGCTTCTTCTGAAGATCCCGGAGGAGCACGGTTGCCCCGTCTCCCTCTGAACTCGTGCTCTCTTCCAGTTCCACAAGGATGGCTTCCTTGTGCTGGAGCGTTTCTTCACGGCGGAGGAGTGCGACAGCATGAGGAACCAGATTCAGAGAATTATAGCCGAGATGGAAGTGCCGCCGCACTGCCGCACCGAGTTCTCCACCAAAGGGGAGGAGCAGCTCCGGGTGCAGGTACTGCCAAGGGCAAGTTCTGGAGGAAGAAAGGGAAAAGGCAGACTCCTGGGATGAGCGGATAGAAGACAACATTTTTAAAACTAGCTACTCAGGGTGGTGGTGGTCAATGCCACCCAAAGTTCAGCGGTGGTCTTATCGGGGGGGAAAGAGGAGAGGACCGGTGTGGCTCTGCTGTGCTCTCAGCTGCAACGATTGCTCCTGACAGCCGTAGCAGCTCTCGCGGAGAGTTGTGCTGCACTTGTTCTGCAGACAGAGAACAAGTTATTTTCCAGGGCTGTAAGAGTGACAATTAGCAAAAGAAAAACATGGGTAGCCTGTGTGTGCGTGCAGCATTCTTGTAAGGTGCCAGTCAGCACCTAGAAACTTAGTACTGTGGAAAGCCTTTGTAAGAGTGATTTCTGTTGACTGTGTTTTGTTTTTGCGGCGGCTCGATGGGAAAAAGATGCAGGTGAGTAACTCTCTGATGGGATGGTTTGTGCATGTATTTATAAGGATATTGTCTTTACTGGGCTCTTGTCCCTGGCAGGGTAGCTCAGATTACTTCCTAACCAGTGGAGACAAGATTAGATTCTTCTTTGAGAAAGGCGTTTTGGATGAGAAAGGTAAGTTCCAACCTAAGTTATCCACAGTGGGTGGAGTGGGAATGGGAGAAGGCTGAGCGAAGAGCCAGGGAAGAGTTTCAGCTCTGTGGACTATTCTTGCTTTGCATACCTTATTAAATCCTTATTTTGTTTCTTAGGTAACTTTCTCATTCCAAAGGAGAAATCTATCAGCAAGATTGGCCATGGTATGTTTAAATGGTGTTTTTTTGAGAGGGGTGGAAAAAAGGGATGTGTTTTTCAGAAATGAGGATTTCTCCAGACCTACTCATTATGAATAACTTTGGTCATCCGAGTTTAAAACTCTTTTGCTACGTATCTGATTTCCTCCTTGTTCTGTTACTTCATTGTGCTCTATCAGGACCACTGCATGCAATATTGCAAAAATCACCCCCTTTTGCCATTATGGCCACATAGCTCCTTTCTTTGCAACCTCAGGCTGGTTTGGTCTCGGTTTCTGCATTAAGTTCTTCAACTCAGTTTCTGTATGTGTCAGTATGCTTTTTCCCATGTACCTCTATCACTATCTCTGCGATTCTCTCCATGCTGAGAGAACTGTAGAGATCTCACCCTCCGGTGTCAAAAGACCTCAAAGTTTTCAGTTAAATCCCTCTTCAGAAAGCACTTCTAGGAGGTTTTTCAGTTATGCATAGTGCAGAATCACTGACATGCAAAAGTTTGGACTTCAGCCCTTGGATCTCTTATGTAAGAGACTGGTCGAACAAATGCCCAAGACTGGGCACATTCAGTACAGTCCAAACTGTGTCTTCTGTGTCTTGTACAGTGGTGTGTTGCCAATACTGTCTTACCTTCTTTGTTGTTGCCAGCACCATTTCTTTACTTTTCCAGGTGTCAGTTTATGACCTATTTCCTCTTTCCCAGCTACTGAACATGCATTTTCATCCCTTTTCTTTTCAAACAATACATGGAAAATACAAGCAGGATTCAGTACATCTCCAATCACATGAACTTTGTCCAGATTTTACTTCATTGAACTTGGAAAGTCAGTACTGGGAGTTCTCATTTCCGTGGTTTTCTCAGGAAAACAACATTCTTAGGCAGAAAATCATCTTCCTGCAACCCCCCTGTCATTCTGTTATACTTCAGCTTTTCCTCAGAGGAAGTGAAAACAACTGCAGATGCCTGCCGACTCAGCAGGTTAATGGTTCAAGGCTCCTCTTGACTTATTTTTCTGTAATTACTCCTTTTAGTTGAGTCTGGCTTCTTCCCTTGCTCTGTAGCAGCCCCTGCCGGAATAAGTACACTGTCCTAGCTGCAAGTTTTATCATAGCTGAGAGAATTTGGGGTTTGCCTTAAATTTTGGCCAGAGTTGGACTACAGCAAATTTAAGCGCACAAACAGCGCTGACTTGCAGGTTGTGGTTCTCTGCCTAAGGGAACCAAAGATGAACCCTGGCTCATCTTTGCAGAGTTTATAATCTTGTTTTTGTAGACAACTAAGAACTGTGTTTTTTCAAAGAGTAAATTGAGATGGTACCACCCTTCTGCCTCAGGGTCATGTATAGTAGTCATGTTACAATTTTGTATAATATGATATTTAATCACATAATACTCAGATCTTTCTCACTCTTAGCTATACATTATTACTTTTTTATATATATGCAGTTTTCTGCCAGTGAATGATTATATTTTTGGTCTCTAAAGAAGATTGTTCAAATCTGCAAGTGTCATATCACCTTAGATGTGATGATAAGCCATGTATATAAACAAATCCATTATTGGGAGGGCTGAAAGTTTCTGGTTGCAGCTTATGTTGCTTGGCTGGAGTGTTCAGCAGCCCGTCATAGACAGCATCCAAATTCCCTTCTGTTAATGAGATCTTCAGTCTGAGTCTTCTTTCCTCTTAGCTTTACATGCTTACGATCCAGTCTTCAAGCAAGTCACTCACTCCTCCAAGGTGCAGGTAAGATGTTACTGTTTCCTAGAACTGCCTGGAAAAAAAAATGGAATAGTTAATTTGAATATTCTAGACTCCTAAGTAGAGTCATTTTTGTCCATAAAAGGAAATCCAAATATTTTCTAAGAATAATACTATGTAGTGTGCAAAAAAACCAAACATGTAAATTCTGGAAAGTTTGGGTTTTTTTGTGTGTTTTGTTTTTAAGGAACTAGGAAGAAAACTAGGCCTTGAGAGACCAGTAATTGTGCAAAGCATGTATATCTTCAAGGTACAGTAATTCAAGTCTTCTTTTCACTCAAGAAATAAGACACTGTTTTATTTGGGAAGCTGTGAAACTATTCTCTTCACAGACTGACTTTCTTATTCTTGCAGCAACCTGGCATTGGTGGTGAAGGTGAGATTCATATCATCTCTGTACTACACTGAAGATAATATTCCATCAGGAAAGGGGGGCAGAATCAGAATAAAGCCCGAGGTTTTTTTTGTGTCCTGAATCTTGTTAAGAATTATAGGAAAAGGTATCCACTTTCCAGAAATATTTCTACATCATGTGTGATGTGACCAAAGGGCTAATTTTACATTTGCAGCAGGCTGAAAGGTGGTATTTTAATGTATGGCTTAATGTGTATGCTAGATGGGTGGAAAGGGAAAGTCAGGAAGACAAAGAGAAGTAAGCGTGCAGTCCTTCTAGCAGTGTTAAATTCTGCAAGCTTCCAAAGACGGTAACCACCGTCTTTTGTTTCAGTGAATCCACACCAGGATGCCACATTTCTGTACACAGAGCCTCTAGGCAGAGTCCTGGGCTTCTGGATTGCGCTGGAGGATGCCACACAGGAGAACAGCTGTTTATGGTTCATTCCTGGCTCTCACACCAGTAAGATTTATGCTATTTTGGTGTATGCTATGAAATACACTCTCCTTTTTTCCTTAACGGTGGACAGTAATGTGGATTGTATTGTGTTCTTTGCATCACATGGTGTCTGTTGAAGCATGGTGCCTTTTTGTTTGTTGAAAGGGCACCTTTATTTACTACAGGGTATCTTGCACTGTGCTGTTCTCAAATCTACAATCATGTTTTTCAGCATACAACTAACTGCCTCATTTTGCTCTTGGCCACTAGTCCGTGAGATGAGCTTAATATAAAAAAAGTGTTTTTGATTTAAAAACAAAACAAAACAAAATCTTGGTAGTATACATGACTGACACTGCTAAATTTTAACTTGAAACCTGGCCTAGAAACAAAGAATCTGAGGCACCAGGGCAAGGAAAGACAGTGTCTTCCTGAATTTTTAGTTACTCTAGAATCTGTATGCTAAGGTCCATTAAAACTGCATGTGAATCTTTTCCTTTTATTTCAATAGCCACCTCCCGTGAGATTTAGACTCTTCTTTGCTGGGCCACTGATATTTAAGACCTTTATGAGTATATGATTCTACTGAGTACTTTCTTCCTGTAGAGAAACAGTCCCTTGCTATCTATGTTGGCGCTCCTTCCACAGTTTTTGATTGCAGCCTTGAACATGTTGATCAAGCCTCATCTAGGATGCAAATAGTAATTTTCCTTATGCCTTCCAGAGTGGGAATAAACAGAGGAATCACCCTTTCCCTCCACCTCACAAAACAATGTTTCTTCTCAAAGTTGCATCCCCTTCACAAAAATATTATTTTTGTTGCCCTGAGTCATGGCCAATAACATTTTTACCCCGACAATGCTATTTGAGGGGGGAAAAAAAAGTCCTCTTCCACCCACAACTGTCAAATACTGGTCTGAATTTCAGTAAAAAAGACTGCCTCCAGGGCCTATGCAAGGATCACCTGGACAGCATCCAAGCAATCGGGGAACAGTCAGTGGCTCAGGGGAACACACAGACTGAACCAGATCAAAACCAACTCATGTAATATCTGTTGTGACTGATGGAAGATGCCATATACTTCTAACCACTATTGGGTTACTAGCACAGTTTTGTGTTTATTTCACTACCTATAGGGCATACTCTTTAGCTTCAAGCTGTTGCTCCCCTAAGCATTTACTCAGAGTAATCACATTGCTCTTAAAATATTAAGACACTCATAAATTTTGGAGTCAGTTGCACTCAGACAGCAATTTATGCTGCTATAGAAGGAGAAATGGACCAAAGGTTGCCTTTGCGTAAGTGTATGACCACGTGTGTTCCTACAGGCCTGGCCTGTGTTGCAATGCCCAGAAAGGGCCAAGAAGGCAAACAAAAGGCAGCTGCATCACTTTCTGGCACAGCTGGAAAAATCTAAATCTTTGCTTAATGAAAAAACCCAAATTACTAAGGAAAGAATGGAATAAACTATAGTAATAAGCTTCCAATCAGTGCAAAGAGAGATCACATCTGTTCCACAGCTGTGTAAAATCTAAAATCTAGTTAGCTTTTAAATTTTTGTGCATGTTTATTTACTCTGTGGATTTGCAGGTGGAATTACCCGGAGAATGGTCCGTGCCCCACCAGGTAGCTCAACATGTGTAGAGTTTGTAGGGTCGGAGAGGACCTATGATGACAACCAATTCATACCTGTGCCTATAAGTAAAGGTAAAAAAACCCACCCCAAACAAGACCTCCCTGCTTGGAGTTTTCCTTATGTTGATTGTCACTTTTAAAGGTAGCCCTGAGTTTTTGGAAAACAAAACAAAACAAAAAGACAATAGACTTCTTCCAAACAGGTGGGCTTATTCTTATCCATGGTGAAGTTGTCCATAAGAGCGAATTGAACAAGTCAGAGCTTTCTCGCCATGCCTTCACCTTTCATGTGATGGAAGCCAAAGACACCAGCTGGAGCAAAGAGAACTGGTAAGGTGACTTTTGTAACAGATAGCTGAGGAAAGTACAGCCTTTTCAATGCAATAACCAAGATAAGTCTTTACTGGTTTTCTTGCATGTCACACTGGCTGCACAATGCTGTCAATACATGCAGGAAGTTGTTCTCTGCATTAGGCAGAGCTATGCTGGCCACAGCTTTGTTTAAATAAACGCTGAGTAGCTTCCCAGTATGATCTCTGAGTATGTACTCAAACTTTTCTCGCCACCTGCCCAATTGCAGTACTAGTCCTAAGATTTTCTAGTTCAGGAGCAAGTACAGCTCCCTGCAGCTCACAGCACCTTCTCAGGAGAGATGAGTAGTGTCTCCGCTGACTGACATTCCCTGGTATTGTACAACTGGGTCTGCCTGATTTCAACTAGCAATAAAAAAACTCATTTGCAATACCCATTTGCAGAACAACAGGCAATAATCTCTTGGGAACAGGACGAAATCTAAGAAAACAGAGTAAGAAGCATATTCCTTAAAAGCTTTTATTAGCCAAACTTTTTAAGTTGTCAAATCTTGGCATTTTTAATGATTTATCTAGGTCATATGCAATAAGCATTTGCGGCTAGGAAAAAATCCCATGCTTAAAATACACAATGTGTTTTTGCCTCATAAAAGTATGCAATCAGTTACATGCCTTGGGGTGCCTCCCAATTAAAGCAATTTACACTGGATAAACAACTAAGTGCTGGAAAGATAGAACTACTGAATTTGTAATGTTCAAACTGAAGAGTTCTAAATGTTTGCTTTTTACTCTTGCTGGCCAGGCATTGTCTGTATCAGATCTCGCCCCAGCAGTTGCTACTTAAAATACTCCTTTGGGCACAGTTAGTTTCTGTCAGTAGTACCTCAGTTGGTATCGATTTCACATCAGAACTGGAATAGCCTCTGAAGTTTTGTTTTTAACTCTTCTTTACTTTGTAGGCTCCAGCCAACTCCTGAACTGCCTTTTCCATCACTCTACACCTGAAATTAGTGTTTGGCTTCTGGAGTCAAATAGTTGATCAATATTCCTTTCTGATCACTTGTTCCTGTTCTCTTCAAATATAACTTAGATCAGCTCTCAAGATTCACTTATCCTCTGCTCAGGAAGAGGCATCTTCACACAGCTGAATATGCTGCATTAGAGAGCAGCTCTCTACTACAGCATGAGCCCTACTAGCACTGACAGTCTCCCAGTCCTTTTGGTAAGAAAACTTCTTCAGTCTGCAGAACAGATCTGTAAAGACCATTGCACCTTGACTGTGGGACCCGTTTAAAAGTATTTCTTCTTGAGGATGCTTAGTATTTTCTTCTAGTTTAGTCAAGAGCTTATGTCTTGTGTATTTACTTGGTCAGGTTTATCTCAGCAATGCAGGTTGTGAAGATAGCTGACTTTTAGCTCTAGATCTGTCTTGCTGCTAGAATAATACTGAATAGAAATAATCCTATTGTGGGCAAAATGAAGCAGGGAGTCTACTTGTACGATCATTCTCCTGACTAACTCTGGCAAATTGCAGCTGAATGCTTGATCTCTAGGTTTAACTCTTGTTAATTACAAATATTACAGATCTTAAGGATTCATGCTGAAGTTATGAAGACAAAAATTCAGAAACTCATTATAACATTTAAATAAAAATTAAAATCCCCATTTTCTGTTCATTCATATCTTCTTGAGGAGGACATCATGGTGTTGTCATGGTGGATGTCATGGTTCCATGGAACAATTCATGGAAACATCCTTGGAAACATGCTCTAGGTGACCCTGCTTGAGCAGGGGGATTGGACTAGAAGATCTCCAGAGGTCCCTTCCAACCTCAACCCTTCTGTGATTCTGTGAATCTTCTCCCAATATACTAGGCCAGAGCAAAGATGTGATAACTGCTTTTGACTCTAAACATGCACAAGAACAAGTACTAGCCCAAAAATCCCAACAAAAACAAACCTATAGGAAGACGAAACCAAAGAAAAGTTACATAAATTACACTGGAGGCAAGCTCATACCTGTATTCTAAACCAAACAGAAGTCATGTAGATTTAATTACACTGGCACTGGTGTGCTGGCAACCCTGAGTTATGAGCCAGGTCTCATCAGTGCACTAACTACAATGTTGTAACCTTAAAACTGCTCAGAGCCTTGACAGAGCGAGCGTGTATTTTCTTGCGAAAGACCACGTAGATATGTCTGTAGCTGCTGTGAAATTCAGCTCTGCTTTGAATTGTTACTTGGCCATTTACTGGTGTTGTCACTGACCAGCTAAACTATGGTGGCTGCCATTTCTAACTAAATGAGCATATTTCATAGGAATCAATCCCGAGGGAATATACTCTACCTGGCACAAATGATGCAAAATGCAATTAGGTATTTTTTTAATACCTAATACATACAGGGAGAGTTGCTGCTCTCTGGCTAATGCTTTTTGTGTTCTCACATGTATTATAGCTGACAACATGATTTAGTTCAGCTCAGCAGAAATTGCAATAGACAGTGTCTCTCACAATAGCTCTCAGGGTGTTTTAGAGATGCTAGATTTGTAACAGCTTGAAAGTGCTTATTATGTACAGAGAAACTAAAGCAAAGAAGGTAGGGAACAAGGAGAAGGAAAGAAGAAGAGAGATTACAGAAATGAAATGCTGTCATCAATGAGAATGTGATTACTTCTAAGCACTATCATGTAGTCTGGAGTTAAGTGTCCCCTAGCAAATTTCTGTGGCCAGCCAAGCTATTAAAGCAAAACCAAGGCAGAAGTCAGGAGATGAAGTACTTCATCTCCTAAATAGTATTTCCTTTTTTGTTTCTTTTACTTTTTGAGTGTTTAGTATCAATTGAATATTTTGAAATCATGCTGTTGAAGAATAATAAGAAAAAGACAACATGCAGTCCTGTGAAGAAAGAACAGGGATTTAAAGAAGAATAAAGCTGCTGGCAGCACCTTGTTTCCAGTGGAAGCTGAGGTATTAAGAAACCTGTATGCAAGTGGATATCAGGACAGCAGAAAGGCTGAAGAGCAGTCATATGGCTCACTAATAATTAACTTTTATGGCTGAACTGTTTGATAAGCAGTCAGTTTATGTATTGTGGATCAGTTCAACTCTAACGTCAAGGAATGCACTGCCAAGGTAGTCTAGGACTAATCTTTACATTTAAACCTATTTTTTTCCTAGACATTTTGGATAAACGCTGATCCGGATTTCTCTTAGCCTAGCAGTCAAAATCTGTATAAATGCAGTCTGAAATGTATTAAGGAGCTGAAGAACCATAATACTTTATTTCCTTTTAAAAAAGTAAAACTTATGCCTGACTAGAAAAGCTTGATGCAAAAAACAAAATCACACAAGTAGAATAAAACCCAAAACTTTGCAAGTCATTTTTAGAAGTGATATAAAGAAAACTGAACTCAGCCATGCCAGTGCCCACTTAGACTAGATTAACCTTGCTCTGCCGAAGGCAGAATGGACTTGAAAACATCCACTTGTTTTCTATCTTATATTCTCTGTCAAAGTAAACTGGTTTGGGAGCAAGGATCCAGTTCTTACCGACTCATTCTTTTGAAAAGTCTATTGCCTGCCTCTGGCACTTGTCTGACATGAAATAGTCAAATTAAGTTTGTTTATAGTAAGAAGTTTCCTTTCATCCCGTTGGGCTTTGCTGGGCAATGCAGAATAGGTTCACTATGACATGGAATTTTTCACAGATTTCAAATTATTGCAATAGGAATTAGGAAGCTGGGTATGGGTAACTGCAGTAACCTTGAGTTCAGTTTCTGCTGGTAACAAGTTTCAGTTGCTGTCCTTCCCCACCTTTGCTAGAGTTTGTTTGAAAGCTAGGAGTCAGAGGAGGGGAGAGTGACTAACTTTGCTATTTTATGACTTCAGTAGTACATAAATCATCACCCTGAACTGTTTTGTCAAGGAGTGAAGACTGTGGCTCATGATGAAAGCAACCAAAGCATTTTCCATATCTTTCTATTGGAAGAGTTACTCTTTCAGAATAGCACCTTTCTGCTGAGTAACGTTTGTCCTCTGATTATATGCACCACTACCTGCCACTTACAAAAACTTCTACTGCAGGTGTATAAAGAAAAGCAAAAACCTAGACTGAATTTGCAGGATTTATGGCTATGTGTGAAGGAAAATTGTCCTGCACAGAGTCCAGTTTACTAGCAAGAGTATCTGAAAATCTGTTACTTTATTAATAAAAATCATGGCTGGGCTGTTTTTGAAATCCTCAGGAAAAGCAGTATGAAATCTTAGGAGTCTCACCCAGGCAAGGAGGAGATTAGGCAATGCTGCCTCTCAGCTATTCAAGTCCTGGCTTGTTCCAGGAACAAGTGCAGTCTGTATTAGATTCTTGGGCCAGTTTTGTTGGCTCTTTCTGCCAGCCCAGAGCACTTGTTTTACCCCACCCCTTGGTCTTATTCTCACCCGTAAGACACAGTCTTATGCTTAGGGCTGCATGAGAGGATTGTATAAAGTATCTTGGACTTGCATTAAACTTCTCCCAAAAGTCTATTGTTATCCCTCTATATGAATAAGTAGGACCAGAACTGAACTCCATCCTTCGAACAGGAATCCTTGAATGCAAATTGATGCTTAGGCATTTCCCAGGGAAATGGAAGAGGCAGGGAAGATATGAGGTAACACACTGCTCTAGTGAACAGCTGGCAAGAAGTGATTCTCAAGACAGAAGTGTTTAAATATATAGTTTGGGTTTTTGTTTGTTTTTTTTTTTTTTGCCATAGAAGAGTAGCTATAATTTTAAATGGACAGAAGTAGGTGGCTTTACTCAATTTGTCAACAGAAATGTCCTCATAAATGATTTTTGATTAAATAGCTAACTGGAAAACTACTTCATGGCAATTTAAGCTGAAAAAATGCTGGAAGTAGAGAACTGTAGTAGTGCGAGAGAAGTATGTTGACTTTAGCATACTTTCTGCCCTCACATTTAATGTGCATTAGTTTTTCAGTGAGTTTGCTTATTTTTTTTTCCTTCTACTAAATAGTGCTCCAAATGAATTCAGAAATCAAAATCTCAAAAAAGGTAAAACACTCTTCTTGTTACATAAACCCACAGGGCTAAACTTCTTACTCTTGTCAGTATTGTCTGGAATAGTCTCCTACATTCTCCAACACTCCCACCCTCATCTGATAAACTTAGGCCTGTAGCTACTGTATTTGAAGTCACATTAATTCATTGCAGTGCAGTAATAGGGCTTTTGTTGATGGAGCTGGATGCATTAGGACAGTCTGAGTCACTGTGTTGTAGATAGTGACTACCCTCATTATAAAAGCATGCTTCAAATAGTGCTTATACAGAAACAAGAGTTCACCTGTGCAATAATACAAGGATGGCAGGACTCAGTACAGTGGAACAAGTTTTATAAACGGGCTCTAATGCACTACAGAGGTAGCAAAATAGGAGAGGTTTGATTGTTTTTTCCTCTAATTGACTTACCTCTTTTTTTCCCTTTTCTCCCTCTGCCTCTGGACACCCAGAAGAGACTCAGAAATAGTGTTTGTGGTTTAGTAATCAAATTAATAATTGAGTTTGTGTTCCTGTGAGAAGATAAAACAACTCACACTGTTTTAAACAGAGGGGAAAAAACAGGAGACCAAAACAAAGCCTTTATTTTAAATAGTGCTTTTCCATTTGTGTTTAACAATTTTACCTGCTGTACCAAATGTTGTATTTAGATAAGCTTTGAACTTTCAATACAGTGCATATTCTATTACCACTTTTCTCCAGAAAGGGAGAAACTTTTGTTTCTGGAAATGCTTCTAAGCCATTAACATTATCTGGAGGTAGAGAGGCAACAGCAGATTATCTATTTGGGTAGTATAAGCTTCCAAAAGAGAAACTAAGCTCACAGACCCCAGAATCCAGGCATAGCTAGAGTTCAGATTCACACTGCTGTCAAAGATCAGAATAAGAGCCACAGCAATGATCTGAGCAAAAATAGCTGTCATTGTCCCTTCAAAGGTCTTCTTTGTTCCTGGCCATTTGATTTCCCCCATTGTACTGCCAAAAACTGAAGCCATAGTATCTCCTACCCCTACTGCGAGTACGCCAGAATAGGGGACCAATGCTCCTGCCCCAGACAAGATACCTTTAGGAGCACAAGGTCTCGGAAACAACCACACTGGGAGGGACATGCCAAGAAGAAGATAAACGTGAGTCAAGATTAGAGGTCCACTGTCTCGTTCATCCAAGAAGAGAGACAGTAAATGCCTAAGGGTTTGGCCAAATGGTTTGATCCTGAAGTATCGAATGTACTCCAAGAAGATAAATACTGCCAGACACAATACTGCAGCAACATAGAGAAGCTGGCGGTCATAGATCAGTCCGGGGACATAAGTAGCTACCACAATGAAATGGAAATATTTCCTGGTTATGGTGGAGGCCTGGTGTTTTTTAGATTCAGATGATCTTTTAGCATTCTGGTAGAAAACCACACCACATGCTGAAGCAGCCAACATGATCCAATATACAAGAAGGTAAACTCTTGTCTGCGTCTGAAAGAGAAACTGGAGTAGCCAGAACAAAGGATTCCTCTGGATCAGCCGGTAAAGCCAAGGCATGATGACCCCTAGGCCTAACACTGCTGTCATCATGTGGAAAAACATGGAGGAGATCCAGGTACCTGAATCCATGAAAATGAAGAGAACAGTGAAAAAAATCCCAAGAAGAACAACTCCAACAACTGCCACCAGAAGGAAAAAGTCTACGGGATCGCCTCTGCTCTCGACTACATTCAGTGAGCGTTTAATGAGCTGATTGAGCACAAAACTTATACCCCCAAGAACTAACAATGCTTCTCCAGGAGTAAAACATCGAGGCAACAAGTAGAGCAAGATCATACTGAGGTAGACAAAAATTAGCAGCACTTCTAGGACCTCTATCACTTCTGAAACAGTTAAAGAGTGCTTCATGGTATAGATAATTATACTGCCAGCAATACCAGTAAGTATGCAAGTGTTGGTTGGCACAGGTTTTGTGATGCCAACTGCTATTACAGACAGAAAGAGAGCAACCAACATGCCAGTGGAAGCGACAACTATGCCGAAACGTTCGAAGTATACAATACCAGCAGACTTGCATCTCTCTTTCATCACTATCCCCAACAAGGGGATGACCATGCTAGCTGGTAGGAGGCCACTGTTCGCTGCTGTTCGAAACTGGAATACAGCCCCACCCAGATGGAGCAGACGGTCCCATTTGAACTGGACATAAAAAGCCTGGACGGCAAGAGCTACAGCGCACCAGGAATACCGGTCCCACACCACCGTGTGCACACACAGAACAATGATGAACACGATCAGGGATTCCACCAGCACTGGCTTGTTTAACATGATTCCAGTCCGACGTGCTTCAAAAGCTTTCAAAATCTTTCTCACGAGTCCCAAATATTCTCAACAGTGATCCATCAGTAAGAACTCCCTTTCATCCTACTGCAATTCCTATTAAAAAAAGAACAAACAATTAAAGCAACTACTAGAAAAGCTAAAGCTTCCACACAGCTGTGTTATTCTTAAGCTCAGTTTAAACTGATAGCCATGGGCAAACTATGAATGGCAACACATAGACAAATGCAAAAATAAAACCAAACAGATGAAGGATCAGCCAACATTTTTATGCCGATTTGAAAATTGGAAAAGTCAGTCTGCAATGACAAAAATGAAACACTCTGTACTGTGGTATTCAGATACAGATACTAAATACTTCTGTTGCAGTGTCTTTGAACTGAAATATGAAGCAAACAAACCATAAATACTCCCAGAGGATTTGGTGAGGCATTGCAGCAATGCATATTTGAAATACAGCTAATTTAAAATAGTTCAGAGATAATTTTAGGACCTAATCTCATATGGTGTTTTTGCTGTAGTTTTACAGCATTTTCTTCCTTTTAATAAATATTTCTCTTCCCACTGCTGTGCAAAAAACACACATAGCTCTCCTTCCATTATTGCTGTTATGACTGAATACTTCAATTACTACTGCAGCTGTTCCATAATGCTATGTAGTGTTTACAATAAAAATAGGAAAAAAAAGTTGCAGTCATTAGTTTACTTCAGCTCATTTTGACCTACTGCCAGAACTGTCAAGATAAGCTAAGTTGGAGAGCTGAGCTCAGAAAAATGAAATGAACAGAGTTCCTCTTGCCTACAGCCCTCAGAGAGCTTTCATCGCATCCTCAGTATTAGGCAGCTTAATTTGTTTTGCTTCTACAGCACTGTTAGATCATATTTGTTATGAAGATATCAATTCTAAAATACACCTCCTGTCCATCTTGATATACTGGCAATATTCTATACGTTGTAGCAATACAGTTTAACCATTATGCAGCTTAGTGAGTAAATTTGATTTATTCATGTTTATCTCTAAGGAAAGGTATTGGCTTCAGTTTCTCCTTAACGCATGTCACAGTCTCTCCCTGATTCCAGCTATCTCAATTGCAAGTGAGAACTGTGCATGCCTCTTTTACACAGAGCCTAGATCTCTACTGACTAACAATATTTTTAGTGTTAGTCTGTCATTAATGACATCTGACAAACATTAGCAAACCAAACTATTATTTGGGACTCATCCCCAAAATGCATCGTCACCTTACAGAAATGATTTGTTTATCTAACTGCTGGTAGTTATGCACCATTTTCTTGAAATTCTTCAATAGTGAGTAAGCCTTGTGACACATTCTTTATCATGATATAAAGCTGTAATTGCTTCCTATATTCCCTCACTCCTATGTCTTAATAATGTTGGCTGGATTTACATCACTTCGCCTTCTCAGTATCAAGCCTCACAGCCACTGACAGCTGCACCACAAACTAATCATTCCCTTAAACCTTTGGACTGTAAGATGAATGATTGAGATTATCAGCAACACGCACAATGATTCTATTATGTTAGTTGTATCTCATCTCCTTGCAAGTATTCTCACCAGCATTTATTGTTTCCTGGTAATATGTATTTCTGCTTATCTGTGATTTAATATTATATCATAGCTATATATAAGCCAAAGACGTTATACTAACATCTTTTTTGAGTTCTTGGAAGGTATTAGTTTTTGTATTTCTGTTGATAATAGAATGGCTGACCCAGGTGTATATGTTCCTCTTTATCCTGCCTGCTGTATGCTGATAAGGTATCTCCAATTGAAACTTTGAATAACTTTTCTGGCCCACCCTTAAGTTGATCAGCAGTAAATTCTTATCAAGTTCTGCTTCCCATTCTCATTACTGATCGCTATGGTAACTCCCTCATGAGAGGCTATCAGTTTATATCTAGAATTCTGTTTCTGGGTTGCATGCAAGGCTGACTGGTGTCACCAGATTATAATGCTGATACAGATTATATTAGCATTATTACTGGGTGACTATCAAAGTTCACATTGCCAAGCTCCCTTACATTGTGGGTCCAGAAAATGTTCTTATTTATGACATCTCTGTACTGAAACTTCTTACTTTTAGCTTTTAATAGCTTGCTTTTCGGCATTTTTATCAATACAGCCTGAAATACTCAATTGCCAAACCTACCTGCCAAATGTAACCAATGTTACGTTTACTGTTGCTAAACAGTCAGATCAAGCCAAACGTAATCTCTCCCCTATAACAACTAATTTTTGAAATAAAGACAGAGAAGAATCAATCACATAGTCAACAGAAGAGAACTGGCATGGGCCATATGACCAAGAGCGGTTTTGTGGCCCCCACTCTTCGCTGTTTCTGGGCATAGTGGGGGGAAAAAGCTTGACGTTTATTTGAGACAAGTCTGGCCCAAGGCAGAAGAGGATCCCCACTCGGTTTGGCTGCTGCAGGATCGCAGCCCAGCTCTCGCAGCAACAAGGACACCCGAGAGCTCCCCCCCGGCAGGCAGCCCGCCGGCTGGGCTGTCAGACCAACCCTTAAAGCGCAGGTTTCTCTTCCGACGCAGCGGCTCGATGCATCTCCCTGCCGGGTTACCTCATCCTACGCCCGCGGCGGCTCCCCCTCCCCGCGCTCGCAAGGTAAACTGAAGCCCCTCGGCACATCCCGCTTCCTCGCGCTCAGGCAGGGGCCTCTCGCTCCCGCTTTCCAACAATTCTGGGTGTTTTCTGGCCGTTTCGGGTCCAGCCCCTGCCGCCCTCCTGCTCTTCCTGTCCCCCGCGGGCTCCCCCCCGCGGCGACGCCCGCCGGTTCCTCCCCCCAGCCGCCGCGCCCTACACCGCCGCAGCAGCCCCCCAGCCCCGCTCGGAGGCTCGGCCCGGGGCTCGCCGAGCGGTCGCGGCCGCCCGCCCCGCGCTCACCTCGCGGGACGCCGCCATCTTGGCGCTGGCGCCCGTCACATGACCAAACCCGCCGTGGGGGGCGGGGGCGGAGCTGCGGCCCCGCCACGTGACGCCGACGCCGGCAGCGGGAGGGAGGGGGCCCCCCCCGCTCCGCGCGGCGGGTCACGTGAGAGGGGAGCGAAGATGGCGGCGGGCGGGCTGTGCGCGAGGTGCGGGGACGCGGCGGCGGTTGCTGCGACGGGCGGGGAGGGCGGCGGGGGAAGCACCGTCCCTCGCTGCGCGCGCGCCTCCCCTCCCCGGGGGGTTGGGGGGAGGGGCAGAGCAGGGCCACACGCGCGCGGGGTGGGATGGGGGGGGAGAGTTAACGGCCGCGGGGCCCGCGCCGGCCTACCCCCGCCGTAGCCCCGCCCCCCGCGCGCGCGCAGCGAGGCTCCGCCCCCCCCGCTGAGGGGGTTCCCCCCGCCGCCCCCCCCCCGGGGTCGTGGTAGTGGGGGACTCGCACTCGGCACCCGCCATGTTCCCGCCCCCGCGGCGCGACCCCGAGAGACCGCGTCCCGCGCGGGGGGAGCGAGGCGCTGCCGGGGCCCCCCGGGCGGCGTGTGTCGGGCTGCGCCTCCCCGCTGCGAGGCCCCCCCCCACCCGCCCGGTCAGCACCTGCGTGAGGCACCTGCCGGCCCGCACGTCGGTCTGTGACAGGCCCAGGCGTGCGGGGACCCCCCGGCAGCGGCGCTCGGGCTGTGCGTGCTGCGGGCCTGCTCGGCGCCGGGTGCGGGGCCGAGTCCCCCGGGAGCTCTGTGATGCCCCGTTTTGGGGGAGCACAAGCAGCGTTTCCGAGGAAATTCCGGCATCGCCCGCTTAGCGGGTGGACCTCCCCTTGGGTTTGGACGTGGGAGCTCTTGGTGGTATTCCTCAGTGGGCCAGGGTTTTTTTTTTCCCCAAAAAACTTAGCAGGCATTAGTAGTGATTTTCTTAGCATTTTGTGTTTCTTTTATTCTTCCATAATGTAAAAGATTAAATGCTAAACAGAACTGCTATTTACAAGCTTTGGCTGCCAAGCTGAAGTCTTGGTTTATGCTGAAGTTTTGGAGGCATCTGTCAGACTTCTTTTAAGTCACAGAGTTATTCTCACGAAGAGCAGAGCGTTCAGGGTTCGATTTTCGTTTTTCGAAGAACTGAACTCTTTGCAAATATAAAGTTAAAATAGCAGAGGTGCGGAAGATGTGTACAGGAAGTTATTTTTTTGATGACGTCCTGGTCCAGTGATCACTTTAGATTGGTGTCTTCTTCAGTCTTGTGCATGGCTTTTGACCCATATTGTAACGTTTCTAGACTCGGGAAAGTTCCTAGAAGTCTAATTACAGTAATACTTACAAGCGCTAATGGGGACAGAAACACCACTGTTACGTATGGCCACATTAAGAGAGCTTTCTTAGCTATCTTGCAGTCTAATTAATGAACTGGCAACAAACAGTGATCTCTTAATCATAGAAGAGGTTTGGATAGAATGAAAATGAGAAGAATTGGCTGTGCTATATTGATGCTCTGTTCTGCAAAGCGATTCTTTTTTTGGTAAAATTCTGTGGCCTTTCAATGCTCTGTGTGGGCTGGAGAGGTTGCACCCACAGCTGATTGCCAGCTCAGGTCAGGAGAGGTTCTTTAGCTGTTACACAGGGAGGTGCATCTAACTATCAAGGAAATTAGAAGGTAGAAATTACGTTGATAGTTCTGCTGAAAATTATAGAGCACGTAATCCATTTAAATAGCACCACGTGTCAAAAGTTACAGATGACTTTCACTGCCATAGTGAGTTCTCTTGAAGATACTATTCCAAAAATGAGTTAGAATATTTTTTTGTTTCTTACAAGGATTGTACAAGATTTTGTACAACAGTCTTTGCATGATGAGTTGTGCTGTTTATCTCCTGATTTATTTTATATTGCTAGCAGATCATCAGTTCGCTCCAAGTTCCTGAAGTGTTCTATTTGGGTAGCAACTTTTTGCAGAGCTGTTTTAGGGAGATTCATTTTTCTGGTTTGCTTGTGCCTGAGTTAGGATTTGATCTGTAATACTTTATAGCACAAATTGGCTTTCCTACAAAGTTCTAAGGAAATAGGAAGAAACAAGAAGCTCAGGGTTAATGTTCTGAACAACTGAGGCAAATATTCTACCTTATGTAAAAGTGTTGTAATTTTTCACTTCACCCAGTTTTATTTTCCACTTGGAGTAGAGGAGGAAACTATTATAAAGGAATTTGTTTGGAGAAGAGCAACAAATGAAATTGAATAAAATACTGCTCTCTCCTTTAATTAGGTTTCCTTTTACTAACCTCAAATGTCCAGGTAGCAAAGTCAGATTGAGCTAATAAACTGATATAGATGTGCTGCTTCCTTGATATGAGTTTACATGTTTCCTTATATCACTCTTAATGTGATCTGCTTTAAGTAAATTGCAACTTTAAAAAGGTGTAGGCTAAATATAAACCTGAAACAGTGTTCATTAGTAAAATGCTCTCTAACTTTTCCCTTTGTTTATAGGAGCAGCAGAGAATTGTGGACTATTCTTCTGGGCAGATCAGCTTTAAGAGAACCAGTAAGTCTGTCTTGCTAGGCAGGTTTGCCTGTCACTGAATGGACTCCATGGCCTAAATGCGTCATTTGTGCAGCTGTTTGAATATTAGTGAAAATATGTTTTGCTGCTTTTCCCTCTTCCTCAGTGCAACTTTTTTTCCTCTTTCTCCACTCCTTGTTTATTCTTCCACTCCTTGTTTATAGCTGCTTCATGAACTTCTACCTGGAAGGGTGTATGTGAAAAGGTGGTTCCTTTTCTGAAGCGGACACAAGTGCTACTTTCTAGACTGGCTGGCCTGGGGTATTCATGAGTGGTACAGCCTGCTTCCTTATTTTCTGGGACGGAGCCCGTGCTTTCAAGAATGTGCCCAGAGGTTGGAAATCCAAATGTGTTTCTGAACCTAGTTCACTGCCTCCTCTTTCCTCCCCCTTCCCATGATTAGGCAAGGCAGCAAGCTTTCTTGTACAATATGCACCTTGAATCAGAGCCTGAATCATAGATGCTCTTGTTGTTTGTCTTGTGTTGTTCCTGTCTCTTTGTGGTGGTGGTGGAATTACTTTGCTTAGTTTAAATTAAGCAAATCTGATACTCGGAAGTGTATGCTGAGGAATCTGTTCAGTAGTATTTGTTTCTTTTTTTAGGCTCAAATTGCGGCAGAATTGAACAAACATTGGCAGAGGCTGTTAGAGGGACTTTCATACTACAAACCTCCAAGGTATAGTAATTGCCTGCTTTTAGAAATCAACCTCTAACTTCTAAAATGGGATCTACTAATATATGGAGAAGAATGTTGAATATTTCTCTCTGATTACATAAAAATAGATTTTTACTCTCTTGCATGATTGGAGATTTCAGGAGAGGAGTAAAAAGAGAAAGTGCTTCTATCCAAATAATGTTCTGGGGCATGAAATGTACACTGGAGAGAAGTAACAGTGATTTCTGCTCTCCTTACTAATGTTAGGTAGCTTTCAAGCGTTGCATCTGCTAAACTGTAGTGATCACATGCAAGTATGCATCCTGCAGAAAAGTGACTCCTCTTGACACTTAGTCATCTCAGAAAGATATCCAGATTCTCTCACTGGAAAAGAAGAAATTAATATATTCTACATTTATTATAGTAATAAGCTAATGAGTGGTGTTGAATTTCATCTGGTGGGAAGATTACAAAATAGTATTGTATTAAATATTGAAAGGCCTTTGAAAGTAAACAAAAGCTAAGTTTAAACTGGTAAAACTGAAAATTTGAAACTAAACCTTTTTACTTCATTCCTTGAGATTGCTGCATTTTTAATGACTACAATTTCTTTTTTTCTTTAGCACCACTTCAGCAGAAAAAATAAAAGCTGATAAAGATGTAGCTGCTCCACTAAAAGAATTGGGTCTGAGGGTCAGCAAGTTTTTGGTGAGTGAAGGTGGTATTCTGTGTTTTTTTTTTTTTTAATCCCTGCACTTGATTACATTGTTACTGGGATTGCTTTTTTGAGCAAGTCTTTGTGATGTTGAATAGAGGCAAACTTAAGTTCATTTCCATTTAAAATATTCTAAAAGGTGTTATAAGTACATGTTGGGGCTTTAGGTCAAAAATTTGCAAGGGATCAATAACCTTGAGGTGCTTTGGCTTTCCTGGGTAACCTAAAGAAAGGAAGAAAGGCAGCTTTTCAGAAGCAGTCACCCTCTTTTGGTCTTTCTTGGATTCTTTCAAGACATCTGGTCTTGAAAGACTGGTTGGCTAAAAACTTATGTCCCTTAAATTAGTTGCCATGTTTGAAAATACTGGCTGATTACCTGCAAGGTTATGTTCATTCAAGCCAGAAGTTAGAATTAGGTGGTTGGTGGTGGTACCTTCACTGAGTGACCTTATGCTCCTTTTGCTAAAGTTGAACTAGTTACATCTAAGTCATATCAAAGCTTATGTGTTCTGCATTAAACAAAAATACTGACTGAAGCAAGTAACAACTGGAGAAGCAATTTTTTTCTTTTGACCTATTTTGGAAATTACTTACTCTGAAGAGAAGAGGTGCCTGAATATTTCCAGTGAGTCTTCATCTTTAATGGATTTAGTTGCATTTTATTCATTTCGGAGCATCTCTCTCTCTGTCTTTCAGGGTCTGGATGAAGAGCAGAGTGTGCAGCTGTTACAGTGTTATCTTCAGGAAGATTACAGAGGGACAAGGGACTCTTTGAAGGTCTGTAGCTCACATTTATGTTCTATTTACTCCACATCTTTCCTTAATCCCAGTAGTTCACTGATGAATACGGTTACATGCAAGTCTGAGTACTGATTTGGAAAAGGCTTTGTAGCTTTTCTTCTCTGAACCTGTAATGTTCAAGTGCTTTACAGAAATGTGTTACTAGATAACCAGGCCTAACATTCTAGTACTTCATCCTGCTTTCTTTGAATCTCTCTGTGAGGATTCCTCTCTTCTCTCTATCACAGAATACATGAAAGCTACAGATTTTTAAAGTAGAGTGAGTAGAGATAAAGAACAAACATTTAGTTACAAGTGAAAGCTTTGGCTTCGTACTTTTTAAATCTGTCTTTCCAAAGTAAATAGAAAAAAATTGTCTCTTGTTGCTTTCAGTCTTTTTTGTGAGCGTGTA
Organism: Dromaius novaehollandiae; assembly: GCF_036370855.1. Taxonomy (NCBI): domain Eukaryota; kingdom Metazoa; phylum Chordata; class Aves; order Casuariiformes; family Dromaiidae; genus Dromaius; species Dromaius novaehollandiae. The sequence continues at coordinate 7,982,377 of NC_088117.1, forward strand.
TTTTATCAGCAGGTATTTCTGCAGTAGGTAACTCTTTATTTTGTTGTGTTTTGCTTACAGACTGTTCTTCAGGATGAAAGGCAGAGTCAGGCTCTGATGCTGAAGGTTTGTCATTTCCATTTGTATTTTCTTTTGAAAAGATCTGTTGACAGAGAACCAGCCTTATTTATGTGGATTCAGAAAAGCTTGGAATGATTAAGCTATTCTTTCATATAAAGAGCAAATTTTGGAAGATGCTTATGAAACAGGGATATACATGTAGATTTGAACAGCATTAGTAGTTGCTATAGAAATTTTAGGCTTAATGCCAGGGAATTTAGCTAGGCAGACATACGCTCCCAAGTTTTCCAAAGCTTGCAAGCTTATGCACTGTTATATGAAGTGACCAGTCTGAAATGGGGGCTGATGGTGATACCTGACTGAGGATCTTGAGGATGAGGAATGAGAAATCATCTGTCCCTTTTTTGAGAGATCATCTCTCTCTCTTCCGAGCTTTCTCAGTTAGCAGCGTAATTATAGTCATGTCCCCAAGGACATGTTTTATTCAGTTCTTTAAAGTTAATTAAATATTTTTTCAGGTAACTTAAAACTGCATAGAAGCACATTGAAACTCCGACTATTGTAATGTTTGGACACTGTATGTTCTTGTGCTGAAGGCCTTGGCAGTATATGGGAGAGAATACAGAATCCCATATTGATACTGATGGCACTGTATATTCACAGCTTGCTGACTATTACTATGAAGAGAGGATCTGTATTTTGCGCTGCGTCCTCCACCTACTCACTTATTTTCAGGATGAGAGGCACCCTTATACAGTGAGTACGGGAACCTTTTCCTGGATATGATCTCAGTGAATAGGCTAAATATGTAAGTTACACAATAATTGCCCATCTGTGATTGTAGTAAGCACATGAGTATGTATGTGAGAAGTTCTTTTATTTATTTTTTTTAAGGCACAATACTTTCAGTGTGTCGAAAAGTTGGACAAGGAGCTGGTTCCTAATTACCGGAAACAGTTTGAAGAGCTGTACAAAGCAGAAGCTCCTACGTGGGAAACGCATGGAAATCTCATGGTATTTTGTTTCCTGCTATTATTTATGAATATTGTAAAGTCTTTTCTTACATATAGTTTGCTAGAAAATGAATATGTGCCAATGCAGTTAAAAATGGGATGTTTTTTCTGGTCTGAGAAACCTGAAAAAATTTTTTCCCTTCAAGGGAACACAATTCTGCTCAGAGCAAAAGGAGGTGTTTGAAACATATTCTTCCTTGTAACAAATCCATTGATAGCCCTAGGCCAACAGATCTGTTTTGTGTAGCTGATGGTGATTTCTCTGCATCAGCACACTCTATATTAACAGTGGGACAGAAGAGCAGGTTTCCTTGTCATTGATGCGAGCCACTTACTACACAAGTTATTGAAATGCCTCAATATGTCTTGGTTTCTGGTTGCTTTGACTGCTCTGTGAACTTCAACATATAATAGTAGGATCTTTTTCTGTGCAGACAGAACGTCAGATTTCCCGCTGGTTTGTGCAATGCCTCCGTGAACAGTCCATGCTCCTGGAAGTCATCTTCCTCTATTATGCATACTTTGAAATGGCACCTGATGAGCTTCTGGCATTTGCAAAGATGTTCAAAGAACAAGGATTTGGCACTAGACAAACAAACAGACACTTGGTAGATGAAAGCATGGATCACCTCGTGGACCGTATTGGGTAATTACCATGTATATTTGTGGAGTGAGTATGGAGCAAAACAGTTGTTTTCTTCAGTGTGAAAATATTTATAATTCATGCTGCTGCCTCTCAAAATCACCAGTATTTCAAGCAAACTAATTGTGATGAGAGTAAAATTGGCTTTGCTGGTCACACCAGGCATCTGTGGCAAAATAAAAGTGTAGTTGCGAAGTAAAGAGGCATATGTGTACTAGCTTTAATCTAGCTGTCATTGGTAAGACTAGCAATGAAGATCCAGTGTTATTAGTTCTTAGATTGGCTAGTGGTGAAATGAAGTTGCATCTTCACTATCCTTGCTGTGCTTGTAGTGTGGCTGCTATCTGAGTGGGGGCTAGCACTCCCTCTCTGCCCTGTACTGTTAACTGTGATGCCTCTGTTCAAGCTGTCATGGGTTTGCTTACAAAAACAGCAATAATGTCTGTACTTTGCTGTGTAAGGCATAACTTAAGCTTCATCTAGAAGGAATGAAAATGCTGCCAGGTGGCAGAGAATTACAAAGGAGAAGGAGCTTTCTTCAATTTTCTTTTTTTTGGGAGGATAGGGGGATGGCGGCTGTTCAGCCAGGAATGGTAGTTTTGAAGATTTTACTCTCTCATACACTGGCATGTTGAGACCAAGAATTTGGATTAGCTGCTCTTAGTTTCATGCAGTTTCTACTGGCTTCAAAGTATTGCTTGACAAATATGAACTATAGATTGTTCTTTGAATATTTATCCCTCTTCTTTTTCATGCTGAATTTTTAAATAACTCCTGCTTTCAGATACTTTAGTGCTCTTATTCTGGTGGAAGGCATGGAAATAGACTCCCTCCATGAGCGTGCTTTGGATGACAGGACAGAGGAGCACAAGTTAGCCAATAATGAGCGTATCCACCAGGTAAGCCACTGGCAAAGTGAGCCCCAGCTAGGCCTAACAGTATGGAATTTATTGTAGTTATCCAAGCAGTATGGAACTTACTGTAGTTATCCAAGCAGTGCTGTTAACAGATTATATCTCTAAATTCATGGTCCTTGGACATGTTGCCTGAGTGAAAGGACTAACATCCACATAACATTCTGGGGCAAATAAGAAGGAAATTAATTCTTCTCCTGCATGCTTGCTTGGTTATCTTGGGCCTTTCTCCAAAGAAAGGTGTGAGCAGAGAAATAGATAGTGCGAACTTGCCAGAAGGGGATGAAGCAAAATACTTGTATTGTCAAGGATATTTAGGACAGAGAACAACAGAGACGAGAACAACTATGAGCCCATGAGCCATGCAGAAAACCAGACCAAGGCTGCAACTATGTATAATTTGTTCAGTTGCATGCTTGAGGTGATTATCTACAAAGGAAAGGTGACTTAGTGCAAAGACGCAATTAGCTGTATGCTTGCTGAGCATGAGTTTAAGACGGACTTGATTGTTTTGCTTCTGCCTTGTCTTTGAGCAGGAAATGGACAATCAGCTGCTGCAGTTAGGGGATGTCTCACATCATGCGCCCGTGCTTTTGGCCTGGGCTCTGCTCCGTCACACTGTAAACCCAGAAGAGTCAACAAATGTGATCAGGAGAATGGGCAGCACTGCTATCCAGCTGAATGTGTTCCAGTATTTGACAAAGCTTCTCCGATCACTGAGCAGTGGAGGGAAGAATGTGAGTTTCTTATAATCATATTTTTAGGCTCTTTGAAGGTTTTTAACTACTAATGATGTAAAGGCACGTGGGAAGCAGATGATTTTGGACCAGTGTTCTTTCAGTCTAAATCTGTTCTTAAGCAGAGTGTGTAGTAAAGGAACAGTATGTGATGGACATTTTATCATCTCACCTGCTTTCAGTGAAGAGCAGAAATCAAATTGAAATTAAACAGATTTTTATGCCTGAAGAATAAATAAAAATTACTTCTGTAATTCAAGGAGCTATATCTCATTTGAGCAGTACAGACTGCATTTAATCACATTTGTTGATTTGCCTCCATAGGCATATCTGCTATTGTAGAGCTTTATTATTAGCTGATATCACTGTGCACTGTTTTCCCTCTATAGTTTCAGTAGATAATGCAATGTACAAGTAAACTACTTTGTAGGCAGAAACTGAGGAAAGTAAATCCTTTTTATTCCTCTGAACATCAAGTATTTCTTTTTATGGTGTTTTGAAGAAGTTTCTGATGATGATGATAGTGGCAGCATTTCTCAGTTCAGTGAAATCTTTCATGTAATGTGGGGCTTAATTAATAACTGCTTCCTATTTTACTGCCTCTCTGCTGAGGTATGAAAGAGGCAGTTACTCAGAGGTGCCCACAGCCCAAAAAGGGGATTGAGTGTTGTTACAGTGTGTTCTGTACTTCATAATCGTTCCTATAATGGTCTTGTGTATTCTTTCTTTCCAGTGTACTGCCAGCACAGCTTGCATGTGTATTTATGGGCTGCTTTCTTTTGTCCTGACATCTCTGGAATTGCATACATTAGGCAATCAGCAGGTAAGCATCCAAGACTCATTTTGTCCGTTATCTAATGTAAAATAACCTGTTGTAACTGACACTAACTACCTATGTGAAATGTTAATCCTGCATTTGAAACAGCAAGCTTTATGTGATTTACATAGTTCTAAAAGAGGGATTTACTATTTTTCCTCTTGTGTTTATGTGATGTAAGCTTGATGAACACCTCTGCGTACTGTCAGATTAGTAATGCAAGATAATGCGTCTTGCAGTTTTGAAACTAACTGCTGATGCGTTTCTTCCAATAGAATGGAAATAATACATACTGAATTTCTGAGTTTGGGAGGACTTCATACAGTCCTCTGCAGATGTAGTGGACATATTTATTTTTGGCCAGTCCATTCATTGTTAATGAGTGTGGCATTAGACCGACTGCATGTTCTGGGTTTGGGTGTTCTAGATGCTTCCCTCAGTCCTGAATAGAGGAAGTAGTTCCATTTTAGTGAATAAACATGGAAACTTAAATTCCAAGGATGTGACAAAACTTGTTTGGGGTGAAAGCCTTCTGTGTAAAATAACTTTGTGTTTTCTCCTTCCTCTCTCTCTTTGAAGGATATAATTGATGCAGCATGTGAAGTTCTGGCAGCTTCCAGCATTCCTCAGCTCTTCTGGAAGACGGTGAGTGTGTTGGAAACTTCTTTGACCTGCCTTGCTTAGACTTAAAACACGATAAAGAAAAAAGATCCCTTTTAGGAAAGGGACAGACTGATCATATTTAGTTAGTTTCTAGGAGGGCCTGAGGAGTTAGTTTTCATTTGTATGTCTTTGATTTACTTTTGCCCTTTCCTGCCTTTTAGGTACAGCCTTGGCTTTGCTCTTGAAGGATACTGGAACAAGTTTTAATATAGGTGATAGTTTAAACCAGAGCTGGGGTTGCAAGGATTGAACTAACTGCTGGCAAAAGCATCATGCTTATTTTTTGTTGTCACAGAATTAGGATGATATGTAATGCATTATAGTCTTACTTCCTGCCTTATACTTGCACACTGCCTCATGCTTTAGTCTGTGCAAGGACTGGAGTGATACTTTTTGCATGATTAATGTTAAATGTACAGCTTGAAAAGGAAAAATATCCCTGTGTTTATACTGAGCCCATTTTAGTGTTTCTTTTTAGTAATAAGACATTTGCTTTCTGTTTTCACCACCAGGAACCAACTGCAGGTCTGGGTATTATCCTGGACAGTGTGTGTGGGATGTTCCCCCATCTTCTTACTCCTCTCCTTCAGCTGCTCCAAGCCCTTGTGTCAGATAAATCTACTGCAAAAAAGGTACAGGATCTCTCTTAGCATTTGGGAGATGATTTATTTCTAGACAGAGAGAATGTGCTGAGTGGTACTGTTTTCTTTCTTTCCATTACAAGTGCATATCACAGTTGCAGCCTTAGATATCAGATATCAAACTTCTGCCAAACAACAATGGCTAGGTCTCCTTTTTAGTCCTTTGTTGTTGCTAGACACTGGGGGGACCTGTTTTCTAACTTTCAGGAAACTCTTCAACTCTAATGGCTGAAGATTAAGATACTGTCTCTTTTTTCAAGTTGTACTTCATTCATAATTGGTTCCCGATTCATTGGGTCAGACTTGTCTGGACATGTGGACTTTCTAATAGTGTTTTGGTAGGGTTGGCATGTTAGAAGGATATTGTGTGTGTCAAGAAAACTTACCAATTCTTAAAAATGACCTGGTTGGTTTACTTCTGAGACATTCTGGTTCTTTGGCTGTATTCTTTAAGCTCTCTCTGTGTGCAGGTATACAGTTTCCTGGATAAAATGTCATTCTATATTGAACTGTACAAGCATAAACCTCCTGATGTGATCTCTCATGAAGACGGCACACTTTGGCGAAGACAGGCTCCAAAGCTCCTCTATCCTCTTGGTAGGGGAACTGCATTTAACCTTTACTTATTCAAGTTTTGGGGATTCAGTTCTTTAAACTGTCTTCTAACTCATGGGGAAATTCATGACCTAACTTTATTTCACCTCTTCCTCCTTCAATCCTTAGGGCTAGGCCAGACAAATCTGCGGATACCTCAAGGAACGGTGGGCCAAGTGATGCTGGATGATCGGGCTTATTTGGTACGATGGGAGTATTCCTACAGCAGCTGGACGCTATTCACCTGTGAGATTGAGATGCTGCTCCATGTTGTATCGACAGCAGGTAGGACATGTTGGGAATTGGGAGTATGAAAGAGAAATAAGTATGTTTGTTAATTGGTATTGGTTTGAGGTTAGTAGTAGGACTGAGCAGCTCTAAGGACTTTTTATACATTCTTCACCTCACAGAGATTGCCCAATATTGTCCCAGTCATGATGATCAGGTGATGACTGTGGAATACGGCAGCGTATGGAGGGCCCTGATTAAGTGGGGGAAGAAAGTACTGGAAAAAAGCATAAAGAAGGGGGGAGATTTGTAGGAGAAGGATTATGGAAGAGAGAAAGAAAAGTCAAGTGCAACAGGAAGATGAAAGATCTTGGAATACATTTCTGGAAACCTGTTTTTGTATTATGGTAATTCTGTAAAATTTATTGGAAAATGCTAAGCACATGTAGTGAGATGAGATAAATTTTAGATGATGGAGAAGTTTAGACAGATTAAAAGAAACTTGTTTTGTATTATGGGAATAGATCCAGGGGATGTACAAAGAGATTAATGTACATTTCTCCAGATTTGATGACTGCTTAAGTGTGATTAATTCTAATGTTAATGTTCTTTACCCAGATGTGATTCAGCATTGCCAGAGAGTAAAGCCTATCATTGATCTGGTTCATAAAGTCATCAGCACTGATGTATCAATAGCAGATTGTCTTTTACCGATCACATCGCGAATCTACATGCTCCTGCAGAGGTAAGTCACTAACAGCTGAGGTTCCTGAGAAGACTTAATTAGCAGGAAGAACGATCGATTACCAATTTGGTTAAAAGCTTTGCGAGAAGTGTGTCTCAGTGCTGGAAGTCCCCAAGACTGGTGTTCAGTTCTCAAGACTGTTCTGGCTACGCACCGTTTAATGCTTTAATTATAATAATACAGCAGGACGACCTCTCACTCCCTACTTGAATGTAGTACAATTTTTTCTATTTAAAGGCATTTTATACTGGTAGCTATACTTGCACAAAAGGGGCATAAAGCCTACCATTAGAGCAGTACCTTCCTGGTAATAAAACAACCAGTACTTATTAACTCTCCTCTCACTGCTAACTGCCTGGGAATGGATTTTCTGCTGCATTATCATTGTTCACTGTGACAGTCTGCTGCTTTGCCAGCCTTACCTGTCACAGTAAATTGCTCTGATTCAGGTGTGAGGCAGAGGTTGCAAGTCTAGACTGAAAGTCTATACTCTGGTGTCTGTATTGTATCTGATTAGGTTTTATGCGTGGGTACATCATTGAGAAATACACCTTTTTGAGCAAAACGGTAATATGCAGGCTAGACCACAGGTGGCAGTGCATTTTATGCATAATACTTCTCTTTCCTAGGCTAACAACTGTAATCTCTCCCCCTGTGGATGTTATTGCTTCTTGTGTCAACTGCTTGACCGTACTGGCTGCTCGGATGCCAGCCAAGGTACGGAAATGACCTTTCAGGTTTTCTAGAGCTGAGTACTAATAGACATAGACATGTATGTTTGAACAAAAGAGAATATCTGTACTTCTTCTCTTGAAGGTTTGGATCGATCTTCACCATACAGGGTTCTTGCCATTTGTTGCCAATCCAGTGTCCAGTATGAATCACATGATTAGGTAATCCTTTCTTTTTCTTTTTCTTTTTTTTTTTTTAACCTAAACTTTTCATAACAAGGCATAAAACCTTTTTCCCAGTGTGAAATCTGAGGTTTATGAAATCCATGCATCTGACAGGCCCTTCACTTATGAAAGGGTTGAGAGCTGGTGAAAGCTTTAGAAAAGCTGGGATTCTTTGATTGAAGTGCAATTCCTGGGAAGTCCTCTAAAAATCCCTGGCGTTCAGCATCTCTAGCTCATGTAATCTGTAATTTCCTTATGTTTGTCAGATTAAAATCTTAAATAGAGATCCATAAAATGATGTCTGTTGTCACACAGTGGAAAAACAAACTCAGTAATATTTGATAGAACAGTGAGTGTTGGAGCCCTTCACCACTAATGCTGCCTGTCGTTTTCACTGATGTGGACTTGGTGATGTGACTTGGACTGTCACATGTGTAAAAACTCTTCAGCCCAGCTCTCTCTTTGCTTTCTCCTTCTCCACAGATTCTGTTATTTTGCACTGTTCGTGAATGGATTGCATGCAACTGTAAAGCATTAGTTTCATGATGGAAAGTGCTTAAATAACAAATTTATATTTAGACAGTGGAGATGACTGTGCTGAGTTTTGAGTTGAGGGTGAGATTCATCTTACTCAAAATACAGGATATAGCCCCGAGGAGAGGCAAAATACAGCGTCTTAAAGTGCGTAGGATCTACGCTGTTCTGAATCAGTCCTTTGTTACTTGGGATCGTACTTTCTTGTAACTGATAGTAGATGAAGTAATTTAGGTTATGCCTGTGCACCCGCTGTCCTGAAGCAGATTCCTGCTATTCACACCATGAACCATCGTGCTCATTTCACAGTGCGGAAGGGATGAATGCCGGGGGCTATGGAAACCTACTGATGAGCATAGAACAGCCTCAAGGCGAGTACAGTGTTACCATCTCCTTCCTGAACCTGATCACAACTCTTGTCCGGGTGAGTGCTTCTGGAGTGGTCTGCATGTGAAGTCAGCTGTAGGCCATTGTGATAGGAAAGTGAAATACAGCAGATGCCCTGTACAACAGGTGTCTTTGGGTAGTAATTAGTTGACACTCCCCTTTGTGCTATTATTTCTGATTTCTCTGTAGTCTGGTTCTCTCCAACCAGTTTTGATTCATCTGATCTGCTAGGGAATGTAATTTGCATGTGCAAGTTTGTAAATCTGTAAATCCCTATGCTCAATACTTTTCTCATACGTTAGGGATAGATGTAGAAGCTGGAGTATCTTTTTACAAAAGATATCATGTCCTTTTAACCAGAAGCGGGACAATAAAATTTCTATTTTTCCTAGGGACAACTTGGTAGCACCCAGAGCCAAGGGCTTGTGCCCTGCATTGTGTTTGTTCTGAAGGAGATGTTACCAAATTACCACAAATGGCGCTATAATTTGCATGGAGTAAGAGAGAAAATTGGTAAGGTCGGTGGGGTTTTCCTTGGGGTTGGGAGGGAGGAAAGGATCAACTGTCTTATTGGAGAGAATGTTGATTTTATTTTTCCCCTCTCTTTTATAAGACCTTCTCTAGAAGCCATTTGGGGTTTGCTTTGTGCATTATCAGTGTTGCAAGATGCTGTGAATTTGTTCAAAAATGTTAGGAACTTGGCAACAGCTTTTCCTGAAAACTGAGTAGTCATTTACTCTCTGTTTTAGGGTGCCTGATTCTTCAGTTGATCCATGCTATACTGAATTTATGCCCTGAAATGGATCCTCGCAGCAGGTAAGATGGATGATGGATTTGTGATCTGCAATAAGCTCATTTACAGTGCAAGAAGACTCTGTTACTACCTTTTTTGTTTCAGTTTTTGGTGAAGTTACTAGAGGTAAGCTAGTGTTGTGTAGTGCTGATTTCAGCCCTTTTCTGCATTACTGAGTTCAGGGAGGGTAGAGAAGGTTTAGGGATGGAGCAAACCACATTGCTTTTTAGAGGACCTGATGAGGAAAGAGAAAACAGTAAGTAGGTTCCCCAAGACAGATTGCCATCCACTTTCATATTTGGTATACCCACTCTGAAGAAAGTAGAAGGGAGAAGAAAGTAGAGGCGTTGGGGGGATGTAGAAATTCATAGAGGCTACTCTGTGGTAGTTTACTTGGTGCTAGATGAGAAAATACTGCAAGTGCTCCTAATGACTATGTCCTGTGTCATTCATGTCCCGCAGCAATGCCCCCAGCCTTCAGTCCTTGTGCATCTTCAGTCTGGCCAACACTGAAGCAGGGCAAGCTGTCATTAACATCATGGGAATTGGTGTGGACACTATTGATATGGTAATGGCTTCCCAGTCTAGTAGGTGAGTTGTGTGTGTCACTTCAGTAGCCTGAGAAAGAAGCAACGGATAATACTTGAAACGTAGCTTTAACTTGATTAGTATTAGCTGGGCATCAGCACAGCAGCTAGCTAAAGCAAACTGCCTCATACGTTCTGGAGGATAAGCTGCCTGTTCGTCCCAGACCTGTATGTAGTCTTCACTGTACACTCTCTATTTCATGCAGTTGCTTTAGTTTTCTATTTTACTTAGCTTAATTGACATTTGGAGCATGTCAGTGGGTGTAAATGTGCTCAGCTTGTTAATGTTTGCCAACATTACCTTTTTTCATAAAGAGTTCACTGGAGTTTAACGTATAAAATGAGTAAATGAATGAATTAGAAGCAAGAGGATTATAGCCAGTGTTAGAACTTCTATGTCTTCAATTTACACCAGAGTCCAAGTAAAGCTATTATTATGAATGAATCATTATCAATAAATTATTATTATTATGAATATATTACAACAAAGCTTGAACTGTAATTTTAGAAAGTGCTAGGGATGATCAGTCTTTTTAAGCTGGATTTTGAAGGCAGCTTGAAGTACCCTTGAAATCAACTGTATTGAAGGCTTTTCTAGTACTAAGAGTGTTAATTTCCTTATGGTTGTCACTGAGGCTTGAAACTTTTGCTCTAGCTGTGGTTGAATCCCTTCCCTTTCCTCTGCTCTCTTTTGCTAGCTAACCTTACTCAACACACAGACACAGCCAAACTTGCCAGCCGGTTGTTTCTGGGAATGTCTGCCATTTTTGTTCTTTCACAACAAAAGATTGGAAGGGAATCCAGATTTATTAAGAGGAAAGTGAGATCTATTTGAAAAGCCTTTTTTGGCTTTTTCTGTGGAATGTTTATCTGATAAGGAAAATTTTAGTGAAAATACCAGACTTAGAGCCAGTTTAATCTCTTCATCCAGTTTGGATACATTATAATTTCTGTGAGATTGGTTCTGGAAACGTTTCTACCTCTGTCCTAACAGATTTAAAATCTCTGGATTCAGAAGAAGAAAAAGAAAATGACAATAGGCTGTCAGACTGTTTTTCTTTTTTATTATTTGACACTGAAAACTCAGGGTTGGCTAAAAATATTTTGTGTGTGTTATGGGGATTTCTATTTCAACAGCTGTTATGTGGTGATATGAGGGACTGGGTAAAGATGTCTTATAACCGCTGCCCAACAGCATATAGAATTTGCTCTTTGAATGTTGTGCAAATAATAAATGTCTGTTGTCAACACGATTACTTACTTTGGTTTCTTTTTGGAAACAGTGATGAGTCACAAGGCCAAGGTCAACTGCTGATACAAACAGTTAAGCTGGCATTCTCAGTCACCAATAATGTCATCCGGTTGAAACCCCCCTCTAGTGTGGTGTCTCCGTTAGAACAGGCACTTACTCAGCATGGTATGTATTTCTCCATGGGGGCAGCTTAGGAAGCTGTGCTTTTCTGTTATATGCAGATAATCAGAATGTGTTTCTTTACAAACATATTTGAGATTTGAAGGTTCCAGAAAGTGCTCTCTAGTGATGGGTGAAGGCCCTTTCTCCCTTCTCTAAGGCATTTTTCTCCTCTAAGACAGCTTCTGAAGTATTAAACAAATGTGGCTTGGTTTTGCTGCTTTGTAATGAGATGGGTGTGAAGCATACAGTAAATCAGTTGCCATTAGTACCTCTGACTGGGCCCATGCCTTATTCTTTTGGAAGATTGAGCTAATTTTCACCTTCCACTATTGAAATCATTGGTAAATTATTACATGTTATTGCAGGTTCTTCTGTTTGATCTTAATTGTGTTTTCTTCAGGTGCTCATGGAAACAATCTTATTGCAGTGTTGGCCAAATATATCTACCACAAACATGACCCTGCACTTCCACGCCTGGCCATCCAATTGCTGAAACGACTGGCTACAGTAAGACAAAACTTACTTAAGTGCTCCTTTGCTTTTCACCTTTTGACTGATTCCAGCATTGAAGCTCTTTCAGGATAATTTCTTCAGGTTCACTTGTGTCAGAGCACGTAATGCAAATCTATTGAAGGCTGCATGAACTGAAACCTTTCCAGTTTTGCCATGCTCCTTGAGAAATAAGGGAGAGAGCAGAATTGCCAAAGTGGAAATTTTGGATCAGTTTGCAAGCTTCTTCCTGCTTAATGAAAATAACTGTTATTTTTGAGTTCCCTCACTTCTGTTCCTAGATTCAGTATAAAATATTATGGAGTTTCAATTTAAAATGCAAATCACCTTTGTGATAGAGGGAAGCAGCATTCTGTGGAGTTTGGTTATCCATGTTTCTGACATTTCTTTCCTTTTGCAGGTTGCTCCCATGTCGGTTTATGCCTGCCTTGGTAGTGATGCTGCTGCCATCCGTGATGCCTTCCTGACCCGCCTGCAGAGCAAGATTGAGGACATGCGTATTAAAGTCATGATCCTGGAATTCCTCACGGTTGCAGTGGAGACACAACCTGGGCTCATTGAACTGTTCCTGAACTTGGAAGTGAAGGATGGCAATGATGGGTCTAAGGTAGAATAGCAGCTACATGCCCAGGGCATTACTCATTTTTTTTATCGTAAACTAGTCCAAAATACATTTATAGCAGTCTTATGGCATCAGTCTCTAAATTCTAACAGGTAACCTGATATGCCTAATGTAAAGATAAATGCAGCATGTGCTTACAATTGATGGTTGTGCTGCTATCCCAGCTTCACCTTTCCTTACAACCAAAGAGAAGCTTTTCCCAACGTCTCAAAGCAGATACTGAATTAACATACAAATGGCTAAATTGGGTCAGGAAAGTGGGCCAGAAGGATCTTTGGTCTGACTCTGACAATGGACAGACAATGGAAAATGCTGAAGATTGAGATACATGGACAATGTCAGTTTTCCAGAATACTCACTCTGTTTCAAGTGCTTTGCAGTTCAATGTCTTCTTGGGGTGGTCTTTTTGAGTCTCAACATATCTCATTTTTAATTTTGCTGGCTTTGAGCTACCTACCCTGTGGAAATAGTTATTTATCTCTCTCCTCGGTGCTACACATTCCTTGTAGTCATTTATATTATACATATGTGTGTACAAAAAGTATGCCTGCACCACACACTCAGGATTTACTTGCTGTGTATTGTTTAAGTAGACTTGAGCAACATTCTGCCTTAGGAGGTGCCTATATAGCAGTTCTGTGGTGAAGTAACCTCTCTTATTTCCTTTTGTTTTAGGAATTCAGCTTAGGGGAGTGGAGTTGCCTCCAAGTTGTCTTAGAGCTGATAGACTCCAAACAACAGGAGAGGTACTGGTGCCCTCCCCTCTTGCATCGGGCTGCCATTGCCTTCCTGCATGCCCTGTGGCAGGACCGCCGAGATAGCGCCATGTTAGTTCTGAGGACCAAGTGAGTAGTTTTTCTACAGTGCACTTTGCTGCCTTTTTTTTTACTCCTAATGCTTTTTCCTTAGTTCATCAGGCTTTTCAGAAACAATCACATCATAGTCCTTTTGTGTCCTAGTAAGGGTGTGCAACATGTGGGCTTTGTACTTGACATCTATGGTAGTTTCTTGGGAAAGGAAAAGAGAAGCCTGTATGTGCATATTCCGAAGTGAATATATTTCATTCAGTTTCTTTTACACAAAGCTACATGAGCTTATGTTTAACTAAAGCGTATTTTCTGTGAAGTCTGGAACAGTCAAGATGCTGTTAGGCATGTGGCATGGGAGAGATCTGATATTACTTCTGTATACATCTTTTAGGCCAAAGTTTTGGGAAAACTTAACCAATCCTCTCTTTGGGACGCTTCCTCCCCCTTCAGAAACATCAGAGGTGAGTTGCATCTGAACAAAATGAAGGTAGTTTTGTGCTTCTCAGAATGGATTTCTAAGTGTTATGTGTGGCTCTTCCTTCTGTTTGCAGCTTTCTAAAAAGAGATATGATCAGTTGGTTTAAACACAGGCATATTCAACATACAGTTGAAACATATGCTTTCTGGCATTGCAGGGATTAGCTGTACAGCCATGGACTAATTTTTGAAATGTTCTCTTTGTTAATGTATGAAACAAAGATAATGTGACCCTCGCATCTGTGATAAGACTTGCTCTTTGTGAGGAGCTAATATATGAAGTATGCTGTCTATAGCCTATCTATAATGAATTTTATGTGCTTTTTGGCAAAAGAAACTCTCTTTTGCTTTTCTAGGCATAGCTCAGGCTGACTAGTAGCACAGAAGAATCCATTAGGTTTTTGTTGCCTCTCCTTTCTGAGGGAGTTTCCCTTTGTTATGAAGGTCCTGGGCTCTCATTCATTTCCAGCGCAGGTTCGAACAGACCATTCATTCCCTGTTGTCACCGGTCCCTGGTCAAATGACAGAACATTATTACTATCGTGGGAGAAAAATCTCCTGGGAAACTGGAGTATTTGTTGCCTCAAGTGGATGGGTAGGGATAAATTAGAGTTCCAGTCACCCTGCAAAGTAAGATGCTCAGATCTTGCTTTTATTTTGTTTATAGCTCAGTGTCTTGGACACCTGTGCCTTAATCATGAAAATCATCTGCCTGGAGATCTACTATGTTGTTAAGTAAGTCTTTGATAGTCTCTCCTTCTTCTCAATTGTTTTTAATTATCTAGACCGTGTGTGTTAAATATTGAGAGACTGTGCAGGCTTTGAGGATGTTGATATAGTTAGTACACGTGATGGAAACATGGGAGGAACAGTGATTTATAAACAGATTGTAAACATGCATTCGAATTTCCTCTAACCATCAGTTACACAAAGAATGCTTTTGTAGCCTCTAGATGGGAACATTAGTATTAGTATTTTCTTTTTATCCTGGAATGAAAATAAATATTAAAACTAATTGTTAACTAAGCTAAGCGCACCTACTGTAGTTATTGGCAAATAACATTTCAGTGGTTTTCTCCCGGCCAGGTTTTTTTTCCCCAAACGTAACTGCCGTTTAATACACTGAAAAGTCAGGATTAACTAAAACCTCTGCTTAAAAAAAAGAAATCGTACATTTTCTTCAGGGTTCATCTTTTTCCTTCATATTTGATGCAAAAAGTGGGATTCCCTGTACAGGTCTAATATGTGGAATAACCTTCACTTGCAAGCTGTGTCCTTGGCTTTCCTGCCTGAATCTCAGAAGAAGTTTATTTTCTGACCAAAGAATAAATGAAGATAACTTCTCCTCTTGATTTGGTCAGGGGCTCACTGGATCAGTCCCTGAAAGACACGCTGAAGAATTTCTCCACCAAAAAGCGCTTTGCTTATTGGTCAGAATATGTGAAGTTACTGGCATATCATGTGGCAGAGACGGAGGGTAGCAGCTGTGCCTCCATGACAGAATATCAGATGCTGATCTCAGCCTGGCGGATGCTGCTGATTATTTCTACTAGCCATGTAAGAGCTACCTTAGTACTTTTTTCCTCTTACCTTTCAGGATAATCTGAAATTAATATTTTGAATAATGTAATGTCAGCTTCTCAGAGCCAGATAAATATGGCATAATGAGGAAGCCACTGTCTTTTTTCAGGTATTTTATATGTATGCTTACAATACAAGTTGGCACGAGCATTGTACAAGGGAATAGTTGGAGTAGGTGCTGCTTCGCTGTTTGATCAAAATGAGCATATTGTCTGTCTGAGCAGAGGAGGGAGATAGTAAACAATTTTTATGGTGATTCTAACTAATTCTGTGATCCCAAGGAGATTTTGCTGCGTCAAGTGAGGGACACCATGAGGGAAGTTAGTCACTGTCAACTTTTTGTCAACTGTTAATATAATGCTTCTGTGATTTCTACAAAATTGCATCATTCAACAAATACAAAATTTGGTGAATTCTTTGGGTAACAAATTTATACTGGAAAAAAAGTTGCATTGTTTGTTATATTTGTTTGAGCTTGTCTCTGTGTTTGTGCATCTTAGGCAGATATAATGCATCTGACTGATTCTGCAGTCCATCAGCAATTGTTTCTGGATGTGCTAAATGGGACCAAGGTTTTGGTAGGTGCTAGTACTTCTTAGTTCTTTACTTTCCCAGTCATCAGTTGCTCATCTCATTTGTACTAAGAGGAGTTCCATTTCTGCAGCTGCTTGTCATCAGAGGTTTTTCAAATTCTGTGAAATCAAGCTGAATCAAAGTCTCTCTCCCCGAATTACTGGGCTTCGTATAAATCTTTCATTTCTGTGTTTCGTTCTCATCATCACTGGGCGACCCTGCGGAGGGTCCTGGCTAGGGATCCCATGATGCTGCTACTTGTTGAAAAACAAACCTGGTCATTTGGTGGTGGTGGTTGGGGTGTCGGAGTCCTACCTGTGGCTATTGCAACTATAACTCTTGGGATATCTCTTCTTAGCTTCTGGTTCCCGTGTCAGTGTCCTGTCTGCAGCTGGGGTCCATGTTATGTACTCTTCTTCTGATCCTGCTCAAACAGTGGAAGAGGTAGGTATTTTGTATGGATCGTTATTAGTCACAGCTAAATATAAAAACTTGCGAGATTGTGTTCAAATGTTTTGCCCTAGTGAGATTCCCTTAGTGATTTGTGGAGGAAACTGATGCCTTATTAGGGGATTCTCTTTTGGGGTGGCAGTATTGATACTTTGTTGCTGAAATCTCTTGTCAAACAGTATATTTATGGTTTGACTTCCTGCTTCCAAATGTATCAGAGAAGCTTTTGTGATAGTCTTGCATGCTCACTCTGTTGTCGAATGTCTTTAATGAGATCCAGGTGATGAATTAAAGCTTACCTGGAAGAACTGCTTTTATTTGTGTGGACCATACAACCTATGATCCATGCAGTTCAGTCAAGCCAGTATATTTATTGAGGGATCTTGTCTAATCTGAAGAGCTCTCCCTTTTTATTGTCAGCGAGTTGGGTTCTGTGGATAAAATCATAAACTCCTTGACGCAGATTCTGGAGGGAGTACTACAGGCAGATCAGCAGATGATGGAGAAGACCAAAGCCAAAGTGTTCTCAGCTCTCATCACTGTGTTGCAAATGAAGGAGATGAAAGGTGAGGTGGTGTAGGAGTGTCAAGAGCAGGGCTGCCACAGCTGAATAGACTCTTATTACTAGTGTTTCCAAGATAAAAATGTGTGTTGTGTTAGTTGTAGTGCAGGATGCTGAATATAGTCACCAGTCTGTGAGACTTCTCTGCTTTTTTTTTTCTTACTTGTTTTAGCTAGTTTCAGAAGGAGATGAGCTTTTGTCATTCACAATGTGTATATATCTTTCCCTTCTCCTGTCTTTTCCCAGCAATAACCTCTATGCTTGATCAGTTTGATAGAGGAGGAGATAGAGATCTCAGAGCTGTTTAAGTTCCTACATGTTTGTGAAAATAGCTCAGCAGGTATGGGAGAGACACCCTAGTAATGGCATCTCACAGAGTTGAGTGCAGAGCTTTTTAGATTCCAATATGAATTACTTGTGAGAGATAATGAATAATCCAAACATAAGAAAATCTTTTGGGGATACATTTCATTACAAACCAGAGAAACCAGTCTGGTCATTACTCCTGTCACTGTTGGGACATTTTACATGACAGAACTACTTGAAGACTATCACTGGAATCTGGACTAGGTGCTATGCAACACAGATATAAAGGCAGTTGTGGTGTTGAGAGGTATATCAGCTTACCTTTCTGTGTAGTCCTTATTCTACTGCTTGGGTTCTGCAAGCCCATCTCTTTTGGAAAATAGTTCAAATAGAAAGTTGAGAGTTTTAATTCTGTGCATGTTTTTGTTTGCTAATGAATTTGAGTCTGCAGTAATGGTGGGAAAAGGAGGTGCAATTTATTATGATGGTTTCGGTGAGAATTTAGTATTATAAGGACTCTCAGAACACAGACTGCACCCGTGACCCTGTACCAGCAATCTGGAAAAATATGTAGGAAATGTAGCGAGCAGTTATGGAATAATCTTCCCATTACAGTGTTTGGTTTGTGCTCTGAAATATCATGGATTTATATGACTTCTTAGGGAAAGTACATGTTCTTATGGTCAGATGACCCATCTAATCTCTTATTATGTCCTCCTAAGCTTAATCATCTAACTTAGTCACAGTTCCTTGCGTTCTGTTTTGTAAGTTTTGAAATGAAAACAGAATAAATACTAATTCTAAGAAATGTGGCCCCAGTGATGTTATCAGTTGAACTGGAAACCTAAGTACAAGGATTGTGTTAACTGTTTTCTATTCTGTGTTTGTCACAGTGAATGAGATCCCACAGTACTCCCAGCTGGTGCTGAGTGTGTGTGAAACACTTCAAGACGAGGTCATTGCGCTCTTTGATCAGACGCGGAACAGCCTGACCTCTGGAGATGCTACAGATGATAAGGACAGCATGGAAACAGATGATGCCTCCCGAGTTAAACACAAGGACCAGCGAGATGGGGTAAAAGACCTGTTCATCTGCTTTATAACCATGTTTCTTTTCTCTAAAAAAAAAAGTTCGGTGTATGTTTGGAACAATTCTCCCTCACAACCTGCTACCTGCAGGAAGCTTTGGGAGTTTCTGCCTCAGAATTACTTTGTGTCTTTTTGGCCTACGTCAAAGTTGGCTGTTGCTACTCTTCATTCAGATCTGTCCTAAGAAACTGTCACAATTGCTAATACAGTCATGAAGTATGCTGAGTATAATGTGAGGAATACCAGATGCCCTAACTGATTACTCTTGAGAATGATTGCACTTTAGATTGTGTTAGTAAATGCTTTCAAGATTTCTTTTTTTTATTGATATACATGACAAGCCTATACCTTGTTCTCCTTCTTTCCTTGTCACTCTAGGTATGTGTTCTGGGTCTGCATCTGGCAAAAGAACTCTGTGAAGTTGATGAAGATGGAGACTACTGGCTACAGATTACTAGGAAAGTCCCTGTGCTTCCTACTATCTTTGCTGCCCTGGAGATCAGCTTGAGAGTTAAACAAAACCTTCACTTCACAGAGGCCTCATTACATTTACTGCTGACCTTAGCAAGGACGCAACAGGTGAGAGATGCAAAGAAATGAGAGCATATTGCTATGTGTTTTGAATAGGAGCCATACATCCCATTAGATTGTCTGCGATGCAGCTGAACAATAATTTGTAGATAAAAGATTTCTTTAGAGGCTGGCAAGCAGTAGGTCTTGTGTGGATGCCTGCCTAGTTTTCATTGTTCTTCCTGATAATGGAACGTCTCAGATGGAAGACCTGAGCCAGCCAGAGCAGACCTGTAATTTAGAGCAGATATTTTCCCTGAATACATTCTTCTGCAATGCAAATCAACTCCCCTAGCTAAAACAGCACTGAGTGTTGGAACCTGCTTTCTCATTAGTTGCAGTAAAGCATTACTTATCTATTGCAAATTCAACTTAGTGTAGGATTTCAGGAGAAAGCAAGGTCCTTTCAAAGCCAGACCTTTTTGAAGATTAGATATATACCAAACCAGGTGATATGGAAATGGGTTCATGGTACAGCTATGCAGATTGGTGTTTACAGTAAGAACGGTGTTGCTTTTCTTGACACTGAATTTTTGAGCAGCATAAAAGTGTGTGTGGATGAAGGTTCTCTAAAAGAAGGGTGGCAATGCAAAGGATAGAAATATCTAATGCAAGAGGAGTCTCTTTGGTCTGAGAGAGGAAGGACATGCAGATTTTAACAGTAATTTGTTCTGTGTCTTGTAGGGGGCAGCAGCGGTGGCTGGAGCTGGCGTCACACAGAGTGTCTGCCTGCCCCTCTTGAGCGTGTACCAGCTTAGCACTAATGGAGCCATTCAGGTGGGTGCTGCTGCTTCTGGGTGGGAACGCACTAGGAGAGCTCTGCCCTGCCCTGCCTTACTGGTTGTAGTTGGAGAGGAGCCTACAGGGCCTGGGAGGGCAGCATCCACCCCTAGAGTCTGGGCACTTCCAGAATGTTTTGAAGGGTTTGTGGCATGTGCCATGCTGAGCAGCAGTGTAAATAAGTCATTTGTTTTGGTTTTATATCTGGTCTGTTCAGACATCTGCTTCATCTCGAAAATCTCTGGATGCCCCTTCTTGGCCCGGGGTCTATCGTCTCTCCATGTCATTGATGGAGCGTCTTCTTAAGACACTTAGATACAACTTCCTAACAGAAGCCCTGGACTTTGTGGGTGTCCATCAAGAGAGGATTCTTCAGGTATGTCATGTACTTCCTCTGAGATGGTTCACTTGGCTTCTGTGTTACAATAGCTGTGGAAACGTGTCAGAAACTATAGAAACATTGAAAAGACACAGCTCCTGTCTCAGAAAGCTTTACAATAGAAATAATTAAATAGTGGGAGAAGGAGAATAGCATACAAGCCACGTAGTCAGGCAGAGATAACTGTTGAGATAGTTGTTAGACCATGGACACTCAATGTCTGTATGTCCTTTTTACTCTCGGGGTTATAACTTTGCTACAGCTGCTTAATACTCCTACTCAACACAGTAACAAAAGGGAAGGTTTGCTGAGAACTTAGTTTGTGACCGTCTGCTTTGAAAAGGAGAGTGAGAGCTGTTCTTAGAAATGGTCTCAGTTCAGACTTGCTGAGGTAATGAAAACGCTTGGTCGGGGTTCAGTCACTATCCAGATGGGCAAGCTCTCGTGTCCTGCAAAACTGAAATCAGTGTATTGGCTGAATTGTGTCAGTGCAGATTTGGTGAAGAATCCTGTATGCAAGTAGGTGCTGTATGTAAGCATGCTCCGTAAACAAATAGCTGTCTTCTCATATGGCAGCACGCCTGTGAAATGCACTGACCCCTGACCTAGTGTGTCAGGAGTCTAGAACCCATGTGCTGTGCAGCTGCTTTCATTTTGTCAAAATGCGTTTTCTGTGCCTAAGGTCAAATTCATGCATCTTCAGCTTTTGCTTTTAGGGAGGGGAAGGAGCTTTTTGTGCTTTAACTGCCATTTTCCTGATTTACTTCTTTGTCCTTCTCCAGTGCCTGAATGCAGTATGGACAGTACAGAGCTTGGCCTGCCTGGAAGAGGCTGATCACACTGTTGGCTTCATTCTCCAGCTCTCAAATTTCACGAAAGAATGGCATTTTCATCTACCACAGCTTATGAGGGATACACAGGTAGGAATCAAGATACTGCTCTGGGTAATATATTGCCTTGGAGTGCAGGGAGTTATATGTGTTTAAGAGAAAATAGTGCTACCTGGTCTTTTTATTACTGCTCTTTCAATATGAACTATTGCTGAAGTCCATTTAAATAAGTCTCTTCTGTAACATGAAGTCCTCTACATTGTCCGAGTTGAGTGAGGAAAGGTGGTTTTTGAGGACAGAGATATGGTTGCTTGGAAATGTAACTTGGGGAATTCAATGTCTTGGTCTCAGTCCTCAGTGCCAGGTGCCTGCAAGAAAATACTGGGAAGCTGGGAGAATGCATTGATCCTCTAGAATCACAAGGCTCTGTTTAATTGGATTTTCTAGCTTTCCTGAATGGTACTGCAAAAATAATAGTGGTATAATCTGGTCTTGTTAGACTGATTCATGGAATGATTGTGTGAATGTGCAGATGGGATCTGATCTTTTAAGAGATTATTTCTCCCTCACCCTTTATATTTTAGGTGAATCTGTGTTACCTGTGTCAGGCCTGCACCTCCCTCCTGCATAGTCGCAAAATGCTCCAGCACTATTTACAGGTGAGAATGCGGACCCTAAACCAAACTGAAGTTTTGGGGTTTTGCATGCCCATCTTCCCCATTAAAAGGCAAATATACTCACCTAGGAGTTTAATAGTTAGGACTTGCATGTCTCCACAGGAAAAGCTTGCAAAGAATAATCTAGGCTCTAAAAACTGTAGACTCTGTAGGCTGGTCCTACAGAAAGAGCAGCCATTACTTGAAGAGTGCTGTTATTTTAGAGCTGCCCGCTCCGCAGCGAGAAAGCTGCATTGCTGTAGTTCCCTGTGGTGTCATTTCTGATGAGTTAAGACATGTTGTTGTCCTGGTGTCCTTGGTTTGCTTTAATTTGATTAAGAGATGTAGCTCTTGGGGAATCCTTACGTGGGTGTGAGGTGCAGAGGATGCATTGCTTTGCAGTGCCATTTCAGTGTGGCTAAGGCTTGGTGTGCTGGTTAGCCGTTCCTTTCCCAGCATGTGGAACGATAGCCTCTGCAGCTGCTTCCCTGCAGTGCAGTGCCTCCTCTGATGTGCATGAAGCATGAATTCTCATGCTTCTAGCAGGTGAAAAAGTTTAGGTGCCTTACTTCCTTGTTCCTTTTGCTAGTAACATTTTTTCCTGAAAGGGTTGGCTTTCGTACAAAGCAGTGATGCCTGTATTCAAGTCTCTTTTCTTTATTCCTTTTTCCACAGACAAAAAATGGTGACTCCCTTCCGTCAAGTGTGACTCCACGAGTGCAGCGTAACCCCCAAGCCTCCTCCAAACATCCCAGCCCTGAGTCAGAGGCAGCAGAGCAGAAGGCGCTGCTTATGGTGCAGTACAGCCTCTTGAAAATCCTCAGCAAATCTCTTGCTGCCCTCCGTCATTTTACCCCTGACGTCTGCCAGATCCTCCTTGATCAGGTAGAGAAAGAGGAGCGGTACTGCTCTCTGAAGGGGGCAGTTTCCAGCATCCCAATTGATGCTCTGGGTCTATGAAGTGTTTAAGAGAGTGACCCTGCTTTTACCTCTGTCTGCTGTTCTGCACAAAGCAGGAAGGCAGGGTATAAGGAATCCCCTTAATAATGAGGCACTGCTCAGTGTGAAGGGAAGGCTTGGCTGAGCTTTTGTGTGGTCTCTTCCGCACAACATTGCGTACTGGCGCAGGCTAATAACCCAGCTAGACTTGTATCCTCAGTATGTCGCTCTTCAGAAAAGGCATCCTTCTTTTCCCCTCCACTTGTGAGCAGAGCAGTTGGTCTGCTTGTGCAGTACCATACAGAGTACTCTCTGCTGCTCCATCGGTATACTTGAGATTTGGGAACTGACCTCAGTGCTTCAAGTTCTCTGTACAAAAAGTGTGATATAAGGACTGGGTATTTATATCACTATTACAATAGCATACTCATGGCCTCTGGAGTCACTCACTCTTCTTTTTTTTTTCCCCCGCAGTCGCTGGACCTTGCTGAGTACAACATGCTCTTCGTTTTGAGTTTCACCACACCAGCCTTTGATTCAGATGTCGCACCCTCCTTTGGGACCCTCCTCGCCACAGTTAATGTGGCTCTTAACATGTTGGGAGAGGTACTAGCTGTTTGTTTGTTTGGGAGAGCACAACAGTTGCAATGATGTCAGAGCACCCATTCAGCTGATATTCTGAGGAATAGGAGTATTTCCTCTTTTGTATCTCCTGTCTCTAATGCCTTTCTTTTTTCCCCTCTAAGCTGGATAAGAAGAAGGAACCTTTCCCTCAAGCTGCAGGGTTGAATATGCAAGAGGGAACCAAAACCCTCAAGTAAGTTTCCAGCTCCTTTAGTCATGGTTGAGGAGCAGAAACCAGTGCTCCTCAGATCAAAATCAAGATCCAGAGGCATTAGTGGGGCTTGTGAGCTTCTCGCCCTTAGTAAAACCAAGGAGCTTGGGTATCCCATCAGAATCTCTCCAAAGCAAGCAGAGATTTTTTGGGGGAGGATGTGTGAAGCCATTCCATTCTGAGTCACCCACTGAAGACAGAGGTAAAGGGTTAATGCTTATTTACTCGTACATTTATATCAGACTCCCCTGTTGGCCAGCGGGCATTCCTACTCTGCAGAGCATAGCTTGGGATATCTCTACTTGAGCAGAATCTGAGCAGTAACCGTGTTACCTCGTATGTACTTTGTGTGTGAAGTCTTTCTAAGGGTATGTGACCTTGAAACTGGAATCGTGCCGATCTGTTTGGCTCCTGCTAATTAGCGTTTCTTTGCCCAGGTCTCTACTCATGTTTACAATGGAAAACTGTTTCTACCTGCTCATCTCCCAGGCTGTTCGGTACTTGAGGGACCCAGCTGTGCATCCACGTGACAAGCAGCGGATGAAGCAGGAGCTCAGCTCTGAGCTGGTAAGCAGCTTGTTGCATCCTTTCTGGCTTTCGGTGTAAATGTGTCTTGTGGGTGAAGGTCACTTATCTTCGACTGCCCAGCACAGCCCATTCCCCTGCATGAGTCGACAGCCTCAGGTCATCCTGGGCTGTGCCCGCTGGTGCCTGTCCCTGTGCCACAGGCACCTGGTTTGGGGAGGGAGAGGAGCGTGTATCTGGAGAACACTAACTCCTTGCCTGCTTCTCTTTTCAGAGTACGCTGCTCTCCAGCCTGTCCCGTTACTTCCGCCGTGGTGGCCCCTCTTCACCTGCCAGTGGGGTTCTTCCCTCTCCCCAGGGCAAGTCTGCTTCCAAGCTGGGTCCCGAGGGGCAGGAGCCTTTGTTCCAGCTCGTGCAGGCCTTCGTCAGGCATGTGCAGAGATAGGTCCTATCCTGCCACTGCCTCCCTCTTCAGGACCTGCACCAGAATGATTTATGTTCACCACAGAAGGCATCGCCCTTGGCAGAGCTCGTAACAAGGACTGGGAAAGGGAGGGAGGCCTGATCTGGGCAGTGTTGTAAACTGAGCTGTAACATCAGCAGCAAGATCCCGTTGAACTCTTGCAACCCAGTAGCACAGCGAATGTAAAGAAATCTGAGAGCAGTTCCTCAAACTGATCAGCCCATGTGCACACCCTGCCAGCTCCCTCTGCTAGAGCATCCTGGCTGGGTACAAGTGCTGAACAGTGGAAATCTTTATTTTTATAGCTTGTACCTCAGCTGGGGAAGCTGTGGCTGGATGGAGAGAGGGGACAAACTTTCCTCTGGGCATTAACTCTGCTCTCAATACAAGGTGCAATCTGCCTCTCCCTAGCAGTCAGTTAAGGCACAACCAAGGGATCAGCCAGCAATTCAGAGACCATCTTTCTACTGCTATTTTTGTACTGAATGGGTCAAGGCAAGATGGTGTATGTGTGCTCACGCCTCCCCTCCACCCAGCAGTCTGTGTGTTATGTGTGTTTCTGAAGAGCAAAGCCTCACTCAAAAGGTTTTTAAGTCAAAATTCCATTGCTCCGGTCTTGCAGTTTTTTGTAACTGTGCCCTATTTATACTGATATTAAAACCTTTATAGACAGCAGCTGGATTCATGGTTTTGTATTGGTCATAGCAGCCTGCAGTACCAGTCTCTGCGTCTTTTGTGTAGCAGTTCGGCTTTGTCAATTAAAAACTCAGAGGCTCTTGGGCTAAGTACAAGCTAACAATGATGCTGAGTTGTGGCTTGTGAGTGACAATCCAGATACTGTTAGAAGTGATTATAATCAAAGGTTGATTCTCTCAGCTTTCCGACCCTCACTTCCTTTCTCTTCCACTCATGTTGGGGAACCTGTAGGAGGTTTTCAGCTGGCATCACTATAAAATGCTCCTCAGGGATGATTTTTCTGCCCACCGTGGTGTAGACCATGAACGCAGGTTGCCTTGCACACAGGACTGTACGTTGCAGCGTCAGGGGACGGTGCAGGTTCAAGCTAGAGGGAAGACTTGGAATTGTCTGCAGTGAAGTAGTGTTGTGCTTTTGCATCACTCTCAAGCTGATCATCAAACTCTGTAAGGTTCCAAAGGTCAGTGGATGATGGAGACAGTAAGGGCAGGTCAGCTATTATTGCTTAAAATAAAGGCTGATGTGAGCTCTGAAATCTAGAC
Organism: Dromaius novaehollandiae; assembly: GCF_036370855.1. NCBI lineage: Eukaryota > Metazoa > Chordata > Aves > Casuariiformes > Dromaiidae > Dromaius > Dromaius novaehollandiae. The sequence continues at coordinate 8,008,237 of NC_088117.1, forward strand.
AGGCTTTCTAAGGTAAGAAATCAATTTTCATTGTAGCTATGAGCTCATAACCTACCAGTTCTTTCCTAAAGAGACACCTGATTGCTTTCTAGTCAAAACCTTTTTAAGTGTGATAGTTTGAAGAGACGACATTGAAAAAAAAATTATGTTGCTTTAACTTATGTTGCATTGAGACCATCTTCTTCCTTAAGCTTAAGTGATTGGGATATTCTACCACAATTGTCTGATCTAGTTTTAGTTGCCCTGGAAACTTCAGAGAGATTTGAGCTAGCTGGCTGGAGTAAATTGGTCTTGAGGGGAGAGGAGCTTGATTGCCTTCCAAAAGCTCAGGTGAGCTGCTCTTAGGGAGAGGGAGGTTGTGTCAGTCATAGGTCTGATGTTTGGAGGACAGTGCTCCGCAGGTGGCTGTGGCTAACGGGGGTTACCTGTGACACTTAACCCTTTCTGCCACAGGGGAACTATGTGTGAACATAGAGATTTAAAGATGAAGGACTGTGCAGAAAAGACAGCAAATTGGTGACAGGCAGCCACGAGTATTGGAAATAAAAACCGAATGCAGTACTTCTAATCAAATTCAGTAGTATCTAGGGCTGTTATTTGAGAGCTTGTGTAGTTATTTTTCCCTTTGTCACAGCTTTTGAAGTTAAATACATCGTGCTAGTCACGTGTTCATCAACACGAATGGACAGAATGAGAATTTAGGGGCAAGTAGTACTTGATTAAATAGAGGTTATCAAGGTGAGATTTGCTGGTGCTAGGCAGGGGGCCTTAGGCGCCAGACAGCAAACAGTTGCAGGGGCTTTATGTTTTAGAGTTGCACCTTCACTTCAAACAGCAGCATTTCACCCCTGAATTGCACCTGTTTCTGTATCTGCCCCTCAGCCACAAAGTGGTATAAAGCTGCTTTAAGTGCAGAGTGACTCAGCATGAAGCCACTAAGTACTTCAGCATGAAGTAAGCTAAGCAGCATGAGTGTCCTCTTTCTGCAGGGCCAGTTACTTCCGTAACGGTGTTAAAAGTAGCACTAGAACGTCCTCGTGCTCCTCTTTCGGGTGCCGAGGGATAGGAGTGCTGCTGCTGGAGAAGACTTCCTTCTTGCTGTTCTGAGGGAAGCGGCACCAGTTGCTGCATCATTAAACTGCTGCTGGTTTTGCTAATGCTGTTCTCCCTTTTGATTTAATGCACCAGGGAGATGTGTGACAGGGATGCTACTGGGCTGAGGGAGAGAGAGACATGCTAGAGGATGGAAGGGGAAGAGGCAGAAGTAGAGCTATAAAGGGGTAGAACTGTGGTAGCTGTAATCTTGGTAGTTGTAAAACTAATTAAAATAGTAGCATAATTTAACTCCCTTTCTCTTGAGTTTGTTAGTTGCAGAAAAAGCAGGAGTTAGTGCTATATTAAAGAGCGTTTTTAACAGCTTCTCTTCCCAGGAGTTCCTTCCATCCCTTCTTTCCAAGCTGAGTACTAGGGACAAGTCTTTAAAATTAAGTGAGCAACAGATCTAGTTTCCATAACAACAAAAAGGGCCGTTAAATCCAGAGCAGCATTTCCACTCTCTCAGCAAAGTCATAATGCTGCTCTATTTTTGCTTCAGGTTGAGGAGGAGTTTCTTAGCGTTCATCAATCTGTAGTACAACCAAGATGTATAATTTGGGAAAGGAACTGAGAAACATTAACAGGTTTAAGGCATGTTGAGAGTTTCAGCCGGGACAGGAACAATTAGGGAATTTGTTTGCTTTTACCCAGTTTCGAAGCCTAGGCCACCCATATGGCACAGCTCCCTCAACCTGCATCCCGTTCCCTCCCTGCTAGTGCCGCTTGTCACTGCAAGCTGCAGTCACGTGGCTGGAAAGTGAGAGCAGCCGTGAGCCCACACCGGACACCGAAGCGGTAGGTCAGGCAGTTTGTTTATTGGCAAATAAGTGCTGAAAACCATGAGCCCTACATACACAGGTGCTCTGTGCCCTGTTACATTAGAGTGGTCACAATACCATGGGGAAAAGTGCAAAAGATCAATAAACAAGCAAAGGTAGTGTCTGACATACCGAGAGGAGGGTAGTGAACAGAGAACTTGGTGCAGGTGAGTGTTTCTCTTCAATCCAGCTTGAGTTGAAAACTAGTTACATAGCAGTTGGAGTCCTTTAGTTGAGCTCTAGCTCAGAGACTCCTAATAGGATTAAAAGGCATCCGCACCCAACCGCTCTCCCTTTGAGCTAGGCCACCACCACCGCCAAGGGCAGCTTCGATTGTTTAATGGGGAAGAGGGTGAGAAAAGCAGAATCATAGTTGCCTCTGTGTACGGCCAAGAATGGCTTCTTGTTGGAGACACAAGAGCAAGTGGGACTACCCCGTACTGTACTAGGATGCACCAGGTCTGTTCACTGCTGCGATGGGAGGGGAAAGTATTAGTTAAATCAGTGATCTAGGGGGAAAATAAAGTCAGGCTAAAACATCAGCCTGGAACAAACACACTGAAAGAAGAGCCTGGACAATTAACACAGGGAGCAAAGCTTGTAAAAAGGCTTGTAAACTCTTTGCAGTCCACGAGCAGTTTTTCAGAGGAAATGCAAGCAAGATGCATGGTCCCTTGCGCTGAGGTTTCATTCTTGACATACAGGCCCTATGTTTTTGGGTTGGTCTTCTCAACCAAGTTTCCTTCCGGCTTCCCAGCCCAGTTCTACATTGAAGCCATCAGGCACCGCTAGCAGTAAGCATGGCTCTTAAAGCCTTGCATTACTGTTCTTCCACAGGTGAGCAAGATGGTTCTGTTCAACGGGCTTTTAACTCTTAAATTCAGCTTCCTTTCCTTAACAGTTAGAATATGTCAGAGGGTTTGTGGGACACTTCCCCACGGGAATGCTTGATGATTTGATTCAGGCATTTCTACTGCAGAACAGAGGATGGGAGGGGGAGACGGGCACTAACCAACACCAAACACAAGGGGAGTGTAACAAACTCCATGAGCAGCTGCTGAAGGAGACAGTTTGCTGGCCCTGGGAATGCCACTGCAATAAACAAGACTAGGGTAGGGTAGAAAAAGAAAATCAAGGAATCTTGCATCATCAAGATTAACCTCAAAGCAGGCTGCACTGGTGGTTAGTGAATTCAATCCTGGGTGCCATGAGCCCTTTCCCCAAACCCTACTGTAACAGTTTTACCACTTCTTTCCCACAATTCCCACATTAGCAATGGAGTGTCAACCCTGAAGAGAGCAATGGTCTCTGATGAAGAAATCCGCATTAGAAGTGCCAGGAGATGAGGGGTGCATTCTGCTTGTACATTCTTCTTCCTGGAGACATTTAACTTAACAGTTCCAAGTAAGTGACAGGAACTTTTCCTTTCTGGTTCCCTCTTTCCCCGATGAGCCAATCTGGGTCCATGCCTGGCAGGCTGTACACAGTAATCATCTGGGGAGAGAAGACAGCATCAGACAGGACCTTATTCTGCAGACACAGCCAAGACAGCCAGTCAGATGGGTACTAAAAGAATAAGTTAATTCTTGAAGCTCATTTAGCAGGGATCTGTGCCCTTTCCCTGGAGCCTCCCTGGAGCTAGTCCCAGCTATATCAGAAGATCTACAGGAATCCATCCGGTGATGTTCCAGCTGCCTTTTCATTCTCTGAAGTGGCCTAAGGTATTCTTTGATACAGGGTGGCTTAATGTTGCTGTGTCATCCCTTCTGAACACAGAAATTCAGTCTAGTCACCGAAAGACCTTGGAATTTGCTGAATTGCCTTTGTTCTCACTATGATTAGATCAGGCTCTAGCCAGTAGCTTATCCCATTCTACTCGCATATAAGCTACCTAGGTTTGAGAGTCCCCGTGAAGATACTAGATGCTGGGCAGAGTATTTTGTTAGCTGGGTAGAGTTAGACTCCAGAAGGAACAGAAAAGTTACTGTGGTAATATTCTTAAATACCAAATGGCTATGAACACAAGCTCGGTGCAACTAAGAATGGATACTAGTATCAAGGAAGAGATTCTACTGGCAGTTCCATAAAACATGATTTTTTAGGGGCAGGAAAAGTAACCAAGACCTTGTTGAGCCTACCACTGGGCTGCTAAAATAAATAAATAAATAAGGTGCTACCAACCTCATCTGCAAGAAGTGCCAGTTCACTGCTGTCAGCTGCTTCATAGTCGTAGAGGACTCTGGCCTTCCGTGTCCCGCTGGCAGGAGGCTTGACTTCATTTGGGTTCAGCACACCCTCTGCCACAGTATTAGGCACCCCGACAATTGTGGGCACAACTGGAATGGTAGGCACAGCAGGGACGGTAGCAGCAGCAACAGCTGGAGGAGAGGTAGCAGCTGCAGGAGATGTGGATTCTGCATTGCCTACGAATGTGCCTGAAAATCTTACACAGGAGAGAGAAGAAAAAAAGGTTCAGCAAGGCTCTAGTACGAGGAACCAGGAAAGAGCTACACTGCAGAGGAAACAATGCTCAAGAGTTCCAGCTGCCAGCTACAACAGGTCTATGCTGCCCTTCAAATGGGGAAGGACACTTGGTACTCAGGACCTGAGACTATCCAACAGGTACTATTTGCCTGCTTAATTTTCTTCCAGTATCCTGTAACAAGACTGGTACCTGACTTGCAGCTGATGAGTTGCCTACTCAGGTCACACTTAAAAGGAGCGTTATGCTTTACCAAAGTCACATGCGGACAGCTTTTGTTTCTATTAGAGGTGCGCTACGCCATTATAGCATACCTAGATCCAGAGCAGAAGTGCAGTTGTGTCCACAGGAGCCACTGACAGTGGTGGCTGGAGAGGGCTGGCCAGAGGATATCCCCGCATTTGAGTAGGAGACTGTGGCACAGCACAGAGGCGGGTCTGGGTAGGTGCTATTCTTGGCTCTGCAGCTGTCTTACTGAGTCCCTTGTGCTGTGTGTCCTGGCTCTGCTCTCGCATGTTCTGTCTTATCTGTTTAGCCTGCCAGTTCCTCAGGACAGGGACCATCATTGTTGCTGTTAAGCTGGACACCATGCTTGGAGGCTCCTAGGCTTTCTGGGATCTCTAAGTAGAGATAGTAACTGAATCAGGTCTTGTTTATTTGTAGATTCCCCTTTCTGGACTAGTGCAGTGCAGCTGCTCCCCTTGCTGGCCTTTGTAGCCAGTCTGCAGAGACCAGTCCTAGTACTGTGTCCTCAAAAGCTGCTGGTCCCTGTGAGGGTTAGAGCAGTCACACTGGCTGAGAAAAGAGCTCTTAGAGCCTGTTCTGTGCGACATTTTACTTACATTTCTCCTTTGGAACTGCAAGCATGGAAAGGAAAGCAAGAGTAGTGAGCGGTCACAAAAAGGCAACGGCCCCTCCTCGGTACGATTGCCATGCAGATGTAATCAGGTAACAGACAAAATAGCCCTACCCACCCCCACGAGACGTGCAGCCAGTGGCACAGAATTAGTTACTGCTGCTGCTGATCACTCAGGCTTGTTGCTTGGCAGCAGGAATTTATCTCCATTGTGATTTAATTAAGAGGAGGAATGTTCTGACTGTCTTGCCTTCATGTGTTTAAATGAACACATAAAACCCAGATGAATCCCATGGCTCTAAATGCAATAGTAAAGGGATTGGTCACTGTTCCCTAAGCTCAGGAGCTTCGACAGGGCTTTCAAGCTTCTGTCCAATGTTATGATGGGGGATGGGGGTAGGTCTGAACTAGTGGTAAGTGGATGAGAGAACTAACCCTTACAGAAGAGCACTGCCTTGTCTCACCTGCCCAGTTGCTTCTGCAGGTCCAGCATGTACTGGTAACACTGAGCATAGTAGTTGGTCTGAGACTCCACAAACTCATGGAGACAGCGAAGATGATTCACCTGGAAGGAGAAGGGCCATTAGCTGATCTGTGAGTTTGGGGGCTGGGGCGGCAGAAGCCTCTTCCTGTAGCTACTATCTACCCCCAAGGGAAGCAGACTCATGCAGGCCAGTATTTAGAAGAGCTACTTGGTTGGCTTGAACGCACGCATTTGTCAAATCTGGGGATGCTGCATAGGCCCAGGGTGACCTTAGAGAGGAGGCTTCTCCTGGTGCTCTGATAACACCTGTGTGGCTAGCCCACAGCTCTAGTGAGGCAAGAACAAGGTTCTTCTAGCTCGGAAATGCACTGAGGACTGCAGAACTGCTGGCATCACAGTTGCACTACTCGTGCATGCCTCTATGCTTGCTCTTTGAGCTATGCAGCTCATATGAGGAGGTTGCATCCAAGTTTATGACCTCTTCTACCTCTGCTCCCAACATAGGCCTCATCATCTTCTTGGCATCCTTCTAGAAATGAGCTGGGAGTCACTGCAGTCCTTGTAACCTGTACCCACCCCTTAACCTAGGAAGACTCACATGTGTGCTGTTGATCCCCTCTAGCAGGAGACGTGTCACCTCTGCCTGTCGATCAAACTCAGTCTGAGTGAGCCGCAGCTCGTGTTCGGCCTGCAAGATAAAGCACAAGGGGCTCAAGACAGCACAAGGCAGGGACGCCCGTGCTGCCTCTTCCAGACAGAGGCAACCCCCCCCCCCTCCTTTTTCGGCACTGAGACAAGGGTGCTGTTGGTTCAGTAGGATCCATATGCACCTGCAATACTGAACAACAGTCACAGACACCCTGGGTTGGGATCCCAGGGATCTCTGGCTGTATTTCAACTTGATTCCTCCTTGATCCCACATGTGATCCACTGCTGTTCATGGAATGGTAGCTGAAGACGGATGCATCAAGCTGAGAAGCTCCTACCCTTGCACAACCAGAGCATGAAGATGAAGAGGCTTTATCATTCCTGAGGTATGTGGAAGGCCAGTCCCATGCCACCACCTGACCCATTACTGTCTGCTATAGGAGTCCCCCTGGAACTGGACAGCCAGTGCTGCCCATCACTAGCTGTCCTCTCCAGAGGGGTCATTGGGATCAGGACAGTCGTCCCAGCCAGCATGCCCACGAGGCTGGTGCTGCAGAGTATTGTGCAGCTCTCCTTGAACCCCTCGCCTATGCCTGTAGACTTAGCGAATGTGAAAGTCTCCCCAAGTTTCTCTCCAAAAGTTGCACTTTTGCCATTTTCTTTTAAATTACCACAGAACACAGGCTGAGGCCAGGGAGCATTTACCAAATGGGTGTTACTAACTACACTGCAACGGAGATGACCGTCTCATTCCAACTCCAATCTAAGGCTCTCCTTTGAAGCTTATTTTGGGCTAAAAGGAGTTAAACAATGGTTATTAAAAGGCAGCTATGAAGCAGACATCAGGAATTCAAAGAAAGATTGACACTTGAGACCCTCTTTACGAAGCAGATAAAACACCTCTCCCACACCGGCAGACAGTGTATTTATATTACGGCACTTCTGCAGTACCAGAATACCCAGATGGCTCCTTGCAAAGAGAAAAGCTCCAGAAGTGTTAGAGCAGTCAGATGCTCTAGTGCCTGCTCTCCCCTCCCCACTGCCAGAGGGAAAGGGGTGGCAAACAGGCACAGCTCTCTCTAGCATGCATCATTCCTTAAGAGCACCATGTGGAACATGCCACTTTCCTCTTAGGATACGGCTGTTCCCTTAGGCTGACAGCACTATTGCTGAAGCAATAGTTGCAGTTCATTAACTGTAAACTATCCATTAAGCTACAGTTTACAGGGGAAGAGCAGTAGGGGGGTCTCTGTCCCCCTTCCTTCCCCTCCTCCAGTGGTGTGCAGCCTGCCTCGGTGCAGTGGCTCTTGCGTGGCTCCAGCTGTGGCACCTTTTGCTGGCTTGGAAATGCCCTGATCGTTCTGGCACAGGAGTGGTTTGTCTGGAATTGCCCCCAGAGAGCTAATTCAGACCAACCGATAGCCTCAGAGCAGAGGCCACATCGCAGCGGTGTTTCTGAGCAGGGTCACCTTACAGGAGTCCCAGTCTTCTCAGGTGGGCAAGCGAGAGGAGCTGCTGTGGGCCATTTTGCCTCATATCTCACGTTACCAGTACTGTGGGACAGCTAGGCTGGAACAAAGAAATGCTTTCACTGTCTTTTAATCAGATTTTTATCTATTTTAAGCTACAACTGATCTATTTTCTTGCATCCTCTGTGTGGAAGGGATTATTTAAGGGAGGGGGGGACCTAACAGGAAACATCAGTACAATGCCTTATTAAGCACAGAGATTTTTTGCTCCAGTGAGCAGGGAATTCTGTAGTGGCAGAGCTGTTGGAAACTGGTTGTGACAGGCAGACCCAGCTCCATTTGCCGCTGCCTGGGCTGTGACCCGTTGCCTCTCTCTGCTAGCTCCGAGTTACAGGATGTGCTTTCCCATATAGCCAGCACTGGATGGTGACCTGGGAGGTCCCTTCCAGTCTTGTGCTGCTCCAACACACTGAGAAGTTTGCTGACTCCATCAGCACTTTGGTCTGCTCCACCCAGGGCCGGAGGAGCAGGGCCTTGCATACTTATAGCTGACGCCCATCAGCCCATTTGTTTGAGGTACTGGAGAAGGATCTAAAGTACAGGGTGAGCTGGTTCAGAAACAGCCAGTCTGCTTCCATGATGCATTTAGACTAAGGCAGTAGTAGGTTATCATGCACAGCATGCAGGAACGTGCCGTTCTACCACCTTGCAGTTCAGGCTAGCAGCTGCTGAGTGTCTTTGAGGTATGAAAGGCAATGGGATCCCAGAAGCCCCGTACCATGCCAGAACTCCCCACAGAGCTCACCATGGTCTCTAGTCCACTAGCAGCCCGTCATCCACCTTCATGGATGGAGAGTCACACTGCCCTTGGGGAATCCGGAAAGTAAACAAGATCTGGGGCTTGGCCTTGATGGATCCACTCAGAAGTGAGCGCAGCTCACCCAGAGTCAGCTCCAAGACAGGCTCTGAACCTCCCACCCTCAGCTGGGGCTGTTCGTGGGGAGACCCTTCCTCCGTGCTTCAGCTCTGCTCAGAGCTTTTACTCAGACCCTGGGACAAGCAGGCAAGGGGCTACTAGAGGCTAATGCAAGGCACATGCAAATCAGAGCAGGCAGGGCCTTTGCTACAGGAGCGGAGCTGAATCACCGTTGCGGTGCATCAGCTCTGCTCCCAAGTCACTGGCACAGGGCTCTCAGAGCTGCCTTTTATTACACACACACGCGCCTGGTTCGCCTGGGAAGTCTCTCACACTAGATACAGCCAAATGGCCCAGGGGCACGGCTCTTCCCAATCTGCTATCAGAATCAGATCGAATGTTACAGCTTGAAAATCAGGAGCGGGGCCGACAACAGCAATATCCCATTGATCCTCTCCCTGCATATGTGCACGTACACATGCAGGGAGGCGTTTGCAGCACCTCCCACCCCTAATGCCACTGGCACACCCAGAAGGTTTGAGCACCGTTTTCAGCTGGATACTTACTTTTTCCACCTCGTCGCTCCAAAGCTGTGGGGGCCACAGAGCAACAGGAAAGGAGATCAGTGTTGGAGACGTCGAGAAGCACTCAGCATTAACACCAGTTGGCAAGGACGCTCCGTGGACGCAGCAGGCCAACTCCGGGAACAAGCTAGCCCTTCACCCAGCAGCAGCTGCCAGCTCTATGCTCCCTCACCTCATTCCTGCACCCCTGAGCTCAGTTTTGCAGTGGGAGAGCAAGTCTGTGCTGCTGGAGCCAGTGCTCCAGCTCTGCTCCCTGCCAGCGTTTTCACAATAACCCCATTCAATGGCCTCCAGGAAGAACAGGATTAAGCAGCAGCTGTGCAGGGAGCACAAGCTGCCCAGGAGTTCTCCGAATGGCCTGCAGAGGTGGTGTGAAGAACAGCCCTTCTTGTAAGCTTGGGGAGAGGCAGGCAGGCTGCTTGAGCCCACAGCAGGGCAGGATGGCTCACACAGCCTGGCAGATGCTACCATAATCCAGACAGAGGCCAGCATTCCTCACCCACTGGTCTAGAGAGCTCAGGTTAAGGGGATCTTAATCCAGCTAGCCCACAGCTACCCAGTGGGCATGTTTAGCTACAGGAAGATGGAAGGTGTAGCTGGATGTGGCCTCCGAGCCATACAAAACATCTTCAAGCTACTCTCTCTGCTTTCTGCCCTGGAGGCTTTCTTCTAGCCCTGCCCATGCAGGCAGGGGTGTCTGCCCTACATCTGAGGGTGGGCAGCTAATGCTTGGACATGGTCCCCCCAGCAAAAGTCTCCCATCCCCTTGCAGCATCACCCACAAGAGAATATTGGGGCAGTGCAACGCTGCCAGCTGCTTGCTGGGATCTGGCTCCAGGACATGAAACAATCGACAACAAAAAAAGTCACGCACAGCGCTGGGAAAGGGAGAGAAGAGGCAGAAAAACACACTGATCCTTCCCAGAGGGTCCTCGGCCAGGCCTTTCCTCAACAGACAACTCCCCTCAGCCCTGGCCCCAGTGAAGAGGAAATCACTATGGATCAACTGGAAGTGCACCAACCTGCTGACTACACCCCACATCAGTGGGACAGGGGAGATGGCCTCCCTAAGGCTCTCAACTTCACCCTCAGATGTCACCTTCTGTCACCTTTGCAGGTCAAAAGTCCACCATGGCACAGTTGTACCTGTGTTGCAGACACCTGGGAGCTGTTGCTGCTTGCCCTATCAGCACCAGCAGAGCCCCAGTGGACAGCACAAAGCTGTAGAAGCACCAACCAGAGCTGCAGCTCTGGGATGATGTGTGGTTCTCCCCACCTCTGTGCTGCCCTCCATGGAGACAGGGGCTACAGTCCTAAGCCACCCTACCTGAGTAATGCCCTCCACCAGCACAGGGAAAGGGACCACATGCTGGATGTTGTGGTGGTGGAGGGAGAATAGGCTCTGTTTAGGCCCAGGATCTCCCTGCTGAGCCTTGCTGGGGTTCACTCACCAGCAATAGCCCTCAGGTGGGCTGAAGTAGCCTCAGGTGCAGCAGCTTTGGCCAGGCAATATAAGGATCATCTGCAGGTGCTGCCTGCATTAGTGAATGGCTGAAACAGGAAGTGGTTATGTGGGACTTTGGCATCCTCGGTTCCTGTTTTGGCTCCTATTCTGTGGCCTGCGGCTCAGTTCCTGAGGTACGTAGCCTGTTTGGCACCTCTTCCTTACCTGAGTGGAGTTACTGTAGCCAGTTCCCATCTAATCTAGCAAGCTGTCCCTGTTGCAGTGCTAAGGTAGCTGTGTACTGAGGCTAGATGTTTTCCAACTTGTAGATGGATGTTTTGTCATTGCAAGCCAGAAGTGGGCTCAAATAAGGTCCAGGCAATTTCAGCCATGCTTGGGGATGCAACCCCCTTACCCTTCTCAGCATAAGAGCCCCTCCTGAAGAAGGGACATGGTGGAAAGATCCTCATAGGCAGCTGAGAAGCAGGTTCTAGCCTGAACTGCTGCTCTGGTACCTCAGTCCCTGTGGTGCTTTCAGGTAGTTTTGCTTTGCCAAGCTCTATCCCTGGGTTAAGGCACTGTGTGGCTCTAGTCAGAAGTACTTCAGAGAGCTTGTGAAACAAAACAGGGCCATGACCTGCATCTTTTCTGTCTTCTTCCACCCCAGGCCTCATCTTAAGCCAGAGGAACCCTCTTTAAAGTACTCAATATGCTTTTCTTGGAATCATTCCTAGGAATTTAGAGCACAGCAAGGGGCAGGGTCTGAGGGAAAGGAATACTTAGGCTTATGCAGCCCACGTATACTCTCTTACACAGCAACAAAAGGTCAGTGTGGGGGAGAGGAGAAATGGCTCCTCAGCCTCCAACTCATACACAACTGGGCTGAGACAAGGTCCCTCCTTGACTCTAGGTGTATCCATTTCTAAGCCTTCACATTACAGAAGACAAATAAAACCTTGTTATCCACCTCTCCAAAAGTCAAGATAAGTTTAGAATTGAAATCTGAGTTCAGCTGGCCCTGCCCAGTGTTTAGAGGACATGGGCCAGGAAACAGCTGACCTGTTTGCTCACCTGCAAGACAAAGTTGTTACCTGGACATAAGCAATCCCTCCCTTCAGAAGGGAACAGAGCTCAAAAGTAAGGTTAGCAGCAACCACTGCTCTACAATCTCAGTGCGTACTGACAGCCAAGTAGCAAGTAGCACAATGGACTCTGGCCTGGAAGAAAAGCAGAGCAACAGTATGAAGAGCTCCTACCCTGCTGCAGTGCCTGGCCCTTTGGGATGAATGCTGGGATTAGAGAGCTTGTTGCAAAGTAGTTCTGCCACAAATCTGGGGAGCAGTCTGGGCCCAGCTCATTTTTCACTTGTTAGAGAGATGCCAGTTTTACCTCAGTCACCCCTGCTCATGCAGACTGGGTCCAAGGTGGCACTTTGACCACTGACTGCAGCCTCTAAAGGAGGTAGTTTTGGAAGCCACAAGGACTACTACTGGCTAGGGTGTTTGCCACAAGGACTCCTGATAGAGGTACTGCAACCAATAAGTGATCAAGGTCAGTGTTGACTGCTTATCTAGAGCAAGTCTGTGTCCTAGAGCCCTGCCTGGAGTTCACTGACCCCTGTCATTGTTGCTGCCAGAGCTTCCCTAGCAGGGCTCTAAAGACTGACCACTCGACTGGGCAGAGATCTACCAGGGTAGACACTTGTAGGCTTAAAAAAAGAAAATCCATTTCCTATGTTGTGTTACTGTACTTGGCATCTGCTCCCCAAGACAGCTCTATAATACAGCAGACAAACTTGCAGTTAGGTGGCCACTAGAGATGTAAAAGCTCAAGTGAGCATTTGCATACACTGCAAGATGCTGCATGTTACTAATGCTTGTTTTCAAGTCTGTTTTAGAAAGATTCAGGAGATCAGCAGGCTACATTGATCTAATCAGAGCTATTCAGAGGCAAGGAAAGCCTAGTTTCTCTCCCCTCTTTCTCTTAGAGCTCTGTTTTAGTCCATTACTGCAATACCTCTACTGTCCTTGGAACAGACCTCTTCCCAGCAGAGAAGGCAGAGCCACAGGGTGATTGCTAACTGCTGTGCTAGAAGAGGTGGAGACTGAGCAATTGCTGCAGCATCCCCCAGTAACAGCTTCTTTCTAAGGAGCCTTGTCACCCAGCCAGTCATGCTTTTTTTTTTTTTTTTTTTTTTTTGTGCAAAGCTGTTTCTGATCCCAGTATCACTCTCCAAAAAGGTCAGGACAGATGCCCCTGGGAACTAACACTGATGCTATGAGCCCAGACATGCCTTTCTCCAAACGGGATGTTGCCCATTAACCAAAGCCAACTTGGCTGGGGCTGTCCTTTTCCACATCTGCAGATCCCCCTCCCCAGCCCTTCTGCCCCCTTATTCCATTAGCAGGCATCAGTGTTGTTCTGAATGCTATTTAGGAAGCAAGATGATCAGTTTTCAACATTTTAACGAGAAATGTGACATCATGTAATGGGAAGCCACGAGCACAGCACAAAGTCAATTGCTTGACCACAACCACTCAGTGCAACACACTAGAGATGCAACAGGCTATGCACCGCCTGCACGTCTGGCTGTGTTACAGCCACCAAGGGCTGCCACCAGCAGGCTAGGCCCCAAGTTGACAGAAAAATAGACCTCTATTTGCAGAATAGATAAGCCTGTATCACCATCCTGCTGGGTTATTGGTACCATGGGTGGCAGAGAGACTCCCTCCACCCTTTCCTTTCTTGATCATTCTCCAAGGCCTCTAAGCACTGACACTACAGCACTGATCAGGCAATCACACATGTGATGTTACCAGTGTTATGGCTGGAACCACTCAGAAAGGCTAACCTTTCCAATTAGATTTTCTTCCAATTGCTCCGCTAGCAATAAAAACAGGCACGTTCCCACCGGAAATGGGGAAGAGGTGGAATGGGGAAAGAAAGCCAAACAGCAAAGTGCCAAACCCTGACACTGCACCCCTGCTGGGGTGGATCTGCATTCTTACGGTTGAGTCAGAGGAATCCTAGGCAGCCCATGTCACATTAAAATGTTGAAAACAGCAGAGCGCTCTGTCCGAGTTGAAGTCGGGTGAAGAGAGGGGCAGGAAGAGGTCGGAGGGGCAATATCTAGGAGGAGGCAATCTTACCGCTGATGCGCTGGCGGAGAGAACGTAATTACGAGGTCTAGTCTCCTGAAAGTCAGGCACAGCCTGGGGGGGGAATAGAGTTTCATGTACAAGTCATGCAGAAGAGCCAACAGGAGTCAGTCGGGCAACAGATGGAGGAGGGGGCCAGTGCTTCCCTGTCTGTGCTGGGAGCGTAGTCCCATTTCCCTGGGGCTGCAGGAGGGAGGTCTCCAAACAGCTTGGGCAGTGATGCATGGAAACTCCCTCAGGTGGATGCCAGACTTGTGCAAGAAGAGATGGACTGGCTCATGCAGTCACACTGGATTAGTTCCACCCAATACTTCAACAGATGTTTCCAGTGTTAGAAACTCTGCCTGTACTTACAGCTATTTGCTCAAACAGTGCCAGAGTGGAGAGGAGACAAACAATCCTGAATGCATCTCCCATTCCCTTGCAGCCAGCAGGTTGCTCATCTCATGCTGCCTCAGTTCAGTGGGGAGGACCTTCCTTTCCTTTGCTTCCCACCACTTCCTAAAAGTATCCCTGTACAGGGCTTTGGCTTTTAAGTGGACACGTTTACTAGCATCAAAGCATGTTTTCCACAGTGCCTCTTAAAGGCAGAAAATAAACAGGCAGAAGGGAGACACTGACTCATCTACTTGTTTTTACTCTCACCAAACCTCAGGGCATGTTTCCACCTACCAGACTCAGTTCTATTATTTTCAGCAAGGGCCTTGGCTTGGCCAAAGCAGATTTAGCCCAAGGCTTTGCTGCTGTCCAAAGACAGCGCACATTTTGCGGTCTAGAGGTCAGAAAACCACCAAGCCACCTTCTCCATAGCTGAACCTCTGCCCTGGGACAGGAAGGCTTAAGCACTCCAGAGGTTTTCCTCACTGGGAACACAAATGATCCAGTCCACCCCCACAAGCAGTGTGGGTTTGCTAACCATCATATAACATGGTCTATTCAGCTAAACTCAGCTTAGGCTAGCGTCACCCAAAGAGACAATCCAGCCTGTTTGCTTACATCAGGACTATCATCAGTGCAGTGGATCATGGCATGGCCTGGCCCTGGTCAGCTTTCTTTCTGCAGTGAGCTGGGGTGCAAGGCCAGCACACAACCCAGCTGTAACCCCAGTTAGATCTGTAATCCTCTTGGGCCCCACATTTCCTCTCCCTGGTTAATCTCTGTGCAGCTCACCCAGATCTACTTAAATGAACTGACCTGATTTGCTGGGAGCTGCAGCAGCCCCAAGCAGCCTGCTGAAATGAGTGACCAGTGTGTGGAAAAGCACTCACAGTCCCAACAAGATGAGATTTTAAACCATGTAGGAGTTTGGGGGAGGGCAGGAGGAAGGAATATGGAGGAGCAATTCCTATTAAAAGTGAGTATAGGGAGACAAATGCATCAGAGATATTTGAGGCCATTACAGCGAGTAGGCTTGATTCCTCCCCATGAGGCGAGGGGATATTTCACAGAAATAGCTTTTTCTTTTGTTTTAAAGATCAGCAGCAACTTAGAAACCTCTCCTCCCATTCCCTGGTCTCCAGGAGTCCCCAAACCAGCCATATAGCACATGGGATGAAGGAGGCAAGCTGCTCTTTCACTCCTATGCATGGGAAAGTTGTATTTGCAAGCAGTGGTCAAATGGACCCCCCCACCTTTCACTGTTATAGTGGAGAAAACAGGCAGAGCCCTGGAGCCTGGAGAACAGAAAAGCACCACAACCAGATCAACCTGCCCATCATTGTCTCTGGACTGTCTCTGCTCCAGGAGAGGGACTTGCTACCCAACCTCCTCCTGCCTGGAGCTGGAGGAGCCTGAGCAGGTCTTTATGCGAGACCCTGCCTCCCTTGAGCACTGCTTGCAAGCAGCGATAATGGGACCAGTGCATGCTCCAGAGGGGCTGCAGGCAGTTGACAGATGCTCTGGTCTTTCTGGGGCACTTTTCCCAGGCTGCTGTAGCCCTGACCACATTCAGTACATGCTCCAGGGCCAGCCCCTACAGGACAAGGGAGACAGGAATTTTTGCTTAAAATGGGAAAGAGACAATGAGAGGTGTTAAAGAAAAATCACAGCACTGTTAGCGCAGTCAATACTCACATCTCCCTCACACTGAGCAAATTACAGAGAAACAAAACAAAAAGGTTAGTAAACAAAACAGCATTAACAGGAAGGACAAAGCACAAAGTCCAAGGGAAATGCATAAGCCCGGACACTTGAACAGCAGCTCACAGGTCTGGGCAGCAGCCCACTTGGAGTGTCAGTCATAGACAGAAGCTGCGGGAACACAGGTTTGCACTACACAGGGGAAAAGCGGCAAGAGACTAGTGAGCTGGGAGAGATGCAATACTTTGGGCCAGCTTGGCTGGAGAGGAGGTGCAACAGAGGACTCCAGGCATGTCACGAGGATGACAGTGGTCTAATCATGCGTTAACATGCCTAGGGCCCAGGGCAGCAGTTCTTCTCTCTGTGCTGGGAGCTTCCACTCGTGCCTTTTCCTCTGGTAGCCAGTGAGGCAGCCCTGGGGATGGAGATCCTGCTTTTAAGCTAGGCTGGGTAAGTGATGGGTGCCCACAACAGCAGCTGAGGTTGCTCTTCTGTTGTAGTGACCTCTGTTTCAAAGAGGCAGTCGCATGTAGGCAACTGCACTGCTGGAACAGCTCAAACAGCTTGTGCAAACACCATGGAAAGGCTCAGACTGGCTCTACACCCTGCTGCTCCGGGGGAAACGAGGTTTTTTCCAGCTACAGGGAAGCCCCTCACCCAAAGGTCTGGCCTTTCGGATGCAGCTGAAAGGCCCTGAGATCACTTCATGTAGGAAGCAAGGCAAAGAGGGAAGGGGTCAATGGAGGAAGCACAGGAGGTGTTTGAATTTTTACTCTGACTTAAGCCTAAGATAAAGCAGTGGCCAGTATTTCCCTTTGAGACCAGGGGACCATCTCCTTCAGGAGGGGAATCGGGGATCTCTGAAGTTACCCTCAGTGGATCTGGGAGACCTGACTGCTTAGAGGAGGCTTTTTCTTTATATTTTTTCTCTACTGCCTTGTTCAGGGCCTTCCCACATAGGCATGAGTACTGTTAGCCTGTCAGACCTGCTGATGAAGGCTGCTGAGCTTAGCGTGGCTCCCCACATTGGGTGGGCACAGAGCTGGAGAGAAGGGAAAGCCCCAAGGAACCAGCCATCCAAGGAGCTGCAAGGCCAGAGGCCCAGCCAAGCAGGTGGCTAGAAAATGGGCTCGTGCCAGGGCTCCCGGGTGGGTATCCTAGTGCATCCTGGGGACTGCCTGACAAGGATTCCTGCTTGTTTTGATCGAACACATTTGCTAGTTGAGCTCCTGGCCCCGGGCTAGAAGCAGAACTTGGCAAGTCTTTGTGCCAACAGCCAGAGTAGTACAGGATGGCAATCTGCTTCAACAAGGCCCTCCAGGGACTCCATCAGTGCATGACTACCTGTCAGTACCTCCTGCCACCCTGCCTCTGCCTGGAGAGAGCAGAGCTCTAGGAGGTACCTCAGGCCCAGGGAACATCACCAAGCTGACAGATCTCGTCAGCCTCATCAGATGAGCACTTTGCAGCCCACGTCCCTATTGCTCAGGCCTGTGGACAGGGGGATACTGGCTAACTTACCAGTCCCTTCTGCTCCACAGTGACCTGGGAATTTGCTAGTTTACTAGCTGTTAATTTCCCAAGGCCAGAGAGCAAGACCAGCCTGTAACTAGACAGTGCCATGAATTAAGTCATTGGAGAAGCTGGAGGAACAGCTTCTTGGTAGCCAGTCTGATTCTGGTCACCATTCTCAGACTCTCCCAGCACTCCTGCATGGGGGAGGCTGAGTTGGCAGAATCATAACTAGTTTGAAATTCTGGGACTCCTGCAGAGATCCAGCATGCTTTCCCCTTGCACACATTCCAGCTCAGCTCTCTTTTGGCTTGCTTGGAGACCCCAAGGGAAGTTTTTAAACAAGTTCTCAGAAGATGCAGCCTTGTAGTTACTAGCACAAGTCACCCAGCCAGAACCTGACCAGTGAGGAGCCACTGCCAGAAAGCAGGAGCCTCTGTCAAGTGGGAGTGTCCAGATTCTGGCAGTTCAGAATTCACTTGTTGAAACAACTACCTGATGGGAGGACATCTGAGGAACGGGCACGTGGCTCCTACAGTCAGTTCCCTTACACACCAGGCTGATTCCTCCTCCAGCCTTGCAGGAACCCCCACCCATGCCTGCCAGAGCCAGGATTCAGTAGTGAAGCCTGACTGTGGTCCTGAGAACATGTGGCATTGTTGATGTGAGCCAAACCCCAGGGCCAGAAGGACAGAGAGGGGGATAAGGGGAGAAATTACCGCTGCTTTTGCCTCGGCAGCTTTGGCTTTCTTCAGCCTGGCTTTGCAGGCATCCAGATCCAGGCGGCGGTTCTGCAGGATCCTCCGCTCTTTCTGAAAGGGACAGAAGAGGGGACTAGAACAGGTTGCTTAGGAGCTGTTGAGGAGGGAAGGGACAAAGTATCATCTAAAAATCAAATCTATTTCCTTGGGAAGTGTGAGAAAAGCAGCTGCTATGTTTGCCCGGCTAGCAAGAGTCATGGGCCTGACTGCCAGAGGGATACAGGCTAACCTGGAGACAGGGCTATGGGCTGGTTGTGCCCACCAAGCTGCAGAGGTCAGGAATACCTTATGTACACCAAGTAGCATGGCAGGAGAGGGAGCCCAGGGCAGATCTAGGATTGGGATTCCTGTTCTTCTATCCTTGCTTTCTCCAAGGGGAGGGTAGATGTAGAGTCTTCCTTTCTCATAGGGAAGGAGGATGGGTTCTTCTGGCACTGTTTCCCTCTCTACCCACCCTCCTTGTGTCTGGTGATCTGATGAGCTCCCCTTTCTTGCTACGATACTTACAGAAATAGTTCGCCAATCCCCCTCTAGGAAGTTGCGCAGTGGGGTCAGGAAGTTGATGGAGGCAGAGTGGATGAAGTCCCGTTCTGCTGCACCTAAGCGCCTTTGGGTTTCTCCAACTTTTATCAAGGTCTTCCCTGCAATGATGGGAGCTATCAACTCCAGGAGAAACCAATTAACATTGTGTTGGCTTCAGCCAGCTCACCCAGGGCTAACAGGCTCCAGTGTTGTGGGACAGAGTACACAGTTTACCAGGCCTGAACAAGGTGACCATGCCCTTGCCATATTAGTTCACAGTCCTATCTGCAGTCTGCCTTTAGCCACTCCCAATGCGGCTTTGATCTTATCTGTTGAGGTACTTATTCCACTGCCATTCTTTTACTATTACACCTGCCAGAAACATGCAACAGCCCAGAGTCTTGGGCAGAATGATATTTGTCTGTCCCATAAAAAAGATGCACCCAGGGCTGGAACAGAGGTATGGGAAAAAAAAGCAGCAAACTAAAAACCAGAGCAGGAAAAAAAATGAGTTGGTTAGGACCCAGCTGGGGCAGTGCTGGCTATAGATGCAGTTACAGCAGTTCTGCCTGCAACAGGACTCACTATTGAACAACCATTGATTTTGGAGAGCAGTAACAAAGCTCATAGGAGAGGCAAGGGCAGCTGGAATTTAAGGCAGTGTTTCTGCGCAGGTCTGCTGCTTAAAGAAGCCCCAAGTTCCCCCAGGAAGGGGAAACTGTTAGGTTTTAGGGGAAGAAAAACACACCATGTGATTAGGAAGGGCGCTGCTGAGGCCTGTTGCCAAGCACCAGCATTCACAAGTCTGCCCTCCTGTTCTCTTACAGCTGGAGAGAGATTCCCCCCTTCACTTGCAGGACATACTTAAAGGATAGTTTTGTTCCTGTTCTCTCAGGAGAACTAGAAACCCCTTTAGACAGTCAAGCCGGACAAACCATTCAGTGCAACTCCCCTGTTCATGCTAGTTTAGAAAGCCACAGACATAGCAAAAGTGCTTCTGCACCTTGTTCCACTAGCTAATGTGGATCAGCATCTGTTTCCCCCCTAGCCTGCCAGACTTGAGGGCTATATTAGGGATGGGAAGCCTCCCCCCCGCCCCAGCACAGATGATGCTTTGCTGCAGAGTAAGACTATCTTCCTACCAAGGTGGGCTATTTGCTACTGTGCTGGAGACCTTTCTCTGGCATCAGCCCTGACACACTACTAAGGTAGGTGGCTGTGTGTGGGGCAGGCCAGCCTGCTCACTTGCAGGAGGCAAACTGCAGAAGTCTTGACTCAAAACAGTAGTGGGGGCAAGCTCGTAGAAAAGGATAACTTATAGGGCTTAATCAGGCTGACTTACCATAAGGTGTCCCTGGTCCAAAGTCATTAGCTGCCTCTGTCATGTACTGTGCCAGCAGCTCCCCATTGGTGACCCGGGAAGGCACCTTCCGGTCAAGCTTCTCGTAGAGGAATTCTTCTACTCTGGCACCTGGAATGAGGATGCCACTGGCTGTTACAGAATAGAGGACAGACAGGGGCCCTGAAAGTGGCATTCATGGTGGTCCACCCCATGTAGTTCTCCAACATGGGTTGGACAGCAAGCCCCAGCACTGGGAGAAGGTGTCCCCTCCCTTTCCAACCACCTCCTAGTCCTCAGGAGCACTGCCAGGCTATGTAATGCAGCCAGTAATCTCAGCTACCTGGAGAGGAAGGACAGGCCCTGCAGAGAGAGGTTGTTTCCAACCCCCACAGCCTCGATGGAACAGGGCTCTCTGCCAGAGGACGTCTTTTAACCCTGCTTGAACTGCAACAGGGACACTGTGTCCTTCAAGCATTAGAAGGACCTGGGCTTACTAGGGTTTGGCTGTAGCAGAACCTCAGTCTGACGCAAGATCTTCTCTGTCCAGTTCTTAGTGCAGTCTGCTCTGGCCAGAAGGTTTTCGAAGTGGGCATCTAATTCAGTCTTCTCAGCTTGGCCCAGCTTTTCTTCTGTAAACTGCAAGAAGGAGGTGGTCATTAGAAGGTTTGTTCTACTACAGCAAAGTTACCAAGTACTATAGTGCTAAGAGACACCGAGGCCTGCCTTACGCATCTGCCTTAAAGTGGAGCTAGAAAGCTTTCAAAGTATCCTTCTTTGCTCCCAGGCATCTTTCAGAGGAAGGAGGCATTTTTTTTTCCTCCAAGAGTGGAGCAAGCATTGAGCTGAAATAGAGCCCAGGTTTGAGGTATGTTCCAGCATAAGCAACTTTTAATGAGGGAAGTTGTCTGGTACAAAAATGCTGCAGTTTTACTGCAAGTCATGTGCACATTTAAACAAGACAGATTCCTCACTTCATGCAGGTGAAAAAACTACCCTTCAGGTGAGGCAAGGTGCCAACTCCCTTCAGCTCCTACTAAGCAATTCTATGTCCTGCAAACCCAAAGGGATCAGAAATGCTACTATCAACTCACAAGTCAGGCTTTCTTCCCATCTTACTAGACAACTGCACACATGCCTGTTTCACTACAGGGCTTGAGTGCCATCTGAGAGCCATCAGATCAACAGTGTCCAAGTGCTGCCTCCCAGCTCATCCCCTGCCTTGCTGGCAGTGAGCTGCCAGCTGAGCACCTGAGGTTTAAGGAGGCTCAAACTCAGGATTTAAAGTGGAAATGCTTCCATTAAGTAACAGTTCTTCAGCTCTTGCTTTAGGCCATGTGCTGGCTGGGCAGGCTCTGTAAGCACAGGGTATTCAGAGAAACACTGGTGTCTGACTTTTCTCATCATCCAGATTCATACCGGCAGACTCTCCCCCTCCCTCTGTGATTCCTGTAAGTTTAAAATTAGCAGCAAGGAAAAGCAGACTGTGCAGGTCTTCAGTGTTTTCACACTGGGCAATGACATCTGATATGCAAGATTCATCAGTCTGGAGGAATCAGTGTCAGATGGCATGGCACACCCCCCTGTTGCTTCCCAGGGAGATTTGAGAAAAGAGCCTATTCTCTCTTCCCACCCCCATTTTTCACCTTCTCCTCTAAAGTTGCACTTAATGTGATAAAGTTGTACTTAATGTGATGAAGCTGGCCAACTTCAGTGTTTAATAGTTTTGTTACCTGACCTCTTATTGTGCTGAGCATAGGAACAACTGGTGTAAACTTGCTATGATGCATCCTAAGCCATTGAATCAACCTCTGAGTGAATCTCAGAGGAGACTTCTGCTCTATGTGGAGGGAAAGCACGTCTATCACATAATACAAAAAACCCCCTGCAGTTATCACATGGCCTGGTGGAAGTCAGTGACTTTGTGCAGAACAGACTCTGTCTTCCTGCTCTTGATGGAAGCCAGCATCTTGTGGGATCACACCGGGAAGACCCCTTTAGACAGCTATGCCACGTGGGATCCTACAGACTTCACAGTTTTTAGTCCTTGTTGCTGGCCTCTGGTGCCACTGCTCAGTTATCAGAACATGGTACAGCACAATAGAGCCTGGCTAAAACTTTTAGTTTAAATACTCCTGTCTGAGCTGCTGATTGCATCCCTTCTCCCCTCGTGTATCCCATGGCTCAGTTCTAGACGAGCTGGGAACCCCTTTCTGTGGGGTCTTGGTCTGCTGCCCGCTGCCCCTCCCAAGAGGCTTTCTGGCAAGCTCCACTCCCGCGGCTGCAGAAAGCCGAGCTGCCGAAGAGTCCTGCCTGCGCCCACGTCCAGAACGACGCTGAGAGCAAAGCGAGATAACGAGGGAGCCCAGAACCAGTGTGGGAGGAGGGCGCGCACCAGACAGGCCTTCAGGAGTCCTGTTACCAACCATGTGCAAATGTTACCAGATATCAGAGATATGCCAGCCCTGCAGGTCTGTTTACACAATGACCTGTTTGGGCAGGATCATGCTACTGCCAGAATTGTTTTGTGGGATTTGTCAGAGACTGACACTGAATTGCAAGGACAGCTCCACTCCATCTCCCAGCCTGGTAGGGACAGACGAGCTGCAGAGCCTTGCACAACTATGGATTGTTTCAGTAATCCTCCTCAGCCCCAGTAGCTCCTGGTTAGCCTGGCACTTATTTTCAGTTCAGTCTTGCCATGGCCTGTGGCTGTCGTTGGACATGGCTAAAGGCAAATTTGAGATGAGAGGGCACTGTCTAGTACCTAACTTGGGGAGGAAAGGGGCAGCACACAACCATTGGGCATACGTGAGCAGCTGACATGGCTCCTTTTGCTCTGTAGCTGTTGGAAGCCCAGAGCCTGTTTTCAGACTCAGCCAGGCTGGGCTGAGTCACAGCCATGCAGCGACCTGGGACTTCCCAGGTATTTGGCTCCAATAATCAAGTCATCTGTTTAAGAGCTTTTTTTAAAAAGTCAAGACTCTCTGATGCAAGCATAAGTCTCCCTCACTCCCTTTTCTCAGGCAGCTTTGAGATCTCATCTCATTTCTAAGTCAGACTCTTCTACCTGCAGTTCAGGCATCCTGCACCAGCATCTGCCCTGGAGCTGTCAGGCCTTAGCACAGTTTCTCGTCAGCAGAAGGTTTTAGTCAGCTTCTTGCAGCATTGCTGCAGAGTCAGTTCACTGCTGAAGCCCTCCAGCAGCTCCGCAGTGCTATAGCCAGGCTCCTGAATCACTCCAGCTCCAGGCTTCTTTGCTACAGTCACAGGCAGCAGCTCCAGGCATCACTTTGCTGTTTTCTGTAACCTTCCCCTTCTTCCAGGGCACTGACAGCTTGGGTCACTCATGCAGCACTTTGCCCGGGAGCAGCCAGGACAGAGTCACTCAGCTCTTAAGTGAGGCGCTAAAGCTGTTTGTCTCGCAAGAAGGCTGAGGACGTCCATCGTGGTCACTGCAAGCCTAGACTATGCCAGAAAGGGAGGATGGGCAGGAATTTGAGTCACAGCCTATGGATGTAAAAGGTCAGGCCAGAAAACAATCTCTTATTCAGGCTTCCTTTCAGAGGTGGAGAACAGGGCACATACATCACAAAGTGGGTGCAAGGGTATGGGAGGCTGTGAGCTCACATGCAGGGAGGCTGTTGCTCAATTTCCACCCAGTTCCCTTCGCGTCTCCCTCACCACTGCCTAGAAGTTAGCTGTGTTGCAAGGTTTGGACCTGGGCGTAGTCTCTCATTGCAGTTCTCATATGGACTGGAGCATTCATCCAGCTACACAGCATGAACGGGAATGTGTGATCAGGGCAGGGGAGAGCAGGACCACATCTTTCAGTAGCAGCTTGCAGATGAAGCTTCCTGCGAAAGCACAGCCATTGAAGGAGATCATGGAAGTTATATCAACTTATCCTATGAGCTGTTTTTTTCTAAAGTCTGGTATAAGTGGAGATCTAAGCTTCCAAGCAGCAACAGGTCTCAGCTGCTGGTGCCCTCTTACATGGCTGCCTAAGTGTCCCTGATGAAAAGGATGTTGAAAGAACAGCGGTTTATGAAGTCTGGCTACCTAAGTCCTTCAAGCAAGGTGCTCTCCCCCCACTTACAGGATTTGTTTCTAGAAATCTGTTTTCATAACACTTTCAGAAATTTGATTCTATTTTTCCTTCCCACTGACAGGCAAAAGATAGTGAGGTTGAGAGTTGCAGAAGAACAAACAAGCTGATCTTAAAGCTTTCTGTCTGTAAAAAAAGCCAGATTAAAAATATTCTATCATCTTGCTGCTTCTGCACTAGAAGCATTGCTGATTTTTGCAGCTCCAAATACTCCAGGTGCCTTCAAATGGAAACCTCATTTGGTTGCATCAAAGGAGTATCCAAGTCACCTATGGGCTTGGTGCACATCCCCCTGGGAGAGAGTCAGGGCAGGCAGAGCACATGCAGCACCTGGGGAGAACCCTGAGCTCTTCAGTTCTGCTGCAACAGGACCAGACCTTTTGCATCTATTTTCTAGAACCTGATGGTTGGGGCAACAGTCCAGCCCTGAACCAGTGCCAGGATCTGTATCCTGGGGTCACCTGCCAAATCATGGTGGTTAGTGGCTCCACTGATGACACCCTGCAGGAAGCATCCCTGCAGCTGGCCCAGCTGAGCACTAGTCCTGTTTTGTGCAGGGAAGCCAGAGAGGTGATTAATAATGCAGGGCAGCCTTTTGTCAAGTGCCACACTCACTCTCCAGGAAGAGGAGAGCTGTGCTGCATTCCAGGGCATCAATAATTCAGCCAAAGGTTGGGTTTCCTCTGGGATGCTTGGCTGGCCAGCGGGAACACTAGATGCATTATCAGGGTCTGTGTGGACAAGCAGGATGACAGATCAGGAGAGCAATACTTGGAACAAGCAAGGATTGCAAAAGAAACAAGATCATGCTGGACTGCAGTTAGGGCAGCTGCCTGGGGCAAATTCCTCTTTCCCCAGGAGAGCTGGTAGACACACTGCTGGGATGTCAGGAGGGTGAGCAAGTGGGGCTGAGCTGGACAGGCCCCTACACTCTACAGCTAGAATATCAGAGGCTGTGCCTGCAGCCCTAATGACTTAGGCCATCAAGGCTATGCTTTAAAAATAGCACATGCCTTGCTTTCTTTGCTGAAAGCATTAGCACCTTTCTCCATTTAAAACGGAGGGTAATAAAATCTCAGTGCTTCCACTGACTTATGTCAGCGCTACATCTGTTTTGCACAATGCAGCATGAGTTAGACTCTTATCTCTTACAGGTCTGTGTGATTTTTCTATACATCTCCCCTCCAGCAGGCCTGCACCTGTACACAGGGAGCTCTGAGTGGCTGCAGCCCCCTTGCAGAGGATGTGGTGGTAGAGTTCAGGCCCTTGTACCATTTTCAAGGTCTCCAACTTCTCCAGCTGGACAACTGTTCCTTGTCAGACATCAGTATAGGGTAATGGTGTTCCACCTTAAATCACAAGGCTCAAACCAGGGCCAGGAGTCTTAAATCAGGAATTCCTGCACCTGCCAGTAGATTGGGGCCAGTGGATTTTCTGAAGCCTAGGAACAGCTTCATAATGCCCAGGTTATTGTAACATTTGCTCTTTTGTTGGTCAGAAGCATGAAAGAATCAGTTTAGGCAAGTCTGCCTCCCACCTTGTACAGTGTCACATTAGAAAAGAAGCCATAGCCATTCAGTATCTAAAAAAGCTATTTGAATCTCAACTGCTCTGGACTGAATACAGAGTATGCTCCAAGCATTTGGTCACCTGGAGTCAGAAAAGCTAGGATGCGAGCCAAGTGAAACTGTTAGAGGACAGAAGGAAGCCATTAACAGGACAGCTTTACTAACTCAGGAGCAAGGCATTCAGGAGAGAAAAATAATCCTGCGCTCATATGTATCCACAGAAGTGCTCTGGCCTGCACCTCTTGCTTTCAAACCCCCTTTTCTTTAGTCACATCCTGTTTCTTATTTTGCATTTTAAAGTGCCCAGTAGCCAAGCCATTAACCCCAGTAAGTTCACAACAGCAGAGTTGAAAAGTCTATTTTATCACCAGAGTTCAGGAAGATGGGAGAGTCTGTCTTTTTTGAGGAGCTGCAAGATTGACTTGCTCTATCTCCAGCTTCTAGCAGTAATTACATTAGCAGTAGGATAAACACCCAAAAGCCATACTCATGCTTGGGCAATTTCACCCAGACCCATCTTCCATCAGGACTGATAAAAGACAGGCACCTACAATTATTTCCAGACATCCCTGAGAAAGTCTGGCTTGCAGCCTGTCTAGAGCAGAGCCATCCACTGTGCTATCTTTGTGGCAAGAGACACCAGTCCTGTAGGCAGGTTGGAGCTCTTACCATAGCTCTCTGCAGAGGTTGGGGGATCAGACCCACTTACAGATCACTGAAAGGTCCAGCTGTGCAGGCAGAAAGGCCTTAGTTTTACTCAAGGAAAATGAAAAGAATGATCCATTTGAAGTTTGTCTGCAGGAGCCAGAACAGAAACTGTTAAGGGCTAAGTGCTGCATCCCTTCTGAGGGGGAAACTGGATGTGACTGGTGATGCAAGTGTCAATAGAGCACATCATTAAGTGGGATGCTGAGCCCTACAACAGCTTTTTTCCATGCAGCTGCCCAAGCCTAGAAGCTTGTCTCCCACTTCCCAAGGCAGTGGAGTTGACTGCATCTTCCTGCTCTACTCCATCTCCAAAACTTTTATCTGCTTTCCTAAAGAAGAACATAAGAGATGCCACAGTGTCCACAGACATGGCCTTGTCAGTGAACCAACACACAATCCTAGGACGATAGTCGATGCTTATACAGCTTTAGGGAGACATTGCACAGCTTTTGCCATGGCCACCTCTGTTCTGCTTGTGCTGGAGATGGGTATGGGCTTGTCCACTTGAGAACACAGGCCCTCCAAACTGCTGGCTTCTCCTTGGGTAGGAGTGCAGCTAACTGGTGCCTGAGCTGGGAAAAGCCATGTAAAGACAGTAATGGTGTTTTCTGCCACTAGCCAGGTCAAGCCTAGGCCTAAATCTTTCCTGCTCGTCAACCAGTGCATGCATCAGGTTGTACTTGACAGGTTTCAAACCAGGGCTGCTCCTGCCCAAAGTCTCTGGGAAGCCCCCCCAGAGGCTGTGTGCCGACCCAGCTCTGCCTCCTTGCCCCCTCATCGCAGCAGGCTGAGCAATGCCACAGCACTTCCTCCAGCACAAGTTCAGCTCTTGTGTATTGGCCAGACATCTCAGCCAGACAGTAACAGCTAATGCCGTCTGAGCAGCACAGCACATTACGGCTGGTCCATTTATCTCCCAGTCGCTGCGGTTCCAGTAAAGCATCACTTTGTTAAATGCCTGGAGCTGAAGGAAGCATCCCCAGTGCTACAGAAAACTGAGCTTGTTCTAGCCAGGTCTTATTCCTCTCCTGGAAGATCTGTGCTAAGACTACTGCTAAAAAACCTAACCCTTGTTGCCAGTAGCAGACCTTAACTGTCATTTGTTTCTTGGTGCAGATAGGGCAATGCTCAACCGTGTCAGTAACAGAGCTCTATGGGGAGAGCCCAAATCTGATTATTTTCCCCAGCAACCGCATTTCAAGAGGTGGTTCTCAGCATCAGCGATCCATATTCTCCCAGTCTGCCCTACTTATGCAAACACCAGCACACACTCCTCAAGCACCAGTGCCCCTGTGCCACTCTGTTGCAAGTAATTACTACTGTAATTAATCACGTGGATATTCATATGCAGGATGATATGGAGTAGGTGTAGCAGGCTGGAGCCACTATTTATAAATGCCTCCCTGCTCTAGAATCGCTGTGTGCAGACGCTGTTCCCATGCCCATCTTCTTCCTACGCCTTGTAGGAGTCTCTGATAAATGGTTTTTAGCTTCAATAGGGCTTCTAAACATTTGATTTCTTTACAGTATTTCTTCATTTCTTTTGTTACCAAGGTCATTTGCATGAGAACAGCATCTTTAAGCTCTCCATCTGCTCCATATTTTGCACCTGTAGTTAATATTTCTCTTTTCATAACATATGACTCATTGGCACAAAAACAGGAGGTGATATCTGTTTACAGGAGACCAGCTTCTAAAAGAGCCTGAATTACTCCGTTGCACAGAAGGCTTGGAACAAGCCAGCACTGTTCTGCATGTTTATCAGCCTCCACATAATAGGCAGAACAAGAAGCCCAGCCCCGGAGTCACCAGCTGACTTTCAGCTCAGGCAGGATCCCAACAAACTCCAGCTTGCCTCTCCCCTCTCCTTCTGCCCATCCAAGAGCAGCTTTCCAGCTGTAATGCCCAAGGAGAGGACGCACTCAGCAGCCACATCTCACCACCTGCGGCACGCTTAGTTCTTCATGAGTAGCCAAATTTCTTCAGCCTACAGGGGCCTTCAGCCCCAGGGGAAGCTGTGTCCCCAGCAAGCTCCTGGTATGAAGTCCTGGTGCCAGTTTAGTCCAACCGGACCCCACCAGCTCAATCTCAAGAGCCCTTTCCCAGCACTGTAACAGCACCGTGTTTTGCCATGCCCTGGAGCTGTTGCTCCCCAGCCTCGAGGTTGGTGCATGGACCATGGAGAAGCCCATATCTGCTGCAAACATCTACTGGCAAAAGGGAACGGCTCTGACAGGCCTGGCCGTTGGCACAGACAATCGGCTGAGCAGTCATCTGCAAGATAAGTGCTTGTCCAATGGTTATTACTCCTAAAAGCTCACCTCCACTCTTCCCCCTTCTCCTCCCCTTCAGAAAGTCTGTTTACGAGCAGCCTCCCCGGGGCTGCTTTCTCCCTTCACCTTCACGACGCCCTGGGCGCCCCCTCGCCGCGGGGGCAGCACGCTCCGGCTCGGCTCCCGCTCGGGGTTACCCAGCGCCGCTCAAGGCCATCAGCGCCCAGAGGTCGCTGCTCCCGGCCGCGTCCCGCTCGGCTGCGGGTGGGACAAGCCCGCAGCAGCCCCTCCCGGCCGCCGCCGCGGCCCCGCGCTCCCCTCGGGCCGGGCCCCGTTGCCATGGCGGCGCGGGGCCGCCCCCGCTCACCTGCACGGCCCGCGAGAAGAAGACGCCCGCGTCCGACGCCAGCTTCTTCACGTTGAAGTCCATGGTGGGCGCCGCCAGCCGCCCCCGCCGCGCCGCGCCCCCGCTGTCGCCGCGGCCGCCGCGCAGCCCGCCCTTTATAGCGCCGATCGATGCCCTCCTCGCGCCGCGCCGCTGCCTCTTAAAAGGGACCCGGCGACTCCCCCCACGCCCCCGGGTGTCTCGCAGCGCTGCCCCAGCCGTGCGGGCAGCCTGGAGGGACAACGAAGGGAGGAAGCATTGCAGGAGACGGTGAGCTGGGAGCAGCGCTCGCGGGGGAGTCAGTGAACGACTCAGGCTGTGGGGCCTCCTGCGGAGGGTATGGCCCCTTTAAGCAGGGCCCATCGCCTCGAGCGGAGCTGTCAAGCGCCACCGAATGGGCGCTCGCACCGCCCCCCCTCCTTCCCGCCCTGCGGCCGCTCGGCGCTCGTTGCTCAACCGCACTAGCCGCCGCAGCCCCCGGCCGGGCCCGGCGAAGCCATCTGATTGGTCCTCGGGGAGGCAGCTCGCCGCGCGGATTGGCTCGGAGCGCCGGCGGGAGGCGGCCCCGCCCCGCCGCGGCAGGCCCCGCCCCCGACTAGGGTAGGCTGCGGCGCGGGGGAAGGAGAAGCTGCCCTTCCGCGGCCATGGCGCGCGGCGGGGGGAGAGGGCGCCTCGCGGGGCGGCGCACGCCCCCCCGCCACGGTGAGTGGTGCCGCCCGCGCTCGCGGGGGACGGGCCGGGCGGGCCGCACCATCGCTGCGGCGGGGGGTGTGTGGGGGGGACCGGGGTCTACTGGGGATGGGGACCCCCCCAGGGGTGCAGAGGGGCGTGGGGGTGCCCCGGGGGGCGCGAGAGGTCCGGGGATTCCTGGGCTCCGGGGGGCACGGGGGATGCCCCCGGGGTGCAAGGAGCCCAGGGACCCCCCGGGGTGCATGGGTGCAATGGGTGTGGGGGATGTCCCGGGGTGCAAGGAGCCCGGGGACCCCCTCTTGGGTGTAAGGGGTGGGGGGAGTGACCCAGGGGTGCAAGGGGTACAGGGGATACCCCAGGGGTGCAAGGAGCCTGGGGACCCCCCTGGGTGCAGGGGGTACAGGGGGATACCCCAGAGGTGCAAGGAGCCTGGGGACCCCCCCCGGGTGCCCCCAGGAGGGGCAGGGCTCTGCCGAGATGCCCTGGGACGGGGGGATGTCCCTGGTGCCGTGCATGTCCCCCCACCAGCTGGACACGGTAACCTCCGGGCTGGATTCTGCACCCCGGATTTCTCACACCTCGCTGCTCTCGTCTCCGCTCTGGCCAAAGCGCCGCATTTAACCTTGCGCCGAGAGCCGGTCATGTGAGTCCGGTCCCTGCAGGCTCCGGCCACCTTGCGATGCGTTTCCAGACGTGGCACCCGGACAGGGTTGTGCCCTCCTCGGGGGCCGTGAGATCTTGGGTCTGAGGTCGCTGCGAGCAGTGTGGTCAGGGGGAGTTATCACGCAGCTTTAAAACGCGGGATGGGTTTAGCTCGTCAGTGTGGGAAGACACCGAAGCACGGGCCATGGGCTGCACGCGGGTAGGTGCCGCGTCGCCCGGCTGCGGTGGACGTGGCTCGCCAGGACGGCTGGCTGGGCAAGGCAAGCAGGGCCAAAGCGTTTCTAACTTTGTTGCATTTCAAAGATACCCCCAGGTTTCAACATGTTCTTTCATAGCCCTGTCCTTGACTTGAAGCACGCCTGTCCTCCCCAGCTCCCAGCATGGCCAGCAAAGCTCTGCTTAAACCTTGGCTGCTTTGAAACCTCTGGGCAAACACCCTTTGGCTGGTGGCTTTTGAGCAGGTCTTCGATGTGGTCACAAAATTGAGGGGGAGCAGAGTTTTGCCAATGAAAGTGTGCACATGTTCTTTTGGAATAAAGAGTTTTTCACAAGGGAACTGCAAACAAAATCCCTGCAACTGTGTGCAGCCACTTTTGGTGCATGTGGAAGTCCCTGGCATAGTCGCGGCTATCAAGTTCAAGGATGCTTGGTCTCCTGGGCTCCTGCTGTAGAGAGGTTTGGGAATCCGCCCCCAGGGTTAAAAGGAGAGGAGAGGCAGAAACTGCTGCTGTCTGTTGGAAAACATTTTAGCTTTCCTGTTTGGTCCTAGCTGTGTTGCTGCTCTGAGCCTGGTCTGCGTTCAGAAGTGCCGCACAGAGACGTGAGCGCATGTTCCCTTTGCTCACCTATTTTTCCCTCTTCGTGCAGGAAGAGGATTGCTGGATGAAGACTGACCCTATGACTCTGAGTCAGATGTCGAAGGCAAGTTGGGTTTCCTTGCAAGCAGCCGACGCAGCATCTACGAGTGCTCGTCCTCGTGGTGGCTCCTGGAGGTGCTGAGGTCCTCGTTCAGACATGGCATTTCAAAGGACAGAGGGAATGTCCATCATCCAGGCCTTGGCGATGACTGTGGCGGAGATACCTGTGTTTGTTTACACTACATTTGGACAGGTACAAGAAGCAGAAAAGGCTTTTCTGACCAGTTCCTTGGATTTTCTCTTTGGGGGTTGCCTGTAGAGAAAGAAGAGTCAGCTTTAGTTGAGAGGTCCAGAGGCACAGGGGGGTGGTGCTGGCAGAATTTGGCACTTTTCATGCATCCCATCCCGGGAGAACTCTTGGGTTCAACCTTTCTTGTCTTCAAAGGCACTAAAACAAGATTTTAGTTTTAAAGATGACTAATATATTTCCCACTTGTAATAATGCAACACTTGGGGCAATAAAGCTCAGCTGTGTACCGGGGTTTCAGAGCTGGATCTGGATAACTTGGATCTCATCTGTCATGGGCTGTAGGCAAACTTTGCAGGGTGCATGTTGAGACCATGTTCTCCAGGCTCTGTCAAAATGAGGCTACGCACTTTCTCTGCTATTAAGTAGTAGTTGTATAGTGGGGGCTGTGTTTTGTGGGTGGGAGAGAATGCCAAGGTGCATTTCAGGTCTGTTATGTTTAAGACCCTTTTTAAAAAAAGGGGTGGTGGAATTAGTTTTTCATTGTTGCTCTTTCATATCTTTTGTGTTTAAAGTCTGTCTTCTCTCAGCTGCGGCTCTCTCCAGGCCTGCGTAAGGTGCTCTTTGCTACAGCTCTCGGGACGGTTGCCTTGGCTCTTGCAGCTCATCAGCTGAAGCGTCGTCGGCGTCGGAAGAAACAAATTGCTCCAGAGAAGTGCGGCGTTAAGCCTGGAGGGATAACAGTGCCCATCTTGCCAACCAGAAGGGTCCCTTCCGTGAAGAAAGGTTGGCCTTGCAAAAGGGGAAAAAAACCCAAAAGCTTTAAGTGAGGGTGCAAAGAGAATATTACTAAAGTAGCATTCAAGGAAAGAGGGTGTACAGGGAGTGATGGGACCATGGAAAGTTGCAGGCAAGTGGGAGGAGAGGAAAGCAAAGCAGTTTCTGTCTAGTGTATCGATGCGAAATGAAATTAAGAACCTGAAACACAGTGCCATGGACACAGGGTTAGTGGAAGAAAGAGAGAGACCCTTTACAAAGGTTCGTAGTTCCCATCCCCCTTCGCACAGAAAGACTATGGACCCGTTACGCCATGCTCTCCCCCAGCAGTAACAGCCGTGAGCATGCAGTGACCTGGATCTGTATTGATCTTGGCAACACGGGGGGGACGCCTGGCCTGCGGGTCCCATGTGCAGCTGCCTTGGTGGGGCTGGACGGCAGAGGAGAAGGTGGCGTGGGATGGGCTGGGGACGTGGGAGTGTTCATCCAGCTCTGGGCTGGGCTCCCTGACCTTGGGCAGCTTCTTCACCTGCTTGTTTTGGTTTTGGGGTAAGACTGACCCAGCTGCCCAGCAAAGCACTGTAGGAATTGAGCATTAATGTTATGAAATGTATGAAAATCTTTCAGCGTGTTTAATAATAACCAAGGAAGCACCATTGTCTCTGCTGGCAGCTGCTACGTCAGTGCTCTGCTGGGCCCGAGGGAAGCTGGAGGAGTTTGTCTCCTTGATGCTTTCCATTCGTGCTTGCCTTCTGTCATCCAAAGAGGTGAATATTCATCCCACAACCTTAGATTCCCACTGATACTGACTTTCTCAGTGTCTTAAAGCAAAAGAGAGAATACAGCAGATCCATGACTCATTTCTAGGTGTTGTCACACTTGACAGGGTGCTGTTCCCCTCCCTGTTCACAGCTGCAGCAAATTCCTTTTGCTTTGTACCAGGTTTTCCTGCGACTGCGGTAGTTCCCTAAGCGGACTGCCCTCTCTCACAGGGACCACACGTGCGCTAGTGCTTGGTGGGACAGCAAGTGTCAGGAGAGCCTGCCTTCATCCTCTGTGCATAGGCCAGCAAGCCTAAAAGCCTGTTTTCATGTGACCTTCCCAACTGCAGGATACTCCAGCAAGAGAGTCCAGAGTCCCAGCAGCAAGAGCAATGACACTCTCAGCGGGATTTCCTCCATTGAGCCCAGCAAACATTCCAGTTCCTCCCACAGCCTTGCCTCGGTAAGGAGCCTTCTTGGATGTGCTGGGAGAAGCAGGGCTAGGAGGTGTGTACGTACCTACCTGTAGCAAGATCACTGCATCCTTGGGCTTGCGCTGACCAAACCTTTGAAAGCTGAACAGGTTATGGCATAATTAGAGGGCAAGTTCCAATAATAACTTCACAGTGACTGTCTCGAGTCAGGATTCAGGCACCTGACCTGAAATCAGAGCAGCATTTTCCAGTGGCCAGGAGCCCCAGGGTATAGCCCACTTCTTCAGCTGTTTGCGAGAGGCTGCAGGGAGGGACTTGCAAGTGAGACGCGGCCATGATCCCTCAGGACTCTCCCTGCCCCCTCGAGGAGTGAGGCTGGGTTGTAGCTGGGTCTCAGAGCACTGGGGTAGCTCGTCTGCTTCCATCCGTGGCGGAGGTTTTGGATGGGCCAACAGCCCCTAAGCTAGCACAGCCCTCCTGCCTCTATATGGGCTGCTCACAGGTTGACCAGCATGGAGCTAGAGCAGGAGATGACAGTGGATATTTCACAGGGTGTTTTGGGCTGTCCTGAGCTACCAGAAGCAGAGAGCAAACTTTATAGAACTTTGTAGGTCTTATTATGGATTGGAAGCTGAGAAATGTGGGCACTGTAACCTGTGTGGATGCTCAAGTCCAGCAGGGAAGCTCTAAAGTGGCTTAGAATTGTATAAAACTGTTTTTTAAAAACCACGTTAACTACCAAAACGAGCTCGGGAAATGGAGCAGCGCAGGAACATGGCCTAGCAGTTTTTCTACCTCCTCCAAAGCCAAGAACAACCTATAAATACAGGTATTTCAGGCTCGACTAAGCAGGGGAAGCCATCACTGCTCACATCCACCTCTTTGGGACCAAAGGCAGAAGCACTGGGGAGTCTTTGTGGCTTCAGTCCCCTTTGGAGCAGCAGGCAGCACAAGCAGTCCTCCGCTCTGCAGCTTTGTACACAGCGACATACCTTCTCGGTGTCACCTGCGGGAACACCCGTGAGCTGTGTCGACATGTGCTGAGGCTGGTTAGCAATGCTGGGGCGGGAAAGGGAAAAATCACCCCTTTAAAGGGAGCTGTCTGCCAGCAAAGCCTTGCAGTATGTGCAGGCATTGCTTGGTTTTAGCTTGTCCTGTCCGGGTGAAGCACTAGAAACCGGCCAAAAACCTCGTGCTGGCCGTGGTGAGTCTCCAGCAGGCGGCAGTGCCAGCACGGCGCTGGGTGTGCGGCGCTGGGTGTGCAGTCCCGGGTGTGCAGTCCCGCACCAGCGCTGTCCTGGGTGGACTGGGACAAGGTGGGAAGGTTCCTGGGACGTGTCAGTGCAGACCAGGCTGTATCCAGTCCTGGCCTTTCCCCGTCCGGATACTCTCACGTCCATTTAATTCCCCTGCAGCCTCTCCCTTCCCACAGACATAGTCTGGGTTTTATAGCACTGAAGTCTCTTTCCCTTTCCGTGGACCTGGGGAGGAATTTGCCAACCAAATGCAGTGTTTACAGGTTACCTGTAATCTTGGCAGACGAGAAACAATTACAAAGCCGGCAAACCAGCCCTGAGTTTTGGATCCACTGTTTCCCAACTGATCTAGTGAATTTGGCTGTAGCAGAGGGGTGGGGAGCTAGCAAAAGCCTGCCTCTCCTTAGCTAGCTTTGTGACTTTGGCTTAATCTGTTGGGGAACGTAACTGCTGACTCCCATGACAAGCAAATACACTGGTTCAAAACCTGCTTTCCATGTTTGTGAACTAGGATCTCTAAATCTTTGCTGAGATCCAGGCTAGAAAACTCTAAATTCCTTTTTCCACTGTTTATGCATGGGTAAAAACCTAGAGAGAAATCTCTTCCTGTACCCACTTCTCATGGTGCAGGAACAGAGCTTCTGTGACGTTGTACTTCTTACTTTTATGTTAGTTCATGGGGAAAACAGCTCATCGTTCCCACAACTGCAGTTTATGCATGCTTTCATCTGCTTCCCCGTGCTCTTCCTTGCCATCTGGTAAGTAAGTCAGCAGCAGTGAACTGCTGACGTGCAGTTCTAGATCTGAAGGTGATTTATTAACATTCCACAAAGATTAATTGATGGAGGTGGGGCAAGAGCACATCTGTGAGCTGTTTACTGTAGCTTGTTCTCTAACATCAGGCTCACGTTTGGACATCTTCCACTAAGCCATAGGGATTGGAAACCTTTTCTTTCTATGTTTAAAGAAAAAAGAATCCAACCCCAAAGCTGGGATTTAGCAGAATGTGAACACGCTGTGTAGGTCACTAGCATGTCCTGGCAGGGACAGCTTCAGCCTGAGCCAGGGCTGAGCAGCAGTTCCTTAGGGCTGGGGAGACAGCAGGTGGGTCAAGCAGTTTCTATCAATCTGATACATTTGCACCTTCTTACCTGGTTGAGGGAGGGGATAGATCTAATCAGACACAGCTGTTGTGGAAGGCAGTAGAGACCTCCCAGCCTGGCTTTGTATGGCCACTTCATAGCAGATGGAGTGAGATGGTCTCTGGTTCTCCTCCCTAGAGCACAGCTGAGAGCTCGCAACCCTATTGCTAGCGTGCTCTGGCTCCTTGTCTTGGGCTCTGGGCTCGCACGAACAAGGTAGGTGGATTTCCTCTAAAGCAGAAAGGTGTTTGTAAGCACTGGAATTATAAGATGTAATAAGAAGCCTGCTTGAGATAAGAGTTTCACATTGAGCTAAAACTAACCCACAAGTTAAGGGATCTTCTAAGAACCTTTTTCATAAAATGGCTATCCAGATTTCCACTGGCTCTTCTGAGCTGGAGGAGCCTCCTGAACAGCTTGGATTGAGCCTTTTCATGTTTTTGCAGCCTTCAGAAGTTGAAGATTAAATTCCCCTCACCAGAAAGGTGATGTAAAATAGTCTTCAGGAACACTGATCTTTTTTTCTTCTATCTTGTTTTGAAGCAAACTGGGTGATCTCTTCCCTTCTGCTCCCCTTTTCCCTGCTACAGAGTAATGCCCCAATTTGTTTGGCTCAGACTTTTATTTTATTTTTTTTAAACTCTGGAAGTCAAAATTCAGATTTACCCCTTTCCTCTCTTTCAAACTTCCCCTTCCCTAAAATCATTTGTTTTTCTTTGTTATTACCAAGCAGTGCTTTGTGTCCCCCCTCCCCGAAATTCCTATTTTCCTGTAATACAAGACAGTTCATAGTAGTCATTCATCATATGATGAATAAAAAGCAATCTGTGTAAGCTTCGTGAGGGGAAGTTTAACTGATATATGTGATGTGATATGGCTACCAATAACTATCCAGTCACAGGCTATGCAAACACTGATCGTTGATGGGGTTTGAACACAGCACTTTACTGCGTCAGACGTTAAAAGACGTTTATGCACCAGTGTGAAATTTGGAGGTTGACAAGTTGCAATGTGGATTTTAGTGCTCAGCCCTCCCACGAGGAGGTCTGACTACAAAGAGGAGAGCAGAAACTCCCCTGGCCGAAGTCCTCAGCTGTGTTTTTGCCAATAATCTCTTCCTTTGTTTGGATTGTGGTTGTTTCTCCTGCTGTCAGCTTTTTTTGTATTGAGAGCTGGGGCCAACACGTACTTCCTATCAAAATCCCTGTGCCCTTGTAGCATTTGCCTTGGAGTTTTCTTTGGCTGTTTGTCTCCATCAGTGCTATCCTAGCTAGTGCTCACAGCTGTACAGCTGGCGATTTCTTAGTGATGCTTCACTGCCGGTTGGTTGGGAAGGTATTTCCCCTGCAGCTCTCTGTGCTTGCAGACAGCATTGTGCCGGATGGAGAAGGGAGGCTTTTCACCTCACCCGCACCTCTCCACGCCTGGCAGCTCTTGGCAGGGTTGTGCAAACCCCAAGGGGAGAGGGTTGGTTTGAGCAGGATCACAGCGATAACCTGCTGTCTGTGGGGGTGAGCCAGGAGGTGGGGTGAGCCAAGCCCGCAGCTCCCTGCTCCTGCTCCGGCGTTTCCTTCCTGTGCCTGCTTCCAGCCATGCATGCCCTGTCCGGTGCTGCCAAAGGCCTCCAAAACCACTTCAGCTCCCTGAGCCAGGAAAAAGGGGATAGTTTTTGCTGGGTTAGAGAACTGAACTGGCTCATGGAAGGGCCTATGAAGTTCAGAGCTGGCACAAGGCTGGACTGCAGCTGCGAGCGGGGTGGAAGTTTTCGGATGGGCTCAGCTGCAGGTGGAATTGCAGCCTGAAGCATCAATACCTTCTCCTTCAAAAGCAAGGGAATACAGATACTGAGCAGTTACTGGAGTGGGCATGGGGAATGGGAAGGGGCTTATCATTCAGGTTTACCTGGTGGTGGTGGTTGGGTGGTTTCACCACTGATTCTGCCCTTGGAGAGAATTTAAAAGGCATTTGCTGCTCTCCGCTCCCTTCCTGCAGATAGTAGCAGTGAACTCTTCGAGTCCGACGCCAGCGCTGGCAGGTCCGTGGGAGGCCCAGGCAACAGGGGATGCTGGAGCAGCTGGTGATTCCAGTGCAGAAAGCCTCTACATTCAAGGTAAGCAAGAATGAGGGTAACATCACCTTGGGATGATCATTCCTCTTTGCAAGAGCCAAAACAGTACATGAATTCGCATCAAGTGGTACTGGCACTATGTGGATGCGTCTTTGTGCTCAGATCAGAAGCGCTCTCCCATCCTCAACTTAAACTCAGGCTCTTGATAGCTACAAAATCCCACTTGCACTTAGAGAACACCACCGGACACAAGTCTTCTGTTTCCTTAGTGAATAATTTGCTTCCAGAATACTGCCCTTCCAACAACAGGTTCGTCCACGGCTCTTGTGCGGAGAGCAGTACCTTGAAAGTAACATGTTTGATGTTTTAATCGTTTTGGGGGTATTCTCATTAACTTCTAATCGAAATTAAACCATATTTAAAAGGGAAAGAAATAGAATAAATTAAATCTTCCTCATCAGTTTGGGAGAGTCTTCCCTCTTTGCTGGATTACTTGAGTGAGCAAGGACTCTTGCTGTATCGCTCTGTTCCTTCGTGGCTCTGCAATCTCATGGCTTGCGTTTGGTTGCATTGCCAGGCATGGAGCTGTTTGAGGAGGCCCTGCAGAAGTGGGAGCAGGCGTTGACCATCCGGCAGAGGGACAGTGCTAGTACCAGCACCCCGGTGCCCTGGGACGGCAGGAAACACCAAGAGTCCATGTCCGAGGACGTCCCGGAGGTAGGTCCCCACTTTTCCCTTGCTTTTGCCAACTGGGGAATGTGCTGAAAGGTCAGACTGGATGCTGGAACCAGTCATGAGTAGGAGATTAAACAGTGAAGAGCAAATTCAAGGCAGAGTTGGGCCAGACTCTGTTTAAGAGCTGTCTGTATCTGCAGCTTCCTTATCCAGTTTGAGTGGGTGTGTTTTTAATTTCTTCTTCTTTTTTTTTTCTTTTAAATAAGTCTCTCCCCCTCACTCTCTAATGTTTCTACCCACCTTCCAGCATCAGCATCTCATGTCAGTCGCTGTCATGCGACTTCTCAGACAGCAGAGTCTTGTGTAGGAAAAGGCTGTAACAAATGCATCACCTGAGAGGAAAAAATAGCTTTTTGCCTGGTGATGTTGTGTCTGTAGCTTACTAACACATTTGTAAGTGGAGATCTTGATTGTCGCTATCGCTTCCTAGGGAGCTGGGAGGAGAAGCAGAGGCCAGCTGCCTCTGCGCATTAATGAGTAAAGCTAAGTGGTAACTCGGCAGGAGCCACGTGTGCCCGTCTGCTGAGCAACTGCAGCGGGGAGACAGGTAGCTCCTTCTACCTACAGCTGCAGAACAAGTATTTTAGGACAATATCCTGTTGTCTTGGACCTGAGGACTATGCTGGGAAGATAAAAGGGGAGATCCAAACTAGAAAGGCTCAGTGGTGACCACAGAGCTAAAAAGAGAGCAGCTGTAGCCCAGGATCATGAGAGGAGCTAAACTGCGAACTCTGCAGGAGTTCGTGTTGGTGAAAGATGTTCCCAGGCTCTTATAAACAGGGCCTGGTGCAGTAAGTATGTGGGATGTTTGTCTTTTGTGGTGGATAATATTTATCCACATTAAATCTGGATTCTCTTCTTGCTCTCTCTCCTTGAAGTGTCCTGTAGTGTTTCTACAACTGCCATAAAAACAGTTGCTTCATTATCAAAATAGATTTTATGCTTCTTGTTAATGCTTCTATCTGCTGGGTGAGATATTCATGCAGACACAGGGGTATGAAGGCAAGATGCTGTGTAAGTTTTATTCTCCGTTGTTTCTGTCCCTCTGTCCTAACGGCAAACTTTGCTTATGCCCAGCACCTTAATCCAAGGACTCTTATTCTGTTGTCCAGCTCTGGATACTCTGTTGTATTCAATACAGAGTTTTCTGATGTGAACAAACATTCCCTCTTGAAATTAGGCAAAAGCCGCAAGTAAAGAGAATTGAGTGATCTGTAATTCATTAAGAGGTCTGTTTTTCTGGATGGCAGTTTAAAGTTCCTTTTTCCTTTTTTTTTAAAAGAAAAACAAAATGAATTCTGAAGCTAAAAATGCCGGTGTTTGTGTAGGCTGTGTAGAAGCTTCCCTCTTCCCTTGCACTATTAGCTATATTGTAGGATTAATGAGTTCTGTTTTTTTTGTTTTGTTTTGTTTTTAAAACAGTTAATCTCCAAGCTGTAAATCCTATTTAACTGAGAATTTCCTTCCATATTTGTGCTGTCAATCTGTCTCTGTCCGGTGGGCTAATTAACAGTGGCATTTGTGTACGTTCAAGGAGGAGTCCCAGAAAAAGGAGTTTGCCGAGAAGCTGGAGTCCCTCTTGCACCGAGCCTATCATCTGCAGGAAGAGTTTGGGTCTTCGCTTCCATCGGACAGCATGCTGCTGGATCTGGGTGAGCTGGGTATGGGAGCTGGGTTCGAAATGAATTAGAAGGGCTATTTTTGTCTGTTTTTTATGTCCTTTTTGTAAGCCAGGCAATGAAGTGGTGACGAAAGGGCTATATGGGAGGATGAGAGGGAGAGCGCAGTGGCCAAGAGGAATAATAGTCCCTATAGTCTCTAGCACATACATTTTCTTCCTCTCATCCAGAGAAGACTCTAATGCTTCCATTGACAGACGGGTCGCTACGGCTTCGGACAGATGATGAAGACAGCTCAATTTCTGAAGACTCCTTCTTCTCTGCGGCAGAGGTGACTTAAGTTTCCAGCTGTATGTAACAGACCAGCTGCTGGGCGGGGAGCCACAAAGATAGCGGAGCCAAACACATCTTGTTAGAGGAAGATGATAAAACATAGAGCAACAGCCCCAGGTTGAGGCTTTGGAGGTTCATGTTGGACTTCAGGAAAAGCTGTTTCACTAGGAGAATGGTGCAGCCCTCCCCAGAAAGGCCTGGGACTCTCACTCCTTGGAATTTTTCAAGATTTTTGTGGACCAAACCATGATTGACCTGATCTAGTGTTGGCAGCAGTCCTGCTTCAAGTGGGAAGTTGGCCTAGAAAACTCCAGGGGTCCTTTCCAACCAACGTTTCCATGTTATTTTACTTTCTATTGTAGAAAACATACCTTAACAGCTAGAAAAGTACTGTAAATCTAACATAATGTGGCTTGGTTGTGTAGATGTTTTAGGGGATATTGAGCTGTGTCAGGGCAGAGGCAGCTTTGAAACTGGTGGGAGAAGAAATATCTTTGCATGAAATATCTTTGCCTGAAATAGGTGG
This sequence comes from Dromaius novaehollandiae, assembly GCF_036370855.1. Taxonomy (NCBI): domain Eukaryota; kingdom Metazoa; phylum Chordata; class Aves; order Casuariiformes; family Dromaiidae; genus Dromaius; species Dromaius novaehollandiae. The sequence continues at coordinate 8,049,554 of NC_088117.1, forward strand.
TACTGACAAGAGTTTGTTAGTTGAAGAATGCACATCTTGCTTGTGTGCAGTCTCTGCGTATTTGCAAATATTTAACAAGATCATTTTATTCTTCCCATGTCTCCTGCTGTCTTTACAGCTCTTTGACTCTCTTCATTTTGAGGAAATACCTTTCCATCTTTCTAAGCCAGTAGCTGCGTATGAAGATGCTTTGCAGTTAGTGAAAGAAGGGAAGGTTGCCTGCCGGACACTGAGGTGAGGTGCTGGCTGGAGTCTTGGGTCATTGCGTCAAAGCTCCTTTGAGCAGTGTGGACACAATATTTGCCTTAGAGCAGCCCTGGAACCAGAATAACCCTGTGGGGCAGGGAACTCTTAGCATCTTTCCTGCTGGTTTGGACCTCTCAGAGACCTAGCCCCAGCTTTTAGGACATGTATGTTAAGAAATAGGGTAGTTGTCCCAGGAAATCAGTAATGAGAAATATAACTGTTCTGTGTGGCTGTGCTGCAACAGCCTTTGGCGAGGTGCTGTGGTCCCCTGGTGCACTGCACGAAAGGGAATGCAGTTGTCACTTTCTTTTAGGCAGAGACTGGGATTTTTTAGGGGTCTCAGATGCTGGAAAACAGGTGTCAGGAGAGCTGAAGTGTGTGCAATCCTTTCCTTTTCCCTCTAGGACAGAGCTTCTAGGCTGCTACAGCGATCAGGATTTCCTAGCGAAGCTGCACTGCGTCAGGCAGGCCTTCAAGGTAAGAACGCCTCGGCCGCGGTCCTCGCGGCTGGCTGTCCTTGAGGCTGGCCGGCTCTTGTGGCGAGTGGCTCTTGGCAGCACCTTCTTCCCTGCCACCCCACCCGTACGGGAGTGAAGTCTTCCCCCCTCTGCAGCAAGTAAAAGCAGCAGCAGCAGCTCAAGCTTCCCTTGTTTTGCTCTGTAATCCTGTCCTGATCGGTTTGATCTGGAGAGCGAGAGGATCTCCCGGTCCCTGTGCCCAGCTGAGAAGCAGCTGTATGGCTGCTAACATTTTCCATTATAGTTCTGGGAAGGGAAAATTTGGCAGTTTCAGAGCTGTACCAAAGCTGCTGCTCCCACTTGGGAGCTTTCAACACTAACTGGGCCGGATTCAAACCTCTGCGGTGGAGGAGCAAGGTTTCTTCTTCTCACTCCAATTCCCTTGCTAGCAAAATATTTCTAGACCCTAAATAGAAGGGTCTTGGGCCCTGGCCCCACTGGCAGCCCGTGACTCCCATGCTTTCATTATTGCTGCTTCCAGTCTTCTAGCCTAATTTTGAACTTTCTCCCTGGGAAAGCAATTTTGTTTTCTGGACTCCAGCCTATTAAAGGCTAATGGTACTGGTGTACGCAGCACTGCTTTGTATCCTGTCCCTTTTTTTATCCCTCTAAACTCAGGGTTCACACAGGCCAAGGTGTTCACAGGAGACTGCTTATGTTCCCTTTGCAGGAGCTACTGGAGGATGAAAGCAACCAGCTGTTTTTTGGGGAGGTTGGGAAGCAAATGGTGACAGGACTAATGAGAAAAGCTGAAAAGGTAGGAAGTTTGTACAATCACTCAACTGTGTCGTGTGAACACAGGGAGTTGTGTTCCTGCATCCCAACCCAGAGGTCCTCCACTCTGCTGAAAGGAAAACACTTCATCTTTGTTCTGGTCACCATTATGAGAAATAAAATGTGTGTGCTTTTTCTTTTGTTTAACCAAATCTCTTGTAAGCAGCTCTGCGCAGCTCCTGTCCACAACCCGATACAATGCCTCATTGGAGCGAAGAGAGGGTACAGAGAGCATCAACTGGCATCCTCTCCAGGGATATGGGAGAGGGAGAAGATAATCCACCTTTGCATCAACCGTGTGCCAGTTCTCGGATCACTGGTTTAGTCACTAGTCATCCTCTAAACAAGGAGACGGTGACTTACACTGTGGAAAAAGTGATTCTTACTGGAACAAATTCGTGTATAGGTGCCTCTAACCACTTCCTTGAAGAGAGTTGAGCAATACAGGTGTTTGCAATCACAGCGGCTGAGCCTGGGACTGTCCGAGCCTCCTAGAAATTAATTCTCTTTTTGCAAAGTGTATTTGGGCTAAAAACTTTGGTCAGGCACGTTTGTTTGTTTTAGCTCAAAATAGATTGGTCAAACTTTGGTGAAATGTCCACACAACTGTTTCACCTTCTGAAATGTTTTTATTTATTTTTTCCTCTGCTCTCTCCCAGAATCCCAAAGGTTTTCTGGAAAGCTATGACGAGATGCTGCATTATGCACTGAAGCAAGAGACCTGGCCGACAACTCAGCAGGAGCTGGAGGGAAGAGGGGTTGGTAAAGACTTTCTCTCTAGAAAATTGCAGAGGAATTGGAGTAATCAATATGTAGGAATGGTCCAGGAGTGAAAGAACTGCTGCTGAAATACTATTTTGCAATTGTGCACTGGAGGGCAGGGGAATATTGGGATTTTTAAACTGTGTGGCAAATCAGGATATGTTAGTGGACTACTCTGTAATACATGGGGAAGGAAATACCTCTAAGCAGGACTCAGATTGCCTTCAGCAATGTCAGCAGTGTTGGATTTAAAACAAACAAACAAACTCAGAGCTCTGCAGAGCCAGTTTCTTCTGGAGGGCACAGCTACTGTCTCTAGCTATGTAAGATTTGTTTGCCTTTTCACTGGACTCTTCCTGGACACAAGATTAGTAAGTCCCTTTGCCAGCCCCTCTCTGATGCCCTGAGTTCTGGCTACTGATCTGAATGAACACAGTTCAGTCCTCTTATGTCCATGGCAAACTTCCGTTTGTTCTGTTTTGCTGCTTTAAACCAAAAGAATAAAGCTCATCTCCTGGATGGTAAGCCTGTTTCCTTTACAGACTCTTCTGCTCTCTGGCAGGTGGTGTGCATGAGCTTCTTTGATATTGTGCTGGATTTCATCCTCATGGATGCTTTTGAGGACCTGGAGAACCCTCCCTCCTCCGTGCTGGCTGTGCTGCGCAACCGCTGGCTCTCTGACAGCTTCAAGGAGACGGTGCGTGAATTGGGTAGTCCTTGCTCGGAGCATGAGATCACAGTGCCAAGGCTAGAAAAGGGTATAACTTCAGCTGTCCTGGCTGAGCCGAATTTTCCCTTTAAAAATATCTCCCCTTCCTGAAACTCCAAACAACAGACTTCTGGTACATATAAATTGTTTACAGGAAAGCTTTCCTTTGAGAGCAGCTGGGTTGGCTCCAGTAGACTTATTTCGCTAGCAGCCATTATCGGTGATGCCATGGAGATGTTGAAAGATAACAGTGTATATTTTCATGAATGATAATAAGAGGATCAAAGCATGGGGAAAAACAGTGTTTTCTTTGCAGCTGGCCGTTCATTCTGGCGGTATCTCAGTAGACACTGAAGCATGAATAGCAGCACTTTCTTTTAGTCCTGGCCAGATGCATATATAAGAATAATTAGTTCTGAGGGCTGAGATGATGGTTGGGAAGCACCTTCCAACAGTCATCTGTTTACAGTCTGCGTGCTGGGGTGCTTGCCAGCTGTGCCAGATTGCATTGGCAATCTTCAAATGCGCTCTGGCTGATCTGCAAAGGATATGGAGTGGCCAATTTGCCTCCAGTTCTCTTAGATTTTGTAACTAATTTTAGAGTTGTTGGCCACAAAAGGGCCACCACTTTAATATTTTGCTGGCGATGTGTTGGTGAACCCTGTTTTTCTGGAAAGTAAACCCAGTAGGTGATTGTCTTTCTCCCTTAATTGTAGGCCCTAGCAACTGCCTGCTGGTCAGTTCTGAAAGCAAAAAGGAGGCTTCTGATGGTAAGTAAAATAAATTAAAAGGGAAAGAATGTAGTGTAGTTGAAGGTGAAAAGATAGAACCTGGGTCTTGCCAAAATACAACACCTAAGTGGTATAAGAATGAACTGAATCATGTTCTTTGTGACGCTTGGGAGCGCTGAGGTCCTGTTGTCGTGCCTTTGCCCCGGTACCACAACAATTTTTACTGAATCAGTCTGAATTTATTCTCCATTTTTCTTATTGTGAGGATTCAAAAAAAATGTTCCCTGTACAGTATTCCATCTCCCTGCTTACAGTTCTGTAGGAATGGCCACAGACAGCAAGGGACTGCTTTTGAATTGTAGCTTCCCTGCCGGCAGCACAATGCACTCTTGCACTTCTCTGCTTCCCAGCACTGCCGCTTCACCAGCTTTTGCTTAATGTGTTTCCCTTAAAAACCATGGCTTCTTAAAGTCTCACAGCAGAGTTCATGGACCTGGAGAACAGGAAACTGCAGCTTTGCAACCCCAGTTGTGCCGCAGGGCCTGTGGCATCTGGCAAGCTTTCAACTCCTGTCCCGCAACCAGATGGTACGACTGGGTTTGCCTCGTGAGATGATGCAAAGCGTAATGAGAGCTTTGGAAGCTGGCCTGGCACTGTCATGCAGTAGCTCTGTTGGCTCTTGATGTAGCACTAGTCACTTCATTCTGGAGAAGCTTAGATATTTGCATGCTCTTTCTCATGTTAGATCAAAGACTGTTAATTTCTGGACTATAAAGACTACCTGATGGTTGCCTTCCATTTTCTTCTGTTTAATTTCCTCCTGGAATAGTAGTTCAGAAACACGAATATAGAAAGCTGTAGTAATCCTTCAAGGGTTCTAAAAGATAAATGTAATTCTTCTAGAAGAGATGTTCTGTGTAGCTCTTTCTACTGACACGCAGTGCTTTCTGGCATGGAATTTGGTAGATGATATGGAATAAGCTGGTAATTCTGTCCGAGATCTGAGAGGTATCAATTTTTTCCTTCCTCATGGCAGGTACCAGATGGCTTTATCTCTCATTTCTACTCCGTATCGGAGCATGTCAGTCCTGTTTTAGCCTTTGGTTTTCTGGGGCCCAAACAGCAGCTATCTGAAGTCTGCGCTTTCTTCAAGGTAAGTTGACTTATCTGTACCTTGCCTGTGTGGGAGCCCTGCTGTCTTGTGGCTTAAAGCTTACAGATTGGTGCTTTTGATGGCTGTTTTTGACTGAAATGCTACTAAGAAACTTGGCTCTGTACAAAAGCCTTCTAAAAATCACTGTTTTTTGAAATGCAGATTGTTGAATTAAGATTGATAAGAATTCCTATCATGATTTACCATGGCTGATAGCAAAAACAGATTTGATGAGATCACTTTATACCATCCTCGCTGGAAAAGAATAAGGGTATATATGTATACGTTGAAAGAATAAGTTGCTGAAGAGTACATGGCATCTTACAAGTTACACACTTGATCATAAAGCCTAAATCCTGTTTTATTGTTGATGAAATCATGAGAGGCTGATTTTGCATTCATAAAATGTTTGCAGTGGATGTTGCCGTAGAGATTAGTATTGCATTCTGACTTCAGGAGCTCTGCTGTCCTGTTTGATAGGCACAAGTGGTTTAGCCCCAGAAGTAATACACAGCCAAGTGGATCTTTACTTGCTGGCAGACATGCAAAATTCCTTATGGGATTCTCTGCTTGCTGCAGTCCAGGCGGTTGGTATTGGAAAGTGTGAGGGAAGGTCTCCTTACTGTCAACCTTCCTCGTATCTTTGCAGCACCAGATAGTACAATATCTGAAGGACATGTTTGACCTGGACAACGTGAGATACACAACAGTTCAGTCGCTGGCTGAAGATATTTTGCAGCTCTCGCGGCGGCGCAGTGAGATCCTCTTGGGGTATCTGGGCACTGAGACCTCCCCTGAGATGAACGGCATGCTTCCTGGTGAAAATGAACCACTGAAAGAGCTCATCTGATGTCAATCAGGGGAGGAAAAACGGTTTCATACACAGACATTTTTCCTCCCAGAAGTGGCTAAAACTACCTGCACTGGTCAGTGGTGGCAGCAAGACTATCTCAACACACAGCAACCTGGTGGGACCTTCTGCTTTTTGTAGCCAGAAGTGTTTGCTGGGATGGATCCTGGACCACTTGCCAGCTTATGGTTTGAATTTCTTCTTTGTTCCACCTTCCTGTTCTTTTTTATTATTTTTAATGTATCATATGAACCATGAACTGCCTGGGCCCAGACTTTTGCCCCATTCTCTTGAATGAGGCAACATATGTACCTGTTCTGCCCATGCGTTATCTGGGAGATGTTTTCCGATGTTTATGATCACATGGGGGAGCAGGAACATCATTCGTAAATTCTCCACTTCGCCCTTAGGTCCTTAAAGATAATTTATGGAGATTTGTTTGCTTTGGGAATTTTTAATGTTATTCCTCTGCTGTGTCTCTATAGACATTACTGCTGATTTTACCTTACATGTTATAACACATGCAATGTGACTAGCAGAGATTTCTCCTCCCAGGAAGGAAGAAATATTTCTTTAAAGCACTGAAGTAAAATTCAGACTCTTGTAACCAGTCTGAAGCTCTACGGGAGTCGGTCCGTTCCCTCTGTGTTGCTGTTCTTTGCGGGCCAGATGACTGGCTCTGTACTGTGGTCATCCTCACGCAGGAGACTGCTAAAGTCTGTTGTTGCTTCTAAGACAAAGTAGTGTGAGGAGAGGGTGGATTTGTATGCCTGTGCACGCACAAAGTATTTAACATCCATCAAAGTGCCTTGCTCTATTTCAGAATTGGCCAGTAACAGTTTTCATGAAGCACAGAAGCAGAGACCTGATATAGAGTGGTGTTGATTGCTGTTATGTATAAGGCAGTAAGAGATATAGCTGTTGGATGTGATGTATGAAATGGATTATGTGTGCAGGTAGCTGGAGAGCCAGGGTCAAGCTGCTAGAGAGGAAACACCTTCTTATGCGTAATTTGTCTATAGCAAAAAACATAATGTAGTTTTGGGTAGATACCAAATGCATGTGTAGTGCGTCCTTGCAGTGCTGAGAAGGACTCAGTTTAAATGTCGTGATAATGACTTCAGAGCTGGCACCTGAAATCTGGCTGCTTTTGATAACATGTTGAGTTGGATGCTAGTGTAAGATAGCAGCATTTGAATGAGCTGGCCTTGAGGCAGTCCTGGGTTTTGTGTGAGGTTTGCAGTGATATGCTTAGTCCTCTGATTGTAATGCCTCAGAGGAAGGCTGAGGGTGCTGCCTGTCTTTTCTCCTGTTTTAGTCTGCATATGGCCCCAAATCCCAGCCTCAGATTGAGGTATTCAGGGAGAAGAAAATGGGGGCTTTCACAACATTAGGCTTCACTTTTTTTCCCAAAGTGATTTATTATTCCTTGTGTCTGTCCCAGGTAACAAGCATAAGTCTTATCCAGCTATGAATGAAAAAATTAAGAATCTGGAGTTTCTGTAGAATGGGAAAGTCAGTGCATGGACTTGGAGAATATACATCTTTTCTTTTTTCCCCTCTTCAGATCTCTAAAGTGGATTCTGCTGGTAGAAGTAGGAAGGAAATAAGCAGGGAAAAAGTAAACAAGAAGGTGTGAAATGAGTAGATAATGCTCCTGAGACTCCTGCAAGAAGGCAAGTGTAGAGCATACAGCACCAGTTGCTCTACAAGCACATCAGACTGATGTGTCTTATCCTGAAGACTAGATTAATGCAATAAACAAGAAAATGGTGAGGCAAAGTGAGGAACAGCAGTCCTTGGTTAAAGCTTCATGAAATAAACTGTTATGAGAAGGATTTAAGGGAGGTTAATTGAAACTAGGAGAGGTTTCTGAGGTGTCTTGTTTCTGCCATCATGCAGTGAAAGAAGAAACGGAGGATGTTGTGTTAGTGTGTCATACCTGTTACATGTGGACTGTGATTCAAAAGTATGTTAAATTCTGAAAGCAAGTTACTTTGCCAAAAATATTTTATAGTGCTCTGTGCTCTTGTATGGCTGGTTTAGAAGAAAGAGTAAGTTCAACAGCTTTGTATAGTAGTTAAGAAGATGTTAAAATGTGAAGATTAATGTAATAAGCTGGATTGTAATTCTAAAGAATCAATGCTCTTCATGTCAGATTTTTAGAGGGTTTTTTTGTGTATTTATTTACTACTTTGAATGTCTTTAGGCCTTGGTGCTCGGGGCAGCCTGCCTGTCTTGTGTAAGGACAAAAACGCTGGTGGCTGACTTTGGTCTTTTCATGTCCTCACAGGAGAGGATACTAAAACAGGGTCTCCATGAAGCAAATGCTAACTTGCCTTATGGCTTTTTAGCTAAGAAACTGTAGATTCTTAGTCAATCAAATGGAAGTAAGACACTTTTTTATTACTGTTTTATTCTCTCCCTTAGCCCCTATTCCAAATAGGTGTGCTGCCCTTCCAGTGAAGGCGAAGAGGAATCTTCCTCAAGAGCGCTTAGAGCTTTTTGAAGGTTGTTTCCCCCCCTCCACCCACCAACACTAACTTGTTCCTGCACAAGCCAAGAATGTCTGCTGAGACAAACTGATTTTCCCTTTACTAGGGAAGAAGTGAAAGTTTTCTAAAAGCCCCCTTCCTATTTCTTTACTGCTCTTTCTCCCTCCCCCAGTAAAATGCATTGCAGCTAGAGAGGAAAAGCAAAAGAAAGGGGTGTCTGCAGGCTTTAAAGGATGCCGTTCAGCTCACTGGGTTCAAAGGAGGTGTTCCTGTGCGAGAAGCTCTCCCTGACCTGAAGGGGTTGGTAAGTGACCTGCTGCATTAAGCTCCTTTGGACATGAACCCAAGTTGGAGTTTGTGTTGCTCCCGCTGACCCTTCCAGAGCAGAGCTTGGCCGAAATGGCAGCCACCTCCCACACATCTGTTTTGCAGGGTAGAGTAAAAGGTTATGGCTGAGCACCTGTCTGCCCTCCAGCTTAGTAAGATATCACTACAAAATCTTTTTTCTTTTTTTTTTTTTTTTTTTCCCACCAGCATATTGTGTTTAGAGCAAAGGAAATTCTTCAGTATTAGTAGCAGATAAGATATATATTTGGGTAGAATCTCTAGAGATAAGGTATTTGCCTCTTTTATAATGAACCCTTATTCTCAGGGGGTTAAATCATTCTGGGCTGACACTTGCAAGATTTTAACACTGATGGGGATTTAAAATGGTTTAGCGGCTATAAAATAAAATCCTTCAGTAGTTTCCGATGCTTAAACAGAATTCCAAATATGCATGACTTTCAGTTTTTATGTGGAGGTTGTTATAACAAGCTTCACTAGTGGTTAAAGTACCTACTCACTGCTTTAGTATGTATTTAGAGACTACACCAAATGGCTCTGAAAGGGTCTTTATGATCTTTAAGACACAATTATATTAATAAAAACAGTTATGAGGAAAAGCTGCCTTGTTGTATCTACGAGACCAGTGTGGCTTTGAAGAGCATGACTTGTGCTGTCTCATACAAGGAGGTTGGAAAGCAGAATTTTATTTACTCTCCTTCAGTAGAACATTCCTCTGCCATATCTGAAACTAATGAATGTAAACTTGTGCCTGTTTTTTCTTGCTTTCCTAAAACTGTAAAGATCTGTTCTTGTTTTGCTTCTTTTTCTTTGCAGCTATTTTTTTTAAATACCTCTAATCTTAGGATGTGGGCATTAAAACAAGTCAAATAAAACTTTCCTTCACAATCTCGTTTTTTGTTTCTAAATTTGCTAGTGAAGCTTGCTATAAGCTCTCGGTCTCAGTTTTCTGATTTAGATGACAGTTCTGGTGATACCTCTCGTGTTAGATGGCATAAAACAAGGCTCTTTCTTCCTAGAGTCAAAATGCTAAACTTAAGTAAATTCTGAGGGTTTTGTTTGCATGGGTAGTCTTACTGGTATTGTAAAGGCAAGTCTTTAGATGAAGTGAGCCAGAAAATAAACAAAACAACTCATCGTACTTCTGGCAATGGTTGAAAACTGTGGCATTGCATTCTTCACATTTCTTTTTCAGTGGTGGTTTGATTGTGTTTGGGTGTGATGTGGACTACGCTAGCGAGCTGTGATAGAGTGATAATCCCAATAAGGAGCAGAATCTCTTAAACATTGTCCAAGTTCTTGTAGTACACTTATCAGCCTCCCTAACTATGTGAAAGAAACCCAGACTAAAGACTGTGGCTTGATATCAGAGATGCCCATCTGCTGACTCTGCAGGAAACTCATCTTCTTACTCTTTTGAAGCAAATAAAGTATGTTTAAATACTTTCCTTTTCAAGTGATACAGAAACCAGATTGAATCAGATAAGTTGTTTGCTTCCACAGTGATTAAGAGTTCATCCATACACTTAAAAAAAAGCCTTTGTTAGCATTATAGTTAACTTGTCATGAACTATGATATATGCAAATAAAACGTTCATGAGTAGGAAAATTTTCGTTTCATGCCACAGCCTGAATGTCAGTTGGAAGAGTTAAAAAGGGAGTTTCTCTTTGTTTCCATGGTGCCAGTCTGTATACTCATTACATCTTCGGAGCAGCTTCATGCTTTCTTATGCTGAAAGAACAGAGCAAAGGCTGCTCTTTGTATTGACACTTTATTCTTACATTCAGGAAGGAGTGGGTGACTACAGCAATGAAGCCCACAATTTTCAGTACTTGTCATGGTACATAGATCAGATGTAATCCATTCTGCCAGCATAACTTTATATTCTGGCACTTTCAGTAGCTTGGAAAGGTGGAGATTTATTTAACTTGAATAATGAAAGCAGTAAATCATTCATGCTACCTTTTATCAATCTTCTGAAATGAACCCAACTTCTGCAGTAAATATTTATTCTTTCTTTTCAAATAATAGGACTGTAATGCTATTTTTCTTCTTGGAATGCCAGGAAGAGTGTCAATTTTAAGAGTCAGTTAAAATTAATTGGACAGAATCATAACCGATATCTGAAAACAGGTATCTTAACAACTGTAGGAAAAGACAGAGCAGTCTCTATTCTGAAACCTCACTTTAAGATGAACATGGTTAAGGGATATAAATTCTAGCCCATGCACTTTCTTGCCATCTAAAAATCGAGAGCAAACCTTTCCCTCCTACCTATGTTGGTAACTTCCCGCACTACCCTTGCATATTTGTTTTCCTGTAACTTCTTTTTAACTTGAATGAACTTTGGCGGTTTTGGTCTCAAGGCATATTTGCTTTCTACAGGTTTTCTGTGTAATGCTGCTAACATTTCTCTCTTTTGAAGTCCCGCACTGTTTGCGTTCTGCTTCTTGCTCAGGCCCCCCAGGTAAGACTATTCTCTGGTGTAAAATATGGAAAAACTCATTTCCATTTGGTCTTCAAAGCGCATGTTTTCAGTGGTCAAGGGTGTAAAAACCCGTAGTGCCTGAACCAGGTGTTTTCAGGCCTCTGCAGTACTTTCTAAAGGACACAGATTATCACCAGCAGCAGCCTGCTTTCTCTTGAGATTCTGCAAGGGACTTATGGCTTATGCTTTATTTTTGCATGCATGTACACACATGTGCTGTCCAAAAAGCTGCTGGTCCTTTACAAAGCTATAAAGTAGAGGTGGCTGTAAAAATCCCTTTTCTTTCTGCTGTTAAGTACAGATAAAACAGGCGTTTTCAACAGATCTTAGCAAAATTATTTTGCGTGACATGTTCTAAGTACTACTACCTCTAACAACATAATTTATAAAAAGAACACTTATCTTTTAAAAATCTAACTCTCACCACTGTAAAGGGTGACAGGAGAGGAAGACAAGTTCCCAGTGTGGTTTGGTTTTTATTCTCAGGCTTGTTCTTTGACCATGGGACCAGCAGGGGAAGCAGCTCCTCGCACTGCTGTCCCCAAAACTCTCCCTTCCCAGGCCCGGAACCCTTCCCTTAGTGGAAGGGAGGAATGGAGGGATGCGGGAAAGATCCATGATGTGGGAGCAGGACAAGAAGTGGGGTTTGTACCACAGACCTGACGCCCACAGGACCGGGGGGGGGGGGGGCTGGGAGGAGGATAGCCCCCACCCAGGGGCGCACTGGCCACCCCCCCCCTCGGGCGCAGGGTGCCTGGGGGCTGGCCCGGCCGTGGCACCTCGGGGTGGGGCTGGTGCCCCGAGGTGCCGCGAGCGGAGGGGAGGGAAGGGGAGGCCATTTTAACCGCCGCGTTGCCAACGAGCCCCTTCCTCAGCCCCCCGTGCCAACCGCCCCAGCCGCCCTGCTGATTGGCTAAGAGCGCGCGGGAATGCAAGCTAGTGATTGGCTAATCTGCATCGCCCTGTTCGCCAATGAGGGCGGGAGCTGACGCCCGCCTTTTTCCCGATTGGCTTTGCCGCTACCTGCGTCCCCCTGGTATTGGGCAACGATGCTAGTAGCCTATTGGCTCTGCTGCTCCCCGGGTTGGATTTTTAATTGGGTGGCTGTGGGTTGGCCGGCGCCTCACCTGCCGCGCCCTGTTATTGGGCCACCGCTCTCAGCACCCCCGCCCATTGGTCGCACCGCCCCTTAAGTACGCTCCGATTGGTTGTGGTGACCCGGCCCGGTATCCGGGTAAGATGGCCGCAGTCGGAGAGTGCTCGCTCCCCGCTCCATGGCGGCCGGTCTCCCTCACTCACGTCGAATATCCCGCAGGTAACGCTCCGCTTCACGGCCCGCCCGGCCTTCCCGGTGGCGGCGGCGCCGCCGCTCCCCGCGGCGGGCCCCGCCCGCCGCCCCACGGCACCCCTGAGGGCCGGGCTGGGAGCTGCGAGATAGTGAGCCATTGAGCGGCTGCCCTGAGGCGGCGAGGCGCGCGTGCGCGCTGGGGCGGTGGGACTCGCTGCCGAATAGTGAGCCGCGGGCGGGGGGGGAGAGAGAGCGAGACCTCGGCGCTGCGCATGCGCTGTGGCGAGGCGCTGGGCTCCAGGGGCTGCTGAGCCCCCCCAGTGGTGAAGGGGGTCGTGGGGGGGGGCCCGGGCCCGGCCCCCCCCGCCACCCTCCCCTCACCACAGTGCTGCCTCGTCTCCCACCGGCGTTGTCCCGCCACGTGCGGCTCCCGCCAGGCCTCGAAGCGCCTGCCTCGCCTCGGCGGCCTGCTGGCCTTGGCGTCGGGGCTCCGGGTTGGCGCGTCCTGGGCCGGCGGGTCCCCGTGCTTGTGGCACCCTGGGGAGCCGTACCGGACCGTTGGCTCCTAGGCTACTCTGGCGGTTGTTCAGCTGGTGGGACTCAGCGTGGTGGCGGTTCCGGGAACGTTGTGCCTCAGTCAGGCAGCGGGGTGCCATGGGGCGGGAGGCGCCCGGAGAACAGGCAGCCCTGGGCTTCTTGCAGGGCAGCTCATGGCTGAGCCCGTTTGGGGGACGGGCAGCGATGGGGGGTCGTGTGTTGGACGGGCTGTCGTGGCTGCGCGAAGGGCCGGTGTCCCGTGCTCTCGGCGCTGCCTGCCAGCGGCCCAGCCCAGGCTGTGGGAGGATGAATGCTGAGTGCGCGGGGCAAACTGGGTCACTGTTCAGATAGGGGCCGTCTTGTTTGTCTTATTCGTAACGGTGGTCTTTGCGAGCTCCTCTTCAGGTGTGGTGCCTGTGCTGTACTGTTCTTTTGGTAAGATGGAAAAAACCCCTAGTTTTTGGCTGCTTGTTACAAGCAAAGAATACAAAAAAAAGCAGCATGCAGAGTGTCAGAGCATCAGTCCTGACAGTCTGGTCAAAACCAGATTCGGTGTTGAGACAATTCTCTGTATTGCTAGTTCTTCTTTCCAGTCCCTAACTTGTCATAAAGTGTTGCTGCATGTCTTGTTTCGATAGCTGGATTTTATTTCCTGATGAAAGCTCCTCTCAGTAGTGCAATACCTAAAGCTTCTAGAGTGCTTAGGGATCTTCTGAGCTGAAAGTACCCATTTAGCTACAAGACTTGCAGCATGACGACACTAAAAAAATCTGGCACCGAAAGTACAGTTTTCTCTCCTAAATATGGCTGCTTTATTATGGTTTCTGTGACACTTTATATGAAAGATCTACGCTTCCTTTTCTTTCTTGCATTTTCCTTCCCTTTGTACATTCTTCTTCTGCCATTCTCCCTTCTTTAATACATTAATGTGAAGGCTTGAGAAGTGGAGGGGGGGGGGGTGAAGAGGCAGGCGGGGGGAAATAATCTTTCCAGTAGCACTGATACATTCGTCTGTGTATCTCATCTCCTTAGCCAAGTCTGGCAGTGTACCCAGAGTGTCCTGAACGCTATTTGTTGGATTGGTTTTGGATAAGAAGGTATTTGAAATGGGCAGGTTTTGCTCCACAAGGGTTATCTGTCAGATCTTAAGGGCCATAATGTAACTCCGTTAGTTTCTGTCTGTATTGCTTGCTTTTATAAAAGCAAAATGGAGAAGATAATTGAGTGCACGTATGTGTGTCTGGGGGGGGGGAATTGCCAACAAGATTAGGATTATGTTTTTAGAGAATTAGTATTATAATGGTCTTGGATAAAACATGCAATTATAGAAGCCCATAAAATGGAGACAAAGGATTATAACATTAAAAAAGCTGGAGATGCAGAAGTGTCTTTACTTAGCTTGGTTTAGAAAAATGAGTGCGGTAAGATGTTAGGTGATACTTTTATCTGGACTTGGAAAAAGTGCTTTAACTTTATTTAGAAAGCTGTTTGTGTTCTGTCAGTATAGGGCTTAAATCCAGGTCCGTAAAGTGTCTAGATAATATGTATTTATAAAATAATAATGCTGGCAATATGCTCAGTACAATGGAGTTAATGAAACCTTGTGCTGATAGAGAGGGGTCAGAATGAGAAGTAGATACTGCTTCTACCAGCATGAATTATTAAACTGTTTTGGCATGTCATATGCTGCTGTGTGGCAGACTTTTTTTTTTCTTTCTTTCTTTTTTTTTTTTTTCTTTACCGCTCTCTCCCCTCCCTCTTTCTCTTGGCTACTCCCAGAGAGACTGCTGGCCTTGAGTGCAGCATGACGAGCCACTGTGGCAACTGGTTCTTAAAATCTCTTATATTGAAAGACTTCCAGTGCAAAACTGCTGTCATCCCAGCTTTCATTTGTCAAGAGTGATGCTCCCTCTCGCTGTGACCAGTTGAAAAGTAGTCACTGCTGATTTGCATCTGCTGGATGAAGCCAGCTCTCAGGCTTCTGCCTGTAATTGTGAAGGGGAGAGGTGCCCCTGAAAGGGTGCTCATCCTCCCTGTCTTTATCTAACATTTCCTTATGAATAGTGATATAAATCAGGCATAGTACGAAACACTGAACAGCCATCCTTACCGCTTGTGTGGCTGCTCAGTCCTTCGGGGCTTTCTGTGGTGTCAACTTTGAGCAAGATCAAACTAGAAGCAGCAGATAAACACTGTGGTAGAGTCAACTGCAAACTGGCCTAAGCAGTGGTGTCTTCGAGGACTAGCTGAAAGCTGTTAGTGATGTCAAACCTAGAGAGAAGAAAACAACAGTGGCAGCGTTACTTGACAGTGTGTTAAAGCATGTTGCTTAAGAGAACAGACTTTAAAGTTGTTGTCCTGATACCACATTTGGAAATAGTTGGTCCTGGAGCTGCTCATACAGGCAGCTGTACTTGGTGAGACCAAAGGATGATTTGGCATAGTGTTAAGTCCCTGATAGGAGCCCGTAACGGGTGCTTAATGGAAAAGGTATGAGGAGCAGGTACGCAGCAGTAATCCTTCCCTGTGTATCTTCCCAGTAATCAGCTGGCAATTGCATCAGAATGGTCATGTCCTTTGACTGATCTGTAAAAGCTGTGTGTTCTGTGAGTATGTCTAACTGCTCTTTGAACCCATTTCTGCTTTGGATCTCCTCAGTCTCTTTGGCACTGAGCTTTGCAACTTAATTAAAAGTTGTTTCTTTTCTGCTTTTAAGTCCGCTGGTCACTAATTCCATTGAACACCCTCTATTTTATGTGCAGTGAGAGGTAACAAATGCTTTACTGTCCTTTCCCCCCCATATCACATGTGATGCTTGGGGGACTGTTGTATCCTCTCTGTCCTTCTTTCTCAGCTGAAAATCTGAGCTCAATATTTTTTGAATGGATACTGTTCTATACCTGTTGTCTTTGTCCCCTTTCTGTTTACCTTTTTTGTGTTTACTCCTTTTTTTAGATGGTGTGACCAGAGTCACATTGTAAGTTCTTATAGCGTTGTAGCGGTAACTCCCCCCCCCCCCCTTCGAAAAATGTTCTTATTGCCTTTTTGACTGCCACAGTGCATTGGATTGTTCTCTGATGATATCAGCTCACATCAAGTCTGAGATCTTCTGTTTGATAACAACTAAACTAAATCCCATCACTGTGCATGTATAATCAGGGTTGTTTTTTCCCGTATGCATTACTTTGCATGGAATGACTTTGTTACAGCCTTAAAACTCATCTTCCGTGACTTCCTGTCTGTAGGGTGAGTTTCACTGGAGAAACACTGAGTTCCAGATTTGTTTGCATTTTTTGTATTTAAAAACAACAAAACAAAAACAACAAAAAAATCTTCCTCTCTTCAGTGCAGCTGGGATTCTTAAAGCTCTGGGACTTTCTGGACCTCTTCTTATATGGGACATAACTCTTTAAGGGGAGAAGAGAGAAGAGGAACCTGGCATGGTAAATCCTTTCATTGTTGAAGGACAGAGAATCTTGCTATCTTCTTATATAGGGAGGATGAAGCCAGCTCTAAGGACAGGCAGAGCTGGAGAACCAAGTGTGCAGAGTCAACTAATCGGTGAAAAGATGAATCTGAACAAAGGTGCTCACGCTCTGTGTATCCTTTTGCTTAGCTGTTCTGGTCGCTGTTCAGTATAGGCATGTGTAGCCTCTATAAGAGTGCTTGTTCTAATAATCCTCGTTGCGATTTCTGTTTGGGGCAGCAGCCAACCAGTCAGGGCTCATCTCATAGCTAAGTAGTCCCTGAAGGAAGCAGATACTGTTCAATCGTTGTGTCTGTCTCTCTTTTTGCACTAGGTTTTGAGTCTGATCTTACTGCGGAAGTTTCATGTCTGATATATGCGTTTTATGGCACACCTTAAAGCCTCCCTGAAGGTATTGTACTGTCCCTGTCCTGATATCAAAAGCTGTGGCAGAAGTAGAAGAAATGATGATCCATCATGAATATTTACTGGTATACATGAGAGCAGTGCCTGTTGTCTGTGCGTCTTGCACACGTACATCCCGTCAAGAACACACAACCAGCAGAGCTGCCACAGATAGGTGCTTCAATAGGAAGCAGTGGTGGCAGTGGTAAAGCTAGATCTTGTGGTAGGATGCGGTTAGAGTGCTGTTGATTCACATTTTTATTTTACATGCAGGTTAAGCTAATGCGGTGAACCCTGGCTATTTCCACTGGGTGCAGAAAGGATGCTGGGTAAAATGTTGAATTAGATCAGAAGCAGATACTGAGTGAAACCTGAAGAAATGGTGTGCCTCAGAGGAAATACTGTTCCTTCTTGGGTGTCCGAAAATGAGGTAGCTGGGTTTAGGTATGTGTATATTAAAAAAAGTATGTTTCCATCCATTTTCCTCTTACGTTTTTTCAGAAGTTTTGATGATTTTGGTAGGCTTTGCTCTTGTCAGTTGTAGGAACTTCTTTAAAATTCCGAAGTTTAGCAAAATGAATTTAAAAAAAGAAAAGGCAGGGAGGAACCTGCTTGCTAGATCTGACTGGACGTCACGCTGCCAGCGCTCCTGCAACTGCTCTTTCCCTGGGAGTAGGTCTCCGAGCGCACTGGAGCGTGAGAATAGATAGAAGTGACACAAGTAATCGTGCTCTGAGGCTCGGGGAGCGCTGTGCGGCCATGGGAGCTGGCCTTTCTCTCAGAGCTCGCTTTGCATTCTTCACTGGGGATTTCCAGTCATTTCAGAGCTGTTTTAGCTAGTACAGCCCTGGCTTAATCTGCTAATCTAGTGAATACATTTATCACAGTATTAGTGAGTTTCTGGTGTAGCTCCCAGGAAATAACAAAGCTGTTGCCTTCAGATAATGCGCACCGGCTTATTTGCCTGCTCACCTAGAAGGGGCAGCTCCAGAAACGTGATTCTCTTTGATTGCTGTTAGGTACAATAATGTGAAATATTATTAATACTCTCTCTGTTCTATTCAAAATGGACAGAGCTGAAGTGTTTGGGGAGCTATCGTGTGAAGAGTGAGGTTGCCTGAGCCAAGGCCTGGTGCTCTGCCTGGAGGCAGGAGCTGGGAGTGGTGGTAGGGCTTCTGCTTCTCGGCCTCAGGTTCAAGTGCAGATTGTGTGCAGTTGAAGACAGGATGACTTATTGGGGATATTGTATGATAATTTAGTGGAGGATATTGAGTTTGACATGACTGATACTATTTAAATTAAAGCTTGCTTCCTTATGTATTCTTCCACCGTCTGTGCAAGAAGTAGAATCCTCCTGAGAAGGTAAATAATCTGGTTTGGTTCCTACTTGACAAAACTATGGCTTTTAGTCTTAAAGAGCAATTCTTTTTATACTGTGGGTTAACAGAGTGAATGATCTGAAATATGGTGATTCCTGAAGGAGGAATTATCTTTAGTTGATAACACTGGAATTGAGGCTACTGGAAAGCATTTTCAAGGCTTTCAGATTAATCTTGGTTGCTTGGCTCTTATTTCAGCTCATGAATTTCCTCATCATTTAAGACAGGATTCATTTGGTAGGGTGTCCGTGGCTTATGTAAAACCATAAGGGGCCTGATTCTCTATTGCCAGGTAACTGAGACTGTCACTCATATCCATTTTGCATTTCCAAAATATATTGCTATTCTGATTTGGTAGCATTTGGCACCCACTTGCCAGCTGGGTAGATGCTGCATGTGTTCCAGGAAGAGAGTTTTGGATTCAGTGTCTTCTAATGTGTCTCAGTGGTGGGTGGGGGTGTTTTCTTTTTTTTTTTTTTTTCTTTTTAAAGCACCCCAAGCTTCACTCCTATGAAAACCCAGTGCTCTTAGGGGCTTTTCCTCCAGCTCTCCCAAGTTTCCCTGGCATTACAAACTAAAACTCTTCTAAACTCTCTTTGATGATGTAGCTGGTTCCCAAATCTAACACAGAGTCTGGAATTTAAGAGGAGTCTGCGGGGTACCTGAGGGAGCTGCAGCCAGGTGACAGCATCAGCAGCAGCACGGACTTTGTAGCAGCTTGGTAGCTTTTCAGTTGCGATAGTGAGAGGCTGAGGTTGAAGTCCATTACAGCAAGTGCTGTTTTAAAATGTGGCTGCGTGGTTGTGGGGACTCGGTATCTCGCAGTGGAATCGACCTAGGAAGGAGTCCAATGCTTGGCCTTGCAGAGGCATCCTGTTCCCTTTTGAGAGGAGGGAGGAAAGATCGTAAATTTGTGGGGGGGACTGATCCTTCTGGGTTCAGTGATGGGATGGAGAAGATATAGTCTCTGAGATGCAGTATAGAGAGTCCCTTGTCTCTTAAACTGCTCCCCGGGTTCATACTGCATTTGTTAGAGCCGCTGCTGCCTTTAAGGGTTCGCTGGTAGATAGCTCTTTCTCCTGATGGTGAGCTGTTGATCTCGAAGCAAAATGAGCCTGGTAGTTTTCTGTTTCTCTGCATTTATGCTGACATCTTCTCACCAAATACTCTTGTGTGTGTCCTTTTTCAGGGAACGAACAGACAGAGTCTTAGAAATGTATAGCTGTTCTTTACTGTTGTTTGCCTGTAATCATTCAGAATGAAGTGGATGGTTTTGGGGTACCTTACGTCCTCTTACTGGCCCCAGTGCTGCTCCCAGGCCCTCTCTGGGAGGTGATCAGCTGCTCAGGGTGGAGGCCCACAGTCACTTGGGTATGATACAAGTGGGGCTGCTGGTAAAAAGCAGGCTCCCTTCTTTTTCCTCTTCCTCCCCCCTGTGTTTAGCTCTTTAATTCCTCTCCATTTTGCTAATGCTAGTGTTCATGCAGACACATGGTGAGACGGATTAGGAAGCTGAAAACTAACCCATTTTAGGAAGGGAAGGGGAAAGATTTGCTTGGGGAGGGTTTGCTGGTAATTCCTGGCACAGGGAGGCAATATGAGTGAGGGGGAGGGAAAGACGCTGCCTCTTTCACAGCAGCCCGCGCTTATGTTGGATTGAAGTGTCTGTGGGCCCCCACTGGTGGTCGTTGTTGTAAATTGGCTGCCAGTCATCTCCGCTGAATGATGCCAAGCTCCTCTCATCCCTGCTCTCAAACCTCAGTGCAAGCACTGCTGCCTTCCCCACCTTGCTCCTTGCGGGCTGGAGCAGGAATAACCAGTCTGCAAAATGGAGATGTGCTGCTCTCCTGCTGCAGTGCTGAGCTTACCCCTCTGCTCTCGGTGATTTGGGGCACCAACTGACCCAAGTCCTGGTGGCAGGCAAGTATGTGTAAAGTTCAAACTGACTTGTTTCTTGTTTGTTTTGTTTCCCTAGGTGATTTCTCTGGTCAGCTTTTAGCTTATTTGAGTCTTGGTCCAATATTCATTATTGTTGGTTTCGTAACACTCATCATATTCAAGAGGGAGCTTCACACGGTGAGTCCTTCTCTCCCCTCCCAGCATCTTCTTATGGCAATAACCTTTTTCTTTATGACCCGCTGCTCCTGTATGCACTTTATTTATTGGGTCTTTAAAGAGCAAGTTTAGGTAAAGTGATCTTCCTGTCAAAAAACAGCAGGAGATACTGTCGCCTGTAGCAGGTTAAAAGACTGTCTAGCCTTTGCTGAGTTTCTGACTCGGGTATGTTTTAGGCACTGTCTGTCCTCAAGTGTTGGTGAGAGAAGGCTGAAAAACTTTAAAAAACAAAAACAAGATGTTGCAGGGTGGAAATTAATAATAATTCTTCCCTCTCCCAAGATCCAGTAGGATCAAAGCACTAGTAGGTTCTTGCAAGATGGGCAGAGCATACAGGTGCTGCAGGAAATAACGTCTGTAACTCAGCAGGATGTGCTTTCTCTGGACATACTAAGGCAGAAAATGGGATGTAAAATAAAATCCAGACATTTTCAAGGGAGTGGAGTTGTCTAAGGGCCGCTTCCTTGCTGTGCATTGAACACTAAGGACAGAAGAGACTCTCCTTTCTTTCCAAATGAACAGAAAGGGACATTTTTTTGTCTTAATGCTTTCTCTCTGCCCTGACAGGTAGTTGAGAATCAATCTCATGACTCAATTCCCTTTAGGAGATATAACCCACTTGTAACATTTGCCCTCAGATAGATAAAATGGGGCCAGTGAAAGAATTTTGGTGGCAGGCTTCTGATCTAAGGCAACGGCGTCATGGGACCAGTGGCTCAGGGGCCTGAGGATGGGACTTCTAGGTTACGAAGCTGATGAGAGCTAGGAGAGGCAGCTGTTAAAAGCTATGGTAGTCCAACGGTTTCTTGTTGACCCAAAGCAGAGAATAAACTAGAGTAACTATTGTCACACATGCATAAGCACTTGAATACAGGAGCTCGTTAGGCCTTGGTAAACGAGGGAAGTGTTGAGGTTAGCTCCCAGTTCTGTACATGAGAAGTCACCACTGAGCTGGAGCAAGGCAGTTGCTCGCTGGCTTGCAGCAGACTGGCCCATAGCTCAGGGCATAAAGTGAAAAGTCGCTTTGTCACCTGAAATAAGACTGAGCAGTAGGGAGGCAGAGTACAATCACCAGGCAGGAATTTGGTCACAGCAGCAGGGATAAGTTAGGGGTGGAATATGGACTATGGAATTAAATAGTAAAAACAAATGGTACTAGCCTGCCACAATGCAGAATACAAGTCTTCATTGTAAACTGAAGACAGCAGTTTTGAGATGGAAATATTCTTAGATGGGGAAAAGCCAGAACACCTAAAAAGCCACCCTTTTAGCTGCTTTTTACCCAAATAATGATGTGTGTGCTCCCCCTGTTGGTCATCAGTTAATAATAATAATAATCCCTTGAAACTTGCCCTGTTTGAAAATACAATTTTCTCCACTTGCTGATGGAAGTGTACTAAAGCAATGGCTGTAACTGCTATATGGTGTCACTTTTTCTCTCTTTTTTTTTTTTTGTTTTCCACTGTGAGTCATTTACTGAAGAGCTGTGTGTACACAATGTGTTGTCAGATACACAAAGCAGGCTGAGAAAGAAATGCTTTTCTTTCTCAACTATAGAATTCTGAGGCTGTTGATTTTTAACTCTAATAGTCAGAAAAGAAAATTGGAAACATATGACTTGGGGGTTTATCAACAAAGAGAGCATGATAACTAGCTGGATCTTTTAAAGAGGATGACACAGCTGTTTTGTCTTCACAGATCTCTTTCTTGGGAGGGCTGGCTTTCAATGAAGGAGTGAACTGGTTAATAAAAAACGTTATCCGGGAGCCACGGCCCTGCGAAGGTATAGTATGGCCTGTTTGTGTCATGGTGCCAGTTGTTGTGCACTTTCTTTTTTTTAATGGAGCGATAGTAGTACGGGGGTTTAGAGGGTATTTTCCCCTGTGCCTCATGTTGGCTTTGGATGTGCGGGTGTAGAGGGCTGGCAGAGCCATCTGAACAGAGACGTGTCCTGTGAACTGATGCACACACACTCTAATGGAGTGGTCCAGCTCCACCTTTGGAGCGTTCCAGCTGCTGTGTACAGAATAGACCTTGACCAAACTCTTTCTTCTTCTCTTCCCAGAAGCCCATTCAACAGTGACCACAAAATATGGGATGCCGTCCAGCCACTCCCAGTTCATGTGGTTTTTCTCTGTCTATTCATTTCTGTTCCTTTATTTAAGGTAAAAACTCACTGTCAGGTTTTAGCTGTTAACATGTTGAAGCACCTCAATAGATGGCTTCCTTGCTGTGTGCCCTCCTCCTCCTGTTCAGTTGTATAGCAGAATTAAATTGGAGGACCTGTATGATTTGCTCTGTGGCTAGAGTGGATGAAACATGCCTATCTCGGTCTGAATACAGGGCTGTAGTTGCAGTTGCCAGAAAGTGAAAGCTAGGGATGGGCCTCCTGATGCAAGCCCTGCCATGGATGTATCTGAAAACAGTTTTTGATTTGCTCTTTATGAGCTTTGTATCCACCCTGCAGTGTGAGGGGAGAGGGGGAGTAGGGAGGAGGAAAGAAAAGCTGCCTTCTCATGGGTCTTCTCTGTTTTGTCAGTGGGGTTGTTTGCAGTCTTTCAGATAATACCTGTTGCCCACTTGTGTGACCTTTTACTTTGTCTCCTTTACTAAGTAATACTCTTGTATGCTGTGCTGTGCTTCTCTGAAATTCTCACTGGGGCATGGCTCTGTCTTGCAGCTCCTAGTGTGGAGGAAGACAGAACTCCCAGTTCCTTGCAGCTCTGTGGACAACGGAGGACTCTGTCTTGGCTCCCTGTTGCATATTCTCTGCCTGTGCCTTTCACACCAGTTGCAGTAACTGAGTGTTCTGCCTTCCATCACAACGATCCCTGTTAACAGTTGGAGAGAGAAGTAGGGCGCTCTGGCTTCTCTTTAACTGCTGCCAGTGGGACAAACTGATGCCAAGATGATGTTGAGCTGCCCAGGACTGCACTGGAGCAGAGCTTTTCTAGGGTTTTGGGCATAGTGGGCATAGATGTATGGACTGCTCAGCTCTCTGGCGCTGCGTTAATGGCTTTCCATCTCTTTCAGAATGCACCAAACAAACAATGCGAGGTTTCTGGATTTACTATGGCGACATGTGCTGTCCATCTGCCTTGTGACAGTGGCTTTGCTAGTCTCATATAGTAGGTATGGAGCAATTGTTTGTCTTGCACTCTTGCACAGTCCTGTGGCCTTCAACAGCAGCAGACCTGGCACTCCTTATCCTGCACTTCTGATCTAATTCTTGGTGATCACAGTGTACAAATGAGAGCTTTGGAGAAGTTCTGGTGTTGCCATGAGCCCCTTTATATAGGCATATAAAGGTGCTACGTGTGAGGTGCTACATAGAAGTGTTTATACAACCCAGGATCAGCTGAGCCTATGTCAGATCCCCGTTGGCTCCATTGCCATGCTCCAGACATGCTGCCTAGCTCTCTTTCCGGCACTAATCACGGAAGCGTTGCACCATGCCTTGGCACGCCAGTATCTGCTGCACATGGATTGCTTACAGCTGACCAAACTGATTGTGTGTTTTGTTTGAGCATTAGTTAATAAAAACATTTATAGCTGTTTGACTTGCAAGATTTAGTTATATTAAGAAGATGAATCAAGAAAATGAAATTTCGATAATGAAGTTTATTCCCTTTAGTAGATTAAAAATAAGTAATGAGATCTAGTGGTTGGAAACCAGACAGATTCAGGCTAGAAAGAAGGCCATGTTTTCCACAGAAAAGCAATTACCCATTGGCACTGTTGACTGTACACTACAGCTGATTCCTTATTACTGGTTATTTTTAAAATTGTAACAGGACATTTTTATAAGAGAGAGATGGTCTAGCTCAAACAAATTGATTTGAAGAAATCCAGTGGCTTGTGCTAGGCAGAAGGTCAGATTAGATGACCCTAATGGCTTTATGATGTATGGATGAAAAGAATTTTGAATGTCTCATGCAGCTTGTGTGTAGGGGTAACAACAGACACTAATACTGCTTTCTGACTGGTTGCAATCACAGCAAGAGCACTGTAGTAGTGCAGCCTTCATGCTGTCACATTTGAGAGCAGCAAAAAATGGGGGGGGGCGAAAATGCTCTGTTCTTCAAAGCCTTTAAGCCACAGCTTTGATGGTTTGGAGGGGGCTTGTCCTGGTGTTGGCTCTGGAGAAATCTCTTGTGGGAACCAACAGCAATACTTCTTCTACTAATCCAATGATCTGTTAGGAAGAACGTAGAGGGTTATTGAGTTAAGTGCAAACTAGAAGTGCTTTAAGCTGAAAATGCTGTAGCAGGGAAGGCACAGTTTGTCCCTGCCCCCTCTCCCCTAGCGTTTTCACAAACAGGCAAATGAAACATCTGCTTTTGGTATCTGGGGGATAGCTTGTTTTGAACTTTAGAGGGTCCAGTGAAACATCAGCCCCTGAGTCCTGCCTCCTCTTGCTTGAAAGCCGGTCTGGTGACTCTTTCTCTTCCACTGCAGGGTTTATTTGCTTTACCACACCTGGAGCCAAGTCTTATATGGAGGTGTGGCGGGAAGCATCATGGCCATAGCCTGGTTTGCCTTCACACAAGAGATATTAACTCCTCTCTTCCCAAGGATAGCTGCATGGTAAGTCTCTGTATTTTGTTAAGGTTTTACTCCTGCAAGTCTGCATTTCTTAGGTCTGTTTTGTCCATTAAGTTAGTCCCTTGAAATGGGGTGATAACACTGGTGTAGCAGAACTCCCTGGCAAGAAAAGATTTCGTGATCAACTGGAGTAAAATAAATGCTAGGATACTTAAGCCTCTAAAATTTAGTTGTAGTGGTGCAAGTCCTGATTGTAAGCAGGTTGCTACAAACTGTGCAAGTTATAGATGTTAGAAATGGGAGCAAGGATTCCTGAATTCTGTTTCAGCTTTGCCTACTGACTATTGTGTGAATATGTAACTTGTCTGTGTTTCTTCTCGTGTGTGTATATACAAGGGATCGCATATCCTTGCCTCATATGGGGAGTGAAGAGGAGAGGTTTAGGAAGCTGGTACATTTCTAAAGTTGTGAGGTGTGACAAAGTGTTGGAGGAAGACACAATATTAAGTAGTAGCTTTCAAGTAGATAAGGCCTTTCTTAAGCAATGCCTGATGACCTAGTGAAATTGCAGTCCCGCTTAAATTTAATGAGGTCAGGAAACATTTTATAAGGAAAGAAAAACAACTGTGTGTGTATGTGTGTATATATAGTTCATGATTAAATTTACTGAGGCATCTTCTTCCCAGACTGAAGGGTAACAATATTAATGTTAAGACTGGACTATTTTTTGTTGTTGTTGTGCTATATGTTTTATTCTGATCAAAACTGTGTGTGTGTGTGTAAGTCTAATTACTTCCCTCTCCCCACCACCTTATCCTTTTTCAGGCCAATTTCAGAGTTCTTTTTAATCCGAGATACCAGCCTCATTCCTAACATCCTGTGGTTTGAATACACAGTCACAAGAGCAGAGGCAAGGTAAGTGACCTGATGGGTGGGGGGAAGAGCTGTAGCTGGTTTGCCTTGTCAGCTGTAGCTATCAATTGCTTTATTTTCCAGTATGTAGATAGCTTCTGTGGATAGAATAGCGTAGAGTGAAGGAAGACCAAACTGTGGGTTAACTGCAGCATCTGGAAGGTGAGTCTGTTGGGGTGTGTTACAGTTAATGTTTCATGAAGAAGTCAATATTTTGGCTCCTTAGCCTATGTTCTTTGTAAGCAAATGTTTATAGTCTTACATCCACGTGTGAACTTGTGCACACTCAGATGGGATGGCTGTTGTAGGACTGTAAACAGTAGGAGGGACTGATTTCCCTGTAGAGTATGGTGGAGGCAGCTTTATTTTTGTGGAGATAAGCGGAGTCTGACTCTAATCCTTGTGTCTTTTGCCCAGTGGTTTGCCACAATACCCTGCGATGGGGTTAAGGGCCACCTTTCTCACCCTGCCCTCTCTCTGTTGCTGTTGCAGAAACAGACAGCGCAAGCTGGGTACGAAGCTCCAGTGACTCAGGAGGCGTGTGGACCAGAGTGCACATTTTAACGGAGAAAGACGAGCAGAGACCTGGGAGCAGCAAGGAGCCTTTTAACAGACGGACCAAAGGAACAGGCAGGGACCATACCCAAAACCTGAAAGCCTTTGCTCTGCTTTAGCAGCTAGCTGGATGCTCCCTGATGCATGTGGGACCGTGCAGGAGTAAAAACTCATTTTCAACACAGATGCACATTGCCGGTTGGAATGTACCATCACGTCTACGTTGGGGAGGGGGGAGAAAATGCCTGGTGTCTTGTTTTGGGGGAGGGGAAAACCAAAAACGAATCATTTCTGTGACTTTTTTTTTCTCAGCATGAAATATACACACTATTTATTTATTTTTTTAAATGGAACTATTACTTTTGGGGTGGGTGAGGCATTGATTGTGTGTTTTGTTTTGCTTTTTGTTTGGGTTTTTATTTTTGGAAGAAGATGACAAAACTAATCTCAAGTTCATCACGCTTAATTAGGACATTTAATTTTAAAAAATTCCTTGGGAGGGAGGGGAGCTAGGATGGGGGTGACTTAGATGGAAGGGAGAAGAAGGTTTTCTTTCCTTTCTGCAGCCATTTTGGGAGATCAAAATCAATTCCAACTGCACTTTGTACGGATAGGAAGAAAGTACTAAAGATTTGCTTTTAACACTAGTGACGGTTCTGCAGGGAAGCCTGCACGGATACCATTAAGGGGAGTGTGTGTGTGTGTGTGTGTAAAACAGAGGAAAAACTGAAATATACTAATGTTTTTTTCCACTGCTGCTCCTGTTGTGTAATTAGCAAGAATGTCTTTCTCAGAATCTCTCTTAGGTGGCAAGACTACCATATGCCTCTCACGTTTACCCCATCTCTTCCTTTATACTTTTATTATCTCAGGGTTGCTGTGGTCTGTACAGCTTCTGTCGTTGTACTTAGTGTGCTGTTGATGGCACTGGAAAGCCACTTGGTTTTAAGCAGTGCAATGTTCCAAAAAGAGTCAGCCCAAAGCCTTACAAAATTCAGTTGCTAATCCCTGCCTTAAACCCTGGATTTTCTGTTTGTTTTTTTGTTAAACTTCAAGGGTAGACTTTTTTAGGAATGAACAAGGTGACAACTAAAACCTAGCCCAGCCGTTGTCTGAATTATTTCTGAAGAGTCCTGTTTGACTCCAACAGTGAACTTGAGGCAGTGAGGTTGTCCTAGCAGATACCCATTTTGATGGCTCCGTCCGGGTTCTGCAATAGTAACCTTGAATGCTGAACTCCTACAAGCAAGTTACGCTCTTACTCTGTTCGAGCAGTACTCTTCCTTCTTCCTTTCCGATTCTTCGTTTGCCGGGTGGCTCCCTGGATGCCACGTCTCTGGGACTGTGCCCAACGACTCTGCGCGCTGGTGATGCCTAGAACTTCTGTGGTTCGTGAGTTAACCTGGCGAGGGCTATCCTCAAAGTGCTTTAGGGCCGTGCATGGACACTTTCTGTATTTCTCATATATATAATGTAGCGGTTCAAGTGTTACTACAGAGAAATATTTATTCAAAGCACAATTGACTTGGAACTGTCACAGATGAAGGACAGCTTCTGAACTGGCTCAAAGGTCATCTGTGTGCCTTTGATAGTCACGTGAGCAGATGTAAAACAACTGTCTTATCTCAGTCTTGCTGCCTGTTTTGCTAATCTCCACTCTAAACGGATTCCTGCATTATAAAGATGCTTGAAGTGGGATGCATTTCTGTTCATCTTGACTTTGATATTTAAAGTTTTCATCTGTGCCTGTTGCCATAGGAGTTTGTGCGTTCATATGGAGTGGGAGTTGGCTGCTGTAGAAACCATTGGACAACCAGAGTGTTAACTGTTCTTTATCTAGAAGATCAGGAATGAAAGCCACTTACATTTTTGTGCTCAAGTATCTTTTCTTTGAGTAGCAAACTCTGAAATTGTTTTCAGTTATTTTATTAATTTTTTCACACAATGTGAGCAGTCCTGTTTCTGTTAGCATCTGAAGGACCTGAGCACTGGATCTGCTTTGAAGGTGCCTTAGAATAAAGAGGCATCTTGCAGCTTTTACAGGGACATTAGATCTGGCTTAGAACAGCTCTATTAAAATGAGAACAGGATATCAGGTAGGCCACGTGACATGGCAGTACCATATGTTTGAGTTTGAAAGCTGATACTAATTACTCATTTCTTGCAAAGCCACTTCATTGTTCTTTGTTTCTCTTGTAAGTTAACTTACAAAGGCAGAAGGGGGGATCACATCTCCCTTTTCCAGGGACAAGGCTGAACAAGTAGACTGCTTCAAGAGCAGCTAGTGCCTCCTTAGCCTCTGCCATAGCAACTATTGTAAAAGACAGCTGGAAAAACTATGTGTAGAAATGCTGATTGAGAACCAGAGCACAGGGCATCTCCTTAGGGGCAGCAGTGTAGTGTATAAAGCTGTGCCACTTCATGTTGCCTTCAAACCCAAGCTTCCTACACTGATGCTTGGGAGTAAAGGAGAGGGAGAAGAGCTCTTGTAAGAGGCTGTAATAAACTCTCCACTGTTCTCTACTAGTTGTTGTAATCTGCATCTTCTGCCTACTTCTGCTGTACCTTTCTAGAAAGCTTTGCAGTACTTGGGATAGTAGAAATTCTTTAGTGATCCCATGTATTTTCTTAACTCAATGATGCTGTGTGGAAAAGAGATTCCAGCCCTACCTTATTATCCTATGCTTGTATGAAGCCTCCTGCCACTAGTTTTCTGAAACAAAATGTTTTTTTGGAATACATGGCTTTGCAAGCAGATGCTTTCTAGTTCCTCCCCTGTACTCAAGGGCTGGATGGAGATATTAAGACAATAAAAGGAAGGTGACAGACCACTGTGGTTCATTGTTCTTGCGGTCCCCACAAACATTCTTCTATAAAGATAGTTACGCAACTTCTGCAATTTCTAAGGAGATTTAAGCCTTCTCATAGCACTTATCTGTTTATTGCGTTTAAGTTTATTGGAAGAACATTTCAAATTTTTGCACGACATGATTACACTATCAAAACAGTATTTAATACAGCTAACCAGCAAAGCATGCAAACACTACTAGGCTGTGTCATAAATTGCACTCATACCCCGAGAGTTAGTTGAATGTTTTCAATCTATGCATTTCTTTAATTTGCTCCAAATCAGTAGTTTTTCCAGAACTTAGGTTCTTGTACTTAATATAGCCTTAAGACTGTGAACATCTCTTGAGAAAGAACCAAACAGTCAAAAACAGGGGAACAGTATTTTGCAAGTAGACACTGAAAAAATCAAGAAGGGCTAAGTCTGAAGGACATCACAATTTAGAACTTGGACAATAAGAAAAAGCTTTCTTTTTAAGGAAAAACCTTGTAATGGTTTTAGTGTCCTTTCAAGCACCTCAAAAAACCAACTGTGATCTGAATTTCAGCTCCACATATCACTAAGGATGCATAAAATGGTTTAAGAATCTTGTGTCTTTCACTGTGATACTGTGCATCTTGCAGCTGTACTCTGCTGAAGCTAGTGGGATATCCAGATTTAGATCCAAGACTAGATCAAACCCATCTTCTGAGATACATTCACAAGAGAGCACACTTCTGCTTAATCTTTAATAGGCACCTTCCTTTTAGAGCCTTCCCCTTTGATAAGACAAATAGAAAACGGCCAGTCTCAAATACTTAAGTGGCAAAAGTGTAGTATCGGTGGTTGAAGGCACTGTAGACAGGGAAAAATAATTCTTCCCCTAGTACACAGGTTGTCTCAGTTAAGTGGGGAGGATTTTATGTATTTTTTTCTTTTTGCTGAAACATATTTTTCCCCAGAGTAAAAGGCTCCTTAAAAGCAGATTTTATTCCAGCAAGATGTAGTCTCTTACGCAGTATTTACATGATCACTTAAATCTTAATACCGAGTATCCTGTTTGTAGTTTCAGTCTAATTCATAGTGGAGGAGTCAGCAGGGTTGTCTGCTCCCAGGTTTGTAGTGTTCCCATTGTTTTTAGACTGTCTTACTCCATTCAGGACTCTTCTATAAAATCAACAAAATCTAAATCCATGTAGATGATGTGAAAGTGGCAGTTCATACAATCACTGGCTGTGCAGGTGAGTTTCAGATAAATTTTCCCTTGTTAAGGTTTATTTAGGTATAAGATAGAAGCTTTGAAATAACACCCTTCTTAAAAAAAAAAAAAAAAAAAAAAAAAGCAAAAAAATCCAAACACATAATAGTTTTGGCTTGTATCCTTCAAGAAGCAGATTAGACTGATCTTTTTTTTCCTCTAAACAGGTTTAGTGCAAGTTTTTTTTCCCATATATTTACCAAGGCACTTTGTCCATGTCGCTTGCTGGCCTATAACCAGAAAAGTGGCAGTTAGGATCAGAGATTTCCCTGTAACAAAATAGGCCATCAAACTCCTACTGCTTCTTTTTTATGGTGATGTCTCAGCAGCCACATCTTGAAGTGTGTGCAATTAAATATTAAATCCCTGTTGCAGAAATAGCACTAGATTTCTTCACTCCCATATGGTTTTACATACCGCTACATAAAAGGATGGGGAGCTTGGATTCTGGCAGATTCATAGGATTTTTTTGTAAGCACTACTTCCAATGCCAAAACTGTAATTTATATGTAATATATAAAATCTTCTACTTTCTCAAGTTTGTCAACCCAACATAAAAACAGTCATGAGATCATTATCTTTCACAGAATAGAGCTAGTTCAAATCTAAGTAACGTTACAGCAAGAAAAAAATCCAAGAGTGGCAGAAAAGGTGCTGCACTGTTACTGCCAGAACAATGACTGCCACAGTGAACAAACATCTGTGCTGCCTGCAAGTTCTCAGCTTTATTCCTGCTTTTCAAGATCTTCTGCCTTGTTAAAGCAGAATGATGTGGAAGAAGGGTGATTCTGCAACTGTTTTTCCTTTGGCTCTAACAGCTTTGAACTGTGTGGGCCAGAAATGGAAGCGTCTTCTGGAGCTCCTGATCAGAAACACTTTGTTTTATGCAAACTTGAGCATAACATGTTATGCATAAAGATGCTGCCTCTGACAGCAGGGTGTAAAATCACACTATAGATTAAAAACGTGCGCCATGAAGGAGACCATCCACGTGGCCTTCTGCAAACAGAAGGTTCAATGTTCTGCTGCTCTTCCTCAATTTCAAAGAAAGGTGCATTGAGGTGAGCTGGACGGCAGTCCTGTTAAAGGTATAGAAGCAAGCCCTTCTCATCTCTACAAACATTGAAGTACACAAAGCTAAAGCTAGCCAAACCTGTGTGAGAGATGTTTTGTAGAAACTTTTTCTTGGGGGGGGGAGGGCTTTAGTCTGAGCCTGAAGATCAGTATCTAGGACCACAGCAGCATGCTTAACAAAAAGGCCAGAACAAAAAAACCTTAGCTTGTAGTGATGATATTCTGTTAGTAGGGACAGTGCAACAGAAGGGAGATCACGTGCCTGTAAGGCATGTCATGGTCAGGGGCCTGGGATAAGTAGTGCAGTGCACTCTAACAAAACTGGATCTGCTCTGATTTAGAGGACTTATCTCTCCCCTTGCCAAAGTTCAATTGCCGGAGTGGCAGAAAACGCTTTAGTCAAGCTCAAAAGATGCTGCAGACTCTTCAAAAGCTTAAACCAGCAAAAAGACTTGGTCTTACAGTAGTTCCATCATATAATAAATGTCATTCCCTGCTCTTCCTGGAGAACTACCTTCTTCACCAAATGGATTTAGATACTGGTAAGTACTGTGCTTTCTGTATTCCTTTACAGTAAATTCCATAAAACAATCATGTTTCAGTCCTCTCTGAGGACAGGAAGGTGCACTTTGCAGTAATGGGAGAGGACTAGTCAGTTCCACCTTGGATTAAGACTGTTTTCTCTTGCCACACAGTCTAATACCTGTGGATGGCCATCCTGTAATCTGTTGCTGAAAACAAATGGTAGATGCTCTCCTAGGATCCCGTTGAGTAAGCAATCCTCTCAACCCTTTTCTGAGGAACTGGAAACTTCAGTGCATGAGAGAGAGCCCCTTTAGCTTAGGGCTTTTGCATTATGTTTGCCTCTTACAGTTTGGATTTGGGAGTAGACTGGAGCAACATCCTCATGTCTAGCAGTGCTTTCTCAAGATAATGTGCCATGCGAGCTGCATTCGTTTCAGCACAGCTGTTGAATGCTGAAATTGCAAAGTTGATATGTTCTGCCATAGGGTTGTAACAGACTCCATAGCCATCTGGAACCACAGGACCAAAACACATCACGCAGTCTGTCTT
Organism: Dromaius novaehollandiae; assembly: GCF_036370855.1. Classification (NCBI taxonomy): domain Eukaryota; kingdom Metazoa; phylum Chordata; class Aves; order Casuariiformes; family Dromaiidae; genus Dromaius; species Dromaius novaehollandiae. The sequence continues at coordinate 8,082,061 of NC_088117.1, forward strand.
TGCTGGGACCTGTGGAGACAATGTGATTAAATACTTCTATCCAGCCAGGGACAACATGTAGACAGCAAATGGTAATAACTGGAAACAGAAAAAACTGCTATAATCATGAAAATGCTCTAGAAGAGGGGCTTTTGGTTAGACTCAGGTACTAGCACACACATGCTGGATTCTGCTACTTAGTAGGAATGTGTTTTCATACGCTTTTGCAGAGGAGCACTGCTTGCCAAGATAAGCTTGTGGTAAGTCACAAGCAAAGGTGTATGAGTAAGAACCACAGCACAGATGATGGATGTAAAGCTTTTTAGGCATCTAACTCCAATTAGTATCACATGCAGGTAGACACCAGAACACTTCTGGTGATCTTGATCTTTGGTTCTGCTAGTGTTCGAGAGGGTTGAGAAGGGCTGTGGCAGCTGTAATCCCATACAGCTGCATATCTAGTCTTGGAAGCAGGCTGAAAAATTTTAGTCCCTAAGTGGAGATTAGTTCCTAATGGAAAGGGATGATGGAGAAATGTGGAGAAGAAAAAGACAATGCAGAGAAGCAAAGAGTGCTTCTGTTTTTACTCAGATGAGTCCTACCTGGCTGGTTGAGAGATTGAAGTGCATTGCAACAGCATATGCTGTGTCCATGAACAGTTCAGGTATGCTCACTAGGTCCTCAATAGCTTGAAGTTTCAAGCCTAAGAGGTGGCGGTCTATTGCATTCCCCCTTATTGCCTGTAAGGAAGAAAGACTAGATGAGAGCCTATCTAGCAGGCGAGCAAACAAAATTATCCCCTTCTTTGCGGGGGGACAGATGGATGGACACATCTCAATCTCTTAATGTTTAAAGTTAGAAGAAAACTAGATCTTGCCTTTAGGATTAATAGTCTTGTTTGTAAGGACTGTTAAACCAAACACCCCAGTGGAATCAGTCTTATAGTTCCTGCCTATGGGCTCTCTGGTTTAAGGGGTCCTCAAGCAGGTATGGCATTTACCAGCAACAGTAATGGGGAGAACTGAAGCTATTTTGACATTTGATTCTGTCCTTTAGGCCAGTCACCAAGGACACTTGAACAACTGTCCCAAGAGGAAGCATTCAGTCAGTTCCACCTTGACAGACACTGTCAGATCAGAGTTAGTCCTGTGCAAGAGCATGAATGACCAGATTGCTATGCTGGCATACTGAAAGCTCTTAAGGTCTCTTTTTTCACCAGCACCCTCATGTGCTATGCAAAACCCCAACCCTGGCTGCACAGAGGACACTCACCATATCAGCGTATTCCCTGTGGGCCTGGGTAGCTCTCCTCAGCAAGTCTGCTTTCTCCTGGTCCTGAGGAGAACACACAGACCTGACTGTTAGTTTTTCTACAGAATGGACAACCTTAGTTTGGCTGTTCTTCCAGGATGGAGGACATATCTGTCCTCTGTGTCTATATTAAGCTAACATTACTTTTTAAACCATTCTGTTGGCTGAGTTGCTGCATTCTGAAAGGGGTTCTCCATCCATCAGTAGTGGAACTTAGTCTGAGTGGCTAAACAGACATTTAGCCATGCTGCTTTTTGGTGTGACTAGAAATCTCCACATGCAATTTTCCTGGCTATGAGTACATACAGAAGGAAAGCCAAATGAAACCCAAGGTGTATAACTATATACTCCAAGCTACATTTTAACCCAGCTTCTTATCGGATGCAGTTCTGGTTAATTGAAACCAGTTGACACAGGATTACCCCAAAAAGGCAGCTTTACTCTTTTTTTCGGAGTGCAGTCCTTTCACTCCGCTTCTTTGATATCCTCACCGATTTGTCAGGTTTGTCCATTGCTTGCACAAACTTAAGAGAGTCCACAGAAGTGGAGCGGATGGTGTCGGTGCGGCCTAGACGGAACATCCTTAGTGATGCACTCTCGTATGTGGCACAGGCATGGCCATACATCCTGAGAGATGAAGAAAGTCATAGGAGTGAGTTTGCCTTGACAGGAATAGCCTCTTGTAGAGCTGAATAAGTTTTTCTGGGAGGTGTGGGGGCATTGAGAGCTGATCTCTGAAGCATTTCTACAAAGATTTTACATACTTCTTAGAGCAAATTTCATTTGTTTCTTGGCATCTGCCACAGGTGAGACATTTCACCCCAGTGCATAGGGAAAAAACAGTGTTTAAGAGTCTGCATGGGGCTATACAATAACAGGCCATGACAGCCTGCTGGTAACTTGGCTGTGACACCTTTAACAGACTCAGATATTTGAGTTTGATGCTGAAGGGTGAAAAGGTTGAAAAGCTACCTAACTGATGGTCTTACCTGTAATATGCTAGCTGCAAGGCCTGCTGGATAAAAGCATCAGGACTTATCTTCTCTGATTTGGGGAAGTTTTTCCCAAATTGATGAAAGACCATGACTTTCACATCCAGGTCTTGGACCATTCTGCAAGGAAAGGAAGCAGAAATGTTCCGTTGCTTGTTTTTGTAACATAAAGGTATGGACTTTGCTTTCACGAGGCTCAGAGAGAATTTGGCTCTGATCTGCACAGGGACAGAGGGCTCTGTCACACGCAGACTTTGTGCAACAGGATTAAGCTCTGTGTTCAGACAACACTGTGGAGGTGAGTTTTTTGGCCATTGCTGAAAGTATGCCAGGTTAGATACGCTCATGTCTCTGGATGCTCCAGTATCCCTAGTTGGATCTAGTAAAGCCTGCTCTTTCCCACTAAAGTGGGAAGCAATCGCCCCTTTTCAGCATCTGCTGAATTTTCTCCTGGCAGGTGGCTTTAGTGTGCTTTTTGGCAAGATTCAACATTGAGCTAAAAGAAGTCACTGGGAAAACTCCCTGGCTGCAATGAGGAAAGCCTCTTGCCTAAGATGTTCCAAAGGGGGACATGAATTACTCCCTCAGTCACTCACCAGACTTCTCTACTGCTTCATACTCACATGTTGAGGTTCTGCTTTGCCTTCTCTATGTCAGTCTTGATTTCTGGAGTGATGTTGAACCGCAGCTTCTTGGGCATTGGCAAAGGAATCATAGGCGATCTTATCAACTCTGGCTTCTTCCTGTATAAAGAAGTGGTTGTGAAGCCATTTAACCAGACCTTTGACACTAGGCTTGATACAGCAGAATTATGATGCTTGTCATGCTGAAAAATTCTTCACAGTGCCATTACAAAGTTTTTTGTTTTGGCTTTTTTTTTTTTTTGAAGGGCATGAATGAAAGAAATCTCTTCTGTGTTTTCCACCCAGAGGAACAGCTTTGCCACACAAAAGTCCTGTCAACTCTGAAAAGTGGTTTTCCTTAAGAATGAGAGCAGTAGCAAAAATTATGTGTGAGAGCTGGACTTACTCAATCCTGATCACTAACAAAGAACTGCAATAACTAATCAGCAGACCACTACCCTTCCTCCAGAGCAAACTCCTACAGCTGTGAAGAGTAAGTATGTTCTTGGGAAGCAGGTGGTTTAAAATCTATCTCCAAAGTAGAGGAAAAATATAGGTAGCAGGACTCACGTGTACTCCACGATGTGATCTAGAAGAGTAACAATGGGTGGGCCTTCTGAGGGAGCATGCTCATATACAAGACCACAGGAGCCGTCTTCAGCAATGATGAACTATAAAAGATGTATGAGACAACACAACGGTGAAGAGAGACATCCAGTGTGAAGTAGGAGTTATCCAGAGAGGGATCTTAGTATCTAACTGCTTTGTATCAGAATGAATAGTGATCATATTTCTGCATGCTGGGAAGGTAATGTATTAGGGTCTCATTTAGCAGAACAGCAATGGAAGTCCTCCAGTGGGCCTAAAAGGATCTGATATCACCGTTACATGGATTTGCAGAAATTACATGGATAGAAGAATGTGCCTGACATGTATCGGTGAGCTCAGTGCTTTGGCAGTATGGACTGGTTCAATGGGTTTGATTTACTTAGAAGCTCACGTAATACAGGAACAATATCGCCTTGTGCTGACTTACCCTTACTTTTCAATTAGCTGAAATATTTAAGCTTTATTCCATCAATGAGGACTTCCAAACAGGAACAAAATAGCTGAAAACATTAGGAAGCACTCAGCAGATATGGGAGGAATCCTTTTAAAGCACAGTGCTACTGTCTAGGAGTCAGGACAGAGCAACTAATACAGAAGGAGAAACTCAAAGAGCAGCTGCTCTTGAAGGATCCTGACAAGACTGAAGGGAGAAGAGATCAGAGGGATACTGTGGGATGGCAGCTGATGCTTGGAAAAAAACCTGGGTAGCGTCTGGCAGAGACAGGAAAAGTGACAAGCCTGGGGGAAATACAAGAAACAGACCTCCCTACGTTTGGGCTGCTTCCAAGCAGACAAGGCATTGTTCACCGCAGGCAGAAAATTGATTTACAAGGAACATAAAGAGCAGCTATGCTGAACAAGGCTGCACTGAACAAGCGTGGGCAGAGGCAGTGAAAGAACTGAAAAATCCCTGAGGCAGGAAGGAGTGCTTGTGGTGACTGCAAGGGAAACCAAAGGATCTTATACTGTCAGCCTCCACACCTTGCCTCCCTTATTTCTCCACTCTGTTATGAGGAAAGCTTTCCTGCAAAAGGTTTCTGGGTCTCTTAGATGTTTGTAGTCTCAGGAAAAAGCATCAGACCCGTGTCTCTACTGCATCAGCACTTACTTGAAGGGTTTTGTCAAACCATCGATTCCCACTATTCCAGCGACTTCCTCCACCATGCAGCATCTGAGCAGCCACACGGCTCTTGTAGATGTCCTCGGACACCCGGGGCATTGGGGCATCGAGGCAGACGGTAAAAATGCTCTTCTCAATTGCACGCACAGATTCCTTATTGGTCTTATCTGGAACAGAAAGGGAACAAGAAATAACAAAGAGCAGTTGAAAAAATGTCTGTTTTAATTGGAAGGAGGCTGAAATGTGAAAGAGCAGGATTGAAGGACCCAGTACTAGATCCCCATTGTACCTCAATGCAATATTGGTTGTGTAGGGGTCTATACACTTACTAAAACTGCACGTAGTTGGGCTGTTACAGATGGAAGCATATTACAGTCACACTCCTTTTGGCATGGTTCTTACATCCCACCCATTTGTAAGGCAAAAAACTGTTATGATTTCAGGTCAGTTAGTGAGCCAAGCTTCACACTTCACCCATGTAGCTTCCAAAACAGAAATAGCAAAGCTTTGCAATGAAATTAAGTTGCTGCTGTGGGGGTGGAAAGCTCACATATCTGTCCAGAAGACGTTTCCAAAGGCTTTTCAAAGTAAAGAGCCAAACGGAGCACAATGGGGACGTTGGTAGTTGATGTTTGTTAGCACTTGCATGGGAGGGACTGCACAGACCTTTGAGAAGGTTGTTGTAGGCTTTTGCCCAGCTGTTTCGGTGGTTGGTGGTGAGGATCCCAATAGGCTCTTTGTTCGTTTGGAGGGAGGTGTTCCAGATCTTCTCCAGCTGAATGAAGAGCTGGTCAGTGGTAAGGGGACTTCCATCACTGTTGTAAACATCCAACTCAAAGAACTGAAGATGAGAAGAGTGGACAAGGGCAGAGACAGAAAACGAGAGATCCTTATTGTCCAGCCCCAGCATCAAGGAGCAGCCACTTTGAAGAGGTAAGAACAGACCCAGGAATATGGCTTACAAGGAGACCTTTAAAAGCTGATCAGAATCGAGAGACCCAAGTCCAACTTCCCTTGCAGGGCATAAATAGAGTCAGGGTTTTAAGGCGCTCAGAAAACATTGTAACAAGGGTCAATACCTAAGAGGAATTCCCATTTCTGAGACTTGTCCGTGGTGGCAGGGTTCATTATCCCCTTTCCACCTGCAATTTCCAATTCCAGACCTGATCTGTTAAGTCTGGGCTTTCAAGGACAGAAATTGCAGGGACAAGAAAGAGGGAGAGAGACCTTTTCTGCCCTGCAGTCCCTTCCTCTCACAGGGCAATCCCAGGTGTTTGCCAGCTGAGGCCAAAGGGGATAAAAGCGAGCAGGAATAAATCTCTGGTGAGGCAAACCTTGCAGGTTGTTCCCTTTCCCCTGGCACAGCCAGCTGAGAGGGACACCTGCATTCAAACCAACCTCCTTGAAAGCTGTACCTGGAAGTTGTGAACCACTGTGATGTGTCTGGACTGCTTTTTGCCTTTGGCATAGTTGACAATGGAGTCCCGCTTGGGCCCAGGAATGCGGCAGGATGAGAGGATCTGGTAGTACTGGTTCATGCAGAGGGGCTTCCCACCCATGTACTCCACTGGGAGGGTCTCGCTGCAGAACATGGCAAGGTAAGGAAGGAGGGGATGAAAAACAGCAGTAAAAAGTCCTGCACTCCCCATACAAGACAGGCTTAGCCATGCAGCCAGCCATCATCCACTCCAGCAAGGCTTAAACACGTGGGTGCAGGTAGTCTAAGTGGGGCCATTCCTTCCCACTCCCACCAGCCTTCTTAGCAGGGACTACAGAAAGTGTCTGTTTGCTGGCCTGTCACTTGGAAAGGGGAAAAATCACTATCCTGTCTTATGAACATATATAAACATGTTTGGGGGATGTAACACAAATAAGCCATGTTCAACAGAGGCTGGTTGGGGCTCAGAAGAGAAGGGTTAGGGAGGAACAAGTCTCTGCAGAGCTCATTCTGGCTAGCCTGGAGTTGAGAAACACCAGAAGGCCAAAGACGACACACACATTCCTGCTGCCTGAGCTGCAACTTATTGTTTGGGAAAACAAAGTATGTAACTCTGCAAGACTGTCAGTCAGGTTCACTCCCTCTAAGTGTGCACACGTGCCAATGTAAGTATTAAGGTAAACAAAGAGCATGAAGAGAGAAAAGTAAATTTGCTTTTTTCCGGTGGTGGTGACCTTGGCAGTGAGCAGCGATGTTGATTACAATCTCTCTCTTCAGTTATGTGCTGTTTTCTCTTGGCTTTCTGTTTGAGATGGAGAGGTATGGACTGAGCTCAGCCTCTCTATGGCAGTAAGGAACACTGAGGAAGTTTGGAAGGCCATTAACTCACTTGTCAATCATCGTCTTGAAATCCAGGACGCCCTCGATCAACTTGGCAGCAAACCTGGAAAACAATCAAATGTAATCAGTAGAGATAAAAGCCCAGAACAGCTGGGACTGAGGAAAGAGCTGAGCAGGGTTCTGCTACTTAGGTTCAGCCTTTCTGCCAAGTCCCTATTATGTGCATCTTTGGATAGCTGATGAAGCAACTCTGAGTTTGAGATTTGAGATTGCTGGATAGTCCTATCATGTAGCACTTCAATGTTTCTTTTTGTGTAACCAAAGAAGCCTGGACAACCTTCAAGAAAGTAGGGTTCAGTCCAGATGCCTAAATGACCCTCTAACAGCAGCATTGTTCACAGATGTGTCGTGATTTTTGTCACTCCTAGTTCTGAATCTTAGCATTAAAACTACACTGAAAAGGGGACTTCTGCCTTTCCTGGGCCAGGGGCCACCTCTGAGTTTCAGGCTAAGATGCAGCTGTATCTCCCTGGGTCCAAGACTTACCACTGCTGACTTATCATTCCTACCCAATGAATGTGTTGCTGGTAAAGCAACCCTAAGGCCATTCCTCTGGCATTGAAGGATCTGAAATGCAGATGTGCTGCATGCTGACACTACGGCGTTGTGTTTACTAGGATCAACGTATGCACAACCAGTGCCAACTCCCAGCAAGGAAGGAGGCTCTGGTGAGCCACGTCAGCATGCTTGACTTGGGAGTAACAGCTTGGACTTCTCTGACCTGGGAGCTCCCACCCATACATAGAAGGAGGCAGGTCACTGTGAGAAGAGGTTGCAGTCAGCTGAACTTCAAAGGCATTAAAGTGGTAGGAGCAGTTAGCATTTGCAGGCAGTGTCTTCTTGATTTGTTCAGCCTCCCCATCCCTAGTAAAGATCAAAGGAAGTAACTCCAAGAACCTAAGTGCTATTAAATAAAGCACACATCCTCTAAAGTAGTTTTCAGTGAAAACTTCCCAGCTTTATTGCAAAAACTTTCGAGAAAGTAAAACAGCGGGGAAGCAAAAGTGAGAGAGCTTGTGTTCTTTTCCAGAGAGCAAACAGCCTGGGAGCAGGGCTAGAGCTTGAGGGGGAGATATGGGGAGAGCTTAGTTAGTTGGGTTGTTTTCAATCTGCAGTGTTGCCAGATTAAGGATTGAAGAACTCCACTTCTAAATTTGCCTTCTGGTTTCTGCATCTTTTGTCTCAAGTCATGCTGTCAAACTTCTTTCTGCAGCTGCAAACTATACAATCATGCTTTTAATTTTTGTTTTAGATGGGAGTTCAGATTCTCATGCTGCTGCTTGATTCCACCAGCTGGGACTCCATGTAATGCTCAACATCTTATCTTCCATTTGGATGACTTAAAAGTGAATTATATGATCAAGACCTTTTAAAATAGGATGTTTAGTCTTGCACTTCCTAGTAAGTCTCGCTGTTTGCACCCCTGGTCATATGTGGAAAGGAGGAATTTTTTCTTGCCCTCACTTCCCCTGGCTGGTATTTCTGATGTGCTGGAGCAGCGATCACTGGTTACTGTGGAAAAGGTAACCCTGTATAAAGGCCAGCATTAAGTTTTGTGGCTAGAGTTTGACACGTGCATGTGATGGTTGTTAAAAATTACAAGGGGCCCACGAGGAAGAGAGGATATGAATCAGAGGCAGGTTCAGGAAAGAGTGGGAGATTCCACTGTGTGCTTGGTGGCCGCAGTGGGGTGGTCTCAGCTGTGGGACACTGCAATGCTAATTAGCAGAGGGGAGCCAGAAACATGGCAGTGTTTGATTGCAAGGAAGAGCTGGGGGTGGAAAGAGGCGAGTCTTCCAAGCTATAAATGCACACGTGTAATGACACAGGAGGGGACAGTCCCCTGCAGGAGCAGTCTGAATGACAGCAGCAGGCTCCCCCCCCATCCCTATGGGTTGTCAGATTTCAAAGGCATTTCTGTATGGTCTCTCTCAGTGCCTGGGCTACTTTTTATGCTTCTTTTAACTGCACGCACAATCTTAGTGCCTCCTAGTCTTTCGTGTGTCTATCCATGCAGAGATCTGTGCTACAGCAAAGACCTAAACCTATGTTTTAAGTCCCAGTTTAGTGCCTAAACCACTGGACTGTTCTGTTTTCTCCCATCAGTGAGCTATTTAGTCTGGTACAATCAGGAGCTTCCTTACAGCCCACCAGTCTTTCCTGATCCCTACAACCCTTTTGCCCAGCCTAGACAGCTATCAAATTTGGGGACCACATGCTAATTGCTCCCTTTCCCAACCAGCGTGAATACCTTCCTCCCTGTCCGGCAGAGAGAGCTCATCCCATCCGAAACCTAGGGGAAGGCAGAAAAGGACTTTACCTGAGCTGACCTTGCCGATCCAGAAAATCCTGCTTAGGTAAAACCACGCCTGGGCTGGAGTGAACCACAACTGGCAGGCGATACTCCAGGTAAGCTGTCTTCAGCCACCAGTCAGAGAGCTGGGACGGAGAAAGGTAACACGCAGGCATGGTATCTGCTGCTGTTTGGTCCAAGCCCAGCTGAACAGCCACAACATCCTGACATCCTGCCCCCAGCTCTGTCCCGCACTTTGCAAACAGTTTGGGTTTTATGCTTTGCATGTGTAACAGAAGTGGGGGATTTGAGCAAGGCAGTGGGGGATCTAGGTGCAGGGCTGGAACAGAGGGTTTCCTACTTCTCGGGGCAGCTGTGTGATGCTAACAGGTTTAGGGGCTTCAGCAGCCACAGACAGGGGCAGTGACTCCCTGTCCTGCCATGTATCTCTCTGCAAACCCAAGTCCTGGTGAGAAGCTCATGTAGCTCAGAAATGTGAGCAGCCAACTGGTTGGGAAGAGGAAGCCATAAAAACACAGATGCCGGTGGATGCACCCAGGACTTTGGAGAGGTGTGCGTCAAGCCTCCACCCTTTCTACTCACAGCCCGGGGATGCAGTCCTGACCTACCCAGTTCTCCGTTTTCTTGGCTCTTCTCTCCAGACCCTTCTGCAGCCTCTCCCCAACGCCTCCCGGTCTGCGGAACTCATTCACCAGCTCCTGCGTGTGGTTCCACTCCTCCTCGCTGATGATGGGCTGCAGAGCCTGCAGGTAACGGTCCAGGGTCTGCTGGAGTGGTGGCACTGGGAGACTGGGCAATGCTTCCTGATGAAGTAGGACTCTGCCTGGGATCTTGCCTAAAGCTGTCGGTTTCAGCAGGCCATAGGGCCTGGCCTGCAAAGCACAGAGCAAACGTTGAGACAAAACTTTCTCCCATTGTGAAGGAGGCAGCAAATAACTTGCATCTGGGAATCTCCATCCCAACCTCTCTGAGGACACATAGATGTCTCAGCATAGGAGCAGAGCACTCAACAGCACAAATGCAAGACATAAGTCTACTGATCACATGCTACAGATGGTCATAAGATATCCAGAAAAACTGCAAAAGAGAAATTAGATCTCTCAGGACACTGATTCTCAGATCACTGGAGGAAACGTTGTCAGGATAATGATGCATCTACCACTTTCTGGGCGCCTTCAAACTGATAGTCTCCATGTGTTCAACAAAAACCAAACCCTTCCATCCCATGGTAAGTGGGAAGAAAGCAAGCTATGGAAGAAATATTCATCTTGGGTATTATCAAAAATTGTTTCATTCTTTCTTAAAATGCACAACAGCATAATATCAGAAGGGTAAGCAGAACCTTGTGCCAAATCAAACTATACAGTGGGCTTTTAGGAGGCACAATTTAGATAAGGTGAGTCAAACCTGGAACGAGATTAAAATCCCCCTTCTCTGGCTGGCCAGGGAGTATACAGAGCCAATGATGGTTGGGGAAGGGTTGACTGTCATGTGCAGGCCCTGGGGCAATGCTCCTTCATAGTACTGGAGATCCTCCCAGGTACTGGGGGACCCAGCTATATTTAGAAGATCTTCCATCCTCCCACATATACTAGTGTGGGCCTGGCATAAGTACATACACCTTCGGGGATGGAGCAGGGAGAGCAGTCCAGGAAACTGTGGGTGATGCCAACAGTCCCCTAGGATCTGACTGGGACATGTGGGTGTGAAACCCTTAAAAAGCATAGCACCCATCTCTCCAGACAGAGAAATGGAACAGAGCAAAACCCCGTTGCTAACTAGGAAATGAACTTGCCAGTTTTTCCCCCAAATTCATAAACATCCCCTTGGGTGAGCAGGGTTGGACACTCTTCTGCTTGAAGACGTTTAAATTGTACTCTAGAAGTTTTGAGTTCTCTCTGCTCCTCCCCCTCTCTTGGATCTAGTGAATCAAACACTCTCCTACAGGCATCTGAACTTTGCACTGAGGATGCAAAGCCAGTGAGAACATGACCTTTGATTTCCAAGGCAATGAGAAAATAGCCCCCCCGCCCACCTCCTCCCAGAGATAAGCACAGAGAAGTAGAAAGAAAGGGCCAAATCTGCAAGGTGACAAAGTTTTCTCCATGGTGCTGAGCCCCCAGAGAAAATACTCTGTGTTCCTTGTAGGACCTGGCAAGAACTAGGGGATCAAAGTTTAGAGAAAGAAGGTTTTTAAAAAAAAAGGGGGGAGAGAAAAGGGGGAATTACTGAAGCATGGAAGGAGAGCAGGGCTGAGAAGAAATGAAGGGGGTTAATTGTGGCAGTGTGGGGATACTGTACCTTCTCTGTTTGTTCCTGCTTCCTATCCATGGCTGGGAGGACAGAAAAGATCGTAAACCTCTCCCTCCGCCTGCCTCGGTTTCTTCTTCCACCTGACAACACGCTGCCCGTGCAGGGAGTCACCTCATTAGCAAAATGCCACACAGCTGCTCTGTTCAGAAGGCTCAAGGCCTGACAAGAGCCTGGGAGAGGCCGGGGTAATCAAACCATCAAATTGCATCAAATGCCATGAAGGCATCTGTCCAGAAAGCCCTCCCTTGGCCACTGACGGTCGGAGCCTGTACGCGCCGCACTACCCTGCTGTTGTCCGCTGATCTGTACATGTGTTAGCAGAGGGCAGAGTCTCTCTTTTATCAATAGCTCTGGGCTTACAGCCATGGCAGAGGTGTGGACACTGGGAAGTCATCCCATCAGTTTGTGGGAGCAAGGAGGGGCTTTTTCTTTAGTATCCGCCTGGTGTGTGAAGCTACAGCAGCTGTTCTGAGACAAGCCAGAACATCTCTGGACAAGCGAGACCCCAATTTATGTCCCGGAAGTAGGTGGCACTCTGGGCTGTCATCACATGGGATGAGCCATAGGGAGCACTTCTGGAGACGATGGGGAATTCGGTCCTTTTTCTCAGACTGTCAGCAGAGGTGGCCAGAGGGTGTCAGATGGGGACAACTCTCTAGCAGGATCTGGACCGTAACCCAGCATCACTGTAGACAGATTAGCTGGAGTTTGGGGACAAAGGGTGGTATCTTACTGCTCTCATCCCCTGTGCACATGTGATTGCTATCACAAGCTGGGACTTTGGGGAATTCTAGGTAGTCAAATAAAATAAAAAATAGATAGGTGTCTCCAAAGTAGGGCAACAACAGAATGAGCACGCACAAAGAATATCACACCCTCCTCGGTGTCTGTCTAATTTGGTTAAACCAGAAGGCAGACATGAGTAGTCTTTGACATAGCTACGATCTATCTCGTATCATGATTCCAAGCAGTTTCAGATTGACCCTGGAGTAACAGGGAAGATCCCAAATCAAATTAATTGAAAATAGTGCACGTTAAAATGTGGGATAGGCTTGTGCCTTTTTCTTTCCTATGTCCTCCGCTTGTTTTGAAGTCAAACTCAAGTGTTCGGTGGGAGGAGGGACAGTGACCACAGCTGAACGGAGGAGGCAGAGGGGGAACGAACACCAGCCGAGCGCGGGGCGTGCAGCCATCTCCAGCTCGCAGGCTGGCACTGCTCCCACGCCGTGCGCCAGCTAACCAGGCCGCTGACCTTCTCCAGTGCCCGCAGAGCTGGGGGGAGATCCACCTGCAGCCTGGGGCCGGAGGAATTTCAGAGCAGTATCCGATTCCCAGCATGGCCACAAACATTTAGTGTCGGATGATAGGGATCTGTCTGTCTCTCTCTCTTTTTTTTTCACTTTGAAGCTGGACACCCCTCGAACCAGAGCCAACCAGCCCTGCCTGTCTCCCGAAATGTCTCCTGGGGAGCAAATCCATCACGTAGCGGCTGTTGTCCCACACGGTCTCCCTGCCCCGGGATCTGTCGCTGTTTGCAATAAGCAGTTGCTAAGCCCGGGCGCGGGCTGGCAGCTCCGCGGGATGCGTTCGCAGGCCAAGGCTGCGGCACCGACTGCGCCTCTCGGGCTCCCCTCACCCCTGGCCGGCCATGGAGAGCGTCCAGCCTCCCCGCTGCCCGTCGGCCCGCGCGGCTCCCCGACAGCTCTGCTGCGCGCTCGGCCAGCGGCTCTGCCGCGACGCACGCCGAGAAACCGAGCCCGCTGCGGGCGCTGCTGTCAGCCGCGTCCCTGCCTGTCACCCGCTGACAACCCTCGGGAAGCGCCTCTGACCCGGCCGAGGGAAGAGGGCCCAGCGCCCGGGTCAGGGAGAGGCGCCCGGCCCCAGGGCCCGGCTGCGGCCCGCAGGGAGCCCCCGGGGCGGGCGGCGGGGCCCGGCCGCCGCCTCCCGCCCTGCCCGCGGGGCCCGCTCGAGGCGCTGCGCCACCCGCCGCCCCGCCCTCAGGGCCCGGCTCTCGCACTTACCGCAGCCCTCGCCACGAAGGCCAGCATGGCTCCGCGCCCGCCCGCCGCCCTGCCCGCCCCGGCCTCGGCTACCGCCCGCCGCAAGGACACCGGCGACACCGGGCGCCGCCACCCCGCCGCCCCGCTCGGCCGCCAGGGGGCGGGGCCGCCCCGCCGCCATCTTGGAGCGGGGCGAAGCGCGCGCCGCCATCTTCAGGAAGGGCAAGGCGCCGCGGGCGGGGGGGTGCGCTGCTGCCGGTGTGGGAGCTGGGAGCGGGGGTGAGGCTCCCCTGTCAGCCGCCGGTTCCCGTGGTCAGGGCAGGGGAGCGGGTGGGCTCGTCCTGCCCGTTGAGGCGCTCCTCCTCTCCCGTCCGCGCACATCCCCTCTTCACGGCGCCTGGCGCTGTAGCGCCCCGCACAAACATGGCCGGCTGCGGCCCTGTGTGGTCATAGGAGGCTGTGCCCCGCACAAGCATGGCGGCGTGGGCGAGGACGGTGGCTCGGAGGGGCCGGGCTGCCCGCTGACGGCCCCGGCAGCCGCAGGGCCGGGCGGCTTGCCCTGCTCAAAGATGGCCGGCGGCGGCCTCGGCGTGTCAGGAGGCGAGAGGTGAAAGGTGACAGCGGCGGGTGGCCTGGCTCCAGGAAGATGGCAGAGAGCGAGCGGCAGGCAGGTGAGGGGCAGCCGGTCCCCCCTCCCCTCCCCCTGCAGCTGAGGCGGGGGGCGGCTGTGGGGCCCTCTGGGATGGGGACCTTTGGGGGATGTCTGGAAGTTTGGGGTGCCCGGCCCCTATAGCCTATGGGGGGCGGGGGGGCCGGGCCCCATAGGGAATGGGGAAGCTCGGGGGCAGGGGGTGCGTGGACCCCATAGGGCATGGGGGGGGTTGGGGTCAGGGGGTGTCTGGCACCCACAGGTTATGGGGGGGGATTGGGGTCAGGGATGTGTGGGCCCCATAGGGTATGGGGGGGGCTTGGGGTCGGGGGCTGTGGGCCCCATAGGGTATGGGGGGGATTGGGGTCGGGGGTGTGTGGGCCCCATAGGGTATGGGGGGGATTGGGGTCGGGGGTGTGTGGGCCCCATAACACAGCCCAGACCGTGGTGGCGATGGAGTAGGAAAGGGTTGCTTGCTGCTGAGGTGAGGAGAGGGCCCCACAGCTTGTGGGGTTTCCTGCCCCATGGGCTGGGCTGAGGCACTTTATAGCGGGGGGAGCCCTAGAAACTCCCCAAAAGCGTAGCTGCCCCCCTGCCTTGCCCTGGGCTGATGCTTCTTGAGCAATAAACTGAACACAGGCCTTGCGATGGTGCTGCTGTAATATATTATCTCCCCATAGAGAGGGAGGGTCGGGCTGGTGCCCTCCGTGGGGCCTGCGCCCTGAGGCAGGGAACAGGAGGAGGGGAGGTGGCAAGGCCTGTGGTGTCGCGGGGGCTGCGTGGCTGCCTCGCGCCTCCCCCAGGCACAGCGTTCGGGATGTAGGCTACTAGAGCAGCTGGAGTCTGGGCTCCCTGTCGGATGTAGTCCATCTTTTGTGCCTCAGTTTCCTGTTGATGAACTAGGGGTAGATTTATGCATCTCCTGGGAGTGCTGGGGAGCTTCAGAGATGTGCCATATAAGTGAAAGGGTGTGCATAGAGCTTCGAGCAAATGTCCACAAGCAATTGAAAAGGAGCAGTTTTCGTTATTGCGTTCCTCCCCACTGATTTATGCTGCCTTGCGCCTGGCCACTGAAGGGTTCTCAGTGATGATGTTGTACCTTCAGCTCTTATAACGGTCTGATACAAGGAGCAGACATAGAGCAAAAATCCAGCAACTTTCCCTTCGCTATGCTGAAATGGGCAGTATTTGCTCTTGTGGCAAGTCTGTCTGTCAGCTGAATTTGGTGTTTTGGGGTTTTTTTCCCCTATGCAGATAAGACTGGAAGTGCCTCCTTTGTTAAAGTTGTGTCTCATCATAAAAATAACCTTTTCTGCTCCTGTTTCCATCACGTCATTGTTCTTAGACTTTTACTTATGTATGTATTTTATAATTATATAGACCTCACTGGTTTTTTTCTTAAAAATATCTCTGGTCTCTTCCCCAAGAAGTGCACAAAGTGTGCATAAGAAATGATGGTGATGGTTAAGAAACAAATGCAAAGAGATGAAAAAAGTTCTTTGATGAGACAGACAGCTGGGTCCCTGTGATCCAGGACACCGCATTGGCCATGCGTCCGGTCTTTACATATGATCTGTATTAACGGACAAGTCAGTGTTAGCCTTTTTGTGTACCACTGCTCTGGAGTTTTTTATTGTATTCGTGTCATAAACTATTTTAAAAAAACAGCTCCATGATTATGATGCTAGTTATTGTAAGGAGTTTGTTGCATTTTCAGAAGAGAGGCACACGTCTTTCATTTAAATTCCTCGCACGTTGTTCCTCTCATCTTTGTATCTGGGGCTTTAACTTATGGACAAGAATGAACCAAATGCCTTAACATCCTGGGCAGGTGATGAGACTACGTTAGTTTTGAGGATGTGGAGCTTGAGAGGCAGGAAGTTAAATGACTTTCTAAGATTATGCGGTGAGTCTGTAGCAGAGTTCTCATTGATCTGCTTGTTAGACAGCACTGATCTGCTGGACGAAAGGGAAAGAGCCACTGACATTTCTGCGTAGCATTTTCTGTGTAAATACAACTTACAGTATTTTAAGGAGTTCAGATTTGCTGGCATGTGTTATGGAGCCAGTGCCTGAACTTGCTGTAGTGTGCAAAGTCACTAAAGTGTTTCCAGGGTGGCTGATGCTGAAAAAAACAGCTTCAGATTTTCTAGAATTAAAATGAAGAACTGGGTGACTCTGATAGAATTCATAAATTCACATTAACAGCCAGTTTCCTTAACTATGGCTTGCTGCCCTGCCTCTTGCTGTTCAAGTTTTGCTTATAAAACCGTGATGCAAATTGTGTCTAACCTTGTGGAGCGTTCCTGGCTCTGCAGTGTCCTGGTGCAGGACTGCCGGCTGAGAGCAGAGCCAGCGCTCTCCTTCGCTGCGGAGAGCCGGGGAAGGAGTGACCCTTCAGGCAGGGTTGAGTCCTTGGTTTGGATGCCCGGGGGAAGAGCTGATCTAATGCATTAACAATGTATGTTCACATTAAATATTACATCCTGGGCTCTTGTAGAGCTTTAAAATGAAATGGCCTTCATAGCTTTCCCTTGGAAGATGCTATGTCCCAGCTTCCTCGAAGCCCCCGCGCTACCTGGGCTGGGGGTCACGGTTCTGGATTGCGCTGGGCTGAGTGCCATCTATTGAGTTGTTCCAGCTTTGTCTTTGCAAGAGTTGTGCTTTTTAGGGGACTGCAGTTCTGCCTTAAAGCCCCCAAACCAAAGTACAGGTAGTTTGTAAGGAGAGTTCAGTGCTTCTCCGTGACCTGAGGCTTGTCTTCACTGGATAGAAATAAATTATCTAGCTGGACCTTGACTTTGTTCGCTCCTGCAACAACCTCTCTATTTTAATGGGAAATGCACCTTTAGCAGTGAAAACAAAGCATAGTGCAACTTTCTGAAGCCTCGCCATGTCCTTGGGGTATGTTACCCAGGGATTGAGAGATTATTCCTGGGTGAGTGGGACTTGGTGGGTCAGTGCAAGTTGGGACAGATTTGTTCACTCTCTGTCTCCTGAGAAATGCATGTTGACTTCTAAGGAAGGGCTCACATTAGAGGGTTTCTTCTTCTCCACTGATTCTTTTTTACCTCTCTCTTTTGTATGTCCCAGGCACCTCTGAGGAGGTGGCTCCTCCCCTCCAGCAGAGCTTCATGATCCCCAAAAAGGAGATAAACATGGTTTCTGACATGGCCAAGTGGAAGCGCTCTCAGGTATGGCTCTGGGCTCAGGGAAAATGGGTAAGTGCTTATTGCAGTCCAGTGGCAGCCAGGTCTGGCCTGGGAACAGCCACTAGGTAGAAGGGATTTGGGCAAGTAATGGCAAACTAATTGCTTTGTGTTTTCAAGGAGAAGAGCCACTGGCTGTTTGTAGGAAGATAACTTGACAATGAAGTGCAGAATCTGATAAGGGAGGGAGCCAGGGAGAGCCCAAAGGCTTGAGGGTGACTAGAAAATCATCCCTGTTCTATTCCAACAGGCTAGTCTAGAAACTGGTAATTATTTTATCCTGCCTAGCCTGTACATCATGTCAAAACTGGATTTACACAGCGTTGTTTGAACTCAGCTTGAACATGGTCCAGCTGTGTGGCCCTCTAGTAGCAGCAGGCCGGGCTGGTTCCTGGGGCCTTCCCCACCTTATTGTATTGGAAAGGGCTCTGAGACCTTCAGTTTCCTGGATAATAGTTATTTATTGTATATGTGGAGCTGTCAGAACAGACAGGTTCTCTGCCCTCTGCCTTTGAGGAATCAAGGTGATGACACAAACTTGTTCCTCCTGTTGGCCCCACCTTTTAGGAACAAGTTCTTGCATAATGACTGATCTGTGGTGACTTAAAAGAAGCTTAAATTATAGCAAGGTCTCGCGAAAACTCCTGGCTGCAGCTTCCTTTGTGAAATCTCCTGGGCTTAAGGTCTCCCTCCTGATCAGGGTTTCTGTGCAAGAGAGTCCCAAAAAGGGAGAGATGACAGCATGCTAGTCAGGGGGATTTTAAGACTTAGAGTTGGTGAGCTGCTGTGGATATGATGCTTCAAAAGCAGCAAATTTAAAGAGGAGAGCAGAGAGGAATGTGTGCTGTCTCCCATTTCTCCGTTGCGTATGCACATGGGAGAAAAGTTGAAGGAAGAAGTGGGAGATAATGGCACAGGTCTGGGAGAAGCAGTGCAGAGCAGGGTGTCCAGATAGGACTGAGACTCTGCAGAACCTGGGAGTTTGAATTTGACCTGATAAGAGGGAGGCAGCTGGGGGAGGACATCAGGGGAAGCGTGAGCTTTCTTAAGATTCTTCTCTCTGTAGTTTCTCCACTAATGCAGGGTTCTTAGTGCAATCACCATCGTCTTGGAGTACTACAAAAAATAGCAGTAACTTCACAGCAAGCCCTGCATCCTGGGTTTCCTCAGGGAATCAGTGTTTTGGGAAGGGTTCCCTCTGTATGGAAGTGCTCCCATGGTGTACTGCTTGTCCAAGCAAACTCTGTGTGTTCAGTAATGCCCTGCTCTCTTCGGTGTGCTTGCAGGCATATGCAGATTACATGGGCTTCATCCTCACCCTGAATGAAGGTGTCAGGGGCAAGAAGCTGACCTGCGAATACAAAGTCTCAGAGGTAGGAGAAGGTTGGATCGTCTTGTTTCTCCTTTTTTACTGCTTTTTCTGGACTCTACAGTGAATGTTTTCTAGGTGAGGAATGAATTGGCAGCTCATCTGGGGGCCAGGGAGACTAAATGCATTTGGGCTGAGCTTGGAGATGCGAGCCTCAGCCCACGATGCTTCCTCCAGGATGCAGAGGCTCTGTGCTTGCCTGCTGGATGGAAAATCAAGCAAGTTGCAAGTGGACAGAAGCTGAGGGTGAGGAGGAGGATGCAGAAAGAATATGTTTTGTCCCTGCTCTCACAGTTTGGCTTTGACCAGTGATGCCTTTTGAAGATGCAGCCAACCAGCTGCAGCCAAATGACTGAGACCTCTGTAGTATTCCTGCTTCTCCCACTGCCTTTCTGTGTGACCTTGTCCAAGTCACTTACCTCCCTCTGCTTGGGCTTCCTCATTGCTCAGACTGCACTAATGGTGCTGATCTCCTGGGCTCGTGCTTTAGTTGACTTGCGCTGAGGTCTGACTTGACAGCGTCAGTGGGTGCAAGCTTGAGGCAAGTCCGTGCTTGGGCCTGCCTTGCCAAGCGTACTCAGAATTACAGAGGTCTGAGGAGTGCGAAGGTGAAGCGAGTCAGGGCGGTAAGTTTAGCCTATGGGGTGGGATCGCTTGTTCCAGGGCGTTTATCAGAAATGGTCTTTTTTTCCCTTGCACCAGTGTGACTGTCACGTGGCCCTGTCTGGTGCCATGGCTGGTTTTAATGCCCGTTCACCTTACCAGGCCTTAGTCAAAGGAGGCAGAGCCTCGTCAGCATGGCAGGATCGTTTGGAGCCAGAGCTGGGATGCAGAGTGAAGTCAGAGGGGAAGAGCAGCCTTCCTCACTGGCATTATTGCCTGGCCTTAGCTGTGTTTTCTTCTTGAGGTCCTCCTGAGTGTTGCAGTGATCTGCAGTGGACGTGCCGGCTGCCAGCTTTGCTTCCATGTTGCACGCTGAATTGTTCAGCCTTGTTCTGCGTTGCAACAAGGAGATTCTTGGGTGTCTCTTTACTCTTCAAACTTATCGCTGTTGTGCAGGAAAGCTGGGAATGGTCTGTTTAGAGATGACTTGGACAGAATGGGAGGCAGATTGGGCTCTGCTTGTTTACAGCTTCATTCTACAGTGGAAAGGCAGCCTACAGTGATCTTTAACCTAGTCATTTATGTTTGAAACAGGCATGTTAAGTCCAACCTTCCCTTCAAGGAGCAAGTGTGTGAATGAGAAAGTTACTTGTAGCTCACAGGGGGGATCAGGGATAATGAATCCCTTTCCAACAGGGGAATTTGTTCCTTCAATCCACTAGAATTTGCCGGTCTGAGGTGTTTCCTTCAAATGCCACTCTTCTTTCAACTGTTTGTATTTCATCTTTGAGTTTTGTTTTTGTCATTATCTCACTCATTCGCAGTCATTCACAGATGGGTTCTAGGGAAACAGGGCATGAAAAAGGAGCAAAACAATGAAAAAAAACCCTCTTTCTCCAACTCCTTTGAGCTGTGGGCCATCTCAGAGAAGCTGCATTAGGGCTGTGGAGAAGCTGCATTAGGGCTGCGTCCATGCAGCAGATCCCGCTTGGAACAAATATGTTCCATCCGTGGTCCCAGTTCAGGTGATGATCAGACGTGATCCCAACCACTTGGAAAGTGGCAGCGAACGTGTCTCATTCCCCCAGCACTGTGGAGAGCAGAAACCTGTGACTCGAGGCACAGGTGGAGCGTCCCCTGGGTTGCCTTGTTGATGAGGTTGCCTGTTCACAAGGGTTCGTTTGTAGATCAAACTGCTTATCTTTGCTTTTAAAGGCTCAGCCCCTTGTGGCCTCTGCTTGCATCTCTGCTCTGCTTTCTTCTCTTTTGCTGTACCTGCTGCTGATGTGCTTTTATGCCATCCCGTCTTCCTCCCTGATCAAATGCTGGAGACGCCTTCCCTCAGCAAATGACCTCCTGGAATCCTTTCTGCTGAATGCGTATCCTCTTTGTGACTTACTGGTGTTGCTTTGCTAAAGAAGAAGGAAAGTATGGTCTGCTCTGCTTTCAGAGAGCTGGCTTAATGGCTTCCAGATTAGTGTGCGTCAATACCAAACTGTCCAGTCAAGTGAGGGCTGGATTCTGTAGGGCTGAGCCCCTCCTGAGGATTGCTGAGCTTGCTCTGCTCTTACTGAAAATGGACAAGCTGCTGGGGGCTGAGCTGGTTGCCTGGCTCTGGTAGGCTTATCAGGGAGACCCGTTGCGTAGAGCTGGCTAGAGTCTGGCTGGAGGCATCTGACAAGCGGCGATAGCTGAGTTGTTGTTCAGGGCTCCAGCGTAGCCCGTGTCTGGCATGAAGCTGCCTGACTGATAGGCTGTGGCCTGCCTTCCCCTCCTGGAGGGAGTGCTTTCACGTGGCGATCGGTGCTGGGGCTGCAGCCTGGGCCGCTTCTTCTAAGTGCTGACTTTGATCCGAGGAGCAGTGCAGCAACGAGGCTACTTTAGCCATGCAAGGAACAGACCTTCCCTTTAAACAGCCTGCTTCCCAGAGGCGCTGGGGGAAACTGGTTGTCCCTGTGGCTTGCTCTGGTTCCAGGAGGGAAGCAGCAAGTGCCTCGGTTTCAGCAGCTCCCCGCTCTGGCACGGGCTGAGGAGCCCAGTGGGGCAGGCTTGGTCCCTGCAGGCAGTGCTTGCTGGTGATGCCACCTCAGCACCTCCGTCTGCCTGGCCCTGCTCTCGAGAGGTGCTGACAGGTCTCTGCTCTGTAGGAGCAGCGACTTTGCGGTTTGCCTTTGGGACTAGTGGCAGGCTCGGGGTCAAGGGGATGCAAAATCAGCACAACAGAAAGAGCAAGGAGAGCGGGGGGACTGCCCTTGCTTTGCTCACTGGAAAGGTAAAGCAATAATAGAGCTTAAAAACCCAGCCAGGCAAGGCAGGGCTGCAGCGGTGCTGATGGCTGTGTTCCCGTAAGCTCCGCTCTCGCCCTCCCGCTCCCTGGCTGGGGTCAGCCCTGGCTGCACAAGTTTCCTCTGCTGGACAATGGGAAGCTGCTCCTTTTAATAACCGCCTTTTCAAAGGGCCTGGAGCCCAAAACGAGCTGCTTCTCTTTAATTATTTATTGGCATGGCTGAGCCAGCAGCTGGGTCCTGCTCTCCCGTGTTCAGTGGGGCTGGGCTTTTTAATCCCTTTAAAGCGAGCGAGCGGGGAAGGGGAGGTTCGGCTCTCCCTCGCGCTCCCCGAGGCCTGCAGGCAGATCTGGGGAGGGGGAAGGAGGCCGCTCTTGCCAGCCGTTTATGCAGGCAGTGCTGAGCGCTCGGCGAGAGGGGTTTGAAATGCGGGAGCTGCTCATAATGAGCTGCCGCTGCTGCTGGGGGATAAATCACCAGCGCGATTTAATTATTTAATACAACCCAGTGCTGGGGATGCTGTCGCTTAATTGGAGGGGAGCGCAATAGCCAGGCGGGGGTGGAGCTGACTCCAAACCTGACCCAGTGCAGTGGGGAGGTGCTGGGTTTGTGCAGCATTTGGGGCTGCTGAAGCAGGGCGGGTTGCGCTGCCTCGCTCTGCGCAAATCCTGGGCACCAGCTGGCTACCGATTCCAGCTTGCACCCTCACAAGGGCACCCCGTGCTCTGGCCCGCTGTCCCTGTCGGCACACCTGCACTCGGGGTCTTTCGTGTTCCTGGTGCGGGCGAGTCCCAGCCTCTAGCCTGCTCGACAGCTCGATTGCCACGGTCCATCGGCGGGGGGGTGGATCCCTCCTCTGGCTGCTCCCTGCTCCCGTTCTCTCTTTTACCCTCACCGTGTCCTCACCTTCCAAGGAGCTGCTGTCAGTGCAGGAGGCTGAGCCTGCTATGAGACCCTTCCCCCCCGCCCCCGGGAGCGGAGGTGATGGGGAGCAATTCATGGCCTGTTCAGCGGCAGCGCGGCTCTGCCTTGCCTGTCTCTCCTTCCCCGCCCCCTTCAAGTGGTGCTTCAAGGGCTAGAAACTTGCTGGGCTCGGCTGTTTCCTCGTCCTCCCGGCAGGCAGCATGAAGAATTGAACCACAGCCCAGGAGACCAGCCAGCTTCACATGGTCGATGCCTCCAGCAAAGTCAAACCAGCCTCCGTTTCTGCTGTCCTTTTTGTCCCCTTGACGGAGGAATCCCCTCTCGAGACAGCGGAGCCTACCTTGCCCAGGGCCTGGCCAGCTGCTGCAGCAGCTGACGGCTCTCCAGCTCCTTCAAGTCAGGCGAGGAGAATCCCAGACCGGCCGGCCGGCTCCGCTGGTTGTCAACAGAGCTTCCTAAAACTGTCAGGAGCCGCTTCAAGTGCTGCCCCCGGTTTGGGTGCTGATCTTGCCATGGTGCTGCCTCTCAGCACGTGGTGCTGTAGCTGTTCCCCAGCTGTATGGGCAAGGCATGCAGGAGGCTACATGCATGGGCCGATCCTGGTAGTGACAGTACAGCTTGAGATGCTGTGCTGTGTGACCTATTGCTCTCTGCACCTCTCTTTTTCCTTTTTCTTCATGGTCATGGCAGTGCCTCCTCCAGTCTCTGCCTCTCCTACATCCTACACAGATTCCTCACGTTCTCCTTCCAGCACTGGGTGCAGGAAAGATAGCTTTGTTGTCTTGCTGTTTCCTTTGTCTTCCATCAGCTTCATGCTCTTACTGGGGCATTTCCCAAGGTTCTCATACTTCTCATCTTCTGCGCTCTGATGAGACCACTGGTGGGCAAACCAGGCTGTCTCTTCCTAAGGGTGGGTTGTATGTTGTCTACACGTGTTGGCTAGGTGCCTTGCGCGCTTGTGCTGTAACGCTGGGTTGGAGCCCCCTTAGCAGTCTAGCTGGTATAAATTTGAAGGCACAGGAATCATGCTAAAAGGGTTGAATTGAGATTAGGCCCTGCTGGGTGAGGTGCCTTACAAACACTACGACCATCTCTGTTAGTCCTGACTCCTAAGAGACACCTCAGGACAAAGACTGGAGGCCCCAAGAGGGGAAGTATATGTGCAGGACCACATAACCAGCCATGGATGAGGACAGACTATAAATGCTCTGCTGTATCCCATGGGTTGCACAGGACTGTAAAGATGCAGATCCTCAGTTTTGTGTTGGAGATCACTCAATTAGGTAGCACTTCTGCCCCTGCTTCTCTCTCCTGTATGTCCTACACATAGGAGTTTGCTTTAGCTCTTCTGCCAGAGGTTTTAGAGTGTGGTGCTGTTGCAGCTCGTGAAAGGGTGTGTGGGCTACTGGAGAGCCCATTTTGTATTGGACTGATCTGAGGGAAGGGAGGTTTGCATTCCAGAGATTGTTGGCACATCCCATTCCTGCTTTCCACCCTTGGGAAGAATGGCATTGGCTTTAACAACTCCGGTCCAGGGCAGTGATATCAGAGCCTGAGGGACTGCTCTGTTTTGTGTCAATGTGACCCCTCATCTTCTTTGTCTCCATAGCCCATTGAAAAGCTGGTGGCTCTTCTGAACACCCTCGACAGATGGATCGATGAAACTCCACCAGTGGATCAACCTTCTCGCTTTGGAAACAAAGCCTTCAGGACCTGGTATGCCAAACTAGACCAGGTGAGCATGTCTTTCATCTACTATTAAGTGCAGCTCCTACAGAAAAGCAGTGTGTCCAGCAGTGGTAGCAGAATGGCTGCATCCCTCTGTGGTAGCCAGGCAGTCTACAGAGGAGTTGCACAGCCTCTGATAAGCAGTGGAGTGATTCACTTCTTGATATGCATCACTTATTCCTGATCTGGTGCTCTCTTTACCTCTTATGAGAGCAGATGCTCAATGTAAATGCTCTTGGCTGGGTTGCTCTGAATGTCGTTCCAAGGAACTCCTTTGCTCTGTGACTACTCGCCGTGTCTGCTAGCTGGTAGGTGACACAGAAGATCAGAGGAAGGTTGTGAAACTGCCTGACTTTCTTCAGCTCAGAGCACTTGCCCTGCACTGAGCTCCGGAGGTGGCAGAGGCAGAGTCCAGGCAGCAGTGTGCTTGCAGGTGGTCTGCTGTTCCTTCATCCTTGAGATGACTCTGTGGGTAACTGGGCTGATGTGCCTGGATGCTGAGGTCTTTTTTTCCCCTCAGACTACATGTGTCCTGGGTAAGCATCAGGTGAAGCTCTCCCCAAATCGCTTTGTGGAGGTGACTTCTTCAATAGGAGAGTTTATTCCTCTGTCAGACTGGCCCTGGGTGCCGCAGGAATGCACCAGTGCAGCTCCCCCTCTGCTGCTGTGCAACACTGTGTGTGAGCAGAGGATTACATCCTCCCGGGGACTGCAGCAGATCTGTGCTCACTCAGGGGAGTCTTTTATGTCTTTCAGGAAGCAGAAAAGTTGGTGGCAACAGTGATCCCCAAGCATTTGGCTGATGCTGCGCCAGAGGTAGCAGTGTACCTGAAGGAATCCGTGGGGAACTCCACCCGCATTGACTATGGCACAGGTACCCTGGCCTGCAGGCTGCCCAAGATTGGACTCACTAGGGCAGCCGCCCTTTGGAGCCCCATGCTGGGTTTATTTAAATATACTATAGCCACTGTTTCTAGTGCCAACTTGGTACCAAGGCCAGAAGTTGCCCACCTTCCTTCTTGGGCCTCCTAACCCTATGTCCGTGGTGGGCTCTGACTGAATGGGGCCTGGAGAGAGCTGGGGCTGGGAACTGGGCTGTGCTAGAGCTATGACACCCTTCTCACGTCTCATCTAGGCACCTCAAAGTGGTTTAGAAGTGTGAATCAAGCTTTGCAAGCCATTCTGAGATGAAATTTGGGAGCTGAATTACCACATATAGCAGTATTGCACAGCTGATCTGCAATAGGCAGTTGGGAGGGATAAAATGTAATTGCATGAAATTGAGCTAGAGTGGGAAACAAATTTGTGTTCAGCGGGAAGTGGCTCGAGTTCTGGTGTTTCCTAGGAGTGGCATCACTGCTTAAATAGAGACTTTAAAATCAGAATGCAGGCACATTTTGCACCTAAGAAAATACGGAATTGCAGGCTGGGGTAACCACACTGGCTTCAGTTAGATGTAAATCCAGACTTGTTGGTGTGAAACCACATGGTTACTCCGCACTCCGCCCTGTTGTATGGAGGGCAGGTGTGCTGAGAAGGGTGTCCTCGACAAAAGGCGTGAAAGTGGGATGCTGGGGGAGTAAGGAAACACGACTTTGGGCATGGCTAAAAGGATGAAGTGCGGAGGCTGAGCAGTGCCTTGCTGGGAGAGCTACAGCTCGCTGGCACCAGGGGGAGATGTTGTCCTTGGAAAGGGAGCTAGTGGCTGGGATTTTGTCAGCTCGGGGAATAAAATTCAGTCTTTCCTCCCCTCCTGTGTGCCCTGAGCCAGGGGCCCGTGTGCTAGATCCCAGTCTCTAGACTGTAGGTGCAGTTTGTTCCTACACTGGCAGCTACATTTCTTTACAGAGTGAAGCTGCTTATCTTGTACTCTCCCTTGTTCTGTGGTCCCTTCCACTGGAGGACGTTGCTCTGTTTTTGCTGGTTGCCTTTTTCTCCTTGCTGTTGGCTGGAAGACAGAGCTGCAGAGCCCCAGCCACTGATCCCGGTACCTTCTGAGAGGGACCGTTCCCAACACTGGCATGGCATCTGCATCCTTCTGACACAGAGGTCTTTCTGAAGCAGGAGGAAACCTGTTTACTTGCAGATGTGAGGTTCTTCTGCATCCACAGAGCAGGCAGTTCTGCAGTGCTCCACTTCCTCTGCTGTGCTGAGCTCCTGGGAAAGGCCCTGCCTTGCTCCCAGCACACCCAGTGTTGGAGCTGCTTTTCCTCAAAAACGTTCTTCTTTCTTTCTCAAAGTTAATAGTGATCTTACAGATGTCTAGAAGGCACTTTGGCTGGGTGTTTTGTGAGAATGAAATGTTGTCGGCTCAAGTCATTAATGCACCTTAGGGTTCAAGTCATTAAAGTACCTTAGGGACAGCTGGCTGGGGCTTTTGCCCTGGGAATGTGGCTGTTGTGATTTCTAAAGAGCCATTGTGTTGCCTACAGAAAGTTTGTCCCAGGGACTGGAAACACCTGTGTCACATCTCTTCATCTTTTTTAACTTCAGGGCACGAAGCTGCATTTGCGGCCTTTCTCTGTTGCCTCTGCAAAATTGGTGTTCTCAGAGTGGATGACCAGATGGCCATTGTCTTTAAAGTGTTTAACAGGTGAGATAATGGGAAGAGAAGGGCTGGCAGCACTGGGTCGTTCGGGGGTCAGATCTGACAGTGTCCCCTTCCAGCTGTCCGAGATGTGTGAGATGTTACCGCTTGTTCTGTACATCAGTCTCTTCCTGTAGTCTGGGCAGGTTGTGCACCCTTTCTTCCCCCCATCAGCACCCATTTGGAAGTAAGAAATTGTAAGAAGATCATCCTCCTGGGATGTGATATGGGAAAATCAAGATCCTTCTGCAAAGGTGTATTCGTAATAGAGAACACGAGTGCTGAAGGGCTTTCTGGCCTAGGGAAGAAGAATAAGAAAACTGTGTTTGAATATAAATGCAGACAACTTAAAATTAGGAAGCAGATATGCTTTTTAATGGAGCATATCGTTACCCAAAGAGTCTGGTGGCACCTTGTCTGTTAGAAGCTGGGTGTCTTTTTGAAAAGTTTTTAGTTGAATGCAAGTTATCAAGCTCTGCAGAGGTATCTGGGTGAAGTTCTGTGGTTTGTGATAGACAGGAATGTCTGACCAGCTGATCTAATGTCTCTTCAGGCATTTAAAAAAAAAAAAAATCTATGAAACTGGCAGGCAGCCACTGCTCCTTTAGATGTGTTTCCAACCCAGGAGATGGAGTTGGTAGTGATGAAACCAGTGGAATGGGCATTGGGAGTCCAGAGATCTAGTCTCAGATGTAGCATTGATTGGTGGCATGGAAATGATTTCCCTCTGTGGTTCTTCCTTGCATTAATTTTCCACCTGAAAAATGGAAATAGCAGTTGCCATACAGTGGAAAGCTTTCTGAGTTCTTTTGGAAGTTATTGAAGGAGAGTGAAGTATCAATATTCTCAGATAACAGCTGGAATGGGGAAAGATCTGCACCAACATAAGACACTGTGGATAATATAAACTTCCAGCACTTGCTTTCTTGGAGAATTCAGTGTAAAAAACAATTTTAACCTGAAATGGGCTCTTCTGTTGGGTCAAAAAAAATGGGCTTGGGGCCCTCTAAGAGCAGACAGTCTCTCTGTTTGGATCTCCCTCTTGTTCCATGGAGGGAGAAACCTGGATTTGGTGTTTTTAGTCCAAAAGGCTGCCTCGTCTTAACTCTTCTTTCTCTGTTTTGTTTCAGGTACCTAGAAGTGATGCGGAAACTTCAGAAGACCTACAGGATGGAACCTGCTGGCAGCCAGGGTGTGTGGGGCTTGGATGACTTCCAATTTCTACCTTTCATATGGGGCAGTTCCCAACTAATAGGTAATAATAAAAATCTTCTACTCTTCCAGCCTGCTCTCTGTCCTGTTGGCCTTGGTTGCAGGGGTGATGAGGCTTGCCACT
Source organism: Dromaius novaehollandiae (assembly GCF_036370855.1). Lineage (NCBI taxonomy): Eukaryota > Metazoa > Chordata > Aves > Casuariiformes > Dromaiidae > Dromaius > Dromaius novaehollandiae. The sequence goes on from NC_088117.1 coordinate 8,110,350, forward strand.
AATTTTTAAATATAAATGTCTAGTTTATGTATAATACAGTGGAAGAGTTTTCTTGGGGCTCAAAAATTTTGTTCTCTGCTTTCCAAATAAAGCTAGTTGCTTAGGTTGGGAGATGGAAGGTTACCTTGTACAGTACATCTGTCCTTATTGCAGTGACTGCTAGTTTCTGTTTTTTGTTTTTTTTTTAATAGAATAGTGTTTTTTCTGCTAGAAAACAGGCTTTCCACCCTGGTGACTTTACCTGTTGCTCTCATTGCAAAGGCACTGGAGTGGGAGCTGGGAGGTGAGTTGGAAGGGAACAGCTCTGTGCTAACTTCTGAAAACCTCTGTTGGGAGGATTACGTCTCCTGTGGAAGATGGGCAGGACAAGACCTGACTGCTTGAATTTGGTCTCAGAAAAGGGGGTACTATACGGGTTACTTCCTATTTTCTTTTACTCTTTAGACCATCCAAATCTGGAGCCTCGGCACTTTGTTGATGAGAAGGTGGTAAATGAAAACCATAAGGACTTCATGTTCCTGGAGTGCATCCTCTTCATTACAGAGGTGAGGACTGGGAAGTTTGTCCCACAGGGAAGTTCTCTTGTTATTAGACAGTTGGCTCCAGCTGTGGCTTTCTCTTCCTCCTTTGCTTGTTTGTTTGCTCTCATGGAACTGTGTGGATGAGCTGTTGCACGTCTGAGGTGCTCCCCTTGAATGGGTTGAACAGGGGTGTTGAGAGAAAAGTATAACTGAGCTAGATGGGCTGTGGATTGCTATTGAAGGGAGCTCTAACAAGAGCAAACAAATAACCTTGGATCATCATTTGGATCAGTCAGTGGGAACTCAGAGGGAGAAGACTGGTGCCTGCATGTGTGCTAGGAAGATTAAGTGGGAGCTGCAAAATGGCTGTGCTTGCCGAGATACCTCCCTTCCCTCCAGCCATTTGGCCCTGTCTAGCAGGCTGTGAGCTTTCCCTTCCTTACAGCAGGCTCCCAAACCTCCACGCAACTTGGTCTCCTCCAGATCTGACCGGACTGTGCCATAAAAGTTGCAAAAAATGCACATTTCTGTAAACTATTAAGAGAAGATGGTGCTGAAGTTAACCCAGCTGGCAGCACTATCAGGACCATGTTTTCGCTGAAGGACTCTAGGGTCCCTGGGCAAGGGACTGGTGATATTCGGTGTGTTGCCAACCACGGGCAGTGTTTCTAAATGAGGGAGCTCACAGCTTCCTGACCTCCGCTGCAGTGAATGACCCAACTGTTTTTACTGTCCCCCTTGCTGCAAGGTCTGGGCAGGGAGAGCAGGAACCACATGCTCTGTTCTGGTGAGGGATTTCTTGTCCCTGGCAAGAAGGAGTTGATGTGATTAATTCTGAAGGGTAGAGTGCAGTTCTTCCCCTTCGTTCCGTTTGCTTTTCCCCCTCCTCGCCTCCCTAAATCGGTGATGAGATGAGAAGGGAGGTTACAGAATATGAATTTAGCCTTTCATGTAGAAAACTTTCGTAGGAGCCTTTGGCCCAAACCCCAGGAGGTGCTGAGTCAAGTCCTACTGAATTTGGTACAGTCTGTTGGTACCTAGCAGCTCGTAGGATTTAACCCTTTATGCAGAGTTAAATCGTGGCATGGATAGTAGAGAGGCACAGGCTGAAGAGACAAAGATGAGGACAGGAAATCTGTTCTTGCTTCATCCTCACTGGAAGCGGGAGCCAAGATGCTCCAAGATTTATTTCAATTTGGGGCTGCGTAATACACTCACAGTGCACTAACCCGAAAAATAGAAACCTCATGATGTTTGTGGAAAATTCTGCAGCGTACAGATGACACACACAGTTTAAAATCCACCGCAAAAACACACTGCTTCTAGTCGCTTTGCTTTTGCCTGCAGAAACTTCGCTTTTTGGTAGGCTGTTTTAATATGTGATTTCCCTTCTTTTTCCATCCATGTGTTCGTGAGTGATGGGGGAATCCGGTTCCGTAGCGGAGCTGCTCAGTGCCACCTGGTGGTAGCAGAACCTGCTCTCGGTCCCTCCTGGCGTGAGCCGCTGAAGAACTGGGACAACCTGCGTTATCCAATGCGGGATATTTCCAACCTGTTCTCGTGGGAATACATCTCCCCTTTTTTAAAAAAGATTTTGCTTTCAAAATTCGATTTTCTTTCTCAAATGCCAGGAAAGGTTGCTGCTGCCACTAGGGGGGGCTGAGGCAGCCTCTAATGCCCGCTCTCTCTCCAAAATCAACAACAAAACAAACAAAATATCAGGGAAAAAAGACAGATGGGATTGAAGACCTTAATAAAATAAGAATTTTGTTCTGAGCTTTTCAGCTGGATGCTCCCCTCCTTTAAAGGTGTTATTTAAACAGATAGCAAATAGTGCCACAGTTCCTACTACATCTTACTGACACGAGAGCAGCTCTTGTTTCAGCAGACTGTGGCCAAGGTGAGTTATTTTCTTTTAATCAAGAGAATATTCTCTTGAGCAGATATTTTTCTCGGCCTCTGGGCGACGTTTCAGGGACGTGAATATACAGTGTCGTGTTTGCCACGTGTATGTTTTAACCTCAGACTCTTAAAGTAACAGCGAGATGGTGTCCAGTCTGAACCCACTGAAACATCCCCTTGGAGCACCACCCCGCGCTGCATGCGGACGCGGCAGCAAGGCTTATGTAAGCCGGCCTGCTGTTGGGCTATTTCTAAGGTGGTTTGAGACCTGAATGTTTGATTTTTTTTTTTTTTTAATTTATTTTTAATAAGATGAAGTTCACTGAGCTGGCTGGGATTTGGGCTGTTGCCCCCACCTCCCGGCACCGTGCTTTGCCCAAGCGTGCTCTGGGGCAGAAAGCCGGGTGCTTGTGATACTCGTAGATTGGAGGATGAAGATGGCTTGGGACCACGTCCACAGCGCCTGATGCAATAGGAGCTGTGAACGGAGCTGCCATGCTGGCAAAAATGGGAAGCTCGTGAGCGTTTGCATAGTGTAAATGTAAAAAAGAGGTGGTCGGGTACGACTGGGTTGTGTCAAGGGCTCTGCATGGGAGCTGCATGGCGGAGCAGTGAAAGCACCAGGCGCTCGCTTTGAGCAGCGCTGTCTTGGAAGGAAAAACCGAGGACCCAACGCAGCCTGCCATTGCACCAGCTGAAATCCAAGCCCGTTGGAAGCGGCGCCCTCCCGTCGGGATCCCCTCAGCCCCGTGATGCCGCGGGGCCGTGTCCCGCTCCCGTGCCGGCCGGCGGGATGCAGCGCGCCCGGAGGGGCCGCGGGGCGGCCGGGGGCTGTGTTGCTTTAAGAGCCAAGGGCAGGCAGCAAGAATTTCAGTTTCAATCTGGCTTCTAAATTTGGAGGTTTGGGAAGGGAGGGCTCGGATTTCGGCTGGAAGGGAAGGAGCTGACAGGAAAGCACTGCCTCAGCCGTCCCCCTCCCCCAGTTACTGACAGAGGAACCATTTACAAAAGGCTGATTCTCTTGGGAACGGAGAGGCAGGAACGCAGCGTCTGTGAGTAATTTCCTGCTCAATATGGCTGCTCTGACTCACTCCATTCCCCTGGGGTCACTGCGGGACTGCAGCGCTCTTGCTGTCTCTCTCTCTCTCTCTCTCCCTCTCTCTCTCTCTCTCTCTCTCTCCCTCTCTTTTTCTCTCTCTAGCTCGCTCCTTTTCTCCCTCTCCTCCCTTTGTGGCTGGAATAAGCTCATTTTTCCCCTCTTTGCCCCACTTCGCCCCCCTCCCCAGTTTGACACAATAGCCAAGGCTCCTGTGCTGGGTGCCCTGGCTTGGGAAGGCCGCGGCACAGCCGTGCCGGGGGCTCGTGGAGCCCGAGCCCTCGCCGGCTCCAGCATGGGGCCAGCCAGCCTCCTCCGAGCGCTCCAGCACGACCCGCTCTATCTGCCCCAGCCCAGGAGGGGCAGAAAAAGCAAAGTGCAGGGGCTGATCCGTGCTGTGCTCACACGGAGGGGAGAAGGCACGGGGATGCCGGAGGAGGGTCTGCCGCCGGAGCGCACGCAGCCAGCTCTCCGGTGCATGGGAGATGTTTTGCACGAACTGCCTGGCGGCGAGTTCCCCAGCACTCGAGACTTGGCCGTGTGCTCGCGGGCCGCGGCGCGGTGCCCCGTCGGCGTGCGTGCTCCCCCCGCCCCGCTCCCCTGCCACGTGCACCCTTTAGCTCCGGTGCCCAATGCATCCTTGTGCGTAATAACGCACCGGCTCGGTGGGATAATGTTATGCTTTGTGTATCTGCGCGTTTCATCTTGTGTCTGCAAGGAAAACGCACCCCGCGGAGGGGAGCAGGAATGGCTTAGCGGCTCATCAGTCATTCCCCAGCTTGCGAGAGCTGCAAAGAGGAAGCAGAGATTGGGCTGCGCTCCCCTCGCAGCTGCTCCGAGCAGGCAGCTCCGCGGACCCGCTACCCACAACGCTCCGGCCCCGAGGTCGGCGGGTTCGAAACGTGCTGTCCTCTGAGCAGCGTTTTCCCCCTCTTTTCCTCGTCTTCTGCTTTCTTTGTTGCAGGCTGATGCCACGCAGAGCTTGCAGAAGGGCAACAGCGATTTCCCAGAGCGGATTCATCGGCCTTTCTTTTTCTAGCAGGCAGAGATCTGGTTTTGAAGCTCTTTTCCCACCGTCGCGCTAGGCCTGTGCGCTGGTGGAGGGAAGGGGTTAGTTGTTTAAACCCCAGCCGGAGCCGAGACCGGGAGTCCAAGAGATTCCTGTCTCCCCACGCTCCTTTTTAGCGTGAGCTTCGGCCTTGTGGTTTCTGATGTCATGGGAAATTTGCTCGGTCGGAGCGGCTGCGTTATATTCTTTTTTTCTCCCTGAGGGTCTGTTTTTGTTCATGGAGGAGAGGAGAGGCAGCTACCCAGGGAATCTACATGCAACTGTCCATGATTGCAGCTTCCCCGCCCCTGCCCTCCCTCCTCCAAACCCCTCTCCCTGGGAGGAGAACGGCTGGAGTTTAGGAAAAAAGAGAGGGGAAAAAAAAAAATCAGTGTCTGTCGCAAGCTGGCAACTCGCAGCTCTGGCGCCTGTTTGGAGAGCGGGGCTTGAGCGCGGCCCCCGTCCCCTCCGCTCCTGCCTCCCCCGCAGCCCTCCTCTGCGCGAGGCAGGTGCGGAGTGGGCTGCGGACGCTGGAGCTGCTGCCAACCTGCGCTGCCCTCTGTATTCAGGGAAGGCAGCGGCGGTCGTTGCTGCTGCTTGTTGTTGATCTGAATGGGGAATGAGTCATTTTCTTGGAAAGCCCAGCAGTGCTGCACTGGGAGGTTTCTGGGTAGAATAGCAACAGCATTGAGCCAAGCTCTACTGGGGGGAGAATAGGACTTGTGTGGGGTTTTTTTAATGCAGTCATTAAAAGGGAGGTGTGTAGAGGGAGATCTGATTAGAAGAAAAGTGTGGCAAGAAAAGGCTTAGCATCGTCCAGGAGGGGGGAGCTGAGCTGCCACTACTTAATGCGATGTGGCTGCTGCAGGAGGCAGTGCGGAAGGATGGAGGGAGGGGATGGCGCAGCGAGGTGGTTGCTGCGTGGGTCACGGCGCCTGGTGGGAATGTTTGCTTGGAGAGACTGTGATCGTGAGTCACTGCCGGTGCGCAAACTTCCCGGCTGGCCGAGCTCCCTCAGCCCCTCTCTGGATCTCTTTCAGATGAAGACGGGCCCCTTCGCTGAGCACTCCAACCAGCTCTGGAACATCAGCGCCGTACCTTCCTGGTCCAAGGTGAACCAGGGCCTCATCCGTATGTACAAGGCAGAGGTGAGCACCATGGCAGCGGGAGGCTGAGTCAGCCTTGCCTGCTTGGCCGCATGACTCCTCCCTTCCCCTTCACTGCAGATCAGCTCTTCTGCTGCCTGCACGTCTGCTCCTTGGCCTGGGATCTCTTTCACAGCCAGTTGCTGGCCCTTGCTGAACGTGGCTTGGGTGCCTTTGGCTTGCATCCCATGCAGGCACTGCTGGCTGGAAGGAGTCTCCTGTCTGCCCTGTGTTTGCCCCGAAAACAGTCCCTGAACTGTCCCTTCCTTGCAGACATGACCTTGCCGTTGCTTGTCTTTCCATTATGAAAGTCGCAAGTGTCTGAATTAGGGCCAATGTCTTGATATGTTTGTCTTTCTGCCATTGCTCCAGCTGGAGGCAAATTGGTTTAAATTCTCATTGCTTGTTTCGAGAAACCCAGAGCAGCCCGAACACTTGCTATGGACCTCACCTTGCTGCGAGTCCTGTCTCCGCAGCACGCCGGGCAGCCAAGGCCATGGCTGTCTTCCGCAGCTTGGCCAGCCTCCATCTGCCAGAGCTCTGCTGGCACTGCCCCAGAAGGCTTTCCTGGTGAACCCTGACCTGGGGAACTGGGCACTTTTGGCTGTCCCTTATCTCTCCTTCCTGCCAGAGCTAACCCTGAACTTGAGGAAGCAAGACAGGAACTGCCACATCTGGGCCTCCTGAGGGAGCTGGCTGAGAGGCGGCACCTCTTGCTGGGAAGGCCAGGGCCGTACTGGCTCTGCAGGGAGATGCTGGCTGTGCTAGATGCCTCTGGAGGAGCGAGGACAGCACAGCTGGCCCTGGAGGCATGCCAGTCCCCCCACGCGGGGCTTGAAAGAGTTAATCCTGTACCCTGTGGTCTCCGGTTAAGTCAGCCATGCTGCTATTGCTGGGCCATAAGGCAGAGGCTTGGTGGGCAGCTCCGCTCCGGCCCCGCGCACAAAGGGGTTAACTGCGCCGAAGTGGCGCGCGCCCTCCCCCACCCCTTCCTCTGCACTTCACATCCTGTGTTTAGGTTCCAGGCCACATACCTCTCTAATCTGCGAGGTGTCACTCCCAGGCCTGCCGGCTCCTTCCGCCCCCAGCTCAGCTTTCCTCCGGCAGCCTCCGAGGAGCGGAGCCGGGCTGGGGGTCGACCCCTGCGGCTCCGCAGCCGGGTGCCTCTGTGCTGCCCCTCCAGGTTTGCCCTGGCCTGGAGCTTTGTCGCTGGGGACGGGGGTGCTGCCTGTTGGGAAACCCCAGGTTGGACGCTCCCGTATGGGAGCTGGGGGGGTCTGGAGGGAAGGCTTCAGCCCTGCGAGCACTGTTAAAGTTGAATATAGGTCTCCTAACTCCTAGAGCCTGAGCAAGGCCTGCTGCTGCCTTGACATCCCTGCCTTGGTCATCTGTCTTTGGACCGGTTCCTTCCTGTGCTGTTCACGTGCTCCCGCCTGGTACCCCACGTGCCCCGTACCGTATGGGTGCTCCTGCCTTGCGTACCATGTACTCCACAGGAGCTGATGTGCCCACAGTGCACTGTGCATGTCTGCTCACATCTTGGGGACGCCACATTATGGCAGATCCACCTGGCCTGCTGGGGACAGCGCAGCCTTGGGATCCTCTAGAGAGGATTATAATTTATGTTTCTTCTCCTGGGAAAAGCTCCAGCCATTTCTAGGTGCATCCAAGGCTCCAGCATTGATTGTTTGTGTGACATGGTCTTCTCTGGAGGCCTTGACCTCTTCTAAATAGCAGATGACATTCTGCGTGGAACTTCTGGATCTAGTACTGGTGGGTTTCTAGAAATATCTAGGGAAATAGCTGTGTCTGGGGAAGAATGCAAAAGCTGCTCGAAAGGACACTAATAAGGGGCAGAAACTATTGAGCATAGCCAAAACTGCTGCATGACTTTAAATTTAGCTTTTTGCTCAAAGACCGTTTGCAGATCTTAGAGGAATAATAGTCTCAGTTCCTAAGCGCGTGGCTCTTGCACAGCAGTGCTCTCCTGACACTGCACTGTGCCTCTGCTCGCCTGGACAGGGAGAGGAGAGAGGGACTCTTGCTGAGGAGTCAGCACTGATTCCTCGTATTCCTTTTGGGAAGTCTCCCACCCCATGGCTAATTCATGTGGTTCTTGCTAGCTTGGGAGAAGAGAGAAGCGTGGAGATGGCAGCGTGGTTGGGCAGAGCTTTTTGTTATGGTGTGCTTGGCCATGCAGTTTTGACCAACACGTTTGCAACTAAGGGATCTTTTTGAATGATGTTTTGGGAAGGACCCGATGTTTGGGAATCACTGAGGCTTCTTCCTTTGAAAACTGAATCCTTTTAGGGTGTCTCAGGCTAGGCATCCGCAGTTGCTCTTGAAAATCTCGTCTATTTGCTACTGGCTCGTGAAGCAAGTTTCTGCCCGCTGTTCCCAGCTTTGTTGTCTTCGCCTTCTCAGTCTTTCTCCTATTAGCCACTGCCAACATTAGCAGAAGGTAAGTGAGCTAACAGCCCCCAACTGCTGACTTGGGTCTTTGTCCAGCTCAAGGCAGGCAGCACAGAGTTTGTGGCAGCAAAGAGATGGTAGATTTGTGTTTGTGGTGTTGCTTTTTGTCTGACTGGCTAGGGTGAGAACAAGCTTCCCCCTCCCCTCCCCTCCGCCTGTGTCTCCACCCTCTAATCACTTGTTGCAATTAGATCAGATGAAATCAGACACCAGGATGGAAGCTCTGGCCAGCGATGATCCAGCTCCTTAACACTTTTGAGGGTAATTGAGAAGTGCTTGGGGGCCTGAGGGTGCCAACTGTGACCAGGCTTGAGTGGAGCCAGCAGGGCAAAAGGGTCACTCAGTAGAAACTGGCCAGGAGAAATCAAATGTTTACTTGCAATCAGCTCTCACTTGGTAGAAGTGGGGCAGTTCCCAGGCTTGGTTTGTTTAAAAAGCAGTCTGGCCACTTTGTCTCTTCTGTGTCCCCTCTATGGGATGACTTTAAGCAGCCAGCGCAAAGCCCAGGTGAGTCCATGTGACTGGGAGCTCTTGTCTGGATCCAGGCTCTCCAAGGTACTTGGTACAAGGTCTGTGGATGGGCAGGAGGTTGAAGACAATGTGTCTTCTGCTCTGTGTGTTTATGAAATCTCAGATGGGTCTATTTATAATACAGATATAATGGGTGAAGAAGAGTTCCCATGGAAGTGCAAGGACTTTTCTTATTCTCTCCATCAAAGGCGAGTGAAGAAGTCGACAGAATGGAGTGTGGTTAAAGCAGCAGCCTTGATGTTTTCCCCTGAGCCTGCTTTTGAGTCTCCTGACCTTTCCTTCTCTGCTGCAGTCAGATGGGAAATACTTTCCATTGTAACTAATCTAGTCCCACTTCCATCTTTAAAGGTTGGACTTGGTGCATGAATCTAGCTCCCCAGTTGAGTCCTGAGCAGGCTTTCGGCACAGTGGGGATGACAAAGAATAAGTCTGTCCCCTCCAAGCGCATCCAGTTAGCATGTCAGATGCATCAGTTTCACCTACAAGTGATGGAAGGAAGGTCCTGTTTCTTGGCACCTCTAATAACCCAGTAAATTTGTGCTAGTCCTGCTGGATGCAGGAGGAGAAATTTCTCTGCTTGTCTCTTCTTGGGCCATCAATATGTTTGCTGGAGTGGATACCAGTTCTTCCCAGTGGTGGTAAAGATGTTTCATTAGGAGCCCAAACCAGTTCAGTCTTCCATGGGACTTCTTGGAGCTAGTTGGGATGCCAATTCTAGCTGTCAGTATCTCAAAAGATTTATTTCTCCCTGTCCTTCTTTCACGCCACTGTGTTCCAACACTGCATCCTCTGAGGGTTCCTCTATCTGTGGTTGATCTGGGAGACGGTGGCTGCTCTGTCCCATGCATAGGGAGCTTTGAAGGTGATGTGCCCTAATGGGTACAGGACTTGCTTCATTTTGGTGCCTAGCCCTGGAGGTTTCCTGCATAGCTCTTATTCCCCAGGAATGGGTGCAGCCATGCTATACCTTTGCCATCACCAAATTTGTTTTGGCTCCAGTGTGCTTGCAAGCGTTCAGTTGTGCTGGAAGTTGCCTGACCTCTGGCTCGAACTGGAATACCACAGGCCTGGGCTTCTGAGCGCAAATCCCACTGCTTCCCCATGACGCCAGCACACGGGCAAGCTGCCTGCCTCTGGCTGTGCCCTGCATTGGGGTAAAGGGCTGTCTGCAGCACGCCAGGTCCTCCCCATCCCTGGAGCCAGTGTCTCAGCACTTGCTAGGGTCTCCCCCCTGCAGTGGGTCCAGCTTGGCTCCGTGGAGGGTGCGATGCTCTTCGCTGTGGAAGGGAGTGTTGTGACTAATAGATGGCTCTTGCCTTCCTTCAGTATGAAGGAATGGTGCTTTGAAAGAAGTGCGTGGAGGAACGGGCCATGTATCTCATCTCCGGGGCCTGCCTGGGAGGCAGTTGGTTACAGGCAGAAGCTGGGTGGCCCTGATGCCTTCTCGTGGTTGGGTCTGCAGCCAGTGGGTAACTGGAGGTGCAGCAGGGAGTCTGCTGTGTCCCGTTCCGTCCTGCCTCTGAGCAGATGCTGCTTGTGCCAAGGACTTGCTAGGACTAGATGGACTCCTATTAATCATTTTTCCTACAGGTAGCTGCTGTGCTTTGATTGCATGTACTTCATGTCTCCTCTAGAACAGGACTGCTGTAACCAGGTCCATGCCTCAGCTGGGGCAGGGGAAAGGCTCTTCTCCCAAGAAACAGAGCACTTGTGTTTCTTTTCTCCCCATCATACTGTGTTGTCTAGGGAGGCAGTGAGAAGGTGGCCGCAATCTTGTTAGCTGTGCCTCCAGGGCCCTTGTAGATGAGTCCCCATTGCAGCGTGGTGAAATGATCTACAACCCTCCTGTTTAGCACAAGGTCTCACAGCTAACGTGGGTGATGTTAGTGAGACGTAGATAATTGATTGACATAGGCATATTGCTGAAGTTTGTGTGACTGGAGCTGAGCCTGGATAGGCTGTTCTAGGCTCTCTGTGGGTTTTCGGCAGTCTGAATCTGCAATGACTCAAAAAACATAACTTGAAGGGCTGTGCCATGCGTGTTCTGGCAAACTTTGATGTGGTTATGGACCATGGTCACTGGCCTTCCTGCCCTGGCAGAAAGGTGAGCAGGAGGGGATGTACGCTCAGAGGCTGGTCCTTCTGGCACAGAGCCCTGTCTTAGCTGAAATCCCTGGAAAAAGCAGCTCAGCTACCTTATAGTGGACATATATGGTTGATCTGTGGTCCATACTCCCTTTATCCTTACTCTGCAATGGGAGTGGGAATTCCAGGAGTGAAGGGTAGCTGGGAAGGCAGATTATGTCTTAAACTACGGCAGCCAAATCGGTGGTGTTTCTTTACAAAGACTTGAGAGTCTGGAAGATAATTTGAGCAGTGCTTCATGGCTGCAAGATGGTACCTCAAACCCACAGCGTGGGCACCATTCTGGAGAAGGACAGTCTTTTCCCAAGGGGGTTTCTGCCATTCTCAAGGGGTATGTAGGGTGACGCTCTTCAAAGAGATCAGCTAAAGCAACGAGGAGTGGCTGGCGTAAACATGCCCCCTCTGCTCATGCTCCAGGACTGAATTTCAGCAAGCGAAAGGCTCGGGATCAGGCGAAGGGGATACAAAGTGTTGCTGAGCTAAAGAGCCTGATGGAAGCTGGTGGGGAGAGACATCAGCTTGATCCTGCATGCAAGTTGCTGCTCTGCCTAAAGCCGAGCTGAACTGTCCTGTGCTCACTGCCTCCTGACCCTGGAGGCAGGATGTAGCTCTGACTGCATGTTTAAGGTGGAAATGTCTCCTGAATTCACCCCTCTATCTCCCCTCCTGCAGTGCTTGGAGAAGTTTCCTGTGATCCAGCACTTCAAGTTCGGCAGCCTGCTCCCCATCCAGCCTGTGATGTCCTAAGGAGGCCGCGGGAGGAGTCGAGGCAGCGGAGGTGTAGCGCGGTGCTCTTCCTCCTCCCCTCACCCCCTCCTCATCACCTCGCCCGCCGCACAGCCCATTCATTCCTGCACATCCTCATCGGCAACCACAGATCCAAAGCACTCGTCAGCCTTGCACGGGAGACGGGACCGAGAGCGGCTCCTCCTGCAAGTCCCCGCCACGGGGATCTCTCGCAAGCGACCAAGCCAGGGCTGTGCTTCTCCACTCTGCCGCGGGCAGCAGAGCTGCTGTCTCCGGATCTGGGCATGCAAACGGGGTTTGAGCAGGGGCTGCCTCGCAGAGAAGGCCCTCTGCTTTCCTTCCCGGGAGGAAGGGGGTGGGGAGGGGAGGAAGGCACGTGTAGATGTGTTGGGCAGCGGTAACTGCAATTTCCCGTTTGAATTTCACTGAAGTTTCCTGTTGCTGTTTGGTTTGGGAAACCACTGTGAGGGGTGAGGTGTGAGCCTGCACGTGCCTGTATGCAGCCGCCTTTGCTTGTACAGGGTGTTCTTAAAAGGATAAAGGAAGTTGTAGGGAAAGTCTGTGGGTTGCTAGAAGCCCAGGGTGACGTCTCTCCCGTATTCTGGGTAAGGAAAGCCACGTTCCTCCTCCCTCCATCTCTCCTGCAAGGTTCCCTAAATCTGCCTTTCACACCACCGCCTCTTCTCTAGGGTGAAGCTAGGAGCCACAGAGGTCTGAACTGGTTCCATCACTGGAGCCAAGGTCTCCAGAGGGCCCTGGCTCTGTGGGAACGGCTATACAAAGACACAGCTTGAGCGGAGCCTGGTTGGGCTTCCTCCCCTCTGTAGTTAATGGGCACAAAACCTCACATGTTCCCACACATTCGTTGCTGTTTAGGGATCAGCTGGGTCCAACCTGCCCTCTGCACTGCCCTTTTCCTTCTTGGCGCTTTGCTGCCCTGCTACTGGGCTGGACTCAATGGCACGAGGTGACTGTGGCTGCTACCGCTTGGTCATAAATTGTAGCGACAGCCCCATAGCAAAGGGATTTTCCCATGAAGCAGCATGTTCCCCAGCACTTTTAGGGAGGCATCCCCAGAGCAAAGGCACCAGGGGGGCAAGCATGCAGTTTTACCTATATTTATGTAACTGTGCTGGTAAGGAAGCACATAAATAGCCCAGGACAGCGATTTACACCCGGAGAAAGCTCTTTCCTTTCCTCATTGCCTGCTGGTGCTGCCGTGCTGGACCTTGGATGGAGGGACCATACATCCAGTGCCACCAGCAGCAGCATCCAGAAGGCAGGTGAATGAATGGGGACATGATCCAGACCATACTGACACTATCAGTAGGAGGACAGAAGTGGTTGGTGGTGAGTTTGAGAGGAGCTGTTGTGTCCACGTGTCTGACCAAGGTGCTCTACAAGTTTCTGGCAGGAGAGGGGCTGTTTCCCCTTGGGGTTCCCATGCCGGGTGTGGAGGTGAGAGGGCTTTGGCCCGGTGTTTGCTGGGCATTGGGGGCAGCCGGGATCTTTTCCCTGGCATTATCCCGGGCTGCAGAGAGGGTGGTGGTGCTGCCTCCAGCCAGGATGCTCAGCTTTTGCTGCTGTACTGCTTTACTGTTACTGTTTGGAAGAAAAAGCCTGTTTGCATTTCTTTTTTTACGATTTTCTTGTTGCCAGACCTAGCTGCTCCCTCTTACAAAAAGTTCTCTTAGATGCTCTGGGGAGGGAGAGCAAGAAGAGTCTAAATTAAGAGGCAGTGAAATGCAGGTGTCCGTAGAGCTAAAGCAGAGCTTTCTAGCCCTGCTGCTGTTGTGTCTGCTCCGTTGCTTGGCCCTAGGCTGTCTGTCATCTGCGTAGGACAGTGGCAAGGATCTTTCTACCTACCTAAAGCAACTTTATAGAATTGCATTTTAAATGGCAGTGAAGGAGACTCAAGTTAAGTCTTTACTCCTAAATCATTAATGGGATGTGTGTGTCAACTCAGCTTTTCAAATAAATCCACTCTGGGAGTGCTGCTCGTTTGCCTGTTGGGACCTGAGGAGTCCGGTTCTGGTGGAGCGCTTCGGCAGCCACAACCTGGAGCGGGGAACTCAGGCTTCTCAGTCTGTGTCCCCTCTCTCTGCTGGTGGCTTTTGGCAAGCGCTGTCAGGCTGCAAATGGCTGTCAGCATCTGGCCAGCACTGGCTGAGCCAAAGCTTATGGTTTCTCAAAGCTGCCCAGGGGATTTGAACACATCTCTCCTAGTAACTTTATGGAAATAGGGCTTCTGTGTAAAAAGGTGGATGGAAATGTTGACATCCCTGCTCTAGAAGCTGGGAGGGACACCAAGAGTGTGAAACAGAGCACCAAAAAAGGGTAGGGAGATGTTTCCTTCCACTGCAGCTGCACCCAGGGGAGCATGTGTCCCTGGGCTTGGGACCTCCCGAGGAGGTGGGGAAGAGGCTCGTGTGGAGCCCTGTTTCTTGCTTGCCTGAGTCTGCACATTTGTCTCATTAGGGATTTTTGGACCTTAAGCAGTTATTTCTTGTTTGAATTGTATCAGCCCACTTGGGAGCTGCCCCCCGTGGCATGGCAGTCGGCTGCTCATGTTCCTCCAACTCCCACCAGCGTCCGCTGCTGGCCCGCGGGGCTCTGCTCCTCTCCCGGTGGGTCCGCACATGTAGCAGCGCCCAGGGCTGCTTGATGTCTACAGCAGCGCTCCCCCACCTCCGACGTTGTGGTTTTAATTAAAATCTCTGTGTTTTGCACCGGTGACTGTGTTGGTCTCTCTTGGACTGGGGTTTGCTCCCACTTTGGGGCCCTTTGGGGACAGAGCCAATGAAGCTGGTGGCTGTAGCCTTTGGTGGGGGGGAGAGGCTTTCTTGAGGCACTTGCTGTGTTGGTGGTTGATCTCTTGCTTGCACCAAAATTGACTTGTTTAACTGCATGAAGCAAGTATATTCAGACTGTCTTTGTGTCCTCGTTAGGTCTCTCTCTTTCCGTCATATAACGTTTTATTTATTTCACTTTTGGTATGTCCAATCCCCCTCTCGCACAGCTTGGACCTGGCAGGTGGGTGATGTGTGAAGCCTGCTCCTAGGCCAGCAAATATCTCTTGAAGATCAGACACTCTCAAAACCAAAGGATGTCTGAGCCTTGTTCCTGGGACAAGACGAGAGCTGGAACCCTTTTTCTTAAGATGTCTTTCCTGTCCTGCTGACTCAGGACTTCCCGCACCAGTCTAGCTCAGTGGTTTTGCTGGATTCATACTGAAAATTGTACCTGGATCTTCTCAGGATCAGCTGGAGCTAGTAGATGTGTCTAACCAATGCTACTTTTCTTGTCACTAGGTTACATCCTTTCCTTCCACGCAGGCCAACTGTGAGTGTGTGTTGCTAAAAGTGGAAGCAGGCTGGAGGGCTGGATGGTGAGCAGTAAATGTCATCTTGGATGCCAGATGTTTTCCTTGAAGGTACTCAAATTTGTCTTGAAGGTGTCCCTTGGCAAGTGTGACACACTAGTGAAGGGGAAGCAGACCCAGCGTAGTCTGGGTTTCTCACCATCTTCCCTCCCAGTCTGGGTTTCTCACCATCTTCCCAGCCAGTTTTCAGAACTGGACTCTCTGAGGTTGAAAACGCTTTGCCTAGTTCATGAGAGGGTCCGTCTACAGCTGCCACGCGTTCCCTTTGCGCAGGGTGCGTTTCACAAATCACCTTCAGCCTTCCTCTGTCTCTGTCCTCGCAGCCCTTCTTTGTAAATGATCGTTCATGACAGCAAGTAATAAATGAAGTAAGAGTTAAGAGAAGCAGCCTTGTATAGTGATAGTAGTAAAAGAATAAAAAACCAGAAGCGTTTCTTGCCATTGTTGCTGTATTAACTTGTCCCTGGTGTGTGGCTGGATTCCATTACGTAGCGCTGGGTTCCTGCTATTAAATAAACAAAGACATCCCCACTGCAGGACCAGGATTTGTCGAGTAGTGAGATCCTAGTTGGCAGTTTTCAGGATAAAGACATACTTCATACCCCAAGGAACTTGGTATTGAACCACACAATAGCACTGGGGATGGCAGAAGCTGGCTGCTTCAGAGCACCCAAAAACTGGGTCTGATCTGCTCTGGAAATTTAGAAGTCACTGGAAGTGGTAAAAAGCTTGGAAGAGGATGGGGCTCACCAGCCATGGGAAGGGCACACAGAACTTGGAAGGAGCCGTGACGGCGACAGCAGAGATGGCACCGTGTCTCTCCAACTACATTGACTTGCTGCCTTCAGAGAGGAAACGGCGCAGGAGAGAGGCAGAAATGGGCAGGGTGAGAGACGATGGACTTGGCAGTAAGGATAACTGCTCGCTTAACCGAAGCCAAACTCTCCCACTGTGAACACGTCGATGTGAATCTTCCACAACTGAGAAGCACGTGGGGGGTGGTCCCATCGCTGCCTTAACAAAGAACTGTCCGGGCCAAGATGCAGAATTTGGCAGGGCTTTCAGAGCTCATTTTGTGCTCTAATAGCAAAGAGGAGAGATCGCAGACCTTTAATGTGACAGATGCAGCTTCCCCTTTGGTAGATGAATGCTCAGCAATCTTCCCATTGACACCAGGACAAACTCCTTGAGTGTCCTGGGAACAGTCTTGTCTTGCTCTTTTACTGATCTTGTAAAAATTGTGCCCAACTAGGATTAGCTAAATTGAAAAAGGGCTGCATCCAAATCGGGTAGGATTTAGGCTGGAACATGGCAGGCATCTTCAGCTTGGAGCTATTCTCATGGCGAAGAGCACAATGCTGAGAGCAGGCTCCGAGGTTAGGAAAGGCTTTTGAGGGGGTGGAGTAGGTGCTTTGGGTTGCTATAAAAAGACTGGGCTTGGGAATGTCCACATCGGCTGGCTGTACGCAGCATGTAAATACGGTTGTTGCTAAAATTGGAACAAGTCACTCCCCATGTTCCCAGTTGCAACTGTAACATGGATAATAAATAACATCAAAATCCCTCATTACAATTTGAGATTCTCAACGTGCAAACCTGTGGAAATGTGACAGGTTTCCCGCGGGAACTGCAGTGTGGGGCCCTGATTCAGCGGGGCACTTAAATGCGTTTTTAAGTCCTGCTGGGCAAACGCTCACTTCCTTTTATAAAAATGGATTAACGATGTGCTCAAGGATTTGCTGAGTCCATAAATGGAGGAAGGCGAGAAAGCAGAGAAGCAGTTCCTTATCTGTTCTTATATTTCTAAGACACCTGGGAGAAATAAACTGAAGCAGACTGTATGGCAGAAGTCAAGATACCCAAACTATCTATTTTTACATGAATTTCTCCCAATTTTGTGTGTGGAAACTGTCTTTTTGGAGACTGTGAGGTCTACAGTGTTGAAGCCCAACTTGGGGAATGGTTGTATAGCTTTAGGCTGCTTCGTGTACGCAGAATTAATGAGGTTCGCCAGCACTGCGCTTTCATAGCCTTAATGTAGGAACAACATTTTGGTTTCAGCTAGAAATGGTAATACTGCTAAAGGAAATAGATGATACGCTATTGCTAAAGGGGCAAACTGTTCCAATGTTTCTAAGAGTCAATATGTCATATAATGGCGACTAACTATATAAAATTGGCTGGTGTGGTGGTTATAGAGAAATTCCAGCTAGATATTTTGTATGTTCTTTTATTGGGTACTAGCTGATCTCTGAAAGTGAATGTTCTGTGAAACGTCTTCCTTTTTTTGTGTTCAGAGCATATACATTTAAAAATATTAGTTTAGGTATTACATCTCCCCTTTGAAAAAATTCCCTTGTAGGCAAGAATAAAAGTTACAAAAAGGCTGTTACAGAGATCATCAGCTCTCTATTAGATAGCTTGGAATATGCTCCACTAGCAGCAGAGTTTAGTCTTCTCCAAATTACTGTAGAGGATTTGACTGTATCTTGCTGATCCATCCACATTTTAATTTCCTCTGCACGGATACATATTGCAGGATGCTGGCAATCCCCAAGCCCACTGGAGCTGCAAGACTGGATGTTTCATCCTGTAACACCAATAAAATGTTAATGCATACTAATAGCAACAGCAAAGGGGTTTATGGAGCGAGCTTGGAAGTATTTTATAATTGCCAGGGTATCAGTGTCACAGAGAATTTGGGGTTAAAGTCATCAAGTATTGCACTTTGTCAGCACAGGGGCTCCCCCACCTCCTCAAAAATACCTCAAACTTACTATTTTTTATAATTAAAGGTGGAAGAAGGGAGATGAGTCCTGGGGGATGGTCTCAACCGTAAATTACACGTACGTGAGAGAGCTGCCCAGGGTTTTGGACAGATTCAGATGATGTGGGTTCAATTTGCTACCCTTATTGCAGACCCCTGCTGTAGCTTTCATGAAGAAGGCTGCCTCCATTTCCCACTTGTAGACCAAGAATAAAGGCACTGTCCTGCTTTGTAAACGTAGGCATGAGGTGTTTTACTGCACTCTACAAATACCAAAAATGGACAAATCTGAGCTCTGGGTTGGGGGAAAAGGCTCCCTCCCTCATGCAGCATTTCCACGGGCTGCTCTCGCCGGAGCTGTCAGCCTTTGGCTGTGCCGCCGTCCCGGCTGTCCCCATCGCGCATCTCCAGGATGCTCCGATTGCCTCCCACCAGTGCTGGAGGACAGTGTGGCACATAAAACAGCAGCGAGCCCGTTGCGACGGCATCCCGTTGGAAGTGCTGCTGTGGGAGCCGCTGATCCCACTCGGCTGGCACCACGGTTTCTCACGCCGGACCAGCGCACGCAGGCTCAGCGGTCCACGGGCCGACCAAGAAGAGCCCGGATGACCACAGAGCTGCTTATTTTCATGCAAGTGCTCCAAAACCTGGGGATTTTCCAGAGTCTACAGATCCTGAGCCAAGGTATAAGCCAGAGGCATTGCCAAAACCATCAGACAACGGTGGGCCTGGCTGAAGAAGCTCTCCATGTAAATGCTCCTTAAACAGCATTAGGCTGAGTTAATCCATCTGTCGCTCTGGGGGGACAAACCGAAGGCTGAGCCCTCCCCCTCATCGCTTCTTGTCACCGAGCAGCAGGGACGAGCCCAGTGAACAGCTGAGTGTAATTTGGGGTGTCTTTTGGTCTTTTCAACCACGTTCTTGCCTTCTGGTTGGGGATGGAGTGGAGGAGCTGGGCTATTTATGGTGCTGCGGAGAACACAAGTGTGGCCTCTCTGGGGAGGACAACATCTAAGAGAGGAGCCAGCTGTGAAGCCGATGTGGGTGGTGGGTCCCCAGCCTGGCGAGCCCACCAGGCTTTTGGGGGAGCAGGGAGCGTGCCAGGTCCCTGCACGAGGTCTTCCTGCATCCTGACCCAGGTCCTGCTGGAAGCCGCCTGCAAAGTGCCGCTTTCCCGTCCCTTAGGTGGGCGCAGGGCTCCTGCAGGGGAGGCCGTCCCATAACACGTGTTTGGGGCTTTTGCTCTCCAGAATCAAAAGAAACGTAAAAACAGGCTTCTGCAAAGCTGCTCCTGAGCCGGGCATCTGA
Organism: Dromaius novaehollandiae; assembly: GCF_036370855.1. Lineage (NCBI taxonomy): Eukaryota > Metazoa > Chordata > Aves > Casuariiformes > Dromaiidae > Dromaius > Dromaius novaehollandiae. Next base: position 8,129,414 of record NC_088117.1, read on the forward strand.
CACGGCCTGGGTCTCTTACCGGCGCGCTCCCACCCCGGCTACCCCGAGCGCTGCGCCCGGCTGCCCCGCGCGCGAGCGGGGCTTTGGGAGGAGGAGCGGGCTCCCGCGGCGTGCGGGTAGCGGCGGCAGCTCCGCGCAGGGTCGCGGGGCGGCGGGGGGCTGCGCGGCTCCGGCGGCGGCGGAGAGGAGGAGAAGTGGGCATGGGGGAAGCACACGAGCTGGTGCTTGTTTTGTTCAGGCTCACTAGGGAGCACGGGAAAAACAAAAGCCGGAGCGTCACAGGGCGCTGGGTAGGGCTTTGGGAAGAGGGGGAAAACCGTGCAGGGTTTCAGCAGGGAGGGGCGTTGGGAGCTTGAACGTAGGCAATTTTGCGAGCGAACGGTCGTCTTTCAAAGCAGAACCTTCCCCGTTTCCAATTTCAAAATTCTGTTCACATCAACATCCACTTTCATGTTGTAAAACCTGGGGAAAAAGAGGGAAAAAAGCAGCTATTCACACATTTCAATGCAAAAGCTTCATTTTGGAGAGGAAAAGGGGGGAAAAAAAGCAATGCTTTGCAGGTAGCTTAAAAAAACCAGTCCCCCAAAATGAGAAACTGTGGAAATATTCGTGGACCAAGGAGCAGGCCTGCCCGGCCCCGAAACCCGCGGGGCCGAGCCCGAGACGGGCACGAAGTGGCCATTAGCTTTCCACCCCTGTCCTTAAAGGATGCGACTTTCGCTTTACCCCGGTTAGGGACGATTAAAAGCGGAGTCGGTCGGGATGGACTTCAAAAGTGCCTCTCTGTTCTCTCCGCAGCCACTGTCCGCGTTTCCTACATCAGAAAGCTGGGAGCAGGGGGCACGGTGCCGGCGCCGCGCTCCCACACTGCCTGCATACATATGAGCCCGCGCGAGTTCGGCACCGCTCGGAGCCGGGAGGAAGAGCTCTCCCCTCGCCACGCTCCTCCCTTGCCATCCTCGGGCCTCCTGGCCGGGGTGGGCATGCTGGCGACCGGGAAGGGACACCCTGTGTCCCGTAAAAGCAGCCAGAGGTGGGTACGGAGGAGTGGGGACGTTTCACGGCAGCACCTGGGTTGGCTGGTGCGGAAATCCTGTCCCCTTCCTCCCGGCAGCCCGTGGTGGGGCTCCAGCAGCACGTGCAGAGTTAACGCAGAGTTACTGCGGTTAATGCAGAGTTGATGCCCACAGGTGTGGGGCAGCTCGCTTGGCCCAGCTGGTGGATCATGGGGCTGGAGCAGGCGCTGGGAATCAGCAATCACCGCTTTCCCCTGGGAGGGCTCTTGCCCTGAGGGGCTGGTCCAAGCCCTTTGCTACGAGGCAGCCTGGGGATAACATCTCCCCCAGCTTCCCCCATGCCTTGGACAACCTCTGTCCTGCTGCTGGGGCTTTGCTGGCTCCTTCTGGCCGTGCTGACCTCGGCGTGCTTTTGCTGGTGAACAAAAAATGGCAATTCGGCGTCTGGCAAGGTCCTGGGCAAAGCTTGTGCCCTTCCTGCTTTCTCAGCACAGAAAACCTAAAGACTGGGTCAAACGGAAATGCCTTTTGCCCCGATGAGCAGCTGAAGAAACACTCACCCCGAAGGGTCTCTGCAAGCCGGGACCCCGACGCCAGCGTGGCCTCCTCGCAGTGGGGCTGGGAGAGCCCCCCGCGGCCGCGGAGGGCAGGTAAGCCCGCTCCCGGGTCGGGTCGTGCTGCGTCAGCCCCGGCGATGGGGACACGAGCAGTCGGGCTTCTGGGTTTCCTGGCAGACGGGGGTGGGAGGTCCAGCTTGGAGACCCCCTACTTCAGCTCTGGTGGTGCAAATGCAGCTGGGGGGGGGTCTGGCCGCTGCTGATAGCTTGACGTGCAACTGGGCACGTCCCTTCCCCACCACGCGCCTCCGCTTCGGCCGTGCCGCCCACCTCCACGTGGCACCGTCGAACCCCCGAAGCATCCGGCGGAGGCGGCTCGCGGCCCCGGGGAGGTCAGTGCTCCTCCCGCGTCCTCGGCGGGGTCGGCGCGCCCCTGAGGTGGCCGCTCTGGGGTTCGCGCCCGTTTCTGGGGGGGCCGAAGGCCTTTTACCCCGCTTCTGCCGAACTCTTTGTGCCATTAGATATAACAGAAAACAGCTTTTGCCGCGCCGCAGCCTCCCGTTGGCTTCCACAGCGCCGTTAGCGCGGGCTTAGCTCAGGGAGCAGCATTAATCATCAGCCTATGAGCAGGATATAGAAAGGCCAAATGTGAGTAATTACCGCCCCGACGCTAATTGCCCATCCCAGGACCAAACCTAACACACTAAACGCCCCGCTAACCCGAGCGGCCTCTTGACCGGGCCGCCGTGTCCCCGCAGCTCTCGTGCTGGTGCCTCCGCGCGGGAGCGGTTCACGCGTCTGCCGGCACGTGCGGATCCCAAAACACGTTTTTTTGTTCGCTCACACGCGGCCTGGGGAGGCGGGAGGGGAGCGACCTGGCTCGGGGTCCGCGGAGAGACCCTGTGCGGGAACCGGCAAGCGCCGCTCTCCCAGCCGGAGCGACGGCGCGTGGGGCTCAGGAGGACCCGGGGCGGCCCCCCTGCTCCAGAGGGGTTTCCCGCAACGTTGCGCGGCAGCACGGCCGGCCGGCCCCGAGGTGACCTCTCCGCTGGGCACAGCGTGGCCGTCCCCGAGACCAAAGGGACGCGGAGGAGGCCGCCCGGACTCGACCGCACCGGCGGTGGGCGTTTCACGCGGGGACGGGGAGGCCGCGGCTGGGTCCGGGCGCTGTTTGTCGCTCCGCGTTTCCCAAGGACGGGCAGCGGCGTTCCCCGCTCCGGCAGCCGCTGCCCCCTCGGCTCCCCTCCTCTTGCCGGCGCTGCGGTTTTGCTCCAGCCAAACTCGAAGCTGCCGCAATCAGGCGGGCGCTGGGGCCGGGGCGTCTCGCTGCCGGCCCCTCTGCCGGCCCGCGGGGCTCAGGCGAGCTGCCCGAGGGACGGGACGGGACGGGACAGGACGCGCGGGCGAGGGGAGCGCCCGCGAGCCGGGGAGGGGGCTGGGGCTGGGGGCGCAGCCGCCCCCGTCGCCTCCTTCCAGGCCGAGCGCTCCCGGCATCATGATTAATTTATCAGGTGCGCATGAATATGCAGATGAGACGCCGCTTTCCAGGCTCCGCTCGCTCGCGGGAGCGAGACTGTGCGACGGGGCTGCTGCCGCTGCCGTCTTAAAAAGAGAAATGTCACGTACGGGAGGGCGAAAATAAATAAATAACCGCGCCGCCGAGAGCGGCCGAGGCTCTGCGGCTCCGCGGAGCTGCGGGATCTTCCCGCGTCGCTCAGTGCCGGGGATCGGTACTCGTGTCCCCATCGTGCACCCTTGCCGCGCGCTTGCTTTCGCTGCAGAGGTGCCTCTGCCGACGTCGGATCCCGCGGCTCTCCGCAGGAAACTTTGGCCCTGAGCTGCAGGCAGGGCTGGTGCCCCCGGGAGAAGGCTGGATCTGGAGCGAGGGGTGCTGGGATGCAGGACGGGGGCTCTCCGGGGGATGGTCCCCTTCTCCCCAGAAACCGAGGTCCGGCGGACCCGCGGTGTCCGAGCAGCCCGCGGACCCTGCTGAGCGCACGCCTGCAACCGGATTAAAGCGAGTGCTGGGTGCGGTGACGGGCCCGAGCGGTCCTGGGGCCCACGCGACCGTGCTGCAGGGCCCGCGGGTGCTGCTGGGCCGGAGGGCGCATGGGGGTGAGCCGCCGGGAAAGGGCGCTCTGCAAAATGCCCCTTTTTCCCCCCCCCGGCACCCGGAGGGAGGCCGCGCGGCCGCCCCGAGCTGCAGTGGGGCTGAGCGCAGAGCAGGGCGCGATGGCCGTCGAGGGGGCGGGAGATCCACGACCGCGTGCAGCGGCGGTTTCCCAGCCTGCTGCGCGCGGGAGCCCCCGGCTCTGTGCATCCTGCTGCCGGAGACCCGGGAGGCCAGGGGGACGTGCCGGCGGGGTCCGGGGGGGGTGGACCCTCTGTTTGGAGAGGGGGGGCCGGAGGCCTCCCGCGGGAGAGCGGCGGGTGCCAGGGAGGCCAGCTCCTCCCGGGGGCCGGGGCATGATTTTTGTAGTTTTTTTTTTTTGTTGTTATTTTGGTCTTTTATTCCCCCGAGCTGAGGCCCGGCTGCCCCCAGTGCTGGTGGGAGCTGGCCTGCCGGGGGCCTGGCCCGCTTGTGTGGGGGTCCGGTGAGGGGCCGGCGGCGCCAGGCGCTGTTCACGGACCCCCGCCGCAGCAGGGCAGCGCGGTAGGGACGTGGTTTCGGGGGGAGGCGGTGGTGGCCCCCCAAAGGAGGTGTCACCCCACAGGGCGAAGGGCACCTCGCAGTGCAGGCTGTGCCCCGCCCTCAGCCAGCCCCAGCCGGGGGGAGGCAGCGGTGCTCCCAGGACCGGGGCCGCCCCGCAGCGCCCCGCGCCCCGGCGCTGCGGTCCCCGCGCCCCGGCGCTGCGGTCCCCGCGGCGGGCGCTAGGGGGCGCCGTGGGCAGCGGCGCGGCGGCGGGCGCGGGGTGCAGCCCGGCCCGGCTCGGTGCAGCCCGGTTCGGCCCGGCCCGGTTCGGCTCGGCTCAGCTCGGCTCGGCCCGGCTCGCAGCCCGGCCAGGGCGGTGCAGCACTGCGGAGGAGGCAGCGCGTCCCCGCGCGCCCGGCTCGCAAGAGCGCGGCGGGCTGTAGCGGGCGTGTTGCGAGGCGCGCGGTGGTGCTGCCGCCCCGCTATAACGCGCGCCCCCCCCCCCCCCAAATCAATCATTTTTTTTTTTTGGCCGCTTCTGCCTGGGAGAGGGGAAGGTTGCGTTTCCCCGGTGATGCGCGCACGGGAGGGCCGGGGAGGCTTTTGTTTGTTTGTTTGTTTGTTTGCGTGTCGGTCTAGGCGGAGGGAGCTGGAGATGCTGGGGGGGTGCGGAGAGGAGCAGCACCAGCTGTCGGGTTAGCGCCGAGCGCTGAAAAACTGCGAGCTTTTTTGCACGGGATTTAAAAAAAAAAAAGAAAAAGAAAAAAGAAAAAAATTTCTCCCGTTCTGGGCTCAGCCTGTAGGTGGGTCAGGAGCCTTCATTGCATTCATTCATTTGGTTTAAAGGAGGAGGAAGGAAAAAAAAAAGACAAAAAAAAAAAAAAACCCAACACGCACCACCAAGTGGCACAGAGCAGTGATAACAAACTCGAACTTTAAAAAAAAAAAAAAAAAAAAAAGGGAAAAAAAAAAACTTCCCGAGCGCATCGGGGGCCGCGGGGCGAGCGCGCAGGTAGCGGCCGGGCCGGGCGCGGCGTCCCGGGGGAGCGGGCGGGGGCGGGGGCCGGGGCCGGGGCCGTCCCGTCCCGTCCCACCTGGGAGCGCGGCCCGGCACCTCCGAGCGCAGCTGGAGCCTTTTGTTCGCCGCCGCCCGCCGGGACCTCGGGCCTCCGGGAGCGGGGAAACGGGCCGGCCGGACCCCGGGGGCGCGGACAAAGGCGTTGTGCGGGGGGGGGGGTCGGGCCCGGGCTGGGGAGGGGGGAGCGGGGTCATCCCGGCTCTGCAAATCCTCGGCGCGGAGAGAAAGCGGCGGCTCGGCCGAGGGGCTTCTGCTGGCTGCAATGACAAGAAAAGCGAGGGCACGCCAACTTTATAATCGACTTTTTATTAAGGTTATAAATTTAAACAAATCTGAACAGTTTTACCCGGTGATATACAATTCATATGCACAAAAATACAGGCTTACAAACAAAGGGAAAAAAAAGGAAAAAGAAAACCCAACAGACCGTTTGGCAAAGCATCCTCAGTTACACATAGTGCTGATACCGTGAAGTTGGGAGTGGGCAGGCTGCAAAAAAAAACAAGGGGGGGGGACCAGAAAACCCACCTTTTTACAACAAAAGGTTTTTCCTTAATTAAAAAAAAAAAAGAAAAGGCTCTAAGGGAGACAGATCTCTTCACAAGAGCGGACAATGCTGGTTTTATGATTTTGGAAGGCTGAAACCAGAACAGTTGAACTTAAAAAAAAAAAGGGGGGGGGGGAGAGGAGGACGGAGTGAGGCTCCGGGAGGCGAGCGGGGACGCGGGTACCTGCGGCGGGTGCGGGCGGCTCCCCCCTGCCCGCCGCTGCCGCCGGCCCGGCCGCTGCCCCTGGGGGGGGGGGGGGGGCGGCTTTGCCCCCGCGGTGTCACCCGGCACAAGCGGCGGGGAGGCGAAGTCACATCGCGCACGTTTCTCCGCGGAGCAAAGTTGCTCCGTTTTCCTTTGCGCCTGGGTTTTTTTGTTGGTTTCCCTAAAGAAACGCACAAAAGGCAGCCGGGAAGGGCTGCGCGCTGCCCGCACCCCCAGAACCGGAGCCGAGCTGGGGAAGGGGGGCACGGAGGGATCCCGCTTCAGCAGCTCCGGGAAGGGGGGAAAAAAGCCCCTGGAGGCGGAGGGGGCCGGGCGGGCCCTGGGTGTCCCGGGCTGCTGCCGCCGGGCCGGGCCCGGCTCTCACGTGGCGGCTCCGGCCCCGGGAGCCCCGCAGCAAAGCGACCCCCGGGCGGACACAAAGAGGATTATTTAAATAGGTGCCTGGGGGGGTGGTGGGGGGGGGTGCTTTTTTTTTTTTTTTTTTTCCTTTCGCGTGTTTTTTTTTCTTTCTCATCTCTGCAAAAATAAAGTCCCAAGATCTTAGATTTTTTTTTCTTTATTGTACAATTTATAAAACACTAGCGTGGCTCTGCCCTCCCGCCGCCCCGCCGCCCCCCCCCCCCGCCGCCCCAGCCCCCCCCGCCTTTGTCTCGGGGTGCCCCCCGGAGCCCCGCATCGCGCCCGCTCCTCCGCGCCCCTCTCTAAAACGCGACGATGGCCCGAGTCCAGGCTCCGAGGCTCGCCAGCGCCTGCTTGCTGCACAGCTGCCCGTTGAGGGGCTGCTCCGAGTCCGCCTGCTGCCGGCTCACCAGCCCCGTGAAACCGGAGCCGAAGATGGAGATCAAGTTGGAGATGTTGGAAGAGTCCTGCGGGTGCTCGGCGCTGTACTCCTCGAAGCGGGCGCGCTTGGTGCACGGGGCGAAGGGGGGGCCGCCCGCCACCCCGCCTCCCCCCGGCTCCCCTTCCTCCACCCCCTCCTCTTCCTCCTGCCCCGGGTAATACTTGCGCTTGGCGCCGGGCGCGGGCGGCGGGGAGGCGGGCGCCGGGGCGGGCTGGCAGCAGCAGGGGCACTGCGAGCAGCAGTCCTGGTGCAGGTACCCGTTCTCCACCGTGGTCACGACGTGCGTGTCCAAGTCCAGCACGGTGGTGCGGCTGCTACAGTGCGGCGCCCCGCCGCCCGCGAAGTCGCAGCCGGCGGCGTAGAGCAGCCCCGGGGCCGCGCCGCCGCCGCCGGGCCCGGCGCCCCGGTAGAAGGCGGGCGACGAGTCCCTGCAGGGCGCTCGCTGCAGCTCCGGGGGCGCCGCGCACACGGGCCCCTCCAGCAGCTCCGCGCCGCCCCGCGCGGCCGCGCAGCTCCGCGCCTCGCGGTCCGGCGCGTCGGCGGGCAGCGGCAGCAGCTCCGGCGGGGCGGCGGCGGGCGGCGGGCAGGCGGCGGGCCCGGCGAGCAGCGCGGCGCCGTCGGGGTAGTGCTGCTGGCGGCGGTAGAGCTCGGCGTAGCGCTCGCTCAGGTAGAGCTGCCGGGCGTTGCGGAGCACATAGGAGACGAGCAGGTTCTTGTGGAGCTTGATGCCGCCTCGCTGCGTGCGGGAGCTGTGGATCTTCCGCAGGGAAATACTGATCAAACTCTGCGCATCGAGGGTGCACTCCATCCTCCTCCGGCCCCTCAGCATCTGCTCTCGCCACCCGCGCAGCCAGACACCCCGGGCCGCATCCACACGCCAGCCGGGGAGGGCGGAGAGGGTTGCGGGAAGGGGGATAAAAGAGGCAGGGGAGGGGGAAAAAGAGGGGGGGAAGGGGGAGGGGGGGGAAGAGCTCGAGGTTGCTGGAGGGGGAGAAAATAGAGGGGTGTCTTCAGGGGGCGGTCGGCGCGCGGAGCAGCGCGGGCATCGCCGTGCGCCCCGGCGGCGGCGGCTGCTGCTGCTGCTCGTCGCTGCTGCCGCTGCGCTCGGTGCAGGCACGGCGCGTGCAGCCACCGCCACCAGCGCCGCGCGCTCCCGCCCGCCCGCGCGCCGCCCCCTCCGCCCGCCCCGCGCGCGCGCACCGCCCCCCGCGCGCGCCCGCCCCCTCCTGCACCGCCCCTCCCACTCCCCCCCCCTCCCCTCCCGGCGGCCGGTACCTGGCGTGCAGCGGCACTGAGCGCCCGCCCGCCCAGCCCCCGCCTTTTATAGCGCCGCGCCGGCCCCGCCCCGCCCCCCCGGCGCGGGCGGCCAACGGGGCGGCGGCGGGCGGCGTGACGGGCGGGCGCGGCGGCCAATAGCGGGAAGGCGGGTCCTTTGTGCCGTTCAAACGCCGCCAGGCGCGCGGCGGCGGCGGTCGCTTCGCGGGAGGGCGGCGGTGGCGGCGGGCGGTGCGAGGGGAAGGAGCGGGTTTTGCAAGGCCCCGCGGGCCGTGCAATGGGGGCCCGGTTGCAAAGGTGTGGGGGGGTGGCGGATGGTGGGCGGCGGCGGCGGGGGGATCCTCCCTTCTGGCGCCGCTCCCCCTCGCCCAGGTGAGCGGGAGGCGGCTCCGTGCAGCCCGCCTCTCCCTGCCACCTCCCCCGGGGGCAACGGCTCCCCCCGCCCCACGGATCCCCCCCGGACCGTGTCACCCCAACACCGCTACCGCTCTTTGGGGTCACCCCCCCAGTAGCACCATGACTGTAGTATGCCTCTGCCCCCCAACTGCCCCCCCCCGCGACCGGGGGCACCCCCAACCGCCCCCCCAGGGGCATCGGGCCTGGGGCACCCCAATAACCCCTGGGAGCCCCCCCGTGGGTGCTGCAGTTGGATGTGGGCCCTGCTCTGCCGGGGGTGTCCCTGCCCCGCTGCACAGGGGGCTGGAGGTGGTGCTGGGAGCCCCCCAGCTCGGCAGCAGCTCCCCTCCGGTGCCCCCCAGGCAGGTCCCCCCTCCCCAGTCCCCCTGTGCCCCCCCAGGCAGGTTCCCCCCTTCTCCTCCAGCCTCACCTGCGCCCGGCTGCGCCCCCCGGTCTGCAGAGGTTCCCCCGACGCGGGAGCAGGGCTGTGCATCAGCTGCTGCTAATAACGAGCTCCCACCCCACCTGCTCCCCCCACGCGGGAGCAGGGCCCTGCATCACTGATAGCTAATAACGGGCTCCAGCCCCACCTGTTTCCTCCCCAACGTGGGAGCAGGGCTGTGCACCGGCTGTCGCCAACAACGGGCTCCCAGCAGCCTCGAACCTGCGGCGCAGCGGGGTGCCCTGCTGCGGGAGGGGGCTCTGGCCAGGCCCTTGCGGGATGCACAGGGTTAGGGGGACCCTGAGCCTCGGGGGACGGGGTGTTGAGGGCCCTGTGCATCGAGGGATGCCGCCGTGCACCCGAGGAGCGGCGATGCCGGCGCAGGAGCAGCTCTCGGCGGGCAGGTAAGAGCTGCGGCAGCACCGTGCTGGCGGGGGGGACGTTGGATTTACACCCTGCGGGCCTGGGCGCTGCTGGTCTGCAGCCTCCCGGAGAGAGCGAGCGCCTTTCTTGCATGGGGGGGCTGCAAAGCTGCTGCCGCTGAGATCGCAATAAAAAGCGGGAGGTAGAAGAGAAAGGAGTGTTATTTCGGCTGCGGGAAGGCACCCGCGTCGGGTAGAGCGGCCAGCGGAGAACGTGCGTGCTTTGGAGGAAACGCTCGTGTTGGAGCGCATGCCTCAGCGGTGACTACAGCCAGCCTGGTGCCTGCAGCCGGCTACGAGGCCGGCGGGGAGCAGACGGAGCCCTCGCTCCTTGCCGGTGCGGCCGGGAGCCCCGGTGGTCAGCGGCACTGTCCCCGGGCTCGCCAACCTCAGAGGGCTGGGGCCTCCCCTCGCCAGGAGCTGGGCTTTGCGCAGGATGCGGTGGGGTGAAATGGCCCCTGCACCTGCCCCGTTTGCTATGCCCAGCGCAGGGGTGTGGGATGTGGGCGACGTTCCCGTGGGATTGCTGCCGGTGCGAGCTCTGCTTCCTTCCTGTGCCTGCTCCCCGGCCCGGCAGAGCTCTGCTGGCTCAGCCCCTCCGCGTCCTCCACCGCCCCTGCTGTGAGGGCTTTCACCCAAGGAAACCAGAGCGAGCCTGGTGCTATGGAGGGTCTTCTCCCTGCGGGAGGGCCCTGGGGGTGCCAGCTGGGCCGGGGCGGCTCGTTGCCCCCCAGGAGCCAGGCTGGCCTAGGTCCTCCTTTGCTTGTGGAGCAGCTTCATAGCCCGTCCTCAGCCATGCAAACCGCTGTGCCTTCCCAGGCTCTTGGGGGATCCTCTTGACCTGGTTTCCTCATCCGTAAAATGGAAAATAATGGCAGTCCTGTCCATAGGGCGGCTGTGGGTACGGGCAGCACCTGAGATGGGGGATACCACCGCCTCCTTCCCCTCCTCCCCATCTCCCGCCCTTGCAGCTCTTCCTGGCTGCGGGTCGCTCTTCCCAGGGCGGTGGTTGTGCTGCGGTTGGAGGTGGCACCCCGGGGAGGTGACACCCGGCGCTGGGCTGCAGAGATACCTCGGGGTGGCGTGGAGCCGCGCGGACGTTGCCGGCCACAAAACACCGCCTCGGCGTGCATCATCCACCTCGAGCCGCGTCCCTGAGCTCCCGCTCGGGCTTGCAGCGTGCGGAGCCGGCCACTGCAGCAGCACTGGGTTAATCGGGGTGCGGGGGCCAGCGCGGGTGCTGGGGGCCTCGCGGGGGGTGGCATGTCCTCGGGGCCGTTTGGGCACCGTGGGGCGATCCCAACTCGGGAGAAGGTGCCGCCGTCTCGGGCTGCCAGAGAAGTGCCCTCTGCTGTGGCTGCCGGAGAAGCTTCATGGCACCGCAAACCCAAGAGCACAGTAGGAGACAGAGATGGAATTAAAACCCTAATCTGATTTACACTCTGGGTAATTAATACAATGTCTACACAACGCGGGCCTGATCCTCTAGCTGGCGGCGGGGCCGCGGGCTGCTGCTCCTCCCGGCGCGAGCGTTTGGTTTGCAGACGCGGCGGCTTCAATCCTGCGGCTGGGACGGCCTGTGCTCCGCTTTGGCCTGTGAAGTCCCCAGTCTCCCGGAGACAGGAATCTGGCTGATACCAGATAGTCTGAAACCATCTTGGTTAAATGTAACTGCAGCTTTTGACTGGCCGTTAAACGGCGGGTACCATCGCTCCCCCGAAGGAAAGGCGGATGGGCCCGGCGGTGGGGCCGGGATTTGCTGCCTGGCTCCTGGAGGAGCTGCACCTTCCTCCGTGCAAATGCCGCCGGCTCCTGGTGCCGGAGCGGTGGGGCTGGCCCCGGGCTGCGGACGGCGCAGATGTTTTGCAGCAGGCTCAGCCCCGCTGGTTTGCCGGTGCCAGGGTCCGGCCTCGTCGATCCGGCGGCGGCTCCGGCAGCAAACCTGGCGGCACGCTGCGCTCAGCTGCAGAGTAAACAAGCTGGCAAGAGAAACCATTTTGCTTCAGCTAGCAGGAGAAACCCTTTTTAGGTAGCACTTCCAACTGGCAATGCTCTCCTTCCTTAACCCCCTCCTTTCCTTCCCGCTGAAACGCGGCGCTGCGGCGGGCAGAAACCGGGCGCTGCCCCGTGCGCTTTGCCACCCAGAGCAGCGAACACAGTGAATTTACTGCTCGATATTGCAATTCCAGAGCAATTAGACGAGCTGCTAAACAGCAATTTCCCCTTGAGCCTCCGAGTCCTCCGCCTGGCCTTGCGCAGCTTTTCCAGACGAGGAAGCGGAGGCATTTGAGAATTAGTCGAAACACGAGTTTTTTGGGTGCACCTGGGACTCGACTCTGGAGACGCGTCTGCGAGCTTGAGCCGCGGGTGCCAGGCGCGTCTGGGAAGGAGCCTGCTTTTCAGGCTCCCTCATTACAAGCCAGGCACCCAAGCTAGTGGGGAAACAAGCCAGAACAAGGCTGCAGGCTGGGCTCTGGGAGTGGGGCTGCCCGCCGCCGCCTTGTCCCGTCGGCTCCGCGGGCCGCGGCACATCCGTCCGCGTCGCTGGAGCCTGCCGCGGGCAAGGCCGTCGCCCCGCTTCGCCGTTAGCTCTTTCTTGCAGCTCCAGCTCTGTCCGCGAGTCAGCTTTGTCCACGGTCAGACAGTTCATAGCAAACCCTGGAGAAAAGAGGGAGGAAGAGAGATCAAAAAATCACCCATTTTATTCTTGCTGTTAACTGGGGAGCTGTGTAATGCCCCCCAAGCACCAGTGGCGTCGTGTGATGAAGCGTTCAGGGCTTTGAGCTTGTCCGTACCGACCTAACTTCACTGGCTCGTTTCCTTGATTTCTGTCGCGCTGAAGCCACCCATCGCTGTGTCCCGAGGTGGGGGCTGTACCTGTGAGGCTCCCGGTGCCTGCAAGCACCCCCGGGGCTTCCCGACGCTCCTACCAAAGTGCCGGGAGGTCTCCGTGGCGGGGAATTGCATCACTCTTGCCTCTCTCCTTCGACTAATCCTGGGGGGTGGACTGAGGAGGTGGTGGCTACCACGATCTCATGGCTGGTCTCTTGTCCCACTGTGAGCGGGCAGACGCTGGCCGAATTGGTGATGTGACCCAGCGGAGAAGGGGGCCTCTGCCTGCGCTGCTGTTTTTCAGCCCGTGCCCCCTTTTGCCACCGGCTGTGGCCACGAGCCCGTCTGCGTTAGCAGATCTGTTCCTTGCTAGAGGAACCTGGCAGGACGGTCGGGGGCTGCATGTTTAGAGCTGCCTTTCTGGGAAGGGGGGATGAAGCTGGTGTCCTCCCACCTCCAGGGAGCTGGTGTTTTGCACCCTGGACCGGCTGCTCCCCAGGACCCTGCTGTCCCCCGGAGCTCGTCGCAGCTCCCCGAAGGGGACGGTGCTCGCCCTTGCTGGGGCAGGGGGATGCCGGGAGCTCCGCCGCTACCCTGGGCGAAGCAGCTCCCCGGGGGGGGCTTGCAGGGGGCCTTGCGTCGGCAGCATCCCCGCGTCTTCCCTAAGAGTTTCTGCTGCCGTTGCAGAGGTCGAAGTACCCGCAGCCTCCGCTGTGCTCCAAAGTGACTTGCATGCGATCTGAAGCGCTGTCAGAGAAAGGCAAATTCCTACCAGCTGTTGTTTGTGTCCTTTGGGGACTGTGCCTGTGCGGTGGGGCTTTGTCCCTCAGGCATGCAGTGCTTTCTCTGTGCTAACCTCCTGTTGTGACATTTCTGTGGGGTGCGAGAGGGAAGAATGAAATTGCAGCTATGGGACTACCAGCCCTTTGGTTTGGGGAGGCCCTGCAAGAAAGTGCTGGCAAATGGAAGAAGTTGAGAGGAACCATCCGGCTCCGTACGGAGGGTGTTTGGCATTCAGCTCCCTTTAACACATCTGCTTACCCATGTAAACGGTACCTGTAAATCAGGTAGCAGAGCGGTATCAACGGGCTTTTGCGTCCTTCTCCTCTCCAGCTGCCCCAGAAAGCCACCAGAACCACAGAGGGGCCCTTCTCCAGAAAGGGGAAGAATTGAGCTGGCTTCTAGGGTGAAGTTCAGTTTCCCCAGTTTCCCTGGAACCTGGCCGTGCTCAGAGCTAGCTCTCACATGGAGAAGCCAGAGCCTCAGGGCTGCAGGGTGGTCGGCAGAGATCCCTCATCTGCTGGCTTGTGGGGTCACCACGGGGAGGGGGCGGTGGCTTTGAGCTGTGGTGGCTCTTGCGTTAGGGACAGTAATAAAAATCCCTTGGATGGTATGGACAGGCTGCCGTCAGGCTACAGACTGGCTTTGAGCTCCATCCCCACCTTGGGAATGTGCTTCTGTCTCCATGGTCTGGCTGCGGACTGAGCAGCCGGGATCCCTCCCCGTGCTGGCGTTGCGGCACTCAGGTGGGTTGTCCCTGGGAGAAGCCAGGAAAAGCCCCCAAGTCACTTGCCGCATTTGGCAGCAGGGTCTCGGAGCGGGTTTTGTTGGAGGCCGTGGCTGTGACCGCCATCTCCTTGGAGAAAGCCAGTCCGTGCTGGGTGCTGCGCCCAGTCGGTGATGGATGGCCACGTGCTCTGAGCTCCCGGGAGCTGCTTCGAGGACTCGCTGCTGCAGCCCCTGAGCGTTGCTTCCGCGGAGGGATGGGATGCCCCAGGCAACCAGGGCTCTTCACTGGGCTGTAGTGTCTGATAACGACCTCATTTAATTGCCTGGTCAAATACTCTAACGTCTTTAATGTTGCTTAGCTGAAGGTTGATCCTTGTGTTTGGTCTGAACCCATGTTATAGCTGAGCACAGTCCTTATCCCACCTGGGAAGTCTGTCGTGGAAGAGGGATGATACCTGCAGGTCCCTTTCGCAGCTTCCCAGCAGCAGCAGGAGGGGACTTGTTGGGGACCGAGTGGCACTTGCAGCCGGGCTCCTGCCGGTGATGGGAGCAGCGGGCTCTTCGAGGAGAACGGGAGCGGGCTGTTGTACGGTGACCGGAGGGCCTGGGATCTAGGGCTGATAGTGTCTCTCTGCCTCGGTTTCCCCTCCCGCCTATGCTGCCTTGTGGTTTTTAGATGCTCCTCTGTGCAGGGCAGGGCCCGTCTCACGGCGCGGGCGGCGGCTGGCTCCGAGGGGCCTTGGGTGACTCCGGCGATAGGAATTGCCCGTCTCCAGCGGGGCGCTTTCCCCCGTGCCAGGCTGCGGTGCTTGGCGCTGACAGTGACCGAAAGAGCAGGTCCTTCCCCGTTCCTCGCGGCTGGGAGATGGGAGGCTGGCTGGAGCAAAGGCCACGTTAGAGCCGGAGCTCAGGTGGGATCTCAATGCCAGGACCCAGCAGCGACGGCGCGAGGGGCCCCTTGGACGCCCGGCCCCAGCCGTGGTGGGGGTCCCCTTCCTCCGCGCGACCCGGCGCGTGTGCAATTAGTGCTGCCAGCCGAGACGGGGCTCCGAAACGGTTAATCGCTGCCTGCCCGTGATGGAAATCGCAGCCTTCCCAGAGCAGCGGCCGTTTCGCCGGGGAGGCGGCGTGCGCCTGGCGATGCCCGCGGGAGCAGGACGGTCGCTCGAGGACTACAAGCCCCGGCAGGGAGGCAGACCCCCGCGGGGGCTCGGGGCATGCCGGGACTGGTAGTCCGGCCCCGGCGCGGGGGTCCCCGCTGTCACTCGTGGCTGGGGCGGGGGGACCCGGAGGGAATGTACAGTCTCGGGGAGGAGCCAGCGTGTTCACCCACTTTGTTGTTAAATACCTTAAAGGAGCAGTGGCTGTGCCCGAGCGAGCTCCCTAGCGGAGCCGCGCAACCTGGGCCGTGGGCTTTTTAAAGATAAAAATCGCTAGCATGGCCTTTGTTATTAACGAGCTCGCCGGCGCTCCGTAACTCCTTCGGCGCCTGGGCATCGGCGGGCCTGGGGGCCGGAGAGCCGCGGGGCCGCGCGGGTCCTGCATCCCCTCCCGAGCATCCTCCTCCCGGGGCTCCGTCCCCCAGAGCCCGGTGCTGCTGCGAGGCGGGGGACGAGCGAGCCGGCCCTCTCCAGGCCCAGGCAAACCAGCGCCAGGGAGACGTCCTAGCTTCTGGGAAGCGCTGGCTCGCGAGCCCTGCAGCTAAGGAGCTCTCGCGCGAAGCACAGCAGCGACGGCGTGGGCAGTGATGCAGATTTCTCCTGCCACGGTGGCACGGCCGTGACCTGGAGATTTCTTCCCCCGGCATAATGCAGTCTGGCACACGGTGCCTGCAGCCGAACACCCTGGCCTGGCCCTGGCGTGGGCCCAGCTAGACACCCACATCAAAGCAACCGAGATTTGCCTGGCGCCTTGCCAGCAGCTACCTCTAGCCAGCTTGTGCAAACCTGGAGGGAGATGACAGCTAAGCATCCAGCCCTTGGCAGCTCCTGCCTGCGATGGAGCAGCCGGGGCTGGCTTGGGCGCGGGGCAAGCGCTCGTGTTGCCAGGGGCTCGCCGATGGCGCGGGGGGGGGAGCTGGGGCTGCCAGCGGGAGCAGGCTGTGCCGGGGTGCAGCTGGGCGAGCAACCCTGCGCGGGGAGCGTGATGCCGGGGGGGTCCGAGGGGCGCTTTGTCCGACGGCTCAGGATCGCGCTGCCCTTTCCTTGCCGCCCTCGTCTCGGCGCCCCTCCGGGCCTCAGCGAAGGGGGGTAAAATCCCTCTGCCAGGCAAACGAGCTGGAGAGGGGCCGCCGGAGCGCGGCACGGGAACGTCGCTGACTGGAAAAGCAGGAATAACCACCGAAACGCAACTGGCGGGGAGGGCTCTGGCGCTGCGGGGAGCGAGCGCCCGCTGAGCCAGCTGGCGCAGGGTGATGCTCGGGGCAGATGCTCCAGACCTGCCTCTGCTGCCCGCGGTCACACGCTGCTGCTCGCCCCTGGGCTCCCGGGGACCTGAAGGGAAGGGTTGGGGTGGCAGGGGTGAGCCCTGTGCTTTCGGCTGAGTCTTTTTTGGGTCGTTGGGTGCCGCTCAGCCTCCTCGCAGCCCAGGGGCTTGGCTGCTTGCCTGTCTAGGGGCTGCGTTCAATCCTCTCTTCCTCCTGGGTGCAGGTGTTGGAGGGAGTATCGGGCACGTCTGTTCCTGTCTGGAACTGGGCTCAAACTGGCCCTTGCTGGGAATTCAGCCTCTCATCCGTGCTGTTTCCAGCCTGGTGCCCAGCCCGGAGCCTGCCGCTGCCCGGCCGGCAGTAAGCAGAGCGGCTTGTCTTGCTGCGAGTCAGGGTTAGGTGGGTGAAGTTACCACCCAGGGCAGAGGAGCTGTTCGTTGGGGTGCAGAAACCTGCTGCTGCGCGGATGACACCGTGGCCTGAAGCCCTGCAGAGGCTGCATCGAAGCCAGGATCTGTGGGTGCCGGGACCCAGCTGCCCTGGGACTTGGGTGGCTGGAGAGGATGAGCCGGGGGGCTGTGGCCTCCCAGGCCCGCTGAGGGCAGTGGAAGGACCCTTGATGCAGAGTCTGGGGGGGCTCGTGGGCTGCATGGGGACCCTGATGAAGCTGTCCAGGGTTGGGGGGGCACAAGGAAGCGTCCCTGCAGGCCTGTCTAGCTTAGCTGCTTGTTTCGTTTTGCGTCTCATCCCTTCTCTGCTCTTCGGGAGCCTTGTACCAGCCGCCTCGCGGCTGCCTAACGTGTTATGATGGTTGGGCTGCAGCGGGTGCCGCGGAGGAGGGCCGTGCCGGGGCTGCTGCGCTGCGCTCCCCTCCGCCTCCCCGCGCCGATCGCTTCTGACACAGCCCTGCTCTCCGGCACGTGCGTCCTGCTCCCCGCCGGAGCCCGGACCCTTCCCGCTCCGGCAAAAGCCCGCGAGGGCAAAACGCAGCCGGCGGCGGCCGTGGCGGGAGCTGCGGGTTGGGAGCGCTGGGGGTAAAGCTGTTTGCAGGCAGCTCCTGGCGCCGTGCTGCTCTGCGCGCTGGCCTGACTTTCCCACGCGCGCGGGCCTTCCTGAGGCTGGGGGGACTTCTCCCGCTCTGGAAACGGCAAGCCTCCGGCCAGAAATGAAACCTGGCGAGCATCGCTAGGCTAGCGTTGCTAGAGGAATTAAGAGCCGAGCAACTGCATCCATAGGAACCTTGGTTCTTCCCTTATCCCTTAGCGCATCGGAGTTAATTGCGTTTCCAACCGACACATCAAGCTGTCCTGCCACAGTTGTCTGCGGCAAAGTCGGCACATTGTGGTTGCTCCGGGATATAACCTCACCTCTGGTGCCTTGCTTTCGTGGGGGGACAACCTCTTTCTCAGGGCTGTTTGCGCTACGGTCAGGTCTTAGGAGCCCAGGGCTCAAGGCGAGAGTACCGCGAGGTCTTTGCGGGTGTCTCTCGGAGGTGAGACTTGTCAGGCTTAAGCAATGGATGAAATTTTTTTAATGGGTGTTCAGCAGCCACTGTGGAGATGCTTAAGGGCATACGTTTTTTTAAGGGCCTAATGGATGTTAAGCTCTCAAAAATAAATCCGAAGTCTCTCTAGCTTGGGTTTCCCAAGGTATTGGCGGCTTGCTTGGAATCGGGGAACTAGTGAAATGAAATAGAAGGTAGTTAGACAGTGCTGAGCACCAACATGGAGCTTCTGCTTTCTTTTTGCAGCTGAGCTACCGGTCAGTCCTTCAGATGCTTAGGGTTTGACCCTCACGTGGGACAGCAGGGCCCTAATGCTAGGTGGGTGCCTTGAGGCTGTGCCCTCCTGAAGATGCCGGCATCCCAGGGTAACGCGTTGGAGGGCAGAGTTAAGGGTTTTCCCCATGCCGGTAAGGTTAGTTGGGCAGAGCGAGTGCTGACAGGCTCTAAAACCCAGAAGACTTCATGGATGGGAACTAGACACTGGTCCAAACCTGCATTGTGGTTTTCCTGCTAAAATACAGCGAGCAGAGCCGGGGTATGTTGGGTGGAGAAGCAGCTTCATCCCTGCCAGCAAGAGGGCAGGAAAACCCTGGATGGAGCCGCCCCGGGAAGCCACAGCTCCGTGACCAGTGCAGGAGTGAGGGCACCATGCGGCATTTTCTTCCTCGGCTTTTGCAGCACCAGGAGCCAAGGAGGCAGGAGGGAGGCTCTGCCCCTGCCTGGAGGCTGGGAAGTCAGGAGGGATCTGCTCCCTCCTTCCCAGGCTGCCATTGCCCCGGGGCCGGGAAGCAGAGCTGCTCCTTCCCTGCGTGCGTAGCGATGCCGAGGGGGGCGGGAAGTGGAGGATCGTGTCCTGGCACGGGCTGCGCTGCGAGGGTGCTGGGAGGCCGAGACTTGCTGGGTGCTGCTGTCTCCTCCCGCCGCCGGAGCGGGGAGGAGGATGGTGGCTCTGGGAGTGCTGAGCTCCCTGCTTGTCCCCTCCTGCCCGGGGAGGCTGGCTCCAGGGAAGCGGGACCAGTCCCGATCCCCGCGCGCAACCCTGCGTCCCGGGAGGCAGCGGGCGAACGGGAGCGCCGGCATCCCGCAACGCTGCGCCCTCGCCTTGCTCGTGGCAGCTCCCCTCCCGAGTCCGGTGGAAGTGCTCCTGCCCTGCCCGTGGGATCAGCTCCACCGCGGCTCCGCGCTGAGGTCGGCTCGTACCCGCCGAGGGCTTGGCCCCTTTTTATAGAGCGTTTCCACGGGTGCGTCCTGCAAACGCCCTCCCTCAGGCTGCCCTAACGGTGTTTGGGGATGAGCAAGGCCGGTGCCTCCCCGGTGCCTGCGGGACGGCAGTGCCGCCTCGTCTGACCGAGCAGGGGCTCCGCGAGGGACCCCGAGGGATGGCTCGTGCCAGGTCTTTCCGTTCCTCGCCTGGATTTGAGGGCAGGCGCTGACCTGCTCGGAGATGACAGGCCCTGAAGCAGGCAGGCAGGCTGCGGTTGCCTCGCTGGCAGGAAGAAGCAGGTAAAATGTAAGATCCAGGGAAGATCAGTAAAGAAACGGGCTGGTTGATGCAGAAGCTTCACCTGCTGCTTCAGGACCTCAGTTTAACCCTACAGCTCTGTCCTGGTAGCGATCAGCATGTAACTGTGGAAACTGGAGAATCATATTTTCTGATATGGAGAAGTAAATACCAAGATGGGACTGTGGCCTTGCCAGTGGCCTGGGAACATATCCCAGGAAAAGTGTCCTTGAGTGACGGAGCACCAGAAATTCTCGGGAAGGGACTGTACGGGGTCTCTTCCAGCGCTGACAGCCAAGGCTTTGGATGCACGAGCGTGCCGTTCTCTGAGGCTTCGTTGGTGGGACGTGTGCAGGCTGAGACAACCTTGCGTCTGCTCAAAGGGCTGTCGTTGGTGGGGTCTGTGAGGGGGTTAGTGGTGCAGTCACCCCAAAGGCGCCTCTGGATGCTCTGCCCCCATTGCCCCCATGCTGTGCCCTGGGAGCACGTCGCAGCTAACCCAGAGGAAGAAGAGCTCTGTCCTCACCTCCTCTGAAAGCCCTGAGGGTCGGGGATTTCGCTGCTCTTTGAGAAGGTGAGCTGTGACTGCACCGAGACCTCTGGCAGGATGCTGGCAGGAGATGTGACCAGACCCTGGCTGCCTCCTTATTTGGTTTATTTGCTTTGCACATCTGGATCTTTATTCCTGCTTCTCCTCCAGCTGCTCTGAGCACCAGTCACCTCGGTTCAGGCGGGGAGGGTGTTTCGGGGTGACTGCTGATCCTGCCCGGCTCTGCTGCCGCAGGCTGCTCTGAGGCCCCAGCAGCTCTGCTCTGGGAGAGGAAGGATGGTGGATTTGGACTCCTGTTTATTAAGGAGAACTGTTTGCAGAAGCCATCCTGCCTCCGCTTCACGACTGGTACCCAGGATTTCCTGCCCTGTAACCTCTCTGCTCCAGCTCCCCGAAGGAAACCTGGAGCTGCTTCATTTGTAACCCCCAACTCAGCCGCCGTCAGGGCAGGCTCAGGCCACTTTGGTGCACTCAGATCTCGAGCGCAGCCCTGGGCCGTGCAGGGCGTAGGAGCCTCCGCCGCGTTTGTCCGCGGCTGTCTGCGGCCGAGGCTGAGCATCGCCGCTGGAGCCCCGCTCTCCAGGAGGTGCCAGAATCTGGCCCAGGGACGGCAGATGTGGAGCGGTGGTGGGGTGGGAGAACATCCTCCTCCGGAGCGCGAGTGTGCTCCTTCTCCGGGCTCCCAGCTGTGCTTGCTGCTGCCTCGCGGGGAGAGGAGAGGAGAGGAGGGATGGCGCGGGGGCCTCTGCTCCTTGGTGCAGCTGCAGCAGGCTCTCTGCAGCTCCGAGGCACGGCAGCCCTTCCCCAGATGGAGGACAGGGCCCGGGGGGTATTTGCCGTCTGCTGCTTTGCTGCCCACGATCTGAGGCTGTTTTGTGCTGCTGCTCTGCTGCTATCCCTTGGATTGCACCAAAAACATACTCCCCTCGTTATCCTTGAAGATGGGTGCAGATGACTCCCCTCCTGACACGTCCGTGATCTGTGCGCGCTTGGCTCTCGTCTCTTCCCGGGCAGCTGGCAGGTTATTTTTGGTTCTGGAGCGGCCCAGATCTAGTTTCTGCCGGGGTGAGTCCCTGCCCAGCGCAGCGCTCACATCTCCTGTGCTCGCGGGAGGCGAGACGCCCCGGCGTCCTCCGCTAACGTGTTGGCCCGAGGCTGCTGGGGCTGCTGCCGCGTTCACCCGCTGGAGGGCTGGCCTGGCGTCTCCACGGCGTGCCTGCGGAGAGGGGCACTTTGGCCAGGGCCAAGGAGGCTCACCTGGATGTAGCAGCCCTGGAAACCCAATCTCTGGGACGCTTTGCGGGGAGAGGGACAGGCAGGAGCAGCTGTGCCGCTGCAGGGCTTGGAAATCCAAGCCAGCGCCTACTCACGTGCTTTGCCCTTGGCTCGCGGGCTGGGGGAACGGCAGCCCCCTTCCCTCCGCTCCTGGCCTCCTGCCCAGGTCCGGCAGCAGACACCCCCAGGGAAGGGGCACAGGGTGGGCTGAAGTGCTTGCTGGTGGCATCTTCAGCCCTGGGGAGATGCCAGGGACCTTCTGCCCTGCCCCTCCTCAACAAGGGCTCATGGTAGGACATGTAGGTGCTATTTGGCTACCTCGGTGCGAGGACATCCCTCTTTGAACTGTTCCTTAAAATCAAGGTTTGTCCTGGCAGTCCTGCAGCAGCGGCTTGTTCCATCGCTGTAGGGTGCTGTCGAAGGCATCCCTCCGTCCGCACCTTGGGGTGCTGTGGGGTCCCCACTTACTGCAGGGGACAGAAGGGCAAAAACCAGGGTTTCCTCTGGGTTAGGCGTGGGTTGAATGTTTATCATATCCTGCCTGGTCCCCGCGGGACGCGTGGGAAAGCCTGCCTGCTCGTTTCTCGCTGGTGGGGTGCGGCGGATGCAAGCGCCTTGCTGGAGCAGAGCTGCCGGAGAGCAGGGCTCTGCCGCGGCCCCGTGTCCCCGAGCGAGGTGCCTCCCTCGCGGTGCTCGCCTGCTCCTTCTCTGGACACTGCTTGCAAAGGGGAGAGCAGGACTAACATCTGGGAGGACTGTGGCGGTCGAGGGACAGCTGAGCGCGAGGCGAGGGAAGCACCTCTGCGCCGCCTGAATTTGTCCACTTCCCTCTGATTTTGCTGGATTCAAACCCCCTCGCAAGCTCAGGGCTCGCGTTAACCTCCCTCGTCTGCTCGGGTCTCTGCGCGTGCTGCTGTCGGGGCCACTCGCGCTTGCCCGGTTCTGGGCGTTACACGCTCAACTTGCAGGAGAAAGCGTGGGATCTGGGGCTGGGAGCAACGTGCAAGGCGGTGGCTGGCCGAGGCGGGCTGCGAGGGATCGCGTGGGTTGACTTGGGCGTCAGAGCTGCCATGGCTGATGCCCTCGCTCCTGCTCGTCCCCTTCCAGCAAGTGCCGTGTGCGTAACCGTGGCGTTTCTCTTCACTCCAGGCAGAGACTGGATCCGTTACCCGTCTAGACATGGGGCTCCTGTTGCATGTTCACAGGCCCCTGCTCTCCTCCTCCAGTCTGCCCGTTTTCCTCCCGGCGGGGGGTTTCTAGACCTTCCTCCCCGGACCGTCCTTGCCCTTAATCTGCAGCACTGGCTCCTGCCAGCTCTTCTGCGCGGGGAGCTGGTCTCCCGCAAAGCATGAGGGTCTCACATGCCACTCAAACCAGAACTGAAGTAACTGTGAGCAGGTTTAAACTCACAATTCAGGAGGAGGATAGAGAATCAAATAGATGCCAGACCTCCTCCTGTCTGTGTGCCTGGTTTTCTTTGTGGCAGGGAACTGGGGAGAGAAACGAGGCTTGTTATGAAAGCACCAGGTCCAAAGTGCCCAGTTCTCCTAATCCGAAAAGGCAGAAAAGATGCAAAGAGGGCGACTTGTGTGGGATGGGGCTGTTGTAGGTGGGAACGATGAGAGGCTGAGGCTGGCAGCTCTGTTGTCCCCGTGTCGGCTGTGTTGTGTGCAGAGAGCATCCAGCCTTTGCTGGGGCCGAGGGGCTTGGTGTGGACGGCTTTGTCCAGCTGTTGCTCCCCAATGAAGCTCTTGTGGAGGAGAGGCCACCTCCTCAGGCTATGGCACAGTCTGGTTTTTGGTTGTACAACATGGAGCACGTCTTGCGCCTCTGTGCAGGTCTGCGCCATGCTTTTTGTTTGGCTTGGTGAGGAAGAGTCCGGTCTCTGCTCTCTGCCCGGCTGGGCACAGTCTCTGGCAGATATTAGCTGAGCCAAGGGTCAAACACGAATGCATAAAGCAAAATCCTTGCTGTGAAGCATCCTAGGCATGTGCAGTGCCACCGAGATGGCCCCTGGGGCTGGTGGCAGGGCTACGTTGTGCACAAAGCTGCTAACAGCCATGTGCTGCTGAGCAGGGAAGGGAGATGATGGGTTTTCTCTCCTCACTAAGCTGCTTTCCAGGAGCTCTGCTTTTGGCTTAGGGCTTGTTGATGGCGGGCTGAATCCCAGTCCCACAAGCCCCCCGAACGGGCAGTGGGGACGGTGCGGCACCGAGGGCAGTGCCCTGGCCTCTGCGTGGGTTTTGGCGCACGCTGGCCCCGTTGCACGTATTGGGGACCGCCTGGCCTCTTTGCCTGGGGGCCCAAACCCCACTGCCCTCCATCCACTGTGCTTCACATCCAGACTCTCCTCCTGTCTCTGGCTCAGCCGAAAAACTCCGAGCGCCGAGCTGCGGGTGGACGGATGGACGGAGAAACCGAGGTCCCCAACCGAAACCGGCCGCAGGGAGGGGAGGCAGCGGGTGTTTTTGCATCCTCTGCAAATGCAGGTCTCGACAGCCGCTCGGCTCGGCGGGTCCCGCGGGAGCCTCCCGGCCGGCTCGGGGCTCTCCGGCCGCGCGGGGCCGCGGGCCCTGGGTGCGGGTGCTCGCAGAAGCCCGCGGTGAGGCTGCCAGGTCGGCGTGAACGGGATGCGAACTCGGGTTTCCCTTTTGAAGTTTGACACCCGGGATTTTCCCCACCCACTCGGAGGACTGAAGACAAAAAAGGCCAGAAAAGAAAAAAAGGGAGGGGGGAAAAAAAAAAAGCCTCTCTAAACTGCTGGTGGGGATGTGTCAAGGAGGCAGAAGTTAAAAGGGGCCATGGGGGAGGGTTTTGTGCGTGTCTATCTGCCTGGCCGGCTCTGACTCACCCCCACGTGCAGGTACAGCCCTGCCGCTGGCTGCAGCCTGTTTTGGGGTTGAGCCTCGCTTGCAAGGCAAAGTTGAGAGGGGTTTGCAGAGGCAGGAGGGAAGCGGAAAAGGGGAGCAGCTACCGCGGCTCGCGCTTGGTTGCTTGGCAAGTGACGGGCTGGTATCGCGTCCCCTGTTTCGCCCCACGCGGTCGTTCGCCCTGCCCAGCCACGTCCCCCAGGAAGGGCCCGGAGCCCAGTTTCTCCCAGCTCCCCGACCCTGATGGGAGCTGGTCTCCTGGTCGCGGCTGGGGGTGTCACTCCCGCTCCGCACGTGCGCTCGGCATCGCCCCTCGCTCCCGCGCCGGCAGCCTGACGTCTTGGGGCCCGGCTTCAGCATCCTCCTACGTCCCCGAGCAATGCCTTGCGCCGTGGGCAGCTCCGCAGAAGCTGGGGGGGCTAATCCTGCACGGGGTAGGGGGGCTACCTCGTGCGAATCAGAGAGGCAGGATCTGGCTCCACTGATTCAAGGTTTGGAGGATTAGGCTGTCTTAAACAACAAAGCCTCGCTCCGCCTGCCAGACGGATACCCCAGGGGCAGACTGCAAGGGCGTGGAGCCGAGGCTCTTCTTTGCAGAGGTAGGATGGGAACGTTTTCTGGTCCTGCCTGTCTGGTTTAGCACTCCTGGCTGGGGCTTGGAGATCCAAAACGGAGCTTGATCTGAGGTGGCAGGCTGCGACTTTTCGTTATTATTACTATTTAAAGCTTGTGAAGCTGCTGAGCAGTAACTTGTGCCCAGGTTCACCTGGTAGACCTGATCCGCCAGGGATGGAGCGGTGGACATGAGTGTTGGACGTGATCCCTGTGTGCCAGTGGAAATGCTGGTGCAGCTCCAAACGAGACCTGGAAAGACAGCCCCGGGATCCCACCCTGTGATGGTCCCTCGTGATCCATCCAGCCATGGGCCTTGGCGTTAGACTGCAGGTTTGAAGTCAAAACTTCAAGGATTTGAAGCCAGCTGCCTTTGGCATCCCAAACCCCTGACTTGACTCACACCTAAAGTACAGCATGCCTCATCTTTCTGAAGAGAAATGGTCATTTTGTGTGGCTGAAGGCAGCCAGACATGGCCTGCCAGCCAGGGAGGATCTGCCCAGGCCCTGCCAGAGCCTGGGGCAAGGCCAGCTACGGCAGCAGCCGTGCAAAGCAGTGCTTGGTCCTGCTTGTCCTCCCTTTGCCGTGAGAACATGCAAAGAGTGAAATTCCAGTCCCCAAGACCATCCTTTACCCCGTCCTGTGGGGAGGGAGGGGAAGGGGGCCATTGCCAGAGCCTGCTCTGACCACGCGTAACCTGCACCTCCTTTGGGATCTAGAAAGGAGAGGGCAGGAGGGTTCAGTGGAAGGTGCTCTGCCTGCTCGACTCCAGAGAGACCTAAGGACTGGGGCTGAGGTTATAAACACTTGTCTCATGGTCCTGCCTCTCCAAGAACGAGGCTGCCAGTGGCCACCAGGCAGGTCTATATAGCTCTCTCCAGCCTGTATAAGGTGTCTGAGGTCCAGAAGGGCTCAATAGCTACCGGGAGAAGGTGCTGAATGCTGGCAGCTCGTGCAGGAGGAGGGGAATCTGTGACCAGGTGACTACCTGGCCTGAGATGCCCCAACAGGAACTTGCAGCAGCTCAAGACAGCCGCCTTTCTGTGTCAGCTCTATAAAGTTAGCTCTGTGGGGTGTCGCGGGCAGCTCCTGGAGTTGAAAAGAGCTGCTGATGTCTCTTTCTTGTCAGGAGGACAAAGGGCCATCGTCCATCGCAGTGGTGTCAGGACTGTGCAGAGCTTTGCATCTAGGTGGTCTGCACTCGGTGAAGTGAACTACCCGTCCGTTGTAGAGAGGTGCTGTGTAGTCTGGGGGTAGCTGGAACACTGCTCTAGCATCACCCCAAAAGCTCTGGTCCCTTCGTCTTCCCTGCTTGCTGGCCATCACAAGGCCCTGCCATCTTGTTGCAGCTGCAGGCAGAGCTTTGGCCTGCACTCAGCTGGCTCGTGACTTTTCCCCTGGGAATGTCACGGACCACTTCTCTTTCGAGAACTTGCAACCCTTCAGGCTGCAAAACAGAGCAACCTCTGGCCTCAGAAGACGTCCCGCCCTTGGCGTCGCAGCCGTGCCGGATGCCGAGTTCTAGAGAGCAGCACCGAAACCCCTGTTTCAGCCGGAGCTCCTTGCTCCTACCCTCTTGGGAAGGATGCTGCTTACCAGTCGCTGCCTGCGAGGG
Organism: Dromaius novaehollandiae; assembly: GCF_036370855.1. NCBI lineage: Eukaryota > Metazoa > Chordata > Aves > Casuariiformes > Dromaiidae > Dromaius > Dromaius novaehollandiae. Next base: position 8,155,540 of record NC_088117.1, read on the forward strand.
CTGTGTGAGTGCCCACCTGAAGGAGAGAGCTGCGGGGCTGCCTACCAGAGGGGACCGGAGAGCTTTGTCCTCGCTCTCGATCCCAGGGCTATGAGCCACGGAATAACAGGGGGAGGGATGCGGCTGTTCCGCCGACGGGGTGCAATAAACCTGCTGGGATCCTGCTGTTAAATACCAGCGCTCTGCACGTTTCCATGCGACGGGAGGCAGCTTTGCAGGTGGTACGTAGGCAACTGCTGTCTCTGTGCCACGGGTGCATTACTTTCGGTGGAGAGGAGCCCGGTCCGTGCCGCTGGCACGTCGCACAAGAGGGGAGCTGATTTGGGGAAGGCTGCCTGCGCTTGGCAGATGGGTTGAAATGGAAGGGGTCTCTTCCAAGACAGCCGTTCTTGGAAATTAGCCTTGCACAGCTCTGGGTGTAGGGTGTGGGGGTAAAGGTGGGAGATGACGCACGACAGTCACGAAATTTAGGAGCGCATCATTTTGTTGGTTATCTCCTTGCCCTTTGTGCTAGATTCTGCCCACGGCCACAGCCCTGGTCCTGACCATGCTTACGAGTTTTGAGGCATGTGCACCTGCATCCATGGGAGAAGATTCTTCTCCTCCACCTCCCCTTGCATCCCTGAGACCATTAATCTTTCATGCTGCCTAAACCAGCCCCCCTGGGGAAGAAGCTGCTTATTTAGCCCCTTCTCCCCGTACTTCTCACTGCCCACATTTCCCAGACCCCGCTGCCTGGTGACCCCCTCCGCAATGTGTCTGCGAAGCTTGTTGTCTGCCCTGTACAGATTTCCCTGTTGGGAAGCAGAGGTGACACTGCAAAGGCTCCAGCTCTGGTCACAAGTGTCTGCCAAGGCCTGGGGAGCTCTCCCCAGCCTGGCCTGGCCTGTGTAGGCGTTGGGGCACTTGCCAGATCGTGGACAAGGTGGGAGGACGTTGTCCCTGAACAGTACGATCCTGAGATGGTGAAGGACCTGGAGGGGAGGGCAGCTGCTGCTCTCATGGTCAAAGCGGGAGGGACTGAGGTGTCCCTTGCTTTGATGGCACTGAGACGTATAGAGGAAGGGGGATCCTTGAAAGCTGAGCTGCTTTAGGGCCCACCCTCTGCTTCTCTGGGGAAGGCTGGTCCTTCTCTGTCCTCTCCTAATGTCCTGAGGAGGTTCAGCTTATTGCAGCTGGGATCCTACCTGAAACTAAACCCAAGAGGGGAAAAAAGCCTCACCCAAAGTTCCCAGCTGGCCTCGTGCCCAGCGCGAGGGGGACGGCAAGGTGAGGCCGTTCATCTTGCCGAGGCCGTGAAAGGAGAGGGGGAAGGAAGAGGGGATGGAGCCGCAAGCGCGGGAGCACCCGAGCTCGCCAGCAAGCCTCCGGGCTGCCGCGTGTGCGGGAACTGCTGATCTTGCAAGCAGGCCGTCGCCGTCTCCCACGCGTGCTCCTCCGAGGAGCGCGGCGGCTGCGTGTGCGTGCGTGTCGCTGGGCGCCCACGCGTGACTCGAAGGGAAACCAGCTCCGCTCTGCCCCGAAGCAGTTGCGCTTTGGGCTCCGGCACGGAGGCTGCTCCCCCCACGCCAGGGTCTACCCCCTCCGGTGGTTTCTTACACGTCTAGGACAGATCTGCTTTCTGCAGCTGGGGTTAGGGGGAGGGAGGAAGAAGCTGATTGTGCAATTGTTCATGGAAAGCAAATGTGAAAGGAGTGGGAACGTGGCAGCGCAGCGGAGGGGACGTGTGTTCCTGTACCAGGGCGTCTTCGAGGGCGACGGGCGTGCTACCTGTGCTGGGTAGCTCAGCCCTCTCCCAGGCCAGACGCTGAGCTCGGTGCTGCTGAGACACGGGGAATGGTGTCCCTTGAATTCCCCCTCCCTTTCCCCATGCAGGGTGGCTTAAGGTTTGCAGTAAACCCTAAAAACGCCTCCTCCTAGGACTGTGCCTTCTGCCAACTTCTTTTATCAGATCTAGTGCTTTTGCCTAGCGCCAGTAGCTGTGAGGATGGAGATGGGGGGAACAGACTGCTGCTGCGTTGCTCTCTTGCCTGCAGCCTGTTTGCATTCATGATTGCATCCGTGCATTAAAGTGCTTTGAGCTCCTCGTTACCAAAGTGCAGCCTCTGAGTGATAACGAGTCACCCGTGGGAGCCGGGACTGGGAGAGACGAACCGGCGTCCTGCTGAACCGAGACGAAGCCTGACAACAGGCACCACTGCCTGGAAACGGTGGGCAAAGGCTTTATTGACCACTGGAGGTCACTTTTTCAATAATGCAGTACAATCCAACTTTATTTTGTCAGTACCTTTCATGCAGGCTGCTCCCAAGCTGCTCAGCAGATCAAGTGCAAAGGGAGGGAGAGGAGATGCTTTTCTCGGAGCCGGGGAGACGGAGGCTGCTGAGGCAGCGCGGGGCGCGCAGGAGAAGGCTCTTGTGCTTGGGTGAAGAGCTGGAGGAGGTGAAGAGCAGGAAATGAAGCAGCCTGATCCTGCTCCCCTGGGCTGCAGATGCACCTTCAGGCTCTTCATAGGCAAATGAGTGTGTTTGGCCCAGGGGGCTGGGGAGGCAGCAGGGGGGCCGGGGAGGGAAGGGAGCTCCGTGCGGGTGAGCCGCACGCAGCGAGGCTGGGAGCTGCGCGGGGAGGGCCAGCCGGCGTTTCTCGGCCGGAGAAAGGCGGTGGTTGGGAAACGGAGGCCCTGCAGCAGCGCGGTCGGGAATCCAGCTTGCTGCAGCTGTTTTCTTCTCCTGGAGCGAAGGAGTTGCAGAAACGCTGGAACTCGGGCTCGCGCAAGGGCTTGGTCACGGGAAGCCAGGGCAGGCTCGAGCTGTTTTCCGCCGACAAGTTGCACCTGAATTAGGCTCCTTTGCTCCCCGCGTGGTGCCGAGCTGCTCCTGGGAGGAGGCTGTAACCTGCCTGGCTGCGCTGCCCCACTGCTCTCCGCGAGGGCTTGGCCAGGTGCCTCTTCCCAGCCTGGTGCAGGCAAATTCCCAAGCTCTGGACACAGGCAAATCCCAGCAGGAGCTGAGGGGGCTGTGGGGAGAGAGGGTCTCCGGTCACCCCCAAATCCTACTCGGGAGCAAGCAGGGATGTCCTGGGACTGTCTGGTGCCGGCGACTGCTGCGTTTGCGAAAGGGCTGGGGGAGTCTGTGTGCTGGGGAGGAGCAGAGGCCCCGAGCACGGACACGGGTGGAGGTCAGGGGTGTGAAGCCCGGCAAAAAGCCTTTGCTAACGCATCAGCGGCGATGTCTGATGCACGAGCCCTGCTGCCGTGCTGTGTGCTTCCCTCCCACGGTGACGCGCCCTTTCCAGGCCCGGGGCTGCTGCCCGTGCTGAGCGGCTCGTGGTGCCGGCTGCGCCTGTGGTCCATGGAAAGGCACTGTGTGCTTGCAAACCTTTCTGAAAGTTGTCTTCCTCTTGAGGAGCTTTCAAGCAAGGAGAGGATCTTCACCCATGTTTCTTCCACCTCCTGCCACCATCTCCTTATCTAGGAGGGAAAGAGAGCAAAGGGAACCCCTCCGCGCTGCTGCCGGGCTGCGGCAGAGCCGAGGGGCAGGAGGGAGAGCCGAGATGCTGCTTGACGTTTCCAGGGAGCGCGATGCCGCGCGGAGCGGCAGTGAGTCACAGCTGCTCTGGGCTTCGCAGCCCGGCCCCTGCGCTAACCTGCCACGTGCGAGGCAGGCGACAGCCCCGTTCAGGGGGAGGACCGGAGGGAGGCGGGGGGAAGCTCCCCTCGTGCATCTTCTGGGTGCTCAGGCTGAAATTCTCCTGCCCAGCGAAGCCGAGGGCTCCTCCTGCCTTGTCTGCAGCTGGTGAGACCTGCTCCAAAGAACAGCTGGTTTTAGCAGGACTTTGGGAAGTCTGGGCTCCTCTTGGCATCGTTTGGCACTGGGATGAATTTGTTCTTCTCGTGTTCCTTCTTGCCGTGCTGGTTTTAGTTTGGTCGTGCCAAACTTGCCGTGCAGGACCTGCTCTTCCCTGCCGTGCTTTGGGACCCGGCACGCACCTTCCCCAGGGCCGTGAGCGGCCGTAGCTGTGTCCTGGCTGCCGACCCCGAGGCAGACGGCTGTGGTGGCTCTTGTGAGTCACAGCGATGCTGCTTGTTAAACTAGACGTCCTCCAGTTCTGCAGGGAGCCTTAATTCTGGAGCAGCTTGTTCAGACACTGATGTTTCCGTCATTACTGAACAGGATCGCTGAAATGAGCAGATTTGGTGAATCTAGCTAACGGCAGATACCGTTCCTCTTGGAGAGGTGGGAAGGGAATAACTGCGGTTTTCGTATTCGTTTCTTCTACGGGCTGGGGAGGAAGGGGTGGCTTTGTAGTGGACACGTCCATGTTGTGTTTGGAGATCTGGGGTTCAGTCTCTGCTCCGCGGCGGCGTGCCTAGCCTCAGCCCTCCATCTTTCGCACGGGGACTTTATCTCCTGGAGCCGCAAATCCCACCGTGCAGCCGAGAGCTGAAACTGGTTGTCCCTTACGTGGGGTCCCTGAGGCCGAAGGGCTTCGGCGTTGCCAGCCCGCGCTGCCCGTGGGAGCCTGGGCCGTTCCCGGGGCAGGGGCTCGCTCCCGTGCCGGAGCCCGCTCTCCTCGGGTGGCTGCAGGGGCCAGGCGCGAGGACTGCGAGCGTTTAACTGCCAAAGCAGATGTGACTCAGAAGATGCGTCGGAGCAAATATTTAAAGATCCGTTTTTATAAAGCCACTTTTTGGCCTATAAAGCGCCCGCCCCACGGCTCCCGGCGCTGTTGCTGTGAACGCCACTGTTTGCTGTTCCTGCTGCTCAGCCGCGCTGCCGTCCAGCAGGACTCGGCCAAACGTGCTGCGTTTGTTTAATGCCGGATTTTTCTCCCTCCCCCCCCCCCCCCAACCGTGGGGTTTCATTTAATTTAATTTAATTTTTTTTTTTTTTTTTTGCAAGGGGATTTTCCAGCTCTCAGCAGAGTGGGGTGGGAAGCGACTGCTCTAGGGAGGGAGACCATACCCCTGCCAGCCCTGTGGCTCTCCTTCCTGCTCGTGCAACAGTTTCTATATTCTTGGCTCCTGTTTGTGGGGCAGTAAGTGGTGAAACTCCTGTGCCCGTGGCAGGGAGCGCTCCCTCCCTGTGCTGCCTCCCAGCCCCTGCTCAAGGGACAGCCCAGGAGAGAAGGACAAGGGGATGTTGTTGGAGGGGAGCTCTGGGTCTTGCTTTAAACCCCCCATTACGACCCTACGGGCTTCTCGGGATCAGGCGCACATCAAGGCCTGGTAACGTTTGGCCGGGTCCTGGAGGGTGTCTTCCCACTGCCTCAAATGCATTTTGCAAAGGACCAAACTGAGGACCGTGTCACCAGGGGTCGGACAGGCTGTGGTCTCCACGTCCCCTTTCACTCCAGAATATGCCAGGTAGAAATGTTAGGTCCTCCAAAACGATCCTTGACTTGTTTATCCAATGCGGAGTGGTTTCCGGTTTGCTCTTCCCTTCACCGATGTTGTCTTTCAGCCTGGATCCCATGGAGCCAAGAATTGACGTGTCTGCTAACACTGGCAGCTCTGCTCCTGAATGAGCAAAAGAAAAATAAATAGCATCTCAAATTGCAGCTTGTATGCAACGGGCCAGATTTCTGCTCTCTCTTTCCAGCTCTGACTCGGTGTAGTTACTTCTGACTTGCGTCTGCAGTGAAAGCAAGATGATAATTGGACCCAGGGACATTTTGGGATAGACCCAATTTAATCTCCCAGTGCTTCTGTTTCTGCCTTCTATTAAACCTGGCTCAAACTCTCCTAGGAGAGTTGCTAACATAACTCACTGGTGTCTCTGTAGTGCTTTGAGATCCTTAGATGCTAGTGGTTACAGAAGCTTTCAATAGCACTTATTAACTCCCTCTGGACTGGAAGTCCAAAGCAAGAGGAAATTCACAGTTGATAAGAAAAGACATGTTGGTGCATTGGGTTAAACCCAGCATTATGCCCTCTAATTATGTAGTGGTGGCCTAGGCTGCTAGAGTAACTGGTGAAGACGGGATGGTTGTGCTCGGCTGGAGAGAACCAGGCCTTGATTTAGTGCCTGATGAGATCAAGGGGCCTTTGATTTCAATGGGTATTGAATCAGGCACTGCCATATCACATAGGCTAATCAGATAATAACTTCAGATTGTCTGACATAGATTCATATCCCTGAGTTGGGGCAGGCAGAGTAAATTGGGCAGCCAGCTGGGCAAGCCTGCGTGAGCCTGCGAGCAGACGGCTCGTCCCTAATGAAGCAGGATGTCCAGTTACAGACTGGTGGCAAGTTGTTCTGGTGTCTGGGATGGGGCGTGGGCCAGGTACCATCCCTGCAGGCCAGGAGACTCAGGGTGAGCCTGTGCCCCTTCCCCATCTTTTTCCTGAGAGAGGGCTGATTACAGGGGCTGCCTATATAGGCTAACATGCAGGCTAGTGGCTGGATGAAGTAAGGAGGGAGAAGAATTTGCTGGGGTGATCTTGCATCGTTAATCCCATGCTTCAGGGCTTCTACAGGCTTCCTACAAAGAAGGATTTTTTTCTTTTCAGCCCTTGGTATATCAAGTTGATACCTGAAATCATTTCTGCTGTCTTCTAAAGCAGTGGGGAGATTGGGCACAGCAAGAAGCATGCTATAAAGGGAAGGACGTGCTGATGTTCCTCAGGGATGTTACATCTCCAGGATGCCTGTTTTGGGGGTGGTTGTCAATACGCATAAGCTTGCTGGTCTTGAATCTGGCTGTGTTGGCAGGAAACCTGTTCTGTAGCATGGGATGCAATTCCTGTCCTAATATCCTTTGGGAATTTTGCCCCTCTTTTGCAGAAACCTGGGATGTTTTCAGTGTCCTTCATCTCTCCTGCTCTTTCCTTGCAGCTTGCTTGCACTGTAGTTCTTGCTCTTTTTCCATTTGGCAGTGGCTGGGAGTGTGTGGTGGTGAGCAGAGGTTTGGGGGAGGCAGGCTGTGGGGGGGTGCGCACCTGCGGTGTGATTGCCGTGGTGCTGCGGGGGCTGCGCTGGGAGAGCTGCGGCTGGTGCAGTGCGGCCGGCTCCGGAGCAGCTCCTGCAGCCCATGCCCGAAGCCCAGTGCTTCGGGGGACTAACTGCACGGACTGGCAGGTTTGAGGTGGGTGGGATGACACGTCAGGTCTCATCTCACTTCTGACCTTGTAGATGAACAGCTTTGAATGTGCTGCTTTGCCAGGGTTGGCGCTTGCAAAGCCTGGTTCCTTTGGCTTTGTCTAGCAGTAGGGTATTAAACCACGATCTCCAGTTTTGCAGCCTGTTCTTTTTTGTTCCCTTGTGATTGGGGAAAGTCAGTGTGTTGCTCTGTGTGTATACTGCGATGTCTGAGCAGAGAGTTTGCACTCCAGCCTCTCCCGTAATGTCTGTGACCGCAGGAACGTTATCTCTGAGGTCTCCACCTGCCCCGATAAACTTGGCTGGAAATGGGTCAGTAGGTTTATAAGTTCTGGGGAGACACAGTGTGATCATATCAGCCTCATACCTTAAAAGAAGCAGGCCGAAGTCAAATCCAAGGCAACAATGAAAACTTGGAGAGGACCAGAGAGAAGAGGCAGTGGATTAGCAGATGCAGAAATTCCTGTGGGTCCTATCAAGTGTTTTGCCAGTGTTAAATGCTGAATAAAATATAGTGTCTGAGAGATCAGATCACCGGGTATTCCCTCTGGACAGGGAGACCCTGGGTGGAATACTTCTTTGGTGAATCATCTTCTGGCGCTATCAGCCCAGAGATCTGGCACGGGGTTCTCCCTGCGTCCGACTGGCTGCTGGATGTGACGTTGGTTCCAGACTACCAGGGCAAATCGCTTGAAGACGACACACACGTAGTATCATCCAGCGCTGCGCTGCTGCTAGAAGCTCTGTTTCCTGAATACTCGGATTCGGCAGCAGTGAACAAAGCCCTTTGGGACGGCCCGCGCGCCCTGAGCTGTGGTTTTCAGAGGCAGGCACAACCAGGAGGTTTTGGCAGGATCGTGCTCTGTTCCTGTAGCGTCTCCAGAAGGGCTTGGGGGAGGCCAGCCCACGAAACCTGCTGCGCAAAAGCATCTCTTGAGTTTGCAAGGCGCATTGGGGGCTCTCCGAGATCTTGATCTGCATGTGGCTGTTTTGCTAGGTCCTTCGCTGTGAGTCGAGAGGCGGGTGACTGGCAGCCTAAGAAGATAAAAGAGGTCAATACAAGGGAAGGAACCAGTTGCTAAGGGATCTCCATGACAGATACTGATGGGCATATGTGGCACAGGGAGGTACTGGGCCTGTGCAGGAGAAATCGTACAAGGAAAGTCTATGAAGGAGATGGTCCAGTTAGAGTTGTGCTTGGCTTTTTCCTTTAGTCGATCACTGGAGACTCTTCCAAAGAGTGGAACAAACATTAAGGGAATGAAAAGATTTTTGTCTTAGGTTGCAAGAAGAATGTGGTGGGAGGGAGAGGACTATGCAGCCTTCGTTATGCTGCGATAATGGGTCATCTTCTCTCCTGAGGGTGGACGGGGGACATGCTGCGAGGAAGAATTACGTGCTTGCCCCTTTTGCTTGTTTTGGGGACCCAAGTGTTGGAGGTAGCTGGTCTGGGGAATGCTTGGCTGCGTCCATTTGGGATTGAGGAGTAGGAGAGAATCCGTGTGCATAGCAGAGCTGCCGATGCTGCGTTTGAAGAGCGGCAGAGTTACTAGGAGGGGGAGTGCGTTTACAGTCGTATGTCCTCCAATAAATCAGCACAGTCTGGGCCTCCCTGCCCCCATGGGCAGTTGTATGCATGTGTTTGAGAGACAACCCAAAAAGCCCAGAGGACTGATGCCTGCTCTGGTCTGCCCAGCCTTGCACCAGCGCAACCGTTACTTACGCTGGAAACGGTGTTTAAAGCCATAAGTAAAGCAGGGCTTGTCTGCACTGGGCTACTTTGCTACTTCACTGCTTCGAGTACAGACAGCAAGCTGTTCCTGCGCGTGGGATACCGCTACTGCCAGGAAAGCTATTCTCTTCCAGGAGCGAGAAATGAGCTGTGCAGAAAGAAGGCACGTCTTGTATCGATAGGCATCAGCCGCCGGTTCAGCCAGCACGTGGTGATACGGCTGCCTGGGCCCGGCTCCGCGGGTTTGATACGGGCTTGTTTTCGATGTGGGCAACCCTAATTCTCCCTGGGCGCTGCTGGGTTGTGCTGGGGTTGGCGGAGAATCGCCCGGCCGCGGTGGCTAAAGCGGCACGAGCGGCCGTGGTGGGATTCTGCCGCAACTGCTTGCGACGGGAGCAGAGGACGCGGTCCCTCGGACCCGCCGGCACATCGCGGTGGTGTTCGGAGGGACGTCCCACTGCTGTTCCCAAGGCGTTTTTACCTCTTCTGGCCTGGAAAGAACGATGGCTTGGAAGAGGCTTGGGCTGCTGTTTGGACCTATTTCTTTACCCTTTTTCCTCGGGTGGCATTTGGAGCTTGCTGAGGACGCTGCCCTCAGGCTGCACTGCAAAGGGATTTTTTGCAGCCCTTAACCTGTATCTTTCAGGAGGAAACTCCTGGGAGTTGAAAAAGAAATGTCGACACTGACCTTCCTTTTGGAAAATTTCGGCTCCCAGTGGAGGTGCGTGCGTGTCAGGCAGAGCCCTGGGAGTTGCTGGCTGGGCGGAGGGTGCCAGAGCCGCTCGGCGCTTTCGCTCGAGGGCTCCGATTTTCGGGCGAGCGGAGCTGGCGGCGTGCCGAGCCTCGGGAAGGCTGGCCCTTCCTCGAGCGCCTCCGCGGTGCCCCGTCTCCTGCAGATCTGCGACCCGCTGAAGTGCGGCCGCCTTGACGCCGGCGCGTGCTCGGATCCGTCCCGGGCTGTCTGCAAGGCGCGCGGTCCAGCGATGCCGGGGGCCGTCTGCGCGGTGCGATTACCGCGGCTCCGAGTTCGGCGCGGGGGAACAAGCCGCGGCCGGGGAAGCCGAGAGATTTTCCGGTGGTGAGAGACTGCGAAGTGTCTCCTTTCACCGGGCTCCCCCTCCAAGAAACCCAAACCCCAAAATACCCCCCACACCCCGTTGAGGGAATCGGAGCACAACACGCATCTCGCCCCGCCGCGGCGGGGAGCAGAGCCCGGTCGGGGGGCCGGCGTCCCGCCGCGGGCCCCGTACGCTGCCGGATGCCGGGGAGCCGGCCGGGCCGGCGCAGCTGAGCTCCCGGCCCCGAACAATGGGGCCATTGAGGGCCGGAGCCGGGCGAGGCTCGGCCGGCGGCGGGCCGCGGCGGCAGGACAGCTGAAGCGCGCTTGTTCCACCCCGGCCGGGCTGCAGCCAAAAATAGGAGCGCGGTGGCCGTCCGGAGGCTGCGCCTCTTTGTCCGGAGGCCGCGGCTTGTTTGCACGCGGGGTTTTCTCTGCGGTGTTTACGGCCCCGAGTTGAGGGGGCAGGAAACGAGGGAAGGGGCTGGCAGCTGAGTGAACTTATTTTTATTTGTTTTGGGTTTTTTTAAAGAAAGGAAGGGCTGGTATTTTTATTCCCCCCACCCCCCCCCGACGCCCTCCTTACGCTTCCCGGCAAACTCGGAGCCCCGCGAGCGGGCAGGGGTGCAGGATGCCCACGGCTGCCGGCGCAGCCTTGTCCACGGTGGGGGAAAGGCCAGAGGGATGCGTTAACTGCGGCACGTTGGGCTTCGAGGGCTGCTCGCTTTGGGGGCCCCGGCTGGCGAGGCCGCCCGGCCGTCCCCGCGGTGGGTGTTCGCCTGTCTCCGTGCGCCGTCCCAGTTGCTGATCCAAGCCTCCGGCCCGGCTTCCAGAGCCACTTCCCAGCCGGTGCGGTGAGCGGGGGTGTCTGCAGATCGCCTCTCCCCCTTCCTCCCTCTCCAACCGCCCGCCGAGCCGTTCTCCTGGCACCGAGACGGATGCTGTCTGGCTCCTGCAGACGCAGAGCATCTGCTGTGCCCGGTGACGGAGAGCCGGGCCCCTCGCGCGGTGCCATCCGTGCACGCGTCCGCGGGCTCGACGCAAGGTGCCGAAGAGCTGGGCTGGGCTGGAGCCCGCGCGGAGCCGCGCTGCCGAAAGCGGGGGTAAGGCCTGCGTTGGGAGCTGCGCAAAATTAATTCAGTGCCTGGATCGGCTCATTAACTGACTGTGCCGGTCCGAATCTCGCCCTCGGAGGCGTGTGGGTTGCTGCCGGTGACAACGCGAGGACGCTCCCCAGCGCAGCCGGGTGGGATTTGGCCTGTTTACGTGCACGTTGCAAAGAGAATCGAAGGATTAAGGACTGATTACTTCTCACGCCGGCGGGTGCCCATCCTGGCTGCGGATAAAACGCAGGGCAGAGCACGAGAGAGCTTTGCGGCGGCATCCTGCCGACTGCCTCGCCGAGCTCCCCGCGAATCGCGCCCGCAGCTGAGCTGCCCGCTAGCCAGTGCGGAAGCGAAGCGCTGCCTGGCCCGGCCGCGAGCCGCCCCGCGGGCTGGCGGGATTTGGGGGCGGAAAGCCTCGATCGGCGTCCCCTCCGCTTCGTGGCCGTCCCCATCCGAGGCCACGTGGGGTGGTGGTTTGGTGGTGCCCCGGCGGGTCCCCACCTGCGCGTGCGCCGGAGCATCGTCCCCGCGTCCCCCGCAGCGCGCTGAGCCTGCGCGTTGCCTCCGGTTTCCATGGTTACGGCAGCTCCCGGGCCCGGGAAGAGCAGTTGGATGCTGGAGCTGGCAGGACCGACGTCTCCCTCTGGATCAGCCAGGAACTTGACAGGGAGTCGGTGTGGATGTGTGTGTGTGTGCGAGAGCGACAGAGCGCAAGACAAAGAACGGAGGAGAGCAGGAGAGAGGGAGCGCAAGGAGAAAAACCCAGCGTGTGCTGGGTGCCGGGGTTGCCCCCAACAGGTTGTCCCCTGAACAGGCTTCAGAAAAGACTAAAAAGTGCGTGTGGGGGGGTGGACGATGAGGAAATTGCGGTTCTGATGCTCGCACGGAGGTGACGTTTGTTGTAGCATCTCTCACTGTCAGTTCAAGAAACCTGAACCCAGGGAAGTTTTAACTGATGGGGCCTGACCATGCCTGCCCTCGCCTTGCTGCCTTCCTCTGGGGTGGTTCATCCGGGTGTTTCCCTCCCTACACACATGCACCTTTCTTCCCCGTTCACATATATTCCCTTCCAGGTGGCTAGGCCAAAAGTTTGAGGTGTGTTTAGCCTTGCCCCATGCAGGGAATCGACTGGGCATTGCTGGGAGAGTTTTGCACCCGTCGCTGGCCTCGCTGCTGTGTCCCTGCCCGTGTCCCACGGGAGGACGCCGGGGCTGAGCTCCCTGCCCGGCGCAGCCGTGCACGGGGTGCAGCCGACTGGGTCCAGCGTTTGCAGTCAGGGACCCTCTGCTGCCCCATCCCCTCTGCTGCCCTCCCCCAAATATGAACGGTGCTTGTGAAATCAAATTCAACCTTTCGATACGGGGTGCAGGACTTGGGAAGCCCTTTCCGGCGCGGCTGCTTTGTCGCCTCTGAGCTCCTGGCAGACCGGGAAGCGCCGCAGGAACACGTCTGCTGCAACAGGCATCTTTATCCCTGCTGTCATGGGCAGGGTGTGGGGACAGGAATGAAAATAATGAGGCCAAAAGCTTGGGAGACGAAGGGCCTTCGTCCTGACCTGCTTGGGAGGCACCTGGGAGCACAGGGCTCCCCGCGCTTTCCGGGCGGGAAGGCTCCTAGGCGAGGGAGAGCCAGTCGGACTGGCTCCTGCTCCGCGCCCCGCGGGGCCGGGCCGGCTGCTCGCCCTCGGTACGGGGAGGAGAGGCAGCGGCGGTGGCGGCACCTCGGGAGACGTTGCGTGACTTCTCTGAAGCCGTGGCCTAGTTTTGATCAGATCGTTCGCCTGCCCTGCCCGTCCGCCCTGTCCTCTCGCCCGGCCCACGCTCTCCCGTCGCCGCTCGCGTTCCTGCCCCACGCCGGGGCTTCTCGCTGGGCTGGGACCCGATTCGCCCATGCAAAATCCCCGCCTGGTTAGCTGGGCTCCTTAGCAGGTCTCAGGAAAGTCTGGGCTTCTCCTTCAGCAGCCTGGTTGCGGTGGGAAAGGCTCCCTGCCCCCAGCAGGCATTGCAGCATCCGTCTCTGCGGCTGGACGAGGACCAAGCGCCCGTGGTCCTGAGCCTGTCCACCACGCGTGGGAGCCTGTACAAATCCCGGGCTGGACTTGTCAGGGCTTAGTCTGCGCTGGGTGTTCCCACGTCCTCGCTGAGGGTTTGGTGGTGATGATCAAATTGTGTCACGTCTGTGACAGCGCTGTGCAAGGACCCACGCCTGTGCCGAGTTGGCGTGAAACGTCATCCGGCCGTGGACCGAAAGGTCTCGGCCACCTTTGAGGGCACCGTGATCATTCACGGTGATTTGCTTTGGGTCATGCAAAGGCTGATGGATGCAAAGGCAGAAGTGACAGTCTCCATCAGGCTGATGACAGTCACCCTTTTCTGTCTGGGGAAACGGTTGGCGCTGGGACAGGTTGGTGGCAAAGCCAGGCCATGGGGCAGAGAGGCTGGTGGAGGGTAGCGTGGCCCTGCAGAACAGTAACGCTGAGGATGCCCCGGGAGCCGCTGCAATAGTCTAGCTGTGTTTCTGCAGGGGCTTCGCCGCGGAGGTGCCTGAGGGGTGCCGCAGTGGTCTGTCGCCGTGCTGAACACTTCAGTGCAGTGGGCATGATCCGACGCTCTGCCCCGCTCGCTCCTCTTGGGTCGCGTGTCCTTTGGGTGGGATCGCAGGGTTCGTGCAGCACCTTGCACGGTGGCAGACAGATCCGGGATGGCACTCCTGGGTCCCTCCAGCCCGGCGGTTCCCGGGCCCCCGTCATCACCGGCCGTCCCGCTGGAGCTGTCGGCGGGAGGCGAAGGACGGGCGTCTGGAGGCCCCCAGCGCTCTGAATCACCTGCTCAGCCCAGCGGTTGCTGGGACTTGCAGCTGCCTGAGCCGTGTTTACCGTTCCCGTTCCCTTTTCTCCCTTCTCCCCAGGCAGATTAAAGGAGACAAGCAAGGGCAGATGCGGCTCCCCCTCGACAAGTCGCTGCAGGTGAGGCGGGAGCTGCCTGGCACGCACACCCGAGCCACCTGGCCTCCCCGCCGCGCTCGCCGTCGCGTGCACCCGCGAGGAAGGCGTGCGGCGGAGGCTCGGGCAGCTCGCCAGGGCATGCGTGGGAGCAGGGGCTCGGGGATGCTTCGGGGAGAGGCAACGGCTTTAGCGAGGAGCCTGCTGCAGACGTAACGCTGGGCCGCTCCCAGTCTGGGTCGGTGGCTCGAGGTGGCCCTTGGAAATGGAGCATCAGGACCGTAGTTTTCATGTTTCCCCTCCCCGCTTACACCGTGCAGAGCGGAGCCCCCGGAGACCAGGCCCGTCACGGGGGGAGCGTTAGCAGAGCAGATCCTTTTGCTCCCCTGCGCCCGGGCGAGAAGTGCCGGAGCCGGTCCTGGCCCGTGGCTCATGTCTCATCAGCTGGGCCAGACCCAGACTGCTCCCCGTAAGAGACGTGGCCTGACTTGATGTCGAAACCGGCCTCCCCAGAGGCACCTCACGTTTCGTGTGCAGGATCAGGCGACCTGAAATGCTATCCCCACGCTTTCCCTGGATTTCAGTGCGCCTGTGCGGGTGGCAGCAGGAGCAACCTCTCCCGGAGCCGGTTGCAGTTGTTCTGTCTACATGAAAGCTGCTTGGAAAGTGGCCTGGTTTTCCGAAAGAACAAAACTTTTATTGCAAATAAGACTTTTCCCCCCTCCGATTTATTTTCCTTGTCATGAAGGCGTCATGGTCACTTCTGTTGAAGAAAACGAAACCCAGTTTTAGTTCGTGTTCCTAGATATGTTTGAAATACCATCGAGAACGTCTCTGGATGGGATTTGAGACCAGCCAAAGGGCAAAAACACTTGACTGATTTATATTTCAAACCTCTCTTACCCCACTCATCTGCCTGGAGGTCCAACCCCCCAAGCTCCTTAGCTCCAAGGAAAGGAATATTTTGCACGTAAGCTAGTTTGGGTTAAATTCAAGGATGTTTCTACTCACTGCAGGCAGATGTCATTGGGCTTCTTTTGGGGTGATTTTGCTGTTCCCAAGTAGTTTCCTGGAGAAAAGTAGGAAGCTGAACATGTACGTACATCTCCAAAGCACTTGGGTATTTCCAAGTGATGCAACTTCAGATTCTTTCCCTACCCTCACCCTTCCCCTTCTCTTCAAAACCCTTTTTGGCCTCAAAGATTGGCTTGGGGGGGTTGTAACTCTTTTAGACTTTTTGAGGCAGAGCCTCGCACCGAGGGAGGCGGTGGGTAGCCCTGGGAGAGGGCTGTGCAGGCAGGCTGGCTGTGAAGGGGGTTGGCCCTTTGGGGAGGGGAAACCTCTTGTTGCAGCCCGTAGGGCTGTCTGTGACGCTGGGTAAGTGCCCCCATGGCTGGGACCCATCGGTAGGTGAGAAATAATATGAGGTTTTTGCATGCTAGCTAAAACATGTAGATCAGGCTGAGGAACATGGTCTTTCGTGTGCGAGTCCTCTTGCCTTTCTCTAAGGACTCCCCTTGACCTCTGTGTTGAAACAACAGTTCAAGTCATGCCCGGCTTGGATGCTCCACAGAACTTGGTCGTTGCTTGATGGAAGTACCTGGCTTTCTCCCTGGCCATTGCTTCTAACTGCCCATGTCAGCGTGACACTGCGGCACAGCTCTTATCCGGCGGGATGCTCTGGAGTCAGGTCTTGCTGGCTGAGGCTTTCATGCAGGCTGTTCTCCCCCAAAACCTGAACGTGCCGGACAACTTTTGCCAATAAACCGGCACAGGGAGGGACCGTTCAGGTTTAGCTCATCCTCCAGCCCTGTGACCAGCTGGCGGGGATGTCAAATATGACTTGTCCCTGTGGACAAAGTCATGCTCAACATCGCTGTAATTAATCCCATTCCTTGAGGTCGTGGTTCTAACACGACCTAATTGTCCTGGGGAGGAAACGCCCTCTGGATCGCACAGTGTCTTCTAGCAGATGCAGGTAGTGTGTGAAACCACAGCCTGGGAAACAGCTGTGCACGGAGGTGGATCCTGACCCTGCGCGCTCGCGCTGATGTTGGGGACTCCCAGGGTGACGCTTTGCAGTGAGCGAGTGGCTTCTGCTCTGTGAGGAAAGATGGGGATCTGCCTTTTTACCGCCCGCTTTCCTGAGAGGGAAACAGCCCAGTCTCCTCAGGAAGGGAAAATGGAGAAAAAACTTGTTTGCTGCTCGGGAAAGGTGCGGCTTTGTCTTGTGATTTATCCTAGTGGGATCTGAGACTGGAATGGGGAGCTCAGGGAAAGCAAGCAGAGATGTCTTTCTCTCCAGAAAAATCTTAAAAGAAGAAAAAATCCTGCCCTCCTACTGTATAGGACAAAACCTCCTGAAAGAAACAGTCAGAAATTTCCTCTCCTTCCAAATGGAGGCCAGGCTTTCCAAGCCTCATCCTGGAATAACCAGTGACAGTGTATCTAGCACTCGTGTGGGCTGAGGGAACCCAAATTTCAACCCCTTGACTCTCGATTTGGGACTGATGTGCGGTTTGCCCTGAAGGCTATCTGCCTGCCCATGTGCAGCTTTGACGAACTCCATCCTCTGGGACACCGACCTTCCCAGGAAAAGTCCTGCTGTTCCCCATGAACGCTCTCCTTCTCATCTTGATGAAACTGTCTTTGCAGATGGAAGTCCACCTCTGAGAACGACTGAACGAGTTTTGCTGGGGGGGGGGGGAAGCAGGTCGTCATGCAGCCTTCGAGGGGACGTCATTCTGAGGCCAGGTTTGGGGCTGGCCTCCGGGTCACGTCTGGGTGAGCAGGAGCCGTTTGCCCTGTGCTGCGATACGCAGATCCCGGAGGCCAGGGACGTGGCTGGAGTCACCCTGCGTCTTCTCCCGTTGTTCCCCACTGGCTCTGCCCTTGCAAAGAGCCATGTGCGGTGGAAGAGACGGGGAACTCCAGTATCTTCCTTCCCTATTTCCTCTGCTTGGAGACGGCAGTGGTTTTATTTCCTGAGTGGCTGCAGCTTCTTAGATGGGTGAAACCCTGTACTTTCTGGGCCTTTGTAGACATTTTGCTTCCTTACGCCCACAGGTCTCCATGGGGCCCGGGTCTTGCTGTTCCTCCTGCTGTCACGCTCCCAAAGCTTTAAGGGACGGGGCTTGGGCCCGGCTCCGCGGCGTGCACCTCATTTGCAGGGACTGAGAGTGCTGGGGATGAAGCCGGGGTCTGAGACAGGGCGAGCGTTTGTTTTGTAGCTCCATATGCGGCTAAATGCGCAGGCAGATTTGGAGGCACGGTCGTTTAACTGCGCTGGGAACGCCTGAGTCCTGGCACGCTCGTTGCACAGATGTTAGTCTCGCCTTTCCTGGGCAGGGTTTTGCAGACGGCTCCTGCGGGTGGGCTCCGTGGGGCCGAGCGGAGGTGGCTCGTGCAGGCGGGACGGCGGTGGGCTAGGTGCTGTCGGTGGGCTGGCGAGCGGAGGAACGGGAAACTGCTTCCCCACGCGCGTTGTGGCTTTGGTGGTGTTTCGTCTTCCCCTTCCAAATGAAGAGTCAGAAAACATGAGACCGATACTGGGACAGAGTGGGAGGAAAGGGAGATTTTAAAGTCCCATTCAAGGTTGATGGGAGCCTTTTTCCCTGCTGATCGTGAGCTCACTTTTGTCGTTCGGCTCTGCTCTGTCCGTAAGGAGCACAGCCTGGCTCCCGCTGCCTTGAGCAGAGGCAGAGCTCGACCAAAGGGGCTTTCAGGGCAAGAGAGACCCTCCGTAGGAGGGGATGCAGCTTTGTCTCTTAATGGGCCCTTTCTGTTGCCTGTTAATGGGTCAAATGTTGGAGCTCTGACTCAGCCTGAACTTTCAGTGGCTTTTGCACCTGGAGATTTAAATATCTGTCTGCAGGGGAGGTTAACACCAGCAGCATCCCTAGTTGCAACTCCCTAAGACGTTACCTCCCCCTTTTCCCCCTCCAGCTGTTTATTATGTCCCTCCCCGCCGCTGCCTCCCACCTCCACAGTGAGTCAGAAGAACGGGGCATGAATGCTCCCACCTCGGCCGCTTCGGTACAAAGTCTGGCAGCAGCTTCCTTTCGGCTGCTGGGGAAAAGGGAGTTTCGGCAAAGCTGCCAGCCTTTGCCCGGGAGCCACGGGCGGGAGCAGCTCCACCGATGCCGCGCCGGCAGCCGGAGCCTCCGGCGCAAGGGAGCCCATGAACAAGCTGCCGGGGGTGGCAGCAGGGCTGATAACATCTGGACCCCCCCAGCGAGAGCACATCTCCCCGTGCTGTAAGTGCAGGGCTGGGACCTCTCGGTGCCGAGCCGCCTCCGCTCCCACCGAGCTCAGCCGGAGTCCGGGACGCTCCGCCTGGCACAGGAGCGGGTCGGGCCGGCCCTCAGTGCTGCGTCGCAGCGGAGCGGGTCTTTTTGGGGTCGCTCCTGCCAAGTTTGCAGAGCTTTTGCAAAGCCTATTCCCGTGCAAGAGGGAGTCCGCCGGAGCCAACTGTGGAGCTGCAACGCTCCTCCTGGGATGAGAAGATGGCTAAAAAGCCCCGAATGGCCCTTTAGAAAGTGTAGCTGTAAAAAACAGCTAGTCTCAGGGGAACTGGAGCTTCTGCTTTCCTCCCTTTGCTGGCTGGAGGGGGCTGAGAGCAAAGCACCCCCGCGGATCCACGCGGGGCTCTGCCGTGGAGATGGTGTCGTCGCCCTGCGGCAGCCACGGAGCCATCGGCGCGCTGCCTGCTCGCGCTTCCCTCCCTTTCATCTCTCTTTCCTCCTCCCGTGGCCCCCCACGTTTCCCCCCAACCTCAATCCAGCATTAAAATCTCAGGGCAAATCCTGCTAAATAGGGAGCTGTAGCCCGGCTGCTTCCCTGCTCTTGCCGCGCGCGCGCTCCCGTTGCCGTTTCTGGCCTGCTGGGTTTTGTGTTTCAGTTGTTATAAATAAAGCTCCAGGCACTGATTTGGGTATACAATGACACCTTGTGTTATTAGACAGCACAGGACAGACTTTGCAAGGGGAGCTGCTCTGCCGCCCTCGCTCGCGGCGGCTGCCTGCCGTGCGCCGTGCCGGGGCTGCAGGTGCTCTGCTGCCCGAAACCGCAGCCCGAGCAAAGGGGAGGATCGCAGCCCCGGCGCGGGCTGGTGGGTTTGCAAACGGGTGGGTGGGGGGAGATGTTTTTGCATTTAAAGAGAGGAGCGTGGCTGAGGGTCATGTGCAGGCTGGTGATGGCCAGGAAGGGAGAGAGCTGGGCTGCCGCCGTCCTGCGCCCCGAAACGGCATCCTGCGCCCTGAAATGGTGGGAGGGAGGTGTTTGCAGAGGTGAAGCCAGGTCCGGCGTTGCCACCCGTCACCTCAGCCTTGCCAGGGGAGACGGGGGTCAAGGCAGCGAGCGCTGCGGGTGCAGAGCCGCCTCTTGCCATGTTCATGGAGCAGCTCCGAGCCCGGCGCTTCGACGGCGGCTGCCCAGCCCTCCTGGCCGGGCTGCAGCATTTGCCCCAAACCGCCCATTCCCGTGGCGCGGGGGGCTTCACCCCGGCAGGACTTGACCCTTCTCCCCCAGCTCCGTCTGACTGCGGATGGGAAACGAGGGGGAAACCGGGTCCCGCGTGCCGGGCATTGGCTTCCCCTCGGCTTTCCCTCTCTCGCCGCCCTGCTCCGGTGGCAGCAGCGCGTGGGAGGGTGGCATCCTCGGAGGAAGGAGGGGAAGGAAGAAGATAAATCGGGTGACGGATTGCCATCGCGACGGCTCGTGGGAGGCGAAGGGCGGCAGCCGCTCGGGCCGCGGGCCCAGCGTTGTCCGCGCAGGCCAGGAGCCGGCTTGGCGACTCCCGCGGAGCTCGAGTGCTGCTCTGTTCTCCTGCATATAGCTCTGTCTTTTTTCTCTTTTCCTTGGCTTTAAATCAGAAGGGCAAATGCTGTGAACGTCTGCCTGGTGCATCCAAAACAGATGTCCCAGAGCTCCAAAATGCGCTCCACTACGCTGGTTTTACCTTGCTCCCTTGGGACCCGCTTTGCACCCAGGCCTGAGGGGCCCGAGGGAGCTCTCGAGCCGAGGTTTGGGGACTGGTCCCTTGAGCAGCTCTTCCTAGAGATCTTCTGTGTTTCACAGGCCTTCCCATCTCCGGAGGGAAGCGGAGCAGGTCTCTGGGTGCCCAGGTTGTGGGGTCTCTGAGGCAGTGATTTAAAGGAAGATAAATAAAAGTCCAGCCTGCAGAGTTAGGAATCTGACCTCTTTCATCAGGGCTGACTTGCCTGGTGCAGCTCATTTTAATTCCTTTTAAAGTCCTCCTTGGATTTTTGGAAGTGTTGTTTTTTGCTGGCTTTGCTAACTGGTTCTGATGATTACAGTTTTGCTGACAGTTTAATGCATATTTTCAAGCATGTTTGAAAAGTCAATGATAATACTGAAATGGGGAATCACCCCTGCGAAACTGCCCCCCGCCCCCCAATACCTCTGGGTTTGGGTCGCGAGGAAGTGGGAGCCCAGACCCTCTTCTGGCCCCGTGAGCGGTGGTTCACCCTTGGCGACCGTTGTGCTGGTCGGGAAGCAGACCCGGATTGCTGTTTGCACGTTGCCCGCACCAGTTCCTTGTGGGCAAAAATTTGCAGTCGCATCGCTGCCAAGATAACTGCTCTTCTCCTCTCCTTCCCCCTTCCTCCCCACCTCTCATAAAGGAAAGTAAGATCGTTTTGCACATGGGTTTTGTTCTGTTTTTTACTGTTTTTTGGATGTACACTCCTCTTGCGGAGGTGCAGACTCGAGCAGGAGGTACTGGATACCCCCTTCCCGTGTTTTGCGATGCCCATGTTACTTTATAAGGTAAATAATCCAAACGGTCCAATAAAATTCCAATGCTCTGTGCATTAATAAAGTAATGGAGATATCTAACATATGCAGTAAAGCTGCTATTCCAGAGCCCTAGGCCTACTTTAGTAGCTATAACAGGAGTGAATAAGATCTTTTCCTGCTTTTATTTATACACATATAATATCAAATATTACTGAGTTTTTGCTTGTTAATGTTAGCCAAAGGGGTTAGGAGATATAAAAAGGGATTTTGCAAACATATCAGGGGAAAAAGAGCAAACGTAGGCCCATTAATAAATGAGGGAACTGAATTCAGCAATGATATTGAAGTGACTAAGTTACTGAGCTGCTTTTAAAATTGGTCTCTAGTAAAATCAGTGGAGACAATTAGGAGACCTTGTCAGATACAATCATGGGCTCCAAAATAGAAAAGCAACCCGTAAGGGAATAGACAGGCCAAGTGGAATATTGGAGCGAAGCCAGAGGCTGCTGCAGTCAGTGGAAAGATTCCCGTTGCCTCCACGTCTCTGGCTCCGGGAAGGCTTGTCAGCGGGTCGGGGAGATGGCTCATGTCGCGCCTGGGCTGGAGGTGCGTGTTTTGGGGAGCTGCGAAACGGGAGCCGGGATCCGAAGGCCCAGGGGAAGGCGGCAAACGGAGCGTGGCACGAGTCTTTGATGGAGAAAAGTAGTCTGATGTGGCATTTCTATCTGGTCACACAATGCGAGTCTCTAGCAAAGGAGTGGGGCTGGCACTGGGGAGGGAACTGGTATTTAAACGGGTCCTAGCACCTCAAGTTAAAACATTGCTTCTGCGGTGTCTGGATCGGTGCCCTAGGAGGTGACAGGGCCAAGAGCAGTTAGCGGGGCTGGCTGGAAAGAGCAAGTCACAGCAAGCGTGATGGCTTCTTGGTTGGTATGGGTAGCCCGGGGAGCCTGATGGTCGTAACGCTCTATAGCCAGTTTTACCCAAGCAATTTGTACAGTGTCTCCTGGCATCTCGCTGGAAATGTAAGCAGACGTGGGTAGAAACATCACAGTGAGATTCGGTAAATGAAAGATCTGGATGAACAGGCATAGCCTGAGTGACAGGGAGGCATCCAGCACTTGTCCAAGACGCTGATTGCAGGCCCCGTTTCATTTAGCAGGCCACGTCCTCCATCATGGAAGGACTTTGCTCAGCAGAGTCCAAGTCTCTGTTTACAGCCCTCTCCCTGGTCATGTGAATGTGTTCATTGGAAGCAGAAAGATGGAGAAGCTGCAAATGCCAGGGAGGAAAGAAATGCGGAGAAGAGCTGGGAAGGTTAGATCTAAGGAGGCCGAAATAACCATGTGATCTGGAAAACGGTAGTGGATACCTCCTGTGACAGAGATCCAGAAGGAAAGAGCTTCTTGCAAAACAGCTGAAAAGCTGAAGGACTTTGGAAAAATGGCATCACAGACTAGGGAGTACAGTGTAAGCACCGGTCAAGGTGGCTTCGGGGAAGGCCCAGTTCCTCGACTTCTCTGACGCCAACGATGGTCATCACAGAAGGGCTAAAACCTTCTGTTGTGTATGTCTTGCATAAGTGCAAGTTCTATTCTTTGATATTTTTGGACCAACACATGCTGAGGCCACATGTCAGACAACACTGGAGACAGCGCCCTGTTTCTTTCCCTCTTGCTCGTGCTCATCATGCTGTTTGCTAGCGCCCAAGCCTGGGGGCTGTAGTGACATTCATGTGAAGACCTGTTGGGAAGGGAGTTGGAGAAAAGCACCATAACGACATAGAGCCTGAGGGATAAGATCAGGAGGAGAGGTTAAAAATGCGAAGGCCCTGGCTTCTGCAGCCTCCTTTGCGTGGGTGTCTGTGGTGAGAGTGTACAGCCAAAGTCCTGGGCGCAGGCTTTAGTTAACGAAGAACATCAGAGGCTCTCGCTGTTCTTTGTAGAAGGTTGCAAATGCAAGGAAAGAGGCTTGGGGGTACCCAGCCTGTAAAATTTCAAACCAAGGTAGAAACCATGTGGTTGAATTGAACAAAGGAGAATGAATGAACCTGAATAGCGGGTAAAAACACAACTGAACCAGCAGCAGTAAAGAGGCTTTCAAATAAAGAGCTGGCAGTGCCAGGCTGGAATTGTTTAAAACACCATTACGTAAAGCTGAGGTTTAAAGATGTTTTGCAGGAATGTAGTGAAGGGGTGGGTTTACACCGGCATTTTCTCATTGCTTGCCCCAAATCCCTTTGGCTAAACCTGTTGGCATCAGTGGACTTGTTTTTTTGGGCTCAGCCCCTATGTGCATCTGTGCTGGGCTCTGCGCGGGGTCTGGAGAGGCAGAGGAGGGTGACGTGCGAGAGCGGCATAGCTGCGCGGCTCAGCAAGGCTCAGGGCCTGGTCCTGCTGTCCTACCTGCCCAGGACAAGCTCTCCTGGAGTTCCCTAGCTCCTCTGAAATGGGAGGAAGGTTGTTTGGGTTTTGCTTGTTTGGTTTGTTTTGTGCAGAAAGATGGGGATTTGGGATCTGAGTTTGATTCGTAGCTTGTGGGCTGTTAAGTAAATAGCTAAAGCTCTGTTCCTCGGCTCTCTTGGCTCTGTAATGGGGGTAATTGCTCTCTTCCCCGCTCTCTCTGTGCTGTCTTCATGTGCCCACTGAAGTTACTGGGGTGGCTTCTGCTTCCCTGCTTCTGCGTTACATCGGCCTTTAAATTGCAAGCTGTGGGAGGGGAAAACTGGGACAGGGGAGCCCAGATCTCGGCAGAAACATTGCTCCCGTTAACTGCCTAAAGCCACTTGTTGAAAATGTTTGAAGGCTGCTGGATGTGCTTCTCTGAGCGTTGGGTGTTCGTTTGTTTGGTACAAAATTTCGGGAAGGAGAAAGAGATCCCTTGGGAATGGAAAACCTTTTAGGGATAATTTCTTGTTTTTTTTGGTTTTTTTTGTTTGTTTTTTTTTGGGAGGTGGTGGTGTAAGGGGGAGGATCCCTGGAAGTATAACGAGAAAGGCAATTCTTTATTTGCAGGTATGAGAAACGATTGCGGCTTCCCACGGGGTAGGGGCTGGGGCTGCCGGTGCAGGGGTCGGCAGGTCCTGCTGCAGAGGTGTCCGTAGCGCTGGAGAGACCCTTCAACCAGCTCCCTCAAACCTTCCTTCGGCTTCGTCCTCTCCTGGCTCCTCGGTCGCCTTTTCCCTCCCTCTTCAGCTTGCTCTCATGCCTTTTATTATGCGGCTTCCCTGCACCCAGCTTTCCTCTCTCCGCGCTGTGCAAACACTTTTAACTCCCACCGCCGACCCCCTTCTCTGCCCTCGCCTGCCTCCCCGTCCCCTGCTCCGGGGACACGGCCAGCGATGGCCCCGGTGCCGGTCCCATGCCCTGCAGCCAGCGTCGCCCCACGGGGAGCTTGGCCGGCCGCGCGGTCCCGCCGGCAGCCAGCCCTTCCTTAGCACGTCACTCGTGAGGCTCAGCGCCTGTCGTCTTTTCCCATCGTGTGACTAAAGTTCGTGTGAATCTGTTCTGGTTTAAATGTAAAAAAATGCATTTGAGAGAGAGAGAGGCATGCAGACCTCACCCTTAAAGCCCAACCCATCCCCGCTCCAAGACGCCTTCCAAAAGGAAAGGCAAATAAGAAGAACCTGATCCTTATTTCTTCCAAGCCGCATGATTTATAGCCAGCCTTTCAGGCTTATCTTTGGTAGGGGGCTGCCAGATTGCGCTAAACTTCTGGAGGATACAAATTTCCAGTGACTCGTCTCTCCTCCATCAGGTTTCTGCGCTTTACCCCTCTCCTGCGAGCTCCTCTGCCCGTTTCCCGCTGCTTTCGCTGCTCCCGCCTCGGGAGAGCTGCGCCGGAGGCGTGCAGCCAGCACGGGGAGGGAGCGGGGTGGCCGAGCCGGGCTCCTCGCCTGGCGTGGAGGGCTGCGGGGTGGCCTCGGCGGACACCACAGATGCTCAGTCTCACGTGTGCCCGTTTGAGGGGCTGGAAGCCTCACGTGGCCCTCGTCGCCCTCTCTCCCAGCATTGCCTCCTCTTCCGAGGGAAGAGGCCAACCGGGGAAGCCGCCGAGCCCTGCGAGGGGACAAATCCTGCACTTGCAGAGCCTGTAGCATGTGGCTGAGTTCTACCCGATTTGGCCCCTTTTCCCTCTGCAGAGAACGGCTGAACGTGAGCGTGCTGGAGACGTCCTGAAGAGAAAGCCGCCAGTTCCCCTGCACCGCACGCGCACGCGTGCGCGGAGGGGGTGCGTAGCCTCTCCTTTCCCCCTTGAGGTCCCCATTTAAACACCCCCCTCTGCTAGAGGTGACACGTTCCCGCGGTGGCCACCCGCTTCCGCCTCGCGTGGGGAGCCGCGGAGGACTGCGCCGGGAGCCCGGCTTTGCAGTCTGCGCCCAGCGCTGCTCCCTGCTCCAGCCTGCCCGAGACAGGAGCTCGCTGGAGCGCCGGCGAGAAAAGAGGCTGCAGCAAAGATGGAACAAACAGAATTTTTTTTTGCATCTAGAGGGGGAAGCACAGAGCTAAAAATAAAACGGGAAGATCAGTATCTGTCAGGCTGACGGCGGATTGGCTCTTTGGAAATGCATGTAATTACCAGGCTGTAGGTAGACATTTGCATGGAGCGAATAGCAAGCTACTGAGACAAGGTTACGCTTTAACCTTTAAGTCCTGAATCTGCTGGAAAACTAAGACAGAACTGCAGGAAATTAACTTAAATTAATGGAGTGGCTGTGACTGTGCCACATGTTACTTTGGTGCATGTCACTTAACGGCATGAAGTGTCTTTCTGCCCCTGCACCCTGGCTCCCGGTGGAGGGAGATGCTTTGGAAGCAAGTTTGTCATGTGTGGATCTCCTCCGTCGTTTGGGGGGGGTTGAACTTGGCTGGGGAGAGGAGCTGTGGCTTTTTGTGGTCCATGTCCCTCCATTCTTGGCATCCTTTGACTCTGCAGTCTCTGAAGTGGTTGAAGGAATTTGGGCAAAAGGAGCTGCCCTGGTGGGTGCTGCGGGGTGGGGTGGTGGGTGCAGGTGGAATCCAGCTGTGCTGATTTGTTGCTCCCAGCTGGGAGGGCCAGGGTAGGGCGGGGATGTTTTGCGAGCAGCTACAGCTCAAGCTGTATGCGCGTAGCTTGGTGCTGTGTTCAATACTGAGATGGTACCGCTGAGAGCAAAGGGGGTCCCTGCGGGTGTGCGTGTTTGTGGGTGTGCGGTGCCTGACACAGTGGGTGCAAAGCTGCTCCAGTGAAAATCGCACATACAGCAGTGGCTGCAGGAGAAGCAGAAGCTGAACTAAAAACATGCCTGTGTGCTGCTACCCTGGGCTCTCACCAAGGCTCCTGATGCTCCCAGCGTTCACGCTACCTTCTTGCCCACAGGAGACCTTGCTCTCTTGCTGCTGCCCATCGTCTGTGTAGGGCCCCAGGAGTCTAGGGATGCGTGGTGCTGGGAGCAGAGGGGACCTTGCCACCAAGAGGGGTGAGGGAGATGCCATGGGCTTGTGTTTCTCTCTCCCACCTGGCACAACTAGTAGAGCTGCTACTACACTGAGGAGTCCTGGGAGATGTGAGTATGAACAGCCAAGTCAAGCTGAAGATGGAAGGGAAGCAGGCTGGAAAATGAGAGGCTTGGAAGCCAATGGTGACACCCTTCCTTCTGTTGTCAGCATGCTGCCTTGATCCGTGGGGGTGGTTTGGAGCAGGAGGATTTTGCTGGCTTCTTCTCTAGCTGTGATGACCAGGCAATGCCTGTTTCCAAAAGTGCTCCTTTTCTCCTCTAGCTGGGATGGGGGGAGTTTGTCCACTATTTTGATCCTATCGCTTGACTCAGCCTGCCAGGATTTCTGTGACCTGTAGCAGAAGCTGAAAGTAGAAACTGTGCAGTGGGGCCAGCTGGTGCAGAGCATGACCACTCACCTCCCTGAAGGGCTAGGCCAACAGGAATTCAAGCTGCTCCATTGGCTTCCCATCAGCTGCTGGAACCAATTTAAGGCTCTGTCCCTAATCTTCAAAGCAACTAATGGAGGAAGTGCCAATGGCATCAAAGGCTGAATTTTGTTCTGTGAGCAGCACAAGCTGCTCCTCTGAGATGGTCCAGAGTGTGAAAGCTGGGATGAAACCTAGGAGAGCAACCTCAGCTGGCTGGATGGGGCAAGGGCAGCTAGGGGCCTGGCTCTTGGGATTCTGGGATTTTGGGTTGATTCTTTGCTCTGGGTGACCTTGGGATCAAGTTCAAGTCCCTGAATGCCAAGTAGTCCCCAAGCCTGGTGCTTTGAGTGAAGTTTAGGCAATGAGAAGCTGAGTCTTTGTCTCTCTGTGCCTCCAGTGACCCATCTGTGAAACACAGATAAGTGCTGGCTTGCTTCATTGGGCAGTTAGAGGACAAGTGTGTTAGAGACTGTGAGACCTGTGAATTCAGTGACAGCCTAGGATGTACCTTAGTTGTGAGAGGGAACAGTCTTCTGGGTGAGACCACTGCATTGTGATTGTCATTAGGGAACAACCATCCTCTTCTGCATGCCCTCTCAGCGAATGAAG
Source organism: Dromaius novaehollandiae (assembly GCF_036370855.1). Taxonomy (NCBI): domain Eukaryota; kingdom Metazoa; phylum Chordata; class Aves; order Casuariiformes; family Dromaiidae; genus Dromaius; species Dromaius novaehollandiae. Next base: position 8,182,749 of record NC_088117.1, read on the forward strand.
GGACCTTCATCCCTCTGGCTGGACATTAAATGTCCGGCGCCTGACCTCCAAGGAAGTGCTGCCAGAGACTCCGCAGAGCCTGGTGCATGGGGTGAATCTGATGTGGACGGTGCCTGTGAGCTCCAGCAATGACCTGGGGTAATGCCCAAAGTCTGGACCTGGCGGTCCTCATCGCTGTGCTGCTGGAGCACGGCCTCTGTGCGCTCCTGGAAACGCCGCTGATTTCTCTGCCGCTCTGGCCCTAATCCTTAATGAACTTGAAATTACCTTGGGTTTGACGGCCTTCTCGGACAAGACCTGGCTCCTCTTATGATCCCAGCTGGGGCTATTTTTGTGGCTTGATAGGTCAAAGTCATATGAAACTCACAGGTTTGTCTTGCTTATGTATAAACAGCCTCCCCTTTTTGTTGGCTTGCTTCCCCTCTTCCCAGCTGCCCTGCTTTTTGTCTTTTAATTTCTATCTGCTTCTAGCAGATGACGGTATTGGGGTGAGGAAGCCATGCTTCTCCAAAAGCCATTGCAAGACCAGGACCTAGGATGGGAAATGTATTGGGCCAGGTCTCTCTCTGCCAAATGAAGGCAGAGTCCTTCTGCCTGGCTGTTGCGAGGTGGAGGAACGAGTTGTGGTGATCAGGGGCACAAAAGCAGGCCAGAAGGGCTGTTTTGGGTCAAAAGCAATAGACACGTGAGATTTGACTCTTCCTGGCCCAGAGTCCCTTTCATGCCTATCCGGTTGCTGAAAAAGAGTTAAAGTAGATGTGCATCCACTTAAAGGATGTTCTGCTTCGTGGCTTCTTTACAATGAGAGAGTGGCATAAAAGAAACATTAGGCTCAGATCTGCCACCATGTTTTGTTCCCAACTCCAGCTAAAGTACCTGCCTAGCTGGACCTCTACTAGAAATGGGACTTGGAGCTCCTTTCTCCCAAATCCACCCCTGTGGGGACTGATGCAGCTTCACACATTCACGGTATTGTAGTCTTGAAGCTGTCCTGGAGCCAGATCCTGGAAAACTTTTCCTGCCCAGAGAGCACCCCACGCAATGAGCACTTTGGAAATCTTGCTTTGATGGTTTCTTCTCCACCTTTTTGGAAATCCCCCTCTTAGATGCCTTCCTGTTTGAACTCATTATTTTTTCCAGCCCTTCAGCCAGCAGTGTTTTTAAGACAGGGTGTTCCAGTTTTTTCCTAGGCTGCACCCTGAGTTGACTGCAGGCATCTCCTGCATGCAGCATAGACAGTTGTTGAAGAAAGCCAGTTGTGCCCCAAATTCAGTCTGTTGTTTTTCTGGCTCTGTCAGTTGGCCTGATAAAAACTATGGCCTCTCCCTGCAAATTCTGTCTGCCTTGGATCCTTGCTCTTTTTTTGGATGCTGGGTCCTCATCAGTAAGCAGAAAGCCAGAGCCCTTCCCTTCTTTACAGCAGCACAAGGCAGAATTTAACATGGTCAGATATTTTGGAAGAGGAGAAGGGACTCTGAAATAGCTCGTGGAAAGAGAGGAGCCTGCAGCAAGAATAGCCACCACGTTCTCTAGCGTGGCTTTGCCTGGCGTGCACAAGGAGTGGTTTGTCACTGCCACTTGTCTGTCTGTCCTAACAGGCTGCTTGTTCCCACAGGCTCTACCACTACTTTGTCACCTCCTTCCCGGGTTCCTACTTTTGTGGACTGCTTGTGAAGTCCAGGGGGAATTGTCCCTGGAGCACAACTACCAGAGAGCGCCCCAGGGTGCGGAGGGACAGTGGAGAAGCTGCCACCCCGCTGTCTCCACGGCCGTTCATGCATGCCTGCCTGGACCGCCTGGGGCGCAGCTGCTGAACCGCTGCCCTTCGTGGCGTGGTGGTTTGAGGCACATTTCGGTTGGCTTTAAAATGCCATGCTGTAAACTCGATCTCAGCAATACAGTGTGCAGTGTGGTGTGCCCATATCTACCTGAACTAGTTTTAAATTAGCTTGATCTGGTCTTGGTAGCAGAGCATGAAGGACTGGCCATGTTGGTTAAGACCGGGTTTAACTAGCTCTTTGCCCGCAAGAGCAGGGAGACAGTGAGGGAGTGCATGTAAGAAATGTGCTGATGGGCAGTCTCGAAGGGAAGGTCGTCTCCAACAATGTCAGAAACCTCCTGAGCAAGACGCCCTATCTGCATCTTTGCGTGTAAATAGCTCTGATGGTTTTATTCTTCATGGCTGTGGCTACTCGCTTTCTAAGCCTGCTCCTCCGAGCTCCCACCACCCCCACGGCGTGGTGCAGCCCAGCCTGCGCCGTCCCACGCAGCGCGTCCCCAGCTTCTCCCCGGGGCTTTGTGTCCCCGCGCTGTGCTCTGCCCATCGCCTGACTGCCGCCGCAGTCTAGATGTACTGGTTGTTGGATCAGGCTAGCTAACAGGATCTAACGCCTCAGCCCCAAATCCGTGCCTAGGCAAGCCTGGGAAAGCCGGGAGCGCTGTGAGCGTGCAGCTCGCCGGGGCTGGAGCACCAAGCCCTTGGTCCAGTCTTGTGCTGGGCGTCCTTGCAGCTCTGACACAACGATACATTTTGTTTTTGTAGAAATGAACCAAAAGAATGAGGGGAAGTGCTTGCAAACTCATTTTTAATGAAGGTCCTGACTTGCGGACAGATCTTTTGTCCAGATATGAATATATTTATGCCGGTGGCAGCTTGCCATTAATGCAGCGACTTACACATTTGTAATGTGATATTGGTGTATACAAGTGAGGCTGAAGTACAAAAGACTTGAGAGATCAGGGTTTGGCCTTTCCTTCCCCTGTTCTTCATGGGCTTGTGCTGGCTGATACCAGCTGGGGAGAGGGTGCCTTTATTTTTCTTTGATTTTTTTTTTTTAGAAGGAACACTATGCTCCAGTAATTCAGTGTTTGTTTTATAGCCGTGGGTCCCTCGCACGAAGGGTGCCTGGTGTGCTGAAACCCTCGTGTCTCTGGTCTCTGAGCTTCACCATGGTAGAGATGGTGGAAAGAAGATGAAAATCCCAGCTTTCGTCTTTTGTTGCAAATAGTATCTGAAGGAATTTGTACTATTTTTACTGTTTGTTTTCGTTTCTCCCCTCCCCTTTTAACTATGCACCTTAGCATTTTCTATGGGCCCTGTCACTGGGCTATCTCCGTTTGGACGTTGAAATAGATTGCTCGGCTTCGGGGTTGTTTAGAGTAGTCGAAAGTTATTTGTGCTCTACAGCCCCGTTTTCTACCACCACGCTGCAATTACTGGAGCGCCGGCTCTGCGGGGGAACACGCGCTTCTTTTGAACAAATGGTTTCCTTCGGAATTAAAAAATAGTTTACGGAAACATTTCTCTGGGCCTTTGATTATTAATTTATTATGAGAGGTCTAATTCTGTTTTATAAAAATACAAAATCTTAATTTTAGAAGACCTAAATTTGGAGGCAACTTTGGAACTGAAGCTTTCATGCGTGTGTTTCTTTTTAAACGGCAAATCCGCCTTCCCCTCGCGCTGTGTTATGCGGTCAGTCCTGTCGGGCCTGCTCCGGCTGCACTAACCCGGGAGGAAACCAAGCAGAACCGTGTCTCGGTGTCGGCGAGGCGATCGCGGCCGGGAGGGTGCCGCGGCCCCGGGGCCGGCTTGCACCCGGTGCCCTGCGCCCTCCTCTTCCATCTGCGAAGGACTTTGTCCAATTTTTCCACTTAACCAAAAAGAAGGAGAAAAAAAAAAGTGTTTTCTTCCATGCTTGATCCATAAATGTGTTTTTTCGGGACCAAAAACCTGTTGCAACCGTAGCTGGACGCTGCTCGGACCAAGCCGATTTCCAAGCGGGTGGCACGGCCCTGCCCGGGGTGTTTTTAGGTCGTTCACCCGGGGTCGGGGGACACCCGGTTGCTGCTCTTTGGAGGAGGAGAGGTGTGCGGGTCCCTGCTCCCGGCCCCGCACCGCCGGCTCTCGGGGACGGACACGCCGGCTGCGGAGCTGGCGCGAGGCCTCGCGCGGGACGGCAGAGCCCGGCTGCCTTTGGGGAGCGTCAGAGAAACGGGGCTGGGAGAGGGGCCGGGGGCAGCCCCGCGGGACGGCTTTTGGTCGGGGGGAGGATGGTTCCCTGCCTCCCTGCCAGGCCCGGGGAAGGGGAGGGCCGCGTTCCCAGGGATTATTTAGGAGGATTACTTAGGGGAAGGGGGGATGCGGAGTCGGGATGCTTGGCCTTTGGGCGGGTTGCCCTCTCCCACCGCCCTCAGCCTCTCGGGGAGCAGGGGCGCGCTGTGCCGAAGCGGGGAAGGGGTTAAGGCTTCCTCGCCCCCCGCCTGGGAGCCGCCGCGGGCTGCAGCGTTCCCCTTCCGGGGCCGCCGGGCCCTGAGGCTCGCAGGAATGCGTGCAATGCGGAGCCGGCCGGGGGAGGAGGCCCGCCAGCGCCCAGCCTCGCTGGGGAGCCTGCGAGAGCACGCTGCCTTCCCGGCACGGCCTCCCGGCCCCTCGCTCCAGCGCCGAGCGATGGGGCTGAGCTCCAGCGACCTGCCGAGAGGGCAAAACCCGCCGTGGGAGAGGGGCTGAGGCGCCCAGCTTCGGCGCCTGCTTCCCCGGCCTTCGCCGGGCTCCAGCGCTTCACCTGCCCGAGACGCTCTTGCGCGGGGGGACGTCTCTGGGCACGTCCTTGCGCTGGCCCGAGGTTTCGTCACCACCCGAGGTGGCTTTGCCTTTGCAGCGCCGGGGCTGGGGATCGGAGGGTGGCGAAGGGCTGCGGCTGCCCCCGTGGGGTTAAAGCAGCCGGCAGGTCCCCGGCGTGCGGGAAGCCGTGTTTTGCCAGGGCTCCTGCTTCCCCGGGCAGGGAGAGGGGTCACTGCCGACGCAGCCGGGAGCTGGAAAACTGCAGCAACAGCAGCAGTGTTCAAGCTGAAACACAGCGAGGAGCCTCGAAGGTAGCTGCAGGTCGCCTGGAGTTATCCCTGCAACAAAAATTTGTATCTCTTATGTTACTGGGGAAAGCGAACAAAGAAACTCGTCCCAGACGGGAACACGGTGTCACTGGGAGAAACCCGGCGGCACACGTGAGCCCTCTGATCTGCTCTCAGGGCTGTTAACTCCTTGGCAGAAGGGCAACACTTTCATTGCTAAATTTTCACATAAATTACTTTTGGCTATTCCTGAAGAACTGTGTTTACAGGTTGCCTAATTTAGGCAAATGGCAGGAATAAGCTTTCACTCTGGAGCTTTTTGAGGTTCCTCCGACCGGGGAGTGGATTGCTGCCGGCTTCGCCGCGCTCCCCGTGCGCTCTTCCACCACCCAAAATGTTTGTTGTTGCGCAAGGACTGCGTTTTGCCTTTGATCTTCGTGCAACGCTGCCACTGATGTTGGCAGGGACCGTCTTGCAGACCGAGGATGTTGTATGGTGCTAATTTTGTAGTCTCAGATAACGGAGCCTCTCTAAAAATGTTATTTGGGGCTATTTGCGGGGTGAGTTTGACATCTGTGACTACTGCTGGGACATGGGTCCTGCAGGAGGACCTGGCAGGCCTTGCTGGCTCTTCTGCTGGCACCCACCGCTACGGGATGTGACCTGCTGCATCGCCGGGGAAGTTAATGGACATGTTTCTCAGCAAAAGAATTTCCATTTTTCTACTGTCCCTTAATCTACCCCAAACTGACAAATAAAGTCGTTGGCCTTTGAGTGCTCTAGGCTGTCCGACTGGTGCCAAAATAAGATCAGTCAAAAAGGGAATAAATGTGGGGGGTTTTGTTTTCGGATTATGGCTACACCATAGTTTTCTTATTAATTTAAATTAAGTTTTAAAAGGAAATTGATTTAACCAAGAGAGGCTTTTCAGATGCCAGTGGCGATAGTCTTGATTGGTTTCTTTTCCTTCTCTGCATGGACAATTATCAAATTAACCTCCTTTGATATGAGCCTAATATCAACATAATCGCTAATATATTTACACTTGCCAAATGACAACTTTTGAATAAGTTGCTTTGCTTTTTTTGTTGAGCTCCGCTTTCTTTTGCCTTCCTGTTTCTCTGACGAGGCTGGGGTTGTGTTTCTGGGTGGAAACCCCCGGGTTCCCTCTTTGAGATCCTCCTCGCTGCCCTTTCATGGGAGCATTGTTATTGCAAAAGTTGAGTCAAAGTGTAATTAGCAGCGCTAAATATTTATATGTTGTCACTTGCTGTTGGGAAGGAGTCACTCTTGTGCAGGGTGCTGTATAAACACTCATGTGTGGCTGGAGAAACCCTCCGCAGCCCATCAGTGTCTGTAAATCCCCAGCAGACGAGGAGGAGGGGACGGGACTGTGCAGCGTACGAGCAGAGAGCTCCGCTTCTGCACATGGCCACTGTGTTCTTTCTTGTTCTTTTTTCTTTTTTTTTTTTAAGGGAGTAGGGCCCCTGTGATCCAGTCCGTGCATGTGTGCGTACGTGTCTTTCTCTCTCTCCGTTTGTTCCCGCCTCCCCCCATTTTTCACCCAGCGACGAGTTTGGATTATGTTTGGCTGAAGGGGAGGCTCTCGGATCGCTCCCGCAAGTCTTGTGAAAATGGGTGGGTGGGTAAAGAGGAAAGACTCTAAAGCACCATTACCACATGTGAACTCAACCCTTATGAGGCACCAGAGAATCCACCCTGGCAAGCGCTACTGAGAAGCGTGTTTTGTTTGCTGTTTTGCTCAGAGACCACCTTGTTTGGAGGGGCTGGAGGTTGGAAGGGAAGCAGAAGACCGTTAAAAGCTGCTGCACTATCGTTGCCTTGGTGGCCGAGGCAGCAGTATTTCTGGGTGGCAGTGGGGAAGGTGTGCTGAGCGCCGGGCAGGTGCTGGCAGGGTTTTCACCTTTCAGGTCCTTTGGGCTATAGGTGCAGAGGCAGGTGGGTGTGAGTCAGCTACCTATAAGCAGGCAGCTAGATTAGATCTGGCCACAGCAGAGGGTAGCTGGGAAGGGGAGGAGAAGTGAGGCTCCAGACAGCGTTTCCCACAGGAATGGAGGGGCCCAAACCTGGCTCGGAGGTGCGGTTGGGTCAGAGGAGGTGGTGCCTGTAGGAGCAAGACATGGTGCTTGAGCGGAAGGTATTTCTACTCATCTGTCTGTACCCTGGGGACCTTCGGGGATGGACAGCAGAGTCTGGCAAGCTCCTGGCTTTCCAGAGGAACATTGCTGGGAGGAAGTGATGCAAAACAGCAGTTGCTGCTGAGTCCTGTTCTCCCTCCCAGCAGGAGCTTCACACCTTTGCCGGCTTGGAGTGTGCCAAAGTGTCTGAACTGGACTCCACCCTCGCCATTCCCACCTGCTCCTACAGTGCGTAGCCTCTGCTCACCTTCGCTCTCCATGTGCACCTAGTATTTTTTTATTGCCGTGGTTGGGAAGTGAAACCTAACATAAGTAAATATGTTGACAGCCTGTTTTTAGCCGGCACCGAATGTAAATTATCTCATTTGAACAAGGCTAATGCAGAATCAAGCCGTTGGTCTCAAATATCCCTTATAAGCGCAGATGAGAAATATTCATGGCATCTTCACTCCCAGCATATTGCTTTTATCTTTGTGGTTCCTTGAGTGGCAATATAAAAGTTACTGATTTTGCACTTTTTATGCATCTGAACCTGAAGACTTTGAAATCAGTAGGTTTGCCTGCATGATTTGCCTCATTAGATCCACACCCTCGCAGGCACCTGGGAATGATCTACTCCATAAGCCCTATTGCAGTTACTTGGTTGTGATGTCCTGCCTTGGGTACCTCCTTAACCAGGACATTGGAATGAGCGGAGGTGAAGCTGGGCTGGGTCCTTCCAGCTCATCGTGGGCTTGGGAGCTGCTTGTGAAAAGATCAACAAAACCTCCGGGATTGGCGCGTGCGTGTGCAGTGCTGTGTCGTGACCTGTACAGTACAGTCACTTGGTGTGTGGCAGGGCAGATGCAAAGCTCCATCAGGCCAGCAGAGAGATTCCCAGTGACTTTGGATCAAAGCTGTTTCCAGGAGCCGGTCAGTGTGTCCAGGCTCAGTGCCTTGCTTTCTAGAGCTTGCTGTAACCAAGGTCATACTCAAGGCCATGGCACTCGGCACTCTCTTTTTCAATGTATGACGGTACCGAGATGGGATGCAGAGGATGGGTTTCTTCAGCACATCCAGATGTAACTTATTTCCTGCATGGATTTCCTGCAGATCCTCAGCCCGGCTGAGGTTGTTTCAGGGAGGTCTGCTGTCCTCGCCTGAGGGCTTGGCCGGGGCATGCAGAGGTGGGAAGATCTTGCTTCAAGTCAAGCAGGGAGTTGTGCTGTAGGCTCGGGGTGGGGTAGCTGGGTCCTGCAAACTCTCCTTCCCTTGGCACCCGCAATGTTTGGAGGAGGACCAAAGGTCCAGTCTGGCTTGCCAGGGCAGGGACAACAGCTGGAGATGGAAACTCCAGGCAGGGTCTCGCCCTCCTACGTGACAACCTTTGCACAGCAGGTCTTTGCGAGCGAAGGCAGAAGTTTGGATTGTCTCGAAACCTTGACCGTGTTTGCAAGCGGACGTCTTTCTGGCTTTGCTTTTCGCTCCGTAACAGGTTTTTCCCTTTAAGAAGGCAGAAGATTGATTCCCTTGCAGGGCGCATCGCCGAGGCGAGCCATGTCCAAATGGTTTGCACGTCTGCATTTTTTACTGCTCTTGTTTAATATGTATGCAAATGCAGTCTCTCCTGTCCTCACTCTCTGTGTGGGTTTGCACAGTCAGGAGCACATTCCCATTACTGCTGCCCATCTCCTGCTTCGCTCCGCATTTGAGGAGACTGCCTTTGAAACGCTGATAGATGGAGGTGCAAGGGAAAAAGAGAGAAATGACGGATTTTTGTAATTTCTTTGCTGGGGAGGGTGGAGGCGGGAGGAGTTGGGAAACCAGAGGAGAGAGGTTTAAATATATGCAAAATTGTTTATTGGAGGAAGGGGGGGGGCTCCCACCCTGAGAGTCAGAGAGCATATTTCGTATGCCGTTCCATTTTCAGAGCGTCAGCTCAGAGGATTTTAGCTGGAGGTTAGGGAAAAATCCCGGCACCGGCAATAATCTTGTGATAGTGGAAATATTCAGCCTTTGTGTTGTAACTGAAATCAGGGTTTCAGTCCTGGAAAGCAATGTTGGCTTTTTTTCAGTAAATAATGGACAAGGTGTCCAGAGTTGTTCCCTGAAAAGGGGCAGTGTTTGGCTGTTGCTATTTTCTTTTCCTTCCGTTTTTAATAGCTGTATTTTTCCAAAGCACTTCAAAATTGGCACCTGTGAAACTTGGACACTCACATATCCAGAGCTCTGTTTGCATAAGTAAAATGGGAAATTGTGTGCTCCAGCTGAAGCCAAAATGTGGGAACCACCTTTGGAAACGTGTCCAAAAGAAGGGTAGCTTTTCCTGTCCCCAAGTGATGGCGTTTTTCTAAGTTGCATTGTTCAAAGCTGAAGTCTCCAGTTTCTGCATCTGCTTGGAGGTGACCGTGAAGCCTGAGGAGGTCCTGGCTTTTGGCGTGGGAAGCGGGGGGGGGATGTTTTCCCTTCATTGCCCAGAGGATCCTGGGGAGGAAACTGAGGTTCAGCGAGTGCATCCCAGCCGCTTCACTTGCACCGACGTTCCATGAAATTTCAGTCCCCTTAATGCCGAAGGGTCAGATTTGCCGGCATCTTTTAGGCACCTGGTGGCATTTTCTATTTTCATCTTTAAGCATAAGGTACCTTGAAAACCTGGCTAGTTTGGGCCTTCATTCACCGCGCTCCTGTGGATGGCCAGGCACGTGCGTGGGGACGCAGGCTGCGGCGCGGGAGAGCTGGAGGCCGCGTGCCGTCGTCCTGCTCCCTGCGCCAGCCGTGCGGTGGCTGTGGACAGCCTGCTGCTGCGTTGAACACTGGGGCTCTGCGTGGAGCGCTGATAATATGGCTGAAGTCAGAGCTTTTCCAACCTCCTCCAAGAATTTATAGCCAGCCCCCCCAACATGCTGCTTTCTTTCCTCCCTAGAAGCCAAAGTGGTGCTTGCAGCCGCTGTGCGCAGGGGGAAACCCCTCTCTTGCAGTACAAACTTGTCAGATGTGTTTACTTTTGCTTCTCCAAGTTTTGCAATAGTGTTTTTGCATCTTGGTAGCTCTGGATGTTGTGAAACTGCTTTCCACGCGATGTTGTGGCTATGCCCCCGCGTCTGCAGTGGGAAAGGCAGGAGCCAAAGCGGTGGCACAGCCCGGCAGGGCGCAGACCCTGCGCTGTGGCTCCGGTCTGTAAAACTCACCGTCACCCACCTCGTCTCTGATGCAAAGGACTGTTCCTTCTGTTTCTCTTTCCTTTCCATCCGATTCGGGAGGCTCATTCTGCCCCTTATCGACTGCCGCGTCCCGGATGCAGCTGGGGCCTGGGCACCTGGGCAAGGCGCAGAGGTGCCGTGAGCGGCTACGGCTGGTGCTCTCGGCTGCGGTATGTCCCTTAGTCCCCCGTGCACTGCGTTTGCTGGGAAGTAAATATCCTGCGTTGCTGTGTCCTTGCTCTGATGAATCTGTGTAGCTTGTGATCACTGCCTCCAAACTTCCCCCGTTACAGCTGCTTTTTTTAACAGTCTCTTTTTATTGGCGAGTAGATTCATGGAGCCTTTCTACTTCCTTCATCTGTAAATTGTCCTCTACATAACTAAGAAACCATTTTGACTAGGTTTTGATGTGTTTGTCGCCCAACAGATGTCTGGGTGGTTAAAGTGCCCCCTGAGTACAAGTATCCTGTGTTTGCGCGCGCTTTGATAGTCGGTTCAGGAATCTTTTTGTTCTTTCTCTCTCTCCTCGAGTCCTGGGGGTCTGTAGCAGATGCCTGCTGCAGTTTCGCCTTTGTTTTCTCTTCCCGATATCCGTGCCCACGGTGTTATCCTCTACCCTCTCCGCTATCAGATTAGACGATCCCTTTCTTGGAGGTGCTTCTGACACGTGCAGCCACGTAGAGGAAGGATGAGCACACTGGTGCTGGTGGCATCTCCGTGGTCCTCTGGTGCACCTCACCAGTGCGGCTGGACGGCACCTACAACCGAGGGGGCATGTTACCTGCCAGGAGTAACAGTCATAGCAAAACCAAGGCCAGGTAGCGCCTCTCCTCCGCTTGTAGATAAGCTGCAACTGCTTTCTGGCATTGCCATATCATGTTGAATAGGAAGCCGGGACCCATTTTGTCTCTGTGCTCTGAACCATGTCACTACAACCCTCTTTTCATTACTTTTCCTCTCCGTTGGTCTGTCTCCAGCATCTCTCCTTGTATCCTGAACTTGTCCATTGCCACTTAAGGTCTTTGCAGTGTTATGTGCTGCTTGTTATCCGTTCCTTCGCTCCCTGCCTTTTCCTGGGTTTCCTGGTTTCCCCATGTGATCCAGAAACCCTCTATGTTATTCTGACCTTCCTCCCCATTGCAAACCTCTATTTCCGTTTCATCTTTCATGAAAAGGTCTAAGACTGAAGGTGAAATGTGATAACAGCCTTCAAAAATATGTCAGTGGTTGCTGCAAGCAGGATAGGAATAAACTATTCTCTGTGTCCTACTGTGGGTAGGACAAGGAATTATGGGCTTGAACCATAGCGCAAGGAAGATTTAGGTTTGATGTTCAGATATCTCGCGGTTGAAGCACCAGAGGAGGCTGTCTGGGAGGCTGGGAGTCGCTGGAGAGGCAGGTCGGACGAGCCTCCGTCAGGGACGGCTGAAGGGGAGTCGAGGGCAGCAGGGTGATCCGGATGAGCATTTTTCATCCTCTGCAGCCCTCTTGCCTCCCGTTCCATGTGCTGGAAGCCTTCAGCTAGGCTCGCTTGTGGCTTGCTCTGCCAGGCTCAGCTCTTTTTCTCTTCTTGCTTTTCATCTCTGTTGCAGCAATTCTGGCAAGCGCAATTGCAGCAAGCCTGGAAATAACCATGGCAAACCTCTGCTCCACAGCCCTCTGCTTCATGCGTGGTGGCTCTTTTCAGACCTTGTACGTTGGGGGAGATGATGGCGGCTGCAATCAGTGCACTGGGATGTGCAAGAGTGACCAGAGTACATAAATTTTGCTACCCCTAGAAGGGTCACGACAGCCTCTGAGCGTGGAGCTGCTTTGATAGGCGCTGCTCAAGGTCCCTGCTGGCAACCTGCTGCGAGCTTTGCAGCGGGGTGTTGTGTGTGCTCGTGTGCACGCGCGTGTGTAAGGGGAACACGAAGGTGAGCGCGGCTCCTGGAAGCGGTGCGTCAGCAGGCAGTGGGGTGCTCGGCAGCCTGCTCGGCCCCGCGTGGGAATGCGTGAGCGTCAGGACCTGTGCCTTCTCGGCGGGCGTAGCAGGAGGGATAGGACCCGTCTGGCTGCCTTCACTCGGGTGCCTGTGCGCAGCGGGTGCGAGGAGATGCTGGTGGAGCAGGGGACGTGGAGAGAGAGCTCCTGCTCGGACAGGGCAGCCTGGTGCCTTGCCAGAGCCGCGTGTCCCCACCGCCCGAGAAGGACGTTGCAGGGCATCCACCAGCCTGATGGAAACTGCTGCCTTTGCTGAAACAAAACCTGAGCGCGCGGCAGTCAGAGGGCTCCTTCCAAAACCGGCGCACGGGGCGAAAGCAGCAGCGTCATTCCTGACGTGGCTGGTCCGGAGGCCCCCGGGCACCTGCGGCCACGCGCTCCCAGCGCCCGCCTCCCCCGACCTCCTCGTGGCCGTTCCCTGGCCGGCGCCGGGCTCGGGGCGCTCCGGTCACCGTTTACGACCTGGCCGTGTCCCTCCTTCCCTCCCCAACCCCTCCACGCCCCGCGGGGGACGCGCCGGCCCCCGCCTCGGCCCCCTTCACGGCTCCCAGCAGCCGAGGCGGGCGGGGAGAAACAGGCAGATGAATAATTTATTGCAACGATGCAAAATAGGGTTTTTAAGCTCTCCCCATATAAATACGTATTCTGATTAGCAAGCACCACGGCTGCCTTTCTCTGCCGCTCCTCGGCTGCCTGTTTCCCTTTCCGAAGCGCCCGGCAGCCTTGCAGCCGCCCCGCGTGCTCGCGGTGCCTCTGCCCCATCCGGCCGCACGCGATCCGCGCCCGGTGCCCGGCATTTCCTGGGAAGGAGAGCGACCTGGCCGGCACACGCGCCCCGGCCTGGGGAGGGGGGAAAAGCAACGCAGAAACACACACACACACACACACACACACACACACACACACACACACACAAAAGCCCCCTTTGAAGCCTCCGAGGGGTAAAGGTTGTTTCTGTGGTAACAGCGCGGGGATTGGCGGCGCGGCCGCGTTCCCGAGCCATTACGGAGCCGCCGCGGCCGGGCGGGAGCGCACGGGCCCCAACGGCCTCTCCGGCGCCTCCGGCCGAGACCCAGTGTTGCCCGTTTCCAGCGGTAACGGAGAAACCTTTGCTCCTGGAAGAAGGCCTGTGCCGCAGCCCGCGGCGGCCGAGGCTCTGAAAAGCCACTCTCGTTGCTGCGACGTTAATTATTAATAGGACGTGGGGAAGAAAACGCTGGAAAACCCCAACGCTTTGAGTCCACTGCCGCTTGGTGTGCGCCCGGCGGAGCAGAGCCGGCCTGCCCCGGCCCGGGAGAGGCCCGGGCGCCTTTTCCCTTGCTCCAGGCCCGCGCGCCGGGCCTGAGTGCCGGCGGCTCCCAGCGAGGCCCTGGAGCCCAGAGCCTGAAGCTACACGAGCTGTGCGGGTCTCGGCTTCATCTTTCCGATGAAATCCCTCGGGGCAGAGTCTCCTTTTAGCACGGTGCCGGGATCGCGGCATCCGTCAGGACCCAGGTGCCGGTGCCCGCTGGTTCGGCCCGGCCCGGGGAGCCCTGCCGCGGGGCGCGGGCAGGATGGGACCCGAGGCGGTGCTGGGCCCGCAGGTGTATAGGGGGTCGGAGCTGGGGTGTTTCAGCAGAGCAATCCGAGTGGAAAGCAAGCCAACACGGAGCTCACACCCAAAATCCTTGTGGACCTGGCTGAGGGTTTCGGGGTTGCCTCCGTACGGGAAACAGGGAGGCGTTTCCATGGAAACCGGCAGCATGCCTGTTGGGGGGAGATGGGTTCGGCCCCCGGCGCAGATTTGGGGCGTCCGTCGGCTCTGCCGAAGCTGCGCGCAGCGGGGGGGCACCAGCCCGGCCGAGGGCCCCGGCATGGAGCAGGCGGTGCCCTGGCAGCAGGTCTGGCGGCTGAGGGAGGCCTTGCTGTGCGCATGGTTCTCCGGGCAGGGGAAAGATCCCAAACTCAGCTGTGGAGCAGGGGCAGGAGGCGGCTACGGACACCTCGAGCCCCCCCGTGTTCCCACCCCTGTCTGGGAGCTCGCTCCTCTCGCCCCGTCCCCCCGCTCTGCCGTCCTTCGCCCTCCCTCCTTCCCCTGCTCTCACGCTCTCCCCCTTTCTCCGCCTCCCCTCCAGACTCCTCTGCAGGGCATCGATTTTTCCATCCGTCAGCGAAACGCCGGAGGAAAATGAAAGAGCATCTTTGTGATCGATCGGGAGAGCTCTCCAGGCTGGGGTCAGCGAGGGCTGGAATCAGCTGCTCCCCGGCTCGTAATTACCCCCTCGCTCCCCGGCGCGGGGCTTCGCCCAGCGCTGTGGCAGCAGCCGCCCCCAGCCCCTCCGCGGCAGCGCGTGGGGACGGCCTGGGCGCGCGCTGGGGTTTGCTCGTCCTGGGCCTCCGCTCCCGGCGGGGTCAGCGGGCGTTCGTGCAGGCCGGGCAGGCGCTGCTTCCCCGCCGGCATTGATTGCTCGGCACGGAGCTGCCGCGGCGCGCGGAGCTTTGAAGCTGCAAGTGTAAAGGAGCTAAAAGGAAAGGAAATGCAATGGAAGTTGGGTGCCGGCTCCCTTCTCGCCTTTGAACATCTCCTTCGGAGGGCGTGCCGGCCGGGGCGGGCGGCACGTGCACGCCGTGCTGCTAGCGGCCGGCATTAGCGGCCCCGGGGGCGCGCGGCTGGCTCCGCTCCCCCAGAGAGCCCGCGGAGGAAATAGCTGAGGGAGCTCCTCATTGCTCCGCAGGGTAGCTGCTCGCAAATGTTGACTTCTTCATGGCAACCGTTGTGAGTCATGCTGCGAGCCGGAGGGTGACGTTGGTGCCTGCGGCGCTCTCCGTGCGGGCGGGCGGCTGCCTGGATCCGTGTGGGTCGTTTGCACGGAGGTGCGGGCAGCGCCCCAGGCCGCTCCGGGTGCCTGGGCTTTGCGGTGCTTGCGCGCGCGGCTGGGGGGGGCTCTGCAGGCACAGCGTGGCCGCGGGGAGCGGGGCTGCTGCTAGTGTCCTCAGACCCCATGAGGTCCCAGACCAGGGCCTGGCGCTCCCCGTGGCGGCTCAGGCCTGTCCCGGCTAACGCGGCTCCCCGGGCAGAGGCAGGGTGAAAGCATCCCTTCCCAGGGGCCGGCAGCGAAACGGGGAGACCGAGGGCAAAATGGGAGTCAGGGCTCTGCTCCCTCATCCCTTCACCCAGCCGCCTCCACCGGGGCTTGCAGCCCCTCACCCTGCCGAGGGTCTGGGGGTGACTGGTGAGGTCGGGACAGAGAAGCAGCGGCAGGGAGGGAAAGCGGGGCCGTGCCATCCTGCTCCCACCGCAGCCGGCCGGGACCAGCCGGGCTGGAGCGCTGCAGGGGAAGGGGACTGGAAGGGCCCTTGCCTCTGGCTTCCCCCCTTGCAACCAGCGGGCAGAAGTTTGCTCCGGCACGGATGCATTACGGATGTGCTGAGAGCAGCCAGCCGAGCGCTGACGCTGCCACGGAGGAGCTGGTTGTGGAGCGGTAGGTGAGGCTGAGCCGAGTTATCTGTTTCGCAGATAACGCCTTATGCTGAAAGCGGCTGAAACAGCTGCATCCTGGTTTTGTTGGAAAGTTTATTTTACAACGTGTAATGATAGCTTACCCCGCGTCCCTGGTAAAACCTCGACAAAAAGCCCCATCTCAGCAGGATCCTCTGCTCGGTGTGATTTGGCGTCAGTCTGACAGCCAGGGGAACTTTGTTTAACCTGCGAGTGTTGCGTCCCAACACAGATACGGATCTAACCCAGTTTCCTTGAATCTGTGTCGCTCCATTGATAGGAAGGGAGAGAGGCTGATTTATGCAAGTGGGGAATCTGGGATTTTTCCTTTATTCTGTGCAAATATTCTGTGCGTTGGCGAGCTTTTGCTAGGTAATGTCACTGCTGGGGTCAGCGCAGGGGACGGGCAGGGGACTCGTGGGGTCTCCCCATTGCTCTGCCACCTTCTTGCTGACCAACCTCAGTCTTATGTCCCTCAGCCTTCCTTCTGCCTCCTCGCTCCCAGGTTCGTAAAAGGAAGATAAAACACTAGCTCACTTGCTGGGGAGCTTGCAGCCCAATTAGGAAGTGCACGCTAATTAAAGCGAGCGCCTCTGTTCCTGTTCATATCCCATGCCCATCAGTGGGGCGCTGGAAAGCTCTGGGATGCCGGAGTGGAAGGTTGCGACAGAGACAAAACAATGTGCTCTAGGAGGGCTGAGCAGAAAGTGGATCCATGTGTTAATCTGGGAAAAGGAGTGTGAAAATAGCTGCAAATCCGTCGTGACTTTGTTGCAATTTCTCCCAGATAGGAGGCAGGCAGGAAAAATGTCGGCTCCACACTTAAGCCTTCTTGGCACCCCGCACGGCTGGTCAGGGCCAGGCTGGTACTGAAGCAACCTAAAGCTGGTGCAAGAGGAACAGCTCCAAAATAATATCAGCGCGAAACCAGCCCTGTCCTGTGGCCGGGCTTCACGTGTGGCTGCTGACGGTTTGGGTGGAAGGGGTTAATAGTAATGAGAGCAACAAATGGCTCAGGCAGCACGGAGGGGTCCCCGCTCGGCCTCTCGGGGCTGCCTTTAACCCAGGCAGCCTGGGCAAAGGCGGCTTGCGGAGCTGCCGACGGTTTGGGCGAGGGGCTGGGGGCTGCGGCGGGGACCGGAGCGACCGCTCTGTGCCCGTCCCCGAGCTGGCACGGCTCCACACATCACCCGCTTGCACTGCTCGCTGGCTCCCAGCGCCTTCGGGCAGCCGCGCGGGCGTTCGGGGGGCTGGGAGGGGACCGAAGGCTGCTGCGGCGGTGAGCACGGCCTCCGAGGATGGACAGACGGGGCACAGAGAACCAGGCCCCTCCCCGGCTGCCCAGCTGCCTTTCTGCTAATGCTCATCTAATTAAACAGCAGCCTGGAGTGGCTGAAAGCAGGGCAGCGGGAGAGCTGAGGTTTTTATCCAATAGGTTCCCATCTCCAGCTCGGGAACCAGAAGAAAAACCCTTTTCATATCGCCAGATCGATAAGCAGGTGGTGTTCCCCCTCCTCCGTCCCTCTCACCTTCTCGAGCTCCCCGCTGCCCCCGGCGCCTGGGGCGCTTTTTGGAGCCGTCCCTAAACCAGGGTGGGGATCTGCACCCAGGGGACCTTGCACAGTGCCTTGGGCAAACCTGGGTCACTCCTGCCCTTGCGTTGCCAGGGGAAGCCCAGACAGCCCGTGGTTTCCTTACGATCCTTTTCTCTCCTTCCACCTTGGTCTGACTGTTCCCAGTGAAATCAGCAGTGAAACCTATGTTGGCTTCAGCCTGGGGCAGGATCTCTCCTTAAGGGAAGATTTTGGATCAGAAATGTCTCTGAAGAGGCGGTTGCTTTCCCTTCCTCTTGCTGAGACAGTCAGCAAAGCTACAGCACTGTGAACAAGGGCAGGATTTGACCAGCAACTTTTGCTTGCTTAGGTATAAGCAAGGGTTAACAAAAAGCAACATTTTATTTTGCTTTGCATCTTTGGTCTCTGGAAGGAGATGCTCTTCCTGTTGCTTTGGCTGTTGTAAATGCATTCTTCTTCCCAAGGTGTCTTCTGAAAATTAGCTCCAGAATGTCGTCAGCGGTGGAGAAATGATTATGGAAAAGCAGCTGTCCATCCCCTCCTGCCAGCTCCCCGCGAGATAGCAGGAGGGGTGACGACTCCTTTGGGTGCTTGCTGCTGGCAGCAGATTTTGCAGTAACCGATTCCAAGCTCTGGTATAAGTAGGTAGCGCCGAGCTCTGGCCTTTTCCATCATATCTCAACGCACCAGAGGCAAGAAATGGTCATGCAGCATCCAAGTCAGTGCAACCTGCAACCACGGCCAGTGGACACAGTAGAGGTGGCCCTGGTGGGCTGGGAGGAAGCTCTCCCTGGTGTGATCCCCGTATCATAGCTATTGCTCACGACTGCACCAAACCCAATCAACAAGCATGTTTTCCTTCTGCCTCCAGCCTTGTGATGGGGGGCTGCCCCGGGGTACGTTCCTGCTCGAGCGTTTCGCCTGTGCTGGGCGGCACCGGTGTCAGGTCCGGTCCCGGGCAGGTAGCCACGAACGCGGGGTCCCCATAAACGTTCGTGCCAACGCTCAGCTCCACCGTTTAAGAGGCTGCCTAGCAGGAGATACGTCACGGGGCTGTAGGTGCACAGGGTGGGCAGGGAGCAGGGAGGACTTGGGAGGGGCAGAGCAGCCCCACGCATGTCCCTGGTGGTCCTCGCAGGACGAATCCCACCCTCGAATGATCCCTTGGGCTGCAGCTTGCACGGAAAAGATGTGCCGTGGGAGCTGAGTGGTTTTCTGCTGTGCAGAGCTTAACCCGGTGCTGTCACTGAATGTTTTTCTAACAGTAAAAGTTGTACAGATTTTTCCCCCAAATGTCAGCCTGCTCATGCAGCCTGGAAGGCGACTTGTTCTGCTTCTGTATTGTTTCTCCCCACAAGAGAGAAATCGCTGTCCTATTTCTTCCTGCAGAAATGGAGGATTTGAAAGCAGGGTGGAGGCGAGAGGAGCTGGACGTGCTGACACCGAGGGTGTCCACCTCCGGCTGGCCATGCCGGGGCTGTCAGTGCCAGGGTGACCCGGCGGCTGGCAGCTCCCTGGCGCGGGCTCACAGGGTACCGCGAGGGCATCGCCGGGGTGCAGGCGGCTGCGCCCTGTCCTAGGCAGTGTGCCTTGTCCCAGAGACCTTACAATCTCGGAAGAAGACAGGCCAGCGTTTAGGTTACCGGCTCTCTGTCCCTGCCCTGGTCCCTCTGTCATTAATAAGTAACTGGGTTTATTAGCCCTGCTCCTGCGCCAGGCTTCAAACGCTGCTGAGCAGCAGCTGAGCCTGGTGCTGGATTGCAAAAATGTCTCGGGATGCTCCAGCCAAGAGGGAGGTGAGCTCCACACCTGGTAACGGGGGAGCCCTGTCGCAGCCGGATGCAGGCTCTTCCACAGTGTTTCCCCGCGCTCCCCGCCTTCCCCCCATCCTAGCCGCAGGCCAAGCAGGGAAAATCCTTCAGCAGGACCCCAGCTGGGTCTGCTCGCCGCAGTCTTTCCATAGCAACAGTCCATCAGGGGGTCGGAGTCAGCAGTGAAAAATTCTGCCCCCCTCCTTCCCTCGCCTTGCCTCCCGGTCGGTCGCTATTTTGATTGCATTCCTGGGGAGCTGGGCTGCAGATGTGGTCTCCTTATCTTGGGAAGGTCTGAGTCAGTTTTTCCCTGTGTGACGGAGCAGGCAGCTGAGGTCTGGAGCGCGGAATAAATAGATCCCGAAGCATGCCAAGGATGTCTTTCACTGGGGACAAGGTGATGGGGCCAGGAGCCCTCACAGCCGGGATCCTGGACTTGTGGTGCTCACGTGGCGTGGCACCTAAGTATGAGACGAGGGAAATGTCCCTGCAGAGCAACCTTCATATCCCCTTGATGTCTTGGCCAAGGGAAAATATGGTCAGTCCAGGAGTACGTGTGCTTTGGACCAGATCCTGGTCCTGGGAAGCCCCGAGGAGTAGGTCCATGGGGGAGGAAGTGCATTCCCCCCCGCATGTATCCAAGATGCCTACACTTGCCCCCTCCCTTACACCAGCTGAACAGCTGTACGAATTCAAGAACTGAATCCCTCCAGCTTTACCCAGCTGAAACTGAGAGCAGGATCTGGCCCCAGGGATGAGATACATTTATTCACTGAGTCTCCCATGCACTGCCGCGAGCAGATCTGCATCCAGGCGCCGTCTGCACAGGTCAGGGTGCAGCGTCCTTGACGGCACAGCTACCCAGCTCCGGCGTGAAGGCTGGAGGTGATGCAGTCAGGCCGAGTGTGTCCACTGTTTGCTTTACCAAAACGGGGGGTTTGCTTTCTTTTCTTCCTCATGCTGGCTGGCTGGTGGCAACGATGTCCTCTGATTGCTTTTCTGCTAAAGCAGCTCATAGCTGAATGCTTCACCATGGAGATGTGATGTCTCTGTGTGCTGTCGGGGAACAGTGGAGCCCTGGCGACCGCTCCAGGTTTCGTGCTAGGAGCTGAGCTCCTTCTATAAACCAGGACCCAGTCTGATCGAAGCCAAGGAAGGTCTTGGGGAAGGTGCTGTTATCAATCTGAACTGTTAAAACCCTCTATAGGCACTGAATAATCATCAGTCCAACCTAAGAAAAAAATTAACCGCATTAAATGTTGAACAAATTGCAAGTTTTCCTTCTGTTGCTGAGATTAGGGCTCAGGTTTTCCAGCATTTCCCCAAAGCCGTGTGGCTCAGTGAGCAATTTGGCTTTGTTGTCCTTTTTATTTATTTATTTTTCTACATGAGAGCAGGGGTTCTTGCGTAGCCCCCTGACTCCAGGAGCTGGTGATTAAATGCTCTTGGGACAGGGAAGACCTTTAGGGACAGAGGGTGTGAAAAGCAGAGCCCAGAAGAGGCCAGGACACCCCGGGCTGGCTCATGGCCACCACCAGCGCACCCCGTCTCCCCGCTGCAGTGGGACCTTGGGGCAGTGGTGCTGGGTTTCACCGGTGCTGGGAGACTGGTGGGCACCGCGCGGGGCTGGTCGGGCGCTCCGGGTGTCCCCTGCCGTCAGGGCCGGGGCCAGCCCAAACCGGGGGAGCCGGCTTCGAATCTCTCCATCTCGGAGCTGCGCGGCAGCCGGGAGCCAGGGCTCGGGAGAGGGTTGCTATAGCAACAGCTGCCACTCACTCCCCATCTTGGATGTAAATTAGTTACGATTTTATTAGCGTGCAGAATTTCAAGAGGCCGGTGCTGGCGGAGAGGCCTGCTAAATTCGTGACAGCAGTGTGCAAGGGGCGGGCGGCCAGGCGCTGGGGCAGCGCGCCTCCCTGGTCCTGCGTGCAGGAGCAACGTTAGGAGTTTGGACCGAGGCAAGTTTGGGGGTTTTCGAGTTTCCCAACGCCCTGTGTTTTGCCCTGGCAGCCGCACGCATCTCTCTGCAGCAGCTCCGGGTTTCCAGGGCTCAGGTGTGAGGCTGGAGATGGGGTGCAGAGACAGAGAGGGCTACGTCGGTCCCCCGGCGCGGACGAGGTTGGGCTGCTGCAAGATGGAGAACGAGCCCTGAGTTTTCTTAGTGGACAGTAAGAGGGGTTGGTGTCGAGCGGCTGTGGCTCGAGGGAGAGCGCCGGGCGCTGCCACGCAGCACGCCGGGGCCCTGGGCCTCTCCCGGGCTGCACCGGCCACCAAGGCGGCTGAGCGCGAGGCAGAGGAGATGCTGGCGGAGACACGCCAGTTTGCACATCTTACATCTGAAGATTTTAGCTTCTTTTAAATTTTCCGTGCCGTATAGCTGCTCTTGCCACCAGGCTTTGAGAGGGAGGGAGTTACAGCGGTGTACAGATGCCTGTGAGTGACTCGGATTTACGCCAGGAGAAGGTGGGAGCCGATGCGTGCTGAGTTACGCCAGCTGTGGAGCCAGCCCAGCCTGGGTAGCTGCTGCGGAGCCAGCTCCCGTTGCTCCGTTTGCTCAGCTTGATGGCCCTGGGTGTCCCCTGCTGATGGGTTTTCCTGGGACCATTTGTCCTTCCCGCCTTATGGCCCTTGCTAGAATCACTATTGGGTATCTCACACCCGGGCAGACAAACTTCGCAGGTCCCTTCTCCATAGGGGAATATTTTGGTGTGAGTTTGGCTCTGGCAAAAAAAGAGCCTGGGGAATGTACTATCTGATTCTCCTCTGCAAACACGGCCCAAGGAGCTGCTCCAATCCCAGGTCTTGAAGTCTCCCTAAATGGAGGTGCTGAGGGTGGATGGGGAGAGGTCCATAGCTACATGCAATACAGATCAGACCTCCCTGGAAGGCTATTTGCCAGGTCCTCATTAACCCACTGATGGCCTGCAAGTGTGTATGCTCTCAGAAACCTGGCCAGGGTGTTTGGTGTCCATCTCCTCCTGGCTTACCCCGAAGCCCAGGAAAGGGAGTGCTGTGGGGCAGTCTCCCTACGCCAGTTTGTGGAGCTGACCCTGATGGAGGCAACATTGTTAGGTATGAAAGTCTGAAGTGCTCTCTGGACTCCTGGTAGCCCTTTTGTTTCTTGAACCCTCTATTGGGAAGACCAACAAGGACAGGTTGATGGTGATGAGTCTGATAACATATTCATGGGAAACTAGTCTTGTTATCAGTTACAGTTGCTAGAGCAGCACTTTGAGGCTGCAGGCAGGGCGGAGCCCACCGGATTTGGGTGCTGAATAAGTACCTAAGATGCTCCTGGTTTCACATATCTTACAATCCATTTAGAAGTGGGCAGGTAAGGAAGGAAAACAGCCTAATAAAGGGTTAACACAGGATCACTTGGAGCATCAACCTCCCAGAAGTGGGGAAGTGCTTTCAGGCACTGGCCTGGGCAGCTTTGAGATCTTGAGGTGGAAATTTCCATATCCTATTAACAAGGTGTTGAGCCATCCCTTTTGCAAAGTGGTTCCTACAGAGTGCTGATGGTGCGTGAGACCTTCTTAAGTGACCGCAGCTGATGCACTATTGCCTCTAGAGGGTTTTCAATTAACAGCTTGATGCTGAAGCTACATGGTGATCCAGTGGAGATGCTGAGGGCTAGCAATGGTCTTCTGAGTCAAAGAGGTGGGGAATCAGGGCTGCATCTTGGGAAGTGTGGAAAGTATCGCAGTGGGGGTCCTGCTTGGTTGTTCACAGTTGCCGTGGGGAGGGCCCCTTGGGCGTCTCATCTCCCTGGGCAAGGGGAGCTGCCACGCAGCAGGTTCTCAGATGGCATGAGCTGCTGCTTAGACTTCTCAGTGGACATCCAGATTTTTGAAAGAGCTGGAGCTCCTGTAATCCTGACTCCATGGGGAAAAATGGTCCTGGTGATGAATGCTGACCTGTTGGGAATGATCCTCTTCGCCTCCTCAAATGTAAGCAAATAAGAAGTGATTGTAATGCTAGTCACTGCCCCCAGACTGAAAATTTGGTGTAAAATTTGTGTGATAAAATCTTGACTTCTATTTGCTTTCTAGTTTCTGAGTGTCTAGGAGCACCTCAACTCATGTTTTGAACGTTTTTCCTCTAACCATGGGGGCTGGGATTTTTTGTTGTTAATGAAAGCTGAGATTTCCTCCATGTTCTCGTGACTCTGGGAGCTGAGGCTTTATGGAAGTCAATAGGTTTCACAACACCTTGTGATAATGTTGTGATATTTGCCAACTCTGGGTTATAATCGGGTGGTGATGTGTAAGATATGTATGTAGCGGAGATGTAATATGAATATGCTTGTGCACCGCAAAGGAAAAAGGCTGGGAAAATCCTTGAAATGCTGAAAGTGTGGGGCTGGGCTGACTGGCTGGCAACTGTCTATTTGATTTAAAAACAAACAAACAAACTGGGTTTTGATGCTTTGGGAGTTTGTCCTGCTGTAGAACAAATTATAAAGGGGTGACTGATGCTCGGTTTGGCTGGATAGTGCTGCGTCTGCATGGGTCAAAGGAGGAGTTTTCCCACTCAGTCATGTGCAAGTGAGGCTGGTTAATATGTAGCTGGGTCAATTTGCAGTTTTTGTGGGGGGATCCTCTTGGGCTAATCTATAAATACTGATGATGTATTTACTATAAAATCCTCTTTCTTTTCCTGCATGGTGTCATGACTGTCCTCTGGGTTTATGAGGCACCTTGATTTCCCCCCCCCCCTTTTTAATTTCCTCAATGTACTGTGGAAACATTAATTAATCAGAATAATAGTTGTTATTCAGGAACCGACCTGGTATAATGGATTGCTCTGGTACGGTGAAAATAACCAGTTTGGGCTCAGAGAAACTCGTGGAGGTGGTGCCGCCCGGCTGGGCTGGGGCCAGGCTGTCAATCCGGCAGCTCTTCCCGCGGAGATCCCCCTTCTGCGGCCCTACCCGGGGGGGTAACCGCGGGGCAATAGCAGGGGTGTTAATCCCTTTAGGGCCACGGGCTGTGTTTCGCCGGCCCTCCTCTCTGCCTGACGCCCAGGGGAGGGTTTCTCCCCGTCGGACCATGGTGAGGGGGTGCCCCTGGATGATTGCGTTTTGCTCTTCTACTCTGCAAAATTCACTGAATCTGGGAATGTTTTTCCTTGCAATTTTAACCCCTCCTCCCCCCTTTTCTCCAAAGGATCGTCAGGGCATAAGGCATCAGCGATGCTGATGCTGCATGTTAGGCTTAGCAGGACTCGGCTCTGCCCAAAGGCTGCGTTGGCACCACTGCTGCCTGCTGGAAAGTGCAGCCTCTGAGGCCGGGGGTTTGCTTGCAAGATAAATCGGCCTTTTGCAGGAGAGCATGTCTTAAGCATGATTCAAATGCCAAATGTGCTGATAATGCACCTTGAAACAGATCCACAGAGACTTTGCAGCAGTGCTTGGATGTTATTGTGAGTAGAAAAGAAACTGGGTGAAGCATGGGGTAACCGGGCTGCTGCGCTCTGTGCAAGCGGGTCGGTGCCAGTGCGGAAGGTGTAACACAGGACTGAACTGGAGGTGTTGGTGGAGAGGATGACCCTGGGCTGTGACTTTGATGTTCATGCCAGGATTTGAGCCCTGTGAGGCGCAGGATGGCAGCGTGGGCTGTGTTAGCCAGGAGATGAGCACCAGAGGCTCTGTCTTTGGTGTCTTACGGTAGAGTTCAGGCTTTGGGTCTCGGGGCCAAGTGACCCTGAGCCAGTTGTGTCCATAGCACTTGTGGGACAGGGTGGGAGTATGCCTAGCACATGAAAAGTAGTCTGTCGTCCTGTCTCCGAGTGGAAGGAGACCACCCGAGCCTCCATCATTGCAATGGTTTCCAAAACTAGACCAACATCCTGTAAGCTGTGTGTTTGCATGGAGACCAGTCGACCTCCAGGCTGCGGATGTGCTTCTCGGTTGTCTGTGCAGAGCTGGTGGCTTTGGACAGGCTGTTGCTCTTCTCAGTGTCTGCTGGGGACAATGCAAACCTACCACACAAAGCGATGATTGCTTGATGCCTGCTGTTATTCAGTGTCTTGAAGGATGATCATCCCCAAGAGCAGTGGGTTTTGTCTAAATTTGCGGTAAGGGGAAGGGAGGGGGGATGTAACGGCTTCCGGACACCCGAGTGACCTCTCCGGGTTTGGGAGGATGAGGCCCTGAGCGTGCACCCCGGAGGTGCCGGTTCAGAAGACTGACCTTTGCTGAAAGCAGATAATCATGTGCTAACCCTCAAGCATGTGCTTCAGTTCCATTGAAGAAAATAGACTTTAAGTGTGTGCTTGAATTTAAGTGCATGGTTAAGTATGTTCCCGTTCCCGGGCCTCAGATAGGGTAACGATGGCTGCAGAGAAGGCTGCTGGGTAAACCAGGGGGTCGCACCGCAATGGGGGCATGAGTTCATTCCCGTCTTGCAAAAGGGATTATCGTGGGGGCACAGGTTTTGCAGTCCTAGGAATCGGGCCCTGGGTCCGTCCTGCCTCTTTGTGGTCTCAAAAAGCCTCCTTGCACCGTCCCTCCTTGCACCGTCCCTCCTCACCTCAGGCTCGCGGCATAGCTGAGGGCCAGCTCCCGCGTGCGGGAGGAGAGGGGGCACCCGGCCCACCGCTGGGAAATGGTCTCATGCTTCAGTGCCTCAAACCAAGCCAGAAACGCCGAGGGCTCCCTTTGCTTTATCCTGCCCTTTCTCAGCTCGTCGGCCCCTCTCCCCACGCTCCGCGGCTCCTTCCTGCGCTGCCAGCCTGCCTTGCCCGCAGAGCGAAAGCGCCTGGCCCAGATATTTTATTTCACATCAGCACAAACCCAGCCCTTCCCGCGAGTTGGGTCTCTGATGGGCACGGCCGCCCGGCGCGGGCAGAGCGAGCCTCGCTGCTGGGTTTTTTGGGGGAGACCTCTCCAGCGCCGGTGCCCGGCGTTGCGGTCCCCTCTGCAGCCACACATCTGGCTCGCCGGGCCTTGCCGCGAAGCTGGAGCCCGCGATCGGCTCTGAGCACAGCAACAGCAGCCTCTGCTTTTCCACACGTTGGTATTTTTAGCTCTGCTGTGCATTAGCGTGCAGGAGCTCAAACTGCGAAGCCTGGCTGAGGTTTTATCTGTTGTGACAGCCCTTAGGGCTGTAGTCAGACACTCTCTCTCTCCCGCTCTCTTTTTTCTTTTTTTTTAAAGTTTGCAGCTCGGGTCTGCTCTCTCCCTGTGGATACTCTGTGCAGCTGTCAAGACAGGGGACCAAAGGTGGAAAACGGGGTCCAAAATGTGGCGTGAGCCCTTTTACGAGGAGGCTTTATTGAGGGCCTTTCTGTATTTTTCCATTCCTCCTCATTGCTGCTGTCGGGGCCGTGGGTGTCCGAGCTGATGCGGCAGGATCAGGGGCTGGCTCGCCCTGCTGCTCTGCCCCAAAGGTTCTCCGAAAAGCTGCGCTGATTGATGGCTGTGCGACTGCCGGGGCAGTAAAACAGAGGACAGGGCAGCCTGGTTCAGCGTGCACCCATCAGAGCTCGGCGGGCAGCACGGGGACCCAGGGGTGCTACTGCTGCTGCTTTTCCCGCACTCCTTGCATCTGCCCCGGCATTTTGGAGCACGAATGCTGCCCCTTCCAGGGCAGTTTCAGGCTCCGGGCAGCCCTGCGGGCAGAGGGGCCACCCCGGAGCATCAGTCAGAAATCAAAGCTCCCTCCAGATCCCTCTCAAGCCTCGCTGGGTTTTAACCTAGAAGGTTTGTTGTTTTTTTAACCATGCCTAAGTGACGTGTCTGACCTCCCCCAGTGGCATGGGACTCGTGAATCTGCTGTCCTATCTGGCTCTGCACAAACACCCAAAGCTTTTGTTTGGTTTCTAAGGAGAATTGCCTTCATCGCTACTTTTCCTGGAACCCGCCAAGCTGTTCTGGAGGAGAGTGACTTTCTTCCAGCTTCCAGGGAGTGGTACAAATGCAAGACATCTCCTTCCTCCCCAAGTGCCTCTGCCAAATCAGCTAGAGATGGGATGGTAGAAAGGCAGCATTAGCTGATGCCATTTCAGCAGGGTGAGGGATTGAGGCACCGACCTAGGCTGAGACTTTCCAGCAGCCTCCCCCTCCTGCCTGCCAGGCCAGGCTCTGCGTGGGTCAGCCTGGGCCCACGCTGGAACAGAAAGTGCCTGAAAATCTGGTGCCCCTGGAACTTGTCCAAGGTCACAGAGGAAGTTGGTGTCAGAGCCAGGAACTGAATCTGGCTTCCTGTCCCACGTGTCCAGCCTTCCCCTTTAACCCGGAGCACATCTCAGTTTCAGGTCACTCCTCGTTGTCTTTTTGTATTTCAGTCATTCCCTGCTTTGTATTTTTTTTTTTAAAACCACTCAGCAGAGGTAGATAGTTACTGTATATCTTTGTCGTGTTTCCTCAAAATCTATTAAATTCTTGTCATTGCTCCCAGGACAGGAGGGAAGTAGCAGCTGAAGGATGCTTTCTGTGCGAGTGTGGAATATAGTCTAATTAGCAAGCAGGGATGGCCACGGGGTCTGCTGGAGCTTCCTCAAGCCTTGCGCCCGAGTCTCAGGATGGCTGTATCAATCCCAGTGTCTCCTGAACCCGCTGGAGCAGGGAGCCCACGAGGGGATGACTGGGTGCTTGTCGTGCTGTGAATCCCCGCAGACAACAGCTCTCTGCTTGGCGTTGTGCCGTTTCCATCAGTATCACGGTCTTTGCAGGTGGTACCCTGAAGTCAGCTGGTGGGGGTGGAGGTGGGGTGTGTGCTTGCTCCCAAGGCTGATTTTGACCCCGGATTTGTGCAGCAGCCTGGGGGAACGCACCCTCTTCTTCCGTAGCTACGGCGATTTGCGGGCGGCTCCCAGCCCTCCCCTCCGGGCGATGCCGGCGGGAGCGCGTCTCCGTTGGACGTGTGCAGGCAGCCTTTCTGCGAGCAGAGGGGTGTGCTCAGCGCCGAAGGGGCTGGAGGGGAGGTGGAGAGGGGAGGGATGCACTCCATGGGGAGAGGGTCCACGCTGCGTTCCTTTCTGGAGTCGCATCATTTACGAGTGCAGCAGGTTCAGAGGGGGGCAGCTTCCGAGTCTTGGTTCGCGCTGCTGTGGTTGGTGCTGACAGAGACTAAAAGGCTGCAGCTGCAGATCGGAGGATGCCGTGGGCACCATGGGCTGCAGACACGGAGTCTTGTGGTCTAGTTATCTGGGTATAAACCCAAAGAGGGAGCACAAGATGTCTCCCAGGCCCTCCCGTTTCATCTGCGTTGATGAGGAGTGAGTGGCATCCCCAAGTTTGTCTGGAAAGCCCATGTCTTGGGCAGCTTTTCCAAATAACTGTGCCGGCATCGTGTCTGTTCTGTCCTTCCCCAGCAATTCCTCCTTTTTCTGCTGGCAGCAGCCAATGCCATGTACCATGGGGACTAACTTCAGAGTCCTCCTGGAGCACAGATCTCTGGAAAGACGTGGTGCTTTTGCTCCTTTGCAGAGAGCACCCAGGGACGAGGATTTTGTAGCTCAGCTTGCGGCTTGCAGCGGGATGTATTGAGTTCTGATATGATGGTGTTTTCCTAGCGTAGGTTGTTTGTGTGACGTGCGAGTCCCATTTCCTCAGGGCTGGCAGCAGCCAGAGCAGGGCAGGCACCTTCGCGCAGGGCTTGGGAGCCCTGTTACTGCAGGGAGCTGGCCAGAGGTGTGAGTGTCGCATACAAACAGCCCCAGCGCCGTGGGACAGGGTTGCTCTCTTCCTCCTCTCCCCCCTGTTTTCCTGGGGCAAAGCCTACTCGCAGCTCCAGGGGAGGAACGCAGCTATTCTGAATCATCAAAGAAACTCCATATGGTCCAAGAGCCCAGGCACAGAGCTGCTTAATCCTCTCTGTACTCTTCCCCCTCTCCGAAGGGAGCTGCTAAATGGCAGCTGGAGCTGCCTCCTGGGCTCCCGGTGCGCGCAGGAGCGCCGAGCGCTCTGCCGTCGGGTGGAGGGTGTCAGCGTGGGGCCGAGCAGGAGCCCGCTCTGCGGGTGCCTGGTGAGCAGCAATCCTTGTTCCAGGGGGGCTGACATCTGAATAGCTAGATGAGGTCTGGGAGAAATGAGGTGTTGCTGTTTTTATTTCCAGGTTTCAATCTGAGAGTTTAAGGGCTTTTAATTTTTATTTATTTATTTATTTTGAGGAATAGGAGGTGGTATTTTAGATGCTTTTAAACCTTGAAAATACCTTGTGGCATCCATGTTAATGTATCTTCCTGCATTAATAAAAGCCCTTAGATTGCTCAACACCTTTTAAAAACTGGGCCATAGAAAGCTGTGCGATGTTCCCCTATGGCAGGCGACAGCAGAGTCCAGAAGCAGGTGAGCATCTCGCGAGCGGTGGTGCTCCAGCCGCTCAGGATGCCTGCTGCTATACAATGTCTCCCTCTTAGTGCTTGCTTAAACCCTACGTGTGCCACCAGAAGGGCTGCTTGGGCACGCCAGGTCTCCCTGCCCTGGCCTGGGTCCAGGGAGAGGGCTGGATATGAGCAGAGCTTGGCTGGACGTGGGCCTGATCTGGCAGCAAGCGCTGCAGAGGAAACGCTCTCTCCTGCCATCTCAGGTGCTTGAGCTTTCTGTGCTGCAAGCGGTTCCTCCGCTCACACCTGGAAACAGCCAGCTCTTCCCAATCCTGCTCCTTTCCGCCCTTGCTCCAGAGCTGTCTGGAGCTTGCTGCAGATCCAACGCCTTTGCGCTACCGGGAGTTTGATCTCCGACTGCCTCCCAGCCCCCTTGCTCATGTGGGCAAGGAAAGAGGGGCTGAGAAAGCAGGGAAGAGAGATGAACAGCAGGAGAAAGTCTTCAGGGAGGGGACGGGGGAAGGATGAGGGAAAGAAGGGGGGGAAAGTGAGAACAGAGAGGAGGAGGGAAAAAGGATGCTGCCTTGTCTGTTTTCAGATTTATATTGGTTGAATTGCACTGGATTAGCTAAAAGTGGTGCAGAGCTGCCTTCCCCTCCCCTTTCCTCCAGGCAGGCACTCGTATTTTGGGTCGAATGCTTTAATTCACTTCAGCTTCAACCTGCTCCTAATTGACTTAAACCACACTGAAAGAAGCTTGGCATCCAGAGCAAGCGTCTGCAGCAGTTGCAGGATTGCACCGTAAGATAAGTCAGGGCGATTCTGCACATAAGGAAACCTTGAGCCTGGAGCAGATGCCGGTGGGGAATAGGTGTATGCCAGAGGGCCGGGCTGAGCAGTCCTCAGCCCTGCGCTCCTTTAGGTTGCTCCTCTCCGTTGCGGTTTCAGTCTGACCTTGAGCAAGTTGGGACTTGGGGGTGGGGAGCTTCGAGTTGGTGGGATTTGACTGTTGGAAGAATTCCTGTTCCTTTTGATTCCTTTCTCCTCCATCCCTCTTCTCCCACTGCAGATGTCTGCTATAAAAAAGAAAGAAAAAAAAAATCCCCAAATGTCGTGGTAACGTTTACTGGAGGGCTGTTTCTGCTGCACATCTGATATGTATGACAAGGTCAGATTAACCCAGCCTCTGATTTCCAACCACAGCTCTTTGGAAGGCACAAAAAAACAATGCAAGAGAAACCAGAGGGGCTCCTCCGCCCTGGCAGAGAGCTGGGCGGGCGGGATGAGTTAATGGTGCCTGGTGCTGGGCAGGCTGCAGGGACGCGTGAGCCCCAGGCTTGGCAGGACACTGGGTGAGAAAGACAAGATGATACTATGGAGGCAAACCTGGTCTCCTCCAAATTGGGCTGCTGACTTTCAGGGGGCCAGAGACTTATCCTTGATGTTTAAAGCTGGGGCTTTCTTAGGGCAAAAGGAAAGTCGTGATATTAAGTGGGAAGAAGGTATCTAACCCTGGAGGATGCTCTCACACGCCTCCTCTTCCCTGTGGCTGGCTCTGCCGTCATGCCTGGACGTGCTGTTGGAGCCAGAGGCAGGAAGGTCTTTCTCACTTCTTCCTCTCCTTCCAGCTTCTCTGCTGCCTCCATCACCATTTTGGTCTCCCTGCATCTCTCTCCCTCTCTGTTGAACTGAGGATATTAAACACTGAGTCACCCATGGTTCTGGCTCAGCTACTTTCTTCATCAGAAATTTAGCGTTCTTTAGTTGTTGGTCCTAGAAAATAAGGCTGGAAAGGACCTCTGGAGACTGACGTACTCTGCTCAGAGGATGAGTTAAGTCTGGACAAGCATTTGTCCAACTTGCCTGCTTCGGAGAGAGTCCGTCACTGTCCACATCTGCCCCTGTGTTTCTGCACTCTTTACCTAGGACCATCTCCTAATACCTAACCTGAATCTACTTGTCTTTCCCCTGCTGGATATGGAAAACAGCTGCTCGCGGTCCTCTCTGAAATGGCCTTTTATGTCTTGGGAAGTGGTTCTCAACCCAGCAGAGATGAGTCCCAGGACAGTCCCATCCCGGCTGTCCCCCTTCCCAGCCTGTCCCGCGTCTCCTGTCCCCGAAGCACCTCCGGTGCCCCGAGCCAGGGCGACCCCGGGCAGCGCGGGGAGTTTCTCGAAGGACGGAGGAGCTCTTCGGAGACCAGCCCAGCGCTGGCTTTGCCCCCGGCCTCACCGTGGAGCCCCGTCCCTGGGAGGTGGAGATGGAGGCACCGCCACCGCCCTGGGAGAGCAGCTCGCTCCTGGCAGAGCCAAGCCCAGTTGCCCAGGGAGCAGGTCCCAGGGGCGGCAGACTCCCCCAGGTCTCCCCCTTTTCTGGTCATGGCTGAGGGGACCCAGCTGGCAAACGCTGCCCGTCGCCGGCAGCACCCGCTCCGAGGCAGACAGCGGGCGCCGGTGGCCTCGGTTCTGCATGAGCGGCCCCCTAAACCTCTGCTCGGCCCCGCAGGAGGCCGGGAGCCTCCCCTGGGGCCGGGAAAAGGGGGTGCGAACTGCGAGCGAGCGCGGGGAGAGAAAGAGCAGAAAATCGGGGCGAGAGGAGGAGGAGGGGAGGGAGGGAGGGAGGAAAAGCGCAGCGAGCGCGGAGCCGGGCCGCGAACCTCCTTGAGCGAGCGGCGTTGCCATGGCGACGCGGCGGCGAGGCGCAGGAAACGGCACAAAATAGCCTGGCGCTGGGCTGAGGCCTGCGGCGCGCGCGGCCCCCGCCGCCCCCGGCGCCCGCTGCCGTGCGGACCCCGGCCAGGCCGCCCCGCGCCCGCCCGTCTGCTGCCCGCCCCGACATTTTCCCTCCTGTTTTGTTTTGTTTTGTTTTGTTTTTTCTCCCTCCCCCACCCGGCCATCGCTGCTCTTTGAGCGCGATTCGGGCCTTTGGCTTGGGGGTGGTGGCGCTGGTGGAGCGAGCGAGGGCTGCTCCGCGGGGCTGGACGCGGCCCGGTCGGCTCCCTGGGGGCGGACGGCTTGGGGGCAGGTGGCCCTTGGAGGGCTGGGACAGATCCAGGCTAGGGTCCCGGGGATGTTTAAGGACAGGAGATAGTACGTGGAGATGCCGGGGCCTGGAAAAGCTCTGGGGCTACGGTGGGTTTGGTGGAAACTCTCTTCTACGTCTTCTCCAAAAAGCTGATTGACGCTGGGTGTCCCCTTCACCGCCAAACGGGTGGTAACGGAGATCTTGCAAGGTGGGGGAGAAGGGGGTGGCCGGCAAGGCCCTGCCTCCTGCCCTTCCCGCAAGGCTCGGAGCCACCCACGGACCTCCGCAGCCCGAGTTAGCGCTTTCTCCTGGTCGGGGAGCCTTGTGTGTCGGAGCGAGACGGGCGAGTTGGCTGTGCCGGGAGCCTTGGACCGCTCACTGCATGATGGGGCCTGTCGACTCTGTCTGAGTTGAGAAGCTTCCAGCGTGGCTGGTGCAACACGGGTTTTGTTACCTCGCTCCTGTGAGTGGGGCCGGCTGGTTCATCTGTCATCTCCTGGAAGGTGATGCCCGGTTTTAAGGGAGGAAGGAGGTTTTGTTTCATGCACTGGGCTGTTTTCCTTTTTGGCAAAGTGATGCTTTGTAACCACAGTGAGTCATTTCCCCTCCATGAGTCAAACTTGGGCCTCTTGCAGGGTATAAATTGGGAGTAACCGTTGTGGCAAAGCTCGTCGCAAAGGAAGTGAGACCTGGCTGGTAATGTTGGCCTGGCAGAGGTCTGCGCTGGACGCAAGAAGGAAGAAGAGTATGTCCTTGTGCAAAGTCCCAGGGGCGTTTCCTCACCAAGCAGCATCACCCACCAATTTCCATCGCTTTATCAATAGCGAACATTTCCCTTAAAGGCCCAGGTCAGGGAGGCTGGTGGTCATGTGAAGGTCCTGGCTTACAAAAGTGAAGGTAGTCTTTCTAGCTCTCATGGCTGCAGAGAAAGGAATAAGGGAAAACGTGACCTCTTAAAAGATCAAAAAGCAGAAGGCACGTTATAACCACCCCAAACGGCATGCTTCAGACGCCTCATTGTTTTCAGACCACCCTCGTAACTTCGTGTCGAGTTCGATAAGGACATGTGAAAGCCTGGAGCTGGCAGCGCTGCAGATGTGGAGCTCTGGCCACTTTCTTTTCCTTCTCCATTTCCCTCTCCCCTCTTTTCCTTTGTCGCCTGGGCAGCAAACGCCAGTGCTGTGCCTGGGTGTATTTGTATGAGTGCGTACCAGGCTGCCTGAGCTAGTGCAGATGTGCTTGTGTCTTGGTAGCTCCATGTACACGAGCGTTTGTTGGCACAAGTCTTTGCAAGCGTTTGTGCAGTGCGTGCACATGCGTTTCCCTTTCTCCTACCACTTGTGGGGATTTTGCTCCAGGAGGTTTTCTCTTACCTTCTTCCTGAGCTGGAAGCAACTATTACAGTGTTTCCAGCTTCTCCCTGCCTTTGTGCCCGTTTACAACATCAGCCTGTGGTCTCTAATAACTCGCGCTGACGCTTGGTATCCAGATGGCCCAGTTAATAGGGCTCAGAGCAGTAAATCTCCATTATTGTTGCCAGCCTTGCCATCCCTCGCTGTGGCCCTGACCATCACCTCGCAGCAGGCTGAGTCGATCGACCGCTCCGTGGGCTGTAATCGCCCGCCTGACCCTGGTGGAGTTCACCCGCTGCCAGACACCCAACACTCGTGGCTGGGTGTTGGGATGAAGGCTGTCGTCTAGAGCCTCCTGGGGCAGCTGATAATAAGGACCTAATTTTTGCTCGTTTCCATTTGCACCCACCAGGCATAATAAGAGCCCAGACTGTCCTGCTCTGCCTCGGTCGCCGGAGTGGAAAGGTGGACGTGCACCTCGTGCGCATGTGTGTGACACACGGCTCTGCTGTGGGGGGAAGCTGTGTGTGTGCTTGTACGTCGTGGGGACGGGCATGGCTGGGGGATCGCGTGGGTGTGATGCACGCACTGCGCAAGGAACGGGCATGCATGTGCAGGCGTGCACTTCGTATATAAAGGTGCCACCTCGCGTGGGCAGAGGTGGAGATTTGCACGTGTGCCCAGGCTGCGGCTAGCGTTTCCCTAGAGAGCGAGTGCCACGCGGTGCATCCCCGCACAGCTTGCCACCGCGCACCTACCCGTGCACCAGTGATGATGACCCTCCTGGCACGGAGGAGAGCAGTCAGGCCTTCTGGGCTCTCGCACAGTTATTTTGGGGGCTGGCTCCTCTTACAAGCTTCTGGGGCGCTTGCTCCCTTCCCTGTAATTTCCAGCAGCTTTTTCAGACAGCCCAGCTCTTGCTTGTGAAGGAGGTGCCGCGATATCTTTAGATGCAGCTGGAAGCACAGAGGCGAGGCCACGTGGCCGTCCGGCTCCTTGTGCATCGCCCGACAGCAGCGATGGCTTCGTTCCCTTGCCCTAGCCCCAGAGCTGCCCTTGCCGCCCCGCGGCCCAGAGCAATCTCTCTAAAAGGGGTCACCTCCCTGGGGGGATTTGGGCACCACAGTGGGTCACCTTCTCCTGGAGGCCTGCGGGGATGAGGAGGGGGGAGGCATGAGTGGGGGGATTGCCAAGCAATTGGGGTTTTTAGTGTGAAAACTGCATAACGCTGAGGAAGCAGAAAGCTGCCCGAGATTGAGAGATGAGTCGGGGTGGCGAGCTCGCGTGTCGCGCTCGGCGCTGGGCGGAAAGGTGCCGCGTAGAGAGCAGACCTGATGCATTAGCCGTGCCCCATGACTGTCCTGTCTCTGTCCTCGTCCCTCGGTCTGTCCGTGGCCGGCGCCCCAAGCAGCGCGGTGCTGGCGGGGGATTGCAGCGTCTCTGTGATGGCTCGGGCACGCTGCCGCCGACTGCTCGAGCTGCTGCTGCAGTGAGCGCTCTGATTTTGGCTGCATTCCTGCTCTCCGGCCATTTCTGCTTCCTCCGTTCTTTCTCTGCTCTTGGAGACACGTTGCTTGGAGGGGGAGGATATCTCCAGAGGAAGGTTTTTTTTTTTTTTTTTTTTTTTTTTTTTCTCTTCAGAGAGGAAAGAGTAGCAGGAGCTGAGGACACAAAGCCACCCGTCTGCAGGTGCTCTCTGTGCTCCCCCCCTGCTTGGGAAGTCACTTATTTCTGTCCCACTCTACCGTTTTGAAAATGAACGTTTCTGTGTGGTCTAAATATTAAGCATAGCTTGGCTAAAAGTTCGCTTAAACCAGGGCTGGACAAATATCTGAAGGTCATAAATGCCCGGTTGAGTAATTATTTAGAGTGGTCTAAGGGATATAGCCATGGGTAATGAGATGAAATAAAGAGAGGAAAATTTAGCATAGTTATCAGAAAATTCTCCCTGATGCCATGCTCAGTGCTAGAGTGGGAAAACATACAGGTTCTTGGTAAGTCCTAAGGAGCGAGTGGGTGATGATGGGAAAGTCCCTGCAGAGCAGTGGTGGATGCCCTGTCTCCTGAGAGTCTTGAGGCTTGGCTTTGCAAAGCAATTGGACCACGGGACATAGAGCACTAGGGTGGAAGGGGAGCCATTTCACACAGATGAGACCAAATGGCTATAAACTGCCCAGGAATAATTTAGGGTGAGAACTGAGGAGCTGCTTTCTGGCAAAGGGAGGGACGAGGCAGTGGGGCAGCCCCATGGGGCAGGCAAGGAAGCCTTGCAGGCATCAGACGCGGCAACCCCCAGGCGATCCTAAATTCCTCTACGATATGCGCTGGCAGACCAGGTCCATTCTCATCTCCACTGGTATCGTACTGCTGCTGAACGTCAAGGTTCAAGGAGAGCAGGGAACTTCCTTGACAAACCCTTGGACATTCCCCAGCACATCTGGGGAGTTTCTTCTTACCTCAGCAGATGATGCATCTTGTAACACTATGGCTTATATCTCTTGGTATATTTAGTGAAAATATACCTCAAGGAATTGCTTGTATGGATTTCAGGGATGGGCTGAATTACTTCTGTGGTCATTTCTACCTGGGCTTGTGCGTTCCTCGAGCTGGCTGTGTTTCTGCCTGGTGGAAGGCACAAATGTATGAAAAATGTATGAAACATGTATGAAAAAGCCTTTGTGGGATGGGTACCATGCATCTAAGATGGGCTGTTCTGATCTGATTTCCCTGTCTTTATAAACTAATTAAAAGAAAAATTAAAACACTGTGTATTGTTTTTAAAATGCTTTTTGTGCTGCTGAGGATGGTGTTTCAGGAGGATCCTCCCTCCCCAGGTTATCACGCACCCAGTGCAGGATGTTGAGATGTGAGCTTTTGTGTTTGAGCTTTCTCCTTTCTGGATGGACAGTTGAAAGACGTCTTGAAAGGACACGGGGAGATCAAGGCTTGCGACTGTGAGGAGCAAGGCCAGGGGCTGACATGGTCCTTCTTGGTGTCATGTTCAGCTTATCTTCACTCAAGTATCTGCGAGTGGTGGAGGGAGGGAAGGAGGATTGCTTATGGCCCCGGTACCCTGCCTGGATGGGAGGATGGGCTGTTTTGGGACAGACTGTCTGACTGTAGGAAGCGAGGAAGGAGTGATCGACTTTGGGGCTGTTTTGTGAAGGCCTTGGTATTCCTAAAGTGTCACCCTCCTGGGGACTTTGGGGGTGGGAATCCACCTCCCCTACCTGCAGCTCTCCACTCAGAGCTGCACATCCAGACTTCCAGTACGGCTGGTGGAGTGAAACGGCCGGGGCATGATTCATCCATCCGGAGGTAGATGCCTAAACTGGGCTGGGTGATTCATGCGAGTCTCTCTGCTGACTCTCCTGGGGGGTGAGGCTGTGCAACTGCCAAAGCGGGGGAGATCCACCGCTGGGAGCCCTTGGCCAGTCCCAGCCCTCCCTGGAGGGTCTGCGCGCAGGGTACGTGTGGGCGATGGGCTGCGGTGGGAGAAGTGCCCCAGCAGCTTCTTCCTCCTGCCAGTGCCGGCAGTAGTGGGGCTTGGAGCAAGGCTGCGCACCCCTGCCCTTCGCCGCGGGGCGCGAGGGCTCGTGCCTGCCTGTCCACGTCCCCCTGCGCCCTGTCGTGCTGCCATTGCCCTGCTGTTGCGTTGCCTTCTCACCCCTCAGACGGGGACTCTCTGGAGCCCCTCGTGAACCTCAGCCGCCTCCTGCGACCTGGTCCTGCCACCTCGTTGGTCTGGATGCTCAGCAAATGGGCTCAAAATGCCAGATCTGGTGGCTGTCCTTAGGACACCTTCTTTTTTCTAACCTCTTTCCAGGTAGGGGTATTAACCACTTACTCCCACTCGCTGTTTTCTATCACTTAGCTGCTTCCTGCTCCCTGACAATATTTTACATCTCACCCAATAACGCTTGGTTTGCTTAAGAGTGTCTCATGTGGGATTTTATGAAAGGCTTTAGGACAATCCCAATAAATTATATCTGCTGATTTTCCTTTATCCATTGTTTTGTTGATTCCATCAGAAATCTTCTCCCAGAGCGAGCATGCATGCTTTGCCTTTTAGAAGCTGTCCCAGTTGTTCCATTTCTATCTTGTCCATTTAATGTTTCAATTAATTTTTCCAGTATGGAATTATTGTTCTGAATAGCTCTCAAAAGGGACAATCCGGGGAGTAACATTGGCTTTTATTTTGTCTAGGATTTGAAGGTGGCAATTGTAGTTTCTGGTGTCGACAAGCACCTCGCTGGCTGTAATGCCGAGAGGGGATGCTATCGGTGGGACATCTGCAGAAGTGGTGTGGAGAGCGAGACACCTTCCCGAATCTGATAGCAGTGAAGGGATGTGTCTAAAACGATCCAGGCTCCAAAAGAGCCCAGGTTACATTGGAGCAGAGATGCATGAGGCTGCTCGTTGCCCGTGACGGCTCAGTTAGCTGAGTCCTACGTTGGTCCGGCTTCGTCCTTGAAACCCAAAGAGCGGGAGTGTGCCACCAGCCTGGCTGCCGCGGGTTGCGCGGCATGGAGCGGGAAGGAGGAAGAGAAACCAGCCAGCCAAGGGTTAATCATTTCCATTGCAATTGTGTCATCTCTTTGGGGACCTCTCGCTCATTTTGCGAGCGGCCGCTGAAAGCCGAGGCGTGGGGGCTCTTTCTTATTCAGCTGCACGCAGCTTCAGAAGCACCGGACAGCCGCACAGCTGCGCTCAGCCGCCTTGGCCTTGCAGATGGATGGAGAAAAGGATTTGTGTGCGCGCGTGTGCTTGCGTGTGCTTGTGTGTGTGTGTCTGAAACCTAATTGTCTGCTGTCTAATCCGTCAGCCAGGGGGACAGCTTGCTCGAGCCCCTTCCAGGCAGGCTGATAAATGCAGCTCTGCCAGGCCCCTCTGCGCTGTAGTTTGGTTTAATTGGTATTGCTACGTGCAGGGACTCTGCGCGTCTGCCTTCGCGTGCGTAAGGGGTGCTGCGCTCGGGGGAGCGTGCGGCCGCTCTTCTGAGGGACAGACCTGTGTGTCTGGCCTGGTGCTTGGTGGGGCCCCGGGACACGGCATTTGGCAGAGTGACGTTGGGGTAACCCGGGGCTGGACTGAATGATGCTAAGGGTGACTCCATATTGCGTTAAAATGGTAACATTAATGGGTGAATTTTCAGTTAGCAAGGAGTAGTCCTGCTCTTATGGCCTTTGCAACCTGGGGGGTTTAGTACCTTCTGGAGTTGGGCTGCCAGTACACTGGGCTGCTGGGATTTCAGGATTGCATGGGGTCGATGTCGGCACCCTGGCTGAGAGAGGACATCTGCAGCCTTAGCGGGCTTTGGATCCAGCCTGTGCCCACACGCACGTAAAGACTGGAGTTGCCGTGTGGGGCGGCAGTGAAGGGCCGGCCAGCCCCTGCACCATCCCAGCGACGGCCAGCAGTGGCCCTGGGGCAACCGTGTCGTGACGCCTTCCTTGCCCTCCTCCCAGCCTGGCGCCAGCAGCAGCTCAGGGACTCCCCGAGCCAGCGTGGTGTTTTGTCTTTAACAGCCCTCAATGGATTTCCCATGAATTTGTCTAGTTGATTTTTGTAAACATGTAAACTTTAATCATCCCCAGGGCCCTGCAGCAAGGACTTCCACTGCTTAACCATATACCATGTGAAGAACCATCTCCTCTTGTTTCTTTTGAACCTGCTTCCTCTTAATGTTATTGGATATCTCCTAATTCTTTTATTGGGAGACGCAGTGAACAATCAATCTTGGCTCAACTTCTCAAGGCCACAAATATGCCTC
The DNA here is from genome assembly GCF_036370855.1 of Dromaius novaehollandiae. Taxonomy (NCBI): domain Eukaryota; kingdom Metazoa; phylum Chordata; class Aves; order Casuariiformes; family Dromaiidae; genus Dromaius; species Dromaius novaehollandiae. Next base: position 8,222,208 of record NC_088117.1, read on the forward strand.
TTTAGCTACTTGTTTTCCTGGCTGAAGTCTTCTTCCCATGGTTTCATTTTTTGATCATCCTACTCTGTACCTTTTTCCAGCGCTGCTGGTGATGTTAGGACTCTGCATGTGGTCACATTCTCATTAGTTATGTAATTAAAGGTGATGTCATGATTACAGTATGTGGCATTTGCATCAGCATTGGTTGCTTAGTGCACATTGATGTCAGGAGATCCTTGTGTCCTGCCCCGTTGTGAGAAGTTCTCATGGAGCTGCTGATTGTCTGCATGGGGTTTTAGAGTAATACCATTTTGCCTATGAGTTGCCTGGTTGAAAGGGACCATGCCAAATCAATATTTATTAGGAATTATTTATTGTGTTTTGCAAGATATTCCTGATTTAGATGAGGGATGTGTCTATGTCATTTCATCCCCAAAATGCAGTCATGTCCAAGGTGGTATCCAGCATGTCTTCCATACTAAATGCACATCAGGTTTCAGGACAGGTGATACAAGAGAATCACATTTCCAGGTGGGGGGGTTTTAGGATCACAGACTCTGGCTACCTGTGTGGTTGTCAGACTGGGTGCCAAAATCCCCCTCATGGCCAAAAAGTCGCTTCATAATGCTCATTGATCCCAAAAGCTTTAAGACCAGGGCTTTAAGTCCAGTCAGAAAGATGGGTCCTCTGACAAAATAGCATCCCTGGCATCCGTGCTGAGCTTGCTGCTGTGGGAGGTGGCAGGCGACTGCCCCCAGCACAGGCAGGACCCAGCCTGGCCTCTGCAGGGGACCCGAGCATGTCCCACTATTGCCCAGACACAAGCCAGCAGTGCAGGGATGAGCACTAAGGGAAAGAAAACTGTGGGTCTGCGAGCCTGGCACTGTGGATTTGGGTTAATGGGGAGGGCAGAATCCATAGGAAAAGGCATGGGGAATTTGGCATTAGCGGGGCATCAGTAATTACCTGCAGCATCGCGTAACGAGGGAAGCTCAGCTCCGTTGGCCGCAGGGCTGGTGCACCTGGACGCAGTGACTCGGAGCTGTGGGTGCCCTGGGAATTTGCAGGTGTGGGTGCAGGAACGGGGTTTTGACACCCGCAGCTGCCCCAGCCTGGGCTGTGTCACGGCCTGGCTGTGCACACCATGCACCCCGCGCAGGGATGACGGGAGTCCCTACGCACGGCTGCCTGTGCCCAGCATGCGCTGGGGAGGACCGTGCGGTGCAGAAACCTACCCCAGCCCATCTCCCTGCCCTCCCGCTGCTCTCCTGCTTTCCCAGCCCTCTTCCTCCTCCCTCTCCGTTTCTCCCTTTGCCCTCTCGTTGCTTCTCTTTCTCTCCACACCTGCTCCTCTCCTTCCCTCCCCTTTTCTCTTTCCTCTTCCTCCTCCCCTTGCCTCTCTCTCTATCCTCTTATCTCATCCCCCTTGTTTTTCTCCTCTCTGCCTGTCCGGCTGATTTACATGCATGCTGCGTTGAAGCAGCTCAGCTGGATCTAATGCCTCCTGCCGCGAGGAGAAGGGCCGTCTCCGGACTTGGCGCTTCCCCGCGCCGGGGAAGGGAGGTGCTCTGCCTGGCCCCGCGCCTCGACCCGTGCTTCGGCCCCTTTTTGCCTTGCTTTCGCCTTTGCCCCCTGCCTCGGCATCATGGCCTACCCTCCCCGGGACGGCACGCGGGAGAGCACACACCCGCCGGCTCCCGAGGGGGCCTTGGAGACTGTAGTGCCAGAGAAAACCCAGGAACAAGCTACCGCTGGCTGCTCCATCCTGCCTCCTTCCCTCGCGCTGTCTTCTCCCATCCTTCCTTGCACATCTCCTGCAACCCCGCTCGCTCTCGGCTCTCCTCTTCCGCTTGCTCTCCCTCATCTCTCCTTCTACCCTTCCTTCCATTCTGCTTCACCACCGCTGCCCTCCTTGCTCCCCTCCTCACCATCTCTTCTGCCAAGTCCCCAACCCGTGTCCCTGCACTCTGCTTGGGTCCCTCCAGCCTCCCCTCGGTGGCCGCTGCCCCTCGGTCCACGCAACGTCCCGCCGACGAGCCCATCCCACGCGCGAGGGCAGGGAGCAGCGCTGGGGAATGCGATGGGACAATGTGGGAGGTGGCCGTGGGGCAGCTCGTCCCGCTCCCCTCCTCCTGGGAGGAGGCAAGAGGAGAGACCAGAAAGGCTGCAGCCAGCGGGAAGGCTTGGGGCTGGCTTTCTCCAACTGGTAGCACTGCCTCGGCGTTTGCAACGTTGACCTGAAAATTTGATGCTAAACATTCCCGCTGGATCCCGTGGTTTCCCTGTCCTTCTAGGGGAGAACATAAAACTGCCAGACTCGAATAAGGTTGGTGACAGGGGCTTGGCGTGTGCACCCGGGCCTGGGTCCCCGGTGCCTGGGGGAAGGCAGCTTTCCTCCACCCTCGTGTGCTGGTAAATCGCCGGGCGGGGAGCTCCGATCGAAGGCCCTGCATTGTTTGCTGATGGCTCTAATCACTCAGGTTTCCATTCTGCTGATTTGCATTTCCGTGAGAGGAAGATGCCCTGATTAATATCCCCTCAGAAGAGCTTTATTGCGGTGGCTCCTGCCTCTCTAATTGGAAAGTGGTCTTAACCTTTCACGCAAGTGGCTGGTGTGTTCCCTGCCTGCTGGAAAACCCCGGGAAGGGTCTCGCTAGCCCTGCGCTCTTTCAGGGGGATCTGTGGGATGTTTGGAGGATCCAGCTCTGCCTCCAAACCAGGGCAGGGATTGGTCCATCCAAACAGGGCTCTCATGGGTGTCATGCCCATGACACCAAGAGACGTGACCATCTCCAGCAGAGCGGGAGAAGTTGAGAGGGGAAGCGGAGCAGGGGCACGTGCTGGGATGACCCACGTCTTCCCGAGACCAGCGAGCACCCCATCAGCTCGGGGCGGGCAGGTCGTGCTCCAAGCTCAGATCCACGCACTAATTAACGTCCCATGGGAGAGTGCGTTCCTGCTCTCCGTGATGCCGAAAGAGCTGCTCCTCCTCCACCCTCGTGCAGCTCGGAGGCAGAATCTGACCCAGCAGCCCGGACCTACAGCTGCTGCTCCCCGGGGAGTCCCAGGCCCACTGCTACACAGCGCTGGCTGCTTGAAAGCCTGCCTTGTGCTTAGCTGCTGTGTGATCTTCAAAGGCTCGGCATGCCCAAGGAAATGAGACCTCGTGGCTGTGCTTCCCGTGAGTCTGGATCGGGGACTGCGCTGGTGGCTTAGCCCTGATGTGTGCTGCTCCCTGCCCCGTCCCAGCGCGGCGAGGAGGGGGATTGCTCTACGGCTCTGCCTTGGGGTGCAGCACCCGGGATGCCCCAAACGCGGCATGAAATCACTGCCGCTGCTTGCACTGTCCCGTGATGGCGGGGAGAAGGGCCGGCGTAGGCTCGGCTGACTTTGTCCTGCTCGATATTCCCGCTGGGCTTCCCAGCCACGCGCCCGCCCGAGGCTGGCAGCTGCCCGCTTGCAGGCGGGTGCAGCGAGGCCGCTTCGCCGTGCGCCCCGAGCTGGGAACGTGGCTCTTCTGTTAAGCACCTGACTTGCCTCCCAGGTGCTTCTACCTCCCCTTCCTGCATCTCTCTCCTTTCGAGGTTAGCGAAGTGATTTTTTTTTTTTTAATTTTGCTATTTAAGCTGGTTTAGCGGCTGCAGCAGCGAGTGTTCCTGATAAACAGCCTGGGAGATCCAGAGAATAATCTCTCGGCTTGGTGACGGCAGAGGCGCATATCACAGCTGCTGGCAGCACGCAAAAAGCTGTCCTCATCCGCTGCGTGCTCTATCAGCCCGGGGAGGGGAAAAACTGCCTCAGTCCTTAATCACAGAACGTGAAATCCCAGCTAGTTTGCACCATTTATTTCCACGGGTTTGCAGGGCTGCTTTTAGCCTCTAAGAGAAAGGGAGATAATTCCCACCCTCCAACACCACCCTTCGCATATAACTGCCCGCGAGGCCAGAGGGATATTTTTAGGACCGGGGGCTATTTTTAGGGTGAGGTGATTTGATGCGAAGGCCGCCCCGAGCCCGCGTGTGCTGCAGCAGGTCTCCCCCGTGCCGCGCAGCCCGGGGGGAGCGTTGCCGTGCGGGTAGGAGCAGAAATGAGCAGCTCCCCGACGGGAGCGGGAGCCGGAGGGGTCTTGCGGAGACGCGACCGACCCGGGAAGGGGTCGAATGAGCAGCAGCTGGTCCCCATTTACCAGCCCGCTCCCGGCCTCGCTGCCTCGCACGGCCTCCGTGGCCCCTCTTGTGCCAGCGCCGCGCTTGGCACCCGGAGCTGCAAGGGAAGCAGCCGAAAGCCCCCCTCGTTTGTCGACCCCCTCGTTTGTCACCCCCTCCCTTGCCCTGTTTTGGTGTCTTGGGTGTCTCTCCAGCCCTGGTGTGGTGACAGAGATGTTGGCGGTGGCCCAGCCATGCCAGGTCCGTGCATGGACAAGGCCACCGAGGCGGGGGACAGCAGCGCAGGGTTGGAGGAGAAAGCCTGGCGATGGGAGGACAACTCTGGCTTTTAGGCTGGCTGCGGTGGGTTTAATCTGTTTACAGTGCTCTTGGCCAGTCTGGCAGCCCGCTCGCCATCCCCCTGCACTGACATCTCGCTTGCGTGGGAATTACTGGGTTTGTCCCTTCCCTGGGCTGCGGCTAGAAAACCTGCATCCCAGAAATCCCCTTGGATGTGGGACTCAAGGACGCCTCACAGCATGCATCGTGGGACCTTTCTCTTTGGGATGGTCCGAGGAAAGCTGTGTTTTTAGGTTAGAGTCACCAAACCCTGTTGGAACGGGCTGTTGTGTGGTGCGAAGGTTTGTGTGACGCCGTTCTGGACGTGCACTGAATGCCGTGCTTGCGAGACCCCTGGTCCTGGAGCAGCTCCTGAAGAGGCGTCAGGGAAATATGGTAAAAAAGGGTGGATGAAAAGACAGAAAAATATGGAGAAGGGACAAATGCTTTGTTCTAGTCTCAAATAAATACAAGGGAGAAAGAAATTTGCTGAAACTTGTCCCTATGTTATGGACCAGGTTAAGTCAAGCACTGGGTTTGTGGCGTGGGGATAACCGGCGAGGTTGGCATAGAGGTATCTGCGTTGTCGAGCGAAAACAGCAGACTGGTGCCAGACTGCAAGACGCTGCAGCCAAGCAGGCAGCATCGGCAACGAACCTCCGTTCGGAGCACGTGGTCCAGGAAGCAGCAGCGTCTGCCAGGGGGTCACAGGTAGCGGCTGCAAGCGTAAGGTTTGGGGGTGACGTGTGGGGCTGGACGTAGCCTGATAACCCCCCGTCGCTGCAACCCAACGGGCGACGGCCGAGCAGCGCCGGGCTGAAAGGCGTCTCAGCGGCGGGTGCCGTGATTTTTCTCTGGGGGAAGCGGCGGTTGCGAATGGCAGCAGCAGCGCTGGAGATGCGGTCGTAGGGGACGGTCATCTCGCGTGGACGGGGAGCAGGTCCTTTGCGGTGCCCTTTGGAAATACCCTCCTCCTGCACGTGGCCAAGGGTGGGGTTGGAAGCAGAGCCCCGTGTCCACCGGCCAGTCTTGCGGCACGTGGGCGATGCCACGCTTACCCTCATCGTCCCCTCGCGGCTCCCCAGGGCTCCGGGGCGGGTGTCGAAAGGGCTGAAGCGGGAGCGAGCGCCTTGCTGACCGCGGGCTGCCGGGAGTCGCGCTGGCTCAAGCAGGGCCGCCGGGGCCATCCGCAATGGTGGCAGCTCGTTAGAAACTTCCCACCGAGCTCGGAGCATCTGAGCTGTTTCTGTAAAACCCCCGTGCCCTTTCAGGAGGAGGGAAAGGGGATACTGCTGCAGTCATGTCTGCTCGAGCAGAGAGAGTTTAACACAAAAAACCCTCCTGTTTTTGAACAAAAACGCTCAGGCATCGACTATCAACGTGAGCAGCATTGCTCAGGCAAATGGTGTTTACACCCAAAGCCTTTAGACTTTCCAGCTCTCACCTGCTTCTCTGCAGAAACCCTCTGAGAAAATGTTACCGAACGAGGCGATATTTGGGTGGATAAATTGCCTGGAACAAATGAGTTAGAATTCATATGAACCCATTCTTCGTGTAATTAATATGTCACTCTTGAAGCAATCCCTGGGGAAAGCGCCCACCCCGGAGAGGGAAAGCTCGGTCCGGCCGGGCTCGGAGACCACCGCGTTGGGCTGCGCCTAGCACTGCGGCCACAAAGTCGCTGCGCTCCCGCCTGCACGCGCTGCGGCGGGTTTTGCCGTTCCCCTGCGCACCACGGGAATCACAACCAGCAGCGATGCAAGTTTTCTGCTTTGTTTCCGACCCTGGGTGGAGGGAAGGGGCGATTTTGGTGGTGCTTCAAGCTGGGTGAGTGAAATGGGGTGACGAGAGGGAGGCGTGGGGCTGCGTTGCCCTGCTGCTGCGTCCTGGCGCAGCGTCGCAGGAGCCGATTCCCCTGCCAAAGGCGTTTTGGGACACGTACCCTCAAGTCATCCTTGCTAGTCCCTCTTATGGCAGAGCTATTTCTGCCTGAACTTTCCAGCAAGCTGCCTCCAACGCTTCCCCATCTAAAACCGCGCTGGTTTAGAGAGCTAGTTTCGTTCCCCCCGCCTTCCCTTCGATGTCTCATTTGCATACATTTGCATAGCACACAGGTTGCTGGGAGGGGAGGAGGAGCTGGACGAGCTTTATTCCTTCCCCCCCTCCCCAAGCAGATTGTATTTATTTATTTAAATGCCGTGCTCTGCCGTTGCTAAGCGGGGCTCGCCGCTCGTGCGTCCTGCCGGATGGCGGCTGCGCCCGCCGGGGAGGCCGGGGCAGTTTGGAGGCGCGGGAGCCCCTCGAGCCCGGTTTGTGCTCCGGACCAGCGACGTGCGAGCGGCACCCGCGCCCCCTCCCCGCGTGGCCGCTCTTCCCTCGGCCCCACTGCCAGCTCCCGAGCCCCCGCTGCGTGTCCCGGTGTCCCCTTCCTCCCGGTGCGGAAAAGCGATCCCCCTCCCGTGTGCCAGTCCGGCATCTCCCTGCGCCGGAGCCGGATGTGTTTTGGGGGTGGTGATGGGGTGGGGGGAGCTGGCTTCTCCGGTCTGGGTTTTTCCAGTTGCCCGACCAAGTTGGCAATGCAAACACCCCGCCTTCCCCTTCGAAATCCGGGCAGCCAGAGCGCTTGGGTTTTGGCAGCACATCTTCTCTCCCAGGGATGCTCTCAGTGCAAAATGCCGCCGGGATCGAAGGCAGCCCGGGTGTAAACCTCCTGGAATTGCCACTTGCTCTTGGTCCCAGTGCTGGCCCGTGTTTCCACGACATCTCCTCTGTCGGATCCTGCTTCTGGCTAAAAGCTGTCACCGTCTGGCCCGGGCAGATGTGCCACGGCCTCCTCAGCCCTGCTCCCACGCTGGGATGGGCTCGCGGAAGGGAAGCTCTGGGTTTCCACCCTGGGTTGCTGGTTTCCTCCCCCCAGCGCTTTGCTAGGCTCGCGCTCTCCCGAATGTCCCTTTGGGGGTTTGGTCCCAATGCCCGCTTCTCCTGAAGGGCCGGCCCAGTCCTCCCACCCTTGGGATTTGTGGTATTAGAGATGGGAGCGGCTTTTTGGGGGGGAGGGGGAAGCAAAACTTCTCCGTAAACAGCAAACCCTTTCCCTCGGGATAGGTTTCATTGACCCCGGTGACAGCCCTTCCTGTCCTGCTTGTCCTGAGCTGGGGGGGACCCGGGGGACCTTGGTTTCCCTGCTGCCTAGAGCCCTGCTCCCGCAGGGTCCTGGGGTGGGGGCAGCTGGTGCTGACACGTGTCGGCTGGGTTACGGCACCCCACAAGCTACTCCGGCCCCGTTCCCGTGCACAACCATGAGCTTGAACCGCTGGGACTCGTGCCATCGAGCTGACCAGCAGCAGCTATCTAAGGCTTGGTGTCTTGGTTCCTGCTGTCGCCTGTGTTGTTGCTTGTACGTGGGGTTTGCCTTACGGGCCATCCCTTCTGCTCTTCCTCTGAGTTACGGTAACCTGAGCCCCTTTAGGGACCTTCCACGCGCATGCCCTTATGCTGGGGGATCCAAGGTGGGCTTGCAAACAGATCAAAACTCCTGCAGCCCCCCCACCTAACGTGTCCGTTGCTTTCCACAGAGGTTGTGTTCTTCCCCGTGGCTAACGCGACCCACGCTGAAACAAGAGCACGCGTCATGTAGAAGGAGACCCAATGGTCGCCCTTGCGTGCGTGTTGCTTTAGCCGGGCTCTCGGAGCGTGCCGGCAATGGGGGAGCGTGATCGGATGGTTGCGAGCAGGGTGGCAATGCCGTGACCGCCTGCCAGGGCAAGCACGTGGTCCGTGGCAATGTCAGACATTTGGCTGCCCCATGGCAGCATGCCTGGGGCTGGGTGGCCTGCTACACCGTGGGGACTGCTCGAAGTCATCACTTGCAGTTCTCTGACCATCCCAAGCAGTCCACAGTGGGGTCTGCATGCACATAAAGTTGATCTTTGTAAAAAAAAATTTAAATAACTGGGTCCAACCAACTCCTCTGTCTGACTCTTTGTCCTTCTTGGCCTCAGGCAAGTCCCTTAAGTCTTTGCTATGACATTGTTTGCTATAAGAGGCATTAAATCAGGGTACCTATTTATTGACCTACCGAGGCGGAATGGAAAGTTAGCAGGGGAACATCAACGCGGGGCTATTGGGCTATCACCATCTGTGCTGCACGGCTCAGTTCAGCTTGAATTCTTCCTCCCCCAGGACAAGAGGAGGAGGAGGAGAGACCAGCCTGTGTGCGTGGATCAGAAAGATGGGATGGGGAAGGCGACGGCCGGCCGGCAGCGTGAGGGACGAGGGCAGGTAAGATGGGACGGTTCCTCGGCAAGGCGAGGTGCTGATGGCGGGGCGGGAAGAAGGCCGGCAGCAGAAACGCGCAGCCGCCTGGAACGTCTCGCACCCGGCTGGGGCTTTAATTTTTTATGCTAACTCCTGTTTGCAATGACCGTGGTACTCCGGCTCCTGCTATTTAAGAGCGCCGAGGCGAGTTAGCGAGCTGCTGGCTGTGCTAAGAGCTGCGTGCGAGCGAGCGCGGTGGAGGGCTGACCGGCTGCGCTGGCTCAGCACAGCTCTGCCGCCAACGCCGGCTCTGCTCCGCGGGGCACCCGGGCAGGGCGGGCGCGGGAGGGCTGTGCTCTGCCCTCACCGGCCTCGGGTTGGGGAAGCCAGATCCGGGCAGCGAGCGCGTTGGGGCTTTGCAGACCTCGGTGCGGGAGATCTCCTTTAAGATCTGGGCTCAGGTTATCAGACTCCAGAGCCAACGTTGGGGTGACGACTGCAGTTCCCCCGTGAGCCTGGACGCCCTCGGGTTTCCCTGCAGCCCGTCTCCAGCACGGGCTCCCGGCGTGGACGCGGACCGCTCTTTGCTCCCGTGCCCTCTTGCTCGAGGAGCTTTCCGAGCAGCGCGGCTCGGAGGCTGTTTGTCTTCAGCTTGACCGTTCCTCCGCCTCCCCCGCCCTGTCTCCTCCACTTCCTCATTCTCAGTGTCGGGTTGAGCAAGAGCAGAGCGGAGCCTCCTCGGGATCAGGGTGAGGCCGTGGGGGCCTTGAGTTCCAAGTTCCTTTTTTTTTTCCGCCCCCCTTCTTCGCTATACACACAAAGCCGGGCTATGATGAAACTCCAGCCCCGTCTCAGTTGCAGCATTCATGCACGGCACATGCTGGAAATAATTGTCCTTGGTAGAGCTCTGCAAGCTGCAGAATGATTTAACGGAGAAGAGGTGGAAAGGGCTCTTATTTCTGCACGCTGCGTTTTCGTCTCGCTCCAGCCCCGGGTATGTCTACAAGGTGGACGGGAGGCAGGCGCGAGCTCGGGCCGTCCGCACCCCAAGCCGCGGGCCCGGAGCCAGCTCTGACCCGAAAGCCACGTGACCGTGTCCGTGTGGTGCCAAGCCTGAGTTAACGTATCTCGCTGTTCAGCAGCACTTATTACCTTGGGCTTGACATGGCTTTGATCTGCTCAAGCTCAAGCAGAGCAAGCCGTGTCTGCCTGCAATGCACCGCGGAGCGTCGGCACCAGTGCGGGCTCGGTACAAACCCTCCTGGAAGGTGCCCTATTGATTCCTCCAAGTTTGGGATCAGGTGCTGCAGCAGGAATTTCTGTAGGTGCCAAGTCCTGCTGATAAGGCAAATATGTTGGGAGCACACTGTGTGCAGGCTGTTCCTCCAAACCTGGCCTTTCCTTTATGTGCCTAACTAAATAGCAGATGATTTAGCACATCTCACTTTACATTTTCTAGTTGTGCAAGCTAGCTGATGAATGCCTGCTAGTAATGTCCAGTCCTTCACGTTTTTCTGATGGGCACAGAAAAGCATGGTAACCTGAAAGGGGAGGGTTGGCTCTGGATCCAGGTCCCAAAGTTTTGGACATGTTTAGATCAAGGACTTTGTTTGAGCTGCTTTAAGGAAAGGAGTTGCATGTGGGAAGGAGTGTTGCACATTCAGCACCATTCAGGATATAGCTCATTCTTCTCATATTTTGCTCATGATTCATACCACCCCTTCTCTTCTCTTCTCTTCTCTTCTCTTCTCTTCTCTTCTCTTCTCTTCTCTTCTCTTCTCTTCTCTTCTCTTCTCTTCTCTTCTCTTCTCTTCTCTTCTCTTCTCTTCTCTTCTCTTCTCTTCTCTTCTCTTCTCTTCTCTTCTCTTCTCTTCTCTTCATAATGCAGCAGAATTTGTCAGGCTTTTTTCTCTTTGGTGGCATATCTGTCCACAAAAGTATTTGGTTTTCTTCAAGCTCTCTTCCTTTTCCAAATGGCCAACCCATTCCTCTATGAATCTCTCTAGTTTGCTGCTATTGGTCACCAGGGATCTCTATTTTTGCCTGTGTTGGCTGACTTCGCTCTTTGTGGTTGGTCGAGGTCAGATGTGGCAGTTTTCTGATCCCATTGGGTAAAAGCCCAAATCCTTTTGCCATGAAAACTCACGGCTGGTGGTACAACCATCCACCCCTTGGTGAGCACCTGCTCGCCACTGCTTTTTTGGTTTTACCAGCTTCTGTTTCCTGACAAAGTGCCAACCAGCCCGAGGAGGAAGAGCACGTGCAGCCTCTCAATCTGTTTTCTCCTCCCAGCTCAGGAAGCGGTGATCTCGCGTGTGCTCCTCGGATCGGCGCAGGAGGCGGCTTTTGCATTATTTACTCTGTTCTGGAGATGGAGCCAGACTTGACCTGGTCTAATTCAGCTGCAGTCAGCAGAGCCGGGAGTGAACCGCTCCCAGTAACGCCATCGAGGTCGATGGGCGTGGGGTCAGATTTCCTCCCGGCCTCAGTCTCGCGCTGCAGCAGAGTCCGGCCGCGCTGCCCCGGTGCAGTGCTGACGCGGGGGTTTAGCTCCGCTCGGCCCGGGTGCAGCTTCGGCCGCTCTGGGGAAGGCGCTGGGTGGGACGGAGGAGGCTTGGGGCGCGTTTTGCTCCCCCCGCCCCCCGTGCCCGTGGGGACGGTCCCAGTGAGCCCCTTGGCCTGGTGGCAGCTGCCTGGGACCCCCTCCTTTCTCATCAATGGTTGATTGAGCAGAGATGGGGGGGGCCTGTTCCTCCCACGTGGACGCAATCACCTGCCACCTGGAAAATCTCCGGCGCTGGGTTTCCTCGTCCCCCCCCCCGCCGTGTGCATCCCCCCCACCCCAATTCTTGTATCCCCCCAAACCGCGCTCTCCCTGGCTGCTTTTATTTCTAACCTCGGCTCGCTTTGCCTCTCCTCCCCTCCCTTCCTTCCCTCCATCTCCCTCCCTCCCTCTCTCTGGGGGGAAAAAAGGTCATTGCGCAAATGATTAGTCAGAGCTCAGTTGCTGTAGCAACCAGCTGCTGTAACTGGGACAGGCATGCATCGAGGACAACGGAGAGGTCGACCATTAGCGCGGGCTGGCGAGCCCAGCCTTTGTATCCGCTTCCAAGCGGCGGCGAGCAGCACGCAGCCCCCCGCTCCGCTCTGCTCCGCACCGCTCTGCACCGCGCGGGGCTGCACCGGGCACCGCGGCCCCCGGCCCGGCTGCCGGCGTTTCGAAAGAGCCGCCGCCGGCTTCCTTCCCCCTCCCGGCTTCCCGCTCGCTGGTGGAGCCGAGGCGGCCCGGAGGCTCCCCGCCGGCTCCTCTCGGCTTGGCGGCCCCTGGCCCGGCCGGCGCCTGCCCGCGGTGGGTTGTCCTCCCCCTGCGCGGGGGGCTCGCGGCGCCCCTCGGAGCGGGGGTTCGGGGCTCCCGGGCCTCTCGCGACGGCTTTCGTGCGAGGCCAAGGTCTCCCGGTCCTGCAGGAGCGACCGGACGCTCGCTGCCTCCCGCCGTTTCCAGACGCCTGCGGTCCAGCTGCCTTTGCTCCCCCGCGGCTTTGGCTGGGGACGTCTCCAAATCCGCTGCGTCCCGCCCCAAGCTCTGCCCCAGCGGCACCCGCCTGGCCCCGGAGGAAGGACGGGCAATGGCCCTTCAGGGGCGGCAGGGATGGGGCACATCCGTGGGGATATTGAGGGGGTTTCTTGCAGAGAAGTCCCCCATCCCAGCCAGGCTGGGGTGGCCTTTGTGGTCCAGCCTTGAGCCCAGCTCGCAGGAAGGGACTAGCAAGGCCAGCCGCAGCGGTGCTACCTTCTGGCTGGTGGGACCCCATGTTGGGCTGCAAAGCTGGGGAGGGTAGAGAGGGGACCCCATTTCTGTCTGTGCACTGGGTAGTGCAGGCTGGTCTCAAGCAGCTTGAGTTAGCTTCAAGTCTCGGACAACCAGGTCGCACAGTCCCTCTTGTGCTGGGCCTGGTCTTGTGCCAGGGAGGGGGACAAGGGAGGGCTGCACCACCAGGCTTCAGCGCCTCCCCGAGCCCTCTGCAGCACCACTTCTTTCCCATGAGACCCCAAAACTGTGCTGCATGTGCCCTTCAGAGGAGGGGGATCTGCCGGGACCATGAGGAGTCTCCGGATGGGCGCAGGGCAGGGCTCCGGGGGAGCCCGCGTGGGAATCGGGTCCTGCAGGAGCTGGGCTGCTGCTGGGCTGATGGATCTGGCTGCTGTTAAGTAGCTGGGACCTCTCCAAGGAGAGCAGGGCAAAGCCGTGCTGTTCGATGGCCTCGTGCTTCAGGGCAAAGAGAGCTGGGGCGGCCTCTCCACGCGTGCCCGGGGTGAGCGGGGACCCCTTCCCATCGCTCGTGAGCAGGTAGCAGCCTGCCCGGGCGCGGGGGCCCTGCCGTCTGCTGCCCGTCTGCATTTCTGCCCTTGGCCTCGCCCGCCGGTCCTTCGGGGTCTGCACACCGCTGTATCTGCTGGCGTGCACCGCGTGGGTCTCTGCGCGAGCTGCGCCTCGCTCCGTGCGTGTCCAGCAGCGATTCGGGGCTGTGCCGTTTGGGGTGGGTGCGGAGGGGAGACGGGCCCGCGCTTGCAGAGTGCCTCAGGATCCCCAGAGGGACAGTGCTGAGGAAGAATGAAGTGTTGTAGCAGTTTGAAGCTGGCATGAGCACTGCTGGGAGAGGATGTAAAACCTCAGCAGAAGCATCTGGGAAAGCAGGGTGGGCTCTGGACAGGATTTCAGGAGTGTCTTGGGTTTCTTGCTCAAGGCTGAGCTCTGTGCCTCCATCTCGGAAGCTGCAGGCTGGTGTCCTCGGCCCTAGGACGTGATTTAGTCTGAGTTTGTGGGAACAGCAGGAAAGAGCTATTTATGCAGAAAATGGCTTCCAGTAAACATGCTTCCTTTGGAAGAGGAGGGAAATGGCTGAGATGTGCTACAAGTCTTTTCACTGTCCTGGGTCTCTCCTTGATCTCAAAGACAGAGACAGCCCTGCACCGTGGCTGGGGAACGGGGACCCACCCTGGTGCTTGGCAGCGCTCACGGCCGCAGTCCTGGGCCCCGATTTGCCGGCTCTCCATCACCACGGATGGAGAGGGTGCTGCGTGCTGTGTCTTGCCTGCTGGAGCACTGATGCTCCCCTCGGTCTGGCTAGCTCTGGAGGTTTACCTCGGCTCACAGCCTTTCCTTCTTCCCCTAGAGCCTTGGCTTTTGAAGTCGTTTGATTACGGAGCACTGTCAGGGTTTTTTGCTGTTTTAAGGGTTTCTGACCTCACGGTTGCAGAGAAGGGCTTAGCAGTGTGACGTAAGAGTGGCCTCAAGGCTCAAAAGCCAACAGGGAAATAAAAACAAGCCAACTGGTCTCCTTTCTCTTTTCTTGCAAAGCTCGTTATTGTAAAGGCTGTGGTCTGATTTTTCCAGGGCCTGGAAGTCTTTAGATCTGAGTGCTCTGAGCTGGCCATACTGTTTGTGTTTATTATTTACCTTCCCTATTGTAGTCATATTTTCCTTTGGAGGTGGTGAGTGAAAACATGCAGTTTCAGACGAGCTGACTAATATTTCAGGTTATCAAAGATGACAAAGAAAGAATGAATGAATGTGAGGCCTCCAGGAGAGGGACAAAACAGCCCAGTGACTCACTCTAACAATCCACGTTTGAGCCTGAAAACAAGAAATGGTGCCTGCTTCTTGCTGCCTCTGGCAATGGCCCAGCAGACTGCTCGCCATCCAGAACTGGGCTACTCTCCTGTTGGTTATGGGGCTGCCACGAGGCATTGCCGCTATTTTTCTCTACATCTCTCATCTGTCAGCCCCTTTCTCACTCCTGAAGGATCTCCACGTTACAGGTGCAGTGACCCTATAATGAGTAACGTGAGCGGAAAGAGGAATGGAGGAGATTTGGAAATGTTGGCCAACACTTCTTAGTACCATTAGTGGAGGAAGAGCTTAAGAGGAAAAGATGTACAGACTGATCTACCTGCCTAGTCGTTGGCAATCAGCAGTTAAATGTCGTCAGCAGCCTGAGGTTGTACCTGTATGTTGGACCTCCTCTTCCACAACCTTGTCTGAAACCTTCAGGTACAATTTGCACCTTCGCAATGTCCCGCAACGTTTGAGTCCTGCCATTTCAGTAAGTGTTGTGTGAAAAGGGATTTCTTTGCTTTTACCTGACCTGTCCCCTGGCCTGTCCCCTGGCCTGTCCCCTGGCCTGCCCTGCGTGGGTAGCCCTCAGGGTTCCTGGTGGTATGGGCGCTCTGCAAAGTGAGTAGGGCTGGCATGGGTAGGAGAGGACATTTAGGCTTTTCTCCCTACAGATGATGTCCATAGGGACTTCAGGCGAGATGTGCTCTCTGTGATGATTCGGGAGCATGTCTATGACAGTGTGGATTATAGACAGCTTATTGGTTGGAAATGACAGCGGAGGGAAGCGCTGGGGGCATCCTAGTCCATCACAGAGGGACTCAGAGTTACCAGCTCCTGCAGCAGAGGTGAATGCGGTCTGAGGGCAGAGGGAAGCTTTAATGCCATTTGGCAAAGCACTGCTTGAGGTCTCACTGGTACCAGTGTACCACCACCACACTGCATTTGACTGGGAACCATCCAGGGAGCAGGATGGCACCATTTGCAAATCTCGTTTGCAGAGCACCCCCAGAGCAGGGTGGGATGTGACCTTGGCCGGCCAAACCTCTCTGCTGGACCCCGAACTCTGGTCCCACGGCTTCATGGACAAGTGCACGCGCAGGACTTCCTGGGTGTGGGGCGCAGGGACGCAGCTGAGAGGCACTCTGGAGATCTGGGTTGTCCCTTTGGTTCTGCTGGGGGCCTGCTCCGCCCCCGCTTCCTCCTCAAAAAGAGCTGCAACAAGCCCTGCTCCGCTGGTGCCTTGCTCTGGGAGCAGCCAGTGGACGTGTCTGGCTAGCGAGCACGGCGTCCATTTGTGCTGAGCCTGGATTTAAAGTGTTAGATGGGCAAGAGAGCACAGGGGGAAAAGGAGGGAAGCCTTTCCTTTGGTTTTATTCTCTTAATAAGCTTTTGCTCCTCCACAGAAATGTGCTTGTGAGCATTTGTCAGTGATTGCCATCGAAACAGGAGAAAATCTATAACCTGGGGTCAGGCCCCTCTTCCAGGCTTTCATGTCATGAGATTCCCTCCACCTCCCCTCTAAAACCACAGGGAACAGCCCCTGTGCTCAGCATTTCATCTTGCTGACACTGTTCTGCTGTAGCCTTTGTCCGCGAGGTCTCCAGTGGACGTTGGTTGTCGGTGGCGAAGAGCTGGAGCTGCGTCCTGGAGATGCCGTAGATCTGGGGAACTCGAAGTGACCCCGTTGCTGCTGAGCCCCTGATGGATTAGTCCCACGGCGCAAACCGTGCCGTGCTGCGTGGGCTCGTATCGACGGTGCTCTCGGCGCGTACCCCGCCGTGGCTGGCATTCGACGATGCTCTTCACTGGAGTACGTCAAGGGAAATCCACCATGGAGTTAATGCATGCTCCAGTTTCAGTCGTTGCTTTTGTTAACATTTTTGGCCTTGTGCCACATGGAAAATGCAGGCAGTGAGTGCTAGAGGCCAACGGGGAATTTTTTCAACAAAGTGGCTTGTCATTGGAAAGGACAGTTCGCCCAAATGGGAAGCATTTTGCTATCACGTATTAGCGTGGTGGTCACTCACCGTGGGGAGAAGCCCAGCTGCTCTCGCTGGCATATAATTCAACTCTTCCTTCACTGGGAGCGTCAGGAAGCAACTCGCTCCTGAAGACCACTGGGGATTTTGCTAGTGCTTTGGCAGATCTCTGTTTAATGTGTTAGCGGATGGATGCTTGGATGTCTCTCTGGTAATGCCCAGGAGAGATCCTGCCCCACACGAGACGTTTGGAGTTTGCCAGTGACTCAGCGAGGTCTCTCGATGGCTGGCTTGGTAACTCAGCGCCCTTAAAAACTCACCCCATCGTCTGGCGTGGCAACCTCTGCGTGGACGGCGATACCTACTCACGGCTGAGAACCGAATGTGCCCTGGCCCTGGGGCTGTGGGCAAACGTTGAAAGTTGGGCGGCCAAGAAGGGGGAAAGCTCCTCTGCCTAACGTGGGCCAGGTCCGGGCTCCGACCGGCTTTGTTAAGCACAGCACTGCGAAAGGACTTCTGGATTTAGGCATCTCCATTTGCTGTCCTTGCAGAAATGCGTTTCACATGGCCTTTGCTTCCTCCCAGCTGCTCGTTATCTTTAACAGTGTTTCCCCCTCCTCTTAGTCTTGCGCTGCTCAAGGCTGCTGGTGCAAGCTCAGCTTTTGGCTGATACTAGTTCATTTGAGCGATTCTCTGTGTAAGTCAGGTAGGGGTTATTTCTTGCGTCCACGTAAAAAAATCACTCGGAGAGGAGCCGAGGGGGGTGGGATGCTCTGCTCGTGTCCTGCCCCGCGCTGCGCCGGGCACGCAGGTCCAGCCGGGCTCCGGTGCAGGGAGACCCGGCTTTGTTTCTGCTCTTCAGCTCTCCTGGTGTCTTTACCCAGGCTCAGACGAGAGCTCAAAGGCTCGGGGCTGCATGGGGAGAGCGTGCCCGCCTGGGCGCTGCTGCCGGGGCGGCCGTACCTGCCTGCGAGGGGTCCGACCTGGCCCGGCGCTTCCACAATAGGCAGGAAAAACACGTCCGTGTGGGCTGGAGCGTCCGAGCAGCACCGGGGCAATGACGCAGCAGAGGTGAAATATCAAAGGGAGAAGGGAAGTGCATGGCAGGAGGAAGGGAAATGGGGGAGAGAATAGCCGGAGCTGACCTCACCGGGGCGCGAGCCGGGTGGGGAGTCCGACCGCCCAGATGAAAGGGAAATGGGAAAAGGATGCGGCTGGGACGGGCCGCGGCGGGCGGCCCCGCTGCAACTGCCTCGGTGCTGCGGCTCTTGCCGTCGTCCTCGTGGAAGGGCTCGGTGCCGCCCCGCGCGTCCCGCAAGCAGCCGCCGGCTGCAGCTTGGCTCTGCTCGGCCCCGTGCCCGGGAGCCACCCCGATCCGGTAACCGTCAGCTCAGGCTCGCTGCACAGCAGCCACCGCTGCTGGCGATCTCAGGACACGGCGGAGCCGGCTTCCCGGACCCCTGGGCTCGTTTAAAGAAAGCGCGGGACAGATTGCATCCTCCGACCCTTCCCCGGCGCACAGCGAGAGCCGGCAGCGTCGTGACGCGCGCGGCTGCCTGTTGAGACGCGGCAGCCCTCCCCGGGTAGCTGCCGTCCCTCCAAGTGCTCTCGGCTGTGCCCAGGGACAGCTGACATTTTTTTGCATGTAGAGTTTTATTTTTAGCTGAAAAACCAGCCTTTAAAAACAAAGGCATGCAAACTTTTTCTGAAAAATTCTCAAGAAAATGGAATTTTTCTCCTCTTCGCAAAACCGCCTGTGACATTTCTAAATGAAGGTTTTCTCCTGCCTCTCTGCTTTCCCCCTTAATCTTCAGTGAAATTTTTTCCTTCTCTAAGTTGCCCTGTGTTTGTCCCTAAGAAGTGCTTTTTCAGGAGAAGAAATAGCAAATATAAGCACTGTTTTTCTGAAATGCTGTGTTTTTTGAAAAGAGATGGAAAACATAGTTGAAAAATTTTACAGAAGAATCCCTTTTCAACCCCGTAGAATGGAAAGGAGTTAATAATTTCTGTTGTCCCCCCATTTTTGAACTAATTCTGGTTTATTCTAAGCTTTTGGAGTGGAAGGACTGGGCCAATAAGTGGCAAAGAGCAGCTCTTAACTTTCTTTATTCAAGGGGAAGGACTTTTCCATCCCAGTTAAAGTCTAGAAGACCCTCTTCCTTTCAGGCTGGAGAGGAGTCCTGAGAGCTCATGAAGTCATTGCTATCCGAAAGCCCGCG
Organism: Dromaius novaehollandiae; assembly: GCF_036370855.1. Classification (NCBI taxonomy): domain Eukaryota; kingdom Metazoa; phylum Chordata; class Aves; order Casuariiformes; family Dromaiidae; genus Dromaius; species Dromaius novaehollandiae. The sequence continues at coordinate 8,240,743 of NC_088117.1, forward strand.
ACTGCCCTGGCCTTCTCCAGCGGCTGATGGTGGGACATGGAGAAATCGTGTGGGCTTTGCGGGGTCCATCCACGGGGACAGATGAGGGCTGCAGGAAGGCTGGGATGGACCCATCGGTAGGTCAGGGTGGGTATAAGGGCTCTGGAGCAGCACACGAGAAACCGCAGGTCCCGGGGTCCGTGCCCAGCTCTTCAGCACACTTTCTGAGTGATCTTGGGGAAGTCCCATGTTCCCTCTTTGCCTTTGTTTCCCTTCCTGGGAACGAGGAATGCTCTTGCTTTGCATCCGCAGGCTTAGTTAGTTAATACCTTTTGAGTGCTCTGAGTCGTCACAGAGATTTGATCTGCCACTGCAGCGACTGGATGAGTGCAAAGGACAGTAGTTTCCTCCCAGGTTAGAAGTGCTTCGGTTGCTTTTTGAGAGCAGCTACTGGTTCATAGGAGTGGAAGGCACCAGAGGTGCGGGTGCTTCTGTCCTCAGAAATCTGGGCTCTCTGCACCCTCTTGGCACCCAGAAATGGCAGCATCCAAATCCGCAGCCACATCGCAGAAGTTTATGTCTCATGGTGCATCTGAGAGGGTCTTATCCGACCCAGCTGGGTCGGCTCTGGAGAGTTCATGCTGCTTGTCTGGGGACGTGGCATCCTGGGATAGAGCTCGTGGCCCTTGTGGATATGTACTCGGCCTGTCGTTTCTGGCGCTGGAGACTGCAAATTTTGTGGAGTCAATAAAACAAAATATTTGGGGATCTCAAAGGCTGCGGTAGCACCTTCCACTGTGAAAGTCCGGACTCTGCAGTCCCGTAGGCCTAATTCTGCCACCCGGATTAACATCGTTTCCCATTGTTTATCCGTCAGAGCAGATGGTGCTGCGCTGCCTCGTGTATCCCCTTCCACCAGCTCGGGAGGGAGCTTGCCGGGGACGTCTTGGGCCTCGTGCTTGTGTGCACGGCTCGTGGGAGCTGCTGCGAATCTCTCTTCCCAAACAGCAGTGGAAATATCGCCGCTCGTAGGCAGCGGCTGTCTGCAGCCCGTGTGGAAGCCTTGCAGCCCCCGACTGTGCAAAGCCGGAGCAAGGATGGGGAGCAAAGCAAACAAACACGCTTTGTCCAGGCAATTTATTTTGTGCTGGGGTAAGGGATTTTTTTTTCGCCTCAGACATGCGATGAGTGTGTTACTCAGCCATGACTCGCGAACTTGTGAGCAATAAAGTCATCCCAAAGGCTGCCAAAAAAATCTTCTTAGCACACCCACCTCATCACACGTTCCCACTGTAGATACTTCAGTGTGATCTGCTGCTGAAATGCGGCTACCTCTAGGGAAGGATGAGGTGGCCATCCAGCAGCTTGCAGCGATGGCCAATGGGCAAAGCGATGTCCTCTGGCACAGCAGTGAAGGGTGGCACCCGGCCAGTGGCAGGGACCATTTGCCAACAGCGTTGCAAAGATGGTGGCCTGGGGTTCGCTCACAAATCCGAGAGAAAGCAGGGCTGGAAGGCGTCTGGAGAGGTTGTGTAGTCCAGCGTGACTCATTTTCTCCCATGGCCTGGGCTGGATCCCAGGTTTGGGATGTGGGTTTTGACCTTCTGGGGCAAGCGAGGCCAACCTTAGTGGCCCTGTGTGTTTCCTCCTGAAACGCACGTGGTGGAGAGCCATGGGACATCACCCACGGAGACCTGCACGAGAGGGACCTTCAGGAGCAGCGCAGGGGGAGGCCTCCAGCCTCCATGAGCTCTTGGATCTACCCATGACATGAGGTTTTGGGGCTCCAGAGCCCTGAATCGGCCCCTCCTCCTGTTCGGGATGTAGCTGGAGGTGGCAACCCGTGGTGTTGTGCCTCTTCCAGGTGACGTGGCACGGGTGGATAACGGGGTTTGCTGGCGGGGGGGGCCCTGCTTTGGGGCAGGCAGGAAGGGCCGGGGTAAGAAACAACCCCGTGCCGAGCGCTGATGGGGGGGGGTGGGACACAAGGGTGAAGGATGCCATTGGCAGTGTCCCCTCCCGCATCCCCCCTTGCCCAGGGTGTCAGCGGGGAGCCGGGCCGGGGCAGGAGCCCATCGCCTGAATTGCCGGGGTAAAAACTACCTCTGCACCAGCCTCCTCTCCCCCCCTTCCCAGCGACGAGGCTTTTAATAATTGATGGGCTGATAAATAATAGATGCTGTATTTGCTCCCTCGCTTTGCTCCGCCGGGGCGCGCGCGCTCGCGGCCCGGCACTGCTGCACGAGGGCTACGGCGGTGGGCGAGCGCGGCGCGCGCGTGCCGGCGCGGGGTAGGGAGCTCTGCAGCGCGGAGAGCATTCCGGGGAGATAAAGGGCTGGTTTGATGTGTGTTCATGTGGCGGGGCTGTTTTGCCTTGCATGCCTTTCTCTTTTGCTTTATTTTTTTCCTGGAGTGAAGCCTGGCGCCAGCAGTCTGGAACCAGCCTGACAAGCTTTTGAGTTATGGAAAGGGGGAGGAGGGGGGAGGAGAGAGAAAGAGGGAGCGAGAGAGGCAGGGAGGAGGAGGGCGAGGGGAGAGGGAGGCAGCTGGGATGGGGATTATTAGGGGAGAACAAGAGCAGGCACCGGAGGCTGCTGGGCTGGGGGCTAGCGGGGCTCGCGGGGGGGCAGAGCTGGCTTCCAGCAAACGGTTCAAAGGCGATTTTTGCATTGGGGGGAGAGGGGGAATTGAGTCATTTTGGGCATGAAACGCAACCCTCGCCGCGTCAAGGAACAAGGAAGTTTTTTAAAGCGCCAATTAAAGGGCTTGGAGAGGTCCGGGGCTTTTAAACAGCCTCGGAGGGGGGGGTCCTGGCCGGCGTTCAGGCTGCCGTCCCATCAGGACATTCCTTTCTGCTGAACGCTGCCGCTCCCGGCCCTCTCCTCCTCCTCTTCCAAGCTGCCGTCGAATCCTTTCCAAGCCCCGCGTCCGAACCCGGGGAACTTTGCTCCGTTTCATCTCGCGCCGCCCGCCCCCCCGCTCCCCGTCCCCGGGCCGCGCGCAGCGTGTGATCGCACGCTGCTCGCCCGGAGCGCCCGCGGCCCCGCGCTCGAGCCCCCCCGGCCCCTGGCTCCTCTCTGGGGGGAGAAGGAACGTCGCCCCGTGGTGGGACCCGGCTCCCCGAACGCAGAGGGTGCAAATACCCCGCGGGGGCTGGGGGGCACCGGGCGAGGAGGGGGGTCCCAGTTTGCGAGGCACGGGCATGCCGGCGTGTGCCACGAGGGCCAGCACCACGCGGTGCCCGCCCGGAGGGCTGCCCGCCACTGGGTCCAGCATCTTCTGTCCCACCGCGAGAAGCGTGTCCAGAGTCCCACGCAAGCGTGCAACCGCGAGCAGTGAGCTCGCACAGGGTTGGAGCAGGCAGAGGCTGGAATAGCACCCTGGCGCGTCCCCCCGCCATGAGCCGGGCAGTGCCACGCGCCGCAGCCCTCCGTCGCAGCCTCCGCGGCCGGAGCACTCCACAGCGTCCCAGGGAATCGAGCGCGCTGGAGAGGGGACGGGGATTCGGAGCTGGCTTTGCAGGGGCTTTGTTTGCTTTGGTTTCAGCACAGCCTCTTTAACTCCGATGACTGGCGAATGTTTGGGAGAAAGGAGCTCTTTGTTGGAGGCTGAACAGCCCCAGGTCTCTAAGTCAGCCTGTGTGAAGAGACAGTACGTGGGCTCTGGGAAGTTGGGGCATCCTAGGGACGGGCAGATCTCGCTTTGCTCGAACTGCTAAAGGGGAAAATGAGAGGAAGGGGTTTGTATACCCGGCTCCCAAAGAAAATCACAGCTAAAACCCCTGCGAAGCACCACCACCGTCTGCCAAGCCTTTGTCTTCGCAGTGGAGATGGAAGAGTGAACACCCAGTTTTCTGAAATCTCCATTCCAGGTTGCCTGTGAGCCGCAGCTCTCAGGAAAAACACTTCTTTCTCTGTGTTTCCAGGAAGCAAAATGTTGCCCTCCGCTGTTTGCAGCGGATCTGGAACACAGAGCTCGCAACGTCGGAGCCCGGTCGGTGCTTTGCTCCGATGTCACGTCGCCGGTGGTGGCCGAAGCCGGGTGGTTTGGAGGGCGACAGCTCCAACCCAGCCCGTGGGCGCTGTGGGCGGCAGCTTGGCACGGATCCGCGAGAGCCCCTTGCTCAGCTGCCATTTCCAAACGGCCCCAGGGAGCTTCCCCTGCTCTCGGGGCGATTGCTGTCCCCCACCCATGGGTGCAGGGCTGCAAAGAGCCCTGGCTTCGGCTCTGACTGAGGTGGCTCCGCTGAAGACCAGCCTCCTCGCAGGGCGTTTCACCCAATATCAACCCCAAGCAGCCAAGCTGCATGTTCGTAGTCCAAATTCCTTGATTTTCCCCCCTTTCCTCTGCTTTCCTTGGTGACTATTTAATTTCTTTCTCGATTTTCTTTTCCTAATTTCTTATCTATTTCCTCTCTGCTGAAACGCGCTGGGAAGCTTGTCCTCCGGCTCCTCCTTGGCGGGGATGCAGCACAGACTGATCCATGATATGGGTAGGCTTTTGTAGACCGTCTAAAATGTTGGGTGTCTCAAACTGGTACGTGGAAGGGTCGATTATTCTCTTTTACAGATGTGGAAACTGAGGCACAGGCTCCTTGTCTGGGTGAAATGAAGTTGGCTTTTAGGGCAGGGGTCTTTGCCAGGCGACACCGTTTCACTTGGAAACCCACTGGCCTTTGCTGCATCAGGTCCCTTTGGGCTCTTTGCCTCTCTGGCTCTTGGGGGACCTCCAGGAGGGAGACAACCCTCTCCTGCTTCTTCTAGCCAAGAAGGGCGCAGGTGCAACGGCACTTCCCCGCGCGCCGAGCCGGGGATGGCACCCCGCGGGCCACCGCCAGCCCGGCGCCTCGCCGCGCGCACGGGAGCGCAACCCGCCGAAGGCAGCGGGTGGAAATAAAACCTAATTCTGGGCTGCCGGAGCCGGGAGAGCGAGAGATGAGTCTCGGCGAGGTTCCTCTCCCCAGCGCCAGCCTCACCTTTCATATTCTAATGCCTTGCCTTTGCCTGATTTGCGAGCGCGCGGGAGTCCTGCTGGGAATTCGCTCTCGCGGAGGCACACGCCGCCGTCCCTCGGTAAATTACACAGGGATATAATGAAGGAGGAGAAATCAGTTACTCTGTGACTACGACTCCCCAGGGGACCTTAATTCAAATATTTGCGGAGCTGAGCAAGTGGGGCGTCGGGGAGCCGCCGAGTTGGAGTGTCTCTCGACAGGTTGCTCGCAGGTGGTTGGGGCGGGGGGCACCAGGGCGGGGATGGCAAGGCAGCGCGCCGGGCTGCCGGATCCGGCCCCAACATCTCTTTTGGCTCCTGCCGGTGCTTTGGGTGTTGCGAGCTAAGGGGGAAGGTGCTGGGGGAAGTCGGGACCTTAGTTTGGTTGCAGAGCGTGGTGCCGTGGTTGCATGGGTCCGCTCTGCGCCTGGTGGCTGCGAGCAACGTGGGGTGATGGGGGGATCCGTCCACGTCCCACAGCTCGAAGTGAACAAGTGAGACCAGATTTGCCCATGCAGCAGCACCCCGGGTGGAGCTGGGACGTTCAACCCGCTTGCTGGGTGCACCCAAGACCAGTAGATCCAACTTCACCCCATGGCTCCGCCAAGGGCACAGCAGCCCCTCGGCCACACCGGTCCACTCCAGCCAGACACCGGCTGCTTGGAGAGCCGGGGCCCAGGGGTGCTCGTCTCCGGGCGAGGTGGGGGCTCATGTCCTTCGGTGTGGAGCGTGTCGGAGAGGAGAGGGGCTGAGGGTGGTGGTGTCCGCCTGGTCCAACTGTCTTTGCCATGCAGAGCTGCCAGCCTGCTGGCCCCTGTGCCTGAGCTCCCCGAAATACTGCAGTTGCTGGCAATGATGCGACCGAGTGTGCACGTACCCAAGCTTGCTCCTGCAGCCCGGGCGCGCGCGCTCCGTGCACGCCTGCTTGCGCGCGTGCAAACTCCCCTCTTCGACATGGGGCGTCTCCGCTTATGTGCCGGCGTCACGCACCAAATGCACGGCAGTCCCATATGCGTGCACACATGCTCGCTCCAAACCGGAGCGGCACCCGCGGCTCGTAAGTTGTGTCTCTGGGCTGCCGCGCGCCGTTGGGGCACCCCCGTGCCCGCCCCTGCAAACCTGGCCGTGGTGGGCACGCGGATGAGACGCGCGTAGCCTGCCCGCCGCGGCCCCTTGCACGCGCAGCGCCTTCGGTTCGGCGTGCACACGCGGCCGCGTACGGATCTGCAGCACGCCAACTGTTGGGAAGGGAAAAAAAACAGATTCAGCCGAGAGAGAGAGGGAGAGGTGGGGGGAGAGAGAAAGAGAGAGAGAATGACAGACTGCAATCCCCCTTGAGTGCCTAGCCTCATGAATATTAATAAGGTGGTAATTAAAATGCAGGGACACAGCAGGACGGATGCAGGCACTGCCTTCGGAGCGCTGGGAACGGGGGGAGCGCGTCTTTCCAGGCAGGTTTTGATTCCGTTCTCTGATGAAAAGAAGAAAACGGAGCCTTCAACTTTAATCAGTTTAGAGTTTTTTTGACACGACATATCTTTAATTGCTGATATTTCTGCTCTTCTCAACGCCAGCTCCACCGTCTCCGGTCTAACCAGAGATAACGAACCACAATGAAGTGCCGTGGGTTTGTGCCGTGTTTATGCCTCGACTTGTTTGCTACTTTCCCGGGGTTTCACCTCTTTGCCGTGGGTCGGAGGGCACGGCCCTGCCGCCGATCGACTCTGCGGCGAGGAGCGGGGGGCTGCAAGACGCCGCCCGGCATCTCTTTGTCTAACCCCCGCCCCTGCACCCAACCCTCCCCTCGCGGTGGTGGAAACCTGCCTTTTCTGGGTGCTGACCCGCTTTCCCCCGCTTGGCCATGAGATGATAAGGAGGTGAGCCTCCGTTTTCACATTGTAGCTTGGCATTCGGGCTTTAACGCCCACCGCCTGGCCCACGTAGCAGGGTGCAGAGATCGGGGCCCCGGGTGGTGGGAAGGAGGAGGCTGTGTCCAGATGGAAAGCGAGTTTTGGGAGGAGAAACTCCCTTTTCCTTCCCCAGAGGAGGTTCCTCCATTGCCGAATTGGTGGTGGCACTATTGGAGATGTCCCAGCACTGGAGGAACGAAGCAGCTTAGGTCTTCTCCATTAACCAGGGTTTCGAGGTCAGGCGAGGGTCCTCTGAAGGAGGAACAGGGGAGGCTCAGAGGTCTGTGAGCAAGGAGAACCAATGAGTTCATCTCTCTTGGAGGAGATCATAGTTAGTCCGATGGATCCGGTCCATTGATGGAGGGCCATCGTTGCTGGGAAAATGAATGGAGAGCGTTGGCTGGTGCCCAAAGAGAACATCTTGGACCTGGAAATTGGACCAGGTCAATCTGAAGCAGGGATTTAGGCAAGAGGTTCTGGCAAAATGAAAAAAAAAAAAAAAAAGCTAAAATGCCCCATACCACTACAAATTTTTTTTTAGGTCAAGCCAGAGTGTTTGCTTTGGCCTGAAATGTTTTGTTTTGTTTAGTTTGGAGGTTGCTTAACTGATTTTTTTAGACCTCTTCTTTTACATTGAGATCATTTTCTGAACTGCAAAAAAAAAAGATTTGTTTTGAATTAAAAAGGCTTTTATAGAAAATGCCCAAACAAAACAATTCATCATATGAGCGATGGAAGGAGATGGTTTGACATCTCCAAAACCTTCTCCCCTCCCCAATATGCTATATTTTTTTCATTCCAAACTATTTTTCAACTTCACCCTCAATTTCTGAATGATTCATCTTTTCTGAATCCCAATTTTTGGTAAATTTACTATTCCTCTAAAAACAGACAAACATGAACCCCCTCAGCTCTTGGAAGCATGTCAGAGACTGAGTGAGTGGAGCACAGTGCCAAGTCCTCCTTAGAGCCCCAGAGCTGGTGCCTCCATGCCACGGTTGGAGTTGGCCATGAAAAGACAGCCCATGTGTTCTGGGGAATGGAGGCAGATTGGAGGAGGAGAAGAATTTTTTCCCCTGTCTTTGAGATATCGCATTGCCTGGGGATCAATTGTGGTGTTTCAGGAGGTTGCTGCAATGTGGATGTCTGCTCCTGGGTCCAGAGATATGTCACTAGAAGGATCTCCTGGTCCTCAGGCTGAACTACAGTCCTGCACTCTCATTTCTCCTTCCCAAGCTTTGGAGCTTTCTCTGCCCTGGGAGCGTGTCCTTGTGCTTCACTGACCTGCAGCGTGATATCCCTGCCTGCACAGAGAGATGGAAAAGCAGAGCTGGAGCATCCTAGAGCCCTTGAGATTTTGCTCCCCATCTTTGCAGGGGTCTTTGCATGGGGGCGGAGGGCAGCTCCATCAGTAGTTCAAAGAGAGAAAAAAAATCTAGATGTATTTGAGCCATGAATGGAAGTCCATGGGCCAGCGTCAGAGCTACCTGCATAATGGGGTCTTCTCCACCATGCGTCTTCCCTCAGGCATGTGGAATCCTCTTGCTCGTGTCCAGGACAGGCCGCTGTGGTGGTGGATGTTTGCTCCATCCAAGTGGCTCTGGAAAGCCTTGCCCATGAACCAGGCAAGCCCCAACCCACGTCCTTTGGCAATCTGGGGTGGGGAAAGACTGGACACTGTTTGTCATTGGGGTGGACGCAGGAAGGGGAATGGGAGACTTGTGGAGCACAGGGCTAGAAGGGGTTGCAGAAGGCCGGAGCGTCCTGGGCTCTGCCCCAAGGCAGGTGGGCGTCTCACCATTGCAGGCCTTGGGCAGGAGGCAGCGAGTCTCCCTGTTGTCCCAGACCATGGCAAGGAGGCAGCTGAGCTGGCTTTGAGCTCTACTGGACATGTTGTGTGAGCAACGACTGCTGGATGCATCTCCTTGTAGCTCTGTTTCTCTTCTTGGGGGGAAAATAATTCCCCGTGTGGAGGGATGGTTGGTGAATCCGGGTGCAGTCAGTGGTTGGAAATTGAGTTGAACTCCTTGGTTGGACGGATGCTAAACCAGCACAGAGTTGATTGCTGCTAATGAACGTAAAACCCCCGCGTGCCGCCTTTGCTGTTGGGAACATTGTGCCCTGAGAGGTGGGAAGGGCAGAAGACAAAACCTGAGCTTAGGATGCAAGACCCTCTGGAAAGATGTAATACGGAGCTGCTCGTTTCCCTCTCCCCACTCTCCTCCTTTCTTTAGAGCAGGCCCCAGCCCCTCCTTGGAGACGAATGCTGCGTGCCGTGCCGTGCCGTACGGCGTGGGGGCCGGCGTGGGGGCACGCTCCGGGTGCAGGCTGGCACCAGTCCTTCCTGCCCAGCTCGCGGGTGTGCTGGGTCTGGTGGGACATTGCTCTGCTGCCATGGAGGTTGCCGGGGAGCAGCGAGGGGGAAGGAGCAGAGAAAGAGCAAGGAATATTTCGACTGCAACATCAGCGTCCTTGGGAAGCGAGCGGAGCTCTCTGGCTGCTCCTGAGCGCCTTTGGGGAGCTCGGCTCCCGTCCCTCAGTCCTTCCTCGCTGTGCTCGTGCTCCTCCTGGGCAGGTTGGGCATCTCACGCCAATTCTTTGGGGCTCCTGCCCAACAAAGTGGAGCACTTTGCTGAGCACTGGTGGTCTGTGACGCTGCTGTGAGCCATTGCCCTAAGAAGAAGAGGTGGTTTACACCTCCCACCGTGTCCCCCCGTCTCGCTGGGGGACATCCCCCCTCTGCAAACCCTCCCCGTGCCCTGCAGCCGTGCGGGGCAGCCTTGGTGCGTTGGGAGCCTCCAGGACCTCAGTTTATGTTTCTAATGGTGTAAAACGGGAGGGAGAACAGTGGGTCCCCCTTGCTCGAGGCATCAGCACGTCTCCGATTCCTCCGCATGCCCCGAAGAGCGAGCCGATGCCAAGATTGATGGGTGAACAGCCACAAAGCCAACGACACTACGTGGATTCTTGCCCGCTGGGGTCCTGCCATGGTTTTTAATGCATTTTGGTGGAGCTGAGGGTTTATCCGCTTGACCCCTCGTGCTGGGCACCGCGGCTGGTCCTGGGTGTGGATGTCTCCCCCGGAGCAGGTCATTTCTCGGGGGGCTCTTGCAAGGACACTGCTTGGTGCCGTTGGAGCTCGGAAAGGTCAGGGTGTGCTGGATCCCCATCGATGGGGACGGCGGCACGAGGAGGGGGCTGGGGAAGGGGGTGGGAGCCGCGGGGGAGACAGCAGCCGTGTGGAGGGGCCGGTGCCTTGGGAACACCCAGCCAAAGCCAGGGGAAGCAGTGGGAAAACAAAGCATAGCTGCTTTCAGTGTCCTTTTTAGCGGGGAAAAAAATCATTGCACCTTGCTTTTCTTCTCTCCGTCTATTCCTTCATGCTGTCCTTTCTTCTGTTCCTTTCCTGCAGGGCTGAAACAGCCGGTCGGAGGCAGAGGCAGGGAAGAAGAGCGCAAAGCCTAGCCAGTGCCTGAGCCCTCCTTCTCCCCAAACCTCTCCCCACCGCCCAAGGCTCCTCGCAGCCGCCCGGCCTGGGGGGCGACGGCTCTGCGGGGACGATGGTGCCGGCAGGGTTTGGGCTGCAGAAGCCGTCGTTGCCGGCGGTGCCGCGTCGGGAGCCCAGCTCGACGCTGCAGTCCCGGGCTGAGCTGCGAAAGCAAACCCGGAGCGCCAGCCTGCCGCGTTTCACAGCAGAGCTGCCGTTTAGGGAGGCTGGGGAGAGGAGACATCTTCCTCCTCCAGCTTTCTCCTTCTCAATGCACCACGCGTATGCTGGAGCCTGCTCTGCGGAGCATCCCAGCACCCAGGGGGGCTTCCCTGGGGCCCTGCCCCGTGTCCTGTGCCCTTCCCTCCCTCGGCAGCGGGGCCGGCAAAGGGAGCACGCTCCCGCGGGATGGCTGGTGCCCTGGCATTAGGGCAGCCCGGCCGCGGCAGCAGAGCCGGTGTCCCGTGGCCAGGCTTGGGGCTGGGGATGTGTTTTCCAGCCTCCAAGTGCTTGTGCATCGGCCGGGAGATTTCAAGGAGCGTTTTCCCGGGAGCAGGGAGGTGCTGCAACACGCCGCCGTGCCGGGGCCTTCGGGGGGGTCAGCTCTCGCCTCTGCCATGGACCTTCTGGGAGAACCTCGGTCAGGGCTCGGTGCTGGGGCCGTGCCGGTTCCCGTGCCGCTCAGGCTCCCGTCTCCCGCTGCACCCCCACGAAGCTGAACCGGCCGGCGCTCCGGTGCCGCGGCGGCAAGGCAGGAGAGCGGAGGGGGGGCCGGGGGAGCACCTGCTTTCTCAGCGAGTCCGTTTTGCCTTTGGGGCCGGGGGGTCTCGGCTCTGCCGCCGGGGCCGTGCGATGGTTCAATCCCCCCGCAGCGGAGCCGGCGTGCGAGCGGTGGGGGGGGGGGGAAGGAGGGGGTGCAGAGGAGGGGCTGGAGCCGAACCCGGCGCCCGGCTCGTCCCCCCGGCGAGGGCAGGCGCAGCAGGAGCTGCTGCTTCCCAGAAACTTGATTATTTTTAACCCAGGAAGAAGAAAGGAAGGAAAAGGAGAGGGAAAAAAAAAAGGGGGGGGGTGGGGAGCGGGGAGGCACAGGCAAACACGCGGTTGGCAGCGATGCGCGGCTCTGCGGAGGCGGCGGAGGCACCGGTGGCCGTGGCAAGGCTGCCGTCCCGGCCCCGCCGGAGGAGCCCCCGGCCGTGCCCCGGGTGGGAGGCGCAGGACGGGGCCGGGTTTGCTCCCAGCCCGGGGGGCACATCCCCCCCTCCCCAGCCGGCTGCTTCCCGGACCCCTCCTGTCCCCCCGCGCGGGGCCGTCGCAGGGACGTGGAGAGGGACCGCGGGGCGGTTCGGGGCCCTGACGTGGGGCAGGTGCTGGTGGCTCCATCGCCCCCGCCATGGGCGGCTTGGGGGGCACCATGGGGCAAGGAGGCTCCCCGGGTTGCTCTGGAAGACAAGCCAGGCTGCTGGAGGGAGGGAAGTTCTCCATTTATGGGCTGCTGGAGAGCACGCGGAGCAGAGGGTAAGGTCTCCTTTCATCCCTCAACAGGACTAGGCGCGAGTCTGGCACCGCGCCGCGGGGACGTCTCGGTGGCGTTTGCATCGCATTGCCTTGTTGTGTTTGGTCTGCGATACAAAGCTCTGGATCGGTAGTTTCAAAGCCCGGTAGATCTTCAGGGAACCAATGCTTCGCCCAAACCCGGGAGCCCCGCGGAGGTGCGGCGTGAGCTGGCGGCTTTGCAGCCCCGACGGGTCACGTTACAGGTCTTGGTTGCTCTTGGCCCAGCCCGGGTCAGCGGAGGTTGGCAGAAAGCTCCCCTTGACTGCCGAACACATTTTGGCCACGCTCACAAGGTGAAAACTTGCCAACACCCCTACACACCGAGTATTTATATTATTGTAGCACCCACGCTTGCTTGTAAACTCAGGGCCTGTCACTGCTGGAACATCAGCGTGAAGCCTTACAAGCCCTGGGTCCTTTCATAAAACATCTTGTCTTCCTCGGTAAAAATCCTCCTTCTCCGAGCTTTCTTCTGCTGCTCTCCTGGGCTTGACCTACTTACCCGGCCGCGCTGCCGCGGCTGGGCACGGCGGGCCGGGAGCCGGCGCTCCCCGCTCTGGCCGAGAGGCCTGCGAGTTGCTGAGTCCGTGTGGACTCCCCCAGGCCGTGACAAGCTCTGAAGGCTTTCGGTGCTCTTCCCTCATCTCCTCTCACTTGTCTTCATCGTTTTGTCCTTGCATGACCAACAGAAGGGGTGCCAGAGCTGCTTGCATGGCGTTGTGCAATAGTTCGGGGAAGAGCAGGCTGTGATTCATCCGGGGACGGAGAAGCCTGCTCCAGCGCTGGCAGTGCCGAAGGGACCCCCCGGGGGGGGGGGGGGGTTTCCACTTCTGAGCAGCTCCGGAGTCTCTGACAATGAGGATCCCTGTGCTCCAGGGCCGCAGGGCAAAGCCCTGCCAAGCCGGGTACGTGGCTTAGACAGGGAGCAACGGGGAGCTGGAGGCCCCGTCTCCAGACCGCAGGAGATGCCTGCGGCCGGGCCACTGAGTCATCCTCAGCGGCGGTTTGCTGAAGGCCGCGATGGCTTGCGAGGAGCTTGGTGCCAGGCGGGCCAGGAGGGGAGGCACCCTCCACGGGACGGTAGCGGGAGAGGACGCGAGCAGACGGGAGGGCCGGCGCTTTCCTCCTGCACCTCCTCACTTGGGGAGCCCTGCACTGAGATCAGCATCGTCTCCAGCCGAAAGGACCATTGCTGGTTAAAATAAACCATGCAAGGGGCTCACAGCGTGTTTTGCCGTCACAGCCCTTCATGGGACGTCCACCGTTGCCTCCTCTGGTCTGCGACAGCAGCCAGACGGTGCCTGAGACTGCTGTTATCCACCCAACAGCATCGGTGCCACGTGCTCGAAGGAGAAGTCCTCAATTTACCAAACATGATGAGGCCTGGTCAAAGAAGAGGTCTTTCTCCCCAAATACAGATAGATGGCAATGAAAAAAGGTTCAGCTGAGACAGCTTTGGTTTGCAACAGGGATCTGGCACCTCTCAAACCGCATCCCGTCCTGGCAGGGCGCCGGGTCCGTTTTGGGGTTTTAGCAATAAAACCGTTCGGCAGAAGGTGCCTCTGCTCTGAGGGTCCAGGTGGGGCTTGCTGAGGGCCCAGTGCCCCCGTCGAGGCCACCGGGCAACGTCCCCCAGTGCCGCCTCCCGCTCCGGCTCCCCACCGCCCGCCGGGATCGCTGAGCAGGAAAACACGTCCGGCCGTTGGGTATTCCCTCCTGCCTCCTGTCTCATCATTAACAGTGCTAATTAAACCTGAGCCGTGCTCCTGCGACTTTCGGGATGGGCTGCTTTTCCCAGCAGGCTCGCGGGGGTCTCCGCGGGGATGCACGGAGGCGCCGGCGCCTTCGCACCCTGCCCGGCCGGCCGCGGAGGAGGTCGGCTTGGCCCTGCCGCTCCCTCGAGCCGTTCTGCACCCGCCGGGGGTTTCAGCGGGGCGGCTGGGTGCCGGCTTTGCTCCCGTGGGCCGGCAGCGCCCGGGCGGCAGCGACGGGCGCGTGAGCTTTTCCCGGCCCCGCCGCAGACCTGCACGGGCAGAAGAGCCCCGCGGAGGGCAGAGGCCTGGCAGCCCCCCCGGGAGCAGCAGCGAGGCAGCGCGGAGGAGGGAAGGGAGCGGCAGGGAGAGCGGATGCTTTTTGCCGCAGCTTTGCAGGAGCAACCTCCATTCATTTCCTCAACCCCGACGGAGCTGAAGAGCTTTCCCTGCCGGACCGGGGGGCCTTGGGGTCCCGAAGCAGGAGGAAGGTGCCCTGCGTTACCGCTGGGAGTTTTGCATCCCCTCCGCTGGGCCGGCTCCGACCTTTTTTTGGGGGGGGGGCAGCCCTTTCCCAGGGCCGGGCATCGCCTGGCTCTGCAGCAACCTCCTCCGCAGGGCACTGCAAGGCGCGTGCCCCCGCCGCGGGCGTTCGCGGGGGGCGAGGGGAGGCGGGGGGGCCCGCCGCAGAGCCCCTTGCGCTGCAAGGGAGACCGGCTCTCTGCTGGCAGGGTATTTTTTTCCCCCCTCGTTCTCGCTCTTTGTTAAGCTCCCTTTCAGCTGAAATGGCAATGCCTGGGTGTTCTGCGCTGACAATAATTGCTGCAGTCTAGACACTGTCTGGTATGAGGCACCGGGAATCAAAGAGGCCCCTTCTCTCACTGTGACTTTCACACATGCTCCCTCGCTCGGGCTCCTTCCTTCTCCCTCTCCCATGTTCCCTTGGTCTCTGGCTTTTTTTTTTTTTATTGCTCCCCTCTATCTGTCTCTCGCAGAGAGAGGAGAAGCATCAGCATCTTCCCCCCCACGCGCTCTCCCTCTCTGCCGTCTGTTCCTCTTCCCCTCGCTCTCCCTCTCTCTCTCCCTTTCTCATCTGTCTCCTCTCTCTCCTTCCTCCACTCTTACCTTTCTGCTATTCCCTTCCTCCCAAAGTTAGCAGAGAAGCACGGCGAGGGGGGCTGGCGGGTTAACTCCTTCCTCGCCCCGGCCCTCTCCCCGGCTGGGCTCCGCGCTCCTCGGCCGCGTCCCCCCGGCTGCCGAGCCCCTCACCGGGGCACGCGGGCGCTGCTCCGCGTCTGTCTCGGGGCTCGTCGTCGGAAGAAGTCGCGAGCTTGGCTCGAGGCGTGGGGACGGGGCTCCCCGGCGCGGTCCCGCCAGCACCCCGGGCAGCAGGAGGGTGCTGCTCCCGTCCGCCGGGGACCTCCTCCGCGCTCCCCGTGCCGCGTGCTTGACCGCGGGGCGCTGGCGTCGCGGTGCCCCGGGCAGCCCCTCGCCGTCGCACTGGGGCCGACTCCGGCGATGCCTCCCCGGCAAAGCGGCTGCGCGGCCGCGGGCTCCGGGGATGTCGCGGCTCCTCCGCGCCCAAGCCCTTGGCTAGGGAGAAGGTGACTGATCCGTGGGTTTGCAGTCCCCGCCGTGGGTTTGCAGTCCCTGCCACGTCACCTCGAGCGAGCTGGCGGCTCCGCTCGGGAGCAGCCCCCGTGCCGCAAGCCCCTAAACGCTGCTCGAGTGCTTGCTGGGACCAGGATTTCCCCTGGCCGCGAGGGGACCCGTCCTTGCATCCTCGGGGACTTAGCTGCGTCGCAAACCAAGAGGAGACGGTTTTCCAGCCGCCCACCCACCGCGAGCCTCAAGGGCTGAGCTGCCGCGGGCTGAGCTCCGCCGCCCCGAAACGGCCCCGTGCCTGTGAGCTGGGCCCCGGCCGGGCTCTGCGGGTCGCTGCAGGGGCACAGCGTGACCGCTCGCAATCGCGCCCCGTGGAGTTGGGCTCTTCCGTAATAATGCTGGTAACGATCGTTTCTGGCTTGATTCTGCACTTCTGTAAACCCCTGATGCCGCGCGGAAGACCCTTTTTCCATAAAGCTCTGCCACGTCCTTTGTTTTCCATCCCAGTCAAATCTCAGCAAAGGAAGGACCCTAAAGCCGGTTTTACAGCTGGGGAAACTGAGGCAGCGAGCTCCTTTGGCTGGTCTCCCGCGGCCACGACAGCGGTGACGCTGCGGGAAGGCACGGCGGAGCCCCGCTTCCGCGTGGCCCGGGGCACCCGCAGCCGCGCAGCCCGGCGCGCCGTGGCCTGGCATCGCGGCGGTGGCCGTGCTGCTTGCTTACCACGGAAGAGTCGCATTAGGAAAGTATGCGATGTATTTTTAACTGTCTATAATGCAATTTAGCAGCTGGAAACGAGGACGAAAGCCAACATCGTGCAACCAGCCAGATCTCCGCTGTCCACGAGCGAGCGCGCCATGGACCCGCTGATTTTTATTACGTTTGGAAACCTTGCTTGGGAAAAGGCTGGGAACAGCCTCGTCCCTGAGACAGGCTCTGCCTCAAGGCAGGCAGCGAATGCAGGATGAGGCCGAGGGCCCGGCAGCTCCCGGTGCAACAGGCTCGTCCCCAAAAGCCACCGTGCTGTGCGCATCGGTGCTTTTGAGCGCTCCAGCCGGGTCTTATTCCCCGAAGAGCTGGGTGTCTTGGCTGTGCTTTGGGATCGGGATTCGCGTGATCCGGCAACGGGGGTTACGGCAAAGCTTTCTGGGAGCCGAGCTCTTCAAAACACCTGGTCTGCACCGGAGTTGCTTGATACGTGAAAAATTCGCCCCTGCTGTCCCCAGTGGCTGCACCGCCAGTAACGCGTCTTTAGCAGGACTGGGTCTCGATGGGGTCCTCTGCGGAGCTTGGCCTCTGTGGGTAGGAGCAGCAGGCTTCGCTCAGACTCCTGCCCCCAAACACCCGGATCGTTTTGGAGCAAGGCTGCTGCCATCAGGCCTCGGCGTTACCCCAGCAGCCTCCTCCTCGGAGGGTTCCTCCTCCGCCTCAAGGTCCCCGAGGCTTAGAGAGCCAGAGCGAGCATCGCCCCAGCCCCGGCTCGGTGGGAGAGCCCGGTGCTGAGGACGGGCAAGGAGCCGGTTTCGGTGGAAGGCTCCTCCGCACGCAGCTTTCGGGAGGTTTGGTGCCAGCTCTCTGCAGCTGCCCTGCGGTGCTGGTGGTGGCAGAAGGAGATGCAGGGTGTTTATTTGCGTCTGGCCGCGATGGCTCCCTCTCGCTCTGCTCTTTCCCAGCGCCCGGACGCCCTGCCAGGACCTCGTGTTCGCCCGGAGCCGGCCCGGCCCTGGGGCTCGGCAGGGCTGCACCGAGCAGGCTGCCGAGCCAGGACTCCTGGGTCCTTTCCGACACAAGGCAGGTGCCCGTGGCTTGCAAGCCTCAAGCCTGCCCCAGAGCGGGGCTTAAAAAAAGGCTGCTCGTGGGAGACAAAGCGGGAGAGGAACCCCAGAGCCAGGGAAGGGAGACAACTGGTTGACGGTCATCCCTAGGCCAACGGCAGGAATAAAATCCCGGTGGGCTGAGCTGGTCCTTGGTTTGCATTCACATACATATCACCCGTTTTCTCCAAACCCGGGTGTATCTTGGGGAAGCTGCTGGTAGACCCTGAGTTGTATCCTTCTGCCAGGGCTTTCCCCAGCTCAACCAGGACATCACCATAAAAAGGGTGAAGAAAGACGAGGGATGAGCGTTTTCCTCCCGAAAATGGGCGCGATGGGCACCAGGGCTGGAGATGCCAGGCTGGCACGTGGCAGGGCTTGCTGCCCAGCTGGATCCGGAGCAGGAAAGCAGCCCGGGGGGGGCACAAGATTGTTTGAAAATTTGGGGCAAAAACCCCGAGGAACAGCCCCTGCGGGGTGCCGCACGCGGGCAGAGCCCCCTCCGAGCCCGGCAGCGCCCGGCCGCTGCGAATCCTCCAGGATGTGGTTAGGGGCTCAGTGAGGAAGGAAAGCCTCGAAACCAAGGAAACGAAGGCGACGGAAAGGAAAATGTCAGCTCCCGCACGGCGCAGCGAGCTGGCTCCGACGCCCCGGGCGCTGGTGGGTGCTGCCTGCGCTGGCCCGACCCCTCCCGCCGTGGTTTGGGGTCAGAAAGGTGATTTTTTTTAATGCCGGGATCTTGTCGACGTCAAGGTGCGGGTGGTGGAGGCTGTGTGGCGCTGGGAGGGACGGCACGAGGGTGCCCGGCGGGGAAGGATTCCTCCTCCGCTCCGCGGAGGGTCCTGGGGCCTCCTGTGCACCTCTGCACCTCCCGAGCGGTCGCTGGCACCACCGCGGCCCCGGAGGTGGCCGTGCAAAGCACCGCCGGCGGCCTGGGGTCCCGCTCGCGGTGCAACGGGAGCCGTCACCCCCGGGGGGGCGAGGAGGAGCGAAGGGGCTGGATGCCCCCACGTGTGTGGGGTCCTCTGGAAGTGGCCCCGAAGGAGGGAGCGGGGATATTTGGCAGGTCGCGGTACCTCCGATAAGGGAGACCTCACACGTCGACGCGGCTGCGGCTGCAGCCCGGCGCATCATCGCGGCCGCCGGGGCCTGGTGCGAGGTGGGTGATGGCCTGGGGGACTGGGGCTCTTCGGGGGATGCCACGGGGATGGAGAGCAGCTCGCGGGGCGCAGCGGTCCCACGAGGGGCTGCACCTCCTGGACACAAACTGATATTCCCAGATTTATGGGGGAGTGCGGCTGGGAAAACGCGGGGGGGGGAGAAGCGTGTGCGTGGATGCAGCTGTGCTGCGCCGAGCATGATCGTTCCAGCCCAAAGGCTCCATCGAAGGAAATTCTCCCTTGCTGGATTTGGAAATTTCCCCCAAACAACCTTAATTTTCCCCACCAAGGCAGCGGGGACACGAGATCCCAAGCGCTGCAAGTGCAACCCCACGGCCGTGGAGCCAGACGGTGCTGGGGAGGATTTCGGTGGCCTGCGGCGAGCGGTGATGGGGTGGGGTGGGCAGAGCCGGTTTTCCCCCCGGTGCGGGCTGCTCCGGAGCAGCGGCGAGGTTTGGGGCCGTGCATCCCCGTCCCCATCTCCGTGCCGCCCGCCGCCCCCGCCGTGCCACCGCTCCCGGCCTCGCGCTGGGGCGGCGTAACGTGATATTTCCCCGCGCGTCCCCCGGAGGGTTTTTTCCATTACACAGGCAGCGCGGGACGGTGCTGCCCGCGCGCCCGGCTCCCCCGCCTGCAACCTCTGGCCCCGCTTTTCCAGCGGCACATTGTGCAAATGTAACCTTTCGGCAAGCCACTCCTCCGGCAGGAAGCCGGGGGGCCGCAGCGGCTGCCAGGAGCGCAGCCGGCTCGGCGCTGGAAGGCGGCCCGGCCCGTTCATCGGCGCGGCTGCCGGCGACGCGCACATCCTGGGCAACCGCCCCGCGCTGCCGCTCGCGTTGCCTCGCCTCGCCGGGCCTGCCGCGCGCCCGCCATCGCCCGCCGTGCCGTGCCGTGCCTGCCTCCCCCTCCTCCTCCTCCTCCTCCTCCTCCAGGCCCGCACCGGGGTGGAGCAGGACTTGGGACCCTTGGGGGCAGGATTTATCCCTCCTCCCAGGTGCAGCGGTGCAAAACTCGGCCCGCTCATCACGCTTTGGGGAAGGAGCTGTTGCCTCCCTCGTTGTCGACGGTGTGGGATGCAGTGCTGGGGGGGACGGTGGAGGTTGCGTTTATTTCTCATGCCTGGTTTCTTCCTGGGTTCGACGCACTGACGTGCTGCAGCGAAGCAGCTGGTTTTGCGGTATTTCTAGCCCAGCTGGAGGCAGGAGGCACGAGAAACTGAGAGAGATGGGGGAAAAAATAATAATGAAAATAATAAAGATCTGGTGAGATTTCATCTTCCCGCCAACTTTACCAAAATTGGGATGCCTTTCACCTTTTCCTCCAGCTCCTCCGGCCTTTTGGGTGGGAATCCTCGTGCGAGGACCGCACAAGCCCCACGCACTTCTTCCCAAGCGGCTGCTCCCGCTTTGCAGCTCCTCTCCCCCCTCTCCCTGCTTCCCTCCCCGGTGGGGGCCTGCGGGAAGTGGGGGGGGGGTCGCACCCCACCGGGGCAGCGCTGTAACCGGAGCCGTGGGACCCCCGCCTGGCCAGGGGGGCGAGGGGGGGCTGCGAAGGGGTCACGGAGGGCGAAAGGCTTTGAAATTCGGCTTCCTCTCCCGCTTCGAGCTCCCCTTGGGGGGGGGCTAAACACATCCCCCCGCCCCAGCTGGGCGATGCCCGCCTGCATCCTGCAGCCTGTCATTCCCGGGATGCGGCTGGGCCCGGCGATGGGAAGGGGCTGCCAGTGGTGCAGGGCCACTGCGGCTGGAGCCGCCATCCCCGCGCCAGGACGCGCAGAGCCCGTTTCGGACAAAAAAACCCACCTCCGATCGCCCGGTTTCCCGCTGCGGTATCCCCCCCGCTGGGCCTGGCAGCTCCCCTCCGGGGGGGGGAGGCCGCGGGACCCCCCGGCACCGGGCGCGCGGAGCAGGCGGCACCGCGGGGCTGGCCGAGGGGCGAGCGGCCCCGAGTCGGGCGCGCGCTCGTCACCCAGACAAGAGATCAATAACTAATTTCGCTGCAGCAGCGGCGCGGGGGTTTTTCCAATAATTGTGAGCCGGCGGCTGGGAGCGAGGCGCTCGGCACCGCTCCGCGCTAACCTGCACCCGATCAATGGCCACACCGCTGGGGCAGCAGCAAAACTCATTTTTCTCTCTTTCTTCCCTCCCTGCCGCCTCCCGCCCGCTCCGGCCCTCCTCCTCCTCCTCCGGGCTCGGCGCTTGCGGAAGGGCTCCCTGCCGGGACTTGCGGAGTTTCTTCCCTCGCCGTCGTTTAGCCCTTCTGCTTCTGCAACCGCGGCGCGTCGAGGCGAGCGTGGTCCTTCGCTTGGCGGAGCCCCCGCTTACACGCAGCGCCGCAGCCCCCGGTCCTTCCTCCCTAATTTAAGCCCCCCCCGCTCGCGGCTCCCCCGGAGCATCCCTATGAATTCACCACCACCTCGACCGCCGCGCGCCGAGCGGTGCCTGCATAATCGCAAAGTTTTATTACTCGCCTCGAAGGCACTTATCGATCGCGGTCCTCTCCCGCTGATGGAGCTCTTAATACATCCTGGGCTGCCGGAGCCAGGCTGGACGCGCAGCCTGTCCGGCTCAAGCCCCCGGGGCTCGGGTGCAGCCTGGGGGGGGGTCTCCCTGCCCCCCCTGCCCACACGGCTCCTTTAAGAAAGCCCCCGGCGGCTCCAGCCTCGCGCTCAAGGTCGCAGCGGGAAACCTGCGGACTTGGCAGCGGCGAGAGCGGGAGGAGGGAGGCAGAGAAGCAGCCCGAGAGAGAAAGGAAATCGCGGCTCGGGCGAGTGGGCAGCGGCGGGGATGGGGCTGCTCCTCCGGAGCATCATCCCGAAGGCGCCGTCCGGCCTTGGGACCTGGGCTCGGTCCTGCGGGATGCGGGATGCAGGCTGTGCTCGCAGCAGCGCCCGGGCTCCGGCATCGTTCCCGCGGTGCCGGCGGGGTTCGGCATTACAGCAGCAGCTCCCGGAGTCGTGGGATCGCGGCCGGCACGCTGCCGGCGTCTCAGGCCACGAGGCTTTTCCCGGCCCTCCCTGATGGAGAGCACAGCGGGAAAATGCGGATCTCAAAAGCTCAAAACCCAGGAAGTTCGTAAAAATAAAAAATAAAATAAAATAAAAAGAAAAGCCGTTCACATTTCATTTTTCTAATCTCTCCATGTTTAAACCAGCCTCGCAATTTTGGGAGGTCTGATCCACCCCAGGGAAGCAGCAGGATGGGGGCGGGGCTCCAGGGTACTTTTAGGTTCGGGCCGAGGCGGCCGGGCTGTGGTGATGGAGCAGCTGTTTCTGGGGAGCTTTGGAGGTGCCTGATTTTTAATTTTAATTTTGACTACGTGGCACTGCTCCCCCCTCCCCTTTCCCTTCCTCCCCGGGGTATGTGCAGGATTTGGCCCTTGGCCCTCTCCCAAGAGCTTGGCACCATTAAAATTCGCTCCCGCCTGGAGTGCAGCACTGCGGGGTCCCAGGATGGCCCCTCACCCCCCCCCCCCCGGCCACGGGGGGCTGCTGCAGTTTTGCGATCGCTTTCTTTAAAAAAAAGAAAGGAAATAGCAAAAATCGTTGCAGGGAGGGTAGGAGCAGGGGTCGGGGGTCGGGGCTGCCTTTCCGCGGCATCCGGCGGAGCGTCGCGCTGGGGAAGTCGGCGCTAAGCAAACGGGAGTGACAGGGAAAAATCCATCCCCGTCTCGGGCCGGGCAGCGAGCGGAGGCTTTGCTGGGGGCTCCTTAATCGGGCTCATAGCGCGGCCGGGGCCGGCGGGACCCTTCGCCGCGGCCTCCCAGGGCCGGGCTCCCCCGGGAGCGATGATTGGCCCGCGACGGGGTCGAGGGTGGCACTGCGTCCTCGGGCTTTGCTCCGCAGTGGCCTGGAAATTTGGGCTTTTTGATAAAATTGAAAGCCAAGAAGCCGTGGCAATAGCACCTGAGCCAGGCACCACCACATCTTGCAAGATTTGGTGTTTTGTCATGCAACCCGCTAAGCCCAGCTTTCCCAGAGCTGCATGAGTCTGAGGGCTTTGGTTTTCTTTAGCAAAAGTTAATTAACTCTATTACTGCTGTTGTTATTTTACTATTACTATCATCAAACCTGCCAGGCGCAGGACTGTGCTTTGGGAACAGCGTTGCTCTTCCAGGCTGCCCTGTCCTCCCCGGGCTCGGGGCTCCCGTCCTCACGGCGCACACGCACGCTTGCTCCCTGCTGCTATACATGCATAGATATAGAGATATATTTCTATATACATAATCTGTATGTGCTATAGATATAGGTGCAATAGAGCTATATGCAACGCGCTTTATCTACAGACGCAGCAGACTGTGCTGAGGCTCCGCTTTCTCCGCCTAGCCGAGGGCTCCAGGAGCTGAAACTGTTAGGGAGAGAGGAAAACCGAGCCTGGCCGTCTGCACGCTTGGCTGGAGGGTGCTGGGGGCTGCTTCACCCCTGGCCAAGTTTCATCCCGGGGGGGGGGGGGGGGGGGTCTGACGTGCCCGGAGGCAGCGGATGCTCGCCCCGAAAGCAGGCGATGAGGGTGGGCGGGGGGGCACGTTTCGAGCTGGGGGGCTTCGAGGAGCGGAGGGTTGAGTCAGGTCCGTAGGGACGAAACGAAACCCAGCAGGCTGCTGCCCCGGGGCCCGAGCCCCAGCGCGTGCACGGTGGGTCCCAACTCCTTCGTCTCCCTTACACCGCTGCCGGCGTCAGCAACCGCGGCGACGCCGGTTTGGGCTCCCCGGGACCCGCGGGGGCTCCTTCCCCAGGGAGGGGGAGAGCTGTGCGGGGAGGGACGCCGGGCTCGCTGCCGCCCTTCTCCTCCTCCCCGGCTCAGTTGGGGGAAAGCGCCGGGTGCGGAGCCGGCACAGCCTGATGTGCTGCTGGGAGGCGGCGGCAGGAGAAATGAGAAACACAACGGGGGTTTTGCTGCAGTTTAACCAGTATTAATTAATTAATAACGGTGCAAATGCCAACGCCTCGCTGACACGCACTGGCTCACTCGAAACTAATGTTTGGGACCTGTCGCTACCCGCAGCGGCGGCCAGGTTGGTCCATAGGCGCCAGATCACCGCTCCAGCAGCCCATGCCACCGAGCTGCTCCGTCTCCTTGGCCGTGTCACTCTGCCTGCTCTGTCCCCTACACTGGACCATGGCTGGCGGTGACCCCGCCGCGCTGGGCTCCCGGTGCCGGCGAGCTGCGGCTCGGTGCATGAGAGCGGGGCCAAGAGGAAGAGGCCCGGGAGTGACCTCCACTGCTGCCGCCGGGACATGCACGGCCGGGAGCAAAAGCAGGATTTGAGGGTTGTTTTTGGCCCTTTCGTGTGATGCAGAGGTTGATGCTGTGCTGAAAACAGCCGGCACTGCAGTGGCATGGCCCAAGCGCATGGGAGCTGCAGTGATAAGCGGCTGGGGAGGCCTGTTTGGGTCAAAAACAAGAATCTCAGAGGTGTAGCTTTAAGGTGCATATTAAAAAATATATTAAAACAAAAAAAAACTTAAAAGTTCATAAGGAAACAGTGTGCCGCAAGCGTGAGCACCCCGATCGGCGGTGACCCCCGGGCACACAGGTGGGAGCCTCCCTGCGCCTTGGCCTGTCACTGCCACCAGCCCAGCGGTGGCTTTGACCATAAAGACCTGCAAGAGCGTCCAGACAGTCAACCATGGCACGCGGGGCCCCGGCACCCGTGGGGCTGCGGCAAGGGCTGCGGGTTGCATCCTTTGGGGCCTGGGGGGGACGAGGCGAAGGTGGCCGGCGGGGGGGGGGGGGGGGCCTGCTCCCACTGCCACCCCAGCCGGGCTCTGCGGCCCCATGGAGGGTGGCACCGGGGCTCAGCTGTGGGGCCGGGCTGAGATATTTATAGGGCCCGGCTGGCACCGGCGCACAGCCCGGCGTCACGCGGCAGGCAGCTGTGCTGCAGCAGGCGGGCTGGAGCCGCAGGGGCGGCTTAACCCCTCGGCCGGCGCCAGCGGGGCCGCGACGGGCTCTGCCCCGTGGGGCCACTGGGTGAGGGACTGGAAAGGGCACAGAGGTGCAAGCTGGAGGTTTCCAGGAAGCTGTGGACCACCAGCGGGGCTGAGTGCGGCTTGGGGACCCCGCAGGGCAGTGTCACCTCCCCGCTCAGCTGGGGACCTGGAGGGGGTCTGCGGGCAGCTGTTTGGGGGGGGGATGCATGCATAAACCTCCTGCGCGAGGCTTTTAAAGCTTCCCAGTGAGGCAGGTGTTCAGTCAGGCCGGATCCAGGCCAGGTTTTCCTCCTTTTTTCTCCTCTAAAATGCAAGCTTGAAGGAGCTCGCTACCTGCCTGCCATCCCCGCTCGTGAGCCTCCTCCAGCAAGCCCTGCTCACCTGGGACGGTGCTGGAGCAGCAACGCGCCGGTGACGCCCAGACGCACACGCTGCTCGCTGGGAGCCAGGGAAACCGCTCAGTGCACACGCTGCATCCCCTGCGTGCACTGTGCATCCCCAGTGTGCTCACTGCATCCCCCAGTGTGCTCATGCATCCTCCCAGTGTGCTCATGCATCCTCCCAGTGTGCTCACTGCATCCCCCAGTGTGCTCATGCATCCCCCAGTGTGCTCATGCATCCTCCCTGCGGGGCACTGTGGCTGGGGACCCCCCCTCCAGTGCTCCTGCCCCACCGCAGGCCCATAGCCACCCCCAGCTGCGTTATTCCCATTGCATTACCACGATGCCGGGAGGCACGCAGTGGAAAACCAGCAAGGCTGGCAGCGTCCAGCTGGGTCCGGCTGCCCAAGCTGTGCCCGAGCCGCTGCTCCGCGGCTCCCCGTCGCTGCACTTGTGCTGATACTATTTGCAGGGGAACCACGCTTGGGCGAGGAACCGTGCCTCCGGCGCAGGCTTTCCGCGCGGGTTGGTTCCCCAGCCAGCGCGTTGCAAAGTTGCTCTGCAGCGGCTTGGTTCCCATCCTGGAATTTTAATTTAGTTAGTTGAGTTCTTTCAACAGTGTGAACTTGCTAAGTGCTTTGCATATTTTATACTCATGAGTAACATTTATCAAGCAGAAAGTACAATTAATCAAATAGGGGAGCCTTTGTAACGCGGGGTAGCTTGCATTTGCTCCCTGCTGTTCGGCTTCCTCCACGTCTCCCCTTCCTCTTCCTCCCCTACGCCTTCCCCTGGCCCTGCGCCGGCTGCCCTGCTGGGATGCAGCGTACGGGTACTCCGCTACGTAGGTATTGCTACAGCCTACTCATGCACACACACACTCCTATAGCATGCACACCAGGTGCATATATATTTCTGTATATATACAGCTACATATATATATCTGTATGTGTGTATACACACGTATATAGTGTATGTAAAGAGATGCACGTATACGTACGATGTAGATATAGTGTATACGGTGTAGAAATGTGTATACAGGTTCCCATATATATATTTAGGCACACATGGCCACTGTATTGTACACATGGACTATAGTGCCTGCACCCAGGGGCGGCCCGGGACCGGGCTCCGGTGCGGCAGAGCAGGGCTGCCTGCCGCGGGACTCGCCTTGCAGAGCACCCGAGCAGCATGCGCGGCGCTGGTCACCTCCTCTCCAAAATGCTGCTGCGAAATTAATTAGAATTAATTAATCAGAAAAGGGTAATAAGGGTGATTAAGCACCTGGGGAAAAGAAAAATAAAATCCTGATTCGAGATTGCGCCGGTGGTGATTACCGCGAAAGGAGGCGACCGCGAGGAAGGAGCGCGAGGAAACCGGCGGGGAAGGGGCGCGGGGGCGTTTGCTGCCTCGCGGCGCGGGGAATCGCCGAGTGCCACCCACTTGCCCGGCACCTACCGCTGCAGCTGCTGCTGGAGGGTGTCACGGAGAGCCTTCCTCCCCATCAGCACCCAAGGCTCGCGCCGGAGCGGATGCCCATCGCTGCAGCGGGGAGGCGTCACGATCCACCCAGGAGACAAATTTCAGCAAATTCACTTTTATCTTGCCTCCCTTTGAGGTGTCCACTAGCTCGGGAGGCCCCAGCGGCCGAGCCATGGCCCGGCTGAGGGTGGGGAGATGGGGACAGGATTGCTGGCCTCCTGCAGCAGCCTCTCCCGGCTGCCTTCCCTGGCAGCATGGTGCCCATGCCGCCGGGGCGCCCGCGTGCTCTGCACCCCGGAGCCGACGTGCCCCGATGCAGACGGGTGGGAGTTTGAAGGGGCGGCATTTGCTGGGGGGATGAAACGAAACGCTTTGAAGGGAAACCAGGAGCCGTTGTGGTTTGCTGAGTGAAGTGCAGACCCCACTCACGTGCCACGCGGCTGCTCTCCAGCCAAGCGGCCGCAGCCCGCTTAAAACCCAGGTGACAACTGGAACGACTCAATGGCTGTTGGTGGCTTCAACAAGTGGAAAGCTGTTGGTTTGGGGCCTTTTTTGGTGCGCACGGGGCCATGTCTATGCTTGGCCCCAGCTTCTTATCACGTGCCTCCTCCCACGCCATCCCACCCCGGCAGCAGCTGAGCTCTTGGAGCAGTTGCTCTGTGCTCCGTTCCCTCCCCAGGTGTAGCCTCACTTCTTTGCGCTATGGAGAGCAAAATGGGAAGAAAACCGTGCTTTCTGCGCTTGCGGATGCTTTTGCTGCATCCTGAACTTGGCAGATGACGAAATGCATCAAAAGGAGAGGGGGAAAAAACCTTTTTTAAATTGTAAAAGTCAGAAATCAGAATAGCAGCCGAAGGCGAGGGAGGCAGAGGAGTCATAAATCTCCATGGCTGCCGCCACGCAGCAGCAGCACGTTTGGCCTGGGGCTGTGAGCCCCTGTGCCAGGTCGCCGGGCTCCCTGGCCGCTGTGGGCCCTGCCCGGGGCGTGCGGGCGCTGTCGTACGGCCCGGGGTCCCCAAAACTCCCGGTACCGCCTGGCTGCGCTGGGCGGTTTCATGCAGGTTTTGTGCAAATCAGTGTCTGGGCGAAGGAAGAGACGGGGCCGGCGCCCTGCTGAGGGAAAGGTGTCAGGGGAGAGACTAACCCCGTATTAGACACCAGAGAGTCCACATCTGCAGCCGAGCTGCTTTTCCCGGCCGCTGGCAGAGGAGCCGCCTTCAGTTGAGGGGCCATCACCAGAGATCTGTATTTTGGGTACTCAAGGCCATAGAGTCTCTGCTTTGTGATTCCTCAGGTTTGATTGGAAAATCCTGCAGGTAGAGGCAGAAAAATGCTGGGAAAGGCCGTTTTCCGGCTGCTGTCCGCACAGCGCTGCCCTTGCGAAGGTGCGGGGGGGCATGCCTGGAGCTGGGGCTCTTGCGGGGGGGTTTCCCCCGGGACTCGGCCCCATCCAGCTGTTAGAAATGGAAATTGCTCCCGCAGAGCGCGACCAGCCGGCTCCTCCACCTCCCCTATCGCCCCCGCCGCTCCTGTGCCGCGCTCTGGGGCAGGAGTCCAGCACCACCGTGTTTTCCGAGTCGCCCCATGGCAGGAGCAAAGCCCAGCACCACTGAGGGAATGCCCCAGCTGCAGCCCGCGCGCTTTGGAAAGGGGCCGCACCTCCAGCGCCCCTGCTATGGCGTGAGCGAGGCTTGTAGCCCAACTGTGACGAGCGTGTCAGGTCTCAGCTCCCCGAAGGTGCTGCAGTTTGGGAGCAGCCGCGCTGAGCACGGGCTGACTCGCCTCTTGCCAAGAGATGGGGCCGGGGCCATTGCCCTGGTGGCTGCTGGAGGCACCTGGGATCCCGCGGGACCAGCTGCATGTGGGCCGGGGTGCAGGGTGGGTGCAGGATGGGTGCAGCGTGGGTGCTGAGGGGGCGCAGGATCTGGGGGCCAGGAAGGATGCGGGCTGAGTGCAGGCTGGGTGCTGGGTGGTGCAGGCTGGGTGCTGGGTGGTGCAGGCTGGGTGGGTGCACGCTGGATGCCTGGTGCTGAGCAGCGCGAGTGTGAGGCCGGGTGCGTGCCGGGCAGCGCAAGCAGGGTGCCAGGTACCGGGTGAGCACCGGGTACCGGGTGCCAGGTGGGTACCGGGTGTGGGGATACCGGGTGGGTGCCGGTACTGGGTGAGCACCGGCTACCAGGTGCCAGGTACCAGGTGCCCGTACCGGGTGCTGGGTGCCGGGCGGGTACCAGGTACTGGTACCTGGTACTGAGTGCCGGGCGGGTACCGGGTGCCGGTACCGGGTGCGGGCAGCGGGCGCGGCGGCCGCGGCTCCCGGCGCTGGCGGGCGGCAGCGGAGCTCGGGGCGGCGGCGCAAAGGCGGGACAACAGCGCCCCCCCGCGGCGGGACGGGGCAGAGCCGGGACCGGCTCGGGACCCCCCCCCTGTCCCGCCCCCGCCGGGGGCTGCTCCGGGCCCCTTTTCCTGCTCCCGAGCCCTTCCAGCCCTTCAAACTCCTTTGCCGCAGTCCCGGGACCCCCCCCCAGCAGCCCTGCTGCTCACCCGCCCCCGTGTCCCAGCCCCGCTGCGAGCAGCCTGCCCTCCCCAGCGAGCTGCCCCTCGCCCCCGCTTTCCTTATACCTGCCTTTTTCGTATTTTTTTTTCTTTTTACACCTCCCCCCACAAGCATGTGCAACTTCTCACGCTCATTTTGCGTTTGCATCCTGGCCTCCGAAGCGCTCCCAGCCCTCCTTCCCCGCAAATCCCATAAGCGGCCCCCCTCCACCCGGAGAAGGCAGGGAAGCCGGGAGGGAGCCGGCCGGGGCTGGGGGCAGGCCGGCCGCATCGCTGCCATGCTGCCCGACCGTCCCCTGGCCATGCACACGCGGTGCTGGTACCCAGCCCGGCCCCGTGCTCCTCATGGCCAGGGCGGCCGGTGCTGCACCGCAGGGATGCTGCAGGATCTGGCCCAGCAGCACCATGCCTGGGGCACCCTCTGCTACGGTCGCGGTGCCTGCATGACCCTGGGGATGCTCGGCACTGGGTGGGGGGAGCAAAGCCCGTCTATCCCACCATGTGGCCGCCCATCCCCAGTGCGTCTGTGGGCTCTTTGCGGTCCTACCCCCACAGCAAAAGGGGTTAGGGCCTTTTTTGGGGGGGTCCACGGGGCCCAGGCTGCCCACTCCCCATATGGGGACACGAGGACCCAAGTTTCCCATGGGTTTCGCTGCGAGGACCTTGGCCCGGGGGGATGCACCAGGTTCCCGCGTCCCTCCCTGGGGGCCCTCTGCGTTGCCGCTGGCCCTCTTACACCCGTCCCGGCTCACCGCTTTTCTCAGGGTCGTTATTACCCTTCCGGGTCATCAGCAAAGACATTAATTAGGCAGCGCACCAGCAGACACCCATCAGCCCTCCCTCCCGACACAATAGCGTCAGCATCACCCTTTCTTTAAGGCCTTTCTGGCCATTTTTAGGCTGTGGGATGGTATTCGTGTTTGGATTAATGGGAATTAATTTTTTCCAGCAAAATTTAGTAAGACACCACGCCGAATCCCTGACGAAGGCCCAGACATATCGTATCTGCCGCTCTGCCTTTGCTAATTCTGCACCCCAATCGATAAAAGTGGCCATGCGCGCGTGGGCCTGGGGGGCGGTTGCCAGGGCCCCCTGCCCGGTTCTTTCACGAAATCGGCCCGTTGGCAAGACCCTGGGAAGAGGCGAAAGGGGTTAGCGGGGAGCCCGGGCAGTCTGGCCTGCCGCCGCGGCCAGCACCGGGGACGGCACGCCGGGGCCGGGCACCAGGACGTCTACAGAGAGAGTTTCAGATTCACATCTCTAATATTTGGTGGGTTTTGCTCGTAAAACGGTGTTTCCAGCCGGGGCGACGCTGGGCAGGGAAGGCGCAGCTGGGACCAGGCTCCCGGGCTGCAGAGACCGGGGCCGCTCGTGACACCAGTGGAGGCACACTCAGAGTGCACAATCCCACCCCCGTCAGTGGGCCTGGCTGGGGGCCTCCCTGCCCTCTGCGATGGCCCCGGGGTGGCCGCGTGGCCCCCCAGTCTGCCCCAGTACGCCCCAGTCCGCCCGGCACCCCGCAGCGCCGCGCTCCGCCCGGGGAGCCCCCGCGGGGCACCGAAAGGGGCGGAACCCACACCCCGCAGTGACCTCACCGTGACGTCACAGCGAGCGTCGCACCCATGGAACGCGGCGCCCACCGCGCCGCCGCCTGATTGGCCGTCGCGTCTGCCTGTCACCGCCAGGTGGATACAGTGCTGCCAACCGCCCCGACCCGAGGTAACCGGCGCGGGGCCCCCCGGGCCGCGCCCCCCCCCCCACGGCCGCCCCCCCCCCGCTCCCCACGGCCGCGGCCCCCCGGGGGGGGGCACCCCCTGGGCAGCGCCGAGTGGGGGCGGCGGGGAATTGTCGGAAATTAGGGTGCGGGGGGGGGGTGTAATGCAGTGAGGGGAGCCGGGGGGCCCGGCCGCATGGCCCGGGGGGGCGGATCGGGCTCCGGCCCCAGCACGTGGCGCCCTGGGCGCATGGGGCCCCCCCGGGCAAAGCCGGGGGGTTCTGGGAGAAACAGCTGCGGTTTGGGCCTTGCCCCATGAAGCCCCCCTGCGTCAGGCAGGGGCATTAGGGACCCCCCCGCGCAAAAGGGCCCCGGGTGTGGGGCCGGGCAGAGGGGCCTGTGCTCCCCCCGGGCTGCGGCAGGCAGGCGAAGCCCCCGGCTGCCAGTGACACCGCGCTGGGGTCACCCCCTGGCCCCCCCCGGAGGAAGGCCGCAGTGGGCCGCGTCCTGCCTGCTGGCCCCCGATAGCGCTTATCCGGCACGGCCGTGGGGCTGCCGCCGGCCCGCTGCGAGGGGACGCGGCTGCGGCAGGCCCAGCTCTGCCCCGAGGTGGGGGCCTGGGGGGGGGGTGGCCAGCAGTTGCCAGGTCCCCAGTGTCTCTGCAGTATGTCCCGGTCCCGGTCGCTGCGCCAGGAGGTGAAAAGGGGCCAGAGAACCTGGAAGGGAGCACTGCTTGCAGGACAGCCTCAGGGTGTCACGGTGCGGGGGCTCCCACCAGCCCCCTGCCCGCAGGTTTAGACGTGGCCATGCAGGTACCTGCCAGCCCCACGGCAGAGCCGAGGGGCAGAATTGGCCCTGCAGGGTCGGCCCCGGTCCCCAGACCACCCCAGCTTGGAGCCTCCATGGTCGGGGCGGTGGGACACTCACCTCCATCTCCCTGGGCCTGCGACCGCTGCAGTAATGGGCACGCTTCGTTGGCCCTTGCGGGACTAAAGGTGATTTGATCCTGTGTTTTCTTCCTCTAGATCGCAGAACGGACCTGCTCTGGGCACCACTGAGCCAAGCTGGACTGGAAGTGGTGAGCTAAAGGTGAGAGGCATCATAACCAGCTTCGCAGACTTCGCCGTCTTCCCTGCTCCTCCTCCGCTCCTTCCCTGGGCTGTTTAAAACCATGGAAAGCCACTGAAACTGCTTAGAAAAGGTTTTGTGTTTAATGGGATATTTGCCAGTAAATTCAAGCCACGAACACTATATATTTCTTTATTTGTAAAGGTGTTTGAAGTCCTTGAATTTACCCTTTGGCCACCTTAAATCTAGTTTCTAATCCCCAGCGCAGTTAATCAAATCCACAGTGGTTTGAATTATGAGATGTCTGGGGGGAATTTATAGCTTGTATTGCTGATTATACCTTGACTTTATTATATTGCAAATATCTAACTTATGGTCACGGCTGAGATTTACAGTCCTCAGGTAGGTGCTTAGAGTAACTTTTAGCAACTCCAGATGTAATTGGAGGTGACTGATAGGGCTGTCGATACAGATAAACATGTAATCTATAAAATGTTAATGCTCTTAAGGCAGGGATAGAGGAGGCAGGATAGGGTAAAATGGTGGAGCAGTCTCCAAAAAAAGAGAAACTGGGTATATTGCTGAGCAAGAGTCCAAGATAGCTGATCTGGCTGAGGCATCTCTGCTGGGAGGGAGTTCTGGGCTTGCTGGTCTCCAGGAGGTCTCGAGAGGGAGATCTTTGTTCCTTTGTGCTCTCACTCAGAAGTTTTTAGGGTTTGAAATACCCCTGGGGAGGAGGGAAGGGAAGGTAGGCAGAAGTCCCAGGTACTCACAGAGCTGATCCCTCTGGACAGTGGCACCGTCCAGGTGACATGGATGATGCCTTCCCCGCTGCAGGGCTCGTGAGGAACTCCCCTCAGTTCGGACAGGAGGTCCACGCAGAGCTCCTGTGTTTGCTGCCATCCGTGTCCAGCCCCAGGCAGGTCACACAGGGCCTGGCGGAGCCGCAGAGCATCATGTGCGCGGCCCTTCCCTGTCTGACCTGCGGTTTGTCCCCTACCCTCCTGTCTCCAAGGAGCAGCAAGTCCCGTGTGGGCGCGCGTCCCTCGGCCAGCATGACAAGCGAGCTGGTGGAGAACGAGTTTGAGTTTTACTCCAAGGCAGAGAAGTACTGGAAGGATGTGCCCGCCACAGTGGACGGCATGCTGGGGGGCTACGGCCACATCTCCAGCATTGACATCAACAGCTCCAGGAAGTTCTTGCAGAGATTTCTACGGGTAGGTCGCACGGCTCTGCTCCAGCTCGTCCGTGAGCTGAAGGTCATGGTCTGTCATGCTTCCAAAGGCATGTCCTCCTCCCAGCCTGGAGCTGGGCTCTTCCCCTTTAGGTGGGATCCTCCATTTCCCACATGCTGCGAGAGCTTTGCTGTGCAATATGTTCCCCTGGCTCCAAGCGGGTAACACCATCCCTGTCCATCAGGGAATGGCCCCCTGCCAGCCAGGGCTTCAGCAAAGGAGTCTTGTCATGAATGACATGGAACAGCTGAGACCCAGGCAGCCCAAGGAGCCCATGCCTTCCTGCTGTGGCTGTGCAGTGGCCGTGGGGCTGCAGCCCACCGTGCCCCCGGCCACATGGTCACCCCATTTCTCCATCACATGCCCTGGGCATCTCACGGGGTGTGATTCAGGCCCTCGTGGTTGTCATTCCAGGATGGTCCCAACCGGACAGGGACAACGCGCGCTCTGGACTGCGGGGCAGGCATCGGTCGAATCACCAAGCGGCTGCTGCTGCCCCTCTTCAAGACTGTGGACATGGTGGATGTGACGGAGGACTTCCTCACCAAGGCCAGGAGCTACCTGGGAGAGGAGGGCAGGCGGGTGCGAAACTATTTCTGCTGTGGCCTCCAGGACTTCAGCCCCGAACCCAACTCCTACGACGTCATCTGGATCCAGTGGGTCATCGGTGAGAGTCACTCACCTTGCAGGGCCCTCACTGGTGCATCTGATGTCCAGCTTCCCTCGAAGGGCTGGTGCCTCGCCCACCAGGGAGGGTTTGGGGGGGGAGAAGAGCACAAAGACTGCTGTAATGACAAGCGTGGCAGCAGCACCACTGGGCTGGGTCCGGGACCTGCATTCCCCCTCCCTGCCCCATACAGGGCGAGTAGGAGGGCATTGCATATTAGGCTTTTTTCCCCCAAAACCCTTGGAGGCCAGAGCAAAGGTGTGGGTGGGATGGAGCTGGACAGAGCCCATGGGACACAAGTTAGACATCCCCAAGCTAAAGATTTCACCAGCAACAAACAGCTCGTGTTTGGCTGCCTAAATCAGGAGGGATCCCAGCAGCAGCCTCCCCTTCGCCTCCCCGTATACAACATGCTGCCCAGGGGTCCTGCCCCATAGAGGTCCTTCCCCCGGTCACCTCGTGCTCACTCAGCACCCTCTAACGCCTGCTCTGCCCCTGCAGGACACCTCACCGACAACCACCTCTCCGACTTCCTGAAGAGGTGCCGTGCTGGCCTGCGGCCCAACGGCATCGTGGTCATCAAGGACAACATGGCTCAGGAGGGGGTGATCATGGACGATGTGGACAGCAGCGTCTGCCGAGACCTGGACGTGGTGCGTAAGATCATCCGCCGGGCTGGGCTGCACCTCCTGGCCGAGGAGCGCCAGGAGAACTTCCCCGACGAGATCTACCACGTCTACACCTTTGCCATGAGATGAGGGTGGCTGGCAGTGGCGGGGAGGTCTCTCCTGGGCCAGCTCAGAGCATGGGCCCAGCACAGGCGGTTCCTGCCGGGGCCGGGAGGGGCGAGGACCGCGCCTTCACCGCGGGTGGCGGACGGCAGCGAGGGTGTCGTGACTCTGCAATTCTTTGCGGTGCTGGTGGCAAGGACGGGGCTTTGTCTTCCAAGTTGCTGCTGTTTGTGAAAAGAGATGTTTGCCAAATACATTTTCCTGCCATTGCACTTCTGCACGCGGGCTCTGTCGGGTGCAATGTGTTGGCTTGATGCCGCGCTCGGGGGCTCTGCAGGCGGGTGCCTGATGTCTCCAGGAGCAAGAGGGCCTCCCCTGCAAGAGCCGTGCTCCCTGGGCACCAGCGGGTTGCTGGCTGTGGTCGGTCAGGGCTCCCTGCTAGCGAACAGGAGCTCGGAGCATCCCTGCAGCAGCTGGAACTCTCCTTCCCTTGCGAGGACGTTTGATCCTTTCCCACTCGTGAACTCACTGCTGCCCGTCTGCTGCTGCTCACGGGCAGGTGGGGGCTTAAGTCAGCAACAGTTTGAGTATGGCAAGAAGGACAAATCCCTGCCATTTGCCTCAAGGTGGATGGGGGAGGTAAAACCAGGTTTTACCTGGGCCTCTCCTTTGAGCCCAAGAGCAGGTCTTCCACATATGCCGTCAACATAGGAGACAGAGCTGGGCCCAGGTCCCCTGCATCCTGCTCCAGGAACAGGACTATCCTGGGCAAGGCCGTGCCTTTCCTCCAAACAGGCAGCTGAAATGCTTGGATCAGCCCCAGCAGGAAAGCCATCATGCTCTGGGCATTAACGGGGAACCAGCTCCTGGGCCCAGCCCCGAGGAGCAGATTTTGGGGCCACCCACCCTGCAGGGGCAGTTGGGTCCATAGCAGCTAAGGCCCCTCAGCAGGGGCAGGCTGGGCTGCTGCGTTGCAAAGCCACTGCAAACCCCCACATCACTGGGGCCAGGGCAGGTTCCACTGCGTCCACTGCCTGGAGCAGGAGCCACGGCTGCCAATCCCTGCTCCAAGCTGCCCTCGGACCCTCCAGCCGTTATCACAGGCTCACACTGGCAGCCAGCTCGAATCCTGCGGCGCTGGAGCTGCTCCCCATCAACACCCAGCACTGTTATCTCGAGAGCCAGGCGCTGGCTTTGAACACTCCCGTCTCCTCATTCGCCATCTCCAGATAATTTTGCCCAAGTCTGACTTGTGCCAACTTAACACAACACTGGCACGACTGCACGTGTCAGGTGGGCTAGCCCATGCGCAGACCCCGACTACGAACTTTCCCTCCAGCTGGGCTCATGTATAGCTGCATCCAATTCCTCCACATCTGCAAGAGGACTGCCAGGTGAGGAGCAGGCAGCCCCAGAGCGCTCTCCTCCACCCAGCCTTTCCCACAGAAGAAACAAACCCCTTGCTGCTATTATAAAAGGCCTCATTTAATTGCTCGTTTTCCATTCCAGACACCAGGAGAGTATTTGATCACTTATTTCCCCCCCCCCCCCCCCCCAAACACCGATTCATCACTATGTACAGCTCCAACTCCATGGGGTGTGAGAAGGTTAAAAAAAAAAAAATAAGTGCTGCCCAGAGGGCAATGTGGGGAAACAACCTTCTGCAGCCAAACTTCACCCATGGATCCCAGACCTATTTGCTAACAATTGTACCTGCTCAGAGTAGATTTTTTTCCTCTCTTGATTCTCTTCTGCATCTGTTCCCCATGGCAAAGAAAAAAAAAGTAAAATAAAAAAAAGGGGCTCAGCTCTACAGCCAGGCTTTGACACTTCAAAAGGAACCAGATGCCTAGAAGGGGAGCCAGGCAGCTGTGGCAGGGCTGGCACATGGGACCTCCACGTGCAGCTCCAGAGGCTGGAGCTTCCAGTAGCAGCCCAGCAAGTTGGAAGGACTTTGTGGCTATTTCTTGTTCCCAGGAAGGAGGCATTGAAGACCAGGGCCCTGGGAGGAGTTAGCAGGGGAACAGAGGAGCACGCAATAGGCCAAAGAACAGGGAGGCGCAAGGCACTAAGCAGAGCTGGCAGCCCGTTTCTCGTCCTTGCACAGGGAATGTACCACAGAGCCAAGTAACAGCTGCTCCTCCGTTTGTTTTGAAGCCCATCACCCGAGATGTCCTTGGTGGATCATCTTCTGTGCCAGGAGAATGGGAAGCTCCCAGCAAAAACTCAGGGGGTGTCGAGCAGCCAGGCTGCCACTGCCAACCCCCTTCCCTTCATCCCCTCCATGCTCCTGGTTTCAGACACCAGGGTGAGCGAGGAAGGCATCCACATCCACCCAGGACATGCCTCCATCATGGCTACTCCCTTCAACAGGACTGGAGGCACAAAAACAGGGCGTGGAGGCCAGTGTCTCCTGCAGGACAGACTACCCCAGGCCTGACCCAGGGCATCTCTGCCCACTGCTGTTCAGCCTCCAGGATGGGGAACAACCCTTTTCTCAGCATCCCGAGGTGCCTCCTGACTCCACCACCACCTAAGGCATTGCTTCACCCATCCCAAACCTGGCAGGGCTGGGAAGAGAAGGGACAGGCTGCCTGTCCAGTCACACCATCCCCAACTGCTCCGCTGGTCCTGCCTGCGAGACTACCAGGCCTTTTCTCCAAATCCAGCCCTCTACCCTGGCATCCAGCTCCCCTGATGCCCGGGGGCTCTCTTCACCCCCTGGGAGCTGCAGGGCTCTGCCTGCCTCCCGGACACACACAGAGCAGCGAGGCCTCCACAGGACATGCAGCTTTGTGCGTGAGAAAGCACATCCCCAAAACGCAGCAGAGTCGGACACTGGGGGCAGCGCAGGCCAAGCCGTGGGCAGGGGGACAGCAGCACTTCTCGCTGCGGAGAAAGCTGGTCCAGAGCAAGGGTTTGGTGGCTGTCCTGGGAGAGGCACCACGACTGCAGATGTGGGGAGACTGAGAGGCACTGGTCAGGCTCAGAGGTCCTCATGCCCAACAGCAGTGTGGTCAATGAGGAGGTACCACTTCAGCCTGTCGGGAAGAGGTAGGGCCTTGATTTTGACATCCACTGGCCACGGTTTAAGGCGCTGCCGGATAAACACCCGGCAGAGATGTTTCAGCCCCTGGGGGGAATGCTCCAGCTGCTTCAAAGAGCAGAAGAGAGTCCTGATCTTCTCCCCGTGGTACCTGCAGCTGCTGGTGTTGACCTCAAAGTTGGTGGGCAGCTGGATGGCTTGTGAACTAGCCATCATGAGCTCTAGCAGAATCTGACCCTTCTGGATGAGGTCTGTGGAGAAGCTGTCATCTTCAGAGACACTGAGGTGAGAGCAGAGGCACTCAAAGACGATGTGGAAGCCTGACCAGCACGAGGGGCCGTGGAGGGAGCAGTTGTACGCAGCGCCCGACTCCAGCAGGAAACGCAGCAGTGGGAAGTGGCGTTTGAAGCTTTTGAAGCAGAGGTGGGTGAGGGACTCAGGGGCTGGGCACTCACTGGGGTCGGCGCCGTGGGCCAGCAGCAGCTGGGTGACACGAAAGCAGAAGCGATTGATCACCTGCGCCTCCTCCGTGTTGCTGCACACCATCTCTCCCAGCAGGAAGATGATGTAGGTGAAGACAGTGTCACCATCTTTGGTGGTGGCCCTGACATCTGCACCTGGACAGAGAACATAGCCAGCATTTTGGAGAAAGAGGAGGACACACTGCGAATGCAGGCAGGGACAGATTCATGGGAGGCACCGAGGGGGCTGTAGATCCCCCCATTACCATCAGGAGTGCCAAATGCAGCACTTGAATGCCTCGTGCACCCATCACACAACAGCCACACCCAACATAGAGCTGAAAGCAAGAGCACAGCCACAGCACTTCTTCCTGGCGGACAAGCATCTCAAACCAGAGCACCAGCCCCCACAGAGCATCCTCCCAAGTCACTGGTCTCTGCCACCTGACACTGAACCCTCCTCTCTCTCTTCTCCTAACAGAGATGAGGCCCAGGAAAGCACAAGAGCTACAACAGTGTCTGTCTCGCCTGGAGGAGCAGCCTCCCCACGGCCTACCGCAGCGGCACAGAAATACCATAAGGAGCCACACTGTAGGCAATGAGTTGTCCTTGGAGCATCCTTTGGAAAGGGTACAGCAAAGGAGGCCAGGACAGCACTAACCCTGGCACCACTGGGCTTTAGTCTTGCTCAAGCGGGAACAAAGAAGTCGGGAGGGCAGTGCCAGGTGCCGTACAAAGAATCAGCTGGCTCTAGGCCTGGAGGGGTCATGGGTTGAGAGGGTAGAAGGTTGCTCTCACCTCCTTCCAGCAGGAGACGGATGCTCTCAGTGTTGTGGATCTGGACACCATCACTGCTGGCCAAGGCATGCAACAGCGCTGTCTTTCCTGGGATGGAGCAATCAGTCAGCTGAGTGAAA
The DNA here is from genome assembly GCF_036370855.1 of Dromaius novaehollandiae. Taxonomy (NCBI): domain Eukaryota; kingdom Metazoa; phylum Chordata; class Aves; order Casuariiformes; family Dromaiidae; genus Dromaius; species Dromaius novaehollandiae. The sequence goes on from NC_088117.1 coordinate 8,279,181, forward strand.
ACAGTGCTTCAGCTAAAGAGAAACACCCACTCCAAAAAGCAGGAGGGAACACAACCCGCCCCACCAACCAAATGGTTAAACACGGGAGAGAAACAGCCCTTCTCCTTCGGGCCGGCTCCCGCTGGCCCTGTGCTGGTATACAGCTGCAAGGATGGGGAGATGGGCCAAGGATGGGGCTGCAGGGCTGGTGGTGGCACCAGAGGCCACACAGGCTGTGGCAGAGTGGGCACAGGCACCACAAGGCTATGGGGGCAAAGCCCCATCCCACAGTGCAGGGCACACGCTGTTCCCAATAGCCTGGGAAGAGGTGGGTTTCAGCCTCCTCCTGCACCAGACACAGCCAAGACGCAAGGAGAAAACAGAGCATCACAGCTTTTACAACCTGCACCCAACTTCCAAAACAGTTTATGCCCAGACAGCGTTTGCAGCAGCGAGGGACCTGGACCCTGCGCCCTGCTCTAGCCCACCACACAGGCTGCCTGCTCCGAGCACCCGGGCTGGGGAAGCTGGAGGGGGAACACGGACCGTTTTTGTCTGCTGCATTGACGTCGGCCCCCAGCTGAAGGAGACGCTGGAGGCAGGGCAGCCGCTCAGGCTCCTCGCTGGCCAGATCAAGGGGACTGCTCTCATGGATCTGCACAGAGAGAGAGAGAGAGAAAAAGATTAATAAATATTAAAGACGATTTGTGAGCTCCTCTGGTAAGTCTCTGCTTCATCACAGCCAATGCAAGAGCATAATTCACCACTCCAATAAACAAATGGAAAGTCTCCCTGGTGTGTCCAGAGGAGGTGTTGGTCTGCTCCAATCCCCTCCCACCCATCGCTCTGTGGCAGAGGCAGGTTTGCTCAGCCAAAGGCTACGTAAACCTCTGCCGTGTCACCGCGGCGCTATGGGAGGATGCCAAGGGGAAGCGACATCCGTGAGGCCCTGGAGGTGGGAGCAGGGGGGACTGTCCCCACAGGTCAGGGCCTTGCAGCAAAATCTCAAGCAGACTTGATTTGACATGCCCAGGCAGCGAAGTCCATACCCGGTCCCTCCGGTTGATGTCAGCCGCGTGGTGCACCAGGAGCTCCACCATATCCGGCTGGTTGCGGAGCACCGCGATGTGCAGAGCGGTGTAGTAGGTGACTGGATCTGAGGACACAAAAACACATTGTCAGAAAAAACTAAGTGCCTTCCCCAGAACAGCTTTAACATCCTTCAAAAGGCAGTAAACAGGGCAGCTAGGGGAGGCACTGAGAAAACAGATGGCTGTGAAAGCAGGGCTGTTACAAACAACCCAGATCCTGCTTTTGAGATGGCTCCACCCATCTTGAAAGCCCTCAGTGCAACGAAGTGGCTCCCAAGCCCCTGGCCACAGTCAGGAGACTGAACAGGCGTACTTCTAGCCCTGCTCTCGTGGCTACGGGGCAAGGGCAAGGATGCAAACCTTCCTCCATGTCTCGGGAAAACACCTAAGCCCTGCCCCAGCAACAAAACCAGGGCAGACAGACTCACTGCTAGATGCTGTCACCTTGTCACAGCAGAGCCCGCAAGGAAAGCAGCTCACAGCCCCCTGCGCCTGCCCCACTGGCCGATGGCCGTCACCCTTCCACGGGCGATGTCATGAAGCCCCTCTGCCTTGGCTGTCGGGAAGGACAGTGGCCACTGCTCACAGGTTGCCCTGCATTGCCCCACCAGACACAGAGCAGCATCTCCATCCCCCTGCTGGGACTAAAGTCACAGGGAAGGACTTTCAGCTACACCAGTGCTGACTGCTCAAAGTCTCGTCTGCACCCAGTCACTTCACTGAGACCACCAAGTAACAACTGTCCCGGTGATAAACACCAACCCTACAGCCCATCACTTGTCCCAGTAGCTGCTGCAGGGTTTGTCAGCTGGCGCCGAGGCTCCCATCCTGGCAGTCTCATCCTCTTTGTCATTAACAGAAAACAAACACAAGCTCTTAAGCAAGGAAAAGGATGCCAAGAAAATAAACAGAGCGACGGGAGACTGCAAGCACGTCAGAGAGACAGCAGCAGCCCAGATCATCACCGGAGAGCAGCTGGGACAGGGAGTATCTTCCAACCCTTCCCTGAGGCTGGGTTTGGGCAGCAGCTGCCTTAAGGCGCATCCATGCTACTCCCAGCAAGGAGCAGGGATCTGAGGCCTCAGCTGGAAGCCACCCCTCTTTCTGTCCCAGCTATGAGCACTGCTCAGGGCAGCCTCGCATGGGCTGGGTCCTTCTGGCAGCCCCAGGAGTGGACCCACGCGCAGCCCCCTTTCCGCTGGCCTTACCTTCAAAACTGAGGTCGGCCCCGAACTCCAGGAGGATTTCTGCTGCGGGGACGAGCCCCAGCTCAGCGACCTTCAGCAGGGCATAGCTCACGCCTTCCTGATAAAAGGGGGAGTGCGTCTCCCTCTCCAAGACTCGCCTCACAGCAGCCAGCCGGCTCCTGTCACTGCCCAGACAGGCAGGGCTTGAGACACACAGAAACAACCGGTTACTCAAGCGAACGGGTGTGCACCTCTCAGACATAGTCACAAGGGTCAGAGCAGCACCAGGCAGGAAGAACAAGCCCTGGTATCTCCTTGTCTTGTAAGCTCTAGGTATTGCTCCCTTCCACCACACTGCAAGGAGGTGGTAGGTTTTGCCATGCCCCAGTCTCTGACCTGTTGGCCGTGGGGTTACACAGCAGGGTCAGGGCCGCTGCTGAACTGCAGTTCAGATTTTATTGCCGTGGCTCAGGCAGAAAGGGCTGTTCCTGGGGAGTGTGCGCGGCCCCTGTGTTTGCTCTGCTCCAGCCTCATGCTCCCAAAGATCAACAGCAGAGAGCAGGGTGCCCGGGAGAATCCGCCCACAGGGACCCGGGTTCAATCCCAGCTGCATCCGGCCTCGGCTGCATCGCTGAGCTCCAGCTATGACTACTAAACGACCCAGTGAGTGTCTGCCCCCCAAACACTGCCCGAGTTACCTCTCGTGGGTGCTCTGGCTCTCTGCCTCCGGTATCGCCAGCAGCCCCAAGATCTCGTCTACCAGGGGCTGATACTCGAAGATGATTCTGCGGAAGCCGTGCAGGAAAGGCATCGTGCTCTGCTCTGCGCACCGGCCGGCCAGGGGCCTCCAGCATGGCAGAGGCGTCTCCTCCCACCGGGGAATCAGGCGGGCCAACCCCGGCACTACCTGGCTTCCATACGACTTTCCCTCCTTTTAAAATAAAAAAGCTTTCCTTGCAGTCTTTGCATTTACAAAAAAACAAAACTATGGCCTGCCTCTCTCCCTTCTTACAGGTTTCTAGGAGGAAACTAGAACCAGAGCGGGGGAGCTCCTCCCACCCGGCAACAAGGTGTTTTCATCTCAAATCACCTCCTGCAGGGAGGGCCACAAAACACCAGGCGCCTGCTGCAGACCGAAACGGCCCAGGCGCAGCCCGAGGTGGGGGCACGGCACGTTGGCAAAGGCTCTGCCATGAGCCACCGTGTGCCGGGTCCCCCCCACAGCACCGGCCCCACACCCCCAGCTGCCCCCAGCCTGCCCCCGGGCTCAGCTGCAGCAGCCCACTTAGGAGACAAGTCCTCAACCCCCCCACACCCTATCCAGGCCAGCCAGGGCCCCCCCAAATCCCTCCACAGCCCATGGGGCAAGGCTGAGGGGACCCGTAACCCCCAGCCCCCCACACGGGCAAACCCAGTATCCCCTAAGTGCCCCCAGCACCCGGGGGGGGGCGGGGAGCCCAAGGGGGCAAGCCTGGAGCCCCTGGGCCCCCCCGCACTCTATGGGGACAAGCACACGGAGTCCCCAGGCCCCACGGGGACAAGCCCGCAGGCCGCCGGACCTCCACGGGAGCAAGCCCGCGGGCCCCCGCCTCCCGCCATGGCGGCAAGCCGGGGGGAGCCGAGACCGCCCCAACTCATCGCACCTCCTGCGCGGCGCCGCCTCCCGCGGAAAAGGCCCCGCCGCGGGGCAGGGAGGGCGGCCGCGCGGTGCCCCCCGCTACCTCCCCGGCGCGGCCCGGCCGAGCGGAGCCGCGGTCCCGTCCAACACCTCCCGCCCCGGTGCCGCAGCCCCGCCAGCGCCCGCCGCCTCTCACCTGCCCCGGCCCCGCCGCCCGCCGGAAGCGGAAGCAGCCAGCGGTGCCGGCTGGGGGCGTGGCTAGGAGGGGGCGTGGCTTGGGGCGTGACTCGGAGGGGGCGTGGCTGGGAGGAGGCGTGGCTTGGGCCATGGCTCGGATGGGGGGCGTGGCTAGGAGGGGGCGTGGCTCGGAGGGGGCGCCGAGCGGCAGCCAGGGGGCAGCAGGCGGCAGCGAGCGGCGCCGGCGGGGGCGCGCGCGGGGCGGGAGCGCGCGCAGCAGGTGCGCGCCCACCTACCCCCCCCCCCCAGCGCGCGCGGCGCGTGCGCACACCGGGGGCGCGCGTACCCGCACGTGCCGGCGCGAGCGGCGGGGCGCTCGCAAGGTGCACGCGCGCGCGTGCACGCCCCCAGCCCGTGCACGCCCCCGCGCAAGGGGCAGGCGCGCCTGTGCACAGGGCTGCAGCGTGCACGTGCGGGTGCACAGATATGCGTGCACGAGATGCGTGCATGGGGGGGGCACAGGGGGGCACAGCCCCCCCCACACCAGACGTGTGCACACGCACACACACACACGTGCACGCGCACGCGCCGCACAAGCCCCAGCCTGCCCACCGGTGCCCACGCACGGGCCCCCACGCGTGCCGCACACGGGCGGGGCGTGCCAGGGCGCTTGTCCCCGACGCCGTGCGTCTCCCGGCGCCGCTGCACCTCACGGCAACGCACTTTAAGCTGCCTCAGGGCCATTCGTGCGGGCGGGCCAGGCCGCTGCCTGGGGCCTGGTGCTGCTGCCGCCTCGCCAGGACGGTGCCGAGTTGCCTCCCCTCGGGCCTGGCCCCACGCGGAGGCTGGGCCGCGTCCCTGTCCCTCTGAGCACGTCCCTGTCCCGCCGAGCCGGGCGCTGGCACTGCCCTGGCTGCAGGACCCCGGATGACACCTTCCCCTTCCGTCTCCTTCCCTTCCCTTCCCTCCTTTTTCTTTTCTTTCCTTTCCTACTTCTCTCCCTTCTCCTTCCCCATCCCCATCCCTTCCCCTTCCTTTTCCCCATCTCTTCCCCCTCCACCTCTCCTTCTCCATCTCTTCTCTTTCCCTTTTCCCTTCCCCATCCCTTCCCTTCCCCATCTCTTTCTCTACCACTTCCCTTTCCCTTCCCTTCTCCTTCTCTCCCTTGCCTTTTTTTCCCCATTTCCTTCTTCTCTCCTTGTCCTTTCCCTTCCCCATCCACTTCCCCATCTCTTACCCTCCCTGTCCCCATCCCTGTCCCTGTCCCCATCCCTGTGTCCTGCCCGTTCCCTTCCCCTTCCCTTCCTCATCTCTCCACCACTTTCCCTCGCACCTTCCCCCTCTCCACTCCGCTCTGCCAGGAACCAGGGCCGGAGATGATGGCGGGCCCCCACGTGCTGCTGGCCCACACCTCCGTGCCAGGTCCTGCACCCTCGCTCCCTCGTTCCATCGCTCCCTCGCTCCCTCGCTCCCTCGCTCCCTCGCTCCCTCGTTCCATCTCTCCCTCGCTCCCTCGCTCCCTCCTTCCATCGCTCCATCGCTCCCTCGTTCCATCGTTCCATCGCTCCCTCACTCCCTCGCTCCCTCGCTCCCTCGTTCCATCGCTCCCTCGTTCCATCGCTCCCTCCTTCCATCGCTCCCTCCTTCCATCGCTCCTTCCCAGCCTCGCTCCCTCGCTCCCTCGCCAGCTCCGTGCCACGGCGCTTCCCACCGCGCAGAGGCACTGGGTGACTTTGCCCCCCCCCCGTCCCCATCCCCGTCCCAACCAGCCGCACTGGCTGGAGAGGAGGCCTTGGGGTCCGCAGCGGTGCCAAAAACCCATCAAAACCCGCCCCGGAGGCGTCGAGCCCGCGGGGACCCGAGGGGCTAAACCCCCTCCCGCACCGGGGACGCCTGCGCCGGCAGCCCGCGAGGCCGAGCCGGGGAGCCCCTTCCCGTGGCGTCGGGGCTGCGCGGCGGCGGCTCCCGGTGCGGGAGCACCCGTGCTCGGTGCCCGGCGGCGGTGGCGGTGGCGGTGGCGGTGGCGGTGGCTCTGCCCCGCTCGCCGTGCCCGTGGCGGCGGGGGGGAGGAATGCGCTGGCGATGCAGCGGGGAGACGGGGCGGCAGCGAGCGAGCGGAGAGGGGCATTTTAGGAGGAAAGCCAGGGAAATTTGATCATTAAGAAATCCTCCTGGCTGTCTGGGGGAATTTAATTAAATTGCTGGAAAGGGCTGTGAGCACATCTGGATCCAATATGTGCGGCTTTGATTTTTTTTCTCTCTTTCTTTCTTTCTTTTTTTTTTTTTAGTTCACTCTTTTCCCATCTCGCTGTTGAAGGAGGTGGGGGGGGAAAGGGAAATAGCAGAGCCGCGGAGTATTGGTTCATCTGGGACCGGGATTCCTGGCAGGGAAAGAAAGAGAGAGAGGGAGAAAGAAAGACAGAGCGAAAGAAAGAAGCAGAAACAGAGGGAATAAGAAATCTGGGAGGAAAACCCTCAGCGAGGCCTGGCCGGGGCGCTTTACAACCCCCCCGACTATTAACACGAGTAGCTGTTGGGGCAGGGGGGAGCCGGGAGAGCCGGGGGGGCCGAGGAAGAAAGCAGGATCCCAGGGCAAATGGGGAGGGATGGCGGGAGAGACGGGAATTGCTCCGTGGATAAAGAAATGCCGTTCCCAGGCAAGCGAGGGCGGGGGGCGGCCGGGCCCGGCGCCCCGGGGACCCTGGCTGCTCCGGTGCCACTCGCCCCGGCCCCGGTGTCCCTGGCAGCAGGAGGCAGCGACCAGCATCCCGGGACACGGTTGCAGCTGTGGGTGGCAAGGGCACCGCTCTCCTCCCGCTACGGCCCAGCCGCGAGACGGCCCGGGCACCGGGGGCTCTGGCCAAGAAAAACTTCCCTGGCACTGAGCCCCCCCAAAGCCCAGGCTGCCTCCGGTCCAACCGGGGGTCTGCAATGCTTGCAGGGGTCTGCAACGCTTGTGGGGGTGCACAGTGTTTACAGAGGGTGTGCAACGCTTGCAGGGAGTGTGCAAAGCTTGCAGGGGGAGTGCAATGCTTGCAGGGAGTGTGCAATGCTTGTGGGGGGAGGGCAATGCTTATGGGGGTGCACAACGCTTGCAGGGAGTGTGCAACGCTTGCAGGGAGCGTGCAAAGCTTGCAGGGGGAGTGCAAACCGTGCAGGGATGCACAACGCTTGCAGGGAGTGTGCAATGCTCACAGGGGGTGTGCAACACTTGCAGGGAGCGTGCAAAGCTTGCAGGGGGTGTGCAACGCTTGCAGGGAGTGTGCAAAGCTTGCAGGGGGAGTGCAATGCTTGCAGGGAGTGTGCAATGCTTGTGGGGGGAGGGCAATGCTTATGGGGGTGCACAACGCTTGCAGGGAGTGTGCAACGCTTGCAGGGAGCGTGCAAAGCTTGCAGGGGGAGTGCAAACCGTGCAGGGATGCACAACGCTTGCAGGGAGTGTGCAATGCTCACAGGGGGTGTGCAACACTTGCAGGGAGCGTGCAAAGCTTGCAGGGGGTGTGCAACGCTTGCAGGCAGCCCCGCGGCAGCCACCCGCACCCCGTCGCCCTGCCAGGCCCGCAGGCTGGTGCCCGTCCCCGGCAGCCCTGCCCTCGGCTCCCGGCCCTCCTCGGCCCCGGCGCGATGCCGTGCCGGGCTGCTGCCCCTGCGCTTGCAGCCTGCAGCCCCCCAGGCCTGGGCACGCGGTGCCTCCCCCCCACCCGCAGCCCGGCCCCGCATCGCCCGGGCACCGGCGCCCGGCTGCAGCCACGGAGCTGCCGCGGTGCCGGGATCGCAGCAGCGAAGACGCGTCGGGAAACACAAACGGAGATCACCCAGAGCCGTGGTTTTAATTTTTTATATTTTTCTACGAGAAAAAACACGAAGGACTGATAAAACACCGCACCTCCGGCCCAGAGCAGCGCTGAGCCCGCGCGTGAGCCTAACCGGCCGGCACAACCACACTCAGCTTTAGGCCAAGCGAACGTCTCCGGCTTGGTTTCCGCCGACCGTGTGGTGCAAAGCGTGGCCGGGCGTCCCCGCGCCAGCTCCGCGGTCCGCTTTGAATCGCTCAAAACGCATTTTTCTAAAAAGACGACCTTGCGCAGGAGGGCTGGGAATGACAGGCGAGGGGTTTGCAAACAAATGGGTCTGGCGTCGGATGCCTTGCGTGGCTGGCGGAGCGAAAAAAATGATGCTTGGGGAAAAGGAAAAAAAAAAAAGTCAAATCCTACAGCTAAAAAGGAAATTGCATTAATACAGATTGTTTTATTTAAAAAAAGCAAACCCTGACCTCTACTTCAAAAAAGTCATTAGACATTCTCCTTCTGAGAGGCCGACGGGGGATATTACTGAAAGGCCAGTTAATTTCTCAATGACTTACTGTTCTTGCTCTGCTCGTGGAAATGTGTAAAGAGTCGGAGGGTAATTTAAGGCACCCTGCAGAAAGGTGTGTAAATCTTTGCATGTCTAAAGAAACTTTACCAGACCGCTAGGATCGGGAAAAAGAAAATGCTTGGCCTTTTTTTTTATTTTTGACTTTCCTTTGGAACTCCGATCCCCTTTGATCATAAAAAAGGTCATATTTCACCCCAGAAAAAATATCAGCAATCACAGGGCCGAGGAAGTGCGAACCCAAGGGGGTTTCGCCGACGATTATTCCCTCCGTTTAATTATTTAATGCCGTGAGCGGAGCGAAAGAAGTCTCCCCTGGAAAAGCCAGACGGGTCAAGAGTAAGGTCCGGCCAAGGGCGAGGAGGAGGAAGGGGGTTATAAACGCGGCCGAGCAAGGCTGGGGGAGGAAGGCCGGGCCGCGGCGCCCTGCAAAATGCTCGCGGCAACTTGTTCCCCGGCCCGGGGGAGACCTGGGGGCCGGGGGGGGAAAGCCGGGGGGCCGAGCGGAGGGCGCAGCTCCCCACGGAGACCCAGGCGCCTCCAAGGCCACTTGTCCATCGCAGCGGGGCGGTTTGGTGGGATGAAGCAGCTTGGGGACGGGGTTGCTCCCGTTCTCCCAGTTATTCCACGGGAAGAGTCTGTTGCCAGCGGGCACCGGGGAGGGAACCGGAGGAAGCGGTGTGGGATGGAGGGTCAAGCCGTGCCTGGCCCAAGGGACGGTGGCACGGCTGCGGGGCCGAGCTTTGCTCAACCACGTGCGCCGGTGCATCAACTCGGGGAGCAGCGTCGCCTTGCACCGCGCCGGAGGGGCCCGTCCGGGGGTGGGAAAGCGGCGTGACGCCCCCCCGGGTTTACACGGCGAGGAGGGGGGCTAACCTACCGCTGACTCCAGTTTCCCCATAGCCAAGGCCCCAAATTTGGCCCAGTAGGTGCAGGAGTGGGACCGAATAGAGGGGCAGAGGGAGGCTGGACCGGCGCCTTGGGGCCTCGGGGAGCCCCCGCCCCATCGCCCCGAGCCTGGCCCGAGCCGGGCACCAGCGACCAGCCGCCGGTTTCTGCCCCCCTCCCACCACCTCCTCCATGTATATATATATGTTTAATTTTTAAAGAGGAAAAACTCCTTTTTCCTCCCCCGGTGGCTGGTTTTCATTAGGGAGGTTTCTTTGTAACCCCGAGGGAAGCAGCCTCGGAGTTTTTAACTGCGGTGCAGGACGTAATTATCTCATTAGGGCGAGAGAGCCGGGCTCGTCCCGGGGGAGGCGACCCCGCCGCGGGGGGGGGGGTCCGGGGGGGCCCCGCCGCCGCCTGCAGCCGTCGGGCCGGGAGCAGCGGCCCCTCCGCCCGCGGCGCGGCCACTTACACTTGTTGATAGAAGCACTTAAACGGGCCGGGGGGGGATGTGGAAGGGGTGAAAGAAAAGGGAGAGAAGCGGCTTTTCCGCCCGCTCTGCCCCCCCGGGCGGGTGCGCGGCTCGGCCCCGGCGGGGGGCAGGTCGCCGGGCCGGGGGGCGAGGGGCCGCCCCGCTCGGCTCGAGCAGGGGCGTTTGTTTGAGCAGCTCCAGAGCAAAGAGCGAGGGAAGAAAGTTTGGGCTGGAGCGTGGTTTTTTTCCCCAGACGTCAGCACAAGGCGGAACAGGGGCTGGGGAGGGAGCCCGGCTCGCAGGGCAGCCGAGAGTTTTTTTCTTTTTTTTTTTCCCCCCTTTTTAATTATTATTATTTGGGGGGGGGGGAGGTGGGGAAGGGGGCCGGGGAGCGGCCCGGCACCTCGGGGTGGGCTGCGGGCTGGGGGGGGGGAGCCATGGACTCGGCGCCAGCCTTCGCCATGGACAAGCCGTTCGCCCCCAGCGCCGTGCGCGGCCCGGAGCCGCCCGAAAACCCCCAAAGCCGGAAAAACTTCAGCGTGAGCCACCTCCTCGACCTGGAGGAGGTGGCGGCCGGCATGAACGGGGCCCCCCCCGGCGGCCCCCCGCCCGCCGGCGGCGCCAAGGCCATGCCGGAGCCGTCGGGAGGCAGCAGCGGCAGCGAGGCAGCGCCCCAGGACGGTGAGTGCCGCCGGCCCCGAGGCAGCCCCCGGCGGGGTGGCCCCCCCCGCACCCCGCTTTTGGGTGCCCCCCCGCTCCCCCCCGCCCCGGGCCGGCCTGCGCGGCTGCGGAGCCGGCGGCCTGTGCGCAGCGCCGAGCACAGCGGACAAAGGGCAGCGCCCGGCGGGGCTGAGCATCCCCCGCGGCGGCGCCGGGGCTGGGGGCGTCCGGGCCTCGGTGGCGGAGGGGCTGGGGCGGGATGGGGCCCCCCCCCCCGGTTGCCGAGCTGCGGGTTTGCCCGGTGCCACCCGCCCGGGAGCAGTGTTGGGCGCCCCCGATGCACCCCGGCCCGCAGCGCTGCGACGAGGGAGCAACCGGGGGGCCCTTGCCGCCCCCCCCCTCCCCCGCGTTGCACCCAAGGGTGCCGGAGCCGCCGGCTCTTCTGGGTGCCGGGCGGGGGCCATGGGCCAGGGAGGGGGCGCGGACCCGCCGCCGGGCTCCGGGTCGGGGTCGCCCCGTCGGTGCGCGCTCCGGTTGTGCCCGTAGGCACCGGCGCCGCCGCCACCTCGGCAGCCCCGACGGCGGCGGCGGAGGGACCCGCACCGGGGGGGGGGACAGGGACCCTGCACCGGGAGGGACAGGGACCCCGCACGGCTGCCTCCCCGCCGGGAGCGGGGGCGCCGGGCGAGGGGCGGCCGCGGGCTCCCCGGGCTCCCCGCCGCGGTTTCCGGGCCCCGGGAGCGGAGGCGGCCGGCGGGGCCGGGGGAAGCGCGACCGAGCGGGTCCTCTCCCGGCACAGACCGACCGGGACCGGCGGGACAGACGCGGGGCAGCGGGGACAGACCCGGCCCCCTGTCCGTGCGCCCCCCTCGGGACAGAGCCGCGCCGGGAGGAGCCGGTTCGGCCGCGGTTCGATCGCGGTTCGGTCGCGGTTCGGTCGCGGTGCCCAGGCGGGGCGCAGGGAGCCGGGAGCGGGTCCCATCCATCCGTCTTTAACGGGACCGATCCGCCTGCCCGGGGTGGCCCCGCGGCCGCCACCCGCGCCGGGATGCGCGCATCGCGCTCCGCTCCGCTCCGCTCCGCCGGCCCCGGTGCTCCGCGCTCCGCCCCGGCCCCGGCCCCGCGCCCGGCTCCGGCGGCCCCGGCCGCTCCGCAGCCCGGCGCTGGGGGCGGGGGGCGAGGAGGACTCGGGCCGCCCCCGAGACGGAGCCGCGGAGCCGGGGCACCGGGAGGCCCCAGGAGCCGGGCGCCCGCTCGGGTGCCGCGGGGAGCAGCGGCGGGAGGGGGACGGTGATGGAGACCGAGGGGTGGAGGATGACGGGGACGGGGGCACGGACCCGGCGTGAGCGCTTCGCCCCATGGCCTGGGGCCTTGTCCGCAGTGGGGTCCCCACCCCGAGGGGACCGGGGAAGCATCCTCCGAACCTGTGTTTGGCGGCCCCGGCTCCTGCGTCGACCCCAGGCTGGTTTTCTGCCGCGCTCTGGGGTGCCACCAGTGCCCCCGAGGGCCCGACCCCGGCGCGGGTGAGGAGCGCCCCACGGTCCTGCCGCGGCTCTCGCGTTGCTTGTACGCGGCATCCAGCAGCTTTCTCGCCCTCACGTCTTATTCCCTGCACATTCCCCCCTCTCGGCAGAGAAACCCCCTCTGCCCCCTCACCCTGCCCTTTGCCCACCTGGAGATGCTGCGGGTGAGGCCGCACACCGCTTTTTGGGACGGTATCTGGTATTTTTGGTGTTATTTTCCATTCTCCTTCCCCTTCCCTTGGCTTTTGTCCATGCTTCTCGCATCGGCTTTGGGGACAGCGGAGAGGTTTTCGCCCGGCGCTGGGGCCGTGCGGGGGGCCGCGTGCTGCGCAGGAGCAGGGAGCTCCGGGCAATCCTGCCCGGCCACAGCACCAGCCCCTCTCGCAGGGCTGTTTGAAAGCAGCAGAGAAAACCCTCTCCCCACATCCTGCTGCGCCCCAAAGCCATTCAGCGGGGGCCCGGGGCCGATGTGAGTCCAGAGAGAGCGACGTGGGGGCTCACTGATCCCTGCAAGCCCCTTTTTCACCCCAAAAAGCTGATTCCTCCCAGGCTGGAGGTCCTGCATGGTCCTGCTGCCACTGGCACCGCTGGACCACGGGGGATGTTTCCTGGTGGCACCTGTTTCCGCGAGGACACGGGATGGGGACAGAGCCAGCCGGCACCCGGGATGCTCCGAGAAGCCATCCTGCGAGAGGAAGCGTTTCTCCCAGCGATCCCACCTGGAGAGGAAACCACCTGGGCAACGGGAGCCAAAAGCAGCCGGTGGGAAGACGGACGAGGACACGGGGCGAGGAAAGCTCCGCGCGTGCAAGCGCGGGTGCGTGAGATCCCGAACCCACCGCCCTCGCCCGACCCGGGACGCAGCGTCCCAAATCGAGCAGGGCAGACGCGGAACCCCGCGCGAGCGCCCTGCCGCTGCCAGCACCAGCCTTTCGCTCCCCATCCGCGACGTTCTCAGCATCAGCGCGATGACAGCGAAGGAACTTTTACTGGTAACGTTATCTTTTATTGGCATCCTAAAGTGAAACAGGCCCTCGGCGTTTTCTTTCATTTTCCTCTTCACCACCGTTTTTTTTCGCAGCAGATGCACGTTTCGAGCCCCGCCGGTCACCGGCGAGGGCGTTTAGCAGCAATGCAAACGAACCCCTGCGGCTCCGGCTCCGCGGGCGCATCCTCTCCGGGGACGGACACGCGGGTACCGAAAGCCGCGGGGCCGAAACCCCGTGAGCCGGGCGGAGGAAGCGCCGCAAGGGGGGGGGGGGGCGCGGGCTCGTCCCCTCCGTCCTCCCCGGCGCCGCGCGGCAGCCGCCCCGCGCAGACCTTCCGCGCAACTTCTGAGGTCTTGAAAGCTTGTTCACCTCCTTTCATTAGACTAACAAATAATGTGTAACGCGAAACATCTGTTAACAACAGCCCTTAATGTTCTCAAGATGATAAAGCAGGAGGGTAATTTTGGCCAGCAGGCCTTGACTGATGGCTTTTCAAACAACGAACTTGCTTTTGGGGCTGCTCGGGGGTGGGAGCGGGCGCCGGCTCCGCCGGGCGCTTTGGGGCTGGCCGCAAATTCAGCGGGAGCCGCTGCGTGTCCCGCTCGGGCACAGGCCGCCTCGGAGGGCGCCGATGGGATCGAGATGACGTTACAGCAAATTGGTCTTAATTACGTAAAGGAGGGCAGATTAAAAGGGTGAAGGGAGCCGGGGAGGAGCAGTGTGTAAATGCAAGCGCAGCGATCCGGCCGTCGGAGGGATCACCCTGGATAACCGCGTCTCCAAGCCCGTAGCCCCGGCATCCTGCTGCCCCGCCAGCGCCGTGGGGCAGGTGGGGCTGGAGGCCCGGGGGCAGCAGATGCAACCTCGGCTGTGAAATCAGGCTCCACCCGGGAGCTGGACACGCTCCATCCGGCTGCTCCCAGCCCAAAAGCGGTGCTGGAAATCGGCTGTACCCTGTGCCGAGGGGGCTGCCGGAGGCTTCCCGGCTGAACGCGGGACCTGCCGTGCGCCCCGGGGAGGGACGAGGCTTCGAGCCCTGTGCAGAAATGGTTGATGCACATCACTGCATCCAAGCAGAGGGTCTCGGGGTTTTTCCCCCTAAAAATAAGCAATGGGGTCCCTGCTGCAGCAGCACCCGGGGCAGCACCCGCAGCAGCGGCACAGGCCCGGAGCAGCCACTGCGCCTCCAGCTCATGCCCGAGCCTGGCGCTTGTCTAATGATGGATGCTCGCAGGTCCCCGGCGGAGCATCCGTCAGTGCGCATGGAGCAAGCACCGATTAATCCCGTCCCGGCTGCGCTGCGGGGCGAGCTCCCGCCCCAGCCCGCCTCCCCACCACTGGTTGTGCTCGGCCGGGGCCGCGTAGCCAGGCTCCCCCCAGCCCCGATTCGGGACCCCCCGGGCTTGCAGCCCCCCTCGCCGCCAGCCCGAGCCAAGCCTGCTCCCGGGGGCACGTTGCTGCCCGTTGCCTCGGCCCCCTCAGCCGCAAATGCCAAACCTCCTTTAAAATATATATATATATATATATGTATAAACATATACACACACACACACATATATATATATCTTCATTTTTGGGTGCATGGGGGCTGCGTGCCGCTATGCCAGGGCCAGGCAGGTTCCCATCGCCTCCGACGGGCTGCAGAAGCGCTCAGCCAGCTGGGGCAGGCACAGGTCCACGCGGGCACCGAGGGGGCCCGTGGCTCAGATCTGCGCTGGGTTTTCGGTGGGAGCCATGCGCCGGGATGCTGCTGCTTCCCACCCCACTTCCCAGCAGGGAAACGCTGCAAACGGGGCCTCCGGCTGCAGCTTTGGCCCCGGGGACGCCGGGGACCTGGGTGCAATGGGGACGCGGGGCTTCGCTGCGCCATCGGGGAGCCTCTGCGGCCCCGCGCAAGGACGCGGTCCCAGTCCCCGGCGGCGCGGCTGAGCCCCCGGCACGCGGGGGCACCCGGACACCTTGTCCGTCCCCCCCGGGCTGTTGTGTCTAGTGGAGCGGGAACAGCTCAGTGCGAGAGTATTTCCCCTCTCCTTTTGGGCTGTTATTTCAGGGAACGGGGCTGATTCACAGGAAAAATATGAAATTTCGGCTCTGCGCAGCCAAGATGGGCGAATTTCCGCGAATCAGCAGTTTAAGAGCGCCTGGGCGTGTGTCCGTAGCTGGGAGGCTGATGAAATGATTTAGGGCTGCGAGGCTGCCTCATCCGAAACCCTTCCCGCGGTGCGGGGCCGAGCTCCGGGGGGCGATTCCCCCCCCCCCGGGCACGGGCGCTCGCCCCTGGGCTCAGCCCGCTGCCGGAGGGCACCGAGGGGCCAGGCTGGTACCCGCGCCGGGCCGGCATCCCTCGGCTGCGGATGCAGCCCTCGAGCATCCTTCATCTCCGATGGGTGTTTTCCCAGCTGGAAAAGCAAGTGGGAATAGGGAGAAGGCGGTCGCGCATCCGGGGCGCAGGGCAGAGCCTCGGTTCCTTCCCCGAGGCCGGGGAGGCAGGAAAGCGGCTGCTTTGGCTTAAAAAAAGGAAAGAAAAGCCCTGGCTTGGGTTTGCAAAGCAGTTTTCCGGCACCCGTTTGACGGTGTGCGCAGCTTGGCAGAGCCAGCTCATTTTTCACCGGATGCCCCCAAATTTCTATTAATTAAAAAAGAAAAAGAAGAAAAACAAACCCCACCCTCACCTTCGAACCGTGCCCGGCGCCCGCCCGAGGGCCGCGCGGCAGGAGGTGACGCTGTGCAGCCGTCCCCCGGCGCGACACCCCCCTCTCCGCGCTCGCGGGGGCTTCTGTGCCGTCCCGGCAGCAGAGGGAGGGGGGGGAAAACGTTGTTTTTGCAAACAAACCCCCCCGCTGGCGGTGGGATGTGCGGGGGGGCGGCTGCCGCCATCCCGGGGCGTAGCAGGCGGCGGCGCGCGGCGGCCCCGGGGGCCGGAGGTGTTAATTCGGCGGGAGGCTTAGCGAGGCCGCGGAGGCGCCGGGGGGCCGCTCGCCGCGGGGCCGGGCTCTCCCCATCCCCGGGAGAGCGGCAGCGCCAGCCTGCCCCCCCCCCCCATTCCCTCCCTCTCCCCCCCTTGGAGCGCGTATAATAAAGCGGCTTTTCAGCTGCGGCTGCAGCGATAGATCAGGAGGAATTGTATGAGGCTATTAAAGGCTGTGTGTCTCTGGATGGAGACTGCGGCTAAGCCCGGCGCCAGGCGCGCGCGCTGAACCAGATGTGTGGAGGCGCCGTCCTTCCCCGCCGCTGCAGCTGAGCGGCTGCAGCCTTCACACGCGAGCAGACTGGAGCGCACATGGCCGGGCAGCGGGGCACGGCCCGAGCCGCGCGGGGCACTGCTGGTGGCGGGGGGTTGCGTTGCCCCCCGAGCCGCGCGGGGCATCGCCGTGGGGCAGGCGGGGGGTTGCGTTGCCCCCCGAGCCGCGCGGGGCATCGCCGCAGCGGATGGCTTGCATTGCACCCTGCATCCCGCAGGGCATCGCGCCGGGGTGGGACATGTTGCCCCCCCCGCCCCGAGTCACGCAGGGCACCGGATTGATGGCACCGTGCGGGGCATTGCCGCGGGGCCGGGAGGGAATTGCGTCGGCTCCGGAGCTGCGTACGGCATTGCGGCGGGTCGGATGGGGAGGTTGCATTGCACCCTGAGCATTGAAGGTCATTGCAGCGGGGGGGTCGCAGCGATGCTGCAGGGGGGCACACGGCACCGCAGGGGACTGCGCGCAGCACTGGGCAGGTGCCGCGGGGTAGAGCCTAGCCGAAGGCTGTGGCCCAGCCCGGGGCACCCCTCTGCGCCGGCAGCCCGTCCCCAAACGCGGCAGCACCCCGAGCCTCCTCCCGCTGCCCGCTGCGGCCTGAGCCGGGCCGAGGCAAGCCGCAGGGACCGCTCTCTTTGCAAGATGCTTTCGGAGCTGTGCCTCTGCATCCCCTACCCCACGCCAAAACCCCAGAGACCCCCCGCCACCGCCCGAACAGCGACAACTCACTGAGCTGCTTGGAGCAAACTGGTTTCCTTTAAATTAGAAGAAACTGAGGCGCTGCAATTAGCATTAGAGGTTTATACGACGTAAAGCAAATGTCAAAACTAAACTACCGAGCACCGGCCCTCTGCAAAGCCCTTTGCGTGGCTGTTCGGACATGACGCGTTTATTGATCAGGTTTTAAGTCCTCCCGGGATTCGCAGGAGAGCAGCCGGGAGGTGCCGGCCGTCGCCGTCCCACAAACGCACATGCCAGCACGTTAAAACCGGCGTGGTTTCCGCTGCGAGCTGGTGCCGTTGCAATAGCCGGGCTTGTGTCGTCGGGGCTGCGGGGCCTCATCCTGCAAGATGCTGAGCGCCAGCTCCTAAAACCGCCGGCCGGGAGGGTGAGAAACCCCGGTGCAAACATGGCTCGTGCAGCGAAACGAGGAATTCGGAGCAAAACCGTCCCTGCGGAAACGTGCTGCGGTGCCCACGGTCCCCGGGGAGCTGCCACCGCGCACGGTGCTGCTGTCCCTTCCTGCGCCCCGGCGCGAGGCACCGTCCTACCGCGGCAACGGTTAAACGGGCCGGGTGAAAAAAAAGAAAAAAAGATACGAGCCACTTATTAAAATGAATGTTTTACAATAAATTTGGCAGGGGGCCACTGACCTCAAATGAAAACCAGACCGAAGGACAACAATCCCGGTCGCCGGCGAGGCTCTCGGAGCGCCCACATGCCCGCCGGGGTCGGCCCGCTCGCTGCCACCTCCGCCGGGCACGGAAAAACCCCGCTTGGCCCCCAAAAAGGAGAAGAGCAGCTGGTTTGGGAGCAGGAGCCGGCCGCGGGTCGAAGGCCCGGCTGTGCCCCGGCTGGGGGGGCAGCGGGGGTTTGCAGCGCCTGCCCTGGCGCTCAGCACGTCCCCCCCCCCCATCTTGGCAATGACCCTAATGCAATTAGGCCTGTGCTTTAACCTGGAGGGCTGGTGTTGGGTTTCAGAGCCAGATGCCATTTGGGGCTGGCTTGCTTTGGGCTTTTGCTTATTAAATTCCAAGAAACCACCTTTTTTTGCGTTGGGGGGGGGGGAGACCTGGGATTGCCGTGCCAGGGGGCTCTGGCGGGGGGCCAGCCCTCCACGTCGCGCTCCTGCTATGCGCCGCGGGCCGGTTGCTTTTTATTTTTCGAGACCCCCTGCAAAACCCGCAGCGGGCTGTCGACGCCGTCGGGGTCTGGGGCAGCCCGCCGCCTCGGCCAGCCGCCGCTGAACGCGATGGGGGGGTTCAGCGGGACTTGGCGCGAGCAGCTGGGCGCTGCTCCCCGTGCCGGAGCTCGTTAGCGTTAATTAATTGCACGTGCCGCGTGCCCGGCCAGGCGAACGCGTGAGCTGTTACGGGCGGTGGTGGCGCGAGGATGATGGCAGCGCTGCCGAGGCTGCGGGACGGGGCCGGCCGGGCACCCGGGCTCGCGGAGGACGGGCTCTGCGGACGGATTCAGCACTTGGGACCGTCCCCAAGCAGCGTCCCCGATTCCCCGGGCTGGCAAAGGGCCGAAAAGCCCATTTTTCCACCCATGGCGGGGGGTTACGTGGGCTGGATCCCACCTGGGGTTCCCGAGCTGGGGCCACCACCAGGACCCCGGGGGTCCCAGGAGCCCCGTGACGGGTCTCTCCGGACCCCGTCTCCCAAAGGGCCCCGTGGCGCGGCTGTTCCCAGTGCCGGGTGACAAGGAGGGTGACACTGCTCCTGCCACTCGCGGGCGCCTTCCTGCTGTCCTGGCCCTCCAACCACCCGGGAGAGCCCAGGGCGGGGATCACTCTTGCTGCTCAGCCCGCTCGCGCTGGAGCTCCGTGGCCAAAGATGCTCCCCGTCCCCTTCCCGAGGCCCGAAAGCCTCCCCCCGGCTCCGTCCCCTCCTGCGGGGAACGTGGCTGCAATTAATTCATTAACCGCTTCCGCTGACGCAGGAGCCGCCCGTGCCAAAGCGCCGTTCCCAGCCTCATCTGGATGCGCGTCGCCCCCGGCCGCGCACGTCCCCCTCCGCCGCGCTGCGGAGCCAAGGCAGAGCTCGGCACGGCCCGGGGCCCCGCGGGATGCGGGATGCGGGATGCGGGATGCGGGATGCGGGATGCGGGAGCGCTCGGCGCGTGAAAGCTGCAGGCTTTACCCAATGCACACGGCCGCGGCCCCACAGACGCCGTCGGAGCCCTGCGGATTTACAACCGCGCGGTGACCCGGCCCGAGGGCTCTGCCCGTCGCTGCTAATTCACGGCACGGCGTCTGCCTTTTCCTGCTCCGTGGGGCCTGCTGGGGATAACAGGGTGATTGTGGGGAAAAGCAGGGCAGGATCAGGCCCTAATCCCCGTGCAAACCTCAGGAGCGGCCGGGGGCTCCTTCGGCCCCAGGGCATTATCCGCGGCGTCTCCAGCCCTTGTGGCATCTCCAGATCTCGTGGCATCTCCAGCCCTCGTGGCATCTCCAGCCCTCGTCCCTCCCGCGCTTCTCCAGGTTGTCCCGGCTTGTGGGACGGGGGCATCGGGACTGTGCGGGCTGCTGCCCATCGCCGGCAGTGCTGCTCGCGAGGCTGCACCGCGAGAAGCTCCCTCGGCGCCGTGCAGAGTCGGGGCCTGGAGCGGGACCCCACGGCCACGGAGGCTGCGACCCCCGGGGCAGCCTTGGCCGCGCTCTCGGGACCGGCTTTGCCGCTCCGGGTTAACAGAGACACTTTCCCCCCAGCAAAACTGGCAGCCTGTAAAAACGTGTCAGCGTTTCAGTTTTTTCACAATTAATGAGGTGAAACATCCTCGGAAACATTTCGCTGTAATGTTTCTCCAGTAGCTGAGACTTGCCCCGCTCTTAAATTTTTCATGCGCGCCGCTCGAGCCGAGAAAGTTTCCTTAGGACTCAGCACATTTGGACCCCCCCGGCCTCTCCCGCCAGCGCCGAGGCCCCGTCCCGAGCCTCCGTCCTGCCTCCGCGGCCTCCTTCGGGGCTCTGCTCGCCGGGGAGCGGCGCGGGGGCACGGCCGCGAAGCATCCCCGCTCGCTCGGGGGGGAGCGCGTCGCCCGGCCCGAAACGGGTCCCACCGGCGCGGGATGCCGGGACGCTTCCCGGCGGAAGAAACGGAGCCGGGGGGAGAAACGCCGCCGGGGGGGACCCCAAACCCTAAAGCCGTGCCGGAGCACGGATTAATCCGAAGGGAAACGCTTCCCCCGAGCGCATGATTTAGAGCCCGCGTTAAACGGTTGCACGTGGAGCTCTCGGGGACGTCAGCGCCGCGGCTCCCCGTCCCCCCGGAGCAGAGGGGGACGGAGGGAGCCCACATGTTTACCGAGCGAGGCCATGGGAGAAACGCAAGACATTGTTTTTCCAAAGGATTTCTTGGCTGTAAAAGGCCGCCGCCACCCTGCGGCTTCCCTGATGAAGGCCCAGCGTTAATTTGTTAAATCCACATCAAGTGCCCGGAGAACCAGTTGTTTATTTTTGCTAATTCAGCCGGCCGAGATCAAATTGGGGTTTTATTTGTTAAGGATAAGCCTTAATTAATAAAAGCTATTTATTTGGTTAGAGCTGGCCGCAGCCTGAGGGTCAGATACGCCATGATCATTATTTCAAGTAAAACAAACCCAAAACGTCTCTCAACAGTTTGAAAAAACGTAGAAACTTAGAGGGCTGAATTTATTTGTCTTAGGAAGAATTTACAGCTAATTCCCTCCAGGCCATTTCAGCCCTTAAATTATACCCAAGAAGAAGAAGAAGAAGAAAAAACGCTGTTACGGGAGGAGAAGGGAAGTAACTCGTGCAGAAGAGTTGATCATTCGGCTGGGGGCAGGGGGGTGAAAAATGTGAACCTTAAAAGGTCTTTGGCAAACTGCTCCCATATAAATGGAACGTGTGAAATAATTTAACGGCAGAAAACCGGGGCTCTGGGTCCGGCTGCGATGGAAAATGAAGCACATTGGAAGGGAAGCAGCCTCGGCTTTTTGCAAGACAGATCTGAAGTCGCTTCCCTCGCTGCAGAGTCCGCGGGGTAGTGGTGGCAAAAGGGAGATGATATGTGTGATCCCTGTGGCCGGGGGGGCCGTGGCGGCACGCGGAGGGGGATTTTGCAGCATCAGCCGGAGCCCGGCCCTGGGAGGAGAGGGCTTTGCCCCCGTGGGAGCTGCCGGGATGCCCGTGGGGATGCTGAGCACCGCGGGCGATGGGCACGCTGCCGGGACCAGCCTTGCCCGGGATGCGGGCTGGAGACCCGCGTCTCGGAGATGGTGACGGTGCCCTCCCGGGAGCCGAGCCTTGCAAGTGGCTGCGATCAGAGATGACACCAGTGCGTCTCTTAGGTCTGGACCGCAGCTGCGCCGAGGTCATTTATCGCTCGCTAATGGAGGTCGTAAGTCAAATCTGGAGCCTCAGTGGAAATCTAGTGAAAATCACCTATTTACAGCACTCGGCTGCTGACGGCATGGGAGGCGTCCGGGACCTGCCAGTCTGAGGGCCTCCCTTGGCAAGGCGAAGAGCCGCAGCCAGCGAGCGATTCCTACAGAGGAGCAGTCAAAGCACGGAGAAAAAGGGCAAGAGCCGGAAAAGCGGGCTCGGTTCACGCTCAGCTAAGTCAACACGGCTCTGACCCAGCAGCGCTGGGGCCATTGCCTTTGCAAATGGTGCAAGACCAGTCGCTCCCCCGGCTTCCCCCGGCACAGGGCAGTTTTCCTGCAAATGCGCAGCCCAGACTCAGTTGCATCCATGCTCCTGCCCTGATGTGGTGCCGCGAGCCCCCAGGACTCGGTGCATGGCCCTCGCCCGCCCGTGAGCCCCGGAGAGGCGGCATCACCCAAGGCTGGGCATCACGACCCGCTGCAGAGGAGACCAGACCGTGTCCAAGCCACCTCCAGCACCCCAGGGCCAGACCATGTCCAAGCCACCTGCCGTGCCCCAGAGCTCATGGGCAAAAAGACTTGCATCTTTTCTAATGCACTGGGTAAATTTAAGGCTTCTTTTTCTTAAACACAGCCTGGGTCATCTCCAGCCCAACCCGGAGCGTGGTCCCTATACGAAGGGCAGATTTGAGGCACTGCAGACATTGCCGAAGTGTTTTTGGAGGATGGCCACCGCGGCAGCCCTGGGACGGCTGCTGTTTGCAGGCGAGGGGACGCAGACAGACGGGCAGCAGCAGCGGGACGGTGCGCGAGACGTGGGGGCAGCCCTGGGTGCTCCCCCCGGTCACCCCCCCGCGTCACCCTGCAGTATTGAGCGATGTTCTCCCCCCTCCCGCCCGCCCCTACGTTTTTCTTCCCTTCGGAGGAAGCTGTAATCAGTGGAAGATAAATACGCTGAAGGAAAAGGTGGCTGGGGGGAATTTTTCAGAAGTCCCCTCTGACCTCCAGGTTGGACAATCAAGCCAAAGTCTCCAGCCGTGCCGCAGATTAACCCCCCGGATTACAGCTGACCAACGCACAGGGCCAGGTTTTCTCTGCAGCCGCCCCAGGTGGGTCCTTCGGGGGCAGAAGAAACACGGTGCCGAGCTAGTTCTGACTTTGGGCCATTAAGAAGCCTTATTCGTGGAAAACCATCCAGGTGGGGAAACGCTTTCCCATCCCTCCGCTGGCAAAACGCTGCCACGACCGCGGTTCTCCCCAATTGCCTCCCACGGGCGCAGAGCTGGGTCCCTTCCCCATTTCGTCGCCAGAGCGCTGAGCAACGTTCATTTTTGCAAAGCCGATTTCCGTGTATTGAGGTATCTTTTCGTAGAAGCGAGCGGCTCGGCTTCGCACGCTGTAAAGCTGTCAGGCGCACGCCGCCGGCAATTAGGACGGGCTTTCTCCGGTCCCGCAACGCCTGTCGGCTCTCCCCTTCCCCGTCGGCTTCCGCATCCCTTTACCGCTGCCTTCGCCCGCTCGGGGAGATCTCATACGGCCGGAGATGGGGCCAGGTCCTACGGAGCCGGTCTGAGAGTTAATTTAAGAAAACCTTTTCGCCTCCTCCTTTCTTTCGGCCGAATTAGGGTGGGTGAGAGAAGCCATCGCTTATGGAAAAAGTCCTACAGCCAGATTTTAAATCGGGATGAAACCAAATGGGGGTTATAAATTTTATTTATATATTTAATAGGGTTCTGTTGAAATCATTCCTATAAATGAGTTTGGTGGGGGGCAAAAGGTGCCCTTGGTGATAGCCTGTCCCGGACCAAGCCCCGTGCGGCAGTTTCCCCATGAAGCCCTACGGGACGATCATAAACCCTCCAGGAAACCTCTCTCGCCCTATTAAATTTTGCGGGCCTTTCCCAGCGTGGATGGTTCCCGTTTGGATCCCAGCTTCCCAGAAGGCTCAGGGACAACCACGACTTGACTTTTGTATTTTAATCCAGCAGCTCGTTAGCTCGCTGAAGGAAAACAGGACCAAAAAAGGAGCTTAACTAAAAGGGGCAACTGGAAAGCAGAGACTGGCAGAACATTTGGAGCTGCAGAAACCCGGGCTGGAGGGAATTCGCGGAATTTTATTTGTGAGCCTTTAGGCACGAACCGCGGCAAAGGGCAGCCTGTGGTCTGCAGGGAACGGGCAGCCTCAAACCCACACGTACTTCAGACCCGGCGCCGTTCATGGCATCCTTCTCCCACCAAGAGCGCCCACGTCCCAACCGCAACAGCAGCGGCCGTTACCAGCCCGGGGGGATAGCGATGGCCAACGAAGGATCAAAAGCACCCGGGTACGAAGACCGAAGAGGAGGGTTGGGAAGAGCTCTGCCCTGCTCCGGCAGCTGAAATGAGGCCGTGGGAGCCAGACAGAGCTGCTTTTCCTCCCAGCCACCTCTTCCAGTCCCGGGATGCTCTCCTTGCTCTGCGGTCCCAGCAGCTTGGCCCCACCATGGCTGAAATGACGCAGCGCCCAGGTGGGCGCCCATGGACGGGGCACGGGGCGGATGGCGGCACCGAGGCCGGGCTGCCAGGTCCCCGCGTGGGCCAGCGCCTCCTCCCCGCCCGGCGCTTAGGCCCTTAATGGGTCATGGTGTTCGAGGCACCCAGCACTCCCCGGCTCTGGCACAGATCCTCGCTATAACACAGCGCCAGAGAAGCAATCTGCTCTTTCCACGAGTCTGCTGCCAATGCTGGAAATAAATTTAACCCTTGCTTCTCTGCCACTTCGGCCGCCACATCCCCGGGAGCGGCTTGTGTTTGGCGCCGAGACGCTGGTATTGGCATTGGCCAGCAACACATTTTTCAGAGAAAGGTGCAAGAAACTCTGCAGTAGGTACCAATTTGGATCCTGCTTTTGGCAGAAGGGTGATTAGTCCCCAAGATAACTTGCCTGCAGGCATCTGGGTCTCTCTGCTGCTCAAGGCTCATAGCAGGATGGGACAGCCCTTGACAGTGATACCCTCTAGCATGAATGGACCTTAAGGACTTGATGGAGAACTTGTTGGCAACATTTTCATGGCTTCCGTTATTCAGAATTAAGGCCCAAGTAGGTTTTTCTGGCCTTGAAGATCTTGGAACCTGAAGTTTCCTCCTAACTCAAGAGTTAGTGTCTTGAAGCAGGAGAGTTAATATCCCTTCCAGTAGATTTTGTTACTTGCTCAAGTATCATCTGAAAATGCTGCACATCTATTTAATAAGTATCAAGATAGCTTATAGCTTCAGCATGTTCAGGGAACAATAACTCCTGCCATCAGAGCCTCTAGTTTTGATACAGAGCAGAAAACCCCAATACAACCCTGCTATGAATCAGAGCAATGTCATAAAACTATTAACATTTCAAAAAATTCAAAAAATACTTTCCCACCAGTAGGTACAGATTGGATCCAGATGCTTTATTAAGGGAAAGAATAATTAAGCAGTACCTCCATACAGAAGAAAACCAGCAAGAGGTATTCCCCATGAAGGCTTTACAGGCAACTAACTGGGTATCTCAGAAGAAGACTCCATAAACTTACCTAATCTGATAATACTAGTGACAAAGAGGGGATTAATCTCAGACTGGCTGAAAGCCCAAGATCAATACTGAGAAACCAAACTACACCCTCAGCTTCACATTTCCGTGAGCCAACAACGTCAGAAATAGACACTGTAGAAGATGAACTCCAAGAAACGTGGTAGCATTTATTTCTAGCTACGAAGAGAAGACATGAGCAACTGCCCAGTTACAGTCCTGTGTCACCTTGCATAGACATGCTGCAGCCAGAATTTCAGAAGCTGCTGGAGTTTGAAAGCTGAGACCAAGATTTCAAAGGCCTTTTGGTTTCCAACTTCTTTTGCCACCCGTGGAAAGCTTGACCTAAACCCTTAGGAAGAGCCAAGGCCAAGATGTTCCACTGAAGAAGTATCCATGATGGGGGGCAGCAACTCCAGCAGTTCAGGACAAGTGCTGCCCTGCCCCAGCCAAGTCCAGGAAGACCAGTATTCAAAATCAGGCACCAGGGTGATTTTAATCAGACACCAAAAACCCTTAGATTTTTGCAAATTTTGATCTTAACACTTCAGCAGATCCTGAAATAGGTTTTGATTCTCACAGCCAGAATCCATATGGTCGTATGCACATTGCTCCCTGCTCCCCGCAAGATTACACATACCGGTGGGTAGTATTGCTGTTATTTGAGCAAACCATTGCAGTCCTCTCAAGGAAGGCTCAATCCTGGCCTTGCTGAGCCCAAGGACTGCGACACAGGCTGCCGTGCAGTGCACGCACGGAGCAGGGAGTCAGAGGGGCGGCAGGTTCGCGCATGGGTCTGATTCACAAGCTGCGTCTTCTGTGGTTTCCCCAGGCGAGAGTCTGAGCCCGAGCCGTGGGGCGACCAAGAGGAAGAAGAAACAGAGGAGGAACCGCACCACGTTCAACAGCAGCCAGCTCCAGGCTCTGGAGAGAGTCTTTGAGAGGACACACTACCCCGATGCCTTCGTGCGAGAGGAGCTGGCGAGAAGGGTGAACCTCAGCGAGGCGAGAGTCCAGGTGAGCAAAGGTTTGTGTGGGAGAAGACAAAACCCTCTGCCCCTTGTCTCCACGCAAGAGCAGGGACCGTCCCCTCCCTCATACCAGTGTGAGCAAAATCAGGGCCGGTGGGAGGGATGCGGGGACATCCCTGCTCGCTCCTGCGCCACAACAAACCAACCTACATGGTCGCACTCTGTGTCCGGCTACACTAACCACGTTCCCTCCCCTCCCAGGTCTGGTTTCAGAACCGGAGGGCCAAGTTTCGCCGTAATGAGAGGGCAATGTTGGCCAATAGATCAGCATCGCTCCTCAAATCCTACAGCCAAGAGGCAGCCATTGAACAGCCCATGGCCCCACGGCCCACCGCTCTGACCCCAGAATATCTCTCCTGGACCAGCACCTCTCCATACAGGTAAGTTCAGGTTTCGCGGGGAGCTATGCCTCGCACAGGGAAGATGGGAGGGAGGGCAGGTGGCCTGGGGGCAAACTGCCTAAAGACAGTTCCCTGCGGGAACGCAGCCCTGTGTTGCTGGTGAGGATGCAGGGAGCTTTATGGGGCTGAAAGGGAGATGGAGGAGCTAGGAATGAACGTGGGTCAGCCAAGAAGCCCATCTGGCTTTGATTTTGGAACCTGTTTCAGTGCTGGTCCCCCAGCTGTGTGTCCTCTGCCCACCACTGAACAGGCTTTGCGGAGGTTCCCACTGCAGATTTTCCTTACATCTCTGCATTTCAGAGCGGGGGCACAGTCCTCCTGAGGGATTCACTTGGCCCCTTGGAAGGGTCATGCTGACCCTTCCCACATCTCAGTGCGGGAGGAGTGGAACAGGTCCCTTCTTTGGTTCCCAGCTTTGGGTGTCCAGCCATCTCATCCAAAATCTAGAGGCAGGGCCTCCTGCCACATTTTTTGAGGGGTTCCCACATGCAGTCAGTGACATAAGAATGCTAAAACCTTGACTGCTCTTGTGGGAGATGTCTACTAACAGAGAACAGCCAATGCGGCCTGGGAAAAGGGCAAGAAAGCTCAGGTTGCCAGCAACCCAAAATGAGTGAAGCCAATGGTGCTCTTTGGCTCCAGAGCTGCCCTGGGCATTGGGGCTTCTCCAGGGGCAGCATCGGCATCTCATTCCTCCCCCCCTCTCTCCCCCTTGCAGCACTGTGCCATCCTACAGCTCAAGTGGGACCGCGACCCCCACCCAAGGGGTGAATATGGCCAACAGCATTGCCAGCCTACGCCTCAAAGCCAAAGAGTTCAGCCTGCATCAGAACCAGGTGCCAACTGTGAACTGACTGGGGCAAAACACCCCTGGTGCCCTCATCCAAGATACCAGTGTGGAG
Source organism: Dromaius novaehollandiae (assembly GCF_036370855.1). NCBI lineage: Eukaryota > Metazoa > Chordata > Aves > Casuariiformes > Dromaiidae > Dromaius > Dromaius novaehollandiae. Next base: position 8,306,326 of record NC_088117.1, read on the forward strand.
CTCCTGTGCCGGTCCAGGACGAACCCAGCGCCCGCCCAATCCAAGTGCCACTCATCCAATGTCTCAGCACCTCTCCTCTCCTTTTCCCTTTTGAAGGTAGAGTCAGTCCCAGTCCAAAGTGGCACATATTATAGACACATATGGAGCAAACTTGGTTAGAAACTTGCTTTTCCGCACATCCTTATAATAAAGGCTATATATACACACACATACCCCCCACACTCTTCGAGGATAAACAGACTTGCCAAGTTAACAAGAATTTGCTTCCAAACATGGAAGGATCTTGGACTATTGGTTTTGACCAATTTGGGTATCCTGCCCAGAGAGCCAAGGAGTTATTGGGTCTTCTCCTCCCACAGGGACAGCGTTCAGTGGTGGGAGGATCGCGACACTGCATGAGGCCGTTGTATAGAGCCCCCTTTCCTCTGGGCTGTCGCTGCACCGGGACTGTTCAGCAATCCGGCTCGCGTTACTCAATAGTGTGGCCAAAGCCGACGTGCGGGTTTGCCTATCTGTACATCACCAGGCTGCAATGCCGGAGAGAGACTTCTGCGAGCCAGCGATGCACCCCTGCAGTGTACGTCCTTGGCTGTGCCCCCGCACCGCACTGGCTACATTTAGGAGCTGCCCGTGTCAGCACAGATTGATGCTGTTGGGCTTTACCCATTCCCAGAGAGGTGGGGACGGCTGGAGCATCTCGAAAGACTCACTCCAAGCCCGTGAGCTCTCCTGCTAGCTGGGGGGGCTCCACGATAGCGCTCCAAACAGACCCTGTTGCTCTGAGTCGATGAATTTGCCAGCGATTCTGCAGAGCCCCAGGTCATTGAACCGTCCCAGGGAAAGAGAAAATTGGAAAAAGCTGTTGGTTTCAGCTGAGTAGGCGGCTCCCAGCGCTTCGTGCCAACGGCAAAGCAGGCTTCGTCTTCCGGAGGCACAGCCTCCCCTTCGGCAGCTCCGCAGATGTGTTTAGGAGTCTGGGGCTGGCGACTCCACAGGGTTTTTTTTATTTTTGCAGAAAGGAAAAGGTTTCCCTCTCGCCCCACCCCACCACGTAGTTGAATGAAGGGGCTCTTGACTGCAAGGTGGGATGTGGGCACATGGGACCAGCACAGGGCCTGGGAGAGCCCTTGGCGTCCTGCTCTGGTGGGAAAGGTTTAAAATAGCCATGCTAGGGAAAGAGAGCTGGACCGAGAGCCCTCGAGAGAGAGTTTCCCACCACATGGGCAACCTCACCCCATCTACGCCACCCAGTCCTGCATCCCGCACACGTAGGGCTTGGTGGCAGAGAGAAGAGCCCTCAGCCTCCATCCATCCTTGGTCCTTCTGCTGCGGCTGCAACAGCGCAAGACAATCGGGTGCCAAAGCAACGGAGGCTTCACCGTATGGACAAGAAGTCCGCTGGGAACCAGACCAGCCTTTCCTCACTTACTGCAAAGAGCCACCAGCCCAGCATCAGCGTTTGGAGACTACTGGCTCGAACCAGTGTGGCCTGGAAGGAAAAGGCATCCGCCCTGCTTTCCTACAAGGGCCTTGGATGAGCCAGGGAAGCTGGAACGACCCAGGGAACGCAGCAGTAAGTTGGAGGGCCAATACAGCAACTGCTGAGTTGCTTCCTGCAGATAAACACCCTCCAGGACGCAAGGCTGGGAGGGCCCAGACTACCCGTATGCCTGCCCAGGAGAGAGCCCGGGTCCTCCCCAGCCCTCCCAAGAGCATCCCGCCACACTGGGGCTCTGGCTGCCGCTGATCGCGGTACCTGGCGGCTGCAATGACACCGGGACCCTCTGCTTCACCCAAACGGCGCCCTCGCGGCGCAGGGAATTCACCCCGCAACCAGAGGCCATTTCACCGAGCCGAGATGCAGAGACCCGTGCGTTTCAGCGGCCGAGGGACCCGGCCCCTTGGGGCGATGCTGCCAGCAGTGCTGCCCCGCGCTGCCCCGACCTCCGCTCCCACCTCGCCAGCACGAGGGGCCGGGGCAGAGGCGGGAGAGGAGCGTGCAGCCCCTCCGCCGTGGGGTGAAGCCTATGCAGTCACACGCAGCCCCCAACGGCAGCTTTGCTGCTCCACCGAGTGCAAACCCATCGCGCTCAGGAGCGGAGCCTCCTCTCCGAGCACCGCGGCCAGAGGGGATGCAACGGGCATCGCCCATCCGATCTAGGTAGAAAAAAAAATCTCCTTAAATACCCACCCCGTGCCCCTCACCCCTGTTTCCAGGGCTGGTTACTCCTGGCTTTACCCAGTCGGACTGCAACGGGGAGGGAAGGGGAGCACGAAGGACCCCAGAGAGCCGCGACGCAGAGACCTCGCAACAGCCGAGATGCGCCAGGCTGGGGAAGAACCGGAGTCGCTGCAGATCAAAACATTCTCCATGAGAAATGCCGCTTGGGGCAGGAGGAGGGGAACGCCGGGGCTCCTATTCCCATGGAAAGCACGAGGCTCTTTTTTCAGTTATACAAGATGAAACCACAGGGATATAAATGTCGTTGCCTCTTTGAGAGCATTAATGAAAATAAACCCATTTAATAGTTTGCAGATGCCATTTCTGTAAACCTAAAAAAAAGCAGGGAATAAATATTTCTTCACTAAATATCTATATGTATATATATATTTGAAAACATTCACGCCTAATCTTAGGGCCCCTCCTTTGCCATACTCTTGGCAACTTATCACAGATTGTCGGTCAGTGTCAAAGCCTCACGGAGAGGAGGCACAAATTGCACCCATGGAAGGATATCAGGATGGAGGGATTATTGTAATCTAAGCTTGCTCCCTCTCCTTTTTCATTTGTACATTGCAATTACTTGTAACAAGATCCACGGTGGATTTTTTTTTTTTTTTTTTTTTTGCATGTCTATGTTTTGGAAATTTTTGTAAGGTTTTTTTGTAAAAACAACTCTTGTGAAATAATGGAGGAATAAATATTTTACTGAGTAGAAATGTGTCTGTGCACGCGACGGGGACGTGGCCTTTCCCTTGCCAGCTGCAGCCTTTCCCTTGCTGGCCGCGGCTGGGATGGTCTCCCCACCTGCCCCAGGCGAGCGCGAGCGGCACGGGCGATCGACTGCTCAGGCGAGGATTAGCAAGGAGATGAAAACCGTGAAGCTGTCCACCTTCCTGCCTGCGATGAGTCCGGGCAAGGGTTTCTTTCCCCCCATGACTGCTATTCCTTGCTTTGGAGGAAGGCTTCTAGCAGGGCTTTGAGGGGAGAGGAGGGAGAGCTCCAGGCTGCCTTTGCAAATACGGCTCCTTCGAGGTTCCTGTCCCTGCTCCCGAGGGTCTGCCCCAAGGACCCGTCTCCGGTGCTGTTCCCTGGCCGGGATCTGCACTGAGCCTCTGCCAGCCGAGCCGGACCGGAGCAGAGGGACCGCATTGCTGCGGCCGAATTTACAGGCATTCTTCAGGCTCAGAGACCCGGAGCTGACGTTCAGAGGGGACAGAAATTTGCCTCGAGGGGTGCAGAAAACTGCCTGACGAAGGCCCCCGCATAATCATTAATTGCAGGGCTTTGCCAGATCCGTATGGTTTCATTACAGGGTCACGAGCACAAGCTTTTGAGGGAAGGGGGTGTTAGGGAAGAGGGCTCAGTCTGCTTTGCCCCTTTGCAATCCCCCTGTGCGAAGGCACCGTCAGAGCTCGGAGCCTGCCGCACGCCAGCTGCACGGGCCACCCAGTTCCCGCGATGGGGGAAAGCACCGTGCTCACCCTGACGCGACTCCCAGCCTCTCCCACGACAAGGCCAGGGAGCTTGTGCTGACACGGGCCCCACGCGCGGGGGGCTGCTATGCACCTGGCTTTGCGTGCCATCTCTGGGACCAGCATCCCCATTCCCACCCCGAGCATCCCCCTTTCCGGTGCACAGGCCCATCCAGACGGCTTTAGCCCCACTGTCTATTCACCAAGACGAGAGCAGGATTTAAGCACCCCCTGTCTCTGGGAGCAGAGGGGTTTAGGCTGTGGGGCCAGTTTATACAGTGAAGTCCCAGCAGCAAGGGAACAGGACGAGATGGGATGGACCTGGAGCAGGCTGCAGAGCCCTTTACTGCTGCGTTACCAGCTCAAATCCAGCATCGTAAATGGGGGTGGAAATCTTCAGCCACTGACTGAGGCTTCACAGACATCAGGGCGGGCTGGCTGTTGCAAGAGTCTCTTCCTCCTGGAATGAGCACTCACGGCGGAGACCGCTAAAAAAATTATGGCAAGGCCTGGGGAGCTGTGAACGGACAGCGTGGAGGCCTGAGCCTGCTGTGGGAACTGGAGGCACCTGAGAAACGAGGAGCTGGGTCTCCTGCACTGTCACTGCAGCCACGTCCAGGCAGTCGGACTGACATCGAGCTCCTGGGCTTGGTATGTGAAGAGGGACCAAAGTCAGGCACCTTGGAGGTTTTATCCTCCAGCTCTCTGGAAACAGGGAGGAAAGTCAGACTCTGCAAGAAGAACTAGTTAAAAGGTAAGAAACAGAAGGATAGGAATAACCGATCAGCTTCTAGATTGGCGAGGGCTTCCCAGGGAGCCAAAGCCTGCAGCGCAGAGCGGGCACAGGGCATTTGGCCAACGCAGAAGGAAAGCGGTGGCCAGGTGAAGATGACACCAGATAGTTCAGGGCAGCCAAAGCCAACGCCGCCTGCAAATTGCTCCAGGACCTCTTGGTGCTTGAGCTATAAAGCAGCAGAGGAACCGCAATGCCGAGAGGTGTGAAGAAGTGCACAGAGGAAAAACTGTCTGACCCCGCTGCCGTTTCCTTGCAGGGGAATGGGACCATCAGGCCGTTGCAGAGCTCAGCAGCTGTCATACAGTGCATTGAGTGGCAGGAATTTTGAGGAAAGGTTGAGAAAACTAGGCAGAAAGTGTCCTTACATTAGCCGTAGAAACCCACAGCACCACTAAAGGCCGAAATCCATTGCTCCAGGATGTTGTGGAGATCAAAGATATAAAGTAGATTCAAAGAGGGTTGGAAAGTTAATGGTGGGTGGATCTGTGTCAGTGAAAAATGGCAGAGATTCAACTGTGTGTGCCGAAAATTGTTGTCCTGCTGATTTCCAGAAGCAGGGAGTGTCTGTGCAGTGAAAGGACACCCTGTATTTGCCTTGTTTCTTATACCTTCCTCAGTTTTCCATTGCTCCTCACTGCTGGTGGGAGCCTAAGAGGTCCCAAGCCAGCACATCCCTATGTGATAATGTTCCTGTTGTCCAGAGCAGCCCAGCCCAGCACCAAACCCAAAAGCTACTTTAAAAAGAATTTTCTCATCTCCAGCTCACCTCCATCACTTCCCAGCTATTTGCGGGGAGAATTTGGCTTCGTCCCTCTTCCACCCCTCAGCCACATCCCAGCCACGCAGCCCCCGGTAGCGCTTTGTCCCTGCGGGTGCCAGCACAGCTGCTACTGCAAGGCTGAATGGCCACGTGGCCAGCAGACCCCCCTCAAACCAGCCTCTGGGTATTGCTTACAGGACTCCTGTGTCACCCTCCTCCTCCCCAACCCATCCTAAATTCCCTCTAGAGATCCAGGACAACTGCAGCTCCTCTCCCACACTTCCAGGAGAGCTCTGCTCCTGGAGAGCTTCTGGGGTCCAGTGCCTCCCAACAGCAGCCTCCACATTGCCACTTGCTGATGGCCTTTATGGCATGTGGACCCTGTTGGACCACACAGTTGGAGAAGGACCCTTACAGTGACACATTCCCACCTCCCCTAGAGACGACCAAGACACATCATGTTTCATCCCATGTGCTATTTCTGGCACAGCCACTTCAATCTAGCACTCGGGAGAGAGGGAACTAGTCACTCCATTGGGCATCATCCCAATGCGCTTTCATACATCTTTCCATCCCATTCTTCAGTTCAAGGGGAGGAAAACCAGGGCATTGGCACACTATAAAAGCCTTGAAAGGAGCACAAATCTCCACGTTGCAGCCACAAAGCTCTCTGTGGCCTCCCAGTGCCAGACGGGCAGCCTTGGGTGCAGCGGGCAACTGCAAGGCCAAAGGAAAGGGGAAAGATCTCAGCACAGCATTTGGAGCTGTGCTGGTGCTCAAAGCCATGACGTGTGGCTCAGGGTACCTAACATGTGATTTACAGACCTGATCTCCTGGGCGAGAAGCTGCTGCTGCCTCCCTCTCACCAGCTCCTGACTCTCTGCAGTCCCCAAGCCTCCAGTTACTGCCCCATTTCTGCTGCTGTCTTTGGCAGTCACCTGAGAGTCCTCATCACAGGCCACTGTCCTGCACTGTGAAAGCAGGACCAGAAAATTGAGGTGGGGAAGGGAAGGCCCCCAAAGCCGTCCTGGTTGGCTCAACGAGCCACGGTCCCCATGCACCAGCAGCTTAACTGTTGCCAACTGCTTCGTGTCGCTCATGTTTTGTAACCACTTATTTACTTATTTTACTAAATGACATGTAGATCACGATGGTCATTTGCCTGGCCTCGTGCCTAACCTCAGGCAGAGGATGTCACCCAAGCAGCAGCCTCACGTCCTCAGAATGTGGCCAATGCAGAGCATCTCTCTGGAGGACATCCAGCCCTGAGTTAAAAGTCCCTTGGAAGTGAAGAGTTTGCAGATCCCAGGGCAGATTGCTTCAGTGACTCATTACCGTGAACTGCTAGAAATATGTCCCTTATTTCCTGCCTGAACTGTCCAAGCTTCAACTTCAGCTCCAGCTAGATCAGTGGGTTTCAGCCCATGGGCTGCAGGCTCCCGGCACTCAACAGACTGCTTCTAAGTGCTCTGCAAACCGAGAGACAGACAGGTACAGCAAGCTGCAGTTCACCTAACAGGGTCTGCACTCCACAGGGGAGGGATTTGCAGTGAGGAGGCTGCAAATGAAGAAGAGCTCAAAGGCGCTGTGCTACTTCCTCTGGTTTTCCAGCACAGAGGGATTTTTTTCCTCCTATAAAGCAGTCTGTCATGGGCTCATCCACCACCAGAACTGACCAAAAACTCTCTGCAGGAGAGCTGGTTTCCATTCACACACCATGGCTCTGCTTGGGGCTGGGGGGAGGGCTGCAAGAACATTGTTTGCAAATTATGTTTCCTTCCCTGCAACATTTGCTTTTCAAACAGCTGACTCCCAAATGGCAAATTTCAGCTGACGGAGGGACTTTCTGGCACCCCCTTTCTTTGTTTCTCACCCCACAGCCCCATATCTGCACTTGGCTTTTGGACTGATGAAAAGTTGAAATTTGCCCCTGCAATATTTTAAATGAAAACAATTTCGTATTGTCATCAGCATCGGCTGCCACGGCAGCGAGACAAAACAGAGCTCACATTTTCCAGCTAGCAGGGAACTACAAGGATGCCAGCCCGGTTTTTCCCCTCCAGAATGAATTATACAGACATCTAGCGGTTAAAACATCCTCCCTTCCCGCTACTGTTGTGCTGAGTCCTTCTCCCTCTGGTGGCAAGGGAAAGGCCCGTAGACCCTCCGAATCTGCTGACACCACCTACTTTTAGATGCTACGGAAACATGCACATATGACGGGAACATGTTGTCTACCAGCAGCTGGGTGCCTCCTGCCCTGGGGGATGTGACGGTCACCCCAAGCTCTACGATCCATTTGTTATGAGCGTCTCCACCCTGCAATTAGTATTTTGCTTGTAGCCGCTTCAAACCCGAAAAGGGAGCAACCTGTCAGAAGAGAAGCCTCCAAGAAGCAGTATAGTGCTCCGCGATAGTTTGGGAAGGAGGGAGGAGGCAAGGTTCGCTTTGTAGTGGGTGTTAAAAGCCGAGTAGGAATTACTGCATGGAGACACGCAGCATGGCTAGGAATACGGGAGAGCAGCGCGTCTGCCTGCTCCTCGGAGGCTGCTGGGAGCAGAGGCAAACACGAGCGCCCTGTGCCTCTTCCTCAGCCTGCTCCCCAAGGAATCAGACCTCAGCATCTACCTTTCCACCCCAAACCCTCCTCGACCCATGGGTCGATTCCATGCAGGTGTGATGGGGCCGTCACAGGGGAAGGACACCTCAGCACCGTGCAAGGGGCCGGCTGTGGGCAGGAGGAGGGTGATGGGTCTCCCCGAGCACTGGGCCCTCCTGGCCGGGCCCGCTGCCACACGAGGGTGCTGCAGCCTCACGCAGAGGAGCAGGACGTCTGCAGGGCGTCTGGCGGACTTGGGGTGCTGGCGTCCCTCTAGCAGGCCTTCACGGGGATGCAGGCATCGCTGGGGACTCAGGGTGCAGGGCCCAGGCACACTCTCCGTTTTACCTATTTTTCCTCCCAAAGAAGGGGAGAAGTGCAGGTAGCAGCAGGGTTAGGGGGGAAAAAAACCAAAACCCCAAAAACCTTTCCTCATTCCCCCTTTCCAACCAGCAAAGCTTGGGAGATCCCCCCAGCTCAGGCCTGATCCCACCAGCCACAAACGCCTGGAGACCCCCCAGCACCAGGACGCACAGACCATCATGTCTTCCTGCTCCACACCCGTCCCAAGGAGCCAGGGATCCTCTGTCCGGCTCCTCCCTTTTCCAGGAAAACCCCTGCTGCGTGCTCAGCCGCAGACTGGCGCTGACCTGAGCGCCGTGGGACGTGAGGGCACACACGGACGGACGGCAGCGCACAGCCCGTGCTTGAGCCCACGAGCGAGCCCACAGCCTGGAGGAGCTGCTGGCGGTGCTTCATCCCCAGGCCACCTCCGTCACCCCAGGGCAGCGGGGCACGTTGCAAACACGGCAGATCTCACAGTCCGGCTCCAGAGCTAAGTAGGGAAAAGCCCAGTGGATAAAGTTTTCCATGTGCCAACTTCACCCTTGTAAAGGCTGGAGAGAAGCAGGGAAACACTGTTATTTTGTCCAGGGGACTAACCTCTGGGATGTCCATACTCTAAGAGTGGGTCCTCACTCTACCTACATTTCACACGGATTCCTGAAGAGGAATAAATGGATTTGCATGGCAAAACCCTGCAGTACAAAGTAGAAAAGCCTCATGTTTGCTAGGGGAAATAGGAGATACTTGGAGAGCAGAGAAGGCTGTGTGGTGTGCCATGGGAAATGCGCAAGAGGGGATCTTGGTCCCAGGTCCTACAAGGGAAAAGGCCTGGATGAACAGGATAGATCTGGGGAGCCCCATATGCCATACAGGCAGGGGTAAGCCCAAAACAGAGGTGTAGGAAGAATCCTGGTGCTGAACTGGCTGGAAGCAAGCGGGAGGGGAAGGGGTTTCGGAGGAGGAAAAGCCAGTGGGGAGCCAGTGACTACAGGGACCTTCGGCTCGGGAGGGTGGAAGGGAAGACACATACAGGCAGTGTCCGTCGCACTCAAACTTCCTAGCTCGGTGGTCTCCAGTGGGTTTTGCAGTGTTACCATTTTAGTTTGAAAACCAGTTGCTGGGACATGTAACACACACACCAGGACTCATGCAGACCGGCAGATGCAACCACCATCCCTACTCTGAGAGAGCTGCGAGAGATGCCAGGCACATCCTCCCCCTGCCCAAAGGCCAGAGCAGGAATTTGGGTGCTCCGCCAGGCTCTATATTATTCGGGAAATAGAGTGTACTGAGACGCAGATGCACAAGAACAGATGAACAAGGCAGACTAGTAACAGCTGCTCTGCATGGCCCTGCTCACAGCGCATGGAAACACTGCTGGGCCAAGGCACTCTCCGGAAGAGATTTGGGGTGCAAGCAGGGAACACCTCGCTGCTTTGAATCCTGCTCTTTTCAGGGAAGAGCTTGGCATGCACTTGTGAATAAACCCAATCTCCTTGGGGGAGGAAGAAAGATATCCAGCTCCGTCACCCATCTCTCCTCTTCTCACCAAGTCCTAGATATCAGGTCTTCTGGCTACCCCTGCCAAGCCAGCCTCAGCTTTCCAGGGGATGCTTTTAGCTCATGACTTCCACCTGCACACAATGCAACCACCACCAGCAGCTGTACCATGGGGAAAGCCAGCCGACTCCAACGATTCTGTCTTGGGAGAGCTCCTGCTAACGCTTGGGGCTGATCAGGCAGCCTAATTAAGGGTCGAGCTCTGTCCTGCCTCCCACAAACCTCCACAACATTTCAAAATAAGCACAATGGTTGGGCCTCTCTGAAGTTTGCCTTGTGGGCTTTTTCTGTTTGTTTTTTTGGAGCCGGGAGAGTTCACATTCCCAAGCTTTTCCCTGCAGCCAGTACAGGAGGGTTTATTTTTTTAATAATAAAAGAAGGAAGCAGAGCTTTGCATGTAATCTCAGCTTCCCTGAGCAGGGCTTCAGCCCCAGGCACTGAACAGGGAGTTTTAAGGAGGCTGAAAAAACTGGCACCTCTGTGGGCTGGAGTTTTCTGTAGCCCAGCTTCTTTCTTTCCATCCCAAAACCTCAATCCCAGCTTCACCTCTAAACACAGCAACGTGTACTGGAGAGAGTCCATTTCACAAAGCCACCTCCTTTCTTATTTGAAAGCAAAAAGCATTGAGGGAAAGAAATCTGCCAAGTGGAGCCATTTTGTCCATCTCAATCAGCTAATGCATACAGAGATGGGTCAGCACCTCCCAAACACAAATGCTTTAAGAAAATAGGGGGAAACCAGGAAAAAGAGGTTTCTACAAGGAAAAGGAGGGGGCTGCTGACCTCAAAAATATGAGAGACTCCTTTGCAAGTTGCAAGCGCAGGAAGGAGAGCAACCACATCTTACCTGAGCCTCTCCAGCCCTCCAGGATTCAAGCACCATCTTGGCTCTGCAGGGAAGAAATGCCTGGCTGAGCATGGGCAAGGTGGGAAGAACACTTCCTCAGAGAAAAACATCTCATGCTGACAGCCTGCTTTTAGGGAACTGGGACAGGAAAGAGTCAGGTGAACTCCAAACTTTGTGACAACCTGCTACTCTGGAAAGCAAAGTCAAGCCATGGCTGCTTTGCAAGTCTCAGTTCCTAGCTCTGCTAAATTTAAAGGATCAGTGCACCTGTAAGGTTGTGCACACCTGGAAAAGAGCTCCTCTGAAGGGCAGATGGGCCCAGAGGAAAGCGCTGACTCTTTCGGGAGTCCTGGGGCACTCGAGGCTCTGCAGTGGGTTTTAGCTAAGCACTTTGCAGCTGGTGAGCCATCCCACCACGGCTGGGGCTGGCCCCAGCTGCTGCCCAGCTGCATCAGCTGCTCCCAAAGAAAGGATATATCAGAGTACAGTAATTTGTTTTTATTGGGAATATTTGCTTCCTGCCACCAGGATGCATATGCAGCATCAGAGAAATATACAGGGGTTTGAGACCTTGTTCACCATGTGAGGCAAAAAAGGCTTGTTACAAAGGGTATTATCCAGCCATCTGCTGAGTTGAGACAGTGTAAATGAGAAGTGGCCAAAAGCAAACTGCTGAGCCTGCAGTACTCCTTACCTTTGACGCAAGGTGGACCCTGCTTCCCCTGGAGGACAGCAGAGCACTCAGCTCCAAACCTGACCCAGAAGTTTAGTCTGAGGCCCCATCTACCCTGCGATCAGGAGTTGTCGCACAGAAGCTGCTACCCAAGCTGGACAAGTGTTCAAGAGCATCAGTGTGAGCTGCTGTTTCACCCCTTGGTTTGTGCAGACGGGCGCACAGTGAAATCTTGATAAGAGCATCTCAGAGGAGAGCTCGCTTAAGGGAAGAGCTTTAGTGCTTAGGACAGGTGGAAGGGGAACCTATTTCCTGCTTGTTCTGGTTTTTCTCTGTGATTTTAGTAAGACCTTCTGACTTGCCCTCAGAGGAGGGAGGAGGCATTGAACCACAGAGGCTTCCTACCGCCTTGTCCTTCAAAGGGGTGCTCCATTGCGTGCTGCTGTTTGCTGGACCAGCTCTTAGCACTTCAGGACAGCTGCACAGCAGAAGAACTTATGAGGGTTTGTCATCCTGCAATATTCTGGTCCCAACCTCTGTTCTCCAACACAGCTGCTTTCACACGGCACCGCAGAGCATCCTCCTCCTCCTCCTGCGGGGGTACAGCTTTGGGAGAGCATTCAAAGCCACTCTGCTTGTTTCCAGAGCTTTCTGCAAACACCCACTAATCCATGCCACGCACGGCTCGGCAGCAGTGGACAGCAGGAAGCAGCTGAAAGAAAACACCCCCAAAGCGGTCACGGCACATTCCCTGAATAGCAACAGGCCATTCTGCAGCCAGAGAAATGCTGCAAACAGGAGAAGAAAAAAAATCTCTCGCCTGCCCAGAAGCATTTTCAAGCACGACAGGCATGTGGATGCACATATCGCTCTCGGGAGTAAGCTTTGTGTGCACGCTGCAAAACCTCTGTTTTGTGTGAGCACCTCAATCTACCCAGGAGGATCCCTTGAGCTTTGTATGTGGGTACAGCTCTCCATAGGCTAAGCCGTTTCTGCTGGCTACTTCAGGCAAATCACACAGTTGCATCCTGCCACAACGAGACTGAGACCAAAAGGTCAGAGCAGCCTCTTTCCCTTGTTGGCAGTCTGCGAGCAGGGCTGCACGCAGAAATACATTTGTACAGTTCATTTGCAGACCACTGATGATCACAGCTCTAGCTGCAGCAAACAGCACCATATCTGCTGCTTCCTGGGACCTGCCGAAACCCTGCCACGTCCTCTGGGCAGCTTCTGTAATGGGCAGGCTCCTGCCTCCAGTGAGACTCCCCCAGCTCCTCCTGGAACAAAGCTGTGTTTCTTGGCATGAGACAAGAGGATGAACCGGAAGCAATGAATGCTTCCATGGCTTTACAACACCACCGCTGAGACTTAAACTTCCATGTTACGCTTCCTGGCAGACACCTGCCCTGACTCTTTTTGCCTTCTCACAAGGATAGAAAAACTAACACACACACCCCCACCCACCACTTCCCTGCAAACCAAAGCTGTCCTAAAAACCAAACTGCCAGGCAGGTCAAACAGGGCCCCAAAGCCAGGCACGAGGAGGTAGATTTGTTTTATAACCCTCCCTCTGTTACTATCGTGTTTGTTGACTCTCCCCTGCACCAAGAGTTTTGCAGAGCAGTTGGGACCAATGTGGCTTCTCCATCCTGATCCATGGGGTATTACTGACCACGGGGAGAGGGCTCATCTTGCCCTTCCCAGTCCTCAAATGAGGCTGGGCCAATTACTCAGTGAGCCTTCTTTCTTTCAATGAAACCTCTTTCTCTAGAGACCCATACATGTACCTTCACCCTTCCCATCCCTAGCAAGACCGAGAGAAACTTGCCCCAGCATCCCCTTCCAGCTCCAGAGGAAGAGTTTCCCCTTCTCTCTGTAGGTTTTCCTGCCTAGCTGCAGTATGCAGACATCGGGATTTTATCAAGAACTGCATGGTGTATCCCTGTAGCGCAGGCTGCCTCGCTGGCAGACTACTACGCATGCGCAGACATGCACACGCAGAGCATCTGGACCAGCTGGGGAAATCTTTGTGCTGAAGCAGCAGCAGAGAGCAGGCCGAGTGGGCCCCCTGCTCTTGAAAGAGCACCACTCAGGTTTGGGCATCCAATTTTGTTCAGCGTTACCAATATGGGATTGCCGCAACGAGGATCTGCAGAGCCATGGAAAAGCAGGGCAGCTGGGCCACGCTGTAGGCCACAGAGCGGGTGGGCGCCTTGAGCCGCAGAAGGTAGGCCACGGTGTGGACAATGCGCCCCACGCAGAAGACGAAGAAGTGGATCCTGGCCACTGTGGGACTGGGGTCCAGCAAGGAGTAGATGGCTCCGAGGAAGAGGAATGGAAAGATGTTCTCCATGTCGTTGCGATGGGCCCTGAAAAGAGAGACATGCTTGCTCTTTCCCACCAGGCCTCCCTGCTGTCCCCCATCCTTTCTAGCCAAAATGCCCAGCCCTAGGAGCGTGGGTAGCCCTCTCCACTGGATGGGATGGAAACACTCGCCAAAGGAGTTAGATTCCCTCTACACACACAAGCAGTGAGATTTCACACCCAGTGTCTTTCCTGAGGGGATGCTGTGCTCATAAAGCTTGCGGTAAGCTGCCCTGCGTGTCTGAGACGCCTTTGCCATAATGGATGACAGCTCAAGGGTTGGAGTTTTTAAATAAACAAAGCAAAACAAAGACCCTGCAAAGCTGCAAGAAGCTCAAGGCTCGCGAGCCGCCAGCACATGGCCCCAGATGTGTACGTGTTACACAACGGTAAGGTGACCTCCCGACTGCAGCTTCTCCAAAGGAGAAACTTCCAGGGTAGGAGTTTTGCCTCTCTTTGCAGGTGTATCCAAAGGAGATTGGTAAGAAGTGGCCCAAAGGCCCCTCTGTGCCGATGTGCAGTGCTAGCATTACTTAATCGCACCAAAGTGACATGAGAGTGAAAGTTGTGAAACAGGTTGTGCAATGACCTGGGGCACGTGGGGCCAAAGCCAGCGCTCTGGTTGAACACCTGCCTATTTGAGAGTGATGGTACTGCCTGGCAGTGTATATGTGTACACATCGCTGCTACCAAAATAAGAGTAGATCATGATGTTTGCTCAGGTTGTGTCCCTTCCTCTCCCAAGGTAAAATCAATAGTGTTTCTTCAAAGTGGTTCTTTACAACAGCAGTCCCCAGCCTGTCATATGTGTGGATGGGGAGGTAGGAGACTCTGGGGGCCCATCACCCACTTCATCCCAGTGAAAACTGGTCCCCAAAGCAGTGTGGCTTTCCTCATGCTCCCAGTGTCTTTGTCTTTCCTTCTTTTGTCTCCTTACAGTGCAGGAGGTTCTTTCCAGCCTGCAGAAAGGAGCCCTGTCCCCTTGGCTTGACTGGAGGTCTGTAACGTTGTGCCATGGCTGCCGGGGGTGGATCTGGGTGCATCCGAACAGTTCCTTGTCACCCCTGTCACTCACCCTCCTCCAAGCTGCAGCAGAGACCATCTCCAGCCCCAAACCACTGCCCGGCAGGAGCTGAACGCAAGGAGCAGCTTGAGTCGATTTCTGCAGGGAGCCATCTCACGCAGCAGCAGCTAAGTCCATTTGCTACGGCCTTCTCGGAGCCCCTTCGGGCACGGCTGCCCTGGCACACCTGGAAAGGCCTGAGCTAACCTGCCTGGCTGCCGCCAGCCCCGAGCTGTCCCCTCGTGCTGCGGGGAAGCTGGCACTGCACTGCCCCGCACAGACCTGCCCCTGGCATCCACTCATGAGGATTTGCTTTGTGTCTTTCTCTCACTGTCGCTGAAGGTTTGAGAGGGGCAGGTGAAGCCCTGATCAGAATCGCTTTTGCTTCCTGACTCTTGTGCCACAGGATGTTTAAGGGTTCACAAAGCCCAGGGAAAATTTTAAGCAATTTCTTCCCTGAAATAAAGATACTTTTTACTGCTTACAGGCCAAGATGCCTTTGCTATTCTTCTGTGCAAGCTAAGAAAAGTGGCTGTGGAGTTTTATGATGCTCAGTCACAGCTCATTAGCGCAGATACAGGCTGGAATAGACCTGGCTGAAAATTGACTTTAAAAAAAGGAGAGGGGATTATATCCTAAGCCCCACTCCTCCCCCTGGAGTTGACTTCATCATGGAGGAGATGCCCAGACATCTGCCCTGGCAAGAGCCCAGCCAGAACCACCAATTTCATCAGACCAAGGTTTGCCAAAGATGTCTCAGTCAGAAACTTTCAACACCAAGTGCCCAGGTTTTTGGAGGGCTCTGGGTGACCCTGTCCCCATCGCTCTGGTTCTTCCCCCAAGCACAACTGGACTCCGGCCAGAGGAGCAGAGCAGTGCCGGGAGCACTCAGCGATGCCTGAGGACGTGAGCGGAGGCTCCGGGCCCAGCAGCTGGTTCCCATCACTGTGTTGCACGAAACAAACTGTGCGCTGAGCTCCAGCAACCCCTGCGCAGAGGCCTCACTGCCTGCCTTCCCACGCCAGAGCCCGGGTTAACCGCCGGGTCAGCAGAGCCAGGGCACCTGCGGGTAAATATTTCACTTTAGCTGTTCCCAGCTCCAGCTCTGCTGGAGCACGAGACGGACGCGCTGGCTGTTGGTAGCCAGAACTGTCACCTCAAGGCCTTTCAGACCCCCATCGCCCCCACAAAAGGCACCATGGCAAGGAAACATGTCGCCTCCTGAGGTAACGCCACAAAACCCCCCTGCACCCCAGTCTTCTCCCCCAAAATGAGGGTCATGAACACGGTTTTCTTCTGATTTCAGCTATACTGGGAGATGGCAGCTATCAGCCACCCCCCGGCTCACTCCACTACGATCAAACACAAACCCCTAAGGACTGAGCCACGGCAGAGGTTCAACAGGGCTGGAAGGAGAAATGGAAGAAAGGGGAGGAGGAAAGAAAGGAAAGGCAGCTTGTCGTTCCAGGGCCGACACGTAGCCAGAGGCCTCCTTAAAAGGCGAGGGGGAAACATCGCGGCTGCCTGCTCGCTATCCGCAGCTCTGTTCCTACCCTGCGCAGACCCAGCAGCTCCCGACAGCTACGTTGTGGCCCCCCGTCCTTCCTGTTAACGCCTGAAAGGAAAAGCCTACTTCACCCTTTTTTGGGAGAAAGACCTGGCTTTTGATTTGTCTTCACCAGGATTGTGTACAAGTTGGCAAAGACCCACCCTGAGTACTTTGACTAGCCAAGGCAAATCTCAGCCTTCCTCAGGACTTTGCTGGAGCTCCAAGAATTTATTTGCTTGGGAGTTTGTCTCTTCTGACTAGTGAAAAGTGGACTGTTATTATTATTAACAACATTATTATTTTATTTTTCCGAGCAAGAGGACAGCTCATTTGCTTTCCTTCTCCCTCTAAAAGGCCAGGAATTACGTGGTACTTGCTGTTTTTAAACTAAATCTTGGAAGCACCTAGATGTGAGCAGTGTTGTCGCCCACCCACAGCAAGGGCTGGCAGCTGAGGGCTTGGTACAAACAGGGCACTGTTCCACACCTGATTTCCTGTGCGTAACCTGCCCACACATGCGACCTACTCCAGTACCAGGGGCCCCCCTTTTTTGGGAGTGGGGGCAGCAATGCAAGCCCAGGGCTCAAACACCCTGGGTTTTAACCCTGAGGAACTGTGAGCCCCACTGAAGAAAGGGAAGAGAGGGAGTCACCTAATTAGCGAGGCAGAAGTTACTGCCACTGTGTCCGGCCTCTTCCCAGGTATCCAAACAGCACTGGGACCAGTCACACAGTTCCCAGTCACGACCTGGTTGTGCTGTCCAAGCTGTGCAAGAAATTGGGGAGATCTGGGGTCCTGTCAGAACAGGGCACAAGGAGCCCTGGGGTGTGGGTACGGGACAAAGCTCCCAGGGGACTGCGGGAGCCTCAGTATCTAGGAACGGTTGAACCATGTCAGAGTTGGCCACTGGACCCTAAACCTGGATCCTTCCATGTTTCTTTGCTTCAGCACACACCATGCTCCCATTAAACATTAAGCTGCCCCAGTATATGGGGTCCTGCCTTGGAGCTGCACCCATTCAACCCATCTAGGTAATTACTTAACTAATGAGCCTTTCAGCTTCTCACTGCTTCTTTGCCAGCAGCTCTGAGGCACTGCATCACAGCGCAGGAGGAATTCCAGCACCGCCACTCACCTGCGGCATCGCTCCACGTCCGGGTCCTCGCGGTAGTACTGCAGGCCTCCGTTGCGCAGCGCGTCCTCTGGGTTAGCGAATGCCTGCAAGACAGGAGGGCTGTGAGGCGACATGTTTCCAACACGGGGCACAGGAGCTTGATTTGGGCATTTTTTACACGCAACTTTAAAACGGCAGAGTTAAAAAATAATTCATGAAGTACTAATCCAGATGGGAAGAGCAGAGTTAATGCACCCCTTGCAGGCGTAACTCCTCCACTACACCCGATGGCACAACAGAGATCGCTTTGGTGCCTTATGAGACGGTCAGATCCTTTCCCAGACCAGAAGCACAGTCCAGCTGGCCCATTCACAACATACTTGGGGGAATAACCATCTACGTTAGTTCCCGTCTGGTTTGCACATACAGTTTCTAAGCTCAGGCCTCGCTGGCTGCAGCATTCAGAGCTGATGAGCGATCTGTATGTTGCATAAATGTTAATGAGATGTCAGGATAGTATCATCCATTATATTTATTGCAGGAGGCCCTAACAGCAGCCAGAGCTGGGAGTTTCCACTCTAATACATCCTACTCCCTCTTCTGATAACTTATAATGTTTTCAGGAATTTTACAGGCTGAAGTTTTGCCCTCATTTTTTAAGACCATTGGGAATTTATCCCTGCCTAAGGAGACATTTCAGCCACTGCTTCTCACCATCCTTCACAAACACAAGTGCAATTGCACTAATATGTCAGAGGCAAAATGCAAGTTCCTGGAGGTTAGACCCAGCATGTCCCAAGGCGTTTTCCTTATCTTCTGAAAAACCCTTCTCTGCTCACAGAGCAGATCCCAAACCAGGGGCTTCAAGGGAGCGCCTGGAGTTCCTTTGCAGGCCTGATCCCAGTCCACTTCTGTCGGCACAACCCCCTTAAAGGAGACTTTGCCAGCCTTCACATGAGATCACTTCTGGAACAGAGCACAGAGCTTGCAGATTCTGAATGCAACATGCAAAAGATCATCAGAAGGGACAGATTAGCTTGCCCAGATGAGACAGAAAATTCCCTGGCTGGATTTTTTGCAGCAATAGCTAGAGAGGGAAACAAGCCCTGGGGGAATCGGATCCAAACCCAGTAAACTCACAAATAAAAATTATTTATACAAGCTCCCCACCTATGTTGAGAAGCTGTTCCACAGGGACCTGGCTACACGCAACAGGTTGACTTTGCAGCCTGGAAAAGACCCTAGCACTTTCTTTAACCATGCTGCAAGCCCAGACTGTCCCAGGACTAGGCATCATTCAGAAACACAAGGGGAAAAGCCAAATCAGTCAGTGATGATGCTACAGCACAAAAGTATCCATCTTTGCATTACCTCTGAGAGCACAAATGTCTCCCTCCCACTCCACTGATACTGCTGGAAACTTCTCAAATACTTTTAAGTGGTTTTTGCAGACAGCTGAGTTTTGCTATGAGTTCAGTTTGGGTTGCAGGTGATAAAATGTCTGATTAACACAGCACAGTGACCGCAGCCAGAGTTCCCAACCCTCACTGTATTTCCCCCCGTGCCCAAGAATTATTTCCTCCAGCTATTGTTTTTATTTCTCACAACTCTGTGTTCTCCTGGAGCATTCATGCACGGATTCAGCCTCTGAAAGCACAAAAGCTTTCTGCTATGCTACAGGAATTCTTTCTCACAATTCAATGATTTGTTCTTAAACCTTTTTCACTTTTCTCCTTTTCTTCCAGACACAGCAAATTAACTGTAAACAGAGTCTCTTTCCAGAAGCAGCTCACCTGCATGGCATTTTAGATCTGAAATTATTATTTAGATTAGGATTCAGAAACGATAAACATCAAGCTACAGATGGTAGAAACAAACAAAAAGAGCCAAAGAAAAGCGAGATATTTATCTGCTGCAGCTATAAAACAAGTTTTGCTTTCAACTTAAGTCGAATAAAACCCAACCTGCTTCAGTAAACTTTGTCAGCCTTTACAGGATTAAATTCAGAAAGGACTTGCAAAAAAGCCAAACATAAACCCATGGAAAAAGCCAGAAGAGGAGAGGGAGGAAAAGGAAACTGGAGGAACTTACCTTCTTTCTGAGCCTTACTTGTCCCGTAATGATGGCAACAACGTACATTTTTAAAATCAAGATTGTGCTGTAGAACAGAAATGACATAAACACTTTGTTTTCCATCATTTTTGGGAAGACGGGGAGACGCTCTGTCGTCTGTAGCAATTACAGCCAGTGGAGATCTTGCTTCAGCTACGAGAGGGCTCTGTGGGAGAGGGGGAAGGAACGGCAATGTTTAAACACAACAGAAGCTACGACTATTTTCTCATGGAAAGCCCATGGCCCCAGTACTCCCCTTCAGGCTGGACAGGAGCAGATGATGTGGCAGAGCTCCCGGTGAATGAAAAACAAATCGAGGAACCAAGAGCAGCATGCTCGCGCTGATCCGTGCTGCAGACTGCTTGCGTTTCTCACTGCCTACTGCAACCAACTCCATGGGACTCCATGTCCCAAGCTGGTACACAACCCCCTCGACCGTGTGGCCCAGAGAACATCGGCCCACCCACAGGTCAGCTTCCTGCCCTCCCTAAACCCCCCCACACCACGATACCCCCGTGCCCCACCTCCCCTTCTGTTTGCACCCAGCAGGACGGAGCTGCAAAGAGCATCATTAGCATCATCAGTTGCCCATCAGCGGTGCGGGCACTGCTTGCCCCCCAGCTAATGAGTTGATTAATTGTGCAGCAATTGGAAGAAGGGAGAGTTAGGAAGAAGGCAGGCACCTACCTATGCTGCATCCAGCCCTGGGTTTCTCTGCTCCTGTCCCCAGCTCCTGCAGCCCACCCCTCTGTGCCAGCCCTCCCAGTGCTCCCCAGTCCCGCCCAGCGCTGGCGGCCGGCTGAGCGGCTCCGGCAGAGGCGGTCGGCCCTCCCCTCCACAGCCACCTGCCGAGGAAGAGGGGCCAGAGCCGTCCCCGCACCACCACTGTCAGCTGCCCCCGCGCCTGGGCTATACGTTCTGCCAGGCTGCTCCGGGCATCTCCCGTCCGGAAGGAGAGGCCCCCACTGACCTGCCTCCCAACACAGCCGGGCAGGTAGCGAACTGCAAAGCCCAAACCCACATGCAGAAATAAAAACCAACCTGCCCATCCCCAAATACAGTTTGTGCTGCTTTCGTCCAAGAAAGAGGCGAATCAGTGGCATCCCCTACGACTTTATCCTCAGTCTAGAAAGTGGCATGTGAATTTGCAGCTGACTTCTTCCAGCTCTTGAACACTTGTGAAGAAACAGCAAGATCTAAGCCTCTGCTGGCAGCTAGGCTGCTCCTTGAATGCAAAGGTTTAACTCCTCCTTCCCCAGTCCTCGCCTGAGTGCTGGCAGTACCAAACCTGCAAGCCCGCAGTGCAGGAGCAGATATGAGCTCTTCAAGTTTATTACTACTGAAGGGCTGGATTCAGGGTTTGTTTCCTTTACACAGAAGAAAGAGGCTTATTTCCAGCATATGAAAAATTTTAGAGGTTGAATAGAACATGAACATTTTGAGGATTTGAGCAGTTTTTTTATTAACTGACACTTTGGAAAAAAAAGTTGTTTCAAACCACACAAAATCTCTCAACCAAACAACTTACAGAGCAGGATGGTTTGTCCTTTGCAAAACAACCTATCGAAGTGTTGGTTCTTCTAGGATCAGTTTTGTTCTTTAGAGTTTTTTTAACTGCCTATTGGGCAAAAATTATCAATCACATCCATCCCAAGAGGGACCAGAGTAATCAAGCAGAAACACCACATGTAGCCCTGGACCAGCACTCAGGTCCTGTTGCTACAGACTCTGTTGCACAAGGACAGGTCTGTCCCGAGGAACAGGACTCTGGTGGAGTCCCTCTGCCCGGGGAGGCTTGGGAGCCTTTTAGTCTGGGGTGCTGGTGTGAGTTTGAGGCTGCCTCGTTTTCTCCTGAGATCAGCACTGTGAAAGAGGTTTTGTTCCTGCCATTTACTGTTGCGTGCCATGGCCAGCCTCACATGTGAGCTGCGTGCTCTGGCCATCTCAGCCAAGGGAGGCCTTCTCCTGTACCCGTCCAGCCCAGACTTCCTTCCTTCCTTCCATGTGAACTTGCCAGTCTCCACAACCTTCGCTGCAGGGCAGGGCTAAGAGCCAGAACTCTTCAAGCACACAATCTTTCTCCAGGCACAGAGATCTGCAAAGTCTCTACATTTGCCTCTGAATTCCCCTTGCTGTGGTTGCTCTGCAGAGCGCACATGGGGTAATGCTGCAAACCCAAAGATGCTGTTCCTGTCACCGTGATGCACCAGCTCAGCCCCACAGGGTTCCAAATGTGCAGAGAGCCTCCGAAAACCCAAAATGCTGAATTTCAAGGGTGAGATACTCACAGCTGGTCACCCTGGAGTCAGAGAGGCTGCAGAACAAGTCCCAGCAGAGCCCAACGCGGTGCTCAGCAAGCATGCAGCAAACGCCTTCAACGGGCTGTTTCCCTGGAGGGGTGTGAACGGGGTACCAGAAGACGCAGCAGCTTCACAGCCACGTGGATTCAAATACTGCAGTAGGGGATGGGGCATTCACCCTGGACCCCAGCCCTGCATCCCCACCAGACCACCTCCAAGTCCCACTCACATTTTCCTGGAGCTAAACAGTGCGCTAGAAATGCTTGTTTTGCCATTGCCAAGCAGAAGCAGTTCATGGCAAAGCCACGTCCCAAACACCTTTTGCTTCCATTTCCCCTCTCTGTGGTTTATAAGGAGCAAACCCGTAGCAGAAAGGGCCTTGATGATGTGAGGGACAGGGCAGCCCTGCAACAGGGAGTGAGACTTTCTCAGGCAGCCCCTTATCTGGTTCTCCTGGGAGCCTAGAGCCAGGGCAGGCAGTTGGACCCTTCAGCAACACATCATGCCCTCCATGGAGCCACTCCAGTTTTTACCAGCTGAGGATCCAGCAGAGAGGCTCTTCAATACAGAGTCCTTTTTCCCTTCTTCTGCCGTCGTCTTCTCCCAAAGCAGCCCGCATGCCTCACTGAGCAGCAGGAATATGTGCAAGCTTGGTACCACCTGCAGACAGGCCAGGACTTCTCCTGCTAGCCGGAAACACACAGACTTTGTCCTCCTCAGTGTTATTCAAGTTTTGACAGGAATCCTTGGACAATTTGCACCAGCAACTGGCACAAATTTAAATCAAATGGAGTGATCAAGCGACAGAGTTTGTTTAGGCGTAAGCCCTTGGGGCAGACCCAGACACGTGTGTTGTGTATGATGTATGGGCTCCGTCGCGTACAAAAACCTGCAGTGGGCGAAGGAAATTGTTTCTTCCATATATTCACGTATTCCAGCCCCCTTCACCGTGATGCAGAGCTGAACCCCAGAGGGGAGGGCTGGTGTCTATCGACGCAGCACCTAGGTGTATAGGGACGCAGAGCAGAAGGCAGATGCAACGCTCCTGGGATCCCAAATCCCACTTGATTTCTCAAACTTAGGCGCCTTGTGTGGTGTCAGACACATTTCCACCACAGAGCTTCACCTTCCTGGCTTCCTTGACGCAGGGTAATGCTGGCTCCCAGGAACATGTTGAACAATCCCATTAATTCAGGTGGAAGTAGGCCATTACTGTTAACAATTTGATCCTCCTACAAGGATCATATTCTGCTAGGACAGAGCCATTACTTGAATGAGACTAGGTCCTAAGAGCAGTATGTCTTTAAATTATGTGTAAGTGACTAATAAGAATCACAGTCAGGCTTTGAAAGGGTTAAAGATTTAGTCATCAGGTTAGAATGACCCCAGGAATTTTGGGGAGAAGATGAAGGGTTTTGCTGACAGAGGAACTAAACATTGGCAGGCAGAAGGAGAGATACTTGGGAGATACTTGAGAAAACTACTTAAAAATAGAAGCCCTTAATAATGATCCTGCTTTGAAAGGAATATTTGGAAGGATTCTGGAATTAAAAAGAAAAAAAAGAAAAACCACTCTCCACTCCCACATGGGAAGTCATTTATTTAACCAGCTGACTTGTACTAAAGTATTATAACAGCCAGAGCAGTTTTGTTTTTCACTATTGCTATGCAGGGGAATTTCCTAGCGGCAGCAGGACCTACATGAGAGGGCTGGTTGCACCATAAATCCTTGGCAATGCGGTATGGATGTGTAGGCCAGGGTGGCATGGCCTGGGCTCCAACCTGATCTCAAAGGGCAGCAGATGTCCTGGGCAATTACAGCTCTGATTCCCAGAAGTTTTCCCAAACGAGCAATTACATCTCGCAGCCTGGCCAGTAAAGAGCCCGAGGGACTGTTCCAGCCTGGAGGAGACAGGCAGGCGGGCGGCACTTCTCCAATGTGCTCCATCTTGTTAGTGGAGAAGATGCAAAGCCCTTTCCTGAACGCAACTGGGATTTTACTTGCCCCAAGCCTGTGGCTCAGCCCATGGCTTCAGGCAGTGCTTAGCTGCATTCCTGGCTCATTCTGATGCCGCTGTGAGCACCGGTGCCCTCGTTACCTGCCTGCAGACATGCCCTGCCCCAGCGATCGCTTGCCCTGTATTGTGCCCAGCCCTCGGAAACCTGGCGCAACACGGGCGCTGCTCTGGCTCATCAAACGCAGCTATGTTTTCAAGTAAAGGCATGAGTTGTTCAGCTATTTATTAAAGAGAAAAGTGCTCTACCTATGCAATCTTTAGCCGGCACAGAAGGTCACACCAACATGATGGTCATTTAACCCTACCCATGATGCACCATCTTCCCCTCTGCTGAGAGAAAGAAATCCCATTGCTCCATGTGCAAATCCCCATGCCCTAGGCTCCTGGGCTCTTTGCAGCACATAGGACAGGAGGAGGCCACAGCCTGCAAACTGACTCAACAACGAAAGCATCAGCATCTCCAGAAATAAACAGGCTGGTTCAGCCTCTCTGCAAACTCAGATTTTGTCTGTGTTGCATTTGAAAGCATTTTCCCTGCAACTCTACTGGCTGGAGCTATTTACCTGAGCGGCCTCAGAAATGAGGCATATATGGTTAGTCTCTCCCGATTAGTCCTTTGTACCCAGGAAGACCAGGTGTATGGTGCCCAGAGCAGGAGAAGACCTGGGGAAGGCTGTGGAGGCTCCAGGTCTAAGGCAGAGAACAGGAGCAGAGGAAGCTGCCACTCCTCAGCTGGCCCTGGGTCCAACCAGGCCCAAGACCAAGTGAGGGAGGCAGTGGCACGTCCTCCAGCCTCCTCCCTGCATCTCCACCCACTAGTCCCTCCTGCCTCCCCAGGCTGCTGCCCTGCTCCCAGCCAAGCCAGGATGCACTACTCTCCTTCCCTCCGCACCATACTTACAAATTGCCATAATCACATAGCTGGCAGGGGAGTCACTACGTCCCTCTTTGGTGGGCCGGCAAGGAGACGCTTGCTGAAAGAGAGGCCATTACGCTGTGAGCATGTGGGAGGCATATTATTTTTTCTTATTCTGAGCCTCACATGGATGCACCCATGGGCTTTCTCTTGGAGGAAAGAATTCCTTGGCTACACTGCACTTGTGTGTTCGGGGATGCAGCCCAGCTAGAGGAGAGGGGCAGAGGAAATTTGCTTCTCCTCTTCCCTGCCTTCTCCTAGCAAGCCAGCTAGTTTAAAAGCTGGCTTTAAGCAGAGCCACAGCTGCCGCTCCTGCCATGGAACGAAGGTGGGAGACATAGAGGAGAGGGCTTGGGGGGCATGCGAAGTCAGCATCTCTCTCACTTAATCACACTGCAGCAACTCGTGATGTGTTTCTCTTCATTGAGAACTGGATCCTATCAGCTGTAAACAAGCAAAACTCACTTATGCTACTGCCCCAAAACAGGGAGTTTCCCAGCCAGGCTGGGAGGGAAGAGAAACAAATCCTACTGCCAAAAATTTCAAAATTAGGGAACACTTCTCTAAACTTTACCAAGCCTTTGGAAGCCTACAAAGTAATTACAGATGTCCTGGTCTGATGCTCTGGAGGGAGAGCAAAGGTAAAGGATACTGCATGGTCCCATCTCCACATGCTGTGCGATGAAGGAATGGGAATTGGGGAATGTTTTATCGCATTAAGACCACTGGCTTGCTAACAGGGCTGGAAGAGAAGGCAGCTGCAGTCCCAGATCTCAGCCTTATGGAGACCTGACATTCAAGAGCAGATTAGCAGCTCCAGAGAGAAAAGGAGAAAACAAACCCAGACAACCTTTCTCTTCTTCAGCGCCTGACCAAGGACTGTGATTTGCTGCTGTGCTGATCCTCAGGTTTCTGCTCGCCCTCAGAAGTGGCAAGGAGTACCCTCCTTATGAACAGGGACTGTTTTTGGCAGGTCGGTACCTCCCAGTTCCTGGGCCATTTACCCTGCCCTGAAGTCCAGGAAGAACAGCAGGCTTCAGAGCTTGCCCATTTTAAATCATTGTAAGTCCCCTTCTCCATAGAAAGGCATTTTCAGCATCATGGAAACCTACCACGAGAGGGAATGGAAAGGTCAGTGTTTCGCTGCACTTCACTGAGAGCAGCGACCCCATCCTGGACAGACCAACTCTAAGGGCAGCCTTCCTTCAAGGCCTGCTGTAGGGCTTCACCCACCACAAAGGTTTCCAAAACACAGAGCTTATTTTTAAAATCTTGAGCTCTATGTCTCCCCTCAATCACCCCTAGACTAAACAGGATCAATTCCTCCCACCCTTCCTCATAGGTCATGTTTTCTAAACCTCTTATCAAGCTGATCTCTGCTAAATGCTCTCCATTCTCAGAGCAAGGTACCAGCAGGAGACAAGGGACACTAGCTGGGCAGTCCTCCTTCGACAGTGAGCCAACACAAACCACCCAAGGACATCTGCACTCCCAGCTCATTGATTTTCATCTACGGTGTTTTCCCAGATTGCTCACTACGAATTGCGTGACAGACATCGTGAAACACTTAAGCCAAAATTAAAATCGTACCTGTTCCTCCTCCACTTTTCTTTCCTCCCATCCATGCACCCAGTTACCCTGTCAAAGAGGAAAGCCGGTTGGCTGGATTACTCTTCATAAAGGGGCTGTTTTTGTATCACCTTAGCTGGATGGTCTGTTCTCCCACTAAACTAAGGTCTAGCACTCCCCTAGGCTTTGTTCAAGGGCAGCTTTACTAGCAGACCCCAAACTCCTGGGGCCTCACAACCACCTTCAATCCTCGCTCTGGCCCTGCTGCTCCTTTAACCAAGAGCAGCAAACAGGGCCCTTGTACTAACGAGGTTTGACTCAGAGAGAAGTCAGAGCTTCTCAGTAGTTTGAAGTTTCCTACAGTTTGGATGAAGTCACTTGTGAACCCACAGTTATGACCCAGATGCATTTTGAAACTTTCCCTTTTTCCTCCCTTTGCTAAGAGACACCCAATGTGTCTTTTGCGCTTGCTTCACCAGCACTGACTACATTGACCACATCTGGGCAGCCAGAAAAAGGGCGGCCCACGTAGCGGCTCTGACATTAATAATAAACACCCTCTCATATTCAATGCTAAATACATCCTCACCTTAGTTAGCATGCAAAGCAGGGAGCAATTCAGCTTCATTATTTACAGTACTATAGCCTGGAAGTTTTTTTTATTGCTCTGTCTTCTGAGCTGCCTTCTTGCTCACAGTGGTGGGACCAAAAAGTACGATCCAGGCTGGAGTCATGTCCCAAGACAGTGGAACAGGAGACAAAGAGAAGGGAATGAAGCTAAAAGGCTCATGTCTGGACATCAAGATCTCAGAGCAGGGATTACATGCCCTGTGCAGTGCCGTGTGCATTGCATTTGGAAGTTAAATACAGTCAGTGCATATTTTCCAAACCCACAGCGAGGAAAGGGAAGGACCATATTACCTCCCAGAGCAATTCCCCTGATTCTGTCAACACCAGAATTTGGCCTGAATGATGGAGCAAAGAAGTAGGGAGGCCTCTCTAAGCTACTCCACAAGCAGTGATGCTTGGACTAGCTGTTCAAAGATTTCTTCCCCATCCAAATAATCCATCAGCAAGACTCCTTAGGAACCTGCCTGAGCCCCATGCTTCGATCAGTCTCCTGACCTGCAGGCTATGTCTGCGTGTCCATGACGTGTGCTCAGAAATCTGCTTCGCCCTGTGTTTATGCAACCATGACTGCGCTGTGCAATCCTCTGTGAAGAGATATGTTCTCATTACACATATTTACAGAGCAACAGAATGCATCTGTCTAGCACGACACGTTTCTGTTGACAGCGCAGCCAACTCAGGCAAAACTGAACACGAAGTGCTCCCCTATTAGCAGGGGAGAAGCAGCATCTGGGTAGGAAGGCAGCTGTAGCACAGGGGTAGAGAGAGGAGGCTACGGGATGCTCCAGGCACATTAGCAGGATTAGAGCCATCCCGCAATGAGAGTCAGGACAGAACGGCGTCGGAAACAGCACCACACAGCACTACCCTCAGGAAAGGCTTGTGTGTGCATTCGCTGGTGGAAGGGAGCAGGAAGCATTGATTCCTGTCTCCTCTGAGCTCTGTTGCAAAGGATCTTCAGGAGGAGCAGGGAGCCTGCCCAGCCATGTCAGATGCAGGCTGACTGTGGTTTCAAGGTGGTACAAGCCCCTGCGGTAATTAGTGATGGACCGAGGCTCCCTGGCCCCATACACAACCTGGTTCATCGAGTCTTCAGAAGTCAGAGATTAATTTAAGCTCTGAATCACAAAGTTTAATTCCCTTTCCTGAGAAGCTGCTGTCATAGGTGATCTAACTCCTGATAATTATATGTGTCGAGTCACTTTCCAAACAGTTAAGATTAAACTACTTTCTGGGACAATGAGTTCCACAATGAAACATAAATTAAGATGACAATACATAATAATAATAATCTTCTTACAGGATCTGCTTCCTCTCTTGCCCATTTCATGAAGAGAGAAACAGCAGCTCAGGAAGAATAGCAGTTCTTGCTTGACTCGGTTTAGTCCACTCCTTGTTCGATACATGGCTGTGAAATCACTTCTTACTCAGCCTTACCACAGTCTGATTCCCTTTCATATTTCTTCAAAGGCAATTTCTTCCATGTTTTTGATTATTCCAGTCATACTTTCTCATTTCCCTCCAACGCTGAAGCAAGCAGATGACCAGACCATGACTCCCAACTGATTTCACCCCTTATTCTCCAACTGTCCTTCAGCCTCTTAATAGCTTGTTTGTCTTTAAAACATTGATGCATCCCGGGCAAACCAGTCCTCACTGAGGGGTCTAGGATGACTCCACACTGAGTTATTTAGTACTCCAGAGGGGCTACTCCCAAGCTGAAGGAATTCCAACTATGTTCTTACAGAAGACAGACCTGGGACACTCACTCTACAGCCATCTGGCCATAGATCTGGCTAGCTCGCCTCTCTTCCTCCGGGGCCTTTCTGTATCCTCCAACATGGTATTCTCTCTTGTTATGCTATTACCACAGATCTGACATTAGTCTTTTTAGAGCACTGCCATCTCCCCGTTTTCAAGTCTTTCCAAATCGCTGTTAGCCACAGGGTTCCCAGCTCTCAAGTACACATCTTAACAATAGCTGGAAACTAAAGTCCTGCACGCAATCTCCTACTCACAGCACAGTCCATTTTTCTCCCTGTTAAGCAACATATCTCCTGGAAAAAAAATCCAACACGTTCAGGCCCCTTCCTGACCCTGCATCCTTATATAATTGAATGAATGTGTCTGATGAATCTGTCTCTGTATCTAACTTATGGGAATAACACTTACCTATTTGTTTGGATGCGAGGCATAAATTAACAGGTCCTCACAGAGCACTTCGGCTGGACGCTGCAGGAGTGAAATAACTAAATACAACTCATCGCTCTATTCATCTGGTCCTGCATAAAACAGAGGGACACATTTCCCAACACTCAGACCTAGTAACAACTGTTTATTGATCTGCTGTCAATAAACGTGCCCTCGTCCCTCCACAGAAACACACACAGACATGCCTCTCCCAGTGCACAGGAGGAACAGCCTGTACGTGGCCAGCAGAGCCTGGGAACTGGAGCGAGGGGACTGGGAAAGCCACCCAGCGTGCCTGATGGGGCACTGCCCACCACGCAGGGATGGGAGCAGGGCTGGTGCCGACAGCCTTCCTACGACAATTCATCTGCCAGTTTCTAAGAGCTCTTCAATGTCCAGTCTACAGAACCACCCTGAAGCCAAAAAGGAGCTCCAGTACAGTGTGATGTTTTTCCCTTGCACTGCAGCGCTCAAGTAGGTTTTGACTGAAGGGTATGTTTGCAGCCACTCAAGTTCATGCTCATAACCTACAAGAAGATCCTCCCCAAACTCTCATAAACATAGATGATTTTAAAACTTGCTGCTGGATTCTTCAGTTCAGTTTTTTTGCAGTAAAACAAACCAACCAATCCAGCAAGAACCTGGAAAAATCCAGGATGCCACTTTTTCTACCAGCAAAAGGGAGAGCAGTCAGGAATAGTTCAGTGAATTCATTTTGCATAAGATTAGTGTGGAATCAAAGTGACATCCCCAGTGAAGGGGTGACCAACCTTGGTAGGGCAGAGTTTTACCCCTGGGTGACACTTCCGTAATGATAAACACAGGCAGGCTGTAGAGAATATTGCCCTCCTTGGAAAATGGGCCTGAGACTGTCAACTCCAAAAGGCCACATGCAGTGGGACCATCTCAGGCCCTACAAAGCAGGTTTTTTTCCAGCTGGCTGCTTAAGCCCTCCGTTGTTTAGCTGAAACAGCTGCACAATAGCTTGTCGTCTCAGGGTTTCACTCTGGATTGGAGTCCTTGTCCGAAGAGATGTTACCCTGGGTGGTTTCTTCACAGTTGTCCCCAGCATCAGAGGCAGAAGAGACAGCACACAGGTCAGAGATGGGCTGGAAAGCTTGGTCTTGAGCCTGGGGGAGGATGGGGAGCTTTAGGGAGGAGACGCCAAGCTGCGCGGTTGTCACATTCCAGACCTCCGCCAACAAGGCGCATGCTGCACGCCCCACGGCTAGTCAACAAACAGGAGAGACGCCCGAGCGGTCCTCTGCCAAGGGCCTCCAAACCACAGGGATGGACAGGCCTTGGGCCGTTTCTGGGAAGCCTCCTCACTGCAGTCTCTAGAGGGCTGAAACCACCACATCCTTTCTCTCACCCCAGCACAGAGCTCAGATCAGGAGATCTCACTGCTGGTGCCAAGGTTTGCTGGCTCCTGGCGCCTGTTGTTCCCTGGTTACAGATCCCCTCAGAGGCTTCTAACAAACCAGGAGCCCGAGGAGGCATTGCTGTCCTTCAGCCTTTGCTGGCAAGCCGCCTGGTGCTCTTCTCTTGCCTTGTGATCAGCTCAGAAGCGCAAAGCCCAGCTCTGTAACCTCCACGACCCTCCAAGGGCAGTCAGGCTTGGCCTGTGAGGACAAACCAGTTACAACAGCAAATATTTACTTTCTCCTGGTGAATCTACTTGTTTCTCAAAGCCAACTGCTAGAGCTGATTAAAACCAGGCAGAGGTCTTTATTCAGGCATGAGTTGGAGCCAGAGGAGCAAGAATAACAGAGACGCCACTCAGAATAGCTGCCATGCAAGACTAATTTTAGTGACCTGTATTTACTGCTCTTCCACAGGAGGTGGGGGAAAGAGCAGGGCATTTACTTTTGCAAATCTCAAGCCAGACATAGCGTCTGATTCTAGTCCAACTCAAAAACTACTGAACACTTAAATCCTCTTTCACCTAAGGGTCCCAAAGCATGGGATGGGGATGCCTGGTTAATAACACCACTACTTTATGTATGTTGGCTGAAATACACTAGTCATGGGCTCTCTGATGTGGCAAGTGGCTTGTAAGGGCAGTGTTACTCATGCCCTATAACACTTTTTCCTGTAACAATCCTGCCCTATCATGTCAAGCACAGTGTTTTCATATTTAATCAAATTTAGATTTCATCCCCTTCACCCAATTTTCATCCCCAAGCTATTATTTGCAACAGAAATCCACTTTTAAGATAGAAGTAAATATGGGCTTTACCTATTATTTCTTGTTCTCTCAATAAGAGCTATTGCCACATAAATCAGACAGGCTCACGTGAGAGCTATTCTACTCCAGCTGCTTCAAAGCCAGCCTGGAGAACAAAACCATAAGGCAGATCCCAACCCCAGACTGGAGCCCAGTCAAAGCCAAACAGGAACAGTCTCCAGTTTCAGATTCTGGGCTCAATTTAAAAACGAATGAAAAAAAACGAAGACAAGATTGAGAGGGGTGAAATCCAAGTCTCACCGCATCCCCATTTCACCAGTGAGGACCCTAAAGCACAGAAAGTGTGACCTACCCCGTGTTGCTCAGAGCTGGGTGACAGCATTTGTCTGGACCCCTGAAGTCCAGATGTAGTCCCCAGATCTAATCACTAAACCACAGACTGTTAAAGAATAGTGAATTGAAACTGTCTAGAAATGGCTGCTTAGCACAACTTATATAAAACTTGCTTAGCATGAGTGGCTAGATTTGCTGAAGCCTTAGGCCGAGCGTGGGAAAAGTAACGGATCTTTACTTAGTTTAATAAAAAATAGTGCCTCAGAGCTCGTTCAGGCTGGGAAGATAGGGGAGCCACACGCAGTCTGCGCACCTGTGTCACCGACTCCGAGAGGGAAGACGCCAAAACAATGGGGA
The DNA here is from genome assembly GCF_036370855.1 of Dromaius novaehollandiae. Classification (NCBI taxonomy): domain Eukaryota; kingdom Metazoa; phylum Chordata; class Aves; order Casuariiformes; family Dromaiidae; genus Dromaius; species Dromaius novaehollandiae. Next base: position 8,338,304 of record NC_088117.1, read on the forward strand.
AAAATAAGACTTTGGGAGACAACCGCCAGACCCAACAAAAACAGAGGTACAACCATCATCAGAGACTGCAAAAAACAAGAATAAGGAGAAAAACAGCTTGCCTCAGAATGACGATGAGACCCAATGAGGAGCAGGAGACCCCAGACCAAAAAAATTATTATTGGTCTAACTATCGCGTGAGGGGTGGGAAATGTAAGTCGAAAAGACTATAATTACCCAGGATTTGTTTATGTTAGGGTCCCTCTTCAGAGGCACCCAGCTCGAGCTGTAATTACAGCACGCGCATGATTAAAATTATCTGATTTGTTTTGATTTGACTCTGAACTTTTCTGCGGGAACCTAGGGTCGAGCCCTGTTATGGTGGCCGACAGGCCTAACTTCCATAACACAGAGGATGTCTGCACCAGGAGTGTTCAGCTTACAAGTCAAAACAGAGTCTAACTCCCAGCATCCATGTGCAACCTGATAGCCCATCTACTAGCTTTATGACTTCCACTTTGTACATTATTCATCTTGCACGATGCAGATCTTGAAATCAGAACCCAGAGGCAATTATGGTTGCGCAGCAGAGCCAGCTCTGCGCAGTGAGGGGTGAAAAGGCCAGGCTGGTAATATACCCGGGGGGCCCCGCACCCTGATTTGCTTTGTTCAGTTCCTGCCCAGTGGGTACTTCCCTCAGCCACCAACCTGGATGGATTTGCATGGTCCAAAGGTGGCTATTGTTTACTCGCACCTGGATCAGGGCAACACCATTAGAGCCTGAGCTGCGGCATCACCTTGCTGTGCACCAGGAGACCTCCAAGCCAGCACACAAAATAGCCATCTGAGCTAATCCGAGTTCAGCAAAGGCCTCCTAAACTCTGGTGCTGTAGAAAATGCAATCTGGCCATGTCAAAAGGTACCGGTACAGGCTCCAGTAGGCACTTTCTCCAGTTCAGCTTTGCAGACAGGGCTGGAAGGCACAGGTGACCTTCTAGCATCACCTGCTTCCTGCCTACACATTCCCACGAATCTACAAGGATTCATGCTAACACACAGACATGCACACACGTGCTTGCGGTTCCAACTTCCACCATGTCCGTCTGTCTCTCTCTCACAACACATGCTGCTTGTAGATGCATGCCCATTTCCCACTCCTGTTCTCCTTAAAGCACTGGTACTTAAACTCTTATCAGTAACTTTCTCCAAGCTATACCTGAACCTCTTAACTCCTGGCACCAAAACTCCAAGACCTTGGAGCACGTCTATGGCATGAAAATCCATTCTAAAAATAGGCACCTGTTAAGATTACCCAACTATGGATTTAGAAAGTCGGTATCCTCAAAGCCTCTCACCGTAACAGTCCTGCCTTCTCCTGTTCAGGTGAAAAGAAACTTCCTGTTTTTTCCAAAGCCAGAGAACTGCCTCCCTCCATGCGTTCTTTCTCTGGAGGACAATAGGTAAAGCACAGTGCTGTAAGGAGGAACAGAGCCAGTCCACCTGCTGCGGCACTTAAATAACCCCTTATGTTTGTTCTGAGAGAGCCCTTCTCCATCCACCTCCTATCTCATTTTTTGATTGAGCTGGGTATGACTGAAAGATCAAACGGGTTTCGGCAACAGGTCTCATCCTACAAAGGGCAGGGAAGTAACCTGTAAGCTTGTCACCTTGCACTCATCTATAAAAATCTTAGTTTTCAAGGAAGTTCCCACAGGAGGCAAGAAATGTGAGCCAACAGCTTCTCTCACCTGCACCGGTGCCACAGATTAAGCATGGCTTTAAGAGAGGCTCCCCTCCTCTCCCTCACCTTTCATTTCTATATCAACCCTACCTGCATAGCTCCACCTGCTGAAAACCACGTCTTACCTGAATAAAAATCACATTTGTCCCTCTTTGCAGAGACTGTCAGCATTCACTGTGGCCAAACATCAAAATCACCACTGATAAACCTTTCAGCTGCTGTACACTGTCCTGGGTAGGCAGGTGCTGTACCAGTGTAGACCAGGTGAAGCTCTGGTCCAGGTCACCACTGCACCCAAAGGCATGAGGTCTCTAGGACTAGTTAGTTATTCATCCTGCTTGTACAGCACAGAGCACAATGAGACTCTGGTCTACGACTGCATTACAAGCTCAGACAAAGGGACTTTAAGGTTGTTGTAGGAAAGGACTTCTCAATTCAATTTTCTAGAAACAGCATCCCTGAAAGCCATCAAAGTTGCACAGATAATCAGACATGATCAAAGGAATTATTTCACCCAGGCAGATTTATTTGAATATGTGTATGTTTTTCCCCTCACCCAAATCCCGGGTTCAACCATCTCTTTTCCTTGTCAGATGATTCCTCCTCCCACAGCACAGCCGTGCACAGTGGTACAAGGGACTCTGTGATTCTGACTGCAGACAAAGATTTTTAAACCTGCCCAAGGCAAACCACGGCTTAAGTTCCTGAGTAAGGGTTTTAAAGAGAGAAAAGAGTTGCTAATTCCTTTGCTATAAAATACCATGGTAAGAAGAAATTCCATCTTCTCCAAGCCTCAGTTTCCCTACCTGCGACAGAAGGATGACAGTCTCTTGACTCCCTGGGTGTTGCTAGAATTAGACAATGTTTGTTCAACATTAACGTAGATTTTGGTGTCCAGTGTTATTACTACTGTCACATTATAGAAAGGTCAACGGACGCATTCCAGTGAGTCAGAGCCTTCCCACAGCACTTAGTGTTATCCTCAGAGTGCAGCCAGGCTCTGTGTTTGGATAAAGCCCACCACAATTCCCCCCCTTAAAAGATCCCAATGTACGTCAGAGTGACAGCCTTTTCCTGTATCTGCCTCATCTCTGTGTTTAGAGATGAGGAACGCTTGGAAGATGATGCTGAAATTAAAGCAGGAAAGGAAAACAAACCCAAGCCACACATACAGGAGGAAAAAAAAACCCTCCAAAAAGTCAAAAATAAATCACAGTCCTCTCAGAAAAACTCCAAACACTAGAGAGTGTCTAGACACAGTTGAAGACAGGGAGAGAAGCTGTGATGGACAGAGGTGTGTTCGGGTAAAAATTAAACTGAACATAGGAAAGACCGAGTTTTCCACTTTTTCTTTTCCTCCAATTAGAAACCTTCAGTGAGAAGCTCTTGCCAGTTCAGCATCTCATCCCTGTTACTCATGGCGCTCATATTACCAAACCTCTTTCATAAAGTGCTTAGAAATATAGAGGAGCTTATGCATTCTCTCACAAAAATGAAGACTTTTTCTGGGAAAAATATTGGTTCAGTGACCCTACAATTTCTACCTGTAAACCTTTTGCACTCCATGGACACAAGGCAGAGCTGAAACACAGATTCCTAGCATGCTGCCCCATGGCTGGAGACAGTAGATGTCTTGGATCTCCAGCTCAGGGACAGAACTGCTAAGTATGCTGCCTCGTGATCAGGGAGCCACGCTAACCAGATGTACCCCAAATTCTCTAGGCTCTCTGCCATGGAGTTGTGAGCCCCGAATCCTGAGAGCACTGATTTTAAACCAGCAATGAACAAATCAATCTGTGAGTGGGTGACAGAAAATTTCAACATACCAAAATCAGAGTAAGACCAAGTAAAGCTCCCATCTGGGACTTTCTTCTCTCCACATCCCTGGCCTTAAGTGCCCTACCTCTGCATTCCTGATCTCTCCTTTTGCACCACACCCACCCCATGTCCACCACCTCCCCTATCACAATAGCCCAACCACTCCTACCTACTTACTGCAAACCACCCACATCCTCCGCCTCACACCACCACACGCCCATTCCACATCCTCTGCCTTCCCTCTTCCTGTAATTCACCCCCATCCTTACCTCCCCCGTACCATCACCTTCCCACCGCAGCACTTCCACTTCTGATCAACACTGCAAACCACCAACACCCCAAATCAACTTTTGCACAGTGAATGCTTTTAGAAGTTTTTTCCCCTCAGCTATGAATCTTCAGTAACTTCAGCCTGTGGCAGCTGATTGAAGATGACTCGCTGCAGGCTGAGCTGCCACCTCCTCCCATGCTGAACGGGGGGGCAGGGGGGCACAGCAGTGGGAATATATGACCGTATGCCATTTTTGTGGCCAGGGCACAAAAGGGCAGCGAGTCCGGGTCAGAACTGATGCTCTTACCAGCACAACACAGCAGGTGACAAGACACTGAACTGAGGACTGTGTGTTGAGGGGTCTGTGCTCCGCTTGGAGCTTCCAAACAGCTGTTCAAGGAAATTACCACCAGTATCAACCTCACCACTGCTATTAGACATCTCATCCATGTCTGGACCCAGCTTGAACCCATTTAACTTGTAAGGAATAATGAGATAACAGCATTATATGTTGCAGCTGAAGGTTATTTAAATACCCAGCTGGTGCCTGTTATGCAGCATATATCCTATTGTTGTATAGGAAATAAATGCTACCTCCCTCCCATATGGAAAGGAGAAGATCTATAGATGAGTCCCATCCTATCCTTTTTCTATGCATGGATGAGGTAATTCTTTTTCTCTGTGTTGTTTCTAACATGCTGCTGTGCATTTCATATCTGTGTTTTGGGAAATGCAATCCCTTCCAGGCTGGTGGCATCTCATGGAAAGACACAGCACAGAACCACAGTGAAGAATTTACTATAGACATATCATCACCCTCTTCATGTCATCAGTTAGAAGAGGATCCACACTAGCCCAGTTTGAGGAGAAAGGGGTGAAGCATAAACTGTGAAGCAAATTCACCCTTTTCAAGAGAGAAGCACACTTTACCCTAGAGATTCAGAGCTGACAATCCATTTCAGAGTTCACAGGATCTAACTCCATTTCAACAGACGGGTGGTGAAACATCTGCTCAAGTCTGTGAGGTGAGCGATGCAACCTGCTTGCACCCTTAATTCAGATGCGCAGCCAAGAGAAGCTACAGGTCACAGCTAAATAGCCTCATTTCTTTGTTCAAACTCTCCATCTTCATCTAAAAGATGACTCTGGTGGTCTCAGGTCCCCTGCTGAAATTGCCCATGAAGTTCTTGTCCCCCATGAAGCCTGAAAAGCCACAAGCGCTGGGTCGTCTGGTATCCCAAAAAATCACATTTTGTAACACAAACGGTTTGGTTTTTTTGCAGATCTGTGCTCCTTTTTCTTTTACTTTGCTCAGGCAGGACTTTCTGTTTTTTGGGGAAAGTTGCTCTACCCTGTAAGTTATGGTCTAAAACCTTTTGCTGACACCCCATCTAGTGTTCAGCAAAGACAAATGCAGTGTCTCAACAAAACAGAGTTGACTGGAAAAAATCCAGCATTCTTTCAGCAAAATTAACCACTTTTGTGAAAACATCGACATTTGAGTTGACTTCAATAGAGTTCTGAGAGAGCTCAGGCAAAATGGAAACCTGCATAACAAACCTATTGCCAATTCCTTCCTTTGGCCTCTATGCAGCCTCCGTGTATGCTAAGGGAGCGATTGCAGCCTAAAGCCTGGCAAGCCCCACATCTGAGGGGCTCCATGTAGCTCCTTGGCACCCCAAAGTCTGGGGGCTTTGAAGACACCCCACTGCAGGTTAGTCATCTAGGTAGACTACCTTGGAATAAGGGGCCAAGACCCTAAACCATGCCTGACTCAAGGGCAGCTGACAGAGAGAACTGTCCAAAGTGGGTAACAACAGGGCTTTCCGGGTACTCAGCAGTGAGCACCACAGGGCAGTCGGAAAGTCCTTTCAGAGGCACTGATTGTTTCAAGGGAGACATCAAACCCTGAACATGTCTTGAATACTAAACAGTGCAGTCAGCGTTCTTTCTAATGAGATTTTAAGAATAAAAGGAGAGTTATTTAAAAGAGGAAAAAAATCACTGAGAAAACAAAGGCTATTTCAGTGTCCTTTCCCTTTTGCAAATGCATTTTTGGGGGCAGGAGGAATACCATAAAGTCATCAGAACAAAATATCAGCTTGGAAAACTTGGTTTTTAAACAGCAGCTTTTTGAATCCTTCAGCCCTGTGAGATGCAGAGCTCCAGCCACTTCTACAGAAATCTTTGGGCTCTGTGATGCTAGGTGTCCAGTTCCCCCTGGGAACTCAGCTCAGAACAAACACTGCTATGTTCTTGGTTAATCACCAGACCAATTAGTACCTTGCTCAAGATGCTATGAGGTTTCAGTCCTGTTCACCTCAAAGCTGGGAAGCGTTCTGATAAAACTCTCTACTGAGGCAGCAACACCCTGTTCATGACAATTTCTGTTCTTGAGGAATAGTGTGATAACTCTGTTTTTGACATTAAATCAGTCACATACCCAGCTTACAGGAGAACTGGCTTCCATCTGCTTCAACAGCCTAAAGCCACACACTCCAGGAAGTTATTCTGCATCTTTCTGTTTTGCTTTCCTTTTCTGCTGAGCCAAGCGGGCGTTCCATTCCCACCATGAAGCTTCTGAATGCTGCCGGATTCCTTATTCTCATGCCCACTTTGATGCTAGCTCTGGACCCCCTAAGCACCTCGATCTTCATGGGAGGGGCTGCTGTTGCTTGGCAGCTCCTCTCCCCTTACTCTTGGCTCAAGTGCAGTTTCCTGGAGTGCTGCAATATGAAGGACACACTAAACTTCTCAGGTAAGGCAGTGGCAAGGGCATCGTGAGCTAGGTCATCAGTGGGACTGTCTGGTGGTCCTTCCCTGGGAAGGGAGGTCTTCCTTCTTAATGTCAATCTTCTTTGGGGTGTTTGTAGGAAAGAAAAGAGTTACTGCCCACAGCACCTCAAGAAGGCAAAGGCTGAAATAGCTTATCCTACGTGTAATCATGTACCATATTCGTCACTGAAGCACTGGAGCATTTTCCTTGCTGATGTCTTGGTTTGTATTGGCAGAAGCAGGCAAAATTCTAGAGCGGAGTTCAAGGTTAAGAGCTAATGAAATAATCCCACGTCTTCATGAGATGGACACCCCAGTGGTATTCCACACCCCAAACAGTGGTTGCTTGTAATGTATGTCAGAAGAGCAGCAATTAGTGGTAGCTCTAAGATTCAAAACATACTGCTGCTTTTCCCTGGGATGAACAGGGTGAATATCAAACAGTCCTGAGTGAAAGAGGAAGTTGGGCAGTTCCCTGCCTGCAGGGAACTAGTAAATGGTTGATAAAAGGTTATACAATCTTTTAACCATAAATTCCTGATTTTGCCATCTAGAAATGCCCCCTTCCTTTGTCATGGAACTACAAATAATGTTTCATTTCAGGGCTGGGCTGCAGATTTCAAAACAAACTCTCAACTGCTGGAGACCTGTGTACCTTCAGCTACTTATATGTCACTTAGCACCAGCTCTGGATTTGGCTGCTTACAAACTGGCAGTTTTCTTGGAAGTATTCTAGCCACTGAGACACCAGTTGCAGTACTCTGTATACTGAGGACAGAATGTGGCAACAGAAGCACACTTTTCTATAAATACGAGGAATGTCAGATGCCACAAAAACAGTTAATGACAATTTACAACAGGCAGTGAACACGTCTCTGCAAATACAATCGATCCTACCCCAAGGAGGCAGTAGCTATAATAATACCAGGATTCCTGCCTAACTCCTGCAAACTGCTTTGTTCTCAAAAAGGCCTTCAAGAGTAAATCAAGACTCTTTTTGTGAATCTGATGCTCTACTGATTCACAATCTCAACATGGACTGAAGGCAGTGAATATTTGTTCTCCCCGCTGGTCATTCAGCAGTAACAAAAAAAGAGGAGGAATAATATGGCATTTACTCACTCTTTTCTCCCCTCATTCCTTTAGTTTTGAAGATGGATTTGGAGCGGAAAGTCTTTGGCCAGCATCTTGCTGTCCAAACAGTTCTGAGAGCTCTGAGCACAAATGTTTATTCCAAACGGCCCAAGAAGCCTCTGGTGATGTCCTTCCATGGCTGGACAGGAACGGGCAAATCATTTGTCAGCAGTATCATTGCAGAGAACCTCTATCAGCTTCATATACCAAGGAGGAGGTTTGTGCACCACTTCAGCACAGTACTGCATTTCCCACATGCTTCACATGTCCATCTGTATAAGGTATTTCCAACTTTATCTTATTTTCTTGAAACAATTTATCTGCAATTGTGAATGTAAATCCCAGATAATTTTGCCTCTTCTCACAGGAGCGGCTGCAGAATTGGATCCGGGGGAATGTCAGTGCCTGTCCAAGGTCCCTTTTTATCTTCTCTGAAATGGATCAGATGCCACATGGCCTGATAGACTCTATCATGCCATTCCTTGGCTACCGTGAAGAGATTGACGGTGTTTATTATGGCAAGGCAATCTTCCTCTTCCTGAAGTAAGGAAATCCAAAGGCCACAAAAGAATTACAATTCCACAGAATCAGCAGGGTTCTCAAATGGAGAAGCAATTGCTAATAGGTTTGCAGCTGGCTGCGAGCATGGCTGAGCAGCTCAGGGTCCCTTGCTGTCTGTCTTTACAGCATGTTGTCAATGAACATGCCCAGCCATCGTGTCAGCCAGAAGATCTGAGTTACACTACACCATAAGGAGAATGAGTTGTCCTAGGGCTGAACAGATTCCCACTCCTCAAGTGAATGGGTTATGGACAGGTACCCAAAAGTCCTGGACACACCAGCTTCCCCAGCGGTCAGTAAATATGTTTTATCTTGCTTTGTAACATCAGCACTAGGCAGTCAGGTCTTTATAGGATGGGTGGGACTCACCTAAGGAGGCTCGGCAGCTCCATACATGCAGAGAGGGGAGGACTCACGTATTGAAGGCTCCTTGCATACAGAGATCAGGGAGGCACAATTCCTCCATGTATTATTCCTGGAAAAATCTGTTTGCTGAAGGTCATCCCAGCTATGTCCATGTCACGTGACTGATCTGAGTTCGAACCCTGAGCTTCGGGCTGGTGTGCCTCTTGGCTTGCTGTTGTGCTCAAACACATGGCCTACAAACACAAACACAACCTATTTCAGTGCAAGGCAATGATTAACAAGCTGAGTGACAGCTTGTTAAAGAGCCTTTAAGTGACACCTGATAGTATGACCAATCCCCCTGCTCTGCTGAAAAGTCAAACTCAGTAGTTTAAACCACTGTCCCGGAGGATTGTTCACCCCTCTGACACTGCTTTCATCTGGAAGAGAGTGTGGTCCTTGTGACTTCCCATCTCTGAGCAACACCCGTCTGTATGAGTGTGCCACCTCCATTCTAGTGCAGAATCAAACAGAACAATTTAAACCATTGCTCAGACAATAAGGATGGCAAAGATACAGCTCTAATGATCCAGTGAATCTCTTTCCTCACAGCAATGCCGGAGGAGATAAGATAACAGAGATTGCTCTTGATCACTGGAGAAGGCAGAAGAGAAGAGAAGAAATTCCTCTAAAGGAGTTGCAGTCTCTGATGTCTGAGGAAATTTTCAGCAACTTGAACAGTGAGTATCTTTGGGCTCCCAGGTCCCAAGACTGCTGATGTGCACTGTCTCCTGTAAAGTGACCACGGAAGTGCACAGAGACACACCGGCCTCCACAGCACCCAACAGTAAAGCCCTCCATTCTCTCTCGTAGGTGGTTTCTTCCGCAGTCAACTGATCCAGAAGAACCTGATTGACTATTTCATTCCTTTCCTACCTCTTGAATATAAACATGTGAGAGAGTGTGTCCGGGAGGAGCTCCGCTCGCAAGGCCACCTCGAGGATGAAGACCTCATGACAGAGATTGCCTTGGCAATGACTGACTACCCCAGTGAAGAAAGACTCTACTCCAGCAAAGGCTGCAAGACTGTGGCCTCCAGAGTGACTCTGAGCACCTAGACATTACAAAGCCAAATGCCTTGTGTTCTTGCTACAAGAATACAGCAGATGGAAGAAACAATAACTGCCTTCCCCTCCCTGAAGCCCAATCTACACATTCTTCCTTGAAGATATCTGGGCTCTTGCATACCAGAGGCAGTCTTATGCAAAAGCCCTTAAATAAATACATAGGACAATGTGACAGTCATGGTATAGAGTAAGCAGAAGAGGAACATATGTGGGTGATGAGATTTGCTCTTCTTGCCCCAGAAATACTCCCAAACAAAAGTATTTTAAAGGGTACAACCTCCCACTTCTGTTGCAAGACTGTTTGTACCTTAAGTCCTAGCACTGCCCTAAATAATAAGATTATTCATAAATAATCATTCTCAGTAATTGTATCTGCTTTGGTTTATACTGATTTTCACCCACCTATCTCAAACAAATCACTAAGGAGATCAGGAACACTGTTCCTGCTTTACAGGTATGGAAACTGAAGCACAAAGGAGGACACTGAGTTTCTCAACACATCCAACAGGCCTTGGTCAGAGGCAGTGGTCCTAGTTTGGTGTTCTCTCTACTAGGCACCACTGCTTCACCTTGACGTACCTAATTATCCCATACCACCTGAGCTGTTTGCATCAGAGAACACTGTGTGCCTTTACCTCTGAGCAGTAAATCAAAAGGATGCAGAGAAACCCTTCATATCTCAACATCATTTCTCCCGATAGCTAGGCATCAGTGTTGGCTCACCTTGACTGTTATACAGTCTCCTTCCGTTACAGCCACCTGCTGTGACACACACACAGGGAAATGACTCTCCTTGAACAGCCACATTTCCAAGGGACGGTATTTTAAAAGAAAGCATCCAGCAGGCTCTTTCTGGGGTAGCATTTCTTCTGGAGGTTGCAGAGTTCAGCACTAATCACAGCCCCGCTGTGGTCTGCTCACCGTCTGATGCAGTCACCAGCAGCGGTCCCCTGTGCCCGATGGCACGCTCCAGATCAGTATGCTGCCGCGTCACTCCCTGGTGTGCTGGTCAAAAAAAGCGAGAAGGTTCACAGTCTTGTGACACGGGATGAGGAAACATGTTAGCACCGTTGTCCTCTAGGAACGACCTGCTGGGGTGGAGGGGAGGGATGAACCCTGAACACCTGCACAAACGCACCAAGGACGGGGCTCGGCTCCCTCCGAGGGGACTGGGGGCACTGTGGCGTGGCAGTCTCTTCTCCCCTGCCCACGGTGGGCCTCCCCAGTGCCTCACCACCTCGCTCCCCCAGGCACCGCTGGCAGACAGCCGCGATAACAGTGTCACGCCGGACCCTTGACGTCATTCCCCCACCTTGGCGTCACGGCCGGCCGACGTCATCAGCGGAGGGCGAGGCCGGCGCCGGCGCCCCCCGCCCCGCTCAAAGATGGCGGCGGCACGCGGGGCGTGCCCGGGGGCGGGGCCAGGGCGGGGCGCCCGCCCCAAAATGGCGGCAGGGCGGGGCCGCGGGAGCCGCCATGCCACGGGCGCCGGCGCTGCTGTGGCTGCTGCTGCCGGGGCTAGCGGCGCTGGAGCCCATCAGCGTGGGCATCGCCATCGGCGCCGCCTCGGCGCTCACCGGCTACCTCTCCTACCCCAGCTTCTACTGCAGCTACGTGGAGTGCTGCCCCGGCGACGGGCACCGCCTCAACGCCACCGGTACCGCGCGGGGGGCGGCGGGGGGAGGGGCGGCGCTGCGCGCGGCGGCCGGTGGCCGTTAACGGGCGCCGGGCGGCGGTGGCGGCGGCGCGCTGAGCTCGCGCTCTGCCCGCAGCGCTGAGGGCGCAGCTGGACGCGCGGCTCTTCGGGCAGCACCTGGCCAAGGAGGTGGTGCTGAAGGCGGTGGCGGGCTTCAGCCGCAACAGCAGCCCCAAGAAGCCGCTGGCGCTGTCGCTGCACGGCTGGGGCGGCACCGGCAAGAACCTCCTCAGCCAGATCATCGCCGAGCACCTGCACCCCGCCGGGCTGCGCAGCAAGTTCGTCCACCTCTTCCTGGCCACGCTGCACTTCCCCCACCAGCACCAGGTCAAGCTCTACCAGGTAACGGGCCCCCCCGGGGGTGCAGGAGCGCTGGTTTGGGGGGGCACTGCTGACCGCCTTGCGGAAAGTCACCAAGTGCCTCCAGGCTGGGAGCGCCCCGGCTTTACGCTCGGCCACCTGTTGCCAGAGCTGGTGCCAAGCTCCCGAGGCAGAGGAGGCTGAACCGGTTCCTTGGGTGTTCGGAAAGTGAAACAGCACTGCCCCAAAATGCCAGGAAATCAGAAACGAGAGTGGCTTTTCCCAGTGCTTCCTTCTCGCTGATGCCATCTGCCGCTTTCTGTGGCGCTCGCTGGCAGGAAAGAAACCCTGCTTTAAAACGAAGCTATGGGGACGTGTAACTGATGCGAGCAATTTTTGAGTGACTTTATTCCCAGAAATCAGACTCCTGGTCTTTGTGTTTTAATGTCTGATGAGTTGGTAGGTTGGGGTTTTGTATGTAGGAATAAACACCGATTTAAAAAAAGAAAAAAGCATTTCTCATCTCCAAGACTTCACGTCTCCCTCTGGTTTTCATGCTTTATCCATTCACTGAGAAGAAAGACTGAGAAAGTCTCTCATCTGCGAGTGGGAAGAGAATTCATGGGTAAATTCAGTGCTACACGTTAAAGGGATCATAGTGTTTATGGCCCTCTTTTGGGGGAAAGAGGGGAAAGGGTCCCTCCTTTGGTGGGAAAAAAAGAATATAACCAGTGAGCGTGTGACACCAGCCTCTGAAAGGCAGTCCTTAGGGTCTGTTACATACAAACCTGCAGTAAATCCACAAGCAACGTTTTTCACTGTTTCTTGACCTCTTTTTCCAGGAGCAACTGCAGAAATGGATCCAGGGCAATGTCAGTGCCTGTCCCCACTCTGTCTTTATTTTCGATGAGATGGACAAATTGCACCCGGGCCTCATTGATGCCATCAAGCCATTCTTAGATTATTACGAGCAGGTTAATGGGGTGTCTTACAGGAAAGCTATCTTCATTTTCCTCAGGTCTGTAGCACCTTTTCCAGTTGTTTCAAGGTACTGAAATAAATCTGTGTGTATATGATGACAATGATTCAAAGCACAGCAGAACCGCTCCAGAGCGAAGACCCTGACTATAAACATAGAGGGGAGCACTACGAGCCCTTAAACGGGAGGGCTTGTGCCTATAGTGGATGGAGCAAGTCTGACGCAGCATGGCGGACAACTGCGGTGTGCTGAGCTCGTGAGACTGGCCCAGAGTGCAGATCATGTGAGAGTTCAGATTTTGGGGAAGTTCTCTGGGATGGTTGCACTGATGGCATGGCAATTCATAAGAATTGGGGACTTGCCATAAGCTTTGGGTTAAGGGTTTCTGTTTTGGTGATTTCTTCATCTTGGAGAAGATAAATGATACATGTAACCAATTAAAAAGAAACTCTTGCTCAGTCTGTCTCTATTCACTGTTGTAACTTTTTCTTTCATGAATAGCAATGCAGGTGCAAATTTAATTAATAAAGTGGCTCTTGACTTCTGGAGGAATGGAAAGCAGAGGGAGGAGATTCAGCTGAAAGACCTGGAGCCAGTGCTTTCTCTAGGAGTCTTCAATAACAAGAATAGTAAGTCAGTTTCCCCAGAAAATGTGAAATTCCTTAACTTCCTAAATGCAGGGTTCATCTCTGCAATCTGTACCTCAACCTGCTTTGAGTTTGCTCTGCTTCCTGCGTCCCCCACCTTTTACAACGATGCCCTGGCCCATTCCCCTCAGTCCCTTTGCTCCAGTGCTATGGCCTCATGAGAAAGTTCTTGGTGCAGAAGTGGCTCTGCAGGCACACGAAAGGGTATAAAGGGTAGCAGTGACAAGGGCAAGGTACAGTCCCTGCTCCATGCAGCTGACTGGCACTCCTCGCTTCCTTGAGCAGCGGTTGACATGATCTGCTTTATGAATTCAGTGTCCTGCAGATCCTACCTTATGTGGGCCTGATTCTAGAGAAACTCTTTCCTATATACATATATATATATATATATATATATGCATATATACACACATGCACACACTTTTTCCTTCTCCCAATTCCTCCAGGTGGCCTGTGGCACAGCAGCCTCATTGACAGAAACCTCATTGACTACTTTGTCCCCTTCCTGCCCCTGGAGCACAAGCACGTGAAGATGTGCATCAGGGCTGAAATGCTATCCCGTGGCCATGCTGTCAATGAGAACGTTGTTGAGGTGGTGATTGATGAGATGACCTTCTTCCCGAAAGAGGAGAAAATCTACTCCGATAAAGGCTGCAAGACTGTACAGGCCAAGCTGAATTTTCATTGGGACACTGTGATGGGAGATACAAAGGCTGAGGGCTGATGAGCCTTCACCTCTCCAGAGCACTTTCAGAGATTTTTGCAATTTGTATACTTGCATTTAAGCTTTTTACTACTGCAAGGAGTATGATGAAAATCCCAGAGTGAGCCATGTGGGTTTTTAAATTTTTTTTATTTTTTTGAAACTTGAAATCCCTTTGCTCATCTTGGAACTGGCAGGTATCCAAATATTGCCTCCCCTGCTCCCCCCCTTGAGAATTTCTAAGCAGAGTATATATAACGCTGGATACAGCCTCTCCTGCTTTATTCTTCTAAGTGCTGGGATTATTAAATACTTCATTTTTCTTCCACAAAAAGTCTAGACTAGAGCAAAGGAGTAAAACAAAGGAGTTCTTCCAGGCAGCTATACTCCCTTCCTTGTATGTGGAGGGTCTAGTTCATGGGCCAGTGAAATCAAAGGTGGTGTGGCGTATTTAGGCCTACAATAGTGTCTGTGGGGGTGATACTTGATGCATGGCCAGTAAGAAGCTGGCGTGCTAGAAGACTCCTTGCTCTTCAGAGCAGATGGATGCTATTGTGGCTCATACAGGTGGAATCAGCTATTCAGGGACAGAGGGGCAGAATTACAGCACATGTCTGACTCGCATCACATCGTGTCTCCTCCTTTGGTGATGTGGAAAGTCACGATGAGCTCAGGGATGTCTGTTACTAAACAGCAGAAAAAGGGAGAAAGTAATTGTTTGCCCCCTGCTCCTTTTGGAGGAGAAGAAATTGTGATCTTTTCTCTCTTTATATTTTTCTAACTAAGGGGGCTAAGTGCATTTGTGTGGTAACTCTAGGGTGTTAGTCTCCCTGAGCACAGGGAATTATTTGAGGGATTTGACTGTTACAACTTGCCAGGTTAGTCTGCCTGCAGGCTCCTGGGCCTGAAGTCTACCAGATCTTTAACAGTTCCTCCCAACTGCACCCAGTAGACCAGGAATGGGTAATCCTGCTCTCACCTTGCTGGAAGACACTTTCATGGCAGAGGTCTTTTTTTTTTTTTTTTTAATAGTGTATTTTTTTTTTTTTAACTGAAGTGTAAGCAATAGAAATACAAAGCCCTTCCTAGAGAAGGGAGTATGGGAAATTGGATCACAGAGCAACATTCCCATACCTCACTAGATAGGTATTTTTAAAGTAGTTTTTAAAGTTAGAGGTCTGTGTGGCAAGGTGAGTAACACAGCTTGCCCAAGGGGTAAGATGAAATTAGAATTTGAAAGTTTAGGAAGCCAGGAAAAAAATAACCTCCACCCACCTGGAAAGGTACCCACTTAGGATGTGGCAAGCTCTAACTCTTTTATCATCCATCATTTGTGGATCAAATAGCTTAGTGCAAGATAGAAGTGCCTCTCACTTACACAAGAGGATAGTAATATGACTTAAACTGACTTGAGGGAGTGGGCTATTTTTGTGCTGCAGAATCAACTCACTTATACTCCAGCTTGCTTTAAGAAGTGATGCAGAACTTATAGGTCTCAACACTATAATGTTAATACAAACTACAGCTGAGAGCTTGACACTTAGGTTAACCTCTAAGTTAAAAGTGTCAGTTTTCTTTTACAACCTCAGGTGGAGTTTGTCAGATGTTGGCAAACTGTTCACACTGATGCAATCTCCAGAGCCAAACGCTAACTAGCTGTTAACCTTGGGATGTTGGACTGTTGCTTTTGATATATAATGTTTTGCCTATTAATGACTTATTCATGGGTGTAAATGCTGCAACTAGTTTCAGTTACTCTGAATGCAAAATACTTCTGCAATCTAAAAACACTGAATAGTAGTACTGTATTGCAGTTGGAATAAATCTTGTCACTCTTCTTCTCTTGCTTGAGTCGTTATCAGCTGCCAAAAAGTACTACTTTATGCCGTTTCCAGCCGGCTACCTTGCAGCTTTCTGTTAAGCTTCCTTTATTCTTAAATATTTCTTCATAAGAAGAGCTCGATAAGCAGATTAAAACCTGACATGTCATCCAAGAACATGATAATTTCAGTAGTTAAATACAGTTCAGGAGATGTGCACATAGGAAAAAAGCACCTATGTCTCTGCGTGTTCTGCTTTATTGTTACTAGCCATAGTGCCAGGCACTGCTGGGCCAATACGCCTCAGGTACCTTGTTTAACTATTTCTCTTCTGTGCTGTTGGGAAAGCTGGTATTCAAGACAGTTCTTTGCCTTGCATTGAGCTGGGAAAGGTGGGATGGGACTACAGGCTTTCATCATATCTCCACTAGCTGGAGAATGTGCAGTCTCCCTAGTACTGAAAAAGACCCAGTGTGTAAATTGCAGCTTAATTCAAGTAAGGTTACAGCTCTTGGCATCAGCTTACACCTCCCTGAGCAGTTAGTTGTTCATGTTGTTACAGACCACGTGTTGTGCTGTTTCTAACAATGCACAAAGAAATTCATTAAGGAGTAGGTATCAGAACCACAAGTGGTTTTATTCATTGGGACTTTGCCCCAGAAGCTGAGCTCTGGGTCTGCACCACTCTGCACACATAACCACTTAGGTGCTTGGCCTGCTACTGTCAAACAGATGAGTCTTTAGAGGCAGAGGGCCTCTTTCTATCAAGGGAGCAGCACTTACTACAAAGGGTTCAGGTCAGCTTGCATTTTATCTATAGTTTATCATTTATGAGCACAGCAAGAGAGCTGAGAACCTACCCTATAGAAAAGTTTGAATTAAAGCAGCAGTTGCTTGTAGTGGACTTTGGCAAAAACAAACAAAATTCAGTCTCAGCAACAGCTCAGCTACTCTCACCCAGCCAATGAACTGTTTTCCTAGGGCTCAGACCTTTTCCCTTGTTTGACATTTTCCCTGAAGCTGTCCACTCCCATTTCAAACAAAATGTTAAACAGTAATGGCCAAAGTTATCCAGTCACAGCAAGGAAGAGACAGCTGGGATCTGTTTTGAAACCATACAGTTTAAAGAGGAGAGAGAACTGCAGGATCAAATGCTGGAGTGATTTCAGGCACACCTATTCCTTTTACCCAGCTGCTGGAAGTGCCCCTAGCCAGGTCTGCTGCTCTCAGGAACAGAAGAGATGCAGCAGAGAGGCAGCCTTCAGTCTTTGACCATCCTTCCTACATCCTCTGGATAATACTTGCTAGTATAGATACTGCAGTGGCACGCAGAGCAGAACTAACCGTGTATTTAATGCTAGAAGAGCCACAGTACTGCTTCGTTGACCTGTGTCTTTTGATGATAAGTTACGAGATGGTAGTAAAAGTTTGTTATCACATCCGCATTTTTCCATTACCCAGTTATAGCAAGTCATTCACTATAATCACTATGTCAAAGAAACCACTAAATAACCAAGTTCAAAGCACCCCTTTGCTGACAAATACTAGGACTGATAAGTTAATTAGCTATACAGCTAATATGCTGTATACAGTATAATATACTGTATACAGCTGTATAATACACTATACAGCTTCAGAGCAGAACTGGATAGTTGCCCATCTTACTGGCCCACTTTTCTCCTGCAGAGAATAGTTCAAGATGCTGCTACTAGAAACGTGTGCAGCTTAAATCTCAGACTACAGTATTTTCAGAGTTACTATTTAGACAGTGGTATCACGGTGGGAGGAAGAGACAACAAGCAGGATGTTCTACTCTCTAGAAGGCAAATTCATTTTTATGATACTGTTCAGACGAGTACATCTAAAACTAGATTCTGCTGAAGTCTTCCTCCTCTGCAAAATGCATGCAAATGTAGTTAGCACCAGTGCTTGAGAAGTACAGTTTCCACTACAGATGCCACCTGTCTCCCTTTCACCCAGTAACAATCACATCTCCTCCCCATATCTATTCCCTTTGCATCCAGAAAGGGAGAGATCTGTGCTCAAGCACAGCTCAACATTTCAGCCAGCTCTTCCTCAGCAGATGCTAAGTTTGTGCAAAATTAACATCAAATCACACAATGCAAATAAACATAGGAAGGTAGTTAGGAAACACACTTCTAGTGAGAAACGTTTATTTTGAATAGAAACTGGAATGAAAAAAGCCTCGGCAGTGCTTACATTTAGAAACAAGTCTGACAGACTCTTTGCAGTAACTTCAGCTGACACATTCCCTCCCCCCCTTTTTTTTTTCAAATGCCCTTGGGATCTGTCTTCATGCCTGCCTCGAAGGCACCTAGCATTGTGAGAAAGGGACAAAGGGAAAACCCTGCAAGCTAAGCTTTTAGTTTTACATTTAGATGAAGAGAAGAAACCTCTTTTCCATTTCCTTGGTGTAAGATTTACCACACACACGTCTCCCATTAAGTTACACCCATTCCATGAAACCAACTCAGCAGTCAGCACACTTTTTTCCTTCCTACCCGAGAAAATCATTCCGAGCGGAGCACACTGAGGGCAATTTCACCCATAAGAAAACAACCAAAGCAGAACCCAACTCAAAGTGGTAGTCAAGGACTTTGACTTGCTTCCTCTTTCTACTTAATGTTATTAAAGTCCTGCCTTTTGAATGCTTTTCACACCAAAGAGAAGTTTGTATTCTTAACTTGTTTTACACAAAGGAGGCCAATATATAGCACAGTTTTGAGAAAGACAATGGTACTTCATAATGCTAGATAGAAGACCGTGGACATTTTAATGACACAATTCCCTTCATCTTCACCAGAGCAAAGCTGTTCAAGGAGAAAATACATCCTACTCTTAATGTGGTTACAAGAATATTCCCACACAAGCCCAGTGAAGCCTTTCATAGACATAGTGACTCTGATTAAGATTCTCAATATTGTCTAGAGATCACCCCCACTGAACCAAAACCCAATTAAAATTAGGTCATAATCTCCATCCTACTATCCATGCCAATGGTCTGCTAAACAGTTCTCACAATCAACACACAATCTGAGGCAAGTCTTGGGCACTGATAGACAAAGAGCCCTCACCTTCATGAAACAGTTTTTTCTTACCTTGACAGCACAAGACCAAAGCACATGGGAGCCATGACTACTGACAGAATAAAAACGCAGATGCACTGCCACTTATTTACACACCAGTTAAAAATAACGTTCCCTTTTAAAAAAAAAAAGTGCATAAAAATGAAATGTCCTGGTTATTCCACTTTGTGATTAAGTTAATTTGCTTCTTTGCAGATTGCAGCAATAAAGCATTAGAAGTCATAGTAATAATCCAGTTTGGCATACACAGTTTTACATCCTTTATCTGAATAAATTCTTTCTTCTCTGGGGAAGTAGGTCATCTCATCGGCTATTCTGGTTAAAATGTCTTCATCCACAGCATAGCCACGTGATTCAATCTCAACCCTGACACACATTTTCACATGTTTGTATTCCAGAGGCAGGAAGGGAACAAAGTAGTCAATGAGATTTCTATCGATCAAGGTGCTGTGCCAAAAACCACCTACAAAAGGGAAAGAGAAGGGAGGGTTGTTAGTACCGCTCTAGTTACACAGACCTATGGGTTAAAAGGGAGCAATATCCCTCTGCTACAAACCATCGTAAGAATTCGCTTGTGAGTTAGGGCCCTGTGACAGACGAGAAAGCCCAAATACAAGCCCATTCTCACAGTACTTTGTGCATAAAGCCTGGGACAGACTGGCAGATGCGATCTTTTGGAGCTCTGTTCCATGAATACATTGCTCCCCAGCTGCTGGTCTTGTACCTTCACTTCTTTCTCCTACGGAAGCCCAGATTTTGTCTCTCTCATATCAGCTTTCCCAGACTAGCCTGCCTTGCTCCTTTTTTGGAACTTGCACTCAGCCTTTTAAAAAAAATACAGTAGGTTTGCTTCTATTGCTAATATTAAAGCATAATTATCTTAAAATCCTTTTTCATCCAGAAATCCCATGCGAGAAAACCCAGGAAGCACTGCACTCCCCACAGCAGGGTCAGAATGTTCCCCATAAACAGCTCCTAAAAGCTGCCTGAAGGCTCTTCCCAGCCTCAGCAAGACAGGTGATCTAAGTGGGTCGCAGGCAAGGAACCATCTTCTCCATAATAAAATGTTGTATGGGTCATACATTTATCAGCTAGCGCAATACCTAGTCTTACTGTCTAGACTTTTTTCTGCTTGTTTTCCCTGCAACGCATTAAAATGTCAATAAATACACAGAGTAGACATCCCCCAACATATGCAATCCAACAGAGTCACCCAGCAAACATGCCGGTAGCCAAGTCACACACAGTTCCTAACCTCCGTTTCATTTCGATAGCAGTCTGTAGGCCTCAAACCTGCATCA
This sequence comes from Dromaius novaehollandiae, assembly GCF_036370855.1. Taxonomy (NCBI): domain Eukaryota; kingdom Metazoa; phylum Chordata; class Aves; order Casuariiformes; family Dromaiidae; genus Dromaius; species Dromaius novaehollandiae. The sequence goes on from NC_088117.1 coordinate 8,358,608, forward strand.
TGGCTTCTCACTAGCTGAAAACTGGAGCCCACATCAAGTAGAAACCACAGCTGTACAAACACAGGCCCTTACACTAAATGTAGCACCACTTTTGTTTATACTCCTATCTCCCAGAAAATAAATCTCTCTACTGTTCAAGAACAAAGATATGATTTACACTTTTTACACTACTGCTGCTCACAGGGACACCGTCAACAGCTGATAAATCCACCGCTATATATTAATATTAGCGGGATGATCTGGCAGACATCTCCAGAGACTTCATCCAGCATTCTACAGAAGCCCAAACTCCTCCAAGAATCTTAATACTAGATGTGGTGGCTCCCAAAAGCATGGAAGAAGCACTCAATAAACAGAGATACATATCTTGGTGCAACACTGGAAATGGCTGAGAAGCTGTCAATCCAGACAGATTTACAACCTCAAAAGTAACCAAACATCTACTCACTGTTCTTGTTATTGAAGACTGACACAGACAGTGCATTTTGCATATCTGTGAGCTGTATATCTTCTCTTGTCCTTCCTTTTCTCCAGAAATCTAGTGCCACCTCTGTTATTTTTTCAGCTCCTGCATTGCTAAGTAAAGAAAAAACAAAGATTGTAGCTGGAGGCAGCTTTATAGTGCACTGAGCGTGCAGAACTGCAAACCTGAGAGGCCACTTCTTACCTGAGGAATATGAAGATGGCTTTGCGGTAAGATACTCCATTAAGAAGCTCGTAGTAGTCCAAAAATGGTTTGATGGAATCAATGAGTCCTGCATGCATTTTATCCATTTCATCAAATATGAAGAGTGATCTGGGACAGATGCTCACATTTCCCCGAATCCATGACTGCAACTGGTCCTGGGAGGCATAAAAATAAAAGTTATTGAAAAAGTTCATTTGAAAAGACAGAAAATAGTTCTTGTGCTTATTGACTTTTGTACTGGAAGAGTTATTTCAATTATGCCATCTTAATCACGTTTTAGTGAAGAAGCCAAAGGTATTAAAAGCTATAAATAACACTACAACAAAATGTCATGCCGGTTATGATTCAAAATACAAGATACCAAGAAACAGGATGGGGCAAGCTTGAAATCTCCTCAGGGAAAAGATATTCCTGTAAACATAGCAAAAAGGAAAGACTGCATACCAGGACAAAGGACAGGTACCACCAAGGAAGAGCAGCACAAAGCTAAGCCCTGTCAAGCAGGTTGACTACTTTTGGCAGCACATCGGTCTAAACATATTTAGGTGTCAAAACAACAAATAATATAAATTTGCTACCTGAAGAGCACCAGTGAGAAATTACATTTATAGAGCAAGTCACTAGCCTAAGTACAAACAGAATTAAACTCTCAGTCCTAAGTTTTAATCATTCAGAAGTTAAGTGAAGGTGATTGCAAGCCCTTTTTAAAACACAGCATTGTTCAGGAAGGACAATGCTTTGTTATGATTTAAAGATTCTCTCGCTTAAGTGTTACATTTAAGATCAATAATGAAATAGTAAGGAAAAAAAGGGGGGGAGGGATCTGTCTGGCAGATGAATGAGTAGTAACTGTTCTGGCCATTTACAATGATTCATCACTTTCTGAGATTGCCTGTTTAACCAATCCCTGAACCACACTGAGGCAACACAGGAAGACGATATGGGCTGCACCGCAGATAAGAAGGGATGGTTCCTCCTACTGCCCCGGACAGCAAGTTCCCCAAGCAATGAATTCACTTCATAACAAAGGCAGAAAAGGATCCATTTTATCTGAAAACAGCTCAGTTGCGGAAAGGGCAACAGTAGGCTGTAAGAGAGGAAACAGATTTCCTCCATACAGAAAGCAGGTTTTTAGACTATCCTATTCCCATTTCAACATATACACACTGAAGACAAATACGGAATACAGTGCTACTCAAACTCTGCTACCAACAACATTGGAAGAAGTCAAGAACACAGAAAATGCGTGTCTGAAATGTGCTGCCCCACATGATATCCGCATGCCTACAGTACTGCACTGACACTTCTACCAGGCTGGCAGAACAATTCCAAATATTTTTATCTATATCTTTCTGAGGACAGTCTTTCGTAATTTCATTTCACAGCTGGGAAATGGATACATAGAAAAAATAATCTGTCCAGTCTGTGATGAAGGAGAAAAGTGCACTCACATCTCAGACACCCTTCAGCTATCCGTGGTACCTGACATACTTGACAGCTGTCAGCTGGTTATCCAGAGTCACAAATTATTATTTGTTTTTGCAATGCCCATCAGCATATCACCCATCCACTGCAGCCTGCTGAATATCCCTTATCATTAGGTAGATCTCTAGATCTACCTCTCTAGACAAAGTATGCAGCAATGAAAATGAACCACATCATTCTTCTCTAAAGACAGACTCAAAACATATGCAGAAAACACCTTCACATTCATGGGAAATCAGTCCTGGTGTACGTTAGGATTTATCCAGTTCCATCTAGGGGATTGCAAAACCGGCAAGGCTACGTTTTACAGCGCAAAATAGCATCTAGGCTTCTAGTGCTGACTGTGCCCTAACTTCTAAATCACTGTAACGACTACTGCTGCAGAACTGTGCTCCGAGTTCCACAATGTATTCTTACCTTGTACAGACTGATGCTGTCAGCATGCGGAAAATGTAACGTAGCCACAAACTGATGGACGTATTTACTCTTCAGGCCTTTTTTATAAATGCTTTCAGCAATTATCTTACTGACAAAGTTCTTGCCTGTTCCAGTCCATCCGTGCAAGGACAGGGCGAGAGGCTTTTTGGGATTCGTGTTATTCAAGAAGCCCTTCACAGCCTTTACAATCACCTTGTTCACTAGGTGCTGCCCAAAGAGCTTTCTGTCCAAGCTCTCCTGAAGACCTGGACAGAGAAGACACCATTAAAAAAAAAAAAAAACAAGAAGAGAGACAAGTTTTTAGTCCCACCTGTTTCCAGTCTCCCTTAAGGAGGGCCCCGTACCAACGCCAGCCCCAGCCCGAACTCTGCCACCCTGAAGGGATCAAAGGGCTGGCCAAGCTGGAGCACCCGCACCCCGCGCCCAGCGGATCCCGCGGGGAGCCCCCGGCGCCCGCTGCTCCTCCCCGCCCCGAGCAGCCTCGGCAGCCCGGTGCTCCCGGGCGCTGCTCCCTCCCCGGGGGCTCCCCGGCTGCGCTCAGGGACCCGACACGGCCCCAACTGCCCCCGCCGCCGCCTGCCCCGGCCTCCTCAGCCAGCTCCCCGTCCCCCCCTCGGCCCGCACCGGCGGCGGCGCGCTGGTCGTGGCGCTGGAGGCAGCACTCCCTGAAGTAGCAGTAGAGGCGCGGGTAGGAGATGAAGCCGGTGAGGGCCGAGGCGGCGGCGCCGGCGATCGCCAGCCCCAGGCTGATGGGCTCCACGGCGCGCGCCGGCCCCAGCAGCAGCAGCAGCGCCAGCGCCGCCGCCAGCGCGCCCCGCCGCAGCCTCATGGCCCCGCCCGGACCCCGCCGCCCCCGCTGCCGCCGCTGCCGCCGCCGCGCGCTCGCTCGCTTCCGCCGCCGCGCGTCGCTTCCGCCGCCGCCATCTTGGGCCCGGGCAGAGGTGGGGCCGGCGCTGAGGGCAGGCGGCCATGTTGGCGCCTCCCCCCCCCCCCCCCGCCGTCACGTGACGCGCTTTCGAGTCGCGACATGACGCGACTCAACCCTGGCGCATACCGCGCAGCACAGCCCGCTGGCTGAGGCCGATGGGCTTGACCCGATTGAACAGTTTGTTCAAATTCAAACATTAAACTCACTGAACCAGTCGGCAGCGCTGTCCTCGCAAGGCAGCAGGCGCTGCGAGTGGATGTGGCGATCCCCTCTGAACCCTGCGCAGGGGACGCACCCGCAGGGAGAGAGGTGCTGGATGTACCCAGCCTGGGGCTTTGCCTTCTTTTTTTGATTAAATGAAAAAATTGGGTCTATCCCACAAAGCCTTTTCACTCCTCAATGAACACACACTGACACCTTCACCTGGGGGGCAGCCCAGCCGTCACCACCACGAGCACTAAGAAACTATCCGCACGCTTCCCTGAAAGCAAAACTGCCACTGAGGATAATTCAAAAACACTTTTATTATTTGTAAGTTCAAAATCTTGCCCTCAGGTTACCCCACATCCCATTTTCTGGGAACACGCGGCTCGCACGGGCCTCGGGCCTCTTTACCTACTGCCACACTGGCCTCATCCGAAGACAGCTGAAAATGAGATTTTCCTCACATTCACACATTTACAACCTGATCCAGCTTTCTTATTCTTTACTAAAATAAAATGCAATGAACTGCTATAGAAATAAATCTACAGAGAGGAAAAGACACAGAACAACACTGTGCACCATAAAAAACACAAAATCTCCATTGCTCAGTATCTGCTGTCAGTCCTGACACAGATGAGACGACCCAAGCTACGCTGTGGCCAGGCACAACTAATGCTGAGATTTCTCCCAGCATCCGTCTGCGCTCAGAAGCTGGGCCAAAGAGCAGCAGCACTGAACACGTTGCTGCACTATCTTACACGCTCTGCACAGCAAAAGCCCTTGGGAACAAACAGGAAGTCTCTGAGAAGGTTAATCCTAGCAAACTGGCTTTAATCTTTCCCTTTATATTTACAAGCCAAACAGCATTGCTGCTTTTAAAAAGCTCTCTTTGTATTTTTAAGAACATGTAAGAATCTGTAAACGAGCTTGATTTCCCACTAAAAAATGCCCAGCAGAAAGCTCACATTCTTACAAAAGAAGTTTTATAACTGAAAATAAGTTATACAAAAGATTTTACTGACTGAAGAGCTCACAATCACCTGCAAACTGATTCACTACAGGATCACAACAAGAAAAGCCTTGTAGTTAACACCAGCATGTGAAGGTAGTGATTCCAACCCCCTCCGTGAGTCACTGACACAAGATCCTGTGCTGATGGAAAATAAGAGCTCCTGCAAAGACTTCAGACCGTGCTCCTCATCAGTATCGCCTATTCATCTTCTTGAATTTCTCATAGTGATAATCATCTGTTGCTTTTTCATTGGGTGGACGTTTGCGATTTGGAGGAGACCCTTCAAAAGAAATACAAGAAAATATTATTTCCTGTCCTTTCACATATGTAACAGAAAAGAGATGTTTCCTTAGCGCTACCACCTCCCCTATGAACTCCTCTAAAGCCACACAATCGACAGCAGCTTGTTACGTGAAATCTGGTTATTCACTTAGCAGTTAATGCTCCTTAACCCAGCACCCCTAGCTACTCCAGCTCTCTCATCACACCCTCAGCAATCAAATTTGTCAATGTTTCAATCCCGACCTTGTGCTACTGCAGCCTTGGATATCTGTAAAGACATCTTCCATCCAGATGGCTTCAGGTGTGACCTAGCAGGTGTATATTGAGTGCCAGACCCTCCCATGGGACTTCAAACATAGACTGCTCCACTTCCCCACTATCTCAGCACACTCATGTTTAAGAGAAGACAAGAAGAGCTACATCACGACTCTGTGCAAGATCTCCGAAGAGTTCCAGTATCTCTACTTAAAAACATATCAGATTAGGAACTTACGCTCAGGCTCTGGCCTCTCTGTATCCCCCACTCTCAGTGGACGGGGCTTTGGTTCTTCTTTATTCCTTCTCACTGGTGCATTTAGCTCCTCATGATAAACTGAGAAAAGGAAGACATCGGATATGGAATATTACAGTTTTTCAGTAGTGTAATTCAAATGCACATACGTCTATGGCATTTGTTACAACTAAGCAGAAACAACACAACCTCAGAACAAGCATTCTTGTAATTAGTTTCTGTGAATAATCGATACATGCAAGATGGGATCCACCAAACTTCAGTAGCACTAGTTCATCAAAAGTGGTTGCAAGACTCTTCATTTCCTTTGGAACACACAAATCTGACTCCAAATCACCCCTGCAGGTGTGGTTAGACGCAGCAGAAGGCTGCCTTTTCTCCAGATGGCTGCGGCATGAGAGGCTCTCCAGGAAATTAATTCCCATCTCCTGTCTAGTAAGATCTATGTTTGCTTGACCACCTGTCTGCTTTGGCAACCTACAAAATGACTTCTCTCCATTGTAAACCATCATTTATAAGCACAGACTAGGCAGGCATTTCCAGCACATGTTCAAGATATAACTTAAAGAAAAAGTCTTAAAATTTATGAGGCATAGTCAAGAGATCGTCAAGGGAGTTCAAGAGCAGAAGGTTAAGCCATAAGTAATATATCCTTCTCTTTCTTGCTGACGGATGGGAAAAAAAGGCCAAGCCAGATGGGGTCTATATGAGCATCCCAGAAAAAGGAATCGGACAGCTGTTTGTGCTGATACATGAATTAATTTCTTCTGCATCCGACTGCATCCCAACTGACTGCTTCTCTTCAGCAGAAGAGCAGGTCACACCTGGGTCAAGAGAGCTATGTGAGACTTACATCTGTTGTGCTGGACATAGTTGACAGCCATGTTTGTGGGAACAAAGGAAGTTTCACTGTCTTTCTTTTTGTTCTGTTGCTCTGCCAGCAGCTTGGCCTTGGCCTCTTCAGTTGAGATGATGTTTTTTATTTTTGCACTAAAAGAAAAACAAAGAAAAAAATACTCATTCATAGTTACAAAGGGTGGCAGGCAGGCATTGAAGTTGTTCTAAGTGGACAGATTTGGGTACAGTAATAGCATTGCTATTGCACTTGATGCGTTTTTTTTTTTTTTTTTTTTTTTTTTTTTTTTTTTTTTTTTAAGAGAGGAGGCAGTGCTACAAAAACAGGTGCTTTGTTTCAACGGGAAAAGGGAAACTCAAATCTTTATCATATCCTCTTTCAGTGCAGGGTATAAACTGATCCTCCAAGAAGCTGCTAGACTGCAATCACAAAAATCAAGAGCTTCTTCCCGTAAGTCAGCTGCGGTCCTGCACTGGAGCAGTCCTAGTCACTGCATGGAACACCCTGTTCTAGATATTGTGCTAATCGAGAACAAGGCTCAGTCCTATCACTGGGCCGAGCTGAGGGTGTAGAATCCAGATGTGCCACTGCCCTGCCAATCAACAATTTCTAGTCACAGGACTCTTCCTGGCAATCCAGGCCATAACTAATGGATCTGTGAACTACATACTCAATTCCCAGGTCCACTTCAGGAATGCCGCTCAGCATCTGGTTGGACAGCATCTCTTCAGTCTTCTTGGCAGAGGAGACGCGGATGTTCTCTGGCAGCTCGTACAGAGAGTCCTCGGCATTCTTAAGCTTCACCTTCTGTTCCTCATTCTCCACAATCCCCTTCCTCTTCTTCAGCTCAGTCTCAATGTACTTCATCCTGAACACCAGCACACAAGGGACATGTGGTATTTAGTTACATTTTCTGTATTTTGTTCCAGCACTGCTGACCACAGCTGCATCACTACCCCAGCAGCTAGGAGAGAGGAATGAATAATCTCTCCAAAACGACTTGGCTAATATAAACTGCAAGAAGTAAAACATTTGCTATTCTGTCCAAGAAATGATCGGATCCTCCAAGGTCTTTCACAACCAGCAGGGAAGGCTGCCACTGGTATATAATGCGGCCACACTAGCTAGCTGGTTGGCACCTCCCAACTTTGTTCGTGAAACAGCCTTCTCCAGTCTGGCAGCCAGAAGGTGAAACAGCAAACGTTTCTGGAGGAATGAGGAAGATGTTTTGGGAACTCTGAGTATCCAGGACAGAAAAAAACCCCCAAATCCTCAAACCTGTGAGAGGACACTCAGCCTCGAATTCAACACCACAGACACAATGCAGCACAACTTACATGTCAGCATCTTCATCCCGCCTGTTGGTTTCAGCTGAGAAGGAAGTTCCCAAGTTTAGGTCTTCCTCTTCATTAATCCTAAATGGAGAAAAGTTACAGGTGTTTTTTAAACTAATTTGACATGTTACAATAAGGTTAACTAGCCAAGCTGCATTATATTAATATAATATAATAACGATATATAATTAACATAATTGCACAATATAATACATAATTATTATAACAATGCAATTGGTAAAGCTGTATTATTCTTCGAAACAACACATCATTTGGTTAATTCACTAGTAGCTGTGATTAGTGACTAGTCCAAAAAACATTTTCAGAGCTCATATACACCCACTTGTCCTTGCCCCGTTCTTTCAGCTTCTTCATGTCCACCATCCCACCAGATTTTATCTTAAATGGGTCATCCTGTAAAACATGAAATGAGAAATCTTGAAGCTTTCCTCTAGTTTTATGCTAGTCTGGATAAAAACACAGAAAACTTATAGGTTTTAAGTTGTGACATCACTTCTATCCCCAACTGGACTCTCACAGTGATCCACTGGACCATACTGATGTTTTCACATCACTATGTGAAACTGAGGTAATGAAAATAATCTAGTACTTACCACAAGTGTTGCTTCTTCTTGTAACTTCTCCCCCACAAGCAGAGCTGCAGCACTAGTCAACCAGATACAGAAGGTAAATAAAATTCAGTAAAAGGAAACATATAACCAACACTACTGTGTTTCTTGACTCTTCTCTAAATCTATCAGACAGTCTCAAACACTTCAGTAATACCAAATTGTCAGTTTTCCTAATCCCTCTTTATGGATAGAGGAACTATTACTGTTTCTGAGAGATAAGAAGTTAAGGCGGACATTTTTAAGTGACTTACAGGGAGTCACCAGAATAAGGAATAGAGCTCATTGCTGGTGTACATTTCAACTCACTAGTCAATGCCACTAGATGAGAGAGGGGAGAGGGAATTTAGGATGGAGGAGATGTGGAAGAGTTCAGTTTAAACTCACCATTCTGTTATACGCACAGTACAATGAAGTGACCAATACAGCAAATCTCTGATGACATGATACAACTTAGAGGGTGCAAGCAAGGCAATGTGGTAATTTGATAAGAAGGCAATTCATGTTAAATCCTAACCTTAATCTTTTTCTTCATGGTTGGGATATAGACCAGACTGGCACACTGTCATTGTGACTGTATCTAATATACCTTCTTTTTCATCCTCAGGCTTTAACATAGAAACTCCTCTACCTAGAACACACTTTTGGTACTACTGGACATGTAGCTATTTCTACTGAAAGAAGGCAAATGATAACAGAGAAGTTTACTGTTACACTACATTATCAGACAAAACACAAGTTCACCTCCTTGGTACTATATCCCTTACCTCACCCCATTGGGTCGTTTTCTGAGGCTCTGAACTTCTTTGGCTTCCTCAAGTTTTAACCTGAAGAAGAAAAAAACATTCAGCTTAGGACTTTATGCTTAGGGTTTAATTAAGAACCAACATTTTCAGCACTAACACAGGAACTTCTAGACAGACTTTGCCCTAAACGTCTGCATATGAATGTCCCCTTTTGTGGTTACAGATTAGATCGACAGATACTTTCTGACAGATTTTATTTAAGCAATTCCATTTATTTAAGCAATCAGAAAAACCACATGGCATCTACTGGGATATGTCCCTTCAGCATATCTTCCCTCAGCTGAAGAAAGAAGCATCCAAACACTGAAAGACTTTAATCTGAAGCCAATATGGGAAGAAAGAGCCAAAGTTTTCTGTTCTTGTATTTAGTCTGTTAAGATCTCCAGCCAGTATTTTCCTCAGAGTAAAATAAAGAAGGTCACTAAATAAGAATTTCATTAAATAAGTGTGGGACACTTTTAATCCTTCAACAATTCACATTAGCTAATAAAATAATACAGTCATTTCTCAGGGCAAGGAGGAACTAATGAAGCAGCTGATTTAGAGCAAAACTAGCAGCAGCTTTCAAGCTTTCAAGCTTTATAGAAAAACTGAGTGGTCATCAAAATATATCAGTACAACAGCGACTCAGAAAAAAGTTGTATTATTAAGTATCAAGACTCTCTATATGGACTTACATGCATTCTTATTTTTTTCAGATACTTAGAGCTCCCTTAGTTATGCATACTTTCAATATCTGCCATGAAATATGCATCATAAAATATTTTTCAGAGATAAAATAACAAGAAAAATCTTGCTTGGAATGCAAAGTTCTGAAAATAAAAAGGACTATCAGTGAGTGCCAATTCCCGAACGGCAGAAGCGCAAGAGAAGCAATGGGCAGAAATTGCGTGCAGACAGCAGGAGGGCTGGTGCCAAGCAGAGAGAGAGGCCTCGGGAGAGTCCGTGTTAGTCAACAGCGACTGAATACTGCTCTCGATGGCTCTCGTTCCCTGAAAATACGGCTTCTCAGGTTGCTGGGACTAATTGGGTTGACAAACTAAAATGCAACTTTTTTCTTGGCTGGAACCTCTCAAAGGAAGGGAGGAGGCAGAAGGGAACAGCTGGCAGCAAAGCAAAGGCTAGAAAACAAAAATTAAAGTTGTGACACATCTCCTGGAGCGGGGCTAAGGCTCCTCCGTATGCAGACACCCCTCCGCGCCCGTGGGGCAGGGGGAGCGTCGCGAGGGTGGCCGCGACGTCTCAGTCATGGCCCTGCCAGCGCCCCGGCGAAAGGGCCCGGCTCCGGCAGCGACGCAGGGGACGGCGGTGCCGCGGGCCTGCGTGCCGCTCCGACGTGCCGTGAGGGGACATGACACAGCGGTGTGACATGGCGCGATGATGCGATGCGATGACGTGACACAACAATATGACATGATGGCATGATGTAATGGCACGATATGATAGCGCAGTGCGACGATGGGATGCGACAGTGTGACATGACAGCATGACACGGCTACGCGAGGCGACGACATGATGATGTGATGCGACAGCATATGGTGACAATGCGCCATGACGATGCGATACGACAGTGTAACATGACATGATAGCGCAACATGATGATGCGACGCGACAGCGTGACGCAGCTACGTGAGGTGACGATGCGATGATGTGACGCGACAGCACATGGCAACGATGCGCCATGACGACGTGATAGGACGGTGTAACGCGACGAGCTATCGCGACGCGATGATGCGACGCGACAGCATAGAGCAACGATGCGACGTGACGATGTGACAGGATGGCGTGACGCGACACGGTGGCGTGACACAAGCTCCCTCCAGGCAGCCGCGCTGGCTGGAGGCGCCGCCGGGGGGGGCCCCGCGGGTGGCAGCGCCCGGGCGCGGGCCATGGAGGGGTTCGTCCCCCGTCCGCGGCGCCCCGCAGGCCCGCGCGCCCCGGCCGCCATGTTACCGGCCCCCGCCGCGTCCCCCCGGCCCCCCCCCCGGCCGCAGCGGGTTCCCGACCCACCTGACCTCCTCGGCCACCTGCTCGTCCTCCTCGTCCTCCTCCTCGGAGCCCCCCCGGCGGCGGCGGAAGGACTTCGTGGCCGGCATGGCGCCGCGCTGCCCCCGATCCCCGCGTCCCCCCCGCCGGGCGCCGCGCGATGGCGTCACAGGGCGGCGCCGAAGCCGGCGGCCTCCGCCTGCCCGGAGGCGCTGAGGGCAGCGGCGCCCTCCCCCTCTGCCATGTAGCTACATGTACACACGTCTACGCACACACACATGTATACTGTGATATTCGCCCCCAGCAGCTCCCCCGCGCCGCTAACGGGCTTCCCGAGAGGTGAGTTCCCGCCCGAGCGGCCAGGCGTCGCTCGGCCCCCCCCGGCCTCGGCTGCGCGGGCTGCGGCGCTTTCCGCGGCGGCGGCCGCTCCCCCCGCCGCCCTCCCGGCTCCCCTCCGCGCTTTGCCCTCGGCCTGGCTGCCGCCGCCGCGGGAGCGGGACCCCGAGCGGCTCGGGGTTTCCAAACCCATCCTGTCCCCAAAGCGGGTGTTTCTCCGCCTGGGAGAAGGAAGGGGAACGGGGGGCAGGTTCCCTTCAGGGAGACCCCGCCTGGGCCCCGGGGCCGCTCTGCTTAAGGCGACGCCACCCGCGCCTCGGACCGCGCCGGCTGAAACGCAGCTGCGCCCCTGGGGCTAAAGGGAGGCAAACGCTATGGGCGGGCGGGAGGCCCCAAACCACCCCCGGCGCCCCTCGGGCGGCCCCTCGCAGCGTCACCGGGGGCGGCGGCGGTGCCGGTGCGGAGCGGGGAGCCGCCGCCCGGCCCGGCCCCCGGCCCCTCCCCCGGGCTCGCTGCGCGCCGCCGCCGCCGCCGCCTCCCCGCGCTGCTCGGGGCGCCGCCGCCGCCGCCGCCGGGCCCGAAGGGCGGCCCAGCGCCGCCGCGGAGCCCCGGGCGCGGCGCATCGCGCAGGTGAGTGGCGGCCGCGGCTGCGGGCGGCGGGGGGCGGCGGCGGGGCCCGCCCGGCCCCGCGTCCCCGGGCCCCGCGGAGGAGGGGGCGGCGGCGGCGGCGGGGATGATGCAGCAGCGCCGCGGAGAAGGGCCGGGCGCTGCCCCCCGTGTTGTTATTACTACCATCATTTTTTTTGTGACCTCCAAAAGTAAAATGTGGTTTCCTTTGTCCGTTCTAAATAAAACATCTGGGTTTCCAAACGCGACGCGGTGCAAACGTCGAGCAAATCAGAAATGCCTGTTTTCCGATGCTTTGTTGTCCCTAGGCCAGTTCAGTAAATGTTTCTTACCTCGGTATCTCACATATACGATGTCGCTAGTAACAGCTGCAGATAGTTATTTGTCTTGGAAGGTTATGCAATATGAGCGAGCAGGTACGTTAATTGTTTTGCGGATGAGCAGTACAAAGATTTTCTTTTTTTCATACAAATATTTAGCCCATGCACGGTACCTTGTAAATGTGCATGCATCAGAAATTCTTGAAAGCTGACTGGAAGCAAAAAACAAAACCACGCAGCTTTTAGCAAAGAAAAAAAACAAAACCAGAAATGTGTTACCGTATAGGGCAGAGACACTGGTTTTTGGCAGCAATTTCAGCAACTGAAAGTAGGTTGCAGTTACTGTGGAATTGTTCTGACATGTTCCTGGTCTGTTTTTCCAGAGCTCCTTCAGAAAGGCAGGCTGAAGGAGTGCCTGTTTTAAGGTAACTGCTTTTTTCATCGCGCGCAATACGTTCTGCCAAACAAAGTGAAGCTTTCTGTCACTGCTTTCATTATTAATTGTTGCTCAAGAAACCAGGAGCTTAAGAGCTGTACGTTCCAGCTAAAGCTCTGCGGGCAGAGTCTCCGGGAGGTAGGGATTTGATAATTGTTTCTGAACCTTCTCTGCTTCTTTCAGTCAGGGCTGAGAGGTGAAAATGACCTTTTTCCTGTTTTATTCAAAAAGAGAAGCTCTAAGTGGGAAGGTCAGCATTCAGTGCTGGAAAATTTTAAGGCATGTTTTTAATTTTAAGTAGATGACTGGTCCTATAGAATTCAGTAAAACCATCCACATCCACAAGACTGTACTGAGCATACTGTGCTCCAAAACCAGTTCCCATTAGCTTAAGCTGGTAAAGATTAAGGGGCCTGGAGTTAATTTTAAAATATTCTGTTCATTAGGCTTTCTCTGACCCCAGGGAATGGATGAGAAATCAAGGAAGGCAAAATAGCAAAGATGGCACTACTTTTTTTCTTCAGTTGGACCAGCTGATGCATTTGGGAAAAGGGGGCAGTTTTGATGAAGGGACTCAAGAGCCTGAAAGTGTCCCAGTTTTATGTGTTAGTCAAAGATACTCTGGTTTTGTCACTTGTCTTTTAAATCAACATGTTACGTGACATGATTTGGTTTCTCTGTGAAGCTGCATGAAATTGTTCAGTAGTTTAAGCATGTCTTCACAGATTACCGAGTTCCTCGTTACAACCACAGTTGCCCTTTCTAGTTCTTGCAATGACGCCTCTCCCCTCCAGTTTTGCTTCGCTACTCTAGTTTGTTCAGTTCCAAAGAGGGCTGGAAAAATACTGTTATAAAATTATCCTTGAGATCTGTGTTCTGCCAAGGCAAGGTGCAAGGCAAGCTTTTCAGCTCCTATGATAACTATTGCTGAAATGACTTGTTTGTTTGTTTTGTTGCTGTCAGTGATTCAGAGCACATAACACTGGAAATTCTTTCAAATGTCTTCAAAATGTGAAAATAAAAGAGAGCAGTGACCACACTGCTGGAGTTGTTGTTAACTTACAGTTCACTGAAATTTTCAACTTCTTTTCTTTAATGATTTAGGCTTTTTATATCTGCTTGGTTTCCAGCCAATAGTAATATTTTGGATCCTGGCCTGTATTGTTAATATCACTTTTTTTTTTTTTTTTGACTGCCACAGCTGAGCTTCCCTTAACTATGCTTATGAAGCATAAACTCTTTTTGTCTCCTTTTATTATTGCACATTACTGAGACATGTTAACAATTTTTCATATATGCGTGGACCACCAAGAAAGTGTTTATTGTGCTCGTAAGCATGCAGATATGAGAATTATGGGACTCATATTATTAGAAATCTATCTATTTATTGGCAAATTCCCCAGAGATTGAAGATCAGTTATCAGTGTTATAGATGTTTTAAGTCTGATTCTCTCGTCCAAGTTCATTTGAAACAGTAATCGTATGTTACTTTATCAATCACTAAAAATAATAAAGAACTAAATGTTGTCTTCAGATCAGCATAGTATAGGTAATACAGAGTCCCTAGACACCATATGCCGAAGTACTTGTGTCTGGAACTGCAGGTGTTTCTGACTTTTTAATCCAAGTTTCATGCAAACAAGCTCATTAGATTTGTATCTCTGTGCTGCATGTTAATGTTTGACAACAGGAAGCAAGTTCAGATCACCGCATTTGTTTTCACATCCTACCTGCTGAGCTAGGATATAAAACCCAGTTTCTAGAGGGGAAAGTCTAGTTTATCAGCCTACTTTCAGCTTAATGGAGTATGGTGCATGCATGGTATGTAAGACGAGTGAAGTTATGCAAAATGTGTATGAACTAATGGGAGTTTTTATTTATCGCTTTAGGACTCTTCCTCATTCAAAGATGCTATTTGATCCAGACAGTCTGTGATTCTGAGATTAAGAAGAGACTGCACAGTGTGTCACTGTACTGCTGTTTTAATTTTGAGGTGTGAGTTTACCATTTGCAGCAAATCCAACCCTTTGGCTTGACAGCATACCTGAAACTGAGTTGGTAGCTGTACTCCTGAAGTTATGTCTGTGTATTTAGCACCTTCCTGCATTTCTGAGCGCCCATCCCACATTTTAGAAATTACTAGTGCTATTCATGTGTTTCCTTCCCCCCCGCCGATGCTTTGCTCACTTACCTACGATATCATAATACTACCGCTCAACAGTGAGTCAGAACTGTGCTAGCTGACCTCACTGTGTCCGAGTTTAGATTTGTTTTGACCTCTTTGAATCTTAAAGATGGATTTCTTAATCTCTAATATACTAATATTTGAAGCAGTCTTACCTTCTTGCAGTCTGTGGGAGCAAATCTGACATGTAACTGAACTGAACTATCCTTCCTTGTCCTAGAATCTTTCTGCTGCCAAGCGTGCCTTGGTGAGAATGGGGGATACAAGAGACATCTGTCCTCACCTGGATTCTATAGGAGAGGTGACTAGGGATGATCTGCTGCTCAAATCCAAGGTACAGGATGTTCTAGTTGTTGTTTCATTCCTTTTTAGCTTCTGTGAATGGCTATGCATGTTTGCTTTGGGAAGGGAATGCTGCCAGTCTCCATAGGTGAGAAATAGAAAGTCTTCCTCCAGTAGCGATATACCTTGCATGTGTCCCATAAAGTAGCCTTTGCCAATCCCATCTGCTGTATTTCTCACTGTCATTTTATCTTGCTTAAATGTGTCACTTACCTAACGCACTGCAAAGTGTATATTTAATTGGAGGTGTGGTTTTAAGAAACAAAACACGGAGGTGGAGGTTGGGGAGAACTGTCTTGTAGAGAAGTTTCTCACTCTTGAAGGACTAGATTACTTAAAAACAAACAAACAAAAAACAAACAAACCTTCTTTTATCATGATTGCAGGGAACTTGCCAGTCTTGTGGAGCTGTGGGACCAAATCTCTGGGCTTGTCTTCAGGTAAAAATAACTTGCTATTTGTGTGCATGATATGGTGGGACTTCTCTTTTAAAATTTCTCAACATCATAGAAATGCGTTGGACTTTTTTTAAAAAAAAAAAAAAAAAAAAAAAAAAAAGAAATCTGGAAGCCAAGGGGGGTTCACAGTAGAGATATCTACCAGTTTTTGATGGGATTCTGAGAAAAACATTCCCTAGATTAAATACTAATGCTGTCAGAATATGCCAAGATGTAACAGTTCTCTCCTCGTAGGTGATTTCCCTCTGGTAGCCCGAGTAGGAATGAACAGAACGCCCAGCACTGACGGTTGGCTGGGTCCTGCCTCTGCTGGCAGCTATGACAGGAGGCTGCAGGTGTGAGAACTCAAAGACATTGCTCAGAGCAGTGAGGCAGAAAGGAGTGACAAAGGGCTGTCTTGAATAAAATCGGAGTTGCTGTCCTGGAAGACAGTCAGCATGCCATCTTGTTTGAAACAGGCCAGGTTCAGGTCTGGTGTAACTGTGCCTTTTTTGGCCATAGCAGAGCTTCACTCACATATGCCAGTTTTTATCTTGATCCCTGTCACTCTGACTGTCAGCAGAGGCTGCAGAGAAATGTTTCGTGGTTGCTTGTGAACCCCATGCAAGCAGAATTGGTAAAGGATTGAAAATCTCCTATGTCCATGTTCCTGCACACTGCAACCGCTCTGAAGCAGGGGATTTGTCAGCCTTCTGAAACGGATGATAGAGAGGTTTTTAATAACATTACCAAGTGATTCACTTAAAAAGTGAGAGTAAAAATGCTGGGCATAGTGTCCAGAGGTTGTTTCACAGGAATCATTAGCTTGAAAAGGATAATAAACAGCACAGTTGAGAAGGGCCTAAGTTATAGACAGTACAGCTTGTTGGGTAACGTTGCAGTTCAGGATAGCACGTGTGTGATACTAATGATCATAACATTTATAATCTCTCTTGTTATTGTTGAAAATTACCATATTTGCTTGTGATATAAAGACCAGATTCCCTTAGCCAAAGAAGTTGCAGTTCTTGTCAGTGTCATTTTGTTGCTTTTGTTAGATATATTTTAGGTGAGTTTTCTGCCCAGTCACTGATACAGTCCACTAGTACTCCTGGAACTGCTGCTGTGAGGCAGAAGAAGGAAAATATCTTTGATTTTTTTTTTATTATCCATAAACACTGTAAGCAGCAGCTGTGGATTGTCCAGTGTCTTTATCTCTTTCCCAAACAGCTGTTGCTGTTCATCCCAACTCATTATTATGGCGATTCCCCTGTTTTGCAAAGATCAGTCTTGTATGAGGTTCTGTGTGGTCTAGAGCAGCGGTTCCTAAACTTTTTATACCACAGGAATATGGTGTGTTGCTAAATTTTTTGGACTCCTTTTCACTTCCCACATAGGTGTAGACAATCCTTCCTACTTTTCAGAACTCGTGATCTGTTCTCCAAAGGGAATGGAATGGGCAGTAGCTCTGTTGCTGTTCACCTTCCTCCACCATCCCTTTCTGCTCAGGTCTTGCCACTCCCTTCCTTTCTTAGCAGGAGTAGAGAGAGTACAGTGCAGCAGGGGAGGTCTCTGTGTTGCAGTGCCCTTTCCTTTCTTGAAGATGTTCATGTGACATCTAACGTAGAAGATTCTGCAGTGGACCTATATTACCTGTACTAGACTCACCCCCCCCATCCCAAGGACCTCATTTTGCAAAACATTTTCCTGGAGCTGTCAAAGAGTCTGACAGGTTTTGTGCTGCCTGCCTTTCAGGGAGCATTCCTCAGTATGTGAAGACCAAGAGAGACTTTAGCTAATGACACTGTAAAGACTCATTATTCATGGAAATATCACTTGTAGTCCTTTTCAAAGCATACTTCTTAAAAAAGAAGGAAAAAAAACCCAAGGTGCTTAATTCAGGTCTTCTAGGGAAGAAGAAGGTAACAAGATGACTGTAGAGTTGCCAGTCTCCTTTCATCAAAGGATCTGGATTTCATCGCGTGCCAAGGAGCAATGCGATTTTACACGGGAATGTCTGGATGTTTGGAGGCTGGTGTGCCTGTTGTACCTATGTTCTTTTCTCTCACTAGGTTGGTTGTCCTTATGTTGGTTGTGGGGAATCCTTTGCTGACCACAGCACACTTCATGCACAGGTGAGCATTTCTCTGTTGTCCATCTTGAGACAGACAGAGCTGGATTTTTCCTGTTACCTAATCCTAATCTGTCCTATTCTGATAGTTTGGTGCTTCCCTTTGAGTTTAGCTGTCAACAGATCATGTTTCACCTTTGAATTTTTAGGCCAAAAAGCACAACCTGACTGTGAATCTGACCACTTTCCGGGTCTGGTGTTACGCTT
The DNA here is from genome assembly GCF_036370855.1 of Dromaius novaehollandiae. Lineage (NCBI taxonomy): Eukaryota > Metazoa > Chordata > Aves > Casuariiformes > Dromaiidae > Dromaius > Dromaius novaehollandiae. The sequence continues at coordinate 8,376,788 of NC_088117.1, forward strand.
GTGAAAAGGAGGTTTTCTTGGACCAGCGGCTGGCAACGCACACGCAGTCACCGCCAGTAAAATTCACTGAACCGGTAGGTATGCGTGATGACGTGGCAGGGGAGTGTGGCTCAGTGGTCCTGAATGCTTGGCAAGGTTTTTGTTTACTTGTTGCAAAATTAGCCAAGAAGTTTCCACTATTGTCCAGGCTTTCATTATGATAGGAGCTCTTTCACTGAAAGTGTCTACTTGTAGTCAGAGGATCAATAGGCTTGCCTTATATAGGATCTCACAGCAAAAAGACTTCCAAATTACTTGAATATCCATGTTCTTTTTTTTTTTTTTTTTTTTTTTTTTAATCTTTTCTAGCCCTTTCTAGGGGGCAGTCTGTTTCTGGGAGGAACCACAACAGCTGTCACCTCTTTATTTTCACTGCATGGTCCATCACATTTTTTTAGCTGTCAGATTAGAAACACATGTACTAGTGACATTGCTGCATATTTCTGATGCCTCTTGTAGTAATGGTACTATTTCCACTCCTTTCTTGTACTAGTGAGAAGGGCAGACGGTGCAGTTGGTCCTTCTCTTCCCAGTGTGCTTTCTTTAAAGGCTGGCTAGATGTGTGTATGCAGATAATATCTCTCACAACTCATCTTTTAGAGCAGGACTCTCACTGATGCTCTATTTCTGTGTCTTTAATCTAGGATTCTCCATTGCCTGCTCACCCTTTGAAAGCTGTTCCAATTGCAGTGGCTGATGAAGCTGAATCTGAATCAGAGGATGATGATTTGAAACCAAGAGGTAACTCTGCACCCAGCTGATGACAGGCTGGGGAGAGTAGCTCTGCAATCTGTAGGGCCTGCATTGAGAGGTTCCTAGTTTCAATAAGAACAGAGTGCAGAGCCTGCCTAGAAAGGGCCAAATTCCCTCTCCTTTGGGGAGGATTGTAGAATGCAGCAGTTCTGGAAAGTCTTTCATGCCTCTCTTGTTTGTGCTTTAGGCCTTACTGGAATGAAAAATCTTGGGAACTCCTGCTACATGAATGCAGCACTTCAGGCTCTCTCTAACTGGTAGGCATTAGGGCCTTTCAGTAGAGTCTTTATACTAGACTTCACTAAACATCAGAAGTGGCACTTCTGATCTGAGATCTTCTTCATGGGTCATGCAAAGAGAAATCAGCCAGGCTAGGTGCAGAAAAGGAATATGAAAAGTATGGTGTTTGTTTAGGGCAATAAAAGTTTTAGAGTGGGAAACTGAGCAAACAGCTACATACGAGACTCATGTTTAGATAAGCACTGGAAGTAAAACTTCATAGTTCCATTGTGAGAGAAATGTATTTATCACATGGGAACGCATGCCACATCTCTTATTTTCCCCAGTGATATAATTCTAACAGCCCATATCCTAAAATATTCTGTAGACATCCTGTTGAGAAACTAATTCTAGGATCTCTTCTGTACACTGGGAACAGATTCAGATCAGCCCTTTCGATTTGAACAAGTTAGGAATCAAATATGCATTTAGAATCACTTCCCCAATTTTTTAAAAAATATTTTAAGCGTGCTTTCAGAAAGTCATGCATTTAAGTTCTGATAAATCCTTAAATTGAAGCAGAGGAGAAATTTCTAGCCACTGAATTTTCTTCTTTTCTCTCTCTCTTTTTTTTTTTTTTTTTTTTTCCTGTAGCCCACCTCTCACACAGTTTTTTCTGGAGTGTGGTGGACTAGTCCGTACTGATAAGAAACCAGCACTGTGCAAAAGTTATCAGAAGTTGGTGTCTGAGGTCTGGCATAAGAAACGGTGAGTGGTTATCCCTGTCTAATCTGGGCAAGTTCCATACTTCTGTTGGTTCTGAATATGGCATCAGCAAAGAGGGAATTTGAGCTTCAGTGATAAGTGCATCTTCTAAGGCAGTCACTCCAAACCCTACATAGATGGTATGCAAGGATTCTTCCATCTCTAGAAGATCCCATATCCTGTTATTGGTGATAGAGTGGGTGTATTGATGTCCATGATCGAAAGAATGCATTTTTAATGTTAATGCTTTAGAAGGGAAGAGATTTGTTTTATATGGCTTCTCTATTGACAGGGAAGAAAAAAATGGTGGGGTAAGGGAACACTCTTGGCTATTTCTGGGTATGTTCCATGCACTGACCAGGACTTAATGACACTGCTTTTGATTAGCAGAGGGATTCAGGATTTGGATGGAAAAAGAAGTACACGTCTGACACTGACGTATTACAAATAAGAGTGGAAAATGCATGTGACCTTTGGGGAGATGTTTGCTACTGGTTCAAATTCTAGACCAGTTCAAAGGGTGGCGTAAGATAATGCGGCTCTGTTGAAATCTGAAAATCTGGCTGGCCTAGGCAACTGTAATCAGTTGAAAAAAATTAAACCAGGTTATCTACATGGCATTGCATGTTCTGTGTTAGTCGTTCATATGGGGCAAGTAAGATAAAGAGCAAAAGTAGACTGTGTCTTTATGGAGCAGGTTGTAGACTTTGAAGCAGTATGTCATTTTAATATTGTTTTTCATTTACCTCATTTACTGGTCCCTGGCCAGCCCACCCAGATTTTGAGACACATACGCTGCTGTGAAATCCAACCAAGTAACTGATTGCAAAACCCTGCCCTGGAAAGAATCCATTACCTGAGACAATTCAAAGTACAGACAGAGCTTTAAGTGAAATGTGCTCTAGGGAAGATTCTCTCTGGGAGGATAGACTGAAACGCCTGAGAGATGTTTTCTACCTCTTAATTCGTGTATCATCCAGCTAATAAAGAAATATATGCCTAGGCTTTGCAGGTGCATAATTATCTTCTGCCCTCTTTAAGTAGTTACCACTCCCTGTTCTGTTGCATATTACACAAACTGGCTTCAGGCCTGATAAACAAACTAACTTTTGTTTTTGTTTTTTTTGTATCTAAACAGCCCGAGTTATGTTGTTCCAAGCAGTCTATCTCATGGAATTAAGCTTGTCAACCCCATGTTCCGAGGCTATGCACAGCAGGTGGGGCCTCAACAAAACCACTCCATTATTCCAAAGATGGTGGGGTTTTTCTTCCTGCAACAGTGGTGCTTGTGTTTGGAAACAGGAGATTGTGCTCGGGGTCATGCCCTGCTTTGTGTCAGTGTTAGTGATCAGATAAAGCCCTTTGAGATTCAGGAGACCTGGGTTCCCTTCCAGGCCCTGCCTCTGGCTTGCTGGTATCAAATCAGTGTATCTTTCTATGTCTGTTTTCTCACCTATAAAAATATGATGCTGACCTCCTTTATAAAGGGCTTTGAAATGTATTGACATGTGCTATACAGAGTTAGGTATTATTTATTTATGAGAGCTGGGAAACCTGGATAAGTCTGTACTAAAATGTTAAAAATGTGAGTGTTCTATATTCATTTCCTAGGGAATTACAGCAAAATGAATCTTACTTAAAGATAGTATCCTTTTTTCTTTGAAGCTTTTTTTATCTGCAGTCTCTAGTGTTTGTTCTTTAGAACAAAACATAAACATCAGACTGTGATTAGGAATTTACAAAAGAAGTGACAGCAGACAGCACATCTAAGCCGTGATGCTGATAGCAAGTCAAAACAGTGGATAAAAATAATGATTAATGAAAGAACTTCTGTATTTATCTTTGATGCAAAGTACTTTGAATTGGAAAACTCTCAGCTGTAAAGAGATAAAGTTAAAAGCAAGGCAGGGCAGGCTAAAAGCCAAGCTTCCCTAAAATAACAGAAACATCATAATTAACTGCCTGGAGTTGTCACAGTACCAGGTGGCTTTCCAGCAGGTCCTTTGCCACTGTATCAGCTCTTTTACTAAGTATTGTAAATTTAGGAGCTTGTACCCCTCACCGTTTAGTCTTTAGTTTTTGGTTCCATTCCTGATTATTAAAGATTTTAATCTGCCCCCTCTAAGAGAGGGATCATCATGAGTAGAAGACGGTGTTCACGAAAATTTGTTCTGTGGATAAGAATCTGCTGTCTTCATTAGGTTTCTCCTGTCCTCTTGCCTCTTCTCAGTGGTAATGCCCTGATAGATTAGCTCGTGGTTTGCATGCTGCAGCTGCTCTCTAGCTTTTCAGTGTTCTTTAGCTGAAGATGTTAAGAAAAAAATTGGGCCTTTCATCATTAGGAGATAAAGGTGCTTGCTAAGGAGACAGGCTTGTTGGTACATCTCCAGGGTACCCTGGTTTAGAAGGGTCTCCTTGTGTTACAGAAGTGGCTAACTTCTGTGGGCAGCATTGAAAGAGGCTGTGAATGGACCTGTCTCTGTGTTCTTTTGCCCCTTTGCCACTTCTGGATGGACTCTTAACTAATGCAGAATTGCTCCTGGTTTTCAGGACACTCAAGAGTTCCTGCGCTGCCTGATGGATCAACTTCATGAAGAGCTAAAGGAACCAATTGTTGCTGAGACAAGGGATTTGGATACCAGTGACCAGGACGACAAGCGAGAGGGTGACCGCAGTCCTTCGGAAGATGAGTTCCTCTCCTGTGACTCAAGCAGTGACAGGGGTGAAGGGGATGGTCAAAGCCGGACCACTGGGGGCATGGGCAACAGCTCCCTGGGAGAGACGGAGTTGTTGATTCAGGATGAAGCAGGGAGAGGTATCTCTGAGAAAGAGAGAATGAAAGACAGAAAGTTCTCCTGTGGCCATCGGCGCAGCAACTCGGAGCAGGTGGATGAGGATGCAGACGTTGATACTACCATGATGGCAGTTGATGGTAGAGCCTCCCCTGAGATGCTCCCTGCTCCTTGTCCTGCCAGCCCATGTAGGACGCCAGGTATAAATGTCTTCCGGTTGTGTTGTTTGTGAGAAGACGTTGTCTTCCTACAGTGGGACAGCATTGTAGTGCAGTGGCAAACAATGCATAGTGTGACGACTCCTTCTATGGGTTTCAAAAAAGACTTTACATCCAAGACTTTTCAGTATTCCTAGCAGTAGTTCCGCCTTTGTGCAAAACTGCTGCTGTAAGAAAACATAACTGAGCCAGAAGGGTGTTTAGCTGGGCTAAAGTGCAGTGGGGCTGGATGAGGACTACACCTGAAGGCAGTAAGAGCTGCCTCGGTCAAACCTGCAGACATTGTATTAATGCCTTTTCCTAATTGAAGAAGAAGGTTTAAATGTGTACATTGCTTTAGCTGATAGGCTGGCCTGGGAAAATGCTGGTTGTGAAAGAGAAGTGGAAGAAGATATTTGTTAACGTTGGACTGTGGGCTTTGTGCAGAGAAAAGGGAGATGCAGTTTGTGTGCGTTTTGCATTGGGGAAAAGAGCAGCAGTTAAGATGTAGGTGTGGAGTCACCTCCAACTGAACATATCCGATCTTTCAACACCTCTTTATATAAGAGTCTTACTGTGCCAGCTGGCACTGAAGACAGCCGTGCTGTTTATGTGGATTAAGGATACAGGAGCAAGCTGTAAAACCTAATTAGTCACAAGTGTGACAAAAATGATGTGTGGTTTTTTTTTTTTTAATATATAATTATTAGCTGTTCAGTATAGCTCTGTATCCATTCTTACCCATGTGCTGATGGGGCTGTCATCTGCCAATCTGCAAGTAGGACAGATAATAGATACTGAACTGTATGTGCTGGGCAAGACTTTGTGCTAGAACTCAGGGCTGGGAGCTGGGCTGAGACTGGCTGCAATAGGCTGGGCTTGCGTAACAGACTTTCAGCAGTGTTTTTCCCCCCTCCCTGTTTCCCAAGCAGAGCCTGACAATGATGCCTACGTGCGCTGTTCCTCACGCCCCTGCAGTCCGGTCCATCATGAGATGCACTCCAAGCTCTCTAGCAGTCCCCCTCGCTCCAGTCCTGCCAGGCTTGGACCTTCCTATGTACTCAAAAAAGGTAGTGCAAAGATGTCTGGCATGTGCTGGGAGGCAAAGGGGAGCATGTGGAGGAGGAAGTGTTCATTTGCAGGAGAGAGAGAGAATCCACCGTGATTTTTGATTAACAGTTGTAAGGAAAGCTGATTCGCCTGGACATCAGTGCTTTCTAAAATAGTGTTACGCAAAGAATCCAGTAAACATGCAGCTGAAGTCAAGCTGTGTGCACAACAGGTGTTCTGGTGTGCTCATATATAGGAGCCTAAAATGATTTCCTTGTCTATGTCCGCGTGCTTTGTTATTAACAAAATAGCTACGAAGTCCCAAGTACAATCTCTGTCCCTTTGTGGAGTGTGGAGTCTGCCAGACTTGTACTTCATATCATGTCTAGGGACTGTAAGATGATGTTACTGAGAGTCTCCTGGCACTTGGACATTTTGGACTCACAATAATAGAATTAAGGCTAAAAATGTCAATCCAGTGCTGGCAGCATTGTTAGGCTTCAGGATGGAGCCTGGCTTCTGTTACTGTTAAACTGGTATCTCCATCCCAAGCAAATTGCAGAACTAAATCCTCCATCCTTGCGCGGCCTGCAAACAATGACACGTGCTGATACCACTGTCCCTACAGCTGTTCAATAATACCATTATTTCTTAAACTGTGCACTAGCCCCTTGGCTGAGGTCAGCACAGCCACAGATGTTCTGGCCTGATAAAAAGCACTCTGTGTGCATAGGAAGAAGGTTTGTTACTAAACAAAACAGCTGTGTTCAGCCAGTTCTTGGCTGAGTCTTCCCCAGCATAAGACACCTGGGGTACGCATGGTAAATGCCAGAAAGGAAAGGGCAGAGTACGCAAGCAGGTGAGGGGGGAGAGGAAGTAAGGTGTAAAGCTTAGAAGAAAATGTTGCAGGGCCTCAGAAAAGCGGGGACTCTGTGACAGAATGAGGCTTCTAAACATGTAGTAAGAGGATGGAGATGGGATTTCCAGAAACACAATTTCTGCCTGCTGAGAGCTGCTCTATTTGTGTTGGTTCAGTTGGTTACCTCCCCCTTCCTTGTACCATCTGAAGCAGCATGGTTTCTCGTGTCAGTTTAAAATGGGCTTCACGATCTTGTTGGCATGCAAGTGATGTCTGAACATGCAGGGCAGCACTTGTCCTATGCTCTTGTGTGGCTGCATGACTGCTGAGACAGGACACTGGGAAAGAGCTCCTAGATGATGGGGCTTCCTTGTCTCTCTTTCAGCCCAGATGCAGGCTTCTGGGAAAAAGAAGAAAGAGCTCCGTTATCGCAGTGTGATTTCTGACATCTTTGATGGCTCCATTCTCAGCCTGGTGCAGTGCCTCACCTGTGACAGAGTGAGTCTCCTCGTGGCCGTCAAGCAAAGAGTGCAATCTTGTAGTTTTAGATCTCTGCTTGGGAAATGGCACTCCTATTTCCAAATACTGTGGGATGCAGTACACTCGCTAAAATGACAAAAGGTGGGTGGTGGGTGAGGTGTTAAAAACCTACCATGCCAAGAAATAGTCTGTCTCTGTAGGGGCCTCTTTGCTTATCTGTGTTACTGAGTTGGCCTAGCAATGTCACATTTGTATTAGAAAACTGATTCGTGCACTGCAAAAAACATGTCAAAAGTCTTCCTGCTGATGGCAGTTAAAAACAATTAACCGGAATAGGCTGCTCTTAATGCCAGCTCAGGCTTCTAGCCTAGACAAAGGCCAAGCAGTGATAAAAGGTGATGAAGATCAGGTCCCAGCTCCATTATGTGCACAGGAAACCCAGGCCTCTTCCTCTTGGATATTTCCAGGTTTCTACAACAGTGGAGACATTCCAGGACCTGTCACTTCCAATCCCAGGGAAGGAGGACTTGGCCAAACTGCACTCTGCTATCTACCAAAACGTGCCAGCTAAAACAGGAGCCTGTGGTGACAACTATGCCTCGCAAGGCTGGATTGCTTTCATCATGGAGTATATCCGGAGGTGTGTTCCTTATGCAGGGCTGCTTTCTCCTGGGGTTTGCCCTGCCATGGCTGGAAGGCAGCTATCTGTAACCAGTGGTGCTTACAGCAGAAATGTCAATTGTAACCATTCCTTGGATGAGGGCAGTATCTCACAGGTTTGCTTTGGCTTTTTCACATAAATCGGCTGCTGTTGTTCCTCTTGTTCTGTCATTCCCCTTGAGACCTCTTGTGCAGCTGATAATCCTTCACTTACATCTGCCCTCCAGAGCAGATGAATTACCAGTGTATTTTCGCAAATCTTCTGCAGTTTGAGCAATCCCAGTAGGAACCTCAGCTGAGGAGAAATAGTTGCTTTCTCTGCACCTCTGGGAGGCTGTCATGAGGCTAGAGGGCCAACTTAGGACCTGCAAGCTTGAAGGAAACTAAACCATTTAGGATTTTGTAAGCCAGTGTCCAGCTAGTTTATGTACAATTCTTTTTCTCAATCCCCTCTCTTTGCAGATTCGTGGTGTCCTGTATCCCTAGCTGGTTTTGGGGTCCTGTTGTGACGCTGGAGGATTGTCTTGCTGCCTTTTTTGCAGCAGATGAACTGAAGGGTGAGTTAGCTTCAGTGGTGACTGATTGTGAGAAACAAGAAAAAATCATGGAAGAAGAATGTTTCACATGCATTCTGGAGATGGATTAAATCTCCTGGAAAGCCTGCCTCAGTATTTCACTCAGATTTGGCAGTAGCAGAACCTCGTGGTTCACCTTCTCTGGGCAGAAATGAGGTTTTTTCCATCTGCTCAAGGGTACTTCTTTTTCATTATGAATCTGAGTGTGAGTGTTCTCAGCCAGGAGCAGACATGGCTGTTGTTTGTTGTTGTTTTTTTCTGTGTTTTTTTGAGTGCTGTGGTTCCTTACCTCCTTAGGTTCTTAACTTTCTCCATCCATTTCTTAAGCTCTAAAGGACTTCAGCCATTTGATGTATACACTCGTGTCGATGGACAATTGTATACTTTTCTGCTAGCTGATTGCATTCTCTTGATGCCTATGCTTATCGAGAAAAGTGCTTGTTTTGATCTCCTGGCTTCCCCAAAAGGCCACTTAACTTGGCTTCCCCACACTAGATGGAAGTGTATCGTTATTGGAGTTGTGTGCTTTGAGTAACTGCATAATGACTCCCTTTTCTTCATCTGCAGGGGACAACATGTACAGTTGTGAACGGTGTAAAAAGTAAGTTTGCATTATCTGTATTGTGTTGTATTTCCGCAACGTCATTTCTCTGTCTAGCTGTCAAACATTTTGCTATGTCTTCTGCCTGAACATTTCTTCTGCTAACTGGCATGTAAAATCTGCCTCGCCTTAAGCTAGAGTTTTGATCTTCAGATATGGCTGATCTTGGGAGAAGTGCTGGCTGTGGGAAAAGAAAGAAGAGGAGGGGTATGAATGGAGATGTGGCTTGGCAGTGATGGGGCTATTGTATTAGAAAGAAGAGGCACGGCAAACTGCTCATGCTGTGCTTCATTTGATACTGCAAAGAGCCTGAATTTCTTGCTCATGAAATTCAGGATTTGTCTCGGATTTCAGAGTGAGCAAGACTGGATGAAGAACTCTGCCAGAGTGGCCTTGCCTGTTGGCATCCCTTTCCTTTAGAGATTTCTCACAGCTGTTTCTCTTTCTCCCTCAGACTGCGGAATGGAGTGAAGTACTGCAAAGTCCTCCGGCTACCAGAGGTGAGCAAAAGCAGCTTGTTTCCTAGTTCTCTCTCAGCTGCCGCTGTCTGAGGAGGTAAGGACGCTAGAGGTAGAATGGAAATAGCAGTCTGTTTTGGTAGCAAAGTCCTTTATGTAGACCAGAAGAGATTTCTAAGCTGATGAGCCAGCAGGATTCATGACTAAAGGGCAAAGAACCCTCGCAAAGAGCAGAGAACACACAGAGATGCTGGTGGATCAGAGTACCCATTAGCAACGCTGCACTTTGGTGCTCTCTGTCTCTGCTCTTCTAGATTCTTTGCATCCACTTGAAACGGTTCCGGCATGAGGTGATGTATTCCTTCAAGATCAACAGTCATGTCTCCTTCCCCTTGGAAGGGCTGGATCTGCGACCTTTCCTAGCCAAGGAGTGTGTCTCCCAGATCACCACCTACGATCTCCTGTCAGTCATCTGCCATCATGGCACAGCAGGCAGTAAGTCCTTCCTGGGAGTATATGCCAGAGGTGATTAGGAAAGAGATGAGTGTGAGAAGAGCAGAAGCGTGTTCTGGGCCTAGCCAGCACCTCTTCTGGGACGAAGAGGGCTCTCTGCAGTGTAAGGCCCACTCTCCCATTCCCAGGCTTGCTCAGCCTCTGCCCTTTAAAGCTGAGCAGCTTTTGACAGATCCCCTGCAGCTATTTCAGCCTTGCTGCTAGGCTGGCTCAAACCCTTTCCCAGGGTTCATGCTCATTAAAGAAGCCCTTTCCAAGGAACGCCGATTGGGGTGACAGTGCCAGGCTCCCCTACTCCTGCAAAGCTCCCCTGAATGGGAATTCTGCCTCTCTCGCTTTTTCTTCTTTCTCTGCCAGCAGCTCATGGCTTATCCTTGCTGGGCTGCTGACACTATCCCAGGCCTGACTTCTGCCTGCACCCTGTTGCATTTTCTCTGTTACAGGTGGGCATTACATAGCCTACTGCCAGAACGTGATCAACGGCCAGTGGTACGAGTTTGATGACCAGTATGTCACTGAAGTCCATGAGACTGTGGTACAGAATGCAGAGGCCTACGTCCTGTTCTACAGGTGAGCTGTGTCCCGGATGCAGCAGTCCCTTGCTGGTGGCAGAATACCTGGAAATGTCTTTGGAAAACTAAAATTTCAGAGATTGCTTCATTTTCTCTTCTCTTCCCTACTGAAGGAAAAGCAGTGAAGAGGCTGTGCGAGAACGTCAGAAAGTTGTGTCCCTTGCCAGCATGAAGGAGCACAGTTTACTCCAGTTCTACATCTCTCGAGAGTGGCTCAATAAATTCAACACCTTTGCTGAGCCTGGTCCTATTACCAATCACACCTTTTTGTGCTCTCATGGAGGTAAGGCACTGCTGTTGGACCTGGGAATAGCATGCAGCTTTCAGCTGCACCCTTTTGCTGCCCGATACATTAACAAATGCAGGAAAAAAAAAACCCAAAAAAGAAAAACACCAGCACTCTAGCTGCAGTCTCGATGCAATGTATGCTGCGGTAGGATCCACCTAACTGGCAGAAACTCCAGCTTGGTCAGGGAGAGATAAGACAATTACCCCACTGTCCTGCTGGTTGGAGGCCCAGAGGGATGTGTAGTGCTGGGAAACAGCAATTTTCATTTCTCTAGTTGTTTTTAAAAACAAACCTGTGGAAAGCAGATAAGGCAGCATTTATCTATGTTACCCTATCGGCAAGGTTGGCCTTCAGTGTTTGTTTGGAGAATGGAGCACATGCTACGGAAGAGAGCTGATATCAGACATGTTTTACTGTTCTGCTTCTTGATCTGTCATGCTGGAAAGCCTTCATGTGTTTATAAATCTCTATTTGAAAATGAAGCACTTCATTAGAAATGGAGGCCACTAATTGAGAAACCTCCAAAATTAAGGAACTCCTGACTGTTTTCCTTCAATAGAGGAAGCAGATTCCAGAATCAGGAAGCTTTCAGTGGGAAAGATCTGCCTTTTTGCTATTTGTGTCTTTACCCAGCAATAACCAGTTTCCTGGTTAACTCTCTTGCCTTCCGTTCACAGGAATCCCTCCTAATAAATATCATTACATTGATGACTTGGTGGTGATTCTACCCCAGAATGTGTGGGAATACCTCTACAACAGGTGAGGATGTCTGTTTCATTTCTCCTCCCACTGTGTTCTGTTTAACTAGACTAGTCTGCCATCCTGGGATCTTTCCCAGCTCAGCAGTGACCAAGACGTGATGCCTTCCCATGGCACCTTATAGGTACATGGTACTTGGCGTGGACAGGCAAAAGTGGGATGTGGTAGAGCCTCCTAATTTAGACCAAAATGAGCTGTATCAGTGCATTGTTCCTGAGCAATATTGCTGTGACCTTGCTGTGTAGAGTAAAGCCAGTCTCATCCATTCAGAAAACAGCTGCAGATACCCCTCCTTACCAGTGCCTGGAGCAGTATAAAAATCCATCTCTGTAAGATTCAGGGTTGGGAAACACTTCCATTCTGCTGCAGTTCTCCATTCCCTTCCCTCTCTTCCTGGACTCAGGTTTGGGGGTGGCCCTGCTGTGAACCATCTGTACGTGTGCTCGATTTGCCAAGTGGAGATTGAAGCACTTGCCAAACGGAGGAGAATTGAAATCGACACCTTCATCAAGGTTCGTATGGGAAGGATCTGGAGGTAAAGGCAAAGGATGGAGGTGGAAACCTTGCCACAGACATTTAGTGGAAAACTCTTGCCCCTGCCTTCCAGAATGCGGTCTACAGCATGGCCAGGACATTGATCATGGGGTTCCCCAGTGCTAACAGAATGGGGAGGGGCAGCTGGAACATGAAAATGCTGTGTGTAGCTGCATGGGGTCATGAAGTTTGAAACCATCCTGGTCTCTTGCCTGCTCTAGTAAGCAGGAACAGGATGTGAAGAAGAAGTGGGATTACAGGGGATAGTTTGAAGAATGGCAGGGCTGCCTTACAGTTAACGGAAGGGTCTCCCCTGATCTCAGCAGTGACTAAATCCTTCCCTCCTTTCTCTCTTCTCTGCTCTCCCAGCTGAACAAGGCTTTCCAGGCAGAGGAGTCTCCAAGTGTCATCTACTGTATTAGCATGCAGTGGTTCCGTGAATGGGAAGCCTTTGTCAAGGGGAAGGATAATGGTAAGAAACCCAACACCTCTGGAGTCTTGTCGATGGCGAGAGGCAGAATAGAAATAAGGATGTTACTTGCTGGGTGCACTTCAGTGAGCATTGTACCTGATTGGTATGATTTGATGCTGAGTGGAATTCAGTGACCAGCCACTTGGACTGCCTGCAGATCCCTAAGGGCAAGGCAGAGATAACAAGAGATCTAGCTTGGGAAATAAGCTGAATCTGGTGGAAATGGAGCCTTGGCAGGGTGCATCACGTGGGTGTCAGATCTCATTTCTGAGCAGCTTCTTACAGCATAAATGTACAGTACAGTAAGGGACCACATCAGCAGTAACAATGTCAGCCTTTTGTTTTTTCAGTTCCCATGTAATGGAAGTGGATGTCTTTGCCCTGGAGGGTCTGGACTTTACTGCTCCAGACAGATTCCCCTGAGTACTGTTGCTGTTCTTACTGCCTTTTCTGGCAGGTCAGAGTTCCCTATCTGTTTGGAAATTCCTTTACTGTAGGGTTTTGTGTTTAATACCACTTTCTGTAACTAGAGCCCTCCATACCTGATGGCAGTGTATTGATTCTTTATACTGTTGGTATTAATGTTGAGCTTTTTCCTTCATGAATGATGCCTTCCCCACACACCCGTTGGCATCAGCCACTTACAAAGCCCCCTGAACTTAATATTCCTCTGATAGGAGTACTATACAGTCTAGCAAAAGCCTCTTCTCAGTCTTCACTGGCTCTGCTGCCTCTATGACAAATGGTCAGAAGATGGGTGGAAAGTGTGGAAAAACAGAATGATTTTCTGACATGTTCTCCTCTTACAGAGCCTCCTGGACCAATAGACAACAGCAAGATTGCACTTACAAAAGCAGGTGGCCACGTGCAAGTTAAGCAGGGTGAGGCTTGTTGTGTTTGCTGACTTTTGAAGTTTTGTTGCTAAAACATCCATCTGTCCATCATGAAGCAGGAACACAGCAAGATGGTTTTGTAGAGGAGGAGTTCTCTGCAAACCTCTGTGCTGACTGCCCTGAGTGAGCCATCTCAACTCTCCATTTGGCAGCTCCTGCATGACCCACTTGCTGATGTGTCTCACTATAGTAAAACCTGCAGTCCCCCATCTGTTGCTGTTGCTGTTCCCCAAGCCCTTTCCACCATCTTCTCCTTTGCCCACCATGGACCTTCAATATTTGTGTTGCTCTTGACTTCAGCATATGCTATGGTTCAGCTTGTGAAATAACTCTGGTTATGTTATGCTGACCTCTCCTGCTAAACAGGTAAAGATTGCGTTTATACCTTGGTTCTCTCTCAGAACAACCATTTCTGCCTCCCTCCTTTGCTGTAACCTTCATAGCAAAGTTCTCTACTTTCCCTGCTTGGTGCTTTGACCACTTTAAGCTGTCCTTCCCAGGTGTGTTTGTTTTTTTGTTTTGGGTTTTTGTTTTTTGGGTTTTTTTTTAGTCTCTTCTGGCAGCAGAAGCCAAACTGCCTGGGGCTGATATGTCTGAGTGCATTTTTGTAGGCCTCTTGGGCTGCCAGAGCTCGTTCAGTGCTGCGCATGGGAGAGAGGGTCGGATAGGCCCTTGTATCGTGGGCTGTGGCCGCTCAGTTCCTCTTACGGAGAGCGGAGATGTGACTGCAGCAGAACCAGAGCAGTCAGCTGAACTGCGATGGAGCCTCAGTGGCCGCCAGCAGCAGGTGGCGCTGCAGAGGGCTGGCCAGGGCCACTGTCACTACAGCTGCAGGGCGCAGAGCTGCCACCCGAGTCGGGGGCGTTTGGGTTGGACTTGGACAGTGCAAGTTGCAGGTACCACTCGTGCCTTCCAGTGCCTCGCTTTTCCTGGTGATGGGCCTGAGCAGGGAGAGGTGGTTGGAGAGGATGTCCTCTGTGCTGCGACAAACCAGCCTTTCTGCGTCGCAGCAGCACAGAGCAAGCACCTGCACTGGGGCCCTGGCTGCATGTCTGATTACTGCTGTTGTCCTTTTCAGGTGCTGATTATGGGCAGATTTCTGAGGAGACATGGATTTATTTAAGCACGCTATATGGAGGGGGCCCAGAAATTGCTATCAGACAGAATGTGGCCCAGGCCCAGGAACTGGAGAACCTACATGGGGAGCAGAAGATTGAAGCGGAGACCCGAGCTGTGTGAACGGTGCGGGATGGGGCAGGGAAGGTATGGCACGAATATGTCCATGTGGGGCTGAAAGGCTGGGGAATCCCGAGGAGTTAAACCTCTTCCTCTGTCTGGTACTCAAAGGTGTGTGCAGTGCTCACCACCACTTCTGGGGAAGGCAGGTTTCCTCCACCATCCTTTCATGTGGTTTTGGATATAGGGACAGTGCTGGAAAAGACTGGGAGAAATCAATTTTTCTGTAATTCATCTGTGCAGCCCCAGTGGATAAAGCCATGGTGGGGAGGCTGCAGCCAAACTTCACTAGGAAATGTTTTGACTTGACCCCTCTCCCTTTTGTTTGCTTACACAAAGTCAGCACTCCCAGCCTGCCCCCAGTGAATTGAATCTCTCTGCTCCTTTGCAGGTTTTGCTTCTGGCACTTTTTTTTTTTTTTAATCCAATGTATAAAGATAATGAAATGTTATTTATGTTTCCAGTGTGCAATGTTGCAACTAGAGAAACCTG
Organism: Dromaius novaehollandiae; assembly: GCF_036370855.1. NCBI lineage: Eukaryota > Metazoa > Chordata > Aves > Casuariiformes > Dromaiidae > Dromaius > Dromaius novaehollandiae. The sequence goes on from NC_088117.1 coordinate 8,391,996, forward strand.
TTTATCTGAAGCTGACTAAAGCCACAAGGTCTCCTGATAGTTTTGTGCTGGTGGTGCACAGCTGACACAACTTCCTAGTTTTGCTCCTTATCTAATTCTTGCAACTTCAGTTGCAACTAAGAAATCTTGAAAGAGGCTGTTTCTCCCCCCACTGGCCATAGCTACACCTTCACAGTCCTGCAGAATTCTTTCCTCCTTGTATCTGATACCATGTGTTCAGCAAATTTTCAGAGAACAAAGCTGCAAGACAAGTTCTCCTTTACAACGGCTTCCCACTGTGCTGTTTCCTCTAAACTCCTGGCAGCTTTGTAGATACAGATGCAGCCTTCTAGGTATTAAGTTCCCAGGGGTGGTACATGAACAGCTTAAAGGCAAAGCTGTTAGAGGGGCAGACTTCATCAGAGCTGGACACAAGACAGCTCTGATGCAGACTTTAGGGCTCTTGTTCTGGGTCATATGAAATTCCCCCAGCTGCTTGTCCAGACCCCATTCTCAGAAGGACCCTGTGTGTAAGCCTAGACCTGTCTCCACACCTTTTATGAGAAGGGTGTGTGAAGGATGAGGAGGACCCTCTGAGGCATTTGTTTGCACAGAGCCTAGTCAGATGGGTCACCTTTGGACAGGGCAGTAATTCAGCACTGGGGAAGGTGCCCAGCTGAGCAGGCCTCAGGCTGTTGAAGCAGCCTCTTAGCCTTGTTTTCTGCAAACAAGCCCCCACATATGTGCTGAGCTCATTCTAGCTTCTCAACACCGATCTTGTTTGTGTATACAGTGGCTCATTTAATGAAAAGAAATAACTTGCTCCCCAATGTACTGCCAGTAATGCAGCCACGGAGCATCCGATTAACAGGTGGAGGAGAGAGGAATGAAGATGAAAAAGGCTAAATGCTACTTTTCTCATCAAGAGTTTTGAATAGCCCTGCTTAATCTTTAAGCCAGCAAGGCAATAATAAATTCCATGTGACTTTGCAAACCCTCGAGTGAGAGCTGATAGAAGGAGAGCAAGGCAAAGCTGGTAAGGCAGAGGTAGCTTCTCCATTGGGTCTAAGCAAACTCTTGGGCTGAAGAACCAAACTGTATGTTCATAACGGTGCTGGAACCTTTATGATTCCTCAGCATCAGTCTGGCCTTGGTACCAGACTCCAGCATGGAGCTGTGACCTCCTATGTACTTATTGTGCTCTTCCCATAGAAGAGAAAGGGAGGGAGGGGGGAGAGGAAAGCTGCTCTTTGACTCTCAAATAGGAAGTGGAAAAGGGTGTGGGAGAAAAGTTTCTGAAATAAAAAATGTGGCCTTCAGATTTTTTTAGACCAAATGTTTGCTGTTTGCAGCAAACTCTTCTTTAAAAAAGTCTCTGTAAATGGTTCAGCATGTTAATTTTACTATCCTGTTTACTGGATGCTTGTACATACCCAGCCAGGCCAGAGGGGAGGTCAGAGAATGAGCCACTGTTGGGATTTCTCATTGTTTTAAGCTGTCTTTGTTTGCTACTGCAGCCTTCTTGGATTCTGCTGCAGAGCCTGTATGGCTGCATGTCTGTGTTGTCTGTGCCATTCAGAGGACGCTGTATAGATTGTAATAACACTCCTGTGCTTAAGTGTTATATTTTGTGCTGGAAATGTGTCCCAATAAATACATGTGCATTCAACAAACTGCATGACTGGTGCCTGTCTGCATGGCCAGAGGGGTCTGACAGCTTCCATGTAACTTACGGCATTAATGAAAAGAAAAAAAATTCAAACATCCTGCTGCTGCTGAGTGGCCTTGCAAAACAGATCCTTCTGAGCAGCAGCAAGCTTTAGTAGTGCTTTTCACTAAATCATACTGCAGTTGTCCAGACAAGGGCACCTGCTCCTTTCAGCGTCTTACAAAGACTTCCTGTTCATCTTGTTTCATTTACTCAGGTCTGGTACACAGTTTCAGCTGAGTTTCTGTCTCAGGAAGCCTATGTTGTCTGGGAAGCATGTGCTGTTCATGACCATCATTGCTAGGAACATAACTTGCAAATGGAGTAGCTTGTAGTTGGAGGAGTTTACTTCCCTTAGTAACATTTATGCGAGAGTAGCTTTGCTCATAGGCGCAATGCAGACAGTAGGCCCTGCTGCTCCTGAGGCTGCAGGAACCACTGTACTCTTGCCCGTGTGAACAACAAGAGTAGCTGAAACAGGTAGCTGTTATGAATGGCAGCTCACATTTGAGGGGCCGGAAGAAGTTAAGGAGGGTTCTCTCCTCCCAAATGGTGAGTAAGACTGCCTTATTAGCTGAAGACCAAAATATTACAGAAAAGAGGGCTGGAGTTCAGTTAATAAGAACATACAGCTTGTACTCTACCAACTTTAAGTCATTCTTCAGAACTTTCATCTAGAAAACAAACTCTGTAACCTCAGCAACTGCAGAACAGTTTGTAACATTCCTGAAGACATTAACAAACTCCCTTCCCCTAGGGACTGGATTATATAGTGTCTAGACAAACAGCTTTAGTATTACACTGGCAAAACCCTAATTGTACTTTTTGTTATCCTGTTAGACACTCAAAGCTTTGTTGTGCATCCATACTACATTTTAGATTTGAAATCTGATTGTAGTGCTCCTTTTCTCTGACTCTGATAGCAGATAGCTATGGTATTTCTGAGCATCTATCCTGAACACAGCTAGCTGTGTGAGCTGTTGCAAGCAAGATTTTATGGCTAAGATAGATCAGTTCTTTTTGCATAAACACTTCCTTTTTTCCTTATTTTATCAGGTCCCTTGCTGATTGCAAAAATAGGGAGATGAGAGAATTGTTCATGCATTGGACTGATTGAGCTAACCTCACTCTATTTGTATTATTTGCTCTCCCTCCCCCCCAGTCTTCTGTGAGTATTAGCAAGTTTACAATACATAAGTTCTGTTTACAGGAGGTCCTACTTTTCTGCTGAATATTCTCAAGGCCTAGACTATGGTCGCATGAACGCATCAGTTTGATATAACTGAAGCTGTGATGCACAGAATGACAAGTACTCTGCAGTACCTGCCCCTATGCTCTTACCTTACAATGCATGTGTGTCATGTCTCAACCCATGGAAGGCCAAGATAGCTTTTCCTTCAGGGATGCAATGCAACGTATTGTAAACCTACCCCACAGTTACCATCCGTGGTCACTTGTCCATGCAGCCTCGGCCTTACTCTGCAGTCCACAGCTGCCAGTGGCACCTCTCCATCCTCCTTCTGAATGACCAAAATAAATAGCATTCTGTATACTGTCTGCGACATGTTCAGTGACATGTATTTAAAGCTCATTTTATTTTCTTCCTAGTTATTGCTTAGCTTGGCTTCAGCTCCCAGCCTTCAATCACTAATTTGATTGCTCTGTTTCTATTTAAAGCTAGCAATGCTAATACTGTTTAAGAGAAATCAAAGTTAGAGCCAGACTGACACCTCCTGCTGTTCATTGTTTCCAAAAAATGCAGACATGGACCATGTATGTCTCAGCCTTATTTTCTCTGTACTCTTGAGCATTCTTTCTGGCAGACTGCTTTCATAAACAATACTGATTTGTCCCAAACTGACAGGGATAATTACTGCTGGCAAAGAACAACTGAAGTTCTGTTAAAAAAAAATGAGAATCTGACCTTAGGAAAAAAAACCTATATATAGCTGCTTCAGATGAAGCCTCATTAGTCCATATTAAACAGTCAGGTATTACTCAGGTACCACCTACTATGAGCTGCACAACTGCAAATCTTCTTGGCTCCTAGATGAGGCTATTTCCAATGTACTGGACTAACAGGTGATGGAGCAGCTGTCCAGAAGCTAGTCAGACTTTTTGTCTCAGCTAGAGAGAGGAAGAAGAGATTTTTAGGTTAATGCTCTTAAGGACAGAGAAGCAATTTTAGGTCAATATAGAGCTAAATTACAAGGCTTGTGTATCGGCAGAGCAGCACAGTGCAATACAGCAGCAGACAGCACCATCCACAAACCCAGCACGCTACTGCAGCCCTGCATCCAAGCAGAGGCAGTAGGATGTGTTGCTCTCCATGGAGTGGTGAAGTTGTGCTTCCTTGAGCTACCTGCCCAGTTTCTCTGCACTTCCCTGACATGCTGTTTTATACAGCAATGGCTTTCCTGACACAGCATTTGAGGGACCTTTTAAGGGAACCCTCCATCTGCCAGTTGAGGATCTCTTCCTCTTTGGTGTAAGCCGTTTCTTTCTTCCAAAAACAGGAAGGAAAATTTTGTCCAGCCACAGCCACAGTTATTTTGTGTTGTTAATGCTGGACAAACACACCAAAGCAAAATTAAGGTTGCCAAAGGAAGTTCACAAGTTGCACGAACCCTGAACCACGTGCCTTATGTACGTGCACAGCCCTTTCCTCGAGCGCTGTCTGGCTCCTTCCCCCACCACACCTCCCACAGCCAGTAAGACACGCAGACAGGAGCTGTCTCAATACCCTTGTCGTGCTTCAGTCCCCTCAGTGGAAACCCACCGACTGCTGCATTTAGCTGTTTCCGTCCATCTTGTTCATTTTGCACCAGCGAGGTGCTGGGTAGGAATGCACATTCCTCCCCTATTTCATTATCTGCCTTTCCCCAAACCTGGACTGAGAAGGGGGATACAGGTGTGCAAATGCTCAAAAGCATGTGCACAGGCTCAGGGAGCAGGGCAGCACCTCAGTACTAATTTCAGATTCTCCTCTCTAGGGCTGTGACAAGCTTCAGGCATTTAGAGTGCAATCTGGGCCCCCCCTCTTCCTCTAAAGGAAAATAAATCACAGCTCAAGACAGCCAGCTCCAGCACAGCATGTGCACAGTACCCCTAGCACCTGCAGCCTGGCAAAAGATTTCCTTGGAGCTCTTCCATCCACTGTTCACCACCCCCTGCACATTAAAGCTAAATTGCAAATAACCTTATCCAGACTTACAGATTATTCAGAGAAGGGAAATACTACTGTATTTCATACATGTGTGCACACGTGTATGCATACACATGCATGAATGCATTACTTGCTATGGGCACAACACATTTAACGTATAAACAAGTAGCATCAAAAAATCTGCTGAGCCTTCTGATTAAACCAACACACCCACTATGGGTATTAAAAGGTACTGCTCTGTCTTAAGAGGAATTGTTTTCCCCAAACTTACAGTCCTTGTGGCCTAAAGTGGGGAAGTTTAAAACAAACAAACAAAAAACCCCCCCACACCCAAGAGCCACCTGTCTTTCCCAAGTACACCAACAACTACAACCAGAACAATGCATTTTTCTTTCTTCTCAAATGACTACATTGTTTTTGATAAAGCTTCCAGAAAACACTTTGTTCTGTGTTCGGTGCCAGCTGGAAAGGTAAAAGTTTCGTAAAATTGCAAGTATCTCAAAGTGACCTGTTGGGAACTAGGTATGTGGGACATAGTTACTCAAGGCACTATTTTTCTTAGTGCAGACCCAATTAACACCCCACTTACCCGAAAAATCAGGTATGAAATGGGGGGGGGGGGGGAAGTATGAGGAAGAATTTTTCATCATTCTTCACAAAACAGCAGCTATACACAAGCACAGCACTGGAACTGGCTCTTTCTGCTTATTTGCTGAAAATTTTACAGCTGGACATGAAACCAAAATCCACTCCATAGTTCAAGGAGAATGCTGAGGAATATGAGAGAAGCCAAGCGGAGTTTCAGGTTATAGATTTTGTATCTGGCTAAAACAATAAGCCACAGCTAAATTCTCAACTGGAAATATTTGTGGTAAGGCAAAAAGGTTGCTGGAGAGCAATGGATATAATACCTCAACAAATCAGAGAAGCAGCCCCAGCCAAGAGGCACAAGCCTTTTTTGATTGGGAAATAAACAGCAAAACCACTTTTTTTCTTCTCTGGATGATCAAAAGGATCCAGTGAAGTTGTATTTCTGGAATTAAATGTTTATTTAAATATGTGGATGACTTTCCTTTCATTGTTACAAGGTCAATATTCGCTTTCAAATGGAAGCACTTTATTTGGTTGAATTCTGTCTCCAGAAATGAATGGGCAACACCAGAACCTTGTACATTGGCAATGAAATCACAACACTGAGATGCCACCAAAATCTAAAGTTCAGTGCTCAAACACACATACACACACATATACAAATAAAAAAGTGCTCGACATCGTCATGTTAAAATAGAATTTGGCTTCTTTTAGGTCTTTTGACACTTCAGGCAGGAAAACAAAAACAAAGAACAATATGCATCAAACTAAATGAACGTCTGAAAAATACTCAGCATTAAACACAACTTTCAGTATCAGTAAATATGTTTCTTCTCTATTTACAGATGTTAAGAAAGGGCATTAGAGACTTTTGCTGGGGAAGAGATTTCGTAGAATGTACAGTCCACACTTCTGGGTGAGATTAGTAAATTCAAGCAGAGTTTTTATAAACCAGTCACATATTTAGTCCTTTAGATTTCGTAAAAGGTAAATTCTACAAAAATTACCCATTCTTTACCCTGAATAAAGGCAGCAGAATAAAGATGTATAGGCCACAATATATGACTGCTGCTAATTTTTCTTGTAATAAGTTTTAAGATCCAGGCTTTTGGGAACTAGTTACCAAGTTTATAAAAACTCCATACATGGTCTTTTAATAAAACTCTTTTGAAGAAAATCATTTGGCTAAAGCTAATGCTCTTTCTAAAGCACTATTTAGCAACACAGACATTGCAATTGTTCAAATGTTCCACAGAGGCTGACAATAATATACTGTCCACCTAGATTAAATATATAAAAGCAAACTTTTATCTAATTTTTACATAGATGGCACAATAATAGGTGAAAATGAATTATTCCAGCTGCTGATTCAACAGTGCATCAGACACAAGAGAATAAAAATACTGCAGCTAAAAATATTCAAAAGATTTTTGCACACCTGTTAACTGCTTAACCATTTAGATCCCCTGATAGACATGTGTTGGCTTTGCAGTGCAACAAAGCCTTTGCACAGGTATGTCACAAATTTTTGTACGAAGCTACAGTTGCCAACAGTGTAGATAACAATTCTGCTATCAGAGGCTCATGGATCTAAACAGTTAAGCAAACACAGTAGCAGCAATGATAAGGATGGTAATTCAATTGATTATGATCCTTCTGACTCCGGTAACGCTGTAGCTGAACAGCCTCAGTGTTGGCATCATCTGCTTGACAATGCAGGCTCCTGAGCCATTTCAATTAGATTAAAAAAGAAAAAAAAAATAGAAACGAAACTTTTGCCGACTGATGCTTGCAGATATTAAGCACCATAATATAACAGCTACAGTTGTAGCAGCAGGAATGAGGGCCCTTGTTATCAAAAATAAAAATTGGTATTTTGAATGGAGAGAAAGGGACAAAGTTATGAACACAACATGTAACTTCAATCAAAAATAACTTCATCCTGAGTGAGGAAGACCTAAGCAATCCCCAACATGAAGAGTACATGGTTCTTGGACACATTTTTACATGCTGACCCTGCCTAAAAACACAGCAGGCAGCAAAGCAACACACATACATCTGCCTGCAAACTAAACCTGAGAGGCTTCATTTTAGGGAGACTGGCCATAGTGGCTTCGTATTATTATTTTCCTAATTCTGGGGATATTACAAAAGATGCTGAAGTTTCCTAAGAGTAAGTGAATTTCCCCAAATGATTTGTTGACCTATGAATAAAGTTAGGCCCTCAGGAACTATTAGTGGCAACTGACTCTTACAGGCCTCAAACAGGTACAAGGATTACTGTAATAGCAACGGCAAAGACTAAAGGGAAAACAATACATTTACAGCGTGGAAGCTTAGAAAAATAATCAACCCCTTTTTAGGCAGTTTAGGTCCAGATCATGTGATATTTGGAGGTATTATAGCTTTCTCTCCACTGCATGACATAAGGTGCAGCATCACTTATCATGCTACTTCTGCTTCAAATAAAATCATGTGAGAACAGGATGGCTGATGAGTAAGTCACAATTCCTGTCTCGCTTCTGGGTTGAGGTCCAGTCCGAGGCAAGGTGGGAGAATGAAACAGAGCGCAGGTTCTTTTTTCTTTTTCCTTTTTCTAAAAAAATTCTGTTATTCAAACATTAACTGATGAGAACGCACAAGAGATCATGCAAAAAGATAAGGCAGGTCTGAAATGCTAAAAAACAAACTAACAAAAAAATCTGCAAAGAGATTATGAACAATGAGCCACCAAATAACGTGGCCCTCAGGAAGGTGGGCGCAGGCAAGGCAACAGGGCGAGCATGCAGACTGAAACAAGAGCAAAACGGAGGTCTTTGTGACGAGCAAAATGGGGCTTCAAACCAAAATGCTAGTGTCTCTGTGTGCCTGTGTGTGTCTGTGTGTGTGTGAGAGAAAGAGGAAGGGAGGGACAAAGAGGGAGAGAGAGAGAGAAGCAGGGGCAGAGAGAGCAAGCAGGAAAGCAAGTATACATACATGAGCTTCAAGGCTTGCAGGAAACAGCAAGGTCATGGGTATTTAATACTCAGAATAAGCATCAGCCTAAATTTAAAAAAAATAAAGGCTGACAAGTATTAGTGATCTCTTCGGGAAAGCAGAATATTGAATAACGCATGTGCATAAAATTTAACATCCGCAAATTCAGAGTCCAGTCCAGCTGCTGTAACACTTTTCCCAAGGGTGGCTTTTCACGTGTATGCACCTCCCTCCCCACCTATCTGATGAGACTACCTGCAAGATTAGCACTAAAGGCACCACGTGAAAAGCTGATGGACCAGTGCATGCATTCAGATGGACTGAGGGACAAGGGAGGATAGAAGATAGACCGGTACATGCCTGGGACTCTCTGGTTACCCTTTGCATCAAAAGGCAGCCAGCAGTTCTTTGACTGTGTTGGGAGGAACTGGCTGGGGAAAAGTGTTGGTTATGTTTTACAGAAAGGCCATGCCAAGCTGGCAGAAGAGTGGGGAAGGCTGACACATTAATCTGAGCCACAAGTAGCATGCCATAAAAAAGAGCAAGCATCTGAATGATATTGGGATGGAATTTAGATCTGAATTTTTCAAGTGGGAACTCCAGACAAGACTGGGAGTCTGGTTTTCCATGGGTATGTTTTAACTGCCTGCAGGGTAAACAGACCATTTTGTTTCTCCTTCTGTGACAAGCTCGCCCCGAGGTTCTTGCACCAGCACAAACACCTTTAGGAATCTAAAACATAAGAAAGACAAAAAGAAAGAGACTGGATTAGAAAGAGACCTGGGAAAAAGGGATGCCTTAAGAGTAAGTTGCCTGCAGGAGGTTAAAGGGAAATACAGCACCCGAGCATCTATCAGGTTACCAAGGATTAAGAAAAGCTCCTGAACTCAGGCTTAAATTGCCAGCACTCAAAACAGTAATCGTTCTCCCTCAGCCCTTCCCTCCAGCATTGGAGAAGAGCATCACTGCGAACACTGCCCTCCCTGCAAGAAGGACACAAACCTAGGAGCAGGACCCTGCCAGCACTTCCACATTGCAACAGTAGACAAAACAAGTGGCTTTTTTCTTTTCAACCTGCAAAGGAGTAGTGTATGTGTCCAAGGGACTGCGCCAAAGAGCATGAATGATACTGAAGAATAATAAGTAGTTAACACACAAGAAATTCTGCAGGTGGATCCACAGTAGCTATCCATTACGCAAGAGGCTGTGAAGACCCTTCATTCTTAAGGAAAGTTCTGAAATAAACAGGTAAGTGAAAGCAGTCTTAGCCTCTAAACTTATGGTATGTCACATTCATGTAGCCACAGATTTTTGACCCAGGTTAAGTTTTCTCCGTGGCCAAATGAAGCTAGGATCCAGAAGTTTGATTTGGCCAAAGAGACTGCTGTAGCAAAGGGAATATCAGATATGAATCCAAACTCCCCTCACATTTTGGAGAGCAGCAGAACCTTCAGATCTCCTTTGTACCCACATAACCCCATAACAAGAACAAAAGAAAAAAATCCTCCAAATGGTAACATAAAAAAAAGTTTTCATGGAGCCACAGCAAAATATTTTTCCTAGAAAGGAATTGCATTTATACTTAAGAGTGGTTCTCTGTGGGGGAACCAGGTGAAAAGAAGCTCTAGGACACTTGCTTTGCATCAGTAAAGTTAAACTTAAATGAATACCCATTAAAAAACCTCACAGGAATGAGAAAATAAAATGTTTATTAGAAGACGACACCATGGTACAGCAAGCTATAAGGAGAGACCTGACAGATAATGATTTTTAAAAAATAATAATAGAAAAAGAACAGCCACATTGGCCAGATTTCACACACTTTAGCACAAAACAGAAGTTTCTACATAAGTCCAGATGCAGGCAGTTGAGTAACCAAAAAAGCTTATCAACATAAGAGGGACTGAGTAGTTATCAAAATGGTTAGGTTAAGTAGAAGAACAGCCAATAAAACCATTTTTATATATATAAAAAAAGAATAAAAACAATTGAAATTCAAGTAACTTTAGTTTTTAAGTTATGTTATATACAATTTCTTTTAAACTAGGAGAAACAAGACAAGTATTTAACAAAAGGGATTTAAAAAAAGCCACAGTCCAGTTTATAATTACTATCTCCTAAATCATTTGGCAAGCATTAAATAATCAGATATATCCTAGATAAAAAGTGCATCAGCATGGTTAACTTATTTAAGTCAAGGCTCTGTGTAACGGTTACAGCAAACAAAGAGCAGAGCTGCAACACTGAGACTCACAGAGCTATCTATAAGGATTTATTTATATAATTGCGCGGGGTGGAGAGGAACAGACCCATAGCGGCGAAGGAGCTGCAATGCTAAGCAGCCCACGGCTCCAACATTTGTTTCGGGAAATAGAACTTCACAAAACAGTCTCTATTTGTGCCAGGTCACCCAAACAGCCAGTCCTTCTAGTGGAAGCAAACATGGCATTTTTGTTGGGCAAAACAGGGAGTTTATATAAAGATGGTTATTTTATGCAAGTTCTTTTGTGTATCACGCTTTATTTCACAATTTCACTTATTGAAAGAGAGTTTTGTTCCCAAGAAGATTATGAGGTACCGTATCTAATAACACAGCACAGTCAGACTTGAGCAAACCGAAGGTCCAGCGAGTTCCAGTATTAGACGAGCATCAGATACTCAAGCAGGTGGGAGCAGGGTAGTGGTGCAGAAAAGCCCTGCAACAAGCTATGGCAATGTGTGCACATGGAAATTTTGTTCCTCATAATCTAGCAGTTATAGGTTGGCATAAGCCCAAACACATGAGAGTTTGTATCTAAGAAATCCAGTTCTTAGCTTCTACATTTCTAGCATTTATAGTTGTTTCCTGCATGTGTCACAAAGAGAATGAACTGACTGTGTTGCCTCTCATTTTTATTAGGAAAGACAAGAATGCTGTTTATAACTAAATTCATACAACTGGGCCAGTATTTTCACTGGTAGTGATGCACATTTAAATTTAAGATGAGAACCTATACATGCATCAGCTGAGTGAACTGTACCTAACAGAGTCTTTCAACGATGGAGATATGACACGTGCATTCATCTCTTCTAAAGAAAACCTTCTGTAACAGATCTCTTAAAACAATTGCAGCAGCAAACCAGCGGAATAAAAGGTGAACAGGCCTATGCAAACCTACTCATATATTTTCTGAAGTGATTTGTACATATCTGGGGGAAAAAAAAAAAAAGAGGCAAAACAAGATAGACATTACTGGTCTTTTTGCGATAGGGTTTCCTAAAACCCCCTCACTGGAGGTACCCCTGTAAACTTTGCAAACAGCCCTTACATAAGCATTTGCAGGAATATTTACACAAGCCAAGCTAGGTCTGCAGACTACAATCAGCAGGGTGACTGCAGCACACGACTTACCTTTGCTAACCGTCTCAGGTACAGCAGCAGTAAACCCCTGACAACACAGGCTTAGCTGACTGAAAAAGCACAGCGGTTCCCAGGGGGGGCTTTCACAAAGCGTTTAAGAGTCGCGTTTCTCAAGCAAAGCTACATCATGCTTGCAACACAGGCACAACTTAGTCACACGAGTACACCTGAGCCAATATTGATTCTGCTGGCTAGAAGAGCCATGAATTTACTCAGTGTTGGTGTGAATGCCCTTGCATTTCATTGCAGCTAACATTTAGAGATAACTAGCTGCCCAAATTTATTTCCAAAAATAGGAAAGAACTAGCAAAGCTTGTAAATGCTTTAGCACTTAGTTTCATTTTCAAGAAAGTCACTGTTTCGATTTTAAATATTCAAGGCTAAATAAAAACACTTCCACTGATATACTAAAATCAAATGAGAAATCTGCAACTTGCAACAAGATTTGTCTTTTAAACACAGCAGCATTTTCCCCAAATCTTTACACTGCTACTGTGACATCTTATGGGAAGTCCTCTTCTAGTTTTTCTTCTTAATAAGAGATTTGAGTTTAAAAACAAAAAACTAAATATTATAGCCCCTTTACATTAGATACTCTCACACACATTTGGTTTTGTTGCCAAAGTCCAGCAAAATTAATAGAAAAAACTTAAAAGTATTGAAAAAATCCCCCAGAGTTGGTACAGAAATGGCTGCAACTGTATCAGCAGTCACTCCCAGCGCAGCCTGCATGTTTACAGTCACTGAGCATAATCCTATAATTTACATAATACCATTAATGTACTAATATCATTTGCTGGCTGGTGTTGTGATGCTCCTGCAGTACTCTCTCCATGAGGATGAGTTACAGATAAAGTTTTGCTAGTTCCAGTTAACAGCACTGTGTCAGGATTTCTCACCCCACCCAGCGATACGCTTTGCTTCATTTCCCATCCAATCTGCTGTTCTGCTCATAAGCAGGTGATTTGCGATAACGTTTCACTGATGTGTACCATGCTGCTTATCTGAGGCCAAGAAAGCCACGCTTGTTACTTAAGGTAGATTTAGATGGCACACTAGCTTAGCTGTTTCAAGCAGCCTGCAATGCTGACCAACAAATTTTGCAGCAGAACAATAATGTTGCTTGCAACTACTGTCACACACAATGCACTTAATCTCCATAGGAGAGAACACAGAGATGACTAGTGGGATCTCTCATTCTGTGCTTTCTGCCTCGTTCTGAGAATGAAGCATGCAAAATGTACAACCCACGTCCGCCTTTCCAAGGTTAATAAAAACAGACCCGAGATGGAGGAGTTTTTTGCACTCTTTTGTATCTCAACTGACCCTCTCTTTGCCAACACAAATATAAGACTATTGGATTACGGCAAAATAAAACAAGACCCCAGGCTTTCATCTGCCACAGACATGGCACCAGCACTGTTTAATACTGAATCCAGAAACAGTAAGCTGATTAAGTTATGGCATTGTCCACAGAGAAAGCCTACTCACTACTCTCTTCCTATTGTCCATAATCCCCAATGAGAATGCTTCAGCTTTCTTTTAAATTGGGTGAGGCTGGTTGTTTCACACTAAGAATTTTTAGGATCTATGAAAGATGACAACAACTTGAAGGATTAAATGACTGAAAAACCCATAAACTATTTAACAGCAAACTTCAAACACATCCTGATTTCAAAAAGGACTAAAATCTTTTGATTTCTCAGTGTATCACATTACCAGGTGCTCATGACGCTAGCATATATTCTAACCAGGATTCCCCTACGTGCACTACTTGCTTACACAACACACCTTATTTGTGAGGTGTTAAAAGCAGCAAAGAGAAACAGAAGATACATGAGCCTAGGCTCAGAATGTCTCCATTGATTGTATATGAGCAGAAGACAAAACCATTACTTGTGGTTCATCTGAAATAACTGTTTTTAAACTGAAATGGCAAATACATCCCAAAGACCGTTTTTTGAAATGTGTCAAGGAGGGAAAGAATAAGGAATCTTCCTTAACGTCATTTTTTCACTGATTTATCAAGGATCACAGAGTACTGTGTAGACAGGTTTTGGCAAGATCTTTTTCCCCTACTAAATGCACTAACAAACTAAATGATGACCAAGTTTCAATTCAAAGTCTCCACAGAGTACATTAGGCTCTGAAAAGCTATCACACTGCGACACAAAACAGCAGTCTAAGTATTTCATATATAACTTTCCACTGAATCAGTTTGGGACAAACAGTTGTGAATATGACCGAGATGTAGCTATAAGATACCACCTAGATTATATATAGAGAGAGCCCATAAATATTCAAAATGGCCTTGTTTCCTGCACTAAGGTGGATGTGCAATGGCAGTTACTGTTGAACAAGCACTCTCTAGGAAAGGCTGCATTTCCCCTCTAATTTTACACTATCCTTTCTTCTCTGATCAATAAAAAGCACGTTTTGCAGTACAGCAAGTCATATTAGTCTGTGTACAAAATAATGCACTTTGTGGCATTGTGCAATCCTTTAAAAAGCTCTATCCGCAACATAGAGCAGTTACAGGGTTGGATATCTCTGAAAGCAAATAAAGTAGTAATAGTAGTATTAAATATAAGTCATAGCACCTTTGGCATTTTTGTCCAAATAGACTTCAACATATGATGTAGGGACATAACCCTCCTCATCTTCATTCCTTCGGATTCGTGTCCACCCATCACCTTTGTCTTCCTCTATTACATAGAGCATTTCTCCTTCTGCTACAGAAATTGTTCCTTCATTCTGACCTGAAAGACACAGTAATACACAGTTTAGGGGGGTTCAAAGGGGAAACACAAATGCAGGGGTAGGTGCTCACAGTACACACTGCCAACCTGCTGGCACAACTTTTGTTACGTTACTAGTAGCATGAACAAGAACACATGACTCTGGAGATGATGTGCTCAAAGAGCCAGAAAAATGCGATCGTGACATCAGAGCTGCCTTAAGAAACACCAATGCCATCAGGAGAAAGAAGGCACTCACACGTCATGAACTTGAGCCTCTCTTCACAAACTATGCCTCGTAACCAACTGCCAGCTTTTACAACTATTTTGTTGGGAAGCAGTGATCAAAGGCTAGAGTGGTTATTTACCATAGGCAGGATAAAATTACAAGTTATCACATGTAGCATTAATAAGAGAATTTATTCACTCATCTTCAGTTGAGTACCATACCCCTAAATTATATAATCTGTACATAAAAGCTCCTCCTCACGGTGGAACTCAAACACCTAACATAATAGATTTTCCCATTGGTAACAGTAGCTCAAAGTGCTTGGGTGATGACATGATTTGAAGCTTGTCCCCAGCAAGCACTCCCAGTGAAAAAATTCTCAGGGGTACCTTCAGTAAGTATGGGATGAAACACATGGAGGGAATGAAATGCATAAAACAGAAGGCAGTTATATTCTCTGTTTCGTGATTCTCTTGTTGCACAGAGTCCCCATATAAGGTGGCACAAATCACTGTCCTGGTGCTCCTCTACAACATGGAATAGCAACAGAGCCTCTTGCCCTTTCTTTGTCTATTTAAACACTGCAGGGGTTAAATGAGTGTTTCCTAGTTGTACTTGTGATGAACTAAGCAGAACAATAAATGAAGTAAGAGTAAAGGTTGAATGATACCTTCAAATGTATATAGAGCTTTACATGTTCCTATAGTGGGCAGAGGTTCTTCATCATCAAATTCATCGTCAAAATCTGTTGCAGGTACTTTCATCTCAGTCTCCTGACTTTGCTCTTCTGTGTAACTGCCATCCGGGCTGCTCAAGAGAGGAAAATACACAGCAACTATAGCAACCAGCCTCAGGAGCAAAGGCAATGACTTGGTTACCAGACGCTCAAGGCAAGGTGAGCAACTGCTAGAGCAGCTCTGCAATTCCAAAGCACATTGAGAATGGGCTGTTATCAGCAGCTGCTTTCACAACACAAGGAGAGAGACCAGACGTTTTTCCTCATTAAGACCTGTAAAAGCACCTCTCTCACCTTCACAGTAGTGAGTGCAGGGGGCTATTACACATGTCATCATATTCAGAAAAGCAGCTCTTAAGCTTAGTACCTTCTACACACTAAAATGAGTATGCTAAACTAAGTTCATGGAGTGCTTGCCTTTAGTCTGCTCACAGAATAAGCTTCTGAATGCTGCAGAGCTACGGTTTCCCTTATAGAAGACACGTCATTAACAAGCCAAGGAAAGCAGGTCATCAGTCTGAACAGGACAGCTCTATACAGATACTGTACCTCTCCCGGTCCTGTGCACAGCTGTTTACTGCTGAAGAGTTCTGGGCTTCATACAGTCCACTCTGTCGTCGGGCCTGTTCAGTCCGCATGGGCAACCTGCCCTCCACCTCAGCCAGCCAGCCCTGCAAAGGGAAAGCAGCAGTTTCATGTCTCTGATGTTTTGACTTGCAAGGGGATACATGTTGCCTTTGTTTTGCTGTGTTATATTTGACATTCACACTGCGGAACTAAAAACAGAGTGTAAACATTTAAATTTTATTTTGAATTGCAGCTGTTAGAGGGTATACGTTTTGTATTCTAAGTGCATATTAAAAACACCAGTCTTGCAAAAAACCCACACTCTTGCTAAAAACTTGGTTCTTTTTCAGCATGGGGTGCTGAGAGCACTGTGACTTAAGAGCAGCAGTTAATTACAGCTGTTCTGATGTTGCTGCTCTAGTCACAATAAAGTATAAAAAGATCTGTGGCAGTTTATAGTAGTCTCAATAACATCAGAAACTCAGCAATCTGCTGAGTGCAAGAGGCCTAAATCTGGGGGGAAAGAAAGAGCTAGTCATTTTCAAAAGGATAAGCAAGCAATGGATAATAAAGCAAGCAACTGTACGAAGCATCTAAAATTAATTGGCTACATCCATTTCTGTCCATAGTGCAACTTACTGAAGTCTTTCCTCAACTTTATAATCCTTCTAGAGTAATTATAATGGTATACACTTCTAATTGCTTCAGTTATTTCAAATACTCCTTATGCTCCTGAGATTTTGCATCTCTAAGAAGCTTCCTGTTAATGGCAGATTGTTCCTTAAAACACATTTCATCTGATGGCTATATTGCTGATAGACTTTAAATGGTGCTTTTCATTAACATTCATCATATTTTCCACAGACAGCTGTAATGTGATGTTATTCATTAAATAAGCATCTAAGTTCTTCTGGGCAGTCCAGAGAAGACTGTTTTTTCCTCATCCTCTACTTAGCATAATTTGCTTTCTGTGGCAAATTAAACAGCAGGGTTGTTGGCTGACAATCACAAGAGATGGTGCATATCTATGTTACACAAATAGGCTCAAAGATCTCAATTAATACAAGTGCTTAAACAGCACATATATAGTATGTGCTGCACCCATACAAAGTAAGAAAATGCTTCCATATACCTCTACCTGTAAAAGCACTGAAGCACCCATTTACAATTAAGCATATGCTGCACTACTTCGTGCTGAAGCAGGGCATAGTTGTTGAGACCAGCATGACAGAAGTACATTTGCTCTTCTGTATTTCCCATACCTCAAATTTCTGAACTTCTATTCGTAACTTTTCAATGTTCTGTCCAAGTTCTGCTAATCTGTGGTCCACACTCGCTGGATCTCCCATCTGTGGGTTCTTGATATACACATCTTTCATTTTTGTTAAGGCATCTCTGACAGACAGATGAAAAATAAAACATGTAAATGTTGATGCAGCTGGGGGCAAATCCCATTCTCTAAATGAGGGAAAGTGAAAGGATAATAAACTGCCTTTTCTTAGTCTATGGTTAAAGCCTTACCTGTCACAAAGGTAACAACATCCAGACAGGGATTTCTGTCCTGTATAGAGCCAGCCATTTATAAATGGCAATGGTAAAATTGCTTGCCAGAGGAGAATAATACATCGAGATGAAAAACAGAGTGAAGTCTTTACCTACAATGTGATATGAGACGCACTGTGCATAGGCCAAATTTCTTCACCCCTTCCTTAAAAGGAGCTCTTTATTCCACAAGCAGCTGGGGGTTCTCCACTGTGAGTGAGATCAGCAGAATGAGCCCTACCAATGAATTGTTAAGCCACAGAGATGTGCCGTGTTGGTACAAACCGCAGCATATTTAGACCAAAGGATTCAAGCTCTAAATGCCCCACTTTAAGAATCTCAGCAGAAAACTGACCGAGTTCCTTAACAATGGCCTTTTGCGAGGCAAAAGAAGGAATTTAAAGCATGGTATTTATTGACTTTTAGCCTGACATGCTATTTTATTTAGTACTAGGATTTCCACTTGCTCACCCTGGGGTGGGGGGGAGGTGGCGGGAAAATCTTGCAATCATTGCAAGGAATGACAACTTCAACTTTCTAGATGAGTATCTTCCCAGTTTTTGGGGCACAGACAAATGGTTGCATCATTCTTCTCCACACCATGCTGAATTCCAGTGTAGAAACTGGGACGAACAACTGGATGCGAACCTATTAGTAATAAAAACTGAGTACTAACTAGAAATTCTCGCCCTGCCTGTTGCATTTTATTTATCTTTTGCAATGGAAATCATTTGTAAGATACTTATTTCCCACTGCTTAAAATGAAGCTAAATCCAGATGGTTTGTATTTGTCACAGGGCAGCAACAGAGGGACCTTGAGCTACATAATGTGACCCTGCACAATGTGATCCTGTTAAGTTATGCAGCATTTTTATTAGACTGTTTTTGGGGGGCTGTGTTTCATATCAACTCAGATGCCAAATGCCTAGGATTTCAGAGACTTTAATTTTAGGGCTTACTATGAGGAATGCGGTATCATAAGGCCAGCATTAACACAGTACATGCCTTCAGGAGCTCAGTTAGGGAAGCCTGTGGAGCTGTCACTGAAGCAATGTGCTACCTTTGACCTGGGGCAGCTTGAGGCTTAAGTTTAAAAACAAAATAAAAAACACGATGATGATGAATATTTTGGAGCTTAGAAATGGGTGGACTTATGAGCTGATTTCCTGTATTTCTGACAGAAACATTCAGCTTTTCTCTAGGCATTGGGGGGGGGTGTGTGTGTGTGTGTGCTAGTCCCATGACTCAAGTTAATGCTCTTTATACTTTAAAGTTTCCCACCAAACTCTTGACAACTGCAGTCCTGTGCCTGCTTTTGCTTTGTGTGAAGAGAAACTGGGGAAAAAAGTGTGGATGGCAAGGAAGTGAGACCGCTCTGCGGTTGGAGCCCTAAGGGACAATATTTCAAATATATGAGTCATGATTTTTTTAAACTCTATATTTAACTGCTGATGCTAATTCCTTACTCAATTATATGCTATGTTTATTTAAAATAACCTCATTCTGCTCTGATTTTGTACCAGATTTCAACAGTAGGTTACCTCAGAATCAATAAAGAGCATAAAGGAAAATCCGTATAGAGACAAATATAAGGTACCACAGTAAAAAGAGGCACATGTAAACAAAAGTAATACATCTATGTGCTGTCTTCCTTTCTTATTCATGATGTAAAATATGAAGAAGAAAATTTGGGTTATCAGACCAAAATAAGCAGGTATTTGCAAAGCAAACGAGCAGAAAATTTAGGCACATCTGTACAAACACAAAATATCAGCAATGTTCAGGGACAGATTAGTATCAGAGAGAGGCTGAGTGGCTAAGTGCTGAAATCCTTCAGGAAGGAAAAGTTCCGTCTCTTGCAAACACAACATGCTGAATCTTTAACGTAACTGCAGGAGCCAAAATGTGAACAAACACTGGAAGCAGCAAATACAGGCTGCCAGAATCAATAAAAAGTGTGTAGCTAAAAGGGCCTTGTTCTCAATCACAGTGATAAATGAAGCCTCGCAAAAAACACATCCACAAGAGTATAGGACTCATCATCTCTTCTGCTTCCAGGAAACATGTGCTACAGATCAGAGAGCCCTAAGACATGTACCGTTCAGTCAGCACTTCTGATGATGCTGTTATGCTCATAATAATCTCTCTCACTGGGATCTACCCACACCCAGTTTTGCCTGTCACATTAATAAGCGATCTGTTTAGTGCTGAGAGGTTTATGATTACACCTTGACTGAGAGTATTTAGATCCTGTACTTTCTTCAAAAACCTCAGGAGCTGCTCACATCAAGAAGCCTATCTAGTGCATCTACACTGATCCTTGTCTGACTCGCGATTAAATGGCTAGTGTCCTTCAAAGGTCCAAGAAAGCAGCTCCAGAAAGAAGGAAAAACCATCTCCAGTTGCTTCAGTTCTATCATTGCCATCTTTATACAAGGATCTTCTCATCCCACAATTGCAAAGACAGGATATGCATTATACCCAGGGGGGAGAGTGGAATAAGCAGAAAGCCAACTCCTCCTCCAGCTCTGACCCCTACATCAGCCCAAATTAAATAACTGACATCAGAACTGGAGTTGCGGAGCACACTGGATGTTTTTACTCATATAGTACCCCGCATCTTCTCTCCTCAGAACAATACCTCAAACAAACCTAGAACCTTGTCTGTACTTGATCTTTCTTGTATTTTAGTTGTTCCCGTTCTCCTAAATAAGACTACCTTTTTCATTCTTCATCATAGGGGGTTGGCTTACCTTTGATCCATCTCCTTCTGAATGTCTTTGTTTAGTTCATCAACTTTTTGCTGAAGTTTCTTTCTTCTTTGCTCAGGTGGGAGATTGCTGAAATCTTCTGGCCCTGCTCCCTGCACAGAGTGGAATGGAGGAAAAAAAGAGGAAAAATTAGAGCCTGAAAGAACTGGTCAGAACTACATTTTGAAAACAGCTCACAGAAAAATATGTGCAAAATCACTATGGTCTGAAGCATTGTCATCGTTTGTCTTGAGAGCACTCAGTCCCAGAATGGTTTGGAAACTAGATGCTTTAGAAGTAATCCCAGGACCACATCCCACTTCCACAACAAACGGATAACGAGAGACCACTAACTAAAGAATGCCAGAACTCAACGGCAAAGCTGAGGATCTATTTCTATCCTTATTTAACATCAGGAACCAGTCTTTCATACTTTTCCCAGCTCTGCTGCAGGCAACAATGCCATAAAAGCAGTTGCTGCTTTTACTCCTGTGTCAGCCGTGCTTCACATGTGCACTATTAATCACAGACTCGCCCTGCATAGTCAGAGCACAGCCTGCTCCGCCAATACAGCGGTTGTAGGTGTTGGTCCAATACAGTTACTTTAATGTCCGACTCTCCTGAACACACTTGCGTAATGGAAGTGCTTCCTCTGGGCCTCTGCAATTTAAAAAAAGCATGTTGCACACTTTCCAGGGTCCATGCCCCATGCCAACGTCTCTCAGCCTCTCCTCTCCCTTACACTAGCATAAAACCAGGAGTGCTATCAAAGCCACAGAATCAGTCCATTTGAAATCATAACTGAAGAAAAGTTTTCAGGACTACAATGGTTACCCTTGTGGGATTCTGCTCGAACTAAACCCCCCTTTCTGTCTTCAAACCACCCTGCCTCTTCCTGATTGCTCCAGCCTTGTATAGCAGACGGAGACATACAACACATCTATACTATTTTCTTCAAAGTACCACCTATATTTGGCTGGCAAGAAAACAAGAAGGATGGTTTTGGTGGGTTATGCTGAAGACATTTCAAGGGTAATTAGCTTCACCATAAAAACATCAAATCCACATATATAATCCCAAATTTGTATAGATTTTTCTTGTTTTGGTTTCTGCTCCTTCTGTGTGTCATTTCTAAGAGGGGATATTGGCATATGGGAGAAAGAAGGGGAACAAACACAAAGCCAGGTGACCAAATTCAGTGGCCCAGCAGCTTTCTGAAAACTTGTGATCAAAACTGCAATGCTCACCTTACTAAAATGCTGAGTATCTTTCTCGGAGGAGTGTGATTTAGTGGACACTTTGCTACAAAAAGTTATCCATCAGACTCCTCCAACTCTCCACCAAACGCACCCCCAAGACAGTGCACTTTCTTCTGCATTCGCAGAACATGCAGCTTAGAGATAAAGCATGCAGGTGTCAAGGGAATGGAGGGTAACTACAGACAGGTCATCGTCTCTTCCTCTAGCCTAGCAATTTCAAAAAGGCAGGAGAATGGGCAAATTGAAATTGCTGCCATATTGATTTGCATTAAAAGACAGCAAGTGCATCTAGCCAAGGCTTGTTTTTTTGCATAGTAGTACACTTAATTCCATTTCATAAGATAACAAGAATGCAAATTTAAGAAAAATGAGGGAAATAACTAAATCAATCACACTCGCATTCTAAAACTTTAGGCACAAAGTCCTAACACTTTTGAATTACTGCCTGTATTACTAGCTGCACATGGTACAGGTAAGCTCTATTTTAACTCATTCTTTAAGGACGATAATATTCTGCTTGATACTAACTCCCATATCATGTTAGGCATTAGAAAAATTAAACATATTTTACAGATAATATACACATTAAAACCACACATATCTTTTTAAGGTAAAACATTTCTCTATCTACAAAGCTGAATCCAAATAAGTAGTTACAAGAAAGACTATATAACACATTCTTTTCTGATTCTAACCGACGGAGACAGAGATGCTAGGGGTATTGCCCCAGTTATATCTCTGCTGAACATGACAGATGTAGTCAAAACTTGGAAAAGCTTTCTCCAAACTCAGTTTTGATTCTGCAACTCCAGTTCATTCAAAAGCCTAAGCCTGCACTAAGTTCTATATCTTTCTTCACAATGCTTCAGACCAAAGCATTAATATTGCATAGAAAGGCATGCCTGAGACTAAAGGTGATCTCACTGAGGTTTTATTCCATGCTCAATAATTTCCTGTCATAACAGAGGCTACAGTTCCTCCTCCAAAAGGAGGAGTCAAGGAGCTCTTCTTGCACATGCTGGGTACAGTTCATGCTCTCAAGCAAAACACCCCAGGGACTTCCTCTCGAGTAGTGAAGGTTGCCTGTATTTTCCTAAAAACGCTCTACAGGGCAGCAGGAGGGAATCTGTGATATTTTTGATGTGCTGTCTTAGGAACAGCAGAGACTGTTCACTAGATATCCTCACATGAAAGTACTGGGATTTAGGATGCAAACTGTAAACTGCGGTCACAAAATGAAGGACCATGTGAAAAAACTGGACACATCTGGAATAGCTTCTGGGCTGAAGCTACATAAAGAGAGAGAGTGCTTTATCAGCTCTAGTTTTGGCTCTTTTGCAGCTAGGAGCCAATAAAAGGTTACCAGCAAGACAATTTCTTCCTCCTGAGGCACTCACAGGTCTCAGCTCTCTGCACATCTTTTGGATTTGTGAAATTTTGGGGGAAAGGCCAGGTCAGCCATTTATTTGGGAGGATGTATTCCTACATGTGAAGGCTTGACTCAGCGCATAACACACTAGCATTGTGGCCAGGAAAACAGCAAATGGAAATCCTTGGTATAAACACTTTAGGCTAGTGGGCCAGTGGCTTGGTAACAGCCAGAAAAGCAAGTTGCAAGTAAGCTGGAGATTTCTACAACCTTAATCCTCAGGCCTACCGCAGGCCTTCATTAAGCAGCAATATTGCTAAGGCAGCTTGAGCAAGTCACTGTGTTGCACAGTGCAACAGCAGGGCCTGAAACATCCACAGCACCGCATCAGAGCTACCTTAGGTAGCTTTAGTGGCAAGACGTAGTCTCAGAATAAGCTGCTATGAACAGGACAGGTCCAGAACTGTGTACCCAGGATCAACGTACGTGTCAGCAGAGAAACAACAGGGAGAGAGGCCCCAAAGGCACTGACTAACAAGGACAAAGATAACTTTCAAGCTAATGCAATTACTGAGCTACTGCTGATTCTCTGAAGCTCTTGAAATGGCAATCAGTCACTTGCGCCTCTTGCATGCTTGCGTGAAGTGGGTCAGCAATAGTCACATTCTTCTGGTGATGGGAATCAGTTAGGGCAAAGGAACACAGATGAGCTATCACAAACATATCAACGTGTGGAATATCTCTACTCAAGCAGCACAGTACCTCGAGTGTAAAGTTCAGCACGTAATTTGCTTCCCCAAATATGTTCACCCCTTCCCTTTCCAACTCAGTAGCGTATTTTCTTACCGTAGCTCAAGATACCTCCCAGCTGCATCCAAGATAGAATTTAGGATTCATACATACATCATCATTGGCAAATTCAAATCAGACTGAGTTAACCTTCTTGGTTAAGGTTTACAGAACTTTTAATATAATTATTAGTTATTTTGGAGGACTACATAGGGCTGTAAAATGTAGGCGATAACGATGCCAACTTCCAGTAATACCTGGACATGGAAAACAACTTTGCAGCTATTTTCAGTTACACAAAAGACTTGCATTTCTCTCTCTAAATGGTCCCACAAACACACGAGACCTTTAGTTTTTAAATGCTTTAATATATACTTCATACAGTAGCGGAATTACTTGATATTGTTTTTCTACATTTTCATAGCCCTAGATTATAAAAATAAAAACTAAACTATATTAGAGTTAATGTTTTAGCAGCTTATTAGAAAGATTGAATTCTGATCACCTCTATTAGACTCCAGACCTGTGTATTCAGAGTTATCTGGTAAATATCAAAAAAAGCAAAACACAAAGAAGAAACAAATTTAACAATTAATTTCAGTGTCATGTCACATGTGGCACAGTGCACATTAAAACACACAGAAAATCGTGATTAAAAGACAGGACATGCATGCCGTAAATGTGCTTACCAGCTTGAGAGAAAGCTTCATGTAAAAATTGGAGAGATACAGGAGGAAAAAAAAAAAGAGAAAAAAACAACAGTGCATCAGTAGAAGAGGAACTTTTTCAGACCGATGTTACAATAAAATGACATACATCCCCCTTGCTGCTGGAACGCAAAATGGGTAACACTAACAGATCTGTGCAAAAGTTCACAAGATGGGCCAACATCAGCAATCAGCTGCCATTTCCTTGGTGGAAGCAGAAAAGAAAAAGCCTTGAACCTCTACATACGTGCTTCGGTACTGCAGGTAAATATGTGGCCTGGGTTGATTTATTTACAGCTGCTATGATAACAGTGCTTCTCTTATTAAGGTAACATCTTTGATGCAGGAGGGAAAAAAAATAACTCAGGACTTGCAAATATATGCAAGTCACTCAAGACCAAAAATGTGCTGAAATGCAGTCACGAGTATTAGTCACATTATGCAAGGTCTTAGGATAAGGATGCAATAATACCTAGCCAGAATTTAGCAAAGAGGTAAGGTACTACACTTGGACTCCTGCTGCAGAGGGCACTATGGGATCTCCAGTGACTTCATGGAGACAGACCCTAGCTCTCAGGCCTATGTCCAAAGGACGACGTCCCCAAACTGTCCATGAGCACTGTGTACAATGTTCTCTGGGTAGTTACTTCGGATGTTTCATGTTCTTGAAGGGTTCATAAGGAAATACTCATTGAATCAAACTTCCTTTTGCTATGCGGTCAGACAATGTCAGGACAAAGGAGGAAAACCACTCCTCTTTTCTCTTTATATCCAACTGATTCTGTGACAGCATCCTACGCTGCTCCTTAAATGATATACATGACCGAGTTCTTTACAGGTTACCACATTTCCTGGTACAGAGCCAAAGCACTATCTTCTAGCTACTCTGGGAAAGTAGGACACTGTAAGAAGGGAGGCGTATGTTAAAAAATAATAAAAATAATAAAAAAAAATTCTTGCACACCAGCATGGTTTGCCTCTGTCCTACATCCCTTACACATGCAGCCCTCAGCAGTGCTCAAACTGACAGGTGAACAAATGCGCGTGGGCAGCTGACCACCTAACTTACCTAAACCCTCTTCCAGTGTTGCAAACCACTGTGACAGCTGCAATTCAGGAGGTTTTCCAAGAGACAGGGAGACTAACAGCATCACAGTGCCTTTCTGTTGCGTGCCAAGCAGCCTAAGTTAACTGCTGTTCAAGACATGAAACCAGTTTCTAACGGGAGAATCAAAACTGCAACCTGCCTCCTCCTCCAGCAATCTGCGCTGCGGCTGTGTTGCCATCTCTTTGGGGATAACTGTGAAATGCTCAGCCTATGCAATGAACTTGTAAATGCATAACTGGATTTGCTCTGTGCTACAGACGAACAAAAAATGAAAGTTAGAAAACACCTCTCACTGTAGGCAATAATTTGTGTTGTCAGACTTCTGCACATCTTTCCATTCAAGATTTTGCTGCAATTTTAACATGAACAGCTCCCAGATATGGTGATCTCACACTTCCTGATGCTCTATTTTTAGCCAAAGCACAGTTCTGTAGGATTAGATTTAAAATAAAGGTAGCTCCATCAAGGTGTCTGATAATAGGTTTTAGTAGTATGAAAATTTCCAAATATAAGCATTATCATTACTCAGCAGAATTTATACAATAATATAGGACAACCATCGAATGAAAAAATATGGCTATAAAATAAATAGTGAAATATTCCATTTGAAGTGATCCATTCTGTGACAATACAGCAATTCAGCTTCCCTCTGAGGTTCAGCCCATTAGTAAATAAATATACAGTAACAACCACAGTGCAATAGACAAATCATCTCTCTCAGCTAAGAGCCCACTGAACAAACAAACAAAAAAATCAATTTTTGAGAGAGGAATAATCATCCAAGAAGAGGAAAGAATGAGCTAAAACATGTTGCTGGAGGAATTTGGTCTAGGCAGCCTTTATTTGCAAAGTTGCTTTAGCACTCCTGTGAACTTTAGCAGAGACATGACCAGCACAAAGTAAGATTCTTGTACGTTTATACAGACAACACTCACGGTGCAGAAAAAATATTTACCTACAAAAGCACTCTATAAAAGGCACAGATGTATGCTACATGCGCTACTTTCTAAACACTACTCACTCTAAAGCCACTACACTACTGCAAAGAACCATCTGCATTGAGACTATTCTTTTGCTGTAAATTCAGCAAATTTCGAAGGGTTTACAGACACCGCATTGCCAAATTCTTATGTTAGGTATGATAAAAATAAAAAACTTATTAATAGCATTTCCATCCAAATAGTACATCAGGGATTGTTATAACCAGTACAAATAGCGCAGATCATAGATTGAAAACAACGAAATGCTGAAATAAGTTGTATTCACAGTTTTCAGTTTCTCAAGTGTATTGATAATTTTATATGTCAGTAATTCAATTTCTATACACAAATATAAGCAGACTGAAAATACATCTGCATTAAACATTCACTAAATAACTACTTTTGCCAATTCTGATGGGTTTTCACAGCTAGAAACTTGCTCAGCTCCTGGGAGAACAGCAGCATTTCCCCCCTCCTCCCCCCGAACAATCAAGTAATTCCATTTCTATAAAATGAGCAAATCTCTTTCAAGCTGTCAATTTAAATCAAGTCTAGCTTAGTCTTGCAGGGAAGGAATGTAGAGCCTAAGAGCCACAAGCTTCAATAACACATGAGAGAGCATGAAAGCCAGCAAGTCCATGTGTTATTGGACAGTCACAGACACTAACCTCACTTACTGAGGACGGGATTGAAAATAAGCCCCGAGGCTTCCACATGGACAAGAGGTAAATTTCTTTCCGAGTGGTCCTGTAGCAATCTCCTCTATATTCTGCTTTCTCCAAATATTAGATTTAGAAGTCATAAATCTTGATTCCATGAACTATCAGCATTACAGAAAGTTCAGGGAATCTTCAGAAAGCACCACAGCGCTCTACCATGAGGGCACAAAATGCTCCATGTGTCATTCACTGCCGTAAATTAGGAGGTTTGGTTAACGATGGTCAAGACCATATTCATAAAAAAAACCCACACAAATAATTTAGAATAAATGCATGGAACCCACCTGCAGTACTTTTTACAGAGAGCAACTTTGCTGCAAAAGCAGAAGTTGGGTCAGCCTATGATTCCAATTAATTTAGAAAGAGCATACCAGAACAGAGCAGTTACTGAGGATTTCTGCACTGTTACCCTTGCTACACAGCCAAGGGCACTTTCAGCAGGTTCCACACTGGAGTCTGAATTTCCCAGGTCCAAGCATTAACCGTGCCAATTTCAGCATTTCTGGGACTAGCAGATAAATCTCTCCTGCACATCACGCAGTGAGCTGCAACTTGCCTCTCACCAATTCGCAGTTTTCCTTTCATCTTTTACAAAGCACGCTTCCACAGCACACTCCGAGGGCGTTGTAAGTGGGGTTAGCGACTGTGCAGCAACGGTATGGGCTGATCACACCATACACAGACTTACAACGTACTCCCTAGCCTCAATGGCACACGTGGGGGTCCCTAAAGTCCTCTTCATGAGTTCTTTGTGAAAATACAAAGACTGTGTCTGCTGGCGAGTCAGCAAGAGAAAACACATCCGTTACAGTGGAGACGAGCAAGGTATCTCTGCGTTTACTGCTTCTACAGCAAAAGATAGCTTGGTGTTTAACAAGCCTTTAAGTGCAAAGGGGAAACTTGCTAGCAACTAGGTGAGCGTTCAGGGAGGTTAGTACTTTCACAAGAAAAATAACTAAATGCCATGTTTTTAAAGGCTAGCTTAAACACACCAGATCAGAAAACATCTTCATCCAGGCTGGCATAAGCCAAGGCTTTAACCACCCCAACCCTCCAGAAATCCCTGGTCTTGGCATAGATATATTTATATATATTAAAAGAACAAGTATTCCCATGGCCAGGGAACAGAGCGAATAAGAGAGGTTGTTTTTTGTTTGCTGATGCTGCGCGATCACAGACGAACAAAGTACGAGTCACTCAGGCAGACCAAGAGTTACACGTCCAGGGAAGAGGGAACACGGCATGTCACAGAGGCAAGGCAAGATGGTAAGAGAAACATTAACTGGTGCAATGGAGATAAAGTTTTACATTGTAATGAAGTCAACAATTTCCACTAGAAAGGAAACCACAAAAATCCCTCCGCTGGGTGCCACAGAATGGCCCAGAGGTTAGAACCTGGTTAATGACAGTAGTAGCTGCGTCCCAGCTCCCAAACCCATCTTCTTTCTGCCTAATCGCAGCCCAGGCTGAGTTGAGAGAGGCAAAGCAGGTCTGCGTAAAGTCACACAACGTAATTCAAAGGAGTAAGTTCTACCCCTGGATTTTTTCATGTAGAAGTACGGCTCTTTAAAAAAAAGGTGCTGATGTTATTGCCACTATAGCAATAAAACAAAAGAACACAAAATTAATATCAAGTAGCAGAGTACTGAGTTTTCTTTGTCATCTAAATGGAATTAGAAAAAGCAGAGCAAGCACAAATGAAGTTATGACTTATGTAAGCGGTTCCTCATTTTTTGTACTCTTCTGGCTTTAACTTCCCTAAAGAGATAAGTTGATTTATTTCTTTTTTATACTGTCCTTCTGAAGAGTTATTAGAAACAGCACTCCCAAAAATTATGTGCAACAAACACTTTCTTCACCTCCTTTTCTAGTTTTGAGGTATGATAAGTGCTAGAACAGTTCTGCAGTAGTCTCTATAAATGGACATTTCTGCTGCTGCTGGGGCTAGAAAAAAGAAAACTTGAAGAAAATAGGAAAATGTGATTAGAAAACCATAGACACTGACAAGAGTCAGCACCTTAATTTTTTTTTTTTTTTTAAATTGACTAGGATTTCATATTGGCATTGACCATTGATATTCATATTGGCTCTTCTACTTTAACCTTGCATCTGTTGTAAATTAATTGTTCAGGCATCTGTTTCCTTCTACAAAAATAAGATTCATGGGATTTTTGGTTTGGAAGCAAAATTAAAACCAGACTGGGCACAGGACATATCATTAGTAATTATAAAATTAATTTTTAACAGCTACCAGTGATCTTTCTGCTTTTTTAAATTTAGTAATCTCTTTCCAAACACAACATAACACACTAAACCAAAACTTCATATGGAAATTACTAAAACATACTGCCTATCCAGGCACGTTTTGATCGCAAAGGTTTTGTGGAGGAATTGTATGGGAATCTATTCACTCGCTTATGTTTCAAGGATCAAGTACAATGTGCAGTTCTGCTCCTGTTGATTTTATCCTGTTAAGGTCTTGTTATCTAATAGCCTTGTTCACATTAAGTAGTTCTTTTTCATGCACTTCTCCCTTGGAAACTACTGCAGAAAAGGAGTGTGATCCAGTTTGCAGTGAAATAAACTGTTACACTGACTTTAGCTGGCATTAACAGCTCAGTTCATCAGTGAAGCTAGGAAGGATCTGCCTCTGGACAATTCCATTGCATAATCTACAATAATATTTAAAATCTCTTCTGGCCATTTTCGCAGCAAGGTATCTGGCTGGAGCAGGATTTTTTGTCTCTGAACAAAAGCAGCGGTGCAGAGACAATATTCAGATCAAATGAAATTCTTCAGCGTGCAGAGCCAAATATCCATTACACTGTACCGTCCTGCTGGCTCCCCACATTTCCTTTCCAACAGTTGCTTCACACTTACGTGAATCTGCACAGATCAAATGTTCCTCTGCTAGAGAGCTTCTCCCTACTTCCTCCTGCCTAATTTCTTTGGTAAAATCGCAATCCAGTATTTGAAACATTATAACTCATCCTCAAGTGCAAAATTCATATTCTTTTGGATTTTGCAAGGGGAAAGTGGAATAGAGAGGACTTGAACTAGAAGTCTTGTAAATGAAACTGATACGGTAAGAGCAGAATTAACAGTGTTACCTTGCTGTAATTTATATGCAGGGGGCCATATCAGACTATATCAGCTGAAACTAATGCTTGCCACTTATTTGTCATCTGACAAACTGCAGGATTTCTTTTCTTTTTTCTTAAACTTTTTTTGGCCTGGTTAGAATTTTTAATTTATCATTTTGTTTTTTTTAAGGCCATAAGGCACTTTCATGACCTTTCAGTCTGACCCTTTGTATAACACAAACCACAGCGTTTCCCCCATTAGCTCTGGCCACCGAGGACCTATGAAACGTGAACTTTCCAAGTTCTCAAAACAGACTGAGCAAGCTGCCAGAGCTTAGCAGCCTCTCCTACTCTGCATTTCTAGATGAACTAAATGGCCTGAATTTGCCCCTCTGGAAAAAGATGTGATAATCTGAACGCTGGCTTCCAACTCTGCTGGATGACTCAGGCAGGAAAACTATTTACATACAAACATCCTGCTGGCTAACAGGGGAAGGAAACGAAATAGAAAAAGAACATAGGGAAAGGTTTAAATGAAGATTTAGCAAGAGCCTTTCCTTTTGCATTTTAATGAATGTGTCAGCAGAAATTAGAGGGGATTCCAGAGAAAACTATAGAAGACCGTTCTCATTATTTCACCTTTCACACAAACCAGTTAAAAACAATATGGTATGCAGTATTAGTAAACAAATTTATATGAGGAGGTGAGAAAACCTTACAAAAGGCTTGCTTAGACTTCTCCGATAAGTAATACATAATAGAATGGCCCATCTTCAGGCAATATTAAAAGCAATTAGTCATAATTGCTTATACAGCCAAATATTCACTAAATAAGAATTTGTACATTTGAAATACACACTTGTGAAGTGCCTAGAGAACTATAAACTAGTATAAATATTTTTAGATTGAGTTAAAAACATTCAGCACTGTTTCAAGCACTCTGTTCAGTGAGCGGCACTCTTGGAGCATTAGACGGCAGTACAGGCTCGCCCCTTCAGCAGTGCCTTCCCTCTGCCAAGCGCCTCATTGCAACTCAGTATGAAGAAGCCTTGCAGAAGCCAACCCACCGTAACACCTTCAAGAGACCCACAAGTAGCACATCCTCCAAATCTGCTGCTAAAGAAGCAGAACTGAAAGACTGCTTTCCTCCTTAAGAGCCACTGAAAAGATGCTGTGAGCCAAACTGTGCAACTGAGCGGGGGGGAAGGAGGCATATTTACGGACTACACCTTATGACAGCTTAGACTCTTTCGGCTTCCCCATCAAAAAGCACCAGAAATGCGATTCTTTGGATTCCAGTCTGAATCACATGCCCATTAAATGGCAATTCCCTAGGAAAGAACTGGAAATTCTTATGTAAGAAAAATGCTTATTTTCTTAACACACTTTCTGTAACCAGATGATACAATTGAAATACTGTTTACAGCATTGTTCTCAGTTCTCTGTAGCTAACCAACACTGAAGTTCCCTAGTGAAATCATCTCTGCTTTTATGTAACTCCAGCCTCTGAGCCTAAATGTCAGTGCAGTCCCTGGAGCAGAGTTTGGGCTTTTTAAAGTAGTTAGTTCCTTGTCATTACAGCCTGCTCTAAAAAATATTTTAAATATTGAACGGTTGTGTCTGCTTGGTATAATTTTTATAAAAGAAAATAATTCTACAGATCCTAACCTAGGAGGCAAAGCCATACTACACTAGCAACTTCTCAGCGCTATGTGCAAGCTTGTTGGAAGAAAAACTGTTCTTTGAGGAAAGAAAAGTTCCATCTCAGCTGTTAGTTACTTAACGGCTACAACATACAAAGACCACTAATGGTGGTCTAATTTAACTTACTTCAACACGAACACCTTAATGTCGCTCACTAACAGAGCCTCAAGTCCCAAAAGGAAGCCACCGAAAACATGCGAATCAGGACTGCTGACTCAAATAAGGATTGTACAGCTGCTATCTCATGTCCTCTTCTCCGCGGTCCGTTAGCTGCTGCTATGTATTTCTTTTTCCATAGGTGTGTGACTAACTGGTAATTTGGAGTTAAGCCCTGCAAACATCAGGATGTGTGTGCATATACACTTAGTCTGGAATCAAGTCAAACCTTCTCATCTTACTGAAAACGTCACTCTCCAGGATGCAGTTGAGGCCCTTGGGAAGTATCAGCCCCAAACGTTCAGAGCCAACTGTAATCAATATATCTAAGAAGATGCAGAGAACATTAAATCAACACAGTCAAGTTGGTGACACTAGGGAACTGAATTTAAGGAAATCCATACCCTATAAGCTAAAGCTACTTTATTGCCTGCTAAAATCATTTCAGGTTTCATGTCTCACCTGTTTTATCTTAGGAGTCAGACTTGCTGAACAAGCAAACACTCCAGCCCTTGAGCACTGTCTGTACGGCTGAGTCGCAGCCAGAAATTCTACGCAGAAGCATCCTCAACCACAAAATACAGGGAAGTGCTGTTCCCGCTGCTACAGCAAGAGACATCAGATCTTTTCAGTGAAGTGCCTGAACCTGCCCCAACTGAAGTCAGAAGGATTATTTCCTAGAACTCCTCCTAATTTACTCTCCTCCTTTTGACACAGATACTGAGCTGAATCCACCCTGCAGAGAAGAAGGCTTCTCACAGTAAGGGAGGAAACATGCAACATCATGACCGTAATAAACCTCTCAATGGCGCTCCCCCAAACCAACTCTGCTGCAGATAAATGCAGGGCTACTAAATTAATGACTTAATTTATCTTTGTGATTTTTCACATGAGTATTACTTAATGTTGAGCTACTCCATCCATACTTTGGACAACCTTCCCCCTCAAAAAGAATAAGGAATTTCAATCAGGAAGTGTATTTTTTGTGGTTTCATCGTGGTGCTTTTGACTACAAATGACTTTATTCTTTGGGATTCCTTGGATTTGTCTGCATGTTATGGTAAAACACAATGGGTTCATTCACAAAACAAAACAAGTTTTTACATAACAGAACGTGCAATAAAAGCGCAAGAAAGAAAGAAAAGAGAAAGAGAGAGAGAGGTATCCAGAGGAGAACTTACCCCGCGCTTTAGGCTCCTGAAGCAGTGGATTTTAGGTTTGGAGGTCATGAACTCGTTGAAGCGATGGGAGAGGGGTTCCTTTTGCTGCTTGGGAGACTGGGGGCCGTTGGGAACAGCAGAGGGTGAGGCAGAGGCAGGGGGAGGAGGAGGGGGCTGATGGGGGGATGTTAAAAGGGACATAAGCTACGTATAAGAGATGGAGAAGTGACAGAATAAAAACCAAAATAAAAAGATAAAACACAAAACGAAAATAAGCATCAAAAACAATATTTGAAATCCAGAAAAAAAACAATTAAACAAATAATTAAATATTAAAGGCCATGGTTCAAAAGAGGGAGGAAAGCAGTATTTAAGAGTCGTGTTAAATGAAGAACGTGATAAATGGGAATTTTTAGTAAATGATGCAACAGAAGAGTAACACGAAGTATTTTGACAGGAAGCTCATGCAGACTTTTCCATGCAGCACTATCCCCATAAATTGCCCTGTCCTTGCTCTGTGGACGGCTCAGAATAATGCATATGGATAGAGCTTTCAAATACCTGAATTTAAATGGATCAGATAAGGAAGGTACCTTAGTGCCCAGTAGCGTTTCTATTATCTGGAAAACAACAAACCACATTCCTTCCTGCTTTCAAATCATACCTCTGTAACGTGCATCAAACTTCAGATTATTCTATGAATTTGCTCAGGAGTTGTTAGCCCTGGTGTTTGCTTCTGGCTACACTGATGTAAGCACCAGAGAGATGAGTTCTCTCATATAAGCCCAACAGAATGACCCACTTTGATCAGGTAGATTTTCGTACTCGCTCCGATTAGTGCAAGCAGCTTGATAAGGGTCAGAGCAACACGGGGGAGATTAAAACAGTGAAGCTACTCTAGGCTTCCATCAGTGTTACTGAGAACAGATTTAGTGCAGTCATCCTGATACATTCTGGTAACCCCAGGTAAATGCTGCCATGCATTATGGTGTAAAATATGACAATGAAATGGTCAAAAAAATGGACACACAAGTTAATACGTTTCTTTTTGAAAAAGTCAACTGCTTAGTTAGTTACGCTTAGTTAGTTACGCTAAAATAAGAATGAATCACAACAATTCCTCGTTCCCAGCCACCCAAGTGCTGAACCCACTGCACAGACTGAAAAGACAATGCAAATGAAAAGCCAAGGAGAGTTTTAGAAGTGTCGAGACAGGAATGCCACGTTAAAGCTGCCCAAAAGTAACAATGTTAGTTAGCACACACGGCACTATGTAAGTGGTATAAAATTCCTTCCCCAAGTTAGGAACAGAAATGGACCATGGCAAAGACATGACAACTAAAGGTAAATAAATATACAAACGGCAACATAATTAAAGAAATCGTACAGAAAAAAGAATTTTAAGGTATATAAAAAAATCCTTAAGTAATCAAAGACTACAACAAAACACCATATTAAGACAGTTATTAACTTTCTGAAACTAAAATTCTCTTTAAAAAAAATTGCAATTGCCAGGATTACTAAACAAGGCAGAAGTTATCGACTATAAGTATACTAGCACCAAGCTGAAGTTTACAAGTCAGTACCTTATTTTTCTTGATGAATGGCCATAACTTGCCCTTGGATTTGCCACCAAACTTCGGCTCAGATTTCCCATCCCCTCTGGAATTTGAAAGGCTGGATTCAGAGACAGTCCGCTTCATGGGCTGAGTGAAGTCCTCAAAGTCAATATCTCCTGGAGGCTCGAACCCTGATTTAAAGGCTTCTATTACCAACTGTGAATCCTAAAATGGGAGAGACCCAGTATAAGTGTAAACATTTTAAATGAAGGCTGTCACCAGACTGGTGGCATAAGAGTACAGCACCAGGATGATAATGCTCACTTGTGCTGGAAACAACCTTTTCAGAGAGCAGTCTCACCCTGGGGAATGAACAGCCTTCCAGAGCTCAGAATCAAGACAAAACTCTCCACCTTCTGCTCCAAGTTCAAGGCACTTTTTTTGGACCTGTTTTCACTACCATGATGTACTTTAAAAAATATTCAGAGCGTATCATCTTACTGAAACAAACCACTCCACTGTGTAGAGCTTAATACTCCCAGATCCTACAGTGATGAATGCAATTAAAACAGAACAACAAACAACGCCCCCAAATAGAACAAAGCCTCCAACTTATGTCAGAATATATTGCAATTGGGAGCGAATATGGCTGCAATTTCAGTTTCATAATACATCTCTAAATAAAATCTTCTATCAAAATGAAGCAGGTGAGCTTTGTTCTCAAATAGTCCATTATTCCTGTTTGAAACCCTAGGCCATTTTGCAAAGGTATCACTGAGACCAATTATTACTTAAAATACCAATAATTAAAGTGCCAGAGGACTAAACTCTAAGCATGTAAAAAGTACATAACCATCATCAGAGGATGAGTCATTACAGTTATCTGGAGATGATACCGAAGAAAGGTAAACTCAGGTCTCCTCATTCCAGTCTTCCACTGAGTTGTCATCTGACAACAACATAGTGATTTTGTTTCCCTTTGTTTTGGTTTTCCACACAAATATCAATGTTATTATATAATCACCTTTTAAAGGCTTTTTGATGTTTACTAGTGAAAGTGACTAAGAGATTATTTTTATTTTATTAGAAAAGAAATCACACTTCAGTAACTAAATAGATAAATTAAGAGACTGATAACAAAACTTTGAGGTGTAGAATTGTTCGGCATGTCTAACAGCTGTAAGCAAGCTACTGGAAAGCCCCAATAAATATTCCAGTACTAAGACGCTCCTGAGTACTCACATTGCCGTAAGTCAAGAAGTCAGTGCTTGTGAACTCAGCTATAGTAAATGACAGCAGTTTATCTTGTGAACTCAAACTCACAATTGGAGCAATCCAAGATCACACAAGTAGCCAGTCCCCTTGGTGCAGGTAGTGCTTAGTAACTCTACACTGTCATAGGGGCCACGATGATGACCAAGGGACTGGAACATCTCTCCTATGAGGATCAGCTGAGAAAGCTGGGAGTGTTCAGTCTTGAAAAGAGAAGGCTCAGGGGGATCTTATCAATGTTTATAAATATCTGATGGGAGGATGTAGAGAGGAATAAGGCCAGACTCGTCTCAGTGGTGCCCAGTGACTGGACAAGAGACAACGGGCACAAACTGAAGCACAGGCAATTCCATCCGAACACAAGAAAACACTTCTTCACTGTGAGGTGCTGAACATTGGAACAGGTTGCCCAGAGAGGCTGTGGAGTCTCCATCCTTGGAGATACTCAAAACCCAACTGCGCTCAGTCCTGGGCAACCTGCTCTAGCTGACCCTGTTTGAGCAGCGGGGTTGGACCAGGTAATCTCCAGAGGTCCCTTCCAACTCCAACCGTTCTGTAATTAAAGTCACTTACCTTTGTGGTTTTATTAGGAGCACTAGAAGCAAGTCAGCCATACACTACATGCAGTGGTTTTGCTCTTTTTTTGGCAGATTATCAATGAAAACAAGAGCAATATATAATTTTTCCTAATGAGATCTACAAACACAATTAATTATACATAGTTCAGACTCAGACTTCAGCTCAGAAAATGCATTTAAATCTAATGGCCCCAGAAAAAAAAATTTTAACACACAACTTATTTGACTTCCTGGGAGGGGGGAGCTTTTTAAGATTATACTGTTTTAACAGTTTTCACTTGAAGATCATTAGAGAAATTGTGCTACAACACGTAGGTATCTCATGAGCCTCTAGAGAAGACCACTACCATCCTGTTCAGAGAAAAAGGGTGAACTCGCTGCTTTGAAAGATTGATTGTGCCCGTAGGTAAAATAGCACTCATGAAGAGTTGAGTGAGATTATAAACATATCCAGAGGCCAGGCTCAATTAAGCAAAACGGACACAGGAAAAGTTTTGTAAAAGCACCCAGGGGATTGTGAAGCAGATTGAGGATATCAAGGCTTAATTTATCAGGTACACTGTAAGACTCATGAACAACTTCTAAGGGAATTGCACCACTTTCGATTATTTCATCCTAGTTTGACATTAAAACTTCCTTAATTCTAAACATTTGAAGAGATTTTTAATAATAATCATGAAAACAAGGCCAAGAAGGAGGAGAAAAGAGATTATAAATAAATACAAGGTTACATTAAATACTCTACTGGTATTTTATCCTATGCTTAGAGCCTTTCTTTTTTCCTCTTTTAATTGTACGGTGTTCTTTCCATTTAGTCAAAACATCCTTCCACTACAATGGGCCTAAAAATAACAAGCATGCACTGGTTATGCATTATCAGAAAGAGATAATGTCATAACGGGAACTTTGAAGTCCATAACAAATTAGTTCTATCTGCTGCTAGAGCTTTCAGAAGCAAATTCTGCATTGGTTCACTTAGCAGTCACTACAGCTTACCCTTGAAATATGACCTCTGCTTTGCCCAAGTTGTTAGAAAGAGGAGATGGAAAAGCAGCATATTTATTGGTGTATTAGAAACACAGAGCTAACCAGTACTCCCAGCTAAATTCTGACAGCTTCCACTGGTATTAGTGGGAGTTCCACATGCTTCAGAGAGGGCATAAAGCAATCCTATTTAAGCAGTTGCAAATGGAGTAGCTAAGCCTAAAAGTTTGGCTGTTTTGCAAGTTGGGCATGAGGCAAGACTTTATCCTCTTTGTAGCTTAAATATTGCAAAATATTAAGCTATTCCATTTATCATTTTGGTTCTAACAACATCCAGTGAAATAGGGGCCCTGGAAAGAAGTGATTTCCAAGTTCTTGGTAGCACCAATAGAGGGAGGGAACACAGAGTTGGCAGTCGGAAAGAGGCCTGTTGTTAGCAGCCTGCACTTCCAAAGCTTTAATGCAACTATATAACTTCATGCTTACTTGCTATTGTACTACACAGTTCCGATGCTATAAATCATTGAAGTCCATGGATGCAGTACAAAGCTCAACTACATGAAGCTGGAAACGGAATGTCAAAAGGCTCAGAAATGCCCAGATGAAGCGCAAAGCACTGCTTTTGGTTTTTGTTGGTTTTTGTTTGTTTGTTTGTTTTTAAACAGTAATCCCTTACCATCCGCTGGCAATGTTTTACTGGCAGTGAGAAACGTTGCAGAACTTAGGTTTTTACATCCCTCCAGCTAGAGTTGACTCATAGCTCCGAACGCAAGGTAAAGTGGTAAAGTGCTAGAACTAGAGCTTTCTCTGTAATTATTTTCTTTCTGACCAATACATCTCCTGTATTTGTTATTCCCTCTAAAGCTCTGGATTCTGAACTGGAGTTAACGCATAAGGAGCGGAGCTTTCATTTACCATTCCCCTTCTTCATTAATTCTGAATGTGATTTTTCTGGGTAGAAAAAGCGAAAATAAAAACAAAGAACACCAGTCAAGAGCAAAGAAAGAACTTCAAATGCATCGCTGCCTTATATTAGTTTCATGGTTTGTAAGGTAACTCATACATTTCAAGTTTGGTGATACTGTAGTAGTGTTGTTACGATTACCATATCCTGGAGATTGCCCAGCTGGGAAACACACGTCTGTGTGGGCCCAGAGTTTCACACAAAGTGTTTCCTGCTCAGCAGGCTCTTGGTTTTACTCACTGTTGTGCTAGCTATATTATCACCAGCTGTCCTTGCATTCAGCTTTCCTGGAATATGACCTCATATTCAAAGTGGACTACAGCTCAGATCTAGTTAGACTTTCCTATCCAAATTTTTCCAGGCTTGAAAAAGATGAGTAAAGGAGACAACCTTCAACTTGAATCCTTTCAGAAGGAGAAACTCTCCTGTTAGCCTGAGAGTACCAAAACTTGCTTCTTAAAATTTTAAGAGGTGAGATGGGACAAGCTGCATCACTGGATAAAGTAGGATATGATCTGGAAATAGAGAAGGTGATAAATTGCTGCATCGCAGGTGCTACAGTGTGCATCTATGGCCACTCCTACAAAGCAGCAGGATCTGCAAAAGGGCAGAAATAGGCATATTACTTCTACAGGAAACAAATAGGCTAGCAACCACTGTTCCAGTAGATGAAAAATCCTTGATCATATTTAAGAAAAAAGAACCCTTTGTGGTCGTAAGTCTTTTCCAGACAGAATATGCTAAACTCCTAATTGTTCAGATAGGACAAGCTGTTAAATGCATTTTTGTTAGCATGGTGTTTACATTATATCCCTTAGTCGTTACTGATGCTCAAAACCATCTTGGCCTAATATTACCTGTGCACACAAACCATCAATTTGACATATCTGCAAGAAGGGAAAAGGACCAACTTGAATGTAAAATCCACCTTCATTCGAAAATGTAGCTTAAACCTTGGGTGTTTCTGAAGGCCTCCATAAAGGTTTTGAGTAGAGCGTAGGCCTAGGTATGAATCTCACCCTAACATGATTTTCAACATGCAGCGCCAAGAATTGTACCCAAAGGGGTACGTTGTTCTAACATGGATTTCAGTGTCTCATGTCCCCCTTCTCCCATCCCCAAAAGAAACAGTTACTTTCATATTCCTTGGTTTCCCATTCCCGTGCCCTGCTCTGTGCAAGAGCAACTGCTGAACAGAAAGTAGTGGATTCATTTCAAAACCTCAGCCTAAGGCTTACGCCACCGATTAACTGCTGTCTCCAGGCTCTGGGAAATGAATAGCACAGAAAGAATTCCAGTGAAAAAGATGTATGGGAAATTCAAACAGCCAGCAAGACACATGCTGTTTGTATTTGAAGCACTAATGTGATCCATGAGAAGGGCTGAAAGAGCATACAGAGGCTTCATTTACGAAGGGAGCAGATAATTTTGAAAAACTGAATAGAAAACATATTTGCCCTTGTGTTGACTGTACATCAGGAAACTCTTTATCAGCCAATAAGTCTTTTTTTTTTTTTTTAAAAAAAGAAAACTCCTACAGTAATGTTCAGTAAGTCTCAAATCTTCAAAGAAAGAATTTACAGTGAAGTAGCAAATTTTGCCAAACTTGTATTCAATTATTTATGTAACCAACATTGTAAGTACTTCCATTATTACCTTATAATAAAGAGCTGAAATAAAGATGTTTCTGCAACATTTAATTGTCTGACCATTATAAAGAAAACCCATCTGTATAAGAATTGGTGGTGATTAGATATCTAGAATGACGTCCACCATTTTCCTTATCCTAGAAAGAAGCCTATTTTTCAGTAATATGTAAGTATCTCAAAAAGTAGTAATCCTACCAAAAGGAGAGAATATTTCTCAAAATATTTTGAAAGACAAAAACAGTATAGCAATAGATGCATTTCTGCATGTTAACTAGATTTGGGAAATAATCTGAGCATATCCTAACACTGCATGAGACATAAAGCAACTTGGGACAAGAACCTGCTCCTTGTTTTAGTTCTACAATTACAGAGCCCTCACACTGTGGCCTGGACCCAGGATTTAAGTCTCCGTACAAAGCGATCAGTAGTAAAGACGGCAATCAACAATTCAAACAATGCAACACTTACATTCTTGTGATCAATTGATTCTGCTGCCTTTGTTATTTCATCCAGACACTTCCCAATGATGGGGATCACTTGGCGGTCGACCTCTGCAAAAGTTTTCATGGATTCACCTATCCTCACGATTCTTCTTTCTTCCATTTCTTGTATTTTCTAGAACATTACATTTGATTTTGATCAAGTATCAAAAGTCACTTCACAGTTTCAATCAATTTCTCTCCCCAGCATATACCAGCTCCTTTTAAATTTATGATTTAAATACATTTTTAAGAACAGCTAAACTAGGACAGCTGCTCTCATGAAAGCAGCAATTTATGTTGTTCCCTCAAACATCAAAATGTTATTCTAAAAGTATTCTCTGTGTTACTGTAACTAGGAATTTTTCAATTAACTTTCAAAGTTAGAAAATGCTGATTTGCCAAAAACCCAGCCGTAGACTTTTGTAAGGATGGCTCCTAAGGCTTTCAATGTAATTCCTGGAAAGTTGAATGCTTTCTCATGTTCTGTGACATGTTCTGAAAGATCTCATTTTCATTCCAATAGAGAATCCAAACAATCAAAAAACTTGACATCCCTCCAAGAAGAGAATTCTTGCTTTGTAGGTAGTCCTACACATCATGTATTATTTACGCCAAACCTCCTCAACATACACTCCCTGTCGGTCACTAGATTCAGTGCTGTGATCTCCAGTATCTATTTCACAGACTTGTGGTTTAGAACACAGGGAAAGTGGATGTGGCATAACACTATTATGATAGATTATAACAGGGTACAGAAGGGCATGAACAAGAACTGCCTGTTTCACGTTAGCCTGAAGGAATCTGATGGAAAGTTGTCAAATTAAAAAAAAAAAAAATCTGCATAACCTTGACTGACCCATAAGCCAACAAAAACAAAAAATGCTACAATTAAAGGAAACAACAGACACAATTTTCTAAAAAGCAACCATTATTTCAACACTTAAAATACTGGAGCTTTCTCATGGACTGGTAGTGAAAAGGATGCTTCTGCAGAACTTCTAGGCATGCTTACCTACAAATCAGAGTGCTCATCAGATTTAGTATTAAATACAAAAATATTGCAAGAAGTCTGTATGTGATGCCAGGAATAATTTATCTCAAAACTCTGGTTTGAAAGATAGTGAAGTGAATAATTAGACACATATTTAACTAAAAAGTTGAAGTTATGAATAAGAAAATGTCTATTTGCTATGCAAATATCAGTTATTTCTGATCAGATGATAAACATGTGACAATTTCTCTCTTGGAGAGGTTATATTTTCCACTTCTTGGTTCTTATGACCCATTACAATGGAACAGTCATTTAGGACCTATGTTCCACTACATTACTCTTTCTTTGTTCAAGCACAAACTCAGATCTTCAGTCAGTATAAGTCTGATGGCTATTTTGTTCTTTTTCTACAGTCTGTCCTGAGCATCCTAAAACATAATCAGCAAACTTACTTAAGCCCTGACATTCACTATCACAGAGTTATTGCGATTTAAATCTAAACATCTGTGAAGTCTGGTTTGAAAAAAGGTTAGAAAGGACTGTGAGGCTTTACAAATGTAAGGATACCCAGCTGACTTCTTCCCCAACAGTGCAAATAATGCTCTCATCCTCAGCTGCACAGACACAAGGGTTTAATAGAACAAGACTGTGAGCAACTCCAAAAAAGACTACTGTAATTTGTCATGATAATCCCATGTCATACATAAACTAGATACCAAGTGATCAGTAAAGAGATGGAGACAATTTATCACACCAAGCTCTCCAGCTCTTGGATTTGTAAATTGCAAATAAAATTTGCTAAGAGAGACAAAACTGACACAGTAAAAGACAGGGTCATAGAACTGAACCAATGTGCAATATATCCCTCTCTTATCACAAGAGGAATACAGCCTACTCTAGATTAGTGCCAAAGGCCCTCACCTGGAATATATTTGGTATGTGTGTGTAGTAATGATCATGCTGCTCACTGTTGAACTTCTGTAGAGTGGAAGAATATTCTGCCTTGCTGTCTTCTGCCATTTGATGTCGCAGTTGGGCTTGCTGTCTTGCCTAAAGAAATGCCAAAAGAAATTTAGAATTTGTATTATATGGAAATAAATTGCATTGCATTGCTCCTAGTGTTGCTATCCTTGCCAACAAGCAGTACAGAAACATTAGCATATGGGGCTCTGAACACTTCCATTTTTGATTTTTGCTATTTCCTGTAATGTATTTCATCTGCTTCAAGCTTAAGGATACAGCGTGTGCTGCAGGACTTCGGTCCTCATTCTTCTGTCAAACGTGGCATGGCTTTGCCCTCTGTTAAACTGGCATATATGTCCGCCTTTAAAATTCAGAATTTTCAGTTAAATCAGTGAAAGCATGGCATATGGAAAACTTGTGTTCCTAGTTTGCCTAAGTAACAGTTCTCACTGCTTAGATGTGCCCTCAGAATGAACATCTCTTGTCATTTGCCATCTGTATTAAACAAAGAGTAAGTCTTTCTGCTAGATCTGTGACAGAAAACAGCCCACTTCCCCAACTAGCACATCTCACATTATGCGTGGAGCGACTGATCTTTGCTTTTGTAACAATGTGTTATTTCCATGAGCCATTTTGCATTCCACGAACCCACCTCTCTTCCTACTGCATGTAAAACACTAAAAAAATATTACACCACTAGCAGCCCGCTTAGGGGCACAAACTTTTTCTGTACGTTTATGGACACTC
The DNA here is from genome assembly GCF_036370855.1 of Dromaius novaehollandiae. Classification (NCBI taxonomy): domain Eukaryota; kingdom Metazoa; phylum Chordata; class Aves; order Casuariiformes; family Dromaiidae; genus Dromaius; species Dromaius novaehollandiae. The sequence goes on from NC_088117.1 coordinate 8,435,601, forward strand.
TCTTCTTGTTCCACTTAATGCCTCATTGGATGGCACCCACTTTTTTTCTAATGAACTACTTGCCTGTCGGTTAGCAGTATCTTTTGGGGAAAGGGGAGGGGAGAAGGACAAGGAGGTTGCTTTTGTCTCATTTCCTTTTTTTTTTTTTTTTTTTTTTTTTTTTTTTTTTTTTTTTTTTTTAAACCACATCACCAAGACAGAACACTTGAATTCATGCTCCCACAGTGCTCTCTGCAAAAGTTCCTGTATCTATACTTCCCTGAATAGGGCGGGCACAAACTGCACAAGGAAAGGGGAGCCTGAGTAGCAGCCAAGATATAACTCCCTTCCTACTTTTACCCACGCAGAAGATTTGCTTTGCTACCCAGCTTAACATAGCAGAGCAGTGGGCAATTAACCTCACTTCTTTCCCTGGAACAACCTGTCCCTGAGTGACCCTTTTATATTTTCAGATCTCTCTCTTTACAATTCTTCTTCCTAAGGCCTTGTCATCTGTTTCACTGCCCAATATTACTTCTTTGCTATCCCATCTGTTTATTTTAGCTGCCTTCTCCTCCTTTACTGTTGGCCTTCAGACAGAAGCTCTTCCTTCTCTTTCTTTTCTGCACAGCTTCCTGCACTCACATGCCTTCGTTCCCCACCCCACGTTCACTTGCTGAAGCGCTCTCTCCCACTTGCTTGGAGTTTGCATCCGGCCAGGCTCATTTTGCACTTGTGTGGCCCTTCCTCCACCTTCCACACTCCCACCTGTCCCAGCAGAGCCTGTTCCAGGGCTGTGGACCAAACGCTTGCTCCAGGGAAGTCGGTGGGAGCTTTGTCATTGACTCAAGTGGGCCTGGGATTTGGCCTTGTAAATCTAAACCCTCCTGTTCGCACTAGTTTTTCAGGCAGCCATAAAGTCTCCTCAGCTACCACTGTCTACCTAACCCTGGACCAGTGCTGACAATATTTCTTGAACACTATGTTTCAATCACTCCCTCAATTCCAGAATAATCCCTTTAAGAAAGGGGAAGGAAAGACTGCTTTAAAAACCATTTAAAGCATGCTTGGGTGTTTCAGGGAAAGTAGTTCAACAAACGATGTTAACATATTCTAAGGAGGGGGCTACCATTAAAAATGGTTCAGAATTGAGTTATCATTTGAACTGTTCCAAGCAGACAATAGTTTCCTGACAATAAATCCTTGAAATACCAAATCATGGAACATTTTAGTAACCATAACTGGAAGGTAGCAAATTCTGCCAGAAGACTTCAAACCTCAAAGAAGTAGGTTTCCCTCCCATTTGCCCAGCTCACACATCTCACCTAAACTTCTTTCACCTCAATTCAGCTATTGCTTTCGCAAGCACAGTCAGCTGTAGGAGCTTTGTAGATCCCCTTCATATTCTTTTTACAAAAAGAGTAATTCAAGTACAGTGAGAAAATTCTGGGTACAGGGTGCCTAAGAGGAGATGAAACAGTAGCATCAAATGGAATTTTTAACTGACCACTAACTCTTGTAAAGGGAACATACAAAACCTCAGAAAATTTACCTGCAGCAATGAAATTCCAAGAAGCTGTATCATTTTTGTTGTGCCCGAGCGCTACATAATTTATTAAATTTTCTCATCCACACAGTCGTATGAGCTACATTGAATATGAGTGGAAAACAATACAGCCTTGTACAACAAACAAATATACCAGCAAAACAAAGTCAGCCATGGAAAGTCTGACAGCTGTAAGAGTAATGTACGGTTGTCTCCCAGCCCCTTCCTCAGGACCCAGCTGCTACAGATCAATATTCATTTGTGAGGCCCATTCTCTTCGGCTACCTAAGAGCAACCCATTGTTTGAGCTGACTTCTATAGAAGGCCCAAGCCCACTTATACCAGCTGTCTTTTTTTAATAGTGCAACTCAGGAATTTGTCCCTCAACTCTATTGTTGAAACAGAAAAACAAGAAATCCATTATTGCGCATTTCGAGCCGGGTCCTGCAAACATTAAGCCATCAGAGTTCATTCTCAAGAGCAAGCTCATTAGCTGGATATGAGCAAAGTGACTCGGAGCTAAATGTATACAGGAGAAGACTCTCAGTTTCCAAAACTATCTCAACTGGCCCCAAATAAAAGACGACAGCAGATGAGTAAGTAAAGTTGGGTACGTTCCAAAAAACAAGAATTTTTGCATGAGAGCCCCAGTGATGTTTTGTTTCTCCTGGCCATTTTATGCATTTGGCAAGCTTGAAACAGCTTAAATGTTTTTCCAGTGAGATAGTTTGATCTTAAAATAAAAATATAAAAAAAGCCTGGAATTTTTTTTTTATTACTTCATTGAATGTGTCACTTAATACTAAAAGTGATGATGTTAGAGTAACAGAATTTATTTTATAGCTAGGCTCCTGTGCTCTGTTGGAAGCACAGAATGATAAAAATGAGATGGCGACCTTAAGTTTCAACATGGAGAGTAACGGATGCAGCGGCCTGGAGCTGCACGGAGTCACAGGTGCTTTATGGAGGGAACAGAATATTTTAGGAACAATTTATAGTTGAGCTTCACAGAAAATAAACACCAAATACAATTTTGTCTTCTTTACTGCTCTTTACTGCACACAGATGGCTCCAGTGAGGGTATTTTTCAGGCTTCTTGGGATTAACCTTCAAATATTTGATCTGAATGGTATTTTCTGGAGGCAAGGCTTCAGAATAGTTCTAGAGAACTAGACCATGACTTCAGATACGGGAGGACAATACTGTCATGCAGCTTTCAGTCAACATGCTCTCTCCTTTTAAGCGGGCAGGGATGGCTGAGCAAGCGCTTGGGTTTCCAGCGCCACATGTGAAAGCACAATCCAGATCTTTTGCAGACCGCCAGATTTCTCTCAGTTGTAAGGGAGATGTCAAAACTAGGTACTTGTAATGCAACATCTGCTCCCCCTTTTAAAGGGGGAAAGGATAAGGTTACCTTTCTGCATCATGAAAAATCAGAAAACAGCATATACATTCACGGGATTTGGGGGAAGAAGAATAATAAAGGCAGTTCACTTTCAAATTTCATATTTAGTCTGAACCTACTTGTCACTTGTAAAACAAATGCTTGAAAAATTTGGCAGTTTGGCAACACGATGCAACTTTGCAGGGATAGTCACTGCATGTGAGAGAACGTGATAGAAGAATTATTAATAAGAAAAGTTCTCAACAGTCCTTGCAAACATACGGTACTATAAAAGCCTTATATACTGACCTGAAATCAAAACTAGTCACTTTGCCTTTGACCAGAGCTCATAAAAGGAAAAGTTCACAAATTAGAGAAAGAGGATATTCACACATTTATGACTGGCATTGCCAACCTTGGAGGAGTGAGAAAACGCTAGCACATTGCCATGCAGAACATGATGCTTCACAGAATTAGAAAATAAATTCTTGTACTGTGTTACTTGCTTACACTTTCTCCCCCCAAAGTTAGGTTTATGTGAAAGAAAACTGGTGAAGTATAGGAGAGATTTGGGGAGGCAGGAGGAGAGGTACAGTTTCTGCCATTTCATCCTGCAGTAACGATAAAGAATGAAGGATTTTTTTTTGCTGAGAACAATTTTCTAAAACACATTCCAGAAACAGCAGCAGGGTCAATAGACACACTGTCTTTTGGGTTTACACAGACAAAAAATGCAGCTCCTCAAGGCTGTTGGGGTGGGAGTGATATGAATAACTGAAAAGGGCAGAAAAAAAGCTTTGGCTACTATTCAGCTGACCCACACTGAGTGGAACAGTTCAGCTTCTCAGCAGTTACTCTTACCCAGAGTGGCAGTTTCCAGACGAAACTTTGGTGAAGCTTGCTTTCTTCTCTTCTCCCTGCCCCCTCCTCTTAAAAAATAACAACACTTGGACAGCACATGAGATAGATCACTGCCAGGCCACTGCCTGCCAGAATAGACACGTCTTTGGTAAACCCAAGATCAGACTAAAATGTAAACACAAAAAAACACCACCCCCCCCCCCAAAAAAAAAACACCCACATCTTTCAAAATAAGTTAATGATAAAGGCAGACTCAGAAACACTTCACCAATTTCAGGAATGCTTTCAATTGCTCCCAGATTTTTTCAGCCGCAGCCTCTGGTCCTGCCTACACAGACACTCTCACATCGCTGCTCTCTGCCACGAGCAGGCATTATCACCAAAGGCAGCGGGGCGCCTCCTGGTAGCAGCAACACTGGCAGCATTAAGAATAGTGGGAATTGTGCCATGGACTTCAAAACAGGGCCAGGATTTCAGGCTCTGATTTACATAGCCTCCAAATCAAGCTCCATTGTTTACTATTTTGCAATAATCAGTCTGATCTCTCTGAGCTAGCAAGCAAAAAAAAGGATTCACAATTCGTTTTCCTGAAAGCGAGAAAAGCGAGGAGGTAGAATGAGGGAATGCAAAAGAACAGGCGAGGAAAAAAAAAAGAAAAGAGAGAGAGGAAAATTAAAGATCATTACTTTCAACACTAGAAGGGATGGAAAAAAAAATCTGACAGTCTGTGTATTCCTGAAATTCCTTGGCTGAATATAATATACAAATGAGCAAACAGCTGACAGGGAATGGAAAACCTTCATGATCAAACCTCAGGAAATGTTATCTATTGCACTAGCATTCCACGTAATTCTGACAGATTATAGAAGTGCACACTAACAAGCGAAATACTAGAGTAATAAAACATCACTAAAGCTCTAATGAGAAAGGCAGACCAAATTTATAGAGCTGGGAGAGCAGCACAGTAAGACACTCTGCAAGACCCTAGCCCAGCTCAAGCTGTTCTGGTTCTATCTGCACTATTTAAAATAAATAAATAAATATTTTGCAACAAGGACTCACCTAACTGTGTCAGTCCTGTAGTCATCCAGCCAGTTCTGTGGCATGATTACAAACGCAGTTGCTAGCTGGTTAACGGAGTCTGACAGCTGCCGGTTAACTTGAACTTTTAAGTGAGCCAGCCCCAGACTTAGGATGCCTGGCTTTAGATCTCAGTTCTGCCACAGACTCCCTTGCACAAATTTCTGAGTGCTTCATTTCCCATGTATAAAGCAAGGGCATAGATATTTCTTTTCCATCATGTCCAATTTATCTTGTCAATTTTGTTTGCAGAATGTTCAGCAGTCTAAAGGTTATGTAAGAGGACCACCATTACATAAGAAATACGAACAGCAGCAAGGGCCACAGTGGCATACACCAGAAAAGTACCACCACTCAAAAATGCTGTTTTAAGGCCCTAATGAATTAATTATGCCCTGAAATCAGACGTTTGTCTTCTTGCACAGCAGTTCTAATGCCACAAAGATTAAATACGCAAATTGCCTTGGTAACCAAACTGCCGACAGGGAAATCCTTGCTTACGTGCAGTAGCCAGCCTGCAGTTTGGAAAAATCCACTTCCTTCAGGATAGCTGATGAAAGTCTGAGTTATTGCTAAAGAAAGGGGTGCTGGCACAGTGAGGGAAGGATAAGTGGAATAGAGGAAGTAAGAATGGAGGAATGGACAAGAAGAGAAGTATCTGGGACAGAGGCTGATAAAGTTTAAATGATTTCTCGAGAACTGTTTAGTTGTACTAACATAAGCAAATTAATTTTTGTACTGCATAAACCTAAGTATTGAATATAAATAATGGAAGTTATTCCAAGACTGCATAACAGATCGCTTAGTTCATACTTGGAATACTGGACACAGTTCTAATCATCTTCCTCGGGGGAAGATTTTACAAATATAGGCAATGCACAATGCATAGTCAGGGCTGAAGACAGCTGGTGATATGCATTTGCTAGCCTTAAAGCCTAATGTTATAGCTACAATACATTCACTGTTACACTGAACAGCGTACAGAAAATAAGGTAAATCCTGATGTCTTTGCTTCATTTCCACTTAGTTCTTACATAGGTAGAATAAACTATTCTAATATTTTGACAGAGTAAGAATGACTACAAACTAGTTTTCCAAGCATCTAAGCATAAACGAATTTGCTTTGCATTACCTAAGAATGCTTCTTATATTACACTTTTGATTCAACTACAGTTGCTCCTTAATTCAGAAGCACTCCCTTTCCTTCCCTAACATGTCTGCTCCACAGAGTAATCCCCCTCCCAATAAGGCTGCGTTTCTACGAAACTCTCAGTCAAATTGCTATGTAGGGCATTACTGGAGAGCACTGCTAAGATGAAATGCAAGTTTGGATGGATTTCCCTTATCTTATACTAAAGCTGACTGATACTTGCGTTCCTTGATCACTTAACACCAAACACAGTATCTGCACAGGATACATAATATTAAATTATCCTGCTACCCCTGCTACAGTCATTAACTCTTTATTTACTGGAAATCAAAACTCATACATTAGTCACAAGTCTAAAGGAAAACAGCTGCTGTATCATCACTGCGTGTCACTAATGGAGAGCTGCGAACAAGGCTTACTATTCCAGAAATGCAAATGACTGTCCTGAGGGACTCCCTGCATTCACATACTACACTGCCCATTAGGAAGGAAGCAGTTCCAAAAGGAGATCATCAGATGGCTGCATAACCCATAAAAATCATGTTAGGGCAAATGTAATGGCCTTAAATGACGTTACCAAGACAAGACTGCACTTGAATTGATGGGAAATTTGGCCCACGTCACAAGCAGAGCCGTAGAAGGGTTTAGCCAGATCCATCCGCACAGTGAAAGAAAAGCAGCTGCCTAATCAATGCATGCAAAACTCACTCTGCAGAGAACATGGGGAAAATCTCATGCAACATCTACCTCTCAAATAAGAAACGCAGAGGCCAGGCTCTCTTGGACTATGTGCTGGACTGAGCCTTCTTTACCTAGCCTGCAGATCTCACCGAGACATTGCTAATGCACTTTCATAAAACCACAGCAGGCAAGGAGAAGCAAAGCCTCTGGAATTATTCACTGTAATAGGTGAAAGAATATTCACCATATTAATGACAAAAATACTGTGGAGCTTCTCCAGCTTCTAACACCATCTTCGCATAGCAGTACATTTTCTGCGAAATCCAATATGCCAGTACGCACTGAGTTGGGCTGGAGAAGGAGGGACAATTATCACAGGGCAGATAACTCTTGTCTCCTGAAAAATTAGGCCCATCAAGCAGTTCTGATGCACAGAAGGAAGGCACCCGAAATCTCTGGCTATGCTGCAGTTTACTGCTGACAGTCTTAATTGATCAAAACCTCAGTGACGTACACTGCAATAATTTGGCTCTGAGCTGAAGATGTTCCTCTATGGTTTGCCTGAAAGGTTTCAGCGATGCACAATGCACCTTGCTGTACCACAACCTGTCTGCTATTCTGACAAAATATACTGTAAATGGTGTATGAAGGACAGCATTAAAGCACAGATCAGAGATTTCTCTGGTGTAAAAACAGCTCAGGGTATCCTTCATTGTAAGGATGTGTAAATTCTTAATGAAAAGATTTGTGTCCTGCAGGGCAGCAGCAACCTACAGGCTGGGAGAATACTTGTAACACTTGACAGCATAACTCCATTTGCAAAGGCAGGAAGATCAGCTTATTCCAAGAAACTAAGGAACAGTATTTCTACACTTACGTTCAATAAGACCGTGCCAGTGATTCAGCTCATGGCTGCCCAATGCTACGTAAGTGGACGTGTCTTCTATAGGCAAGGGGGGAGATGCAGACTCTTTATGTTGCATTAAAATTGATGACGAGCACCCAGGGAATGTGGGGTCAGGAAAAGAGAAGAGAATGATGCCTCAGATGTCAAGCGTCAGTATCTTTTTCTACTTACATTTACCAACTAGAAAATTAATGTCATAGTGATACTATTTCATGAGGTTTTACAGCTTTATGCAAATATTATACCACTCTGGGACTCAAAGTCTTGGACAAGGCAGGCATAACCTTATCTGAAAGTCACAGAGAGCAAAGGGGAAAATTCCTACAGTTTTCAATAAACTTGAAATTACTTCCATCTGCCTTAGTTTCTCCATTAAAAGAAAAAAAGAAAAGAAAAAAAAAGCAAGTACCTCTTAACTTGTGCTTATTAATAAACTCCTAAATGTCTCAGAGGCAGCACAGGAATAAAACCATAAAGTTTTTTCCTCTGCTTTCAGATATGACATAGTATGAGAAAAAGAAAAGAGGAAAGCAGCAGCAACATTTTCAAAAAAAGGAATGGTGCAATAACTCCATATTTTGGAGCAAGTTTGATTTCAAACTGACAGCTGACTTCTAAAAGCTCAAGCAGCTATAAGAACGTAAGGAAGCAAATTGAACAGGAAAATCCCACAGCACCAGAAGAGATGTCAGCACATCACAGGATATGAATAAAATCTTAAAACAAACTCAACCTTTTGGGGTGCGGGTCAGAGACTTGCTGAATACAAACCAGTTGAAACAAAACAAAAACAAAACAAGATACTCCAGGAAAAAAAAATAAAACAAACCACACAAGTTTATAGCAAAGTCAGGAGCTTCTTACTAGGTGAGAGTTAAGGTCAAGTTTGCACTTCAGGTCTTTTGCTACCTCCTAAATCCACAAAACATTTACATTAATCTCAAAACCACTTGAGGTGGAATCCTCCTAACACAACAGGAACAAAAACTAGACGATTAGCCCTGACTTCAGAATTGCGGTGCTAGGAACTCACGCACAGCCCAGTTTATGCTGATCAAAGCTGAAGTGAATGTTATTTTCTGGCAAAACAATTATTATCCAGGACCCCGACACATGGCTGTGCTACTCATCAGCAAATGGGCAGACCCTGCCCGATACTGAATATCTCCTGCAAAGTGTCATCCTCCCCCTCAATTGCTATGCAAATCAAAAGCAGCAAAAGCACTCATCCCCTCACATGGTCGGCCTCAACCACTTCCTCTTTAAGAGCAGATTCTGTAAAACGTACTTTGAAAATAAACCTTTAGAAAAAACAGGTTATTTTTTTTTATTACATGAAGTCTGCACGGACCCACGGGGTACCACATTATCCCATAAAGATGTCAGCTTTTTACTGATTGCAGCTCTAAAGAGAAGGAACAAACAATAGAGTGCTTCCTTATATGTACACTGCCTCTACACTGGTGACAGAGACTGTTTCCCCAAATGGTCAAAAAATTAAAGCAACTCCACTGTGGTTTTTGAAACAGAACTCCTTTAAAAGCATACATCCCACCCCCATCCAAAGGAAGCTAAAGCCTGCAGTGATACCTATAAGCTTTCCCACTGCTAGCATCAACATGTTACACAGTTTACTTAGTTTATGTACTTTCACAATACATCTTTTTGCAACACGGTTTTCTACTCTCTCTGCTAAACTGAGCTGACAAAACGTTTGTGCCAACCCGCACTGTGCGTTCACACTTGCACATCCTCGCTGCGGATGTCAGCGGCTTGTAATTTAAAGACTCAGTGCAAACACGGGAAGAGGAGCTCAAGGGTCCTAAATCTACTCCCCTTTTTTGATTTCTGCATAAAGACTGTGACCATCACCAAGATCTGAACACAGCCTTTTGCTCTGTATAACCAACACCAAAAAAGGAGATGGGAGTAAGCAAAGCTAAATACCCCGCTATCTTTTATATCAACTACCAAACTGGCTGGCTGAAAAGATGAACAAACCCGCAATAGCCATAGAAGGGGCAGAGATGGCATATACCCTGCATGCATCAAACCTGAGCTGGTCCTGCATAAGCAGTTTGGACCTTGGTGCAGAACACCTGTACTGCCCATCCAGCCCTGCCTTTAAGCACGAACCTGAGGCCTTTCACCATCCCTTTGTTAAACAGTCCTGGAACCTGAAGAAACAAGTAGGAAAGTAACTCTTAATTTGCTTCTCTACCACTGTTCTGGTTACTTAATCCTAGCAAACCGTAATGCCAAGAGCTATCCCTTCGGCAAGGCCATTTTAAGTGCTGGTAAGTGGTGGCTCTATCACAGAATTTTCTGCTGCACTTCTCAAAGGCTACTATGGTTGAAAGACAGCAGTGCTAGCAGTTCAGAGCCTCATATGGTTTTCCTGTCTCAAAGTATTAGGTACATAAGGGAGCTGCAGTTTTATATAGACAGATACCTGTCCTTATGATCACTGCAGAATTCTAATGCCATCACTTTGTAATGCGTGATGGAAAAAAAAGCTCTAGTGTCTTCTCATATTTGCAGGTACAAGCTAAAGTAGCCAAAGTGTCAAACTCACGCCCAAGAAATGAGGGCAGCTGATCACATTGCTTGAAAAACACCTTGCTCAGCCAACAAGTGAATGGCACTGGCTCTGAACAGTCAAATTGTCTGCTTTCCTGGCCAGAAGGGTTTTTGGGAGCAAGACTGCAGCAACCAAGCCATAAGGGGCAAGCGAAATCAGAGGCACTGCAACAGGAGGAAGAAAGAAAAAGTCATCATCTTGCTTTATCTGAAGCTGAGCAGTCTCTGCACCTCCCTGGAGCAAGTCGGCGAGAGCTGCCCCAAACAGCAGTGCTTGGTTAAACAATATCCTATTTTGCACTTGGGAGTTATGTAACAGCAGTCCCAGTCACATGGGCAAGGGGAAGCAAAGAAAGGGTATTATTCACAGCCTGACATGGATGAACCCAGTTTAACACATACGCTTAGAAAACACTGTTCTCTCTGTTCAGTAATATTATTTCACATTCCACTCGTTTTGATAACCTTTTCCTTCTCCAGCTACCCCACCAGCTGACAGCATAACTGGGAAGTTGACTAATGCCTTCTCCAGAGATTAGCCAACACGTATCACTGCCTTAGCAGACTCTTTTTCTTGGCCTTCAAGATGCCATCAAGCCTATTTTGCAATAAATAATTTACAAATACACACAACACAAAGCTAAGGAAATTCAGAAGGGAAGTCCCTCTGCTCTATTCTACAGGAAAAAAGCGTAAGGGCAAAGATTGCCTACTGGAATTTACCTAACATTATCTGATACATAACCATTATGTAGCCTTTCACTCCGGGCAAAAAAAGCCAGCATTAGAAACAGATGTGGAACTAAGAGAATCACTTTATAGAGATAAAACAGAGATGATCTTTCTCTGGTAGAAAGAGTGCATGTGGCATTACATTTTCAACATCACTGTATACATGTTTACCTGTAAAGTACCCTGGCAAACCCAGAAGGTGATACAGAATTAAACCTTTATGTTGAATTTACAATGAAGAGCCAAGCAAAAGATAAGATGACAGGGGTAATCTTTTCTTTGATACTCAATAACACTTCTGAGGAAATTTTCTGAGCTTGTTTTTCATTTACTGTCCTTACTTCTAATATGCATCCTTGATGCTACCTGCTGCCCAACTTCCATGATGCTCAGCCTACTAGAAACATTTTAAGATTGCACAGATCTAAGGAAAATTTGTACCTGATAGTTTACCAGGATTGAATTAACTGAGTGTGGAATGAAGTGGACTTTTTGAAGAGCAGAAACTGCATGTTACAAAGGAAATTTTGGGCTATAAGTCATTCCTTATGTATAATTTAGTTTCCCTTCCTGCCCCTGCAGCAAAAGGTTTGGTATATTTAAACTTGAGCTCCCCTCCTTATTCCCCTCCCCCCCCCCCCCCAATTAAAGAAATCCCTTGTAAACTCAGAGATATCAATGCTAGAGATCTTCATATAAAATAGTAGTGCCTCTGACGCTACGGTCTGAACTTTACACAAGAGGAGACAAGAATTTAACTTCAGCAAAGAGTAAAATGGAGAGAGTGCTTCTGGTCTGATTTTCCACAGGCGCTAAATTCTATGCTATTTCAGGGTACACATTAAAATGTGCATATAATACCATGTTTTGACCTGCTCAAATGTCCCGACTATTTTCTACCTATATGAATCAAACTTTCATGGAAGACAAAACTATCCCTATACATTGCAACAATCTTGATCAGAAATACCACATTGCATCTTCTGAGCAGATGTGGAACACCAAGAACGGAAGCAATTTAAACATGCCTTCTCCCTCCCCACTGCTTTCTTAAAGTACAGGGGCATCTCTGGACTTAGATGTTTAAACACTGTGCATCCTTCTGCACATCCAATCCTGAATCAAACTAAAGAGAGAAAACATTAAACAGCATTTAAACATTTAAATGTATGTTTAAAAGTTAAGTATCAGCTCAGAAGCTTTGCTGAATTGCGGGTCAATGTACAAAAGCCACAAACAGCTCTGCAACCAGACAGCAAATGTGAAATAAAAATAAAGCTACGTGTCATCTGTGACAAACAAGAATTCCAGTATTCTCCACAACATGAAAAGCTGTCCTGCTGTAAACCTAGCATCAGAACAGCCATCCTGGCAATATTCCACTGCAACTAGTGACATCAGGATGTCTGAAGTGTTGCTCAATGACGCATGAAGTCTGGTTCTACCCGAATCACACAACGTGTGGGTAACTGCAAGCACCTGTTGTCTTCAGGGAATCCTCAAAAGCTTATCTGTCACAGAATCTGGGCTTTTAGTTAAAACTGATTTTGCATAAATGTTTTTGGAGCCATGTCAGCTATGTTAAACTGAGATACCATTACACTGAAGAAATCTGACTGTATCTGTTTACAATTTTTATGCAAATGCAGGTCCCTGCAGAGATATCACTTTTTTCATCTGCCTATGAATTGACTTAAGCAAGGCATTAAGCCTCAGAGGGTTCGTACTACCAGCAGGATTGAGGAATTGATCCTACCACATCCACGTTTACAAATAGTCTCCCCTCACTCTGGCTTACCTTTTCAACATCTGCTTTTGTAACATTGATGTCAGCATCCATTTTCTCAAAATACTGCTGCGCTCTATCAGCTTCTTTGCAATCGCGTTCAAACCGCCTTTTACTCTGAAAAAGAAAAATAGAAGCCTTTGCTATGAGAAAGGAACACGATTTGAAAATCGGCCTAAAGGGCAACCCTGCCTCTAAACTGATCTGCTTTAACTATTGTAAGATTTTAGGACTAGCTTGTTGACATTGGCATGTATTTTCATATTAAAGAACTGCAAAAACAAAGCTGCCATAAATACATTTCTGCTCCAATCTTCATGCAACATCATTGGTATTTCCATGTTTTCCCTATTAACACAAACACCTCTTCTGCGCTAGTCTACCAAATCACTCCTTTCCTACATTTAACTCTCTCAATTTTAGAATACACAACAAGCAAGCTATTAAGATGCACACATATATGAGTAGGACTTTTAGTTACTACTGTCTCCTTTCCTTATCCTCTTCTCCACATTTCTCACATGTTGATGCAATGAATGCTGAGGTCCAAAATCTGATGAATTTACTTTTGAGGAACAGCACCTCAATCAAGAGATGGTCCTATTCGTTATTCATGTAGTCGGAAGCTATTCAGCTTATGGCGGAACATCTAAACAGGATCTTAGGGACTCTGCATTTCCAGGAACGCTTAACACACTTTTCAAGTCATATCAAATGAAATGCTACTCATGATACACACAGATCCTGTGGAAAGCCAAATGTACCATTAAATCAGACTCTCTCGTGCCTCCCAGTGTATTTAAGACAGCAGGGTTTTAAATATCATGTTTCTTCAGTTTTCAGAGCTTTTATTCATACACCCTCTTTTTTCAAATGTCATGTTTGGAACCATGTCTATGAAAACAGTATAAAAATGGCTTAAATTCACTTCTCAGAAGTTTCCACTTACTGCTTCAAGTTGTTTCCAGCAAGTTTCAATATGCTGTTGTGCCTTTCGGCCATCATGGAAGTGCTGTTTAGAAAAAGAAAAGAAAAGAAAAAGAAAACATTTTGAACAACAAAAGAACAGACAGCCAATTATGTTCAAGGAGCTCTAGAGAAAAAACAGAAATTCTGACAGCTGTGTTCTGCAGCTCTGGAAAATTGAGCAGGTGTACAATGACTATCTAATGTCTCAGCAGGCTGCAGATGTATATTTGCATCAATTATAGCAGTTATTTAGACAAAGTCTAATTAATCCCTTTAGCAATTCTACCTTGTATTGTTCACTGTAACTCGTAATTATTGGTTTCCTATACTATGAAATCTTAAGTACTTCTATCTGAAGAGGATCTCTTTGGTTACTGACTGAACACTAGGGCTGAATTAAAATTTCTCTCTACATGGAATTTACCAAGATGCCAGTGACTGACATATTCTAGCAACTGATGTTTGCCCTGATTTTCATTCAGTCTCAACACGAAAATCTCTTCTTTCTAGTTACTGGCTGCATTTGTGAAGCTGGCTGTTTGTTGCTTTTGAGAGGTGTTTAATACTTTGCATCCCCCTAGATACCTTCCGCTCCCATACGTTTGGGTGTGTGCATGCACGTGCACATGCATGCATGAAGGTGCTACAGAAGTTCTGAAATGTCAGCTACGTATTAAATGATAATGTTCTTTAAAACATAGGAACTTCTTATGTGAGCACTGCACAGTTGCCTTTTGCAGCCAGAATCTTTTAGTCAGTCAGTTTAAATAACCACTTCTAGCCCTTACATGATACTCTTCGTCTAAGAATCTAATACGCTTTAGATATTATTCCCTCTATCTTCTATATGCCTCGCTTTTCCTGAAGAGAGGCGATTTGTTCAAGATCACTGAGAGAGTCAATAACACAGCTGTAAACAGAGATCATGAATTCTAATGTAGTCCCCAACTGACTGCTAGAACAGGTTGCTGTCCCTACAAAACATCTTTCAAAATAAATAATACAGAAAAACCACTAATAGGAAGAGAGAGACAGAGGCCTTTCCGCTATATTATTTACTGGCCAGCAGGATGTTTTATTCAAGTACAGTTTCAGAGTAAACTTGAAAGCTTTAGGTCTCATATGGCCCAATAGTCCCACTACAACTCACCAAAATTAATACATCCTCAGGCCCATGCATCATCAACCATTATATATATTTTATGCAACATGGTATCAGTTTGTTATATTTAAAAAAGCTTTAACTTCAGAACAGTAGCCTGCCACAAACTGCCAAGGTTAGAAGTGCCTGCAAGCACTTCAGTTGGCTGCTACTGGGTTCCCTGCATCTTCCGCTAAAGCAACTGGTATTTGCCTATGCCAGAGAGACAGGATTCTTGAGTAAACATGCTACTGACATTTCCTAGCTGCCTTTCTGACTCCAGCAGACAAGCCAGCCCTAGCACATACGAGAAGTACACTTTCACAGGCTGAAAACCATAATTCCATCTCATGCAATGTCCCACAGACTTCTATTGCCTTAAAATCATGATAACCTCCAGCTTAGCTGCATGAGCGGAAGAGCAGCATATCATTCTGAGCGCTCCGGCTACTACCGCCTGTAGTCCCAACTCTGCAAGCAGGGACGCTTACCTACTGCCGAACGTAGGGGCACGCTACAGCTTTTGTGGATTGTGTTTATCTTCAAGTAAAAATTCTTGAAGCACAGAAGAAAGGCACGATGTCAGTAATGCTTATAGTTATGGGTATGTGGAGCACTCAGATCTGCCTGCCATTCTCCTACCTATTGGAAACACTGAATGTGAAGCAGCCAGGCCATAAAAGGCAACACAGCTGAAAGGCTGGCAGTGCTACTGAGCCATCCTTTGCCATTAACTCTGGTGATACTTGTGCACTCCAGCCCTCTCCCCACCATCCTAGGCTCCTCCAAAAACTCATTCACCACACTGTGACATAAAAAAATACGTAACTGTAAAATTGTTTTGGCAGGGGGGGAACTCTAGGTGGAATTTGGTTCCTTTTGTAAATTCTCATTTCCTTTAAAGTCTGTGTGTGACTGAGCTACTGCATCTTCCTTGCTAAAGGGCTTTGAAATACTCCTAATTTCAGGCTTGCCTTTGTAATTAAGAGTTTAGGAAAAGAGTCTAGAGCAGCAATGAAAACAGTCCCAAAGAACAACTGCAATTTAACACTGCATTTTTAAACATTTTGCTAATGAGCATGGAATATGTGGAAGTTTTTAACAGTGAAGCTGCAAGTAAAATTACTTGGCTGTCTTCAGACTGCACATCCTGCCTCCAGCCTTTATCATCCTTTGCGTGCTTCCCTGTTCTGTCTCCGACTTCACTGGAGAGTATGGAGCGACTCGATTTGGGAACAGCTGGCCTGCTTGAAACCTAGCCCTGTCAATGATCCATAAACCTTGGGGACAGGCAGACACTTCCCCCCCCCCCCCCCCCCCAATGCCAGGTTAATTTAACAGAACACAACTGTTAAATTTATCTTCCCTGGGCAGGATGATAAACCTGAAGTCAAAAGCACACCAGATAACAGAACTAGCTTGAGTTCATATTTTCAAACCATTTCAAGCTAATCAATGATGTAGTTTTAATCTTGCATAAGCCATTCATTCTATTTCCAAATTTACCTTCTCTGCAAACTAACCTCTACAAACTGCTTAAATTACACGGGAAAGAAGCAGTAAGCCTGCATTCTTTTCAGATTTTGCTACTTTTTGGAGAAGCTCCTTTGCAGGAATGGAACAAGAAGATGTAAAATGGGCATTATTGAGGATTATCAAAGAGTAAAACTGAGGAAAATGTCTTATGATGTGGAGTGACAGTCTGATGAATACAGGTGCATCAAGTTTTTAGGATTTCACTGAAATACAGGTTTTAGTTCAACTATTTTCTAAATATGTTTAGAACCCAAAATTATTTTTGTTATCACATATACATCCTCACTACGAGACAGCCAGCCACATGTGATAATAATCATAGTACGTATTGAGCATACTTCTATTTCTGCAAATCCTTTATCCTCAAAGAACAATTTCTATCTTCCAAAAATTCATTTTTAAATAAAGCATCTAAGTGATAGTAGCTAGTACCTTCCAGCTACCTATGTTTCTTTAATACCCCCATTTTATAGATAAGAGAATCAAGACAGTAAAATTAAGTGATCTGCTTAAAGTCATACAGGAAGCCTCCAGTTTCCTCAAACCCTGTACTATCTTCAACTTCTGCAAACTCACTTCCTTTAACAGACTTTAAAAATCTTCTGATGCAGCGAAAGTCTTCCTGCTCTTTGTTTCAGTATTTAACAAAAATAACTTTAAGATCAATTTTCCCTTCATGAGGTTTCAAAATAGAAGTTCTAATTTAAAGATTTCTTTTCTAATCAAATAAAACATTAATTGGTTAATCTACACTTGGTGATTCAGAAAATTGGAACATGACAAACGATTTAGTAAGTCATATGGAAAACTACCGTCCCTAATCAGCCATACACATTTCAGCAGCACAGTCACAGTGATGTGCTTAGAGCAGTTGATAAAGAATATTGCCTTTCTTTCCAAACTGAACGCTCAAACTGCACCCTAATCAGGCTTTCTATTTAAAAATGCTCAGATTACAAGCAAGACACCAAATTAATGCATCACACTTCATACATGCCAGAAAGACATCTGCAACAGTGGGGTGGTGGTTTATGGACCACGATTTCCTCCAGACTCCTTTCTTCTGTACCCACCCCAATCAAAGCAATGCCAAAAATTCATGTTCTTAGCTCTGCTACAGATTTAAAGAAACAAACAAACAACAACAAAAAAACCCCAAACAGTGAAACAGACTATGAAAAACAGAGTCCTTTAACAGGAGAAAATACAAAACAAACACATAACAAGGAAAGTGTTCTAAAACCATTGACTTCCCCCGAAGGGCACAATTTTCAGATGCTATGAGGCCCGTGCTACAACCTCAGCTCACATGAAGAACCACAAGCAGGTAAATTCTGTACACGCTGAAGTTTTATTATTATGAATGTTCATTGCTCTGTTTCTCCAAATCCCCTTTTAATCTATACTTAGGGCATCTAAATATAATAAGCAATCAGCAAACCAACTTTAAGATTTCTCTGAAAAGTAATTTATCCTAGCATTAGACCTACTAAATAGCTTAAAACATAACATTATCCAAAACCAGACCATACTGGCTGCATCACCACTGCTGTCCTCCTTTTCTGTGCGTTAAAACACAGTATAACTAAGATGCTGCAGGGTGCTCTCAACCATCCATATTTGGCCACATTTTCACTGGATGTCTCCATCCATGACTGAGCTCACAGGGTAGGGCCCAATAATCTTAAGTTTTGGGTGATCTCACAAGAGTTATGGAGACTTGAGAGATTTTCAGCACACTAAGTTGCTCATATGAAAAGACTGTGGATTAATCAACTTTTCAGAATATAAAGAATATTTTTTAAAAACCTCTTAGCCCAAGAAATACTCAGTTACAGTACTGATTTGAAGTAAAGGAGGAAGAGTTTTAGAAGGAACAGGGAACCCATGTAAAGGCACACTGTATGCTTAATTCCTTTTTATTTCTAAATCAAATCATATGAATTGGTGTGCTCTTTTCATTGCCATACTGACTGGGTTTGTAACAGCTGTGGAGAAATCCTGGCTGCAGCGCAATCAAAGACAAAACTCTCATTGACTTTTGCTGGGCTCAGATTTCACCCATGGCGATCGAAATGCTGGGAGCAGCTAGTGACTTACCTACAATACAGTGCCTGTCACTGCCAACACTATTACAATAAGGAGCAGTGGGATATTTTTGCTAAACTTCCTTGGTATACAAAATACCCACACTATTCACAAGAGCTGACAACAAAAGCTTGGTAGAAGATGCCTCTTGGCTTCTTGCTGACCTTTTGAGCGCATTAGTAGAAAAGCAAGATGCAGCTAAAAGTATCTTGTGAAGGATATTACAATCCTATGATTTTGCTGAGAAACTGCTGTCCAATTTTAAGTGAAAGGATTGCCCGAGTCACACAGAACACCAGCAAGACAACAGCGATGCTTATGCCATATCAAAAACTGACCACATGAAACATTTTACTTATGAAAGGCTATAACAAAGCAGCCTTGCTTTTCCTAGGGAAGTAAATAGCAACTGACCCCATGGATTAAATTTAAGATTTGTGTATCTACAGTCTGTTTATATTAGAAGTAGACAAAAAATAATCTTTGTTAATTTATATGCACAGCACATGGTTCATTTCACTACATTCTATTTATGAATTTTCAAAAGAGATATAGAACAAAGCCTCTTCATTTTCTTTTTTTCCTCGTTTTCTGCGTTCAAACTAGGTCACACTGAAAGACCACTTGCCTTTGACTTATAACTGGCAGTCTCAGTTTATATCAATAGTCGGTGGAGTTTAGTACTGTTAACGTAGCAATTCCTCCTTCAATCTAAACTCTGTTGTTACAAGTGATTCCTAAAATAATGACCAGTGATTAAAGCATATACAGAGACTGAAATTAGAGAACACTACTATTTTTCCTTAATTTTCTCAGTTTGTTTAAATTTTGCAATAAGCCTTGTTGAATGTTTTTCTTCTGACCTGCAAAGACAGGAAACTGCCTCTAGAGAAGAGATCTTTGTTTCCAAGAATAGCAATATGCTCGAGGTCTTATCTCTCTCGTTTATAACAGTAGCATAAGCAAGACAGTCCTGTGAACAGTGACATGAAATACTTGACTATATTTGCACACTTTTATTCTTAATATTGTGGTATAACCCCATTCTCCTGGGCCATCTTCAAAGCAAGTATTACTCTTTGTAATATGCAACCATCAGCTAGGTCTACCCTGACACAGAATGTATGAGTATCTAATCTAAATTGATGTTAATTGGACCAGAATTGTCTCCTCCTGAAGTGACACATTTCAAAGGAATCACAGTTACAGACCACTAAGACCAAAGTTTCTCAGGCTTCAGACAAAGACTAGATCAGTTGCACAGGACAAACGGAACTAGCTGCTCATGCCTACTGGGAGATAGGCCAACAGGAACGGTAAAAGAAAACGAGCATACAGCTAAAAGAGACTTTGTGGCAGCAATATTTATGACAACATGCTGTTTCATGCTACATATGACAGCTTAAGTCCTTATACAGAAATCTTGCTGGAAATCTTAACTCAGAACTGAGTAATTTCTTCTAACTATGCATTGTGCTCTTATTCTCCAGCAGCGCAACACTGCCTTTCTACAGCACAGCTGAACAACTCTGCAGGAGCAAAGCTACAGGGAGACTGGCAGGAGTCCGCGAGGCTGGCCCGCTCTTTGAGAGGTTCTGCTGAACCATCTGGCTTCAGGGCAGCAGGCCAGAAGGGCTGGCAATGGATTCTGTGAGCTCAAATACAAGTATGCCAGTTTATTTGGAGAGTGTGTCCCCCACCCTCAAATCCTTTCTATGGGACTAATCATGTCCTTAAAAGCTGTGCACTCAGCTGTGCTGAAGTATTGCAAGAGATCAAATCCATGGGCTTCTCAAAGGGTGATCCAGTGTGAATACTAAAAGCTAGCATAGGAAGAAGAGATGATGTTTTGGTTTTTAAATCCTTCAGCAAGAACTGGAAAAAAGGAAAACAGTACTGGCCTCTAGTTCTTCTAGTTCCTAGTAAACACTGCCTTCCAGATCTTGCCAACAAGCTTCTTTTCCACTGATCCAAAACCATGAGATGCCATCAAAACCAAATGCCTCCACCCTCCATAAAGATGATATCTGTGACAATTCTGTACAAGTCTTGCAGTGATAAGAAAACTAGAAGATGTAGAGCTGATGCCGCAACAGGCAAAGAAATACTAGATAATTCTTTAGATAGCTTCCACTTTTTAGATATTTTCATGTAGTGCTAACATATGGGTACACCCACACACATGTATTAAGACCAGCATCGGGTATATAAAATACTGAATAAGATAACTTCCATTTCATCTCTGCCAACAGGTTGTTGCTGTGCGGTGCAACGTTCAGCTTAATTGACAGAAAGTGTAAGCTACAACTACAAAACTACATTTTGTTTCCATGATGAGAATCCATCTTTCAATAAACAAACAGGAGTCAACTTAAAGGACTTCATAGTTCAAGGCCTTCAAAAATGGGGAAAAAATGATGTTAATTCCAGTGCTTTAAACTTTAACCCTGCTAACAAATTAAAGTTCACATTGTACTTTTCAGCTGGCCTGGATCTTGCTATTAGTTTCCTATCCAAAAATGTTTGGAAAACTTTGATAATAAACACTTCCTTTTTTTCCATTCCAAAACAGTCTTTCACAACAACATTATTTGTGTTTGGTGATGGAGGTCTTGCCACAGTCAGCTGGAATTCAGTCATGCATACCTGGCCTCAACAGCCTCAAGAGGAAGGTAGATGGGACATGACCTTTACATGTAGCACAGGACCAAAAGGTCATTGAGGCAGCTATCAAGATCCTGGTTGAAGATGAGGATTACTCACATGAGGGCACAGACGCACTAAAACCAAGAGAATGCAAGAAGTGAAAGTGAGGCACCTGTATTATGATGAGTTTCACTTCACTGGACATCTGGGAAGAAGTGAAACAGTGCAAGGAGTTCTCCTTCCTACACGCTCATACCCTGCACATGAAAAACAAGCAGGATGTATGCATAGCTCCAGAGTCCCTGCAAGGGCAAAAAACCATGTGTAACAGTGTAAATATCCAGGTGGACAATCCTATGGAAGAGGGATGCACAACATGATAAAACTGGGAGCACTGATTGACCTTTGCTGCTACAGATATTTAAGTTTCACAAAAATAGTCTTTGAGTGATTTTTCTTACAGCCCTCTGATGATCAAAACATCATCATGCAACAAAGCATGTGATCTGTCATAGCATAAAGGCAACCCAGAACTCTCCAGCTCCAAACCACACCAGAGAGAAAAGGAGATATCTGTCTTTTCAACAGCAGTGCGAAACTGTTGTGAATTTGCAAACTGTCCCACTTGTCCAACCTCCAGACTGTCCTGCCAGATTTCGATTAGCTGCTTCCTCCCATATTATCAGCATTAGCAACTATCATATATGGAAAACGTTATACAGGCAGCCATCAATTACACCTCCCACAGTACTCAGACAAACCCAACGTACCTGAAAACGGGATACAAGATGAATTTTACCCAGCATAGAACCAATGTAAGATTTGATACAAACTAGTAAGTAGGTTCTGTGTTGCCTACTTACAGGCTTATGGTTTGTATTGGTCAAGGGGGAAAACAAGAAAGTATGATTATTTGTGACTCCTATCTGCTGGTGTAATTCCACTTTAATCAATAGAGCTAAATGGCCATGGAAATGGAGTAATGCAGTCATGCAAAGTCCACGTGTTTAAAGATCACTACCCTCATCTCCCATGCCCTCTATTAAATGCATGATCCCTGCTGAATCTCAAAGAAGTTCCTGTTGGAAACAGAACCTCTGAAAACTGATAAGATTTGCCTGACTACTTTCTGCCATCATGCCAAGTACACCTTTTACACATTTATGACACCTCTGTATATCATTCCTATCTCCCAGGTGGAGAATTATGACAAAAAGAGCAAGAGTCCCTATCTGTCTCAGTCATACTGAAACAACTGTAAGTTTGTATCACTTTAAAGGTATTAAGACACCTGAATGACTTAATCCAGATGATAGAAGAGTCTGTGGACAACAATGTGGGTCTCCCCATTCCTACCTGTGGCCCGAGTCCCAAGTATGATTGTTTTTTCTTATAGCTGATAGCAACTTCTAGCGTAACAGCTGATTACATACCAAGCAGTGAGCAGGAGCCCTCTGCCTGCAAAATTGGTATTGTAACATGAGAGGTTTTGCCAGACCATCAAACCTCTGTGATATTTGCACAACAACCACCTTCCCCTCCTGTAGATCTCAGCACGATCGATGCATTCTGTGTTTTACAGTATGAAGTGAGAGAGACTATGTACAAAAAATGCCTGAAGGCAAAAGTAGTTTTCTTTTCAACACCACTTGCTCACAGATGAGAAATCCATGGGAATCAGACAATGATTCACAGTATATGTCGTTTATATTCAAGTTACACCACAAAACCAACCACCATGACTGACAACTGTCTTCTGTTAAAGGCTAAGTTATCAGGAACAGCAGGTAAGTTCACTTTTTTTCTTCTTCTTCTGTTCCCTCGTCACTGGCTACTATCCACAGAGTCCATATGTTATTTGAAGCTTGTTCTGTATTGGGTCTCACTCACCTGATATTAAAATAATTTGCTTGTCATTTATCCATTAGATATTTACATGAGCCATATTTACTACAAAAGTCCACAAACAGCAACAAAAAACCCTGATGTAGTTACTGCTCACATTCTTTACAAGAAAGATACCAAGTCCCTCTTCATTTTACTCTAAATGTCTAATAGATGTTTCAAACACTTCATGGGCTTTAACTGATATGGGTTTATATACCCTCACAATTGCAAATAAAACATTACAAGTGACAGAAGAATGCTGCATTAGAATGCCTTTTTTTTCTTTTTTTGGCTTTCCAGAGTCTTTTCTTCCTGTTCCTTTTGCCCTGTCCTTTCCTCTCTTTTCAATCATTAGCAAAACCCTTATGATTGTGCCTACCATAAGATTAGAACAGGCAGACAGCAATGCTACAGAGTCCATGCTGAATAAAAGGTCATGGAAATGGTTGAGAAAATATTCCTCAGAGCTATATGTAAAACAGCCTTCCATGCTGCTGCCCAAACATAGTGTCCCTAAAAGATTACATGCCACTCTGCAAATGAAATTAATTCTCCTGCTGACAGACTTGCTATCCTACTACCACTATACTTAGCAAAAGATGGTACTTTTTCAGGACTCTGGTCCTGCACACCACTTTAACACTTGTTTAACATTTAGTGGGACTACACCTAAATCCATAAGTTCTGCTGAACTGAGCAAGAGAACTTCGCACTTTCCAACATGGAAATGGATCATGCCAGACCATAACAGACCAACGGTTTGGCTGCCGTCTGGAAATGAAATACAACAGCCTGACTCCCCCTTCCCTTGTTGCACTTTGCTTAGTCATTTATATCCCAGTTATGAGTATTTGGGCCAGTAACATCTGAAGTCTATTTTATGCCCACTCATTCCAGGGATAAAAAGGTTCAAGGCAGGGAAGGATCATGTTTCAACTATATGCCTTTCAGAGCTGGTGACATGTAAGTTAACCAGCTTTGAACACATACCATACCAGGCACATGAGTTCATAAACCGCTACCTAAAATAGAATGCTAGCATAAACCTCTGAATTCTAGCAGTCTTGGAGGATAACAGGTTGAAAAACAGATACCTCGCCACTGCAAAAGCAGAAGGACCCCATATTTCTCATTAGAAATATTTTTTGACAATTTTGTTGACCACATCTGGCTGAAAAGTAGAAAAATGTGGTTCAAGTTCCTAATAATTCTTTCAAAACATTTCAGAAATAGAGCTTTTCTGTTTATTTCATGCTCTACACAGTAACACCGGACTCTTCCCTAAACGAGCTTTTGGCTAACAGAGCCTTGAGCACAGATGGGTCTCTGTCCTTATTTAGCAGGCATTCTCCGAAGGCATCGCTGTCTGATTTTATAACATATGATTCAAATGGTTTGGTGACTTGGCCAGAACATGTAACCCATTTTCTCAATGCTCGGTTCATTAGCAAAGCTTGCGTTTATCAACTGCACACTAAATCTGCATAACATTGAACTCCCCTATCACTGATTATCTGTCTTAAATAGGAATTAATTATCAGTAATAGAAAACAATCAATTACCGATTTCCTCTCTTGTTTCAGCTCCTGCACATAGCGCGTTAACTCCCCAGTGATGAGAGAGGTCATGTTCTCTGAAATGACTTCATGCTGTCCGGCATAGTCATTCATTTCATTTAAAGTAGCTAGGAAGGCTCTAGTTGATGTGTACCTGCAGAGGACAAAAACACATTTTGCTTTTAATCTCTTTGTTTGCAGGACATGCACACTGCAAAGGGATGTTGCATCCTTCTTAAGCATTTAGTATTGCTGCATGAGACTGAACATGGATTAGCATACATTGACTTGAAGGAATCTCCTAGAAGGAAACCTACCTCATGCACTGACAGTTCTCTGATAAATTAATCTTGATACAGACACAGTTTGATATTGGCTACTAAAATACCACAGTTTTAGAGTGCCAGGTGTTTTATCAGCACAGCTCTGGGACTTCACTATTCTAAACTCTATTCACCAAATATTTTCCAGTTGCACTCTTTCAAGACCTGCAGTTCAGCCCACAGTCAGTACGCCCTGATCTAAAAAAAAAAAAACAAAAAAAAAAAAACAACCACCACACCCTCTCACAACCCAAAACAGCATTTGGCTAGTATAGCACAGAGAAGAAAACTTTTTAAAGTGTTACTTGGGATTTAGATTAGCTACAATTTAGTGATACAAGTTTTCAAAAAGATACGATATGTTAGCTGGGTGTTCATTGTCAATCCATGTATTTTAGTATCTTCCATGGCAAGATTATTTTCCATATAAAATAATAATACATGGAATGTTGTGTTGGAGATTAAGAGGAAGAAATGAACATCTGTGCACACAATTTCAAAGACAGTAGATTATGTTACTGGCATACACAGCACTGACCCAAAAGAATTGCATTTAAATACCCCAGGACAGCTTGTTGTGCTGGTCAGTTGGAAGAGAGCAGCTCTGAAGCACTGCTCTTGCATATATTAGAAAAAACATTAATATTAGATGGTAGCAGCTTGCACCATTAGCAGCACCTAAGGCAGAGAAAGCAAAGCAAAAGCAGAGAGATGTAGAGCAAATAAAGAGCAGTATGAGTGGGGATGGACGAAGTCATCAGAGAACAGCAAGACAGAAAAAAGAAACCAAGAGACAAGACCAAAAATATAATCCAATATAAGCAGTCGCATTCATAGTCAAGTTATGCTGCCTCAAGAGAAATCTCCAGCTGCAAAAAATATGGGATAAAAGCCACTGAAGTACAGATTGAACAATAATCTTGAAAATGCATCATTTTTAGACAATCTAAATGTATACAGTGTTCCAAGGTACCCAAAGGTCACATGACAAACCACCAGCCATTATTTAGAGGCATTATGGAAAATACAAGGTGAACAATATATTTAAAAGGGCAAAGGATACACAGGATCTGCTGTGCTACATCACATGGACCATTTAACTCCAATATCCTTTTTCCAGCAACGACAGATGTGTCAAAAAAAGACTGCAGTGAACTCAAAATACCCATTTATAGCATAAATACCTAAAGGGAGATTTTTTCCTAATACCAGGTGCAGACCAAAATGCCAGGCGTATGTGCTGGTAGGATATTCTTCCTAAATAACCATTCTCACAATGGTCTTTATTTGGACCCATATCCCTGTAATGTATAAGCTTCCTTGTGTAAGTGGCAATGTTTTAGGAAACAATGACATAAATAGCTGATTCCAAATAATGTTACTAAAAATAAATTAAAAAGAAAAAAAAAGCTAATTTTTATCTTAGTTGATACAAATCACTAGAATAGCTGTACACAGCAGCTGGGGGGTCTGACCTAAAAATCTAAGCTAATATAATCACACAGTTGGATCCAAATCCAAACTCTTTTGAAGTATTTTAAATATTAGGGTGAAGGGCTCAAGTGTGCTGCCAGTCTCTAAAGATACAGAGCAGCCTCCTGCAATATAAGGCTCCAGAGTTGGAATCTTCTACAGCACCTTCTTCCAAGCTGATGCATTACCAAACACTGAAGCTGAGTAACTTTAAAGTCAGAGTGCTCTAAGGAAAAGGTTACAACTCTGGCTAAGGGACTGTCCTTCGGAAGGCTTCTCCTCTAAAAACCTGTTCTAAAGACAGCTCATCAGGGGCAGGTACGTTCTTTATGACATGTGATCCATCACCCTCTGCATGCATTTCCCTAGTATCAGTCAGTGAAGGAGCTGTGCTTTGACACTGCTGTCACTATCTGCAAGCACTACATTAGCCATCTCCCCCAGGGAGATGCACTCTGAAAACTTAAGTCAATGGCAGATAGCTGAGGCAATACAATATCCCCCAACGGCAGCAAGTCATGTGGCAACCAATTCCAGGATTCTGGAAGTGCAACCATGTCCCTTCACCTCGTTCTTCAGGAATCAGCAATTTCTCCTGAGGTGTCATAACATTATTCCTCTAGCAAGTTGCTAGTCTGTGCTGTCGGTCCATTTGAGTAATTTAATACTTACACAGAATGCTCAAGTTTTATGTTAGAATTAACAAGTGTTTCTGCTGAAGCTAATTAGAGTCTGGTCATTCACTTCAAAGAATCAGGATCATCTAGTCTGGCTGGAAATTTTTAAAGGTACCTAAAAAAACCCAATGCATCTAGCAACCCTGACATTTAAAGAAAACTGAGTGGTTAACAGACCAAATCCAAACTTCTTTGAAAATCTGTTCCTTAATATCTACCTTACAAGCCCACTTCTGCATGTATGATTTCTTTTACATCCTTACTAATTATCATTTACAGAGCCTTTGGTTTACAACTCAAATCCTAGTTGGTGACCCAGCCTTTCCCCCTTCCTCCATTAAGGTATGCTCACCTAGCAGTAGATCATGAACGTACCTGTATTCTTCCTCTTCTTTGGAGTTCTTTTTGGGCTGATATTTCTTTGAAAGGTTCCTAAAAATAAAAATATACATATAAATAAAAATTAAGATCTCCCTTAAAATAACTGGACAGTCCTTGCATGCACATACTTTCAAATACTGTGGGGTTTCAGTTTTATTTGCAGTGACTAGATACCTCGTCAGAAGTATGATTCTTCAGTATGATTAGGTTTTGATTTATGTTGTAGTAGCACCCAGAGCACCAGGCCCCACTGTGCTTCAGTCTAACTGCAATAGAGTAACAGATTCTGAAGCTGAACAGTTCATAAATTAAGGCTTTTATATATATATATTATATATATTGAATATATATATTGAATATATATACACACTACATATATTCAAGAGCAAGGCCGCTTTATTAACAGTGGTGTCTATGCAGTAATGATAAAACAAATTATATTGGACATATAGATGACAAGACTATTGATATATCTGTGGCAGGGTTTATGAACAATACCTCTGAAATCAGAATAATTCTATTGCAATCTCTTTCAGGCTGCTAGTAAGTAAGCTCACAATATTCTGCATGGTGCTTACGAGCATGCAAGAAAACAGGAAAGGGAGAAAGAGGGACACTGAAATAACTGGCAAAATGAGCACAGACCTCTTCTGTGCTGCGATACCAGGATCTCCCACACTCTGAACTCAGCCCTACTACTCTCTGCCTTCCTGCAGCCAACTAGCCCCTCTGCTGCACTGCTGTGAAATGGAAACCATTTATTTTAGCTTTACAAGGCTGTTTTAATCATTAAGAAAAACATACAAGTGAAATCAGTGGAATTGATCTGAAGTGCTATGAAGTTTCATTGATCTGTCCACACAGAACTCTTCAGAGGATTCCCAGAACATGGCCACTTGAAAATAAACTGTTTTTTTGGTTTTTTTGTTTTTTTTTAGAAATATAAGTCACTTCCTATTGCATATTGGTTTTAGGGCTAACAGGAAGACAGCAGGGCCTCTAGTCTCATCTTTCCTATTCCTTTTATTCTTGCAAGGGAAGTAAGAAGCATCTGCCCAAGCAGAGTTCTAGCCAAAATCCTGGCAAATTTGCAAAGACAGGTATGTGTTTCTTATCATTTATCCCTACTAGAATGCCTCCAAATAAGCATTTCCATTCCATCCTCTGAAAAGAGGATGCTCTGAAACGACGAACTTCTCTTGTTCTACAAGCAGCAGTTTCAACCAAAGAGCATCAGTGTGGCAATAATTCTGGAAACTGTTCTGAATGATCAAGTTAAGTTTCATGGCCTTCTTGATACACCATAGGAATGCCTGCACGTACCTGCTAAAGAGGAAAGAAAGGAGGAGAAAAGAAAAAGCACAAAAAGACTAAACTAATAAGACATTTTCACACACACACACACACACACACACACACACAAAAATGCACATCTCCGTGCATTGCCAATAACGTGCTGCCCAATTAATCCTGACATGCACAACTACTCTAGTCTTGTGAGCCTCTGAAGTATAGAGACGTCTCTGGGTTGAGGCAAAAAGCCCCCCAGCAAACAGTATGCTTTCACAGAAAAAGCATTCAGAAAATATATGACAAGAATTAGCAACTGGATTAAACATATTTGATTCTCTATCTACTTTATAATGTATATATAAAACACATGTATTTGGGTTCTTCAGATTTTTTTCCCCAACTTTTATTTTTAACCTAAAATAAAAAAAAAGTAGGGTTTTAACCAGGATACACACACACAAACACAGAAGTGATACTGAATCCAGTAAGAGCCAATAAGACTCTCCTATATTTAAGACAGGCATTCAACTATGCAGTATCAGGACCAGAACACTGGCACTTCCCAGGTGCAAGCTCATGAAGCCATGACACCTCCAAATCTAAAAGCTAACAAAGAGGCAACTAATGCATAAGAGTAAAGACAAGGAATAAAAGAGCAGTTCTGAGAAGATTCTGTGCTAGCCGCTGCACCTGTCTGTTTCTGATTCACATTTCTATTTGCCTTTTGCTCTGCATCATTTTTTCTGCCTTTCCAGCTTGTTTCCTCTGCTCTCTCATTTCCACTTCTTTTGTATCTCTCCCTTTCTCTCTTTCAAAGTTTATTATCAATCAGAGATTCTTGATTCTCGGATTATCCTGGTATCTTAAGCGCTTTTTAAAACTCCTTTGTCAAGGCTATCAGTCAGCCTCGTATTAGGCCAGGCTTTTGACACGCTGGCCTGCTGACACTCAGAGTTTGCATGCTATAAAGTAAGAAGTGATTAGGGGAGGAGGGCAATGCAACACCACTTCAGCACTCCAAACACAGCATCCAACACATCAAGGTCCAACTGAAGGTCAAAACAAAATGCAGAAACAAATGAACATTGTATCATAGTTTCTGCATCCCTTCCTTCCCAATCTAGTTTAGTGAGTTGACCATTATAAAACCATTTGTAAGAAAACAATCATGACAAATTTGAACTGGGCTATCAAATCAGGACTAACTGTAAATGGTACAAGCAGGACTTGAATAGTACATGCACACTGCATGAAGAGGTGACACTGGGAATTTTTTCCACTTGTATAACCAAATATATCTGATGTATCCTGAAAATACTTAGATGCAAACAAAAGTCTTCCATAAATATCTGCAGAATTATAAAGACAAAGGAAAGAAACATTTTAAAACAGAAGCCAGTCAGGCTCCAATATACGAGCAAGCTGGGATATTGGTAGTCAGGTATGAAGAATAGCTAGCTAGGGAGCCCAGACACCAAACAGAAAACATGAATTTCACAGAAGAAACCAAAGTTCAGCACTTTTTCTTGCACTAAAAATAAAAATTTGAGTTAAATTCACCAGAGTATCTTGTACTAGCTTGTCCCTTTTTGTGGTATGTGTACATGTTATGATATGCCGCAGTCCTTTCACACTAAATAGATGTGATATAAATAAGAAAGGTTTGCCACAGACAGGTGAAGATATATTAAAAGCACATGCCTTTATTTATTTATTTTTAAAATGGCCAGGATTGTTTTATCTCAATATTTGACAGGTCTACATTTTTGTTTTTTCTTTTACATCTCTAAGTTCTTACATGGCTCCAAATGCCATTGTATCAAAGGGCTCCTCAGGGATGAATGCATTCATCCTCAAATCATACCAAAGGTTGAGGGGAGAAATGCAACTATGCATGGAGAATTAAAACACAATAAGAAGCAGCAAATTGACCAAGTTCGTTTTGGAAGTCTGGTACAGAACAAGGAACAGAACTCAGCAGTTCGGAGTCTCAGGATACCTTCCTGTATCTGGTGACTGTCTCCCACTTTCCTTAAATATTTTTTTGTTCTTCCTTAATTAACTCTTCACACTTAAAATCCATCATCTCAATAAATTCAGTGGGTCTAAGATATGTTTCCTCATTAGATAGACCAAATCACAGATACTCTGCTGGAGTTTCCCAATCCACTCAAACTATTTCAGTTCACTCTGCCTCTGTAATTTGATCTCATTGCCATAGGATGTGAGTGATTTGTTCCTATACAACTCATCTTCTATTTCCTGCTTCTCTATAGCAGAAACCCCTGGGGAATCCTTGGGGCATTCCCCTGAGAAAGCACACAAACATAAAAGAAGAGTTTTAGCAACATACCAGCTCTTTGTAAATAATAGGTCATTGTGCATCTCAAAAGCAACTCTAACACAAGCATCAAAAATTGTCCGATTGTTTTTTCCCCCTCCATGGACATTGTGTATAGATATATAGATATCAGCCAGAATATCAAGTCTCGATCTCTGCAAATACTGGGAAGAAGTGAGAAGTTCTGTGTATCACAATCAAGTGGAAAAAGGTACAGGAGGGGCTAGGAAGCTTTAGCCCTGCACTCTGCTCCCCAGTTACCATCCATTCCCTCCTCCATCACTTCTGCCTTATCACCATGGAACTAGCAACTGCCAGCCGTATTGCACCACGGCCTCTCTCCACAGCAGCACGACTGCGTATTGCAGCCTCTCCTAACCCCTGCTCAGGCCCCATTTCTTCCACCCTACTTGGGAAAGCAGGGCAGGAGCTGCCCGTTGTGAAAGTGTTCTTAGCTCCTCTTCCCTCCGCCTCCTTCCCCATTTACACCACATCTGACCTGCGGTCATTCATTTTCTGCATCTGGATCACGTTATTTGTATTCTTACCTCCAGCTTGATGGTCCAACCAGAAAAGCTGAAAATACCTATCAGGAATTTCCAGTCATTTAGCTACTTGAGATAAATACACAGGATCTCTGTTCTGTTCAGTAGATACATCACAAGAACAGTAGCAAGATTGCACAGCTGTCAAAAAAATCAAATCATATGCTCCAGTCTGGCTAATTATATTAAGTTTCCAAGGGCAGAGACTGACTTTTTGACCTGCAGTTTCTCCAGCACCCATACAACAAGAACCTCTCTCATGAATGCAAACCCTAAACTTTAATGATAATTTGCTGTTAGATGTTCTGCTGAATTCCTAAACCCCCTGGCTCCTTTGTGCAGTCCCCATTTCATGGAAAAAAATTATAATGGAAAAAAACTCAAAACCTTAGCCATTAACCACGAGTAAATCATGAATAAGCCCTAGTATGCTACTCAGTCACCTAAATAGGTTTCTTTTACAAAGCATATGATTTGTTCTCCAGCTAGAAGCAATCTTTATAAACCAAATGAACTGCCATCAAAGAAATGGTGAGCTTACAGATGGGCCTGAATAGATTTAGAGACTTAACAGATACAACTCAAAGTCATGAACTATATAGTTCAACTTACCTAAGCTGTTTTGCATAGCTGAGTTCAATCTCTGTTCTTTCTTTTACAAACTTGATGTATTTTTCCAGAACATCAATACCCCATTGCGTGTGTTTTTCTAAGTTGTCAAACTGGTCCTGCAATGAATCAAAAAAATAGTTTAGTCTCACTGAGCTTAGAGATAACTTTAAAAAATTTCCAAAGTGCACATCACCATAAAGAACGCGCTACTAATATTTTCCATTATTACAGTTAGACCTTTTTGAAGCATAGTTTTTTTTAATCAACTGAAGTCTATCTTTTAATATGAGACCAATTCAGCAACATTCTTCATTCCTCATTTCTGAACCAATTTCATTTCAGAAATCCTGGCAATTCCACGGAATGCAATATTTCTAATATAAAGACATACTTAAACAGAGGATAAGAAATGGAAACTCTCACCAGCATTTTATTTTATTCTGAAGAGATAATATAAATTCCATGAATTTGAGGTCTATTCCTACTTAATTCTGATTTTAGGCTGAAAAAAAGAGATTTACACTTAAGACTTGTCAGCATCATGCCTTAGAATACCATTTAGAACAGCTAAACATCTTTCCACAGAACAGAATTTACTTTCCCCTACAGCCTCATGTTTGTTTCTAAAATAGAAAACATGCTAACAAATGATATCACAAAAAATGATGTTAGCTATGTTTACAGTAAGTCTTCTTGTCTATCTCCATTTATATACAGATGCTACTTTGTTCTTCAAAATATTGCTGCCCTCAAAAACAGTCACACATGCTTTCACTAAAATCTTCTTCAGTCAAGAGCATTCCACAAGTCAGTCTGGGATTTCCAAATGCCAAGAGAAATTAAGCAACCCTAAAATCCTGATTATCCAAGCCAACTGCTTATTAGTATCTGTAGAGCAAACTTAAGATTATCTTACTTTTTTCAATTTAGTTACTTCAACAGTACTCAAATTCCACACTCATCTATACCATACAGCATTGCCAAAGTTAACTTTTCTACAGTATTCAAAATGCATGCTAAATTGTGATATACTGAATACTTGTTTCACGTGGAAAGTTAAATATAGCTTTGTACATCTGCAGTACAAAGGTTAGATTTACAACATCTTCCAAAATCTGTACACAGCAATAGATTCGGGCAGATGCTTAGCTGCTGTAACTACAGCTTCTGACAGAAGCGATGCTTCTTTCCACTGGCCAAAGAATTGGTGCTGTGACTTTCAGTTTGTAGAGCTATCATCAAATACCATCAAACCAGTATAAACCCACTTCCTTAAATTCACAGAACAGAAATACAGAGACTACTACAAAGCCTAGTACATGAATCTGTTGCTTCTAAGCAAATACCACTTTGTGCATTATAACAGATCTGTCTCCGAATGTACATTAGATTGCTATCAGGAGAGATCCTACCAGCATATGACACAATAATCACGCATACAGAAGCTGCTACTTGCTAATGAAACTGTTCTAGCTGTACTTCAGTGGGAAGAAATCAGAACCACACTGAAGGAAAATTTGCAGCACTCTACCAAGAAGCTAGTTAAACAGGCAGAGTGAGAGGAATAGGACACAGAGGGTTTGTGCATCTGCAAGCTTGCTTCAGCAAAACCAGACTAGGCTTCAGTTTAAATGAAGTTTGCTTTAGTCAACTAAAGAGGCATTGGGGGGAGTACAGCAAAAGGGCAATAGCATAAAGTTACAGAAATAGTAAAGAACTGCTAAGACCCATGCGCCAGGAACTAAGAAAAAAAAACAGTTAAGGCCAACTGGAAAAGATTTGAAGTACGCCGAATAAAATCCTGACGTCCAGCAAAATAAGTCACCCTTAAACCAAAGTAATACCTTTCAGACAAAAAGAGGATGTATGTATTCAGCAGAAAGGGAAGATGTGCACTAAGCCAGTATGTATTTGCATATAGACAAACCTTTATTTCAGACAATTTCACAGCTGGGGAGAATACAAAGATGACACGGTAACATCACAGATCCCTCCTCTTCCCAGACGATTCAGGTCATGAAGAAACACAACGTGCTGTCCGTAGTACAATTCCAGCACAAAGAGTCACCTTTTGCTCTCAGTTTCAAATATACCACCCCTAAATCTCTCAGATTGTGCTGGCGTCAAGAAAGCAGTGCACAGATGGCCTTTTTTAAGGTTTCTGATAAAGAGGACTCATAGCTAATCCAAAACCTTCCCTTCCACAATCTATATTATTTCACATAAACATATGCATATAAAATAAATACCCCACCAGGCAACCAATTACCCCCATTTACATGTATGCACACGTCCACCCACCCCGATTTTGTTAAGGAAAGTCTCAGGGAAAATCAACTCCCTTCATTCCTCTAAGCAAGTTACACCACCTTTATCAGATACACCATACTAACAGCAAGAAAGTCACTTAGCATCTTACTGTAACCGTATCCAAAGCACAGAGGTCAGAGTTTCCCCATTAGGGTTGAATGCCTTTCAAGGAGATTTTGCCCTTTGAAAGAATTAAAATTGTGCTGACTGTACAGAAAGATAGAGCAGGTTTACCCTTAAAAAGCAGTCTTGATGATGGCTCATCTATGGTTCTATTTGTTAAACAAAAATCTCTAAAAGTACAAACCTCTTTCACCACCACCCAGCCTCTATTTTCAGAGCATTATTTAGATCAGAATATGAAAAAAACCTGAAAATGGCCCCAGGTGGCTGACTCAGTTTGATCCGTTATCCCATAGATCAGTCTGCCAGGCTGCTTCAGCGGCCTGACAAAGTCAAGTTTGGAGAAAGGAAACTCCATGATGCGCAGTGTGGAGGTGAATACACAGTGGTGCAGCTGTCCGACAGACTAACCATGAGAAGATGCTAACTTTCTATTTATAAAAGTGAACAAAGACACTTGTCCTGCACTTAGCTGTAACCAGAAGAACCTCAACTAAATAAAACGCAAGCACTGACCTCCACTATCACAAAGTGGAGTTGAAATTTAGCTCCTTCCTGTAGTTTTTGCTAAATATAGGAGTTTCTGCCGCTTTCTGAGCATTGAACAGTTTTGTCCAGAGTGCCATTTCACTAAACAGCCAACGCCCCAGAGTGATGTTTTTATATTGGGGTCAGTGCTCTGTTTTCAGTTCTCTTTTTTGTGTTTCTTATGGATGCACTGTGGAAAAAAAAATAAAAAAAGGTCAGTAAAACCGGGAACACCTTTGCTTGCTGAGCATGGGATTCCAAGAGAAAGACACTGCAGCCAGAGGACCCTAACACTTACACACCCAAATTTCAGAGCTGAAGGTAGGCAAAGGCTGTACATTAAAGCTAACGAGGCATGGGACAAAAGAGTACAGAACACTTTGATCGAAAAATATAACCTTTAAAATCATGCAATCCCAGAGTCTGTGGTACACACAATAAATACAGAAACTGAGCTTGTTTAAAAAAAAAAAAAAAAAAAAGAGAGAGAGAGAGAGCACGAGCGCGCGCGCGAGAGAGAGACTTGAAGAGCAGGTCACAACAATACCTTGAAGCAATCAACATTTTAAAGATTTTTTTAAATGACTTTAATATTTCCAGCAAAGTTCATGGTGGACACGTGTTACCATTCAGAATCTGAAAAGTTAAACAAACAAGTTGGCTTTTCTGTAGCAATTTGGTCTAGTTTTAGTTGCCCAAACAATGGCACTTTCATCTTTTTGCCCAACAGACTGTTCCGTGCATCCAAAATTTCTTAAAAACAGTCTACTAGAAAACTGACTGAAGTTCTTCAAAACCCCTATATTCCAGTACTGTTTCATTTAAATTTTCACTGAACTCCAGAATCATTTCATAGCTCAAAACAATTTCTTAATTGCTATTCATCCCAGCAGAAAAGAAATCATGAAGAGGGCAACACTAGCAGGTAAATCAGTTAGCAACATGGTTAACCTAAGCACTTGCAGCACTGAGTACAACAAGCTTTTGGTACTCAAACTGAGGATTTTCAAAAACAAAGACCAATAAAGTATCAATGTCCCACTGAACACCAGTAAGAAGCTGATGGCTAGGGATGCATCTACCTTACAAAAAAGAAAGTGTAGCTTGAAGATTTATCTGTCCTAGCTCCAAAGGAGCTTGCTCTGAAATCAGGAGCAGTCTAATCACAGCAGCACAAAGTGCCCCATCCTTGCCAAAGGCTGGATGCACATTCAGCAGGTAAAGCGTGCCATTACAGCCACACAGGGTCAGGCACCAGCTGGAAGCTGGCTCAGGTACCTTCAAG
Organism: Dromaius novaehollandiae; assembly: GCF_036370855.1. Taxonomy (NCBI): domain Eukaryota; kingdom Metazoa; phylum Chordata; class Aves; order Casuariiformes; family Dromaiidae; genus Dromaius; species Dromaius novaehollandiae. The sequence goes on from NC_088117.1 coordinate 8,472,001, forward strand.
AACTGCTGTCTCAGCTTTGGATCTCAGTCTACACATTCTCCTCTGTCTGTGCAGCCTCCTCATCCCTCCAGTTAGGAATGGCATTAGAAAACAAATTCCACAAGGCTTTTACGTTTCTTTGAGAAGAGCAAGAAAACAAGGCAGGAAGCATGACGCAGTGTTTGGGGAGAACACTCCCACCAGACCCCACGGTAGGTGTGTGGGGATGGCGGAGGTGGGGGGGAAGGTCACCTCGCACTTATTTTCTTTAAAACAGAAACACTGAAGTCTTTCTCTACTTGCCTCTGAATCAGAGGCTGGCTTACACACAGAAACTCTCTTGAGTTAATACTGCACTGACAACTGAGCCCTGTATCAGAGCAAGCTCCCACCACAGCCTTCATGTTATTGTCTATATCATTTGGTCCTCCAGTCTGCCAAACCTCAGCACTTCCTGCTTCCAAGTCTTTGCACTGACTCACTCGTTGTGCTATCAACAGCTTATTAAAAGGAGAAGTAGACTTTTGATTGACAATCATGATGTGCACATAACTAAACTGCTCAGAGCTGTAACGTACTCCTCTTCCTCAGATCGCCCTGGCTTCCCTGTGACAGCTCTGCTAAGCCAGCGCAAACACTTCCTGCCTTCCCCAAACCATGGGGGAGACCAAATACGTAAACTGACCCATGTGTGGGTGGAAAACCAGAGCTTCTGACTGCAAGCACTTTGGAAACAAAACAACCCCCCCACCCCCCCGTGCATTCGCACTTGTGCACTGCTTAACACATTCTTAAGCGGGTATTAAAAAATGAAGCTCAAAAGAAGAAAGAACTTCAGTCATCACCTCGAGTGGGACCCGGACATGCAAATACCCGGAGGGCTTTGAAAGCTTCATCCCTAAAGCAGCCTGCGTTTCTAACTTCCATTCTATTTCCATTAATTCTCTCCCAGTATTTTTACCACGGCCCACACAACTTCACATGCATGCATTCCTTCTAAAACTCTACTGCAAGCTCTCTACACTGGCAATATTCAGAATGGAAATAGCCATGCCTATTTGTTTTTTACTCATTTTATTGTAGCCGTTACTTAAAACTGTCAAATTCTCTCACTTCTCCACTGTTCTGCTGAAATCACATTCCCCAGCGAAGGAAGCAAAGCATTTTGGGAAGAAGTTAGCTATCAAAAGAAAGCTTTCTTCCTACTTCTAAGCCACATAACATGAAGTACAACCAATTACTGAGCAATAAGGAAAAAGAGAGAATGTAATTCATTTGGTTTTTGAAGACGAGCTCAGAAAGATACTGCTTATTCTTTCAAGAATGCTTTCATCTATTGTGAAATAGTTCAACTCAAGACTCCTACAAATCCTGTGATGGATAGGACCTTAATTTGTCACCAGTAGGCTTCAGCATTAATATCCACTAAAACAAAGGTGGTGGGCTTCAGTTATAGTTTCAGGCTCTCTGTAGTGAGACAGCGCTCGCTGATGCGCTGCTGTGCTCTTTGTGTTTGGTAAGCATCACTCAAACAGAAAGGCTAACGACTTGGAGCCAAACTTCACCATACAGCTAGGCCAGAAGTTCTGCAATTGCAATTTGGTTTCTACTGTGAACAAAACGTTAGGTTCTGGGACACTGCCAGAACTGCTGGAATTTTAATAGTTATGTCATCTGTGCAAACCTGCTCAGATCAGATGCAGGTGGCAGACGGTAATATATCAGTAACCAGGCTAAACTGTCATTCTTGCTGCTGCTTTCACAGGTAGCAGCACAGGAGTAGGGAATTAAGCATGTTAGTACAGACACAAGCAGGGAAGATAGTATGCTGCAAATTCATATGCTAATAGCAAAAGAACAAAGCCTTTATATTTAGTATAATCCTTCTGCATTTTTAATGCAGCAATACTATGAAAGACCTGTGTTTACTAAAGGTTAAGCATATTTGAGGATATTCTACTGTCTCACTGTAGGGAATTTCATTCTCTTTCCTCTGAAAAGAACTTGTTTATCCAACCTCCTAAAAATAGTTTAGGATAGGGGAATTAAATATTAATTTTCACCTGTTTCATACCTTCCTCCCTCAATCCCCCCCCCTTTTAAACTCTCTCACCCATTTCCCCAGGAAAAAAAAATAATTCAAGTGAAAATCAAAAACACATTACAGTGTTTAAATTCTAGTTTTCTTTCTCTTTTAAATTCTGTAGTTTAACAACTTCACATTAAAAAAAAAAGAAAGAATTATCAAGATGATAATTCTTCACAGGCTCAGTTAAGTCTGGGACTTTAGTGCTAGCAGGATACAACAAAATTTAGATGCACAGATACTCCAAGAGCTACAATGAAGCATCGAATTATCTTTTATTGCACTAGATAAACTCACTTCTAGTTGTCCTACTTATTCCAATAAACATTAGGAATTAAGCAGTTTGAGCTACATTTCAACCTTGAAGTCCTTCTCTTTTTAGCACTTTGCTGAAGCTGTAAAGCAAACCAAGTTCTCTAATATTTACGTCAATTTTAATTTGGATTTAAAATAATGCTGCCCCAGTCTTATTTTGCATGGCAAAGTGCAGCACACAGACCAACCCTGCTTAATTGCTCGAGACCAAATACACTCATCCCCACCCAAAAAGCCACCATCTACAAACTCAAGGGTGACCCCTCCTGCCAATTAAGCAGAAGTGCTATCTCACACGCAGGTTTTGGCCATACCCTAACCCTGTCCTGACAGAAACTCCACTCATGACAAACAACAAGTACTCCGGAAAAAAAAGCAGCCGGAGCATACAGCTCAGAGGGCAGCTTTAGGAGACCAGAACGAGATTTGCAGACATGCTGAGCGAGGCCAGTTGTTCTCCCACCTACAGAAAAGCCACACACATCCATCACCCACTAATGAAAATGCTGAGCTCGTCTTTATGCTAGTGCAGCTTACAACCTCGTTAGAGAAGGCAATTCAAAACAGTCCCTAAAACCCAGAGGCGGGTTGCAGAGCTCCTGACAAGAAACAGTACTGCAAAATGAGAGAGACCACGTTCTGAAAGGGGGGAAGAGAGGGAGAGCGACTCCCACAGAAACAGCACAGGGTATCTCAGTTCGGCAACAGGACACCTCCGCCTGCCTGACAGGTCACTGGGAGCACAGCCCAATCATTGGCATTTGTGACCCCCTTTGGCACCTATTATGGGAGCCTTGCAAACCTGACACTCTTGGTTCACAGGCGGAAGCTTCCCTGTGTGAGTACAACCAGTGTCATCAGCTGCCAGGTTTTCACGCGCACACACACGGGGTGTTTAGCTCTCGCTTGAAAGCTCAAACCATGAGCTGTACCGCTTCCTGCAGCAGCCAGGCGCCTGAGTCACGCACGCCTGCTGCTGGGCAGCGGGTGCGGGCAGAACCTGTCCCACTGCAGCAGCCGTGCGAGGCAGGGGCAGGTGCAGCACGCCGGCAGCAGCTTCATCCATGCTCCGGGGCTGCTCTTACCACAACAGCAAACACAGCCTTCCCCACCATAGCCCAACTCATATTAGACCCCAAACCCTCTGCCATCCTGGAATCAAACTGAGCCTTCTCCTCCCCCTTAACCTGACATATCCTGCAAAGGATGTGGTGAAGCAGAACTTGTGGTCCCTCCATAGCAACTGGGCAAGTAACAATGCTAACGCAGCAGCCAGGAAGGAAGGTGCGAAACCTGCCATCTGAGAGGGGATGTGGTCGCTGCTACTGCCGTGGCTTTCAGTAGGCACTATGAGAGGTGAGACAACCCAGGGGAGTGATTAATTCTGGCGAGTGGGAAGGCAGGAGGAAGTGAATACCTGAAGTGGAACAGGACAGAGCTGATGAGCAATAGGTGACTAAAAGAAACAGCAACTGAATCAAAGGATACTAGACAGTTTTGGACAAACAGGCTGTCCTTGTGCATGCACAAGACTAGCGGGAAGCCCAGCCTTCTTGTAACAGAGAAGGTTCTGATGTAAAACAATGCTGGTTACACACCCTGGCTGACACGTGTGGGTGAACGTATAATGCGCTACACTAGATGGATTTATGGGTGGTGGTTCATTTTCATTCAGACCAATGATTTCCTGAAAAGGTTGTTCAGAGGTGTCACAGACATCACACAAGTCACCTCTTGGTATCAGTGGTAGATGCTTCAAAGAAAGTTGCACACATCTCTTACATGAGGAAATGCACATCTTAGATGTCAAAACGTCACACCGTTGAGAAGGAACATTGTATTTTCCTGAAAGAAAAGGTAAGGCTTACAAAACATTGTTTGCAATATCCAAAAGATACTTTTCATAGATCCCTATGCTGCAGCAGCGATTCATTTTGCTGAAATAAGTTTATACGTTTTGAGGTTTGAGGCACTGCATGACTTCACCGCAATGAGAACCATGTGTCAGAAGCAGACTATTCAGAAGTGAACACTCCTTTTCAAGCATACAATTCTGCTTATAAAATTCACACAAGAAATCCCAGAATGGGATGGGGTTTTGTTTTAAAGTACATTATAATGTGCAAACTACAACTCAGAAGTGAAGGATATTAGAAAGCTCTTAATGATGAAAATAAGGAAACCTCAACTAATGCCAGAAGTAAGGTCAGAAATACCAACTATTCTGATTAAATAACTGCATTTCGATCTTTTCCTACCTATGTTCAGTTATTTAAACTGAAGACAAACACGCAGATGCGGCTTCTCCCTTTGATATTAGCACAATTCCACTGACTTAAATGGACTTATTCCTAATAGACATGGGGATAAACAGAAAGCAGAATCTAGACCTTAAAAATCCAGATAATTTTCCTCATAGTCATTAGCTAAGCAAAGGCTGATAACTGGTGAGACCTACTGGGCCCCAAGGGGAGGATCCCTGCATCTCTCTCATTAGTATTAATGACACCCACAAAGCTCATTTAAAAAACAAAGAAATAAAACAGAACAAAAAACAATGCTAGCCTCTTCCTCCGCTCATCCTGGGGGAATAGGAGCAGGGAAGAGATTCAGTTTTTACTGACAGTATCCAGAGCAGCAGACTGAAAACTGCAATGACCTAGAGGTATTCACTGTTCTGCTCTGCGTGTTATAAACAAGAGCTTTGAAAACGAGCAGATTCTGGTGTGTATCACACTGCTGCCAGGATGGCATAAATCATGAACAGAAACAGAGCTCAACATCCGAGCTGCCTCCCGCAGGAGTTGCGGCATGGTAACAATGCTAAATATATGTTGTTGTTGTTCCACTAAGATTTTTTCAGTTGACAGTGTTGCAACTTTTCACTGCTGCCCAGCACCATCCCACTTCCCTGATTTAATACACAGCCATTCTTCTGTTCCGAAATAATCTGAACAAATACAATTTTCGAACCAACTCCCAGTAAATCTTTTGGTGCCTAGCTATGTATTTGGACTAAGCGTTGACTGATTTTCATCCTCTTTTTTTCCATCCTGTGAAGCTCTCCCTTAATAATACCAGCTGTTAAAACAAAGATCAACAAGATCTCTTGCCCACACAGTTTCCCCTTTGGGCAACTGTGTACTAATTAAGAATGAACTGTACAGAATTCCTGCTTATTGCACGAATAAGTAGAATAGGAAAAAGAAACAAGCCTACTGATTTAGAAGACACCAAAAAACCGATTCTGCCTCTTATACAACATCATACTGTGTTACAATAGTGCAATATAACTATCCACAAGAATAACACTTCAAAATGTAGTCATTTGTGGTAACACATTCTGGGCAAACTGGCTTTTTGTCCAACTTCTTGGTGAACCAGTGTCATACTGGATACATCATGTATAATATCTAAATGGTTCTATGTATCGTCAAAGTAGATGATTTTGTTAATAATCTGGTATAAAACCTTTTCAAATATGAAGGCTGCTCTAAGCATAGAGCTGGAGTTTAAGAATGCCTGAATTTCAACTCCATTCCATCCACTGTCTTTAGATGAGTTATATTTGGACTACATACACTTATTTTTATTTCTATATAAATAGATTTCATATTTTCAGTCATATATATGTGTGTGTATATATATGTGTGTATGTGTATATATATATATATATATAAAAAAAAAATCTAAAAAAAAATCGGTGATCATGTTAAACCTTACAAAATAAAGTCCTTGATCTCTCTTTAATTGTAATGCATGCAGGCTACATTTAAAAAGAAATTAAAGGTCTAACAAGCTATGCCTCATATTTTCCAATAATCTCCATTAAATAAATCACCTGTCAGAGAATCACACATGCTGAGTTATTTTTCCTATATAGCTGCTAATGCACCAAAGTGCTTTGTTTTGGGGGAAGTTATTTCTTGTGTGTTTTAAATAAGAGAGAGCAGCCCTTACTCCTTTGACTCAACTTTGCCACCTTCTTTGGTTGTCAAGTGGTCTGAGGACAGACTACCAACCTCCGCTGTGGCAGGATGGCCTTACAGAATGTTTACGCACAAGGCTGGAAAATAAAAACGTTGTAAAATTAACGCTATGATTTTGCTTAGCAGAAGACTGCCTCCTAGATCATTAAACACTTTCTGCATTTTTATTTCTGTTTAAATTGGAGCAATGGCAATACCTAGAATCAAAAAAGTAAGATTCCCCCACCTCATCATGTGTGTCCACAGCCCTTCCCTAAAGTTCAAATCAAAAGTGCAAATCTCTCAAGCTTCCCCCTGCCCCCAAATTAAAATGGAACTAACAGCTCATAAAGTATTCCTTTGCACATGGGGTTCAAAAAAGAATTTAGTATCTTAAATACCATGACATCACAAATACAGTCCTGGATTTTTAAAGGGCCACTTCACACTCAGGACCAAGTAAGATTACTGCTATGCCTGAAGTATTTCTGTCTGCCACTACGTTCTGTTTATAAACCAGAAATTAGATTTGGTGCTTCTGTTCCGATCCAAGAACTAGGATGCTCCTCAAACAGGAGACTTCTCAGGCTCCTCTCCCCCCCCTCCCCCCCCCCTTTTTTTTTTTTTTTTTTTTTAAATCAGACACATGAATGATTCAGGAAATCTAATGCAATAAGTAGACAGACAGTGTCCCTTTTTGCAAGAAAGGAATTCCAAGTACATAGCATTTTGAATGTCTGCAAACATAGGCATAATTCCAACTTAAATTTTACGCACAAAGTTGATCTCTTCAAAATTTCTTATCAAAGCCTATTCAAAAAAGCATTTCATAACTCAGTATTATCCACTTATCTGCTCTATAGGAGGCCAAGCAGCATAGGGGAAAAAAGAAAAAAATGAAAAAGAAAAAAAAGGGTGAATTTTGGAATCAGGCCAGAAGCAGAAAATAAGCAAAGAGTTAAAGAAAGACTATTTCTTAAATCCCCCTACTGGGGCTTGCCACACAGCTTTTTTTTTAATTCAATATGACTCAATCCTCTCTACAGCTATAAAAACGGCAACCAAGACATTCAGCTAACATTTTGTTAAGTATTTTCCTGTTACCTGTATTATCATTTCTCATCTCAGCTTAACTGATACATTCTTCAGAAAAGGGACTAACTTTCTTGTGCTGGATTCGCACAGCTCCGCAGTACTTCTTACAGCAAGGCCTTTTGTCTTTACTTACTTTGTGAGTAACAAACTAAAATATCGTCAAACAGAAACTAATCTGCAGATTTACCATTGACATCTCTTGCCAGAGCCTGGAAACATCCATCTGCGTGTCAAAGAATATACTGCTGTCAAATAAAGGCTCCCCGATAACGTCAGTGCCAGCATCTTTTCTTTTGTGGTAATTACGAGACCATATACTCATTCTTAGATGCTTAGTTCTGTTCTGTTTCTATCCAGTTTGTCCTCAGGTACTTTGGCACAACTTCCACTAATTCTAATGTGAACTCATGTTAAAGTTTAAATCTGAGGAGAGTAATCGCATTTCCCTTAATCAAATAACCACTGCATAAAGCTTTTTTTTCCTTCCCCTTCAACAGAAGCCCCTCTCAGCTCTCAATAATAAGATCCCAGCAAGAATAAATGAATGCGTCAAAGTAGGTGGAATATAGAAGGGGAAATACCGTACAAAATGCTGACCCACCAGAAGTACACAAAGCATTTGTTCAGCAGTGACAACGAATAATTTAATCTGAGGCAAATTACCAAACAAACAATTAAACTACATGGTAGAATACAAAAGAAAGTTCTCCCACGCACATTTCACGTTTGCAATGGAGTCAATAGAATAGCATTCATACAGCCAAGCCACGATGTTCTGTGGATTACGACTGAGCCATCTGAGCTACTCATTCAACACTAGCTGAGATTCTCTAAGAGACATGAGAAAGTTATAAGCGTCTAAAAAGAAGGTAAACTCCATTACACTAACCATCCAAACATAATAAAAAGATCATGTGTCACTGAGCTTTGTAAAATGGGAGGAAGAAAGAAATGGTTTCCATACTATAAACATGACGTTGATACAGAACTACAGAGTTTTACAATGCAATTACCTCTACCATCCGTAAGTCTGAAATGCCCACCAACCCATTTGAAGCAAGTGACAGCAGCAGCAAAGATACTCCAGGTCTAAACAGTGGCCCCCTTCGTGTGAAAGGGCTGCCTACTAATAAAAACGTTCCCTACTCTGAGGCAAGGATTCCCTACCTCATTGCTCTACTTGAGAGTAGGGACTACTCGTTAGACAAACTGAGCAGAAGTGGGGAACCACAGCACAGCGAGAGAGAGAGAGCGGTTTGCTGACTGTCACACAGAGATCCTCTAGAAAGGCCACACTGAGTCTAAACAAAGTTCCAGTTCAGTATGTTAATGAAAAGATAAAACAAAACTACAGTTTGTAGAAAGTAAGTAGGACATCTACTAACTATAAAAGCTGCCTAGCTTGGCTCTCTGCATTACCTCCAACCTCTCAAAGTACAATAGCCAGGAAGTTTTATGGGAGCAAACCAACAATGAAATTCTCTTGTGACCAGTACAGAAGGACTTGGGAACCTTAGGACTGGGAATAAAAGAAGTTTCACCATCCTAAGCAAGCCATACAACATCCTTTCAGCCTTCAGATAAGGACTGCTTCCCTCTGCAGGGATATTCTGCTCATATTCTAGACAGGCAAGTCTAGCTGAGCAAAATAATTCAGTTTGCTTGCTATTGTTGCATTTCCTGCAATAATCTTGTGTTCTCAGGTTCCAAAACAAACCATGTGAATATTTTATAAATACATGGTATAACAACAATAATGATACTGTGATACAGACTCGATGCCTCTGCAATGCTTGAATAAATGTGCATCTTCACAATACCAGTGGGAATGACATCAGTAAACAGCCTTTTTTTATTATTAATCTAGTTTTTAGACAGACATGAAAGAAAAAAAAAATTTAAGACAGTGCTTATCAGAGCTCATAGTAAAAGCCACATATTTCTGTCTCACCAGTCTGACCATTTCTTTCCCCCGTCTCATCTCCTAGTACTGCACATTGGCCTAAGTCCAGTATCACCGAAATAAGGGACAGCACTAAGTTTTTTTGGTTTTTTGTTTGTTTTTAAGTGCCATTCCTAAACATCAATGTATATACAGCTGCAACAGCTTTACATTCACTTCCTAATTTTGAACAGACTGTCATTGCTACTGGTTCATAAAACTTGGACCGACGTTCTGATGCAACAGATAATAACGGATAATAAAATAATGCTTTACCCATCTAGACAGCTTTCACTGAAATGTCTGGGCTCAATCTCTCAATAAAAACATCCATCTTAAGACCAAAAAAAAAAAAACCCCCACCCTTCTAAAAAGTTTAAAGCTTTCTGAAGTTTGAAAAATCTGTTCATATCCCTCCTCTCCAAGAGCTGCCAGATAGAGTATTGTTTTCAAATTCTTTTGGTTTAATACACAAAGAGGAAAAATGATTTAGCTTCGTATCAGATCCACTCTGGCATTTAAATACCAATTTACAAATCTAAAATACCAGATGGAGCAATGGAAAGTGCATATTAAAACATCACATTGTTTGTATTCAGTCTCACTAAAATGATGTTGTATTAGTCAACCTAACCATGAAGAGAACTGTGTTTTCAACATGAATCCTAGACGGTCCACTGAGATTAAATACATATTAAAAACACACAATAAATGTAATACCATTGCAATGTAATGCCATTGGCATTTAGGTAAAAAGCATTAATAGGAGCCTCATATAATAACAAGCTACACAATAAAATCTAGAGCATAGTTAAACTCCAAGGCCACTAAAACTCCCAGGAAAAGATTCTTACTAACTTTGCTAAGCATGGGATGCACAACATTTTTTCAAACACAGATCTTGAAATTCTTTATAAAGCTGGCAAGGCTACAGCAGGCAGACAAGAATTTAAAACTCTCTTTTAAGGAGTTTAGAACTAACAAAGCTCTTGGTATTTTAGTGACATTGCAGACTCTTGTAACACTGAAGGCATTTAGAAGTGCTAGCAAATTAATATGCTGCACCAACTCATTTGGTGAACAATCTCATTCAGATCTTAAGCCGCTTGTCCTGTGTTCTGAATGTGTTAGCAGGCTGAAAAAATCCGAGGCGCCACAGACGTTTTCTGAAAGGGTGCTACAGTTTCTCAAGCATAAAGCAGCTTGCTGTACTTTGGACTGATTACGGGGACAATGATAAAAAAGCATTCTCTCTTAAAGACAAACAAAAGCAAAGACCACCACATAAACCATGATGTTATTAAAGTAATAACATGAACTACGGTTCAATGTTAATAAAAGCTTCATAATAAAAGGAATGGGAGAGCTGCTGATCAAGTTTTCAGTCAGTATCACAGCACATCATGTTCTACAGAAATACTTATTAGTGAAGTGTTTCGCTAAGACAATGCCATAGAAAGAGTCAGCACCACAGCATCACCACTTGTACCTGTTGCTGCGCACAAAGTACATGCGCTGAAATTTCATGAATAAAACTACACAGCTACACAATGCTGGCTTCCACTCTTCTCACGTTCCAGTAAGATCAAGTAGAAGACTATCACACACACACAAAAAAAACCACACACACACACACACAGAGGGAATGCCTACACTATAATGTGCTATTTGTGTTTTCCTGACATAGCAATAACAAGCCATAATGTATCAGAAAGGATGGCAAGCACAGCGCTGCTCTTTCCCAACCAGTATTGTGGGAGAAAACCTAACAAATGTTCACTTTACTTCCAGAAAGTAATGGGTTCTCTAAAAGTCTATTTGGAACGAACAGTGCCCACAAATTATGTGCAAATCTGTTACAAATTCACTTCTCCATAAGCCTGCTATTCAAAACAAGCAGCTGATAACATGGCAATAATGATGAATACAGCCAGTTCACTTGTAAAAATGCTGCAAATAGCTCAAGAGTAGACTGGCACCTTGCAAGAGAAGCATAAATTTGGGTCACCTTGTAGCTGCACTGTTCCAGAAGCAGAACAGGAAACACGTGTCATGAGCAGAGTAAGATTTCAGTCACTTGGACTAACCCTTTCCTGAAGGACAGAAAAACAACAGCCCATTTTCAGTATTACCTGTGCACATTTGGTTCAACTACAGGAGCCTGAGCACTGAAAGGTGGAGCTCAGCTCATCCCATTCACCTGCACAGGAAACAAACTGGCTTTCTGGTAATGTCCAAAAGTGTATTCACAATGCAACAGCCTATGAAAAGCAATGAAGCCGTTTCCTACAATCCATTATTTCTGAGCATGGTCGTGTAGGGTATCCCACAATTATGCCTTTAAGGAGCATGTAATTAACTCCTTAAATGAAAAAAAACAAAACAAACAAAAATAACATATTCTATCCTCTATCTGGGATGTGAGAATATCACCCACACAACTTTGAAAGTCTAGACCTGGAGGGTTTTAGGCAGGTGCCGTTACATACTGATGTTATATTTCATTTTTTCCAATAGTTATTTATCTGAAGGGAATGAATTAATATATTGGATAAATAATTCTTTGAAATGCTTTTAATAACATTAAGTAATGCAGCCATTCTGCTAAAGAGAAGCTGTTTGGGGTATCTATCAGCATACTATATTGATTTTCATTTTAGGAAGATAAAAATTAAAACAGAGGGTATCCGTTTTATTGTAACTTTGACTCAGTACAACAACTATTTACAAGCTTAGGATGTTACAACAAGCAAGAACTTTTTAACAAATGTATTTGCAAGAGCATAGTATTATTTTTCCCCACACTGGAAGAGTTATGAGATGGATGAGAGGTCTGAGACCTGTGTACCAGTTCCGTATCTGTGTGAAATGCGTTGCATCCTTCCAGTCTTGCTTGTCTTTAACTCAGATCACACAGTCTGTAAAATAGGGCTCAGTTGTCTAGCACAACAAAAATGGGATCTCCAGCCACAGCTACTATGACAACAGCTCCCAGGTTCATAACAAAAGGAAGTGGGACTCCTGGAACAGCACAACCCTTCGGCAAGTTCTCCTGCACAAAGCACATTTAACAGCTAAGAAAAAGTTGAGTCCTGGAGGCTATAGCAAGAATGCCTGACCTGCAGGCAGGATCCAAACAAGAACAAAAAATCTGCTCCATGGCTTCTCCATGACACCCCTATTACGTTGGAAGTCCCATCGCTATCTTCTGTCATGACAAGAAGTGCATCACTTGCACAATCCGAATAAAGGCACACTCAACAGAAGACAAGTGCCTGCCACAGGAACACAGTAAACATGCATATCACTTACTATCACAGTGGTGGCATGCATGTCCCACCACATCATTCAGCTCTTTGCATGCCTGCTTTCTGACCATGTGGTGGGTACACATCCTATGAAGTGGCCAGATCTGCAACATGCAATGTCATTGCCTGACCAGAAATGCATTCATGAAGTAGAGAGAACTGCTGGTAGTTGTCATGAGCACTATGCAATTCCAGTGACATGTTAAGGAAGGGATGGGAACACAGCATACTCAAATGCCTTGTCCATGTGACCCACCTGGGACAAAAGGCTGAGCACCACTGAGCTAGGCAATACAAGCAAACACACTTCTACAAGTTTGCACGTGAATGTATGGCAGGGAGAGCCCAATTTTAACAGTAAAATAAAGCCTGTTTCAGCAATGCAGTTATTAAAACAGATGTCTAAATGCTACAAGCATTGACATCCTGTAAATTACACTGAGAGGCACTGCTCAAAAGTCTTGCTAAATGCACTTCAAATTCATTTACTATGGCAATAAGGTTGTATTAGAATATTTAGCATCATAGCAGAAGGTATCAAAGGCAAAGTGTTCTCATCTCTTGCATAAGAGGTATCTGACTTTGAATATGATAGTTAACTTCAACAAACAAAACCTGGACAAAAAGAAAAAAAAAATCACCTTTTTAGTCTTTCCATTACATTAAAATACTCCAAACCACAAATCAGCAACAGAAAAACAACAGTGACAATTTGCAACACTCTCACTTCAAAAAAAAATCTTGAGGCCTTCCATTCCCACTTTTGTTTCCATCTTTATGTACTAGTTGTTGGAGGAGCACATAACTGCTTGTCACTTGTTTTTAAGTTAAACATAAAGCATAAACTTAAAAGTAATTTTGAAAAGCACTCACTTATTTCTAGCGTTCACTTGATACAGCGTGCCACCCACCTCCCTCACACAACAATACCTGCAGCACTACGTGAATTTAGCTCTTTAAGATATTTTACTCCTGTCTTAATTTTGTCCTCCAATCATGTATCTGAAAACTGAAGTAACAGAAAATTCAGCTTCTCTGCGAGTTCTAATAATTTTACTTTGAAACATAATAGAGGTGGAAAAAGAAGGAAGGAAATCAGACCTCATATGTATTTCACAATAAAACTTACCATTAAGAGGAGTAAGTCAGGGGGTTGTTCTTTTATTATTTCACATATATAAGCTGAGGACAATTCCTATTTACATTGCTATACTTCCAAAAGTATTCTGAGTACTTTCTAAATACAGTCTCTTGCCAGGAGGGACATGCGAAAAATTTGTCTTAAAAAAAAAAAAGTATTCGCTAAAATAACATTTCCTGAAAATTAACATTAAATTCAAACAGCTGATTGCAATGAGACAGCCCCATAACATGAACTCATGAAGTCTCTTAAAAAATCTCCATTTAATCCATGTCAACAGAAACATCTTTGTCTATGAAACACATTTATCTGTTTAAACCCAACAGATAAAAACTGAAAGTATCAGAGGAGCCTAAAGCAATTGTTTTCATCATTGCTTTTCTGCAGAACCATCATTAAAACTACTGGATGTTTTCTGAGGAGAAATACATGTGGTTTCTTGCTCACAGGGATTTCACCGTCATTACAAGTACATGATAAAACAGAAACCTCAGCAATTCCTGCATAAGTCTCCCCAAAATGATCCAACAGCAGACTGAGGCAAGTTAATAGTAACAAGTCTCCTACCAACGCTCTGCAGCCTTAGATTCAAAGAAATTATTTCTACTTCTATGGCATTTGCAATATTCAATCAATCTTTAGGAAGCTTCCTTAGTCAAACATGACATTTCCTGACTGGGGCCTCAAGCCTGCAAGAGGTCATTGTGCTACACTTTGTTGGCATTTTTGGAAACATAACCTTCAAATTCTAGAGTACGCGATGACTTGAGTTAACCTTTTGAGTAATGCAAAAGACATGCAAAAAAGAACAATGCCTTTGAGTATAAATAATCTGCTGATGGAAGGCAAAAAAAACATAAGCAGGGGGGACAACAATGGAAGATGATGGGATATTAACAAACAACTGGTCCTGCTGCAGAACTCCAGAAAAAGAAGAGCTGTTCTCCCAGAGTTCAAGACTGAAATGTAAGGCATCTACACACAGAACTGGAGGAGAACAGTTTCTTAGCGAGGACACAGCACACACGAATGCTTTGGAAGAACATGCTTGAAATCAGGCTGAAGGTTCTGAACATTGCCCTGCCTTGCGCAGATATTGATGCAAACAGTGACAGATGTTCAGAGAGCAGAGTCAGCATTACCAAATTAATTAGAAATTTAGTTCATCATGCTTAACCTCAAAAAACACAAACAAAACAAAAACCCACAGCCAAAGACCCACAATGCAAACAGACAAAATAAGTG
Organism: Dromaius novaehollandiae; assembly: GCF_036370855.1. NCBI lineage: Eukaryota > Metazoa > Chordata > Aves > Casuariiformes > Dromaiidae > Dromaius > Dromaius novaehollandiae. The sequence goes on from NC_088117.1 coordinate 8,487,080, forward strand.
CACAGTCTCTAAACAAAAAGCTCAGCCCTTTACCTCTTATCTGCCCTCAAATAATTGAAATTACTCACAGGAATAAGGGCTAAAGAGCAAGTTCCAGACCCCTTTTATAAGTGTGCTTTAACTGAACCACGGTACAAAATACAAGCCATTTCTAAAATAACAGATACAATAGTAAAGGGAAATATTCTGAGAATCATTCTACAGAAGCGCAAATGTTTTGTGAAACAAAGCTATTTTGGTGCTTATCATAAGGGCTTCATATTAGAAGCGACAGTTGTGGGAAAGTAAATACAAATACCATAATTTTATCTTCTCTCTAAAATGAAAATTATTTCAAATAATAATAATAGTTAAGATTCACTACAGGTAAAATCCCAAAAGGTAAATATATTTTTTTGTGTCTTTGAGTGCTTCTTTCCACGTTTATTATTCCTATTCCACTGTGCTTTTCTTTTTAGGCTGAAGAAAAACACATGGTTTACCAATTTTAAAATCAAATGTTCCAAGACATAAACATACAAGACAAAATGCGAGTCTTCAGAACACTCATCTCAGAAATGCTTACCTAGAAAGCCATTTCAAGAAATAAGAGCATCGATCATGGGCAGAATGAATCAAGTCACTATCACAAGCATTTAGCAATATCACCAGCCATTCAAAGCGGTCACCCGCATATTAAACTCCTCTGCGGGACCACCGACCAATGGCAACTCCAATCTTTGTAAGCTTTGTGAAAGGAAAGGCCCATAGCCAAAGGGTGACAGCTACAGCAAATCCATGTGACTTGTGGCACAACAGGGCCAAAGATCTCCAGAGTTTATAGCAGACCTAGAGAATCCAGCCTTGATACACAGTTCCGTGACAGAAAGTCTATCAGTTCCTTGGTAATCCATTTCAATTCACTATTAAAAAGTCTGCCTTCCTCCTCTTCCCCTTTCACTCTTCCTCTTATCTGTGCTTCACTTACTTCAGCTTTCATCCACTATATTTTGCTGCAACTTTGTTGGTTTAGAGAGCACTCTGAACACAGGAAAAAAAGCCCTTGTCTGAAGAAGAATAAACAGGAACCTCCTGTCCAACCTTTGCCTTGCATGGATTAGAGTTACTGATCTTCGTACAGCAACCGGAGCATCTGGGCACAGTTCCCTGAATGTCCCATGACTCCCCAACTATTTTATAACCCAGAGATAGACCATTTGCTTAATGAACAGTTGAATCATCCAAAAAATATGAAAGAGGATATTGACTTGAATCTACCAGATGCTTTATTTGCCAAGCAGAGAAAGAGAGCTTGCCCCTTGAACCAGATTGATACAAGGGAGAGGAAAAAGAGGAAAACAAATGCATGTCTACCTATGCATACAGAGGGCAAGGGAAAGAAAGGGAATTTCTCATAACTTGACAAGAGCATACCCTCCCACAGCAAGGACAATGAGGTCCATTCAGTGCTCTCAAATTGCCATAGTGACAGCACCTGCCACTTAAAATAGCCTTTGGAAACCTATACATCTGGTCCAAAGGTTGACTTGAAACTGCTGTTGCCCTCAACCAAGAAAGAGCCTATTTTTCCACAAACTCTAAAGTTTAAACCTATCTTTTCCTAAAATGAAGTTTCAACTGAGTTCCAGCCCTATATGGCTGGAATTTCACCCACCATAAACTGGTGGGCCATGAACCCATAGGGCCAAAGGAGTTTGTTATGTTAGAATACTTCAGCAGAGCACCTCCAAAACCAGAGGTCAACAGAAGACAAGCATGTACGTATCTCTTCAAGGTGAAGCATCTGCCAATTTCCAGCAGGGACATTAAGTATGTCTTTACAGACACTATTAGTAAGAGTCACCCTCAACTATTTCAACTTTCATAAAGTCCTCAGGCCTTTTGGATATATTTGGTCTTTTATGGAAAGAATCCCAACATACTGTGAGATGGAAAAAATACTGCTTACCTGGTTTGTGCAGAATGAGGTGGAATGAGGCAAAGTGGCTAAGACCAAAGAACAAGACAGAAGAAACAGCACATAGTCACACCCCTCCCTTTTTTTGAGTACTTGTGTATATGAGTGATATTCATAATGATCAGTACGCATATCCAATAAGGTTACTTGAATATTATAGTTAGTTCTTGCATATGAACACTTAATATATAGAATACAACTCAGCCATATTGTTTCATTCCTCACTGAAGTTAATGAAAGGATTTCCAGAAAAGCTGAATGCAACTATAACATTTTTATCCTCGTGAGACTCATCCATAATTATAGACTTCAAACGCACACAAGCAGACACAACCTTAAAATTTTGCAAAATTAAGTCATAATACAGCATGCATAGGAGCCTAGACTTCTATAGTAGCAACTGTTCAAAAAAAAAAAAAAAAAAAAAAAAAAAGTGTATTTCCAGGCTTTTCAAGAAGCTTAATTCTGCAAATCTAGTATTTGTGTCCCCATCTATTTTTGGAAATGGAACACACATACAAAGGATGGAAAACAAGTTATTAATGCAATGCCATGAATAGAACTATGTAGTTCATACATTTCTTCTTTTCTTCCCTTAGAGAATCTGAGCATTAAGCACTGCAACACACAAAGAAGATGTATTAGTCTCCATCTGTAAGGGTGATTTGTGCCTATGGCTTCTTTCTTTGTTTTGGGTTTATTTTCTGATTATTTTTAAAATTCTCCTTATCCGAGAAAGCCTCTCAAAGTGCATTAGGGCTTACACAGTAGTCCCAGACTGTTTAATTTAACCCTAATACCTTGAGGAAGCTTCAGGATGGATTGTTGCTATTCTGATTAAGGAATCAATCCCACCCCCAGCTGAGAAGGTTAGATGAATGACTTGCCCCCAGAGGGAAATCCATGTTGCTCCACTGACCAGCAACTTCCAAACAGAACACATTACAATGAACAAAGGGGGGGAGGGGAGGGAAAGCACTTAATTCTTGTATTCTAATTTTAAAATAACATTCTGAATTTCCCCTACTTTGATTTTTTAACTTGCTCAACTCTTCCAGAAGCATGGATTCTTCTCAAGCTTTTTACTACCCTGTCAATATTCCAGGCTTTGTTCCCAGAGGTTAACCCACAAACAAACCACAAAGATACCTTACACCAAGCCAACACCAGATTTAACATTCAAGTCGATGTAAATTTCTATGTCCATATGCATTAAAAAAAAAAGTATATCACAAAAAGTCCTCCGATCTTTGTGTGAACAGAATGCACTGCTTTGTCACATTGTTCCTAACCATAAAGTATTTCAACTAGACTGCTAATAACCAAATAAAATATTTTATGTTGCAAAGCACAGCGCAGACAAGGCTTGTTAGCCAGATCAATTCAACAGACTCCTACAAACGTTAAATGTTGTCACTACCTCTGAGCTTTCTATTCAGGACAAAGTATCTTCAGAGATCATCAACAAATACTCAGAACCACTCTCCAAAAACGCCTAAATTAGGTGCATGTTTCACAACAGCATGCCTCTTGCAGAAAGTTGTCCTCTTCCAACCAGTATGACTTTCCTATTTCAAAAACAGTTTCATACCAATTATACTGAACCTCTAGAAAAGAGGTTCTCTTATGTATAAAGTTGTTGAAAAGTATTAGGATAAGGCAGACAAAAATCAGAGCAAAAGCCAGAATGGGAAAAGGAAAACAGCCCAGGGTCATCCAGATGAGTCATAGTTGGTGCTCATAATTCCTACTGTGCTGTACCAGGAACAGATGCAAGCTTCTGCCCTTCCAGGATTGTTTGCTGGGCTACTACTTTGCATCTCACAAGCCTCATGCAGCCACACAGCCGCAGCAACATTATTTTGTCTTTAAATAGCTAGGTTCTAACCTTATCCCCCCCCTTCCAAAAATAAGGCTGTAAATCCCTGGGGCACTGATTTAAATAGGAACCAAGTCATACATATCATGTGATGTGCACTCTCATTACCTAAAGGGTAGGCTGGTGCATTTGGCCATTTATGATTTTGGTGTTCAGGTAAAGCATGGAACAGTAATCTCTTCTCTATGTGTCCAACAGCTGGATCATTGCAAGTAGACTGTTCTCCAAAAGGATCTTAGGTCTTCTTGACCTTCTGATGACAGCAGCTTTGAGCAAAGCAGCAACGAAATTACCAACCAATAAATGCATTACTGAAGTGTTTGCTTAGAATTTTTCACACACCAAAAACTGAAGTAAAGCTTTGCTACAGTTTCCCAGCTATAACAGTATGTTAAGAACATATGCCAGAAACAACTCTCCATGAAACACAAATGTGTCTCACCTTTTAAACAGAGCTGTAAGGAAATAAAGGTTGTTGACCAGCATACACAAAGCCCTTTCCTCTAACCCTTCTCTTCAGGCCTTTCCCATAACAACACACGAGCAAGAGTATCTCAGACTGTTATACTTGCAAGAGACAGGCAGGATAGGTGAAAAGACATTTATGCAGTGCTGTATCACAGCTCTCGGTTCATCCACTGCCAGTTTTCCTTTCACTACAGCAAAGTCATAGTTACACATTCTTTAATGTAAACGCCACTCCTATAAGCCCCAAATGTGACAGATCAACAGCCCTCATGGGGGTATGAAATATTTCCCTTCCTCATTTAACTTTTGTTTCATCAAACACACACTTTCTTTCACTTGCTGCTGCATGCCAATCATTTTCTTTCTATAAATACAAGATAAATGTGTTAAAGCAGCTTTTTGCATATGTGAAAATATAATGCAGACTGAAAAATACTATCTAAGTGCATTTTAAATCTATTTGCTAGACAATTCCTCAAAGCTTTGTGCATAGAATGAGTGGATGTAAAACAGCAGTGCACATGCTTCTGGATAAAGTTCTCATTTTGGCATTTGGTCAAATATTCTTCCACGGTGAGTAAAGATGCAAATTGCAACCACAGAAATCAATGTGCATATACTCAAACCAGTAAATCAACTCTACTTAAATATTACAGAGAGAGAGAGAGCTACATAAAAATAGAAAGGCTACAAAGCCAAGCATGCAAAAGGACAACTAGGTCCCTTCACTATTTGTCTCTTTCCTGTTTCTTATCTAATCTTCATCCTTTGCCCCATGCTTCCTTCCCTTTGTGCACCCACTGCACTGCCTCCCGATCCCATCGTATTGACTCGACACTCCTAATGCCCTAATGCTACCGCTCATCCTGTCTGCCAGCAAGTCGCAGTCTCACCCAACTCTTCTGCCCTGCCCAGAATCCATTCCCGCTCTCCCCACAGTCTTCCAGCTACGCTGTCTCCTCGTTACTGGTTCCCTGACTTTTTGGCCTAAACTCCCTTTCTCTTCCTGAACTCATTTCCACAGTTTCCTTTGCTCAGTTAGTCCCAGTTCTCTCACCTTCCCCGAGTTCACTATCAGGACCATACCCCTTGCTAATGCCAGTTGTCTCTCCTCAAATGACTCCCCACTCTGATCATTCTTGGCACGTCACTCCAATATCAGGAATGGATTCTAGACAACCAGCTCCACATCTCTGCAATTAGATTCTAGTCTGAGCTCTACTCCTCCTTTCCCACCATGCTCAGACTCCTGAAACAGCTAGTTTCCTATCTGCTCCCAGCACCTCCTCTCCGGTTTGTCACCTTTGGGTACACATAGCAGGAGAAGAACCACTCGTAGTTTGCTCAGTTCCTATACTCTTCTCTTGTTGGCCACTGTCATAGAAACATAATCGGCTAGATGGACCTTTAGCATGACTCAGTGCAGCCATGCTTTTGACTCCCTCTTCTTCTTCCCCGTAGCCCACTTTCTCCCAAGTCTTTGACCTGTAGCACTCCTCCCTCACATAGCCCTGATCCTACTTCTGCACCAATGTGCTCTAACCAGCTTCCTCCTCCACATAGCTGGATGCCAGTAAAGTCATCTGTGACAGCACAAGAGTTGCCCGACTCCACCCTGGCCTCAAGCAGCAATTATATGGAAAGTCTGGCTTCACTCTTGCAAGGACTGGACTGAAGCATGTTCAATTAATCCGTGGGTGACTACGTAGCCTGGTCCCACACAAAAACTTCCAAGGCTGATACGCCCTCAGCGCACACACTGGAACTTCCAAAGATGTCAGCACTAACATCTCCACCAAGTATGTGCAAAGTGATATTTTTCCAAAAGCTTATAAGTTTGCCTAATTTGGGCAGATTTTCTCAGGAACGGCAAAAGGCGCATCCCTGTTCAAGAGCCATTGCCTGCCAAATTTCAGAAGCTTGCTCCAGTCACTGGGAGCGCTACAGCTTTCCAAGAAGAGAGGCATCAGCATCTATCAAGAACAGTGTCTTGCACACAATAACAGCTGAATAATCCTGACTAACTGAAATACAAAAGATGTGAGGTGTGCACACAAAAAGAAAAACTGCAGCCTGAGCAGCTTGGAAAAAAATATTCAGCTATAGAAAATAAGAAACTTCAACAGAAAGTGTTAAATGACCTTCACAATGAATAGAACTACCAGCTCTGCCTAGAATACAGGCTGTGACTGAGAAAACCATCCAAGGCACCCAATAAGCTATTTCTCAGAGTTGATGGGAGCTGAGCAACAAAATATCCAAGAGTTCAGTTAATAAAAAGCAGTATTCTCAATATTTCCATGAAAAAGACTACCATTCACCTGTCATATAGACAGCACTCTTATCTGTATATCCACAGACTCAGTGCAATGCAAGTAAAATTTTCAAATTATAAAATGAATAATTTATATCAGAGAAACTGCACCTGTTGCTCAGAGAAGAGCAAGTGTAAACACTACAAACCACCTTTCCCATTCAGATTCTTTAATGCTATTAGCAGCACTCGTGCCTGCACCACTCTTAAGTAAGGGGAGAATTCAACTTTATCTTAATACAGTATGGAAACACTGGAAAAAACTCCCTTTTACATTCCTATCATGTAAATTCTTATGCTTTAAAACTTTCCTTTTAGTTACAAAGCAGAAACACTTGACAAATACTAGGCAGAGATGTCCAAATGGCACACATTTAATATAACCCCACCACCACCATGTTCCTTCCGCAACAATAGTAATAATCCTCAAGATTACAGACTGTCCGGATGACCATTTTAACTACACCACTCCATACTGTAAATAATCTAAACTCCCATCTAGATTTTTTCATTGCTGGACCCAAAGAGAAACCTTTGAAAAATGCCAACAAATCATTCTTAATAAGCTTAATCAAAAGAAGATATCAACCAGGTTAATAAGACTATCCAAACAACACAGAAGAAAAGCACTCATGCAAAATCCCAAAGGGATCCAAATCACCCCGATATACCTGCTTGAGAAACAGAAAGACTAATCCTGTCATATACTACATATACCTGTATAGCATATAGGCACAACATACATAGTACTATTTCACTTTTTGCACTTTAGAGCAAAAACCATTGTTTGAAAATAACAATGATTGCAATATGTTGAGAGACAACAGCTCCTTGACTTTTGCCAATATAACTACCTCATTAATCAATCAAAAATTAACGTACAAAATAGAAAAGCAGAGTTTGAGGGAGGAAGGAGGAAGTAGGAGAAATTTCATCTGAAAAGCAAAAGGCTATGTTTGAAGGGGGAAGTTATTTTTTAAATATTTATATGAATGCTAATAAAAGTCTCAACAGAGGGCTGGATTGATAGCTGGATTAGATATAATGTACAACCAATCTGACAAACATTATTTCAAATAGGTTGAAAGTGAATTTCCAAAAATTCTTTAGCAGGTTACCTTTCTAGCAATCAACAAAGACAATAATGTAAAGCAGGTGGTTAAGCTGCAGTGCAGAAATGGCTGCTGCTCTTCACATGGAGTATGGCTTCTGAAATTCTGTTTTAAAAGAATGTTTCACAACATGAGTAACACTAATGAGCTGCAAAGAGTCCAAAAAAACATCATCTCATGTTTGACTGCCTTCCCACACAGTTCACGAAAGCAGGGGATCTTGGGCAGCCACAATACAAATGGGAAGAGTTTGTGACTGAAAAGGGAAAAAGTATTCTGCAGTCTTGACTCATGCTGAAAGATCGTAAATCCCCTGTTCTTTAATGAATAGGTAGAAAATACAAGAATAGGCCAGTGACAGTATTATAGAAATCCTCTTTCTTAACAGCAAAGCAGACCAGTAAATGAAATTGCTCAGACATTCATACATTAAAGACCCAGCAACTCCTTTAGAAACAAGAAGGGAATCTTTCTACTCAGTGTCTGGAATTACCAAGGGGGTGTATCCAGGGGACTCACACACATAACCTGGTTCTCTTACAGCCCAGCTCCCACTCCTGAGAGCAGCAGGGGAGTTCCCACACGACATGTCTTTTCTAAAAGTCAACTGCTTTAATGCTGTCATAGTCCTTTTCCTTAGCATAAATTCTAAAACACACAGATACTTGCTGCTGCAGCCTGAAATACCACCCTGAGCTGGGCAAATACATGAAGGTGTGCACTGCAGAATTAAGATACTGTATAATGATTCATCATTTCTATAAATAATACACTATCACTCAGTAGTAATGTCATATACAGGTTGACCACTTAAAACAGTGCGTGATCCACTGCGGAATAAGAGCAAGATGTTAGCGTCATATGTTTTTGCCACCTCAAAACTATCTAAATAACTATGCAGAGTACTTAGGTAATGAAAAATTTATTTAGGTTTGAAGTGCACATCTCTGGCACTATGTATATGACTTTTACAAAGAGCCTTAGAGTAAACAAGAAAGCCAAAATTATAAATATGATGCATCTAATCCTGACCTCAATTTTTTTCAACCTCTCACTGTATTTGTTTTTCAGGTACCTTATTCTAGGAGTATACTTTTGTGGGTGAAATTACAATCCCTTTGAAACACACAAAAATTTTAACATGTACTAAATAGAAAACAAGATTCTACTAAATGCAGAGGGAAAGGAGTCAGGGATGCAAAATCCTGCCTCTAAGAGTTGTCCGAATGATGCCAGGTAGGTCATAACAATTTAGAGTCAATTTGTGTTAAAACTCACTTTTTCGAAGAGCATTTGACACCACTTAGACAAGGATTTTCTAGGTTGCAAACAGTTCATCCAATCATCTTTTCAAGATTAGGCCCATCACCTTATATAAAGAAAACCCTCTCACCACTCATAATCAGAGTTAAGATTGAATACTTCTAATCTGTGTCCTTATCCCATCAGAAATCAGTTTCTTCTCCTTTCACTCATGGAACACAACAGGTAACACCTCAAAACAAAAACTGCATGCATGTGTGTCTACATGAGTGTGCGGATCAGGGGAGAGAACAAAACAAAATTTTAATTTTATGTAATGAACTACAGTGGTGCACACAATAAAAGTAGATGTTGGCTTAAGAAAAGAATCAATACATCAAACCTAGATCCAGCTCTGTAGATCCTCTTATAGGGAACAAGCTGACAAGAACAGAGCTTTCCTTGAAGATCACTTTTGTCTACAGCGCCCAGGCAACAACACTATGTAAGACCATTAAGGTCAAAACCACCTATGTACTCCAGACAGTTTCAGAATGCGAGTCATCACTATATGTAATACCCATACATTTTGAGTATTATTAAAGAACAACAGTACATTCAAGCAAATTTAGGAAATTTAAGATTACAGCTGCTTAAAGGCAAATTCTGTTGATGAAATACAGACCTAAGTACTGAAAGAGGAAACAATATCAGTTACAGATAGGAAGTGGGCCTTGGAGTTCTCAGTTGTAACAACGTTTCATTGTCTGACAATGAGTGCATAGTGAACAGAACACGCTCTTACAAGAATCCCATTTGTTTTAATGCTGTGAATTAAGAAATTACTAACGCTGAAAATATCCTCTAAACTTTTCATGGTTTAGAAACAACTCACATTTATAAGTGGAAGTGAACTTCATATAACAATATAAACATACCCACAAATTGCATTTTTCATACTAAAGCATCTCTGAACACTCTTCAAACACAAGGCACAGCCTTCAAAATATCAGTCATGTGAAGAGCTAGCCAGCTGTGCCCTTTGCTTAAGGTGGCAGATTAAGTCCTTTACAAATACAGAATACTCACCTTCTAAACGGGCTGAAAGGACAGCTGGTAGCAGACGTCCAGCCTTTTACAAAGCTCAGAGGAGATTTTGATTAAATCATGTTTCTCCCCCCACCCCAACTCTTGACCTCTTCTTCAGAGTTAAAAAAACAAAACAAACAAAAAACCCACAGCATCTGCACCTCTGAAACATTCATAACAAAAAGATGAATCTCCCCACATTTAATCTCCTTACTGACTGCACTTGTAAACGCTGTGCAACAGTGATTTCCTGGAGAGCGAGAGGTTTTTCCACAGAGAAAGAGGGACCACTTAACCACAAATGTATATGTAGCTCCCTCAAACTACACAAAGTACCAAAAGTCATCACCAAGAAAGCTCATTCCCTTCAATATACCAACTACACAGCCACAGCCTTTTCCATTCAAGAGACAAGGACTGAAGCGCTGAGGTTAGTTTCAGCTTAGTTTGCTATGCAGTTCCTCCCACTTACTATTCAAGGGCTTGATTCCACACTAAATGATACTGGCAGGAAGTCCATGAAAACATACTAATGTTTTACTAGCTGAAGGACCATTCACATCAGTTGGATGTGTCATACTTATACCCATGTTTTTCCTCATTATCCAATAGAGGAAAAGGTCAAGGAGATGCTTCTATAGCCTCTTGTCCCAAAAGGATAGTTAACCAAAGTTATGAGTGGGGTCTGTATACTGGTATACCTAATCTTTACCTATCACTTACATTAATAGAAGCATTTAGAAAACTATCAATTTCAAGCAGCATATTATTACCAATTTCAAGAATCAAATATGAAATAAGTATCTAAGATAGTATCCTACCTGTTAGCCCCTACAGATGACAGCTACTCTTGAATCAGGGTGAAAAACAAAGCAGGTGGGTCCTATGACTACTTTGTCCTTCATTCACCACTTCTCCCTCCAGCATGTTTCAAGCACAGTAGGCAAAGAGACTTTTGCAGGGGCTAGGCAGACTGCACCAACAGCACAGCACACAGAGCAGCCACTGCTACCCTGTGTAACCCTTACATACTTACATAACATACAGGAACCTCGCAAACAGATGGTTACACGAGACCTTCAGGTTTTGCTCTGTAACACTGGATTGCTTAGAGGCCCCAGATGATCTCATTATCCTGAGCATTTAACCTGATACGGGACATAAATGCAGCAAAAGTATCTCCAATACATTTAGTGGTTTGGGTCCATTTACACTCACAGGGCTAATCGTCAGATGAAACTCAGAATGGAAGTTGTGACTCTAGTAAAATCTCAATAGGAACTTGAGATTTGCAAAGCAGAGGAACAGAATATGCTCACATCATAGCACACGGCTGAAGATCCGACTTTGGAATAGCTTACATAGTGCCGAAGAGATTTTATTTCTTCTGAAGTGCGAGGCTTTCAGCGATCGGCTTTTTTTTGCAGGAATGAGCAGAAATTCTACATAAATCCATGTGCATTAATGTTCTATATGCTTTAAAGAACAAGCTCGATTTTACATTTCCTTTGTTAACTTTAAAGGGGTGAACCACAAGCATGTACCCAGTCTGGTAGACCAGCACAAGCAATGCTAACCTGCCCAGTAGATTTCAAGTTTCTAAACTACAGCTGGAACCACTTGTTACTGCCTCCACTTTCAATCCATCAAATGCTTGCATAAAATCATTTATCAGCAACACTGTAAAATAAGTATTTGTCCTTTACAATTCCTGCTTTTAAATGTCCATACCCTGACTACTTAAAGAAGTTTTGAGGTAAATATAAGCTTAATTTTGTTTAAAGAACACTATCATTAATGAACAGCAGTGACATATATTAAATACAGTTTGTTTGTGTGGTTTCTTTCCCTGTGAAGGGAGAGAAAAATCAGTGTTTTGGCCTAGATACCCAGGGCACTGGAAACTAATGCATTTTTGAAGCTCTGCCCAATTTAAAATAATGCAACTCCTACCAATTTTGCATCTAGAATCACTCAATCTGGATGCTCAATCCTTTTCCCTGGTAACCTGCTACACTTTTCAAAGTACATTGAAGACATGAAAAATGGCATTCTGGTTCTGCTGAAGACACTAAAGGCAGTATTTCACCAACCAAACCTCTGAAAAAAGAAACTGTTACAAAAGCAGCTCATAACTGTTACAGAATACAAATATATGACTACAGAGACACCTGCACAGATTACATAGAATAGAAATGTCTATTTATAAGCACTACTCTGCCCATTTGTTTTTGTGCAAAATCATCTCAGTATTAAGTCCTTTTTGAGAATTCAGAACTTATTTTTCTATTAAAAAGTCTAATAAAACTCACAGTCATTACTTTAATTCCATTCAGATTACTTAATCTCCCCCCTTCCAAGCAACCAAGACACAGAAAAAGAAGGCAATAGCAGATTTTCCCATAAAGATTTCCATGCAATAGAGGTGTGTAGAGGTGTTTAAATACTGATGAATCAACATAGCATCACTGCAATACTTTAACAATATATATAATCTCTCTTTCTCTGGAACATCCAGCATTTGCTCCCTAATTTACTCTCCAGTTCTCACCAACTCTAGCTATAACATGAGTACAATGTCACACCAAAATGGGATGCTTGCTTAACTGTTTGCCAGAACAGGCCAGTAACATGTCCAGGAAAGAAAGCAATTAGCACACCTAAAATAACCATTTTTATACTGAGACAGCTTAAAAGCTTAGATATGTTTACATCTTAAATTACACTGAATACCAGTTCTAAATACCTGAATATAGGACTGAAATTCTGCAGTACCTTGCAATCCAGATGACACTCCATCACTCGTTTTTGACTTCCCCATTCAAAACACTATTTGTTTCCCTCTTTCCCCCAAATCACAGATTTGTCTGAAGAATTTTAAGCCCCCCCCCTTAATTTATTGGCCACGTGCAGTTTCCAATCTGTTATTACAAGCCCTCAATAATAGGTTTTGCTCCATGCTCCACCATCATGCTGCCAAACATGGCTGCATCACGTCCTCTTTGTGATTGAATATGTATTTCCCTTTTGCCTTTTAGGACTTCTACCTGCCTACCCTGGTTTTCTCAGATTAGCAAGGGACCATTTAAAAATTACTACTATCGTTCTACTTCTCATCCCTTTAAATAGTTAGGTATTTTACAGTAACGTTTCAGTGTAAACCAAACACATTTTTACTTCCCATTTTCCAGGTTCACTTCACAAACGACCAAGGAGCCTACACATTTAGACCCTCTTCACCTTGAAAACGTATTTATTTACACACAACAGAAAACTAATAAAAACGTCCTTCCTACAAAAGAAGCGTGGGGAAAAAAACAGCAGTGAAAGGAAATTTTATCATATGGCTTTCCTTCCCTGCAGCTCCCTCTCCTGAAATTGGACCCCTTGTACATAAATCCACCTCGGAGCCTCTCCTCCAGCCTCCTGCCGAAGCCACACGCACAACAGCCGCTGCCCGAAAGCCTCTCTCCGGTCTGGAATTGCAACTCTTTGTGCGTGCGCGGCTCCGTATTTATTTCACCGAAGCAAATAAATAAACCTCGGGGGAGGACTCCCCGCAGCCGCCGCACGTAAAACTTTCTGGGAAGGGCAGCCGCCGCCGAGAGCCCCCCTCGCCGCGCCGCGCCGCGCCGCCAGGGCAGCGGCCCCGGGGGCGGCGGGCGCCTTCCCGCGGTGCCGCCGCCGCCGCCCCGCCGCGCGGACCGTTATGACACGGGGCGGGCGCGGCGCTCCGCGGCAACGGCCGCAACGGCTGCGCCCCCTCAGCGCGGCCCCCGCGCGCGCTCGCTCCACTCACCCACAGCTCCGTGCCCCAGCTCATGGCTCCCGCAGCGCCGCCGAGGGCCGGCGCTGAGGGGACGGCGGGCGGCGGGGTCTCGCTCTTTTCCTCTCGCTCTCCCCTGCGAGCGGCCGGGCTTCCTTCCCCTTCGCTCCCCGCGCAGGCAGTGCCGAGTCGGGCCCCCGCGGGGCGGGGCGGTGCGGAGCGCGGCGCAGCGCGACGGGGCCGGGCGCTGCTCACCGCCGCTCCCGCCTCATCGCGCCGCAAAATGGCCCGAGCAGCGCCGCGCGGAGAGGCAGGGTGGAGGGGGGCGCTTGACAGCTCCCGCGCACTGCGCAGGCGCGGCCCGGGGCCGGGGAGGGGGGAGGGCGCGCACTGCGCAGGCGCGGCGGGGCCGCGCAGCCCGGGGCTGGCGGGGCCGCGCACCAGGAGCGGCGGCTCCCCCCGGCCAGCCCCTCCCGCTGCCCGGCCTCCCCCTTCCCTTACCGCTCTCTCACACTGTGTTCGGTTTTTTAATACTGTTACTATTTTTTTTAAGCAAATGTTCATGTTTTGACCATTTAGAGGGAGGCAACTGCCCAAGTGGAGAGGGAAAAAAAACCCAATGCACCCTTAAAACTGACTGCAGGAATCTCATTAGTCCTTCAAGCTAGAAAATAACCCAAATCCAGGAATGTTAAATCCACCATTTGTCACCCATGCAGTCAACAAGCACGCAGAAAAATAATCAAATTATCTGTCTTTATATCGATGTGGGATATTGTAGCAATTATGTGGGCCTTGCAGAAAATGGTTCATTTCCTTGCCAGAGATGTAAGATTTATTCTGTGCTCGTCTTCCTCTGTAACAGCATTTATTTGAGCTGCGTCACTTAATCTGATTTTACATTCCTGCTTTTCGGCTACCAGAAATGTAAAAAGGGCTTTAGATTACTATCTTATATTTATTGCTGCATCTGTTCATGAAAGATTTACAATAGGAAAAAAAAATTATTCACCTGAGGAACAAAACTATCTACTCATGGAGGGCTGGGAACCTTGTGAGGTCAGAAGACAGCCCCTGCTGTAGCAGCTGGTCAGCTCTTAGATTTAAACTTTAGATTAAGGCAGTTCTCCTTTCACTCCCTAACGCTTAGATATAAACCTACATGAGAAAGAACGAGAAGAGACTTGACTTAGGAAGCGACCCCAACATTTTGAACAACAGTGAAGGCAAATGTTATGTTAATTACTGAACTGCATTTATTTTTATCCTACTTAGTTCAAATGATTTGAACATAAGAGTAGAATGCTGCTCCTCACACAGTTGCCTTTGAAAGGAGGCTTTTGTTTATCCTTGAAAGTTATTACCTTTAAGGACTGACTTCAAAACAATTTAAAGACACATTGTTCAGTCCATTTTTGTGCGGTACTCCAGCCTGCTGTTGCCAACATGTTTAAATATTCGAGCCTGCCATGCTGCCTTAAGCGCAACCACAATCTTCCAAGGCCTTATACCTCCACAGACTCTCAGAGAAGCGATGCCAAAGCCCACTGTCCTTAGACTTAGGTCCATCCAGAACTCATTGCAAAACCAGACAACATGGTGGTACTGGAACATTTTGAGAACTTAATCCATAAATACTTGAATAAAAGAAGATATGGAGACAAAACACAGTATCATCTGAGGCAAATTTGCTCTGGAATTTCCTTTTGTACAAAGAGCTGGGAGGGGAACAAGGCAAACCTGTTACACCAGCATGGGCAGCGAAACCTGTCCACACTGAAAGAAGATAAAAAACACTTAACTAGTTATAGAAAGATAAAGACCAGAAATGCAAGGATGATGGCACATTAGAATCAGCCATCAAAAAAAAAAAAAAAAAAAAAAAAAAGGAAGCTATTAAAATTTGTGTAGTCAGGCCTTACTATTTTTCAAGACACAAACCAAATAAAATCCAAATATTTCTGGAAAGAGACTTTTCACTATGTCTTTATTACTTAGCCTGAAACTAAGACAGTGACTGCCACCTACATTATTACTTTCATTTGTACAATGCCAAAACCAGCAGGGCCTGTTGCTTAGTGAGTTGCTAATTACAAATATAATTAACAATGATGGGAGCATTGTGAGCCTTTTATGCTGAAATATAAAGCTGGAAGTCTCAGTAGGTCCTAGCCCCAAAAGAGCAGTTCAAAATGGCACTTATGAAATAGATTATCTGTCACTCTGTTACTTAATTTTCAGACTCCAAATCAGAGCAAAACAGAAGGTAGCAGGAGTTTTCCCTCAACTGCAATGAGCACAGGACCATTTGGATCTGTTACCTAGGTGCGTGCTTATTCCCATAAATTCTCTGCTTATCTCTTCTGTGGTTACCACTCAGAGCAGTCCCAGGGGTAGACCCTAAACCCAAATAGAAGCAATTCCCTTTCTAGAAGATCAGAATTTTGTTTAGGAGACTCCAATCCAATCTTGTTGATTCCCCCACATGATGACAACCAGATAGAATGCTTTCTAAATAATTTAGCAGCCAGCAAAAGTAAGATAAATCTCTGAATAATAGTTCAATCTAATCTCTTTTTCTCTGGGCTAGCTTACTCAGTATACAAGGCCAAAAAAAATCCAAACTTTCAAAACCCCTACAAGCATTTCCCACTTCCAGGATACCAGAGGAAGAGGACACACCTTTCCCCTGGGGTCATCACCCTTACAGCTGCTTCCCTTTTAAC
Organism: Dromaius novaehollandiae; assembly: GCF_036370855.1. Lineage (NCBI taxonomy): Eukaryota > Metazoa > Chordata > Aves > Casuariiformes > Dromaiidae > Dromaius > Dromaius novaehollandiae. The sequence goes on from NC_088117.1 coordinate 8,503,633, forward strand.
TTTAGAATTCTGCCCAGATTATCCATGTCCAAGACAAGGAACACAGGCTTTACTAGTAACCTCTCATACCGTGGGACTGAAACAGCACTAGGAAAGGAAGAGAACACACCTTTCCCTAAGGTTATCACCATTACAGCTGCTTCCTTTCTGCTGTTATGATACCACCCCGGTCATTCACATACACAGCAGGGAACCTTCACTCTCCTGATATGCCCTGTCAGGGCCCTGAAGGTGCTAATAGGCTTTAATGCCCCTGACCAGCCTCACCCGGAGCCTCCACCCACACCCTCTGCTCATGGGCCCAGAAGCCCCATTTAAGCTCAGGCCTGAGCCCTAAGTCCTTGTTTGTACTATGCTATAAGAGCACTATGCTCTGGCTCAGTTGTAGCTGTAGACCCTGTTGATCTGGACTCTGATCTACAGACTGACTTCCTAAGAAGATGCTAGACCTTCCTCATTGCTACAGAGCTGCCTGGTAATCACTAGACTGTGTCTGATCCTGGCTGCTTTCAGCAGGCCTGACCCTGATCTGTGGGCTGACTTCTTAGTTCAGCCTTGGACCTGTCTCATCCCCATGACCTTGCCTGATGAGCTAGGCTCTTGGCTGACCCTTGCTGTCAGTCTTCAGACAGTTTCTAGTCTGTGGCATAAAGCTCCTGATCATTACTAGCAAGCATGTTCAGACCCAGAGAAGCTCTTCAACTGAGCCAATCCCCCAAGTTATAGGAGAAAGCCTCAGGCTATTTGACCACTAAAGTAGTCCATTAAAGTGGGACTGAAACTTAGCAGTGGAGCAAGGCATGAAAACCTACACTGCTGCTGTGTTTGCAAGCAACTATTCCACAGGAGTCATAAGCCTGCAGGGGCTCCCAGGCTGGTCTGTGCGCAGGAATTATGCTAATTACAACATGAAAAATATTAATTGCAAGAAAATATCTGGATCAGAGACATCTTTTCAAAATGGATTATGTGATGTTCATAATTATATAGACTTCATACAATCTGTGCAATGAAGATAAGTTCAGTGCAAGGCTTGATGCTGAAAGGACATCTAGCGGCCGCTAGAAGTTATTACCTGGTGACAAAATCCTATTAGAAAAACCCACGTTACGTTTTTGTTGCTTCCAGACATTTTCTGATATCAGTCCAGGTTTCTTGGGGTGATGGCAAGATTTCTGTCTTTATCAAATGTATCAAAGGAAAAGGGGGAATCGAAACTGTAAGAGAGAACATCTCTGTACAAAGACGTGACATTTTGCATTTTTCTATTATAAAGGTCAAGACTATCGATTTTTCTCTACCTATTCACCCTCTCTTCCATTTTACTACTCACCCATTCCAATCTAGCTGTTCACTAGGATCTATACGGAGAAACTTGCACAGTTGCGACTCCGTACACTAAAGGGGAAAATCAGAATCCCTGAGTTTCAAGAGCTGACATGTCCTACAGGACAGGAAGAATTACATTTATTTACATTGGCAGCTTCCCATAAAGAAGAAATTGCAAATTATTTCAAAAATCGTTTAGCAATGTCTTAGCTTAAAAAAATTTTAATTGCCCCTGTTCATGCCCCGTTTGCTTCTTGTGTTACCCTCAGTTTGAGCAACAAAGAAGTTACTGAAAGCAGGCTCAATTTGTTTATCCTTTAATTTTAAAGGGGACTATAGTTACCAGTTGCAAATAGTTTTCAAACAATTCAATAGTTTCAAAACCATTCTAGTAAGGAAGCAAAAAACTCTTTCATTTTATGACATTTTTTTGTGATCGTATTTAAAATTAGTATTACAAAGCCAGCTTTAAACAGAAAGGTGCGATTTCTTCAGTTACGTGGACTACCTGACTCTCACGCATCCGCCCTCACCAAAGCTCCCGGCAAGAAGCCCAAATGGGCCGGCCTATCCACCGCTGAGCTAGACGCGACAAACCCAGACCTACCTACAAAACAGCAGAAGTTGCCTGGCAAAAGACTAAAGAGGGCAGAGCTGTGGCCCTCGGCTGGGACCGGACCAGCCCCGCGAGTGCCTCCAACGGGATCGGGGCCTCGCTGGAGCCTCCACAAAGGGCAGCCTGGTGGAGGCTTGGGGGGGGTCTATAGAGGGGTGTCCCCTTGCGAGGAGGGAGGCTGGGGGGCCTGGGTGAGCAGGGACACTGAGGGCCACCCCGGGGGTGTGAGCGGGGAAGGGGAGAGTGGCCACCATGGCCCTGGCCCCCCCTGAGGTGACAGGGCCTCCCCAGAGTAGACTGTGGGGGCAGCCCACTGCAGCAGAGCCCAGCATCAGGTGGGGCCCTGGAGGGGAGAAACGGGCTGGGAGGCCCCGAATCAGCGCTGACAGGTCCGAACCGGCGGTGACAGGTCCAAACCGGCCGTGACAAGTCCCAAACCGGCGGTGACAGGTCCAAACCGGCGGTGACAGGGCAGGCCCCGCCCCCCGCCTGGGTCACGTGCCCCCACCCCCTGACCCCGGAAGTGAGGCGGGAAGAGGATGCTGATGCTGGAATAAACATGGCGGCCCGCGGCGTCCGCGTTCCGCTGTGGCGGGCCGCGGCCGTGCTGGGGCTGGCGCTGCTCTGGGCGGGCCGCGCCGCCGCCCGCGTCCATCACCTCACCCTCAAAGTAAGGCCTGCACCGCCCCCGGCCCCGCCGCCTCGGCCCCCCCCGTAGGGCGGGCCTTCCCCCCACCCTGGGCCGGTTGTGGCGAGGCCGGGCCCGGCCCTCCGGCTTCACCTGCCGCCTCCCTCTGGGGCCTGGCTCCCCCTGCTGCGCGTTGAGCCCTGCCCCTCCGCCCGCCCCGCCGTTCGGTTCTGCTTCTCCCGTTACCCCTGTCCCCCGCTTTTGTGGCCTTTTGTCTCTTAGTCCTGAGGAAAAAGTGCGGAGGGCCCTCAAAAACGCAGCGGTTGGAGGGCGCAGCTCCTTCCCGCCCTGGCGCTAATGAGAGGGCGAGCTCTGCGCGACGAGGAGGGTGCGGCGCTCGCTGGGGAGGGCGGGGAGGCTTCTGGGTGGGTTTGGGCTTGCTTTGACTCTGCGTCCTGCAGTTATCTTTCTGTCCTGATGCTGGTCATGCAGCTCTGAAGGACGCGATGACTCCTTTTACTGAAGTACTTTCTTTGTGGTAATCAAATGATCGTTAGAGGCAGAGGAAGATACTGATGTTGACAGTTCTCTATTAAAATTTAATAGACCTCTGGCTGTACCTTGAGTGTGGTGGTGTTGTATCTATGTTTGAAGAAGAGTGGTTATTTGGCGTGCTTGATGTGTAGTGGTGCAGATGTTGGCAAAGACCTGCAAGTCTGGGCTGCTGCTGCCTGTTGTGCTTTTGATGAAAAACTGCACCTGGTTATATGATGGAGAAACTGAGTCCTTTGGGGTGATGCTTTTCAAGGATTTCTGTCTAGTTCATGAAGCACTCTGTCAACCTTTAGCGTAAGGTGCGTTAATTTGGTTTTTGTTGTCACTGATGCGAGCTATTTTGTCAATAGAAACACCAGAAATTAAGTTGTATGTGTCTTTCTAGCAGTTTAGGGAGAGTGCAAAAACTTTCCAGGAGCCCCTCTTCAGCCTCTGGAATACAGTGACCAACAAGAAAACACTTGTGATTTATCTCTAGGGAAGTTTCTAGAGTATGTAGTTGCCTAATGTGCAGCTGCATGAACATTGTTCTGCTTCAGCAAAAGAAAATTTTTCTCTGAAGCAACAAATTAAGAGACTTGTGCTAGTTACATTATTGTTTTGAGGAATTTGCAACCAACAGTTGAGTGCTGGAAGAATTTCTCCTGGGGCGATACCTCTCTCTTCCATTTAAAAAACACAAACAAACAAAAAACCAAAAAAACCACCTTTCCCACTGGCCTTGAGCAAATGTTCTCAGCAGTGAACAAGGCTTCTAGTTCCTGTCATGGTATCTCTTAATTACCTAAATTAATTGCTAAATCTAGTCTGCCCATTTTTGTAATTGGTGGAATTAGGGTATGGATTTAGTTTTGCAAGTATCTTGTGTGAATTACAGCACTGACTTAACAAACACTGAAGAAAGCAGAAGTGCTTAATGCCTTTGTCAACCTCCTGTATAAACACGAGCTTAATTGTCTGGGTGCAGTCTCTCTGTCTCTACTTCATCTGCTGGTTTATGGCATTTGTGTAAACATCAGGCTCCAACAACCATACCCTTTCACAAGGAAATCTCCGTTCCAGTGTTCTTGCTATTGGCTCCTTGTTTGTAACTACGCTTTGACGCTGTGCCAAGCTAAAGGCCTCGGCTTTGAGTGAATGTTTGATATTAGGCTTCTTCAAACAAGCTGTTATTGTTTAAGTTGGTTAGAAAAGCCTTGTTCTTGAGTCTTTGTAACTAACGTGCTAAGGTGAAACTTTTTCTCTTGTCAAAAGCAAGCCAAAATCTGGGTGGCTTCCTGTTCTAAAAAATAACTTCCTTGTATGTTTTAATAAACATGGAAAATGATTTATTTTCTCCAAGGGGGAAAAATGATATTGTTGAATCTTGCTGTTAGACTAACATGTCATTGAGGGAGACTCTTTCCCTGGTTAGCCTGTGTTATCAGCTTCATTAATTGAATTTGGTATCTTTAAATAAATAAGACTCTAAAAAACCTGAAATTTTACAAGACTCACGGTAATTTCAGAGGTTTTCAGAAGTAACTGACATTTGGAATGTTTCTTTTAACAAAATAGAGAGTATGCTGATTCTGATTATGATCTTTAGGCTTGCTGAGCATTTTGGATTTTCCTGTGCTGTGAACTGTTTCACTGTTATGTTATTGAACTGCTTGGTAACACCAGTGCCTTGCCCTGCATGGGCAGGAGTTGCTTAACCAAGCAGTGACTTTGTTATGTCTTAACAGCTGAATGATACAATATTGGGGCCTTATGTTTTGCATAATTGCAGGGACAAACTGCTTCAGAGAATGGGGAAGTTGGTCTAAATGAGGCCTTTCTCAGGCAAGTGGTTAAGTTTAATGCTAGTGAGTAGTTGAACTTGCAGATTTCCAGTGATCTATCAAGAGGAACGATCCAGCTGACAAAGCTGTGTAGCGGTTTGTGGTGTTAGCTTCTGATTGAAGTCTGTTATCTTGTTACTCACTGGCTTCCAAGAGGGATAAGTAAGACCTCTTATTTTGTGACATTGCCAAGATTGCCATCTCATGTTAAATTATTATTTGGAGGATGTTATTTTTCAGTTATGTATTGTGTTTTGTTTCTGCTCATAAATACTTCTGGCCTTCTTATGTTGGTAGGTCTCAGGCTTCAATTGCTCAAATTTGAAAGACTTTTGAAATCATTTATACAGGGCTTACACAAATACATCATAAAATCCTGGCTTGTTTCTAGTATGCAGAAAACTCACTCCATGTAATAAGTGTTATCAGTTAAAGCTTTCACAGTACTGACAGCACGATCGCAATTGGATCTTGGCTGAAATGTCTTGGTCTTGGCTAAAAAGAAGGTGATTTCTCTGCCCACCCTGGATTATGGATCTGAGATACTACTTTATTTTAATCTCATTCAGATAGTGTGGGATCGCTTTTCATCCTAAAGGAGTGAAAGAATCAGGGAAGATTTTTATGGAAAATGGCTGACTGCTTCCTGTATGGGTCTGAATGTAACCTGTTAGTGATGAGTCCCAGATCACTTGTTCTTACAGAGACAGGCTTAACTGTTGAATGCATCCTACATAAGTTAAAATTCAGCATATGCTAACAACTCAGACACTTAAGTATTTCTGCTTGTACTGGTTCACACCTTCGTTGTAAATGTAGATCACATTCTTTTGAAGTGAGAAGCTGAGTGATTATAAACGATAGCTAGATGTTTCAAACCTGTTAAACCTCTTGTGAGAGTGAGACAAAATTATTAGTACGCCAATGTCTTTAAGCTGTCAATATGTGGAGGGTGTGGTGTTGCTTGTCCGCAACTAGCGGCTGTGTGTGGGATCATGTAAAGCTGAAGGATTTGTGAACTAAATCTGTAAACTCTAAGAGCTTAAAGCTGAGATAAAACCAGGGAGGAAAGCATGTGCATGGTGTATTGAATATCTTTTGGTGGGGAGCATATTAGTGAACCAGTGGAGTAAATGAACTCGAATTGAACTGTATAGCTTTTGCAAGTACTTTGAGTTAGCAGCTGTCTCTGGTTATGTTTACAAGGTGTAAAACTCTCTAGATGGCTGGATAGCACTAAATCCCCACAGCCTCCATCAGCCAGGCAGATGCTTATTTGTCCAGATGTGATTAATATATACCTGCTGTAATATTTGAAGAGCTGGTATTAATTCTCTGTTTGAATGAGAAATTATATTGATAGCACTGCTAAATGAACCAGATGGACTCTTGTTTCGAGGATGTAAATGACCCAGAACCCAAGGAGAGCGCAGCTATAATACTCTGTTAAACAAAGCATCTGCTGTGAGCCACGTGTCACTAACTTTTTTTTCTCCTCTGAACATTAAGGGAACCATCTGGTTATTTGCAAGGTTAACTTAATTCTATTAGGACTATCTCTTATTACAGCTAGACTACAGGTGAGTTGTGTCAGGATTAGTGTTTTACTGTTCAGGTCTGATATTTATGTGTAGGGAACATTCGATGGAGAGATATCAAAATTAATACTGGGGATGAGGGAAGAGAAGGTGCAACTTACTAAACTTCTGGAATTATTAGTTCAGTCTTCCAGTACCTGGTCCAGAATAGTCTGATTGTGTTTAGCAGTTCTCTCTTAGAAGTTCTCTGCTTAGAGTATTTTGCAATCCAAATATCTTTTCCTTTAGAAAAACTATGATACTTGACAGAAACTTTACACTGCTCATATTCAGTGTATTCTTTCTGGTGGAGGAAGAAATCTGTCTTTTTCACCTACAACACGTGAGAAATGGAGGAAACAAGTTTTAGTGACTTATAAAAGTGCTTTAAATTGGGTTTTAAACATGCTTTTTAATTTTTGTTGTTCTGCTCCTTTTCTTCCAATTAATGGTCCTGTAGAATTGAGGGCCCAACTGTGTACCTAGTTATTGATTGTACAAATGCCAAGTAACAAGTGTATGACCTTTCCTCATCTGATGTGGCAGCTCTGTGTGTAACCTTCAGTGCTTTTCATGTGAGGTCCCTCATGACCTGTGCGGCAGGTGGGTTTTTTTGTTTGTTTGTTTTTCTAAAAGCTCAGTGTACTTGATTATTTATCAGCTGTGCAAGGTAGGAAAAGGGATCGATTTCTACAGCGTTCTCATCTGAGAAGAGGGAAATTATACCACAGCTAAAACGGGGAGTAGGTGAGGGAGCCGGATTTCTGATGTTACAGACAAACTAACCGAAGCTCTGAAGGTGCCTTGGGATTGTTTGTCCCTGTATATACACACCATATTCTTTATTTATCCTATTTACAAGAGTGTGCTCAAGTGGTAAGTAAAGGCCTTGCTCAAAATCCTTTGGAGGAAACAGGCTACATAAGGAATTTCTCTTCCACACTGTGCACAGTTTTCCAGTGTGTTAGGTGCTTAACAATCCAAGCATTGACCCTGCCTAAAATATGAGATCTCACGGGATGATAATACACTGTGATATTTATTACTCTCCTAGCCAAAACCCAGCTCTCAGTTAGGTAAGTGCATTGTAGTCAACTATTTCCTCTTCAGTCTGTCACAGTGACAGTAGCTAGGGTTCAGAGTGGCTATCTGGATTCATCTAGTTTCCTCTTTTTTTGTAGCAATATTCTGTTTAATCAGTGGTGCCAGAAGTTTTACTTCCTTCAGACTTTTTCCTTTCATGTCTGTCAGGAGTATAGCCACGTAATTAACAAAGACATGTTTGTTTAAAATTCTTGTCCAACTTATTGGAAGAGTTGATTGCTTCCTGTGAAGTAGTTGGATGTGTCTGATGGTATTTTAAAGAAACTTGCTCTTGGGGGGGCTCAGATTGACACTTAAGTATTCACTCAAAACACTTATCTGTGTTATTCCCCCCTTCCTCCTTAATTGCTGCTGCAGATGACTGTCTGTGTAACTGTTGTAAACTGTTTTCTTTCTCTTAGGATGATGTGAGGCAGAAAGTGCACCTGAATACCTTTGGCTTCTTCAAGGATGGTTTCATGAAAGTCAATGTCAGCAATCTTTCACTGAAGCCACCTGCGGGCTCTGATGAAAAGAGTAGCTCAGCAGTAAGTTAATTCATAAGCCTGAAGGCTGTAGTAAGCTTCCTGTAAAATTGCCTTTGCAGTGGCTGCTTTGACTTATTTGAGGTGTTAGCTCTTAACTGGTGCTGCCGTTGGCTTTGTTTCCCATTGTTAGCCATTTGCTAAGATATGTATATTGTCAGATTTATCCTTGGGTGCTACCTGTTCTATTTTAAGGAGAATCTTTAATTTATCAGATCCTCTACTGAAGTCGCCTGAGGAGTCTGTGTATATATAACCTGTATTAAACATAGGTTGCCTAAACAGTCCTCTGACATGGGTTGATCACACTCTTGTCCTGTTATGTTCCAATACAATTTGTAACCATTATTTTAACAGGTTCCCAGTACAGTGACTGTCCTCTGAATTTTCAGAGAACTTTCACATTGAGTATATAGCACATTATATTAGCAATTTTAATAGAGATATTGAAATACAGGGTAAAAAAACAGATCTGTGTTCTTATTTCTATGCATATTTCTATCTCTTTTATTACTAAAAGTATTCAGTATTTTCCTCAAGCAAAAAGATTAGGAAAAGAAATAAAATAACAGAGTAACAAGGGACCAGTGCCAGGAGGGACCTGGACTGGACTGGTCTGAGCTGAGCTCTGGATTAGTTTGGGTTTGAGCCAAAAATATATATATACTTTTTTATTCTTAGTTGATATGGACAAAGCAGCAACTTTTTTGCATTGGAATAATGTTCTCTGTCTGATTAAGTAATGAGACAAATACCTGGATTCTGCCTTAAACATAAGTTTATTTATTTCAAGAGCAGTATCTTCAGCTCTTTCAATGATGGCTTGACTTCTGGTATTGGGAGGACCTGAGCTGTTTTAATTTGATAGATTCATCTTAATTTCTCTTTTAGGTGGGGTTCAGTTTGGATCGAACAAGGAATGATGGGTTCTCCACTTACCTGGTAAGAATAAGGCATATGGACTTTTCTTTGCTAAACTGGAGACATCTTGTAGTCTGCCTTCCTCCAGGAATGGTAGGAAGTAAAAAAGGGCTGTAAATGGGCAGTTTTTTAAGGATGATTCAGTTTTACAGCTTGCTAGACTAAGAACAGTAACCTCTACCAGGAAACAAGCATGTCTCATTTCTTATTAACAGGAGGGCACTCAAAAAATGTTTTGATTATGTTGCCAGGATGAAGAAGTGGATTACTGTATCTTGAAAAAGAAACCAGAGCAAGATGTTTCAGTTGTAATCTTACTTCTGGACTTCAAAAATGAAGTGTGAGTAAATGTACAGTATTTTTAGGTTATTTCTGTAGTTGAAGTTTAAGATTCATGGGGCTTCTTTAGGAGCTTGGAAAGCTGCTGTGCATGTAGTCTTATTCTTAATAGGTTATGTGAGAGTAGGGTAAAGATGACAGTGAAAGAAAATCTGGGATATAAAGTGGTTCAAGAATCCTTGTATGTTGGAGGGGTAAGGGGACACAGGACATGAGTCATGCCCTAACAATTACTGCTGGAGACATGAACTTGAAGACCCAGGTTGTGTTTGCAGCTCTTATTGTGAACATGCCGTTTGATTCGTTGTCTTGGGTTACTTCTTTTATGGAAGTACCTTGAAGGCTGTATTGTTTCCTCTTACAAGAACAACTTTAATTATGTTTGAGTGAAAACAATGTCCCTAGTTATCGAAGGTGAAGAAACTTATTTTTCTTTGGCTTTGCACGTGTTTGACATAATTGTGTAGTGTCACTTCTACAGTGGTCAGTTGAATACCAGGCTGCTGTAAGTCATGGTCTGGTGCTTTTCCTGTTCTCGTTGGTAAAAGAGCAAGTCAAGACACTCAGTTGTATTGTTTTGAAGACTAAGCAGGGTAATACTTGCACTGTTTACATTTAACTTTCCTGTGTGGGCAATGGAAAAAGTTGAGCTCCTAATTCCAGAGTTGAAATCACCCCCTGGAGACCTCTTAGTTCTTACACTGATCTAACAGATCTCGCAGGATATCTGTCTTAATGGCACTCAAGAGTGGAAATGCTCAAACTTTTTTCCCTAGCAGCTTCTTTTTTTTCCCCCTCTAAGATAGTATTTTTGATAAGAAGTTGGTTTTTCCTTTACTGATGATTTGTGGACTATGACAGATAGCCTCTTTAGAAATGTTGATTTGCTTTCTTTTTGTTCAAAAACTTTGTTCATTTAGTGTGAAAGTGCGATTCTCTGCAGAAGCTGCTGCCCTGTTACCTAAAATTTCATTCATGTCTGAGGAAAATGTTACTGCCTTGATTACCAAGACTCCAAAACCTTCCGAACAAAGCAGTGATTCTAGCAAAACTTCTGCTGAGGCCGAAAAAAATCCAGCCAGCAGAGGTAAGCCTGCTAAACCTGACATGTATGTTCTCTCACTGCTATTTCTGGTTGATGTGTATCCAAGTGTGCTGTGGTCAGATTCCAGGGTCCCTTTACGCTACAGTTTGACATGCAGTCTTGTGTATACCTGTGCACAGAGTTACTTTTTGGGCTAGTCTCTCATATTCAGTGAAATGCCATGCGTATATCCAGTTCTGCTCATTCAGTGAAGGCCTAACAAGATGGTCAGAGGCCTACAGTATGATCTATGAGGAGGCGTTGAGATAGCTGGTTGTCTTTTTTCTGATGAAAAGAAGGCTAAGGGGAAATTTTATAGCGGCCTACAACTACTCAAAAGGAGAGTTAGAAGGGCAGTGGAGCCAAGCCCTCTCTGGTAGTGCCAAGCTGCAACTTGTAGCTGTTGCCACCTTGTTAAGTTTTGGGCAACTCAGGATGTTAGGAAAAAACTCATTCCTAGGTGGTTATTACAGCACTGTAGCAGGTCACATATGGAAGTTGTAGAATCTCCACCTTTGAAGGTTTTAAACACTTGGCTAAACAAAGCTGGGACCAGCCTGATCTAGTATTGACAGTAGTCCTGCTTTGAGTGGGAGGCTGGATTAGAGGCCTGTACAGGTCCTTTTCATTCAACATTTCTGAGTCTGGTCTTCCCTATCTGAAGAGAGTCAAAATCCAGTCTGTTGCTTAGAAGTCATGGGGAGGGAAGAGCAACTATACCAGTAACCTTTTGTGGAGGCATGTATCTTTGGCTTCCAGACCAGCAGAGGAAACAATTTGATAGTCTTTGCTCTGATGGAGTTAGCTCTAAACAGTTCATGTTATCCCTTCCTCGAAGAGTTCAGAAATGTATCAAACCCCACTTCAGATCAGACTGCTACATCTGTCTTGCTGTGTCTTTTTCGCAAGCTTTGACATAAGGGAAAATAGAGTATGCTTTCCTCATTTTGTACAGCTGTTCTAACAAGAGCTAAAGCTGGCTGTCACTGAAGATAATTGATTTGCAAATCTGGCAGCATTGATCTGCTTTTTCATGCATTAGGAAGCGTAGCATTCACGTTGAGTGTGCTGACATACAAGAGCCAAAAGCAAAGCTTAAATCTTGAACTTTTGCATCTTGGTAGGATGGAATGACCTTATGTCTAGAAAGATTCTTATAGGGTTTGTTGAAGTGAGGCTGTGAATTTGATGTGCTGCCCAAACAAAGTCTATCCATCAACCTAAATTCTTCAAGTTCAGAACAGATCTTGACTGAGCAGGTCACCTTTCTTTTTTTTTTTTTTTTTTTAATTACTGGGGCCTTGCCTAGTAAAGAGCTAACTTTTATCCTTTCCAAGGGCTTCCATGTGTTTGTCAGGCCATGTATTAATGTGCAGATTAACATTTCTCAATAATAACATTAAAAATCATGTAGCTGTAGACTGAAACAGTGGTAGCCTGCATCTGGTATACTATATTTATTGTTGTTTTTGTGTTGTATGTATTGTGGTTGAACGGGAGGGAAAGATTTCTTGGATAAGGATTTGTAGAAAGTATAGTAATAGGGAAGCCCATTCTAGCATTCATTCCGAATTAATCCTCAAATGTAGTTAAGGGAAGAGTCCTGGGAGAGTTAGGAGGGATTGGGGAAGAACTGCTGTTAATGATTATCTAGGAAACTGCCACGCAGACAAGAGTAGGAGGGCTTGGGGAAGGTATTACTAATGTACAAAAGCTAGTAGTCTGTGAGAATGTCTAAGCACAAACACTCTAAATGTGCCATGAATGCTTTTATCTCTAGATAAGAAGTCCAAACGAAGTACAACATCCTCTCAGGTAAGAGAAACTATCTGCTTTTCTCTTTCAGAAAGCCTGGGGGAATATTCTGATGTAATCATGGCCAGGAAGTGGCCATGCCACTCCTTGCTCTCACCTCCACTGTAAACATATAGGATAGTTTTGGTTGTCTGGATGATGTGGCCAAATATAGTATTACCTGCTTAAAATTCTAAAAGTTTGTCTTCTCCTTTTTCCAGAGTATAGTAGAACAAGCACATCCTGTCCACAATGACAGAGGAACTTTTTCATTTCAGGTATGATTTCTGTCAATGTCTAGTCTCAACGTGTACAGACAGTTCCCTCACTGTAGTGCTTACTGGAAAGTAGAAGTCTGCTGCTCCCTACTGTAATCCCTGCTTTCTTATTACAGATGTGTCTTTGATAGTTCAGTAAGCTTTTCAGATGGACTCTTGTGAGGATAAATGCTAGAAAGCTCATTCCTTATAAAGTGCAGGGGCTGTTTTAGATCGCCTGTTGTATGGCGCAGTCCCACCAAACATCATAATCTGTGACTTTAGCATACTAAAGTTTACTGTAGTGCAACTAGTGTATACAGAATTCTAACAACAAATAGCTGTAGCCTGAACTGATGATTCACTTAAAGGGTGATTCTCTTCTGTATGTAACCAGATTAATGCCTTACTTCAGCATGCTGGTTCAGTTGGGATATTTGGTTAACAAAAAGCAAACGTATTTTGGATGTGTTTTGTGTCACATGAGAGTTCACATGGCTCTGAATGTTTGTATAGTTGGGGAAGGAGCAGAATAGCTGCTTATGTTTTAGGGCAAGTATTATGATAAAAATTTTATGCTTCACCACATTAAATATAGGACACTTCTTGTTATCTTTTGTCTGTGGTGAAGTAATTAAAACACCGATGCCTAAAGGTCTTGGATCATCAGCTTGCGCGATCAGAATTAGGTGTGATGGCCCTGTGTCTGAAATGTTGAGATATACCAGCATACCTGCTGGTAGCCTCATAACAATATTGTTGCTGAAAGGAACCAGCTGACACAAAATGACTGACTTCATGCTCCAGTGGAGATAGCTTCTTATCAAGGTAAATCCCTTGTGAATGATAAAATACTGATTTTCCTGTTCCTTATTTTCAGTTTTTTTTCAACATCAGTGCTGATAACCAAGAAGGTCTCTACAGCCTGTATTTCCATAAATGTGTTGGCAGTGATGGGCAGACTAATGATCAACAGCTATTTAGTCTTGATGTGAGTATAACTTCTAAAGTATAATTAGCTCATTTGTTTTCAATTCCAGCTTGTATACAGAACACACTGTAGATGAGTCTATATGGAGTGGGAAACGACTGAGCGGTGCATTTAATCTCTGTAGTGGCATTTCTGAAGGAAGCAACTACAGTAAGAAGAATTAAAATCCTAGTTTTAGAAAAATGTGTGGAAATTTGAAGCCTACATGTAGGCCGGCTTCAGTCTACACAGTTGTGACTTCATGCTGTAATGAGGTTGGATCTTAAACAGCTGCTTGTGTTTTGCTGCTCTTATAATAAACACTTTTTTTCCTTTACATAATTGCTGATATTCAGCCTGCTGCTTCATTCTAAATTATTGGTCTTCATGAATTCATTGTCATTGATTTTTCTGGTCTAATTTAAGATGCGTTTGTACAGTGTTAAATGCAGCCTTTTAAAAGCTGTGTGTTATAGCATGCATGCTATCTTTTTTGAAGCAGCTTGAGAGGAGTCCAAGGGTTTAGTCCTATGCCATCTTAAGCCACAGAATATTAGAACAGCTTTCATTTTCACTTCCCTGTGCTCATACCAGCATTCATGCTGCTGGGTAGTGAGCTATTCTGAAATGAATTTCTCATTGACCAAGGTAACTTTCAGCCACCTGAACTGCTTGTTACATGGTTGTGCTGATGCTAGTGCAAAGGAAAGGTGAGGGAATGTGTAGGGAGTAGAATTTTGCAGCCCTGGCTTACTTCGGCCTAAACTATTGTAAAGCTGCTCCCCATGGTTGTCTATTGAAAAGGCTAAGTTTGTTTTGTTTGCTGTTTTGTTGCTGTGACCCATTGAAGAAAGAGGAAAGAAAAGAGAACCTGGATAACTAGCCTGCTTGGTTTTATCTAAAGAATTGTTTCATTGCTGAAAGTTGATCTTGATAGATTGTTTTAATGAAGTTTCAGCACATATAACCAAGCAGTTTAGGGGCATAAATGAAATGTTAGATAAAGCGTCTGTCTTTTGAGTCACAGGGTAATAGGCTTGCAGCAGAGTGCTTCCTTTCTTTTGACAAGTGAAGAAATCCACTGTAGTAAACCTGAGAGTGAGTACTGGCAGCTATGTAGGTTCTCTCCACATCAAAAATCAGGACTGCGATAAAAAAACCTGCTTGTTTATGCAAGGTCGTAGATATTTCTGAATCAAATGTGGGCAAATTCTGAAGTTCAGTATACAGACCAACTGTTATTTGGGAAAAATCACTTTGGCTTTCTAAATTATGTGCCATACTTCAAGTACCAGAAGGAACCTCTGTCCTCTTCTGCTTTTCCAGGAAATTATTGTTGTAGGAGTAACTTGCAAAATGTTTTGAGATTCTTCAGGATGAAAAACTGCTTTTTTTAAGAGTCTCCTAAGATACAGCTTCAGGAAAGTTAACTTTAAGAGTGAATTTGATTGTGAACTGTAATTGTTAACTCAATGCTTTAGCAAAATATTTTTTTCAACTGTACATGTAACATTTTTAATATTCAGATAGAAATTACGGAAAAGAATCCTGAAAGCTACCTGTCAGCGGGCGAGATCCCACTGCCAAAACTTTACATTTCTATGGCTCTCTTCTTTTTCCTGTCTGGGACTGTGTGGATCCACATACTTCGTAAACGCAGGTAAACAAACTACTTCTGTATGAGTAAAAGTGTGAACCTAGTTCATTAGATTTCTTTGTCCTTCTTTTATTGTGTACAATTCACTGTCAGACTAAATTACTTGAAACTCCAAATCTGCTTCAATCTTGTATGTCTAATCCATACAGTTTCTAGTTAAACAATTACTTCCATCAATATCATTTTTGCAGACCATTTTTACAAAGTTAGCAAGTCTAATGTTAAAGAAATTGTGGTGTACATATTTGAATATATTGTGAAGAAAAGTGAACAGGGAACTCCTGTAATCAATGACAAGAGGAAAACGTTGTTTGAAAGTAGCACAAAGTAACAAGGAAAACTTAGTCAAATTCCTATGGGGGAGTGTAGCTTATAGCAGTGGGGAGTCATAAAAAATGATTATAGTTAAAAGCAGTAGGAATTTCTAACTGAAAACTGTGCTTTTTTAATAGTTTAAAAACATAGCATCAGAAGCCAGAAACTCCTGGGATTCCATTTTAACTTTACTTCTGACTTAGTCTGGAGTTTGCTTTGAGATCTGGTTATATGGCAGTCTGAAGTTGGGTTGGTGGCCTGGTATAGTGATTTGGGAAAAATGTTACCTGTTTGAATTATGTCTGTAAGTTTTCTAAAAGCAGTTATGATCTAAATGTATAGGATATTCTTATGAATTGCTGTTTTTAGCTAATGCAAGTGTTAAGTCTTGTAGAACATCTCATTGAAATGTTCAGAATGTTGCAAAAATTCAGGCTGCAGCATTCAGTAAAGAAAATCCCTTTCCTCCAATAGTTAGCTCAGCCTGGGAGTTACTGTTTGGCATTTGCAGATGATAAAGAAATACCCTTGTGAAATTAAGATATTTTCCTGCTGGCTCTTAGTTGATACTTTTTTTCTTCTTCCCAGAAATGATGTGTTTAAGATTCATTGGCTAATGGCAGCCCTTCCTTTCACAAAATCTCTGTCCTTAGTGTTCCATGCGGTATGTATATATTCCTTGTCTCAAGTTGCTCAACTGGAAAGTAGAAAAGTGGAATTTAGGGCATGCTGTTATAGAGAAATCTGTATCATAGCAGGAGTGTGTGTGTGTAGTATCTTTCCCATTGAAGCTTTGGTACTGAACTGCAGGTGTTCGGTGGAAATGATTCAGTTTTCATCAGCAAATTCCAACTCAGATACAAATTCACATTCTGAAATACAAGTGAAAGCATGGCCTGAAGTGGTGTGGCAGCAAGCATATATGTGAGGGTTGAATGAGTTCCATGAACTCTAATGCTTCAGCCATCTGAGGCTGACCTGAAGACTTGAGTTATGGTGCTGCTGCAGCTACGTGGCTTATGGTAAGTACTAGTAAATAGAGACCTTGATGAATGTCTGCTTCTGAAATTCAAGGCCATTACCTTAGATGACATATGCCATACTGAAACAGACCTGACATTATGAGCTTTAACATGTTCAATACCCAAAGTCTCTACTGAATTGTATTGACTCTGCCTTTCTACTGGAAAGATCTCATATGATAAAACGGCAAGCATTTAATCCTGCCATGTTCATGCCAACCATGATCTCTGCCATCAAGTTCATGCTGGGATAATGGCTGCAAACATGAGGTAGTTAATATTTTTGAATCTGGCTTCCAGTGAAGGTAAAACTAGAAAGCCTCTAGTCACCTAATGCAAGTGAGTTTGAAAAATGAATGAATAAGGTTGATATGAATAAAGTTGAATGCAGGTGATCAACTATAGTTTAGTGTGGGAGCTGTGTGGGAAGGGTGTAGATTGTATAAAAGATACATTCACTAACACTTTGGAAATAAAACAAATGGAAACTACTTCATTGCTGCTAAACAAAATTAGAATAGGTTGGGAGGAAGTATTGAGATGTAACAGAGCTGAGTTCATATGTACTGATGGAGACTGAAACTTGAAATGGTATAGTAATGGGTAGGATGCTCACAAAAAGCTTTTATAAGGTGCAACACTTATTTTCTGCTTCCAGATCGACTATCACTACATTTCTTCTCAGGGATTTCCTATTGAAGGCTGGGCTGTTGTCTATTACATCACTCACCTGTAAGTATGTCAAAATAGTGTTTTGATAGATTCAAAGAATGAAACTGAATTTATTCCCCCTCCCCCCCCCCCCCCCCCAAAACTGGGAAATTGCTGATTCTTTGGCACTGTGGTCTGAGTGACAAGACAACAATCAGCCCTGTGGTGTAGAGGGGAAAGCTCTACTTAGAGGGCAGCTGCAGACAATTGATACTTATGTGGGTGGAGGAGTAAAAGGAGAAGCTTTGCTTTTCTTTGTTCATGCTAATATTCAAGTATCTGATTTGTTTATAGTGTGAATGGTGAGAGGGTGCAGCTGCCAGTGTTTTCTCCCTTTCATTGTGGTAAATGGATGACTCCCCCAGGAAAAGATTGCATGTATTGACAGTTGTGAATGAAATCTAATATTGCTGTGATACACAGTTGTAAGCGAGTACATCTGCTTCACTGTCGTAGGATAGGCGCTCCTTAGAGTTGTGGACTGCAGTGCAGTTGTTTAGGTTAGTGGCTTTAGATGACCTGGGCAGAGGAAGGAGTATGACAAAATAAGTCTTTCACTGTGGTATCTGCTTCTCTTTCAGACTGAAGGGTGCTCTTCTGTTCATTACTATTGCCCTCATTGGCACAGGCTGGGCTTTCATCAAGCACATCCTTTCAGATAAAGACAAAAAAATTTTCATGATTGTCATCCCGCTTCAGGTGAGGACCAACTTGTGTCAATACTTGCTATCTTACAGGAGAACAGCTTGTGGAAACTGTAAAAGCAGTGAACCGGAAACAATATACCATGTGATTACTGCTTTCTTAAACCTATCAGTTAGCCTTTACTGCATAAGTTAAATTAGAATTTCTTGGGGAGCAGTGAAAGGGCCAGAAGCTACTTGTATAACTATCCTACTCTTCTCCCCATATTGAGTATGTGATAATAGTGATCAAATAGTGTCAGCAAATCAACAAGTAGCTGTAAGGTAGTTATATTCATGCTGAGGCAAAACTTGAGCTGCAAAATAGTCCTAAGGTACTAAGCAGAGACATTAGATGAAAGTTGTCACTTCTGTAATGCTTGCTCAGTGGGCTTAAAGAAAGGGGAGGACAGACTTGCAGGTTCGTTGGGTCTGAGGGAAATATTCCCAGGATGTTCAAATGATCAGGACCTGAAGTAAATAGGACGACAGCACTTGTATTTGCTGTTGTACATGGAACAGAATTTCTGCCTTTCACAATGGAGTCTCTTCCCCACCTGCAAAAACAGAAGTATATACTTAGTGTTTGGGGTCCTTATAGAACTGGGGTGTGGAGTACAGAGAACACTGTCAATGACTGAACTGAATTATTTGCTCAATTTAGAATAATGTGCTTAGTCTGTTTACTATCTGTGTATATGCAAAGTCCTGTTTCTGTATTTTAATGAATAGGTTTTGTTCCTTTTATCTCTACTGCTCCAGTAGATTCAGCATAGTATACAACAGAAAGGAATACTTTTTTTAATGTCAGCAGAAATAAATTCCAATCAATTTCTTCTGTAAATCCTGTGAAGATGTTGCTGAACATGTAATTTTGACATAGAGATGCAGAATTATTACTGATGTTACTGAATGGGCTCTTGCAAGTATGAGGCAGCTTTTGCTGAATTGGCAGCCCATATCTAGTCTCTTCTTGGAAAGCTTCTGGAACCATTGAACACCTCTTGTCCTGTAGGTACTGGCAAATGTGGCATACATTATCATAGAGTCAACAGAAGAGGGAACAACTGAATATGGACTGTGGAAAGAAATCCTTTTCCTGGTAGACTTGCTATGTTGTGGAGCCATTCTGTTTCCAGTGGTATGGTGAGTCGCTGTATGTGATGCATGGTTGCTGAGCCCTGATGGCTAGGGCTGTTCCTGAACTGAGAGGTATTGGCTGCTAGTTAGAGGCGAAGGAACTGCCAAAACAAAGAAAATCTCAGTGCTTTGTAGAGTTAAGTATTCCATTAATCTCTTAAAATGTATTAGCCTTAACCCCTTTTTTTTTAATCCTGAGTTGTGGAAGACAGCTCATTTGGAAATGAGCAGGCTGTCATCTTCAGTCAAAAACTATATAGAGAACTAATAATGGGCATCAAACCTTTGTGCTTAGGTGCAAGTTTCATCAAGGCTGGTAGGAAACCGTGTGATGGTTTCTGAGAAATAACCTGTTTTTCTATCCTTTTTCATCACTCAGTGGTGCTTATTGATTCTGTTAGGGTGCTAAAGGGGGCAATAAAGGCTAAAAGCATACAAATGCTGAACTTGGTTATCCTCTCTAGCTGAGAGGCTTCTGGCAAATTAAGGTTGAGGACTATCAGTGGAGCAATATAGGGAAAAAAATCTAAACCTTTGAAAGTGGAAACGGAACCGAAAAACCAGATATGGAATTGATAAGTTAGAGTGGGTGCCTTAAAGTGTGGACAAGGCAGTGCAAACAGACTATAGCTGCTTTTGGAAATTGGAATTTTTCAGAAGTGCTGAATCTCTTGCATTGAGAACAGGGGTTTTGCTTTGCTGAATGAATCTGGAAACTTAGCTACTAAGTGCTAAAACAGTAGTGCTGTCTGTGACCAGTGCTGCCTTCAACCAGAGTAGCTGCATGTTTACTTGACTGTTAGAAGAAATAATCCCAGAGGGAACACTTCCCTGCCCCTTCCTTCCACTCAGCAACCAAAAATGTTGGTTATATAAAACTCCACTAAAAACACAGATAACTCTGATAAATGCTATTGTTAGTTCTTGCCAGTTAGTCAGAACATTTATCTTCTAAATTCATTTTTAGTCTTAATTAGATAAACAGCTGGATTTAAAGGAGGCAATAAAGGAGCTTCTGGCTACTGTAGTTCATAAAACCAGGATATTCTTATTTTTCTTTCAGTATCTCATTTTTTCTGTAATGCAGAGGGAATATAAATGTGTATCTAGTAAACATGTCATCACTCTAGCATGGAACTGTTTCATAATGCATATATATGTATTTATATATTTGCATTATGTGTGTGTATATATACACTCATACAAATATATAAAAATACAGCAATATGTATTTTATAAATTCACATTTACTATATATCATATTTGCATATATTGCATTGTGGTGTATTATATTTAGTATATAGTTATATCTGTTTATGTATGTGTGTATATGTATATAGAAATGTATATATTGCTCAGTAGATAGCAGTGAGCTTCAGCTTGGCTCAGTAGTGTAGGTTCAGCTGAACTGGCCTTCCCGTTTGTCCTCTGTGTGAAGACCAAACTACACAAAGCCTTAGTGACCTTCTGCCAAGGTTGTGAACTGTCTTCCAAGACATTTGCGTGACAGTACCTACTTGCCTCTTCCTTCATTCCCATGAAAACACTGCAGCTCTTCTGAGACTGAGAACATTTGGGTATGATAAATAACTACAGGAATACTAATTTTCATTATATAGAGCCTTTTCTTTCCTGTGATAAAGGTGCTGTTATGGTGACAGTTCTTACTGTGTAATGCCCTGTATGTCCTGTCTAGTGATAAGCTGGTGCAGACTTGCCTTCCAGAAAGCAACTGTATCTGAAGGACAAATGCATGTGAGCAAACTGTCCTATAACTGTTTATAGTGTGCAACCGGTGTTCCTGCATTGTCAGGATACCTGCATAAACTGGCAGTTGAGCCTAGGACATAAATCCTGACCCTTTTTCATCTGGATCATCTTGCTGCAGCTGGTGGCATGACTCATGTGAGCAAGGTGACTAAGACTTGGCCCTAAAAAATCCATTCCTGCAGGGTTGCCTCTGTTACATAAGCTGCCTATGTAGCTGTCTAAGCTGTAATCAACTATTTAAATGAAAAGAGCTTAAAAGAGCAGTAAGATGCCAAATGCTTGGCAGAACTTTGAATAGTAGCTCAGCTTACTTGAACTAGGAGAAATCATGCTGGAAAATGCCCCAGTTTTTCACTCTGCTCCCTCCCTCCCACAGAGCTTTCTGTAGGCTGAAGTAGGCTTTAGCACTCTGCTTTTTCAGTCACACTTGCAGATACTTGAACTAACTGCCTGACTTGACGAGATGGGGGTGATATATATGCAGTGCTAAACACATTTAATTAAGAACAAAACTCAAGCACAACAAGCTAACAAAACTGTCAGAATTCTAGAGGCTTGCAGTGAAAAGGGAGTGCTAAAATTATAGTTAATCTACCCCTTTTTTGTTTTTCAGGTCAATAAGACACTTACAGGAGGCTTCAGCAACAGATGGAAAAGGCAAGTAATCTAACTTTCTGTGCTGTCTTATGCTACATGATATGAAATGTTGCCAAAATTTCAAACACATTATATTGATTTAAAATATGTAAACTAAAATTATAAATCTATGCTATATTATTGTCACATTGCTTATTTTCCTGAGTGGGCTTGTATGAGTGGTTCTTGGAAAATGACCCTTTTCATGCATTGTCTTGACTGTTGTAAATCATACATAGAAAACAATCTCTGGTACTTGCACAGCTCTCAATACTCTTGAGCTAGACTTGACACCTAGAGCAAATCATCTGACAACTTTGCTTCTGTTCTCAGACTCAAACATTCAGAAGCAGAACCAGAAATGAATTCCAGAATTGCTATTTACTAGTCAAACCTGACCACCTTATTTAGATTTCTTCAGAAATCTGTCCCTGCCAGGAAGGAGGGAATTAAGCCTTATTATGAAACAAAACATGAATTGGCACACGCTCCTCAGCTTGTATGTTTGTACAGCAGCTTAAGGGATTGCTTGTGTACCAGTGAGTTGTTTAATGTAGCAGTGAAAATGACACGATGGGTGGAAAGTCAAGCCAAATACAGCTTCTGTAGTGTCTGCTTTTCTGCTTCGTCCTCTCACTTATGAAATAGTTCATCAGCTGTTGGTTTGCAGTTGGCTGCAGGTTCAATCCATGATGTGTAGCACTGACTTCTTTGCAAGCGAGCAGCCTTTTTAGTATTCTGTCATTTGATGGCTGACTGTTCTTGAAAGCTTTATCTGGAGAAGGTCCTTTGTTGGCTCATCCTGTCTGTTCAAACCTAGTCTTATCCTTTAACTTTTGTCTCTCCTTCCTGGAGATGGCCTCTTAGGTCTAGATATTTATTCCAGCCATTTCTTGGCTTTTGGTGAGACACTTTCATTTTAGTGCAGGTTACCCCTCTGATGTATTGGATGAAGTGTAAGGTTGGGTACAGAGCTCAGCTCTGTGCAGACCACAGATTAGGTCTCTTTCCCAGCTGTAAAACTGAACAATAGTTAAAGATGAGCCCAACATTTCTGAGCTTTAAGACTGGAAAAAAGTTAAGTATTACTTATGTAAAAGAGGTTACTTTTGGTAATCTAGTATGAATGTTCTTACTGATAGTTTTCTGATCAACATGCTTATAGTGAACCAGTGGCTTTCACTGATTAATTTGTTTTACTTTGTCCACCTCTGCTATCCTGGAGTATGTTTACACTTACTGTCACAGTGTCTGCTTAAACTTGAAGCTTCTTTGAAGCAGGGTCCCTTTCCTCCAAACTGAGGATTCCACATACGTAAGGCCTGATTCTTGGTTAAAGCCACCGTGTGCGACTACAATACAAATGGGTCAGTCTTCATGTAACTAAGGTAGAGCTGCTGTGTGGCAATGGGTTCTGTGCCTCTTCCCAGGGCTGAGAATTCAGTGGCTAGTGCACACAACTAACACAGAAAACCACTGGATCTCTGCGACCTTAAGGTAACTATATAGCCTTGCACTTGACAGTTCTTATCACAAGGTGGTGCTATGGAGTCTGCTTAATTTCAAAGCATACTGACTGAAGGAGAAAAGTAAGGTTGCCAGTGTCAAGGATGTTCAACATTAAAGGTGCTTTGTCTGTCCACTGTTTGTTGTGACGGGCAGAATCCAGATCTGGGTAAACCCAAGCATGCTGCTGCCCTCCATGCTGAAGGACGTATTGTAGTGTATAACGGTGGTAAAAGAAAAAGGTGGTCTGAGAAGAAATGGGCATATCTCTATAGCTAGTCACTTATATATATTTGTCTCTAGGACTGTTCCCTAGTCCTCTGTTTTTGCATGGATAATGGTGCACTTGCTTGAGTGTGGAGATCCTGCGAGTTCAATAATTGTGTGTTGAGGGGAGGGACTTTGCAGCAACCTTATGCTGCACTAGTAATAAAAGAATAGCTAAGGAAAATAAGTGTTCCAGGGAAAACTGCGTGTAGACTGGCATCAAATTGTGGCCAGGACAGCCACAAAGATGGGGTTAGCTTGTCAGATAAAATGTTCCTAAGGTATTTAGAGGCTGCTGATAGGAGCCCATGAAGAGTAAGCAAACAAGAATGTGATAACAGAAGCAGAAAGTTGCCTGATGGTGTCACCCTACTAGTGTGCCTGGTTGAGAAAACTGAAGATGATTTGGTTTGCACTGTGATAAGGTAAAATCACTTATGCTGGTTTATAAATGGATAGTTTTGACTGGAGCCATATGCTCTTAATTCTGCGGACTTCTTTTGGAGGTCCTATTCTGCAGTAGGTGCTGCTCAATGTCTTACCTTTTCACAAGGACAATACAACTAGCAGAAGCTCTTAAGTTTGCCAGCATTTATCTTTCCCCCACAAATGACAGTGGTTTTCTCTTTAAGTGGTGAAAGCTGGTGGATCCTTTCACATGCAGTTTAATTGCTGCACTGCCTGCCCTGTGATTAGAGCTGCCTGAATCTTGCATCTACACACACAGTCCTGGTCAGAGTGCCTATTGCTTGCCAGGATTTATTGTCTGTTATTACCTCAGAGGCTGCTTTTCTATTTCTCTCACACAGACTTCATTAACTTATAGGGTGTCCTGGGGAATTATATACTATAAATTCAGTAGCAGTTTTTCCTGGCACTGCATCTTCTGATGACCTCCTCACTGGTGAGGAAGACCAAGGAAAATGGCTTTCTTGTGTCCTTCAGACCTATCAGCTCCAGGACTTTACAGCTCAGTATCCTGGTGGTGTTTCCTGACTGTCTATCTGTCTTGTTCTCTTTCAGCTACTTCACAACCTGTCTGTTAGCCAGCACCCCGCTGGGTTAAGTGCAGCCATGAGTGCAGACTGACTAGAATAGAAATGAAGTAATAGGCTGGCCTGGCTGCTAGTCTTTTAATCTCTGTTGTAGCTGTGCTTGCTGTAGGCTCTTGAACTGGTTATGTGTGGTTATTCAAAAGGCTTGTTAAAGGTATCAGTGATCTGGAGTCACTAGCTAATGTTCATTTAAACTTGATTTTAGATGATTTTCTAAAGTGGGAAAGCTAGAGGGATGGACCTAAAGCCATAACTTATCCAGGAAGACCTTACATGCACAGGTATTATGGATTGCTAGTGAAGAGGAGGCATGTGTTTGGTCTGCTTGATTGTTTGCCTTTTCTTTGAAGGTGATGTTTAGCATAAGTAAAATCTCTGACCTATACAGGCTTCTTGTCCTGCACAGCAATGGGTGTAAATGTCCCATTTTAAAAGGCGTGAGGTTCTTGTTTTTCTTTTTTTTCAACTTGCCACCTTCAGACTTAAGCAAGTACCTAGCTGCACTTCTGGTCTGTCACTATATCTCCTTTCAGATAGGAACGTGTTGTCCGTCTGTTTCTAGATCTGCATTACAAATGTCTTGCTTACAGATTTAAGAAAATCAGCCTTGCAAACTGAGATAGAAGTGTTTGGTTGGAAGATTGCTAAATCTGGTCTAAAGGTGTCATGAGAAAAGGAGGAGAAGGAATATGGTTTAGTAAACTTATTTTTTGTTTGAAACTCAGGTTCCTGGTCACTGTACCTCTCAAGTCAAGTAACCTCCTCTTATGTATAATGTCATCTATTGCTTCAGGGAGGAATAGAAAGCTGGAAGTACCACCACAGTTCTTGTTCTGCCCATATCTCTATGTATATGAGGAAGGATGTGAAACTTGGTGTAGCTGGCTCACAAACAGTTAGTGATTCTCTTGAAGCACTGCAGCGTGTCACAGTTGACAGCAGTATTAGGGGAAATACATTGCAGCGGGTAGCTCCCAGGCAACATTCTCTGTGTACTGTGCAGTGGGCAAATGATTAATGTTTTCATATTTGCCCCCATGTCAGGAAAAATCATTCTCTGTATTCAGTGTCTTCCCCACTTCTGCACCATGAAAACGCTGTGAGCAAAGAGGCCAGTCCTGTGTGGTGCAGAAACACCCTCTGTGTAGCTGAGCTCAGCAGATGCTGGAGGTGATGGCTCTGTGGAGACAGGTGCTAAAACACCTCTGCAGCTCTGCAGTGAGGAGGAGGAAGTAGTGCGGGGGTAAAAGTGCTCCCAGCAGTACATGGACATCTCAGACCTTGAGATAAAGCTTAGTGATTTAAGTATCTAGACCTCAATAGATTGCACTGGGAAGATGCAAATTGATAAATGAAGGAGGCCTATTATGTTCCCGTGTGTTGCTTCTAGGTATCCCAGATAGCTATACAGAGTTGACATAGCAACTGCTATTGATAATTTTGCAGTTAAGAATTTCTTTTGACTGTGATGGGGAACTTCTGTGCCAAATGGCTGATGTGTTTCAGAAGATTCAGGGTTAAGCAGTCTGGCATCCTCTTGCACATGAGAAGGTGTGAGAACCTACTTGCACAGAGTAAGAGAGTTGCTTTATCTCTTGGCTTGGCCTCTTCTTTATGGCACAGGAATGCTTTTAAGAGTGTTGTAGAGATTATAGGCTATGCTTTTTGGGGCTACTCTTGTAGTTGCCTTTTGAGGTCTAAATCTACATGTGTCTTCATTCTTAAAGGTTTTTTTGAAAACTTCCATATATTATTTGGTAATGGCAAGGTTTGCATCTCAAATGTACCAGTCAGTATAGCAAGCAATGCACTGCTGGAATATTTTAGTTGTATTTTAGGGTGTTCACTCTAGATGTATTATGGTTTGTCCTTACATACTGTATTGGCTGGATTTGGGCGCTCTGGGCCCTCAGCTGCAGTCCTCTTATTGTTATTACATATATATTCTAAAAAGGTCAGACTTATCCATCAAAAAACTACTGTCTCCTGCTGGGCAGGAATGTAGTTGGTGGTCTGACCTTCTTTTTACCCATCTTCTAAGCTGTCTCAGCATTTTAAATTGGCGTAGTCGACAATCTGAAAAAAACTGACTCCCAAAACTTTGTGGTATGCCATGTTTTGATTAATGCAGGTCAGGCTGTTGCAAGTACAGGCTGTTTAAGTAAATGGTGATGAAGAAAACAACTGAGAGAGACAAGGTATAAATTTTATTACAAATCAAGGAATCGAACCTTCCTCAGAAGATGGCTTTTTATCTTTTTAATTACCCTGTGAGCACAGGAGGTGCTCTGGTGGAGCACAAGTAAGCATTTGTTTGTGAAACCTTCGGTGTAGAGAGTCTCTACTCTTCTTTCTACCCTACAGTTAAGTGCTGATTCTTTGAAGAGGGGTTATCATATGCACAACAAATTTACCCAGCCTTTACTACATGCTGTGATTGCTGCTGTGTTATCACAGCTCTACAGATTGAGTCTGCAAGTGATTCAAGTTGTAAATGACAGCTGCTGGCCTAGCCTCTCCCCTTGTGAGCATTGCTGTCTGAACTGCCAGGCTAGGTGAGCCTAAGTTTTAAAGTGTCCAACATAACAAGACTCCACCGTTGCAGTTTGGGGCACGTTCAGCCTGTAAAAAGGTAAGTCATGAGCTGCTGATGCCAAGCAATGATGATTTTAGACTCTCCCCAGAACTGTGTGCTGTAACTTTGAGGTGTTTAGAGAAACAGAATTTTGTAGATGCATGTTAGTACTGATGCTTATGTCTGACAGTGGGGTCAAGTATTGCTGAAGCTGAGCCAGGTAGAGGAGGGCACCTAGCTGAGGTAACTGAGTAAGCCAGCTTCTGGAATTGGCTCTTCAGTCTTTCTACTTGGTGTTTTTCTGTCCCTCTTCCTCCTCCACGCTGAGCCATTCGAGATACCTAGGTGCAGATTTGCCAACCTATGACTCTTCTGTATTGATTAGCCTGATGAGTAGGTGAGATTTCTGAGCTGTGCTCAGTCAGCTGAGAGGTGGCATTGTGGCACTTCATTTGGCAGCCAGATCTTTGGCTTCACTATCGTTTCCTCCTATGCACTGCATGAATCAGAAAGAAATGACTCTCCAGTTCACTTAGTTGTTGGCTGTAAAGCACTGGTGGACTGGCAGTTTGAATCATAGCTGTTGAGTTGGTGCTCCTTTAACTACAAAGCCTGGGAATCTTCATGGCCTGTTACTGCACCAGTTGGTGGTCGTTCTTCAGAAAATGAATGCATTCAGTTTAAAATAGATCCTTCTATGTACAATCGTGTATATGGTAATTCACAGGATCTTTGTGATCACATTGTGTGTAGTTGCTCTTTAAATAAGACAACATTGCTTTTTCTGCTTCAAGATCTAATGAATTCATCTTGCATATTTACATGCTTTAGTCTTTCTCCAACTACATTATGAAAAACTTTCAACATTGAGTTGTCTGATAGATTAGACCCATGAAAATCCATAAGTTTCTGCTTTTTAAGTATGAGAAACTAGCTTCTGGGAGGTGGGAAAATGAGGGAGAAGTAGCTAAACCAATGTCTTGGAGCTGGCTTAACTACTAAAGTTTCGGTTAGATTATTGTTCTTGCAATAACAGGTCTTGGCATCTGTTGCCCAGTAAAGAGCTCTTTGAACTTGACTGCTGGTACTCCACAAACGCAAGACTAAAGCTTGGGCAGTGTTTTCTGGAGTCCAGAACTCTGCACTGCATAGCAGACGCTATTCTATATTTAGTGTTTCATATAGCAGTCGAAAAGGTAGTACCCTCTCAGAATTAAGACCCGATGTTGCTCTGACGTATTGCTTGTGCTGTAAGATTTACAGACATAAGCGTGCACTCACACACACATTTGGGGTTCTTTCACAGAAAAGGCTGTCTTTTTTTTCCTCTTGGGCTCTGGCGCTTCTTTCTCTTACTGATGTGCAATGTACTCTGTCAGAGGTTAAACAAACCATTTGATGAGAAAGTGTAGAAGCCTCTACCCATTCCTAAATCAAAACCACTCTTAACTATTTACTTCTATCTACCTGTCAGTTATGTCTTGTGTTAGTCAGGTGCTGTTATGTTGTGTCCACTGGAGGAGGGTTTAATCTACTTCATGGTGTCCGTAGCTTACCTTCTGTGATCCATGGGAACTGCTGTAAGTTTGGGGAAGTTGCTCTCTTGATCTTTAGATAACACAAAGTAAGTTTATAACCGTGGTATTTCTATTTGCTGTAACTTATGCGGTGGGAATCTGTAGCACAATTTTTCTTGCAAGTGGTGCATTTGACATTGCCTTTTCATAGGAAAAGTTTCAATGTTGTTGTCACAGGAAATGAAGCATCTTGTAGCTGTTAGCCCTCCTTGTCCTGATGCATAATACTATGTTTTGCACTGTTGGGAACCTGGAAGATCGCATGTGAAAATACAGAGCCTTTTACAGATCTGCTTTTTGTAGTGGGTGTTTTTTTTGACGGAGTGCAGGTAAACCTAAGCACAATGTGTTGCACTTCTACACATGATAAAAACATAAGGAGGGTTTGGAGGGAATACCGGTAACTGTGTGCCAGGGTTGTCTGACTGACAACTTGTGTTCACTGGGTCTAAATATTGCATCTCTGTATGTTGTCAACATATCTTGGACTCCTTGCCTCTCCTGTTGTCACAAAAACACCAGGGGTCCACATTTGTAATCCTGCTGCACCTATAAAACCTGACTCTCAAACCAGAGTTGACAGCTGTTCCATCTGTTGTTGACCTCTGTTCATTCCCATCAGTATATGCTGTGTTCCTCAAGAGCTGATGTAATCTGTCCAATAAGTGCAGGTTAGCCTGGGGCCTTAGCTTACATAGTCTGACTCAAATGCATGCATTTGCCATAAGAACTGTTTAGTATGCTTTCCCATTTCACTTGTAAATTATGACTGAGGCATGAATGATAGGGGACGCAGCTTAGGTGCTAGAATACTTCTGCTGCTGTTCAACAAGGAACAATAGTTCTCTGAGCCCTGATTACCTCCTAGAAAATTGCTGTCTTCTGTTGAGTACTTCCTGATCTGTTCTGCATCTTTAGTTGCTCTGAATGACTGAGGTAAAGTGAAGTGCCAGGGCTTGTGGCAGGAGTGAGGCAACAGTATGTAGTTGGCTATATCCAGATAAGCATTAGATAGAAGTTCTCTATTGCAGAGTGTATGCATGTAAAACCTAGCATAAAGGTGATCTCATTGAGTTGCCTTTTAAGAGGGAATTCGCACCAGTCTAGGAATTGTCCACTGTGAAAATAAGCCAGACTGGCATTTCTCAGAGCATCCAGCAGTTTGTGGGACAAAGCTTCTGACTTGGGATTACTTGAGTTCTAATTCTGACCACTTGTCTACGTTGTAGACAAGCATCAAAAGAAACTGTGTCATTTTAACAAATTTCTCAATGAACTTTTGTATTCTCTTAGCAGCTGCCATTAACCTAGCCAAGCTGAAGCTTTTCAGGCATTACTATGTTATGGTAAGTAAGAAAGTTGTGTATTTGTATAATATGTATACAGAGCACTCAAGCCTTTCAAGCATTTTGATGGATTAGTTGTTGGAAGCTGCTGTAGTTGCTGGATGGAGTGGAGATGTGACTAGTTCAGTGGTAGTGCTGTACTGTGGTATCTTGGTCAACTGGCTTACAATTCTCAAAGTAACTTCCCTTCTATACCCGGTGGTTGCATCCTTCTGGCTGTCCTTAAATTGGTTTCAACTATTTGTAATGCTTACTAATTTCCTCTGGAGACAGCTTGAGCTGCCACCTGAATTGACGGGCTTGAATAACATATTAGAAACTTGCTAAAAATTAAACTTGGGATCAAATGGTGCCTTGAGATGCAGGCATGCAGCTTCTGATGAAGTCAGTGGGAGCTGTGAGCATGCTTCCCAAGAGAGCATAGCCACCTTAATGGTTTCCAGCAGCCTCATTTCAGAATCTAAGTGGTTAGAGTAATAAATTACAATCCTGATTCTCGAGTTCTATAAAATCCCAATACTTAACTCAGAGCAGGAAAGCACTTTAAATATTAGTAATAGCTTGAGTCATTTGGATGTTCAACAAGCAGCAGAGCTCTTGGTCTAGATCTTCCATGTTTATCAAGAAGTATAATAAGGCTAATCTCACATAATGAGTTGTCTGGGAATTGTTTGAGCTATTTCTCTAGAAAAAGAGGCTCTACGAGGATGATGCTATTGATCTTGCTCATGCTTTGTCCTTTTCCCTCCCACAGATTGTGTGTTACATTTACTTCACACGGATCATTGCAATTCTCATAAAGATTGCTGTTCCATTCCAGTGGAAATGGCTGTACCAGGTATTTGCCAGTAAAGAAAAATACGTCCACCCTTGAACTTTAATCCCTCTTTAATCTTTAAGTGTAACTGCACAAAAAAATTTCCATAATTTTTTCTACGTGTTGTAATAGAACTTCTGAAAGTGCAATGCTGTGCCCTGGCTCCTCCTGATTTTTAGCACTAATGCCCATAGGGTGGTAGGAATATATTTTTAGTTTCATGTTTGTCCAGCAAGGCTGCTGGATTATACATGAGATGTCTGAAAGTAATTGCATTATTGATTTTTAGTCTTTCAATTTAAAAATGTCTGAAGGAGATTAATCAAGAACATACAAAGGAGAAAAAAATTAGTCAGGTTTGCCCTGTGTAACTGAGGCCCCAGGGAGCCAGTGAAATAGGCTTTTGCTTTTCCATTTACAGGCCTTTTTGCCTAGTGACTTTTAAATACTTGGTTTCTTAATGTATAATCCAAGTAACTGTGCAGGGAGTCTTTGGAATACATTAACTGTTGGAAGTACCAAAAAATTTAGGGATGTATATATTTTTTTCCTCACTTAAAAGCCAAGCCTTGCCGTAGTTATTTAAAAGCACTGGAATGATGGCTAGAATTGTAACTGTATTTGAAGCGACAGGGAAAGCTGAAAGAACAAAGGGCTTTGACAGCCTTTAGCCTGGGATTAATGATAACAGGATGGGAATTGCTTTGTTCCTTTCTGCCATGGTACAGGCTTATTGGCCATTAAATCTTGAACCTTATGAATGAGAAATGCTTTATGACAGTGAAGGATTACAAGAATAAACTTCAATTTTGTGTTTTTACTTGCAGTTGCTAGATGAAATGGCCACACTCGTGTTCTTTGTCCTCACCGGGTACAAGTTCCGTCCAGCATCAGACAACCCTTATCTACAGCTCTCTCAAGATGATGAGGATGATTTGGAGATGGAAGCTGTGTAAGAGCACCCTACCGCGCACACACTTTTTTTACCTCTTCACTTGCTTTGAGAAAAGTAATGCTTAAAAACAGCTTACTTCATGTCTCTAAGAAGTCTTTCTTCCAAAAAGATTAAGATCTGCTATCATGTTTAAAGATCGAGGCATCTGTTAAGCAACCAGAGGCTTGTGATATGCATAGGAAAACCTGAGCTGGGTATTGCAGTAGTGTGGAATAAGCTGATGAAGCGTTTCGCAGGGCAAGAAGATGCCCATGGAAGTGCCAAGTTAAGCAGCTTCTCTGTTTAATCTATGGCATTGATGATCAGCAAGTCTTACAAATTGTCGTTAGTGCTGTATGTTTGGCATGCCTGAAAGTAAGTCCTCATGCTTTTAAAAAAAACAAAAAGAACCCCACAAAACAAAAAAAAACCCACACCACCCAAAACAACATAACAGTCTATGGAATATAAATGTTCTAGTGAGCTCTGTTTTAAAAACAGACCTTTTAAATGTGAGCAGCACATGAAGGTCAGTACTTCACCATTGTTTTTGCTGGAATCTTGTGGACTTGATCAGAGGGTGAATATAGGCATCCTTATGCTACTCTTGATCTGCTGTGTGCTTGCTTATTGGTTCATCATGCTAATGATACATGCTGGCTACCCTTAAGGCTCTGACTGTCAGGGGTAACAGCAGGACTCATGCAGTGTGGTGTCAGCTGTGTTTTTGTGGGAAATTGCCTTATGTTGCAAGAATCACAGTAAGGCACTCTGCCCCTTTTTATATCTGATTGTTTCTTGATGCTTACGTAGAGAAGGGGTTTGAGGCTGGCTGAAGAGGGTTTTAAAAGCTAGCCCACTGTCTCAAGCTGTCACCCAGAATGAGAAATAACTTCAGACAGTTCCTGGGCAATCCCTAATTCCAGTGGATGTAGAGTTGTTTAATCTCCAATGAGAAGACTGAGATGAGCTGGCCTGGGTTGCTGCACTTCTCGCTGGTGTTTTCTGTGTGATCAGTGGTAAGAGCTTTTGGGGGTTCCTGTTGGCATAATGCGACTTTTGTACAGGTGTATGTTTCTCTGCAGCCACCAAGCACTGCTTGGTTCACCTGCAGAACAGCTGGAGTGCAGTGTAAGGTCCCTTCCCCCTTGAAGCTGAGCTTGTAGCTTTGCAGAAACTATCTTAAGGAATGTTGAGCTGAGGAGACAAACTCTTACTAATCCTACTCACTGTTCCACTCCTTGCTGCTAAGCAATAAGGTACCACAAGCAGTAAGAGCTGAGTTAGTCTGGAGAGGTTATAAAGTGGGACTCTACCCACCCCCCCGTCCTTTTCTTTTCAATGATTCTTTTTCTGAGGACTTAGGTTCAGAAATGCTACTCACTTTCTGTAATGGAAGCTGCCATAAGAAGTTCAGCATGCTGGAAGTATTGAATACAGTTTTAATTATCACAGACTCGATTGCCTTAATAGGAACAGAGCTAACCTAATCTCTTTAGCAGTTATGTATTTCATGCATAATTGCAATTCATGTACAGGCTCAGAAATCTCTTCCTAAGAGTTTGCTTCCAATCCGGCAAGTCACTTTTCTTACCCAGTTTTGGGTAAGACAAGTCAACATTCCAATTTTCATTTGAAAAAAAAAAAAAAAGCAGAATGTGTTTATTTGCTAACCTTATCGCTCAGGAAATAGAGCTTATTGGGGAATTGCTACAAGGAGGTTTATGAGGTAGAATCCAGCCTGAAGTGTTATGCGAGGAGTTTAATTCTGAGAAGTGTCTTTAGAAACAAAGAACTTCTTTCCAAGTGCTTGATTTTTATTTGTTTGTTTTGGGTCCGTAAACTAATCTGTTGTTGTCACAAGTTGAATTCAACTAGTAGGCAATGACTTTAAACTCGCTATCACTTAAAGGTGTTTAGATGGTTTATGTAGGAAGTTGGTTTCAGTTTGGGTGCTGGTAAACAAACATTCACATAAGGAAGGCACTCTCTGAACTAGAAGATGTAGCAGGATTTGTGATTGTACAAAGTGAGCTTTTCTCCTTAGGAGATTGCCTAGCAGAGTGCATTTCAACTTTGCATTGTATACTCAATGAATTCTTACTTGTGTAGTTTTTTAGGGCTGTTAATCTGGCAACTTTCAGATGTGGTGAATTCACTATGCTGGAGAAGCTGCTAAATTTAAGAGAATCTGCTAGGAATAACCCAGAGAAAGCGTAATGAATTAAGTGATTTACATCTTGCCATAGCAAAAGGACCTTTCTTGAAACTTGAGGATCAGAATTCCTTGTGAGCTTTTTTCCTAGTAAGGCGTTTTGTGCTTTGCCTTGGGAGCTTCCGTTGTTGTGCCTTGTGGGTTGTTCCCCATAGCCTTGCTGGGATTCTTCTCATCTGATTCACCATCAGTTTTACTCCATTTAGACACTTGGCAGGGGGTAATTTGTGGAAGAGTCCTGTTCTCCCTTCCCTAGCTGCATCAGGGAGGTTAAGCTTACACATATTTGAAAAGCGTGGCATATACACATTCTGTGATAGGTGAAGCGTTGCAGTTAGTGTTTTAAATTTCTTGTTGACTTGGTCTTGCTGGTCCTATTTTTGCTTTTATAAATATTAAATGTTGTTGTTGTGGGGGAAAAATATCAAGGCTTATTTGAGCAATGACTAAGTGCCTGATGGCATCCTGACTAACAATTGTTTGAGTGTATGTTTTGTTTTTCATGCTATAAAATACCTACTTGCTTTCAGAGGCTATGGCAGAAATTAAAAGCTTGCAAATTTCAAACTTCATGGTATTCTGCTATGTCTGATTTCGGAGTTGGTGTTTTACAGGTGAAATGCAAAGCACTTTGCTTTATGGTTGTTTTCCTCTCCCAGAGGGTTTTTGTTAAAATCAGATTTTTTTAAAACACTTGCTGCAGAAGCATTCATTTTCTTTAGACTCAACACTTCTATGAGCCAGTAGAAGGGAGAGCTGAGGTCATCAAGCCTGTTATTCAGGCTTGCTTAAATTTTCTAGCAAAAATAGGGTGTTTTAAGTGCAGCTCTCTAGTTCGTGCCTGTTTTCAGAGTACAAACTATACAAAGTTCTGTCTGGCAGTAAATGTGAATATTGGTGAGGACAGCGTGGAAATCTATTTCAAGAAAAATCCAAAGACTAGATGTCTGTGACAAAGGCAACATAAGGTACAAATCTTCTCTCTGTCAACTCATGCAACTCTCAGAATATAAATTAAGATCAGTGAAAGTAACTCGTAACAAGTTTGCAAAGTGTTTTTTTGTTTGTTTTACACTAACAAGCCTCCGTCTTATGAGAAAGCATCTGCAGCTGTTATAGGTCCCTCTTCCCAGTTATACCAGACTCTATAGAAAT
The DNA here is from genome assembly GCF_036370855.1 of Dromaius novaehollandiae. Lineage (NCBI taxonomy): Eukaryota > Metazoa > Chordata > Aves > Casuariiformes > Dromaiidae > Dromaius > Dromaius novaehollandiae. Next base: position 8,538,535 of record NC_088117.1, read on the forward strand.
TGCCCTGGTGGAGAGGAGAGTATGACTAAACTTGAACTAAGGACCGGTCTGTTCTCTTTCAAGTAGGGTCAATAGCTGTTCATCATCAACAAAGTGGCCTTCTGTATATTCTGTGCTGGGCGGCCTCTCGAGCCTGTTCTGTCAGTATGTGGGCACATCACTGACACTTTGTTAGATTAAAGTACTCTGAGAAGGTGCAGCCACTCTTGGCAGAGAGGGTTGCCAGGCTTCCAGCCCTAATGTCACTTCTGGGGCCTGAACACTAAAATATAAGCAGCACAGTAGGTGGGGTGAGTGAGGAAAGGGGAAAAGGAAGCAGTTTTGGTTTTTTTACTCCTGCAGTAATTATTCCATTAGCTCAATAAGTGTTGCTTTAAATGTCAGGTACCAAAGTGTTCTGCTGCCGGTCTGGGTTGAGATGATGTTCAGAAATGCTTGTAGGGTGAGGATATCTGCACTGGAGGAGGAATTACAGGAAAAGCCATTAATGGTTCTGTTCTTGATTTAGTAAGTCTTACTGAGCGCATGGAGACTGTAATCTTTTTGTTTATCTTAACACTCAGAACAGCCCCAACATAGTTACTGATGTGTTGACACTGACCTATGTTTCCTTTATGTCTTGGGATCTGGAGTTTCTCTTTGCATTATGAGGCAGCCTATTCTGTGCTGAGACTCGAGGTCCTGGTTGGTTGCTCTTCTGTACTTTCTCACAGGTCGTGCTTCATGGCAGATTGATTCGTGATGTTCTCTGTTGGAAGTGATTTTCTTCACCTAAAACATCTTTCCCATGCTGAGATCAGCTTCTTTGTTCAATAGCAGATCAGTTTTCACTCCAGTTTGCAGTATCAGAGACTTAACTCGTGAAGGTTGGCTGCTCTCTGCCTTCCAGTGTTTCCTGTTGGATTATAAAACAGGAGGAAAAAAGGCAGTTAAGAGGCACCACTGTGGAAGACTGAAAATGCTTCTGGATATTTAGCAATTCCTTGATACCTTGTATATAGCAAACAATCAAAAACACTGAATTTCCATAGCATGTACAACTGTATGATGGAGTGTTCAGGGACTGCTTTTCTGCCTCATTTGTGACAGGTTCTTTACCCCTTTGACAGTAACAAAAATTCTCACTAATTTTGTCTCTCTACAGAGAAGGATTCATTGTATTTTAGCTGTCATTAATTTATGGGCTAGAAATGCTGGTCAGCAAACTGCAGCTGAGGAATGTTTACTTGCTGTGTTTCAGGTCAGAACTGAAGTTCTGAAACTGCTCAGAGGACTAGAATTAGAATTGCAGAGTGCTCGATAGTGCTGTTATCCTTACTTTACTGGGCACTAACTGCAGTTTCAGTACATAGCTGTTCATCCTGTCCTGCTGTGGGCAGATCATTCCTTCTGCTGCAGTAACCTCTGATCTCTTTTCTTCTGGATGTGTAATGGGTTTGTAGTTGTACTAATGTGCGGTACTAAAATCTAGACCACGTGCCAGGTGGGATCTTACTAGCTATGAGTCAAGTGTTAGGACTACTTTGGGGTTATGCAAAACACCTGTTAATGTATCCCAGTATGACTGTGGTTTCACTGGTACAGTAGTGGCTCACTCTTGGTTTGTAGTCTGTTGTAATCTTTAGATCTTCTCTCAAGAATTGATACTTAGCCCTTTGTTCTGTTCTGTAATTAAGAAGTTAATTATTTCTGAGGAGTAAACTTTGTAGTTGTCTTTCTGAATTGTCCCGTATTTTTTCAGACTGTTACTCCAATTTGCCAGGATCTTTCTGCATTCTAGCCCAGTTCTCAAATATGTAGCTCTTAATATCTTCTGCAGATTTAATAAGCAAGTTCTGTATTCCATTACCAGGGCAATTACTGAAAATATTGAGCAGAAGTGAACCCAGAACAGACCTCTCTGGAACAATGCTTAATGTTCTTTCATTTTGACAGTAAACCATTAAGCACACCTCAATATATGCTTTTCCAATTAGTTATGCATCCACTTATGACACTTTCATCTTGCCCATGCTTCCCTAGATTACTTAGGAAAATGTCATGTGTGACAGTGGGAAAACCTCTGTGAACAGGGAAGACTTATGAGATCTACCACGTTTTCTCTCGTAGAAAGCTTGATGTGTTTTCTTCCTGGCAAGTCTGTTTACTGTTTACTACTTCCTTCTTTCTCATTTAAGCAGCCTGCTTCCTTATTTTTCTCTTTTAATTTTGGTAGTGAATAAAGTTACTACTTGATCTATACTCTTCTACTGCTTTCTCTCATACCTTAAACATTAGATCATCTGGACCCACTCTGTGTCTGAACTACTGGCCATCCCAATACTGCCAGCACTAGAGAGTCACTGGATATACTGGCTTGTTTGTTGTGGGGTTTTTTTTTTGTTTTGTTTTGTTTTTTCGTTAGATGAGGTATTTCTACAGTAGGTGAACACAAGCTGATATCTGATGTGGAACTAAAGGCATTATCAGAAGAGTATATCTGAAGATCATTTCTCTTCTTGAGTGATGCTGGGAAGATGCTGCTAGCTAGTGTGATTAAGTAATCTTACATTGGAAACAGCAGGTGAAAGCACACACAGACTGGAGGCTGCATCTTCAAACTAGACAGTTTTATGCTTCCAGGCATCCCTTGTGAGTGCATTGAGCTATTGGCACTCTTACCTGGCTTTCAGCATCCAAAATAACCTCTGCAGTACATTTGTATGAAAGAATACTAGTATGCAAAGAGAATTATATTGTGCAAAAGAATGAAAACAAATGGGTTATACATGCAGATAGTCTGTTTTATATAGCAACAGAGAGCGATACCGGGCTGAAGAGCTTTTTGGGTAGCCAGGGTAGTTCTGAGAGTAGTGATGCTGTTCTGGCTGGATAAACAGATCAGTCTGCCTAATGTTTGAATAGTATTATGAGGCTTTATAGTTCAATGGTCAGATTGCCATAACAAATCTAGGCTTGGATTAGTATAAAAGGGGTGATCTCTCTATTCTGTTATCTTGCTGTTCATTGAGTAGTGTTGCTATTAACAGGACTTAGTGTGCATTAAGCTAATAAATTTGATTTGGGACAGTGTCCACTGTGTGTGTATTTGTGTAATGAGCTAGACCTATTAAAAGCAGAGCAAATGCAGAAGAAAATGTTTAATGCACAGAACTAAGGGTGTTCAGTTGTATAGGAAAATTGTTTTTAAGCAGGCTGCTCAAACTTCAGTAAAAGCTGGCTGGTGTCGGTTTAACCAGCCCTGCCTGTTCTCTTCTCTCAAGTATGAGTAATGATAATGCTTATTCTGTTGCAGACTTTCTAATGCTGTGCTGCTAATGCTTTCCCTAGCATTAGAGTAGGAAACTGAAGCAGGCTGTGGCTTCATGTGAAAAAACTTCCAAGCTGAGCGCAGTTTAGACCTTGTCTATTAGCAGTCCATCTTGGTCTCCATCTCCACCACTATGATAAGAGGCCTTAACTAAGGAGCTGCATTCACTATAGAGATACAAATGTCTTGTAAACATTTGTTTTGATGCTATAGCTTCTTCTTGCCCTGATCCTCCTATGCAGCCTTCTACTTTTGCTTTTTTAGGTGTTGTGGATTGGTTGTGGGTGATTACTTCTGGAGGCAGCTGGAGGTTAAAGCAGTGTGGCATGGTTACTCTGGGCATACAGGTCAATAAGCATGAGCCATTTTTTTAAAAGCATGCTGTAGTTCGTTGTGATCTGAATCTGGTAAACGCTTGAATGGATTAACAGTCTTGGTGAAACTCAGCAACTGGATCAGCCAGTCCTCGTGGTAGTTCTCACTGAGAAACTCATAGCAATGGAAAAGACAGACCATCCAGACTGCTAGGTCTGGGTAAACAGACACTTGAAGTGTTATGGACATGTGCAGGAACACAAGCCTGGGATACTGGGGAAATGGATGTCATAGTAGAAGTTCTGTTCTCTGAAATGGTGTTTCTTTCTTCTCTAGGGTGACGACTTCTGGAGTAATGGAAGGCATGAAGAAGGTCAAGAAAGTGGTGAATGGTTCAGCAGAGCCACGGGGCGAGTGGGAGAGCACGGCATGATGGACTGGACTAAGGCAGCACTTTCAGAGAAACTCTTTTAATTTATTAATATTACTCTCAGTGGAAAGGGAGCAACTAGCACTTCCCAACACTGAAACTGCAGAGTGGGGTATGTCTAGGGGGAGCAAAGCAGTGCAAAAATCTAACTATTCCTCTGATCATAAGAAAGTGGGATCTCTTGGTACCTGCAAGGAGTGTGAAGCTTTCCTAGGGATTTTGGGTAGCTTATTTTTTTTTCCTCCCCCCACCCCCTTCTGGATCAGTTAGATATTCTAAATTGTTTGCTATTGCATTCTTCAGAATGTGTTATACTAATGTGAAGAGAGACCTTTAGCGTGTATGTAAAGTATATATTTTATATAATGCATATATATACACACATGCTATGTAACATGTATGCTGGGAATTACAAAGTGTCACAGAAGACAGGAAAACAAGAGATGTAAGTATTTCTTTTTTTATGAACTCTCCTTTTGACTTGGACAAAACCTTGAAAAACAAATTCATAGAAACAACTGCAGAGACTAAATGGGGTATTGGATCAGATGACTTTTGCCACTCGTCATATCAGTGGGAAAGTTGGTGTCTTGTCTAATCTGTGCAGGTATCCACTTGAATGCGTCAGATTTTCAGATGTGTTGCTATATAGGAAGCAAGCAGTTGTTCTCCATTAAAAGCACTAGCCCATAGTGCAATAAGTGTTAGTGTAAATTCTCCACTGTTAATGGAGTTGCTCTTGATTCACACCCACCTGACAAGAAATACAGAAGGGGTGTAAGATTGATGCTTGCTTTTTAGGGGTCTGCCACGCTACCTGAAACATTGAATTTCAAGCTGTGACTCAGAGCACTTTGATCTGCATTATGAAGTATTTTCAAGGTATTTCAAAAGGCACACTCCTTTCTGACACTGTGTAAACAGTGCCAGAATCTCCACCGGAATTCTGTCTGGCAAACCTACTGCAGTGTAAATCTCTGGTTCACCTTCATCTCTGCCTCTCCAGGTGGCTACTTGTACCTCTCTGGCTATGAGTGATATTGCTGTCTGAGATGAGCTGAATTGGTCAAAATGGAATTGCTGTCAAAATGAGGAGACTGCAGCTCCCAGTCATAAATGGCTTTGTGAGAAAAGGAGAGGGTTATGACCAGAGCACACTCAATATCTGGCAGTATGGAAGTCTTAATGATTAGCTGCAAATTTGCAGTGGAGTCTTTAGAGAAATGTTACAAATGCCATGTATGTTTTACCTCTCGTGCTCTGGTTTTTGCCAGTAAGGCAAACTGGTGCCTCTAGCTATAACAGTTAGGCATAGCAAATGATTAATTTGGGGGGGGGGGGGGGGGGGCTGGAGTTGTTCGCTGATGTAACAGGGGATAAGCTTTAAGGAAAAAAGAAAAATCAAGTATGACTCATTGACCCACTGAAGCCTTAATCTTCATGTAAAACATTAGACATATATGGTGCTGTCAAGCAAGTGCTTCTGTCAGTGTGACAGGGATAGACAGCATCAAACAGCTTCCAGATGTGCCAACATCTCTTACTAACGCATTAGGAATTGTTCTTTTTGTCTGAAGGGACTAGATCTCTGAGTAACTGATCAGAGGATTTTTTCGTTGCTTTAAGTTTAGAAGAGGGTTTCTCTCTTTGGAACGCTGAACCACTTCTTTCTCAGTCTTGAGCAGGGACTGTAAAACTCTTAAAACAGCAAGTCCTGAACAAGTACAGGCTGCTCACTTTAAGAGCAGTGTTGCTTTCTCCTGTTGCCACTTCTCTTCCCTGGTGTTGATTCTACTGATAGTTTCACTTCTGCAATTTTCCACAATTTGCTTTGGTACCTGGAATTGGTTTCTCTTCAGAAAAAGCCATAAGAATAGCCCTCTTCTCTTGATATAAAATCCTCTTCTATATTTTCCTTTTCATCTGTAACAGCATAACAATCAGAACAGTGATGGTTTGGCTTTTGGTGTCCTTGTCTTGCAAAGGTGCAGCTGTAGTGGAAATAGAGTGCCTACGCTACTAGAAAGGCTGTTACGTGATCTATGAGGCTTTTAGACCTCCTGTGTGAAGACTTCTTCTGCATATTAGGTAGCGGAGATGTGAGGAACTGGAGTGTAAACGAACATGTAGGCAGTCCCAGCTCATCGTACACTTAAATATAATACCTGAAAAACTGATCCTCACATTCTTTGTGCAGTTGCTCTGTCCCCATGGAAAATGTCATTACCTGCATCCAAAGGGCTCCTCATACAGGCTGTAGGCTCTGTTCAGAGCAGTCCGCTACAGACTTGAAGTCTGGCAGTCAACTAAGTAAGGCATAAGGATTTTCTGTCAGGAACAGAAGTCCAATAACACATTCTTAATGTACACAAGATGCAGTCATAGAAACTGTTAATACATTTTATGAATGAGGTGTGAAATTCTAATGGGTGCGGCTCCTTACCCCAAAACATCAGTGGTTGTGCTGGGATCCCAGCATGTGCCACCGAGCTGGTTCCAAACAGCTGGCTATTCCGTACCTCGGCATCAGTGGAGCTGCTGAGGCGGCCAGTGCTTTTTACCTTAGTCTCAGGTTTTTTTTATACGCGATTTTTTGCTAAAGTTGTGTACAGTGTAGGTTTACCTATTGAGTCCCTGGCTGCCTAGTCAAAGGCCAAGAAATGAGTGTTTTTCTGTTACCTTGTCATGTAAAGCTGTCGTAGGACTTTAAAAGAAGAGGGGTTTCCATGTTCAGACCTGAGGTTAAGCAGTCAACTATACAACCAACTTCAGCTGGCACTTGGTGCTGAATGCTAACCAGCAGTACAGCAGTAACTAGTTGGGCCTAAGCATTAGTGAGGGAAACAATATGGGTGTTGGGGTGAAAAGTGATAGGTTCTTACTGCAGCCATTTCAAAAGAAATTCCCCTTTCTCTTGCTGTATAGCAGTCCTTGGTGCAGGTTAAAAAAAAATGGTCTTTAGGGTTGGGTAGTGGCTGGGATGTTGGAGGATGGAGAGGATGGCTGCAGTTGCTCTTCTCGCGCAATGTGGAGCACGTGCTGCACCAGGAAGCACCAAAGGGAGGGCTGCTCCCTCCCTCTCCCTCCCAAGGCAAACTCACATCTGCACGACTAGCAAGTGCACGGCTATTTCTACTGCTAGTGAACAGCAGCAGCTTAGGAGCTCCCCAGACAGGATAATCGCAGTTTTGCCTTTCAAATGCTGACTGCTGTATATCTCATAGGAAGCTTTGCCTTTCATGGGGAGGGAAGGTAGAAGAGCTGCTTGTGGCTGTACAGATCACTCTGGGATACAGGCTGTCAAGCTTTCCTGTCTTTGTTTTGGTCACTCATCTCAGTAAAAGGCAATCAATGCAAGTATACAGCAGCATAACCGACAGGAGTCCTGGAAAGGCAGGTTTGGTGCAATTCAGAATAGATGGTTGTGAATGCAGTTACACGTGTTGCTGCTGTGGAGTATTCAGCACCCTCTGCAGACTAAAATGACATCAGTTCACTCTTCAGTTGCAATGCAGCTTATGCCCCAATAAATCCCCACTGATGACATGCAAATGCCACTGATACACTCCTTCTTACTGCTGTACCTGTTCAGCAAGCTGTCTTCCACAGGAAACCTCCTTGCAGTGCAAATGCCAGGCTCTTGCATTCTTTAGACTTGAAAATGTTTTCCTTGATGGTTTATCAAGAGACATATTAAAAGAAAACAAGACATAATGGGGTCATCCAGAACATTGCTGCTGCTTCCTCAGAATGCAGCAGTTCTAGCTGAAGAAGCCACATGCTGTCCTATTAAGATACTCTTTCATGTTGCCATCTAACGCAGTGCGTTGTGATCTGTGCAGTGCATTGTTCGGTGTTTCTCTCCAGCTGAGCGCCCTGTTCCTGGATTTCCATTCTGGCATACCCTGGGAGCATGTTGTAAAAATTTGCTGCATTGCAGTATTTTGTCTTGGAGCTAGTAGCATGGAAGATGTATTTTTCTGAGCTAGGTGGACTCTGTAAATTGAGTGTGCATCTACCAAGTATCCTTAAGCACTGTACCATTCCTTCTGACCATGAAAGGGCACATCTTGACCAGCTCCTGTGTGCACACTTAGAGGCCAGTGGCAGATTTTTAACATATTAGCTCTTCTTTTTCCTTCTGGTATGCTCCTCATAGAGGAGTGTATAGAAGAGGAATGCAGTCTGGCCAGGGACTTCCAGATGGACAAGAAGTCTTATGTTGTCCATTCGAGAATTGATTGGCTGCATTTGAAGCAAATACTGGGTATTTGTAGGTTCTGCTCATCTCAATGAGAGCTGAAGTTGCATAGCTCTTTCAAAAAATCAGATAAAAGTGCAGGTATTGAAGGAAGGAAACCCTTACTCCTTCAGTCTACATGGTTTGTTACAGGTCAAGCTGAAGGAGACTATAAGCTAGCAGACTGCAGTTAAATTAAAGCAGATGTGTTTTATTGGTTCTGCATTGTGACCTCCATCTCAATCATAAATGTTTCCCCATTTTTCACTTTTATAAAAAGAGCATGGTGATGTGGAAGATACAGGGACATTTGAGACTTTACTGGACCTATGCTCTAAAATCTGTAACCTTATGTGAAACTTCAGTAACCTGAATGTTTCATGAAAACTGAGGTGGTGCTCCCCAGAGGTGCTTGACCACTGTTTCGTTGCGTTCCCTAGGGTTGATTGCTGGAAAATACTGTTTTAAAATGGATTAATCTGGCTTTTCTTGTAGCCACTGGGTGTGATGCTGTTTTGGCTTATTTATCACTTTTACCTAGCAATATTGAAAGCTGTGCATTTTCTCCCTTGTAGTTTCTTGTCTGGATATAGCAAAGGTCCTGTAAGAACTCCACATGGTATGTGCTTAAGGTGGCTGAAACAGAATTTAAGAAAAATATGCTGTTGAGATACTCGCTTTACATGTAAAGTGAAGGTACTAGAAGAAAGTGGCTGAGAAAAGAGTCACTCCTTGTATATTGACTGGCTCGAGAACCCATTTATGTTTTGACTGCAGCAATCCTGTAGAAGAGACAATTCTCAATAAATATTTCCCTGTGGGATTTCACTCGGTGTTCTGCTCTCTGTATAATGAAGTAGAGCCTGACCTCCACATTATCAGAGACACTTCCTCCGGTAGCTAGGATACTGGAGCGCTGGAGTGGTACCTGTTCTGTTAAAACAGGATGGGTTTGAATGGCTTCCCTTTCCCCTCAGTACCTATTAATAATTAATTCTAGATCCTTTTGTGTCATTAAGCAGCTTTAGGGCACCTTGTACAATGTAGCTCTGGATTCATTTAGTAAATGACCTCCAAAAGAACTCAGACTTTTCTGTACAGCCAGGTCCTGTTCTAGGGTTTTTGGTGGCCTGTAAATATCCTATTCTTTAGTTCATGTTCAGATGCACAAATGGATTTTTTCAGTATTTTTTTAACTTTATTAAATGATCAGCAAGCAGTATTTGACGAGAAGCAAGGTAGATGCAAATCAGGATGGTCTGTGTAGCTTGGTTTCCCTGCTGTGATGCAAATGTGTAAAATAAAGATTGACCAGAAAGAATTTTAATGCATCTTGTTGTTTTCTGCTTCTGAATTACTAGTGACCAAGTTGTCCTGTGGACTCCAAAGTCTGTATTTCCCCATGCCCGATTTCCATTAGCAGTTCACATCTGCATCCTGAATTCCAGGGCCAAATCATGAAAATTCTGTGTATCTGTCACTTACAAGAAAACTTCCTTTCAGTGACCTATTTGAGTTCACTTGCGTGCCTCTTTTGTGAGCTGTGAGACCTCCAGTACTATAGCTGTACTTGCAGGTACCTAGCTCCTCTCTTAGTTTTGTAAGTCAAACTTCAGCAGTGGTTACTGTGCTCCGATGAATAGAGGCTTTTCTCAAAGCCTTGTTTCGCACAGCCTTGCAGTCTTGGGCAGGCAGGAAGGCAGGCACATCCAGGGCTCTCTGCCGCTAGCCGGCATTGGGGTCTCCTAGTTCCCTGAGGCTTGGTGTTGACTTGCCATGCAAGGACAAGGAGCCAGCACTTTGAGCTTTGGGGACCAGGTGCAAATCACGGGTAGAAGTTTGTGTTTTAGGTAATGCCCTCTGTGGATCTGGCACACTATCTCCATGGAAATCTAAAGTACTGCCTTAGTGAAAGGGGCAGGTCATTGTCTTCCTGAGGTGTCACAACCTTTCATTTCAGTTCTGCAAACTGGTTGTGATGGCAGGGATGAAGGATTTTGGAGTATTTTTGTAAAGTGCTTTTCTTAATAATACCCCTCTCCCTGAAGCATGTGCCCTTTGTTGCAAAATGTAGGTCTTTAAAATATTTCCTGCATTTTAACTTTTAGTTCTTAATTTACCAGAGAGGGGTAATGCTAAAAATGGACTACCTTCTCTACCCTGAAAACCCAGGCAGCCAGTTCTGCATTGCCTGGAGCCTTTAGGTGGGTGGTGTTTTTGCCATGAAACTGAGCTATAAAAAGTATGTGGTTTTTGGACTTAGTAATAGCCTAAACATTTTGCTTTAGAATAAAATAACCCTCATGTGCCGAAGGTGATGGCCAGTTATTCCACAGGGGTAGTCTACATCTATTTTATGTAGGTAGTTCTTGAATATCTGTTTCTCCAAACTTGAACAGCCGCTGACTTTTGTGTCTCTTGTATAATTGGCCTTAAACCCACCTAACGTGATGGCAGCCAAGCCCATCCCTGCCACAAGCACGCAGAGCTCCAGCAGAGTTAGTTGCAGTAGGCCAAAAATCACTCGGCCATAATGAAAGACAAAATGTTAGGGTAGGGGAGGGTGAAGTGGGACTAAATTGTGGAAGGAGTTCTGTGAGCTCAAGACCTGGTGTAGGTTATGAGAGAAGAACCCTGGTTTCCCTGTCTGTCCTCACTGAAAGGTGGTGGTGGGGAATTAACTGCAACAATGCTCCTAAGAGTTGATGTGTATTGCAAGCAGAGATCATCTGATAGATTTGCACAGCAAATAAAAATCCCAAAGAGCCCTAACAAACCTTTCCTGGATGTGCTGCGTTTGGATGTAAGTTTGTATGTCCATGTTCACAGGAGGTAACGTTCCACCTGCTTGAGGGATTTGTCGCCTTGTGTCTGAAATTCTGAGCAGTCTTGATTGTTTGCTGCTCCTTGTTGCAGTCTAGCCTGTGTGCTGTCAGCTCTCTTGCTCTAGCAAGATTATCTTCATGACTGCTAAGAACTGCCTTCTCTTTAAATCTTGCCTGTACCTTCTTTTAGCTTCTGACTGACAAACTCTAATGAGCAGGAGCGTGCTGTAGTGCCCTATATAGTGAATGGTCAATAAAAATGAAATTGCTCTGTACAGAAGAGGTAATAACAAAGCTTGTATAGGCACAGCTGATCTTGATGCTAGGGTCCTCGGTTAGGAGCCAAAGGCTTTCCTGTGTTTAGATTGTAACAAATGCATGTCATCCATTTGTTCTCCCCACTCCCCTCCATGGTCAATAATGTAATTTGGGGTGACCTTGCTTTGTCTTTACTGTCCTGTGGGATGGCTGAGACACAGTGCATGAGATGACTCTTGTGTTGCAGGGAAAAAAATAAACAGGCATGCAAGGGAGGGCTGTTACAGTGGTGTTAAGTGAGCATAGGTGAGAATCAAAATGGAGGGGAAGAATGAAAACTTTTTCCTGCACCCCCTTGGAATGACTGTGCTGAGCTGGGCAGGAGACTTCCAGCATCCTCAGTGAGAGGAGCCGTTCATGACATGCATCCCCCGCAGCAAGGGTAAATATGTGAATAGGGTTTTTCTCCCAGAGGAGACTGCACTCAGTTGCTGATCTTCTATACCATCTTCAGTTGTAAGCTGTTTTTGTAGGGTAGCCCAGTATCCCATTGGCAGCCCATCACCCAGCAAATGCACGTGCTCACCCCACTCCTGCTGGCAGCCAATTGCTAGTGCCTCAGCTGCGACATGGCTGAAAACACCTCTCTTCCCCTAGAGCTCCTCTGGATCGCTTTGTTCTGCACGAGCTTTGTGAGGTCTAAAGAAATCCCACACCTGGCGTAGCTGCAGTAAGTATTGGTCTGCATCTCTTGGGAGAAGCCAGACTTGTGTGGTGGGATGGGTCTCATGCTGGGAGGCTGTAGCCAAATCAGGGGGACTACAAAGAACAGCCACAGTGACTGAGGCAACAGAGAATTGGGTTACGATAGAAGATCACAAGAATTAAAGCTGTAAGCTTGACTAAGTGATGCTTAAAGAGAGCCAGGAAGATGTAGCATTCTGCAAAACAGCTGCATGTGGGGAAACAGTGGAAAATGAGTGGGGAATTAGTGTGGTTCAAGGCCTAAGATGTGGATAGGAGAGATGAAATGGAAGAAGAGGAAAACAAGATGTCAGGAGAAGCCTTCTGCCAGTGCAATTGCTTTGGCTGCAAAACAATCTCCCTGAAGGAAATGGAGGAAGCTCCATGCTTCAGATAATGAACACTAGACTGGACAAGCCACTACTAAATATACTGTAGGGAACAATCCTGCATCGCCTGTGAGCTGGACTAAGCATCTGCCTTGGTCTTTTTGCATTTGCTTATCTCTGTGTGAGGTATGTTGCATGCATAACTTCTGATTTGGGGGTTCAGTTTTGTTTTACTGTTAAACTCTGCACATGCCTTGAGTCAACTCAGCTGCTACCTAGGAAGGACATAAATGTGATGCACTAAAATGAAGCTGATACATGTTCCCTAATCTGTATTCCTAGTAAATCGGGGTTTTAACTGTTGCAAAAGCTGAGCAGGAATATCTGCTGGGATTTACCAATCCCACAATGCCTATGTATTGCCATGAATCACAGCAGTCTTGTGGGAAGCAATAGTGCAACCTGTTACGGCACTGAAAAATAGGTACAAATAGATTTTATTTATTTGATTCAACTTTTGTAGGGTGGGGCTTGGAGGAGGAAAGCCTTGGGTGGGCAAAAGTCACTGCTGCCAGTGCACTTTGCTCACAAAGCTTGCTAAAGAGGTTTGTGTCTCATCTTAAAACCAGACCGGGTCAGTAGCGACCAAACCTGGCAGCTGCTCCTTGGGCTGTTGCACAGCCGCACTGCGAGCAGCTTTCGGGGCTGTATGGTGCACAGGCAGTAGATGGGCTCCATGTTCCGAGAAGCTGCTGATCTAATATGACTCGTAAGTAATCTTTGAAAGAAGCTGGCCTCTGGTTCCTGGTGCGAAAACCGCCACCATTGTTGCCCTGTGGTGTCTGTGAATGCTCTCAGCTAAGGATTTAATGGACAAGGACCCTGAATTACTTTCAGAGTGGAGATTTGGGCAGGAAAGCAGACAGCTGGCAGGCTTGCATCTTCCCTGTATTCTGAAGGCTCAACCCCCCCCCCCCCCCCCAAAAAAAAAAAACCCAAAAAACAACAAAACCCTTTGCTCTCCTCTGAATCCCGATTTTTGCAGCTTTATGGACACTTAAGGAAGAGATTTTGAGTAAAAGCATCTACTGGAGCTGGTCAGTAGAATCAGTGCTCAAGTAGCATCTCACAGCACATTGCCTGCTGAGATGCGCTGCGTGGGGAACAACCTCTCCCAACCTTTCAGCCCTGCCTGTCTTGGTGAATGGTGCAGGCTCTTTGCCACAAAAAACTGCGGCTACCTGCACAACTGTGATCTTACCTCACGTAGACACACCTGCACAGCATGTATTTGTTGTTACTACAAAGAGTCTTTCATTTTATATCTTCACAAATGTTCTGCCTGGCTCTAGTACTGAGCCTTATTTGAAGGCTCAAGGCAGGTAGGATGGGCTGCGGTTCCTTTCTGCAGGATGAGTGTGGCAGAAGCAGGAAGGAAGGTGGTTTCCCAGTTGCCAGCTGTGATTTGTGATGTGCCATGGAGCTCTCACCGCTGCCTCCTGCTTGGCTTTGCAAGATGGGCAAACCAGAGAAGAGCTGATTAGTTCACCGCAGCCACCCGTGCCAGGTTTCCATATTAGCATAATAGTTAGAGCCCTGGAGACTGTAGAGAGAATGCAGTCTTCAAAAAAATACACTGAAATTTAACAGCACAACAGCATAACTCAGCACCTTGCCTGCATGTCAGTCTTGGAAGACAGCTGTGCATGGAGCTTTTGTACCATCATGCTGACTCCCAGACTGTCCTCGGTGCTTGGCCATGGTTTCAACATCTGCAATTCCATTTCCTTGGAAAAGAGGCTGCAGGACACCAGCCTGCTGCTGTTGACTTGGCGCACTGGTATGTCTTGTTTCTGTTGTGTTTTGTCTAAAGCCATGCTATGTATTGGCACTAAAATGCTCTGCTACCTAAAATTAACTTACAATGGTGATAGCCAGTAGGGCTGCTACAGTTCAAGTCTCAAGAGTGTTTTGGGTTATAAATTTCGATTTCTGAGAGCTTTGTTGCTTACTCATATATAGCTCTGTCATCAAAGCAATCATGATGCCACCTGTCTGCCAGGAATTTCTATAGCATTCGATGTGAAATTTAGGGGCCAAGCAAGAGCAGCACCATTTTACCTTGCCAAGCTTCAAGAGCCACCAGCTGATGAGCTCAACGCAATGGAGTCCTACATAAAGTTGCCCCCCATCCCCTTAATCCCCCCTTTTCTTGTAAAATTGCTGTAACGGGAGATGAGGGTGATCCCTGGGAGGCCGAGGCACAGGCGAGGACGGCAGCAAGACGCGTTAGCACGTTCCTCCAGTCCCTGCTTGCGGCTGTCGCACCAGGCAACTCAACTCCCTCTCCGGGAAACTTTTCAAAACCCCTCAAAAAGTGACTATTTTTGTGACTCTAATTCAAATGCAAAGCACAGCGACTTTTACCTGCTGCCAAGCCTCTCGGAGGGCAAATTTGTCCCCGCGTCCATCTGAGAGGCGATTTGGGCTGCTCTTTGCACAGCTCCTGGGGAGGATGGACGCATTCAGCCGGGTGCCGGAGCCCCAGGGTCCATGCGTGGTGGCGTGGTCCCCGGAGAAGGACCACTTCCAGGAGCAACGCTGGCATTTGCTCTGTGCCAGCGACGGCCGGGGCTTGTCTGGTGGAGCGGCCAGCGCTGATGCCAATGATTTCTTTGGCTTTTTCTTTCCTGGCTGAATCAGATTGCTAAATATTAATCTTAAAATAGCTGCTATTTTTGTAGCTGATATAATTAATTTTGTGCGTGTGTATGCGTGTTCCTCCCAGGCTGGGCCTGGAGCCTCTGCCACCTGCTCCCGGCCACGTCCTGCCGTGCCACCGGCCCCGGGAAGCTCCTGCCTCCCTCGGCAAGGCGGAGCGGGGACCTTCACCACCCCCAAGGCCTTCAGCTTCGTGACTGGTGTCTCCGGTGCCATGTCCCTTGCTCGCAGGGTCGGTCGCTCCCGGAGTGCCTTTTCCTTCTGCTTGGGCACGGGAGGGGTGCAGGGGGGTTGTGAAAGGGATGGGTGTGAGCCACCACACCCACCTGCGGGTCTGGGGCTAACGTGGGCCACGGGGGGCTCTGCCAGGGCTGCGGTGACAAACTTACCCGAGCGAGGCTTTACCCCGCTCTGACCGGCTGTGCAATCAAAGAGGAAGGGAAAGGAGGAAGAAAAGGAAAGGAGGAAGAAAAGGAAAGGAGGAAGAAAAGGAAAGGAGGAAAATGGCTGAGCCTGGGCTCAGAGCCACAGAGGCAGCCGTGCCCGGTCCTGCCTTCGGCACGGCCCCGTACCCCGGCAAGGGGAGGAGAGAGGTGGCGAGCGGCGGAGCTCAGCACCGGGCGGGATGCGCAGGCCCTGCACGATGCGCAGCCCCTGGGAGGGTGCACAGCGCTCAGCCCGGCACGGCGTGCGGTGCCTGGCACAACGCGCAGCAGCCGGGAGGGCGCCTAGCCGGGGCCTTTGGCTTCCCCATCAGCAGGAGCTCGCTGCGGGTCGCGGCGGCGAGGGCCTGCCGCGGAGCGAGCCGTCGTTTCCGTGGCAGCGCGGTGCAATGCGGCGAACGGCGGCGATGCGCTCCCGGCGCGCGCAGCCGGGGGATGAAACCCGGCCCGGCCAGGGGTGACGTGGGGCCCGGCCGCGTCACCCGGCCGGCTGCGAGACCGCTGGCTTGCCAGCGCCGCATCGCCCGCCGGCCTCAGGCATCTCCCTGGGCCGGGCTGTGTTTGCCAGCTGCGGAAATGTCACTGCATCCCAGAAAACGCTGCTGGTCTCGTTACTTGAGCAATAACGGGGTTAAAGCTGATAATTAGGCAGGGGAACAGAGTGGCTTGCACCGTTTCCCATTACTTTTATCCTCTCCTCCGTGCAAGCTGAGCCCTCTCTTCAGCATTCCTCGTGGCGGAGGCAGGGGAGGGTTTAAAATAGAAATAAATCCCTTTTAACAGCAGTTTTGCATCAGAAGAGCTTTGTGCTAAAACGCCCAGGCTACGCAGGGAAGGTTCGGGACGTTATTCCTGCTTATCAGGGAACCGTCTCCAGGCCCCGGCCGGGCTCGGGACGCGTCGTGCCCGCGGTGCTCTGCCCCCGCGCAGACTCCCCGGCTGCAGCACGGTCACGGTGCGAGTGACCGCAGGAGAAGGGAAAGATTGCTAAAAATTGGTATTTTGCTGGCAGGCAGCTACGGAAATGACTTCACCGGGCTGCGCAGTGCATTTTGCAGCAACCTTGGGGCCTGAGCCGAAATCTGCTGGAGGCCCGTGCCTGCATCGCCCGCGGTCCTGCCTCTCTGAAGGCCGCACGGAGATGGGTGCTGACCGAAAAGGGTGCTGGAGGGGCGACGGGGGCCTTGCTGAACTCCCCGGCTCTGGGCTGCGAGTCCCGCGCGGCTCGGCGGAGTCACCGCTGTTCACAGCACAGCAGAGGGGCTGCGAATTCGGCCGCTGCTGGCTGGCGGTTGCCCGAGCCGGTGACACATTCGTGAAGGACGCGGCAGAGTTTCCAAACTCCGCTGCCTCAGTGAGCTTGGCTGTGGACGGTTTGGTAACAGGGGATTATGTGTTTTAGAAACGTCTCCCGTGGGGAGCATCCCCGAGCGAAACGAGTGTGTGGCACCCCGGCCCCCGGCGCGAACGGCCGCCTGCCTTCGGCGCTGGGCTCCTCGTGCTGCTGCAGACAGGTTTTGCTGTATCCAGGCTCGGATTTTTTTCCCCTCCTCGGCTGCTGACACAGGAGTCCCGGCATGTCCGGGCAGCTCCAACGGGGCCTTAGTTGCAACATAGGAAGGGAGGGAAAAAGCTGACTTTATTGTGTGCACCAGGTACGCGCAGGAATGTGCGCACATGTACGCAGGGTGCTCTCATAGGGGCGGAAACCCCCGGACGATGGTGGAGAAGAGCTGAGCACTGTTGCTTTTAGCACATGCACGGTTGCCTGGCTGTGCCGCAAACCTGCCGCAGGTTAAATCCATTGCGTTTTTGGACGGATCGAACGTGGCCTCCCCACACGCTTTGCGGGCGGCGAATGAACGCTCGCAGGAGCCCCGAGGATCTCGGGGGGAGAGGTGGCACCGCGAGCAAAGCGACGAGCATCGGCTGAGCCGCAGGGCTCGGTGTCCCGCCAAGGTCACGCCGCGTCCCAGGGGCCCCGGCGCCCAGCAGCGCCTTGCCCACGGCCGTGCCGCGCCGCGAGGCCCCTTTTCCCGCACCCTCTTTCCACCCACCGGCCCTGCGTGGCCCTGCGGGGCACCGCGGCGGGGAGCTCAGCCCAGCACCCCCCCTCCCCTTTTTTTCTGCCTCCCAATATGTTAAAGAGGGCGGATTCCCCCCCCCCACCCCCGCTTTCCCACGGGGCCCGGGTGCTGCCGGCGCCCGGCCGCCTGCGGCAGCGGCTCTTCCCCCGCCGCAGCCCCGCGGGCCGCTCCCACGCGCGGCCGCGCTCCGCGGGAGGGGGGGGGGGGGAACCGCGGCGGGGGGGGGAACCGCAGCGCTCCGCGCCCGCGGCCGCGCCGCTCCTCCCGGCGGAGGGCGGGGAGGGAGCGCGTAGCCAGGGACGACAGGCGCACGCAGCGCCGGCCCTGCAGCGCCGCGCCGCTTGGGTCCCTGCCCAAAGCCCGGCAACAAAGACCCCCCCTTCCCCCCCCCCCCCGGCATCGCGCAGCCTTTTCCCGTCCCCTCCGCGGCATGTAGCGGCGCGGAGCCGCCGCCGGGGCTCGGCTGCGGGCAGGCTGCGTGCCCCCCCCCCGCTCCCCCCATGCCGCGCCAGTGAAGCCGGGAGGCAGCGGGCGACGCGGCGCTGCGAGCTCCGCTCGGCCTGACGGAGCCGCCGGCCACCATGGGGAAATCCAACAGCAAGTTGAAGCCCGAAGTTGTGGAGGAGCTGACCAGGAAAACGTACTGTGAGTAGCCGGCCCGGGCGGCGGGGGGGGGGGGGTGGGAGCCGGGCCGGGGGGGGCCCTGCGGGCCCTGCCGTGCTCTGGTTTGCAGCTGCAGAGCTGAAACGCGGTCGGGAACGTGTTGCCCCCCCTCCCCGCGCCGCCGCCCCGGCCTCCGCCGCCGGCCGCGGGGTTTCGCCGCGCGGAGCCGTGATTTCCCCGGGCATCGGCGCCCCGGGGCTCCGCCGGGCTTTGTTGCAGAATTCAGAGATCAGCCTGGGAAGGAAGAGGGGGAAAAAAATTAAATAAATAAAAAAGGCAAGCAGCAGAGACAAGGAGAGCGGCAGGGAGCCCGAGAAACGCTCTGTTTTCTCATCAAAACGACTCTCCGTGGCCTATTTCTAAGGCTGCGGTGGCGGTGGGAGGAGGGCTGCACCCTGCCCTCCCGCTGCGCCCCCGGGGCGAGGAGCCTTCCCCCCCCCCGCCCCCTCCCTGCCCCTGCGGCTCCGAGCATCCCTCCCGCCCGGGCCTCGCTGCCGGGGGGGGCCGCAGGCCGCCGCGGGGGCTGCTCCCCTCGCTCCCCTCTGGCGCCCGGCAGCTTCTCCCGAAACTGGGGACCGAAGCGTTCGCGCCGCTTCCAAAGTTTGGGTGCAGTAGTTGTCAGTTAGAGGGGTTTCCTTTGTTACTGTGCTCCGAAGCGCGGAGGAGAGCCCAGCGCCGAGGAGTTCCCTGTTTTCCTATGAGTACCTTAATACCGGTTTAATAACCTGATTTTCTGAGTGAGTGGCTTTCCTGTCTGAACCTCCGATCTAATCTCATTAGGTGGCTGAGCCACCCAGTTTTAGCAGAATCATTTTTTTTCTGACGGATGCACAAAGGAAACAAAGGCTTTGGTGGGGCAGCTTTGCCTCCCGGCTCCGGCTTGGAGCCGTCCGCCCTCCACCTGGCCGGGGAGCTGCTAACGGGTCTCCAGACCTGCGAGCTCTCCCCGCTGTCGCTGCTGCAGTCCCACAGCAGCGCTTACCCAAAAAGGCAATAGATTAGGATGCAGCAAGTTCTCCCATACGGAGAGGAGGCAACACTGGTGCATTGCACAACCCTGCGCTCGGCGCGGCACAGCCGGCAGCGGGCTGAGAGCGGGCAGGTGGCGGGGAGCAGGGCCACATCGCTGAGCCACGCGTGGCCGTGGGACGGGTGGGCGACGCCGGCCGGGCTTCCTCCGAGCGGCCCGGGCAGCGCGAGTGGTGCCGACGCGGCGGTGCCCGCTGAGCCCGGCGCCTCGGCGGCCTCGCTGCAATATCTGACCCGCGGGGATTTCTGCCCTCGCTGGTGCACAGGGACGGTGCCGAGCCCAGGCGGGCTGAATGCGCGGCGCGCCAGGGCAGCGACGCGCTGTGTCCTACCAGCCGCCGAGCAAACGCGGCACGGCTGCAGCCGTCGTCTGCCTGCACCTGAGCGTCTCCCTTGCTGCATGAGGCCGTTTGGCTTTAACGTCACTTTACTCCCATCTTTCGGATGGTCTCCGCTGGCTGGTGGGAGCGCGGTGGCAGCCCCTGGGCCCCGGAGGCACCCGGAGGTGCCCAGGTGAAGGCGGTGCCCGCAGGCAGCGTGGGCCCCGTCGGCACGAGCTGTCGCTGATACCAGCTCTTGTTAGTTGAGCTCTGCTCTCTCCACCTCTCGTCTCCGGGATTAATTACTTTTGCTGAGCGTTTCTGCGTCTTTCCGCAGTCGTCAAGGCGAGCAGACATTCCCTCGTCTGGCTGAGCGCTCCGTGCGGCCCTCCCAGGCAGGTCTGAGAGCCTCCGATTTATCTCCAGACCCCGGGAGGTCGGAAAGATCTTAATTTCCTTCTCCATTTGGGGAACACGGGCACAGGGGAGGTGCAGGTGTGAGTCCAGCGTTGCACTGCGTGCTGGGGAGGGGGACCGAGCTGGGCCCCAGCAACGTGTCTGGTGGATCGGCTTGAGTAGGGGGTAGCTGCACCCACGAATTAGGTGGCTCCTGTCCATGTTACGCCCAACGCTTCCCTGGTGGGGCAAGGTTTTACTCCCTGGCACTGGGGTATTTCAGCCGTTTTCCAGTGGCTTGTCGCTGACCATCTTCCGAAGCACCTGGCGTATGGCTGCCGTCCCCGTGTGCCGTCAGTGATGTTACCCAGCGGATGCTGGCGCTGCCTTGAAGTGCTTGGAGCTGTTTCTGCTGCTATTCCCATTCTGGGGCTGTCTCGTGGCGGTTGACTCGCACATCTGGACAGATGTCTCCCGGGAGCTGGTGGCTGGCGGCTAACGGAGGCCCGCCCTTGTCCAGGGAGGCCACAGCCCCCTCCACGGTGAGGTCCCCGTGACCATGCAAGCCGTGGCTGTGGTACATGAAGGCTTTCTCCCAGCATGGGATTTCCTTCCATTGCATCATTTTCTACTTGCGGGATTTCAAGACAAAACCGAGCAAATAACAAAAAGCCTGCTCTTGGTCCTGTTGCGGTGGGAGGGGTGGAGAGATCTCAGCCTCCCGCCCCAGGGCTGCTGAGCAGATTTATCAGTCCTGTGGGACTACAGAAGACCCTCAGCCCAGAGTACAGTCCAGTGGCTCCCTCCTATGCCCTGTCCCCTCTGGTCTCACCGTTCCCTCCTGCTTGTTTTATCAAGTTTTTCCCTGGCCCTGCCTGGGTAGCAGCAATCTTGGGGGAAGCGGTTGATGGGAGCAGCCAGGAGAGCAGCCTGGGACCGTTCGTGTGCCGGGGCAGCCGTGGGGCGCGTCGCTTGTGTTAGGGATGCTGTAGGTTCGCCATCCGGGTGTAGATGAGACCAGAGAATTATTTTGCTGCTGCTTTCGCTCTTCAGGGCGGGTTGTACTGGGACCTGCTGGTGCCGGGAACCGGGGGGCCTTGTCTCTTGGCTCCCCCTTCCAGTCTGCTCCTGACTTACGGCGCTTGGGGCCAGATTTTAACGGCATTTGGATACCTAAAGACGCAGAGGGACCCCCAAGGGCTTCCTAGAAGTGCCGGCTGCCCGAGTCCTGTTGGTTTGGGCGCATCACCAGGTGCCTTTTGGCATCTCCAAGCACCTGAGTACCTTAGAAAATCTGGCACGGCCGAGCTTGCCCGTGTGCCAGGCGCTGGGGCGGCGCTGGCGGCGGGAGCCCGGACGGAGGGGGAGGATTTAGCTCGTCTTAGGGGCCAGGCTGTTGACATACAGGAGAGTGCAGAAGAAGCCAACGCCGAATGATAATAATGAATAATAAATTATGTAATTCTTTGTACTTCCACAGAGCCTTTCATCCAAAAGCTCCTAAAGTGCTTTGTAATCGTTAATTTATTAATCCTGCCAGTGCCTCGCTGAGGTAGCTCGGGAAGCAGTTTTGGCTGCTGCGCGTTTTGTCCCGGGAGGCGATGACGCTCGAGGCGCGGAGGAGCCGCCTTCTTCCCTTGATCACGTCTAGCGGCCCCAGTTCAGCGAGGATTTAAGCATACGCTTAACTGTAACCCGGTGCTTACGGCTCAGGGCTGCGGTGGGATTTGGGACTGTGCTCGAGAGCCTCGCGGGATCAACGCGACGCCCACGGGAATCGCCGGCCCGGGGCACAGGCAGAGGGAGAGGCTCTTTTCCGCAGAGCCGCGTCCCACCGCTGCGATCTGCTTTGTGGATTTTAAGCTCACTCCAGCGTTGTCGTCGTCTTCTCTTTTACAATAAGCTGCAAAGTTGGCTCTGTTGGTCAACAGTAACGCGTTGAATTAATGGGCATCAGTTTAAGAGCAAACGGCAAACATTGATTTGTAGTTACCAGGGTACATGGTGGCTGGTTGAATTCTGCAAGAAAGGGAAGAAAATTCTTTAATCGCAGTAGTTTTGAGCGAGGAACTTCCCTGTCGCGGCCTGGCCTGGAGCACGCAGGACCGGGGCCGTGGTCCATCGATCCCGCGGCAGGAAGCGGCACGGGGGAACGGATGGTGCCCGTCGCACTTTTTGCCCTCCTCGATCTTGCCGAGCGCGCGGAGCCAGGCAGGATCGGCGCCCGTGGCCCTCCGGCATTGCCAGAGCTGGGAGGATGCCCGAGGTGCAGCGGGATGGAGGAGCAGGAAGGGGCCGTCCGTGGACGGGGGCTCCCGCTGCGGGTTTATTTTTAGCCAGCGAAGCGTTTGGCCCTGGGCACCGGGTTTCGCTGCCAGGTCGGTTCATTTTGAAATCCCTCCTGTTGCTCATCCAGCAGAAACTGGGGCAAGAAGGTGACCGGGAAGCCCAATGCTTCGGCACCTGCTGCCCGTCGGCGGCAGACGGTGGGTGCAATCCCTGCAGGAGAAACCCAGCGTGGAGGGGTGGTGGCAGCGGGGCCCCGAAGCCAGGCTGAGACGCGGCTCCCTGCCCCGTCCCGGCTGCTGCCGGTGCTCGTGGCCTGCCGGGCGCGTGGAAGGGGAGTTCTGGTGGGAGGCAACGCGCCGGCAGCATCTCTGGCTCCCTCTGCGGCAGAGGAGGGAGCGGTTCCCGTCGCCCGCGCCGCAGCTGCCTGGTGCTACCGAGGCATCGGAAGAATCACATTTCATTTATCCACTGACATGTTAATGGATCTGCTTAACCATGCTCCCGACCTCTGCTGCTGCCGCTATAATTAAGGTTGTGAAACAAGAAACTCTGAAGTCATCAAAGGAAGCGGCTGCTCCGGGGAGGAGCTGGCGAAGGCGCTCGCATCGCTCTCGGGGTGACATTCGCGCGCTGGCTTTGTTCCTTCCTGCCCTCTTGTGCTCCCGGGCCGCCTCGGGGCCAGCGAGGCCTCCCGTGTCCTGGGGATGCCGGGGATGCTGGATGCGGCTCCTCCAGGTGCTGAGGATCGGTTAGGGCTTGTTCCCCCGGCGCGGGGCATCGCCGGCTCCTGCGCAAGCCGGGATGAGATGCAGCCTGGGACGAACCTGCCGCGGCCGCCGGCCGCTGCTGCGGGAGCGTTGCTGTGCGAGGCCCCTGCCCTCTGCCCTCCTCTGCCGCCTTCCTTGCAAGCGGCAACTGCTGCTTTTTCCCCGAACCCAATTTCCGAAACTTAATGTTGGGCCCTTAAATATTTAATCAAGTCTAAAAAGGATTTTAACGGCGTATTGGTTTTCCCGTTGGTGCCAGCCCCGGGGCAGACGGGAGCAGAGCCGCCCGTGGACCTGCTTATCCAGCCTGCCAGCTCGGCAGGGCGCTCCGTGTCCCGTGGTGACGAATGGCAGCAGTAGGGCTCCGCTTGGCTCCGAGCATCCCGGAGCCGTCCAGGCCCTCGGCGATGCCGGAGGCGTCTGCGCTCGGCGGGGCTGGGGCCGGTGCGGGAGGTCCACGCGCTCGGTAATGTTTAACCAGGATGCTGGCTGCGTGCTTAAACCTGCATTTTAAGGAGACCGAGTCGTCACGGCTGAGCAACCCAGATTTCCGAAGCGCTGACACGCGGCTTATCTGCAAAGCTGCCCTGTCGTCGGGGGAGCCGCGGGGACCCGGATGCGCTCGGTGGTGCCCGAAGACGCCGCTCGCCTCCCGTTTTGGGGTGGACGAAGCCCTGTAGCTGCCGTGCTCAGGAACCTATTGGCACCTCCAGCGCTGGTTTAACCTTTGCTCTTGCCGTCTCAGTGGCTTGCTCGTATGCTGAGGCGTAGGGAATAGCTTCAGCTGCTGTTCTCTTCTTGGTTATGTGTTTTGTAGGGACGAGGCCTGAGGTTTGTTATACGCGTTCAGATTATGGTGATTCCTGATCATCCAGTCTGCAGGGCAAAACGTGCAGTTTGTATCGCGTCGATACGGTCAAGCTGTTGCTCAGGTGTTTTGCGGGAGCAGGGTGTGAAGTTTGCAGCAACTGTGGGTTCGGGCTGTTGCAATATTAACCCCTGCAACCCAGTCCGCGGGGTGAGGCGTGCAACGGGTTCAGACTGTGATGCCAACCGCTGTAATCTGGCTCCCGGGGGCAAGCGGTGAGGTGTTAGCGAGTGCGTGTGCACGTTGTCACAGGGTTAATCCCTATCGTCTGTTCTGCAGGGAGGGAGAGCGGAGTTTATACTTGATGAGTATTAACACTGAGATGATGTCGAAAGTAGCGTTTATCATGGATTTATGTTCAAACAGTTCTCGAATGTGTGTTTTGCAGAGGCGAGGGGTGGGAGGTGCTGGGCACAAATTGCAGGGTTTGCCGGGTTCACGCAGGAGCGCCCAATTAATTTATGCATGAGCACGCAATGCATTCACGCGTGAGTGCCCAGGTAGCAGGCACATGAGCACGCAACTCATTTGTGCATGAGCACCCGGTTAATTCATGCATGAGCACCCAATTAATCTGTGCATGAGCGCCCAATTAGCCCATGCATGAGCACCCAGTCAGTTCACGCAGGAGTGCCCAGTTAATCCGTGCAGCAGCACCCCATCGGCTCGCGCCCGTGCACCCAATTAGCACATGCACGAGTGTGTAATTACACTGATAGGTGCAGGAGCGCCCGGTTAATTCATCCAGCAGGGCTCAAACGGTCCATGCGAGAGCCCCAGGGAACGCGTGGATGAGCACGCGCCGAGGTGCTGCGGCAGCGCCCCGGCTGTTCCTGCACGGGTGCCCCGGCGGTCGCGCCTGCGTGCCCGAGCGGGTGATGCATGGTCGCCCAGTTTAATTATGCACGATGGCCCAACGAGCCCATGCAGGAGCGCCCAGTTAATTTGTGCATGGGTGCTCAATTAGTGGGGGCACCCAATTTGGCTGTGCATGAACGCCCATCTAGCTCAGGCGACGTGCGGGAGACGCACAAGGGGACGGGGGCTGCGGCCCTCGCGCCGGGGACGCCCGCGGTTGCGTTGTGCCAGACCCGCGCTGCCCGCCGGCTGCTCCGCTATGGATGGACGTACAGCTGCAGCTGGGCAACGACTCCTCCCCGTCCCCGCGGCAAAGGCACAGGGGAAATGCAGCCCCGCGACGCCGGCAGGGCCGGTGCCACCAGGCATCTTGGTGGGTGACGCTGGAGGAGCCGCCGTCGCGGGCTGCGGCTCTGCTGCGCGGCAGAGATAAGGTTGCGAAGTGGCTTTTGCAGCGAGGCTGCGGTGCTCCGGGGGGGGAACCGCTCTGCAGCTGGAAATAATTAACTCCGGTTCTCCTGATAGCTCGGCCGTGTCCGTGGCCCCGGCCCCGTGGGATCAAGGTGCTTTTATCCCGTGCAGGGTCTGGAGCGAGGGAGGGAGGCGCTGGGGACCTGGACGGCAACGTTTCCCAGTGGATCGGCTGCCGGCTGGGAGGGAGCAGCGAAGCCGTGCAGAAAAGCTCTGCAGGGCTGGAGCGTGTCGCCTCGTGCACCCCACCGCGGCCGGAGCTCCCAAAGCCCCCGGGCCCCGGCGGCGTCTCCCGTGCTCCGCGTTGCAGCGGCCGCCGCGGCCCAGGGCCGGGCCTCGCTCCGCCGCCGGCTCTGCTGCTGGGGCAGGATGATGGACGAGGCTTCGCCGTCCTGAGCGCCGCCTCTCCTCGCTGCCTGGCTAACACAAATTAACGAGCTTAAGCAATGATTAACCGGAGCTGCTCCTGCCGCGGCGGCAGCTGGGTGGTGGGAAGCGAGGGGGCAGGGGGAGGGCGGGTGGCGCCGGCGCTGTCAGTCCCGGCACACGAGAGGCGGGGGCCGAGGCCGGGGGCTGGGGGGCCGCTCTTCGTTAGCTGGAATTAGCGCCCGTCTTCGGCGTTCCTGGGGATGGAGCCGATGGGGAGCGACGGGAGCGGTGCCGGCCGCAGAGCCGGGAAAGCGGAGCACAGCCCGGAGCTGCCGGGAGCAGGGAGAGGCGGATGCCGGCGGCACGAGCCGGCGCTAGGCACGCGGGCGGGTGTCCTCGGCGCGTGGCCGGGGCTTCCAGCTCAGCACTGCCTCTTCCAGTACTACAGTTAGTAATGAATACTAATACCATGCATTTATTTAGTGCCTTTCATCCCGAAGGATCCCAGGGCACGCCGCATCCGCTAACAAGCTGCTACGCGCGCTATTTATAGCCGTGCCCGCAGCCGCCGCCGGAGCGGGCGTCCCCGGGGGCCGGCGCGGCCGCTCTCCAGCTGAGCCCAGCAACAGGTCCTGGGGTGGTGCGAGCCGGGGGGCCCGGGAGAGCCTCCCCCGTGGGAGACCGGCATCCCTGAGGGACGGCTGCAGAGCCGGGTCTGGGGGCAGGTAGCGGAGGCCGGAGCTGCTCTGCTGAGCTGAATCCGTCCCTCATCCTTGAGCGCTTGGGTCAAACCTCCGGCTGCCTGTGTCTCGCCGGGATTCATTTGCATCAGCTCGGCATCCCGCCGTAATCGAGGTAAATGCAGCAGTTTTGGGGCACGGGGCCGCCCCCGCCGCTGCACCGTGCACCAGAGCTGCCAGGGATGGTGACACCGACGGCGATGTGGCCTGATCCTGCACGGGCTGTGCGCCCCGGGGCAGCACTTCGGGGATCCCGGCCTCCCGCTGCCGGCTGCCCGCGCATTCCTCTCCGTCCCCGGTGGCATGCCGCACGCCGAACCGTGACGCTGCCACCGGGCTCTCCGTCAAGCTGCGCTTTGCTTGGCACCTTTCCACGGATGAGTATGAGCAAACCCCACCTTGGGAGCCCAGCTGCAATTTTAGGCCGTGATACCATCTTTATAGGTGGCTCAAGCAAGGTGCTGCTTCGCTGCGATGCTTTGGCCTGTGCAGCGTCGCCCAGCCCCGGTCGCCCTTGCGGCGTGGGGCGAAGGCAGCGGGTGCCGGCAGGGTTCAGGGCTGAAGCAGCGCGTTGGAGGCCAGGCGGCCCCACGGGAGGCACGAAGGTGCTGAGCCTGGGGGGGCTGAGCCGAGCCTCCGACCTCGGCGCCGGGCCGCTGCCCTGGCCCCGTTCGCCTCCCCCCGAGTGCTGCAAAGTCCTGCCGTCTGCTGTCCTCCTCCTCCCGTCCATCATCTGCAAACTCCTGCCATGTGCCTTCCTCCTCCTCCTGTCCATCATCAGCAAACTCCTGCCATGTGCCTTCCTCCTCCTCCCGTCCATCATCTGCAAAGTCCTGCCGTCTGCCTTCCTCCTCCTCCCATCCATCATCTGCTGCAAAGTCCTGCTGTTTGCCTTCCTCCTCCCGTCCATCATCTGCAAAGTCCTGCCATGTGCCTTCCTCCTCTTCCCGTCCATCATCTGCTGCAAAGTCCTGCTGTTTGCCTTCCTCCTCCTCCCGTCCATTGCTCGACATCTCTCCTGTGGAAGGACGTTTCCTTGCAGCCCCTGTGTTTCGGGACCGGGGCTCCGTCGGCATCGCCGTGGCTGCTGTTTTCCCCCTCCGCCGGCTCAGCCTACTCCAGCTGGATGCGTCACGTCATTCCCGGCTCCATCCTGCCAGGGGACCCTCTGTCCTCTCTGATGTCCGTTCTTATCGTGCTACCCGGCAGTCCGGCCGAAGCAGGTGTCAGTCCCTCCCGTGGCGCTGCCGAAGCCCCGGGTGTCCTTCAGGCCGGGGGCTGACGTCCCCCGTGCCGCCTCCCCGCACGGTCCCCGCGTGGCCGCCGTCTAGACGACCCCGTCGGTAAAACACGTATCGCTCCTGTCCCGCCGCGGCGCGTCCCTGAGCCCCTGCCACAGCCCTTCGCCGGCCGGGGCCGGGCTGCCTGCGCCCCCGGGGAGGTGCTGGGGACCCTCCTCTGCCCAGGGCGCCCGCGTCTCCGCCGGGAGCCACGGCCGGAGCATGGGATAGGGGCTGGGGCGTGGGATCAGGGCCAGGCTGTGGGATCAGGGCCGGGATGCGGGATCGGGGCCATCCCGTGCCAGCCCTCACCTTTCGCAGCCTGCGCCTTTTGCGGAGCCCATTATAAATCTTTCTGGTGGCGAAGGGCTTTCTTTTATTCGCCGTCCGCGGTAATTGGCGTCCGTCGCTGTGCCTTGGGTCTCTCTTTTTATCAGCTGCTTGCACGTTGCCGCGTCCCCGCTCTGCCTCCTTATCCCAGCCGATTTCGGAGCTATTGCTTTTTTATTGTTATTCAGACGCGCGATGCAAAGGCAGTGACTAACGAGGGCGTGCGGCAGCCCGGCCGTGCCGCCTCCGTTGCTCGCCCGGGTGGTCATGGCCATCGCAGCAGTGTCCCCGGGCTGTGGGCGCCCGGGGGCAGAGCCCTGGAGCCCGCTGGGGGCCGTGGTCCGTGCGGCGCTGGGGGATGCTCAGGGCATCGCTGCCTGCCTCGCGGCTCCGGGGGTCAATCCTGCCCCTTGGGAGGCAGACGGGGGCTCGGAGTGGTGGGGGATCCCTGGGCATCTTCTCCCCGGGAGAAAGTCCTTTAGGCTGCAGGAGTCACCTATGTTAAGCGTAAAACGGCAGCAATCACTGGGAAAGCTCTAAATGTCTGTTTTCTTTTCTTTTTCTCTCGTCTCTTGTTCTCTTTTGCAGTTACGGAGAAGGAGGTGCAGCAGTGGTGAGTGTCCGGCCGCGGTGTGTCGTGCGGGTGAGACGCCGGGCGCGAGGGGGAACCGGAGCAGGGTGCTTGGTCTGCCGTGCGGCCCATTCCCTTGCACCAAGCCCCGGCTCCTCTCCGCCTTGAAATCAGCCTCTCCCTCCCCAGGAGCTGGTGCAAAACCAGCCCGGACACGTGCTTGGGATGTCCAAGCATGGGAGATGGTTGAGCCGCGGTTCGTGGCAAACAGCAGCCTGGGTTTGCACCCACCGGGCCGCCGTCGGCGCATCGCGAGCCCTGGCGTCCTCGAGGCTCGGCAAGATGCGGCGTTTCCCTGCACGTGAGCTGCTTGGCTTAATCGCTGCAAGACGCTGCGTGATGGGCCGGCCCGCGCCCCCAGAGCCAGGCACAAATATTGTAATGGACCCCACAAAGCTCCTTAGCATGCTGGTGCCTTCGAAGGCGGCGTGGAGCCACGCGGAGGGCTTCAGAGCCTGGAGCAAATGCAGCGAGCTGGAAAGCTGCCAAGGCCAGTTGCAAAAGCCTCCTGGTCGCCACCAGCTCCGCGGGCTCCTGTACGTCCCGGCAGCTGAGCAAAACTCACCCACCATCTCGGGGCTGCGGTGCCTCCCACCCCCTTGTTCCCCAAGGCCTCCATGTTCTGCTGCATGTCGGAAACGTGATGCTGATACTGTATAACGATAACATCGCAGACGGCGTGCATGCTGCACGGCTCGGCCGCTGGCTGCTTTCCGCTCTCGCTGGCAGCCGCCCGGCTGGATCAGGCCCCCAGAACCCCTCTGGTGACGCAGGGATCCTCCAGAGCCGGTGGTTCTGTTGGAAACTTCTCCATCCATCTCTGATCCTCAGCTGCCCCGGCTCGGGATGGCCTTAGCCCTGCGAGCGCTAGCTCAGTGCCCTCCGCTGGCCCTT
The DNA here is from genome assembly GCF_036370855.1 of Dromaius novaehollandiae. Taxonomy (NCBI): domain Eukaryota; kingdom Metazoa; phylum Chordata; class Aves; order Casuariiformes; family Dromaiidae; genus Dromaius; species Dromaius novaehollandiae. Next base: position 8,568,142 of record NC_088117.1, read on the forward strand.
GGGGCGGCCTCTGCGCTGTTATAAGTGACGTATTCTGCTTCCAGGTCGCTCCCCATCACGCTTTGGCTCTTGCTCTTGGTGCCTCGGTGCTTTCTAGCATGAGCATCCCGGGTCCCCGACGGGCCTGGGGGGGGGCATGTTCTCGCGCCGTCCCCGCCGAACGCGGCGCCCTAGAAAAGCCACCGCTTCCCTTTCATCTTCTCATCAAACTCGTCGAGGTTTTTCCTTTCCCCCCCCCATAATGAGTCATAGCTGCAGCAGCGTGAAAAAGCTGCAACCGGCACTTTGGTTTCCCACCTCGCCGCCCGCTCCCCCCCCTCCCGCCGCCCCGCAGCCCGGCGCCAGCTTGTGTAAGGCTCCGCAGCCCCTGCGCCGGCCGGGCCAGCGGTGCCATGCGGGGAGGGGGGCTGCAAATCGCCGGGGGGGCGGCTGCTGATTGCAAACGCCTCCCCCGCGCTGGCGCAGCGCCTCTCCGGGGAGCGTTGCCGGCTGCCTCCTCGCAGGGTGCCGCTCCGGCGGCAGCGGGAGCCGTCGGGACGAGCCGCTGGCAAACGGGGACGTGCTGCCGTGGTGGAGCTGGAGGAGAGGTCTGGCCCGGGGGTGAAGCTTTCCCGCTTGCAGCTTTTCCCTGGCCGCAGTCGCTGCCGGCAGCGGTGCTTTCCCAGCGGGGCTGTGCCCCCTTGCTCAGGACCCCCTCCTGCGTGCTCCCCGCTCTGCCGCGGCCTCCGGAGGTGCCTCTGCGGGGGATCTCTTTGGTCTGGGCCGATCTGTGGATTTTCGGGGCGGTCCCTGGGCAGTACAGGTGGACACGGGCCTCTGAGCCCATCATCGTGGTATCTGGCTCTGCCGCTGTGACGAGCCCTCGCTGAAGCTGATGCTTCCCCTGTCCATCACAGAGGACTCGGGTGTTCGTGTGGTTGCTCTGTGCTTCCCGGTGCTCCCGGCCGTGCACGCGGGCCAGGGGGTCCCGGAGAACGTTTGGCGTGAGCGTGGCTTAGCCAGGATGTTCCCGCGCCCGGGCTCACGGCAGGGCTTCGGGGGGTCGGGCGAGGAGCCCCGTGGGACCCCACCTCCTCCCCTCTCCGCCTCCCCGCAGGTACAAGGGCTTCATCAAGGACTGCCCCAGCGGGCAGCTCGACGCCGCCGGCTTTCAGAAGATCTACAAGCAGTTCTTCCCCTTCGGCGACCCCACCAAATTCGCCACCTTCGTTTTCAACGTCTTCGACGAGAACAAAGTAAGCGCGCGAGCCGCCGGCGAGGTCCGCGGGCCCGGGCGGTGCGAGGAGGGTGCCGGGAGCCGCCCTCACCGCCGCCTTCCCCCCCCCAGGACGGGAGGATCGAGTTTTCGGAGTTCATCCAGGCGCTGTCGGTCACCTCGCGGGGGACGCTGGACGAGAAGCTGAGGTGTAAGTGCAGCGCGGGGGCCGCGAGGACCCGCGCCGTGGGGCGATGGGCTCCGTGCCGGGCTGCTGCCCGGTGCAGCCCCCGCGGGCGCCGGGTCCCAAGCGCCTCCACGCTCTGCCTCCCAGGGGCGTTTAAGCTGTACGACCTGGACAACGACGGGTACATCACGAGGAACGAGATGCTGGACATCGTCGACGCCATTTATCAGATGGTGGTAAGAGCCGGGGCGGGCGACACCGGGCCGGGGGTGGGCCAACACCCCCCTTGGGGGGCTGCTCCGAATTTTCCCCATAAGAGGGATGGAGCTGGACGCTGCGGGCAGAAACCCTGGGAGGGTAACCGCGTCCCGTGCTGCCTCCGCAGGGAAACACGGTGGAGCTTCCCGAGGAGGAGAACACGCCGGAGAAGAGGGTGGACCGGATTTTCGCCATGATGGACAAGGTGAGGAGCGGGCAGGAGGATGCTCGGGTGCGTTTCGCCTGCGCCCAAGAGCTTTTTGGAGCCGCCCCCGGCGCGGGGCTGAGGTGGGCGCGGGTGTCTTGCAGAACGCGGACGGGAAGCTGACGCTGCAGGAGTTCCAGGAGGGCTCCAAGGCCGACCCCTCCATCGTGCAGGCCCTCTCCCTCTACGACGGCCTCGTATAGTCCCGGCGCCGGCGGCGGTGAGTCCGGCCCGGGGACGGTGGGTGCTGGGGCTCCGACCCCGCTGGCCGTGCCGGCGGGTGGCACCGGCGCTCAGCCGGCTGCATCGAAACGCGTCTCTTGCAGCTGTCCGGGGGCAGAGTCTCGCCGTGCCATGCGACCGCCTCCGCGCGAAGCTTGCCTCTCCCTCTCCGGCCTTCCTCCATGCTGCGCGAGCAAAGGATGCACTCGCGGCGCGAGCTCACTCCCCCACTCCGCGCTCCGAACCAACCGTCGCCATTCGCCAACCTCCGCTTTTTCCAAAAAAAAACGAGAAAGAAAAGGATCTGACCGGCAGTGACCGCCCGAGACTTCAGGGCTGGGGGAGCGGGTCGTGCAGTGCCCGGCGGAGGGGCCCCCGGCCTCCTCGCCCCCTCGGCTCCTCTTTGCTCCGGTTTCCCATGGGACTGCGGATGCGACGGCTCCTTCGTGTCCCTCTCCCGGGAAACGGCCGCTTGGAGACGGAGCCCAAAGGTACCGGCGGCACCCGGGGAGCCGAGGCACCAGCGGCGATGGGAACAGAGTCCACGCGTCACCTGCGGTGCCGGTGGCAGCCCAGCCCGGGTCACTAGGGATGTATATTATTATATAATTATTTTTTTTTGTGAGACAGTATCGTGCTATTTTTTTTTTCTTTTTCCCTTTGGTGGAAAAACGTGAGGCTTTTTTCTTTTTTTTATATGCCTATCTCTACGATCGACATCTTTATTTATTTGTTGTCAATGTTGCTGCCGTGTTTAGTCTCTCGTGCGTGTGTCCGAACACCTAGGTGATGATCTGTAAGGTTTACATGCTCGTACGCTATTGCGGGGCGTCGGGAGCCTGCAATAACAATGAAGCCAAAAATCTGCCTCCCCCTCTCTTCCCACCCCCCGTTTACTGTGCTTCGTGGCCTGGCTAATGTTTTAAGGGGGGTCTGTGGCTTTTTTTCCTCTCCCCGCTCCCTGTTTCCTGCATTTTTCCGTTCGCCCGGCTCCCTACCAGCTCGGCTAAGGATTGCTCAGCCCAAGCTCCATGCCGGACTGGAGCCCGTCCTGGCTCGGCTTCTCGGAGACGTCCGCGTGGCTTTTCCCGGCTCGGCCTTCCCGTTGGGCGGAGCAAGGGAACAGCCCTTGTCCGGGACTTGCAAATTTGCATTTTTTCCCTTTTCTTACTGCATGAAGAGTATTAACGGAGCCGAGAGGTGGGTTTTGCTTTCAAACCGACTCGCTTTCCTTCTTTTTCCCGCAAACCGTGGGAATGTCGCGTTTCCGCCCCGCGGCCGAGCAAGCCCGGCGCTCACGGTGCCCGGCAGCCCGCCGCGTTTTGCAGCCGTTTAAGGTAAAACTGGGGCCGTGCTGCGAGGCGGCGCTGCGGAGGGGTGGGCGAGCAGCGGGGCCGGGGCCGGAGGTGCCCTCGGACGGGAGCATCCCGGCACCGAGGGCTCAGCCCCGCGCGGCTGTGGCTGGACAGTGCTGTTATCCCGCCGGCTCCGGCCTCCACCTCCCCGTCTCCGGGGAAGCTGGCGCGGCTGGCGGTGGCATCACTTTCCGAGACGGACTCGTCCCGCGTCCGGATGCCGGGAGCCCCGCCGTGTCCCACGCACTCGCCGGGCCCCGCTGGGGCAGGAGGCAGCGGGGGGAGAGCGAGGACCTTCTCGCCGGCGGCCCCGAAGTGCCAGAGGCGAGACGGTGCCCGGTGGGGGGGTTCTGCTTCCCGGCCCTTCGCCCCGGGGAGGCTGGTGGCTCCCTGGTTTGTGGCACAGGCGGCAGGGATGGAGCCTCTCCAGGACTCGGCTTTGATTCCTGCTCCGGCTGGAGCCCGGCGAGACTCCGGGACGCGGCTGCTTTCCCTGCTCTGCGGGGAGCTGGGATCCTGCCGTTCGCCGACGCCTTTCCCACCCATGGCGCTTGGAGCTGCTCTTTCCGATGCCTGTGCCAAAATGCCTATCCCTGTCCCTGAGGAGCCCGACCTCACGTCCTTGTGCAATATTTTAGGCAGCTGGTGCCAACCCCGCGGTTGGCTTCGGGGAAGAGCTCGTCGGGCGCCCGGAGCGCTGGCGGTGGCTGCGGGGACGTCTCCTCCGGCGAGCGAGGATCCGCGTTGTGCTGGCGGGGAGGGACGGGCGCTGGAGCAGCCCAAGCCCTCGCTCCTCTCCCTGACGCCGCCGGCACTCGCGCCTGCTCGGTGGTGGCGGCGAGATGCCCCCTCTCCCCCCGCCGCCGCGCTCCCTCGCGGCCCCGACGGCTTTGCCTTGCCGGCTTCTCCACGGAAATCGCGGCTTCGTTCAAAACCCAGGTCAACGTGTTTCTATGCGGCCGAACGGGCTCCGCTCTGGGGCTCGCGGGCGGCGGGCGCGTGGGCAGGGCTAGAGCTGGAGCAGGGAGCGGAGGGGCACGGCGGGGAGCCCTGAGCCGGTGCACGTGCGTCCCGAAACGGCCTCGGGGGCTCCCCGGAGCATGCAGGGAGCCTGTCCCCGCTTAGGAGATCGGCTGATGCACGTGCTTAGTTTTAAGCCCTCAAATGAGGAGTTTACGGGAATGTTTCTGCCTCTGCTGCAGTTCGAGCCCCCGCGTGTCGGTGCCGGTGGCTGCTGGATGGTGCCACCGCGCTCTTTTCCCTGGAAACTCCTTTTCCTCGATGCTTTGTAGCCAAAATGCAGCTCTTGTAGGTAGATCTTTGCAGTGCCTCCAACTCCTCTGACTCTCCTCTGCCAGCCTGGTCCCCTCCTGGTGCCGACTGACGTTGCCGATGAATGTGACGCTGCTGTAACCGTCTCTGCTGATGAAGGATGAACCATGCAGCCTTTACAATAATGCCCGGGCAAGTGTAACTGTCATTTGCTCTGACACTTTCCTCTGAAAGGCTTCGAATTTTGCACTAGCTTCGCACCTCCCGGCCCATCGCCCAAAGGACCTGCTGTACTTCAAGCCCTGCCGTGTAAATATTCAGGCTGGGAAAGAGACCCGCCGTTTCCCAGGAGAGGCTGCGCTTGCCGGAGGTGGACGCCCAGCTTTGGGCTCAGGCTTGGAAGAGCTTCACTCCGTAGAAACACCGAACTACGGTTTCTGCCAGACCGGTCCCCGACGTCCCCAGCAGCCCTTCCTCCGCTGCCCGCTGGGTTTTCCAGCAGCGGCCGATGCCGAAAGGCTTAGGGATGTAGCAGCTCCTCGGCCCGACGTCTCAGCCATCCCTCACACCTTTGAAAATATTTGCACATTAAAAAAAGAAAAAAAGCAAAAAACGATTTTTGCCTGTATTAAAACGCTCTTGGTTGGTTAGTGAAGGCCCTGTTTGGTTTTGCAGTGACGACGTGTTTTCCTGGCTGGAGGAGCTCGCTGGAGCCAGGCGGGTCGTGGTTGGCACCCGCGGGGGTGGCCTGTCCCCTCCCTGCGGCAGGGCCTGCTCGTGGGTCTGCCCTGCCCCAGCTCTTTGCATGCTGAGCACCTCCCGCAAGTCACTGAGGCCACCGTGCTCAAACCCGGCGGAGGATCCGGGACCCCGGCTGGGCAATGCCGGAGCCCCTCGGCACCGCCAGCTCCTCGCGAAAATCATCGGGACCTGCAGCTTCTCTGTACCACTGGAAACAAGGCTTGGAGCATCTCACGCTAGGACATGTTGGCCTTAACCTCTCTGTGCCTCAGTTTCCCCATCAGTAAGGCGATCCGGGCGACGCGGCGCGGCTTCGAGGGAGTCGAGTTTGGCGGCGTCGGCCGGAAAGCGCGCGGGGCAGGAGCGGGGCAGGGGCCGCGGTGCGGAGCGGTCGGTTTGCATCGCCCAACGATTCATTTCAGTCTTCTTTTTAATCCGGTCCTTATTAAAAACGAACAAACCACGAGACCCGATTCGTTGCCGTTTATGATGTTTCCTACCCTCGGTTGCTCCGTACGTCGCTGAAACGAAGCCCGTCGCAGCCGTGACGTCTGGGGAGGGAGGCGGACGCGCGGGGCAGGCGGCGGTGGGGGGCCGGCCCCGGGGACTGCATGGCGTCCCTCCCCGACCTGTCATTTGTCCCTGTCGGTGTTGCCCCGATTAAAATGCAGTACCTGTACTTTCCTTTATTTTCCTTTTTCTGTGTGCGTGTGGACTGTGGCTGCTTTGCAACCCTCCTCCCGGGGAGCTCTGGGTCTTGTCTGGGCTGCGACGTTTCCTCCTGGAGCGGAAGGATCCAGGCGAAATCTCCCGGGAAGATTCCCCCCCCCCAATTTCATCCTAACAGCACAAACCAGAACACGAGGGAGAGGAGCCAAGCAGGTTTCTCCCCAGGACCAGGCTGGGATTTTGTGCCCCCCGTGAGCCATCCCAGCCGGGTCGGCTGCGGGACGGGGTCCCTCCCCGGGGCGCCCAGCCCGTGTCCCCTGCCTGGCTGCAGCCGCACATGGTGGCTGGAGAAACACCTCTGCCCGGGGCTGGACCAGCTTTGGAAGAGCATTTCCAGCCCGGGCTGCTTCTTGCAAGCTGCTGCTGTACCCAGGGGGTCAAATCCTGAACAGGACCGAGCTGGTGCTGTGCATTTTTGCTGGCAGCCGGGTGCCTGGGTGAGGAGCACCCAGTGGACGGTCGCAGCGGGAGGTCTCGGTCCAAGGCGTGCTCCAAGTCTGCAGCGAAGCCCCCGTGGTCTGCGATGCGCTGCAAAGCCGAGTGGGGCGACGCCGCAGCCGGCGGGTCCAGGCCGCGCAGTCCCGGACGCCCGGAGCGCGCGGGGCCGTAGATGGCACCAGCAGCCCGAGCCAGCGGCTGGGTGACACCAGCGCATCGCCGGGCTGGGGGCTGCCTGCGGCGGGGAGCCTCGGGGGCGTCCCCGCAACCGCGGGGCCCCTGCCGACACCGACACCGGCTTCCAGTGCTGTGATGAGCGGTCAGGTCTCAGCTCCTGCTCGGCAGCCCGAAGGCTGGAGCACGTCGCCTTGCAGCACCGTAACGCTGCTCCTTCCGCCTCCCTCTATCCACATACAGCTTTTCTTTGCCAATTCCTATTTTTTCCCAAGCACTTAAGTTTTTCCTTCTTCCTCTTGTGCAGCACAGAGACTTGCAGTGGTCCCGCGCCCCACCGTGCTGTCCCCTCTCCTCCGACCCTGCCGTCCAGGCCCTCGGCACAGCGCTGTCAGGCTGCATTTGGCACGCGGTGGCTGCTGGGGAAGCTGCCTATTAACATCTCATAATTGTGTCTCCCCGCCAGTAATTGAGGCCCCCCGGCAGCCCCCTCCCCACGTCTGGCTGAGCAATTTGGCAGGGGTTAGCGAGGGGCCCCGGGCTGCAGGTCCGGCATTCAGCGTGCCGTGGGACCGCGCTGGCCGTTCTGCACCGCCAAGTCTGCCGGAAACGGGCGCCGCCGGGCCTCCGCGCCGGCCCGGCCTCGTTTGTTTGCTCCCCTAACAAGGGCGACTAATTATTTTCGGGAGGCCGGAGGAGATGCACTGACGGGCTGAACAACGCGGCTGTGTTTGCAGGGGAGGCTTGCGCAGAGGCGCCGCAGGGGCACCGGCACCCTCGTCCCCGCGCCGGGCAGCCTCCCGGCTGTGCCGAGGGGAGCCGGCGAGGACGGACACGGCTCCGGAATGCAGATTTTGGAGGCGGTTTCCCAGAGGACGTGGCTGGCTCGGCCCTGCCTGCTGGGGCTGGGAGCCCCCCGGGCAGGAAGGGGTTAAAAGCCCAGCTTGCACAGGTGCTGTGGGACTGGGAGCACTGGTGGGTGTGGGAAGGTGCTGCTGATGGGGAGATGGGCAGAAGCTGCTGGGGTTTCCTGGTGGGTGCAGGATCAGCGCCTGGGGGTGCAGGTTAGTGGGGTGGGGGCACCCCCAGAGCATGCCGTGAGGATGAGGATGGGGGCTGTGGGCATGCGGCCGCCTCTGCTCCCCAGCATCACCTGCTGCCGGCCCTCGGCCTCCTCCGGGTGCGCGGGGATTGAGCAAGAGCCGCACGACTCGCCCGGAGCAGATGGACTCGCTCAGCCCTTGCCTTCGAGGGCAGCCAGGAAAAGCTCCGCCGCCCCCCGGCTCGGCTCTACGCTCCTTGGCCGGCCCGGCTGCAGCGCGCCCGGCCAAAGGGTTGCGTTCCCCAGCCCTCCTCCCGGCTCTGCGTCTTGTGCATGCTTTGCACTGCCGTTTGCTCCGTGCCGCCGGCGAGGAGGCGCTTGGGACCCTCGTTGAGCCCCGTTCCTCGCCCCGAGCCCCCCGGGAGCCTGCTGAGGACCTGGGATGCTCATCCCACCCCGCATCGCAGCAGGGGTTGCTCCCCCGCCGGCCCCCTCGCAGCTGCTTCCCCCCTCCGGCGCGGGGCCTGGCGCGGTTCCCCGCGCGCGCTCAGCTGCGCGCCCCCGCGTCCTCCCATCCTGTCCCGCCGCGCCGCGCCGGGGGGGAGCCGAGCGGCGCAGGGAGGGGCGCCGCGCCGGGAAGGGGGCCAGGCAAACGCCGCGGCTCCAGGACCCGCTTCCAGCCCCCCGTCGCGGCGTCCTCCAGCTCCCACCCACCTCCCCGCCGCCGCGCCGGCCCCGAAAGTCTTTTCATTCTCCCTCCCGGGCGTCGTGGGCTGCAGCAGGTCGGTGGTGGGGATCGTCGCTTCTGCGCTCCGGCATCTCCCCCCGGATAGGATCCCCAGGAAGGGAGCGACAGCGGGGCGGGGGCTCCCCATGGCACCCCCCGGGGTCCCGCTGTGCGCGGGGGCCTTCGCGGGGCTCTGGCTGCTCCTGGCCGCTGGCCTCGCCGCGTCCCCCGCCGGCACGCCGGGCGTCACCCTGGCCTTCGTGTTCGACGTCACCGGCTCCATGTACGACGACCTGGTGCAGGTGATCGACGGGGCCTCGCGCATCCTGCAGCGGATGCTCGGCGGAGCAAAGCCCATCCGCAACTACGCGCTGGTGCCCTTCCACGACCCAGGTGAGCCCGGGCCCTTCCTCTCCCTCCTAGGATTCACCTTGGGATTTTTGTGCACATCCATGAAAACCTGCTGCTCCCCAAAAACCTGGGGTAGAGGCTTAACCCTCGATCTTTCCAAAGCCAGGACCAAAGCATTTTTTTGGGAGCCTGATTAACTTGCCAATTAGCCCTGTCTGTGCCCAAACCCCCTCCCGCCGCCCTCGAGCGCGGCTGACCCCACAACGCGCGTGGGACAGAGCTGCTCCCAGCCCGGGAACGAGCGCGGAGGGGAGTGCGGGGGTGGGAGAGGCCGCGGGGATCCTGCGCGGAGGTCACGCCTGTGTTTTCCCTTTGGGATCTGGTGCCAGGGCATCGCTTTCCAGCCGTGGCACTCACGTGGGAGCTGGGCGCGGGCCCCCGCTGGGCTGGGGCATCCGGCTGCAGGGCTCTGGCTTGGTGCGTTTGCTCTCGCCTCTGTTAAGCGGAGAGAAAAGAAACCGGCCCGGGCGCCTTGGGCGAGAGCAGGAGGGTCGGGAGCATGTTTCAGGGCCCCCCTTGCACGGAGGGAGGCCGGTCTGAGGGGGTGGCTCGGCTGGACAGCTTCCCGAGCACCCGCTAAAACTCACCACCCTGGGGTGAGACGGGGCTGGGCTGTGGCCCAAGGCAACTGGGGAAACTGAGGCACGGTAGCTGCTATGGGAAAGCAGCTCCTGCCTACCAGGGGGTGAAATGTGGCTTTTTGGAAGACCAGAGCAGCTGTTTTAGAGTGGTATTACCAGGTTGTGATGGACCTGGGGCTAAAATCTCATCCAGGCTGTGTTAGTATCACACTTTGTAGGCAAAGTTGCAGTGAAGGGATGGGATCTGTCTTAGACGGGAGCAAGCCAAGGGTGTGCATAACACCTCTGCTAGCATCTCCTAGCCTCTTGCAAGGATGCAAGTGAAGCACTGGGGCTTTAGTTCTGTAAGAGCATTTTAGCTGGGGCAGATGCTTGCTAATCCCTTGGGGACCCTACAGCAATCCCAAGCAAGCTGTGACTTCGGCAGCCGAGGGTGTCCAAGCGTCTCTGTCTGTAGGTGTGCCGGATTATACGTGGCAAAGCCAAAGCCCATGTGGCCGCCGAGCTGGGAGGCTGAGGGCACTGAGGTGCTGGGGCACCGCAAGGTCCAAAGCAAGGTGCCTCTGGCGGCATCAACGTGTGCGGCTGGGTGGGAAAGCAGCAAACAGTTCTTGAGGGTTGTGCCAGCCCCATCCTAAAGTCGAGTGGCAAAAGAAACTTCTTGGAAGAAAGCCGGGAAGGGTGTTTTGGGGCAGGGAAAGCAGGCCGGTGCTCAGCGCGGGCGCCCCGAGTGCGCGGAGGCGGACGGGGCTGACGCGGCGGTGCCGTGTGCTTGCAGAGGTGGGCCCGGCGACCCTCACCGCGGACCCCTGGCACTTCCAGCGGCGCCTCCAGGAGCTCTACGTCCAGGTACGCCGCTTCGCTGGCGGCAGGGCATCGGGGTGGCCGATTGCTTGGCGCGTGGCCCTAAGCCCGTGGTGCAAAGCCCAGCCCTGGTGGTCCATGCACCAGAGAAAGCTGATGAGGAATCGGTCCCGGGGCATCACAGAGGAGCAGCTTCTCCTCTGCTCTGAGCCTGGCGTCCTGCAGCCGTCCGGGCTGAGCTGGGCTTGGTGGTGGCCGGCTGTGCTGGGGCAGGAGCAGAGCAGGGCAGGGAACCGGCCCCAGCGCCGTGCTGTGCTGGAGGCACCGTCCCTGCGGCGGGGAAGAGCCCTCTCATTTCGTAATTCTTCTCCCAAAGCGCCAGCGCTTTCCCCAGGAACAGTTTGTGCAAACGCTCCGTGGAGCCACAAACTTCCTCTCAAATCGCTGTTTAGAAATCTGTTTTGAAACATGCTGCTGTGCGCTGCGCCCTGCCAGCTGAAATGCTCTTGGGGGATTTAATCACGTTGCATTTGTCTCCATTGCTGCCCTGCCTCCCGTGCGCTGTTAAATTCCCCATCCCGTTTCCCTTCGGACACAGCTGCGTCTTAGTGGGTGGTGTTTGTGTGCCGGCTCCGAGAGCAGGAGGTGTAAAGCCGCGGCTGCAAATCATTTCACAGCCCGTCGGGGTGCAAAGCCCAGTGGAGTCGGAAGCTGCTCCTCGCTATCGTCTCTTAACTTGCAGCCGGCTGCCTGGGACAGCTGGGTCGCTGCCGAGTTGCCCTTCCGGCAACGGGCTGGAGCTGCACAAATGTGTCCCCTGAAGCTGGATGCGGGGAGCTAGCGGTGCCCCGAGTCCTAATGCATGGTTTAATGAGCCATCGGCTGTGAGGGAGGAACGGCTCTGCTGTGGTCCCGAGTGCCCCTGTGGCAAGATTGCACTGCCCTGGCCGCGGTCAAGCTGGCTCCAGCAATCCTCTGCAGCTCCTCCGTACGAGCAGCCGCGGGGCAGGATCCTGCGGGGATACAGGCACAGGCAGGGGAGGGCTGGGCGCGGTGGGGACTTGCTTTTGGGCCCTGCCTGGCCTGTGTCCCCCACTGAGTGCCGCGTGCTGCAGGGCGGAGGGGATTGCCCGGAGATGAGCGTCGGGGCCATCAGGCTGGCCGTGGAGGTCTCGCACCCTGGGTCCTTCATCTACGTCTTCTCGGATGCCCGGGCCAAGGACTACGAGCAGCAGGAGGAGCTGCTGCAGCTCCTGCAGCACAAGCAGTCCCAGGTGAGCCCCACGGCGCTGCTCACGGGGCAGGCGCCCTCCCCGGGTGGTGGGACATGCACCAGCACTTGCACAAGAGCCAGCTTGTGTTGGTCTCATAGCCGCAGCAAGGGCATCTAGCATCCCCCTGGCTGGCCCGTATCCGGAGCTGGCTCGATGCGTCCAGAGCTGGTGGCTGCTGTTGGAAGTGCCACCCTGCTCCCTGTGATGGTGGACGTGGGGTCCATCCGGCTCCCTGGGGGGGACAGGTCCCATGGCTGCACGTGACGCTGTGGGAGCTGTGCCCCCCTGGCAGGTGGTGTTTGTGCTGACGGGGGACTGCGGTGACAGGAGCCACCCTGGATACCGGGTGTATGAGCGGATCGCGGCCACCAGCTCTGGGCAGATCTTCCACCTGGACAAGCAGCAGGTGAAGGAGGTGAGTGGGGGAGACTGGCAGAGGAGGGACGGGTGTCCTGGCTGGGCTGGGTGCCTGTCTTGCAGCTGGGCTGATGGGGAGGGATAGTGGCCCGGCAGCCTGCTCAAGGATGGGAAAGGGCTCGGAGCAGCTTGGAGATGGGACTGTGCAGCTCAGGTGCAGGCTGGGAGCACCAGGCACGCAGAGGAAGGATTGTTTGAGTTTATGTTGTTTCCAACATCCTTGAGCATCAGATATTCTCCACTTTTGGAGAGAGAAAGTCTGAGGAACTTGTGGTCTGACCCAGCTTGGCTGCTCTTGTGTGTTCCCGGGGTTAATCCTCACGCCCAAGGGACCTCCAGATCGCTTTGGGAGTCTCTAAACTCCTGCTCTGGTCTGAAAGCAAAGCCTGAGCTGGGGAAGATTGATTGCTCTGGAGCATGTTTCTGGCTGCCAGGCTGCTCGTGTGATCTTTGAGATGAGCTGACTTGTCAGCCCTGTGGCTTTCCCCTCCGTGAGAGGGAGGTGTCCACCCTGGGGAGGAAAGGCTGAGAGTACCGAAGCTGGAGACCCTGCTTTGGTTTTGGCTTCGCCGGGAATGGAGCCAGCGCTCTGAATGCAGGGAAAGGAGCTTCTCTGCTGGTTCCTGTCCTTGAAAATCTTGACCGGTGCTTGCGAAGTGCTCGGGGAAGAGCAAAGTGCTTTTCTTCTCATTACTGAGCAGCCGCTCTGAGCAGAGTCCCTGGTGAGCTCTGCCAGCCTCCCACCCCTTCCCAGCCTCTGGCGGTTGCGTGTTTTAATGGTTTGTATTCCCATGGGCGAGCTAGAGGGTAATAATGTATCTGCTCCCAGCAACTGAGCGGGAGCCATCTGGCAATAACAATTATGCCAAATTATTCAATTCCTTTTGCATCGGGAAGCGCGTGTGCCTGTCTCTGCTTGCAGCGAGGCAGGCTTGGTCCAGGCTGTCGTCTCCTGCCCTTCCACCCCGCTCCACCCTCGTGCTGACACCTGCCAGACACCCTGCCTCCGCAGCGGCTTGGGGCTGGACCCTCGCCCTCGCGAGCTGCTTACCCCAGCCAAGGGTTTGGCCCTTGTGTCTCGATGAGTGGCTGCTTTCCCTCTTCTCCTGCTGAACTGGAGCCAGCTGCAGAGACCAGTGGGACCTGTCAATTCATTGCATGGTTGAGTTACTCCTCGTGCGCAGCTCCGCGTCACCACCCAGCAAGCGGAGCAAGGATGCTTGCTGTGGCGCTGGGAGCGGTTTGCTGATGCCTGGGCAGGATCCCTGGCCGCTCCCAGCAGGCTGGGGAGCCCTCTCAGGACTTTGAGGTCTTACAGCCGTGTCTGAGTCTTGCCCTGAGATCCTGCCCCTGTGCAATACAGCCCAGACCTGAAATGGCCTCTGAGATGGTAGTGCCTGATGGCAGGGGGATCCTGGGTTAATCTCCCCTGTGTACCGCAGGTGCTCAAGTGGGTGGAGGAGGCCATCCAGGCCTCCAAAGTCCACCTGCTGTCCACAGACCACGAGGCTGGTGGGGAGCATACTTGGCCTGTGCCCTTCGACTCCAGCCTGAAAGAGGTCACCATCTCCCTGAGCGGCCCTGCTCCGGAGATCGAGGTCCAGGATCCCGCAGGTAGGTGCCAAGGAGAGGGGAGCAGGCAGGGGTGATGCTTTTCCCTCTGGAGAGTGAGAAATGCTTCCTGGGAAGAGCTCAAAGGATCTCAGAGGTCAGGACAAACTGCAGCTGCAGATAAAGGAACTGCCAAATCTTGGGCTGAAAACTTCAATAACAAGCAATGAGCTGCAAAGCCCTCGTTATGCACTGAAGCGTGTCTGCTGCCCTCCCCTCTGGGTTTCTTTTGCCTCTGGTTTTAGGAGGGTTTCCTCTGCTGTCCCTCTCGGGCTTTGCACCTCTGAGCTGCAGGCAAAAGCCTCGATGGCCCGGGAGTCCTGGCTGGTGACAGACGGGACCTGGGGAAGGGATCCGGGTTGCCCATTCCAGAGGTTTGCTTGCCATTGCAGGAAAGGTCCTTGAGGAAGGCCAAGACCTGAAGGAACTCCTCAGCATCCCAAACTCGGCCAAGGTGGTGGCCATGGAGCCCCGTGAGCCAGGGACGTGGTTGGTCAAGGTAGGCTGGCGCTGGTCCTGGCACATTGTCCCTCTGGCTGGGATAAGCAACGAGACCAAGCCCACAGGGCTCCTGTCCCCTCTCCCTTGGGCTCTCCAGACACCTCACTAACAGGCACTTGGCTTTGTCCTGGCACCCATGGACACTGCCCCCAGCTGTCTCTTCCCCCAAGTCTAGGCTTTCCCTTTTTTCCACCGCTGGTTCCCACAGGAGAAGGCACAGGTGGGCTGGAAGGGGCTGACTGCATCTTTCCCCGTGCTGCCCTCCCGTCCCCGGCGCACAGGGTGGGTGGTGTCGCCTCTCCCCCTTCTCTCACCTCCGCCAGCGTCTCCCGCTTTGCTTGCAGACCCGGAGCAGCGGCCGCCATTCGGTGAGGATCACGGGCGTCAGCAACATTAACTTTCAAGCCAGCTTCTCCACCCAGCCTGACTTTGACCCCAGCCAGCCTGGCGAGCGGCCCGTGCAGGGTAAGGCAGGTGTTCTCCAGGCACGCGAGGGCTGCGTCCCCGTGTCTCGCAGCCAAGCACGTTACTGTTTTTCCTCCCTCTCTCCAGGCCTTCCCATCTCCGTGGGGGTGAATTGCACTGGCCTGAAGCCGCCTGGACACTTGCAGGAGATTGATCTCGTCAACAGTTCGGGCCACCCACTCCTCTCGGTCCCCGTGCGGCCCGTCTCCAACGCCTCCTCCGGGCAGCTCTGGGTGGGCTCGCGGCTCCATGCGCCCCCAGGGGATTTCCTGCTGAAGGTGAAGGGTGAAGACTCCCAGGGCTACCCCCTGCACCGTCTCTCTGGGGTCACCTACACCAGCGTGGTCCCTGGTGAGTGGTCAGCGCTGGCCCTGGCTTTGCTCCAGATCCGCAAAGGATGTTGAGATGGAGCCAGAGGCTGGAGAGAAGGAAGATCCCTTCCAGCGCCGGGTCCGGTCTAGTTTCTCGTTGGATGCTTTTATCCGGCCTCCCAGTGCAACCCTTGATGAACTCCTGAGGACTGTTATCTATATGCATGTCCAACTACTTCCAGGTCTGCCCAAGGTGAACATCTCCAGCAAAATCCAGGCTTACAACCGCGAGCCTCAGCTGATCTCCTGCTCTGCACAGAGTGAGATCCCTTTCCGCCTGCAGCTCAGCCGGGGTGGGAAGAAGCTTGGTGAAGGTCGGTTCTTCAGGTGAGTCTGCTTTGGCCCTGTCAGCTCCGTGCTGGACCCATGCGAGGAGCAGCAGCCCCAGAGCTGTGCTAGCTGGGGGCTTGGTTGTATACTGCCATGGGACAAGAAGCACAAGCTGGGGCTGGTTGTGTGCTTGAAAGCTGTGAAGGTCCTTAGGCAAATTATGAGGGACTTGCCTGTGTAATGCTGCTGGTACAGGAATGCCCATCTGCCTGATTAGGGAGAGATGATTATTTTGTTTTAAATCCCAAGGATTAGAAATGGGGTGGTGGCATGGCAGGCCCAGCTCCAATGACCCCGGGGATGACCCTGTGGTTTCATTCTCCTGTAGAGGTTCGGGGAACAGCAGCTGGCTGATCCCCACAGTCTCCAAGAGCGATGAAGGGTTTTATGAGTGCACAGCCACGAGCAAAGTCGGGGCGACACGGGCTCGCACCTTCATCTCCGTCGCAGGTTGGTACTTGTTGCATCTCATGCTGGGTGGGATCTGGTGAATGCTTGGCACTTTGGTGCCTGGAGGTCTCTGGGCCTGGAGCTGGGGACGGGCTCATCGTAGGGCTGTGCTCTTGATTTCCCCTTGGCTCGTTGTGTTTGCAGAACCGCCGCCACGTCTCGTAGCCCCTGGGAACATCACAGCTCTACCTGGCCAGGACGTGGTCATGTCCTGCGCTGTTCTGGGCGACGTCCCGTACAACCTGACCTGGAGCTGGGATGGGAAGGCGGCGCAGCCAGAGGACGGCAGGACAAGGCTGCTGCAGAACCGCTCTCTGGAAATCAGCCGCGTGCAGCCGGGGGACGGGGGCCAGTACGAATGTATTGCACACAACGCGCACGGCGCTGCCAGTGCCTCCGTCTGGCTCTTCGTCCAGGGTAGGCTGTCCCCCGCGTGGGACCACGGCTTGGCTCTTGTTCTGGCAGCAAGATTGCGGAGTGGGCAGCGCTTTGTGGCCGGGGTTTAGCTGTGCAGGGGGATTTGCAGCCCCAGCTCCTCTCAGGAGCCCAAGATGAGCAAGTTTCACCCTGCTCTGATTTGGGTCCGTGCTAGTCTCCCGCGGGAAGGAGGAGAGGGAGCCGAGCGGGTCACACCCTGGGGCCTGAGCCCTTCTGCTCCTCCCCGGGCAGAGGCGCCATGGGTGAAGGTGGACTCGAGCCCCCAGCGGTTCACCAAGGGCGAAGAGCTGAGGCTGAACTGCACAACGGGGGGCCACCCCCCGCCACGGACTACCTGGGAGCGCTGGGGCAGGACCCTGCAGGAGGACGAGAGGTAACCGCAGAGCCCGCTCTGGTGCCAGGCTCGAACACCCAGCAGCTGGCATCCCAGGAGGAGCATCTTGTTCCCTGGTGCAGGGAGAGGGATGCAGGTGGTGGTGGAGGGGGATGGATGGACAGGGAGCTCTTGGTAAGAATGTCTTACAGAGTCCTGTTTGTTCTCTTTAATCTTCTTGTGTCCTGTGGTCTCATCAGAGAGATGCACAGGCCGGTGGAGAAGGCTTTGCTGTGGCTTGCGCCTCTGGAGAGATGGAAGTGTTGGAATATCCCCAACCCATGCGCCTGAGATGGTCGACATGCTGCCAGTCTTAATTTCATGTGTTTAATTTTAAGCCATCCTTCCTTACCCACGTCACTGTCCCCACCAAGGGTGACCTGAGGTGGGGAGGAGCTCTTCTAAACTCAGTGTGGAGTTGAACCTCAAAATGCTGTTTGTGCTTTGCTTTAACTTCTGCTTTTGGCTTCTTAACTCCCTGCTCTGTGTGAGGCTGTAAATGCTTGAGCAGACTTTGGGGATGGTGGGTTTTTTTCCCCCCTTTGGATATGAAAAAAACCCAATTCTCAGTGCTTTTTCCCTAGATGAAAGCAATCTTCTCTCCTGCAGTAGCTGACACATTTGGATTTTGGTGCAAAACTGGATCTATCAAATTCCCAGTAAACTTCTCATGGGTGAAAGATAGCTTTAAGCCTGCTCATTTATTTCAACACATTTCTTCATCAGCTCCATTTTTATAGGGCTCACTTCTCCCTCTCTTGCTGTTTGGCCCAGGGTTTTCGTCGATGCGCAGGGTACCCTGCACATCACGGCTGCGGTCCAGGCGGATGCGGGGAACTACAGCTGCCGTGCCGGCAGCCCGCTGGGCTGGGATGAGCGAGCTGTGGCTCTGGAGTACACGGGTACCGGCTGCCCCCTCCGCTAGCGCTCCCCATTGCTCCCCGAGATCCAGGCTTCCTCCTAGCTGGCAATAACCCGGAGCCATTTCTCCCCTCCCCGGCGGGCGCAGAGCCTCCCGTCATCCTGGCAGTGACGCCCGCAGTGAAGGCCCTGGTTGGAGAAGACGTGGTCCTGGAGTGCTGGGTTTCGGGGGTCCCCGCACCCCGGATCGTCTGGTACAAAGGTGAGGCTGGGCTGGGGGACTGCTGCTCCCAGCCCCAGGGGAACGTGGGGTCCTGGCCGCGCTGAGGTGCCCCGGAGCGCGGGTGCTCACGTGGGGCGTCTCCCCACGGCAGGTGAGCAGGAGGTGGCGGTGTCCCCCGGCGGCGTGCAGCGCGGTGTCCTGCAGCTCCAGGCGGTGCGGGAGGAGGACTCGGGCAAGTACACCTGCGAGGCCCTCAGCGAGGCCGGCGTCGCCTTCGACGGCATCGTGCTGGATGTGGGCTGTAAGTGTCTTCTCCTGCCAGCAGCTTTGGGGTCGCACCTGCCTGCGGAAGGCAGCCTCCACCTCTCTCCTTCCCACCTGGGTGTCCTGCTTGCTCCTTTCCGAGCCTCATCTTCCTCCCAAGCCACCAGGGTTTCCCAGGGCAGGGATGGCCCCTCAGCACAAAGCAGGCTGAAGCCCGGCAGCACCCCAAAGGCTCAAGCAGGAGGCTGCAGAGGACCCCTGTGGATGCTGTTAGGTGGGACATGAAGGCTTGGGGTGAGACTGGGGATGCAAAATGCAATTGCTCACAGTGCAGTTAGGCTGAGGTGGCAGCTAACTCTTCCAGGACTGAAAGTCCAGCCATGTCAAATGGTGTTAAGAGTATCCCACCAAAAGCAGAAGGGCTGAAAGGGCCTGGGGACATGAAGGGGGGTCTGAGTGGGGGCCCAAGGCTCAAAGCAGAGTATTAATGGTGGAAAAGTGCAAGGGGGTTTTGCTGAGCAAAGGGTGTGCTGACCTAGGAGAGGTGCAGGGGCAGAAGGCACTGGAGGGCTGTGGGTTTGTTGGTTTGGGCTTGGAGTGGGACCCTGTGCTGGTCCCAGAGGAATGGTGCTGGTTTGGCGGAGCTAAAACTGTTCGGCAAGCAACTGAGGAGGAATGAGACTCGGGGCTTGTCCCCCCAGACCATCGCTACTGCCCTCCTTTGTGCCCTGCTCTCCTTTCCCTGATGTGTCCCGATGTTGCCGGAGCTGGCCCCAGGCCCTGCCGTCGGCTGGGGTGGTGCTGAGCCCCCCGCACCGCGCTGGGGCTCCAGCTGCAACCGCGTGGCCGAGTGTGGCGGCGGGGGGGATTTCCTCGGGAGCGGGGCCTGGCCGAGTGCCGTCGTCCCAGCGGGTCAGTGCAGCTGGGCCGGCTCGGGGCCGGCTCGCTCCGCTGTCAGTGCGGACTGATGAAACGCGGCTGGGGGCTGATGAAATGTGCCTGGCTGCTTTCAGCGCTGCAAGCGAGTGACAGGTAGAGGCAAGCACGGGGGAGCCCCACGAGCCTTACGGCATGGCCCAGGTGGGGTTTCGGGAGCTATCAGCTCCCTCCTGGGAGCAGAAGTGCAACCTGCTGTTGGACAGACCCGGATGCCCATTTGGTTTAGAGAAGCTGATGGTTGGATCAAGGCGGTGGGGCTGCAACACTGTTCCCCTCAACCGCTGCTGCGGGATGCCCCAGCGCCCTGTGTGCGGAGAGGGGATGCAACCTACCTGCTCTGGGACGCTGTGCTGAGACCGCAGGCTGTGGCGCTTGCCCGGCGTCCCCCTTCACCCCGGGGGCTGGGAGGGTGATGCTGGGTAGCTGGTGGCTTCCTCCGCCTGCTCGTGGCCCCTGCGCCCGGCGTTGTTCCCTGGCTGCGAAGGCCCGGCTCCATCCGCCGCAGCTGAGGTCTGGCCGGCCGCTCTGGCTCGCGCCCCGGCCCCGCTCCTCGTGCGGCCAGAGGGCTGCCGGCCAGCCCCTCCCTGGCCCTGGGGACCCACGCCTCCTCTCTGCTATGGACCAAACCCATCAGGAGACCCTACTACCGCCGGGCTGTCCTCCGAGCCCGTTACAGCACGGCGAAAGCATTCAGCGTGGCCCCGCGGGTGCAGCCCTGGCCGCCGCCGCGGTGCAGGTGAGGCGGCTGCGAGCTGCCCCGGGAGCCTGCCTGGTCCCCGCCGGCCTCGGGCAGGGGACAGGGATGCGGGGTGAGCTCTCCCTCCCATCCTGATGCGAGGAAGCCTGGTCTCCCGCTGTCTGGAGCGGGATAGGGAAGTGGGGCTGTCGAAGCAGATAGCTGCCTTTGGGGCCGGGTGAGGAAAGGGAGGGGGTGTGCGTGTCCAACAGCTGGAGCGGGAGCAAAGGCACGGTCCTGGCTGCGAGTTAGAGAGGAGCAGCCATCCAAGGAGTCCATTAGCTGAGGAAACACTGCCCATTCCGCGCTGGTGGGCTTCTGCCCGCCAGGAGCTGGGGACAGCTGCGGCTGGATCCCTCCGTGTGCTGATGGGGCCAATGGCGATGTCCCTTGCAGGGGTGTGCTGCATCCCCAAACGCTGCCAGGCTGAACAGGGGTAGGATGAAGGTGACCTCCTGGCCCTGGTGGCACTGGGCCAGCATGATGAGTGTCGCATGGCCACCAGCCCTGCCAGGGGGGTGGGTGCTGCCTCACTTACTCCATCCTGATGGCGGTGCCTGGTCCCAAAGTCCTGCTGCCAGGTGTGTTTCCCCAGGGAAGGCTGCAGCTGGTTAGCTGATGCTGCTTTATTCTATCCCGATGGAGCTCTGCCGCAAAATTGCAATTGGAGAGGGTGAGAGCCTGGGTGCAAGTGGGCTGGGGTTGCCTGGGAGCATCCTAGAGCGTTCCAGCCCCGGTGAATCCCATGCCAGGGAGGAGGCCCTGCCACATCCACATCGCAGAGAGCTCCACCTCCATCATGATCTTTCCCCTTAAAGCTGCCAAAAGGTCTTGTCCTGGAAGCAAAAAGCTTGCATGGCCGTGCTGTCACGCACGAGAAACTGCAGGATATGGTAAACCGCAGATCCACTAAACCCTTCTTTGCCTTAGCTTCATGCTCTCTCAGGTCCCAGTGCTCCTTGCCCTGGGGCTGAGGTTGGTTTGTGCCTGTGACGTGGATTAGAGCCGAGCTCAGCTCGGCGTAAGCATGCTGCTCCTGTTAAACTTCCCATTTCGAGAAGCTATGAATATTATCATCTCCTTGCAGGCTTGCTGGGAGTCTGGTGGCTGCCGCTGGGTTTCATGAAGCCCTAGCTCCTGGTGTCACGTTCCTAGCAAGAGTATTGACTTTCTCATTTAATGGGAAGCTTCTACCTCTGATAAGCTGGAAGAAATACCGCAACAGGCGGAGACAGAGGAGTTCTCTAAGTGAGAGATGTGGAAATTGTGAAGGCAAAGCAGAGGGGTGTAATAGCTTTGGAAGAAGCCAAATGCTCTAAGTCAATCCTGTAAATTTTCAGGGGACCAAACTTGTCGGTTTTGCAGCCCTGTCTCTTCTCTGGGCTAGTGTGTGCAGAAAGCCTGATGCAGGGGGGCCGGGGCACCATCCACCAGCGAGGTGGGAGGGAGCTTAGACCTGCCTGACACTCTTCTCTGCTGCTGCTCTCTCCTTTAGCTGCCCCCCGGTTTTCCAAGGACCCGGAGGATGTGTCGGTCGAGATAGGGGAGAGCGTGAGCCTGCTGTGCCGCGTCGAGGGCTCTCCCCCACCGCGGATCTCCTGGTCCCGGCAGGACGGGAAGCCTGCGGTGGGCCGGCACGGGCTGTTTGATGTTTCCAACCGGCTGGAGGCCAACGAGCTCTTCATCGACAGTGAGAGAGCAGCGCGTGCGCCTGTCTGGTGTCCCGGGTGCGCGGGCTCACGGAGCGCACGCTCCTCAAGCGTGGTCCTGCTGCGCATTGCGCAGCTGCGTCCTCTTGCCAGTTTTTTTTTTTTGGCAGTGGGATTAGCCCCCATGCCCTTCCTTTGCAGTAGTAAAGCACTGACGCTGTAGGTGTCTTTGCACCTTTTACTCATTTATACTCAGTTGTTTGGTTCTAGCTGGTGCTGCAAGCCTCAGAGGTGATGGCACTGCAGCGGGGCTGCGGTTTAACTGGTTTAACCCCAGTTTGCAGCTCGCTGCAGGGCTCTCCGGCTCCGCCAGGCTCAGCCAGAGACGGGTTCCTCCACATTGCCTGGCTGAGACGTCTCCCCTCTGCTCCAGGCGCCTCGCTGGATGACCAAGCTGTCTATATCTGCGAAGCCCAGAATGAGTTTGGGAAGATCCAAGCGGAGGTCAAGCTTGCCGTCACCGGACACGGTTTGCTTTTACATGGTTTTATTGGCGTACTGATCCCAGCGAGGCTCGTGGCGTGGTTGAAGCCAACAACAGCCGTGTCGGCGGCTCTGGGAACAGCAGAGCTGTGCTGTCACGTCTGCTCCCGAGCCGGTCACTGGGAATTCCCATGCTTTCTGGTGCAAACTCCCTCCCCCAGTTTGGGGTTCAAATATAGCCCTTCAGTCTTTCAGCTGAAGGCACTGACACGCGCTTGAACTCCATTTGTAGTCGAATATCCCCAGACTCTTGGGGGAGCGCTTTGGGCTTGTGCTGATCCAAGGTCTGGACCTTGGAAGAGAGGCGATCCAGAGGCCTGTGAGCATTCAGCGCAACTTGTTACAGCTTTGCTCCCTGCGGGCTGTCAGCCGGCGCTGAACGGCCTTGGCGCTGGGGGAAGCGGGATCTCCCGCCGGCTCCGGAAGGCGAGGAGCCGTTCGTGTAATCTTCCATGCGCAGCTCCGGGCGGGAGAGGGCGGCAGGTCCCTGCAAGGTCCATGCTGCTCTCCCTCTGGAGCCTGCTGGATGCTCGGGTTACCATGGAGGTTACCATGGAGGTTAATTCATGAAGCTGGGAAGCAGGAGATTCGCTCTCTGGAGCGTTCGCAACCAATCTAGCTCCAATTAATATTGCTTTCTCTTCTCCTTTCTCTAGCAGCCCCAGAAATAGCTCGCAGCCCCCCGGTCATCCGTGTGCTCGGAGGTCAGCCCGTCTCACTGCCCTGCGTGGTCCTGGCCGGGAAGCCTTTCCCAGCGCGGCGCTGGCTGAAGCACGGGCAGCCGGTGAGGCTTCGGGACTGGGCGCCGCTGGGATGGTGGGAGGGCAGCCGAGAGCGTGGTCCTGCCGCAGCAGCTTTCCTGCTGGACACGGTCAGGTAGCGCTCTGCTCCTGCGGGATGAGCCTGGGTACAAAGCCCTTGATGGAAGATGCTAGAAGAGCATTTGGGTCCTTGTCCATGGGAGGGTAACGTGATCTTTGCTGCATCAGGTCATTTCCACTGTTATTCAGAGATCAGTTTCCAGATACATCCCCAAGACGGAACAATAAGGTGATGTTTGACCCCCCGATCTGTCCCACTCTCCGGTCCCTGCTCGCACGCAGGTAACCCCAGGCACCCGCTACTCTGTCCGTGCTGACGGGAGCCTCCACGTGGAGCAGGCATCAGAGGAGGATGCGGGGAGCTACACCTGCGTGGTCACCAACGCCATCGGCTCGCACAGGCAGGACGTGTCGCTGGTTGTCCATGGTGAGCGGCAGGACGTGAAGCATTCCTGCTGCCCATCGTTGTTCTGCTTTGAGCGGCGGAGAGGGGGACGGGGATGGATGCCGCCTGCCCAGCCCTTCTGCCAGCTCTGTGCAGCCTGAGTAGGATGTGGCTGCGGCTTTTGGACCAAGTGAGGCTTTTGCAGCAATCTAAAAGAGCAGTTCCAATATGTCAGAGCAGGAAAACTCTGAACGCAGGTTTCCAGATAAGCAATAGTCCCCAGGGCAGCGTGGTGTGACTACAAAGCAGGCTCGGAAAACATCTGTTGTCTGGCAACCCTGCAGCAGCTAACTAGCCAGGACAAATGAAATTTGATTCTGGACACGTGAAATTCAATTGCTTGCTGCCAGCCAAGCTGCTGACCTGCACTTAAAACTCCGGGCTGCGTTGACAGAGAAGCACGTCCAGTCTTGTACCGAGCCTAGGAAGCACAGCGAGGCCTGTGGGCTGATTGCTTGCGCTGACTGAATGCCAAATGTGCAGCATGTGAATGCTGAAGTTTTCATAGGGAGCTATTGCCTGCAGCTGGGGTGAGATTTCTGCTCCCATTTAGGCATGACCTGCCTGAAAAGCTGAGCCCTGCTGGAAATGTGGGCGTAAACACCTCGGGGAAGCAGGGGAAACCCAGCCATTACACACAGCTGAGGCTGTGCATGCATGAAGAAAGGGGAATGGTTGTGGGATGCTCCTGAAGTGTGGCTGGAGGGATTTTGGGGCTGGGGGCAAGTTTTCTGCAGAGCCTGCTTGCAAACTCAGCTGTTTCTTAAGAGGCAAAGCAGAGCTGGGCTCTTTAGCAGATGTGGCTGCAGCCACGCAGCCGAGGTCCTGGCCTCAGAGGATGAGGATATTCGTCTTCTATTCCCAGTTCCTCCCGGCATTGGGCTGGGTCCTGCCCTCATCACCACCACGGAAGGAGTGGCTGTCACCCTGCAGTGCAATGTCACCGGCGTGCCACCCCCTACCGTCACCTGGGCAAAGGTAGGTGCCTTCCCCCGATGGACATGCACAGAGCCAGTCCCCTGCAAGCCCAGGAGCAGACTGCTGTCTCGATGCCAGCCGGCTGGCGGGAGGCTGCCGGGTGCTGCTCCGCGTGTTTGGACAGGATGCGGCGTGCCAGGTGGACAGGCTGTTGGGGCACTCTCTGCTGGAGCCTCCTGAGGAGCCAGGAGCGGGGAGGCAGCTTGTGTGACATGTCCAAAGCAAGGCTCACGCCCTCCTCTGGCACTTGGGAAGCTCGATTCATGGGGGGATTTTTGCTTTTTCTCCTCCTTCCCTTTTCCCCACAGGGCACAGAGCCTGTCTTGCAGAGCCACCGTTACCACCTTGGCAGCAACGGGACTCTCCTGATCCCATCGCCGTACCCCGGAGATGCTGGGACCTACTTCTGCACAGCTACCAACACGGCAGGCTCTTCCACCCAGGAGGTGCAGCTCTCCGTCAACAGTGAGCACCTTGCGCGGGGCAGGGACCGAGCCAGGCACCAGCGCCGGGGAAAGTGGCTCCAGAGGGTGGGCTGAGGATGGCCGGCAGAGCACCAGCCCCAGGACGATGATGGTACCTCACCCAGTTTCCTCGAGGGCTTTGGGCTCCTGACTGCTGAGCCTTTTTGCCCTTGCCGGGTGTCAGACGGACTTAGCGGGCCAGGATTGTGGGCCGGGAAAGGTGGCGGCAAGGGCTGCGGGGCAGCCAATATGCTCTCGCTCTCAGCTTGTGATGCCAGTTGTGCGCACTCCCTCCCTCCCTCCTGCTGTCTAGCGAAGCCCAGGATTAGTGTGAATGGATCGCGTGAATTGTCAGGCCCCATAACGATCCTGGCTGTTGTTGGACAAGAAACCATCCTGCCCTGTGAAGTTCATGGGTATCCTGCTCCCTTGGTGGCATGGACCCAGGCGTCCCAGCTGGTGCCTCTCACCACCGCAAGGTAAGGAGGGCCGCTGGCTCGTGGGCTGTGGCTTCTTGGCCTTGGGTACCATCCTGCAGGGTGTCAGGCCTGTGAAGTGCGACAACAGCTTGGTACGCAGCAGGGAGATGCCAAGGGGAGCACTTCTCTGGTGGGCTTGCACTGCAGCAAGGCCAAGAACATCTCTGCAGCAAGGTGAGGGTTGGAGAACCCTTTCCAGACTGGCACTTTGTGGGTGCACTGGATCCCATGGTTTTGAGGCTGGTTGTGTCTGCGCCTGGGCTTGCAGAGAGGAGGGTCCCTGGGGGTGGCTGATCCTGCTGGAAGGTACTTGATCTGCGCTTGCTGCTGCTCTGCATCCAGATGGCAACAGGGTACCAGCGAGATGGAGCTTTTTGAATACTAAAGGAGGAGCAGAGCAGCATGGAGAAGAAGACAGGCTGTCAGGAAGGCTGGGAGTGCTGCAGCCTGCGTATTGTCTGGGATGCCGTGCCAGCCACCCCCACCTTTGTTCCTTGGTCTCAGCCCTGTGCCCACCAGAGATGCTGCCCTCCCCTGCACGGACCAGGTCTCCATCAGCTATCAGTGAGGCAGATCCTCTGTCTCTTTGCATCCTCCACGTGGCTTCCAGCTAAAAGTTGCTCCTGGCTGGGGAAGCTGCTTTCCAAACATCCCCTTGCTCCCGCCTGACCTCACACTGGATCCTGCTCCTAGTTTTGCAGCTGGCTTGAATTTGTCTACTGGTCCAAAGCAAAGCACTGGCTTTCAGCTCTGTGGCTTGAGCCCACCTCTGTGAAGTCTCACCTCCAGCAAACAGTTATGTGCTGATGTTTGCAGTGGAGAATCTTCCCTTTGGCATGTTGCTCCCCTCGGGGGGGAAGGGGCGGGCACTGCCTGTGCGCAGGAAAAGATGCTAAAGCATGCAGATGTGCCGGGGAGTGGACCGCCTGTAAGGCAGAGAAGTTTGGCAATGAGGTTGTCTGAGAAGGAAACTTCTGTCCAAGTCCTCTGCAGCCCGTGCTCCTGGGAGCTGCCAGGACTGCGTACCTAGCAGGCTAGTTGTGCAGGGATGGCTCAGAGCAGGCATCTAATAAGTGCTGCCTTTGTGTTTAATTCAATCCCTTTTCAATGCAGCTGTTGAGCCGCATCCCACTTCTGCAGACAGCATCTGGGCTGCAGCAGAGCGGGTGTTTCATGGGAGGGCTCCTAGGAGCACAGCGGTGATGCATTGCCCCCGTAAAGCCACCGCTCCCTTCACTGCTCTGCGGCGGAGCACAGGTCTGGTTCCCTCCCTTCCTCCAGCGTGTGTGTGCAGAAGTAACCCTCTCCTGGAGTGAGCTGGCTTTAAAGGGATTGCTTTGCTCCAGTGCTCAGCAGCAGTGGGTCTTTCTCAGCATTTGCCACGTGTGGGTCAAGGCCCTTAGTTGCCAACAGTATGTAGATGTCTGGCGCTTGTTGACTTTGTGGGGTTTAGGCATCAAAACACTTCTGGATCCTAGGCCAAAGTTTGACAGACGTCCAATCCTGAGCCTGGCTGTAGCTTTGTCTGCACTGGGACATGGATTTAAGGGCCAGTTCTGCTCCAGCTGGCAATATATGAAGGGCCAGATTCACTTGTTGATGGTGCTGATGCCAGTAATGAACAGTCATTTAAAGCCATTTGATGTGAGAGGATGACCTTGAGAGTGGTTGGATATGTGTTTATCAAGCGTGTCTTGATCTGCGACCAAGCAGATGGAGTTTAACCTTTGGAAACGGGACTTGCTTTGTTAATATGTTAGCACCTCCCTGGAAGGGGCATCCTGAGATCCTGGGTACCTGATCTTGGGGTTGATCTCAGGGTTGATCTCTTTTTTTCTGCACTTGAAGTTTGCTATGTCTCGGGGAAGTGCGAAAGCATCTTGGCTTCCCTCTTCTTTTCAAGGGACTGTGTTGCCTTATCCTTCTTGTTGATCTGATTTCCTGTGGCTGTTCCCGGTCCCTCTGTGCTCCGTTCCCCAGCTCCGCTGGGTTCAGCCGCCTGTCTTCATCTGCCTGAGTGATTTATGGGATCGCGCAGTTGAGGAATCTGCAGACGTGGGCTGAGATGATGTTATGTCTGCAGAGCCCAGACGATGCTGGGTCAGCACTGGTGGTGAGAGCACGGTCAGCTCCAGCTGCAGGGGCTGAGTGCCGTGGAGATCCCCCCCTCCACCTTCGGGAATGATCTTCCGGCCCCTGGCCGGGGGTTTCCTCTCATGCCACTGCCTTGTGCTGAGCTCATGCAGGGACTGAGCAAAGGGATTTTGCATCCATGCACAGCTCAGCAGGCCTCCTACTAGAGAAGGTATGTGGACCTTCTCGCTACCCAGCAGCGTGTTGCTTTCTCTTGGTTGTCAGTGTGGACGGTGTTGTTCGTGTGTGACAGAAATTATTTGTCAGCCAGTGCTTGGACTCTTCCTCTCCTGGAAGAGCATGCAGAGTAGGGGCTCCAGCAGAGCTGTCCTCCAGGAGTTCTCAAAGTTCGAACATCCCTTGTCTCCATGGCATCTATGGGCAGCTCTCCTCCCATTTAGCTCCCCAGCAGATACAGTAGGAGGAAGGCTTCGTACCAGTCCCACACACCCTCGCAAAGCCACTCTGACGCAGGCAGAGGCTGAGTTGGAAGGGTTTTGCAGAGCCCTGCAGGAGCAGGCGATGGTGAGGCTTTGGCTCTTGGCTCTGGCCCAGGGAAAAGCCGAACAGAGTTTTAGAGCCCCAGGTGAAGAAGAGATGGCAGTCCTTCAGCAGCAAGGTGAAATGCTGGTTGTCTGTCCCCTCTCCATGTAGGTATAGCGTTCTCCCTTCGGGATCCCTCCGGCTGGCTGAGCCCCAAGTGACAGATAATGGCCTTTACACCTGCACGGCCACAAATGCTGCAGGGAATGCTTCGCTCAGCTACAGCCTGGAGGTCCAAGGTATGTGTCCTTGCAGAGGCCAAGCCACAGCCCCTGTGGCCAGCTTGGTAGCCTCCCCATTTGAGCTAACTCAGCTGGGCCCTTCTCATGCTGGGAGGCCACATAGGCTTCTGCTTGGTGTTGCAGAGGACCCCGTCATCTGACCACGTGCTGGGTCACTCTCCGTTGCATTCCCTCGTGTCCTGACTGGCTTGTGAGCCAGCACGCTGCTTCCTTGTACAAGCTGGGATGGTTTGGGGGGCCCGTCTGAGGTGCTGGGGTTCAGGACAGGCTGCCCGAGTGAGGGTTTGCAACACTACCTGGCATCTCCTTAAAGCGTGATGCTCCCCAGTGCTCCCACCCTGGTTGCCCACTGGGGTCTGCACATAAAGCCAAGCTCCTTGGAGCAGGCCGTGCTGCTGTGCAAGGCTGGCCAGGGTCCTGCGAGCATGTGCCCATGGTGATTTAGCCTGAGATGGGAGAGGGCAATTTTCTCCTGTAACTCCGCTCCAGCACCAGCTCCTTCCCTGAGGACAGAAAACTTCCAGGTCTGCCTAAAATGAACCTGTGGACATTTTTCTCATTTCTGTGCTCTCTCTCTTTCACTGTTAAGCTGAAACAGGGCTCCCCATATCCCCCCACCCCTTAGAGAGCATGCCGGCCCTTGTGTTACCCAGGGGAGTTGCAGATGGTGGGCACAGCTCTTTACTTCTCCTCTCAACACAGTGTTCCCCTCCTTTCTTTCTATCCCAGTCCCACCACGAATCCACCCTATGCCCAAGGTCCTGCGGGTGCTGGTGGGTCTTCATCTGGAGCTGCCATGCGTGGCTCATGGGGACCCTGTCCCCCGCCTCAGCTGGTCCAAGGATGGCCACCCCCTGAGCGTGGGCCAGGGGGGCTTCCTGGAGGGGCCTGATGGGACGATCAGCATCGAGGATGTGCAAGTCTCCAACTCAGGACAGTACCGCTGCATCGCCAGCAACAGCGCAGGGCAAGATGCCGTGGAGCTGGCTGTGGAAGTGCTGGGTGAGTGCCGGGCATCGCGCTGCCCTGGTGGGGCCTCTGCTGGGGTTGGGGCCCTGGCACCCAGCCCTGTGGTGCGAGGAGGGAGCAGTGGGTGAAGAGGGCTGAGTCTGGGCTGCTGGGGCCCTGCTGATCCCGCACTGGGGTGACTTCTCTCTCCAGAGCTCCCCTACCTGGAGGATGGCGCAGAGGTCCTGCTGGAGAGGGTTCTCCATGAGAACGTCACCATGCTGTGTCCTGCCAAGGGTAAGAGACCCTGCGTTGGGAAGGGTCCGTCTCATCCCATCCTCAACTCTGTGCATGCGGGAAATACTTACCCACAGGCTAGCTGGTGTCCTTTTCCCCCTGCCCTTCATTAGGGATGCTGTTAAGGGGGGGCAAATGCTCCCTCCTGGGTCGTCCCCATGCTCACGCACCCCATGTATTCCTTGCTGGAATGAGTTCAACAGTGCTTGCTCCTGTCTGGATGGGGACCACCAGACCGCTGTCCGGGCAAGGAAGGAGGCATCTCACCAGCTCCCAGGTCTCCGAGGCAGATAGTCTCGTTGCCTTCATGGCAGATCATTAGCACCACTGATGCTCTTCCATCTCCTTTGCAACCCCTGTGTGGTTCCTCCACACCCTTTGCTAGGAAGGACCCTTTAAAAGTAATTCTTCCTCAGCTTATCAGGTTCTCCTGGGGAGCCTGAGGTCTCCTTTACAGCATCTCCAGCAGGTAGAGTGGGAGCACAAGGGCAGGCTGTCCCTTGGTCTCCTTGAGTGCACAGTGTCTTCTCTCCTGGGCTGTTCCAGATGGGTTATGTTCCTTGGTCCAGGTCTGGGAATGAGCCAAAATCCTGTACAGTCATCTTCTCTGCTTACCCATCCTCACTCCTTCCTTACTGCCGTGCTCCCGTTCTCCTTTCTTTGGGCTCCTGTCTGAACCCTGGCACTCACTGCTTTGGTAGCATATGATGGAGATGGTGCAGAAATAGCAGGTCAGTGTGAAGCTGGCAGGAACGTGCTGAGGAGCCTGTGCAGAGCTGGTGCGCGTTATGGTCCTGCCTGCCTGTGCCTTTTGTCCAGCTGCTTGTGCTGCTTTCTGGCTGCTCTGGGTGAGGAACAGCCTCGGAGCCTGCAGCAGCAGCTGGAAACGAGGAGCCTGCTTTCTTTTTTTTGCTTTTTTTTTTTTTCTTTCTTCCCCCAGCACAAAAAAACGTGCTGCAAAAAGTGCTCTGTGGTTTGCATGGCGGTGGCCGATGCAGCCGCGGCTCTGCACGTGGCGGGCCGTTTCCCCGCCGTGCCTGGGCCCGTGGGCGCTGCCGGGTGCCGGGCTGCAGCACCGCACGGGGAGCACCATCGTGTGGCTGCGATGCGCCGTACAGGGGACGCTGGCGGTGCGGCCCCTGGGGCTCTGCCTGTGCGGATGAGGCCTGGGGCAGCTGGGGCAGCGAGGAAGGGCGAGCACGTGTGTGTGTGGGGGTCTGGATATGTGCTGTGGGAGGCTGTGTTAGACTGAGAAGGGGGATGAGCAGCCCTGGGGTCTCGGAGGAGGAGCAGGGAAGCGTGCTAACTATTGCCGAGCGAGGCCGCACGCTGATGAGACCTCAGGCTCCGAGTGTCCGGAGGGTCGATGGGGATTTTTCCAGACATCCCCTCTTCCAGCATGTTGCACAGCTGTTCAGCACGGATGGGAGACAGGGCACCTATAGCTATTACAAGACGGGGTGCTCACGTGAGCCCCTGTTGCCTTGCATCCATGCAGGGACCCCCAAGCCATCCGTCATCTGGCTGAAGGACTCGGTGGAGGTGTTGGGCGTCATGCCGGGTGCTGTGGTGCTGGATGAGGGCTCGCTTGTGATCCAAGCTGTCCAGCCAAGCGATAGCGGGGATTACACCTGCCTGGCATCCAATGAAGTGGGCTCTGTGAGCCAGACAACCCAGCTGCTGGTGTACGGTACGCTGACCCCCTTGGGTCTGGGCAAGGGAAAGCATTCCCACGAGGCCCCCAAACTGGGTCAGATGCCCCTGGCTGGGTTCTGCTCCATGTTCCCAAACAGGGCAAGCACTGTCCTTGCTGCATGGGTGATGAGAACCACTGGTGGGGCTGGGCGGTGGGGCAAAAAGTGGCTATTTTCTGAGCCACGTATAGGGAGATGGGGACAGAACAGCGAGGAAGCCAAATGCCATCTCGCGTCCCCACCGGTGTCACTGCTCTCGCTTTCCTCCAGCCCCACCAGAGATGGTGGGAAGCAGCCAGTGGGAGAACATTTCTGTCGTGGCCAGCCAGCCGCTGACGCTGGAGTGCAATGTTTCCGGCACCCCTGTCCCCACCGTCACGTGGTACAAAGATGGGCAGCTGGTGAGTTGCTAGAAGACGGGGTACAAACTCATGCCTTTCTGGGGTGTGGCTAGCTGTCCTTGATGCGTCCTTTCCTCCCTCTCTTTCTGCAGGTGAGCAAAGGCAGAGGCCTCCACTTCCTCCATGGGGCCCAGGCCCTCCATTTCCCCAAGGTGCGGAAGGAGGACGCGGGGTCCTACACCTGCAGAGCTGAGAACAAGGTCGGAGAGGCCCACAGACACTTCACCCTGCTTGTTCTAGGTGATTCAGGTCCCTGTCCCCATCCCCCTGTCTCCAGCAGGAGCAACCATGAGGTCAGGCTGGGCTTCAAAGAGTGGAGGGACGGATCATGCAGCAGGCTAGCCAGGGGCTGACCAGTCTGGGTTGGCTGATGGTCCCTTGGGCCACTTTCAACATGCAAGTGGCCCCAGCTGGTAGCAGTAGTCCTCTATCTGGGCTCTCCTGAAGCCCAGAGATGTGCAGGGTAGTCTGGGGCTGGTGAGCACAGCTTTGTTCCCTCTGGAGTTTGTGTGCCCTGTTGCAAGGCACTGGTTAAAATGACCATCTAAGCGCTCAGCCCGCAAACTGGCAGGGCCCTGTGCTCTGCATCGGTTCAAGTGCAGGTCTCTGAGTTTGAGGACGGGTAGGAGGTCCTGGGTGCTTGTACTGAACCTACTGTTGTCTCCTACACCCATTCTGCTACCCTGTCTCCTACAATAACAGCACAGAGAAGCGAGGAGGGTGGCAAAACCTGAATGTGTCTGATACCCTCCCACCATCCCAACCCCAGTCTTTGCGGCTTGCGAGGAGCCATGCTTTCCTCCTGCTCAGTCTCCTCTGTTCTTCGTTCCTGCCCCCCAGTCCCTCCAACAGCGTCTGGGCCCTGGTGGCCTCACAACGTCTCTGTGCTGGTGGGCTCCGAGGCAGTGCTGGAGTGTCGGACCTCAGGGATGCCCCCGCCCCAGGTGGAGTGGCTGAAGGATGGGCAGTAAGTGAGCAGTGGCCAAGACTCCAAGGACACTCCCGAGACCTTGTACCGTTGCTCCGTACCCTGTGGGCTCCATCCCTTGCTGTATGCTTGGTTCTGACTTCATTTTTGTACTGTTCTCTCCCACGAGGCCCCTCCCCACACTGGACTCTCACATCCAGCTCCTGGAGGAGGATCAGGTCTTGAGGATTGAGGACAGCCAGCCCAGCCACCAAGGGAGGTATCAGTGCTTAGCATTCAACCAGGCTGGCCAGCACAGCAAGGCTTTCCAACTGCATGTACTCAGTAAGTCCATGGCTGCCCTTAGCCTAATAATCCTCCCTCACATCCACCTCCCCAAACCTTTCACCCTCCCGGCTGCCTCTGTGAAAGTGGGATATTGTCCTCTTTGGCAGTGGCTGGGCTGGGGTAGACAGGCCAGCGTTGCAGGCAGCCAGGACATCTGTCCTTGTGGGTGGATTTTGTCCCCATGTAACAGATCCTGTACCAAACAGCCTGGCGTGGTAAAGCAAGGTAGCTCTTAGGGCAGTAAGTTTCAGTGCATGGGGGCATAGAGGTATTCTGAGTTACACTTTGAGACCCTTGGGAGCAGCCAAATAGCCTGTGGCAGTGGGCCAGGGTCTCCCCACGTCACATCTCTGCCTCTTCTTTGCGTGGCCAGCTCCCCCCTCCATCCTGGACTCTAACGAGACGGCAGAGGTTACGGTGCTGCTGAATCGCTCCAGCGAGCTGCCCTGCGAGGCCCAGGGCTCGCCGGCTCCCAGCATCACGTGGTTCAAAGACAGGCGTCCACTTGTCTCTGGCACAAAGACCACCTACATGAGAGGGGGACACAGCCTGCAGCTGAACATGGCCCAGGTGACAGATGCGGGGCTGTACACCTGCCGGGCCACCAACCCCGTGGGCACAGCAGAGAGGTCTGTGAGGCTCGAGGTTTATGGTAAGGTTTGGTCCCTTCACTTGATGTGCTCACGAAGAGGAAGGCATACGAGCTGCCCTTCATGGCCAGCTAGGAAGCATCTGTGGCTTGTTGGCTGGTGCTTGGCTTTTTCAGAGAGGTCATTTCTCTGTTGGTGTTCTCTCCAGCAGCTTTGTGGAGGCTGTTGGCTATATTCAGTTGTGTTAGTGCAGATGTAAAGGCGTGTTTCTGTTTCTGGGACGGGCTGTGAAATGGCAAGTGCACCGCATATCACATGTTTCTGGGAAATGGTCTGGCTTTGGGAGCTGATTTTCCTGGAGTGAACTCTCTGCCCTTCGCTGCTCTGGTTCACCTGTGGCTCTGAGTTTCTAACGAGCCAGCCTGCTGTCTCCCTGTGGGCTGCGTGCTGGTGTCCCCCAATGGAGCCTGACCCAACTAGAGATGCATGTGCACCCAAGGCTGCTCAGGGCACAGTGTGCCTCCCTTCCTGCTACTGTCAGCTTTTGAGACAAAGCCGCAGCATCTGGGTCACCTACTTTGCACTCACACTGCCTCGTACTCTGCCCCTGCAGTGCCACCAAGTATTGACAGCACGGCCGATGAAGATCACGTGGTGGTAGTGGTGGGCCAGCCCTTGGAGCTCCGGTGCTCGGCCAGCGGCAACCCCCCGCCTGTCCTGACCTGGCTCAAGGATGGGCTCCCGCTGTCCCACGGCACTAGGACCCTGCTTCTGGGAGATGGCATGCTGCTGAGAGCTGAGCAGGCTTCGGAGAGCTCAGCGGGGATCTACACCTGCTTAGCCAGCAGTCCGGCGGGCGAGAGCATGGTCCAGCGCACGGTGGTAGTTCAGGGTACGGCGTCTGGACCCTTGCAGCAGAGCTTGGGTTGGCTGGAGCGGGGAGCACAGTGATTTATGGAGTGGCCAGATCTGCCCCTCCAACCGTATCATCTGAGAAGGGAGGGAGAAGCAAAGATGGTGGCCTAAAACTTCAGTTTCTTTGAGAACAGAGAAGAGTGCAATAAGTCAAATTCAGCTCCAAACCGCTGCGAGTACTACTGTACCCTCCAAATCCCCAGCTACTCCCGCTTTCCCAGAGCAGCATCTTCCCCCATGCCAGGATCTGAGGCTGGGTGGAGGGTGGTCTTTAGCCCGTTGTCCTCTTTTCTCCCAGCTCCTCCCCAGCTGCTGATCAGCGATGGGGAAAGCCACGTGATGGCGATTGCCAACGACTCCCTGCAGATTCACTGCCACGCCACGGGCTTCCCTGTGCCCCAGGTCCAGTGAGTACCACAGAGCAGCCTGCCTCTATCACCCCCAGCTCTCTTCAGGGGCTACGTAAGGTCCTGGGGATGCTCTGCAGCTGGGCACGTGAAGCTGCGCCAGTGGTCGGGAAGGGGATCAGGATGAGCTACGGGGACCCCTGGCTTGGGGTGTCCCTTAGGGCACAAGCACAGAGCTTCTCCTTTGGGAATTATCCCTTCCTGCAGCACCTTTGTAAAGGGAAGCATCCATTTCCGTTCCTTGCTCCCAGGATCCGGCACTGCCAGCCCCTTTTCAGGAGATACCTCCACAGTCCTCGCTGTCAGCGCCCTGCTGTACACCAGGTCCCTCTTCGGTGGGCAGAAACAGGGCGTGGGCTGAGGACTTGCTGCCTACTCCCCTTGTTTCAGGTGGCTGAAGAATGGTCACCCGCTGGATGAGCTGGATGGAGCAGTGGTGTCTGAGGATGGCAGGACCCTGGTGATTCCCCGTGTGGTGCTCGGTGATGAAGGGCTCTATGTCTGCCAGGGCAGCAATGAGGCGGGTGGAGCCCAGGCGGAGGTGCAGGTGTCGGTGCAAGGTGAGCAGAGCATCTGGGGAGAGACCTGCTAGCCTTCCCACACACTGGGGAGGACGTGGCTGGTCCAAGGGGTGGACAGGGAGAAGGAGTGGAAAGCACTCGTGGATGCTTCCCGGTAGAAGAAATCTCCCCAGCCCCACTTTGGTTTTCCCTCCCCTGGCTAGAGCGCCCATCGGTCAGCATCGTGGAGGGAGAGGGCCTCAGCGTGGCCCTCCGGCAGCCGGTGACTCTTCGGTGCCTGGCCACTGGCACTCCACCTCCGCAGCTCAGCTGGTGGAAGGACGGGGTCCCCTTGCCAGCCACAGGCCACCTTTTCCAGGTAGGGAGGCTGTGCTTGGGATTGGGGTCAAACGCAGAAGTGCTGATGCAGGTCTGTGTGCTGCGGGCTTTTCTATGGCAGGGTCTGAGCTGAAGCACTGGTGCTGGGGAGATGGGGCACGCAGATTAGGGCAGGTGGGATGTCATGGTGGGGTTTTGCATTCTCTGGAGCACGCAGGTCCCCAGCAGAGTGGCCTCTGCTGCACGCTTGCTGGGCAAACCCTGCTTTGTTGGCTGTTGGGCTGGCCAAAAGTTTGGAGGAGAAACCCAGCCCTGGAATAGCAGGTGTGGGAAAGCCAAGCTGGAAAGGCACATCAGAGAGGTGGTGAAGGGTTCTGGTGGGGTAGGTGAGGCTTCAGCGAGTGAGGGAGTAAAGGTCCCCTCGTCCTGTTTTGAGCAGAGGGGGCCTGGTTTGGGCTGGTGTGCGGCTGACACTAACTGGGAACCCCCTCTCCTGCCTCTAGATTGAGAAGGCTGACTTGATGAACGAAGGGGTCTATTCCTGCGTCGCAGTGAACCCCGCTGGGGAGGACAAGCAAGATGTGATACTGAAGGTCCTGGGTGAGAAACCAGGCAGGGAGCTGAGATCCTGCCAGGATGAAATATCTCTTTCTGGGGGACAAAGCAACCCAGAGAAGCAGGGCCATAAATCCTGGTCCTCTCCTTGCTGGCCTCCTGCTAGCAAGGCTGACTCCGTGAACAGCAGTGGCACCGCACGGGAGTTAGGTGCACCCCTGCCAGCCGTCCTGCAGCCCGTCACAGACTAGGCTTGAAGCCTCACAAGGGAGAGAGGGACAAAGTGGTCAGTCCAGGGCTGGGTACCCACCTGGGGCAGAATGAAGCTGGGGATGTGGGTGTCCTCTCTGCTGCCCTGTCCGTCATGTAGCAGTCCCAGAGCAGGGAGCAAGTGCAGCTGCCTGGCTCCCAGCCTGTTGCCCTGTCGAGACCAAGGGCAGGCTGCAAGCCCTCTGCGTGCATGGCCATCTCCCCTTGCGTGGCTGCAGCCAGCACAGGCCATGCAGAGCCGATGAGCATCGGTGCTGGGTTGCAGTGCCTCCAAATATTGAGCCTGGCGAGGTGAATGTGACTGTCCTGGAGAACGCCACGGCGACCCTGCAGTGCTTGGCCTCTGGGGTGCCAGCTCCTGGTAAGTCGGTCTTCTCCCTTGGCTCTTACTTGCACCTCAATTTTTCCCTGGGCTCCTCTTTCCCTTGAGAAGTCAGCATCCCTGTTTCCAGCCCCTTGGCTGTTCACGGACACCTCGGTGACTGCAGAGCGAGATGCTGGGTACTTGTTAGGGAATAACGGTGTCAGGGGGCCAGCTGGGAAATTCAATATTACAGCCCAAGCTTTGATGGAGGGTTGAGCACGAATCCCAGAGTTTCCCAAGGTCCGAAACCCTCGTCTCCTACACACCACACTAGCGTGCAATGGGGGAGGTGCCCGAGCTGAGGACTAAGGGGAAGCCCTGCAGCACAGCATGCCCCTGAAGAATGAAGGCCACCCGTCCCCCATGTCCCCTGGGGCTGCCTGGGACGTGTGGTTGCGCTGTTGCCCTGTTGGTGAAAAGGGAAGGTAGCGCTGCTCCTTCTAGCTCAGCTCTGCCCTTCCAGACATAGCCTGGTACAAGGGGCCGGAGCAGCTCTTGGCCGGGCCAGGCCTGGCCTTGTCTGG
This sequence comes from Dromaius novaehollandiae, assembly GCF_036370855.1. Classification (NCBI taxonomy): domain Eukaryota; kingdom Metazoa; phylum Chordata; class Aves; order Casuariiformes; family Dromaiidae; genus Dromaius; species Dromaius novaehollandiae. The sequence continues at coordinate 8,605,092 of NC_088117.1, forward strand.
AGATGGGAAGCGCCTGGAGATAGAGCATGCTGAGACCTCCGACTCTGGGAGCTACCGCTGTGTGGCCTCCAACGTGGCCGGTGACGCCGAGCTCTGGTACAGCCTGCGAGTGACTGGTGAGTCTGCTGTGAGGGGGCAAGGACTGCAGATGTCTGAGAGCTGGGCGCTGCTCCCTGGCAGCCCCTCGTGTGTGCACAGGGCCAACGGGTCCACCCCAGCCCATGGGTACATCCTCCTCTATCTATGGGAGACGGTTTTAGTGGAAACCTTGTTCTCTGCCCTGATTGCAGAAGGCAATGCCACCCCAGGGGGTCCCAGCCATGAAATCCCCTTCCCCTTCCATGTCCATCCCAGTTACTATCCCAGAAAACCTGGGGCCTAAGGGCTGGTCCACATCACGGCACTCTTGCTGCGCCTCCTGCCTCAGCCACCACCCCTTCCTCTTGCAACCCGGTGTTTCTGGTGACGCTCAGTGCTTGCTTTGGCCTCCCCAGTGCCCCCACGGATCACGTCTGGCCCCAGCCCCCTGACAGTGGTGATGAATGAGCCGGTGAAGCTGGAGTGTGATGCCACGGGGGTCCCTGCCCCGGTCCTGCTGTGGCTGAAGGACGGCAATCCCGTGCCCCCCATGGTGGCGGATGGACCGCAGGTGAGACTCCCCGAAATGGAGCTGCTTGCTGGGAATGTCCCTCCAGGCCGTGCAAAGATGTCCTCCTTCCCCCTTCTGGCTTTTCAAAACCACGCTGCGAGGGCCGAGTGGATGCAGTGCTGCCCAGACCTGCCTCTGCGCTCGATCCAGGGCTCCGCATGGGAAGCGTGAGCTCCGCGCCTGGGCTGGGCTCCCTGGCCAGGGAGGGGAGTAGTGATCCTGCTGCACGGAGGACCAGAGGGCCTCCGGACGTGGCAAGGACAGGCTCTGGGCAGGCTTATGCCAGTCTGTTTCCCTGTTCCTGTTTGCTGGCTTGCAGCCCAGCTGGCTGCACGTTTATGCCTTTTCTGCTCATCTGGGCTCTCTCTGTCTCTGGGCCCGGGGGGAGCGCAGATCATCTCCGGTGGGCGCGTGCTGTCCCTGCCGACTGCTCGCCTCCTGGATTCGGGGACATACGTGTGCGTGGCCAGCAGCGTCGTGGGAGAGGACAGGCGGGAGGCCGCCCTCGAGGTGCGATGTAAGTACTGCTCTCCCCGTGCACCTACGGGCACTGCCGGGGCCCGCTCCCTCCTTGTGACTGCTGGCCATGAGGCTCGGAGGTGACATCTGTGGCTGCTGTGGGTCCCCGTGAGCAGGCTGGGGGGATATGGGGCTGCTCTGCTGTCCCCCGGTGAGTGCACAGAGGTGCCAGGTGCTTGGGAAGGTGGTGGGATGGGGCAGTGCGGCTGGAACACCCCAACCGAGTGGGTAGTTTTGCGAAGGCGTTTCCTCGTTTATCTCCTCTGGGGGTGGTTGTTTTCCAGTGCTGCCCACTGCCCTGGGTGAAGAGCAGAACATCTCCATCCTTGTGAACCAGTCGGTGACCCTGGAGTGCTTGGCCCCTGGGATGCCTCCTCGGGAGCCCCGCTGGCTGAAGGACGGGCACTTGCTCACGCCAAAGCCAGGAGTGCAGCCGTCTGCAGAGGGGACCATGCTCCAGGTGATGTTCCAGAGAGTTACAGAGGATGGGAGGGGAAATGGGGCTGCCAAGACCCTCGCCCCTCGTGGCTGTCCTTGGGAGGTGGCAGATGGGGATGGGGGGCCTCCCTCGCTATTGACCATAGCTGAAAGCACTCTTCACAGCCCTGTCTAAGCCCTGAGCCCGCTCCTCATGCCGAGCCCTGACTGCTTCAGCCAGCACCAGCCTAAAATCTCCGGCTGGTTGAGGGGCCGTGCAGGCTCCAGCTCTGCTGCAGAGCATCTTAGTGCCATCTGCCTGCGAGGAAAGCCAGGGAGAGCGAGTGCTCCAGCGCTGCTTGTTGTCACAGATCAAGAGAGCTGGTGTGCAGGATGCAGGCAGGTACACGTGCGAGGTGTCCAGCCACCTGGGCCGCTCGGAGAATCACTACAACCTGGATGTGTGGGGTAAGGGCCTTTTCAGATGAAATATTCCATTAGGGGAAAACATAATACATAAACACACGCATGTGTGTGTATGTATGTGTAAATGTGTGTATGCATATATATGTATAATACATAGCTGAGGTAGTTCACTGGCTTGGAAAATATTAAGCCCAAAGGTTAATGCTCTGCAAAATGATGCAGCTGGAGCTGGTAGGGAATCCCCTACGAGGATAGGTATCAGAGGGAAAAAGCCAGTGTTTGCATGAGTCTTCCTCTGGGGAGACTTCAGCGATGATGGGGAAGAGCTGCCTTTCTAAAATTTGGCAAGAGAGTAAAAATATTTCCTTGCCATTGCCAGGGCTTCTCTGTCACTTCTTTACACTTGGACAATACAGAAGGTGCTGGAAGTATCAGCTCCCTTTCCTCCCCCTGCCCAAGTCAGGAAGATGCTAATGGTGGTTCCCAGGCTGCTGCCAAGATGGGAACCAGCTGTTTTTGCTCGCTGAAGTCAAACACCCTTGCAGCTTTGCAGCCGGTGCAGCACGTCCTCGGCTAGCTGGAGAGCCGAGGCAGGGCCTGGCTTTTCTCAGGGATGCTTTAGGCCAGTTGGTGGAAGTCCTGCAGGCAGGTAGCCAGGGAATGGAGAAAATCCAGTTCTCCCGACACGCGTTTGTTCTTAAAATCCCTTCCCAGGGAAATGTTTGCATGTTTGGCCTGGTGTCCTGGCTCGGGTGGATTGTTTGGGTTCTGCTGTTTTTTGTTTTTCGGGCGTTTCTGGGTGTTGGGTTTTTTCTTCCAAAAAACTAATATACCTCCTGGGAAGGAGTTACCATTTTCCAGCCAGCTGTAATTATAAGCAACTGAAAACAAGGGCTGATAATGGAAAGTGTTAGCTAACCTTCGCAGTGAGTAGTGCTGCCTAATAAGGCTGTGTCTGGCCAACCTGAACTCGGCCTGACTGTGTGGCTGGCGCGGGATGCTCGGTCGTCCTGTGCTGTAGGCCATGTGCAAGCAAAAGTATCTCTCATATTTAAGAGCTGGAAAGTCAATGTTATTGTTTCCACACGGAGCCAGTGCAGAGCGGTGGAGTCCTGCCAGTCGCTAGCTGCTTGCGTAAGACCCGGGGGAGCAGTGAGTGGCAGGTAGCGAGCCGAGCCGAGCCGAGTCCCCCGTGGGGCTCGACAGCGCTGTTCCCTGAGCGCGTACCGCCAAGCCGGCCGTCCTGGCATCACCCGCGGCTCTGTCGTCCTGGCGGCCATGCCCGAGGCCGGGTGGCCAGGGAGCTGCTCCTCTTCTCTCGTGTCGTGCAGTGCCCCCGTCGTTCTCCGCGGCAGAGCCTGCCACCGTGTCGGTGCTGGAAGGGCAGGTTGTTCAGCTGGCCTGCGAGTGCCACGGGATCCCCTTCCCCACCCTCACCTGGTGGAAGGACGGTAGGGTCCTTTCCCTGAACTTCTTCCCACCCTACCCAGATGTTGACCCACCCAGGGCTGGGTCTTTACGGGCGATGCTCATTGCATGGGATGGGAGCACCTTGTGCTAGCAAATGCCGGGCTAGATTTCAAAGCTGGTTTCAAGCCTATGTCTTGGGGCTTTCTGCTCCTGACGTAGCTGAGCATAAAATCACTGCATGCTGGTCTCCTTGGAGCAAGAGGTGCTTTACTGTGGGCAGTATCCAGCTAACCCTTAGATGTTAACGGGCAGGGAGCTGGTCCTGCTGGGAGCTGAGAGAAGGCTGGTGTTCCCCTTTCCTTGGGCAGGCGAGTCCCTCTCCACCAAGCCAGGGAGCCGGGAGCTGGTCTCTGCAGGAGGGAGGATGCTCTACATTGAGAAGGTGCAGCTGGCAGACAAGGGGTCGTACACGTGCGAGTGCAGGAACGCTGTGGGCAGCAGCAGCAAGGAGTATCGTCTACGGGTGCACGGTGAGTCGGGGAAGGTGCTGGAGACACAGGGCTCTGCATCGGCAGCCATGGGATGCTCCTGCACATGGGTCTCCAGGCTCTGGCGCTGAGGCCTGCTTCTCCTAAGCTGTATGTCTGAGCAAGCCACAATCTGTCTCAATCCAGGGTCCAGCTGGACCCGAAAGTTCACTTCTGTTGTCTTTTGCCTTGGTGTTCCTGGAAAGCATGGTGCCAACTGGGTTGTCTTTGCCCCTCCAGCTTCCTTCTCGGTCCAAGCTGGTCTCGGCTTGTATTCACTCCAGCAGCCCACTTGCACTAATTGCACCCACTTGGATTTGCTTTGCCTTGCTGCCGCGCAGACCAATGGCACTTTTACTTCTGCTTACGTAAGACCTAGGGGAGTTCTTACAGCGTTGCCTCTGCCCTGTGTCCCTCTTGCCCGCAGCGCTGCCAAGGATCCAAGGCAGCAGCAAAGCCCTGAGGAAGGTTTCTGTGGTCAAGGCTGGTGAGACGGTTTTGGAGTGCGAGGCCGTGGGAACACCACCGCCCACGGTGACATGGGTGAAAGACGGGCGGCCTGTGGTGAACGGGGATGGGCTTCTCCTTACAAACCAGGGGAGGCGGCTGCGCATCCCAAAGGCGGAGGTCACCCATTCGGGACGCTACACTTGCCTGGCAACGAATGCAGTGGGGCAGGAGGAGAGGGGGTTTGACGTGGCCGTGCATGGTAAGGATGCAGGCAGGGACTTGCTGCTGGGGTGTGTGGAAGCAGGCAGGCTCGAGAAGGCTTGTGATGCTCCGCTGCACATCTGGTGGAGCATGAGAGTGGACAAGACGCTGACAGGCAGGAGGGTCTCTGAACGGGAGGGAGAAGCTCCATGCAACGTAGTGGCAGAAGTGGCTCCCTCAGCCCGTAGTAGGAGGGTGGGGGTTTTTTTCGGTGTGGGGTTTTTTTTATTTTCCTTCCTTCCTTCTGGTGTCAGCAAAGATGATTGCCTCATGCTTCACAAAGTCATATGCTTTCCAAGGACTTGGGAAATCTTGTGAGTCAAGGAACCAAGCATTTGAGCTGGAAAAGGAGTGTGGCTGCTCAGGGCATGTGGCTACCTTGGTGTTACACCTGTAAGTGGGGGCCTGGGCATGCAGGTAGATGGCACCTACTTGCTATGGGTCACCTGTCCCATAACATCTCTGAAGTCTACAGCCTCAGGAGATGGTAATGGTCTTTCTGGGCTTTTGTCCTCAAACTATGCAAGCATGAGGATGGGAACAAGTAGGGTTCTTGGTTTGCCCCCTTTGCCTTGCTCTTCTGCTGTCTTGGAGGCTGCTTTGCAAATGGATGTTCATCCCTTCCTGTCCCTCCAGTTCCTCCTGAGTTCCTTCAAGGATCAGGATCAACAACCAACATCAGCGTGTCTCTGCATGGAGCCCTGACACTGACCTGCGAGGCCTCTGGTGTTCCCCCGCCCATTGTCACCTGGTTCTGGAACAGCTCTCCCGTCGTCCCCAGCGAGCACAGGCGTGTGCTCTCAGGTGAGGCACGAATGCTGGACACAGTGAGGGATGGGAGCTCTGGGGCTGCGTTCTGCCCTAATGCCAGCGGGTTGAAATGCAGCAGAGCCCCCAGAGTGCAGGAGCACTGCTAGGATGAGCAGGTGCCTTGGATCAGGGCCCTGAGACCTCTTTGCTTCATGTTTCCAGGGGGCTGGATGCTGAGGCTCACTCGTGCGCGAGCCCAGGACGGAGGCCTCTTTTCCTGCCTGGCCAGTAATGTGGCTGGGGAGGCCAGGAGGGATTTCCACGTGGAGGTCCATGGTAAGGGGGGGCCTCTGCCTGCTGCAGGACTTCTGGTGGGGCATCAGAGCTTTCACTCTTGCACAGTCAGGCAAAGTTAAGACTTGGCATGTTGTTGGGAGCTGCAGTCCTGAGTCTTTCGTGCCTTAGCATGTGAGCTAAGAGGCTCTTGTTTGACCCGGCAAAGCTGGCCAGCTGCTGAGATTCCTGATGGCTTGTGTTCCTAGTTCCTCCCCGCATTGAGAGCGCGGATGAGGAAGAGAGCATCAAAGTGCCCGAGGGTCACCCCATCACCTGGTCCTGCCTGGCTACAGGTGAGCGTTGCACAGGCGAATGGGAGATGTGCACAGGCTGGAGAAGGGGCTGGGGAGCAGCTGACCCGAGTCTCCCTTTGGTATGTGGAGCAAATGGACAATATTCCATATGGGGTTATTTGTCTTTTCAGAGGCCTCCCAGGCTTCTGTTCCAATCGATGACATACTAATAGTTAAGACTGGCTGAAGATCTTTCTTGAGATAATTCCTGGCTTTGCAATTGGGCAGTCTGGGAAGTGCTTTGGATGCAGGGGAGGGCGCCCACACTGGGAGCTTGTTCAAGGACATAAGCTTCAATCTTTCCCAAATAGAGCTAAAATTCCTATAATCTGGTTTCCCCTTTGGCGATGGGAGTAATTAATCACCTCCTACTCAGGACAGTTCTCACTTCTCTTACTGGCTCATCCAGCAGCCTCTTAAAACCAAATCCAGACTGTGGTAATTCTGGACTTGGGCGTCTGTCCCTGCCTCCCATAAAGGCTCCAGAGCACCAGCTTGGTGACCCCACCCAGACTGTGTGCAGATGCAGAAAAACTTTGCGCAAAGGCTGAAACCTGCTTTCCACCCTGCACAGGCAACCCCCAGCCTAAGATCACCTGGCTGAAAGATGGCCATCCCCTGACTAGCGGAGACACCTACTCCATCTCCCCTGATGGGTCTATACTGCACATCGCCCAGGCTGCCCTTTCCGATGCTGGCCGCTACTCCTGCGTGGCCTCCAATTCTGTGGCAGATCAGACCAAGCACTACCTGCTAAATGTTTTAGGTATGAGATGCCTTTGGATAGAGGCAGTGTCTCAGGTGTGAGTGAGGCGACATGGACTTAGAGGGCTTTTTAAGGGTCTGCCCCAGGTAGGAGGTGAAGATTTCCAAGCCTCACAGCCTGCAGCATGAAATGAGGTCCTGGGCCAGTTACAAAACCCTCATAAGACTCGTGTGAAAGGACATAAGGGGCCCAAGAGGACCTCTAGTCCAGGGTACATGTTGGGTGGCTGGTGGGAATGGGGAGCACGTCTTCTGCTACGTCCCCTGGGTTTCTGGAAGGCAGCAACAAGGGCAGCGTCTGCTGAAGCTGGGCTTGCGGCTGCATGTGCTGTGCATTTCTCGTGTGGTGGTCAATTCAGGCTCCCTGAACTTGGGTCACGTTCTCTGGTGGAGGGATAAGGCATCGGGAAGTCTAAGCGGGTACTTACACTAACCTCTTGCCACACAAAGAAGTGTCTGCCCCTGCAGTCAGCCCCGTGTTTCCTGGAGAGGCCCTCGATGCCACCACAGAAGACGTTACCGTGATCATCAACAACCCTGTCTCCCTCATCTGCGAGGCTCTGGCCTACCCGTCTCCCAACATCACCTGGCTCAAGGATGAGGTTCCCCTTGAAGCCTCTAGACACGTTCACCTGCTCCCTGGTACCGCACCGGTGTCTGGTGGCTCTGTGTGACTGCTGCTCCCCTCCTGCAGCATGACCCGGGCTGGGAGTGGAGCCTTTCCTGGGCCTGGCCGTGCTCTGGGGGGGTGAGGAGTTGCTACCCTGTGGTAACCGAGGGGCTCGGGCCGTTGGACAGAGGCTGCTGTTTTCTGCACTGTGTTGTCTGATACTGGCTAGAGCCTCCTTGGCAGCTTTGGTGGGACAGCACTAGTTTTCACAGGCCTGGGAACTGGGCTTTAGAAGGGTGATAGACTGCCTTGGGTCAGGTTTGCAGCTGATCCGCGGGTGCTTTAAGATGTCCTCTTGTGCTGTATGGGGCTAGTCAGCTGTGCGGGGGGAAGGCTCTCAGTACTCCTCCTTCGTCCAGGTGGCCATGGGCTGCAGATCCTGAACGCCCTCGAAGAGGATGCAGGCACGTACAGTTGCATCGTGACCAATGAGGCCGGGGAGGCTGTGAAGAACTACACCGTGAAGGTCCTGGGTCCGTAAGCTGTCCGTGTCCTGCATAACTCTGCTTGTAGCCCTACAGCTGTAACCCATGGCACTGCCCCTTCCTTCCCTTCCAGATGCCTCACCCTGGGCCACTGCACTACAACCTTCTCTCTTGTAGTTGGTGCCATCTCTGTCACACATGTACCAGCACATGGCCTCAAAAAGCCTCTGGTCTAGCTCTGAGGAAGGCAAAGAGTACTGTCTGGGGTATCCGTGGCACTCCGAGGTGCTGCCTGTCGCTGTGGCTGTCAGTGTGCCTGTCGGATTAGGGCAGAGCAAGGGCATTAAAGGGCCATTCTCTCACCCCAGCCATGTCATGTCTCCCTACTAGTTCCACCTTGGATTGCCAAAGATGACGCTTTAGGGGAATTTGCTGTGACGGAAGTGAAAACGAAGGTCAACAGCACCGTGACGCTGGAGTGCGAATCTTGGGCTGTGCCTGAGCCCACCATCCAGTGGTACAAGGACGGGCAGGTGAGGCCCTAGCCATAGGCAGGGAGGAGCTGCCCATTTTGGAAACTCTGCCAGTTGGATGGAGGGGAAAAATACCTTTTATAAGACTGAGTAGTCTCTGTCCTGCTTCTGGATGCTTCAGCCCTAGTGTGTAATCCTCCTCCCTTCTTTTTTTTCCATCTTCCTTTGGGGCTGGGGTTCCCACACCAGCTCCTGGAAAGTGCCGGTCACCTCCAGATCCTCAGTGAGGGGCAGATCCTTCAGATCAAACCAGCTGGCGTCTCGGATTCGGGGCACTACACCTGTGTTGCTACCAATGCTGTGGGTGAAGATGATAAGGACTTCAGTGTACACATCCAAGGTGAGCTGAAATGGGAAACCAGCCCCAAGTGGCCATCCTGTGCCCAGGTAAGCGGGGCCCTGCGAAGCCCTGAGAGGCCCTTAGCTGGGTCCCTCGTGGGGGAAGACCGAGGGAAGCAGGAAGAGGGTTCACGTCTGCTGGAAAATGGCATCTCATTGCGCCTGAGTCAGGTGCTCTGGTTGCACCTGAGGGGATGCGAGTCCCCCTTCTCCACAGCTCACCACAGCCCCGTCCCTGCAGTGCCACCACTGTTCCAGAGGCCGGGGAGTGCCAACGAGGCCTTTGAGATCCTCTACAGGGAGGAAGACCAGGACGGGGAGGTGGTGGAGCACCGTCAGGCTGTCCTCAACAACCCTGCTGCGCTCTACTGCGACACCAGCGCCATCCCACCCCCCCGGCTCACCTGGTACAAGGACGGAGAGCCCCTCTCCTCCACCCAGGAGGTGCTGATATTGCTAGGTAATGGGCACGGTTGGCCGACGTGTAATTTGAGAGGGATGGGGCTCTTGCTGGGGAGGTTTTCTGGAGCAGCTTTGTAGGTAGAGAGCATCTGCAGAGCATGGTGGGGGTGGATCCAGCCCCCTAGCTCCCACCAGTACGCATGGCACTGTTACCAGGGCTGCGTAGGTGGCTGTGCACCGCGAGTTTTTCAGCCTCGTGGAGGAGGATGCGGGAGGACCCCGAGGGAGTGTGCCGTTCTCCGAGGTGGCCTGCCCCATGGCTCCTGTGCTGGGGAGCCCTCCTGCCCCAACCCTGCCCTACGCCACAGGGGGCCGGGTCCTGCAGCTTCCCACGGTCCGGGAGGAGGATGCAGGCAGGTACACGTGTGAGGCGGCCAACGACGCAGGGGAGGACCGGATGCACTACGAGCTGGAGGTGCTGAGTGAGTACGGGGAAAGTGGGGCCTGGCCCGGGTGAGCATCGTCCGTGGCAGCAGTGATGGGCGGTGCATGGGGCAGCAGGGCTGGGCAGGAGCCCTGTAACTCCCTGCTTCTCGCTGCCCTGGCCCAGCTGCCCCCGTCATCCATGGGAGCGTGGAGGACCTCGTTGAGGAGGTGACCGCCACTGCCAACAGCACCATCCACTTGAAGTGCGAAGCCACTGGGAACCCGGCACCTGCAGTTTCCTGGCTCTGGAAAGATGTCCCCATTGTGGCTGGCCCACGGCACCGGCTCCTGGAGGATGGCGGGGTCCTGCAGGTCAGCATCCCCCTGGGCGGGGGGGATATAGGAGATGCTGGGCAGAGGGATGGGGCACCTTCTCCCCTCTTGCAGAATGCCAAGGGGAGGGATCCCAGGCAGCTCCCTAGCTGGTGGGGAGCCCCTGCAAGCCAGCAAGGCTCTGCTCCTCCTTTGCAGGTGGCGGAGGTGGAGGTGGGCGACGCAGGCAGCTACACGTGTGTGGCTGAGAACCCAGCTGGTTCTGCCGAGAAGCACTTCGCCCTCACTGTTCAGGGTAAGTCCTCTCGGCCGACTGCTCTGTGGGTCACCGCTTCACCTCCCCTCCTTCTCTGCCAGCTTGAGTCCTCCAGCGAGCCCTTGCCAGAGCCATCGCAGAGCTCGCGTGGCTCCTGATCTGCTCGGCTGCCTTCGTTCCGCTGCACTTCCCACCCTTCCTCCATGCGCTGCGCGAGGAAGCCAAGGTGCAGTGGGCCTGAAAGGGAGCTTGGTTGCTGGTGGCCAAAGAGCTGAGGCTGCGCTGCTTGAGGCTGGGAGGGCACCTGCAGGTTTATTTAGGTGCATCGCCCCAGAGGGCAAGGCAAATTCTGCTTGTAAAACCCGCCACGTGCCTGCAGCTGCCCTCAGGAGCCCAGCAGCAGTGTGCTGGGGTCCGACCGCATGAGGCTCTCGGTGCGTGTTTCTTCCTCGTGTTGTTTTGGCAGGAGCACTTGGGCCATCGCTGCTTTTTAGAGCCCTGCTCTGCATCCCTGGTTCTCAAGGTGCTGGGGAGCAGGGATTGGGGCTTGCTTGGTGTTCACGTGTGGACGCCTGCTTTCTCGGGTGACCTTTGAAGAAGGCAGGGGCCAGATGTTCACTTTTCCAGCAGTGACAGTGAGCTGGGAGTCAGTGCTTTCTGCTGGGGCTGCCTGGCAGCTGGGTTTCTCCTCTCTCTGCCCATGCTCTGCTCTTGGATGCTTTTCCAGCATCCGAGCTACCCCATTACGTCCTGGCTCTCCTCCTCGCTGCGGACGGGCTGCAGCAGCCCGTGCCCGGTGTGTGCACGCACCACCTCGGGAAGCACGAGCTCAGCCTCAGCAGTGACGGTCGCCCTTTGCAATTATCTTTTTGGGGTGGGCTGGAGCAGAACCACCCCGGATCGTGGGCGCAAACCCCGAAAGCGTTGATGGCGTTGTCGACGGCAGTGTCTCGCTGGTGTGTGATGTCCGATCCCACCTGGATGTGGAGATCGTGTGGTACAAGGATGGCCGTGTCCTGCAGCTTGGTGAGGAAGCGTTCGTCACCCCAGGTAGGTCCAGACGAGTCCCCCAGGGCCTGGCACGGCTGCTAGCTCTTCACAGAGGGCTCTAACTCGCCTAACCAGCCCCTTCTGGATGCTGCGTGTGGGATTCCTGAGCTAAGACTTTCAGCCGCAACCATGTGCTAACAACTTGCTGCCGAGCAATATTCCTCTCCCAGGAGGTCGCATCCTGCAAGCTCTGAGCTGACGCTCCCCAGGAGCTCTCCACCTTGTGCTGCTGCCTATGTCAAGGCCTCAAACCTCGAAGAGAGGCTTTGGCTGGCGGGTGCTTGCTGCATGGAGCATGGGGGACACGCCAGCTCATGAGCTCGGTGTCTTGGACTTGCGCCTGGCTCCTGCCCAACTCTGACTTGCGGCTCTTTGCTTCTCCCAGGCTCGCGCATCCTGCAGATCCCCCGTGTGCAGCTTTCCAGCACAGGCATATACATGTGCGTGGCTCTGAACGCAGCCGGCAGAGACGAGAAACTCTTCATCCTCACTGTCCACGGTAAGCAGCGGGCGCTCGGCCTGCGGATCTGCCCACGCGGGCGCTGACATCTCCCCTGCCTGCCCCATCTCCTGCCGATCAGCTCCGAAGGACCTGATGGCAACCAACGGCCGTGGGTCCCCGTGAAGGTTTTGCCCTTGCCCGTGAAGCAGCAGCACCCCTGCCCTTGTGTCTGCCTCCCTCCAGCTCCGCCGGCCGAGCCCGGGGCGCCAGCGGGCCAGCCAGCCGTGACGGTGCGTGCCGGGGACACGGCCGTCCTGCGCTGCGACTTGGAGGAGCAGCCGGGATCCACGGTCACCTGGTACAGGGACGGGCAGGAGCTGGTGGCGGGGGACAGCGGCCACATCCTGCTGAAAGGCCGGTGGCTGGAGATAGAAAACACCCAGGTAAAGCTGCGTCGAGAGAGCCGTCCCGCTTGCTCTGCCCGCGCTGGGTCTCACCGAATCCCCTTCCCTCCGCCAGGCCTCGGATGAAGGGCTCTACAGCTGCCGGGTGGCCGGTGCTGCGGGAGAGTTGGCGCAGACCCTTGTGCTCGCCGTCCAAGGTACGGGGGCAGAAAATTAGGCTTGCGTGTATATGTAATATACAATATATAGTTTTCCACCAAAATCCTGAATATCCAAACCCAGGAATATTTTTCCTTTGGGAAGATGGTTGCAGTTAGCTCACAGCCCACCCTGTGCTGGGACTCTTGCTCCTGAGATGCTCCTGGTGTGCAGGGATGGTGATGCTCTCACCGTGCGGGAAGCCGGGATGCTGCCGGATCCACGGCTGAGGGGGGGATCCTGCGTGCCAGGGCAGTGGGGTGCATGTGCCGTGCTCGCAGACCCCAGCGCCTGTGCTCGCTCCTTCCCCCAGTGCCCCCGGGCATCGAGGACCCACAGCAGGAGACTCTCGACGCGGCCATGGGGAGCCCCCTCGTCCTGACCTGCGAAGTCACCGGCGTGCCTGTGCCCACCGTCACCTGGCTGAAGGATGGGCGGCCGCTGGGTACGAGCCGGGGAGATGCTGTGCCGGGCTGCGATATCATGCCACAGCCTGGTGTGAAGCCATCCTGCCTCAGTTTCCCTGTTTCTAATCCAGCTGCGAGAGAACAGCGGGGTGTTGCGGGGCTCCGGAGGGGAGAAGAGAGAGTGCGAATGGGCTGGAATTTCTCCTGCCTGCTTTTAAGAGGCCGCGGATTTGTTCGTGAGGCCAAAGCAAGGGACCTGGGTGCGAGATGCGATGTGGGGAGCTCTCTGGGTACCAGCCATTAGGTTATACCCCAGCATTGGAGTCTGCACCCAAGGTGGTGGCTCGTCCCCTTCTGGGAAGCCCCAGAAAGGTGCAGTGCGGACACCCTGCCTCTGCACAGCTCCGGTCCTCATAGCTGGGTCCCGGGGCCGGGAGCAGGGGGGAGCTCAGGGGAGGGCTTGGCGGAGCAGAGCTGCTGCAGCCCCTGTCCTCTTCGCCCCGTCTCCTTGCAGAGAGCAGCCCGGAGCGGGGCCTGGTGTCCCGGGGCGCCCAGCTCCAGATCAGCCCCTTGCAGCCCTTCCACGAGGGCCGCTACACGTGCCTGGCGCGGGGCCCCGACGCCGAGGCGCGCAAGGACTTCCTGGTGCTGGTGCGAGGTAGGGCTTTGCCTGGCCGGTGTGGTGGTGGGCATCCCCTGAGGGACCCTCCCTCGGAGGGGTGTGTGGCCTGGGGAGCCTTCCTCCTCCTCCTCAGCCTCGCTCTCTTCTCGGCGCAGTGGCACCCCGGATCACCAGCGCGGGGGTCCCCAGCGAGCACAGCGTGCTGGAGGGCGGCGGGGTGACGCTGGAGTGCCGGGCCAAGGGGCAGCCCGCCCCGCAGGTCACCTGGCTGAAGGACGGGCAGCCCCTGGGGCTGCAGCCCCCATCGCGTGCCCGGTGAGTGCCCGGGGTGGCGGGGGACAGCCTGGCTGGGGACCGTGCCAAAGCCTGGCGATGGCACGGCTGAGTTGCATGCAGTGGACGCTGCTTCAGCTGTGGCCAGGCCAAACCAGCCCCACCCGTGCCTCAGTTTCCCCACCTGCAAACTAGTATTGCAAGGTGTGCTGCGCTCTGCTGCTTCTCCACCCTCTCAGTGCTCAGGCTGGGTCTAGTGTGTCCCGGCTGTTTGCTGAGCTGCACCGTCCCGGGTTACATCCTGGTGTCCCCAACCGTGCCGTAACCCGGCTTGGTGGCTGCCCTGCCCTGCAGCATCCCCCGAGCGTGGGACCTGCTGGGGTGACCTCGGAGCATCTCTGTCCCCAAGCCCTGGGGTGCCTGTGGGACACAGCGGGTCACTGCCCCGGGCTCCCCCGTGCAGGCTGGCTCCGGACGGCAGCTCTCTGCTCCTCGAGGGGCTCCAGGCCGCCGACGCGGGGGCGTACACCTGCCTGGCCCAAAACAGCGCCGGCGAGGACACGCAGCTGCACACGCTGAGCGTGCTGGGTGAGCGAGGCCGGGGCGCGCGGGGGCATCGCCGCTGGCCGCCCGCCCCGCTTCAGACCCTCATCCCCTCTCCTCCCCTCGCCCAGTCCCCCCGTCCATCGAGAGCGGCGGCGCGGAGGTGGTCCGCGGCGTCCTCGCCGGGCTGGTGACGCTGGAGTGCCGGGCGCGGGGGTCCCGGCCCCTGCAGCTGAGCTGGCTGAAGGAGGGGCTGCCCCTCCGCCTCTCGCCCCGCGTGCGGCTGCTCTCGGCCGGGCGCACTCTCCGGTAAGCAGCCATCCCGCGGCAGGTTCGCGTGCCAGGCTGGCCCCGGCGTCAGGGGTGCGAGGAGCAGGAGGGGAGGCCCGCAGCTGACGCGTCCTCCTCTTCCTCTCCCCCCGCGCTGCCGATCGCCGTGTAGGATCTCTCCCGTGCAGGTTTCCGACGCCGGGCTCTACACCTGCGTCGCCGCCAGCCAGGCAGGGGTGGCCAACCGCAGCTTCGTCCTGCAGATACAGGGTACGGGGGAGCCGGGTGTTCACCGGGAATTTGGGGTCCACCGAGGTGAGCGGGGTGGTGGGCAGCCGTGGGCGGCATGTGGGTCCCGGGGCTGGTTTTGCTTGCGGAGCGCAGCTCTGGTTCGTAGCCCTGCGCGTGCCGTTGGCCGCCGGGGTGGTCTCCTGGACGGCGTAGCAAGGAAGGGCCAGCCTAAAAGCAGGTAGGGAAGGGAGCTGAGATGGTGACGTGTCCCCCTTCCCGTCCGGGGTGACCCCGGTGGTGGGCAAGCCCCTGCGGGGGGAGGTCGACCTGCCCTGGTAATTCCCAGCCTCCTGCAAGCACCCCAGTGCTGAGGACCCGGCTTTGCTCCCCAGCCCCGCTAATGCACCCTGCTCCCTCCCCAGTGCCCCCCGTGCTGGAGGGGACCCCGGAGAGCAGCGAGGAGCAGGCGGTGATGGCAGGCTCTGAGGTGACCTTCACCTGCGAAGCCACCGGCTCCCCGGCGCCGGTGCTGAGCTGGCTGAAGGACGGCGAGCCCCTGGCGCTGCAGAGCGACGGCGCGGGCTCGCGGCTGCGCCTGGAGGCGGTGGGGCCGGCCGATTCGGGAGTTTACTCCTGCCTGGCTGCGAACGAGGCGGGCGAAGCCAGCAAACACTTCCGCCTGTCGGTGATGGGTACGTGTCCTCCCGGGCGCTGGGAGAGGTGGCTGGCTGCGGGGAGCAAAGCACGCCTTGCCCACCCCCGTGGGAACTGCAGGCTGCCAGGCCCCCAGATCGCCAGCATCCCTCCACCGTTCATTTTTGGGAGGACTTAGGGGTTGAAAGCCCCTCGCCGGGTACCCTATGCCTTGCAGAGCCGCCTCAAGTCAAGGCCCCAGCTCAGCCAGTTGAGATGTCCATCGCTGTGGGTGCCCTGCTGGAGCTGACGTGCCTGGTGACGGGTGTCCCCGTGCCCACCGTCACCTGGGAGAAGGACGGGCGGCTGCTGGCCGGGCCCCGGCGTGTGGCGGGGAACGAGAGCACCCTGCGGATAGAGAGCGCCGAGGTCAGGGCTCCTCTCGCCTCGTCTCCCCACCCATCTTCTCCTTTCGCCTCTGGTGGGTTTCACTTTGGTTTTTCTCTCTCTGGGTCTCTGGTAGGTGGCAGATGCTGGCTTGTACACCTGCCTGGCCACCAGCCCTGCAGGGGAGGACAGCGGGACCTTCCACGTCAGCGCCCAAGGTACCGCCACCCCAGAGGGGCAGGGGCGAGCGGGGTGAGCATCATGGGGGTGGGATGGTCAGTTCCTGGGACCGGTGAGGTGGGCATGAAGCCTGGGGCATCCCAAGATGATCATGGAGGCTGCGGGTGGCTGGGAGGAGCCTGGCGTGAGCACAGTGGCCCTGGGGAGCCAGGGAGACGTGCCTGGCTTGGAGTAGGGTGTCCCCCGACCCATGTGTCCCGCAGCACCCCCCAGCATCGCAGGCGCTGGAGAGACCCACAGCATCGCCGCCCCGGCGGGGGGGCAGCTCACGCTGGAGTGCCCTGCGGACGCCGTGCCACCTCCCCACATCGAGTGGCACCGGGAGGGCACCCCCCTCCAGGTATGTGTGTTTGGGGACAGTGGCACCCGGGTGGTGTCACAGCCTGCCCCGTGCCAGCCCCGTCACGCGGGATGCTCGCGGCGGGGGGATGCCATGGGGGAGCGCTGCTGACGGGGGCTCTCGGGGCCTGCTAGGAGGATGCCCGCACGCGGGTCCTGGCCGAGGGACGCTTCCTCCAGATCCAGGCGCTGCTGGTGGCGGATGGCGGGGAGTACAGCTGCACCGCCAGCAATGCGCTGGGCACGACCAGCCTCCACTTCCAGGTGGACGTTCATGGTGAGCAACGCACCAACGCGGTTTCTGGCTTTGCTGGGCACATGTGCTAGCTCAGTCCCCCTTCGTGCAGGGATGCATGCTGCTAGGGGGTCTCCTATAGATAGGGTAATGGGAAAGGGGGAATTAGACCCTGCCCAGCCCCAGATGCTGGTCTGGTCTGTTTCTTCATCCCCTGAGCTGTGTTTCTAACTATTTCCCTTCCCTCCCTGGCAACGCCACAGTGGCCCCGGAGATCCAGCCCGGCCCCGAGGAGGTGAGCGTGCCCGTGAACGGGTCGGCTGTGCTGCCCTGCCAGGCGGAGGGGTGGCCCACGCCCCAGGTGACGTGGCGGAAGGACGGCCAGCTCCTGCCCCTTCACGAGAGCCCCAGGTACGAGGCTCTGCAGCGTACGAGCTGGCTTCCAGCTCACGCCAGCATCTGCATCCATGGGCGTTTGGACGTGCCTGGAGCAGGAATGCTGCTGGTGAAGGGGTGCAGCGGGTGCAGCCCGGCCGTGGAGAACCCCAACAAGCCTAAAGGGGCCCGTTGTCCCTCTGGCAGGCTGCGGCTGCTGCCGGGAGGCTCCCTGCAGATAGACCCCGTTCAGGTCCAGGATTCAGGCTACTACCTCTGCGTGGCATCCAGCCCTGCCGGGTCTGACCGACGAGGCCTCGACCTCCAAGTCCTGGGTAGGCGGAAGAGCCAGCTGGATCCTTGGGGCTCAGTGGGCTGGTCTGAGCCTAGTTGTGCTGGATCTTTCCTGCATTTGGCCTCCCTGCAATCCACCCGTGCATGTGCAACGATGCGCCGTCGTCCTCGGCTCATTAATACCTGGTGACCCCCGCGTTAATGAGCTCCGTATGCTCTTCGCAGTCCCTCCTGCCGTCGCCCCCGGGCCCTCCAACTTCACCCTGGTGGCACAGCAGCCGGCCTTGCTGGCCTGCGAAGCCACGGGGTCCCCCGAGCCCCGCGTGACGTGGGAGAAGAACGGCCGCCCGCTGAACCCGCACCTCCCGCCCGGCGCCTACAGGTACGGCAGCCCCGGCCGGCCGCGCGCCCCGGCGAGGGAGCGTTTGCGTTGCCGACGCGCGCTCTGCCCGCCGCAGGCTGCAGTCCTCGGGCTCGCTGCTCATCGCCAGCCCCAGCCTCCAGGACGAGGGGCGGTTCGAGTGCGTCGCCGCCAACGCCGCCGGCGAGGCCCGCAAGCTATTCCGTGTGTCCGTCCACGGTGAGCTGCTGGGGGCCGGCGGTCCCGCGGAAAGCTGCTTCCCGAGGGTGTTTTGCTGCGTGGGGCACGACGCAGATGCGCCTTGGCTCCCTGCTTGGTGGGATCCTCTCTAGGGTCTGGGAACAGGGGTGGGCAAGAGGGGAAGTGGGAACGTCTGCACCCACGTGCACCGGGAACGGCTCTGCTCCGGTGTTAGCTGCGTGGCCCAGCTCACCTCCCTTTCTCGCCACCCTCTCCAGTGCCGCCCACCATTGCTGACGATCTCACAGATGTGGTCGTCGTCCGGCTGTCCCCCGCCGTCCTCACCTGCTACGCCTCCGGCGTGCCCCCGCCGGCGGTGTCGTGGAGCAAGGAGGGGGCTCAGCTGGGGCGCCACGGAGGGGGCTACCGCATCCTGCCCACAGGTACGGGGGGCCGGGGCGGTGCGGGGGGGTTGGGGGGCCGTCCCCGTGCCTCCTCTCTGCTCGCTGTCTTCCCAGGTGCCCTGGAGATCAGGCAGGTGCTGCCCGCCCATGCTGGCCGCTACACCTGCACGGCGAGGAACGCCGCTGGCGTGGCCCGCAAGCACCTCCTGCTCACGGTGCACGGTACGGGGAGCTGCTCCGGGGACGCCGAGGCAGGACCTTCGGGCGCCTGGGCTCAGCCTGGGGGAGTGCGGCTGCAGGGAGGGGAGCCACGCTCGGCAGCGTTTTCCCCATCTTCTGCTGCAGAGCCCCCCGTGGTGAAGCCCCTGCCCGGCATGGTGATGGTGATGGTCAATGCCAGCGCGGTGTTATCCTGCGAGGCGACCGGCATCCCTCCGCCAGCAATCACCTGGCAGAAGGAAGGTGTCAGCATCCCCAGAGGTGAGCCGCAGCCCGCAGAGCCCTGGGGTCCCTGGTCGAGCGCAGCAGAGTCCTGGTGATGCTGCGCTGCCTTCCAGCCCCTATCCCTGGTGTTGATTTGGGGGACCGAACCGCGCCCTGGTGTGGCATTGGGTGGCACTGGATGGACCAAGGTCACTTGCAGGAAAGCAGATGTTAGCTCTGGTGCCCACGCCAGCCTCGTTGCTTGGCAGATGCCACCCAGGGCACTCTGTGCACATGGTGGCTGCCGGGACGTTTCTTCTGCAGGCAAAGCAGTGCCGGTGCACGGCCCATTCGCACACAGGCACGGCTGCTCTCTCCTGGCCTTCATTCCTGCCCCATCCCTGCAGGGCCTGGGTTCAAAATGCTCCCCAGCGGGCAGCTGCACCTCCTACGTGCCTCCGTGGAGGATGCTGGCATCTACCTGTGCGTGGCTCAAAACCCCTCGGGCACTGCTTCGGGGAGGACCAGGCTGATCGTGCAAGGTAAGGTCACTATCACAGCCCAGCCCTCTCCTGGTGCCCTGCTCACTCCCCTGGCTCCCTCCCTTCCCGCTGGCTCCTTGCCTGGTATCTAGCAGGGTTTTGATCATTCAGCAGCTGTCAGTCTGTCCACCCCACAAGTGTGCTTCGCATAGGTGTTCAGGCCTCTTCTCCCCAGCTGGTTCCCTTGCCACGTCTCTGCTACTGTCTGGAGGCCACGTTTAATACCAAGAACAGCCCAAGCTGCAAAGCTCAAAGTCTGCCTCCAGATCTCCCCCAAACACCCCCAGGTATCGGCTCTGGCTGTTGCCTGTCGAAGGTTTCCTAGGGAAGATGCCGTTGCAAATGATGCCCGGGACTGCCCCAAAGCTGTGCAGACGGCACAGTCTGTCCCGGGCGTTGCTTCGCTGGTGTTGAGGAGGTGCTGGAGGCTCAGGGCGTGGGGCTGGGAGTGCGGCACCCCTGCAGCACCCGCAGTCTCTGCCTTCCCGCCCCCTTGCAGTGCCCCCGGCCATCGAGGCTGGCCCCACGGAGCTGGCGGTGCTGGAGGGGCTCGAAGCCCTGCTGCCCTGCGCAGCCCGGGGCATCCCGGAGCCCCGCGTGTCCTGGAGCAGAGAGGGAGCCCCGGTGCGGGGCCGCGGCGCCAAGGCCACCGTCCTGCCCTCCGGGCAGCTGCTGCTCAGGGATGTCCAGGTGAGCGTTGGTGCTGGCGTGGCCGCGTGCTCCTCAGCCGTGTGCTCCTCTGGCAGTTAAGCACGCTGCAAAGGCCAGGGAGCTGAAAAAGAAGTCTTTTGCAGCTCAAAAGAAAGCCTAGGTCATCCAGTGCCCTGCGGTGCCCTACAGCCGGGGTTAGTGGGATTTGGTGTCACTTAACAGCACTGCAGCCTTGCTGTTTTCAGAAGCACCTCTGATGGGGAGGGCGCTGCTTGGTCCTGCGCAACAGCCCGGGCCACGCGGGTTTGCTAGCGCGGTCTGGAAGAGGCGGCCGTAGCCCAGCCCTGGTGTTTTGGTGGGCAGCTGGCCATGCCCCTCTGCAGCACGGATCCGAGTCCGTCCCCGCTTTGCTCCTCAAACCTCTCCTCCGTGCAGGAAGGGGATGCCGGGAGCTACTCCTGCACGGCAGTGAACTCGGCCGGGAAAGCCGTCCGCCGGCTGCACCTCTCCGTCTACACCCTGCCCACCTTCACCCGGCTGCCCGGGGACCTCGTCCTGAGCCGGGGCGAGCGGCTGGAGCTGGTCTGTGCCGCGAAGGGGAACCCCGAGCCCCGCATCACCTGGATGGCCAACGGCCAGCCCGTCACTGGTGCGTGGGGTGTGGGCGCTGGGAGCACCAGTGGGATGGAGGAGGAGGAGGATGCAGAGTGTGGAGGAAGGACCCATCCTCCGCTAGCTCAGAGGGACAATATTATTCTGGCTCCCCTCCCTGCCCTTTGCCCACCTTTGGGGGTCCCATGGGATGATATAACCGCCTGGTCCTTGCCATGTCTGTGCCATAACCCCAGCTGCGCCGCGGCTTCGCCTTGCAGATGGCGTGTCGGAGCAGAGCGGCCGGAGCACGCTGCGGCGGGACGCCGTCACCCAGGCGGCCGGCGGGACCTACGTGTGCCGCGCCGAGAACAGCGTCGGCACCGCCAGCGCCACGAGCGTGGTCCGCGTGCGAGGTAGGCGCGTGGCCGGGGCGGCCCCGCGGCTGCGGCCCTCGGCCACCTCCAGCCCCTTCCCACCCCTCCATCTTCCCCATCAGAGGCGCCCGTCTTGCGGGGGGGGCCCAGCGCCTACCAGGTGGAGCCCCTCGGCGGCGACGCCCTGCTGGACTGCGAAGCCCGGGGCCACCCGGAGCCCCTCGTCCGCTGGAGCAAGGACGGGGTCCCGCTGTCCCCCAGCCACCGCCTGCGCCAGCTGCACAACGGCTCCCTGGCCATCCGCGGCACGGCGGTGAGTGGGGCCGGCCGCGCGCTCGGGTTCGCTCGTGCCACGGAGGCGAGCCGCCCAAAAGGGGCTGGCAGTGGGTGAGGGGAAGAGCTGCGGGCCACCGCTGAGATGACTTCTGTCAGGTCTCTGCTGGGACGGTGCTCCTGCGCAGAGCCGTGCTAAGGGGCGCGTCCCTGCTGGGAGCCTGCCTTTGCCCGCTTCCTCCCTGCTTGTTTTTCAGAGTTTCTACCCCATTAGTTGCCACCGTTAGCACCGCTGCCAGCATCCTCTCCTTGGTTTCATGCTGCATGGGAGACGGCGCTGGCTGCGGCGGCTGTTTTGGTGCCCCTCCGCTCCCGCGTGGGGCGAGACGGGCCGCTGTACTGACGCCTGTGTTTTAACCTCCTGCCAGAGCACCGACGCGGGGCATTACCGGTGCGTGGCGGAGAACGAGGTGGGCACAGCGGCGAAGGTCGTCACCCTGGCCCTGCAGAGTGAGTGCTGCCCTCTTTGCACCCTCCTTTTTGGGGAAAGAGGGTATTTTGTACCTGTGCCTGTTTTCCACTGGTTGGGGTACACGTCCTGCCGAGAGAGAGGGGTTGGGTTGGAGTGAGAACGGGGAGTGGGAAGAGACAGAGAAGTGGTTCAACGAGAGCAGAGATTTGGGTCGTGCAGAGTGGGCACCGCAGATGTGACCAGCCGTAGATGCTTCCTCCGGGGCCGTCCTACCCTCGGCCCCATCTGAGCAGCTAAAGGACTCCAAAACACGAGTCACCCCCATCCCCGGGGACCTCTGCCCTCTGCGCGCGGGAGGGCCGCCCCGGCGATGCTCGGGGGCCGCCGCACTGCCGGGTCCCTCTTCCTGCCCAGGTGCCCCCGGGGTGCAGGTGCGGCCGCGGGAGGCGGCGGTGAGCGCCGGGCAGCGGGTGCTGCTGCACTGCGAGGTGTCGGGGGAGCCCACCCCCTCCGTGGAGTGGCGGCGGGACGGGGCCCCGCTGCAGGAGAGCCCGCGCGCCCGCGTGCTGCCCAACGCCACGCTGCTCATCAGCGCCGCGGGCCGGGAGGACGCGGGGAGCTACGCCTGCCTCGCCCGCAGTCCCCTGGGCTCTGCCGTCGCCCAGGCCTCCCTCACTGTCCGAGGTGGGTGTCTTCCTCCCAGTTATGGGGCTTTTTTAGGGGGTGGTCACCCCATCTTCTCCACGTCTCCACCAGCCCTGTTACGCGCTGCATTAAGACCTCCCATGTGTCAATTTGAAAGGACGTTGCCTTCCCCTGGCTGCTCTGATTCCCTTGATTTGCATCACGCTTTGCGCTCTCCCACCTCTCCCGTTGCTCACCTTCCCAAGCCGAAGGTCTCCGGCGCCTCTGTCCAGGCTCTGGAGCCGAGATGAACCTTTGCCGAAATAGCTGCCGTGCGCGAGCCTGCAGCCCGCGGGAGCCGCGCTCTCCCCCACCTTCCTGAATCCGCTGCCAGGGATTAAATTCTGATTTCCCCGGGGCCCCTCGGGAGCAGCTCGCTGGGGCAAACGGCAGCGCGGAGGAAGCGCTGGGCGCCCCGCACTCCCTCGCGCGGCTGCTGGAGAATAAGCCAAGAAAAGCCAAGGTTTCGGGGGCCGTGGCCGCAGCCGGGTGAAGGCTTCCCGGCAGGGATGCTGCAGGCCCTGCGCTGGCTGCCTGCAGCTCCAGCGAGGAGGTTTGCTGAAGCGGCGTTTCCCCGCCCCAGCAGAGCCCCGCCGGGTGCGCGGCAGTCTCATCGGCGTCATCAACGCCCAGGAGTTCGGCGTCGCGACCCTGAACGCCAGCGTGCTGGACGATCCTCGCGCCGGCACGGCCGCCGTGTGGGGCAGCATCGGGAGCATCCCGCCTTCCGTGGGTACGGGGCGACACGGACCCCTTCCCTCCGCCCGGGCAGGGCCGCTGACCTCTGCCAGGGGAAAATTTGGGGGAAAGAGGGAGAATGAACGAGCAGAAATGTGCAGCAAGGAACGTGCTGAAAGCAGCACCCAAATTCTGTCCCCACGGATGAGGGGTGGTTGGGGGGCTGCTGAGGACGGCTGGTCCCTCCTCCGGAGGATGCTGGCTCCGCATTGATGCCTTTTTTCCTCCCGCTCCCAGGACCGCTGATGCGGGTGCTGGTGGCCGTCATTGCCCCCGTGTACTGGTCCTTCGCGCACGCCAGCGGGGACACGCAGGGCGGGTTCCTGCTGACCCAGGGCACCTTCAGGCAGGAGTCGCAGGTGGAGTTTGCGACAGGTGAGAGACATGGGGCCACAGGGAGCCGAGCTCGCCCGTCGGCTGCTGGGGAGGCCCCGGCATCCGCGCTAGCTGCTCTGGGAGATGCCAACGGCCACAGCAGGGGTCCAGGCTGTTGGTGTCCCCAGGTATCGGGTGCAGAAATGGTTGAAAGGGGATAAAGCACGCCCCAAATTTCCCAGGGCTCAGGGTGCTGTTGGAGGTGAGATGTGGGTCTCCTGGGACTGTCTGGTGCTGGTGCTGCAAGGCAAAACCAGGCAGCATGTGCCCAGCAAAAGTGGGGATGCAGGCACATGGCTGGGCGCTCTCCGCACCATCTCCCTTGCAAGAAGAAACAGGAGTTTTGGGGTTATTGTGCCTGTTTCTGGGTGGTTCAGCCTTGTGTCCTACATGCCACCGGTCCCTGCAGGCCCTGGGGCTCAACCCTATGCTGTCCCAAGCTTCATGGTGGGGTTTTGTAGCTGGCTGGAGGGGAGATGGAGGGATCGAGCCAAGCAGGGAGATCCTGGGCAGCTGCAGGGTGGTGGCAGTCCCCTGAGCCCTGTGACCGTGGAGGTGAGGACGTGCTGCATGGGGCGGGGGGGGTTGAAATGAGATTTTACGGGGGAGCTGGAGATCATCAGTGCCGAAGAGCTGGGTATTTGGGCTGGAGAGCCAGGTCTTGCAGGGAAGCCATGGGCTGCCTGTCACTGTGTCCCCTCTCGGCAGGGGAGCTCCTCCGCATCACCCACGCCGCCCGGGGCTCGGACGCTGCCGGCGCTCTGCTGCTCGACAGCGTGATCAGCGGCTCCGTGCCGGAGAGCGTCGCCGAGGCCGTGGTGCTGCTGCAGGTGCCCGGGGCTGCCAGCCCCCTCCTTGCCCCCGTGGCTGGCACAGTCTGGAAGGCGACTCCCATCCCGGGAGCCTTGTGGGTACCCCAGGCCCTGATCCATCCCGCATCCCACTCTTTTGCCAGGATTTCAGCGAGCGCTACGTCCAGACGGGACCTGGGCAGCTCTACGGAGACTCGGTGCAGCGCTTCGTGCAGGAGGGGCTCGTCACCCGCGCCCGCTGCAACCACACCATCGAGTACGACCCCGCGCTGGGCCAGCAGCCGCTGCGGGTGCAGCACGTCCAGGCCAGGTCAGTTAAAGCCTCCTTCGATGCGGCCTCGGAGGAGCTCCTCTTCCAGCTCAGCGCCTCGCTCGATGCAGGTAACGAGAGGCTGGATTGCTAAGGGACGGGGGCGAAGACAGTGCGATCCCTTGCAAACAGGCGGCCGTTTGCACACCTGACGGCAGCAAAGGCCACTTCCCTGCGGTGGCACATTTCTCAGCCACCTCTGCTTGCTTCCCAGGGGCCAACGGAGACCAGTGCCCAGCAGGATTTGTCCTGGACCCTCAGCAGCTGTACTGCATTGGTACGGACCCTTCCTGAGGGCTGGGGGGGCTGCGCTGGGTCCTGGGTCTGCAGGGTCCCCTTCGGGGCCGCGTTCCTGCATGAGGCTGGCCGGGGGACACGGCAGCACCCTCGTCTTGCCGGGCAGGAGGCAATGCCAAGGCCTGGCGGGGCTCCGCTCGCCTCCTCTCTCCCCAGCCACGGTAGAGGAGCAGCTCTGGAACAAGCACAGAGACTTTGCCCTTTGCTCGAGCCAACTGCTTAAGTGCGTGACGGCACGTGCCCTTGCAAGGGGGAGAAATGCTCTGTCGCTGGGGACACTGTGTCCCCCTACGAGGGGGTCTGGGCCCCGGTGAACCCCACCGGGGGCTGCGAGGGTCCATGCGGGGCCGCCCGGCGTGGCTGCGGCTGTCCTGATCCTCCCTAGGTGGGAGGGGAGTGTGCAGGGTGCCCGTGGGGCCAGCCCTCAGCACCCACCGGCACGGCCGCGGCGCGCTGCGTGGTGACGTCCCCCTGCTCCCCCCTCTCCTCCCCAGATGTCGACGAATGCACCCAGGGGTCCCACGCCTGCCGCTACCGCCAGCTCTGCGAGAACGCGCCCGGGACCTATCGCTGCACGTGTCCTCGCGGCTACCGCTCGCAGGGCGCTGGCCGGCCGTGCTTGGGTACGAGCCGGGGTCCGGGCCGAGCAGGGTCTCGCAGGGGATGGGGCACGTGCCCAGACATGGGCTGCAGAGCCCCGGGTGCTTCCCGGCCTCAGTTTCCCCATCCAGCCGCAACTCACCAGCGCTTTCCTCCACCAGACGTGAACGAGTGCCTGCAGCTTCCTCGGCCGTGTGCCTTCGAGTGCCGTAACCTCCCGGGCAGCTACGTGTGCCTGTGCCCGCCAGGCAGAGCCCTGCTCCGGGACGGCACGTCCTGCAGCGAGCCGGGGGCGGCCACGCCGGCCGGCAGCCCCCCAGCACCCCCCGTGCGCCGGCTCCCGCCGGGCAGGTCCTTCTACGCCCGGCTCCCCAGCGGGCGCGAGGGGACCGCGCTGGGGCTCAGCGCCCAGGCGCCCTGCCCGCCGGGGTTCGTGAGGAGGAATGGTGCTTGCACCGGTGAGCGCACACGGGGGTGGTCGAGGGGGGGGCTGCTGCGAGGGAAGGGCTTTGCAGGGATTTGGGGGCCCCTTCCAGCACAAAAGGCAATGGGCTGCTTATTCCCATCCTTTCCTCCTGCATCTCCCGTCTCTTCCCCGGGCTTGGGGTCTCCCCGGGCTCCGTCGTGCAGCAGCGGGTGCCAGAGGGGCTGGGTGGATTCACCCCTCTCCTCCCCGCAGACCTCGACGAGTGCCAGATGCTGAACCAGTGCCAGCACGAGTGCAGGAACAGCGAGGGCAGCTACCAGTGTGTGTGTCCCGCCGGGTACCGGCTGCTGCCCAACGGCAGGACCTGCCACGGTCAGTCCGAGCCGCCCGTGCGCCCCCGTCCCTGGGGCTCTGCCGGAGCCCGGGGTGCAAACCCGGGGGGGAACTGGGTTTTGCACCTTTGCCTTCTAGGCTGCAACCAAACCCAGGGTATTTCTGCTTGTGGAGGGTTACTCCTGGGCTCAGCACCCGTTAAACACCCCAGCATCCCTGTGGCTCTTGGGTGCTCCCGCATCCCTGCGGCGCCTGGGTGCTCCCGCATCCCTGACCCGGGCAGGGCCGGGAAGGCATCGGAGCCGGGATTTGAACCCCTTGCTCTGCTCCGGGGGGGATAAGAGCGAGCAGGGCCTGTCCCATCCAGCTGCCCCCATCCCCGCTCTGCCCGCAGACGTGGACGAGTGTGCCGAGGGCACGCGGCGGTGCGGCACCGGCCAGCTGTGCTTCAACACCCGCGGAGGCGCCCAGTGCGTGGAGGCACCCTGCCCCGCCGGCTACCGCCGAGGCTCCAGCCCCGGGTGAGTCGGGGCCGCGGGTGCCCGGCCGGGGCCCCTTCCCGGGGCCGGGGGTGCCGTCCCGGCGCCTCCTGACCCGCCGGCTCCCGCGCAGGCTGTGTTTCCGCCGCTGCGGGCCCGACTGCGGCTCCGCCAGCCCCTCCACGCTGCAGTACAAGCTGCTGCCGCTGCCCTGGGGCGTCGCGGCCGGCCGGGACGTGGTGCACCTGGCCGCCTTCTCCCGCGGGGCCGCCCTGCGCAATGGCACCGTCTTCACCGTGCTGGAGCGCGAGCCCGGCACTCCCTTCGCCCTGCGCCACGAGGGCGGCCGCGGCATCGTCTCCACCCTGCGCCCGCTTCGCGCGCCCGGCACCCACCGCCTCGCCGTGCAAGCCCTGGCTTTGGGCGCCCAGCGGGCGCGCAGCGTCTTCGTCATCCTCATCTCCGTCTCGCCCTACCCCTACTGAGGGTAGCGCCACGTAGTAATACTTCATATCCTTACGTTCAATTTTTTTTTGTAGTTTACTCATTTTCTATGCGCACTTATTTATTTCTGGTTTTGTTCCAAATAAAGGTCTTTTGTGAATAAATAGCAGCAGTGGTGGAAGAAAGCGGCTTCATTCAGCTGTCCCATGGGCCTTCCCGAGGTTTGCCTGCAACGGGAGGGGGCTGCTCCCTGCCCCCACTGCGAGCCCTGTTTTTCCTTAATCCCTGGGCTTTGGACACCTCCCTGCGTGGCCTTGGACCGTAAAAGGAGGTTGCCTGGATGTGGCAATGTCAAAGGGCCAATGTCCAGCACGCAAAAGCCTGAGCTTGCACCGGCGTCGGGGCCCGCGGTCAGCAGAAGCAGGATGAGGCCTCTGCGCACGGGGTTCGGGTGGAGGCTGGTCCCCAAACACCCTTTCGGTCCTGCCCTGGGGGCCAGGAGGTGCTGCCCCGCGGTCCTGAGCTACCCAGCGGGTAACTCTTGCTGTGCCCTCTGCTCTGCAAAGCTGCAGCTAGGCGGAAACCCCTGGGGCGAGGAGGAGGAGGAGGAGGAGGAGGAAGGTGGCTGCACAGTTCAGCCCCGGGGAGGGGGGCAGGACGTGGCGGGGGCAGCGCCGTCGAGCCCTCCCTGCCATGGGGTCCCTGGTGTTACAGACTCCAGCGTCCGGCACTGGGACTCGAAGCTCATGGATGCTGAGAAACCCCGTTTGCGGGGCTGAGCCCCCCAGTCCATTTGGGGCAGCGGGGGGGGGGCGGTCCAGGCCTCCCCACGCCCCCAGCATTGCTCCTGCCTCTCTGCAGTGAGCCAGCAGCCCCTGGGCCCGGGGCGTTGATCCGTGCAAGCACCCGCTGCCGGGCCGGCCGTGGTCCCCGCTTCCCCTCGCTCGGGGCAGGCAGCTCTGCAGCCCGCGGTGCTCGGCGCTGCACGCGGGAAGAGGCCGGGTGCTGAGGAGGGGGCGCGGGGGGACACGGGTGGCAGGGAGCCCTGGGGACACCCAGAGTGGCTGCGTGGGGAGCCAGCGCCAGGCAAAACCACTGTCCCGGCTCCTCTTTCCTGGTGCTGCTGGGGGTTGCGGCGTGCCCCCCCTCCCCGCATGTCCCTGGGGTGCTGGCTGTGTCCCTGGCGGAGGGCAGTGCCGGTGCCCACGGCGGGGACAGTCCTCCCGCGGCTCCGCCTGCCCGCGGCCGGCTATAAGGGAGGAGGAAGAGGAGGAGGAGGATGCTCCGGGCGCCGGACTGCACCGCGGGTGCCTGCACGCAGCGGGTGAGCGAGGACGCGCTTGGCTGCGCTGCAGGGAGGGCGGGCGCGGAGGGGACCTTTGCCGGGGGGGTGGGGTGTCCCCTCTGCCGTCCCTCCGCTGTCCCCGCTGGGTCCCCCCACCCCTGGGTGCTGGGGAAGGGCAGGGGTGGGCGCAGGAGCACCCCGGCCCGTGGCAGGGAGGGCGCAGGCTGCAGCCAGGTCCCTTCTAGCCCAGCCTGGGGGGGGACACGAGCAATTGCCACCGCCCCAGTGGGGTCCCCGCGCTCGGCTGGGCACAGGCTGCTTTTCCCGTCGGGCTGGGGAAGGCGTTTCCCCCTTTTGCCAAAGTTTGGAGTTTTTTTTTTTTTCCTTTCCTCGTTTACTTTTTCTGGGTTTAAAAACAAAAGTGCCATGTTCCTGCTGGAGCAGAGCAAACGGAGTACTTCTGGTAAAAGGCCCGCTCCAGCCCGTAAGGAAGTTGCTACAGAATAATAATCAGGGCTGAGAAAGTCCCCAGACCTTCCCCTTAGCTGCGTTTTGTTTGCTTTGATTTGCTAACGCCGAAATCGCGGGGCTCTCCCTTCCCGGGCAGCCGGGCTTGGCACAAGCCCTGTTTCCGGAGCTGGACACGCCGGAGCCCGGCCCCGTTTCCCTGCACCCTCCCCAGCCGCGAGCACGGCCCCGCAGCCGGCCGTCCCGGGGGGACCGTGGGGGGCTGCTGCCCCGGAGCATCCTCTCGGCTCGGGCCGGAGAGAGGTTTTTGGGCGCCTGGGGACCCTCTGCTAAATTTCCCATGGGTGAATCAAGGCTTCGTCTGAGCAAGCCAGAAACGGAGGCTTTTCCTCTAACCCACTTGCTGGCTGAACCGAGTGCGCCAGGTCTCAGAGTGGCTTAGCCAGGCCGGCAGCAGCAACAGAGGTGCCGCGGGATGCAGAGGGACCCGCTTTGGGGGAGGTCAAGGGGGGAATTTTCCCAGCAAGGTGCAGCGTCACGGCTGGGCTGGCCCCTTTCGCGAACTGAAACTGGCCTTCCTGTAAATGCCCCGGGAGAAGGGAACTGCCGGGCTGTGCAGGCTCGGCACACACCCACGAGGGCCGGTGTGGAGGGAAACGCTGGTTGCACAAGCCTGGGTGCGGGTGCTCCGGCAGCGCCTGCGCCGGGACGGCCGCCCTGGGCACCGGGCATCCCCCAGCCCGCGGGCAGGAGGTTTGGGGCTGCTCTGGTTTCGGGGCGGTCGGACCCCTTTGCTCTTCCTCAATAAAGTGGTTTGGTGGCGCGTGCGGGGCCAGCTCCGGGCTGTGCCCGGCGGTGCTGGAAGGGACTGGAATAAACACCTCCCTGCTGGGAAACGCATCCCGCCAGGACGCTGCGGCCCCGCGGGAGCCGCGCACGGAGCCGGCCCTGCTTGCAAAAGCAGGCGCAGGAGCGTGCTGACTTGGCAGCATCGGGGATACTTGCTCGGGACGGGATTTGGCCGGCTCTGCTGTTCACCTTCCCCGGCCAAGGGTCAGCTGGCACCACGGCGCAGGGGCCCTGTGGCTTCGCAGCCTGGCCGGGGGCCTGTGGGGCGGCTCTGTGGGGCTGGGGGAGCCCAGAGCCCCTGCTGGCCCCGGCCGAGCATCCCCCGGGCCTGGGCCCCAAATCCCCCCCTCGGTGCCTCACAGAGCTCGGGTCTGGGGTGGAGACCGGGGCTGGGTTACGCCTGCTTGGGGATGCTACCAAATGCCCCAGCCCATGCCGCAGCCCCGCGAGCTGCCGAGGGCCGGCGTGGGGGGCCGGGATGGCTCCTCCGCACCAGCCGGGTCCTGCCCGAGCACGGCAGCGCGGGTCGCGTCTTCGCTGTGTCCCGCCACAGCCGGGCACCTCCGTCTCACCTCGGCTTTGCAGGACGCTTGCGGACTGCGGGAGGGAGAGCGCCCCGGCATCGCCCCTCGGAGCAGAGGTGGGAGCAAAGCAGCGCGGCGCGTTTTCCCCAAATCTCTTCCCTGCTTGCTGCAGGCCCCGGGGGGGGGCTGGGGCTCTCAGACCCGCAGGTGCCCCGGTGAATCCCAGCCTGCAGTTTGCTGCGTGCTTCTGCCCCCAACCCGGATGCTCCCAGCAGGGGAAGGGGCTCAGCTCGCCGTGGGGCCACGCGGGAGCCCCGGGAGGCTTAGCGGGCACCGGGCCACCTGCCAGGGACACCGTGCCAGGCCCCAGCCTCCATGGCTTAATGAGTTACAGCGGTGCTGGGAGCCCGTGCGTTAATTAGCGCTGTCCCAGCACGGGCTGCTCCCTTAACCCCTCCTTCACCTGCAGAAGCAGCCGCCGGCCCCTGGTATTTAATCCGCAGGGGATCCGGCTTCTCACCCACCGGCTGAGCATTGCCCGGGCGATTTGTCCGCATTGCTGGGAAAATCCCGGAGCAGCCTGCCGCGGGCGCTGCTCGGCGCCGGCGTCCCGCCGGGGCC
The DNA here is from genome assembly GCF_036370855.1 of Dromaius novaehollandiae. Lineage (NCBI taxonomy): Eukaryota > Metazoa > Chordata > Aves > Casuariiformes > Dromaiidae > Dromaius > Dromaius novaehollandiae. The sequence goes on from NC_088117.1 coordinate 8,635,742, forward strand.
CCCGTGGGCGGAGGGGCTCTGACGCCGGCGCCCTCCCCTTGCCTCCGCAGGCGCCATGGCCGAGCCCAAGGGCACGGTGGTGCTCGCCTACAGCGGGGGCCTGGACACCTCCTGCATCCTGGTGTGGCTGAAGGAGCAGGGCTACGAGGTGGTGGCGTTCCTGGTGAGCCCGCGGCCGGGGGGCGGCCAGCGAGGGCGGCGCGGGGCGAAGCCACGGCACTTGGCCGAAGGAGAAGTGATGCTCGGGTGGCAGCAAGCCATGGCCACCTTTCAGGCTCGGTCTCGTTTTTCCTCCCTTCCAGGCCAACATCGGGCAAAAAGAAGACTTTGCAGAGGCGCGCAAGAAAGCGCTGGCCCTGGGGGCCAAGAAGGTAACGCCGGCCCTTCCCCGGGGCGCCCGTGCGGTGCTGAGCTTCCCCGCTCCCGCCGTGGGGCTGGGGCCTCCGGGGGCTCCCAGACCCCCAGGGGACCGCGGCCGCCACTGCTGCCCTGTGCCCTGGCGAGAACGAGGAATCCTGGGGGTTTTGCACCAAAACCACGCAGAAAAGGGGGGGGGGTGATTTCTTGCCCAACCTTGCATCAGTATGTTCATTGCTGCAATAAATCAGTGCTTTCGCCCCATTCACTTTAAAGATGTAGTCAAATTTGGGAAGGTGTCGGGGCAACACGGGAGCTCCCCGGGGTGCCCGGTGAAAGGCCCCTTCGCCGCGCCGTCCCCAAAGCCCCCCCAGAGCGGGCGACCCTCCCACGGCAGGCGTCTCCCCGTGCCGGCAGGTCTACATCGAGGACGTGAGCCGGGAGTTCGTGGAGGAGTTCATCTGGCCGGCGGTGCAGGCCAACGCGCTCTACGAGGACCGGTACCTGCTGGGCACCTCGCTGGCCCGGCCCTGCATCGCCCGCAAGCTGGTGGAGATCGCCCGGAAGGAGGGAGCCCGCTTCGTCTCGCACGGTGCCACGGGCAAGGTGAGGAGGGACGCGGGGGCCAGTGGGACGGGAACGGGCCGGGATGCTGGCGGGAGCGGGTTGTGCCTCCAGGGAGCTCGCCTGCAGGGTTTGCTGCAAAGCCGCTGTTTCCCTGTGGGAAAAACACACTTTCCTCCTCTACCAGCCCCGGCAGCAGGTCCATGTCAGTGGCCGCGCATGGGGACACGGGGAGGTGGCAGCCCCCGGCCTCCCCTTGTCCCTGGACGTGCCCTGCGGCCGTGTCCCGCTGTCCCCTCCGGCCCTGGTGGCAGGGCTGACGCTTTGCCGCTAGAGGCAGCCAGAGACCATGGAAATGCCGTCTGCGCTGGAGAGGGAAAACGCCAGTTTAGTCCCCTCTTAGTTTATTTAGGGCAAAGCTGGGCTCTGCCGCCGAGCAGCCCGTCGCTGGCGGTGGGGCGGGAGGGGGAAGCGTGGGGCGGATGCAGCCATCCTGCCCTCCCCAGCCCATCCTCAGCCTCCTGCCCGCGTCCCCCCAGCCGTGCCACGGCCTCGCGGGCACCCAAGTCCCAGCCTGGAGGAGGAGGAGGAGGAGGCAGGTGAAGGCCGGCGCAAAGGGGAAGGCGCCCTCAGAGAAGCTAAGGATGCAGAAAGGGACGGGCAGGGGGGTGATAAATCCCTTGTCCCTTCTGGTCCCAGCAGCATCTGCAGGGCCTGGCAGAGGAGAGGTGCCTGCCTGGAGGCTCCGGGTGCCGAGGGGGTGCTGGGTTTGGGGGTCCCCGGCCAGGTGGGGAGCCTCGCTAGAAGGGGGACGTGCGGGGGACATTAGATGCAGCCAGGGATGGTTTTGCCGGGATGGCGGATGGCCAAGGAGGATTGCCGCGCTGCGCCGAGACGCGGCCGCGAGGTTACGGAGCTCCTCTGCTGAAATCACCCTTGCTCCTGCCGCAGCGGCTTCCCGGCTCCTGGTCTCACCCACCCATCTGGAAGGTGCCCACCCAAGGGTGCTCCTCGGGCCCCTTCCCCTCCGCTCGGCCACAGCCCCGGCCTCCTGCTCGGCATCGGGGCCGGCAACCGCTCGCCAGGGCACCGAGTGCTGCCGCCGTCTCCCCGAGGCGTTAAGCCGGCGGAGCGGGCAGGGACGGCGGGTAACCCGACCCGGCCACGCGCCCTCCCCGGCTGCCGCCGCAGCAGCTTAAATGGGGACCATCTGCGGCGGCCCCGCTGCGGCGGCAGATGGGCTTGTTTTGGGCCCGCGAGGGGAACGAGTGGATATACCCGCGTGTGCAATAGTCCCGGGGGATTTTTCGGCCCGGCAGTAAGTGTATCCTGCGGGCCAGGGGCCAGAGAAGGGGAGGGGGGGGCCCTGTGCCAAAGCGGCTTTGGTGAGCGCAGTTCCCGCGGGAGGGCTGATAGCTCCCAGGCTTGCTCCTCTCCCCTTCCCAAGTGCCCAGGCTCGTTAGAGCCCCTCCTGGCACTGGCCAATTAAGGGAAACGAGGTTCAGGTCTATTTAATGACGAGCTGCTGCTTCTTCTTGGATGCTGCTCTTCCTCCTCCCTCACCTACTCCCTTCACGTGTGCTTGGTTGCTCCAGGAGCTCACTGGGGAAGCGATGGGGCAGTGGTGCAGTGCTGGGCAGAGGCCTGCACCACTCATGACACCCGAGCAGGAGAGGGGCCTCTGGGCATCCCTTCCTGCTGCATTCCCACCGGAGAGAGGCGGGAGCAGCAGCTCACGGCAGCTGCTTCCCCATCACCTGGCGATGGCAGGGTGCAGGGGAGACAGAAGGGACCCAAATGGGGGACTCAGGGGCGCCGGGTCGCTTCCGAGGGCGAGATCTGCGCCCTGGAGCAGTGCAATCCCCACCGGGGCGTTTCAGGGCTCGGAGCCACCCGAGGGAGAAAAAACACAGGGATCCGGGTTCGCGCTGGTGGAGTTTTGCGGCTCAGCCTGGGCGAGCGCGATGCTCCGTGCGCGGCTCCGGAGCCAGCCGGGCGAGGGGTCCGGTGCGCTGGGTGCTGAGCTGCTTTTCTTTTAAAACCTGCTGCTCGGCCATATCTGGAGGAGCACGGAAGGCGGCTTTGGGGCCAAACCAGCCGTGGAGGGGGCAGGACTGACCCCGGGTGGGACGGGAGCCAAGGGAGCCAAGCGGACCTTCGCTGTTTCCCCACTTCCCTCCTCTCCGGTCATTCCCGCACCTTCAGTGCTGCTTTTCCAAGCAGTTCCCACCGATTTTGCACTTTCTCTCCCCAAACCGGCGGGCGCGTGCTCCTCGCCAGGGGTGCTGTCCCGCTCGGGGCCGGAGCCCATCCCCACGCGTCTCCGTTTCAGGGCAACGACCAGGTGCGCTTCGAGCTCTCCTGCTACGCCCTGTGTCCCGGCATCAAGGTAAGGCGCTGCCTTGGGGGGGGTTAAATTTCGGTGGGCAGGAGAGCGGTGCCCGATGTCCCCCCAGTGCCCGGAGGAGCCCTGGGCGTGCAAAGGGGGGAAGGAGGGTTTTAAGGGGGCTGGGGGACCCGATGGGGGAGGAGGTAGGGAAAAATGGGAGAAACATGATGGGGGGGGAAGGAGGGCTCAGCCGGTTGCGGTGCGGGGGTGAAGGCCACCCATCCTCATCCTCCTGCCCTCCCGCCAGGTCATCGCGCCGTGGAGGCTGCCTGAGTTTTACCACCGCTTCCCGGGGCGCCGCGAGCTGATGGACTACGCGGAGGTAGGGGATGGGACTGGGAGCGGCGTGGGCTCTTCCTCCCTTTCCTTCCCTTTTTTTTCTCCTCCTTTCTAAAAGGCCCGTAATTACCTGGCTGCTAATTGCAACCTGCTTTCCAAGGAACGGGTCTCAGCTCACCGCCTCGTAACAGACAAAAGCCAACACATTCCCCTTTGTTGTCCCTTCCTTTTTGAAGTACAAGTTGCAATAAAACATATCAGAAGTTTTGCATCAGGTTCCTTAAGTGCCCACCGGGGTACCTTTCTTTTCCAGCGCCTTCACGGAAATGCTTGACAACGCGGCTCAATCAATCAAAAGGGAAAAGGCAGCGCTGTGCATAAACCAGAAAATTGCTTCGGTTTTTAAATAGCTGCCGTTTAGGCTGCCTGGGTAATAGCCGCGAAGGCGAGGTGCTGGGCCGGCGGGTGCAGCGGTGCGGTGCGGCACCGTGCAGCGCCGTGCACCTCCCGTAAGGGTGCTGGGAGCGACGTGTCGAGGATTGTGTTTGCCATCTGCTGTTTTCTTGCGGAGGGGCGAGTTGACGAGAGCTTTCCATATGTTGCCAAACAAATTGTCAACTAGGAGAGTTATTAAGAGCGCCGCGTTTTTATTATATGGAAAATGGAACATGTGTTTCTTTTTTTCTTAGTTTGGGGGAAAAAAAAAGAAAAAAGGAAAAGGCAGTGGGTTGGGGCCCTGTTCAAAGAGAGAAGGTTGAGGCTGAGGGTTTTCAAGGCATCTCCTGGATGCTCGTGCAGGACGAGTCACGGCCTGCGGCAGAGCGAGGCAGGGTGACGCTAGCCAGGGTTTTGCCCTGGGGACGCCGGGCCCCGGCGGGGCTGTGCACATGGGTGGGCTCGGGAGCCCGGGCTCCCCGGGAGCTGCTGCGAGAGAGGGTGATCCGGGCTGGAAATCAGGTTAATTAGGGTCTGTAAGTCGTGATCCTGCATGTGCTCAGGTCTGGAAGAGGCTTGTGTAAGTCTTGGGTGAGATGGAGGTGTGAGAGAGCCACTCAGCACGGACAGAGCCAAGCATTAATTGCTTGGCATTAATTAATTAAGGCAAAATGTCTCCTGCTGATATCCACAGGGGCTCGGTGGCGAGGGAGCCGCCGGGGCAGCCCAGGCGGGGGTCCGGGACGATCTGCCGCAGCATCCCCGGCCTCTCCTGCCGGCGCGTGGCCCGTAGCGCTGGGGCTTCTCCTTCCCGGTGGGAGCCCGGCGCTGGCAGCTCCGGTGCTGGGTGACCTTGGCCCTGCCGCCACCGGGGTGTTGCGGCTCGCTTCAAGCCGGCCAGAGGGTATTTCGGGGTGATGGGCTGGGCAGGGTGGACAACTCCGCCGGCACTGCCTGCCGTTCGCCTGCCTTGGCGTGCCTCCGCCGCCTCTGCTGCTAATTCCCCGCATCTTCGCAGGCAATTTCCCCGTGGAGATGTCACGGGATAATTGAGCGTGCCGGTGACCTTGTTAGGGAGCCAGGCTGTGCACAGTGCGGGGGGAGGCTGCGGGGCGCCGGGGCTCGGGGTGCGGATCAGCCCCCGCGTGCGGCAGCGGGGACATGCACGGTTGGCACCGATGCCCCGGCCGGCTGTCCCGCACCGCCCCGCTCCTGAGCGCTGCTGCCCTTCTCCCCGCAGAAACACGGCATCCCGGTGCCGGTGACTCCCAAGGCGCCCTGGAGCATGGACGAAAACCTCATGCACATCAGGTGAGAGCCGTAACCCGCGTTCACCCCCCTCCCCGGCCTCGGAGGCGGCTGCGCCCGGCTGAGCGTGCCGCCGGCGGGGACGGCGCGCGCCGGAGACTGCAGCCACCGCTCTGAGTCCCTCTGCTCCCGCCCTCCGCAGCTACGAAGCCGGGATCCTGGAGAACCCCAAGGTAATCCATCACCCTCGCCTCCCCCGGGGCGGCCCCCGCGTTTGCAGCCTAATTGGAAATTTCACGGCCGGCCGTGTGCGGCGGGGAGGCCAGGCCCCGGCATCCCCTCCGCTGGCATGCGGGTGGCCGCGGCGGCGATGGGGGTGGGTGCCATTTCGGGGCGGTATCGGAGGGGTGAATGTCATGGGGGGGTGAAGGTGCAATTAGCAGGCGCTGGCACGGCAGCGGGGCTGGCTGCCCGGCCGCGGCGCGGTCCAGCCGTGGGGATGGAGGCGTTTGGGCTGCCCTCGTCCTCGAGTGCCCTCCACCGGGGTCTGCGGCTTGGGAAAAGCTTTTTGCTGGAAAGTCGCCTCCCTCGACTCTCCGTGGCCTGGGAAGGGGGGGCTGCGCATTAACCCCCCCGTGCACGGAGCTGCAGGGCTCGGGGCGGCGGGTGCCCGCGGGTGGGCAGGGGTCCCGCACCACCGCGTCCCGATCGGACTCGCCGGCCCCGTCTTTGCCGTTCATGCTCCGGCGGGCCGGGATGCTCGGGATTGCCGCTTACACTATCCATCAGCGCTAATTAGGCGCTGGGGGAGAGGAGGGGCAGGCAGGGCGCTGAGCCGGCTGGCGTGCAGCCCCGCGGCCGGGCCGGCGTGTGCCTGGCGCGGGGGACGACGAGGGGTCCGGCCGCCCCACCGCTCGCCTCCGCGGCTCTGGGGTTTGCATGGGGCAGCCTAAAACAGCGGGGGCTGCCTGTGTCCTTCCCGGCGATGCTGCTGGGGCGCAGCGGTCCCCGCGCCTCGCTGTCCCGCTGCCGTCCCGGCTCCGTTCCCGAGCAAAGCCGGCTCGGGAAACTGGGCCAGTTCAGCAGCGCCCGCATGGGTCGGCCGGACCCTTTCCCAGGCATCCTTTAGCCCCGAGCCCGGGAAGCAAAGCCGGGCCCGGGCCGCGGAGCAGGTCTAAAAGAGTCCGGGGTCCGGAGCGCCGCTGGCTCCCCTCCCCGAAGCGCCGCGACCTGCCAAACGGAGGGATTTGAAAGCAGATGGTTGAGCTATTTTCTGCCTCTGTGAGGCCCGATTGAAGGGCAATGAGGCAGCTAATGCGGAGAAAGATAGAAATTTACTTGCTTTAACTTCATATGGCACTCTGAAAGAGTTCATTCAGGCCCGGGCACAACAATATCAGCCGGATGAATAAACCATTTGCGGCATCGATAGCTCTGCATCATGGTTTACTTCATGGACCATTTGCTTCCAATTTCTTCTCTTCTTGCCCCGTTTTTCTTGCTTCTTTCCCCCCCTCCTTCCACACACTCTTCCTTTTTTTTTCCCCCCCCGTTTCCCCCTCCCCTCTCTCCCTTTGCCGGTGACATTGCAGGACGAGCCCCCCTGCGGGGCCGGATAAAGAGGAGGCATTGATACACTGCAACAAACTATTTGTCATTTGAACTGTGCTTTTAGGAGGGAGAATAAAAAGAGGACGGGCTCGCGCCGTAATGATGGAATGCAAGCCAAATGTCACTTTTATTTCTATTTAGTTATTTTATTTAATAGGGGTTTTCATAGTTGCCTCGGAAAATTGGAAACTGCCTGACTTTGACTTCCAATGTTTAGTAAAGAGGTTTTAATACTTTCTGTTTTTTTTTTTTCTTCCCCTCCTTGCCGCCCCCCCACCCTCATCTCCTCGTCTTTCCCTTTGAACTCAAAGTTTTTCATCATCTCCAGCGGGTTTGTCTGGTTAATAAGTATGATCGGGGCTAGGGGAGGCCAGACGCTGCCGAATTGAAATCCGCAGCCCGTGTAATGTGCGTGCGTGCGGGGGGACGTGCAGGCCCGCGGGTGCCCCTTAAATACGGGGAAAGGGGCAAAAATAAAATTGAGCAGAAACCCCGAGGGTATTTTTGCTGGGCGTGCGTGCTCGTATGGACGGGTCCAGGCGCTCGGAAATAACCCTGGTGCGTTTGCGGTGCTGCTGGCACGGGGCTCCGGCCCCTCGCAGGGTGCCCCGGGGGCCGCCCAGGTTGGTGAAACCAGGCTGGATACCCACAAACTGGGACCGGTTGGAGTAGTTGCTTTTGGCTATTTGTCGGACAAGAAAAATGGAAATTTTTGCTAAAAGAAGTTTGTTTCCCTGCTTTGAATTTTAGATGAAAACTTTTGCAGAGAAACCAATTTTCCCTTTTTAAAAAAAAACTAAAAAAATTTTTGAAAGCAATCACTTTTTTTTTTTTTTTTAAATCCTGTTTCCTACCTGTTTTCTACCTTGGCCTTTTTTCTTGCTGGAACGGAAGAGCAGGAGGGAAAAAGTGAAAAGAAGAAAGTTCGTACCTTAAAAAGGAGGAGCAAAGCGGGGCAGCGCAGGGCAGGCTGCCCGGGGAGCCCTCGGGTGCCGGCAGAGCCCCAGTGCCCGGGGCTCCCGCTCCGACCGCCTGGGTTTTGTGGGAAAAATGCTAATTTATCACAGCTTAAAACCTCTGCAGGAGAGGACGGGTTAGGAGAAAGGCCAGGCTGGGTGATATTTGGGCGTACAGGTGTTTTGCACTTTCAAGGTGTCGCAGCTGGAGGTTTCCGGGGCGGAGGCTGGCTGGGTGTTTTTGGGGTGCAGCTTTTGGCTCATGCCGCCGTTCGTGTGGTCTTAAACCAGAAAGTGGCAAAGTGTTCAGCCCGAAACAGAGCCGTTCGAAACATTGAAATGTTTGGATGATCCAGATTAAAGAAACCAAGGGAAGAGTTTTGTTGGTCTGCCCATTCCAGAAAGGACAGCTTTTCTTTTAAAACCTGATTTTGGAAAACGCAGAGAGGCTTTGGCCCAGCTCCACAGCTACGACGCGCCCCAGGGTGTCGGGCAGCTCTGCTTTGGCTTTTCACCCTCTTCCCCGTATGCCGGGGACACGGACAGGCCTCGGTGCCTCCGTGTCCCATTAGACACGTGTGTTTGCAGACGAGGGGCTGCAAGCGTTTCAGGGCCGCTGCGTGCCGTCGCAGCCGCGCGGTGCCGAGGGGGGGCCGTGCGAAATTGCAAAGCTCACTCGGCATTTGCTTTCCGGGACAGAAAGCCTATTTTTTTTTTCTTCCTCTTCTGGTACGTGCTTCAATTGCGGCAATTCGCTGCCGTCGCCCGAGCTTCCACTGGCCCATCTCTAAGAGAGATAAGATGCCTCTTTACTATAAATCTGGAAGGAATATACATAAAGGTTGATGTGTTCTGAAATGGGTTTTTGCTTTGTTGCTCTATTTCCCCCCGTGTGTATTAACCTCGAGGACACCATAAAAGAGCCCGTGCGACTAGAGCACCTGCTGGGGTCAGGCCTCGTCATTGGTTTTTTCGGTCAGTGCAGAAGAAAGCCCGCGCGGCGGGGCCGGGAGCGCGCTGCCTCGCTCCGCCAAAGTCGCACTTCTTCCCCCTGACTTGCTTCCCCGCAGCTATTCCACCTCCAGCTGTGGGGGCGTCGAAGGAAAAGATGAGATCAAGTTGAGGGGAAAAATAGTCTGATTTCTCCAGCCCTTTGTTCCCAGGCCCCCGGGGAAGCTCCGGCGTGCCTTTGCGCCAGTGCCTTGCGCGGGGCCGCGGGCGTCGAGCCTGGAGCGGGATGTGGGTGGTGGAAGGGGACCGGCTGGCGCGGTGGGGCTGGGGGACATCGTGCCATGGGGTTGGAGGAGCTGCTCCTACGGGGTTGGAGGCGCCGTTCCTGCAGGCTTGGGGGACATCCAGCCATGGGGCTGGGGATGCCGTTCTTGCAGGGCTGGGGGGCGTCAGGACATGGGGCTGGAGGCCCCATTCCTGTGGGGCTGGGGGACATTGTGCCATGGGGCTGGCAACGCCATTCCCATGGGGCTGGGGGACATTGTGCCATAGGGTTGGAGGCCCCATTCCCATGGGGCTGCAGGACGTTGTGCCATGGGGCTGGGGACGCTATTCTTGCAGGGCTGGGAGATGTCAGGCCATGGGGTTGGAGGCCCCATTCCTGCAGGGCTGGGGGATGTTGCGCCATGGGGCTGGGAACACCGTTCCCGTGGGGCTGGGGGATGTCATGCCATCGGGCTGGAGGCCCCGTTCCTGGGGGGCTGGGGACATTGTTCCTGCAGGGCTGGGGGACGTTGTGCTATGGGATTGGGGATGTTGTTCCTGCCGGGCTGGGCAATGTCACGCCGTGGGGTTGGAGGCACCGTTCCCGCAGGGCTGGGGGACATCGCGCCATGGGGCTGGGGATGCTGTGCCTATGGGCCACCTTCCCTCTTCTCTTCCCCTGCCAGAATCCAGCTCCCCCCGGGCTCTACACGAAGACGCAGGATCCAGCCACCGCCCCGGACACCCCGGACACGCTGGAGATTGAGTTCAAGAAGGGTAAGCGCTCGCTTCGGAGCAACCTTTTTCCCGGAGACCCGGAGGGGATGCCAGTGGGCCGAGACCATCCTCATCCTCACGGCTTCGCCCGCGCCCGCCTCCCGCGCTCCCCGTTCCCGTGGCCGGCAGGGCACCGCCAGCCTGGGCAGCCCTGCTCCATCTTAACGATCCTCCCCGAGGACGAGGAGACCCTCCCCTGCGCCCCCCCCCCAAACCCCAGCCAGCCCCTAGTTAATTTATTTGAAGTTTTAATCTAATTATTAACTATTTTAAAGGCTAAGCAGCTTTCGGCAGCGGCAGCCCCGACAATGCGGGCTCTCGGCCGGGTGGACCGCGGCCAACACCCCGGCGAAGGCCGCGAAGAGAAAGGGCCGGGGCGCGGGGAGGGCGCGGGCGGGCGCCGGGGGGGGGGCCCTCGCCGAGAAGCGGCTTAAGGTTCATTATTGCCGCGACTTACATTTAATAGCAATTTACAACCGAGTTTATAAACCCCGGGAAAATAGGGGGTTTAGGCGGGGGGGGAAGCTGCCAGACCCCGCCGCTAGACCGGGCTCTAGCGGGCGCCTCCGTAATAAAGACTAGAAAGGGAGGCATTGAGCGCTGATTGGCAACTGATAGCGCGTTCAATGGTAATGAGGAGGGCAGATGGAGGGGGGATTAGCCTCCAGCGCGGCGCAGCTTTTCTTTGGGGGCCCCGCAGCCCCCTTGTCCGCTTCCTAATACATTTATTGCTCATTTCACACCGCTAAAGAAAATGCCTCTCCCTATTCAGGGCTTTGCCCCCCCGCTTCTCCTTTTCTCCCTCCCACCCAGTGCTTAAAAAAAAAAAAAAGGGGGGGGGGGTAATAATTAATTCGCGGCGGGAGCTTGTGCCGGGCGCCGCGGGGTGCGGGCGGGCGGCGGGTGGGTGGGTGCAGCGGGCGCTGCCGCCCCCTCGGCGCGGCGGCGGGTGGGTCGTCGGCCCCGCGCCCGGCGCTGGTGGGACAGAAGGTGCTGCGCCCTAAGACAATCGCCGAGCGTGAAATTCGATTAGTTAAGGGCCTGGTTGCGATTTCACAGGCCCTAAAAAGAGAGAGGGAGAGCGGCGAGAAAAGGAGGAGGGGGACGTTTTTATGGGCCTTTTTTTAATTTATTTATTTCGGCTCTTTCTCCCGAGGTGGGTCCCCCCCTCCTCTCCCCCCAGCAGCAGCTTGGATATGCCTTTTTAAGGAGTTATTTAGAGTTCATATCTGTCACATCTATTTAACGGGCGGGCGGTGACGGCGGGAGGTGAGGCTGACCCTGCCGCTCCGCAGGTGTCCCCGTGAAGGTCACCAACACCAAGGACGGAGCCACCCGCCAGGCGGCCCTGGAGCTCTTCGTCTACCTGAACGAGATCGCGTGAGTGTCACGGGCAAAGCCACCGGTCCCCCCACGCGAGCGATGCCCCTGGCCCCGCATCCTGGTGCCGACAACATCACCTCCCTGTTCCCCACCGGTCCAAGGATGCCCACCACCACCAGCCTGGTGTCCTGTCTCAGCGGGCGCTCAGCTCTTTGGAGGCTCGGAGACTTGGTCGCCTGCATGGTCCCCCCCGTCCTTGTCCCCTCCTGCTGTGACAGTGGCTCCTTTGGGGTTTTCTGCGCTCTGCTCGCCCCGGGCCCCGAACAGCTCGTCCAGCCGTGGCAGTGGAGTCCGGTTTCCCCTCTTGGGAGGGTAACTCAAGTGCCAACAAATTGCACCCTTCGGCGCCAGCTCGTTCTTTCCATTTTGTCCCTCTCTCCGAGGAAACCGGCAGGTTGGGCAGCCCCCGGGGCAGCCGGCTGCCTTCCAGGCGCTTTCCCGTGAATACAGCCCTGGGGACGCGGGCACCGGGGTGCCTTGGCTCGGGAGCAGGCACCCACCGGGACACTGCTCATCCCGCCCCTCGCCGAGCGCCGCGCAGCTCCCGGTGCCGTCCGCCTTTGTGCCTCCGCCTTTATCCCCCCGGAGCTGAATGGGAATGAACTTTTCCATGTAGTTCTCTTTTTAAATGTTAATTAAGTGGTTTTAAAATGACTTCAGCCATCATGAATACAGCTGCAGCATCGCCCGGCGTCCCCCCCACAGTCCCTTGGCGGGTTCGCTTTCTGGTGGCCACCAAGCCATGGCTGATGGGCTCTTTCCAGCCCAAGTGGGACAAAAGTGACCCAAGTGACGAAGCTGAGAGAGGGACAAGGAGAAAAAGCCCATCTCTGTGTAACCCATCCTGTCTGGCTGACCCAGACGGCATCCTCTATATGGTGTTGGTACCTGCTGTCGCTGGGTGTTGGGACAGCCCTGTCCCACCTGCATATGGTGGCAAGCCATGCAGGTCACCATGTCCCAGGTGGCCAAACAGCTTCGCTGGGAGCCCTGTGCCCTACAGCCAGGAGGCTGGTGCCCAGGGTTTATTAAGAGGGGCACTTCTCCCATGGTGGGGAAAAGATGGTGCTTGGCTGTCAGCGGATCGCTGCCGGTGCTGCTGGGCACAGCGGAGCTGCTCACGGGTGGTCGTTTTTGGGTTTGTCCCCCCAACTTGCCTCTGGGCTCGGTCTGGGCTCCTGGCCTCGCCACCCGTTGCGAGGGCTCGGGGTGCGCAGGGTGCCAGCTGCTCCGCTTTTCCTCCGCAGGGGCAAGCACGGCGTCGGGCGGATCGACATCGTGGAGAACCGCTTCATCGGGATGAAGTCCAGAGGTGAGCGGCCTTCTCCCCTCCTGGCCCAGGCAGATCCAGCAGCCCCGGGCTCCTCTCCTTTGAGTAGCATCAAGGTTTCCCTTTTGAAGGGACTTCTAATTGACCTCGCTAATGAAGGTGGTTTCCAAGGTCCTGCCAGCGTCCCAGCTGGCGCCAAGCCTGGGGTCACGTTGCCACCAGGGCCAGCAGGTCTCCCACAAGCTCCTTCCCCTTCAGGTCTTGCAGCGGGAAAAATATCGAGATTTGGGCTTGACTCCCTGCTGCCAACTCCCAGGATTTTTATCATAGCTCCAAACCCAGGTGCTCTCCCTCAAGTCCCGGCTTGCAGGACAAGGTGAACGCGAGAGACTCAGCTTGCTTTGGAAAATACTCTTTTAAGGTCCTCAATGGCACAAATGTTGTATAAAGTGATAGAGGCACAAAGCTTAGGAGGCAAATGCAAGTCACTGATTTTTTTTTAAGCCAGTTCTTTGATTAATTGATATATCCATGCAATTTTTTGCACTCTTAGTATTGATCATCCATTAGGATCAGCTTAAATGAAAATCTCTGGAGGCAGAGCTGCCCCGTTCAGAACTAAGTAACGCCGCGGCTCATAATCGTTTCCCTCTCCTTGTCCCCGCACTCCCCTGTTTTAAATCTCGTTAATACCTAATTAGATGCTCCCTTTCTTTAAACTTGCCCTTTGTGGCAGGGCACGAGCAAATATTGTGATAACACTTCACAGCGGAGCGCAGCCCCCCGCTCCCCCTCCCCGCCACGGGCTGCTCCGCGCGAGCGGCACCACAAAAGGCGAAAAACAAAACCCTGGATCATTCGATCTGAGTTCGAATAACTGAATTAAAAAAAAAAAAAAAGAAAGAAAAAAGAAAAACCCTCCCAAACCACATATGCGTGCACACAGCCGCCCTGCGCGCTTGCATGCAGGATGCTGAGTAATTTGTCAAAATCCTTTATTATCATTGTTTTTTAAGGAGCTGGTGACACGCTCGAGTGACCCTTGCAGCACTTAATAATTTCTCTAAACCCCATTTAACTGTCACGTCCGTCTCCCGCGCGCCGCGGTGGCGTGTCGGCGGGTGACGGCTCGGTGGGCCGCCTCCGCCGGGGCGCTCGGTGGGGGGTCGGGGCGCGATGGGATGCTGGCTGTGTCCAGCCGGGCTCCGCACGGAGCAGGAGCAGGAGCAGGAGCTCGACCCTCGGTGGCTTCTCGCCCCGGCGGTCCCTGCTCCGCCAAGGGGAAACTGAGGCACGGGGCGGCGGTGCCGAGGAGTCGGGGAGCAGAAAGGGAAGATGCGTTTGCATTGACTTTTACCAAGTGCCTAACTGAGATCCGTTAAGGCCTCACGGGCGAGCCATGCGGGCCCCACCGGCCTTTTAAGCCCTATTAACTCGATTTTGTTGCGTTTGTTTTCGCGGGGGACGGCGGCTAGCGAAGCGGTGCCGGAGTGGCACGGCGGTGGCTCTTGGCTGCGCGCGGGGGCCCTTCCCTGCCTCTCGCGCCTTTTCACATCCTCATTACCGAATTATCTTTTTAACGCCGAAGGGGGGCTAATTAAGTGCAGTAAATGAAATCAGTGGGGAGGAAGCGGAAAGGAGGGGACGGCCGCTGCCGAAGCAGCCGAGCTCCGCGTTCAGGGTGCTGAGCCCCCTCCCTGGAGCCCTCGTGCCGTCACCCGACTCGGGAAGCTTTTCCGAGGCGGTAGAAATTCAGGCATCATTTAATCCGGGGGGGCCGCGTCCCTGGGGGCCCCCCCCCCCCACCTCGGCCCCCGCGGGCTGGCACGGCACCGCCTCCCGCGCTGACAGTCCTCGCTCAATGCAGCAAAATTGCTCGGATGGCGATAAACTGACAGCGGCGGCTGCAAATTAGAAAATTTTAAGCAGCGGCAGCTGTCTCCTCCGCTGCCCCCCGGCCCGGCCGGCCCCCCTCCCCGGCGGTAATTACGGGGTGATTGAAGCTGCGCCAGGCTGCTTTGCTGACACCTCTGTCTTTTTCCTGTAAACATGGGGAGATGAAAATAGACACTTGGAGCCGCTGCGAGTGTCACTTTGAAGGTGTCTCTTGTCTCCTCGGCTGCGAGCGGGGCTGTCGCTCCCTCCCCGCGCGCGCTGGCCCCGCGCTGCTGTCAAAGGCTCCCGCGCATCAGGTTGCTGCCACGGCTCGCGCGGGAATCGCAGCACTGTGTCCCCCGCCGCAGGAAAGGGGTGGGGGGCAAGGCGAAACCAAGCTTCTGAGCAGCCCGAATTAACTTTAACACCTTTGAGGGGGAAGGAGCGGGAGCGGTAATCGCGTTCCCGGTGGGCTTGGCTTAGCGGCTTCCCCGAGGACCCGGCCGCTGCTGTTGCTGACGGCCAGCACAGCAGCGCGGGTCTCTGCAGCTCGGGGGAGAGCTACCGTGTTTTGGGGGCTGCCGTGGCCGATGGGGCTGAGCTCAGCTCCTGCTGTGTCCTTGGGAGCCTCGTCCGGCCCCTGGGACAGGGCAGGATGGGACCCTGCGTGCTGTCGTGCCAGGTGCCACGTGGGAAGAGGCTGGCGCGGATCAAAGCCCCCGGAGCAGCGCCGTGCCCCAGGTGGGCTCCCCTCAGCCCCGGAGAGGGGGGCAGTGATGGCAGGCAGCGTCCCACGTCGCGGCACCCGGACAGGGCTTGTGGGCCCTACAGAGCTGAGCGTGCAGCCGGGAAGGTCTGCGGGGTTTTTCCCTCTTCAACCCCTTTAGTTAAGGAGCATGGACAATTCGGTGTTGGAGACCAGTGCTGCCCATCACAGGGACAAGGGCAAGGCCGTCCGTGCATGGCGTGGGGCAGACCGCGGTGCCCCTTCGCCCTCCCCGGCAGACCTCTGCAGCGCGGGCACTTGGAGGTGGCCTTTCTCTCAAGTTTTGTTATTACAGAATTCATCTTTTTCGTGTTTTTAGGGAGAAGGGCTGCTTTTTTTGTGGCGCGAGCTAGCAAGACCCATCATGTGGGTGCCCTCTGCCATTCCCGCGGCCGTGCCATAGCCATCAGCACGGACCCCGAGCCTGGCCCTCCGCACCGGGAGGGGACAGTCCCCACGTGGGGGTGGAGAGCAGGAACGGGCAGGTTATAGCCGTGCCAGCTGAACGGGCATCATGGACGAGCATTGCTGCTGTAGGTGCCTGCGTCTCCATCTACTAATTTTTGCATGTGCCGTATTGAAACGAGAAGTAAACATGTTATGCGGAAAATAAGCCACAAGCGGCTGGAACAAAGGGAGCCGGGTTTCCTGCCCCGGCTTGCCAGCGAGCTTCACCCCAATCATTGCAATAATTAAACGTCCCCCCACCGAGGTGCCTTCCCCAGCCCGGAGCGACTTGGGGGGGGGACGGGGAGGAAGCCGGGGGGCTCGCCAGCCCCGAGGAGGCTGCGCTGCCAGCCCCCAGGTAGCCTCATTTCGGCACGGCTCGCGTGCGGTGCTCTTTCTCGCCGGCGGAGGGGAGAGGAGGGTATTTCAGTGCCTGTGCCCCGCGTCGTTCGTTTAATTACAGGTTTTCAGCCGCAGACCGTTGGGCACGTATCGGTGGGGGGATCGGTTCCCAAACCCTGTCATTTAGCCTCGTCAGAGTGCCTCTTCAAAGAGGGGAATCTAGAAATTTTCTCCGCAAGGTGCGGAGTGGACTGTCTCGGCCCCAGCATGAATATAATGACAGATGCATTTTACAGCAAGCTGGGACTGAATGCGCTCGACCACAGCTCCTTCTGTCAGCCAAGTCATTATTTTTTGTCATTTACTGACAGTTTTGGTCTCATTCATTTCTCTCTCTTTTTCTGCTTTTCTCCCTGCCTGGAAAAATGGCTAGGTATCTATGAGACCCCAGCAGGAACGATCCTATACCATGCGCATTTAGATATTGAGGCCTTCACCATGGACCGGGAAGTACGGAAAATCAAGCAGGGGCTTGCCTTGAAATTCTCCGAGCTGGTGTACAACGGTACGTACCGTCCTCCGGCCTGTTCCCTGCCACCGCAGGCTTCCCCGGCCACCGCTGCTTCTTCCCAGCCCTTTTCCCCCTCCTTGCGCCTGCACAAGTCCCGTCGCTACGAAAGGCGGCAGGTCCCACTTGTTGGTTATGCTGCATAGTGATGGGCTAGAGCTACAAAATGCAGGTCTGGATCTGAGGCTACTTGTAGGAGGGGAAAAAAGATGGGTTTGCTCCTGCCTAAGGTTGGTCTCTAGAGCATCCTGCCTGCTTTCATGCTGGAGGGGCTCCATGTCTTTCTTAGGAAATGATGCAGCCTTGCTGGCGGGGGATGCTCCTGGCACCTCCCTGAGCCCTGTGTCACGGCTTTGGCCCTCTTAGCGCGCTTGGCTGTACCACCGGTTGTTATTTGCCATCCCTTCATCTCCCCCCACGTCTGCTGGAGCCGTGACTTTCCCCTTGGTCGCCGGCTGCTCCTCCCGCACCAGCCCCGCTGGCCTCCCCTGTGCCCAGCGTGCCCGGAGGCACGCGCTGGGGCGCGGAGCGGCTTTCCGACCAGGAGCCTGCTCTGCTTTCGCTGTGCCCACGTGAACCTGGAAAGGGTCTGCTGAAAAGGTCTGCTGCTGAAAAGGGTCTGCTGGCCTCAAGAAGGGCTGCAAGCACGGGGTCACGCTTGTGTCCTTAGGTGCACAGCACCCTTTGCTCGGGGTGCTGGGGGAAACTGCAGGGCGTCCTAGCTCTGCGGGTTGCTGTGGCCACAGCAGAAGACGTACCCAAAGGTCCCAGATCCTGTCCTTCAGGACTGGCGCTGATCCTGGGCCAGGGATGCCCCGTTTGCCCCCTCTCCTCTGTGGCGCATCGCCTGTGACTAGCCTGGCATGTCACGAGAGCTTCGTCCCTGCTGCTAATGCTTGCAGGGCCGGTGGTGGAGACGGGACCTCGGCCTGGAGCAAACCGCTCTGCTCCAGGATGAGGGCATGAGCACTTCCAGACCGCGTGTTCCCCGGCCCGGCAGCCACTGCCATTGGCCCCCCGAGCTGGTGCTTTTCTAAGCCTGAGAGCTCTCCCGCCGGACCGGCGGGGGGGTTGAGAACGCAGTGGTTTTGGCGCAGAGAGGTTTTGAAGCAGTGCGAGGCACGTCGAGCTCTCGTCCCTGGCTTGCCTGCGCGTGTCGGTCTGCCGCAGAACGTGCTATGCGGTGTGCAGCCCACACAGGGGCACTGCGCGTTGTGGCTTCGCCGGGGGCTGCTGGATGGAGCCACACCACCAAACCGCAGCCAACTGGGGTTTCCAGGCAGCCCTGAACCAGCGCGGTGTTTCACCCAGCCATGGCTGCTATCACGCCGCCCGACCCGTGCCCGGGTGAGGATGGCACTACCCAGGTGTTGCTTAGGAGCTGTGAAGGACAAGGGGACACTTGCTGGCACCAGGAGTTGCAGACAGCAGTGAAGCCCATTGCCCTTCGTCCTCTACCACAACCCTTCGGCTCTGCTCAGACCTGCTTAGCTGCCTGCATGGGCTCATGGGCTGAGTTTGAAGGGGCTCAGCTCAGTTCTCATGTGCCGTGCTGATGGTGTCAGGACCGCAGGGAACAGATGACTGAGAGGACGGGGGCTCTGGCCGAGGCTGCCATGCTCCGGGCCACCCTGAGCTAGGCAGGAAAGGCATCCCCGGAGGGGATGTCAGCATTACCCTGGGGCGCTCTCAGTGCCAAAGTGCAGGGTCAGTTGGTGATGCTAAACTGGAGAAAGCAACACTCCTAAATCTTGCAAAAGTGCTCTGCGCCCCCATGCCCCGCACCTGAACGCCTGTCACGCTGCTCTTGGCTCCCAGCACTGGCACGTGCCTTTGGTGCCTCAGCTGCACTGTGGTCCTGTGCCTACAAGGGGTGATTAGTTCAGTATTAATTTCCTGGGAGATCCCCGATCGGTGAGATTCCCTGCCCCTCTTCCAAATAATACACCTGAGACCTTTCTTGCTTTATCTGTTTCCTTTTTCGCAACTTCTCTGTTCCTCCTGCCATTGCTTTTCACGCTTTTCTCTCTAACTGCAAGGGCTGGAGATGGGTTGTGTTACGTCAACGGGAAGATCGAGATGACCTGACTCCGGGAGCTCAGGCTTTAGGAAAACGGCAAATCTGGCAGGACAGGGCCAGGCTGCCCTCCCTCCTGTAAGTTCTGGTGCAGTTGGTTTCCAGTCCAGGGCCCCGGTTCCTCACATCCATGTTCTCATCCTCTGAACTTTCTTCTTGAAGGATGTTACCTGCTGCTGCTTCCTCGGAAACTCGCAGCATCACGCGATGGCATTTAATGCAGGAGCCCGTTTGCTGCCTAAACTTTATTTTAAGGGCTCTGGTGCAGAGGTTTTGTGCTGCTGGCTTGCAGCAGGGCGAGCGCTCCCACGGCCGAGGCAGGTGAGCCAACTGCACGGGGAGCAGCGGTGGAGGTGGTGGGGACGGGGAAGTCACGATTACCTCCCGCCGCCGAGCGGGGAGAAAGAAACTCTTGAATCACGGCCTCTTTTAATTTGCTCTCTGAAGCCGTGTCTGCCTCTGGCTATTTTTATTAGACTTTGTTCTGTGCTGCCTTTTCTTTTTTCTCTCGTTTAAGTGTAAACCTGTTTGTTTATTTCTAAACACTCGATTGTTGTGAAGCTGCCAGATTAAAGAGCCACTTGGGTAATAGTATTTTTGTTTATCTGTCCCCACCTCTTGCAAGCAGAAAGGCTTCTGCTTCTGTGGCTCCAAATGCTGTCAGAAAACAGCCGAGTTTATCAGCACGGCCCCTTGGCTTTCCTGCAGGAATCGCAGCTCTGTTCCCGTGCTGAGTTCGACAAGGCTTTCTCTGAACCAAATATTACAACAGTGAAACTAATGATTAGTCCTTTTAGCTAGTAACCTTTCCCCAATGGCTGTGACAGTCACCAGGCTGCTTCAGCTTGCGGCAACAATTGGTTTGGTCACGGGAAGCATTTTTTTGTCTGATTGTTGATGTGTTTGCTAGAGCCTCTTCATACTGGGCAGCAGCATCTAGGCGAGTCCTGAGTCATGCCGTGGCTCCCATGAAAAGGCAGATTGAATCTGCCGATTTGCGGAGGGTATTTTCTGATCCTTTTGTTGAGAATGCTGCTAACCATGTTGTGCTTTATACTGGTATTGATATCTTCGGTTTACATTAGCAGAGCAATCTGAGCAGCAAAGTGGAAAGCGTGGCTGCGAAGCTCCTAGGTGCTGCAAATAAGGAAGGGACAACCTCAAAGAGTGAAGGCTGCAGGCTGGTCTGACTCGGAGCAGAGTTAAGGTTGTTTTGCATATTGCACTTGTGTTTTGATGTGGTGTTGTGCATGCAGCTGTGTGGGCTGGCTAAAAAATGCCCTTTTTTGTTGTGTTGTATTGTGCATCCATGGTTCAGCCACTAGGCTATGGTGCATGAATCCAGATCCAAACTGAAGCAATGTCTGGGCATGTTCAAGGCCCTGATCTCTCTACCAGAGCGAGCAAGCCCTGTCCCCCTGCCCATCCATGGGGCTGAGATCATCTTGCCATGTCCCTGGATATGAGTGCCACAGGTGGGGGTTTGCATGGGGTCGGAGCTCCTGCCCACGTGCATTAGGGCTTGCTCTGAGCAAGGTGCCTGCTGCCAGCGCCTGGTTGCAGATAATGCAAGCAGAGCCTTGGTGATGTGGGTTTAGTCAGGGTGGCATCGAGGTGCTTTGGCCAGGACAGAGTCTGTGCAGCCAAACCCGAATGTGGGGAATAACCCCAACACGGTGCAAACAGGCTCAAAGGCAGCGCTGCCGCCCGCAGTCGCCTCCCACCCAAGGGTGGCCGCTGGAGGCCAGGCTTTCAAGCTCTCCTTCCTTTAACACCTCATTATTGTAACTAGTCTCTGATTTTAAGAGAATTAGTGTTTATCTCCCCCCATCCCCGACTGATCCCATTGTGGAGATGTGGCTTTGAAGAGAGCTCCGGGTTGCTGGCAGGTACGGCCAGGTGTTTAAATGCCATTGTCTCCCACCGGCCCTGCCTGCGCCGCAGATTGAAACGATTAGAGCTGGATGGCAGTTACAAAGTGGGAAGGCTATTAAGACGGATCACTTCAAGTGGGGAATTTGTTTGCAGTGGGGGGCGAGGAGGGAGGGGGTGCTTCCTCACACCTGGAGTTGTCGGAGTCAGGATTTAAGTAGCTGGTTATTATTTTAATGTGTCTTGCATTTATTTTTTTTCCCCCTGTTATGGGGATGCAACAGCCCTAAATCAATCCTGACATTTGAAGAGTTTTACTTCGGGTGCATTTACCAAAAAGAGGGATTTATTTGCTTGTAGCTGGGCTTTCAGTCCTGCAATGCTGCTTGCCTGGTAGACCTGCTTTTGGGGAAGGGGTGCCTGAACCCTTCAGCTGTCCAGCAAACAGGCGTACGAGGGGGAGTTCTGGGCTCAGACAGATGCGTGACGGCTCGCGGTGACCCAGGGAGCCCAGCGTGCAAGAAGAAGTGCCGGGGCAGAGGAAGGTGGTGTGTTGTCCTCCCGTTGCAAGAAGCTCGGCCCAGCTGCAGAGACCTGCAAAGGGCAGAGATGGTTTCATTGGTGAGAAGTGGCCACTGTCACAGCAGGGCACTGGAGCAGGCTCAGCGCATTTCCAGCACCGGGTCCCACTGTGGCAGGATGAGGCCGGCTCCCGTCAAAGCATCCGACGCGTTCAGACCTGCGTAGCTCCTGGGCCTATCAGCTATAGCCAGGAAAGCTGTAAACCTGCCTTCTGCCTCCACGTTGCGGTTGGACAGGCTCTCACCCGTGAAACCTTGGCAGGGGAACAGCTCCGCTCCTGCACCACGTGCCGTCTGCAGGAAGGAACGTGTCTGCACAACGGTGCCACGTCTGCTCGCTGCTCTTGAAGCGTGTGACAAGACCCAGCACATCTGAGAGCAAGAGAGCAAAGCCAGGTAGCTGCCACATCGGAGTCCCCACCGCAGGACCACATTCGTGCCAGCTGCCCCCGGGGACGATGCACTCTGCAGTGACCATGTGGCAACAACCCAGGAGGAGATGTCTGTCCCCAGCCGGTCCCAACAACAGATCCCTGGGAAAGGCTGCAAAACTCTGGCATGTGCAAGGAAATGCATGCTGGTTCAGTGGGGACGGCTCCTGCGTGGACCGGGAGGGCATCCCAGCCAGGAGCCGGAGGGGGCCGGCACGCCTGGCTGCATCGCTGCAGCCCAGCTCCGGGGCCGGGGAGGTGAAACAACAAAAGCAATTGTTTGTTTCTCTAATGGCTTCGGCCTCGTCCCCGAAGCCCAGCTGGGAAAGGAAAGGTGAGAGGGCACCTGTGTGTGAGCAGAGCAGGAGAGAGATTAGAGAGATAAGACTTCGGCATCACTGGAGGCTGGTGAATAGGCTCTCTTTCTCTCTATCTCCCTCTCCATCTCTCAGGCTTTATTCCGGGTCTCCGAGGGCTCCCCGGCTAATTACCCCACTTAGTGACAGGACGGTGCACAGGAATGGCAGGCCGGGCCGCCGGCCCCTCCACGCGCTCGCCCCTGGTAGCAGGCTGGTACGGAGGTGCCGGGCGAAGGGCAGCATCACTCTGGCTGCCGGGGAAGCCGTCGCCTTCGCCCGAGCGGGTGGCAGCTGCCGAGGGCTGTGTTTCTGGGAGCTGGGCTTCAGCTGTGTGCCTGCTCAGACGCGATGCATTTCCAGGGACCTGAGTAAAACTTCCTCGATGGCGGGAGCAGGAGGGGAGCCCAGGTGCTCTCCGCGTGGCCGGTGCACCGCGGGCGCAGAGGGACAGATGTGCCTCTGCCACGGCGGCCGGGCCAACAGCGGGAGGAAAGCAGAGCCGTGTTACTCTAGAAAGGGCCGGGGAAGGTGAGCCTACCTGGGAGCCGCCCGAGACATATGTGTCCTGATCCGAAGGCCGATAAAGCCCCGGGGTCAGGCCCCCCCGAGCTGTGTCACCTTTCGGGAGCTGTCTGCTCCGCGGGCCCCGGCAGGGACGGGAGCGTGGGAGTGGGCAGGGGGCTGCCGTCCCAGGCGTGGGCGCGGGAGCCTGTGGGGCCCCGTCCCCTCCCGTCTGTCGTCCAGGAGTATCTGTTGCAGGGCAGGGTTTCCGTTCCCAGGGCAGCCCGGAGAGGGATGCGGGGGCCAACCTGGCCGTGGGGGGCTGCTGCCAGCGCGTGGTCACTGGGGTTGACCCCTCGGGCCTCCGCTGCGACCACCCTGCGGGCATCCCCGGGAAGAGCTGCTCTCCCCAGCCGGTGGGCCGGCGTGCTCCCAGCCTCTGAGTCATGCACAGGCATTTAATGTCCCTTGTGAGGACGTCTGCTTGCCTTCATGTGCAAGCAGCTGATTTCAAACCTGTTTCACAGGTGGGAAAACTGAGGGACGTCAAGGCAAAGAGAAGTACTTGAGATATCCATAGCTTGACATAGCCCTCGGGCGTCCGGGCTCCTCATCGCCCTCTCTGAAGGCCCCAGACCCCATCCCTTCCCTTGACGCTTCTCCAGCGCCTTCCTCCCAGGACACAGTGCGGGGGGACCGTCTCGCGTGGCCCCGGGGAGGGCTGCCCCCGGCCCCGCTGACACTGCCTCCCGCCCGCAGGCTTCTGGCACAGCCCCGAGTGCGAATTCATCCGCCACTGCATCAGCCGCTCCCAGGAGCTGGTGGAGGGCAAGGTGCGCCTCTCCGTCTTCAAGGGCCAGGTCTACATCTTGGGCCGGGAGTCCCCGCAGTCCCTGTACAACGAGGAGCTGGTGAGGTGAGCACCGCGAGGGCGCCGGGGCCGTCCTTCCCTGACCAAGCAGGTCGCTGGGGTTTGCGAGCCGGCTGCGAGACCCCTGGTGTCGGGGGGAAGGGGGGTGCGGCGAGGAAGACCATGGCATGGGCGAGGAAGACGGTGGCACAAGGCTGGGGAGCACTCCCCTGGCACCCCGGCGCCGCCAGACCCGACAGGGTGGAAAGCTCAGCTCAGGGCTGACCCCGGCTTTAAAACAAGCCTCTCCCCCAGCAAAGTCCCCAAAATTGGGCTCCCTGACGCCCATTTGGGCTCAGTCTCCCTCCGGCAAGCACAGGCTCACGCGGCTCGGCCACGATGCCTGGGACGGTTCCCTCAGATCCGAGCGCCCAGCGAAAGCACGAGCCTTGTTTTGAAGTCAATATTATTCTCTTTTTCCTTAGGCTTTTGCTTTTCTTCGTGTTGTTTTCTCGCTCGCTTGCGCGCTGTTCCCCCCCCCACAGCCCTCCCTCAACCCCTTTCAATCTCTCTAAACACTTTATAAGCCATAAATATACCCGAATGAGTTTAGATCAGTCGGAGTAAATGTCAAATTATCTTCTCTCTTTCTCTTCTCTGGCTTTTTTCCCCCCCTTCCCTCCCCCTCAAAATCAACAGCTCCTAATAATCCGTCCCAACCCTTCATTATGCTTCGCGCTCTCACTTGGAGAGATTAAATGAATAAAGTAAAAAAAAAAAAAAAAAAAAAAAAAGAAAGGAAAAAAAAAAAGAAGGAAGGAAAAAAAAAGAGGATGGAGGGGGGTGGGACTGAGGGAAAAGAGAGAGGGAGAGAAAAGCAGGGGCACTTATTCTCCCTGCATCTCCAACCATTTTCCTTTTCTTTTTGATTTCTACATCGCTGGTTTGAAAGCCTTTGAGTGACGGCGTCACAGGAACCCGAGAGAAAGCTGTGAGAGGCAGAGCTGTGTGGAAATGCCTCTGCACAGTAGGTAGAAAGTAACGTAATTATAGAGCAGGTCAGAACCACTCGAATGAGCAAAAATAAAAGCACAGAGGTTTTTCTGTAGCCCGTCAGGGGAGGTAAAATCATTGTAAACTCTTTCTTTTTTTTTTCTTTTTTTTTTCCTTCCTTCTTTTAAGGTTCGCAGTTTCTGGGGAAATGAGCTGTGTGTTTGGGGGATGTAGGCAGCCATGGGAGTTGGTCGCGCTTTGGGGTGTCGCGCGTGGTGGCCGCCACTGCCGCCTCACGGCCGAGGCCGCCTCAGGGCTAACGGCCAGGAGCCTCCGGCCCCGGGGCCCAGCGACGCGACATGGCGCCTCCGGCCCCGGGGCCCGGTGACACAACATGGCGGCTCTGCGGCCCGGTGACACAACATGGCTCCTCCATCCCTGGGTCCAGCGACACAACGTGGCGCCTCTGGCGGGGCTCAGACCAGGCCCTGGGCGCTGAGGGGGCACGAGGCCCCATGTCAAGTCGCTTGCCCTTCCCCAGCGTCCCGGCCCGCTCTGGGTCCGCGGCACTGCCGTCACCGGCACCTTTCTCTCCGCAGCATGGACGTGCAAGGGGATTACGAGCCCGCTGATGCCACCGGCTTCATCAACATCAACTCACTCAGGTGCGTGGGGAAGGCCTGGTGCCATGGCCTCGCTGACGGTGCCCCGTGACGGCCTTTCCGGCGCCATGCCCGGCTGGCGCGGGAGAGCCCTGGCCTCCCAGCCCGCTGCGGGCCACCCTCCCTGCTGCGCCCAGCCGGCTCCCCCCCCGCCCCAGCCCCTCTCCGGCACTGGGGAGCGAAAGCCCTGCCTAATTACAGCCTTCCGGCGAACATCCATTCTCGTTATTTTTACTTATTTCTCAGGCCCCACAATGCTTTCCAACACCCCCCCCCCCTTTAAATGCCATGAAACATGCTGCATTTACATAATGGGCTCTTAATTTTTCCGTTGCCTGTTAACTGCTTTGTCCTCCGTGATACACCATGTGCCCCCCACCCCTCTAAGATAAATTAATTACATTATCTCGTGGAAAGGAAAAAAAAATATAATTAAACTGTACAGGCCTTAACAAACGCCTGCTCTTCACGCCCCCTCATTCTGCTTAAATTAATTGAAAGGAAATGTGTGTTATTACTGTTAATTTACAATTAATTTTTTTTTAATCTGGTTTCCAGGCTAAAGGAATATCATCGTCTCCAGAGCAAGGTCACTGTAAAGCAGAATGAATAGCAATCAATCGCATGTGGGCCTCCCGCTCCCCTTTCTAATTTCTCTAAGAACTAGCACTAATTGTGGTGGTAATTTGTAATTGTAACTCGTCTCCCGGAGTCAACACCGAGGTGATGGCTTTGTTACGGGGCGGCTGCCGCAAGTGAAATGGAATCATTAAAAAGGTGGTCGGCCAGAAGAGAAGTGGGAAAAGAAATTAAAACAGCCACGCGCTGGGTCTCTTCATTGAGAGTGGGGCTTTATTCTTTGCTTGTTTGTTTGCTCTTCTTGCGTTGAGTTGGCCAAACGCTTCCCCAAGCCGGGCTTTGTGAAATTTGTAATGGATTAAGTGCCTCTGAAGGACGTGTGGGTTTTGTCGCAATCGGTACCTTTTTATTAAAGCGGGAAGGGGGAGAGAAATCTTCCCCCAAGCAAGGCATCTACCTGGTTTCTTCCTCTGTGATTCCTGCCAGGCCAGAGGGAGCAAGGTGGGTGGGTGAGTGGGCAGGGGGGAATAAACCCGTCGTCTCATGGCGTGCTTTGTTTTTACGGTGTTTAAGAGGATCTGATTGTTCCCCTTTTGTCTTCATTTTAGTGTGCAGGGATCAGACTTAGGACTTGTTTTTTTTTTTTTTTTTTTTAAAAAAAAGAAGGAAAACCACAACGCAGGGCCAAATATGAGGCTGACGAGAAGTCTCTAGTTCCCTATTTCAATTTGATTTAAAGAGAGGATTTCTTTCCTGTTGTGTATGCAGGCAAATTAAAGATCCCTCTGTCCCCAGGCTTAATATTGCAGTGCTTTGCCGTGTATCAAGTGTGTTGCTGGAACAGCTCGACGAGGGGAAGTGAAACCGGCTGAACCTGCTCTGAAACGTAAGATGGAAAGAGGCAACTGCAAAGAAAACACTTTCTAACCCCTGCAAAAGCCTGGGCAGCGTTCCCGCTGTGCGCAGCCGGAGGGGGATGTGGAGGCTCCTGGTCACCTCCAGCGCCATTGCTGTGGGGCACAGGGAAGGGCTCGGGCCCAGTTTGGGTTGGGCAGCTTGCCCTGGCCATGGGATGTCCCCGAGGAGCTGCTCTTCCCGCTGGGAGCAGAGGTGCTCGCCCTTTCTGGGTCTGGAGTGCCAACGCGGCCGCAGGGAGGTGGCTCGTGGGGCGGCAGTGCAATGGCTGTGTGGGAGTCGCTGGCCCGGGGATGTGGTAACAGTGCCCCATGCTGCCCAGCCTGCCCAGGTCCGGGCACTGGGCATCCAGGCAAAACTGCCCCCGGTAACTGGGAGGCACTGCTTTCCCATAGGGCACTCAGCTGCAAGCTGGCTCATTTGCTACCCCAAGCTGCCCCAGACATGGTGGAGAGCAATGGCAGAGCCACCCTGTGCCCCTCTGGGGAGGGAGAACGTTTGCGCCAGTGAATTGGGCAGCCAAGAGCAGGGCCACCATCCCTCTTTGGGGATGCTCACGCGTCCTTTGCTCGTCCCGCTTCCTAAGCATGTAAGCGTGACAAGTTCTGACATCACAGCTGGGAAAATAACATGTTATTTTCCCAGCTTGGATGTTACTTTCCCTGCTATTACTGGCAGCTACCATCTTGGGAGGAGAAAGCAGCGGAGGGTTGTCAGGCAAGGAAACAGAAATGGTTTTCTGGGCTGGTGGAGCCTGTCTGACCCCCATGGGGTGGAGGAAGGGAGGGATGTTGTGAGGAACTGCCTGGTTTTGTATGTCCCATTGCTATCTACTGCTTGAAGTGAGAACTTTGGGGCTGCATGTCGCAGGTCGCATGTAACATGTAAGAGTCTGGGAACCTGCCTACGGTTGGACTTCACCTTCCTCCTCATGTTGCTGTACATCCGTGCTGTGGTTCTGCTTCCTGCTGCATGGCCCGCTGCCAGTGCTGTACCAGTTTCTGCTGTTGTATGGAGCCTCAGGGCCACTTCCCCCCTTTAGCAGGATTTTTCAGGGGTGTCTCTGCTGCAGTCTCCTCCAGCTGTTTGTTTGCTTATCTGGTGGCTGCCTGCTTTCTTTGGGCCATTGGTTGGCACATCCAAGCTAGACAGCAAGAGCTTCACCCAAAGGCTGCAAAGGGCCCTCCATCCTCCATGGCTGGGTTAGGGGACCACTGTGTGGTCTAGTGCAGGAGCTGATTTCTCCTGGGCTGATCCATCAGCAGGAAATCCTTGCAGAAACTGTGGCTACACTTGGAAATCCTGGGTGACCAGCTTCCTAAATCCATGTGGCAGGCATCAGTAGTCATCAGCAGCATGCTGTTGACCATGCAAACCCTTCAGCTAGGGGTGCACACAGGAACCAGAACACAACAGAGCGTGCCAACCTCATTGCTCTGACACCAGCTCACCCAAACACATCCTAGACTGGAGGGAGGGCTTGAAATGTCTTCAGGAGCCATATTAGCTCTCCAGGAACACCTGAAAAGCAAGATGGGAACCAACCTGTTGCCCTCCCATATACTGAGGGAATGATGGTGCGTTGACCCATGTGAAGACAGGCATGGCAGTCCTGCAAGTGGCATGTGTTTAATCGTGTCTAATGCTGTCAGCATTAACTTTGCTGTGTGTGAGTCCTCCCGGCATTGGCACAGCTTGGCATGCTATTTTATGCTTGGCATGCATAAAACACCGGCTCTGAATCCTGCCTCAGGCCTGGGGAAGGATGAACTGGCTCAGAGCAGGCTGGGGTTTCATGGTGTGTTGGATTGGCATCGGAGCAGGTTGTGGATTCAGTAGTCTTGTAGATCCTGGCAGGAGTGACACAGGTCTTCTTCCAGCTGCTGCTTCTGGTGGCTAACTGGGATAAAGCTGAGGTGTGCTGGATGTTCAGCTCAGGCGCGTGGGCAGGACAAGCCCACACAGAGTGAAGGGGAGCCCATCCCGCTCAGCAGCACCACCTCACAGCTGGGAAGTGGCCTTCATCTGCTTTTCATCTTTTAGCACCGTTTCACCTTGGTGTAACTATCAGAGGCTGCTGTGTTAGGATGCTTTGAGTCAAACAACACATCTTTAATTACTTTGGATTCTCTGGTGTCAATCAGCCCTTTCTATTCCCCTGATTTTGCGGTTTCTCATTCCCCTCCTTGCAGTTTGCCAGTCCCTGGTGTGTCTAACAGCAGCATTTCAGGCAGGGCTGTGGTGGAGCAGGTACCATCCTTGCTCAGATGTTAACAGGGATGAGCTCTGGGGAGGAAAAAGCACTGGGCAAGCAAGGTTATTCACATGATTCCCAAGCCACCTGGTAAATTCCCCAGCAGAAGCATTTTGGGTGTAACATTTTGGGCTTTTAAGGTGGCTATCTTACTTGCTTCCTGCAACACCCACCCAGGTTGGTAATGACAGCAAGGCACAGCATGGCATACAGGCTCCAAGGACAGCCAATGTCTCCCAGGGCTTCCTGTCTTCTGGGCAGGGCTGTGGCTGGGGAGAGCCCAGAAGGGACCTGCAGCCACCCTGGGTCACAGCTGGGCTTAGAAGCTTGGTGCCCTGCTGACAGGATGATATCTGCCCACCCTTTACAATATCTTCACCCCATAGTTCGAGCTTGGACCCTGCCACTGTGCCCAGGGACTCCCATCCCTGGGACACAACTTTGGGAAGCTGCTCCTCCTTTTTGCCCTCTCCAGCTCTTCCTCCTGCATGGGTGCTGGGCAGTTGCAGGGCTGTGGCACAGCCCCACACGGCCACGGGCCAGCAGCGCTGGGGGTGACGGGTGGCCGTGGGCCATGCTGCAGGGCTGATCTGCAGGCCTCGCAGGCTACAGGGAAGGGCTTGTCTGGGGTCACCACAATCGATATCTCATCTGCAGGCTCTTCTAGCGGAAGTGATAGTATATTGGAACATGGTAATGGGTCTTGTCTAGTGGAAAAGGCTAATCTTCCCCAGCTGTACAGGATCTCCGCAGGTGTCCTCCGGCTCTCCCTGCACTGCCACCAGCCCTGCAGCAAGCCAAGGAGCAGACACATTTCTTTAAAGCTGCAGCAGTCCTATTTACTGCTGGTCTCTCCCAGCTGGGACTGGATGAAGGCTCTCCCCTTCCCAGCAGCTTCCTGCAAGCTGTGGCTTTTGTCCTTCAAGCCCTGCCTGGCCACTGCTGAAACACAGGCAAAATCAGGGTGAAGGAAAGTTGCCTTCGTCCCAGCCTCGCAGTCCACAGGGTGCTTTCCTTCTTTTCCAGGCAGAGGATCTGCATGCCAGCGCCTAGCTGTAGCGTCCCTGCTGTGAGCATGCAGCAAGGGTGGCCACAGCAACTCAGGTTTGCCCTCCTAAGCCCCAGCTGAGCTCCCATGGCCCAGCCCTGCTGCTCCTGGTCTCAAAGCAGGGAAGGTGAGGTCTCCTCCGGGCCTTTGCTGGGCTGGGAATGGTGCTTCCCCAGGCCGAGGGCCCAGGGAGGAATGTGGTCCCCTGAGTGCCACCTGCAAGCGCAGGTGGGAGGCACGCGCATGTTGGGAGGAGAAGCAGGGGCGAAAACTCCTTGCTGTGAATTTGGCTTTTGCAATGTGCTCCCGGTGGGGATCACTGCCTGGGGAATTTGCCCTTCCCCATGGTGTGGGCAGTTGCGCATGCGTGGGCAGCCGGAGGAGAAGGCGATGACAGGAGGGAGGGAAGAGGGGAGAGGCTAGAAGCCAGCAAAGCGAGGGACAAATCTCCCCTTCCCCTGCCTGACTGGCCTTGCTGGCCCAGGTCATCTTCATATGTGGCCACGTGAGCCTGCTTTTTTAAAGCTGACCAGCTGACATTGCCTATTGTATCCTGCTGCATCACTATGGTAAAATCATTTTCCTCGTTTCTCCAGAGGTACAGGTAATTACTGGTTTTAAGGTTTAATGTGCATGTGGATTTTATAGCAGGCGTTGCTAAGAACAGCACTGAGCAACGCGCTGGTTTGGGCAACGCGTCTTGGGGGTTGGATGTGGCCATGGTGCAGGGGGACGTGGGGCACAGAGCCCCTCGACGTCGTCGGCAGCACGGGAGAGGGCACAGGAGAGGCGGTGAGAGGGGCTCAGGGCTGGGGGGACCACAGGGCTGAGCCGGGGCTGCCCACAGGTCCAGGCATCCTCTGTGGCCCTGCTGAGCCATCCCCTGTGCTGCTCTCCATGCTGGGCCACAGTGGGGAGTGTGGCCAGGTCCCATGCAGGTTGTGCCAGAGATCCCCTTGGCTTTGCTTGGGGCAGGTCCTGTGGCTCATGACATGCAATAAATGATAGATGGGTGTTACGGGAAAATTCCCGGGGGATAAAAGTAGCACTTTATTTCATTGGGTGGAGAAAGGGATCACATGCAAGCAAAAAGGACAGCAGGAGGGAGGCGGGGAGGTCTCGTGCTCCAGGTTGTGTCCTGCGGGACTTTTTCCCTGTCACTTGTCCTCCCTGGGACTCGGTTTCTCCATCTGTGAGGGGTATGGGAGGGGACCTCACCCACCTTTTCTAAAGCAAAGGGAGAAAATCCTCTTGTTGTGCTACCAAATATCATGTAATTTTGAATTGACAGTGGTCCCTTGGTGCCAGGGACTGCAGCACAACTGAAGGTCCCCAGGCCAGGTGGGGACCCGTGGCAGCGGGATGGGCCTCGGCAGCCCCGGCAGCTGCAGGGATGGTGTTCCCCATAGCAGAGACGCCTCTAGAGGCAGCGAATTCGCTGGGAAATCAAGTGAGTCCACGCCAAAAAGCTTTTGGTCCCATTAGTCTTTGGAAACGCAGCTCCAAATGGTTAATGGGAGCCCGAAAGGCGCCCTGGGCGCTGCACCCGGGTCACGGGGCTGCGGCACAGCACAGTTATCAAGTGTTTATACGCTTCCAAGAGAAAGACATTCCCCCGGTGTGGTTGGGAGTCGCCGGCCGCGAGCTTCCCAGGCAAGGGGGGGAGATGGCCGTCTTTGTAAACCCTTAACAAGGTGGCTTTGTCTCCACGTTTAACAAGAGTCGCTCTTGCTCCTTCCCCGGGAGTTTCCCAACGGCGGCGCGCGGGTCCCTGAAAGCCAGCTTTATGCTCTCGCCGGGGACGTGCGGCCGTGGGGGTGGCGGGAGGAGGCCGGCGGGGATCAGAGGGACACAAGGGCCCTTCTGCCCGCCCGTGACAAAAGGCTGCCCTGGGGGGACAGCGTCAAAGCCCAGCCAGCATGGGTGGGGGGAGACGAGAGACCCACAGAGGCGGCTGGCCGCGCGGGCCGGGAGCCCATCTGGTCACTCCATCACGGCAGGCAGCGACCTGGTGATGCTCGGGGAGGGCGAGAAGGGTCCTGCCAGCCTGGCTGCCCGTGCAGGGGGGCAGGAGAAAGCTGGCTATTGCTGCCAGGCCGGGGAAGACACAGGTAGGTTTTGTTGGCCTCCATCAACCAGATCACTGGGCTGGTAGTGCCTCCTGGCCCTTGCTGCTCGTTTGCTCTGGGGGATGAGAATCGGGGAGGTGGCAGCCCCGTGGTGGCCAACCTGCGTGTCAGGGCATTAAATGCGCATGGCTCCGAGGATGACCCAACCTGAAGAGTGCCGGCTCCAGACCGGCCACGTGAAGGAGAAAGCGGGACAACTCATGAGCGATGCTCACTACAAGGGACCTCTTGGTAGCAGCACAGGCCTGGAAGCATCTCATCTCCCCGTGCCCAGGTTGGCATCCGCCTGCGCTGCTCTCTCCAGCCACCTCTCCCTTCCCCGGGGGCTCTCGACAGCCTCTGCTTGGTTTGGGAGCTTTTGCTCTTTGCTAATCCCGACAGCAAGCCCCCCACTTTGCCCCCCCCACCCCCAGCCATCTGCCTCTGCACCTTCCTCCCTCCCCAAGTCCACCGCGCAGATTTACTGTCATGCCTTAAAACCGCATCCTAGCGCCAGGGTCAGCGTGTCACGGCAGCCCCTCATCGATTTGTTTTACCTCCCCTTGGCTAAAGCACTTTGGCCCCGGCCCCGCAGCGTCGCATCAGGCTTCCCCTGGCCCCTCGTGCTCCCCTCGCCCATCCCGGGCGCGGGGAAGCCTCCGCCAAGACGGGCCCTGCGGGCACGGGGCCGCGGGTGGGCTGCCAGCTGAGCCGCTGAACTCCGACCCCCGCGGGGCACCTAATGCATCTCCTTGGTTTATCTGAATCAATATTTCCATAAAAGCGAGGAAGAAACCCCAGGCGGGGAGGCTGGGGGGGAAATCTGCTTGTTTGCAAAACCCCGCGGCTGGTTTAGTGCTTTACCCCAGCGGGCTCCGTGCTGGGGCCGAGTGGAGAGGTGCTACCCCAGAGCCTAAAACCATGGGTTTTTGCCCAGATCGGGGCTTTTGGGGACTATTTGTTTCAGCAAATGTTTGTTGCTTGCAGTGAGATGATGTGTTGAGACTCTGGTTGGGGGACAGAAGGAGAAAATGTCAAGAGGCACAGATATCCAATAAAAAGTCAGTTCCTATCCCATGCTGCTCCCAGCCTGGCTCCCTGTGCCGATGGTCACTAGACCTAATTTGGGGACCAAGTGTGGCAGTGGCATGATGGGCCCGGTGCCTTCAGGCCACGAAGCCAGGAGCTGGTGTCACGTCAGCCCCAGCACACGGGGACCTGCTCTGCCTCGGCAGACGTGCATTGACTTCATAAGCCCAAGCTGCGGGCTGCGAAAATGAGGCAAGACTGGGATGGCAACGGATGGGGGACATCATCCCTACAACGGGATGCGCTAAAGGAGGTTTCTCAAAGCGGTGGGGAGCGTCCGCCCCATGGTGCCTTGGCTTTTCCATGTGCCACAGCAGGTCCCAGGGACTCTCGGGGCTGCGGCCATGGTGGCGGCATCTCACCGGGGTGCTGCGCCGGGAGCCGGGGGCAGATGCACGGCAGCACGGGCGTCCCGAGGAGAAAGCAGGGGGCTCTTGGCAACTCTGCCTTTTGCTTTCAGCTTCTCCCTCTTGCTATTTATCGGTGACTTTTGTCCTTGGCCAGCTTAGCGGCTGAAAGGGGCTGTATTATATCACACGTAGGCAGCTCCTGGGGGGAGAGGGCCGCGCTTTCTGCTCGAACAAAGCGCGGGTTGGCTAATTCCCCTCTCCTCCCGCGGCACCCGGGTCCCATCTGGTTGACACAGTTTGCTCCAGTGTCTCCTGCTATTAAGCCCCCACTTGCCTGTTTGAATCACTCTCGCTCCCTGCTCTCCCCTCCCGCCCCACACCCTCGGCCCCTTTTCTTGTTTTATTTTTCATTTTCCCCAAAGCCGGGCAGAACTTGCTTAATAGAGTGATGTCAGATGTGTGCAAAACAGACCAATAAAACCTAATGCATCCCCCCCTTTGTTTGCCAGCCTCTCTAGTGCCTAACATTTTCCACTCAGAAAACCACTTAAAACACATCAGCAACAATCCCTCACAAAACAGCCACTTGTTGGCTAATTGTGCCAAGTACCTGCATCCTCCATATTTCACTTTCCTGCTGGGGAGGGTCGAACCCTGCCGGCAGCCGGCACCCTGGGCTCCCCGAGGGAGCAACGGGGAGCAGAGGGCCCTCAGCACCCATCAGGATCAGCCCCTGTGTTGCAACCTCTGGCAGGGCAGGGATGCAGGACAGGGACTTTCCTATCCCCAGTGCCAGTGTCCCAGGCACATCCCTGCAGCTCGCCAAGGCTTCGGCCCCCATGCCTTGGTGGTGATGGGGCACAGCTGGCTGAGGCTAAATGATGCTCAGGTGGGAGCCATGGAGAGGAAATTGCTTCAAGGAGCCAGCAGGTTTCTGCCCTCCTGGTTCCTGCAGCATCTCCTGCCCTTGGGGCTGCACGGAGCTGCCCCATGGCTGCTGTGGGAGCAGCATCACCTTGAGCTGCTGCTTTTGCTTCTCATCCCGGCCAGTGCAGAGCCTGCGAGGTCCCTGCAGAGAGCATTGGGAGTGCCAGGGCTTGGCTTGGCTGGAGCTAGCAGTCCCGGAGGTGGGAGCAGGGCTTGGGGCTGCTCCATCGCGGGAAGGCAGGATGTGTCCGGGGCACACGAGTGGATGGAGCAGGTAGAGCTGCCTGGATCTCTCTGTTGTAACTAGGTGGCTGCTAATGCCTTCCCTGGCCATAAATCAGTCTGACCAGCTGCCAGGGATGCCAAGACCTGGCAGGGAGGGGAGAAGAGTGCTGGGAGTGCTCTGGGGCTGGTGGCTTTTGCTTGATGTGTGTGGTCCAGGGTGATGGCTCTGGGTGCTGGAGGCTGAGGAGGTGTGAAGCTTGGCTGGCTGCCCCATCGGAGCATGAGAAAGCTCTCCCATATATTGGAAAGCGGCCGGTGGGTTTCCACCCCTGGGAAACAGGGGCAGCCAGCGGCAATGGCAATGCAGGAGTGTGTCAGAGGGGCAGGTAAGGTTGAAGTGAGAGATGGTGGGTGGCATGGGTTAGGTGCCTGTGCTGGGAATCGGGCAATGGGGCCTGAACCTGGACCCAACAGAGGAGCATCCAAAAAAGGCAGGTAAAAATACAGGTGCTACCAGGGAACGGTGCTCATGGGAGTCTGCACAAGCCTTGCTTTGCTGTCCAGCAGCCCTGGCCCACTGCAGCCGTCCCTGGTGGCCATGTGCTGTCCCCCGTGGCTGTAGGCACCAGGATGGGTGAACAGTGGGTGCAACAGCTGCTGCGGGTAGCTCTGCCCCTGAGCAGGTTTTCCCCACAGTGGCCATGCACCTGGGTGCTGGGGGGAAGAAGGGGTTAAGTAGAGCCAGCAGAAATCAGAGGATTACAGGTTTGTTGCCGGACTGTCCCATCTGTCACGAGCACAAAGACGAGCCCTGTCTCGGGCTGGGCTGTCAGCGAAGAGCCCACTACATTAGGACTCCATTAGGAGAGACTAGTGGTGGGAAATGGCAGCTGTCAGGGCACTATCATTTCTCCGGTAATTCCTCGGACTCGCTTCTCAGCTGCGCTTAAATAGCAGGTCTACCTACTGGGCCAATTTTGCATTTTCTTCCTCCCGCTGATCTCCTCCTTTCTTTAAAGCTGCAGCGCTCGCTCCCCGGCTCGGCTGCGTGCCGCAGCTGGGTGGCATCGCTGCCCGTGCCTGCCCGCCGCCTCCCTGCCGGGAGAAGGGCTGGTGGCTTATAGCTTCGTGGGCATACATGGACCCGCACGTCTACCAGCCCGGTCTGCGGCAGCGGCTACCGGCTCAGTGATGGGACTGGCTGAGTGCTGGTGGGCTGCCAGCGTAGCCTCATGGTAAAGTGAACTGGTGCTGGTTCAAAGCTGCCCTCCCCTTGGTGCCGGCTGCCCCACGTGCCTAGAGCAAGTATGCACGCAAGCCAGCCTTAGCTGGAATCGGCACTTGGGACGTCTGTCCTGGGAAAGCCACAGCAGCGAGGCCGGTGCCCCCATGACCCTCAAGCGGTTGCTCTGGGTTTGCTGCTCCAGGACCTGGGTAACTAGGGGGGGATGCTGCAACCTTCCTGCGGAGCTGTGTGGGCTGCACCCGCCGGCACGATAGCAGTGCCGGGGTCTGGGAGGCACCTTGCAGACCCGCTGGCCTCCGGGGAGAGAGATCGCGGTCTGCAGGATGAGCCCATTGCTGCTGCTTTTCTGATCGGCTCCTTTTCCATGATGGGCTCCGCAGGCTGTGGTCTCCCAGGCTCTGGAGGATGTTGAAGTAAGCACAAGTAGCCATCAGCTGGTGTATTTTCCCAGCGTTATGGAGAGCCCTTCCCATCTCCTGCCTACTGGGACTATCTCCACACTGGTAGATGCTTCCCAAGCTGTGCTGTTGCCCAAGCCCAGCTGCCCCCCACATTTACCGCAGGGATCCCCGGGGCTTTCCGGGCAGCACTGCTCCCGGAGCAGGGATGGCTGGGGCCGGGATGGCAGGACAGCACATGGGAGCAGGGCTGGAAGCGTGTCTGGTGACCCCAGGCTTTGCTGGAGTAGAGCTTTTTTTTTTTTCTAATGACCAAATCTGCCCGGTCTTTCGGCACTTGCAGATTCTCCCGGGTTGGGTTCCTTGGCGTGTTGATGACCACCTTTGGGGCATGATGCTCCCTGGAGTGCGCATGGTCTTAGGATACCCATCCCTTATGTCATTGTCATGTTTGACCTAGGAATAAAACCACGGCCAACGAGGTTTTGTCGTTGGCCAACAAGGCCTGGAAACTCTCAGGACCTGCAGAGAGCACGACTCCAGGAGCAGCCTTTGGGAAGCATCTCGGCATGGCCAGGACCCCTCACCAGCCCCGCAGAGCCTCGGCCACATACCCCAGCGGGGTCCTGTGCTCCCACCTCCCTGGGGAGCGTTTCGGGCTGCCTGCGCCCTGCCACTTGCCACGTGTCCCGCCGGGCCCTGCGTGGCTGCAAGGGAGCTGTCGCGGCAGCCGCGCTCCCTGTGGAGCCTCCTTTGCCAGCGAGCGACCAAAACAAACACTTCTGCAGGTAAGTGCATTGCAGTGGTGCTTGAAATAAATAACTAATTTCTCCCTACATGATCTCAAGGAGCAGGAGAGGCGTGAATAGCAGGGCCCGGTGTCGGGCTGCCTGGACTCCCCGGTGCGGTAATTCTGAGGATGACAAACATAAGCCAAAGGAAAATGTTGAAAAATGGGCACTTCCCGCAGCCCTGAGCAAAGGAGCTATTGCAGGGTTTGGAAATAACGAAGGCAAAAAGAGGGAGAGGGGGGAATTTTCTCATTGAGACCAAGTGAAGTGCCAAACAAGCTGCTATTATGGTGGCTTTGAGAGGCACAGGGAGGGGGTGTTGGGGAGAAGGGGGGGGAAGAGAGGAGGGAGAGGTGGTGGGGAGAGGAGAAAGGGAGAGAAGGCTAGAGGAAGGGAGAAGGAGGGGAAAAAGGGGTGAGAGAGATGGGAAGGCTGGAAAGAAGAGGGGGAAGCGAGGCGCGAGTGGGAAGGCGCAAGGCGAAGTGTGGGAGAAGTCGTGTGACAGTGGCAGGGCCATCGTGTGCGAGCTCCCCATCCCTCGCCCCAGGGTCTCCTGCAACTCCTCTTCCGTCCCCCATCCTGGTCGCTGGACACCTTCCACCCCCCACCCACCCACCACCACCAAAAAAAGACGATGGAAAGAAGGAAAACAAAATATCTACAGTTGTCGAGACAAGGGGAGAAAAATAGAGGCAAACATCCATAATTTTCTCTGTGGGGCTTTGCAGTAATTGAGCCATTTGGATAAAAATAAAGGCAGCAGGCCCTTTAGGTAAGAGGAGCTTTTGCAATCCAAGAAGCCTGAATTATGTGCCTTGTATCACTTGAAATCCCCCACCCCATCACCCCCCTCCGCCTCCCCCATGCGACACCAAACCACTTTCCCTTTTCTTCCTCTTCTCCTTTTTTCCTTCTTTTTTTCTTTTTTAAGTACCCTGTCAAATGTCGTCCGATGAGAAGAGAATTTCAGCTGTCACAACTAATTTCAGTGCGTGTGTGTGTGTGTGAAGGTGTGTGTGTGTGTGTCTCGGGAGTGGGGACGGCGGGGGGAGAAGGGTGATGGAGGCGTAGAATCACTCCTCTTCCTTTTTTTTTTTTTTTTTTTTTCTTCCCTCAAAAGGAAGATTTACATCAGAAATTTGTTTCTGGAAGTGTTTAAGGCCTGTAATTTCCTCCTTTTCAGTTGCTGCCTGATGTCTTCTTACTGCCTCGCCTGGCTTTCTCCCCGCAGCGGAGCCCCAGCGCTCGCTTTGGGGTGCTGCAGAGGCAGGCGTCCACGTGCACCTCCTCCCTTGTCTTCCCAGGGCCTCGTTCATCATGTCCACTCTGTTCCCAGCCTTTCTCATTCCTCCTCGTGCAGCTTTTCCATCCTCTGGCCCGTCCGAGCCCTTCCCGGCCCATAGGAAGGAAGCCCTCCCAGGGCTGTGGTTTTAGGGGAGCCCCCAACCATGCCATGGCCCAGCTACTGGTGTCTCGCTCGGTATAAATCACCTTCTCTTTTCGAAAGATTGCTCAGTCTGAGCACCTTTATCCCTTAGCCCAGTTCTTGCACAGAAGGTGACCCGAGGACGCACGTGCATCTCTAACCGGTGGTCAAGGCTGCCAAAACCTAGCTCTCAAAGACAGCAAGGCAGCCCCAAGTGCAGCGATGGGCCTGGCAAAATGAAGATACGGCTTTTTTCTGTTTGCATCCTAGTGCTGGAGACTTTAGGCTTCACATTTCATAAGCTTTTTTTCAGCCACCTTGAGGGCTGGGAAGTTGGGGGTGGTTTTACTTGGCCAACGAGATTCACAGACCTGCAGTGACGTCCCAAGCGCCAGCACCACCAACGGAGGAGCGTGGGCTCGTCGGCAGGGCTGGGCTTCGGCTGCAGGCGGGCGCCGGGTTTGCGAGGGACCCGTGTTTCAGGCCTCTGTGGCGGAGGAAAGACCAGGGTCCTGCCACGCTTTTGGAGCAGGGCAGGGGATTTCCCCGTGCCTCGGGTGACGTTCCTCTCGCTGGAGGAGCAGGTGCTCAGCTGTGAGGTGTGCAGCCGCATGGGGAAATGGGAGGCACGTGGGAGGAGTGCGGCTGCAGAAGATGCCCCAAGCGGAGTCTGGCGTGTGGCTGTCACTGGGCTGCGTGCAGGGGAAGCAGGGGTATTTCCAGGCACTGCGGTGGTGGGGCCAGATCTTTGGAGGCAGGTGAAGAGCAGTGAATGGTTTTTCTATGTAGCAAGTCCTCGTGCCGGCACGTCCCACAGCTGTGCCAGTAGCATGCCCTGCTGGAGGGGAGCAGTGAGGTGAAGGCTTCCCAAAGCCCAGGGTGAACAGGGCTCATAACACGTCTCTCGTGCTCCTCAGAGCTGATGCTCTGGTCCACAGGAAGCTCGAGGGGCTGTGGTCCATGGGGGAGCTGCTCACGCCTGGGTTTCCGCATCCCTGTTCATCTCCTGGGCAAGGTGCCTGGGACCTCCGCTTCTCCCAGGGCCTGTTTATGAGCTCCTCCATGCCCAGCCTGCTACGTCCAGCCTTGCCTGCCTGTGATTAGCACATCCGCGATGCTGCTTCCAGCAGACCATCCTCAGGACACCTCCGTGCGTGGCTCCAGGCAATGTTTTCCACTGGTGGAGGCTTGCAAGGTTGGTCCTGCTCCCACCAGGGCCACTGTCTCCCTGGGCAGTGGGGCCCCCAAAATGTCCCTGAGGACAGGCTGTCTCACACCGTGCCTCTTGCCAAGCAGCTGGCGTCAGGCAGAGGGCTCACCGTAGCACACTGGCTGCTCATATCTACAGAAGCTTTGCCAGGACACAGCTGTCTCGCTGAGCTGCGTCTTTCTTGAAGACCACAGCACACCTGCATCTCTTGGATGAAAACACACGTCTCAGGGGAGTCTGGCTGGCTGCTGGTAAGTGCTTTCCACTGTCATCTGAGCTGGCAAAGAGAGCATGGGGCTAGCGAACAAGTGGGGTGGGAGATGCTGAGGTCTTTGAGCTGCTCAGTGAGAAAACTGGGGTGACCCCTCCCCACCCCAGGATCTGCCTGGGAAAACTAGCAGCTGGGGAAAGAGTGGTTCAAAAGGCAAAGAGCTGCTAAAGAGCAGTGACAGAATGACTGTGCTGATCCGGTTGTATCTTCCTAGGCAAATATAAAACCAGCTTGGACTAGGAGAGGGAAAAGTCCCTTAATCCCACAAAGTAGCACTTTGCAGGAGAGGAAGCAGCAAAAAAGGCCAGAGCCATCTCTGGTGTGGCTGAAGAAATTGTGGTTGTCTTGACCGTGGTCTAAAGATGGCGGTTAGGCCAAGGTGATGTAGACGTACACGTCTGCTTGTTTTAAAATCCTTCTTCCTCCATAATGTTATGTTCCTGCTGCTATAATAAACAGTAATTTTGCTTAGGAAAGTGGTCTAAGCTTCTGAAAGGAGGAGATTTTGGTAATCCGCAAGACCTCTGGTATGAGAGGACGTGACAGCCAGGAGACTGTGCATCTCAATAATAAAGCATGTTCCCTACATAAAGGCTCCTGGAAGTTCACCAAAATCTTTCATCAGGCTCAGCAATTCTTTCCTACTAATGTAGGAACAAATGATATGCATAAAACTGGAAATGGCAATAAGCAGCGAAGAAGGAAACCAGTAGAACTTGAATAATTTGGGTCATAGTTTAAGTCTGGAATTTAATATTTTGGCCTGGTAGCTTTGGGAAACTGGGTCTTGGTCTAGTGAAACTTGTACTATTTCAGGCTGCAGTGGCATTGCAGGGCAGGAAACCCAGCCGCACCATTTCCTGGGATTTGACTTGGCCGCAACAGACTCGAGCAATCCTGACACACAGTCCCACAGGGGCTACGTTAAATGAAGAAACATGTAAAATACCTCAGGAGCTGCAGCATTCAATGCTATAGTCAAACAGGAGCTGCTATTCCAGGCTCACCTTGTAAACTCAGCCAAAAATAAAGAGTTTGCTGTGGGCTGTAATTTAGGAGATACCATCTCTTACCTTTTATGCATATGCAGCTGGGTGGGGATATTTTCGGTCAAGGCCGCCATGCTTCTAAGCCGGGGTGGCTGATCAACAACATATTAGCAGATTTTGCCTCCGGCACTGACCCCCTCCTTTTGCTCTCTTTCCTGAAGGTCCCTCACACTGTTTGGAGACGTGAAGCCTGCTGCCTTTTATCCTTCCTTGTCATGTGATAAGATGTGCCCTTATCAGAGGATGAGGTGGTGTTGTCATATGGCTGGAGGATACGTGAACGTTCAGTCTTGTAACAGGAGTGTGCTTGATCACCTGATGGGATTTGTGCCTATGAAGCAGATTGTGTGACACAGATGACTATATAGTGGCTGCATGATAGCTGCGTGTCCCCTTATACAACAGGGAAGAGGTCACCTCAACCAGCCCCCTGCGCCTCTGCAGGAGGTGGCGTGGCCATCCCAAGAGAAAGGGTGGGTACCGGTAGCTGCTGTATCCGATAGCCACGTCTGCATGCAAAAATTATCCGGAGAACATGCCGCTGCTGCCCTGCAGGAGCCTAAATGAGGCTTCGACACAGTTAGACCCACAAGAAGTGCCCCGATCAGTTAGATGTCGAGGATCACTTGTGCACGCTGTGAGAGTTGTGCATGCCACGTACAACAGTGCCCCGCTTTAGGAATTATCTTTGCATGTTCTTTGCATTAATCCTTGACTAACTGGTCCTTGCATCATCCTGAAGTTCCCTACTTGTTCCTTGCAGTGGGAGGGCTTTGTGACTAAGAAATGAATCAGATCTTGGGGATTTGGCCCAGAGGATGTGGGTGGTGCCAAACATCTCACAGAGCTCAAATTACTCTTGGATCAGGACATGTAATAAAAACGGCACTGCTCTCTGAACAGGCCTGCACCCCGCGTTGTTGTGCTTAGTTAAAGCTCTTAGACAACACTGCGACTTCTCCTGCAGGCAGTAGGCACTTGTCAGGATTGCGCTTGCAGCCAGTGACTGTCACGTCTCTCCCAAGGTGTAAAATTGCACTAACATGGTGCATGTTCAAGCACACAGCAAAATTCCAGTCTGGACCTAAACTTTAACAGCCTGATCCTGCCTGTTAGTGTGTCTAACTTTGTGATTGCAGTGTCCCGTGACAACCAAGCACCTCGTAACGGGCTCAGCATGGCTCTGCTTTGGAAACCACATTCCTCAGATAAATTCATGAAAATAAGACACAGAAATAGGCGTTCTGCAACAACATTTTCACGGAAGGTGTTGAACACCAATTGCTATGGGGGTGCTTTGGCAGGCGGTGGCCACGCTTACAGCAGGAATGGGGAGACTGGAGAAATGCGTGGCAGCCAGGCAGCAATGCCACAACCAGGCACGATCTTGCAGGGGCAGAAAGAACGGTTTAGGTTTAGAGGCTCTGGCCCTTATTTTGCTGCCATGAAAAGTGCTCTATGCTCGTTTGGTGCTGCAGGCACCAGGACTGACAATATGAGGCGCAAATGAACACTGCCAAAGGCCACCGTGCCAGCAAGAGGGGTCACGCTGTCATGCCGCGCTCCTCGTGGGCTCTGGTGCGCTGTGGAGGCTGCGCTGCAGGGCTGACGCTGCAGCAAACCTTGGTGAAGTCGCAGCGGGGCCGTGCTCGCCCTTCACCCAGGTTCGGCCGTGGGG
Source organism: Dromaius novaehollandiae (assembly GCF_036370855.1). Lineage (NCBI taxonomy): Eukaryota > Metazoa > Chordata > Aves > Casuariiformes > Dromaiidae > Dromaius > Dromaius novaehollandiae. The sequence continues at coordinate 8,678,114 of NC_088117.1, forward strand.
GTGTTTCCATAGGGCGCCGCACGGCTGGGCACGCCGTGCCGATCCTCCCTGGGGCCCCTGCGGGGGTATTTAGGCTCGCGGGTGGCGTTTCAGCCGGTAAAGCAGAGTGGGCTGTGCGCAATGGGGGGTAGCAGCCAGTCCCTGCTGCCCCCCAGCGTGGGGTGCCCCGAGGCCGGCCCTGCTGCTATGGGGCACGCTGTCCCCAGGGGCGACTGCGGGGGGCCCCCGAGACCCTGCGTGTGGGGCAGGGAATGGTGGGGTCTCCCCTCACCATGGGCCCAGCCTCCCCGTGGGGCTCGCTGCCCCACCATGGCTCAACACCCTCCCCCAGGGGGGCTCCCCATAGCAAGGCCCTGCCCCCCCCTCACGGGGTGCCCCCCAGCCCTGCCCCTGTAATAGGGCTCTCCCCGCCATGGGGCTCCCCATAGCAAGGCCCTGCCCCCCAAAAGGGCTCCCTCCCATGGGGCTCCCCCCCCAGCCCTGCCCCCGCACCGGGGCCCTCCCCGCCATGGGGCTCCCCACAGCAGGGCCCTGCGCCCCCCCGGGGGGGCTGCACGTGAGGGACCGTGACGTCACGGCGCGAGCCCCCCCCGGCCCCGCCCCGCCCTGCCCTCCCCCGTCCCGGCGTCCCCTGCCCGCCCCCTCGTCCGGCCCCACTTCCGGCGGAAGCGGGGGGCTCTTTCCCTTTCCGGGTGCGGGTCCCCGGGCGGAGCGGCGGGACGGCGCGGCGGCGGCGGCCGGGCGCGGGGCGCGTGTCATGGCGGAGCTGGCGCAGGGGCAGAGCGCAGCGCCCGTGGGGATCAAGCCCGAGGGGTTCGTCGACGCTCTGCACCGCGTCCGGCAGGTAACCGCCGGCTGGCGAGCCCCGCCGCGGGGCCGGGGGCGGGAGGAGGCCGCGGCGCCACCGCTAGGCCGCGGGGCTGAGGCGAGGCGAGGAGCCGCCGGGAGGGGGAGGGCCGCGGCGCCGCTGCCCTCTCCCTCGAGCCCGGGGCCCGAGGCCCCTCTCAGCCGGCCCTGGAAGGGCCCGGGGCTGGGGCTGTCCTTTCCGGGCCGCCGGCGCTGGAAGGGCTGGAGGGGCTGGGGCGGCCGCGGGGCTCTCTGCTAGTCTTCGTGCCGCGTGGGTTGAGGCTGGGGCTTGTGACACGGCAAAAACACTGCTCCTCGGGGAAGGAGGCAGTTTCCAGCCTGTGGGAGCTCTCCTCTGCCAAACTGCGTTTTTAAACTTTGCCATGGGTAGGGGTGAGCTATCGCTAACTTGTTTTTTAAGCAGGTCCTTAACTGTGCTCTAGACTAGTCACTAGAAACTCTAGCAGAAGAAAAGACTTGCTTTTCCTCCTCAGAGGAAGAGGGAAGGGAGTGTGGATTACTCTCCAAAGGAATCTCAGAGCTTATGCAGTGCCAAAATGGAAACTTTAGAAGAAAGACCTGATCCCTGCAAAAAATCAGTGTTCTTGTGTTTAACCTAGGGAGCACATAAATGTTTGCAGTGTTCTAGGTTGTGAAAAGTGGCTTCAGAAACAAGAAGCTGTTGCTTGGCCAGCTCTGTTTGCTGCACAGATTTTGTGACTGTTCATCACAGTTCTTGTTCCATGTTTTTTGCAAGTGTTTATTTCTTCTTTGGGCAAGTTGCTCTTTACTTGTGCTTAGTAACTGCATGTGATACTTAACAAGGCATAATACAAGGCAAAACCAAGGCCCACCTGATGCTTGAAGACTCTGACTTTATTGTCTTTCCAGTGTTACAGGCAAGGTGGGAGAATCTCCTTCTGTTGCCCAGACTTCCTTTTTTTCATTTAACTGAGAAGCTCCTGGAGAAAGTAAGCTGGACTGTGAGACCTTTCAAGCGATCGTTCTAATGGAACTTAAGTGGCTTACAGTCGCTTATGGCTTGGTTGTGGATTGGTATGGCATCAAATGCTTGTTCTGTACTGTCTTCAGTAAACTGTACAGAAACAGTAGCTCATCTAGATGAATGCGTTGCGCCTTTCTAGAAGAACACACAAGCTAGTTTGCTCTTCACCTGTTGATTTAAAGCGTTATATCTAAGCATACGTATTGCAGTATGTAGCAGACAAGTTACATGTTAGCTGTGTCCTAGATGAGGCCACATGTCACACTTTTCAGTGGCTGACAAAATGCTGTGGCCTTGATGATATGTGATGCCTGAAAGCTTTGCTATTAGCCCAGGATTATCTATTCGATGCAGTTGAATTGGGAGGTATTGCAGCTGTGTTTGTCTTTACTTGGTCCTCTACTACTGAAGGCTTCTAATTGCAAAAATATCTTATTGAATATCTGATAATATTTTCTGCCTGTTAGCAATTGAATAATCTTTGAGTAACCTGTTTAGATAGAGGAAAATAATCCATTATTTGCTGATCAGTTGCAGCTTGTTGAGACTATTTTGTGAATGTACCGAAAGTGCCACAGTAGGTACCATTCACCTGATCAGTAAGAGGTTAAATGTTAAAGTGGAGTGCCTAGGACTGTGGTGAGCTGAAACGCAGAGCTACTGAAAATCGATTCTGATCTACCTTGTATGGTTGCTGTTGTCAAATTTGTAGGGAAGGTTAGGGTGCCTCATATGTTCGTACATGAAGGAGATGGAAATAATTCCATAACCTTTTTATGGTTATTTACTCTGATTTTACTGGTCTTACTGGTTAAGTTTGTTGTACTTCGATGAATATGTTGGGTTTCCACGAGCCTACAACATAAACTAGTCTGAACTGAAAGGCTTCAAAACCTTCCAGGCTGCCAACTTCCAGTCAGGCACTGTAGCGTAGCAATCTCTGTGATATCTTTCTCACTGAAAACAAGTGTGTGAGAAATGTGAGCTGTGCATGTGTTCTTGTGAGTTCAGTGGCCTACATTTTTGCACAGTGAGTTGCGTGCTGCCTGCTGAATGTGATTTTCGTTAATATTTGTGGGATGCAGAGACTCATTTGCAAGTGCAAAACCATATTCTGACTTTATTTCCCTTCCTTATTTTCTCCTTCCCCTGGAAGTGTTTGATTTAATCTAGTTCCATAGAGGCTTTGTAGGGGATTAGGTAGTCTTCTACTGCCCAGGTATGACAGGACTAAATAATTGTCATTGATAACTTGTTACCAAATATGAATTAAGGTGGTCTTAATTCCCCAGTGGACAGAGATTTACCTCAACAAACCTAGCAATTTGCAATCAACCTTTTTGGCTGAGAACCAGCTGGGATGCAAAGGCACTTACTTAACCCTGACATTTCTCTGGAGGTGATGGCAGAGCTTTCACTAAATATGTTTAAAGCTATTATTTGCCTGAGTTACACTAATCTGGTAGGTAGATGTCAAGTTTTTTGGTGCTTGTGACTAGTGTCATAGCCTTTTCTTGAGTATTCCTTTTGCTCTAAGGGGAGAGGTTAGAGGAAGAAAAATTTCAGTCTTAGTTCTTGTTTCCCCAGCTTGAGTATGGCATCCTTGGTTTGACATCTGAACTGTTTCAAAGTTTAATCTTGCACTTAAAACTAGTAATCAAATTTACTAAATTCAGTTCTCATGAGGGCCATGATGCTAAACTTGAGCTACAGTGTACAGTGCTTAGTTATTAATAACTAAATTATTCAGGATAGCAAAGACTTTGCTGATCAATCACAGTAACTGCATTCTTCAAAGGCATTGGGAGGTGAGCTGACATAAGAGTGAGAACTCTAATACCTTAGAAAGAAGTAACACATGCGTTGCTTTTGATGTTTGTGATTGACTTGCTGGACTTCTGTATAATTTTAAATGTCTGAGGTGTAATAAGAAGCACTTTTACAAATGAATGCTAAGGCTTTGAGGTAGGCTGTCCTGCTTCTTCTGTACCAAGTCTCATTTGAGTAGATTAACTTTTAGCTCATATGTAGTGATTAGTCTGTACATTGAAGCAGCTGGTCTTAAGCAGGGTGGCTTTTCTGTCACATTTTGGAGTCGGGGAGAGGGAGAGAACATTTATTCTCCTTTTGAGTAATGGATAGGAAAATAAGCAGAACTGCTGGTACTTTGGACAAAAACGGATTTCTGTTGGGCAGTCTTTGAGGCTTGTTCTCATTGACAGAACGGTGTCTTGCTTGGTTCATAACTCCCTCCTGTTCTCCTTGGCAGTTTTATTTTCGGTACAACACATTCATTTGCAGCGCTAACTGATTCCCTCTTCATATATGTCCATCTTGTAATCTGTCTTACGTATTGTCTGAATCTGAATGTCTGGGAATGATACAAAGAAGAAAGGCTGTAGCCTGCTAAGCCTGTAATGTGTTGTCTTGGGTACCTCCGAAGCAGGTGAATGGCCTGAGACTTACTGTCAGTTATATCAGGTCTTGCATATCAAATCCCTTTTTAACATCAGGCTTCCACTTCTAATTTTCTGCAGAGAGGAGGAAGAGTTTAAGACTTTCTTCTCTTTATTCCCTTTTGGACTGTTTTTTCAGATCATCCTCAAATAGATTCAGAGCAGATATTTGCTATTAATGTAGTGTTTGGGAAAACCACCTGTGACATGGCACTTAAACAGTTGTGGATGTTTTTCCCCACTCCCTGCAGTGCTCTGGAGAAATGGCTGTTGTGCTAAGTTAAGTTTTCTGCTCGGTGAATGGGAAGAGCAGCAGAAGCACTAGAATTGTCTAAAGATCCAGATGATAGTGCTTCATATATTTTTTTTTTTTTCACATCCTGCTAATATCTGGAATTGGTGATGTTAGTTGCTGTTCTTTTGCAGAACAGCATGGAAAGCTTCTTCCCGGAAGCCAGGCATTTCTTCAGAAAGCTGAATTCTGCAGATACTGGTGGTGTGAGTCTTGTGTCTGGCAAATAAGTTTAATTTCTGAAAGTGTTTAGATATTGTACCATTTTAAAGGGGGTTAAAGGTATAGGAGGATAGAAATGCAAGATATAGCCAAAAAAAAAAAAAAAGTGCTTAATAGCAGAGCTTTCCATTTGCATGAGTGGCTTCATTTTATCTTCCTCTTAAATTGCAAAGCTCACACAACTTCCCCGTGCCCCCCACCCCCAACTTTACCATTGCAGTTCTGTAGGTCAGGTTTGTACCGTGTCCTTTAAAGTGTTGTCGGGAGAGCCTGATTTTGGGGGGATTCAATGCAGCAATGGTTCTATGGTAGTGAAATTTTTCCAATGTGTCTTAGAGCTCTACAGAATGTGTTGGGTTTAAAAAGAAAAAAAAAAAAACCTGACGACTGACATGCAGTGGGACAAAAGCAGTGGCTAGCAGTACATTACTCAAGGTCATTTAGTCAGATAAGGGCTAGGTCTGCTTACTTTTGCCATGTTCTAACTTTTGTGCTTATCTCCCAGCTGAACCTGTAGTAAAAACTGAGATTCCCATCGTAAGTTGAACGTAAGAAGTTAAAACTTATTTTAACTGCTATATCTACTTTAAAAGCTTAATGCTTAATTTTGCAGGGTATTTTTCCCACTATAGTGAGATGGCTTGTTGTCTGTGGGTAAGCTGGTGGCAGCTGGGAGGCTTTAGAGATAAGGGTGTATGTTTTTTTTAAAAAAAAAAAAAAAGTGCAAATGGCATTGGCTCTCTTATTTTGGCCTTTCCTTTAAGGGTTACATACAGGGGAGGTAGTTGTGCAGTACACATGGATGGGATTTATAGTATTCTCCTACTCCAGGAGCCGACAGCCTTAGAGCCAGTGATCTGTTTGTTCACACCTTTGTGCTTCATGCCAGCTTCCTTCTGTAGGCCAGCTTCGGGTATCTACAGACTTTTCTTCCCTTTGAGTGTGAGATGTGTGATTACAGATCCAAACGATCAGTTTACAGTGCTCTCCCTCCTGAGTAAATAACTATTAACAGAAAGAGAGTTCACGAAGGGCATGTTAAAATCAAACGTTCCAAAACATGCCAGGGTATGTTACACCCGACACAGTCCCTTTAGCGTAAGTTTGGATTGTAAGTTATGGCATGAAAGCTGTTAATAGATTGTTATGAATTATTTTTAAAACTTTATTTTTCAGTATTGAAGTGGTCGGGAAACATCTGTGCTCTTTGTACTGTCATTAAACTCCTCTGCATCCCAGACATAAGGGGGAAGCACATGGGTAAAGGGTTAGAATCGTGGATGAGTTATACATTCAACATAAAAGCAAGGCATCACCTGGCACTTTGTAGTACGGAATGGATAAGGGCTGGTCTGTGCTAATGCTTTCAGAATTGTATTTTTGTGGACTTACCAGTTTTTGAAGATGTTGATGCCCAAGATGCTTTTCATCAAAAAGTGTTGCTGCATGATCACTCTGCTAGTCCCTATGCTAAAACTAGGTTAAGGCTGAACGTCACTTCCTCTTTGACGGGCTCTATGTTGGCTTCACCTTGGGTTTAACTGTCCAGTGTTATATTTTCAATTATTCATCCAAAAAAATGTCAAAATCCTGTGGGTAAAAGTGGGAAGTCAAGATTGCATTCTCAAGGTATTTCTGATACATCGAGGTGGTTGTCTATCTAAAGGAGGACAGGAGGGAATGGAGTATGAGAAGAAAATGGTCAAAACTTGGAGCCCTTTTCATGCAAGGCATAAAAGAGAATGTTTTTTTTTCTAGTCTTTCTAAAAGCAGTGCCCTCAATCCACAGAGGTTATTTCAAACAGCGTTTTTTTCACTACCCTCTGGTTCTGAATCTTGGACAATTGTGTGTTCCAATATAGCAGTTGATAGTGTCAACAACCTGAGTTTTTGTAGCTGTCTTTTTGTTGCAATAAAACTTTAAAATTTTAGAAACACCTTTTTCTCCTTTGCCCTTGGCTTCTTTTAAAGCATATCTGTATAAAATGCTTTTTTCATGTATTCTTATTGCTTATTCTCTGTTGAAATCCCAATTATAATATAGTGATATAAAATTGATTGGTGTGAAAATGCTTGATGGAAGATTTAGATAAGAGTGGGAACAAGTGGAAAGAACAATCAGACTCCCAATAAAGATCTTGTTCAATGATTTTCATTTTGGGAGGAGAGGAAAACAACGTAGAATACAACATGCTTGTATTTGTTCTGCAACTTTATCTCGTACCTGCTTATTAAAGCAGGATGTCTGTATGCAGGCAAGGGGTGCTGTGAGACTTCAGTTTGCATGTCCCTGACGGGTATTAACTCAGGTGCAGCACTGAACTAATGTGCCTCTTGGTTTCCATACCAGAGTTGGCTTGCATCCAGTTAGCTTGGAGTGCAGGTGAAAGAGCTTGCTTCTGTCAGCATCCATCCATATAGATGTCTCCCAAATGTCATTAGAGATGAGCTTAACTTTTCACTTTTATTAAATGATGTTTATATCCCTCCACCTGTTTTGTTTGTTTAACTCGGTCCCCTTGCTGTGATACCTGAGCGTCTCTTCTTTCCTGTAAATGTCCTTATTGTGTTTTAGCTTGGCAGAGAATGGTTATAACCGCTGCATAAAGGTTGGAAGCTGAGGAACAGCCAGTGTTAGTCATGTCTGTGCTATATTGACCTCTGCAGGAATTTGAAACTAATTTGAGGCTAATAGTTTGCCCACTAGCTTATTTTTCGTAGAGTAAACACAGGGTGATCCCGTGTCTTTGACAGGGAGATGCCAAACCTGTCCTCGTCCTGTGTATTTTCACGTTCTCCTCCCCACACTCCCCCCAAGCTGATGTGCAAGTGTGCATTTCTAAATTTCTGGATATGCACAGATGCAGCAGGAAGCGTATGTCCTCCTACACGGCTGCGGTGGCGGCAGCTTCTCCAAGACAAAGTTGGTGAGCTTGCTTGAGCTCTTCTCCTGGCTGGATCCTGCTTCTCGGCTGTCCTTTGAATGAACCAGCCTAAATATAATATTCCAGGGAGTAAATACATACTCATGACGAGGAAGGGGAGCTGGGTGAATGTGATCTTAATGAAACAAATACCAAAAGCAAACAGAAAGCTGTTTGCTTTTCAAGTAAAGCACTGCTTTCTTGCAACTGTGTTATAAAAGCACCTATATAGAAAACAACTGAGAGAAGACTGGACTGCGGTAAATGCTTTGCTGGAAGAATGAGTTTAGCTGTGGTGGTTGACACTTCAGGTATGCTAATCATATTTTTGTCATCTGCTTTATAGATTGCTGCTAAAATTGGAGATATTCCTCACTTGAATAATTCTACAACACTTGTGGACCCATCAGTCTATGGTTATGGAGTGCAGAAACGGCCCCTGGATGATGGAGGTAAGCTGGCTATGAGTAGGCAGAGAATCATGTGGATGCAGTTTCTGAAATCCATGTATGGAGGTTGTTATCTTCTGTAAGGACAGAGATTACTGTGTGTATGTGTGTGTGTAGAAATTGTATGTAAGATTTCCTGTGCTATTTAGTCCTAGCAGATAGTACAGGGCTCCTAGGCATTAATATTGCTAATGTGAAGCAATTCTGCATTATCTTACGAACTGTGGGAATCAGCAAATTAACTCTGTAGTTTAAATCTTGTTCTGTGGTAGTACCAAGGCGAGGTCTTCCTGGAACTGTGCTGGAGCTCGTGCGCAGAGTGCCAGACATGCATAACTACGCTGTCCTTCCCTGGCCTCCCTTTTGTTCCGAGAACAGGCAGCATATAGGGGCATGTGTTCAGTATGCTTCTTTTCATGACTAGCAGTGGCCACAGTGCAGCAGTTGAGCATATGTCAAGAATTCTGATTGCTTAGCTTTGTATGTGAATTTTAAGGAGAAAGGGTGTTGATGGAAGTTGAGGCAGGTTGGAGGGAAGCTTCTCATATTAGGCTTCACTTTTTTGATGATTGTTTTTAGTGAGGATTCTTAAATCTGATGCATTTAACACTGGCCACAACCTAAGAGCAATTTATTGGGTGGATCATATCAGGTTACTGTAGTGAGTTAATACTGTATGAATTATTACACCTTTAAAATAAGTTGTTTCCTGTTTTTGGCAGGATCAGCAAAAAGGTTAGAACAGTGTGTGTGGGTTTTTTTGCTGTTGTTGTTTTTTATAATTCTGTAATGCTGTGCACTGCTACAAGAAGAGTGTTTACACTGTTACCTGCTGCAGTATAGAAGCAAAGAGCTCATCTTTTGCTTTGGTTGGTTATCAGGAAAAATAGCCATGTTTTCCTCCTCCTATTTCCTCTAGTATATTTACTGACAAAGAGAGCCCTGCAGGGTCATTTTCTGCCCCATAAAATGTGTGCAGGACCGCTGAGGAGGTAAGTGAAACTTCTGCCTAGGACCGTATCTTGGAAGAATTTTCTCTGTCTCTGGCCTGGTACAAAGCTGTGTGAAGTGAAGGCTGAAAATAGTTCACTCTTGCTTCTCGTTCTGAAAAGCACTCTGGAGCATGGAGAGAAGTTTCTTTCATCAGGAGACTCTAGCTTGCTGTTATTACTGTTGTCTGAAAATATGCCACAGTCTGCTTTATTTTCTGGTGTTGTGGCTGTATTTGAGCAAGAAGCTGCTGCTTCTCGGGTTTGATGTTTTAGGAAAGAAAGGGTTTATATGGATCAGCCCCTGCATGTTGTATCTCAGGCTGGTGCGTCACTAAGTCTATGAGAAGCCAGAGGCCAGTATATGTTGGTATATGTACTAGTATATGTTGGTCTTGTGTGTGGCCAGCTGCTGTGCTGTCAAGCAATGAACTGTGAAACCTTGCCGTTCTTTTGTGATCAAAATAGACTTGGTTAGTGTGGTTCTAGCTGCTAGGCTAGATCAACTGCAAAGAAACGGTTTACAAACATATTCTAGACTTTTTTCCTTTCCAGTTGTCGCAGCTTCATCTCTCCTTAAAGCTGCGCTCAGCAGAAACAAATGTCCAGTCATGGATATGATTTCACAGAATGTTGTCGTCAGATGTTTCTTCCATTCCAGAAACACTGTGGGAATAGGTGTAAATAGCTCCTATTTTGCCATTGATTTTTAAGAATATTTTGTTTCAGTACTAATTTGATGAATGCATACAGTTTTGAGCTGTCTAAATGGCTCAGAGCAAATGGTTATATTGTATGTGAAAATGAATAAAACTAGCCTTCTAGGAACTAATTATTAATAACATAAGCCCTGCCTATTTCTTCACTGTTTCATCAGACTGAACTAAAATGAGAAATTCGACTTTTTGGCAGTATCGTTTTTAATGAACTTTTAATATGCAAAATGGTCGTAATGCCTTATGACGGCAAAAGTTAGGCTTTGTACCTAAAATTTTGCTGGCGAGCCCTACGACTTGCTGAACCTTGCTTGCATTGGTGCAAACCGTATCTGTACAGTTACAGTCTGTGCTATAAATTGGTTTCTGCTGGCTTCTCGCGTTGTGGTAGGTGATTCCATGTAGCAGGTGTCATTCCTAGGTGAGCCTTCAAGAGCGGCTGCCCTCTTTTGAGTGTTGTATTTGCAGTTGTTCTGCTGACGTGGAGACCTACAGGTGTTTGTTCACCCTGTATTTTGGCATTGGACCTTGTTTCTAGCAGTTTTTCAAGTAGCTCCAAGCGCTGTATTTGCCCTTGGGTACCTCAAATACGTGTGTAGGTTTTACAGCTTTTTCCCACTGCCTTCCCAAAAATCTGGTCTCTGTGATCTCAGAGAAGAGAAATGAAAGAAATAATGCTATTTAAAGGATTGAAATTGAGCAAAGAAATTAGAATCGTCAGGTGAGGAGCAGGTATCTCTTCTTTCAGCTTTGGCCATCTTCAGTTTTATTTCTAATGGTATTAGTAAATCTCGTGCTGAAATACGATTATGTGATGAGTTCCTCACTTAACAGCAAGATTCCTCCTGGGACTTCTGAAGCAGCAAGTGTTTCTTGCTCTGTATTTGTTTGTGGTAGGATCCATCCTTTAGTCATTCATAATCTACGTGCTCCTGCTGCCGTGGCATTACAGACTGCTTCGTCTTTAGGCACCTGGAAGGCGGCAGTTGCTTTTAGTAGGACACTAACATTAGGAGTGCACTCACTGTTTTGACAGTCTTTTTAGTCCTCTGGTAGCTGCAAACAAGGGGAGTCAGGCTTGCATGCCCACGCTTTCCTGCATTTTCTGCTGTCTATGAATCATGGTTTGGGGTCATTGTTGTCAGGAAGAGGTTGTTTATATTTTTACAGGTGCTCTAGTGCAGGGGCTTGGATACATTGTTACTCTGGATAGCTTAAAAACAAAGCTGGTGGTAAATTTCTTGATTGCATACCCCTGTTCGCTGGGCTGGTGGCTGGGTGCAGTTCTCATTGCTTCCTTTCCCTTGCCTAGCTCTTGTGCTGCTTAGAAAATTACTTCTGTTCTTAATACTCCTGGAAAAATTCATTCCAGGGAATATGAAGTATTTAAGGTGAGAAGAGAACTGTCTGTGTTTCAGAAAATCTAATTCTCTGTCTGTTTTTGTAAGTAGCTGCTGGCATGGCTGGTTGATGTCAGCTTAGGAAATGGTCTTAAGACAGGCTGACAGTGTGCTGGTCAAAACAAATTCAGTTGCTTTTAGAGCCTTTCCAAAAAAAAAAAAATTGTCATTATATTGGAAACTAGAATGCATGCGGGTCTCTCTTGTGCTTCCCTTAACATAACCTGTGTCCCCAATTTCTTTATTTCCCATCTCTGGAAACAACTTTAAAGTAATCCTGCAAATAGTTACAGTGCAGGGAGGAGAGCTGGTTTATTTGTACTACTAACACAGCAAGTTGTAGTTGGCATTTATATGGCTACTTATATCAGTTAATGTTTCTCCGTAAAGTGACCACTACACATGGGGTTAGTTCTGGGGCACAGAGACCTAGTGCACCTTGCTTGTGGCTTGCTGCAGAGGATAGATCCCTGCCCTCCTGTTAACGGCCAACTCCTGCTGCTCCTGGCCTCATTTTTAATTAATGGGTCTCTCTAATTACCAACGTGATTTAACAAGTTTATTTAATGTTAAACCATTCTTGAAGAAGCAGCTTCCTTTTATTAAAAAGAAGCAGGGTTCTAGTCTGCTGGAAAGACACTGATTCCCAGAAACTGAGCGTTAGCCTTTTTTTGCCCTCCTTGGGGCTGCTTTGAAGAAGTTTCCAGTGATGTAGACAGGGTTAAGAAGCAGTGTTGTAGCTGAAGACTGAGGCATCCTTTGAGTATGGGGAAACAAAGATGAGAGACCTTGGAGAAGACTTACCCCTACCTTCTCTGAGCTTCTGTGGTACATCCAAATACAAAGGCAGCCTATTTTGTTATGATAAAATGTGATTGTAGTAGCGCCTAATAGAGCTGAAACACAACATGATCCTATTGTATGTAATACTTTAATCAAAATATTTTCAATGGAAATAGAGTAAAGGATGAGCAGAAGGGAATCCTACTCTTCTCTTACTGATGGGAGTTAGTGGTGATGCTCCTTACTGCACCTGTAATGGGAGACGGGCCAGGACAGAAGTCCAGATCTCTTGGCAAACGGCTTAGTTTATCACCTGATATGTTAGTGTTCTTCAAAATTGCAGATTTACAGTTCACTTTTTTAAATAAGGCAGTTTAAGGGGGGAAAAAAAGTAGTGATTCCCAACAAAGGCAGACCCTTAAACTGATTAGTTTTTAACCATTTAATTCAGGAAAGATCTAGCCTTCTTTAATGATGAAGAAAAATTAGGGTAGTTAGTGTCATTCCTTTGGCCCTCTAAAATTTCTGATGATCCCGTTTTGGTTCGAAAGTGTGAAATGCAACCCCAGGTTCTGCCGCTCTCCAGAAGGCGTGCTGTTGCTGTGATTTTATTCTAGTGGTGAAGATACTTTCTGCAAGATTGTGTATTCCCACCTTGCACATTAATTTAGTGGGAGGCACTGCTCTGTTTTATGGGGTGGAAAAAAAATCTGCGTTTGTTTTGAGTGTCTGTTAGGTAGAATTCAGTTAAGGTGAAGCCTAAAGCAGAGTGAAGAGTTATCAACCAGCAGGTGCCATTAACAGGAGATTGGCTGATTTTATTCAGTATTTTTTCTTATTTGCAGTTAAATGACTGCAGTTACAGTTAAATTGTACTCAATAGATGTAAAAAGGGGGAAATACGTATGTGGCTTGTCAGAGTTCAGCCCCCTCCCTGGCATTAGGAGGGAGATGGTGGAATAGAATATCGGCTTTTAGCATTGCAGCGAGTGTGTTCTGCCCCAGCCTTGCCTCTCTATTAGTCTCTGTCTTTCAGAGCAAAATGGGCATGTTAGAGAAGGAATGAAACTTTAGATTGTTGTAACCGGGAGCCACGTCAGTTCTGTTTCCCCCTTTAAAGAGAAAGAAATTATATCTGGCTTCAAGCAGCAGAACTCCCAGTTCTCTCCTCGTGCCTTACTTTTCAGCTGCTGGAGGGGATATCCGTGAAATGTGGAAGAAATGATCTCACGTACGAGTTGTGGCTACAGGCTGTTAATAGGGGTTCTTTCATCGATTTGTACAACAAATATACAATACGGATGATAGGTCTTTTGGGTGCTGCACGGCTTACTGTGTTTGTATGGTACTTGAAATGGATTGCAGGCCTTGTATTACATACACATAAAGCATTATTTGTCTAAGTGATTTGAGTTTTTGTGCTCCTGCAACTTCCCCACAGAAGTTGTCTTTTCCAAGTCCGGGACTGTGCTGCAAAATGAAGGCTCTTCTGCCACATATCTAAACTTCAGGAATTGATTATTGGATGTATATCTGTCTCATAATTTGTGGGCAGTGAGCATAGTGTAAAAGACTGCAGAGAGCTCTGTTTTGGTGAATTGAAATGTTAAATGGGTATTTATATATAGCCTTGTAGTGTTAAGGGCACTCTTCCTGGCGTCTTGGGCTAATGAGTGGCCTAGTCCATGGCTAGGGCAAGCCTGTTCTACAGCAATAGCTACAAGATATATTACATACAGCAAAAATATCGTGAGCGCTGGTGGGAGCAAGATGGCGAGATTCTGGATTTCTGTTGGGTCATACTTGCTCAGCTCTGCAGCAGTAGCTTATCAGCTAGAGCAAATATTCCCCATTACATCACCCGCCTTTTTCAACTGCAGTATTGATAGTTATCAAATTAGAGTTTTTTATAGTCAGGGTGAGAATATGCAAAGACAAATCTAAGGAAGTCGATAACACAGCAGTTGTCTTATCACTGAGCTGGAGAGAGTAATAAAACACATTTGCTGTCAATATTTTGATCTTGAACTATTATAAAGATATAGACACACAACAGAAGTATGTTATTGACTCTCTTTGTCTGTTTTATTTATTTGAGTAACATGTCTGGCCACAAACTTTATGCATTTTTCTACCAGATCTGGAGAGTGTGAGATGCATCCGTTTTCTAACCCTGCCAGCTGATTGCCAATTTATTTCAGGTCACAGAATGCACAGGTTGCTGCAATGTAGTTTGAAATAGCATCTTTATTATCACAGTTCACGTGTTGTGGGCCAGTTTCATTTGTTTTGCTTCTTGGGCCCTCCAGGCCTGCAATATAATCTTCAACTGGTTGTTAGGACCAAATGGCCTGTTTCTTAGCTGATTTGCTGCAGGCCGTGTCCAGTAGGAAGCCCAGCAGGGCAAGCGTTCCCACTTTGCATGATCTAGTCTAATGATATTTTCCCCAGTAACATTTGGAAGAAAGATTTAATCTAGGGGGGGTTGGGGTGAAAAAACTCGGTTTGGAGGTTGTTAGGGATTGTTAGGGAGATAACTGCTAATCACAAATGGACCACCAGCTAACGTTGCAGGTATGGCTGGAATGTGTGCATTCGACAATGTGTTTAAAAAAATACAGTTCTGGTGACACAAGGTTACTTAACAGACCTCTTCCTTTAACAGGTCTCCGCGTAGGTGGGCTCCATGGAGCACAGATAAGAGATACAGAGAGAAGTACGTGCAAGTGATTTCTAATGCTTTTTTGACTAGACTAAATTGCTGAATCTGCTTGGCTTTTATTTATTTATTAGTATATAACAATCTGCTTGAAATTTCTTCTTTTTCTTTCTCTTTTCCCCCCACCCCCTTTTCTTCTTCTTTGGGCTTTATTTGGGAAGGAGGGAGGTTAGTTGCAGGGATTTGGATTTGGCAGGCAGGATTTTCTCCCATGACTCTCAGCATGGGGAGACGCAGATCAATGTCCTATCCTGCGTTCAGCTGGACACTGCGTTATGGTGTGTGTTGATCAAGAAATCCCCTCCTGTTTTGTACCACATAACGCATTCATTTCAGCCACTGAACCTAAATTACTGTTTTGCTCCTCTTTCTTTTTTGATGAAATGGTAAGAACTCTTTTTCTATAGGGATAAAGTTAGTTTATCCGTGCTAATGCTTTGATTTTTTTCCTTTTTTCTCTCTCTGCCACAGTAGGTAACCAGTTAGGGGCCCTGGTACATCAAAGGTAAGCAGTGGGTTATGTTTTATTATTTATTGATCAATTCTAATTGTTTATTGATCCACCATCTGTAGTAGTGTTAGGAAGTCAGAGGTTGAGAATGTGGAGAAATCGTCAGCTTGGGTTTTCTCCAGACTGGGGTTTCTGCTAAACCTTTAAGGCTATTTGCTGTGATGAAGAAAGAAGGCTTGAAGTGGAACTTGAATTTAGTTCCTGTAAATCTGTAGGATTGAACAGAATAAATTCTGCTCTCCCTTTCCCCCACCTCAGGAAAAAAACCCCAAAAAACTGGCACTTTGACAGGAGTTGAAAGTATTAAACAGACAGGTGGATTTTTTTTTTTTTTTAGTTCATCTGATGTCACCTGGGATGATTCCTTTGGTTGTTAAAAGTGGTTTTGGGAGACTGAAGCAAGTATGAGTTATTATGCAGCATGTCTTATCTACCACAGAAGTAAAACTCAGGTTTTCTGGAATCCTTCTCTTATGGAGTTGCCTGTCTTGAATAGGAAGGGCAGAACATTTCTAAAGCTAGAACTCATATTTGGGCTACTGGTAGAGTGTTACCATTGCAGCCAACAGCTTGTTGGGGGCCTCAGCGGAAAGGGCAAGGAATATACACAAGGACTGTAGAACCTTCCATTTTTCATGGCGATACTGTTAGGCTAAAGTTAATGTCTAGCTAGGGCCGCACAAAAGGGCACGGCAGTCTTGTCTGCTCTGCTGCTACCTGCCACTTCTGTTCTGCCAGCAGTGATATTTATGCCAGGAACTGACCAGGCTGAAAAGCCTCAAGTGACTTCTTTCTGATTTTGGTGGTTGGCTTTCATCTAGGTGAGTTTCTTTGTCTGGCTGCAGCTGCTCCTCCAGCACGGGGAGGTAGGCAAGTAATGCAGGACAGGGCGTTTTGGCAACAGGCTAGGTTTATTCCACATTAAAACAAATGTAATTCTGAACCTCCCTGCAGCATATGGGAGTTCACGTTCTGTTGCAGATATGGATGGCACTGGCATCTGTACTGAGAGCCAGCGTAGAGGCTCTCAGATAGTGGAAAGTATTTTATCTGCAGGTTAGATGGTGAAGCCTAATGTGTATTTTATACCTTCTCTAACTGGTATTAAGCAAGTGATGGGATAGGTTTAATTTATCTCACCAGAAAACTTACACTGAACTTATTCTGAAGATGTTTCATTGCATTTGAGAGTGCTGGACAAACTGTATATGGTGCATATTTCAGTCTGTGGAATTTGTAAGTTCTATATTCATTGTGTTGTATTTTCTACAAGATACAAATAATTAAGTAAAAAAAAAAAAAATGAAAGGTAATTCCTCTCTACCTCTTGATTATATTTAGGTCTTAGGAAATTGTTTTGAGCACTGTGTTTTGAGGCACAGACACACTGAGAAAAGTCCCAAGAGTGTTAGGCTTTTAAGGTCTTGAGATAGTAAGAATTCAGAGGATAATTGAAGATGGCCTTTATAAATTCCAAAGAAAAGAATGATAAGGACGGGCAGACAGACAACCTACAAATATTAGAGGAGGCATCCTTATCAGGTTTGGCATTGGTTAGTTCTCTTGGCAAGAGCATATCAAGAAGTAGTAGGCAGTGGCTGTGACCTGGAAGGTCTAGGCTAAATTTTAAAGAAACTTTGCCATTATTCTGTTTGGAGCAAGAAGGCAAAAAGAGGTTGTTCAGTCAGCTCCACTGAAGATAATGGAGAATAAATTGGAAATGTATCCAGTGTAGGAGAAACGAGATCCATTCTCTCTCCAGCTAGGGCATGGAGCAGGTGACCCCTGAGAGGTCCCTTCCAAAACAGATGATTTTGACTGTGACGTAGTGTTTACTTGTCTGTGCAAAAGCCTTATATGCTGTTCCTGGTTTCCATGACAGGACATAGTTTTCTTTCAAATTGTTTTTTGTAATGACTATTTGATTTTCTCGCTTTTTTTTAGGGCTGTAATAACAGAAGAGTTCAAAGTGCCTGATAAAATGGTTGGATTTAGTAAGTATCTTGGATGCTTTTGATTTGTTTCTTAATATATATTCTGTGCAGGAACACTTTATTCTGACAGAATAAGACACGCTCACAAGCTTTGTGTATTTACTGGCCTTGGATAAGCCTTGCTTGATGCCCTCTTCATAGGGACTGGATGACCTGTTTTTAAAATCCAGGCACAAACTGTGTGGAAAAGCTTGGTTTCTCAGCAATAAGAGCAACACTGTGCAGTACCGGTTACTGAGAGCTGTAGTGGTTCTTTCCCTTAAATTCCAACAACCATAGCACGTAAGCACGTCAAAAGTGAATTTATTTGCCCCTCACTGAAACATATTACTTTCTTTGAATATGTAGTAGTGTGAGAGTTGAGGGAAGGAAACAACATCTAAATGTTAAAATGAGAGTTAACTCAGGGCAAGTTAAACAGAGTTTTAAATCTTATATGTTTACTGCAGGGAAACAACCAGCATGCATTGCTCGAATTAGGTTTTTTTCTAGACTTGCATTCCTGATACTGTTCTCTTTCATGCTTGATCCTAATTTCTGTCTTCCTCTGGACGATCATCACTCTTCCATTCAATGGCACCCTCCTGCTGTTGTGACTATAGTGATTGCATTTACTCTTCTTCCACTAGATTTCTGTGTATCTCTTGCAATTTGGTATATGGAGAGTAAAAAGGAAAATAACAGACCGTGATAATTACCCCTTAGTGTGTGAAATTTTGTCCGGACTCTAAATAAGCTATAAAATTGTAACTCTGGAATTCCTGTAAAGGAAGCCCTCTCCTCCTACCCGACCTCTTCATTTATTGGTCCTGATTCCACACATTTGGAGGGATATCAGAGAGATTTTGTAGCTCTGTGAGAGGGGAGCCTGGATGCTCTACTGGTGCATCATATGTGTATTAAATCTAATCCTGATTCAGGGTCAGACAGATGTTGGGAAATGGCAGGTCCGCAGCTGAAAGATTATCCTGTGGGAGCATCTTGAGCCAGACATACCTGTCTGAGTTGGCAGTTGTGCCCTTCTGCAGTTTGGGAAGGACACGAATGGTGATGAGCACATACTCTCTCCTCAGTACGTCTTTTTGGTAGACAACTATTTGCTGACTCCAGAGAGCTAGGGGAGAGGAGTATTCATTTTCACTTAAAGTTTGATAGAGCATTTCAGTATTTAGAAGTTCTCTTTGAGTACAGGCCAGAGAAATAACGTGTCCTTTGAGAAGAGGCAGTAGATAAGAATTTTAAAGAAATAAAAGCAAATGGCTTTTGCTTTTTTAGGACCCAAGGTAGTTGGTTTATTGGTTCAGGTTGAACGAGACGTATCAAAATGACTCTTCTAGCAGGGCTCAAACTAGAGTCTGTTTTCTAACCCACCATGTGTTTTCGTTTCGGTACAAGATAGATTTTTTTTTTTCAAGGTAATAGAATAGCTTTCAGCAGTATCTTTCGGTCTTTCTACTAAGATGTGGTCATACTATGGATACCTGTTCTGCAACTGAGTGGAACTGCTTCTTTATAGGTAGCCGCAACAGAGTAAAACAGGGAGGGTGCTCTTCGCAGTTACTGAGAAAACCAGCATGTTCTGATGCTTGTTGAATTTGTTTCAGTAATCGGCAGGGGAGGTGAACAGATTTCACGGATTCAGGCAGAGTCTGGCTGCAAAATTCAAATTGCTCCAGGTAAGAGCCTCTTTTTAGGGTAGGTGAACAAGTTGTAATGCTGAAGGATGTTGTGTCCATTACATCAGGTGCCTTGCAATGCTCATAACGTGTTATCACGGTTAACAAATGCTATACTAGGCAAACATGCACGGGAGGGCTGTTCTGGGACTGACCTCTGTACTAGCATGGAAAACAGGTGTGCCAGGTGGTTCTGACAGTGAAACAATTAAGAGACTGTCTTTAACCAACAGATGGGTACAGTGCAAATGGACACTCCATATTGTTCCTAGAGCAAAAATTGCAGCTATTTAGTTTTCTCCTGGTGGTACATCTTTGTTCAGCTCTTGCGATTTATATTTGATAAGTCTGGTCAGCTCTTGGCAGAAGGCATTTCAGGAGGGTAGCAGCAGCTCTTCATACAAAGCACCATGCATTGAGGAGGTGGGACCATCCAGTGCTCTGTGCTAGTGCTGCAGCCTGTTTGTGTTTGGGAAGACTGTACTACAGTGCTGTACAGGAAACCATGGGTGAATATAATCTAGGTCCTTAAATCTCTCTTTAGTTGGTGGAGAAGGCTTTAAAAGAAATGCAGGCATCCATCAAATCGTTTTAAACACGTTGACCCTGGATGTCTTTGAATTCATTAGCATGTGCTGTGTGTAGAATGAGCGTTTTCATTAGTACTTAACAGTTACTGAAGCAGCTGCCATTTTTGAATTTTATATATTTGCCAAGAGTGTGACTTTACAAAGAAAAAAGCCACCTGGGGAAGTGCAGAGCTATGAAGAATATAAAACAAAACAAAAAACTTGTAGTCATCTTTAAGATGCTGTAGGAACAAGACTTAATTCTTCAGAAGGAATACATTTCTGAGTTACTGATAGATAAATACTACTCACATTTGCTTCTAGGACATAATTGTAATGAATCGCAGCCTAGAAGGCTGCACGAAGGCATGGACTCAGGTTGCATCACACCACTCCATGTTTTCAGGCAGCAGTTTGTTCTTTACATTAGATGTCTTTTGCTACCCTACTATTTACAATTAAACTGTCTAGCCTGTGTCAGAGGAATAAGCATTTCTCTGCCTGCCTGGTTACTGAAGGCAGTTTGGATGCTAAGAAATGGGATGTATCCCATCCTTGTTGTCTTCTTGTTTCCTTTGCAGATAGTGGTGGGATGCCTGAGAGACCCTGTGTGCTCACCGGGACGCCAGAGAGCATTGAGTGAGTTCTGATTTCATTTTTCTCCTTTTTCCTTCTTTCTCTTCTCCCTAATGCTGTGCTCTGTCAGTGGTGCTACTTGGTTAGCCACACCAGCAAATGTTGGCCTAGAGAAACTTGAGGGTCTCTGGAGCATAGAACCTCTTGGTCTGATCCTTTAAACTGTGCACCTCAAAGGCTTTTTTCCAGTTGCAGTTTGAACCCTCTGCAGAAATTTCCGTGGAATTCCCCTCCGCAGGGCAAGGTTGCTCTTAGGGCACCTAGGATGCAGTTTTCTAACTGCAGCTTTCCAGGATATTGAGCTAAGTTGTTGAAGGGCACTTCTCTTCTCCCCTTCGCCTCCCTTCTCCTATTGAGATGACCATCCTTCCAGCTGAAGAAGGGCTGCATGAGGCCTCCAAAGCCTGTTGGTGCCA
The DNA here is from genome assembly GCF_036370855.1 of Dromaius novaehollandiae. NCBI lineage: Eukaryota > Metazoa > Chordata > Aves > Casuariiformes > Dromaiidae > Dromaius > Dromaius novaehollandiae. The sequence continues at coordinate 8,698,718 of NC_088117.1, forward strand.
CTCCAGAGTAATCTGGAGGTGTTGGTGTTGTTGCAGAGCAGCATGAGGCCTGTGGGTGTGCTTGCCTCTGCATCTCTGCCAGCGAGAAGCAAAGGACTGAACCAAAGTCTTGAATTCTGATCCCTGCATGGTAGAGACACATGGCCAGCCAGCAGGGGTTTCTACTCTTTAGGCCTATAGAAACTTTAGGGACAGTGTTTCCTCCCTCCCCCTTCCCAGGAGCTGAGTTTGAGACTCTCACAAACCAGTTGAGGACCTCCTGCTGGAACTGGATCCAGGATCCTCAGGCTTACAGGAACACACTTAACATATGGAGCTGCTCTTTCTCTCCCCAGCCTTTGGGTAGGTGGGTTTTTTAAAATCCATCTGGAAATCTTTGAGTTGCATTTGATAGTGAAAATACATGGGCACAAAGACCGTCTCTCTAAAGAGAAGACGCTCATCATTCTTCCATTCCTAAGAGATCTAAGGGTACTTAAATCTCCTTACTCTACCATAATACTGCAAGCAGTGAGCCAGAATAAATATAATTGGCAAGCTCACATTATAGGGCAAGCAATGTGTTCTTGCTGGTATTGAAGTGCTTTTTTCCCCTTTTAGCAAAAGATGTTTCTGAACAAGAGCAAAATATTAAAAAGCTCAGTTGCCTGATGAGATGCGATTGGGGGATAATGGGGGAGAGTTATAGTTTCTTTTAAGACTTCATGGTTCTGAAATACGCAGTTAAATGTAGACATGTCCAAGGCTGTCTTTAATAAAAAATAAAAAAAAAAAAAAGTGGGGGTGGGGGGAACACAGTTTACGAAGCAGAATAAGGAAGGCTGCTTAGGACTTGGAATTAGGTGAAACTTAATTTGCTTTTGTACTAAAATTATTGCCAGCTTGGTTGTTTGAGCTACTTTTTCAGGCTACTTGGAGAAAAATAAAATGAAGTAAGGAAACCAATCTAGGTGTCAGACTGCTTTGTGAAGGGTTTTGAGTGAGGAGTGTTTCCATTAGTTATATCCAATGCCGAACTAATAGGTTTAATTTCCAGACAACTCCTTCTGATCTGAAATATGTCATGTATTAACTGTCATAGTCTTTATGTTATCACTAAAAGAACATTATGCAAAATGAAAAGGTAGATGAATAAGATCTCTTAAGGCTCTTTCAGAACACTTGAAATGAACTTCCAGAAATTCCAGCTTTTGCCTTGTTTTGTGAAAAGTCGAGAGAAAGTGGTGCTCTGATCTCTGCAGCCTTAGATCATCACCCCTTCAGCTGTGAATGTCTGCTTGCGAGGAATTGAGTTTGTATTATTTCTTCAAGGCTCTAGAGAGAAGACGGTCCTCCTAGAGTGGCTGACATGGCTTGATATGAAGTAGGGAGAGGGGAAGACCCTGCCTTAGGCTGAATAGGGAACTGCTGACTTTCTTCTGACTACCTTGAAGGGCTGTGGGAGAAGGGGAGGAAAGGGATATGTTGGTACTAGTAGTTCCCAAGACGAAGGGAAGCCACTGTCAGCTACCTCTGACATGCTAGAGATTTTGGAGAAGGTGTCTTTAATCTCCCAAATACTTCTTTATGTCTGTCTCTTCTCACCAGGAGTAGGAGAACCCAGTCTTTCACTGGTTGCTGCTGCAGTATCCTTGCCTCGCTTTCCGGTGTAGCTTCAGCAGCTGCTGCTTGGGGCAGAGGCTGTGTTAGAACAATGTTCTGGTGCTGCTGGTAAGAGCAGGCAGAGAAGAGCACGGCAGTTGCCTGTGAGTGATCGGAGAGTAGTGAATTGACATGCTGTGTTAGTGTCAGAGCAGTGTCTGTTTTGTCTTGACCAAGAAGCAGAGAGGAGCTTGAGATTTATCAGATATGGCATATTTGTTTTCTTTTTTTTAATTAGAATTTAGAGGATCTTCATTCACACTGTGCACCCCAGTTGCTATAACTCAACTGTTATCCTTAACTTCCAAAGATAGCAGAGCATGCTGCTGCTCCTCCTTCTGTCTTCCCCTTTCAGAAATCAAACTGCTTATAAATAATCATGCTAGGGCAAATTGTACACCAAACGGTCAAAAAAACATTGTGCTAACTGTGGTTTCCTTCATCTCTTCACTTCTTCTCTCCCCAATCGCTTCACATTCCAGTGGTTCCTAGTCTCTTCGTCACGTGGAACAATGTTGTCTAATGGTTGTTTCCCTCGATTCTTTTCCAAGACAAGCAAAACGGCTACTGGGGCAGATTGTAGATCGCTGTCGGAATGGACCTGGCTTTCACAACGATGTTGATGGCAACAGTACGATTCAGGAGATTTTGATCCCGGCATCCAAAGTGGGTCTAGTCATCGGCAAAGGAGGTGAAACAATAAAACAGTTGCAGGTGCGCAAGATGCATTTACTTTAGGGCTCTCTCCCCTACTGCAGCTTCTCTAGATCAACAAGAGCGTGCTGAAACGGAGAGCCTTAAATGCTCTAACCTTCTACAGCAGGGACTGTTCTTCTGCCTTCGGAGAGCTGGACTCAAATCCAATCTTGTGTTACAAAAGCAATCAGTTTGGCCTCGGCTACACGTGTAGTGGAGTTTTGCCAGAACTGTGAAAGAAACTTGTGTGCTTTAGATAAAATTTGGTGTGTGCTGTTTAGGAGGCGATCCTTGTAGCCAAGAAAAGGCTATCTGTAGTCTGCTGCTGCAATAGTTTTTAATGCCAGCCACGCTACTGTAGAATGCTGTGTTTCTCTTTCGTTACTAATCTATAATAAGGCTGGTGTTTGTCTTCCTCCTTTTCCCATCCCTCCCCTTTCTAATTAAAAGTATCTTGTTATGTATAAATCTGTGTTCCTAGACATTCTTTACTCTTCCATCTTGTACAATTTTTTTAAAGAATAAAGGTTTTCAGAAATGAACCTAGGCCAAAAATATAATTTTTAGAGTGTCCTGATTAGGCCTCTGTCATCCAATAATTTCAAGGCTGGTCAAGCAATTACTATTATATGCAGACAGCTACAGATTCTGGAAAGGGCTGAAAAATCAGTTGTTGAGGTAAAGGGGTTCTCTTTTTGCAAGGGATTCAGTTATCCAGGTCTTCAGGAGTAGCGCACTTTGTCAGTCCTTTATGCTCTAGGACTGTTAGTGAATTTGTGCTGTAAGTACCCAAGAAGAGCTAAGGTAGCTTCTTTAAACTTGCTACTTTGACCTCTATAATGTTTAGTAACCAAAACATAGTCCCTAGCTTTAGGGACTCTGCTTAGCAAAGTGCTCTGTGCTCTTTCTTCAGGAGCGAACGGGTGTGAAAATGATTATGATCCAAGATGGTCCACTGCCTACTGGAGCAGATAAACCCCTCCGTATTACTGGAGATGCATTTAAAGTACAGGTATGTAATAAAAGTACGCTGTTGCCCCTGAGTACTGAGGAGTAGTCTAAGCACTAGCATATTTGTGAGCATCTAATGGAGCTAAATCCAACTGCAAATGCTGTGACCCCTGCTGTTTTTTTGTTCTGTGCATTTACAGTCTGAGTATTTAAAGCAAGGTAAAACAGGGACTAGCAAGTGTAGGCTTGTCTACAGCCTAACCTACCTCTCACTTCAAAGAGGCATTAGACGTGGGTAGGAGAAGAGCTGAGAAGGAGGGTTTGGAGAAAGTATCTTTGAAATGCTTTCCAATCTGTGAAGCAAAAGTCATAGCGATATGTTACGTAAACAAATGGGTTCTTAGTGACTAACTTAACTACGTGTTTAAGAAAGTTTTGTGGAAGGTTTACCATCTCAGACAGCCAATTGACACAGGTAATTAAAAAAATGAAACCTGTAACAACTCCTGAAACCAAGGGGTTTGATCGATATTGGTACTGCAGTCCCACCGTGTCAGGGTTCTACAAATATTTATGCCTGCGGTTCTTGCTTCGAAGCAAAAACCCATGATCAACTAGAGACCGCAAGATTTCAGCGTGATGGAAGTATTTAAATTTAAGAATTAAACTTAAACTGTGGCATGTTCCACTTCTCAGCAAGTGTCTTTCATATCTTGCTAAGTATTTAAATCTAGTTTAGCTTTCCTGTCTCTAAGAAAAACAGTTCTGTTTCATAGGATCTCCTTAATCACAAATTGCCGGAACAATAGATGCTGCTTAGGCATGGTATGTTTGGGTGGCATTTTTCAAACCGCTTAGTGGAACAAGGCTTCTAGGTTTGAGTCATAATTTTCACAATTCTTATACTTGTCATTGCAAAGGTTTAGATATGTAAAACGAAGTTTAATGGCAATCTTGCTACTTTTAACCAAATCATGTTCTGAGTGCTGCTACTTTCCAGATGGCTGTTTCTTCTGCCTTGCAAGATTTGCTGTTGTCACATCTTCCGTGCCATGTATCATGTCAATCAATCATGGAGGCGTTGTAGGCTGGAAGATCTCTGATGCACTTTCCTAAGTTCAACGCACTTAGAAAGCTCCATGAATCCTTGGTTCTGGTGGGATTCTCTGGGTGCTGCAACAGTGTTTCTTAACTATCTTAAATTGCTATGAAATCTCTCCATTGCCCTTATTTCTGTCTTGGCATCTCTGAAACTTCTTGAGTTGTTTACTTCTGTAATAAATACCAAGAATGCATGGAAAATATAAAATGTGAAAGGAGTCAGATTCACCAGTGTCCCTCAAACTTCCAAAAAGAACTGACGTGTCGAAAGCTTGACCAGTAATATACAGAAACAAAGGCTTGGGTTTCAACATGTGGGCCTTTTTCTTGTTTTTTAAACAGTGACAGCTGTTGGCTTATATCCAAGGTACACTTTTACTAGCTGGGCTACATGCAAGCTTGTGAAAGGCCTTGAGGGCTGCAAGGAGGTAGGAAGAGTAATCATTTGTCTCAAAATATCTTGCTGGATTGCTGCAGGCTTGGGCTTACCTTTCTGAGTGTCAGTAAGCTCGCTACTGCCCACCTGCCTCCTTGGTTCATGCTCTTTACCTCTTAGTGGACACATTCTCTGCTGTGCTACTACAGCTTCTACCGTATTGTTGGTTTCAATTCTGTCCAGCAGAAAAGGGCCTTCCATTTCCTTCCTTGAAAAGAAAAGAACGATGATCATATTTTTAAAAGCGAAAGGGCTCGTCCTTTTTGAAAGACTTGAAATAAATTGCACACAGGAAACTGCCACCTCAGTCACTTGGCAGACTTTGTCAGACATGGAAGATGCCGTCAAGAACAGATCTCCATTGCCTGTGGTTTACAAAATTCCAAATCGAACTATTTGCATTAAGCAGACAGAGGTGGTTCTGCCTGAAGGCTAACCATTAGCTATTACTGAGGCCCTGAACTGGGATGGCAAGCAGAATAATTTTAAGCTAACTGTAACTTCTTTCCCCATGTAGCAAGCAAGGGAAATGGTACTGGAGATCATCCGAGAGAAAGATCAGGCAGACTTCCGAGGCGTACGCAATGATTTCAGTTCTAGAATGGGAGGAGGCAGCATAGAGGTATGTTTTCTTCATGAGTTACTGTGCTAACCTCCCTGTGGGATGGGCAGTGGGGGGAAGTCATCAAATTTCACGTGTAACCTATATGCTTATTTTTAAATGCATTGTGTTCTGTTGCCAGAAGAGTCTGTCTGGCTGTAAAGAGGAGGAGTTCTTATGGACTCCCAGATGGCACTTTTTAAATTGTCTTTGGAAGCAGCATTCTTGTAGTGCAGAGTTCATTCAGTGGGGAAAGGAATTTGTGACCATGTTTGTTTTTCTTAAGGGATGTGGTTCTGTAGCCTGGAGCTGCTTAACGTGGCCTGTCCTCATAGCTAAGTGCATCTCCTTGTAAAATCAGAGTAATTCAGTCTAGTTGTCTGAGCTTTCATACTGCTTTGCCTTTCCCATCAGGTCTCTGTGCCCAGGTTTGCTGTTGGAATTGTGATAGGAAGAAATGGAGAAATGATCAAAAAGATTCAAAATGATGCTGGAGTTAGGATTCAATTTAAACCAGGTTTGTGTGAGGATGGAGAGCCATTACTTTCTGACCAGTGTTCCAATTTGGGATTGGTAAAGCAAATCCATTCTGGGGTTACAGCAGCTAGGCTTTCTTAATTTAAAGGTCCATTGTGTCTCTTTCTAAAAGCTATTTAAATATGATGTGCTGCTTCCTCATGCACTTTCTGTTTTTCAGAGAGTAAGATTATCTACACCTCATTTGCAAACATTAGATGTCACAACAGTAATGTCTTGACTGGTAACTGTATGAATAAACAAAATAATTAAAAAAAAAAACTGGGTTGTTTAAAAAAAAAAAAAAAAGAAAAGACATTTTTTTTGTTAAAGATTTCTCCTTCAGGACATTAAAGCCTTTGGGGATCAGGAGTTGATTAATTCTAAGTAACTTTCTCTGGGTCCTTGGCTGTCTGATCACCTATCAAAGCTGCCTTTGTCCTCTTAAGATTATATCAATCTCTTTCATGGCTTTTTGACATTTGAAAGTGTTGCTTTTTGAATGCTGTCCCTACTGCAAATGTGGTTTGGGATTTTGTCTTTTTTTCAGTAGGTGGAAGAGGGGCTGAAGGTGGAGGGAAGACAGGTCTCAGGGTAGATGCATTGTGTGAAAATGTTGCTAGCAGTGACAGTGCTAGAAGGAAGCTTTTGCTGGTGGGTGGATGTTTTCTCATTTTAATTTAGTCTTTGCTATCTCTCTTCACAGATGATGGGATTAGTCCTGAAAGAGTCGCACAGGTCATGGGTCTTCCCGATAGGTGTCAACATGCAGCACACATCATCAATGAGCTTATTCTCACAGCACAGGTGGGTTCTGGAGGCTCTCATGTGCTTATATGAGAATGTAGTCTCTGTGCATGTGGCAATGTGGATGGATGCCACCATCTAAAGAAGAATAGCGGTGTTAAATTTTCCCTCTGGCAGGCCATACATATTGCTGCCCAAGACAGAGCTGCTAGGTTTGCTTTTTAATGTGATATGGACTGATTGAGCTATGGAAGGTCTCCTCAGGCAGTAGTATAAGGTGTCATTGTGGCTCCACACTTTCTCTGATGTTGAGTTGTCGTTTTTGAGTTTTTTGGAAATGGTGATCTCGAGAAGTGGAGTCCAGCATGAGACAGTTTCTGGAGGCTGTGCTCAAGATAACTAAGTAACACTCAGGGCAGCAGAGCATTAATTAACAGTGCTCAGGCAGTGCCTCCCCTGCCACCGCTTCAGACCCCAACTAATGGATGTTATTTCATGTATACATCCTTAGGTGGCTCAGAGTGGCCTCCCGTCTTCTACTCTAGTGGCTGTGGGAGGCAGGGGAGGGCAGAGGGAGCGTATGGTTACTGTGCTCTAAGACAAACGCCAATGTATTGTACTGTTCAAGGGTAAGAAGTGTGAAGGTGAGTGAAATAGAGTAAGTCTTGGTAGTTCTTTTGCCCTGAGATCTGGTTTGAATACTTGATTACATAAATCTTTTAAACATCCACTTAAATTTCCAGGCCTCTCATGGTGGCCTCTGACAGCCCATGGCCTTTGCTTTTGGAGAAATCAGTTATCCAAAATAGGTGTGTCCTCTAAGTGTCTTTGAACTTAAGTTCCCTTTGGAAGTTTTGGAAAATGTGTATTTCAGCTAGGCAGTTGCAGTAGTTCTTTGAAGAATGACACTTGAAAGGGTTTGGAAGCTAACTTCTGTGTGCGTCAGTGCCAAGATCTATTGGTTGCTCTAAGGAAAGCCCCCATCACAAACTAAAAGTCCTTTTAGTAGCTGATGCTTGCTCATAGGTTTATTTGAGCAGATATCAGGCATGCATTTAGAAAATATAAATATCTTCCTGAGTCAGGAAGGCCTCTGTAACCTATGTTAATGGCATTTCTTTAAACTGCTTCAAAATCTTGAATGTGGAACTGAAGTCCAAGAATATCTTAATTTAGTGCCATTGATTATAACGCAGTTTAACTTACCTTGCTCTTTTTTGTTTTTAATGTACGTTGGGGCCAGGAAAAAAACACTGATACAACTTCTTTGTCTTCCAAGGAACGAGATGGCTTTGGAAGTTTGGCTGTCAGCCGGGGAAGAGGTCGTGGCCGTGGGGACTGGAGCGTTGGAACCCCTGGGGGCATGCAGGAAATAACCTACACAGTGCCAGCTGACAAGTGTGGTCTTGTTATAGGCAAAGGTAGGTCCCAGTGGCACTAAATGCCACAGCTTGCAACCTTTCTCTCTCAGGATGGTCGCATTCTTGCTCCCTGACAGTGGGGCTTTGGAGTTTTCCATCAGTGCAGGTATTTAGTGGCCGTTGAATGCAGCATAGAAATAAGCTAGAAACGCTTGTGGTTGTTTGCTTTGTGATGCTCTCACTCCTCCTAATTGTACTCTCCGGGCCCTTGTTTACAATAAGTGTGAATAAGTGTTTCTTCGTGCAGAGCTGTCAAGTAAACTTGCTATAACAAGCAGATGGTTGAGAACAGGCCGGGTCATTTTCTGTTTTATAGGGAATTGGTTTAAAGGACAGTTTATCAGGGGCAAGCAGAACAGTCATTTCATAGTGCTGGATTTGTATGAGTGCTATATGATAAAATGGAAGGTCTCTGATTGTGGCAATAACCGTAGATACTTGCAGCTACATAACTGAAGTGTCTGATGGATAAAATGAAGGGGTGAGACTTGTGTGTATCTGAGCCTGTTGCAGAGCAGGCTGGTGCCCCTGCCTGCCTTGTGCACCTCATCTTGCTCAGAGCTAGTGTTCCCTGCCATGGAGGCCCCTTTGCTGCCTTAGCCATTGAATCCCAGCATGGAGATGGACAAGAAAATGTCTGGCCTTTCTCAAGAGCCAGTACACCCCCAGGACAGTGCTGAAACCAGGGCATCAGCATGAGTCTCAGTTTGTCATAGAGCGTGAGCTACACATCAGGTAAGGGCAGTACTTGCATTAGAGCCAGGAATTGGAGAGTGTGAATTGTTGCGATGCTTCCGAGTTAATAAACTGCCATATCAAAGGAGTTGTATTTTATTTTTCTGTCTGCCTATTTCAGAAAGAATGGCATATGCTTAAACTAGTATTTAAGTAGTCACAGTTGGCTTTTAGTGTCAGCAAAGGTGAGGTGTACAGAATAGGAACAAATTAGCTACAATGGTAGAGGAGGCAGAGACTTGAGGGCATTGTGCTGTGTTTCAGTGACATTTAGTTTCCTGCCGTCCTGTTGGGCAGGAGTAAGATTGCAATGGAACATGTTATAGCCTTTTCCCCCTGCCGCACAACCCTGCTGCATCTCACTTGTTCTCTCTCCTGTGACTGCGCCCTCATGACATCCCAGACTGCTGCCTTGTTGGATGACGTAGGAAGAAGCCTGGGAAGAAGGCATGTCAGGGGTGTCTGCAATCAGTTTAAGATGTTGCTTTTGTCAAAATCTGTTCACATGCCTGAAAACATTTTTCATATTGTATTTAAAAACAACAACAAACTGCTCTCTCCATTATGCAAAAATTGCAGAGCGACTGTGCTTGATCTCAGTGAACAGTCCAGTTGGGCAAAGATCAAGCAAGGCAAATTTTAAGCCTACAAGTGAGAGTTATATGTATGGAAAAATCAAATTATAATGAAACTTTATTGCTATATCCATTAGTCATCCTTAATAAAGGATCAGAAAAGGTCACTTCTTGTTCAGCAGTGCACTGAAGTGGAGCATTTGTGACTACAGAGAGCACTGTGTGCTGAAAAGATAAATGCAGGTAGCGGAGCTGGATGGCCTCACATTCGAGTATGAGGCCTGGCACAGACTTGTTGTGGGGGTGGAGGGGAGCTTTTTACCTTTGCTTCCACAGCAGCAGAACAGGGATTCTTATCCAGCTGGATCAGAAGCTCTCTGGAGTGACTAATTACTAGTTGTATGATGATTTGAATGCTTGTAGCCGTGTAATATCACCTTGCAATCACTTCTTACAGTGCCTATGCTCTTAGTCTGTTGCAGCATTCATTTCTGTCAAGTGAGTGGTGGCTGTAGCATTGCCTTCTGGGGTCTGGACCAGGATGGGAAGCACTTTCCAAATATTAATGCAAGGCACTGATGCCTGATTCTTCTCTCTTTCTCTACCACTGCCTCTGAGACAGTATAGGTGAGAAGGGATATTAATTTTTTTTTTAAGTCACCAATCCCCCCACCCTTCAGTTTCTGAGCAGTTTCCAACTGTTTGTTTGTTTTTTATTTATTTTCCCTGTGAGATGGAGCTTTGCCATTACCCTTCTGTGTAAAATCTGGCCGAGTCCTCTGGGCACACATACCCTGGTCTCCATATTTAGCACCCAAGCCATGGCCATATTTAGCACCCAAGCCATGGGTGTCTCGGGCACCCTGGCACAAAGGTAGTAGTGGATGTGGCCAGGTAGCTGCTGCTGTGCTTCCTGCTCCTTGTCACCACTCTAGAAATAGGGAAAAAGAGGAGAGGGAGAAGTTCGTCCCAGCTCCAGCTCTGTAGCGCATGTTATAGAAGATCCAGGTCTCTTTCCTTGCGAGCATCTCTTCTCAGATTTCGAAGCATCAGCCTTTATGAGCTGATAAGGAGTACTTGGTGCCTTGGAAATTGTGTGTGTAGCTTTTTCCTCTAGAGGGTGGGTAGGTGCAGCTTTTCTTTTCTCAAAGACTCTGAGGAAGGGTGGAGACGAGAGCCATACACATGTCAAGCGCTTTCTCTGTTTGGTGGTGCTTGGAAACAGACCGCAGCCTCTCTGGGCCCCCGCTGAATTTCCATGATAAATACAGCAATATTGACAGATAACGTGGCCGGCCTGGCTCTTGTCAGCTCTGCCTTTTAGCAGATTTGATTAATTGCTTTACGATTTCACGTCCAGCTGGGGGGCCACTCTTGGATCACTTCTGCCCCCCATCAGGTAGAAGAATGGAGCAGGCTGCTGAATGCGTCTATAGACAGCCACCATGTGCCGAGCGGGTCACCTCATTATGAGAGAAGGTGAACTCCTTCCGGCACCGTGCAGCATCGTGTTGGCTGCGTCACTTCATTTGCATGCTCCAGAGCCTGAATCGGGATAGCTTGGATGGGAGGGAGCACTTCGGCATGTACCAGACAGGAGGATAAGGAGAAAAAGGGCAGACTCCTACTAAAGGAGGTGGATGCGTGCAATCCTCGGACCAAACCTGGAGAGCAAACTAACTTGATCCTGCAACATGGCCTAGGAAGGAGCTGATGTGGAAACAGCCCTGCAACTACCAGCTCAGTGCTGAATGCTAAGTGCGGAGATTGTTTGAAAACTACATTCTCCTGACTTACAGTTTGAGAATGCTTCAAATTTTAATCCTTTCGTGGAAGGAGAAACTTAGTCTGAGGTGAGAGTATCAATTTAGGTTTATGTCACCCAGCGAGAAAGTTCTCCTACTCCTGCATATTTCAAAGTGGCTGAAAGGGTCCTGGGGTTTTCATTAATCTGATGAAGTGGCTATCGACTCGGACCTCTCCCCAATGTGTAAAAGCAGGGCTTGATACAAATCTGCATCTGACAAGCATTAAATGTAATGAAACTTCTTGGTTTTGAAAATTGCATCTTACAGCTTTCCCATGTATTATTGAAATTGAGCGACTTGTCTCTTGGCTGCACAATACAATCCCTGTTGTCTGCCCAGAGATGTGACATGGTTATTCTTTGTTAAATGCATCTACTAAAATTCATCTAGAAAGAGTTAATTGCCCTTGGGCAACTTTTCCTTCTCCCTTTCCCAAAAAGGCTTTAAAATGTTAAAAAGGTCATGAGTCCACTACAATGAAATGAGCAAGTGTCTACAACATCCACAGTTTGTTTTGAAGTTGTGCTGCATGTATAGAGCTGGAAATGCCAGCGAAATTGATGAGGTTATTTTTGGGTACCCTTTTAATTACAACAAAACAAATCTTTGGTTAGTTTCCTTTGCTCTCTTTCCTGCTTGCAGTATTTCTTTTTGGCCTGTGGTTTCATCTAGGTTTGTGATTTAGAAGTTGTGTAAAACCCCTTCTTTCCCCACACCCTGTAATTTCTCCAGTTGAATGGAGCCGATCTGTAAGTTGTGAGATTCCAAAAGAAGAATTGAACCATTGTAACACTGGCTGAAGCTTTTGTTAAGCAAATTTCATTAAGAGACTGGGACCTAACAGGTTTTCAGGAAATCAAATCCACTTTGGCTGGCCCTGCTGCATCCTACTTGAAGCACTCCTGTGCTCCAGTGTATCCAGATGGCAAACTAGCCAGATATGTTCACTATGTGCACAACTAACTCTGAAATAATGGAAGACAGCTTGGAATCCTGCACTGCTCCAGTGCCGTGAAGAGATGCTTATGTTGCATTGTGAATAGGAAATGCAGTAAGCTGAGGTTCCTTTAAGGGAACAAGCTATTGAACAGTACATGGTTGTGAGAAAGCTTAAGCTTTGTTTTTGTGCTATAAGGTATGTGGCTGGTGACTTTTTGCCTTTGTGGAATGAAAGGTCTAGCAACAGAACCATGTCTCATGGCAGAGGGAAAAAGCGTGATTCACTTGCAGCAACAGAACCATGTCTCGTGGCAGAGGGAAAAAGCATGTTTCACTTGTAGATGACTCTTTTCTTGAGGAATGTGAATAGGTGTTCAAAAGCGCTGGAATTAGTGGAGATTCAGTTAGCACAATTCTTGCCTCTAATATGTCACAAAGCATATCTCAACCATCATTCATCTTGTTAGGAACCTAGCAATGTGCACACAAGGGGTCTGTGCATACCCTTAAAACAGCATCATCCATGACCCCAGAAAGGGTTGCAACTCACAGTTTCAGATTATGCTTATGAGGCGGTTGGAAGAAGCGGTGTGAGCCAAGGTGTTGGAGCTTCCTACAGTGTTGCCAACCCCAGCCTACCTCCCTTGAGGCAGGCAGAAGGTATCCGAAACTATATTCTTGTTACTAGAACCTGACTTTGTTAGTTATGCTTTATGGAAAGAGATGCTGAATACCCCTTCTTACATCTTGGTTTTCTTTTCTTCAGGTGGTGAGAACATCAAGAGCATAAATCAACAGTCAGGAGCTCATGTGGAGCTCCAGAGAAACCCACCTCCAAACACAGACCCTGGTGTACGAATATTCACAATCAGAGGAGTTCCCCAGCAGATTGAACTTGCTAGACATCTCATAGATGAGAAAGTTGGTGTAAGTTCCCTCTCTGTTGATGTTAGTGTCTTTCAGAAGAGGCGTTCTTATTCATAGGTATGTGTAGGCCTGGACATAAAGCATGGCACAGAATATACAGGCTTATATTATTTACCTTCAAAACCATTTGCCTGTTAGCAGCCATTCTGAACTTTGGCCCTCCAGCATCCATTAGATTAGTCTTTGCTGTGGTCCCAGAAGCATCAGACTGTTTGCTGACGTAATCAAGTATAGTGTGTGGCTGTATGAGGGAGAAGAAAAGCTTTAATAAAGTATCAGAAGGCTGTCAAATGAGATTTTGAAGGGAAGGCAGTGGTGTTGTTGCTTGAGAATGACACAATCCTGGCACCATCACCCTGAAAGTAACACTAAACTCCTTGCTCCGGTAAATCCAGGATGACTTTTATCTTCCACTTAATGCAGTGCTGTGGTATTGAAGCTTAATAATGTCAGGATGGAATACTGCTGAAGGGGGAGACTTGGGTAAAAGATGGTGAGGAAAATACTGAACTGAGGCATGGTAAAACTGAAAAACAACTTGTATGCTGAATTACCTGAGAAGAGAAAGCTTGATACCAAACCCAGGATCCAAGCTATTTGGAGCAAAACTTCAATTGTGCCATACTCCCATTAATTCTTCTGTGGGCTGGCCAAATTTGCTTTTGAAGCTAAGTGTGCTGACAGTCCTGAGAACTCTATCCTTAGAGAATTGGTCACTTCCAGGAGCTGGGATTTACTGGAACATGTCCCAGGCCGTCTTCTCCCCTTTCTTATCACTCATGTTAGCTGCTCTCGCCCTGGGCTTAGACCTGGCTTTAAATGTTTGTGGATTCTGTGACAGGGTACCAGCATGGGTGGACCTGGAGGATTTGGTCAAAGTCCGTTCAGCCAAGCACCTGCTACACCTCATCAAAAGTAAGCTTCTCTGTCTCTTTGGGATGGGCTGCGGGGAAATGATGGGAGCTATAAGAACATTCAGAGAAGAGTGGAGGGCTCTGAAGGGGTGTAAGTGGAGCCTTATGATTAAGCTTTCAGAAGCTTTTGAGCTTGAGTACAGGAAGGATTTTGGATACTAAATTGTAAAAAAAGGTAGGAACTGGCATCTCCAAAATTTCTGTCCCTATTGCAGTGAGAGCATGGAAAGAAGCCTGAATTGCGTACAGCACAAGGGGTGCTGTTGAATATGATGCGTCCTGATTCTGGCTTCAAGAAGACAAACGCCAGCACAGTTAGCATTCATACCTACAGTGTTTCTTGTTGTTCATGTGTTCACCTGTTTGCTCAGCAATTTCTGACTATAAGAAATAATTTCATTTCTGTGGCTGACTTTGTGCATGTGGCCTGTTATGTATTTTATTGTCTACTTCAGTATGCCTTTTCGTCCTCTGTAGTGGTCCTCAGGCGTTCATGACGCAGGGTTGGGGCAGTACCTACCAGACGTGGCAGCAGCCTGGACAGCAAGTCCCAAGTAAGTGTTTAAGCCCTGGGTTTGAGAAGGGTTGGCGTTCTCTGCCCGTTCTCTGCTTCGTGCCCACAAAACACAGGTACTCCCCTGAGACCACTTGTGTGAGAGCAGCAGCAGCAGCTCCTGAGCAAAGGAGGTGGATGCAAGTGTGCTCTGGTATATGAGTTCAGAATAAGCCAAAGTCCATTGAAAACTGTCTGTAATCCTTTTTGTGCACTTAACTGCTTGTATCTGCTCTCTTTGTGTAGAAACTTGGCCCTTTCCGTCGCTCCTCTCATAATAAAATCCTTTCTGCCTCAGGCTCTCTCCCTCCAGGGTTTTCCAGGCAAGCACTTGCCAACCCCACTTCTCCCTAACAGGCACACTATGTCTGGTGGTGATTCCTCCCCACCTCTCTGTTCTTGACCTTATCAGTTCTGGTTGCTATATACATGTCCCTTATGAGCTCTTCTCACTGTTCAGCCCCAGTCTGATGGAAAGACTGGAAAGTAGGGGCAGAAAATGGAGAAGGGGATAGCTTTGGCTCTTATCCAGATTTGTCCTCACTAACTCTAATAGTGTCCCCTTATCTCCTTTTGGGAGTTGATGAAAACTGATCAGGGTGCATAGTGCTAACCACTGGGAATGATGCCAACAGGATAACTGGCTTTCAGATAAATAAAGAAGTAGCAGTGCACACATGTCATGGGTTCAAAAGCTGAACCCAGATCACCCCTGGTGCTGGGGCTTCCCCTTCAGGCTGCTGGCACCGAGTCAGGCTGGCTCTCGTTCTTCAGGGTTTGAAGTGTCACTCCCTCCCAAAACCCTGTTTAGCAAAATTCAGCATGTCGGAATGGGGAGTTTCCCTTTTCAGGATAATTGAAGTTATAGGTGCTAGTAACGCTGGTAACAGCATCGTCCTGTCATGCTTTGAACAATCAGAGCAAGGGTTTGCCAAAACAAAGCAGGTTCCCAGTCTGCTCGGTAATCTCAAAGTTCATGTGACAGAGAAGGCAGTAGTGTCCAAGAGACATTTTTCTATCACAGTTTTTCAGGCAGTAAGCACTTTTTAGTGGCCTGGTCTTGCAAAAACTAAATCTAAGCACCACAAAGGGGTTTTTAATTTTAAAGAGTTTTAATGACAGGTGCCTTTAAGTGCTAAGGTTGGTTTAGCAATACAGTAGATTATTAATTCCAGTATAAATTCCCACTGTTTGAGGTGCCTGAGACAAAGGGAGCACTGGGGGAGCAATGCCTGCAATTGCACTTGTGATTCCCTGTGACACCAATCCCATTTTAATGTTTATGAAATAGTGCATATCAGAGAACTGGAAATCCTCAACTTTTGCACATTGTTTCCCTTTGATCTGTAGAGATTTGTAGAAGGTCAGTGACTGTAGAAGTTTCAAGACAGCAAAATGCAACAGTGGACTCAAAAGGATATTTTGGTAGAGGAGTGGAATAATACGGTACTGAAGAGGAGTATTTCCCCATTAGCTTGTTTTACCAGAAAATTGTTATTCATGTTCTTTTCTGTGCACTCCCAAGAGCACTGGCCTTTCCTAGGCTTTGGGAAGCAGGCTTTTTCCTGCGCAAGGAGAGCAGTCAGTGCAGCAGGGAAAGCTCTAGAAAAAATGTAGTGTTTCTAGAATGAAAATGATCCTCCTGTCCAGCCAGCTGCCACCCCTCTGCCATTGTAGACTGTATTTTTTGTCTTCCTATAAAGGCTTTGTTGAATAAATGCTTATGAAATGTGCTTTGCTATTTGCCTTGAGAGATGTCTCTGCAACTCACCTTAATAACTTGTCCTCTTCTTCCTCACCTCTCCTAAACATCCTCTTACCCTGCCTACCAGCCACTGGGGAAAATCTCCCTTACTGTAACATGTCCCGGACTCAAACCTCCAGGCATTGGGGCCTGGTGGTATAAAAAGCACAGGCCCTTTGTATCCCCTGATACTGATAGTGCAGCTTGTGTGTTCAGAAATGAAAATGACAACTGCTTTGCAATTAATTCATCAGGTTTCTGGTGGCTCCCAAGACCTGTGAAGCATCCTGCCTCGCAGTAATCCTTTCCCTGTGTGGGGTTAGTACCACGGGGCCATGTTTTGGGGGCAGATGTCTTTTTTCTGCTGTTGAACCTGATGGAAAGTGTTGGCTGTCCAGTTGCATGTCCACTTAGGATCCTCCGTGTTCCTGTTTGTAGCCAGGCACACTCTGAAGGCAGTCTTGGTAAGGAGAGAGGACAGACAAGATAATGCTGTGCTTTAAGCAGACTTCACTGCTTTCTTCTGCTGCAGATCACAATGGTACCCAGTCAGGCCAGGTGGAGTTCACCAAGGCGTGGGAGGATTATTATAAGAAACTAGGTAAATACCTGTTTTTACACTTTAAGTTTTAATTTGAAAACACCCTTGGGAAGGTTCCCTTTCCCGGCTGTTCGAAAGCAAGTGCTGCAGCCTGTTTTTTGATGGCTTTGCTAGCCCTGTCAAAGAGCTGGCTGAGTCGCTCTCCAAACAGACTTCCTAGGGACAGATCCGAGAGTGCCCTCCATGTGGGAGGAGGGGCAGACCCCCACCCCTACACATGTATTTAGATTTTAATTACTTCCCCCATCTTAAATAAATTAACTGGCTGGGGAAACATTTTGCTGTGAAATGCATTTAGCTGCATGTCCTTTCAGTCTGCTGCGGACTGTAATTCTCCTCGAAGAAAAGGCATTGAAGGAGGTCCTTTGTTGGCATTAGCAGGTGGACAGTTGAGGCAGCCTTGACCTCTGCCAGAAAAGGTCCTGACTTGTAGCGTTGGTCAAGTCTTTTAACCCGCTTTTATGCCCCTGGACAGGACACTGCTGCCCTGTTCCCTCCACCCACTTCACACTTGAAGTGTATTATGCTCCCCCTTCCCCCCACTTCAAAGCCCTCCTTCAGCCTGCGTTGCAGTGCAGGGCCGTACATGGAGTGAAGGCGGTTGGATGGGCTGGGAAGAGCTCTCTTCCGTGTTTCTCTCCTGTCCTTGCCTGCCCTCCATGTGTGTCATGGCTTGTGTTCAGCCCTTGCGCTTTCACTGTGCTTGGCTTTCTTTGCAGTTTTCTAATTACTGTGTTGCCTATTCAGGGGATTTTTGTTGGTGGTTGCTGCATGGCTGGCTGAGGGCTCTCTGCTCTAAGCGTGACTAAGGGAAGCTCAGGCTTCCCGCTTCTGCACCCAGCTGGTGGGACTGTCCCCTGCAACAAAACTTAGACGTGCTGAAATGAAGGCATCATAGTGCTTCAAAGAGCAGGCCTGTGCCAAGTGAAGACAAAGGTTTCTGGGTCTGCGTAGGAGATACCTGTTTGGCTGGAGGTGGCAGTTGAGGGCAGCTCTGCAGCAGCGTGGTCTTGGAGTGCAGGTATTGGCACCGCTTGTCTTAGTGTGGTGCAGGGGTCCAGAGACTGTCGCAGAGCCAGGCATGGCTGTTGGAAGTGTTTCATGGATGCCTCACCAGAAGGTGCTTGCGAGGGTAGCGCTGAGGGCTGGCTGAGCTGCTTGATCGTTGTGCAGAATTTGCAGCTGCCTTTCACTCCGGAGGAAAACGGTTGCAGCCGGTAGCAGTTTGGCTACCCCAGAGCTCGGTGCTCCGGCAGGTGGTATGCAGCCAGCACTCGGAGTGTTAAATGTATGGGCACGTTGTACCGATCAGCATCGCTGACCGGGGCTCCTTGGAAGGTGCTTTGCTAGCGAGAGCAGGGACGAAGGGTGCAGCCCCCTCAAAATGAAGCAAGGTGACCCAAAACATGGCAGTTTCCTTGGCAGCTCGGGAATCGTGGCAGGGTCAAAGTTCTGTCAGGGACTTGAACCCCTTGTCCCCATGCTAGAAGTGAGTGTTGGCTTGAGCAGGTCCCAGCAGGGGGGAGATTTGGCTTACTGCTCTTTAGCAGGGCGCAGGTGAGATGAAATCAGGAACTTGACCTTTTCCTTAGCTTTCCCCATCTGAGGGTGCCCAGCATAGTAGAAAGGTGGAAGCTGAAGCGTGGAGTCTGGGCAATTGAGCTAGAGCCAGGGCCTGTCTAGTGGAAAGATGTCGCTAGCTGGAAACTGTCACCTGTTCCATATTGACGTGCCCCTTGTTGTCATCTTTGCACAGGCCAACAGAGCCAGCAGCAGAACAGCCATCCCGATTACAGCAAAGCATGGGAGGAGTATTACAAAAAACAGAGTGAGTGAAACAGGGTTACTGGAGATGAATCGACTCTTGTTACAAACAGAGTTAACTCTAATCCAATGACTTGCGTCTCCACCCCTGCCGTTACAAGTTTCCAGCCCTCTCCGAACACCCTTTGGTCCCCTCCTGTCGGTGATGGTGCATGTAGTTCTCCCACTGAAAGCTCTCTGTCCTGCTGAAGCACCTCAGGAGAGGTGCTCTCCTTGAACTACGGTCCGCAGTAGCCTCCGTGTCCACGCTGGCAGTTGGCCTGCCTGGGGGAAACGTTCGCACATAACAAGACCTGACGCTGACAGAAACCCGAAAGCTGAAGCTGGGCTGTTCTGAGGGTAGGGAGGCTCCGCACACAGGTGCGTGGAGACGATGGGACTGTCTCTTTCCACTCCGTTAAGAGGCACGTGGTGCCAGCTTCTGGATTTACCTTTGCCGTGCTGCTGGAGCCTTCAGGCCGAGGATGAGCAGTGCCGGCTGTCGGACCGTGTCCCTGCAGCAGCGGGCATGGTCTCTTACGCTTTCCGGCTGCTGTTGGTTTGTGACTTACAAGCCAGCTCAAAACCTGTCCTGTCATATCCAAACAGCAGATAGCTGCTACCGCTTTTTCAGATGTCTGCAGCTGTTGGAAGGGGGCTGGCTATTCCTTAAGCTTTACAAAAGGAGGTCCTACGCCTGGGCTTTATCTTACTGAATCGCTTATTTCTCCCTTTTTCCCTTTTCCTCCAGGTCATGCTGCCAGTGCTGCTTCTCAGGCAAGTTCCCAGCCGGACTACACGATGGCTTGGGCAGAGTACTACAGACAGCAGGCTGCCTACTATGGGCAGACACTAGGGCAGGCGCAGGCCCACAGCCAGGTCTGTATTTTTATTCTGCTGAATCCCACAGCTGTTTCCCTGGGGGATCTGGGTACATTGGCCTTGCCCTGGTGGGGTGGAGACTCCACTTCGGGTTCACGCAGTGAGGCCAAGGGATATTTGTGGCTGAGGAAGTAATCAGAGAAGTGAAAACATGCTTACTGCTCCCTGCTGCGTTGTGTCAGCGTGAGTGTCTTATTCCCCGCATGGGATGGCGGGTTTTTTATCATTATTATTATTTTTACTCCTTCTTTCCTCCCTTCCCCCCTTCTTCCTAGAGGCCTTCTTCATAAGTCTGAGGTTGTTGTGTGGCTTTTGGGAACTTAAGTAAAATCATGAAACTATGCTGTCAAGGTAGCATGAAGCGGGTACCAAAGACCATGCAACCCTGAACCACGTGTGCACACTTTGCCTTTTCTCTTGGAAGCTTTGTGCTAAGCTAGGTACCAGTACCGTGTCCTGAAAGGGAGGGGAAAATTACTAGAAAAAAATTCAGCTTAAACAGCTGTCAAGTCAGATCTCACCTCACCTGTCACTCAAGCCCTGAAGTTCATTTTCCTGGCTTTTCCGTGTAGGGTTGTGTGGGATTTATCCTGATCCTTCCAGCAGGGCTTTACTAAGCACCAGGTTTGCTAAAGTGATTATTTGGCAAAAAATATGTGCACACAACATGCACACAACACACACGTGCCTCTGTATCAGATGCTTCTCCTGACTGAGTCATGTTCTTACTATGACCCTTCAGAGCAAAAGCTTAGCGCTTGGGGTCTGAAAGCAGGTGGCACGGGGCAGCCTGCGCTGCCGTTGTCCTCAGACGGCTGCAGCCTGCCCCGCTCCCCGCCGCGCTCCAGCGCTGGGGTCGAGTGGGGCGAGACGGGCGCAGGCATCGGCGCTTGCCACGGGCGCCGGGGAAGTGCGACCTAGAAGCAGTGATGAAAGGCAGTTCTTCGTTCTTCCCGTAAAGTCTGGCCCTCTGGAGAAGAGAGATCTTGTTCAATAAAAGTCATGAACTCCTGGAAGGAGAGCTCAGGGACAGCGAGCGTTAGGGCAGAGATCTCTGACAGCGATGTGAAGCATCCTTTGAGGTATACGCGCTGCCGTTCGAACGGGGAGTGAGAGCCGTGGGGGGGAGGGTTAGACAGCTTGCAGAATTTGCTGCTGCCGAGTAACTTTTCCGTTTTCTCTCTCTTTCTCTCTCTAGGAGCAGTAGAACAAGGTCCTTGTGGCAATTTTTTTTTCTTGGAATCATTGTGGAAGAAAACCTTTTTGTAACAGAGGTTTCTAGATTTGCAACATTTTGATGAAGACTTTTCTGTTTGTTTGTGAAACACTAGTTGTAGGATAATCTATACTGAACTTTTCTAAGGATCAGGAACAATTAGTAATGTACTAAACTTATGGACATGCTGGTAATTTTGTTTCCAAATTTGTAAAAACTCCGGGATTCTTTTTGGAGAGAAGCCAGAGAATTTGCAGGCACCAAAACGCACCCCAGAGCTGTGACATTTCAACATGTGGTTTTTTGTGTGTTTTTTCCTTTTTAATTTTCGATCTTTTCTGTTGCAACAGAAAGAGTGGCTTGGAAGTCTTAGGTGGTATGTAACAAATCCTAAAAAGAAAAAAAATTTTAAACAGTATTTAAATATTCTTAAATATGTAAATTCATTAAATGTTTTACTTCTAATTTCTTGTATCTTGGCTGTCTTTGATTTTATTGCATTTTTTAAAAACTGAACTATAATATGTATTGTAATTAATTATGTGAATTCTGTATTGAGACAGTTACTGTTTTGCTGTCAGGCAAGTTATGGGGGGGCATTTTGTAGGGTTTGTATAATTTCTAGAGTTCTAAAGGGGTAATATAAAAACGTGTTAATTTTTTTAGCAATACATTTTTTCATGTCTCCATTGCTAGTTGCATTTATGTATCTAAGACCTCCAAGCTTGTTTAAAAAAAACAAAAAAACAAAAAAACCTTCCTCTATGCTCTCAGAAATATAAATACTGTTATTTTTAATATTAAAATGAATCTGCTATTAGTACCTTTAACAAACACTGTGGAACATAAAACCATATAAAAGGTAGTAACTATTTTTTAATTCCAAGGTGTTTTTTGCTTTTTCATTTCTTTTAAATATTTTCTTATCTAATATTTGTCAAATTACCTAGAGAAATAAATGAATCTAGTATTAACCACAGTATGCGCTAAATAATTTTGATTTAATAAAAGGGATAATATGATTTCCAATGTTTACTGTAGTGTTTCTTGTACAGATAACAGTGTATTTTTAAAGGAAAAACGGAATTGAAGCTATTTTTTCTTGCATTTTTAATTGACCTGCGGGACATTCCGTTTTGAAATGTACTGAAGTTACTGTTCTTGGGTTCTTTCCTTATTTTTCCTTATGCTTGAAATGTCTAACTATAAAGAAACGCAATTGGATAATGTTGAGCATGGTGTTTAAAAAAAAAAAAGTGTTCTTTTTATTTGACTGACAGTTGCATTTTACACTCTATATAATAAAATTTCCACAAGGTGTCTTGTGGGTGAAGTATTTCCAGTCTGTTTTACTCCGTTTGCTCACTCTCTGCTTTCCCGAGGTCCCCGCTGCCTGCGCAGCAGCTCCCTCCGCCCGAGACTTGCAGATCCTGTCGCCTTAGCGCTCGCTGGGTCACGTTACTGGTTTGGGATGACTCCGTTGCGTCAACTTGAGCCTTGATTCTAGTGAAACTCTATTGATGTCACATCAAAGTGTCTTCTGACACCGTGACACTAAGGATTTCCATGATAAGGTGCTGTAACTGTAGCTGTCTGGGCCAGAAAGATTATTTTAATAAAGGGAAGTTTTCTATAACAAGAATGGTATGGAGACTTTATCTGCAGCTGCACAAACACTTCAGTGCTTGTTGTGGAGTCAGCAAACCTTGGTTTTAATACCCTGAACTTGTTGCTCGTACGCAACTTTGTCCCGTT
Source organism: Dromaius novaehollandiae (assembly GCF_036370855.1). NCBI lineage: Eukaryota > Metazoa > Chordata > Aves > Casuariiformes > Dromaiidae > Dromaius > Dromaius novaehollandiae. The sequence continues at coordinate 8,721,280 of NC_088117.1, forward strand.
GCGGTGGGAGATGTTGACTCGCGCTGATCCCTGGACTCTCCTTCGAGGGGTCTGGGGTGGGTGCTAGTCGAAGAGGGGAGAAGCGCACAGGGGTGCTGGCCTGGTGCTCCTCGTGTATCATGCACGTTGAGGAGGAGTGACTTCTCCTGGCTGTAACCAGGCCAGATTTGGTGATAGTTCTAGCGACTTTAGAGATCCCTTTCTTTTAAAACGCAAGTTTTGTGCCCCACCAACTTGCAATAGCTTCATCCACTGCTACCCACCCACCCAGGCAAGCAGCCGTAGCAGAGTTTGTGGACGGGGGAAGGGAGGGAGGAAAGAAGATCCCATCTGCAAAGCAGGGACTGGGAGGCATGTTGAGAGCCGGAAGACAAGGAGATGTAGCATCTCTAAATATACCTCCAGAGAATCAAGAGAGACAGTGAAAGATGGGATAGTAAAAGCCACTTGGAAAGAAGGGAGAGGGGGGAAAAAATGGCTAGAGGAGGGCATAAAGGCTGCTGATGGGAATTGGGAACGGGCATTACCGAGAAGACTTCCTTCTAATTCATCTTCCAAGCTCTGTGCCAAAACAGCATTTGGCATGGTTCACAGGGAGCAATTGTGTGATAATGAACCCTAAGGTGTCCCTTAATTGAAGACTGAGTATTACAGATTGTGCCAATAGTCGTAAATGGCACAGGATTGTGGGAGGATGCATTTTCTTAAATGTATCTGTAAGTACAGATTAGTGAGTCTCCCCAGTGAAATACCCATACTATAAATTATGGAAATATCTCTTTCTGATGCAACCTTTTATTGAGGGGGTGGGGCGGCAAAAGAAATAGTTTGCAAGCCTTTGAAATTTGGCCTGTCATTAAGATGGTGCCTGCAAAGCTGGGTTTTCAGCAGCAGTCTGGTGGCCTGGAAGGCCAAAGTGCTTGAAACGGTCCCAAGTCCAGCGACTGGTTTCCATTACTGCTGCCTGCTCGGTGGGGCGGGACCGCCGCCGTGAAACCTCCCTTCGCTTGCGAATCGTAGCTGCTGCTTCCGGAGGCACCGTGAGAGCGGTGGGGCCGGGAGGGGACGAGACCCCCCGGCCGCGAGGGCCCGGGGTGCCCAGCGCTTCCCGCAAAGGCATCGTGCCAAGTTGCTGAGCTCGGGGGGCTGCAGCCTCCAGCGGGTTGCAGAGGACCTGAGCTGTCCTGCTCGGCTCTGGGGAAGTTTAACCCCCAAATTAAGGTGGATTTAAGCACTGCCTGTATTAGTTCTCCCGGTGGGCAGAAGCTTTGGTTGATGAATGGCTGGAGGGCCCGTCCGAGGCAGTTGGGGGTCTCTGGGTTTGCGAACGCCTGCAGAGGCAGTGCTGGTTTCATGGAGGGACCGGGCGGCCGCTCAACACGAGGCTACGCGTGGTGGCCGCCTTGCTGCGCCTCGCTGGGGATTTTTCCCTTTCTCCAGAAGGTCTCACGGGACCTTCGGGGCTGCCCAGAGGTTGCAGAGCAACCCTGGCATTTCGGGGTGCCCTGCTTCAACCCCACGCGGGGAAGACCAGAGGAGCTCCACCAGGAGACGGTCAGTTTGGGGAAAGGTTTTGCCTCTGCAGCGGGATGTTTGGCGAGGGAGGAACCAGAAGTGGAGGAAACCCCGGGGGAGGGCCCTGGCGGCAGGTCCTCCAGCCCCAAACCCGCTGCAGGTTCATCCAGCCCCACCGCAGCACGGTGGCTGGGACTGTTTCCCCATCTTGTGTGAATCGCACCTCTTCGAGCTCAGCCCTTTTCCCGTGGCCCTCAATACCGGCACGTGATGGCTCCCCCCAGCATTAATCCAGCTAACGGCTATATTTCGTGGTGCATCTTCTGCGGGAGGGTGCCGGCGTCCCCGCAGGCCCCGGTTCCCGCTGCATCGACGGGGCTGGGCGTCACCTGCCGCTTTCCCCCTTGGGCACGGAGACTGTGTCCGAGCAGACGTTCATTGCAGCCCTCCCGCAAGCCATCGCCGAGCGGCAACCTGTAAAAGCACCGAATGTAACTTTGCTAAAGCATCTCGTTAGGTTAATGATCACCCCGTTGCTCTTCTGTGCTCTATATTCAGCGCGCCTTAATATGCAAGTGCTATTTCGGGAGCAGAGGGTAGACTTCAAGATATTCTGAAAGACTTCCTTTAATTTTGCATGATTTGAGAACGAACTACATTATGGACATTGCAAGTCAAACCGAAACGATTATTGAAAGAGACAAGCAGGCTTGAGACTTTTTTTTTCCCCGCATACTAAATATTTAATTGCATTAGAGTAACAGTATATTTACAGTAAGCTGTATGAAGTGCGGTGTGGTAGCTAGTGCGAGTTCGTGGTATTTAACTCGAGGCTTTTCGGCGCAACATGGGTGTTGGCGACATCTCACCTGCGCTACTTCTTGTCCTGCAAAACCACTTTTTTTCCTATTTCCGAAGTGGGTCACTGTGATTTTCAATGATGTTGGGGCTGGTAGAGTTGTAGCACATGGAGAGGGTTGATTTTCTCGTGATTACAGACTCTCGCGCTGTTCCTGTGTAGAGAAAGGTATCAGGGTGTTGTGCCAAGCATCACATACGTATTTTATTCCTCATGAGGAGCGACGTAGCCTTCGTTTGAGATCGTCACTGGTTTGGGAGCCTTTTGCTGGGGTTTGGTGTTGGCAGCACGAGCGCCGGGGGTGTCGCCGGCGGGGGCCGAGCCCCGCGCAGAGCATCGCCGGGGCGGCGGGGGCATCCCGCCTGGCGCGACAGGTACTGACGGCCCCCCAGATTATCTTCCCAGCCTTCGCCTTATCACTTGAGGAAATCCTATTTCAAGGCCGCTGGAAAGAAGCCTCTGATCTCTGCAGAGGCGGGCTCGCCCCCCCCTAATCCCGGCCGGGCCGGGGTGCAGGTGCCGCGGGCCCGGGGGATTAGAGGGTCCCGTCCCTTTGTGCGAGCCGTCACTCACCGCCGGCCCTGCCCCGCGCGCCGCACCGAGTGGCAGGACTCCGTGTACGGGCCGTTCGCCGGGGAATATTAAACTCCGCCGCCGCGGAGTCCTTGCAGCGGGCAGGCGGGGGCCGCCGCTCTGTTTGTTTTGGGGAGAATAGGGGCGACAAAGGCCCGGAGCCGTGGGAGGGATCGGGCTGCCCCCAGGGCCCCCCCATGCCGGGGGGGTCACCTGCCGACGGGGACACCTCGGCCCTGGTGTGGTGGTGCCAGCCCCATCCAAGCCCGGGGACGCTGCTGCGGGAGAGCCAGGCGGGCGGTGGCCGTCCCGTCCCCAGGTCACCTGCGGAGGTCGGGAGCAGGGGCCGGGCTTTGGGGGCAGTGATTTCCCGGGTCTCCTGCCCCAATGGTCCTCGCTGCCTCCCACCCAACCCCTCGATGCCTTTCGCATCCGCCTGGGTGCCAAGAGTGGGGAGATGAGCGACGACAGGGGGTCCATGCCCAACCCCATCAGCCGGGCTGGGACTGGGGGGCTGCTGGGAGCCCCCGCGAGCAGCCCGGCTGCTTTAAGGAGTTTAACCCCACGCGGCGCCCTGAGCCCCCACTTCCACCCGCCTTGATGGACCCAACACGGGCCGCCCGAGCAGAAAAGCAGCCTTGGGACTTTTATGCTTTAAATGCTTCCCACCTGCTCCGCGGAGCAGCACCAGGAGCGGGGTGCAGGATGGGGGATGCGGGATGTGGGACGGAGGATGCGGGATGCAGGGTGTGGGATGTGGGGTGCAGGATGCAGGATGCGGGGTGCAGGATGCAGGATGCAGGGCACGCTGCTGAGCTGCGGCGGGCGGCCGGGCGGCACCGCGGTGCTTCGCCTCGCCTCGAGGCCTGCCTGAGCCGCGCCACGCAGCCGGGCACAGCCGGGCACATGCCGCTGGCTTGTCACCTATTTGCTTTTGTGCACTGTGACCTTCTTGCCAAAACAACCCTGGAAATACTGCTTTTTTTAAAAAAAAGGTGAGGAAGAAGGTGAGAGCGGAGGGGAGAGCATGCAGCATCTCCCCCAGCGCTGCAGATGCCCGCCGAGTGCAATGGAGGCAAATGATGCCCGAAAGCTCCATTTTTGAGTGGTGCAATCAGCCCGCTGGCATCGGTGGGGCCGGAGCGGGTGCACACGGACACTTTCACCGAAAGGGACAGGACAGACTCCCCCAGGCACCCTGAGCCCCATCGCTGCCGGGAGGAGAGCAGGGAGGGATGTGTGCACGGGGGGCAGGAGCCCTGTCGGCCCCCCCCCAGGCTTCCTGCTCTGGGGCAGCCGTGGGGCGCGGGAAGGGCCCCCAGCCCCCGCGCGAGCGTCCCGGCGCAGGTAACATTTGGGCGCGTTCCCATAACGGGGCACGGCGACGGCTGTCGGCGCGGGGCCGCAGCCTCCTCTCCGGTGCTGCTGTTTGCTTTGCAGCCTCCTCAGCCCCCATTGAGGCTTTTCATCTCCGGCCCCTTCAGGGGGTTTAAGTAGGTAAAACCTGAGGAAGAGGCTATTTTCCTCCCTCCCTTTTGAGTCCTGCCTTGTGCCCAAAAGGCCCCCTTGTTTCACGCGTGCCAGTCACCTGGCTGGGCCCCCGGCCCCTTTCTCTCCCAGCCTCCCCTTTCTTTCTCCTTTCTCTCTTTTGACTTTTCCAGGAGCCCTCGCTCTCCAAACGAGCTTCAGATTGGATCCAGATTGAGGTCCCTTTGTCTCTCAAGGGTTGTACTAAGCTAATTAAATGTGATCCCAACAAATAAACGCCGATCTCCCCATTACATTCAGGCCTGCCTTTCAGGCAGCACCGGGCGGCCCCTCGCCCCCGCCCGCGGCGCGCAGGGTCCCCCGCATTGAGCCCGGCCATTGAAAGCACTGCCAGCACTTCTTTTGTGCCGGGGGTCTCCGAGCCCTTTTTCCATCAGAAAAGACCCCCAAACAGCAGCTCGGCCTTTGTGAGTTTGCAAGCAAACGCCAAAGAAAAGCCCCCTGAATGCTTTAATAAATGACACATTTAGCAACTTCGGCGGCGCCTGGCTCCCGCGGCAGCCGCAGGGGCGCGATGATCCCTCCTGCCCCGGCTCCCCTGGCACGGCGGGACCGCGGCGATCCCCCCCCCGGCTCCCCCCGGCTCCCGGGGCATCTGCGGCCGCGGAGGTGCCGGGATGCGGCCGCAGCACCGGGGCGGCTCGGCCCCCCGCACCGCGACCCCGGGCAGCGGCAGCGCGCGGCGGGGCGGCCGGGGCCCCGGAGCTTCTCGGCTCGGACCCCGCGCGTCGCCCTGGTATCAGCGGCGACAAATCCGAAATCGCCTTTAATGCCCCCCCCCGCACGCCCCCCCGCATCGGGGGCTGCGCTGGACTTTTCTCAGCTCAACTAATATCTTTTTAATGACTTTGGGAGGGGGCAGAGCCCGGCTCTGCCCTAGAGCCTGGATTGCTCCAAACAGATGTTGGGGCAGAGGGAGGGGGATGCTCTTCCCTGCCAGGGACTTTCTTCGGGAGTTCAAACGAGAGGGGAGCTTTCAATCACCGCTAAAACTGTATTTCTCCCTATTGAACAATGGGCTCCTTTCTGCGCCCGGGGGGACTCGGCTGCGATCGCGTTTCTGGTGCCGGAGAGGAGAAACCTCCAGTTTTAGAGCAGCAAAGCTCAGCTCTGAAAAGGGCTCTTCCCCGCTCCGGTTATTGCGTAGCCTCACATCCCATCTGGCATCCACCCCCTCCACCCCCTTGTAAAAAAGTAATAATAATAATAATGACAATAATAATAATCATTTCTCCACTTTAGCCTTTCCCAAGTGATGCACTGGAGCTGCCCGCAGATTTTTTGCGATCAGCCCGGGCTGTTTGCGGTGTTAAACAAACGAATATTGACTTTAACCCGTTTGGGGAAGGGGCTGCCTGGACGGCCAGGCTGTGCCCGTCCCGGGGGCCGGGGGGGCTGGCCGGGCCCTGCGCCCGCACGGCGGTGCCCGCGGCTCCCCGCCCGAGCGCGTCCGTCAGCTGCAGCCCCAAAAGAGTTAAATTTTAAAGCAAATCAAATTCCCATTGGCCACTGTATATTATCTCAGCAGTCTTCATTTGATACCTCTTTAATACAGAAAGGAGCTTTTCAACTCCCTTTTCTCTCTTTTCTCCCCGCCACTCTTTAAGAGCAATAAATGTTCAACTGCAATAACTATAAATCAATCTCAGCTCTGTTCAAATCCTATTCATGCGAAGGGCTGGAAGAGAGGAGAGAGCTCCCCCCTCCCCCCCACCCCCCAAAAAGCAGCTGCTGGGCTCTAATCTCCTTTCTTGCACTGTCATTCACCCTCATTTTTCCTCCATCACCCCATCCCTGCAATCTTTTCTTGTTTTGCTTTTCTTTTCTCTCTTTGCTGCATTATGATCCCATGTCTCCCCTCATCAGACCCCAACCTTGTCCAGATCCTGACCATCCCCTTGTAGGCTGTGAAAGAAAAGAAGAGTCCATGGATGTCAAATTGGTCTCAAAAAGACCATGAAAGATTGATTTGCTCCACTTTTCTTCTGCCTGACATTATTTCTGAGGGTTCTGAATGGGAAACCAGAAAGTCTGGGACTGGAATAAAGATGTTCTCTCTGTAAGGGGGAGACGGGGGGGAAAAATGCCCATTTACTCCTGGCCCATCAACCCTGCAAAACAGAGCAAAAGAAAAGAGGACTGTGGCTATTCAAAGTCAGACCAATATGTACACCTCCCAACAATATGCCAATATACTGAGGGCTTCTCTATTAACACCCATGAATATTAAAGTGCTCACTAAACGCTCAGAAGGAACTTTGGGAATATACACATGAAAATACAAGCAGCATTGTGCGGGGCGCCGAACAATGGAGCGGCGATAATGGGCCTTCTCTATTAACAGCCATGAATATTAAACTTGTTTCCTCTTAAATGTTAAAAAGGAGGGATAGCTACGATATTAAAAAAGAGGAACGCAAAGGGCGGGGGGGGGGGGGGGCAAAAGCACCTTCCTCATACTGGGAAGGAGGTTTGGAAAACAGCTGGGGAAATTTAAAACCGCTCCAAAAAATAGGAGGATTTTTTTTTCCACATTTTTCAAGCGGGGGGGGGGCAAGGGCCCCCCGGCCAGTGGCATGACCCGCACCAGCGCAGAGCAGCCACGGGGGTTACGAGTGTATTTTTGTCCTGGGATAACGTGGGGGATTCGAGGGGATCGCTTGTTTTCAGCGGCTGAAAGCAGTACGTGTGTTGGAAAGCCTTCCACCTGAGGTGTTGTATATAGCAAAGCTATAATATTCAGACGTCACGTAGGCTGATGGGTCTGATATCCAAAGTCCAGAAAGCCAAAATAAACTTATTTTTACATACGTTAAAAACAAACAGAAAAAGCCCCGGTAGGTTATTAACCTTCTCTTTCTAGGACAGCGTTGCCTCTCTCCAGGCAAACACCCTCAGCAGCCAAAGACTTTGGCTGCTTCCTGACAGCTGCAAATATTCTGGGTCGTGTTAATAGGAACGAGCGATTTCACCTGCACGGCGAGAACGTTTTTGCAAGCCTGCGCTGCCGGGGGAGAAGCCGCCCAAGGGGCTAACGCTATAAAACACACGCCTGGGGCTGGCTGAGCCCAGCCTGGCGTGGAGGGAGAGGCAGCGGGACCCCCTTTGCTTGCCCACGAGCTGGGCAGGGCGGTGGCAGCAGCAGGCTCCCAAATTGGCCCTGCCAAGGTAGCAGAGAGCCCGGCACGGTCCGGGTGAGGTGCTGGCGGCTGTGCATCGCCCGGCACCGCGGGTGGGAAGGTGGGGGGAGCCTGGGGGGCTGCCTGAGGCCGAGGTACTTCCCTGCCCGAGGTTTGGGGCGGGTCCCCTCGTGGGTGGGGGTGCTGGGTGTCTCTGCCCCTCCTGGGCACGGTTTGCTCCCTGGGGGGCTGTGCCCTGCGGGGAGATGCCGCGTGCAGGGGCTGGCCCACAATTGCCTCGGGGACTTGGGGGCCCAGTGGTCCCCCCCACCCTAGTCCTTTGCAGCCCCTTGTCCCTATGAAAATCAAAAGAACCAGGCTGAGGAGAGGGCTCTAAGCTCTGACACAGCAGGACTGGGTTTAAATCCAGGAAAGATTAACCCTTTACTGAGCCAGCGAAACTGCAGGTCTTGAGGGAGGGGGCACTCCGGATTTAGGGGGGCTGCTCCGATGCCACCCCGGGGGACAGAAGTGGGTCCACAGAGGACGCAGGGCCTCAGGGAGCGGCCGACGGCTCAGCGGAGCAGGCGGGGATCGTGGCGCGGGTGCCAGGGCTGCCGGGGAGCATCTTTGCCCCGAGGCGGGCAGGAGCGGGGCGGTGGGCAGGGGGGCTCCGGCCCGGCTCCCTCCATGGCAGCAGAGCCCCGGGAGGCTGGAGCTCCTCTGGGGTGGGGGTCTGGCCCCCGCATCCCCCGGGGGGACGTGGCAGAGCTGTTCCCATTACGGGGAGAGATTCGCCCCTGGCCCCTCTCCCCCGTGGGGGCTGGAGGCGGCAGCTCTGCCCTGCAAGAGCCCTGGCCCTCGCCCCCTTCTCCCGGGACACGCGGCAGGGACGCAGCTTTGGGGGCTGCAGCTGAGGGTCGTGCAGAGGTGCGTACGCGGTGTGAGCTCCAGGCTGTGACGCTCCTGGGCTGCATTTGAGGACCGTCCTCAGGGTTTAGGACCCGGCACTGGCTAAACCCCGAGGGACCCCCGGGGGTGCCCGCGTTTCTGCTCCGGGTCGCTCCGGGACGCTGCACCTCTGCTGCCCGCCCGGGGCTGCAGGCGGCCCGGCTGGGGCCGGGGGAGCCCGGAGCTGCCGCCCCGTCCGCTGCGGGGCTGCGCCGGGCGGGAGCCGCCCCGACGGGGCTGGTTCCCCGGCGGCTGCCGGGGGCGGGGGGCTCCGCTCCGCGCCGGGGCTGGCCGCGCCGGGGCCGTCGGGGCGCCGCGCTGCCCCGGACCGAGCCGCCCCGTCGGGGCCGCCGGTACCGGCGCGGGCGGCAGCGGGAGCCGCGGCCGCTCGGGGCCCGTCGGGGGAGGTGCGGTGCGGCCCGCCGGGCTGCGGCCCGTTTCCCCGGGGCCGCGGGGGCCCGACGGCGCCGGACAGCGGGGGCTGGCGGCGGCGGGGCCGCGGATTTCGTTGTGCTGCGAACCGCCGCGTTTCGCCCCCAAAACGAGCGGCGGGGCCGGGCGGAGCGGAGCCGGTCGGTGCGCCCCGTCGGCGGCGGGGAGCGGCGGCGGCTCGGCGGGGCTCGGCGCCTCTCGGCGGCCCCGGGAGCGGGCGGGCGGGCGGCTCTGCCTCGGCTCGGCCGGGGGCTGGGGCTGGGGCGGGCCGAGGCGGTGCGGGTGCGTGTGTGTGTGTTGTGTGTGTGTTGTGTGTGTGTTGTGTGTGTGTGCACGGCGCCGCGTGTGTGTGTGCGCGCAGTGTCCCTCCCTCCAACCACCCCACCCCCGGGGAGGGGAGGGAAGGAGGGGAGGGGGGCTCCGACGGCTCGCCTCGCTCCGGCAGCCCCAGTCTCTCCGCCAACGTCAGGGAGGTCATTAATAACCAATTAGGAGGGTCAATGAAGCTCATATATAGCCGGGCGGGAGCCGCCGAGCGGCACGGAGCCCGGCCCGCCGCCCGCGCCCCGCCGAGCCCGGCCCGCCGCCCGCCGCCTCGCCCCCATGATGGGCTCGGTGCTGCCCGCCGAAGCCCTGGTGCTCAAGCCCGGGCTGAAGCCGCAGGGGCTCTCCCTGGCCGAGGTGATCACGTCCGACATCCTGCACAGCTTCCTCTACGGCCGCTGGAGGAACGTCCTGGGCGAGCAGCTCTTCGAGGAGAAGAGCAGCCCCAAGACCGCCTTCACGGCCGAGGTCCTGGCGCAGTCCTTCTCCGGAGGTGAGTCCCGGTCCGGTCCCGGTCCCGGTCCCGGTCCCGATCCGGCCCCGCACGGCCCGGCCCGGCCCTGCACGGCGCCGCGCCCGCTCTCCCCAGGCGTGTAATAGCAGTTGACTGGGGAAGAAGGGCTTTAAATTCATTTGGTTAACTTGGGCTTGACCTGAGAAAGTTCCCACTTAAACCGCGGGCTTAAGAGGGGGCAGAGGCGGGGGCCGGGGCCGCTTCTTTTCTGCGAGACGTCCCCAACCCTCATCCCTCATTCAGCAGCCCGGGACAATATCTTTTCTCTCGCTCCGGCATCGCCGGGGCGTCCCGGCTCCCTTTTCCCCTTCTCGGATTTCTGTTCCTCTCTTAATTTACCATGAAGGCTAATTCCATTTCCATTCACAATATGTCAACCATCTCATCTCCCCATTTTGTAAGAGGAATTCCTGGGCCCTTTTAAACAAGCCCTTGCGCCATTCAAGCACAATGTATCGCTACAGCATTCTTAAAGGACTAATGAATTTAGAATTAGCAATTTCTTTCTAGTTGAGTTTAATGAATGCAGATCACTTTAACAGCATGACAAATTGCTGGATGGGCCGAAATAGACACCATTTAACCCCCTTTCTCAGCCCCGCTCGCTCGCCCAGCCCGGCTGCTTTTCCCAGGTACCTCCTCAATGCCGTGGAGGGGAACCTTGTACCACATTGTGGGATCCCAGTTGGGCGTTTAAAAGGCTCAGAGCTGGGCTGGGGCTGGGGCTGCCGCCCGCCACAAAGCAGCGCTTTGTAGGTGCCGAGGAGGGGGTCCCTGCTCCCCGGCCCCCCGGGCACCCCGCTCGCCCCCTCTGCTCCTGGCCATGAGCCCCCGGGAAGGCTGGGGGTGCCTGGGGGGACCCTGGCGTCCGGGAGCGGTTGGTGAGGGATGGGACAGGGTGTGAGGGAGGAAGGAAGCCGGCGGGTCCCTCTTCCAACCCCTCTCCCTGATGCACGCAGAGGTGCAGAAATTGTCCAGCCTGGTGCTGCCGTCGGAAGTGATCATCGCGCAGAGCTCCATCCCCGGGGAAGGGCTGGGCATCTTCTCCAAGACCTGGATCAAGGCTGGGACCGAGATGGGACCTTTCACAGGCCGGGTTATCTCGCCGGAGCATGTGGACCTGTGCAAGAACAACAACCTCATGTGGGAGGTAAACCCCCCCCGCAGCCCCCTCCTTCTGGGCGGCCTGGGGGAGACGGGAGGGTCCGGGCGTCAGGATCCCGGGGCTTTGTCTCGTGCTTTGTGTGGCACTGGGCAACTCCCCTCCCTTCCCTGTGCCTCAGTTTCCCCATTTATAAAGAGGAGAGCTGGGATCCTCCAGGGCTGACCGGTTCCAGGAGACCCTCGGGTCTGGGGCAGGAGATGGCTTCTGCAGCCCGCAGCCCTTGGCGCAATGCTCCGGGCACAGCCTGCTCTCGGAGAAGCCCGAGACCGCGTCGCTCGCTTTCCGGGCAGCAGGATCGCATCCTGCCCTGCCCTTTCTTGCCGCAGTGAAGCACCAGGCTGGCACCTCCCGGCACCCCGCAAGGTGGGAGAAATCGCCTCTCCTGTCCCCCTCTTTGTCCCAGCCCTGGTGCAGTCAACCCCAGGCGACGCTGCAGGCTTCGGGGGAGCCGAGCTGCCAGGACACCGAGCGTTCAGGCACAGTTAATACCCCGGGTTTTGCGCACTCCTTTGCTTTCGCCAAGTGTCAGACTTGCCTTGATTATTTTATTTGTTATTTTTAATTGCCTAATAAAAATGTGCCTCGCCTTTCCCCCAGTGCCGCTTCCCCAAGGGCCGGGGCTGCCGTGCACCTTCCTCCTCCACCCCGCGATGCCGGTCCCTCTTCCCGAGGCGGCTCGGGATGCCGAATAGCACCGTTGGGGGCTAAGCTGCCGGCCGGGCTCTGCGGAGACGGGGAGAGCTGGCTGGAGACGGGGAGAGCTGGCTCGTCCTGCGGCGGGAGCCACCAGGGCCACCGCGCACCGCGGGAGGAGGCAGCAGCCCGGCGCCGGCTGCGCAGCCCAGCACGGAGAGCAGCCAGGGTCCGGGCACCTCCCGTCCGGAGGCAGCGGCGCTCGGCTGCCTGCGGGCCTTCGCCCCGAGGCCGTGTTGCCTCTGCAGTCCCCTCCGGCCAGGGACTTTGTTCCAGAGCCGCCTCTGCCCCCGGCAGCGCGATTCCCCCAGGCAGGGGTGAAGGGGCTCAATCCATCCCGGCCAGCGACGCTACCAACCTCTTTCCCCCGCGCAGGTTTTCAACGAAGACGGCACCGTGCGGTACTTCATCGATGCCAGCCAGGAGGACCACCGGAGCTGGATGACCTACATCAAATGTGCCCGCAACGAGCAGGAGCAGAACCTGGAGGTGGTCCAGATCGGGAACAGCATCTTCTACAAGGCCATCGAGGTACAAGAGGCTGGGAAGCAGCCTGGGAGGGGAGCGGGACGTTGCCACCCCCCACCCTGCAGACCCTCCCTGGCTCTTCAGCCCTTCGCTGGGGTGTTGGTGGGAGCGGACGGTGGGTGCAGGGGGGCTTCGCTGCTCCCTGGCACCTGGAGCCGCCGGGGGCGGCAGGGTTGGCACGGCCCCAGCGGAGAATTGCACCCGCGTGGAGGAGGGAGCTTGGCACCGTGGGGAAAAGGCCATTGCGTGGCTTTTAGGGAGACTCCGGAGAGCAGCGAGGGGCCCTGCTCCTCTCCAGCCCCTCTTGGTGGGTTCTCGATGATGGGTGCTGAGCAGATGAGAGCAAACACAGCCCAAGCTTGTTTTGGGGTGTAAAGTGTGAAAAGCCCTGCAACCCTGGCCCCGTTGGGCATCTGGGCAGGTCGGGGGTTTTGTTGCTGTCCCAAAAGACGGGGCCTCTGCCTGGAGGTCGGGTCTTGTGCGGAGCCAGAGAGGCCTTATTGCAGCTGGGGAAAGCCGGGGGGCTCCCACGAAACGCAGGCACCGAGCAAAGCCGAGGCTCAAATCCGCACAGCTTTCACCTAGAGATCACAGCTTTCGCCTAGAAAATGAGCATGAGAGGAGGATCAGGCCCGGCGGCCCCTGGGATATCGGAGCTGGGCAGGGAGCTGCGGAGCAGGCAGGATACGGCGCGTTGCCGCTGCTCCTGCTAGCGCAGCCGGGCCGTGGGCTTTCCGCAGCGGGAGCAGCCTCGGTCCTGCCCAGCTCATCCAGGCGCTCCCGCGAGAGGTGCTGGCGGGCACTGGGCGTGCTGGGGGGTGCTGGGGGGTGCTGGCACAGCGGGGAGCAGAGGCAGGCGCCAATCCCAGGGACATCGGGAGTCCGCAGCACGGCCTGCTGCGCTGCAGGGCGAAGGCTGGATGTGTCCCCCATCTCCCAGCGGGAGACACCAGGATGGAGGTGGGTGTTGGGCTGCTCGGGCAGTGCCACGCGTGTACGGGACATGTGGTGACGGCGGGGACCAGCCTGGTATAGGTACCATATCCCCATAAACATCCCCCCCGCCACCCTTCCAGATGAGGAGTAGACAGGGTGTAGAAGGCCCTGGGAGAGGCTTTGGGGAGCAGGTTTTTGGCTGAGTCAGGAGAGGCACCGGCTGTGCCGGCGGAGCAGGGATGGAGCTGGAGCGGAGACGATGCGGTTGCAGCTGGAAGATGGTGGTGGCTGGGGTGGGGGGGTCGCAGCACAGCAGCATCAGCTTAAATGGGCAAAAGCTGGGACGTCTCCCATCTCATCCCGGGGCTGCGGGACCGGCGCTGCCCAGTGTTATCCCAGTGCTGGGTCCAGAATCTCCAGCGCTTGGGACCATGGGCGGCTCTGGCTGGGAGACGGGTCTGACTCAGGAACGAGCGTGGGTGCCTGGACGCATCTGCGGGCGAGGGGCTCCCCAGACCCGTTTCATGCATCAGCTTAAAGAGAAGCAGATGCTCAAACCCTCCACCAGACAGGACCGCAGCTCGCTCCTGCATCGAGCCAGCAGCAGGATCGGGCCTCAGATCACCGCAGCGGGGTGGGAAAGGCGAGTGGATGGGTATGGGAGCGGGAGACGCAGCCTCTCCTGCGGCGGGGAAGCCCGCGCATCGGGCCAGGGCTCTGCGGCCGTTCCCCGTGCGGCCATTCCCGGTGCAGGTCTGCAGCCGCAAGCGCTGAGCGCTTCTGCGCTCTTCTCCCCGTCCCGCACACCCTGTAGCTGTATCCAGCTTTAAGACCTGATATTCTGGCGGGCAGGTGTGCCTGCTGTGAACGTAGCGCAATTGCTTCTTATTACCCTTCTTATATTGTGCAAAGAAGTAAAATAATTCCACCTAACGCTGGTGTAATTAGGAATCCAGCTGTTTCTCCCGCCTCGCAGCCCTTGTGTGCGCAGATGGCAGGGCAGGTGAGACGAGGATTTGGGGATGTGCACGTAGGGGCCTCGGACAGTCGCAGTTAATCTGCAGGTTCAGGGCCCAGGGCTGAATCGGCAAGCCCCAGGGCAGGATTAGTTTCCTTCCCTCGGCACAAGAGACGCTGAAACGTGAGAGCTGGACAGCGAGTGACGGGGAGGTGGCTGGCGGGGAAGGACGCTGCTGCGGTGCGCGGTCCCGGGGACGGCAGCCAGCGGCACCACCGTCGCTGTGCTCCCGGGACAGCATGGGTCACTCCTGGCCACAGGGCAGGGAAGGGGCCGGGCGCTTTCCCTGCGAAAGCTGAGGAAGGGAAATACCCGAGTGTGTGAGGACCCACATCCCTCACAGGCTCCCTGTTCCCACATGTGTGCATGCACCCGCTGCGGCGCTGGCTCCGCGCAGTTTGTTTGCGCTCGCCGGGGCTTGTGCACCCAGCAAGGAAAAAGAGAAGAGAAAGCAGCAGAGGGTTTTCCTCTCGTGGCTCTCTGCTCGCTGATCCCCCAGCTCGGAGTTGCCGGGGCACAAATGGGGTGTCACGGACTGAAGCGAGCTCCCCCCGCGCTCCCCGGCCGCGTCGCCTCCAGGCACCAGCTTTACTAATCACGAACCTGGGACCAAGACCCTGCATGAGCGTCGGACCGGTCTGCCACGGGCAGGACGTGGGAACGCCGCCCTGATCCCCGTGTGCCTGTGCAGCAGCACATGTGTCTCAGGTGCTGCTACCCGCTGTCACCCCGCTCGTCCCCGCAGGGCTCCTGTGCAGCCTCCTGCCCTGGTGCTTGCGGCATCCTGGCCCCGATGCCTCCGCTGCCCTGTGGCTCCTGCCCAGCGCCGCTTCGGGTGCCGTTCTCGCCCGCCCACCGCAAAATCAGATTTACTGGTGCCTTTGTCGCTCTTCACTACTAGCGTTTCCATCTGCTTTGCCTGTTCCTCCCCTCGCTTGCTGCTTCGCTCTTCCCGTCCCCTTCCTCAGCAGTTCCCAGCTGCCGGGACGTGGCGGGAGAGCAGCGAGTTTTAGCCTTTGACCAGGCCGGGAGATTCCTGGGCAGCGATTTAAACTGTTTCAAGTGCTCACACGCTGCTGGTTGCGTGTGCGCGGCTGCACACACGTGTGCACATGCATGCACTTGGGTACCGTCCTTCAGCGGTATTTTATCCTGTTGTATTAAAAATCATTTTCTGTTACATGAAAATGATACAGGGAAACAGCGTCAGTCTGGGATGGAAATCGATAGCGGCTTCCTTGCCTTCGCTCTGCAGCCCCAGTGAGGTGCTCATGCAGATGGACACTTAACCGTACAAAGTCGAATTTCTACCGCTCTCAGGTGCTGCGGATTAGGCACATTTTAAGCGCTCTGCTGGTCTAACTGTTATGATCTGTGTTTCACACAGACAGTGCTTCTCTTAGACCCTGCTGTGCATGGAAAGCTGCTCTCCAAAACAGAGGTCCTTCCCATTTCTGAATTACATTCCTAACATTAGGGACCCGTGAGGAAAAAATATATATATATTTTTTTTAATAAAGTGATTATGTTAGTGTTGTCTGGAGCAGCTGCTCCCCTGTGCAAGAGCACCCGTCCTCCCCGCTGCAGCTGCTCCTCGCAGGAGGCTGCGAACGGCGTTTCGGCCCTTTGCTCCAGCCACCCCAACATCTCTGATGGTGCAGGAACGTAATGGGAACAACGGGGAAGGAGAAATATGATCAGCTCACAAAAATGGGAGCAGTGATGATGCAAAAGGCTTTCCCTGACCCTACTGATGTGTTTGAGCTGTTGCAGGAGCTGGAGCCTGGGTGCAGGCAGCATCGCCTGCCTTCCCCGCTCCTCCCTCAGCCCCTGAGCTCTCCTCCGCCTGCCCTGGCCTCACCCAGTGTTTTGCTGGTCCAGCTGCGTTTCCACCCAAGCGCAGGCGCGGCCTTGCTAAAACAAGCCCCGGCAGGGTCGGGTGGGAGATGTCGCCTACGTCCTACAGCAGGCGGGTGCTGACGGCTCCGTGCGGAGCTAAGCGCTCCGCGGAGGCACCGAGCCGCGTTTCGGTCTTGCGGCTCCCCGTGTCGGTCTCCGTCACTGCCGTCTCTCGCTTGTCCCCCGCGGGGCCGCGTGTTTCTCCGTGTCTCTGTGCACACGGCCGTGTCCTTGTCTCTCTGAGCAGCAGGGACCTCTCGGTGCTCTGCTCCAGGGACCCCAGCTTTGCCTGCACGGTCCTCTTCACTGGCTGCAGCGTTTGCAGCCCGGCGCGGGGGGACCGGGGGCAGGTGTGGGGCAGCGGTGAGCCTTGCTGTGCCGTTGCCTCCAGGGCTCGGGGGTGCTCGGGCACCCCGGCAGGCCCCGGCCGTAGGCAGACCTTGCGGGAGGTGAGGTACAGTGAGTGCGGGTCCAAAGGGATGGGACAGGGGTGCGTGGGGAGCCGTTTGCCGTCCCCTCCTGACACCCCCGCCTCTGTATCCCTCTCTCTAGATGATTCCTCCGGACCAAGAGCTGCTGGTGTGGTACGGGAACTCCCACAACACCTTCCTGGGCATCCCAGGCGTGCCGGGGCTGGAAGAGGAGCAGAAGAAGAACAAGCACGGTAGGTGACATCGGGAACAGCCACGGGTGCAGCCCATCCTCTGCCCCCAGCTCCCTTCATCCTCGAGGCCGGGGTGGGCATGGGGCAGGGATGTCCCAGGGGATGTGCAAGACCCTCCAGCTCCATGGGGATGAACGCAGGGACCGTGCAGCAGCAGAGCCCACCCCCGGCCCTGTTCCCTTATGCCTGAGCCAGCTCGTGTGTCGGAGAAAGCCGGTCTCCCCTGAGAAAGACCCATGAAGATTGGGCAGGTGCCTAGTAATTTGAGGGGCTTCCTCCGAGCCGATTAGCCCGGGGCAGCTGCGGGTCCCGTTGCCATCAGCCCGCTGCCCCAAGCCGGGGGGAGCGCGTCGGCGCGGCAGGGACGGTTTCGGGAGGGGAGCAGGAAGGAAGGAGCCCCGATGCACCGTGAAACGCCAAGCAGACAAAGTCACCGATCGCCCTGCTCGGCGTTTAACGCCGCAGAGCCTTTTTCCCCCAAACCGCCCTGCTCTCGGAGCGGGGCCCCCTCCCGCTGCCCCTCCTCCGGCAATGCCGGCCTCGAGCCGGGGAGGGGGGTCTCCGTCGGCGGGTCTACTGTGGCCGTCCCCAGCGGGTGGCCGGGACGGAGGGCAGCGCCTGACGGTCCCCGTCGCGCGCTCTGTCGTCCCCAGAGGACTTCCACGCGGTGGAGGCGGGCGCCAGCACCACGGGGCGCATGCGCTGCGTCATCTGCCACCGCGGCTTCAACTCCCGCAGCAACCTGCGCTCCCACATGCGCATCCACACCCTGGACAAGCCCTTCGTGTGCCGCTTCTGCAACCGCCGCTTCAGCCAGTCCTCCACCCTCCGCAACCACGTCCGCTTGCACACCGGCGAGCGCCCCTACAAGTGCCAGGTTTGCCAAAGTGCCTACTCGCAGCTCGCCGGGCTCCGGGCCCACCAGAAAAGCGCCCGCCACCGGCCCCCCAACGCCTCCCTGCAGGCTCACTCGCCGGCCCTGCCCGTGCCCCATCCCGCCGCCCTGGCCCACCACATCCCCACCATGGTGCTGTGAGCCGCCGGCGCGGCGGGGGGGTCGCGGACAGCCGGCGGCGGGGGGCCGAGCCCGGCGCTGAGACGTGCCGTGCAGCGGGGGGTGCCGACCCGCGGCGGAGCGGGGGGGCAGAGGCAGGGCTGCGGCGGGTGTCGAGCGGGCACGTCGGTTTGGTTTTGGAGCGTCCCTGTCCGTGCGGGGTTTGGGGGGCGGGTTGGTGAGCGAGGGGTCCCCCCGCCCCGGCTCTGCCAGCCTCCCGGGGCAGCCGCGCCGGGCTGGAGCCTCCCCAGGAGAAGCGGGGCACCATGTCCCTCGTCCCTGGGACTGGCAGAGGGGGCGAAGGGATGGTGCCTCCGAGGCAGAAAATAAGATGTCTCGGGTGGATTTGCCAGTGCACTGCGGGAGGGCCGGGGCAGCCCAAAAGCTGAGCCGGGCTGAGTCACACCCGGGTTTTACAGGTAATTTGACGGAAAGAAAAATTGCTCTTGTCCTTCTCCTCCTCTGCTCTGGCGAGAGCCCAGCAGAGACGCGTCGCCCTGCTCGGCGGCTGGCGCAGCCCCGCAGAGGCCGTCGCCTTCGTGCCCGTCTGCCCCGGGGGGGTGGCGTTGCCCCGGGGGGCTCTTCCCAAGGGAGAGACGGCCGAGCCCCAGCGCCGCCCCCTCGGGAGCCCTGCTTTGGCAGTCGGTCACCCCGTCCCCGCGGGCCACGCGTCCCCGATGCCTCTGGACAGTGGCATGGGCAGAGGCCACGGGGACGCCCCGTCCGCGGGCAGGTCCTGGGGGGTCTCTGCGCTCTGCCAGGCTGTGCCTGCTCCAGCCCGGGGGCCGTCGCTCCCCTCGCTCCCTGCAGCCTGTCGGGAACATTTAAATTTACTTCTACTGCCCTCTGGGGACAGAGAAAGCCCGTCCCTGGGCCGGCTCTGTCCCCAGGGACAACTCTAAGCGCCCTCTGGAGTCCTGCCACAAGCGAGAGGAGGGCTTTGTATCATAAAGCTTAAAAGAAGGTATTCTAATATTAATTATAAGTCTAAGATGTATAAAGTTTTCACAAACTGTGTTTTACTTCCAGGAAAAAAAAAAAAAAAGAAAAAGAAAACCAACTGTCACTTTAACGTTGTAAATATTTATGTAAAACATTATTTACAAAACTTTGATATTATATATTATTTGATTGTATATGTACACAGTGTAAATACATTTGTACCTCTCTCTTGTATTCTAAATAAAAATTACTTGGAACATTTATCATTTGGAAGATGGATGGTTTAGGGAGCTTTATTTTGCTCTGTGCCAGGGGGAGGACGGCTGTGGGCAGGATGAGAGAGGGTTTGACGAGCACGAGGTGGAGAAGGAGGTGTAGGATCACCTAAGAGAGCAACCAGTGCAGCCGGGGAGGAGGAAAGCTCAGTTCTGGGACGCAGGAGCCCTCTTGCAGGGCTGAAAGAGAAGCGCTAACTTCAGCTTAGCTCCGGACGGGGTGGTGGTGTTCGGTTTGGTGGTGGTGTTTGGTATCTTCCTGTCTCCGCTTGTACAGTCTCTATTTGAAACAACCACTGCCGGTATCTTCCATGGAATAACAGTCATATTTCAGCTGTGACGGGCTACAGATACAAGTCTTGCTCGAAAGAATAATATTTGATCTCGGCCCGGAGGAGCGAAGCAGTCCTAACGGTCATCACTGCCTGCTGCTTCCCTCGTGTTTTCCCAGCAGCTCCGAGCGCCTAACCCGTGTTCGAACAAAATGAGCAAAACTTCCCCGCAAACACGTGATTTACCGCTGCAGCGGCTTTGCTGGGGGTGGCGGGAAGGTCTCCACCCTGTAAAGCAAGCGCGAGCGCCTTTCCGAGGACGCGCTCCGGCACGGTGCCAGGCTCGCTCGGGCCGAGCCCCTGGCCGGCACCGCTGCCCACAACCTTGCACCTGGGACTGGAGGAGCCCTCGTTGCAGGGCCAGAGGAGCGTCTTCAAAATAGGAGGGAAATCGTTTGTATGCTCTGCGTGTGTGGATATATGTGTATATATATGTTTATATGACCTCCCTGCGCGATGCTGCGGCATCAGTGTCGGTCGCGCCGCAGAGCAGCGTTAGGCGCAGCCCCCTCGCCGCACGCCCCGTGGGGTTGAATCACCAGGACAGAGCACAACTCCAGCAGTGAGAGACTGTTTTTTTTTTCCTTTTTGACCTATGAAATGTGATTTCCGAGCGGTATCACGCAATCCTTCCCTGTCGCACGCAAACAACGAACGCCTGCCTTTTCCCAACGAGGCGGGGGGGGACGCAAAGGGCGGCAGGCGATGCTGCAGGGTGGACGCGGCCCCTCGGCGGGGCCCCTCTGCTTGGGGTGCCGGGACGGGCCCCCCTACGGTGGAAGGGGGCTCGGCCCAGCCTGCGGGGGCCACGGGCAGGAGGGGAGGCCGCTGGAGGGTCTGTCCTGGGGGCTGGTGGTGGGAGCGCTGGGGCAGCTCTCCTTGAGGATGGTGCCTGCTATGGGGTGAGGGAGCCCGGCTGTGGGGCAGCCTTCCCCGCTCAGCCCTACAGCCTGTCCCTTGGCAGGGGGAGGCAAAAAACCGAAAAAACGCCAGCTTTCCCTCACTAAATATGGCCCCCCTCTCCCTTTGGATCCCAACGCAGTGAAGCCCACGCCTTCTTTCTCTGCCAGAAACCAAAATGGCCGCCCACCACGAAGCCGTTATTGCCGCCTGTGGCCGCCCTCACCCAAGATGGCGTCGTCCTGGCCTCAGGCGCGCTCTCGCCAGCAACCAGCATGGCGGGCGGAAGGCGCGGGCGGAAGGGGGCGCCGGCGCGACGCTGCCCGCACGCAACATGGCGGCGATGGCGATGCGGCTGCCGGTGGCCCGCAAGCCGGTGAGGCAGAGCGCGGCGCCGGGCGGCGAGAAGCACCTGGTGGCGCCGGGGGACATCATCACCACGGACACGGGCTACATGAGGTGGGGGCAGCCGGCGGGGGCTCCCGGAGGGGAGCGGCGCCGCGAGGGGGGATGTGGCCGGTGACTCCCCGCTCGGGGCCGCTCTCTCCGCAGGGGCCACGGCACCTACGTGGGCGAGGAGAAGCTCATCGCCTCGGTGGCCGGCGCCGTGGAGAGGGTGAACAAGCTGGTGTACGTCAAGGCGCTGAAGACCAGGTGCGAGCGGCCGCCAGGCCTCGTGGGCGAGGCGGCAGCGCGGGGCGACGGCCCGGTGTGTCCCCGCGTCCCCTCGCGCGCGGGGCGCCGTGTCGGTGGCAGAAGCGGCCGAGGCACGTGTGGTTCCTGAGCTGCTGTGGGGAAAGGGTTTCTTTAACGTGCGTTTTCTTGCTCGCAGGTACAACGGTGAAGTTGGCGATATCGTGGTGGGGAGGATCACGGAGGTAAAGCTCACAGAGGTCCTGGCTGCCCTTCCCTGGTAGTGACTCAATTTTTCCTGACACACGATTAAGTGAGAATTAAGGTTTGGCTCATATTTACACCACAAGAGTGCTACTGAGGAGGAGGATGGTCTGCTAGACTGAAGTATCTCTATCTGTTCCAGAGCATTTCTAATGCTCCTAAAAGCACATTAGTATTTGCGCTTTTTAGCACCTGCCATTGTGCATTAGCACAACTAAGTGCTTTGCAGGCTTGAACTTGGCTTGTCTAAGCTCTTCCAGTCTGCGGGACGTTGAAAAGACTTACCGAGAGCTGAGGAGAAAATATATGGTTTTAATTACAGAGGCATTATTAACATTTGGGATTTAAAAAAGATGAGGCTAAAAGTAGGTCTCAGTTCCCACCTCTCTCAGTGTCAGTGCAAGTACAGTGTGAGCTTGCTGTTAATTAGCACATGTCCCAGGATGGGCCATTCAGTTCAATCACCATGCGTGGCTCGTTGGTCTGCAGCTTGCATCATGCTGGGCTGCAGGCTCGAGTGCCTGCCGGACCTCCCTGTCTGGTGAAGAGCTTTTGTTCATTTTTTTGAGCATATATCAACAGAATTTTTCTTTACCAGGTTCAGCAGAAACGATGGAAAGTGGAAACCAACTCCAGACTAGATTCAGTCTTGTTGCTGTCATCTATGAATTTACCTGGTGGTGAACTGGTGAGTGCGATTCATGTGGAACAGTGCCAGAGCCCGGTCTTGTTCTGCTTCTACAGCAGAAGCTGAGGGCTGGGCACTGAGAAGCCAGGCGGCTTTGGAGCTCTTCCCATGGTTAGCACATGTGTAGTATTGGTGTTTGTGCCTGCAGGTGGATCTGTAGTGCTCTGGTATCTTTATTTAACTCTTAATGTTATTTGGACATTAGCGTCAGTGATCTAAATACCAGAGCCTTGCTTTTCTTTGGTGCCAAGATTGTGTTTTGCATGGCATCATAAGGAGGTGGTCCCCTCAGTGTAGGAATTGGTTGATGTTTTTCCATTCTGGGCCACATGCAACTTTTCTCCCGTTCTGCTTTTCAGAGAAGGAGATCAGCAGAAGATGAGCTTGCAATGAGGGACTATTTGCAGGAAGGGGACCTCATCAGTGTATCCTTCCACTGCTCACATTCAGACAGAAGACCCAAGGGGCATGGGTGAGAACGTCTAGAGCTTAGCTAGCCAGACTGGTAAGGAGAGTTCTCTGCCTTTGGGCAGTGAGCAGCCAACTCCTGTTGGCACTGGGTAGCACCAGGGAGCTTGTTTCCTTAAGTGGCACTGACAGGCAGAAGTCCAGTCTGTATTTTCTGATGGTGCTGTGTCACTACACACTCGGAGTCTGAAATACGGGAAGGTAAGTTGCTCAAAAGCGCTCAGTCTTGGCTTAATTCCACTTCACTTGACTTGTATGGGAATGTCTAGGCTGGTGCTGAGTATTACTTAGATTTCCAAACCTGCAACTGGTTGGAATTTGAAGCAGATCAGAGCTCTTTCTGTGATGGCCTCTTCTTGCCCCAAGAAATGGGTTTTGAGAAGGGCAGGGGGGAGAGGGAAGATCCCTTTGGAGAGAGCTCTGATGAAGGATAATATGTAGCCCATCAGACAGTTCCTGCTAGCTTGGTGGTCCTGCGGTAGAAGGCCAGGCCCTTCCTAAATACAGTGCAGCTCCACCCAAGTCAGTACAATTTCTTTGGCTTTATATCGGAGTAGCAGCAGGATTGGGCGCTTTTTTTTTTTTTTTTAAGGGAAAAAAGCTCTGGAGTAGAGCAGGGTGTTGTTAGAACCCATTCCGACAGGTTAGGAGGGATCTCAGCTCCCACATAGGAAAACAAATCAGAGTTCCTCAGTGCAAAGGGAACGCCCTTGAGTTGCCCTTCGAACCACAGCCCTCTTTGTCCACAACTGCAGGCTGCGAGTCCTGTTTCCCACACGAACACTGAGGGGAAAAAGCTTCTGGCTCAAACTTGCTAACTCCTCTTCTGCAGGCCATTGCCTTTGTAACTTGTTTCTCTCCCCAGGGCTCTATTTTAGGCTTTATGCAGTTGGCATTTATCTCTGATTTTGTGCATTGTAATAAGCCAAGGGGCCATTGGAGCGTAGACTGCAGTTTGGGATTACCGGACCAAAGGTATTAGCATTTAAAAGATGAAAGCAAAGTGTGCTTATTGCACAAAGGGTGAAGGACAGCTATTGGATTAAAAGGGAAAGCATTCTGCTAAATTGGGCCTCTCACTCTTCATTTTTCTGTAGGGATGGTTGATGTAGTTACGATCAAGATATTATTAACATTTGTGCTAAGAATGTAGAGTATTCTTCATCTTCAAAGGGCTGCAAACACATTAGCTAATCTTCCCAGCACTCCCAGGGGCAGGCAGGTTTTATATTCACTGTTTCACAGGAAAGGGTGTTAAGGCTGGCTGGTTCATAGACCAAGAATGGAGAGCATGTCAGTGACCTGATGCATCTGTGGTGGGCCATATCTCACACTAAGTCTGATGGTCTGCTTTTCAGCTTGGCCAAGGTGTGCTCGTTCAGGTCTCACCCTCCCTCGTGAAGCGCCAGAAGACTCATTTCCATGACTTGCCCTGTGGTGCGTCTGTGATCCTCGGCAACAATGGCTTCATCTGGATCTACCCAACTCCAGAGCAGAAAGATGAAGAGGCAGGGGGCTTCACCACCAACTTGGAGGTGAGGGGACAGGGAGGATGACAAACCTTCCCCTACCAAACCATGTTTTGTTACTCTGACACAGTCCAAGAGGCACATCAGTAATGGATGTTCTGCACTGGGGACTTCTGAGTCCCCCTTCCTCTCATCTGGAACCTGTAAGCAGTTTCCCTTTTGTCAATGTCTTGCAGCCTGTTAGGTTGTTTTGCCTCTGTGCTTGCAGCAAGAACTATATTAACCAGTCTGTAACTATTTAATGCTGTTCAGTAGGCCTCACCCATCTTATTTTCAACAGTGGACTGTTCTGTTCATATCACGGAGTGTGGAGGTTGCTGGGAGCTTTTTTTGTTCTAGTATCACAGCGCAGAGTTATGATAGAGGTCTTGGTGCTAAGTGAGACTTCTAAGCCTATGCCTTCTGCTGTCCCTGGAGTGTTGCAGCCAGTCTAAGGAACAGTTTGGGTGGACTACAGAAGATAGCCTTCCCAAGTTTGCTGGAAGAGCTTTGCCACCTGCCACAGCACGGACATGAATGTTTCCCTTAGGAGGTATATGGAAGTGCTTGTGAAGAACTGGGAAACCACCAGCTGTTTGGTTGAGCGTTTATGCTTCTGTCTTGAAGGAGAGAGAAAGAGAATTTCTCAGATGTGCTGGGCTTTGCAGGAGCAATTCCTCACCTCTTTGAAAGTGTGAAGATAACCTAGGATTCCATCTTTAGGCCACCTCTTGGTGTCGCTTGAGACTTTGAAGATGTGCTATTAGATTTGTGGCAAAGCTTTGTTACAGTAAGGTTATATTGTTTCACCGTGTATTCATCTCTTTTCCTTTGTTGTTCCTCAGCCAGTCCCCTTGTCTGACCGGGAGGTGATCTCACGGCTCCGGAACTGCATTGTGGCTCTGGTTACTCAGAAGATGATGCTCTTTGACACCAGTATCCTGTACTGCTATGAAGCATCCCTTCCCCATCAGGTACAAAAGCCAGTGTTTACTTTATTCCGTGCTGTGGGGAGGGTGTGGAAAAGCCACATCAGCTGCTACCAAAGTCAGTAAGTTGTGTGGTCGGGCTTCCTTTCTGTTTTCCAAACAAGGGATCCAGTAGTAAGTGATAACATGAACTTCACCTCTTATGCATGACATAGATTGCACTGCAACAGTTCAGGGATAGTCTGAAGAGTTCTGTATCTGGGAAAGTCCAACTTTTTCTCTGTAGAAATAGTTCCATCTTTGCACACAACCCCGAGGTTTCCCTTGCTGGGTAGGATTATTAACCCTGTATGATCCCTATGAAAACAGTGTTAAGTTTGAGATTGTATGAGGGTAAGGTGCAGTTTAAGAACAAATGGAAAAGCAGGTGCCATGTATCGTACAGAGCCCGGTCTCCCCTATATAGCCACATCCTGCAGTGCTGGAAGGCTCCTTAAATTTGATGTCTTCCTGACACCTTTTCTCTGTGATTTGTTAGGTTCTGCCAGCACGGTCACTGGCAATTCTGCTTCCCTAAACAGATAAGATCTGAAGTGTGTTCTGCTTTGAATTGCAGTGGCAGCCTGCTCAGCTAGATGAGATGTTCTTTTGAACTATACTTCTGTTTAAGTCATCTTTCCCCTTCCCAAATACTGGTATATGTCATTCAGCAAGGGTTAGGATATGACATAGATTTAGCTTCTCCTTTGATCTCTTATGGTCTCTGTAAGAATTGCTAACCAGGAGGAAGTTAACTTTGTCTTGGAACCTCTGCCATGATAGTCTGTTTGACCACAACCCCCTGAAAGTATCTCTCTTGCCACATGTTGCTGTGTGCCAAGGGCCCTTGTCCTCATGGTGTGCAAAGGTAGCAGTCACTTTTTAATGCTAATGCTACTCCTCTTTCTGCTGCAGATCAAAGACATTCTCAAACCAGAGGTGATGGAGGAGATTGTTCTGGAAACCCGACAGAGATTGCTGGATCTGGAGGGATAGGCCACCCGGTCAGAAGTGGTCATTTGAAGTCTCAACATGGCAGCTTTTGATTCGCAGTGTTTTTTCAGTATCCCAGTCCCCAACATTCATTCCACAACTCAGAAACCACCAAAATTCCTCATTTTAACTACTAGGCTATCTCCTGAGCCCCTTTTGTACGATAGTACAAAATAGTACTTAAACACACTAGCCTTTTAGTGCAGCAGCCTGAAAAATGGATTTCTAACCTTTGTGAAGATGCAGGTGTAACTGGGATGTATCTCATTATGCTAGTTGCTGTGTCTAGTGCCTCTGAATTTGGTGCAGAATGATAGAGAGCTGGGGGTGAGTTTTGTGTTCAGTTTTCCTCTCCCCAAAGGCTTTCTAAATGGTTTTGATTTTTCTTTACTGTGATAGAGATCTACCAGTCTGCGACTCCAACTGAGAGATCTTTGTCTCTTAAGGAGTACAGATCACAGGTACAAATCTTATGAGGACAGGATTCTTTATTTAGAGTGTCCTCACCCTGCTAACCACATTCTGAGTTTGGCTGTTCATGGCTTATGTATCTCAAGGGTATGGGAGTGGATGTATCATGATGTCGCTGCCCACGGGAGCCAGGTAGCCATTTTGATGGGTAAGCAATGCCCTGTCAGTCCCTCTAGGCACTGTGTGCATCCTGCTGGTCCCTTTTATATGCCTCATACAGTAAGCTCCTCCTCTGAGGAGGCTTCAGTATTGTTTTCTATTAAGTATTTTACATTTCAATAAATTTTTTTGAAAGAGAGATTAGCCCTTCAGGAGTGTGTGCATTGGCTTGTCTTCCTCCAGAATGAATTGGGTCTAGCTCAAGAGCTGCAGTTGGCTCAAACTTTCTTGTGCCAGAATGCTCAAAGTGGTTGCTGTGTCTTGTTATGTCCCCTTCAACCATTGCTCTTCATTCCATTCAAGCAGCGCTTCACCTTCTCCAGCATGTCTTCCATGAAGAGTTCCTCTTGTAAGGTAGATTGCCTGGCAGTGATCAGTGCGGCTCATGCTCAGTATTGCTTCCCTGCAAAACCCCGTGGAGTGGTGAGTCATGCAGCTGCATCTGGGGAAGGTGGGGAGCCCAGTAGGACGCTGGCCGAGATCCTCAGGCCGGTGGTTAGAGCTGTGCATGCTGAGCTAGGTGCTGTCAGTCAGTCAGTCACCTTCCCTGCACAGAATGGATGTGATGATTTTCTTTGAATGTCCTCTCAGATCTTTGGTGCTGTATTAGAGTTGTTTATATTATATACGTATTATGTATTAGAGCTGCTTGCAGCACTGTGCTGTATCTGTGAAAAAGGCTGAAGAAGCAAAAAATCTGCCCTAATTGGCACTGACTCTCATTTTAACACAGGAAATTCTCATGCTTGCCCCAGGCAAAAAAAAAAAAAAAAAAAAAGAATCCTTTGCTCGGTCTTTTCTTGGGAACTAGAACTATCCTTCTAGTTGCTTCTCATCCGGTTCTGCCTGCTCTGCCTGTGGCCCAGAGTAAGCGCTAGGTGGCAGCTTCTGATCGTGTTTGTAATATTAATCTTTCCCTGCAGCTCTGCCTTGTTGCTGTGCCAAATAGCAAGAGCTGGATGTTTGCCACCAGTGCTGCTGCCTAAATACTAGAGCATTACGGAGCTCAGTGGCTAAGGACAAGCAAGGACATGGGTAACCTATTCTGCTGTTGCACAGCTGAGACTGCTGTCTGTACTGCCTCTGTAAAACAGTACTTAAGTTCTTGAGGATGTCACTGGAAAGCCCCATACGTCAGCCTGGAATTGTTATTTTGAGCTCTGTGAGGATTTCCTGATAAATTTTACAACAACCATTTCCTCAAGGTGACTTGGGAAGTTTAAAAACTGAAGCTTGATGGTGATGCTTTCAGGTGTGTGCATGAGGCTGGTACTTGTGTCATCCACATCTGCATGGACAGGAACAGCGCAAAGAGGCTAAAAGCCTTGGCAGCCTCTGTTTCTTCTAATTAAAAAATACTTTTTTATTTTTCCAATCCAACTGCTGGAGTTTATGCTGTTTATGTTATTACCATGCAGAGGGATTCAGGGGTTTCTGGTATGTGACTTTTAGGTGTGAACAGATAGAATATCTGACGTTTCCTAATTTTAAATACATTTTTGAAGTTTACGTGAACAATCCAAATTTGATCCAGTAGATCTCCTTATATCTCTGCTGCTTAAAATGACACAAGTCCATGCAAGTTAAAAGTGGGCCAAGGGGTGAAAAGATTGTACCTGACTACATCTGAAAGAGGTTTGATGATTTGATAGCAGGAAATAGTTCTGCTGAACTGCTGCATGAATGCAAAATGCTTCCAGTGACGTTTCTGAATGCATCTAACAGGTCAGAGAGTGCTGCAGTCATGGTGCATGTAGGTAACAAGCATACTGGAGGAAGTGTTCTCTGCAGGTGATTAAGTTAGTGTTGCACTGAGCACCACGTGTGAATCCTCAGAGCTGAAGGCCGGACAGTGCCAAGCTCTGATAATATGGATCCCAGGAAAGGGGTGCTGGTGCCTCTGCAGTAGGCTGTATGGCGTACACAGCTGAGTTTATTTTTTTCTACATAACAGAGCAACAACTGAGATGCCTTAACAGAAAATATATAGCTTTGTGTCTGAAGAGTCTTTTTAAAACTATGCTCTTTGTCCATGTTTCTTATGCTAGTCCTCTCTCCCCACTATGAACCAGTTCTAGTTACTTGTGCTCAATAAGTGAATATACAACCTGAGAAACCATGAGCTCCGTATCTAGACTGCTTCAGCTCTGAGTTTTCTGATTCTGCCTGCTAGCTGCAGCATCCTTGATATTTTGGACTTGGGTGTGTGTTAAAGAAGGGAGAGTATGTGACTCATGCAGTTCCTTTCCTCATGCTTTCCGGAATATCTGGCACTTTTGCCCCCAAGCCAAAAAACAGGAGCACTAGCAGGTAAGATTTGATTATTAGTCATTTCTCATCTATGGGAAGAAGTGTAGGTCCTGGTATTTTTCTCCCTGGCCACGAGGGGTCATTGCTGTTCTTTCCAAATCCAGCCAGCACTGTGCCAAGCCCAGACCTAAATTCTGAAATAAGGCTTCAACAAGGACATTGCTGGCTGTTCTTGCAAGCCTGTCAGCATAGCTTTTCAAGCCAGCAGGTAACGAGAGATAGGAGAGGAAAAACTTGGTGGGGAGGGAAAAGCTTTCTGAGCAATTTCAGAGGTGCCAAAGAAAGGTACCTGTCCCACTGCCATTTACTGTTGATTTGATTAAATCCCCTGTGGCTTTTCTCTCTCTGACAAGTGTTGAGGATCACCAGTGCTCATCCACCTGAAAGGCAATGAGATGTGCTGCTGGGGCTCATGGTGCCCATCCGGAGAGGCTGAAGTGTCACTGTTAAGTCATGTCCTACAATATGGCAATTGACTTTTCCATAGTACCCACTAGAGATGAGTGAAGGGTCAGACAAGGCTGGGGGGGTGGCAAGAGGGCTTGGCAAACAGGGTAGGCTCTGACCTCTTAGATGTGGATGAGCCAGCGGTCCTTTTTCTGTAGGCAAGTCCACAGAGGAAGGTGGGCAGGCTATATAAAGAATGCCTTTGACACGGGAAGTACTCAAGGCGTAAAGGGGACTCTAGCAAAACGGAATCCTCTTGAATTCTTGAAATAGTCTTTGGAATTTTTCTAGGCAACTTCCAAGCAGGAAGGGTAAAGAGGAAGAATCTATGGTTTCTCTGGCTTGGGAACAAAATCATAGCCAAAGGAGGGGTGGGGAAAAAAAATCTAATAAATGGTCATTTTTATATAAGGAGCTGAAATACGCAGCTAGGCATTAAAACTGCTTAGACCAGTCTGATTTCCCTTGTCAGCACTGTCAAGTGGCATGAAACCTGTTTAGAAGCTGGCTGTGGCACCTGCCTGTTCTTGCTCCAAGGCTAGTACACGGCATAGTTGGCGCTTTCTTGAAAGTGGAGCTAGTAAATAGTTCCCTCGCTTGTGGGTGCTGCCTGCAGAAATGAGAGCACAAATTCAGCCGTCTGTAGAAGTAATTTTACTTGCTTATTGGTGCCAGTGTTTGATTCATGTACTAATATGAAGGATGACAAACCTTCCCTTTATTCACAGTAATAACCACTGGGGTTTTAAACTTGTGTTAATGGATTGTCAATCCAATTACTGCTGCTTATTATTTCTGTATCATTCACATCCAATTTTGCTGTTAAAGCCAAGTGAATGTTACAAAGACCAAGCTTTGAGCAGGGCCTAGAAGATACTAAAAACCCACTGAGATGAAAGGCTTGGGTTCCCAAGGGCTGATAATATCTTAAGATTTGGTAAAGAGGTTGGAGCTTTAAGATATTGTTGTGGAGGGGATGGACAAAACATCACTGCAGCTATTGGGTGTAACAACCCACATTTAATGGAAGGTAAACAAAAAAGCATTGAAGCTTCTTTTACGAAATAGATGGGAGGTACCCAGGCCACATGCAAAGCCTTGATCAAAATGGTCTGTAACAGAGTCTTTTTTTCTAACGTGGAAATGCAGCTTCTGTGGTCACACAGTCTGTTGATCTCTGTTCTCCCTAATAAGTTCTGCACCCAATGGGTAACTTCAAGTTTGTTAACCAGTGAATAATCAAGTTCATGAAAACCGGCAGCAGGGTAGAGGAGAGAAAACGTATCGCCCTTCTGGA
Organism: Dromaius novaehollandiae; assembly: GCF_036370855.1. Lineage (NCBI taxonomy): Eukaryota > Metazoa > Chordata > Aves > Casuariiformes > Dromaiidae > Dromaius > Dromaius novaehollandiae. The sequence continues at coordinate 8,751,727 of NC_088117.1, forward strand.
AGGGAAGAAGGCAGATATCTTGCTGTGATTTTGGGAGTGACCAGCTGGCTGGCCCGTCTGCACATGTGTAGCCCCAGCTTAACTACACCACTGTTTTGGGAAGCAGTAAGTGTTTTGGGAACAACTGCTGTGTGGAAAGAGGCAAAGAAACTGCCACACTTGGCTTCTTTCTAATTGCAGAGCATCAAAGGAATACCCAGCTCTTCCAGTTTTTTTTTCCCCTCTCTCTTGGCAACAAATAAGACTAATATTGGCTAATAGCTTGAGTTAAAGGGGCTGGTCATATAGAAGATCTCATGTTAAGAGATATAGTCTGAGATTGTTTGTAGTGAAACTTTTGGTTATGCTATTTGCAACTTTCAGACATGTTGGATCTGTGGTAAGTTATAGCAATAATAAATTCACTTGTTCTGGTAAATAAAAAGTAAGTATATTCATTTGTGCAATATTTCATGTGGGGCAGGGGGAAGTATATACAGTCTGTATTGTCCAGAACAGGAATCCTGCCTATTTTCAATTACCTTTGTGTATGCTGGTGTATTTTGATCAAAGCCTTCTGAGTATCGTGGATCTCTGGTAGTCTTCAGGAGTTCACTCTGCTTCCTTCCTGCCATGGTAGCTGATATGAGAGATTATCCAGGATGCTCCAGTAAGACCCAGAAGGGGTGCAGCAGAAGTGCAGCATCCCTTAGGCTTGAATGAGGTGCTACCTTTTGGGTGCTGTTGTTGGAAGATGAACAATCCGTATCTGCTAGGGACCTTGAACATGGTGTAGGAGAGATGGAACGTATTTGAATTTGTCATAAGGGAGGAGTGAGTATAAACAAGCCAGATGGTAACCCTGAGAAGGAGGCTACTGGAGAAATTGCATTTGTGTGTTCTCCCACTGCCGGGTGGGAGCAAGCACAGACCTTTGACCAGAATACCCCAGTCTTAAGCTGCTGCCTCAGCCTTTTCCATTCCCAAGGCAAACTGGACAGAGAAACAAAATACCTTCAGCTTCATGGTTTGTACTTAGCTCAGAGAATGTGCAAACTGCACATCTAAGGGCACTATGGTGCAGGCTGAAGAATTTGGAGGGTTAAGTTCATCTTGGTATAGAACAGTACACACACGTAAGTAAATCCAGTAACACATTTTATGGGCACATTCCTCAAGGCACATGGCCTCTAGGGCTCTTTTCAGTGTCAAGTTTTGCATATGCTCTCTCAGCATTAATAAAGAGATGAAGTCCCTAGTGCCAGCAGGATGACTTATCCCTGGTTCTGGAAAAGCTGATAGTTGTGTATGCAGATGCCCCGTAAGGTTCTCTTCATCCCTGTCCATCTCTGCAAGAAGTCCAAGGTCCAGAACAGGCCAGGGCACTTGAGACCAGTGCACTTGAAGGAGTCTTTGGGGCTTGAGAACCAACCAGCTCTATCAGATTCAGAAGGAAGCAACTCAGGTGGCCCTTGCAAAGGAATAAGGAATTTGATATGAGCTTTCTGGCTCCTTACTTTTGCTCTAGTTAAGGGAATACCCTAACTTTATGCCTCAGTTTAAAGAGTTTCCTGGTGAAGTTATACTAGCAGATGTCTGCCTAGAGGGGAATTATGAATGGAGTGAATTAAGCCTACAAAGGGAAGCTCTGGTGGTCTAAGGGTGTCTGCTGCCTTTTTCCTGGTGTAGCTATGTGAAAGCTTGTTGCATTTTTTTGTTTGTTTTTTCCCCTGTGTTCCTGATATTATTAGATTTTTACCTTTGGATGGATTAAAAAAAGTTAATCATGGCTGATGGAACTGACACAGGGTTTTGGATCTCGGTCTGCAAGCTCTTTGCAATTCTGTATGTGAAGATTTTCCTCACACCTTTTTAACAACGTCTTGTCTCTTAAAAAGACGAAATCAGCTGCCCCATTCTCATACCCAAGGCAGCAGAAAAAGTCCAAGTATGTGAATATGGCCCTGTGCCAAAAAACAGATGGAAAGCACGTATCCTTGCAGAGTTTCCTAGACGCAGGGTGAGGCAAAGAGCAGCATAATTCAGTTCCCCTCTGGACCTTGCAGTACAGCGCTAATGAGCCAGTGCAGCACCGTACTTAGTGCAGTACGGTATTTAGGGACTGGGTCCTAGAGGCACCGAGCTAACGTGCTGCAGTGCCGCAGGCAAGCCCTGCTGCTGGGCCACCTCTGCTCCTCACCTCTCCCTGCCCCTGCCTCATCCCGGCTCTCGTCTGCACCCTCCATCCTCACCTTTTTTGCTGTCACTGTGGTTCACAGTTGCTACCGTGATACCCCCTGTTCCCAAGTCATCTTTCCCCCAATTTCTCAATACCCTTCATTTCTCTCATGCCTCAATCCTCTTTAGTCACTCCCATTGCTTTCCTGCTGCTGCCAGCTCTCCCACTGCCATGTCTCCTCCATTTCCCTCCTCACCAGGGATCTCCCTCGTGGTGCCCCCTCTGTTACCCTCATCTTTCCCCATGTTGTCCCCATTTGCCTCATGCTCTGCTTCACTGCCCAGACCCCTCCATGGCTCCTGCCCAACACTTGCCTCCCCTTTCTCCTCACCAGCCCTGAGCCCCCTTCGAGTCTGCCCCCCGTTTCCCTCATCACCCCACCACAGTCCCCTGTGGGTGCCCCCATTTCCCTCGTCCTTCCCCTCGCCTCCCAGACCGCCTCGCAGCTTCTCCCAGCCATTTCCCTCACCTTCCCCTTCACCCTCATCCTGCCCGCCATGGTGCCCCTCTGCCCCCCAGGTTCCCTCATTCTCCCCTTCATCCCTTCTCCTCCCCTGAGACCCCCTGAGTGCCCCCCATTCCCCTCAGTGCCCCCCACCCAAATGGGTCCCCCCTTTCCTTCATGGCGCTGCCCTCGTGCCACCTCCATGTCCCCCCGCTTCCCTCACGGCTTCCCGCCCCGAGGCCCCCTCGTGGCTCCCCCATTTCCCCCAGGGCTCCCCCCCTCGCGGACCCCCATTTCGCCCCCGCCGCGGCCCGGCAGGTTCCCGTCATGGCGGCGGCGGGCGCAGCGCCCTGACGGGGCCGGGAGCGGGCAGCGGCCGCGCCGCGCCGGGCGGGAGGCGGAGGAGGAGGGGCCGGAAGGGGATGTGACCGCCCGCCCCACCGGCCGGGGACGGGGACGGGGCCGCGCCGCGCCGCGCCGCGCCGGGGGTTCCGGGATCTCCCTCGCCGCCCGCCGCCGCCTCTCCCCGCCCGCCCGCGGCGCTCGGTGCCCCCCGCCGCAGCCCCCTTCCCTGCACCCCCCCCTCCCCGCCGCGGCCCTTTGTCCCCCCTCCTGTCACGCCCGGCCCGGCCCCCCGAGGCGGGCGGGCGGCGGCGGCCCGGCCCGCTGCCCCCGCCGGCCCCTCCCGCGCGTCCAGCCGCGGCGGGGCCGGGCTCGGCCCGCTGGCGCTCGCCGCCGCGGCCTTCCCCGCCGCCGGCCTCCCCCGCTGGGATGAAGCCAGCGCAGTCACCCCCGCTTGACCTCTGCTGGCTGCTGTGCAGGAACCTTCCTCCCGGAGAGCATCCCCGGGCTCATGCCTCCTCCTCCTCCTCCCCGCCACCACCGGCCTCCGGGGCGCCGGGCGCCCGCTGAGCCCTGAGGGACGAGGCCACCGGGCCTGGGCCGCCCTGAGAGCCGAGGCCGCCGGGCCTGGCCGCCCTGCCCTCGCGCCCGCCGCCCCGCGTGCCCCCGCCGGGTTTCGGCGCGCGGGGCGTCGCTTCGGACTCCAAAATGGTGCCGCGGTGCCCGGCTGCCCGCTTCGCCTCCGCCTCCGCCCGGGAGAGGTAGCAGCGGTAAGAGCGGCACGGAGCCGGCATGGGAGAGGGCGACCGCTCGTGAGGTCCAGACGGTGCGGCCGCCTTACGGGAAGCGCGTGCGGCTCCCTGAGGACTGGGCTTGCCTGCGCTTTGTCGTGAAGCCTCAGATGGTTTTGACGTACTTGAGCCTGTTAGACTTTAACGATACTTGAAGCCAAATACGTGGCTTTTTGGCCTTTACTAACTCAATGCTATGCAAAAGAAAAGGAAAAAAAAAGAAAGCTTGACACCGGTTGCAGTGGGAATGACTGTTTCCTGCCCTGGGTGAGCCTACATGTGGTTTCTTGTTTGTGAGAGGAACTGATTCTCCTTTGCCCAGTGGAAGACGCACTGCATATGGTAACGTAAAACTTTGATGACACTTGTAGTTACTAAGCAATTGGAACTTTTAACTTGTTGTTTTGCGTAAAGCCACCGAAAGAGCCTCGTCGCTGTCTTCAGAAGCGGTGGAAGAGCCTGTGTGCTCGTCTGTCTTCTTCGCCTCAAGTGACTTTATTACGCAGCGAGCGCAGCCAACACACCCACCTAAAATACGTTTTTCCTTCCAAGCTCCGTCCCAACCTGGAAGATCAGGGATCACAGACTTCTTCAAAAACTTCTTGACCTGGGGAAGGCTGCCCATAGTTACTTTATGGGGCAGCAGCCTGGAAAAGTCCTTGGGGACCAAAGGAGGCCAAGTCTGCCTGCCCTGCACTTTATCAAAGGAGCAGGGAAGAAGGAACCATCCAGGCATGGGGGCCCGCACTGTAACGTCTTTGTGGAACATGGTAAGAAGTTTCTGTTGGTATTTCTTTTGGTTTGTTTCTGGTCTGCCAAGTTGGATGCAATGCTGTTTATTAAATTGCTTAATACAGATATAAAGAGATCGTGCTGCATGAAAGTCTTCTGTTTTCTCTCCCTTGCTCCTTGATGCAAATCCTGTGTGATCATTTAGTAAGAAAATATTTAACTTGTGTCAGATTGCTTGAAACTTAATAAGATGTTACTATACAGCTGAGTACTAAATACAAGGTTATAACTTGTTTTTAACATCATACAGTTTTCTCATTTCTGCATTAGATATGTTCTTGTACAAAATCTGAGAAAGTGTTTCATCCTTTTTGATTTGTCTGTTTTATGGGTGTAGACCAACCACAGCTGATGGTGATGTTGTCAGTGACAGGCTTTTCTAATTATCTTTAAAGGGTCTCTGCTACCTGAAAAAAATACTTTCCTTTGGAAAGTTTGTGGGTGCTGCAGTTGTGACACCTGATGTGAATCAAACAGATTCTTGTTAATTTACTTAGTGCATTTACAGCACTTTTGGTTAGTGGTTTCTCCTTAAGCCAGTTAGGCCTCGATCTCGTGCTGTGATGGGAATAAGTGCAAGAGTGAATAGGTTAGGGGGTTAGCAACCCCTTCGCTTGCTGATTTTCCACAAAGAGGGGATTGAGAATCTCAGGAAAGAAAGAAATGAAAACCTCAGAAGGACTCAGAGGTAGGTTTAGTAACTATTTCATATATACATATATATGTATTTTTTAAATAAATGACTGAGTAGATTTCAAGTTTATGGTACCCATTTTCAAAGGTCAGACCCAGTAAGGTGTTGTTTTGCTGAAACTTTTGGAGTAATCCTTCTTTTTGCATGATGTTTTTTTGGTTCTGATGTTGTTTGAGCAGACATGTTACTGGCTGCTATCTTAAGCCAGCGCATATGATTTTGACAAAGCTTGTTCAACAATTTTCTCCTCCTGAGAAAGTTTATTTGAGCACAAAACCAAACTGCATCTATAATCTTTATCAAATTAAAAATGGAAAGATTTGCTGTTCTGAGAATGCAATCAACTGCTAAGTGGAAAAGCTTTTATTTGGTTTTATTTTAGCTGGGCTTTGTTTTGAAACTTTCTCTTATTCTGAGTTTCTAGGATTCACCAAGAAATTCTGTGCAGTACTTGGCAAAGATACAGATGGAGATGCTGTGTACATACTGCAGTGTTTCAAGTTACATATTGTCTCAAGTTACATTAATGTTATTTTTTTTTCATTTCCTGTGCAGTGTTTGTGCACTGAGGTTATTTGGAAATTGAAGGTTATTAATGTAAAGGTAGAGAATATAAGGGCTAACTTGGCGCTCTGATAAAAATCCTGCTGCAGAAATTTTCCAAGGCATGCTTTCAGTACCGAAATATACCTGCTCTTCCACCCCCAGTTTGGTTGCTGCTTTACTACTTTGGACAGAGTTTCAAGGTCAGATGAGATGTATTGCGCTTAACTGCAAGCAACACAATATTCTAACTGCCTTTGGTGTTTTGATGTAGCAGAAGAGCCAGAAATGCTCTTTTTTGATCATCTAACAGGAGTAGGCAGATGGTAACTTTTTGCCAGTATGACCTGAGGTCAGAACATCCTAGCACATTTGCAAAGAAAAATAGCGTCTATAATGTCCATATACCATATGTCCACAAGAGACCTCAGTGTCTTGATTTTGAAAAGAATAAACTTGAAAGGGGACATCAAGGCCTGTACATCTGTTCAGAGAACTGCAAAAGATCAGCCTCGCTTATCCACACGAGGAAAACTTCTTCCTTTGACTGTATGAAATGGTTCTTCATAGTCCAGACAGTAGAAGGCTGTACCACCATTTTTGTTGTTCAGCTCTGTTTTGAATTTTGGTCTCCTATTTGCCTGAAAAGTGCTATCTTATCATTGAAATGTACACACTTAAAAATATCTGCAGCAATACAGAGGAAACAAAGCTCATCTTAGAAGTTCTTCATCTCCCTCAAATTTTTATTGATAATTTTCTTGTCTTTGAAATGTGTATAACCTGACATATTGACTTTCTAACATACTGACTTTCCAATTAATGGAAGGAATGCTCATGCTTTCAGTCCTGTTCAGAGACAGTACTATAAGCTGTATTTTATATATATAAAAAAAATATATAGTTTGGGATTTTTTTTAGAGTTTAAATAATTTTTGCGTGTTTACCTCTCAGTATCTTCATTACATGGTTTCTTCTGAATGCCAAATACTCTATCTGGATTCTCTATCCTACACTGGGAACTAGTTTCTCCCTAGAAAAATCAAACATCCTGCTTTTCATAACTAATAAATATTTTGGAGAAATTCAAGGGTGGGTTGCTTAAAGCAAACACTGAGAGATAACGGAACTCTTAGAGACTTGTTTGAAGTTACTGTGTATTAAAATTCATGATAAAGCAAAAAAAGCTGTTGAGTTGCTAATAGCATGGCTTGTCTGTTATGGCTGCATTTTGGCAATGCTGTTCACAACCTTGGTCTCGCTAGCTTTGGTGGGACCACAACCTGCTAAATTTTACTAGGGCTGATTCAGTAGGCACTTAGCAATGATTATCAGAGCATTACAGATCTTAAATGCTTCAGCGGTATTGAATCTTATTTGATTAGTCAAAGGGTTAATAAATAATACCAGATACTAACAATGCATGGTGAAATGATTTTTTGGAAAGTAATTCCACTTCTCGGACATCCTTCTCTCTGTCGTATTCAAAGTAATGCTTTGAGAGGCTTTTGAAATGTAGGGAGACAGCTATCCAGAAATCAGCTGTGCTGGTAGTCAGATGGTCTACCAGAATAATGCAAAGAAACTCCCAATTTTGTCCTTGAGGCCAGCATTATAGTGGAAAAATCCATTGGTGGTTTAGGACCAACAAGTTTTGGACTTTTTCTTTCTTTGCCTTACTGCTTCCACCACTAAAGGTGTTTCACAAGCAGGAGTTCGCTGCGGTGTAGTTATCCTTGGTAGCAGAGTAGCCCTTGCGGTAATCTGCATTAAGATGCACTATGCAAAATCCTCTCATCTCTTAGACCATTCTTTCTCTTAACTTCGCAATCGCAAATAAAGGCAGCGTTTGCCTCTTGCCTTGTGCTTTTCTCATCTGAGAAATAGTTACTGCTTTTGGGAATATCCAGCTGAGAGGAAAAAAAACTTGGTCGGTATGCAGTTAGTGGAAAAGAGTTTGTAAATACCACTGGGCAAACTGAGACCTGTATCTTGTATCTTTCCAGAACATCAATCTCCTTAAAACTCAAACTTCTGAAAAGAATCAGACACAATGTTAAGGTGCATTCCCACAGAGCTCAACTCTGATCCCGGAGCTGGCGCTAGTTAATTGAAATGATCTGCAAACACCGCAGTTTTGGTAACTCTGTTAGGTAGGTGTTGCTGTATTCAGTGATGAGTAGGTTCTCTGAAGCATCTCGGTAGAATAGTAATTCTGAGCACAAGCAGTGCTGCGCAGAGGAGAAAGCAGTGGACTCCAGCGCTGCTGGTTGTGACCTTGGAAGGAACAGCTAGCGGCTGCAGCAGATGCTGCTCAGGGTTGTCTCTACCTGTGAGAGCCCAGAAGACTGGGCTCGTATGTACTCTTTGCCATGTGGATGGTGACAGTGACTGGGAATGGGAACCACCTTTCCGTGGACACTGGTGGTGGGAGATTGAGTGTGATGTTTGGATTTAGTAATGGGAAATCAGGATAAATAATAGCTTGAAACATAGATCGTTTTAAGGACACTACAGCGTTGATGCACATCTTTGATGTGCCATCCTTGCTGTGGCAGAGAAAGTTGATTTGAGGGGAAGAAAAAAACCTTCTGAAGTGGTCTTGAATGTGAGACTTTTATGCTGCTTCTTGTTACATATAATGGATCACTGATAGGCTTCAACCTGTCTTAACTTTTTCATTCTTTTGTGTTATAAATCATAGGTATACAAACCTTTGAGACATCATGCAATTAACACAACTATGGTTAGCTTTAAAGCTGTTAGGAAGGGAAGGTACTTTCTTTTTTTAATTGGTATTGTGCATTTACACTCCCAGGGAGTAATAACTGTTCAACTTTGGGCTTTATTTTAACTGTCTTTAGGACACAGATGATAAAGCACTTAGACAACAACTTTTTTGTCTTATGTTCTGGTAATGGTGAAGTGTGGACTTATCTTTTAGAAAAGAGATTATGAAAATAAGGAAGCTTGAATGAACTGTTTACCTTACTGGAGGAAAAAAGAGATGAACTCCAAGAACTCCATTCATTTTTCTTATAACTTAGTGCTGAATCCTGCTGAAGTCAGCCCACTATAGTCTCCGTCATATGGGATATGAGCTTTTATTCTTATAAGGGTGTTGGAAGTTTCGCTGCTTTAACTAGGAAGTAATTCTACAAAATGGATCCATAGGATAAGCTTGTCAAAGCTGCCTGCTGGAGATCTGTCCTTTGTTATTAGAAAAAATCAATTAAAAGAATCTCTGCCTGCATTGTTGATTTGAAAAAAAATGATTCTTCTTAATAGTCTTTAGGACTAATAACCAAACTTCCTTTACATTGATAAATTTCATGTTTCAACAGTGTGGGTTGTAAAAATGGGTAATATATGCATACATACTATAACATATGCTGTTGTTATCATTATATTGTTATTTATTATTTTTATGAAATGTTGGTCTTTTTCATGCTATGTAAGAAAATGCATAATTCCAAGAGAGATTATTTATTGTTTTGAGTAAAATATTATTAAAATTAATTTTAAGATGTTAGAATAAACTTTTGTCAGTCAGGTGGCCCTGAATTGGTTGTGAGCAGGCAATAATATAACGCTTTATTTCTACTCGCTATCCTTTATCTTACAGGTAGTCTCAACAAATCTACTTTAAACACAATATAAATTTATTAGATAGCCAGTTACTATACATAGAAATAACTTATGAGAGATTCCTTTTATTCAAAATTTATTTCTTTAAAACCCATGTAGTTCTACACCTTATCTCTTGTCTTTTTCCATTGTTCCTTAAAGCATTTTTATACTTGGTCTCTGATGCCTCACTAACTGCAAGACCTGGGGCTTGAACTGCTTTACTGCTCCTGATGCCTCTTTAGACTTTTCACCTGAAATTGTGTGCTTAACACCAGCCTAAGGGGAGTCCGTTATTTCAGGTCTCCCTATGGTATCTTAGGTCTATGTTCTAAACCGACAGCACTTTTCTCATTGTTAGGTGAGAGATTTGGCAGCACCCAAACTTTAATTTCCATCTCTATTAGGAGAGATTTATCCTGGCTTTGCGATCATTGCTTATGTATCCAACTTCGATGTGCTTCAGTATTAATCAGGTTAGTGCTGGCATCAGCTGCACACCAAATGCGGATTTGTTTACAGTCTCTGATTACATTCCTTTTTATCATCCAAAGCTCTTGCTATAATTTTTCTTGCTCCAGTTATCAAATAGCAGTGGGTTTCACTAAGAATCCCCTCTACAAGAACTTCAGCTGGGGTTTGGAATATATTAGGGAAGAGGCCTATGGTTTGCTAACCTGTTTTTCCACACTCACAGAAGTGGAAGATGATGATGATGGGGAAAGGCTAATCCTTTTTCTTTTTTTGGGCAAAAGCAGTTCTGTTTTGCACACTGACTAATCTTTGATAACTTCCAATATTTAAGCAGTTCATCTCCTTTGTGATGAATAGGTAGCAGTTGCTAGTATGCCAGACTTTCATTAACAGATTGTGCTGCTTCTGCATTTTTGTTCTTTAGCAGTTTTAATAGATGTGCTACATGAGAAGATCGGTACAGGGAGGCAAGAGAAAGCTGCAGTCTATTAGAATAGAAATTATTGCTAGTAAGTGATCTTCCTAATCAAAACACTTCAAAATTTGCCAGTATTTTGAAATGAAAAGTTTAAATCTTAAGCTTGGAAGTGAGGAGTTGGCATAGCCCTGTTGATAAAGTTGGGAAACATGGGTTTTACCCTGGATGCTCCTTGTTGCTGGCTGTGTGACGTCGGGCAAATCACGATGGGGAGAGCAAGGTGAGACGGCCTTGACGGGCCTTGTTGTTTTGACTGGCGTCTCGGGCCAGTGTTCGGTGGTGCTTGGAGCAACGGCTTGGCTCTGCCACTTGAGCGCCTAGAAGCTTTTATAAAGAAGACAAGAAATAAATCCATGAGTATTGCTATTACTAGGCAATCGTGCTGTATTTGCCGCGTGTGGATGTGACTGCAACCACTTCTTAGTGTCTTGGCAAGATGTCAGATAAGGAATACTGTTAACTGATACCAGGTGATCTGAAGGCATGTCTGAAACAAGTTCTTAATATCCGACTGATTTCAGTGGTGAATTTGGTATTGGAGGGGAGGTTCATAGTGCCAATATCTCAGCCTCCATCTGGAATATTTTAGCGTCCCCAGATCTCACAGAACATCACTACAGCTCTGTTGGTATACTTGATATACGCTGTAAGGCTTAAAATGGGTATGTTGTGCTGCTAACCGTGTGCAAGTGGGCATTCACTTCCATAGGGTGTAATATACTTTTGCTGTATAAAATGCTTTGATTGATTTGTATTAATGTAAACTGAAGAAGAGGTTTAAAATACCATCTTTTGGGGGTGGTTGTTTCAGATGTGCTTTGCTTTCCTTTTTTGGCAGGGGGAGGGGGCTGCATTTAATGTACAGTATCTATTGATAGCGGTATGAAGAGAGCTAGTGTCTTGACCCAGCAGTCTTTTGTGATTCTTGATTTACTCTGCCATTCTAGCAAGAAGTAATAAGTCTCCTTATAAAAAGATCTGTTGTGAATCACAGAAGGCTGTTACTGTAGGAACATGCAAGCCAGTCTCAGCAGAAGTTAGAGGAACTCTGCCCCTTAGGTTTTGTCGACTGTCTCGTCAGAGCTTGCTCTGTGCTGCTGGAGGATCATTTTAAACAATCTGTAGAGGTTATTAATATGGTTAAACTGAGAAAACAGATATTTTGGTAAAGAGGAATCTTGGACATAAAAAGGTAATGAGCATCCAGATAATTTTAGTAAGTGAAGCCTTCTAAGACAATGTCTTTCCTTAGTTCTTAACTTTGTTCTTTATACTTGCACATTTAATCCAAATCCTGCCCTTTGATATTATACATAATTTCTGGTGAAGTGGCTGGAAGTTGCATCCACCTGAGGGCAAAACTTGATATGAATCTGCTGAAGCAGTTTCTTATGCTCTGGGAAGAGTCCTTTTCTACGTGTCTCACTGCAATGATGGGGCAAGTGTGTCCTGAATACAAGCATCCTTGAGGTTTTACCTAAAGTACTTTCTAGGTCGGGCTTGCTCGCTTTGGGGTTTTTTTGTTTTTTCCCAGGATTTCTTCCTTGTTGTTACCCGTTAGGTTGCGAAAAGCATGAGTTTGCTTTTCCACAGAGTGTTTGCTCTTAATTTACACGCATGTAGGCGAGTTCATCACTCCTTCATGAGCGTGGAGACTGGCTGATTTATGGTGTATCATCTCTGTGCTCTGCTTTTATCTAATGAATAGAATTTCACAGTGGATTATTAATCACCAAGACTTTGGTTTCATTGTGTGTATTAAAGAGGCAATATTGCCAGGCATTGCCTGCCTGGAGAAGTTTCTTATCCTTTAACGCTGCTTTTTTTAAGGCCTTTTGGTACGTTTATTTTTCTGATTGACTTGAGTTCCTACCTTATTCCTACCAGGTCGGTTTAGTACTCCCCACCTGCTTCTCCAGGACCTGAGCTGTGTCCAGTCTGCCTCTCCGTAAAGCCATCCTTTGAAATGCAGTGTGATCAGTATAACAAACCCTGTTTGGTCCGGGCTCTCCTTAAACTCGTAAGAGTAATATAGTGAACCTCACTCTGTTCTGGTTTGTGTTCCATATTTGCATCAAAGAGATGATGATAGACTCAGAATAAAGTAAGATGAAGACAATATTGAATTACACATGGCTGTTGGCTGATTTTGCCTGTTAAATGCTTGCTTTTGAGATGGCAGAGCTTGCTGAAGTGCAGGAGTCCCCCTTCCCTGACCTGCTCTTTGTTTCCTGCCAGATTTCCATCACAGCTGGAAGTACAGAGCGACCTGGGCATGTTCCCTGTGTTTCCTGTCACACTGATGCTGTATAACGGGAAATTTCACTTATTTGCACACATCCAAAATCTACCAAAGGTCACGTGTACGCCAACTCTGTCACCTTCTTGCAGCGAAACCAATGATCTGATCAGCTGCCAATCTGCAGCTGGTAAAACTGATGAGGTTTTATGACTTCTTTTTTTCTTGTGTGTTGCCAGAATAAATAATGTTATTTTTCAGGAGACTGAATGTGTGAATGGTAGGGGGATAAGGACACGGAAACTTTACATAAGAAATGGTTCAGACTTTCTGGAAATGTTCACTATTTCACTTGTGTTAAAGTTGCAGAATTTCATGGGACGCTTTTGTTAACTGCTGTCTGGTTAAATGTGACTGCTAGTGGCTGTGTCCCCTATAGCCACCCTAGTCTTGGTTTCTGATGTGACCCAATGGGTTATCCGCAGGGTTCTCACGTAGTAAACCGAACTCTTTTTCGATTAAATTTTTTAAATTACATTTGTAAAAAACCTTGAGAAAATTAAACTGCCATATAATACACTGGCCACTAGGTGTCTTTTTTGAATCTTTTTATTGACTTGCTCTGGTTCAAACAAACCCCCTTTAATAAAAACACTGTGTCCTGGAAATCTGTACAAGCTAATGGCAAGAACCAGGATCAGAAATGACATCTGTGAATTTCAGAAATAGTGACTGACCAGTCTTTTTAGGTAGTTTTAGGGCCTATCATCCTGGCTTTTTGAGTGTGCTTTCTGATGAATTATGCCATCTGTAGTTATGAATTGAACTGCGTGTAAACTGTAAACCTGACAACACGTAATGTTGGTTTAAAAGGTACGTTCCAGTTTAGCCAGACTTGCCGGAATGGCTGTTAGAGGTATCGTTGTCTGATTACACCTGATGTTTTCAAATAACTTTGGAAAGCTCAAATGAGAAGTATTGAATTAATGCCAAGCTGCTATTTCTTGTTAAATATTTTTCATTTGATGGGTAAAAAGATGCATTTAAAATTCTTTTCAGTCTAATCTTCTTATGAGACTTGCATGATTCTACTGAATGTGTTTGCTATATGTATTTTTTTTTCTAGATGTGCAGTTATTTCATACAAAATAAATGCTCTTTATTGGGAATTAACTGGAAGGAAAAAGAAGCTATTCCCATAATTTGATACTGTTGATGTTCATTTAGAAGCTGCAATTTCTTTAGGTTGTGGATTGTCTGTTATGTCTAATAGTGCCTCCCACACAGGTTTTGGTGTCAAGGTGCTATTATGTTTCAGGTATTAAGTAATAATTATCGCTGAGAGCTGATCACATATGACAGTGACAGTGTATGTGTTGTGTGATCAGTAAGGAAAAAGCTGTTGCAGCAGCTTCAGTCTAATGAGACCTCACTGCCAGAATCTGCGGTACTGTTTACCTGCTCCTGCAGGAGAGGGGGTATAGGAAAGTAAGGTTTTATCTGAAGGCGAGTACGATCTCTGCATTGTGTCTTTGCAGACATGCTGTCAATTTGCAGCCCTATTCTAGGAGCTCGTTCTGGAGCCGCTGCAGTAAGAGGTCTAGAGAGGGCTGAAGTCCTGCAGGCTGTTACTGCTTAGCAAAACGTGCAGGGCTAGTAACACCTCTTATTTAAGTAGTTAATATTTTGAGCTATGCGTTGGATAAATTAGAATAATAATGGTGGGGTTTTTTTTGAAATGCTAATATCGTTTTGGTTACTGCAGTTAGACTTTGCCCTGCAAAGCAAAGGCATCGCATGACGTTCCCTCTGAAGACCTGCCGCGATGGCCATGAGCAGACCTCTCCTGAGAGGGGTTGTGAACTTCACTGAGCGGTAGCCTGGCCTTGTAACTGTGATTGAGAACACGGGATTTGAAAAACATTAAATGAAAATAGTGATCAATGCTGCGTTTATTATCAGGTAGGGATTCAAAGAACTGCAAAACGTTAATATGAGATATTTACATTCCACTCGCCAGAATAAATAGCACAAGTCCAGCGAAGTACATGGGGTGTTTTTGTTCTAATTTGATAACTATCACGTTATTTCCCCCCCGCCAAAAGTGGATTTCACAGTATATTGGCCATGTTCACATCATTTAGTCCTGCATAACTGCAGAGACATTGAAACCATCAGGTCAAGGTGAGAGACCCAGACACCAGCAGAGCAGATGCTTTCCAGCTCAGACGTCCCTGCAGTCTGCGATGTTTCCAAATTAGGAAGTGGTGGGCTTTAGCTGGGCTTCAGACCCGGATGATCTGAAGTCCCTGGTATGATACGCGCTTCACGGCCACCAGTTAGGCTTGAATCACCCAGTAGCAAGGATGCCTCATCGCCCTGATCCCAGTGAGTCACGGCGGAGATGGCGGCATGCTCTCCGCCGGCTGATAACGGGTAGATGTTGTGGCTACACCAGCGAGACTGTTGGTGAGCCACATTTGAAATAACTCTACTGGATAGTATTTGAAGTGCTTGGTTTCGCTGAAATCTTTTGGCTGTTCTACCATTAAATTACTTTTAATGGCTACTTGGATGTCGCTGTTTCTAAATTCCAGATTTAGAAAGACAGCGGCTCGTCTGTGATTACGAGGCTTTCATCTGCTGAAGTTGTATTTCTGAAAGTCGATGTGCTGCTTGTGAAATGCTCCCCTAAGGCAATTGAAGCCCTTTGGGGAGGGGGACTGAGGACTGTAGCAAGTCAGACAGGCATTTCATGTTTCAATTATTAAGGTAGTACACTTTATGCTTCTCAAATTAGAATTGCTAGCAGCTGGATTTTAAAAATGCACCACTTCTTAAAAATTTTAGAGGTAAAACTGACCCTGTGCAAGTAAAGATGCTCTTTCGTACCTCAGAGGGCTCTTACTGCAGTCTTGTGTGGTCACGCTTTGGTCCTCCTCCTCCTCCTCCTCCTTGCTGTGGTTCGCACTGTGGTCGGGTCCGTAGCCAGCCCTGGTGGAGGAACCCCCTTGTGAAGCTCACGTCGCGATGTCTCCGGGGAAGCTCTGCAACCCCCTTCGGAGGGGGAAGCTCTTACCTGAGGGAGGCATGTTGCAAAAGAAGATTATAGGGTGCATTCCTGGCTTGTAAAGAAATTCTATTCTGTTCTATTTGATTTATTTAAAAAGGATACAAACATGCAATAGAATTAAAAACTGTTGTCACAGTGATGCTGAATACAGAGCTAGACAAAGGGGTTTTTTTTTAAATACAGAGTATTAAAAGAGAGAACGGGTTGGACCCTCTCCCTTCCTCCTCTCTCATCTCCCATGTCAATAAAATAAAAAAAATCCTCACAAATGTAATACCTTAAGCAAAGTACTACTGGAAAAAAGTGGGGGGGGAGGATGCTGCCCTGGCCTTGGGCAAGCTTTTGCTAAAGGTTCTGTCTGCACCTAAATCCTGACGTTTTGTCACCGCGGGCTTGGCTGTGTGAGCACAGGTCCTGTCCAAATGAGGTCCCGGCGGCTCTTTGGGTGCTGGCATCTGCCTGTATTCGTCTCATCACCAGATGCAGCACCTTGGACTCCTCTTAGGTACCAGTGGCCAGACTGGATGCGGCCGATGCCTCAGCCTGAGCATCCTGCCTTTGCCTTTTTATCGTGAGAGTTGCTTCGAACCCGGAGTCATACCTGCAGGGTTTATGAGAGGTTTGGCTTGAGGAGCTGGCCTCCCTGGTCGTTTGCCTAGGGGTGTTTAATGAGAGAGGCACAAGTAAAAGCAGACAGTGAAGCGAGGGGGAGCAGCGGATGGGAGGGAACGTGCGTGGCTTCTCCGGGGCGCTCCTGCCGCTTCCTGCTGCGTGGGCGGCTGTGAGCCAGCCCGCCCGGCAGAGCTCCTCTTATTTCCAGACGCGGTGTTCCTCAGATAAACCGCGGCGAGGACCTTCGTTCCTACTTTCTCTTGTGCCACCTACGCTTTTCCTCCCACATCTGGCTCTTGCGCACAGTAGAAATGAAAACTTTTGCTAACCAAACGGAAACAAAAAAAATCCTGTCACCTTCAGCTTTTTCTTTAGGCTTGGTATCAGCGAGTGTTGTTTGAAAGGATAATTGAGTGGGGTTTTTTTGTTTTTTGTTTTTTTTAAATTGTTTCCCCTCAGTACAGGGTTTGTCCTTGGGCAGGTAAAATGTGTATTTTCATGCTTGGTAATTGAGATTTGTGTAGGTGACCCTGCTGTGATGCCAGGGACGGGCTGGTTCGGAGGTGGAGGAGATGCCCTATTCTTCCATGCAGTAGGAAGCGTGGGTAGTTAACAAATATCTGCTTGGTTTATTTGTAAGTCCAAAAAAAAAAAAAAAAAAAAAAAAAGCTTTTGTCTTTATGCTCTTAATTTTCATAAAGCTGCAAATTCTGTCCCTTTAAGCCCGTATTAAAAGGAAATAAGTCTACTTCATAGGAATGGCAGAAGATTAGGAAAAGAGTGGGAGTGCCTGAGGGTACTCTGGGAAAGGCTAATTTGTGGTGTTGGTTTAAATTAGAAGCCCCGCGTTTTGTACAGGTAAGAGTGCCAATACGCACAGTGCTATGAGCATTCATTTGACTTTGATTTTTCATTAGGGGGAAGAAAACCCTTAAATTCTTCCTATATCTTATATAACACTCTCAAGATAGATGCCTATCCACTATCCAACCGCCCTTTGTGAATTTGTGTAGTATATCCGCTGACGTTTCACACTCATCCTGTGGCTGCTCACCTTTTGTCTTCCAGTGTGCTAAAGCTGTTTTTTTTTTTCCCCTCTCTCTTCTAAATTGTTGCTTTTTCTCTTGACAAAGCAACTGTCCATCTTCCAGTTGGATGCTCTTTGCAGGTTGGCTGGTCGCTTTGCGTTCTACCAGACTATGGAAATCCTGCTGTTGAGCTGAAGGAGCTGAAATCCTTGTTTAGAAAAGAAAATCGTAATTTCTTACTGCCTCCTGGAGAAGCTGTTGGCCTGCACTTGCAGGTGACCTGCGAAGGATTTAAAAAAGAAAAAATGGATTTTATCCTCTCTTTTTTCTGGGTTTTAAGATGGTCAAAGCTGGCATGAAAAATGGTAGTTTTCTGAGAAGGGCTTTGTCTGCCCTAAGCAGCAAAAAAGAGCAAACCTAATCTTGTTTTTTTTCTTGGGTCACCTTTTAAGCTCTTGGGTATATTAGCTTGCTGTTGAAAATGGTATTTCTTTCCTTCTGCCCCTTTACACAAAGAGAAATAGATGTCTTGCCCACTCAATTTGCTGTTTTGACATCATCTTTCTGAAGTGCCGTGTACTTGTTCCTTCGTACTGTGTTTTGGGAGGACAGTGTTCAGCGATCAAGTGTCTTCTTTTTTGGGCAGCTGTACTTGAAATCCTGGTGGCCATGAGAGCAGCCGACAGCGTTCCTTCTCTCCCCTCCTACGGCAATCTGCAACTCTTGAACTACTGCTCTAATGAGGTTAAGCATGTTGCTTTCTCAGATTTCTGCTTCTTTAATTAAAATGTACAACTCGTGAGTAGTCTGATACTCATCAATACTTTGGCATTCTCTGATGTGCAAAATAGTACCTCTGACCGCTTTGCGGAAACAAAAAATCGAGCCCTTCATGGGAAACTTGCTCCTCAGCTTTCTTGATGAGACCGGTCAAAGTTCCTTTACCCAAACTCCTCTGTGTGGCTGGATCATATCGTCTGAGTAAAGTTTGAAGAGCTGCATGGGCAGAAGACTGTTGCGTGTTATAATAGAAAGCCTCCTTTTGAAAAGCTGCTTCTTTCTCTTAGATCCTGATTACACTGGATGGGTCTTTGATTTCCACTTTGTTCTTGCCAGCTGTTGAGATCTGACCTGGAGTTTGGGAAGATGATGGCCTGATTGCAGCGCTTTGGTGCAGGATAAACACTCAGGGGCCCTGGTTCAGACATCTCCTTTCTTCGGTCTGCTGATTTGTATTTATTTAACAAACGGGAGCAGAAATTGAAGAAAGAATGCACGGATCCACCTTCTGGCAATTTCCCTTCTTCCACCTGCTCTCACCAAAACGGTGATGGGAAAGAGGGAACATAATTATAGCAAAATATTATGTGCATCTTTCATAATATAAACCCTATACTTTAGGAATGATTGTAGTGCTGGACTAAATAGTCCAGTCATAGTGTCCTTCCCTTTTTCCATGTTGTCCCTTTCCTGCAAATAATATTTTCATAAGATGCTGTCTGAATTAGTCTTTTCTTTTTTTTGTATATGAGTGCTTATCTTTCAAGTGTCATAAAATAATCCTGCCAGCTGAGATTGAGCTCATCATTCAGAATTCATGTTCAAAGGAAATGTCTTAAGGATTAAAAAGGAGAGAAGGGGGGGGGGAAGCCATGAGGAGGCCATCTTGCTTTTGAGATCCTTCGGGCTTTGGGATTTTGGTTCATAGCACTTGGTATTTTTTTACCTCATGTCTAGGGACATTTTATCATCCTCCTCTTTCCTGTTCCAAGCAATTACCATTTATTTTATCTTCAAGCAGCAGCCTGTGGCAATAAATTTTAGGAAATTCCTTCCCGCCCTTTATTAAGCCCTACATAATAGCTTCCGCTACTCACTCATACATTCATTAAGAAGAATTAAATGAGTGCTGGCGGCCATTAGCAGAGCGTTTAATAACCTCTCCGAGGGAAGGTGCAGCAGATTGGAATAAATGAACAGGAGCAAAAACAAATGAAATAACTTTATAGAATATGCTCAACTAATTTGTTCTTTTTTTAAAAAAAAAAATCAAAATGACTTGGTTACATGAAGGTAGCGTTTTAAAAGGTGCCGGTTTGACGCCCCGGCAGAAGAGCCCTCTGTTCGCAGGGTCCTCAGGCGGCGATAGTTTGCGCTCGGCTGCGGTGCCCCGTGGCTCCTCATCACCCAGCTACTGGAAGGATCTTTTTAAGGGAAGAAAGGGCATTTCAGCATGTCCCTACCCGCTTCCCTAGCTGCCGATGCTGTCAGCAAGGCTGGTAGCTGTGCTTACGCGTTGCCGCAAGGACATCTGTCTTTCAGCAACTGGGCCATAACTAATAGCTCATCTCATCTCATCTCAACCGCGCAGCAGCCTTCAGATGCCGGCGATGTCTGAACCCTTCCCCTCCGGACTGCGTTCCACCCGACGGCGTGCGGTGAAAACCTGAGAGCCGTTACCAGCAACCAAATTACCCTCTCCCACTATCCGTTCTCAGATCTTCATTTTGAAGGAAATTTGCTGTCAGCTGGCATTTGGCATTTGAGAGATCTGAGTCTAAATACCCCTACAATGACTCTTCTGAAATAAAAATGATTTGGTGACTATCAATGCAAGCTGCTTGCATAGGATATCTCAACTAGCGAAGCATTAAAACCAGGACTGCCGGTAGACTTGGGGTTGCATGGAGTGACTGCAGAAGGGTTTTGTCACTACCTGTAGTCCCTTGCAATACTTCCAGTGTTTTAAAGTCCTGGTCTGTGCAGATGGAGGAAAGTAGCTGGGATTCGTGTGGATTAAAGTGTTAATAGTTTGAGGCTGATTAGTAGCATATGTTATTTCCTCCTGTCCTGATGGAAGATAAACAGAGCTTTAATTAAGATGATAGCAGCTACTGTTTTACCTGTCTGCTCGTGTGGGTAAATGGCGTAGCTGGGTGCGCAAGCTTGAAAGACCGTACATTGTACACGCACTGGACTTTTATTTTAAGTATGTTTTACACTTGCTCGGTAAGCTTTAGTGCTCAAGGATCTAATACTGCGACATTGTTTTAGCATACTGCTTAATTCAAAGCTTCAGATTAACTTTTACTTGAAAAAATAGAAAAATTCTGGTAAATAAAATATTCAAAGACTTTACAGTGATAGTTTTTATGGTCAGTGTTTCATAATGGCAATGCTGGCAGCTTTAACTTCATTTCACTGTTATCTGTTTTAGAGGTAAAAGCGTCTTGATTCAGAAGTAATTCAGGTAGTGCGGATGACGGGGTTTTGTTGAGATTTTGTTTTTCGCTACAGTCACTTCTAATCTCATTGGAAAAGCTCAACGAGTTGCGAACAATGACACAATAATTGCTGCTATTGAACCAAAGATGCAGTTTAAGATTTCTACCTGGATCACTACATTTGATTGATATTTTAATTTGTTTTTTTGGCAGATGAGAGATAATGAGAATCAGTCTGCAGATGGAAATAGCTGCACTGGAGAATTCCTAATTTTTTTGATCTGCTTCCCTACTTCCTAGTACATATGTAGGTTTCCTATTTTAAAGTCTTTGTTATATTTTAAGATTCAATAGTATATGAATAGAGCTAACCTGTACAAATCATCTCAGTTTGTGATATGCTGTTAATATGCTCCGAACAGCTTGTTCTGATCTCGGTGCCAGATAACAGTTCTATACGCTTTCAGGCACATTGTAAATAACATTGGGGAGATGATATGGAGATTTGCTTTTAGTGTACAAACATATATATAACGTTGGTTGTTTGCATTTCTTATTTAAATGTACTAATCGCCTTTCATCTAAGGGAGAAGGTAATCGAGAGAGCGAAGACTCGGCTTTAACTGATTGGTTTTGGCTGTATCTCACGTTGCGATAAATGGACAGCACTGTACAAAGTGTTACTTACAGCAAAAATCAGGCTGCATCTTAGCAGAGGAGCAGCCTGAAATACAGATGATGAGCTAATGTATTCGTGCGGGGTCACTCCCCTGCTAGTAAATAGCAGTGTTCGTAATTCTTGCTATTTTCTTGCAAATTTTGCAGTTGAGCCCCAGCTTCTAAATGCAGGGGCTAAAAGCTGAGATATTAAAAACAAAGAACAACCCTACCTCCATCCCATTTTTCCTTTTTTTTTCTCCCCACTGTTTTCATTGTGTCTCAACTGGTAGTATGGGAGCCCTTCTTGCTCCACTTGAATTACGCTGGAAGCTTTTGTCCCAGATTTGAGAAACTTAGTTTAAGGAGCGCTGCAAATTGGAAATGGTTGCCCTCGTGCTAGTTAAAGCTAAAAATTGTAATAATATCTATATCAGTTTGAAACAATTCCCTGGTCCTTTCCTCCTCTCTAGCAATGTAAGCCAGTCGGCCCCCTGACATTTGATCCGGAGTTCAGGCAGCCTCGGAGGCGAGCGGCAGCTTGCTAATGGATTTCTGATTGTTCTCATGGTCCGTTCCCGTCTTGATGAATGGTCGGAGTTGGCTCTCACAATCTGGAGAGCTGATAAAAACACTTTGCCGTCATGTCGTTACATTTTTCCGGGAGAGTAAAAGAGCAGCCTTCCTCTGCTGTCCCCATAGCCTGCCATCCGCTCCGTTAGAAGGAGGCGCGTGAAGAACTCAGCTCTTCATTTGAAACTGAAATGAGTTTTGCAGCTAATATTAGGTCTTTCTTGGGTGGCTGCTGGGGTCTCTGTTTGCTCTGGGCGGGGCTTGAACAGGCTTTCCTCGCGCTGTTTCACTTTGTGCATGCCTCAAAGCCCTGGTTTTCTGTCGCTGGCCAACTTGGTGCCTTTCGGGGGAGGTGGAGTGGTGTTTGGGAAGGGGCCTTCTTGGCCTCCTGGACAAACACCTCTTCGTGCCAGGCCGCCGTGTTTCAGGCTCGTGCAGCCTTCGCTGCCCAGGGTCAACACAGCGGGTCACCCCGCAGCACTGCTGTCAATGGAGCCTTTACGTAGGGGCCTGCTGGAGGTCCTGCAACTGTTTAGTGACTGAGGTTACATGGGTTTGGGGTGCCTGCTCTAGGGCTTGTGGGTGCTAATGGGAAGATTCAGGTTCATCTTTTTATTTCAGTTTATTTCAGTTGTTATGGGATAACCAGGTATCTTGAAAATAAAGTAACAATATAGAAAAGATCCTAGATCTTAAAAATGATTCATAAAAATGTTTTTATCAACTTTAAAAAAAAATCAATTGCAGCCCTTTTACCACCCCAAACAACTTTATCCAACTCATCCCTTTCCCTTAAGGGAATCGATCCTCTCCTCACTACTCTCAGTGAACTGTGAAAGTGAATTTCAGGCTTTGCAATTAAGATATCTTGAGTTATATCTGATTTGTCAACATGACTAATGAGAGGGGTTAGGTGTTATGGCTCCTTTCAGTGCTCCGCTCTTGGACGATGAGGAATTTCAGGGGCTCCACCGATATGAATCAGTGGCACTAGACCGCGGGCTCAGGTTGCTGGTGTAATGGCACAGTTCACCCCGTGGGATTCCCTTCGAGTTATGCACCCATATTTTTTGTTTTCTGTAAAACACCTGGTTATTTAGATGCTGTTGCTGAACTTGTTGAAGGTAGCTGGTGATAAGCTATGTTCTAACAGACCTGCATAACTAACATTATTAACATCTTGCGACACATTTTATTTCCATACATCTGAGAAATACCTGCTTTAGATGGTGTTTCAGAAGATGTATCTTACTGTCCCCTTCCCAGTTTTAGAAATAATACCTAATGACTTGTCGGCTTGGTTGTGACTGAATGAAACACGTAGTCTGAACCTTTAAGCCACAGAACAGCCCCAATCTCACCTTATATTCCACAGCTACCTTTGTTGACCTAGTTCAGATAAACAGTATTAACTTGCAGTAAGAGCCAAACAGCATGTGCATAAACCGTGTTGTCATTCTGTTACGCAGATAAATCGTATCAAGGTTAAGTCATTTCCATACAGGCAGATGCCTCTAGGGAGAGCCAACGTGCAATATAGAAGCACGCTGTGTTGGGTGGATTTTTAGAGGCGGTATGTATTGGACTCATCTTCTCATGAGGATAATCTTGTTTACTCAGCACATGCTGTCTTTTGGTAGGATTTTGAAATGATACTCCCACAGCTGTAAGAAGCATTTAAATGAGATCTTGTTGCCTTGGAAAAGAGAAGGCCAGTTTATCTTCCTTTCTTGCTATGTTCGGCATTCATCTTGACTGGTATTCTCGCCATTCCTATCTTTCCTGTTTCCGTGAGCTTTCTGCCTTTCCGTTTCATCTCTCGTCGCTGTGGAAGGCGCAAGTGGGCATGATTTCCTGCGTATCTAGTACCGCTAATGGATCGGTTTCAAAGTCACTGAATACGGACCTGCTGAGCGCTCATCGCGGGAGAGCTGACGTTCAGACACGGCATTTACAGCATCGCCCTGCCCAGCCCAGGACCTGCTGCGATGGGGAGCTGGAGGTCTTCTCTCTGCTCTTCTGTGCGACTTCTTGATAACAGCAAGTTTCAGCTTGTGCCAGTTACATCCCTGTCCCGAGGACAGGCTCATCCTGCGTATCTGCGCAGGCATCAGTTATCTCTCCATTTGTGGTACAAAAAATGTGAAGGAATGTGGCGCGCTCTTCTGAGGATCTGTAACGCTTTGCTTTAGTAACTTTTGTTGGGCCGTGTTTGCTGGTTGAACTACAGCCATTTGGGTTTTTTCTTTGTTTTTGAAAGCATGCCAACAAAACGGCGTATTCAAATGTTTCCAAACTTTCCCGATTACGTGTTTTAAAGAAAATAACTACTGTGCCAGCACCACCAGGAATCTTTCTTATCATACATGTTTTTTTTCTTTGATTATAGCCTTGCTGAAAGGCAGCGTTTAGGCAAACATTCTTCTTTGTGTTTCCTAGGATGAATTGTCAGTTTGTTAGACTTCCAGCAGTCCTGTTTATTCACGTGTGCCTTTGGAAGAGTTGAGACACAGCAGGTCATTTTCTGCCTTTGTTCACTACTAAGCAATTAGAAAATAATTTATGGCTTTGTTTCTGCTTTTGAATCCCTTAAGAAAATGATGGCCTATTCTTAACCTAAGCACTAAGGCATTAAGACCTCTACAGAAGACAGAAGCTGTTCTTCATCCGCGTTAGCACAGTGCTCAGCACTGGGGGACTCTGCTGCTGATTGGGCCCTTTGGCGGTTACTGGAAGTGGAATGAATAATGAATTTTCCCCTTCAGCCCGCGCTGGTAAGTGGTACGAGTGGTGTACGTGCAAGCTCCCTGGCTGAGAGCAGCCGCGTGGCTGGAAAGCCCGATGCCGTTCAGGCGCGCTGCCTGATTTGCCCGAGTCCTGGCAAGTCTGTCTGCCCCCCGCTAGCAGGTAGCTGTGGCTTATCAAGAGCAACTGGGACTTTATCCTAACCCAGCAGACACCTGTGTCATGGGGTGGAATTAGTGCCTAGGTTTATCAATTATCTTATAGCTTGGTCTTCAGCTGTTTAATTTGTTGAAGATTAATTAAAGGACTGGCCAACGTGGTGACCTTATTGTTAGTCCGAGTATGACTGGGCAGAAGTTAAAGTGCTTTGTGTGCTGGAATTGGCTTATAAGCCTTTGCTGGATTCCCTTCCCACCGCCCCCTGCTCTGCGCCTGGCATTTTTTTCCCAGCTTGACATAAATATTTGGCGAAGGCTAAAAAGGATGGACAGAATTACATACTATCAGCAGAATTAGAGAAAAAAAAGTTGTCTGCCAATCACATCATGCGCTGGGTACAGCAAAGACTTGACTTAATGCATCTTATTGTATTTGGCATATGCTAAGCAGGATGAAGATAAAGTGGGTGCAGGTCATCGCCCACTGCACGTTTCCCAGGCTTGGGAGAGCCCTCCGTCCAGGGGTTTCAGCGTGCCGCGCCTGGAGCGAGTGGTCTGCGGCGGTACCCGCTCTGCAATGTGACCTCTGCCGCATTCCCCGGGCTCATTCCTGGCATAACTTGGCCTTTCCTTCCCCACCCCCTGTCCTGCCTCGTTCACGGTCATGCTTGAGAACCGTGGTAACCCCGGCAGCATGACCGCCGCATGGCAGAGCCGGAGCGGAGGCGCGCTTAACTGTTGGCTCGGGGGCTAGACCTGAGCTCCCGACGGGAGCCCCCGCCATGGCGCAGCGCCAGCGCCGCGGTGGGAGGGGGCCGACACGCAGAACGGGCTCTCGGAGTGTGTCTGGTGTGTTAGCGGGCACGGAGGGGTGCTCAACCTGGCGGCCAGCACCACTGCCCAGCGATGTAGCGCCCATGGCGCAGGTGAGGCAGAGGACAACTGAAAACCGTGCCCAGCCGAGCAGTACCTGAGGTTAGATTTTGTTTGTATGGAAGAAAACAGCCGAGTATCCTGTTGCAGACATGCCGAGCGTTAGAGCAGTGCGGCCTCACAACGGGAAGAAGCTTATTCTGTGTAAGGGTACAGTGACCTCTTCCACAGTAATGTAAACTAAGCAGGAAAATGAATTGGTAATGCAGAAGCAAGAGTCAGATAATGGGTTGTATGTGCTTATGCTCTTGGGGTACAGCAAAAGGTATGCAGGCAAGATCTTTGGCCTTGGTTTGGGTTTTCTCCTAGGGTGGCTTACCAGCATGAGAACAGCGACTGGTGTGAGTCAAAACTTAGGTTTGGGAGAAGATAGAGTTGAGAAGCTGTGAAGGTTTAAAGAAGAAAAAAAGTTTAAAGAACAATAAACTGAGAAATGGAAGCGTGTGCAATGTTGCAATGGAGGAGCAAAAAGTGGCTGAGGAATTACACTGGGGCCAAAGGGTGTTGAAGGAGTCGAGTTGGTGATCAGGTCTCAACTCTTGATCAAACCTCTGAGAGAGAGAGAGAAATGGTGTGATGGGGAGCCTAGGGAAAGACAAGGGTTGTATTTACGTGTGTGAACTAGCTCAGAGGTACAATTGCCTGAATTATTCTAGGGTAGAAGAGTGAAGGAACTGAGGAACATCAAGGCATGAGTTTGGAGAACTGGGAAGCGGAAGGGAGTGGGTTTTTAGATGGCAGAAGCGTTAGGTGGAGCAGGGCAAAGGTTTGTTGGGGTGAAGTGACAATTGAGAGCGCTGCTGGCTGGAGGACTCAGGCGTTCTTGGAGGACGTCTGTTAATGCTCATGCTCCTGCTGAATGGGAGTGGGTGTTGAATTTTTAGCAAAAATGCCTTTTCTCCATAATACCATGCTTAACGTATCGTAGTGTCAGTGCTGAGTTAACGTTGACACCCTTGCTTGTGTAGTGTCAGAATTTCACAGGGGGTGGCTTACGTCGAGCGTGTTTGCGCCGGCACAGAGGAGGTAAAGTGTTGCGGGAGTGATGCTCCTCCCTGGTGCTGCTCTGTAAAAAACAAAACAAAAAACAACGCCACAAATCAAAGCCCCCACAACCACTCTCAAAAAGACGCTCCCGAACTCTGCTTAGCAGCCCTGTTTGTGCCAGTGGAATTGTAGGGGTGGGAAATGCCCGGCAAATGAGTCTTTATCTTCCCTGTAACTTTGCTGAAATCCAAGTGTGGAGAAGCAGGACGGCTCGTCTTTGGCCTTGCAGGAAGCCTGTAGTGGAACTAATTGAAGACTGGCAGTCATTGTGGGTTTCCTAGCATGTTTTGCCCTACAAATTCTAGCCAAAATGAAAATAATTCCCTTAAACAAAATATTTAGGCAGACTCTATTTAAACATCCCCTGGAGTTTCCTTTCTTTTCAATTACATGCTGAAATACATTTGAAAATTCTGCTGCTGAAAGTGGAAAACTGCACGTTAGCTGTTTTCACTGAATTTTCTAATTGTGAGCATGTGTATTTAGTGCCGTCAGATTTTCATCATACCTTTTAGCAGCGTGGCTTCAAGCTCTTATGGAAGGAAGTGCCTTTTCTAAGAATCTGGAAATGTTTGAAATGTTGAGAACAGATTTAGTATCTTAATGAGAAGGTTATCCTGGTGCTTAGAGCAAAGTCCTGGGAGCTGTAAATATGGAGGGCCATTATGCTAGTAGAGCCAACTGACTTTCCTCTCTGAGTGACCTCCAGCAAGTCCTCCGACCTCTTTGCATATCATTCAACCCAGCTGGAAAACCTAAGTAAACAGCAGGAACCTTGCTGGGAGCCAGAAGCCTCAACTGACCGAATTATTCTAGGGAAGTAGGGAAATGAAGTAAGTTATTATGAATTAGAATCAGGTAAACAACATATTCCTTAGATTGGATTGTTTTAAAGAGAAAATTATTCCGTAAATATCTGAAGCCACTTTGCCCGGGCTTGGTTTGAATGAGTAAAGTGATTGCTAGTTCTACTGTACAGCAAATAAAAATTTTCTGTTTGCAGTTTTCCTTTTTATCAGACTGTTTACAGAGTCTGTGGAAACCTATTTAATCAATATTTCTATTAGACACATGCTTGGGCCCCAAGCCACAAGCACTCATTTTTAAACCCTTCAATCTTGTATCATTTATGGAGATTGTATTGTCAGAAATAGCACTGTAAATAATTTATTTTGCTGCCAGTGCTTTTCTAAAGGTCTCTTGGCGTGATGCAAGATTTCCTCCAGGATCTGTAAAGCTTCCAGATCAGTTTGCTATGGCAAAGGGATTTTTTTGAGAGAGAGAGACAAGTGGGATGGTGGAAATGATTGGTTATTTCAGGGAGTGGCTGGCAGCTGTTTCTTTTGCATCATTATTGTAATCTCGACTAGAGCAATTAGTCAATGAATTTATTGCCCTCTGTTTCAGGGTCTGGGTGGAATGAGTTGCTTTTCTCAGTGCTTCAACTGCCTGAAACCTCAGCTGCTGCTGCTGGAGTCTGTGCCCCTCAGGGCGGATGTGGTGCGTAGGTACCGCGCTGCGAGGGCAGTGCGTGCCCTAGGGATGTGCCAGCTCTTGGGGTCCGGGAGCAGCCCAGCCGTGGCACCCCGTGCGAGCTCAGTCACCCCGCTTCTCTGACCTGTTGTGCTGTGTTAAAGGCACGTTGACTACAATACGTAACATGCTTTGTTGTTGTAGCTGTAAGACACAATTTGAAAAGCAAAATCAGCTACAAAGTTATGGAAAGTCCAGTTTACATATTTGATGTTTTACTTCTTACCTTTCTCTTAAGCGTTACCATTTTTAATTAGGCTGTTTGTTGCAGAAGTAATATGGCATCGTCTTCCCTCTTGTCTTTTGCAGCTCAAGCTCCTAGTGGCCTGCTTAGGTCTCCCTCTCCTCCAGGCAGCTTGTGAGCGTTCATCGCCAGCTCTTCTGACCACTTACAGTTGGGTTTTCAAGCCTATAACAGATTGAAACTTCACTGATTGAGAAGACCCTACAGCATGCCTAAATAAACACTGGCCACATATTGGGAGGCTTACAAGAAATTTGCTATTCAAATTTACTCTTAAAAGCTTTCCCAGATCTTTGATACTATTACAGACTTCTTAGACAACTGGGTAATAAGGAGGGAGTGCAAAGGAAATTCCACGTAAGCTAACTTGGTTTACTCCCCAAACAAATTGGAAAGCAAGGATGTCACAGTATATGCCAGAAGGCAAGCACGGGTAGCACGAACTGTCTGCGCAAGATTCGCTTGCTGAAGGTTTAGGCCCAGAGAGCCGATTTAGCTTTAACGGTGGTATTTCCAAGCTCCTCTTAAAGCACTGACAGCCGGTTGTCTAGAGAGTGCTTGGGTATCACCTGCTTCATCACGGTGTGCTCTGCTGTTGTACATCCGGATACGACCCACAAAGACTGGTTGTTGCTACTGTAAATCTTACTAATTCTTGGAAATATCTTTGCTTGTCCTTACTCTCCTTCAGTTATGTATAGAGAAGTCAGCAACTGCAAGTTAAGAGTATCAGCAAATTAAGAGAGAGACTCTGGCTTTGTGCACGTGAGGAATCATAACAAAGCACCGCCTGGGTGCTGCTGAATTGCAGCTGGTGACTTAGAGATGTCAGATGGCGCAGATGGATGCTGTACTTCCGAAAGGAAGCGGGCTGGGTCTGGTGCAGCCGAGGAAGCTCCCTCCTCTTGGGCAGGAGCTTGGTGCCTCTTTCTAACAGCTTAGCCAGCAGCACTAGCCTGTGGCCTGACTAATAGATGAAAACTTAAATGACTGCTTTGTGTAGATGCGTGTATTTATAAAGATTGCCCTTTTCTAGTGCTTTGGGAAGACATAAAATATAATAGTTAAAAACAGCGTATACCACTTCATGTCAGGTGCAAGACACTGCATTTTGACTCAAGCTGTAGATTAAAGTCAGAGGCTGAGACGTTGTTCATTCCTTTTAACAGCCTGCATCCTTCGCTTGCCTCTCCTGCAGGCCCCTCTCCAGCCCCTGAACTGGCTATTTCATGTGAAAGCAGTATCCTTGGAATTCACTGTCAGTGATTTTCGTGTTTCAAAGGAAATGATCAGAAAATGAATTTATCAATTTTTGTACTAAAAAAACAAACCTCACAGTATTTGAAGTTTCCTTCTGAATAATTTTCTTCGTGGTCTTTTTTGGTTTTGTTGCTTGATCTATTCAAATGTTTCCATCAGTGCCCTTAGCTGCACAGAGCATCTTGGGGTGTTGGATTCTTTCCATCATCTCACTTCAGCTGGTGGCGCGTCCGTGGCTCTGCCTTCCCGAACGGGGCAGCGCTTTGCTGCGGCTCCATCCTGCCGATCCGCGCGGCGGTTTGTCCTTCCACCACTTGGTGACACCCTTTCAAAATAAAACAGTCACCATTGAGGCAAAGCTTTGAACTTACTGACTAGTGTATGTTCCTCCAAAGCAAGTCTTTATATAAATAAGCATTGATGGGTAAGAATTTTATTTGTATGTAAGGTACAGCTGTAAACATTGAGCTCCCTTTTTCTCTCTCCAGTTCTCTTTCAGGAGAAATGCTGCCTTACCAGCTCCCCTTAAATCACCCCGAATGTCCTGTGCTGGTTGAACCTCTTGTGCAGCAATCAGATGAGCTGCGTGAGAGGTTTCTGTGGTCGGAGCATTGCTTAGAGGGGTCGTCATGGAGGGTGACACGTACCCGTGTACCCACAGCTTGTGAGCAGCCTCTTGGAAGCTGTTTGTGTCGCCTTTCTCTGGTCTGTCCCCTCCACGGGCGCAAACAAAGGCACAATCCAGTCACCATTCAGACTTTCACTGATTTGTTCTAGGCAATGAGCTTGTTGGTCTTTTTTTCAAGTGAAGAAAGTATGTTTTAGCCCAGTTTCCCAAGTGCTGTCTTTCTGTCCATCGGGTAGCTAGTGCATACCTAATAACTTTTCAGCTAAATTTGAACAAGGAGTAAAGGGAGAAGCAGGGAAAATTCAGCTGCTAACAGTCCTGCTTGGTAACATCTGGCCAGCTGGTATATAGGGAATGCTGGATTACTTACAGTGTACCTTCCTAAAGGGGAAGGCCAAAAAGTCTTCTGTACAGTGTGATGTGGGGCCATAGACAGCCACTTTTTCCATGTGGCAGGGAAACAGAGCTGGGGTATTCATTTCTGGGGTAGTACTGATCCATCTCTGCCAGGGCAGGAGCTTGGCCAGTGCTTGCCCTTCTGGTCAGTCTTTCTGCAGGTTTTCCATCTCCCCATTCCCTTTCCCACCTCCACCACCAAGGCTCCCTTTCTTGCTTCTGCAGGTAGGCCACTCACACAAGTCCTTACTGAAAACTTGAGAGTTGTTGTTCATAGCTTGATTTCACTTTCCTGGTAGTGCTCAGAAATGATATTCCCTGTATTCTTCACCTAAGGTTAAAGAATAAAAAGCAATGAGATTTTTTTTCTTTGAAAAATTATATGTTGGCTAATACTTGGGTTTCAAATATGGTTTCTAGTAAAGAGCAGCAGGTACGATCTGGCAAAGACCAATTTTTGCCTGAGCTGGGCAAATGCTGCTGTTCTATTCTGTAGTTTTCTTCTGTTTCTCTAGTTTGATCAAGAAGAGCTGATGCACATGTTGGAATAGATCACTGTAAGCTCGCCAAAGGTATGTCTCTGCATTTTGAGATGAGGATGATCCCTGTAGTGTTTGTCTGTCTGTCTGTGCTAGGATTTATTTTGGCCACTGAAATTGCACGCATCTTCCGCATTGCTTCTGTTTATCGCATGTTTAACCCTTTTCTCCACTGTATTTTTATATTCTCTTTTCTCTCAACTCCAGTAAAATTCTCCCAGAATGTCTGAGCAGTAGAAGGAAACAAAAATTAAAGAGTTTGTTCGTTCTGTGCTTCTGTACAGCAGCACTTTGTCTGTTGAAGCATTTATGAATCCATCTAGCATTGAGCTATTTTGGTCGATTTCATGCTGTTGGTGCCAGGAGAACCTTTCTAGCGGATACCGTCCTGGAGCAAATTGGCAATCTCAGGAATTCAGGATCAATTTACTGGGCTTCTACAGTCTTGTGTGCTACAAACAGATTGATAATGTGTGTTCTGTGCAGTAGCACAATAAAATCACAGCACCGACATGCCCTCTTTTTTCTTTTCATTTCAAGTTTGTACTTCTATCCCAGGATTGTAAGAGACAGCAGGAATAGCTGTTAAAGACTAGAGCTTTCTCTAGAGTAAACTACTGTAATTGCGTTGCTGAGTACAACTGAGGGATTCTCATTCAGGGGCCAGCTCCTCAGCTGCTGTAAGACGTTAATTAAAATAGAGTGGCGGTTTCCTCGTTTGATTCTGCTTGTTTCTTAAGTTGCCAGGACTGGACCATTGGTGTTATTGAAAATGGCTATCCATTTTCAGCATCACGAGACCTGCGGTCTTTGTAAGCTGACTGGAGTGCAGGTGCACACCTGCTGATGGCCACTTGAGCAGGATTTTCACCCTTAGCTGCGGGCTGGATTGCAGGTGAGCAGGAGAAATCTGGGATTCCTACAGGCTGCCAGAGCAATTCTCCTAAGTTTCCATCTTATTTGGTTCCAGACAGAGTCATTCCCATGATAAACGCCGAGGAATTCCTGTTTTGCAACCCGAGATCCAGCAGCCTCTCCCTGTGGCGTGCATGTCTGCTGTCCTCTGACATTGGAGGACAGCAGTCTCTCCAAGCAGTCTCTGTGTCTACAGCAGCAGCGTGTCCCCTGTCTGGACGGCGAGTGCTGTCTGCAGTGCTGCTTCAGCTGCTGTCTTCAGACAGCGTCAGATCCTGACTTCTGATCCTTAATGCTTTGGAAAGAACAGCAGGTGGACGAGGGGCAGGAGTCCTTCACGTTCCTTATTTTGACACTGTGCTAGTGAAATATGTTCTCATACTTCATGTTTAAGGTAGGGCACAGTTCCTTGCTGTAAATTTTCTAAGACAGAGACTAATAGTCAGAAAATGGATCTTTATCACTGAAAGCGTAGGAAGCTTTAGGGTTATCTAAGTGAGCTCGGTTTCCAGCACAATTAAGTATATTTCTGATTGTCGTGGATTAGCACCATCAAGCAGACAGCCTGGTCCTCTTTCATCAGGCTTATATCTAACTTTGGGATGTGTAAATCCTTAGTTTGGGACACTTGGCACATGACTGCTGTCACAGGAGGATATGTTAGACTTGCATTATTTAGGTGGTTTTATAACTGCCAGAGAGCTGAATTTTGACTGTTCCTTTCAATCTCATTCAAGCTGATACAAGAGAGGCGGGTGAAAATCCCCAGCTCAAGGCCACCCGTTCCACGTGACCTGAAAGAGCAGTGAGTCAGGTCAGCGCTGTCAACGCAGCTTCCTTGGAACCCGGGTGGTGAAGGGTAACAGGACAGCTGTTTTTTCCTGTGTCCTCCTTTTCTGCATTTCTTGAAATACTAATAGGCCATTTTGAAGCAACTGACATCAGTTTCTAATCACTGGTGTCAGTGAAGCAGTTCCCTGTCGCTGGGCGTAATGACGTTGTTTGGCATGAGTGGCTGCCAGGTGAGTGAAAGTCGATCTGGAGTTGTGGAGTGAGTGGAAATAATGTGGCCTGAGACATGTGTATGTAATTTGTTCAGATGATTCAAGTGAGAGCCATGGCAACTGAGATAAACAGAGGAGAAGATACTGGAAAACCAGCAGCAGCTTCATTTTAATAGCACAGCCTTTATTCCAGACAGCTCAGATGTTTACTATAAGAGCTCCATCTTCCTGCGTGTCTCTTCCTCCCCACCACCCCCGTCAGCTTGCATGCACTTAGTCATGAGGTTGGATGGCTTCTTGGGTAAAGCACTGTAGGCCAAATTCCACAGTTTGTACTTGAGCAAAAAAGCCATTGACTTTCTTCAAATATGTACTGCAGAATTTATCTCCCTGTTTTCACCTCCGTAATTCAAAGGACTCAAATAAAAATGCATCTCATTTGAGTTCCTCGCGGATCAAAATTTGCTTTCTAAAAACATCAGGGATAATTTGGCCAAGTGTGCTGTGTGAGTTTGGGACAAGCTTCTCCTGGAGATAAAACTCTTGGCCAAGCTTAAAGCCTGTAGAAATGTAATGTCTGAAGTGGAAAGAGTGTGGAGCTAAGCATGCCACTGCTGCACTTCCCAGGTGAAGTTATAGTTGGCTGATCTATGACTGTTGAATAACACATGGCTCTGGAGAAGATCCCATATGACTTCCATGCCAGGGCTGTAGCACGTGGTTGGCAGCAGGGCTGTGCTGGTGTGTGGGCTTCGGGGCGACCAAAACCTCAAGCCACGAGTGGAAGCAACCCAGCGGGAGCTGCAGACGCTTAGGTGCTGTGCGGTGGAGGGAGACCTGGAGATGAGGACCTGAAGTCTGTCTCCAAGCGAACGATGGTGATGGCTGTGCTAGCTGATGGGGGTTGTGTAATCTTGCGTAGGGCTCAAGTTGTGTTTGCTTATCCCAAATTCCCCCCCAAGGGGAGCTGGTGGTGATTCACCTCTGTGAATCATAATTCCTGACACTTTTCTAATCACTGTCCTTTTTGAGTCCTTGCTCACCAGGCTACATTTGAAATCCATTTTGATTGGAAGAAACAGCTTTTAAGCAGTTTAAGAACTGACCAATATGCTACGCCAGTATATTATGCCTGCATCAGGTACAGCTTTGTGGCTCGCTGTTTCTTTTCTCTGTTGCTTTAAAAGCGAGCTAAGAGACTGAAAAATTTAGAAAAAGAAATTGTTAGCTACAGAATGTGATAAATATGCGGTAATTTGACTGTGAGAAAAAGCATGCTGTGTGTACAGTTTCCAAACTCATCTTAAAATTGAGTGTATTTATCTTTTTAGAAAATTTGTTCTTTTTATCATGAGTTGGCTTCTTGCTTCTCTGTCGTTCCAAAATACTGCAAATACTGGCAAGTTGGTGTATCAAAATAGAGTTGTTTGAGTACACTTACACTCTAGATGCACTTTTTGCGTATGGTTCAGTATAAAACTTGTGATGTCCATACGGAGAATGCTAAGCATGTGCTGTTTGTGCTTTTCTTGTATAACTGAAAATAGGGATTAAAGCTAATTTTGAAAAATACCCTCTAAGCCATCGCTTTCCAACAGGAATGGAGCTAGAGCACTTGTTGCTGAACTTAGGGTTAACTAATCATCTCGAGCCACCCCACAGCACGTGCGAGCTCCATCCCTCTACCTGTTGCCGCTCTTTTCCTGATTGCTGTGAGCTGCCTTTCTGCCTCCCGACACTTGGTCAAAGGAGTTGAAATGTCTGGGACAGCGCTGGTGGCGTGTTCCCTTGCGATGTGAGAAGAGGTATGGTGGGTGTTTCCTGTGCTTCCCTTGCCTGCCTAGGTCCAGGTCTGGTGATGCCACCTGCACTTTGCCTGCCCATGTCGGGCCTTTAAATCAGTAGTCATGAACCTGCTACTAGCAGAAGACTTTGCCTGTAGGTTGCCCACTGCAAAGTGTGCCGGAGCGATGTGGGCACCACCGGGCACCGTTGGGCGATTGTGCCTTTGGCGTGCCGAACGTGCGCTCTGCCTCCGCTGCCAACGGAGCTGGTTAAACCTGCGTGAGGTGTGCTGAGGGCAGGGGGCAACCGAGTGAGCCAGACCATGGCTTGGGTTGTGCCCACAGAGCACCATCAATTTACAATCAAAAAATAATCTCTAATGTGATTTGGTACGTAGACCAGAAGGAAGGGGTTACACTTGGTTCCGGACTAGGTGATCCGTAATTTTAAGGTGACCGTCAGTGGAGGATACTTTAAGAAACAGATTTGTGCTTCCTGCTGTTTTACCATATATGATAGAGGCAACCTAAAGGATTTTAATAAAAAAGCATGTGCATTTCTTTTTTCCTGTTTATTTCTTAGAAATGATCAGGAATGCCAAATCTGGTGTTACCAAGGGTTGCCGGAAAAGCTCTTGAAGTATGTGCAAGTTTGTCTCAGACGTTGAACTTAGTTAACTTGGCTTGAAGGGAATAAGAAGGCTCTAGCAAGGATGATGTTTTTCTAAGATTTTTCCTACTGATGTTAGTGTAGATGATAACTAAACAAGACATTCCTATCTTTCTCTCTGAATTTTTATCCCACTTTGTTGTCAGTTTTACATTTTTACGCCACTTCTAGTTCTCTTGTCGCTGTGAGGTCTTTCAGGGTGGATAAAAGCTGAACGTTGCAAGCGGAAATTCGGCAGGAAGGTGTGTAGAAGGTAGAACCGAGAAACTGGGACCCAGCTCAGGGCCGGGGGTTTGGGACGGCTTCTGCATTTGAGGAGGGCTTTGAGAGGATGCCGCTTGAGGAGAGATGTTTGCATGGATCATCAACGGCCCAACTGGAATAACAGGTTGCCTGAGAAAAGGCGCAGAGGAGAACAGGTCAGAGGAAGAGGTGGGTCAACGCTCGTAGGTGCTCAGGCAAGAGAAAACTATTTGGCACAGGACTTCTCAAGTTTCCACTTTGCATTCCTAGAAGTCCTCCTAGGAGTGAAAGCACAGTGATTAATACGTTTCCAATACGGAAGGACACAGAAGTTTGTTCCCTGCTTCACAGGGGTGATGCCTGCTCAGTAAGAACACCTGACTTTATACGGTTCTTTGGTGGCCAATTTTTGACTGGAAACGTTTGGAGCCTGTTTTGAAGCTGTGCAGAAGAGCGTGCTTGCGTCATCCAGAAAATGCAGTGAGTCAGTGGAGTCCTGAGGGAGCTGTAACAGCTCAAACAGAAACTTGGAAAAGGAAATGGGGATGGATTTAAAGACACAGCATTTCTGGTGGCTGCTCTGTTCGGGGACGTTCTGGGTTCGCAGAAGGCGCTGGTGGTGAAGGGGTTCGGGATGGACTTCGCTGCTGTAAATACAAATGGAGCTTTATAACAGTGATCCACCCGGGGCAGGGTGTGGAGCTGGAAGAGGGTGTTAAACTAGTTTTACTTGCCATTATACTCAGTATTTTGGTATTCAGGGAATCTCCACGAATTCCTCATTGATATGCGTGTTTTGGTATGTTAATGAATAACTTATTGGGAGGGGCGGGAAGCAAGACGAGGGGGCAGCCGCTCGGATTCACCCCGTGCTTCTCCCTTTCTGTTCAACGTTTTCAACCATTTTCAGACTTGGGATGGTTTTTACGGCGTTAAGAGCTGTGCTACGGCTACAAGTTATGCAGCTGTGTTGGGATCGCTCTTCTGCCATTTCATCCACCCTGTGAGGACAAGAGCACATTGAAGAGCCGCAGCGGAGGTGTGGAAACGTGCGCACGGCTCCTAGCCGGGCAACGGCCGGTGTTTGGAGTACTCCCTGCTCCTGGTGTCGCCAGCGCAGGAGGGTTTGGTGTTTACACACGCTGCTCTTTGCATCCACCCACATGTAGACAAAACAGATATGGAGTGCCTCCTTCCTTCAAACCGAACGTTATTCCTGGGAGGCCCTTTCAGGGATCACATGTGCTGTTCTCGCAAGGCTTTCTCTTCCTGAGCATGTGAAATACTCAAAGTCTGTTGTGATGCTGGTGCGTTGTTTGTTTTGCTATCCGCTGTAGTGTTTGGGCACCTCAAAGCCACAGGTAAATTTATCTTTGTGATATATTTGTGGAGGCAGGAAGGGTCCATACAGTGGCATAAGCAGTGAAATTGGAGAGAACGTCTTGTACTTCAGATCCTCCACTGAATCCCTATTACTTTTACCTCAAACTTGAGAGCCCGTTTTCCTAGTTTACAAGGCCATCTTGTTACACAAAACACACTGAGCCTGTTCCTCTCAGCAGAGATAGTAAAACAAAGCAGAACCTCCCCCCCGGAGCAGCCTCCCCTCCGGATACGGCTTTTCCTGTGGTGGGACAGAGCACTCGTAATGCAGCTTCAGCAGATGCGTCCAAGCCCAGTCCCTAGTGACAAAGCTGTCCTCCAGGATCACCTTTCCAAAAAAGAAAGGACCAGTTTTGGAGGGTGAAGAGCGAAGAAAACTGAGAAAAGTAGGCACCATTTTCGTAGGCAGCCCTGCCTCTGCTCTTGCTTAAGGAATCCTGCGGGGTGCCTTGATAGCTACGTTATGTAACATGGTGCTAAAGCATTTGGGATGGATGTTCCTGTCTGTCCCGCCAACTTGGCCTTGTTCTACTTTGCAAAGCTGAATCAAAGCGTTGCTAGCTCCTAGGGTTTGCCGTGGTGTCTCTGCGCTTAGCTGCTTTCAAGTTGCTGATCGTTCACGTGTCTACGAGAGGATTCCTTGCTAGCGTTTCGCTTCCCCATGTTTGCTAATTCACGCTGGATATATCCGTTCCATGAGCTCGTTCCAGCTGCATTGCGCATTGATCCATGTATTATTCCGTGTGGATAGACTACTCTGACACTGCGTTATCGGGAATATAAAAATGTTTTGTGACTGTACTTTAACGTGCACACACTTCAGTGCTAGAGTTTAGGTTTAACTGTCTTGCTGTAGCTGTTACGTTCAGACCGTGAGAGATTGATTAGTTCATTTTGACTGAAGAGTGATCTGGTGCTCAGCAATGTTTATGCAAATTAATGTGACTCATTTATATCTTTAGAGTTGAATTTAAATAGCTATAAAATTTTAGAATTAGGCAAGTAATTGCATTACAGTTTTCCAACTTCTGTGAAAGATTTCTTATACCTAAGGCTATATTTCAAACCTGTGACCTCACTCCCATAAAGTAAAACTATTTCATTACATCACAGCTGTGCAATTTGACTTTTGATAGCTGACATTTGCATTTATGTTGGATCCATTAAATACGTGTCTACTTAAAAAGCATCCAGGCATGAAACATGTCAGCATGTAAATGTAAAAAATTTGGTATTCTTTTGGCCATCTCGGAGGCAGTTTTGTGGAACACGAATGAATCGTAGACCTCACTTTCATCATCATCCCCTGCTTGGTTTCCAGAAAAAAATGATTAATGATTTTGCCGTTGCAGCTGCAATATATGATTATAGTCTGACTTCACTAGTGATACATACGGAAATATTTCTGCAGTTAATGGGCATTATCAGCTCGGCAGCATGTGACTAAGGCTGTGCTCAGATCTTGCACTGAGCAGCATCTTGGAGAGCAGGTTCCCTTGCATGGTCACTTTGCCACCTTTGTATAGTGATATCAGTTCACAGTTTATATTATCCAAATAAATATTTGAGGAGTTTAGTGTCCAAGAGCCCTCGCCATTCATTTTGCTTTGAAACACTGTGGGGTTTTTTTGTGTTATTTTGATTACAGTTAGACTTCATGTGAGTTGAAGGAGACTTGTGTGAATCCTTTTGAGGTGGGGAAGGATCAACGTGCATTTGAAACAGTACAGTATATCCATCCCTTATGAAGTGCCTGTTTTTATGCTTTACATAACTACTGAATATTTTAGCTTAGTATTTATTATCCTTAGCAATGGCCAACCATCTCTGAATCCTACTGCGTTCCAGCAGTACCTTCCCCTGCTCAAACGGGTTAAAACCCATCCTCGATCACTTCATAACTTTAAATTGCCTTTTTTATTTTTTCTTTCCCTTTCCAACCTCTTCTGTCACCTCTCTTTTGCCAGCAAGCCTTGTGAAAACAACATCTCCTTGTGATTCAGATCAACTGACTGTCTGGCACCGGGGGCTGACGCAGGGCCGCGGGGGACCCCTCCCATGCCGAGGGCGCCAGGGACGATTGCCTAACCCCCTCCTCTGACCCCCCGCCCTGCGGTGGCAGGCCGCTCGGCGAGCGGGGTTGAGAAAACCTTCCTGTAAGCGCGGTGGAGGGGGCAACACCACGCTTCGTGTTAGTGTTTTCTTGGCTCTGGAGCCACAGTGAGCTCCTCGCTCGACCCACTCCCTGGGTGACACCTCCATGCAACTGATTATTCACATGAAAAAAAAGCAAAGGGATAATTGCCTAAATTTTGTAAAATGGCTATTTTTGTACGTTCAGCCTCAGATGGCGTTTGACCCTTAATACAGATGGTTTCACTTAATGTATTTTGTTTAAACAATCCCTGTTCCTGGAAGTGGTTTCAGAATAGGCTGTTCCTCGTTGCTGTTCGTGTTTGCTTTTTCTTATGATGTTATAAGAAGCTCGAGGAGAGCAGATTCAGAGAAGGGCCGCAATCGGTGTTAACGGCATTTGTGGAAGCCTTTGTATTTCCAATTAACGCACTGCAATTTTGTTGACTTCTTATAACTTCTGGGGCTAAAGCGGTTTAAAACACCTTTGTCATTACGCTGTAAAATTTGCTAAATTTCTGTCACTCCTTTGTCAGTGCTGGAGACCTGGGGGAGCCCCAGCACGTTTATGGGGAAGAGCCTGTCCTCGGAGATACCAGCACTCCGCTTTTTTATCCCCGTGGGACAGGCTTTGTGGTGTCCTGGCACGTGAAAACCTCCTCTTCCTCTTGGATACAAATGCAGCATTTCTCTGCGTGTGGGTGGGGGGGAATTGCCTGTTATCCTTGGATTTAGCTCCTTTTCGTGTCTGTTGTAATACCCGCGCGTGCAGGCTTTGCGCAGACCGCGCGGGATGCGTCGGCGATGTTGCACACGCCCTGCCGCAGCTGCGAGCAGCCCGCATCGAGCTCGGCATCGGAGCCCCGCAGAGGAGCCTTGGTGTCCGGCCCTCGGTCGCGGCCACGAGCCCCTTTCGTTGAGCTCTGAGACTGCAAGTACCACCTAAGGAGTAAAGGGCAAACATGCTTTAGAAACTGGAAGTTGGCATATCGGGTTTATTACTTAGTGCTTCACATTTTTCGAGGACCTTCTCTGCAGAGATCGCAGGCCTGGCTCCTGGTTTGTGCTTAGTCTGTCCGGAAGCCGAGTGACATGAAAATCTTTTACACTTGCAAAATGGAGGCGCGTAGGGTAACTGGTTTATTTAATGTTACACGAAAAATCCGAAGCAGACTGAAACAAAACTGTGATGTCTGTATTTCTAGAGCTTTATGCCTTACGATTAAGCTATATGGTTAATTTTCCCTTAATTTGTTTTTCCTAAAGTATTTTTCCTCTTAAACACCAGATCATCTTTGAGGGGTTGGTGGTCAGAGCAAACGTGATCCAAGCTATTATCCCTTCTTACCAAAGCAAAAGCCCTCACAAGGACTTTGCAACATCCTTTATGTAACCCTCACTCCAGGTATAATTACCAAATGAGAGAGCACACAACCTGTTGGGCTTCTCCTCTGCTCTCTCTTGATCCAATAAATGGCATGATACGTTGCTTAAAATCCTGCTGCTTTGGCTCTTTGGTGTCTCTTATTCTCAATGCGAGGCAAAGCACTGGCTTCGTCCCTCCTTGCCTCCGGAGTTGCTGGAGATTTCTAGGCTGTTTCTCTTTCCAAAGCTTCCTCTGCTTTGAGAATGACTTTAAAATAGATCCACCTAAATAAAGCGTGTGTCGGAGGGAGGGATTAGGGGAACACAGCAGCTCTTTCACCCCCTGAAAATCCTCTGGCCCCGGTCCAGGTCTGAGACTTTTGAAGAGTCTGAGCTGACCCAGGAGGAGGGAGGCAAGCCGGAGGTGGGGCGCAGCAGAAACCCCTGGGGTTCCCCCCTCTCGTGGTACCAGTCCTGGTCATCCTTCTGTTGGTGTTGCATGTTCTGGGTTGCTTTTGTTTGTTTATTTGGGGGGTTCAGTCTCTGTTCTTTGTAACAACTTGGTATAATGCATCTCACCTGCCTTTACAGGCCTGAAACTGATACAAGGGAGCCTTACACCGCACGGGCTAGTGGAGTGAGTCTGGGCTTTCTGCACTGATCCCAAGTTCTGATATCGGACAGACCCTCTGGTAAACACACACAAAAGGAGGAGTCCACTGTATCATATCTAGGCAACGTGGGGTATTTTCCATTCCTTTTGTAGCATGTTGGGAGAGAGAGGTGTAACTTCAGAAAGTGTTGGATATTGTTTATTTTTACTGAGTGTTGTATGACTTTTCCTTCATGGAGACAGCAAGAATAAGATAATGCTAGTAAGAGTGTACACTCGAGGCTTGCAGTCTGCAGAAATAACAAGTTGCTTGTCTGAACCTTGTATTACTGACATGAAGCTTAAATACGGATTGGAGCTCAATCAGAAGTGAGAAAAACTGTGTATTTAATTACTGAATGGTGTCATCTGCGTAGTGCTTGATGGAACACCTCCAGGATGAGGAGACACTCACAGAGGAGCTTCTTGCTCAAGAAAGGCTTTCTCACAACTATGTATTTTTGAAGAGCTTGGTCTGTATTGCAGCATTGTGGCATTTCTGGATATCTGTCAGCTGTCTAGGAATTCGAGGCATTGCCTTCCCCGGCTTGGACTGGCGCTTAGCCCGTTGCTTGATGCTAGCTCAAGTACTTCCAGTTCAGGTGGAAGCAGGTCTCGGTGCCGTTTGACCCAGTGGCCCACTTGATGCTCTTTGAATGATTAATGAAATGCATCTGTATCTGGTCTGCTTTCATTTTAATGGCTGTTTCCTTCAGCTGCATTGGTCGATCTTTCAGTGGGAAAAGTTACTAAGATTAAACTGTCCGTACAGCTATTGACAGCTGATTTTTCTCAGTGTTTTGAACCGAGAAACAGCTTCTGATCTACATCAGAAGAGCTTGTGGTATATGCTGACGACCAGGAGTAATGAAGGTGCAATTGCTTGGCAGCTTTAGCATGATGTAAGCATGAGTTGTTATGGTCCAGGCCCCATCTCTGGCTCTGTGCTCCTGGCCCCCGTGTGCAGCCAGCGCTGGAGTTCATGTGATTGTGTCGCGAGGAAGGTCTTCAGCTTCTTGGCCTGGTAGCCACGTGCTGATGTGGGCACCGGTGCCAACAAAAGGGAGAAGACGGGAAAGGTGGGACTGAGGTACCCTGGATTTAAATTGCATTAACTGGCCGCAGACCCTCACTCAGTGTCAGGGTGACCTTTCCCAGCTAATCTCGACGTTTGCTCATAGCTTTTCTTCTACTCTGGGAGCAGCATGCAGGAGCTCGCGGAGTCGTCATGCTGCAGGGGAATTGCTGCTCCGGTGAGGGACAGCAGCGTGGCCAGTACCGTCTGCTCCCACCCGGAGAGCCACAGCCTCACCAGCAAAAGGAGCGCGTGGAGGTTGCATGTCTCCACTTTGGCTTTAGGAGAGAACGGAGCTCGCTGGTATTGTTAGTTTATCCTTATGACTTAAATGAAATTTCACCACATACGTGCTCCAGAGGAATATGTCAAATTTTCAGAGCACTAGCAGGTATTTTACTTTTTTTTTTTCTTTCTCCTAATTGTTTGTGTAGGACTTCATCGTTTCCAGGGAGAGAGGTAGATTTTGAAGTGACTCAGTTGAGTCTAAAACGCAAGACGTGGCAGCTTTTAGGCCGGTGTGAAGCAGGGTCAGATAGCTTCTAGGATGCCGACTGTTGCTGTTCATTTATACTTCTGTACTTTTCTTTATTTTCTGTCTGGTATGTGGGCAGAAGGAATCTACGGTCTTTATTCATACCAACAGCTGTAAACCTCAGACCACATGTGATATACGCTCTGTGAATGGCTCTGGCTGATGATAGACAGGTAGGTAGAGAGAGAGGGAATAGGAAGGAGCTGTGGGTTTCTCAAAATGCATGGAGAGGCTGAGCTCTGGGTTACTGGAGATCCATAGTGCTGACTTCTTTTTCGCTCCTCCCTTTTTTTATTTTTCCTTGCCTAATTTTCCACCTGGAAAGGCAGAAAACAGGAGAGCAGTCCTCAGTCTCATAACATTTGCTAAATCTAAATGCAAACATTACAAGCATTATACCCTCCACATACCAAAGAAACTCATCCGGAAAGGATTTAATTTAAGATCTTTTTCCCCGTTGAATTCTGTGTCAGACTTTTGATTTGTCTTAATGGTGCAACCTAGAGGGAATGTTAGCTAGCTTCTTCAAAAAAATTAGAGAACTTCCTTCTATGGGTTTTTATGTTTGGAAATTGAAAAGAAAATATATTTTCCTCCCCTGCGAAGAAACAAGCTAGCACTTGAATTGCATCTCTCTACGCTAAGCGTAAAATGGATACCTCTTCTTCTGCCTCCATGCCCCAGGTGGACCAGGAAGGAGTTGTACATTTTTACGTTTGCCTTTCTTGACAGCGCAATAGCTTATTTCTGTCTGAAACTTCTGCCTGTTGGCCACAGTCTCCGCAAGAGCAAATACGTCATGGTCCCAGCAGGACTCTTAAAACTTCTTATATTGTGTCTTGACAACAAAATAAAACGCTGACATGTTTGGAGGGAAGCATTGCTGCTGGCAGCTCTAATTAACTGGAAGCTTTTTCTTTTGGGGAGTGTATATTTAATTCCTCATCCCGGGAATAATAAGCAACTAGTAACTGTGGAGCATTGGGCGTTTCGCCTGCAAACATGAGGGAGGCTGAGGGCAGATGCAGAGGGTGGATGAACCCTGCAGTTCAAATCTACTGAATGTAGATGCTGGTTTTGAAATGTATATGGTTACAAAGGACTTCCACCTTCTCAGAAGTATCCATTCCTGCATGGATGAAGTACCTGAGTCTTGAGGTCCTGGTCAGAAGGTGCTTCCTTGTTAAAAGGGAGGGTGGGGGAGAAAAGAAAAGCTCCTTACGACGTTAGAAAATGTGCGTGTTGTGGATTCTAGAAAGGTTTCTGTTGAGGGATGCTGATACTCGAGAGGGGCATAACTTGGGTTAGGATGAGAGTAACACAAGGGGGATCCTTCCAGTTGAATCCATCCCAGCCTGCAAATGCTGGAAGGTAGCTTACTCATACGTACGTTACTTGAAAAATAAGGTAGATACTCGCTGCATCTCAGGAATTGATCTTAATTCTTGCTGAATTCATGGCGACACGTAGCTTAGACAAGCGAGGGCTGGCGGCGCTGGGAGCCCGTGCTGGCTCGGCACTGCCACAAAACAGGGCGAAAGCGTGAACGTGCCGCTCGGAGGTACGAGCTTGGCGTCATTTCCTAATAACCTGTGGGACGAAGGTGCCCAGTGGTGCGGGACCGATGCATTGCTTGCACAGGGGA
Organism: Dromaius novaehollandiae; assembly: GCF_036370855.1. NCBI lineage: Eukaryota > Metazoa > Chordata > Aves > Casuariiformes > Dromaiidae > Dromaius > Dromaius novaehollandiae. The sequence continues at coordinate 8,796,424 of NC_088117.1, forward strand.
CGTGTGAACGTGGCAGCTACGGGTGCTTTCTTGCTCTGCTTTCCAAGTGCTTTGATTGCCTTATACGTGTGGCAGCAGCAAGCGCACTCGACGTGCTCTTAGGAGGGTTGTGCCCAACGTTGAGCTCTTGCAGGCAGTCACGGCGCTGGGGAGGGAAAATGAAGTTCAATTAAGTAGGTTGGGCAGCGAGAGCAAGGGGAAGAAAGAGGCTTCAGCTGTTCCACTAATATTTATTCAATAGTTTACGTACAAAAGGTTTTGCTGGAGTTAACACATTCAGTCCAGGCTGATGTTCCTGACTAAATTGGATGACGAGGTTTGAATAACAAGAAAGTGGGTGTGCGGACAGCCCGTTTCGGCGGCCCCGGAGATAGCGCCGGGTAAATACTGCCTCCTCCGCGTTCCCCCGGTCCCCGCTGGGGCGAGTACAGCGCAGGGCTGCAGCATACTTGTTTTCTTTTCTTCTTCTCCCCTTCCACCCCCTCCCCATATGTAATCTGATCTCTTAGGCCTGGTCTTCTGCTTTGGCAGATTTTTCAGCTCTTGAATGGAAGGAATTAACTACTTAGTTACTGTCGGGAATAAACTGTTCCCTTGGTCCGGCTGGCTTTTCCTGTGGACGTGCTCAGAATTGCACAAGACAGCGCTGTGGTCCCTCCGTGGAGTCACTGGCTTTGAACTCCCCGTTTAACCTCTTGTTTTAACTTTACCTTTCGTTTTCACTTCCTTGCCTTTTCATTTGGGGAAAGAAAAAAAAGAAAAAAAAAAAGAAAAAAGGAAATGTTCCCTCTCAAAATCTGAGTCAGTACTTGGTAAAGAAACTTTTCTAAAAGTTATTTTCTGGTACTTTCCGAGTATGTGCCGTGCCTGTTTGCACCCTGGCTGTCTTTAAGATCTCTCCTCTCTGGTCTGGCAGCAAATAATATATTTCAGTAGAACCCCTAAACTAGGGTGACTTTACCCAGCACTCGGAAACTCCCAGCCCCCCCTCCCTCTTTTGCGATATATCTTAATAAACTCAGCAGACGATGGAAGCTGAGTGGTTACAGTGAGGTGGAGTTTGTGTGATTTTGTGTGTGTAAGGTAAGCTTCTCTTTTTATCCTATCTAAAAATGGCAAGATGCTGCTTTCTTTTTCTTTGCCTGCAGATGTTTCAACAAGCTTCTAATGGAAGAGGCCAAAATTTTTGTCAGTAATCTGTGGAGAGCCCCTTCCGACTTGGACTGAACCTCGCAGGCTTCCAGTGCTCACACCACAGCAGTTTTCTTTGGAGCTGACAGCCCGTCTTGCTCTCTTACATGAGTACCATGAAGACAGTCACCATTACAGGAACTTAGTAGTGCCCTTGGTCTTGTTCCTGCCTTAAAGCTGAGGATTCTGCCCTGTTGCTTGAGAGGAATTTCAAATAGTTTAACATCCCTTGTCGGTAATCCCACCATTTTTCAACTGACTCCTTCAGACATGGAGATTGCAAATAACAAACATCTGTTAAATCAAGGGAAAAAATAACAAATGCACATACTGTATTGCAAAATCTTTTGTTTTTCAGTTGATGTGTACAGTGGGCTTTTTGTAACCTGGCTTTTTTTTTTTTTTTGTGCCTTCCCCTGAGAGTGGCAGTTGCTAAGTCCAGGTGCCAGAATTGTTAATACTTCATTGCGTGTGCCGCTACCTATCTGTGCTCTTGCGTGGCCATTCACGGTGTGCTGGATGGCTTCTGAAGGACAGAAAAGACCCTTTGCCCTCAGTGGTAACCAGCCTTTATTCAAGTCGATGCGTGCGTTATGTGTGTGGGGTGTTAGCATCTCTTCTAGGTGGTTGGAATAGTGGTAAGAGGCTAACTAGCAGTCACGTAAGTTATTGCAAATACGTCAGCTCAGCTTTGAGAAGAGCTTAAATAGAAAGGTAGAAGAAAGATTTCTACAAAAGTGTTTTGTACATGAACTGAAAGGAAAAGACAGATGTCTGGTTTTTTCCAACTCTTAAAAATACCATAGCAGCATCAGTGCAGAAGAGATAGAGTGGGTGTGAGATAGGACAGTGCTGGAGAAATTCAGGAATAGAGCTACGCAGATCACCACAGGCAAGACGATTTATCTGTGCAGAGTAGTGAAAAACAGGAGCCTTGTTTGTTGGGGCATGTGTTATAATGCCAGGGGTCCTACAGATCACCAAGATGATGCTAATTTTAGCAGAACCTAAATGTGGTATTTTGGTTGAGTCGTATATTATTGACAGGAGATTGAAAAGGTGGGTACCTGCTGTGAATTTTTCCATTAAAACAGCCTCAGTTCTGCCTGCAAACTCTACTGCTGAACCGAAAGGTGAAACGTCTGAGAGGTGTATTGAGCCACGTGCAATGTCTCCGTGGTTGCCCTCCGTGGTTTCCCTGGCACAGTGCACTGGAGAGCTGCAGGCCTACGTGCTGGTGCGTGCTCGTCGCAGGTGAAGTCGGCGGCTTGGGCTTTCTGCTTAGCTGTGTGGACAAACTTGGAAGGTTTTAATGGGCTTAGGTAGTCCTTTTATGTGAACGCAGGAAAAAAGATTTTTCTCACCCTCTGCCTGTGATGTGGCAGGCATCACTGATAATTGCCTTTTTGTGTAGTGCTGTCGCTGCTAAGTAAGTGGCGAATGTCTGAGTATCCTGAAAGACTTGTTTGCGCTTGTAGCTTTGAGTTGCTACGAGGTGTCAACGAGCAGTTATCCAAACCAAGAGGGGTTTGACTCAAGAGGATTGTTTAAATCTGAGGTGGCTTTTAATGGGCTGGGTGTATGACAAGCACTAGCTTTAACTCTGCCAATTTTAGACTCCGATTTTGCAGTGCTTTCTTTGTCACGCTGTAGTAAAGCTCTCCTTCCTGAATACACACTGCCCACTGAAGCTGTATTCGTTGCTAACAGTTTTACAGTTTTGCCTTCATCAGGCAGTTTTGTGCATGCCAAGGAGGTAGAGTAGCTCAGTAGCCGGGATTTTAAAGCTTCTAGTTCTCTCAATCAAATACATCAGTATCTTCCAAAAAGTTTGGCCCATTGCATCTAAGAGTAGGTGGAGATGTTTAATGAGGGAGTATCTGAGAACCCAAGGAAAATCGGAGCCTGTCCGACGAGCCAGCCCAGCCCCCACAAAAGCAGGCAATATTGCATTTGCTGCGGGATCAAAGCCCAGCCTTGTTACAGCTGTGTCAGGAGCACATGCTGTGGTCATTCATGTATTTCAGCATAGCTTTCTTTGATCGTTTTCATATACACATGTATTTTTTAATCAGGTGATGGTGTGAGAAGACATTGCTCCACTATGTGACGAATGTCATCAGAAGAGCCCTATGTAATATGGTGGTGTTCTCTGGCATGGACATACTTTTAATCATAAAGACAGTGACCTGTGGATGCCCCAAATCATGCCTCTTAACCTTGCTGCCTAATAAGAAAAATGCATCTTACAAATGATGTGATTCTACTTCTGTTGCTCCACACATCCAGAGACAGCAAGTGCTTTACCCACCGTAGTGAGTTAGTCTTCTCTAGCACATTTGGGGAAATCCTCGGCCGCGTTCACAGAAGAGCAAGATAAGGCACAGGTAATTTGCAGCTATAAGCAAGAATCTGCTCTTTTTCTGACTCACTCTTTTACTCCTTTGCTTTAACTACTAGTCTTTGCTGCTTCTCCTTCAATAGACTTTTTTCATCCCGAGACAGTCGAACGTGCCTACCCAAACTGCCCAGTGCTTGAGGGTTCAAATTCTGTTATCTTTCTGTGTATCAGAAGAGGATTTTAAAATGAGATTAAGCTTTGCTTTTAAACGGATGCAGAGCACTCAAGCTGTTTTTAATGTTATCACAGCAAAATTCACTCCAGCTGCTAACGGCGTGGATAATGCCAAAACTCACTTTCTGCTCATGGTGTCCAGTTCCTTCACTGCTGCTGTCCTCTGTGTGTGTGATTGTTCTCGTTTGGAAAAAAAAATGTCCTCAAATGTGGGATAACTAAGAAAGTAAGAAATAAAATAGCTGTCTGGCAGAGGAAGCTCAGACGTTAAGGTGATCTGAACAGATTTATGCTCTTGTATGAGCAGAAACAGTGAAGGCTTGTGGCATCCTGGACTGCACTGGATCCTCCAGGATGGTGGGGCCAGAGCACCCGATGCCTGGTGAGAGCTGAGGGAGCCGGGTTCCCCCAACGTAGGGAAAAGAAAGCTAAAGAGATCTAACTGCTCTTTTCAGCTGCCTCCCTGGTTGGTGGTTTTGGAGAAGGTGGAGCAGGACTCTTCTCCGAGGTGCACAGCAGAAGGAGAAGCGACCATTACAACTTGCAGCAAGGGGAATTGTTTCACGCTGCCCAGAGAAGCTGTGGAATCGGTTAAAGCTTAGCTGGAAAAGGCCTGGGTCAACGTCAGCTAACTTTAAAGATGGCCCTGCTTTAAGCAGGAGGTTGAACCAAAGACCTTTGGAGTCCACTTCCAACCTAAGCTGTTTCGCCATTTTGTAACAGACTTAGCTAAAGGTTGCATCAGTCACTGCACAGTCCAAAAGTCTGCGTGCTTTTCATGACTGGTTTTATCCTAAGATGTGTATATGGCAAACACGCAAAAGGGATTAATAAATGTCAGGCGTAAGGGTAGCAGAGTCTGTGTGACACTACCAGTATGGCTTTTATTTCTGTATCACCAGTTCGTTTCATGGCACGCAGTAAACTTGCTCCAAAGTACTTACAGCCTCGTTTGCCATGACACAAATGAGGGAATGCTGAAGGATGGAGTCTGTAGCAGGGGGACCACACAAGCTTGTCTGTGTGGAAAAATAGAGGGAATTAATTGAGGAGTTTATCTACACAGGGAGTCATCCCAGGATAGCTCTTTGTGTTCAGCTCCCTCGGTGGATGCGTTTCTTCCATGTCCGATTCTTCGGCAAGTGGGTTAATTGAATTGGAGTGAGGCAGTCCTCCTCTGGAAGAGGAACCCCGGGAGTTCATCAGGAGCGTAATCCCTGTTAATACTGCTGGCACTCGTTGTATTAGCCTTACTCATAGTGCTTGGGTGCTGCTAACGGGGGGTACCCGTCGTAATGCCAGCGTAATCTCCCTGGAGTTCTGCCTTCCTGCAGCTGCAGTTGAAAGAGAAGCAGGGCAGAGATGCTCAGCACGTGGCAAAGTAGCAGCGTGCGAGATCTCTGGTCTGCTCTTAAGATGTTATTTCATCCCAGTTTCCTAACATGTCACTGGGCCTAAACACGTGATAACTGAGCTCCTCCTGTGGTTTATGTAATGTTTCTCCTCAAAATCTGCATTTAACTCCTCTTTTTTTGGTAGTGTTCTACACAATCAATTTGTTCAGCGTCTTCTGAAGTTAGGTGGCAGGGAACAAGGAGACAGGTGTTGGTTTCTTTTAAAACTTTTCTGCTTCCATAAAATAGAAATCCGCCCCCAGAAGTGGAGGGAGGAAGGGAGCGCCTGGGATGAGCTGCATCGTTGCATTACTTTCTAATGCACGTGCAGAGTGCCGGGGTGGAGGGAGGGATCACGTGCGTAGCCTCGGCTCTTCTCTGGACTGTCTAAATTTGAGCCAGCTTTTAAGTTCTTTGTTTCCCAGTTTGTCAAATGGGGATATCCACATTCAACCTTTTTTTTTTCTTTTTTTCTTTTCTTTTTTTTTTTTTTTTGAGGAAAAAGGTAAAACCACTTTGAATGTCATGTTGTCCTTACTGTAAATATTTCTCTGCTAGAAATGGCGTGGCTAGTGCCATTTAGGAAAAAAATGCAAATGCTGGTATTGCCGTTTGGTATGGGTAGAGTGCCCGGAGGTTGTTTTGCAAGCTGTCTTTGAAGAGTGCACCCCATGTATCGGAGGACTGAAGCAAAGTGATGCTGTAAAATAATGTTTAGAGAGTTTGAGCAGTGTTTGCCGTCTCGGATACGTGGTCCTCAGATGCTAGAAGCATGCAGAGTTTCCCCTAAAGCATTAAATGTTTGAAAAAGTTAGAGGGCAAAAGAGCACTAGTTAGCCAGCAGCCTTGCCAAGATAAACTGTCAGATGTGGAGGGAAGTTTTCAGGGACAAACCGAAAGATTTGCTGGTTTGTTGGTCCTGCGTGTGACACACCAAGTGCTCCCCACGTCGCAGGGGGGTTTGTGACCTGCCTCCCCGGGCCGTTCCCCAGCCTCTCCACCCCGCAGCCGGAGGGGCGCCGAGCCCTCCAGCACCTCTCGAGCCAAGGAGTAAAAGCCCCCTGTGATTGAGAAACGCTGCATGAAAGGGAAATTTTAATGAGACAAACGCAGTTGAACGCACACCTAATTTTCTACCTGCTTTCTAGAGCAATATAAATGGTTTTAACAAAATGATGGTTGTTTTAGAAAGGCGACACAACAATGCTAGAAAGTAATTGTATCAAAAATACAAAACTGGAGCGTAGTGAATAAGATGTAGCCTTGAGAAACCTGCGAAATAAAGCAAAATTCATAGGGAGAAAGCCTGCTTTTGGCCCCTTGGGTAGCAGGAGCATGCAGCAAGCATAAAGCATCAGTCGAGATGTGAATTTATGCGGCTGTGATTATCAGAGAGGCCAGGACTGTGTCTTTGGGGCGAGGACCTCCAGCTCCCGGCGGTGCCCGCTGCCCGGGGAGCGAGCATAGCTGCCGGGCTGCTCTCGGCTGCAAGGTGCAGTGTCTAAACAGTTCCCGTGCCAAACTGCAAAATAACGTCCTGGGGAGAGCCCGGCCGTAGCGTCGATGAGCTTTAACGCGGTTCTGTGCAAAGCACCACCTACAACAGAGCAGCGGCGCCGAGAGCCGGCTCTGCCCTCTCCCCCCTCGCGCAGAACCGCCTCTCGCTTCCTTTCCCCGCTCCCAAACCGCAGCGGGTTTTTCCGGGCCGGGAAAACTTGTTGCTTTTCCTCCTCGCGGCTTTTGCGCCCGGCGTGCCGGAAGGCGCGGGGGGCCGCGCCGGCCGGGAGCCGGAGGGTTAAGGAGCGAGGGCGTTGCTGGCGGCCTGATGTCATGGAGGCCGGAGCGGGCGGCCGGGGCTGAAGGGGCCCTTTGTTGGCAGCGGAGCCCCGGCGGCTCTGCCTGCACAAAGTGCCGCGCGGCCGGGGAGGATGCGGGCAGCGGTGGCCACCGGGGGCAGCCGCCGCGAGGAGTGACTCTTTCCAACTTGGTTGGCTCTTTTGTTTTATTAATATATTTTTTTTTAATTTTTCTTTTCCTTCCCTCCCACCAAAAGAGTTGAGGAGAAGGGAAGATGGCTGGAGTTAACTCCCCGGGACAGGAGAGACGGGCCCCAAGGATTTTCCGCCTCTCGGGCTTGTTCTCTTAATGGTTTTAGAGTGCTGGATTTTTAGGTTTTTTTTAAACCGGATAATTTTGCGGCACGTGAGAACCTGAAGCGGGGGGAAGGCAGAAACGGAAAGCTGAGGCCAAACTCTAACAAATGAAAATGTTGGAGATTTGCTTGAAATTGGTGGGCTGCAAGTCGAAGAAGGGCCTCTCCTCTTCCTCCAGCTGCTACTTGGAAGGTGAGTCGGGAGCGGGGCCGGGGGCGGCGAGGACAGGGATGGGGGGGCTTGGCGCCGGCCGCTGCAGCGGGAAACCCTTCGCCGAGGCCTCTACGGCGCCGGGAACGCCGCCGCCTCGGTGCTCGCCATCCCGAGCAGAAGTTTCCCCCTTGCTCTGGAGCTGGCGCTGGCGGGGGGAGGCTTTTTGTCTCCCCGGAGCACTGAGGAGCGTAGGCCGCGCGCTGGTGGGGGGGTTCGGGGGGGGCCGCGCGGTGCGTGGGCCTTCGAAACCAGGTGATTTTCATTAGGACAGTATACAAAGGGAACACGGCTCTACCATTTATGGTTGTAAAACGTCAAGCGATCTTACTGCCGATCCAATAAACAAAGCCCTGTCTTTGGGCCTCGGTTTTATTTTTGCCCGGAGAAGGCTCTCCCCGCTTTTGGCAGGGGAAGGGAAGGGGGGCAAAGCCGCTCCGAGCTAAGGGGGAAGTTCAGATGAGCCCATCTGCTTGTTGAATACAGCAAAGTCTTTTTGGCATGGCTTAGTCTGTAGCCTTTTGGTTATCCCGTGTTGCGTTTCTTTTCCACAGACATTCATTCAACTGAATTTACTGGCATGATTGCTTTTAAAAGGTGAATTCCTGTGTCACACCCAAATTACTGTAGAAACTAAAATTTAAATTTAAGTGCGTGACTAGTGAGAGCTGAAGGCCTCGATGGAGGCACCGAGTTCGGGCTGGAGAGCTTCAGCCTGGGGCTTTGCCTCGGCCGTGATGCTCCGCGTGACCTCGAGCGAGGCACTTAACCCTGGCGTGCCTCAGTTTCCCCTCCGTAAAGCAGAGGTGGTGGCTCCTCGGCTGGGGGTTACTCGCCTCGCCGGCGAGGGCCGCGCGGGGCTGGTGCCCGTCCTTCCCGGCGCGCTGGGGCGGCCCGCGGAGCGGCGCGTTCTTCGACTTCTTTTGTGTTGCTGGATATTAGTTCAGTGAAAATAATCCGCATGCCAGGAGTGCTTTGCTACCTCATCGAATCAGAGCAGAGAACCGCCACCGCCTGACGCAGCCCGGCCTATCGCGAGTGCCTCTTGCCCAACTCTCGAATATTCAGCGGAGAAACGCTCCCGCAAATTCATGCGTTAGGAATCTCAGAAACTACGGGCGGCCTCGCGCAGCAGAGCCGTCTGGGGAAGCCTGCTGCTGAGCGTCTGCGCGCGTCAGATGCCTTTAGCGATTCTCAGTCGTTTTCTGTTGTCTAAAATTGAAAAGACAGTCACCACAAGCACTTTTTTCCTTCTCTGTCCTCTACAGTCCTAATCATGCTTACTTAAAAAATAGTTTGAGACCCCTGACCGGGGGATGGATGCCATTAAGCCGTTGTGATCTTTCCTATGGGTATAGGACCGATTCCTTCTGTGAATTTTTAGAGCTATAAAGCTGCATTTGTGGCGTTTCCCTTTGCTGCCGTGCAAGCGTGGCCGCGCTGCGTGTTTAGGAGAGGGTTTGAGCAGCGCCGGGCCTCCTCCTTGTTCAGCTGGATCTTTCAACCCAGCCCTTGGAGACTAGGCAGAGCGTTTCGGGGCCTCTCTTCCCTGCAGGAGTGACTGCAAGGGATGATGTTATGAGGGTGTTACCCTGACTGCTCTTGCAAATTTTCTCTTCTGAGTGTGTGTTGCAACCGCGGTACAGAAATGGGCTGAGCCCTTTCCCCCCTCCTCCTCCCCATTTTGCACTGCAGTTGCATAATAGGATTAGAGCGTAGTTTGACTTGCTCCTCATAGGCCGTATCAAGTTAGCGATGTGATCCTAGACAAAATAAATACTGCGTTATTTTCACCTTCGGATTCTCTGAGATTATGGTTATATCCTTATTTCCTATGAGGGGGTGGGCAATGGGCATTGAAACAACTTTTTAACAGTCTCGTATCAAAGTAGCCCAGTCTCGTTTCTCAGCCCAGCACAGGGCAAAGCCTAAGCCAAGTGTCATGTTAAGGACGGACAAACATTGCAACTGCAGCCTTCCTGCTGCTCGTTGCTCTGCTGTGGCAGTCGGCTGGGACGTGGGCAGTTCGGGACCCTCCACGATAGGCTAAATCTGTGTCTCTTAGAAAGCGGAGAGAAGTGAAAATCTATACTCATCTGAAGGGAAAAAAAGTAGTTTTCTGTCATTGCTTTCTAATGCTGAAGGGTGCCCTCGTGGTATGCTTAGACAGCGCCTTATTAAAAATATTTGGAGATTGAAAGCGCTGTCACAGATTCTTTAAACGACTACTGGGTGGCTTGACCCCAACTCACGTCCTCCAAGGGGACAAGCGAGAGCTGTTTGCTTGTATTACACTTAGGAAAACGATGGGGGGGGGATTCATGTGGATTTGGTACTTTTGGCAGGATGGTAGGTGCTGCGTGTGCTCCCCGGGTCTCGCAGCCCGAACAAGGCTGCCTGGCAGACCATGAGGAGGGGTAAACGCGTGTCGAGGGCTGCAGACTGGAGCGTTGCTCGTGGATCCGTGTGGGTGCTGTGTCCCGGGCGGTCCGGTCCCCTCTGCACCACGCACAGCCTCGCTGCAGCTTCTGGAAAGATTAAGGAGATTATGGTGATATCGTTGGAGGATTTAACTGTGCTCTTGTTATCTTAGTAATATGGGAAGCTGTTGAGGATAGGAGCGGAAAGCTGAGAGTTTCTTTACTATAATAGACTGAACCTTTTAAGATAACTGCTTAGAGGATGAAAGGAGCATTAGCTGCATGGGAAACCAGATGCAGCCAGTCAGATGCAATTTTGCCTAATTCAATTTCTTCTTTCAGTTTTCACATGTTAACAAAAACACAGCAGCGTTTGCTTGGTAAATAGCATGGGACTGTAACAAAATCAAATCTATGTGTATTTTTAAACACATTCTTGAAAATACTCTGTTGAGGTTAGGTTTTATAGAAGAGGTCCAAAACCTTGATAGAAGGTTGGCTGAGAATTGGGCACGTGTAGGTGTTTGTGTCTTTGGACCAATAACCATAATTTTTTTGCCGCGGTGGTCCTGTTCTGGAAGACTTTTGTGCTGTTAGTTTGCAGGAATGAGGATTGTTTGCAAAGTCCTTTGTGCTGCTGTGGAAAGAGGGCAGGCGCTGCGTGGCGTTGCAGCGTGCTTTGCTGGGTTCACGTGGGCCTGCCTGCTCGCCGAAGGTCCAAGTGTCGCGTGTTAGCGTTTTGCCGACTTGAGACCTTGAAGATTGTCTTAACTTGGTCAAAAATATTTTTTAACTGCTTCGAATGATTATTTAGATTTCTCATTGATGTTTAAGCTGGACATTTTTTTGCTCTCACTTTTATTCCCGCTAGTAAATATTATTTTTAAATGTGAAAGATGTGAACTTCTGTCATCTGCTTCTTCCTTTCTGCCTTTGCCAAACTGTGTAATTCCTCACCCGCTTCACACCAAGAAAGGGTAAAGAGCAGAAGGGAAGAGGCACAGCAAGTATTGCTGCCAATCTGATCTGGAGAGCAGAACGTGTCCATGTCCCAAATAGGGGCTGAAATAGTCTTGCTGCCTTTTTGGGCTTGCTTTACCAGGGAAAAGCAGGAACCTTGGTTAAAACCTGTACGTGTCCGCTGTGAAGTGCGTGCTGGTGAAGCCTTTCATTTTCTAAGGTAACCGAAATGCTTGCTCAGCTGCCCCGTTGCCGTTGCCCCATCCTTGGAGAGCTTCTTCTCATGCAGTTGGGCATGTTTCAAACCCAGTGCAGCTCTTGGCGGTGCCCAAATCCTCCGTTCTGCTCCTGGTGTCGGTGGGATCAGCGGGTAGCTCTGCTGCAGATCCCTTCGGAAGGAGGAGCGCGTTAAGCAGGTGTCGTTCCTCCAAGGAGATGCTTTCTGCTTGTTTTTCTCTCTTGCCTGTTTTCTGCTCCTCACCTCCTGGCCTCTCACCCACCATCGCTCAGTAGAGTTCTTGCTTTTATATGTATTTCTGGCTTCGTAGTGGCCTGCTCTAGTTTTGCACTTGCTCCAGTGGTTTTTGCCTGTCCCATCCTTATTAAAAGTCTGTTGATGGTGCTTATTATCGTTTCCCATGGGTTGTGGTGAGGAAAGTATTATCATTTCGTGCAAAGAGCCATGGACCCTCTTCAGACCTAAAACTGATGATCATCCATGGGCATGTTCATACTGTCTTGAAAACATGGTGTTTTCCCTCCCCAGGCTCAGAAACGGGCAAACCCCACTACTTCTGTTGCATAAGTAGGGAAACCCAAACAAAAATTTTAAGGTGAAGTTTTCAGAAATGCACCAGTGTCATTGGAATTCAGTTAGATCCTAGTTAATGTTTTCCTCCTGCCTCTCCCAGAGGGTCTAATCTAAGGTTGGGCAACAGTTCAGGAGCAGATCTGGGAGTAAAATGCAAATTTCTGCTGTATCCACTACTCCACTCTTTGTATCTACAGCTGCGATTAGCTAGTTGGAGAGGGATGATATTTACCGTGTCACTAAGGGGTTATACATGGAATAAACTCAGTGAATGAATCCAAGTGGAACTTGCAGATAATGTAAAAGTGAACTTATTCCTCTCCCCCCCATCACCAAAAAAAGCAAAACAATAGAATAATCTCTCTGAGAGCAGGAGAAGCCCCATCAGTCGGGATACTCGGTGTCAGACAAGATGAACCGCTGTGCTTGCCGGCGAGGGCCCCTTTGTGCGTAGGCAATGAAGCAGGTAGCCCCAGATGGCTGTCGCCAGCGTCGTTGGCGATTCGGGGCACGGAGGGGCCTCGCTCAGGAGGTGGAAGCGCGAGCGGAGCGGGTTAGGCTGAGGGAGGCCGCGTCTGGTTTTGCGGCTCTTTGTCCTTCTAGAGGAGTACAGGATCTTTCAGACATGATCGTTTGTCCTTCGGACTGGCTGTAACGCAGTGGACTTTGCAAATAGCGGCCGGGAGCCCGGGCCGCAGCGTGAGCCTCTGTTGCAGCGGGTTATACGAGCGGGTGACAGGATAGGCTGAGCATGATCTCACCAAGGGGGATGAGTCCGAAGTAAAACATGAAACCATCCTCCTTTTTGGAAGGATCTGTTTTACAGATATACATGCATATATTTTTTTAATCCAGATTCCATCAGGCATAGGGAATCTGTGAGTGGCCACTGAGGAAATCGCTGGGCTGTTCTATCATATGTGCACAGGCTTGGGAACGTTTGAATGCATTAAATCTGCATAGCTCTTCTGCCATTTATCACAGCTTTTTTTTTTTCAGGGGGAGGGGAGAGTAGAGGGAATGCAAGGAAAGAGGAAAAACTCTGGACAGGATTTGCCATACCTCCAGGGAGATGACTGAATGCTTTCTGTGCTCCCTCGCTTGGAAAACCTTGCGGAAGAAGTGCCGGCGCGGTTTGCGAGAGCGCAGGATGTTTGCTTTGCGGGGAGCCGGGAGGTCTCTCCCGTCCCGTCCCTCGGGGCTGCCCAGCGGTCAGCTGCGGGGCTCCTGCCGCTTTTCCAGCCCCGTGCTGAGATTATTAAGGAAATCTGCTTGCTTTGGTGCTGACCAGGATTATTCCTATCCGAGACCCTTTTTGTGTGATCCCTAACGATGATTCATGACCTGGTATAAACAGTGATTAGCAAGAGATAGTTACGCTTACGAAAGCTTTTAGCCTACAAACGTCAGTATCTCCTGGTAAAAAGTTAATTTGGGGGAAAAGCTAAGCTAAGAGATTCTTGTGCCAAATGCCTTCCTCGAAATAAAAGTTATTGGAAGTCTACTTTTAGCCTCCACCTTAATTAAGAGCAGTCATTGAGGTGGCTTTAGTGGAGACCTGGATTATGGCATCACCTTTGGGCTCCTTCCAGGAGTCGAGGCGTCATCCTGAGCGTGGCATGATCGAAGCAGTAAGTCACAGTCTTGGCGGGACAGGGCAGAGGCCGGAGTGGGTGCGTGGAGGGAATGACGGCGCTGAGATGACAGGTTGCGTCGCGCTCGCTTCCGCCTCCTCGCTGGCGGAGGACACGTCCTGCAGACATGGCACCAGGGCTGCCTTGCTAGGAGCAGCCTGGCTCGCTGGGCAGCTCGGCAATGCTCTAAGCTTGCAGTTAAAGTCAGTGGTAGGAGATGAAGAAGCTACAGGGTGTTAAAGAACGTGTATGAATGGCAACGTGCAATTCCTGTGCTAAAGAACTGTAATTTCTGGGCAAATTTACTAGGGAATAACTCAAGGAAGGCTAAATACTGCTGGCAGCTGGCTGTGCGCGGCGCCCAGATGGATGTGTCCTACCTGGTTGCCTTGCTTCATGGTTTTGTGTCCCTCCTGTCGGGGCCCAGGCCTTTGTGAGTGTATCTTACTGCAGTCCATCGAGCTTCTGCTTCGCTCACATTTCTGCAGTCCTGCTCTCTCTTATTCACTTCACCCCGCTGGCCCAGGGCCTCCTCCTTCCCTTCTGGCTGTCCCCTAGCTCACTACAATCACCCATTTTCTCCACCCTCATTTTTCGTATGGTCCTTTTGGAAATGCCAGCCCTTACCACCGAGCTGGGTCCAGCATCTCCTCGCCGTGGTCTTCTGCTCGGGGCTGCAGCCGCCTGGCACGCGTCTCCCTGGTGCGTGGTGCTGAGCCGACCTGCGTGCTGGGGGGTTAGTGGGGACGCGGGTGGCTTTCCAGCCTGGCAGTCCTCATGGTGCAGCAGCCCTGCTCCCGCGGGTCACCGGATTTGCCAGCTGCTCTGCCTGCACGTCGGTGGCTGCCTCCGGCCTCCCCGGCTCTCGTGCCCCGACTTGGGGCGCTGACAGCATCGACGCGGCGTTGGCTCGCGGAGGGGATTCGGGCGGCACTGCCGGCTTTGCATCCGCGGGCGAGCAGCGCTTCAAGGTCGCGGTCGCCTGGCAGCCGGAGGGGAGCCGGCCTTGGATTTCCGGCCTTCCTGCTGAATCCGGCCCCGGCGGGGGAGGCGTTTTCCTTCCTCGCGGAGGATGCGGGATGCCCCGCCGCGCACGGGGGAGAGCGTCGCAGCGCCGCTGCTCGCCGACGCTGTGTGCCGGCTCCTCGGAGCGCTCCCGCTGTCTGTCTGTCTGTTCCAGGTGATTACTGGTGATGTAACTCGGCCTGGCCGACCTCCAGCCGCTGCAGCGCCCTGGGTTTGATAAGGGAGCTTAATGGGCTTGACAGGATCAAAGCGTTTGCATGGTAAAATGATTATAGCTTAATTTTCTGAAAGTGGATTGTGTGTTTCTTTCTTGCATTGTCCTTCCTGAAGCAAAGCCAGAGTATTAGAATATATTCTCATGCAGGAAACAGGAGGGGAAGCAAAGTTTCAGAGGTGTTTTTAAGGGGGGGAAAAAAAAATCACTCTAGTATGACCACTGGACTAGCTTATAAAGCAGTATTATTTGCCTTCTCTGATTCACTTTATAAATATATCTCCCTACAGATATGATTTGGCTAGGAAAGCAGGCCTAGCAGCGTGTCCGCTTGCTTTTTTGCTCTCTGCCCGCACACGTGGTCTTACCTTCTCCAAAGACTGCAGTAGTGCTCGTGTCCGTGAGTAATCACGTGGGGAGCCTTTAGCAGCGGGTGATCTCAGCAACACAGCGAAGACGCCAGCTTGTCTGTTGATCGCTAGTGGCACTTTTAGTGCCAAAGCTTAGAAAATAATCAGATTTATTATTGTTTTGGGGTTTTTTTTAGTGTTTCCCCACTGTTATTCTGGGCTTGTCCAGAATCCACACTTGACTTCCAAAGGTTTTCTGGCATCAGTCATCTCGGTTTATCACTGGTGAACTGGTACAGCTTATACCAGGTCTTGAGACCAAATAAGCAGTAGTGTTACAAAAATATTTTTGTGTGATTGCATCTACCTTGCAGCTCCTTGCTCGTTAGTATTAAAAGTTGTAGAGAGCTGCAGTCCCAGCTGACAGGACAACGTTGAGGACGCTTGGCCTGGGATTTCTCCTTCCAAATCCCCTCTACGTGTCCCTGCGCAGGAAGGATATTTAGCACCGAGTGGTAGGGAGCAGGCGGGGACCGATGCTGAGTAATGAAGAACAACTTCACGGCGCGTTTCCTGCTCCTCGCCCCGCTGCCGCGCTCGGTCCCTTCGCTGCGCTGACGCAACTGTTTGTGCGCTTTGTTGTGACCTCAGTCAATGAACTTAATCCAGATGGAAGCCAACCCCTCCAAAAAAAGATTTTCACGTCTTATTATCCTGGATTCATTCCAGCACGGGCGCCTGCAAAGAGGCGCCAGCAATTTTGGAGGAGGGCATGGCAGAGCGAGGGGCTGCCGCAGCACTTGGCCTTGCCCGGCCTTTCGTTGTTCTTGCTGAATATTACACGCCCAACGTGCTGCCGTGCACAAAAAGCTTTGGCGCTTGGTGTTTGCTTACCTGCGAAGCTCAGTTTTTAGTGATCTCTTTCTCCCGAGGCATCTCAGGACTCCCGCAGATGTGCAGAGCGCGGTGCGCTAAGCAAGCTCGCAGCTGCCGTCTGCTTTTGAGAGAGCAGCAAGGGAGAGAGTGTAGCGAAAAAGGCACAGCCTTGTAGTCAAATAGGAGAAATGATTAAAAAATATTACGAATTCCAGAAGTGCTTACAATATCGAACTCTGTCTATACCATGTTGTACAGCTCTTGCCCTGCCTAACTCTGTGCTTCACAATCTGGAGATTTCATTTATAGGATAATTAAGAGATTTACCTTTTAAAAGTTTTTTGGCTCTGTCTTTAAATCTAACTCTTCCAGTAGTTAGGCATGAGCCAAAGGGTTTACAAAGCAGCAAACAGCCTACGTGAGCAGAATTTACTGGCAGGAGAAAGAGGGGCTTTCCCTCCGCCCGTATCGGCTGCGCACGGCTCTGGGAGGGCACGGGCTGCGCATGTGGCAGGAGATTTGCCTTAAGGACTTGTCCGTATTTGGCCTTTTGATGCATGAGGACCGCATATGTCAAGAAACAATGTAAATCAGAAAAGCGTAGTGCGTGGGTTAACCAGATGGCTTTTATCAGCAAAAATGAACCTGTTTTTTCCTCTCTGTCTCTTTCCTCCAGAAGCCCTTCAGAGGCCGGTAGTATCCGATTTTGAGCCCCAAGGTCTGAGCGAAGCGGCTCGCTGGAACTCCAAGGAAAACCTGCTGTCATGTCCGAGCGAAAATGACCCCCATCTCTTTGTTGCACTGTACGATTTTGTGGCGAGTGGGGACAATACCCTCAGCATAACTAAAGGTAAGGCCGCCGGGCAGGACGGCGTAGGAATGCATGAGCGGGTGCGGAAGGAGAAACCACTATGGAACAACTGAGTTATACACTAAACCCTATGGAATTTTTTTTACTGTGGGAATTCTTCTTAAACAAATACAAATATTTCACAAAGTCGTAACCTTTTAAAAGGTTAAAACTGTCTGAGGTTTTGTGCTGGACAAGAAATCGTTTGCCAAAACTAAGGTCTCCACTAGGAGCAAGAATTTTAACTGAGAAGTTAAACTAAGCTGATTTTTAGGTTGGCCTCTGTCCTTTTAATTGTTCTCCCGAACGCGATTCCTGTATGCAAAATGACTGCAGAGATGTAGCGTTTTCTTACTCAGTCCTTCCGTTCCTTGTGTGTACTCCAAGTCACATCTGCTTTCTGGGCTAATCAAGATGATTTTTTACTATTTATGCTCTCCTGTTCTCTGCTAGCCCCTCCGAAGCCAACTCATTTCAAGTATAATTTCCTAGATTCCTTTCTAAGCTCAAGCAGTTTCAGAACTGCTGCAGAACCATGTGAGAGTCTAACAAACTCTGAAGCATGTGCGTGACTTTGTCTTCGATGGGTCCACTCAGGCTTAAAGACATGCACATGCTCCCTGCTCAGTTGGATACCCATTTCTGTAGGAGAGTATTTAATGATCTGCAAGCCAGCAGGAATCATCTCTGTACTCAGCTCCCAGCTTTGCCAAGTCTAATAATTGTAATAATTGTGTTCTCTTGCTGTGCTAAGGTGAAAAGCTCCGTGTCCTGGGCTACAACCATAATGGGGAATGGTGCGAGGCCCAAACGAAGAACGGGCAAGGCTGGGTCCCCAGCAACTACATCACCCCCGTGAACAGCTTGGAGAAACATTCCTGGTACCACGGACCGGTGTCGCGCAACGCTGCCGAGTACCTGCTGAGCAGCGGCATCAATGGCAGCTTCCTTGTGCGAGAGAGCGAGAGCAGCCCGGGACAGAGATCCATTTCGCTGAGATACGAGGGAAGGGTGTACCACTACAGGATAAACACTGCGTCCGACGGAAAGGTAGGCAGCACGCTGTCCAGACTGCAAAAGAAAACCTTCCTGCTATACTTTATCCACCGACTGTACAAGGTCAAGTACTAACAATTGAGTTGCGCAGTGCTGATCAGTAATTGCAATATTCATCACTTATAGTGGTAATAAGCTGTAATATTTCTGTCAAAGCCATGAGGAAACGAGTTTATTCCTTTAGCAAACTTCCAGGGAGGTATAACACAGCTCAGTAGCGAAACACATTAAGGTCAAAGTTATTAGCGTTATGTCAGAGCAGAATGCTCTAGATACCGTTAATAACATACTCTAAGGATGGGTTTTCATCCCCTATGTTCCACAAATAATCTCTTGGACTGGAGAGATTGTCAAATCGGACGAGTCTGTGCCTGTTGCTAATAATCCTGTAAATATTAGGGGCAGAATAACTTTACAACTATTCCTCACAATTTTTTTAACTACAGCTTTGGTTTCTCTACGGTATTTCAGGTGAACAGTGAAGACGGGGTAGGCACTTTCACTTTCATGTGGGCCCCGTTTCTACTTTCCTTACAGTTGTGCTGCAACGCCTTGCTTGTGGATGCTGCAGGGAAATATTAGCTTAAAAGTGTATTTTTTTTGCAGATTTCTTTTTTTTAAATTATATGGAGACATTTCTATTGGCATTTGATTTTGGAAAATCTTGTTTTTGATGATTTTATTTTAAGCAGTAACTCCTTAAATCCTATGCAGGATTGCAGGATTGCAGTGCGGATCTGGAGCGTGGCTGCTGAGGCCCTTTTTGCTAGCATCTAGTAGTTGACAGATTCTGTACCATTAAAATATATATTAAAAAAAAAAAAAAAAAGAGGCTCATAGTAGAGGCCTTCCGTGGCTAATTTTCCTTTGTCCCATGAAAGCTTTATTCTTCTCCCAGCAATGGGTGACAGCAAAATCTTTAGTACAAGAATGTGTTTATTGAGTAGAAATCTTTAGTAAAAGAATGTAGGTGATGAGTACGCATTGTATCCTATTAATCAGATTCATCACTCTAAAAATCTTTAAGATAACCAAATTTTATTCAGTAATGAAACACTTCCTATCTGCTTTTGCAGACAGATTGTGGTTGAGACGATTCTGGGCATATTCTTTAAGACAACGTACTCCCAAGTGATGGTGCTTTGATTCTTCCTTTTCCTCCTGCGCAGACACACTCGGTGCTCAGAGTCAGTACTGCGTACTCCGAGGACTGCGTGGCAGTCTGGAATATTATTCCTCCCCCTGTCTCCGTAGCTGATATTCCCTCCTTTCAGACTGATGCCGGGAGATGAGCAATGTTTGCGTGTGAGCGTGTCGAGCCAGGACCTCCTGTAAATAAGCACATTGGCCATGGGGCTATAGCATGTGGTCCCCATTTGAACTGCATAAGGGCTTGGCATGTGAAGGCTTTCAACCTGACAGAGCTGGTTTTATCCCCAAAACGCAGTTCTGCAGAGCTATGATAATCAGTTCAGGTCTGTACTGGCCAGGTTAACTGCTCATTTTCCACACGGTTGCTTTAATTGGTGCCTTTGAGAAAAGGTGCAGGTCAGCACAATTGACTCGAGCAGCTCTGCAGTTGATGGTGGTTGGAAGTACAAAATCCAGAAGCAGCAGAAAAGACAGCGGTGCCGGAGAGCTGCGGTCCCGCGGGGGCGAGCGACGAGGTAGCCACGGTGCTGCCCCTTCCCGTGCCAAAGGCTTGCAGCCCTGCCAAAGGGTTTGCCCGGCTTTGCCGGGTCCATGCCGTGGGCGCTGGCGTGTTAAACCACATTGGTTTGAATTGGAGTTACCAAAGTGGGCCGTGACGTGCGGCAGCCGAGCAGCCGACACGCTGCCGGCTCTGCGGCAGGTTACCGGCTCTGCTGCCCTGCTCTGCCCCAGCCAGGCTGGGGATGCAGTCTCGGTCGGCCTGTCCCCCTCCCTTGCCAAAGCCTGGGGGTCAGAAAGAAAAACAGCAAATATCCACGCTTTCCCCCTGTGAAACGGGGTCCCGCTGGTGTGAGCTGCTGGTGTCACCCTCTGCTACCCTTTCCGAAAGGAAAGCGCCTATCTGCAGCTGCCCGAGCGCCCGGGGCTGGGCCGTTAGCCAGCCTGGCCGAGGAGTTTCACGGCTGCAAGGGCTGCAGTGAGGATGAATGGCTTTGCTGGGATCGTATCCTGCCACAGTGTCAGGAGCAAGAGGTATCACAGGAGCACGTGGAACAAGTGCTGCTTGGCATGGAAATGTGCTGTGCATAGCACGGCCTTTATTCATTTTTTTCCAAAGAAATATTGAAGGGACTAGGAAGAGGTGAGTATGTCTTAATTTTAGCAGTAGTTAAACTGAACCCGTTGAGATTCGACAACTTAAAAAAATACACATATCCTCAGGGAGTTTTCTCTTTACTTCCCAGTGTAATGGGTCATCTCCTTCTGGACCACCTTTTTAAATTTTGGAGGGAGCTCGTTCAATAGGACATTTGTTGATCGGTTGGCACAGGGCAGCTAGTCGTTTGGTAAACCACTTCCGCAGCAGGGAGGACTTGGTTTTCCTGCCTCGACAGTACTTGCGGCAAAGCCTCCTAGCGCGTAACCAAACTGAGCAAACAGCGTTGTCCAGCCGCTGCTTAAACCCCTGTCATTTGGGACCCCAGGGTTGTGTGTCATGTCTGGCTCTGTCCCTGTTCCCTCTTGGAGCTTCCAGTGGTTCAGCTGGACGCAGACCCACTCTTTCATCCTGGGTCTTTGTGGATTTTTTTGTGTGGGCTTTTAATTTTGTCTGCTGACTGGGGGGAGAAATCCCATCGCTTAAGGACGCGTCGGAGGTTAGCACGGGTCAGCTTACCCGCCCTAGTAAAACACACTAGCCAGTGTTAACAGAAGAGACGCGGTCTGATGGCAGAAGCTGTGGGTGAGCAGCTGATTTGCACAAGCAGAGCAGCCGGGAGCCCCTGGAAACAGGGCCAGCGTCGCAGTTTGGCTGGCGATACGCAAATTTGCCTGGACGGTATGTCAGCAACGCAGCCGGGAAGCAAACTGCGTGAGCCTCCTGCGTCACCCCGCATGCTGCAGAAGCATCGAGGCTATCGCCTCTTCATGGGCACAGCTAGCAGCAATGGGCAGTTTTTTCAGGGAATTTTATTCAGCAAGCAGTTTGCACCAAGCCTGGGTAAAAGGGGTCGGTGGAGAAGGGAGGTTGCAGCGAAAAGGCTGAGCGTGCACGTGGCTCACTGCGCTGCGGCGGTGGCATGCCGTTCATAGCTGCTCGTTGTTTCATCTTCTTGGGATACGTGCCTCAAATTCCAGATGAAGATTTAAACACGTCAACATAACTCTGGTTTGCATTAGTGCTGATAGGAAGTAAGGCCTTCAGGAGTCCGTGCTCAGATTTAATCCCTGGGAGCTTAGGAAACTCTGCCTACAGAATGGGCACATGTATTGTTTTTTTTAATGTGAAGGGAAAACTTTATGCGTGTTAAAGTATGGAGAGTTGTTTTATGGCCTGAACAAGGTGATTCTGAGTTCTGTTCCCCATCCTGCTAAGCGTTTGCTGTGAAACCTCTGGCCAGTTGTTTAACTTCTTTCTCCATCTGTAATAAGGTCATGTAATCTGTCACTCAAAATATCTGATACCTGTAATTTCCCTGAGATCTTGAGATCATGAAATATAAGCCATCATAAAAGCATTGCCAGTTTCCTTTTGCGTTATTCCCTAATATTTCCACACGATACCAGAGTTCAGCATGATTTTCTACATCCATACTTTTAGATTTTACTCTTCAATGTAATTTGTGAGCTGCTAGTACCAGAAGTTGTTCCCAAACAGGTGTGGTTTGTTTTAGCTGTCTAGACCACTGGCCAGCACTCGTGATCATAAGAACTCTTTGGTTCTTGCCCTGCAGCTGTAAAAACCTCTTTTATGCTGTCCCTTCTCTGTTCTCGGGAAGATGTTTTTAAGGTAACTTCGCCTCTTCCCCTGTGAAAGGTGTTTTTCTTATCATAGTGTTGAAATGAGATTTGATCTAGTTACTTCACCAAAAGAACATTTGACCCATTTTGGTACCGGATTGAGAACATGCTCCCCAGGAGGATGCCTCTATTTGCTAGAGACACAAGTTTCCGTAGGAGCTTTGCTATCAGCAAATGTATCAAAAGAAAAATAGGAGTGAAGGGAAAGTGGATTTTTCCAGTCTAATGTGCAAAGCCCTCCCACTCCGTATGTGTGCATCCAAAGGTAATGGTGTTGTCACCGGAGGAGTTACTTGCATGGCTTTTGTTCAAATAGCAATAGAAAGATTGGCCACTGTGCGTGTTCTGTCCTTCCCTGGAGTTCAGGTGTTGCTGCCCTCCGAGGAAATGCCATTAACCAGGAGTTATGATTTTGCATCAGTGGAAAGGTAGGTTTTTGTAGCTGCCTTTTTTTGGGTGCTGAATGCTGTATAGTGCTCATTTCCCAGAAACCTTATGGACGGATAAAGGGGTAGCTTGAAAGCCGCCAGCCGCAGTGCCCCTGCAGTCGCCTGACCTGGCCGTGGGGCTGTTGTTCATTTGTGTGCTTTGCTGTTTTGGGTTACACTGTGAGTCTAAGCTGAGCGTTTTACCTTTCTGCAGCATGGCTTTTAAATAAATCCATGGCATACATAGATGGGCAGTTTCTGCCAGTAGTGACAAACCATAATAATCACTGTACATACTTAAGCATTTAGCTCTTTCTCAAAAACTTAACTAGGAAATTGGACAAGTGTCACTCTAACCCTTTGTGATTTTCTTGGATGCTACAGCTGCTCTTTTCACTCACCTTTTCTTATTCGTAGTCCTTCTGATCTCATATGCTTGAGGATATTTGACCTTCTCCAGTGCCTCTCATTCCCTCTCTTTGAGTTTGCTGTGCTAAGCAGATGTCTGCAAAGAAGGAACATCCACATAGCAATTGCCAAGCTCCAGTCCAGAGGCTCTTCTCAACTTTGAGGTCTTTTTTCTCCCTCCAAACATCTTTCTCTCTTGCAAATGCATCACCCTTCTCTGGGCATACCCGCCTATTGCTGGAGCTTCACAGACACATTTTCTTTTTCCATCCAAAAATTCTGTCTAGGTGGAAGAAACGGAATTTGGCCCCAAGTCTGGGATTTCAGGATGCCTGGCAGCCCTGTCAGCTTCCTGGCCTCCCAAAATCCCAGACAGATGGCCACTGCACAAGCACTGGTGAACTCTTCAGTGCTTATACAGCGAGTCAGAAGCATTCAGGAAATTTGAGCATAGCTATCTACATATAATGTGTACCATAGGGACCAGTGCATTGCACTCTTTTCCATAAGTTGATATTTCATGGGCAGAAATATGGGAGACCTAACACAGTGCTTCTTTCGGCAAGGTTGTCCTTTGCCAGACCTTGGTCCTTTATACGAAACATGGAAGCCTTCCATCTTCTGTATACCACTTCTAGTGCAGGCACCAGTAAAACAGAGTTTTCTCCTTCTACTTCAGGGATTATCAGCATCACTTTTTATCACGTTTCTAGCTTTTGCCACCTTCCCTAGTAGAAGACTGGGGTTGAGTGTGAAAACGGAAATACCGAGTTGTGGTGGAAAGGAGTTACTTGTCTAGTATCTTTAATAGGTTTTTAGCCTCAAAATGCATCTTCAGTGTAAATGTTAAAAAGGTAACGAAGCATGGGTTACCATGCCCCGCAGCAGGCTCTCATTCAAAGGCAGTGCTTTTATTTCTGTGCATTGCCTCTGTACAGTGAGACCTTAAAGTGCGTTATAGATCTGTGCCCAGCACAGGAAAGGAGCAGACCAGCTGTCTAACTTCACACACAATACTATGCAGAAGCTTAGGCCAGACGCAGGGAAGCCACCAAAATGCTAATGAAACTTCAAGGAGAATTTAGGCAGGTAAAATGTCATAACTGAAATAGTAATGTGTTCAAGACACTGAGGTGGACATCCCCTGCTCTTCAAAACACATTGCACAATCTTTACTCGCTAGCCTTATGAAAAAAGACATTTTAAGCAGTAGCATGCCAATCTAATGATATTTTACAATCATTAATTCCGTACTGGTTCATAAAAGTCCATGGGTTTTCCCTGAATCCTTGGATTTCTCCTATAAGCATTGTTTTTTCTTGGCTCTGAGCTAGTTAGACAGCAGGTTGAGCTCACAGGATTGCAGGCCAAGTAGAGGTGATACAACACACTGCTGTCCGAATTTTACAATGTAGTTTCTATGTAAACGCCCCAATATGCATTTTGTGAATGAACTTTCTCTTTCTCCTTGCTCCCTAGTTGTATGTCTCTTCAGAGAGCCGCTTCAACACGTTAGCAGAGTTGGTCCATCATCATTCGACTGTAGCAGATGGCCTCATCACCACTCTACACTACCCAGCACCCAAACGCAATAAACCCACTATTTACGGAGTGTCTCCAAACTACGACAAATGGGAGATTGAACGAACTGACATCACTATGAAGCACAAGCTCGGTGGAGGGCAGTATGGAGAGGTGTACGAAGGAGTCTGGAAGAAGTACAACCTTACAGTGGCTGTGAAGACTCTAAAGGTAAGGCTCAAAGCTCTGAGCTTTCCTGTTCATCTCCTTTCAGCAGGAACAGAGTTCAGGCTGTCGGCCTGTCCTCAGCCGTAGTTAGGCAGTTTGGGCTGGTCGCAGCCCTTTCTTTCCATACCGTAGGTCTGGAAAAGAGACTGCGTCAGTAAGGCCCTTCCACTGGGTATTTCTGGAAGAACTTGATTCTATTATAGCTGTGTGTGATACCTGAAAGAGTTGTAACTAAGGAGGAGGATGGCAACAGTGCAATTTTTACTTTAGAGCAGAAGAAAAACCTTACAAAAGTAAATAGTGCTGTGATGTCTCACATTCAGGCAATGGCAAACGTGAGCTGTTCACACATGAGCACATTGATACAAGCTGTTGTAATAAGGAAAATTGTGGACTGTGACTCATGCAACATAAAATTCAAAAGCTGTGTCAGGGAGACTTTTAATGCTTTGATTGTCTGTCTTATGTGGCATCTTTCCCAAAGGACAAGCTCCCTATGTACCTGGAAACCCTGAGCAGTTGTTCACAGCTGTGCACAATCGAAAGATACAAGAGGAGGAAAAAGTGTATCCAAGCTAAAATATATTAAATTTTGTAAGTGGCTTTAACAAGGAGTCAGATAATCAGAGTTCTGTTTTGGCTCTGCACTGTTAATTTCTCTGTAGCTTGGTTTCCTTGTCTCTTGAAATGCAAATAATGCTCCGGCAGTTCATAAGGTCATTGCTAATTCATTTATGTTTATAAAAGTGTCTTGAGATCTTCTGGCACCATCCGCACACATTGCATTTGATTGCTTAATAAGAGTTTATGCTAACTTGACACCATGTTCTCCTTCCTCGAATGGGGATGTGGTTTGGGCTTACAGAAACAAACAGCAGAGGGTTTGTGTTTGTTTCTTTCTAGTTTTTTGCACAGGGAATTTTGAAATGGAGAGAGCTGTATAGATGTTTTAGTGTCAGCAGAAGAAAGTTTCCCTGATTTGGGGAAAATATTTCTTCCTTACTTGCTGAACAGTGGCTACTTCGGTATTTCTGGGTTGCTATGGCTGCGGGAAGGATTTTCATTTCGGCCTCTTGTTGTTCGCCGGAGATCCCCGTTGCTGCTCCGCCGCCGAGAAGAGCCGGAGCGCCCGCCTGCGCGGGCCGCGGGTGACATCTAGCGTTCCGCGGCTCGGGTCCCGCCGCGCTGGCCGGCGTGTGAGCTGTCGGGCTGCTGGAGCCGGGATGTGAGCAGGCTGAACAAAATGCTTGTTTATCAGTGAAAGAGGAGAGCGACTGTTTCCTGGAGCGTGAGGTTTGCTGTAACGTCTGTGGTTATGCTTTGAGGATACCTGACATCTTCACGTTTTTTGTTTGCTCCAAATAGTAATTGTTGCATTCCTTTCTTCTCTCTAAAACCTATCAACACAGGCAGACTGTGCGTTATCCTATGGGATATCTGTGCAAAAGGAGAAGCCTCAATGCAGAGCATGGTTGTTTCGAATATGTCAAATAAATATTTAATGAAACATGACTAAGAGTAGCTCATAATGTAATATGGAGCAGCATGTCCCCCTGGGAAATGTCAGAATACCCAAAAAGAGTCTTGAGGAAAAAGCTCAGTCTGAAATTATGCACACTAAAACCATCCTTAAAAGCAAATTTATAATCCACTTTCCTTAACTCCATCAGTCTGCTGCCTGACAGGTGGGATTATGGCTTTCTTCAAAGTTTTGGGAAATATTTTGAAATCACCTTTATATTCCAGTTCTCCATGGGAAAACAAGCCCTCCGCAGCTGCTTCACACACACTCAAATGACTCTCTTTATTTTCCTATGAGGGAATATTTTTCACAGCTTCGTATGTCTCCTCTTGCTCCTTGCCCATCTACCTCAGGTACTGTGTAAGAAAGGATAAAGGAGAGGGAAAACTAGAAGAAAGAAACCTTCCAGCTTCTTTTTGAACGGCGATGCTTAGGAACGCCCATTTGTTGTTCAGCTCTCCCTCGAGTGTCTAAATGCAGCTCACAGCTAGCTCAGAAGACTGGAAGATGACAACACGAGGCAAAAGTAGCACAGGCTGGTTTTCAGTTGCATTAACTGTGGAGTGCTAGCCGCTGTGTTGGCGCTGAGCTGTTTCCCATTGAGATATTCCACTGGAAACTCTGTGGACAGGACACATCAGTACTAATGAGGGTCTTTTCTTGTACCACGACACACCTGGCATTGGTGTTTTTACACCTGGTAGTGATGGAAAGGTGGACCAGGCAGGCAGGGACCTGGTAGCTGGTGGTGACACCTTGTGACCTGCCTATGGTGGGGCTAAATCCAGCTGCTGTTGACGGCTACCAAAACCTGTTGCTCTGTGAGGGCCGACTGATGGTTGAGCTGGCATGAGCTGGTCATCTCAGCATGCTTCTCCTCGCACAGATGACTAGGCCACGTCCATTAGGACTGCCTTTTTATTTATTTTGAGCAGAGAAGCCTCTGTTTTAAACTAGGCACACGCAACCCTAGTGTCCCTCGAGGTGGTTTCTTTAAGTCAAAGTCAAGGTATGATCCTGGTCTTTGCTAGGAAAATATTGCTGGAACCGTTTTACTTATTCTGTGGTTTTATACAATAGAAGATTGAAACTGGATGAGTCTGATCCTTTTCATGAGACTGTATTTTCAGACATCATTGTTGCAGTAATTCTCTGTACGCTTCCCTTTATTAGATTAGTCACTGAGAGGTAGGAGACTTAAAACAACGGCGCAACTATACAGAGCAAAGCTGTCAGGGTTTGTACAGCATACCTAAGATAGGGGCGTATTTAGGGTCATTTTGCAACTTGGATTATTAACCCAGTTTCTTTTGCCAAAGAAAATGGTTTAAAGTTCTGCTCACGAGGACCTTTGGACTATTAGAATTGACGGAGCGCGTTCAGAACATTACAGCTGCCAATCAAACTAATTGGCAACGCGTAGTAAATGATGCAACGAAGCTGTTTGAAGAAGGTTCTCGTTGCTAACTGCAAAGCAGAGTGTTGGCTGGATCTCACGGCGGCAGCAGCCCTCCGTTATCGTTCTCACCAGCAGCAGTAAATCCTTTCCAATCCTTCCTTAAAACACTTCGTCCATGTAGGCTGTCAGCATTAATCCACCGCTGAAAAAAATATGGATATAGAAAGAAACGCTGCTTTAGAAATAGATCTATATTTTTGCACCACTTTGAAATGACCTTCCGGCCATCTGGGGTGTATTTGCTGCAGAATGTGTGTCTTTTGAGCAAGACTGTATCTTCCTCAGTTTTGTGTTGTGCCAAGCAACTTTATGGCGCTCAGCAAATAGGTAGTGACACATCTGCCCAGAACAGTTACGTCATGGGTCGGGCACTAAAAGCCAGAAACGGAATGTGTGAAACCTCGGGCTTTCAGCTACGGAGCAACTGCCCTCGCTCGTGCTGCCCTGCCTGCGAGTGGGCATTTCCTGCCCATACCCAGTGAAACTGGGGGGTCTGCATTTCAGCGGCTTCTCAAGCATTCGACTGTGGTCTATACTTCCCTTTTTTTTCCTTTCTTGTTTCTTCCCTTACTGTTTATTTTATGTTACCTTTTTTCCCTGTTAGGTGCACATTTGGCCTTTCCCTTTGCAACTCCTGAGTGATCCTGCACAAATATGGATCTTCTTTGCCCCAAAACTCCCCTTAGAATAAGGATGATAAAATCTGTTTTTAAAAATCCTACAAAAAACCCCCCACAGTATTCATAATTCCCTGGCACTGTGTTGCAGCTACAGGGAAAAACTACCTTGGAAGAACTGTGGTTTATATTGTCGGTTTGTGGTTCTTTTTCCGTCCTCAGACAAAAACCTGCTCCTCTTTTGTGCATGCTGGCCTTGCTAACGCTTTCCTGTTATTCTGCAGGAGGATACCATGGAGGTGGAAGAGTTCTTGAAAGAAGCCGCAGTAATGAAGGAGATCAAGCATCCGAACCTGGTGCAATTATTAGGTAAGTGATAAATACCAAGCAGAGGGATTTGAACTAAACCCTTGTGCAGTGATATGGATGTTAAGGAGCAGATAAGCTGCTTACCGTACCAAGGCTTTAAATACAGACACTTATTGTCTGGTGAAATTCACAATTTGTACCAGTAATACATAATTTTTAATGATCTCTTCTCCCTAACATTTAAGTTGCAAGAGTCTTAAGCGGGAAATTAAAACTGTCTTTTAACCAATTCCAACCAAAATTCATTCTATATGCAAGCACTATATTTCTGCCTTCTAGAGCTATAAATTGCCCTGGGGGGGGGGGGAAAAACTGAAGGTGCACAGATCTTCTCCAAAATTCAAGCTTTATGTTGGTCCTTAGGGGTATGCACACGGGAGCCTCCTTTCTACATCATTACGGAGTTCATGACATATGGGAATCTGTTGGATTATCTGCGTGAGTGTAACCGTCAGGAGGTGAATGCTGTAGTGCTGCTGTACATGGCAACTCAGATCTCCTCAGCCATGGAGTACCTGGAGAAGAAGAACTTCATTCACAGGTAGGAAGGACAGAGAGCACCCCTGAATCTCAAGCACCAAAACCCCTTTGATTTATTTTCCTGCCTTTCAGATTATTGCAGCACTGAATTCAGATGTGGTAGGTGTCCTACATTTAACACTCTAGTGTGTTGTATTCTGCTACAGTATATTATCCTGTCTATAGGCTGGTCTTCACATTGCTTTTCTGCCAGGGTAGTTTTTCTTACCTTTGCAGTAGATGCAGGTTAAAGACGTGTCAGTACTTGCGTATTTTTGACAAGGGACTTAATGTAAATGCTTCCTAAAATAACAGGCTCTTAATGGACTGGATAAGCTACTGTTCTTCCTTGGTTCTAACAACCATTTAAACCTGATGTAGACTGATGTTACTTCTGTGTGTACAGGTGCTCACAGCAAAGCCACCCACTTAGTGTCTCTTGTCATGTGTTCATTCTTGTTTCAGCTTTTTTTTTTTCCCCCCCCCATCTCTGTAGGGATTGTTTTCCACTATGGTTCAGATTGCATATTTCACTTTAATAAGCATCTTTGCAGTCTTAAAGTCTTAGAGACTTTGACCTTTAAGTGTGCTGCAGTTATGGCTAGGGCTTTGCGTTCTTTGTCTGTAGAAATGGTCTCCTAGCAATATAATGACACATCCTGGGCAAAGGTTTGAGATTTGCTGTGTTTAATACAAGATGTTCTCTGTGCCATAGCGTGACCTTTCCTGCCCAATTAGCTGGACTATGAAATCAGCACATGTTTTTTCATAGAGACAAATATGAAGATCGTGTGTAAAGTTCTAGGTGTTCCTCTAAGACGGACGTTACTTTTGCTGCGTGAAAGCCCTGTTTAAACGCTTCTGTCAGTCAATAAAGTGAACGGTGGTGCTGCAAATTAAAATTTTGAGCCTTTGATTTGTTCTGTTGAAAGTATTTCATCCCCTCAGCCTGGAGGAAGTGAACTTTAAAAACTGTTTTGCTTGAATCCCATTTGTCTGTTCTTGTTCGTTTCATTTCCTCTTATTTCTGATGACCCATTTATCTAAAATAAATAGCGTTTTTCCTTATCTGCCACCCCCACACCCACCTACCCAATTATTTTAAGAGTGTTGTCACAATTCACATCCATAGATTCAAATGCTGGGCTGTGACCTCATTTAATGAATCAGGAAGGAGGAGGAATTTGATTATGAGGAAGAGCTATTGTTTAGACACACGTTGTAGTAATCAGCATTGATGATGAGGCATATTCAAAAACACCGTGAAAATTTATTGGGCCTTTAGTAAGACGTACTTTTTTTTAAAGTTTATTCCGCGTTGAGCAGAACAAGCAAATGAAAAAGCAGAGTCTGCCTCATATCTAAAGAATATCTCACTCTAGCTTTCTGGTAAAAGCGATTTTTAATTCATTGTTGCATAGTCTGGAAAAAGTGTTTTTAGCAAAACCGACTATTAGGATAAATGTATTCCTGTGCTTCACCTTTTTATACTCATCAAATGTTTCTGATGGCACTAGCAGCACATCTGAGCCAGGGAGGTGAGGTGGCAAGTATGATTTGTGCATCCCTCACCTGCCAGAGTAGAGGCAGGTGAAATTTGGAGGAAAAGCTTAATTGGATTATTGTCCGTTATTTCAAACGGGTAAGTACTGATAGCAGAAGGCAGGATAGTTTTGAAAAGGCCACAAGCTCTCCTGTTTGAAGATTTGAGCTGCTTCTAATTGAAAGGTTAATAAGAAACTGCATTTACAGCCGGTTGTCCTGCAGCTACATCTTCAGGCTTTCTTCCACCTTCTTGTGAGGCAGCTGGGATTGCTGCTCTTGTAGGTGCAGCCTCTGAGCAGTCCATATGGTCAGATGCCATTTTTTTTGGTATGGTGTGAAGGAGTCGTGTCATAAGAGATACTGTGCTTGGGAGGAAGAAGAGGACACGTGGAGGTGAAACCTGGTGGTTGAGCAGGGCCTGGGCAGAGAGGAGTTCTGGGCAGGGAGGGGTGTTTTTGTTGTCAAAGGTGACTGAAGTGTTAGAGAGGTGGGGAAAAAGAGAAGCATGAGAATTTTTTTTTTCCCCCAGTGCTCATCCTTGGCTATTGATAACTTGAGAACTGACATTTCTTTATATTATTTTTATCCTGAGGGCGGCAGCTTTTATTGAAAGTGAGGGGGCTTCTTGAAGCTTTCATTTCAAATTAAAAAAAAAAAAGTTTGGATGACAGTCTTAGAAAGCAGGAATGAAAAATAAGTTTCCCTCTTACATGTATGCGCATAACTACATAATTTTTGTGTAAACCCTGATCAAAAAAAAAATCACGTGCAGTCCCAGGTTTCTTCAGGAACAGCAGGTCTCCTCGCTACTGTTAAAAGCAAGATGATGAAGACTTCTCATGGCCTATTTTTGTTCTGGTTTTTAGGGATCTTGCTGCCAGAAACTGCCTTGTAGGGGAGAACCACTTGGTGAAGGTGGCAGATTTTGGCCTGAGCAGGCTAATGACGGGTGACACGTACACTGCCCATGCTGGAGCAAAATTCCCAATCAAGTGGACTGCCCCAGAAAGTCTGGCCTACAACAAGTTCTCCATTAAATCTGATGTCTGGGGTAAGAATTTGCATGTACAGATTAATTCAGCTTGTAGCTTTTTTTTTCCAGGACTGTGCAAGAAGGACACTTGTGAAACAGTTCAGGAGAGCAGGTGTCCTGGTTTGAGCCATACTCTTCTATAAGCTGGTCAGAGTTCGGAAATTAATCTCAGCTAAGTCAGTCTTGAGTGGAAAACTTAGGATGCTGAGCTTTTTTTAGTAGACTGGGAGGCCCCATGTGTGTACAGCTATCTACATGCAGACCAGACTTTATACGTGTGAATTGCTGGCAAGTATGAAAATAAAGCACGCTGTAAAGTCTATAGAAATGTATGAAATGGGGCTGGAGTGCACCGATACTACTGACTCGATGCGGTACTGGCACAGAACTTTGAAGCAATATACTGTTATATAGCCAGGAACTTTCAAAGTACTTTCAGGAAGAAAGTGAGGATCTGGTTCATTTTATGTTAAAAAAAAAAAAAAAAAATTATGTGTGTCTGTCTAGTGATAGCTCCAAGCTCGTCTTTCTGCATTTTAAAAGAATAATCTTTAGAACGAGATGAGCAGAAGCAGCGAGAAAATTTGATGACAAATGGTTATTGAAGAGCCCTGAGGTGCCAGCGATAAGACTAGGCTTAGCTAAATGGAGCTAAATTCTATCGAATCTGACCACAAAAAGAAGTCTCGTTGTTCTTTTTTATCAGCCTTTCTTTGGGTTTTGTATCTCTCATAGCTGTTGGTCAAATTTTCACAAGTACCCAGTGGCATAAGATAGAAGTTTGTGGGACTTGGTTCCAAAGGCCCTTGGAAAATGTTATCCTGAGCATCTTCTATGTATAAAACATTGGAAAGTAGTGAAGCAGCAATGAAGTTTTTTGGAGTTTCTGGGGAACTAGACAGAAAAAGGTTTTATGCTGAAGGAATTGCTAGGAGATGGCTAACAGAAATGTTTTGGTGATGGGGGAGGAAGACCCAAAACGGCCTGCCAAGGAGTACGTGATGGCTGACCAAAGCGGTTTTCCTGCTTTCTGTTGGCGTGTGATGGTGCTGGGGGCTGAGGAGCACCCGCAGCAGTCTCAAAGGATGCTGCCATATTCCTGTGGTGGCTGCAGGGATCCCTGTTATATTTGGGTAGTAGAGCACTTTGGGAGAAAAGATCAGAAAGGAATATTGGGTATCTGTAGTTAGGGTTAGCCCAACCGTGCCTGTCCGTAGCCGGGGCGGGAGCCTTCGGGGATGAGAGCGAGCAGGCTGTCCCCAGGAGCCACTGCTGCTGCCAGCCGTGCCAGAGTTTAGACGCTTTCACCTCGCTGCCTGAAGACAGAAATGAAACGATGGTGCATAAAAATGTCTAACATAAATCGCCCTCGGTGGTGTTACCATATAATGTGATGTGATTTCCTTACTTATGCAGAATTGTAATCGCTTTCTCTTCAGGTTAAGAACAGAATACGGTGACTGAACTAATTACTGCAGGTTGCTGAACTGGTGTTGGGTCTCTTCTGTGTGCCTGACTCCTGGGTTAGTCGCCCAGCCTCGGTCCGGGGCTTGAATGCCTCACCTGTGTTAAGGACCTTTCTGAATTGCCCGTTGTGCTTTCCATGCAGCTTTCCCCATGGTCAAAACGTCTCGGCCCGTCCTTGTCTTGTTGCAGTTGCTGCTGGGTCCTGGGTTTCCCCTCTAGATCCCGCTGCAGCTGAAAGAGGGCACCCTAAAAACACTGCACTGCTGCAGCGTGCGAGTCGTCTCGGGAGAGGCTGGAGATGAGAGAGGAGCTGTCAAATTGACAGAGAGACTGCAGTGCAGCAGGGAGACAGTTTCAGCTAATCCACTGTGAAGTCTCTTAATTGTGCCTTTAATAGGACTTGAAGGATCTCGGGGCGTTCAGGTTTGCGACAACTGATACATTGAAAATTAGTCTAATTCTACCCTGTCATATTGCGGGAGACTCGTCTGTGCTGACGAAGAGGCTTGTTACGCTGCTTTAACATTTAAGCTGCTGTTGAGCATGGGATCTGAGCCACCTAGAGCTGGTTTAAGCGTGCAGCACTGTTTACTGACTATTCCCACTAAATATCCTCTCAAATTTAAGGTGAAAACTAAGCTTATTGATTTCTTCACTGCAGCCTTTGGTGTTCTGCTGTGGGAAATTGCGACGTACGGCATGTCCCCGTACCCCGGGATCGACCTGTCTCAGGTCTATGAGCTGCTGGAGAAAGATTACCGTATGGAGCGCCCTGAAGGCTGTCCTGAGAAAGTTTACGAGCTCATGAGAGCATGTAAGTGTTGCAAAGCCCTGCAAATGCTGCTTTTAGCTCTGCAGAGATGCAGTAAAAGTGCCTGGATCGGGTCACATGCAGCAAGGCATGAGGAACCCTCTGCATTTCCAGGGAAGATGCAATGCCGTGTGGAAGTGCTTGGTTAAAACTACTTTGCCCGGAGGATGAAAACACTATGAAGCCAGCTATTCTTTCTACTGGGAGCGCACAGGCCTGTGGGAGAGATTTGGTTTTCAGCTCAATGTTTATCTCCTGTTTTATGACAATTTAAAGAAAAGCTTGTGCTCTGAGGATGAAGGAGGAGCTTCATTAGGCTTCTTAAGGGATTGAGTGTTGCTCTTCCACTGTGGCCTTTTAATATGTGACTTATGGTGTGATATTTTTTTTTGTTTTTCTTCCCAGAGGTGCTCAGCACCTACGGTTACTTCGGCTCAGTGGTGGTTGTAGATACCAGCACCCTTCAAATCAGGTTTCTGTGTTGATATTTTATCTCGCCCGTTTTATAAAAAGGGGGCTGTAATAGCTAGTTCCTCCCGGTGTAGTGTAATGAATGTCTGTAAGGCTGGCTGGAGGTTTTGAGTGGTGTTGTTTTTTCAGGCTGGCAGTGGAGCCCTTCAGATAGGCCCTCGTTTGCCGAGATCCATCAGGCCTTTGAGACGATGTTTCAGGAATCCAGCATATCGGATGGTAGGTCTCGTTCCCTCTTTGCCATTTTTGGAGAAGGGACAAAGAGTAACTGCATCCTTAACTCTGCATGTAGCTCCTTTTAGACAACTTCACGGGCTGCTTTGCAATGAAGCTCAGTCATGCCTCGTACTACCTGGTATAAGCTGTGCAGAATGCAGAGAGATGCAATTACATGCGGGCTTTTTCTGCGTATAGGCACGTGCCTGATTTTAAAGGGCCAAAAGGCTGAACAGCCTTCAGGAACCTTTGTGCTGTTTGCTTTTCTTTTGTGCTATTAACGCGGAGCAACTCAGTAGTTTTTATTTTATTTTAATTGTGGTGATTTTTTTTTTTCTTCTGTGCACTGCAGAGGTGGAGAAGGAACTGGGAAAGAAGGGCATGAGGAGTGTAGTGAGTAACTTTCTCCAAGCCCCAGAGTTACCCACCAAAACACGAACATCAAGGAGAGCTGCTGAAAGCAAAGATGCCAGTGAGAGCTTGGAGACAGCACATGCTCGAGGCCAGGGGGAATGTGGTAGGTTTTATTTAAGTCATTATTCCTTCAGGAAATACAGAGGAAAACAAAGTATATGGTCAGCTCTGGGTCATCACTTAGAAAAAGACGTGTCTAATGACAGGTGACTTTCTGGATAGGTATTGTGTTTCCAGGCAGCAGGCTGCTGAGTTTGCTTTCCTGGATTGAAGACTCTTTTTATCATTTTTTGCAGAAAGATAGGTTGTTAATCTTGGGACCAGATACGAACACACAGCAGCCGGGAGTGTGAATCCTTAGCTGCCTGAGAGACTGACGCTATACCTGCCGTTGCTTAGAAAAGCCTTGGAAGTTCTTTTAACTTAATGGCTGTTGCCTACAGTTCCCTATAGACCAGAGCCTGAGCACAGAGCTCACTGATCATATTCTCTTCCCTGGTGGGGGATCAGTGGGATCTCCCACTGCAGCCGAGTGCTGCGTAATCTGCTATGTTCAAGCCTCTTTACACCACCAAACTGCATAATTTAAAGCAGGACGATGGCTCAGGTTTAGCAAGCCCCATAAGGGAGGTTTCTTCCCTGTTCCATCATACCAGGTTTATGCTTGCAGCACTGAAGAGTATTACTTTTGGCAGGTACCAAATACAATTTCAGCAAGGGACACGGAGGTATTTACAGTATCTTCCATGAAATTAAACTCTCAATCAATTTCTTAAAGCACGTATCTTCCATTCTGAGGTAATGAAAGCAATGGTTAAACACTGAATGTAGACCTGGATTTGTATCCAGTTCATTTGAAAAATAACAATGTAAAACAAAATATAATTTTGCAGGTGTGTTGGTCTTTTCCAGCTCCTGTTAAAGGTGCCTTCTCTGACCATTCATATTACTGCTGTCTTTTGCATAGTGACAAAGCCACCTAGTACTACATATTTCAGTAGCAAAAGTGCTGCTAGGAAAATAGGAAGAAAAGGTGGAAATGTAAAATGTTGGAAGAAGAAAGTATTAGTGATTTAGAAAGGAAGGTTATGTATAGAAGGGCTTGGAAACATAGTGATTTATAAATAGTGACTTAACTTTCTAATGAAAATACAGAAAATCTCCTATTCCTTAGGAGAAAGTCATGAAAAATGAGCACAGTGTGCCTGTATTTATTTGTTATAACCCAATTAATACAACACTGTTAAGGACCAGTAGTAAATCTGGCCTGCCATATATAGGAAATGTAATTGCCTAGTATTATAAGCTTTGAAGTAAAATAACTTCATTTGAAATACTTAAGAGCTTTGTGAGATTCAAGTGCAGCAGGAATAATATGATTTTAACATTATGCTGAGAATTATTTCACTCTTTATTATGAAAGAAAATATCTTGCATAAAGGGGAAACTGCAATAAAACTTTAAATTGTCAGTGTTTCCATAGCAAGTCCTGTGGCTGGAAACAGATCCTCAGTGAAAGCTGCTGGTTTTCTCTGGATCTTCACGGCTCCACTATTTCTAGACACACTAAGACCATGGCCTCCCAAAGTGCTCTGGGAGCTCTTCTGGTTGTCCAGATCAACATTAGTTGACATGTATGAATAGCTTAAATGAGCATGGACCTGTGGAAGCATGCTGTCTTCCCAAAGTACACAACTAGTTTTCTTCAGGTTCCCCCTCCTCAAGCAAAGTCCCACGCTTAATGCGACACTCACCGATAACGTGACTAAGAAGCGACCTGCTTTCCCTCTATAACTGCTTCATCTCCCTTCTTACTGCCTACTCGAGCTGTAAATGTGTATGCTGCCCTGAAGGCATTCCTCTCTTGAATTAGGGAGCCATCTGAGTGCCTGACCTGGGAATGAGACCTCCTGTCAGTCAAATACAGGGACCTTCAGGACTTGGTATAAATTTATTATAAACCGCTATTCATTTTTAAATACCTCTTGTAAGTGGAGAAAGGGTCACCCCATCATTTCCTTCTGGAGCTGGAGGAGGCGGTTACTCTCGCTTTCCTCCATTATTATACCAGGCTGGCTGTCTTCACAGTGAGGCGACCAGAAGTGTTCAGCTGTCAGAGGGGGTCTTCATTTCTGCTTGTGAAAAAGTTATTTCCATTCCCTGCAAAGGATGACATCAGGAAAGGAGGTTTTGAGCATCAGAATCTAAATGAACAAGGGGACTGGGGATTGAGGTGGGTTGCAGAGAAGCCTCATTAATTCGGAGGGTCAGCTGTTCGAAAGACAGAACAGCGCAGGGACTAAAGAAAAGGCCTCTTAATATTTATCTACTTCACACTGTCAAGTTTAGACAAGTCTCCACGTGTGATGGTGGAAAAACGTAAACGTTTTGTATTTGTACATTGCTGTTTAAATCAGAAACCCACTGGGAGAGTAGGCTGGCAACCAAGTCCTATATGGACCACTTCAAAAATGAATGCAGGCAAAATTAGGCACCACATTCAATCCAGGCTTCAGTGCCGCTGTACTTGCTTTACTCCTGGTCTGAAGTTGGCTCTCTGTTTACAGTGCCTGCACCTTTTTGGAGCTGCTGCAGCAGCGATTTGATGCTGGAGGAAAACAGATTGTTCTGTCTCTTGAGGCAAAGCTCAGTAGACTCTCCTCTGTTCCCTTGCAGACCCTCTGGAGCACGAACCTGCCATTTCTCCCCTGCTTCCACGGAAGGAAAGGGTGGCCATGGAGAGCAATTTGAATGAAGATGAGAGGTTGCTTCCAAAAGATAAAAAACCCAACCTCTTCAGTGCCCTTATCAAGAAGAAGAAGAAGACTGCCCCTACTCCTCCCAAAAGGAGCAGTTCCTTCAGAGAGATGGACGGCCACTCGGACCGCAAGGCAGGAGGGGAGGAGGAGGGCAGGGATGCTGGCAATGGCGCTTTCATTGCACCTCCTACGGACGCAGCTGACCCCTCCAAGTTTCAGAGCCCAAGCAACGGGGCTGGTGTCACCAACGGGGTTGTTGCTGGGAACTCTGGGTTTTTATCTCCCCATTTACGGAAGAAGTCCAGCACAATGAGCAGCAGCCGGGGAGTGGCTGTTGAAGAGGAGAGTAGTTCCAACTCCAGCAAGCGTTTCTTACGGTCCTGCTCCGCCTCCTGCGTGCCCCATGGAGCGAAGGACACAGAGTGGAAATCTGTGACTCTGCCTCGGGATTTGCAGTCTACAGGGCGCCAGTTTGATTCCTCCACCTTTGGTGGGCACAAAAGCGAAAAGCCAGCACTTCCTCGGAAGCGGGCAAATGAAGCCAAGACTGACACTGCTGTCAGGGGAACAGTGACCCCTCCTCCACGGCTGCTTAAGAAAAATGAAGAGACCACTGATGATGTGTTCAAAGATGCAGAGTCAAGTCCCGGCTCCAGCCCTCCCACTCTGACGCCAAAACTTGGCCGTAGGCAACCTGCTGCCCCTCCGTCCTCCAGTGTGCTCCACAAGGATGATGGAGTCAAATCCAGTGCCTTAGGTACCACTGTGACGATGGACCAAGGTTCTGCTGCCAAACCCAACTCTGCTGGGTTTGCAGGTGCCAGCAAGGCTTCTGCTGAGGAGCCACGAATGAGGAGGCTGAAGCAGACCTCGGAGTCGGCAGGGAAGGACAAAGGGAAGTTATCAAAGCTGAAACCAGCCCCTCCGCTTCCGCTCTCTTCGTCCTCCATTGGCAAGCCTGGAAAAGTATCTCACAGTCCCAGCCAGGAAGCAGCAGCAGATGTGGTGTCTGGTCCTAAATCCAAACAGTTGACTCAGGTTGCAGATGCTGCGAGCAGTGATGCTGTCAAGCCAAACCAGTCAGGGGAAGGTGTGAAAAAGCTGGGGATCCCGTCTGTACCAAAGCCACAGTCCTCTACAAAGCTGCTGATGAGCACAGCAACCCCAGCTGCCTCTTCCTCATCTGTACCCTCTGCCCCTGGTGGGGACCAGCCATCATCCACAGCCTTCATCCCTCTCATATCCACCAGGGTCTCCCTGCGGAAGACCCGACAGCCCCCAGAGAGGATTGCCAGTGGCACCATCACTAAAGGAGTGGTATTGGAAAGCACTGAGGCTCTGCGGATCGCCATCAGCAAGAACTCTGAACAAATGGCAAGCCACAGCGCTGTCTTGGAGGCTGGCAAGAACCTCTACACCTTCTGTGTGAGTTACGTGGACTCCATTCAGCAGATGAGGAACAAATTTGCCTTTCGGGAGGCCATCAATAAGCTGGAGAATAACTTACGGGAGCTTCAGATCTGCCCAGCCACAGCTGGCAGTGGTCCTGCAGCCACCCAGGACTTTAGCAAACTTCTCAGTTCGGTGAAAGAAATCAGTGACATTGTTCAGAGGTAGCAGAAGCCAAGTTTAAAAAAAAAAAAATCACAATGGGCCAA
Source organism: Dromaius novaehollandiae (assembly GCF_036370855.1). Lineage (NCBI taxonomy): Eukaryota > Metazoa > Chordata > Aves > Casuariiformes > Dromaiidae > Dromaius > Dromaius novaehollandiae. Next base: position 8,835,540 of record NC_088117.1, read on the forward strand.
AGCCAACTGTGGAGAGAATAATAGCATGTGTGGACTGACAAAGGACTGGGGCCTTCAGGTTAGAGATGTGCAAAAGACACAGACTGATAATGGATGCCCCAGCTCCAAAGAGCAGGGCTGTGGTCAAGAGGCACTTTCCACCCTCTTAACCCAGGTTCCCTGTGACTCATATACTCACAATCGTCTTATCTGTGGAGTTCTTGCCTTGTGGACTACAAGTCTAAATGCTGATGTCACACCATGCCTTCTTATTAATATTTTATTGTTCCGGACAGGCCATTAAGACTGAAGCGAGACTGGTGGACGCTGAGATGCTGTCCTCCTCGGGAGGACTTCCTACTGCATTTTCATTCCCTCCCTCTGCCCCACTGTACATGAGGATGAGTGTTTGAATAGCAATATACCCACGGCTTTTCTTGGGGGAGTTGCAGCACATAACCCTGGCCTGAGTCGGACATTTACTGATGTTAATGCAACAGATTGGGAGCTTGGGAGGTGTGGGGCGGGGTGGGGGGGACTTTTAATGTAACTTTTTAATGACAGAACACTACAAGTGATGTTTACTCAAATTCTTCCTGTGATTCCACCTGCTGCCCTTCATAGCTGTGTTTTCAGCAATTCCGTAATGTTGTTGAGCCCAGATGAGTTGCTTGGGTTCAAAATTTTGTAAACAGCACCCACTAATGTAGTGGCACGGGAGCCTGTTTGTGGATCTCTCTTGGTAGCGATGAAGGACTGGAGAAGGTCTGAAGAAGGAGGACATTGCTGTCATGCTCTTGTGAGATTTAACATCAGCTGGGCTGGAGTCTGGGGTGGAGGGTTGCCGAGCGGGTCTGGGAGCAGTAGGCTGGTGCTGAGCAAGGAATTACTGCATCGCTCAGTGAGGGACGGAGAGGTTGCAGCAGGGAGAGATAGCTTAGGATGAGCTCGAAGATACCGCTGTGCCTCCAGCGGCTGTTTCAGCTGAGTTTGCACATTGCAGACGGGCAAGAGCTGCTGTTTGTCTAGTTGAATTTCCAGCCACTTCTGTTCTATGAGCTCCAGAGGAGCAATGAGCAGAGGTAAGAGCTGTATTGGAGCTGCTTTCGGCTCTCCCACAGAGTCCTGTGCTTCGGGGGGCGGTGACACCTCCCTTTCTGTGCCAATGCTAGATCCCATTGAAGAGCTCAAATGCCAGTGCTTTGGGGCTGAAGCCATCCGTCACCTTCATGCCCATGTGGTTCCATCCAGCATCAAACAAGGATCTGTGAAGACTGCGGACACTTCTCTTGGGGGCATCTCCCAAGGCCACTGCCACAAAACGCTGACAGCAGGACTCCTGTGCTGCCTTTCCAAGGTCCTGTGACCTTCCCAACTAATGCAACACGACTGGGAACTAACTGTGACTTGTGACCATAGTGAAAGAACAAGGTTTAGGGCTATTAACAGTGCAATTTAACTCCTTTTAACAGTTCCAAACGAGGAAAAAAACACCATTTTTCCATGTCCTGTTCTCCCTGTAACTCTTGTGACCCCTATTGTGTATCTTAAACACTAATTGCCTTCAATTGTATTTTATTATTTTCTCTTTGGAACTGTTTGTTTTGTATATGATTTCCAGTAGTTCACTCTTTTGTGTGTTCACGCCACTTCTCGCCCTCACAAACAGCCGTGACTTAACACATGACAAATGTTTAAGAGAAAATACACACTTCTGCCACAGGCTGCCTTTAAAAATGTAAGAAAAAAAAAATCCTTGGACTGTCTCTTTCCTGGAGGTACTGTTTTTACTTTGATAACATATTGTGCCACTATATTATACATTTGTATCTCGTTATTACACACTTTTGTAGACTTGTCTTTTATACAGTGTGTAAATAGCTCTGTCCTTCATCTCTGTGATACTTAAGGGGGTTGTTTCCCCTTTATTTTGGTCCAGTACAGATTGTTTCTGTACATGACTTTCAATTCTTCCTCCTCTCTTTCTGTGTTTCATTTTTTTGATTCATTTTTTTATTCCAGTCTCTGTTGCGTAGTATATTTAAAAATAAATCAATGTTGAGGAAAACTTGTGTTTGTCTGTTAACAAGGCTTTTCAAACCCGGTTACCTCTCCCCAGACGCTGCACTTGAAAAGAGGCATTCCCTGTTCCAGTGGTTCCTGGGGGCCTTCTGGGATGCCGGCTGCTCGCAAACAGGCGGCAGTGAGTTGCTAGATCCTTTTGACCTAGCTTTGAAAACTCAGGAAAGTGCAAAACAAAAAAAAAAGGTGCAGCAGAATAAAGACTACGTTGTCACCTGTTTCAAGGCAAAGACTTTGTTGCTTTGAATGAAATTTAAATCATGGGTTTGACTTTAAACTTGCCTTCCAAATGCTGTTGTTAATTCAGTTTGTATTCTGTGTTTCAGCTGCCATTGGGGTTTTTTTTCCTTCTCTGCTGCGAAACGACCCGTGAGTTTCTCTTCTCGAGCAGTTCTGGCTGCTCCCTCCCCAATCCCTCGCAGCACAGCAGCCGTTTGAGACACGCTTGGCACGATGCTCTGAACACCGACCGGGAGCAGAGAGCTTCCCGCTCGGCTCAGATGTTGTCAAGCCGTACGGCCACAGCGCTCTCACTTTGCAGGTTTTCTGTCTAAAAAAATTGAGATAATGTTTCCAGAAGTCTGTCTTTATTTCCTGTTTTCAGACTACCTTGGGCCTTTCCAGCAAATCTTAATGGAGGGACTGTACTAGGATGCTTGGTGCCTCGTGCTGAGCGATGTCTAAAGTGAGACAGACTCTGCCTTGAATAATGAAGATGCTAAACAGACGGTAGAAAAGGATGAGAAGGAAACAAAGGCAGATCAAAGTGAGAGTGCTGTGCCCCGGGTCACGGGATCGCTCCGTGACATAGCAAGGTTAGGACTCAGGTCGCCTAATTTTTAATCTGCTCCTCAAGTCCCTGGTGAAATGTGGCAGGTTTGACGCAGGGACATGATCCCTCGTGGAGCATGAGAACAAGGCTCATCAGAAGGCTTGTCTTGCTGTGACCGAGATTGCATCATGCTGCTTCTAAATTAGCATACAGAAGAAGAAAAGAAGAGCAGGAGGATGCTGTTGGCAAGTATAAATTTAATTAATGGCCTGCATTTAGCAAGTCCCAGGCTACTTTTCAACAAACTGGTGGTGGTCTGTGAACACGCACACAAAGTGCCAAGGGGTTGATGGTTGTTTTGCGACAGTGACCCTTGGCAAAAACCAAAGTCCAGGCTGCTCTTGGTCTACATCTCTAGCACCAAGACTTGAATGCGATTAATAGCTGTGGGCTGCGAAGCTTAACCTGTCCCTAAATACAATCATTCCTGATGGCTTTCACATCTGCTTCCTTAGGGAATGGTCTGTGGTATCCCAGGCAGGCAGAAGTCAGTTGGCCTGGCTGGGGAAAGCCCCTGGATCTGCAGGGTTGGAAGTGAAAGAGGGGGATTAAAGGCTAAATTTAGCCAAGTACAGTTGGAGTTGATTTAACAGATCAATGCATTTAACAGGTTGATTGCTCCAATTTTCAAGGCTATTGAGCTTGAAAGTGAGAGTGCTCTGGGGGAAAAATAGCTGTTTGTGTTGGTTTGGGTTTTGTGTCTCGGAAATTACAATGTTCGCTCTTAAGTTTTCCTTTAATGTCATCCTGCCCCTTAGTTGCAGCTTTGCTGAGAAGTTGCTTGTCACAAGATGTAAAATACGGTCGGTGTTGTTCACTCTCTCTTTTTCTCCAAAAAAAAAAAAAAAAAGAAAGAAAGAAAAGCAATGCCCGGTGAGGCAGCCTGTCTCGCAGAAACGCTGCTGGACAAGCGGCGCTCCCAGGCTTGCGGGAGGGTTTGCCCGCTCCCTGAGATGAGCTGGAGTGAACTGACAGCCTGTTCCCTGGTTTGACAGTAATCCTCCTATGATTGAAGGGAGAGGAAAATACACTCAGCTCTGTGTCACCGTTGGAGAGAGGCTTCGCTGCATCACGCGTGCACCTGGGAGAGCAGCCTGGCCCTGCAGAGCCCCCGGGGCCCCCCCAGCCTCTCGGGCTCCGAGGGAGAATCCCAGCCCGGGCTGTTTGCTCCTAGCTCCACCGGCTTTTCCGGTCGCTCCTGTTGCCGTTTATGCGCGGAGGGGAGACCTGGCGAAGCGCGGCGGTGCTGGTGGGGCCGGGGCGAGGGTGGTACCTGGGGAAGGGGAGGACAAGGGGGCCTTTTGCAGAGCATCCCAGCAGCCAGGGGTCTGCTGGAGCGAGGATCTGCCACCCGCCCTGGCCCGGCCAAACGAAAGCGGCTCTGTGCCGTTCGGTGGGCAGTTGGGTCGGAGCTGGCCGGCTCCCAAAGGGGCTGGAGGTCAGGATGGTGCCCCGGGGGCTTTTGCCCCCGTGGAGGGGGCCGGTGTCACCCCTGGCCTCCAGCTGCTGTGGCAGAGCAGCCTGGGCGCGTGCGCCGACGGCCGAAGCCCGGCTCAGCCCTACCTGCCAGGTAAGCACGGTGGGAAGCCCTGGCTTTTAAATAAGTCATGAAAAGGCATTTGGTGAGTGCGCTTCAACCACGGCCTCGCTAAACACGTGTCACCATCGCGCTGCTCTGGCCCTGCTCCTCCGCTGGCCTCGCTGGGGGAAGCCGGGTGCTCGGCCCGGCCTCAAGCAGCAGCTTCGCCCCCCTCTCCAACGCGGACGGTGCCGCCTCGCCCAGCTGTGATCCGTCACCGCAGAGCCGAGGATTCCCAGCCCTTGCTTTGCTCCGCGGCTCCTTTTCCCCTTCGCCGCTCCCTCCCCTCCCTCCCTCCCGCTTGCAGCGCAGGGTAGAATTGATCGGTGCATGTTTATTGATGACGAATGCTCAAAAGAAAGGGGAAAAAAAGAAATGTTGCCATAGAAACATCGATGGCGCTCTGGCTGCCGGCGCCTGTGTCCCCCGGCCCTGCGGCCTCCGGGAGGGCGGCAGCGGTGGTGGCAGCCCCTCCAGCGTGACCTCCACGCGCTGCCTTGGCATTGCACGGGCCGAACTGCGCTCCCGCTTTGTCGCTGCCGGTCCGGAGCCCTTCCCGGCCCGTGGGCGCCCAACCCAGCGTCGCTCCCTGGGGCACCCTGCTCTTGGGCCTCCATCAGTCGCCCCGACGGCTGGTTGACCCATAGCTGGCACCTGCCGTCTCCAGCACGGTCTGACTCAGCCCTCAGCTGTGCGCCGCTCCCCCGGGAGCGCTGGTGCCAGCCCTGGCAGAGCCGGGATTAAGTGGTCTGTCTGCTTGATGCATATTGCAACGCACCTCCCGGAGCCTGATTTTTTTTCTTTTCTCCAGACAAGTCTTGACACGCTCTTTGATTTTGAGGGTGCAATTTAGCGCTTGCAAATAATTGCCCTGCTTCATTTTTGTGCCTGCAATGAAGCATTAGCAGTCGTTAGGTGTCCGGCCTCCCGATAGAGCCTGCGAGCCAGGTAGTTAGACCTCTGCTTACTAATCTCTCTGCCTGCAATGGCAGGCACAAAAGCAAACATAGCTGTTGGCGTTGGCAGAGCTAAATCTGCAAAAAGGAGTAAAAAGGCACCGAAGAGCCAGGGTTGTTCTTCACAGCCGTGTACGTGCTGGCTTTTTGGGCTGACTCCTCGCAAAGCGGCACCTTTGCCAGTGGTGGAGGGACCTGGAGAGGAGGTGGGCACCAAACGCGGGTGCTGGTGGCCCCGGCTAGGTGCGGTGGCTGTGGTTTTGGCCTCTCTGGGCCCGAGTGTTTCTGCAGCAGCTGGGAACGGGCACTGGTGAGGCTGGAAGGGGGTTGTGAAGGGCCCAATCCTCAGACGAGTGCCGGGGTTATGTGACAGCGATGCCGAGGCGGCACTGATGGTCGGTCTCTGGATCGGGTCAGGGAGCCAGCAGCGTGGTGGGACCGTGCAGCGGGACGGGTGATGCCGGCTCGGGGATTTCGGCCGGGAAAGGGGGCACTGGTTTCTTTTCAAGACCCCTCCCTCCCCGTTCGCTGCAGCACGGGAACGGGGATGTGCACCGGGGCAGAGCGGCAAGCGGAGCGAGCGTGGTGACCCCCTTCCCTGGGAAAATCCCACCACCAACAACCCCCCCCACCCTTTCGTCCAAGCAAAACTAGTGAGATGACGGAAGGACGGGGTCGAAACACCTCCCCCGGGGAGACCTCTCGGAGGGGCCGCGGCCACGTCCGGGCCCTCATCTCCCGAAGCGGAAGGTGAAGCCCCCTTTCTTCCGGCTGTAGCCGCTGAGCTCCTCGGCCAGGTCCCCCAGCGTGCTGCTGCGCTTCCCGTCTCCGGCGGCCGGGACCCCGGAGCGCTCCTGCCTCCCGAACCGGAGCCGTGCGGCGCCGAGCACCATGCTCAGCTCCTCGCCGGGCCCCGCGTCCTCGGCCGCTGCTTGTCGCCAGCTCGGCCCCGGCCGGGCCCCCTCCCTGGGGTCTCCGGGCTCCTGCTGCTCTCCGGCAGGGAAGCAGCTGCCCAGGCTCAGCAGGACGAGGCAGGACAGGGAGTAGGATGCTCTCATCTGCGAGAACACAGGAATGGAAATAGGTGGCCATTAGTGCAGCGCATCATTGAGCAGCGACCACGGCTAAAGCCTCTGCTGTCTCCTTCCAGCCTCCTTTTCCTGGGCTTTTTGGCAACTTTCTGCTAACAAATTGCAACCCTGCAGCTACTCATCTGGTGCGCGGCCAAGAGCCGGGCTCTGCTCGGCCAGGGGTGGCTGCGCGGGGGCTATTAGCCAGGTCGGATGCGGGGATGCGGAGCCACGTGCTGCTCTTAGAGGCACCGCGGGGAGACCTTAAGTGCGTTCACCTGAGCCGTCCTCGTGCCGGCAGCGCCCGGCTGCTGCGTGTGCAGGGAGAGGGGCTCGGGGCCGCGCTGCTGCCGGGCAGGGTCTAGCGAGCCGGGCGCCCGTGGGGCTGCACGCGGCTCCGTGCACGGGCCGGGGTGACCTTGAGCGCTGCCAGGGCTGCTCTGCACTGCCTCTCCTGAAAACTGAGCGAGGGGAAGTGGCTTTTGTTCTTTCATACTGGCCCTGTTGTCTTAAAAGCCCCGGCGCTCACACGGCTGGAGCGTGCGGCTCCTCGCAGGCTGCATCGCCCGTTGGGCAAGTGCAAAACGGGCAGACGATTTCTGCTGCAGGGACACGCGGCCGCGAGCCACTCACCTCCGTGTCCTGGGCGATGCTCCCAGCACCGGCGGCCCCTGCGGCGGCTGCTGCTGCCTGGAAGGAGCCACCGGCTTCACCCGCCGTTAAATACCCGCGGGCGCTAATTGCCGCGGTGCCCTTGAGCTGGGCTGGGCCGCGGCGGGAGGGGACGGGCAATGCAGCATGCCCATGAGGCCGGGGCGGCCCCACCGTTGATTAGCCAGGCTGCAACGCGCCTCCTTCGTCTGCCGCCTCGCTCGGGGGAAGGCTGGACGGCGAGCCACGCTGCTGGCATGCTCAGCGCTGCCGTCGGCTCACGGCGAGGGGCTGGGGACGGGGGTCTCACCGGGGGCACGCGTGTCTCCATCCCCCTGGGCTGGCCCTGCCCATCGGCATCTCCCTTGCGCGGCGGCCCCAGGCCCCGGACTTGCACGTGTCCAGGCAGCTGCACCAGGACACCCTGTGCCCCCGCGGGAGCAGCCGGGGGGCCGAAGCCCCCGGGGACGGCGGTAATTTGGCCCTGCTCTCTCTTCGCTGTCACCAGAACATCTGGTCCTCCGGGCAGCGGAGCCGAGCGCCAAGACGGACCGCGAGGAAGGGACGTGTGCGAAGGCGGAGGGTCACCACCCCCTCGGAGCTGGCAGAGCACCTCGCTCCCCCCCCGCTCCTGTCGCAGACGCCTCCGCGCCGCCTCGCCAAAGGTAGGCTGGGAAACGGGCTGCTGGTGCCGCACCAGCTCCCCTGTCCCAAACCCCGCGGAGCGGCGCGGGGCGTTCCAGCCACGGTGGGAGGGGATGGCGGTGTTATGGTTTGCAGAGGAGCCCAGTTTTCCCCCTTTCCAGAGGAAGCTCAGGGCTGCAGCGTGATTTCTTTTCCCCTTGGTTGCAGCGTGATTTTTTTTCCCCTTGGGTTGCAGCATGATTTTTTTTTCCCCTTGGTTGCAGCGTGATTTTTTTCCCCTTGGGTTGCAGCGTGATTTTTTTTCCCCTTGGTTGCAGTGTGATTTTTTTCCCCTTGGGTTGCAGCGTGATTTTTTTTCCCCTTGGTTGCAGCGTGATTTTTTTCCCCTTGGGTTGCAGCGTGATTTTTTTCCCCCTTGGTTGCAGCGTGATTTTTTCCCCCTCCCCGGGCTGCAGCGTGATTTTTTCCCCCCCGGGTTGCAGCGTGGTTTCCCCCCGGTTGCTCGCACTGGCCGCATGCAGCAGGTCGGGGATTCCTGCTCCGCTGCCACCGCTGCGCGAGGGGGCCGCGGCCCCGGGGGGTGCGGACACGGCGCTCGGTAACGATGAGTTCCCTTTATTGAGGAGCAGAGAAAGTCCACATGTACAGCGTCGGACACCAAGCACACACGAGCTAGACTTCACCGTACTGCTAAACAACACGACCCGGCCGAGACCCGGCAGCACCGCGACGTCCCGGCAGCACCCGGCCGGGTAGGGACGACCCCGGGAACCGCGGCGCGGCAGCTTGGCATCGGGGCGAGGGGCCGGGGGCGGCCGGCCCGCCGGTGCCCGCAGCTCCGCTCGCCGGCACTGCCCGGACGACCCTGCACCTCGTCGGGGAGGCGGCACCGCGGGCGGGTTTCGGCCTGATCCGGGGCTGCGGGGCGGCACGTGCGCTCCGGGAGCGAATCCGCGAGGATCCGGCGTTGCGGACGGCGTTAAACAGCTCTCGTGCAAGTCGAAACAAACTCCCCAGGGCTCCCGGGGAAGCATGGCTGCACGCGCAGCCCCCGGCCCCAGCGCGCCCGCGGGGGGACCAGCCGGCCCCGAGCTCCTCGGCCCGGGGGCAAACGCTACGAAACCTAGTTACACCGAACCCGCTGGAAGAGATTAAAAAAGAAAAAAGGAAACCGTGGGCCGGACGCGGTGGCGGCGTGCCCTGCGCAGGGGCCGTGGGAAGCGCCCGGCACAGGGCGAAGCTGCGGCCATCCCCGGTGCACGGGGCTGGTCCCCGCTGCCTGGCGGAGGGGAGGGGGCTGCCGGCAGGCAGGGGGGCTCTCCCGAGGGCACTCGCTCTTCCAGCACGTGCTCTTAGGCGGGGAAGGCTTAAAAAAAGGGAGAAGCGCCCAGGGAAGCCTAAATCTGCCACTGGCAGGCCCATGAGCCTTGGATCTCTCTTTGCTGCTCTCCCCCCCGCGTGCTCCCCGGGCGCCGAGGCAGAGCCCTGCAGCACCCAGTGTGGGGCCCTGCTGCTGCCCCCCGCTCCCGCGCCGGCAGGGAATGCCGTGCAGGGTGCCCGGGTCTCCGCTCCCCCCCGTGCCTTGCTCTGCTCCCTGCTTTTCCCGGTCTCCAGGTGGAAGTGCTCGCTGGGATGCTCCGGCGTGAGGGTGCACGGGGAGCTGCTTTGCGCCTGCCCTGCCGCCCCCCGGGACCCCAAGGGGCCGCGGGCTCCGGGAGCCCCTCGGCAGCTCCCCCGGCGGGCGCAGGCTGCAGCCCGGTCACCGGCGCCCTGCCGACGCGGAGCCCCGTTTTGCAAAACCCTGATGGGATTTAGAGCAACGAAAGGCTTGGAGCATCCTCGGGTGCAGAGCCAGAGTGCGGCTCATCGCGGACGGAGGAGAGCCGGAGCAGCTGTGCTCTCCCGTGCTCGCCCGCTGAGGAAGCCGAGGGTTTCGAGGAAGGTCGTGGCTGTCCCGTGGCTGAAGTCGAGCGGGTCTGTGGGGTGGGAGGGAGCTGTGAAAGGCCCCGCGCGTGCCGGCAGCCGGGCCGTTTGCCCCACGGTCCCCCTCCTTTCGGCTGCGAGATGGGGGGGACGAGTCCCTCCTGCCCGCTCGCAGCTTCGGCCCTGGCTGCCGGGCCCGAGGACACGGGGCAGGGAGACGTTGCAGGTTGTCTCTTCCCAGCCGCAGGGATCCCGCGGGGGAGAGGAGGCGAGCGCTGTCCCGGCGGGATGCCGGCAGCCGGCCCCGGAGGAAGACATCAGCCCGGCGGCGCGGGATGGGGCCGGGGCTGGGGGCAACGGGGCAGGCAGGGGGGCGGGCGGGGGGGGCTCGTGCCGTCCGGCTAGTTGTCCTCCCTGACGGGCCGGATCTTCATCTCGGTGAACTTGAGGGAGTACTGCCAGCCGGTCCAGGAGGACCACTCGATGCCGTCGGCGTAGGAGCTGTGGTGGCCCTTGAGGTACTGCCCGTTGAGGTTGGACGTGTGGCAGTTGCGGTACCACCAGGCGCCGTGGTAGAAGGCGGCGCAGTTGTTCTCCGAGTGGTCGTTGTCCAGGTCTTTGGTGGTGAACTTCATCCCGTTGTGCTTGAGGAAGGAGTCTCCTGCCGCGGGGGCGGAGGGCAGCCGTGAGCCGGTGCCCCACGGCGGCCGCCCCCCCGCGCCCCCCCCCCCCCGCGGCCGCCTACCTGCCGTGCCCGAGTAGTCCGCGACGGAGACGGGGTACCCGTCCTCCTCGGCGTCGACGGAGAAGAGCCCCACGCCGAAGCTGCCGTAGCGGGCGAAGGCCGTGCCGTTGTCGAAGTCCTCCAGGTCGACGCGGAGCTCGTAGCTGGCCTGCACCGTGAGCACGTGGAGCCGCTGCAGCCCTGCGGGGCGGCGGGGGGCTCAGCGCCGGCACCGTCCCCACGCTCCGCCGCGGGAACCGCGGGGCCCCTTTTCCCGCGCTCCCGCCGGAGGAGCCGGCGCGGCCCCGCGCCGCCGCCGCACCTAGCCAGTGCTCGCCGGTGAGCTTGCCGAAGCCGTCCCGGTAGGCCTCCCAGCCGCGGAAGAAGTTCACCGAGCCGTCCTCGCGCCGCTGGAACACCTGCGGGACACACGAGCGGCGTCGGGGGCGGCCGCCGGCCCCGCAACGCCCTGCCCCGCCGCCGCTTGATTAGCCGCGGCCGCAAATTAAGCCCTTTCAAGTCGTTGATTACAGCGGCGCGACCCAGCGCGCCAGTCCCGCGGGAGAGGCCTTGCCGTTATCTCCGGCCCCCGGGGACAGGTGAGTCGGTTCAGATAAAAGCATTAACGTGATCCTCCTGCCTAGAAACGGGAACGAAGCTCGCGCCCCCCCCCCCCCCTTCTTTGCCCCCCGGCACAGGCAAAACGCTCTGGTTGACTGAAGTCAGGTCTGCCTTGTTTTCAGCCGCCGTTCCCGCGACCTGCCGCGTGTAATCGTCCCCGAGAAACCAGCCGCGGAGTCCGGCTGCCTCCCGGGCACCAGCCATGCTCAGCTTCGGCAGACCCATTCCCTGCCAGCAGCTGTCCCGTGGGGGGGTCAGACACGCAGCTTTTAGCGTCCCCCCCCCCGCTCTGTCCCTCGTGTCTGCAGCAAATGGAGCGAGCTGGGTCCCCCCTCGCAAACGCTGCCCCTGGCCCGCTGCGGCTGTGCTTTGTCCTCTTCTATCATTGCTTCCAAGTTTGATTTATTGACAACAATCCAGAAAATGCTGCTCCGTGTCCGACCATTTGAACTTAATTAAGCCTCCAGCCCGGGATTAATTGCATTAAACTTGGCCGGTTCAGGCTGCCTGGAAGCGAATCAAAGCTGGCCTGAACGCCGTGCCGTGCCGCGGTCCTGCAGCCCGGGCTGGGGCAGCCGGGGGGAGGCAGCTGCGGGGGGGGGGGGGGTGTTGGGGGACAACAGCACCTCTCCCGCGGCAAAAGCGGAGGTTTCTCAGCGAGTCGTTTTGGCTCCCCGAGGAGCTGGACGGGAACCACGGTGCCTTCGCCCGCCTCGCTGCAGCCCGCCGGGGCCGGGCTGATGCACGCTCTGCTTCCCGGCTCCGCAGCCCCGGGCTCAGGCGAAGCCTCTCAAGCCCACGTTAGGGCTGACGGCCCGGAGGAGAGCTGCTGCCGCCTCCCCGGGCTGCTCCTGCCCTTCTGCCGTCCCGGGGACCCGGCGGCCGCGGCGCGTCCCGAGCTGGCCCTGGGTTTTAATCGGCGCGGCCATGCAGCAGCCGCCGCGCATCCCCCAGCCGCAGCCTGGGCCCGAGCGCCGGGTCCCCGCGGAAGGGCGGTGGGATGCTGCCGGAGGAGCCCTCCACCACCAGCTTCCCGGGCCGGCGTGGCGCTGGGCACGCGGGGCTGCGCCCTCCCTGATCCAAGCTGTACTTACCTTCTAGAATTAGAGCCTTAATTTTGATCCCTGCCTTGAGCACTTGAGCAGCCGCCGCTAAGCCCCTTTACAGGGGCTTTCTTCGGGCTCGGCAATGGAGGGGGGACGGCGCGCGGCTGGAAAGGGGCCCGAAGCTGATTTTCCCGGGGGAATGTCAGCGCCAATCGGCTCCGGCGGCGCAGGGAAGGGAGCGGGGCAATAGCGCGGCTCTCCTCTAATCGGCTTTGACCCGGCGTTGTAAATAGGCCAATTGCCCGCGTGGCGCTGGGAAAGCGTGCGGGGCACGGCGGCATTAGCTGAGCCACGGCACGGCTCGGCGATGACGGAGGCGCTGGCGGCTTAGCGCCGGCACGGGGCCCGGCCAGCAAGTGCTGAGGGGCGATGGGGACCCCCGTGACCCCCCACCCTGGGCGAGAGGCTGGAAACTGCTTTGTATCCGAGGGTCTTGCAAGAGCAGAGCGTGTGCCGGGCATCCTGTATCTTTTTGGGTCTTCCAGACCCCTCGTTTTGCCAGGCCAGTGGCTTCGCTTGGCCCTGCCGGGGCAGGACACGTGCCAGGCTTTGCTGGCCCGGCGGCAGCTGCGGGCAGCGGTTTTGCCCCGCTCGCTGCCGTGCTGCTTCATCCAAGCGGCTGCTGTGCGGGAAGAGCGGCACAGGGGTTCGGGATGCCGGGCTCCGGCACGGGGCTTGCGGCGAGGCACGTTGCTCTCCTCCTCATGAAATATGGATCACCCCCTCTTAAGCAAAAAGGATTTCCTTCCCCTTCTCTCTCAAGCCAAGGCTGAAATATTCATTTCCCCGGCTCTCTGTCACCTCTGGTTGCCATGAGCTCGCCGGTGCGCAGAGATAGGCCCCTGCCAAAAAAACAGGCCTGGGAAAATGAGTAAAAAAGAGCGGGCTGCCGTGGCCCACCATGGCATCAATGCCATTCCTGGATCCGGATGCCCAGCCTAGGGAGCCGGCGCCTCATCCCCGTGCACGGCCATGCGTAAAGCATCCCTCCTTGGAGCATCATCCCTCCTTGGAGCATCATCCCTCCTTGGAGCGGCGCCGTTCCCGAGGCCGGCGCCTCCTCCGCTGCCCCCCGGCCCCTCGCGGTCCCTTTGCAAACGTATCGCCGTGCGTTCGAATCGCTCAGCCTGCGCGAGGATCCCCGCAGCGGCTAACGAGCGGGCTGGCGACAGCAGCTCCGCACGCTTCCCCCGTGCCGCGGGTGTCTTGGAAAGCTGAAAGCTGTCACTTAAAATTACCACGGGCCTTGTCCTGCTGACAGAGCCTTTTCTTCCGCGTCCTTTGGCTTTGCTACCGCTTTCCAACAGGCGCTATTAAGACCCAGCATGGAAAATCAGCCTGAGCCAGCCAGAGCGGTCGCGGCTGCGTCGCTCGTAGGGCAGAGACCAACCCTTCGCGTCTGCTTTTCTGTGTGGGTCTGGGGGGTCCCAACTGGCCCCGTCGGCACGGCCGGGCGCCGAGACCCAAACGCAGCCCGCGCTGCAGCCTGCTGCAAGCCAGGCAGAACCGGGGTGGGGGGGGAAACAGAGCTGCCTGGGCCAGGCGGCTGGCGGGGGGACGCCTGAGCTCCCCCTTTCTTCCCCCCCGCCCCAAGGATGTTCCCAATCTCCCTCGGCAAAGGAGACGGGAAGCAGCCCCGGAGAGCTGCAATGGCGCACGCGACCCAGGGGAAGGGCAGAGCCTGGGAAAAGCATCCCGGGCCTCCCCGGTCCCGTCCCTCCCTGCCCGGCTCCGGCAGCCGCTCAGCCCCCCGTGCAGGGCAAGGCTCAGCTCAGCGGCTCCCCAGTCAAAACGGATTCAGCTGCTGCCATCGCTCCCACCCACCCACCCACATGCAGATAAGCCCAAATGTCAAGAGTAATAGCTCCAGAGGAGGAGGAGGAGGAGGGAGATTTCCCGGCTCTGCGGCATAGCTCCCGCGATGCTGGGGTTTGCCTGGAGCGCGCCTGAGCCAGAGCCCGAATCCACGGCACAGCACCCAGGGCCTTGCCCGGATCCGGCCGTCCCGTCCCCTCCGAGCGGGCGCTGCCTGACGGGAAATCCCTTCCTCTGCAACCTCTGCAGCCCGGCGAGAAGCCTCCCAGCTGCGGCAGCTTTAAATAACCCCCCAAGAGAGACGCCTCGCTAATCACCTTGGCTTGCTCTTGAGGCAGCTTTGGGCCGGGGCTGGCGGGAGGGTGTGCAGCAGTGTGCTGAGTTTGCTGGGGCTCAGCCGGGGTGGGCGCCGGGCAGGACGGAGGCCCGGGTTCGCCAGCCCCGCTGCGGCGGCAGAGCTAAGCTCCCTCCTCCCGGCACCGCTCAAAGCTGCTTACGGCGGATCAGGGCTTGGGGATTTGTCTCCCGGAGCGCCCAGCTGGAGGGGCGCCGGGCAGCTCGGCTGCCTGGGGCCGAAGGCCTCCTTCCCACTCCTCCCGGATGGTCCCTGCTGCCTCCCTGGGGACGCCGGTGCCCCTGGGGCTGCCTTGCTCTGTTGCCAGTGCGGTGGCACCCGCAATTACGGGGCTGCAACGCTCGCCTCCGCAAAGCGGCTCGGACGAGGGAGCGACGCAGCCAGTGCGGCTCCGGCAGTGTCCCGGGGCCCGGGGCCGGTTCCTGCGGCCGGGAACAGCCCAGCAAATTTCCCCCGGTGTTTGCCGGCACGGCGGCTCTGGCCCCATCCGTGGGGCCGGACGGGTTCTGCCGCCCCGGCGCTCGCCCCGGCCCGCGCGGCCGCCGCTCACCGTCCAGCCGCCGCCGTCGGTGCTCATGTCGCAGTAGACCTGGAAGCCCGCGGGGTAGTGCGTGGGGAAGATGGAGTAAATCCCGTCCTCCTGCTGCCCGCCGGCGAAGACGTCGAAGCAGTCCCGGGGCCGGGAGCCTGCAGCGGGGCCGGGGCCAGAGAGGAAGGCTGGTTAATTAATCGGCTCGTTTAGCACCTCGCCGTCTCTCCCAGGCTCCCGGCGCTTGCACCGGAGCGAAGGGGAGCGGTGGCCGGCGCCTCACCGTTGGAGCAGCCGCGGGGCCGTGCACCCCGGGCCGGCGCTCGCTGCAGGTCGGCCTTGAGCCGGGGCCGGGCCGAGCCGCGCTCGCGCTGCAGCGTGTCCAGGACGTCGCTGACGGAGCTCACCAGCCGGGCCATGGTGGTCTGGCTCTCCGAGAGCAGCTGCGGGCGGGGGACACGCGGGAAGCGGGTGAAGCGCCGCCGTGTTAGCGCTACGCGCCCGGCCCCACCGGTCCCCGGGATGAGGATGTTCTGCTCACGCCCTGGCTCTGCCAGGGGTGCAAACCGGGGTCCCAGACCTCCGCCGGCGCTCAGCAACGCTCCCCGCGACGGGGAACAGGCCTGGGGACGTGCACGTCCCCTGCGGCTTTGGCTCGGGGTCTGGGCTCCGCCGCGGAGGGGCCCCTCGGTGCGCCCACACCACCACCCCATGGGCCGGTGTCCAGGGGATAAAAAGCATCTGCGGACGCCGGGATTGCCGAGGGCTTCAGAAATAGCCGCGTCCTGAGCCAGCCGCCCCGGCTCGCGGGCTTCCCCCGAGGCGACCCGGGCGGGCGGGTGAGCCGGGGTGAGGCCGGGGCGAGGCCGGGCGGGCGGCGCGGGGCTGTGCCGCTGGGGCTGCGCGCAGCCAGTGCACTCAGGACCGGGCAGCGATCCCGGGCTCCCTTTGGCTCCTCGCCTTCCTCGGGCGCTTGGAAGAGCCGGGATGAAACCTCAGTGGCGCCCGCCGGATCCCCCCGACGAGGGATGCTGGGCTGGACCCGCGTGAGCACGGTGAGGCCGGAGCCTGCGGCGCGGAGGGGAGGTGAAGGGGAGCTGCGGGGAGCCGCGAGCCTCGCCGGCTGTGCGTGACACCTGGGCTGGGGGACGGGGGGGCAGA
Source organism: Dromaius novaehollandiae (assembly GCF_036370855.1). Classification (NCBI taxonomy): domain Eukaryota; kingdom Metazoa; phylum Chordata; class Aves; order Casuariiformes; family Dromaiidae; genus Dromaius; species Dromaius novaehollandiae. The sequence goes on from NC_088117.1 coordinate 8,851,568, forward strand.
GGGGCAGGGATGGGTCGGGGGGGGCAGCTGGACCCACAGCGCTTGCAAAGTGCATGTGCGTGCATGGGTGCGGGCACGGGTGCAGGCGCACACGGACCCCCGGGACACGCTCCGCACCAGCCCTGAGCACTGCCTGTCCACCTTCCCACGCTGCACGCAGGGAGATGAGCCCGAGGAGAGCCCTGGATGGAGCCCAGCCCGTGCCAGGAGGGATCCCGGACGAAGCCCGTCAGCCTCTGGAGCCCCTGGCTTGCCCGGTGCGCCAGGGAGCCATCGCAACGCAGCTCGCTGCCTGGGACGGTTTGGGGACTGAACAAGGCGGTCCAGGGGGGTGGTTTGCCAGCAGGGCTCCAGGACAATTCCTGAGCAAAGCAGGGCAACAAGATCCCCTTGGGAAGGTCGCCCCGGCGCCTGGCTCTGCCTAGAGCCTCCAAACCGGACCCAGAGCAGGGCAGGGGGAAGCCAGGCTTTGCAAGCTTAAATTTCCAAGCCTGAAATGATCGCTTTGAACCTCAGCTTCTCACTCCCGGGGGTCTTTCCCGGGGATCGGCAGCGGGCAGGGGGTCGCAGCAGCACCGCGGGAGCCGCATCCCGGGGCAGAGCATCCCCGGGGACGCCGGGGCCCCGCACCCACCTGGATGAGCCTGCCCTGCTCGCTCTGCAGGGCGCTGAGCTCCTGCCCCACGGCGCTGTGCCCCTTCTTGAGGCCGTCGCAGTCGGCGCGCAGCTGGGCGGCGTGCGCCAGCAGCTTGGCCACCTCGTCGGCCACGGTGGCCAGCAGAGCCCTCTGCTGCCCTTTGGCGGCCTTGGCCTGGGCGTCGTGCTCGCTCACGGCCCGCAGCACCGACGACTGGAGGCCCTCGAGGCGCGTGAAGCTGCCCGCCTGGTCGGGGCAGTTGGGGTCGATGAAGATGTTGATGCGGGAGCTGTCGGCCTTCTCGATGGTGACCAGCGCGTTGGCCTCCTCGGGGTTGGTGCTGATGACGGGCGGCGACTCCGTGACAGGCGTGTGGTAGTGGTTCATGAAGAGGATGGCGCCCGTGACCGTCACGGCCAGGAGGACGGCCACCGAGAGCAGCACGGTGCACAGCACGTACCCGCAGCTCATCCTCTGGGGACACAGGGACACGCGGCGCCTGGCGTCACCGAGCCCGGCGGGCGCCACCACGGCCACCCCCCCGCGGGACCACACGCGGCCGGGCAGAGCATCCTCCCTGCGCGGGACGCTCGGGGACGCCGCTGCCCTTTGCACTGCGCGTCCTGCCACCGGGCACCCGCCTTGCAAAAGGGGGACGCAGGAGGGGGACGCAGAAGCACCCAGCTCGCAGGGGACGCGGGAAGGGCCAGGTTGGATCTGCAACCCGAGTTGGATCTGCAACCGCACTACGTGGTGGCCCCAGCTCCGGCAGCGAGGCAGCGCAGCCCTGACGCCGGAGGGGACGCGGGGACGGACGGGGCCCTGGGGACGTGGCCGCCGCGGGGCAAGCGCTGCGCACGCCAAGCAGCTACCGCGAGTCACCCGGGAGGTAGGAAATAATGACGAGCACGAGCAGCGCGGCGGCGGGGGGCTCCCACCGGAGTGGCTTATTGAGCCCGGGATACTCAGCCGGAGCCCCGGCAGCAGCGCCGGCGCCCAGGGAGGCACGAGGGTGCTCCGAGCCGGGCACAAACCCGGGGAGGTGAAGGGGAAGCAACCGCCATGGGAAGGGGGCTCGCGGGAGCGGGGGACAGAAGGAAGCAGACACGGGAGAGCCTGTGTCATCCAGGGGCATCCCCCCGCGCCGGGGAGCAGCAGGGATGCTCGTGGCCCCCCCAACATGCTCCTCTGCCTCCCGGGCAGCAGACCGCAAAGGCGGCCGAGCCCCGGGAGCGTCTCCGCCGGCACCGCGGGCCCGCAGGCACCTGCAGCAGGGCAGCTTCTCCTTGCAAGGCACGAAGCGATGCCGTCAGCGCGGAGGCAGCGGGGGCCCGCCCCGGCCCCCCCGGCGGCCTCCCCTTTCCATTACACCCGCAGGACAGCGGCTGTGATTTCCCCCTGACCCCGGCCTCAGCGCCTGTCACAGGGAATCGCGGGGCTGGGCGAGAGCCGCCTATTCGGAGAGACAAAGACTACTTTCCCCGGGAACGCGGAGAAAATTGCTGCATCTGCAAAGATCTCCCCGGCCCTGTCCCCTCCTCGCACATCGATCGGGAGTGACACCTGCCTTCAAGCACCCTTCGCTCCCGCGGCCGCTCGCGGGAAGCAGCCCCCGGCCGCAGCCGGTGGGGCTGCTCGCCGCCCCGCTCCCCCCCGAGCCCGGCCCGAGCCTGGAGAGGTCCCGGCTGCACAGGCAGCGATGGCCGAGCAACCAGGATGTCCATCAAGGGCTGCAATAACGGGAGAGCCACGCCGAGCCGACGCTCCGAGTCCTGCAGCCAGACAAATCCCAAATGGGCTCTAACACACCAAGATCCTGCAGTTTTGCCCGGGAACTGCATTTCTCCGCTTTCCAGCCGCCAAGTGCCACCGTTGCTGCCTCCCCGCTGCTCCCAGATACGGGGACGGGCTGGGGAAGGGCCCTCAGCACGAGGACCAGCCTTGCGATGGGGAGGTGCTGCCTCGCCACGGCTTGCCAAGTCCCCCAGCTTTTCCCGGCAGGTTGTTACCTGGCAACCTGCGGTGGGGAGAGGAGAGAAACAGGCAGCCGCCGGCACCGGGAACGCTCCCAACCGGCTGAAGTTCACCGCGGTGCTCTGCAAACCCCACCGCGTGGCAGCCCCGGCTCGCCGGCCGCCTTGGCCGCACGGGGTCCTGCCCCACCGAGGCTGTGCCCCTCGTGACGCCAGCGGTTCCCGCTGCCCATCGCATGGCTTTGAGCTCGAGGGCTTCTTGCCGAGGCTTTCGGCCAGCAGCGGAGTCATCTCCTGGCTGTGTGATGGCCAACACAGCTACTGATGTTCTCCCTGCCACCAGGCTGGAGGTCCTGATGTCTCCAAATTGCTTCTTCCTAAAGACACTGGGGCTCTGCCCCACTGGCAAGGCCACGAGGTGCTTGGGAGGAGCAGAGCTGCACTTTCCAGCCTGCTCTTGGTGCTGGGGCCAAGTGCTGGTGGGAACCGGGGCAGGAGCTTCTCCCAGCGTGAAACTCCATGTGGTCCCTGCGGTGGTGGCACGTCGTGCCGTTCCCTTCGGCCGGTCCTGCGCTTCGTGCCGGGGCGCTGCTCCTTGGCGGGGCGCAGAAGCACGCTCAGGAAGGTGGGTGCCTCTCCCGGCAGCCGAAACGGAGGAAGGGGGACAGCCGGGGTTTGCCAGACGGAGCAAACAACTATCGCCCTGTCGCGATGGTCGTGGGGAGGCAGCAGCTCCCGCGCTCTTGCCCAGGGCTCCGAAGCCCAGCCATGCATGCCGATCCCGACACCGGGGGCCTCCGGGTTGACGTCCGATGGTCAGAGCGCCAGGTCTGAGGAGCAGTCACAGCGGATTCGCTCTTTCCCAGACTGCGCCCTCGGAGCCGTTGCTGGCAGATGGGCAGCACTAGAGGAGAGGCAGGAGGAGGCCAAGCCAGGCTCTCCGCTTCCTCAGGCGCTTGTGGCCACCCAAGAAGAAGACCCAGAGGCCACCCAGACCCATGGAGGCAGGTTTGGACAAGGGATCCTGCTCCTTTTTGGCCATGACTCTGAAAGGTTCAGAGCATCCTGGAGAGCCAGCTCAAGCGAAGAGCAAAAGCTCCTCAGCCTCCACCCACCCATCAGCCCTTCAGGGCCTCTCTACGCTTGGCCACGCTGCCCTGTGGTGCAGGGTCCCCAGCTCCACGCAGTGTGGACAGCCCCGAGGCTGCTGCATCCTGGGGTGTGGGTCTCAGTACCCCCAGCACCCATCATCGCTCCACTCCTGCCAAGCGCCCTCGCCGTGCTCCGCAGCCGGGACACAGGAGCAGCCAAGCCGGGTGCTGGTGACGGCAGCTCCGGTGCACCCGCACCCGCAGCACGAAGCCGGTGTGTCCTGCGGCAGAGCCAGACGCCAGCTGCAGCCCTGGGACCACGGACGGAGAGCGGTGGTGGGCGATGCTGAGCAGTGCCATGGGAGATGCTCTCCAAGGAGGAGATGCCCTTTGCTCCTGCCAGAGGTGCTCCTCTTGGCTCCCCTCCAGCAAGCAGGGCTGCCGGGCCAAGCTCTTTGCTGTGCGACCACAGGCAGAGATCACGGGGCAGCCGTGTGTCCTCTCTCCCTGAGCCGTGCCCCCTGCCAGGTACAACCTGGGGCCTGGGCTGTGTTTCTGAGGCAGGTGGACACTGCTTTGCATCACCCGAACCCAGCTGTTGGGGCAATCTTCAGCCCAGCTACCCCCTGCCTTATTGCCGTGGTCTATCTGGCCCCAAAGGTCCAGGTTAGCAAGGGCCAGTCACACAAACACACACGCACCAGCCCTGCCTCGCCCCAGAGCTGCTCAAGCAGCTCATTTTGCATCACAGCCGCTTGCCCTGCTCTGCCTCACTTCCACCCCCGGGGCTGAAGCATCTCCTTTGCTCCAGCCCCTTCTCCAGCAAGCAGCCTCCCTCGCTGTCCAGCTCTGCTGCCGAACAGCTTTGCGCAGGGCTGCAACTGCACGTCCCTGTTTATTCCGGGGCAGCGGGGCTGTGCTGGGGACGTGCGCCGGGGCAGTCCACCTTCCCTCCACCCTGCCTGCTCCCCGCCTCGTCCTGGCGCCTACCGAAACACTTTGCTTGTGCCCCTTGGGTGCCGACGCGGCACGGATTAATTGAACCTCCCGTTCTCATTACTGGCTCTCCTCGGTAATCCAAAGCCTGCCCAGTGCTGCTCCGACACTGCAAAGCGCTCGGTGGTTTGGGGAGAGGAGCTGGAGGGAGCCCGTGCTCCGGCCAGAGCTCGCTGGCTGTGGGTCGGCCTGCACACGGGCTGGGTGGGGGCTTCCAAAGGAGTCCATGGGAGCTGAAAGCCCAGCAGAAAGTGGGCACCAAACTCTGTCTCCTTTGCAAACCGCAGCCTTGATGAACAGCCCGTCCCCGGGATGTGCTGGGCGGCCCCGCACCGTGGTGGGGCTGGGCCTATCCTGCCCGGCCGGTCCTCAGGCACTGGGTGGGTGCGGAGCACTGGGGCTGAGCCTGGTAGCCTGGGGTATTGGCTCTAGCCGGACGGCAGTGCTCGGGCTCTGGCGAGGACGGGTCGCGGTGTGAGGGAGCCGGCTCCGTAGGGAAGGGGAGAGGAGAGCGCGGTTTCTCTCTGGGGGTCAGCACCTGCTGTGCTGCCCCGGGTGGGCACGCTGTGCCCAGCAAAGCCAGGGCAGCCCGAGCACGGAACAGGCAGATGTGCTGCAGGGGGAGAAGAGGGCTCAGGAAGGGGCATACAGAAGGGACAGGTCAAGCATCCTGCATCGCTGCAGGGTCCCATCCTCTGGTGGCAGGGAGAAAACGAAGTGCTGGTGCTGGGGAACAGCGTGTCTAACTCTCGGTTGTCCCGGATCCCCTGCCTGGCATCGGGTGCTGGAGCAAGCACAGGCAATGGAGACTCCCGCCGTGTCTCCTGCCTCCCTGATCTCATCTCCTGCTTCTTGACTCTCTCCCTGCACTCAGCGGCTCGGTTGCAGACTGGCTCCTTTGCTTTGTCCTGGCTCTTTGCAGGAACTCGCCGGGAGGGCTCGTCCACGCGACGCGCAGCCGTGCCTGTGCCCGGAGCGCAGGGCAGCAGCGCCCGCTCGCCGCGCAGCCTTGCATGGACCCGCGCAGCCCCGCGCGCCCCACGCTTGGATTCTCCCCGCTACCTGCACGCTCGGCTTGAGGTGTGGGCACACGTGCGGCGGCTTGTGCAAACAGGCTCCGGCACGTGCCCAAACCCCCGCGCACTGCAATACCCGCTCGGCGAGAGCTTTTCCATCCCTCACCGCAAACCCACCCTGCTCCCCTCCTCCCCCGAACCGGGCGGGCGCCCGGCTGGAGTAGGAGAGGGCAAGGTGGCAGAGAGAGTCCATAAATGAAGAGCGATGGCTCTGTCTGCAGCGCAGAGTCAACACGCAAAATCCCCTTTAAAAGGTTATTTAAGCCGTTAAAATGTGCAGCAGTTAATCAGAGACATGTGTGACAGCCCCGGCGTATTTACCCGCTGCCTGTCTAACACGCAGCCACTCAGCTAGAGCATGATGTGACGCTCGCTGTAAATAAATAAAGTAAATAACGCGGGGGAAGGTGCCGGCAGCCGGCGCGGCCGGGGCGGGGGGCTGCTCCGGGCGGGGGGGCCGGGGCTCCGCGCCGGGCCGGCGCCGGCAGCCGGGAGAAAAGTTACCGGGGGTCGGGGGGCTGCGGCGGGGGGGCCCCGGGGCAGCTCCCCCCGGCCCCCCCCCGCCGCCCCCGCCGCCGGCGCGGCCCTACCTGCGCCTTCTCCTGCTGCGCGTCCTCCAGCTGCGCCGCTCCTCCCATGGCTTTCCAGCGGTCGTGCCCCATCGCGCCGCGGCCCCGCGATCCGCCGCAACTTTCAGCCGCTCGCGCAACTCCCCGCCGGCCGCCGCTGCCCCCCCGGGAGCCAACACCGCCCCCGCCGCCCCCCCCCAAAAAAAAGACCCCCGAGGAATCACCCCCAAACGCTCCCCACGCCGCTGCCCGGCGCGGCCCGGCGGAGCCGCCGCGCTGCCCGGTTCGCCGCGGCGGGGAGGGACGGGAGGGAGGGACGCGAGGAAGAGGAGGGAGGAGGGAGGCAGGACACGGGCACGGACACGGGGGTGGATCTTCCCTCCCCGGCAGCCCCGCCTGCCCTCCCCCCCCCCCCCCCAGCCGCCGCTCGCCCCCTGCCCCGGCCCCCCCCGGCCCCCCCCCGGCTCAGCCGTACGTCGGGGCCGCCCCCGGGACCCCCCCGCACAGCCCCCCCAGCGGCTCCGGAGCGGCCCCGGCTCCACCCCGCCCCGGGGCTCGGCGCTGCGCTCCCCTGCGGCCGCCGCTGCCCAGATGTGCGCGCACAGCTGGAGCAGCAGCTGGAGCAGCAGGTAAGGCGGGGGCTGCTGCCGGGCGCAGGGAGCCTCCTCGCAGCGCCGGGGGTGGTGGGGGGGGGGCGGCAGGCGCCCCCGGGCCTGGCCGGTGGTAGCTAAAGCACCGGGGGCCGGTACAAAGCTCGGGTGGCTGCACGGCTGGAAAGGAGGTGCGGGGCAGGGGGTGGAGGGGGCAGGCGGGAGCCCCAGGGCCACGGGGCTCTGGCCATGCGCGTGGGGACCTGCGCAGGACTCTCCGCTGGGTCGGATTTAGGGTCCCCCGGGTGCAGATGTGGTTTTCTTTACGCACCTTTGTGGCACTTGTCTCTGACCTGCTGTTCGCCGGCCGGCTGACCTGCAGGCAGCAGGGCTGCTCAGAGGCGCGGAGAGGAGCATCGGAGCGCAGGGATGGCGCTCGGGGACTCCTCCAAGCCTCCCGGCCCGTTTTGGGAAGCCCATCTGCTGCCCCACTGACAGTTTTCAGGGATTCACCTTTATGGCTGAGACCGTCCAACTCATCTCACCGGTGGCATCTTTTATCCCCCCTCCCAAACCAGGCAGGCTGGGAGCCTGCGTTGCGCTGCCTTTTTGGAAGCAGGAGGCCTTGAGCCTGGCCTGGGAAGTTATTTTAACATAACTCCAAACAATAAAAACTCATCATTAAAAAGAAATATATCTTGGCTTCGCGCGGCCTGGCGGTGCGGGGAGGAGTGATTCAGAGGGCTCGTCGGCCCTCGGCGTTAGGCACGCCGAGCTGAGCAACTGGACACTCTCCAAGCCCAGCAACTCATTTTCTGCAGATAGAGCCAGGGCCGTGCAGGGGGCTGACGTTTAATTTGCAATCCAGCCTACCTTGACATAAACCCGTAATGTAATCGCTGAGGCCGGGGAGAGCGGCGTGGGCAGCTCGGCTGGCGGCGGTGCTGGCAGCGATGGGCAGGCTGCCCGCAGGGCCGGGTACCTCCCCGGCGGGGCGGCTGTGATTTTGGGGCTCCAAGGGATGCTCAGGGTTAGCCCTGTCCCTGCTCGTTACTCAGGCTCGTTAGGGTCCAGCGGAGACGCTGGCCGGGCTGACGGCTGACTCACCCCGCTTGCCCGGGAGGGCAGCTTGTGCCATGCCATGTTAGCCATCACGTCCCATTAGCCCTCACGACCCGGCCTGGCTGGAGCTGCGGTGGGGGGACAGCGGTGCCGGGGGGTGGCCGAGCCCCGGGGCTGCAGCACCGTCCGAGCCAGGCAGCTCAGTCCCACACCGTGGCCTCTGGGCAGCTCCGGTGCCGCACGGCACGGACCGGGCTCGCGGCTCCTCTGGGCTCCTCCATGCGTGTTGCTAATGGACTGGGCTATATTTAGCCTCAAAATTTCATCGTAGAAAGCCTCCTCGGGCAGAGGGAGCGGGCCCTGGTGACGCGATTAGCCCATCGTATGGGGGGGGACGGCAGCCCGGGGGGGCCGCCGGGGCACGGGGCGGCAGAGGCACAAGGCGCAGCTCCTGCCTCCGCTCCAGCGGGTCTGCGGGCGCTGCCGCGGGGTGCCAGCTCTGCTTGGGGGCACCAAGTGACTCAACCGATCCGGGATCAAATCCGTGCGCTAAAATAAGTCATTTGCTGTTTCTGTGGGTTTTTTTCCCATTTAAGATGCCGACTGCTCGCTCGCAGGTCAAGACAGCGACCGGCGTTGCAATGCCCGGCGTGCGGCTCCCGGCAGGAGCTGCTCCGGGGCGCGGGACCCCGGCTCCCCCTCGCTCCATCCCCCAGGATCTCGCGGGGCCGGAGCAGGCACGAGGACCGGTGTCTCGCAGGCAAAGCACATCCAGGCAGGCTCGAAGCCCGCTGGCTCCCGGCGCTCGGGGAGGCCCATGCGGGGCAGACACGCTCGCGCCGCAGCCGCGTGCCGCCGGCGACGCTGGGCCGGGGGGGAGGCTGCCGGGCGCCCGCCGCCTCCCCACGTAGTGGCACCCGCTTGCCTTGGCCGCGTGCCACGGCAGCCGGCGAGCCGGCGCTGCGCGTACACGGCGTCAGGCATCATCACAATATTAATAATGCAAGGGCAGCGCCTTGCAAGCTCTTCGGCCCCGTGCCGCCCGGCTGGCGGGAGCGCTGCCTGCAAAGGAGGCGCGTGAGCCTCATCCCAAGCGGCCGCCGGGGAGAGCGGGGGGCGATTCAGCCTCCCCGTGGGGAGCGCGGCCGCCCCCGACCCGAGAGGGGGTCCCCCCCCAGAGCCGGGGCCGGCGAGCCGCCGAGCAGCCCTTCCCCGCGCAGCATCCCGGCGCTCCCGGCCGCGCTGCCTCGCTGCGCTGCCTCGCCGTCTCCAGCTAGCGACAGCAAACGGGCCGCGGCTTCAAAAGGCGAGGGAGAAAAAGCAACCAAAAAAAGCAACCAAAAAAAAATAAACCCCAACCACAGGCAAGATTTTAATTTAAAACCCTTTCCTGCATGAAGAACAACAGCCCGGGCCATCTGGAGCAGCATATGCAGGTAACTGCGAGGCAGCAGTGCTTCTGCCGAGCTCCTTCGCCGGCAGCTGGAGGCTGCGGCCCCGGTGGACGGGGCTTCAGCTGGCAAAAGCATCACCTCGGCGGGTGTCTGCACCGCCGATAGCCTGCCGGGGCCCGGCTTCCCCCAGCCAGCTACCGAGAGCTCCCCGTTTAATCGCTGCGTTTCCAGGAGAGGTAATTATGGGTCCCAATGCAAATAGCAATAACACCGGAGTTTATTGCAAGAGATTAATTCAGCGGCTTAATTGAAACTGCAGGAGCAGCTCAGGAAAGCGCCATCCGGAGCTGGGAGGAGGAGGAGGAGGAGGAGGAGGAGGAGGTTGGGCCCCGGTCCACCCTACCCACATCCCTCGCCCTCGGCCCAGGGAGCCCAAATCAGCAGATTGCAATGCCCAAAGGCCCGGCCGTCGGCTGATGGGCACCTCCAGCATCCAAAAAGTGGCCGTCGTCGCCACTTCCCTTCTCCTTGCTCCCACCTCCACTGCTTTGTCCCTTCCTCTGCTAGAGGTGAGATCCCTCCGAGCCCTGGCGGTTTGCACCTTCCCGGGATAAGCATCCTTAATCCCGTTGCTCCGGGCACCCATGCAGCCACAGAGTGCCGGGGGCCAGGGCTGGACGCTGCTCCCGCCCGGGAGGGCAATGGGAGCCTCTGCGCTCCTCCCCGCTCCTTCTCCTTCCCTGATAAATAAATCACACCTTTCTTTGGGAAGTGGCACTGAAGTAGCTTTCCTCCCAACCTCTCCTCAAATAAAAACGTCCTTGAAAGTGTAAAATTGGAGCGGGATAAAGTGTGACATCCAGCCCCAACCTCGCTGTTTGCACAGCGCCTGGGAGACACGAAGCCGCGCTCTGTTATCTCTGCAGTTATTGTTTCGGTTAGGATCAGCACTACGGCCCCGATTTGCTTTCAGAGTTCGGAAGGCTGGGGAAAGAAAAAAAAAGCTGGAAAAAAAGTATTTTTTTGTTTGAAAGATAATATTTGATGTGAAAAAAAAATTTTTTCAAACCATCTTAGTATTTACAGGCTGGGAAATCTGTCCAGAGATCATGTACCCCTGAAAAGGATAAAACACTTCTCTTAGTTTAACGTGTTTTCTTGTGCTTTATCTAAAAAGTCGTCATAAAAACACTGAATTGAAATTTTAAAGGGGGGAGGGGAGGAGAATATCTCGAGGGTTTGTTGCTGTTTCTATTTTCTTATTGCCAAATAAAATACAATTAAAGCAACATTTTATACGCCAGCCAACATAACTAACATTGCTTTTCTGACGGCACTTTTTTGTGTCAGCCAACGACAATAAGTGCTGCGGGATCGCTCGCTCGCGTCCAGCCACCGTGGCTGGAGGGGGGATTCGCAGCAGCGGCAGCCGAGGCCGAAGCAGAGGGATTTTGGTCCTGCTCTACGTGGAAATCTCCGTGGCTCTTATCGGCAGAGCCGGCCGCCGCGCTGCTCTGCCTTCCCGGCATGACGCTCGCTCCAAGACCGGTCTCAGGGCTTTTGCAAGCGCCCAGCAGCTCCCAGTACTCCCGGTTCCCAGCAGGGATTCCCAGCAGGGTCCAGCCCCCGGCAGAGCCCCCGGCCAGGGATGGGAAATTCGCCCCGGCTCCAGCCGCCTGGGTTTCGTCGCGGCGCGGGGAGCAGCGGCACCTCGCTGCCAGCCCGCGGCTCTGCGGCTGCCTGCGCCGAAATCCCCGTGGTAATGGGATCAGGGGCACCGTCTGCCAGGGGAATATTAAATCAGACCCGGAGCCCCGGTCCGGAGCGACACGCTTGGGATATGAAGCTACGGTAGATCACGGTATGGGGTTCTCGCTCCTGCTTTAAAGGCAAAGGTGTCGCAGCAACGCCTGGTTTGTCGCAGAGTGAGTTGGACCCTCTCTTAGCAGCACCGGGAAAAGGAAGCAGGGAGAGGGGAGGGGAGGGGAGGGGTGCCGCCCCTGGCCAAAGCCCTGAGCACTTGCAACTCATCACAGTGATGTGCTTTCAAGGGTCTTTGCTGCTTCCGATGAACAGGCTCAGCAGGAGCTTCGGACGCGGCTCGCGGGGCAGCAGCCGGTTGCCCCAAGCTCATGCCCATCTCCCCGTCCTTGCTCATGCTCCTGCCCCACATGGCCAAGGTTCGGCGAACAGAGGCTGAGGAAGTCACTTAGCAAATGAGCTGTAATGGGCTCCCGCGCCCACCCCAGGTTATCGGTTTAGCTCGGTATCCGGTTGGGGTGACCATCTGGTACCGTCTGCTGCCTGCTTAGCCATCATTTATCCTCCTGATGAGGGACACCAGCAGGACTCGTGTCCCGGCCGGGCTATTGGGGAAAGGGGATGGGATCAGAGTTTGCTCCCGGCACCCACGCGGGTCTGGAGGCAACGTGGAGGAAGAGCTGCAGGGGCAGCCGTGCTGGGCACATCCCAAACGGAGAAGGTCCAGGGGTCACGGTGGAGCAGCTCCTGCCATGGTGGGAATGGATGGATGGATGGATGGATTGATAGACAAATGAATGGATGGATGGAGGGATGGGTAGATGGACAGATGAATGGTTGCATGGAAGGTGGGATGGGCAGATGGATGGACGGAGGGTTGGACAGATGGGCGGGCAGCCCTCTGCCCAGCTAGAGTAGGGGAGCAGGGAAGGGCAGACAGATGAGACTCGTTAGCAAATGAGGTAGCCTCAGGTTATGCTAACAAGCCCATTAGGAGGGCTTATAAGGGGAGGATGGTTGGTTAGTAGGGGAGGCTGCTGGTTTTAGTGGAGATGCTGCTTTTTGGGACAGGAGGGCCTAAGTGCCTGCTAGTTAATTAGAAAGGCTTGGAGGAGGTCTGTGCTGGTTGGCCTCACTTGTGAGCAGCCCTAATGTGATGAGCAATTAGGGACTTTGAAGCTTTTTAGCTGGAATCGTTAAGCTAGAGATGAGCTCAGTTGGGGAAAGGGGCTTTCTGGCTGTGCTGGAAACCTGCTGGTCCGTGGCTGACCCGGCTGCTCCTTGCCTTGTGGGCCCTGTCCCCAGCCTTGAGGACACGGGTGAAGCAAGTGCCCTGGGGACAGCCACAGCTCAGCAGGTGCCCATGGTGGGTTACCACTGTCCTTCAGATTGTGAGTGAGGCTGTGAGCTCCTGCTTAGCTGCAAGTGAAGGTGAGGTGTCTGTGTTTTCTCTCCTCTGTCAGGTACTGAGACAACGTGGAGGTGATGGGCTCCAAAATAGGTGCTCCTATTTTCTCCCTGCGCACCAGGTCTCAAATGGGTGCGAGCAGAGAGGATGGTGACTGCCGTCCTGGCTGTTGCTGCTGCAGCGTCTCAGCTGGCCACGTGTGGAGGCTGTGGTCCTGCCTGTGGTGTCCCCAGCTTTCTGGGTGCTCAAGGTGATGTGCTTCTGTGCAGGGACATCTGCTCTGGGGCGATGCTCCTGCCTCCTCCCCCCTTGCTGTCCTGGTGCTGGGGCACAGCTTCTCCCCCCCGGCTCCCCAGTGGGGCTGGGCGAGGGAGTTTCCCTGCCCCTAACCTGGGGGTAATCACAGCGGTGTAAACCCAAATGCCGTGCGAGGTAATGGCTCCGCGGGCATCAAAATCTGCCAGCTTTGTCTCTGCCCTCCCTCACCGTCTCCTTTCTGTCCTGCCTTGGCCTAACTTCATGCAGCTTCCGCAGCTCTGCCATGTCCTGCCCCGCTGTGGTCTAGCTGGCACTGCATGCACTGTGTTTATGGCAGTGTTAATTAAATACGCTCTGCAATCAGTGCCGCACATGACCCCGCTTCCCGAGCCGAGGTTGCGCTGTAATGTGCCATCGCTGAGGCAGAACATGACTGTTGCCGTTCTGGGGAATCTCTAATAGAGATTTACGTATCCCAGGCCTCCCATTTCTCTGTTTTGTGACATTTTGCAAAGTTCAGGTTTACAAAATAAGCCAGCGCATGAAAAGAGATGCTCTGAACGTTATTTGCACTGCACGTGCCAGTTTCTGCTCTGCAGGGCCTTTGTCCCAAACCCGGTGCCATGTGCCCAGGCCTCCTGGCACGCAGAGCTTGGGGAAGGCACCAGCCCGGGACCATGCAGCGACCAGCACCGCTCGCTCGCGGAGGGCGAGCATCCATCCCGTGCTGGCCCTCTCCGCCCGGGTGCTGCGGTACCACGTCGCCCTGCTGTGCGGCCGTCGGCGCGGGAGCAATTTGGTCCTCGCGCACCTCCGTTCGCCCCGATGGCGGGCGAGCTCTGTGGCGACAGTGATTGAAATGCACACGGAGTCGCTCGGCTCAACCTGCCTCTAATCCCATCTCCAGCCCCAGGGCAGAGGATGCATTTGCAGCGGGAGCCGGAGGGAGCGGGAGAGGCAGCGCGCTCCACCCGCCGCCCCGGAGGACGCAGCCCGGACCGGCGGCGGGAGGAAGGTAGGGCGGCCGCCGCTGCTGTTCCAAGGGTGCAATTTGCGGTGCTGAGCTGCTCCGCTTTTAAACGCGAGCGTGGGCTAGGGGCTGGCGTGGCTGCGGCGCTGCCCGCGCAGCGGCGGGTGGGAGGCAGGCGGGCTGCTGGCACAATCCGGTTAGCGCCTGACAGTCTCCCTGGATCTCAGCTATGGGCAGAAAAGCCCATTTTAATAAATAGCTCACGGGGGAAGCTGCCTGCTCCATGATGATGAGGGAGCATGTGTGCGCTGAAATGCCAGGCCGGGGAGCGGGAGCGGAGCGGCCGAGGGAGGAGGGCCGGGAGTTTTTCCCCCCCCCCCCCCGGGGGTGCTGAGATGCGAGGTCAAGCTGCGGTGCCTGGTGCCTCTCCAGGCTGCTGTGCAGCCCCCGTGGAAAGCCCACGCCGGACCCCTGCAGGCTTTGGAGACGGAGCGAACCGCTGAGCTGGGCACCTGGGGAGAGAGCGCTTGAGCTGGGCATCGCGGTGGGTTGTGGTCCCTCCCCGCCCTAAGCAGCATGGCCCAGACAGTCACCCAAAACCAGGCCCTCTTCTTTGCTTTCTCAGGACAGCAGCTCTGCAAGGGAGAGAGACCTCGTCTTACCCAGTGCTACAGCAGGGCCAGCTCATCCCTTTTGGGGAAAAAACTGATTGCAGCCAAACATGTGCCTGTCTGGTGATACCGGCCCAGCTGCAGGTCCCCGCTGCATCCATCTCCGCTACTGGGTGTGCAAAGGCAGGTGAGTCCTTCTGGGGATGTCATCTGGATGTCATCACCTCTGCAAGGGTGATGCTGGGAGAGGTGATGGACGGAGGGGACGGTGCACAGCGAAGGAAGGGAAGGTTGCAGGTGGCCTGCGGGCAACTTGCTCGGTTGCAACGGGAGGCTCTGTGTTGCTGGATTTAGCTGTTTGGCACAAAGGGAACTCAGGTTGCTCTGCTCTCGTCACCACCTCGGCCTCCAGAAGTGGCTGAGGGAATGCAGGAGTTGGGCGTATCGACCCAGCTCTGGCCCGAACACCGTGGCATAACGCTGCTCCCAGACCTGCAGGCCGGGGGGAAGGATAAGGTGGTTCCAGCTGCCTGGAGGGATCCTTCCCCGGCTCCCCCTCGCTGCAGGTGATGGAGAGCCACTGCTGAAGCTCCGGATCCACCTCTGTGCCCAAGCACCTGCTAAGCTCTGCGCCGGCCGCGCTCCTCGCTTTGAGCCGGGGGAGGAAAGGGGGGATTTGCTGCTCTTGCACACCTCGCTTCTGCCTCGGTGCCTGTGTTGTCAAGTCTGATCAGAAGGAGGATCAGTTGGCCCCGCTCGCTCTCTCCAGATTTAATTAACAGGCCTTTCATCTCTACCCTGAAGGAATCTGCTATCTTCTGTCTTCTTAATTAACGTTCATTAAGCAAATCAGAAGAACGTTTTCTCCTCGCTGCCTGCAAGGTTCTTAACCCTTGCGAGGTGCCAGGTTTGTGTCGCCCTGTGCCGGGGTGGCGAAGGCCCTCGGCGCTCCCGGCTCTCCAGCAACGAAGCCCTGGTGTCGCGTCTCCTCTGGGCTTGCACCGAAGTCCTGGTGCGGAGGGCTTCAGCTGCTAGGGCGGCTGGGGGCGAATCCCCACTTCAATCACTCTTTTGAATGTCCTTGTTCAAGGTCTTCTGTGTCCTGGAGAGGCGAGGGAGTTTCTCGTAACTGGCCCTGCGTCTCCGTCCAGGGATGGTGGTTGTCTACAGCAAGGCTGTGCTTGAAGGCTTCATAGTGAGAAGTCACTGGCCAAACCTAGAAGGCACCTGAAATGAAGGGCAGCTGTCTCCTTTTTGCAGAAAAGGAGATTTTTGGGGGGGCTACTCCTACCCCCTCTCCTGAGGGCTGAAGTTAGATGTGGTATTTTCTTTCTTGCCCTTCCTGGAGGCTCACGGGGAAGGCTGGGACCAAAACGGGGGCTGTCGTGAGTGGCCGCTGCTGGGCATGGTGTCCAGTCACCACCAGTTTCTGCCAAGGTCTGACCGAGTCTGCCGTCCCCTCGCGTCAGGGCAGGTTTTGCCAAAGGAGGACATGGGAGAAGGATGTCTCCCAACCTTGGTGGTAGCTCGGCTCATTTCTGAGTAATGTGGCTCCTGCCGCACCTGCCAGCAGCCCTGGTGGGTCTCTCAGACCCAGGACAAGGCAGGTGCTGGGCAGTGGCTGGTGTTTTGGACAAGGGAAAGTGACTTCTGGGTGATGTTCTTCAGGCTATCCAGACACAGGCAGAGTTGTGTTGGCTTTGCTTGAGACCCCCTGGCACCCCACAAGCAGCCACCGAGCCCCGGTTGCAGTCTGGTCTCCTCTTAGCTGGACCCCTCTTTGGAGAGGGGATGGATGGGGCTGGGATATCGGCTGCCTGGTGTGAGCAGCATCTAGAAATCCCCCCTCAAAGGTGGCAAACCCATGAAATGTGGGAGATCCTTTCTGGCCAGGCACTTGCAGCCTCAGTCAGAGGGAAAAGCAAAATACCAAGCCCATGAACCTTGCTGGGGCAGGATGCAATTCCTCCCTCCTGCTGCCCCTTTAAAATTGGTGGCAGTGATGTGCAGGGCAGTTATTTAACCAAAAGCCTTCCCCTCTCCCCCCAAAATGTGACAGCGGGTTTGCCAGCGGCCGCTTGCTCCCAGGCAGCTGATGCACAGCTCCTCGGCGCTGGGAAATTCGCCCTTCCCAGCGGAGCTGGCTCTGGCTTTCAGAGCCTGGGTCAATATATGTTAATGGGGCTTTGAAACGGCAGTGCCGCGGGAGCTGCTGCCCGAGACCTCTGATTCACAGCTGCCCGCTGGAGCTTTTCCCCCGCAGTGTGCACAGAGAGAGAATAAAATAAATAATAGTAGAAGGGAAGGAAAGGAAAGGAAGGAGCTTAAATTATAAATGAAGGCTAAGTTTCCAGCATGTTGCTGTGGGCAGCTGGCGTAGCCACGCTTTGCCGGGTGCACCGGTTGTCCCCACGCCTCCGGCACAGGGAGACGGTGAGGGATAGCCCCGGGGACACAGCACCTTCCCGTTGTGTCCGTTCACTGCCGGGCTTCCTCGGGCAACCTGAACCCGCTGGGAGAAGCGGGCCGTGGGCGAGGGCTCCTTCCCGGCCCTGGGCTGCTCTGTGGCATGCCGGGGCTTGCAGCTGGTGGCAGGAGCATCCCTGTAGCTCCTGCGTTGTGCATATGCAGCGCTGGCTTTGGCACCCCTGCCCTGACCGCTGCACGCTGGGCGGCAGGTGGTTTTTGGGCAGCAACAGTTCCTCTGGAGCTTGCTACCCTTTAGTCCCACCATGGGTCCATCCCGGGCCAGTGCAGGGGGTGCCAGGGCGACGTCTTGGCCCTGTGCGCAATTAGCATCACCCTGCAAGCCACTAATGGGGTTTGGTGACACTCTAGTTGTGCTACTGCTGGAGACATCTCCATGGGGATGTGTCCTCATCCCTGCTGAGGTGCCCGGGCTGGGCCCCCTGGTAGCAGGTGGGGAAGGGACCCCCACCCGCAGGTGCTGGTGCAGGGGTGCTGGGGGCTGCAGACCCCTGACCTAGCTGGACTGGTGCAAGTGGAGGAGCTGGGGGGTCCCCATGGGTCAGCATGGTGGGGGAAGAGGGTGCTTAGGTCGTGATGGGTCTGGTTCAAAGCCTCCCCACCCTGCTTTGGGCACTGTGGGGCAGCTGGCGAGCCCCGCGGATGCAAGGAAAAGCCCAGGTGTGGGTGTGAATCGATGCAGGCTCGTCCCCGGGGCTGAGAAATCATGGGGCTTGGCTCTGTGGGTGCTGCCGAAAGCCCCAAACCCCCCATCCCTGAAGCCACAGGGCTGGGATGTGCCCTGCTGGGGGGTCCCCAGCCTGCCCAGCCCCACAGCGTGGAGGTGCGGACAGGCTGGGGGGGGTCCAGGCTTGCAGCAGGCTCAAACCGCGCAGCCCATGATTGCAAACAATGCTTTTTGGACATTTCCAGCAGCTTCCACAAGATGGACCTGGGAGCGAGAGGAGGTGCCCAGCTGGCGGGGGGGACCATCCCATCCCATCCCGTCCCCTCCGTCCCGCCTGCTCAGGCGTCCGGAGGAGGGTCAGTGCTCGGCACGACGAGTCCCGGCATGGCGCGGCCGCCCGGGCTCTGCGTGCTGGTCCTGCTGGCGCTGGGCGCCGGAGCGGGGGGCTCGGCTGCCTGCCGCGATGCCCAGGGCCAGGCCCGCCGCTGCACGCCCGTCTTCGAGAACGCCGCATTCGGCCGGGCCGCCCGGGCCACCAACACGTGCGGCTCGCCGCCCGAGGACTACTGCCTGCAGATGGGCGCCCGCGATGCCACCAAGCTGTGCCACCGCTGCGACGCCGGGGACCCCCGGCGCCACCACAACGCCTCGCTGCTCACCGACTTCCACAGCCAGGAGGAGAGCACCTGGTGGCAGAGCCAGTCCATGGCCTTTGGCGTCCAGCACCCCAACTCCGTCAACATCACCCTGCACCTGGGTGAGCGCGGCTGGGACCCCCGCGAGGGCTGCAGCCCCGGGGTGGGGGGGTGGGGGGGGGGATGCACGGGGCTGGATGCTCTTGCCAGGGATGTTCCTGCACCCCGTAACTCTTGGTGCAGGTTTTGGGTTAAGGCAGGACCCCTCCATCCTCCTCCCCAGGGCTTTTAGGGGGTGCAAAGAGGGAGATGTCCCTTGCTAAGCACAGGGGACAGGTCACAGAAAGGAGCTGGGGAGGGTCTGCTCCATCCCCCAGCCCCGTGGCTGGTAGTGGGGACAGACCCTGGGAGTGAGGCCGGGTGTCCTACAGCAACAAGGTGGGTGAGGGTGCAAATGTGGTCCTGCAAGCACTTAGGGGTTGGCGAGGGTCTTCTCCTCCATGGTGGCTGCGTCTGCCCAGCAGCCGTGCCCGCCTGTGCTGCTTCCCACCCAGCTGTGCCGCGGGTGCAAAGTCTTGGCGCGTCCCTTCACTTTGCCCCCGGTGCCGTTTCACCCCCGCGCGTTGCCGAGGACATACTGTCCCTCTCTACGGGGGGGCAGAGCTCTACGGGCGCCGCGGCAGCCCGGGCAGGCTGCTCCTGTTGTGGTGTGACCCTCTGTGTTTTAAATATTACATGAGTCACCTGTTCGAAGGGTAGCTAAACCTCGTGGGATCATGTCTGGCATTTTAAAAAAAGGATTTTTAATGCCTTCTGGCCATCTAAACTATCCTGGCAATTGGCCAGCTCTTTAATATCTTCATTATCTGCTGCATCCTGCCATCCGCACGCGGAGGTGGGGGTGACGGGGGGCTCTGGACGGAGCTGAACGAGCAGCCTGTCCCCCTGCTAACGGCGGCGGTGGCCCCGGCGGGCTGGCCACGTCGCCCCGGGGCAGCCAGCCGAGGGTCCGCGCTTGCCCCCGGCGGGGACGCGGGAGCCGCCTGCTCGCGCGGGAGGTCAGCCCTTTCCCAGCCCCCCGCGGGCAGGCGGACATCTGGTCCGCATCCCCGCGCAGCCGAGACCGGGCTCCCTGCCGTGGCTGAGAAGCGGTGCCGGAGGAGCCCGCCGGCCCCCATTCCCCGCTCCGGCACCTCCCGCGAGCCCTGCCGGAGGGGCCCGTCCCGTCTCCCATCCAGCGCTGGCTGTCGGATCTCCCTAAATTTATTCATGCTTGAACTGGAGCGCAGATGCTCTGATTGCAATCTGCATTGCTACTGCAAGCTGCTGCCCGCTCCTCCGGGGGCTGGGGCCCCCCACGGCTGCTGACGGCTTCTAGCCTGAGTTGTCTTCCCTTCTGCTTCCAGCTGCTGGAGGCTGTCAGTCCTCTCCGGGTCAGCTGCCCGGCTCCTGGGGTCTCTTGCTTCAGGCCTTGCTTTCCAGCCTCTGCCTTTCTTGTGGCTCTTCTCCGGCTCCTCCGCAGGCCGGCGGTGCCTGGTCAGACCCTGCTCCCAGATGTCCGGTGGAGCTTGGCAGGGCTTTGTGCAGCTCTGGGGACCTCCCTGCTTGAGTCTGCGCCTTGTGAACGCATCCGAGGCCATAACGTTGCAACCCCGATCCCTGCGTCCCGTCCGGAGCCGGGTGTTCCTCTGCAAACCTACCCAGCGCTCCGCTTCCTAGGCTCCTAGTATATCCTGGCACGCTGAAAAGTGCCATCTTTGTGCCCAGCGTGTTGCTGTCTGACTTCTCCCTCGGCTGCCATTCCCCGTTCTTGTCCCACCTGCAGATTTTTTGGTCACTATCTTAACGCTTCCACCCGGGTTATTGGGGAAAAGCCCAAGCGGTCGCGTGCTGCGCCGTGGCCGCTGCAGAGCTCCCCTCCAGGAACGCAGCCCGGGACAAGGTTTTGCTTGCGTTTCTGCTGTGAGCTCGAGCCAGTAATTGGGCTTTTTAACCCCTGTAGCGTGTCTCCCGTCAGCCTGTCTCTCCTGAGTCAGATGTCTTGTAGGTTGTCCAGTGTGGTTACCTGCGGATCTTATTAAATAAGATACTGAATGAGTTGGACAAGACCTGTGTTTACCTACATGCTGTTGATTGGCATTAATTAGATTATTCTCCCTCGTTTCTCCTCCCGGAGGGGTTTCAGCCATGCCGATGTAGTGCCCTGGGCCCGCGTCAGATCGGTAGTCCCGTAACGACTGTGGCCGCTGCATTTACTGCAAGACAACAGCACGGCTCTGGGAGGAACCCAAAATGTTGGTGGGCTTGCAGACGCATGGCGTAGGTGGTCCAGGAAGCTCCTCAGATAACTCCTGGCATGTGAATCTCTGATTGAAATGTGTCTAAATTAGGTAGGATCTTTGTAGCTGTGACTGATGCTGATTTTCCCGGGGGATCCGAGCCTGTGATGGGCCCCCGGGGCTGAGCCCTGTGCAGACTCGGTTCGAGGGGGCTGGAGGCTGCTGGTGATGTGCTAAATCAGCACAGCCCTCGCTCCTCTCCAAACTTCTCCATCTGGAGACCTCCAGCATTTTAGGTGTAGTTTCACCTCTGCAGGAGGTGAGTGAACACGTAGTTGTGGAAAGCAGAACGGAGAGAGGGACCCAGGAGTCCTGGTGACTGCTGTTGCCCCTCCTGGCCGTGGCTTCTTGCTGTGTGCACCTATTTCAGACCCATTGGATCCTTCTGGGTGGTAAAGTGGGGACAACCCAGCTGCGGCCATAGGCCGTTCATGGATTCTCCCTCCTTTGGAGGAACCGAACAGAATTTGGCAAATTAAAGTGACCGTCCAGAAGAAGGATGTGTTAATTTGCAGTATTCTCCACTATAGCGAGTTTTGGCCATTCGAGCTTAAGATACCGAGCTCGAGCCCCCGAATCCTGCTGCCCCCCTCCCCTCCCCTCCGCTCGCTGCTGCTGCAGGCCGCTTTGGGCAGCGCTTGTTTATTGACACAGCTCCGGCCCGGCTCCTCTCCCAGAGGCAATCGCTGCGCGAGGTGACTGCTCTGACCTCCCTGTTTTGGCAGACGTCCCCCCGGGGCCGCGCGTCTGGGAATGGGCCCCGCCGGGCGCGGGGGGCCCTCGGCACGGGGTGCAGGGCAGGGGCAAGTAGCAGCGCAGCCGGCCTCGCTCGCCAGTCCCTCGGCAAAACCCGAAAACCTCGAGTAACCATCCTGAGAACCGCCCCGTCCCGCAGCCATCTGCACGTTTTGGACCGGGAGGGTTTAGAGTCGAGGATGCCCCCAGCAGCGTCCGTGCGGGAAGGTTGGGGACGGGAGCACGGCGGCGGGCAGGGCAGCGGGAGCGAGTGTCCCCCACGCTGGCTCGTCCCGGCAGCCCCGGTTAGCTGGGCTCCCCCGCAGCAAAGTCGCAGTGCGTATGTGACATTATTCATATGGGCCCAATTAAAGGCTTGTTTTCCTAGTCCCGGAATAACCCCTCGAACATTCCCGACTCATTAGCTTTTCAAATAAAGCCAAAACCTTGTAGCTAATTGTTTTGCGCTGTCGGGAGCGGTGCCGTTCTGGGGCACCCGGGTCTTTGAGCCGGCCCTTCATCCCTGACAATTAAGCACTTCTGAGGTTCGCTTTGGGACCCCCCTCCTCCCCCCAAGGCTTTAAAGCAATGCTTTAAAGCAATTTCGGCGTTGGGCTGGTCGCCCCGGGGACTGGTGTCCTCTGTTTGTCTTCGGGCTGGCAAAGGCGGCGGCGATGCCCCTGCGCAGGGACCGACCTCGAGCCCAGGGGAGGAGGGGGCGGACAGTGCCCCGGGCGCTTTCTGCCCCGTTGCACCGCTGCCCTGGGGCTGCTGCTCCGCGGTGGGCCGGACTCTGCCCGCCAGCTCCCGGCTTTACTTTGGGCTTGCGGCTCTGTGCGAGCCAGTCTCCGTGCGCGGAGCGGGAGGCTGCCTTGCAGGGGAGATGGAGGAGAAGCTCGGCAGAGGGCAGCCAGCTGGGGGAAAACGCTTCCCGCAGCATGAGGATGGCTTTCGGCTGGCAGCTGGGAGCCACGAGCATCCGTGTCCCGCTCCTGCTGCGCCCGGGCTGGCTGGAGCCTCTCCTCGCTGGCGCGGGTGGCATCGAGCAGCAGCCTCCGTGCAGTGATGCCTCCGTTCAGGCAGACGGCGGGGGAGAAACGGGTGCTTTTCAGGAGAAAACGGTGAATGCGGGCGACGCGGGCTGGGCCACGTGGGGAGCGCGCCAGCTCTGCTCCCAGCAGCCGTGCCGTGCAAGCCCTGTCGCTGCTCCTCTTGCAGCTACCTAGAGCAGGCGCAGCGGTCGGGAGAAGGTGACAGTCCTGGGAGCTGGTGCTGCAGGAGCAGGGTGACGTGGCACAGGCTGGGGCGCTCCCAGGTCCTGGTCCTGGCCCTGCCAAAGCCCCGGTGCCGATTTGCACCACTTTGGAGGGGACGGGACGCGGGCGGGCGGTGGGAGCACCCGGCCACTGACAGCACTGCCCGTCCGCCCCAGGCAAAGCCTACGAGATCACCTACGTGCGGCTGAAGTTTCACACCAGCCGCCCGGAGAGCTTCGCCATCTACAAGCGCAGCCGCGCCGACGGGCCCTGGCTGCCCTACCAGTACTACAGCGCGTCCTGCGAGAAGACCTACGGCAAGCGGCCGCGGCAGCACCTGAGGCCGGGCGAGGACGAGCAGGTCGCCTTCTGCACCGACGAGTTCAGCGACATCTCCCCGCTGAGCGGGGGCAACGTGGCCTTCTCCACGCTGGAGGGCCGCCCCAGCGCCTACAACTTCGACGGGAGCCCGGCTCTGCAGGTGCTGCCCCGGGCACGCTGGTGCGGGACATCCCCGCCGGCGGGGCTGGGGATGCTCGAGCCGATGGGCTTCGCAGTGGAGAAGGGGAGCAGGTGGCCTGAGCCTTCCCCGCATCCTTGCAGGAGTGGGTGACGGTCACCGACCTGCTCATCTCCTTGAACCGGCTCAACACTTTCGGGGATGACATCTTCAAGGACCCCAAGGTGCTGCAGTCGTACTACTACGCCATCTCGGACTTCTCCGTCGGCGGCAGGTGAGGGGCAGGGACCTGCTGGACACGCGCGTAGGGCTGGGCACCGGGGTGGCTGGTCCCCACCTCCAGCTCCATCTCACTTGCTTTGCATCCTTGGGGCCAGCTGCTCAGACCTGACTTTTCCCAGCGGTAAAGCAGAGCTGGCAGGACTGGGCAGAGTTATGGGCTTATGAAGTGCCAAGGGAGCATCTCCAAGGGAGCCCGAGTGCGAGCAGCACCCTGGGGCCTCCCTGCGCCTTGGCACCAAGTGGGCGCCATGCCGAGTTGGCCTCTCACCCTAGCAAGAGCCGTCCCCAGCCGCAGGGCAGCGGGGCCAGGGATGCTCCAAGGATGCTGCGAGGCTCAAGCAGCCGGAGCCAGCTGCTGGGCCAGAAACGCTCCAGGGAGGAGATGGGTGGCTGCTGGCCGCAGGCTACTTTCTGCCCCGCTCGTTGTAGGTGTAAATGCAACGGCCACGCCAGCCGCTGCGCTCGGGACGCGGCCGGGCAGCTGGCCTGCGTGTGCGAGCACAACACGGCGGGAGCCGACTGCGAGCGCTGCCAGCCCTTCTACCAGGACCGCCCGTGGGCCCGCGGCACCGCCGCCTCCGCCAACGAGTGTCTCCGTGAGTAGCGCCGCGCCGGGGCCGGGACACGGCTCCCTCGCCGGCCGTGGGCGAGCAGCCAGGCCGCCGGGTTGTGCCAGTGCCCGCTCGGCTCATCCGGCAGCTCCCAAAGGGGTAGAAAGCGCTCGCCCCATTTTGCAAGGTTTTGGCCAGCGAGGGAGGATTTGCAAACTGGGTGCCCCCGTGGCGGCATCGCCCCGTGCGTGCTGGGGGGCTGCTCCGTGCACGGCGCTGCACCCGCCGCCTCTCCCAGCGCAAAGGGCTCACTGCCCTCTCCCCGGCCACCGACGAGGTGGTTTTAACCCCCGGGCAAGCCCCGTGCTCCTGCACTGCCCGCGGTGGCAGCCGGCGGCACGCCGCTCTCCCCGTCTGCCTCCTCCCCAGCTTGCAACTGCAGCGGCCGTGCGGACGAGTGCTTCTACGACTGGGAGCTGTACCGCAGCACCGGGCACGGGGGCCACTGCCTGCGCTGCCGCGACAACACCGCCGGCCCCCGCTGCGAGCGCTGCCGGCCCAACCACTACCGCCGCGACGAGCGGGACGCCTGCCAGCCCTGCCGCTGCAACGCCGCAGGTGCGTGGGGACGCCGGGGCCTGGCAGGGTGCAAGTCCTCCCGTCCCCACCGTGACACCGGGGTAGATGCACCGGCCATGGCGCCGGGGTAGATGCACCAGCGCGGGTGCCGCTGCGCTTGCCTGGCAGGGGTTTGTCGAGCTCAGCGTGCAGAAACCCGCCGCCCCGGGAGGCCGGGAGCATCCTGCCCGCACGAGTGGGACCGGCCTCGCGCCGAGGCCCCCCGGTCCCTCCTGAGGGTTCGGGGCTCCCCTGCGCAGGCTCCCTGCAGCTCCAGTGCACCAGCTCGGGGGCCTGCGCCTGCAAAGCCCACGTGAGGGGCTGGAAGTGCGAGCGCTGCGAGGACGGCTTCCACGGCCTCGGCGAAGGCGGCTGCCGGTGAGGAAGCGCACGGCCCCAGGGCCCGCAGCGGGCCCGTGCCGTCGCTCACCTGCCACCTGCGTCTCGCCCCGTGCAGAGCCTGCACCTGCGACCCGGCGGGCAGCGTGGGCGCCTGCGACCCCGACACAGGGCACTGCCCCTGCAAGGAGGCGGTGGAGGGTCCCGCGTGCGACAGGTGAGCTCGCCCGGCGCCTCCGTGCCGGGGCTTTGCAGCAGAATCGCCGCCGCGTTGCTCGCTGCATTGGCTGTGCTGCAGCATTTCTCCGGACCGCTGGGACGTGGCTCCTTTGGAGCTGCCTCCTCCTCCTCCCATCGCTGCCCCTTGCGGGATGAAGGCCTGCCCCATGCCACGGTCCCCGTTTCTTCCCCCCTCGCAGGTGCCGGCCGGGGTGGTTTAACCTGCAGCCCCACAACCCCGCTGGCTGCACCAGCTGCTTCTGCTACGGCCACTCCTCGGCATGCACCGCGGCGGCCGGCTACGAGGAGACCCGCGTCCGCGCCGCCTTCGAGCAAGGTAGCAGCCCCCGGCCGCCCGCGCCGCTGGGACTGGGTTCCCTCTAGCCGATTTTGGGCTGCTTGCTTAGGGCCAGCTTTTCCGAAGAGCTTTGGGCCGGGCTCCAGAGGCTCAGCGCCTCCGGGCAGAGCCGGATCCATGGCTGGGCAGCGGGGCGACAGCACTCGTTAAATGAGCACAGATATTTACTGGTAAACCAAGTCCCCCAAAGTCCTCTCCAAACCTGCAGCCGGAGCTGGACCAGCCTGAAACTCCCTGCGCTGCGGGAAAGGGTCAGTGTCCAGATTTGGGACGATTAGATAAGGGATGCCGCTGAGTGCAGCCCACTCGACATCCCCAGAGAGATTTCCAAGCGTTCGGCCTCCAGGCGCCGGGGGCTGGATGCAATAAATAACCGTTGGGAGCGGGGGAGAGTTTAACTTGTTTCCGAAGGAAACAAACTTAATGCAATTACGCCCCGTCTGTCTCCGGGCTTTCTCCGCCCTCCAACTTTTGAACCACAGAATGGGCAGGGAGGCAAATGTTTAAAGATACTAATTTTCTCCAAATGCAAGAAAACAAACAGCCGGGAGCAGGGGAATGGCTGGCGCTGCTCTCCGGCGTGTGGGGCCCCAGAGCCCGCTCGGAGCAGGGCGTTACAAAGGCTCCAGCTGCAGGAAAGTCCTTGCGCCTTACTAGACATCAGAGAATCTCATGAGCAAGATGGAGCTGTGAAAAGCAAAACCGTGTTGCTGCCATGGCTCGTGGGAGACTTGGTGCTTCTCCTCCCTTGTGCTTGTCACGCAGGGCTGGAGGGCTGGGCGGCCGCGGCACTAGACGGCACCGAGATCCCGTTGCATTGGGCTGACGGCGAGATCTTCACCGAGTGGGACGGAGAGGAGCTGGTGGATTTTCTTGCGCCAGGTATCGTGCGTGCAGGAGCACTGCTGAGCCCCTGTGTCGTAACTGGGGTCCTGCTCTGCCGCAGGGATCCCCTCGCGCGGCTGCCCACCGCTGAACCGATGCACGCGCATGAGCTGTGCTCCATGGTGGAGCTGGTTGCATCTCTGCAGCTGCAGCAAGAGGCCAGGGGGGTGGGCTGAGGCTGGGGCCCCCGGAGGTCACTTTGGAGCTGGCCCTGCTCCAGGAGGGTGACCGGGGACAAACCAGCTTTGCCTCCTGTTGATCACAATGGGACAAGATGTTGGCACATCCGAGTCTTACAGACTTTCCTCCTCTTTCCCATCACAGAGAAGTTCCTGCAGAACCAGCGCCTCAGCTACGGGCAGCTCCTCTCCCTGCTGCTGGGCGCGGAGGGGAACGGGACCGGGGGACCCCTGCCCCGGGTGCAGCTGGTGCTGGAGGGCGAGGGCATGGGGGTCGCGGTGCCGGCCAGCTCCTCTCCGGCCGGCAGCCAGAGCCAGCCCCGCCGGGGCAAGCAGGCCGTCACCTTCAGGTACCGCCACAGCCCCCGGGCTCGCTCCTGGGGCGGGCGTGGGTCACGCTGTGTCTGGTCCTGGTTGGGGCTGGGGAAATGGGGACCACGTCCTGGCCAGGCCACCCTGCGCTGGGGGTCCAGCCCTGCTCCATGTCCCCGCCATAGCTGTGCCTGGGGAGCTGAGCTGTCCCCCTGGCACGGCCAGTGGCCGATGGCCACCAGCCAGGTCCTTCCCTCTCTCCCGGCTGCTTCTCCAACAGGCTTCACGAGGCAGAGGAGGGTGCGGAGCCTTCGCTGTCGGCCTTCAGCTTCCAGCGCCTGCTCTCCAACCTGACCGCCCTCCGGCTCCGCGTGAGCCGCGGCCCCCTGCAAGGTAGGTGACTCCGTGCACCGTCCCTGTGCCAGGGGGGTGGCACTGCGTGGTGGCCCCGTGCGAGGTGGTGAGACCACAGCAGCCCTGTGCAAGACAGGTGACACCACGTGGTGGCCCTGTGCAAGGCCAAGCACAGGGGCCAAGCTTGGGGACCAGGCTGGGATGGGGCTGGGGATGTCAGAGCAGCATCAAGCAGCAAAGCTGGGACGAGAGGCCTTGTAGGAGCTGGGTCCTTCTCTCCATGAATAGTCCCAGGCACATTTGGAGGTATTTTGGGGTCTCCTGTGCCTGTTTGGAGCACTTCCAGGCAGGATGGCGAGAGCGGGGCCGGGGGACGCGTCCCCTGTCCTCATGTCGCTCCGTCCTCTCGCAGGCAGGCTGTCCCTGAGCGAGGTGCAGCTCACGTCCGCGCGCCCCGGCCCGGCCTCGTCGGCCGGCTGGGTGGAGGAGTGCGTCTGTCCCGCGGGCTACGCCGGGCAGTTCTGCGAGTCCTGCGCGCCGGGCTTCAAGCGGGAGGTGCCCTTCGGCGGGCCCTTCGTGGCCTGCGTGCCCTGCGCCTGCAACCGGCACGGCAGCTGCGACCCCCTCGCAGGTGCGTCCCCGGCCGCTGGCCTCCGCCGGCCCAAAGCCTCGCGCGGATGGGTGACAGCGCGCTGGCGTGTCCCCAAGGGATGCGGGGAGCTATCCGTGACGTTGCAGTACCCAAAACCTGCAAGCTTCATTGCCTGGCTGATTATAGGGCCTGGATTCATAACCGCAAAGACAGAAGGAATGGGTTAACTGCAATAACAGTGATGTTTTATAGCTGTTATAGAGGGGTCTCCTTCGCTGTGAGCGTAGAGGAGAGGACTGGGTGCTGGTCTCCAGAGGCATGGGGGTGCCGAGGTTTTTGCCAGCTGGTTTTCCCTTACGGAGCGGGAGCAGGTCTGCCGGCGACGCACGTGCCGAGGAGAGCGCCGTGGCCCAGCCAGCTCCCGCAGAGCCGTCTGCAGGAAGCGAAGCCCCCAGCTCCTGCCAACTTCAAATGCATTGCAAGTGGCAGCGATCTCCGCAGCGGGAGCCGCTCCGCCAGCGGAAGCATCTGGCTTGGTTTAGTCGGGAATGGGGAGGAAGGCTGAAAACCGCCGCCGTTTCACATGAACGCCCCCGTGTCGCGATGCCTGCAGCGCCCGCTGGACGCGGCAGCCGAGCCCCAGGTCGATGCAGACCAGAGCTGCGCAGCCGGGACAGCGCTTGCGGGATGCTGTCTCGGTCCCTATCCATCCCCAGGGAAGCGGCAACTCGGGTTAGAGCCAAAGAGCTGGGAAACAAGGCGATGCCTCTGGTACCCAGGCAGAGCCCCGGCCGCCGGGGCCCTTGCTGGCAGGCTCCCTTCGGCGAGAAGAGGATGGGAAGGGCTGGAAGAGGCGTTTTTCTCCAGCAGCCGACGGAAACGGGCCTGCGAGCTCACCCCCTCATCTCGCGGAGCCGGGGCTGGCGTCGCCGACTGACCGCGCTCCCCGGGGACGGGGCCAGGGCTTTGATCTCCCTCCCGGCCCTCGCTCTGCCAGGCCCAGCCAGCTCAGACGCTTTGCATTTGTTTTTTCCACCCTTTTCTGCCACCTGTTTTTCCTTTCTTTTTCCATCGTCCGGCTCCACCCACGTGTGGGGTAAATGGTAAAATGCCTGGAAAAACACCCCTTCCCTCCTGTGTAACCCTGTGGCCCTCCCAGGAGGAACCAACCCCACAAATCATAGGGAAAAACCCTCCCAGCCAAGCAAAGCAGCTGCCTGGAGGAGCGGTGGTCCTTGCTGGAGGGAGGTGGGCTTGAAGCATCCTTCCTCGTCCTCCTCCTCCTCCCCGCAGCTCATTTCTGAAGGCCGTGACTCACCGGCTCGGATCGCAAGGAGACATTTGCCCCCCACTGGGTCGCAGCCCGCCTGCTTTCCGTGGTGACATGGGCCGCGTGCGGCTGCAAAGAACAGCTTGCTGCTGAGCAGTGTGTTGTCGATCAGCGCAGGCGCCGGCGGCTCTTGCACCCTTGCCGGTGCGCTGTGCTGGGCACGCTGGCGCTGGCACCCCGCGTCCTGGGCGAAACCTCCTCGCCTGGGTATGCACCGGGCAAAAGGGGAAAATCCCGATGGGGAATGTGCAATCCCAGCCTTCCTCGCCCGCTGCAGCCCCGCGCCGGGCTTGGCTCTCCGTCCCTCCCGCGGCCCCGCCGTCGCTGCTCGGGGCCGGGCTTTCGCAAGCCCTCCGCGCCGTTCTCCTCCCCGCAGGGCACTGCCGCTGCTCGCACCACACCGAAGGGGCCTCCTGCGAGCGCTGCAGCCCCGGCTTCTACGGCAACGCCTCGGCGGGCCGCTCGGACGACTGCAAGCCGTGCCCCTGCCCCGGCCGCTCGCCCTGCGCCCAACTCCCCGGCAGCGGCGAGGTCGTGTGCACCGGCTGCCCGCCGGGCCAGAGAGGTGAGGCCACGGTGATGGGCGGGCGACGGGGCCGCCGGCACCACCGGAGCCCCCCGCGTTTCTGCCCTCCCCAGGAAAGCGCTGCGAGCTGTGCGACGACGGCTTTTTCGGGGACCCGCTGGGGCAGAGGGGCCCCGCGCGTCCCTGCGCGCCCTGCCAGTGCCACGGCAACGTGGACCCCAACGCCGTGGGGAACTGCGACCCCGCGTCGGGCCGGTGCCTGCGCTGCCTGCACAACACGACGGGCGAGCGCTGCGAGCGGTGTCGGCGGCACTTCTACGGGGACGCGCTGGCGCCCGCGCCCGCTGCCAAGTGCAAGCGTACGTGCAGCCCGGGCTCTGTCCCTGCTCCCCTCCGTCCCCCCCGAGCCCAAACCCTCCCGGCAGGGGTGGTAGCGGGTGCCCAGCGGGTTTAGGGGCTGAGCAGGGTGCTGAGCACCCACGGCATGGTGGTCCTGGGAGCGCTCAGGGAGTCTGTTGCCCTCTCTTCCCGCTGCCATCCTCCTTCCCTGGACATAGCCCAGCCCACGGTGTCCCACGGGAGGATGGGGTGGGGTGGACCCCAGTGTCCCCCTCCCGACAGCCCCGTGCCGGGACGTGAGCAGTGTTGTGTCCCCCGCAGCGTGTGACTGCAACCCCGCGGGCTCGGCCCCGGGCCAGGAGGGCTGCGATGCCGCCACGGGCCAGTGCCGCTGCCTCCCGCACGTGGCGGGCAGGGACTGCGGGCTCTGCCAGCCGGGCTACCACGGCCTGCAGCCCGCCGTGGGCTGCAAGAGGTACGGGGGCACGAGGGAGCCCTGGGCGGGGGGCACCGGGGGGGTCCCGCGCCCCCGGCTCGGGTCCCTGCTCACCGCCCTCCGCCTCTCGGCGCCAGCTGCGAGTGCCACCCGGCAGGCTCGCGGGACGGCCGGTGCCACGCGCTCACGGGGCAGTGCTCCTGCCAGCCCGGCGCGGAGGGGACGCGCTGCGACCGCTGCCAGCACGGCTTCTTCGGCCTCTCCGCCGGCGGCTGCCGAGGTAGCGGGGCCGGCACCCGGGTGCCCGAGCGGGGCGGCAGCGCGGCACGCGCCGGCCCCTCGCCCTGACGCCGTTGCGCCGCAGCCTGCAGCTGCTCCGCGCTGGGCTCGGCCACGCCGCAGTGCCGCGAGGACGGCGCCTGCGTCTGCCGCCCGGGCTTCGTGGGCCGCGAGTGCGAGCGGTGCCGGGCCAACTTCTTCCTCGACCCGCCGAGCTCCCGCTGCCGCGAGTGCCCGGCCTGCTACGGGCTGGTGCGGGACCAGGTAGGTCGCTCGCCCCGCCGAGATGGGTGCGTGGGGTGCAGCACCCCAACCCGGCACCCCGTGCACCCCACGTGTCGCCCGCAGGCCGAGCGGCTGAACGCCACGCTGCAGGAGATGGAGGAACGGCTGCAACGAGCAGGCTGCGACGCCCGCGACGGCCGGTGCCCCGGGCTGGGAGAGGCGCCCCGGGCAGACGGGCCGGCCGGCCAGCACCTCCTGCGAGGTAGCGGGATGCCTCCTCCCGCGGGGCGCTGGGGGGAGCCGAGCCTCTGCCACCGCCGGGGCCGAGTCCCTGGGTCCCCTCCCGGGCTGCTCCTTGTCCAGGAGGGACCGTTTCCCACGCCGTTAGCAGCGCACAAGGAGATGCCCAGGGACGAGCCAGCGCCGCGGGCGAGCTCGGAGCCCCGAGTGCCTCCGCGGGGATCGAGCCTCCGCTTTTGCTGCCCGCAGGTGCCCGGGCCGCCCTGGCCGAGCAGGTGGGGCGGCTGGCCGGCTCGCTGGGTGCCGCGCGGGGCCGCCTGGGCCGGGCCAGCGGGGCCGCCGGCTGCTCCAGCCACTCCGGCCGCGGTCCCGCCAAGACCTGCGCGCTGCTGTCGGAGATCGGGGCGGCGCTGCGGTCAGCGCAGCGGGAGATGCAGCGGGCTGCGGACGCGCTGGCTACCACGGTGCGGGCTGCTGCCGGGGGGCTCGGGGGGGCGCCGGGCTGGGGGGTGGGATGTCATCGGCACCCGCTGGGAGCGAGTGGGTCTGGATGGATGCAGCCCTCCTTGCACCAGAGTTAAGAGAAGCCACGTGCCTTTCGCACCCCTGTGTGCAACCTCCTCCATCCCTTGCAGAGGTGCCTTTTTGGAGGCTCTTGCCAGGAAAACTGGGGGTTTCTTTGCTCAGACCCCCAGGAGCGGCAGAGCCCGGGACCGGCGCTGGGCTCGCGGGGTCGCGGTGCCCCCGCTCCCCTGCCAGCCTCTCACCGCTGCTCTTTGCGTTTAAAGGAGATTCCCCAGGAAATCCCTCAGCTTCCCACGAACTGGAGCCGCCGGGCGCTGGAGGCCCGGGCGCTGGCCGAGAGGTACGTCGGCATGCACGGGCCGCGTCGGCCACTGCTGGGACCCTCCTTCCCCTCCTGGCTCGGCTCGCGGTGCCGGATGGAGCCGTGGGAGCCCTCAGCCTGGGCTGTGGGGTCCAAGGAGGCTGCTCCTAATAACCCCTGTGTCCCGGTGCCCTTGTCCCCGCAGCCACGGGGACGCCGCGGCGCGGGTGGAGTCCGCGGCGAGGGGAGCGCTGCGGGCCTCCGAGGCCGGCCGCGCGCTGCTGCAGAGCCTGCCGGAGGAGGCCGCGACGCTGGAGGCCCAGCGCGAGCTGGAGGCCAGGTGAGGGGCCGGCAAGGCACCGGCAGCCCCTCGCCTCCAGCCGCGACCTGTCGCAGAAACGGCTCGCAGTGGTTCAGCAGGGCCGGCTGCCCGGTGGGGACGCGGCTGAGTCCTGTCAAACTCGTTACGCTGCAGCGCTGCAAAGCAGACAGCCGTGCTGCCCCATGCCGGGGGTGTCTCAGGCTCTTTTCCCCAGCAGTTTTCCCCTGCATCTGTGTCCGGGGCCAAGTCCCACGCCGTCATCTCCTCCGGTCCTCGGGGCAGTGCAGGACCCGGGTGGACACGGTGTCCTGTCCGCGCAGGTACGAGGAGATCCAGCGGGCGCAGGAGGAGCTGGGTGCTGGCGTGCTGGAGGCGGTGGCGGAGGCCGAGAGAGCTTTCACAGCCGTCCAGCAGGCAAACGCGGACGTGGCCAAGGAACTGC
Organism: Dromaius novaehollandiae; assembly: GCF_036370855.1. NCBI lineage: Eukaryota > Metazoa > Chordata > Aves > Casuariiformes > Dromaiidae > Dromaius > Dromaius novaehollandiae. The sequence continues at coordinate 8,884,197 of NC_088117.1, forward strand.
TGCCGGTGACCGCTGCGGGGCAGGTGAGCGGCGTTCGGCTCTCGGCACCCACCAGCCCTGACCGGGGCGTCCTTGCTCCGCGCAGCCCCTGGCATCACCCCACAAGGCGCCCCATCCCCGTGGGTTGTCCCTGGGGTGGCCAAGCACAGGGGGTTGCGTCCCCGCGTCCCCCGCGGTGGCTGAGGAGGCTCTCGCTTCCCCGCTGTATCAGCGAGGGCTGGCGCCCTGCCCGCGTGCCCCGTGCTTGGCCACACTCCCTCCCCGTGCCGGGGGCCCTGAGGGAGCCTTCTGCGTCTCCGACCCCATGGCAGGCGCTGCTGGCCCGGGCCGGGGCCCTGACGCGGGAGCTGGCGGCGCTGGAGCAGGCGGCGGAGGCCGGAGAGCCGCTGGCCCGGCGGGCTGTCGAGGCTTCCCGCGCGCTGGCGGCCGAGCCGCGCCGGGAGCTGCAGAGGACGCGCGGCTTTGCGCAGGTGAGGCCTGGGGCTGCTGGGGAGAATCGCTGCTCGCCCGCGTGGGGCGTCCCTGCAAAATAAGCGATGGGGACCCTCCGTCGTAGCCAAACCCCGGGCATGCCGGGGCCACCCCCTCCTGCCTCCCGCGCTGGGCGTGGGGAGATGGGGGAGCCTCGGCTCCAGCCAGGGGAGCGGGAGCAGTTTTGGAAGACGTCTCCTTCCCATGCCCACGGATCTCCCAAGGAGCTCAGCTGCCCAGCGGGAGCCGGCTGGGCCTCACATTTCACAGCTGGAGGCAGCTCTTCTCCTCCTCCTCCCCAGCCTCATCCCTGCTCTCCTCTCCCCAGCTGCGGGACAGGGCTGCCTCTGCCCGTGCCCAGGCCACCTCGGCGGTGTCGCGCGGCAAAGCTGTGCTCTCCGACGCAGAGTCCCTCCTGGCCAGCCTGGAAGGTAAAAGGCACCAGCCAGAGCATTTCCCAGCCAGAGCTCAGCTCTGGCCACCTTCCAGGTGGGGTTTGTGCCCGTGCCGCCGTGGCACCCCGGCCCCCCGCAGCTCCCGGAGGGAGAGGGTGGAGGTGGCCAAGAGCTGAGCTGGGGGTAAAATGTTTTCCAAGGCAGCCAGGTCGGAGCAGGCGCCTGCACACAGGGAGCTGGCGCATCCCACGTCCTCGAGGAGAGGGAGGGCTGTCACCCGCCCGCAAACACCCAGCCAGGCCGATCGGTGCTTTCCTGCCTCCCTCTCTGCTCCCAGAGACCGAGGCAGCTCTGGGCAGAAGGGCCCGTGGTGGTGATGGCCGGTCTGTCCCCACAGGCACGCGGAGGGCGCTGGGGCGGCGGAAGGGCCAGGCTGCCCTGAGCAGGAGGATGGTGCTCGTGCGGGACAGGGCGGTGGCGGAGGCCCGGAGGAAGACTAAACAGGCGGAGAAGATGCTGGGGAACTCCTTGTCCGTCTCCACCACAGCCAGGAGGACGGCCGGGGAGGCCGAGCAAGTGGCCGGAGAGAGTGCTAAGGTCTGAGGGAAGGGTGCGGGGTGCAGGGAGCCCGTGCCGGGCTGCGGTGCACGGCCGTGCCGGGCAGCCCTCGGAGCAGAGCCCAGCTTCTCGCAGGCAGGGCCACGGAGCTGCCCCAATACAGCTTCTGCTGCCCCCGGCGCAGCCCAGCCTTGTCTTCCCAAAGGATGTTGGAAGGACTTTCCACATCCCTGTCCCACCAAACCAGCCCTGATGCTGCCCTGCTACACTCCCGCTCCTTGAAACACCTTCCCGGCTCCGTTTGCCGTCCCTGGCCTGTGGCAGGCCCAGCCGGAGCCGCACGCAGACGAGGAGGGATGCCCGCGACCGGGGCCCTCTCCCTGTCTGCTGCCCAGCCTGGCAGCCAGCCGCAGTCCTCCCGGGTGTCCCTGGGTGACTCCCCGTGTCCGTCCCTTTGCAGAGGGCACAGGCTGTGCTGCAGCAGAGCAAGCAGACGCGCAAGCAGGCCAGCGAGCTCGCCGCGCGCACCAACGAGACCTGGCAGGAGCTCTCCAGACAGGAGCATGTGGCTGAGAAGCTCAGGGGGGACCTGGAGGAAGCAGAGCAGGTGAGCCAGGTCCCCTCGGGCAGGTCGTATCCTCCCTTTTCCAACCAAAGCCAGGAAGGGGCTTTGCCCAAAGCACAGGGGGGAACCTGGCTTTTGGGCTTCACTGTACAGGAAATGCCTTGGGCTATTCCTGGGATCCCCTCCCCGCTCCCATCCAGCCAAGGGTCCCCCGGGTGCCTGATTTGGGTGTCTGTTTTGGAAGGTGAGGACGGAAGCAAATCAGATGGCAAAAAGTCTCCAGGAAGCCCGGGGCTCGCTGCTCTCGGACATCGAGACCCTGAACGACCTGCTCAGCAGCCTGGGTGAGGCGCGTGGGGAGCCGGTGGTAGGTTCTCCGGGAGCTGCCAGGCTGCCAGGGCCTGAGGCACTCCTGCTTCCTGGCGCTGGGTAGGGGCCATCCCGGCTGAGCTGGAGATCGCTCTGGATCTTAGCAAAGCTTCTTGAGGGGTCACATCTCAGGGAAAGCCCTCGTGCAGAAGGGATTGGGGCTTGCTGAACGTGTGTGCTGGAGAAGAAACACTGATTTCCCTTGGCATCTCCAGGTGGAGCAGGGCTGGGTTGAGGGCTCAGGCCTTTGGGAGCCAAGGGAGGTGCCTGGCTGGGTTTGCTCCTTGTTGCTGGATGGATTTGCTCCAGCTTCTCCTGCTCCGAACCTTTGCAAAGGAGTCAGACCATCATCCACCTGTAGCAGAGATGGGCTCAGGCCCTCTCTGGAGCCACAGTCCCATGTGCTTTTTTGTAATCACTGCGCTGCCTCCATGCCCCGCTGCACCCCCTCCCCGCAGTTTGCCTGGTGCCCCGGGCCCCAGCCTTTGGAGCACGTCCAGAGCCTCTGCTGCCCAGCTCTGTGCTTCTCTCATCGGTGTCCTTGGCCCTCGCCCAGGCAACCTGGAGCAGGCCGCGCGCGCGGACGTCGTGCTGGACGCCGGCCGTCGGCAGCTGGAGCGCCTGCAGCTGCGCCTGGCCGAGCCGGGTGCCCTGGCCGGGCGGCTGGGCCGCCTGCAGCGGGAGGCGGAGCGGCAGCAGGAGAAAATCCGGGCGTTCGAGAGCGACCTGGCCGAGATCCGGGCCGACAAGCAGAACCTGGAGGCCATTCTGCGGAGCCTGCCCGAGGGCTGCGCCAGCTGGCAGTGACAGGTCCCCCGCTGCCGCCCAAGCAGCCCCCATCGCCTCCGTGCCCCCCCGCGCAAGGCACAGCAGAGCAAAGGACCCCCTGCATCCACCGGCGTCGAACCCTCCCTCTGCTCTCCGCGCTGCTCTGCGCACGGCATCGCACCCAGGTCCTTAGCTGCATGGGTTCAGGCTCAGCGTCCCTCGCGCTCTGCGGCGTGAGCTCCAGCCACCAGCTCTGCTCCTCGGGTGGGTGGAACAACCAGCTACCAGGGTCCGACGTTTCTGTGCAGCAGACAGAGCTGCCACGGGGCTGCTCTCTGACCGTGCAGTTCCTCCGTGCTGGACACCCCCCCCGTGGTCCCACCACCCCCGTTGGTCCCTCCTGCCCAGGAGGAGATGAGGGAGGCCACAGCGCACACGCGGAAGGCAGCCTCGCTGCACGGCACCCAGCCGCGAGATGCTCACGTCACCACCACAGCCGCAGAGGTGCAGAGATGCATCCCGGTGCGGCTGGGCTGAGAGGCGCTCCCGGGAGCGCACGCAGCTCTCTGCTTCCTTGGCGGAAGGAAACTCACTGCAGGGAGGCTGAACTGGGCTGTGCCTAAGCAAAGCTGGGCCCTGAACCAGCTCTTGGTCACGCAGGTGGGGCATCCTCTGCCCGTTGCAGCGTAACAGCAGCTCTGCTCTGGCTGTGCCTGTGCTCCAGGGTAGCACGGGGCTGTCAGAGCCCACAGCTTTGGTCTTGCTGACCTGTCCCATCTCCCTTGGCTCAGGGCCTGGTGGAAGAGCAATGCACCAGGCAGGGAGGCGGGAGGAAGGAGTGCCCCGGCGCTGAGCGCGGCAGCAGCGGGAGCAGAGCTGGGTCTGCATCCAGCCCACCCTCCGCTGGCTCTGGCTCCGGCTCTGGGTAGCAGGGAGGTCGCTCGCCTCCGATCAGAAATGAGCCCCCGGGCTAGAGCACAGTTCACTTTTTAGCCTGTTTTTCCTGTGCTCGTTTGCCGTTCAGCGCTGGAAATCAGGTTTGCTAAAGCCTTGTGTAACGCTGTCTGTAAAACTGCCGCCTTAGACGCTGGAGCCCCCCAGCCCTTCCCCTCTGGTCCGGCAGGAGTACGGGACTTTTCCTGAACGAGCCTATTTTCCTCCTGCTTCCGCACAAACCCTGGACAAGGAGCGGGGGGCCGGAGCTGCAGCAGTGCGGGGGCACAGGGCAGGGGCTCCCCTCGGCTCCGCTTTGCCGAGCGGCGAGGGCAGGCGCAAGGCGGCTCGGCGGAGGGGCAGGGACCGCGGCCGCCTCCCGGCTCCCCGCGAAGGCAATTAGACGTCTCCAACCTCGCTGCTGCTGCAGAAATGTCAAGCCGTCGCTTTGTGGCTGCTGCCGGAGCTGCGGTTCCTCCTGCCTCTTGCTCTCTCTGGAACTGTTTTCTTAGCTGATGCCACCTGCCGAGAGCTGTATTCATTAAAAAAATCTTAATATAATACAGAGCTGGCCTTCCACCTGGGCGCAGCGCTTGCCGCAGCGGGGCCCGCCGCGTGCCCGGGCTCTCTGCCGTCGCAAAGAGCTCCCATCGCAAGGCCGACGGCGCTCGGGGTTGGAGCGGGGCTGGCTCTGAGGTGCTTGGGCAGCCCTCTGGCTTGTGCTAGTCCAACTCCGCGACACTTCGTCTCGTTAAAAAGAGCTGTCTGTCGAGACGGGAGCAGGAGGAGATGCGCTGCAGACCCTGGAGCGAAGCGGCTGCGTGCGGTCGCGCAGCCGGAGCGGAGCCGCACCGCTGTGCACGGTGGGCTGTGCGCGCTAGAGGGAGACTTTCCCATTCCGGAGAGACGCGTCCAACCCGTCCGACGCCGCTGGGAGGGCAGCTGAGAGCAATGCTGCTTTCCCACCTTCCTTTTCAACGTGCAATTCTCCAGCAAGCCCTTGGCTAGCAGATTTAGCGCTGTGGCTACCAGGCTTGCCATCCCGAAGGACCCCTTGGAAACCCCCCGAGCCGCGGCCGGACGCGCTGACCTGCGGTACCCCGGGAAGCCCTCGGTCCCCGCGGCTGGCGCAGGCCTGCGCGGGAGCAAGGAGCTGTGCGCCCTGCATTGGGAGGCTGGAAGCCCCAGCCCGCCTGCGGGGCCGGAGGAGGCTGTGCAAGGAGCAGGTTGGGGCCCAGGCTGTTGCAGCCCCCCCAGCAAAGACCCCGCTTGCTCCCCGGCTGAGCCGTCCGGGGCAGGTCCCTGCTGCTGCAGCAGCTGCCGGTGACTCAGCCTTGGCCCCTCCAGCCCGGGCTGCACCCGGGGTCTCGCCCCAGCAAGAAGCAAGAAATATTCCTTTGGGGGGGGGGGTGAGGGCGGGGAGCCTGGCAGGCTCAGCCTCTGCCGGCTGAGAACGGGCAGCTCATCACACCGCCGCCTGCCAGCAGCGCCGGCCGCCTCAGCCGCGGGGGTGTCCCGGTGCCCCCCGCGGGGCCGCCGCTGGCGGGCGTGGGGGTGCGATGAGCTGCCCGTCCTCAGCCGGCGGGGCAGAAGCGTTGCGGGGGGGGGGGAGGAGAGCGGGGAAGGGGTTAACGGCGGGGGGCGGAGGGCCGGCACCGCCCGCCCGGCGCGGCCCTGCCCGCCCCTACTTAAGGCGGCGGCGGCGGCCGCGGCGGGAGGCGGTGGCATGGCGGCAGCGCGCCGCCCGAGCGGCGGGGGGCCCCGGCGGCCCCCCCAGGAGGGTCGGCTGGAGGCCATCAACCAGGTGGGGGGACGGGACGGGGGGGGGGGGAAAGCCGCGGCGCGGTGCCCCCTCGGGGCGCTGCCCCCGTGGAGGCGGCGAGGAGCTGCCCCGACTGGGGGGACCAGCGTGGGGTCCTGCTGGGTTGTCCCCCCCCTTCGTGTTGTGCCGTGGGAGATGCAGACCCGGGGCTCTGGACCGCTCTTGGGGTGCCCTGCCGGGCAGGGGGATGGTGGAGAGGAGGATGAGGACACCCAGGTTGTCATCCCCGGTGGCACATGCCACCTTGCTCAGAGCGGGAGGGAAGCGTGGCGTCCCACCACGCGGAGAAGGTTGACGTCGGTGTGGCTGGTGGCTCGAGGAGGAAGGCGATGCCCGGCGCGGGGGGCCGATGGCGCTCTGTCCGCCGGCCGTCCACCTGCGGCACCCCCTTGACGGCCGGCTCTTCCCCGGCAGCTCTCCGCAGCCCCGCGCTGGGGGCCGCCGGCGGGTCTGAGAGGGCCCATTGTGCGCCCGCGGATGCTCTGTGGCCGCCTGCCATGGGCCATGGATGTCCCTTTGGGAACGGGCTCCGGCAAGAATGGCAGCTATTGTTCCCGGAGGGCTTTCCGCTCGCCCTCTCCGCCGCGTTGCGCGCTCAGGTTTCCTCGCCCGGGAGCGGGGCATCTCGGCCCCTCGAGGAGCTGCCTCCAGCCTTTCTCCCCGCTCGCCGCGGTGGAGGGGGTGAGGTGAGCGTGGGGCCCGGGGCGGCTGGACGTCCCGCAGGCCTCGGGCTCGTGGAGCAGTCCAAAGTGCACTGGGCTGCGCGCCCTCTGTGCCGGGGTCAGGCAAGGCCCTCTTTGGTGGAGAGGGAGGGCTAAGCTTCGGTCTTACCCTGTCCCCAGCTTGGCACAGCCCACGGTGGCTGCTCAGCTTCCCTCTTGGCTGAGAAGCCCTTTGAGGCTTTGCAGGTGAGAAGGTTTCATCCTTGAAACAAAGATGGGAGATGCATAAGGCTATTTCTGGGCTGCTTTAATGGTCCCTTGATGTTGCAGGTGGAGAAACCAAAGCTGTGCAAGATGACCCAGAGGTGGCTGTGGACATAGCTACCCCTTGCATTAGCTGTGCAATAAAAAGTGCCAGTATGCTCCTCCTAGGCAGGGCTGAGAGACCAGCTGAGGTGAAGTATATTTTAGGTCACTAAAGAGGGAATTAGATGATTAGAAACCTGGCGGTGCCATGGCAGAACAAGAGCATTTGGCTGAAAACGAATCTCTGAAACATGCTGTTCAAAGCCATGAAACTTCCTCCTTTGCGAAGGAGAAGTGCAGACGGGTCCAAAATGTCCCCGTAGCCAGGGCAGCGATGAACACTGGATTGAGGAAGGAAGCGTGTTGTGCTTACTGCTGCAGTTCTGCCTGCGTTAGAGCTGGCCTCCAGCATCTCCCTGGTACAGGGTGGACTCGTGATCTCTCAGCCTGGAGGAGCTGCAGGACTGAGGCCGGGAAGCGGTGCTTCCCAGGACCCTGCGCAGACGTGCCAGCGCTGTGCCCTGGGGCTGTGCCGGGGGCAGGCTGGCATCGTCTCCCCTAAGCAGCCCTCACTTCTGGCAGGCTCCTTCCCTGGGTGAGGTTTGGATGGTGAAAATGAAACAAGCTACTTTCCAGCTGACGGAGGCGGGAGCTGCTTGTTTGTGTCCTTGCTGCCCCACGTGTTGGCTCGGCGCTAGGAGAAGGGATTCAAGCAGCTAGGAATCAAGCTGCAAGCCGCACGGCTATCGGCTGCCTGCAGATAGGGAGAAGCCGCTGTGCTGCGGCGGCTCTGGGCAGCGAGCGCCAGGCCGTTGCGCTTTGCTGGCTCCAGCAGCGCCTTGCCGGGCGGCTCCGTGCCTCCCCTCTGCGCGGTGAGGTGGGGGGGTTGCAGCGAGCAGCCGTGCAGCAGGGCTCACACCTCCCTGTGACGCAGCCGATACGCGGGCTTGGGTGGATATCGTGGCTGGAGCCAGGGATGGGGGAAGGAGGGAGTTTCCCAAGCCCTGAAGAGCCCTGGGGCTGCAAAACATTAACTATTCCTAATAAAAAGTAATCCCGCAGTCTAAGTTGCTATCAGGCTTAATCTCATTGCCTTATCCCAACAGCTCATCCCTCCCCAGCCCTGTTATCCTGGCTGGTTTCTGGCACAGAGCTCCTGCTGTGGGATAAGGGTCTCTGGCAGGCCGTGTCCGGAGTGCACACGTGCTGCTGCAAGACATCCCAGTCCTCCTACTACTGGATTCTTCTTCCAGCCTGAAGCACTCCTCTGGGACCCCCTCTTGGCCGTTCCCTCTTCCCGGGGAATGGCAATCACATTGCTCAGCCTCGTGCATCAAGGTGGCAAGTCTAATCCAGCACAGATTAGTTTCAACCTCGTTTTACCCTCCCGTAATGCGCTGGGCTGCGGGGAAGGAATTGGGCCTCCCGGAGAGCAGGTGCCTGCTCCCCGCACCCAGGGCGGGTGCCGGCATCCCTCGGCCGCTTCCCAGCCAAGCAGGGTGGCTGGTGTCGGGCGCTTAAGCAGCAACGTGAGAGCCTGGCTGGCCAGTGGTGGCCTTCTTTTGGGGACTGAGGAAGGATCTGCCATTGGTCGGGTTGTCCTGCAGGTAGCTGGGACTTGTTTCACCGAATTTATCGGTCTAGAAAAGTCTCTTTGCCCAAGAAAGGCTCTGTTCAGGGCAGATGCGCGGGAGAGACTGGGGCTTATTCGGCTGTTCTTATTAATAGAAAGTGCCCCTTAAAACGAGAGCTTTAGCGAAGGGCTCTGGGAGGAACTTTAGCTGCTTGAACGTGAGTCACCGGGCCCTGGGGACTGAATTCCTCTGTGCTATTGTGAGTGTGTTTGCCTTATCTCAGTCTCGGAGAAACTTGTATACAATGTTGAGGGTGGAATGCCTTTGAAATGAAAACCCCCGTTGCGCCCTTCGCCCTTCGGTCTGGAGCAGACCTGTGACATTGCTGGGCTGTCGAGTTCCCCTCTGGATGAAATGCAAGGGGACTGGGTGCTGGCGCTGTGCCCGCAGACTCGCTCATCCTGCTCCTGTGCCATCCTGCCAGCGGCTGTTAGAGCCCTGAAGCACCGGTCCGGCAGCTCTCCTCTGCGGATGCAGCCTCTAGCTGTAGCCTTCCTTCTATTTTCACCCTTTCCGTGCTGCTTCTTGCACCTGGGGAAGTACTGCCCTCTGCTTTTGCAGCCCTGCTGTTAGATGCAAGCTGTCCATTGCTCCTGCGGGGCAGAATGAGGCCGTGAACTGATGGCTGGGAGACTCCCTGGCTCTGTTCTGGCTCTTGATGACACTTGGCAAGTTCCTTCCTTCTACAGAGGCTGTTGAGTAGCGAAGACAATAGGTAACAAGACTCAGCTTTCCAGTGACTTCTGCTGATTGAGCCCAGGTCTCAAAGCTGAACTGGGCCCATTGTGTTGGGCTGGCAAATGATACCCCTGGGTAGGAATAACTGAGATAAGTGAAAGGGAGTTGGCTAAGGAGTGTGAGAGGAGGAGTTGGGAACACTGCTTCTCCCTGTGTTTTTCAACTTAAGTTGCCGTGCATGCTGATGGGGGAAGTCTGGGTCAGACTAGGTAGGCAGTGCCTTTGGGGTGTCCCACTTGGCGTTTGTGAGATGGGAGGAGGTGATGACAGACACTTCTGTCCCGCTGGGCTTTCTAGAAAACCTTAGTTCAGTTGCGTGTGAAGGATTCACCAAAGCGGTGACTAACTGGCAGTGAAGGCTTGTGAGGCATTTGGGCTTCCTGGGCAGGTGCAGGTGTCCCTGTCCCAGCTAGGTAGGAGGGGAGCTGACTCCAGGTGTGCAGGATGGAGGGGTCCTGAGCATGGGCTACAGGGTTACAGTGGCAGGCAACGATCAAGCATGGAGAGCCCTGGGGCTCGCTGCGTGGCATCGGCTTGGGGGTTGCAGTGCCTCCTGAGCTGGCCCTGGCCCAGCAGCCAGGCTGGTACAACTCATTGCACTTGGAGAAAGCTGGTTTTTTCCTTCCTCAAGAAAAGAGGAACATGCTTTAGGGAGTGGAGGGCACGTGGGCTGCTTATGGCGGTGGGAACTTCCTGAAGTCGTGATGCCCTAGTGCCCACAGAAGGGCCTTCTGTGGGGGGTGGGCGAGTGGGGTGTCTTTTTAATCTCAAGTGATGCAGATGTCAGTCCTAGCACTACCAGAGCCAGAGGTCTTAGTCTCTTCGGGAACTGATCCTGCCTTCCTTTTGAACATGGATAGCACAGCAGTGAGAAACATGCAGAGAGTAGGGAACAGCCTTAGCCCTCTATCCACTCCAACCCCCTGGAGGGGTTTTATCCTGGACGAGCAGTGTGTAAGCTGTGCAGATGTTAATGATTTCTGCACTGAAGAATGTGGTGGTGTGGCTGAACACAGATCAAGTCATTAAACTGCTGGGCTCACTGAGGCTAGGCATTGTGGGAGGATAGAGACAGGAGCAAGACCCTGTAGCTCCCAGCTGCAGGAAGCACGTTGCTGGCAGGGCACAGTAGTAGAGCTGACTGTGCAATTGTGGTTGTTCTCTTGGGTACCTGGAGGCTTTTGAGGTGGGGGCTAGGAACGTCTGACCAGAACTGACCCAGGATTTCCTCTCCAGCATGAGTAGGGTAGGGAGTAAAAAGCTTATCCAGTGCGAGAGCAGGAGTCCTGTTCCTTCCCTCAAAATACCTGCCGTGTTCTGCCCTTTTGGTTGGGTGCATGAGGTTCTGCAAACTCTGTTCTATTTGCTAACCTGGAGAGTTTATCCAAGAGCTTAAATCTCCAAGATCACTGTTCTTTTTGCAAGGAGTGGGGGCCCTTGTTGGGAATAGGTGCCTGATCCACATGCCTTGCATGCCTAAGCAGAGATTTGGGGAGCTGCAATCTTGGGTGAGCAAGAAGCGAGTTTCATGCAGCTGCTCCAAAGACACATGGGGTCCAGTCTTCCCTCAAGCTGCTGGCTAGAAATCTGAAGCCCTAGAAGCACTCCCCTTCCTCTGGAATATTACTGACAAGGCACGGAGGGATTCAACCCATCTTTAAGCCTTCTGGCACTGTAGCTGAGATGTGGCTTTCTGGGAATTGCTTTGCTCTTTTGGGTAATGTTGCTGTCATCTACACTCTAGGGTGTTTTGCTTTGTCTTTAACCTTGGGGATACTCTCTCTCTGTTTTAGGAATTTCTCTGTGACCCAAAGTTCAGTGATGAAGAAGATCTGGAGGAGAAGTTGGCAGTGTTCAAAGGTGAGAAGTGGAGGGTTTCCGTGTCCTCTTTCAGCCTGACTATTTGGTCTGAACAGATTATTCTTCTCAGCAGTTGGATCTCACCAGCCTGGGATTTTCTGCTGCATGACACAGGTGGCTGAGCTGAGAGGGAAGCCCTGCTTTGTATGTGGGACTCAGCAAAACTCTTCTGAGATGTAGTTTTCCCATGTGAGTCTTTGTGCTTCACCTGCTTTCTCTGGCAGGGCAGGGTCATGTTACCGTGCAGACATCCTGTCTGACTGTTGTTGGTCATGTTGTTATTACAGCAAAACCTGAGGTGTGGAGAAAAACCCCAGGGATCAGCAAAGGAGGAAAGTTTCTGCCTAGATAACAAGGCAAAAGTAGCTGGTACGGTGGACAACACACTGGTTAGATTTTTCCTTTAGTAAGAGGACCTCTTCCCACAGAGTAGGGATCTTGGCTGCTTGCTGAAAGGGTTTTGAGTTTTTTATCCCTCCCCAAAAGTTTCTTTCAGTCTGATCTGGTCCTTCCCAGTCCCTCGGTAACAGGGCCAGCAGTAATGCCTCTAGTTTTCTGTCCAAAGCTTGTCTGTTTAACCCCAGAGCGTCAGTAGGTCTGAGGCTTAGGTCTACACAGAGTGCTGGGACAGAGGATACAGAAATAGCTCAAAAGCCTGGATTTGGAGAGTATGTTTTGAGGGGGGGTTGTCCTCTGAGGCTTGTCTGCAAGGTGGTTAAAGGACAGGATTTGGCAGGCTTGTTCCGAGTGCATCCACTTTTCCTTCAAGAAGCGGCCGAAGGCGGTTCCTCTCCCCGTGACCTCTGAGGAAAGCATGCCTTCTGCGTCACCGTGCCCTGAGCTTTGTCCTCTGCCCGGCTCTAACCAAATAAAGCCTGACCCTGCTTCCATTTCGGGCATTGCCTGCTACTTCTCTTTGTGTTTTGGCTTTGCTTTCCAGCATGGAGGGAGCTGGCTGGAGGTTTGTGATCCTTTACCCTTCTAGGCATGGAGGAGCTGGATGCCTGACTTCCTCCTGTGCTCCCCCTCCTTTTTGCCTTTTGTATGGCTTTGGCTTTTTGCTGCAGCCTTGAATTATTTTCCTGTCATAATCAGGAAAACTGCAGAAATCTCTTCAAACATTGCAGCCGTAGGTTACAGGCGCAGAATTCCCGGTAACGAGAGCCCTTGGCATCTGCTCCCGCTGCCTCGTGCGTTTGCCTCCATGGCCTGTCCTGCTCTCCAACGCCGCCTCCGGCTCCTCCAACAATCGGCTCATTGTGCGATGATGGAGGGGGGTGTGTGTCTTCTCTGCCTTCCCCGGTGAGAGTCCGGGGAGCCCTGGTGCAGTCAGTACGTGTGTAAATGCATTTACGATGGGAGGGACCATGGCAGGGTTTTGCCCCACCAAATCCTTGCAGCTGGGATGGAAGGGAAAGATGTGTGAGCTGATGCTTAGAGCATGATGATGTAAAGCTGCCTCTGTTCTTTGCGCTTTTGGCTACTTGTCAGCTGAGGGGGAAAAAAAACATACTGGGCACGGCAGAGCAGGGTCTGCATCCCCGGCATATGCTGGGGTGCCTGACCCCTGCCCACGAAGGCAGCAGTTCATTTGGGCAAGGCCGCTGCAGTGGGGCAGGGTACGGGGAGAGCCAGTGCCACATCAAGTATCACTTCTGGCCCCAAGCACATGTGTAACAGCCCTGATTTCGTCTAGGATTGGGTGCTTGATGCTTTGAGGGAGTTAGTTATTTCTGCCTGAAGCATGAACTGCATGGCTTGCAGCTGGGACTCCCACGGGCCTCTCCTGCTCAACTCATGACAACAGCGATCTACCAGCCAAGACCCAGATAAAGACCTGTTGAGCAATTCCTCTGTCTGTGGCTGCCCATCACTTTGGCTAGCCCAGCGCTTTCCTTCAGGAACACAGGTCCTGGAGAGGTGCTGATGTGTGAAATATCCCCTCTTCCCTTTGGCTCCTTAAATCAGCCTGCCACTTTGCAGCTCACACTCATCTGCTTGCTGGTGTCCTTGGAGCAGGGGGGAAAAGGTCTTTTCCCATTGGGGAAAGGCGCCTGAGCCTCGGAGCTCTCATTTAATGAGTCCTCCGAGGCGGTTCTGGGGACTGAGTGCTAACTGCAGGGCAGGTGGGGATTTCTCCAGCTATACTTAGATACCTGTTGCCACCATCCATCCTGCTTTTCCCATTTAGCTGAACCAAGATGATGTGGGGGCCCCCCTGTGGTGCTAAGTGCTGTATGTTCCTTAAGTAAGACAAATCCTTGCCTGAAGAGCTTAGTCTAAATGAGGAACAGCTAGCAGGGGAGAGGAGGGGTGGGATGTGGAGGTGTGCCTCTCCCAAGACCAGAGGCAGCGCAGGACTGAATTCAAGATCTCCCGACTCAGATCAGCACTGTCTGCTGTGCCGTGCCAGCTTTCTTCCTGCAAAGCTGACCAGACCTTCTTGGGCAGGCACTGCCTTTCTCTGAGGATGCTGGAGCTGCCAGGTTGAGACGTTTGTGACGCTAGGCTGGAGAGGCAAACAGCCTGCTCCAGCGTTACAGCTCCTAGGCATGTTCTCAGCTTCACCCTTTTGATACGGTCCTTGAGCATCTCTGCTGGCAGGTGCTGCTCTGAGAGTGCAGCCCAGGGCTGGGAAGACCATAGTTTGCCCCTTGCTATTGCAGGAAACTACGTCATTTAATTACTCTCCTAATCCGATCAAGCTTCATCTGAGAAGTGCTCAGGGTTTTGTTTTTCTTGCTACTGCTTCTGGGAGGCTGTTCCAAAGCCTTGTTTTTCTGGCTGGAAACATTTTAAAGCCATTCATGGCCAGCTGATACCTACTTGTTCTCGTGCCAGTGATTTCCTTCAGCTTAAATGCAAAGCAACCACAATTAAAGAGCACTTAACTCTAGAGCCCTGGACTCAAGGTAAGGGTGCTAAAAGCAGGTCTTGAGACCATCTCCCTCTCTGAACAGTTTGCTTCTGGCAGTATGTCAGTCTTATCCCCAAATTTTCTGTTTCACTAGTCCAAGCAGGCAGCACTACCAGGCACTGTGTACCCCAACTGCTCTAGTGTCCTCCCTGCTGGAGCTCCTCTGACCTGCTAACTTGCTTCTGTGTGTCTCTTCCAGAGAAGTACATGGAGTTTGACCTGAATAACCAAGGCGAGATTGGTGAGTGACTCTTTGAGGAATGCTATTACTGGGCTGGAAGGACAGCAGTCTGCTGAGACAGGCTCTGCTGGATCTGCTTCCCTCCCTCCTCACTGCTGCTGAGCAGGGAAAGCTGTGGGATGCTCCTATGTCCAACTTTGCTTGGCTCTTGATCCCCAAGCAGGGACTTCTTCAGCTCTCCAGTGTGCATGCCTTTAAGCTTTTTCAGTCTTTCCTCACCTGCTTCAAGACCTCAGCTCCTCTGAGCCCTGTCTTCCTCCTGAGTCTTTCTTAGCTCCTTTGCTTCTTTCTGTTCTGAATGCTTTTTTTCCTCTCCCTGTCTCTCCACTGAGACCTTCTCCTTCACAGTCATTACTATTTCCAAAATTGGGAAGTTGCAGGGCTTGGACCGTCCTGGGTTTTCCACAGCTTGAGGCAGAAGCTGTGTAAAACCATGAGCCTTTCTACTGCAGACAAGCTCTGCCCTTTAGTGGGAGGGAAGAAGGAGAACTGGGCTGTGAGTCTGGTGAGCTACATGGGTCTTGGGTCTGGAAAGGCTCACTCAGCACCAGTTATGTAAAGATCCAGGCTTCTTGAGGCCTGGAGCTGACACCGAAGTGTAAGCGCTCACGTGCCGTGCCCTTCCAGAAGGCTGCTGCCGCCTTCCCCAGTTCTTGAGCTGAAATAAAGCCTGCAGGGAACCTGGAGGAGGCCTGATGTAGGACTGCCCTGCTGCTTCTGGGAGGGAAGGGGCCACAGGTCACTGCGCGGTGAGAATAACCTGAAGGAAGTGACCTGTGGTGGTGGGCAGGGGTGCCTGTTCCATGGAGCCGGTTTGTCTCCAACTTACTTTAACACCACTTCCCTCCTCCACATCCCTGTTGTTCTTGGCACCGCTCTCTGAGCTAGACAGTAGCATTCCTAAGCGTCTCTGGAGCATTTTGAGAATTGTCCCTCTTTGGTATGTATGGTGCTTTATTCTCAAGCTGTGGAAGTAGGAAGTAATGGTTTGTACTGGAGGGCTTCTCCTGGCTCTCGGACGACTGTTTAGTGCTGTCAACCCCGGAGTACGTAGGTGAGGTGGTCTGAGTTGGGAACTCAGGCCTGCATCCCTAGGATCGGTCTGCTCAGTATGGTTGCCTCTCGATAGCACTGATTGCCTTGCCCTTGCAGATTTGATGTCTGTCAAAAGGATGATGGAGAAAATGGGGGCTCCAAAGACCCATCTAGAACTGAAGAAGATGATCTCTGAGGTGACTGGAGGGGTTAGCGAGACCATCTCATACCAGGACTTCGTCAATGTAATGCTCGGCAAACGCTCTGCTGTACTCAAACTGTGAGTGCCTTTGGGAGGGAATGGGGGAGACCCAGGACCTGAGCTGGGGTGTTGGGGGAGCCTGCAAATAGAAGTTGCTCTGGCTGGTGAAGCTGGGTGTTCATGGAAGGGAGAGGAGGACTCCCATGAAGGGTGAGTTCACCAGGAGATGTGAGGGATGGTGCAAAACCTCTAGCTTGAGATCCCAGATGGAATTCCACCATCTAGAGCTGGCCCCTGGGACTGGGCTGGGCATTGGCAGGCGTTCATGGCAGAGCTGCCTGCTGTGTTAGAGAAGGCTTCCTCCTGCACGCTCAGTGCTAAGTGATTCCCCTCCTTTTCCTAGAGCATGCTGGCACTCAGCTTTGCAGCACCTCTTGTCTCTTCTCTGTGGCTCTTGCCGGCTTTGGACACAGGTTTTGCCTGTGAATGGTGTCAGGACTTGAGCAGTGAATGAGGGCCCAGCAGGGCTGGCTCCTATTTGCCACAGGATGCTCTGTCCTTGCCTGGTTTTGGAAAGCCAGGCAGCGTGTGAGTAGGTGGAGAGGGGATGCATGCTTAAAACAGCTGGCTTGTGCTCAGAGAGGTTTTCTGTGGTTTTCAGCTGCCAGCACTAGCCTCCCACGGCCTCCTCTGCCCTCTCAACAGGGCTCTGAGAGTCCTGCTCTAACAAACAGCTTCTGAACGTTAGCTTGGCTCCTGCCAGCAGTGGGGTGGGCTCTTTTGACTCCATATCCACCCCACTGAAACCTGGCTTTGCCTTTTACAACCACAGAGCAGGCTGCCTCTGCTTTTGTGTCTTTAACTGTGATGAATAGGAGCTCCTCCCCTCCGTCCGCCTTGGCCCTTTCTGAAGGCAGCTTTAGAAATGCGGCCAGCTTTCTGGGCAGGTTGGGAGGAAGGATCCTGTTCCCACCTGTCACATGTTCCCTCCGAGCTGGTAGATACTTGCTAGCCATGTGTCTCTCCTCTTCCCCACTCACTGCCCTGGGTCTGCAGGTCAAGGTGTTGCTTTTCCTGGCACAGATGGACTTCTGACACCCCTGCTTCCTTCCTTCTCCACTGAAGCAGGCTGAGCCTGCAGCCTGTCCCATATCTTCCATCCTTCCTCCAAACTGCAGCAGCTTTCACAGATGGGTCCCTTCTTTTGCTCACAAACAGGCACCCCATTGTCTGTTGGACTCTGTTTGAAGCAGGAGCAGAAATGTAAAACTTGTCCCAAGAGCAGTGAAATCTTTTGATTCAGCGTGGCAGCTGGCATTCCCAGCGTGGCTGCAGTCCTCAGGGAGGAAGACAGTGCTGGCGGCTGCAAAATGCTTAGGATTCCTTTGGCTACTGCCTTACTCCTTGCCTCTGCCCTCTTGCCTGGCCGCAATTGCTGTTGCTTACTCGGTTTTGGCTTTTGAATGTCGTTATGTATGAGGTGGGCCAGGGACAGTGTTTGTTTTAAACATCAGGAGCGTTTGGCATGCAATGCATGCCTGGGGATTTTGGAAATGGCTGTCTAAAGCAAACGTGCTAATCCTCTGTGCTCTGGGAGGAAAACCAGCAGGGGCACTGGGAAACCCACTCCTGGAAATTGCTGGAAAAGCGAAGCTGCCTGCGGAGCTGCCAGCACTGCCCTCTGTTGGCTTTCTGTCCTGTGTTAGTTGTGGGATGTCCTTTGCATAGGAGGCAGACCTTGTTATGCTCCAGCAGATGAGATATACCCCGCAATGGTGAGTAAAGATGGACTTGTTCCTTTCATCTGTTGTCTTGCAGGGTCATGATGTTTGAAGGAAAAGCCAATGAAAGCAACCCAAAACCTTCTGGCCCTCCTCCAGAGAGAGACATAGCCAGCCTCCCTTGAAGAGGACAGACTGAAAAATTGGAACTGTTTGCTTTGCTGGTGTGTAACAGAGGTTACCTGTGCTTTGTTACTCTTTACTTTGGACAACCTTAGTTTTCAACTAACCTGCCTTAGAGGAACAGCAAGGGAAGCTGGGGACCCCTGGCTCACATCTTTCTGCTACATCCCTTAGCCAGCTTGATTTGTTAGACAGAAGCTGTAGCACAAAGTGTATTGTGAGACCAAAAAGAAAAAATCCTGTGATCTTATTCTTTCCCCTGTCCTTTCTACATTTCTTAGATGACAAGGAGCTATTTTCCTCCCAGCTTGTGGATTTGGAGCTGTGCTTGTCTCTGCAGGTTCCTAAAGGGCCTTGCTGCCAGATGCTGAGTGCTTCTCTGGCAG
Source organism: Dromaius novaehollandiae (assembly GCF_036370855.1). Classification (NCBI taxonomy): domain Eukaryota; kingdom Metazoa; phylum Chordata; class Aves; order Casuariiformes; family Dromaiidae; genus Dromaius; species Dromaius novaehollandiae. The sequence goes on from NC_088117.1 coordinate 8,901,963, forward strand.
AGCCCTTGACCAGAGCTTCACGGGTGCAAAGAATTAAGTGCCTTCACTGCTCCATCCTCTGCTTCCTGACTTTGGACTAGTTCTTCCCCTCCTGACCTGGCCAAAACACAACTTAGGCTCCCACCTCTGTTGCCTAGTCTCATCCTAAATGAAGATGAGAAGGTGCATTGCCACCAGAGGTCTGCTTGCAGGGCCTTTAAGCTTGGAGGTGGGCATGGCTTGCTGCAGGGACAGGCTTCTGTCTGCTCCTTGGGTTCATCCTGCAGTCAGATCTTGGTGAGTCTGAGCCAACTGAGCTGTTAATGATCCTTTTCTAGTGCCCTTTAAGCAGATCTTAATCCCAGATCTCAACATCCCCAATAGCCCGAGGAATAAGAGTCTGTTCAGCCAGCATGTGATGTCCTTGATGTGCCTGGGTCCTGTTCTGTGGCATTCGATGACACAGGCCACAAGAAGAATGGTGCAAGAAAGCCTTTATTGAAAACACAATGGCTGGTTATATAGCCATCAGGCTCATCCACTCCTCCAAGTATCTCCTTGGCATTGTGGCATCCTGTGGTAGGTAGAAGGCATCTTCTGATGCCCAGCAGGCGGGCAGGACAGTCCAGCAGGACAGGCCCACCACAGCTGCTGACACGTAGGCAGGAAGGCACATGATCACTGGCAACTCACGTGCACACATTCTGGCCACAAATCATAGTTACCAGATCATTACTTTCTGCCTTAAAGATCCTCTGCTATCCTACACAGCATCGCTCAATCTTGGTCCCCGACACTCTTCTCCTAGAAGACCCTTGCCTGCTGCTGAGGTTGGGAGGGTTCTAAGGGAATATTTCCTTAGCTAAGTTCACAGTGAGGACTTTTCTATGGGCTTCACCTTGAACTAAGTGCATACCATAAGTATTTAGACTTGCAAAAGTAACTGGCCGAAGTACCTACCTCCCTGAAATCAGCAGGGCTAGGGTGCCCCTCTGTTTTGGTGGCTGGTTTACTGGGCCCTTCCACTACCACTTGCCTTCTGAGAGGACAAGATAAAATCTCAAACATAAGCTGTCAGCAGGAACATGTTCTGCAGGTTAGCCATGCAGCCAGCATCCTACTGGCTCCTACCAGAAGTGAGATTAGAAATAGGCAAGGATTGTCTCCAGATAACTGCCTTTTGGCTCCTGGCTACAAGGCAAAGACAAGGACTTTCCTCAGGATGCTCTAAACCAAAAGACAGAGACTGGACAGTGCTTCTGCAACCATGATGGATTATAAACCCACCTGAGCCCTGAGGTCCTCAGAACATAAAGGAATAAGTTCTACAGAACCTTAAAAGAATAAGTTCTGCCAAGTCTGTCAGCTGAGGAAAAGCTATCAACCCATTGCTGCTTTTAATATCTTGGGTGTTCCTCCCCCGTCCTGGTTTGCTAGGCTTTTCCTTGGCCTCCAAGACTTATTGATTAGCCACAGGAGGAGGAAGGAAAAAAAAAAAAAAAAAAAAAAAGCAGCAGCAAGCAAAGTCACAGACCTGATCTAAAAAAGGGAAGCTGCAACCCTATCCTGGAGGGGTAGAGGGTGCAACACCAGCCAGGGCAAATGAGGAAGATTAAAGCTACTTTATGGCCCCTCCCTGATAAGTCTCTACTTGGATCAGATCTGGAGAATAATCTCTGAACAGGTAGCTGTGTGTCTTGTCCATAAAATGTAGAAACAGGCCTGCTGTTAGGCCTTTATGGCCCCTGAGGAAGGCTTAAGGGAAACTGAACCTGCAGGTGAAAGGAAGCTGGGTGACTAAACTGAGCCCTGCAAGCCTTTCCATACCACTGCGGACGAAGATCTTTCTCCATGCTGCTGCTCCGTCTTTCTGATTTTGCAGCTCTCTGTATATTTCAGCTTTGTCCCATGGGACAGCAATGTATAAGATCTCAAGTCTGCAAAACAGGAATGGTTACAAGTATGCAGTAGGATGCTGGGATCTAGATGTAGCTGGGACTGTGCTATTGCCTTCTGGATACTGTGGGGATTCTTGCTCTATGCATAAACTCTGGAATCCACATACTTGCTTTCTTCCCCTCCCTGCTCTGTTCTTACATGTTCTTGGCAGCTTTTAACTTTTTTAAATCATGGTTTAATAAATAATTTTTAAAAGGAAATACAGATGATTGTGACTCTGCTAGACTTTTTGTTCCTGCCAAAGGCTGCACTTTTAAATAAAAAACAAATTCTCACTACTGTTTGCATGAAAACCGAAACTGTAATGGAGAAGAAAAAACTGTGAGGAAGAGCAGCACCAGTCTACTGTAAAGACCAAAAATAAATCTTCTGAAACCATACCCTGTGTCAGCCTGTTTAGTTTAGCTTCTCTGAAGCTTGGACCAAATGATCGGTTGCAGATCAAGTAAACTGCTTTCTGAGGTGGTTAATATAAACCCTTACATAGATCCTGGAGATAGGTTCTGGCTGGCTCCTTGATCTGATCTTTAATAACTGATCGAGTGTGGTGGAGCTCGCGTTACAGAGCACAGAGGCTGCCTCCTGCAAGCCAGCTTTTTTTTTTTTTTTTTTGACTGCAGAAAGAGAAGAGGGGGCTGTGCTTGTTTTAAGGAGTGACCTGTTTATCAAAACCACTTGTGATGCAGTTCCCTTCCCTTGGAGGCTTTTTTCCATCCTCTCTGCTCCTGGAGCAAGTGCCTGAGGCTCTTCCCTGCTGCGAGTTACCAAAAGGGAGAGCAGGCGTCCCGGGGGAACAGCGGGGCGTGTTTTTCCCGTGTTTCTCCGAAAAGCAGGCCTGCCCCGGGCTCGCGGCCCTGCGCCTGCTTCCTGGCGGCCTCGGCGGCTGCGTCAGAGATGCGGCTGGGGCAGAAAATGACAGCGCGGCGCTGGGCCTGGACGCTGTTTGCCACGGCTTCCCCGCAGTCACGGCTGCGGGAGCCCCCGGAGAGGCGCCTGGCGCCCTTCTCTTCGCGGGCCTGGAAGGGAGAAGCGCTAAAGCGCCGGCGCCCCCCGGGCCGGGAGGCCTCGCCGGGAAGCCTGCGGCCCTGGAGGACTCGCCCCGCCTCCCGCCGCCGCGAACCATCAAGAGCGCTGGCTAGAGCGGCTGCGCCCCGCTCTGCGCCTTGCGGGCCCCGCCGGAAGCGGAAGTGAGCGCTCTGGCGGGCGCGCGGGGGGTATAGCGGCTCTCGGCGCTGTCGCCATGGGGGATGATATGGACGTGATCCCCGAGCGGGAGATGAAGGTGAGCGGTGGGGGCGAGGGCAGGCGGACCGCGAGGGGGGCGGTCGTCCGGAGGGCTGGCTGAGGCCTGGAGGGAGGCTGGCGCGGGCCGGGAGGGGGGAGCAGGCCCGAGGGGGTCCTTGGGCCGGAGGGGGGAACAGGCCGGGGAGGCCTTTGGGCTGGGAGAGGGTAGGGACTTTGGAGGGAGCGTTTCGGGGTTTGTGGAGCACTTAAGGACCTTTTAGGAGACTTTGGGACAGGCCAGGTGGTGGTGGTGGAGGGGGGGGCTGGCTTGGCCTGCGGTGGAGGGGACTTGGTAAAGCTGTGAGGATGATAAGGGGCTTGGCTGTGGGCTCTGCTCTTTTTCATAGATTTTGGGGCAGTTGATATCTTAAAGAGAGAAAATGGGGGAGTTGGGGGGGTTATTTGGGGAGAGGACTGATGCTGTTTATCAGTCCTCCTGTCTACATGCCTAGTGCTGGGTTCCCCCACCTCTGAGAACAGTAGACATGCCCACAGCCTGCACGTGTGGGGGCTACTTATAGGAAGGGTAAACTGGAGTCTTGTCCTGGCCTAGCCCTTCCTTCTGCCCCAGAGTGTTACTGGGGGGGACACGGTGAGACAGGGCTGTCTGTACAGATGCCCCAAGCTCACATGCATCTTCATGCAGCTGCTTTCTGTTCTGGCACTTCCAAAAGCAAGGGAGTCAAGCTATTTGTTTTGCTGGAGGTCCTGAGTTTCGGCAGCCTCCTTCTGTTGCAGGAAGGTACTTACTCAGTGCTTTGGCAAAAAGAAATAAAAGTCAGGTGCTTAATTTGGGTTACTAGTGTTAGATCTAGTGCTTTATTCAGTGATTGACATTTTGGGAGGACAGGCTCATTCCTAAAGGGAGCCTGACATTTCACCTTATAGTAGTGTAACTGTTGTTTCTTAATTCAGTCAGTTTGTGTTTCTGTAGCTTTATAACTTCTGAAGTTTTATCTCGCTCTGCTCTTCCCATTTTTACAATGGAAATTATGAGAGAAATGAGCACACAAAATACATTTGATTATACAAAGTAATAACTGGTGGAGAGTGGAAGGAATAACTGTGTCTGTTCTGTGTATGATAAACTGTTACTACAGGGGTAAAAAAGATGCGTCTAGATAGATGCGTGCTTTGTAGATTGGGTCTTTAGGGAAGTGCATTATATTTAGTCGTGCTGTATGTTTCTCTGTTTCATTCCCTTTTCTCTGTTCGGTATCTATTAGGTAGTTTCAGGTATGTTTCACAGAGGGTTAGGTGTCTTGGACATACTGAACTCCTACAGGTTTTGTGAAAACAGGCTGATGGGTGGAAGAGAGATTCAGGCAGTATTTTTAATATTGAAAAAATTGTGGTGGTGTCTCAGTCTGTCTTAGATGCCTTGGATTCCTGGAAGTGTAGGCATTTGTTTTGTTGTGTGATTAGAGGGGGGGAAGCAAAAACAAAAAAAGGCTAAACACCTGGAACTTACAGTAAAACATTTTAAACTCAGTAGTTTTGTCTTTGAGATGTACATAACTTCCACTGGTTTTCTTGATGAAGTAAGTAATGGGAGTTGTAGGTGCTCTGTGGATAAAATAAGGTGCACCTTAAAAGGGTATGGAAAACAAGCTCTTCTTTACATGAAGCGTCAGTGAGTGTACAAGACAGCAAATGTGATAGGATGGACAGTGACAGTGTGGGTCTGGACTCTGCCTTGGGGGTGTTTTGCAGCTCTTAAGGAGAGGCCTTTCAACTTACTGTCCTAGAGAAGCTGAAGTAAACCGTTCCCCTTCACCAGCATACAAACAACTATTTCCTGACTCTGTTACAACAGGATTTTCAGTTCAGAGCACTGAAGAAGGTCCGGATCTTTGATGCTCCTGATGATCTTCCCAAAGAGCGGTCCAGCCTCCTTGCAGTGTCCAACAAATATGGGCTGGTCTTTGCTGGTGGAGGAACCAGCCTGCAGATCTTTCACACTAAAAATCTTCTCATGCAAAATCAGCTGGGAGAAGATCCCAATAAAATTGGTAAGGCATTTTTATGTCTCATAGTCTCTCTGTAGCAACAGCTCTATATGGGTTTTCATGATATGGAGCTCTTGGCTTCCAACATAGTCCTTGTTATGTATTTGAAGCTACTGGGTTTTATTATGTAAAAATGCAGGAAGAAAATTTGCTGCAGCTTGAGCTGATACAAAGTATAGTCATTGGGATCATGCTGTCAGGACGCTGTATGCTCATGTTCAGATGTCATTCAGGTTTCGTTTCCTATGTTCAGTGCCATACGGTAAAGTTGTCTTTTCCTATGTGAGAGTGTGCTCCTTTCCTTGCAGCCCTACACTCTTGGTAGCCACATTTGGGGCTGTGAACTTGGATAAATATTAGAGACGTGTGCAAGTGGAGTGGGACAGAGTTCGTGCACTGAGTTATCCACTCTGAATAAACAACTGTCCTGCAAGGGAGGAAGAAATCACTGTTCCACCAGCTCACAACCTAAGTGCAAAATTGTCTTCATTCTCACCTTTTCCTTAGTAACTGTATCAGCCAAAGTATCCACATGCTCACTGAAGTAAAACCTAAAATTTTCTCCTTCCTCCAGGTTAGTGAGGAAGGAAAGTGGCGTTTTCTTAAGAACTTGAGAGTGTCTGTTGAGACTGTATTGGTAGAGGTGAAGAGTTTGCTTTCACACAGTGAATTTTCCATATTTCCACTCTGACAGCTGCTCTTTATAGGACTGTATGTTAGGTGATACCTCTCTCTCTTTCTTTTTTTTTTTTTTTTTTGCATAAACTTGTTCCAACCATATTGTTTTAAAAGAGCAGCTCTTGTTGTTTTTCAAATTTGACCACTTCATCCTACCTTCTTTTCCTTTTGTTTTTAAGTTGAGAATGTTCAGAGTACCATGATTCCCATGAAGTTTCCTGTGCAGCACCTGGCTCTAAGCTGTGATAATCTCACTCTGTCTGTCTGTATGATGTCCAGTGAGATCGGTTCCTTCATTGGCTTTTTTGATGTCCGCACGTTCTTAAATCAGGTAAAGTATACGCAAAGTGGTCCCCTGGCTTCCACCTTCCCCCCCCCCCCGAGACTGCAGCAGAAGGAATGACATACTTTGGGTGGGATTTTCTGTCTCTCTGCAAGCAGGTGTCTTGTAAAGGAATTGTTCGGTAAACTCAATTTTGCTTCTTATTCCTATCTGTCACTAATTTATAGCAAGGCCAAAAACTTGCTGGATTATGAGTCTGGGAAAACTTAGTCCAAGCTGAGCACAAGAATATCTCATGAATTTGTTTTTCCTAAAAGGCAAAACAGCAGAAACGTGCATTTGCGTATCACAAACTAGCCAAGGACTCGGGAAGCGCAGCGATGGTCAATGACCTGAAGTGGAACCCTACTAGTCCTGCTATGGTGGCCATCTGCCTGTCCGACGGCAGCATCTCTGTCCTGCAGGTCACAGATGCCGTGAAAGTGTACGCCACGCTGCCTTCCTCTGTAGCTGTTACATCCGGTGAGTGGTAGCTTTGGGCAACATAGACTGTCAGACGTTTAAGAGTGAAAATGAATTGGTAGGTGTAAGAAGGCAGGCTCTCTGTCTCAGGAGGAGGTTTTTTTCTCCAATTGTCACAAAGGTGAAGGACTCAGAAAACATCTGTTGCAATATAGCTGCTCTTTTCCTAGTTGACTGGAAGGGTTGCATCTTGTGAATTAGAGCCGATTGTGTCTGCCTGTGGTTTGCTCTCCCTCAGCTTGGCCGTCATTTTTGTGGGGAAGTAGGCAAATGAGAGACAGTTGTCATCCATTGGTTTTTGATTTGAGCAGCTTTGTTTTTGCTGTGACTGAATGCTTCACACACTGCTCTGGTCCTGACCCTGGGCAGGCTTAGAATAAGCCAAAACTGTGCTGATTAAATCACATGTGTAACTTACCACTCCTCCTCCCCTCCCCTCAAAAAAAAAAAAAACAAAAAAACCCCACAGTTTAGCCAATCAGTGCATCTCTGTGACAGCTTTGGTATTTTTTTCAGCCTCTTTGTCTGTTTGATTTGTCCCTGTATATTTGGGTCAAGCTAAGTGTATGTGTTTGAGATTGAACTTGATTTATACACAGGTGGGTGTGAGCACCCATTACAGGACAATGCAAGGCTGTATGGAGGCAGGTGTGAGGGGAGTTTAAACACGTATGAAGCTTCCATTAGTCTGAAAGCCAAGAATTTCAACTCCTCTTGCTGTATGTAACTGAATAGGCAAGACCGTGATAGCGACAGAAAGGAATTGTTTTATATGTGGGGTTTTGCATGAGGAAAGACTTGCGTGGTATTTAGTTTATTGGTCCTGCTTTTGTGGGCCTTGAAATTCTCCAGTTCCTTAGCGCTGATGAAATTCTTCTTTTTTGCTTAGTGTGTTGGAGCCCGAAGGGAAAGCAGTTGGCTGTAGGGAAGCAAAATGGCACTGTGGTCCAATATCTGCCTGTAAGTATTTTTGCCGGTAAGGCTTACGTCCACTCACTAGTTTTCAATATGCTTTATTTTCTTTCACCATCAGCTTTTTGTGTGAAGCTGACCAATCACTTCAGTAATATTAACATGTCTTAGATCAATGCTGGGTTTAGTTTGGTTGCCCCAAAGAGTAGAGTTTTCAGGGTGGCACCTGACCAATGTTAAGAGCTTGTGAAACAGTCTAAAACCAGCTCTCTGGGCTTTCTGCAAAACTTGTGGTTGGCCTTGTTTGGTAGCTTTTTCTTTGTGTTTAAGAGTAGTTTTGTTTTTATTTGCAGAACCTACAGGAGAAAAAAGTCATCCCTTGTCCTCCGTTTTATGACTCGGACAATCCTGTTAAAGGTATGTCTTTAATTAGTTTCCTCTTTTTAAACATTTTACTCATTCCTCTTTATGTTTTTAAATACAGCAGCTGCATAGTACACTGGTTATGTAGTTACAACTTGATTTTAATTATTTAAAGAAAAAAAATTCGTGTGTTTTATCTCTGGGTTATATAGAAAAAGTAACTGTGGGCCAAAGTCCCTGTCTGTTTCTAGACTGCACTTTAAAAACCTAGTTGTTGCTCACTGATGTGATAGGTTGTACTCAAGGACGGTTGGATTTGCACATTAGTATGAAGATTTCTGGACATAAATCAATTCTTGTATTTTCTGAAAATGTCATCTCTTAATTTTGAGTCTTCAAAGGAAAATGTCAAAGCGTCAGAACAGTAAATTTAGAAAAACAAAAACACATCAACTGGATACGCCAGAACACTGTCCATGTTTGGAAACACTGGCCTTGTCTTGCCTGTGATATCATCAAGCAAACCAAATAAGTGCTTCTGTTCTGTGTTGCAGTTTTCCGGGGTCCTGGTACTTCAGTGATTCCTCCTTGGTTTGTGGTGTCATATTAGTTTTCTGTGCTATGCACAGTTAAAATCAATGTAAAAGGAAGTGTCATGAGATATTTGTTTCCTTCTCTTTCAGTCTTGGATGTACTGTGGATTGGTACATATGTCTTCACTATTGTATATGCGGCTGCTGATGGGACACTGGAAACACCCCCAGAAGTGGTCGTAGCCATATTGCCTGTAAGTGCCAGCAAGTCACAACTGTAGAAATGTTTGCTTATTCTTGACCTGTTCATTGCAATGGCAAGCTGCTTTCATTATCCATGCTAGCCTCTTGTAGATGGGATTGACTTGATTTCTTTATTTGGAAGGTAAACTATCAATTTTGGCCCTACAGAAAAAGGAAGAGAAGCGACCAGAGAAGTTTGTGAATTTCATGGAGCCTTGTTATGGGAGCTGCACTGAGAGACAACATCATTACTTCCTCAACTATGTTGAGGAATGGTGAGTCGCAGGAATCGTGATACCGTCTTTCCATCATTATGCATGTCTCGGAACAGTCCGTGCCTCTCCTTGTATTGTATTTCTCTCTGCTGTAAGCTATATAATACTGAAACATGGGCTGAGTGAAATTGCTATTCTGAAAATATTTTGTGAAAGTACAGCTTACTTTTTCTGCATGCTTGCTTTCTTTGCCTACTTAGTCATTTGTGCAGTGCGAATGCATAAATTTTTGCCTGCAGGTACATAAGATGGTTTGTTTAAAATCTGTTGTAACAATTTCCTTTGAGACTGAAAGTCTTATGTTAGGTAAAGCATGCCCTTCTGTCTTGCTTAATCATGTAGCTATGTGAAGAAGCTGTTCCTAACTTTTCAGTCACCTGACTTTGTATCATGATAGATACTGGTGGTCCATGACTGTCAAATCATTAGTTGGCAAGGGGAGTCAGCCCCTAGTGACTCATTAAAATTATTCTAAAGCAATGTTGCCAGTCACTTTTCCCTCAGCTTGTGCTGGTTGAGAAGTCACTTACATGTTGTTGTAACTGTATTCCTAGTTAGGAATTTGAGTAGGTGATAACTAATTGAGCTGATGACCTCACCATGGACTGTTATGTTGGTTTTAACCTATTTGGTTCCATACTCACAGGGATCTAGTTCTGGCAGCATCGGCAGCTTCCACAGAAGTCAGCATTCTTGCCAGACAAGGGGATCAGGTAGTATTTTCTTCCTTCTGCATTTGCATATATGTACTTCCCCTTTCTAGAAAATCTAATGAAATAAATTTTATGTAAAAATCAGTGTATGAGGAAATGGTATGTTTAAAAAAAAAAAAAGAAAAGAAAAAACCCCCCAACTTTTCATATCTTAGTTGCCTGGAATCTTAAGATAAACATAAACCTTAAAAGAACAAGAGTTCCTAGTGACAAAAAAGAGAAGGGGTAAACAGAAACACAGCATGTTGTTAAGCAAGTAGCAAAAGTCTATTTTTCGTTATTCACTTGACAGTCTAAAAACTTGATCAAGGTCAACACTCACAATTCATGTTAGGTCAGCAATTGAAGTGAAACATTACGTCTGTCTCTGAGCCTGACCTCGACTCTGACATGCAGTGCTATTTGGGAAATCGCAGCTCTATCTGTGAAGGGCACTGATATTTCTGACATTTGTTAATCTGACAAGTTTAAATATTGCTCTCTAGCTATTTTGCAGTTTCATATTTCAGAACACTTGACCAGTATTCCAAAGAAGGCTGGAAATGGGAGAGCAGTAGTCAAAACTACAATCTTGCTTTTCACAGAACTGGGAATCATGGGTTTTGGAAGACTCCAGCAGAGCAGAGCTTCCTGTGACAGATAAGAGCGATGACACCCTGCCCGTTGGTGTTGCTGTAGACTACACCAGTAACATGCCTATTCCAATCAGTAAGTCTTGCTAGTCTTTCTTGTGAAATAGTCTAATAATAGCAATATGTGGTATATTTTTGAGGGGACAGTCTGATGCTTGCAGTCCTGGGACGCTGCCCTGAAAGGGAGACTGACACAGAGAATCCATCCTGGCTTTTTATACCAAGCCTACAGCATGTGTGAGATTACTTCTGTGCATATATTCAAATGGCTAAGGGTTAAACATTTTCTCCTCAAACCTTTTGGCAGCTTGGGATACTACAATAATAGTCATGGAAAACAAAGCACCTAGGTTATGTCTGTGTTTCTCAGAGCTGGGATGATAGTGAGCTTAAAGAGGTCACATTCTTAACACCAGGGGTTTCAAACTGCCTGTAAGGTTTTCATTATGCTTGTAGTGTATGTAGTGTTGCAGAACTGTTTTGTATGAAGTACAGTTGCACTGACCTAAAGGAAAAGTGGGTTAATTCCAAAGTCTGAGAAAGCAAGGATCGCTGAGGTAAATGCGAGGTAGATGCTTAGGCTTTAATTCTGCATTAAAGCACAAGGCCTGAATTGACTGTACCCTGCTGTGCCTTGCATCCAGCTGCTTGTATTACCGCTGTACCTTCTGTGCTGCCTGAAGGCTCTTGAAAGCACCTTGTCAGAGACTGAAGCTGAAGATGCATCTGAGCTATTGTACTGTACCTTAGTGAATTTTGAATCTTGAAAGCCAGAGAGAGATTGAAATAGAGATGCCTTTAGGCAGAGTGGAAAGTTCTGCGGTCAAGAGGGTGCTGATTAACTGAGAACTGCGGCAGCCTTTACCTGAATGAAAATCTACAGTAGGGAATTCAGGTCAAACTTTGTACTTTAGTGCAAAATGGAATTTGAAACATTCTCTGTTAATCTATATACTTACTGAATTAAGGAATCTGTCAGGACAGCTTCTTTAAGCCCAGGTAGTGCTGCCTTAGAGCTTTTAGAAAGACTTCTGAAGAAGGCTTTTGCTAATGTGCTTTCTGTATTTTCACTGAAAGCAGGCAGCTCCTTTTTGGCTGCACGTTATTTGGCTTTGCAGTTTGCAACAAGTTTGAGTTGAAAATAAACCTCACTTGTCCTGGAGTTTGTTCCCGTGCGGAAGCTGCCCTTCCCCAGCACACTTTCCCCGGAAAGCCAATAGGTAGAGGAAATTGGCCATCCAACGCACTGGTCAAAAAAACCAAAAACCAAACCCATGTGGATGATCATAGGGGCTTTTTCCTGCATCCTAGACTTGCTCTTAAGCACAGATTTGCATTAAGCACAGAATTAAGCTGTTAAACGTTTCTAGAAAATGCTTTAGGAATCTATGGAGTGATTTGGGGCCTTTAACTGTGCTGAGACTATTGAACTGAAGCAGACTAGGCTCAAAGCCACCGTAGCTGCACAAAATCCAAGTGTTTTACATCAAAGGTTCAGATCACCAGTCTGTTGTTTTCAGAAGGATATTCGTTTTATGTTGGCTTGCTTCAAAGAAAAAAGCTTCCTACCTAGCAATTCTGCTTTCATACTTCATATATATGAATGTTAATGATCTGACAGGACCCGATGAAACAGGGATTGCTGAAAGGCTTGGAGAAGGGAGCAGCATATAGGTGAAAACAAGAATGACTACAAAATGAAAAAAAGCTTCGTACAGGATTTCTTGGGTAAAAGTTGGCTTTTTCATTTAGCAAGCTATATTTAGCAAGCTATATTGAATTGTTAAAATAACCCGTCATCTTTGAGTTCATGAAACACAAAATCAAGAAAAGGAAGGAATAAAGAAGAAAGGGGCATTCATGGGGAAGCAAGGGACCAAAGGTGCAAGTGAAAGCAAGAAGGAGATAAAGTAACTACTGTGCTAAGCAAGTCAGGCGATGGTGGTGATGCCAGTAGGAACAGAAGATGAAACTTTGACTGTACGGCTTATATGTATGGTTTTCGGCAGGTGATGAGAAGACCCTCGCTCCAGCTCCAGTTCTGATGTTGCTCTCTACGGACGGTGTGCTCTGCCCGTTTTACATGATCAACCAGAACCCTGGGGTCAGATCGCTTATTGTGACTCCAGAGCCATTATTGATAGAAGGGGAAAGAGTACCAAAATCGGCAGGTAAGTGCTCCAGTGTGTTAGGGAAGCACTTGCATTTGTGGATCTTTGTCATCCTCACCTGTAAGTTTGGTATTCAAACACACGTATTGTCACAGAAAATGTATTTATTCTTTATGTTGATAATGGAGAACTGTTCCTGGATGCATTGTGCTCCCAGTGCTGTTCTCCCCCTTGTACAATTGAGTGAAATTGTCTAGTCCTCTTTATCGTAGGGAATCCCAAATGCTTCACAGGCTGTGCACACATAGACCGTACAATGCAATCAACCTTTGGCATACAGAGCCAGAGCAAACCAGGTGCCAGTGTTATACCAGATGCCCTAATTCTAGAAAGCCCCTTGCCCAGCTTTGGGGCGGTATGACTGGAACAGCAACAGTGGCTGCAGACTGTTCTTGGGGACTAAAATTAAGCATTGTGCTTAATCCAGAGCAGGGTCTGTCTGCTTCAAAGAGGTGATGGTTTTCTTCCATTATGTTTTGCTATGGGAAGCCATGATATTGAACTAAGGTGTATGGCTGCAGCAAAGCTTATCTGAACAATAACTTTCTGCAGCACTGTGAAGATCACCTTGGCAGGTGGTAAGAAGTAGTTTTAACGCAGTTTGTATGTATAGCCAAATGTGATGAAAAGTAGTTTCCTGTGCTGGGGTAGGCAGATCAGTTGGTTCTTTTGCTTCCCTGCATGCCTGCAATAAAGTTTGTAAAGCCACCGTTTTCTTCCTTAAGCCTGCCTTTGCTTCTCCCTCTCCAAAGAGAATGCTTTTGTTTGGCAGTGTGCCTCTCTGCAGCCCTGGCTGACCTGTGTGCTGACAGGCTGCTTTATTTGAGATGGCATGAACCACATCAAAATCAATGGAGAAAGGTGAAGTCTTTTCATTGGGAATTCCAGGCAACATTAATTTAGACCGACTGGGGGAAATTACAGTATTGATCATGGCTTGGACTCTGAGCAGCTGCTATGTCACTGATCAGGCCTGGGGACTGGAAGCTCTGCTCCCTTCTCTTTCTCACTGTACCATCTGTCTAACGGTGAGATAGTACTTAACTTTTCCCATCAAATAGCATTTGGCCTTGAAATACCTTCTGCCATTAGTCGAGACAACTGAATGAGTCCCTTCCTGATTTCTCTTTCTGCAGGAAGCACTGCCACACCTTTGACCACTCCTCCGCCTTCTTTAAAGCCTGACACAGTACCAGGTGTTGCTCCTACTACTCCGGCCTCAAGTATCCCTCCTGCTGGGGGTGGAGCAGCTGCATTTTCCTTTATGCCTTCAACTGTGAAGATGCCTGCCTCTACAAGTGGTGACCCCCCTCCTTACCCTTTTGCAACTGATGCCTCCAAGCAAGCCCTGGGGCCCAGTCTGACTGGAGCAGCAACATTCTCTTTCTCCTCTGCTTCTTCCAAGACATCTATGACTTCAGCCCCTTCTACAGGCACAACTACAGCTACAGCTACTGCCACCTCCTTTTCCTTTGGATCCATGAACTTTAAACCAGCTGCAGATAGCTCACCTGGGCCACCACTGTCCACAACACCTGTTACACAGAAGTCATCGTTCACCCCTTCGGCTTCTTCGGTCAAAGTGAACCTCAATGAGAAGTAAATAGATGTAGCAGATTATGCAGTGTTTCGGTAGTTAAATCACTCCAGGCGTGAACAATGTGTGGTGGTTTTAAAGACCATGCAATAGTTTCTGGCTTTTTGCCCTGACAGCTGTCCACCATGCTTCAGAAAGAGCCCTGAGGAAAGCCCCCTTTATCCGAGATGTAGTTGTCTTGGCCGTGAAAACTGCCAGTGCTTCTCATGCTACAGCTTATGTGCATGGGCCAAATATGCCAGGGAAGATGCCAAAATTTAGACTGATAATTTTCCAAATTAGCAGAGACCTTATCCTTTTGTGTCTTTGCTTCATAAGCATGAAACAGTAATTTCATGCCTTCATTTTACATGAGTGATGGTTAAAGATTCTTGGAGAACACTGGGATTTGAATCTTGTATGAGTTTAGTATGGTCATGGTAGCACAAGCTGCTTCTACTGTTTGGCGAAGCTTCCTTACCTGGACCCAGAGAGTAACTTGCAGGGCTGAGAGGAAGCTGTAGCCATAGCTGATGGATTCCTTTTCTACTCCTGTGTTCAGTGAAGAAGGTGTCAGAGCTTTTGTTCTTGTTTTTAAATGGATGCTTGCTCACTGAACACTGGACCTGAAATCTTCAAAGCTTGTTCATGCTGAGAGTTTGTGCCAGCTGGAGGAAAGCATATTGACTGGAAATTACCCAAAATGGATTTGAGTGATAAACATTCTCAGATTTCTTATTCTCACTGTTCCTTCCAACTCTTGAGACTTGCTATCTTTTTTTTCTTTTTTCTTTTTTTAGAAAGAAGGGTTTAAAATGCAGAGGTATGTTAATTGGAGCTGCTTTCTGGGGAAAGCAGTTTTCACTTAAATATATCTTTAGAAATTTTTGATGGTTCAAATGATTATTTTTTTAATTAGAAAAATCTTTGCTACACCAGGATCTGATGGTAGCTCATAATGGCTTTTTAAATTTGATATTGTGTATAAAAAGCAAACGATACGCTTGTGAGTTGGCTGAATATTTAACTTGGCTGCCGTGAGGGCCTAGGTTTGAAGATGAATGGAAGTTTTATTCTCTTGCAGAATTTCTCTTTGAATGTGCTGCAAGGGTGGCACTGAGGCAACTCAGATTTGGTATGGTGGGTGCTTTGGTGCAAAATGATGAGGTGCTTTTTGAAACAGCATAGTACTTGCTGGCATTTGGGTGTTGCTCACTGGGTGGATCTATGGTAGCAGTCTCTTGTTCCATGTATTCTGAAATATTCTTGAAATGGCTGCTTCCTACTTTTTTCAGTAGCTACACTTGTAATTTTGTATCTGGATTTTGAGTCATTTTTGTTCCTAAAGGATGCTAATTCCTTAGAGCCTAATGCTTCATTTTGGGTGGAGGAAAACAGCTGGCATCAGTTCAGAGCTGAAAGATGTTCTGTTCTCACTTGCAGGTTCACTGCTGTAGACACTTCTACTCCCACTAGCAGCAGTGGTCATGCCAATTCCACGATGTTTTCATTCTCAACCACTTCAAAAGCTGCTACTGGAGGTCCTCTGAGCCAGTCCACACCTCTCTCAGCCTCTCCTGCCACACCACTGAAGGCTTCTACTCCTGTGTCTGCTGCTGGTAGGAATCTGATACATGCTGTTGGGAATAACATTCCATTACAAACCATGTTCTAAAAATTTTAGTATGTAGTGGGTTTGACTGGGCTTTTTTCTTTCTTTTTTTTCCTGCTGCTTTTACCAATGCCACAGACCTCCTGTTCTGCACGCTGTAATGATGTGATGGGCCTAGTACTGAAACTGAGAAGTTTTTTCCATTTGTGCACTTTATTCCCCACAAAGCCATCTCTCTTCTCATATGTGAAATAACATATTCTTAAGTTCAGCCAGAAGTTCTGGCATTGTCAGTGCTCTGTAATACAGCTCTGATCATGAATATTCCTGGGCAGTGAGACAAATCAATGCCCTATCTTGCATCTGCAGTGGCCAGAGTTCCAAATGGTCACAAGTGGGTTTCAATTAGATGGGTTTTCACTTGTTAACAGAATAATATTCCATCTCTCAAATGATTATGTGACTGGAGATCTCGGGTTCCTTCAGGAGTGATACAGCCAGATATCCAAGAGTGACGGTTGTTGCCTGAGTCTGCCAGTCTAGTAGAGAAATTAGATGGGAGTAAAACAACACCTGAGGAAGGTGTTCTTGCACTGGGGTCCATACAGCTATTGCTGTTGGATTTGACAGCAGAAATTGTGCTTCATATCTGAATTCATCTCTGAATCTGTTTTCTCAAGCATTGTATGAGTTCGTAATTACTATTCCTCTCTGTAAATTTCAGTGGCACGTCCTGCTCAAAATATGCCTTCAGCTTCTTTACTACAGAAGACTGCCAAAATCACCCCTTCTGCAGCAAAGCCAAGCTCTACTCAGGTAATGAGAACTTGTGTCTGAAGTTTTCTGAAGAGGGGTGAATGTTTTTCTATGGCCCATGAATTATTTAGAATTCACTTGACTGAATGTTTTTAGGTCAAAGAACTAGCTAGCATTTGACACAAAATCATTTGGACTAAAGTTATGTTGTATGCATGTTTTTGGAGAGTTGTTTGATGTATGCTGTCGTGATCAGAGTTGTAGAAACTAATTGTTCCTGTTGTTATGGAAATGAGGGTTCACAACTTTCCTAGTTAGTCAAAAATTGCCTTGACTGTGTATAAAGAGAGACACCAAGTTCATTAGATATCACAATCAAAGCAGTAATACAGAGCAGCACAAAAATTTCCTTTGCTTTCACAAGGCTTTAGCTACATAGCTCCAGGTAGTCTGCAGCCCTGCTTTGAACACACACATACTATTCTTAGTTTAATGTGAAATGAATATTTGTGCTTATAAGAACTGTCTCACTGGTGATGGCTGTCTGCATAGAATTTCTAGCAGTGGGCCTTTTCCAATATTCTAGGCTCCCTGTTGCTAAAGTTACATCCTTAATATTGTTTTTTCAGGGCAAATCAGCACTTTCCAGCACTGGTATAGAGAAGCAGGTCCACCAGTGGAAGGATTCAGACCCTGTCATAGCAGGCATCAGAGAGGAGGTGAGATCTCTCAAGCAGCTTTCTTCATCTTAGCTGAAAGACCACTGTATAGGTACACAGACATTTCTCTTCAGTTTACCCATGCTCCCACTGTGTCTTTCAGTAACTTAGGAATCGGAATGGAGATTTTTCACAAGATAACTAACCTATTCTGTGGGTTCTGTCTGTGTCCTGTTCGGTCATCTAATTTAGTTTCAAACACTGGCTGTGCTGGAAAGACTGGATGTTCTTTTCTGATAATGTCCAAGAAGAATTTCCTGTTTTGCCCACAAAGCAGCAGGTGTTGATGGCACTGTAAAAACATTACCCAAAGAGCTGCGACATTTGTTCCAGACCTTGCTATGTCTCAGTGGCTGCACTTTCTTACTCCTTGTCTTTGTAGATTGCCCATTTCCAAAAGGAGATGGAGGAGCTGAAGGCTCGGACTTCCAAAGCCTGTTTTCAAGTGGGTACTCCAGAGGAAATGAAGATGCTGCGAACTGAATCTGAAGATCTTCACACCTTCCTCTTGGAAATTAAAGAGACAACAGAGGTGAGTAATGTGACTGAATATCCTCAAGCTTTTTAACTCCTGGTTGGAACTTCTCAGCAATGATTGTTCCTCACCTGATGTTCCTACTTAACCTGCTAATGCTGAACCAATGTAGATGGAGCATCTGATTACGCTGCTTTAACGTGGAGGTGGCATTTGCTCTTTCAAACAAACACTTCAAGAAGCCCCTGTGCTTCTTGAAGAGATGGCAGTGAAAATGTCACTTTGAACCTTGTCCTATCTGTTCTATCTGCAGTCTCTTCATGGAGATATTAGTATTTTGAAGACAACCTTGCTGGAGGGATTTGCAGGGGTAGAAGAAGCTAGAGAACAGAACGAGCGGAATCACAGTTTGGGATATTTACACTTGCTCTATAAGAAACCTTTGGATCCCAAGAGTGAAGCACAGCTTCAGGTATTAAGCATGTTAGCTAACTTCTAATCTAGAGTTTTAAATAAAATAAGATTGAGACTTGTGTTTGCGAGTGCCCAGTAGTTTTGCCATGCCCCTGGTATCTGCTGTTTCAGCATAGTACAGCAGAAGTATGATTGGCTATGTTTTCCCAAGTTTGCAAGGCATGATGAAAATCCTTTCCTAAAGCTCCTCTATGTTGTTGCCATTTGCATTGATGAGACAAGACTCCTGTAGAAGGGAAGTAGTTCTCATGAGATCCAAGTCTATTCTAAGCTTAGAATAGGACTCTTCCCTCTGCTTCTCAGCCAGTAGTGTTTGCTCAGGGGACTTTAGTTGAGGAATATTTCTGGCAAATGTCAGTTAATTTTTTCAACGCTTTATCAAGCATTTGCTGAAGATAAAAATAATTCCAAGAACACTTTTTTAGAGCAATTTGATGATTTATTATGACTTACACAATTGTGTGGTTAATTTCATGGATGGCGGAGCATAAAGCTAAATGATATTCTAAGAGCCAGAGCACAAAGGAAAATAACCAGCGGTACCTAAAGAGGCTCTCAAAGACATGAAGGAAACTAGGGGGGGAAGCGCTTTTTTTGTTACAGCTCTGGTGATGAGAGGAATATGCTATTGTATTTCCCCATAAGCAAAATGAAGTAGATGTGCTCTACAAATGATATTTGGTCCTTTATATGCTGGCACGTTCCCCTCAAGAAGTTTGACTAGCAGGCTGAAGACATAATTACATTTCATCCTTGTTACGGTAGAAATCAAGAACATACCCATGGAGAGTTACTGGGAGTGAGCTGACATGCAGCAGCTTCTTTGTAGGTG
Source organism: Dromaius novaehollandiae (assembly GCF_036370855.1). Classification (NCBI taxonomy): domain Eukaryota; kingdom Metazoa; phylum Chordata; class Aves; order Casuariiformes; family Dromaiidae; genus Dromaius; species Dromaius novaehollandiae. Next base: position 8,920,963 of record NC_088117.1, read on the forward strand.
TGATCTCTACTGTTCACCTGGAAGCTGTATGTTGGCTGTGTCTTGCAAGTTATTGTATGCTTGCTTTGATGTTTGCTGTTTCTCTGACTTTTCAAAGTTATGCACATGACTTCAAAGTGAGGATAATCTGTCTTTAAATATCAGTGAAGTAAGCATTTCAAGAGTGTCATGAGGAAAGAACAACGGACTAGGAGAGAAGTGGATGGGGACTGGAATGTACAGAGAGGGCTTTCAGGTCAACCTTCTGGAAGTTTACTAGAAAGACAGCTCTGGTCTGATGTAAATCTTGTTTAGTTTACTTGTCATTCCCATTCTCCTGGCTAAAAAATGCTCACTTGGTCAACTTCTTACGTTAGCTTTAAATGGAATTTTAAAGCTCCTGAGGCTTTTCTGATGTCCGGCCATAGTGATTTGCTGTTTGGAGAGTTGTTGATGCATAGTGCTCATAATTGCTGGCGAGAGGAAACCTATGCGAAGCCCACAGTAGTACTGGCTGTTGGTTTCATGTTGGCGATGTCCTATTCAAATTTCATGCAGTATCTTAGAAAGAGGTGTGGTGGAACTTTCCCAGGCCTTGCTGCTTGGCTCCTTGATTGTTGTATTTCAGTGAGCGTTCCGTTGAGGTGAGCTGAAGTCAAATGCTCCAAACAGTTTGCATGTCCGTTTTATGGGCTCAGACTTCAAGACATGTTCGTGCCATGACAGGTCGGAGTGATGACAACTGCAAGACAGAACACTGGTTTTGTTTAGGGAGCTGGGCTTGTAGCCAGAGGTCTTTGGCTTAGTTGTGCCAGTTGTGCAACTGCATGGTCATGGATAAGTCACTTCAGTTTCTCTATGCTGCTTTTTTTTAGCTTATTTCTTTTTTCCCTCTCCTCCTACCTATAAAATTCAAGTTAATTCCTCCCCTTCTGAGCGTTTGTGAATGCTTTCATGAATCATAGTCTGTGAATGCTGGTAGTCCAGAGCCATGTGAATAGCCTGCAAAGCTTTGATCACCTTTAATTGTTAGAAGCTTCAATATTGTGAAGTAGGAAAAAAAGACTCGTTTTTCGGAAATGAGGTTTGCAATAAGGTTTGTTTTGTACAATGCTTAATGTTTGTACTACCCTTTCAGTAAAGACCTAGCAGTATTTTGCAAGCATTATGAAAAAGACTATTTCCAGTTTTGGGGGGGGGGGGATAAAATGCAGCAGCCAAACCCTGTGCATAGCCCGCTAATTAATAAGTAATTTTTCCTGTGTCGGGTTTTGTTATGCTGGATAGAACTTTCCAGGCAGAGATATGGCTAAGTGCTGCATGGCTTGAACTGAATGAGCCCAAAGGATCTTCAGCTTCTTTGGCTGAAACTGAGATTTCTGAAGAGAATTAAAAGCTGACTTTTTGCATGGTAGGAAATTCGACGCTTGCACCAGTACGTGAAGTTTGCTGTTCAGGACGTGAATGACGTTCTGGATTTGGAGTGGGATCGGCATCTGGAACAGAAGAGAAAGCAGAAGTAAGTAACTGAAGTTGAAATACACAACAACTGTAAGGAACATGTTAGTGAATCAGGCATTAGTACCTAATCAACAAATAAAAATAACTTTCTTTTAACAGTACAACTTTTTTTTTCAAGGGGTTTTTGAGTAAAGCTTGATTGAGATATGCAGTTGGAGTCACAGGTTCAGACTACTTGACTCTATACATTCGTCACATGCTTGCTGCAGCTTCTTGCATGTTATAAATTGTACTTAACAGAAACAAACTGTAAAAATAAGTTTTGTATAGACAAAACATGTCCAGTGACGGTAGGTAATGATACCCTTCTAATGAATAAAACTTCTTGTAGTAAACAAGCTAAATGAACAAACTTGCAGCATATCTAAGGGAGTAACATGAAGTTGAGACAAACTGAACTGCCCTGTTCAAACCGAACCATGTTTGACCTCATTGAGTTAAGTGGTTAGAACTACTAAACCACTTTGTGTATGTATGCCTGCTTACGGCTAGACATATAGAATGGTCTTTATCCTTGTCTCTTGGTCTGATTCCTTAAGGCGCCTGATAGTTCCTGAGCGAGAGACTTTGTTTAACACCCTGGCTAATAACCGGGAAATAATCAATCAGCAGAGGAAGAGACTAAATCAGCTGGTGAACAGGCTGCAGCAGCTCCGACTGTGTAATCAGACATCTCAGTGGAGTGTTCCCGGTGATACATCTTCCCTTAGCAGTGCTCAAAGGTACGTGAAATGCTTACAAGTTGCTGACTAGCGTTGAGACTCCTCCATTGCTCCCAGCAGTGTGCAGGGGTGCGTCATTCCAAAGAATGATGTTTTGTTGACATGGTACGGGAGGACATGCTGTCCTAAGAATGAAACTGGACTATGTCCAGGTAATACAGAAGCTCACTGGTTATAGTCTGTAGCACACTGTCTGCTTATCAGAGGTTTCCCCCGAAAGCTATTATTTTTATAGTAGTGTAGACAGGATCATTGAGCCTCCAGGCTGAGGTACTGCTGTCTTCTGTCTTTCTAAATTCAGGGGAAGAAGTGAATGGCTCTTAGATTTTCCAAAAAAATTTAAGATGTATGCATTTAAATAGCATGGTATCTAGAGGAAGAAGTTCTGTTCTGATGGATTTTGTGGTGCGGGTGGCTGCTCAGACAGGTTATCTTACGAGCTGATCATTCTTGCAGATAGATCAATAATTCTGATGACTTGTGGCCATATTGGTCCCTTTTTGCTCTTGATTTCGTTGGTCTCTTTCTGCTGCTCACGGTTTTTCATTACTCTGCTTTCTTCCAGTTTTGACAGTGACCTTGAAAGCCTGCGCAATGCTTTGATGAAAACTACCTTGGAATCACATGCCAAACCCCTGCCTAAAGTACCTGGTAACTTATTCTTTCTTATGGGGGGAGGAGGGGGGAAGCTTTTTAACTTGCCCTTTGATTATAGGCTAGTGACTCTCTTCTGTTTTCCAGCTAAATTATCCTCTGTGAAACAAGCACAGTTAAGGAATTTTCTAGCCAAGAGGAAGACTCCACCCATTAGATCTACAGCTCCAGGTAAATCTTTAGCTACCTTAGGAGTCTGAAATGCTTTTTAGGAAGGTGACTTACCTGTCGTGGGAACCAGTCCTTAAGTTAGCTTTTGGCTTCTTCTCACTCCTCAACCCCTACGTTTTTCTTCATGCTCCCCCATCTTCCCTCAAATGGAATTTCATTCAAGTACCTTTTTGCTGAAGGTTGCCTTTTCTGGCATTTGAGAATCCTAGCAATATAGGCTTAAAAACAAGCCAATACAGGGTGTTTCTGTCTTGGCTGTTGGTTCAGATGGTTCTCTTGCCTTAGTGCGCACACATTGTGTTGTTTCTAATATTGCAGCAAACTTGTCCCGATCTGCCTTCTTGTCCACGAGATACTATGAAGATTTGGATGAAGTCAGTTCAACATCTTCCGTTTCCCAATCACTCGAGAATGAGGATTCACAGGCAGTGGACCAGGAAGAAGAGGCTGCTCCTGTCCAAGTGCCCCGTCATGCACCTGTGGTCCGAACTTCTTCTATCCAGCCTGGTTTGATGGCTCAGTCCCCATCCTTTGGGAAGCAGCATGTCTCCCTGAGTACTTTATGTGAGTAGTTTTTGCAGAGTCTCTCCTATACTCGTATGTGTTTTGTCAACGTCTTTAACCATTGTATCCACTCTCAGTGCTTCAAGTCCTGGAGAAATGAGACTGTAGGCTTACATTGCCAAGTTTCCAGAAGCAGTTAGCAGTGTAGTATGAGCTTGAGCTAAAAGCACTGAAATACCCTAATTGATTAGGCTTTTCTGACCGCCTGGTGGTGGCGGCGGGGGGCAGTGTGAGTGGATTTTGTTTGTGGCGATTTTTGTCTGTTTGTCTTAAGATCTTACTGATGTAGGTAACATTGTCTTCCTTTAGTGTCTTGCCTTTAGGCTATGCCATTATTTCTTAAAATAATGCCTGACGAGCAGGAGTTTAAAATGCTACTGCATTTGGTTGATGTGGCTCAGGTTAGGACTTCTGAGCCCAGTGAGTAACAGTAAGAATTAGGTTTTCATATACTTGATTTTCCTGGTTCAAGAGGGAGGTTTTTTTTTTGTTTTGTTTCATCTCTAAAGCCAAAGAACTGAACCTCCTAAATGAAAAATAGTGTCAGCAGAAGTGACTATGACAGCAAACTGAAAAAATTAATCTAATGCACTGAAATGACAAGCACTGAGACTAATTTGCTGAATTCACTGAGTTATACAGAGACCACCCATGCCAGATAAAGTGCTAACTGTTTAAAAGGGCTGTGGATCAGTCTTGTCAGGGAAAGTCTACTTAGAGGAACTGTAGTTCAACAGAGCTTTGAAGTCTTCTTTGTTTGCAGAGATACAGTGAACTGCTTTGTTTTGCTTTGTTTTTGTAGTGCCTGCATCTTCAAACAGAATCATACCACAAGGGGCAGACAGTACAATGCTTGCAACAAAGACTGTGAAACATGGGGCCCCTGCTCCCACAGTCACTGTGCCGGCACCACAAGCGGCTGCTGCAGCAGCTCTACGAAGGCAGATGGCTAATCAGTCCCCAGGTAAGGGATAGCCCAGGTGACCTCTGGGCATTTGAATGCACATCTCACAAACTTAGTGTGCTTGAGGGAAAAGACCCATCAAACTGAGTGTGACACAGGCAGAGGATCTGTGTGAGCTGCACCTCCGAGCTATCCAGTGCTTTCTGTTGCCTGTCTTCCTCTCAGTTACTAGTACAAAATGCCTGAGAAATTTCCATCACAGAATTCTTTGGACCCTTCTCATCTGGGCAGCAGCAGCGAAGTTGATGACTCTTAAGAGATCCTGGCATGGCTCAGGAATCAATTGATCTGCATGTAAGAAGCTCTGGAGACTGCTGGAGAGCAGAGAAAGGATGTCACTGGCCCTTACTAAGATCTCTCCATCCTTAGCTGTGCACTAAGGAGATGTGTATTGTAAAAAAGTTTTAATATTGAAAAGTTAAAGATAACTATCACATTTGGATCTAGTTGTAAGATTTTGAGTTGATAGGAGATAAGTTTCCCAATTTAAGGTTTCGTTGTTTGGTTTTAGACATTCCCTGGTGGTTCCTCAGTACTGCAGTGTCAGTGCAGGAAAGAAACAAAATTCAGCTACTGGCGGAAGAATTGAATTAGTCTATTTACCTTGCCCAAGGAGGGCGTAAGTGCAGAAAGCGGACTGGTGACCTGAATTTTGGCAGAAGCTGGGGTGTAATTGGGCAGGTCATATTTGTTAACCTGAGATGTTATAATGCCAGTAAGGGGCATCTAGTAAGTATAATTAGATTTGGTCAGCCAACAAAGAAAAATGTGCTAACTCTGTATAATGCAGCCCACTTCTCTGGGGTACTTGCTGGAGGCTGGGGTGCTCAAAGTTTTGGGTCAAATAGGCCACACACTTTCTAGAAACCCTTGTGGATTGCTGCTGAAGTTACTTGTACACAGCACGTTGATTGAAATGCGTTATGTGGAGAAGATATTTACCTCTGCATTTGTGTTTGCTTTTCCTCCCCTTAAAGCCGTAAGCACATCCTTGACTGAATCAACTCTGAAGAACGTTCCTCAGGTGGTGAATGTGCGAGAACTCAAGAGTGGTGCATTGACTCCAGCTGTCTCTGCAGTAATAGGGTGAGTGTGGGTGCTCCCCTTTTTTCTGGTAGCCTTCAGTTGCACTTGCAATAGAGCACATCTACCGATGGGGAGCAGTAGTTGTATTTTAGTCTGACTCTGCCTAAAGTGGATGCATTTAGGGGAGAGTCTTAGAGTTGGGGAACAAAAAGAAGAAATGTTTTCTCTCCACATCATTCAGATTTGCTAATGACTTGTCTTGAACTAGTAACGAGACCAGCGTTAACATTCCTCTCCGGTGCTCTGTGAAATGTATTTTCGTGCATCCCCTCCTGTTGGGGTCCAGTGGCTTCATTGCTAAGGCACACTCAGGATCTGAAATCCTTCCAGTCACTAATACGTGTGCATATGTTCCATGTCCTTCTGTGAAGGAAATGCACCTCTCTGTCACTGAGTGTGGCTTAAGCTGTCTGGATGTTCTTTTTTTATTCCTTGTACATCACTGAGAAAACTTTCTCTGGAGTTATGCTTCTCCTCTCTGCCCCTGGATTCACTCTTTAGGAGAGGGAGAACTCTGCTCTGGCTCTTTTGGAAACTTGTCTCAGAAATTTCTTGATGTCAGAATTTTGACTGAAGGGTTGGGTGTCGATAGGGATCGATCGCTTTGGAAAAACACAGAGCTGCAAGGCTGTCTTCCTCATGAGTAAATTATGAATGTGGGCTTCTGGTATTTAACCTTACATTTTTTTTTAAGATTTCCTCTGAGTTAGCTGTAACTCTTGGCTTTCCTATGCTCTGTCTCCTGCAGACAGCAGCCAGTTCAGCTCATTCCAGAGATTTCTCTCTTATCACTAGGCTCTGCCACCGGCCACAGAACTAGTTCTTCTTCCTGTCGTGGTAACGACCTTGAAAGTTTCTTTTCTTGGAGTTCTTGTGATCACTTTAGCCCAAGATAATGCATGGCTGTTTCTGGGCTAGGGAGGCAAGGGCAGTCCTGAAATATTTGAGCAGTGTCAGGGACTACTGCATTTCTGTCATAGTATAAGGGCATTAAAAGCAGGATAAACTTGTCACGTGCATCTGATAAGTCCATGTGGAATTGCAGATGCTTTATTCAGATAACCGTGGGCTAGACATGCAGCTCTTGAAACAATTTCTGTTGTCACATTACTTCTGGTTGTCACAGACGTGTATACTCCTCACTGTTGAAGAGGAAAGTGGAATTCCTTCGATACTGCTTATCAAAAAAGGGAGCAGAGTCTTACAGTGTGAAACTCAGCTGCTGACCTCAAACCAAGGATTCTGCATTTTAATTGGGAGAGAATTTGGGAGGTTTTTGCTTGTATTTTCTCCTAAAACTGATAAATTTGCGGGGGGATAGGGATTATATTACGAATAGTTTAAAAGCAGTTGTGCTTGGGAAATTTTGCTAAAACAAGCATTGTGACAGGGAATTCTCCGCCTCGTTTAAATTGGTTACATATAAAATTGTTTTGAATAGATTTCTTGTTTTTCATCGTAACTACGAAGACCTAAGTAGAGAGTACTGGCTGTACATAGACAGGACATAAGTAATACATGTCTGAGATTGGTGTTCATCTGAGCTGTAGCTAAAGACCTGTCTTACTTTTGAGTAGTTTTAGAATGGCAGTATTGAGTGTTTTCCCTAATTTATAGAGCACCATCTAGCTTTATATCTTGGAGGATTTTATAGTCTTATTTTACAACTGACTTCATAAAAATGTGCTAACTAAAAATGCTACCCAAATGAACCTGTGCCTGCCAGCCAGATTCAGCACTAAAACAAAGACCATTCACCCAGCAAAATTAATTCATCAGTTTTTGCAGCTTCAGACTTTTTGTCTCTTTTGCCACCGCAGCACACTCTTCGGGTTGTTAAGCAGTAATAATTTTTCAGTTGTTATCAGTTGTTTGGTGGCTTGTGGTTAGGTGTACTGGTGGTCCCAGTCTAGTTATTTGCATATACTGAAATCAAAGCTGGCCTTTTCATAGTGTTGTCAGAGAAGCTGTGGTTCAAGTGATCTTGGGGACCTTTCTGTCTGATCTGATAGACAGCCTTGCAAATGTGGGTCGAAGCACTGTTGTATGTATGGGACAACGTGCGGAGGTTTGCAGAATTGCCCATATTTTGTACCTGCTTTGCCCTCTATTTGATACTCCTTACAAAATATTGTACTTTTTACCAGGTGCTGCAGTAAGAATATGGATAATTGCCATTGTAATAAAATGTCAGGCTTGTGTCCTACTGGAAGGAAATTCCCTTGTAAAGGGAAACAACTAAGGCTACTCACTATTTACAGATGATATCCCTGGGATTTCGTCCATTCCTTTTAAACAATAGACAGAGTTCTTCAGAAGAATTAAAGTCCTCTTATATTTTGAGACCCAGAAATAGAGAAATGTGAAATTCGTTTCTTTCACATACATAAATCACATTATTGAAATAGTTTGAGAAGCTTTAGAAGTACAGAAAGAAAGTCATAGCTGATAAACTTGATCACCAGCTTTCAGATCTTTACAGTAGCATTTTACTTTGTGCCCATATTCCTTGATGCTCCAGATAAAAGGAATAAGGCTGATTTAGTGCTTCTTTATAATGACTTAATTTCTTACTAAATAATAATAAAGAACAACCAACTGCATGCAGTGAAGCCTCATCTTTGTAGTGAGGTTCTAGTCAATCTCCAGAGGGTAACATGAAGGATCTGCAGCCAGCCATGTGTAAGATGGTCTTGCACTGGCTGTGTGATATTTAGAGGAACCCTGTGGTTTCCATTAAATCAGCTTCATCTGTGGGAGCTCTTGTGGAAGTGGTACTGCTGGCTCACACACTGGTGTGATCTTCAAGTCATTACCTCTTTGTTAGTTTTGTGTGTTTTTTAAAGCTGTGCCACCAAGGCTAACTAGCTTGTAATTGAAACCATCCTCAGAATGAGTCTGCCAGCCAGCAAGCCCCCTCCTTGATAGACTGAGACCACAGCTTCCCTGCTAATCTTCAGGGTGCTGGGTGTGATTCCACGGTAGACCAAAGTTTGTATGGTAGGCATCAGTGAGAGTGACATTGTCGTCACTAGTGTCAGACTGGTGCTAGACAACAATAACTCGTGTTAGACTTGTGTAATCAGGGGAGAAGGCTCCCACTCTATCATGAATTTCAAATAACTTCTGTTTTTCTTTCTTTCTTTGTCTGGGGTTCACATGAACTTGAGCTTTACAGCAGCTCCTTCCCAGTATGGACTCTCTCCAGTGCTAATCTGAAATTTTCCTTGTTTGCTGTTATGCTTTTGCTCTGGGCAGAGGGCAAATCCAGGCCATGCCGCATAGATCTCATTGCTGTAGGGAAGGAAGGAAGGACATGTGAATACTGTAAAGCTGTTTAAGGCACAAGCCCTATCCAAAACCCATTGGCTATGCAAAATTATTGTTGCATGCGTATGTCCCCTTTCTCTGGAATATAGTAGGAAATTTCTGTCAGCTGGCCCCTAGCTAATCAAATAGTAAATGAGGTTTGGGAGGTCTTGTGGTTTATCAGAAATAGGACTTTTGATGCCCAGATTCAGATATTGCCTGGGGTTTGCAGCCTCAGCTCTTTATGTAATACAGAGATTGTTTCTCTGCATTAGAGAATGGTAGGTCTGCATCCGGATGGAAATGGCTTACCAGGTTACAAGAAAGCCAGCCTTTGCCACAAAGAGAATGCAATCTGTTGAATTTGTTACACTTCTGAAGGCTTCTGGCACTGACCATTTAAGCTGGTGAATCTTGTGGGCCACTGGCTTGAGGAGATGCTCTAGCTGGATGGCAGTTCCCAAGTTATGGTAATTGGTGTGTTAATGGCACACTGGATGCAGGGTGCTTCACCCCAGAAGTAGCTGCCCTTCTGCAGTAACTGTCTGTGGGCTCAGATGTATGATTTATTTCATGGTAGAAATTCCCAAACCCATATTGTAAAATACATGTTAATCTTATCACAATTCTTGTCATGAAGGCATTAATATTTACACTACACTTCAAAGACATGAAGCAGAACCCCCCCACACCCACCCCCCCAGCGCTTTGTCTCCTTGCTCAGCACTTCTGAGAATTGCATGTATTTGCCTGGGCTCTGGAACATAAAGGAAGCTTCTTACACTTGTTATACACTAGGCATAAAATTGTAATCCCCTTACCTGCTGAATTTTTTTCATTCAGTTCCCTGTAAAATAGAAAGGGTTGCCTTTCTTCAGAGGCATGGGAATGTATGAAGAAGACTCGATCATTTAAGTCCAGAGCTTTAAACACATTTGCAAACTTCCTTTGTTAAATGAGGCCGATTCGTTTAAGAGGTTTATTCCCTAATCAGATTTGTTCATTTGGAGTTGTATGGAGAATCTTTTAATAGCAGTGTTTTTTCTTTTCTGCAAGCTGTGGGGGTTTGTTTGTTGTGTGTATGCGTGTTTTGTTAGAGGTGAGAAAATCCACTTTTAGGCTAGTCATTCATGTAATGTTTTGTTTTTTTTCTTTTTAAGATCATCTGTACCTCACTCTGCAGCCCAGGCAGTCCACCAAGTTCTGGCAACTGTTGCTACAAATCAAGCTAAACAGGTATTGGTAGAGAACGCTCTCCCTGTGGAGTACTGTACCGAGGCAGATTCAGTATAGTTTAGGGGTTTCACTGTTGGTGAACAAGTCATCTAACAATCTCTTTTCACAGCTTGTCCTACATTCCTGGCAAACCACTTATTTATCTGTGACCTTGACAAGGTGGTGCCAGACATATCTTTGTTATGTCTTGACTTTTTTTCCCCTGTTGAAGACTCTTGCAGCTTTCTAATGGCCGCAGCCTTGCAGCAGTAAGGGTTGCAACCAACCACAAAGCAAGCAGTTAGTTAGATGTTCCTAAAGGACGGACATCACGCGCACGCACGCACGCAAAAGTGCTGAGCACTCAGTGGAGAGAGTAGTTTCTTTATCCTACATTTTGCTGAAAACACTTATTGGTGGACAAGCTGCTGGAAAGTTGATATCCACTCTTCAAAAACCAGTTGGTGTATGGTCTTTGTGCCCTGGAGCCAAGGAGTTGTTGTGAATGGGATTTACTGGCTTCTGTAAGATACTTGTTGAAAAAGCTGTGTATTGACTCTACCTAAGTGTAGAGACATGTTTTGACCACCATCCTTTAGCTTGTTCTTAAGTCCTTGCATGACTCTCTTACTATTATACTATCCTAAGGCCTTTGTTAATGGACACAATGCATTGACCTGAAGTGGTTTTGTGGGTGTTTTTTGTTTCATTTTAGACACCTCTAACAAGCTCACTTAAGGCACAGACTCCACCTTCCTCTGCATCAGCACCTTGTGCTATGGCTTCTACAACTGGTCCAACATCATCTGGCAACAAAATCTCAGGTCAGTAGTCTTTGGTGGAGATGGGTGTCTCTTGCCAACTGTCAGGGTGTGCAGTCCACAGAATGAAGTTAAGGAAGTGAGATCTGCCTCTGGGAGGCTGCTCTGCCAGTCATGAGGGGGAAAATTTGAAAAAAAAATAAGGTACAGAAAAGCAAGAGAGCGGTGGTGTACTCAATTTTGTTTTGTCTGTGTGCCGACATCTAGAATTCAATGATACAACTATTCTTTGAGAGTAGACCCAGAACGTGTAACCCTTAACAGTAAATGTTCAAAGCACATCTACCAAAGGCGGCGGCTGTTTGACATCAAATCAAAAGGCAGCCGTCTCTGCTGTTTTGTTTTTCAAACGTGGGACTTTTTCAGGAAAGCAACAGTAGTGTTTTTTCCATATATTGATATCTGATTTGAGTATTTCTATACTATAGGCTACAGCACTGAAGCAGGATCTGAACTAGGTTCTGAAAGGCTAAGTCAGGTGCTGTGTCTGCTAAGCTCTGGGCTGTGTGACTAACTTTACAGCCAGTTCATATACTATTATGCTGCACTGTGGTGTGTTGTACTGAGTTTGAAAACTTATATGAGAAGTGTTTAGTTTACAGCACTCAGTGCAAATAGAGGAAAAAGGAACTTTTAGGGAATGAAGGAACTGATTGTAATGTGTATTAGATAACAATGTTTGTAGTGAGCATGCTTTTATAAACCTCTTGCATAAATGTCTGAAATCTCTCTCTCTGTTACTGTTCTGCCTTTAATCCATGGATGTAGGTTGCCTCTTAGCCAGAGATGAGAAGCAGTAAAAATAGCCAGGAATTGTCTGACATAACAGCCACTTCTTAAATTTTGGTTTATTGAAAATGTCAGCTTTTGAATTTGGCAGCACTTTCTTTTATTTGAAATGTGTTTTGTTACATTGATGGTTTCTGAGAGATTTTTGCCAAGGATTTCTTGTTATATTGTTTGATTTTTATTGTAAAGATGGTGACCCCTCTCTTTGCTCTGATCAGATATGTTGCAGCCTTAAATCTCGGAAATAATTCACGTGTTCTCTGTTGTAGCAGTAGCAGGAATGTTTCTGTGCACAGATATCAGACTCTGTATAGGTGGTAAAAACAAGCAGAAACTTCCTGAGGAAGTGACTTGCATTTTCAAAGCTTTTGTTTGCCTTAAGCTTTGTTTCCAATTGATAAAACTGTATACTGCATATAGATATGCAAACTATTCCCTCCTCTTTTGAAAGCTGGATGACATACTGCTGTACTTCTTTATGGTAATCCTTGTACTTGTAACTTACAGGACAAGGGACGGTAAAAACAGTTGCAGCTGTGACTTCTACAGTGACATCAGTACCAGCAACAACTGCACAGATTAGCAAGGCATTCTCATTTTCTTCTGTCGGGTCTGTATGAACTTTCACATTTCTTTTGTAGTTGCCATCAAATAGTTGTATCTGTTGTTCCAGCAGGTGTTATCTACAAGCTACATTATATGATAAAATGGCAGTTGCAACAGTAAGAGTATTAGGGGTGTGCGGGGGTGTGTTTTTGCATCAGAGTTCTTGGAAGTCCTGGTTGGTGGAAGCCTTCCTGAGTGAGGTCTTAAGATCTGTGAGAATTAAACACAGTCTTTTGTTGCTTTGAATCCCTTGGTTTGTAACAAATCAAGACAAGAGCACAAGTAATTCTAATTCTAAACTGGCTTCTGCCCCCCCCCCCCCCCCCATTTATCTACAGTGGGCTGTTGAACAAACACTGTGTCCTGGTGTTCCTCAACCTTAGACATTGGGCAGTTTGCCAAATGATGATTTGAGATTAGAGCAGCATGACAGTGATTAAAGTACCAGCTCGTGGGCCGATGAACTGGATTCACTGACTGGCTTTGAGTGCAAGTCACCTGCCAGTTCTGAGAGGTGCAGAAGGACATTTATGCTTCATATTGAAGGCTGGGATTAAGAAGAGGGGGAAAAAGCAGCAGACCATAGCTAGTCTTATATCATCTCCTTTATTTAGCGAAGAAAGAGCAGCATCAGCAAAATTTTTCCTAGCAACTTAGGCAGGGGCTTGTGAGAATAAACCTTCTTGCTATACAACAGCAAGAGAAGAGGCTGAACTCTGGAAGAGAGAGGGGAAGGAACCTGGATGTGGCATGCATACGCTTGTCACCTCTGAGGATGTAGTCCAGTGAGAATGATGTTGTTTTTTCTAACCTGGGCCTCCATGCACAGGTTTCAAATGCTAGTAAGAGGTTGAGAGACCGAAGGGCTGGAATTCCCAGTTAGGAATTGAAATTTATGCTGATGGCCAAATTTGCCAGTGTATGTGTGTGGTATGCTTGTGTGTTTGTGTGAGTGGGTTTTTGATTTTTTTTCATTTTTGGGAGGGGAGAGTTGGTTGCTTAGGTTTGGGGTTTTGTGTTCTTTAAGACAACAGAACAAATTCCATGTTGTGGCTTGAAAAGTAATCCACTCGTGGAGCTGAGTGACTAACAAGTCTCAAAGCCATCTGGTGACTTCTGTTATATAACAAAGCATGCAGTGTGGTGTGTGTTTTATGAACACAGAGTTTCTTTGAAACCTCTCTTATGGGGTGTTTTTTAGAGATGAGAAGTGAAAATGTCTTTGATCAGATCTTGTTGCGGGGGGATGGAGGGCTTCTTGGAAATAACTGCTTGAAATTCTGCATGTTTATGTATATAATACTCATACTTTTTCTCTTTTTATAAAGGAGATTAAATATTTAAAAACGTGCATACTTTCAAATGGCTGTTGTAATTCCATCTTAACCATTTTTCTGCTAGTTTGTCAAGTGAGTGTTATCCATAACACCTTGCTGCATTGTTCAAAGGGCTAAAATAGTCCTCTTGAGAAACTCAATTGTAATAAAATAAACCCTGCCTTTGCTCCAGGATCAGTGCCTCAGTCTGTAAACCATATGCTGCATACGGTGCTGTTAGTGATGTGGTGTTATGCAGCCTGACTTGTAGAGCAGCAGGCTGTCTTTGAGAAACAGAAGACAAGGCAGCAAGAAAGCAAAAAGCATCTGGGAATGGAGGTCTCCAGAGGACCCAAATCGTCATTATGAAAGACTACAGTGTTTTTGCAAGACAATATCTTTACTGTGGAATAGTCGTGTAAAGTTTTGATTTCTGTCTTGCCATGAGTCATGTGATTGGAAGTTTCAGCCCTTTCAGCTAAATGTCATTCTTTCCCTTTTTCCGCTTTCCTTCTAGGTCCGGATTTAATTTTGGTGTTGTCACATCGGCTACTGCATCACCGACACCACCCAGCCTTGCTTCCTCACAAGGTTAGTTTGGAGGAGTGTACAGGCAACATCTCTTCTCTGCGAAGAGAATGCTTACTCTGAATTCACGTGGCTCTTAGTTTATGTTGCAGTTCTATTATTAAAATTGCAGTAGCTGCAATAACATTGTATGTGTGTGCTGGATTATGCCATGTAATGCACAAGAATCTAGGCCACCTGCCTTTCATTTCAGAGTAAGGAAAACGTGCTGCCAAGAACATCGAGGAGGTATTAGTTTATGAAAAGGGTAGTATCTGGAGTCATTTCCCCTACTGTCTTTAATCTCTAGATTTTAAAGTTGCCAAGGTGGTCTGCCGCAGAGGCCTGTTATTAAGTGAAGTGAGCATTTAGTAATGAGAGGGGAAGGTGTAGGGTGGCTTTATGTTGCTTATAAAACTGATTTGAAAATAGATAAGCTGCCTGTCCTACTCCATTTCATAGGTAGGTCATATTCATCCTATCTGAAAAGAAGGGCCCGATATATCTGCTTGCTAGTATTCTTGAATTACGGCCATGAATTCATTGCCTATATTTCAGCCTTGAAAAAGAGCTTGTATACTTGAAAGCTTTTTTTTCCTCTCTCTCCATGTTAATGTTATCAGTTGCTCTAATAAAAGATTTTGCCTCTTCCTACAAATCTTGCCTTGCTTATATCTTTAGACCATCACAGCCACAGCAATGCTACTGCTATTCTTCATCTTAAGCATAAAAAACTAACTTGGCTTGAAAGTTAATGATTCAGTTAATGTAAAAGTTGAGGTAAATAGCACTGATTAAAGAGGAATAGGAGAAAGAGGAAGCATGAGACTTGTAAAGCACAGCGTTATACATGGGCAATTACCTCACGCTGCTCTGTGGAATGGTAGGAGCACCTTTGCCTTTGGTAGCTGGTGATAGAAAAGGAAGAACTTCAGTGCCTCAGGAAGAAAAAAATGATGCTTTATTTGCTGCCAGCTACTAATACACTTTTGTTCATTAGAGTAAAAAACAAGCATATTCTCTATGATGCTAGGAACCTCTTGTTCTGTGTTACTTGATCCTGATGCAGGCTTCCTGTGCCTTGTCTAGAGATGCCTAAATCGGCCTGTAGTCAAAACACCAATGCAGTATCTTCAAGTCAGAATTTATGTTCAGCGGTGCACAGAAATGAAATAACAATATATCAAATATAACTTGTCCAATCTACCTAAAAACTTCAGCTGTTTCACATTCTTGGACAGCAGTATATCTAATAAGTGGAGCTGCTGTGGTAATTACATCTGAGAGCTTCTCTCTAAGCTTTCAAAGCTGAAAACAGGCTGCGCAGAAACAGTGGTCAGTGCTCTATGAATAGTTCAATTTATAAAGAAAAATTTAATTCTGTAGAAAACTGTTCGAGTGCCAGAAAGTACTTTTATGACCAAACTGTGTTCTGAGCTTTAAACGGACAATTCCGTAGTGAATGTTGGGACTCGTTAAGGTGAAGTAGGTAAGAAGGGGTATTAACAACAAATGGTCTGAAGTAACCAGGTCTTCTCTATTGCTATCAAACTGTTCAAAAGGGATAGGAGCCAAAGGCTGAAATTCTGTGCATTCAAGACAAAGGACGGTTAAGTGGAGGCTACGACATAAGAGTATTTCATCACTGTAGCCTTGTCCGTAAAGGCTTCAGATGTCGCTGTTGTGGTCTCCTGAATGCACAGGGAAGAGGCAATTGTTTGATGGTTGGGAGATTTTATAGTTTTTTGAGGCCAGAGCACCGTCTCTGTCTATCTGTAAAGCGCTAAAGCATGCTATGATTGTAAGAATGATAAATGAGCTTTGCATACTTTAATTCAATTTGTAATTTCTGTGTCTCTCTCAATGACAGCCCCAGCTAAGGAGTCCACCCAGCCTGATTCATTTTCTCTTGGTGGGGGCTCTAAATTTGGAGCAGTCCCTGAGAGCTCCTTTGCTTTTGGATCCCTCAAGCCAGCAAGTGCTTCAGGAGCCTCAGCAGCAAATAGCGCTCCAGCAGATGGCACCCAGTCAAACAAACCTGCTGCAACAACTTCTGCTCCTTCTGCAGCCTCTGGCAAGTTGGATATCCCTCCATCTAAGCCAGCCGATCACTTGTTTCAGAGCAATCTAGGTGGGGAAACTCTTGGGAGCTTCTCGGGACTACGGGTTGGTCAAGCGGACGATAATACCAAGACTACCACTAAAGGACCATCCACCAGCGTTGCAGGGGCACAGTCAACCAAAACATCTACAATACCTTCTGGGTTTACTTTTGGCACCCCCCTGCCATTAGGAAAACCTGGAGAAACTATTTCAACATCAGTTACAACTGCTGGCACAGCATCCATGTCCATCAGCACTACTGCCACAGGCAATCTCTTTGGTAATGTCCAGATAACCAGCACAGGGTCTTCTGGGGTGTTTAATCTTGGAGGATCTAGCGGCAACAAACCTACCTTTTCATTTGGTATTCAGCAAGCAAACAATATGAGCACGTGCACCTCTGCCCCTTCTGCTCTCACTGCTTCAACATCGCTGTCATTTGGAAGTTTCTTGAGTTCAGCCCAAACTGCTGTCCCTGCTGCAACTTCTAGTAAGGGTGCAGGGGATGTCAAGTTACCACCTGCATCAGAAAAGCCATCTGAAAATGAAGCTGTAGCAGCTGGGTCTTCACCTCCATTGTCTCAGGCACAGTCACCACATCCACAGATGCAGCTTTCGGAGTCCATTAAAGAGTCTGCTTTACCCCAGGCCACAGCTGGGGACACGAGTGCTGCGGGTTCTAGCACTACATCAGTAGCGCCTCCCCCTGATGCAGTTGCTACTACTGCCTCTGCCAGTGATTTGAAGGCACCGGTGCCTCCTGCTGTCTCTGCATCTACCCAGCCAGATCAGAATGTCTCAGCAGCAACCTCTACAACAAACACTGCCTCTCCTGTAGAAGCAACAAGCGCATTGTCTGTTACCTCTGATGTTAGTTCATCTGCCCAAAGTTCAGCTGTTGGTGCCTCTGTGTTCATCCCCACTTCTGCGAGTTCCTCGGTGTTCCCTCAGCCTCCAAATTCCAGCTCTTCTGGCTCAGCATTTAGTCAGCCTACTGGTGATACAGCTACCACTCCTTCCACACCACCTGTTTTTGGACAACTACCAGCAGGTACCACAGCATCCTCTCCGTTTGGGCAACTCACCACCAGTACGTTGTCCACTGCCACCACTACCACACAAGCTGCCAGCTCAGGTTTTGGGACTTCTGCTTTTGGCACCACCACTGCTGGGGGCTTTGGTCAGCCAGCTTTCGGACAAGCACCGACCTTCGGGCAACCAGCAAGCAGTTCTTCAAGTTATTTTATCTTTAGTCAAGCTGGGTTTGGGACAATGCCTGCCTTTGGCCAGCCAGCAGCTTCCACTGCAGCGTCAAGCAGTGGTAGTGTTTTTGGAGCACCAGCTAGCACCAACAGTGCCAGCACCCTCTCCTTCGGACAGCCATCCGCCAGCGCTGGGGGCGGGTTGTTTGGACAAAGCAGCCCTCCAGTGTTCGGGCAGAACACCGCCTTTGGGCAAGGGGGATCCGTCTTCGGTAGCGCTGCCACTGTTACCACTACTACGTCGTCTGCTGGGTTCAGCTTCTGTCAAGCTTCATGTAAGAGCGAACTGGAGGGAGATGCTATATGCCAGCAGTGCTGTCTGGTTGAAGTAGGGAGAGCGGTGTATCACTGGGGAAAGTAGGACATGTTTTATGCCTCTTTTCCCCTGTGGCAGCTGATGTATTTTTGCTATTACTGACGATAGGAAATGCAGTGTGTGTGAGGGAAAGCTAATGTTGGCGGCCTAGGAGGCTTTTGTTCTGCTTTGACACTCTCCAAGAGGCCTTTGGATGTAGCCTTTTCAATTTTGCATTCATTTTATACTCCCAAGTCTACCTTGACGTAGTTTTGAATTAGGTATTGTGCTGCCTGTTGCACAGTGTGTATGTTGCATGCGGTATAGTGTAAAAGATCTCAAAGTTGTACGTTGTTTTAACGTTGTATGTTTGTTAAACCGAAGTAGCTAGACTGTTTTGAGGCCATAATCAAGCAAATGAATAGAGATGCAGTGCCTTTTTCTAGTGGGCTGCACTGTGCACGTCCAACAGAGGATGTGTATAGGCTGATATACTATTCTGATTGTGACCTGGGATGGCAAAAAAATCTGTTAAGCCCTCAAAAGATTGGGTTAGCAAGGAGCTAATCTCTTAAATCCACTTTTGCATTTGGAAAAATGCACCTTGAAATTAAATATAGTGGCAATGTGATCATTGGCTACCTGTCTGCACAGTTAAATTTAATATTTGCACAGGCCAAATATTCTCTGCCAGTCTCCTTTTGTTCTTCATGTTGCTACCATATATTATTGTTTTTTTCCAAAGCCTTGTCTGTGCAATCTTCAGAGCGCTCCCAGGGAAAAGTGAAAAGTACGGAGTAATAATAGAGAACATGTATTTCCAAGGAAGAAAAACTAATTAGGCTCATTTAATTAAAAATGATGGTACTGTAGGCAAACTGCTTGCTCGTTTTAACTACAGTAACAAAGAATAGTTAAATCAGGAGAAGTGAACTCTGCTAAAGAAAGGTGTTCCTAATTATAGAAACTGCAAGTTTTATTACAAAATGCACATTTAGGTGAACTGGGAAATGGAATGGGGAGTTCTTTTTTTAATCAAAACATTTCGTTATCTATAACGGGAATCTTTAGGTAACAAAGCTCAGATTCTCTCTACACGAGGGAAATCAAAATGCTACAGTACTTGTTCATGACTTGCAGCATTATTATAGAAACATTAACAGAAATCCAATTCTTTTATACTGTTAGCAACAATCCCGTACGTGTAAGGGCCTTTTATTTTCTATTTGTTTTTAAATTGGCTGGAGAGGAAAGGAGAATGGTTTTCAAATAAGCTTCAGTGGAATTAACAATTTGCATGTTGGCGCATACTTTAAATCTGGCCAACCTAGATACATTTGGTAACATCATTTGTAACCCTCTTGGTTTGGGGAGCAGGGGGAGTGTTTTGTTTTACAGGAGACCTAAAAGTCTGTTCTGGGCATGTCTCATCTCCCTGAATTGTCTTGTATCCTAGTAGTAGTTCTGGTGACTTATTTTCCTTTCTTCTCTTGGCAGGTTTTGGTTCTAGCAACACAGGTTCTGTGTTTGGGCAAGCAGCTAACACTGGAGCCACCGTCTTTGGCCAGGTATTTATCACATTTGCAGGAACAAGGACTGTTATGTACAGTTGTCTTGTTCAGGGTACCCGATGTGTTTCTAATAAACAAGATCCCATTTGGTATGGTTATTTAAAAAAAAAAAAAGTCTCTCTGCACTGATGGTATTTGCTGATGCAGGGAGGCATCAGCACAGAGTCTATATAAAGGTTATCCTAGGCATATGGAGAGACAAACAACTCACCATAGGTAAAATAAGGTAAAGGATGCAGAAAATCACCTACCTTTGTCCCACGGTAAATGGAGAGTGGAGTATACTTCCTCCCTGACGTGGGCAGTGTAGGGCAAGTTCCCAAGGTATATTCTGTACTATGGACAAGGTTGGAGAGAGACCTAAGTATGACTTCACTTCCTTGCATCTTGGGAGAGTCTACCTGATGATAAATCAACCCTTCAATATGCTTTGAGGAATTAGCCAGACAAAAAATCAGCCTTGGAGGCATATGCTTCTCTGACTTCTCTAAATCCCATTTTTGTCCTTTTTGTGTACTAGCAGCCATCTTCTTCCAGTGGAGGCTTGTTTGGAGCTGGAAGTGGTGGAAGAGGTGGAGGTTTCTTCAGTGGCTTGGGAGGAAAGCCAAGTCAGGATGCAGCCAATAAGAACCCTTTCAGTTCCTCCAGTGGAGGATTTGGATCTGCAGCTTCCCAGAGTAAGTGAAGGCAACAAGAACGCAGATAGTGCTGTGATCCCATCTGTTTTTGTACTGTTTTTCATCTTTGAGTAAATTCTGTGTTAGCATGAGAGGCTTGTGGGGGTAACAGAAGCAGACGGTGCGTGTGCTGTGTACTTCTACATTTTTTTTTCCCCCCTTCAGGTTTTTGGAAAATGAGCAGGGAAGCAGTTGAAGTAAACAAGCAGATGCAAGAAGTGTGAAGAGTATTTATGTTCTGTAGGGATTTCTGTGGCCAAACGCATCTTTAAAATTCAATAGCCTAAATTCTTATAATTGAATTCCAGCTTCCAACTTGGTTGGAAATTAGAAAGCTTTAATTATTGCTCATTGTAAAAATCACTAAGAATTCCATGCTAAAGTGAAACCAAGTTTACAAGTGTGTGGTAGATAAGTTTCTTCCTTGAAATGTTTGTCTTTTATGCAGTACATGCAGGATACTTTACCAAAGTTTATTATAATATATTGGTAAGCTCTCAGTCATTTTTCATGTCTAGGAGGAAATGTGAATTTTTTCAGTCACATGGATGTAGTAAAGAAAAATGCATTCAGTGGTTGGTTTTGGGGATGCAGTCTGTTTCACTAAGGAAGAAAAACTGTCGAGTTCCTTTGGCTGATCAGTTTTCATCCAGATTTGGTAGGTGGGGTGGATCTCTCTCAGATAAACTCTTAAAGTTTCATGGAAGCTGGGTAGATGAGAAATTGTGTTAAAGCCCTCTTGGGGAGGGGGCCTTGGCACTCGTCCTTTCTTTTGCTCCAACTGTAAGCTAAAAGGCATTAAGTCAGCACATGTGTTTTAGCTAAATCAATCTGCATGTGAGCTGTCAAACCAACCCTCCCACACATTGCTTCTTGCCCAGCCAACCAGCCTAACAAAAGGAGGTATGAGAAGGAGTTAAGAATACGGAATAAGGCTGCTTCCAGGTTCCTTTGCCCAAGAAGCTTTAAGGGGCTATTAGAAACTGCTTCTAGAAGCTATAAAGGATTAATTGTTAATGCAAGAATCAATCACTGGCTATTAGTTTAAAGACACCCCACCCCCCCAGTCAGATTTAAACCACATTAGTCTGGAGTTTTCTGGGCTAATGGGTCTTGGTCATAATAACCTAAAATTTTAGCTGAGATACATGTGTGCTGTTGTCTGCTGTAGCAATTAGTTTGAAATACTGGCAGGCTGTCATAGCCTTTCATGTGTAGCCATTGCAGATCTAGGCTTGCTACGTGTGTTTGTATGTCATAAAAGCTATTCTTAATGTTTTTCTTAGCTGTGGCTTTTATTTAATGGGACTGCCCAGCTTTGTTATTTTGTCATTTGTGAATTGGGTTTGGAAGCAAGTAGGAAAGGAGGAGTTGAGTCTAGCAGGTAGAAAGCGCAAGGGAGGGGAAGGCATTGGCTAAGATGTAGAAGTAAGAGAACAAAAGAAACTTGCAGAATTAGCTGCATGTGGCTATAAGTAGCACTTAAAATCTTGGGAGAGGAGCACATCTGTTTCTTTTATTACCTCTTTAATGGTCCATTGGTTAATGGTTGAGGCAAGTTCTCTATCCTTTGCTAGTTTATTGCTCCTTTATTGTAGTATTGGGTTTTGTGATGAAATAAACGATTCACTAGAGAAAAGCTTTAGTTATTCTAGCTTCTGTCACTAGATGCTGAAAATCTATATAGCTCTTGAGAAAGATGAAAACTTGAGTCATTTCTCAGGCTGGAAATGTTTGGCTCCTTCTTTAAGGTCCTGTAAGTCTTACTGTAGAATAATCATGTTAAGGAATCTTGGTTATTGTCAGAATAGCTGAGGATCTTTAATTGTGCATGAAGTATGGATATTTGTGTTGTCAAGAGTGACTGATTCTGGTTGCTGTGGTCTCTTATTTGAAGAATCAGCTTTCAGTTACTGCAGTGCAGGCTGTAGCTGAACAAATTGTCCATCACAGACTTGCTGGAAATCTTAATATTAAAACCCTACTATTACTAAGACTGCAACAATAAAGTGCTATTAGTGATCCATCAGATCCAGAATGTTTTGGTGGAACTATGAAGCCCTACTGGAATAGGGAATACTTGGCTTCTCTCTTGATTGCTTTTCTTTTGGATGTGGCATTCGTTCCCTGCTCTGGGGCAGGGGGAGTAAAAGGGGTTTCCCTTCCTTCTGACCCAGTTAATGAAGTGTAATGTAGAATGTTGTCTGTTATGAGCTTCACAAGTGTTCTTCATCTCTACAGATTCTTCTAGCTTATTTGGAAACAGTGGGGCCAAGACCTTTGGATTTGGCAGCTCATCTTTTGGAGAACAGAAACCTACAGGCACTTTCAGCTCTGGTGGTGGAAGTGTGGCATCTCAAGGCTTTGGGTTCTCTAGTCCAAGCAAAGCAGGTACTTTGTTAACCAATCCACTATAACCATCGTATTTATTGTCTCTGAGCAATAAATCAGTGTGCACTGTGAGTGTGTATCTCCTCCCCAAAAAAACCCCTCATGGCTCATTTCAGAAATTCCTATTGCAGTTTTAGAGCAGAGAGCTGTGTGAATTAGTGCTGGTCTTATGTGACATGCAGTGAAGAGTACAGAGTATAGAATTTAATAGATGTTCTCCTTGGAATACTGTCTTTCAAACTTCCTTCTGGGTTTTGTAACCCTTTCTGTCCCTGTTTCATCATCAGAGTAGATGTACAAATGTCTACAGTGGGAAAGGTTTCCTATAAAAATCAGATCCTGCTCCTTTGAAATCAGTCTCGCCTGTCATCATCATCATCTCCTGTGGCTGAGCTGTTGCTCTTTCTGTTGATTGAGTTAATTGAATCAAATATTGGAAGTCTTACAAAACCTCTTCTTTCTACTGTCATCTGCCCAAAGAAAGAACAGCAAGAGCAGTGCTGACTGATACGTTGTCCACTAGAACTGAATGGCAAAGTGTGTGTTTTGTTAATTACCAGGCAAAAATGGAGGCCCAAAGGGTCAGAGGGGAAAACTTTTCTCCTCTAGCCTCAGACCATTCTTACAGAGTACTGATAAAGGTGGATGATGTGTCCATTGAAGCTTCAGCCCTGGGGGCAGTGGGGGGAGGCTTGGCCATCCTTGAAGTTGCTGAGTTGAGACAATGGTGCTCAAGAGCTCCCTTCAGAGCAGCAGTGCTTTAAAATAAAGCAGTCTCTGCTTTGACAGTAGCTGTGTTGTGATGTTAGTGAAGTGGCTGAGAGCATCCCGATGAAGCTACCAGATCTAGCAGTCAATAGTAGGGTTTCTCTCAGCTATTGCATTCTGCATGATAGTGGACTGAGTTTTCTGTCTCAGGCATGTCTCCCATCTGTTATTTTTGCTAGCAGAAGAGAAGGGTGTTGCTGAAGGACGTTCTTTTTTCATTCTTCCAATAACAGCTTTCTTGCTTTTGACTACTTCAGTTTCAAAATTCAGCTTGAGGTGGGATTTGAGAGGTGTCTGCAAAAGGTATTTCTGCAGAAGACAAGTCCACTCATGCAGAACCCCTCACATACGTTCTTTTTCTGGTTGTGTGTGTTAAATGTTGAAAGGAATGATGTGTCTTCCTCTCCCAACTGCAGTGGAAGAGCTTAACTTAATTTGGATGCTCCTTTGTCCTGGTATCACTGCTGCATATTTCACTTTCCTCTAATATTTGTTAACACACATCGCAGAAGAGAGCGTGTCCTTAGCAAAGCTTCAGCCCCTGTGATAATTAATCTTCCTAGAGATGCAGGTAGCAGGTTATCTGATCTATGTTTAAATAATTCAGGCTCAGCATTTATTTTTTTCCAGACCTTTTGTTTGCAGCCAAACAGTATCCATTACCTTGACATGGACTGGAATTTCACCTAGGTTATTAAAATGTGTGGTGGTATCCCAGTTCTCAGCACCAGTCAAACAAAAGAGCAGCGTCCTTCACATTCCACAGTGTCAGTTAAAAGCAGGCCAATAATGTCAATAGAATGAACTTAGAATAAAATCACCTGGGTAGAAGTCAGCTCAGAGCACCAGAAGAAGGTAGCTAAGCCCTGAAAAGAAACTGAAGTTGATTCTTGATTCCACTACAGAAATCCTACGGTTCCATGGATCTGTCGTTTAATCCTTGCATCTTCCTTGCGTTTTCCACCACTTAAACTAGCATCAGAAAATACCCTGCCTTCTGAATCTTTTGCATCGCTGGAGCACCTCCAAAAACAAGCTGATTGTGTACCGCCTGATTTTAGGAGTTGGGGAGGGACTTGCACATTGCGTATGGAAATTCCTTCAATTTAAACACTTGCATGCATCGCAGCCTGTCCATTCTGTCCTCAGGCATATCTTTCTAAGGCTTTAGACTAGACCTGAACCCTGCCGTCAAAACGCAGTAACAAATGTTCATGAAGCCAACTTTCACAGGAAATGTTTCATCTTGCATTTTTGCATGCAGTTCCTTTAGGTAGTGATTTGTCTAACTGGTGATGAGTAGAGCTTTATTTTAAATCTGAGTACATAAGCTAAGCTTTTTTGGTAAGGAGTGCTAGTTTCATAATGAAGGATGCATATGCCTTTTTTTAAATAGTAAAAGTACCAGTCTATTACCTGTTGTTTTGTGCATTTTTACAGTAACTTGGT
This sequence comes from Dromaius novaehollandiae, assembly GCF_036370855.1. Lineage (NCBI taxonomy): Eukaryota > Metazoa > Chordata > Aves > Casuariiformes > Dromaiidae > Dromaius > Dromaius novaehollandiae. Next base: position 8,945,763 of record NC_088117.1, read on the forward strand.
TATTGTGCATGCCTGCTATCTCACAATTAAGGTATTCTTTTTCATATAAAACAAGTAGAGATTCCATCACACTATGCAAGCATGAATGATATATTACCACCCTATAGTGTAGCTCTGTGAATTGAGTTGATTTTGTGCTTGAAAATTCAAGTGACCTAGAATGTGATTTTCTGCTGGATAGTCTCGATAGAATTGCAACTTTTTGCATGTGTTCAGGCACTTTTCTTATCCATGCCTTCTGTAACAAAATACCTTGCAGTTTGGAAGCTTTGTGGCAGTTAGTTTTATAAATAATGCTGTATCCATATGACATGATGAACAGCCCCATTGCAGACGTTGTCTGCTTGGAAATCTAACTCTTCTTTTTGTTTTTCCATTATTGTTTACTTGATGTTCTTGTCCCTTTTTGCCTCTGTCTTGCTCAGGTGGCTTCGGTGCTGCTCCAGTGTTTGGCAGCCCTCCCACTTTTGGGGGATCCCCTGGGTTCGGAGGGGTGCCAGCATTCGGTTCAGCCCTAACCTTTTCAAGCCCTCTGGGCTCTACGGGAGGCAAAGTGTTCGGCGAAGGTACAGCAGCAGCCAGCGCTGGAGGATTTGGGTAAGCTAACCAGGACCTAGGCTTTGGGAAAACAACATTCTTGCATGATTAACCTGTATGCTCAGTTACCCCTCCGTTAGAGTAAAGAATGTATTCTGTAGTTGATTGCAAAGCTGTAAACATCCCTGCTTTTCTTTATTTAAAAAAAGGCACCCGAAAGGAAAATGCCATAAAGCAAAAAACCTTATCCCCAAGGAAATGATGTGTGTGATTGTTTTAATTGTGTGATTCATTTTAATGCTGAAAGGATTATACTGAATCTTTAGCTTTAGAGATGAAGGGGAAATGTGAGCCATCCTGCATGTGTCTAAATGCGGGAGCATTTTCCATGTGCACACTTAGCATATATTCTAGTCTAGATCTACAAACCATGCCAAGCAAAGAAAATAATGAATGTCCTTATCTGTGGCTCTGTCTAGCTGCTTTAGCCCAAATCCCACAGGTAGGATTGAGATACTAATGAGAAGTCAGTGTGTTCTCTTGCGTTTAGGGGGTGGGGGGGAGTATTATAACAGCCTGTGGTTCGGTGTGACTTGTGTTTATCCCACACTGATTGTTTTTCTACCTGTTTCTTTATTCCTTAAGCCTATGCTTGACACCAGAGTAGATAGCACTTTATTCCTTGTTTTGCTCAGCAAATACAGCATTTCAAACACTGCAAAGCAGCTTGTGCAATGGGTAGCAAATGTACCTCCTCAGCGTTGCACTATCAGCAAGTAACTCTCCTTCATGCTCTACAACCGTATTCAGACCAAATAGGTCCAATTAAAAGCTCGCTCACTCCAGTGGGGAAAAGAAAAAAAAAAAAAAAAAAGAAAAGAAAAGAAAAAAAAAAAAAAGGAAACTGGGTATCTTCCAGTCTTAGCACTTGCCTATTTTGCAAGTGTTTGTTCTCTGTTTCAGGAAGAACTGCCTTTATGTAAGGCACTCCAGAACATCCCAAAGTAAAACATTAATTTGTCCAGGAGGTTAGACGGACGTCCACCTGCCAGGGCGCCCTTGAGCTGCAGGAGGCTTCAGTTACGTTCTTTAGCAATGCCCTGAACTCTAGTGCAGCAAATTGAAGAGACTGTTTGGAAAGGGTAAAAATAGAGGCAGTTTGATTAAATTGCTGCAAAGAAGGATGTGCTTGTAGAGATGACTTAGCTTCAACTCAATTTATATTTTGTTCAGTTCCAACTTTCAGCCATTGTGCTGCAGGATTTTGTAAGGAAACTAGATGCACTCAGTGACAGTGTTTGAAGCTTATAGATAAATGGGGTTCAGAAAGAGCAGCACAGTGATACAAACACAGCTCTTGAATGAGGAGTCTGCAGATTCAAGAAGGAGAGAATTCAGCGGCTTAATTTGTGGGAAGTTTTGAGACTCTTCCCTATTAGAGCAGTGGCAGACTCCAGTCTAGTATTTTCAGAGTTGCCGGAGGAATTTAATTTTGATTTTAAAAATTCTAAAAGGATGTGAAAATTCTCTTGGCAGCTTTACTATTCTATAACGTCTTGAGCAGTAGTTTAACTCTGAAATATAATTTAGTACCTGTGCAGGACTTCAATACTTCCTGACCTGGCTTTCTTTCAGATTAAAGTGAGAATTTAAAAAAAGAGTACTTGTGTGCTTGGAGCACACTGCTGACTTAAATACATGTGATTCACTGCTGCTTCAGTTCTGAAGAATCTGCATCACTTGATAAAGGAGTTAAGTATCAAAAATAGAAGCCATTACACTTCTTCAAAAGTCTGAAAGACTGTTTGTTAGTAAATAAGCTTTTGCTCTCTCAAACCAGCATCAAGTGCCTCTGAATTCTCTCTTGTGTAGGAACTTTACAAAGGACCTGAAAATCAGGGCAAGGTAGTTTTGATTAAATTGTTGAAAGGCAATGATAGTATCTCATCTCTTTTTGTACCTTTAAAAAAAAAATCTGTCTGTAGATTAAGATGTTTCTCTACTCATACTATGCTTAGCCTTTTGAACAGGCATGTTCTTATAGTAGCAACCAAAAGAAGCAGTTTGAACCACAACTTTCCTTGTCACTAACTTCACCTCCCCTTCCCCTCATCAGGTAGACACGTTCTGTGTATTTAGTGGTATGGGCCTGGGGAGAGGAAGCACTGAGGGTTTTTGCTTTTGTGTGTGAGGGTTTTTTTTTGAGACAGTCATGTTTGTGGTTCTGAGCTAAAGCTGTCTGAAGGTTACATAGGTCAAGGACCAAACCAGAAGCACAGGGAATGGCTAACAGGGTTGGAGATGCAAAGTCACTAAAATGCCCGTTGTGTCTAGTGCCATATATGGAAGCAGTGTGCACAGTCGTGTCTAGTGCCATATATGGAAGCAGTGTGCACAGTCGTGTCTAGTGCCATATATGGAAGCAGTGTGCACAGTCACCTGTGTCTGGGATGAGAAAGACGACTTCCTTTACCAGGTGAATTGCTTGTCACACTGCTGCAAGGGTTGTCTTATATCTGGAAAGATATGTTTTGATGTTTTAAAAAAAATAAAAATCTCTACTAGATCTGGATGGATGGAGAGGTGGATTAACATGCTGTCACATCATATTGTAAGTCAGAAATGACGGGTGCTTGTGTGAGACACAGCCTTGCAAAGCTGGCACACGATTTATCTTGGCCGACAGTCTGCTCAGGAGGGGACTAGCACTGGATTAGTGTTAGCAGCATTGTGTCCTGGCAGAGCTTGTCGTTTGATTATTTTGTGTCTGCATTTTGCCCAGTTTAAGATAGAGCAACGCTTAAGTTCCTTGTTGAAGTGCACCTTGTGCATTAAGAACTGGAGAAGGGTATGTGGGGGGCAGAGAACCATACTGCATCGAGTTATCGTGGTCTCATTAGTGTGTCACACTGATAGCTCCACAATGCTTAGCTGGATGGAGTGGGTGGAGAAAGAAGAACCAGTTTCCATATATAAAAATCTTTTTCTTATCTCTGTCCCCAAAAGCAGTTAGGGAAGTAATCCAAAGGCAGTGGGGAGAAGTGTCAGGTAGGTGCAGATCTTGAGGAAAGCAGTGGAACTGGGTGTGCTTCAAAACGGGCTGGGGAGAGAAAAGAACCGGGAGATATGGAGAAAGTTCCCATGGGCACCGGATGCGGTGCCGTCTGAAAGCTGGGAGTCCGGGTTCTGCATCTTGACCCTGCCCATGAACAGTTCAGGCCAGTTCACAAACAGGAAAGCAAACGTGGAAGTGGGATGGTGCTGTAGTTTTGAGCTGGAACGGTGAAATATACACACAGGATGAATTAACGTATTTCATTTGGTGGCTGGCGTTAATATTTCCAAGTGCTTGAAAATGCACCCTGTGTAAGAGCAAACATATTTTTCCTTCTGCCTAGTGTACCTTCAGAATGGGAGTTCAACAGAGGAACACTTGTATAATGTATGATAGTCTTTCCCAAGCCAGCAAATAAGTTTTCAGAATGAACAATTACAATTATTCACACCTGGTGGTCTCACTCCTTGGGGATGTCCTCATTTAAGGAGTACGCAGTTCTCATTGTGGGTAGGAGGACAAACTTCCAGCATAAGAATGTACTTGCAAACACAAATTTTCTCTTTAAAATGCAGGTTTGGTGGTACCAGTAACAATACGGCATCGTTTGGCACGCTAGCAAATCAGAATACCCCGACGTTTGGATCGCTATCCCAACAGGGTACCGGTTTCGGCGCACAGAGTAGTGGATTCTCGGCTTTTGGGACAGGTGGAGGAGGTAGGAGAAGCTAAAGTGTAACAGACCTAAGAGGCTCCCTGTCCCCGGTTTTGCCGGGAACTCAGTTGTGACTCACTCCTTAGCTCCGTATCAAAAATCTGCCTGAGCCTGGTCCTCCAATGAAAAAGGCACCAGGGCCTGGTGAAATGAGCCACAGAGTGGGGATTAGCCTCTTCTCAGACTCTGTCTCACGATTCCATTGCTGATTTGCTGTATGGCATTTCAATAAATCACTTATCTTGTGCATGCCTCTCTCCGATACTGCTTTCCACCCCTTTTTGTGGAGTTGGCCTTACTTCTCAAAGGAAAATATTGAGAAATAATGAATCTCTCTCCAATACCATATGGTACTGTGTGTAAGCGTGTAGTGTCAAAAGAGCATGTGCTGCAAAATTGAGCTAGAACACCAATAACCATATTTTTTAGCTGGTGTAATTCAGTGAAGCTGCAGTGATTTACACAAGGCTGAGAACAGAGCCTTTAAGAGAAGATATATTCACTGGTTGTCTGTCTGTCCCCACTGGCTTGCATTAAGCACAAACCCCATCTTCAGAAAGCAGTCCTCTGTTTTCATGGAGAGATGAATAAACCAGGCTTATTGTATGCAGTTGCTACTAATGAATGGGCCTAGCTGATTAGCATTGAAAGCAAGCCCTCTCAGGAACTGAGGCAAGTCACTTCTCTTCTAGATGGAGACTTGACTTTCATTGTTTGCCCATCACTCTTTCCCTGGCCTACGGCAGGAAGGAAATGTTTTTCAATCTGTGTGTTGGAGGGGATGTTTAGCACACATCTTATGCATTTATTATACCTTTTAACAATTTTTTTTAATCTTGTATCTCTTTCAGGGTTTGGTTTTGGATCATCTAACACGTAAGTACCATTTTGTGTCTAATTCTTCATTAAAAATACAAATAGAACCAGAGAGAGTTGAATGGTATGCAAGAGCAAGCTTTGAAAGTAGTAATAATATACATTTACCCCCCCCCACACACACACACACACACACAACCAGAACTAGTATGGGAGGAGGGGGGCAGGAGATGTCTTCCACTTTCTTTTTTAGTGGCATTATGTAGAGCTTGAAGTCCAGACTCTTAATATATACTTTCCAGTGCAGTTAATCTTTCGTATGAGCGAATTTTCAGTTGGATCATACTCTTTTGCTCCTTGCCCAACTACCTCTCAGGTACATGCCGTGTGTTCTCAAGCTGTGTGTGTAGATCTAAAATCTATTCCATTTGTTAGGTCAAAACTAGATAGGAAATAAATCATCACCTTTCTGGTATGATTGAGATGGTGATTTACAGTTAAAGAACTGGGCTAAAAACTGAGGCAGTTAATTCTGTCATCCACTCTGTCACTGGCTTGCTGGAATACTTTTAGCAAGTTTCTTAAACTTTGTTTTCCTATCAAGGAGAGAGAGTATATCTCTCTCTAGGTAGTAGGCACTAGAATAAGCATAATTATAATCTAATTAGTATGTGCTGACTCAGTCTCAGGCAAAAGATGCTGGAAATACCAATGCATTGTCTTATTAAGCTTCTGGTACGAGAGAGACTGAAAGTTTGAGAGATCTACTAAATTAATACTGCCTGAGGGAGATTCTAGCTCACTTACTGTGCTTTGTTTCTGCTCTACAGATCTTCCTCTGGATTTAGTGGATGGAGAAGCTAAGAGCATACTGAACTTTCTCCTGCAGAACTTATGTTCTTGTGTCACCTTCGTGATCAATATCCAAACAGCTTTTCTTTTAAATACAAACTCTGACTTCCTTTTTTTTAAAAAAAAAAAAAAAAGAAAGAAAAAGATGATGCTTATTTTTATGCAACACTTATTCTTGCTCTATATTAAAATATTTTATCTGCCTTGATATTTGTATTGGAAGGATTTATCTCCCTGGATCTAGAAGAAATACATATATGCTGTGGTTATCATCCCCATACTGGATGTAGCTTCCTGTTATCATTAATGCTTCTTACCTATTGCCCAGACAAGGGAGTAGCCCAAGTTGTTTCCCAATATAAACCAGCACATTTTTCATTGAAGAGAATGACTGATTATCCCAGACTCTTAAGAGACTGAAGTTTGCCCTGCTAATTTTGAGTATGGGATGGGGCACATGCTTATCTTACTGAAGTGCTAAAGCTGAGTCATGTGTGAGCCAGAGGCTTAGTGGAGAAACAGGAAACTATCTGATAAGAACAGGCAGTGTGCAGAACATGTTCCCATGGCAGTAACATTCAGCAAAGAGGTGGGAAGTAAAAGCTTTCCTATTTATACCTTTCTGTAAGTTTTATGGAACTGAAAAATTGGAGCTCAGGTTATAGGGAAAATTTTTGGCCCTTGAATTAAGTGTGACCTCCATCCAGAGGCATTAATGATTTTGCAGCCTATGGCTTTGGCTGTTGGAGTCTGTCAGCTATGTTTTTTTTCCTAACGTATATGAGATTGTACTTTTTACCTGTAGCTCTTAGCTTCAGTCAATAACTTTTGTGAAATTCTCGTATGTTTATACTTGAACGTACTGAGCAAATGTTTTAAAGAATTCCCTGAAGGCATTGTGGACAAACACTTTTTCTATTTGATGCATCTGACCTCCACGAAACCTCTAAATGATGTAATGGATTTTTCTTGCACTGTAAAAAATGCATTTGAAATGACAGCTTAGGTATTAGTTGAGTACATGCTGATTGTGTGGTTTTAGCTTTTGGGTCCTAATAGGGTATTTTGGGGTACTGCTACTTTTTCTATTTTTAGCAGAAATTTTCTGACATTTTGAATAATATACAACACAATGACATATTTTGGAGTATGGTTGGCAAGCAGGCATGTAATCGCTTTTTGGAGCTGTAAATAGTTGACAATTGTTTTGTAATGCTGGACGGTGAAAACAACTAAATACTTGCATCTGTCAACATTTCCTGAAGAAATAACTCTTTTTTTGAAGTTGACCTAAAACGTTAGCATTTGACCTAACTCCTGTCCTAGTTGTGAAAAGTGTCATTCATATCTCTGCAATTGGGAATGTCGTTAGGTCAGCTTCCTTTAGAAAGGAAGACCACTGAAATGCAGAGAATATCATGTACAAGGAGGACTTATTTTTAGATGCAGAGAGGCTTTGCGAGGCAATAGGCTCTGAGGCTTTTACATATTAACATTTCTGAACCTTGGTGTGCAGGATGTTGTTTTAGAGTACTGTTGGGAGGGTGTTGTTGGTTGTTTTTGTTTTTAAACCTCCCTTCTAGTGGAAGAAACACCATGTTCACAGCTGAGCGAGCACCAGGGTTCTTGGGATTATCGCACTAGAATTGAGAGGAAAACTTTTCTGAAATTTGCTAGTGGGGAGATGGGAGAAAAAGCAAAGAGAGGTTGAACTGTGCTGTTCCAGTATGTTCTCCTTGGATATACAAAATTTCTCAAGGCCTAGAGGTGATACTGCTGTTCTTCTGTTTTCCTTCCTCTTTATAAATAGCGGCTGGCCCAAACCATTGACCTTAAATTCTTTGCGTTAATCTCCCATCGCTGTGGCATGCGACACCTCCTAGCAAGGCTGTATCAGCTGTGCTCCCCCAGATAGCTAATAAACCACTTGCTATGGAGAAGATTGGCTTGGTAAGAATGTAATGTTGGCATGCTGAGCCATTTAAAGTTTCTTTTTTGGAATGATGGGAGCAGTTGGGGGTTGTCCCCGCTGTGTGGCTTGTACCTGTTTAACTCGTTTTCTTCTGCAACAAAGGGACCATAAGAATTACTCCAGACCCTGATCAAACACGCAAGGTTTTTCTTGTAAGATTTCCAAATTTACAGCTGAAATACCCCAATGACCTGAACTATTTGCCCTTGAGAAATGGGTGCTGCTTCTGGTTTCCATAGTAGCTGCAGGAGATGCTGAGCAGTGTAGAGCAGCTGATCGTGACCATAAGCCTACAGAAATATGCATAAAGCGTAGCAAAGTCAACTTTGAAAAATCTGCATTTTTATTAGATGACTCAAGGACTTGGCAAGTGTGTGCGAAGCTGGGTTGGTGGTTGCCAGAAGCTGTTATGATCTGTCATCTGTGTTAGGTGGCCTGTCTGGGAGCGGATGGCCTCTGTCCAGTCCTTGGTGGACAGATGTCCACGAAAGAGAATAAAGCTCTAACCCAGTGAGGGCCCATCCTGGCAGACCTAGTAACAAAGCCAAGGATTTGCTGGGCTTGGAGCCTTCGTTTCACTATCGCCTGTGCTGGTTAATCCTCAAATAACTAACAGCAACCGTTCAGGACTACTTTGAAAGAGCTCATCGTTTTGGCTGTGCAATTGTGATTGTTTCTCTCCCCTCCCTTTTTTCCTTCTGCATTTTAGTAAGAGAAGTCATCTTTCAAGGTTTTTATCAAAGGCTGATTTTTAATTATTTCTAATGAAATAACACTTTTCCTTTTGGGACTATGTTCTGGGCCTCAAGGCAGCGGCAGGCCGAGCGTTGATCATCCTCAGATACGGCACGGCGCTAGCGATGGTGTGAAGACTTGGTGGGAAGGGAGGGCACTGCCTCATGCTGCAGAGAGTCTCCCCGAGCCCAGGGTGAAGGAGGCTTTGCGTGGAGCCCCCTTCCCGGGGCACCTAGGAGGCCTCGCAGAGCTTAAGCGAAACCAGAGATGCTGGTCCTGCTTGGGCGCCCGTGGTGTGTTCGCGCGTGCAGTAAGACTTGGGGGTGAAGGGGATCCCCAGGAGAGGCTGCAGAGGGTGGAATCGCGTTGCTGAGCATCTGAGGGACCGTCACTCCAGCCACCTCCGAATTCCCGGGAGCAGGCAGGGAAGGCGGGTGAAGGCCAAGGCGGATGCTCACGCTGCCTCTCCTCCCACCTCCTCGATGAGCACCATGCCTATGACGGGGAGTGGAGCCTCCGCTGGCGCTCGTCTTTGCCGGTCTCGCACCTGGCCGTCTTGGCTTGGCCTGTCAGCCTGCGTACGTGTCCCTGCTGCACAGCCCCGGGGGCTGAAGTGACATTTTATTTATCCCTTCTTAGTTTTCATGTGTCCTGCCCTTGTGCATTGCTTTCAGCGCTGCACACAAGGAAAAATAATCCTGCATGAGGCTTTGGCACGAGGGTGTTTGGTGGTGCCGAGGGAGTTCTAGTTCCTAGATAAATGTCACGCCAAGCCGCAGGGGCTGGGGCGAGGGAAGAGCAGCTCGGCAGGGCGAGCAGAACCCCTTCCTCTCCCCTTCTGGCAGCAGGAGTGAAACCTGGCCCCAGGGGATGCAGATCTTCAACTGTCACACGTGCCTGCGGTATTGCGGAATAAGGAGGTATCTGGCAGGTCGTGCTCCCAAGCCTCATTGCCGCGTTGTCACCCGCTCTGTGCGCTCCTGTCCCACCCTGGTGCCAAGGGAGTGGTTTACAACATCCTCCGCTCTTGTGCAAAACCGCAGGTCCCTGCGCGGAAGAGTTTCCCCCAGCCAGCTCCAGGGCGATTTAAGGTACCTCGGTGAGGCCCTGGGGTCTTGCTGCTGTGGAGAAGAGATGACTCTTCCCCACCAAGGGGTGAGCGTGGACCCGGCTGCATGCTTTCCCACGCAGGTGTGCCCGTGCGGATTCGGCTCTGCTCTTGGAGCTCCCGGATGGGCCCCCAGTTACAGCCAGTGCGTTTCCCATCTTGACGCCATCCACACCTTGCTTCTCTGAAGCTTCCTGCAGGCCACCGCGCTCCTTCTCTTTTCACTGCAGATACGTCTCTAACTCCCGCCGCAGAGCTTGGACTTCCGCGTGCATGCTTGGATCGCAGATGGCCATAATTCACGCTGCTGGTGTCTGCATCTGAACTTGCACTGTTCCCCAAAAATGAGGTAAAAATGAAGTTGCTCATTGCCAGGGAGCTCATTGCTCAAATAGTACGACACGGCTGCCGATCAGCCCTGTTGCTGCGTTACGGTTATTGGGAGCACGCGGCCACGGGCCGTGCTCTGGCCGCAGGCTGCAATCCTGCCTAATCATAGCATCCTATCGCAGCTCCGACTATGACAGGTCTCGCCTCTTAAACGCCTCTCTTCGGGGGGAGGAGGATGCTGGAGTCGCTCAGAGTTCAGCGGTTGTTAAAGAATCGGGGTATTAAGGAAGGTGCTACCTTTGTGCATTTCTACTTTGCAGGTGCTAGGAGTTTCAACACTTCAAATATGCTGTATTCAAACGGATTTTAAAATGCCTTCTAAGTCAAAGGTGAAATAAGCCCTTAATGTATTTTGAGGGGGAAATGACGAGGAGTGGGACAATTATAAAATTGTTGTAGATTCAGACCTGACTCTGCAGTGATGCTGTCTGTGTTTGGACTTATTGCCTTGGAAATCTTGATGCAGATTGTCTGAAGAGCTCTGTTGTAATTACGAGCGTGAAACGCGTGACACAGGATGTGTTTTTAGTGGAGGCTTCAAGACTCTTCAATCTGTGTCAGTGCATCACGAAAACACATTTTGCTTTAAAACTTGAAAATGTGAAGGAATAAAACCAGTGTGTGCAGCTGCTCCATGTGAGCAGCCCACCAAGGTGGAAGACAGAAGAAATAGGAAACAAAAACTGATCTGTATCAGCAGAGGGAAGTCCCCTGCGAAAAATTTTGAGCAGGAACAGTCGAGGTAAGCAGGGTATTTCTGCAAGTGAAGGCAGCATTTGTCAGCCTGCTTAATGATGGGACCTTTGCGTCAGTCTGCTTAAAACTGGGGGTAGAAAATCGTGAACCGACGTGACAATATCTAGAAAGGTGAAGTTAGATTTGTAACCTTAGCATTCACCAAATAAACTGGAACAAAGGACTTACTTTATTGTTAACTGAAGCTCCGCAGCTGGGCCCTGACGTGACCCAGCCTCTGCTGGGTTCAGCAGCTGATGTCCTCCCCACCTTCCTTCTCATCCTTCGCAGGAGGTATTTGAATGTCTCTGTGCAGACGATAAGTGACCAGGCGCTTTGGCTTTTCCAGGGTGTCACCCAAAACAGCTGTGAGCTGCCTGGTATCCTCCCTCCCTCCTGCCCTCCCTCCAAAACTAGGACATCTAAATTTAACCTGCTATCAACAGATGAGGCTGGAGAGTTTCCACTGTGGAAATGAATCCCACTTTGAACCTGTCTGCTCTTCTGTGCGGGCTCCATCAATGCAAATTCCTTTCTTGGAGCCATGACCTCCGGACGCTTCGTTTCTCTGCCTTCCCCTGCAACACTTGGGTTTGTTGTACTGCGGTGTGCTTGTGGAGTTCCCCAAACGGCGTGTGTAGCTATCCACGTTTTACGCGTGCACACAACTAACCTTTCTGGGTGATAATACCAGGTTTGCCTGCTCCCTTGTAGGAGCACTCAGAAGGCTCCTGAGCTACAAATGGTTGGCCAAAACCTTCAAGGGGTTTTAACTGGCTCTTAACAGACCGTCTTGTTCGCTGCAGACAGGACCCAGGGAGATGCAGCAAAAGGGAGACATCGGCTTGAGGTGCTGCTTTTCGGGGGGTGCCGTACAGCACCGCTGCCGGTGAGCGTGCAGCCCCCTGCGAGGTCCTGGGTGATCAGGGGGGCAGGGGCAGGGGAGCCCCTCCGCGGGGAGGGGGCAGTTGCAGACTGTGCAGGGGGCTGCGTCCCGGGCGTGCTGGGCGGGAGCCAATGCAGCAGCGTGGTCTTGCATGAGAGAGTCTTTCCTCTGCTGCTTTTCAGAGAAGTCCTGATGCCTCTGTACGGGCTGGATCAGGGAGCAGCAAAACAGCAGAAGTTCTGAGAGAACAGGGGAGAAAGACAGAGAAACATATGTCTTCCTCGCAGGCAGAGCTGGTGGGAAGGGAGCCCGCAGCGTGACTGGCATGTGTCAGGAGGAGCGGTACTGCAAAGCTGGAAGGTGCCGGAGTCGGGCTCCCCTGGTTAGTGGGTTAGTCCACGAGCTGGATGAGGCCAGTCATCCAGGCCCCCTCCTTCTCTCCGAAAATAACTTCAGTGTTTAGCTTCTTCACTGGAAAGCAAACGAAACCTAAATGTGAAAAGTGTTTGGAGGGAGAAATCAAGAAATAAATGCAATGTGGTGTTTGAAAACTGGTCATATACTGCAGCAGTCCTTAAGCTGTCTTTCTGCTGTCTGCTAGGGTCGGAAAGGCCAGGGCTGCTCTCTGTTTCCTGGGGTCCCGGAGGCTGGGTGAAAAGTTGCCTCTCTCCAGCTGCAGTATTTACAGCTACCATTTGGCCAGGCTTTTGCTAAATAAGCGAAGAGCATCAGGAAACCAAACCGTGCGGAAGTTCGGCTGCTCTGCGCCCTGGTAGCTGCTCCAACCTAGATTAGCTTTGTCATTCTATCACAAGATACACAGCAGCCTGATAATGAAAAATGCAAGATGCTGACTGATATTTTTAACCAGAAACCTTGACACTATATCTGATGCAGCGCAAGAGCTGAAACAGAGGGGAAAATGCACTCGCTGTAAAGAGGGTGTTCAGCACAGTCTGGAAATACAAGCACGAATGTGGTGGAACTGTTTGTTTAGAAACAGCCACCACCTAAACAACTCCAGGCAGATCTGTTTGAAAATTCCACTTTATTTTCTGTCTGTTATAAAAGCAGGGTTTTGTTTTTACATCTGGGTAAGTGTCCAGACTTGGTTTTATTTTCACAGTATCTCTGCAAGACCAAGGATGATTCTTATTGCTGCGCCATGAACCAGGGCCAAATGCTAAAGAGAAACCACCGTTTCCAGGTTCAGGTAACCACCGTCTCACCCCTAAATGCTACCGGGCTCTGCCTTGCTCTGCCGCGCTGGCCGAGCAGGTCTTCCCCTCCCTGCTGCTGTTTAAGGCCCTCGTTCGCGCTCTGCTGGGCTGCCCCTCTCTTGCCACGTTAGTCTCTGTGTCAAGGGTAGGGAAGCAGAAGCGAGAACCAGAGTCATCCGTGATGTTCAGCGCGTTGTACGCGCTCGCTGGGGTCTGCAAGTCCCTGCCGCCCGTCTGGCTGCGGGGAGAGAGGTTGCGGGTGGAGGGTCTTGGCCGTGGCTTATCACAGGCCCTGCTTGTTCCCACCCTGGGCACCGCGTGATTTTGACGGGGCGGCTCGGGCTAGACCCCGCAAGAGCACGTCGGCTTGCGTGGTGGCTCGGGGCTATAAGGAGCTGAGTATCGCTGACGGGCGAGGTGAGACGGCCGGGCCCACGGGACAGAGGCAGGAGCAATCTCATGTTGGTGCTCCGTCACCTCCCCAGCGCATCCTTCGTGCGTTCCCGTTCCTTACTTGGCTGCCAAAAGCTAACGGAGAAGCAGCTTTATTTACCTCTGCTGACTGCAGCCACGCAGCGCACGATGCCCTGGATCCCTAGACACTGAAGTCCCATCTGGGACCCTATCAATCCCCGTTCGAACTGTGTAGTTAATAACCAGCCACATAAACAGTGGTGTCTATAGCACTTGTCACTTCCAGCCACCGTTCCTTTTGTGTTCACTCAATCCGTCCTCGTCAGTTTTGTAATGAAGCAGCATTGGAAAAACATCACTTGTATTCACAAAGCGTGAAGTCTTAAATGAGGCAGCATCACTTTTCTATGCTGTCTCTGGTAAAGTGAAAGGAGATGGAGGGTATGTTTCGAACTAGGCACGGGATAAAGGCATCCTTTGGGAAGGGAAGGAGAAGTCCATGCAAAGATGACCCCAACATGAAATTTGAATTTCATATTTACTGCTCAGCTGGATCTAATCAGTGCAACAGGACGAATTAGCCAGGAGGTTAGTAACAAATTGCATGGATGCATCCAGTCCATCAGGCTGAGGGAACAGGGAGGAATCAGGTTTACTTAGTGCACTGGGAGACTAAGTCCAACACAAAGAGAAGTGGAGAAGGACATAGGTGTTCCCTGAATGTGATTTTTGGTGACTGAGAAGAAATCTTTCCTTGGAATTCCTTCATGCAGCTAATTAAGACAACTGGGTCCGATTTCTCCAACCCAGGCTGACATCAGTGAGAACTGTAAGTACTCAGCACCAAAAGCAAAGTGAATACCAGACATGAGTACCCCTTCTACTCCCACCCGTGGGACCGCCCAGAAGAGCATCTGAGCAGTAGCCAAGATGTGTGCAAGTATTATCAGTTATTCACCTGCAGCTCTAATTTTGTCCTCTTTTGCATGTATTGCCTAGGAGAAAGCACAGGCAAGTCCCCAGGGGCTGTGCCAGTCGAGCTGTAATTAGGATTTGAATCCATGTGAGAAAATGGAGTTTAACAGAGAGAGTGACTGTGCAAGTCAAAGTCTCCCTAGCTTCATCCTTCATAGTCCCAAAGCCTAGAACTAGGCTACCTTTGGCTCGTGGATTTGGGTTTAATCCAGTCCGTTTGTTTGCAAGCTGCTTGTAACGCTGGGCTTCCTACCTCAGAGACCTGCCGCTGAGGAGGGAGCAGGCCGTGCCCTGCCTCCGCGGCTGAGCATCTCTGAAAAACGGCACGGAGGAGGGCCGTCTCCTGCAATAGGGGGGAAGACAGTTGCCGGGACCCAGTATCCCTGTTTGCTGGTTGGAGACTCTCGGGGAGGGGGGCCTATCTTCTGAGTGGGGTGTCTCCAGGCAGGGGGGTGATGGTGAACCTGTCGCCAAAGTGGGTGGCTGTGGAGAAGGGAGGAAGGAGAGTTTCTTGCTGGTAAGATCCTACGTGGAAGAAGAAGGCGGCGATAGCAGCTAACTGGTGTCACTCAGAGGGGAGAGCCTTTTGAGCGGAGAGTGTGTGTGTGAGGGATTAACACTTGTTTAGACCAGCTCAGCAGGGCCAGGCCTGTATGTAGCCTGCTGAGCTC
The DNA here is from genome assembly GCF_036370855.1 of Dromaius novaehollandiae. Taxonomy (NCBI): domain Eukaryota; kingdom Metazoa; phylum Chordata; class Aves; order Casuariiformes; family Dromaiidae; genus Dromaius; species Dromaius novaehollandiae. The sequence continues at coordinate 8,960,844 of NC_088117.1, forward strand.
CCTTCAGTCCTAACTCTTGAGGCCAGTTGTGAATAAGAGGAAGGGTTGTTATCTTAGGGGAAAGAGCTGCAGAGGAAAGGGGAAGCGATTTGCCTCAGGCCATGTGCCTAGAGCAAGCGAGCAGATCTCCTGTGCCCTGTCCTCCAGATGCCACTTCCACTCTACGACTTCCTCCGCCTGTAAACTGCGCCCCTCCCATTCAAACTGCCTTTCCGTACCTCCTTCCTTTGAAGAAATACATCTGCTTATCTCTGAAGCCATCTGGACAAGGTCCTTAACAAAACCTACAGGTTTCAGCTCCTGCTCCAAAGGTACCTTATTTACTGGAGCATCTTCACCCCACATTCAGGTGTTTTCCTACTTGCACCCTCTCATGCTTAATCCTTTGCAACATAGATACTTGTGCCATAAGCAGACAGGCACAGTATCACCTGTGGTCCTGCCTGTACCCCATTCCTGAAAGTCACGCAGATCACGAGGTCATTTGGAGAAAAATTCTCTATCAACCCCAACATGATCTATTATCATAGGAAGAAGAGAGTTTTTCATAGCTTTTTTAATAGTGTTTGCTAGGAATAGATGCCTGTTATTTTCAGACATAGCTGTTCCTGAATTATGGATATAGCTGGGTAGACTCAGTAGATAAGATCTGCCCTCGCTTACACCCATGCATCTCCAATGACTTCAGAAGGATCCTTTTTATATCCTGCTCTTCTTACAGCACCGTCATGGAGATTTCATGGGAATAAGGGGCAACAGAGCTTCAGCCAACAACAGCCTCTGTCTGAGCCATTAGCTGTTAACACCATGAGAAAGAGAGACCATGGGCTAGCTGGGCAGCCAAACGTCTTCATTTCCTAGAGACAAACACAACGGAACATCTCCCCTCTTGATTTAGGTTGACTTGTAGGGCCGCAATTTTAGCTGCTGCCTTTGCCTGTGAGATTATCCCATATTATAATGCTAACGGGAGACTGAGATCAAGTGTAAGCAGCACGAGCTCACTGACTATCCCTTGTGTGAAGCAGGGAGATGGCCTAGTAGCTCCCACTCAAAAGACATTCTGCGACAGGTTTGTTATTTGCATTGCTTTGAAACTGAGATTATTTCCACGCTTCCTTGTTCCATGTTTTAAAACCAGGAAGATTTTCTCTTTATCACGCTTCTTCCAATTTCATGCCCTTTTCATCAGCCTGTGACACACTGACAATCTATTCCTTGTTCCAAAACTTCCCCCCAGAAATTCTGTAGAAAGGACATTCTGCCTGGTGGTATTTTTGTTTGTTTCGAACATAGCTTTAAGGCAAAAGTTTGGCAATGCAAAGCAAAGTCTACATAAGGCCGCATGACTTGGATTTGCAACTCAGAACCTTTACAGCTTAAAAAAACTTCCTTATCTTAAATAGTCAACTTTTTGCTCCAGGAACTTGTTTTGTTCTCAACTAAAAAGAAAGAAAGACTCCTAAAATCCCAAATAAAATGTTCTTATTGTTCTGGGCAGTCTGGGCAAGCTAATGAGACTGAAGTTCAAACAGTAACTAAAGTAGGGAAGAAAAAAGCTATACGGAGAGACATTAATGTTAGTTAGTTTCTTCCCTTAGGAATCCAGTGATGAGACAGACCCCGGTCAAAGGTCTCCTCTTTAGCTTTAGCACAGTGAAATCCGTCCCAATGGGAGAAGGTAGAATGGTTGCATTTCTGTTGAATGAATAAAAAGTGCATTTTGATTTTGCTCAGATTATACATGTATATTCTAATACCTAAATGTTTTGTTTTTCTCCCTTCTGGTGCCGGGACGCCAGGCTGTTGTTATCGGTGTTTCGGAGGTATCACCACAAGTGGTGGTCCATCCTTTGGCCTCCACATGAGTACCTGAGCATCATTGGCATTGGGTTTGACAAGGGCACTGGGTGGTATTGGCTCATTCTTGCTAAGGACCTGGGGCTGCTCTTGAGCAGAGGGCTCCCGCAGCTTGGCACGCTGCCCCAGGGGTCTGCCGGGATTTACCTCTATGCCCAGCCTCATGCGCCATTTGATAGTCTGCAAGGTCACCATTTCGTTGGTAGCCGTGTTGGTTGCAACCAGCCAGGTGGTGAAGCTTTGATCCCGGTGAATACTCGTGAGTTTTGCCACGTTGCTCTCGCTTACGGGCACCGCCCACGTGACGCTCGGGTAGAAGTTGTCGTTCATGCTGATGTTGAACTTGGATTCTTTCTTTGTGGGACCCACGATGGTGCAGGTTTCTGTTGTATTTCCATACCAGGGATAGTTCACTCCGTCCGAATCACTTATGGCCTGGATTTTACCGTCCAGTAGATCCGGAAGCTCCCAACTTGACCTGCCATGATCAACAACAAATTATAGATGATGCATTAGTTAATTACCTTAGGACCATGCAGGATCTTAAGGAAGAAGAGCAAATAGTTGTGAATGTGTTCCCCCTTTTAGCTTTTATGGGAATTTGTGGCCCCCATGTCATCCTGCATAAAGAGCTCTTCCCTGCCATTAAAACTGTCTGCAGATTTACCGAACTGATCACGAAAGCGCATCGTGCTGTGAAACAGCACTGAAGAATGATCACCCCGCAGGAACAGGGCTTTCCTCACAGTGACCGGTGGCTACCTGGAGTGGTTCGAAATGTGTTGGTGTTTGAATAAGGTTGCAAAGGGTCCTCAGAGAAGGTCAAGCACTGAAACCCACCCTGTCACCAGAAAATTCAGTGTTGCAGGTATTCTTTTGCAGCTCCTTACTCAGCTGTTTCAGCACTGCTGAACACAAGGAATTGATTCAGGGTCTGCACTCGGTGTCTCCTGACTCGTGTGCTTGTGAGAACAAGGCTCAGGCCAGAGTTTCTTTTGCAGCAACACAAAAATTCTTGTGTAGGCAGAAGAACTGGCAAGCCTCGAGTCAGCCCCTGTATTAAGTGTCGGGAAAGCCATTCGAAGTGGTGGAAGTACGATTGCTCTCAAAGACTCAACTTGATCATAGGGGTTCCCTGCTGATTGCTAGCTCCTACCCTGAATGCTCCAATTTCACCATTCTGTTCTGATCTTGCTTTTAGTCCATAGTTGCAAACATTCATTTTCTTTCCAGATAAGCCCTTGTCCCTTTCGGCTATCTGTGTGGCACTGGAAGTGTAACCCACCCTTCTCCAGTACTGGGATAGGAGCCTGGTTCAAAGGCTGCACACCCGGCTCCAGGGTTTGGATGATATTACAGTAATTAGAGAAACAGAGGTCAGCTACTCTGTAAAACCGCCTGAGCCAGTAGTCTGTGGCGTTGTCTGCTACGTTTGCAAGACTGACAAAAAGATCTGTCTTTCTAACAAGAAAGTGAAAATGGTCCTCCATCATCTTAAAATACTGATATCAAACTCTGGATTTTTTTTAAAATCAACTTTAAATTGAATTTTCAAGATGGCCAAGGAAGGTAACTACTGTAAATGCCTCAGTTAGATAGAAAAAGGACTAGATTTTTGCAGAGTAAAGGCACCAAACAAGCCTAACCATAAACCACACCATGTGCTCAAAATGCCATGTATGTTAGGGGCATTCTTTAAAAAAAAAAAAAAGTGGCTCAGATTTTCCCTCTGCCTCTTGCTTGATGATGAAACACCTGCAAGACAGCGTGGGGGGATTTTCCTGCCTGCTCAGAGCTCAGACAGGTCAGCCCTACCCACCAGCTATGGCTCTGCTGGCAAAAAGGGGATATGTGACAACAGCTCATTTGCACCAGTTCCCAGCGTGGCATTTTCGCTAGACCCCGCTTCAGCGCTCCGGCGCTGGGCTTTGCACTGAGCTGGCCAAGCTCTGCAGCTTGCAGTTCCCTTCTGCAGCCCGTGCCACGAGAAGTGGTTATCTCTGGGGGAGGGAGGGAGAGAGAACGCTGAAGCTCATCAAAGTGACTGTCAAAGCCTTTAATAAGAGTCCAGTGTTGCAGCCTAAAATAGCCCTTTGATTGAAGCAGAGAGATGCACTCTGAGCGCAGGCTGGCTGGCAGGAACGCATCGCTCCCGGCCGGGCTCTGACGCAGTGTGGTTTGGGACGCGTTGCTTCTCTCCCCGATCAGGACTAATGTGACTATCTCACGAGGCTGCTCTGATGGGTAATTAGTTAATGGCTGTGAAGTTGTAAGCACTGAACCTCTCAGCAGTTAGCTGGAAATGTCTGGCTCTAACTACAAGATATCTTGTAGGACTTCAAAATTGTGTTTTATCCTTTTTTTTTTTTTTTTTTTTTTTTTTTTTTTAGCATGGGTCCTAGCAAAAATTCCCTGCGTGATGCCTGTGCAGGCTTTAGGTCGAACGGCTGTGCTGCACTGGAGGCAGGCCTGGCATCAAACCAGAACGTTAAGTGCAAAGCAGGATTTTAGCCTGCTCTGTGGGATGCTCGGAGCCACTGAGCAGAATGACCTGGGATGTTATCAGAAGCTGGGGGATTATATAACTCCTCTGTTTCCCTGCACAGATTTACAGGCTGCTGTTAGCTACACTACCACAGCTGCAGTAATTTTCTCCTCCTAAGCTGATAGCCTGCAGGCAGAGGGAGTCCTTTCCCTGGAAGAAAACTCTTGCCTAAGACAGCCTGAAGGAGATCCCTGGGCGGTCCCGCCAGGACCCCTTGCCCACTGGAGAGATGTTTATACGCTGCTCTGCCTAAACCAGAGTCACTTTGGCTTCGCACCCCCCACGCTCTTCAAAGCGAGCTGAGGAGAGAAAAGCTCCAGGGATTTTGCATGAACTCAGCCCTCCGAGGGAAGATGAATCAGAGGTCATGTTCTGCAGCAACCGATCCCGTCCCCGCTCTGAAACACCATATGGAGACTCTTGCTCTGCCTTTCAGCAGATGGTTTAGGATTACTTTCCGTTCAGACAGCGCCTGGTACTCCGCTCGGCTGCGGCCCGGGGAGGAGCTGTGACGGTTTCCCGGAGGTTTCTATACACGGCAGATGTGGCACTGAGGCGCGGACACCGAGGCTGTGGGTGCCAAGCTGGGACCTGACAGGCCACGAGAGGCTGGTGACTCCACCCCGGGCCCCGCCAGCCTGCTCGGGCCAGAGGCGGGTAGGAGGGACCGTAGGACAAGCAGAGGCTGCCACTGAAACTGTGCATCAGCTAAGGACTTGCTGGCTCCTCGTACCCTATAGACATCACCTCTGTCCCCAGTCCAGTACAGAACTGCAGGACCTTCTCGGGATTTGCCCGGGGTTTAAAAGAAAGCAAAAAGGTAGGGCTGTGGCGGGGCCTGAGCTGGGATCCCGTGGATCACTGGATGCCGAGACAGGAGGGTGTCTGCAGAGCTGTGGCCTGAAGCCGCAACGAAGCGTGTTAGTGAGCAGTGTGGCTGCGCTCGGGGCGCAGTAAAGGTGCGTTGTGCTTGAGAAAGGCGTGGGCAGGAACAGGGAAGAAGAAACCGGCCCCTGTTTCCTCGCGCAGTGTGTTGTGCCTAATTCTAGCGAGTGTGGTTAACACTGAGGTTTCATAACCATCATGCTTATCTGCACAACTCAGTACCGAGGAAAAAACGGGGCCTTATGATAATCCCATGATCAGAGCAAAAGCACTGCCTGCTGCTTTTGGTTGCCCCTCGCCAGCTGCGAGCAAAGCTCGCAAGCAGTCCGGTAGCCTTCGGCCGCGTAGCTTCGCCACGTTAAACGGTACGCCAAGCGGCCTAGTCTCCTAGCCGCCTGGTTCCCGGTCAGGGATGCTTCTTCCTATTCCGTAACAAGAAACGAAGTCTCCAGCCCCTCCCAAGCCCTCCGGCTGGCTGCCCCATGGCGCGAGTTGAAAGCAATCACTGCAGCGTTGTGCGCAGTGACAGTAAATCCAAGCAGAGCAGCCTTCAGCTATGCGCATCCAGCAGTGTGGCAGGGGTGCGTTGAGTTAACCTCTTCAGACAGGCATCAGACATTATTACATCCTCAGACCCTGTTCCTTAAAGCCAGGTCCTAATTAGTCACAGGATACGTGGACTTGCATGACCTTCTGCCTCCCAACACCCTTCCCTTCCACCAGCTCCTTCAACAGAAGAAGCCCTGATCAGCTCCAGACTGTGCTCGGTGTGGGTACCAACGCGATGTGTGGGCGCAGCGTAAAGCCGTCTTGGGTATTCTGCATCAGTGGTTTTACCTGTCTCCCGCAGCTGATGTGCCTGTGCTGGGGACTCGCTGAAAGGGAGGCGAATCTGACATTCAGAACTGCTTAATTTTAAATTGTCCTTTACAGCACATCTCTCAGCTACTCTAACAAGTCAAGTAATTGAATCCAGGGTCATGGTGAAGAATGGGAAAGGAACTTAAGATGCACATCCGCAGCCGTTTAAGCCAGTCTGAGCCATGCTGCTGTGGTCCCAGTCTCTTCTGCCCTGTCCTCCAGCTGCATATTCCTGCCTCATCTCTTGAACTGGTAGTAGCATTTCATGCACAGCAAGCTGGCTCAGGGAGCAAAACCAGCGAAAAAAACTGACATTAAGCAAAATGAATAGGTTTCTGCTGGTTTAGCTGAGCAGGCTCACACCAGGATTGGGCAGCTTGCTGGAGAAAGTTCTTATTTGAACTGGCTTAGGTGCACGCTCAGAGTACAGGTAAGGGCCACGTAAGGGCAGCAAAGGCTTTTCTCCTAAACCCTAGGAGGGGTGTCCAAATATTTTTTGCTGGTAAATTGATGTTAGCTTGGTTCACGTGGAAAGCATAACCTTTTTTTTTCTTTTTGGTGAATGAGTTTTTGATTATCTCCCCCCTTCTGAGGTCTGGGGGTTTATTCTCTTGACAAGTAAGTTTCTTTAGGTCACTGCATTTCTGTTGTAGGGCAGGGAAGATTTAATCTCTCAAAAGAGAGAGACCCCTTAACGTGAAAAGATGATGTAATGCTACCTAGTGCTCATCTGAGTCTTCCAGGGGAGAAAGATCTACCCGAAACTTGTCGAGATTCTTGGCTGATTGTATCAAAAGTCTGATTTGTTTCTCTCTCTTTTGCATATCACCATCTGCGCTGCTTCTTGCGCATCTCCATGGAGATGAAGAAACAAGACGGGATAATCTCGTTCCAGTGTTGCGTCCCGCTAGATGCTGTACAGCCGCAGCACAGGAAGCTGGTCCCTGCCCCGAGAGCTCCCGGTCGAAGCAGGGCCTGGGCCGGCGGGTCCTGCCCGGGTCAGAGCACTGCAGCCGATCCGATTCCTCATGGAAAGCAGCAGCTCCCTTCCCAGGCATGCCGGGTAAAACCCTGCTCAGGGCGAGCAGTGGTGTCAGAAATGGGGCCAAATGGGAGTTTTCTTCAGTTCTGCATTGAGAGGGCTCAGGGAACGCTTTCGTTTCCTCATGCAGTGCTGAGGGTTTTTTCCGTTCATTACATCATTTTTTGGCTTACAAGAAAAATAATCCCAGCAGTTATGTGTTATCTGAGTTTTGGGCTTTTTTTTTTTTCCTTTCCTTAATTTTTAAATTGTTGCATTTAGCCAAAAAATTGTCAATGCCACTCTAAATGTGTGTGTTGAAATTATCCCCTCTGTATCTAACATCCGTATATGAGTGTTATGCACAGCTCCATCTGCTCCAGTATTTCTCAGCTGTTTCTATCCTCAGTGTCATGGCCAGCTTATACACGGCTAACAACTCCAGAGCACAAAAAGGAAAAACTAAGCTAAAGCCTGCTCTAAGTATTGATGCTCTGGTTGACTGACTGATTTTTTTTATTTGGAGTTTTCTGTTTGCCTGTCACCACAGTGATTAAAAAAATGTATGTTCCAGTAGCCTCTCTTCATCGTGGAAAGTTGGGACAAATAGTCTGTTGGCATAAATCAATGCAGCTCCATGGAGGGCAGTGGAATTATGTTGACTTACACCAGCGAAAGGCTTGGCCCATTCTTCCAGATAGGTCTGTGTCCTATCTCTCTCTATATAAAGCTCTTCCAATGTTTCAATGACATTAAAAGAGGGCTTTCTTCCCCAACACCTTTATTTATAGCTTTCGGATGGTGACAGGTCAAAAGAAGCAGAATGGCGAAGCAGACCAATTCTGACTTGTGTTTGGATAGCTCTTTTTTTTAATCAGTTAAACATGAATGGATCTCATAGGGAGAAATCTTTCTCTTCCATGATCTTCTGGATAATACAGATTTTCTGGATAACTTCTGGAGATTTTCTTCTACATAGCTGCAGTGTTTAGTTCTAACTACCTGTTAACAATACTTAGCTTTTCTAGAAAACTTTTTGTCTAAAGTTCTCAAAGCATTTCAGCAAGGGAAGACTGTACCAAATCCTCATTTCAAAGACAGGGAAACAAGTGCAGAAAAGTAAAACGACATGTCCAGGTTTACAGTACAGCTCCACAGCAGCACTGGCAGTAGTAGCTCTCTGCTCTGTCCTCCTTATTCCACTGGTTGTGAGCTGTATTTATATACAGTGGACTTTTCTGTTTTCCCTTGCAGCTGGTCACTAAAGAGAGGATTTCTAAATGATCCTGGGAATTACACATCCAAATCCCGAAGGCTTGGAATTGGGAACATCTCAGCAACAACTTGTCCTTGCTAAAGATGATTTTGGAGCCAGAAAGCCTACAGACTTCGAGCTTGATGTAAGTACTTCTAAAATGGAGATAAACTCGTCCGCTCCCCCGCAGAGCCGTACTCCCTCGGTATGTGCCAGGTGCTCGGGTCTGGTTCTCGAGGCATCTTCTGCTTGAGCAAAGAGTTGAGAGGGGAAACGGGGACAGGAGATGGGAACAGTCTGTCACTTATGGCTGCTCCTCGCGCTCCCTTCCCTGCGGTCCGGAGCTTCCAACACAAGTTCACTTTATGTCCGGGATGTCGAACCTGTCTCATTCCCTGCGCTTACGGGCAGAAGGGAGGAGAGAGGGGCTGGGACGTGCACGCAGAGGTGGATGTTCAGGCCCTTAAGGAAGGCACTGCATCAAGTCGGAGTTTGCTTTCTAGCCCTCCTCTGTGCTCCCATCTTCTCCCCCTGCCCTCCCCGCTCGCCTTTTTTTTTTTTAAGGTGTCCAAAATGACTCCTGAGCTGCGGAGCCGGCATCCCCCCTCCCCAGAGCACGCTTCAGACTAGCAGGCGGGCGGGTTGCTTAAACCTGACCTGCTCATCCCTTGCTCCCTTGCTGCCAGAGCCCGGGCAGCATTGGTGCCTCCAGCCACCGAGCCATCCGCCAGCACCGGGCTCGAAGGTCAGGTTTTGTCCCCGTGGCCAGACAGACAGACAGACGCTTCCGCTGCAGCACGAGGCTGCTCCCGGCGCTACCCGGGCGCCGCAGGGCTGCTGTTCCGTGCAGGCAGGCAGAGATCTGAACTACGGGCCGAGCCTGCAACAGCGTTCGAACAAACCGGCGGGGGGATCGGTACAGGGTGAGAGATGACTGTTAACAGTAGGGAGGTGACGTTTTCATTTGACTCATTCTTGTTTCGTTATGACTGTCCGACCAGTAACGCTGGGTTTTCAGGGAGGTTACAGCTCCCAGATTCCTTCTACCTTATATATATAATATATATGCATATTTTCCTACTCTTACGTTATCCAAAAATGAGAGTAATGCAAATTTTTTACCTTACTCCGGGGTGATGCAAAGGGTTGAATTATCAGTGGGTCACATCCACCGTGCTTTTGCCCTGTGGGCTGCCTGCTACCGTGGGCAAAGCAAGCGGGGCCCCCGCCGTGGTGTCACACCGTGCTCCCGGAGCTGGGGGGCCGCGGAGCTCTTGGCGGATGGCACGCTGCAGCAGCAGCAGCACAGCGTACCGGTGACAGCAGGAGGGCACGAGCGACCGCCGGGGGGTCGCGGGGTCTTGCCCAGGGGCAGTTTTATCCCGTAAGGGATGCAGGAGAGAGGAGCTGGCGTGCAGGGGACCCCCCCTTGTAAAATGTGTGTTGAAGCAGGATTGCATTCGTGGGAGGGCTGACTGGGGGTTTCAGGAGCTACAGTGCTGCTGGAAAGCTTTTATAAAATGTATTACTTTTGGGTTGCTAGCAGAACAAATGTGTTTTGGCTAGGGCTTGAGTGCATTCCCATTAGAGGATAAGGACAGCCCCCTGCTTTCAAAGGTGCAGGAGCAAGCTCTTCACTCTTTTTTTTTTTTTTTAACACACAAAAAAGTGCTGTTAAGTTTCAGAAGAGCTGGTCTTTAAAAACAAATCAAATGGGTTATCGGCTTTGGCTTGATCCAATATCTTTCCCAGCCAGGCCATGGCTCTCCTGCTCTTTCCCACCAGGCAAATGCACACGCACGCAGACACACGCACCCTCTGCAAATACTTACATTCCCTGCTCCCCGTAGTGATTGTAAAATTCCATATGGCTACAAGCCTGAATCCAGCCCACGATCCAGGTCTCCTTCTTGGGAAGAGGGGGCACCAACACTTGCGCAGAGGCTCGGAAGTGAGGGGTCCGGTAGCGCAGAACCACGCTGGATGACTCGTCTATGCTGGTGGGAATGGGATCGATGGAGGCTTTAACTTCAATCACTGAAATACTTTCCCGGAAAACTTTGGATTTGCAGCTAATGCTCTGAATACAGCCCATGGCATACCCCGAATACAGTCCAACGCAGCTCCTAGGGTACTCCAGCAATCCTGGGGAATATTAGGCATTGAAATTATCTGGTGCTAGATCAATTATAGATCTTCGTGGTTTGTAATCTCAAAACTGATATCCATAGGATAGAAAATTCATCACGTAAAGCCTTAATTTGAATGTCTGTCTTACGAGTACTGCTCCTGTCTTGAGGATAGCTGCACTTCACAAGCAGGAGGGTCTTTTAAGTTTTTTTCCCCTTTTCAATGACCCGTTAAATCTTTTCCTCAAACAGTCTTTGGGTTAAAAAAAGAAAAAGTCTACTGAGTTCAATAAATAACGATGGTGTTCTTAGCTGATATATTTAGTCCTTCCTTTTCTCCGATGTGGTCTGTCATTCACCATCAGACATAGGACAAGCCAGTATTTCCCTTTATTCTTTGGATGAAAAGCAGAATGCTGATCGACACATCTATATAAATAATGAAATAGTTTTTAGCCCCAGCTTGTCACAACCGGTGTGGATTTCCACTTCCTGACTTGCAGTTGTTCATAACTTCCTTTCGCACAAAATTACAATAATAACAGAAAGAAACGGTGGGTGGAAAAAGCAAAAAGTAGCCAAATCTCCGGCTTTGGAGGGTCCTCCAGCAGCGATGTGAGGGCTTGGGCGGCTTGGTGGGGTTTTGTCCTCCTCGTCCGCTCTTCCCTTAGCAGGAGGTGAAGCCATCCATGGGCGCTGGGCGCCGGGCCGGGAGCGGGGCAGGGGCAGCGGCGGGGGGGCGCCGGCCGCCCGCTCTCGCCCGCCCGGGGCCGCGCTGCTCCGCGGCCGCTCAGCGCCCGCCGCTCCGCACAATCGCCGCCTGTGACATCCCGCCGCCGCGCAGCTCCTCTTCCTCCTCCTCCGCCTCCTCCTCCTCCTCCTCCTCCTCCTCCCCGCCGAGCGGGTCGCGCTGCAGGGGCGTCCGACCTCCGGCTCCCCCAGCGCGGCTCCGCGGCGCCCCGCACACGCGCGGCCCCCGCGGGTCGCTCGCTCCCGCGGGGCTTCACCGCATCGCGCCGCGCAGCGCCGAGCACCGGCCGCGCCGCGCTCCCGTTCCGCGGAGCGGGGGCGAGGTGCTGGCGCGGGGGGGGCGGGGGGGCGGCTCGCTGCTGCTTTTTTTTTTTTTCTTGCTTTTTTTTTTTTTTCTTCCTTCTCCTCTTCGCTATACGCCCGCGGAGACGAGAGCAGCAGGCTCGGTCCCTCCGCCTCCGGGCTGCCGCAGGCTTCCTCTCGCGCAACACATTCATGCACCCGGGGCCGGCGCCGGGTCGCAGCCTCGCCGGCGGGTCAGCGCTGCGGGCGGGCAGGGCCGCGGGGCTCCCGCCGCAGCCGCCGCCGCAGCATCACGCAGGCGACCGCCTCCGACTCGGCGGCGACTCGCCGACAGCCGCCGCGGGGCCCCGGGCGTCGCAGCCGGCCGCCCCAGGAGCGCGTCCCGCATGGCGACCGCCTCCCCCGCCCGGGCCGGCTGCCGGACGAGCGGCAGGTCTCCCTCTCCCCCTGCCTCTCCTTCCTCCCTCCTGCTCCCAGTCCCATCCCTCCCCCTGTATTTCTCTTTTAAGCTGCAGCTGTTGGAGCTAAACCTCCCCTGCGAAAACAGCATTTCCTCCCACGCGTCCGTGAATTGTGGGTAATGTAGTTTTTTTAGAAGTAAAATCAGTTTTTTCTTTTAACTTAAATGCGATGTGTTTTCTCCTTGTTTTGCAAACTAAGATTGTCCTCTCCTGGCTGGAGCTTCGCTGGTGTATCCAGTAAAGGGATGTCTCCTTGCTCACAAAACCCTCCAGTCCTGGGCAGGGTGGGCTGCGATTCAAGCGACTAGCAATGCCAAGCTCTCCATAGCAGCACAGGCACTGAGGAGTAGCTGGACTAGACAGACGGAGAGAAGCATCGGAGGCAGCAATGGCCTGTGGGAAAGTTGTAAACTTCTATTACAGACAGGTTTACTAGTGATGTTACTGGCTGTCCCCACCGGCCATCAGCTGGCCAAGGATCTGATTTTCAAGGGAGCTCAGCGCTAGATGAGCTGCGCATGATCACATTTTTGGTAATAGCTGCTGTACGTTGAGCATTATGCCCAGCTCTGGGCTCTGAGCTTTCTACTAAATGGGAAAACTGGGGCACCGCTGCTTGGCCAGTACCGCCTGCTACGTGGTGTTTCAGTAGGGAGCTGAGTAAGTGTTTTTTATTCCTTCCTGCCCCACACTCATAGCAAACGTGATTAGTTCATGTAGTGCTTGGTACTTTACAGCATCCATGCGCAGGTTGTCCGAGCTCCAGCAGATGTGAAAGGCTGGAGGTGCTGGGTGATCCTGGCACGTGACTGTCACAGGAGAAGGGAGGAAAAATTGCTGCTCACTGATTCTGCTGGATCTAGGATCCCACTGTGTGGGAGTTCCCACCCCCAGCGGCTCAGCCTTCCCAGCACAAGTCACCTTCTGTCCGGGACCGCGTGTTTTCCCCCATTCCTGTCTTGCAGCTTTGTCCCCTCCTTCCCTCCTCATCTTACTGCGGCCAGGAGCACGAAGGGCCTCCACACTGGTGAGCTGTTGAGATAGTTTTGCTTCCTCCCTTTGCCTTTTCGTGCAGTGCCGGGCACCCCAGGTGCACGGCATACTGGGGAGCAGCAAGCGCCGGGAAGATCTCCTTGGCCAGCGGGTTGCTGGGAGCGAGGAACGGTGCCGTAGGGCAGCTCGCCCTGATTGCAGGACGAGGGGATGCCGAGGAGCAGCGAGCAGGAACGGCGGTAAGGTCTCTCCCATCATGGCTGGACTTTAAACTCTCTGTGCTCTTCCCTTGGCAGCAATGATCTTGCAGCCTGACTAAGAGAGGCTGCAACCTTCTACATTTTGCAACCCTCCCCCTATAGCCTGTGTGACTGCCAAGTGAAGCCAACTAGGCAGAGACATAGTCTCTGGATGGGAGACTTCCGAGCAAATCAGGCAGCAGGGGGTGGGGAAAACATAGTATATTGTTATACTTTTTGTTCTATATGTTTCTCAAAATATTGGCTAAATGTTTTTCTTCTTTGAACTTCATAAGATCTCCGTGAGGGCCCAATTATTGTTACTTGCCCTGCAACAGATATAAAAACTACAAATGCACTCAGGTTACAAACAAGCAACTTATTATAACATGGTACGAAAAAGAAAGAAATGAGCATCTCCCCATGAAAAATCCAGTTGCTTCATCAATCTCCAGAAGGTGCTGAAATACTTTGACATTTCCAAGGCTCTTTCACACTTTTCAAACAAGCTTGTCACAGTTTCTCAGAGCATTATGAATTTTGCAAAACAGCATGCTATGAGAGTCTAGTTTCACTGAAACTTCAGCCAGGTCCTGCTTGAACCTGGCTATCCCTGGTGTTCTGCTCAACTAGGAAATTGCATCACCTTATTCTAATTAAATCAGCTTTTCCTCTTCAGCTGGGGTTTTCTTTGTGTTTTGGCCCTGCTGTCTCCACGGCACTGTTGTGCATGATTAAGGAATTAGCAAATTCCGCCCCACGAGTGGCTGCGTTACGCTGTGCGCGGGGTGGCTCCTGCGCCCAAGAGCGTGGAGCACTCTGAAGTTGTTGGAGTTCGGCTTTGGGGGCCGAGCTGTGATAAGTAGCAATTAGGGGGATCTGTTGATGCTGTGAGTTGTGTTCCCTTCTGCCAGCGATGTAGTTGTCCGTGTATCATCGTAACTTTACCGGGCTCCACTCCTGCTACGCCTCCCCGCCGGCAGCACGGCCCATACGCTGTGCCTTAACGCCCCTTCTGCCCATTTCCCACGTCGAGTGAAATGCAGGGCTTCCCTTGCTTCGTGTAACCAACAACAAATGAAAATAACCCACCGAGGCTAGGATAAGCCATGCTAACGGGCCTGACTAGCATTGCTGCACATTTGCCATCGATATTGCAAAATACGCTAGCTTATTTTGCCCACGCATTCCTTTTTTGCCCCTAGGAAAATCTCATCTAGGAAAACCGAAGGTTTTGCTTGTAAGCGCTTTGGCTGCCAGCGTCTGCTGCTGCTGCTGCGTCTCGGCTAGCCGCTGCCGGAGGCTGGGACACGCCGGAGGTGCCGTCGGATGGCGGGGAAAGGGGACGTTGCCGCTGCTCCCCGCCTGCCTGCGTCTCCGGGGCTGCACGCGGGGCCGGGCACCGCCGCAGCTATGCGGGGAATTCTGGCCCCCAGCCCGGGCGGCTGGGGGAGGCTGGGAGGCTGCCGGGCCCGAGCGGACGCGGCGCGTGGAGCGCGGAATCTGTCCGGCTGGGAGTTCTCCAAGGTGCTAAAATAGCCCCGCGGGATCGGGTTGCGGGCCCGAAATAGCCCCCGGCGGCTGCGCGGCGGCAGAGAGCCTGTCGGAGCCTTTATCGGTAGTATTTTTAAACCCGTGGTTTTCGGATTGCTTTCCGAGCACAGCGCGTCTCCTCCGAGCTCGCTGCATCTCTTCCCCCGTGCCTGCAGCAGCACCGCGCTCCGCGCGCCTGTGAGCGACGTGGCCCCGGTGCAGGGATCAGGGATCGGGACATTTCTCTCCCGAGCTCGGCTTCTCCGGCTTGCGACTGGCGGTCGCAGCCTGCCTGTCCGCAGGGTAACCTGCAGGGAAGCCTGACACCGCTGTGGCCTCGCTTCCTCTCCTTGCAAATGGGAGAGCAAATTGCTTTGCTTTCCTGTTCCACTCTTGACGGGGGCACGTTAGCAACGTCTCTGTGCCGGGGCGTGCCTCCTCCTCTGGCTCCTTCCCCGCTGATCACTTGTGCTCGTGCATAAGGCTGGACTCCCGAGTGTAGTAACTGTACATGCAAGGCAGAGAAATTCCCCCGTACCTGGGAATGGTGGCAGCGGGAATGACAGGCACCAGATTAAATTAGCCCCTGGTGCTTTCAAGGTATTTTTTCCCAGTGAGAACTCCGAAGGAACATGCAACGGGGGTGCTGACTTCTCCGATAGTGCAGGAATGCAGCTGCCTAGCCGGTGAGCAATGAGAGCCGCTCTGTGCCAGCGACGCAGCAGCATCCGCACACGCTGCTGGGCTGCCCCAGCCCCGAGTGGTAATTTGCTGCCTGAACTGAAAGGACTCACAGATTATGGGACGGGTAAGGATGTCCGAGAGGGGAAGAGCTGCGCCTTGCCTAGCTGAGATAGCCTCACAGAACAGCAGTAGGCTCTTGGAGGATGTGATTCATAAATAAGCTGATGAATATTATTTTCCTTTGATTCATAGGGGAGGAAAATACGAGTAAAACCTAAGACTCAAGGCTCCTTAGTATTTCTAACACTGATTTGCCCGGCTAAGCGTTGGACTAGCCTATCAGGGCCAGCTTGTCTGTAAGACAGGCACAGACAGGACACGTAGATCTTCTAGAGCATTTTGAGAACTTTTGATAAAAAGTGCAAAGAAATTGAAATATAATTGTAGAAAGCCAAGAATCGCCTTTCATTTAGCACTTAAGCTCTCCTGTGCATTTTGGACAAGACTTTTAAAGATATCTAGGTGTCTGATTCCTAATGCTACCTGTGCAAATACCGACTTTCATAACTTAGCATTTATATAGGTAAATATCACTGGAACCAAGAAACGTGCCTGTTGTGTTCCTTGGTGCACTGTTAATCTTCTGCACTTTTCTGTCCACGTATGATTTCCAAGGGCCACCAGGCAATGGCAGGAGGGACTGCAGTTCTTCCCTGTCCTCTGCAGCAGGATTTCCCAGCCCCTGGCGTAAGCCCATGCCGGGGGAAGCCTTCCTTCTCCCCTTCCCGTGGCCTCCAAGGGTGCCTCCTCCGCTGCGGCCGGCTGGCACCGGTGCTGCTGAGCACATCGCGGTTCGGGGACGAAGGCAGCGCCTGTCCCCTGCTTTCCGTGTGGGATCTGTGATGCTGCCTGGCACGGCAGGAACACGTGCCGTATTTAGGCCACGCTCAGTGCTGGGGGCAGGGGGATGGGAAGTCATTAGCAGAGCCGTTCTCCTTTAATCAGAAGGCAGGTGCTGCTTCTCCTTGGGCCCGGACACAGGATTAGCGCTGGAGGACGTTGCGGGGGGTACCCGAGGGGTAGGAGGGGACAGCGAGGACGGGGCTGCTCACGTTTGGAAGATACGTACACCGTGGAGAGGCAAGTGCTAGCTGGGGTGCCCCGACAGGGGATGCGATGTTGCAGAACAGGCAAAGCGGGGGGAACCTCTCTGGGTAGATCCCCTTGCGGGAAGCCCCCAAGCAAGGGCTGTCCTTGGAGGTTTCAACGCCAGGCTGGACAGCCTGCCGCAGGAGCAACGCTGGCCTGTCACGGGGGGATGCAGGGGACCGTGATCTCTTCTAGCTCTGATGCTCACATATTAAAACATGCATTATGGTGGGAAAAAACTACATTTCCCAGTCTCCTTTGCAACCCTGGGGAATAAGCAATTGGAAGATTTAAATAGACCAGGCCAGAAGCAACCAACCTTTGGCACAATGAATTTCCCTCCTCTTCTTCCAATCTATTGGCTGTTTAACCTTTTTCCCTGGCACTGGAGTGGCTGCCAAGCCTGGCATTAATTTCCCTTCCAAGCTTGCTAGGCCCATGAAGTAAACAGCCATGTGCATTCCTTACTCTATATTTAACAGCTGCAGACTGTGCTGGGGGCAACTGCACCAGAGGGGAACCTTTGTAGCTTCCCAAATTCATAACTCTCCAGGGTGGGAGAGGGGGAAGCAGCCTGCAGGGAGAAGAGGGATTTCTCTCCTTGCTGGCATTTGAAAAGCAGGTTCCACCTAGCAAGAGGCTGCAATGCCAGCATCCCAGGCGCGGCCCAGGGCAAGGGACAGGAACAACGTCCTCAACAGGGCTGAGTTCCTCTCCCTGAATCAGCCCTTCAAAGGAAACCAGGAGAGCAGGAGCTTCAGCAGAAAGCAGAGCGGCCAGGCCGGAGCAGCTGGTGCCCCGAACAGCAATCCCAAGGAGCGGCGGCAATCCCAGCAGCTGCCCGAAGAGGACTGCATGCAGCTCAACCCCTCCTTCAAGGGAATCGCCTTCAACTCCCTGCTGGCCATCGACATCTGCATGTCCAAGAGGCTAGGAGTGTGTGCCAACAGAGCCTCGTCCTGGGGTGGTGCCCGCTCCATGATTAACCTCCTGGGGATAACGGGGCATGGGATCCCCTGGATTGCAGGCACGCTCATCTGCCTGGTGAAGAGCAGCACGCTGGCAGGCCAGGAGGTCCTCATGAACCTGCTGCTAGGTGAGTGGCAAACCTCCTTCCCCGCAGTGAAAGCCCTGCCCTAGTCACAAGGGACAGCAGCCTTGTGACTCTGCCTCCTCTGACTGTTCCCAGCCACGGGATGTGGTCAGGAAGCAGGACTTTGTGGTGACTGACCTTTGGGGTGAATGCTGCACTTAGCCGTCTTGGCAGCTTCAGGCCGGTCCTGAGTACCGTGGCTGATGGATGTGGCAAAAAGCTGAGAGGGATGGAGCAATTCTGGCTGCTGATTACATCCGCTGATTAGGGGCAGGCCCCTGGTCTCCCCAGGCCTGCACAGGGCAGAGTGTTGTCCAGTCACACCAAGAAGGTGTCTGTGATATGTAGGCAGGTATCAGCAGCGATGTCTTTTATTTACTCTGTGATTTTTGTGCTTTGGTGTCTTGGCCAGGTGGGGAAAACAGAAAGATTTTAATCCAGACGTTATGTTTGCAATGTGAACCAGAGCCTGAAGATATCCTTGAAAACAAAAATTCTACCCCCTTTCCACCTCCTTGAGCAGACGCTGGCTCCTCTTCTCAGCAACCGCATAATGGAGTCCTGGCTCCCTCCCTGCTGCTGTCTGATCTTGCTTTCTTCTTCCCATGAGGACCTTTCTTGCTGCTGTCCCCATTTCCTTGCGCTAATTTGACCGAGAGGCCTTGAAGACGGGATCTGATCTCTCTGGCTCTCCTGCTAGTCCTTAGGCTTTTCTTGCGGTGATCAGTATTCTTGTTTCTGGAGGTTGGGACGTGTTAAAGGAGTTGCTTCCTCAGTTGAGCAGGGCTCAACCCAGCAGTATGGACCGATGTCCCACTAGTGACCAGGCTGAGCTCTAGACATGACTTGCCTAAGATCCAGGCCCCAGTCCACCCCTGACCATGCATGCTTGGGGGCCTTGCCCTTCTCTCTCTTCTTCCCTCAGTATGTGGCCTTGTTATCGCATCTCGCTCTATGACTAATTATTAGCTCACTTGGCTGTGGGCAGCCTTCGTGTTTTACCCTCTCCCCCAAAAACAGCAATCAGAGTTCCAACTTTTGGTTGGTGAGGGAAGTTGGGAACATTAGGTTTAGGCCCTTGCTTCTCAGTGAGCCTTTTGTGGGGGATGTAGAGATGTTTTATTCCATATAGGCACGTCAGGAAAGGGATGTCCTGTATGCGGGGGCTGGCTGTGATGGGATACGGGCTTTGCAGCATGGTCCCAGGTTTCTTTTTTAGAAGTTTATCCTTTGGAGAAGGTGAAGATAGCACTGAACTGGTTTTAAAAGCACAGCTGTAGCTGCCTTTTCTGCCCTCTGCCTTTGAAAGAGACTGTCCTCGTGCTGTGACATCTAATGAAGAGAGGCCATAGTGGGGAATAAGCAAGAATAGCATTGGCATGATGCAGAGCCCTCTGACGTCAGCAGGAGTTCTTCAACTGACTCCTCAGTGCTCTGGGTCAAACTCTTACTGGGAAAAGAAGCTCCATTTTAAAGGGCATGAGGATGAAATAGTAGGCAACTAACAGCAACCGGCACAGTTTACAGATGTTTCTTGACCCTGAGATCCTTTGACAGTTCAGGAGCCTAAAAACTGGTCTTTCTGTCTGCCAAACATTTGAGATCCTATAAAAAGTGAATGCCACTTTTGGCTTAAAAACAGAAAAGGTTTCCTCGCTCTTCTGTCGCCATGTGAGGCAGTCCAAACGCAAAGCCACCTCCAGGCTGCATTGAAACTTTGAATATCGTGTGGTCATTGGGAAAACTCAGCACTGCAGCGGCTAGCTGCTGTGCTTTGGAAGAGCAGGACCTGCATCTCCAGCTCTCCCTGGCTCAGATTTGCTGCCCAGGGGCTCCTCTGGGAGTTTCTGAAGTCTAGACACACTGCTCCCTTTTCCCTGCCTGCCAAAAAATGGTTAAATTCATAATTCACTATTCACGGTGTGGTTGGACAGCTCAGTAGAGATGGCAGACTCTGGAGGGAAGCCACTTTGCCCTCCAAACAGACAACACAGACTGGCAAAGGTCCCCTGAGCCTCACTTGTCAGAGCTTCCTCAGCATGTCCTCTGTCACCCTGCAGAACGGGATCTCTGCTGGGAGGTGCGGGATTGGTTTGGTGCTTAATATCGAAGTATCTACTTCCATAATACCTGTGCTGCTCATGGTCAGTAGAGTCTGGCTTGGGCGTGTGGGGTCGGTGGACCTAGACAGATCTCACGAGACGTGTGGTCTCTGAGTAAATGGGAACAGTATGACATGACTGATGAGTCTGCTGCATCTGGCATCCTTGGTCGCTCTTGTTGCTGTTGTTTTCCTGTGGTTCAAATCCAGGAAAATGTAGTGTAAAGCCCTTCTGTCTATGGCTAGGTCAAAGGGAAGGCAACATCCCTGGTGTTTCCCTGGTCTCCTGGGAAGAGGGAAGCAGGGAAGGGAGGTTGTCTACAGTACCCCTTCTTTACCTCCCTTGGCTTTCCTCCCTTCCCCCCGCTTGCTCAGAGTTTGATACATCAAGCAGAATTTCTGATGCAGTCTCTGGGCAGGGAGCCAGCCCATCACGGAGCACTTGTTTGGGATTTGCAGTCAGGCTTTCCAAGGCAAGGAGACAGGAGACTGCTGAAATGGGACTGGGAACCTGGCAGGAGCACCATTGCAGATGGGGGGGGCACTTGCTCTTGAGGAGCTCTTGGTAAGGTCTTTGCCAAAACCTATGGGGGCACTTAGGGTGAGGGGTTCTGACCTCTTTCCCTGGGACACTCCATCCGTCCCAACTGTAGATGTTGGTTCTCAACCCCAAGCAATGTTTTCCCTCCATGTTTGTCATCTGTGATGGAATTTATTGATTCTCCTCATCGTAATCTTTTCCGGCAAACACCAAACAGCCAGAGGAGCACGGTCACAGACTGTTACTGAAAAGATGGAAGAAGTCAGGTATCTGTGCCTGCTATAAAAATCCCTCTGCCAGAATGCTTTCAGGAAGACTGTCGCAGGATGTTTCAGGAAGACCGTATTGCCAGTCCTGGCTTTTAAAAAGTCGGGAAGAAAACCTACTTCCTCTATGCCAAATCAAAAAAAGTCATAGCCCAAGAAACCCCCCAGTTAAAGTTCATTTTATTTGCCTTCTGGTGTTGAAACTTTTAGGAACATTCAAGCTTTTCTCTGCCATCACAAGGATGTCATAAAAACTGAGGTGCTTAGGAAATCATTTGAACCTCACGATTGGGCTTTCAGGGAAAAACAAATATTATGGAGCTTTCAATAAAATTACCAGAGGTGCTCCAGAGAGCAGCTCCATTAAATCTTGAGGTAAGCAGCATCTTGGGTTCTGGTTCTGATCCATCTGGTGAGGATGTGGATCCAAATTTAGTGATTCATTGACTGCAAAGCCAGCAATGAACATTTGGATTATTGATCTAACCCACGGCAAAATACAAGCTGTAGCACATCCCTTAATTTATTCCTGTTCAATTTGTTAAGGCAAAAGACCCAAACATCCAATCTGATATAAAATTTGAAGTGACAGTGATGTTGTCAGAACTGTTTCTAAATTACTGCAGTGGTAGATATTCTCTCAACTGCCTTGCTTTCAGCATGAATTTTCCCTTCCTTCCTTTGCCTCTCCATACCTTCACCTCTTCAGCTGAAGAGCTCTTTTATCCAATATCTCTTCTGCCTCTCAGTATTTTGGATAGTGATCAAGTCACCTCTTCACCTTCTATTTGTTAAGCTAAACAGATTGATGTTGTAAGATTGATGGTCTTTCCAGATCCAGGCACCTTCTTAGCGTGATGGAGATTGAATATGTTGATCTACCCGAAGTGGTAGTTTTGATGCAGTCCACCAATTGTGTCTAGAGCCAAATCGCCGTCTGATGCAGTGAGCATTTATTTAGTTAGCTGCAGTCCAGCTGCCTGAATTTGCTGTCGTAGAGTATTTGCCCGGTTAATGCTTGCACATAAAGCGTCCGGTCTGTGCTTGGTTTGAAATACACATTAAGAGTGTTCTGCCTTGGTCATGGCATCCTCAAAGTTGGTAACTGGGGGTGTTCAAACTGGAAGAGAAAGGCACCGGCTTTCTCTTTGCGTGCTGGACAGAGGTTGGAGCACCGCAGAGCTGCAGATCACTGTGTCCGTTGTGTCCAGCTGTTGTCTCGGTGATGCAAGTCCTAGTCCTCACCCGTTACCGGCTGGCTCTGCATCCAGTGTCTGACTCGTGGGTTGGTTCTTTGGTGCTGTCACTCAGCATTTATCACCATCAAGTGAAGCAGTGCTGGGGGCTGCAGATGTATCGTTGAGAGCAGTGTGCCGGGCTGCGGGTGGGTTGCTTGCCACGAGAGGAGGGAAGGGGGGGAGGCCAGGGTCACTCCTCCGCTCCTGAAGGTGAGCAAGAAGTTAGTTCTTGCTCTCTCCAGCCTTTTCTCTGAGTACAGACCCGGCTTTAGCCTGGCAGGAAAGCAAGCCATGATATTCGGAGGCATAGCTCTCTGCAGATCTGTGACTTTATGCTGACACACACGCACGCATATGCACGTATGTAGGGACAAGACTGCAATCTCCTCATGGCAGCCTTCAAGCAAGACTAGATTAGCAGGGAAGTGGTGAGTTGAGGAGGAAAGAGAGAGAGAAAGACCTTCACAAGGTCCCACAAGACCCCACTGCCCCTTCTCTAACAATAACATGGAGGTGCTTCATGTATTGTGATACTTTTCTTTGGCATCTGCATGGTGAAAATTTGGAGAGTATTGCCCATTGCTATTAAAGGTCACTGAGCAGATTCAGTGCCCAGGCAGTAGAGACAAGCTCATCCTGTTGAGCCTCAGGACTCAGCAGCCCAGACCCAACAGAGAGGATGGGGAGTTGCACTGGCAGATGGATCAGTCCGTACGCAGCAGAGCTTGCTAAGCTGAGAGCCCCAGAGATGGTTTGGGGCCAGATGTGTCTGTTTTTTCCCTTTCATTTTCCCACTGTGAGACTGGAGATTTTCTGAGCTAAACAGGGCAGATAATGTTCCAGCAGGGAAGGAAAGGACAGCTTGGGAGCCAGCTGCCTGCATGAATGTTCCCGGCTTAGACACCATTCCCGGACCTTTCCCCAGCCCCTCTTTGCAAAACTTGGCATAGACACCATTCCTGGACCTCTCCCCAGCCCCTCTTTGCAAAACTCGGCATGTGGAGCCTCTATCCGTGCTCTCCTTCCAGCCTGAGCGCTGACCACTGAAATCTCTGCAAGTTTGCAGCACATCTGCCCAGTGAGGTGGAAACACTTAAATGCAGTAACCCGACGTGACTGACCCACGGTGGGTGCTGAGCGGAGGGAGCAGCACAGAGGTCTGCTCACTGCATCCAGCAGGGCACAGGTCCAGCCTGGCATTGAATATTCCTCTTCATCACATCAGGCTGCAAATATACCTCTTGTTGTCCTGTCTAGATACCTCAGTTAAAGCCTTTGGTCCTTTGGTGGGTGCCAGCCTCACCCTTCATCTCCTCGTGGCTGATGAGCTCGGGCATCTCTGAACAGCAAGCGGAGTCCAGCTCTCCTGGCTTCCCGGCCCCCCTTCCCTGCTTTCCTTACAGCAAAGGCATGCTGCTCGTTGCAGGGCAGCCTTGGAGTCTGCAGTGTCCCTTCCCGCAGAGGACAGCCAGTAAGAGCCTGGGACCCATTTGACTGTTCCTGGAGCAGGCGCAGGGAATATTTCCTGCAACCTGCATAGGGTCTTTGTCAGACCACTGCTCGGATCAGCTCCCTTGGTGCTGGTAAGGGTCTAGGAGATCAAGTCCTGGCTGGCTGTTTGGTGCTAAGGACGGCGTGAGCCCTGCATCCATCAGCTTGCTGTGCTTTGGGAAACTGCAATAAGCTTAAACCAGCCCCCCGTGCAGAGCTAGCAGGCAAAATGTTCCGGAGCCTGAATGCAGATTGAAAGAGAAAAGAAGTGCGAGGGTTGTTAAATGGGAAGAAGGGGAATAAACAAGGGAAATGAGTCATGCTTATGTCTGTCACTCCAGGAACAGCTTCCCATTGCCCCTGGTTCAGAGCTCAGAAGAGACAATAGCTGTTTCACTGATGCAGAGCCGGCCCTGCCAGAGAAGCTGAGCAAGGCTCTGGCCTGAAGGGAAATCCTTCAAAACAGATGAGCCTGTTTGCCTCTAATGCACCTTGACAAGAGCAGTGGTTGGGAAGGACAGTGGAGGAGTCTTAGGCAGCGAGGTGAGTAGCTGGGAGTAGCAGGGGCAGAGGGAGCCAGGCTCTACCCTGGTCTGGGCCAGGCTCGGTGCAGGAGACGCTGGGAGGGAGGATGGGGAAGGGGGGGGTTATATGAGCTTTCTCTTCTTTCTTCCTTTGGAAGGAAGCTCTGCTTTTCTGCTTGGAGCCCAGCTCTGGTCTGGTCCTCCATTTCCGTGTGTGTAGGGATGCTGGAGGGCCTAACTGATCAGAGTCTTTGAAACACTTTAAGGTGTGATGGCTGGAGACCCCGTGGGCATCCGAGAATCAGTCTCAAACTTTTTTGCCCATGTGCCTTATTGGAGGCAGCGGGGTGTAAATACAAGCTGAAGCAGGGCTGAACCCAGGTGAGGAGCCCAGCGTCTGTGGCATCCCCGAGCGGCACCTCCCGCTGCCGGGAGCCATTGCATTCGCTGGGGTACCAGGGCCGGGGCAGCAGTTTGGGGGATGTGGGATGAGCTGCTGGGCACATCTTCCCCATCCGCACGCTGTCCACAGCAGTGGCTTTCCGCCAGCAGGAACAGGGAAGCGGATCAGCCGGGCTGCGACCAGCCCCACGGAGGCCGCACGCCTCCGCAGCTCTCACCCCCCCACGCCGCGCTCGCCCTCCCTCCCGTCGCGTCTCGGCCGTGCCAGCGCAGAGCCCGCCGTGGCAGGCAGCCTGGGAAGCAGCCACGCTCAGTAATTGATTCGGAGATACAAATTGCCCGGCTCCCAAGGGCACCGTATTTCCAAGGGGAGAACTCCAGGCAGCCTGCCTTTGCACTCGGGGCTGTTTCTAATCATCCAGGATATAGCAAATCTATTTTTAGTAGTTGTGATTTATTTTAATTAATTGCACGATGCTGGTTTCTGCCATACTTTCACCTTTCCGCGGCCGCGGCCCCCAGCACCCTTTGCACCCAGAGCCCGGCGTCCTCTGCTGCTTGTTCAGCCGAAAAATAGCTTCCCCCTGAAACACTGTGGCGGCTGATTCATTGCTTCTTGAATGTGCTGTGCCATCTGTGCCTTTTGTCGGTTCTTGCACCTAATATTGCCACATTTTGGGAAGAAAATGAAGTGGAGGAATTTGCTTCCAGGGGAGTGGAGCTCCTCCAGCTGCTGCCAGCACCGCGGAGGGAGGGCGAAGAGGCTTTTGAAACCTGCATCTCTCATTTGTGTGAACTGATCAAAACTACCAATGGCTCATGGCTAATGCCCGTAGGAGATTACGTTGGGAAGCTCCTTTTGGAAGCTGCAGGATGGGGCATGTAAGTAAAATCTGAACAGTTAAAGATGAAAAAAATTAGATTTTTTAAAACAATTTAGTTTTAATTGCTGTGTGGAGCAAAAGGAACTCTTTCCTGGAAGTTTTGACGTTTGTTGGCAGTTCAGAGCTGCATGAGCCTGGCTAATCGCTGAAACAAAGCGCTTTCAAAGCCAGCTTCAGCCCTACACGTGGCCACCGCGGTTGTGGCCCGTCGTGGTAGGACACGTCTTCTCCGTGGGGTTTGGGCAGCCTCTAGCAGCGCGGGAGCCCGGCCAGATCAGGCTGCAGGTTTCTGCTGCAACGCGGGCAGGGAGTTACTGCCTGGGCTGGCTCTGCTTCGAAGCGGTCCCTGGGGCTGAGCAGCGGATGGAGACGGCCCTGCTCCCACGCACGGGTGCCTCCGGAGCTGCCTGGATGTCCTCTCCGTTCCCTGCTGGGCGGGCAGGTTCCCCTTTTCCCCCATGCCGCGTGGCCAGCCGGGAGGTTGAGCCTGGCTTTGGGTGCTGAGCTCGTGGCGCTGAGCCGGGAGAGCTGCCTCGGCTCGTCCGAGTGGTCCCACGTGTGCGGAGCCGTGTGAGTCGCGGCTGCGGGAACAGACGAGGCCAAAGGCTTTTTTGGCCTTCTCCCTTTTTCCCTCGTTCCCTCCTCTCCCCCCCGCCAGCCTGGCACCCAGGGTATTTTTCGGCTGCGGTTTTGGTAACTCGTTTATATGAACATCTCAGCGGGGATCTGCCTCGGTCCCTGGCGATGCCGTCTGGCTGCAGCCCCAGCCGGGGGGTCCCCGTCCTCGGCCAGCCCCACACCCCCTCCGCGAGGCTCAGCAACAGCCATCGCCCCTCGGGCGCCGGGAAGGACAGGACCCCGCGGTGACAGGGGACATCGGCTGCTTGAACGTCCCTTAAAGGAGGTTGGGTTTCGGCTCGGTTTTGTTAAGGCAGCGACGCTGCCCTTGTGCCCTGCCGGGAGAGGACTTGCTTCTCTGCTCTCCTCTCGACTTTTAACGGGTTCCTAACATTTAGTGGTAGGAGCAAAGCAGATAATGGTTTTCCTTTTCGTATTAATAGAAATAAAACGTCTGCCCGGGGGCTCGCTTTCAGCGCGCTCGCTGTGCATCTGATGCCAGATGTTGGCTATTTGCAACACCAAGGTGATCTCTGATGCTAAAATTGTCTCACACAGACAGGACTTGCTCTTGGGTTTCATGTTTTAAGGAAGTTTTAGATGTTAATAGCTTGTTCCTGCAACTGGAGGGTTTTGCACAAGAAATCTGAAAGATTGTTTCCCCGAATAGCAGGGTCAGAGGGAAAATTCTGGATCTTTTTCAGAAAAAATGTGGAAGGAGCAATGGGAGAGAGCTAATCCCTTCCCGTGGTGGCTTTGCTGTGTTTTAAAATTACCCAGTGATACCTGGATCAGGTTTCTCTGGGAGACCAGAGGTGAAGCCTGCCATTCCCAAATGGTTGGGGCCACAGCTCGTAGCCCAGGTGGCAAACGCGCTTCGGAGGCAACCCTTTCCCTCGCCAAGCTTTCCAAGCGAAGGGACACCCGCCCGCGGCAGGGCTGACCACGGGTGCCCGCGGGAACGGCGACCCTGCAGCGGCGTATTTAGTGCATGAATGTGCCCAGCTGAGGAGGGAGGATTTTGTTTGCATTGAGCTGAAACAGCTGAGGAGGGAGGATTTTGTTTGCATTGAGCTGAAACAACGGAGGGGAAAAAACCCCAGTTCAGCCTGAGTCCAAGCGGGTATGTAGGTCAAGGAATTGCAGGGGAATCGGACCCAGGCTGCGGTGCTGAGTGACGGCACCATTTGTATCTATTTCTGCAGGACGGGCCGTTTGCTGGCGGTGCCGCGAGCCGATCCGCTCCGGCATGGCATGTCCGTGGGCAAGCGGGGGGGACGCAGCCTTGCTCCCCGGGGTTTTGCAGAGGCTCTGCCAGCACGAGCTCCCCGGAGCTGGGTGCCAGCAGCGGGACCCCCCGTGCCGCGGGGCGGTGGTTGGAGCAGCACGGGAGGCTCAGGCTGTTTCGCAAATAAGTTGCTTCACGGAGGGAAAAGAAAGTGCAGGGGGAAGTGACAGAAAAAGCACTGAACTGGAGGATTATTTTTTTTTTCGCTTTTAACAGCAGATTAACCCCCAGTCTCAACGCTGTCGTGCCTCTGGATCTCGAAACGTGGACAAATGAGGCTTTTGACTTTCTGTGCACTATCTGACAAAAATTAAAACTAGCAGTACTGCAGGTCCACTTTATTCGTCTTCTAAATGAAAGGGTTATTGAAACTGCTCTTCAGTTTGCTCTTCACACTGCGAACACTGCTGCGTGCGCACGCCTGCATCCCTCGAGTCGCCCTGACATCACCTTTGACCGAAAAAAAGTCTTGTAAGTGCAAAATACCAACGCTGAACACTTTGCATCATTAAAACATAAAATGTTTGTGTGACTGAGCTACGGACAGATTTGGTAGGGAATGGTCTCTGGCAGGGGTACTGAATCCCACGGGAGATGCCGGGGTCCTTTGGGGTGCCCAGCCTGGTTCCCGAGCCCCGGCCCGGGTTCCTCGGCAAGCCAATAAGCTGTTGACTTCGGCAGGAGGAGTTTGGGCCAGAGTCTTGTCCTGGCAGCCCTGGTGTATCATATCTCTGAAATGAATGCACGAGTCCGTGCTCCTGGGTAGGAGGTTGCTTCCTAGAGCTTCACATCTTTCCTAGCTCTTAAAATGCACGGAGAACTGCTCAAACAGCGTCAGCGTGCCCCAGAGCAGGCTGCAGTCCCATGTCTGTTTTTCTCCCCTGTCTGCTCGTCGCATCGGAGGTGCTCTGGGCAGAGGAACCTGCTGTCCTTGTCCCCCCAAGGCCATCGCTAGTGCTGCTGGACCTGTTTCTTGAAGCGCGTTCCTGCATCCCTCCACCACCTCGAACCTCTCCACCTCACTGCAGGCGTTATCTGTAAACCTTTCCTTCCTGCCTGCCTTCACGTCAGCCGCGTGTTTCGTTGCTGTGTTTGAGCAGGAGTCCCGCCGCGCTCTGTGCCACTGCTGCTGTTGCGGCTAGCAAGGAGCTGGGGTCCAGCCGTTCCTGCCGCTCCTCAGTGGTGCTGGGAGCTCAGGACGTGGCTCGGCCTGGACCCGGGAGCCAGGAGGTCCATGGAGCTGTGAGTGAGAACACAGGCTCTGCTGTCCACCTTCCCTACGCAAGAAGCCCTGAAGAAAAATAGCCCTCTCTAAGGAGTGAATTTGGCCAGGAAAAAATTTCACCTCCTTGCAGTGCTGGTGCACCGGGGCTGGCTGCACGGCGGTGGCACGCGCGGGAGGAGGACGAGGAGCGCGGCCGCGGCGGCTCCTCGCTTCCCAGCTCCTGCGAGGGCTCGAGCAGCCCCGCTGCCTCGCAGCCAGCTCCCGGGAGCGCCTGCCTGCAGTGTGCCGTCTCATTTCTCTTCCCCGCAGCCGCACTCCCATCCATCCTCCCGAAACCTTGTCAGCTCTCAAAGTCTTCATTAGGGCCGGGGAGCCGGGCGCCTGGCCTCTCGCGCTCCCGCAGACGGAGCGGGCTGTGCTGGCCACAGTACATATTTCCTTGTCACTGCAGTGCCTGCCCGGAGAGGAGCTGCAATCAGCACTCTAACTAATTAGAAGGGCTGGGGAAAAGCAGATGAGGGGATTTGAAAAAAAATCAATGCTAGGCAATAGAGTTGACGGTACCTGTTGGCTGGGGCGATGGGGGATGGGGCGAAGAGGAGGCTGGTGAGACAAGTGCTGATGGGTTTCACTCCAGAAGCAGTTGAGGAAGAAAAGCTGTTTGATATCGAAACCTGCAGCGTTAGGGTTGTTCCTTCTGCTGCCACATGTCCGTGGTTGCTGGGGCTGGGAGGTTTGCTGCCCGCAGCCCCGTTTGCGCAGGGCAGGGAGGCTGCGGGGGGGATTGCAGAGTGCAGCTGGGGAAAAGGCCACAGGAAGCGAGAAGTGACTAGAAACAAGAGTGAAAACTGGCTTGTCGGTCTTCATTGCTTCAGCAGAGGGAGAGGGAACGAGAGTGGGACGTCTAGAAGGGTGTCACCCGCCCTCTGCATCTGTACGCTGAGGTGCTGTTAAAAACACAGACAACTGTTTCTTAATTGTGTGAGGTTTAATTAACATTTGTGCTCTGATTTGAGGGTGACAGGAGCTGAGTTCAACCTAACACTGCTCCCGTGGCTAGAATTGAACTCAAGGCTTTAGCTGAAGACAGCGACAACCTTCCTATGTTCTGCCCTGAAAACTGCCCTCTACTGTGCTTCTCTCTCTGACCTCCTTCCCTTCCTTGTCTCTTGTCTCGTAGCCCTGCTGATGGACATCATGATTGTGGCTGGTTTGCAGAAACTGGCCAAGCGGAAGGGCCCGTATGACGTCAGCCCTGGCTTGTTGGACTACCTGACCATGGACACGTACGCCTTTCCGGCGGGGCACGCCAGCCGAGCTGCCATGCTCTCCAAGTTCTTCCTCAACCACCTGGTCTTGGCCATCCCCCTCCGGATCCTGCTGGTCCTTTGGGCCTTCTGCGTGGGCTTTTCCCGCGTCATGATCGGACGGCACCACATCACGGATGTCCTGTCTGGCTTTGTTTTTGGCTACTTGCAGTTCAGGCTAGTGGAGTTGATATGGATGTCTTCCAACACGTGTCAGATGTTGATATCAATCTGGTGAACATGGGGGACTTGGTGCCTTTCAACTGGAAACGAGCAGATACTTTAAGGGGCTCCCTCCCACTATTTTTTACATGTTGTCTGTTGGAAAGAGTTGTAAATTCCATGAGTAGTGGTGTTTTTTAATGTTGCTTCCCTGCCTGAAAAAAACGTTACTTGCAGTTGGTCGGGTTTTAGCAATCAAGGGCCACAGCTGTGTTTTGGCCGTATTCTCGAGCTGTATTTGTACAGCAACCAAATTAAGCTTTACAGATGCGAGACATGAGCTACATGCCTGCCTCGTTTGGGTGGCTCACATCTGCACCTTGCTATGTCCTCACGGCGGGCAGCACCGGAGATCTTCCTGAGAACACATTTGTTAACTTCTTGGAGGCTAAAGGATTTTGGCCGCAGTGCTTTTTCTTATTGTAAGCCCAGAGTTTGTGTCCTGTTTAGAGTCAGGACACTGCCAGCATTTCACAGATAATAAATAATCGTAAAATTGCTGCCCTGTTTGGTTCTTCCCCTGGACCTGGGGAGTTTTCCAATATAAGTGGTGGAAGTCTGAGTGCTTGCGCTGCTTTAGTGCAGGCTGGATGATGGTCCTACAGGGACCAGAACTGCGCTGACCCTTGAGAGAAGGGACAAAGGCCAGTTGAGTAAAGCTTTTAGATTCATGTTCAACTTCAAGCATGTGTTGCAGTCTTATTGCCCCTTAGGGGATGGATGCATTCACTTAAATTATTTGCTTTAGAGGGGTGGATCTAGGTACATGCTTAGGACTTCGTTAGGTAGCATGCTGACGTTGGCCCTTCATCATCTGTTCAAATTAATGCTCTGTGAGGGTGCATGTGGGTTTTTTTGTCTGGTAGAAGGACAAATGCAAGTTCCCATTTTCATGCTAGGAGGGGGGTCACACCCCCCTAGGAGGGGGGACAGACTTTGTGCTGAATCATGGCAATTTTGCAAGGCAGGTCTAGATAGAGAGCAAAGAGCCTTTTTCTACATCTTCATGGCCATGATTTTGTGTTTATGCCAAATGTTTCTCTACATGGTAATTTCCAAGGTAAGTCTCTCGTAGCGCTGAATGCTTTCTGGTGCACGCAGCAAGCTGCTGGTGAGCTGGAGAGGCGGCAGGGAGCCAGGACTGACTCCAGCCCTGCCCCTGCTCGCTTCTCTGTGACCTTGTTACTGAGCAAAATACTGAACGCTTCTGTGTCTCACGCTGTGTGAGATGAGGAAAGCACTCTTGACCTCCCTGGATTGCAGGACTAAGTAATCAATGTTTGTAAACTGGCTTGAGATTACTGAATGTGAAGTGCAGCACAGGGACGCAGGGCTGTTGCTCCGTTACTGCCAGACTTCCACCTTGAAAACTGGCTGTTCGTTATCCGGATAAGGACCATGCTCAGCATATTATGTCTCTAAAATGGATCATCTCTCACAACTAAGAAAATCCCGCATTTTTCACAGAACCCCCCCAGTTTGGTGTGGTTTCCCTGTCTCTTTAGGAGGCAGTCCTGATGTTTGGGCTGGATGCTTTTACAGATGTTCAAAAGGATCCTGCTGTTCTTGTCCTCCTATCTGTCCCAAACTGAGCAAAATGTACCTGGCTTGCAGGACTGATGTGGGAGCAAGCAGCCAGGTCCTGCGCTCCCGTCCATCCAGGTCCTGCGCTCCCATCCATCCCAGCATGTTGTTGGGTTGTCCCAGATCTGTTCCTACCAGGGCTGCTGGTGAGAGGAAAGTTAGCAAGTTACTAACATTTGTTGTTCTTTGATAATTAATATGAAAAGAAGACAGAGAGAAAATCTGTCCTTGGCACGCATCTCCAGCTAGGAAGTCAGCCCAGAGCCCTGCGAGCTGGTGGCTTCCCGCGCTCCCTGCTCTGAGACTGGAGCAGGCGAAGCGTGGAGAGGAGGGCCGGCGTGTGCTTTGGAGCTGAGGGACTCCCGTGGAGCTCCCGGGGGTGGGTCGTTCGAAGGTCCCTTCGGAAAGGGCTGTGACTGAGCGTGTTCAGGAAAGGGGAGAGGCTCTCGGTCTCGCTGGTTATCTCCGGAGGTTGGCGGATTGGCGTAACAGATGGCAGAGCACGAGGGGTTATCGGAGCTGGCTGGCTCCCCTGCTGCTGCGCGTTTGAACGGGGAGCGGGGAATAAACTCCCCGCTGCAGTGGGGAGCTGAGACGTGCTCCTGCGCCTGGCCTCCGCCGGGATTTGTCTTTGCCAGCCTCCTTCTCCTGCAAGGACTTGTGCAAGACGTGAGCTGTGGTTCTTCCTTTTCCTCCGAGCTGTTATGGCACTCGGGAGAGTTTAGCCCATGCCGGGAGGGGATGGGACACGCTGCTGCAGCCGTGGTGGCCTGTGTGTGTACGGAGGTGTAGCTGGAGGTGGCGGATGCCCGAAGAGGCTGGGAGCAGGGGAAGGCTTTGCCCTGGTTGCTTTGTGGGAAGCTGTTGCTTTGCAGGCGTTTAATCCAAAGCTCAGGGTTTACTGAAGCTTTGCAAAGAGGCTGGATTCACCTGCGTCCATGGGTCCAGTTCTCCTCACACTTTTCCTAGGCTGTATCCTGGTATGCTGATGATGGCTTGGAGGAGTTGCTCCCGATCCATGCTGCTGACGTTGCCTGCTGTGAGGGCTTGTTCTGCTCTTCCCCTTTGCTCTCCCGAGCGGAGCAAGGACCGGAGCCCCCGCGGGCCCGGCACAGCCCCTTGGCTGCATTGCTCACGTGAAACCTGCCTGCGAGGGCTCGTGCGTCCTTCTCCCAGCTGCCTGTCGTGCCCGAGTTAGCGCTAAGAAACGCTCAGCATCCCTGCAGCGAAACCGGGAACCGGCCTCTGTCTCTATAGCAACAGCCGGGGATGGCGGTACCCGGCCGGCTCCGGGGCAGAGCTCCGCGGGGCATGAGCCCTCGCCGCAGCCGCACGGCCGGGGCAGCCCCATGGGCTCGGAGGGTCTCGGCAGGCTGGAGATGGGTCACAGCCCCGGCAGCAGCGGTGGGGTTTCATCCGTGCCGCTGCCGTGCACAGTCGAACGCCCCTCGCCCCAACGCCGATGCCGCTCGGCAGCAAAAGAGAGGTTTTAATTCATTAAAGAAGTACGAGTGCCAGGGAAGCTGCAAATCCAGATTATATCTCTGGGCATGTGTGGGAATCACAGCAGGGGTGTTTAGCTCCCGCTCCCCAATCTAAGCTGGCGTTTTATTTGCACAAGCTGGTTTGTATGTCCGTGGCTTCAGTAATATCTGCGGCTGGGGGAACCAAAGGTGGGAGAAATCCCCTCTCGCATCAGCCCGTGACGTCCGGCCTCGCTCGCGCGGGCGGATTAGGGAGGCTGTTGTGCAAGATCTCCCCGTGGCAGCACAGCCGCGGCTCTAGTCCACCCTGTGTTGGGTTTCCTTGGACAAATGCCCCCCTTTAGTCACCCTGGGATGGAGAGCGAAGGAATGCAGTGGTTTAACCGTCCCCGCGGCTCCGGGCCGGCCGGCACGCGGCTTCCCGGCGCTGCCGCTCGTCCAGCGCCCGCTCGCTCGGAGCATCCTGCAACCGCAGCCTCCTGCCTGGCTCTGCCCTCCCCGGCCAGGTGGGGCCGGGGCTGCTTCCCTCCCCGCCTGCTTGGGGCTCGGAGGCGGCGAAGACCCCCCGTCCGTTCCCCCGATGCAAGAGTCAAAGCGGATTAAGGGTCCCTCAGCTGATCGCATTTATTTCATTATTGGAGAGAAATCCCTCGTAAATACCCCCTTCCCCCCGCCCCTTCCTTTTGTAAAAATAGAAGGCAGGGAAGAATTGCAGATTTAGGAAAAGTTAATCGCGGGAGTCGCATGAATACCGTTAACCTCTGGCAGCCCGAGCCAGGGCGAGCAGGGGCAGGGGAGTCGGCGGGGTCCCAGCCCGCGGGGCGTCCCCCGGGGAAGCCCTGGGGTCCCCTGTCCCCCGGGGAGGGGGAGGCCTCCCCCGCTTTAGTGGGAGCAGAGCTGCCGCCAGCATGGGCACGGTCACGGTCACGGCTGGGCTGTGACGAACTGCTAATTGCAATGTTGGAATAAATTGCCTGGAGCAGGGGATCTGCTTGGGTGGCAGCTGGGCTTGGCTTTGTGCCTTGGTTCCTGGATGCGTCTGTGGCCTGAGGTCGACAAGCTGGAGGCCCTTGGAAATGCTCTTCCCTTTACAGTGCTCTCTTTACTCAGCCTCTCCAGACGATGGGGATGGACCCAGGGACTCCATGGCAGCCATTACATGGGATCTTTCCCAACTTAGGTATTCCCAAGTTTCCAACAGCAGTACCGGCTTTCCCATGCCCAGCAGCTCCCCGGTCCCTGCAGAGGCCCCTTCCCCTGGTTCACCCTCCGGACCCGCGTGCGGGCAGAGGTGGATACTGGCAACAAGGACCCATGATCTCTGCTCCTTGCAGCCCAGCCTCACTCACGGGACCCCGTCTGCCTCCCTCGCCCGCCCAGCGCTCCCGGGCCATCGGGCTCATCCAAGACCTGCCGAGCTGGAACGTCAGACCTGCAGGGATTGATTAAAACAAGAGAAGGTGGGTGCTAAAGCGATGGATGTTAGCAAAACATCCAGAGACGAAGGTGCTCGGGGCGTTCGGTGCCATCTGCCTCCGGCAGAGCAGCTTTGCAATAGTTAAACGCACTCGATGCGGCGGTTGTTAAGGGATCGGCCCCAACATCTGGCCGCAGGGCTCGGCCGTGGGAGCTGCACGCACCCGCCCCGCGTCGCGATTTGCACCTGGAAGCTGCCCGCGGTGCTTTGTCACAGGTTGTTTTCCTTGGTGCAAGGGGCTTTCGTTTGCTTTAAACCCCAGACCTGATGATATGTGTTAATGGCATGTTAGTGCACAGCCTTGGCGTCCAGCGCGAGCTCGGGGTTACGTAAAGCGCAGATTAACGGGAATCAGCGAAACAGAGGAGCACGTGGGGGATGCGGTGAGGACGCCGGGGGAGAGGATGCTGGGCGGATTCAGAGGGGGCAGAAAGGGGCCTGCAAATTTGAGTGAAAATGGCCTTTTTTTTTTAATGGCTCACATCATTTCTGCACCAGCCAACAAGCAAATAAAGACTGAAAGATAAAGTAACAAATGGCCATCTGAAGGGAAGGTGAATTTTTACTAGCTAGCAAGAGTACCCTCCCCGACACGGCTTGTTCCCCTGCCCTTCCCCAAAAAGCGAGGAGATCTTTGGGTTAAGAACAGTTGAGGGCTGTCCCCGAGTTTCCCTCTCGCAGCCCCTCTGCCCAGAAGCGCGAGCAGGTTCCCCCCCGTAACGGGGCGGCAGAGACCCCAAAAGCAGCAGCGCGTCCCGTTGCGGCTCCTCGGAGCAGGTGCCGGTCGGGGCGCCGAGGCCGGAGCGGGGAAGCGGCAGGTCGGGGGTCCTGCGGGAAGCGGCCGCCCGCCCCGGCAGGAAGGCCCAGCTGAGCTCCGGCCGGCGGATCCAGCCGGGAAGGGCTTGTGCGAGCGGCGGGATTCCTGGTGGGGTTCCTCTTTTCAAAGCCTCCTGCAATAACAGCGGCCGTTGCTCAGCTTCCTCTCCCGATAACCTTCTTCCTGCGGCCCGGCATCCTTATCTGCTGCAGACGGACTGGCAGGATGAACCGGAAAGCTGATACCTTATCTCCCCCTCTCAAGGAGCTTATTTAAGTGCTGGAATGTGTCGCGATGGTAAATGAGCGTTAAAGTCCAAGTGAGGTGCCTGGAGCTAAGGACAAGCCCCCCGGGAGGGGACGTCTCTGAGAAAGGAGGCTCGGGGGGCCGCGGCCTTCCAGCGCTTTCCCTTCTTTTGTCTGCCAAAAGATGGCCAAAAAGGTAAAACTTTGAGGCATCCCCGGGGACCCGGGAGTCACGCAGAGCTTCAGCTCCGCACTGATTCCCGATGTACAGCGAGGGCAACCGCCGGCAGCCGGGTCGGAGCGCCGCGGCAGCGGAGGGGCCGGGAAAGCCGCCCAGCCGGGGCGACGGCCGCGGCAGCTGCTGCAGAGCGATGGGACAGGTTTATTTTGGTCCCGTCCTGGGTGGAAAAATAGACGTCGGGGCTGGGGGCCAGCGTGGAGGGAGCGTGCCGCCGCGGCACGGGAATCCTCGCAGCAGCCGGGGAACTGGGGCAGGGGTGAGGGGGAGCGCAGCGGAGGCCGGGGGCTGCATAAAGCGCTCCAGGAGTGACCACCTGGATGGACCGCGTGGACCGGGGAGCATGGGATGCTCGGCCACGTGTGGGGACGCGCGGCCCCGATCCTGCAGGGAAGCAGCGCTGACAGTGAAGCCTGCGAGATGCCTTCACCTCCCCGCGATGCAACTGGCCTGTGCTCGCGGGGGACGGGGCTGGTGCGCCCCGACCTAGCGATGGGGCCAGCAAGGAGCAGGCGACCGAACGGGCCCCGGCGGCTGGAAATCCCTCTCCGGGGGTGGCGTGAGCCGCCCGGCCGGCGTGCCCTGGGCTGTTGGGATGGGGCTGGGCGGCCCGCAGCCCCCTCCCAGCTTCGCAGTTGTCCCCGTCAATGTGAAAAGCAGGAGCCGCTTGGGGGGGGGGGGGGGGAATCCATCCGAGCCGCTCGGCGTCTGCGTCTTGTGATCCTGAAACCCAAGAGCCCCCCCTGACTCAGCAGGTTATTAATAACCCTGGCCGTCCTCCCGCCGCCACACCGCCAGCCCGGCCTCTCCCCCCCCCCCACGCCGCCCCAGGGCAGCGGCTCCATCCCGCCGCCCCCGTGGTTCGGCCCGGTGGGAGACCCAGGGCCCTGCCAGCCTCCCGCCAGAGCCGCGGAGGCTCCTGGCACTGCCGAAACCAGCCGCCTCTCCCCGCTCCCCCAGGTCCTCCCTTTCCTCACCCCCGAGCCCGGCCCTGGGCCAGGCCACCAGCACGGTGAGCCGGGCTGTCAGAGACCCCGGGGGCTGGGGCATCCCTGGACCGGTCCTGCCGCCTTCCCCCGCCTTCCCGGGGCTGGTCCCGGGCTTGCGACAGGCACCGAGGGCACCGTGGCCCGACCTCCGCTTGGGTGGGATGGGTCTTCTGGCCACCAGGTTTCTGCAGCTCTGCTGAACCTCTCCGGTCCCAGCCTTCGTGGTGGCCCACGTGTCTCGCCAGGACTGCGAGGGCCAAGCGGAGGAGCCGTGGAGCCCCTGGAGATGCCACCGTCCCGGTACGCGTGGGATCTGGGCAGGGGGAAGCGGGACGTGCAGCAAAACCGTTCAGCAGGGCCGGGTGCTCTCATTAGTCTGGTCCGTTAGCACTGCCCAGGCTGGTTACAGGAGTCGTGCTCCCGGCCCCGGGCAGCCCGGCTGCAGCTGCAGCACCGACTCCTTCCCCTTTTTCATCCCGTCCCTCCTGCTGCGGTTCCTCCTCCTCTGCTCATGGACCCGTGGTGCCAGCATGCCCTGCAGCCGCCCCACGCAGCCCGAGGTGCCAGCTCTGCCCCGCGCCCCACGGGGCCGTTGTGCATCACCCGGTGCTAGGAGGTGCCCCCCAGGCTCCCCCGACCTGCCCGTCGCCCCTGTAACGAAGGCCGTGGCCTTTGCAGCCCCACTGGCAGGGCTGGGCTCTCTGCTGAGCCCCCGAAGCAGCGCGCAGAGCCCTGCCGGGGGAGAACGGCTGCATCCTTTGCCCGGCCCGGCCTCCTCCCTCTCCCCCGGCCTTGGCTGGTCTCCCTTGCTCTGCCACTGAGCCCAGCGCAGCCGCGTCCCGGCCCCAGCTGGGGAAGGGGCTGGGGCAGGGGGCAGGGGCTGGGGAAGGGGCTGGGGAAGGGGCCAGGAGCTGGGACAGGGGCTGGTGCAGGTGCAGGTGTGGGGGACAGGAGCTTGGACAGGGGCTGGGGAAGGGGACCAGGGCAGGGGACAGCTGTGCAAGGGCGCAGGGCCTGGGGAAGGGGATGGGCTGGGGCAGGGGACAGGAGTTTGAACAGGGGCTGGAGAAGGGGACAGGGGCTGGGGCGGGGGACCAGGGCAGGTGGCTGGGGCTGGTGCAGGGGACAGGAGCTGGGACAGGGGCTGGGGAAGGGCACATGAGCTGGGGAAGGGGATGAGCTGGGGCAGGGGGCTGGGGTTGGGACAGGGGACAGGGAAGGGGACAAGAGCTGGGACAGGGGGCAGGGGCTGGTGCAGGGGACAGGCTGGCACAGGGGCTGGTGCAGGACACAGGAGCTGGTGCAGGGCACAGGGGCTGGTGCAGGGGACAGGGGCTGGTGCAGGGCACAGGAGCTGGTGCAGGGCACAGGAGCTGGTGCAGGACACAGGGGCTGGTGCAGGGGACAGGCTGGCACAGGGGCTGGTGCAGGACACAGGGGCTGGTGCAGGGCACAGGAGCTGGTGCAGGACACAGGAGCTGGTGCAGGACACAGGGGCTGGCGCAGGGCACAGGGGCTGGTGCAGGGCACAGGAGCTGGTGCAGGGCACAGGGGCTGGCGCAGGGCACAGGGGCTGGCGCAGGGGACAGGAGCTGGTGCAGGGGACAGGGGCTGGTGCAGGGCACAGGAGCTGGTGCAGGGGACAGGAGCTGGTGCAGGGGACAGGAGCTGGTGCAGGGGACAGGGGCTGGTGCAGGGCACAGGAGCTGGTGCAGGGGACAGGAGCTGGTGCAGGGGACAGGGGCTGGTGCAGGGCACAGGAGCTGGTGCAGGGGACAGGAGCTGGTGCAGGGGACAGGAGCTGGTGCAGGGCACAGGAGCTGGCGCAGGGCACAGGGGCTGGTGCAGGGCACAGGAGCTGGCGCAGGGCACAGGAGCTGGTGCAGGGCACAGGGGCTGGCGCAGGGCACAGGAGCTGGTGCAGGGGACAGGGGCTGGTGCAGGGCACAGGGGCTGGCGCAGGGCACAGGGGCTGGTGCAGGGGACAGGGACTGGTGCAGGGGACAGGGGCTGGTGCAGGGCACAGGGGCTGGCGCAGGGCACAGGAGCTGGTGCAGGGCACAGGGGCTGGCGCAGGGCACAGGGGCTGGCGCAGGGCACAGGAGCTGGTGCAGGGGACAGGGGCTGGCGCAGGGCACAGGGGCTGGCGCAGGGCACAGGAGCTGGTGCAGGGCACAGGGGCTGGCGCAGGGCACAGGGGCTGGCGCAGGACACAGGAGCTGGTGCAGGGCACAGGGGCTGGCGCAGGGCACAGGAGCTGGTGCAGGGCACAGGGGCTGGCGCAGGGCACAGGGGCTGGCGCAGGACACAGGAGCTGGCGCAGGGCACAGGAGCTGGTGCAGGGGACAGGGGCTGGCGCAGGGCACAGGAGCTGGTGCAGGGCACAGGAGCTGGCGCAGGGCACAGGGGCTGGCGCAGGACACAGGAGCTGGTGCAGGGCACAGGGGCTGGCGCAGGGCACAGGAGCTGGTGCAGGGCACAGGGGCTGGCGCAGGGCACAGGGGCTGGCGCAGGACACAGGAGCTGGTGCAGGGCACAGGGGCTGGTGCAGGGGACAGGGGCTGGCGCAGGGCACAGGAGCTGGCGCAGGGCACAGGGGCTGGCGCAGGACACAGGAGCTGGTGCAGGGCACAGGGGCTGGTGCAGGGCACAGGAGCTGGTGCAGGGCACAGGGGCTGGTGCAGGGCACAGGGGCTGGGGCAGGGCACAGGGGCTGGCGCAGGACACAGGGGCTGGTGCAGGGCACAGGAGCTGGCGCAGGGCACAGGGGCTGGTGCAGGGCACAGGGGCTGGTGCAGGGCACAGGAGCTGGGGCAGGGCACAGGGGCTGGTGCAGGGCACAGGAGCTGGTGCAGGGCACAGGAGCTGGTGCAGGGCACAGGGGCTGGTGCAGGGCACAGGAGCTGGTGCAGGGCACAGGGGCTGGGGCAGGGCACAGGGGCTGGTGCAGGGCACAGGAGCTGGTGCAGGGGACAGGGGCTGGTGCAGGGGACAGGAGCTGGTGCAGGGCACAGGGGCTGGCGCAGGACACAGGGGCTGGCGCAGGGCACAGGGGCTGGCGCAGGGCACAGGAGCTGGTGCAGGGCACAGGAGCTGGTGCAGGGCACAGGAGCTGGTGCAGGGCACAGGGGCTGGTGCAGGGCACAGGAGCTGGTGCAGGGCACAGGAGCTGGTGCAGGGCACAGGGGCTGGTGCAGGGCACAGGAGCTGGTGCAGGGCACAGGGGCTGGGGCAGGGCACAGGAGCTGGTGCAGGGGACAGGAGCTGGTGCAGGGGACAGGGGCTGGTGCAGGGCACAGGGGCTGGCGCAGGGCACAGGGGCTGGCGCAGGACACAGGGGCTGGCGCAGGGCACAGGGGCTGGTGCAGGGCACAGGGGCTGGCGCAGGGGACAGGGGCTGGCGCAGGGCACAGGGGCTGGTGCAGGGCACAGGAGCTGGTGCAGGGGACAGGAGCTGGTGCAGGGGACAGGGGCTGGCGCAGGGCACAGGGGCTGGCGCAGGGGACAGGGGCTGGTGCAGGGCACAGGGGCTGGTGCAGGGCACAGGGGCTGGCGCAGGGGACAGGAGCTGGTGCAGGGGACAGGGGCTGGTGCAGGGCACAGGGGCTGGCGCAGGGCACAGGGGCTGGCGCAGGACACAGGGGCTGGCGCAGGGCACAGGGGCTGGTGCAGGGCACAGGGGCTGGCGCAGGGGACAGGGGCTGGCGCAGGGCACAGGGGCTGGTGCAGGGCACAGGGGCTGGCGCAGGGCACAGGGGCTGGCGCAGGACACAGGGGCTGGCGCAGGGCACAGGAGCTGGTGCAGGGCACAGGAGCTGGTGCAGGGCACAGGGGCTGGCGCAGGGCACAGGAGCTGGCGCAGGGCACAGGAGCTGGTGCAGGACACAGGGGCTGGTGCAGGGCACAGGAGCTGGTGCAGGGCACAGGGGCTAGTGCAGGGCACAGGGGCTAGTGCAGGGCACAGGAGCTGGTGCAGGACACAGGGGCTGGTGCAGGACACAGGGGCTGGTGCAGGGCACAGGGGCTGGCGCAGGGCACAGTCTGGCAGCGGGGCAGGAGCTGGGGCAGCGACGCGGCGCCAGCCCGGGGCTGCCGCTCCCTCTAGCGGGGACACGGCGGGACGCTGCTGCTGCTGCTGCCGCCACCGCCCCGCGGTCCCCGCTCGCCCTCGGCTGCTGCGGGCGCAGGGGAGCGGCACCGCCCGCCGGCCTCCACCGCGGGGCCCCGCACCGCCGGCAGAAAGCCCCGCGCCGGGTTATGCCCCGTGCTGCACTGTGCTCCATGGCAAGTTGTGCCCCATGCCAAGTTAAAGCTCTGAGCCGGTTTATGCCCCCTGCCATGTTGTGCCCCACGGTAAGTTAATGCCCCGTTCTGCGTTATGCCCCATGGTACGTTATGCCCCATGGTTAAGTCATCGCCCTGTGCTGAGGCATGCCCCATGGCATGTTACACCCTGTGCCGCTTTGTGCCCCACGCTGAGTTATGCCCCACGCTGACCTCGGGGCCATTCCTTGCAGCTGCTCCCAGAGACTCCTCCAAGGGGCACTGGGAACCAAGGGTCTTCGGTGGCTGGGTCTTCTGGGCTGAGACCTTGTCTTTCTGAGCATAGATATCCAGCTCCCACTAAAATATTTAGGAATTGTGTTAATAATTAAAGGAGAGAGTGAACTCAGAAGGGACTCTGTGCGATCTCAAGGGATGGAAGGGACAAACCGAGTCATGAGACAAACTACTCACTAAGGCATAGCATTATTTCATAAATCCTCCGCACATGAGGGAATGTTACAGCTCCGGAGATGCTCCAGATAATGACCTTTGCTTGGGGCCCTCGAAGTGAACCCCGCAGCCTCTGCTCTTGACAAGCTCCAGTTCGGTCTTTGCACGTGTGCAGGATTCACTCGCTGGCCAGGCTGCGATCACCCCGTTGCAGATCAAAGCCATGCTTGTCACGGACAGCGCGAGTCTCCTAGCTCACAGCAGGGCATCCAGTTCTACCAAAATCACTTGTTCTCATCAGCATCATCACATTCGGAAACAGCTGATAGTTCACTTTGATGGGGCGAAGCGAGATATTTTTGAACGGTAAAACAACAGCTGTCTCGCAGTACATGGAGCTGAGGAATCAGATGGTCGTGATTGAACATTGGAACCGCGAACACAGACACATCCATGAACTTACATTCCTGCCACGTCTGTGGTCATTACAAGGGTTTCAAGGTAGGAAACAAAATTATGCATTTATTTAAACCTTGATTGAATAGTAGACATTGCAAAATCAATTACTTTGAAGTACCTTAAAACTTCTTTGATAAATTTGGGGAAAATATGGATTCATCTGTCCTTGTTTTCATTTTTTTGGGGAGGTTTCTCCATCTTTGTCAGTCCAGACCTTGTGACTAACTCCAGCTTGAAATATTTGGTTGAATTTTGCCCCAGAGCAGTTCGTAGTTTGTCATAACTGGACGGACTAAAGCAAATGAAATGTCATTTTGAAAAGACACCAGTTATTGTTGCTAAAATAGCCACATCAGCTCTGCAGAGTTTTGGCTCTAGTGCTGTTTGGGACAGCTGCTGATCCTCAGATTTAGAGCCAAATAAAAGACTGATGCATTGCGCAGTCCAGTGACCCCTTATGAATTGCCGCAAAAGTCAGTCAGGTTCATCTAAGTCATGTGTTGGCTTTCTCAGAAACATTCCTTGTGGTTTTGAGACAGGCTTTCTAGGACCCTACATCAAATAACTGGACTCTCATACTTGTCCTGATTTTTTTTTTCCTAACCTCTTTGAAAAGCAGGATTTGACAGAGGGTAAACAAAGGTGCTGACGACAAAAGCAGACACCTTCCTAGCAGTGTTTTTCAGCGTGTTCTGGGAGCAAGTGCTGCAATGAACCGGTCCTTGTCTGGCAAAGCTTCTTAGTACCTGCAGCTACATCTCCCTGTTTTCCCTCTTTTCTGAGTGTGTTGAAAACTTAGCATGTCACCAGCAATCTTTGGAGTCTTTTGAAGAATATTAACTGCCTCATCATAAGAAAGATACATGGTGCTTCTTGATTTTTTCTTGACCCTCTTGCTGTTTAGACAGTCAAGGCTGTGTGAAGGCTTCAGCATGGATGTAGTGAAAAGGAGTTTGGGCTTTAAAAGCTGCACTGAGAACAGCCAGACTAGCTGCTGAAGATCACAGCCAAAGGAAGAAGCACCAAACCAGGAGCAGCAGCAGGAGTGGCCTTGTTCTGCAGAGTTACACGCAGGGAAAAACTGAAGTCATGGCTGATGAAGTGTCTCCAAAATACTTGCAGTATCAAGCAACTGGCATTTAGTTCTCATTGTAGGCAGAGCTTCTCACTAAAGCCAGCTGAAACCAATCCACTTCTCATTGGAAAGATAGTTTCCTCCTTTAATCAGCCCTGTTTTAAGTGATTTCATTTTTAGTGCCTTAAATAGTCATTTTGTTTTGTCCTCCAGGCAGTCGGCATTCACTGACTGAGAATGGTGTAGGTCTGCAGACTTTAAAAGGACAAACAATAGTCTGGCAAACAGAAATGCTTCGTTGGCATCTTGATTTTATACAGAGCCTGTGATTCCCACAGGCCAGGGCAGGACAAAGAAAAGGAACAACTTCTACCTGACCAGCAACCAAGAGGAGCAACTGCTTCAGTCTGCTCTTGCTCAGGATAACTAGAAAAAAAACCCCACACGAATAAGACTGTGGCTGGGGGCACCCTACCTCCCCCCGTCCACGTGAGAAGGAACCGGAGGCAGTGGGTCCGTCCTGCCCCAGCAGTGGGATTTGGTGGACGGTGAGAATGGGAGCTGGGGGGAGATGCAGGACCTCTAGAAGTGGAGATGGCTGGACCTTCTCCAGGCATCCCGAGGGAGGGGACATCAAGAGAGCGACCACTCGCCTTTGCGAGAGTAAGAACAAGGCGGCCAGCCTGGCTGCACAGCGTGCGGGAGCAACGCAGCGTGTGCCTTGCCTGCATGGGGCACTCGGACCGCATCCTTCAGCAGAGGTCTAGCCAGGGAAGAGAGAGCTAGAGACCATCAGTCAACCACGGATGCCAAAACCGGATGATACTCAAGGGGGAAGAGGACTTGGGCAACCAAGAGGCTTGTTTCTCTCCACATACGGAAAGGACGCATTGCGTGTGAGCAGGGGATTTCCTTCTGCGGCTATTTACACGATGGAGCAGGCTGGAAAAGAAGGATGCTGTTCAGTGAAAACACTGAGGTTCTGACACTCGTCCTTTGATGCACAACGAAAACTTGACATTTAGGGATTCTTATTTCCAGACACACCAGCAAGAACAAGGCTGCCCAATGGTTAGAGCCATTCAGGTAGAATATTGGTCAAGTCTGAGGTTTGTCTTAACTAAGGCTG
This sequence comes from Dromaius novaehollandiae, assembly GCF_036370855.1. NCBI lineage: Eukaryota > Metazoa > Chordata > Aves > Casuariiformes > Dromaiidae > Dromaius > Dromaius novaehollandiae. Next base: position 9,004,925 of record NC_088117.1, read on the forward strand.
AAGGGCATGCTTTTTCCCACTACGCTGTAAAATATATCTCTGTACGTATAATGCTTCAGCAGTCTCAGGGCCAGAGACGGACCGATTCGGAACAAAGACTTGGATGGACATCTCCCACGTTCTCGGAGAACATGCACCAGGGCTAGGCCATGGACTGTCCTGGAGACTTGTTTTAAACAGCAGCTCTATCTTAGACCTGAGAAGCATTTTTGCCAGAATTTATAAATTTCCACAAAAATGTTATTTTGGCAAATATGACATTTTCTCATGATAGAAACACTGCTTTGAAAAACTTCCCAATCAGTGCCAGTAAAAATAGTACTTGACAGTTATCTGCTCTCTACCCCATCAAAAAGAAAATAAATTTGTCTGATCTCCTGCTGTTCCCTCAGTGTTTGTACAGTGACTAATGCAATGTTGAGATGCTAAACGCAAGTAAAAATGCTAAATATGATGTCCCACTAGAACACGCTAAGAGACAATAATATTACAGTTTAAAATACTTTCCATTTGTATCCTGTGGCCTATCACTAGCAGTAGCTAGTTGATATGTGTGTTTTTGCTTGTTCTCTTTCTATGATCAGGACTTACAGCCTTTATTTCACTTTTTTCTTCTCATCAGTTCCCACTTCAAGGCAAGCAGTTGTAAGAGGGACCCTGCAGAAGCTCGTTTTGCTAGCTCTGAATGCATCCCTCCTCATGGTGTAGCGCACAGCGATAAGGCAGCACCCTGGGAACTGGTCAGCTATCCATACGACATAGGCTGGGATAAAGCCCCAAGAAACTCTACAAACTGAGTCTCAAAGCAGAGCTGTCATAATTGCATTGCAAGTCCACAGATGCTAAATCAGATGTACAGGGGGGCCCATGCCATCAGCTAATGTAAATGAGAGCAGGGCTGCAGTCTTTGCTCTCCAGTGTGGGATGGAGGCCAGAACTCCTAGGTTTTCATGCTCTTTTCCTATTCTCAGAATTTCATACTCTATTCCAGCTTAGGGAGGTGAGACACGCCAGCTTCCCTGCTCCTCCAAACACACTCTTTATTCTCTTTAAAAACAGTTTTATGAAAACATCTCTATTGATATTAGGTCTCAAATGAGAAGGGAAAAATAAACCTTGTATGCCTGAGATATAACCTCCCTTTCTTCTGCTTGAGGTCTGTCTTTCAAAGCATTTCCTTATATTTGGATAACACAGCATCATAAATGGGATTACAGAGAACTGCCAGAGCTACTCATGTCTTCTCTCCTGCATCACATATATGACAGCTAAATTCTCTCATGTTCTTGCTGACTGGCTTTTGGGTCCTAAGGCTCCATTCACTTAGTCGCAGGCTTCAATTTCCCTGTAACCATCTCAGATGAGCTAATGAAGTCAGTGCAGGCATGAGGCACTTCCTGATTTAGACACAACTCAATCTGAAAAGGATGTTCATGCTTCAGGGCCTAAACCAGCTCCTACCTCATGGGATTAGAAAGAACATTCTCCCACGGATGAGCTATGCTATGATTGTCTGCTGCCTGCTGCTTCTGCAGCAGCTGATGTTGGCTGCTGTCTCAGATAGATGGAGACTAGAAGGACCATGGCCTGATCCAGTAAGGTAAATGTATACTTTGTATGTGCTGAATGGCCTCTGGATGGGGAAGAGAACAGGACAGCTTTGCTTTTCCTAATGGATTGTGGAGCTGCGTGAGTGAACACCGGGGCAGTAAGGCCTTGTCTTCTGCTGCAGGCTGCAGCTGAGCAAAGTGATAACAAAATGGCACAACAGCATTTAGCCTTCAGTTTGCTCTGCTGTAAATCACTCCACATGATGCAAGCCGTGATTGGGGATTTATAGATGTAGAGCAGATGTTTGAGGAAGCCGTAGAATAATTCTATTATTTCTAGGAAGCCTTAGACCACAAGATGTTTCTGCAGATATAAATTCTATACAAGGGCTGAAAGCCCTCTAGCATGGTTACTTTCTATTTGACAGGATTCTTCATTAGAGGAAGGACAAAGCACACAACAGGATTCCTGCGTTCACCTGTAATTAATCCTGGGAAGATGAAGCAGGAGGTTCTGAGTTTGACTCTTTTGTCCATGGGTTACTCTGCTCAGCTTTCTGGAACAGGTCAGAAAACAGAGTAGGAGTCTTTCCAGAATGGGTCCTGTGTAGAATTGTGCATTGAACTTCATCCACATGAAACTTGTTCTTCAATCTCTGCCCAAATCTCTTCTCACTGTCCTCACTGCTCCCCCACAGTTCACTGCAGGTCTAATCCCACTGGCTCTAGTCTTACACCAGTTGTCCTGATTTATACACAGGCCAGTAAAATGTCAGGCAGGTCTTTGGAAGAGCAGCATAGGAATTCATCAGCTTATGCCAAGGTCTGGTGGTATCTTCAAGGACCAGGGATGCAATGGAGCCACCCTCTTCCATTTGGTGGCAGGGACTGACAATGTCTTTTCATTTTTCAGATCATGGACAGCTCTGCACAGAAAAGAGAAGCCCAGTCTTGACGCGCTCCTGGGCCATGAGTCTCTACAAAGCTCCATGGAGTTGACTCTGGCACACTGCTAGGCACAGGTGGAAAAGCTGTGAGTTTGAGTGTGGGGGCTGTGACATACTCACCTGATAATGAATGTACAGTTGTCTTTCATTTGTTTATTTTGGCTTCTTGATCTCCACACCGGGTTGTGTTGTTTTCATCTTTAATTAGCACCTCTATTCCCTTGGCCTTGGATTGTTGCCTTGGAGATGCACAACAGACCTTTGGAGACCCGCTCATTACAGCAGCAGGTATGCATAAAGCCAACCTGGACAAGCCTGTGTGAGTCACCTGCTGATGGTTTGGGTTGTTGATGGCTGCATGAATGTATGAAAGTGAGGTGATCCCACAGTGCCTGATTTCCCGAGGGGTAACATTAATGGCTTTGGTTATATGTTGCTGTTTGGCATCAATAGGACGTAGTGCAAGATGGTGCACTCTCCTCTCTCTGCTCACCAGCTGATGTGAGCCGTGATACTACAAGGTGCTGCACAGCAGGGTGGCTGAGTGGAAGGAAGATGAGACAAGACTTGAGAGGGGCAGGAATAGAGTAGAATACTTTGATATCCAGGAAAGGAGGGGATGTGACAGCCAGATGATAGTTTTCAGCAGTGCTGGTGAATCTCTTGGTAGCTCAGTGCCTGGCAACTTCGATAGCCTTGCAGATCAACTGTAGGAACATCCCATATGGTCCAGAAAGCTGCTCACGCATTTCCTCCCTCTGCACTGGTCTCGATGACTGTGTTTCAGATGAGACACATCCCTCATCAGCAGTAAGCCAGGTGCCAGGCCTCGCTCTGTTCCTATAGGCCGGGGAGGGGGGGCATTCCTCCTGAAGCATTGCCTACACCAGGGAAATCTTGCACTGCAAAAGCTCTCTAACACCACCTTTCCTTGGCAGGGAAGGGCATGCAGCGTGACATTGCACGACTAGTAACCCATGGATAAGCTAAGGAATGAACCTGGAAGAGGCCAGCTCCTCTGCTTGTTCCTGTCCCCTGTGCCCTAGCAAAGTCCTTCACCCATTTTACACTGGGCACGAAGCTACTTGTGTACCCCGTGGGGTCAAAAAGTCCATGCAGCCCTAACAAGGTGAGCTTGACATGCTGAAGTGTATCTCCCAGCTTACCTCGTATTCACATACCCCTGTCTGAAGTGCTCCAGTACTTGTCCCCTACAGCAAGAGACTCATAAATATATATATATGTATGTATGTATATAATATATGCTTACTTGGATGTTCCAGTATTTCTTCATGATTTTCTGAGGCCTGTCTGTGACTGTGGTGCCCCCTGCAAGATTGCTTAAAATAGGCAGAATTTAGAAACTTCAGTGCCACCTTAAAGGCAAAGCGAGGGTATCATCTGATCTCTGTTGAGATCCTGAAAATTTTAAGTAGATCTTACTGAGGATTTTTAGAGACTTTTTTTTTTAGTGTCCAACCAGAGACACCCTAAAAGGGCCTGTTCATCATTTTCAAAAATTGCGGGATCCTCCCTAAAAGTAAATACATACGTACATACATACATAATCTGGCCTTTCATCACAAAACGCCTCATGTAGCAGCATATCACACCGGCAGACACCCCGTGTGAGTTTGTTACAAAAACAGGGAAGGAGAATTAAAGGAAAAATGAGTTTGCTCTTAAGTGTAAAGAGATTACATCCCCCCATGTAGCTATATCGGATCCCCTGGGCAAAGGAACTCCTCTGATGGCTTCCAAAACAAAACAAAATGACCAGAACATTTGCAAGGATAAGACTGTAAATCCTGAGGCCTGGACAGACCCGGGTTGAAGAAAGAGCTGCCCAGCTAACCCCAGCTTGCTTAGATCGACCCTTCCAGGTTAACGCACCAGCCCTGATCACCAAGCAGTTCAGCAGCTGCACTTTGTAACAACCTCTACAATGTTTTTATGGTAAATTTCTTGCCAGAAACACTGTTTGAATCACGTTGACCTGAAGCTCTCTTCAGCCCAAAGAGGAACTTTTGCCTCGTGAGGCTACTCATGTTTTAGGGCTAGGTAGAGTTTTGCAGGACAGGAGCAGCTGCCTTGCTCTGCTGCATTCATTTCTGTCGTCATTAACGAGAGGACAAATTAAATAGTATTTCTGGACTGAAATCCTCCCAGAGAGCAGTGCCTTTTGGTCGCCTTCGAACTCAGAAAGCCGAGGAGGAGCGCGAGGCAGGCTCCTGGGTCGGCTGAGACGTGGGGTGGAGGTGGGAAAGGGCCGTGCGCGAGTGGTGTCCACCCAGTCCGCCTCAGCGAGGATGCGAACCCCAGGGGAGATGCCTCCTCGAAGAGGGTCTCCCCGAAGCGGCACCCCGAGCCCACGCAGCCGGGCCTGGACGAGGGAGTTCGGCCCTCTGCCCGGGGGGGTTTCCCTCCGAAGCCTCTGTGGGCCAGAGCGCAGCAGCCGGAGGGGCGATGGGGGCACAGCACGGCGGGTGGGATCTGGTGGCTTCTCCGTCCCCCTGCCCACCCGCTCCATTGGGGAAGGGTGGACGTTGGGGAAGGGTGGACCACCAGGGATGGGTCTGTGGGCGCCCTTCGAAGCCGGCTCCCGCCGCCTCATCGGTTCGGGAGGGGGAATATCTCCCTCACGGCCCTGAAGGCCGCTCCGGGGCGCGCGGGGCCGCGGCGCTGCTCCTCCCTCGCCTTCCTCCCCTGCGCTCCTCTCCCTCATTTCCCCCGCCTCCATCTTAGGCCGGCGGCGCCCGCGGGGCCCTGCAGGCGGCGCTGTGGTGCGGGCGGCGCGGCGGCCTCCCGCGCGGGGATTGACAGGCCGGGCCGGGGGGGCGGGAGGAGGAGGTGGAGGAGGAGGAGGAGGAGGAGGAGGGAGCGGCAGCGAGAACCCGTATCGCCCCGCATCCCGCCGCCGCCGCCGCGCAATCCGCCGCCATCCGCCGCGCCCCGCGCCCATCGGCCCTCCGCACCCGGCTCCGCAGGCACTCCCGGCTCCCCGCCACCACCACAGGTGGGTATTGGGGGCCGGCGGCGGCGGCGGCCGCGGATATTTGGGGCGGTGAGTGGGGCCCGGGGGGGGGAGGCAGGGGGGAAGGGAGAGGGAAGGGGAGGGAGAGGGAAGGTGGGACGAGGCAGCCTTAAAATGGAGCCGGAGCCAGCGGCTGCCTGCGGCTGCGGCACCCCGCGCCCCGCCGTAGGGGAGGCGGCGGCGGCCCCACGGCGAGGCGGGTCCCCGGGCCGGGGGTGCGGGGCCTGGCGGTGGGGGCAGGCGCCGAGCGGGGAGGAAGAGGAGGGGGGGCGGCCCCATGTTTAGGGCTGTTTTAACCGCCTGCGTTTATTGTCCCACCCCCGCGGGGATGGGGGCAGATGTGGGGCCTGCTGCCCCCCCCACCCCACCCCCCCAGGCCCCAGTGCGGGCCCGCAGGGCTGGCTGTGCCGGGGGGGTCCCGCCGCCAGGCCGGGGGAGGCCTGGTGTGCGGTGTGGTGTGTGCCCCCCCCCCCCCCCCCCACCGGGCCGCGGTGCGACACGGCCCCCGCGGAGCATCCCGCGGGCGGGGACCCCCCGGGGGGCGCTGCTGGCCGCAGCCCGCCGCAGAGCCGGGTTGTTTTTCCTCCGCGGCCTTCGCGTGTGACACAAAGATATTTTTGTCGCGCTGCGTGTGTGTGTGTGTGCGCGTGTGGCTCAGCAAAACAAGGGGGCCGGCATCCAGAAGGCTCGCTTGTTTTGTTGTTGTGCCGGAACCTACAAAAGGGTTACTGAGGCCCAAAGCTGAAATGCGGTTTGGTGCACGGGGTGGGGGGGAGGGTCACTTATTTATTTATTTATTTATTTATTTTTACGATGCAGCTCCCGAGCGTGGAGAAACGAGGATGTAGCCTGTGTATTTTGGGGCTCGGTAGGTAGCTTGGGAAAGATCTTTTTGTTTTAGGAAGGAGTTTTGCGTCCCTGAGCTCGTGGGAGGGGATGTGCAGGAAACCGGGAAGATCCTAACGCCGGTCCTGGGACGCGTGTCCTGTGCATCTGTTTGGCTTGGTGGATAGCTTGTGTCCTGGGGTTGGTTCTGAACTTCTAGGGTCTTCCTTAAGGTGACAACAAGCAAGCCCCTCATCCCCCACATCAAGCTGACCTACCAGGTTTCGATGAGCTGGGAGTTCTGGGTTTCATCAGGGAAGTTTTGGGTTTTTTTCCCCCTAAACATAGAAGAGGGTGAGGAGAGGACCCAAGATTCTGGAGGACGTAGCCATCGCTTGTTTTCGATATCAACCCATGAAATATTAATATATAAATCTTACTAGTATTCAGCATGATAATACATGATAAACATAAATGTTGAGCTTAGTTATTTTGTCTCTTTTTAGGAACAGGTATTAAATATAAGCACAATGCAGAGCCGACATCATCTGCTCTAGTTTACTTCAAGGGAAGGCATCCCTCCCCTTCCGGGTTGGACTGGAGGTTCGTGGTGGAAGTTGGCTTGTCTTAGACCTCTTCTTGCAGTTGCGTGCAGGGACCCAGAGGGTTGGGTCCTCTCGTGCTAGTGCCACATAAACAACTGGTCCCTGCCCTGGAGAGGCCAGATCTGGAGAATCAGCTCTGGACAGTGGATTTGTCAGATATAAACTTGCAGGGAGGTTATCTGTACACCTGCCATTTCCGTGCCTTTTACACTTTTAAATATATTTGGCATTGGAGTAGTTTAGTGATGTCCTAAAAGCCAGGTGCTCTGGGACCAGGGACCTGGGAGAGGGTAAAGGAAATTAAGACAATTTTCTGAGGGTGAGATTTGAAGAGAGAACAGAAAGTGATAGTTGCAGGATGATTTCTGTTTCAAAGGTTGAAACACCTACCTGTATTTTTCACTTTAAATGAAATATTGTAAATGGACCTCAGTTCTGTTAGGAGCTCATCTGGGATCTCAGAGATCCTTGTGGAGTCATGGGTGATGGTGTTTCTTTCAGGATAGTGGCCTACAAGGTTTTTCTTTATAGTTGACTGACTCTATTTTTGGGGTAGATAAACAAGACCTCTTCTTTATGACCTCTTTGAAAGGGTCTAGTACTTTCTTTTTACAGTTAAAACTGTTAGATTAAAAATCGTACTAATTGTTAGACAAATCCTAAGTATTGCTTGAGATTGCTGTTCTTTTTTTATTTATGTTTCACAAAAGCAGTCCAAATACATCTGCTGTTAGCTGTATTTTAGTTTTGTGCTGAATTTGGTATGGACATTGAATGTAAGTTGTTTAATTTCTTTTTTTTATTTGTAGTTACTTTCACTGGTCTGTTTTTCTGTACTGCTTGAGAAGATTAGATGTCACACATTTTGGGACATTTTCAACAAATATGTTCACCGATATTAAAATAAATTTCTATATGAATTGGACTTTTCTTTAAAAAAAAAGTAATAGTAAAGCACTGCATTTTATGCATGTTTCTGAAGTCTTCATTATATAGTGCCTGTCACATACTTTGCATGGAATTTTTATTTTTTGGTTGAGAGCGCTATTTTTGTGGAAGGAATTTACCTTATTTTTCTAAATTCGGAAGATTTTCTTATTTGCCATTAAGTCCCACAGTGCATTTTTTGATAAACTGTGCATCTTTGTTGTTGTTTCCATGACACCAAAAAATGAAACTCAGCCAACCTGTCTGAAGCAGGAAAAGTAAATAAATAGACTACACAAATACTGAAAAGAAGATGTAGGAGCTAAAAATTCTTTAGATTTAATAAATATGAATAATGTTCATAAAGAGTTTTATTAAACTTTATAGTGACATTTTAATAAAGCCTTTTATTAAAGCTTTCTGTAAAACCTAACTTCAAAGGCTAATTTCCTTGAACAGCATCCTTCTATAAGTAGGGGATGGCATTAAAGTCCATACTTGTCTTGTGCCTGACACAGCGTGCCTTGATATTTAGCTGAGCAATGGTATAAAGACAAATAATCCTCCGTCATCTTGTGTATGGCACTGCTGCTTTTGCGTAACTCCCCGTTCCTGCGCTGCGTCCTCATCCTGCAGGCCATCCCGCATGGAGTATAGCTAGTCAAAGTCCGAACCGTGGTTTTGGCATGTCTTGCAGAGCCTCCAGCATGCCTGTGATGAACAGCACAGCACCTATTAGATTATCCATTAGAGAATTACCTGCCTATTTAGGATTCAGAAGTGTTAGTTGCTCAAGGCCTCTGTTGTACTTACCTGGGTAATTGAAAGTGTTTAAGGGCAAGCTGGGCCAACTTTCTTAAGTGCTGCTGCACTGAAAATAATAATTGTCTTATTTTTCTTTTATGAATATTCTCGAAAGAGATGTTGTAGCAGGATTTCCACTTGCAATTGTGTACTTTCTTGCTGTTGTATGAATAGAAAGGGTATGAACAGGAGGAACTTCTTGAATACAGGATAGTAACAGTAATGGGGATGGAAAGGGAGGGGATGTTGCACAGATTGGGCTTCTTCCTATGGTCATCCCTTCTCCTCTTTACTGGATTCTCCATTTATTCAGCAGCCTGGCAATGAACATGTTGCCTCAGTATCAGTCCTTGCTCTTCCGCTAATCATGCCTTGTAAATGGATTTTGCTTTTCATGTGGCACTGACTCATTCTCTTAATAGGTTGATAATTTCACAGCTCCCTGTCACTGGTTTGTTGTTTGGAACAGAAGAAATACAAACGTGCGTCTGTCAGGCATTCACACAACCAGGTGAAGGCACCCAACAGGTAAAGGCTGGGGAGTGCAGCTTTTCCCTTCCAAAGAAAAGCTATTTGTCCAGTTCTTGAAATTAGGTGACTTTGTTGTGAAAGCCATGGTAGTGTACTCCTGGAAAGGTCCTCCTAAAGGATGTTGTGCAGATATGTGCAGAAACAGTCTTGTATGGTTAAAGAGATGGGAGGTTTTCTCCCCACGGAAGGAAAAAATGGTGCGAAAGCAAAAAATTGTATTACAATGTTATGCCTCACTGAAGTGTAACTTGGGCTTATTTTTAGGAGGGACCGTTAGTAACTTACACTAGTATTCAGGATGTTCTCTGTGCGCAGGCTTCCTGTGCAGCGGTGACTGAGAAACGGAGCTTGTGAGCTGCATTTTTTAGAGCAAAGCTGTTAGGTGCAGAGCTGTAAGTCCTAATTCTTGTTTTGTCTTGTTTGTTTTTTTTTTTATTTTTGTCTTAGGGGGTTGGTTTTTCTGTTTTTTGCCTTGGAGCTGTGTGACCATAGCTGAAGTGGGCTGGAGACTGTTCTGGTAGCAGTGGGTTATTTTGTATTTACCTGTGGCATTGGTTGTGTGTGAATCTGCTTGACTAGCTGTGCTGTGGGGTCTGTAAGGACAGAAGGAGGTATAGATGTCTTGGAAGGTGTACGTGCAGTCCTGCAGGGGGTCATTGTATTTACAGCCAAAATGCAGTGTGTGGTTCTGAACACTTAAATTATCAGGAAAGTTCTGGTAAACTGGAAGGGGCAAGAGAGTGTACTGCTGTATCTGAGATATTCCAGGTGTTAACTTTTGGAGGACTGATGAAAACGATCGTGCTTTGAATGAAAAAGAAGATGTAAAGGCCTGATATCTGAAATGCGCAAATGTGCAAGAGGGGAAGGTGGGCTAGGCAGAAGTGGGAGGAATTACAAGAAGAATGTCAGGAAGAAAGTGAGGACTTGTCCGGATCCTGTGGTGCCATTAGCAGGAGAAGAACTCTGTTGCACTGTAGTACTTCGAACGTACAGGGGCCTTAATTAGCTGTCAGGAGCATCCTTAACAACCTTAGTTTCAGATGAGTGGCACTTATGAGGAATAAACTCTACAGTATTTGCAGAGTTAGCACCCTGTTGGAAGAGATTTGGTGGAGGAACTCTTCCTGGGTAGCTGCTGAGACATTTTGAACAGGAGTTGTAATGATGGTGCTGCAAGGAATAAATAGAGATAGGTTTAAAGAGCCTGCACTGGGGCTGTGTCTCCCACATGTGCTTCTTGTGTGTGGGGAATATAGAGATTTTTTTGGAAGAGTGCTGCTGTGGAGTAGGTTCTCCAGCTAGTCCTACCTGTATGTGGGCCGGGAGCCAGCAGAAAGCCCTGAGTGCTCTTGTTCAGAGTTTGCAGTGGGCTGTGAAGCAGGCAGGGGAGTGGGGACATGCTCAGAAATGTTTCTTTGTCGCTGAAACTATACAAAGTGTGCTTTTGCCTTAAATAACCAGAGAATCAAGCTTCCACCCAGCAATTGAAACTTTACAGCCTGTTGTTTAGGAGTGTATTCATGAGACTTGAGCGTTATTACAGCATCAATGTTCTGTATCTGAGCAAAATGCTGCCTTCAGTGATGCCTGAGATTCTGTTGCAGTAAAAGTGGTGTGTGGGGTCATTCATCTAGGAGATGTTTACAGTGTTCCCTGTCTTGGCATAAATACCTTCTTCTGGAGCATTCCCCTGAACCAGGACTTCATACTGCCCTTGGCCTTACAATATTAGGGAGGCAGTATGATTCAGAGGGTGGTTCCTGCCCCAGAAAGTGGGACGTGAAGGGTCTGTTTCTTGCTTTGCCACTCAACAGAGCTGCATAATTCTCTGTGGTGTCATTTTCCTATCTGGAAAATGGGAGTAGTGGTACTTACACACCTTGTCCGCGTTATGCATTGAAAACATTTATGTAAACTAAAGTACTCATGTCTGCGAAATGCTCTCACTTCCTGTCTCACTCTACATAGTTTGAATGTCCTGTGCATAGTAAAAAAAACTGCTTTTCTGGAGAGTAAACAGCTCAGAAGACCTCTCCTTCCTCCACGTATTGAACCACGTGGTTTATAACATGTTGCCATTTCTTACCTTTTTGTACCTGTGTCCTTTTCCTATCAAATGCCCCATTGACCATCCTCAGCGTTCATTTGTAGTGCAGATGGCTCCTATGAGTAGACTACTTGTAAGAGGGGTTGCTGTGAAATGCTGCATTGCCCTGGTGGTGTTAAAATTGGGGAAGCTCTAGGAATATTTACTAGGAAACTTCAGTATCCACAGTGCATGTGAACTGTGGCCGTGTCTGAATTGCTTGTAATCTTATTAATAGTTTGAAACAACCACGTCAGTCTTGATGGCTGTAGGAAATTCAAGAAATCTGACACAGAAAGCTCTATTCATCTCTTGCCAGGGCAGCTTTGTACCCTACAGTATGTGTATTGGTACTGGCTTGTCTCACTTTAAAGGTGCCTGTCGGAGGACCTATCATCACTACCTTGGTGAGGAGATTTTACATTAAGATCAACAGGACTTGAGAAATCTGCTCAGCAGGACTCCACAGGAACCTCTCCCTTGTGTGTGCAGTGGAGGGATTGGCCTTTATTGCCTGCAGATTCATAGCGCTGGGTTCTGTCTCTAGTCCTCTCTTTGGGAAAATAACCTTCTGCGCGTAACCTGAGTGGGAGCCAAGGCCGTAAAGTCAGCAGGCAGCCCGAGAGCGCGGAGAGGCGTTATACCAAAGCCCAGATCTGGTGGAGTGGGACTCATGGCACAAGGTGAAATTGCCCCCTCCCGATGTGATTCTTCTGGAAACTGCAGAGAGAGCAGTGCTGCTTACTCAACAGCAGATTGTATTTGAGTGGAAGGAGCTGTATCTGGCGGGGGGGAAATTAACCCTAAAGACTGCCACATCTGCTCTGGTTTCATCTCTTGGAGATGTGACATCTCTGACTTTTTCTCTTGTTTGCTATAAAGCCTGTGTTCACTCTTAAGAGCTGCAATAGCTTCTGAAGCTTTGGACCCATTGAAGGATTTGTGGAACGATGAGTGTGTGATTTCAGTAGAAGAATCTGTGGTCTGTCTTCAGTATGCCTGTGTGCTCCAGCAGCAGTCAGGTGGCTGGATTGCAGTTCTTTAGTTGGTTCTTTGCCCTGTTTGTGTAGGGCCCTCCAAGGTGAGCTGCTCCTAGCTGCTTAAAGGCTTTCGTTTGGGTGCTGGAGCTGGCAGCACAGGTATTTCACCTAGCTCGCTCTTGCTGCATCTCACCTGGGCTATGTAGGTATTCTCACTGTGATGATTTTTAAGAGCCTGTGTGATAGGAATGTGAGGACTCCATTTGGAGTCTTTCTCTGTATCTTTGTCTGGAAGAGGTTGTTCTAGACATGGCTGAATCGCTGCTGCAGCACATTCTCTCCTGTTTGACTCCTCTTTATAACTTTGCTCGTTTGTGACTTTTACCCAAGAGCTGCATTTTCTTTGAGGGTCTTGGCAGTGTGGGTTTGGGTGGCTATTATGTTCAGAACTGAGAGAGAAGTCCAGGACATGTTGGGGGGGAAGGGAGAGGACAGAAGCCTGAGCCCTGGGACCTCTGTTACTGCTTAGGATATTACTTGAGCAGTGTTTTTCTGCCTCAGTTATCCAGCTTGTAAAATAGGGCTGATAGCACCCCGTTACCCATCAGCAGATCCCTACCAGCCACTCGCTGCTGCTGTTGCTCAGATACCTAAACGCCCAGTGTACCTTACAGTTTAGCTGAATCTTGCCAGGAGCTTTTTTAACAGGTTTTGCCAACAGAGCATCATGCCAGGGATTTCTTTCTATTTGGATTTAAAATGCCTGCTCATGAACAGCCTTGTTGCTTTGGTGTTGAGGGAACTGGATATTGTAGCTCTGTATTCTCCCTGGGCATTCAGCTCTCAGAGGAACCTGAGCAGGGCAGAGTGGAAGACAGAAACGCCTTAGATGCTGTAGTTAGTGTGCTTCAGCTCTGGGTGTTGGTTGTGGAGGAGCCAGATCATAAGTACAACTCTAAGGGTAAAGATTTGCATTTGAATATGAGCACTCCTTTGTGCATGAGGCAGCTTGCAAAGCCCTAGGTCACTTCCCTTTCCTCTTGTACCTGAAGGGTTGGGGGTTGGATTTGTTGAAGACACAAGTGGTTCTTGCTTGACTTAGCTGCTCTGTCCTTTATGGTTTTGCTTCTGAAACGTGAAACATTTGTGTCTTGCCGAAAAGAAAACGCCTACAGGAAGTCACTGCTTCTGAGCCTGGTGAGGTTTATAGGTGCATCAGAGTCAGTTTGTGCTGGGTCTGATCGTATTTAACACCTTGCCTGGATGAGAGAGCAAACAGTATAATACTGGCATTCAGTGCTTGTGGATTGCTCTGTGCAAGATACTTTTCCCACCTCCCTGTGGTAATTGATTCCTGATTCTGAGGGGTGTGAAAGCTCTGCAGTGCAGCCTCCTTAATGAGAGATCCAGTTATTCCTTCTTGATAATCCCATGCTAAGGGGCCTGCTCCATCTTCACATAATGATGGGGCAGATGGGTAGAAAACTGCCACCGTTTCTCTGGAAGACTGTTGCTGATGGATACTGCTTCCAAGGAGAGGATTAACCACACGCCTTAGGTTTTCTGCTGCTGTTTGAAAAGGAGGGGGAGTTTCATGAGTAGCACCTCATGGGCTGTGGAACAGCTTTCCTGCTGGATTATTTATTTATTTATTTATGCTTTGTGCTGTAGTCTTGTGTCCAGAGGATGGACTATTTCTTACCTTTGTCTGAGTCCTCAGTTACTGGAGACCAGGGCTCCTCTTCAGGTTGGGGCGTTGGCTGTCCAGTCCTTACAGAAGCCATCGCAGAACTTGTTAATGTTTCCATATAAATACAGTTAAGCTCTTCTCCAGACTTCAGTCTGCATTATTTGTTTTGCAGTAAGCTACAAGTCCACCCCATCTGGCTGCTTTTCTCAGCTCCCTGCCCTCCCAGCACTGGGAAAGCTGTTTAGCAGGGAGGCAAGGCATCTGCAGTTTTCAGGCCAAACCTGAGCTATGGAGAAGACTTGTTTGCCCTAAAATTGTCCAGTGATTTGGTAACAGGAGTTGTGATTCCCAACCTGTTGGTACATTTATATGTTGGGCAACAGGTGAGGTTGCTGCAGACAGACTGAAGAAAATAAGGTCAGGTCATCTTATGTGACAGCAGGGGGTGAGGAGGGCATGGCCTGTCTTATCACTGCCTGCATAGCTCCATGCTGCACTGACTAGAAGAATCTGACTGCCCTCTTCTGCTGCAATGCTCAAAGCCAGGGTGGCCCAGCGTAAGGAGCGGCCCGACGATGGGGCTGGCCAGCCGACAAGTCTCCTGGCAGGCAGCTTTCAATGTCGTTACTCAGCTAGCAGCAGACCTCTGCAATAAATCTGGGGAGATGTAAGCCTGGTCTCCCACTCCCTGTTTTTACAAGGAGAGAAGATTCATGGGAGATGCAGAGAGAAGCTGAGATTGTGCAAAATGAAAGAATAGGTACTGCCAAATACACCTGTTCAAATACTTAAGGAGTGGCCTTGTGAAGCAGGAGCCACCTTTGCTAAGGGGTGTCCATCTTTTCCCTGCACACACTAGACTGCTGACTTGTCTCTCCAGTCTGGCAGGATTCGGTGCCACATCCAGGATCTCAGCCGGCCCTTTCTTCAGACGTACCAGCAAATTTTAGCAGCTCCCCATCGCACTGAAAACAATGCAACAGAATGTCAACAGCTGGCTACTTGTGGCCTAGTCTCTTGCTATAGCCTGTCTTTTCCTCGCAGCTCTTCTTCATTGATCCTACTGACTCTGTACTTGGACACTGATATTTTCCTGTTGGTCACCTCTTTACTAACTTCTTGCAGTCTCTCCTAGGAACTGGGCTTTATTTGATGCCTTCCCAACTAGGCTGATAATCCCTGCTGCCTGGCCCAAACAGGGCTCCTACAGGATATAACCGTATCTCGCCCCAAGCCCCTGGGGTAGCTGGTCACACTGTATCACCAAAGCTGTTCTCAGGGCAGCCTGCGATACCTCTCACCACTGAGGCAGATGGCGACCATTTCACAAATGGGCGATTCGTGGTGGGATTTGTTCCAGGAGAAGTGATGGAGTCTCTCCCTGTTGACAGATAAATGTTTAGCTATGAGAAGTTCTAACAAAAAGTGAGCGTGTGTATTTAAAGACAAGTGAATGGCACTAATCTTTGGTAAAACTATACCTGTTTTTTAAAAAGCTTCACATGACCAGTAACATTAGAAGCCATAATAGATTTCAGTTTAGGATCAATTCCAAACACTTTTTTACTTCTCTCTTCTGGAAATACAGTTCACTTTATGCAGCCTGTGAATTTTTAACAATGTGAATAAAACTTCTGGTCAAAAATCTATCTGCTTATGGAGAAAAACCTTTTGACTGTTAATCTCTGTTCTGTTGCTTTGTTTTGTGTTTGTGGCTGCTGCTGTAAAATGAGCAAGGAGCAGAGGTTTGCAGCAGAGTCTGTAGTGGTCTCAGGTCCTTTAGCTGAGTGACTGCTCGGTGGTGTGCGAGTAGCTGACATGATTCCTTCTAGAGTGTGTGTGTTACCTTTCATAAATCTGTTTGCCCTGCTCAATTAGGGCTGGCTAACTTCCAGGTATTCAAGCTCCATTGAAGTCTTGTGAATAAAACACCAGCAGCCCAGCCTCTTTCATACATAGATTTACAAAGAGCTTTGCAGACAATCCTGTTTGTCAGGAGTCTCTCTCCTTGGCTGTGTTTTCAGCTCAAGGGTTTCCAGTTGTTACCAGTGCCAGTAACTCAAGCTTTTTGTATGGCTTTTTGCAGGATGGGCTCCCTGTGCTTGGTGGATCCCTGCTGTAGCCCTGACTTGCATGCTCTGTCATTGAAAGGGCCACTTTTGCTCTCTGGATTAGAGCATACCCCTTTAAAAGGGAGTTGGGCAGGATGAATAACAGCACATCACATCCAAGGCAATATGATGAGGGTAAAAAGATTCCTGGTTGGCAGAGCTCTTAGCCCAGGAAGCAATTCTGGTGCAGCTGTTTGCACCCTAGGGCCTCTAATTTAACTAGTAACATTGCCGCATTTTCTGAGTCCTCTGTGACACTCAGTATTCTGCACTCCAGCACTGTCACTGGATGTTACAGGATGTTGCTGCTCCTGAGAATGGAAATCCAGCTAAGCTGCATGCTAAAAGTGATAGCAAACATTCCCCCGGAGACCTTCATAAACCCAGTGAGAAACCTTGGAGAAATGATAGTGAGAATGATCTTGATTTCCCTGTAGTGGGGGATAACCCCTTTCTTCAGGGGCAGCTAGCAGACAGGGGGAGTCTGAGCAGAGGCTTTGGCAGGGCTGTCTAACTTGCAGATGTCAGCATGGGTAGGTGCCTTCTGGCTCTAGTACTCCTAATGATAAGCATGCAGGATAGTAGTTCAGTTCTTAATGAACTTGACTTTATCAGCATGGCTTCGGTCTGCAAGACTGGAAGGCCTTTAAGATCCCTGCCTGAATTCCCTGTCTGGCTGTGTGATGGGAAAAATAGGCCAGTGGCATGATAGCCTTTGGAGGTGCAGCTCTGTGTACCCTTTCTGAAGTGCTGCGGGTGACCTGGCTGCTGAGTGATCCCCTTAGCTGATGCACCAGTGGGTTGTGGCTCAGCTCTGCTGCTGACTGGTGTTGGGAGGGACAGGCAGCAAGGTCCTGCATGTGGGGTGGCTCTGACCAGGCCCAGTGCTGCTGCTGGCTCTTTGCACAGTGACCTTATTTAAATAGTAATGCCTCACCTCCCTGAGGACTTTTTTTCCCCTTTGGAGCAGACTTGTTTTCCCCTTTGGACCGCGCAGATGGTGATACGTAACACATAAACAAAGATGTGTTTCAGATTCTCAGCTTCAAAGCACTGAAGGAGTTCAAAGTACACCGTGAATTTCCCTTGTCCAGGCAGCAGTGGTGGCTGTCCCAGAAAGTTTGACAAGGGGCTTTTTCTCAGCATGTCCCCAACTCCTCTGCTCTGAAGTGACTGTTTATTCCATCCTCATCCTTTAAACGATATGAGATGTAATCAAGAGGCAGCTAAGACCCAGTTACATAACTGGTCGTCAGGGTTTCTCTTTGGCAGCGTTACTCTGCTTGCCATTTGCTTACTGACTTTCAGAAACTCAGGGCTTTTCTGTTAACTAGCCTACTCCTGAACTTGATGTGACATTTCATTTTTTGTAACACTTAATAATTTTTGTCTGTCGTTTCAAGTTTTCTGAAACTCGGAATGGGTTTTCTTGCTCAGGATTGTGTGAGGTTGTTGCAGGATCAGCATGGTCTGGACAGGCCCCGAGAAGGCTCCCACTGTAGCGCTTTTGTTTAATGTACCTGTAAAAACAGTGGCCACGCTCTTGCCAGCTCGGCTCAGGACTGGTTTGCAGCATCCTCTGCTATTCTGCTCCGGTCCTGGGCTCCCCACAGCTCTGCCAGTTCAAACAGGTCGTTGTTTTTCAGTCCAGCATCCCCTTTCCTGCCAAGTCGGTGCTAATCAGTGTTCTTCTCCCTTTCTCTTTTATGTCTGTCCTACTGATAAAATACAGTGGAAAGGGGGGAATGAAGGGAGGAGCTGTTGTTTTCTTTGGCAGAAGGTGACCATCTGAGCAAAGATTGAACCAGGCTGGAGCCAGAGATCTGTTTGCTATTCTGCAGGAAAAGGTGTCTGGAGATTGCCGGTCAGCCCTGTGGCCTCAGCAAGCCTTCGTGCTACTGCCCCACCTGTCGATCTGGCTAGGACAGCTGTGGGGCTTCTCGTGGAGCCTGGTGTTTTTCCTGAGTATCCTATGGCTGCTATTGCTGAGCGGCAGAAAATATTTTTCTCCCTCTTTTCCCCCACCCCGCTGCTTGCTGCCTAGCGCACTGATTGCAGAGCTGCTTGCCCCTGCCAGTTGTGATTTAAATCCTGCAATGCAGGACATTCAATCCATGGTGCCAGGTTTATTGGTCATAAACTTGCCCCCTGGCAGCTGCTTTTAGATAGGCTGTACTTGGCTGGTTGCAGGTGGCAGCACATTCTCAGGTTGGCTGTATCCAACATGTGTTTGTGGTCTGTGCTTATTTTGTGTATAATGGTGATGGCCTAATCCTCTTACCTGGAAATCATGTTTGATAAGGCATTACTGGGGGAAGTTGTAGCCTCTGGTCAGAGACAGTCTCCTTCAGAAAGAGTGATGAGGGATTTCTGACTGCATTTCAAACGTGCTCTCTGCTGAGTGAGGTTCGGAAAGGATGAAAGGTGGAAGGTCCAATATATATAGCCTCTCGCTATGCCAACACAGGGAGTTGTATCCATGAGATGGGACCTTAGCAGATGGTATAATAAAACTGCCAGCAGTTTTAGGCCTGAAGTGGAGAGTTTACACCAAGGAATCTATATTATGCATTAAAAAGCTAGATTAAACCTTTAGATTGGAGAAAACTTAAAACAGTGAATTAATCTTTAAAAACTGAAAGAAAACATATCTATTGAAAGTGAGCAAGGTTTATTTTCTGTTTGAGGTAAACATTTCCTTCAGTGTTCATTCTCCCCATATTTTAGCTTTGCCTTAGTCCCTGAGAGCCAAAAAGAAAGCGGAGAAACTGCCTGTCTGAGGGAAGGCGTTAATCACAGTTTGTCCAGGCAGAGATCAGAGTGGAAAAATTAACAAACTACATCCACTATGAGAAGTACCTTTGGAGCTAAAAACGGTGTTGAAGGTGCCAGCAACAAAGTGTAATCTTTTTCATGAAGTGCTTTCAGGCCCCACAGAATAACTGCTGAACCCCAAGGCTCAAGAATCTGAGCCTGCTTCATTTGAACCTTTTTTATAGACTCCTTGACTCTTTCATGACTAGCAGATTGGGAAAGAGAATTTGAAGAAACAAGTGCCTCAGTTACCTTCAGGTGATTCTTTCAAAGCATTAATTGCTGGTACGAGTCATTAACCGTAGTCAGCGCGGAACCATAATCCCAAACCTAACAAACCCAGCTACCAGTACGTCAGTGAGAAATCTGATGATAAATTCCAGCGTTGTAAAGAAATGGTCCTTTCTCTTTCATTTACGTTTAGGGATACTTGTGCCTACCTGCTTTGTGTTAGCCTTATGCTTTTAAATCAGGGATTGTGTCGACCATCCTCTTCTGTATTCTCATATTTAAAGGAGTTCACCTTTTTCAACACTGGAGTGGTAGAAGAAAATGATGCCACCAGAAGTGTGTTCCTGTAGTTAATTTCATTTAGTGTCTGAATCTCAGATCCCACAAGGTTTAGCTAAAGAGGAGGAGGTTGAAACCTTGTAACTTAGCGTGTCTGCTCACTGAATCTGTCTGTAATTCTAACAATTGTGCATCTGTTTTACTTTCCACTTATCCAAAGCTAAATAATCTGTTTGATGGCATTTCCCTGGTTCTCTTTCATTAAAAGGCAGATCGGGAGCGGCGCAGAGAAATTTCCTTACTAGATGACATTTCATCGCAATGTCCGATCGTTTGGGGCAAATAACCAAGGGAAAGGATGGGAAAAGCAAGTACTCGACTCTCAGCCTGTTTGATAAGTATAAAGGAAAGTCAATAGAAGCTATCAGAACTACAGGTAAGGAATGTCTTGGGAAAGCTCCTTGGGGTTCTTCTAAGACTGTCGTCACAGAGCTAATTGGGGTTGTTGGCCCTGTGGATAGCATGTCCAGTGGGAAGCAGCTGAGTTGCAGAGCTGCATGTCCTGGTGCTGCATCCAGCCCTGTGTTACATTAGGACTTCAAGGGAAGTGTCCATGCTTCTTTGTGCTGCCGAGCTGCTGTTATGGTAGAGACATGAAAGAATTTTGGCAAAGCACTGGGGAACTGTTGGCTCTATGGTTTAGCCTGTGTCCTTGCTGCCAAGTGGACTGGCTACAAACTTGAGTGAAAGCCTCCTTAGGGCCACAGGCTATACCAAGACTGGGCAGTTAAGCTGACTGTGGAGTGCCTTAAGTGTTAGTCGGACCTTGTGTATAGGTGAGAGTCAAGGACTGGAAGCCTCTAGGGAAGAGCCTGGGTTATTCTGCAGCAGAGACATTCCCAGAAGTGGATGATGGGATCAGAAAGTGAAAACAGATTTTCTGGACTGGCTCTGGATTGGTATGGGAGTAGAAAACAGAAGAAAATACCAGCTTAGTGAATGTGATCTGGTGGCTCAAGATGGAGGGCCTAGAATTCAGGGCTCCTGGGTTTTGTTTCCAGTCTGTCTCCTAATACGTGGGTTTGGATTGCCGCTTTTCCCAGCTGTGAAAGGGAAATGGTGATTCTACTTTTTAAAGTGGAAGAAAAGTATCTGTGCAGGTAGCTAAAGACTCTGGGCATTTTCAGTTAGGGAGAATTTTTGCCTCTGCGTCCTTGGCCCAAATCTCCCTCCCCACTGTTGTAGGAGGCTGTCTATCAGCTGGCTGCTGCAAAAGAGACAGCTGCTTTGCAGTGGTCCTGCAAGTAATGATCTATGTGTTGACTCCGTGTCACGAATAGCAGTAGTGGCGCTGCCTGCTGTACAGTTCTGTTGGGATTGCATCCAGCCACAGAATGCTAATTGAGGTTACTTAGCTAGCAGGATCTAGCCCTCTGTGACCTGCCCTGTTCCTTTCTCCCTAGTTATTCCTAGACATGGCTTACAGAGTCTTGGGAAAGTTGCTGCTGCCCGGCGCATGCCACCTCCTGCAAACTTGCCTAGCTTGAAGTCTGAGAATAAAGGAAACGACCCCAACATCATTATAGTACCCAAGGACGGTACAGGATGGGCAAACAAGCAGGATCAGCCAGACCAAAAGAGGTAGGCAGAGCTGCTCTTTGAGTTTTGTCAGGAAAGCAACAGCAGTTGTGTACTGCTGGGCTATGTCTTGGACCTTACGGGGATCAGTTGTTCTCTGTTGTCCGAGCGAGTGCTGAGCTAATGTGTTAGCTGGATCTTTTAGCGAACGCTATATTGCCAGAGTTGTTTGTCTCTCATCTTGCCTCCCTTCCCCTTTGATCTCACCTCTGCTGTCTCTTTCTAGTTCCAGTGTGACGGCTGCACAGCTGCAGGAGTCGCTGCCGCAGCAGGGTTTGCAGAAATCTGTCTCCAATTTACAGAAGCCGACACAGTCA
The DNA here is from genome assembly GCF_036370855.1 of Dromaius novaehollandiae. Lineage (NCBI taxonomy): Eukaryota > Metazoa > Chordata > Aves > Casuariiformes > Dromaiidae > Dromaius > Dromaius novaehollandiae. Next base: position 9,026,297 of record NC_088117.1, read on the forward strand.
ATCAGTCAGGAGGTAGGCGCAAGCAGTCTCTGTGACTGCCACCCTGTTTCCCCTGTGCCTAGGCAACCTGAGGGTTTCCTTTAATTGTCAGTATTGTCCTGTGCAAGTAAGAATTGGTGGATTATAATTCACAGAACAGCTCCTGTATAATCAATTCTTTTTGCAATAGACTGTCTTGACTCAAGTCACTATGCCCCGGGAATGCTGTGCTGCAGTTAGAGTATAATTCTGTGCACGTTTCCCCTGTACCTTTCAAGCCTGTGGGGAAAGTCTAGCTTCAATCTAGAAAGAATGGCTGGAATGTGGGATGGCTGGTTAGCACTTGTAAACTATTTTATTTGGGGTCTAATTCAAGTGTCGCTTGGTGACAACAGATCCGGCTCTTGCTCCCAGCCAAAGGCCTGATGAGACTTGATAAGAAGAGATCTGGTCATGTGGGAGAAGTAGCCAGTGTCAGGACCTGAAAAAACTACTGGCAAGTAAGAAAGCTTCCCCAGAGAGTGCAGGGACCTGGCCCCTCTGTGCTGCTGACTTCACACTTTTAACTAAAAAATTCCCTTGAGGTTCAGGGAAATCAGGACAGGAGTTATGTTCTGAAGAGAAGAGTGGTTCGTGCATGAGAAAGTAGGGTAGCCTTCAAGCTGAGTGTAGCATGGAAGAAATCTAGAAGATTGAGAGGGACCATTTGGGAAAATGTGGCAGAACAAAGGGAAAGCTTTATTAGAGGGAGGAAAGCAAGAGAGATGATTTGAGGAAATAGTTGGTGAAGGTGGTGCGAGGAGGAGAGATCAGAGGCAGGGCAGAGAAGAGGATTTCCACTGCAGCAAATATATAGTGCACTGGAGTGGGGAGCAGTTGGCTTCAGTCTCAGCAGGAAGCTGGGGAGACCTGTGGTATCCAGTGACACCTGGGTGACCTAGAGGTCTGAAGCCTAGTAGATACCATCCAGGAAATGAGGAACAGTCATGAAAGTTCACTGATCTATGGATTGTTGGGGTTTTTTTTTTTTTTTGGTGTTTTGTTTTGTTTTCAGAGTACAAATTCAGTGCCAGGTGGACCAAAGTCATGGGCACAGCTGAATGGAAAGCCAGCAGGACAAGAAGGTGGTGAGTATGATAAACAGAAATGGAATTTGATATGTGCCTGCTTCTCCTAGATGGGCATGAGAGGGGGGTGGACTCTATTTCTCCTGGCCTCCCTGTCTCGACTGGTGCAGAATGGGATGCGGCTGTCTTGGTTACAGTGCAGCGAGGCATAGAGAATACTGAGCCTTTTTTGCATCCGTGTAGCGTGTTGGCTGGAGGAATGCAACAGCTTCAGTTTAAGTCTGTCAGTGCAAGACATGGGTTGAACAGAATATATTCCATCGCCCTCAACCAGAATGGTTCATGCACGTGGCTTGGGAGCAGCAGGGAAGCAGGGAGTTCTGGGAGCTGAAGGCTTTGAAGGAGAGAGGAAATGTTTGTCCCCTCATAAGCAGCTTCCATCAGCCTTGAGCAGTGTGTAAAGAGGTGCTGAAAACAGAGTGGAGGAGGGGAGGGATTGGTTTAGGAGATGGGAGCACATGAGGGAGACTGGAGATGTAGCCGTTTCCATGGGTAGTAGCATGGGGAACTTAACTTAATGAGGTGGTCGAAAGTGAGGCTGTAACAATAATATCCAGAGAGGCTTTACACAGCATCCTTGGGCCAGGGGTGTTACGGTGTTGGTAGGTGGAAAATGACATCGAAGATGCTTCAGGATCCAATTATTTACACCTTGGCTGAGGCCTTTCTATTAAGTCTCCCTGACTCACTGTGTTGCTAATGGCTTCTGCTTGACTGAGGATCCTGGAGCAATGTTAACATAAATTGGAATTTTTAGTTGTCTTTGGATGCATCCATTTCTACACAGGAGGTGGTTTCTAGCTGCAGTGAGTTCTGTCATTTAAACTGCGGTGAGAATAACAGCTCAGTTCCACTGTCCTAATGCGAACAGACCTGGAACCACTAGGTCATTAGGAAAACTGCAGAGAGATTTCAGAGAACTGAGACAGCTGCAGAGTGCAGAAATGGAGGGGACAAGCTTATCCTAAATTAAAGGAGTTCCTTAATGAGAGGATGTTTCTCAAAGGCTAAATGTCAAAGCAGAAGCTTGTGATTGCCTGAAGTTGGCAGCCAGTGCAAAGACTCTCTCTCGCTTGGTTAATTGGTACTTTTTTGAGATTTGCTATATGGACCTCCTGTACAGTCAGTTTCAAATCTGATCTGCTAACAGTGTTCTTAAAAATTTTCTGAAAACTCATTCTAGGTCACACTCTTATCCATATAGAGGTCTCAGCCCAAGAAAAGAGTTGCGTATGTGGCTAAGAGCAGCTTAATTAGAAGGTAATTGAATCACAGAAGCATCAGAAATCTGGCTGAGAGGGCTACTTAGGCCATCCCATGCTCGCACCTGTTCTACAGTGGCACTGAACAGTTGCTTTTCCTTTCAAGCTGGAAGAACAGTTTCTAGTATTATTGACAAAGGCAAAAGTCTTCTGCTTTTTGTTCATTTAGATGTCATTTCTGTTAAAACATCTGTGGAGGGAGTATCCTGAAGTAAGGTGATGTAGTAAATTAGTTATGAGCTGCTCTGTGCCTGTTTCCTGCATACAAGGGACATTTTGAGGAAAAAAGATGCACCACATTTTTTTCGGTGTGATGAAACCTAGGGTTGGAGTGCAAGTTGTTAATGCCTGCATGTTAACAGTCACTCTATTGTGCAGCATTATCTTAAGGGGAAAAGATAACTTTTTATTTGCAAGGGAAGAGGGGGAAGTCTCCCCTGGAAAACACTTGAATGCTGTTGATATTCTCATTGCCATTCTAGTTCAGTAGAGTAATGCAGGAGAATTCAGAACTGTGGCATATTAAATATCTGAGCTGTGCAGTATGTGAGAACTGTCCTCCTTGGTTTTCTCAACCGTCCAAGATATTTGTAGATGTTATACACAGGATGTTATGGAGATGCTATCTTCAAGTTCCAGAAAATGAAAATGACTAAAGAAGCCAGTTCTTCTTGACTCTTCAAGGCAAGAATGGGTAAAAATAGATGAAATTATTTTTTTTGTCAGATCTTCAGTAATCACTGATATTTGTAACATGATAATTCTGAAATGCTCCTTTTAGAAGGCGCGTTAGTCAAGTAACACCAAAAAGCAGTTTTTGAAGCAAGCATTTGTGTTTTAATGTTGAGTGGTGCAGTAGTACTAGCAATTTTCTTTTATTCAACATTATCTTGCCGACAGATCTGGGAGAATTATTGCTACAGTCTGTTTTCCAGTCACTGAGATCTTTTTAACAAACAGCTGTCATTTTAGGGTGGCTGATGACTCAGCAAGACAATTCGCCAAAGACAAGAAATGAACCTGGCCAGATCTGGCCAGGGATCTGTATCTTAAAAATGCTGAAGCACTGAGGATAGTGGGGTACAGTATATAGCACTCAATGCTTATCTGTGGTCTTTCATTGAGTATATTCCCAGAAATCTTAACAACAGAATTCCCCAGTGGAGTGAGATCTGAGCAAAAAGAATCTGAATAGAAATGTCAGACACTCGATAGCAGGATATTATTTATAAAGTGATCTTGTAGAATTTGTATCCTTGCTTCAGTCTGAATTTCATACTGTACAGAAATAATTGGAAGCTGAGAAAGTTCATTCTGTGACTTTGTTGAACATGAGAATTTAAATGAAGATCCTCAGCTAAGAGTGTGGGAGTATTTGGTGAGGACATGTGTTGTCGTGTTTGTGACAGTGTCTTGGAGTGTTTCGACATGAGCTGATACGATAGTAATTCAGGTTTGAATATGCTGGAGGCCCAGATTTTCAGGAAACACGTTTCCAGGCTGATCTCACGATGGAATTGAAACAGTGGAAAGATCTTCTCCGAGTCCCACACTTGTTTCTTTGACAGGTTCAAGGGCCTCAAGCCGACTGTTATCCTTCTCTCCCGAGGAATTTCCGACGCTGAAAGCAGCTGGCGAGCAGGACAAGGTTGGCAAAGAAAAGGGCGCCTTAGATCCGTCGTATGGGCCAGGACCAAGCCTCCGCCCCCAGAGTAAGTGAATGGTTGCATCTTCTGTCCTTACCTCAGCTCATAACCCTTTATAAATCATGTTTTGGGCCGGGGGAAGGGCTGTCCAGTCTGCAGTAGTGTCAAGATATTCCATCCCCACATTTATGTTCTCTCTCTTCATGAGTCCTTGTGTTCCGAGTTGCTTAGCAAATGACTGCAGATTCTTATGTACTGCTGGTGTATACTGCATGAGTTCTGTAGTCCAGACAGCTAAGTATGGACTGCCGTGTACTGTGTTGTTTCATTAAAAAATGTATGCAGGACGGGAGAGGTTTTACAGTGTTCTATGAGTTAATCTGGTGATGTTGGAAAGCAGGCCCTTCCCATGGGGAAGGAGAGGGCACAAATGCAAGGAGTGAGTGATGTAACGTGGCTTCTAGTTGAGCGTTTGTGTGTGGCTTAGTTTACCCTTAATTCTTCAGGGTGAGCGCTGTGGAGATGGGTCGCAGAGTTGTCGGTTGGAATTTGGGCTTGTTGACAAGTAGGGATGCCACCGGTGCAGTAATTACTTAGTAACAGCTGATGCTGCTAGTCTCTTGGGAAAGAAAACTCATTTGGAAGTTTTCTTTGCTCCCTGATGTATTTCCATATTCTCAGTTTAATTAGGGCCTGGCCAAAGTCATTTGAGCGTCGAGATTTTCTGGCTAAGTGACCGTCTGCATTAGCAAATGCTAACATATGTATTACCTCCTTTCCAGATGTCACCAGTTGGAGGGAGGGCGGTGGGAGGAATATAACCTCTGCCACATCTCTGACCGCCTCCCCTGCTGAGCTGGGCAGCAAGACCTCTAGCACTGGAGACGGAGCCCCCTCCTCAGTGAATGCCAGCGATTTGAAGGAGCCGTCTCTCCGCCCAGCTCAGCCTATCCGTAAAGGGGCTTCGCAGTTCATGGGAAATGTGTACCAACCGCCTACATACCATGACATGCTACCTGCTTTTGTAAGTTGCCCTGTCCCACAACTGTGTAATGTCCTTGCTTGTAACATGAGCGTGGGTTGAGGAAGTTGGTTGAGATAGGTGATTTCCAGATTCTTCCTTCAGTTATTTCCCAAGGCTAGCTCAGGGATCCTTTCCTTGATCTATTTTTCGTTTCCCCTGTTGTGCATTGACCCTTTCTTACTAGAATTTTGCAGCACTGATGTGCTCCAAGGAGAAATGAAATAACCATGGCCTTGCTCAGCCCAAGAGAAAGTTGCTGCCCTCCCTCTAGAGCTGGGGAGGGTAACCGTTAGCATATGGCCTGTTAGGCAGGCAGACATGAAATGTTTGCCCTACCTTTGCTCTGCCACAACTACTGTGGCCATATTGTAACCTAATCTGGTTAAGTCTTTCTATGGCAAAGAGAAAAAACAGGCTGTTCTGCTCTGCTGTATTCCAGATGTGTCCACAACAGCCATCTGAGACCCCTGCATCGCTGGACCGTGGGTCTTTCCCTGTTCCTCAGCTTCGGCTTGAGCCCCGGGTCCCTTTCAGACAATACCAGATGAATGACCAAGATGGGTAAGACTGCCATGACTGTCCCTCTTGAGAGGCAGGTTCAGGGTGGGACATGAGCCTTACACTGTGTGAGAACCTGGGCAAAGGATCCAGTCTTGTGGGTGAAGCTATAGACAGTCACAGAGGAGGAAAGGAGCTTTACTGGATGGGGCAGATACTTGGAGGCCATGTATGTAAGCACATGATAGAAAAGGACTGATTCATTGTTAGACTCAGCTCTGTGTTCCTTTATCTACTGTTATTTGCTGTTTCTAAACATTTCTCTTTGTCTCCTTGTAGAAAAGAGAACAGGCTTGGTCTGTCTCGCCCAACGCGTCCAGTTCGGCAGCTAGGAGAGAGGGCGCCCCGGCCCACCATTATCAACGCAGAGAACCTGAAGGGGCTGGATGAACTTGACACTGATGCGGATGATGGATGGGCAGGTAAAGTACCTCCAGCCTCTAGCTGCAGGCAGCCGCAACAGCTTAGGAAGTGAAGGGCAGTTGTTCCTCCCTGCAGCCCAAAATAGTCAGGATATGCCAGTGGCTCTGTTCTGCTGCCTCAGAAAGGAGGAGGGGAGTTGTCTGTGCAGTTGTGAAGTTGCTGTTGGTGTAAATGATGACACAATGGATCCTTCTGATCCTTCCACCGTGCTGTACTCGAGGAACTGGATCTGAAGACTCCTAAAAGCTGAAAACACCAATCAGCAGGAAGATAGCAGTATGGCTGCTGGGAAGGAGAGTTAGTTGCACCTTCTCAGTTGTAGCCTTTAGAATCCAGGTGCATGTGCTCTTGCTTGCTGGCTGTCTCCTCTCATTTGCAGCCTCCATTCCCAGATTTTTTGCTGCTACTCTTTTGGGACCAGCCTAGCTGGTCATCAGTGTGAGTCCCCACCATCCACATCATTTCCAGTACCTGAGCTGGTGTTATGCTGGCCATTTAGTTTTCCAAATAGTGTCTAGTTTAGTACCAGAAAAGGCAGAAGGCTTATCAGGATAAGGCAGGGCCTGTTTTTTTCTGCTCTATATTCTTTCTCTAATCCTGCAATTCAGGCATTCATGATGAAGTGGATTACTCTGAGAAGCTGAAGTTTAGTGAAGATGAAGAAGAAGAAGAAGCTCTTAAAGATGGACGACAAAAGTGGTAAGAAATGGCTGTATTCTCACCAGCAGTTGTTTTTAATAAATGTAGAATTTACTAGGATCCTTTAAAGGTTTGTTCTAAATGTTGAGGCTTAACCTCTCTGACTCATAATGTGATGTTATTGATTCCACCTGCCACCTTTTGAGTGGGTATCAGTGATGTGCATGGGTCTTGGAGCTGGGTGCTAGGGTTTTTTCCTCCTCTCCTCTCTGGATCTCGCCTTATCCTTCTGCACAGTGGCCTTGCTAATCCTTAAGCACCTTGGGAGGAAAAAGCCCATGACTTGGGTTGGTATTTCTTATTTTGGATCCTCTCTTTCTGTTACAGTCAGTTGCCTTTGCCACTTAATGAATAAAGCTGCAAATGCTTGTTGAGGCAAGTTGCAGACATAAAGCAAAGCTGTTTATATGGCAGGAATAGCTGGGATCCCAGAAGGCAGCGACAGTTGTCCCTGAGCTCTGCAGACAGTGCAGATGTCAAACACACCTTGGAGGAAGGAAAGAACTGGGGCGATTCAGTTGGCTTGTCCCGGCCAGTCCGGAAGGTGCAGGAATCACAGCAGCCTCCAAGGAAGCTGAACGGCTGGAGCTCTGCATCTGAATACCAGGTAGATTGAACTCATGTGGGTGGGCTCGTTCTGCTGGGCTGCTGGAGACGACACATCACTGTCCTTAAGAGCCTGGGCTGGCATTTCACCGAGAACGGGCTAACGATGAATTACTTGGTTGTTGTTTATATCTGGTTGGAGAGAAATCCACCTGCACAGCACTACCACTAGAGAGAGGGAATTGAAGCTGGTCCAGAACAGTGGGGCTCTCAAAGAGTTAGCAAAAGGAGATCTTGAACCAAATAGAAATAACTCCCCGCTGAAAGGAGGGCTTGTGTCCATGAGGATGGAGGGGAAGAAGGCAGGAGGGGATTTTCTTAGCAGAGCAAAGCTTAAGATACAGGAGATGTTTGGATCATGCTTACTGGAGAATGTTTCTCCTTTGGCAGAAGCCCACCCTGGGAAGTATTCTCAGACAGCAGTCCCTAGAAGATAAAGATGAAAAGGTGCCACTGAGACAGAAGTTTGTGCACTCTGAGATTTCAGAGGCTGTTGAACGAGCCAGGAGGCGACGGGAGGAAGAAGAGCGGCGAGCCAGGGAGGAGCGTCTGGCAGCCTGCGCTGCGAAGCTGAAGCAGCTTGATCAGAAGTGCAAACTGGCTCAGAAGAGTGGAGAAACCCAGAAACACACGGAGCCTGAAGATCTGAGGCCCCCAAGCACAGAGAAGAATACTGTGCAAGAGAATGGCCATGTTTTCCGTAGAGGTACAGAAACAGTGCTCACCTCGTCTTGTAAAAGCTGCTTTCTTATTAATGTGATGATTGCTGGGAGGGAGCAGCTGGAGGGTGCTTGAGTTGCATTTGAGAGAGTAGCTCCTTCCCATTTTCTACAGAGTATTTTGGATTGGTGTTGAAGATTGTTGGTGGTTTGTTCCCCTCCCTCTCCCCATGTCCTATTAAAGCAAGTGCAAACTTCTGTGCTTTCCTTATCCATGTTCAAGCAGCTGTGCTAGTGGAGACATTGTTGGAACTGGCCTCTTGATCTTCTTGAGGTTGGATGGTGCTGTTAAGAAAGTGCTTCTGCTCACAGTGAAGTAAATGTTATCATTGAGTGCTGGCATATTTAAGGAGTTACAGGGGAGAGCAGACTTTTTCCCCCAGTGCTTAAGCAGAAGGTTGATAGCAGAGGGGAATTGGAATTTACCATGAAAACAAGGATGGAAAGCTTTTTAGAACTGTCAGAGCAATTTCAGGAGGTTGTGTGAGAGGTGCTATATACGACTCTAACAAAATTCAGCCATGTAACGCAGTCAGGACACGCTCAGTCTCGCGTGGTCAGTGCTGTGGTGGTGTGCTCACAAGCACTGTCATGAGCAGGGCTCGTCAAGGCTTATTTCCTTCTCTCCAGCAACCCCAGAGTTTCACGCGCAGGATGTTTCTGTTGGTTACCTGGAAGAAGAGACTCCTGCCCCAGCAGCAGCTCAAAGCAGCAGTGAGGAGGAGCTTAGAGAAGCTCCTTCCCCAGCACAGGAATTCAGCAAATACCAGAAGTCTCTTCCCCCCCGCTTCCAGAGGCAGCAACAGCAACAGCAGCAGGTAAGAGGTGTGACGTTCCCTCCCCTCTTCCCTTGGACCCTCACTAAACAGTCACATTTGCCCAGCTCCCAACATAATCAGCACCAGCTAACCAGCCCTCTTCGGGCTGGGAGGTGACAAATGGGAGTTTCTCCCCTCCCAGCCTTTTTCAGTATTGTTGAGCACAGATATCTCCTATGTTCTGGGGTAAAAGGGCTTATTATAGGTTACGTGAATTCTATACGCACTGTCCTGTGCTGGCGTTGCTGTGCTTAGGGCTTTCTGCGGCTGCGGAGAGATGTGGGCAGGCCAGGTTTGCCGCTTGCCTGGTAGAAAAGTGGAAAATGTCAAAACGTTGACTGGTCTGGCAATGCTTATCTCTGTGTCTGCCGACAACATGATATCCTCTTAGGACTGTGTGGTTTGTAGCAGAGCTCTGGTTTGCAAACAAATGTGTGTGTAAGGGGAGCCAGGGACATTCCCCTTCCCATATCCAAAGTCAGAAGTGCAGCAGTGAGTACCTTGTTACTTACAGTAGGCCTGATCCAGCAGTGTCCAACGCCGTTGGCTGGCAGGGACCCTGGTGAACATCCGTGCCTGCTCCCCTGTGCAGGATGGGAGCTGCTGCTCTTCAGCACTTGCAGTAACGGTGTTGAATGTACAGGCAAAGGGAAAGGAGACTGCTGGGCTGAAACCCTACTGGGATCAGCTGCTTCCGTATGGTTTTGCACTTGCTGTGTTCTAACCCTGTTAGTCTGGGCAGCCATTCGCCTGCCAAGGGCGAACTGTGCTTAGGTTGGCAGGTGGTTGGGCTCTTGCTGCTGAGCTGAACATGAGGGGTGTGAAGTGGCACGCTTCTTATCTACCTCCTCCTGTCTTTGGAAAGAGGTGGTTCTAAACATCTGCTCTCATCTTCTACACAACCCTTCTTTCTGTGAGGCTCTTCCAAAGCATTATTCTCTTTGCACTTTAAATATGTGTTTAGTTTTTAAGTGTTTAACTTCTGTTTCACTGCAAACTCTCCTTTGGGGAGAGACCAGCCTGGACTGCTTTACACATCTTGCATCTCATGCAGCTTTATAATCCGGTATATGTTGTTGTACATATTGTCTAGCTCTTCTTCCAGCTGCAGTGAGCCTCCTTGGAGAGCAGCAGAGTGAAGCCAAGGGGCAGAATACCCAGACTTGAGATAATACAACATTAACTGACATTCTTTATAGAATAACCATGCAAAATGTGATATCATCAACCCTGCTGCAAACCTTAGCAGGGAGATCACATTTGGCTTCTGCTTGGGAGCTTAGTAATTGCTCTTTTATGGCCGTTCCCCTACGCTTGTTACTGGGCAGTTGACATTCTCAGGCATTCTCATGATTCAGAGGTACAGCAGCAAATGTTGCTAATGTTACTTTATAAAAGAGATGCTCTGAAACTAAAAATAATTGGACATCTTTTCTGTCATGCTAGTAGTACCTCAGGTCATTGCTACTGGAAGAACATGAGATTTTCACGTTATTTTCTCTTATCATTTGTGTCATTGGTATGTATGAGGTAATTTGTATTTTGGCTGGTTCGCGTTGCTACGTTGGTAGCAATGGTTCCATTAAAAGAACAAAACAAAAAATAGTGTTGGTGGCATAAATGAAATATTTTCTCCAAGATCCTAGAGCACTGGATAACCCAGATATAATCTTTGCATTTATCTGATGAGTTTCTCTCTTGCTCTAATGATGTGTCAAGTTCAGATTTAAAGCTTTGTTTCTTGCTTTGCAGTAGGGAATTGGCTTTTTTATAAACAGTTATAATATCTGACACTTGTAAGCTTAGTAAGAAAAGAACGGAGGCAAGGTTGACAGGTAAATAGATGTATTTCATGTTAATTGGAGCTGTTTAGCTTTTGAAAGTTTTCTCCAGTATGTAAAACTCCTTTCACATATAGGTTCTTCTTGGACTTTTGGCAAAGGTTAAATGTCAGATCAGATTAATATCCATGACAGTCCCCTGCTAAAGGAAGGTAAACTGGCCATTTGGGAGATGGGCTGACACCCTTGGGTTGCTCCTTGTCTCTGGAGGATGCACAGGAAATAGTATAAAGTATGAATTGTTTTCTTATCTAATGTGTCTAGCTAACAGGAGTAGAACTAATATATATGTACACCTTATAATTGCATTTCCTCCAAAGGGCAGCATCTTCTAAAGTATTTGGTTCCAATTAGTAAATTGCATTTGACAGGAAACTGTCCTATATCTCATTGAAGTGTTGGGAAAATGTGGGCTCCCATCTTGAAGCCGATTCCTTGTGTTCAGCCATGTAGTTTGGTGCACAATGGCATGACTTCTTGGCTGCATTTATCATGTCCTGGGTATTTAAAAACAACAATTGCTGCATTCCCAGTTGGTAGTGAATTGCCTTTGTCTGTCTACCTGCTTGTCTTGCTTGTTTTTTGAGCCTCTAACACATTAACTGTGTTTTTCTTGGGCTGGCCAGTTTGCAAGTGTGATTCCTGGCACTGCGACAGTTTGTGTCAAATGGCTCATCCTTCTTCCCTGCAGGAGCAGCTGTACAAGATGCAGCACTGGCAGCAGCAGCAAGTCTATCCTCCTCCGTCCCATTCCCATCCCCAGCGGACGTTCTACCCACCGCACCCCCAGATGCTTGGCTTTGATCCTCGATGGATGATGATGCCCTCTTATATGGACCCTCGCATGGCCCAGGGTCGCACCCCTGTGGACTTCTACCCTTCAGCCCTTCACCCTTCAGGTGAGGTGTATTCAGTGTTTCCATTTATCATGGCTGCTGACTTTGTCCAACATCTGAAAGGTTACTGCAACCCAAGACTTTGAAAACTGGTCTTCTAGACTGTGGAATGCAAAGAACGCATTACTATCTTTGAGGTTCTGCAAGTGCCCAGGGCTGGAAGCCCTGGGGATTGGTCTCTCTGTCATCGTTTCTGACCAGGAATGGCTGTTACGGCCAGTGAGGAGGTGGGGATTTGGGCAGTTGAGATGATGAAGACTGTCCTGCCTTGCTGTGCTTCAGTCACCTTACCTCTGCCCAGACTTCTTATGCAGGCTGGCTGTGATTGATCTTCTGGCGGGATTACAGAGTCAGTCCATGTGATGAGGGCTAGTGAGGGAACAGAAGTGGCTGAGAGGGAGGACACCTACCTGCCCGTCCCCTGCAGTGCCATGGGGGATTTTCTTCTACAGTAGCTTTGGAGGTGTAAAGGCAGATCTTGCCCCTTAGAGAAGGATCGAGTTGGGAGCGAGTGTAGTCTTGTGAAATCTTCGTAGATCTCCTTCAAGAAATGTGATAGAGAAGCCCTTTAGCCCCGGAGGTCTGTGATCCTAGTGCTTTCTTGCCTTGTTACTGATCTTCAGAGATGTGAATGTAAACAGCAGGATGTATGAATCATCCCCTTGAGTCTGTGGTTAGTTTTCATGCACCTGCTTGCTCCCAAGCCAGTGATGGTGTGTAGGGTTGTATGCAGACTGGGCTCTGAAAGCCGCTTCACTTTCTATATCATTTCAGATGTATTTCCCAAGCATAGGCTCCTCTCTACAGAAAGGTTTCCATGGCTGCAGTCACCTGCTGTCCTGGAAGGAAGGGGAGTCCAGCCAGCTGTAGATTGTTTATTCTTCTTGGCAATGAGATTCTAGCATTAATGGCATGAACTCTCTTATGATCAGGAATTATGAAGCCCATGATTCAGCAGGAGTCCATCGGTGGGAGCAGCTGTCGGTCTGAAGATCAGAACTGCCAGACAGGGCAGGCGGAAAGAAAAGCTGCTCCCATGGACCCTGTGCCAGTGTGGGGCCAGGAAAGCTACACGTCTTTGCAGAGCAAAGGGTACTCCCTGTCGCACCAAAAACAGGCTGAGAACATAACCCTGGAGGGGCTGCACGCCAGGTGAGTGCAAAACTCTCCTGTCCTCACACATATGCTGTGATAGGAAGATGCGCTGTGATAGGAAACCATCTCCTGCTAAGAGTAGGTTTTGGGGTTGATCCAACAGACTCCTCTGAACAGGCAAAGATATTGATATGGTAACACCCTTATGCTGTTGAATGTTTGTGTTGTGGAGATGCTTACAGACTGAGTCAGAGCTTTTCTTTCTGATGCCAGTCCAGACTGACCAGCCCAGAGCCTGTTCAGTAGAGGCAGACAGTTATCATCTACCCAGACAGATTCCATTGAAAATGGAGAGTCAGAAATTCTCAAGGTTTCTAGTTTAAGTCTCGTAATTCTTGGGGACTTCTGAATCCAGTTCCTTGTTTTTGAATCTCCATACATGCTGGAGGCTCAATCTCCCTTTATTTCTTGTGGTTTGCTGCCCTTCATGGGAACTGCTTTCTTTGTCACCCATTGACTTGACAAACCAGGCAGTACAGCGTGGGGCCACAGCAGATCTGCCGAACAGTCAGGTATTTATAGACTTGTTGTCTCATGATTCAGAACAAAACCTGCTTTATTTATTTGTTTCCACCTCTTGCACTCAGCCTGGGCTCTTGGAGACATGCTCTGCTTTGCACTTGCTGACTTTTTCTTTTGTTTGTTTGGTTATTTCTCAGGAATGAGAGTTCTTACTCTGCCTCTCCTGGAAGGCCAGAGGGCCTGAGCACCCAGCGAGATCTCTTTGAGGAGAGAGGGGAGGAGTACTTGAATGCTTTTGAGAAGAAGGCCCAGTCAGACTTCGACAGCTGCCTGTCTCCTCAGAGGATAGGCCAAGACCTTTTGTTCCAGCATCAGGAGAACGTGCAGGGAACATGTCCTTCTAGCAACCGCCATGCAAACGTAAGATGTTCGCCCCTGGAGCCTGACTTTATCCAAGCAGAGAAGAAGCCTGAATATAATGGCTGGGATATCAGCCACCATCAGAAACCCTCAGAAACTGCAGCAGAGGTTGCTGAAGAAGTGCCCAGGGATGAGCAGTCATTCAGTGCTGACCCATGGAAGAAAGAAGGAGCCAACACCAAACAACCTGCTGGAGAGACGACAGAGTGGGTTCCTGAGAACCGGAACACCAGTGGTCAGCATCAGGAGCAAATGGGGAGGACGCGGCGATCAGGCCCAATTAAAAAACCAGTCCTGAAAGCCCTCAAGGTAGAGGAGAAGGAGAAGGAGATGGAGAAGGTTAAGCTGGAGGGAGACGATATCTCACGCCCACCAAAGGAAAAGGTGCCAGTTCATAAAGTGGAAAATGAGTCAGATGATTCCGCAGCCTTACTGAACTCCACGCGTTATCTGCTGGATGACAAAGGTTCTTCCCAAGCCAGCCTTGCCCGAGAGGCTGAGAAATCCCAAGAGGAAGAAGAGGAAGAGGAGGAGGAAGAGAAACAGGAAAGAACCTGGGAGAACAAGCTATCCAGAGAGTCGAATGATCTCCCTCCCACAAAAAGAAACAACTGGATCTTCATTGATGAGGAGCAAGCCTTTGGTGGGAGAGGTCAAGGGCGTGGGCGAGGGAGAGGCTTCAGAGAGTTCACGTTCAGGGGCCGCGGCACTGTAGTGGGCAGTAGGGGAGTCTATAACAACCAGCGGAGCAGCCGAGGGCGAGGGCTTCGGGAGTTCAACCAGCCAGAGGACTTCCCTAGAGGCAAGCCCAGGCGTCGGATAGCAAGTGAGACGCACAGCGAAGGGTCAGAATACGAGGAGCTCCCCAAGCGTCGCCGGCAGAGGGGCTCAGAAAACAGCAATGAAGGCTCTGTGCTGGACAGGGAGGAGAGCGATCTGAAAAAGGGAGACTTCAAAGAGTCGTGGAGGTCCAACAAAATCTATTCAGATGATCACGCTAGCCTTGACCCTAAGATGAGGGCCCCGAGAGCCTTTGGAAGATCATTGCCACCAAGACTGAGCAACTCTGGCTATGGGCGAAGGGGTTTCATGGGTAAGGAGCCCACTCAGTGGCAAGGCAGGAGTGGGGGAGCCGGGTGGCAGGAATACAGCCACACCTCTCCATCGGACACTTTTGGGAGCAGGCAGCAGTCTGACAGGGACTACATCCAAGATTCTTACAAACACTCAGATTCCTTTTCGAGCCGGGTTTTTGAGGACAGTCATCTGGATGACAAAAGGCACTTTTTCCAGGAGGATTACTCAGCAGATCAGGAGAACATAGAGAACAGACCATTCAGGAGGCGGCGTCCCCCCCGCCAGGACAAGCCTCCCCGCTTCAGGCGCCTCAGGCAAGAGAGGGAATCCGTTGGCCAGTGGAACCCTGAGGAAGGAGGCCCCAACCTGCTGCCCAGCCAGTGGCCTGGAAGACCCAAGCCGACCACTGTGGAGAAGAGCAGCGTTTCGGGCAGACGGTCTCCTGAGCTGTCCTACCAGAACTCGTCGGACCATGCCAACGAGGAGTGGGAAACTGCATCTGAAAGCAGTGATTTCAGCGAGCGGCGGGAGAGGCGAGATGGAGTTTCAGAGAGCGAAGGCCAGCTAGAGGGTGGCCTTGGGAGTGGCAGCTTGGGAGAGAAGAGGGAGCTAGCAAAGAGAAGTTTTTCGAGCCAAAGGCCACTTGTGGACAGGCAGAGCCGCAAGGCTGAGCCAGCAGGGTTTGTGGAGCAGTCTGTCAGGACTGGTGTGGGAGCAGCTTCCCGATACGAGAGCCAGCAGAATGGGACACTGATGAAAAGCAAGAGGTAAAGTATTCTGGTGTACAGATGTCTATGATATGCAGATATCAGGGGAGTGGAGATCGTGGGCTGGATTGTGGTGGCTTGGCTGTGCTTCTTCCCATTTAGCACAGGTGATTTCCAGCATTGTTTACCAACCTTGTGGTCAAGGGTTTCATGATGCCTTTGCTTCCATGCTGGAAGTCCAAGCCTGTGCCTGTTAATGACACAGTGTAGGCATGGCATGTGCTGTTTCTGAACTAATGCCCTTCTTTCCCTTAGCTTCCTGCCAAGACAGGTCTCCCGTGGGTCCCTGATGGAGTGTGGCAGAGTGCAGAAGTGAAGGTTGGGATTCCCTGGGATGAGTTGATTTGACTTGTGCAGGTTGAGCATCGCTTACCTGGATTTCCAGTAGTGTGGTTGAGACATGGGAGCAATGTGTGACATTGCCAGTCCTAGCTATGCCTGAACAAGTATTTTCTCAGGTGTTAGTGGAGTCTGGTGATGAATGGAAAGCAGTACTGTGAGTTCCTAGGCTGGTGGGAGGAGTTTCTCCTGTGAGTATTTCAGGATCATTTCAGCACAAGGGATTAAGTATTTCCTTGCGACATCTTGTGAGGAATCTAATGTTTGTTGACACTAGAGAACGGACACTGGCTTAGCTGGACCTTGGTCCTGGGTCAGCTAGACAGCTCCCTTGTTACCCTTTTCCTTTAACAGGTACAGGAGATAGTGTTGTGCAGATACGTTGTATTGGATTTAAAATACTGATAGGTAGACAGTTTGTTCATTGTTTTCTGTCCTCTTGTGACCCTTCTCCTCCAGTTCCTGGATGTAGTAGTTGACAATAGTTTATATATGAACAAAGGAGAGGAGAGCTGAATATCTGGAAAGATGCATGCTGGGGAAAGGGAAGGTGAGGGAAGGCGGAGACATTTTTTCCTTCCGTCGTGCCTGGTACCTTGCGAGTTGAACCTCTGGGGGACGATGTGTGGATGACGAGGATGATGTGTGGATGGTGGTCAAAGGGGGAAAAAATTGCTAAGAGAAACGGGATGGAAAAAGAATTTTTTTGGCTCAGTGGTTTTCAGACTCTCTCCATCTCCCTGCCCCTCACCTCATACATGCCAGGGAATGTGTGCTTATTGTAAAGAGGAGCAGGGGAGCTGTGAAAGCAGTGTTGTAGGAGGGTAGAAGACACTGATATGAAAGCTCTGAGTCTTCCCTGTGGGGAGAAGCTAGGGAGTTAGCTTTGTGGTGGGGACAGCATGTTGTTTGACTCATGACTACAGGTATTGTTCTGTTCCCATTCTTCTTTCCTGGAAGCATCCTTGTAATGGGCTGTGTGCTCAGAATTAATGTCTGCTTCAGTTGAGTAGAGGCTGGGGAAGGGAGAGGTGCTATTAGAAACTGGGCAAGGAGAATGTAACCCATTTGTTTTCCTTTTACTACTTCTACTCATCTTCTAGCAACAAATCTAATTCTTTTCTCTTCCCTCACAGATCTCCAGAAGAAGGAGGGGGCCTTGGCAACACCAGCAGTGGGAGCAGCCACTCCATTTACAGCCTAGATAGGGCCTCACATGCTAACGCGGAGACTGCTGAGGGGCCAGGTAAAAAGCCAGAGAAGGAGCCCAAATCCAGTGCCCAGAGAGCAAGCGAAAAGGGAGAAGCCTTATCACAGTTCGAACTGAATTATGGAAGTGAGTGTCTCTTTTTATTTGTTTCCTTAAAGGGATAACATGTCATGCGGCTGACCTTGAGCCAGGCTGATTCAATCTAGTGTAACTTTAAATATCAAATTAGATTATTTTCTACTTACTTATACAAACAAGAGAATCCTATTGCAGTTAAGTAGGGAAAATACCATGGAAGGCAAAGGCAGTTTAAAGTTTAAAACGCAAGCTTTGAGCCGGATCTGACAAAGTAGTCTCTCTAATACTTCTTCAGTAGAAAATTTGGTGTTAGGGAGAAAATGAGGTTATTCTGTGTTTCTGTCTAAGATGTTAAGTCTCAAGTGCAAAATATCTTCTGTAGTGGAAAAGAAGTTGAAAGAGCGTTCAAAATGGGGAATTGTAGTCTGAGTTCATGGCTGGGAGGCAAGAAAAAAGTACCTCTGAAACCATCGCCTCTTTGCGTTAGGCCCTGACCCTGTTTTTTGCCATTTGTAGAACTGAAGTTTTACATTCAGAGGTGATGGGTTTGTTTTCAAAAGTGCCTATGTCTGTTTTGTCCTTGCTGATGTTTGGAAAGGTTTGAATTTTGTTTCCACTGGTAACACACCAGAAGTTACCTGAGTTACCACATGGCTTACGTTCCCAAGCTCTCCCAGCTGGAGCATGCTCTTAGAGGAGAGCAAGGCCCTAGAGGCTTTCAAAGCTTAGCTGTAGAGCTGCTGCCTGAACTTGTTTGTCTGTAGCATGGATCCTATTTGGAATATACTCTTTAAAATAGCACAATTATAAAGCCTTATATGCATGCACACATGCACATTTTTTTCCCCATATACACTTTGTTCAGGTGCCATCATTGATAATCGGGTTTCAAGCACAGCAGAAGAGAATGAAGTGGGCTCTATGGCAGGCGAAGGCTTCATTGAGGTTCTTACTAAAAAGCAGCGTCGTTTGCTGGAAGAGGAACGAAGGAAGAAAGAACAAGCTGCTCAGGTGAGGAGTGGGACGCATGAAAGGCTTAGCCTTACCTACAGTTTGGGCTGCAGTCCGGGAAAGGTACAGGCCCCCAAAAGTGCTTGGATGAACAGAAAAACACGCAGTTGGCCAAAGTAGGCCTGATGATGTATTAGGCCCAGGAAACGTGTTGTGGCTCTGATAGGCAGAGGCCATTAGTCTGATAAGGATGGTTAGCAGGTTTCTGGCTGGTGTGCTTGTTTTCCAGTGGAAGTGTTAACTGTGAGTTTGGGAAGGGCTTTCTAAAGCGATGTCTCATCGAAAGCGATTTGGCACACTAAGCCTGTTGCCGTCTGGCTGTAGTTGATGGCGAGGTATGGCAGCAATGAGCGGTGGAGCATCCCTCTGTTCTCTTGCCCTGTCGATGACATATTGCAGGTCCTTGTAGGACCTCATCATGGTCGTGTCTGAGCACTTCAGAAAGAAACTAGTAAACTAGAGGAAACTCTGACAATTTGTGTTGTTCATAATAGGATAAAGGAGTTGATTTACAAGAAAATATTTAAGACTGCTTTGTGCATAGCTTGGTTAAATCATGTTTAGGAGGGGATGGAGATATTTAGAAGACTAAATTCTGGAGGAATAATAGAGTACTTTGGCATAAAAGGAGATGTAATGAGACATGGAGGACTAAACACAAATGAAAAGCATCACTGGGAGATGCTTCCTGACAGGGAAGGCTTGCGGTGGTAGACTGTCGCCCAAGCAAAGTTATGAAAGCCTGGCTGCTTGGTGTCTTTAAGATTACACTGAAGACAACTTGTGAATGAGGAGTGGGAAAAGTCTTGCAGTTGCAGAAAGATGTGCTTCTTTTTCTCTTCACTTCTTGGCTCTGTGAAATAACCATCTCTTTATATTGTGAAATTATGAATTAATCTTACTTTACCTGGAGCGGAGGGGAGAAATTAAGCAGAAGCACATCTGATGTAGTGTTAATTTTGCTTTGCTTCATTTTCTGCCTCCTCTCCACCCCCAGTCTCCTGCAGCTGAAGCCAGTTTTTTTCACATTCCTATTAGATTGGGGGAACTTCACTATAGCCACAGGGCCCCTTTTAAAAAAAGGGAGGTGGGTGGGGGGGTGTCAAATTTCATTTCCTCTATACAGTTCTGTAACTTGAGTTGGGGGCTTTTCTCATGGCAGCATTTAGAAACCCAGGGATCCAACTTGCCAGGAGCAGGTCATGCTAACCCAGTGTAGCTGCAGGTCTTATGGCCTGTGCCTTTTCTCTCTCAGGCACCAGCTAAGGCCCGTGTCCTTCAGTCTCGCATTCCTCCTCGATTTGCTAAGAAACAGAACAGCATGTGCTTGGAGCAAAATGATGTAACAGTGTCTGGAAACAGCCTGGGTACAGAGATCTGGGAGAGCAACAGCCCTGGTGAGTTTGGGTCTAGAGTGTTTGCTCTAGGGTGTTTCACGCAGGTGGGGACTCCTCTGGCACATGCAGGAAGGATGAGGTGTCTGTGCTTAAGGGGAGAGAATCTTCCCTTGTCTAATGCTGAAAATGGGAAGGGAGCTGGCAGACATCTGGGATTGTGCCTGTTGGAAACAGTACTGTTCAATCCTCCTCCTCCTTATTTTGACTGCGTAACTTTCCTCATCTATTTCCTAGCCTTTTTTTAAGATGAAGATCCTAAGTGCCATCTTCTAGGCCCACTGCTAGGTCTACTTTAGCTGTTTCCTTACTTTTGCTTTCCTCTGTTTTCTTGTCTTCTAGCACTGAATAGTTAGTGCCTCCTTTCTTCCTATCTGTGCTCTTTCTTTCTCTTATTGTCTTCATGTTCCCTAAGAAATCTCTCTTCCTTGCTCTCTACCCTCCCTTTCCTCCCCCTGTCTTCTCTGTGCTGCATCATTTCTCAGCTGATGGGGGAGCACTAGCTTTCTGAGGCGGTGAAAATACCCTCATGTCCTTAAACGGAGAATGAATCGTGTGTAATATGCATGGTGCTCACAATTCTGCTTCAAGCGTCTGAACCCTGCCCTCCCTCCCTTCCAGGCCTTTCTGTTCAGTCCCCTGGCAGCGATTCCTGGAACAAGCCTGTAAATGCCTTTAATGGTACTGAATCTAGTTCCACCGAGGTAAGTGGCACCTAATCCGCCATTCAGGTATTTTGTGTCTAAAATATTAATGTAGGTGGCTCATGCTTCTCATTGCTCCAACTGTGCTTAGCAACTCTGTCAGCTCTGCTTGTGCAATTTTAAACTGGCTCTCTGCAGTTCTGATTTCAGCTTCATGCTGTTCTAACCTAGAGGGCCAAATGCTGCTTGCTTTTACATGTGGGTATAAATCTGGAGTAACCATCTTGCAGAGCTACTCCAGGATTATGCTCCTAACTGGGAGCAGAGTATAGTCCAGGATGGTGGAATCCTGTAGGCCATGTTTGTGCCTCATGCCTGCGAACAGTTTGTAGTTGTAGCCTTGACATGGGGAGGGGGGCAGAGAAGGTCCCTGAATGCTTCACCTCTGGAGACCGGAGTTCAAATCTGGTTTGGGTCACAAGTGAAACGAGTTTGGCAATCTCAGCCTAGTTGCCACGTGGGGCACTTTTCCCTTATTCTAAAGCCGCAGTGGGGTTGGCACAATGGTTAGGCTGTCTCGGAGTTGCGTAGAGCTAATGCAGCAGGCAAGGGGTGCTGCAGGTCAGGCCCAACTCCTTTGCAGTTAACTGATAGTGATAAAAAGGGGACATGGTCTTGCTGGTTTTTTCCTTCTTTGTGGAGCTGGGTCGGAGTCTGGGGCTTTAACACATTTCGTGCTTTGCATAGCAGGGTTTTAAAGGCAGCCAGGGGGATAGTGGCATTGACTTGAGCGCGGAGTCTCGGGAATCCTCCGCTACCTCCTCTCAGCGCAGTTCTCCATATGGCACCCTCAAACCAGAGGAGATGAATGGGGCTGGCCTGGTGGACCCAAAGCCCGACTGCCAGAAGGAGCAAGTTCAGAAGCAATCTGATAAAAAGGTAATCTGGATTTGCAGCCAAGCCAGAGCACGTAGTGAGAGATCTTATGAAGTGGTTCTGTTGTTCTTGATAGCATTTTTAAGGCTGGAGGTTGGGTTATTCAGCCTTTATGTCTCAGCCTCTCTGCTTTCCTGTTAAGGATTCAGATCAAGGCTCAGGACAGAACAAGGAACACAAGCCTGGACCAATCGGCAACGAACGCTCCCTGAAAAACAGAAAGGGTTCGGAGGGAACGGAACGGCTGGAAGGGAATATTCCCCCTGTTAATGGGGTGGAAATTCACGTGGATTCTGTACTTCCTGTGCCTCCCATTGAATTTGGAGTAAATCCTAAAGTGAGGATTGAATTTAATTTTATCTTCTTGGTGATTTGAGCTTGTCGAGATGTGAAAGGTAGTTTGAGACAGGATTATTTAGGGGACGCTTTCAGCATGTGCACTGTAGATTTGCCTTATAGATTTCATTACTGACACAAACCAGGTACTCAAGATGTCTTGGCAGATACATATTACTGTCTTGGAAATACTGTCTGGAGGACCAGTTGGGGTGGTAACAGAGTAAAGGACAAAAGTACAGCCTTGTAAGCCTGTCTGTGCCCCTGGGGGTTGCCTGCTGCTGAGTGCTGAGAAGTATCTTGTTCTCTTCCAGCAAGGCTTACCAGAGTGCAATCTTTAGTTTCTAATGTCATGAATCAGGCTAGAGTCATTAACCATGAGAAGCTGGTACGTGGCCTTTAGGCCTGGGTTTGAATGGCATGTGTTGTGTTTTTTCAGGACTCTGACTTCAGTTTGCCACCTGGTTCTGCCTCTGGCACTGCAGCTAACCCTGTCACCAAACTGCAGGATGCCTTGGCCAGTAATGTAAGTTTGGTGGTGGGGGGGAAGGGGGTGGGATTTTTTTTGTTTGTTTGTTTTCCTGGCTTTGATTCATCTGCACCTCTCCTTGGTTAAACCCCAGATGTTTCCAAACAGAGCAAGCATATTTCTTTGTGGTTGACTTCACACTTAATGCCTAGGCATCACACGTGGCTAAAATCCGAAATGGAAATCTGTGCGTCAGAGGTACCTCGATAAAATGAGCATTAGCTCAGAAGTGATACAGATAGTGACTCCGTTATCATTCAGTGACCTGTGTAAAGCAAAAGATTTAGCAGATCTCCTGAGTTCACCAGTCTCCTCTGAGATGTAAGGCTAGAGGAGAGTGCTGGTAATGGATGTGATGCAGATACTGGCATTTCAGGCCCAAACTGCCAGCATCCTCAGAAAGTCTCACCTGTCACAGCAAGGCAGAGACCTGTTAGCTGGGCCCTTATGGAGGTTTCCAGGTTATTTCAGCCATCTGGGTGTTTTATTATTATACAAAAAAGAGCATGTTGAAAGCCCAGCTTGCAGCTCAGCTGTGGACAGTGATGTGAGAAACTCACAAAGCTTCTTTTGAAATGTCTTGGGCTTTTAGATTTTCTGGAGGTTTGTCTTAAGGGGCCTTTCTCTTTGAAAGTGCAGATATTCTCTGAAATTCATGTAAAGTCCAAATATGGAAGGGAGAAAACATTTTTGCAAACTGGAGTTACTGGGTGAAATTGATGTTTAGGTGGAAGCTGGTGTAACTCACAGGACATAAGGGGTGTCATTGCACACCACCAGAACTTCAGTTATCCCAGCTGTGGAATTGATCTTGGTTTGATACTTAGGAACTTAACTCCTACAGTGCCACAGAGGATTGAATCCTTTGAGACGTAGTTACTAGAGTTGCTTTCTGAGACTGTTAGCCTTGGTATCTCTTGGAATTCTTGTAAGAGTTATGAAGAATTCACCGCTTACCAATCTCCCTTCAGGCAGGGCTAACGCAGTCCATTCCCATTTTGCGAAGAGATCATCACCTCCAGCGATGCATCGGCCTCAACCCAATGTCCTTCCCCACCGCAGACCTTACTCTTAAGGTAAGTAAGCTGTTATGTGAGCTTAATGCTAGCTGTCTGCTTGGCCAGAGCAAAAAGAGTGAAGAGATCCTTCCCAGAGGGACTTGTTAGGCACTTGCCGAATCTTTAATTAGGTTGTGGAAAAGTTATGAGCGTATGGTATTTAAAATGGGTGGAAAGGGATGTGTTTTCTGTCCTGGATGTGAAGTCCTCAATAACTGTAGAACGAGTGCAGCAGGATTTCCTGCTGTAGCGACTGTCTCAGTGGCTGGATGTGCTGACAGGTCAGTGATCCTAGGTGCTTTGCTGTGCCTGACAGTTCCAGTATGGGGAAGCCTCAGCAAATGCCAAAAGTGATTGTTTTTTGTGATGGTTGCTTACCTATTGGGAACCAATGTGAAACCTCCTGACCTGAGACATGCCAGCTTTCAGCTGTGACTAGCCCAGGTTGGATGTGAACTGACAGTTTACAGATGAGCAGCTCTAGGCCTCCGTATTTTCCTCCCCATTTGAACTGTCTGTAGTTATTGCCCTTCGTTTCCATAGATGGAGTCTGCTCGTAAGGCCTGGGAAAACTCTCCTAGTTTACCAGAACAGAACTCTCCAGGAGGCGCAGGCTCAGGCATCCAGCCTCCTTCCAGTGTCGGAGCTTCCAACGGTGTCAGCTACAGCTCTTTTGGCGGTGTTTCTATGCCTCCTATGCCTGTGGCATCCGTAGCACCTTCTGCATCTATTCCAGGTACCTGCAAACTGCAGCAGCAGTATTTGCATTGTCTGGTTGGTGCATCTGCTCTTTCCTGTGAATCCTCCTTGGATTCTCATAGATGAGAGCATGGTGGGAAGAGCCTCCATGTAAAGTAGTAATTGACTGGTTGGTGTTTAACAGATCCTTAACAACAATTCAGGCAGGACAGAAGGGGACCACTTCCACTCTTTGGAGACTGTTACTTGAATTTTATTGCTATAATCTCAGCACAAGGCTCGCTTTTTACTTCTGGCTGTATCTATACCTGTGCAGTGGCCAGTCTCTGTGATGTCTCAATAGATCCTGCTGACCCTTCACTGTGTACTCAATAGAATAGAAGGGAAGTGAAATAAGCTATGACTGAGAGACTTCAACAATCCCAGCATTAACATCAACTATTCCTCTATCCATTTTGTTATTTGAGACTTCTCTGCATGTCACAGGTTTTTCTGTATGTCACAGTACTTTCTGTTCTTTCTTTGTAGTAACAATAACTTGCTTACAGTGATAAATGTTTGCATAATTCTGGGAGCTGGGGAAGTGCTGCTGTCCTTGAATTATGGAGGGCAGACATAAGCTCAGTCAGGTTAGATGATACGTGTAATTAGGGAGAGCATTTGGGATGAAGAAAGGAAATGTACCTGGATTCCTTGATTCTTGAGTCCCCATGGACCTCTCATGCGTTGCCCTTCTCTCAGCTGAAGAATGGAGCAGAATACATTGGGCAGAAGTGATAATGAGCGGGTAGCTGGGGTGACGGCTTACCTCTTTCCACTTCGAAAACAAATTGTTTCCAGGCCAGGTGATTTTTCTAGCCCTCCCTCCATTTTGTTTGTATGTCTTGTGCTTCAGTTCTGTACAGAACCACAGGAGTGGCATAGCGCTTTCTTCTTGGTGCCCACTCTTGGGGTAGATGTGGCCCTTAGATCTCTAAGGTGAAGGTCTCAAGCACCATGTTTGCTCTTGCCTTCCCTTCTAGCTGCAAAGCGGTGCAGGTTTGCAGGTTTAGGAGCAGCTTGGAGTACAGCTCACCAATTCCTGAACTGCCAGTCTCTTGTGACTCTGCTGTGGAGAAGGGAAAAATGAGTTTACATTTAGCCTCTTATAGTAGCAGACTTGCCAAAGCATGCTCTCCCAGGGCATAGGGGCCGAAAAGTAATGATAACTTTCTGTAATTGGGCTTCTGATTTGGTATGTGCACTTGTGAACTTTACTGGCTCTTCTGAATCGCTGTTAAATGTCTGTGTTGACTTGCTGAGCTGGTGGCAGAGAGGTGGGAAATAGGCTTGACTGACTTTCAGGTCTCCATGCGGAGTACTTTGTCTGTATCCCCCACGTACCTTGAATTATAGCCTGCCTTTTATGATGTTTAGGTAACCATATTCCACCCCTGTATCTGGATGGCCATGTGTTTGCAAGTCAGCCCCGCCTGGTCCCTCAGACAATACCTCAGCAGCAAAGCTACCAACAGGTAAGGGAGAAAAACAACTGGCTAATGGTTTTTCAAGAAGTCTTTAGGGTGGCATTTAGGGAATGGGGAGTGGATGTCACAGGTTAGTGAAACTGAAGGGAGGGAATGGCGTTGTTTTCCTTTTGTACTGATGCCTTTGGACTGGGTTTAACCGAAGCAGATGCTGAGAAGTCTGGGTGAGGTAGAGTGACTTCCTGTAAATTTCCCAGCAAGTCGACCCTGATGGGCAGTTTTAGTAGTAAATAGGCTACTGAAACTTGATAGCATTGGGAAGAACCACTTTGGGGTAAGAGTGCTGGCAAATGGGAGCTGGGATCATTAGTGCCGATAAAGGGCCTGTTCTGTGTGTGGAGCATGTTGGTCCCCAGGAGTGTCCATCTAACACTGCTTGCAGGCATCTGTCTCTCTCCTGGGTGCCTATGCAGTTGCTTCCCCTGCCAATGTTTTGTTGTATTGTGGAATGAAGCAGTGGCTGGATAAAACTGAGGTGTAGGTAATTCTCATGGCAGATTGACTGGCTGAGGAAACTGATAGGTTTTTAACAGCTTGGGATAGTTTCTGGCTGCTCTGTCTCTCAGTCATCTTAACTTCTTCTACAGGCTGCTGCTGCTCAGCAAATTCCCATTTCCCTCCACACATCCTTACAAGCCCAAGCTCAGCTTGGGCTGAGGGGTGGCCTGCCCGTCTCCCAGTCCCAGGAGATCTACAGCTCCATACAGCCCTTCAGGTAACTGCTTCCTGTTGTTCGTTTCCTCGTGGTCTGAGCCTTTATGTTCCAAATGGCCAGGTGCGTAGATCAGATACTCCCCACTCATCTTCTCTTCCCCTTTTGTTGACCTTCTGTTTCATTCCCCCCTTCGTAACATTGCCAGGAAGGAGAGTGAGGGTATCGGATCACATGAGGCTCTTTGTAGGATGCTTCTTCATAGGACAATGGCAAAGACCATCTTTGGAAAACTGCGTTCGGTCGCAATGCTTACCCTCTCAAAGGGGGAGGCATTTCTTGGGAAAAATCCAGAAAGGAGAGGTTTGTGGTGTGGAAAGTAGACTTTTTAATGAGAGACCCAGAGCTTAGAGCTTACTGTGTTTGGCTTGTTACTGGCGAGAAGATTAAGAGAGAGTTTGATCAGAGATGAGTACCTGTGTAGGGAGTTTAAAGAACTTGTTGGATATAAACTGCAAGACAAGAACAGAATAAATGCCAGCACTCTGGCAGAAATTAGTAAGATTCAAATTAGAAATCAACACAAGTATCATAACAGCTAGAGTGTCTGGCCACAGGAACTGCTTACTAAAGTCAAAGGAACGAGGCACCCACTTCAGAGTTAAATGGGATGCTGCAGTTCACGCACACGCTGTTCAGCTGGCTGTGGGACTCTGTACCCTTTTTCCTGCATGAGATGAGAGTGAGTGATCAAAATAGTTCTTTTAGGCCTCAAAAATCTAGGTATCAAGACTCTGAAAACCTACATTTTTTTGCCTGTGCTAAAGCTGGTTGAATTTTTAATTTCTGATTTCTTTTCCACTTGCAAAATTGCTACAGATTTCTGATAACCTGGATCCTCCATTACTACTAATCCAAAGCCTGTTGTGCAGGATATTGGTATTTGAAATGTCAATAGGACACATTATTCTGTTGACTACTCCTGCAATCAAGGACATGGTTATAGGGGCTTAAAAATGGAAATAAAAGAATATAAAACCCTACAACAGGAATGGAAGGTGATGCTGTAGCTTATGTCTGAGCTATCAATTTAGTAGATGTTCTGTCTGAGAACTGCTTGCTGATGGCAACCCAGATACAGCTGGAGGGGAGGTAGCCCCCAAAGGCTTACTGCATAATGACTTAAGCATGTTTTTTTCCTTCTCCAGGTCTCAGGTGTATATGCACCCCAGTCTGTCTCAACCCAGCACCATGGTCCTGACAGGAGGCACTGCTCTAAAGCCTCCGTATTCCGCCTTCCCAGGCATGCAGCCCTTGGAGGTGGTGAAAACCCAGTCTGGGTCCCCCTACCAGCCAATGAACGGAAGCCAGACACTGGTTTATGAAGGCCAGCTAAACCAGGCGGCTGGTATGGGAGCCTCCCAGATGATGGACTCTCAGCTCACACAGGTGAGGAGCAGGGTTCGCAAGGTGTCCCCTTGTGCAGGGGCATTCACAACCGCTTGTTTCTGAGACTAGGTTGAAACTGCTACTTAGGCTGAGTTATGTGTTTGCATGAATTAAGTTTTTTGTAAATAAGCAAAAGATTTCCTGAGAGTCTTTGTTCTATGAAGCATTGTTTCAAACATGCAGCACCTTATTTAATGCGATTCTTGCTAATTACTTGTCTGTTTCTTCTGAGATTCCATTTTGTTACTTGTATGTCCTCCCCCCTCAATATAGTCATTTCATGCTTGGTCAAAACCTGCTGTGCTTCCTAGATAGGAGGGCATGATACTGTTGTGATAGTTGTCCTAAAATTACTGCCTCCAAGAGCTAAATCCCCATCTCCTCCAGATTTAGCTCAGCTTCCAGGGTAATAATGACCTTTCAATTAAAACTCATCTGTATTCTCAATTTATTTAGTATCTAGATCTGGTTAACAGTTTCTACAGGTATGTTTGTCAGTGACTTAACAAGAATTTCACTGTGCATCTTGGTAGTGTACAAAGTTTTGTAAAGCATGGTTCAGAGAGACATGAACCCTGCTGCCAGAGTAGCTCTGTTCATGTGCGCACTGACAAATCTGTTTTGCTTCTCTGGACAAGCATGCTAGTTTTATTAAGCTCAGCTTATATTTTGGGCCATTTGGGAGGATTTTTTTTTTTTTTTTAAAAGGAAGTAAGAACATCCATAATCATTTATTTTTTATCTGAAGAGGGACTTTCATGTTGTGACTGACTTAAGAACAAAGAGAAAATAGCTGGGGAAAACAGAATACTGGCAAGCTAACTATTTGAAAAGATGCTATTTCCGTCATAAGCTGGTAACTTGCTCTCTCATGTTTGGATCACGTGGCAAAGCCTTCATTTTTTTTTATCACAAAGTGGTGTTATAGAAGCTCTCAGATGCAGATATTGTGAAGACAGACAGATCAAGTCAAAGGGAACAGGAGGCCATTAAGTCCTGAGCTGCGTTTTTTTTTTTTTTTTTGATTGCTACCATCATCAATTAAAAGCTTATTGCAGAACACAGAGCTGAGATTACTATCACTTTCTCCACAGGTCCGTTTCCCAAAATGCATTGTCATAAAAACATAGCAGATTTCTTGGTTTGGGCATCAAGCTGCAAACAAAATGTAAGCTATCTGACAGTGCCATCACCACAAGAGGGTTCACCCATGCAGCAAGTATAAGGAAGACTGAAGAACTGGATTAAGGTTCTAGGCAAGAAGAAAAGACCATATCTTGAGTGCAGTTGTGTTAAATCATTGCCGCGTTAGAAGACCAGCTGATAGGGTGTTGGCAACGCTATCGGAACGTGCATTTCATTTTGAAAGTCTTTAGCGTTAACTTGTGTTTATTCTGTGCCTTACTGTACTGCTTTTAAGACTCCTTTTAGCAATGCCGTGCTTTCAGGATATTAGGAGAGAGCATGTCAAATCTAACACTACTATTAATTAGTAACTGTATGTACTTCTCACGCAGCTAACGATGCCTGTGCCTGGCTCCCAGCTTCCTCTGCCCCGCTACGGCTCTGGCCAGCAGCCCCTGATTCTGCCACAGTCCATCCAGCTTCCTCAGGGGCAGAACCTGTCTGTAGGAGCTCCCCGAAGAATCCTCCCTCCTGGATCCCAGCCTTCTGTTCTTGCTACCAACAGAGAGGTAAGAATGATCTCCTGCACGCTCATCTTGGCATTCATTAACCCCTCCCATCCCACTGAAGTTTCACTCCTTGATCCTGCCTGGTAAAGAGGAGATTTGCTTGTTGGGGATCCTGAAATATCAAAGCCAAGGATTAGTGTTAAAGTGAAGGAGCCCTTTTCCTCTTGCCTCCAAAGCGCAGGCCAGCAGTCTTTCAGGTTTTGCTGCTGCTCATCATTCTGTTTCCAGGGAGCCACATCCTGCCTTGATCCAGTTTGGAGTCTTCAGTTTTATTACATGTTTATGCAGGTTTCCCCAGAGTGCTTGCAGGGTGGTGAGCTCCCGACACAGTTGGAATACTGCCCAGATATTTCACACTGTTGTGAAGCTTGTCCGTTTGAGTAGGTGTATTAATGTCACGTCTGGTTTGATGGATTCGTATCGTAAGTTTGTCTGTCTTCGGGGAGAGAGCACAGCAATTAGCTTCCAGGTTCTATATTTGTTTGTGCTGCTGGCTTGTTGGTTTAATACAAACAGACCATTTCACTTACAAACCCCATTTTCTTCACCTGAAAAATGTTTCTTCTTTTATTGGGCATGATGGGTAGAAGGGCAAAGATTTAACTTAAAAATTTTTATGAGGTAATGGGTGATCTGTGAATCTGTGAAAGGTCATACATTCTCACTGATTTTCCTCTGTAGTCCTCCCAAACGGAAATGAAAGGGTTTCATTTCTCTGACGGCAAACAGAATATGTCCTCCGGAGGGTCTGTACCATCACCACATACATACAGGTAAAATACTGACAAAACTTAGCCTCTTCAGTCAGACTGGGGAAGAAACAGTGTTTACCATTTGCAGTGACATGATGCGTGCATCATCCCTGTACAAGATCCACTTGGATTTTCACATGTGGAATGTGCTTATTATAGTCCAAATACTTGTATGAAAGTGTATCATCATAGTTTTGTGTTTGGGTGGGGACCAGTGTGTCTCTTTGACTTGCCCCTTTGTGCATGGGGAAAGTGTGTGAAGTTACTTATTTTCTATGCCTTAAAGGCAAATTGGAGTTGGAATGTGCTCTTGCCTGTTCCTTGTTGAAGTGGAAAAGCTGGGGATTATTGAATAATGTTTTTAGTTCCTGCACTGTATTTTCAAACTGGAGATGAAAGGGGCTAATATCTAGATAGTCCAAACCTTTAGGCCGCTGAGCCTTTTGAGGTTTGCAGTTGCTTTATTTTTTTCTTCCTAACTAATCCATGTGTTGTCTCTTGGGCTGGAGAGCTCACCAGTCCTCACAGTAAAAGCTCATGCTGTGTCTACTGCTGCTTTCTGCTGTCTTTTTTTTTTTTCCCCCTCTTCTTTCACATGTGAATAAGGTTCTCATTCCATTGTAGAATTTACTCCATGAATGTTGTCGACTCTTCGATTTCCAGGCCTAGCTCTGCCAGCCCAAGTGGGAAGCCATCTGGACCAGCAGTTAGTATGGGCTCCGTGCAAGGACACTACGTACAGCAGGTAGCGAACGTCAGTACTCTTTGGTTGGCCCAATAATATCTGCTGTTTTGTACTATTGTGTTTCTGCCTTGTACTTAAAAGGGTGGCAGAAAGGCCTGTGTACTAGAACTACACAAGTTTTCCCTGTGGGGAGACAGAGTGAGTTTGTATGTGGGTGGATGTTACACTGAGCCAAAGAGTCATGCTGTCTGATTTGAGCTCAGGAGAGATTAGAGGATTACCTGTGTCACGCTACTTATGTTATTTGTTGTTGCCGTTTTTATGGGTTCTTTGCATTGACAAGCTTGTGAGTCACTTTGAGATCCTTATGTGTGAGGTGTTTTAGACACCAAAGTGTGACAGAACAGAGGAAGTACCTCAAGTCTGGAGCAAATGTGATGTCTTGCATGAATGGTGCTCATGGTCCGTTCTTTTATGTCTGACTAGAGGTCTCTGTGCTGGCTAACGCTTTGTTTCTATATGTCTAAAGGCAAAGCAGCGGGTGGATGAAACTAAAGCCAATCTGGGAGCAGTAAAGCTGCAAGAAACAGCCTCCGCGAACCAGATGAAGCCAGTGCGCACAGGAGCGATCAAACCTCAGGCAGTAAAAGTGGAGGAAAGCAAGGCCTAGGAGCACCTCTGATGCCCAGCTGGTTCTGCTGGCTGAGAGGCACTACAGCTTAGACTGGACCCCACTGGATCTCCTGAAAATCTCGCCAGATCTACTCCCCACCCCGCATTGACTGATTACAGTGACATCATCCAAGCCCCTCTCCCAACAAAGCAGTTTGAAACAGTGGATATGACATTGACCTGCTTGCTTTAAAACAAACCAACCGCCAAGCCCCATGTGACTTTTAAGTGGCTCCAGCCATTTCTCCCCCAGCCCCCCACCCCATCCACAGGTAGCTGTGATAGCTCACTTGGCAAAGCCCATCCTTCTCCTTCCCTACTTCTGTCTCAGCGGAATGGCAACTGGGGGAGAGGGGTTAGTTTGAGGTTTTTCATTTTAAAGGCAGCTGAGGTTTTTACAAAAAAAAAAAAAAAGGCTATATCTTTGTTTATAGCAGAACTTTTATATGTTCTCTCATTTTTCCCCTTCTTTCTGCCTCTTCATTCCTTCCAGAAAAGAATTCCCTTCAACTAAAATGTTCTGACAGAACCCTGCTTAGTTTTATATATGGTTCTGTGCTACTTTGAGAATCCCGACTCTTCTAAACTGAGTTGGTTTGAGTATATTTTTCCCCAGATGATTTAGCCTTTCAGGTTACTTGATTAAGAGAAATACAGAACAGTTAAGGCATTCATTTTTCAGTATTTTTGTTTTAAGCTAGAAGCAGTGCTTGCATTAGAAGTAAATGTGTACTAAAGGTATATTGTAAATCAGTGCATTAATCTTGAAACTTGCACCACTTTAATTGTAGCTTTGGGGTGCCTTGTGCACAACAAAATGTGGCATTTTCGTTTTAAGAAAAAAAAACACCGAATTTCTGTTGCAAGCTCATCTGGATCTAGTTTTGTTGTGGGTTTGGGATTTTTAGTGACTGTCAAACATGCAGCAAAATGTAAATCATGGATTTACAAAATGTAAACTCTGTTAAGAAAAATCTCCTCACCTCACATGGGTCAGAAGAGTTGGCTAGAGCCAACGGGTCTGTATGGACTACTTTTTGTAGTTGTGATGCTCTCTTATGCTCCCTACCTTGGCCGCTCTAATTCTTTGTGTCTCCTGAGACTAGTTCTGTATTGTGTTCCTCCCTTGGGGCTGCTCTCCTAAGCTTTGCTCTTCTCCTTTTTCCCAAGGTCTTGCTTTCTGCTGCTCTTTCTAACTCGCAGCCTCTTGTAAATCTTGCATAGAAACACATCAGTAAGGGGAGCTCCTCTGCAAAGCAGCCATTTTAGCATACAAAGAAGCTCCTTTTTTTGTGGTGGAATCATGTGGTTACAGAGGCAGTTTGGAATCATCCTTCTGTTCTCCTTTCCCAGATGAACAGCAAAGGGTTCTTCCCTTTTGGTGCAGTTGCATATAGTGCGTATACAGCCTTGCCACCTTACGCTTTCTCAACATGATGCTATATGAAAGGAGGGTCCTGGGGGAGGCAGCTGGGTTTTATTTCTTTGGTTGTTTGGTTTCGGGGGGGGGGGGTGTGTGTGTGTATGTGTGTGTAGATTTTTAGGGTGGACTTGCAAGTTCCTGAAGGTGCTTGGACTCCTTCAGCTGAAAGCAGTTGTAAGCAAACTCAACTACTTTCAGCTAACTTGGTTTGTGTTGTTTAGCTCCTTCAAAACGTAAAGTAGGCTGGTCACTCTGGAATGAGGGAAGGAAAACTTCATTTCTGCAGTAGATGATAGCTTGCTAATTGTCTGTCCCATCTGCCTCTGCTAGATGGCAGTAAGTCATTTGTTGGTGGTTCCAAAGAAGATATTTTGAACAAAGAATGTATTTGGGAAAGGATCTGAAAGGTGTTTTTGTTTTTGTTTGCTTTTTTCCCCCTTTCTGGGAAAGATCCTTCATAACATTTAGAGATGCATTTGAAGTTTTAAGCTAGGTATAAATCAGAATGTTTATACAATAGCTTTACAAAGAGCTTAGAAACCTAAACTAACTTAGACATAGTAACGTCCCCTCTCCACAGGTGTCCCCATTGCGCATGGCAGAGAACCCGAGGGAAAGGGATAGGATGGTACTTCAAGAAAAATAAAAGCTCTTTTTTGGCCCTCTTTTTTTTTTTTTTTTTTTAATGGATTTTTAACTTCAGAGCAGGGTGTGCCAGTATCTCTCTTGCATCCTCCAAAGTACAGGGTTTAAGATTTAGCGACAAATATTTCCCTAGCCTTCAGACATGTCCCAGACCAGCCTCCTCATCTGCTAGGCCTGCTCTCAAGATTTTCCAAAGATTGCTCCATCAGTAAGTCATCCCACTCTTTTCTTCCTTGGAATATCATGAACAACAGAATTGTCTTTTTTCTTTATGTTATCCTTCTGCCCAGCTGGCCCTAGCTAATATTAGCCCAGAATTTAACTGTAATGGCTACAGAGACTTTTCCAAGCCCCCCTCTTCTCATCTCTTCCCTACCCCTAGACACACTACTTAAGCTTTACAAAGACACTAACCTCTTTTCTCCCACCCATATGACTTTAAAATGGTCTTATGTGTTGGAGGAGTCAGGTTATTGCTAGATACAAGATGTTGCAGTCCCTCTGGTGTAAATGCCATCAGAACTACAATACTTCCTGTTGAAAAAGGTCACCCTTCTTTCTCTTTTAACTCCTCCATTTCTTCCCCCAACAGAATAAAACACTAGAATTTATTTATACGTATTTGATGTTGTAGGTCTAGGTGAAAAAGTAATTGTTTCACTGCTCTATTTATATATTATGTCTGAATTATTCTGTGCAGGAAAGGCCAAGAAATGCATGTGAGCTTCATTCCATTCCTCACCTTTGCGTGACTGTCAGCTGCAGTTGGCGAGACTCTCTTTCACTTAATGGAGTTTTGTGTGATGGAAAGCAGTTTTAGAGCCCAAATTTCTAAGGTGCAATATCCTTCTTTGGCATATGTTTTTGTTTGTTTGTTTAAAGCTAACACAAGGTTAGTGCAGTTTGTGGTGCTCTTCAGTCAAAAGGAAAGTCTCTGATCCTTAAAATGCAGAAATGTAAAGGGTGCTGGTAGGTAGATAAAATTCTGCTTGGGGGGGAGGAGGAGGGTGGAGATGTATAGGACGTGGATATGATTTATAGGGGGTACTTCTGCTTGCCGTCTCCACTGCTGAAGGGTAGCACCCTCGTGATTTATTCCTTTGCTGCTATTCCTTTTGCTTTGGCTGGAAACCAGCTACCAGGTTGCAGGCTCCTTTTGCTAGGAAAGATGCAGTGTGCAGTGGGAGGGAGAAGTGGAATCCATATTTTCAGCAACAGTGGGTGAAGCAGAGATATTCAGAGGCTGACTTTGCTGCTTTTTATTTAGATTGTTCAGCTGAAGGTCTGAAGCACGTATGTAACTGGTACTCTTATGCACAGTGATTCATGGTCTCGCAGCTGCGTTCAGTGCTGCTTTCCAGTTCAGTCTGCTTTTAGCTCTTAATTTAAAAAAAAAACAAAACTTGAGGTTAGGGAAGAAAAAAAGAAGAAAAACAATGCTCCAATATATTTTTAAATGACAAGTGGAAGCAGCACAGTCACTAGTGAAACATATTATTGTTGATCTTTCGTAGTTCACTCTTGGCTCTGCCATGTGACAGCTACACCGTAGTCAGTAACTCTGAATGTGTTTGCAGCCCATTGAACCTCATACGTGTTTGTGTTCATGCAGAGAGGCACTCTGTTTAACAATTTCCTTGCAAGAATGCTTCAAAGCTACAAGCTGCCCTGTGGTTCCCGTGTATTTATAGATACATAGCAAAAAATGAGCTTAGCACTTCGGCTATGTCTCACCTTTTGGCAGGCTACTATATTCACTTTCAAGCGAGCACCACTACATGCTAAGATCTGTTCTGTTGCATTTTGTTAACCTTCTGTTTTGCTTCTGACTGGTTAAACACAGATTAGTTATTTGTAGCGTGGGTTATTTTTGACATACGGCAGCCCAGTTTCCATGTAAGAAAGATTTGCTTGCGAGTAAATTAATTTACAACAGGCATCAGAGTATTCTTAATGTGGCCCATCAATGAGAGATGAGCGTTTTGCAAAAGCAGTGGAACTGCTGACTCTGAAGAGACAGCCCTAGTCCAACTACTGTTTTATCCTATTTTTTTGTTTTAATCCAAAGACCACCAGGTTTTCCTGGTGGCCACAGATGCCCTCCTGAGTTCGACGGGTTCCTCAAGACGTCTGCAGCCATAACCTTGACCAGTAGCCCTGGGAATCACAGCAGCAGCAGTGAGGCACTCACCCTTTAGCATGTCTCAAGGCGTTGTCCTTAGCTGAAATCCTTTCTCTGGTTCTGTATAAATTGCATTTGTTGTTTCTCAAGGGGATATTGTACTCCTTACAGCTTTTAACCTCATGACCTGTATAGTAAATTTTTTTTGGCCTTTCCTCTCTTTGTCTTTTCATGTAGACCAGATATTTGAAAGGGCAGACGATGGATAATTGTGTAACGTGCAACCTGTTTATATTTTTTGGAAACTTTTACTTGGACCGGAACTCGAATCACGGAATCACCAGGCCAGTTGCGGCACACTCTTTATTGCCCTTTTTCCTCGTTTCAGTACCTATTGTTTCTCCTTTCAAATATGTGATTGTATTAGCTCTTTCCATATGAAAGAATTCTCCTTATTTAAATAAAAAAAGTTAAAAAAAATAAAGCAGATTATGCTTTTCTCAAAAAACAGGCCCCTGTCTGGTTGTTTTGGTTAAATACCTATAGAAGAACAAATGCTTTACACCGTTGTACCCGTCGCTATGGTGTTTGAGCTCTTTAACAAGTATAATCCGCTGTCTCCACAGCGGTCAAAGCGGCGGGGAAGGACGCACCTCGGGCTGCTTCCCCCGCCGTGGGGGGTGGCCCAGACCCAGGGGGCCGCTGCCTGCGCGGCCGGGGGCCCCTCGGGGCTGTGGTGGTGGCGGCTCCCCCCCGCCTTCCCCGCGGAAGCGTTGCCGTAGCAACAAGACTCGCTTCCCGCACGGCGCCGCGTGCGTCTGACGCCACATCCGGCGCTGCCGCGGCGGGAGGGGGCGGAGCGGGCCGCGCGCGCCGGCCCCGCCCCCTGGCGTGGCGGGGGTGGGGGCAGGGGAGGGGGCCGCCATCTCCGGCGGGCTGCGCCGCGAGGGCGGGGGGGCCGGTCCTGCTGCCGCCCCGGAGGGCACCGGGGGGGCGGCTTGGGTCCCACTGCCCTCCCCCGGCTCCGTGAGGCTCAAGGGGAGGGGTACGAGGCCGGGGGGGCGGGGAGCGGTCCAGGTGCCGCCCCTATAACGCTTAAGGCAGGGAGCGAGGCCTGGGGGAGGGTGTTAGTGGTCCCGTCGCTCCCCATAAGGCCCGGGGGGGGGGGGGAGTGCAAGGCCTGGTGGGGGTGGGGTGTGCCTGCTGCCCCCTATGAGGCTTCAGGTAGGGGTATGAGGCCTTGGGGCGGGGTTAGTCATCCTACTGCCCCACCTTTCCCTCCCCCTCAAGGTTCAGGGCGGTGCAGGAGGGGTGTGAGGCCTAGTAGGGGGCAGCTGGTAGGTCCCACTACCTCCCTATAAGGCTCAAGGGGAAGGTGTGAGGCTAGTTGGGGGGGTTGATGGTCCTAGTGACCCCATAAAGCTCAAGGCTTGGTGTGTGGGGAGGTTACTGGTCCTGTTTTCCTCCTGCCCCAGGGTTCAAGGCCTGCCAGCACTGCAGGGAGAAGATGCAGAGTGTGGTCCTCTCCCCTGCTCAGGGTGCTCTTTAGGGTCACAGGGCTGGTGAGGTGATGGCCTTGTGCACAGGCAGGTGGGACAGCAGTGTGAGGTCCCTGGTGCAGGTGGAGATCGCAGCTTTGCGAGGGGTTTCTTGCAAAAGGTGGTTCTGCAGGGCAACATACAGCTGAACAGGAATTGCGTTTTGTAGGTAGCAAGAAACGAGGACAGTGGCTCTGCACTTGGTGGTGATGTGCTCACATCTTGCTTTGTTTTCACCTGATCAAAGCCGTGCGGAAGGGTGTATTCCAGTAACTTTCAGTTGTATTGAGGTGAGGAGGTACAACACTGATGCCCTTCCATTTTCTGACAGTTTAGCTAGCTCTTAGCAATTCTTCCTGCCCACAGGAGTAGCAGGGAATTGAGTCATGCTTTCTGCAGGGTTCCCTCCCCACTAGGTTGTGATAGAGTCCTGCATCACCTGCACTGGTGCTCCCATAGCTAACTTTGTAAGACGGAGGATGTTTGTGGGTTTCCCCTGACCAACCAAATATGCTCAGTTTACAAGGAAATAACTTAAAAAAAAGAAGAAGAAGAAGCTATGAGAGCAGTCTAGTGTCTGAGCATCTGGCATTGTGTACCGTTAGCACCAGAGTTTGGCTTGGGATGTTTGCATAGCACAAAGAGCAGCAAAATATGGTCTTGAATTAAGCTATTGTGTTTCTGCAGAACCAGTGTAAGAAGAAGTAAAGTTTCCAGCTTACTACTGATGACAGAGAATCTTATACATGTAGAAGCAGGGCAGATGAAAAGTTAGGTGGGATTTTTTTTGGAAGTTTAGTAACATCTTTATTTTTACAGTTAAAGGTACTACTGTATGTATAGTAGAAAACACATACATGTGTAACCAAGAAAACTTTGGAAGGTTGGTTACCATGAGTTACTAGCAGCCAAAAGTAGTGTTGCATGCTTTCTGTCAGGTGATCTTCAGATAGCAAAAGGGTGACTGCTGATTTTTTCTTATTGCTCTCAAAGGTTTGGACAGACTTTTGACAGGATGTTGGGATTTCTGAAGAATCCAGTTGTGGTTACCGCAGAGATAAATATGAACCTCTTGGCTTTGACTGTGATGGGATTAATAAGCCGTCTTCGGGGGCTTTCCTATCCACGGGCTGTAGTGTGAGTAAAATGTTTTACTTCCTACTTGAACCACAGAATTTTTTTCTGAAAACAGTTGTGAGTAAGACTGCAGCAGCAGAAGAGCAGAGCTAGCCTGGTGCCAGCCCCAGTAAATGTGGTAACAGTGTTTCCCTAACAGAAAGTCAAGAGGGGAAGGTAAGGGGGCCAAAGTGCTTCACTATGCTTCATTGTATTCTTAACCTACTGCCAATAAATCAGGGTTTCCTTCCCTCATATTCCTGTAGCTTGCCAGATACTTCCAATGAAACTTGACATGTTTCTGTCTGTTATGTTTCAGCTTTGATGAAGTTTATTATGGCCAGTTTGTTTCCCTCTACATGAAGAGAATCTTCTTTGTGGATGACAGTGGCCCACCTTTTGGCCATATGCTGCTAGCTTTGGGAGGTAGGGCGTCCGCTGAGACTGGGAAGTGTCTATTTTTGGCTGCTCTGGAAGAGAGAAGTTCTGGTTAAATACAAGTTGCTAGATCCTGTCATTGGGGAAAAATACAAGGCAGTTGAGAGGCTCTGATGTAGAGAGAGTTAGGATTTCCCTTATTTAGTATTGTTACAGGGTTATCACATGAGTACTTGGGAAGTGACAGCCATATATTCATTACCTCATTGTTATCCAGTCATTTGAATAAAGAGGAACATAAGATGAGAACTGCTAGTGACTAGAAATAGCAGGTGACA
Source organism: Dromaius novaehollandiae (assembly GCF_036370855.1). Taxonomy (NCBI): domain Eukaryota; kingdom Metazoa; phylum Chordata; class Aves; order Casuariiformes; family Dromaiidae; genus Dromaius; species Dromaius novaehollandiae. The sequence goes on from NC_088117.1 coordinate 9,065,000, forward strand.
AGCTGAGTTTAAGGCCTGAGTTCCTTTCTATAGCTTAGACATGCACAACATACAAGTGTCTGTGTATGGGAAGGAGGGATTAAATCTACATATACCTTTGTCACTGAGAATCTGTTGTTCCCAATGTATTTTCTTCATGCTTCTCCAGTTTATCAAGCACTGCTACAGGCAAAACAGTAGGAAAGAGAATCCTTTTTTTGGAAAGAGGCCTTCCATGTGTGGAGGAGCTGTGTGTTTGCAGAATGGTTCCAGGACCAATTTAGCACCTGATCTTATGCTCCAGTTTTGTCACTGGAAATTCTGAATTGTTGTTTATGTTTTAGGTTACTTAGGGGGATTTGATGGAAACTTCTTATGGAACAGAATTGGAGCTGGTAAGAACTGATTTTAACATTCTCATTCTTTTGAGAAAATAAGCAGTGTTTGAGCAGCTGACAGATTCCTTTTTCCTGACTAGTGGAAATAATGCTTTATCTGACACTTTTAGTTCTCCTCTTAACTAGGTCTTCTGCAGGCCTCTAATGGAAGTTTAAAGTATTATGTTCCCATAGCACAGAAGTTTTTAATCAGTTAAAACAGTTGAAGTAGTGCAAGCCCAAAAATAAATTACTAAGGGTAGGAGTCACATTCAACAAGTTGTTGTAGTCATGAGGAGTTCTGTATTGTACCAGCTTCTCTGCAATTAATAGTTTCCGAATTCTTGTGTCGCTGTTGTCTCCTGTTTCAGAATATAGTATCAATGTTCCTGTTTGGTCCTTGCGACTCCTGCCAGCGCTGGCTGGTGCTCTCTGTGTCCCTTTAGCATACCAGATTTTGGTAGAAATGCACTTCTCCCACTGTGCTGCACTTGGAGCTGCTCTTCTGATTCTCTTAGGTAAGATTATTCCCTTGGGCCCCATTCTTCATACAGGGAGGGTATGGTCCTTTGTCCCCTTTTGAATTTTGAGGGCACGTAGAAGGAGCAGTGGCTGGAGTAGCACCTCCCCACAGAATGCTAACAACACACTGGAGCCCAATTACAGTTCTGACCTGTATCAGTCTCTGCTGTGCCTCTCTGGTCCCCTCTGTGTGTACAACTCTGCAGAGGATGTCCTTCTAGACTGTCTTTAAACCAGATGCTGCTAGTTCACTTCATTATGGAACAAAGTGGCCAGCCTTAACAGCCTCACTGAAAGCCACATTTCTTGCCTGTGTACTCTCTTCCTCAGAGGTTTACGGGATGAGTTAGAGCGTACTGTTTCTTAACAGCTGGAGGGCTCTAGAGTTGGAGCTCATCAAATTTGCCTCCAAACTGCAGCAAGCCAGTCTGGTCCTTAGCACCGTGATTTGACACTGTTCTCATGTTTACACCTCTTATTTTTCTCTTGAGTGTCTGCTTGCGAGTGCCTGAGAGGGAAGGAGCCTCTCACCAGCCCGTTAGCAGTCTAATAAGTGAAACTTCTCCTAGTTACTTGCTGCTCTGGTTCCAATTCAGGAAACCCTGCACAAGGCAGCCATAGCTCCATGCAGCTCCCTTTCTTGAAGATTCATCATCATGCTCATCGCTTGCTTGGGTCACTGCCTCGATTCTTGTTGCCTTGAGAAGCACCTGTCTGAATCTTCCAGCGTTCATTTTCTTTGCTTTTGTAGGCAAGCACAGCAGCTTTATCTGCCTACTGCCAGACTCTACTTCTTGCCCACTTCTGTGTCCTTGGGGACGATTATTGGCCATGCACTTTGCTCTGGTCAGAAGGTTTTTGTCCTTTTAAATTCAACAATTTCCTATTGCAGCCAGTAGGATTGGAAATAGATGGGCCATTCTTAAAGGGGCAGGTTCTTCTTTTGCGTAATGATGTTATTTGCTGAGGCAAAGCGCTTGCCTAGTAGTTTCCCTGCAGATAAGCTTCTCTAATCTTTTGTCTGTCTCTCTTTTCCAACAGAGAACTCTTTGATCACTCAGTCAAGGTTCATGCTCCTGGAATCAATATTGATATTTTTTATCCTGCTTGCAGTTTTGTCCTACTTGAAGTTTTACAATTCACAGAGCTACAGGTAAAGCTGGATTGTCTCCAACCCTTTTGGATTCTCTTTTGATGACTCTCTTTATCTCAGACTGTGTGTGTTTTCCTGTAAGTCACTTCACCTTTCTGAAACTCACTTCCTCTGTCTGTAAAATCCAATACTTTGACTTCACACAAGGCTGTCCTAAGGTTTTGCCCTTCTGAACAGTGTTATGGTCTTTTTTATCTGGTAGCAAGGTTGTCTTTTTTATTTTTTAATTAAAATAAAATCGTTTGGGGAGCACACATTTGCCTACATGGATGTTTTATTATTATAGTTTCCTTCTCTCCACAGAAATACTGATGATAGTAGGTCACTTACTTTGCTTTGTTACTGTTTGCCAGCACTGAAGCTAGAGATCTTTGTCTCTTCTCTTGTGACTTCTTTGTTCTCTGATCCTTGCAGGACATGATCTTAAAGTAAAATAACTTTAAACTAAGTCCAGCAAGTGGCTGAATACATTGCTTTATCTGCGGTATCAGAAGCCAGGTAGACCTTTAGTGCTCAGAATTGCTTTTCAGAATACAGAGAAGTACATTTAACAATATCCTGTAGGTCACAGCTGAGAGTTGGTGGCCTGGGAGGTTCAGTATGAGATACCTCTGAGTAGAACAAGAAATAGTGGAGTCCTGCAGGTTTTTTCCAAGTGAAATTACCTGTATTCAAGCAAGTGTATTAGAAATCCAAGCAGGTATTCAGATCTCACTGTAACATTCTTTCCTTTGTCCTTTTATTTAAGTTCCTTCTCTGGAAGCTGGTGGTTTTGGCTCCTGTTGACTGGAGTAGCTTGTTCTTGTGCAGTTGGGTAAGTACTGACAGATCTTTGTTTTAGTAAGCTGACTTTTCTACCTGCCATCTGAGGTATCTGTGGGGCTTCGTTCTTGGTGTTGTTCTGAGCATACTTCTCCATGACTTTTTTTTGAGTTAGACTGTTTCTAAAGTAAGCGTATCAATTCACTGGGAGCAATACCTGGCATTAAAAAATAACGTTATGGGAAGAACAAAAGGTATTTCTCAGAGATGTCTGTTATAAATTAGCATCAGCATTTCACTCCTCCTTCCTAGTCCTCTCAAGCTTCAGTAAGTCTGAATTTAGGGACTCAGTACTTTCCGATCTGTCACCTTGTTACCGAGAAGATTCTCTGCCTTTGTCACTGCCAGTTATTTAATTTAATTAGCAAACGAATTACTTCATCTAGGGTCAAAGCCTTGAAGCTCATATATATTGGCATACCGAACTTGTCATGAATCAAAGCCCTTGGACTTAAATGCATCCTGTCCAAAAGAGAGTTTGAATATATATACATCTTGCATTAAGTAACAGTCATAGATGTGTGTAGTTTTTAGCCCTGTTGAGTTTTTTCATGTGCTCTTTTCTCAGAGTGAAATATATGGGCCTGTTCACCTATATGCTGCTTTTGGTCATCGCAGGACTCCACTTCTGGCATATGATAGGAGACCAGAACTTGTCAAATGTAGGTAGCACAACATTCAAACTACATTATGTGTAATTTTTCATAACAAGAACCAACTAGGAGACTTCCAAACCTTCAGGTAACGATTCTGCCTGCAGCTGTTTTTTATACTACGTTCTCCTATTGTAGTTTGCAAAACTTTGTGTTGAAGAACAGTTTCCCAGCCCAATTGCTGGGGAAGATGGAGTTAAATTTAAGAAAAGCATTGTATGTGACTGGATTTTCTGCTGATATCCTTGTCTTGGTGATGTGTGGCTCAAAACCTATGCTATTCCACACATATCTCCTGCTGGCTCCAGTTCAAATCATCAGTGAAAGTTTTCCAGCTGTCCTCAATGTTGTAGCTGAATGAGGGTGGTTGGGGGAACTTAAAAAAGGCAAGTGAAACAAGCCAAGTGCACTGGTACTTTTAGTATCTGGAGCGTGAAAACAGTGAATTCTCTGTGTTCTAGGTTTCCTTGATGTGCCATTTTCTGGCTCGGGGGCTCGCCCTCATCATCATCCCAGTGACAATGTACCTGTCCTTCTTCTACGTTCACTTGGCTTTGCTGTATCGCTCTGGGCCTCATGACCAAATTATGACAAGTGCTTTCCAAGCCAGCTTAGAGGTAAAGAGAACATGGTCACACCTGCTCTCTTGATCCTTTGATCCTGCATATTTGTTCCTTTTCTGTCATTTTACTGCTTTGGTGCTGTAGTGCTGCTTTAAGTTTAAAAAATAAGGGACAGAAATCTTAATAGTAGATGAAAAGCTTTTTCCCGATGAACTAAGAGCAATATGTTCACTCCTCTACTGAAGACTTGGCCTTTTCTACAGGGAACTCCACAGGAGCAGATACAGTACTGAACTCTTTAAGTGATGACTTTGGAATTGGTCCAACAAGAAAATGTATATTATTTGAATATATGCAATTGATTATATTTGTAATTTAATCTGATAATTTAATTGGAAAAAAAAAAGTTCGGGTCTAAAACATCCAGCTATGAGGAAAACTGTACCAATATATCCACTTGTGTACTGTACTGCTAACACACAGTGTCATCTGTAGGTGAAAGAAAACCATATGTAGTGATGTCACTTAATCCCCTGCTAAAAAGCGTTTATATACTACAAGGATGACTGTGTGATTTATCTGTAAGAGACCTCTTAGTCTTTCTGTTTGTACAGCATGGCTTTAGGGGTATTCCCTAAGACCCCTCAGTCTTGCAAGATATAATAAATAATTAAAGATACAATAAATAATTATATATATATATTATTATTATATAGAAGATATAATAAATAAGTAAACCTCAACAGTAAACCAAAGCCTGGTTTATTTAATTTCTGGAGAGTGTGGTACTGCAAGACTTGATTTTTATTTTTACTATTTTTTTTAGATACAGCCAGATGAGAAGGCATTATGCTAAGCTACTGCTATGTTAAAGTGACAAGTGACTCTTACTAAAATTTAAACAGCCTCTGGGTTGCTGTTTCTTCTTTCCACTTATCTTTTCATTATGCTTCGCAGGGTGGGCTAGCTCGAATCACTCAGGGTCAACCCTTAGAGGTGGCTTATGGCTCTCAGATTACTCTGCGGAATGTATTGGGGAAACCCATGCAGTGTTGGCTCCATTCTCACAAGAACACTTATCCCATCAGGTGAGGAATCTGGTTTATTATGTAATCTTAGGGTGAAAATATGCTCTGGTTCATCTGGCAGTCCAGATGTCTTAGTTCAGGTTCTGGCAGTCTGTCCATTAAGCCTTCAGAGCACACTGTAGATGCACAGATTTCTCTGTGCTTTGTGAGAGTAGAGCCAGTGATCTGATGCAGACTTGTATTGCAGTGACTGTTGAGCACAGAAATGTACTATTCACACCTGTTTTGTTTTAACCTTCTGTACAGGTATGAGAATGGCCGAGGTAGTTCCCATCAACAGCAGGTGACGTGTTATCCCTTCAAGGATGTGAACAACTGGTGGATTGTCAAAGATCCTGGAATGTGAGTGTGCAAGAGACTTAAATGCCAGTCTGCTGTAAGCACAGCTTTGATACACCTCCAAAACATAAGTAGTGCCTAGCTGAGACTGGACATAACTGTGCTCTGCTTATGGAGGTTGAAGCCATGTGTGATCCTGAGGAAAGTCATTTCAGCTGCAGAGTTGGTCAGACTGGCTGATTGCCCCATCATCTGCGTTATGTTAGAAGCATTACTGAAAGCTCAGAAATTCTATTTGTACTGCTTCCACCAGAGCTTGAGCTGTGCGGTGTGCAAAGGGAACTTTAAAGAGGAATGAGATTGATGGGAACTCTTCAGGTACTTTGCATGAAAGTGAAGTTCTGCTTTTTGAAGTGTGCGAGCCTTGGTATTAAATTGCCTTGATGAGTTTTATCAAACTTGAGTAGGTCTCAGGAGAGAGTAGAAATCGCTTTTGCAGAATGAGCATTTCTTTGTACTTCAAATGTGGGATGAACTGTAGAGCCTGCCGCATCAGGAGGAATTCCAAGTGTGTGTCTGTGACTGAGCGTTTTCTCAGGGTAGCTGTCAGTTAGGAGCAGGACTGTAGCTCTGCCAGTGAAAGCTCTTGTGTGATGTCATTTTATACTGATCAAAAAGTTGCTTTTGTAGGTTTCTCATGTTACTCTGGGAACCGTATAAACAGTCCTATCAGAAGGACTGTGTGCTGTTGTAAATCACATCCACACCGGGAAAGTTTGGCCATAGTACAAACTTTAGAAGCGTAGACTCTACCAGACTCTCTGTGGGAACCACAGAAAATAGTATCTTCTTAAAATTCTTCAGACTCAAGACTCTTACAAACCCTGGAGAACGTGTAGGCCTCCTGTGAGCCTCATAGAGCAATCAAGTACAGGCAGCAGCTAGGTCAACTGCCACGTTCCCTCTTGCCAAAGCATGCATTAGCCCTGGTAAGAGGCACGTTGAGTTTGGTCTCCTTTGTGGAGATAGCCATTAATCTCTCTTATGAGCCTGCCAAAAGTGACATCAGTGGTAGTAAGAACACCTGTCAGATCTCGCTGAAGCACTCACTCGTTTCACCGAAGCCACCAAACAGCTGTTGGATGGGAATAATCTGGACTCACTCCTGACTGACCTGGATTCAGACCACTGACCTAAAGGCTGGGGTGTTGGTATCCCATTACCAATCCCCTGAGTCATTCTGCCCTTTGCCTTGGCAAGCTTTGTTTCCATTCTGGTATGATCTATCAGTTGCTTTAATTTCTCATCTTGCCACCTAAATGTCTCTCCTTGTATCCGTGACTTCAGCTTCTTGACCTGACAGTTTGGTCATGACAAGGTTGCATTATTTAGAAGAACGTAACCACTTCCTCTTGTGTGTCACTCCACCAGGCAGCAGCTGGTGGTGAGTAACCCACCTCGACCTGTCAGACACGGACAGATTGTGCAGCTGGTCCATGGCATCACGACTCGATACCTCAACACGTAAGGCTTTTCCCCATCCTCAGCTCTTCCAAGCCTGGTTGCTCATTCTGTTTTGTTGTTTCTCAGAATAACTATTTGGGGTGGAAGTGCAGTGACCCTTATGTTCAGCTACACTGTAAACTACCTGTTATTCATGGATTCTTAAACAGCAGGGCTAGGAGGGGCCTCAAATGGTTAGTCACATAGGACATCCCTGTGCCCCAGAGAAAGGATTCAGTGTGCTTATTTATTTTGTGCAGTCAACTTGGCAGTGGGATGTGATACTAATCAAATCTATTCAGTGCCTGCTATCTGTTTATGGTCTGCTGTACTAGGGGTCTTTAAAGGGGCTAATGATAGTTGCAGACATGTTGACTCATAGTTACCTGATACAATTCATGCTAGTTCTGCAGATTCATAAATATGTATTTCCCGTGGTGAGTCTCTATCCTTCCCCCTTCGCTGCCTCTTCTCCAGTCAGGCAGAGGTATTTACTATTATTTTGTGAGACTGACAAGTCATCTAGCAGTTCTACTGACTTCCATGGCATAATCCTGGATGAAGGGTGTGCTCTGAAAGTTAAGAGAATATTTTTTGGAGAAGCCAGTGTGCTGAGGCTGACTGCTGGGGGTTCCTGCCTGTTTTGTAAAGACCGCATTACGAAATGGCCTCCTGACTGCTATCCAAAGGGAGTGAGCATGCACTTGAATATCACTCAGATTTGGGAGGGGAACATTCTGAGCCTGGGTTTTTGCTGTGTCCCTTCCAAACCCAGTTTGTTCATTATCAGAAACCCCAGTGAACAGCTTCTCTGTTTGTGACAATCAGTGCTTGTTCTTCAGCCCAGGACAGCAGTCGTCTGTACTGGCTTCCTCCAAGCCTGTTCCTGGCAGCTCTTGTTAATGGGGAGTGTTTTCTTTCAGAGTAAACAGTGCAATCTGTACAAACGGGATATTTGGTTTTACTTTATTGATGAATCTGGGCTAAGCCAACTCAACACCTTTATGGGTTTGTTTTTCCTACAACATTGGTAAACAATATTGGAGGATCTGTGGGTGCTTATTTTACTTGTCTTGCAGGCATGATGTTGCTGCCCCTCTTAGCCCCCACTCCCAAGAAGTCTCCTGTTATATTGATTATAACATCTCCATGCCAGCACAGAACCTCTGGAGAGTGGTGAGTAGTCAAAGGGAAGGGAGGGGTATGTTGTTTTCTGGAAGAAACAGCTGAGAAGAAATGACAATCAAAATACATCTGTCTTTTGTAGGAAATTGTGAATCGAGAATCTGATACAGATGTGTGGAAGACAATTCTGTCAGAAGTGAGATTTGTTCATGTGAACACCTCTGCAGTGCTAAAGGCAAGTGGGTTTATGTTTATCTGCCTACAGCTTTTCCTCCATGCAGCTTGTGTAATCTCTGTGCTCCAAAAGGCCCAAACCACATAAAATGAACAAATAAATAAATAAAAGGGAACAATAAACCTGCTCAATATGGTAAAAGGGAAAAAAGGCAATGTGTGTTTCAGGTAGTCGTACTCATGGCCTGATTCCTTTTCAGCATGCAGAGCTATCCTCCTTCTCAGGAGGTTGTGACCACTCTACACAACTGAGCCTCAGACACCGCCTCAGATATCGGTGCTGGGTCTGTGTGTAGCAGCTCATAGCAGCTGGAGCAGTTAAGAATCTCGTCACAATGTTTGCCAGAATCACTGACTTTATAGCTGTAGCATTTGTTGAGACTGTATTGTGTGGTGACTCTTCACATACCCTTTAGCAGTCCCTTCCTCTGATCCACTGCTCAGTCGGAGCTAGAAACTTCAAGCCTGGAGTTCAAACTGGCAGGACTCTAAGTCTAAAATCATCTTTCACTTTTAGCTCAGTGGAGCATCGTTACCTGAGTGGGGATACCGGCAGCTGGAGGTGGTTGGAGAGAAGTTGTCGAAAGGCTACCATCAGAGCATGGTGTGGAATGTGGAAGAGCACAGATATGGGAAAAGTACGTCTCAGCCATGTTCTCTGACAGATTTCTGTGATGGGGGCCTTCCTGTTCATGGAAAGGTATCATGTGTTCATACATGATGTATGTGTGTGTTTTGCATAAAGGTACATTCCTTTGTAGTATGGGAAGAACAAAACCTACCCCTTTGTGTTGGATATTTAGCTGCAGTGGAACTTCCAAGTGGGTGGAAGGATGCTGTCCCATGGAATTACTTGTGCTGGGTACGGACTGAGGAGGATGTTCTCCTGGTCATTGGCATGGAGTGTCCTGGCCACACTCAGCCAGACCACAGTAATGGGTTTGAACAGCTTTTGAGTGGGCCCTGGCTCTACTATGGTGTCCAAACCCTTAAAAATCCCCTCAGAGCTCTCTTGCAATCACGCTCTCACAGACTGGCACCTTGAGTGAAGAGCAGGGTTATGTCATGGGCTCATGCCTTAGTTTCTCACTGTTATGTTGCTCTTTCTGAGCCATGCTGTTTTCTTCCAGGCCAAGAGCAGAAAGAAAGGGAAGTGGAGCTCCACTCTCCTACACAGATGGACATCAGTAAAAACCTCAGCTTCATGGCCAAATTTGCAGAATTGCAGGTGAATATCTTCCCTGTTCCCTTTCTGTTCACTCTGTCCTTTATTCTGCTGCAGAGCAGGAAATTAGACATTTCTGCAAACTCTGAGTCTGAAAAGTCATTGTTTATTCCTTGCCGATAAAGTAGTTTGGCTTCCTCAGTTAAAAAAAAAAAAAAAAAAAAGAATTGAATACCCTTGGAACGGCTTTAGAAAACTGCTCAACTGTACTATTCAGTAATGAATACATGAATGACTGTGTAAAAAAAGAAAAGGGAGGAAGAGCAGTTGGGCATACAGAATCTCTCTGAAGCTGAACCTTAATGTTTTTATGTATGAAATCAGTAGTGTTGATGCCCCTTACTAACATTTCAGAATATCACTAAGGAAAGTGCCTTATATTAGAACAAAATAAAACCATTTTATTGATCAGTACTCAGTGCAAGAGATGAAAAATCTTTCTCCGCTCTCAGGTTAAGAAACCTACCGTCTTACATCTGGAGCTGCTCATCCATGCCTTGTATCTCAGTTGTGGTTCCAATTCTGTTTCCTTTGTTCTAGTGGAAGATACTAACGTTGAAAAATGAAGATACAGAACATAAGTACAGCTCCTCTGCTCTGGACTGGATCACAATGGATACAAATATTGCCTACTGGCTCCACCCAACCTCTGGGGTAAGTCTGAAAACATGAGCCCATAGAACAAAGCAGATGAATTCTGATGTGAACTCCAGAAGTGTGAGAGCAGGGCTGCAGTTAGAGTTCAATCCAAAGAGCTGGTCTAGAATGGACTCTGTTAAGAATCCTAGGCATTTCAAAGCAAATAGTTTTTTTTCCTGGGGGAATGATTTTTTTTTTTGACATGCAATATAGCTTTAACAATTTTTTCTTTTAATTAAATCACTTCTTGCACTTTTTTTAAAGGAAAACTGCAATTTAATAGTTACCATCGCTGATTCTGTGTAAAAGATGAGTTCATCTTCAGTAGCATCTTTTAAATGTCATACATTAAAAAAAAAAAAAAAAAGAGTCTAAGAGCATCAAAGTTTATCAGCTTGCTTTGTTCCGAGAAAGATCAGGTTTCTAGCTAGGGATATTCTGAAGTTTTAATCTAGCAAGTAGATGTGGGCAATATTTGACCTTACCTAAAAGAACTGTGGCATGTTCCTTCTTCTGGCTCAGACCATCTCATATCCTGCAGGCTCAGATCCACCTCATTGGGAATGTTCTCACCTGGGCTTCAGCTAACGTTGCCACTCTGGTCTACACGTGTTTGTCACTGTGGTACTTGGTACGACGAAGGAGAAGAATTTACGACATTCCCGAAGGTCTGATTCCATAGGGATGGGTTCTCTTGTTCTACTAAACTTTAATGGGGCCAGAGCCACATTTTTGCAACTGTGTGTTTAGCTATGTTAGCACCTTTTCCTGTGCAGTAGCTCTGAAATTTTTATTTAGGACACACAGGCATGTAGAGTACTCCCTCTTCTTCCTGCCCAGCAAGAGATTGATTATGGCCTTTAGGAAGGTGACCATCCCCTCATGAAACAATATAGTAGCCAGCATAATATTTGAGTTATTCCCTCGATAAAAGCAATCTCCAGGCATCAGATTTGGAATCTACAGAGAACCTTTGTGACTGATGTAAAGGAAATGGAGGGAACTACTGACTGTGTTGGGGGTATTTATTTTAGATGTGTTCTTTCTGACAGAGGAGCCATCTCCTCTGCATGGCCTGTTTTCCGTGACCTTTCTGGAAGTACACTCTGCTGTCGTGGGGTGAAGCGGCTTCGTTTTGGCAGTGGTCTGTCTTGATAGCTACATTGTAAAAGCATGACATAATTTAACATTTCCCTCCATTGAGGTGTGTGGTCAAGTTAAAGGTCTTAACACAAACCATAGAAAATAAAAACCTGCAAGAATTTACTACTTAGAGGCTTTAAGTTTCCAGGGGCAGTGTTTTAAGATGGTATTAGAGTCAGTGTTGTTCTTTTCTCTCCTGCAGATGCATGGCAGCTCTGGGTATCAGCTGGGGGGATCTGTGTTGGAGGCTGGGCTGTGAATTACCTGCCCTTCTTCCTGATGGAGAAAACGCTTTTCCTGTACCACTACCTGCCTGCCCTCACATTCCAGATCCTCCTGATTCCCATCGTGTTACAGCACCTCAGCAATCATCTCTGCAGGTAGGTGGGTCATCACACAGTTTTTAACAGATAAGGACAAAACAAGGGGAATGGTTCTTTCTTCCAGTGCTAGCCTCTTGGCAAGCTACTGCAGGAAAGCAGTAATCACCCACACCCACCAGCAGTGTCTTTATTCCAGCATGGCTGTGGCCACATCTTGGCATTTTCCTGAAAGAAAAAAAAAAAAAAGGCCATATCTGCCATTTGCATTTGGATGAAGTGTTTAGCTAGCTTTGATGTAACGTGAATTCTCTTTTTTTTTTCCTCTCTCTCTCTCTCTCTCCCCCCCTCCCCCTCATCCCAGATCTCTACTTCCCAAAAGCATGTTCAGCGCATTGATTGTGGCCTGGTTCTCTTCGGTTTACCTTGTCTATTGCACGTTCAGCCCTGTGACCTACGGGGAACCCTCTCTGTCGGTTGCTGAGCTCAAGGACTTGCGCTGGAAGGACAGCTGGAACATCCTTATCCGAAAACGGTAACACCCTCAGTTGCACTGACAATCCTGTTACAGGCAAATGGAACTATCCTTTATGCAAAGCCAAGAATTTATTGTTAGTATAATTGAAATGCTGGCAGTCTGATCGAATAATTGGCATTAGTCCAGCTTTAATTAAAATAGAAAAAGGAAAAAAAAAGAGAGAAAATAAATAAAAGACTACTGTTACAGAAGAGGTTTCAACAGTAGTAGCTGAAGTTGTTAAGAACACACTTCCCTGTCTCTATTCCTGTTATGCTCCCCTTTCCACTGTACCTTGGGGGGGGGGGGGGGGATTATAAATAGATCATTCTACATAGATTAATGACTTGTTACTATTATCTATGTATAATCATGTGGTATAACCATAATTTCTTTATAAGCCTAAGCAAAAAATAAAACAAATTAGGCATTAAAAATGCTGTTGCAGCTAAACTAGCTAAAACAAACCTCCAGGCAGGCCAAGGAAAGTCAGACAAAGCCAAATAGATCCTGAGGCCTTGCAGAGTTAGTACAAAGCCTGTGGCCTGTTACTAGCAATGGCAGTATTGTATTTATTGGGCTACAGGGTTATACCTCAGCTCGCTTAGGAAAAGGAGCTTTGAGCAAGGTAGAACTGATAATGCTGAAAGGAAATCTGATGTGACGTGTACATTTGGGTTCAGGGTAAAACCTTCATAGATAACTCAGCCCCTGCCCTGATCTGCATCAGCAGAGGAATTTACAGGGTAGCAGAGACTGCAAGATAAGGACTGGGTTCCCTCACACAGAACCATTTCCTGGAGAACATGGAGTAGCTCACTCTACATGTTTTCAGTAACTGGTATAGTACCCAGGCCAGGTTTGATTTTTTTTTTTTTTTTTTTTTTTCCTCTTCTGGTGGTTGCAGCAGCAGGCTCTTGCAATAGAGATCAAAGCTTACTGAGAACAGCCGCATAGACTGACCAGGGTGTTTTTACTGCAGAGCTCCCTACTGCTCTAACAGATGCTGTTCAAGGCTGCCCTGATCCTCTCCCCCACTAGGAAGGTATGATCAAACACTAGATTCATTCAAAGGAGAGTTTAGTGACTTTTGCTACTCCTTAAAGCTGCCCTGATAGCTAATGCTTCAGTGAAGTAGCTCATGCTCTAAGTTAGTCTGTCACCCTGACCTAAAAAGAGCTCAGCAGCAGTCAGGAAATGAACTGCTTTCTTTCTCTCTCACTATTACACAAACATACCACTGCACCATGGTGTTCACTAGCAGATAACCAACCTCTACCACTTTTTATTGTGTTGAAGATGCTAAAGAGATGACAGTGCAGACTGCATTTTTATTCTTTTCTCTAAAGCTTCAGCCATTACAGAAATAAAGCTAAGTCTGAGTTGACCTTTGAGAGAGAAAGAACTGTTGAGTATAACAACACCTCCAAAAATGTTCCTTCTTGTATGTTTGTGTTGTTGTAATAAAAGTAGCACAAACATCTTTTATATAAAATGGTCATTTCCGCTCACTGTTTGTTTGTTTGTTTATTAGACAAAGCAAAACATCCACAGCCAACACAGCCAGCCCTTCATTTTAGAAAACTAGCAAATACGAAAAAGTTCCTCTTAATAACATTTCCCCCCTCCCCCCCCCATTATTAGAACTACTTTAAATGCAGACTCAGTGACAGAAAGATACAACATAGACATTTTAAAGGTCCAACTGACACTTCATTCCAGAAGTTTTCCAGAAACTATGTTGCTGTTGTATCACTTTATCTGGGGTAAATTGCAGAAATAGGGATATCACTGTCTATATTTCCAGCCTCGTCTGCTCTTTTTAGAAAACCAGAACATTCATGAGTTTAAAACTGCTCAAGTATAAGGTAAGCATTTTGACTCTACTTGAGGGTAGAAACATGTCCAGATAGTTGTTTAGACTATCAGAAGGAGGGTCTTGCAGTTCACGTCTTTCCCCTTTGCTGATTTAACTACCCCGTTCTGTAAGTGGATGGATTCTGCCCAGCAGACCCTGCAACCAGCAGTACAGAAATGTCCTCAAAGCCACTAAAACTGACAAGGTCAGGCTTCTTTTTTCCATGAGCAACTCAATCCAGTTGGAGCTCACTATTTAATAACTATAGTAAAGGAGACTCTATCTGGGTACAAAAATGAAAGCCTCACCTACATACAGTGTAGCAAATGTTCAGGAACTTTGGAAGTAACAGATTATGAACCAGAATCGCACTGCTTCTCGAGCCTGTCCTCTTGATGAACTGCACGTTCCCTTTTGTCCTGGAGAGCCTTTGTTTCACCTCTAACTTGGGGATGAGATTCCTCTACACTTGTGTTCATGAGGTCCGGCCTCCTGCTCCACAGCTGCTATACAGGTGATAAAGGGGGCTGGCCAGCAGGAAACAATGCCAGAACTAGGTCTCAAGGCCCCAAAGAGCAGATGGAGAAGACTGTACCTACTTGTTTAAATTAACAGGGTCTGAGCTTGTCTTGGCCAGAGAAACTGTTTTCCTTTTAGAAAAAAACAGGCATCTAATTTTCCTGCTAAGGTAGAGCAGCATCAGGGAAATAGGATATCTCATAAAACACGTGGTAGCGCTTAACTTTCAGGGGAAACTTCACAGCATTAGATGCCATTTTGAAAATTAAAAAAAAAAAGGCAAGTAGAACTGCCTCTAACCAGTTCAAGGAGTAACATAATAGACCCAGACATCCTGGGGAGAAAGGGGAGGGGTTTCGGCAGGGAGAGGGGCAGTAGTCCAACTTCTTCTTCTCCTCTCTGTACACCAGTATCCCTGCTGCTGCCCCCATTTAAAGGGCACTTCACAAACCATTTTGTTAATAGTTTTTCCTTCCCAAAATTTTCTTGGGCATTGAAGGATTTGCCTCTGATCCAGACCAGACTCTGGCAGGTTAGTGCGGACGGCTGCTGGACTCCAGATGTGACCGTTTGCCAGCTGCTAGCACGTTGCTGTTCTCTGCTTGTTCAGGGAATGGGCGCTTGTAGGTCCGACCGTGTCCATTCATTGCTCCTCGCTGCCACTTGCAGATGTCTCCATTCAGGATGTCTTGAATGTGCTGCACTATGAGGTTTATAGCAACTGCAGAGAGAAACAGTGAGTATAGGACACGTGTTCTTGGCTGAGCTATCCGAAAAAAATGTGGAGTATCCAACTCAAATGTATAAACTAACAGCAGGCCCTTAAATGAAACTATGCCTGCCCTCTGCAATGAGGTCAAGCCTCAACAGAGGCAGACAGTTGCAGTGCCAGCTTCTAAAACCAGCATCCTGCTTTGCACCTCCAATTGTGTATAAGATGTTCCAGCTCTTTTTAGACTGAGTGGCTGATAATCCAGGCTCTGAGCAGATCCCTCCCCTGCATCCCTCTAACTCAACACCTTTCATTGTAGGCATGCAGACAGGGCAGTGGTGTACCACATGCTGCCACTTCCCAGTAGCCAACCCCAAAGGTGGTTTCCTCAGAGACAGAGAATCAAACTCCCTTTTACCCATGTTGTCCACGCCTCGGGGGATGATCACATCTGCGTACTTCTTTGTCTGCAAAACAGAAATGGTGGTGGAGACTGTCACTGGCAGAAGAAGCCAGCTATAGTCAAGGAAGAAACTACCAGACACCTGAAACCTAAAAGCAAAGATGGGGGAGGTTTTTTTTTTTTTCTAAATGCTGTTTTGTTGCAAGTTAAAGCTTGCTGTCATGGTAGTATCTAAATGAACTGAAAAGTCATACTGGGTAGCATACAGTGGATATATGGCTGGGGACGTGGTCTTACTGTCCCTTTGTAATGAATCACCAGGTAAAAGGCAGGTAGGCACTTGACCAGGTAGGTCAACTGTGGGAGTACTTGCTTTTACACTCTTGAAGAGCACATTGCCTTGAAATGGATTGTCTGTATTGTGTGGTACAAGGGTTTCAAGGCTGAGGTCTGTTTGGTAAGAGTTAGTTCTAATCAGCATTTCACAAGCCATTACTAAATCTCTGCTAAAAGCCAAGGCCCCTAATGTGCATGTGAAATTCCTTCCTGCCTCTGATGACATTTTATTGATTTTTACCACCCATAAAAATCCCTGGGTTTTTTTTCCTCCCTACTTATAAATCAGTTAGCAAACTCAACATTTTTAATGAGTACCTTTACAATCCCAACATTGCTTTGATGTAGAACAAGAGAAGCCTGGGCTAGTCTTTTCCATCTTCCTTAATCCACATACAGGATTTTGTTCTCAAAGGATTTTACAAATTAATATGACTATGTGAGCACCTAAATTGGCCTTGCATTGTATGGAATAACAAGCAGACTGCATAATGATCTACCCCAGGTTTCATCAGTATTCCTTCTGGAAACAGACTCCCCCCCCCCCCCCCCCCCCCCCAAAGACTTAAGAATAAATTCAGTGTGGGAGTGTTTCAGTCAAAGGCCCCACACTAAACTAAAACAGCCATGGCAGCGAGTAGTGAGAAAATGTGCGTAGTCGCTATAGATTACCATGGTGCTTTGCAGGCAGAAAGGACCAACCTTAAGTTCCTTAAACAAACAGCTTGTAGTGATTAAATAGATGAGGCAGAGAGGAGAGTGTGGGGCTCATGAAAGACTAGCATCAAAAGCTGTTGCCACCATTGCTACACCTACAGTACAGCTAATTCCCGGGCAACTCTTTTCTCTCTCTTCCAAAAACCACAAATCAAGTTAGTGAAACAGTTAGTACCGGTAAACAGAATTCCTCAAAGGCAGGTTTGACAAACGTCGTATACTGGGTGAGGATCTGCTCAAGGTCCCTGCCACGTTTCATATCTCGCAGAACTGGGACAGGAAAATAAGAAACCATGAGTTTTACCATGAATGCAAAGCTGGATAAGGAGCACCACCACACTGACACTGCTGCATGACAGAAGAGCATTACCTCTGCGGGACAGCCTGACATCTGAATCTGTGTCGACAAAGAGCCGGAGATGGAACATGTCCCTAATGTCTTGACTGTAGAAGACCAGGATCCCCTCAAAAAGAACAACATCAGCTGGATAAACCACTGTTGTCTCTGCCAGCCTGCCATGGAGAGAGGAAAAGAAAAAAAGAGCATTGTTAAACGGATCTTGCACCACATTCAAAGAGCCTGTAAGGGCCAGCTGGTAAGCAGGGGCAGCTCCTACACCAAACAAAGTTGGAGACATCAACCTACACAAGCCAGAGACTTGGCACAAAACTGAAACCTACCTAGAGTGGGTCACGAAGTCATAGGTTGGTACCTCAACTGTTTTCCCCTCAACAATATTTTTCAAGGTTGTATGCATCAAATCGTTATCAAAAGCATCTGCAAGAGGAAGGTATAAAGAGGAAGAAGTTCAGATGCCGCTCTACCAAATGTTCTGCTCAGATTTTCTAGTCCTGAAGGAAAAGTTCACTGTCTCGTATTACACCATGGGAAAGGGAAGTTCTGGCTTATTCTTTCCTACCAGCAGCAATCCAACACACATACACCCCAGCCCCCAAATTATAATTGCTCTATTTGGTTACAAAGACAAGGAAGAGAGAATTTCTTATTTATAAGCAACTACAGTACGCTGAAATAACCCAAATGTGAAGTTGCCATTCTTACTTCTTGGTAATTATATAATCTCTGTGTCTGTGTGTGTCTTAGTCTGTTAAAAGTAATTTAGAAAACCTCATACGTTTTTAAGGCTTTTCAGGAGAGTTAGCCATCCTGTTCAGCCCACAACAGACACGAGACTTCAGACAAGGGCAGGTCATTCTCCCATTAAGTAGCACTCCCCAAAGTAATGGGAGCAGTTGTTTCCATGGAAAAGAAATACCAGGAAAAGACGTGGGGCTCTGTGTAGCTTATTTCAGTGCCTTTCAACAGCTGCAACAGGGGAGACGGAGCACCATGCAAGCTGGAATGCTCTCCAACTCTCCAGCATCACTCCACAAAGATGCGGTAAAATGGCAGTTACCACCTGCAGCAATACAACTTTAAAGATTTCTTGATAGTGATGGGCGCAATTTAAAGACACAATCGTGGAGGCGAAAAGCATTTCTGTCCTTTCTGGCTTAGCCTTACAGGTTGTCCAATACTTTGTGTGTCCTGCAAGCCCTTCCAGTAAACCCCAGCTAGTCTCCAAACAGTAATTCAACTGTGCTTCAGCTGTGTTGCATATTTGCTAAATCTGAGGCTCAAAAGACAGAGGACAATTGACACAGCTTTAGCCACAGCAAGACATCACCACCAGCAGACTCCTGATCTCCAGGCAACAGCTCACTCTCATAGGAGAATCTGCTCCCTGACTGACTGGTGGTCTCATAGCACATTAAGCAAACGACAAGATTCACTCTGCTGCCAGCTTTAACAACTGTCACACCTAGAGAAGCTGCTGTCCTCGTGGCAGGCAGCTTTAAAACTGGCAACCTCCCAGCACAGCAAATATGTTGCAATAGTCTCTTTCTACGCACTAAAAGTCTGGAAATGCTTTGCAAAATCCTCTTCCAGACAGCAGCTAACATCAGCACACCAGAGAGGCACAGTAAAGTGGGAGGGAGCACTTCATTGCAAGAGCAGTTTCACAGGGGCTCGATTAACGTGGAAAGCAAGGCGAACACCCCTGCGGTGCTACACCGTGAGTTGCTCTGAAGGATTTGCTACAGTCCCAGCGATAAGGGGAGCAACATTCCCAACTGTGCTCCAAAACGGAGTCAGTGCCCCTTGCAGACATGCCTCCTTGCCCCGAGCCGCCTGAGGCCAGCCCGTGCGTACGTGTGCCTGATTTCGGTGGCTTTACCTGGGTGATCAAAGTTGTACTGCCCCTTCAGTGCCTTGGCCTTCTGGTCGGTGGTGAGCACCTTGTAGAACCTGTCTTGGCTGAGAATGACGACCTTGCGCTGGCGATGGTCCACCTCGTTTTGGCCCAAGAGCTCCATGATCTTCTCGCATACTGTGGACTACGAAGGAACAGATCACACGGAGCAGTCAGACACACCGGCCTCCTGCACCCAGCTTTGCCAACGGGAACGTTCGCAGCAGCCTGGGGAGGTGGATGAGGGGTCTCCGCTACACGGAGCGCAAAACTAAACAGTGCCTTGCCCTTCAGGAGACCACGGGAGAGCCAGAAACATCGCCTGGCTTCGCCTGCATGAGTACACGTCCACTATGGTGCGATCTGGGGGCTTTGGCTGCCGTTAGAAACATCCCGTTGGAAGAGGCAGGGAAGGAGCACGCATGGGGGGAGGCGGGAGAGGGAAACCCAAGGAGCAGAGTTACAGTTCTACGGGTTGGAGGCAGGCGCTCTCTCTCCTTCCTGCCCTTATCAGCGCTGCAAAGAATTTACAAGCCCACGGCTTTCTTCCAAGCATCTTTCTTATCCCAGCGGCACTTAAACGGCCGCGTAGCTGCTTTCGCCAGGAAGCCGCAGCGTGCTGTAAGGACCTGCGTTCCCAACGCCCCCGAGCTGGCTTTTTTTTAAACTACATATGGCAGAAGGGGTGATCGTGATCGGGGAAGCACAGAAACGCCGTGGTTGGTCGCTCGACTACCTCGAAACCGGGTGACAAACGCGTTTCCCTGCAGAGGACCAAGGTGTCTGGACGCGCGGAGGAGAAGCGAGCTGCACCGCTCCAAGCAGCGCCGGAACAGGCCGCAGCGCCTCCCGCCCCGCGCAGACCCTCCCGCGCCCCCGGCCACACTCTGCCGGGGCGACGGCGGGCGAGGCCGGGCTGCCCCGAGGAGGCCCCTGCCCTGCCCCTGCCCCTGCCCTGCCCCTGCCCCGCACCGCCCCAGCACCGCCTCGCCCCGGCGCCGGCCCCGCTGCCACAATGCGGCCGGCGATGGCGGCGCCGCCGAGACCCCGCTGAGGCCGCGCAGAGCTCGCGGCACCTGCCGCGCCGGAGCCCGGCCACGCCGGCACCCCGGGGGGAGCGGGGGGGTCTCACCTTGCCGCTGGCGGTGCCGCCGCTGACGCCGATGAGGAAGGGCTTGGGGTGCGGCCGCTCCGGCTCGGCGGGGCCGGCGCCGCCGCCCGCGGAGGCCATGGCGGGGCGGGGGGCGGGGGGCGGCGGGGCCGCGGCGGCGGCGGCGGGACGGGACAGGACGGGGCGGGGCCGGGCGGCCGGCGGCGCCGCGCGCGGGGCACGCTGGGAGTTGTAGTCCGCGGGGCGGGGGGGGCCCGGGCGGGGCGGAGCTCAGGGAACCAGTGCGATGAGCGGCGCCGGCCTCAGCCGGAGGCCACGACATATATCCCATATATAACAGCGGCGAAGGGGTATTTATACATATATACCCACGTGTATATACTTACATGTATATGTAGAGATATATATTTACATATATACATATCTGTGTGTATATATGTCTCTCTATATACATACACACATATGTGTTTATATACGTGTATGTATAATATACACACACACACACACACACACACACACACACACACACACACACACACACGGAGGTGTGTGTATATATACCTACTTATAATAACCATGGACACAGGTAGATACATAGGGTGCTCTACATATATGTGCATAAATATATATTTCACCGTATAAATAAAACTTTTCATGCATTTGTCTGTTGCGTATTGAAATGTGTATAAACTTTCTGACCTATATGCAGCTTGCATGTGGTATATTACATGCTTAGTTTGCTCTGCAGCACCTGTGCCTATGTGTGCAAGCACAGGAGCGAGGGGGAGGCGGGCGGGAGGCACCCCAAAACGCTCTGCCTCCCCCCCCCTCCCGACCCCAACGGGCCCTGGCAGGGGACCCCGGGCAGGCAGGTGGGGGAGCGGCACCAGCCCTGCCGTGGTGCCGGGGGCCGCTGGCGCGGCCATGGGCAAACACCCTGGTCAATGATTAATGACGGCCCGGCCCCGCGTGGCGGCGACAGCCCGGGAGCGGCTCGGCCATGCAGCCAGGTAAGTCCCGCTCGGGCGCTGCCACCGCCTGGGCCTCCCCGGCCGAAAACACCCGCCCCTCTCGTCCCCCAAGTCCTGCAGGGCCTCGTGAGGCGCCCGAGGCCCCACGGCCTCCCCGCCAGGCCCGGTGATGGCAGCCCCGACGGTCTCCGTCTCCGCAGGGCCCGCGGCGGCACCAGGGAGCCCGGAGCCGGGGGCCGCAGCCCCCCACGAAGCCCCCAAGGAGCCGGCGGCCGGCAGCACCGCCTTCGCGGGGGACCCGCCACCCTACTCGCCGCCGGACCCGAAGACCTGCCACCTCCTCTTCCCGCCTTTCCAGCCCGTCGTCTGCCAGCCGGCGGCGGCCTGGCCGGGCCCCTACGCGCCCCAGGGCCCCCCGCCGGGCCCCCTGCCCTACACCATCGTACGTAGCCCCCAACCCAGCCGGGAAACCCCCCCCCCCCCCCCCCCCCAACCAGGGACGGGGGCCGCGGGGCGCTCGGGGAGGGAGGGGGCCGCGCTGACCCGCCGCGCTCTGCCTTGCAGTACGATGGGCAGCTGGGCGCCGGGCCCCCCGCCGCCCCCCGCCAGCAGCGCCCGCCCAAGGACTACATGGTGGAGGCGGTGCTGGTGACCATCTTCTGCTGCTTGCTCACGGGCCTCGTGGCGCTCGTCTACTCCAACGAGGTAAGGCCGCCACCCCCCTCCCCGTCACCGTGCTGATGGCAGCAGCTCGGCCGCGTCCTGCTCGCATCGAAGGTGTCCCAGCACCCCGGGCTCTCCTAACCGCGCTCCTTCTCCTCCCCGCGCCAGACCCGGGCCGCGCTCAGCCGAGGAGACCTGGCGCGGGCCAAGCTGGCCTCCAAGAAGACGCAGTCCCTGGTCCTCTTCAGCCTCCTCTTCGGCTTGTTCGCCTCCTTCAGCTGGGTCGTCTACGTCCTGGTGGCCCTCTACCAGTGACGGGGGCGCGAGGCCACCGCCGTCTCCTCCCAGTGAACCCCGGGCAGGGGACGGGCTGGGAAGGGGCAGAATATGGCCGTAAAAGCATTACCGGAGCTGACAGGACACAAATGCCCTCCCTTGCGGGACTCCCAGGCTCCAGGAGCCAGGCCGGGGAGCAGCTGCCCCTGGGAAGGGGCAGGATGGCGCCGGGGAGCAGTGATGCCGCTTGCCTTCCCCTGCAGCCGCCGCAAAGCTGAGCAGAGGCTGCTCCGCTCCGAGCGAGCCGTGCGGCAATGGCAACGCCGTGTCCGAACCCGGACCCCCAGGGCTGCTCCCCTGGGATGTTCAATCCCGTCCCTGCGGGCTGCACTTCGGGGGTGCGTGGTGCCCGGGGGCGGCAGCCCGGCTCCCGGGACATCACGAGGAGACGTTTGCAGGACTTTCTGAGCAGAGCGACCTGCAGTCTTCCAAAATCCCAGCTGGAAACGGAGCAAAGAGCCAAGCAGCAAATGCAGGGCCACAGCACGTGGCTGCTTCACAAGGACAGCTCACTGCTCCGGCCATTCAAGCACATCAGAAACCCCCCAATAATTACTAACGGGATAAAATATTTAAAAAATGGTATATGTTGCTTCTATAGTAATTCTGCACAGATGCACATGCTGTATTGCTACTTTTTTGCTGCTGCTGTTTAAATAAAACAGGTGTATCCAAAGCTCGCGTTTCCCATGCGCAAGGGACCCTCTCCCCACGGCATTTGTTTGCCACAAGATTCAGGTGAATTCTCCCATAATCAGTCCCCAGGGTTTCCTCCAGAAGCAGCCAGCACCAGCCACCCCGTGAGCGGGGCGGGAGGCCAGGCCGGGCCGGCGGGTGCTGGCAGGTCCCTGGGGCAGGGCCCTGCACGGGCGGCGCTGGGGGTGGCGGTGCGTAACCGTCACCAAACTCCCCCAAATGCACCCCAGACCGCGTCAGAGCGATGGAGTTGCTCAGCAGACGTTTGCAAAGCAAACAGTGGCTGCAAGGTTGCAACACGGTGCTGCCGGGGGGGATTTAAACACCAAGAAACGCCCGCACAAGCGAGGCGCTCGGGGAAGCAGCCGTGCATCGCTCCTCCCAGCCGGCTCGGCAGTGGCCCCGCGTGCTCAGCGTCTGGGCATCCTCCTCCCCAGCCGGCAGATGCGGGTTATTTCCAGAGGAATCTTGAAGCCGGGCCAGGCCTGAAATAGCACCGGACCGTTGCCGGCAATCCAGGCCGCCGCAGGGATATTTGCAGCCCTCCGCGGGCTGTCACGAGGCTGTGGTCGGGCTGCTGCCGCCCGCACGCCGGCCGCCACATGCTCCGGCATGCGAGACGCTCTTGGCCCCGCGGCACACGGGGGATTTGCAGGGTGAAAGCAAAAGCAGGGAAGGCCGCGGGAAGGGACGAGCCCGGAGCACCGCAGAAAGCACGAGGCCACACCAGCTCCAGAGGGGGATTCGATTGTCACTTTAATCCACAGACTGCTGCATGCACCGTAAACAGGATCGTTAGGCAGGTTCGTTATTGGTATTTATTTGTCTTTAATATAAAAGTTACAGGTCTGAAATGTTCGCAGGAAGATGCCACCATCAGGACGGGGTTAGTGGTAAATATATAATACAACGTAACGCCGCGGGGCGGCGGGCTGAAACCCGGGGGCTGCTTTTAGTGCTATCACCACTCACGACACTCCTAGGAACGGCCTACGCTAGAGCACACCTCCGACGGCGACGTGCCGCGGTCGGCGCGAGCGGCAGACCACGCTGCGCCCGACGCGGATTGCATTTGCTTTTTCACAGACTTTTTTTTTTTATTTTAAATCTTATTTACAAAGAAGAAGAAGTATTACGTCCTGCTTCGAAGGCTGCGAAGCCCTCGGGGATTGCAAAGGCTCTGCCGGAGAGGGCACGCGGCTCGGGCGCCTTTTGCGCTGCTTTCGCGCAGGCCGGCTGGGGAGCGGGATCAGCCCGGCTGCTTCGGCACCGTGCGCGGAAACATGTCCCTCGGGCTGGCCAACGCGAACGGGGAGCCGGCCGTGAGCGACTGCAGCGGGTCTGACTAAACTGCCTCACGAGCGTTTATTTAATGAGAACGGTGCAAGTCGGCGCGCTGATGAGCCCCATGCCTAAACCGTCAGGGAAAGCCAGGTCTAATCCTGTGAGCTGAGCTCGGCAGCCGTCGTCCCTCTGCCGCTGGAAGGGAGCCGGCTAAGCCGCGCACCGTCTGCAGAAGGAAGCGCTTGCGACTCGGACTCGCTGCTACTGGGAAATAAATTAAGGATGCTCGGCAGACCATCCCGCGGATACTCCTTGCACGCCACGGCCCTAAAACCGCGGGGTTTTTGTTAGACAGGACTCTGTAAAAACCTGTGAGCACACGACGTGTTTCCGAAAAAGGCCTTGCAGGGCCGGTAAAACGCACAGCACACACTCGACACCGTGACCCACACTGTAAACAACCGAACGGGGAGAGCGAGGAAGGGGGCGACCCGGCCGGCGGGGGCTGCGCCGGGGGGGAGGACGACGGCCGGGCCGGGCCGCGCAGAGGGGACCGAGGGGCTGAATAAGGCACACCGAACAGACGGGGGTCAGCGCTGCGCGGGTGGGAAACGCCGACCCCCTCCCACGTGCTGGGCTGCCTGGGCCCCGCTGGCTCTGGGGACAGGCCCTCGCCGAGGCTTCTTCCCAAAATCGGACCACGAAGCGCAGCACCAAGGGTTATCCAGGTGGGACCCCCCCCCCGTAACCCCCCCAAACCATTTGGCAACAACGAGAGGAGAGAGGAACGGGGTGGAGGGGACGGGCAGGCCTGGCCTGGAGCAGGGCTCCCTCCCTGCTGGCGTTTGCAATCCCGGGAACGTATCCGCTAGCTCCTCTGCCTGGATCCTGCATCCCGCCCCGCAGCCGGCTCCGCGCGCTGCCCCGAGCTCCTTAATTCCAGCACTTGGAACGACATGGTCACCGGCTGTGAATTTCATACATACTGTTTTGCTTTTTTTTTTTTCCTATAAATCCACTGGTGTTCAGACATGCATCAAAAAAATCCCCAATGGATTCTAAATACTAATATTTACAGTCTTGTATACTACAGAATTTACTGTGCAAAAGCTAGTACCATCACTAAAAGACACGGGTTCGCAGGACGGGCGAACCGCGGTACCTCGGCTAGTCAATATTTCCAGGGCTCAAAGGGATTACCGTCGCTTAAATAATGAGATCTGAGAGGAGGAGGGGGATACGACAACTGGAGATGGCGGGTCCCTGCCCACGTTTTCAGTGCCTCTTCCGCATCTATGACCGGTGCCTTCCTCCCTTCGGGAAGGCGAGAGAGATCTGGGGTAAACTCAACACCCCTGTAAACAAAAGCGAGCTCTCTGAAAGCAGAGCTCCTCCGGCAGACAGCGGCGGATTCCTCCGCCCTCGTCTCCCGCGGCTAAAAGCGTTTCGAGGCGGCGTTACAGGGGCGAGGCGAACCCCCGCCTCCCGCGGCGGCTGCCTGCTGGGGGACGCTCCGGAGACAAGCGACTCGGTGGGTGCTGAGCTCCTGCTGAGCCTCCCTTAGGGATGGAAACAAAAGCTCGGGGCCTTCCGAACGCCAGCGAAACATCAGTCAGCAAATCAGCGACCCGCTGGCACGGGACCCCCCTTCCGCCAAGCTCCCTCCCCAGGTTAAAGCTGATCCATGGCACGGAGGGGCGGGAGGAGAAGGAAGGTGGGTGCAGCGAGCACTGGCTGATCTCCAGCCTCAGCTGCTGCCGGCTGGCGAGAAGGCGGCTCACGCACGCGTTGGCTGCTCTTGCGCTCAGAGCGCCCAACGTTCGCACGCCCAGTGATCGCTGCCAGCTGGGAGGGAGGGCGCGTCATCCAGTAACAGGTACAAACACTGAACTCCAGTCTCCTAGCTGCCCTCGGCGCGTCCGCGGAGCAATTCTCCTCGCTCGCACAAACCCCTTCTCCTAGGTTTTCTCTTCCCGGTCTGTTTTTCTCCTCGTAATGTTCCGAGGTTTGATTTTGAGAGACAGTTCCCACAAGGCCTCCTCAGCCAGATGGTCGCTGAAATCGTTGAAGAATGACACTATATCATCATTTCTTTTGATGTCGTAATGTCTGTAAAACCAGAGAGAACAGAAGGGCTGCAGTTAACCGAGATGCTGCTCGGGAACGCCTCCAGCCCAGAGCCGCCCCTCTGCTCCAACGCACACCCCGCACCGCCATCTCGGCTACCTGAGCCAGCTACTCGTGACAACGACGGGACACCAGGGAGGGGGGACACATGTGACACCCACCACTGAACTGGGAAAAAAGACCACTGATCCTGTGACACTGAATTGCAACTGTGGCTTCTACTGAAAAAGAGCCTTAAGGAAAACCTTTCCTGACCGAGAGAACACAGGAACCAGCAACAACAAAACTCTGGAGGAAAAGCTGTTGTGTGAAGAAAAGGAGTAGGGAAACTTTATGCACTGCCAGGACTCCTTAAGTTTCCATCACTCCCTTCCCTTTCCACAGCAGCTCCCGTGCCTCCGCCACCGCGGGCGGTGACCACCCCACGGCAGCATCGCAGAGCCGCCTCCGACCCCCTTCGCGGCACTCACACTTGCTGGAAGCACCTCATGCTGTCCAGGATGTTAAACTGCTGCCAGCGCTTGGAAAAGTTCACTTTGCTGTCAATGTAATCTGGGTTTCCCAGATGGACAAAGGTCAGGTCCTGCAGAATTAGGCCTCTGAAAGAGAGAAGGGGTGGCAGGCCAGGGAGTAGGCAAACAAGTACAGAGGTTAATCACGCACAGGCAGGACAGCCAGCCAAAAGGCGGTTGCACATAGTCGAGTTGCCTCCCGCTGCTGGCACCCTTAGCATCACGATTTTAAACTAGAGGGGAACATCTCCCCCCCACCCCGCCAGCAAATATGAAGGTGTTTAGATCCTATCATTGCATGCAAAGCTGAGATATCTATTGCATGCAAAGCTGAGATATCCCAGGGGTGAGGCATCGTGCTGGGTCTGTTGCTCTTTCACTGTTTGCGGAGAAGACGACCAGGCTGGAAGAAGGTTGCAATGGGGCACATTGGCCGGGGGGATAAGCCTTCCTTCCAGTTTCATGCAAGATGATTTCCCTCATGTTGAGGCTTTGCTAGCAAAAGAGTCTGTGTCTCCCTTCCTCTCTCTACCTCCCCTGCCCACCTGTGTGCCTGCACAGTGCTCCTGTGGTCCCCACCACATGAGATGCAACCTCTTCCTACAGAATTTTTACCACAGAAGAAAGCAAGACCAGGAGAATTTTTACTAGGATAAACCCAGACGCAATCTGGTATCTAGATCAGAGGGCCTGTACAGAGAAGGGCAAAGGCTTCAACCTTTCATCTGGCAACAGAATGAAGAAGCATGTGTCTGACAAGGGAGATTCCTAATTTACCAGCTCTTCTAGTCAGCAGAATCAGAGCTGACGTAGAGGAGCATGAAGCAGCTCAAAGTTGTGGGATCCATTTTACCTCAGGGGAAAATTTGTCTTTCTGTGCACAGACCCCAAAAAACCTGTGCTTAAAAAGTGTCAACTAAAGATCCAGGCACTTCATATCTCCTTTACATAGTCAATTCAAGTCAATTCACCTTTACAAAAAAAGAGAGCTGAGGCACAAAGTAAAGCATCGGAAACAGCAGGAGGTAGTCTGGGCTTTGATCGATGTTTACAAAAAGGAGTAAGATCCTCAGGGGAACAGTGGAGAGAGAAATCCAGTCATCTGATAGCAGGAATACACTGCCACAGGGAAAGGGACAGCAGTGCCCAGGGGTGTCACCCTGCTCTTCCCTAGCACACGATGAGCTGCTCCAGAGCAGGTAGGTGGGTTTGCTATAGAGATGTGGCACACCGACGCGTTATTCTAGATGTAGGGTAAAGGCAAGTGTTCAGCTGAGCAGAAGCTGCTGAGAAATCACTGAAGGAGCTGCTTGAATGTGCAGGAGCTATGGCAGAGGAAAGACAAATCCACAACTCACAGGTAAGGTATGCAGGGAGGCTCCACATCAGCCAGAGCTGCTCGGTAGGCCCGGAAGGACGAGGAGCTGTCAATCAGCGTGCAGTACTCAGCCAGGCCCTAGCAGAAGACAAAGCCCATGGCAGCACCACTGCTATAAAACCAGCTTTCTCTGCGACATCCCCTCCAGGGACCTATGCAGGCTAGGGAGTTAATGCCACCCTGCAAACAACTCCAGTTGATTTAATAAATGTGAGCCTGACTGTGTACACAGAACCTCAACGCTTTCAGCTTCAGCAAGCCTTCAATTTGCAGGGAGGAAGACGCTGTTCTCGCAGCCTGTAACTGTGCTGGCATTTCTGCCGCTGTCAGAATGCCCAGAAACGCTGCAGGTTTCCAGCACCGCGGCATTATACAAGCAGAGAGCGTTTATCCACCAGCTCTCCACACTGGGACATCACTGAGCTGTTCAAACCCACCCAGCCGTTTCATACTGTAACAAGACAGCCCTTTTTTCCCCCTAAAGATGAAAGTCCTTGCTGTTCCTTACCTCTGAGGTTTGTTTCTGCCACTCCAGCCTTCGGATGGGCGCAGAATCCAGTGCAGAAAGAATGGCCAGATAGGAATTAAAATTATTCAGCTTTCGTAAGTGCTGTGAAGAAGGAGAATACGTTACTCTAGAGCTCTGAAAAGCCTGCTGGCAACAAACAGTTCTATTCACTGGAATGTCCCACACTCCTACTCTTGTCCCCAGATACTTAATGAACAGTGTGTGTGATTCACAGCAAGAATCAAGCTGATACCTTCATAATTTTTATAAATTTAAGGAGCAGCCTCTCTCGGTCTTGGGCTTTCTCTTGCACCATAATTATTGAACGGACCCTGAAAGAACAGACAGAACAAAACAGAAAGAATGATAAACCCACTGAGGCAGAATTCTGATCTCAGATTTCTTGCTTCATTTGCAAAACGGGTAACTAATAAGGATGGATGAACAATGCTGACAAGTCCATGATGCTTTCAACTTAAATGGAGCACTTCAATTCAAAACAAGAATAGAATAATTTCAAGGATGACCATAATGAAGTAACATCACCCTTAGGAGTGCACTTATTTGCAGGGGGAATGTTTGTTTGAGGAGCTTAACAATACTGATGATAACTCTTAATTCTTACAGGTTGCTGTGCCCTCCGAAACCCTAATGATTTTGTATTTCCAGTGTTCTGGGTTCTTTGAAGAGTGCCCTGCATCTAGTTCCCAGCCAAAAATATACGCACGATGCTACTAAAAGATACAATCCTTGTAATAAGGGAACCCAGCTCAAGGAGAAATATATTGAACTCTAAGGCACTGGAGATTAAGCACAATTCAGTGCCATGGTCACTCTGATCTCCTTACCAGTAGGACATGTTATTAAAGTGCTCTGTAAACTGTGTCAGGTTGGGGCTCTTCTCTTCATTTTGCTCCTTTGCCCAAAGCAAAACTTCTGGTATCTGCCAAGGAAGAGAGAGAGAGGAGAACACCACACGTTAAAACAGGATTTCTGCCTTAAGATTCCCCAGTCGCAGCCTGTGGTCATAGGCTTTTGCTGACACAAATTCAGCTGTCTCCTACAACGCAACAGGTGTGCATGGAAAGCTGGCAGGGAGCAATACCAGAGATTGCAGAGGGTATGTGTTAAAATCCCTGCCACCACCCTCATCCCATCCTTGTCTCTGTACCTCAATTTTATAGAAGAGTTCGGCATCTAGGAGGGTCAGCTGCTCAGCTATTTCGTGACTGTGGAAATCGTGCAGGGTCCCCGGCCTGTAGGAAACAAGGATGAAGTATAAAGGCTAAGAAAATGTGACTTGTTTTCTTTCCATCATTATGTTCTGGACTAAGAAAACTGTTGCATCTGCAGGTGAGGGATGCCTGTCTCTCAGAAAGGAGCAAGATATGGTTACATGCACAATTCCTCACCTGGCTGCCACCCCACGGGCTGCGAGAGGTTTGATGGAATTGGCGTATCTCAGCATATTCTTCTGATCAACTTTATCAAGGATATTTTTGCGTAACACTCTAGCGAGGCTCAGCTCCCCGTTGCAGACTAGCCGGAACACCAGGTCCATCAGCAGCTTGAGAATTTCGTCTGTCAACTCCACTAAGCTGAGAGAAAGATGGAAAACCCAAGCAAGACATCAGAGCTACGACTCCGAGCTACGGAATTTGTATCTGCATAGTCTTATCACTCTTTCCCAAAAGCAGAACCAAGTGACTGAAATTCCTCCTCTTCCCAGCTTTTCCTTTCTTAAAGAGATTCCCCTTTCACCAGTTATTTTAAAATCACAGACCCAGAGAGGATACTGTGAAAACTTGCTCTTCCAAAAAGAGGGTTCCCTGTGTCCAGTATTGCAGCTGTCTCCTTGGTCAAGGCAGGGGATACCTAGGTACCATCTCAGATGGGGTTTAAAAAATGCAATGTTCACAGCTGGTAGACCTCCATCTTTTTACTGACCCTGTATCTCCAAGCCCAAAACAAAGAAAGCAACTCACCACAGCTCATCCACCACTCTCACCAGCACGAAGAAGGTGTTCTTACTGACTCGCTTCTTAAATGTGTCTGCGAAGTGGCAAAACTTCTCATATGTTGGTCACAAATTAAAGAATCAAGTCAGACCGACATTAGTACAACTAACGGCCACCTTGAGGAACATTACAATAGCATAACACTCTGTCTTGACTGAAACTGGTGTTCAACTTCTAGGAGATATGGGACACTAATAGCACTCTAATTAACATGGTACTAAGATACCACCAGCTGCAGATAGCAGGGGTGTGAGGAGGTTCTTACACCTTGCAGAATTCATGCTAGCAGAGCATTATCTGTAAGGCGAAATTTAATGAGCAGCAGTCCTTTGCTGTGATCCCCCCCCACCGGTCTGTGACATCTGGTCTCATAACAGGTCTCACTACCCAATTTGCTGCAAGGGGAACAGCGTGGGGGAGACAGGACAGCAAAGGCTGAAAAACCTTCCACCAGGTGGACAAAGGGAATGAGAAACAGGGTGCAGAAAACGGCCTACGGCAATGCCCCAGCACCTCTCCAAAGCAAGGGTTTTCACTGGCCATTGCTCTGCAGTGAGCTTTGCTGTGTCCTTGGCAGAACTGATCCCAGCAGAAGCACTGGGGACACGGGCTCTGCTGCAGATGGCAGTGATGAGCTGCGGCTCAGGGCAGGGTGACGTCAGGCTTCCTTTGACGTGCGGTTACAGGACCAAAACCCATGAGGCCTTTGCACTGCCTGAACTGAGACACTGACCCACTCAGCACTGCTGGTGGTAAGGGAGCCACTGCAACAGAGCCAAGGGGAAGGAGCTGCAGACAGGGCGGGTGCTCACCAAGAAGTCTCCACACTTGCTGGAGATGCTCCTCTCTGCCTTGACCTGCCCCAGAGCATTTCCCAGCTGCAGGGCGCAGAGGTGAGGGACTCCCTGCTCGGCAGCGGGCAGGCTGTGTGCGACACCTCTATGGCAAGCACATTGCTGACTGCGGTGCCAGCAGGCTTTTGCCTGAACAAATTCCCACCAGCTCCCTCCGCGATGACTGCTTGGCCCTGATCCTTGAAGAGGCTGAACTGTCTTTCATGCAAAAGGATATCTGTACTGCAGCTTCTTGATGAGCTCTTCTGGGGTAATAAATGTCCTGTATGTGGTCAGAAAGGCTTCACAGTACAGCACCAGATCTACAGGGAAAGATAAACACCCTGCGTTTAGAAAAGGAAGCTCATTCTTAGGTTGAATCCAGCCTTACAGAAAGAGGAAGGGGACACAATTTGACAAGGAGCTTTACAGAAATGCTGCGTTGTTGCTTCTTACCAGCAGATGGACCCTAAGGCATGAAAGCAACAGCAGAGCTGCCCCGACCCCAGCGGCCTGGCTCCCCTTGGAAGCAATTGCCTTGCTCTTCGGCTTAGGGGATCACGAAAGGGGTCAGGGAAAAACACCTGTCTGTGGGTCGGAAACGTTTAATAACAGGTCAAGGAAAAGTGTGCTGAGGGCCTTGGGGATACTTTAAAGAGAAGACGTGACTATGAGAGATGGGTGTCTGTTCTCTGTCTTTATTGCCTAGGTAGCACAGAGCTGTGCAGGAAGAACAGGGTCACTCTTCCCTCACAACAGGAATGCACGTATTTAAAATGATGATATGGTGCCGCAGACCCTCCCCGCCTCGCCGCGATCCAGGAAAACTCCCTCAGGAGAGCGTAAATGCAAGATCGTTTCCAGCCTAAAGAGGAGTAAATTGTACAGCAAAAACCGACCCTGCCATGACCATGACCGCCCTGCCGTGCTGTGACCCATGGCCGCGACACAAGCGCTGACCCGGTGCATGCAGAGAACTGCTGCTCGTTAAGCTGCGCCCCGGGGTGCCCCAGGCCCCAGAATCACAGGGGCTTTGGCTATTGCCACGGGCCCAGAGGGTGCAACTCGAAAAAGCAGGAACCGCAACAGGGAGAGCAGCTTTCAGGTTCGGACTGCAGTACACCAGCAGTGCTGGGCCAGGCTCGGTCACTGCAGACAGCAGGGTCAAAAAGGAAGCTCAGCGCCGGTATAAACCACCACGCTGCAGCGCAGTGACCCTCTGCAGCGGCACGGCCTGCCGCCCTTCGCTGGCAGGGCTGGGGGACGCAGCTCGTGCCGTGCCTGCCCAGGCAGGGCCGCACACGTGCGGCTGGCCTCAGCCGGGGCGAGAGCACCCCGCACCCACGTGCTGCACCCTCGACCCGCGGTGCGTGAAAGGGGAGGGAAGGGCAGATTTGCGCCTTGCTACCTGCAGTGTTTCTCTTGGCAGGCACCTCGCCCAGAGACGCTCTGCCTGCTCTTCTCAAATCAGAGAGTTGCTTTTAGTTAAAGACATCCAGGCTTAAGCTCTAAAGCCAGAGGTTGGGTGGTCATGCCAGGGGTGAGTCCTAGGCCTTGTCCGGCTGTAATCCTGCACTCACAGCAAGCGCGTGTGGCTGAGAGCACTTAACTGACCACGGATTTTATTCCTGAAGACCACAAGTCTCCTTTTATGCCTTATTCCATTTAGCTCTTCTACAAAACTCAAATGGACAAGAAGCATCATGCAACAGGGCGTGGAGTTACATTTATTCTGGGTTCCCATCTGCCCAAAAGGCAACGTGAGGTAATACAGCTGGTCTGCTCTGGCACTCAAAGCTGCCAAGAAATTCATCTTTAAAGGAAAGCCTCTTAACTATACCCCTCTGTGCAGTTTGGCTGATTGATTTACAAGCCCGGAATTCTTCTCATTGTAAGCTTAATTCATTAACCCTCTCAGTCACCCAAACAGTGGGTTAGCATAGCACAAATTCCTCCATGCTCCATTCAGCTCAACGGCTTGGCGGAGTGCGTAAGGCTAAGCTCTGTGACTATTCTGAGCAATGCGCTGCTCAGGCCTCCCTCCACCCATCCGCTCCCCCTGTCCCCCCTGCTGTGTATTTAAAACCCTGCTCTAGTTTTTCCAGTCTTGAGAGGTCCTCCACAGCTTTCACCTCACTCTTTGCAACATCCGCAAAGCTCACCATTCATGAACTAGTTGTCTAACACACGTCCCTTAATCCAGTAGCTGTCTTTAAACGGCAAGAGTATGGAAGAAGTTTTTCCAATGTGACGCTTGTTCTGGAGTACAGCAATAGTAAACCAGAGCTTCTCTATTCCATTTTCAGCTTTTTTACAAGGGATATTTTCACCACCTTGACTTTTTTTACATATCTAACCATAGCATAATGAATTGTGCCCCTCTTTCTACTATGTTCCCAACTTTGGTCTTTTGTGCCTGGGTTGGATGTGTGATGTAGACTGTATATCCGCCAGCAGAAGGATTTTCTTCCCAGTCGAATGGTTCTGGTAAGCAATTGCAAACACCTTATGCCACAGTAAAAAAGCTGCCATTTAAAAACACACATGAAAGTTATTTCCCCTTTGACTGATCAAGCCTCTAAAATAGCTGAGTGGTTCAGCAGGTCAGTGCATGTTGCTTTGCGTCCCAGGAGATAAGGAGATCAATTCTGGTTAAGGCCATCAGCACAAATGTGTTTGGCAGGTTCAAAATCACTCCTTGGGAATGCCGCAAAGGCTATCTTTGTCACAGGTCTCAGAAAGGAGCTGCATCATGTGGGAGGTGACTGGGTTTGGAAAGATAAAGAAGGGTTTTAACAAATAGGCCACAACAGGCCATTTGCAGCTGCTCTTTCGGAAAGCGGCGGCCTGCCTCAGCAGGCACAGAGTCACCAACGCAGCACCGTCACCAGCTCCGCTGGTGGGCCTTGCCTTCCAGATCTCGGCAAGGGCTTTAAGGAGTTAATACCATCCCTGCTGCTAAATGGAATGAACAAGTGCTTATCCAGCTTACCTCTGTTTCACCAAAGATAAGCACAATCCTCCCCACAACTCACAGGATCATTAATGCCGTCCTCTCCACCCCGGCCCCGCTGCATATGGTAACTTTGCAACTGCTCACACTAGAGAGAATCAGCTTAAAAGCAGCAAAAGACCACACCAGGCTGCCCTCTCCAGCTCGCTTGGGTGCATCCACTGTACCTTTCCTGTCGGTCTCTGTTGCATGCACCAACAAAATATCTCCGGACCCGCCACGAACATCTGGCCCATCATCTCCCTGCAATGAGAACAGAAACACATTACACATAACCCACGCTCCCTTTGGCCTGATTTGCCATCTCTGACGTCCAAACTCAGCATTAACTGGCAAAGCACACAGTGTTCCCGGCACTGCTCACAGCACAAGCTGGGACGTGGTCTTAAGTGCTGGGCTAATCCCGCAATCCGAGTACAACATTTGGTGTCCCAGGTGAGGAGCTAGGCTAATGCTCACTCGGGGCTGCTCACTCTTTGAGGCCAGGCTGTGAAGTGCAGTGAAAGCTGAACCTTCTGCCCACCAAAGAATGAGCAGAAATGTCCCAGACTCCCCAAAGCTCCCAAAAGACCATTAACAGAGCAGCAACACTATGTGAACTGTCTCAAAGTGCACGATCATGTATCACAGCGGCTGTGGGGTGAAAGGTCATGCATCCGACTTAAGTGTTTCTGAAACTTCAAAACCTAGCAAGTTAATTCCATAATCTGGAACTATTTGGCTGGAGGTCACCTGAAGCGATCCAATATGCAGGCGCAGGAACCCGGGCTGCTAACTGCCTGACCCCTGCCTTGCCACTCTCTAAAAACTTCTTTTTTCTAGCTACTGCAGTTCACCACCAAAAAATATGCAAAACGAATCTATTGCTTAGCCAGTGGTTCCCACGCTACAGGAAATGGCTCACAGCAGATCTGTAGCAGTTTTGTACTGTTTTAAACATGCAGACTGCAAGAAAAAAAAAAGAAGTTGAGGATTGACACAGATCTGATAGTCCAAAAATGTTCAGAAATCACCAATTTTTAAATTTTTGTTAAGGACATATTCGTTCCTGCAGGGTGAAGACTAGAATCAACGTCTGGCTTCCCTTAGCAATGTCTCTGTCATTTCCATATGTAAAATACTGAAAAAAACATGGATTTGCAGCCATGGAGCAGCTACGTCTGAGACGTGATTTTATCGGGTGATCCTCTGGCAAGATTCATGAAATACTACTCGGAGAGCAATAGCTTCTCACTCACTTTTGTGCATCTCGGCTGACCAAAGAACACTCCTGAAGTGCCAGCAAATGACATACTCCCTCTGTTTTTCATACTAGCCACCTGATAGTCTGAAAGGTTCGAAGGCCTACCTATTCCCTCTAGCCCCACGTCAGAGACAGCTTGGTTCAAGAGCACAGCAAGCAAGCAAAGATGTCTGGGAGTGCACCCAAGGCTAGAAACAAAGCCATTTCTCAAATACAGGAACAGTTACTTTGGCCGCTCTTCCAAAGCCAGGATCAGTAATATAAGGTCCTACTGGGGAAATCTGCCTTCAGACTGAAAGGCCAACACCATAAACCTTCACCTGGATTTATTGTGTTCAGACTCTCAGGTGCTTCATTTCAGACTGTAACAGGCAGAAGAGGTGGGAGGGAGCAGACTGGGAAAAGGGCACCAGATGAGCTGGTTTTAGAGAGACATTGCACATTTTGTTAAACCCACACTCAGTGCTGATGGTCCCTGCCTGTACTAGCATCTCACAGTTTCACAACAGTTTGCACGCATAAAGCTGCATACCGTGTCAGCTATAACCTAGTTTTTCCTATTGGCACAAATAAAAGCTGATGCCTTGCCTGTGCACTCACGGAGGTCAGATTTCAATAGATCATAACCCAAAGAGCATGAAAGTGACCCCTGAAAGCACCTACCTCTTGCTTCAGCGTTAACCTGGCCATAATTTCATTGTGGTCAATCAGGGATAGTTCGTCTACCTCTTCCTCCAACTGTGACGATTCCAGTGCATCTGGTGACTGCTGCTGCCTGGAAGAAAGCAAACAACCATCAGTGCCATCACCAGCCGGACAGGGGAGGAGAGGCTGGGTGCAGCTGAGCTCTCAGTGTTCAGACCTTCATTAAGCTGCTCTGAGTACACAGGAAGTCCGGAGGTAAATCCTTTGCCAACAAGCCCAAATATCTAGCTCTAATTCTGTTGCTTTGTGCATCTCTTGGAAAAGAGAATGATGAACTTTCAGGACCTAAACACTTGCCTTCCTGGATTTCTGGCTGGCAGGATTTTATTATGGCCTGCATGAGTATATGCTTTTGTGTCTCCTTAATCTGTCAAATTTTCAGTGCACACAAATCTAAGCCCTTCTTCAAATATATAGAGACAAAGCATACTGTACATGCATATCTTTTAGTCAGCTCACAACCCATTCCACTGCTACAAGGGGAGATGACAGGCTGTCTTCTTGCAGGAAGATATGGCGAAGAGCTCTTACCACTTCTCTTTCTGTACATCCAAGACCCTAGCACTCCTAGCCCTAAAGGGAGGTACTCTTACGCCTGGGCACAGGCTGTGCCTGGATTCCTTAAAAATAAATAAATAAATGAATACATAAAATGCACGTGTCCTTCACAGCTTTCCCCAGCCACAGACCCAAATCCCTTGCACCGACCAGTGCTTTTACCAGATACCGAGCTTTGTAGAGCCCTGCTGCATTGTCTTCTTCACTGCAGGGATTAAAACCCTCAAACCAGCTGTAGGAAAATGGGGGAGGGAAGTTGACTGTCACACACAGAACAATGCTCTTCCCTATCTTCGCTTTAAAAATTCAGCTGAAGAGCAATCTCAAGCAGCAGGGAAGCACTCACTCCACTTCTACTGAAGCCCATCTGTTACAGCCTGCACCTCTTCATTTACATAGACAAATGATAGCTAAGAGCATTAGAAGGGATATAAAGCCTCCTGCTTTGGGGCC
The DNA here is from genome assembly GCF_036370855.1 of Dromaius novaehollandiae. Taxonomy (NCBI): domain Eukaryota; kingdom Metazoa; phylum Chordata; class Aves; order Casuariiformes; family Dromaiidae; genus Dromaius; species Dromaius novaehollandiae. The sequence goes on from NC_088117.1 coordinate 9,102,351, forward strand.
TCAGCCAGCCGCTAACTAGCAGAGTTAGGAAGAAATTCCCTTCTGGAAGCCTATTTCCCAACAGCGATACAGACTTTTCTTGCATGTTTTCCTGGAAGCCAGAGGGACCAGCCAGTGTCAGTGACAGGAAAGCCAATTACGACTAACACAGGCTGCATTAACCCTTGCTGGCCTGTTGCGTTAAGTAACGCCACCTTGTCTGGATCCTCCTTGTTCAGCGGGATCCCACTGCTCACCAGCTGCGCAACCAAGTGGGCTCAGGGTCTGGAGAACTTTGAGACGGTTGGACGCAAAACAGGAGGCAACCTAAGGGCTGGCTGGTAGCGAGCTGGGCTAAAAGGATGTCGGTGACACTCCGCACGCTTTGAGGGCTGGACGCAGGTGTACCACGGGAGCCAGGCTCACCTTTCAGCACCATCTTTGCCTTCCTTCCCCATGGCACTGCTGTTCGAAGTGGAGTCTTTGGAGTGGCCGTCTTTGATGGAGGGAGATTCCTACAAAGAGAAGGAAGTTTTTCATTATTACACAGGATCCTGCCCCACAACTGCACTTGCATTTACAGTCTTACTGCCTCTAAACGGCCCTTTACTGTAAATTCCAACAGAGCGGTTAAAGATTGATGCAAGTTAATGCCAAATGCCAGGAAAACACAGAAGTTAATTAGACAGGAAATTTGGGACCATCTCTGGAGACGAGTGTAATTAGTATTGTTTGCTTTTAACATTGTGAAATGATGCTGAAAGTTACAACACAAGTCAGCTGCTGTCTTGGATTTTAACCCTCTCACTGCCTTTTTTTTTTTTCCTACCCTCACTGTTGAAATATACTTGCCTTCTGCTTTAATCAGTATGGTCAAAGCCAGCTCTAAGGTCTCCAGTTTCAGTTCCCCTCCTAGTTACAACCCCCAAAAGACTAGATCATCTTAGTGGGCAGATGCAGGCTGCCTTTTCCACCTCCCTTCTCTCCCGACAGAGGAGGCTATGCAATGACGCAGTGTTTCCACTTCACAATCCACGCCTGTGGAAAAGATGCTAATTCAGAAAAGCAGAACCATCTGAACCTGTGGCGTGGAACAGCAGGTACAGAGTTCAAAGCAAATAAAGACATAACATTTTAAATTAGCCATTTATTAAGAAGGAAAATAGGCACGAATGGCAAAGGGGAATATTAATCTAACAGTGCTAGAGTTCAGAATTACTTAACGTCATGCAGAAGGAAACTTGGAAATTCAAGACAGGACTGAAACCACCTACATGCTACCCAGATTCAGCCGGAAAAATGCACGGATGAGTTTAGGTTTCTTAACGTCTGCAGAATTTTTCCAGACTACGTATCTGTAAAGTGCTTAGTTTCAAAGTGAAGAGGCCTCCAGCTGCGGTACCAAAGGACGGGCCGGCCTAGCTGTGTCTCCTGAAGGGAAGCGATGGCAGCACTATCTCTTGGGCCACTTAACGCTAGCACAGATAAAGGTCTCGGAGACATGCTGCAGGGGCTATGCCTCCCAAGATGCGGGTGGGAGAGAAAGATCCCCACAGACCTCTGCCTCTGCTTTCTCTGGGACGGCAGGAAGACGGTGCCTCCCTGCGATGGAAACACCCTGTCTCCTGGAGGAAATTCCTGATACATGCGCAAAGGAAGAAACTTCGGTGATTACAAGGCTGAATCAGTCACTTACTTTGAATCCAAACGGTGAAGGAAAAATAAAAATTAGGAGCAGAAGGCTTGCTTTATTAAAACAGGAAAGCCAAAGCAGTTACAAGTATAAACACGGACCCCAGGACCGCCCTGGCCAACGAGCGTAGCTTTCTACAACAGGAACCTCAAGCAAGCAGCTCTACAAACAGCAAAGCACGAGGAAACAGCGCGGAAGGAAAAGCCGTCCCTATGTGCCGCCGGGGCTCGGCAGAGCCTCGAGAGCACCACCTGCTCTCCCAGCCCGGGATGCCGGCACGGCCTGCGAGCCGGGAGCGGGCGAGCACCGGGACCGGGGCAGCGACACGAACACACAAACTCCACAGAGGGCAGAAGAGGCCGGGACCAAGCGCGTTAGCCCCTGCGTGGCCGCAGCATGCACCAAGCAGCCCCTTCCCAGGGTTCGGCCCTCTCCAGGTTACTTACTCCTTCAGAGTGAGGGAGTTCCCCGTTGCTCTGGCCAGAGGAATACAGATTGACGTATTCACCCTCACCAGCCTCCTCACTGGCGTTTTCACTCTAGGGGAGACAGGACGAAAGGAGATATGTGACGGTGCGCTGCGCCCGGCACCGGACGTCGGTGAGCAAGCGTGCCTGGCCCCCGCGCCGGGGGAGATGCTGCTGCTGCCGCCTAACCGGGAACCCTTCCTCCGGCTCAGCGGGGAGGCTGCCCACGCTGGCCGCCGACGCTGCCCTTCCCGGAGGTAACTCTTTTCCGTTTCTCGAGAGCTATCCCAAAGGCCGTGAGCTACAGCAGGGCAGCAGCAGGGGCTGCTTTGCAAGAGCTGCCATTGACTCAAAACGAGACTGTGAAGGCGCAAAATGCACGTGCGGACCTCAAGGTTACGGAAGCTGAACATACAGAGCTTGAAACCAAACTGCTTATCCTACCAACGCTGCAGTCCTGCCCCTAAGAGTGGATCAGTCCTGCAGCCTGGAAAAGACCAAATGTGTCCCCGCACTATGCTACACAGCACAGCCTATAGCTGTAACACCGGCCTAAACCAGACTCAGGGGCTACTCTGCTCTAACAAGGACCCAATGCAAAGAAGATGCAAAAGCAAGGTCATGTGTGAAGCGTGTGAGGAGCTGACCAATTACTTGACAAACTCTGTGTCCCTCCTCCAAACTGTGAGGAGAGGCAGCACGACCATGCCTTGTGCTGACGGCCCACTGGTGTGCAAACCCAACCTGGGACCTTCAAACAGTAGTGTTGTACCGGTGGGGGACCAGCATCAGCCTAGCCTCACCAACGCCTGATGCATTGCCACCAACCGCACAACTAAGGCTGCTGGCAACTGGGAAGAGAAGGAGCCTGGAAAAAGCAACAGGTTTACTGAACAGGAGAGCACAGAGCTGAACCGGATCTGGGCCACTCCAGGAGCTCGTGGGCAACATAGGGAGGGAGCGTAGGACAGTAATGACGAATCCTGGCATGGCAGCAACTGCAGGATGCGAGCCATGGTTAGGAGACTAGAAACAACCAGCCTCACACCTCGTTCCTTTACCTTCTGCCGATTTGTACTACAACGCTTCAGGAAGCCAGAGCAATTTCTTCTCCCCTCCCTTTCGCTAGCATTTGACATTTCGTTTTTCCTACATACGTGTTAATGGTTTCTCAGACCCGCTTGTGTTCTTTATTGTTTTGTACCCATCACTTTTATATAAAATCATCTCTCTGCCTTCATACGTGTGTGCGGAATCCAGACTAGATCACATTGAGCTTAAGCGTGTGTTAATGCAAGAGACATTTCTTTAAAAACACAACCCCGCCTGTGTTAAGGTGCATTATCTCTTTGGATAGTCTCACCGAAGACGTCTGGAGAGAATCAGTGAAAGAGGTTTCAGAAGGAAGGCAGACAGGAGCATTCCCATTAAAGCTGCTCTCCTGAGAAGAGGAGTTTGGCACATCCACCGTGCTTGGTGACGGGCCGGCTGTGGTTGGCACCGCTAGGTCAGAGCTCTGAGACGGATGGACGGGCGGAAAAGGAGGGGTGGAGCAGGACGAGGAGGTAGAAGACAGGAAAGGAGGTATGGAGACTTGGTTGTGAGGCACAAAGTCCTGGGAGTAGGACCTAAACACAGATTTGTACTACAGGACGCAGAAGTGTACAACACAAAAACAAGGAAGATGGGAAAAGGAGAAAGACAGACAAAAGAAAAAGTAGTTAGATTAACAGTAGCTTAGCAGTGACAGCACAAGGCAATTCTAGCAAAGGCACCTCGTTGTTGAGGAGCAAACCTGAACAGAGACAGCATTATTTTATCAACCGCACACGAGAGCAGGAATCGCTACCTGGGATGTTGGCCAGTTTTTCACGGCAAGGCATGTTCTTACACAAATAGCAGCCAGGCTGCTCGTCTCCTGGAAGGCAGGGAGAGGGGACGACAGCGCATATACCTGTAGGTACACAGCCTCAGCCAGGCTGAGAGGAAAACCCCGATATTTCAACACTGTTAATGGCAGAAAAGTGCGCCCTGAAAATCGTGTGGGTGGAGGAAAATACGTACAGGCATATAGAAACTATGAAGATGAGCATGGTGTACATATCTAGGCAGAGAAAAGTATTCTGAGCAGTTCTTGCTTTTCCGGGATTTTCCACAGGATCCACATTTAAGATGTTGTTTGCTCCAGCCCTGTAATTCAACAACTACCGTGTTAAGTCTGTTCCAGAACTACACAGCTGCCAGCTAAGAGTGGCTGCACACTGTCCTCAAAGTTACTCTGAAGGATAAGGACGGTTACAATAGCAGACACTGTTATTCCTTTCCATTTGAGAAACTTTGGGAGCAAAAATGATTATTGGCCTCCGGAGCAATTAAATCCTTATCAAACCAGTCCTCCAACGTGGTGCCTCTCAGAGTCAGCTGAAGAGATGAAACGAGACCATCTACGTAAAGCTTTATTTCCCTGTCTCTCCTGATCGTCAGATCACTGTTCAGATAATATTAAACAGGGTGCAGCAGGAGTATATTGTGCCAAGAAAAACAAAAATTCTGTTTTTTAACATCTGGTGCTAGGAAGATTTGCCATCGGGGTAACTCCAGCACAAGAACAGAGCAAAACTGACCCCCAGCAAAAAGAAGACCACAGTCCTAAGCCTGCTGGAGAGGAGTTTATTTTAAAACCTGTAGAGCTCAGTCGCTAGTGAGATCTGTGCTGTGGCCAAGAGGACTGAAGGATCACGTTGTCTAAGGAAGGGCTCCCGCGAGGCTGCGGCGTTGCTCCTTTGAGCGACCTGTCGCAGGACCGTGCGTTACAGAGTGCTCAGGCAGCGCAGGCACGACTTGCTCAAACTGGGCTGCAAAGCGACGCTGCTGCGATGCGAAAAGGGGAAAGGGACACAGAGGCATGAATCTGAAAATTCAGGCTGTATGTGCTCAGGAGAAATGGGCAGGTGATAAAGAGGAAAGCTGCCTCCATCACTGAATCCGGGCAGCAGCACCCATTTTGGTAGCTGTATATATATATGTATATATATATATGTATATATATATATATATATATATATATATACACACATTTTTTTCCCCTTGGAAAAATACAAGTACACAGCAGCTTAAAAACCTAAACTGAGAACTCCCTCGGGCAAAAAAGCTTTTCCACTCCAAGCTGGAAAGGAAACATAAAGGTCAATGGCTGGACTTTACCTTCCACCACCTTAATCCTCGAGCGGCTCCCCTCCGCTGTGCGTGGAGCCCGGCAGCGCTCTATGTGTATTCCTGGGCCCAAAACGAATTGTAGGCCATAATACAGAAAGGCAGAGGGAGGTGCTTTGGGAAGAGAGCTTAAAAGACTACTGAAGAATAATTAGGATGCAAATCCCTGCCACATGCCTGTGGCAAAGAGAAGCCTGGCTCCAGGACAGGCTCCTCTCCCTTCCTGCCCATTTCTTTACAGATGAGCAGCCCCGGCTCTGGGGATGCTGTCAGCTTTCGGTGCTGCCTCCGTAACAATGCCGGGTCTAATCTCCGCATTTACTTTCTGCCTGGATAAATGCTCTACATTTATTCATTTTCACTTGCATGGCACAAAACACTAAATCTCTCATAAGGCTCCGGGCTCATGACATCATCTTGGCTCAGCACATTCATTATGCCTGCCTGTCTCCCTGGTATTTCATGATCTCACTGGCGCTAACATGCCACCCAATGCCCCAAGTTGCAGGCTAGTCCCCAGACAGGGACGGGAGCAAAGCAGATGGAGAACGTGTGCCCCTAACAAACACTCCTCAAGGGCTCTCGAGAAGGCACTTGACACACTGCTGTCCCAACTAGGAGCTCTGCTGCTCCAGGAAAGGGAATCATTTTCTCAAATATGACCTAGGTCCCAGCTTCCATAGAGCTGGGCTTCCTGCCCCCGTATGAGACAGAAGGCATGTGCTGCCCTTCGCTTTGTAGTTGCTGAGCATCTTCCATCGAGGAGTCCCAAGGGTTTGTCTTTTGACTTGCCAAATCCAGAGAAAAAGCCAGGATTTTACAGAAAAAGCTCATTTTGGGCACGAGTGAAAGCAAATCAGTGGCCTCAATCAAGTCGCTTTTGGACAGCCAGCCACACGGCAAAGCTTTCACGCTGCTTAACAGCACTGGCGAGGTTAGCTCAGGCCAAACCGAGGCCCCGAGGCTCGGCAGCTGACACGCTGCACAGCACAGAGCCTGCTGGCTGAGCTCACAGCTCCGGGAGATGAATTACTGGTTATGGGGAAGGAAAATCTGCACAGCTTCTGCCTTGGATGGTTTAAGAGACATTAATCCCAATTCAAAGGCAATTTAGACCTAAATATACCTCAGCATTGCATCAATTTGGAAAGGCTGAACATGGATGCATTGCTACCAGCAATCTCTACCTACCCCTATCTCCTTGGTCTCATCAACACGCCTTTCAAAATGACACTTTGGGGTGAGATGTGCAGAAAACGACAGTTTAAGGGCCAAAGACCTAAGAAAATGCATCAGTTTTCATTATGTGAACCACAAACAGCCATTTAATGATGCAAACATGCTCTCAGCATGCTGTTAACAAAGGGAAGCAGTGCAGAGCAGCCTTTGGTGCGCTGGCATTAATTAGCCAGGCTGCTCTCCACTTCCAATTTTTTGTGATGTAGCATCTTGTAGAAAGCGAGCCAGGAAGACCCCTCCTTCCCCCAGCAGCTCGGCAGGCCTGCAAGCAGCTCTGGAATTCCAGCTATGCAGTCACGCCGGGACAAGAGCCAAGAATGAAGCATACTTTTAAAGGGGAAAAACACCCTGCGGTTGAGATGATGTCCATATGGCACCCGTTCCTCTTGCTCCCAGTCCAAACTGGCCCAGCCCAGCCAGCAGCTGCAGCAGGAATTGCTGCAGTGGCTTCCACAGGGCTGGGGTGTTGCAGATCTTTTAGAAGTCCTCTTGTCCTTTAAAAGCCACATTTATTTTGGGAGGGGAGAGTCCATTCAACAGAATTGTCACAAGCAACCTACTCTTCCCCTTCCCCCTCACACAAAAATCACCATTTATCTTGGAAACTAATCAGAGCTTGTTTTTCTCTGCTGCTTAGAAGTTTCTTGCAGGGTCAGTAAGGCTTTGCTTATGGTTGCACTGACACAGCCTCTGACTCCATGGCTTTGCTTATTTCTAAGTGAAGTACTTCAAAATAACCTTTGGGAAAACTAGAAAGCAGGGTGCAATGGGATCCAGAACTACTTCCACAAAACGTGTTCAGAACTAGGAGCAATCTCCTCTCCTAGGAGCAGCAGGAAGCTAGCTTGTCCAGACCTGAATGTCTACCAGACAACGAAACCACGGTGACAGAGAGGTCTTCTGGGGATGGTATCCTCTAACATTTTCAATTTGTTGCCTTTGATTTTTTTTTGCTATGGTCAATGTTTTAGGACAGCCTTCCATCATTAACAGTGGTGCTACAGGAAGTCCCAAAGGTCAATGACATTATGAACGCTAATTTGGATTAGATGGCAGGAGATAAGGACTCTAATAGAAAACTTATTTCAAGAGTGACTTTCTCTACATTCACTAGGCATGGCTGATCACAAGTAACAGGGAGGCAGGGAGTTCATACGCACATAGCTGCTGACTGTGAGCAACAGTAGTCTCCATCCTAAATTCAACCTTTGAATTCAATTAAATGGCTGTCAGAGCATTTGCAGCATCAGCAGACATAGACGGTCTTCACCTTTTAAGCACAGCCTTCTCAGTTACCCTACTGACTCCTTTTGCCAAATTTATCTGCAATTTCACCAGACACTCCCAGATCAGATAGAGCGTCAGACTTCCAAAACATGAAGCTATCAGCGAAAAGGATCAATCTTTTAGATCTCCTGGTAATGCTATTAAGAGAGCGACGTGGGCCATGTGCCAGAACTGGATGCCCAAATTCAAACAGTAGAGAACTATGTTCACAAAATACTGGGCGTTGTACAAAGCTGCTCTACTCCACGAATATAATTACTTAGACAACTTTTGGAAAACACTTCCTATCTCATGACACAATGCTGGGCTTCCAGGTACTTTTGCTAATGAGGAAGGAAGTGTTCCTGCAATGAATGGCTGGAAACACAAGCTGCCAACAGAATGGCTTCAAGTGCTGCCACAGGAAAGGCAGTAACTCCTCATGCTTCAATGTTTCTCAGCAAAGCCTCTGACCTGGCTGCACAGCTGACCTCACTATTTTTAAATGCTGGTTAGCATAGCAGATGGATAGACGGGGCTTTCTGTTCCCTTGGGCAAGGGTCTCCTGGCTTAACTGCAAGAGAAAACACAAAATCCAAACTTCTTAACTGGGAAGGTTTCTGGTACATCTTTGCAAAGCAAAGGGGTGAGGAAGGCATTTGTAAGACCCATTAGGCATGCTATCATGCATTTCTCTCTTTGAAACTACCAGGAGAATTCAATCGCCTCACAAGTACAGCATTAACTCCTGTTTATCTTCTGAATAATACCACCACACGTAGCAAACTGATCTTTAAAAAGCAGAGCTTGGAGGCAAGGCAAGACTCCTAAGAAGTCAGTCACATGAAAAAAAACAGGAGTGTGGCCTACGACGTAAGCAGGAGAACTGTTTAGAGAGATCTACACGGAGACTGACAGTGCTCCAAATGCAGGAAAAATTCAAGCTACTGGAGGAAGTGGTTTTCAGAAGCAGGATTCAGTGATGCCAGCATCAAGAGCACTATTAATACCACCATCCAGGCCTGCTGCGGGTCCTGGAAATAAACATAAAAGTAGGAGGAACACCAAACAGGAAAGGCAAACAATACTTACAACTCAACAGCTGATTAAATGGATGCAAACCTCCCCCTTTCCCCCTGCTCCAAGTTAATGAGCCGAATCCTGTTTAGGACAGAAATGAACTAACACACCATGATCTCTGTTTGATAGCAGCTCCCGTTATCGGGCCACCATATGATTCAAAATAACTCCCCGTCTCTGCTGAGGGCTAGTGCTGCAGAGCGTCTCGCGGACTCGAGCTGAGCTCCATGAACAGAAGCGAGGTGGGAAAATATGCAAAGCACATGTCTCAGTTGTGTGTGCCTTAAACACTTCGCTGACCCTCCTTTTCCTGAACATACGTTAACGCACACACAAGAAAGAAAACCAGTTGCTGTGAATTTCTGTGCACTCGCTCAGTTTGCTGAAGGCGGCTGCGAACAAGCGGCAGCAGAAGCCCTGAGCTCGCGTTTTCACAGGGAAATTGCTTGCATCTTCTGCTGGAGCGGGACAGCCAGTCTGGTTGCTGGAAAGTTACTGGAAATGTTTGTGAATTAAAAAGAAAACACAAGACAAAACAACACAGAGAGGCAAGTGAAGGATACAGCCAAATTTCCACTAGCGGTACGTACAAGCCTTGGGGAAACAAGTGCGCTCCTTATTTCAGGGAGGAAAAGCTTCCGAGCTGCAACTGAAGGCAAGTCTTTCTGCACTCTTCAGTGGAAAACATGCCGGTAGCAATACACCTCGTCTCCCGACTGACTGCTACTATCAGCACGTAGCTCCCTGGGAGCTGCCTGGGAGCAAAAAGATTTGATGCCTGCCCTTTGGGTACCTGCCCACCCATTTCCAGTCAACTGCACAGGGAGTTAATAAAACAAAGGGCAACAGCTCCACCTTCATAGCAAGAAAGGAAGAAGGTGATCAGCTAGAGAAAAAACTACTGCAAACAATTGCCAAGGAGGATGTCTTCTTACTGTATACCTCCTTTCACCCCATTCGGCAACAGAAAGTAGTTTCAAAAGAGAAGGGAGTCCCTAAAATGACTCTTGACTATACGATCCAGCTGAGACTGTCCCACCAATGTGAGATTTGATGACAATCCAGCTGAGACTGTCCCACTGATGTGAGATTTGATGATGTAGCTTTGCACGGGATGAGGAAGATGCTGCAGCAGGTCCCTAAAGCACCAGCCCATGCTGCAAACACGACCCGTGCTGGCACAGAGGCTAGACGCGAATCAGACTCGGTGAAAAACACACTCAACTTGCCAAACCTATGAGGTTTGATCCAGTTGCTCAAGATCTGCCTCTATCCAGTAAAAGCTATTACCTCTGACACAATTTCCTGCAAAGAGGGGGAAAAGCGTGATTAGTGGGTTGACAGAGCAGTGGCGGCTTCTGGGCTGCAGCAGAGTCTGCAGCTCTGAACAGAAAGACAGTCAGTCAGGGTTCTGGGGAAAAAAAAGATCATACATTGCAAATTAAAAGAGAAAAGAACAAAGATGCTCTGAACTCCACCTCATTTTTGCTTCAAAGCCCTGGCACTGAAACCAGTGTTTTAAAACCCCATAAATCAGTAGCGAGGAGCTATTCCTTCACGTGGAGTATGGACATAATGGACTAACAAGGCAGAGGATGGTATAGGCTCGGCTTTCTCGCTGCCTTCACATGACCAGATCGATAGGGGAATGGGTGCTCCCTCTGGGATTGACTCCTGCTGTCCCGTCCCCGCCTCCGGCCAGTCTCCAGGGAGGAAACCAGCACGAGGCACTTGCTGGAAGCAGGCCGTGCTCGGTGAATCCGCGGCGGGTTGCTCTCAGAGCTAATGGACAGCCATTTCATATCTTTATTATCTTTGACTTCCTGGTATTGATTTAAGGAGGCTTTTGCTTCGCGCACAGAACAGATAGAGATTAATGTAGGAGATGTATCATTTTAAGAGATTTGATAATCACCATTGATTATTTGGGAACCCAGGAGGCCCGCTCCTCAGCTGGCTGGTACGCAAAAGGTTTGCTGTCCCTAGCATTAACTCCCTTGCGGGGACCAGTAGAAAGCCAATGCTTATCTTTTAACAGGTTTATTGTTCATGACAGTGCTCATTTGAATGGACTTTCTGCGGTGAGAAAGGAAAAAATGAAGCCATGAGAGTGGCAGGAGAGCAGAATATAGCAACGCGCTCCAAGCGAAGACGCTCGCTGTCTAGCAAAGGCTCAGGAGCAGACTGCAAGAAAGGTCCTCGCCCTTCTTAGTGCTGAAACGTAGGGTGTCACCCTGGGAACGATCCAAACTTTGACAGCTGTTTCACATTGCTGTCTTATTAGCGACAGGGAAAACGGGATAAAGCACGGTTATGATATTATGTGGGTCAGCTATGAAGCATGTAAGGGCATTGGTATTTTGCAGCTCACAAAGGGACAGTGTCAAAGTGAAAATCTCATTTCTGTCTGTGAAAAATGGACCAGCTAAAGTCATGAGCAACTACAGAGATTACCATAATTTAAAGGCATTAATGGAAAAATTGCCACTTTTAATTCAGTTTATTTCCTTTGTGCACTTGACAGTACACTGCCTAGCTATTTTCATTGCTCCTCGTGCTCTAGTCTAGTCATTTATTTCCCCTCACCAAACCCTTGCAAAAATGAATAAGGATTTTATAATGAAGTTTTAACATTTCATAAAATAATATATTAAAAATAATGTAGCTCAAAGCAAGATGAGAACGTGTCAGAACAGTTAAGCATGCAGTAACCATTTAAATCCAACCAAGACACTTTTTAAAGTAAAAGTGCCCATGTATTTTTAGATCATTATAACATCATATTTATAGCCTTTTGTTTAACACAAAAACAGTGAAGTGCTTTTTACCTGCTATGATCTGGTCTTACAGTTCTGTGCCTTGCTTGTAAGGATCACTATCAGAGAGCTGCGTAATTCAGAACTTTTGCATTGTTTCATTTTTTTTTGCAACTTGTTTACCACAAATTTAGGCAAGTCCACTAACATTTTCACATCTCAGCCTTTCTGTCTGTGCAACAAAATTATGATACTGCTCTTTGTCATTCAAGTGGAAGCCAAAAGCTTTAATTCACTGCTTGTGAAGTAATGCTGCTTAGAAAGTACTTGAACGCTTTCTCCTTCAGACCCAGGGCATAACATCGTTGTCACTAATTTTTAGAGAATTAAGTGCTGAAATGGGAAGATAGCAGTGACACAGCGGGAGAAAACAGTTTTCAAATATTCAATATTAAACTAATTTAACACCTCTGAATTTGCCCAAGTCTTGTCTGATAATTTCTCCTCCAGAAGTGGTCTAATTTACTAAACATCCAGGTCACTGTTAAAAAATAGCCTGTTCTCAGTTGTCAGCATGCAGGCTATAAGAGCATAACCATATAGTTTTACATGCAAACAAGCCCCATATTGACGAGCTGCTGGAATCCCATGGTTAGACTTGATTTCATTACATTAGCACTTTATCATTACTACCACTTAATTTAAACTGCTGATGACCAATTTCAGCAGTGCTCTAAGATTATTCTTATTTTGATTTAAATCATTCTCAGCTTCTCCTGTGGCTCCCTGTGCTGTATTAGAGAGAAACCCCTGCTCGTTCATCAGGGAACCACGCAAGCTTATTGAGCTTGTTTGGGACCACAGAGACGTGAAGGGAAGCAGACAAGCACATATGAGATGGAAGAGCTGGTAGAGGCCACTTTCTAGGAGAAAATCGAGGAGCCACATGCTGCAGCTCCTGTTCCACGCATTTGCCTAAATCCGTGTGTTGCAGAGATAGCATCTCATCATTGCTCCAAAGGCCAGATCCACACAGCAGCATTTAATTGACTCGTCCACATCACTGACATTATGCGATTGAAGAAGACGACGCTGCAGTTCCAGTGTGCAGTTTTGGGAATATGCCGGTCAAAGGAGTGTGTCTTAATACACAGGCCAGAGGCCCTTTGCCGGTCCCTCACCACAAATGTCAATACACACGTGTATATAAAGCAGCGAAAGCTACACCTTCCCTGTATCCCGGGCCATTTAGTAAGATTTGCACACACTTTTTCTCACCTGGCTTATTGCTGCAACATGAGCTCAAAAGCCCATGAGAAAACTTTCCCGTTTACCTGGACGTGCGAGAACAAGCACAGCATTTGCGCACAGGCGTTTCGCTAGGACAAACACACGCACGGTTACAGAAGCGCGGAGAGCAACTCACCGAATGCACAGGAAAGGAGCTGTGCCGGTTGAGAAAGGAGTTAGAGACTGACATAGTGAGGCCCTGAGCGGCACCGCTGTCCTCGGGGGTGAAGGGCACTTTAGTTTGCTGGACACAGTAGGAGACAGAAGGGAAAGAGGAGGCAGCATAGGAGGCCTGCTGAACAGGGGAAAGAAAGCAAGAGACAGAAGAAACAAAGAAAGAGAGCACAGAAAAGACTATGAATAAAGGGTAAGAAACGCTAACTAAAACAATGCATATAATGGCTCGCTAAACAAACAGCTATTCACACATTTCCTCAGAGCCAGACACACCAATATGCCCTTCTGGAGCTCAGGAGGCATGACAAAAATCACAGCTCAAGTCGTCTTTGTTTCACAAATCCCTTAAAAATAACTCCCACCTCCCCCCTTGCAGTCCACCCTGGACAGCTGCTGCGGGAGAGGCAAGCTGTTCCTCCCGGCCCTTCTCCCCGTGGCACGGAGGAGATGCCCAACGCAGTGGGTACCGCAGCAGGAGCTGCTGCCCAGCAGGGAACTGGCTCTTGCACACTCTCCTTTTATTTTTTTTTAGCAACCTTTAGACTGGAAACTGCAGTCTTTCCGGTGTGATCCAGGGGACTCCACAGGTACTGCTGAAATACTGGATAACTGCAGTGTCCATCATCTTTTCGTGGTTTCACTCCAATCAAAAATAATATACCATTTGCACAAGAGGGAGATATAACGTAAGTAATAAATACTACTAAGGAATTTCTCCTGAATCCCATTATAGTAAGGAGTCTGAGGGAGGCTAAGCTACATTCAGGCTTTCTCAGCGCTGATTTCTTGAATATAACATACAAATGCTTCAAAACTAAGATCTGAAGCTCACCAGAAAGGTCTTTTAAATTATTATTTTATACAGAGGAGTCCATCCAGCATAACCTGCCTACTGCTACAAGGGCAGCTGACATCCACGTGATTTGCTTTTTCAGAACCTCTGAGGGCAGCCGGAGCCGAGGAACAATACAGTCTGGCGGCTTTTACAGGGCTTGTGGAATGAGCCGAGCCGCTGCCTGCTTGCACCGCTTCCCCGGCAGAGAGAGGAAGGTACGTGTGGAAGGCTGCACTTTGAGAAACCTTTGCTTCGGGGGGAACTGCAAGCAACACCTTGATGGTATCAGCTTGCGCGAAGACAAGAATGCCTAGCAGGCAAAACAGTGACATCTTGACTGCCCAGATAACGATTAAAGGGCAGAAAAGAAATGCTTTGCGTCAGCTGACAAATTCAGAAAAGGAGCAGAATTTCTCCCCAGAACAATAATGACTACAGATTTACATAATTCTCATGACCTGGCTTGAAATCTATGCCTTAAATACCCTCTCTCATGACAATGCAGACCAAGCCACCATGAGTCTGTTACTAAAACACAGTCAACTCTAGGAGTAGGAGCTCGGGCAAGGGATTACAGTAATGTCATGGTCTGAGGATCACACTGACCGTGGGACCGGAGACTCCAGAAAACTGCCTGATCCTTTGGAGCAGAGTCCTGTAGACTCTTTAGTGCCCTTGCAAAGCAGGTGGGTCATGGGCATTTAAGGTCTCAACACACAAAGCAGTAATGCATAATACTCAGATCAGCTTAGCTGGAAACAATACTTCACCTTTCTAGGACTCCTACCTGTGTCACAGGAATGCAGTTACACGAATCCTGAAATTAGAGCTCTCAATTGCTTTCCCCATTTGATTAAAAGTAACACCCTGGGACAGTCAACTTTAGCACAGATAAAACTTGAAGAAATATTGCAACAGTCACCCTTGTGAGGATAAGATCATGGCTCTGTTCCCACGTTTCCTCCTACTCCGTTGAAGCCATGGCCAATGTAAGTTAGCTACTTCAGCCCAAAAGATTCATTTTTTTTGAAATAAAGTAAATCAGCTAATATGAAGAATAAAATAAACAAAAGCCCTAAGGTAAGAGTTAAAAAAAAAGGGAGGGAGATGACTCTTAAAAAGAAATAGGACAAAAAATAAGCTCCATTTTAGCTGGAAACCAAGCCTCTGTTGCCATCACTGAGGCCGGGATTTCATCCACCATGTGGAAGATGGCATCACCATAATGCCAAATCCATATAGGCCTGTGGATGCACAGCTTCATGTCCCTGCAGTCTGACAAGTGAATTTCCACTTGCAGAAGGCAATTACCATTCTCGTCAAATGCAGGAGAACAGCTACGAACTGATGCAAAGCCTTGGGAAGTGCAACGGCAGACTGCTGCTGGAACAGCCCGCCAGCTCCCATTGCCACAGAACAGTGAAAGAGAGGTAAAATCCTGAATCTCACAAGGGGACTAATGTGGAGAAAACATGCATAAGTTAAATAATGGCCATACCAAAGTTCTGTGGCTCTGGGAAAGACTGAGCCAGATCAGCAGTAATCAGGTTTAAAAGGCTAATGGCATCCTTGACAACAGTTTCAAAACAATTTTGGGAACAACAGTGCAGCAATCTCTTGAAAATTCTGTTGCCCAGAGTGTCAAAATCTTTGAAGCAGTTGCTGCTATACAAGCCAGCAGTCTGGCACAGATTCAGCCACACCATGTGGAAGACTTATGTTTCACTTGTAGGCCACTTATGGGACTTTCAGAGCTCATGGGGAATAGTCTGCATGTGGGGTTAGAAAGGAGCACAGGAGCTCAAAGTAGATGATGCAAAATGCCTAAAAACATGTTAACAAGATGACAAGAAACACGATGTGGATAACACCAGTGAGAGATCCTCCCATAACAGCAGCCTGTCAGAAGACCAGAGCTGCTTCAGGGAACATAGAGCACGCTGCCTGGGCAGGGCCCTGCAAACGCCACTCACCAGCTGCCGCTGTTTCGGTGGGAGAGCAGGAGGAGGTGCCAGATCTTGCGAGGGGTCTAAGCTGATAAAGGAGTCATTAAACCCATAGACTTCCATGAGGTGCTTGTTCTTCTGCTGGTAGATGTGTTCGTTCTGAGGTGTCTGGTAGAACATGGATGGCTGCGGCTCCGAATAGTCTTCCACAAACTGCATATACGCCATCACTGTAACACACACAAAAGATCTCACTCGCTGCTCCTGGTCTGCAAGCTACGGCTTTTGCTGCAACGACAGAATACCCGTTCCCAAAATAACCAAATCAAGAGTAAGGCCATGCCACCCTTCTCGTTATGCTTTGCTCCAGGCCAGGAGCAGCAAGGCATCCCCGCTCTGTTCACAGGTAATTCACACAGTAAGTCTCCACTCATCTCGGAGCAAAGAATCTACAAATATCCCTTTCTGCAAGTCAGAGCACAATGAAAGTAATCACAGACCACAAGAAGACATTTGGCATAAACCAGCAAGGTCTCCAGAAGCTATTTGAGCAGCTTGATTCACCAGCTCTTAGCCCAAATTCCTTCCCCACAATAACCCATGGCAATTTCGAAAATGTTCCTCAACAGCTAATGCCCAAAGCCTCCCACCAAAAAAAACCAGAGTAATTTCATTCTGCTTTCTAGGAAGCACAAATCACCTTGCACAAAGATGCAACCTTGACAACAAATGTGATTCTTAAGTCTATAATAAGTCTCATATCTGTATTGCTAGAACAAGAGGGCTTGCGATCTTTTTCTTATCAGAAAACACCTACCTGTGAGATTGAATGCACCTCTCCCACAGCTATTTATACGCCATTGCCAAAGCTGGCACATGAACCTTGCCTTTTAAAAGTGCCACTGACCTTGCCATCCTGCTTCATTGACTTAAATCCAACTGCAGCTAAACATCCCTTTTTAAACCATCTTAGCATCCCTAATTCTGCAAATGAATCCAGCTGATTCAAAGCTATTTCTGAGATGCAGTATAAAATGGTATTTCTGAGATGTGGTATAAAATGAGATCAAATCCCACTTAGGGGACCTTTGCATCTGTATAATGCCCTTCAAGAATCAATGAAAAAACACACAAGTCTGCCCGTGTAGCCCCGACAGAGGATTAGATACTCCCACAGTATTTTAGTGTGGGAGGGGGAGAAAGACACCCCGTGTCACAGAAAGACTTCAAAACCCCAGAATGATTAAAGATCAGAAACGCACCTAATAAATACAAAATAAATAAATAAATCTTATCTGTATATCTAAGAACAGAAGCAACAGATGTATTTAAGTGTCATAAAAAGGACTGACTAGGGCCTTTTTGCAAATATGCTGTCACGCACAAGGTATTCTGTGATCATTCCTCCCTTCCTCTTGTTAAACATGCAGTTGTCAGTTTTTGTAAATCTGGTCATTAGGTGGCAATTGTTCAGCTTCTACCAGCATTAGCTGTACAGCTGAAATGAATGGATGACTTCAGTGGAAGCTATAAATAAATGCTCACAATGCAGTATTCGCACATCGTGAAGCTGGTTCCCACACTCGCTGCAAGGCAAAGCGCTCTGCTCACCTGCCAGTAGAGAGCTGCAGGCCAGCCAGCTTCGAACAGGATGCAGCCGTGCAAACGTGTCGGCAGGAAGGAGTTGCTTTGCACCTGTCTTTTGCACCTTTTTTTTCAGATTTCCTCTAATATTTTAAACTCCATGTAGAAACGGAGCTAACACAGCTGCCCCTTCCCACAGAATTACATCCCTCCTTCAAAAAACGGAACTGAAAGAAAAAAGTGCCATGGCGATCGGACAATGAGGAAACCTCAGCTGATACGCTGCAATCCCAAGTGGAAACACCTGCTCTTCCCATCGTGCGACCTCGCACGGCATTGCCAGCGGACAACCTGTTCACACCCCGCTGCACTGTCAGCTCCTGCTGAAATTCCGACCTTCAGCGTCCCCTGCTCCTCCTCCTCCCTCGGCAGCCCTCCTGGGCTCCCAGCACCACTTCACAGAGGTAACTCACCGTCCTTGCTGCTTTAGACCTTTTCTTCCTGAAGGGAGATGTGTCAAGCCACACGCATGTGTGTGTATTTATTTCTGCTCACCTGCCGCTGTAGGCACTCATAAAGCAAAGATCAAACTCACCCCACTCTCAAGCCGTCATGTGAATTTTAACCTAAGGCCTAACAGTGCAAAGCAGTGTGTTCCGACAATATTCTCCTCTTTGAAATCAAGGTGGAGGCGTGTCACTGTAGAACATACAGAATTGCTCAGATAACAAGTGTTTTTTAAATATCAGCAATGCAGTTGACTCAGGTATTCCCATTGATACCTGTGCCCTGAAAAATGCCTTGATATCACAAAATATCTTTAGAGGACAAGATCTAAAGAAAGCTCATGAAAGATCTCTCTCTAGCAGCAAAAGTGAACTAAGGACCAATACTCCTTGGAGACGTATGGAGGACAAGAGTTTGAAACCACAGTCTGAGATCTCATCAGTTGAGAGGACAGAAGACAAGAAGTCGGGCCCAGGAATCCTGGCACCATGCAGCGAACACTGGGAAATTCAGACCAACCCTTCACATGGAGTTACCTGCAAAAACAGTGCTACAGGTAACGTTCAGATCTTAAGATGACAGCCAGGATCGGTATCTGTGAGCTCCTGGGATCGTAGGTCTGTACAACACTATGAACTTGGGAAGTGTTGGAAAGAAGAGTAACACATTAGACACTTGGGTAAAATTAAATTACTATAACTCAAAGTAGTAAGCCTGAACGCTGCTGAGAGCCGTCATTCAATCTGCAGGGGAATAATGAAGAGCTCTTTTATCTCAGCTCTTTAGGACGCTAATGCATCCCATTGCCATGGCAGCTCCTTGCCTCGCTTGTCAGAACTCGTCCAGGGCAGGTGAGCGTGTCTCTGCTCCTGCTTTGTCCTCTTCCATGTTTTTAGGTTAAGTAAAAAACAGCTGGGATGGTGAAATACAATCCTGGCTCAGAAGCAGAGATCGCAGAGCACAGATTAAAACGGGCATCATTTGAACACTCCCAGTCTCGAGCAAGAGAGCGAGGAAGCAGAACCACCCCTGCGACTGCAGTTCGCACAGGGTCTTCTCCCTCCCTGCCCCCTCTATACCCTCCCCTCTCTGCTGTGCTTTTAACAAGGCAGAAATTCAAAAAGCAGATGGGAAATTACATCACCGGCTCAGCCGAGGCTGCACACCCTGCAGCAGCTCTGCACGCAGAGGGAGGACGGGGCTGCGACCTCCGCGGTGAGCAGCCGGGGTGGCACGACGCAGTCCCCGGGCAGCGCCCCGGGAGGGAAGGGAGGAGGGAGAGAAACCTCTCCCACCAGCACATCATGCCCGGCTTATGTCAGCAATGAATCGAGAGAGAAAATATTTGGAAAAAAGAGATCTCAGACTGTGGCTAGGAACACCTTCCCAGCAATCTGCTTACAGCGCCTTGGCTGTCATTTCCAAAGGAGCTCAATCTGTTCAGGGATTTCTAGCGTACAGCAGCTGTGCCCACACGGTAGAAATCACAGGTATTGCCCACGCCGCAGCAGCAGCCCATGAGTCAGCAAGCGGTGCAGCAGCGAGCTCTGCAGCCGGCGGGTGTGCGCTGGCCTGAGCAGCGCTCGGCTGGCGAAAAGGAGAGAAAGGCGGAAAGCAACTTCTTGCCACGAAAAGACACCCTCGGAGCGGTGCTTCTTGGGGTCTGCAAGCAGTTCCTAGAAGATTATCAGCAGTGAAGCACATCCGCGTGATGAGGAGAACTCACTGACTCCAGGCCCTGTGTCGGCAACCCGTGTTACACCTACCCTGCACAGGAGCAACGGGTTCGTGTGTACAGACAAGAGCCAAAATAATGGCAATTATCAAACTATACCATGTGCCAACTCACTGGAGAAGACAAGGTCAAATAAGCCAGTCTTTGCTGTCACCTCCGGGCTGAGAGCTGTTCTTCAAAAGAGCTTGTATTACATCCTGGCTAAGACCAGCCTGCCCTCAGCATGGTTCCTCCAGCTAAACACCAGCTGCTTACGGGGCACCAAGCTGCATTTTGTTCCCACTGACAGGGAGAGAAACATGAATAAATGCCTTGCCACTAGCCTGCAAGCTGTCTGGGGGGAGGAACTTGTTATTTCAGACCGTGGGCTCTTCGTGGCAGAATCTGTTCCACGTCTGTGTCTTGTACAGCAGGAGCATGATGTTGGCGTTCAAGTAGAAGTCTGGAACAATTTGCCATCAGCACAGTAACATGTACTCTCACAGCACTGTAAAATAATAATTCATGCCAGACTAGAAGGTTTATCACTCCCCTGTTTGAATTATACAGAAGATGACTCTTGGAGATCCCTCTGAGCACAGCCCGCAGTAATACACACGGTTAACTCAGGCAGAATTTGATGTATATTATTAATAAAAGCACCGTAAAAGTCTCCGCTGCAACATTTTCTGCCAACCAGCCACTACCAAAAGATGACCCACAACAAAGGGACCACAATCAAGTCATGTCTGTGAGAGATCTAGATATTTTAAATAATTTCATGCATCTCATCAGGCTCCCAGGAGTACGTTGGGATTACAGAAGCAGGGACGTGGAAGCAACGCTGCCTCACCTATGTGACTACACAAGGATATCTACATGCATCAGCCTCTAGGCCAAAAAAATCCTGGGTGCTATGGTACAGCCTGGGTAACGTTTTACTGCCCTTCTTAAGCTGAAAATAAAAGCAAAACTAACAACCACAGATTTGTGGTGTGATATACTCCGGAGTAAAGACAATCTAAAACAAATTCTTAGCGTCACATGAATGCAATTAAAAATTCTGCAGCAGTCAGGTATCAGTTCAACTACTACTACAAGCTTTGCACCAAAGACACTTTATCAAATCATCAGAGCTGACAACACATTAGAGAGCAGCTTCTACACTCCCTAACAATGCAATCTGATCAATACTCCGAGAGCGTCTGAGAGTGCTGGGTGACAGAGGACAGTTAACTCTCTTTTAACATCAAAGAAAATTCACATGCAAGACCTGGCTCTTGGGGTTACAAGTGTAGACAGGCAATAAAGCAGAAGATAACTTAAAATCATTTTTAAGTAACTCCTCAACTTCACAAAACATCTCATATGATAACAGAAAACAAAGACACAGGGCTTGAAGAGAAAAGTAAACAGGCCACGTCTCTCAAGTGTGGATGGATTGTAAAATTGCCTCTTACCCAAGGTTCAACCAGGCGTCTCCACCTCCTAAAGCTGTCTACGTGTACGGAGCAGCATCTCCCTGCATCCACCTCAGTCTGCATGGTGTAAAACTACCTGGATAACACTCATTAAAAAGATGCAGAACCCACAGATGCTACTAAAGGGAGGATCCCTATCACATCCCCCTTCAGCTAGTGCTACACACAAGTATTTAGAACCACAGACGTCACAACAACCAAGCCTCTCTACGGACTGTACCACCTTTATTGTCTCCGTTGTCTACAAACCAGCATCTTAGCTCCTTATTTGCTTTAATTACCTTTTAATTATTTGCTTGTTTTACTTACCAGAAAAAGAGAAAAGTGATTTCCTGCATATGTGGACTCTGAACTACAAGAGACTCACTTTCAGGTGGGTCAGGCCTTGTGGTCTGATTAAAATTCTGGAGGGTTACAATTGCGATCTGGCCACCAAGGCATGGTATTCGCTAGTGGAAATGCTTTTAGTTGATGCCCTTTTTAAAAAGTGAATGGCACAGGAAATTACCATAGGAATAGGCAGAATACTGGCTTTGTAGCATGACACACCAATCTCACTTCCAGCTTTCTCCCAGTGAAAAGACCACAAACTGCAAAAATGAGTCACCAGGACAACTCAGCACTTTTCAAATCAGCTCTTCACTTGGGCTGTAAGCCATACAATTTAACACTGTTGATCCTGATCTTGTATACACTGGCTCCTCATGCACTGTACAACTGTAAAACTAGCCAGTGACTGGTAAATTAACATTAGCTGGGGCTCACCGTATAGTCCACCGTCTTCCTTGATGGATCAGTATGACTGCTTTTTTGGCAAGAGGATTCCCATATTTTAGGTCATGAACATTAAGGAAATCAGAGCAAGGTCATAAGCTCAAGTCGCTCTGGTGTGCCAGGAGACAGGCTGGGGATGGAGAGTCTTTGCATTTAGAGGCTGCTCATTTTAACGATGTGGGAAATTCTTAGGCATATAACGGAAATGAGATCCCACAGCAAAACAGCAGTATCGGACACCAGGCTAATAGTGTTGTCTTGCACAACCACGTGGGTGACTTTGTTCCAATTGCCAAATAACTGCACTGGCAATGTTCAGTTTTGGACACAAAAGCAGCCCTTTCTCTGAGCTCTTGGAGAGCACTCAAGTCTCTTCTGCAGTAGGAAAACATTCATAAAAGAGGGGCAGGGGGAGTGAACCGACATAAAAAGGGAGGATAAACCAGGTAGATTTGGAAGGCGGCGTGCCCCAAAGTTTCACACCCAGGCAAAGAAAAGTAAGCTGTTCTCACTACAATAATGAAGGTGCTGCACATTGCCAGTTCCCTGGGCCTGGACCATTCCCGGCTCCCACAGTCACTCCCACAGCCCAGAGGACTGACACGTCCCTTCCACGCCTCTGACACTGATCATGAGTGATTCTGACCCCAAGTGAGCAAGGGCATTACTTACCTTGGGGTCACCATTACTTAGTGGTCATCGAAACATGACAACTGCAAGGAAAGGGAAGGGTAAAAAAAAACCCAAACCGCCAAACAAAATACCAACACAAGTGCTTGCTTACTGTGTTTGTTTTTCTTCTCTGGCAGAGGTGGTGGCTTCTCTGGGTCACTGGTAGAATCTGCAGCAGCAAAGTTAGTAATGAATTCAGCTGGTGCTGAAGAGTTTCCTTGCTGGAAGGGCAAAACAGCAGCAAATGGTGTGAAGGGTACTGACGGGAGAGACCCTGCATTCTGCAAATCATCTTCTGAGATGTTATCGTACTGTGAAGGGTGCCTCTCGTACGAGACCCTGCAGACTGAGTTATCTGAAGTCTGAGAGGCTGCGCTCCTCCTCTTCTTTTCGGGTAAAGCTGGAGGAGTCTCTGTTGGCTGTGCTGCTCCCGTGAGGCTGCAGAACTCCAGCGGAGGAGAGCTGCCCTGCGGGAGCTGGAAAGCATGTCCATGAAAAGGGGAACCAGACTCGCCCAAGGACTCTGGCAAAGGGCTGAGGATACCTGGCACCTGCTGAGGTATCTGATCAGCATTTGAGAGGTCCTGCTGCAGGAATTCATAGTCCGGATCATAGTGATCTGATTGATCTGGTTAAACAGAGAGGACGGGGAACCATGCATTAGAGTCTCTCTTCTACTGTTCAGCCCTTCTCAGTTCTGCCCCTCCCACCCCATTAGTTAATTTCCAGTTATTTAATCAGTTAATTTAATCAGAGTGGCATTTCTTTCCAGCAGGGACCATCTTGCTACACCTTCTGGAAAGCTAAGATTAAAAAGCAAACAAACTTCAAACCATATCTTTATTTCTTTACATAAATAAACAAATAACAAGAATTCAAGTCATTGGAGAGGTTACTATACTTTGTATTTATATTTTTGTTTTGTTTTATTTCCCAACACCTAGAAACAACATTGCTTTAGTCTAACAGGACTGACATGTTCTACTGATGTCTACAGACAAGGCTGAAATCAGCAAAACAGCCAACCTGAGATCTGAACTGAGTTTGAACACAATCATCTATAGCTAGAGAAACAAATCCCCTTGGGCCTTGTCCTATCCAACAGGATATAACTCTTACAGAACTGCCTGCAGTAACTACAAGGAAACAGTTGCAGGGACAAGCCATTTGCTCCTGCATCACAGCTCTGAGAGCTCCCAAACTGGAGCGATGTGGGCTCCTGTAGCGGCCCTGGACCATCCCCTGCTTACCCAGCGTTTCACAGCTTGTGTTGCGGGAGCACTGACCGCTGTCGCGGTCCAGAGAGGAGAGCTGCTCGTCGGACTTGCTGAGTTTGCCGATGCTACTGCACGGTGAGAGGCGAGGAGACTCCCCCCCATAGGAGTGGCTTCCACCCGACAACCTTCTCTGGGCATAGCAGTCAACATCAAAATCCTTTGCAAAAAAAAAATAAATAAATAAAAAATCATTCTTCACGGCTTGCTAGCAAATTAGACACAGCCAAAGGGAACGACACCTCACAGCTGTGTTAAGACAGCAAGAAAGGGAGTATCAGTCCTCTCCGGCTAGACAAGCCCATCTGCACCACAGAAACCCTCTGATCTGGTGAAGGGAAGAGGACAAAGCGAGCACAGGACAGCAGGGCCCTGTGCGCGCTTGCTCCAGACAGGCTGTGCTGTGATCCAAAGCTGACTTCACGGGCTGCAAGAGACGACTGAGTTCTTCACTACGATGCACATCTGAGGGCTGCTTGTCATGACACTGACAGCAGTAATTAGACTGCCAGATTTCTCATTAAATAACTGTGGCTTTGCTGAATATTTGGTTAGCTTAGGCGTATGCAAAGGGTAAATAAACTACAGTGAGATACAGCTAACGGCAGCTTTTTATGCCTATGGCTATGTTTTTACTTCAGAAATTACCTCAAGTTCATCAACACATGGGTGAACATCTCTCAAGTGTTCCACTCCCGCAAAACAATGTGCAAGTGTACTAGTTACTGAAAAATTGTCCTAACTTTATCTGGAACAGTCAATTGACAGCAGATGACCCCTAAGCAAGGGTCAAGGTTTTGGGGATGAGGACAAGACCTGATCTTGGTGCAATGCAAATTATGATTCACTCACTGCAGAGTTAATAAGTTCCTATAGGCAAAAAAAAAAAAAAAAAGAATATACAACATTGTAAACCCTAGATTAGTAAGAGTGATGGAATGTGACTAATACATCTACAGTCCTAAATTTCCCATTTTTCTTCTAGAAAATTTACAAATTTCCCCCACGTACCAGCAGTGGTCAGAGCAGTGGCTCAAACTACCGTGTAGGTTAAAGGAATTTTAAATTGCGACTAGATGAAGAAAAAATTCTGATCTCAATGTGCCACATGATCCCTGGCCTACAAGTGAACCTTGGTAAGATCTTGGTTAAGTTCAGCCAACCACCCTATACCATGATCTATTCGACACAGCAACAACTCATCCTCTCAGATCTTTGCATTCTGTTACAGCTCAAGGCAACAAAATTTGTAGCAATTTGTTATTTAAATCCAAGAGCGGTGGAAAAAAATTAAGATATTCACGTTATTATACAAAGGTTCATGCCACTAAAACGCCCATCGCAGAAGAGCTCTCCAACACAAGGTTGTTCGGGAAGAGCAGAGGCGTGTTGGGAACTGCACGGCTGCAGATCGCAGCATCTCTCTGAGCTTTTGCTGCCTTCCACAGTGTGTTTCCCCTGGCTTTCACAAAGGGGTTATGCCATTACCTGTCTGTTGATTCCCACAGGCAAACTGGACCCACTCGTGGCTCGACTCATGGGGGCCACAACCGCCACTCTGGTTGGGGAAGGTGCTGACTGCCTTTTCTTAGGGGGCAATGCTGGAGGAGGGCTGCAAGACACAACAGGCATTAATACGTCTAATACTCTATGAGCAAAAAGAATTTTAGAGGCTTCATGAGCTGGAAAACAAGCTTCTGCCAGGCTCAAGGCTCACAGCTTCTTGTCTGGAGCTTGCCAGAAACCATTCAAAGTGTATTCACTAGCAAATAGCAATTTAAGAGTACTGAAAACCCTCACAGGGAAGGTGCTGTTCAACAATCCTTTTTTTAAGCTTAGAAAAAAGTTGGTATTTCCAAAACAAAAATAATTGCTGTTATTAAAATTATTTTAATGAAGCTAATTAGCACAATAATTATTTTTAAATAAAAGTGGTTGAAGTCCAAATTAAATGTTTTGGTTGACCTGCAGATTGTTTCAGTTCACAGAAGTCCCTCCTCCCAAACCTCCCACATTCGAAAAACGTTCAAAGTTCCAAAAATTTACAGGACAGAAAAATGCTCTTTCTGTGCTTTTCCATTCCTGGTGAAGGTCAGAGAGACAAGATGGTCAGTACTGCTCTCACCATGTCTACTCGGTGGGCCCACGTTTTGGCATAAATCCGTTTCAGATACACACATTATCACACACACATTACCACTAACTAATGAGATTTTACCACTGAACATTAGTTTACGTTCCTAATGACACATAATTCTGGTATTCATCAAGCCTGTAAGGTTCCCAAGAGCACATATATTCCGTTCCCAGAACATACCAAGAAGTTTTTATATAACCCATGAGAATTCATAAAATACATAGAAATGTGATTCTTTTTGCCAACCACAGCCCTCAATGCCACACTTCCAAATTATCACGTGACATGCATTTTCACACCACCAATTAGCACCATTGCTAGAGAAGAAAAAAAATATACACACAGACCAAAAAGCTGTAACTAGGGGGTTTTCTCTTTCTTCTCAAAATAGAACACAGAAACTTTCATGTGGTTACTAGTAGAACAGAGTAAGAACAACCAAGTAAAAGATTTTTTTCATGCACCGTTAGCTCCTTTCACTCTTAAGCTGATAACCAACACAGAACCGGCTGGATGTGCAGGATAGACTGATAATCGCCAGCTGAAACTAACAGAACTTTTCCCGTTGGATATGACAACAAGTGATGCAACCGAAACAGCACAGGGTAGCATTGTATAGTGTTTCATATAGTTTTAAATAAGGCTTTTATGCACTTCTGTGATGCCTCTCCTTCAAGAGTCTCAGGGCACTGCACTATCCTCGCATAAGAAACAAGGAAAGGAAAAAACAGACAATGAAGAAAACTGCTCCAAACAAGGCAGAAAGCATGTAAAGTTGTATGTAAATGAATTGCCAGGGGTGGGGAAGAACAACTCTGGAGGGCAGGAAATTCAGAACCATCACTCTCTCATACATGGAGCTCTCCTGTGTACACTTTGCCCCTTTGTCTGAAATACCCAGAAGCTGGTGAGGACCACTGGTATTCTTCAGCCTGCTGCTTTGCCAGCATTACCTGTTCTCTGCCACACGGATGCAAGGCAGGGGGGGTTTAGGAGGTGCAACCTCTTCATCCATGGAGTCAGTCAGCAGCTCATTTGATTGAGTCATATTGGTTGTCTTGTTGAGGATCTCCATCTCTCGGTCTGTGAGGGGAAGTTCTGATGGGCTGCAAAGAGCAAAATACGGAAGGTAGATCATAAAAACCAGTTGGAACGCAGCATGCCGACAGATTATTACAATTTAAAATCATATACAATGTGAGAGAAACCTACAGCAGAACGCAGAATTCACATCTGCAAAGACAATTCCATGTCTATCCAGAATACAACGTGCAAGCGTCATGGCCAAGTGATCTCTCATTGCCAGATTTTGGCATCTTTCCTATCATAGCACATTGTTCTCTTCAAGTGGTCTCACTGTAATCCATAAGGCTAAGTAAGAAGTACTGTGCTAACCACTGTGAAGAATAACTGAATGCTTTAATTCAACCATCAGCAGTCAGAAATTATCCCCATGAAGCTACTATATTAGGCTTGCATGCACAAGAAATACTTGTCAGTGACCCACCTGTCAGATTTACATGCTGGTAAACTGGGTTTAACTGGGCTTGTGGGAGAGGGATGCTCCTGCTTTTCAATCGTGAGTCTGACCAGTTCCTAGTGGAGGGAAAAGAGAGAAGAAAAAGCAAAGATTCAGTGGTTGCTAAGAGCTGCACGCTAACACCACAGGCCAGAAAGGGATGCTACTGCAATGAACTCCCAGTCACTCAGGTTATGGATTATCGATGACATGGACACAGTGACAGCTGAGCTGGGTATAAGGTAAAGAGCCATGCAACTGATGCTATACTGTTTCTAAGGAGCAGTAGTTGGACCCAGCAGTAGTTTAGCCATATTTGAGTGAAGTCCATAAACACTGGCCCAATGGCGACTCTGCCCAAACCCACACAGGTGGGTCTTCGCTGCACTTGACCGCTCTTCCACCATCACAGACGTGCTCCGGTCCTCACAATACCCCAGGTAAGGACAAATGGACTCTGCATACACAAATGTAAGTACAGAAATGCCTTACACAATGAATGACTCATCGAGCCAGTAAAAGAGTTAAATAATTGCTTTATATTTTATAAACAAGTATTTGTGTCATGTATTTTTGTCAAAAAGCAGGTTTGGTGTAATATTCCCACCAGGGAATGAGATGGCGAACACCTTTATTAAAAAGCTTGCTTCCCTTGAGGCCATTTTTTAACATTAGCTGTGGAAGTCTTAATCATTCAGGGAACTACCGCAGTGTATCTGCTATAGGCTGATAAGACTGTGGATAGAGAGATAAGGGCATGATAATCCTGCAGTACAAGTCTGCCAGCAGCCAAAACAACAATCATTCACGTCAGAAGGATGGACAGAACATTTTATGGATGTCTGCAGCTGACAAATAGACCCGCTGCTCCCAGCTGTAAACACGTGCCCTCTCACAGCCGCGCTGGATAACTGGCAGTGCTTCCCCACAGTATCGGCTTCCCCGTGCCTTACGCAAAGGAAGCTCCACTGGATCTTTATTATATTTTTTTTTAAGCAGCCTGAAGTACAGCGTCAGCATGCCCGGTATCATCTTCACGTCCAAGGCTACTGAGCTGAGAAACAACTGTCATTGCCTCTTTCAACGCAGTAGCTGTAACTGCAATGTCGTCAGCAGCCTTTTGAGGTAGGGAAATATTCCAGCTCACAGGTTTTCACAGACGGCTCTATTTAAAGCTGAACTTCCATGCAACAACGAGAGGAGCAATGCACTGCACTGGATGTGCGAAGGACAGAAAACTGCTACCCAGTTCAACACAGTCGATGTCGGCTTGGACATCCCGCTTACGCTCTTGGTGCGAGCCGTGCTCCAAAATTATTCACACGACATCAACCAAGAATAGGACAAAACATGCAGCTTTATAGAAGCGGCCCTGGAAAATCCCACACGTGGGGAAGGAAGAGCACAAACAGCGTATAGGTCCGTTTGGCCAATGCTACAACGCGGTTCCTGTGTGGGACAGACACGAGAACCCTCGGGAGGAACAGAGGGTTCTCCGAGAAGTGCACCGATGAAAAAAACCCAGCAGTAAGTTGACCACAGCTGACCACTCATCCAACTCCCACCTTCAAACAGAGCTGGCCATGTCCGTCCATGGGTAAAAAATGCTACGAGGAGCAACAGACCCATACAGGGCTTTTGGCTGTCTATAAACTCCGCTGTGCTAACATACACTACGGAGCACGCACAGAAGTGAAACACCAAAGGCCCTTCCATCGTGGAAGGGCTAGAGGTGACGTGAACATTGAATTAACCTCACATTTCTCTGCTGAATGTCCCCAGTTCACCAGCTGTTTCAACAGGAACTATTTTTAAAAAGTGCTTTCTTCTACGCTCTGAAAGACTGCTGGCTTTTCTTCTGAGGCTAAAGAGACTGTAATTTTGGGAAAACTCATACATGTACTGTTAAACTGAAAAACAAAGGAACAGCTTCCAAAAGGAAGAAAAATTGAGAGCATCTTAGCTAACATTTGTATGCAAAGCGTTCACGTACACCCAGGGCAACTGGGTCCATAGGATGCATAAGCTAAGTTTAAAAACTTGCTGTTCCGTTCAAGCTTTGAAATTCCCCTATAAAGTTTACAGAACTTCACTAGGAAAATCACATACAGGATTTGGGAGTCTAGAATCCCCACACAAGGCTTTTCCGTAAACTCTATGATTTGGGAGTCAGAGTGATACCATGTCACTCCTCCAGCTGCAGCTGGCACCTTCCGCTCCAAGTCGCTGTCAGGAGCGCGAGGTGACACGACGGATTGCCACCTCCCTGCCTTCTGGATAAAATGCCATGACTGAAGAGGCTGCTGGAAAGACTCTCGTGCACTTCAGCAGACTTTGCATCGCATCCCGCAGGGCTATCAGGTACTCCCTGAGCAACAACAGTGACCCCACGCAATGCATAAAAGCGGAGTAGGTGAAATAAAATACAAACCAAAAGCCAAAATGCTCCTTAGAGGCTTCCCCCCTACTGGAAAGGGCCATGGAAGGGAAAGGTCAAGTTTTGACAAATGCCACCAGATTCCCCGGACTCCTACTTTCTCCTCTCTCAACCAACCCCAAAATGAGAACCAGGGTTTGAAAAATCAAAGCAACATCTTTAGTGTATACACAGAGGTAATCAGCACACAACTGCGCCAGATGCACATTATGCTGTTCCTTATCAGCAAGCAAAGAGATTCCTGCAGCAGTAATTACAGATAATTAAACCCTCTCTCTAAACTTATGCTACTTCAGCAAGATGGAAATTCCAAAAAGAGATGATTTTTAAGAAGTTACATAATCAGAACAGGGATTGTTTTTTTTTTCCTTGTTATATATGTAGAGCAAGGCTCTAAAATCTGAGCCCAAAACAGCAAATAGTACAAGTGAACAAGTGACTCCCTTTACGCACAACTCTGAAAATAAAGAGGGAAGCAAGTACTGAAATGTGGAAGTGGATCTTGTGCGATCTGCCAGAAAAACAAAAAGGCTCTCCACAGCAGAGAAGTGTCCGATTTCTCAGTTCTGCTTCCAGATCTGAACGCTGGCTTGGCCCTCCTAAAATAAAACTTGTTCCTCGCTGTGCGGCAGGAGAGGAGCACACGCCACTCGCAAATGCTGCCCTGCTGACGGACAGACACATTCATGCCTACCCAGACGGCCACACATCTGCTCTAATCATGCTCCGAGCTGACCAGACATAAGCCAGCTCCAACTGGAAGTCCAAAATAACTGTTAGTGCAACAGTAAAAAGGAGACTAATATAGCCAGGCCCTTCTGCAAGGCTTAAGAGCTGAGGCTTAGCAGTGTGCTAACATGCCTACGCGGCTTCCACGCCAGTCCGGCCACGGTGCGGGCAGAGCATGCGCACGGCCGTACGGGCATGCTGCTTTGGCTGGAAAGCAACAGGTACCAGGTGTTTAAATATTGCTTTAACTAAAAGGGAAGTGAGTGTCCAAATCTCACGCAATGACACTGCACACAGCTCTCCCCTTGATCTGGTAATAACGCAGTTTTTCACAGGATTGGATAGAGCCATTACGTGATAACAGAGTTAACTGTCTTGCTATTTACTGGGGTGTTACCGCTCTGATACCACAGGGCAGATTTTCTTGTACCTCAAATTGCTGCTGAAGTCCAACACTAACAGCAGCTGAGACTTTACACTAAACTCTTCTTCTCCATCCTGCTGTGCAAATTTAATACCAGCTTTACTTTTCAAATCTGGAGCTTAAATATGAAGGGCATATTATGCAAAATAATCCTGGAAAATCTGTCATCTTTAGGTGATGGGAATGTTTTGTTTCAAAGATATTTGTTTAAAAGGCTTGAAAAATAATACTAGAATTTAATATCTGTGTTTGAGTAACATTAAAGATAGGTGTTCAGAGCATGCAAACTACACACCAAGACTCCTGAAAACCTGATAACCAAAGCTTGGGAGATCCATTTCCCCTTAGCATGCAGTTCCAGGCAATAAAAACTAAGCCGAGCTTGGGTACAGTGAAAGATATCAATTCATGATACACTAACCCAGTTGAACCACCTGCTGCTGTTCTTAAAAATTTACCCCAACTTTACTTCTGCACTGGATCTAAACATTCCTCTTTAGATTCAGTCCTGCTGTTTAAAGAGGCTTAAATTTCTCTACAGTTTTCAAAATAAGATTCCCAGGAGATATGGTGGCCTCTTTGCTGGTGCCCCGAGCCCAGGTCAAGCAAACTTTTAATCGCTGTGCGAGGAGAGCAGAATGAATGGCCTCCACAGCCCTTTAGCAGAGAGAAAAGGCCTGGAAAACAGTAAGAAATACCGGTATCAAAAAATGAGCAGGAGGTGGAAGGAAAGCCAATAGCTTTTCCTGGGTAGGGCACGGAGGAACGGTCTCAGAGATACAAAGGTTTCAGTTAAGCTTTTACATAGTTACGTAAAATAAATCTCCAGAAAACTGACCTTAGCTTATCACCTATCCCACACACTAATCTGATGGCTGGAAGTGGGTATGTATTCCTGATGAATAGCTTGAAATTTATGTTGAGAGGGGAGCTGGAATCTTTGATTCTCTGTGGGCACTGACAGGAATCATTTCCATTAAATTTTGTCTAGACAGAAAATATGCAAACTCTGACCTGTAATTTGCATGCAGAATGGAAAAAAGCCTGCTGAAAATTTAGTACAATGCTCAATAAAGATTTATTGCTTCTGGCAATCCATCCAAATGACAGTGTGAGCATTTCAGAAGTGCACATTATTAGCCAAACCGTTTGTGCTAGTCTTTAACCAATGCACCAAGCAGGATCATTTCACTTAGGGAGCAGTTGATTGAAGAGGTAATTTATTGAAGTCAAGAATAGGATCTCTGTATTTCACCTGCACTTAAAAACCTCTGACTTTCAACTAAATTTCTTCTAAATCAGAAATATTATATACCTCATATAATGTACAACATTTGTCTTATGTACCTTGACTCCATCCAGAACAGCTTTTATGACACCCTTGACTGTGGTCACCATCTCCTTGTCTTCCGAATTCACACCTTCCAGCATCACTTGATCAGACCAGCGAATGAGATTGGCCAGACTCTGGTACACGCGGCTATAGCAGGATGAGATGGCAGAACTGCATGGGAGAAGAGCAAACACTTGAGAAAACTCCCCCACCAAATGGCAGAGATATCAAAAATTACTAGGGAGTGTATGATATAAAGTGCATTTCAGACTGTTAAAAAAAGATTAAAAATTCCATTGTATCCACTATTGTTATTCTCCTTTTGTTAACTCTGACATTTAGCATTTGTGTTTAGCAGGTGAGAGAATATGGGTTTCTCTTCCGTTGCGGTGACTCTCCCATTCGCCAGCACCGAGTGGCACCTCGGTACGAGAGCACAGACGACCAACAACTCAGTCTCAGTTAACTGAAAATGAACTATCTGGGCTTCACGTTGACAAAGCAATGCTAAAAAGAACACTCTCTCCCTTTTAATTTACAGCCCCATCCCCTGCCTTAACTTCAAAGGTAAATACAGTATACTGTATGTAAATATAATTTACATTATTTCAGTATTATCCATGTTTTTCCTTTTTCCTTATTATCCCTCTCCAAAAATGACTAATTGAGAACTGACTGCATTCATTCCTTTACATAGCATTTCCTCACTGCTATAGTCCCTGAAAACATGTAATTAAAACCTGTTTCTTTACAAAAATTGAACTGAATGAATTTCAGGTTTGGAAGAGGAAGGGTGTTGCTTTGTTTTATTTTAATAAGAAACAGAATTGAAGCTATTGTTCTGGAGGGGGAAAAAAAGGGAATTTTGGAAGGCTGACAACTCTAAATAAAAGTTAACTGTAACAACAGTGCTTACAGGCATTTTCCTGGCCATTCTGAAAACACTTACTTCATTACTAAACAAGGTGTGTTAACAGTACTGATGATGGCAAGGCTTCAATAATTCTCTGCAAAGTTAACTCAATTTCAGACTGCACCAAAACCATAAAAAGGTAACAGAAGGTGTAATCTTGCAATCATTACTGATATGGGTGTTCCGAATCTTCCCATTTTTCTCTGGTATCCATTTTACGTTGGCTTAACTCCAATCATTTCATTATCTGTGAGAAGAGGATCAAGCCCACAAACTTCAATGAGACTGTTTAGGTGAATGAGGTTTGCAGAATTAGGGAGAGAACTATTGTCAAGCTACAAACAGAGGGATAAAAATATATTGCTATTGTTTGTAAGTGTAATGCTTGCCATTTGTTCTAATTTCAAATGAAATTAGCTTGGTAGGAGATATTTCCTAAACTGGGCCCTCCCCCATCTCCTTCTGAGGCTTTGATTTCTTTGCCATTAATCTTCAGCCTGCTTCCTTCTAAGGAGGCAGTAATTGAAAGCCCATTTTGTGCTAGATTTAATTACTTTTTTCCTTGATGCAAATGCTTCCCCTAAAGCAAAAAGCAGTCCAACAACAATAGTGGGGCTTTCTTCCACACTGACACAGGTCTTGCTCACTTTTCTTGAGGGGGATTTACCATCAAAATTGCTCCTTTGCATCCTGCCACTACTGAAAAGAAAAAAGGTACATTGGTAGGCATGAAAGGACACGGCTTACTGAGAACACCAAATCCCCGTTTTATGTGCGAGCCCAAACAAGGCAGAACATATATATGGGATCTGTGCTGTAATACATACTGATTTCAGAGAGCAAGCCTCATCGCTAAGCGAAGAGGATCGCATTGACACCGACTATGAAAATTCTGCTTACAGGCTAAATATGGATATCCAACTGTTAAGGTTATATTATCCCACTACTAAGAGAGAGGTTACAAGGAATTTGAAGAGTAGAACTTTCTGAAATACTGCTGCTTATGAAGACAGCTTAGCTGATATTTGTTTCCAAATATATTCTTGGAAGGAAAGATCACTGTGGATACACAAATCAAAGCAAGCGACTACGCAGCAGATGACGTGTTCTATCCCAAAAATGCTTGCTGACATTTCACGTGTTCTCCTGATGTGAGTAAGGGGAAAGTTCATTCTTCCTTTCATTAAGTGGAAGCAGGTGCTTTAATGGCTGTGGGAAATGTGATAGCAACTGAAGAAACTTTAGTGTCTGAATCCAGAAGCCTGATTCATGTTCCAGCTCTAACAGTCATTGCTCTTTGTAGTTCTACAACCTGAACCTAAAACGGTTCCCTCCTGTCGCAGCCACAACGCTGATAATCACCCGTTGTCTCCTTGTGCCTTTGCCTGCTCAGATGCAAGCCTGGCCTATGCCAGGGCCAAACAGAGCTAAGCATATCCATTCACAAAACGTTTGGCACTCCATAGCTGTCTTTCCATAGCATAAACCTTCCTTGCACCTGAGTTGAAATAGACATCCTGTACAATTTTTTTGGAGCTATTTAATGGAAAAAACAAACAAAACAGTGCAAAACCCACCAAGATTTCAGGAACCAAACACCTGCACTTCCCTGTCTATTTTTGTGCTTTTATTTTGCTTATTCCATATTACTTAACAATGTTTGCTTGCTTTGTTTAAATTAATTGCTCCAACATCTACGGGATCAACAGCATCTATATTCCCGTCGCTGGACAACTCCACAGATTCTTATCCATACTGAGCTGATGGCTTTGGCAAATTTCTAGATCTTTTCTGGCTTCAGACTCACATCTAACTGGTTAAGACATAATACACCAGGTATCAGAGCTAACCTATAAATAATCTGCAGAGAAGACACAGCAATGAACCTGGGCCGGTTAATCTACTGAAGTACATCTGTTTACCTCTGTTCTGTATTCGGTCCACCGAAATCCAAAAAAGCAGTTAACAATGTAGGCTAAGCCTTCTCTAATATCAGGGTGGATAAACTGAACACAGAAAAGGATTACCTTGAAGATAAGCTCTTCTTTAGGTAAAAGCTATTGGACTTTGCTAGCTTTAGGATACCATCATAAACTGCAGAAATAGTATAGCATCTGAGAGAATCTCCTGCTAGTAAATGATGAACTTCCAGGCTTGAATCAATCCTTCCTTCTCTCTGAAACCATTCTGGTTTGCTTTATCTTTCCCTAGCATTGGCTTCTTTGCAGCAGGGAATTTGCTTTTAAACCGTGTTTGAAAACTATCACATAATTAGTAAAAATAGCAGTCATTTTATTAGCAACTGCAGCATTTCCTGCCTCTTGTGTGATTTGATTTTTTCAGATACAAGAAAGAAAGCAGCTGAGGAGCCTGCTGGCCTGTCACAGTCGCAAACGGGGAAGCTTACCTTTGCTGCATGCGTGGATCCGCTTGCACCAAGGGCAGGATGGCCTCCAGCACTTTACTTGCTGAGCCTGGCAGCATCTCTAGCACTTTCTTATCAACTGCCATTTTGTCCACAATAGTCTTAAAGTAGCGCAATGCACTTACGACCTCCTTCTCCTTTTCCTCTAGCCATGATACATTCTAAAGATGAGGAAAAAAGGAGAGAAATATTAAAAACCTCAGGACTTCTTTTTTTAAGGGCAAAGTTCTTTTAACTTACCTGAAGTACAGTGAAACCGAATGGCATATATTCTGTTTCAGAACAGAAAAAAACCCTTCTATCATGAACACTTTCAGATTTAACTATTATTCTTTCAAGGGAATAATTGGTGCAAAACTGCACCCACATTTTAACTTTCTGAATTAGAAGATGTGCACTCCCAACTTACAGCTTATCTCGATCAATTTGAGGTAAAGATTAACACTACTGACGACTTAAAGGGCACCGCTCTGAAACCAGCAGGCCACACGGGAAGGGTGAAAGAAAAAGAAATAAGCTAAGTGCAGAGAGTAATGCTAATGCAAGTAAGTACACAACAACTACTGGTTTTAACAGAGTTGTCCTTTTTCCCTATGAGATCACCATCCTTTTTACCTTAGGCATATCATGCTGTATCAAAACGTGTTTTTAATCAGTGAGAATAGTGGATCAGCCAAAGGAGAAAGAAAAAAAGGCACAAACTTCCAAACTCCAAAACAATCTAAACAAGATGCCTCCGTTGTCGCATCCATCCCTGACAGTTACAGTGATAGATATGGTGTACGCCCTTATTATTCTGAACAATTCTCCTGACTCCAATATGCCGACTTGCACAAAAGAGCGCAACAGTCTTGTCAATGTCTTGTTTACTTACAAATAATCCCTCCTCCCTCCTTTTAATCAGCCTCCAACCTAATTCATTTTGTGATACTGCTGGCACAAGGGGACTCGCACACCTTCCACGGGGACAGACCGTGGAAGCTAACTTCTAGCATCAGGGAATAAATGAATGTTGCAGAAGGGAACGATTCGTTGGACTAAAGCTGAGTTGTGGTCACCAACTCCCGTGCCATCACCAACACTAGCAAAGGAAATTCAGAAGTGATACATGATACCTTGAGAATACTCCAAAGAGGGGTATTTTTTAAAAGTTTTACCA
Source organism: Dromaius novaehollandiae (assembly GCF_036370855.1). Taxonomy (NCBI): domain Eukaryota; kingdom Metazoa; phylum Chordata; class Aves; order Casuariiformes; family Dromaiidae; genus Dromaius; species Dromaius novaehollandiae. The sequence continues at coordinate 9,139,374 of NC_088117.1, forward strand.
GAGTATGCCTGGAGGTCTTCTAATGTCACAAGCAGTTCCTAAGTGAGATTTAAATTAACTACTGAACACTGCTGGAAAAGGAGCAGAGAGCTTAGCAGAGTCAGGTTTCATCCATTACCTCTTCAGTAAATTCAGCTTCAAGAATTAATGACCTATGGGCATTGTGCACTCCCCATACTCTTGTCAGCTGTTAAACTGCTGCTTTTCTGCGAAATCAGGCCAACAGCCCGAAAGGTTTCAGGAAGAACAATTTATAGGCAGCACTGGTTAGTAATTTGGGGCCAGTTCATAAAAGGATTAGAGTCCCAAGTCCCATCTAGCTCCCACTTTGGAAGCCTATGTCCAATGCTGATATCCGCAAACCACCACATCATTTTCCATCTTGTCTGGGAAGTGCCTGAACTCTGCGTCTCCCTTGGACGGTGCTACCTCCCAGGCACCTCAAGCTCTGCTCCACAGTGCACGTACCACCACCCAAACACTGACGTTGAGGAGCATCCTGGCATCTCACTGACATCAAAAATCACATTTCCCCTTCTTCAGGACTGTGCCCTTGCCACCGCACAGCCTGTTCCCGGGTGTGGGGAAGCTCCCTCCCTCCCCCGGAGGTTTTGCAGTTCCTATGGAACGAGCAGAGATGTCAGGGATGAGAGGGGCCCTGGAGTCTAAAGAGCAGGTATCACTACAGCCCAGTGGTCAGAGCTCAAAAGGAACTGAAAAACATAGATTCTAGTTCCTCCTCCGGTGGCCCTGTGTCACTCAACCACTATTTGCTGCAGGAAGGCCCAGGGCTCAAGCGCTCCTGGATCGCGGGAGGGACGGACTTGGCTCGGGAGAGTTGAGGGCTGCGAATCACAACGGGAAACAAAAATCTTTCTGTTGAACATGCAAACCCAGACACCGTTTAGGACATGGCCCTTTTTTCATAATCTGCGTCTCAGCTCTTCGGGCAACAATCCCATAAGTGTATTTTTTATGGATCCCCTTCTGTGGTCCCTGAGGCCTCCTATATATGTGCATATACATACATACATATACACACAGCCTACCTACCCTACACAGGATTGTACGTTCTGCTACAGAGCTCAGATACATAATTGTTAGTTGTGCTACGAGGCTGAAGTTTCTGGTGTTCAGTGCTTTACTCACTGAGACCTGAGAATAACAGCAATAAAGCTGGAGAATGGAATAATAACCTCGTGGGATGGATAGATATTAATATACTCCAATGTCTAAACCTCACAAGACTAATGATATTAAGCTCTGCCACCAAATATTTCAGTGTGTCCCTAAAGCCAAAGTAAACATGCAGTGGTACCTCTCTGGGTTGGCAGAGAGGATTTGAACTATTCTCTCATTTCATTTCTTAATAGAGGTGAACTTGCCCCAGTAGTGAGCTTATCCCAGCAAGAGAACAGATCTATAACTGCAGGACTTACTAAAGCAGCAGTACCACTTGATCCAGCAATATCCCTTTTGGGCATTAAATGAGACAGATTTAACACTCAGAGAAAACAGCAGCTCCTCTCCACTCCCTTGCCTGACTGACACATACAGATATTTTTGCATAACTTTGGAAGGCTTCCCTTAAATAATCATTTCAAATACATCATGTATTTGCAGATGCGGATGACCCAGGAAGGATTACAGTGAGCTATACAGAAAACAGCTGACTACAAAAGCTGAAACAGCCCATTTTTACCTATTATAACTTTGCATATAGTGTTGAGGGACACTACTGTTCCTACAATATGCCCTCAGATAAGAATCAAAGACAGGGACCAGTGCAGAAAAGGAGGCTCTGAAAAAACCTCCCCCTATGTTGCCCACATCTAGGTAAAGGGGAAGAGGAGAAGGGGGTGTGCATGTGTGTGTGCACGTGCACGTGTGTGTGTTTTGAGAATAACTTTTAGGTTATATTTAGTGGTTTTACATGAATTTTTAGTATTGGTGTTTCTGCTCTAGACTGATTATCTACATCATCTTATTGGTCATTCCTCTTACACCGTTTTCTAGAGGAAAAAAAGAAATGGAAAAAGTTTGCCTTTTATTGACTTGGTAATATATATTTGCTATAGAGTAGCATTTTAAAAGCACTTTTCATTTTCTAATTTATTTTATTTGTGGTCATGCATCAACCGAAAGGAAGGACCACTGCACGTTCTACATGGATTTCAGTGAATCAATCAATAAAAATAATATTGTGAGAAGACTTCCCAGTATAATGGTCTGACAGATTGTAAAAAGAACAGGAAAACATTCTACAAGAGATGCCTTTGAACTGATCTCAACATATCATCCTGAAATATCCTTGGAATTAGAATTATAAGTCTTCAAGGTGTATCCTTACTGGTCTTTTTTGTGGGGCAGCAGCCTGGTACACATGTGGAGCAATGTAAGGTGCTGATATCCGCAGGGAGCATATCCTTTGCTTCTGGGAAAAAAACTACAGCCTGGGAAATAAAAGCCTCATCACCTTCCACACAGTAATTCAGAGTAGGGCTAGAAGCCCTACAACACTTCTCTGTACGCTGAGCACATCAGACAGCATCAGATAACTATATCTTCCTGACTGCTCTCAATAACACTACAACAATCCTCAGCAAAGATAATCTAAAAAAGTTCGTATGTCTGGCGCTGCACATTGGATGAGTCTTCCAGCAACAACTGGGAAAACTGCTAAATTATCATAAATAGCCTCAACTCTTCTTGACTTTTGGCTTAGATTTACACTTGAAAACTGAGTGCAACAGTACTGTCACAGAGATAGTCTCCTGTCTGCATAATCAGGTCACAAGAGAGGAGATAACCCTTTGATAGGTTTGTGTTGGGAAAGAGTGGTGACCTCAGCTCTTACAGGACTTGAAACAAGTACGTCAGATTTGAGGAAGGGTGTGCTGGAATCAGCAGCTGCTTGAATACATCTGTTTGACTCTCCCTGCTGAGGTCATCAGAGATTGAGCACATCTTTGGACCAACTTCAAGGATTTGCTGGCCTGCGTTTTGAGATTTTTTGTTTTAAAGGATCACACCCCAAAACCAGGCAGTTATTTGGAAGCTGTAAGCATAACCCTAGGGTGTGCACGTGGGGAGGATGTGTCAGGCCATAAACTACATTCCATAATGAGATATTTAAATGCTTATGGAAGGAGGTCTCATCAGGGTCTCAGAAGAATAGTACTTGCCTTGGTTGCTCTTATTTTATACTGCACAGTGCAGTTTATAAGTAATGCTGTGTGCAGTTCTTCCATAAAGTAACCCCGAAGATCCCTGACAAATCTGCAGGATACAGTAGAGGACAAAAAGCCATGCACGGAGAGCAGGGCTGCAGATTTCAATAAACAAAGTACCCAGTAAGCAAGAAACCAGCAAGACTAATAAGAACATGTCCTTTGTCTGCTTACTTTGTTTGCTGACTTCTCTGGCGTTTTCACTGTCAGGTCAGCTTGCTTTCCTTTCTTTGAAGGGGTTCTCTTTATTTTTGGTGAATGAAACTTGCCCTTCAACTTCATAGTGAACGAGGAGAGATGGGAACGCTCAGAATCTAGAAAGACACAGAAATGCATTACAAGATTAGGGTAAATTGTTGAAAACAGGGAAGCTGTGCTACAGTATTACCTGGAAGACTAGCCTATGAAAAACATTGCAACCATATAAATTAATTCAGTGGAATAGGATAAAAAAAATTCATGGCTCTCTGTTACGTTTCCAACCACAATAGCACCACGGTTTCCTGTTTCCCCGCAGAGGCAGCGGCTCTGAAGTGCCAAGGCAGGCACAGTGGGATTGCTATTGCTCCGTTCCTTGGACAGGCAAGGAAAAATACCTCTCTTAAAAGCACTTATCTCCAGCAGATCCCAAAGTACTTTACAAAGGAGGTAATCATCATCTCTCTTTTACAGATGAGGAAAGCAAGTCAAGGAGATGAAGTGACTTGTTCACAAGCCTCTGGCAGAGCAGGGGCAGAAGCTGGGCTCTCTGAGATCCTGCCCCATGTCCTAGCTGAGGGCCGAGAGCCACTGCTGGTGTGTGGACAGGGTCCCGTGTGACAGCCAGCAGCGGTGGCAGCCAGCAGCTGCAACACCTTGAGAGGCATCTGGGAGAGTTGCTGGTTATCAAATTGAGTTTCACAGGTGGGAGCCACTGCCTTGCCAAGGGAAGCGCATAAGCATGATCGTACGCAGCATCCTGACTTCCTGAGAGACAACATCTCGAAGCTCCTGGCACATTCAACATCTGCTTCAGGAAAAGACGACACGGTCCAACAACACTGCCCTTCACGGATTGCTGACTCAAGCACTACCCGCTCGGTGCCACTGCCTTTGAACGTGGCTCCATGAATAACGTGAACACAAACACGAGCCCTCGCCGTCTGCCACCGATTTCAGTTCGCATATATCAGGACACACCACCAGAACGAAGGAAAACGTCAACAGCGGTGCATTCCTGAAGATACTTAATTACAGAACCGCGTAACATAGTAGCCCATTGTGAAAATCATAATATTTCAAAGTTTTTTGAATATCTAAAAGCAGAAGTCTCAGAGGTCTGCAATCATGCCACATGCAGACGTACTGTTGAGAGATATTTTTATCTGTTTAGCCACGAAGCTAAATAAAACTAAGCTGCCTTGTAGAGAGCAATTCAGAAGGTATTTTAAGCAAACAGCACTTTAATAAATGAAGGTCTGAATTGCTCTCTAGTGACCCAGATAATTCAGCAGCAGACACTGAACTTGTCTTTAAGCACATTATCAAGAAAAGTAAGCAGTTTTGCTGTATCTTTCATCTTTCTTTCTTTCAGGTTATTTGGGAATTGACTGCATTGGCTGCAGTGAGTCAAAACGACAGTCTGATGCATGCAGCATTGCACCACCTTGTTAGCATTCAGACTGCAAATAGAGAAGGCTGCTGAGTCAAATCTAGCACCCAGAAGCTAAATACCACACTGCAGTGCTAAAACTGCTCATCATACTCAGAAATTACCTAACCACAACTCGAGGGAAGAAGCCTCCCCTTCTGGGCTGTCTCCCTTTAAACCTAGTTTCCTGGTAGAGTGTTAAAACCCTACTAACGCCTTCACTGGAGCCAAAACTCCAATTAGTTAGGTCCTCTAGATCACAATTTTACAGATATCCTATCAATGAAAGCTGCATTGGCACCGATGGTAATCTAGTCCGGCTGCAGAACTCTTCTCCATTTCACATGATTCTCAAAGTTTTCTTTGTACCACGAAGTCCTGTTTACCGCGCTGAGGAGCGAGGCACGGACAATCTTTGGTCGCTGTAGATAAGTCCAGGCATATCAATTGGCCTCTGAAGAATCACTTACAGCAGCTGGCATCCTAACTTAGCAACAATTTACGTCATTGCTTTACAACCACAAGGATCTCCAAACCTTGAAAACCTCCGCGGCTCCGCAGCGTTCAAGGTCAGCGCTGAACACAGCTCCTGGCTGCTGCGATAGCTGCTCTTGCGCCCCACATAAAGAATCTGTATTTATTTTGTACATCACACGAGAATTTCTATACATGCGCACATACGAACGCTTGCCAAGAGAAGTCATGGCTCGGAATTTATTTTTAAGAGAACTGGCAAACAATTACAGTAATTAATCTACAGGGAAATAATGGTAGCAACAACAAATTGCGTCTGGCTCCTCCACGGGCAGCAGTGAGATTCCAGCTGCTAGTCTGAATACGACAACATTCAATACCCACAAAACTCTGTGCTTGGGGTGATAATTTTGCCTTGTAGGGACAAGATATTTGGAAGGCGGAAAGATTTCCAAAGATTGCAATTTCCATTTCTCCTTCCCACCAGACATCTCTACGCACCTTTATTTGGCAACCACACAAACAGCTGGAGCAACGTGTGAACGGTCAGAAACCTCCAAAAGGAGATGTCTTGCCAGGGGAGAAAGTCCCTGCTTGCTGACAGCAGATGCCCTTCACCACCGCTACCAGCCTGATCATAGCCTTTCCCTCGCTTCGCCCTTCTGCCACATCGGACTCCGAATCACTTGTGTGGCCACGCTCGGAGGGGCAGAAACCCACAGAGGGAGGGCAGGAACAAGTGGCCGGAGCAGAACGGGAATTTCTTAAAATAGCACCAGCGAAGTAAACCAGCTGACATTTGCAAAAATATAACGAATTGCTTAACAGCCCTAAGTCCTGCTTTGAAGATCACACATTAATGCAGCTCCTTACTTTCCATCCATAACAAGCATTTTCCAAATCTCATCTGCTCGCAAGTTTCTGATGCATTTGTAGTTAAACAAATGAGTCACAAACCAATATTCTCTTACGCTCAATTACACTGCGCACTTAAAATAGCACTTTTCACGTTCCCAGCACATTACAAATATATCTATCTCATCCTTAAACGGTGAGGTCTTAACCCTATTTCGCAGATGGGAAGCATGCACAAAGGTGAAGCAACTTGTCTAAACACAGCACCGAGTGAGTCAGTAATTCCAGTACAGATCCTTTCCGTTTCCAAATGGAAAATCAAACCGCGGGCCCTCATCTGTCTCCTCGAGCTCATGAATCAAACCATGGAGCTACTGTGATTACAGTCACTGAAGACCTACAGACATGATCTCGCATTATCGGCTTTGCAGTATTCAAGCAGAAACAAGGGTTAGAAACAGAACCTGCATTTTAATGAATCTGGACGAAGTGATAGTAAAGAAAAGTTACACTTCAATAGGAAGGTACTTTACCTCTAAGGCAGAGGTGACCTAAGCTTTTACAAACGAAGACTAAAACTCTACTGCAAAAGGCACAGCTGTGCAAGACTTACTGGACTGGTTACCACAGCATGGGCTGCTTCCAGAAACTCAATTTCTTTACATCATATCCTACTGAAGTATCTAACGTCCTGTGGCTGTCCAGCAAAAAAGTTCAAACAGAGCAGCATACCTTTACAGATGAAATAATTTGATAGCGTACACAGAGAAACCGAAAACAGAGCTATGACAGTGTTCAAAACACTTAGCCTGTCCCTCTGCACTTTCCTGCCTTTCTACAGTAACCAAACTCTTTAGTGCAGCACTGAGGTTGTTTCTGAGCTTGGTAGTTCGCCCACTGGAAACTGTTCTGCCGTATTACTCTTGCCTCCTACTGATGAATAACAGGGGCAGGGCTTAACCGAAATCCCCGCACCGGCCTTCCAGCCTTCTCGTTTCTTCCCTTCTGGTGCGCAGAAGTAGGGTACCCAGGGCTTACTCCTATGGAGTATCCAAATATTTGCAAGACATATGGGGAAAGACAGGGTAATAAAGTGGATGGAACAATTTCAACTGGAAGGGGGAAAAAAAAGATACTGTTGAATCAAAGAGTTTGTGTCTCAAAGGCACTGCTGACTTTCCATCCCCTCATATTTCATCTGTCTGGATGCTTTGCTGCTGCACACAACTGAAAAAAAAAACTTCAAAATTACTTTACTATGGATTAGAGATTCTTGATTGCTGACTGGAAGTTTCAGTACGTCACCCGTTTCGCTGCTAATTCCACCCCCTATTAACAAGGCTCCCGCTCTGCTGTGCTTGAACATGCTCCAGCTGTTGAGTCACGGCCGCGCTCAGCCCCAAAGCTCGTCCCCCCCGAGCCGGCACGCGTCTGCGCTCCGACCACCCACGACCCGAGCAAGCTCGCGCTGCGAGGGTGCCCCGAGCAGCCCTGCTGCCAGGTGCAGCCGGGACATTTTCACGAAGCCCCGTCCTCCGCGCGCTCGCGGAGAGCCCGAGCCACGGGCACAGAAACGCGGCACCGTTAACCAGAGCAAAGTCGTGCCGCTTGCCGGTTTGCCGACAGAACGCTGAATCTGATGAGGAAAGAACTGCAAGATTTTAAACTACGGAGGATCAGGAAGCAAAAGGGAAGGCAGACAAATCAGCTTATGTGCTTGTGTGTGAAGAAACCAGACTGCTTAGGAGAAAGCCAGCAAGTCAAAGCCCAAGGTCTGTAGTTCCACTGGAGGAGTAAAATGGTCATTTTCTACCTGGGTTCAAATGAACACCACAAATGAAGTCAAAAGGCACGCGTGCTGGTGAATTCCACCAAGCTAACGCAGCTGCGTAGTATTCACCCCAAGTCAAAGTGAAAGTTAAACATTTTACAGAGCTCAGTCACTACAGACTTTCCAGTTACCAGCTCCTCCTCAGCAGGCCGTCACCCACACGCTCTGAGTAACGCACTGCCAGCAGAGCTGATGGGCAGTTTCAGGGAACAGATGAGAAATAAAACCCCCTTGTCTGCTTCTGGACTTTTTGGTAATGTTTTTGTTGCTATGGCACAGCTCAGTGACAGACCCGTCCCAAAAGCAGGGATGTGCAACTGAAGTGTTCAGCCAGTCCAGTGTTGGGATCATACCGAACAAGTACCAAACACACTTTCCTCTTCTTTAAACTTTAGGATAAAATGAACCTTTTCCATCCCTCAAACAAAAATCTAAACCCTCCACCTTCTCTCATGCTCTGTCTGCTCACACGTAGAAATCCAGTCACTTTACAGTAGATAAAGCCTTAAAAGAAAGGGTTAAAGTTCATTTTTTCCCATTTGAACTGATTCTTGAGGCTCATTAGAAAGAACGAAGTGGATTCCAAAATCTTATCCCACAAATGCTTCTCTTTTTAAAGGCCATTTGGTTCTCTGCTGGATGCACATATTTAAAAGCTATCAGATTAAAAATAACAGAGGACATCTCTCCCCATGCCATAACGAAGCTATTGTGCACATTTTTAATCAACCACTCCTGCTATTTATGCCACGAGTCCTTTGAACACAGAGGTGACTTATGTAATGACTTACACAACAATGCCCATTAAAATGGCATTTGTCCCCTTGGGCACAGCTCGATCATTTGTGGAAGACAAAAGGCAAGTTGCAAGGCTTCAGCTAAACCCTAGCTGACAAGGACTTTAGGAGTTCGGCAGCAAAAGCAAAAAATAATGAGACATCGTTCAAAACGACCTCTTGATTGAGCCCGTCCATTTGGTGCTGTAACGTACAACCACGTAAGAGACAACAGGGATGGGGCTACAGGTCGTCCTCCTCGAGACCCAAGAGATCAGTCATTCAGACCAGACAGATTAAGAGAGTATATGCGAGTTTCCATCTGTAACTACGAAACATACTGCAGAGCATACATCTTTTGAGATTTTAGACTAATATTATTATAATTTCCAACCATCTTCATTCCACCCTCTCCCTTCACCTTAAGAACTGTAATCTAATACGCACTTGCAAGTACACAGAACAGGGGGCCTTTGCCTTTGGGCTCTCCTGTAATACAAACCTTAAAATATAGTGAGTTACAGAAAATCTAGCCCTTTGAGCTTTACAGAAATGTTGCTTTAACCTCAGACTCAAACAGCATGTCCCAAAAGCCGAGCTCCTGAGCAGAAAAGCTAGCAGAATCTAGGGAGAAGGAACAATTTAGAGATCATCAATGGAAAGCAGACAACAGAGGGCGAATGCAGGGGCCCTTTTCTGATAATTTTGTAGTGCCTATCTTGCATCAACAAGTTCAAGCCTGTCAGTGTGGAGCTATGATGGTGAGGAAGCACCAGACTTCCAAGGCAGGTTGAAGGGGCAGCCAGGATAGGCTGCGCTTGTGTGATACTGTATGTTCTCAAAAGCATGAACTGGGATCCCAAACACAGAAAAATTGCAGAACAGGATTAAAACATTCTTTTAGACCTTCTGAACATATCACCACCTCATCATCGGCTCACTGCAGAAACCTCAGACCTACCAACTCCACCTGAGTTCACCTTTTTCTCAACTTTGCCGTGACCCAGAGAGGCCAAAGACAGACAATTTATTCAGAAACAAAAAAGGCCCAGTCAGGGATTCAGAAAGGAAAAAAAAAGGGAGGGTCCTCGGTCCGTCAGGAAGCTTGCCCACCCTAACCTTTGTACCTTAGGTGGAGCTGTTTGCAAGCCGCTCCGAGTCCCTCTCCGGGGAATTTGTTTGCTAGGAGAGCCGCCAGGTTTTAGAGGAAAAGGTGGAGGAAGGGCAGTTTTAGAATCAAACAATAGCGCTTGAGCGTTAAAGAAACTTTTCCTTTAACATCACGTCACCTTCGAAGCAGCCAGCATTTGGAAGCAGAAAGACCGACTGCCCTTTTTCTTTTTTGGCAACTTTACAGTGAATGAGCATAAACCAGTGAGCATTAATGATGTGCAATGACAGCACACAAACTTCTATGGAAAAGGGAGGCTCAGTTCCTTCTCAGCTGGCCAGGCAATGTTCAGTGACTCACAGGCTTCATTATTTTTTATGCCGCCCTCTGGGGCCTCCAGAGGAAGCAAAACATTTTTATTTGTCAGAGAGCATATTTTTTATTTTGATTTTTTTTTTCTAAGCAACCATGAATGAGACATCTCCAGCTGCAGGAGGCTCATGTGGAAAGAGCTCGCAGTGTTTGCGAGGGAACTGGGAGGCACAGAGTGACTTCTCGATTCAGCTGCGTCCCTCGACTGCAGCGAAAAGCATTGGATCACAGTCAACAACATTAATTTTGTGGTGCATTAGTACTACAGCACTTCTCTCTTCCAGCCTCGTGTTCGGAAGCAAATCGTCAGGCTGTGAGAAAGAGATGCTCTTCACCGAGCAACAAGTCCAGAGCCGCTGTGCCAGGTTTACTTCCTAACCCTCTTATAGCCGGAAATCTTCCGGAGAGAGAAATCTGTTTGCGTGCAGACACATAACCCAGGAATCTCTCAGCTGCTAGAAACTGTGCGGCAACGCTACCCAACAGACTTACCGAAAAAAGGGATAAAGAGGGAATTTAAAGAGGTAGAACTTGCTGCCCAAGCTCCGATTCCTCCTGCACGCCACAGCCAGCTCTAGCTTTGGGACTGCTTTTGGAACAAGCCTAATTTACTGATAAGCAGCAGTCGCGGCTTTCGCTCTGTGTTTTATCTGAAGGAGAGTGGCTCCAGCAGCCTGGTCCAGTATCAGCTCACGAGGGGGAAGGCTGCCGCTGACCGAAACACTAGCGAGCCTTTGGGCAGCATCTGGTGAGTCGCTGGTGATTTCCCAGTTCAGTACTGATTTTGCACAGCCCCGCAAGCCTGGGAGAGCTAATGGGATTACAACACTGGTAACACGATTCAGAACTCCCCCCGTGCCAGCAACACTAAAACAACACAAAAGCGAGTCGAGTAGCCTCCAACATCAACACGACTGCTGTGGTCCAGGCAGACCCTGGGTCTACGCATAAAAAACTGCCAAGGTTGTTAACCAAACATTTAATTTTAAATTGAAAGAGGAAAAAAAATCCAGCCACAAGCACAGAGCAAAAAACTAGTTCTGCGTTATTTCAGAAAGCAGCTCCACACACAAAACCCCCAACGGCTGCACGGGAATCTGTCCAACTTCTGTGTTCACCAAACATGCCTTAATATGGGGTCCGTGGGCATCCCCACTCGGTCTGACAGCTTTATGGGGATACAGTCACGACAGTGATTCAGACGTCTAAAAATAAAGGCCGGCAGCACGAGGGTGCATGCGCACCCCTGAGTCACTGCCTCCTCCGCGAGGCCGCGGAGCCAGAGCCGACTTGCTCCATTCACACGACTGCCGCAGCCCTGAGCCCCGCCGCAGCGCGCTCCCTAAACTCCTTCTCCCCTCCTCTCTTCTCATTTTACTCCAACGCATTTAGACTCTTTCCACACTGAAAAACCTTTGCCAGCCTTGGGTTTCAGTCGTACGGCTGTCAGCTTAGAAACCCAGACCTGAAAGACTATAACCGGCTGTTGCTGAAGCTGTTTATCCATCTCCAAGGTGACCAAATGGCGTCACTGGCACTCTCCGGAGCAGCAGGCAGAACCGCATTATTTCAGACGCTTTAGGGAAAAGCATAATTGCTCACAACCTGCCCAAAGGTTCAATAGCTGAAAAACAAGGTAGCGAATGTGAGACTTCAGCTTGCATACGCCCCACAGCACTAGTTTCAAATGAGAAAAACTCAGCCCTCTTTCATCCTTGGAGAGTAACCTCAGCACTCATTCATTAGGCGATGGAAAAAAAAAGAAATGCTGGCTCAGATCTGTCTGACACAATTTCCAGTTGCTTTGGACTTTACTAATTATAGTCATCTTTATTTTTGACCTCTGATTACAGACTCTTTACACATTTAGTCTGAAATGCAGAACTAACTCCTCTTTTCTAGCAGGCTTGGGAGTAAACCCTGCCCAAAAGCCACCTCCCCTACTTGTCAGAGCTGAGCTCAAGAAATAAGATCAAAACATGGAAAACATCTGCCTAAACGTGCTCAGCTTTGTTTCCTTCTTCAGCGAGCACCCTAGATTAAGGGCAACAGTCTAGGTGAGGGTGTGATGTAAGCTCTTCTCCATGCATGTTACAAGATGAGCTAACTTCTCCGAAAGGGAGCTGCGTTTTTCACTGTTCTGACTAGCACCATAACCTCAGGGCTCAGATGCTGAAAAACTGATACTCTGCTCCATAAGGTTAAGCATGTCTGCACAGCTCCAGTGCACCACGCTGAGGGCTCACCTATCTGCAAGAAAAAGAAAAATGAAACTCGGGAACCAGGCCAGCACCATCTCCTAAAGCAGCACTGCAACACCAGCGTAAACCTCCCTAATACCGCTTACTCGATAAAAGGCATCACAGGAAGGCTATGCAAATCACTCCAGAAACTACCTCTGAAGTACGACGATACTGTTGCCCCAAAGGAGCAGCTCTGTATCTCTGCGTATGCAGACAAGCATGTGTGCAAAATGATACAGCAGTACCGCAGGTGTGAGATTTCTGATGTAATCAGGCAAGAAGCTGTTTTTACATTGCTCTTATGCTACTTACGCAGAGGGTTAACAAGCTGCAGGCCATATCTTCAGTTCTATACCCTGTTCTGTATCTGATAGTATCTGCAACCAAACCACCGGTTTTATTGCCTGCCTACGGGCAGTAGGAAATTCAGTCTTCTATAAGCACAATTTGAAACATCGGTGCCTCCAGCAAGGGAAACCAAGATGTTAATTGAACTGAACAGAGCAGGAGGGAGAGGAAACACTAGCCCTCATCTTTGTTAGCGGCAGGATTAGCACGGACCCAGATCATCTTAGCAGGAAACATAACGTCGCTTATGAGGTCTCGGAGGTGTACCTGGACAGAAAGATTAAAAGTCACTTTAGGAGTAAACAATTATTTTTGACAACTCTTTCATCCTATCTCCTCGTGCATGAATTAAAACTGCCTGATTACATCACTCCTGCAGATAACAGGTTTCCAACAGAAAGTATGCTAATACAGATACTTGCAGCTTTCCCCCATCTCCTCCTCACATCCAGACTTTAAAAACAACCTTCTGCTTTCCCAAATCTTTAAAAGATATAGAAGAAAATACCTTGGACTTCTGCAGAAACAAACCCTGCGGGAGCTGTACTAACATCAACAGAAACTTTAAGAAATCTGAATTAGGATGTGCAGACTGTAACGCAGTCAAGCCCTTTGAAGATTTGAGGCTTGGGTAACATGGAAGCCGCCACTAGAATTTTACTTGTTGATTTAATGCTAAAGAACAGTAGCTATTTGCCAGCTTTTTCAGAATACTATGTAGTCTAATGCAACAACACATTTGAAAAACCACTTAAGAGAGGGATAGCTTTATTTCTTTGGAGCTCAATTCTTTGCTGGAGTGCAGCATTATTCCCTGTATCGCCTTGGCTATCTGCATGTAAACAGCTACTGTTAACTCTTCTGGGAAATACCAAAGTAGGCCCTACTAAGAACCAGTTTCTAATTTTTCATGAGCTTCCACCTTACTGATAACAAGAAGTTAGCCTGCTTTTCACCAAGAAACCCCTTTTAAACTAACACCCAGCAAACAGCGGCGAGAGTTAAAGGGAACTAAACTGAGGCCTGTATTTTACCAAACCCAACGACGAACCTCATCTCAGCATCCCTTTACGCTCCTTGCTGAAACAGTTCTTTTATCACCAAATAAACCTTGGTGAATTAGCAGCTGCTTGAGTGAGGTTTTACTGACAGTCCCTGCCCTTATCCTATCACAACCCGTGCAAAGCACGGCATCGGGTTTTGAAGGGGAGATCTTGCCAGTGAGGCACAGAGTGCCACAGGAGTTCATTCAAAGACCAGGACCCACCTGGATCAAAAAGTATGTTTTAAAACACAGTGCCCAGATCCCACGGCAAAGAGGCTGCAAGATGCTATAAATAAGAAATAATTTTGTACTACATGCAGCAAAACCACAACCACCAAAGCTAATGAAGCCTATGCAACACAAAACGCAGTTGTGTGGCAATCTTGCAGTCCAAACGTGAAAGGTCAATCAATACTAACTTCAGCTAGTGGTATACTGAGCAATGTTTTGGGAGTAAAGGAGGCCCATTTGGAAAACAACCACCACTGTAACGAGAAAGTTGGCCTCCACGAGGCCTCAAGACGTGCTGCGCTGGGTCTCGCAGCCGCGGGAGGGTTGCAGCTCAGGCTGGTCAAGCTGTGCTCCATCCCATCCAGAGAGCAAGTCCAGCTAGGTCAGGTTAAGCCTGATGCTTTGTAAAAGCTTTAGTGTGATCAACTTTATGCTCCTTCTGTGTGAAGAACATTCAATAACTGACTGATTTCTGCAGCGGATTTAGTATTTCACAGCAGCTGGGTTCAAAAAGACACAAAAACATGTTTACAAAAATACCTTCAGTGCCATTCTTACAAGGGTAACCAACTCCCAGACCTTTTGCATTTAACAGCCTCATCATCTGATAACTCCTGACAACCCTTCACCAGCTGCAGCCTTGCTCTGAAGGAGGCTTTATTTCACGACTAACAGAAATTGAGAGTCTTCAGCCGGGTCCAGCCAATGAGTCCTAAAAATTACACTTCAATACAGCAAAAAGAAATTACAGTTTGCTGTAAACCATCATTCAACTAATAAACAGCCAGGTATAATTTTTGCAAAGCCAGAATTGATTTTTATGTATGATCAGTGTTTATTAATATTATTCGACAACAGGAGAAGTATCTAGTACTAAGCTTTGTAGCAGCCTGGAGAAGTTTAGGAACCATAGCTCTGAAATTGCCATCTAACATCACATCAGCTAAAAATACTTATGCCCAGGCACTTACGTGCCTGAGACTCAGCAGCAAAGAAGGGGGCAGCACAGGCGGCCCACAGACCTTTGTATTTGCTCTATTCTTATCTGAAAAGTCCTGGTGGGTATGGGGGAAGGAGAGGAGACGGGGTACCGGTTAGCAGAAAAAGCTGTGTGTTGCACAGGGGTTGACAGGAGTCAGACGCTACAGCTATCAACTGCGGGACTCAGCAGACACTTTGCTCACTGCAGCAAGTGCTTTCCCACTACGCCCTGCACAACTTCACAAGCCGATTTCAGATCTGGCCTTGGACTTCATTTATTTGAAGATGTATTCCGGGAAAACTACCCTTTCCTTCCTACCCTAACCACAGATTTCCTCCACAAAACCCATTTGCCTTTTTTCCCCCCAGTTTAGGAGGAAAACATCTCCCTTTGTTGTCTGTGTACTCGTGAACTCCACTTTAAAGCTCAGCAAATAAACTCTCGGCTACATCCACTTACAGACTGCTGACTTCTGCAGAGGAACGACAGATGGAAGGTATCTTTCCTGCTCCATTCTTGGCAACGCTACAGTAAGGAAAGTCCTTGAAAACACTAATTGTGCCATCAGTCCTCATTAACCTGAAACCCAACTACCTACCTATTATAGGGAGATCAAAACATGCAGCTGTCTCAAACAAATCTTGGAGGAGGCATTTGACTCAGGAAAAACCTAACTATTTTGTTAAAACAGACCAAGAGCCCCGAGGGCCTCCACAGAAGACTCCTACAATCTATACAATTTTAAATAATGCACAACATTTCCATGTCCATCCCGGTGTTACACACAAACCACAGGTCCAATAAGCTTGTAACAAAACTCTGCTGCTTGGTTGTTTGTTTTCATAGTAGCAAACAAACAAACAATCCCAACAATTCCGTGTAAAACAGTCACAATGTTAAATCATGAAACTGAAGCCGTTCCTATGAAAACTCGGAAAGACCCTCCCCACCCCAGTCAGGAGACATCCTCAACAAAAAGCCAGCTGCTCGTACAAGAGAATTAAGAACATACAGAAAATACTTCCTTGACTTCACACTTCAAGCGCAGTCAAGTTAGCTTGTCCCCTGTTGGCAGAGAAGGGACAAGGTGGGGAGCTGAGCTGGCTGTCTGGCAACTGTAAAAATCTGTACTTTGAGAGAGATCCCTTGAAACTATAATTCACCACTAATTTATCACCATAAAACATCACCATTCCAAGCCACATGAACCTTACTGCAGTTCAATTCAGACTTTATAGAGTGAGGACTTTTCCACTCAGGAAAGTTAATTCAAATTAAGGTGAAGGTTGGGAACTCCAGTACAATATTCATAATTAACTCCCTATGTACATGCTTCTACTTTGGAATAAACTGTCCACTTGCAAAGCGGATTAAGGTGATTACGAACCAAAAACCAGCAATAAAAGGAAATATTTAGGGAAGCTGTTTCTCAAAGATAAAAAGACAAAGTCCTGCTGAACAGAAATAGCTGCCGAACCTCCACGGAAGAGATTTTTCTTGTAGGCACTCTCCCTATAATCCAGCAGCATTTCCTCAAAACTGTTTGCATATGTTTCTTTTTTCCTCAAGAACACCACAGTTTGTAGGTATGCTTTTATTTATTCATTCTTATTTCTTTAAAGGACACTTCTCTGGTAAAATAAGAAATCAGGAAGCCAGAGGAACTATACCTGTTTCTCTGACATCACAAAATCATCGTATTCTGTTGTAAAGAAGAAATTCCTGTTTTGGGCCCTCCTGTTATGGATCACGTCTGCATTTGCAAAGAAGAGTTGGCTCCGCTGAAATGCTTTCAGTCGTTCGCACCTCCAATGGAAGGTAAGTCAACTGGAGACCTAGCAGCAAAGCTCTAGGCTTACTTTGAGATGCTAGTCTAAACAAAGCCTAACCTACTACCAAACAGACATTGAGCGTATACACAGGATTTGTAGAACATTTCTTGCACCCCTTTAGTGTCAAAATCACCACGGCTATGCCTCTGAAATGACTACGTGGGGAGTTCTCATTTTAAACTGTCAGAAACTCATGACATGAATGGATAAGATGCGGGTATTCGGAGCAACTCACGCTTGCCATCCATCACATGAAAACCGAATGCAAAATGGATGTGAAAACATTTTAATATTGGAGGAGGACCACCCTGGATGATGGCAGCTCAGTTCTTGTATTTGGGACACTGAGATTGTGACAAGCATTAAAGGAAAAATGGGCTGACCGTGACTCTGCAGCCACGTAACATTTTTACAATCCGCTGGAAACATACTGCCAAGCAAACAGGCAGCAAAGAGTTCGGTAAAACTGTCAAAGCAATAATCGGGGAAAGAAACCACCGACATTCAGAGCAAACAGCCCTGCGTAACCAGTCTCACCACCCATAACAAGCCCTCTAAACGCAACACTATGAATGTTTACAGTCACTTTCAACCCTTCCAACCAAGAAACCACTCCCTCAGGTTCTTATTTATCATCCACAGCAAGACAGATCGGGACGTGGAGCCTCCACACATTTTTATTAGTACAGAAAGCACCCCATTAATTTTCTAACATTAAATCTATCAGGGTTATTTCATAAAATTAACAGCCAAAGCTGAGCGTAATAACGAGATGAACTATTTGGAAATAATACTTTGTCCAGGGGAAAAAAGAAACACCACTTTTATTTCAAACGCCCATAAATCACCTTGGGTTACGGATTACAGCCTGGGGACTCGGGGCCGTCCAGCGATGGGATTCCTCTTCTATTTGCATTGCATCAGCATCTGCTCTCTTCACGTGCGAGCAAAAAGCCGCCCAAGGACATTACAGCATTTTCACACTTTGCACCACCCATATCCCAACAAGTCGGTCGAGCTCTATTAGTTATAAACACATGACTTTTTCCATTTCCTACCATTTTAGTACTGAAAGCATTCAGCTGCATACATGAAAACACGAACTGGCAGAGTTGCTCTTTAGTTTCAAACAAACATAAAACACTTTTGTTTGAAAAGCTGAAGTCGAATGCTCCAAGACCTCATTCAGAAAGTGATCATGAGGCAAAATTATGGACATACTAGGTGAACACCAGTAAATATTGTCAAAATTGCACATTCCTCTCGCTAGACGTATCTCTACCATTCAATTACACTGTGGTAGACAGGGTTTGTTAAAGGATTTTCACACGCTTAAGGAGCCAGATCTGGCAAGGATTTTTTTTTAAAAAAAACATTTTACTTCTGTATACACGTAGTGCTTTTAAAGAGAAGACCTGATGATGCTCTATTACAATCGTCTCCGAGATAAAAGGTAGCAGTCAAGCATGAGAAAAATCACAACGGGAAGAAGAGAAATTATAGTCCAGATATGAGAGCAAATAACAAGGCTTTCAAAGCATGCTAGGGGCAATACAGAGCCCATTTATTGCAGATAAGAATTCAGATTGAATTTTAGAGGTCTCATAAGAAATACAGAGGGTCATAATATTCCAGGGGGTAAACTGAGCAGAAACTGCAGCTCCAGAGAGCGTCAATGTTTCAAGAGGAAGCTTATACCACCAAATTACCATCCAGCTTCCTTGAATTCACATCTTCTGGTTGGGTGTTAACACACCATTTTTGTATTATCCTAATGCCATTTGGTCATTTTACCTCCACAGAAACAC
Organism: Dromaius novaehollandiae; assembly: GCF_036370855.1. Classification (NCBI taxonomy): domain Eukaryota; kingdom Metazoa; phylum Chordata; class Aves; order Casuariiformes; family Dromaiidae; genus Dromaius; species Dromaius novaehollandiae. The sequence goes on from NC_088117.1 coordinate 9,158,142, forward strand.
AGGCCTCAAAGGGAACGCCAGACTTCAACTCCAGTCTCTTGCTGCATCAAAAAAGTTTCAGCACAGTCATATTACACAAAAAGACCACCCGCTGGGACCCGATGAAAAACCAGGAAAAACAAAACAAGGAAACCAAACAAAGAAACAAAAAAACAAACAAGGAATATCCTTGAAATCTACCCAGTGCACCTGCTGAAACGGTACTGATTTATGATGGTTTTGATTTTCCAGCTAGAAGCTGGAATTTCCAACACAGTATGCGTAAATTTATTTTAAAAATGTGACCTACATAACAGCATAAAAGTACATTTTGCATGTTAAATATTAAGTGCTTTTTGGAGGAGTGGCTTAAGTTTTACACGTGCCTGTTATGTCAGTGGTAAATCTGTTCTCACATTGGCTTTTGGTACAGGATCTAAAAAATACTGCGAGATACAGAGACAGCCTAACTCGCGCGTCTTGATAGCAAGCAGGCTGTCCACAGAGCAGCTCACCAGAGAGAGACGAAAGAAGAAAGGGGCCGCGCGGTTGTCAGTCAGACCCTCTTTAATCAGGCTGAAACGCTTTGCTGCAGAGGGGGGTTCAATCTCTTCAATCCACACTCCCATCTCTCATGCTGCTTTCTTAATTAGCAGCAAGTGGACAACAGCTGTCACTAGCCTGGAGGCCACAAAGTTATCAGCAAAAAGGGACACGTGTTAGAGGGAGAGGCGTGCTGGGCCAGCAGCCTGCAAAACGCGTGAGCGGCCAATATGTGCAACAGCCCTGGCCAGAGCCGAAAGAGCATCCTGACACCGGGCCCGCGCAAGTGACACCAAGAAGAGACTCTTCCCACCAGCTTTATTCTGGTTGTTTTCACCTATGACTAATGGCAATTCAATTTTTTTTTTTTTAAGTATTCCCATAACAGGAAAAGTTAAACTGAGAATACAAGGAAATGGGAAGTCCATCCTAATGTCTCTCGATGGAAATTTGTGGGGTCAATTCAAAGGCACAGCACAATAAAGTCTTCAAGTCTTCCTGAGGTTTTGAGCAAAAATGTAAGACGGGAGGAGGCAAGGGGACAGACATATCTTATTTAAACAACAGAGAGAAACCTTAGGAGAAGATACAATCTTAATTGGAGACAACTGGAAGCTATATCCTCAAATAGCACAGATGAAAAAAACTCTAGTTCAGTCATTATCATCTCAATATTAGATCCTTTGAGTCCAAGTCATTGGTTATGACCTTTAGGTGCCATATATTATTCTAACACTGACTGAAAAGCCTCCTCTACCCTAAAGTGCTGATACCCAGGTCAAGTCTGCCTTGCACTGATCTGGCAGTGTAATTCCCTCAGGGAGCATGTCTAGGAGGAAACTCTTTGGATGATGGAAACTCTCTCCTGGCTAAAGCTAGGAGACCTAGGGAAGGAACACGTTTGGAAGCCACCAAGTTACTGCAGTGTAAAAGTTACTGTCCCTCAGCTGAACTGCGGTTATTCACTGTGTGAGCTCCTAGGCCACCCCAACCGTGGGGTAAAATAAGTTAGCACAAACCACCCTGGAAAACCTCCCCACTGCATTCCAGCACCTACAGTTCAGCAGAGCACGTCAGCCTCGCTGGGCTGCCAAAGCATTGCTCATACCGTGCACGCTTCAAAGCTTATCCAGGCTGGACCTGCTCTGCCTCTCGCTCACCTCCCATGGAGACGCCGCAGGTCAAACTGCAAGAAGAGCAAGAGCCACTGCCGCTTTCCGGCTCGAAGCAGTGTACCAGCCACAGGAGACCTGCGGCCAGGAACCACTGGATACGATGCCCATGAAGAGCAGAGCTTCCTGGCAAGCTACCATGAAACTCTTCCACGCATGACAAGAGTCCTGTGAGAGCAGCTCACGCTGTGCTTTTGCCCCTCGTGGCATCGTTGTTAGTAGTAGAAGCAAGACTCAGGCTCAACTTACAAAGTACAAAAGACAGTAAAAATAACCTAACAAAGAAACACTTATGTCATTCCAGAGAAATAAAATAATAGCTTCACTGTTAGAAGTACTGATTACTGTAATTTGTGGCAACAGGGGAACTAAATGCAATTTGTAAGTAATGAAATGTATTATTAAAATTGCCCACTGCCCGTTTGTTAATGAAAAATTGTAATCTCCCCAACAACGACCTGAACTTCTTCAAAAAAGGCAGGCTTCTTTAAAATTCAGCTTTAACCTACCTAGAAAGCATACATTTGGAACAATTTTCTGAGACCTGCCTGGTAGGCTGAAATTCTGGCATTTCTAAATATATAATCAGCTTTGTGAGCTTAAACCTACACAAGGGAAGCTGGGTTGAAGATAGAAGCATTTCCCCAAGCTGCCAGTAGACTAGCAACACATTTAAAAACTTCCATCAAATTAAGTGCTTAATTACAACTCAGACTTTGAGACTCTGGAAATTAGGATAATCTTTGGGGAAATTTATTAGACTTCTGCAAAAGAAATTGCAACATAAAAGCCAAAAAAAGCACGGAGCTTGGAGAGCGTTCTCCCATCAAACCACACCTCGTACTAGATTCTTCACCCTAGTTTTAATGCGAGTATTCGAGGTGAGATCCTCAACTTAATTCCCAACTCTCGAACCTCAGCAGAAGATTAGGATCAACATAACTAGGAGGCTAAGATGCAAATGGTAACCCTATGCAAAAAGTTCAGAAACACTGACGAAGAGCTTGCTGTACATGGACCTTCTCGGAAGTCTTGACCTGGGGAATGTACTAGAGGCAGGGCCACAAAGTAAACCTCTTCTCGGAGAAGGTCACAACTCAGCCACTCTCAGAGTCACCGAAATTTTGCCAGGAAACCATGGTTACTGCCTTGTTGCCCACTCCGTTCCTCTCGGTGGCATGCTCTGTGCACAAAAAAAAATTCCCACAAATGGAGAAGTACCACCACCACACAGCAGAGTCCTGCCACCCTCACGAACTAAGGAGATCTCAAAGGCTTTAAAAACATGAATTAACAACCCACTCACGGGGTATGTAGCTCTACTGATACTGAAGAGCATACAGAAGCTTGTGTAGAAGTAAACATCACCTGAGCAAAGTGACAAGTTATATCACACTGGTAAATGAAACGTGGGCAGAACTTCCACCCGCTATCTCGTCTCGCTACGAACAGCCAGCGCTTCCCATCGCGCACGCTGGAATCGAAGCACAGGACAGATGCTTGCGCTGCACTCAAAGTGTAAAGCTCCAGATAAACGCAAAGCCTTATGACACATTTCCCTTTTTGATTCATGAAATTATTATATCACGGGAAGCTGAATCTTGTTCTCAAAATAAGCCAGAACTTCCCAAGTTTACCACTCTTTTACCAGCCTCTTGAACTATGGCCTGAAGAACCACACTCAGCAGCAAGTGAAGCTCTACTGGTCGGGAAAGGCTTGTGTATTCCTTCGCTGTGATACAGGCAGCACTATTTGCTGACACATCCCTATACATCTCCAGAACAACCCTGCTCAATCAAAACCTCGTGATACAAGCTCTTAAGACAGTCTGCACTACAAGCAACAAGAGCGTATGCCTCAAGAAGTTATAAACCAAGAGAAACAGAAGGCATTAAGAGGTGCCAGATAAAGAGGAAATCATGCCATGGTAGCAAAGAAGATAAGGAACAACACTAAATAAAAAGCAAGCCAAATGTGGAGCTCAACTTTAGCATGAAGGAAGAAGCAACTGAACCGTGGGTTGGAAACAGCTCAGAAGCTGAGCCAGGAAAGTATTACTTTGGGCTCACTTGAATAACACATCAGCTATAGGTGAAAGGGGTTCCCCCTTTAACGGCTTATCTTTGCATACTCAGCTTCCGGACAGGTTCATGTTTGGAGCACAGATTTTCTTGCTTGCTCTTTTTTAATCAATAGCCAAAGGTCAGTTCAGACCAATCAGACCTGGGCTCCGCTGCAGCCAGCCATACCCGGGCACAGCCCACGGGAGCCCGGTGCTTCCACTGCTGCGCACGGCTGCTACCGGCCGGGCATTTTTGGACCCGAACAATAACTTCTTTTTTCAAGAAAATGACAGTTACAGAGATTGAATGAAATGTCAATCAGTTGAGAACAAACTTTTTGTGGAGGGTATCTAAGAGCCTCAGAAAAGCCAGCTCTGTGATTGAAAACGCAGACAGACTATACCAGGAAAGCCCTAAGCTATCGGCTAGGAAACTTGGGGTGGGGAGAGGACTGTATTTCAAGAGCACGCTCTGACTGTTACAGGCCTTGAGAGAAACCCCGTCAAGGTAACATGAGTGCTTTAGGAAATGCTAAAGCTATGGAGCCAGCAGAGATGCCTTCTTCCAGAGACAAAAACTGCTGCATCAGCTCAACACGGGATAAAACAAATATATCTGTACCCTGGAGCAAGAGTCTGGGGAGTGTCCAGACAAGCCTTTACAAATATTAACTATCCTGGAGTTAAACACCTCTCTGTAAACAATCCTATAGACTTTGATACTGTAAGAACCAGAAACTTTTTCTGATACAAAATACCAAGCAAATGAAAATATGGAAGTAGTTACCGATACAGCTTAACCATACTTAGGTGCTGATCACTTAAGGCCACACTGCTTCCCATGGAGATCCACGTTTTCACAAGATTTTTCATACGGCTTATTCAGGATGAACAGCTGCTCTGGCAACTGCTGGAACCAGCATGTACTTCCTGCCTTAAAAAAAATCGTAAGTATATATCGGTGCAGAAAATCATACACTCTTTAAAACAATTCATGATAGTGTTTAGAAATCAACTGGCCACATGCCACCGACACTCCCTTAAACAATGGTCACACCCTGTATACAGCTAAAAATGAAATTGCTGAAAGGGAAGATGTCTTGTACAAGTTCCCAGGGTAAAACACATCGGAGAAGCAGCAGCCTGGCACTGATATTTTTCTAATATAAGAATAAATATGTGATTCAAACTCAAGTTTCCTTCACCTTCTTCAAGATTCACATGGGAAGAAGATTCACTTCAGTTTTCCTTTCACACTTCTACAACAGGAAGAAATTCCAGCATTTTATAAAATTGTAAAATAAATTGGAATTGCTGCAGATTAAGTTTTAACCTTTTGCTGACATTGCTTGTAGCGACCTGTGAGACTGTTTGCCAGCTATGGGGAGTTCTGAAACTCCTTCAATGCTGATTTTACACTAAATACAAATGTTTAGTGATCTGCTCGTACAGCAAGTCCCCAACCACAAAGCCCTCCTTGTGCAGCAGTGCTGCTTACAACGCAGCCACAGAAAGACAAAGTGTCAATACAAACACTATTGTAGTAATTGCATCTGTTGATTAAACCATCCCAAGAACAGACTTGTTTCAATCATAGGCTTTATAATACAGTACTGAAATGTCACTGTAAGTGCTGAGATGGATGAGTCAACAGATAAAATACAAAAGCATTTGTAAAGAGACTCTCACACTAGAGTAACTTGCTGAGCTGCACAGTTGCACAAAATGACAGTCTTTTGTGACATGGCTTGCTCATATATTCCCTGACTTATTTTTATATGACGGTCTTGGTTTTTGCAGACTCCACAGCCAAAACTGGGCAAACACACATATACTGACATCCGCGCACAGTGGAAAGATGGGTAAACAGGCATAACCAACCTGAAAATAGTTTAAAAAGTCATATTAAAGACTAATTCTTCTCCTTGGGGAGATCACTATGATGCTCCTCCATATTTTGGAATTTTTCTCCAATCTTGTGGCGCAAAAAAACCCTGAAACCAGCATGAGAATGCAACATTGGGCAGGGATCAGAACAACAAAGTACCGCACCATGCACTAAATGCACATCTTTTCTTCCATTCTCCCTCGACTGAAATAATTTCAGCTATTCCATGCAAGGTTGGTAGATTCAGGCTACTGGAAGAATGGTACCTCTCCAATTCAAAACCATCTGCAATGCATCTTTTAAGGATCAGATTATTCATTTGGGGGGGTAGCTCATAGGATAATCCACTAATCAGTTTTTATCTCCAAACTAGGTCCTCACGTTTGCAGCTAATCAAGAGCTCAGTCTGGCAGGGGTTTGGGTTCCCGCAGCTCTCACTGGAGAAGATGATAACACACAAGAGGCAGTCTCAGGGGACAGGCTTTACAACACACTCAGCTGCAACTCCATCACGAAAGACAAGTCTGCGCTAAGGGAATTGGCAGCAGTCCACCTGCCAACACCTGATGCAGGCAAGGTACAATGGCACAAAGCAAGGGATCAAGTTATAAAGTTCCTTAACCAGCCTGGGCCTCAGCTCTTTATTATATTTTCTTGCACAGTGAAGCGATGTCTGTCTTTTCCCACCATGATCTTACAAAGTACAATAAAAACAAAACCAAACCAGAAAGCACAACAGGTAAAGGGGTGAGAACTCCAACATTTCCCCCAAAATACACATACGGAAGGTGATCAGCACTAACTTTTGGCTCTTAAGAATACCCCATCACTAGCCTGGCTGCAATTATGTTACATATTTGTCACAGTCAAGTGTGAGACTCGAGAGAAGTGTGTGCCCAGGTGAGTCAACATCCCAAGATCTGCAAGTCTTTCCCCACGACTCCTTACATCTCATCCCTTCGCTGTCACGCTGCACCATCCTAGGAAAGCATTGTGCTTCCTGTCGATTACTCCTTTGCTACAAGAGGTGTTACCTTCGCTCACTCACCCGTACTATGTACGACCATGAAAATCACTTACATCTCCATCTCTCAGAGCAGACATTCCCGTTCTGAAGCGACGTCAAAATGACACACGTGCTTCATTTGTAATTATCGTGGGGGAAAAAAAAAGGAAAAAAATCCAGGCAAATAAATCGCCTCTTACATTTTACCCAGAAGTGAAGACAATTACTGCAAAGCTTGCACTTTGTATCAGTAAACACAGCACCATAATAATTCCAGTTTATTTCATTTTCAGTTTTGAGGAGTATTTAAAAAAATAACAGAGATGTTATAATTTTTAGCTGGATCTCACCTGACAAACAAATTCTTGAGCCACTGGCCAGAAATGATTTTTTGCCAATTGCACAAGAAAAGTTCTGGAGATTCTTCAGCCGGTAGGATTCAGGATACAGGGGAATTTACAGCTGTACCAAGTTAAAATATTTTGGGAAAGCGGGATCTTCTTAATTTCTTCCAGTTCACCTAATAAAATCATCATAGCCTAAAACATCCTGAGAGATAGAGCAGGCCAGACCTTCCTATTCAATACATTGTAAGCACATACTGCATCAAAACCTATTCTGTATCCTCTCCTTGGGTAAAACAGCAGGGAGCGAGAAAAATAAACCATACCGTTTACACAGAAAAAGCAGAAACCTCTCTACCTAGACCCATTTGTTTTACTCTGAAAGTATTGACAGATGAGTAATGAAAAGTCTACTGCAGACAGAGGCTCTTCTGCAAGGCAGCATCAGTTAATAAACCACAACCACAGCTGCAAAAATATTAAGGAATTCAGCCAAACGACTCCTTCAAGGGCACAGGAGGAGAGAAGCAGGAGCCAAATTTCATGCTTTCTTATTAGTCCCAAGACCAAGATCATAGTGTGCAGCATCAACACAAAGAGTGTCACCCTTCCGGATATGAGAGCTTTGAAAAACGATTTCAATAAATGTATACTGCTAAGTATCCATATTTCTAGCATGGTTTTTGCCAGTATGATAACATCTGAAACCTGCTATACTAGGTTGTCAAAGGCTTTTAGATGTGAAGTACCTAAATTGAGAAGAATTAAACAATAAAAGCAAATGAAAGTAAATAAAAAAGCTCAGCTTGTTAGCTCTCCCCATAGGGCATGCCACAGCACTGGCAACACTGCAGCAAAGGCTATTTGGCAGGGTGAGTTATTCACCTCGGGTATCAGACTCCGCAGTACAGATCAGGACCTCTGTCAACACCAGTGCTAGCAGAACATGCACACCGAGAAACGATTTCAAAATCACAGTTATGCTTTCACTTGATGTGGGAAATTTTTGGATATTGCTAGTAGAGCACTAACAGTCTGAATGACCAACAGCTGTAATCTTAGCTCACATTATTTATACCAGCCTTAAGTACTTACAGAACTTGAGAAGTATCAAAGCCATGACATAAGTGGTCAACAACGTTCAAACGCTGTTTTTGTTGTTACTAATGCTATTACACACCTTGTAGCCGGAAACTCTTGGGATTTATAGATAAACCTATCCGTCCAGCTGCCAGAAAAAATCCCTCAGATGTTCCTGTAGTTTTTTCTTCCGTATCATGTTAACTTCAACCAGAACAAAAAGAAGGGTAAAATATAGATTCAGGTGATAATTCAGAACACAGACAACCGTGGTCTACTGCCAGGTAAATATTTTTTCCTTACGCAGCTGCACATACCGAAAAGCCACAACAACCTAGCCGATCTCAGCCAATGACGCAAGTTATACCAACGTTTGGTCAGAAAGATGGTTTCAATCCTTTATACTTTGGCACTTCCCAGGCTGCCAGCCAAATGAAAGCTTAGAGAAATTTTCACGTGTATCACTTGCGGTGTAGCTGATGTCTCCCAGGAGCCCATAAGTATTATAGTGAAACATTCACCTAAGATTTGAGGTCTAATGATCAAGGCTGTAATTCAGGATAAAACCTAAGAGTAAGAGCTGCCAATGCATATTTAAAGAATGTGTATAAATGCTTTCACCTGAGACAGACATTTTTGTTTAAAGTCTACCTGGAAATGTATACATCAAGTGATGAGAACCAAACTCCCTCCTTACGCAGTTTTAGGGGTGCATTTGCCCAGCCATTTTTACTAAGACACTTCAGCTTTAACCAGCAGTCCACACTTCGGTGTCCTTCAGAGGCTCCTCCGATCTGTCCCCAGAAGACACACATATGTGCTTTGTTCCAAAGGATTTTGCTTTTCTTTGGCATTCCTCATTCCAAGCCAACCAGATCACAATTCAAGTAGTCTTTGTTCTAACAGCAAAGGAAAACATTTTTTATCAGTGTTTTTACCTTTCAGCCCGATGCCAAATCATCCCCAGCTGATGGAATGCAATGCAGCATCTCCCCAGGCTGAGCAGCACCAGGGAAACCGAAGAAATTCCACTTTAAAGGTCTAGTATCTGTTTCATCTTCAGAAACTGGCAGCAAATAAGGCAAAAATGTTGCTAGCCCACAGATCTGCCACTAGTAACAGAGTTAATATTAAGCGAGCTCTTGCAGGCATCCCCTTTGTGGTGCATAAGGTTCCTTCTTTAGTTCTCGCAGCAGCAATTTGCATGTGAGACAGGATTTTTTCAGGGGTAAGGGGTCTTTTCTTAACTCTGGTTTCCTCCCCGGGGAGTTGGGCAGCATCGGGGGTGAACACCACAGCAAAACAGTGCATTTGCCTTAGCACTGCAAGCAACGGGCACACCAACCCGTGAGGGCAGCAACCAAGAAATGCCTCACCTGCTTCGGCCAGGCATACAGTAAGCTGTCTGCTAAATCACTGCATTCATGAAATTACATTATCGAGGAACATTTAAACTCTATTTTAACTACCCAGAAAGACAGAAATCTGCCAAAGGCTGGGATTCATCTCCCCCAGACTTCACTGTGTAAATGTTAGGCATCATGGTCTACGCTAGTCATAGTCACCACAGGCTTTTCCCACAGCCTGCGGTGAAAGATTGGCGTTTCCAAAATTATACATCCCATACTGAAACATTTTGACAGCTGCTTGAAACCATGAGGGACTAGAAACTATTAGAACACAGATTATATTATACATAAAAGGTGGTTTAGCCTTTGTATACACAAAACTGTACCTGCTTCAGTACAGATGCAATTTTAAACCACTTTAGCAAAATTGAGCAATTCTGAGCAAGGATATTCTCAAATCTTTATCAACTTCTCTTTTAAGAATTTATCTTACCTTCGTAAGTTTAGAGGCAAAAGCTTAAAAGACACAATCGGTTTTTAACACAAGCGTGCTGGTGCAAGAAATTTGGGGAGGAAATGAGAAGTCTCTATGCAATAAAGGATCTACAGCCATTCATTCTTGGACCTGGTTTATACCCAAAGGTTGCATCAATTAGTCCATCTGAGGCTAAACTAGAGTAACTCACTGCACAGATTTCTCATGTTTTTTGAGAATATAATCATGCCTGTGAATTTAACAGTGCAAGATAAATTGATATAAGAAATTTTAATTGACAGAATGTCTGTGTAACTGAATGAGCATGTGATTGCAGCCTCACTTAAATCATCAAACAGCAACGGGCATCAACCAGGTCTTAGGAAAAAAAAACTTTTTTTTTTTTTCTGTGAGCAGTAAAGCTAGTGAAACTTTACCTACCCCTCTCCCTACACAAGAAACCTCGTTTCCTCACATCTGCCCTGGCACTCCTCTGAACAAGCAGCACCATGCGTGTTAGTGATTCTGAAATTACATGTGTACCAGTTGATGCTGGATGGCCAAATGGAGTACAAAACAGCCACATTTTCCTTGTTGCTATAATAAAGACATCATTTCGTGTCTCTTCTTTCTACTCAGCCTTCTTCAGAAAGTGTGCAGAAATTTAACTAAAACTGTGATATCTATTCCTTTGCAAAGTTTGACTGAAATTGGTGAGCAAGTCCAACAGTTACAAGAGAGGATGGATGGCCAATCACTATGCCTTATGAAAAGATGCTACAAATTAAGAAAGAGAGGTATACGTGTAAAATGAAGCTTACCTTTGAGCAGACTCACCTAATTGTATGTCCAGATTCAATGGTTTCTTCAGAGGGATACTGTCTACTTGAGTATTACAAAACTGGCCGTAATTGAGAGGGCCACCTCGTCGTAAGCAATGCAATTTGAATACCATTTCTTAAGTTCCTTTAAAAAAATTTAGCAAGGCTCTTCCGCAGCTTTCCAAAGAGCCTCCTCTGCAAACTGCAACACACTAAACTGACAGGAGACAAAACTGTCACTGTTTTCAATGACAAAGAGCAAACAGCTATCTACAAAGCAGACCAACTAAGCTGAAAACAGAAACTCCCCATCCCAATTTCTGCCAGATGATGTTATCTCAGGAATTGCTCATAAAGCTGTAAGGCAATCAAAAACAACAGCCACGTGACTTCCATATGCGTCTCCTCTTTTTGGGTACTGCAGACTTCTCCCACATGGTAGCCTTGGGAAAGTAACTCCAAGTGACAAAAGAATAAACCCAACCCGTACACCACTATAATCATGCTGCATTAAAAATCCAGCATTTGGCTTAATATGTGGTTCCATACACCCTTTCCAAGGATAGTTATAGAGACAAACCACCTCCTGCACAAGCCAATGCTCAGTGTTTTCTGGGAGTCCCTGTAAATTCACAGCTGAGCTCTAACCAAATCCACTGGTAGACCTTGCTAGTTCCTCAAACTTATTATTCTTGTATATAATTTAGTTCAAAGCTTCTTCTAATTAGAAATGCAGAACAAATGCATTTAAAAAAATATTTAAGATGGTAAAAACATATCCAAAAAGGGATATTTAATTTCTTTGCATATGAAAGACTCAGCACTCCTAACAATAAGATCCAAAGTTGCTTTGCAAAGTTTAGCGAAAAACAAATGGGAACAATCTGCATTTTATCTCACCATATTCAAATTGACAAACTTAAGTTACAGGCAGAACACAAAATAAAAGGACAATGCAACTCCCAAAGGAAATCTGTGTTTTAAATGGTATCGCCCTGCTAACTAAAGTCCACCGTTAGAATGCCAGAAGGATTCACAGATGCTGCTCTCTAGAATTGGTTGGAATCGGCCACATAACCAGAACTAAAATATTGATTTCCCTAGATGCCCTTGATTACATGATGTTTGGATCGTAAAGGAAACTTTCTAAATATGGAATTAATTCCTGAGGCTGTTTTACCACCTCTTGGGCAGTAAGGGCAGGACAGACTGGCAGGCTGAGAAGTACAATAAAAAAATCAAGAGGTAAGGGATAAAACATGCTGTATATGTAAAGACATTCCTTTGCTACCATTTCAATAACTAAATTAAAGACTACCTGCAAACTACAATTTAACACTCCTAGACTATATATTTAGTGTATTGGTAAAATTCTGTCAAGGTTAAGTGTTCAGTCACACAACCAAAGCTGCGGCATCTGCTCACTCCGATTTTATCAGCTGTGGCTAACTCTTTCTTCACTTTAAACCACTACTGATTTTTTCCTTTCTTTCCAGAAGCCTAAGAAGAAATGAAGAAAAATCTCATCTATTTTCTTTCAAAACAGAATTGTCCAAGATTTTAATACTTATGAGGGCCAGAATTAGACATCCAATCTACCACACAAATGGACTGGTTCAGTGAATACGTTGGGTACGCAATAAAGGGTCCTTCTGTTAGGGACAGGGAGAAAGAGAGCATGCGCAAGCATGCAAGCAAGCTTTAACCTTTCTCCCTCAACACAATAATGAATTAATATTTCCTTAGAGGTACTGATGGCAATACCAAGATCTTAACTTGAATCACAAAACGCACGGTATTTTCATGGCACCAGAAAAGCTCTACACACAGCAGCATAGACCCTTATCCAGGGAAAATAAATGAAAATAATGAAAAATACACATTTGCTTAATCCAAAGAGCCTTAGCCCCATCACTAAGACGACCCTTCGTTCACTGCCACCCATGTTGAGCTGACTGTCTCTGTGGTATGAAAGGGGGGCCAAAAATAATGGAAGAAACATGAACCCATAAGACTAATCACCAAGGCTTAGAACTTCCATACAGCTCTTGTCAATTCTAAAATCTTTTAGATTACTTTTTAAATGATCACAGAACAGAAATCAAGCGTACAAAAACTGATTCCCCCACAGCTGACATCCTACCTCCCAAACCACTAAGTAAATGAATGCTCTCATACAGACCCTCTTTTTTTTTTGCTTCTCTGTTTCTATTTCTTCCTTGCTCTCAACATGAAAACACTCTCTCAAACTCCAGAGAAGATAAGCAGCAGTGACTAAAATAGCAAATAGATTTAATATCAAGAGATTGTTTTAAAACTGAAGAGTTTTAAGTGAAACATGCAACACAAATAAAAGTGGACTGATAATCAAAATCATCAGCTTTCTTGGCATGCTTCATATAATATGTGGGGACAACATTTCTCTCTCATGCAGATGAAATTGTTTCCTCTATATGCGTCAATGCCACACACTACAAGAAGAGATCAGAAATATATTTTTCAGAGTGCATGCTACAGATCAGGTAATGTAGCTGTAAATTTGTCAAGTCGCAGCAATGTGAACGGCAGAACTGAAGAACATTCCTCTGGCAGCATGTCCCAACCTGCAGGATTCCTCCAGCTCTTCCGGATTGCTGAAATTCATCTTCTTTCTCTTTGCCTTGGAACAAACTCCTACGAAAGCTGCCAGTAGCCTCCTCCTTGCCTGTTTCCCCTTTTTGCCATCCTCTGATTTTTCCCATCTACTCTACTTCCATGCAACTTAGCCCACCGTTCCTCCCTCTTCTAACATCTGTGGCTTGGGCTTCTTCTCACTTCTTTTCTGTTCTCTCCAACCTTTTCATCAGCATCTCCCACTCATGATGTCCCTCTTTCCTTCTCTGTCTTCCTTTTTGATATGCTTTCAAGCTCTGGGGCTGTAAATTTAAACTTGCAGATGTGAAAAATACATCCAGCTTTCCTCCAACCAGGCCTCCCTTTTCCTCAAAGCTCTACTAAAACACCAGAATGACACACTGTTCTCCATTACCGTCCCCTCATTCCATAACTTTCTCCTGTATTTCTCAGCCATACAACATGAAAGCCAAGCTTGACTTATTTAGAGAAAGGTGACAAATGACAGTGCTAATATTCTTGCCGATAGGTAAACACTTTTACTACTACTTCCACATTGCTATCACGACAGTGGCCAAATCCCATCATTTGCTCATGTTGATAAAGAAAACATGATAGGTGAAAAGCCAGAGCAGAAGCTCTCAAATACTCAGGAGGGTGCAAGACAACAAATTTTGAATTATTTTCAGAGAGAAAAACACACTCTGTTACAAATTTCTGAGAAGCTGAAAGATTTATCTCCCTGCACAGGTTTTTCTCCAGATACTATAAAATCACTACAGGAAGAATACAGACTGCAAAGATTCATTTCCCTGCTAAGCAATAGTGCACAGAGGTCAGTGGATTTTAACTTTGCAAAGTGGCACTGGTGCTAACACCCCCAAAACTCCAGAGCTCTAGTTTCAGAAGAAAAATCTGGGGATGACAGGCACTGGAAAAGAAAACAAATTATATCCTCTACATGCATCCAAACTTGGCAAAACGATGGGGGTAGTGAGTTGTAGGAGAGAGGAAGGCGGCTATTCAATCACCTTACCTGTAGCTCCGACATATAATTTATTAGCTTTTAATATACCACATAGTTTCTGGAGTTTTTTCTGGCACAAAGACCAGTGATGCTCTCTGTCATCTTACCTTTGCTGGGGTACAATGATACACGAAATTAGATATGTTTGCTATGATAACAAACAATTCCAGCTGTCACCTCTCAGTAGCTCAAGTGAGGACAATCTAGGCTTCTCCGGTAATATACGTAACAAGTGAGTGCTTGGGTTAGGTCTGATTAGCCAAATGCCTCTGCCAAGGGTTAATATATAGGGGTTAATATATATTTAAAAACAGAGTCCTTCTAGTATAGCACAGGGGCACTTTACTAATAGATGGAACCATTAGAGTATCAGCTGAGGTATCAACTGCAATTCAAAGATTTCAAAAAGAAGAATGGATACCTACGGAAACCTAAAAAAAGTAGTTACAGACTGACTCTCTTCCCCAAGAACAAATATCAAGTTTCTTCCACTCATGCAATAGAGTGCAACAACTCAAGCCAGGCTGATAGATTACAGGTCCCTTACAAGTAGGAAATGTTCCCTGCAAGAGAAACAATAGACCCAGATGAGGGACACTTGTGCTGCATTCTTGAGTGACAGTGAACTTCCACTAATGCCTCTGCTTGCCAGGAGGAGGTTAGCAAGAGCCAGTAGGAGTTACCACCCCACACAATCACACCAACAGATATATTTAGTCATTGCAGTTCAAGGAAAACGATTGCTTACACTCAAAATAAATTTAGCAATTGTTTCCAGCTTCAGCTTTTTCACTGACTAAGGCACGACCCAGCTGCTTCACATTCCATTAGACTTCAGCTGTCTTTTCTTCTCCAATCCTTGTCCACTCCTTTCTTACAACTGCTTTGACCATCTCAGTCTTGCACCAGTTATCCTGCAGGCTACATTTCTGAACGCTCCAGCTTTGAAGCTATGCAATAGGACATCTGTCAAGGCTACACAGATTTATAAAAAAAATGCAAAATTCTGTTCTATGTGCCATTTCTAAGAAGCAGTAAATAGTGATCTTCATCCTGCACCTGTATTTTGCCTCCATGCAAAATTAGAGTTTGCCAATGCTTTTTAAGCAATATACAATAAAAAGCACATGTGAGGTCATTATGTGAGAGACATATAGTAGAAAATTCAGTAGATGTTTAAAGGAAGTACGGAAGAATTGCAACTGAATTACCTTTAAGGTGGTGAACTAAGCCTTTAGAAGAATTTAATCTTCAGATCCCAGATTAAGACATCTCATAGATTTATCACTTGGTTTGAAAACCACTAGGTTAGTAAAGCAGCACCTTATATTGGTCAAGTGCAAAATTTCTAAATAACCTGAAAGTCTTCACTTACGCTTGAGAACAGAGTATAGTGGTGAAAGTACAGCTGAACCAAAAAGAGAGTGCTGCCTAGTAACTCACCTAAGCATAACCCAGAAAAAGGAAGAGAAATTGCAGAAAATTGTACAGATGTAAAAAATACAGAGGATGACTTCTAGACGAATTGAATGATCAAGAGATGACTAAAGACAGTTAAAAATCTATTTTTCAAAATATATCATACTCCCAAAAAGATGATACCTGGAAATTGCACCTTAATACAAAAACAGTCACAGATGCACAATTCAGAATGATGTAAACCAGCATGAAGGACTCTGGACAAACAGGGAATTTCCTTTAAGGATGTGTATGATCAGGCCCTCTGAATTGTACTGTTTCTTTTATTTTACCATTCTCCTTAAGAACAAAGTTTTTCTAGGATTATCCATATATGTTTATGCTAGCAATTTTTAAAGGAGGAAACTTCAGAGATGAATTTGCTTATCAGGAAACTGCTTATCATTAAAAGGTGAAGACAACAGCATTTTCAGTCTTAGTCTGCTGGGAATAAATATACCCAGTTTTATGGCAAGTTGAGTAGAGATAACTGACTGCGCTCCAGGTAGCTAAACACTTAGCACAGTTGTCTCAAATAACCTTAGCGAGACAGCTATTGAAAAGGCAAGCTTACACAGGATGCGAAAAAGCTTGCAGAACAACTACAAGATTAGGACCGAAAATACCCACTAGAATAAACCTTCCAGGTATGGCACCCATGTGTTCTCCGGTTGCAGTAAAAGGCATGATCGAATGGACCTTCTTCATGGAAGAGCTTTTGTTTCATACCTCACGGTGTCTAACTGCTCCCTTACTCTCCCTGAGTGATGCAGAGTAGTTCAACTCCCTGGAGCATGCAATCCATCAGGTAAATAAATACAGGGATTCATGTATTGCCATGGTAACAGGAAAACCAAGCAGATTCTGCTGCCTTCTCCACTCTTTCTTGGCATCCTCATTTTGGATTACAGATCAGAACTGTAAGACTAACTACAGTGAGAACAATTATCTTCTGAAAGCGAAGACAAAAAGTCACAAACACGACAATTTTAAAGTACAGAAAATACAAGGTTGGATGCTATTCTTTCTCCTTAAGTCAAAGAGGGTTCTGCTTTCAAAATGTACTTGGAAGTCTCCTGACTGAAGCTTAAAGGACCAGCCTCCAATACTACTAAAAAACAAACATGCTATCTTACTCTGGGTTACCAGATGGCTCCCCTTCACTCCAAAGCAGTGCTCTGCATCACTCTATAGTGACCCTTCTGCTGATTAAATAGCAGTACTGCAAGGCTCCAGAGGGAGTCTTATCCACTCTTTTCGGAGGACAGGATGGTAGCTATTATCCGTTATCATTTATTACAGGTTTTTATTAAGTGCTGACAATGTGTTTCATTTAAGGACCCAGGGAGTAGATGTATATAAGATCTCCAGGGATCTAACCCTTAAAAGATACCACTTTTTTTCCCCCAGTCTGACTGGCTGGACATTTTCTTCTTCCATATGAATACTCAGAGTCAAATCAAAGCCTAAACCAGCTCTGAAGATACTCAAGATCACTTGTTATCAGCCAATGGTCCATTTTATTTACAACATAATGGGTCTTGCATATCTTTCTGTTCCCATAAGAAAAAAACAAAGACAAATGTACAGAAATAGGCCGACCTTAGACCTCACAGTATCTGTTTCACGATTCTATAGCCTTTGTTCTGCTATTACATGTATTCTGACAAATATTATCCCTGATTTACTGCAGTAGTATAGACTGTGTTAATTAGGTGATGCTGTTAACCAAACTGTCAGTCACAAGTTCAAACGCTTAAAAACAACGATCAAGCGTGTACTGTACTGAAACAGCTGGATTCCAGCCCTTCTTCCCTCCCTCCCCTCCTCATCTCCTCCAGTTTATAGCTGGGCTGGATTTTTTTCTTAAATAACCTTTATTAAGAAATGAAAGTTAAAGCAGTTGAAAGAGGACAATTTCTGAGATTTACAGTTACTATTACTCAGCAAATCATCGCTACAATACACATCCACTCCAAGCAATCTCCCGAATGCCTCTGCATCGAGACTTCACCCAGTGCATCTCCAAAACTGCACGCTTACAGCACTGACCTGGGGACGGATCCTGCATGATGCCTTGAGTTCTTCAGTGGGAGTTCAGGGTGTCGCAAGGTCAGGTCTCTAGGCCGCGCAGCATATGAGTTTTGTATGGTATTTTTGGCCTTTCTGTTCTATTGTTTATGGAACAGCACTGCATTTGTGTGTGTCTACAGAGGCATCTTCCCGCGTGTGAACTCTCCACGCTGCTTCGCTGGTGTTGAGTTATATTTACTATTCTCACAGGGTTATTTACTGCACGTGAATAAACAAAACGTGATCACTTATTTACATGTCTGTGATTACTGTCTATATCTCTATCAGCATTTACTAAAATCCCGAGCCAAATTCACCCCTGGCAGAAACAAGTGTCATCGCTTTTAGAGCTCGCCCCAGGTGTAGATATGCTGCTGACACCTTTCTTCTTTTACCCAGTTACCTGCTTCCAGGATAAAAAGTTGCTACAACATACCAACAAGCATTAAAAAGACACAGCCAGGATCCCAAAGCAAAGCACTACATTGCGATAAGATGTAAGGGATCGCATGTTGGATTAACCTATGATATTTCTGGAATAACATTTGTCCCATGATGGGATGCACACTTGTTAGACAGTAACGTAGTGCCGAGAGCTGGAAACATGCCTATGTACCGCACTTAAAAGCTGGCTGCCAGGCAGCTCATCCCTTGAGGCCACCCCAGAACCGTACCTCGAGAAAACCTAGTCACATACGGCGCGGCGCAGAAGCCAGAACAAACCGGGACGGAATGATCAAAACCAGAAAACGCTACTACCGACTTCACTCCTTTGAAAAAGGGGAATCTGTCCTAAATCAATGGCTGCTGTCCTGGAAAGCCCGAACGCCGCGCTCCGCACGGCCCCGCTCAGGCTGCTGCCGCTCGCTGCCCAGCAGGAAGCCGTCTAGCTGTTCCTAGCGCTAAAAGACAAAACAAAACATTGATTTTTCTCTGCTAATTAAAAGCAACGTAATTAAACCGAATAATTCCGCTGCTTGATTTGCGAAACACCAATTGAATCTTTAAACGTACTACGCAGGAACACCAAGGGCACCCAACCGCCTGCAGCGACAAGCGGACGCGGGGCGATGTGGGGCGCGTCGGCGGCTCCGGGGAGCCCCCCGAGGGCTCAGGGCGGGCCGGGGCCCCCCGACATCGCCCCCCGACTCGCCCTTCCCGCCCCGGCGCCGGCGGCAGGGCGGGAGGAGTTGACGAAGTTGCGGCGGCTCGCAGCGAAGTAGGCCCCGAGGCGCTGCGGCGCCCCGGCTTTGCTTGAGGCTACAGCGAAGGATGGTGGGGGGGTGTAAAGGGGGGGAGAAAATAAATAAGAACCGAGGAAACCGCAGCGGGTCGGGCGAGGCCCGGCAGCTCCGCGGCGGGGCGGCAGGCAGGGAGGAAGGGAGGGAGGCAGGGAGGGAGGCAGCGGCGCGGGCAGAGCATCCCCCGCCGCCCCGGCCCCGGCCCCGCGCCGCGCTGACAGGAGCCGCCGCCACCGCCCCCCGCCGCCGCCGGTGCCGCCGCGGGGCCCGGCCCGGCCGCCGCGCCAGGCCCGCGGCGGGCAGCGCCGAAGGGCGGCGGCGGCGCGGGCAGGGCGGCGAGCGCGGCCTCCCGCCGGCGCCCGAGCCCGCTCACCTGCTTTCTCGATCTTGCCGGACATGTCGGAGCCGCGGCTCGGCGCTCAGGCCCAGCCGCGCAGGAGCCAGCGAGCGGCCGCGGCGCGGGGGCTGCGAGCCGCCGCCGCCTCCCGCTGCTGCCGGCCGCCCGCCCGCGAGCCGCGAGAGGCGCTGCGGCGGCCTGCGCGCTCCGCGGCGGCGGCGGCGGCGGCGGCGCAGGCAGCCGGCCCGCCCGGCCCCCCCCCCTCCCCGCTCCGCCGGGCCGCGCAGGGAAGAGGCGGCCCGGGGGCTCCCGCCACACGCGCGCGCGGCCGCCGGGCCACAGCGCCGCCTGCCGGCCGCGGCGGCGGGGCGGGGCGGGGCCGAGAGGGGCCCCGGCGCGGCCCTGTGCGGCCTGGCGCGGCGCCGGGCCCTGTCCCCAGCGGGGCGCCGGGAGCGGGTCGCGGCCTCCGCGGGGCCGGGCCGGGCCCTCGGGCAGAGCCTCGAGCTGAGGCCGGGGAGGCCACCGAGCCCCCGCGGCGGCCAGGCACAGGGGGCCTCAGCCCCCCTGCCCCGGCCCTGCCTCTCCCCCGAGCTGTGGGGCGTCAGGAAAACCCTGCCAGCGGCCCCGTAAAACCCTGGCCCCGCTGGGCGTTTGTCACCTGAACTAAATCCTCCGCACGGGGGTTTAGGACCCCCGCACTCACACGTTGCCTTTGCGCCTCCCTGATTCCCCGCAGCGCGTCGGGATGCCCTCGGAGACGGGGCCTCGCGAGCGGAGCTGCTCGCTAACGTGAGGGGGAGAAAGGCCGTGGAGCGGGGATCGGTGCTGCCCTTCTGCAGGGCCCGGCGCGCGTCCCGCTGGTGCCCCCGGCCCCGCGGAGATCCAGCAGCCGTGCAAACGCTCTGCGGTTTTCGCAGTTCGCTAATACGAATCTTGGCAGCAAAATGCCAGCTAACCGAAAGGGCCCGAGAACGGGCTTTGTGCAAATCTCGACACGGTTTTCAACTCAAATCAGACACCGGTGCTGCCACCACAGAGCAGCCTGTTACGAGCATGGAGCATCCTCACAGCATCGTGCAAATACCTGAGCTTTTAACCAGGCTAATGTAAATCCCGAACCACCCCATCACCATACGTTGGGGTTTCAGCGTGCTGCTCCCTTCCCTGTGTGATGTGCAGCACAGCCCCGCTGCAAGGGAGCCCCGCAGCAGCTGTGCACAAGTAACTTGCTCCCGTTCCCAGCTGCATTAAGCCCCTATAGCTACTATCCTTATGTATGCACTTGTTTTAATTTCTGCCCAGGAAGCAATGACAGCGCAGCGGTGCGCGGGGACGTGCCGGAGAGGCGTGGGGTCCCTCTAGCGGAAAGCAATAGCTGCGTCAACGGAGGATGGCCCTAGGCAGCAATAAAGGGATTATGGTCCTATTTGAAAATTAACTTGTTTCTATGACTTAATTAGAGACAAATATCACGCCACTGCCTTGCTTTGTGGGTGGCACCCGGCGCTAACCTCGGCGAGCCGGTACGGGCCGTTTACTTCCTCCTCTATCAGCCAAAGCGTTCGCCAGGCAGATATTTTTGTAAGCTTTGCACGCAGTTTTTAAGGTGACTTCAGCTGCTTTACACGGCCTCACACCCCTGAGGCTGGGCACGAGCTGCGCGAGCAAACACGCTGCAGGAGAAGTGGCTCCTGCAGCAGTGCCGAGCTGCGTCGCCTCGCTCGAGTTGGTGGAAGATAGTAAACAGGAGCGGCGGGGAGCGGTGCCGGCGTACGCAGAGCCGCCCGCGAGTACGCGCAGGAAGCAGACGGATGAAGTAAGAAGCTGCTATTCTTACACGCGCCACTTGCAGACTTGGGCAAGGAAGAAAGAGAACGTGTGCAATAACGTGCGATACAAACAGAGCAGCTACTAAACTGGGAGGTCTTTTCATAGCATCAGCCTCGGATATAAAAAGCCTTGCTCTGCCCATGCTGTCTTGCCGTCGGGGGATGCTGAAGTGCCGCTCGTGCTTTCTGCCTTAATATGCTGCTCACAGGAGCAAAGTGGTGCAAAACCTGATGCTTCTAAATATACCTTTGGGCAGGCTGGATAACGAGTGCCTCAGAGCCGATCACAGCGTTGCAGCGAGTCTGCTTTTGCAGACAGAGGGGGGCCAAGAGGAGAGCTGCAAAGGGGGGGCACGACTTCTCCCAAGGGTACAGAGCAGCACGAGATCCCGTAGGAATGGGTTTTGCTGATGGCTGGGCAGAGAGGAAAGAGCTGACAGGTATCTGCTTGCCTTCAGGATCGGGCAATGTTGAAACACCCTGCGAAATGCCCTGCTGCTTCCCGGGTGCTGATGCTACGTCAGGAAGAAAAGGAGAGTAATTCAGGTCTTGGCACCAATGCGGGATCCTGCTTTGCTCTCAGAGGAAAGACACCGTGCTAAAGTTCACCCGTCAGCAAAAAGCACGCAGGGGACACTAACAGCCTGGCTCCCTTTCCCCAAATTTTCCTCCACTGGGAGAACCAAGCTGGCAGCGGCGCTCGGCAGGCGGTCGAAGGCCGCCGTGAACAAGCCTCTCCGATTGCTCCTGCTTAGCGCTTGGCTACCTGTAGTGGCTGCCGCCGAGGCGGGTTAACTGCAGCCCGGCAAGGTCGTTTCCTGCAATGATTCACTGAACTTTACGGCTGACCCACTGAACAGGGGAAATTGTGCAAGAATTACTAGCAAAATTATTGAGAAGCGCGATGAAAAAGGAGCACTCCTGCCCTCTAGTGCCCCTCGCCTCTGCCGGGCCGCTTCCCCCGCCGCGATCCCGCGTCCTTTGCCTGGGCCTGTCTCCAGCTTGTGCGTGTTGGCCGGGATGGGTGATAGCTGCTGGTCCCTGCAAAGATGCCAGCAGATACAGCCACTCGCACCCAAACAGGGCTCTCTGGCGGGGTCAGTACAACAAATAACTGGGATTAGGTAGATCAGTGCAGTTTTGCCAACTGCCCTCTTGCACGATGCCTTCCGGACCAGCACTGGCCTTGAAAACGTTGCTGGTCGGTGTGACTACAGTTCCCTGCGAAGTCCCTCCTGGGTGTGCGTGAGCATCCCGGAGTTACAGACACCCCTATGGCCTGATACGGCCCTGCCTCTGCCCGTGCTCAGTCCTCGGTGCTGCACAGAAGGGTTTGCAATGGGGAAGAGGTGAAAAAACTACAGTGGAAGCAAACAAAAGCGAAAAGGCAGGATTCTCACTTCATGTTAATGCGTGTAACTCCGCTGGGGTCAGCAGTGGTAGAACAAATAGTGGTGAGATGCCAGCGTATGGGGAAGGAGAGGTATCGTGCAGGCAGGGAGGGGTGGACGGGATGATCAGGAGAGGACAGGCCCTGGGTAAGAGACTCGGAGAAGAGCTGCAGAAGGGCTAGAGCTGGGAACTGACCCAAGTGAGGAGAGAGCTGCTGTACCAGGCCCCTGGAAAAACATATATGTGACCTTGTTATCAAGGGCTGCATCAAACTTCATAAGAGCAAAAAGCACAAACAATAGACCTGGATTTTGGGCACATCCCACTTTCAGCTCCTTGAGTTGGCAGCCTCAGAGTTTTGCAGGTTTTTTTCAGTGCAATCGCTGCCCGTAACTGGCTGCTGGCCCTAGCCCAGGCACGGACACCGGGGCACTAGGTGCTGGGGTGAAAGACAAGGTCCCACCCTGCAGCCCACGGGCTGCCCGAGCTTTCTCTGCCCCCGGCAGACGGGTCCCATCCTGGTGGGTGATGGACCGGGCCTGCTTTCCACCGGGTCTCTTCTTCAGCAAGACGGGAGGGTGGTGCTGACTGTAGAGGGCAGCAGACCACGGCGCATGGGGCCGTCACCGCCGTGCGCAGCGCCGAGCCCCCCGCGCCCCCACGCTCCCACCCGCGACACGCGGGCCCGAGGGCTCGGAGCTGTGACTGCGGCCAGGAGCTTTGATCGGAACAGAAAAACGGCACTTTCGGACCCCCCGACAGCAACACCCGACAGCGGCACTGTTTGATACCCCGCGCTTATTTTGGGGGGACAGGAAATAACTTGGAAGCAACTCTTCGGCCTCACGCTGCTGAAGGAGGGGCAGGTGGACGAAGGCTCAGAAGAACTCTAGGCCCTGGGATTATTAAAAAGAAAAACCTATAGAGATAACAGAGAGAGGGAGGGAGAGAGAGAAAGAGATTAATAACTTTTGACAACCCCCTTGCACATTTAAAGTAATTAGGAAGGTGAGGAGGGAAAGAGCGAAGGCTATAAAAGTCCTTTCTCCAGCTTAATCTTATCCCTCTACTGGGGACTATATTTCACAGTGGAAAAACAAGCGTGTGAATCACCACGAAATATATGTTGGCTCACGCTGACGGGAGAGGCTAACGAGGCCTCGGCGCTCGGCGGTGTTTCTGTCAGCACTTCCGTCGTGGTCGGATGTCTGCCTGTCCTTTCACCTCGCAGCCCATCGAGGTTCGCATCGATTGCTCGGCCTCGTGGGATTTATTGATGTAGTGGCAGGTAATTCAATAAAGATCTTTGCTGTGCGTGGTTGGATCCCAACTGCTGACTGCACTGACCAGGTGGGGTGTCCGTCCCAGCTGTCCCCGAAGAGCAAGAGCTGCTCCAAGCCGGCGCTCGGTCTGTCGGCGCTGCTGGTTACGGTCTGGCTCTGGGGTCTGTCGCTGAGGACAGGCAAGGCGG
Source organism: Dromaius novaehollandiae (assembly GCF_036370855.1). Classification (NCBI taxonomy): domain Eukaryota; kingdom Metazoa; phylum Chordata; class Aves; order Casuariiformes; family Dromaiidae; genus Dromaius; species Dromaius novaehollandiae. Next base: position 9,182,303 of record NC_088117.1, read on the forward strand.
AAAGAGCCCTCGGTTTTTAGAGGCCAGGGGACTGGGTATCCTAGGCAGTTCCTTTCCACTTGTAATTTCTGAGTGCATTTGCCCAGAAGGTCCTATGGCCGTCCCCGGTGGATGACCTGCACGTGAGCTAGTGCCCCTCCGCATCACGGAGGCCACGGAGCAGGCACCGTAGCTGGAGCTTTAAAATAGAAAACAAGAAAATAAAGGAGAAGAAAACGTGGAGAATTTTCTCAGACCATCAGCAGGTGCTGTCCTTCCAGGGGCAACGGGGTAGACAGTATCTGTCCCGTGCTGCAGTGGTCCACAGGGACCTGGCAGCAAGACTGAAAGGGAAATACCCCAATGAAAACAGCACCTGTGTGTTCGCCTGCCCGTGTCGGACGGGCACCACCTCCCGCGGCCTTTCCAGCCTCAGCACGCTGAGCAAGGCGGGAGAGGGGAGTCGCTCGTCTCGGGGCACCAGCTGGCCTGGTGCCTCAGCTCAAAGGGACTTTACCTTAGACGCTGCCCGGCACGGCTGAATCTTTCCTTCCTCTGGAGCATCGTTACTGGTCGCTGCTGGAGATGGGATGCAGCTCCACGGCAATCCCTCTCTTTCAATCAGAAACCAGTTTGGAGACGTGACGGACCCACAAGAAAACCCTGGGTCCAGCTTCCCACAAAGATCTGAGGAGCTCCGTGTCCAGAGCTGCTCCGTCGCAGTGCAGTTCACGTCCACCTCCAAGGAGCAGCTCCTGGAGAGGAAGACAAGTCACCACGTGAGTTGGAGGCTTTCGGGAGGCTGCAGGGCCGCACCAGGACGGGATGGTGGGGCCTCGTTCAGGGTCAGGATTGGGCTGCAGCACCGAAAAGGCAGTGCTGGATTCACCTCTTCCACGAAGCCACCGCTCCAGGCCAGCACGGGTACAGCAGAGAGGACATGCCTCGATGGAAAGGGCAACCCAAATGTTCCGGTTTCACCTCTCCCAGCAGTATGTTTCTCTCCTCACACTTAAAGGCATTTCACCCCGGCTTCGCTACAGGCACCCTCCACCCCAACCGAAGCAGGGACGAGAGCGAGCTCCCTCCGGAGACGTCCCAAGGATGGATGGTGCCCGATCGGAACAAGTCTCTTTTGCAGCCAGTAGCTGCAGCCTCGGGAGCAGCAATCAAGGTCAGGGGTGCAGGTGAGAAACCATTTTGCTGCCAACCATGTCCCTTGAACTGGTGTGAAGAGCTTTTTGTACAGCAAAACTCTGCAGATATTTAGGCACAAACACAGCTTGCAGCCACGTGACCTCTCCATACACAAGTGCTTTTAAAGACCTTGCTTGTCTTCCAGGTCATTTTCCATGGACGAGTGACCCTTCCTCCTTCACACTTTGGAGCAAGCAGAGGTTGAAGGTGACCCGAGTCACTCCCTGCAGAAAAGAGTGAAACCAAAATGAAGCAGAAAAGGAAACCAAAATCAATATCGCAAAGTCAAATAATAAAAATTGTGTTATGGAACCAGAGGTCACCCGGCGAAAATGTAATCGGACATGACAGCCCAGCTCTCTGATTTCCTCTCTCTGCCAAACCCGGGTGGGGAGACCTTGTCCCCAAGCCGAAGTGTCACTGCTCGCATCGCGGAGGCACGGAACCGCCGTGCTGCCTCTGAATAGCGAGCGGCACCGGCACGGCACGCGAGCAAAGGCCGGGAGGAGCAGCGTTTGCTTTGGAGGGGCACCACTTTCAGCACAGACCACTAACCTGGGGCAGGCCGGCGCACCGTGCCTCAGTTTCCCCTTTTGCAAAAGGGCCCTTTCACCATTATTAGACCCGGCAAGGTGCAGACTCCCCCAGACCTGGGTTGTGGGAGGGGGGCAGCAGCCGGCCCTGCAGCCCACGTCAAGGTGAAGCAGCGATTCCCAGCCAGCCCCTCTGAGGTCCTGCGTCACCCAGCGCAGGGCCCGGAGCTGAAACGTCCCCTGCGAGTCTCCAGCGTGGCTGGTCTGTCCCTGCAGGAGGGACTCGCCGACTCCCATGCCGATTCCCCCGCGCCGCGCGAGTCCCCGCTTGCATACATTTCAGACGGCATTGCAAATGTGGGGCACGTAGCCCTGCTAATGATGCAAACTTCAAACCATTATTTCGCAGCCCAGAGCGCTTCTTCTTGTTGTCAAGCTAGTACTGATGGGTTGTTTAGTGTAGTTTTCCTTTTTTTTTTTTTAAACTTGACCTCCTGATTCTGGGAATTTATGTTGGATGCTTTTTTTTTCCTTTTCTTTTTTTTTCCCCTTCTACAAAGTTAGCAGCAGGAAAATAAACTTTGCAGAAAGTCCATTTGTCAACAAAGCTCGCTTTCTTTAGCAGACAGACAGCGGAAAAGCAAAAATAGTGCGCTGGCTGGCCACAGCGTTGCCAGCACCACGGGGACTGCAGAGGCTGCTCCGTCCCCCTGCAGCTGGCCCAGGGGTGACCTTCAGCTCCACGAAAAGCTGATTTCCCACGTACCTGCCGAGCGCCCGCTGCAGGGGCTGGAGCCGGCAACCTGCTTGGCATCCCCGTCTCAGCAACTGCCTCTCAAATTGCTGCTACCAGCTTCAGTATCTTGTGTTTCTTCTCTTGATCTCCAGTGCTCCTGTGCAGTCTGGAGTATTTGGGGAACGTCTTGAGGGTGCTTACGGGTGGCCGGATTTAATCAAGGGGTAAGGGGAGAGTGTAAATGCACAGTAGGATGAAAGCAAAGGAGAGGCAACCAACCTAGGGGCTTGTGCCTGGAGGAAAGGGCATAAATCAGCTCCTCACCAGCCCGGAAAGAGCAGCCACCACGCTCCTGCGGGTCATTCAACCCTCATTACAACTAAAGGTGCTTAAAGGTGCCTGTGGTTTAGCTCCATTTCTGATAAAACTTCTCCATTTCCACTCATTTCTCTGCCCCTGCTTTTACATTCCTACCTGTCCGTGCTCTCCTCCACAGACTCGTCCTCAGAGGCCGGGGAGGAGAAGGTGCTCGGCCCCATCGGTGAAGGGGCACTAACTCCATCACCTCCGGGTCTGCCCGGGTTAAACCCGCGGCCGTGCCGGTCTCATTCGACACGGCTGCAACCTGGACGGCCCCGGTTTAGGGAGACCCAGGGAATGAACTGGGGAATTACAGACCAGTCGTCTTCCAGCACCAGGAGAATAAACTGATTAAGCCAATAAAGCGTCCAGGTGACCTGGTGCTAGCTGCTCTGCCTGGCGAAGGGTCTGGAAACGGCCTCCGGCCCGGCGAGGGCTGTGCCGGGGAGAGGTGCGGGTTTCTGGGGGTGCCGGGAGAGGCGGCAACGCTCGGGGGGCACCGTGACTTTCCAACCCCCCTCGCACCGACTTGCCCTTGCAGCACCCCAGGGAGGGACCGTCGCTGCCGCAAGCAAGTGACACCTTCCCGGCGGTTCGGGCCGAGGGCCACGCCGGCTTGCTCCAAGAGGCCGAAGAACAGGATTATCCGGGAGCCTGTCAGGAGGCCGGTGACATTTATAAAGTATTAATCCCGCAGCGTGTCACCCGTCAGCGCGTTTGATAGCGGCGCGGTGCTGGCTCCCGCGGTCCCTCGTCCCTCTGCCGCTCCCGAGCGGCTTTGTGAGGCTTCGGGGACTTGCCAGGTGGGTTTTTTTCCCCTTAGGCACTTTTTCTGCCAGGAAAAATCCTCCTCTCGGCTTGCCCAGCCTTCCTGCAGGATTTGCTGCCGGGGCCTGCTCGGCCACGTCGCAGCCCCGTGCGGGGACGCGGGGACAAACTTCTGCCTCCCACCCACGGGGAGGAGAAACCAGCAGCTGCAGCTTTAAAGCAAAGATTAGATGCAATTTTCCCCCCTTCCCTCCCTCCCTTTCTCTCTCCTTTTTTTTTTAAAGGGAACTTGTCAAGGTTTCCATCAATAATAGATAATGGTGCATCACTCTGGCAGGTTACACCCGCAGGCTGTTTTGATATTTTCCAGAGAATTTGTCAGCAATCTTACTGCAAAGGAGGGTTGGAGGAGGGGCGCGGGGGAGGGGGGGCCCTCATTAATTTTTTGTCATTTGCATTCCCGCTGTTAAATAATGTATTGATCGCTTCTTCCTCGCTCCCACTTGCAATCCTCCATCTCGCCCGCGCTGGCCCTCGCTCCGCTGGGTCCGGCCGGTTCCGCTCCGCGGCCGCATCGCTCCGGGCAGAGCCGGAGGAGCATCCCCACCCAGGCAGCTCCTGCCCCAAAAAATGCAGGAAAAATGCAACCGAGGGGATTTACCGCCTCCTCGTTTCGGTGGGAATCTGCTCCCCAGCCCCGGGCCGTGGAGACGCGAGGCCCCAGCCGGCAGCTGAGCCCGGCGGGAATTTGCACGCGATTAGGGCTCTGCTCCGCTCCGTGCGGCTGGCTTCCTTTTTAATTAATAAATACTTAATTACGTAGTTAATATTTTAATATTGCCTTTTAGAAACGTCTGATTTAGTGGGGTTACCGCTGGCTATTTGTTTTGCACGGCTCCCGTGTTTGCCTTCCCCTCTCCTTCCCCGTTTCCCCCCGCTCCCGGCTGATCCTCCCGGCTGGAAACCAGCGCTCGGGTGCGCGGCCAAACCCGAGCCCAGCGCTGGGCACCGGCATCCTCAGCCAAAGGCGGGGAAAGGCGGCACTTTCGCGGTCATCTCCGCCAGCAGCCCGTTAGGATAATAAAACAAGTAAACAGAAGAGTTACAGCCAAGGCGCTCGGGGCACCGTAAAACAGGCTAAAAGCAAATACGGCGTCGTTAATCCGTCATAAAACAGCAGCCTCTCACGCTCCCGAATGCATCAAAACGATGGGAGACCGGAGGCGTCACGGTGTAACCGGGAAGGGTGGGAGCAGCCAGGCTGCAGGGAAAGCCCGGCCCGCGGGGCGCTGCGTGAGTCGGGGGCATCCGGCCTTCCCGCCCGGGCTGGGGCAGCTGCACAGGCATCCTCCTGGTACCTATATGGATATCCTCCCAGGATAGGCATAGGCATCCTCCCGGTACCTGTATAGGCGTCCTCCTGCTTCCTATATAGGCATCCTCCCAGGATATGCATAGACATCCTCCTGGTACCTGTATAGGCGTCCTCCTGGTACCTATGTAGGCATCCTCCCAGTACATGGATAGGCATCCTCCTAGCACCTATATAGACATCCTCCCAGTATATGCATAGGCATCCTCCCTGTACATATGTAGACATCCTCCTGGTACCTATGTAGGCATCCTCCCAGTTGTATAGACATTTTCCCAGTATGTGTATAGACATCCCCCCAGGACGTGTATAGATGTCCTCCCAGTTATGTAGACCTCCTCCCAGTACCTGTATAGGCCTCCTCCCAGTATGCGCACAGACCTCCTCCTGCTACGCGCACAGGCTTCCTCCCGGCGTCGGCGGATGCTTTCAGCCCCGCGCGCTACTTCGGCGCGGTGTCGGGAAAAAGCCATGGAAAGGGAAAAGGGACACGGCCGGGTGACATGGAGCCGCTCTTGGAGAAGGTGCCCAAGCGTCCGGCTGATGACTTTGCAGGCTGAATACTGTTTCGTGAAAATAATGCTTTTTTACATATATATGTATATATATATTTATACGTACGCACGCACAGATAAGCTCAGGCCTGGCAGCCGCCTCTTTGGCCAGACGGTTTGCAGAAGAGCACCGAACGCCCCGTGAGCCGCCGTCCCCATCGCCGCCGGGGGCAGGAGCGGGTGGCTGCCCCTCGGGCCCTGCGGCACCCTGCTTTCATTGGGAACTGCTCTTCAAGGCTTGGTGCCCCTCCGCAGGGCTCGGGGGGGATTATTTCCTGGTCTCTTTAGGAAAAAAGAAGAAAAAACCCCAAACCCTTCGGTCTGCTTGCAATTCTTCTCATTGCACCTCATTTAATTCCTTGCCAGTTTAATGACTCGGTAATAATGCAGAAGACGGAAATCGGGTCTTAGTAAGTGTTAAGGAAAGGCAGTTTCCTTGCCGAAGAAGGGAGCGGGCGGACGGGGATTCTTCCCGGCCTCAGCACGGAGATTCCCGGCTCCCGGCTGCAGCCGGAGGGGCCCGCGGGCACCGGGACGCTTCGGCGGCGAGCGGACGGGGCACGTGGGGCTGGGGACGGCGGGGCGCCCAGGCCGGGTCCTGGCCCCCCCCGGGGATGGAGGCACCGGGATTTTGCTGACTCAGCAGCAGCGAGGCGGGTGCTGACTCAGCAGCGTGGTGCCAGCGGCAGCTCTGCCGCGGCTCGCGCTGGAGGGGACCGGCGCGGCAATTAAACGCGTACAAGCATCACGGCGGAGAGCGTGACCCCCTCCTCCCGTGGGGTGGGAGCGGGGCCGTTTCGGGCCTCCCCCCGCACTGGGGACGCGATCAGGACAGCGCCTGGCCTTTACCCCCGACCCGGCCCGCGGCGCGACACCGGGCCCTTCGTACCGAATTAGCCGGCACGGGATGCACACGCTAATTAGCAATAATATTGGGACTGACAGGTAGATTAGGGAAAAAACGTGTAGAAATAATTAACCTGTCAGAAAAGGCAGCGCGCGTCACCCCCGCTGCAGGTATCGCCCCGAACTAACATGCCCCCCCATGCCCCCCCACCGGGTCCCCTCTGCCCCCGTGGTGCCGCTTGGCCCCTTTGCTCCGAGACGCGGCCGCTTCAAAGGTGCTGGTCATTTTTAAGTGCCTTTCTTGCTCTTTTGGCCCTGGTTGTGCAGCCCGTGAGCTAACCGGGCCCAGGGCACAGCCTAGCAGCAGCAGCGCTTGGGTCGCCAGCCCTGCTTAACCAGTCACTCGCCCTGAGCTCGGCCCCGGCCGGCTCCAGGCCGGGCTTTTCGGGGGCACCTTGCCCAGGAGGATGCCCATCGCTCCGGAGGAGCTGGGTGGATACAGCTCCTTGCACCCACGCGGGGACACAGGGTGATTGCACGCCTGCAACTTCAATTCCGACCTTGCAACTTTAATTCTGACCTTGCAACTTTAATTCCGGCCTTTCCAAATGCAACGAGACATTTAAAGCAAATGACCCCAGGGTTTTGCAGGTCTCTGCCAGCAGCGGGGCCGCGAGCGTAGCCCTCGCTGCCTCGTAGCCCGCGGTATCTAGCCAATCTATGGCTCTCCCACGGTGGCATCGGCCTCGCACATCGCCCCGGGATGCCTGCGACTGGCGCTCGGAGCATCCTCCCCTGCGAGGCCCTGCCGCAGCGGAGAAGCCCCCGGCCCGCTGGAAACCTCCTCCGTTCCCGGGCCACGCGGGAAAAAGCTCCGTGGCCCCAGATCAGGAACACCCGCAGTGGGGCCCGACAGCCGGATTAGGGGGGGTTGATTACCGTCCTCGTTAGCATGTCGTTAGCCACGACCCGGCGGCCGGCCCCAGCTCCAGCGTGCCGCGACCTGGATGGATTAAAAAAGCGCAGCGTGCCGAGAAGGGACGGGAAAATCAGTAAACAGGCGGGGGGGGGAAGGCAGGCTCCTGGTAAACCCGCCCCCCCCCCCCCGGGTCAATAATATCTGCACCATTAACCCGCCGAGCCCTCGAGCCGTGCCCGGGGGGGGGGCACGGGAACCTGGCCACAGATGTTCCCACGACCCCGGTGCTGCGGCAGGGGGGAGCAGGACCGGCCCCCGCCGGGGGGGAAACGCCTGCCGGAGCCGCAGCCCCTCCTGAACGCCGACTAACAGGTTTTTTGTTTCTTTTTTTTCGTGCCGTGAGTCAGGAGCCCCATATAGGACTCCCATCTGCTCCCCGCCAGGCCTCGCCAGACTGCGTTTTAGGCCTCCATCCAACTAAAAGCTGAAAAACTAGCCAGGTTTACTTTGCTTTTTTTTTTTCCCCCTCCCTGTAACTTTTGCACGCGAAAGAAGCGTGAGCAGCTCGGGCCCCGCTGCAGCGGGCGATTCCCAAGGGAGCTGGTCCACGGGGGATGATGCCCGCGCCGCTGCCAGACCCGCCGGCTCGGCTTCGCCCTACGCCGTGCCAAAGCATCCCGGCGCCGCTGCTGCAGCACTTTGGCTCGCTTCGGAGGTTGTTCTCCTCCGCATCTCTCTGTCCTTGGAGGTTTTTGGGACCTGACTGAGCATCGTGCTCAGGGGCCCGGAGGCTGCGCTTGAGGCCCCCCCCGGGCCCGTCCAGCCCGCGGCACCCCACGCCTTGCGCGTCCTTTCCCCTGGTTGCACAGCAGAGCCATGTTACCCCGCTCCCGACCCGACCGGCGGGTGCGGGGCTGAGGAGGAGGATGGGGAGCCCTGAGCGAAACCGAAGGCCGGGCCGAGCCCGCGGCAGCGCTTTCCCAGCCCCTTTTCCCGCGGGAGCGGCTGGTTGTTCGGATGGGTGACCCACCCAGTGAAAAAAGTGAAAGAGGTGCTACCACCCGCCTGGGCCCTCTGAAAAACAAATAAACGGATAAAGAGAAAGCCCGGAAAAACGAACACCACCGTCCTACTTCCTTGTCAAAATAAGCAAACGGAAGAAACACTGGATTTGGTTCATTTGCCTCCCAAAGGAAACGTTTGGACGTTAAGGACCAAATCCAAGTTTCTCAAGCCTTTGCCAAAGGCTTCGCGCGGACGGGATGAACCACGTTCCCGCGGCTGCAGTCTGCCTCCCCCCGCGGAGGAAGGGTGCCGGGCTCAGCCCTTCTCCTGAAACCCCCCCGGCTCCTTTGCACCCCAGCTGGTCCCCGACGCTTCTCCGGGCGAGCACCCAGCGCAGCCCCGAGCTCCCGCGGCGCCTGGCGCAGAGCCACCCGTCACCCCGTGCAGCGGCCGGCGAAAGGCCGTGCGGGGACAAAGCGCTGTAGGGACATTTGCGTCCTGGCATCACCTCTTCGGCCAGGCCCTCGGTGCTGAGCAGCAAAGGATTTCATCTCCCGCCGCCAATAGGTTCCCTCTGAAATTTCAGCATCGGGTTTAATTAAGGCGAGGTGGGTCCGACCCCATCAAACCCTATCAGAGGCGGCCTCAGCCCCGCGTGAGCGAAAACACCAGCATAAATTGTTGATTAAATCGTTGTTTGGATTAATCTGCCTCTGCCGGGCAGGGGCAGGCGGTGGGTCCCGGGGACGCTCGGCAGAGCAGCGCAGCTTCGCCGAACCCGGGAGACTTCTGCTCCCAGGACGAGCTCCGGTGGCCGCCGCGAGGGCGAAGGAGCGGGGAGGCCTCGGCGGGGCTCGTGAGTCGGCAGCGCCAGCTCGCACCTCGCCAGCAAGCTGCAAATTGTGCAAATCTGCTTTTCGCAGCTCGCCTCGCCCGCTGGATTGCCCTGGATTTACAGCTCGGCTGCTCGCGCTCAGCAACGACCGAGTTAACGAACAAGCGGGGAGGGGGATTAAAGCAAACACGCCACGGTTTGGGCTGCGCTTGGGGCGACCCCGGTGCGATGACGGCCCGGAGGGGCCTGCGGCGAGTGGTCTCCCCTCTGCGCTTGCTGCAGCTCGACGCGGGACAGCCGAGGCGGCCGGCGCGGGACCGAGGCACCGCGGGGCGAAGGGCCTGGAAGCCGGAGCCAGGCAGCGGCGAGGGGCGGTGGGAAGAGGAGACGGGGCTGCAGCGCGAGGGGCTTTGTCCTTGCGACCCGTAGTTCAAACGGGGTTCGGTCGCTTGAGCTAATGTCATCTTAATGTTCTTGAACTGGCCACTATTAATCTGAGCCAAAGACGTCCAGATCATTATAAACGGGGGGGATCGGTAGCATAGATTGATCAACTACATTACAAAAAGGTGATGTGATTTATGTCCATATTACACCATATATTTGGGGGGGTTTTTTTGAGTTGGTCCCTGAGCAAACACAAGGACACGCAGCAGCAGCCAGCTGCTTTCCCGGCCAGGCACAGCGGTAACATGGAGGAGCTTAACCAGGTGCAACTAGCCCTGGCGAGAGGAGCAGCCACCCCCGCAAGCCAGGTCTAGGGGAAAGGGCTCAGGTTTGGGGGAAAGCGATCAGGTTTTGGGGAAAGCAGAGGGCACCAGCAGCTCCAGCGCACGCCCCAGGCTCCGGCTGCCTTTCCGACGGAGGACGCGAGCTGCATCCTTGGAGATACTGTTAAAACACGGTGGGATGCAGGCACCTTGCCCAGGCCCGGCCCCGACCTCTCACCATTCCCGGTGAGGCTCCTTCTCCGCCTGCGTCTCCTCCCGTCCCGGGCGCCGTCGGCCAAGGTTTCAGAGCCGCCGCGTCCCTCGCCGGCGGCACCGCCTTGCTGCACCCTGGGACCCGTCCAAGATCTAGCGAAGCCAACGGAAAGCTCCCGTTGACATCAATCACTCCGAGATTAAAAAGGGTTGGCGAAATCTCTGCAGTACCCTTGGGATGAGAGATAAAATATACCCGTTTGCAAAATTTACATTTTAAAGAAATCCAATTTACTGTGGCCAAAAAACCCCAGCCTTCCCCGTTACTCCGAAATACGCCTCCGCTCGCCTCCCGTCCTCTGCAAGGCCTCGAGCCGGGAAGTCGCTTCCTGCAGCAAAACCCGGAGCGCGGGGTTTTTGGAAGTGGCTTTGCCACGGCGCGTCCCCGGAGCAGGCTGCCGGGCGCAGCGCTCGCCCGGAGCTCCCGCGTCCCGCACGTCCAGCGGCAACCGCCCGGGGCGATGCTGCTCGCTTATGCAACCACTGTTTAACGGTAAATATTTTCAGTGCTCCTGATAACTTGGGCGAGGGCGCATCGATTCCTCTGCTTTGTGCTCTACGGTGCCTTGCACTAAAAAAAAAAAAAAAAAGAAAAGAAAAAGCAAAGGCAAAAGCGCACACTCAGCTCTTTTCCGGCTTGGAGACTGCCAGGAACAGGGCTGCTAAGGTGGGACATGCATGACCGAGGGGTCACCGAGTTAAGGTTTGGGTTTAAAGCCTCTCAAGCGCGTAGGGGAGCTTTTCTCGCAGAGGGCTGAACCAGCACCGTGATGGGCCGCGCAGGCGGGTGCTGCAGGAGCCACCCACGAGTCAGGAAAAGACCCCCGAAACCTCTCCCCAGTCCTCTGGGTATATAAATGAAGCTGTGTCACATCAATTCCTCACTCTTAATATATATTTAAAAAATTACACATTGCAGACTAACCTGTTATCAACCACTTTGGGGCATCTGGTTTTGCAGTACGCCAGAGAAAATTTAATGGTGGCAGAGATAAAACAGTCCTTCAGGCATGAGAAAAAACTATTTTGCCTGTAGTGTGGGAGAGCTTGCCGCTCTGGATACCACAGAAACACCAAAAGGCTCAGAGTGCCTGCATTCCCCTGCAGACCCCGCCGACAGCAGCTGGAGCAGCGTCTGAGGGCAGAAATTGCTAATTCACCCACGCGATTGCAGCGTGGCTTGACTTTTTGGCACGTTTCGTTTAAACCCTCATTTTAATTTCTTCCTGCCTTTCAGTAGGAGAAAAATATTTAATGCTAGAATTTGGCTCTCCCGTCACCTCCCTCTGCCTCCAGCCACGGGCGGTGGGAACCAGCCTGAGCAGCGGGGCAGGATCACGGCTGCACTAACCCGGTCCGAACTTTCCTCTCTCCGTCCTTACAAAGGGGAAACGGTCGATGGAGAGCCAGCGGCGGGTTGATGCAGGGTGCAGCCCCGCGCTGGGTGCCTGGGAGCTCTCCCCCCCGTCAACCTCTGTGGATTTGGGAATGAGGGGCCGGGAAGAGCTTCAGCATCTCGTAGCAGCATCCCACGGCTCACGGGAAACTCCTCCCGAGAGCCTGGACCAGCGGGACTGCAGCACCTTTAAAAAGAAAAGGAGAAAAAAAAGACTCCTGCTTTCCTCCCAGCATCGTAAAGAGGGATTGTGAACACTGCAGAGGCTATAAGGGAAGAAAAAGGGCTAAAAATACCCTAATAAACCCAAACGCATGCGGGCAGTGCAGATGGTGAGCGACAAGGGCACGGCAGCACCGTGCGCGCACAGGCGGCTTCTCCCTGCTCCCGGTTTTATTTTTATACCAAGGCCACGGTGAAGTTTCCTGCTAACAGTTCTTCACCTGCAGAATCTGAAGGAGCCCCTTGCGGGGAGGGCGCGAGAGCCGCGGTGTTCGCGGCGCGGATTAATCGTAATTGAATACACAAACCCCGGCAGCGTCACGGCTTCACCAGCGTAGCTGCGATCAGCGGGGTCGCAACGCAAACACGTGTGTTCACGACTTCTAAATTCACCCCCATGAATATTTTCCCATATTCAGTGTTTGCTGGAAGCATTTCTAAACTCACGTGCTGGACCTTTTCTGAGACGCTGGACAAGGGCAGACCCAAGCGTGGCTGCAAACCAGGAGCCCAGTGCCAGAACCCGAACGCCGAGACACCAGCGTCCTTCGTCTCCCAGCCCGCTGAATTTTAGAGCAACTTTTCGATCAGCTCATCATTCACACAAACCCCTCTATTGCTAACAACAGAGACTCTCATTTTAAATTAGCCTCTTTATTAACATAAAAAATAAATAAAACTAGAAATGCTCGGCTGTGCCTGGGTTCTCACAACTGAATGTATAATAAAAGACCATTTTTACACTCCTATGCCATAATTTAATTTTTTTCTTCCCTTTCATTTTTAGCATACAAAACTGATAACCAGGTATTAGTGCCGCTGTTGAGCTTTACAGATGATAAAGCCGTGTGATTAAAAAAAAAGCCCCCAAACGAGTTGTTGCAAAGAAATATGCCGCTGACCTCCCAGAGGGTCTGCTGCTCTCCGCAGCGACAGCAAGCAAAGCTGGAGAGGGCTTCTGTTCTGATCACTTGATTTTAATAGGCAAGAAGGAAGAAAAAAACCTCAAAAACTCTGGCTAGTTCATGACACACACACATTTTAATAGGAAATAATTATCTGATATTCCAATCAGATCCAGAGTCCCTCATAACAAGCCAGGTGGGACAAGCCCCGCGCTTCCGCGCCAGCTTTGCTTCAGAGCGGCTCCTCCCGAAACAGCTCCGGCCGTAGCTGGGCTGCTTCTGATCGCGGCATCACCATGGGCGAAACGGCACGCTCTCGATGCAAATAAATAAATAAAAATTAAAAATCCAGCCAAACCAGTCACTTCCCCCATGTAGCTGCAGAAAACCTCCTCTTCCGAAGGACACCAGGCGAGTTTAGAAGAGCAGAAGCCTTGCACTGCAGCAGGGCTTTAGTGATAAACCAGGGGAATTTGAGACCTGCAGACACTGTTACATTCAGCCCGGATCAAGGGAAGGGTTCCCACGCCTGCACCGGGGAGGCAGTCCAGGAAACGGATTATGGTGCTAAACTCACTGATGAAACCAGCATTAACAGCCAGCTCTGAGGCTGATCTGTCATCCTGGTGCCTGTATTTGGACTAAATCTATAGCGTGAATCTGTAATAAGGTCACACAGGCAGAGGTGTGGACAGCGATAGAAACACTACGGTTTACACTCACCAGCGGGTAACAGAGCTATTGAATCTGACAGCGGAGCCTCTTGCTTAACGGCCCAGCTATAAGCACGTAGAGACACATCTCCCTTCTCCTCCAAGGGCTCCGTGATGTTTTCGTGAATTGGTAGAGCTCTGCCAACCAGAGGGGAGCAACGAGGAATTTATTCCTAGCTAAATACTAGCAGAAAGACTAGTCGCAAGGCAGCTACCCGGGTATAAAGATGCCTTGTGCTGGTGCTGCCTGCATGCAAAGCCCAGGAGGGCCGTGGCTCGCTTCCTTCGGAGGGTTTTACTTGTATTGCTGATTCACGTTTGGCTCTACTGCTGGTTCTGGTGTATCCAACACTCAATAAAATGAGCATCCTCCACAAATGCTACCAATCTCCGTGAGTGCTCTTCAGGACTCGCTGCTACCCAGAGGACCAGCATCCGAGACAGGGCTGCAGAATCACTCTGCGACGCAGGTATCTTGATACTGCAGCTGCATTTGTACTCTGAAAAGTGATTTGCAAACCCAAAGAGCAATTCTGACAAGCCTTGCTGAAGCCATACGTACCGAGTTTGCAAGTAAGATGTCTTTGCCCCCCTGCCAGCCCTGGGATTCAGGTCAGATGCATCTCCTTCACCATTATCATTGCTGAGAAGTGCTCTGCAAGACAAGTCAGGTCTCAGACACATTTGCAGGAACTCTGCTTTTCAGAGCATGTAGCCAGTGGTACACATGAAATCTAATGAGCTGTTAGCGGGTTTAGCTGAAAATGTCATTTGCAGTCCAAGCCCTTGCAGCAGCAGACCCTGGGATCGGGGAGCCCAGGTAGCTGATGGGCATGGCCAGCGGGCTTCAGCTCTTAGCAAAATTCATGATAATGCTATTGGGAGAGACCCAAGAGAAAAGGCAAGCGCCATGAGTGTTCCTTAAGCCCTCCACCAAAAGCTTGGCTAGGAATGATGCTGACTTTGAATCAGGGGAAAGTACCAAGCACTCCCAACTTTCTCTTTTCACATTTTATGGGTTAATATTTCAATGTGCATTGCTATCAGTGGTGCATAGCTCCCAATTAACCTAAGGACTAATTTAAAAAACGTATTTGTTTCCAAGGAGACATTAAAAACTCTGTAAGAAGGTAACAAATATACAAGGAAAGGAAGAGAACTAAAAGGCTTTGGTTAGAAAATTAAAGTTGTTTGCCATGGCTTGATGGCTTAATCAGTCGATCAATACTGTTCACAGGGCAGGCAGGGAGGGAGTCATGAGTTGTGATGAAAAATGCATGAGGGGACAAGGGAGACCTGGGAGTAGAAAATTAAAAAGTCAGCCTGTTACATTTGTCCAATATTGGCAGAGAAATTAAAGTGGTTTGGGGAGGGGTGCTGAAGGGAAGAGGGGAGCTGGCTGCAATACGCACTGCATATCTGCTGAGGGTTCCCTTCGCGAGAGAAACTTTCACATTAATTAAGTTGCTTTCTTAGAGAAAAGATGGATTTTGTAACCTTTAGCACTTGCAAGCTCCACAGGAGCAGCAGGTGGGGTTTGCACATGGGAAAATAAAAAGGGATTTCTTCACATCAGGGAGGCAGCAGCAGACCACGTTCTGATTAGGATAAGTGATACCAAGATGGCATTAACCAGAAGGAGGCAATGCATTTTTTTTCCGCAGTATTAGGTGAGATTAATATATCATTGCAGTATAAACTAGACTGCTGGAACAACGCAGCTCTATAACGTATAACCCTCTACCCGAGCCACTGAAAGCAGCATGACAGCTTGGCCACGTAGCCTGCTCCCTTTCCTCCCCATCTCTCAGTTTAGACTGCTGCCGACTCTGCCATGGCAGTTGCCTTGCAGAAATAGGGCACCATGAGAAATGCCGTTCTAGAAGATGACAACCTAGAAGAAGCGAGAGCCAGCCACTCTTCAGGGAACATGTTCCTTGTTGTTTGCCTTAAAGCTCGGACCAGCTCTAAAGGCTGCAACAAACTCCAGTGACGACAAAATACAAGCTTGCCCATCCTGCAATAAAACTTTGTCACCCATCCCCTTAAACTAAGAGTGGGAAAGAAAAATAATATCCAGTACTCAAGTCACAAAGCTGGAGGAAGAACAGCAAAACACTTTATCATGAGAACAGCTTTTTAGTTTGGGCCTGTCCCCGGCTCCTGCACCTTGCATTTGAGTCGAAGCCTGCTCCTGCTTGGCTTGGAAAGTCCCGTCTCAGCAGTAATCAGGCCCTCGCCACTGAGCAATTTAAAGTTGCAAGACAATAAGCAGAGACAAGCACATATTGCATCCAAGCTGCTGCAACGTATAAGCTTTAGAAGAGTTCAGACAGTTATCGTCCATTCCCCGCAATGGAAATATTCCAGTTCGTTACACTAAAAGGTTGCAGGGACAGAAGTAAAAAGCTACACCAGAGTATTACAGGACACTGTTTCTCCAAGGGCCTGTAAGAGGGGAGAAGATTCTCTCTTATTGCTCTTATTTTGTTTTTTTTTTTTTTTCCATATTTTCTTTTTGGAAGAAATACGCCGAGCAGGTCTGTGTTGTATTTTCCTAAGACAATTATTTTTGCACTCAGGTATGTACGGTGGAATTTTACAGCTCTTCTTCAGGCTCACCAATTACAGGTTTAAAATTTCAAGCTCAATTAACACACAGACTGGCTGATGCCACCTTCTACAACTAATTATCTCCAAGCGCGAAGACACGGTTCCACATGCAGGATTTTTGTGAACTTCAGGATTTGCTTTCTGCACCACTGTTCAAGTACAAACAAAACAGAGCAGACAGCAGCCCCTCAAGCAGGCTGGATACCATATTATGACCTTTTTATTAACAACAACTAAATGCTTACGCCATCAGAAAGCCAGTCCTTCCAATTAGCAGACCGACAGGACCGAGAGCAGACCCGCCTTTCTACAAGGCTCGCTCTCATCTCAGATGCACACACCGTTCTGTCCTGGGTGATCTCTGCACCAAGACGACTACCTGGGTCAAATAACGGCATGACAAGTTTTCATCAGGTAATTCAACTGCAGCTGGATTCGAAACAGCCATCGGCTGTCCGTAGGAGTCCACTCATGGAAATGTTTCTGCTTGGCAATTGAAAGGAAGAGTGGGGGGGAAAAAAAAAGTCATTTACCAACGCATTCAAACAAATACACCTTCATTCCTCATGCACAATGTCGTGCCTCCAAAGGAAGTCATAAATGAGTATTTTCTTTCAGGTGTCTCTCTCCTTTACAGGAGCTGGGCTTGCACAGAGTGCTGTACCTAGAAAGCTGCAACGCCCAGGCCACTCGTGGGCTCCATAACCAGAAGCTGTCGTTTTTGGAAGCTGAACCTTTCACGTTATCAATAAACACACTTAATTCAGCATCATCCAAGTACCGGGTGATACTCAAGTTTCTTCATTTTTTGGTTTCCACAGCTGTTGAACAGGTTGTTTCATAAATGCTGCAGGTTTGAATTAAGTTAAATGAGTATTTTAAGATTGCGGAACACCTTATTTCACAAGGCTGGGGGGGGGGAGGCTCTCCCATTCCTGCCTTTTTTTCCCCACAGTGGGGACAGAGGCAGAGACCTTGCCGGGCTCTGGGCTGACAGATGCACGGCTGGGGCTGGTAGGAGCTAGACGCTTCCACCCAGGTGGGAGCGATCCCTGGGAGCGACATCTCCCAGCTCCCTGGCGGGTTGCATGTAAATCTGAAACCGTTTAAGAAACATGCTGCATGCATCTGTGCTGCAGAAGCTACGCTTAAAGGCTGAGTTTATTTTATTCCTTCCAGTTCTAAAATGGGACAAATGACTTATACACACTGCCACTGCTCATCACACGTTTTCTAACCACTTAATACTTGCAGATTTTGCTAACATTTTTCATTACAATTTTAGTAAAGGGAAACATCTGTTCCCCCCCCGCCTCAGAAAGTACATTCCCATCTTCCAAGCTGCCACATGCCTTTGAAATTCCATGTTTAATCAACACCATAATCTCTTCCAGAAAAAGACCAGCACAGATAAGCAGCCATGCAACAACAACAAAACCTCTATCATATCAGCATGCATGTTTAAATGCTTCTAGTTTTTCTAAAGAAAAGAGCAGCTTTGAAAAATTCACACCCAAACCATGGGTTTTGTTGATCAGATAATGAAATAAATAGCACAAATTCTGGAATACAAAATTTATTTCAGGCTTATAAAAGTCTTCATCATCGCAAATTCTGTGGCAAAACACACACTGTACATGAATATTCTTATTGTTTAGGATAACGATCACAAGCATCAGAGCCCAAACATACCATTTCAGCACAGAAGCATCGAGCAGTCACACACAGCTTCTCACCCTCATCACCTGTACACCATCACACTCATGCACCTTGCAGAGTGATGGCTATTAAACAGTCAAATATATTAGTGCAACCTTACTACTTAGCACGGGATGAAAGGTTCAGAAATGGAACCAGCTATTAAACCAGCAGCTCTGTTCAGAGCCTGACAGACCGCTCTGTCCACACGTGCCGACGGCCGGGCTGGGCTGGGCGGCTACTGCCTGCAAGTGTCATGGAAAGCTTCGAGCGTGCGGAAATCCCTCCACGTGGGCGGCAGGCCATCCTGCAGAAACTTTCCGCAGCGCTGGCACGGAGCCTGGAACAGCTTTATGTAACTTCTCAACCAGGTCTAAAAGGAAAAGGGAGAGAAATTAAAGAAACTGGATATGGACATTCCTCTGTGTCATCATTCTTGTCAAACAGGGATACCAAGGACAGAGAATGTACTTTGGCTTGGCCCCAGCGAGGTATACAGTGATTTTATAAACAGAGAAAGCATGCAGAAGATTACAAGGTCACTATGTAGCTGAATTTTCGCTTTATTAATGTTTTTTCTGTTTTAGTTACTTAAGCAACTTTGTTAATAGAAAATCATATGAGCAGGAGGTACTTGTAGCTAGAGAATCGCCACAGAAGGCTCCTCATATTTTTACTGGAATACAATTATTCTTGATGCGTACCCTCTTCAACTGAGTATTAGTTGGTCTCTTCCCCTGATCATCTATCACACCCCAGCTGCAATCACACTGCAAAAGTCTGAACTCTTACTAGCTGAAGAAACAAGCACTTTTGCAGCAAGCTAACTAGCTTCCTTTCTAATGTGATTTCAAGATCAATACTCATTGGTCATAAAAATACTCCACAATTTTAAATCTGATTACATCGATGTTAAAAAAAATAAAAAGGAAAAGTGTTGAACAACAAACAGTAAGTGCAAGTGTTCCTAGATAAAGTTCTTGTTTCTTAACTGGTTTGTTCCTAATGTCATACATAGCAATGAGCATTACATAACTCAATTCTAAACTCAAGGAGATACACAACTAAAAAATACCTAGAGCAGCAGATTTACGCAGTGAAGGATGCACATGAATCTTGTCATTTAAAGTCCTATTGAATTACATCGATAAGAGAAAATTGTTCTGTGAAGAAGAGGTCAGCCGAGTTTATTGAAACAAATCCTTCCATCTTCATCAGAGCCTTCTCTATAGCAACCGAACCTTTGGCCGTCAATAACTCTCCTCCAAGAGAACTAGATCTTCTCTGGGTTTAGCAGTAAATATGGGGACAAGGGCAACAGAACACTACAAGTAAATTGCTGTTATTTACTTCAGCTTGGATGAACTTTGCTTGCATCACAGAAAAATTTGAATTTTCTGAACAATAATACAAAAATAGGTAAATGAAGTTAAATTGTGCACTTGATACATTTGTTGAAAGAAAAAAAAAAGTTCTTCATTCCCATAAAAAAATTTGGACTCATTATATCCTGTCAGGTGGACTGCACAACTGACATGTGAAGGGACTAACATATTGATGCTTTTGATGTACGCTTGGTCTTGCTTCATTAAAATTTTTAGTAGTGTTTTATCAAATCAATAAGGCAGGCCCATGTCTTAAATGTGCTACCAGTTCTATTAAAAATTAATTTTCAGACACATGTTGAAACATGGATTACACCGGTAAGAGTTGTTTTCACCTTTCAAAGCCTATTATTTCAGGATACACTCTAAGAAAAAAAGACTTTCACAAGTCTTTCCTTCTACTGGCCTTTTATTAAATAAACAAACTAGCAAGTACAACAGGTAAGGCAGTCTGACAGTTCTGAAATTTCCTATTGGAAATTAAAAACATAAAAGAACCAATTGTACCTTATACACCTGAAGACTGTGAACGGCAAAATTAGATGTTGATTTTAAGAAGTCTCCATTGCCTTACCCCTTGTTCTGGACCAATGTCATAGATGAAGTATGACTGAACAGCAAAGAAAACCTCCCCCAAAAGTTTCCGTTAGGAGACTGTGTCAGAGAGAATAACAACAGTCTCCACTGCCAAAATTCATCTTGGTGGAAGGAATTCTGAATCATAAACCCTTGTCCTCAACCCTCTGATTAACAGGACTGCTAATAAACAAGTTTCTTTCACAAAATTCTAGATATAAGCAGAATTAAAGGTGACAAACTAAATCTGCATATCAAGGGAGAATAGTATTTAACTCATTGTATTCAGGAAATAAATGGTTGAGTATTTTAGTAAGCATTTCCTCAGTTCTGAAAACAGTCTGCTGTTCTGCTGAGTGAACACATGCAATTCTTTGAATAAAGTTGGGGTTGAAAGTGGATGCAGCAAAATGAACTTTTCCCAGACGCATTCCTGTCTCTCCTCATTTTTCAAGTAATTGATGCCATTTGCCATATGGGCCAAACTGATAAGCAAGCTGGCTCCGCTGGAATACGGAAATCTGGGAGTTTCCTCTTAGTGGGAAATTTTCACCGGAGCAGACTTTTCACATCCACAGCATGAACAGTGTGAAGGACCTGGACCATACCAAACAGCTTGGCTGAAAGAGTTCTTTCTGCTAGCTTTAAAGACGACCTAGACCAGTCTTGCAAATAGGAAACAGCAAGCAAGTACTGAGACCTGTGATAAAAGAACTACATACAGAGCAATCTTCAAACATCGACTATCCCAGCGTACTGAGGATGACATCTTGATCCTTGTCCCGGTATGAGGTGTAAAGAAATATAGTCAATCTCTACTGTGTAGCTTGTTGAAATAGGTGAAATTATAACTGCGTCGCAAGCTGCCTTGCATCAATCGCTGTCAGCATGCTGAGGTCTGTCTGTAAGAATGCATTTCCAAATACACTTACCATGAAAGACCTGACTACCACATCCGGCATCTGAGGCAGCTGGTAGTGCAGTAGAGCAGTGGTTGCATGATCTGTCACCTATATTGGACAAAAGGGGATTATCCTCTCATTCATTCTGTATTTCAGACAAAACAGTATTTACACAGAAAAAATCAAACACACCTTTGGAAGTTCAAGACCATGATAAAAGCTAATAGTGTTGGTAAAAGAGTCTAAGTGGTGGTTAAAGCGGGCTAAGCGATGCAGGAGGGTTTCCAGCTGTACGCTGCGCAGTGCTGTACCAAAAGGACGTGCTTGACTTCCCGCCCTTAGCTCACCAACCCAGCTGCAGAGCCGAGGAACGAGCGTGCTGAAGACACAGTCTCTATCACTGCTAAAATGACAGAACTCTGTAAAAAGGGGTGGGCAAAAAAAAATCTGCTGTACTATACTAGAGAAAGCACCCACAGCAGATAATTTGCTTAACTTTCAGGTGTCTACAGCAGAAGAGCGGAACGATTTTCCCTTGGCTATGCCTCTGTGATTGAAATCCCCCGTATTCTGTGAAATCCTACACGAGCTAAGCCACTAAACAAGCCATGCCAGAGGAAAGCACTTTGTTTTTCTCTTTATATGCTTCTTTTCTTTTGTTTTGGTCATTTTTCATAGATTTTATATTCCCCTAACATATGTTGATTTACTCCACAAAAGAAACACTGACAATAATGTAGCAAAATTAAATAGTTCTGGCAGACTGAGTTACGGGAATAGATGTAAAGACTTCCAAAAACCCAAGCTTTGGTTTTGTTTTTACTGAAAAAAAGAACAAGACTAGGATAAAATATCCATTTTGAAGCTGCATTTTAATGCAAAAATGTGTACTCTCCTTTCCAACATGCATGTTTTAAATACTTAACTATTGTAGTCCTATCTCAGCTTGCTTAAGTTGAACAAATACGAATTGAGCTCTCAGGTTCATTTCCTCTGAAACCAGGAATCGATTAATATGATTACGGTTTATAAATACTTGCACTAGTAAAAGATTTCTGATAGAAAGCTTTTTAATCTACCAGAGAGAGCCGTAACAAGATCTTACATCTGGGAATTACAGCTAGACAGAACAGACATAAAATGTACATTTTTAATAGCATGGATAATTAAAAAAAAAATCTGCAGAACTAACCAATGTTTTGATAGATTTTCTATCACTAAAATTTTAAAATCCAGACTTCAAGGGAAATCAGGAAAGAGGTAGTTTTTGAACAGCTATGATATAACTCAGTAGCAGGACTCAAATCTGCCAACTCTAAGTTTAGAGCTTCCCAAAATAAACAGCACGGACAATAGCCTGCTTCTTCCAAGAACTTATGGGCTCAATGCAGAAGTTACTGGCAAAATTCTTTGGGCTGCACCATTAAAGAACTCAAACACAACCACATCTTATGATTTGTAAACCTGCTAGCAGTCCTCATCAGTGATATCAAAGCACCTAACAAACTACATGATGGCCTAGTTGGTGATTAAATAGTATTTTGCAGTTTTAACAAGAAAAAGAAGTGCTCTTCTCAGGGCCTGTCTACATATTTCTCTGGGCTTGTCTATATATGATAGTAAGTTTGGAGTAAGATAAAGTGTGAATTGAAACTGTAAAAGCTATTTCCAACTAACTCCACTTGTTCCTCATTTGTATTTAGCCTAATTCAGCGTTGAGGTGGATTGTGCTGGAGTACTCAGACTTTCATTGTAGAAAGAGGAGTACATGCGGGGAGCTATTCAGGGAGGTAAATCTGAAAAAGATATAGCCCTAAATAAATCCATGTACAGACAGGCTCTAATTCACACCATACAAACTTCCTCCACAGAACACTGGATAAAATCACTCTATCCTACACTGGATCCAGTTTTAAGTTATACTGCAAATATAGAAACAGATTCTGTTCCCCATCACTCATGCACATGCCTAACTCCAAAAGCAGCTCCTTTCAGTGTGAGCAAGGACATCCGATTCTGACGTTTGGAAGGTAAAACCTTCAGGATTATGCATATTTTGGTGAGTCTGCAACAATATTCACAAAATAGACCTCAACCTGCTTGAGCCATAAACAAATTTTAAAAATTAGAAATAAAATGATTAACCGTGCATTAACAGTACAGCACAATTCTAACCAATCAATCATTTCTTTTAAAACTTTCTCATGTCGTGTACAGAAATTACTGTAATCCAAGTCCTACTAGCTAGGTGAATTTTTTTTTCTTTTAAGATGGTGCTTTTATAGGACAGTACCAGACATGTAAAAGAATAGAAAGTACTGAAGATATTTATGAGCAGCCGCTCTCCTTCTGCTGTGCTTCTACTTCTAACAAACTGTGTTTTTTCCCTGTACAACAAAGTTATTTTCTCTTGGCATTGAAGATGTAGAAGAAGTTGCTTAAAATAAAAAAACCTGCTATTAAGAAATTTAAATTGACTGGCCACTTTGGCAAAGTTGCACATATGCTGTTCCCATTGTACCGTAAAGCTAATGAGATTCCACAGGGAGATAAAAGCCATCCCAGCATTGCTCGAACACTAATAATGTTTTCTGAACAAAAAGGGGGCGATTTCTACCATAAGCAAGTGCTGATAAAATGCTTCTAAAAAGATCAAAGCAGGTGTCAAATATGAGGAAGAGGAGCAAGGGGATGAAACACCCCCCCCAAAATTAGCAACCAATACTGGGATGTCAAGTATGGAAGAGCAAAGAGCTGGGAAAAACGACAGACTGGCCAGTGCCTGGGAGTGAGGGAAGATTTTTTTTTAAAAAAAAACAAAAACAAAAACAAAAAAACCCGCAACCCAAGATAACAGAGATGATGAGAGGAAGCATAAACTGTCCAGAATCTTAAAAAAAAAAAAAAAAAAAAAAAAAAAAATCAATACCCAGCTTTACTAATGGCAATACGATTTCACACCAAAGCAAAGCAAAACAAACTGTGTATGCACCAGCTCACTTATGGGACACACTTTTTCTTCCAGCCAAGCTGGAATCACAAGTTAATTTGTTTTGTGTGTAGGTTGACATTTTGCATATTTCAGGACTTTATTTTATTAACTTCACTTTTACAGATATATCTTACCTACTGCTATCCAAGTTATTGGTCACCTTCTCATTTCTCTACCCCTTTTTTATGTAGGAACACATTCAGAAGAGCACAAATTGATTAGCATAGCTATTGCTCTGGACCTTGAAATAGATTTTCAAGTAGTCTTGCAGAAAAGCTCAATAATTCACAATTCATACATTCAAAAACACCTGTAAGCTTTGTTAAAAAAAAAAAACTTCTGAAGTTACAATTTTGCTAAATAAAAGAGCTATTGTTCAACTAAACATGTTCCCACTTTGAGACAAGCAGAAAAGATTTTAGTTCAGACAAAGAGAAAGTCTTGGCCTTCTCCTTTAAACAAACTAAGCTGCCTTAGGCTGGATGAAGTGGTTTAGCAAGGTACAGTCTTGTTTTCCATTTGAACAAGAAAATTTCCCTTTTTTGTTAACAGCTAATTTTATTGTCTCTGACATATTTTCTTCTTCATGTTTCCAAGTTGATTATAAATGTGCACCTCTGCCACGCATCTCTGCTTCCTCATTCAGAACACTGCATACACGGGGAATACAAAACACAGATTGATATTGGATCAAACCTAATCTTCGTAGTGACCTTGTGCAAATTAAATCTTACATACTTGCCGCTCGCGGAGAACAACCCAGCCCCAGCAAGACAGCGGGGCTCGCTGGGTCCTTGCCCGCTCCGAGAAACTACCCGCCGAGCCACGCTGTCGCTCTGCAGCGGCGCAGAAAGGCACGTACGTGCTCCTGGCTCCCCGCTCGCATCCCACCGCTCAGCTTGCTGGCTTAGTCAAGTTATAAATAACTCACGAGAGCAGCACAAAGTGATGAGCAGCAAACAAAATCCCTGCGAGTTGCCTCAACCAAGCCAGCGCCTGCCATTTCTCGAACGTTTCCTTACCTACTTGATGGTGTGGCTATGCTGAAATGTTGTGTTTTCTAAAGGTTTAAGGAAAAAAAGGCATTACTGAGTATTGACGAGTACTGTTAATCACATAACGTTTCCAAAGCTGCAAATTCATTCAAAAAAAAAAAAATTCTACAATTCACAGACTGAGAGCGCTGAACAAGTGCTCCCACTAATTGGAACAAGCAGCACAAAAGCAAGGACCTAAGGCACAGTTTTGCTCCGCTATAGGTGCGTTTCACAGGCATTCGGAGCTAAAAGCAGCATAAAAACTAAGACAGAAAATTAAGAACATCATAACAGACATTATAGATGCTGCCTCACTATTCTAGCATTTTGTCTCATCGCGAGTAAACAGGCTTTTCAAAAGTAGGTGCAAAACTTACTTTAACAGTCAACTTTTTTCCCCACTTACTGGTTTAGTACTGCAAGTATGGCACTGACAACTCGATCTAATATAAAGGGATTCTCTAAATCCCCCAAAAGATTTTTAATTTTTTTTTAAACCCTGCTAAGTTCATGGTAGCTTGTGGCAATGAGTTCCAGAGGATAACCAGATCATTAAAAAAGCAAAAAAAAAAAAAAAAAAAAAAAGAAAAAAAAAGAAAAAAAAAGCACTATTTTATTAGTTTTCAGACAGTTTATACTGGGGAAAACTGTAAGAGTGCCTTTTTCATTCCCACGGAGTCCCTTTATTCAATCTTCTCTCCAGGAAAACATCTGAGTCTCTCTGGAGGGACTTGGGAAAGCAGAGAAGCCGGTGCCCGAGAGACGCTCGGGAAGGAAGATAGATGGTGCGTTCCACAAACAGGCACTGATGAACTCCACAGAAATAACTCCAGACACCCTTCCCCACTCCCGTTTCAAATGCCACAGTATTTCTTGCATAAAAGCTAGTAAAGCACTACGAGACTTTTCTGAAGCACAGGACTTGAGGTGTTTTCAGAGCTCATGGAGTGCGCCCAAGTGTTTATGCTGCTTGTTCTGCTATTCGGACTGGGTCACCGGGATCCTGTTCCGCCTAAGCAGGTCTTCAAACAGAGCCAAGTACTGATCATGCAAAGGAGCAACCACGCGGGTGACCCTGGAAGAGACCATCTCCTCTCCTTGAACAGACATCATCAATAGCCCAATATCTGTTTCATGCATGCATTCATCCTGCATGCGATTTTATTCCGAGCTTATTGACAAGAATACATCTTCATACATTACAATACTTATGTGCCCTTGTAAGTGGTGAAAATCGTGCTCCGCGTTTCATCGCTTTGGGCTCACACATCTCTCAGAACCGTCTGGATGTGCACAAACAGCTTCTCAAAGCTTAAGTTAAAACTTGACTTGGGAAGAAGCCTATCAAACCACAACACAACCAGCGAGTGGCATGCTAAAATTGGGAGACTGTTTACACAAAAGTAAGAACGGGGCTCCGAGATCAGAATGAAATACATGGGTTTAAAACCCATGCAGTGCATATGACTGAAGCAGCCAAAAGGATATTACACAGAAAAAACACTGAGCAGCTTGACAAATGAAACAGTTAATGTTACACATCATCTCCCAAGCAACACAGTTTTTATCCCTTAAGAGCAATTCCACTGTCTTTTTTTTTGAATGCAAAGCTATGAATCTCGCACCTTTCTCTACAATATCTTCTTTTAATCCTCTACACAATGACCTGAAATTCTGCAGTCCTCACGTACATTCTTCTTCACACCAAGATATAAACCCAATAAAGATTTCCTTATTTTCTGTTTTGTTCCTTCTCTTATGCTACTGGATCAAGGACATGCAAGGTGTTAAAATAAGGAGGTTTCAGATCAAAACAGTTGCTGCTCCCACCGAGTTTAAATGTCAGACAAATATGGAAATCTGAAAACCTTTTCTTTGCTCCTTGTGCTTTTGCCCTTTCAGCCTTCCCTCTTTTATTTCCAAGTCCCATTCTCTGAATCTTACCCTGCTGCTGGATTCAATGGCTATAAAAGCCTATTCACCCCAGGACCAAATTCAAGAAGTCTCCAGGGAACTTTGGAAATGACTGCACACTTTAACAGTAATGGGCCCACTGGGAGCTGTCCCCCATCAAATTATACACACTTGGGTATCCTGCTTAATAAGGAGAGAGAAAAGGCTTGCTGACACAGCCAACGTTTGCAAACAAAAGCCAGGACAAATTTAGCTTCGTTTGACAGGGTTGGATTGAAGATCAGAGGTCTCTGGTCCTTAACCCAGAAAGCCATGCTGCAACCCTGTGAGAATTTGACAGGCTTGCAGCTACCACCGGCAGGTACCTTGTGAACTCCAGATGTTGTTATATTATCATTGAAGAGAGACTTTGAGAACTTGGTCCAGCTTTTAAAGAGAAATATCTCTGCCCTTCAAAGCGACGACTGACTTTACAGCATTAGAGGCAGCAGAGCCCAAAGGCTGCCCAGCCTCCTTGGTGGGAACAGTTGCTACTCCGTATTTTTCCCTCTCGGCATAGCACTCCCACCAGGGTTACCAGAGATATATAGTGTGACACGTTTACTGATAATTTTTTAATGGCGGGAAAACATTTGCTCTGATGATCCTGCAGTACTGCAACAGTAACAGAGTAAAATAGCTTCTCTAACACCAGTTTATCTGATTTCCTCTCTCTCACTACTCCTAAATCACTATCCCAGGGTATTAAAAATGGATATAAGTGCAGCTTCAGAGAATAAAAAAACAAACCAAATGCAGCACCACAAAGAACAAACTTACTTTGCAGAACCACAGCATTTTCTATTGTCTATTTAAATCCTGACTTAGGTCCTAGCCTTAACTTATTTAACCACCAGCTCAATAGTCCAGCATCTATTGATTAGAAAGTACTATCACCTTGCATTTTTATCATGTTTTTCGTGCAAGAATCTAAAAGCACTATGCAACCAATTCAGCTGAAGAGTTCCTGTGAAGTCAGCAAGTACAACCTCGACTTAAGGGATGTGGAAAACTGATCCAAAGAGAGGTTAAGTTGCCCAAGGTAACACAATGACAGAGCTGGGAACGCGACGTATAAAACCTGGAGTACAGACAGCTGCTCTGCCTGCTAGGGCAACACTTTCTCCTGCAGTCTTTTTTCTTTTCTTTTGAAATGTATTAATGTAGGGAATTAGGAAGGGAGCAGTCGTCTTTTTTCATATGCATGCAGACGCACACTGACAGATAGACCACAGTAAAAATACACCTTCTCTCTTGACATATTTTTAGCTTCCATCCTAGGCATTTTATTGAAATAAGTGTTTTAAAGGAGTATTTAGTTAATTAATTGTAGCATCATAGTAGAAATAGAGAATAACGATTCTTACTATCCATAACAAAGACATATTGGCAGTAGTAACACAGGCATTTCACATTTTCTCACCCAACTCTTTTGTTTCTGACGTGAAGGCCATCACCCGGACCTGAAGAGAAATTCACTCCACGTACTACACTCCTCAAGTCCTTAACTTGGACTCCTCTGAAAATCTGTACATGTATTCTACAGTTTGCTACCTTTTAGATATAAAATTAAACTTCTATAATCAAAAAGTCAAAACCTATCTACTTTTGATGGAGATAGAGCTTAACCCTTCCAAGTTATTCTAAGCTAAAACATCCAGGAAGACAATGCCTAGGCCCAACCTTGAACACATAGGGAATTTGAGAAGATGCACTTAATTATAGAACCTTACATTCATTCCTTTGCAATAATTACTTAAAAACATACCGATAAGCAAATTACAATTTCAGCTGTTTCATTTTCCACTCTATTTCTCTACTTGACACAGCATAGAGAATATATTTGTGGAGAGAGGGGGGAAAAAAACCACATTATTTAATCCCCTAATCTCTGGAGTAAAGAATCGACCACAGCAAAATTTTGCTTTAATGCTGGTCCGACAGGGAAAGCAAGCAGCCTCCCCCAAAGCTGTCCTTTGATCTCTAGCAGGTTAATATCACAGGTCAAACGCCTTCGCTTCTGACTGCATATGGTATCTTGGAAGGAAGATGCACAAACACAGCCAATATGCCATAGCTGTGACCCCTGCTTTTATGCCCTTTCCAGTCCCTGACCCGTATTTGTTACATAAGCCACAAAAGCAGATGAAAGGAAGCTAGCACACTCGCTGGAGACTTAAGCTCCTTGAACTGTGGCTTGAAGGTAAGGAAATTGGAATTTGAAGCCAGATCAATCTGAACTTACAGCATTTTGACAAGAGGCCTTCAAAGAGAAGTTTTCTCTTGCCTGCCTTGAAAATAGAAAGATACAGATCTATCCAAAACCACACTTCTACCTTCTTAGCAGTTTCACACTTACTGCTCCCACTTGCTCACTGGTCTTTTCATGCTTTGTGGAATGCCATTCATCTCGGTAAGTCATGCCCTTTGCTTACACCGCCAAGAGAAGAGAAGCAAGAAAAATAACTCCAGGTAAAAAATCACCAAAGTCATTTTGGAAAACAAGTTCTGCAAATTTATCAAAATCAAGCCTGCAGAAGACGGGGCAACTACAACAACAAACCCAACCCAACCCAAGCCAAACAAACCCGAAGCAGTACCCCCCAAAGGCTTGAACGAAAAACAGCATGTGAAGATCCCGCATGCAACTAAGGCTCCAGTAGTAAAATCTCCAGCTTCCTATTCCAAACCATGGATTGGAACTGTGATGGGAAATAAATCTAAACTAAATAACAACAGCTGAATTGATCTCCTTATTTTCTACTCATGGTTTTCCATTACTACAGATTACTGTTTTTTATTTGCAAGTTGCGATAGAAGTTTTATAATCATATTAAGCATGACTAAGAAATTCTGAGTTCTTTTACATGGGGGCCTAGATATTTAAAGTAAACTCCCCATATGACCTATATACGTTATATAGAGAGAAATGAGGTGGGACTTACCTTCTGAAAAACTTGATAGTTGGATTTAGACCATATGTCAAGCTACAGTAGGGAAAAAAAAAGTTATATATTACCATATATGATTTCCAAGAGAACAGCTATTCAGATTAAGACAGTAGGCAAACAGATCCACCTTACTTCTCAGTTCTGCTCTGACCCATTACCTTACCTGTTGCAATCCAAGAAAGGGATGCAATGATTGCAAGACTTCCTTTGCAATAAAGAATGAACACAGTTCATCATGGTTTCGATAAAAATTACATATACAAGACCTGTTGAATCAGTGTGTTCTCTTCAAAAACAGCAAAATCTTCATTTGTATGAGGCTGTGCTGATCTATGCAAATATTCATCAGCTTCAGTCTGTCTCTAAAACAAGGGCATTTCTACTAAGTTTATGCTTGTCTTGTGTCTGAATAAGTGATTCAGTTACAAATGACACAAAGAACATTTAGCTGAATTAAACCAAAGCACTGGTCTACTGGGGCTAAACAAAACATCCCTTAGGAAACTTCATTTACATTTCCAGATGAATATCATGCTAACAGAGATTTAAGGCTGCAGATAACTGTGCACATCCATGACTTAAATGCATGTTCAACGATATATGAAATAGAAACCAAACAAAACTGAAGTAAATTTTATTAACCACAGAAACCAGGAGGTAAGCCTGCCCTTGTTAGACACCCAAATGACTTGCATGTTAAACAACTTCAATTGACATGCGAGTGCTCTTTTAACCCAACCTTGTGGAGTATCTTGCACTCTGTCAAGGAAAAGAAGCAGAAAAAAAGAGGAATTTCCTTCCATCAATCCATAGCTTGCGAATTACTTTTTGCCTGCAGATCCCGCTATATGCAACCATTTGATAGGCTGCAGGAAAGGTGTTTGCTACAACATTAACCTCTGGAATCTTAATCTTCAGGAAATAAAAACAATTTTTGAGTGAATTAATGAAGCAGGTATAGCTCTTCTAGTGCTTGATAATATGATGTGACACATGCTTTCCCACAATGGAGACACTAATCCACATCTCTCCTCTGCGTTCAGCCTCTTGGAAGAATATAAAACACAAAATATTAAACTGTGTTAAATTTGATTGAAATTGGATAAGTGGTTCAAAAATTAGAGGCAAAAAGTGCAACTGCATAAACCTAATACACCCAGATTAAAGATTTTATTTATTTTAACCTTCATGATGAGGGGACAAATCTTTGTAGAGCGGCAACCTAAAACCCCTTGAAAAACTGTGCACATGAATAGTACCACTAAGATAACGGCATAGGAAACGAGCACATCCATTCATTACTGCTGCGTTGGTTCTAAAGGGCACAAACTCTTTGGATCACACAGCATACTCCCTTTCCAGTTGCAAACACACTTTTTATCATTAAGAAATAAACACATCTAATGGTTTCAGCTTTCTCTAAGAAATCTGTGCTTAAATGCACATGTAAATCCCACATTTGTACTTTTTTATCATTCCATTAATGATATTACACCTGCATGCTCTATACTTCAGTTTAAAAATTGAAATAGGTAACACTAACCAAACGGAGTGTAAATCTCAGACTAAACAGGGCATGGTATATTGAATACATTCTGCTAAGTTTACACTCTGAAAGTAATTGATTTAAAAGAAGAAGTTGGGTTTATCTCCTTTATTATAAAGTTAAGCTAATTATCTTAATTCTGACTTACGGTAGTGCCCATAAGCGCCAGTTGAAATTGCACGTCTTCTAAAAGGCACAAAGGTTACAGTCGGAAACAAAGCAAGTCACACAAAGTGAGTAAAACACACTAGAGGAGGATGAAGGAGCAGAAAGGGAAGGATGCTGAACCCAAGTAATTAATTCGCATGGTTAAAAAGGTTCACAATGCTAATGGCATTGTGTCATTCTTTTGGGAGCAATACCTTTAAGTGGCCCATTTTTCTGAATACTAGTACAAGAAGAGACTGTTGAGTCCCCAAACCTCAGGTTTAACAGGAGGTAATGTTAATTATTTTAAAAATCTCTTCAGGATGGATGTGTCATGACTTAGGAGGCTGACCTTGCCGTGAGACAAAAGGCAGCTGATGTCTCAAAGCCTTTTCCAGGTTAGATGAAGACAAAAGTACCCTAAGGCATGTAACTACAAACCTTTTTACACTACTGGCTCTTGAGGTGGGCTCAAAAACCTGCTTGAACACCAGCAATAGCCATATTGTAGGCATCCGCAAGCAGCAGTTCAGCCTAGTATCAGACTCGAGCTTGGCTAATAGCGTTATATACCTGTGCCTGCAGGGAAGGAAGCGTCGTACTTCCGTATTAGAGGAGTCTACATTTGAAAATAAAAAATGAATACAGAATTTATTTTAACTATTTGCATGTAATTTAAGACTCTGTTTGACGACAGATGGAGTTGCTATAATTGGAATGTATATATGGTTTTGCTAATCTCTAGCGATCTATCCAAGCACATGATCCTCTCTGTTTAGATGCAAGATCATAACAAAAAAAACCCCATTTCAGATACTATATTAAAATGAGTCCAACAGGTTCTGATTGTTCATTAGTTGGCATGAAGATTGAAAAGCCGAAAAAGTAATGAGTGTTTTTACAGACAAGATGTTATCCAAGTTAAAAAAAAAAAAAAAAAAAAACAATCAAAAAAACCCCCCAAAACACCAAAAATCCCCAAACCACATGCAGACATCCTAAATGACTGCCCACCTTTCCCCCTGAAACAGAGGATTAAGGCAGAGGCAGATTAAAGAATGCATTGTTACAGGTCTATTATTCTTCAACTTTTCACTTTCAATCAAGACACACATTTGTAACTAAAAAACTGCTGAAAGCACAATTTCAGGGCATCCTCTGCATGTGAATTAAACTGGGGCTTTTTTTTCCCAGTGCCCCACTCTCCCCACCCACCCCCAGCATAAGTAACAAGAGGCGATTTTCTGAAGGTCGTCTGAACGATTTCAAAGGCGATAACAAATCAGAATGTTCCCTGCATCTAATATCAAACAGGTCCGGTGCCAACACTTATTAGAGAAATCGGATTCAACCCCCCCCTTCACCCAAACACACACACATCCAGCTTTGAAGTGGAAAGAATGCAGGGATCAGAAATTACCCGAGAGACAGCTCTGGCTGTCTTTGAAGCTTTCCTTTGATACTACTATATCTTTTCCTCTCTTACGCTAGGAGGCTAAAAGCTGCCTTTTCTTATTGATATGGGGTAATTAATGAAGCTATAGCATTAACATAACCCAAGTTCCTTAACACGATAATTCAACAGAGACACTTCTGTTTCTTTAGTTAAGTCTAACGGATGCAAAAATAGCAATGTGGCTAGGTAGTGATGTTAAGTACCCAGTACAAGAACATCGTGTCATGGTGGTTCTTGGCTTCTGTATGCAGCAAGAAGCAGGATATTATTGTGCCGAATAAAACCCAATACAGTTTTATTTTTATTGGCAGACTAGGGCTACTAATGGTTCAGCTCGTGCTAAGCGTGCCCTGCAGGAGTGAGCTCCGCAGCTTCATTTATTCAGGAATCAGGACAACATGAGTAATTAATTACTATCCATGGTTAGATTCCAGTGTAGAAGGAGTATGTCAAAGTTTTGAAATTAAGGGTGGCACAGTGCCATCACTACAGCTACAGGACTCATTAAAATGCATCAGCCTGTGGTGGATGCAGTGGGTTCGTACAGTAAGCAAGAGAGACTGCAGAACAATCAGAATAGAGAGCCGACTACATGACAGAGGCTGCCAGATTTCACCTTTTGTTTTTGCAAAGTGACACCAAAAATGTGCAAGTTATGCAGCTGGCAACCTGGCAAAGACATAATCTGTAGGGTTTGTGAATAATTCACAAGAGAAGTACATGAAGCTCTTAGGACATGCACTGGTCCTTTGTCCGTTTGACAAAAACACCTAAACACCTAATAAATAAATAAATAAAAAGATAAACTCCCCAAAGGTAGTGTCTTATTTTACCTACTAAAGGTAGCTAAAGCTACCTACTAGCTTAAGATGGCCTTTTGATTTTTTTTCCCACCTTCACTTTGAAGGTTTTTAAATACCTATGGAGTAACCAGTTTAGCTAGGCTCCGATACAGGAGAAACTGGGTGAAGCTCTTTCACATAATCACACCAACATACTTCAACAGCAACCTGGATAACGCAGTGCCGCTTTTCTTGTATATCCGCTGGCTGTCCCTGGCTATGCCACCATGCACAGTTCCACAACCACCACGAGAGACCGCCAAATTTGCTGTACCTCTAGACCTGCCTGACAAACGGACCTGGGGACTACCAACACCTACGCTGCTCTTTTTGCACTCATCTCTTTCCTTTTGCTTTCCAGAAATAAAAAAAATTGATAAAAGTTGTACTTTCAGAGATAAATAGCCACTTTCTGATGCACATGCAAATCGCTGGCCTCTTTTGTGCTTCACAGTCCACTTGTCGCTTATTGTCTGCGTGTTCATACAGTCTCCCAGTGATGATCCTTTCTCCTTCTGCAAAATATTTAAGGAACTGATTTTATCCATGTTGCCTCACCTGCCCAAATTTGGTCTATACTGAGAAAGCCCCTCAGTGAATCTCAGTTTTACTGCTTAATGGACCTTCTGCATTGTGTACTTAGGAGGATTACACAAATGATCTTTATCCTGCTATTTAAGTGTAAAGCAGCGTGATGATGCTATGACTTATTCCAGTGTCCCTTCAACACGGCTTACAGTAAAAACAGGGGCTTCAGAACTGCCATATCGTATGAAGCCACCTAGTTAATCTCATCTCTGCTGCCTGCAAATATTAAATGGTTCCTAGGAATATATTAGCAAATCAAAACAGCACTTACTGAATAAACTGCTCAACGGAAAAATTATCATCACCTTCTGTGAACCTAAGGATTCTCCACATTTTTTCTTATTTAATATAGAAGATCCTCTCCTTTTCCCTACTCTTCTGTCTCTCTTCAAAGATGCTACTGCTTTTTTTCCCCCTCCGACTAGAAATTGAGGCACTAGAGCAGCACGGCGAAGCCTCACTGGAGCACTTTCCCAGCAGCATCTGTTGCGACAGAGAAGGAATTGGATTGGACCATGTTTGCAATTCACTGTAATCGCTCATTCCCAGCAGGCACAATGAGTAAAGCGATTCATTGCAAGAGCACAATCTTATTCTTATCCTCCAATTACCAGAGTAGTTAATTAGTGAAAAAGAGGGAGCCCACTGTTTGTCAATATGTGCTCCAGTTGGCAAAACTAGCAAGCTACACATTTACTCAATCTTCCAAGCCAAATTTACTCATGATTTAAGTGGCTGCAACTCCAATTCTACTTAAGTCCTATTTATATCTAAAATGCAGACCTTCAGGTTTGCTAGAGCCCTGGGATGGCCCAACGATATAGCAAAATGCCATGTATGTGACTCCGGTTCATTCAGCCTCTTGGGAGTAGTCACGTAGCCTAACTTTGGACAGAAAGCTGATCGGTAGAAAATAGGGATTCCCCTGCAGATTGGTTTAGAGCAGGAAAATAAGCGAAATGGTAGCAGCAATGCTTGGGAGAAGCTAAGTGCTCCCCACTGACCGCAGGCAAAGGCTAATGCTCCATGCCCAAAGCCAGCCTTTGGGAGCACTGCTCTCCCCCTCGCAGTGAACGGTGACAGGGAAAGGGTGGGCAGCTCTCCAGGGAGTTAACCTGGAGCTAACCACAAGCCCAAAACCAGATGCCCAGTTTCACAGAGGAACTCATCTGGGCAGCTTTTCAGCAAATACGGTATTATTACTCTTCAAGGGAGCTTCAAAGGGAACTGGATGCATCAGACAAAATCAGCACACCCAAATGAAACGCGACACAGGAACCCATCAAGCTCTGTCAACGCTCTTCAGACAGAACATCATTTCAGTTTCGAGCAGAACTCGGGGTGAAGAGGGGCTGCTGCTCTGAGCCTGTAATTACATGCGGACATACAGGGAGCAGCGGTTTCTGCTGCAAAGCGGTATTTAAGCCTGCATACTTGAATAAGGCAGATCAAAATTGGGCAATTGTTACTTAACTACTTCCTAGGTCAATCCCCGCCCTCCAAGGGAGAATATGTCACCGGGGAAATAGAGCTGTGCTATATTCTTCAGCAGATCAGCTCCTGGCCTTTTCCAGGGGAGAGCAGTTCAGACTCGGAGCTGCTGAACTCTGGGTCAGTACATAACGTGCTACTGTGTGCTAAAACACAGTTATCACTTTTGAAAGGAAAGAAAGTCTCACCTCATTATAACATGGCCTATGGGTGCCAAGTACTCATCTTGATATAATGAACTTTGTATTTTAATAGGCTTCATAATCAGAGGAGAAAGCTCCAGAGAGAAAATGTGAAAGATGGAGGTATTTAATACTGTTACTGGCAGAGGAGAGTCCTGGTGGATGTCTCAGTAAGAGAGACCATTCCCCCAGAAAAGGGAAACACACGGAGCTGCAGGCCGTCAGGTCCCATTAACATCTTCTGAGGCGCTAAACAGAGCCATATGGAGTGTGTGCAGTCAACAGAAATTTGAGGGTTCAAGCAGGGTGAATTGTTCATAAAACGCATCACTTGTGGAAACAGGTAACACTTGCTTTAATAGCTCCTGCTCAAGACGTGCTGTTACTGACAAGCAAATTATTGAGGACTACCTACCAACGATTCTCACAGCTGAGCTTATCAACTTGAGCATAAAACTAGCCCAAGATTTCCCAGCGGCTCCCGGAAAAGAGAATCTGAACCCTGGGATAGTGCTGTGCTAGTACACTAAAAAAAAAGTTTCCTCAGTAGACACTATTAACGAGGCAACTGAGGTCTAAGGTGATAAATTAGAAATTCAAGCGAGGGCATCAGAGCTTAGAAAGAAGTCAGACATTAGGGTATGAAAAATCCAAGCAAAGCATGATAAATTTAAACCTGAGCACTTTGCAAAGTGTCCACAAAAAGTCTTTTGACAGTTTTATGTTACTAGCATACTTGTGATGGGATTCCTGTTCTCTCCAATTTAAATACCAGGTAAAAAAAGTTTAACACTATCGGATATATGATAACCTACCTTGCCATCTTCAGTATAGACATTTTCATTGTATCCTTTTACTATCGTCCGGTCAATGAAGAGACTCCGCATCACCACTATCACTTTTAACACTTTTCCTAAGGTAACCTGCCAAGAGCAAGAGGACAAAAGCAAGCTGAAGGAGAGCTGATGTCTGAATTCACAAGGTCACTGAGTTAACAGCTGCAGCTGACGGGCATTTCAGTTTTCAATATTTTAAAGACAAACCAAAATAAAGATCTGAAATGTTATATGCACAATATGAGGATGAGAAAAACTAAGAAGTACAGAATAAACAAATAGCATCATTCATTTGCAACTAAAAATGTATGAATTCACAAAATTCCCCTGTGTAGATATGACACTGCCAAGCAACTGTCTCAATTTTATTAACAACACAACTCAATAACTCCACTTAGAAAAAAATTCATTTGAAAGAAGAATCAGACTCTTCTAATGCTATCCTTTAAAAGGATGCCACAAGTTTAACGTAAAACATTTTAGCTCCAATAAAAATGTAAAGTTACTTACAAAGAAACAGAGAAAACGGAAAAAAGTTACAGCTACAAAAGTAAAAATATTACATTTTCAAAGGTTTAATACTCTCCTCTAAAAGTGGAAAAGTGTAAAGAATAAAACTAGTATCACAGAAAATATGTATGGTCTGACAGAGTATAAAGACAGAAACAAGCCTAAATTATATAATTGACAAAATACAATAATGAAAATATTTTAATCTGAAATCAATTTACATTTCAAAGATGAATTCATACTTCAATATTGTTGAGATGTGTCTAACGAGGATTTTTGTCTTTGTGCTTTGTGACACAAACATTACAGAGTTTTCCCTCGCACACAAAAGCATAAAATTGAGAGCGGACAGAAACAGTTAGTTTGTTTAAATCCGTTTCCCGACCCGCAGAGGCCTGCTTGCTACCATCTGTGCCCCAGCGCTGAAGCGTCAGGACCCTTTTCCCCAGTAGGAAGAGGGCAAACCGCGCACAAAACCTCCATTTCAAAGCCGATGCAGGGACTCTGCTGGAGCAGGGTTAATACAGGACTTTGTTGAACAGTTACTCAAACTGCCGTAAACACTGGTTTTCCACCTTGAAGACCTATATAGCAGCACACAGAGTTACAAATCCTAAAAGGAACTGATGACAACTTGATACAGGAGATGGAGAAAGCAATGCTAGGGCAGAAGAGTCGAAGCAGCAGAGAAGAACAAGGTGACAGAGGTAGAGAGGAAAGGATGAGAAGGGAAAACAGAGTCACTGACAGACTGCAGGAAGACACGCTGTAGGCACAATTTCACAAGAAAGAGCTTGAGGAAAAAGGTCTGGGGGGGTTGGTAATTTTTTTAAAGAAAAAAACATTACAGGCTGAAGTACTTGTGGATAACTGGTATCAAGGCCTGAGCTATGCACACCATGAATACGTTTTTGTGATTCCTGCCTTCCTACAACAGATGGGGATTTCTTGAACATGTATGGAGCTGCCTAGTGCTCTCAGATAACAGCATCACGATATCAGGTGCTATGAATTTGGGTCTAACCAAAGCACTTGCTGAGATATTCTGTTATAAGACATAGTCAGTCTGAGAGTAGGAGAGACTGCAGTGGGAACGTGTGTTACAGGTTTGTTATCCAAAACTGTATCAGCCAGCAGAAATCTTAAAGAATAAACCTGGATTTTTTCATTTGATCTTGGACTTGAGGGTGTGTGGTGGTGGGGAAATGGGGGACTCGATATAAGAGGATGAAAGGCCACCAGATAACTGCACAGAGGGAAGCACTGAGCAAGGAACCTGGGCTCATGCTACTTCTGAACACTGGCACTGCTAACAAGCAAGTCGAGAAGGGAGGTCCACCAAGACAGGGACAACCGTTCAGCAAGGAATGCCTGCAGCACCTAATGCTGCGCCAGCGACGAGCTGCCTGCTCAGAAACTGCGGGCTCCCAGGACACTAAAGGACACCAGAGATATCACATATTAGCAAAACATATCCAGAAGTTAGTAATTTCCACACACATTAGGAGGGGATGGGAGACCACCTTGCTTTAAATGTGTCCAGGGGACATGCTGTTCTTTGGGATTTAAAGCATGAAGGTTTGAACCCCAAGCAGAAATGGTGTTAAGTCAATGAGATGATGCTTAGTCCCAGGACACTTACGTGAAGCCTGCAGACCAAATGCCCTGTCATGAGGCTTAATTTTGCCTGCTGGGGGTTTTGGGGCAAAATGATGACACTTGCCTACATTAAATTTCATATACACCAGTGTACTTTGAGAAAGGTTAATGTAAAATTCTTATACAGGTTGATCATAGGTTTTGAAATGCAAAATTTTAAAAAGGACATCTAAGTAAAATTATGGGCATATCTGAAATCATCTCCATGCACAGAAACAATCTAAAACTCATTTTTTACCTTAAGTGCAGAAAAATAAAGAAAGTACAACATAATGATTATGTATATACACTGACAGACATTCTGATCATGATTGCTTCATTACTCTTGGGCCACTTCAGCCACTTCACCTGAAGAGCAGCTTGGCAAAAAGCAGGATATAACAATACCTTTCAAGGCTTCTATTCAAGATGAGGCTGAGGGACCAATACAAACAACAGAGCAGAATAAAAGCAATGAATGGTGCAGAGACTGCAGTGGTTAATGCAGAGATCCTGTTTTTCTATCTCAAAGCAAGATTCAATACAAAACTAAAAGACAGCAAATGAAAAAGTGGTAATAGAAAACACACTTGTGAAGTAGCAGTACCCTGCAGAACGCACAGCAGCAGAGAACAAAGACACGAGCACCTTCCATTTTACCAAGTTAAAGATACCAAGTCATTACCCAGACACATCTGATCCACGATGCTGATCATCCACTGGAATCAGAAAAACAGTGTCTGGCTGCATAATTAGCTAACCACTATGAAAAAAAAATTTAGTGTTAATGTTTTATTTATTTTTCTACCTTAGTGAGACTGGCAGTATGATAAGATATTGCCTACGGAGAGACCTGGCTCTTAGAACCT
Organism: Dromaius novaehollandiae; assembly: GCF_036370855.1. Classification (NCBI taxonomy): domain Eukaryota; kingdom Metazoa; phylum Chordata; class Aves; order Casuariiformes; family Dromaiidae; genus Dromaius; species Dromaius novaehollandiae. The sequence goes on from NC_088117.1 coordinate 9,221,838, forward strand.
CACACTGGGCATCCACCATACACAGTAAAATTAAAAAGAAAAAAGAGAGTTCTAAACAAAAAAGTAAAAAAATAATCTTCTTAATGAAGAGTGCAAAGACTGCCCTACAAACATGCAGATCTAGCATTATATATAATATTTTATATAATATATATAATATCTCAGTTCCCTTTACATGCTTTTGTGGATGCTCACTTCTTTCCTCCTCCCCTTACGTTTTGCATTCATCATATCTCACATTGTCAGCAGGCAGAAAAAAATTGGATGAAGTTGATCCGAAGGCTGTGTGGGATGCTCCTGAAATTGCTCAGAGTGAATAGTGGGACATAACATGCTGAAAAATCCAGTGTTTGGCACTCCAGCTTACTTGCATATCCCTACTGCTGGCCTCAACCTGCCCCCGCCAGCCCCCAAGATTTACCTGCACAAATCCTTGCAAAATGCTTCTGCGTTAGCCCATTGCCTTTTTCCAGGTCATTTGTTTTCACATCCTTCCAGTGATTCACTCCTCACTTTCAAAATCTGTCACAGCCACCCTGATCCCAGCTCTCATCCATCACGCCGTACGGAAAGGGCAGCGTCTGCAGATGGAGCCAGGATGCTAGCCTCCATCACCCCCTTGTTCGAATGTCAAACAAGCACCGCTCGCCTCCTTCCCCCTGCACCCCACATTCAGAAGGAGCTCTGTAAAAGCATCCTTAGACATATACGTAGATTTTAAGCTCCCTGAGGAAGGCGCTATCGTTGCAATCTCTACTAACACAAGGTCTTGTGCAATGGGGTCCCGCTCTGTGAGTTGGGGTACTCACGCATCACGATACTACAGAATATGTCACAACTTCAACCCTGTCAGGGCTGGGTTGTGTCAATTAGCTTTTTATTTACAGCAGTCTGGTACTGAAATAGAAAACTTTCCTGTTTCATGCCACTATTGTCTTGACATGGGATTCCTGCAGATTTTTCTGTGGCTGGAAGAAAAATCAGAACTTTCAGATGATTTGTTCTAGGACCGTATCAGAAGGCATATTAAGAATGGTACACATTAATTAAGTCTGACAGAAACAGAAATTTTGTAAAAGTAAGCGTAACTCAAATTATAGTTCATCATTCTAACAGCATTGAAAGAATGAGGCTAGTAGTACAAAGAATGAACAACAGCCTGTCACCAGGCTGGAGGATGCCGCTACATTTGGAAGCCAAAAGCGTGTTTCCACAGCTCTTTACAGGGTAAAGCATGTTCAGTATTGTATACAATATATGGACACTTTTTATTTTTTCCTCTAATAATCAAGACTCATGACGGTTTTCAGGACTTAATGGTTTTGTGTCCATCTCAGCTGTATTTTACACATTCTGTTTTCCAGCAAACAATTTTCTTGCAACGCCTGCTCAACTTAGCTAACGAGTCAATGTTCGGGAAAGATCTATGTATGGAATATAATTTACACCTTTAGTCATATAATGTGTCCCTACAGATCACCTGAAAGAAGGTAATAAAATACTAAAGGCTCTGATATTAAAAAAAGAAGAAAAAAAAAGTAATTCGATAGTTGCGCTCTGGACTCGAGTACGGCTGGTCTCTCCTTCTGGAGGTCAATGCTGATCTGGATGGTCCCTTTTTAAAGGGCAATAAAATGCCCCTAGATCTCCACAGATAACAATTGCAAGAAACTTCTTCCATTATACAGAAAAGATACCTCTTAGTTGTTACAAAAAGGCAACAATTCCCGTCCTAAGCCAACTTTTCCCATTAAATTGCAACTTCTTCTGTCGATACCCTGTTAAGACAGCACTTGGCTTTTTAATATTTTGCCTGTAGGATATATGCCAACTTGTCCTTGATGTAGAAAATTTTAATTCAAATCAATACATGTACAAGGTCACTTTAAAATTCAATTAATATGAATGAAAAAATATGCCCCACAGTTCTGTGAGCTGAAAATGGAACAGTTGCAAGTAAAATACTTATGTAGCTGCTGTTTTGGTCTGTGTAATAACAATGCACTTCTAACTCGCTTTTTTCACATATACTAAATTCAGACAGTTAAGTTATTCATAATGCCCCTGCTTCCTAAAACGGCAAGCTCCAGAAGAACGTACGACAGGCAGCTGATTGAAATCTGCAATATTATGCAACTTTTCTGACAAAAATATATAAAATAAAAATCTTCTTGAAATATCCCAGTTTTAAAAATATTTTGTCTACCACCAAGATAACTCTCAAAGAGCATATGACAACCACCGTATGCCAAGAATGGGGGATGGGGAAACTCAGAATAACCAGTGAAAATGGTTCAGATAACTTCTTATGAGACTGCTATAAAAAGTTCTCGCTTAGTGATCAGGAAAGAAATAAGTACTTCTCCAAATAAGTTAATAGCAGGGTCAAAATTAATTTACAAAATGAAAAGGATCAACATTTATTTACATAGCCAGACTTCCGCCTGGAGGAAATAGCTTGAAAGCCCCCTCTTCAACCTTCCCTCTTCACTGAAATTGATGCCAAATGAAAAGCCTTTTTACAGACAATTAAAAAAATGCATTAATAAACATTCTTTCTTCAGATTTAAAGTTGGGTATTAAGAGAGAGCGGTGCCAATGCCAAGCTCCACCACTTCGCGGAAAAATTCCCAAAGCTCCAGATTTCCTTGCAGCATCCCAGGGAATTTGCTGCTGATTTGAACTGCAGATGCTCTGCAATGCAGAGCTAAAAGAAAGAAAACATTATTTTCAGTTAACATGGGTACCTCCCTGATAGCATCACTAGGAGGACAAGTTTGTATGTGTGTTTTTTATTCACCTTAGGAAACAATAAGGTAACACTGAATCAGAGACGTAACCAAGCTGTGCATATTTCCAGCAAAAGGCCAGGCACCTGCTCCTTTCTGTATAGCCAGCTCTGATCTTTTCCTCCCACTTGGATACTATCTAATAAGTAGAATGGCTAGAAATCATATTTATATGTACTGAAAATAAGATTTTGTAGAACAACAAATGACCCCCCGCTCCTGCCCAAACCTGACTTTCAACTAGTTATTTTTCTTCCGTCTCATCTGCTGCTGGTATGAATGCTGCACTTTCCCTCACATGCTCATTATTCTTTAATGATGCCTATTTGTAAATAGCAAGATAAAATGCAATTAAGCCATTAGACTCTAAATAAACAAACATACTAATTAGGTTCTTTAAAAGCTTTTTTTTTTTTTTTTTTTTTTTTTTTTTTTTTAAACATAGGGGCTGGAATTTACCTTTCATTAATCTAACCTAATTGCAATAGTGCATGTTAAAAAGTCAACATAAATTAAGGATCTTAAATGATTTTGCCATATTAACGATGAGCTGGTGATCATCTTCCTTGGTAATATGGCATATTCTCTTAATAACGTGAGCAAACTGGCACACAATATTGCTAAAATGGCAAGCGGGCCAGTCACGTTTATGGGATAAATATCCGAGTCCAATGCTGCTACTGATAACCAAATGGATTCCGATTTTTTTTTTCCATTCTGAATTATAGCACACCAGTAATTTTTACAGGGATGAAAAGAATGCCTGTTTTCTCAGAGAGTAAGTCTACTGGCGTATCAAGATAGATCTGTGAACCCTTCTGACAGCAAACCCAGGCAGTAATGCCCATGGAGGGGGCAAAGCTGAGGGAATTTATCTCTGATCTTTCTGCACTCTTCTCTACTCTTGTTCACTTTCCCATCAAGAGATTCTTCCTCATCTTCCTCATTCTTATTCCAGAAAAGCAGAAAATAACTTACACTTTACTTGCCACCCCGCGCTCATTTACTTTGTTGATTCAAGAAATTCTTCCCTGCCTCCACATATCTGACCTTAAGTGTTGGCTTAATGCTTTTTAAATGCTGGCTCTCAATTTTAAGAAACTAACCTTGACCCCACAGCAGTCACAACAGTCTCAACATGAATTCAGAAGCGGTTCCTCACACCCCAATTTACTCAGGAGATCCTTATACATCCCAGTAGCTCAGTTAAACATCAGTCTTGGCTAATATCTCCAAGATAGTAAATCTCCAAATGAATATTCCTCATATGTGCCTAAAATTAAGCACTAAACCACCAAAGGTGATCATCAAATCTATATGCCTACCATAAAGCTGCCTACATTCATGCAGTGCTTACCGTGGGAACGGTCAGTTCCCACAAGACACCCATTTAAGGTTCCCGAGCTGATGGGTGTCCAGATTCTGCCCAAGTAATTCTGTAATTCAGACTGGAAATTCAGCGGACAAATCCTGTTAAAGGACTCTCCTCATCACGGAAGAGAACTCCAGGGTTTGAACCATGAGTGCACGGGGACTTTTGCTGTGCAGCTCCCAGAGAGGTCACACAGTTAAATCCAACTTAAGGACAGAGATTTTCCACTGACTAGCCTTAGGCAAACAGGATCTCCAGACTACTCTCTGTAGTCACCAAGCTCCCCAGTGACCCCTAGACTCAGCTTCATTTTGCTTGGACTAGGGTCTAATTTTTAGAAGTTGTGAATATTCAAGTGGAAACGCCTAATTCTCACCTCAGGGAATTAACTAGTAACATATTAAAGGTTTCTTGTCATTGCTGACTGCCATGCAAAAGCTATAAGGGTCAACTTAATTAGAGAAAGGTATTGGCAGGAATCGCTTGTAACGAACTCCTGCCTTCAGGAGTGGACACAGGAGGGGCGCGAATGGGAGACCTGTGCTGCTCTTTGGGAAACAGGGAGCCCCCCAAGGAGAGCAAAGATGCCTTTTTTTTCAAAAAAACCCAAAAAACAAACAAACAAAAAATTGTTTCCAATCAAGTATGACATATATACTAATTTCAAATCACTTGGCCAGTATTTCATTAACAACTGCTCCCCAAATCAGGCTGCCTTGAACAAGAATCACTTTGATGGCCTCTTTTCAATAGGCAAATAATTTTCAGAATTCAGGTTTCCAGTGGAAAATACTCACGATTTTAAGTAAACCACTGATAAACAAAAATTAGACTCAAGAAATTATTCAGTTTTACTGAACAGATGTCTAGCCTATTTGCAATTAATACAACCCACTTCCGTACAGTCAGACTGCTCAAAATGTCTGGAACAAGATTTAGAAGTTGAAATGCAAATGTGTCTGATTTTACTGAGAATGAATAGAAGTTGTATAAAAATGTTTCATATTTTTATATGAAAGATCTGCTAAAATCTAGGCATCAGTATAAATGTATAAAACAAATTTATCTAAGCGTTTTCAAGATAACAATATGAAAAGAAACCATGATTTCTGAAGTGAGCTTTGTTTTTTCGGAAATGATTCAATTTTTCAAATTGAAATTCAGTTATATGTATCATTATGCTTTAGAAAGAGCTTAAAATACAGGAAACATTTCATTACTTGTAAAAATGTTTACACAATGTTCTTAGCTTCTGTAGTAGTCCTTTTACATAGCTTTGCAAACACTGGGCAGAGAAAAGACCTTTAAAGCCCAACTAGTTACCGGATGAAGACAAGAGAATAAGTGCCTATGCCTGCCTAGAACTGGCTAGCTACTCGACCCCGAATAAGTCATATTTGTCAACTGAAACATGGGGCTAATGTTTCAGGGGCTGTTTTGTAAAATGTTTTTGATATCTAAATGAATTATATACAAGAATTAGAAGTTTCACACTGAAAAAACATTCCAAATTTTGATAATGGAAACAAGACAGGTGAAACAATTATATATGATAATCACAGCATCAAGACATTGTATTAGAAACAATAAGGTGCATTTAGGAATATAACTAACCAATCAAAACAAGCAAGAGTCCAGGTATTTTTCATTAAATAAAATCAGTTCATGTTTTCTTAACATACGAGATGAGGTTTATCTATTTACAATTCCTGGCATTTGACCAACAAAATCTAACAAATACCTTAAGGAGTCCTTAGTTCCCTCTGCTGCTGCTGGAAATTAATTTTGCATAGCACTGTTATTAAAGCTGATATAATTCCATGTTTAGTCTTTTTCATGCATTGTGCGATTAAAAGATTAATTGAAAAATCACTAGTGAAGATTGGGATTAAACTGCACCTTGAAATGCCATGATAAACTGCTTTTAAAATCAGCTGAGGATTTCACACAGCTCTGAAAGGTTTCAATTATTTATGTGTTTGGTCTGTGTAGCATAAATCCAGACTAATGAGGTACAATTGCTGTGTATAAATCTAAAACATAAAAAAACCCTTCTTATTGTCTGGAGGAAGCAGTAACCTCAAAAGACTAGAGAAAGCAACCTTTCAGATACAGCATTTATGCTCTCAGGAATAGAGGCGGCTTTTTTTTCTTTCTTTCTTTCTTTCCTTTGCTTAAAGTTCTCAGCTTATGTGAAAGATGTATCCTGTTAAGCGAGAGCAAAGCGAAATACAAAGTTTATTAGCCAGGAAAGTTAGACTAGGAGACTCACAGTATTGGTAACTATTCCTCTTGAAACACGGGTGAACTGAAGACGGTAAAAGTACCACTACAGCAAAGGACATAAATCTATTTCTATGTGCACATAAGGCTCTATATCAGTTTGGGACTGAAACTTTCCATATTAGGCCTTTTTCCCCAAACATGATTTGTTTGGCAAAGTTTCTCCAGCTAATCTGAAGCTGCAGAGAATCTCACAGTCACTCCTTTCTCCTTCCCCATCTCCTCCCGACAATTTTCACTTTCTTAATATCTGTACACTGCTTACCAGTGCCTTTGCTGATCAATACCTGTTTTTCTGGCAAACTGAATTATTGTGCTTAAAGGTGCCTAGATGTCTTAATATAACAACCAGACCTCTGCCTCGAAGGTCTCCATATGCAACGGCAGCTAGGATATAAAGTTAAGGGGTAGTATATGGACAGTCAGAGGACTAAAGCAGCTGAGATTATACTTAACTAACTCTAATAGGCAAAGAGTATGGTTGTGAAATGTTTTTAAATACAATAACAAACACGATCTGAATCCTCTGGCATTATGGCAAACCACGGCACGGCAAGGAAGCAGCTCCCAACCCAACTTGGGATAAGTTCAGCGTGAGAAATCACAAGTCCCGAAGCGGCTCCCTTCTTCCGGGGGAGGTGCTCTTCACACTGCCCAGCCTGCAGCACCTTCCGCTGAAGGATTTGTGGCTGAAAACAGCAAAAGCTTTTGTAGCAGCCGGGGCCAGATGGAAAGTGCCATATTGGCAACATCAACTGAGACAGATGGGGAAGAGGGAAAACCTGCCTAAAAGAAAAAATGATAAACCCATCACATAATCATATACAAAAATACTTTAAAAACAATCTTTCTGATCTCTGATCCAAGGAAAACATGCATACCACTGGTTCGATACAGGGCTACTGTCTTGTAGCAACAATAATGTCCTTGATTTAGAGAGCAACTGTAACATGGAAATCAGTAAGTTATTACTGACTATGAAAGCGGCTTCTTCTACAGTCATCACTCTTCCAACCTACTTTGTTCCTAACCAGCCATAACCAAAATAATTTACTGAATCTCCTAATTGTGCTTGAACCTTGAAACATGTCAAATACTTTCAGACCCCAAAAAGCCATCGGGAGTGAAACGCAGTTAACGTATGCAAAGAGAGGCTCTAACCAAATAGAAATGGTTTCCAAGTGCAATAGTGAAGAGAGACGTGATTCATTCTGCAGAGAAACAGTTAAATACAAAGACAGCATAAGAGCAAATACAAAAGCTTCTACGACTTATAGCTTCTTAAGACAGCACTGATGAATTCAATTCTTCTATGGAATACATTGTTCCACTTGGTGAACCCAGCAATTGCAGATTAAATGTTTTAATGCCAGTGAAAGCCAGCTGTTTATTTTAACCTCTGACTCAGTTAATCTCTTGCAAATTTGGGGCTGTTCAAAAGAAAGTTAATAATGGGATGTTAGACAGTTGATGAATTGCAACTAAATATAATCACAGACTTGCTACAGAGAAACACACACAAACATCAAAAAATACAGGAGAAATCTATCCATAATGGGGTTTTGAAGTCAACAAACTATAAAAATACTATTAAATCTAAGGAGCACTCCTAACATTGACTTACATTGACTCAACAATTCTGTTTTGATGAAACATCCAGTTTTTAGTTTCATTTTACTATTTGCTTGCAAACAAGAAATATACTCACACGAGTGTTATACCCAAGCCTTTTGTAACAGCTTATGTGAACAAGGAAAATAATAAAAAGAAATGCCATGAAATATCTGAGGTGGAAAAAGACTTATTTAGTCCCAGTTCTTCTGCTGGGTATAGAATATTTTGTGGTTTTACTTAAAATTTGTCAAAAGATAGGCCTTCTGTCCTTCATCTCACCAGAGAAAAATCAGCTTAAGATCACATCCGAGTTTCATGCTATTACAGTTCAAGATTCTCCACTTCAACAGGCTGCTCTTTGAGGGTAAAAACTTTTAACACTCTTCTCTTGCTATAAGCACGACAGCTGCCTGTGAAAATTAACATGAACAATAGGCTCTTCTGGAATAAAATCTTGCTTGGTCAGGCAGAAATAAGTCTAATGTATTGGACTTGTTTATCTATAATCCAGTTTTTACTGCTCATTTACTTCAAAGGCAAATTCTTGACTTCATCATAAAACAGAAGTTCACTGACCCAGGAGCAATTGGAACAAATTTAAATCATACTGGTTTGCTTTTTCTTTTCCTCCTCCTACCACTTTTTTTCTTCTTAATTATCATGATTAAGACTCAGTCACCACCAAAACTGCCAAAAACACAGTGAATATTTGAGTTTGGGTGTGCTCACATTTCTATCATCACATTTGACAATAATTAGTAGTATATTTTTCCTTTAAAGGTGAAATTTCCTTTATCCTCCATTTGCCTTTTCAAAATGCAAAACCTCAAAGTAAAAACAACAAAACTCCTAAAACCACATTTAAGAAAGAAATCAGGCCTTAATCCATTCCAAGCGAATCAGCAAACCCAACTGACTTCAGTGTTGCAGGATAAAGTACTTAATTGAGCAAAAGTTTTTAGTGACACATTTGGCTGCTGCTTATCAAAAGCATAAAAACTCAGTTACAGCTACTTATACATCCTCAAAAAGTCATTTTATGCTCATCTTCTTCAATATAATTAAAATTTTTTACTGCAATTTTGTCCTTAGACATACGAACTTGTCCCAGAGTTTCCAATTTTTAAAATAGTCCTGAAACTCAACTCCGCCAAGGAGCCTTCTAGTATCACACCAGCACTGCCCACTTAAGGGCTTTCAAGTATCTTTTCCCATCGTCTTACCAAGAGGAAAAGAGATCCTGCTTTGCTGTGAGGAATGAGGAACTGGATTTTTCTGAAAAAATGCATTCTTAGTACTGTGCATTTTAGGAATAGTAGCTCAGCCCATTCAGAAATCCCTCTCGAGAGATTAAATGATCCAACTCACCAGGAGCATCGCGGAGGTTCCATTCGGCCTGGATAACTGGATAGACATTTCGGGGAACATCCTATCAATGCGATTGATCACATCATCAACGTACCTGCCAAACGGAACAGAACAGAACAAAACAAACCCAGGATTACACACATGCTCGCACTCTCCTTGTCGCGGACTCTCAGACTCAAGAAGGGTGTGTTAGCATCGCTTAGCCTGCCATCCTTTTTACCAGGGTCCACAGGACCTTACTGAATTCACTTCTCTTTGACATATGTATCTTTTAAAAATGCATCCCATCTTAAGTTATTGATAACAGAAAACATATTAGACCCCTTTGTAAGTTGTTAGATAATTAATTATTCTGCCCTTAAAACATGCATTCACTTAATTTTTAGTTCAGTCTTCTCAGCCTCAAATTCCTGCCATCATATCTTCACACTTTTATCACACAGGGTGAAGTATCAATTATCAAAATTATCCTTCCAGCACAGGAATTTGTAGGCTGTCACCTCCTTACCTTCTCTTTGATAATATAAACAGATTGAGGTTTTCTCAACACAATTTTTTGTTTGCTTTTTTTAATCTTCAGATCATTCTTGGACTTTTTCTCCTGAAACCTTTCCAATTTACTTCATGCACCAGTGACTCCAAAATTGGCTAGAGCATTCTTGGAGTTTCTCTGGGGTGACCAAATGCAGAGGTAAAATAACATCCTTTCTCTCCCCTGTTTATGCTGGCCAGAACTAGCATGCATGCATATTACCTTTTTTTGTTTGTTTGTTTGTTTTTAACAGTAACAGTAGTGTTTTGTCAGTCAATATCACACCACAAAGGGATGCACACAGCTTTAAAGTATTTGCACCTTCTGTCCTTGTCTTTCTTTTTGTTAGTGGTGGGACAATGAGAGAAAGGACTGGAAGTGGAAAGAAGATGCAGCAGACTGACAAAACAGAGGATAACTCAGAGAAAGCTAGGAAACAGTGTTTTATTCCCTGGAATCCAGACTGGAAGTCAGGACTCACTCCACTGATTTGGGAACTTAGCTCCTCAGGGGTGGAACCCGTAACTGTTTGCTGGTAAAGGACGATCCATACCTAGTGCACTTAACAACAGCTTTAAAAATGCAACCGTAAATTATAAAAGAGCAGCCAAGTTCCAGTTACAGACTACATCTTTTGCACATTACTGAACATGCACCCATGAACAAATACAGTAAAAACTAGTCATGAATACGGTTACAGCTTATGAATAAAAGACCAAAAGTTTGGCTTTGCAACTGTTGTCACATCACCTTATATTAAGAGTTAAGAAAGTCATTAAACAATTTACAGCTTATAATGGGAGGAGGTTCCTTCCTATCCCTAAGATAATCCCATAGTCTCACTCACCTTCTTCCCAGCTGCAAAGTTGCCACAGATGGGCATACTCCAAGCACCACAGACTATGCCAAGGCAGCCGCTGCTGAGCTTGCCAAATCTCCCAGGCACCACAGCAGGCCCCCAGAGTCACCAAACCCTAAACTAAAGACTTTCAGGGGAAGGTGGGACTGAAACCACTTCATTATAGAATGAACAAGACAATCAAGAAAGACCGAAATTAAGAATAGACAAGGGAAGAAATTTTTTCATAAGCTAGCCTGCCCAACTCTGACTATACTCAATGCTCCTTAAAATAAATCAGTTCTGATCTTAGTTGTTTAAAAAACAACCACAAAGAAACCCAAAAAACCACACAGGTATTAGGCTCCAATTGCTATTTTGAAAGGCATTAAAAAACATCACCACAAAGTCAAGAAAGGTTTACTTATGCAACTGGTACAGTCAGTACAGTCAGTCCACTTCCAAAGTAACAAGAGAATGGAATTAGTTAAGATTTTTATGGTGAATGGTCATAATAGTTGCAAGAAAAAAAAAAGTTCTCTCATTCATCTGAATGACTCAAACAGCTTGCTTTCTGATCAGCAAAGTCAAAACAACCATAAGCCAAGAACTCCTTAGCATGGTGAAACAGGATACACATAAGACAGTGTTCACGATGAGGAATCTGCACATCAACAGTATGCACTTAAGCCATTTCAAACATTACTTTATCCCATACACATTTTTTATGCTGCATGAGAGAGTTAATACTGTTTCTTAAATGCAGTTACTCCAGGCTCAGCAAACAAGTTCAGCTGTCACTCGTGTGTGAACAGAGACCATTGCTCGAGGAGAAGGCAAGAAGAAATTCTGTACTTCTTGATTAGCATACAGTTAGGAATGTATATTATAGCTTTGGACATCATGATGCAAATGATTACAAAACTTAAATACTTGAATTTTCCAAGTTTTGGGTGATAACAAATTAAAACCAAACAAAATATGAAGTTGCAGTCATAAAACAAGGGCTGCCTGCACACTGACACAGTCTATGTTGCATTAAGGAAGGAAAATTAAAGTAATTTTAAATCATATAAATATCAGTTGGAGTAAGGCATTTAATCTGCTTACGTAATTCCGAAAAATCCCAGTAGACATCTATATTTATCCTTTGAAAATGTGATGCAGGCTAGTTGGAAGTAATCAGTTCTAAGGAATAGCTGAAGATCTGATTATTTTTAAATGCAAAACTTGTCTTGATTGTGCGCCTTGAAACTTGACTCAAACCCAACGGTCGTCTTGTAAAGACGAAAGTCCTGATTTTTCTTTCAGAAAGGACTGGTATCAGGGAATTTGAAGCTTGTGAAAAGCCTGCCTTTTAAATAAGTCATGCATACAGCTAGCCAAGTGGTTAAAAAGTTATTTGATACAGAATACGAATCTTCTAAAGACTCAGTTGTTTGTGCTAACCAGTTTTTTAAAGATTTTAATGATGAATTACTATGACACTTCGGGTTTAGAAACCTGTTAATTATGCAGTGCTCTTTATAGGTCAGTAGACACACAAAAAACATTTTGGGATGTTTTTCTTCGGCAAGGCACAGCAATTCACAGGACCGTCCACACAGCTAACCTTTTCCTTCCATTCTCAGTCAAGAGGATGACAGAGAAACTCCAGGACCAATATAACAAAACAACGCTGAAGTACATCTCATTGTTTTGCCCCTTTGCCTTTTTCTAAAGCAGACGTCAAGGTTTCCTGAGGACTCATCAGAACAGAAGGATTCTGCAAAGACGCACACATAATTACTAAATTAGCCTGACTACATGACGGCCTCAAATATGAGACGACAAACAACGTAATCTGAGGCAAAACTCTTCTATAGAGATGCCCTTCAGAGAGGACATCTGGTAAAACATCTTGTGAAGAGACAGATATGATAAGTCAGACACAGAAAAGTAATGTAAAAAGTACAACTGGTGATGGTTTTAGAGAAAACTGAAGAATACGTGATAAAGACAAGATAAAGTGCACTCCTGGGGCTGTCTGGAAGGAGGATCAGTGAGAAAGCTGCTGTCTAGAAATTATTTTGCAAAACTGAAATACATTAGTTTAGTGCCAAAACAAGCAGAGTCACAATTTGCACACCTCCATCAAATCAGTTATAACTTCAAAATATTATGGTTCCTATTTGTCTTACAGAACTTCTTATACAGCCTCAGAGCGTAGCACTTACGGATGGGGAAAGGTCTGCTTTTACTTTCGCTACTAGCGCAGAAGACTTTTAGTGTACTTACCGCATCTCTGTTTTCTCCTACTTACAAATGACACTGGTTGGAATGAGCATTTGTAAATACCAAGAAAAATAATGCAGAGCAGGGAAAAGCACATGGAAACAGAGTGCATGACAAAACAGGCATCTCTTCATCTTAAGAAAAAAAAGAAAAAAAGACACAAGTCTCAGCATGAAAGACAACCTGGCATTACTCAACAGTAACTTCCCCTCTTGCCCTCAAACGGGAACTGCTCCACCTATGAAGGGCTGAAAAAATTGTCTAAACATACCTTGCCCTCCCTTCCTACGGCTTCTCTCTTGTGCAAAGGACACTCGGAAAGGTCTGAAACAGCAGTGGATTCTGCAATTCAGATCATACCCAGCGGCCCCTGTATTCAATCACAGCACAGCATTTAAACTCCTCATAGACAGTATTTCATCTTACTTATTCTTCAAGGCCTCAGAAGACAATTCACTAACCCCCTATAACCGTAACATCTTCAGTTAGTCCCATCCCATTCAAAAGCGCTTCAAGCAACTCCATCAATAACCGCGTCCTAATCCAGCCCTGGACGCGTCCTGGTCCGGGAGGAACAGCAGCCCAGGCCAGCAGGGCTTCCGAGCCCTCCATCGCAGCCCATACTAAGGCAATCGCACTAATGTAATTTTACTAGTCAGAGGCAGGATTTTTAGAGAAGCTTTAACAGCAGGTTTTTAACAACTCCCCTCTCCCATTTTTTCCTCATTCTTCTCTCCTTCAGGACACAGATTTGTGATTTTTTTTTTAAAGGAGGTCTTAAAACTATATCTTTGACAGAAAAATCTTTATTTTAAAGGGATAAATAGTATTGTTCAGATCCCAGCCAATGAGAGCAGACCCGATAGCAAATGCTCTACAAGGCTGCCACACGGTGAACCGTTATTTTTATTTTAATGTTGGGGAATACTTTTTTCTACAAACATACTATATTAATACTGGAAGAGTCAAAGACAACAACCTACTTCATAAACATGAGCAAAGACTACAACTAATTCTAAATGTTATACTCCAACTCAAATCTTTTTTTCCTGCTATGAACATGCAGATAAATCAACTCTAGAAAAAAGCAGCAGATATCCTTGGACTCTCTCAGCAATTTTGCCAATGCGCATATACATATATCCCTTAGTCTGTATTAGAAGAACAACGCCTGGAACAGACCGAAGACACTTCCAAAGCCAGTTAGGAACTACTCTTTCTAATGGACTAACTCATTCTGCAAAATGCTAAACCAAACAACGCATACTAAGAGATCAGGTTGATAAGGTAGAAAGAATTCAGGAACTGTCTTTGTAGATAAATGTTCTTGTAACACTCTTTGATTCACACCAAGCCCCCCCAAAGACAGTAATACGGAAGAGTAATTCACTATAAATGCCTCTCAATTCTATACTGGACAGATGGCATAGTTCTCTAACGTGACCTCACTTTTTTTTTTTTTAAACTGGATTAGATCCAGTGATCCAATGTTAGTGTGATGTTTAGCAGCTTAGACAAGATTTAAATAGCATTTATCCCACACAGTGTTTACCTTGCATGCTGTTCATTTTTTCCACTCAATACAACATTTAAAAATTAGAAATGTAGGTATTAATAATTACTTGGGGAGGAGGGCTTTGGGAAGAAAAAAGATTTTGCTACATGACCTTAGAGAGCAAGAGAGGAACACACATTTGTAATACAGTGGAGCTTAATCTTCCCTTACACACCGAAAACCCTACACACTCAGGGTGGACTACACCACATATGAATGAATGAAGGCAAACTCTTAAAATGTTAAATCTGGGATTCACGATATTCTGGAGAGCAGCAGCAGAAACTCTCCACACGTTCTCTTGTTTACTACAAAAGTATTTTAGTTGCTTGTTTTTAAATTCCGCCTCCCAGATTGTTTTTTGTTTTAGTTACTATTTTCATTACAGCTAACTACTTTTCGCACATCTGATTTTTCAGAAGTATGGGCTGGTCCTGTAAACTCTTGCTAATGTCTGTAGCATTCACTAACGCAGGCATTGGTGCAAAAAGCCTGACTGCAATCCACAAAGACCTAAGGAACAACTAGTTTTTGCAGAACCAGGCTAAATATGCAACTTAAAGCTATTAACAAAGGCAGAATTTTAGATACAGATTTTAAAGAGAATAAACAGTTGTCAGACAACAACACTGCAGAAATATCGTATTTTAAAACGCACAAAATAGTCACAGCTCTAGTGTAATTTATTAATCGTGAGATTAAAGTTATAATTTGATTCAGCTACCTGCTGTGCAGGTCTCGGCATGTTACAAATTCAACTTCAGAGAAGACTTTCGAGAAGCATCAATTAACAACAGTTATTAAAACAGTGACCTCTGCCAGCTTTTGTGAAATGACACTTCCTGCTTGGATAGGCAATGAAGAGCGTGAAAAGAAATTCAACAACTCTCACGCTGAGAAAGCGACTTCCAGTCTCAAGACATTCAATTAGACAGCTGGCACAGCTGTGACACATGCACCTCAAACCTGGCTGTCTCTGCCTCTTCCCCCAAACTCCACAGGCTTGGGCTGCGGTTCTTACTGTTATTCTCATCACTTGCTCTTTTCCTCTCCAAAACCTCTTTGAAAATGCTCATGTCTTGTGACACCTGTACTAAAGTCATTTGCCTGTTTAGACCAACTCCCCCCTGCAGCTACTATAAACTTCCTTGCCAGGCTGTCTTGTCTCATTGCTGCATCACCATCCTCTTGTCCTTTCTGACCCAACTGCTTTGATGGTTTCCTCTCCCTTTTCTCATCCAGCTTCAGTGTTTCCATCAGGGGACAATTCCTGCCAGGCTGCTAACCACCGCTCCTCTGGTGTCCTTCCACTCCTTTATCATCCGCACACAAACTCTTTCTTCTGCTACTCCTTCAGTGCCCCCATTCCTGTTGGGAATTCTTTATTCATGATGCATCATAAACAAAGATAACTTTTTTCAAATACCTAGATGATTTCAAACTGCCATGGGATAAGTGAGGGTAAAAGGGGCAAAACTGAAGCTCTTGAGTTACGTGCAGTTCATCAATCTTGGGGCTACAACACGTGACAAGCAGCAGGGAGCTTCAGCCCTGCAGCGTCTCTGCACCACGAATCCATGGGGGTGGGAGGAAACAAGCCAGCCTGGATGGACTGTAAGGGACAAATCCTCTAAGCTATCTTGGGCCAAGTTTCATGCTCATCTTAGCCCAACCTTGCAGTGGAGAAGCAACACAACATGCATTTGAAAGAGCTGAAAGGCTCAACCTCAAACCTGAAGGAAGGCAGCCTTCCTTTTTTTCATGCAAGTTAGCTTATTTTTGACTTTGCTAGGAATGTTATTTTGGTCATAGAGAAATTACTTTTCGTTATTTAGTGGATGCAAAAGATTAAGTCATATGCATAAATAATCTAGAAGCATTTACATATAAACACAGAGTGGCCTGCTTCAAAAGCATATGCACGTATTGCTGTATCAAACACTTAACCATCTGCACTTATCACTCACAAAAGGCCAAACCTGGTACAGCACTTAAGAGGGCATGTTAAGGAGTTTGGACAGTTCTCTACGAGCCAAGACAGAGTGTTTACGGGTTGGATTTACAAAGACATTTAGAAAGCTGAGGCTGTGATTCACAAATTTTCAGTCCTCAGCAGCAATAGTGACATAAGGTATTACTGATACATCACCTTCCCCAGGCTGCAAAGTACAGCCTCCTCAAGCGTGCTGGACTGGAGAGCTGGATCAATGAACTGATCTGGCCAAAAAAAAAAGTATCAGTTTAAAATCGAAACCAATTTCATAATTCAGCTCAGTAAGTGGCGGCACACACTCTGAGCCAGCACAATTAAGGCTGAGAGCAAACAGCATGGGCCAGGATTACTCTAGATTGGCATCATCCTATTATTGTACAACAAAATAGTGTTTTATGGTAAAATGGGTTATTTATAACATACTGTTTATAGAGCAGATGTAGTTCTGCGTTCTTCAGTGCCACTGTGAATCCACTGATAAGTGACATGGTCTACACACGCGAGGAACATCCTCAAAGGCATGAGCTGACAGCACAAACACACGTGGAGCTTCTCATGCCACATTCTAACAAACTGGAAAAGCTGCCCTCAAATCAACTCAAACAGTCTCCAGACTTCTACACATTTACATTAAAATATGAACATCTCCTTAATGCACACTGAAAACATGCATTTTCTCAGTGCATAGTTTTGCTTTGTCTTTAAGTCATAAGAACAAAAAGACTTCTGTTCACAATATCAATATCCAGTGTGCCACCTTAAATAGTGTACCTTTAAGGAAATGTTGAAGTTAGAAAGAGGGACCGACCTTAGTCAAATTTGCACAGACATTTTTAATACTGTTGAAACCGCTTCCTTTTGTACTTACGTGGAACATCCTTCAAAATGCCTCAACTTCACAGTAGTAATCAAGGGAAGAATATGGACATCAAAATGTGTGAATGCTGGTTAACAAAATAAGCCTGCATCTGCTTTACAGTCATTACTAGGATCTTGTCTGAGCTTGCTACTGGTCCACGTGCTTTGTGCAAATCATCATCTTTTATACATACCTTGAAAGGAAGAACAACACTAACCATGCCACATCAGTAGTAACAGAATTTCAGAGGCAACACTTCACAGTACACTTGTTCGTAAAATTAGAAGCTGCTCCACAATCTAACAATAAATGCTAACAGCAGTAATTTGGGGGGGCTTGGATGTGTTACATGAGCATTCATCTCCAAAGATGGTTCCTGAATTACTCCCAACTCATCAAGCCATTTGTATCCCACCTTGTAGCCTAAATGTACACATGGACACAGATGTTTCCCTACTGTAAAGCTACGGCAATGGAACTGCTCAGGAGAAACTCGGGCTGAGAGATTCAGCTGGCCTTTACAGAGAACTGTCTGCAGGTAAAACAAACCATTCTCCCCACCGGAGTATCAGAGATGGATAATCCCCATCCTCTCCATCACCAGGAGCTTAGCAGAGCTCATCTCAGGCTGCTCAGCTCTACGTTGCAATGTGAAACCAGCTACCTTTCATGCACTTACCAGTGAATCATGAAGGGAGGGAGAGAGAAAAGGAGTAAGTTGTGACATGCTGATGCTCTGCAGACGCCAGATGCTGCTTTAACAAAGACCTCAAAATAATGCACCAAGGTCAGTCCTGTTTCTAGAAGAGATAATGGGCTAACTTGGTTTTTCAGCTCACTTGCCTGGCCAGATTGCTAAACAAAACGAACAGGGTTCCCTGCAGATGGTAAAGGCCCGATTGCTTGGACTGACTGTACGATGGGATCCTGATGCTATACGTTACTGCATAGTGTCTCTCCTGAATTCATGCTTTTAACACTATTTTCAGCTCTGCTATTGAAGAACTATTGGGAAAAAGTCCTCTCACTTTCTTGCTTTGTACTTTTATTTCTCCCTCAGCAGAGCAGAAATTACAATACTTACTGCCTTTTATGAAAGGCTACAGATGATGCATGATACCTATTATGTATTCTATACCTATCAAGGCCAGTGAGATTTTACCTTTGGGATGAGAGATTGATGAATAAGAAACGTACCATGTTTTGCACAGTTAGACCTTTTTATGCACTATGCTTGACCATATTATTAGCACTGCTGGAAGGAAGAGATCATTTATGTTAGGAACACCAAGCACCAGAAGTTAGGGAAGGCAACAAAAATTAGAGAGGATGGCAAGAAGGGAAGATTAAGGATATAGTTCTCCGGAGAATTTTTAACAATATCAAAACAGAAGAGCAGAGCATTTCATAAGACAGGTCTTATTTATATCAGTTTAGTCACCAAAGCCCTAATAGCTTCTGCTTTAAAAAGTACCCCCTAGTTAAATCACATGCCAATAGTATGCATGCAGTATCGTGTAGTTTTAAATCATTCTTTAAGTTCACAATAGTTCACTATGCTAAAAAAAAAAAAAATCTGTCTCACTGGAATTTTTCATCCTTATCAAATGTTTCTTTTACCTTTGGCTAAAAACACAATAGCTTATTGTCTCTGCTGTGTCAGCATCTAATGCAGGCGCCAGCATGTATATCAGACCTTCAGCCTTCATTATCTAATGCACAGCATGTGTTGTACGATTATTTGTTCTACCATATCTAATATTTCATGCCCTATTAGAAGCTATTGGGACAAAAATACCCAACGGTTATCAAAAACTGTTTTATTCTTGCAGATGTAAGCTAAGACTTAGTGCTATCTACTACTACCTTGGACTCTGTACTGGATTCCTGCTGCATTTTACAGATAAGGTCTAAAGCTTGTAATCGTGCTAATATCTACACACAGTCAGGAGGAAGACTATGACAACACTAGAATTTGAAGTGCCTGAAGGAACAAATTGGGCAAAAGAAAAAACACAAGCAAGAAAAAAGCCTTGCACCCCAGACAGGAAGGCATTAAGATCTCAGTGATTAAAAACATGGCCTTTGAGGGTCTCACGGTGACACAATATTATATATCTGATTTTATTTCCTTTAGAATTACATTATTCCTATAGAAAATGGAAACACTAAGTAGCAAAGACTCGATTTTAGGCCTTATCAATAAACTTCAAGCAGCACTCAAAGAGGGCTTTCACTTCAGGATGCAGTACTTTATTAAAATGATAAACCATGGCAAAAACAGGCAAGCCTTAATAGCACTATTTCTAAGGGTACTTATAATACTTGATAACAGCCTTTAAGGATATTTAAGATCAATTTGTTCTTCTGTAATTATGGAGGGAAGTCAATGTGAAGAAGAAAGTACACTATATACTGGAATAATGACAACAGTATTATAAGCACACAGTGTGTAATAGTTGGTCATGTTCCTTGGATTATCAGCAACTCAAGCTGTGTTTTCATGGTGTCTTCTCAAAAACTGGTACACAGCTTTGAAGAATAAAGTATGGAGGGCAACTACAAACCATTCAGTCATTTTAACCGTATCCAGCAAATTTTACAGAGCCTATGAAGTTACCAGACAATGCTTTATTATGTCAAGTAAAGGCCTTAAAGCCTGCCATTCTATAAAAGAAAGGCCACAGTAGTTGTGCGTGTGCACACATACCCCCCAGACATAGCTGTTCACACTTATTCAACAAAACAGCAACAGGATAGAAGGCCCCCCACACACAGAAAACTTACTATTTCTTCAAATATCAATTTACATATGAGGAGTCCTTGAATACAGAAGAGGCATTAAAAGTGTAAATATATATTTTAATCTATGCTTGGTGGTTCTTCAATAGTTCTCAACAAGCTAGGTGGATTAGGATTACAAATGCACTTTTATGACTGTAAGAAGTCACAAATGTGTTTGGCAGCAGGGACCGGGACAGCCAGTGCCGCAGAGTGACGACGGGACCTGTCCACGCGGGCAGCCTCTGCCGCAGCCAGCGCAGCCCAGTCTCCAGCTCCTCGTTTGCTTTACGCTACCTTAGACGCTGGGCACCCACCCGATTTAGGGGCAGAATCTGGTCTTTGTTATCCTAAAGCAGAGCATCTCAAGCAGCGCATTCAGTGAAGCCATAAGCAGGCATCGAGACTTGCAGGCCCTCTTCGGAAAGTAAGAGCGGATTAATGCTCAAATGGAAATCCCTCATTCTCGCCTCTTCAGAAAAGGGAACGTCCCCAGTCATTTGTTCCCTAAACTCTGCCAGCTTCCACTTGATACAACAACAGATAACCAAACTCTTATTTAACTTTTTATAGAGGAGAAAAAAATAAAGAAACAAAAAGATTAAACATGGTTTTAAAAAAAAGCAACACATACAATCCAGTGCAATCAATTTATCACACAAACTTTTACCAAATATCTATTTCAAGTTTTATGAGCTCCTACTTTTTAAGTTTTCTTGAGGGAGTTTCATAATTAGGCCTGAGATTTCTCTTCAGGATTATGCTTTGACCAAATATTTCGATCTGCCTGTGATACTCCAGAGCTGGGAAATCTATCTTGAAACTTAGGTTTAGCACCAGTCAAGGTCATATTTACACCCCCCAGTAGGAAAACGGCTTATAACGAGTACAATTAGGTATTTATAAACTTAAGACTCTTCCAGGCCAAACATTTTGGGAGAAGTTGCCCTTCAAAATATTACTTTCTAAACAACGCTTTGCATCACTTCTCCTCCGCTGTGGCTTTTTAAACAAGCTGCTCTCATTTCAGAGCAAGTTTCCTCAGCTTGGGATTTTTATAGGGTTATGGAAATTAATCACGTGGCTTCCACTGAAAACCAGCGGGGAGGCAGATTAATTCCCTCAAGCAACCCGAAAAAACAAAACTCTCTTTAAACACCACCACCAGCAGCAGAAGTAAACAGAGTCTGTTAAAGGAAACGCTGATCCTGCCAGTTGCTCTTGGGCTTGCCAAACACAGCCCTGACACCGCAGCAAAGCTGCTCCAGAAATCCACAACACCTTTTTGGCCATTTTCCCACTCCTGTCATCAGGTTTTTTTCTCATCTGATGTTATTCCCCCTCATACACAAGGATCAGTGTGCAACCACTGTGAAGATCAGGGAGGCTTTGGGTTCACTGTGGCTTTTCAAATGCTCACTCTCCGCTCCGCCTGCGTGCTCTCCGCCGTGCTGCGCAGGCAGAGCAGAGCACTTACCAGGGCTGAAACCTGGGCGAAAGCCAGAAAACCCTGTAGTAAATAAATAGATTCTATTCATAAGTATATTTGTGTGCATGCATTTCTTTACATTACTAGAGAACATCCCTAAAAAGTGAAACATAAAGCAGTTTTTAAAGCCATATATATATACACACATATATATATCTAAAGTAGGATAGCTAGTTTAGAACTACTGCGTCCAGTACTATCAGGGATAAATTTTCAGCTATTTAAAAACAAATACAATTCTGTTCGTGTAAGTACGTTTTCAGAGAAAACTGTACAAATGAAAACAAGGAATGATGATCTCTTAAGGAAGTACAAACACAATTATTAAAACTGCCTAGCTTTGTTTCCAGCTATGTTATCATGTAAGGTATACGCTATTTCTGAGCATCCCTTCAGGGGCATGGGGCCCAAAGCACTATGAAAAACGAGCTCCTTTCAGGTACATCAAGTTGGTTACCCAAAGCACAGAAGATCCAAATTTCTAGATACCTTTTGACAGTAAATAGCTAAAGATTAAAAAAAGCCTCTATGCATTGACAGTCTTTATGTAAGAAAATAAGTAAATAAATAAGACTCTGCCCACCCTAATGTGAGCGAGTGGCATGAAGCCCCCGGGACTGGCCGGGCTCGTGGATGGTCCCCAGCCAGAGCTCTGCGACTCTGCCAAGTGGTGTCTCAGGAGCTCTGCTACGAAGGGGGCAAGAGAAGGTTTCTCGCAGACTGACGACACCGCCAGCCTCATCAACCTTTCCCCATCAGCCGCCAAAGTGTCTCGCTTGTCTGTCAGCGACGGGGACTCTCAGCAGGGAGTGGTTTATTATTCTACTAAGATGCTCCAATAAAGAGGGTCAGCTATGAATCACTATCATGAGAAGATTTAATTACATTTTTGCACTGACTAAAGACACTCCCTGCACACAGATGAAATTTTAAGTACAGAGATGATTGATAATGTACTTTAATGCAAGGTTACTTCGGTTTTCTTTGTATTAAGCATTCTGCTTATATTTTTCCTTTTCTTGAGTTGGCTGTTCACATTATGCAGTTACACCGTCAGCTTAAAGCATCTTCGTGAAAGAGGTCCAATGTTCTTTTTAAATTAAAAACTGTCTAGAGAAATCTTTCAGAGTATCACACCCAAAAGACAGCACTGCATCTTCCTAGGAAAAGGTCTTAAGAGAGCTTAACCACAATACACACCCAGTTTAAAAACAAAAACAAAACAAAAAGCCACACACACCACAACTCTGCTTCACCACAAAGCAAAAGCTATAAAACAGTTTAATATCAAATACATGTACAATACACACCAACTTATTCATGTAGTATGCTATTTTAAATAAAAATGTACTCTGTACAAGAAGAAAATGGGAAAATAACTCACATATATTAACACATACAGCCAATAACTAGGTGTATTAGCAGGCAGAGCTTCCATTAAGAGCAACCTTATGGCACATATTTTTCTAGAACTGACCAGAGGACTGCTGAAGACAATCACAAGGGCCAGAGTTATTACAGCCATTTCAATCATTAGGAAACTGTTATCTCAAATTTATCCTGCTATCAGAATACATGTTCACCTGGCACCGTGACAATAAATTATATGATTAATTAGCTAACATGCAGCTAGCAAGAGGCAGTCAGTGGAAGATGATGCCCTGCAGAAACAGACAAAATATTACAAATGGGAGCTATCGTCTCAGAGATTGTCCTGCAGTTACCTTTCCGCATACCAGTGAATTTGCATGTATTTCAGATCCGCTTTGCATTCACACTCACTTTGCATTCACTCACTACACTGTTGAATGTTTCTCTGTATTTGAGTTTTCTTTAATCATTTAATTATTCTCAATTTCTTGCCTAATTGCAATCAACAAGTTTTCTGTAAATTCTGACACGCAAAATACAAACACTAAATATAACTGCATTGATTTACTAAATCAGGCATGTTTTAATAGCACTTTGTGAGGATTTTTAAAAAGGAGACAAAAAATACTAGCCATTGTTAATACTGTGAATATTAATTCACAATATTCTCTGAAACAGCCAACGAGAACAAGTTAACAGATGAGGAAACATTTGAAATGACCTGAAAATTAAGGAACATCCTACAACAGGGTTCTCTGCGTAGCTTATCTATACTGGAGTTGTAAGATATGGCAAAGAACTTCAGCAGAAGATACCTGAAAGACCTGCAAAATGCAGATCTTAAAGATTACTGTATATATATACACTTTTAATGAAGCAACTAATACTAATAGTTCAAATGAACCACTGCTTGCTTGTACAAAAGAGCTTGTTGGTGGAGGAGGATACCTTAGGCATGATTTAGTGGCTTAAATACATAAATGCATATAAACAGATATTCCGACCATGGTACCAGCAACCAGCAGCAAAAGCAGAGGCTAGGGGAGAAGGATGCATGTTGCAACACATAGGCTTTGCTGCCAGAATTTGTATCCCCCCTGACAAGTTAATAAAAAACACAGAGAAAACAGCAATTGTGGAACAAAAAAATTAGTAGCAGCAGATAATATTTTAGCTGTACTAGCGAAAACTGTAATTGATTTTCTGTCAGTGGTCTTACAAACTGCTATCTTTGCATTGAAAATAAATTTTCATTTTAAAGCATAATCACATGTTAAAATAGTTCTACTTGGCATCTTCTGCCAACAGGCTCAGTTCACAAGCAGCCTGCAAGAGCCACCATTGCTCTGGCAGGTCAACAAATTCTTTTCACTTGCTTAGAAATCCTTAAGATTAGCTAGTCCTATATTTGCTTACCATTTATTATGCTGTACAATCACATTGTTGTGGAAGAATCTTGTCTAAACGAGGAGTAACTTTGGAAGCAGAAAGGATCATGCACAAATTTTAAATACAAATCATATAAATATTAATCGTAAACACTCTTTAGTACACCAAATATTGCAAGACACCTTTAACTCATCTACCTCTCACTGCCTATTTTTTAAACCTTTACTAATTAAGAAGAGGCAGCTTCTCAAAAAAATATCTTTCTCCCTCCATTGGCCCCCACTCCCCGCCCCCAACAGGATTATTTTCTCTGAAATCTATCCAGGCTGTCTTCTCACATGCTTGGCCTGATTAGGGATGTTGCCCCAAGAAAAAGAGCACTGACATTTCAACTGGAGCTCTACTCACAGCTCAACACTACCTTTTGAAGATCCTTGCACCTATGTTCTCAAAACCAGGCTTGCTGCAATTTCTCCTGGTTTTCCCAAGAAGGAAGATCTCCCTTGATACTTTAGTAAAAGTAAGAAAAGGCAAAGTTCTCTTAAATCATAATCTAGGGTAACCTCAGGAGCAAACAAGAAATCTCTGCAACTGCTTCACAGAATCTATGGTTTATTTATTTCCATCGTACAAAAAAATAAAGTATTTTACCATGAACACTGAAAATGAACCCTAGCACTGTCTTCATTTCTGAAATCTCATCTACAGAAATGACAAAGCTGCTTGGTTGGACAAGTTCTACCAATGCAGGTTCTACCAATGCCCAGAGACACTCAGGAATCTCCATCCCTGGAGATTTTCAAGATTCGGCTACGTGAACTCACAGCTGACCTCATCTAGTCTTGCCAACAGCCCTGCTTCAAATGAGAGGTTGGACAAGGTGAACTCCAGAGGTCCCATCCAACTCATTCTCTAATCAGAAACCAAATACGAATCAGAGTTGAGAATGTGAAGTACCCATTGCCACAGCAGACTTTTCCATTAACACCTGCTTGACTAGAAAACTTGGAAAGCTGCAGCAGGCAGAGGGTTAACAGATGTAGTACCTGAAGAATGAATGCACACAAGCCTCTTTGGAGGCCCGTGTACACGGCACATACAAATTGGTCATAGGCAAAAGCATCACCTTCGCTGAACAACTGTCAAAATGGGAAAGCCAAAATGAAATAGAAGGGTCTGCATGTAAAAAAACACGAGCAGATAAGGCTGTCTTTGGCTTGAGGGGAGCTCAGTTTTATAGTGCTGTTTGGGACAGAGCCATTAGATTTTGACTTAAAATACATCAAAACAGTAAGGTATATTTTGCTGCTTCTAGAACACATTTGAATTTAACACCAAACATTGAATGTAACAATCAGCAAAAGAGCTCAACAATTTAGAGATTCAAGAAGTCTCGGGAGCTTGACACAGACTGACAGGCTCCAGCCGAGCTTGCCGTGTAATTATTTCATGTGTCTGCACTTTGTCTTCCATCACTGCAATGAACACCTAAAGGCAAGAACACAAAGGATACAGAATAGTACATCACCACTCATTTATCAAAATGAATGCTGACAGTGGATAGTTAGAGCTTCCTATCAGGTCTTGCAAGTAGGAATGATATGGTCATTCATTTCTTTACAATATATCACTCCTGGACTCCGAATTTTGTAAAAAATTAACCATTCTTGAACAACTGTCAATGAAAGGCAAGAATCCAGACTCTTCACCTGTATGAAAGCTTCTCAATACTTTCTCTCACGGCTTCGTACAAACATTACTCAAGTCACTCTCAGTGCTCCTGCACAATTCCCAAATGATGCAATGCCCAGAGTGCATGTGGGGAAACTGAGGCACAGAACAACTCAGCAAAATAAGAGTTTATTCTCAGCTTAATTCTGTAATATGTGCATCTTCAAGTGCTTTTAAACATAAGCACTACAGAATGAAAAGGCTGACCACTACTGCACTGTGTGACGGAGTGAAACAAAACATTATAAGCACTAATGGAGGACACTGCTCATACGAACTAGACATAGAATGTAATCTTTATTTCACTTAATTCAAGGTGTCCAGGCAAATTTAGCAAAGATTAAACCAGTGATTCATTACTTTATCATGATCTCTAGGCCAAAGTACTACTTTCTTTCACTAAAATAGAGCTTGTAAGAACAATTCTTAACAGTATCTTTACAACACAAGAAAAACATCATTTTAACGCAAAAATGTCTGCAGGAACCCTCATCAGTCACTCAAGTTAGAGGGCTTAATAGAGGGGTCCCCTGGCCCTGCCTCAGAGACAGTACCCACATGCAGCCACAGAAAAAAGCCAAAATTGAGGCTAATGTTAACAAGGTCTTCTCTGCCCACAGCCTCTTTGTTACTCACTGCATTACGGAAAAGCAAGAGTCTAAAATACTGAGGCAAACAATAAACTAAACCACTGAGGCAAACCTATCTATATTTAATTAGCAATATGTGCGATGCTCTTGTTTTCCAAATGATGTACACAAATTACGAGAAGGCTGGTAAGACTCCACCAGGTAAAATCTACACGGCAAAGAGGAAGGGCTCTGCAAAATTAAACGATAAGGAGCAAAAACAACCAAAGAGCAGCATCTCTGTAAGGGAACGAAAACCAAGTCACTTCGCAATGAAACTTCAGTTGCTCAATGTTAAAAACAGCATCCTGGAAATTCTGTTTCATACAGATCTAATGGTTGCATTTTATTTATTTGTTGCCTTGGGAGTTGGGAAAATGAGACAAGCAAAATAATTGCACCAAAATATTTCAAACTGTTACAAATGAAGACCATGTTTAAAGGAAAACTCTATGAAGTCATCAGCTAGAATCTGCTGCCCAAGCTTTTTTCATTTATCCCATCCACAGGGTTCCTTGTAAACATATGAATACCCAGAGAATGCCCTCAAGCAAAATAAAAAAGTAATAAGAGTTATTTTTAATGTCAAGTAAAGAAAGCATAGCAAAGCACTTCTGCTCTGTACCCTTTCTGGTTAGAAGGGACGCTTAGTGGTCCTTCTCAAGCCGAGCAGCCTGGCCGGGCGACGAGCACTGAATGCGGCTGCTCAGCAGCACGGCCAGGCTCCCAGCGCCGGCTCGGAGGGCAAGCTCCTTGCTGTGCTCCTCGGGGAGGGCAACAGCCACTTCGGGCCCCAGGCGAAGCCCCTTCTGCAGTCCGTTACTTAGCAGAATCTTCCTTTTCTATTGTATTTTCAGGCAAGACTTAGATAAAGTGTTTTTGCTAGAGTTCCCTTCTCCTTAACAGCACATATTTGACATCTGAAAGTACATTTATTCCCCCCACAGTATAGCTGTGTAAGTTTTTCTCTTAAAAACCTAAATGTTACTTGGAATCATGCAGAGGTACAGAAACGAATTCATTAATAAATGTTATGCAGTGTTTACACTGCATCATACTACACAATATGATTAGGCAATAATGCTGTTCTTGCTAAACCACCAAAAATGGAAACGTTCTCCCTCTGTCTTAATTAGATTCTACTCTTCTTGCTTGTCATTCTTAACGATGGACTATACACCCAACGCACACGGAAACACCTATAACATGTTTCTTGTAATTTGCCAAGCAGCAGTTCGAATTCATTCCTTTTAGAGTGATCATCTGCTGCAATTTAACAACCTCTAAAAATCCCTTGCAAATACTCAAACCAAAAAAAAAAAAAAAAAAGCTAAAAAAAAAAGTTAAAGCAATCATAAGATAAAATCACAGCTTTAGCAAGAACCTTAATATCATTAAGTTCATACAAATTTCCTGTCTTATATAGCTTGTTCTTCAATGTCCAATTAGTCCAAGCACTAGCAGTACATGTTCCATTTTTTTTGGACATAGAAACAAGCAGTTAAACTAGTATTTGCAGTCTTTAATTACACACTAAAATCTTCACCCTTAACTTACTTTTTACTGAAAGTACAGGGATTCCCTACAGTGCAATATTAGTGTTCTGCTCTAAATGCTGTGAGGGCACTTTTTAACAGTAGGGACTGTGGAACAACTTCTAATTAATTGCCACCTTTTAATGGCGCGGTTCTCGCACAAACATTACCTTTAAGGCAAACATACATCAAAGAGCCAGAAATTTGCTCTTTTACAACAGAGCCGCAATTCCCAGTTAACACTAATGTTCACTAAGGGCTTACCCACTGCTCCGGATCTGGGCATATTCCAGCAGATGCACATGCAGATCGAGGATGGTATGCAGCCCAAAGTTTCCAAAGGGATGGAGCTTTTTCATCTCCGGGCTATGAAGCATTGCAGCTAATCTCCAGCAAAGTAGATGGGAATTACTTCAGCTCACTGTGCTCAGTCACACAGGGCTGCACATCACACTCAGGGCAATCTTATTTGTGGGATTAGGTTGTGGAATATGACACCAACACATCAACAGTGATCAGTAAGCTGCTCAAATAACTATCACCTACTTAATAATAAAAACCAACGGCCTCCTCTGGCTAAGGTCTTCAACAGGAAAGACACGTCCATGCAGGTATTCACTATGAGGATATTTGAGCTAAGGCCATCAGTCCACAATAGCTCACAACACTACATGAACTTCTCTACACTATAAAGCAATAGTAAAATCTTAATGACACGTGCTCTCTTTCCACAGTATTTGTTTAAAATATTTCCCCAGAAGTGATTAAATAATAGTTCTTTCCTTAGTGTTAAAATATGCTCTGCAGTTCTACAACATCACTGATTGGCATTTCAGTAATTTACTGGGGCTAAAGCAATCTCCAAGACCCTCGTCTCTTGTATCTGTGCAGACGGATGTTATTATCCCATTAGTGAATATCACATGGAACATTTGGTTTTAGTTGAAACTTTTTCCTTGGATAATCTGTACTGATCAATGCCTGGGTTTTTTTTGCACTTGCTTTGTAAGAAAATATGCAGCTGTATAATACTTTATGGAATGAAATGAAATTCAGCATATAACAACAAAGAAAAAAGGAGAAAAGGAAAATAGCATTGTTCTGTTGTGACAAAGTAGTAAAGGAGATTATTACAGAGACCCCTGCTGTCAGCTATATCAACACATTAGGAGATTAGATCAAGATTAAAATTTTTAAAACAATCATATTCCTACCACCGCACAGAACGGCAAAGCTGCCGGCTCAGGAGCGTTATCGAGCACAAACAGGCCCAGGAAGAGCAGCTGACACAAACTTTTCCACACTCAGCGAAGTTGCACCCAAGAGCAGCAGCAAGCGAAGTCTGCCCAGATGTCTACCCAGATGTCTACCAGATCTTAGGCAACTCGGTCACCTTCCACAAAAGTCACTTTTTGACCCACCTACCGGCTCCAGCAACAGGGCTATGTGCTCCACGCACAAAAGTGCCTCCTTTTCCCACCACCATTTATGTAACACATACTGGGACTAAATCTGCTAAAACATACTAGATTATATTAAGGAACTGCTCCTTCTTACCAGCATAAAGGTCCAGTTCAGATCCTACGCAACTCCCCGAGTCACAGAGCTCTGCCTGGGACCCAAACCCTTCTGCTGATCACAGATGCATACACAGATGCCCATAAGACACTGTTTGCGCTTTGAAAGCAAACCCAAAGTTTTTTTTTAAACACTGTAAGAGAGTTTCTCCTATTGTCTGAGTGCTGGTTTAATACTGTGGGAGTGATCAAGCTTACAGTGTAAAGGAGAATGAGTCAGATGTACCTCTATTAAATTATGTCATTAAAAAACTTAAAAGTCAGAGATGCAGAAATTGCCCGTGAGGTCCAGCAGCTATCTGTTGTAGGACTAAGTGCTATAGTACACCTTTATCATTTACAAACTTTAAAGTCAGACCACATTTTCCCTTAGATTTCAGATATTAATGAAAAATCTGTGTTGCTCCTCTATTCAAAATTACCCTTAACTCGAGAAAGCACATATAACCTAATAAAGCAGAGAAAAGGACAAACAACCAACCTCAATAGCCCCACAGACCAAAAAGAAAACAAAACAAGTCCCCGTTCCCCCCCAGCTTCCTGCTCCATCTTTGGCCTCTAATTAGGTTGCAAACCCCCTGCATGGCTTCAAAGCTCAACAGGACAGATAATGCAGGTGAACAGCAGTGAAAACAAAGCAGACAGATAAATTAACAGCACTGTATCTTAAAACTTACCTCTTCTTGACTCTGAAACAAGAAGTTCAGCTGGACTGCCCCCTCCCCCTTTTTTTTTTCTTGAGTACACCTTGGTGAAGTATCTTCGGTAAAAAGCTAAGATGACTATCCAATGCTATATTCCCAATAAGTTATTGGACTTGATCTCACTGGAGTTACCTAATAAAACTCAAGAATCAAAACAGCATATAGATTTTTTCCTTTTGAATTATTGAGTGCTAAACAGTTAATGCCACTTAACTAAAAGAGCGAGATTGCCATTACATCTAATACGTGGAGTGTGCATCTTCGGTATTTAAACAAAACGCACAAGAAATGACAAAGCAATGGCAGGCTCGCAGTCACACGGCACACGTGAAAGGGGACTGCCGAGTCCTGTGAAAGGGGCCCACTGCCACCGTCGCTGGCACCACAGAGCAACCTCCACGGACACGGGCCAAAGAACCCTCTTGAGAAGCATCGCATCACCTTTCAGCTATGTGACAAGGACCCGTTAACTCTCTTGCATTACTTTTTAGACCCAGAAAGAACAAAGTGACACCCATGCGCACAGCTGTTTTCTGGATAGAACTCAGCTCGAAAAAGCTTAATGATGTGTCCTGACCTCACGTCAACAGGATGCGAGTTCTCCCTCATAATCTGTAATATAACATGGGTTCAACCATGGCACACGCTCCCAAGCTGTGGAAGCTCAAAGTCCCAGCTACTGAACCTGGAAAGAACCAGATCAGCTCAAAACCATCTTATTAAATATTTTCATTTAGCTTAAGGGTAACTTATATTGCAATTTCTCATACTATCATGGTGAAGTGATTTGTAATAATTGAGACAACTAGATTTCTTAAGTTACAGTGCAGGGGGAAAATGGTTGAGAAGAAAACAAAGAAATTTGGATTACACAACTCAAATGTGTCCTAAAATACAAATTTAATACTTACTCTATTTGCAGAAACTGAAGTACCCATGTGACTTACTAAAACTGAAACACAGGTGTACTATTTGTTTAACAGGGTCCAGATCCATTTGCCTAAAGCATTTTGTCTAGAAACAATTGTTGTCATCTTTGTTTGGCAGGCAGATGGGAAACCTGAAGAAGGGAAACCTGAAGCAAAATCCAAACCAAAACAAAACATGGGCTGTATCTTAAAATAACTTGAAACGATCATATTTTCAATAGCTGCTGAAATTCATTAAGATCTGAATTTTTCAGCACTTACCTTCTTGTAACGAAGCTGTCAAAATAGTGGTTTCCAGTTTGCTCATTATTCTTTATTATATTCTACACGGCTTGAATAATTCACTTGGGGACCTTGCTATTCTCTGAAATACTGTTGTAGGCGGCAGTTTGAATAGGTTCATATTACTCTGTGTTTTTTCTTTAAAGGAGCAAAATACTATACAGCATTTGTATTCCCTTGAAAACACTCTAGAAGAATACATACCATGTACTAGCATATTATTAGCATTAGTTATACTATAGCCCTCCATCACCACAATATTGAAAAAACAGTAGAAATGCTCAACTCTGACATACATAGCATGATTTTGATAATTAGAAATAGAGCTTTCTCCAGCTCATGGGCAAATGCCCACAAAACCAGCTAATTATTTTTTTTTAAATTTATTTTAACACAACACTTCTCACCAGAGGTTATTAAGAATTTGTATCCTACCTAGCTTGGGGGGGGGGGGGGGGGAAGATTACATTTTGGGTCTTCTGTCCAAAATCACAGAGTTTATTTCAAAGCAAGACAACGAAGCATTTAACAAAGACTTACTCTGTATAATAAGAATATCTACATAAGCAGAGAAAAAAAATGCAAAGACCCAGCTGGCTAGAATTCTTTAGTTGAAAGTAAGAGTTATTTAACAAGGTAAAGTACAATATAGAAAGTCTATTTAAAACTTTCTATTTAGTCTGACCAAGTGAAATATTAGTGACTTGGGTATCAAAAGATCCTTAAAGATGTACAAATAAACTCTGAACACACTAAAATCAATACACCACTTAAGGTTAAAATTAATCTCACTGTATGCCAATACACTGCAATTTACACTAAAATAGCATCACAAAACATCTGAGGAATGGGTTTCCATTAATTTATCAAAAATAAAAAGAAAACAGTACAACGATGTGATCCAAACTGTGCTCAAGATACCAAATACAACATTTATTTTAGTATCTACACAGTACATGGCTGCAAGATTATTAAAGCTATTCATGTAAATATTATTGTCTTACACTTTAAGGAACCAATTTTTAATCTTTTCTTCTTTAAATTAAAAAGCATTAATTTATGGAGCAAAAGGGTCATATATTTGAGCAATATGTTCTTTTACAGTTCCTGCTGCACTGTCTTGCAAAAGTCAAGCTAAAGGAATGCCAGGAGAAACTTAAACATGAACGGGGATATTAAATGAGCTTCTAGTATTGAAAGTTATTGGAAACTGATCTCTTCCTTATTAATACAATTCCCCATCATGTACAAAAAGATATCTCCATGTTCCAGAATGCAAACAGAGTTTTAATCTTTAATTATATTCTCAACTTCAGCCCTTTTGGAGGGAAGTATAGGTGTGGGCCTGAGGATTATTCCTTTATTACATTATCATCTCTGTGGTATTTAATGAATATTGATACTTAATACTGCCTTGCCAGTAGGGGGAAAGCAGAATTTTAGAACTGCACGTAGAACTTTCCATGACTTTTCTCAAAAAGCAAGGAAAACAGCCAGGCACTTTGCTCTTTTACTCCTGAATACTTTTAAGAACAGGCCCAAATGTTAGCCTACAGCTCGTAATACTGGTTAAGATTGTGCAAACACGTGCATATTAAACAACCACGTTCTCCACAGCCGACGTACCAGGTGCCACACTTAACTGGAACATCTTGGACTCAAAGTCTGAATCCCTGGCTGGGATTTCAGACCTCTACAACACAGCGAGGTCAGACTAGATAAATATAATTGAAACATATGGTCTTAAAATGAACATTTATTGGCTTAAGCATGCTTTGCCATTATCCGCAGAATAATCTGCCTTTCTTTCGTAATGAAAATCCTGAACCTAGGAAGTAATTAGATGCTGTTTATAAAACAAAATGCTGAAAAAACCTTTCCTTCAAAAACTCTTGGCAAAGAGTTCATCAGGATTTTTCATAGTTTAAAAATGATAATTTATACCAGTTAAGCTCCAAATAATTTGTTCTGGCACATCAGATCACTGGGTGTATGGTTTATATATACACATACCTTTCAGTTAACAGTTAAAAATAGTAACTTATTTTAGAATACTATATCACTGACTATTTTATATTAAATTCTTTCCTCAAGACTTAAACTGGTGTGTCTTGAAAAAAGCTCTTAAGCAAATACAATAGAACCTTATAATGCTACTTATATGAAAGAGTCATTAAAACTGACAGGGCGTTAATACTACGAGAAAGCAACACTGTGACCATTTGCATACTGAACCAAGCTATGGTAAATGCAGAGTTTGGGATATCTATAAATTTATTTTCCAAATCCACATGAATAGATGTCTGCTGAGCCAGTAAATTAAGCTTTTAAAGGAGGCTGCTCACTAAAGAGCTGCTCCTCACTAGAGCAGCTCCAAAGGTTGGAGGCATTCATGGACTACTTCTGAATACATCTGTCTTCTCCAGAAGAAAGATGTAGGGGGGGAAGTTTTGTACAATAAACTCTGGAAGCTATTTTGACAAAAAATTGCCTATTAATCCAGGCACTTAAACAGCCAGAGAGATGGAAGAAGGCAGTGCCAGACTCATTCTGTCAAATGACAGGCGGGACTGGAACCGTGGTAGGTGTACATTTACAGGACAAGTTAAAGTGCCCTAAAACAAAAGGCTGTACTCATTTTTACACAATGTTCCCTACACATTGAGCCTGAAGTCAGACCTGAACCAGACTTCCATTGTGTAATGCTTTTATTTCCCCCAAACTACAAATGTCAGAGCAAATGACCCTACAAGGAACTAGAGAGGGTAAGTCTCAGCACCTAGAGCTGTGAGGAAGGTCTTGCTCTTGTCACTTCTTCCCAGTCAAGGGAAGATAGATGAATAATGTGGGAGCACTGAGAAAGCCCCATGCAACAGAGCTATCAAGGTCATAGCTGAGACCCCCCAAATTTCCCATTAATCCGAAGAGACTCTCCCTGTGTGCGCCGAGTACAACTGTAAGAGCGCAAGTCAGCCTCCCGCGGCTTCCCTTCTCTCCTCCTCCTCATCCCTCGCTGCTCCGCGGCTGTCGTTTCTCAGCTACGCAGTGACATACGGAGCCTGTTACGCTGTCAGCGGGGCGCCGCGCTGGCACGGCTGCTTCCCTCCGGCTCGCCGGTTCTCCGGCGCGTGGTCCCGGGGGCTTCACGCAGCCAATGGCACAAGCGGGCAATTGCTTTCAAAACACGGTGCCAGATGAAATAATACAAGATTAACTGCATCTATTGCTATGTTTCAAGGGAAAAAAATAAAAATGCAAGAGCCATTGTTTCTTGGCTGTTTTTTAAAAGACCAAAAGGCAGCATCGTGGTTTGCAGAAGCGCTGCCTGTGTACGCTCTCCCAGTCACTGGGAAGGAGCTGACAGCTTTCAGCACTTCAGCAAACACCGCGCGGAGAGCCTGTAACAGAAGGGAGGAAGCAGAAGCCAGATGAGAGGCATGCGAGGGAATGCATCTATTAGCGGGTACAGGGAGAGGGAAGACAGAAGGGGGGACGGAGAAAGAAAGGAGAGAAAGCAGCCAGCAGTTAGTCATTTTCTCATACAGATACATTTGGCTAGAAATGAGACACACATCAATCTAGTGTTCCTTTCTCCACCTTCAGAGCCAGTGAAAACCAACACTGAAAAGCAAACATGAACACCAAAGGCCTCTTCAAAACTGAGATACAGCAAAATCTGGCGAGCGATGCCACCTGACGCTTCATAGCCTGTCTCAGTTCAGCAACTCTCAGAAGCCTTCGGGCAAGAACAGCGAGAAAAGGAAGACTATACTGATAGCAGTTGGATAGCAGTTGGTACTGATAGCACCTGGTTGCACAGGACAGAAACCTTTCTTTTTTTTTTAGTATTTGTTATTCAAAATCACTGCTGATGTTTCAAATATCTACTGGTAACAAACTACAGATTCTCACTTCCAAAGTGCATCATTTCAAATGAGTGGCCTACCAAAAAAATCAGCCTCCAGGATGGGCTGAGAAAGAATGGAAAACCAATGGTTACCCATAGCAAATGTTACCTATGCTGTTTCTTTAGGAAACAGTGTGTGTGTGGGGGGGGATTTAAATTATTCAGTAACATACTCTGTTATCCCATTATCCCACCTGTAACTGATTTAAGACAGGTTTAAACCACAGTATCCACATGCAGAATCTTTAAAGCAAAAAAAAAAAAAAAAGCAAAAAAAAAAAGCAGCTTTAAAAGAAACTTTGCCCAAATCATCATCTATGGCACTTCCTGAGCAGAAGTGCGTTTCCTGCATTCCTTTGCTGGCTGAAAAGGATTACTGCAGTGGTGCTATTTGCCCCAATTTGCTATCCTGAAACAACATTTTGGTTCATAGCCAGTTCAATCTACTTATGCTTAAGAAAAGCTCCAGATAATATAATTGCTCTGAACATCATTTAATAGACACGATTCATAATGCTGTTACTCAACCGAAAGACTCGCCATGGAACTTAATACTTTTGATAACATAAATCAAAACAAAAAAGACAAAGAAATATTTATCCCTTCCCCATAAATTAATCAATAAAGTTAAAAACCTCACCCTGAACTGCCAAGAGAAAATTAATATTGAAGTAGGAAGATTCTGCTTACTTCCTAAAATGCCCTTTCAAGGAGATACGTAGTTCTGTACCTTGATGTTTTTTTCTTTTCCATAGGGAAAAAAGTCACAGAATGACTCTTCATTGTTTCCTCGAAACTACAGCACAACTGAGATATTAAAAATCCATTTGCCATGTATTTTTTTTAATACTTCCATTAGTCTGTTTTCATAAGTCTTTTCGTAATCTGCTACTGTCCTGTGTTGAAGACATGATACTGAGCTCAACAGGTATTTGATTTGACTTGATATAACTATTATTCTCCTTTAAAGACACGCCAAGATAACGAGTAATGACAAAAATGGAAAGGTCAAAGGGAAGACAGAGAGGCAGAAGGCAGGGACAGAGAAAGGTCCAGCTCAGTATGAGCACGGTTTCTCTGTGAATAATGCTAACATTAGCAATAAGATATTGAACATAAATACAAAGACTAGCTAAGTTTAGTTAGCACGCTAAAGCTTCATTCTATCTACAAATTCTAGGTAAATGCACCATTGAGTGAAATGGAAAAATCATCTGCAGATAAAAAGAGATGCACAAAACTTTCAAATGTGTATATTACACATCTCCATATTATGATTTATACAGATGCACCTCTTTGGAGTTTTAAATTTGACACAGAATATACACATACAGACATTTCTATGCAAAAAAATGGAGGCTAGCTCTTTCTCCTTACACATATTTCTAATAACTGGAGATGCCATGATAAAAAAAAATATTTTAAGACCTCTGAATAAAAACTCTGACAACTGGCACTACAGCACTCTAGTTATGGACTTCAATTAGCAAATTCCATTTTGAGCTCCAAATAAGCTTGACACTCCAACAAAGAAAAACAATTACATTAATTAGCCAACATTTGTCATAATTTACCACAGCAGCTTCACAGAACAATATCGGGCTTTCAAACCTGTGGTTCTGCTAAAGCTGCCCTTCTAATTATTCTTCTTCTAGTAACATATTGGTAAACGACGGAGCATTTTATGGATTCTTGAATTAGCAGCTTTTTAAAGCTAATATACAAGAAGAAAGCTCTGCTGATTGTGATCTGATCTCATTCTGGAAAAGAGTCCAGACTTCCTTTGGTTCCTTCATCAACTTAGGCCCGTGGCCTCTGGTGACTCCAGGGACTTTTACTATTACAACTGTGAAGGTTTTGGTAGCAGTGTTTATACATCAGTGACTCTCGTCCTCTGAAAAAAGCAGGCAGTGTCCACAAATTGCAAGGATGTTCAATACAATGAATAATTCCTTAGCGCTTCATTTTCTACATAATAACCTTTTTCTTATATGTAACTGTTTTAAGCATTTTATTAATTTATAAGCTTAGTTGTGGGCATCTGTTTCTGGCATCGGTACACAGACTGCCTGAAGTGTTGATAGCCTGTGTCCTTAAACAGTTTCTAACTGTCCTCATAATTGCTTGTCACCTGTAAAAGAGGTTTAGATCTGATACAAAATTAACATATGGTGAACAGATGGACTCAGAACAGACATTTGTCAAGAAAAGTACTCATACCAAAGACTTTTTGGCTCCAGCCTTTTAGGACCTTCAGAAAAGTCCTACTTGAAGCTTCAAGTCATACTAATGAAGGAAACATCTCGCCTCAATGACAACTGCGTGTTGTGAAAGCTTAGGCAGCCACCTACAATGAAGAATCCTTGCAACTTTTCTGTTGTCAGCATTCCTTCAGAAAGAGGAGAAACAAAATACTGTTTCTGTAGAGTACCCCACAAGCCCAGACAACCCGAACTGCTCACCTTTCTAAAACAAAAATGCAAGCAAAGAGTTATTCCTAATTTTTTTAAATTAGAACAATATAAAAGTTCAAGAAAACCCCACCTATGATGCAAACTCTTCAAAATATTCCGTTACTTACTGAGGAGGTAAGACAAGAGTTGTAGGCTGAGCTTTTGGCCTGCGTTTTGCAGATACTCCCATCTGGTTGGCCGAACGTTTCAAAGACTGCTGATTCAAAAGGCCAGATGCCAGCCCCGCATGGTACTGCAACTAGACAATAAGAAAATATATACATTAAAATACTCCCCACTGCAGTACTTGTGCCACACCTCTACCATCTGCACACATACACTGATTAAAATGACAGCCAGTCAGTTAACGTATGGTATTTCATATATTGCTTGGATGGGAGATGATACCAACCAATACACACAGAAGAGCCTGCTGTGAAACAGAAATTAAATGGAAATTATGCCACAGGGCAAATAAGAAGATGAATCAGAAGACTTCCTCAAGTCACCAACTCTCCTGAAATTTGGACTTGCTTTTACATGTCAAGACGGTTTCTCCTGTGAGGATCAAGCTTTCTTACTTCCTTTTGCTAGCGACAAGTTACCGTGCTGGCCTTACAAGAGGCTTCCCTCCTTAGAGGGGCTTGTAGCCAGCACCACATCCAGAGAAGAGTACGGCTGGAAGAAGATGAGAGGAAGAAACGTATAACCCCTTCACTCCGTAAGCAGACTTTTTAGCAATAATTCTCATCTTTTTTCTCAAACATAAAAATGCAAACATTCACAAAGAAGTTTCTGGCGCTTTATAAAGAAAACCCTAGGTCTTTAAAATAGCTGCTAGCACCTCGCTCAAAGGTGTTACAACTGAAAGATCCACATTCAGTAGCTTTCTCCTCTACCCTTTTATTTTACTTGCCAATGAAAGCTAAATTCATGAAGGATACATATGCAGCTGCGAGATTTTGAGTGCACTCTCCCTGCCTGTGTCTGCAATGCCCTGAAACCAGCCTCAAGAGCAACAAGCTACATGTTCACCTCTAAACAGCTCCAGTCCACTTCCTTAGCTCCCCCTTCTGAAGGGGGGGAGCTAGAAGGAGGAGGAAAAAAAGCTCAAGATTCAGTGGTAGACAAATGCGGCTCTCCTCATTACTCTACTGCCACATCAATGTTTTTGTGAAAACCTCTAAAGATTTGTTCTGGAGAAGGTTAACAGTTTTACAAGATAACACGACTAATCCCATGACCCCTATGTAGAAAATGTTCCAGTTAGGAAACTGCAACTTATAAATGTTCAGAAAATAAAGTGGTCTCATGCAAAGCTATTCCGCCGAGGACTGACCGAAAACCAGGGCAACAGAGCCAGGTGGAACGATCTACTCCAGAAGGGCTATAGACACGAGTGAGGCTATCCAGTGAGCCAACCTGACTCCGACGTCAACGCCCAGAGCATCCATAAGACTTAGCAGGCTGCCGATCCACTCGGCCACTTTGCTGGGTGCCCCGGACGGCAGCACGGCATGCCGACGCCGAGCACTCTTCCTGGGAGCGGAGGCACGCAGCGCAGAGGGCTGCCGCACGGCCCCACTTGGAGCCAGGAATTCTGCTCAGATTTGTTTTTCTCCTACAGATTTCTGAAATGAAAAAAATCAATGAGAGCAGTGGACAGTGCGCGTTTGAAAGGCAATGCTTCAAAGTGTCAGGGGCTTCGTTTTCAATCTTCACTGCCCAAATTTGCAGCGAGTGCAATATGCAGCAAGTTCAGAGAATTAAAGGGAAAGCCGCTTCGGCAGGAGACCCGTGACTCCAGAACACGCTTTTCCCTTTCCTTTCTTGCATCTTATTCAGGGCAGCACCCATGCAGCCATTTTGTGCTGGCGACACAGTTAGGACGGGTATTTCAAACAAGCAACATCATTCAGCCACTTGCTCAAAGACGGAGGTAATCACGGGTGCTAATCACAGACGACTTCCAAACGCAACCTTTCAAAAACATCTCATAACCTCCTGGCCAGTCTGACATTTACTGGTCGGGCACGAGAAAAATAGGAATTAAAAATAAATATATTCTAAAAAACCAATTTTGTCCTTGGAGGCTGATTCCCAGTGATTAAATTATTTTTATTAATTATGAGTATTTACATATAATCTACTATGCTTCCAGGAATGCAGATCCAACTGGCAAAATCTATAAGGGCCCATTAAATATTTAACCAAACCATCTTTATAATGGGATAAAAGGTCAAAGTTAATAAAACCGACAGGCACCTTCTGTCCAACTTGGTTTATACATTATTAAAGTATCACATACTATATTCCATAAAATGCATTTTTTATTTTTTTGGAAGCAGGGATGTTTGCTGAAAGATGGGAAATTTGCCTTGTTTGTTTGTTCTGAGGAGCAGAAACAGGCCCAAAAATGCTGCCAGAGCAGCACCAGTAGCACCGAGATTCAAAGGTACTGATGGGTAACAAACAGTGCATGTAGCTCATTTTTCCACTTGCACAATAAAGACCTGCCAGCATCAGCCACAACAGCAGATCTTGCCTAAAAACACACCAAACTATCACCTCGTGAGGTTTTTGCTTACCACCAAAGAACGCTATTTCCAAACCTTTCACCTTCACCTCAGGGGTCCCCCGTGAAGTGTCCTGTCCAAGGACAGCCTAGGTACTGAAAAGCTCCCGTGGGCACGAGGGAAGCTAAGATGAGCCCCGGGAGACACATCCTTACCAGCTTACTAAACACCCTGAAACTACTTGTGGCTCAAGAAGTGCCTGAGCTGGAGGTTGCCGATGTCTGGGGAGAACATCGTGCGTGCCCATCCTGTTTTTCTAGTTTTCCATTGCCATCTCTCCATTGCCACTGCTGCCCGTCAGATATTGGGTTAGACGAGCCATCAGTCTGATCCGCTCAAGCTGTTCTCACACGTCGAACAGACCCAGCGCAGCCAAACGCCGGGCGCCCGCGGGATGGGGCTTCCTGCGGGACGCTCGCAACACGTTACCGGCTTCCAAAATGATCAACAGCAATAGCTTTATCCATAAAATATGCTAAATACTTACTGAACTTGAATATTGGTGCACCAGGTAGCATCGTAAATCATTTCTTTATCAGCCACTAAGGAATCCCCCATCATTCAGAGGCTTTATTACAGGCAGACATCCATGTCTTTCCGCTGCGGGGAATTCTGCCTGCTTTATGAGAAGCTAAGCTCTTTACTTCCTAATGAAATGCTCCTCTGTAAAACCTCAGCGAGATTGATCCTTTTTCCCCAATACATGCAGATGAAACATAAAACCTTTTTCAGAAAACGAAGAAATAAAAAACAAGAAAATCAATTTATAACACTTAGCAGCTAGGATATACACCAGTGCCAACTTGTA
The DNA here is from genome assembly GCF_036370855.1 of Dromaius novaehollandiae. Classification (NCBI taxonomy): domain Eukaryota; kingdom Metazoa; phylum Chordata; class Aves; order Casuariiformes; family Dromaiidae; genus Dromaius; species Dromaius novaehollandiae. The sequence continues at coordinate 9,263,476 of NC_088117.1, forward strand.
CAGTTTTATGATGAGTCTCATGATAGCTGATATTTTTCTTAAAACTGGAGAGGAGATCCACACATCAAGCAGATGTGTGAATTTCACATTTTAAAATCAAAAAAGACTGTAGTTCTCATGGATGCAGGAAAATTACTGAAAATAACATCTGAATACATACAAAAGCTTTACCTGAAGGTAAATAAAAACAGCACTCAGGTTACTTCTAAATTTCATTATTTCTGAGATTCATGATTTTTCTACGTTTGCTAATGGTGATATAGTCTATATTTTCAAGAAAACATTATCGCTCATGTTTTCCAGGTGCCAAAAATCTACATTTTCATGCTATACTTGAGTGCATGAAAACTACATTCATGTAATAACAGTTCTCAAGCCTCCTCATAAAGTGAACTTTACTGTAACAGTACACTTTGAAGTCTCCCCCCCCTTTTTTTTTTTTCAGTTGTAGGAGGGCAATTTTTTCATATGCATAAAATCGCTTTGGCTTTCACATGAACAATTTAAATACAGAAGGAGTATTGGATAAATACAGTCTGGATTTAGTTCCATAAGCATTAAGATTTAATGAAAGTTATCACATAATCTCTTGTATTTATTCTATCCTGATGACTCTCTACTTTCCAAACCAAAGCAATCCACCCCCCCAGCACGCACACCCCATCTTCCAGGGAGGACCATGACACTTTGGAATACAAGGGGAATTTCCGCTAGTCTATCTGCTAGTCGGTCGCATTAAGGCCCTTCCTTCAGCAGAAGCGTACCGACATCGACTTGACAGATTATATTTTAGCCAACACGATTACTCTACAACGTACGTTATGAAGCTACACACACATACTAAATAAATGCTAACTTAAACCTTTTCAAATTAAAGCTTCTTCGTTAGAATCCTGCTAGGTCTAAAGGTCTTTTGCTTGCATAATTCATGCACCGGAGATCTTACATGTGTTGACTGCTGACCAAACAAGTCATTACACTCCACTTACTTACGACGCCATTTAAAGTTGCTGGGGAAAGGCGGGGAGAAAATCACTTGGAGCATTTACAATTGATCATGTCAACTCACAGCTGAAAATTACATTTACATATTATTTAAAGCTTTTTAAGCACCAATTAGTTTGCTTTAAAAAGTGAAATCAGAAGACTTTTTTTGGTTTTGACCACATTATTCCACAGCAATATTTCTTCCAAGAACACTTTCATCTAAATATTACAGACCACACATAAACAGAAAAGGGTTTTCTCAGAGAGAGGAATATAAAAGAAAATTGTTTATTTCCATTTCTTAGGGAAATGCAGTTTTACAGGAGGGACTGACAGATACTTCTCCACCATGGAATTTTCCAGGTTCACTATGCTACTGGCAAAGGCACACATATTTGCCTTCTTTTAAGATGCACTATATCGTGCCCCTCATCATTAAGTTATTTCTCCCTTTCAGCTAACAAGGGATTCATCTATTATGATAAAACTCTGTTATTTCTTTTGAAAAGAGCAATGAGCAAGCAAGCAGGACACTCCCCTAGTTTCATCTCTGCAGACTAAAGCAGGCAAGAGAAAAAATTACACTCCTTTAATTGATTTTTTTAAGCTTGTCTCAGATAATGAGGCCAGTTTGGAAATTCTCTTTTTTCTAAACAATGTTTGATCATTTTAGCATAGCTGAATTCTTGACTTGGCCAAAACAGCATCAATAAACCAAAAGAGCAGAGTCTCCAATTTATTTACTCATTGGCTTTCCTCTGGTGTACCTGGGTTGCAGGCTCTTCAATTAACAGGAAAGCCAGACACTGTGCCTTCGCTCTAGTTTGCGATTAGGACACTTTGTTCTATTATTTTAAACATATATTCCCCCCAAACACTTCCCAGTTTAGTAGACTACCTAAGCAACAAACACCCATCCACGACGGTAACAAAGGCTCCCCCCAGTTCGCGCTTTTAAATCCCCATACAAAAGTTACTGCCTCTGTTCCCGACCCCCCTGACCTAACGAAGCTGTGGCACTAACGAGCTCGCATTTCGGTTAAAAGCTTCATGCATGCAGCCGCTCTCGTTTGCGCTGCACTCGCTGCACAGCCCCGCTGCCCCACTGCGACCAGCAAAGCAGGAGGCAGGGAGGGCCCGGCGGGAGCCGACCCACAGCCCCGCACAAGCAGCCGTGCCTCCCTCCCCTCTCCCGGCCCACGGCTGGTGTGCTGAAAAACCAGTTAGATACACAGATACATAATAATGTTTCTCAAGACACAATAGCACTGGAAAGCATTGATGCATTTCTCCATCTGTTTCTTTTCATGTACACCCTCTGTCCCGTTGTCTTTGAATCCAGAGTCTTGCTGAAAGTGCTGTTTTAATTAGTGCGAGGCTTCAGCCTTAAAGTGTGTGTTCCATATTTTTCTTCCAAGAAAACATTGACATTCTGCTGATGAATGACTGCATCAATATTCCTTCTATTTCAATATTCCTTGCAGATCTCTGGCTTTTTGCCATGCAGGAGATGGCAAATCCAGGCACTTTCATGAAGGAGCTGGTCAAAGCCTCAGCAACAACATCCCAATAAAAACGAGCTGCACTGTCCAAAGTCTCCGCAAAAGCCACTACCACTCCTCCAAGTTTTTGAAGTGCTTTGGAATCCACTGGTTACACTACTGATGTATTCATGATTTTGGGATAACATCAACTCAAAGGGACGCTATAAAGCCACCAGGGTCTGAGATGCAAAGAAATCTCAAATTTGAAATGAATAAACAGGGCAGAGTAAGGCTGTATATTACCTCATTTTCTTCTTCAGAAGTTTAACCATGGTTTATGCTTAAATTGTTTATAAACACTTTTGAGTGTTCTGAAGAGCTTGGGACGCACTCCGGAAATAAAACGAAATGGAAATAAATCAGCATTTATTTTGACATGCAGCTACAACCCAAATACCTAAAAGACTCACAAAAAGCAGAGTAAAATTATTACATTGCCTTCTGCATCTAAATTACAGAATAAAAACATGTGCAATAACAAACAGTAGTATTTTCAAGTAATCTCGGCTTAAAGGGTGGTAGTAGCAGTAATAGTAGGCACAGAGGTCACCAAATCCACTAATGTGAAAATAGTCTTAATATCACTCTATGTTATATATTCACCCGAAAAAGTTTATTTGAAAAAACCCTAAATTTCTTTTGACATGAGGATTCTCCTTGCAAAGGGTAAATTGCCTGTAACAGGGAGAAGCCACCATTAAAACCCAAGACTGAATAAGGGCACAATCAGTATCTTTCCCCAGTGCTGCTGTGCTGCCTTAAAAAGCTACTGGAACTTCAAATTGAAGACACTGTTCTCATGCTAAAATTAATATTTTCTAAAGCCCTAGACTACATCTTTGGTGTCAGAGGCTCAGGTGCAGCTCTGTCGGTATCGGGAATGGCCTGCTGCCTTGGTAACAGGGGATGCTCAGGTTCTTAAATAAGAAATCTGAAGAAACTTTAAAACTGGGTGGTAGAAAAAAGGGCTTGAACGAGCTAGATATACACCACCCTTTGAACTGTGTAGCAGAGTGCCATGATTAGCAGTGCTGTGGTTAGGCTTTCCCAATATAAACTACTTCATACTGGAATAAAGAAGTGAATACTCTTGCAATAAAATGCCTACAACAAGGTGCAGCTTATGCAAATCCAACCAGTCCAGTTACACAACGAGGCAGAGGGGAGAAAGGGTCAGAGAACACGAGAGGGAAATCTGCTAGCGGATGCAGCAAAGCAGCATTAATGACTCCGGCTCGTATTCATCCTGCTAATATATATTTTTCTAATTCATTAAAATTAATTATTCTAACTTCTGCTAACTTCTGCCTTTCCTTAGCTTTGGTTGCTCTCACAATCATTAAAATGCACGATACACTTGGACTAGCAAATATCCTCACTAATTGCCAGAAAGTAGCTATTAGTCTAACCTTTTCTGCCAACATACCAAAACATGGCTTAATTCAACCTCTCATGGCCTTCCTGAAGAAGAAGTTATACTTTCAGAGTTGAGCTCAAGCGTACAGCTTATCCCAATACAGACAAGCCATGGGCAGACAGATACATGCCACAAAGCCATACCAGGTGTTACCGCCTCCCTCTACCAGAGGTGATCACGCAGCTGTGCCAGTGGAAGGGGTTGCAAGAACACTGCTTAAACTAGTGTGGCTGAATTTGCCAAATCAGAAGAGAGGATTCTTCCTTAAATGGTTCCTTCTGCTACTACAGAGAATGAAGGGAAAAAAAAGCCACATCTCCTGATCCTTTTGCTCAGTTGTTTTCTTCATTCTTAGCTCTCTAAGCATGAACTCGTCTCTCCTTGCATCTCGCAGGCATCACGAAGCAGTGCTGCGGGGAATGCTAATTTCCAGCTGGCTAGCAATGACAACCAGTAATAGATTTAAGCGGTAGTTAGATCTGGAACAGAATATATGCGGCCTATTTCCTTATATGCACATACTTACTACAGCACAAGAATATTCTTCATCAGATTAATTTATACTCCATCCAAGACTGTATAAACTAACCCACAGAAGACATACATACAAAAATAAGAGCAATCAATACAGGTCACTGTTATATGTGCTTAAGGAAAGCAGCTTAAATTCTCACCTTCCCTTGTAACGACCCAGATTTTAGCACAGACAAACCCCAGAATCGCCATGGGAGGCTGGAAGTTATAGATCAGCTGCAATCTGCAGGCTAAGAGCTGAAAAGAAATGCACCGCTTCCCCCTTTGCAACATGCCCTGTTCAGCACTGACTGGCCTTCTCCAGAGTCCCCGGCGGAAGAGGTGACCAGAAGCAGTGCATCTGCCAGCAGAAGCCTGAAATGTAACGGTCAACAAAAACTGAACCCGATTTTTGTCACAGGGTAATTACAAAAAGCTTTTCTTTTCACTCAATGTTTCTCTGTTCAAAGTTAATGATACATATTTGAATCCTGGTTTTCAACCTCACATCAGCTTCTGGGAGACGGAGCAATTCATCACAAGCAGCAGCGAGCTCCTCATTCTGAAGAGTCACTGAAGAATTTGTCCAGCTAATATTATGCATTAACTAGAAACTGTCAATTAACCCCCTCCCCAAACTTTTTTAACCCCTCAGAATATAATTTTATGGTTTACAAGAGGAACTTTTGGGAATTTTGTCTGAAACAATGTTGAACATATGAAAAATTAGCACACTGCATTTCATTACAATATTCGTATAAGCAGCCAGACAAACATAAATCAGCAACTTTGTCATTTGTACGCCAGGTAAGGAAATCATTTTAATTCACACTGCTAGAGACTAAAATGTGTTTTACTACACCAGCTTATGCAATGCACTATTAATAACAGCAACATACGTCCAAACTCCATTAAAAAAAAATAACCAAACAAAAAAAATCAAATAAACCACCTTTAGTGCTTTTGAATGTCTCTACTTTTAGATGACCAACCTGGAATGCCTAAAAAAAAAAGCCCACTTTTGAAAAATCCCTTTAAGAGAGTTCAACTTAGACATTCAAAAAACAAGCAGACATTTATAAAAATTTTAATCAAATTATTTCTTTAGACTTCAAAGAGTTAAGTTATGAATGTTTTTAGGAAGGAAGACAGAATCTATCAGGTTTGATTGATAAAAGTGTAGCTTTTAACTAACACTGAAAAAAGCAAAGACTGGCAACATTTTTCCCAGAATAATATGCTTCCTCTGCTTTTTTTCAGCGCACTGCACATAAATCAAAGAAATGTTAAAGAGGCCCATACATCACAAGCTGGCATTTCTAAACTATTTACAAAATCCATAATAGTCAAGAGGATGGAATATATAGAAGAGTGACCAGCAAAGTTACTGAACAAGAAAAGGCAGGTCTACCATGCTGGCAGGCTTAATTAAGGTTGGAAGTAAGTCTTCATTGTAGAATTTAAAATACTAAACAAATCCAATCCTGATAATTTAGGGTTACCAAAAGCAGACAAGACACTGTATTAGCCAAAACAGAGAGAGGGTGGATTTGAGCAACGTGCTCGTTCCAGAGTGAAGCACACAGTTCTGAAAACAGATAAAGCAAATGGTCTAACAAGGCTTGGAGCACAAGCAAAAGCAAAGCTTACACCATACCTACAAACAGACCACAGCCCCCAAGTCAGGAACTCGGGGGCTCAGCTGCATCTCTATCAAGTTTTCATATCCCAACATCTAAGCACACAACAGACTTATGCAGACGAGGTTTTCCTCATCAACTTTAACGAAAGAGAATCTCATCTCCTCTTCTGAAAGACACGGCTTACGAAGAGTTTATCTGCCCATCTGTTGGAGATGTCACACTCAGACTACAGAGTGCAAAAAAGCACAGAGTTGTTTTACAACCAAATCCAAAACTTACTGTAGTCTGAACTAGTGTAAAAGCCATATGCTTCGCAAAAACACCTCTTTTGCTACACATATTTTTTACCACAGCACAAAGAGTAACAGTTCTAAAGCTGCTGTAATCTTTATTTCTGAAAATAGATCACATATTCTTACTCTGATCTGCCACGCTTGGGTGGGCTAACTGAGCAGAAACCGGTAAAACGAGGAAATACTACGCGGTGCAAAGAAAGTTAAGGCAGACATTCTCCACCACGAGAAGTTACCAGCGATCTACAGGTAAAAAAGCAGCTCAGACACCATGAGAACGGGAGCAGCACGATACACCCAACAGAAACATTTGGTGGAAGGGAACATAAAGCACTTTTACAGTCTTCTCTGTCACTGTTTTAAGACTTTCTGTAGGAATATTTTAGATGAAGCCAGGGGCACCTCAGAAAGATCTTTAGGAGTAAAACAAATGGAATATACTTCATACTATTTTCATGGGAGCTTATAATGATATTGTAATTAACTCAATTACACCACAGAATTAAGAGCCTTTAAAATGCTCCCAGTCATTCATTACAGGTCTAATTAAAAATCTCATTTGGTACTTAGCCAGCAACAAATATTAAATGACTTGTTAACTACCCATATCTAAGCAATATATATATTATCTTTATCATACTGTTTCCACATTCATTAGTCAGTGAGCAACATCAGGATTTTTTAAAAAATAACACATTAAAGATAGCAAGAAAAATGGTTAAGATGCCGCTTTGGTTTAGAAGCCTCCACACCTGCAACTGCATATCCACTTACTGCAGCTAACCAGTTTATTTCTAGTTTTAGTTAAGGGCTTCTACAATAGCAGATGCCTTTCCTCCCACACATCAATTAATTTGCAAATGCACTCAGGTTGTAGAAATAATGAAGTGCTGAATGCTTTTCTATTGGCAAGTTTTGCTATCAGGAGGTGGATGCTGTAGGCGAGGTGCTAAAATGTGCTGCTGCTATATGCATGCCAAAGGAAAGAGATGCCACATGAAACTTGGTCGACAGATAACAGAGCACATCAATTATTTCATTTACCCCTCTCCCACTACCACCAAAAGGAAGAAACCCTTCCCGCTAAGCTTTTTATTGTATTTACCTAGGTACTTATAACACACCCTTTATAATAAGACCTGAGCTTTGTGCCAACCCAAGGATAATTTCTGATTTGAAGACTAACATACAGAAAGAGGAAAGTAGCATTTTTTCCACGTATTGTTATATATGCTAAAAAGTTGCGTTAAAAATTGTTAAAGTTACAAATCAAGCATGCAATACCTAGGAAATGCTTGAATTCATATTGCCCTGGCAATCTTAAATCAATCTCCTTGTCCTGAGGACTCAAACCTAAACCACGCACCTTTTTTCAGCAGACCTTGACTTAGCAGTGCGCAGGACCACATGGCTGGAAGAGGCAGTTCTTCAGCACCTACTTGCACGCACAGAACGTTATTTACAGTGTTTCACAATTCCCACATTTATTGCCTCAGATTTTTCCCTCTGTGATACTCTTATCTTACTTCATTACGAGTATTACTAAATTTATCTACAGAATTCTTATTCTGCTCATTTTGGGTGTGGAGCTGAGGAACCTCACATTTTTAACACCACTAAATGTTTTATAGTACTTACTATATCTGGAGTAGAGCTCCTACAGGCATTAATTGTAGTCAGATGCTCAGCAATTCTTCACCACAGTCCAAAGAGGCTTTAAGCTGGGTCACGAGCAAGGTTTGAATCTTTACCTCCACTTCTACTGCTTGAGACAAAGGAGTAGTCAGTAGCAGTACACTCATCTTCTGTCTGAATCAGGCACTAATTGGAATTGAAACACATTTTGCCAGCTCCTCGCTGAAAATAAGTTAAAACTGAGTTTCAGAACTTTCAAATTAAATTCTAAGCTCCGGAGGACAGCAGGTTCTCATGGATACGGACCATTCCCATTTCTCGTCCTCAGCTTTGAGACCATGCAGTTAGTGAACATGCCACAGGGGAAAAAAGGGTTGTCTCATGGTTAAGACCCTGGACAGTTGGATTCTATCCTTTCTGCAGTTTTCTAGGAAATATCAAGTCAGTCCAAAAGAACCTTTTTGAATATTCAGTCTTGCCTCCCACCTAATGTAAGTTACTTCTGTCTTCAGAATTTAGCAATAGTAGTTATTAAAAAAAAAACCCAAACACCCAATGCACACATGCTCATCTTTCAAGTCTTCCAAGGAAGGCAAATCTGTACTCTAGCACCTAATCCACTTCCCCCCACCACCACCAATAAAGATAATGATACAGAACAATCAAGTTATCCGTTAGTTTTTCTGTTATCAGCAAAATAAATTGAACTGGTTTGACCATACAGAAGGATTTGGGACACTCAGCTGCTTTCGATCAGCTCTCATATGTCTCACGTGGGAAACCCAAAATTAATGGGCACCCAGACAAATGATCACAAAGCAGTAAAAGCAATTAAAATAATGCTTAAAACCATTTTAAGCTGTAATAACCAAAATGGTATTAGTAGAGGTACTAACACAGGTAAGGAAATGTGTTGTTAAAAATGCATGACTTTGTTTTTTAAAACATGTAATTTTCAGGCTGACCTTGTCCCTTTTAAATTTTTATAGCATCTTCAGTTCCAATTTGAGATTTTTCACGTGGGGTAGGCAAAGCTTCTTATGTTCTGTATTAAATGCAAGACACCTTCCTGGCATGATCTGCAGTATTAATAATACAACAGTACCAATTTCAGGAGCAGCAATGTAGCATCAGTGCATGCATACCTACATGAATGGAAATTTAACCACGTATACCATGGAAATCTTTAATACATTACAGAAAAAAAGCAAGTCTAAGATAGCTCAAACATTATTTGAGATTTCCTCTTTTGCCATATAAACACATGACCTTGCCATCCTTCACAAGGTAACACCAATGTATCTGATATAAGAAAACATATGCTTCTCTTTACTGGATTCAAAATAGGAATAGAGGGGAAAGAGAATGATACTTGGGGCCAGGCCCGAGTTTCTGGAGACCAGACTTGCAGCTGTCACTGTATTCAGCACAAAATGTCCCCATCCACACGAGCCCCAGAATACTCCAATAACTAATTGCCACAATACGGTTTGAAATGCTACTTTTTGGAAACAATAGGCACAACAAATTCTCTATTTAACTAGAATTTTGCTCTGATCTTATCAGGAGATTTTTAACTTTGAGACTGAGCCAGTTTTAAGTTGTTGCAGGACACAGTTAAAACCACAGGAAAACCTAAATGATCCATTTTTCTGGATTTCAAAGGAGACTGACACACGCATGACTCTTCATGCAGCAGCTGCCTTGCAGGCGCTCTTCAATAACCCAGGTACCACCTAAACGTCTCCCATATGAGCCACAAACAATTCAGCTCCTCATCGAAATCCCCAGCAGACCTGATCCCACAGGGGATGGCAGGATCCATCCTCACGGTACTTCATGCCATAGTGGAGGCTGCCCAGTCTGACACGGCTCACTTCCATCCCTCACAAGCTCACCAAAATAGCCACAGGGCCTTAAGAGACTTCAGATGCTACAGAGATTCAGCTAGACCCTTCAGCTAGATGTGAGGTACCTGATACAGTATCCAAAATACACAGAGGGGAAAACGTTGTCCTTGCTTTCCAATTCATTTTATGGTATGTAATCAAACCCACCCTTCTATCCTGGGCTGGAAAGCACCAAGAAGCCTGGCTGACTTGGAGCCTGCCTTCCTTTCCCAGGTGTCACATAGTGCCACAATTTCCATCACCACCTTTCTGCCAGCTGGTAGCCACCCATTTACAACAGCAACAGAGCTGAATTTATCAAGCAGTTCCAGGAAAACCTCCGTGCATCCAACATATCAAAAAGTGGTCAGCTGTCCTCCAAAACTTGCTGTTCCTGAAAAACCACAAAATGCTGTTCGCTATATTCTGGAAAAAAAGATTGCTCATTCATTACTTTTTCTTCCTCAAAAGACAAATTAACCCTCTCCCTCCTAATAACACTGAGCTGCCCAGGAGCAAAGCCCTCACGCAGCCAAGCTCACAACACTGCTCACCGCAGCGGCTACGGTACGTGCGAAACGTTGGAAAGTTATTGGAAGTGACTAGCTTAGCCTGAACAGTGAAGTGAGAAGATAAAAGCATATTGTATATACAAGAAAAATAAATCGCATCTTTCAGTCTTCAAGATAGACAGGGAAACTACATCAAAAAAAAAAAAAAAGCCTGCTCTACTACACTTATGTTTAGAAACAGGCACAGGCTGGTGAATTCAGCAGTAAGTGTTCCAAAAGCATCCTCAGCTCCTCAGCAGCACATGCACTCACACAGTCTAAAAGGATCTTTCGTCAGAGATACAGCCCTAGTTTGTCACATTGGCTATGTGATCTCATACAGTACGCATTTAAGGAAACTAGGAAAAAAGAAAAAAAATACTGGGTTTTTTCTGCCTTAAAAAAGCATTTTTAACTTCTCATTTCTGTTGCTTCTCTAGCCAGGAAGCCTTTTGCGAGTGAGGACGCCACCCTACAGACCTCCCAAAGTCGACTTCTCCTCATGCCGACAATACAGCAACGTGAACGACTGACAATTCATTCAACTACAGCTTTTGCCTGAGGCACTTAAAAAAGTAAAAGAGCAAGTAAAACTCAAATGGTGCTGAAAGAGCTAAAGCCTTGCTTCTGGTGCACTACGCAAACAGGAACAGTTGAAAGCCATGGAGCAGTCAGTAATTTCTACTACTGAGCCTAATGCTTGGGCAGCAAGGAAAACAGATGGCTCCAAGAAAAGCAACGGGCACAGGGATGTTGCAACAATGTAGTAGCAATAGTTTGTGGGGCTGCTGCAACAGCCATAGCCAACTGAGTTGCATCACTTCAGGATATACCAAAAAAACCCAAAACAAAGTAAAACAAAATAGAACTTAATTAGTTCAGTAAACTTTTAGTCCTTGATAAAGCATAATCTAGTTTAAGCTTTTGGGAAGATCCTGCATAGTTTTGTGCAAATAAATATAGCTAAATTGCCCAGCACGAGCAGTGTAGCTCTCCCCGTCCCGCCCCCCTCCCAATAATCCTGCATCACACAGAACAGCTTTGAGCGTCAGCTCTTTCTACTTTTAGCTCGGCTTTAAATAAAAGTGTGCTGAATACGAGCTGCATAATGAAGGCTCAAAACCATGGAGATGGCACAGACTGCAATTGGGCAGCATTACCAAGCTGTGGGTTTTTTATATTTTGTTTTTCATCCTGGCAGACTTATTTAATTGGGTGGAACAAAAACAACATTTGCCAAGGGAAGTTTCCAACCGCATTCTGGAGCGGACAAGCGGCTGGCTGGTTGCAGACGTAAGTACTGCTTCGGACCGCAAGGACGTGATCAGAGGCAACGGGCTCACAGCAGTACGCATGCACACGCAGCTCAAACTAACTTCACTTTTCTTAAACTATTACATTCCCAGGACATTGGGATCAAATGACATACCAGTCACGCAAGGACTTTAAATATTCTGAAAACCCAACCTGCAACTTTTCAGAAAGCCCAAATCATTATAATCTCTTTGCCCACAGGAACCTCTTCAAATATGTAAGTATTCTCTAGGGATTCACAGCATGGATGAAAACCTGGGTTTAAAGCCAAGCAGAAGATTCTTCTGCCTCTGCAACTTTCCTATAATTAAAAAAAAAAAAAGATTGTTCAAAGGGTAAGGTTATTATTGAACAGAGGAAGCATCACCTTCTTACCACACACACCATGACAGGTGACACTATTAAGCTCCAGATTATACCAACATCTTCTGTGTTTTAGGTACGAGACTATGTCAACTAAAGAAAAATGTTTTGCTGTAGATGAATTTTTCTTTTTTTAATGAAAATTCACTGGATGATAATTGCTGGTGCTGGTATAAGGCAGGTTACAGTTTTACAGCAGGGCTGAAGGATCACCCCTGCCATGACCATGAGCACTCGACCCAGCGGTAGGCCAGTCTAGAGATTGATCTCAACAAAAATCCAGTCCCACCCAGAAACGTCTTTTGCCAGTTTAGTTCCTTGAACTTACTCACAATGAAGTCAGAGAACAGAAGTGCAACAAAGGGGGACAGTGATTTACCATAAAGCCAACCAGTCAAATTCTTATCAAAGGAGAAAGATAAATAGTTGTTCACCTACGCAATAACGGAGATCATAATCTTTCACTGGAACAAACATTACCTATAACAGTGTTGCCCAAACTCCGAAAGTTTCCTTATGAGACTGCAACAACTTCTAGAGAGCAGATTGCTCTACAAATCCTGCTGCAGATGAGGAAAGTTAAAATTGTTAGGAGTGGGCAAGTATACAAACATATACACGTACAGTGATAGCTGATGCCAACTGGAGGCTGCTAGATTAAAAAAGAGGCAGAATAAATTGGTCTGAAGCATTTCCAAAGCGCAGTGAGAGTGCACTGTCTGAACACTGATAAAAGCATAAAATGGTGTTCTCAAAGAAAGCAGAATCGCAACACACAGCTGGCTGCACCTGCGTTTCATCTGTACAAGAAGCCCGAAAGCAGAAAGTTTATTACTGCTCCCAGTACCAAAGATTATTGATCATTAAATTAATAATCAAGTAAGAAATTAAACAAATTCATCTTAAGGAAGATGCTTTCAAAATACATTTCTCTTCCGCACTTCAACCCGATTAGCGCATGGTGCAACACGAGTTAAAAGAGAACCTGCACAGTAACTGCAGCACACACACTCACAGCATCGGGCCTGCCACAACAGCTGCCGCCGGTAGCGTTCTTCCCGAGAATGCAAACGATTAAGATAGATTAAATACCTGCTTTGGTTAAATACTCTTGATAATAAGGGATTTTTCTTCCCTTTTCCTAATGGGTGTTTTCTGTTGCCAACTGACAGATCCCCTTTTAAACTGTTTTCATTCAAAATAGCAATCGGCTGTTAGGATTACCAAACTCCAGGAAGGAAGCAAGCTAGAGCCCCGTGATTCGCGGGGAAAATCATAGGACAAAAAGGTGTAAGAGTAAGCACTCCGCTATAATAGTTCTAAGGTGAGTTATTTTGCCTTGCAGGTTTCTCTGCTTACATAGAATGTTTTACAACCCGACAATTCCTTGTAACCTAGAAGCCTCCTGAACATAATGTTATTCTTGCTTTCAACTTCCTTGAAGTTCTTGCAAAAATGTCTTTCTAACCTATTGATCCAGATGACGTGCCACTGCATATATGAAAAGAATATCTCCAGTGCTTTATGTGCACTTCGGAAGACTCATTGTTTCAATAAGTCACCTTTTAATGAAAATAGACAACAGCAAGGGTTATAAACTTAACCAAATCGGCCAGTCAAGGCACCATTTGGCTTCGCCAGTCCCTGGAAAAATCGCAAAGGATTTGCTGCCACTCTGATCACGCAAGCCTCTAAACACTTTGCCTGGTCCATTATTTATTAAAAAAATATTCTTTCCATGTTTACCATGAGCATAGTGAATATGAGACATTAGTTTTCCAGACCTCACACTGTGGTGAGAAAGCAAAAAGCAAACTCTTAAATAAATGCACAATAAATGTCTCCTCAGTCCACTCAAGCACCTTCTGCAACCACTGCTGCACGCAGTGTCGATTTTAAAAGCAGGTCATGGATGCTTAGCGAAAAGCCCTAGACCCTTGATTTCTCTACAGTTGGGAGTTACTACGTTTTGCAAACTAGCACCTATGGAAACGTGCTAAGGACAGTACTTTGCTAGCTAATGTAGACCTCTGGAGTTTGACTAAGACTAATCTTTGTACAACAGTTAATATTCCCTGCAACAGATTTTTCTTTTTTGAAAGTGACCTTAGTATGATATTTTGGACATCTGGACATTTTGGAAAGTGGCATTAATAATACATTTTTTGGAGTCATCATTCAGCATACTAGTAAACTAGTGAAACCCCTATTGTGGTATAGCCACTGGCACACCATCACCAAATACACACTATTATTCAGAAAAAAATCATAAACAATCATTTTAAAATTTGTTCAAAGATTAGCATAAAAGCATTTGTAATGTAGCATTCCCCCAGTCCGAGAACAGTTCCCAGGCCATTAAAGTTTATTCTGTTTTAAACACTTCTCCCCTGCTGTTCTGTTAAAGATCCACGCAGAAGAACTGTAAGTTTATTAATACAGGGAAAAAGCAAAACTTGCTATGAACAAAGTCCTGTCAAATGAATATAGCAACAAAATGGTCAGGAGGGAAAAAAATCTTCAAGAATCAGAGACATATTTTGGTTTATGAACTTAAGTTAAACCTTCCTTTCCTCCATCGCCCCCTTTGCAGGACTCCTTTTGCTACGCTGCAGGGAAAACTAACCGTGTCTGAAAACCTGGATGTTCCACATCACCATTTCTTCTGGTTGGTGCAATCTGCTACGGCAAGACAGTTGTCTCATTTGGGTTGTTGCAAAAAAATTAACAAGAAATTTACTCACATCTGTATGCAAATATGGTTGTCTATTACATGGAAACATGATTTGAAACACCACATTTACAAAACATAATATTCCAAAGCCCCTTGGTCTCTATGGACAGCTACATAGTACCAAGCTGTCACGTACAACACCACTAATGAGATGTTCTTCTGATTCTCCACAACCAGAAGTCTCCACCCATTAAAAGCGTGCAGTCTCTCGCTTCCATCTGTTCTACAATGCTGCACTTTGAACGGACATCATCATCCCTCGGATCCGCCAACGCTAGCGGCTGAACGGAGCATCTAACAGAACAGCTAGGCTGCAGCCTTCGCCCAAAAAAGATTTTTGACTTCCATTTCTGTAGAGCGTAGCAGAGTCCATTCATCCACTGCAGGTCTTCCAGAAGGGAGGTATTGGCTTGGAGGAAACATCGACTTGTGCCCTTTATCTATTTTACCTGAGTAAATTAAGACATACAGGAGGAAAAGCAAAGAACACCAGAAGAGGGTATACAGCTAAGGAAAGCACAGTAGCACTTTTATACCTTCTTCAATCTTCCTGAAATGTGATTACAGTTGACCTTTAAATCTAGTGGATCAACCAATCAATTGTACTGGAACAACCTTGTATATGTGATCTAAGAGCATGCCCATATTAAAAAAAAAAAGAAACGTTCAATGTCTGCTTGGTGTAGTCACTTTATTTTGCTGGAAAAGTTACCAAGATTTGTCTCAATTGATTTTACTTGCAAGAAAAACATCATCAAAACTGCGGCATCAGCAAACACTAAAGGTCTTAGCTTCTTGCAGGATGAATGCAATATCAATAGTTATTAGGATGTATTCATAGAAAGTACACAAGAGGGATGGAGAGAAGATGCTAGTAATCTCACTTAATCCTAAAGCAGCCCTAAGTCAGATTCTTTAGACTGTGGGAAGAAAAAAAATATCCAGGAAAGTTATGAACGCTCCTAGAGTATCTGCCAGGCAAAATGTTGAATTTGGAAGTGGAAACATTTAACAGCTCTTTAAGTAGTAAAGCATTTCCTTCCTATTCTCCTTTAATACATGAGAATTTAAGGAGCGAGGAAGTGCTATTAAAGCATTTGTCCAACGAATCATTTGATCTCTGACACTGTCCCATGGTAAAAATCCCAGCAAGGTTTCTTCTCTCCCCCGTCCTGTTTTTATGGTGTGCTCTGCTCTGGAACCTGTCTTCTCCTCTACTGTTACTGTATTTTACAAGTCATACCACCATCAGGCAATTTTAATCACTCCATTGCACAGACACATCAACACAGCAATTTCTGTTTCAAACACATTATCATCTCCCCGAAGCTGTTAGTGGCACAGTTATCCGCTACTTATCAGAGCCATCAGCAGGTTGTGGGGAGACAATACTGCAGAACCATGAACCAGGACAGCTTCTCATTCGATATTTCCATAAGGCATGTCAAAAGAAATGAAACACAGTTACTACATAAATGCTTTTTCTGTCTCAAGAGCATAATTTCAGATGAAGATCAGCCCCAGAGCCACAGCTCAAGCCAGTTCTATTTCCCAGGTACGTGCAGGTGACAGGAACCACATGCTCAATTCCAGGCTACAAGATGAAGAGAAGTTACATTTCATGAACACTTACAACAGGGAGGACAGCAGAGATGTATAAGCCACAAAAAAAAAAAAAAAAAAAAAAAAAAAAAAAAGTTCACAGTCCCAAACATACTTCCCTGGTTTTGCAAGAAAGTAGTAAAAGTATGATTCAAAGGTGCCCTCCTCTAATATAGGTTTTCATAGAAGACACTTCAGTTATCCAGCCCAATAGAATCAACTATGCATTTTCACTGAAGTACCAAGAGAACTGTGAGAAAAGCACCAGGACTGTAGTTGACTTGTTTGACTTTTCCTGAGAGCCAACAGAGAAAAAGACTTCTGGGCTACTATAGTCTGTGCTAAAGGGAATAGCTTTCATGTCACGTTCTACATCAGGTTTTATTTCAACTCATAAAATATGCCTTAAAAAAATAACCTAGGGGGGACTTCAGTATGGTCGTCCATAGCAGGCTTGGGAATGAGATCAGCAAGCACCAGTAATCCACCTCTTACACAGCAGTCTCTCTCAGACTTCTCAGAGTACTTATTATGCACCACAATCGTGATTTTATAGACAGGGAAACACAGACGTGCATAGCGAAGAGACTTGTGAAATGTCACCCAGCCAGCTAATGACAGAGGAGAGAAGCAGATCTCCAGAGTCCCTGCAGCGCCATGTAAACTGGCAATGCTACAACTCCTGAAACCCTCATCCTTCCCATCCCAAATCTCCCGATATGTCCACATACAGTATCATCCATCTGTGTTCACACAGTCAACTAGAGAGCAAATTCTTTCGCACAGAAAGTCACTAACAAATCCTATTTTCTTCTGTCCTCCCTGTTAAGGCTAGGAGACCATCACAACAGCTTTAATGCCTGAAAACCAGCAACAGATATCTCACTCCATATTACATGTCAGGATGTCCAAAAGAATGAGGAAATTGGACATGACAGGTTATCTTTTGCTTACCATGCATAAAAGAACTTGCAGATTTGATCAGTTCTGCGATCTATGAAACCTCTACAAAGAGCTTCAGAAGATGAACCAAGCAAAGCAGCCAAATTAAAAAAAAAAAAAAATGGCACTGAGCAAACTGAAAATGCTACACTGAAATTTCTGAAAATACAAGATTCAACTCCAGAGTAAAACTGAACCATAAGGCAAGCCAGAACACTTGTTAAGTCTCAGTGCAGAGACAACTGCAGAGAAAACTCTAAATAGAACCCAACAGAAAGCATATGGGCAGGGCAGGGAATACTAGAATAAAAATCTAACTAATGGTGAAACATCCAGTGATTTTTCTTTAAAACAGTCTTGTAGGAAGAAAAACATATCCAACCTGAATGAAATGGGAGGGGGCAGCTATTGTTCTTTTAAGTGCAGCTTATTTGATGTAAAAGTGACATTTTCCCTGAATGAAGAATTCTTTTAACATAAAGAAAATCCAACTTCTGATATGAGATAGAGCCCAGTAACACTGCTGTAGCTGAGAATGTCATGATTTCCATCAAAAAACTGTTTTGCAGAGATTAGGAACAGCTGTTTCAAACTGAATTAGACTAAAACTGGAAACAAGCTGTCAAGACCCAAAAAATATATTTTATACATAAAAGAAGGTATTTGATTCAGCTGTTTTATTGTAGTGGTCAGCCAAAAAGAGGGAAATAAAGTACCATTCTGAGATTCCAGTCATTGTCTCAAAGACTCTCTCATTTTTAAAACTAAGTTGCTTTTTATGTAGATTTATTCCTTTGAGCATTTGGAACAGGAAAAATGTCAAACAGCTCATATCACAGATTCTTGAATATTTTCAAACCATGGACAGCTTAAAACAGTTTAAAAAACACCTGAAGACTCTTTCTGCTCTGGTCCACATTCTCCACATTTTCTGTAGCAGTAACAGCATGTTACAACAAAGGAAACATGCTAAATTGCTAATGACATGGGAAGATTAAAATAATTCACTTTAACCCAATACTTGCGGGTAACAGTACGGGCATTCAGTTTATCCCCTTCTTTCAGCGTGTAGCACTAGATCAGCGTGCAATGTTGTCAGGGAAGACACTGCACCTTCTTCTTTACATGCTTGCAGAACCTAGAAGGCTTTTAGTGAGTATTTTCAACACTGATTTCCACAGGAACTGCAATTTCATATAATAAGTAAATACATCTATTTCAGAATATACTATAAAATGTCACATCGAATTGCAATTCGCTCGTGTCCAGTATCTCACACTGTATATAGAGCGCCTATTTTATCATGATGCTGCCAATTACAGAAGCTTAGAGAATACAACTACAACAGGCAAATTAATCAAGACTGGTGCTGGTTTTGAATATAACTTCTTAAGCATAAGCCTGAATATCAAAGGCCATTGTGTTTTTATTTCATATTTTAAGATGTAGCTGTTGTACTCTGCTTTCCAACCAAATCTAAGGCATCTTTGGAAATGTTCTTAGTGCTTCAACATGTTCTCCACTGTTCATAATATGATGATATCTACTAATTCCACCCAATAAGTATGTTACTTATTTCTGTCAGCTTGTCACTATATCTGCTTTTGAAGAAAAGTTATCTGGAACAAGCCAATTCATAAGCATAGAAAAAAAAATGCACGTTCCAAGAAAGGCTTTTTTAACTCCCTAAGACATTTAACAAGTGTGCAACTACAGCCATGAGCGATTTCAGCTCTCCGATTATTCACAGTCTAGCTTTAGGCGTTTAACTGGAGTACTTAGGTTCTCAGCAAACTCAGTGGAACAGCAGAGCATGATTGAATGCTTCACACTAAGCCAAAAACCTTACAAAAGAGCACAACAAGATAACCGCTGCTCAGGATACATAGACTCTTGATCTTTCTGTGATAAGATCAAAAAACTAAAAAGACCAGCACCTGGTAGAATCGATCAACTTTCATTAAATCTACTTTTATTAAACCAGAGCAGATATTTTTCCTCACTATACTGTAACTGAACATAAGTCAGCAGTTAAAAGATTTTATATATGGGTTTGTTTCCTGCACAAGTAGAAGCCTTATATTCAGGACACTTAAAATTAGATAAAATAAACTGCTACGTGCTGGGGCTAATCTTGTATTGGCTGTGAAAATGACAACATATACTAATAGATCATCTTCAGCTCTGGCCTTTGGGATTTTTCACTCTAATTTTAAATGCAAGCTTATACCAGCAAGATGTACCGCGGCAACAAAAGCAGTTTGGATTCAAGTAGCTCGGAGTGCAGTGCTCACGCGCTTGCCTCCCAGCCCCCCGAGCTGCCCCACGGCGGCACTGCTCCGGCTTCGGAGGGCCAAAAACGCTTCTTAATCATGGAACTAGGCTGACAGCCAGCCATAAAGTTATACAGGCTGCAATCCCTACCACCACATTTAGGATATTGTTTTGCCACATTTCTGCTCCCAGGTGACCCAATATGTAGGAATATAATTAAAAAATAATAATATCAAGGCCATTGCTCAAGAGGCAGCACTTTAGAACTGCAGCAAAGCTAGCTCTCAGCTTTCCCCACAAGAAGAGTCGTTCAGAGCTCTTCCACGAAGCAGAAAAGCAGTCTAAGATACAAATTCATGTATCATAAAAGCTCAGCCGGATACCCGGCCAAATCTGAAGCAAAGTTCACCTGCAAAAACAAGTAATTTTTCCCCCTCGGGAGGACATAATAGGTCCACGCCTACTGCAAGGTGTACACTTGCTTCACTAATGTCCTAATGAATTCTTAACGATTCTTTGAGGAGAACAGACAATTTTCTTCAACTGATCAAACAAAATTTTTGCTTTATGAACAGGCATGTTTTAGCAGCAAAAAACTCATGCTGAAAGCTCATTTGAGGTCAACTGCCCATCCTTTTTAATACACCTTTATCTATGCAAAAATGAAATGCAGCTCAGTAACAGGGGTGACGTATGCTCTACAAAGTCTTGGTCGCCTTCCTCGACAGCCATAGCGTCAGAGCCACCAAATGACAACACCTGCAGGGCAGGGCTATGCTTTTCCCTCAGGGAAATAAAAATCAGAATGTATTGATCCCAAGAGGCCAGAAATTTCGAGAATCACCACAGACTTCCAGGTTACAAGCTCCCAACATTTGAAGCGTTATATCAACTATTGCTGAACACGTAACCGTTGCCACAGTTTTGCCAAATGTACAATGCCATGAAGCTAGTGGTTTGAATGGCACTTTGAATATATACGGCTCCTATCACACATTACCTCCAATTTTATTAGCTTCTATATGATTTCCATGTTTTGTAGCCTATTTACCAACAGTATCTGATTGAGATACACCTGGGCAGAATCACGTACTGCTCATACGTAATTCAGACAATTAAGTCGCTCCGTGAACTGCCTGAGGGGACCAACTTCAGCAACTCCAAAAGAGAAGCCCCCAAAAGATTAGAGAGAGATGAGCGCACTTCTGCATAAAACAACAAATAACAGACACACCAAAAGATCTGACAACAACAATAGTGGAGAGCAACAGGGTGAGATCATTAAAATTTCCATTTTATTTGATTTCCTTTAGCAACTATAAAAAAGCTTTTCTATATAAAGAATAAAAATGGGCTGCTTATCACCTCTATCAGTTACTTTATATTAGTGTTCGTATTACTTGAATACCCTTCATATGAAGGTCCCCAAATGCTTCACAAACATCTTCAATTTGCCTCAGAGAAAGTGAGACATAACTTCCTTTGAGAAATGAAAAACCCAAAGCATTATTCACTCATACCTGTGGGCTGCAGAGGGGTATTTCAGAACCACCATTTCTTTTGCAACACAGTAAAAACTTACAGTCTAGTCCCAAGGAACTATGAATAATGGGGGCCAAACCTTAAGAAATTTTTCCTAGAGTCAATTTACTGGCAAGTCCTACTTTTTTAGCTACATGAGATTCTGGTTTTATGCCTTATGAGGCAATTTAAGGCAATGAAATAAGCGAAATAGAGTTTTAGATTAACTATGAAAAGAGGAAAAAAAGAAAATAAGAGAAAAAACACAACTTAACATAGGATAAAATCAATTCTGTCTGGGGCTTTTTTATGCCATCTTCCACATAGAAAGGAAACTACTAAACTCTAAAGGTGAATCTTTTTATTCAGGAAACTTCTCTATGTGCAAAAGGAAAAAAAAGAATTAATCTTAAAGACTGGATCCCTCTATATTGTTTTATATATCAAGTAGATTTACAGATAGCCATAGAACATTCAGTAAATTGTATCTGGTTTAGCTAAGAGAATCCATAAACTTAAAAATAGCCAAAATCAAGTTGTCTGTGTCCTATGAAACAGAAGAAAGTTGTTTTCCACATTTATCAATTCCTATCTCATTGCTGCATGAGGACTAATAAATAGCTCAGTTTTTTTTGAGCATCTACAAGCCTTAGAAAAACAGAAACAAGGAGGACAAGGAAAATGAGGTAGTGCTCCTTCTCTTTGCACAGTGCGTTTTGTGGGGGCAATCCCAGGGCTCAGGGCTCTGAGAGCATCCTCTGCACTTTCATGGTGGCCACCATGCACTGGAAGAGAGTTGGGCTTTCATCACAAGTAGCACATCAGTCCAAGCCACTGAGAGCTAGCTGGCAAATAAATACGAAATACAAAGAAACATCGGGTCCAGTGCTTTCTTACAATGCTCTTCTTGTTCTGACGTCCTACCAATTAATTCCAAGGCAACAGGGACTTCCAGTTATTCTTTGTCATATTTCTCAGCTTCCAAAAGTGAATCCTTTTCTTCCAATCTAATATTTGTATCCTAACTTATTCATCTACATACTTCATCTTCTGTGTACATACATGACTTAGTTTGAATCAAAGTCTGTAACATAAACAAGTCTTTAATATAAACAATGCAGTTTTAACCAATTTTGCTTGATGACTGCATCATACAGCTTAGAAAAGGAAGGCGATCATTGGCTTGCAAATTACATAATTGAGCCATCCCGTGGGAACCCTACGAAGGGTTCTTGCAGAGCAAAAGCAGGAGCTGGGGGAAGAACTGGGAGTGGGCAAAAGCATTTTGGTTGAAGTAGAGCAACATCAGTCATTTCCATCCTGAAATAGGCTAACAGCTACAACATTAATACTTATCAAAGAAACAGGGGGAAAAAAACCCCACTCATTAGCAAATAAAGGTGTTGCAAAGCATGAAATAATTCCCACCAGCTGACAAGGGGGCTGTGATTTATAATAGTGTTCATTGATATATCACTTCTCATAATTAGGAAAAGTGAGACCAGTACTGCTCACAGCATTATTTTGAACACAGCCTTGAAAAAATGCTGTTGAATAACAACAAACACAAGGCACAACAGTAAAAAAGCACCGTATCACACTCTCCGACTGTTTCAGATTTGAAACCAAGTATTCTAACAAAATCGAGTAAGAAAGGCAATTTCTGGTTAAACACATAAAGCTTTATTTCACAACAGCATCCTAGTGCAAATTATTGTTATACATCTGCAAAGATCACAGATATAAAACATTGAAACCACACAGCAAACAAGCCTTAATCAAAGGCTAATTATTTCTCACTTCTAAAGTGACAAGGTACTCAGCATCATTCTTCTCTTTCTGAAGTAAGAAAGAAACCTTACCCTAAAACATCAGTGAAATTCAACCAACCTGCAAGGGAATTACACAGGCCCACCAAGGCAAGCATGGCAGAGCCCCACCTGCCACAGCATCTTTTCAGTAATGCAAAGAAAAAAAAGAAACTCTGAATTTTCACTTCCTTTTGTTTCAACTATTAGGCATCAAAACCATTTTTACAGGGTTTATATATTAGCAGTAAAGCAGTTAGAATAGCCCCAGCTCGGTTCATTTGTTCAAAAACAGCACAGGAATCAAAGGGAAAGAAACACAGAGCCCCAAGATGCCCAAACTGCACCGATTCCCAGCTGCGGAGGGAAGATGCACCCTCTCAACAACAGGACGCACAGAAGTGGTGGTGTCCATCTCTAATGCCCCCAACAGATGCCACTTCACACAGGATTTCTAGGGAATATAAACCCCATCCAACACAGAGCAGTTGGCCAGTCCACCTGTGCTTTTCAACCATTACTGTAAGTTTCCCTATTTTCCTGATAGTTTCCACTATTTTCGCTGTTTCCCCCCATACACACTTTTTAAAATATTTTAAACTATCCTTCAAAGCTCAGAGAAAGTTTTTGTCATGCATTTTTTCTTGCTCTAATAATTTATACATACTGGTAGATTATTTTAATTCTCCCCCCACCATACATTTTGACACAAGCCTTTTTTTCCTCCTAATGCCTTTTTCAGTGCTTTTTTCCACCCGTACTGTAATATCAAAGATAATATGCATACTACCTGAATTTGTCACTCCTCTCTTTGCTGGTCACTAAAACCAATCTTCCAATAAAAAAATTCAATATTCTTCAGGCAGACAGCTGAGCAATAATTAATAACTCCTGCAGCTGGAAGCAATGAGGGTAACCACCTGTTGCCTATTCATTTAGAAAACTAGATCATTAATGTAATTCTGAACAAGCAAGGACATTTCACCAAAACATTTGCCTAAAATGGCAGAAAATTAAAAGCCCATAAAGGGCATTTTTCCAGACTGCCAGACAAACAACATTAGTCACTAACTGGATAACACTTGGCATCTACAGCGCATTACTGTCCAAAGAACCCAAGGCACTTGAGACACATTTAGACTAGAAACTCTGGCGAGAAGTAGGTTAAGTATTATTATCCCATTTTATCCCAAGAAAAATGAGGCACAGAAGATTCATGCATCCTGTTCAAGGTTACAAGGAAAATTAGTAAGAAAGGCAAGAATAGAAGCCAAGTGGCCCAGCTCCTATTTTGTACCCTGTGTTCAAGAAAACACCAACATGCCTCTCACCCTTTTCTCCAGTGATAGGAATATAAACACCAATTGCTTATCTACACAGGGAAATAGTCTAGAAAAGGTAATCCATACTAGGCACTTGGCAGCGGGGTCTGCCCGCTTCCCCGTGCCTTACCCAGGCGCCTCTGCCTTGCGTTCCCGCTCCAGGGTTAACACAGGCAGAGCAGGTTGCTGCCTGTCTACACTGAGCAGCAAGATGCTCCCGAAGAGGATCTGCAAGCCTTCCTCTGAGCTTAGAAAACCTGGAGACCTTGGGGCTGGAGGAGGGTGCACAGCTGACCGCAAGGAGAAAATTGCCCTGAGCAGGAAATGAAGGCCTGGAAGGAACTTGCAGGCCAGCTACGGAGGTAGCAAACAAACTGCCAAAGCTCCCGGGGGAAAGGCAGCTGCAGAGGAAGGGATATTTCCACTCCGGTTCCCTCTCTAAAGCACTGATTCTGCACTTACAAAGCAAATTAAAACACAGTCTTAAAAGAGTGCAACAGAAATATCCTTGAGGGGGACTCAGGCAAGCAGTCATTTTGTTTCATTTCAAATTTTAGTTTATTTTTCCTTATTCCCTTTGGTGGGCAAACCAAGAGATGTGGGTCACTTCAAATCCTGTCCCCGAAATAACTTCTTTAGAGGTCCTGCGCGCTGAGAATACCAGCATCTAAAGCTGCCCCACTAACCCCATCTCACCACCTCGCAAAGCCGTTTTCCTCCATGCCAAATACGTGCGTCAGCTCACGGATATTACAATACACTTGAAAGGAAAATATTTCACTATCTGAGTGAATGAAACCTGAGCAGAAAAGCTGGATCTGCATGCAACAGTGTGCCAAAATATTACAGCACTGCATTTTTCCAGAATAAAGTCCTGAAAGGACAAAATCTTGGCCATCTGCCTGAACTTCCAAAGAACTGCCAACGTAATAACTCAGTTACATTGTCCATGCTACTGTAAAACTAAATTAAATTCAAAATGTTTGAGCGCATCCAGAAATTAAAATTAATGTTCCTTGGAATGAGTACTTCATTTTACAATCAAGACAAAAAAAAGTTACTTCAACACTGTTCCTCTACTATTATGGTTAACATTTAATGGCATTTATTGTCGTTAAACTCAATATTTGTGTCTAATCAATACTAAGCTACCGAGGGCAGTCTAACAAGTCTGGACTTTCTCTACAGGCTCTATTGATTTCTTTTTTTGAGACCTACAAACACAATTTATACAAATAATTTATCAGGGAACATATCAAGATAATTTAATAAACAAGAATTATATATTCCTTTTCTCTTTTCTCATGTGACAGAAAATCATTTTAACTCATTAATGGTAATTATCTCAACCGTTCAATTTTAAATTTATGTAAAAAACAAGAGGAAGCTATGAAGTGACAGATTTAAATCCAAATATTTTTTAATGCATTTCAACATACAGATCAACAGTAATTTTTCTTCGGTTTATATTTGCCAACCTGCTACTTTTAAATAAATTCATGACAACATCTATGCAATTTTTTTCACTTAGAATATTTACAATATCACTGATATTGCGAAGTCCATGCGAGTTGCCATAACCTTCTTCTTACAGATAAGTTTATAAGCTAATTTGACCTAAATCACACTCACCCAGACAGTCACAAAGTCGGAAAAGTTTCTGTTTTGCTTTCTGCCCTAAGTAGAGATAACAACATTGCCAAATGCACTATTAACATGATTTTTAACTACGATCTCGTTATGATAAAACAATACCACCAGCACTCAGGCAACTTAGGCTCGTGGGCTCAGACTATACAAGCGTTGCCACGCGAGTTCAGCACACGGACGAATGCAGCTCTGAAAACAGCAGACCTCCCTCAAGTTCAACTCAAGGAAAAATTTTAAAATAATATCATCTATTCAAGAAGACAATTGTTCTAATTTTCCCCCATTTGTACTACTGTTCTTAAAATTCCCTGAATGCCTGAAAACACACTCTTTACTGAAGGGAAAAAAAAAAGGGGGAAAAAAAAGGAAGAAAGGCGGCTTGTAGAAAACAAGTACTTTCACTTGGGCACACAAACTCTGCTAATACCACAATCACTTTCACCAGCTCAAGGAGGCTGTTACAGTTTGTTGCTATCACACATACCCAGCGTTTCTCAAGCCTGGTAGTGAGAGTGATTCTACGGTGTTAGTTTGGTGGTGGAGACACTTTGCAAGTGATTTTTCAAATAAACCTGCAAAAAATCTCTATCAGTAATTAACGCTCAAATCTTGTGCATGAGCTACTTGAAAGCATCCCTGCAAGAAAGGCAGAACTTGCACTGGAAAAGCACTTGCCTAGCTCCGTGGACATATAACATGCTGCGTATTTTCTGTTCCACTGAAGGCAACAGAAACACCTTAGCAGGCACTGCCTCGGGCACGCACAGGGCTACGGTATGCAAATGCTGTGCCAAGGGCATAGAGGATGAACAACTCTACACGACAGGCAATAATGTTGCTAAAGCAGCAAACGAAAAACAAAAAGTTTATTCCACTCCAAGGATGAGCCCGAACTCCAGCATTCCACAAACGTGTACCGGCCCTGATCGCCGGCTCTGCCATAGCTGAATCAGACAACTATACTGTCACAAGCCTTAATAAATGGGTTATCTATGGGATATGTATCACAATATTGGCTTAATCACATAATCAATATTTTCTCCCCCACAAAGCCCCTTCATCACCCAGTACTGAGAACAAATATCAAGAAATGCACAGCTGCTCAGTAAGTGATGCTCTCACAAATAAGGGCATGTTCTCACCTGCTGCCGAAAACGAGAAGCAGCCGGGAAGGACGGAGGCCAGCGTAAGACCAGGCCCTCGCTGAAGGAAGCGTGCTGGACTACAGCAGGAGCGAGTTCTTCCCCTGTTCTGTCCTAAGCATGAGGCCACTCTTTTCTGGGGGGGCGGGAGGGGGGGGGAATTAGTCAGTATTTCAGTCTAATTTATTGAGTAACTTTCGACAACTCCTTTCACCTGAACTCACAGCTGAAGTGTCCTCTCCTGCGGCAGTTTCCTGTGAATTCTAATCTAATGCACCAAATCAGTACCCGGTGACAAGAAGGAACACAGCACTACTCTGCAGGTCACCCGCTGGCTGTTTTCAGTATCAGGCCACACACACACAGTACAGTAACCCTTGCAACTGTCACTGTAATCTGAGATTTATTAGCTGCTCAGAAATAACAAGCACATTACAAAAAAAATGCAACAGCTGAGATGTACATAATTACTAGAAACAGAAATGAATACAACTACTAGGCAGAACTGCTCTGTGTTAAAAAGTAATCTGCTGATTTCTAAGAGCTCCCTAACTTACCAACAATACTTAAGCTGCATTACCCGTACAGAAAAATAACCTGATTTTTTTCTAAGATTATACCTTCAGGATTACATTAGAGGGCATATAAGGATCCCTCTGGGAAATAATACTTCTGTTGCAATGAAGAATTGAGTCTCTCTCACACAAAATTGAAGGGGAGGAAAAAAAAATTTATTAAGTAGATTTCACTACCAACTCATGTCTGCTACCTTCCTCCATGCACCCCAAAGTCAGGAAAGCAATCCACCTCTATGATTTCCACCAACACATAAAACAAGAAGTCAGTTAGCTAAAGCAAAGACAGAACTGTTTAGCTCTTGCTTGCAAAGTGATCAACTTATACTTCCAGTGTTTATGTCAGCTATAGCTTGTAAGCTCTATTAAACACCTGTAAAATAAAGTTCCTTTACAGCTGCCTGTGTGTGTAATTAATACATTTGACAAGCTGTTGTGTTCCCAAACAGCTGCTTCTATTACACGGACAATTCTACCATCTGCAAAACTACTGGATAAACTACAGTAAGTAAATATCAGGATAGCAGGTGCTAATAAATAGTGAGAGCTGCCAAGCTAACACACTTCTGTACGGAAAGTTTTAGTTTTTCCACTGTACTTTTCTGTATCCCTGGAGAAGTCAAACTTAAGATACTGAGAAACACAGGGACTAGCTTCGTGACTCACAGGAGCAGTAAAAGAAGTTTTTGAGCAAATATCTCTGAAAGCACAATGAATGCAACCCACCTCCATGACACTAAGCCAAAGCATTAGGTCAGTAAGTTGCCATCTGAAAGTGGGTCTCCTCAAAACACATAATCAACCACAATCACACACATTTATCATTGGTAAATAAAACAAGTTAAACATTGTCAGGTAAAGTCTAATCTCCCATGTCAATATTCACATCTTACATGGAGAATTTCCTATTTAGGTTTGCGAGTAGGGAATCTTCACTACGCAGCATTGCTACTTCACTCAAAAAGCTCGTCCGTGCATGCAAGACTCAATCAAAACTGGCTATGTGCTATGAGAAGTCTTGACCCAGCATCAAAACAAAGCTGCTAATCTAAAGAAATAGCAACTATGCTAACATTCAAAGTCTCACGAAGCACCAAGAGCAATGGTTAATACTGCCCCAGTTGAAACTTAAGAAAAACAGGAAACTTGTATTTGTGTAACCAGTTTTGCTGTGAGAAGAGTCACATAGGTCAACATGATCCACATTTAGATTTATGAAACTGAAGCTTCACATATTTTCATACACTATTTAAAAAAAAATTTTTTAAACATAGTACTACCAAATTGTTTAAGGGCTTCACATGGTTATGGCGCTTGGAAGGTTGATGTTACTATGTTCTTCAAAAACTAGCTGAGAATACCAGCTCCAAAGGAAAAATACCAATGTAAGTAGATCAACTAAAATCTCCATTTTTACCAGACTATTATAAAACATACCTTATGAAATGCTGATTTTTAATTACCACTTCAGCACTATAATTGTGCTTTCAGTTTTAGACTAAAAAAAAGTAGCAAAGCCTTTTTTTTTTTTAATGTACAGTACTAAGATACACTGAACAATGATTTACTTCTCACAGGATAGCCCAGTTATTACTGACCTTTTCTGTCTTACAAGTTACTCTTCTACCAACCTTCCTATGTTTTACAAATAAATAGTACATATACTCAACATTTAAAGTCATTGTGTCCATTTTCCTTATATTTCATGAAAGTCCTTCTGGAATTGCACCATAGCCCCAAAATGCTACTCCACCTATCCTCCCCAGCAGCCGTATGGCTATTCATGCCATCAGTAATGCATGAACAATCAAAGAGAGAGGAAAATGCCCTTATCTCAGCTCATCAAAAATACAAGCAAGCCAGCCACAAAGGGGTCACAAATTAAAAATTAAATGCGGACAGACATCAAGTGTATTGACACATCACCACATCTAAATCCTCCCTTCCAAGCAACAGAAAACACCAGACACACATAAATAAGAACAGAAGGTGGCCAAAAGATGTAATGAAATAACATTTATTCAGGAAGCATATTTAGCAATGCAGAATTAAGCAGCTGTATATATGAGCTCCACGAGAATCTTTGCTGCTAATGGCAAAGCCAGCAGCTAATACCCTCACACAGGTAACAACACATCTGCATAGAAACACAGGCAATCTATCCATCCGCTGGCAAAAAATGCCTGCTGGTTGCTACAAACCCTAGACAGGACATGAGTTCAGAAGAAACATGGGGTAGAAAATAATTATTCGAGTACAACGGGAAGAGTATATTTCACTTCAGCCATAAAACAGAAATGAAAGAGAACAGAGGTAGAAGAATAAAACACTGTTTTTCTCCTGGAACATTTAAACACACATATGAGTGCACAGGATACTAAAGCTTTCTGAAATCAGCACACAGTACTATGAAAAAATGCTCTTCAAAGCTGCATAACACTAGGTTAATTAAAAAAAAAAATTCCACTAGAACAACTCTGCCAACGCTATTTCATTAAAAACAGTTTACTCTGACAGTCACCTGAAGAAATTAAGTCTTTAGTGATTTAACTGCATTATGAGTTTAGAAGCTTTAGCACCTAAACATTGGGTGCTTATATTTTTTTCTGAACGTAACGAATTTCTCTTCAGTGCCAATAATCTGTTTATAAGCAACAGCAAGCAACACAAACAAACATGAAACGTTTTCTCAATAAATTAATCTCTACTTAAAAATCCTTCTTTTCCCCCACTTTCCAACCACAGCATGTTTGTATCAGTGCTGAATTCTAGTGATTTTACAAGATGTTAACATGTATTTGCATTCTGAAAAGTGACTGTACAAACATTATTATGGGATTTTAATTTAAATCTGAATAATACTAGAACAGTTGGCTCAGTTTATAAAAAGAATTTGCCCACCAAGATATTGTACAGCCTGAAAGTCCATCCTTGCTCATATATCATGGTAAGTATTTTAGAGAGGAATTGTTTTTTTTAATGCCCGCATGTTTCCATATTTATTATTCTTGCTAACTCCTGCTGTCTTGCACACAGTTATTAAGGGCTACAACTGTGGAATCTCTCACTAGTAACAATGATCATAACAGAAACGAATCATCTTTTACATTTTGTATCAGCTCATTAGTACTTCAAAAATAAATTATTAAAAAGCTTTTAAATACGTATTAATTTAAATATTGCTATAAAAAGTAATAAATGTGCTTAAAAAACTCAGGATGGAAACAGGCAACCAGAAGCATATTGGTGTTCAGATTGGGATTTGTAATAAAGAATCAGTGCAGTAATACAATGTTTATTCATTAAATAGAATCAGATGTGAGGAAAGGGATGTTTTTGATCCACCACAACCAGACTATGTTCAGAGCAGAAAAGGAAAGATATCTATCCAGCTGCTGTCTCTAGATATAGTTAAACAGGATTATTGAATTGAATTATTCTCAACAGAAATAAGTTTTTTCTAACAAACGATTCATTAAAAAATTTAAAAATGCATTAACATCTGCATAACTTTTTTTTTTCATTATTTTAAATTCAATGCAATATATACAGTCCAGAACCATTAGCTATGCCAAAGATTTTCAAATCAGATTTACCTCACAGATCAGGTGCATATGGTTTTAGCAGCAGCAAGTGGCATGGAAAGCCATCAAGATTTCTGATGATAACAACTTCCCTCTAAATCTCTTTTCTAGAAATAGGTTTAGAGGCGACATAAGCTCTTAATTCTCTGTTTTAACATCCTATTGCCCTCTGCTACAACATTTACTGTCAGGTACAGGGACAGAACACACTTTTGTTTGACATTTACATAAGACAAGGAGCTAAACAGCTAACACAAAGTATTATTCCACTTGGGAGGTAACACTGCTTTGGAAAAACAACCGAGCACCTTAACACTGCTGTAGTCTCTCCTCTCAATTAAAACACCATTTTTATCCTTCAAAGTACATTGAGATACACATTATGCTCCCCAATTTCATAACAAATTCAGCAATTTTGGCAGTCTCAAATACGCAGAGGTCTACTGTATTGAAGTAATCTGTAGGAATACCCACTAAATTACTCAATATGGAGGTCTGTTAAGAAGTCGGTTATTTAATATTGATATACTTTGTTACCTTATTTGACCATTTGTAGGCTTGAAGAAGTTGGCTGTAAAGAGGTGTTTTGTCCTGAACAGGATCTAGGCTCAACAGTCCACTGTTGTGAAGGGGATGGTTCTCAGACGGTTTACCAACTAGATTGCTCAGACGCTCCAGTTCACTGAAAGAAAAGAGAATAGCGCCTTTTAAAATCAGAAGACACACATACCTGAGATGTACAGTCTTACTGCAGGGACAGCAATCACGTATGAACTCTATTTAAATATCAACTTTTTTTTTTTTTTTTAAATATCTGCCCATTCTGAAAAAAGTTTAATCACTGTCATTATCCAAACAGTTCTAAGTGCTCTGTTAGTCTTTAAGCTCATTGTTTCTAAGGAGAGAAAAGCACAAGTTGAGGGTCTTTGTAAGGCAGCCTGGAGAGGGTCAAAATATTGTGCATCTATTTACAGGCACTGTAGTATCTGTTTGCAAGCGGTCCCAGAACAAGGCATCTTTTGAGCAAAGCATTCTCCCAGAAACAACAAAATGCTGACCTGAGCATCTCCACTGGCTTCGATACTGTGTGCGAGTAGAAGCTTTTTTCCCATCAAGCAGGCAGATGCCTCATCATTTCATTAAAGCACTAGAAGCTAACATTTTATTCATGTAAATACACAGAACTGATATTAGTCCTAATCCTGAAGATGATCCTGTAAAGTTTATGACTACTCTAATCAAGTATGTGCATTCTAAGGTCTCAGGCATGGAAGTATCTCCTACTTTTCATGAGCAATTTGTACATCAGTGGACCTGTATAAGATACTAAACGATAGCATTATAAGCACCATTTTCCCTTGAAAAAAGCCCACTGTGAAAGTGATCTATTATTGCTTCATATCTCATTTGTCAAATACTGCACTTAAAGCAATTTAAAAAACATGCATTAATCAACTTGAGAAGAGGACTGGCCACTTTGCACAGATACAAAATGCAGTTTTTCAAGTGACAGGACTCATCAGGTACCTTTCCTTTTGACTCCTGAATGTCAAATCATATTCTAATTGAACTTCAGAAATTCCACTAAATTAAGAGCAGGATTCAGTCCCTTACATGGATGACTTATGAAAATCTCTAAAAAGAAAGATCCCAAATATCTCAGCTAGCATTTAATGAGGCTTATGGGAATAAACACCAAAGACCAGGGAACTGTGAGTTAAGAAGCAGCTTCTACAATTTCCTGCCACAAAATTCTCTTTTATTAATAACCGTTCGAGTTTCTGTGGCCTACACTCTTTCCAAGACTCTGGCACTGTGAACATTTATGAATGTGTATACTTCTGTCAAGAAATATAAAGCAATAAAATAAATGGGAACAGACACACTAATTAAGAATTTGTTGGACAGGGATCCCTGTCCATACTTCTGTGACATGAGCTGAAGTTCACCATCTTTAACTTCAATGCACTTTGGAGCATCCCCTCGCTACCTGAAATCAATGCTTCTCAAACACATAACACAATACCCAATATCTGGATGCCATAGAAATGATGGTATTTTTGAGTAGTTATGTTTCAAAAAAGACAATTAAATATACATCAAAATACCAAAAATAAATTATCTAGCAAAGAATCAGGAAAGAAATGGTCAAAGTACTGATAAAAATATCTATTAATGTTCTGAAAAAGAGGTTGAAAAGCAAAATTACAAAGCTTGATGATGAAGCTACTCTCATCTAGGGTGGGAAGGACAAGGACTGACCACAGAGAGTTGAAAAAGAACTTCACAGTACTGAAACGCTGGATGATAAAACGCAATGGAGAAAAGTGTAAAATGCTGCACATGAGAAAAGACAGGTCAGAGCCTATTGCTATCTATTACTGTTTAGCAGCAAGATTTTGAGGTTATAATAGACAGCTCTTTAAAAATACTGGCTCCATGCTCAGAAGCAGTCAGAAGAACAAATAAAACATAAGTATTACTTAGAAACGAGCAGCAAACCAATCAGAAAACATTAGGCCTTTAGAGTTCAGTGCACCACGTCCTGAATGCGGTATGCAGGTCAGCATCCCCATCACAAAGCTACAAAAGCTACAGACAAAGGCGAGAAGAATGACCAGGGGAACGGCACAGCATCACGTCAGGAACCACAAAGCCTCTTCAGCTTAGAAAGGATAGAAACCAAGGGATATAACAGAAATCTATAAAGTTGCGCACAACATCGCTAATAAGAATGATTGTTTGACACCTTTTCTAATAGAGGGGAAGAATTGGGGAACAAGTTTTATTGTCAGGTGTCACCATCTGAACAAACTAAAGGAAGCGCATCTTCTACCCAGAAAGCTCGTCACTGTGGGACACGAGGAACACTAGAAGTTTGCACTCATAGAATAAGAGATCAGCAAGGATTACGAGCCAGAAAGACATGACTGCTCGTTCAGAAGTCCCTGAACTCTAAATTGCCGGAGGCCAGAAGATATTCTGGAAAGAGTCACCACGCGCTCACCCCGTCCAGGGACACAGCGCGGGCAGCGGCTCCCGTTAGGGACCCAACTGAACCAAACAGACATCGGGGCGATCCCACAGGACTCCTGCTGCTGTCTGTCCGTCCGTCCATCCACCTCAGCGTCGGCCCAGGGGCTTCGCAACAAACGCACCAGCTCACGCCAAGGCGTGTACACAGCTACGCTCACAGCTACACTAACTTCTCAGTCACTGAAGTTTGGGTAATGCTATGGTCATCCTTGACCCACTCAGATGCTACTGAATGCTTTCAACTATTAAAGTGATTATTTTTTAATTTTTTAAAAGAAGACTAAAAAAAAAAAAAAAAGAGAGAGAGAGAAATCTCCCTGCAACCAAAGGTGCTCCCGAGGCCAAGGAAAAGCCACCAATAGCCCCTTATTAAAAATAAATAAATAAAAAATAAATATTATCGGCAGCATTGACCCCTTTGGAGACTCCAGAATGAAAACACGGGGTAACGCGTGCAACCTCGAAGAAACGAACCGGCCCGTTTCCCCCGTCACTTCCCCCAAACTTTCCCCCGGGGCAGAAACGCGAGGCCGCGCGGCGCGGGGGAGGCCCCGGGGGCCCGGCTCCCCCCCGCCTCCGGGGCGGAGGAGGAGGAGGAGGAGGAGGAGGAGGAAGGGGGGGGGGAGCAGGGCGGCCGCGGAGCCCCCTCGGAGCCGGCGCCGCGCTCACCCCAGGTCGCGGCTGACGGAGTGCAGGCTCTCCTGGAAGGCGGCCACGAAGCCCTTCTCGCGGCCCTCCAGCGTCTCCTTGTTCCGCATCCCATCCTTCAGGCAGTCGAAGACCCGCGTCACGCTGGAGCGCAGCGCCTGGATGGCGGTGATGGCCTGCGAGAAGGCCTCCAGGTTCACGCCGGGGCTCAGCACCCCCTCCGCCATCTTAGCCCGCCGCCGCCGGCCGGGCCCGGCCTCCCCGCGGCGGGCTGCGAGGAGGGCGGCGAGGCCGCGCCGCCCGGGGCACCCTGGGAAATGTAGTCCGGGCCGCGGGGGCGGGGGGGGCGGGCCCGAAAGGGCGGCGGCGGCGCTTCCCTCAGGCACCGCCCGGCGCCGGGGGAGGCTGCGGTGGGCGACGAGGGCCGCGCTGGGGCCCCTCGCCCTCCTTTTCCAGCCTCGGGGGTTATTTTCCCGCGAAGGCGGTTCTCCACCCCGGGCCCTGCGCCCATGGCGTGTGAGGGGAGCCGCGAGGAACCGGCTGTGCCCGGCCCGGGGGCAAAGGCAACACGCACAGACCCCAAAAGCCCCGAAAAACCTTTCTTCTTGCTCAGAATGATAATTTTTCAGTCAGAAAACCTCATGGTTTGCATCATTCTCTGCTAGTCATATCCAGCTACCTGAGGTTATAACTATATTCCCTCCCCTTTTGACAACTTTGGGGGATCCGTATGGATTTTCCTAGGCCTAGAGCCAGATGTGAAACCATTTAACATGGGATACAAGTGTGGATATAACTATGCTTAGCTTTAAGCAGGCAAGAATACTACTCTAAGCCTTACGCACGCGCTGAAGTTTTTAAGACTGGGACCCACGTTGCAGCCGGCGGCTGGATCCTGGTCACAGCTGGAGTCAACAGGATGAGGATCCAGCTTCAATCACTGAGTGTCTGAGAAGTCTGGAAGTGCTGTCACCGTCCTAAGCATTACTAGCAGCTCTTTTCCCCCCTTAGAGTGCACCTAAATTAAATAGAGCCAAGGTAAACGAAGCTCTGCCCCAGCCAGTTGCCGCTCCACCCAAAGTAAATTGCAGAAGCAACCTAGATTTTTTGTTTTCTCAGCTTCCAAAATAAATAACAACCCCCTTTCATAAAGGTATTAATTAAATTCCATAAGCACAATCCACACAGCCAGATCCTTTACCCAGACGTGCGCTTCTTCTGTGTAAAATGGAAATGAGGATGACAGGGAGCAGCAGATGTGTCACTGGCCAAGTGAAGCGAGGCTTCGCGCGCCGCTCGGGTGTTTTTCTGTCCATCATGTGACGGATTCTGAAAATTGCAGCTGGTCAATTAAAAGTTCTCAGGGAACATGCAGGGTATTAATAAGCGAAGCCCTGTTACTTGGGATGAAGAATGAGGAAATGCCAAGGCTGTGTTGCTATTGCTCTGATCATAGTATTGGTGTTGTACCTAAGCACAGAGGGGAAGCGAACCTGGAAACTATATATTTCAGCCTACATAAACAATTAAGTGTATAGTGTTGCACTTCAAAGAGTCAACAATGGGCTGAACCCCGCTGAGTAAGGCAAATATGAACAAGATAGGAGTAGTTGAGGCAGACTCTACTTCAACAGCTAAAGATAATGGCTAAAGCAGAGAGCAGGAGTTCCTGTTCCTCCTCCTCCTATTTTGTCACATACAAGAGGAAAAGACTGAATAATCTGGTGTGCTCATTTGCAGGGTATTTCCTAGCCTAAGTTGCTAAAAGGTTTCTTTTAAGCAATATTCCTTAAGTGGCATCTTGCCCAAACCAAGGCAGTGTCCTAACTTCATCTTCCTTCATCACTACAGGTGTACCGCAAACTGGCGTTATGGATTTAAGGTACAGGAGCCTGGGATATCGCCTAGTGACTGATAAATAAAAACTTTTTGCCTGAAGATCACTGGTAGAACATAAAAGCAAGAATCTGACTGATGTTTGTAACATCCAAAAATCCTTACCATCTGACAGCTGTTGAGTGGGCTCTTGCAAAATGATTTGGGTGGCCCAACATGGACTTGTATCCACATCTGAACAAGCATCAGAACTGACATCTTCTATCATCTCCACCAGAGGTTCAAGGACCTAGTGATCTCCCTCTAAAAAAAAAAAAAAAACCCTTTAAAGCATATGTGTTACATCCACATTGCATAACGCGGTGTCATGTAGAGCTATGCAAATAGCGGCTGCAGTCCTGGAAGCAGCCTGCTCTGGTGGTTCAGCATCCTGACCAAACTAATGCACCCTGCCTCTCGGCATGGCTAATTAGCCTTGGCAGCCCGCTCCGCTAACACGGTTATACTACAGCTAGCCCAGTTATCTCCACGCGCTCCTGCACTGTGCCATGTAGACAGACTAAGAGATGGAAGAGAGAAGACTGCAGTGAGCTGCCAGTTCCGGATCCGTTCTGCAGCTAAAGAGAGAATTTCATTTTGGGTGCTGTCAGTCTCATAACGTTCGTAGCTCTGAACTCACTTGGAGAGAAGGGGGGGAAAAAAAAAAAAAGGAAGTAACAACCCAAACTGGCAGCACATGCAGCCTGACGGGAGAGGGACGGTTCCCTTCGCAAGCAGAAGCTTGACTGGGGAGTGTGGATCTGAGATGAACCTTTCACAGCAACGTGCGTTCTGCAATTTCACTCAGACTGCGGCTATTAAGAACCAAGTGGGCTGTAATTAATCAGCGACACCAAAGGAAAGGGATGCTTTCAGAATCCTTCCAGAGGTACCGTAAAGGGGAATTTGTTAGGGAAGACAGTGCCCAACTAGAAATGCTTTCTCATTAAAAAAGATATTAATTTTGTCATCAGGAGAGACAATTAATATCGACTATTGTGTTTCCTACCAAATGCAGAGAATCTCTCAAGGAATGTCTGGACAGGACTCATCATTTGGAATAACTGACATCATAAGAAACAATCATTATCTTCCCCTGCAACAGATAAATGCTGATATTTATTCTGTGGTAAGCTGGACAGATATTCATCAGCAGGGCCACTGCATTGCTTAGTACTTCATTGCTACATTCTTGACAGCAGTTCAGATAAATACAATAAACTGATTTTTTTCTTTTTGGTTCAAATTATTGCAAGGCTGAATAATGCAATTGGTAAAATATTCTTGCCGTTTTTATATTCCTAATAATTTTTCAAGTTTTCAGTCAGCTCACCACAGAGTTTACTATATGATGCATTAATGAAACAGAGGAGAAGCTTCTGCCGGTAGGAAGGGAATGGATCCTGCCTCCTTTCAGACAGGGTTGGAAGGGCAAGACATTTCCAGATGTGGGGGAACCTGGATCTCCAGTGCTTTTTCTTTGCTGTTACTTCCTGAATCAGAATCTTCCACTATAGCCAACAACAGCAGCAAAGATCTTACCAAAACCCTTCTGCCAGAAGAAAGAGTGAAATAATGAACTGAGCTGACCGTCATGTAGTTATCCTCAGATTTCCTGTGGGATGGATGGTGTTAGCTTAGTGTTGTTTCAGGCTCTCAGGAGACTTGGCTTCCATTAGAAATGGTCTTCCCCCACAGCACGGTGCATGGAAAACAAGTCTGGAGGCCTTCCAGTCTGTTTAGGGTCAGTCTTACTGCAGGAACTACAATTTTCAGATGGCTATTCGGTTGCTTATATGGATTGTTTTGTTTTGGTTTATAGTTATGAAGCGTCCACATCATACACAAAAAATCCAGCATGTAACAGATTTGTCTGCAGAGGCACTAAGGACTGGATGGGTTATGACTCTTGAATTCTCTCTCGTCTCCTGAAGCTGGCACCCTTGATGTCAGTTTTAAGACAATTCAAAGAGATCTGCCGTTATGCTTTGCTGCTTCTGGAGTTTCAGCCTCTGGGGAAGCCAGCTTAACACCTT
Source organism: Dromaius novaehollandiae (assembly GCF_036370855.1). Lineage (NCBI taxonomy): Eukaryota > Metazoa > Chordata > Aves > Casuariiformes > Dromaiidae > Dromaius > Dromaius novaehollandiae. Next base: position 9,302,374 of record NC_088117.1, read on the forward strand.
ATCCCAGCACTGAATTTACATGAAAAGTGTAAAGCAAAATACAAAAAGTAAACTGTACCCAGCAAAACTCATGGTGTTATTTTATGCATGCAGTATTCTGTCCCAAAATATGTCAAATTTTACTTGCAAAAAGAAAAGGCTGCTGTTTTATTCTGTATGTATGCTATCTGCAGAGAAATGTACTCAGCCACTTCTTTTCTTTAAACACTCAGTGATCTAGTGTGGAATCTGATGTAAATCCGAATGGGAAGAAAATATCATTATTTAAAGGCTACATAACTGCTTAAAATTAGAGCTGTGAAGGCATCAAAAAATACCAGAAATCACAGATGGTTTGTAGATAAATTCACATTGCATTTAGTCCACTCAACATCTATAAAAAAACCTATGCTTTTGCCTTGCTTTTCAGTCTAAATGTTGATGCCTGCTCAAAACACTTACTTCTTACTTTAAATTGGGCTTTGAGTCATGTTCTGTTGCCCTATACGTTCAGAGCCTAGTCACTTTGAAAAATCTGCACAAATACATGTATTTTTAAATTATATAGTTAAAATTTAATGTATTTTGCACATTTTCAAAATGACAACTATCCTGAGCAGGTTAAATAGGACATTAGAAGGGATGAAACAGTAGAAAGAACAGACAAGTAATTTTGCAGTATGCAAGTGGCTGAGACAGAATGACCCAGTTGCCTCTTCTTGATTATTTTGGTGATTTTGCAGTATTAGAGGCAGTTAAACTCATTGTTTTCCCTGTCTGACGATTGCTTGATCAAGCTTTGACATTATTCCTGAATATTCCTATATTCTATTATTTAACTGGTTAAAACTCCTTTGCCTTATTTTGTTCCTAGGTTGTATTTTCAAATACTGTGCCTTGTCTCCTGGGTTTTCACTCTGACACTGGTTCACTCTGGGGAAAACTCTGCTTCCATTGTCATGAAGGGCCCAGATCTGATTTTGATAAAATCATTCCAGCGTCACTGCCTAATAGAAGTCAGCAGGATTTGGATATAATGCTTGACTTCTCCTTACCAAGTTCTTGTGCAGGTAGGATTTGGCAACAGGCGGGGGAAGCTTGAAACATGGATGGTTATTCAATATATGTTTGGTCAAATCCACTAGCTATTGCTCCTCATTGAACAGGCGCATGCAAGTTTTGGTTGGTTGTGTATCCTCTGTTATGGCAGTAAACCTGGTGGAGTTCATGGTATAATATATGGCATTTCTCCTTGCCAGGAGCAAGCTCTAACACGTAGCTGGGAAAAGCAGAGGTTGCTTTTCCCATTCTCCACTGAGACAAGTTCAAAGGCCCCAGAAAATAACAAAGTGTTCTAAAGTTTCTGAATAGTAAATATTATTTAAGACCAAGTATAATCTCAAGCCAGTAAGGCCTGGGATACACCAGATTCAGGTCTGATTTCGGCAATCTTCAGCTTTAGTCCTCCTAAATACAAATACAGCAAACTGAGCAACCAGTGCTGCCTGCCTTCAAAGCATTCCCCACTCTGCCAGCCACTTGCCAAGAGTCATTTGCTCCAGTACTTCCCAGAAAAGCCAAACTACTTCTCATAACTCTCCATCCTAATTAAGCGACTTGTTGGCTTTTATAATCACCTCTCCATAAATCAATCAGTCTCAGCAGGATTTTTAACAGATGAAGCTGTGCTTAAACACCAGCCATCCTGTAACAGCAAGGCCTTATTCTTTGCTGTTTAGGTTTTCCTGCATGCCTTCTTTATTTTTTTTCCCTGCTATAAGAGGGAGAGTTCAACAACAAAAATAAATATAGACAAATATGTTTAAGGCTGAATGAGGGTATGGAAACACAGTTTCCAGACAAGGCGATCAGTTCTAGCAGCTGCATAGATGAGTATTTTTCTTTCAAGCTGCTTCACACTTACACTGTTCATCAGTCCATTAAGGACATTAAGGACAGACAGCCATGCTTTTTAACAGAAATCCGGACAAAACACACCAAATAAATCAAAGTTCTGTGGGATATGCAGAATTTCAGTACTTTAGAAATTCAGTACTTTGTCTTGACCTTTGTTCGAGAAAGCCTCTGAACCAAACTTTAAGTACATACTAAAGAACTGCTTAAATTGATAAGCCTTTCTACAGCCCTGCTGCCTGCTTGAAGAATGAATCTGTAGGGCAGCTAAACTGACCTCAGGTCACACAGTCAACAACTAAAATATCATTTTCTTTAGCAAATGTTTCCTGATAAAATATCCGTCCTGGTAGAGCTGACCTATATTCATCATTTAAAAAAACACCTACCTTCAAGCAGGCAACTGCTGCTGAGATAAGAGCGGAATCCGTGTGGACAGTCCCTTGACAAAGAGACCATAGACACTTCTCCCTCAATTACTGCCATTTTTCACCGTGTGGCATCCAGAAGAACTCCATCACCCCCGTGTCTTCCCTGCCACTGTGAAATCCAACACTCCCATCTCTAAAAAGGGATAATTGATTCAGTTTGGTCTTCCGCCCTCAGCAGGAAAGCAGTGGGACATTGGAAGCGTGGGCCCGGTTCTGATAGCTGCTGCTCCTTGAAGGACTCGGCTCTCGGGCACAGAAGCGTGTGGCCGCTGGAGCGGGCGCCGCATGGCAGGCACCTCTCAGAGCACTGCGCAGGGCACCTAGGGTCCCTGCAGCACTCCGCAGGTGAGCAGGACACCACAGGGACTGGTCTGAGTGCCACCGCGGTGGGTTTACCTGGAGGCTCCTAGCTCCTGCAGACGTTGCTATGGAAAAGGTCCTGCAAGAGCAGACGAGTTTGTCCGTTTGGTGCTGGCAAAGGCATTCTGGCGTGCTTCCTGCCACCCCAGCTAGGACATGTGACAAAGGGGACACCAGTAGCTGGTGGAGGTGCCATATGATGTGGAAATAAATTGGCCTCAAATAACAGATTACCCTCACTTTGCCAGGACAGGAACGTGAGCCTACGCACAGCCGGTGGCACCACGTTGCTACCAGCATCCCCAGCAAGCGCCTGCCCCGTCGGGACACTGCGCCATTGGGAGCAGCAGATGCAAGAGCAGTGTGAAGGAGCGTGCGTGCAAGGCAGGGGCCTCCTGCGGCCGCACGGACACGCCAGCTAACACCGTCCATGGGCTGGTGAAGCTCTTACCAGAGCTCTGTTGGGCATGGTCAGCAGATACAGAACAAGCTGGACATTCTCCAAACGCTATTATCTGAAAAAGACTTTGCCTTACGCTTGGGCCAACATGGTAAGCTGTGTCCAGTTAGCTCAGGAAAAGGTCAGAGACATTTCAAAATAAAGAAAGGCCATCTCTGGCAGCAGTGTCCAATTCAGAGAGATATATTATCCCCAAAGGAACATGAGAAACAAATTCCTTGTTTATTTTATTTCTGCATATTCCACTTAAGTAACCTTGATGCATTCATTCTGTGGCATTGAGCTACGTTTTAGCAGAAGCAAAATACGGTCTTTCTAAAAATGAAGCTTTTTTTTTTCTTTTAAATGACAGAAAAGGCTAAACAAACGATCACTTCCTGGAATTTGCAGGTCCAATCCCATACTTCAGTGTTTAAGGCCTCTAAGAAAAGCGACATCCATCTTCCATCTTAAAACAAAAAAAAGAGAAGAAAAAAAGAAAGATAGGAAAGATTTTCCTTCTATCTAGAGATTATTTAGTGCTCTGTTATTGACACTGCTTCTATGGAAAGATTTAAAGATAAAAATGCAGTGTGTTCAAGTGGCGATCATTTTTCATCGTCACTTAGTGACAGTACAGCCCGTAGTCAATTGCAGCAGATTTATCTTTTCGGATATCGATCGTGTGGGGGGCTAAGCTGTTTGCAGGTACCTGGCTGTATCTCTTCTGAACTGCCGCAAGAAATGCAAAGGCAGAGGACAAGAGCGGTGCCAAGCAATCTTGTTTTCATTCTGAAGCTGTTTAATTATTTCCATTTAAGTGGTGAGATAAACTGCTAGGAGATAATTTGCTTATGGACACGAGGCATTTCCTGCCAGAAAAAAGGAGCTTCATACAAGCACAGTTTCCCTGCGTAGCTCAGGCTACACGGTGTCACGGGGAGCTGGGTTCAAACGCGAGGAACAAATGGAAACTTCAGGTCTTGGAGAGGCAGCTCTTTTGTGAAAAGCAGGGGCTGCCATTCAGTTCCCTGAAGCAAACCTCCCATAACCTCCTGTGGGGAAGCTGCTCTGTTCTATTCTTATGAAGATTCCTATCACATCCGTTTTTTAAAGCCCGCAGAGAATGGAGAGAATTCACCCAAGGTTTTGGCGCAGTCCAGCCTCCCAAGCTGCACACTTTTTGCTCTTAGGAAACAAGGATTAATTCTGGTCACCTTCTGAATTTAGAGAGAGGCTGAAGATAAAAAAAAAAAAAAAGGCGGTTTAGAAGCAAGGTAGAACCTGATTGTTCTCAAACTGTACGATATTGGATCCCAGGTTCCTGTCTCAAACCCATCTACTATTTTAAACAGAGCCAGACTTCTATATATGCTCTTGTTCACTTAAGCCAAATACATTGGTAAGTGCTGATACAGAGGCTGTGAATTTGATGGCTGAATAATGCTTGCGGGAATCCTTAAGAGACCAGGAAAGCTTTCTCTAGAAGCTGTCATGCACCTCCCTGATGGATCACAGCTCACAAACCATAAATGCACTTAACGTGGGGGGAAGTCAGGACCAGGTCGCCAGCTTCCTACAGCAATTGCTCTGTTACGGAGCTAAAAGGTTCATTTGTGCTTATTTCTCTTACTAGGTAGTAATTGAAATGTGACCTAGATGCCTTTAAAATTTCTATATTTCAGGTGTACATTTTATGTTTTAAATACAAAGGCTGGAAAAGAGGCACACAAAAACTTCAATGAATGGACAGACCATGGTGTCTCAGTGCGATTTGCAGCTTTCTCATCCAAGCGATGCCAATGATCTGTGAGTTAGTGCTTTGTATACTCACTGGAATACCGCTAGCTGTTAAGAAAAGCACAGATAAATCCTTTTCCTTTTATTCCCCAGTCATTTGATGCTTTTTTTCTTGGGACTTTCATTAACTACCACTGTAAACATAGCAAGACCTGAACTAAAGAGCTTAACCAAATTGTAAGAGCAAAGGACCTTTTTAGAGCTTCCTCTGGTACTGCACCTTCACAGCAAGTTGTTAACAACCCCATATCCAATCAAGGAAGCACAAACTGGCATTGGAGCAATGGGACAAGTTCTCATGCAGCCCAAAGCTATTTATTCCAGAGTTCCCCTAGAGCTTCATGTCACTGTCATTTAACCACAATCCTCATAGTGACTTGGGTGATAAAGCCAATGTGCACATCCCTTGCACTCAGAAACACCACTAGAATGTTGTCAAACGTTAACCTAACCCGGGTTACATTAACATCCCACACAAGAACCTCTGAAAAGCAGCCTACTGGTACTTGTTGTACTCATGGGCACACTAGAAATACTGAGCTTTTAATTAAAATGTGTTCAATGGCTTTACATTTCTAGTTGGCCTGGAATCCCCTCGGAACGAATGTAGCCCACATCCTTTTCAGGTATTTCCCAGAAAGCCTGTGGTTTAGGAAGGGGGAAGGCGAGCAGTAGCCATTGCCTGAACAGGGAGCCCTGTTTCATTCCTTGTGCCTCCTGCTTTCATTTCACTGCTGCTGGGAAGACCCAGCAGATTAAACCACAGAATACCAAAAAGCCCAAGACATGGTAGCTCATCTGCAGGAACTACCTCGAGCTGAAAATCACATGCTTTATTCTAGAAGCACAAGAACAAGCAAGCTATACAAATAAAACACGTATGCAGAAGACCACCAGAAGCATGAGCCCTACCATGTTCTAGCCGTTCTCTCCTTCCTTGTTAGTCACAGGATTCTGATTTCTAATTGCTCCAAAAACGACCTTCTTCTACAGAGACCTAATCTTCTCACACTCCTTCTGCAACCAGCTCAAACTTCCTTGTCATTTCCTGATCCGAACCCTTTTTTGATTAATCATCTTAAAACAGGTTTATCAATCTGTTCTCAAGCCCGCACACGGGAAAATACATGTTCAGCAGAGATTTCCTCTATAACTTTATCCGCTGCACTATTTTGAACTGTTTCAAACTGTGCCAGCCAACTCTTGCTATTTGCAGACGTGGGAGATGGGATTCTAAACCACGAAGATTTGCCAAGGTAGCTATGCGAGTGTAGTAGCAAAAGGATACTTCTTCTACTGTAGTTCATTCTGATTTTTCAAATAAACTGTGCTAGCAGAAGGACTTCTACTGCATTGGCAGGAGGGTTTTGTTGATAGGACACTGGTTTTACCCTTTGCATTGCAAACCAATATAGGAATGATAGCTCAAGTTTCGACCAGGCTGAGTCGTTTTCTCCTCAGTATTCACAGCTGCCAAAAAAGGAATATGATCACTGTCTTCAAGAATGAAAAGTGGCTTAATTTGTCCCCCAAAATAACCAGCGCTTTTGATCCATTCCCAATTCTTTTTCTTGCAAGGCCTTCCTGCGCAGATAACAACGTTAAACAAATTAGCAAATTAATCCCTCTGCAAAAGCCGGGTCATATTTCACCATTAGAGAAGGAGTCCGATTTTTGCTTGGGTGAAAATAAATACACAATAATAGTATTTGCTATCATTCATGTCTCAGCATTCCCCCCCTCAAAATAATGCTTCATTTTGTTATATTTGATACTTCAGCATTCCATCTTAAAATAATGTCAATAATTACAAATCTCACTGTATTATTTTAGGCACTGTTCTCCAGGAGTGACAGAAGCACACAGACTGAAAATGGTGCTGAAAAGATTTCTGGAAGATAAGAAAAACACATCCGAGATTTGCCTAAGTGGCAAAAAGAAAAGAGATGTTCTCTGGAAACAGTAGCGAGGAGGTACAAAAGTTTCTAATTTTCATCATTTGCTAAATGCACTGCTGTATCATGAGTTCATGGTGTAATGTTTTGGCCCTTGTTTGGGGCTTTACACTGCAATATTGAAGTAAGGGATCATGCTCTGAAGTCTGCAATCTGGTGCCCCTCTCTGGCTGTCATAGTTGATTCTAGACAGAAGAAACCCAATAAAGCATATTGATCCAATTCTGTCTGATATGTCAGTTAAAAAACAGCCCTTTATATGTAAACAAACACCTATGCATACCAAAAAATCTTCAAAAAAATTCCTCTCCTTCAAATTATTAAAGATTTTTCTCATTATATAATGAGAATATTTTTATAAGTTTTAGGAAATCTATCACTGACCTATTCACTTTCTAATGCCTGAAAAATTACACAGCTTTGCTTGCCCATTGAATAAAAAAGCAAAGGCCTTTACAAGCCTATTAGGAAAACAATATTTACAACAAAGCACCAAGGAAAATCCTCCCATTAAATTTTACAGCAATTTTCTTGGAAGAGTCCTCTCTACTGAGAACAGCTGGACTTAATTGCAAATGAGCTGACTGAAGGAAGTACATCTGATTGCAGATGTAATAAAATTCATACTTGACACCTTAATTTTTTTAATATATATTGGCCACCGTCAAATCACTGCACTTGCTGGTTTGCAGGCTAAAGCTATCAAAGTTCTGGCAGGAGAATAGACTGGGAACGGAAAAGCTTGTGGAGTCCTTCAAAGCCTGGTGCTTAAGACACAGCTTTTTAATGCTATTGATTCCTAACAATCAATATTTTTTTCAATAAGAAAGTCTCATATTACCCCTCTTCCCAACCACCCTTCACAATGAACTTAGTTAGGATGAAAAAGCACTTAATGGCTTTCTTTCGAGCTCCTTTTTTTTTCCCATGCTCATTGCAGTCTCTTTTTCCTTACAAAGCTCACCTCCCCCATCCCTGGTGTCTGGTACTAGATTGCTGTGGAGCTGTAGGCCAAATTTCTCTCCAGTGTAACAACCTCACATCAAGTTATGAACTGACCAAGAAAAGCCAATTTCTTTGAAATTAGTGAAATGGCAGTGCATCGACTTACTGCCTTGAAGTTATTTGCTTAAATTCTACCATAAAAAGCAAAGACTTGTGTTTCTTCTTCATTCATTTTGTATTTCTATGAATAACTTAGCAAACAGTGAGCTTCATGAACAGGGCTTTTACCTACCTTTTTACCATTAAATTTGGAGCCTGGAATCATTTCTGTTGGAGTCTTACATGATGACTTTTCAAAAAGTAGGGCGGCTTGGCTCCTGTTGGAAAATGCAGTCCTTTTGCATCACGAGAATATGAAACTGCGGTTAGAGACAGAACAGAGGGAGTAGGAACCGTGATTGCTGCCCGAGATTGCTTAAGCCCGAGCTTCCTTGCTGACTAATTGCATGGAAATTGTTTCTGCTGGAATCTGTAGTGAGTGAGCAGCAGCGGTGGTGTTTGCCGGTAGAGCAGTAGTTTAATAAGGAGATGGAATAAACACTAAATACGCCCTGATTCCTCCTGCAGTGGAAGCATGTAACCCCCTTCCCCTTCAGCCTGTGGTTTGAGAGAGTGGGATCGTCACCCACTTTTCAACCTCACTCGATTCCCTGCCAAGGAAAGCATGGGAATACTCTTCCCATTCCCTCCTATGTCCCAACAGGATTATTCCTGGAGAGAAACGCACATTTCTGTGAGAGGAAAACAGTGTTGTTTCATCAGCATATTGTGAGCTAAAACTAATGATCAGTGCTTATTACAAATGGAGCCTGCTTCTCTTGTCATTTCTTGCAGAGTAACACTGCGTGTGGCATCCCAACACCTTAAATATATCCTGCTGCTCCACTGATACCTAGGCTGATGTTAATCAGAGCTTCATGCAAAGGATGTTGCGGAATCTATAACAAGAAACTTCATTTTTTAAAAGGAGCAGCATTTACTGCTTGCTTATATAAGTGGCTGTTTAACTAGGCCTACTGAACATTGCAGATACACACACAAATGTGCTTTAATCAACCACAAAAACACTCTGTAGCATAAGTAGTTATGCAGCTATGCCCACAAGAGTACAGGTAAGTAGGCTAGTAAATATTTGATAAACTATTGTTGCATGGAAGAGTAAACATAAATATTTAGTATAATATTTATTTACATTTATATCTTATGTTTAGAATAATATTATGTCTAAGAACAAGTATACATTTAAATGTTTGGTCTAGTAATGCTATTCATAGACATGTGCTTAGGTAAGATATTTAATACAGTGACATGATGCAGGCAGGAAAATGAAAGGATTATTTTGTAAGATATATACACATACACATATATGCACAAATATATGCATATTTAGTGTTCTGTGTAGGATAACTGCACTATGAGAAACAAATACAATATAAATATCAGCACCTCTCTGTGAGAAGGTGTACACTGGGCTTTTACATCTACTAAAATACGACTTTTTCAATTGGTAGAGAATGACCTTGTAGGGTTGCATTACAAAATGCTGGACTGGCATGAGGGCAGATTTTCAATGAACACGATATGAAGTGCAAATATCACTCCCCCCAAGGCACAGCCCCAAGCACAAGGCAGATTTCATGCCTTTCTTAAAGTGTAAAATGGAATTTTTGGCAATTCTTTAGAGAAATGCAGGATGCAACCACTGCAAAGAGGAAAATGTCTTAACAAAAGGCACTGGGAATGCACTCGCTCCCTAGCAGGGCTGCGACTCATCTTCTGTAAGGCTGTCTTTTGCCTCCGTCCTGAAATAGAGGTGGCGTACAGTTTGACACATTAATATTTATTACAGCTTGCAGTGCAGCAATAGTCCTATATCAGAGCTGACTCTATTATGGAAAAGACCTGCATTATAGCAAGAGGTGCCCCTTTACAAGGATTTGTTTTTTCTGCCTGATAACAGATTTTGCACTACAGTCTCTATATACAGTGAACATCCTTTTTACACTTATGTTGCATTTATGGTGACAGACAGCCTTTATCTCCAGTTCAGGGCATTTCTAAAGACTTCCATAAGTTCTAATGTTTTTTTAATGAATTAAATGAGGTTTCTTGCAAAATATATACATACATGTGTGTGCGTGCAGGCATGGGCACTCTTTAGCCCCATTTATTTTGGCACACTAACCAAAGCCACAATATCCGCTTGACGGGCATATTTTGTAGCAACGTGGAGAAGTCATCTTTAGAGGACCAGCAAAGCAATAAAAAGCATCCAGTCCAACTCACGGGTTCAGATGTGGCCCACGTTACTCAGGACTGTTCTCACACTACTCTGTGATGACCGCAGTGAGATGGGGCATGACAGCGGTTCTGGTCTCGTTGGATACGAGTTGTATGTTTTACAGAAAACACTGCCACTGTTAATATCTCCCACGGAAAGACCTATGCGCAGTGTTGGGTTTTGTTGCTTTTTCTTCTTAACAAGCACTGCCTTTTTAGCAATATGCCAGCTGAATATTAACCACCCTAACGATCCCAGTGCAGCTCCATAGCACTGCTGCTGCTTTTAGTACTAGCTGAAATGATTTTCTGCCTTTGTAGCAATTTCAGTAGAGGGGCCAAGGACTGGCAGAATGCAGCGGCTGAGCAGCCTTCCTCCCCTTATCCATCAGCTCGCAGCCCCGCACCAGTTCTGACACACAGGGTGGGAAACTTCCATGGCCATTTTACCTTACTGATACGAATTTGTATTTTGACAGTGCTGATGCCTTTAGAGCTGGGCTCTGCTCAGCTCAAACGCAGGGTGAAGAGACAATCTCCGCTCCCCGAGTTTATCACTGAGGTCTAAGGACTTGTTGCACCTTCTCCACCACTGCAGCCGGGCTGGCTGCGGTAGCCGCTGCATTTGCACGCTGGTCCGTCCCCGCGGGAGGATGCTGCTCCCTTCTGTCCACCAGTCTGGACTGGAAGCGGGGAGGGAAGGCTGGTCTGGGCCATGGGGCCAGCAGGGCAGGGGTGAGAGGCAGCGGGTGGTGTCAGGCTGGGGAATGCCTCCGGCTGGAATATGGGAAAAGAAAGACGGAGTGCAAGACACAGCAGAGAGGCTACACGGCAACCAGGCAGCATGGCAGGGAGAGGCAGGAGAGAGAATAAGTGAGTAGGAGGGCTTCAGGGAGGACGAGGTGGTTTCTGAATCCGTATTTGAATCTGATACTGAATCTGTGATCTTCCTCGTGGTGAGGAGCAAAGAGCAGGAATCACTTTAATCTCCCAGTTTTCAAGGTGAATTAGTTATTGCCTGGTAGGGAATGAAACCACAATACCTTCTGTCTTATAATGTAAAGAAATTTGAAGATCGGAGGAGGTGGCTGAGCACAGTCGTGCCGGCCTTGCCTCTGTAATCCCGCTGCTCAGATCCCAGCAGCCCTTGGAAGAGTTAAGGCGAAGGAGAGGCAGGAAGAAGAGGTGAAGAGACCACATTGATCTCTCCCCCATGTGCTGTCAGCATTTTACTCCTTAAGCACTGCTGCTCCTTCAGCCTCCCCAGCTGCAGCCAGGACGTGCTGCTTCTTCCCAGGGAACTGACCCCTCCAAGTCCCTCCTAAAAAAGGATCTCTCCTCTCTGTCCCTCCCTCTGACTTGCCCCCAGTCCCCCACCAGCCACACTTCAGCTTTCATTGACTGACTGGTTAGATTGTGCCTGACTTCATTGAGAAGCTTTTAAAATCCTAGACTTTGCTATTAGTATTGATTATCTTTGTCCTCTTAATGGGATATTTTTTTGTCTCCTGGCTTGTTGCATCATGAGGTCATGTATTACTCTTCAGGGTTCTTTGTATGGATTCGTAAATGTGAATACAGTTGGGGACCAGGCTGGAGAAGAGATGCTAATGTTCTGTACGAACACAACCCTCAGACCAGCTTCCAGTGTTTAGACCATTCACAATGAGAAAAAGATAAACAATCTCATCATTGCATTTTTCTGCAAAAAATAAAAAGGAAAATAAAAAGAAGAAAGAAGGAGAGCAATTTGCTCTTCCACAGGGAGAGGATGAGTATTTAATAACTTAGCAAGCCAATGCACCAAACTTTCTCTCTGGAGATGTGGGTTCTCAGCTTAAAAATACAAAAGTAGTAATTAAGAGTTTGCATGTTTATAGCATTTTTGCAGATTAACCTCTCCACAGAAAGTTCACCTAAAGCTAAATGCAGATACTTCTGGAGTGGAAAATAGTGGGAGTTTAATAATGCATAGCAACACCATGCAAGAACTCAAGTCAGGAATATTATACAGAAATAAAAACGCAGGGGCAAGGTTCAGAGTGAGCGAACCCAGTTACTCTGTCTAGAATTGCTTTGCGTAGCCCAGCTAATAACCTGCCTTCCAAAGCTGTAGTAGCATTGTTAAAGTATTACGAGTAGATATTACAAGTACACTTCAGTTCTATATCTCATCTTACAGCTAGCATCTTCCCGAGCAGGCTGCCTCCCGTCTAATACTACAGCATTATTCCAATATTGATTCTGAGGAAACAGAGCTTCCGAATCACCCGGGCAATGTTTTCTAGCATAGAAGGTTTCCACTGGGATCTGCCCTCAAGGCACTGACCCAGCAGCCCTGGTAGTTTGCGCGAGCTGCAAATATCACGTTGCAAGGAGATGCGGGTGCAGCCCATTGATCTGATGGTCTCAGCCTCGTCCCCCGGGAAGGTATCTGTTACATAATTTAGCCGGGATGTCAGAGAGCTACTGTGGGCGAGAGAACCGTCTCAGAAACAGATGATCGTTTTCCTGGTTTTTTTTTTCCCCCCCCTCTATTGCTAGAAAATGCTCCTTGCCCTTCCATGCCTCGCCCCGAGCCCCCAGCCCTCGGCGTGGCTTGGCTTCGAGGGGTGGCCACGGGAGAGGGCTCGTGCCTGGGGTCGGGCGCTCAGCTGCCTCCCGCGCCTCGGCTCCCGGGTCCCCCCGCGGGGTTGGTTCAGCAGAGCCCATTGCTGCAGCGCGGCAGCTCGCCGGCACCGCGCGCTTCGCTCCCTTTCTTGCAATGAAGACGTCTGGTGACAGGCGAGCGATGGCTGGAGACATTGCTCCTGCACGGCGGGTCCAGCTGGCGAAAGACGGCGTGGAGACTGCCGAGGAGGAGTTCAGGCGCTAGCTGACCCCGGGGATCTCCTGATCGGACTCCACCTCCCTCCAAACTCTCTCCTGAGGCTTGAGCTCTAATCAGATTAATTTGTCTGTTGGCCGGTGAGGAATAACAGTCAATCTGAACTCCCAAAGTCTTATGGAAATTTGCCCATGTTCAGCGTATGATTTTTAAATATGAAGGCAAAAACAGATTTGCCAAAGAAGTTTCTCAGCTGGAGGAACGAGCTGCAGCAGAGAGCACAGCCAAAGGGGTAAAGCAGGCTGGGAGTACCGTGACACAGGGCTTGTCAGAGAAAAGAGGTTTCTCGCAATTTTCCTGCAAAGGCATTTTGCTCTGAGAATGAAAGCTAGACAGGATGTTACTGATGGTCTACATCTTATTTTCAATAAATGATGAACCTTCATGTCCCATGAAATATGAAAGTAGAAAGCTGCATTCTATTATATCCAGCAAAGCGTTTTTCCCCCCTCTTTTGTTTAAATATATTCATTATCAAAGGTATAGTGCCCTTGAGAAGCTGAGGCAGTTGCTTGTATTGCTCTGCAAGGAATTTAAGATACTTACAAAAGTTTTTACAAAAGATGATGCAGAGACGTGTTGCGTGTCTTTCAAGACCCCCAATCCATCTATTCAGAGCTGACACTTGCGCTGTAAAGAGACATCCTTGTCAAACTACTTACATATTGCATATACAATGAGATAGCTCTCCATTTCTAGCACACCGGTTGCAGGAGCTGGAATTTAAAGCAGAAGGGCTCTGGACCTCTCCTTTCAGACTCTCTTGGCTCCGTGTGTGGAAATCATACTGGCAATAATGAAAGTTCAGCATTTACATTGAATGCATAGTACATGAGAGCGTATGAAAATATGCTGGTGAGAATGAATCCGGCTGGATACAATAACGTTTCCGTCCTGCTGCTTCACAAATTGTTGTTGTGCTGAGAGTTTTGGGGAGGGGGAGGGATGGTGTTTTGGGATGCAAGTTATCCCTGTAAGTCCCTTGCTCTGTGTCCTGCCGTTCAGCAGTGACACTTAGGAGAACAAATACATTTGTGTGCAGCATACAGACCTGCAATACAAGAGAAAGCAAACTGTCTCCGATGGCTGGTTTCTGAAAGTTAGCACTAGTAATAAGATTCAGTTGATCCCTTAGATATAGACCAGCTGCTATTACTGGTTTCATCTCATGACTCCTCTTTTCCTTTTACACCTCCTATGATTACTATTTTATTTTATTAATGCTCTTTCTAACATCTGCCTGTCCCTTTGACATACTGATCACTAGCCCATATACTATCTTCATTTTTAATATGTGTTATTCCCTCACACATGGCTTAAAAGTAGGAACAATTAATTATCTTCTCAAACAATCACAACGGTTGCTCTTAGCCAGATTTTGCTCAGTGCTGTGCAGTCACAACAGAGTAGCTCAACTGTCTTCAGCAGCTTGTAACCCAGTAACCAAAGTCACTAAAAGCGGATGCTTCAGCTGACGGGAAGCTTTCTACTACCATTACGTATTTCAAAAGCAAGAACACCATTGACATGTGAAGCGCATATGCTGGCCGCGATGGGGGCTAGAACAACTCCATCTTTATGCCAGCTTTGTCCGTAATGATTTCCCGCAGGCAGCCATATAAAATGATGTGAAAAATCTGAAAATGGGTGTTAACAATGCACTTTCTAAACTTGCTTAGTTAATGTAACTTAATAATCTCCGTGTACCAGCAGCTTGACTGCGCCTGCCAGAGTTCACTAGGTAAGTAGTTCTCCCTATAAGAAAAATACCTCTGTGCATAACTAACATGAGCATAATCTGCATTTACTAGCTCACTGCTGGGACTGGCTACATTGCTTAGGATGAGAACTGCCTGGGCTCCTTCCCTACAAATCAGGATAAACTCAACTTCTGTGGAAGGGCTTTTCTGGTAAAGGACTTGCAGATCCAGCTCTGTTCCAGTTTGGAGGCAAACATGAGCTTGAGCTCTCCCCACGCCTCCAGGATCCCATGGGAACGGTCCCTTCCCGCCGTGCCGGACGGAGCAGCCATTGCCCCAGGCTGCGTGGAGGCAGCTTCAGCCCAGCAGCCTGCCCAGGCTTCGCAGGGGCTGGAGGTCTCCAGAGGTGCCCCGCAAATATGCCCGTTCCCAAGGCAGGTGTCACGGCCAACTCCAGCAAGGATTTTCCTGCGTCTGCTCCACGGAGAAATCCATACACGGCTGAATGTCGCAGCTCCGAGAAGTCCTTGAGTTAAGTGACCTCGGCTGGCGAGGATGTGGTCCTGGGCGATGGCTAATGGGTTTCGTATGACTCAGGTTTTCCGCTGCGTCCTTCCCTCTCTCCTTCACCAGCGTGCGTCTTGCTAGTTAGCGGCTGTGCAGCAACAGCTGTGCAGTACCGTGCCCATCTACAGGCGAGTTATTATTAACATCACTTCGACAAATTGTCACAAACCATTGGACATGATTCTTCCAAGCAGCCTGGTCACCGCAGCCCTCTAAGCAGACCTTCACATGCGCTTTTATCATTAAACAGCACGATTTGTGCACAGGATGAAAATGAAGGAATGTTTTCTGGCTGTCGGCAGAGGGAGGCTGTGCATCCCCTCCTGCCAGGGCCCGCGAGGGCTCCCGGCCGGGGCGGTTGAGCTGAAGAAGCGCTGAAGGAGAAGGTGCTGCCGTGAGCGGTGACTCTGCGATGTGGCAATTCAGGAGGTGGCACACGAAAGCTAATGCTGCAGTGCGATACTAGAGGGCACTGTAAACCTGGCAGTTTTGGCTTCCGAGTGGGACGAAGTAAAAATGCAAGTGTTTGCTATCTGCGGTCATTAAAGCTCTCCTGGTACTTAGTGCAAAATTAGCGCTAACCCCTGGGTCTTCGACAAATTAATTTGTGGAATTACATTCTGCTGTCGTTTATCCCCCCCTACGCTTACAGGACAGGATCCTTATTCACTGCCAGGCCTGGGCTATTGTATCATGTTGATAGAGGGGCTTTATTTCCCGTAAATGTGCAGTCAGGATAATACTTGGAGGAAAAGGGAGCAAGAACCATTATGGGAACTCAGGAACTTTTTTTTAAAGCTATCACTTAAAAGCAATGTGTTCATTAATTGGGAGCCAGACCACTGCCTGACTTCATTTAGAAAACCAATGGTTTTCTTTTATTGTGGTAGAGCAAGATTTCATCCTGTGTCTTTTATATATGCCAACATCAATTTTTTTCCATGCCTGCTTAAATATATGCACCTATCAGAGAATATGAGAATTCCTGCACTGCGATAAAACAGGGGGGTTTTGACCGTGCCTCTTAAAACGTATTTAAAAATAGGGATATGCTAGTTTAAATGAAACACTCCAACGAATGTGATCTTTAGAATAATGGATTTCCATACCTGTCTCCTCACCCATCACTTTAATTTGTAATTCAGTATGCAAATTAAGAAGCTTCAAACTGAAAACCAACAAACTGACAAGTAAACAAAACTTCCCAGTGTTAAACGTAAGGTGTTTACCGGACATGCAGAATCAAGCCCTCCGCTCCCACAATGTCACGTCCATCAGAAGTGCACGCAGAACCACGGAGAAGGAGAGGGAAAGGGATCTTGCGAGGTCACCTAGTCCATCTCCTCCCCCCGGGGGAGGATCAGCTCTGCCTAAATCGTTCTTGACAGGTGTTTGTCTAACCTGTTCATCACTGGAGGTTTTTAAGGAGATTCCACAACCTCCCTGGACGATCTATTCTGGTCCTCAGCTATTCTTAAAGATGGAACATTTTCCCCAATGTTTAACCTAAATTTCGTTTGCTGCAGTTTAAGCCCATTACTTCTGTCCTACCCCAGTGGACAGGGACAACAGTTTATTACTTTTGCAGCATCTTTTGACATTTGGAAGATTGCTACTGTATCTTCCCTCAGTCTTAAGGAACCAGCTGTAGCTCTTCCTCTCTTTCTCAGTACTTTTGTTTTCTAGACCTCCAACTATTCTTTTCATTTTCCACGCTTTTCTGCAAGGCCGATGACCAAACCAGGGCACACTGCTCCTCCCAGACACCTAGTACACCTGGGAGCAGGCTGTAGCATGTCACACTCTTTACAAACCCTGGTGTCACCTTTGCCTTCTCTCACACCAAGGTACCATAGTTGGCCCAGGGTTAATTTGTTGTCCACAGTATTACCCCTTTTCTGCAGAAATGCCACCTACGTGTTCATTTCCTGACATGTATTTCAATGGTTCTCGTACATTCTGCTTTGCGCTTGTCCTTTTCGAACATCAGGCTATTCTTCCCAGATTGCTTCCTCAGTTTGCAGAGTTTATGAATCCTCCTCCTGTTTTCCAAGAGCACTTTAAGCCCCTCTCAGCCTGATGTTGTCAGCAGACGCAGTCAGTCTACTCCATATGCCATTACCCAGGTCACTAATGAAAACATTGAGTAATGCCAGACCCCGCACAGCCCCCTGCGGCACCCTGCTCAAGACATCCTTCCACTTTGACAATAAAGAGACGATAGCTTTTCAGTATGCTTTCCCGGCCACTTAGGTACCTTACAGCATTTCTTTTAGACCGTATTTCCCCTCCTTGCTCGTGGGAATGTCACGAAACAGCGTCAAAAGCCTTACTACAGTCAAGATGTATCACATCTCCGGTTTCTCCCCTCTCTGCGAGACCTGCTACCCCGTCTCAGGACAGTTAGACCGGTCCGATGTGATTTACTCTTGACAAGACCATGGCTTGTGTGGCGACCGTGTACCTTAATGCCAATGTCTTGCCTCGACTTTGGATCTAAGCGAGCAAAACTCTGTCCCCACTGAAGTAAGGGTCAAAACTCCCAGCATCCAAGAATGACGTCAGCATGTCCAGGATTTCACCCTGGCAGTGGAATTGCCATCGCGCTTGCACTCACGTTGGTGAGCGACGCTTCATTTCCCCTGGGCACTGCAGCCACAGAACACAGCACAGGGAGACCACGGAGGCCACAGCGGTGCTGAGCTTCGCGGACCCCGCGTACCGTTGCCTTGCTTACACACAGTCCCTCTGCCTCCCTCACGCAATGAAAGAAACTGCATTATCTGGTGCTACATGATTTCATTAGTATCCTTGGTGCAACGGGTCAGATTCGATATAGGTGGAAGCAGGTATAATTTACACGCTGAAGGGAGCTGGAAGAAGGTGTAAATTACTCAAGCACAGGCTACCTAACATTCACTTAAAATTCGCTCCGAATTTGGCACCAGATATATTGGAGATAATCAAGTTTTCCTTTTAAAGATCCTGTGTATTTAAAACCTGCTGTGTTTAATTTTTGCAGTCACAACAATGCTCATTCATAAATATTTCCTCATGTTTGATCCTATTAGTATGTGCAGCACAGGGCTTGATTAATGGACTAGAACAATAGAACCAAATATATTTGGGGCTCTGGAATACCACTTTGTAACGCCTAATATTGGACAAGATATTACAGGCAGGCTTGCCTTCTGACTGGATTTGATTGTGCTTCAATTTGGGGAAACTCAGACACTGATCTTGGATAACATCTGAATTTCAAGTGAGACCTAATTTCACAGCACGCTGGACCCAACCTTGAGGTCTGCACATTTCCAGCTTTGGATTCTTCACAGTTTGGATGCAAATGCTGTTTCTTAGCCCTGTCTCTCGGGAATCCACAACATATTCATCAACTTGTTGTACCTAAGAGCCCTGTCCAACTGTATTTGGAAGACCTTAATTTGACTTCAGTAGGAGTTTAACAAAATTAATAACTAATATTAAACTGGATTCCTAGTGGGGATGCTAGGACAATACCCTTTGATAA
Source organism: Dromaius novaehollandiae (assembly GCF_036370855.1). Classification (NCBI taxonomy): domain Eukaryota; kingdom Metazoa; phylum Chordata; class Aves; order Casuariiformes; family Dromaiidae; genus Dromaius; species Dromaius novaehollandiae. The sequence goes on from NC_088117.1 coordinate 9,321,220, forward strand.
CTGCATTAATCTGGTGCAATTGTGTTGATATCAGCCTTGTTCATCCCATGTGTGCTCAGTGCCATCTTGGCATGCATATGAAATATGCAGATCTGGGGGATACACGTTAATAGTGGGTCCATCTGCTAGGATCTTTTATTAAAGGGAAGTGTGAATGCAGTTGCCATGCAATATACTCTTACACACAAAGACCATGAGTTACAAAAACAAGGGAAAACATCTCATGCTTTTGCCATTGGTATCTCACATTCACCATTTCTGCAGCTGATTTTCATTTTAGTTTAGAAATTTTCACAAAAATGAAATTTGAGTGGAAAAGCTGAACAGTTAGCAATGACTGTGCGTATATATGCATGCGCATCTCTTCCTCTCTAGTGACAGACAGGATATTACTTTTCCACTGCATACGAAATTAATACCAGAAGCATAAGAAAAGGCATGTAAATTCCAGCCCTTAAAGCCTGATCCGGATCTGACTTGTACTGCTGAGACAACTATAACCGAGAGGAAAACTACCTGTTCAAGTCAAAAAGAAGATAATCCAGAGCTGCCGAATGGAGAGCCAAGCTAAAACTTCAGCTCAGCCTTGAATATGGAGTCATAGCCCCATGCCTTCATAGGATACGGATGTTCTGCTGTGCTGCTCTGTCTCTTTTCCTGTGATAAACAATTCTTTCAATTATATCCAGAAGGAAGAAGCTCCTATGGCTCATCGTTCTGGTGAACTGCTGTGCCCTTAGCTTGTCTCTCCTGTGGATGTGTGCTGTTCCATGCTAATAGTTCGGGGGAGTATGCTATAATTTATTTAACAGTTGGCAGGTCAAACCTAAATGCCCTAGATATGCAAGTGCTGATTTGGATGTGGAGGGAAGAAGGTGTCCTGATGACATAAAGTCAAAGTAGCCATGATTATGGATATTCTGAATCCAGGCCCTGCCTTTTGCCCACCAGCCTGCGGAGACGGAGAGCTTTCGTTGCTGCAGCTGGCTCTGATTCTCACAGCCACCCCACAAGGCTGGACTGAGCAATTGCTCCTTTATTCAAGGGCGCTGACACGCTAAGTACCGAGCGGGCCCATATTCTCCTCCTTGTTTAACAGCTATTTGAGTAGGCAGGAGAGTAAGCAAGAAGATGGGTTTTTTCCATATCTTCAATATGCAAATAGATCAGTGACACTCAGCTCTCTCTTCACTGCTTCCAACATACATGACACAGATGATGCTGTTCCCATTGACAGACTCAAACTGGAGGCTTGGTGAAAAGCAGCTCGCTGAGTTTCCATCCGCGTACAGCTGAGATGGTGGTTGGGTAGGGAAAGTCCCTGCCCTCGAGAATACGTCAGCCCCACTGACCATGTCCACAAATGTTTTAGCTGTGCTGGGGATCTGAAAAGCCAGTTAGACTCCCAATTATTCCTGGAAGATCAGGTCATAGTGCTGCTTGGTGTGGCCCCGTTTGTGTCTGCCCAAGGGACTGTTACCTTTCCTCCCTATCTACAAGCATAGCTACTGCAACTTGGGCTAGAGCCAGCGGAGATGTTGCAGCAAGTATTCACCTGGCACACGACCTGAGAAAAAGCTGAGCACTGAGATTGATTATATATGTATTTATAAAGTTCCAGTGATGCAAATAGCATATTAGCATAACTGGGTCAATTATTTGGCAATCAGCACATGTGTGCCTGGGAGGGAAGCATGTGCCTGTATCTGCTGTTTTTGCGCTGCTGAACACATCACCTGCTTGGAAGAGAATAGATGTGTTTACCCCAGTGTTAAAGAAAGAAAGAAGAGCAAGTCAACCTTCCACAGCTAGCTGATTATGCATTTTCCACATCAAATTGTCAGCATTTATTCAATTACTTCACTCATTACAAGTGTGTTCTTCAACCACTAACCTAAAAACCCTCCCTGCTGCTGTCAACTCCATTAGAAGTGACACGCTCCTTCCTCGGGATAAAAAGAGCCTGTGAAAGCGTCTTCCTCCAGCACGAGGTCCTGGGCTGGCATTCCCGCTTTTAAAGCACATACGTGCTCCGAGGCAGGGATTAGAGGAATTCGCAGGGCTCTGTCGAGGATGCACAGGAGATCCGCAGAGCCACAGATACCCTCCCAAACACTTCCATTTTAATAGTAAGGTAAAAGGCAAGTTCCCCTTCGGAGGGGTTGTTAATTATAGATCTCTCCTCTAAAAGCTCCTCCTGTTTCTACCCATACATACTCCCCCAGAGCCGGTAAAGATAAGGAAAGCCTATCTTCCCCCAAATCAAATAAATCTTAAATGCTTCCTGAGCTGATTCACTTGGCTAAGCGCTGATTTGATATATGAAACAAAAGACGAGGCACAGAAAGCAACATATTTACCCTGTGTCAAGGTGAAGCACTTCCCATCACCCAGCTGATCTCTCCAGGAGTTAATGCGCATCAATAATATTTAAATGATCAAAGTTTTTCAGCAATGACAGTGACGCTTTTTTGACTTGTCATGCTTGTTTTCCTTAAAGAGGCAATGACCTGCTGTAGTTCAGGCTTGCAGTTTGGCACGCAGGAGCATTTTGAGAAGCGTTATCTCCCTCCCAGAACAACAGCCTCATGTTTCCCTGCACAACAACCTTTCCTAGCCTAAAATGCTTTGCATCCCATTTCCTTGATCTGGCTAAGTGCTCGTGTGCTGAAAATCCCACCCTCCCTCCAGCTGTCCTTCTGGCAGGCAAGAGGCAGCGTCGCCTCTCCGGGGAGCGCAGCCACTGCTCCTTTGCTTATCTAATCAGGGAGGGCAAAACGCACCGAGGGCCCTGTGAAACCTTGCGAGCGGCAGAAGCTGCAGGCCAGGGCTTGGCAGGAGGGGGGGAGCCACCGCGGGAGGGGGAACTCTCCCCTCCCGGTGCGTGTGCTCCGTGCCAGCTCCCCAACAGCCTTCGCAAGGGGAAAAAAACAGTGTCCTTCGGGCACTGAGCCGTGAGGCTCTTCCCTCTTGTCCTTGGCGGGGATTCGTGTGCGCCCAGGAGCTGGGGGCCGGGAATGCCTGTGGTCTGGCCCGCGGGCCCCCCCTGCCCACTTGGACTGCGTGTACCAAAGCTGGGTGATGCTCAGTTTCTCAGGCGTTATGTGATTTTTCCAGTATTCATTCCAAATACAAAATACCATGCCACTCTTCCTTTTCAAACTGGTGGGTTTTGTCTTTGAATCAAGCACAAGAAATCGGGAAACACAAACTTTCCCATTCTGGCGAAGCTGGGAGATTTTTTTCACGTCCAGCTGACGAAGAACGACGAAGGACGGCACAAGGCGCAGGGTGGCGAGATGAGCCACGGCTCCCCGAGGAGCACCAGGCTCAGGCTGCAACACGCTTCCCCTCCCACATCCCTAATGTCCCAAATTTCCTCCTGTTCCACGGAAACATCTCTCCCGAGGTCCTGGGAGCTGCAGCCTACACGCAGGGAGAAAGGCACCGCTGGAAGTACGGGCCAGGCTGAGATGGGTTTGGCAAATACTGCCCAAGACCCTCCCGTGAAAAGGGTTTCTCGCCTGCTCCTGGGCTCAAAGACAGTTATTAGCCTTGAGTTTCCACCTAATAAAATGCTTACTCACTTGCAGAAAGCACTTTGACATCCTTGGCTGCACATTGCTAGATAAGGACTATAAAAAGAACGTATTGCTATTATAGGTGATACAGCAATATGTATCCTCAAATGAAAGATCCTTCATAAGCCCGGTTATTATTCTGTCACTAATCTTGGATCTCGCTCCACGGGCTCCGCTCTGCTCGTGTGCTCGCGAGTACGGCTCCGCCGAAACCGGGGACCGCAGGGCGTCACGTTTTCCTTCTGCCGTTGCAGTTTATCCTCTCTCATCCCAAGTCAGGGAAATGCTCCCCTCTCCTCCTGCACATGTCAAAAATCACCGTTTGCCATTTAGATTTAGGCAGCCAAACACAGCCACCGTATAACCAGGTGCAAGTCTGCATATGTCAATAGAATTACACCTGCCTGTAATGGGTTTCCACTTGGCCCTGGAGCCCTGGGGATCCCTGCGGGAGCAGAAGCTGTATTAAATATTAAGGGCCTATTCTCCACCCTTGCCTGCGCTGTAGTAATTAAATACCAGCGCAGAGCACTGATGTGCAGCCTGGCTCCGGTGCGTGAGAAGGTGCCGCTCCGCACGCGGGAGGGGGCCGCGCTGCCCCTCGGGGGAAGCACATCCGTGTCGCTCCTCGGGGACTTTGCCCCGAGCAGGAAACGATACTGAGCGCTAAGGATCGGCAAAACGCGCCCCGGCAAAGGCATGCGAACGGTCTAAAATTGCACATTCGCTGCAACTGCTCCCCATTCCTTCCTGCCTGCGAAAAGGGCCCTGCCGGGTGGTTTGCAGTCGCTTCCTTGGGGCTCTCGTGTCTGTTAGTGCCACAGACCATCTCCCTCCTCCACAGCATGAAGGGCCCTTGGAGTCGGACCTGTCCACAAGCACAGTGCCATTTCCCACCCTGCGGCTCCGCGCCGGGGTCCCCGAATTGCTGCGCAAGCTTGGCCCCACGCGGCCGCCCCAGCCTCTCCGGGGCGCAACTAGTTAATCCCGGTGATTTGCCTGGGACTGGCTCCGTTTACCTGCGTACCTACAAGTATTACTGCTAGCTTCTGCTCGCTCAGCTTGCAGGGCGGAGAAAAACGACTTTGGGTTTTCTTTAAATGCCGAGTAGTTCGGAAGTGTGACAACTTATACTGTGCTGCTGTTCCTCCCAACTGAAACCTAATGATGCATGCATATCACTTAACTCCGATGTCGATAATCAGCACACCACTCGGTCTTTGCCGGAGCTATTAGAAGGCATGAAAATGAAATACCAACTCCTTTTTATCCTGTTACTGTACCATAATAACTAATAAAGGAGTAATAAGCGAGACATGGGGAATTTCCAGGGGAGTCATTACTACGGACAAGACCCGAAGGCACCAAGTGAAATCCAGGAATGTTGGCCAGTGCTGAACTCCCAGCCAGCGCTGCTCGCTCAAGTGATGCTGCTGTCGGAAAGTAAGCGCTCACAGCAAAAAAATGGCATGTGGGAAGTATTGTCCTTGCTCCAGTCAGAGGAGCAGAGATGGAGCCAGGGTCAAAGGCAGCCTTGCAGGTGAAGCCCACCTTGCGTCTCTGCGAGGCTTTCGGGCCAGGCCCCCCTCGAGATACGCTCCATCATTTCATGGGTCTCACTTGTGCACCAGGATATGGGAAACACGTTTCCCAGGAGAGCTCTAAGCCACCTCTGCCCTGTCGCAGGGCGGATCCTGTGTTTTCCAGGGGCTCCTGAATGGGAGAAGCCCCATAAAGACCACAGAGCAATAGGTCCAGCTAAGTCAGGTAACATTTTGAGTAGACAAGGTTGCAAACCACATGCAAGAGAGAGAGCACACTTTCTGACTTAGAAATTACCGAATTCTTAGTTAGGAAGGAGCAGTCGGTGTTTGGTGGTGGCGTACATGGGGGGCAGTGAGGGCTCTTTGGTTTTCCTCCCCATAAACAAACCTCCACGCAACCACGCGCGTGTCAAAAGCCTGATGCTGCTCGGGGACAGTCCTGTCTCCCCGCATCCCCCCGGCGCAGGGCGAGCTGGGCCTTCGCCTGCGTGGTTTTCTCACCCTTCCGCAGCCGAAGCCTCCTCTGCCCCTCAGCGCAGCCACGGGACATGATCTTTGCATCACCTATAGCTTCTGCTGCTCAGGGCTGGGAGGTGTTATCACACTTTACAGCTCTGCGTGCTAATCCCCTGCCTTGTCAAAGAAAAGCTGGTTTGGTTAAATCCCAGAGCACATTCCCACCATTATCAAAGCATTTCCCGGCCATCTGATTACCCATCTCCGAGTTTTTGCTTTGTTTATCCTATTAATTCCAGCCTCCCCCTCTTCCCCCGCCACACACACACGCAACTTCATTTACGGCATCGCTGCCAGCAGCAGCCTCCCCAAAATATCAGGGCACAGCACCGACAACTTACACGTGCGGGGAAACCCTCGTGACTAGAGCTTTTTCCTCGAGCAAACATGAGCTCATGATTTTTTTAAGCCCTTTTTTAAAAAAAAAGAAGAAGAAGAAGGAAGAAAGGAGTGGCACGCCCGGGCCTCCCGGTTATCTAACCAGCGGCAGCGCCGCGGAGCCCGGCGCCGATCCCGCCCCGCAGCGCCCGCCGGAGCCGCGCTGCCCCCGCGCCGGGCCGCGCTGCAGCCTCCCCGCGCGCAGCCTCCTCTTCCTCGCGCGGGCTTTGCTTTTTTTTCTCTCTCTCTCTTTTTTTTTTTTGCCTCCTCCCTCCGCTCCCCGCTCGCATTTCCTCCCTGCACCTTTAAGAAGCGCGTTGCTCGCCGCTGGGATGGTGTGTGCTAAAGCTGCACAGAGGAAGTTACGCAGCCTGGATCAGGCACGGAGATAAAAGCTCCGATCGGGATTGAAAGTGATAGCAAAAGGGATTTCGGCCTCGGCATTAACTTGCGCGGGGAGCCGGGGATTGCACAAAGCTCCCCGGCCATCTGCCCTTGGGGCCGGCGAGCCGCGGCGGGGCCGCGCTGCCGCCGCCCGCCGCCCCCGGGGGGGCCCCGGCCCCGAAGTTCACTTGCGCGCCGGGACCCGCCGCCGCCGCTGCCTCCCGGTAAGGACGCGCAGCGCCGAGCACCGCCGCTCCCGCGGAAGGGGGGGGGGAGGGCGGAGGGGAGGGGGGCTCTGCCCGCCGTGCGCGACCCCCGCCCCCCAATTCCCCATCCCTCCGCGGAGCCGGCACCCCCCAAACCGGGACCCCCCCCCCCCCCCGAAGCGGGACCGCCCTCCCCGGAGCCCCGCGGAGCCGGGCGCGGTGGCTCGTAACTTTGCGCGCCGCGCTCCGCCCGCCCCCGCGGTCCCCGGTCCCCGCCCGAGAGGGGCAGCGGCGCCCACGCACCGGGGCTTTTTCCCCCCGGAGTTTCAAAACAAGTGCTGCACAGCAGGAGATGCTCGCGGTGCGGGGAGGGCTGTTTTCCCGTTTTGCCTACTTTTAACCCAGTCCTTCGATTACCTCAAAGTCCTTTAGTGTAAAAGAAACCTTCTGCGAGGTAAAGGGGGGAAAGTGGCAGCAATTTGTCCGGAACCACAAATGCATTAAGGGAGAGCAGCTAAATGCAAGCGAGATTTACGGGTTTTCTGCCGGGAGCGCGGCTCTCCTTCGAGGTTTGCAGCGCTCTTCTCGCAGTCCGGTCTCCTGTCGCCCTGCCTGCGGAGCGCGTAATTCCTAACTTCGCTTTAAGAATTAAGTGGAAGAGAAAATGGGCATGGAAAAAGGACAGAAACTCCCCGCACTTGATGGGTGCGGGGGCGGGAGGGTGCGGGGGTTTTATTTTTAAGGCAACACCTCCGAAAGGAAACCGAGAGCTCCTGCCCCGAGTTCACTTTCCGCACTTAATTCCAGGGCAGAGAGTTGTTACTCAGTGTTGCCTCTTTATTTCAGCGGGGTGTTAATCCAATAAAAACAGGAACCAGCTAAGTCGAGATACAATCTAATTTTGTGTTTTTAATAATCTGGCTATCAGTCCCCTGCGATTGCCGAGTACTCTTCAAAGAAATCAGAAAGCATCGATTCTATTTGTTCCCATGAACTGCAGCTTCTTAATAATAACGGGTGAGGATTTATTTTCCAAGGACCAAACCAAATCAGGCAGGGCAAACCCTTTAATGCCGAAAGCCTTTCCCTTCCCCGGTTGTGATACGCCAGCTTATTTTAGAGCAACCTTGTGCAACTATTTCTGCAAAGGAGCTGTAACGTGCCGCTGCTGGCGCCGCCGGCTTCGCAGGCAACCGGCGTGATTGACTGCCTGCAAACACATTTTCAGGCAAATTTTTATTTCCCTGGGAATCTATGACATTTAGCAAGCATAACAAGAAACTAATAGATGTTATAGATCCTTTCTTCCTTGGGTTTTTCCCTGACAGCCGTTCAAGTGCAAAACGTAATTTTTAAGGCTATGAAAATAGATCCATAAACTTAACAGCACTGGAGTCCTCATTAAAACTCCCCAGCTTGTTTTATACACAATACTGAAGTCTCGCCCTCTCTGATGCTACCAGGCAGTTGGCCATGACCGATTTGATGTAATAATTAGGAACTGACTTATTATAACTGAAAAGACAGCTCTGATGTCAGTGGGACTTAAAAACACTCTGTGTCACACCATTTTATTATTTTTACTACATTTACTCATAATGTAAAAATAGCAGCCAGACTATTCTTTCTTTGGGAGTTTATTCAGGTCCAATGCAGCTATAATAGGCTCTTCTTCGAGAGCTTGCGATGAAGCATGAGAGAGGTTCTCCCTTCTGAACTCATTCATCCCCATCAGAAATCGTTCAACCAAAGAGGGGGGGAAAGGGAGATGGTAGCACAGCGACATGAACCCCCCTAACATGGATCAGTGCATCCATTAACCCAGAATTTCACATAGTAAAGGAGTTTTATGAGAAGGCAACTGCTGAACATGCTGTTGAAGCAGACAGCTCTAAATCCTGGAGAAAAAGTTGGGCAATCAAGTAAAAAGGGAATTATCCAGAGCCAAATTTCTGTTCTGGTTATACACCTCCCACCTTCTCTTATGAGATCTGTCTCTCCTGGAACTAATGGTGAGGGATTGCTTGACTTTTCCTCTTCTGTCATTTTGTTTTGGAATTACTCAAGATTTTTATAGCTCTATTGGAAAAAAGACAAAATTGCAGAAATGTTGCTTTAACCTGAAATGAATACTGGGGAGGTCATTGCTCTCTGTGTATTAGGTGAACCTTAAATGTTATTAGTACTTTAAATTGTTTTTTATTAAATGTTATTGTTCAGATAAATCATATATGGGGCTGCTGGACAATGTATCTGTCTCCCCAGCTGTCTTATTTCCTTATTTTTTTTTTTTTTAAGACTATCAATTTGTCTGTCTGTCCCTGGCCTGTGTCTGCATATTCTCCATCCATTCTCCATCTCCTAATGACCTATTGTTCCTTCTTGATATTATTTAAAGACCCATTAGAGCTATTGTTGTCCAGCTGCTGTAAAAATCAGATACCTTAAGTGGGGCTGCGCTCCCACCAATCTCCCAAACAGCAGGTCTGCCATAAGCATCTTACTATGGATTTCTTTTTATTAAAGTTGTACATCTCCCTTTTACAAAAACCTGGCTTGCGCCTCGGGAAGCCCAGCCAAGGTCTGCGCGTGTCCTCGGGGACTCGCGCGCTCACGAGCCTGGTTGCTCCAACCACCCCCCCCCCCCCCGCTTTGTCCCAGCTAATTTGTCTTCTAATCTGTTGCAGGTGGCGCCTGCTAATGACCCCCCCCCCTTTCCCCCGAGGATGGAAGGGGAACCAGCCCGCAGGTAGCAGCGGGGCCGGGAGCTGGAGGCTGGGGGACTTGCTGCTAAGTTGCCAAAAGGCCGCGGCGGACAGAGATCACCTTACGCGAGTGCCTCACCACCACCGCGGAGCCGGAGGGAAGGCGAGCAAGGCCGACGCCGCTCTGTCAATCCCATGACGGCGAAGGAGCCTGCTTGGACCCGCAGATGTTGCCACCCAATGCAGTAACGCCGATGCCATCCTCCCCGGGAAGAAGGGAGGTCTAGCCCCAAAGAGTCTCTCTTGTCAGAGTTGTATCGATGAGCAGATGCTATATTTATTTTACAAATTAACGTTCAAAGAACCCGGCAATTATTTAAAGCAGACCACAGGTTAAAGCACTCCACACAGCGACGCATTTGCGGCAGATGAGAAGGTGGCTGAAAACCTGATCCAGCACCATCTCGCAGCCTCTCCAATTTACTCCTATCAAATTTCATCAGCAACTCAGAACTTGATCTTTCTATTGATTGACTGGAGTCACCTCTAGATATTTTCATGCTGATTTGGAAGACCTTTCATATAACAAAAAGGGGAAAAATGAGGTTAAGGAAGACTTTTGACCACTGATCAGCAATTCTAGCCGAAACTTTCCAAATCGAGTGATTTGCAAAGTTGGCTTCTGCATCGAGAGCAGCTTTCCGTGTCTGAACACGACGTGGAGAGCGGGGCCATTCCTGTGATCGTCTGGATCTCCTTAGACTGGATCACTTTTGGATGAGGAGTTTCCATGCTGATCCCGAGAGCATCCCCTAGCCCAGTAGCTGCCTTTCTCGGGACTCTCGGCGCTTCCCTTGCCCGGGGATCCGGCCCGCGGTCCCAGCTGCCATGCCCTACCTGGTTGCTCTCCTTTTGCACTGTCTGCCCCTGGCCATGGGGCAGTATGACATTTGCAAGTCCTGGGTGACCACGGACGACGGCCCGTCATGGGAGTTTTACGCTTGCCAGCCCAAGGCCATGCGGATGAAGGATTACGTGACGGTGAGAGTGGATCCCGCGGGGATCACTTGCGGGGACCCGCCTGAGAGGTTCTGCACTCACGTGAGTATTTCCCTCCTTGCTTGGCACGCTGTAACGACTCCGCTGCGGGCAGCCGGAGAGCGAGCGTCCTGCCGAGACGAAGGACAGCGCGGTTTGGGGTGGGGGGGGGTGATGCTGCTGGCTTGTGCTCTCGGCCTCCCGGGCTGCAAAACGGGGAGAAGGTGCCTTGCCCGTCCCCGCAAGCGGTCGGCCCGCGAGCAGGGGATGGCACCGGCGTGCTACGGGACGGGTCGGGGGGAGCGCGGGATGGCCGAGCGGTGGAAAGACGAGTGCTGGTCCGGGAGGGTAAGGCCAGAGGTCCAGAAAAGCGCAGCCCCCGCGCCGCTCTGAGCACGCACGCCGGCTCGCCAAGACGCGTTCGCTGGCCCCATCCCAAAAAGCGGACGGAGTCCAGTGGACTCCCCGCCGGTCACGCCGGTGCCGGGGGCTGCCCGAGGCGGAGGCATCGCCCGGGGGTCTGGGAGCGAGGGGCGGGAAGGGACTCGCGCCTCCGCCGGCAGGTCCCTGGCTCCCCCTTGCTTCCGAGCCTCAGCGTGAGAAGACCCTGCGGACAGACACTTGCCCTTGTAGTTAAAATCTTTAACTTATTTTCCCTTCAATATTAATCGTTGCCTTTTATTCAGCGCACCGCAAGGCTCCGCAGGAGCATTTGATTTATAATTCACGAGCCTTTACGTTGCTGAGGAGAGCTGAGGGGTCAAACCAGAGCGCAGAGCGCGGGGGCTGCAGAGCCCCCTCCCAGCCGCGCTGCGGGAGGGCCGGACCCACCTCCCCGGGGCAGCGGGGCAAAGCCGCCCGCGCCGGCAGGGTCTCCCTCGGGGCGGTCCCCGAAGGAGGGGGACCCCCCCGAAAAGGTTGGCCAACCTACGACGTGTAACGAGGAGGGGAGTTCTCTGTCCCAGTGAGGAGAAGAGGGGAGCGGGCCCCGAGGTCCCACTGCCAGCACCGTCTAGGCATACGCTGTGAAACCGGGCAACCCTTTGAACCCGTGCCTCAGTTTCCCCAAATACACAGCCTAACAAACCCTGGGCTGCTTTTGAAAACCCGAGAGAAACGCACTGCTTTGCCATCAGGAGAGGCCAAGCACTAATGATGGCCAAGTCGTGATGACACCGGTATTTACCCAGTTCTCTCCAACCTAAGTGGTCCCAGAGGTTTTTCCCCTCATTCCCCACGGCTATCAGCTCCTCCTTTTCAATGAACATTTGAAAGGAAGGATTGAGTCCAAGGTGCCAAATAAAACAGTTAACTATTGACAGGCCGGTCTAGCTGCCCAGCTTCCCATCTACCCGCCTGGCTGCAGGAGGATTAAAAGGTGAACAGCAGCTTGCTCTCTGCTAAACTCGCTGCGGCTATTTGCAGATGCATTCCAGCTACCGTCGCTCGAGCCGTCGGCTTTACTTCCTTGGAGGTTGGTAATCTCCTCCTCCTACCCTACCAAACTCAAATCAGCCCTCGACGTCTCTCGATTCAGTCAATACTTCGCTTAAAATATTTCTATTCTGGGTAACGGCAGTATTTCCTCGGAGCGTACGATTGCCAAGTGCCGTAACAAGCCCCGCGCGCATCCGTGAATGAGAGTTCCCCAAATGCGAACGCGGATTTGCCTTCCTGTCCCTGCCTAACCCCGGGGACGCGCCTGCCCCAGGGCTCCTTCCGCGAGGCGGCAGCCGCGTTTCGGCACAAAACCCCGCAGAGACAGTGGGATCGGCGAGAAAAAGGCTTTTTCCACCGTGGGGCCGGGGCCCGACACCTATCACCACGCAGGAGGCGGCGAGCGCGACCCGCCGCGGATGCGAGCCGGGTGCTGCCACCCCGGCGCAGGGAAGCGCGGGAAGGAGGGACATCGATGCCGCCCCCGTGTCTCATTATCCCCTTCGGGTTTTAATTACGGCGCGGTACCAGGTGGGTTCGCGCACCAGCCCGGCCTCCCTGCAGCGAGGGTCTCGCGGCGACCGTGCCGCTTCCTTAGGCGTCTTCCAAAGCAGCGGGATGCCGTCCGTGGAGTTAAGCGGAGGTTGCTACGAATCAAGCGCAGCCGGCAGGACGCCAGCGCTGCTCAGACCGCCCGAGTCAGAACTAAGGACACGCGAGCGCCCGTAACGTGCGGGACGCGTTGCAGGGGCGGACGGAGGGAGATGCACCGCGGCGGTGCTGCTCAAGGCAGGTCCTACCCGCGAGCTCGCGGCAAAGCCCGGATCCTGCAAAACGGTGGCCATCTCCTACCAGGCTCTGAGCTTTCCGGCAGCGCTGCCCGTCCCGCAGGATCGCGTCCCACGGGTTTGCCCCTCCCAGCAACGCTTCGGGGTAGTTCTGCAAGCGCCTGGGGGATGCGCGGAGTTATCCGGGGTAGCGTCTTTCTCGTGGCAGTTTCAAGCCACATCTGGCTGCTCCTTTCCAGCTGTGCAGCATTTTGCTGCTCCTTGAAGTCGGGAGCTTTGCTTTCGCAGTGCGTGAACCTTCTCCTGTCCCTGCCAGCGCCCTTCGGGCAGGGTCGCCCGAAAACGGAGCTGTGTGGCAGCCTGGCAGGGAAGGGGGGTGGCAGGAACGGCAAGGTAGATGGAGAAGTAAAAACCTGAATGAAGCCAAAGGCGTGATTGAAGGCGAATAGGGAACAGAGCTTTTAGCCACAGGTGCTGAGGGAAGGGTGAAACTTCAAAGATCGCAGCCAGCGCATGGCATAAAACAGCTAAACGCGGATTTCAAATGAGGGATTTCCATCGGAAAGGCATCGCTCGCGCCTGGCGGGTCTCCCCGGCTCGTCGGGGCGGGTGAGACGTTCTGCGTTACGCTGCCGTCAAACCCGCCCGCGGGACGGGCGCGCGGCACGGCTGGCGGGTGCTCCCGGGTGTCGCGGTAGTCCGACGTGCGGAAGCGCTGCTTTGATATCGAGCCGGGACCTTGGGGGATTTCGCTCGCAAGCTTTGGCATTTTGCACACATGACAAAAAAATGGAGGTTTCTAGGGCAATTCACGTACAACAGGGGGAGGAAAAAAAGGAAAAGAAAAAAAAAAAAAGACGAGCGCACACCCACAGCACCTTCCCTGCTCCAAATGCGTTTGCAACTCAGGAGGTTTCCAAATCCTCCCAACCCAGGAAAGGTGGGAAGCGCAGCGGCGGTTTCCCCAGCGGGTCACCTTGCGAGACCCCCCTGCCCACCCTGAGCCGGGATGCGGCTCTTCCGCGCGGGATGCAGCCGGCCGGGGTGCAGGAGCCGGCCCTGCAGCGGGGGCAGCCCGGGCCTCGGAGGCCTCGCGACGCTGCTCCTTGATGCGGGGCCGAGCTCTCAGCCCATATCGATGGGTCAGGGGTATTTTTATTTAGCGTCAGCATTGTTTCACCAGCTAATAGAACTTGTTGATTTTGGCACAGGGACAGGAAGGGAAAAGCTTTATTTATTTATTACACGTTTGGCCAAATTTGATGTTGGGTTTAGCTAAGGCTTCTTAGCTAAACTTTTCTGGGCGATTTGATGTAAAAGGTTTATGCTGAAGAGCTAATTTCTCTTATGAGATGAGTTGATGCAATTGGAAAAAAGCAGACCAACATCTGGCCACAGAAACGCTTTTCCCTAAGTTCTTGTAGCTCCTCTAACACACACACACCTCCACCTAACCACATCTTTGCACCTTTGGTGAGGTGCAAACGAAGAACTGGGGGTTACCAAAAGGAAACCAAAGTTTTTAAAGTTGGAAGAAAAAAGGAATTGCTTCAGGCATCCCTAAAGGTGCAGCATGAGCTAGCGGTTAAAGGATGGACCTGCCCCTTCTGGCACCCTGAGCAGAAGGGAAAAGAAAGCCAAAACCAAGCAAACACAAACCCCATCGGAGCAGCCTTCCCCCCCCCCGGCCGCATCCCGCGGGAGCGCCCGTGCTGCCCTGGCAACGTCCTGGGTGCCGCAGGATCCCACCGTCGGGAGAGGCAGCGGCTTTACAGCAAATGAGGGAATGCAGCTCAGCGTCAAATTAGAGCGCGCTGGGCAGCGGGATTCCCCCGCGCAGCCCACAGCAATTTCCTTAAATGCCCGGTCTGGGATTCGTCTCGCCATAAAGCGGGATATTGCTCTGCTAACAAGAACCCTTTCGACTCGCTGATGGAAGAGACAGGGATAAAAATCCAGCTGTCAAGTAGGTTTAATTGGCACAGTGAGCAGGAAGCTCCCCCTCCCCCCCAAAAAAAAAGGTGGGAAAGGGACCAAACTGCTTGCAAAGGGAGGTTTGTTCTCTGAAGGGAGCAGCGGGCACGTGGGCGAGGGCCGAGGGAGACGACTTTGGCTGGAGCCAGGAGACCAGCTCTCGAAGCGTGTTTTACCCAACTTCAGACCCCAACCTGACCTGTTTACCGCCAGGACTTTGGGATCTGGGGTTTTAAGGTGCCGCAGTGCCGTGGCCCCTCCGCAGCGCCCGTCGCGTGATGGTCCCACGCAGGGACCACCGCAGCCGCACCGGCCAGTTCGCTGATCCGTCTGAAAACCGCCTCCACCAAAGCACCCAAACTGCTTCGCTTTTGGCATCATCGGCAGCTCCTGAACTCGGCGCTTGGCTGCGCAACTGCTTGCAACAGCGCGTGGGCAATCGGTAACCTCTTTCCCAGCGGCACCGTCGGAGGGATTTAAAGACGACCCGGGAACCTCACCCCGGTGCAGGGGAGCGCGAGCTTGCAGGGGGCTCGGTGCCGCGCGGGTCCGACCCTTCCCCTCGGTCCTTCCGACGGTGGCCACCAGTCCGGCTGCCGCGTGCAGGGGTGCCGCATCCTCACGGATGCTGCTCCCGCCTAAAGCCGCCCCTCCGGCACACGGCAAAATGCAACCAAGCACCGCTCGGGGGGGGCAAGCCGGACCAGCCCGGCCTCTCCTGCAGAATTAAATATTAATGGCAGCGTAGCAAGGCTCCCGGCAGAGGCTGCCGCTATCGAGCTTACGCGGCGCACAGGCTTTTAGAGAGCAGGACACTTTTCCTCCTTCCTAAGCATTTTCTCGGTGCTGAATCGATACTGCACTTAGCGCTGCGCTGTGCTCCTCGGCGGGGCCGTGCACGGCTGCTCCTCCGCGGCGAGCGCCCGGCTTAACCCGGCGAAGGGGGGATGGATCTGAGCGGCCCGATTTGGGGACAAGCTCCAGCAAAGGGCCCTGGGAAGAGCAGAGCTTGCAGCTCCTGGGTGCAGAGCGCGGGTTTGGAGATGGGCAGCCGCAGGATTAGGCCGCTGCTGCGCTGAATGGGCGCCTGAGCCGCCGGCTCTGGACCCGGCTCGCTGGGCTTGGGGTGTCCCTTAATCCAGCCTCGCCAACACGAGGGGCTGCCCCGTCCCCCCGCGCAGGTACCACCCTCGCCTGGGGATTACGGGGTCGGAGAGGAGCCGCTGCTGAGCAATGCCGCGGGAGGCCGGGCAGCATGCGCGCCCTGTGCGGGGCTGGATTATCCGCTTAGGAGAGGAATTTTCCATGCCGCCCTTAACCCTGGCTGCGCCTGCGGGGCCGGGCAGTGCTGCCGATGCGTCCCCCTGCCCTCCCGGAGCAGGGCAAAGCTTCTGCAGGAGCAAAAGCACACGTAACCGGACAAAAGCAGTATTTAAAAAATAAAATAGGGGAAGATGCATCACCTCGAAGAGCGCCGTTGAGGTTTGCTCCGGGAAAAGCAGGGTTTTGGGGAGCCCCGCGGGCTCCAGGCCGTCCCTGCCTGAACCAGGCCACTCGCAGCTGCCAGAAATAATCGCTGCAAATTAATTACAGCTTTCTCACCCCTCCGATCCCTCCCGGCCCGTGGACAGGGTGAAAATTAATTGTCGGAAAATGTTTCCCGTTCTGCGGGAAAAGCCAAGGAAGTTTCCTGCCTGGTGCGGCGCTGAACATGGCCCTCACCAGCCCTTTCCTGCGCGGAAATCGGTGTCTCCTCGGCAGCGATGGGCAGGGAAGCGGGGCCGAGTGTGCTCCCGTCGCGGGGAAGGGGCCGGTCCGGTCCTGCAGCCACCCGGCCTCGCTGCACCGGGAGCGCCCGCGCATTAGCTGCCACAGGGCCTCTAATCCCGGGATTAATCCAGCCGGGCTGGGGGGGGATTTGGCTGAGCGGAGAGGAGAGAAGCAGCAAAACAACTGCGCCAAAGCGAGCGTTTTGGCTTTTCCCTGCATCCCTCCCATCGGGGCACAAATCCGGCGCTGCCCGGGGCAGGGAAGGAGGTTTCCGTGCCGCTGCCTCCCCATCGCCCCTGCCAGTGAAACCGCCCCAAAACCAAGCCGGCTCGAAGGCCAGCAAAATGCCGATTTCTCACGGGGCTGTTTTCCCCCCAAAACGCTTGTGCTGCTCGGCAGAGCTCCCCGTTGGGGCTGGTGAACACCTGGGGCGGAGGGGAAAGGCCACCCGAAACCCACACCCCGCTCTCGCCCCTCGGTCCGGCCATCGTCAGCTCACACAGAAAAGCCTGGAAAGAGCCAAGATCCGAGATCTTGCGTTTCCCACCCGAGAGCCAGTTTGGGGGAAGGAAAACGCTACAGGAACAAGGACACGACCGAAGCCTACATGATAGCGCAGATGTTTGGGTCAAACCGATGCATTTAACTTTTTCCCCCCTTTGATAAAAAAAGCAAAATAAAAAGCCAAGAAAAAGGCCAAGGCCTTTGTTTAGGCCTTGACCGAAGCAAAATGACTTCACCGAGCAGGACAAACCCCTGAAAGCAGAGCAAGTCCAGGGACGTTCCCATGGCCAAACAAATCGGACCGGGTCACGAGAGCTCTGGCTACATCCTGGGCCAAGCTGTATAAACTTCCACATCATCCACTTGTTTTTCATGGCTCAAATCTTCTCTTTCCTTTAACACTAAGTGTTTTTCTTCATCGCGCAGCTAGTGTTTGTAGTTTCTTTCCAGTTTCCCCTTGGCATGGAGATCTACTAAAGGCTGCAGTTTTATTTCTGTGCAGCTTTCACCATTCACAACAGATGTCTAGTTTATTTAAAATATTCAACAGCCTAATGATTAATCAAGCAATTTCACCTACAAAAATACATAATTTTGTGCTGGGAGGCTTAAAAATGGCATTATCTGCCAAAAAAAAAGCAAAACAACTTTGTACGCTCCTTAGGAGCCCTAGAAACCAGCTAGGTTTTGTAAAACTGGAGCCTCTTGTTGCATCCGCTCGCCCGGTCCCCTCCCTCGCCAGCAAGGTGGGCCGGCAGTTTCGCTCCAGCGCCTCGTCCTCCCGCGTCCTTGCTTGTCAGACTGATAGCTTGTGCCTTAAGAAATCCTGCCTCGGCGAGCGGGTCGCCGCGTGTCGGCTCTGCCCTTCCACGCACCCCCGGTGGCATTGCCGTCCCTGCACGGCGTCACCCCGGGGTGCAAGGCAGCGTCCTCACGCCAGCGCGGATCCCCTGCCCTCTCCACGGGCAGGGGCCAGGCAGCGGTTTCAGAGGTGCTGAGCCCTCCTGTCCAAGTGCCTTCAGCAGGGGGGACAAGACAGCAAGGGCGCTGCACCCCGGGGTGACACCGAGACATGACCCTAAATTGCATCAACCCACAAGCTAGGACCAGCCTTAGCATCCGTGGTAGATGTTTTGCACGACCTGAGCGCTGACACCGGCGCGGGGACGAGCCAGGGCTAACCCCCAGGGCGGATCTGCAGCTGGACGGGCGCATCTCTAGGCACGTCGTGCCTCCGGCTACCTGGGGTTTGTTCTCACGACTTGTCCTCAGCCACACTCTCGCCTTTTGCCTCCAGGGCTTGGCCAGTTTGGGCTGCAAGCTGAAGCTAAGCAAGGCTACATCGCTTTGGTGCACACATTAAGAAAAGAGCAGTCGGAAGGGCTTGCTGGAGAGCTGGAAACCTGCAACATCTAGTTGCTGTGAGGACATTCACGACTGATTTAATAGCATGAGACTCAAAGTGAACTGTTTTATTTTAAGCTTGCTGAGACCAAGTTTGACTGGCTAATGCATTCTGACTTTTATATTGAAGACGTAAATATCTCAAGACTCTGGACAGATTCTTTGGAGGACACATGGTTTGGATGAGGAAAACAGATTCAAAAATAATACCTGGAATTGTTTCAACAGTGCTTTAACCGATCTTACGAGGACCAACAGAGCAGCCAAAGTATGGCCATCTGTTTCCGTTCTTCCGTGCCCTCCAAGCTGACTCCAAACCACCCCACCATTAGAAAATGCATTGAGCATCCCGAGGAGGAAGGACATTCCAATAAGCCAAACCCCAAAAAGGAACACTTCATTTTCACAGAGGAAGCTATAAGTGACGTGACTCACTTGGTGGCTTTTGAGGCCCTCCCCGCCCCTCAGCATTGTCACTTAAAGGTTATTCTCTTTTGTTTGCCCTGTAACAACCGATGCACGGATATCCAAACCATATGCCACTCCTGAGTATCAGGTCAGTTAAAGACACCTTTGGGCTTGCTGTCTGCGGAGCTGTGTGGATTTACAGGTTTGAATGTACGGGAGTGAGCAGAGATCGTGCACCTACCTCTCCGTTTTCTTTGGGACAAGCCTATGGGCAATGAGCAGAGCTTTGACTCCGCTTCGCCCTGCTCTTGCCACACCAGGTCACATGCGGGAGCCCTCCCGGCCAGGCACTGTGCTTTTCTGCTGGCCTCTGCAGGGTCAACTCCATCCCTCCAGACGGGGAAGCCCAAAGGGGACCATGCCTGTCAGACCATCACCTGCTCCCAGACTTGCTCCACCTCCTGCCCCCTCCACCCTTTGCCGTGGCAGGTGTCATCTCACACTTCCTCGCTGGCTTGGCTAGCGTTTGGTCCTTCCCAACCACCAGGTCCTTCCCTCGCGCAGTTTGGCAACGGCTTCATAAGGAAGCCTCCAAAGAAAGCCTTGCTAGGAGCAGTCCCCTGCTGCACCACCAGCTCTGAAGGCAAGGCTGGCCCGCGTGGCTACCCTGGGGCTACCCACAGCAGCAAACACTCAGCGGAAACTCAAATTAACCCAGCCGAGGTGCTTCGGCAGCCCTGACTGCTGCTGCGCGCGATGCAAGGACAGCCCCGGTAAGGGGGGTCTGGTACGCACGCTCGGCCCTCGCTGGGGCAGAGCTGCTCTAAGCAGCGGCCTCGGTCTATCGGCAGCCTCCCGCCGCGGCCACGAGCCTCGTGCCAGGTCCCGCCGGCCGACAGATCAGCCGCACGCCGGGAGCTCACCCGGCTGCCGCTTCGTTTGGACAGGAGGGGAAAACAGAGGTCCACGATGGTCTTCTCAGGACCGACCTGTCAAGCCACCTGCGCGACCGCTAGTTCACAGTGGGACCATACTGCAGCGCAATGTGTTGGCTCAGCACAGGAAACGGTGCTAAAACCCCCTGAGCTTCCACCGACATGGATTTTTCTTCCTTTCCTACCAGCGACCACTGTAAACCATGCTAAAAAGCAGCAATATCCCCCAGCAGGAAGCTGGGTCTCATTAGCAGAGAAAAACAATTCCCCCGAACGCGACGAGTCAGGAGTGTATATTAAATATGTCAATACTTTTTTTTTCCCCCGTTAATCCTTGCTCCGGAACAGCATGTCACAGCAGCAGAGGGTCCACACGGGGCGGCTCAGAGCCCGATACGCCCTGCCCAGCCTCCTGCCCTGCTCGTGGGGCTTTCACCCCTCTTTGGGAAGAAAGCAAGGGGAGCGGGGCAGGAGTCAGCACGGTGCTTGTGTCCTCACAGGCACAGGTTTGAGAGCACGCTGGGGCTGAAAACGGTGCAAGCTTCGCCCCGTTTCCTCCAGGGTCAAACCACGAGCGCTGAGACAGAGCTAGGCTGCTTTCAGGGCTCCATCACCCGTATCACAATTTGCGTATTTTTCACCAAGGCAGCTCAAACAGCTTTTGCTGCTGCACCCGGGCTGCTGGTGCACATGCGCTACAACCCATGGTTTATTTACAGGCCCCCCCCTTCCCCCAGGGCCACGGCTCCATCCCCTCCGAAGGAGGCTGCTGCTTGCGTGCGGATCAGCTGCTCGGTGTTTCGCTTTATCCCCGCTGCTCGCTGAGCAGCCCTCTGCCTTATTTACAGCGTGCTACTCCAGCCCTGCTCCAAAGACGGAATTATTTATTTCCTCCTGGGCTTTGCTCAGCTTCTCAGCGCCGCGGCCTCCGCACGCTTCAGTCGCTCGCGCTCAGTGCGTGTCTTTGGGTCTGGGAAGGCACGATGGGCCCATTTGACAGACGCAAAGGCAGGACACAACTCCATGCGGCTTCCAGTACTTCTGCTTGCCCAACTGGAGGTGGCAAAAGCCAGATTTCTCCAAAGCACCTCACATATGCATCAACATCCACATCCAAAGCACAGCCTCAGCCACCACCGCGCTTGCAAGCCCTCGCTTTGCAAGCCAGCTTCCCTCCTCCCCTTCCTCCAGGGGGTCAGCTGGGCTCCCCAGAAGCCACACAGCTGCCTGGGCAGAGCTCAGCTCCAGCAGTTTGTTGAGCCCAGGGCTCTCCCAGCCCCAGAGCCGGACACAACCCAGCCAGCCGGGAGCCCCGACCCCTGCAGCCACCCAAACCTCCGGCTCCTGCCACAAACCAGGTAGCAGCAACATCCTGCACCCCGACCGCAGCGCCAGCCCGCAGCACACGCACCCAGAGCGCAAAGCATCCGTAAAACAGACCAGAGAGCCCCTCCGGGCCTTACCTTGCAAGCCTGCACGCTCAGCAGGACCGAGCCCATGCCCCAGCAGCCTCCTCTCCTCCATCCATCAGCCCTAAGCAGCTCCAGCTGCTTTATCAGCTCCTCTCACTGCCAGGTGGCTCGGCCTCCTGGGAGACGGGTCCCAGCTCTGCCGCGGAGCCCAGGGACCCACCGGCCCCTCTCCGTCCCCCAGTCCTCTGGATCTGGGGTCTGGGAGGGAGGTAAAATGACAGTAACAAATAAAGAGAAGCCTCACATGCAAAAAAGATTTACAGGCTGCTGTGGACCCACGCAGAGCTTTTCGGGGGAATAGGACCTCTACTGCACAGCCCCACTTCATCCCCACAACAAGTCCGAGCTACGCGGGGGCTGAGGCAGGGGCTGCGGGGAAAAAGAGCCTGTGGTTAAGGGCTTTAACACACAACTGCATGTACAAGAAACCCACGGAGACAACCCTGACACGCACACCCAAATTCTTCAGCATTCGGTTGTGTGACCTTAATGATGCGCCCTTAATGCAATTTGGCACGTGACGTGCATGCGTGTGTCGCTGCCAAACGCAAAAGCTCGGTCATGCGGTGCCATACGTGGGCAAAGCAGCCCCTGCGCGTGGTTGGAGCTTCTCTCCCGTTGCCCGAGCCCGTGAGCAACGAGTGACACAGCAGAAGGAGCAGTAGACGCTGTCATCTGGATAGGAGGAGACATCCTTGGCGGCGCGGGCCCCCGGGGGCTGGCGAGGATCATTGCACCTCTTGCCTCCAGCCCGGGAAGGCGGCGCGGCTCGGGAAGCGGCTGGTCCGCGGCTGAGCAGCAGGACCGCCAGCTGCACATGGCAGCGCAAAATTATGTAACTTCATTTCTGCAAAGAAAGACGTTAACTCAGATTACCTTGTACTTGCCACAGGCTAAGAGCACGCGTACGAGCAGCAAACACAGATCGGTAGGAAGTGTGTTTAGCCTGCAGGATTCCTGGCTCCCCTTCTGAGAGAGGAACGAGAGAGGTGGCACAGGGTCGCCCACCCGTTCCCTCCCCCTCCCCGTTCCTCTTCCCAAGTCCTTTCCAGGTCAGCCTGCTGGCTATTTTGGGCCAGGATACTCTCCTCGGGGCGTCCTTTGGGGACAGCAGAGACGCTGGGAGCACAAACCAGCATCTCTGCTCTTTCTGCTGCTGCCTGGTCCTGTCCCGGCTCAGGGAAACTGGGCGTCCTTTCTGTAGCTCTGTGCTGGACCGTGCTCGGAGAGGCTGTGGGGATGGTGTCTCTCCAGCTGGTTCGGTGTGAGGAGCTGATGAAGGCAAAAACATGCGTAGTAAAGCTGGCACTTTGGGGAATTTTAGCCATTCAGTTCCTGCAAGCGTGAACTGCAGCTTTCCATAGGCTCATATCTCGGCCAAGCATAAGCCAAGTTTCTCAGAGACCGTCTCAGGGAATGTGCTTTCTACGAAAATCACCCCCTTGCCAAATTTAGAGGCCCTTTCCCACAGGGCCTTTCAAAGGAAACAGCTCAGTCAGTCTTGTAACAAAGGCAAATCCACATATTTTTGTCTTAAATTCATGCTCAGAAATAGCATCATCCAGAGCCAGACCCCCGGCATGCTCCGTTTCAGCCGAGCGGTTAACACTGGCAAACGTAAACGCAGCTAAAAGCAGCGACTGGGCAAGTCAGGCCACGCTGCCGTGAGCTCGGGGCGCCTGCGATGCCCCCTCGTTGCCTTCTGCTCTCGTGACAGTTGTTGTTCTTCCAGGAGAACCCGTACCTGTGCAGCGACGAGTGCGACGCCTCCAACCCGGACCTGGCCCACCCGCCCAAGCTCATGTTCGACACGGAGGACGAAGGGCTGGCCACGTACTGGCAGAGCGTGACGTGGCGCCGCTACCCGGAGCCGCTGCTAGCTAACATCACGCTGTCCTGGAACAAGAGCATCGAGCTGACGGACGACATCGTGATAACCTTCGAGTACGGCCGGCCCACCATCATGATGCTGGAGAAGTCCCTAGACAACGGGAGGACTTGGCACCCGTACCAGTATTACGCGGATGACTGCATGGAGGCATTCAGCATGCCAGCACGGAGGGTCAGGGACCTCTCTACCACCAGTGCCAACAGGGTCCTCTGCACAGAGGAATATTCCCGCTGGGCGGGCTCCAAGAAGGAGAAGAACGTCCGCTTCGAGGTGAGGGACCGCTTTGCCATCTTTGCCGGCCCCGACCTCAAGAACATGGACAACTTGTACACCCGGCTGGAGAGCGCCAAAGGCCTGAAGGACTTCTTCACCGTGACCGACTTGAGGATGCGGCTGCTGAGACCGGCCCTCGGCGGCACCTACGTGCAGAGGGAGAACCTGTACAAGTACTTCTATGCTGTCTCCAACATTGAAGTCACTGGCAGGTAACGGCTGCTGTATTTCTTTGGGTGTCTCTTCTCGGAGGGATGAGAAGAGGGTTACTGTTAGAAAAGTGAGCTGTCAGCGTTTCTGTCAACCGATCAGATTATCAGCCCGGTATTTCTCCCTCTAATACTCTCTCTCCCAAGCCAGGACAGCATCAGGAGTAAAACAGCTGTGTCCTTGCAGCAAGCGGCTCGGGCACTCGCAAGGTCACAGCAGGAGCGCCTGACGAGGACGCTCGTGTCCTCGCTGGAGCCGGGATGGTACGGGGGGAGCTCAGGCACGGCTCACGACAGGGGCAAGGACGGGAAGGTCCGAGTTTGGTTTCCCTTTTGGATCCAGACACACTCCTTGAGCCTGGCCAGGCTACTGCCCCCATAGCTCATCGGTCCCATCCTCATACGTGATAAAGCACTTGGGAATGAAAACTAGGCTCCAGTGGCTCTGCTTCGCCCCTCTGCAAGGGCTGCCCGCCCTGGGGGGAGACAGGGCTCGAAATCCTTGCGAGTTTGGGCTTGTTCCTCAGTTTCTCCTAGTGCACTACCCTCCTACCCCTGAGACACGTTGCCTGACCTCAGCCTGTTTAGTGCCCGTAGCCCCTGCCCAGCCGTGAAGGCTGAACATCCACCGTGGTGGGCGAGCGCGATGGCGTTGCTCACGCTGCAGCTGCCTATGTGTCCCATGTTCCAAGGCAGCAGCCCAGAGGAGAAGTCCTCTGAGAAGCTGGAGGCCAGACGGGTGCTGAGACCCTCCTTCACGTGCCCACGACTCCAGCAGGGCTGGTGGGCAGGATTCGGGGGGGGTCGTCTTCCTTCGGGGACATGCGCCGGGCTCCGCGCAGCGATGGTGCGAGCAGGACGGGGCCTCCCGACTCGCCGCCGGGTCGTGGGCTCGGACTGGCGCCGCGGGGGCCCAGCCCCGTCGCACGAGGTCGGGGTGAGGCTCAACCCCCCCGCGGTTTCGGGGCGAGGAGGGCAGGAGGGGGGTTTGTTTCTCCGGGTTTTTGTTTTTCGTTTCTCTGTGCGATGCCATATGTTATGTTATGACATCAACCGAAAAAGCAAAGTAAGGTGGAAAAATGCCGAGATGGCTAATTTCCCATCCAGCTTGTGGATTCAGCTTGTGCGAGACTTACAGGCAAGAGGGGGAAAAAACCCCTCCCCGTCACCCAGCCTCGCTAACGAGGATCACCACAGCGACGGAGGAGCTGTTTGCAGCCTTTGCAAACTGTTTGCTCCGGAGCCTTGCAAGCAAGAACGTGGTGCAGGTGCCACCGAGCCCAGCTCCGAATTTGCTCCACGGGAGAGGGAGCTGGGGCAGGGGCAGAGCCCTTCTTTCCGTGGGGGGAGGCCGGGAGGTCACCGCGGCGGCACAGCCGGGGTGACCAGAGCCTGTCCCAGAAACGCGCGGCCGGCCGTGCGGGGAGCCGTGGGCCGGGCGCCGGCAGCGGTGGTGGGCAGAGCGCGGGGGGACGCTGGGGCTGCAGCAGACTGCGGGGTTTTCAGCTCAGGAACTGGTAAATTGGGCTTAAATAGTCGATGCCTTTGTGCAATGACCTTTGCTTTCTACGCATGGGTAAGATTCATACGTAGTGTGCAGGCCACCCAGGACCGGCTACCGCACCCGCAGCACCCTCAGCATACTTGATGCTTTAAGACACACGTTAAAATACAGCCATTGCTGTACGGCGTTCGAGGCTCTCGGCGTCTCAGGAATGCTTCTCGCCACCAAGACCCTTTAACTTGTGTGTCCCCCGTGCAGGATATGTCACTTGAGCATTTTTCGCTTCCCGGCTGTGCTGGTAGGACTCTCCACAAAGCAACGTCCACCTTAGTGATCAGCTGTCCTCCTCCCTCACCCCTCCACCCCCACCACCCTTTGAACGCACCGACCACATTTAATGACATTTAATAGCAGCGGAGAATCCTTAGAGATATTAAACCCCTAGAATTTTTGTGAAAACAGGCAGCCAGGGCCGGGGACACAAACCCCTTTGAACGCCCCGGGGTCGCAGCCTCTATTAGACATCAGAGCACCTACAGCAGCCTGCGTCCTCCGAGCAGCGGCGGCAGGAGACCCGGGCAGAGACCCGCGGCTTCGGCTTCCCGCAGAAGAGCCGTGGTGGAGCGGCTCAACGCGGAGCTCCGGCAACGAGCAAACCCGCCGCAGCCCTCTGGTTTTGGCGACTGCGGCGTCCTTTGAATTTACCACTCGGACCCTGGCGGGTGAGCGAAGGTGCTCAGAAGCTACCGCCAGCTCTGACCTCAGGCTTAGCAAGAGAAACTTTTGATTTATTCATTTGTTCTTCCCTCGGAGAGGGAAGAGCCACCGTGGGCTGTGCAGCGGGTGAGGCAGGGTCAGACTGCAAAGGGCCGCTGGAAGCTGCAATGCTGCTTTTTGCCGGGGACAGAATTGGCCGGCTTTGGGTGTGTTGGCTAATTTCTGGAGACCTCCCTCCAGCGCTGGCAAGGTGCCCCGCGTGGAGGGCTGCCAGGGCTGCCGCAGCCCGCGGCACGCTGCTCGGCTCCGCGCTCGCTCGGCCGCCGCGCCAGGGCCGCAGGGAGGAGAGGGCTCTTCCTTGAGCGGGGACAAGGAGCGCTTGTAAACCAGCCTCTGCTTCCACCCCAAATGCAAAAGGCTGAGCGAAAGCAAGACCCAGCTCTGCACGGCTCCAGCACTCCCTGTCTGCAGCCGCCGCTTGCTCAGCTCGTCCCCAGGAGGGACAAAACTCTCCCTGGACAGACGGACGCGCACGAAGCTGCTGTGTGTCCTGGGCTGCCTCCTGCCCCACGATGGCCCAGCGCCGGGCGGGATGGCCTCCCCGGTCCTGCCGAGGAGTCGCGGTGGGGAAGGTGGAGAAGCTTCATGTGAATTACCCCTCTGCTCCTGCAATTATTGCGGTCCCAGCAAGCAGGTTTGTCGCTGGAAAGCAATCTAATGCCAGCTGCAAGCAAAGCCAGTTACAGCGCAGGGACCGAAAGCAAATTAAATCTTGTGTCTGGCTCAACAAGGGGTGGGTCACCAGGAGGACGCGAGGAGAAATCAATGCGAGACGGACACAAGGGCTGCAAGGGACGGGGCGAAGCGGCCGCGGCGGTGCGGGCAGTCGCAGGGAGGAGGAGGACGTGCGCTGCCCTTCCCAGGGCCCAGGAGCTGGACGTGTTGGAGCGGGCGGAGAAAAGTGCACGGCTAAACCAGTGCGTGTCACTGGGGACACACTGCCAGGGTCAGAGGAGAGGAGAAAGGAGATGATTATGGAAACGAAAGGCAAAAAGCAGCCAGAAGGTCTTACGCAGAGAGCAGAGGAGCCACGAGCCAGCGACCAGGGGACGGGGTGGTGATGCTGAGAGCTCGAGCCCCCCGGCCCACCCCTGCCCTGGGGCACCAGGCAGGTGACACTTTGTCCCCCCGGTTTGGCTGGGATGGCACTTTGGCTCGCAGGCCCCGCGGCATCACCAGCCCCCGGACAGCACCAGGGCTTGGGCAGGCAGGAGCGCGGCAGGGTCCCCGCAGGGCTGGTGCTGACGCGGAGCCGCGCCGGGGCCTCCTCTGCCCCCGGAGAGCCCTCTCTCCGCACCGTCTCCTCCCGCAACCTCAGCCGGGTCCGTTTCTCCACTCACAGCCAACAGTTTATTTTTATTCTCTTTCGACTTCTTGGTGTCTTTTTCTTCTCCTTTTTTCCTCTTCCATCCTGTCCCTATCGATCCGTGGAGTAACCGGAGAGGCAGAGCATTCAAGACAGGAATAGCCAGGAGAAAGCCCTTGGCCTGTGTGCTGCGCACATGCCAGGCAAGGTGAAGAGGGGAAGCGGAAAGACTTTTCCCCACGGATCTCTGTTCACCGCTTGGTTTTCTCCTCCGCGCAGCCGTGCACTCGGTCGCCTCCCCGGGACGCGGCGCCGGTGCGAGGAAAGATGCTGCTCCTGTTTCCATTACACACCGTGTCCCTTTGGAGTAATTTTTTCCCCTTCATAACGTCAGTCACCGCGGTGTGCGGCAGGGCACGCTCCATCACCGAGACACTAATAAGCCCTAATTGAAGTTAATGTGCCGTGGCCAGGACACATGGATCCAGTTAGGAGAAATCAAATTGAGGAGAAGTGAATCAGTCTCGGACCAGTTAGGGAGATTGCGCTCCTTCCTGCTCCCCTGCCCCGTCGCCTGCTCAGTCCGTCTGTCCGTCCTGCTGCCGTGAGCAGTCCCTGGAGAACCGCAGGAGGAGCGAGCGCGTCACTCGTCGCGGCGCAGCGTGCGGGGAGCGACGGCGTGTCCCCTCCGGGGCCTTGCCCAGGCCACTGAGTCGCCATCGAGAAGGGGCGATGCTCAGCTTCGTAGCACTGCGGTTCTCACTTCTTTCCACAACCCGTTGTCTTTGTATGGGTTTGCGTTGTTTCCTCTCCTTTTAAAACAACTACTTGCACAAAAGAAATGAAGGAGAAGGCCCTCTGTTCCCCTCGGCTTGGGGTGCTCGTTTCCTCCTCTCGCACCAGACCTGTTTCATCAAGGCCACCCCGCAAAGAGCCTCCTCCAGCAAGCTGAGCTGGTTCACTGTCAGTGGTGCCCGCCTGCAAGGGATGCTCTTCCCCGCCTTGCTGGTGCTCTCTGGAGATGCGGTGATGCATTTCAGTTAAAGATGAAGCGATTCCTGCTCAGCGTGCCTACCGTCTCCTGCTTCTGTCCTTCAGCAGCGCAGCATGCATCCGCCTTCAGTCGTAACCCCGCTCTGATCAGCGATGCCTGCATCAAGCACCTCCTGGCCGCTCCCAGGCAATCTGCTGAAAAAGCTGTTGGAGAACCTCTAGTTGTAGAGGAAACACCGTTTGCGATCTTGACTTGTCCAGCAAAGCAGTGCTGGGATGAGTCTTTGGCTTTGCATAATGATGGATCCCCCAGTTGAGCGTGTTTCCCGGAGGACCGGTGTGGGAGCCGTTGGCTGTGCAGAGGGGAGACCCACGTGCTGCTTAGTGGAGGGGAGACCCATGGGGAGCTGGGGTAAACGGTCTGCGAGCGCGTGGGCTTCCCCCCCCGGCTCCTGGAGGCCAGACACGGGGCTCCTGGGAGGCCACGGCAGTCTCGTGTCAAGGACTTCCAAGTCTGCTCTAGCGACGTACCTCTTGCCTCTGCCACCCTCCGCCGAGCGCCTCTGCGCGAGTGGCCTGGGTGGATTTCCCTGGCATTGGTCCAGCCTCGGATTAGCTCTAGTTCAAGCAAAATCTTGGTCAGATAGTTAAATTAACTTGCAGCAACTGTTCGTTGTCTTTCCATGAGCCTCTTGATGGGTTTTACTCCCACTGCTGCAAGATGGAGGAGAAACTTGCTGGGACGGAGGGAGTTAGTGAGGAACCCAAAAAGCTCCTCCTTTGCCCAGACGCTCGTGACACTTTGTCAATAGCTGGAGACAGATGCGCAAGGTCCTATTACTCGCTTCTGGCTTAGTTTTGTGGAGGTTTTTATTTCCCCCCGATTTTGTTGCCGAGTTGCGTCCGGCCCTGAGCAGATAATAGAATTTCATCGATAGACTGAGAGGGTGATGTATGTTAAAGCACTTAATATAAAGAGACTTCTACAGGAGCCCAAATTCAATTTGGCCAATGAACTCAATTGCAGGCATTATTGCATTCCAGGAGAAAGACCGAGAGCATTTGTACACATTACTCTGCAAATATTTATGTTCATGTATCCGTATGATGTCCTCCTCACCCTTCCTCCCTTCTGCCGCCTGACCCCCTAATGGGGAAGTTTGTTTTCATGGGAGCTTTTCAAGACAGCTTTGAAAGTAAATAACGTTCCACCAGTCAGCAGGATCTTGACAGCTGGTGAGTGTCAACTTATTTAAAATAAATAGCCTCTCAAATGGGAACAGCCAGCTAGCGTGCTCTCCATCTTGGCATCTTTCAGGCTGTCTTCTCTTCGCAACCCAAACCTCAGATCGTTTCCAAGGGCGGCGAGCAGGGCTCCCGCCTGCCAGGAGGACTCGCGAGTCCCCACCGCACGACCGACAGTGAAAACCCGCAAGGAAGAAAACCACCCACAGTGTTTCCCTCTGCCCTCACCCAGGATTTTCAGGTTTTTGGCTCTGCAAGAAGCAGCAAAATCCAGGAGCTCTCTCGCTGCTTCAAGCTGAAACAAACAGGGCTTTAAAATGGCTTTTCCTCCCCTTTCAGCCTCCGGACCGCAGACTCGGCTGTGCTCGCGGCTCTGTGCCTGCACGGATGAGCCGTGTTCGCGGCACTCGCTCCGCACTTGGCATGAGCAGGGCAGAAAGGGCCACTCAAAATAGTGAAACGATCCCTGCTCCCAGCAAGGCGAGCCCGGAGATAACACCTCTCCACGAAGCGACGGTGCCTCTCACCTTGTCCAGCCCTTCAAGGCTATTTTTCCATGCTTTCGCACGCACAGATGGTCCAGGAAGAATCCCAGCCCAACGCCCGCTATGCTTTGCCCGGAAGATTTGCTCCATGCTTTTGCTGAGCTGCCAAAGCGGTTGCAAAGGAGCAGGTAAAAAGTGGGTAAATCAGGGCCAGACAGCTGCCCGAGCACGCTGCGAGCAACGGCTGCGGCTGACAACGGAGGAGGAGAGGGAAGAGTTATTCATGTTTCCCCGAGAACCGAGATCAGTTGAAACACCGTTTTCCTCGGAGACGGGGAGGAAAGAGCTCCCTTCAAACGCATGGTCCCACGAGGCTCATTAAAGGCTCATCAATTACAGTGAGAGCAAACAATTCAGGCGAAAGCCATCATAATCCTGCCTTTGGATGGCAGTCATTAGCAGTTTTCCGCTGTGCGATGTGTCTCCCCAGTGCCAGCTCTGATAAGCTGAGCGGGAGCAGGGGGGACACCGCTGCCAGCACAGAGGGACACTGGTGGGGAAGGAGGGGGACGGGGAGCCCGCGGCACCGCGGGATGGGTGACCGCAGCTTCCCGGCTTCGCTTTGGATGCAGGGTGGGACTCAGAGGACAGCTTGGAGTCGATGGAGTTTTGGACAGGGGACATTGCGGCCCAGCGCAGTGGCCTTCTGCTGTCCCACGTCCTCCTGCCAGGAGTTCGGGGAAGGCAGGACGGGGCCGTGGTGGGAGCTGGCGAGAGGCGCAGGGCACACGGCAGCTCTCCGGGGCTCCCACGTCGCGGGCAGTTCTCCCACCCCTGCGCGGCACGGCAGCGAGGCCCCGCACGGGAGGTGCCACCGCCCCGGGCTCTGCCTCTGCCCTTCAGGGAGGAAGGGGAAGAAGAGATGCTCTTTGCCTTTCTGTTGGTTTCCTGCTCTGCAAAATGGGGTTACGGACAGAAGGGAGGTTGTAAAACACACATGGATCTTTGGAAAGGAAGTGGAGGGCTGGGGTTTCTTTTTAAAGTTATTTAAGAATTCATTATTAATGAAAGCTCAGGAGCGGTGGCTGCTTTCCCACCCCCGAGCTGTTCCTGCAGGCTTGCGGCACTCGCCGGCGGGCTGCACCTCCGTTGAAAGCTTGCACGCTGGGCCTCCGCTTCCTCGCGCCGGCTTGGCACCGAAACGCCTCTCCAGCCGCTCGCTGCTGTGACCTCCAGGATGCTGACTTGGAGAAACGCAGGGACAACGAACTGTTCTTCACGGCTGTAAAAGGAAAAAAAAAGAAAAAAGGACACATCCCTGTAAACTTTCCTTGGCGCTCCAAGCTCCTTGTTTTCCCCTGGTGGAGACATTGGCAGCCTCGGATCGCACTGCACCATTTTGAGGGGAAGGCAGCGGCTAAACGACCTGTGTTGAAGATAATTTGTAAATACCCCGCTGTGCAGACTGTAGCGTGTTGGGCCGAACAGATTGCTCCCGCAACCAGGCCTTTTGCTGAGGAACGGTGTGGACCAGGTCTCTGCATACCTGCAGCCGCGCGCAGCTGCGTGCACCCACTACCAGCCCCACGCGGGACCCTGGTGTCCCCCGGGCCACGGTCCCTCTGGGGACACCGAGGCTTCTCCTGCATCTGCACTGGGGCTGCTCTTCTCCAGGCTGAGACCCACCAGGGCTGTGTCGCTTGCCGGGCAACGGTGCCGTCACCACCGGTCTTGAACCACCAGCTGGAGAGGAGAAAAGTCACCAGCTCTTCAGCTCAGCTCCTGAGCCAGACGGAGCTCATCGCACTGATCATTTTGCTGGAGGGAGAGCGGAGCTGGAGGGGCCGCGAGCCTGGAGCGGGGCCATCGTTGCCTTGCGCAGGGCACAGAGCAGGTGTCTTCCCCTCTGCTGCAGTTTAAGCCTCGCTGCTAAGTAGCTCCTAACCTTTTCCTTCATCCTCTCTTTCCCGAGATGGCTGGACGCCCAAGGAAGATGAGCGGAGACAAGCAGGACTAGCAGCTTCAGCCCAGGGGACTGGACTAATGTCATTTTCTCCAGTCTCCACCAGCTGGAGCTTGGCTGGAGGAAGCGGCTGCGCGCACACAGCCAGCGCTCGCGCGTGTCCTTGGGCTGGAGGCCCAGCGGAGGAGGCGGAGAAGGGGTTAAAGCCGAGCCGGTGAGGAGCGGGCGCGGAAACGTTCGTCCAAGGCAGGATTGGCAATCGGGGCCGTTTGAAGCCCCTCC
Source organism: Dromaius novaehollandiae (assembly GCF_036370855.1). Lineage (NCBI taxonomy): Eukaryota > Metazoa > Chordata > Aves > Casuariiformes > Dromaiidae > Dromaius > Dromaius novaehollandiae. Next base: position 9,353,192 of record NC_088117.1, read on the forward strand.
GCTGCTCGCTGTTAAATAATGCAGCCTGATTGATTGGTCTGCAAAGTGCTGTGCTGCGGGGTCAGCGGGCTCAGGCGATGGTTCTCCGGTTAGATTGATGATCCTCAAAGGTCAAAATTGGAAAGCAATTCCCCAGTAAAATCGATTCTTTGGATAACAAAACTTCTGCACGGTGGCTAAGGGCCGTGCAGTGAGAAATAGGCGGCCCAGGACCAGGCAGGAAGGGCAACCGTCTGGCTCTGCTTTCTCTTGATTTAATTTTCCTTGCTTGCACTGATTAGGGAGTGAGAGTCCTCTCCGGGGAGTACTGGCCCTGCTTCGGAGGGGAGGAAGGGCAGAGGCACAGGGGTGACGGCCCCGTTGCAAGAGCAGCAGGTCCAGGGCAGGCGCCCGGGGCTCCCCGTCCACATCCTCCGGCCAAGAGGCTCCAGGTCTCCCAGGACGAGCAGCCGCCGGTGCCGCACGCGCTCTCGCGGCGTCCTGCCTTCCCTCTCCCCTGCGCACAGGGAACTGAACCACTTCCTCCTCAGAGGCCAAGAGGACACGGAGCAGCTGAAGGCCAGGATCCCGGCTCGCAGCCGGCCCCCGAGCGCGGATGCACGGAGGCTGTTAGCGTGTTTGGCGATACATGGCATCACCAGCTTTCAGTAGCACAGAGGTTCAGCCACTGTGCCGAGTTTGTCAGCCGCGCTCCACAGACCCGATTTGCTTTTTTCTTCCATTTTAGAAGGTGCATATTCCCTTCCCGGAGGCAGGAAGGGTTGTAGCCAGGAGGAGAGGCCGTTCATCCAGCTGATGCTCAGCCCGTGTGTGGAGTCTGCCAGAATGAAGAAGGGGCGGGGGGAGAAATTGCACGAGAGGTCACGTTATCCCAGCACGCTCGAACAGGAGCGCGGCAAAGGCGGACTCACCGGAACGGGAAGATGGCTGGGAGCCTCTTCGGAGGGATCTTCTGGTCCGAGCCGTGGGCAGGGGGAGCAGCACACCGCAACCCACGTTGTTTATCCCAGTGCAGGCACAGAGCACGGAGAAACAGGCCATGTTCCTCCATATTCTCTGTTCGTGCTTCGCTTATGCACCTCTTGCTTACTCCCCCCTATAAAACACAGCGCTACCCGGGCAGACAGCACTTCCCGTTCGCATGAGCCACAGCATCACCATTTCCTAACGGTTCTGCTTTCGAGAGCATAAATTGCTGCACCATGGACAAAGCAGTGAAAACCCAGCGCGCTGTGCTAGGATACATTTTCTGGAATGAAATGAGACTTTGGTCCCCTTAGTCCAAGTCTAGTGGCCTGAGCTTAGGCCCAGGAGCCGATAGAGCCACGTGTGAGCTACGGGCTCAGCCCTGGCAGCCCCTGTGCTTTGCACAAGTCACCTCAGGAGTTTGAGGAACAGGAATTATTGCACGTGGAGATAGTTATTCCCTGCATGCCGCACTACAGCTCGTTAAAAGTTGGTTAATGTTTGCAAATTGCTGAATAGCGTTTTTCGTTGTTGCCTTCTCTGAGCAGGCTGTGACTAAAAGGCAGATTTTGATAGTGACTTTTTCTTCTTCCGCACATTAATTTGGTCACAGCAGGCTGGGGTTGGGCTGCAAGTAGTGAAAGGGTTGGTGTTGCACAACTTCACACCGAGGGAGAAACCGCTCTTGGATTCGGTGCACTGCCCGGGGATGGAGGGGCTGAGTCACACCAGGGTTAACCGCGCTAAAAGCCCAAGGCTGTCCTCTGCCTCCGAGTGAGAGCCTGCATCCGAGCCAATCGTCTGGATTCCTGTTACAGTCTGAAACGTATGCGGCTCCTTACTGGAGCCTCAGCTCGAGACATTGACTTACCATTAAACGGTCTGTGCTCCTGCAGTCAGATAGCGGGAGTGAAGTCTCTCATCTCGGAGCAGAGTGCGGATCCAGCTCGGGCGAGGAGGTGGGCACCATAACCCCAGCGCCAAACTCCCCAGGGAAACAGCTGCGCTCGGTGAAAAACCCCGCGAAAGGCACAGCAAAGGGGTAACCGGCCCAGCCTCACCTCCGCATTTTCACCTCCAAGGACTGGACTGCCCTGGGGCCAAGGAGGAGGTGCAATGACACCTGACATCTCTCCTGTCTTCTCTTCCAGGTGCAAATGCAACCTCCACGCCAACCTGTGCACCTTCCGGGAGGGCAGCCTGCAGTGCGAGTGCGAGCACAACACCACGGGGCAGGACTGCGGCAAGTGCAAGAAGAACTTTCGCTCCAGGTCTTGGCGAGCGGGGTCCTACCTGCCTCTCCCCAACGGGTCGCCCAACGCGTGTAAGTAGCTTGCAGCGAGGCAGCGCCGGCCGCGCTCCCGCCCTGGGCTGCCGACGGGAGCGGAGTCTCCCCTTGTCCTCCGCCATCTCGAATTAGCGCGCGGGGCTGCGGGATGCTCGGGGCTGCAGGATGCTCGGGTTTAAGAAGGGAAGCAATATTGACCAGTCTCCCGGTGCACAGGGGCAGGAGACGTTCCCTGAGTGGATGCAAAGGTGGTTCGTTGGCTTTTAGTAGCCGAGCGATGAGTCCAGATGAAGGCCAAGAATAGGCTCCGGTCCCTTCCAGTTGCCTGCCGTAGCGCGGCAGCAGCAAAGGCACATGGAGACGATGAGGGGTGTCCCCCCGCCGTCCTCGGAGCAGGGGAATCGGGCAGTGAACATCGCAGATGGGCTGCTTTCTCGCGGTTCCCGTCCGGTTCGCGCTGGCAGTCGCTGGGATGTCGCCGTAGCCGTTCCAGCCTTTCAAGCGCAGCTTTGAGCAATACCAAAGAGCATCTTTCCCCTCCCTCCCTCCCAGTTTTTTGAAAGATTTATGTGCTTTAGGATGATCAAAGCTGAAACGTGGGCTCCGAAGGCCATGACGGGAATGTCTGCGCGTGCCAGGGCTGGTAGACGCGCGGGGTCTTTGAACGGCAACGCGCTTGTCAGCTACCGCCGAGCGGCCGCAGCGCTTCAAAGGCGCCTGGGCGAGCTGCTGGGGCTGGCAGGCCCAGACGTGCTGCTCTCCCCCTTCCCTCCCCTCCCGGTGTCACCTCCTATTTCTCCATCTCCTCCTCTCTTTCTTCTCCCATCCAACTCCCTGCCCATCTGCCGCCCGGTCCCGGCCGGCCGTCGTCCTCCCGCGGAGCGGAGGCAGCTCCCGAGCCTCCGCCCGGCCTCCGCTGCGGCGCGGGCAACCCAGAACCATCTGCAAGGGCCGAGGCGGCTTTGCCCCCCCAGGGAAGGGTTCGGGACGCCGGACCGGGTGCCCAGCAGCCCCCGTGACCGCCCCTCTTCTCCTCTCTTGCAGGCGCAGCTGCAGGCTCGGCCTTCGGCAGTAAGTAAAGCCCTAACCGAAACGCAGGCGTTTAACACCGCAGTGCATGGTCCTCGCGGGCGGCGCTAGGCGGGGGGGAGCCGTTATTTTCTGTCCATTCTCACTTTGCAGGCAGTAAGTCTTCCCTAATTGTGCTTCATTTTTTTTTTGTCCTGTCGAAGAGCCTCATGTTTTCTTCCGTTGGCTCCAGCAGCCTCATTTTGCCGCTTCCTCCGGCTCGGTTTCCCCTGCGAGGTTCGTTAGTTTGCACTTTTTCTTGCGGCCGGCAAGGAGATGCAAACGGCACCTCCAAAACACCGGCAATCCCCGTGAGCCTCCCCCTGTACCGCAGACTCCTGCTCTGGGAGGGAGCCGGGCTTAAATTATTTGGCGTAGCATCCAGCTTGGGTCACCTTGGGCTATCTAAAAAAAAAAAAACCATATATAGCATGTGTACGTCTGTATATACTTGTGTACGTATAGGAACATATATCTACGAAGCATCAGCAGCAAAGTATGTAGAGCTCAGCAGGGATCTCTGCCGAAAGGTTGATGGTGGGATGCGACTCCTTAGTTAACAAAGCGGGAGGCAGTTGGATATCAAAGAGCCTTGAGCTTTGGGCGTGCGCAAGCCTGGGTCTGAATTTTGTGCCTCAGAATTACCTTCCAGAAGAAACAAATGTAGAGCTGAGTGAGTAATGAATTCCTCAGTTTGCAGGCAAATGGGAAGAGTCGGAGGAAAAATACTTCCAGGTAAATTCAAACATAATAGAAAAAAAAGTGCCTAGATGGAAAGCGGAAGGCAGCATTTCTGGGTAAATGAAACATTCAGATTTTACGCAATTAAATCTAAACATTTAAAATTTTCAAACAAAATTTAAGTCTCCCTAAAGTAATTTTGCATTTAAAAAAATAAGTGTCTTTAACAGCCCCAAATCCTCTTTACTTGCTCAATGGAGAACCTACTGATAAATTAACTCTTTTGCTTCCCCTTTACGCAGCTGGGCACTCTCAGTTCTACATTTGTTTCACTGGAAAACCATTTCCCACCAAAATTCCCCGCTAGCGAGAGGCTGGGAGGGCGGCGGGAGAGCGGGCGAGACGTGCTGGAAGTGGACAGCAGGGATTTGCATCCGAGGGCAGTTAAGGAGAGATTATGTAGCCTGCACAGGAGACAAGAAGTGACCTAAATTAAGTATTTAAACTAGCTAAGGGCTATTATGAAATTAAGCACGATAATCTGCACGAAGCAGCGGGACAAACAAGGACACGGGGGCAGCAGGTGTGCGTTAAGCAGGAATTTGTGTCCCGCGCGTTATTCTAGCTGCGGCCGTCGTGGCGAGAGCGGCAGCGCGGCGGGGATTTGCTGCTCTTGAAGCGAAGCCAGCAGCTAACGTGCCCCGTCAGCCGGAGGACGCCAGGGTGGAAAGGGAGTGGCCGGGTCCCCTTGCCCTGTCTGCGCAGACGGGCTTTTTTTTGCCTCTTTTCCACTTAATTGGCAATCAGTTTATGGCAGAGCTGTTAAGTATTTAAGCTAATATCTGCCCCAGCTGAGGATGCTGGTGCAGCTGCTCAGCCCCTGCCCCGGCGCACGGGCAGCATCCAGCCGCGTCAGCTGCAGCCACCCAAACGCCTGGGTCCAGCGTGGGACCCGGGCTCTCTCCAGGCACCGCTTCCCGGAGCCGGGGTGATGCCCACGGATGCGCAGGACTGGCAACGAAGCCCTCCGGTGCCCTTCAGTAGGTTCCTCACCCCTCTTCTCTTTGCCTGGTAGTGTACGGGCGACCGCAGCGCGGTACCACCACCAAACTGGCCACCACCACATCATCTACCACCACCACCTCCACCTCCACCACCACTACCACCACCTCCACCACCACCCCCCAGCCAGGTGGGTGCTTCCTGGCCCGGCTCCCGCGGCGCCGTGGGATTCCCGTGTCGTGGCCCTGATTTTCTGTGCTGTAGGCTGATGAAGAGACATGGATAAAAATCACCCTGAACACGGTCACATCCCCCAGCACCAGGGAGGTCCTAGTTTGTTCTGACCCAACTCAGTCCAAGAGCATTTTGGCGTTGGTACCCTGAGCTTGGAGCAAGGGTGCCAGCCCCAGAGTTGGCTCCTATAACCTTAAAGAGCGTGCAGGGACCAGAGCTCACACGCGAGCCTAAAACACCCTTCCCCGACTCTTAAAATCACCCCGTGGAGGAAAACTTCTGTCACTTTTCCTGGGGTTCCTCCTTCCTCCCCCCACGAGCAAGGAGACATCATTCTCACTTTTCTTTTGGAAATGAGCAGATAAAACTTAACAGCAGGACATTTTTTTTAAGCTTCTCCTGGGAGAATTAGACACGCATCCAGTGCATTGCCGTGCTTTCTGGGCCTGATATTTCCCAGGAGGACGTTTTACACCCACAGTATGTTAGTAACAGTCTGTCTGGGGGAGCTGCCAGAAGCCAGTCAAAGGGATGAGGAAACTTGATTGCATGTTTATGCAAATAGAGCTATATTCATGGAAGTACCCTGGTTGAGTAGTTAATCAGGAAGCTGGGGTTTATCTCCAACTTCCAAGGAGTTAGAATGACCCTGGGCGAGAGACTCGCAATGCCCTTCTCTGTTAAAACGTGCTCCTCATCCGGGTGCACGTTGTACATGTGCAGGAGGAGGGTTTTTGCCACCCTCGCCCAGAGACCACAGCATCTCCATACGCCCAGCCATGACGTTGGGTCACGTCTACGCAACGCACTTGGGGTCATCTGATTTTTATCCATGCTCGCCCGTAGCAGCATTTCTGGTCTGTATTTCGCAGGCGCCCGTGTGTACGTGCTTAGCGTCTATCTCGTGCGCGACTCGCAGCGCTCTGCCCTGCTGCTGTAGTGCTTCGGAGGGGAGGGATTGGCAGGGAGGTGCCCACATGCTGCTGGGTCCATCTCTCCCACCAAGCCGCTGCGAGGGACCTGGGAAACGTCACTCACCTCGGGGCTCATTGCGCCTCCAGGACCTGCTTCCTAGGCAGAACCGGTGCTTGCATAATACATTCATTAACTGGTGGCAAGGGACAAAAAAAAGAAAAAAGAAAAGCCACCACAGTCCAGCTGCCACACCTCCGACCACGTACGGGCCAGGCTGAGCACCGAGCCGCTCGTCTCCGTGCAGCCCTCTGTCCCCGCTGGTGCTGGCGGAGGAGCCTGCCCACCCGCGAGGCTCTGCTCACCCCAAAACGATACACCTGGGGATGGACACTGCCCTGGAGTGGTTGGTCCAAAGACGATAGTTTGCTGTCCGCCAGCAGCTTAGATCACCAACACGCCGGGGGGGCGGTGCTGAAGACCCTGGCCTCTAGCAGCAATAGCCAGAGACCATTTTACACCTTTGACCAGGGCACAGGGAACCAAGCTATAGCCCAACTCTGATCTGCCTTGAGTTTAAGGGAGCTGAGTGATGCTGGCCCCCAACTCCTACCTTCGTGCTGGAAAGGAGGTGAGGGTCTGGATTTGGCCGCTGCTGCCATCTCTTTGGAGAGGCCACCTTGTCTGCAGGACAGGGCCACTCTGGTGCGGAGCAGCTCCTCCCATCCAGGCCTGCAGAATGCAAAGTGCTTCTTTAAATACCGTGAAGTCCCAAAGGTGCTCTGAATCTAACTCGTTTGGACCTCAGGGAAAACCCCTCGTTAAGAAGATGACCCTCCTGGCAAGGTGCCTGTTTGCAAAGGAAGTGCAATAACCCAGCACTGGGTCAGAATCCCAAAGTAAGACATTCAGTCGTTGCCTCCCTCCTCAATTTAAGCATTAAAATTCCTCCTTACTTTAAAGCCAGATGGACATTTAAAAACACCCTTTTAAGGCCCTGCCCCGTCACTGTTTCACCCCCTAACCAATGCGCCGTCTTTTATCTTCTGAATTTCTGTTTCCCACCTTAAGCAACCACCATCAAACCAGCCTCTGAGCTCGCTGCCGCTGTGCCCATGCAGGAGACACAGGAGAAAACAGGTATTTAAGGCCAGACTGATGTGCTTTTCCCTTCGCCTTCGTGCCTCCGCACGCCAGTAGGCAGCAGCAAGGCAGAAACCCGCCCAGCACGTAGCCTGGAGGAGCGGATTAGATTTGGGTTGCGTCTCCGGGTTGCGCGGATCTGCTAGGCATCTGCCGCCGCCTGCTCGCGGGACGCTCTCGTGCCCGTTCACCCATCATGCGGCGAGGGGGCAAAACCCGGGAGTTTACGGACACGGTCTCTAGTCTGAGCTTCACCAAGGGGGCCGAAAGGGGCAGAGCGAAGGCAAATCGCAGGGTCACCCTAAGGAGGCTGGATGAAGTGCTGCTTTCGCTTGCCTTCTGCACTTCTGTTATTTCTAAACCTTCCTCGAAGCTTGTCAAATCCTTTCTTACCATTCGTGACATTTTTCCCACGCCTAAAATAAGCAAAAGAAGCTTTTTTTCTGCTTCCATTTTTTTCCTCCCTGGTTTGTAACCCAGCGGTTTCAGTCCCGTTCTGGGGAAAACCCAAACCGGACTAAGCCCTGCTTGGAGGCAGAGCTCCGGCAGAGAGAGCGCACCAGCAGCCCGGCTTCGCGTCGGCCCCGGGGAGCTGGGACCACGTTCGTGCTCTGCTGGCTCACCAGCGCCGCAGCCCACGGCTCTCCCCTCCCAGAAGGGTCAGAGCACGTGTGTAAGCAGAAGGACTTCTTCAAGGTCCTTCCCCCCTTCCCCAGCACCATTTGAAAACATCGTTTGCCCAATGCTTTTTGCTGTACAGCCTGACTTCTCGGTGGGCTTTATTCTGCTTCCCCGGAAACCCACCAAGACCAAGGATGTTCATCGGGGTTGATAAAAGCCCCGGAGATAAGAGCTGCCCAGCGTTCGCTCTATATAGTAAACAGGTCCAGGGGTGAGACATGTTTCTCCCATCCCTGAAATGTAAAACTGTCCATTAATGTCATGGAGATACAAGGGAAAGGTTCTCGGGATAATGAGCATTAATAATTTCCCTGGCTCTGTAAATGCGATTGAGTGGAGGTGTATGTGAATGACTAAAAAGCAAAATGCCTCCAGGGCTGTTTTTTATTGTGGCTCTAATTAAACCCTTGCCAATTTGCACAGGGCTTTTTTCATATTCTCTTTAACACCGTATTAATATCAATTGGCTTCCACTTTCCAGCTGAAAAGGACAATGTCTATCACCTTCTCTTAGAGCTTGTCATTAAAAAAAAAATCTTTTTTTTTTCTTTTTTATTCTGCATTGTTTATTATCCCCTTGCTGAGGCTGGGAAATCACATTTCTCTCCTTCTCGGGTTTGTCCTTTGAAACTTGGCAAGGAGCGAGGGTTTTTTTTTTTTTTCCCTCCTCCTCCTTATGTTACCCAACTGGAGCTTGAAATTAATAATACGGCTTTTAAAATTTTATCCCTCGATTTGTTTTCTAGCAAACCTGAAGATTGTCACCAATATTGAGGAGTCGGGGGGGTGCGGAGCCAGCGGGGGGTGCGGGTTTGCAGGGTGGGGGGGGATCAAGCAGGCGATACACAGATTTCTCGCTGTTTTAATTCCTCCGCAGTGGATTGCGAATTCTGTAACCGGTGTTTCTGGGGGAGCAGCAGGGCCCAGGACTTTGCATTAGCTACCAGGATTCCTGCCCCCACCATAAAATACCCTCTTTTTTTTTTTTGCTTTTAATCAGTTTAGTTATTTAAAAGCAGACCCCCCCCCCCCCCCAAAGCAGAGGGGTGGTAGTCGGCATCCCAGCACCCTAACGCAGAGAAAACGCCTTGCTTTGGGAGGGGCTGAGGACTGGCAGCTCAGCGCAGCGCTGCGGCGGCCAGCTGGGGCAGCCCGGGGGGGGGGGGGGCCGGTGGCCGAGGCGCTGGCGGGTCCCCGCGGCGCGTCCCGTAACATCACTTTCCTCTCTGACCGCTGCAAGATGCCACCAGCTTGTCCGCCGCCGCCCCGCTGCAGGTGGGCTCCCCCCCGGGCAGGGCCGGCGCGGGGGGCGAAGGTAGGACATGTGGGGCGGCAAACGCTCCCGTCGCGTCCCGTCCCGCAGCTCTGCTCCCGCCTCCCGCCTGGGGAAGCCGGGCTTTGCCGATGCCCAGCACGCGGGTTGCAGCCCGGCGAGGCTGCGTTGAGCCTCGGGCGCCAGCCGCGCGCGTGAAAGACGGGGAAGGGCTTGTTCTCCGCTTGCTGCTGGGGCGAGCGGAGAGGATCATGGAAACCGTGCTGTCTCCCGAGGCCGGACGCTGCTTGTAAAGCGGAGCAGCTCTGTAAATAGATAGGCCTGTGCCGTGGATAGCGTAGACGCCTGCTTAGACATCTCCTGGCTTCGAGGCTCCCGCGTGTCTGCCCACGGTGGGCTGTGAACTGCCGGCGGGAGCCTCGAGAGGGGCCACGCCGGCGACCAAAGCCAAAGCTTTCTGCTCCTCGGGGCTCCCGCCGGCGGTTGCCTGCCAGCCCTCAGCGCCTGTCTCCCGGCCGAGGCGCCTGTAGCTAGCTCCAGCTGTAGACGTCAGCATCCCTTTCCATGCGGACCGTAACGATTGCTAAAGCTGGGCCCAGGGCACAAGCCGGCACTTGGAAATCCTCGACTTGGGGCAGAACGTGCCGAGATGCAGAACGTGCTGCTCGCAACCGCTGCGGCTTTGGGGCTGTCTCTAGCCTCGGAGCAAGGCCAAATTGCATTCGATACGGTGACCGCAGGCAGGTCTCCAGCATCCACGTCGACGCCGGGTGGACAGTGGGCTGCAGATGTAGCCCCCCTCCACGCCAGGCCAGGGCGACGGCCACGTGCCCACGCTCTGCCGGCCGGCAGCTCCTCCCTGGTCCGTATGAATAATTCTGTCTCTCTTCCCACTTGAAGACTCTCATTCCCAGGAGACTTTGTCTCTCATTCCTGCTTCTACATGTCATTGATCGGATTAGATCCAGCTCCCCCAACCCACCCTAGATACCTGCCTAGAGCTTCCCGTGCTCCTTTGCCACCTTTTTAGGCAAGCAAGCAGCGGATCTGTATTAAAGCTGATGTTCTCTTTAACTGATGCCACTTCAAGCTGTTGAGCGCCCACCAAGCACCGCAGCGCTCGGACCCAGGCCGAAGCCACCAGAGCCTCCGGAGAGCATCCGAGGTAAGGACGTGCCCGGGCTCGGAGCCCGTAGCACGGCAAGCGGAGACGGGGCAGGCCGGTTTCTCGCCCCGTGACCGCAGGGGGGTAACAGCCCTGCTCGGGGGGACCAGCACCTTGCACACTGCTGTCCTGCTCCGAGGGTCCATCTCGGGTCACCCCGCACTGCGGCTCTTTCGGAGCGAGCTTTTGGGGTGACAGACGCGGGCAGGTAGGACCGTGCCGAGGAAGCGGGAGACCCCCGCTTCTCCCCCCGCCCGCCGCTGCCCATCGGGACGTCTCCGTCTTCCCAACGGGGAGGACACAGCTTGCTTCACCGGAGGATCCAGCTCAAACCCGCTCCTGAAGCAGATGGCAGCTTCTGAGCCTTAATTTTTTTCCCAACTGTAGTAAAGTTGCTGAAGTTTAAACAAGCTTCGTTCTTCCCAAATTACGCTGATTAAGGGGACAACCTACCCCGGATCCTTTCAGCTGTTGCCAACAACACACAGCAAAATTGTTGCCTCGTCCTGCCGATTGCACCGTTTGCCTTCCCGAGGAAAGCGAACACGCGATGCCGGACCCAGGAAAGCCCGCGGCCACATCCGCTGCGCTCGGAAGAGCGAGGAGCACCGCACCTTGCCTGGCCGGTGGGCAGGATTAACGGGGCTCATCAGCCACGCGGGCCCGACTCGGCTAAGCCTGGCCGGCTGATCCCCGACTCCGATCGCTGCCCGGGGCGTCCTTGCCGCAAGCCCGCGCCCCGCCGGTTTGGAGGGCAGGCGAGGGCAGCAGTCACCGGTGGGAGCCGAGGCCAGATGCAGCGCCGACGCCGGTGGGGCCCCATTTTTAACTAAGCTGTGGGACGGGGTCCAAGTGCTTCTGTTGGGCATCTCCAGCCTGATGCCACGGACGCGGCAGGACCGAGAGAGCACGGGCCAGGAGAGCGGCCGCCCGCCCTGTGCCCGGCCCTGGGCTCAGGCTTCAGGCACCGCTTGCACAAACCAAGGACAAGGCGGCAGCAGCAGTCCCGGCCGCAGGCCCCGCTCCGAGCACCCGGCAGCAGCGCTGGGGCCGCACGAGGGAGAGATCCGCTGCTCACCGCCGCTCAAGAAGGTCCTGCCCCAGCCAGGGCCGTGCCGAGCGCATCGCGGGCGCTGGACCACGTTTTTGGCTGCCATCCTTCATCGCTGCAGCGGCGAGGCTTCGGCAGCATCCCCCGCCCCGCGCAGCCGCTCCCCTGACGATGGTTATAGACATGCAAAACCTTCCCAGTGCTGAAACCATCAGCGCTGATTGAAGTCACATCCCGTAGCGTAACCCCCCCGGCGATTCCCCAGCGCGGTGCCGCGGCAGGGGGGTGCGCAGACCCCCGAGAAAGCCCCCGCTCGCCGCGGACGGCCGCTTCCCCCCGAGCACTAGCCGGGCAGCGGCCCGCTCCCACCGCGGTGCTCAGCGAGGTCTCCCTGTCTCGCGCAGCGGCACCGCGGGGCAAGGCCGGGCGGACGGCGCACGCCGCGGGCAGGAGGCACCGCAAGAAGGCAGGTAGGTGCTGCCGCGGCGGGGGCTCGCCGAAAGCCGTCCCAGCGCGTCGCCCATGCGCTCTTCACCGTGCTCCCACTGCTTTTTAGATGCTAGCTGGCGTGATGTGCATCAGGTAGAGGCCACGGCCAATAGATATATATATTTTTAAGCTCTTTAGCCGCGTAGATGCTCAGCCTGACCAACCCACTCCATCGCGCTGACCGTGCTAAAGGCAGGGCGCACGGTGTGGCTCCGCGTGGAGCTTCACGCGTCCAGCGCCGAGGAGGGCAAGGAAGAGGAGAGCCTGCCTCGCGCAGCAGCGGCTCCCGGCCGTGCCGGAGCACTGCCCTGGGCTCGGCTCGGTGCTGCGGTAGCGGACGAGCCGCGTGCTGGAACGCGGCGTGCAGAGCGGTGCTACGGCGCTGCGAAATAGCGTGTCTCTGGTTTTCCCTAAGCGTCCTCAAAGATCTCAAAGCTCGTCCGGCTCAAAGCAGACTCCAGCCCCGTGGCTCCCATTGAGGCGTTCGAAGGTAAGCGGAGGGCGCTCGGCGCTGGCGGCTCCGGGGCTCCCAGCCCGCACCGGCGCGACGTGATCCAGCAGGTTCAGACGTGGAAAAGACGGGGAGGGTTCGTCTGTGTGAGCCTCGGATGAGCTGCAGCGAGAGCGAGCGCCTGGGGTGAATTAGTGCTCGTGGACTGCAGCAGCCAGCAGCAGCTGAGCTGAAACCTTAGGCCGCTGGTCAAACGGGCAGGAGGTATTTTGTGGAGGGTCAGAGTTACGGCCGACTCTGGGTTCCTCCCCAGGCAGCCACGAACCGTGGGGAAACCTCTGCCCTGCTCCACCTTCCCTGCTCTTCATTTCATCGACACAAATCTGCTCCCAACCTACGTGCATGTCAGCCCACATCCTTGTCTCCCGTCTCCCTGCCGTCCTTGCATGTCTGACACCTGGACCACAGCCCCAGCTCTGAGCCGCCCTCCTCCTCCTCCTCAAAGGCGAGGAAGCTCAGAGCTGGCCAGTGTGCTCTGGGCCCCCGCTGTCCTCTGCGGTGGGACACGTCCCAGCCGGGACGGCGGTACCACGGCACACCTGGGGGCACCTCCTGGCCCACCCTGAGTCACGGTGTCCAACAAAAAGCAGGCGCGAGAAGCGACGGATCGAGATGCCCCGGCTGGAGATCAAACCTAGGCAGCTGTTTTCCTACCTGCAGCCACAGCTGGGTGATGCGGTGGCCCAGGCCCTGCAGCAGCTGGGGACACCACGTCCACCTGCGGGCACCACGCTCAGCTTTCCTGACCAGAGGGCTCTTTAATTAGCACCTAACGCCGCTCGGCTGGGCGCTCCCCTAGGCAGGGCTCTCCTTAATGCAGCTCTGTCCCGGGACACACGGGACCCCCTGCCCCGACCTGCGCGTGTCCCCTCAGCTCCCTCCTCCTCCTCCCTGCAGACTGCGAGTGCTACGGCCACTCCAACCGCTGCAGCTACATCGACTTCCTCAACGTGGTGACCTGCGTGAGCTGCAAGCACAACACGCGGGGCCAGCACTGCCAGCACTGCCGCCTCGGCTTCTACCGCAACAGCTCGGCCGAGCTGGACGACGAGAACGTCTGCATAGGTGAGCGCGCGGCGGCGGCGATGCCATCGGCCGGGTGTTTCCGATGTCCCTGGTGGCAGCGGGTCCCGCGGGCAGGACCGGGGCGGGGGGACTGACGGCCCCGTCTCCACGCAGAGTGCAACTGCAACCAGATCGGCTCCGTGCACGACCGCTGCAACGAGACCGGCTACTGTGAATGCAAGGAAGGCGCCACGGGGCCCAAGTGTGACGACTGCCTGCCCAACTACTACTGGAGACAGGGCTGTTTCCGTGAGTACCCCGCGCGCGGTGCCCGCTGGACCAGAGGGACGCCAGAAGGGTTGGGGACAGACCTACCTTGGGGACAGCAAGCAAGGGGCGAGATGGACCCAGACACGAGGGGGATCTTCAGCACCTCCTGCTCAGCTGCCCCATGTCCTTCATGGTCCAGAACAGCCCTGAGTCTCCAGCCCTTCCTCGCACATCCTCAACCACCTGATAGTTTTGCCCCTGAAGTTCGTGGTTTCCCCCAACCTGCTCCTTTGGCCTTGGAGGTTAAGTTATCCGCTGCCGGCAGGTGGGATAACTCAACCTCGAGGGCTGGCGGGGGGGTCTGTCGCACCGCAGGCTGACGCCCGCGTCCTTCCCTCCCGCCCCGCAGCCAACGTCTGCGACGACGAGCTCCTGCTCTGCCAGAACGGCGGCACCTGCTACCAGAACCAGCGGTGCCTCTGCCCCGCTGGCTTCAAGGGGGTCCTGTGCCAGCAGTCCCGGTGCGACGCCGACAGAAAGGACTGCGACGGTGCCCCCGGCGCCCGCCCCGGCCTCGGCCCCCTCCTCCTGGGCGCGCTGGCCCTGCAGCTCCCGGGCTGGGTGGACCTCTGAAGCCTACGCGGGGGGGTGGCCCGGTCCAGGCACGTCACCGGAGGACCTGGGGGGGCGAAGGAAGCCGGCAGCCTTCCTTCCCGCTGGGACTTGCACAACGTCTTTGGGTCCGCTCGCCAAGCGCAGAGGTACGCAGAAACCCAGGGGCTGACCACTGGCCACGAAGCCATCCCGGCCCTGCCGGAGCGGGCTGCAGAGGGGACCGCGCCAGCCACCGCCCCACGGGGACGCGCCTGCCCTCCCGGCCGCGCAGCCGCTCTCCTCCCCTGCTCTGGGGACCCTGGCAAACCAGTGCCGCAATCCAAGGGATATTATTTTTTTTTATTAATTTGTTTATTTTGGTATAGGCTTTTTTTTTTTTTCCCCCTCCCTTCTTAGTGTCCCGTTTTGTAAGAGTCCGTCATAACTCCGGAGCCCCAGAACAGGTAGGAGAAGGGGAGGGAGGGAAGAGGGGACTCTGGTCCATCCTTGCTGCATCGCCCCACCGCTGGCCCGGCCCAGCCCTACACCCACTGTTGCCTACAACTCCAGTTGCCGCATTGATTTTGTGTTTCCATCGCTGGGTTTTCTTTTCTTGCACTGATGGAGAAGACAGGGGCCGTTAGGCACACGGTACGTGAGGAGCGCAGTGTCTTCTCCACACATTTCCGTATAGTGTACGGTTCAAATACTTCTTCGGTAGAGACTTACTCTTATTTGGACTAAGTGTCATAAAAGAACCACCACTTGAAGGGACATTTTGCCATGGGCATTGGATTATGGTGTATCCTCCTACAGTAAAGCAACTATTAATTGCTGCTTGATCACCATGTTTTCCTTTTTGTGTGCACAGTTAATTACAGGTAAAGACTTATTTTTTGATTCATAATGTCCTCTTGTGTTTTCTGAGTCCCTACCAAGGTGCACTACATGGTGAGGGAGAGGGGAGGGAGGTTGTTTCATCACTGAGAAGTGTTAATTATTTCTCCTAATTACTTTGCTGAACCTAGGTTACACTGCTAACTGTAGACAATTAACAAAGCCGGGATTATATATTAAGCATTGCTTAAAATGCCATTTCCAAAGGAGGCTGCAGCAGGAGAGGGGCTGGATAGTCCAGGGACGCTTCTCCAGGGGGACCTCAGCTGTCCAGACCCATTGCACCCCACAGAGCTGGTGTCATGCCAAACCTCTGCAGAAGAAGTTGTCTATCTTGAATATCTTTAGGCAGTCACAGCCCAGGACTTCACTAAAGAACTTGTAGGGACCAGATCAACTTATTTAAAGCTCATAAATGTGCTGCAACTAGAGGAAAGAAGGCAGGAAAACAGAGACAAATCACATAACTCAAAAAATCAGGACAACTGGAATCTTCCATCCACTCAAGAGCTTTGAGTCTGTCATGGCCAAACAGTTACCTGGCCAGGAGCTGAGGTGGGAGCAGGATTAAGAGGAGTAGAGACATCCCCACCACCCCATAGTGCTTTCAGTTCTCCACTAGTTTTCTTGACAAGGGAGCAGCCACCGCTGGCTCCAGCCTGCTCTTTTTCTGAGCTAGCCTAGGAGCTCTATGCAAGCCAGGCTTGAGCCCTCTACCAGCATTTCCAGGGCCAGTGTCTTTACCCAGAGTGCTACTGCGATAGTTTGTCCAGCGATGGCCCTTCTGCTTCAATGCTCTGTTCTCTGGGAATGGTCCTGTCCCTGGAGCTCGTATCATTCAGCTGGGACCTATGCTGGGAGCAGCCCAACATCCAAAGGCCCAAGAGCCTGCAGCATCTTCCAGCCTAACCCTGCAGAAACTGTGTGTAGCCAGAGCCACCAAATCACAGCCCTCTCTACAGCCATAGAAGAAAATTGGAATAAAAAGCACAGGGAAGACACTCATGTCAAAATGCCACAAAGAAATCGGGTGCATGCTTGGAGCAGACAGGACTTTGCATTTAACATCACAGAGGAAGGTCACAGGACTTGGTTACTTCACCACAAAAGAAATGAGGGTTAAAGTCACCCTGCTGAGATTCGATCAGTGAGGCAGTGGGTTGACACTACCATTTCCTCCCTTTCCTTAATGCAGTCGGTTGCTGTCTGTTGTTATTGACACTTGCTCTTTCTTTGTACTTTCTTATCAAGATATATTTAAAACCCTCATAGGTTACTCTTCTTATAAGTAATAGCACAGAACAGTCAGTAACAAGATCAAGATCTCTAATGGCACTTCTGGAAGGTGAAGCACACATTCTCCTTTCCCAACACTAGTGTTTTTCTCTAGAAAATTAGATTAAGCAACAGAAAATTTACTACTTCATAAAGCTATATCCCAGACAAACACCGCAGCCAGCAGCTTCCCTGCAAACACCTGCTTTTATTGCAGCGCGAGGGAGATGGCCCCAAGCAGCAAGAGCAGCACAGAGTTCCCACAGCAAATAACTGCAGAGGAGCGCAACGAAGCTCGCAACAGCCAGAGCGTGAAGGTGGCTGTAGGTATTTCACTAAAACTAGACCTTTTGGGGGTGGGGCTTTTTGTCATTGGTTGCGATTTTTTGGTTTTTTTGAAAGAAACCTAACTGGCTTCAACATTCCCATGAACACACATTGCCACAGTAAGGTTCGGTCCTAGGCCTTCTTTAACCAAAGCCCCATAAATAGCTCCGTGACTGCGACCAGAAGTAGGAGGTTGGCCTTTGGCATAGCTGCAGGAAGATCAGCATCACACCTGGAAAATGGTGAAGGAGATGGGAGGAAAGCACAAGTCACCCCTCCACACTACCTAGACCACTCTTCAGCTCTTACCAGCTGTGCAGAAGCAAACACCTCCAAAATTGTAATTGCACAGGACAAATACAACATACTTCATCTCCCAGCAGAAATTAAATGGCCTGTTGACTATGAGCAAGAGCAAAGCCAAAACAGTGAATTTTAAAGATGCCCCTAGTTAAGTCCTTTTTATCTCTGGCTGCAGACTGGGCAGAAGATCTCACCTTCGAGCTCAGATAAAAAGCTAGTTCTGCCTGTTCCAGTTTAGGATACCACTTTACCTGTCCAGTGGTGCTGGGGAACTTGTGATCAAGCAACAGAAGCCATCCCAAGACAGAAAAATCCCACACAAACCTTAAATTTGGTATTTAAGAAAAACAATTTAAAGTTATGAAAACTTTAGTGCTGAAGGCCCATGAACCGCAGACACCTGTTAGCGCACGGGCGTCCACATAAAGAAACTACAGCATTACTGAAATAATACTGAAAGAAACCCTCCAGAAGTACCTGCAGATCCAAAAGTTCATCTTCTTTAAGCTGAAGCCATTTATGCATCAGTTAATGCTTCTAAATGGAAGGCGGTGTCCAATGAGTTTGACACTTCACTTGTGGAAAGGTTAAGCAAAAAATACTTCTCTTTCTGAGAAAAGTGACTTGCGCTCTTTCAAGGTTTTCACATGTATCCCCCGCCTGCACGCAGCCAGCATTTGACTCATTTGAGAAAGTGTTTAAATTCTACTTCTCTGCAAAAAACCAGCAACCTCTTCAAACAGTACAAGCAGAGCTTTTGATTTTTCTTATTTACTTCCAATTCTACTCCAATTTTAACTATTTAGAGTTCTGTTAGAGCTGTATACTCAAAAGCCCCAGGCAACAAGAGTCCACAGTCTCTTGCCTGACGTGACGGACTGCTGTGGCCAGGGCGAGTCCACAGTCCCAGCTGCAGAGAAGTCAACAGTAGTCTGGCTTTATGCATATTTGCTCACTCATCAGATGAAATGTTAAGCCTGCAGCCCTTCTGAGCTGGAGACAAAAGGAGGGGGAAAAGCCATCTCAGTCCATCAGCACTTACCAGGTATCTTCTTTGGTTTTTAAAGGTTCGGAAAGCAGGCATCTCACCTGAATTCTTAAAGAGCCTCGTGCAGACTGTAGTAGCAAGAGAATCAACAGGATTGGTATTGTAATAAACAGTCCCACCAACCAATCTTGTATTATAACTGACATCCACGAAAAGTCCCCAACGAAAATAATGTAAAAAGGAGGAGCCGAGCATTCCTGCCAGAAATAAGAGTGGTGGCGCTGGCTTCTACAGCCATTGATATCACCATCTTCTCGGAGCCCTTCTAGCACGGACTTGCAGTGTTTGGCCACTCTCGCACAGAAAGTGTGCAGAGATGGCACACTCCAATTTGAGACCCAGAGGAGACCTTCAAACTGTCCTAAAGGCCCCTTTATCATGTGGATTGCCTAGGTATCATAAGAAGTTTCACTGCAGGGTGAAACATGGGAAGCAAGCCTAAACGCACCTGGTTTTGTCCCTTAGCTATGTTCTCTCCCGGGCAGCAACAATACTAGCTTGCACCACCTCCATCCCTATCCCTCTCCACAGTATTTTGGGGATTAAAATAAGGGAAATTCATGTGATTTCTTAGCAGCAAAGGAAGGAGTTCTTACTTCATACGACAGTGAAATCTCAAGAATTGAACGGCAGCCTGCCAGGCTATAAAACAAGGTTTTTCTACATCTTCACAGTACCAAATGTAATGTGCACTCAAACTACCTTCATTTTCACCACTATGTGCCTGGGAGTTAGTGGAAAATTAGTCAAGGCCTTAGAAGACAGCTACATATGGCTAGGAGGTCTCATGTATCAGCAATATTCAGTGTACAAGACTGCTGGCTTACATTTATTTGTGCTAAAGAATAACACTTTGGGCTCCTTTCCAAGTATTTTAAAAAGACAAGAAAGGAGACCTTATATATGAGTAGGGAACAGACCCATTGTGGCAAGATTGTATTATATTGTTAACATTATAAATTCCATTTACAATACAGCAGTCATTTCATCCATCATTTATTCATGCAGACGAGAGAGAATGTCTTGCATTTTTAGGGCCACAGTTCTGCTTATCCTTGGTATTGCTACAGTCAACAGTCTGTGAATGAACAACCCACCTTCAGCTGCTGGCCACTTCGGTCTCTCCTCTTCTACGCTCAAAAGGAACTGCAGCATCTCACACTTCAGTAACCGCAAAAAAGTCCCAACTCTGAAATTACTGTTTCTCCATGTTACTTAGTGGATTCCACCTAGGCCCAAGAACATTGTTCACCCTTAATCAGTACATGTTCTGTCACTACAATGTCCTTCTTGCTCTAGAAACACACACGCCGCTCAGTACTTCCATAGCATCAGCATAGAAGGGGCTGGGGTTATTTCTGTTTTACAGACTAGCAAGGGGAAGAGACGAAGCGCCTCGCCAATCTGTACGCAGCTCATACATACCTAACTCAGCCTCCAACTCCTGGGCCTCCAACCACTGCTAACCAGTCACTGTCCTCGGCTTATCTACGAGGCAGTATGGAGGAAGGGCATTCCCTCATCGGTGTTACCAGCACTGCAACGAGAGCGTAGCAAGGGACTGGGGGGAGATGCTGATGTTGTCAGGTGTGCTGAGACCTCCTCTCAGCAGCATTTCTCACCTCTCATGACTACTGTTTGCAATACAGAGACATCACCAGCTCTCAGCATTGCTCAGGCACCTCTGTGACTACTACCACCACCCAAAGACATGAAAGCCCTCCCCCTACTATGCTTCCCAAACTGGGTTAATGCTCCTGCAAACTGCTTGTTTTCCTCCAGCTGGTCAGCAGACTGATAAAGTCCCCGTTATTTAAGCCAGCACCCTCTACCATAGTGCATGTACAGTAAAACATAGGTAAGAAAAAAAAAAAAAACTTGCTAGGCAAGTAACTGTTTGAATATCATTATACATACGGCTCTGGTTTATTCTCACATGTCCATAGTTTGGAGTGATGACATGGAAATCAATTAGGGTGAACCTTACAGGAGAAAGCAATGAACAGAACGACGCTTCCCCTTTATTAGAAAGCCACCTATTCTGTGTACAACCAAAGGGTTTAATTGGAGGGGGGAAGATTCGAACAAAATATAGTCCAACTTCTACAAAAGAAATTCCCATCTTAATGGCATCAAGCAACTAGTAGTACCACATAGGGAACTGTTTTTGCACTGGGAATTAAGCTGCCAAGCTTGGAAGAATGGAAGCCTCTGTATGAAAACCTGAATGCTTCTTATTCCAAAGCTTTTTTGGCACAAAGTCCAATTAAACTGTTTTACATTAAGTTCTGTGTTCTTTACTGATTTTTCTGACTTCGACAATTTAGCAAAAAAGAATCGCTGAACAACCTCCTCTGACTTTCACTGGTTTGGAGACAAGAATACATAAGAATAAATAAAGCAAATCTACACTTACAGCTTACAAATACAACTGTCCAGCAGTACTCAGGATGGTATTACATACACACAAAATGGAAACAGCAGAGAAAAAACTATCGAAACTGTACTTTTTGTACTCCAATAGAGAACCAATAAGAAATGTGCTTCGGAGTTGAGTTTACCTACCTGTTTGACCAAAGTAAAGAGGAAAAAAGTGAATTAAAAGTACAAACCTGCTCTGACTTATATGTGAAGAGAGAGAAGTGTTCCAAGTGCAAACAACCCAAAGATTTTTATTCAAGAATTCAACATTAACAGTACAGACTGATATGGTAGGAATAAGCTACTGCTGAAAGATTGACAACTTAGGTCAGATAAAATAAATCTAGTATTAAATCAGAGGGAGAAAGAAGGAAAAAAGCAAAAAGAAAAAAAAGCAAAAAGAAAGGGAAAAAAAAAAGAAAGAAAAAAGCTTGAGCCAGTTGACCATTCCTTATAAAAGATGTTTTATGGAAAAATACAGGAATTATAAAATTACATTACCTATGCTTTGTGCACATAATCCAAGAGAAATGAAATGTTAAAACAAAATTCCTTCTACTATACGGTAAGTAGAGTTCTCAAGAGAAATGTATATTCTGAAACGCAAATTAAGTGGAAAAGAAACTAGAAGGGAAGTTTTTGAAAAATGTTTCCTTGACAAAGTTCTATTTAATGGCCAGAAAAGCACAGTTCTTCATTCACACTGTTGCTGCCTTCACTTTATTTACATAAATACAGACTACATGGCCTCCACCATAGCTATAGGATCTTACGGCAGTTTGCAGCATAGCAGCCTTTTTAACGTGCTAAGTAGAAACAGCAGGCAAGTTGACACAGCAGTGATGAGAAGAGCCAAGAGGTTTACATGAAGACAGTATTTTTAAGAATTCCTATTAACATAAAGGGAGATAACACTTAGGGCATAGATTCTGCGATCTATGAGTGACAGCAATGTCCAATTCGTGACAATAAGATTAATTCAAACCACCTTCCTTCTCACTCCAGGTACATAACATAAGGAACAGTCACAACAGTTTTAGAGGTGCATATCCTGCTGACAAGAGCGGGTCAGGGTTCAGTGAAGCAATTAAGATTGCAACATAATGAATAAACCAAAGCTTTGGGCCCAAAGTGTAATTCTTAAACACTGCACCATGTAGTGATTTCACTTCAAGGGCATCTCGAAGGTCAGAATTTTCCCTTGTTATCTTAAACTCTCCATACCATAGCACTGTGAGCAGGACAGGCACATACAGTGACTAAAAGCCTTCCAACACACCTACTACTCAGTTGTCACTAATAAAAAACATCTGTTTGGTGCTTGGATACATCAAACTTTAGTTATACTGGCAATTACTGTTAATTTAAACTGCTACCTTATTTTTTGTATGGTAAGCCGTCTGTATTTTGCTGAACTGTATCACACATACCTATCTGTCAGTTGGTTAAGAGAACAAAGCTAACACTAATCATTGCAATGAATGTGTCAGGACTGAAACACAGCTAAAGATAACAGTTACATTCTGGCCAGAGAAGTCTGGCAGCTCATTCTGCAGTTATGGAACCAAGACACTCTCATGTAGTGGTTAAGCATAAGTCACTCAGTAGGTCAGCATACCAGAACCTGCCCCCCAATTACGTGACAGGTCTTGATTCTCAGGTGTAAAATTCACTTAAAACTTACTGGACTCCACACACAAAAGTAAGATTGACGGCTTCTTTCCATTCCTTAGAGCATTAGGCCACAGCACAAAAAGTTAGGCATACCACTAACATCTCTTCTCAAGTCAGAGTCAGAAAGGGACGACAACAGGATACTGCCTTGGTCATAACAGGTCGTATTTTAACACGGATGCATGGAGATAGTCTGGCCTGCACACAGTACACCCAAACTTGCATTAATATAGAAAGGTGCTGAATTCTCAAGCAGAAGCATGCTAGACTGGCTCCATGCAAAACAGTGTGCAGAGCAAATGCTGCCAGTCACTTGCTCGAGTCAGATGTGCTGTACTCTGGAAAGAAAAAAGTGTTTCACAATGACCCAAAGGCATTCCTACTAGAAATAGTTCCACTCTGGTTATGGAAGTGTTATGGTGAGATATTATGGCTTTCTTAAAGTCAGTATTATGGCTTTCTTAAAAAATAGTTAGAACAACTCCCCGCCCTGCCCCTTTACTGGTTATGTATTCTACATCAACACAGTGAACAGAATCCAGTAGTAACACCGAGAACTAACTGCTTGCCCTTTTTATCTTTGTAGATCTCCAAGAGCTCTATACAAAGAAATTCAAGTGTCATTATCATTAAGCATTAACTAGATCTTTGACTGAGATTCCACAGTCCTGCTCACTACTCATCACATGGGCTCATCAGGCCCAAACAGACCTCGTAGGCTTTAATCCACAGCTCATACCACCACTGCAACAAGACAAAGGATTCCAGCTCATGAAGCAGCAGCAAGAACAAAACTCAAGGCACATTTGTATAAACATATAAGCTCTTTTGTTCCTATAAAAAACAGGCAATAAAATATACAAAATAAGTAGAATTTTCTCCATTCAACCTATGTTCATCTGCCCTCGGTCCTCCCTGAGGCACCAGCAGAACATGAGGAAGAATCACTGCTACCATCTTTTCAAAATTCGTTGTTTGCTATCAAATAAATTAGACTTACTAGGACAAAGGGAAAAGGAAGTCTGGCTGGATTTTTTTTTTTTTTTTTGCTTTGCTTGGGTTCTTCATAAAAAAAATTGCATCACTATGAAATTAGCATTTGCACAAGGAAACAAGCAGCTATATACCTGCCAAATTAAATCTTAAAATAATTTTGTACTGTACAAATATACATCATTAAACATTTACAATCTCAACTTCCTAGATGACAAAATTCACTGCCCTTCCAAGCAATGCAGCTAACCCAACTTTTCTGTTCAAAAGCTCAAAGTTATCAGCCATCAGGTATAAAGTCTCTTTGCAACTAGTGACAGGATGGGAAAAAGATCCATCTACTGATTGTAGAAGTGATCAAAATAAGGGTGTTCCAGGTGTATGAAATATCTTAAAATAAAGTCCCTGCTAGACAGAAATTTGGGGATGGATTTTGAGTATTGAGCCAATACTAAAAGATATTGCCGTCAGTGAAAGGTCTTTCTTCGCTTGGCACTGTTTGAGTCTTTGCTCTCTGGTGATTCATCTGATGCTCTCCTGGTTACAAAACGATAGTCTTTGTCTTTGCTCCACTTACTGCTACTACTTTGACCTCCTCCACCACGGGCTTTTGAATCGTTTTTTGATAAAGCAGCCCTCGAGTCACCCTCTCGCTGAGCTGCATAAGATGACATGGAAGACGCATCAGATTGTCCCATTGTTTGTTGGGGCTTCTTAGAAGTTTCTGTTTTGGAAATCTGATCCCTGACAGCTGAGGATACTTCCGGGCCCTGCTGTGATGTTGCTCCCAGATTGCTCTGAGCTGACTGATTGCTGTCTTTTGAGACCTGCTCCTTCCCTTTTGTCTCTGTTCTACTGGCCAGCCTTGGGTCCCGCGGTTTCTCTCGATCGGCAGACTGTGCTGCAGCCTCCACTGGTGTGGAAACGGGGGCTCTCCTGGAGTCCGCAGCCTGAGGCCTCTGGGGCTGCTGCAGCCCTCTGCTTCCTTGCGGGGCTGCAGGGATGGCAGCAGCAGAGAGCTCCCGTGGATCGCTGGCCTCCCTCGGATTTGTGAGCTCACCCCTCCTGCTCCCAGAAGAATGAACCTGCACTGGAGGAGCTTTCTTTGTGTCTGCTTTGGTGGGGGGTTGGCAGGGGGGGTTCTGTACTGTTGGCTTCAGCTTCAGAATCTTAGCAGCATCCTTCTTGTAGTTCTTGTCTGATGTCTTGATAATGGCACCTCTTCTCTGAGCGTCCTGAATCAACTCATTCCAGTCTTTATTTTCCTTTAAAAAAGGAAAAGGGGAGAAAAGACATCCCCCATCACACAAAAGAAAAGACTTAGCAAAAGGAAATCAACACATACGAAGGTGCTGGAGGATGCACATCCTCTTTTACTCAAGGTACCTGACCCCATTGTCATGGGAATCACTGTTATGATCCTTCTGGAGGGAAAGAATTTAAGTTTCACTTGAAAGCAAAACAGCAATAGGCATTCTGGCTGCTGTAACTCAGCCATCAGTGATCTACTATTTAAAATGATAACACTTGTATTTATGAAGGCTGGAAGAGAAGTCCATAGAATACACAGAATGCAAGTGCAACAGGAATATTGTTTCAATGCCCTCTAGTGGTGTAGCCATCAAACAACCCCCACCCACTGACAATTAATATAAATGAAGTACAGTCAGACATTAAGTCTACTCCAGAGCACCCCCTGCCCATTTGGTGGGCCTTTACAGTCCCCCAAATATGTAGTTCCGTTTCAGAAATGCCCACCTCAGAGTACAGCTATCCTCAGAAACCATGCGACTATAGAGAGTAGTGTCAAATACACAATCTGAAAATCAGAAGAGGGTGGGTTTTGTTTTTTGTCTTTTTTTTTTTTTTTTTAATCACTTTACTTGCTCAAATATCTTGTGACAACTACAGTAACTGAAGCTGCAACAGTAACGGTCAAGCAGGAAAGCATCTTTGCCACCATCCTATCTTACCTGTAGACAGGATTTTTACGCTCCCCATCCTCTAATTTAAAAGTACTGTGATATAATTTAATAGCTAAAAACGTTAAGAGAGCCATTTTAACTTTCCTTCTTGGAAGCAAGGAATACAGACTTTTTTTTAAGCTGTGAGAATCATAGCCAAGCCTTTCATTGCTCTAACTTAGCAACACACTTAAAAAGGCTCCCTTTTCACATACTGGAGTAGTCTGAGGATGGTTTTCACTTGACCTGACCTTAAAAAAAAGGGTGGATCACACAAAGGATCATTAGATGTAACGCTGCACCTACCATGAGTGTTTTTAGTCTTCCGAGAATGAAGAGGCTGAATCTGGCCCGGGTAATTGTAACATTCAGTCGCTGAAGACTTGCCAGAAACCTAAGCGACAAGACAAAACTAAGTTCCTAAACTGGTTCTTCAGAGACTTTAATATTATAAGAAAAGGACATAACAGTCAGTTTATCAGTGAAATGAAGATAACACAAGTCGTTAAAAAGACGGCAGTTCATCACGCATTCCCAGATCTCACTACAGTAGCCCTGCCTTATATGCAGGGCTTTGGGTGAAGTGTTCCTTTCAACACTTGGATTCCTTGCAGGGAACTCCAGCCCTCACCACTGATATTTCCTCTCTTAGTGCAAATCCCCTCTTAACGCTGATCACTGCTTCCTTAACTGTTCCTCAAAGCCTTACGCCTTCTGCCTGCACACACTCATGTACAGAAGATATCAAACTCACTTCATCTATCAAGGCTTTAAGCTTCTTTTTGGACTCGAACTGAAATGGATTGATAAGTGGTATGATTAATGGGAAAACTTTCTACTGGGATACTAAATACTGGACTTGAATACTTTACTTATTCTAAGGGTGACCTGCACTAGAATAATACAGCATTTTTGCTTTGTCACGTTTCAAGTTCTGAAAAGCATATTCCTTGCAAAAGAGTTTTCATATTACAAATATTAGACCACATCTAGACTGTTTCTGTGGGATCAAAAAAACAAGACATTAAAACCTAAACAAACAAATGCTTAATGTACTGCTTAAAGGTTGGTTTCTGTTACTACTTATTTAACAAAACTCCCAACAAATCTTTGGAGAAAAAAAACTCTGTGAAACCAGTGTCCACCATTTCTTCTCTAATGAAAGTGTTCCCAAAAAGCAGTGCTTATTCTACCCTATTGAAGTTCGCAAGACAAAAATCAAGTCTCCGTGCAATTTAGTTTGAACAGGTCCAACGACACCTCCTACGGTCGCCACAGCACCGAAACCCGCTTTTCAGCGATCTCACCACACCTGTAGTAAAGACTGCAAAAGCCCCAGGACTATCTCGGACAACTCGGGCAATGCAGGAAAAAAGGTGGAGAGACAAGAAGCTGAGCAGGGGAGTGGATCCAACAGCACAGATGTTATAGTTGTTACTGAAAAAAAGATGAAAGACTACTAAATAGTCCTAATAGCTTTTAAAACTGAAGGAAGACAAGATGCATTTTCTCAGGTAAGGGAAAAAATCCTTTAAGTATCATTTCTTGGACAGTTTTCTCCTCCCTTTTCAAGTTACATTTGGGGTAAGTTTAATGCTGGACTAGCAGTCCTGAAGACTGAAATACTTTGCTCAGCTAGGGAGATCAGAGGTAATGGTGATGCAGAATTTCCCATCACACCTTGCCAATGAAGCCTGACCTTGAAACAGACACCCAAGTCATCAGTATGTACAACTTATAAGGTATCACATTGCCAAAGCTTTACAACTTACTATGTTGAAGCTTATACAATAAAGTTTTCTTCCAAAAGAACAAATAGAGGTTAAATCACATGCCAGCCAAAAGCACAGGCAGGTTATAGCTGCCTTTGGTTTCCAAACACAATCAACTAGATTAAAAATTCCCCCAGAGCATCCTTGGTGTTTACTGTAGGATTTCAATTGAAAAATGGTCCTTTCCCTTCCCAAAGTAGCACAGATCTGTACAGTTAATAGCCCTCTATCTAGCAGTTAGAAAATGAGTATCGAAGAAACATAAGTTGTGAAATTTTGTGGGTGGAAACAAAGAATTCTGTTCATGAACAGCCTCCTCAGATTAGCTGAAAAGACGAACTACAGGAAGGCTCGTTTCCAATGCCATTTTTTAAACTAAAACAGTCACTTTTATGATGGAGATTATTAATAAAGCAAATCAACCCAATTGTTATAGTGGTTTGGGGGTAAATGGCATGTCTGATACCTAGTCGCTCCTGTTTCAAAAGGGAAAACCTTATACACAATTCTCAAAATTGTGAGCTAGAGCCAAGAGTTTGTGAACTTCCTTTTTCCTCAAAAGGCAACCACATTGATCTAAGAATGAACCATCCAGCTGGTCCGAGTTACATTCCTAACAAGACATATAACCAT
Source organism: Dromaius novaehollandiae (assembly GCF_036370855.1). Classification (NCBI taxonomy): domain Eukaryota; kingdom Metazoa; phylum Chordata; class Aves; order Casuariiformes; family Dromaiidae; genus Dromaius; species Dromaius novaehollandiae. The sequence goes on from NC_088117.1 coordinate 9,380,832, forward strand.
TTAGCAGAGAACGCTATATTAATAGGATAGTGATAGTCACAAAAAAAGGATTTTGTTTTAGAGCAGCATTCGCAAAGTGACAATTTACCAAAAAGCTATAAGGAGAATAACTGCTGCAGCACTAACAGAGAGAGCCAAGTTCCCAAGACCAGCCCTGCCAAACAAACAGTGACGAGCTAAAGCAACCCTGCAAATTCATCAGTACGCATTGCAGAAGAACGCAATATTTAGCATTTCCATGTACCTTTTGTTCAAAGATCTCAAACCAGTAACGTCAGCTCATGCATTAAGATATTTTTTAGTTTGCTAGCTGCAGTAATTTGTTCTCTAGTAACTTTTTTACTGTTAATATTCAGAATATAATGACTGTATCTAGAGTGTCAGTATAACCAGGACTTGCAAGTCACTGAAGACAAACATACCCAATTGCTCCTTTAGTGCTGTTCGCCCGGACACACGTCACTATGATACAGTCTTTCTCTCGTCCCTGGAACGCATCCACTGTGTCCACCTCCCCTGAGCTGTTAAAGAAAGAATTAGCAAGTCACTAAACTACGTTAGTTGAATTTTTAAGCAACACACTGACATAAATGGCCTAAACACTATCCTGAATGATCAGCTGTCAAAACAGTCCAGGGGGTAAGCTTCTGCTTCTGAACATGGAAAGATTCAGTGCATGAATCTAAAGCAATATTTGCTTTTCTGAGGCCAGAATCACTGTTGAAAAGCTGTTCAGTTCCAGGTAGCTTGGGAATCACTTTTAAGTTTATTTGTAAATCAGCTTTTTTCAGAACAGCAATATAATCAGAGCTTATATACAAGTAATAGCTAAGATCCAAAAGGTCATGCTTGTTTTTAAGAGAAAAGGCTTGGATGTCCCCCTTTTAAAGATGTAACTAAGTACAGATTTTGGCAGTACAGAAAAGTTTGAGAGGTTTTGCTCCAATTTTAAGCAGATAAATAAAGGACTAATATGCAAGAAGAAGTTCTATTTGAAACCTCGGGGGTTTCTTTACCTGTTGTTCTTAAACACTCTGTCTAGTTCTTCTTGAATTTTCTTTTTCTGTGCACTGTAAGGGGTAATTACTCCAATGTGACGAAGACCAAGATCCTTCCTTTTTTCTTTAATTGTTTTAATTAATTCCATCACCAGTTTAACTTCCTGGGGATTACTAAAAGAGCTGAACAAGGCAGAAAGGAAGAAAAACATTAGAGAAACATGTTTGATAACTTTTTCCAACTCAGCACTTCAGCCCAAGTTGAAGGGGGACTGAGAGTCAAAGCCCATGTTTTAAGCTTTTGCAGCCTCTTTCACACAGCTGCTCAAAGTACCGTGAAACAGGCCTTGACAAGGGGTTAGCAACAATGAAAAATGTTTGTACTGAAAGCCTACACTACAGGTTCCCTTAAAGGCATGAAGGGGAGGACTGAGCCTGCCCTCTTCTGGCATCATCTTAGTATGCAGCTGTGAAAAGCAAGTCACTAAGAAAGGGGTGGGAGGGAGGATCAGGACTCAAACTGTATTACAGTTAGCACAAGACTGAAGGCATACACTGGCACCTAACGGATAGTCAAACCAGGATTAAAACCAGTTACACATCAATAAAAACATTTAACACCTGGTTTCAGTAAAACAGCCTTCCAGAAAATTAAATCAAGTCTAGCTGAAAATGAAGTTCTGACTATTTGCTGCATACGGAGAAGAATAAAGGAAAAAGGAAGATTCCTCTGCAGGCAATTAATTATTACCATGTCTAAGATTTGACAGAGCAGAATGCAGGACTTACTCATTGTCTCTCTCCTCGTGACCATCTCCTACATCAAAAATTAGGTAAGGCTGGAATGGCCATTCTGAAGAACATCTATTCTCTTCTGTTGCTCTGTAAATGACATTGATATCACTAGCTAACCATTAAAAAAAATCCTAAGAACTGACACATGGTTATTAAACACAACCAACTTTCAGGGTTTTTTTCCCTAGAGTCCCTACTTTTTGCTGTTTGTTATCTGTGTATACTGAGGCAGGCCTGAGATGGAACTCTGTGCAGTAAGGCATCTGTTCAGTCTTAAAAGTGATACAGGTATTTCATGCATCATAGCCAGGATTAACAGGAGAAGGCATGCAAGTCTTCTCCCGTTAAGCATGTTCCTCCACAACCACAAGAATTTTTAGATGCAAAAGAACATCCTGATGCAAAAAAGCATTCTTTGAAATAGCCCCTGCTCAGAAAGCAGAACACTGTGCTACTCACTTGTCAGTCTTCAGACTCCTGCCATAAATGTAATTGGATGGGAAGAGGCAGATGTCAGGGTGCATCCTGTACTGCACAGTCAGCTGCACAACTGGCAGACTTCTCAAAATATTCTGCTGCACTTGTGCTTCCAGGTGCCTGTGCAGGCGTGCCATCAAGGACTGATCATAGCCGTAGTCCTGAGCTTTCTGCCAGAGGGAAGACACGAGATTTACTTCTGGGGAATGAAGTCCAAAATCAAAAACAGGAATTCACTTTTTGGACTTAAACTACGCACTATTTTCTTTTAAGATTCTAGATCACTGGTGAAGAGTTTGACAGCCTAACTACTTGACTTCAGTTTTCTATCTGTACTTGTTTTATTATTTCGGTAAAGGTCACCTACATACGTCTGAATCTTGCCAGTGCAGTCTTCAGTAACACACATTTCCTTTCTCTGCGTTGCATCACACTAAATTTTAAAATATATTAACAATAACGGAAAGCAAGATTTTGCGGATAAGATTTCTTTAAACAAATGCTCAGCCTCCCCACAATTTGTGCTACCAGATAAGGCAGTCTGTTTTTCCTCCTTTATCAGATGTTTAAAATAGTCCTCCCTACTGATGGATACAAGAAATCGCTAATATGTTCATCCTTAAAACACCTTTGCAGGTGAGGAAGTCCCCCCACAAACAAGTAGTCTCCATCTCCATTTCTTAAAGAATGCAACACTGACTGAAGCTCACATAACAATACAACAGAGCAGCACGAAAGTTTTGGTGCCACAGCTTTTCTTACTAGTGCATGAAATTACTTTCGAGCTACATCAGGTATTTCTATAGAAGCTACACTCACACACCTAAAGGCAATATTGACATGGTCTCAGCACAGCAGTGACCAAACAGTTTGAACGCTTACCTGCGATTTTACAGTAGGAGGGAGCTGCCTGGGATCTCCAACAAGGATGAGTTTATTACAGCGATGAATCAGCGGAATGAGTGTTTCAACCTCACAGGACTGTCCTGCCTTTTGTATATGCAAACAGGACAAAAAGTAGAAGTTGTAAGCCAAGGGATGGAGAGAATTATGTTACATTTTCCACAACACAGCCAGAATAACTGACCTCCTTTTTAAGGCTTCTAAAGAAAGAGGGAGAAAAAAAGAAGGATTTTTTCCTAATGAAAACTCCAAACAGATTTTTCAGTTAAGTGATATGCAAAGCTCTCCAAACAGATACAAACGTAACTCAACCATTTGGAAATCTCTGTTATTACACAGCCACAATTTAGCCATAGTTTTTAAGTAAAGATATTTCCCATTAAAGCAAGATCCAAGCAAACAAAAAAACAAAACACCACACCACAAAATCAAAACTATTACAAGTTATTTGCATTGCTCATGGATCTACATGGTAGGACAGGCTGGTTCTCAGTTAAAACATGGGGATGGGGGTCAACCCACAACATATTACAACAGCAGCTTAACAGCCACAAGTAGCCTAAGCAAAGAACAAAGTAGACATTAGGTGTGGAACATGCTTTAGTTCTACATAGCTTTACTGACCTCATCTACAATGACGCAGCTGAACGGATCAAGTCCTTGCCGCCAAAAAGCGGATTCCAGCAGAGTCCCTCCACTTGTGCTCAGTGTGCAGCAAATGATGTCAGACTCCAAGATGATTTCTGCCTGCACTCTCTGGGAGCACCCCCGAACCTTCAAGTACAACAAGACACTGTGACTCCTCTTCTCTTTTAGCTTTCTTGAACCACCTGCTTTGTTCTTATAGCAATTTCTAACTGCCTGAACAATTCCAGCCGCCAAACACATCACATGTAATATGCCATCCCAATGAAACTACCTCCGTTATTACAAATGCAAGTTACAAGTTTGCTTGACTGAAGTGTTACTCTCACCTGAATTCACAGATCAATGCTGCCTAGGTGGCAAACTAGTAAGTAGTATTCCTTCATCTCTACAGTTATGCAATCTAAACATAGTAACTGCGAGCAACATTTAGTTTGCCATCACACTCAATTAACTCCAAGTCTGTGTGACCATGACAGTCAGCCTGTATCTGTTGAATATCAGCCTTTCATTATCTTTTGTACATCTGTGCTACTTGGCTTTAACTTCTGGGTTTTTTGCTGTCAGTTCTTATGTCCGCTCTCAAATCTATCTCTTCCCCCACACAAAAGAAATCCTCCAGCTAGTGCTTTCCTTAAAAACATTTCAACGGGTCTTGACTCCAGTAGGATAGCACAGGGCATAAAAGTGGTGATGAAGATGAGTCCTAGAACATGAGGACAAGGTGCATGTTTCTATTAACTTCTTTGCCAAATACATTATGTTTTGTTTTACATTCACCCTCATCTGCCAAAGTTAATTTCCTCATCCACTTCTTTTGCAATATCCAGCCAGCAGACTACACCTGGATTTCACACCAGACTGTCCTTTACTCACTCAGCTTATGTCCTCTATCTATTTACTTACTACTTTATTTATAAATACTCCTAGCCACATCAAATCCAAACCTCCACTACTCTTTAAAGGATACCAAGTAGATAAATACATTAGCTGAGGTTTATTAAAAACTGCCCTGAGGATAAATTCCTACCTCCTTTAGTTGAGAAGCAAGCTGTTGTCTCTCCTTTGAAAGTCTGCCAATTTCATCATCTAACATTTGATTCTGGGGGGAAAAAATAAAATAAAAAGAAACTGCATATTTACACCAGGAATAATTAACACCACACATTTCCTAGAGACCTTTTTTCTCCCATACCCTCAGAGGTTTCCTAAACTTCTAAACTTGTGCAGACGGTCTTATAATATCAAATGTGTCAAAAAACCATGTTGATCACCGTTTCTTATAAAAGTTGTCAACATATCTAGCATTGTGAGCCACAGAGTTTAAATTTGTACTCTTCTGTGCAACTGGATACATTTTTTTATCACGAACAACCTATAACTTGAGCGCAAGTGCCAATTTCTTATGCAGCTGGAAAATTTCAAATGCAACAAATAGATCCCAAAATCTCAGACTGCAAAAATACCTGCTTATTTTCAGACAAATAAAAGCAGAGCTTTGAAGTATACAATGAAATGAAATCATGAAGTTTTATAAGCAAGGTTACACTGAATTCTAACTGATGATAGAACTAAATGAAGGCCACTGAACACTAGAGCAGAAGGTGCCATGGTTGAGCAGCTGAACACACAAACATAAAGGGATGAGAAAATTCCTGATGTAAAGTACCTCAATTCATGGTGCTAACCAGCACTTCCATCAGTTGGAAAAGCAGATGAAAAGACACTGTTTCTGCTCAGACATGGCTTTTTATAAAGAGTTCTTTGCTCTTTGGATTCAGCTATGAATACAAAACCACAAACAGATTAAAAATACTATCATCTTACTATCTCCCTCTTCTCACATCTATGCATGGCACGTTCACGAGACAGCATGTCCAGTTTTTGATCTAGAGCTTCTTTTCTCTTCTGAATACTCTGGTCATGGTTAGGTAGCCTTCGTTCTACAATAAAGAAAAACATACAGGAGAAATAAAAACTGTATTACAATATCTCTTCCCCCTCAGTCAAACATCTTAAATGATTAAGACCAAAGGACAAACTTTTTTTTTGTTTTTGTTTTTGTTTTTGTTTTTGTTTTTGTTTTTGTTTTTGTTTTTGTGTGTGTGTGTGTGTGTGTGTGTGTGTGTGTGTGTGTGTGTGTGTGTGTGTGTTCTCCTTTTTTCCTCTGAGGTCTTTTATCTTGGTCAATAAAAATGAAGATAACACACTTTTGGTTCCAAATCCAGCTCTGAAATACTGCAAGGCCTAGTTTTTAAAGAAGTAATTCCGCATTATTTAAATGCAATGGCTTTAACGTGTATTTATTGTTACTTAAAAAAAAATATATACAAGAAACAGTCTTGCTTTTTTTGTTTTCATCTAGATTTTTAAATGTAAGCTGACACTCTCCCATTAAGACTGACAGAAACAATGCTTATAAAGCACTGGACAAAGGACAAGAAGGTGATCAGGAGTAGTCAGCATAGATTCACAAAGGGGAACTCATGCTTAACCAACCTGACAGCCTTCTACAATGAAATAAGTGGCTTAGTAGATGAGGGGAGAGCAGCAGACACTGCCTACCTTGATTTCAGTAAGGCTTTCGACACCTTCTCCCATAACATCCTCATAGACAAGCTGATGAAGTACAGACTAGATGAGCAGTGAAGTGGACTGAAAACCAGCTGAACGGCCAAGCCCAGAGGGTTGTGGCACGAACTCTATTTGGAGGCCAGTAACTTAGCAGTGTACCCCATAGATCAATACTGTTCAGCTTCTTCATTAATGACCTGGATGATGGGGTAGAGTGCACCCTCAAGCAAGTTTGCTGATGATACAAAACTGGGAGGAGTGGCTGATACAGAGGGCTGTGCTGCCATTCAGAGAGACCTCAAAAGGCTGGAGAAATGAGAGGAATCTCATGCAGTTCAATAAAGGGAAGTGCAAAGTCCTTCCCCTGGGGAGGAATACCCCATGCACCATTACATGCTGAGGACCAACCTGCTGGAAAACACCTCTGCAGAGAAGGACACCTAGGGGGGCCTGGTGGACAAGCTGGACATGAGCCAGCAACATGCTCTTGCAGCACAGAAGGCCAATGATGTCTTGGGCTACATCAGGAATAGCACTGCCAGCAGGTCAAGGGCGGTGATCCTTCCCTTCTTCTCAGCTCTGGCGAGGCCACATCTGGAGTGCTGTGTTCAGTTCTGGGCTCCACAGTACAAAAGCAGTACAGAGCTACTGGATGAGTCCAGCAAAAGGCTAAGATGACTAAAGGACTGGAACATCTCCCATGGGAGGAAAGGCTGAGAGAGCTGGGATTGTTTAGCCGAGAGAAGAGAAGGCTCAGGGGGTATCTATCTTAATGTGTACAAATATCTGAAGGAAGGGTATAAACAAGGTGGAGCCAGACTCTCTTCAGTGGTGCCCAGTGACAGAATGAGAGGCAATGGGCACAAACTGAAACACGGGGAGTTCCATCTGAACGTAAGAAAAAACTTTTTTTATTGTGAGGGTGGCTGGACACTGGAACAGGTTGCTCAGACAGGTTGCGGAGCCTCCATCCCTGGAGATATTCGAAAGCCATCTGGACATGGTCCTGGGCAACCTGCTCTACGTGACCCCACTTAAGCAGGGCAGTTGGGCTAGTCTCCAGAGGTCCCTTCCAAGCGCAACCATTTTGTGATTCTGTGAAAGCACTGTGGCATAATGTGTGACATTGTACAAAAATCCTTTGCCTGATCTTCCCTTTTTTTGAGCATACAGTAGTCCCAAGTGTATATCATCATCAACCTCCTAAAGAAAATTTTTTAAAAAGTCTGATTTCCGTATTACTTACTCATTCTATGTTCAACTTGCTTATCCAAGCTAAATCCACGTACTTCACAGCTGATCGATTTTTCTGCACCCAGTCGCACTAATCTGATATCACCACAGTTTCCTGTTCATGAAAAATAACATTGTCAAAATCCTTTTAGATTGCTCCAATCACCTCTTCATTTTGGTTTCAGAGAAGAAATATATATATTTTTTAATTATTAATATCAAGCAAAGCTTTTAACCTTTTTTGCTCTTACAGGGACTACAATAATTTATTTGTACTTATACAGATGTAGCTACAGAAAAATTCAGTAATACGATTCTCAAAGATGTTAACTATTACCACCACTAAAGCATAAGTATGCTACCTTGAATTAGTGGAACCAGCTCTCAGACTTCTTCATCTAAAACTTACAAAATTCCTATATTCAAAAACTCTGGAAGACCACCAACAGTAATGCAGCTGGTAAATCAATATGGAGTTAACATCTGGTTACGAAACAGTTCTTTGCAGAGTTCTTTACAGACTCAGTGCACTGTTTAGAACTTCATATTAATCAGAGACAGGAGGAGAAAAAAGTGAATGGCTCTGACACTGGAAAATTTTTAGCACTCCGTTTAATACGATCCATGAAGTCCAATTTAATTCAATACAGAGATAACCCTCTATCCAAACCTTTAAGGGGTACTTAAATAGTGGTGAACAGATATTAACACTAAGGAGAAAGGGTCAATGTCTACATAAACACAATGTGTAGTTTATTTGTAAAGATGAAATATGCTTTTTAGAAAAACAACAGCATGAGGATGCACCAATCACATTCAGCAAGAGAAAACCTTTTGTTTAGAGTAACACATAAGTGTCATACCTAATAAGCTGTTCCAGTTTCTCCTCCAGGATTTATCTATTTAACACAGGAAAAAAAAATTTCAAGTAAACCATACCCAAAGGATCCTGTCTGTTTTGGCATTTTTCCTTAAATTCAACGATGATCTTTTTCATGAGTTCATCAACAGCAGCATTGGATGGTGCACAAACTAGAAAACGGTTTGGCTTGATCTTGGAATTTGGTTTTTGAGTTCTTTTCTCATTCCTAGTGTTCTGTAGATTAATTAACAATAAATCAAAACAGGCTCTTTAGATTGTTTTTATTTGTATTTTAAAAGCTGGACTGTACACTCAATGAAGATTGTTGTACCTGAATGTCTCTTAAGGTACAGTATGCCTTACACTGAGTAACAGACAAGTCAAATGTATGAATGCTACTTTCACAAATTCCCTTCAACAACAATGATGTACCTGATGGATCCCTCAGATGCTAATGTGGAAAAATCAGATGGGATAGGTCAAGTAATGTTCTTTAATATGTCAAAATATGAAGGTATTTTTGAGACGAATGTTTACAATACCTATTCGCATGTTCAGCGGGAAGTTTTCTTGAATTTGCTTTCTAAGCTCTGTAAAATAAGTGTTTTCCAAAATGTACAAGAAATATTATTCCTACAGTTACAGACTATATGATACAGGTTTAAAGAAATTCACCTTAAAGAATTATACCCCTAGTAACACCCCAATTTATTTGAAGATATCATCAATTCCATTGCACTGATTCTCTTGGGAAAACAAACAGCAATACATGATGAATGCATCACATTCACCTACCTCTCTCAAAACACGAGACAGAAGCCCAACAATAGTTTTTGATTTCCCTGTTCCAGGTGGTCCATGTATGAGGCAGATCTTGGGAAGTCCTGGATGCTGTTTTACAATGGCATAAGCAGTATCGATAGCTCTCTTTTGATCTTCATTGTATTCTTTCATATAAGCCTGAAGGGATGATTAAAGTTTCCATGCTCATTTTTACATATTTTCAGACTTCCCCACCCCTCTCCCCAAGACCGAAAAAGCCTTATGCCCACAGAGGTCATAGAAGCTTTTGACTTTAGGTTTGCTCTAGGCACACCCTAGAACAATGAAGACTGTTTACTCTACACACCTTTATTTTGCATTACCTTTTCATTACTATCCCTTATTTCCTGAACAGACCTCTCCATGAAGAAAAAAAAAAGAAAAAAACACACCTGAGAGCTGCTTAAGGTGCACTGTTAATATCTGTGTCAACAGATTAGAAGCACCTGAGCAAAAGTCAGCTTCCTGTCTATCCACTCAATCCACCAACTCTGAAAAGCAGAGTGACTCAGTGCCTTTGAAACTTGTATATTTGCACATAGTCATCTCTCAAACACCAGCACGACCATCACTTTGGCAAAAGTGATGAGATACAAATGCCCACTTGTCATCCCTCACCATCACTTCTCTTCGCCACAGGACTTACAGCACTTTCCGAAGCTACGTGCAAATCTCTGGGACAGAAGTCGTTGTAACTTGGGTTTATAATGGGTTTAGCCAGGGGACTCCTGCTCAGGAGTAGCAGACCTTTGAACGTTCGCTGTGTGGTTACTAGGGAGCCGACCACCACACATTTCACTTGCTTATTTATGAAGCATGACAAATTGCCCTGAGTTTGCACAGAGAGATGACAGACAGGATGCTGCTCATTTTGTCCTATTAAAAGAAAAAAAAAATCACAACATTAAAATTGTTAATTCAAAGAATATTCAAGTCTCTAATTAAAAGATACTCAAACAGTTCAATCAAAGAACCTATCAGAACCACATGCTGCCTCATATTGGAAAGCCAGCAACTAATTCTTGCAAAACACTAAAACGCTGCTCTGTAAAAAGGCTTTGATTAGACTGGTTATGTAATAAAGCCATACTATCACTGTTTTAATCAAGCAGCATTAACCTTGGTACTTGGTAATTCTAGTACTTCACAGACCCAATTCTAGAAGATACTGAACATTTTATTCAGTGAAGTCGTAGAAGCTGACGGCACTCTTTATCTTACAGCAGTGCACTCCTAAAGGTGTATGCACAGCACTTAACTCATCATTAATTTCTACCTTTACACAAAGTATTAACATCTCTGTTACAGGCAGTCTCTAGACAATGCATGAAAAGCAGATCTACAGCTTCAGTTCCTGGCTTTTTAGAAAACTTCTTGTATGGAATGGACAGAGTGGGGAAAAGAGCAATCCATTTCCTCTCAGGTAAGTGATATATTACAAATATTATCAGCCCAGTACAAAGAAGTATTTGATGGTATCAAAAGGAATTGCATTTTTATTTCAGCCTCATTTACTTACTAGCTGAACTGCCAGATGCACGCGAAAATCGTGTCACAAGACCCACGTGCTTCACTAGATGGCTCACCATCTCGCTTTCTTCCCCAAAGGTGTTTTTTCTCTCTTGGACTACCAAAAAGATTAAATCATCCTCCTTTGGATGAAGCTGCCTTGCCAGATCACTTTCTCGAATATGAGCTACCCAAAAAAATGTTTAAGAATTAGAACAATAAAAGGAATACGGGCACAATTACTTTCTGACTAGAGAAATATCATGATTAACATATTTCATACACTTCAGAAATACCTATCTGCTACATTTTAAAGCTATAAAAAGCTACAGGAAAAGAAAACAAACAGTTGTAACTCCATTCCACGTTCTTAAGCCTGAACACAGATCTGTGTAAAAGCAGAGCAAGTCGAGAACTATTTCATTTACCAAAAGAAGTTGAAGCAAAATCCCAGCAGAGTGAGATGGAAAGTATTCCAACCCCAAGCAAGTAACTTCTCGTACTGAAATGCATTTTTACTATAAGCATTCTGTAAAACAGCAGATTCATGATTCTTCCCGTACTCAAAGCAAATAACCCTTGTAGATTTGATGAAGCAGCCACAATATGAAAGGAGGCAAGAAGAAAGAAGCTGAGGCTCTTAACAGTTATGTGGTGATAGTGGACATATGAACAAGAGATAGCATCACCCAGATTTGTACTGCAACACAATACCTCTTCTCCAATTTCAAGACTCAGCATACCACATTTAGAGCATTTAAGAACAGTGGCACCAAAGTGTGTGATATTAGCTGGAAGGTGCTAGGCAATAAGAAAGATTAAATACCTTAGTCACCCAGTAAATCTATGCCTGTATTTTGAAAGCAGAAATAAATAGTAGAGGAAAAATAGGCTGTCATTACCTTCTTAAGGTTTTTTAAAAAAAAACCCCACACAAGAACAGAAAAAAAACCCCCACTTACCTATAAAATCTGCTCTATTCAAGTCAGCACAGAAGTTCTGCAAGTGGAAGTAGTAACTCCTTTCTCTCATTCTCTGGCTTTCTAACCAGTCTTGTGCCAGCTACAAGTTGGAAAGCAGAAGCTAAATAAAGCACTCTGAAGGGTTATTTTTTCAGAAGAGCTTATCATAACCCACAAACAGCAAAAGTGAGTAGGCAGAAATAAATGAAAACTAATGGACAAGACACAGAGAAGTCTTACCCATTTCTTTACACATATGTGTGTGTAAGTATACATAAACATATGTCCATACACACACACACACACACACACACAGAGAACAAGCGCTGTTCCATTTTGAATGCAACTTTCCCACAAAGTTCTTCAAAACAAATGTTTTTTTTTCCCCCTTCCATTTTTGCTTTAAAATACCAGCAATATTCTTTTTACCTTATTTCTACTGGAAAAGCGATGCAATGACAGAACTTAAAAGCATACGGCCTGTAACTGAAGGAATACCGAGTCCTCTCCCAGAAATAAATGATTAAAGATTAGTAGTCTGAAACAACACCTCTTAGATCAACCAGCGCTCTCACATAAATTCTCAGCATAAAACAAAACACTAGCCTCTTTTTACAGAGGCTGTTGTAGAAAGATCTCAACTTCTAAGACGTGAAGATTTTCTGTTTTAGGCTTTATATGCCATGAAGAAAGAAGAATGGTCATTTTCCTCCTTCTGCAAGTTATTGAGGATGTGCAACAGAAAAGCTTCACTGAAGGATAACACTAACACAGTCCCCAATCTTAAACATATTATCCGTCTAGACTATTTGCCCCAAATCATTCTTCTATTGAGATAGGTAGAACTAATCAAGATTTTTTTCTAAAAATTAAGAACAGAACATTTTCAGGAGTTAAACAGAGAACATAAAGCAATTTTTAAACTCTTTGTAAAATTGACTAGCATTAAAGGAAAGCAAACCAAAAGGCAGATAAGTACTTACTGTTTCGAAGGCATTTAGCATCATCAAGGGGAAAAACGTATTAAAATAGTCATTGTATCCCAGAAATTTGACAGGAACAGAGGCTACTACAGATTGCAGGAGACTATCCGGAGGTCCATACTGGCTGCAGTTTGCAAACATTTCGTAAGTCCACTTTAGGACTTCTTTAACAAAAATACTATGATCACGCTGCTGAGCCCCAAGAAAGGAAGAATAATATTCTTCTCTGACAGGTCTTCTGGAAATATTTGAAGCATTGTCGATCTGTGTATTTTGCGGCCGGAGAACGTTACTGGAAGCACAGGGCTGAGGAATATTACTGAAACTTGGGGTCCTGCACATTTGATTTTCTGCTGGCACAGCCTTTGCATTTGGTGGTCTGAACACCACAGGTTTCACTACATTTACTTTGCTTTTGGAAGACGGTGGTAGTTTTTTAACATCTTCAAGATCCTTGGTGAAGGCTGCATTCCGTGAAGAACTTACTGAGCAGAAAATTTTGGTAGTGGAAGGCTTTCTTGTTTTAGAAGGTGGCAAAGGTTTGGCAAACAAATGATCTGTTTCTGAATTGGTAGTTGAATGCTTACTACAGTACTCACCTATTTTTTCCATTTTTTCCACACAGTCTTTGTGCTTACATTTCACAATACTCAAGGGTCTGTTCTGCTGAAGGTTTTCAGCAGCATCTATTTCCATTTCCACTGGTTTACTAGGTATAGTAATTTCTCCACCATCTGCCTCTTGGGAACATAATTCCATATCCACAGGATCTAACTGAGTTAAAAATAAATCGTCATCATCACTGTTTTCATTTGATTTACACCCATTTTCTTTCAAAACCGTCTTCTCAGACTGGACAACACAACCTCTTTCTGAAGGTTTATCTTTATCATCTTCAGCAGCTACAGGGGAAAAGAGATCTGAATCCATAGGTACGGGAGGAACCATCATATTGTTTTCTTCCATTTTTCTGTTCGAGTCTGAAAACCCAGGTATTTCAGAGATATGTGTAGTTTGCATACCCTCCTCTTCCACAGAGACATCTCTGATTTGTTTTTTCTCACTGGCTGAGGGACAAAAGGTCTGCTCCATTTTTCTTCCCCCTTGGTTTTCAACAGCTCCTTCAACAGATGTCAAGCCAAAACTTTTAGGCTTTTGTTTCACAAAATTTGCATCCCCTTTGCTAACCTTTTTGCTTCTGTCAGAACTTCCTGCAAGATTTTTCCCTCTGACACTTCGTTTGGGCCTTGTCTGCCTCAAAAACTGAAGATCTTGGCAGGCTAGCATTTTTTTATTATTTTTTATTGACAAAGTCTGAGGAGAAATTAATTTAGTCCTCTGTTTCTGTGCAGTTCCAACTTTCCCAGCAGCTTTACCATAGCTACGCAGTTGAGCCAGACTCTCTAAAGAGCGCTGAGACAATTCAAATGCTTTGCGGGGTGCCTTCTTCAGACCAAGTTTTTCTGCAGTTGATGTTGGTGCAGGACACTGCCGAACTTTCTTTGGAGGAACCACAGCAGGTGTTGACCTGCCAGGTTGAGAGTTTTTTGAGGTACTTTGAGATAGTTTTTTATTTTGTGCAGTTTTAAGAAGAGTTCTTTTAGGACTTCTTTGAATAGTTCTTACCACCTTAGGTTTTGCTGAATTATTCCGCGGGCTCATACTATTTTTCTTAATAGCCAACTTTGAAGCTAATGACATGTTAGATGTAGATGCTTTGGGTTCAGTCAATTCTGTGTTCGGGATGAAGTCTTTAGCAACAGCACTTTTGTCTGCAGAATTCTCCAGTTGATCTTTTTTGTTTCCCTTACTAATTGATTCTTGTAAGGTTGAACTAGATGCTACTTCTTTATCACCAGCTTCCTTCTGATGAGAGACATTATCCATCTGCTTTTCTATCACGCTTGCTTCTCTTTCAGTGGTATCATCACTCATGTAATCTGTATCATAACCCCATTCGTTTGTGCAATCCTTCAGTATGCTATCCGAGTCACTGCTATCAACTGATGTTGAAACACAGTCTTGTTTATATTCTTGAGTTTTTTCCATACTGTACATCTGAGTATCTTGCCAAACCGAAAAGACCTCATCTTGTGTTTCAAACTCAAAGTACTGAGACCCACATTCTTCGTGCGACAAGGGAGAGCTAGGTGTCTTCGATTCCTTTTTGATCTCACTATCAGAAATGCAGCTGGATGTTAAATGCTGTCTTTCTGGACACTCATCTTCATTTGTTTCTGTTGTTTGTTCCTCAAGAGGCGGGCTTTTTTCTTCATCAGAAGAGTCTGAAATGATAATGACTTGATTGTCAAGGCAATCTGCATCACAGGGCGACTTGTCACTCTGGACATTGCTGGATGATCTTACAGCACCTTTCACTTTCCTTTTAATGTCACATATATTATGATATACTGAGCTTTCTTGGCTTGAATCAATGGAAAAATTGACACTTTTGGCATATGCAGCTAAAGATAATTTACTGAGGTCTCTATCAACCTCGGAGTCTGTTAAATTGCTGCCTCCAGAAGCCATCCTCACAAAATCCTCACCACTTTTCCCCATTGAATTGTCTTCTTTCTTGAAATACTTTGAAAATTCTAACAAGCTGTCACTTGATTCGCACTTCATTGAGAGTGGACTGATCCGAAAAGCAGTGTTGGCTACATCCCCCTTATCTTCAGAGCTAGAAGGAACATGACCATTTGCTGAAGTTTTATCTACACGGAATGTCTTCAAAATTTGACCTTTACAGTCATCTTTAATTTGGTTGCCTACATTAGGCTGTTCCTGGTCTGAAGGTTGCATGTTAAGGTCCTTCTTAAACAGAGGCTTCAACAATGAACTTGATCTTTCTTCACTGGGTCCTTTTTTCACTAAATTGTTGCTAATCCCTGAAAACAAAACATGGTCATCTTCATTTTGTTGCAAATTAGGTTCATTTTTAGAGGAGCGAGAGCAATCTAGCAGTGTCTCTTTTGACTCCTGTTTAATGGAGGCCAACCTGTATTGAAAAGTATTGTTTATGCTTTTCTCCTGCTTGTTTTCAAAGCTCCTTGAAGCCTGAGAACTAACAGAGATTTCATTTTCACACACAGTATTCAATCCTTGGTGCCTGTTGCAATCTTTGCTTGTACATGCCCCATCAGTGCACAGCTGAGGTTGGTTTGCTTCTGCTTTTGAAGCACTTACTGCCATACAACTGTTTTGCAAGTTGGGTGGCTTCACTAGGTGCGACAGTTTTGAGGTCCAGTCAGTTCTCAGCACCTTCTGTTTCAGATTCATGAATCTATTTGCATCTATTTTAAATTTTGAGGAAGAATTAGGAGACAGGTTGCTTTCGTTCTCATCTGAGCCACGAACATGTTCTGGAGAGTCAATGCAAGTCTGAGCAACCAGACACTTTGGTGTTATGGGCTCTGTTTCACATTTATCTTCTAACTCTCCACCTCTTTTAAAATCAGAACACTGAAAATTTGGATTAAAGAACCAGTTATCCTTATCACAGTTCCCTGACACAAGATAATTGTCTGTATTTTTCTGATCTTCCCCACATATTTTTCTTGTCAAAGAGTTCTGTGGGCAATTATATTCCTGAGCTGCCTTTTCATCAGGTTCCTTTTTAACATACACACCCACAAGATGCGTTTCAGTGAAAGACAGTGCAGTTTTAGATGCATCTCTGCATTCCTCTTCCCAGGCATCATTTCTTCTAGGGAAAAGGTTCTCCTGACAACCTCCATCTCTGACTCCCTTTGATATAAAAGAAAAAGGCGAACAAAGGTCATCTCTGCCGTGTAGAGTCGTTTTACATTCATCACCATGCATCCTCTTTTCTTGCTTTACAGAAAGGGTGGGCAAAGTTGTAGAGTTGGCATTGT
Source organism: Dromaius novaehollandiae (assembly GCF_036370855.1). NCBI lineage: Eukaryota > Metazoa > Chordata > Aves > Casuariiformes > Dromaiidae > Dromaius > Dromaius novaehollandiae. Next base: position 9,397,473 of record NC_088117.1, read on the forward strand.
TTTCTGCAGGCACAGAGGTATTCATTGCTCTGCCCTTTATACTTCTTATAACTTGCTTTAAACACATTTGTAATTCCTGGGTTTCCTGGAGGCTCAGCTGCCAACCTAAGGACAGGTTTCCACGCAGAAGGAGATTGAGTTTGTCTAGGTACTGCTTGCAAAGAGCATGCTGCCCAATTTGATAACCTTCCCTAAGAAGGCTGCGTATCAACTGCACACAAGCATGTTGCACAGAGTTAGAAGCCTGTGAAGATAATGCTGATGAACCTCTTGGATAGTTTCCAGATGCTTTTTCAGCGCACCGCGTAAATGCTATGGCTGGGAGCTTAGCACACCTCACCACTGCTTCCACCCATTCCTGTGAGCTAACCCATAGCAAATGCAGGCATTTTTTATTTCTGTGTAGTTCAATAATCGACACTAAGATCAGGACAAAAAATTCAGAGACTTTGTCACACTGCTGGATTTTTTCATTAAGAATACCCCTGATTTCTGAGCAGAGGTAGTGAATGACCTCTACTATATATGCCACACCCAAGTCCTTGAGGTCCATAAGTGACTGAACAAAAGGGATGAACCACAGAAACGTGCTGTGATGGACACGCATATCTCTGCCAATATCAGACTGAAGCACGTTAGCCAGCGTTTGCATATCTTCATACATGTTGGGGCAATAGTCTGGACAAATGGCAGTTTTCCATCCAGTATCCTGAAAAATAAATTCACCATACATCATCCTTTTTATTCACATCTGCACAGTTTGATCTGTCCGTGTTTTCCAGCCATAAATGTTACTTTATCTCAAACATATGACAACGATCAAACTCCAGCACACATAAGAGGAACTTATTTGCTAAAGAGGAGCCTACGAAACAAAAAAGTTGAGTAGTGTTTCCTTTAAAAGTTATTTTAAAACCTTCCAGAAATACTGCTATGCTGACATAATTCAGCCTCAGATATTCAAATATGCTACATCAAAAACATTTACAAGACATTATTTTATAAATACAGTGTCCCAACATTAAGAGCACAACATGCTCACAAATGTTCCTTCTATTTTAAAACAATAAATGGCACTACAAGCTGCAACTATTCTGAAGCAGGCTCTAACATTTAAAAGTACATCCTTTTGTAATTCATTACTCCATACTCAATAAATTAGTTTAAAATATTAACAAACAAAGAGTAAGATACAAGAAATCAATCAACAACTGGACTTTTTAAAAAAAGAGACTGAATTCAAAGTTCTTTGAGGCATGAACCTTTGTTTCAATTTTGCTACCAATTCTGGTGCTTTAATACTGTACCTGCCAAATTCATAAAAACATTCTTCTTCCCTCTGGCAGTCTGAAAGCACCATGTATACAACATTTAAACGTTTAAATAGTAACAAGACTATACTTGCTGCTGTTTAAAGCATACAATAGTTAAATACACCACTTAACATTTCTTATTTACAGCATTTAAAATGTTACTTGTAGAAACAGAATAGCTTCCTTTCCATATTTTACATATGATTTAACTTAACAGTTTCATTTGATGATCACTTCAAAAAGCAAGGAAGATATTTTTAAATACCTTTTGGGGCTTCTCTGTATTGTAATCATATACAATCTGACTGCAAGTAACCATTTCATCATCATAGTCTGACTCTGGTTCAGATTTGGTCCTAAAATAAGAAATATAAATCATTATAAATTCCACACAAATTACCAAACAGTAAGAAAGCCGACTGGCAAAGAGACAGATTTCATTTTTCAAACACTGACCACGTGAGTATTAGAAGTTGTCAGTAATAAAGCACATCTAGGAAAACATATACATAAAATTGTGCGAGCCTGTTCTACCCTCCTCGTAAAACAAGGCAGGGGAAGCAGGGACTGCTTCAGGAAAAAAAAGTTTACCACTATGTCATGGGTTTGACAGATTAAATAGAACAAATGCTTAGAAGTCCAGCTTCTTTGAATTTTTTGTGTGTAAATGCAGCTGAATCACAGCTATATACTCATACTATGTTATGCAATTGTTCATACAAAACACTCAAATAACTTGTTTAACTGAATGAAGTCTCCTTTAATGTTTTCCTCCGCTGTTTTAACCTTAAGTTCAGACAGGTCTTATCAATTTTAACAATGTGGTTTATCATCTGCTTCCCCTTGCACACATACACTTTTTTACACATCACTCGACAAAGACTGTGGAGCTAACCAGTCTACACTTTCTAGTTTTGTCCCATGACTAAAGTAAAGAGGCAATTTTGACTTAAAAAGACACATTTTTAAAGTTATTAGTAATTTCTTTATATATACACACAGTTTAATACTAAACAATTAATATATTTTGAATCACTTTTGAGTAACAATATTTCACAGGAGAACACTTAAGTTATATGGCCATCCAGGTGCCATTTTCCACCAACACTTTTTAAAAACAGATGTAGTTTTCAAAAAAAACCAACAACAAACAAATAAAAACACACACACACACACACACAGATGTTTTCCAAAATAGGAGGTTCCTGAAGTCTTAAGGCCTTAATTCTGCTATGAATCCTTAAAAGGACAGCATGTCAAAAGATGGAGTTCAAGTTTACATAACAGACTTCTGTTCACACAAGTTATTTGTAGAATTCCTTGCACTTTAACTGATTGCTTCTGCACTGAACAAGTGTTTTATCTAATTCATTTCCTGCTCAATACAGAACATCTAACTTTGTCACTCAGAAGCAATTCAAAAGTATAATTCAATCTTAAGATAAAACATAATGAACACAAAGCCTTGCAGAAAGAGTATCTGATGCCTGCTATGTGTTTCGAAATATTTTATTTTGGAAGTTCACTATGTTACACCAGCCATTAAAGGACAGTTCAGGGATTCTTGCTTTACTACCTTCTCTGGAAGCAATACATTCAGAAACAGAATGAAACTTTTAAAGACTCTGCAGTAGCTTCTAGGAAATCTAATCTTAAGAAATATTTCAGACTTAACACAAGCTGAAAGCAAACCCAAGCCAGCCGATAACCATAATTACAGTAAAATCTAAAACTATGGCATCCCATTGAAAACTTGGCAATTCCCATAATATTATCAGGAGACTTGGATATGGCATCCTTGATTAAGATTCAGTGCAAGTTGGTTATAGCACTAGTAAAAAATTAAACAATTAGCACCTTCCTGATTCAGAAAAAAAATTCCTGAAAAGCATAAAAGATGTCAGGTAGTCAAAGTTAGCCATTTTTTAAATAATTTCACAATTTTAGAGGACTTCATCATTTCATTGATTGAAGCTAGCAACCTTTGATTTTTCTTGCCACCATTTTCCTCTACCCACACAAATTAAGGAAACACTGACAAAGAAAACAAGATAAGAGCTACTACACTACTAGATATCAAAATCTTAAAACTGTTCCAATCTTTTTAAAAGATACAACTGACCTCTTAAAGCTACTGCGTATATTTTTTATTTCATTGTTGTAGCTCACACTGTTGATAATGGTTTGAAAGGCTTGGACAGGATCAATAAGTTGACCCCATACTTTAGATCCCAGTTGATCCAAAATAACCATGAAACAATGCAGCGCTGGCCAGAAGGGGTCGGTAGAATCATCTGAAACATAACAGTAATATTGGGGAGAGTTGAAATGCAAAAGTCCTGTACATTCTTAGAGTAAACTGAAGTTGACATAAATAGGTTTTCATTGATTTTTTTAATAGAGGTAAGTATTTTATTAAGTTGCAACTATGTTTTTAATCCAGAGGAAAAAACCTATGTGTACAGACACTGCTGCTTATACAGTCTGCAACCAACAGGAACCTGGATAACTATCCTTAACATTTCCCAAGTCTGTGAAACTTGCTCTTCCACACTTATTTTTTTGTGGTGGTACTCTCCTAAGAGGTAGGTATAAGTAACACTAATAAGTGAGTTTATTCCTCAAATGTAAGACAAAAAGAAGAGTTTTCCTCCGCACGGGTTCTTCCTTCCTCATGGAAGATAAGGACATGTCATATCCTCAGCAAACATGCTAAGCTTATAAAGATCTCGTCATTTCCTTTAAGAGGCAGCATGCATGCCCTGGTCTCGAGTTCACGTGCCATTCCAAGGCTGTGCTATCGTATACAGGCTACAAGGATGGCCCAAGAGCTACTAATCAGTCTGCATTCCCAACTATAAAAGGGGTTGCCTAAAACTCAGCTACCTACATGGTCTGGGCTTGCAGCAAAGCTCTTGAAGAATCATTATCTTCTGCCTGTAAACTACCCTCAGAACTTCTTTGACACTTCAGAACTTCTTTGGCACTTCAAGGTACCTCATGCACATCTTGCGGTTCTAGGCACTAGTAAGGATTCTGGCATGCAACTCTAAGGTTGATCTTCCTTTCATTACTATCATTAATTATTTCATAGTTAAAAGGACCTACATCTCAAAGAGATAATAAAAAATAATCCAAATGATCACAGTTTGAAATGAGACATACATATAAAAATATTATAATCTCCAAGTTCCTGAAGAAGCTGTTAAAAACCCACAAGTTTTCCAATTTCCACTTTCATGATATATCAGAAATATGGATGAAATAGAAAGGAAGAAGGGGGAAGAGGAAAAGGATGGAAGAGTCAAATTTCAAATTCAAAGCAAAATCAAGGGAGTCAAAACAAGGAGTTTCTCTGTTCTGGGACTCCAAATTCAAATCTGATGCTACAGTGAAAAGTACATTCCCATACCACCTAAATATTAAGTGAAAGTGATCTGGTAGAAGTTGTAAATTTGTCCTCAGAACTTTCTAACCCAGCCTTATGTAAAGAGCCACCATCTTTTCTCCAGTGAGGAGTTTGTTCAAACCTCATTTTTCAGTATTTGTCAGCAGTGTTCAAATGTTATGACACATTGGTCATCTTTCAAGACAAATAAGCCTTACAGTTAAAATTCCATCATCTCAGCATTTCAATGCTACAAACTTACTAAACTAAACAAGAAAGTTCTTTAGAAAATGATATCAAATTCAAACAAAATCATAAAGATGAAAATTAGACTATGAAATGTCAAAATCTCAGCAGTAAAAATTAGTTACCATCTGCTTCTTTCTCCATGGTATGAAGTATAGACTGCATGAAATCATTCTGTTTGTCTGGACCCAGCAACAAGGAATCCATAGCCTGTTCTTCCAGCACTGTTAGCAGCATACAAATACCTACACACACACACAAAAAAGCAACCTGCCCTTATATTTGCAAAAGTTTGTTCAGTTTAAGCTTCATCAAATCAAGAATCACTTTTCAAATACCACCACCAGTAAACCACCTGACCAAAGAGATCAGCAGCAGAGAAATATGAAACTAATTAAATTACTACCTCCCTTCTGCTGTGTGCAATGCTCAGGTTTTTCATTTGACATGCCCAAAAATAAACAGCACCTACTCTAAATAGCAAAGCTTCCACTTGGCAAGAAGCACTCATGAGATGAGAAAGATCACAGGTACAAGTTAATTTCTGATCATAAATACTCACCTAACCAATAGTTCTTGTAGTTGGTAGTATCATATAAATGAGATGGCAGAAGGATGAGTTTACCCTTTTCAATCATTGAAGAACTATAAATATCTGGACTGTCAAAAAGCCCCAACTCAATAACTTTAAACAAGCATGTCAGCACTTCCTGTAAGTCATAGTAATCATCCCTGTCAACCTTCCCTAAGTTCCTTGCTGTTAGGATGGCCCATCGACGAATCTACAGATTAAAACAAAAAACTTGATATCAAATAGCAGTAAAAAGAGCAAAAAAGTCAATGCTGTATGATTAGGAATCATTGCTGAATCAAATGGGATAAAGTATATTTTGTACTGAAGTAAGGTCTCATAATTACAATAAGGGCTACTCTTTTTCCAAATAGAGTAAGCCAGTTTCTTAAGTCAATCTACTATAAGATGTGAGTAACAAAGAAGAGCCTAAAACTTAGGGAAATATATACAAACGAAGCTCCTTAGGATTCATGTGAGAAAGAGGCACCATTTGGCTTTGTACTTCTTTATATCATTTAAACTTTACTGACTAACCTGTATTATCTAGATATCTGTATATTATAACAACAAACATAAGCTGCACTGTTGGCAGGAGGACACTGACTATTTCTTGCCAAGGTGGAATCATTCCCTGATCCACCAAGAGAATTTCAGAATATTGTCTAGTATTTAATACACCACCATTAAATCTTTTACCATTTCTTAAGACAGCTTAAAATTCTGTACTATATACTGGCATTCCAGTGAGCCAGTCTTAGAAACGCTATAGCCATGGTCTGCCCACCAGCCACAGCAAGTGTAACCAAATTGTCCAAGCTGCATAAAATGAGGTGGAAGAAAAACAGCAATAACTCACCCTCTCCCTATGGGGTAAATAAACATGTGACATGAGTTGTAACAGCTCGATACTCCTTCAAGAGTTACACATCCAAATTCACTTTACACAGATAAATACACCACATGGAGACCTCTTTAGGATCACGCAAGAAAAGCATTCAGTCTCACTTCAGCATTAACACAACACATGAACCCACCATGTTCCAAGAGGCCCTCCCAGTTTTAGCGTGGTATATGTTCTGTGTTCTCTGTATTATCACCATTTTTCAGTACTCTCCCCTATTATTGATATCAGCTTCACTTTTAGAATACCTTAGGTATATATGTAGTGTTAAGGAACAGCCTCCTTTTGCAGGATAATATATCATCTTCAAAACAGTACAGAAAAGTTGGCTCTCAGCCACATCAGTACCATTTTTAGAACCTCACGTCTTTTTTGTAACCTCTTAATTCTCTTTAACCAGGATAAAATAAAGATGCTCAGATCACAACTGAAGATGTTACTAACACTTTCAACCCAAGACATATTCAGTATTTCAAAATTCCTCATTTTGTCACTTTTAAGAGACTAGATTCAAAACAAGACCTGCCTCTGATATCTACACTAGTATGAATACTACCAAAACCAGTTGGCACATCTAAAGATCACATGCGATGGAGCTGTCCTCTTTGCATTTTCAAATGAGCATGGACCTTGGACTGTTCAATATTAAAATATCCCCCATGGAGTCAGACACAGGCCAAAATATTCTGCGGTCTTGAGTTGTCCCACCATAGAATACATAAGTCCACTTAAACATAACAATGCTTCCTGATAACTACAAAACCATGTGACACTTAACTGCAGTGAATTTTAAAGTGAGTATGCTGCTTAGCATGTATCTTCTTTCAGCTAACTACACTATTCTCACTGCAAACATTTAAAGTGGAGATAATCCCAAATCCATCCTTTGTAATTTGCACGGTTCTGAGTATTACTAAAAGATAAAAGCTTCTAGGGATGGGAAAAAAAAAAAAGGAGAAGGGGATTAACATGCAAGACTACAAATTCTGGCCCACTTGAGAAGAACTCAGTTTGGGAGTATAGGGCTTTACTTTACAGTTGAGTTGAACATCTCTAACTTCTGCTGACTAAATGCAATTCTAAAGCAATGGCAAAAGAGTCCTCTCTCTTTCAGGGAGAGTAACTCCTTTCCTACAGAAATCTAGAAAAAAAAAAAAAGACAGAAAAATCAACCCTTTTAAGTTTTGCATGTTGCCACCATTTTTCATGTTCTAATCACTAAAATTAAGAATCTGATGTTATTTAAAAACTAAGTTTTAGTGGAATTTCTTTTGATAGGTGAAATTATTTTTTAACTAAAAGGATTTTGGTCCTGCGTACAGTATGCAACTCGAACTGAGAAAGCTTAGGAAAAGCTCAGAAGGAGTAAAGATATTTCAAGGCTTAGTGCTTCTGCAATACTTCGGTTCAAGAAAAGCCAAAGAAAGAAAGAAAGAGGCAAAACTTAAAGCCTTACCATAGAGTTTGGACTACAGAGAGTCTGCCAACTTAACACACTTTCTCATCCAGTGATTTTTACAAAAGCTAGCTGCTTTTGCAGAACACCATGCAGAACACCAGCTTTTTATCATGCATGGCATTCCTAGACAAATTCAAGATACCTCCATTCTATCCCACTGCTAATTGAGGTGGTGTAATTTTACCAAGTATTTATACAAAGTAGTTCCATTACAGACATTTGAACTTAAAAACAACAGTCTATCTTACCTACAGTGGAAAAAACACAAGACTGCATCAAATTCTTAGAACACGTCACTCAATAAAAGGCAGTAAGGTTTCCAATTACAGAAAGTGTAACTTACCACTTCATTGGGGTGTACCAAGAAGAGATAAATTCCTGGATATTTCTCAAAGACCTGAAAGGAGTTGTGACCTCGTTCCATTCTGCAAAGCACTTCTACACAAAGCTCACCTAAAAGAATGGACGCAATACAGTAAGGACTAACTTGTATACTCACAAAACAAAAATAAGTTAACTTATTTAGTGCCAAAGAAAAACACTGGTACTTTAGTATGGCAACTAATTGTTATTTTTGCTTCCTGCAGTAGAAACAATACCATGTCCTTCCAACTATGTACAACAAAATACTTACTGACTTTCTCATGCAGCAGCAGATAGGGGTATTTCAGTATTTCTAGGAGGGGCACTCGCAAGTTATTCTCAAAATCTGGGCCTACATAACCAGACAGCTGTGTCTCCCCATTCTCATCCACTATAAACAATTCATCATCCTCTCCAACTTCTTCTTTCATGGATTTCTCAATGTGGGCAATGAGGCGGGAAGTTTCCAGCTCCCACAGGGCCTATTCAGTGTGAAAAAACATAGCTAATCAACATACACTTGCGAAGGCAGAGATCAAGAACATTCATTATTGTAGGCAGAAACCCTGATTAGACCTTCAAAACTTGCTATTTAATCTTGGAAAGTATTTTTCCGCCAGCACGATGAGAAACTTTAAAGGTTTTACATGGAATTCAGACTGTACAAATCACAAAACTTTCACTTCAGAGCTAAGATTGCAAAATGATCAAAAACAACAAAAAAAAGTCAGCAACAACTTCAACTGGACGCATTCTCGTAACTTTGTTAAATATTCATAAATAGCTTCAGTAATTATTTCAGGCTACAGATTAATCACGGAACTTTGTCCTATTACATAAGAAAGTGGGTGATCAGTCATGTTTAGGAGTATGGAATTAATTATTTTAAAAGTTAAAAACTCACTTTCTCACATGTTTTGCAACATTTTAGTGGAAGAGTGAGGACGTAGAATAGGCAAACAGACTAATGGACCTGCTGAATATCTGGACAGGACTCTTCTCACATAGTATTAGTCATTTATGGTAATTGCTCCAAACCTCAATTAGAAATCTAGGTTATTTCCTACAGCCAACGTCAATTGACTTCAGTTATTTCCAGCCTATACTCAGATGGGATGAATTGCCCTCCAAGGCATCTATTCCTCTCTGTAGACTTCAGAGAAGTCTGAGTAGTTTAAAGAGCAACCTTTTATACATCAGTAGTAAGGTTAATCAGCTATGAGTATTCATTTATGTACATATATACATACATACATACACACACACATGAAGATGAGCTTTCCAAAATATCAAATTAGATGCTAATAAGCAGAGAACTGTAATAGGCTTATAGTAAGATAAAGGTTTCAAAACAATTCTGATTGTGCAGTAAAAACAATCTCACAGGCCTGCAGGATCAGAGCTCTGAAATTCAAGTATAATAGAAAACTGAGAATAAAAAACGAAAGCAAACAAAAAGGGGGAAAAGCACAAAACAGAACAGAAGGCAAAACAAGGAAGAAAATACATTAAGAAATACAGCAGTTAGTTTGTTTGGGGCTGTTCTTTTTTTAGAGCCAAAACCATCACAGCATGAACAAAATTCAAGCTTTAGTGTCTGGTTAGCAACTTCCTACTACTGTTTTAGTTTTCCCTCATTTGAATATATACAAAACAAAAGGGACTTCTTGTTTTATGCTAGGCTCTATGTAACCCAATATACCCACATACAGTTAAAAAGCAACATACTCTATTGCCAAAAACCAGTAAAACTCAGCCCCCAAACAAAAATCCCTTCTTCACTGAAGCGGGACCACAGAGGTCCCCTCTGAAGTTTTGAAAGGATGTTCCTACTCAGTAAAGGGCAAGAGACATCGCTGAATTACCTCATGCAAGCTTGGCAACTTCTCCCTCGCCCTGTGGTACTCAACCACGCACTCCAGGCAGTAACAGAGATCATCGTTGGATCCTTCAAGATCTTCCTGGGACAGCCTTTTAGAAGCATAGTTCTTCAGGAACTCAGTGGTATCAGAACCACTAGGCGTACACCATCGACATGTGCTCATTCTTCAGAGGGAGAGAAGAGGGAATAACACAACTCCTAAGACTAGAAGTGGCAAAAGCTATTTCCTTTCAGCCACAATAGTACCTAATTCTCAACTACGCATGGATTTCTGTAACTCATTAGCGACAGGTGCACGTATGTTCTTGGTTGTTCTTAAATCACATAGATGCATGCAATTAAACAGAGAAATTTAATTAAAGCATCTACATAAAAATTACAGAAAAATAACCACTGAATTAGGAATATTAAAGTCTTGAAAAGAAGTCACATCCATTATACAGTCTGCAAGTTACCAGTGTATGAAAACCCACTTCACCTACCAAAAAATCCCTTGTCCGCACTCAAGTACACCTTCAACAACTACAGCATTAAGGTTTTTATTTTTAAGTAGCTTTTTGGTGGTATTTGCGAAATCAAGGTCTAATAAGTACAAAACTTAGTTAGCGTTTTTCCTGAATCTCCTCCCAGAATTTATGGGTCAATAAATTCCTGTTGTGAATAGTACTGTTTATTCCAAACTTTCCTATTTTTATTACTTCAGTGAGATAGTTTGTGGCGATAATTTTGTGATACTCTTGCATCTAAAAACAAAATTCCTTCTGTAAGTAGAAATAAAGTAATATCCAATGCTACTGCTTTGGAGAACTCAGCTGAACACTAGAGAAGCAGGAACACTTGGACTATATAGAATGAACAACAGTAACTGCTCGGTCTTTCAGAATAGCAAGGCAGAAGGGAAATCCAGATAAAGCAAAACCATGCATGTTTTTGTACATATGCAGAAAAAAATAAAGGCAGTGTTTACCTTTGGAAAGGGAAGCGATCCGCTTCGCAGGTGCCTCAGGTCACATGATGGGAAAGCTAACAGCGCTGCCCCACAGCTGGCGAGAGGGGCCGCCACCTCCGGCCGGCCGCGCCCGCCCGAGCCCCGCGCCGCGACCCGGCCGCTCCAGCGACCATCCGCCGGCGAGCGAGCGCCGGCCGCGCCCCGCGGACCTGGGGGAACAGAGCGATCGTCGGAGTTCAGCCCGATTCACCCGCAACGGACAGAAAACTCCTGCGCGTATTCGGATTAACGTATTTTACCTTCACACTAAGCGCGATTATTTACCGAGCCGATACGTTTCGTACGATTTTGTAACCAAAATCCGCCCGTCGGTCAAGCGCGGGCTACGCGGCCGCAGCACCGACCTCCTCCCTACCCAAAGGCGCGAGAGCCCGCCGCGTGCGCCGAGCACCGGGACCGTTTAAACACGCGCACGCAGCGCGACGGCCTCGCCTGCGGGGGCAGAAGCGCCGCACGGCGCCGTTACGCCGGCGCCCGCCGCTGCGGGCCGCTTTACCGGGTGCCGCTGAGGAAAACCCGCACCTGTTTCGGAGAAACGAAACCTGAACGCGGGGCGAGTCTCCCGCTTCCCGACTCCCGCGGCCCCGCCCGGGCGCTGGGTAACAGCCGCCTCGCGCCGCCCCCCCCCCCCCCGCAGGTGGGCCCGGCCGGCGGCGCCACCTCCTCGGGGAGGGGGGCGCGAGGAGCCGGAAGCGGAGCGAAACGCGAGCCCGGCCGCCTCCGCGGGGGAAGGGGGAGGCGGGCCGCTCCCTCCCCGCTCACCTCCTGCCGCTGCCGGGGCGGCGCTACTCCTCCGCCATGGGCCGCCCGTCCCGCCACCGCGGACGCCGCCTCAGGCCGCGCCTCCCCGTCGCTTCCGGTCCGGCAGCGGAAGTGCAGCCACGCCCCGTTCCGTGCGGGCAGCGCCCGCGAGCCGGCCGCTTTCCTGCGCCGCCAGGCCCCGCCCCCGCGGCTGGGGGGCGGGGCTCTTAAAGGGCCAGCAGCGAGGGGCGCGCTCGGCGCCTCTCTGCGGCGCGGCGGCGCTGGGGAAACTGAGGCACGCAGGAATCTGGGGTTTTTGCGGCGAGAAGAAAGGAGAAAGTTGCATGGGGACGTAAAAGTGGTTGTGGTGGTGGGGGAGCGTGTCAGAGCACCGAGCAGCACAATATTGCCAGCAGCAGTGCCCCAACCATGGAACTAAATAACTTAGTATTCTGATATTTAAGTATTTCACGTCTGTCCCCAATCCGTGATCACAGATGAAGCAGTAAAGGCGGCTTTATCTCACTTCCTCTTTTACCATGCAAGCGCATCGTATTCTGCGACCACGGCCACGCTGCAGGACAGCTAATGCCAAGCACTTTGATGACAAAGTGATGCTCGTCACCCACCGCTCATCCTCCTGCAGTTAAAAGCACTTCAGAGAAGATTTTATTAGTGTTCTGGTCTGGCCCCTGCCCCTAGGCGTGACAGATGAAGCAGGCTGGCCCAAGGCTTGGTCCTCAGTCCGGTGATCTGGTTTCTACATCCCAGGAAAGACGCTGGCCCCAGAGGTAGAACGGAAGAGGCCTTGCTGGCTGCCTTCACCCTGCCGGTGCTGCACGGGAAAGGGGGGAGGGGGACAGGAAGGCGAGGGGCCGTTTGATCTTCAGCTGCTGCCACCACAACAGTCCTCCAACTTTGAAGTGCTTCTCAGCTGCAAACACAGCTCTTGTAACCTGGCTGTCGCTGCCTTTGATAACGCCCCAGAGTCGAGAATTTTTTCCGAAACACGATTCAGGCCCTTAACGTGCCATGAAAACACTTGAAGCTACGCAGTTGTTTGAATCACCTAAGTTTTTAGGGGACCCCGCAGAGCTTTTTAGTCTTGAAGGAGCTGTCATGCTCTTATTTATAATGCAGCCTGCTACACAAAGCTCTGTCACTGTTGTCTCCCTCACTGTTCTGAGCAACTTTAAAAAACAAAAAACAAACAAAAAACAAAAACACTCTCTCGCTGGAATTGCTCTGTTTTGCAGTAATGTTCTCTTTCAGAGACCTGTATGAAACAACTGCTTCCCCTCCCTGAGCACCTAGGCTCCTCTGTAAGCAGACTGCACAAGGAAAAGACGCTTTCTTGCACCCTCCCAGTGCCATTGTTAGGAGGATGGGAAGTGATCAACGAGCACGCTCCCTCGCCCCCAGCTTTTGTCCAGCTGCTAAGTGACTATGAACAACGATTCACCAAACGGGATGTTTCACCATTCTGTGTGTCCTCTGAACAGGACAGGGTAAGGAACTGATTCCCTACAAGCAGGCTCCCTTTTTTTGCTATGTAGTAGAGGTCAGATCTGTATTTCTCCCAAAGCAGCCACGGCAGCAATAGCTTTGCCCCCACACTGCCTCCAGTTTGCAGTTCTTGTCCCAGCTTATCTGCTTGTTGAAAACAGTTTCTCTACAAAAGAACGCATCAGCAAAAATCTTCATTAAAAAGCTTCTCTCTAAAAAGCCTTAAACAAGGCTTTTGTTTTCATCCTTTAGAAGTTCTCCGTTTTCAATGACAATTAAGTGAAAGAAATCCTCACTTACCTACATGAGCAACCAAAAACAATGCCACAGACAAACCCAACTCTGTGTACTGCTTTCTAATGCAACTTTATAGGAAATATAAGCAAGCTGAACAAATACTTTACATGCACAGTAAGATTTTTTACATTCACACTGTCAATTTACAAATAATTACTTTAGGCAAATGGTTAAAAATATACAAAGACATGAGTACAATTTCCATCTTACCCCTTAGTTTCCATATTAAAATGTAGAAACTTTCCTCAGCATAATAAAAAAATATATACTGTCCATTTTCTCTCTGTATTCCAAATATTAAAGAAAACATTCTAAATGTATCATTCTGGTTTGCATGACAACAATTTGTAATTAATAATGGACATAAGTCCCCTTTCTCTGGAAGAACTGAAAAAAGAGCAACTCCACATCAAAAAATGGGAATCAACTGTTCTTAAGAACAAGGTGCTGCCATTTCCCCTCAAAGCATGTGTCTGAAGATTTGTTTTAGAGATATCTAAAAGCCAATAGAAAGCCTTCTTCGTGGTCAAGCTTTTTTTCTTAAAAAAGAAAAAAGGATTTAAAATTCTTTAAAGTGCTGAAAACCAAATTCACACACAAAAGGTAAACAGCAGTTTCCAATTCCACAGAACAAAGGAAAGGAAAAAATACCTATTTGAGTCTTGTAGAAAGCAACTTGGATTCTTTAAAAAAGAAAAATCTAAAACCAAAGATAAATTCCTAGTAACAAAAGGTGGCACAAAAGCTGTATTTACCTCAGTCTTCAATATGAAACAAGAAAAGCAGGCACGCCTATCTTTGCTTTTTCCATTATTTCAGTCTGTATACCTGCAGTTGTTGATCTGTGTCCACTTTCAACCAGATCCATTTTGCATCTTAAATATGCAGACTAGGACGTGTTAAGGCAATCAATTATCACTCTCTTCACTGGAGTCAAAAATTTCACTGAGCTGGAAAACCTTTTTCTGTTGGCTGGCTGTTGAACTGTCAGAACTGAGGTGTTTCTTTTTCCTTTTTTGCAACTTTTCTTCCAGTTCTGGGAGTTTCTCATCATGAAGATAATCAACAATTTCTTTGAAAAAAAGAAAAAAGTATTCTTAACTGGATCTGGGACTTCTCAGGAATAAACAATGTTTCTCACTACAGTTTAAGTTACAATCATTTTGACCTTCCCCCCCGCTTTCTGGTTTGATGAAATACACACATAAGTACATTTCACAATCCATAACAAGGCAACATATTAAAAATGATATTCATGATGCAATTTTTTTTTTAAACAGAGAAACTGCTACAAAAGGAGAGGAACTGAACAAACTCAGAGTATGAGGCAATTACCAAGTTAGAAACAGGAGTCCCGATTCCACATTTTCTGCTCTAACCTTGCATATTTTACCTCTATCTAATAATAACGGCAATGTGTGTTTTCTTATTTAACACTGTAAAACTTTTGGACGAGGGACACAATAAAATGGCACAGAATTAGGGATCCCAAATCCTTTCACCAACAGCCCAGGATACACATGGTAAGATTATGTAGCCTCTGCACACCTCATGCACATCTGAACAGGTATAATAATATTTTAGAAGTAGTTTTTGTTAAACCCAAAGTATTTTATAACCTTTGATACAAAAGTGCAATATAAGTTTATAGTACTGTATCACAAGATACACCACTAACATGCATTTCATGATTAGAATCCAAGGTTTTCATAACTTTTAACAGACTGATATTAAAAAGTCAGTACAGGATATGATATTCACTTGCTCTAACATGCTTAAACAATCAAAGTTCAAACTGATTACCAGTAGCATTTGGTAGCATAAAAATGCTGCCTTCTGGATATTCTGGTTTCAGTTACAGAAATACCTAGCTGTTAGAAGTTGTAGGGGTGCTCTTGAAAACGTAACTTAAGTGCAAATAATGCACTTGTACCTGCCTGAATTTGCAGAAAGAAATGCAACTGCTTAGAGGTGAAACATGGCCATTATCTAAACAGGGGCTGATCCAATACCAAGGGGTAACATTTGGTTAGTGCTGTTAACAATTCCATTGCTCTTCAAGCACTTTAGAAGAAGGAGAAGTATGAGAAGAGGTTTTTTAAAAAAAAAAAAAAAAAAAAATTCACGCACGGATATGTCCTGTTGGCACATAAATAAGGGGATTTAAAAACAAAATACAAAGTAAAAAAAAAAAAAACCACCACACACACACACAATTTCTCCCTAGATTAACTCAAGAAAGATGCATCTAAATCAAAGTCTAGTAGAACATTTTAACCACATACTGATCCTAAGGACAGCCAGACTCAAGAGGCAGGAATACATGGTCTACTCAAAGTATACTAAGTGTCTTCCCCCCACCCCCCCAAAAAAAAAAAACACACAAAAAAAACCACACAACAAAAGAGGATTCAGTAAAACAAGTATAAATCTTGTGATTTTAGCCAATTTACTTAGAGGAAATCTAATCAAGCGGAATATTTAGGAGTGGTATATTTACCCACTTAAGATTCAAACGAAAACCCTGTTTCAAGGAATACATAAAAATAGCTGGGATACTGACCAGGAAAAGTCTTTTTTTGCCAAAAAGGGACACAGGAGACCTTTAGCTTGTAAAATTTGGCTTGAACATAGGCTCTAGGGACATCTCTGAAAAGAGAAGAGTTCAGAGAATTAGTGGGTGCAACAAACTGTTACAAAGTCTCTGTATTACTCAGTTATCCATGGGGGAGAATAACTCCAGTCAAACAGTCTGTTAGTTTTAGGCAGAAAGGACAGATTTGAAATCCTAATAATAATAATAAAAAAAAACTGCCAGGACAGCAATTCCTCTTAAAAGTAAGCACCTAAAACTAACTTGACATTAGGCATATTTATTACATGTTTAATAATAAGAAAAAGTAAATGAAATATACTATGGAAAAAGAGCCATATATGAAGCATAGCATTCACAATATTGGTAATTTCATATTCAACACTTACTCTGTTTGGAAGAAGACTACCACATTACATTCCGCATTCCAATAAGTATCCCTTTTGCTATTTGTTGACTAACACTTGGAAAAGTCCTTTATTAAAGACTTTAGTACACAGTACATAACAGTTCTCATACGTAGAAAACACTGGGAAGACCATAAGGATTGGTAGAACTGGTAAAATTAAGTTTCAGCACTGATGGGCATGGTTCATTGTTCAGTGCTACACAAGGATATACAACTGTGCATTACTAAAGTAACATTTTCTATGATTGCAAATGCCTAGACATATGGATTCCCTTGTGAAGTCTAAGACAGTCTGCCTCAATTATGTCTTCTATCCAAATGAAAAAAAAAAAAAGTTTTTACCCAATAGCATTACTGAGTTCTTCCCAGTTTACTTCATTAGCATCCTCCACTTTCATTTCATACAACCTGAGAAGGCAATACAGGAGAAATTTGTGGACAGAATTCAAGAACTGATTTGATAATGTTGACATCTCCCCCCAGTCAAAAAGAAAGTCTTTGTCCGAAAGAAAGAGTCTGGAAAATCAGTATAAAACCGCATTGCATGCCTTTCTTAAACAGTAAGCTTTCATAAACGCAATGTGTAACACTAAGAGATGCAAAACATCACATTAATTTTGAAAGATACCTTTTAATAAGATTGATTTTGGCCTGTAATCCTTTGGTCCCCTTGTATAACTGCTGCCCTTTGGTCATCTTGCTTGTTAAAATCGAAGTCCTTTGAAAACAGACAAAAGCATTCTTTTTTTCAGGAAATTCCAAGCATCAAAAGGAAGAGACTTTAAGGTAGCACTGTCACCACAGAGAAGCGGCAATCAGGCTTCAAGATCACAGCAAAGAGAAAATTTATCTCAGCTAGCAAAGTTATTTATTTGTCTCTTACACGCGTAGATGCATCTGCAACACCTCTTCTGTAGTCTACAACAAATCTACCAATCTTACCAGCAAACATCACGGTACAATCAGTTTTACAAAACAAAGTCAGACAAATACTCCCCAAAACACAGTTTGATATCTAAATCCAGTATAAAGCCTTACCATTTCTGTTTACATTGCCTCCAATATCTGGTTCCCACTTTAGCTTCAATCTCAGTCCATGGTAATTTCTGGTAGAGTTTTTCACGGTCAATTGAGAGATTTCTACGTGACTTTTCTGATGAAGATTTCTCATCTTCCAATTTTGATCTTTTAGTAATCACCTCCTCCACTGCACGCATTAACTTCCGTGTTTCTTCCTTAGTCCAAGGACCGTAATTAATAGCTGGAATTAATATATACATGGTTAAGGCAGAATTTATTATAAATGGTAAGAGGAAAAGAAAAGTAACACAAATTGAAACATTTGCATTTTTTAAACTCTTATTTATTGGATCAGTTTCTTAACATGCTTCCCAGAAGCTCTTCTGCATTCCAGAGATTTGAGAGGGTCAGTTCAGCCCAATGACTACAAAACAGCTCTGGTTCCAAGTAGGAGTTTCTATTTTAAACACCTGACTGCCAAATTCTTCTCTCCCCACTCCCAGGATATGTCTGTCAAGGTACTAGTTCCATTAACAAAGAACTGAATTTGTCCCATTTCATTTCTCTCCCCTATTAGAAACTGTTGTCATTACTTCCAAATGAAAGTGCAAACAATGGCCTAGAAGAACTACAATCAATTTAAAAACAAAGAAACACACACACACTTCAGGATTTTTTCCAAAGTTTAGGGCACATACAACAGGCAGTTAAAATAATTGCTCAGATTGCAATATACAAAATGAACTGTTATTCTTAAAATTACTTACCCGACTTGATTTCAGAGTATTTCATAGCAACTGAGAGGTTAGAACGAGACATCATCTCAGAAATCTTCTTCCAATCATTGCCATGAATAGCATAGTACTTCTTCAATTTTTCTTTTTCATCTTTAGTATACCTAGTAGAAGAAATGGGCAGCTTCAGCTGCAAATTCAAAATGCTCCAATATCTTAAAAGCAGCATACATTTCAACGTTACTTATCACTCCCCTTTCAAGTCACATACTGGTCAGAAAAAAAATGAACTGTCACTTAAATCACAGTAACTGGCACAAATGGGAGAGATGATCTTAATTTGTATCCTTTAATGTACAAATATACATCAGAGATTGGTATTAAGCCTCAGGAACTATTTAAAATTACTTGCTTACCTCCCTTTATAGTTATTTGGGTCAAATATCTTCCTTGCTCGATAATAAATCAGTCTCCAGGGTCGTGGAATGCCCTCAGCTGGAAGACACATGATTCATTGTTAAGAAACATTTTTCACACAGAAAAAGCCACTTAAAACAAAAACAAACCCCACAATATACATTTTCATGAATGCTATCAATGAAACATTCTCTCCATTCAAGACTAGATATTTACAACACTTCCAAAATTGCATAGGAAATAGTCTGAATACAAATCTCCTGAACAGTTTCAAAGATGTAATTGTTATGTTTGTGGCAGGCAAAAAATAACTGAGATTGTGAATGCTGACAGGCAGCAGATGTTTATGCATATACGCATATGTGTAGGTATGTATTCAAAGCTAAACTTTAGAACTCAAGCACAAGCCTGCTGCTTGCTAGCTACAACTGGTAGGGCTGGTTGTAAATTTTGATAGCACGTGGACTAAAAGTAAGTGATAATGTATTGAATCCTCCAATTAATAAAGAGATATGAGGCAGAGCGCCAATTAGGAAGCTGATCACATACTCTGCTTCAGCATATAGACCCATTTCGATTGGGAAAACCAGGGGCTGGGGGCATCCTGTAAAAAGAAAGTGAAGACCCTGGCTGAAGGAAAGATCCTGGAAGTGGGGGAAGATCCACAGATCCGAATGCCAAATCCACTAAGGGTTGTGATTTAGTTTGTCTTGCTGTGACAAAGATACAGAATAAACAGAATGGAAAGCCACTTGAGAAAGTGCACTGAATAGATTCAGACAGGTTTAGAGATGAACGCTTGCTATTTGAAACAAAGCTTTCTAGTAATATGAATTGTTATGCCTAACAGTTAAAATGAGGATAGAGAAAGAGAAGAGATCGCTCCTCTGGCAGACAGAAGCTTAGTAGTTAGAACTTTATTTGCTTTTCTCATGTCTTGGAAAACTAACTACTTTGGCTAGTGACCTAATTTCTTTAGGCTGTCACTGGGTCCTGAACCTGCCATCGATTTACATGCTCTAAGAATAGTTGACAATTTCAGACAGGACTTAATCATACCTCCCATTAATAAATCACTAAGCTTAGTGACGGCCTAGTGAATAGGGCACCTTAAATCATAATACCCAACTACAAGTTTAAAAATCTGTAGCTGGTCATGATGAAATTTTAATCTCTAACCTCTTCGTAACAAGATAAATCATGAGAATAGTATATAATACAGATTAACTACTACATTATCTCAGCAGCATGTTCCTTTTTTTTTTTTTTTTTTTTTTTTTTTTGCTAGATTTGCAACATTAGTGCTTTTCAATTAAAAAAAAATTTAGAAAACATAGTGTTATCACCAGGTTGTGGAACACAACATCCAGCTATTTTAAAAGGAACTTGCTTACCAATTTTCCCACAGAAAAGAAACTCTGCTTTTAGGCGACTGATAGTTTCTTTCTCTTCTGGATACCTAGAGGTAAACAGGAGTTTTTCAGCATTCTCTATTCCAGTAAGTGATAAGAACTCTTCAACATTTTTCCTGATTTGATCATTTTCCTTCTGGGAAAATCTGCCAAACTTGATAGCAATACCTAAAAATATACAAAATTTGTTTAAAAAACAAAACGAAAACAACAAAAAATACCCAAGCCTCAGGTACCATCTCTTCTACATTGCATTTCAAGTTTACAGAAACTTTTTAGCAAACATAATGAAAGTTCAATGAATTGAAAAGGTAAAAAAAGCAAACCAAAATGGGACAAAACAACAGCTGGGAGCAGGCAATTTACACATAGACCTTGGTCTCTAATTTGATGGAGGTAGCAGATGCTGCAGAGCAGAAAAAACATGTCCACTGAAATTAAATATATGCTAAAGAGAGACTATTAGGATACTATCTGTTTTATGCACACAGGCTCCCGTCACTCACTTGGAATTGGACTGATCCAGACAGGACAGAAAAACATGCTATTACTCCTCTGTCAAAACATTACCACAGCTCCACATTCTTCCCTCCCAAGAGCATTCTTATGATGGCTCACCTTGCTTTTTAAAACGTTTAAACCTCGTTAGGTCTCTTCCAGCCATCTTCCTGATTGAACTATCTGACATTTTCCTCACATGAGGAATAAACTCTTCAAGTTCTTGTTTTGCAGTATCCAAATCCAAGACTGAAAACATGCTAGAGTCCAGACCATCATCATCATCCAGTTCATCAGAGGCTACATTTTCAGTACAGGAATTATTCTGGTCTTCCTCTTTATTTGATGTTGTAGGTTCAGGTGTCCTAATAATAATAATAATAATAATAAATAATAATGCCACCACTACCACACTCTAGAACTCCAAACCAGAGATTTTTATTAGTATCTCTATAATTAGAAGAATTAACATGTTCATT
Source organism: Dromaius novaehollandiae (assembly GCF_036370855.1). Lineage (NCBI taxonomy): Eukaryota > Metazoa > Chordata > Aves > Casuariiformes > Dromaiidae > Dromaius > Dromaius novaehollandiae. The sequence continues at coordinate 9,418,714 of NC_088117.1, forward strand.
AAAGAGTAAGAAATTTTATTCCACATATTGTCCCCCTGTATTTCCAACCTTTTAAAATAAGTGTCATTTATTATGACATTTCAGTACTTACAATATTTAGAAAGCTTGCCAGGGTTATGAGAACCCTCACTTTCCCACAGAACTGTCACACATGGATATACAAAAGAAACAGTGCCTCCTGCTACCACTGGCAATACAGAACTTTTCCATGTGTCTCTTGCTAGTGCTCATTATTGGTAAGAGCAAAAGACTACTTTTAACATTATTTTTCATTAAGTAATAGTTTTAGTCCATTAAACTTGGAAAACGATTAACTTCACATTCTGGGTCTGTCACCACAATATATAATAGCATATAGGCAAGTGAAGTTATGTATATAGATTTTTACCTGAGAGAAATAACACTTTGTAACTGTGAAACACCTGAACAATTCTTTCTTTAAAAAAACAAACAAACAAACAAACAAACAAACAACAACTTCATTCATTCTCAGTAAAGTTATGGGTTCTAGACACTGTAAGAACACCAAGAGCTATTTACATGAGCATTTGTTTGCATTGAATTTTAAGTTTCTTAATTCAGCTTACTAACTGTTTGGTAAAAACGCATAATAAAGATCAAATTTAAGAACTGGAATCCCCCTCCTCCCCTTCTCTCTCTCTCTTTTTTTTTTTTTTTTTTTAAACTAAACATGGATTGCTTGCACACGAATTGTATCTACACCTACAGTTTTCAAACGGGAGGATGGATTTTTTTTATTCTACACTGAAGGTAATAGTACTGCACTCTCACAAACTTCTATTATATTTCAGTGTGATAACTAAGAATCAAGCTCTACAAGTAGGTCTGTATGGAATCTCAACTTACAGTTTAGCTTTTGGAAGTTTTTTGTTTTTTTTTTTTTAAATACACACAATACAGACTAGAGAAAAATGTGGGATGTAGTGTGAGGTAAACATATTTTGGGGGTGGAGAAGGGAAAAAAAATCCAAACTTACATTATCTCAGACTCTGAGGAGCTTTCTTCCATGACTATGCTACTGGATTTAACCTTCCGAACGCGCCTCGGAGTTTTTCTGAAGGAATGATCAGCCTCTTCGGTAGGCTTAGCGGGTGCATCCACAGGATCTTCGATCGAGGCAGGAGAAGCATTACAGTCAGCATCTTCATGGGATTGCTGGGACATTGTCACACTACTGTTTTCTGTAGGTAATGCCAACACTGTGTCTTCCTCTTGTGTATCGTGTTCTGGAGATGACAAGAATGACTGATTAACCATTAGGTCTGTGCCTTCTTCTGTATCTTCGGTGATACTGTGTTTTCTCTTCTTCTTCTTCTTCTTCTTTGACCTTTTATGGTCACTTTTAACATATGTTTCTGAGGTAGGTGGCTCACTTACCTCATCCTTTTCTGGTGATTTTTCCTTTCTTTTCTTCTTAGCAGACTTTTTTATATAAACATGATCAGCCTCATTCTCCTGATAGCTCTCAATATTATCTTGATTTATTTCGACACAAATTACATCACTGGGCTCATCTGCACTATCATCACGCTTCCGCTTCTTTTTTTTCTTTTTCTTTGGGGAACCATCCATTACAGTTTCATTAATAATTTCATCTTCCAGCCCTGTAGAAAAGTTATCTAACAAAGGCTGTTCTTTCTCTCCCTCGTTTTTCTTTTTCTTCTTCTTTTTCTTCTTACAGACTTCACTGCTCTGCACAGGTTGATCTTCAAAAAGGAGTGGAGATGCACGGCTTTGCTCTGCATTTTGCACGCTTTCTTTTTCATCACTTTCATGTTTCTTACTGTGTTTGTGTTTTTTCTTTTTCTTCTTGAGAGAATCCCAAACTTGAAAATCATCTGCACTCGCTTTTTCTGTCATATTTTTTCTTACCTTTAATAAAAGATATGGGCTTTATTGAAGTGCTATAATTTAAGAACTTCATGAAAAAGGGTAGTACTTTGGTAAATCTTGGTAAATCTTACTCACACCATTATGTACAGTTACAAGGTAAACAAAGAAAAAGAAGTTTATATAAACTACCTTGGAGCTATTCAGTATTTTCTAAGAAACATAAATATACTTGCTTTTCAATGCAGCTAATTTGGCAAAGTGACTAGGTAAAAGCGACGTCTTCTTCATCAAACAGATGTGCATCACAGCTGTATTCAGACTTAAATTGCTTTCCTATAATAACAAACAAACACTTTAATAACTATTAGCTTTAAGTTGACTTTGATAACTAAGCAAAGGTAGACAGTTAAATTCAACTCTGCTTCCAGCATTAAAGTAGTAACAAGATAAAATAATAAAAAAATATTAAATAAATCGGCACTAACAGCCAAATTCTCTTATCAGGAACTTCTGGCTGGCTTTGCCTATATTCAGTGGTCCAAGCCTAGCCACAACCCGCTAGCTTGAACTGACCATTTGTTAACCAGAATAAATCCATTCCTGAAAACTAGAGTTTAGCAGAGCACACAGGAAGCATTTTAGCGGATTTTCTACGGCTGACACATAGAGAACATTTACAAGCCAACAGCCCATCGCCCCAGAAATACAACACCTTGATTTTCACATCCCCAAATCAGTTTCCAGCGCTGACCAGTACAAGGCATTAACTCCGCACGGCCGCAGGGAAGAAGCTGCACACGAAGCCTCTCGAGATAAACACCAAACCCCGCGTTACAATCCAGCAATTGCGCCGCGCTGCGCGGGCGGCCACGCTGCGGGCCACGAGGCGACGCCGAGCCCCCGCGGGCACACGTGCCGCCGCAGAAGGCGCGCCGGGCCCGGCGACAGCGCCCCGGGGCCCGCCCGCCGCCAGCCTCCCCTCCGGCACCGCCGGGGCACCCAGAGCCGCCGCAGGCCTCGCGGCGACGGGGCGGGCCTCGCCGGAGAGGCCGCACTCCCCTCCCCTCAGGGCCCAGCGCCCTCCCCGCCGGCCGCTCCGTCGCCGGGGCAACGCGCCCGCCGCCCAGCGGCCCTCCGCGCCGCCCTCCTCGGGATAACAGCCACCCTCCCCGGGACAACGGCTGCCCGCCGCCGGCATAACGACCGCCCGCCGCACCTCGCCGCCACACGCGCTCCGCACGGCGTCCGCCCGCAATGGCGTCCCCCTCCGCCCTCCTACCGGAGCCCTCCCGTTCCCCCTCCCCCGCCTCCTCCTAGCGGAAGCGCTCCCGCCCGGACCCATCAAAGACCCGGACCCAACGGCGGGCGCCGCCGTTGCTAGGAGACGGTGTGTGGTGGGGGGGGGCACGGCCGTTCCCGCGGCGGCGCGGCCCGGCGAGCAGCACCGCGCCCTCCCCTCCCCCCGCCCCGGGTCCGGCACCGGCCTTGGGGGCCGCGCCGCGCTCGGGCCCGGGGCGCTGCTCCTCTGCAGCTCGGTGTGAATAAAATTAACGTAAAGAAACTCCGGGATCGCAGCGGGTTGCAAGCGCGCAGCTTGGCCGCTTCGTGGCGGGGGGAGGGGGGGGTTCCCAGCGCCCCGTCCCGCCCCGGCAGCCCCTGAACGCCGGGGAACAGCAGTTTTCGTGCCCGTTTTCCCGCTCCGCCCGTTATTCCGCGCGCGGCTGCCGGGAGCCGCCTGCCCGGCGCGTCCCGTTGCCGCGGGAACGGGCGGCAGAGCGCGCTACCGGCGGCCTGCGGCTGGGTTCGGCCCCGGCGGCATGGCCGGCAGCGGCACGGAGCCCCCGCGGTGGCGGCGGCCGCCGGGCCTGGCCGAGGCGGCGCCGGGCAGCGAGAACGAGCGGCTGGGGGTGGCGCGGGAGAGCATGCTGCGCAACCCGCTCATCGCCAAGGTGAGCGCCGAGCCCCCCGGGCACACGCACCCCCCCAGCCCAGGATAACGCTGGGACACAGCCGGGATCTGCCCCCTGCCTCCATCCCGGGACACAGCCAGGACCCCCAACCCCCTCGCCTCCATCCCAGGACATGGCTGGGACCCTCACCCCAGCCCGGGACATGGCCAGGATCCCCCCACCTGCCTCCAGCCCAGGACACAGCCAGGATCATCCCACCCAGCCCCAACCTCCTTCCCAACCCCCCCGGCACAGCCGCCCCCCATCCTTGCACCGGTAGCTGCGAGCAGGGCCCGGGGGGTCACACAGCACTGCAGGCGCCAGGGGCAGCCCCAGCCCCATGCAAGAAAATGGAGAAAAAATTTCCCGTGAAAACACCTGGAGCAGCTGGACACATTTTTTGCCACTTGCTCATATGACAGTGAGAGAGAAAATGTCTTTCCTCATTTCTCCTTCTCAAGCAACTTAATGTTTTATCACTGTTAAGCACTTGGTAGCCCCCAGACAATGGTGCAGTAAGTAGTTTGGGGAGGGTTTTCCATACGATATTCCCGCAGTTTGTGAAGCATTCAGGGACAGCGACAGGGGACGATGCCCTTTACTACCACCCCGCAACCAGAGAAGGCCAGCAGCAAGCAGGAGCCCTGCAGGCCACCAGATACTTAGAGGTCTGGCAAAATCTAACAGCCTGGATTAGTACTTTAGACAGGCCGTGAAGATTATAGTCAATTCGCAAACTCCTGCACTTCTCATCTTATCAGTTCCTCTTGTGCTATGGCTAAGCTGGGTAGGCTTCAGAAAGCTTCATGCGTATCTTTAAGCCAAGTCAAGCTGGGACTAGCCCTTTTCTGCCATGGTTTCTTTCAGTCCATCCGCACTAGCAAAATTCTGCTTGTGCCCCAAAGCTGATCAGATCTGGCTTGTCTGGATGCCTGCTGCTCACTTTGTTGTCTTCTGTTGGATGAGACCTGTAGGATCTATCCGCTCCTCCTGATCGACCTCCACCACTGCAGCAAGTTGCGCATGAGGCGGAGGAGAGCTGTGCAAGGCACCCCTCTTGCAAACACAAGCAAGCGCCCTGTCCAACCAACAGCCCTTTCCTGGAGTCCCCTCCCTTAGCAGGCAGCTGAATTACAGCTCTTGGCCCCTGGATGGCACTAGTAGAATAGCTTCTTGCCTTAACCACTTTTTTCCATTCCCAGCAACCCTCATCAGAAAGAAAAAAAAAATCCGTTCCTCCCCCGGTGCTATAGGGATGCGATTGTTGCTTCTGAGGGGGGAGAGGAGAAGAAAGGGCAGCTTCGGTCGGTGCCAACCCTCTCTGGAGCAAGCAGTGTTCAAGCACACAGCAAATGGTTTGACCAGCTGCATTTTTTCTCCTCTCCTTGTGAGGGCAGCCAGTTCTGCTCAGATTCCTCATTTTTCCCCACAACATGCAGTGGTGACATTTAAACTGCTGCTGTTCAGCCCATGCTGCCGTAGTTAAGGTCTTGAGTTCCCTTGATAATCCTTCCCTCTCACCACCAGCTTGGAAGCTGGCCATAAAACTGCAGATTTTGAACATGACAGAAAATTTGGATCTTGCAACATCTAATATCTTCTTTTCCTCATGAAGCTTTTAGATTTCACTCAGCAGTTATATTAGGAGGGCAAAGAAAGACAAATATGTGTTTTGTGTCATAAGTGCAGAGCAACTTTGCTTTTTCAAAACCAGAACTTTTGCAGTCTTTCTATTCCCTGGCTCTTTCAGGTTTGATAGGAAGCAATGATGGTATCTTTGAGCAAGATTGCTGGTGGTAGCTAGCTCACCTTGCACCAGATTCTTCTGGGGTGGTAGCTGACAGATGCAAAACAAACTATGATGCCCTGCTTACAAGTACAGAAACCTCACTGGGATGAAGGCAGCTGCAGCACCAGGGCAGGGGGGAAGAGAGGGAAGAAGGGGAGGGCAAGAGGAGGCAGCCCAGTATCCTCCCCATCCCTCCAAACTGCTCCCACCTTTCTTAGAGCATGTAAATACATGTTTGTGTAACATAAAAACATGCATTAGAGAAAGATGTAATTATGTGACATTTAAAGTAACTAAAGACATAATTGCAGGGGTTGGGCTAATCCTGCTTATTTTCACAATGCAGTCACATGCCATATTTGAAGAGAGGTATAAATCACCAGTCAGCACAGTAAATTCTAGATCTACCACTACATAACTGGAGGTAATGCTGTTGAGGGTAGCACCTATAGTGTAGTATAGATGTTGCAGTTAGATTATACGCAGTCACCAGGATTATGTCGACTTGCATGGGAGTTTCGTCTGTCTGGGCTGGGCCATTCAGCCAAATGCTGCGTGTCCCTAAAGCTCAGTCAATAGTGTCCCCCCCCCACCCCAGGTCCTGCATGCGGTTTGCTCAGCTCTAGGGCTTGAGGTTTTTGCCCAGCACGACTGAGCATCTTGGCAAGGGGATTTCTGAGCCGTTATAAATCCTGGGATATTTCTGTATGTCACAGTCTGGGTTTCTGCTATCTGGCCAAGGGAAATTCAAACTTGAGCAGGTTTTGAGGAGAGGTAGCAACAATATTAGCAGTCTGGCCAAGTCCTCTGCTCTTGGGTCTTCTTTGCAGGAGGGTTTATTTCTCAGCAAGGCAGCTGGTAGAGATGTAGGAAGATCTGCACCCACACAACACTGTTCTTCAGCATGAAGTAGCTGGGCTGTTAACAGGGAGGCTTTTTTACTCTTCAAGTCAGCAGTAACTTCACCTCGCACTAAGTTTCATCACAGTGTTTGTGCGGCAACTCTTCTGGCCACCATCCAGGTGCCTTCCTACACTGCCTCATGCCCCGCTGTTCCCAGCTGCTGTATTTGCCAGGGTGCCCTCTGCAGCCAGGAGGTCACCGCGATGGGATGGCAGTTTACTCTGTGAGCATTGGTACGCGGCCAGGCCCCACTCGCTGCCACACGCACACGCTGGTGGTCAGCGAGCTCACAGTGCCAGCGCTCTGCCGCATTTCCTCTTTGTGCTTCTGCTTGGAGTCCTGGATCTCTTCTTGCCCTGGGGAGCCCTCCAGGCCAGGCGTTTTGGACAGAGTCAAAGGGGATGGCCAACATGAGTCCCAACCTCCATGCTGTGCGGTGCCACCTGGAAAACAAGGATAGGAAAATGGCTTGGGAGAAGGGACAGTGGGAGGGCACTGAGGAATGCACAGCTGGCCACAGCTGCCCAAGCTTCACCAGGCAGCAGATATGCAAGCGCCTAACTGAGGCCTCACAGTCATGGATGGGACACTTACTCTCCAATCGTCCTCCTACTCATGTTTGGTCCCTAACCTTCAGGGCTGCAGTGTGCTCGGAGCAGTGAGCACAGCTGGTGCAAATGCGATGGCTCTCCTGCTTTGCAGCAGCTCACAGCAGGATCCCCTTCTTCCTCACCCAGTTCCTTCACATACCCTGGAAATAGAGCATCGCATACCCAAATGGAGGCCGTGGCCTGGCTGGCTGGGTTTCTGGCTGCCCTTGCTGCCTCTGCACCGTCCAGCCCTGTCCTCCCACCGGGATGTGTGCATGCATGCCAGCTAGCTCAGATTACAACCAGTATCTTTTCACAAAGATTTCTGAGCAATGAACATTCCATCATTCTCCAATAGAGTATAGAGGGGTTTAATTAATCAATAATTTAATTTAGTTCGTCGATATATGTTTGCCTGCAGTATAAAACTGAACAAGGCATTTCATCTACTGATGCCAGTAAAAATCTTAGCAAAGCATTTTCAGCTTGTTTGTTTTTACCAGTAAAAGCCTTAGCAAAGCACATTTTTCAGTACAAACTTACTAAAAACCACTCTGCCTTAAAAAATAAGCAAACTAAGTAGGAAACACAAGACACCACCATACTTAACCCCCAGCACACCTGAAATCCACTGCAGAACAGCAGCATCTCAGAGAAGTTTGTTACATTCGCATAATTTCTTCCAAGTAACATGCCATAATGAAGCGTGACACACCTGCCAAAATTGTTGTGTCACCAGTCTATAATTGGACAGATCCCCAGTGTATGAAGGGTAAATGCAAAATCACAGCTCACCCAATCCCTTTGATACCCATGTATCAAAGCATGCTCTTACCTGTTAAAATGTGTACCAGGAACATGCAGAAAGTGAGGTCCAGTAGCTGCTCTGCACAGAGCAACTTTAGGATTGAATGTCATCCAGCTGGCATCCAGAGCCAAAACCAAGTCTTATGACATTAAAAAGAAAAGCTGTTTCAGATGCAGCAATTCAGAAGAGGATGAAGGGCACTTTGGAGGCCGGGGACGAACGCTCCCCTCGCCGTGCCTGCGAGGAAGGCCTCCCTGTGCCAGCCTGCCACAGCCAGGAGGTCTCAATCCATCATCCATACTGCAAACAAGATAACCAGATTTAACAAACAGCAGTTTTCAGAACTATTAGAATGCACAATATTTGCTTTAAAAGCTTGTTGTTTACCTAACAACTGATGCCAGACCATTTGGGGCTCATTTTCCTGTGCTTTTCTTCTCAGCCCTGAGGGCTAGAACCTTTCCTTATAAAGCTGATGGAAAGCCATAGCGCTCAGGCTATAACGTTTCAGCAGCTACAGAAGAACATATGATTAAAAAAAAAAAAAAGCCTCACAAAAAACCACAGGAATTGGCACACCAATATCCTTTGTGGCAGTCCTAGCAGAAGGAAGGATTAACTAGGCCAGGGAGACTGAACAGCCTTTTTCAGTGGAGGAATGGGTTTCCACTGCGCCCACCGGAGACACTGCAGAGAGAGCTGGTCACCCGGGAGCCTGCTCCGTGCCCAGGGAGAGCAGCTCAGCGCTGGTGAAGGCAGGGCGCCAGGCAGATGGCCACAGACTCCACTTGCCACATGGGTACCAAGTAAAGGGGGAAAGAGTCACTCGCCAGGTTTTTCTTTGTCCTCTAAACCCTGCCTTGAACCTTATCATGAAGTATTCCAAGTCATCTGACTTGTTACAGAGCAAGGCACTGTTGAGTTGCTCCAAAGAAATCATTTTGTTTTCAGGACAGATGCAGAGAAAGGACAGCTAAGAAAGGGAAGTGACAGTACTTTAATCAGATTGAAAAAAAAAAGTTGTGTCACATCATGACAGAAGCTGTAATTATGCAAGGGACAGACACGGACAAGTACATGGTGTGAGGAAGGATATTTACTTTGATTTGCAAAATGCACTAATCAAACACATCTTTTGCAACAGTAATTACTGAAGGGACAGGTTTTCCATCACCCTGGCATTGAAGCTTTTATTAACAGGCTTGCATTGCATCATTAACAGGGATTTTGTGGATGTAATTGTTGTACTCAGTCTCTAAGCCTTTATTTCACTCCCACCTTAAAAAAGTTAAATCTTCTCTAGTGCTCATAAAACAGGTGTAGCAGGACACCAAGATCAACCTGAAACTACAATCCCACCTCACCAAGCCTTTTCTCAGGGCAGGGCCAGGACAAGCCACCCACCTTAGGAATCCTCATAGACCTTTGTTTTGCACAAGGACTGCTAACCTGAGCAGGATGAGTTAATGAAATAAAGACTTCCATAAAAACATACTCACCACTGAATGCTCAGAGAGCAGTTGCATAAGCCATTAGAAAGCATGCAGGCATAGCATCTGTGTGACAGGTAGGGCAGAGAGCAAAGTCATTTTCTCTTCCTGGAGCACCCACATGCAGAGCATGCAGGAACAGAGCAGGTCTCTGCAGCTCCTCTGTCTCTGTATCTCACCTCTGCTTGCAGCAATTCTTGGGGTGCAGCTGAGGCTTCACAGCTGGCTGGGTGTTGACTAAAGGTAGCCAGCAAATGCCTCAGATGTAGCAAAGCAGTACTCACAAGCACTTGGATAACTTCTCCCAGATGCTCCCTGTGCTGATTTAAATAGCTCTGTCCCCTTTCCTAACACAGGCTCAACTTCAGCTGTTTGGAATGAAGGCATCCACTTAAAACTGGGTCAGGGACCAAATTTTAGTGCATCTGTCTCAGGTGGGTAACCCCTGTGAGATGAAGGAGAGCAGCCATAAGTAGTGCAAACTGTATTTGGAATAAGGTGGTGTTTTATTTGGTGTTAATTATACCATTTACCTCAAATCACTACATGTGCCGAGCATTCTGCCTTCTGCACTTGCTGCTCAGGGACACTGAGGATTAATTAGTGTTTATGCAGCATTTTGTGTGCTTATTACTATTATTATTATATTGCTACTATTATTATATTTTTGCAATCTAAGGCCAGTGTTGTGTTTTTAAAAAATGTGTTCTGAGATATCTACACCATACAGCTCGGTAATTCATTAGAGAAATAAACTAATGAAGGGCTGGTTAGTCAAATAATCATTAGATTTGGTTCTGAGCTTTGTCTTGCCAGTGCTGTGACATCTAAGGGTTTCCTTCTCAGCATGAACTCATTTAAGATTTTAAATGAATTATTTGGTACACTAAAAATTAAACTCCTCATGAGCTTCAGTGCCCTCCCACGTTTTCCACAGACAGTGAAATAAATAAAGCATTTCCAGAAAGCAAGTAAACACTCTGCATGAATGAAAATAGTGGATTTTTCTCCTGGCTGTTTGAAGGCAGGACTTAGGCTGCAACCTGACAGCTGTGATGCAGCGGTCAGAGAGTCAGCACCAGGCATTTGTCGCTGCTCACCCCAAAGATCGGCACGCGATATGTAGAAGCAGGCAAGGGGGCATTTTCGTCCTTTATGTGAACAAAACAATGCAAATTGGTGAGACTAATAAGCCCGGAAACATTACAAGGTGAATGCCTTTTATGTTCATGAAAAACTCCTATGTTTATTTGTCTAATACAATGGAAATAAAGCTTCAAAGGCTGTTTGATTTAAAAATGCATTATTAAAATCAGCCAGCACAATAATAACCATTAGACCGAACTGTTGCATTAGTATGACCCTAACAGCAGTGTTGTCTTAGCAGAGAACATCCATGCAACCTCTTGCATGAGTTGTTGGTGCCGTAAAATCAGAAATTAGGCTAAAGGAAGAAAGAATGTACAGAAAAGAGGAAAAAAATAAAGTGAAAAAAGATCACAAACGGGTCCACGCATAGAATGCGGCTGCGCTATTCACAGTGCACCCAGAGCTGTGTCAGGCTATAAATTTTTATGATGAACCTGAAACTCAGGCTGTATTGTCTGAAAGATTTAAGAAACTTTGGGGGAGAGCCGACGTCAGCTTACAGCGGAGGCCCCAAACTGTGTTAAGCCAAGAGATGCTTTTCAGACTAGCTCAAATCCGAGATGCCATGCAAAAAGTCAGGGCATTTGCGTCCCTGTCAGACAGAGAGGAAAGGTTTGCAGCAGTCCCCAAGGCCGCTGCGTACAGTGTCTCGCAGTCCCAAGTTTCAGAGTTTATTCCTTTCTGCCATTTCAAGCAAAAACGTGATAACGTGCCCGTATTCGCAAGCTGTTCTCCGGGGACACTGAGCAGTCTGAGGGCAGCACCACGGACCCAGCTAAAGCTCGTAAGAGCACGGGAACATCGCTGCCTTATTTCCTCCCCACCTTCATACCTCTACGCCAACCACCACAAGAAATATCCCGGCTTTCCTGGAAGAGGAGCACGAAAGCGTGCGGAGTGTGCAGGAAAAACCCAAGAGACTGGATGGGAACCGCGCGGTACCGGGTACACGGGGGCATCGTGCAGGCAGCGGGTGGGCAGTGGCCAGAAGGAGAGCAAAAAGCCTGGCTTCCTTTTTAAACCTTTGCTTTACCACCGAAATCGGCTCCCTCTTTTTGAGTGCTGCGTAGCAGAACACAGAGCAAACAACGCGTGTTCGCAGTGATCACAGAGACCAATGTTTTTAGTTCCCCGTTTTTGCAAGTTTTTAGCCATGCTTTCCCCAAGGGCAGATTTCTTTCCATGCAGATTCTTAGAGATGCTATTGTGCTTAATTACTGTATTGGAGAAGCCTTTGTCATCTTGCAGGAATCATTTTGTTCTTGCTTGGCTGCTTGCCTCTTACAGATTAGACAAAACTTCTGCATTTTAAAGGATATTTTCTTTTGTTTAACCTTTTATGTTCTCTAAAATGCAGCAAATTACACTATAACTTTTCTATTCACATGTAATTTATTTGAAGTGACATTGATGAGTGGAAGTGCAACCCTATTACTAGATTTCCTAGGGCAGCCTTTAAGAAAACTTTAGTATAAGTGGAAATATGTCCAGTTCTAATTTTAAAGGTCAGTCAGCGTGGTGTTTTGTGCCTAAAACATTTTACAAGTAGAACTTGATTAAAAGTAATAGCATAATTCCCAGCTGAAAAAAAATAGAAAAGCAAGCAAAATGTATTATGGAAGATATTGCTTGTATTAGGGAAGAGCAAACTGGTCTGAAAGATAAAAATCATTGTAACGGCAAGCTTTGGGCTGCCTGCCCAGGTAGAGGAGCCTCTTTGTTTGCAGCCTGTTTTTTAAGTTAGCAACAGCCCTTTGCGTTCGTCCTCTCCGATTACCTCCGTGATCGGGAACTACCCATCGGCTGGCCAGGAGGCGACCGCAACGGCAGCAATCGCCACGTAGCACCGGGCATTAAAGCCCGAATACTCGCCGAAACGCAGGTCTCCCCGCACAGCCACGAGGAAGGTGCTTCCTCCCCGGCCGCGCTCCTCCTCCCGTCTCTGCCTGGCACTGCTGCGAGGGGCTTCCTCGCCGTCCCGGCCTCGTAATCAGGGAGCTAAAAATTGCGATCAGATTAGCCGCAGCGCTGAAAAGCACAGTCCCGCTCGCGGTTAGTTAGCATTTAGATAGGCTGGGACGGGGGTCTGTACAATAGGCATCAAAGCCGAACCCTCGGTGCGGCAAGAGGGATTAATTTCTTTAACCAACATGCCTGATCTGGCCTATCTCATTACCCTGCCTTGTCAGTGTCGATGTTGGATTTGATTGAAGATTATACCATTTAGGCCTTTCCCCCGCTTTCCGCAGGAACCGGGCCCATTGAATCGCACATTCTTCCATGGGCCCCTGTCAATACGCCGTGGCCTGAGCCTCTAATTCTGCTTCATTTAAACTTCATCAACTTTTCCAATCAAGTGGAAGGATCTGAAATAGGCTCCGTAAGCAGAAAGGCCCTTTTTCCTTTTGTCAGATAATTTATTCTGTTTTCTCTTTCGCTCCCCCACCTCTTTCTCTTTTTCTTCTTTTCGCTCCCTTTCCCTGATGCTGAAAATGAGATTACAGTATTTAAATGACTATGATAATCAATCGGGGGACCTTGAGCCGAGATTGAGGTTAATTTTTCTTAGCAGAACAAAGAAGCGTGATGCCATTGGGGATTTGAAGGTGCAATCTGTGTTTCATGCTTGTATTCCTCCCCCCCATCCGAAACTGCAGTTTTAGGAGTCTTTTCTTGTTACTAACTAGACAGTTGTTGTGATTTTTAACAGAGGCAACCCCTAGGAGAGAAGAAATATAATTTTGGGCTGATAAACAGCTAACGGCCTTCAATCAACAATTTTAATAGGAAAAAAAATGCACTTACATGGTGTGACTGCAGATCTAATGAAAGTGCTATCATTACCTTATTTATTTTTAAAGATACTTTGAATAATTTTCCATAGTGGTGTAGCTAGTCATTCCAGCCTGCACAGTACAGTTGTGAACTTTTAACTGAATACCCCGTTCGTTCAGCCACTCCTTCAACTTAGCAGCTTTCTTGATTGCCTGGAAAAAGTCAAGACTTTTGTCATGGTTTTGCTAATCAGAAATGGAGTCGCTATGTTCGTCTTAAAACCAACATTGAAATGGCTCATGAAGTGTTCAGATAATGTATTTTTCGTTGTAACATGCCAGCATTCTCTCGCCTGGATCTTTCCCCTACCCTTCTAAGGAGGAGAGAAAGAGAAAAATATGTATTTCTTTGCTTCCATCCTAGCTGTCTTGTCAGTGCTGTTTTACATGCTGCCACCCAATGTTATCTTTTATTTGTGTCAGGAGAGAGGATTTGACAAGTTCAGTATACAATGTTCATTTGGCAAGGCAAATTTTTCATACCAATTTTGAGTAGAAAATGAAACCATCTTTCAACACAATGAGCAACATCATTTTTGGACAGACTTATTATGAGGAGAGGAATTGCAAAACTTTATTTCTCTACACGATCCTGAAAACCCAGGAAATGAGACATTTAAACAAAAAAAAATAAATGCATGTATGAATGTTTGAGGCCATCAGTTTGTTTTAGAAATAAAAAATAACCACCAGCTGCTGTCAGGTAGCTGTGGCCTCCTTTTTGTTAATCAGATGCTGCTGAAATTGGTTGCATCATAATGTAGCTTTGTTTCTAATCTTTTAAACTGTCAAAAGATTGGGAAAGGCAGGCTGCCTTTAAGAGTTTGTCAGCGTTCGCCAAGCAAAACAGTCATTAGTCAACGGTAGCGTGGGCTGAGCTCCTCAAAGACGCCCAAGGCCGCCGTGAGGTAGGGGCTGGGTCTCACCACGTTCAGGAGGGATCGGGATACCTTCCCTCCCTTGAGAATCCCAACTGCGCTTTATGGCTGTACTAAAACCTCTGAACAATCCAATTAATGGAAAAGTCTCATCATAAATTCTGTCTCCTGTGCTCGGCTGTCCGTCTGGACCCACCGTGTGTCCTGAGTTAGGCACGTGCAGCAGGTTCCTTGGAGAAGAGGCTCTTGGTTTGGGCTTTGTACGGCCCCTGCTCCGAAGGGTTCTGGTCCATGGTAAGGACTCCTTGCTACAGCTGCATAGTGATGACCCAGGACTGCTAAATACATGTTTTCTAAGGAAGAGCATGTGTTGAAAAAGGGCTGTAACACCTTCAGTGGGTGACAAGCTCATTTCAACACCCAGGACCCCTGCGAAGTTGGAAGATGCTGTTTAAGGGCCGTGTAGTGGGCTGTATGTCTTCCTTGTTCTGCAAGTCCACGAGAAACCTCAGCCTTCAGGGGGAACTGGGATGGTCTTTGATGCCCCAGCTATGAACCTGTATGAATTTTACCCACAACAAAAGAGCAAGAGGCCCAGAGGCCCCTGTCCAAGCCCGGCAGGCTTTGAAGAAGCCTTGTGTGCATCTTGGTGCACTGGTTTGCACTGACAGTCTTCTCTCTTTAAGCATATGTTGACTCACCGTAGGGAAATTAAAACTCCATTAGATGTTGCCACACTGTAGAGCAGACCCCATTATAGCGGTCGAGTTGCAATTAATTGGTTTCCTCAGATATTACTTAATTTTGGGAAGGCACGGGTAGACAGGAAGGACAAGGCTCATCTAAACAATAATTCTTAAAATGACACAATCTAAATAAACTGATGAGATTATTACATAGTTATTAATCTAAATATAAAGAAGAGTCAGAAAAATCTTGGCTATATAATGATTTAGAAAAAACAGCAGAGCTAATATCATTCTGGTTTAAATCATCATGAAGCAATCAGCATTTGTGCTTAGAGGTGAATGATGGTTTAGCAGATTAATTATATTTCATGCAAAAACCTGCTGTTTTAAAGTGCACAGTCTTCTGCTTTTGTTTGCTCAATTGTTTGTGTTGTTTAACTTTTCAGCGTACAGGCGGAAGGAGGCCTCTGCATACACGGCACTGCAGATTTGGGCATTGTTTTTTAGTTAAGGTTAATGTGGGATTAAGAAATAGAGAAGAGAATAATGAGAGCTGACCTTGTAAATGGGACATTCGGTGGTACAAGGTGGGAAGAAGCTCCCCGGCAGGTTAGGCAGGGCAGCTGGTACCACTCGCCGTAGCGGGACAGAGCGGCCAAGTGGGGTGACCAACAGATCCACTTCGCTAGCCCGGGAGGCCCCCGTGCAGGCAGCCCCGCTGCAGAGGGGCCGCTGGGAGCTGGGTGCTCGCGCTGCACCCGTGCAGACTTCCCACGGTGTCCCCAGCCCTCTGCCAGCGCAGGGAGGGCATCCAGCCCCCCGCTCCCACGTAGCTCTGCTGGGCAGAGCTCATTTCCTTGTATTATCAGGGTGAGAAAGTTTTTGGTTTCAGGAGAATAAATAACTAGGCCTTATAAATCATTAAAAATGTACTACAAGAAAAATGCAGGATGACTATAAATAGAAAACAAAGCAGCTCATATATAAACTTTTATAATGACTATTACTCAGAGTATTGTCACCATCTGTTTTTAAGCGCATTTAACATCCGTGATCTCCAGAGACTGACACCCTTTCAAATTCCGGTTCTTTTGCTCAGGCACTGGCAGCGCGTTGGCCTCCATAAGCCTCCGCTGATGTCAGTGAAGAGCATTTAGTGGCAGTAGCTCAGGTCGTGTGACCTGCTCAGTCCCTCTCCAGTGCCCAGTTACAGCGAGCAGCGAAGGGTCTGAGATGGGTACACAGTGGCTGATCGGTCCTAGACTGAAACCGTGGGTCCCCCCCTCTTTTTTAAGTGTAAATGTTTTACTTCTTTCTGTTCCAAGTCACTTACAAAACTACACTTGTGACAGTCTGACGAGTAGCAGTTTCTTCTGTAAAAGATCCCACCTCTTCCTCCAGACCTCCACAGATACAGGTCTTGACTTAATATGAAATGAACTCTATTTAGCAATACATTAATCATTATGTAATTTCATCATTAGTGTCATCCTTTTTATTATTACTTCGACAATAGGTGATGCAGGTAGAGTCAAGTATACCTAGCTGCTTTCAAACCTTCCTCAGGGAACGTGCGCATCTTTTTGAAGAGGCAGATAGTATCTCTACATTCCACTTAATGCTCAAACTGAAACCAAGATGAGCTTGATTTCAGGGGCAGATGAACTGGACTTTGTGTTTTCAGACTTGAGCGTTCTGAAAGAACGGGTGTTCTGAAGTGCCACAGGCACGTATTTGGGTGAAGGAAAGTAGGGCACAGATCTGCACAGTGAATCCTAGCAGCCTGAGGTGCCATTTCTTGGTAAGGAAGCGGCTTTGGGCAGCTTAGATTTTAAGGGATGTGTTTGCATCACTATTCTGGGCGCAGATGAGAAGCTGTTGCTGTATGGTACAGAGGGAAAACGATTCATTTGTTCACAAGAGTTAGAAGCAGCCTGGAGCTGAAGCGTTCAGATCTTCCCAGCTGTTGGGGCATTTAGGATCTGGGATCACACCGTCCTGTTCGTTTCCATTAATGTGGCACTGAATCATGATCCCGGCAGAGATGGAAGATCTCATCATCGAATTCCAGCATCTAATTCCTGATCAGAACTTAGTGACTCAAACTAGTCTCAAAATAAGGCTGCGCCCTGCCTCTGGAGTCAATCAGCCCAGCGCCAGTGGCTGGGCCCGAGTTGCCCGGCTGCGATGGAGAGCAGAATTTGCTTTCCTGCACTGGCGTGCGCTCTTGAGACCGGACTCCCAGGTGTGGAAACAACCGGCTGGAAAACACCAGCTGAGGATTTCTTAACAGGCTGCACCGATTGGACTCATTTCTGCAAAAACACAAAATTCACCAAGCAATGATCGGAAAAGGCAGTTTCCTTTTCAGGAAACATAGGTGCTTGCTTTGTTTTTATCCTAAACTCACAGAAACCACTTTCTAAAACACTACAGCAGCCTCCCTTGGTCAGGGTCTGCCCCTCACCTCCCTCCTGCAGGGCTGTTAGTATGCATCAGGCCTTTTAATTTGAAAATTTAACAAGTAATTCTAAATTGGGACTTTGGAAAACCTGTGATCCTATCTAGCGTGTCTATCCTATCAGATGTGGCTCTGTGCTTTCGCTGTGTTGAAAACAAAGGGGAAGAAAGTCTAACACATGGTATCCTCAACTAGAAAGAGCTTTGCTGTGAGAGGATACTGAGCTGTTTTATAAAGCCCAATATTACGCTTGAATTATGCCTGAATAAGGAGAAAGGACATTGTTAAAGGGCCCTAAACATTGACCAGAGTGGATCTTCTTTCTTCCAAACCATTCAGTGGTGTTGTTTTTGGCCGTTAATGATTTGGTATTGTATTTGTAAGCCAGCAGGGTAATCCAGAGAGCAGCAGGAGGGGCAGTTGCCTTAAATAAAGCTTTACAATGCTGCTAATTAAAATGATCCTTCCTCTCCCTGTGATGACTAATGAGACAGAAAGAAGAACCGGGGAGGGTTAATGAAAATGTTGCCATGAGATTCCCTGCTTTTAATTGGTCTTTTTAATGTTTTAATCTCGTTTACGATGTGGGAGTGGAGACGGAGAAATTTTCTTTCAACCTTTCTTGTACCATGCCCAATAGGTTTGTAATGCATGGCTTCTGCGGTGTGCGTTTCTGCGTGTAATAAGAGTCTATAAACAAAAGTCTGAGGGCGAGCATGTGTATGTCTTGAGATGGAAGAACCAAATTTTGTACTTAACTGGGGACAGAAATAAAAAAAACATGAAACCTGTTTTTAAGCTCAGCTTCCAAAACTCCAAGGAAGCATCCATGCCCTGAGGACCGAGGCTGAGATCTATTGTGAAGGATTGGCACCGATGCTCAATAGTATTTAGAGCTTTGGGTCGTGATGCTCTGTTAAATGCAATATTTATCCCATGAGCATGTCACAGTTCACCTCAGATGTCAAGAATTCAATTAATATTCTATTTAATAGAACACGCCGTGACCTAACCTTTTAATACTCTTAGTGCGTCTGAGCCCTCCTTATTAGTGTCACTCTCTAACTTTCCTTCTCAGCTGATGCATCTAACAACAACTGGGATGGGGAAATTGGAAGCAAGGAGAGAGGGGAAGAGATTTAAATTACTTTTGGACCTCACTGTGTGGCTTCACTGGCTTTATCCCTTGTAAAACTCAGTTCACAGGGGGTGAGCACACCCTGCTTTTCCCATTTTTATGGGGCTGACATCGTGTGAGCTTCAGCTTTCTATTGATTCAAAAACACAAAAGGCACCGCCAAATTTTTCATGGTTTGAGTCAGTTATTTCCATTGAAACAGCATTTCCCCTGCCTCACACCACATTATCAAACTTAGGGTTGGGCAAAAGCAATCATGTGAGTAATGCTTGCAGGATTAAATCTTTGACTTGAAACTTCACCTGTTTACTGTGATGGTGGGTCCATATGTATCAGAGATTTTGGAATCGCTACTGCAGAATTTTAACTGCATTGCATCTGAAAATTGTCTCTGGAAGTGGGATCACTTCAATGCATCAAGATTTTTCAGATCAGACTAGAAAATCACAAGGTTCCTCCTGGCCTTGAGTCTGTGAATAAATAGGATTGCCTTCTTTCATATATCACTAGCAGTAACGCAACAGCAACCCAACTTGACAATTTTGTTGCTGATTTAGATCAGATGTAGCAGAACTGGATTCTGCCATCTTTGAGTTGTCTCTAGAGGGCTACTAGGAGGAAGCCATAAAAAACACAGTAAATTGTGCATTTGAGATCACATGAAGTAGAAGATGGGCTTAGTAATTTGATTCATTTTATACCTAGCTTTTTTCAAGAACAGAATTCATTTTGAAGACTCCTAAGCAGGATCGGCTCCAGCCCGCTACCACGCGCGTGCAAGACATCCGTAACACATCAGAAGTGGAAAGAGACGGAAAGCAAATAAGTGTTCTAAATTGTTCTGCATCGTGTAGCCTTTCCGTTTGGAGAAGTACTAAATAGCAACGGAGCCTTTTTTCGAGGCAGCGTTTCTGCACCTTCAGGCAGGCGGGAGGGAGGGATGTAGGTTAGCGCGGGCGAGAGCACCTGCCTGCGGGTGGGAGGGGGCCAGGCTGTTACCACACCTGTGATTTCAGCAAGATTTGTTGGGAAGATCGACCAATAAATACAGAGCCTGTGCTGCAGCCCCTTAGAGGGGGGAGGAAGAACAGACATTGTGCCAGCTATTTTCATTATTTATGCAGAAGAGGAGATATTTCAGGAAAACAGAGCCGAGCCATGAGTGACAAGGTATCTTTCCAGAGCATAGGGTGCAGGCAAATTGCACTGAGGCTGACAGCTTTTTAATGTAGAGTCTCTATTTCACTGAATTACTGCATGTTGGCATTTTGAAAGTACAAGATGACCTATTTATTAGCTGTGAATCAAACAGAAATTACATGCTAGAAAATAAAAAAAGTTGTATGTTTCCTTCCAGCTGGTAAGGTGCTTATCCTACAGAAATAATATATACATAAAACCAATAAACAAAGGATCATCAGTCACAAAGCACTAAATTTAATGTTGCAGGAGCCATATTCATCTTGTAATATTGCAATTGCATCTGCTTCTTTCCTTACTTGTGATGTAATGTTAAATGTATATATGTCATAATACTTTAAATTTCACTAGCCTTATTCTGCTTAGGTGCCCATCATCCTCTTTCCTTTTGAAGGGGGCAATACCAGCTTGGAGAATTGGCTTCAGAGTGACATGTATCTCGGAGCAATACAAAACAGGTCCCCAACATCAAGCTTTTGCTATTCCTAGCTGTCCTCTCCAGGCAAAGTCTCCTTCCCTATGTATGGATCAGGGACAGAGATGCCCCTGGTCTGAGGATGCCAGGCTATCCCATGGAGAGGCAGTCCCATCTCTCAGTACACGCACTCTCCTTTTAGCTCTCAAAGATCCCAGCCAAGCTTAAACATGAGATGCCCAGCCTCACCTGCAGTGTGGAAAGCAGCACATTACAAAGTGAGAACATAATTGCCGTGACCAGCAGCGATGGGTGATTTTCTACAGAGGATTATACGATATGCAATATCTATCTTGCTGTGCCGCTGTCGCTTCTAAATCCAGCCATCCTGGAAAACCCAGGCACAAGTTGTGTATAGAGAAGAGTTCCTACAGCACATGGGACAGGCAGGTGCACATCACTCATTGGAAGTCTCTCCACCACAGATGGATACGATTCTCTCATCTAACCTACGAGCCCCTCCACCCCAAATGCTATCGTTCTTATTTTTCATTGGACAATGATGCCTTATTTCATTAGAGATGGCCTCATCCTGTGGCTTTCAGTCAGTATCTGTAGGTCAGCAATAGCTGCTGAATCTCAGCCCCTCAGTTCTGCAGCAGTCCTCCATGTTCCACCATTAGAAGAGCATCTCTTGCTAAGAGAAAAGTGTGATGTTTACTGCTGTTTTAAAAATGTAGGAGACACACACAGCCCTTGGGCTTATCTGTGTTGTTGCAAAATAGTTGGGATTTACACACATTTTCCCATACAAGGAAACCACAGGTTTCTTTTACTCAGAAAAAAAAAAAAGCTGGCTATCAATTTACCAAGACGACTAAGCATCACGTCTTAGGCATGTATTTTTGGCCTGGAAGGACGTGTCCTGTCCTGGCCCCTCTTCCCCTTCCCGCTTGTGAAAGGGCAGTACCACAACCCCGCGAGGAAGGGAACTAGATACCAAACTAAATACTAGGAGCTGCCCAAGCCATGCAAAAAGAGCATTACCTTGGGGTAAAGGTGAAAACAGGAGGAAAAGCTGCCAAAACAGTCCGAATAGCAACCCTCGGCTTGCCAAAGAGGCAAATGCCACATGTGAAAGAAATAGGCACACAATACGCACAGGTTGTCATTTGAAGAGTGGAAATTCAGCCTCCACAGGGAACTTTGATGCTTGTGATTTCGACAAGCACTAGGAGAAAGGAAAAAAAAAAAAGCTAAAATTATTGAATTTGGCAACTGACATTCCCATGAAAGTTCCTGCCTTCTCCTCCCTTGATTTCTAAACATAAGCACTTCATTTTAAGGAATAAGTTGCAAGCATGAATGCCCAAGCCCAAACCTGCAGCAGGCTTAAATGTAGCTTTCTGAATGCATTTCATACATCTTTTAGCTGAGAAAGGAAAGAATTATTTACTTCTCATTTTTTTACTCTAAGTAATGCAACCATGAACCTGAAAGGCAATCCCTACACAAAAAAGGCCAATGCATGGAATAGGATGTGGAGAAACATTCAAGAGCGACATAGAAACAGAGTTGCTGCAAGTATGCAAGAGTGCAGAAGTCGTAATCTGATGTGCGGATTGAGGCATGCCACCGGCAAGCTGTAAATACCAAAATCTGCGTATCACAGCAAGTAGGTGGCCTCATTTCCCTCCTTAGTCAATCCATTCTGTTCCCCCTCCCCTTCCTCAGTAAGGGGACAAAGTCTTCGTGTCACACTGCGTGGCTTGGATGTTGTTTTCATGATTAGAGCAGCAGGCTTTGCCTCAGAGATGAAATGATTGCTGACTCTCTTCTTCTCATTAAGCTTGCCTGCATTTTGGACCGTCGAGGCTTTGCTGGCTCCGCGTCTCACGCTCTGCTTTGAGAATCCCCGGCATTCATAAAAGTGAAGCCAGCTGAACCTCTGCGACTCTTACGTTACTGAGAAAAGTCTAATATGGATTTTTATCACACATGCAACAACATTTTTGTTTTTAAAAAATAAAACTTAAAAGCACAAACTGGTCCATCCTTAGACAGGAGATTATCCTACCCAAGCCCAAACTTATCCTGACTTTGTCACAACCAAACAGGCACTTGAACCTGCAGTAAGCAATAACCTCCCAGTAGTTTTCATCTCTACTAGTCCATCCATGTAGCACAGAAGAAAGAGTGACATGAAGAATGCTGGTCAAGCTAACTACTTCAGAAGGAAATGAAGAGGAAGAAAAATACTACAGAATTCCTGTTGACTCAACTGAAACCCATTAGCAGAGGCATGTAGTGAACTTTATAACTGCATCTTTGGCTCTGCCACTTTGCCCTTCTGTGGGTGCCAACACAGTATCTTTCATGAACCTTTGATTCGTATCAGCCTTGTAATCAATCAGTACCTCATGGATATATATATATCTGGATACACACACATATACATATA
Source organism: Dromaius novaehollandiae (assembly GCF_036370855.1). Lineage (NCBI taxonomy): Eukaryota > Metazoa > Chordata > Aves > Casuariiformes > Dromaiidae > Dromaius > Dromaius novaehollandiae. Next base: position 9,441,323 of record NC_088117.1, read on the forward strand.
TTAATTATATTTCTATAATTTCCAGCCTTGTCAGTATAGTATCTACTTCCTCCAAATAGCTGGATAAAGAATGTTTTAAAATACACGTCGAGTCGAGTACCTTTGAAATACAAGCAGGGTAGTTATTTCAGCGTTATACATGTTCATTTCTTCAGAGTTAACATATAGGATCTTCTGGAAAAAAAATACATTAGAAATATTTAATTGATCACTTGACATTATTTCAGTCCCTCCGTGTTGATTCCTGAATGATAAAACTTAACACAACTCTTTTTTGCTTGAATTATCTTCCAGCTCTTGCATATATACAAGCTACATGCTGTAATGCAAGGCTCATACATTCGTCTTAGTAATTTATCTCATTTCCTTTGGAATGGTGTCCCTCAGTGGCTCAGAGAAAGTGGAGCGGTTGTTTTAATAGATTTGAGTTTTATCTGCCTCTCTATTTGCAGCAGGGCATAATAATAATAAATTATGATACTAATAAGTAGGTTGTGCAGAATGGACTACAGTGGTACCACTTCCCTCCCCCTCCAAAAAAGTAATTTATAGGTACATTCTTGTGACTTTAGGGGTGTAATAAATTATCAGGGTTCGTTTTTCCATCCAATTTGAGGCAGTGCAGCTGTGTTTTGCAAGCAATAAACTCTCGTGTTGTATTTCTTAGCTAAGCACTGAAAAACACAGTGTGATTTTTTTCCCTCCCTTCCCAATTATTGTTGCAACGCCTGGTAGCTTCTCTGTAGTTAAGGGTTTGCCAGTGCTTCTATTATAAACCTCAATTTTCAGGGGCCTATAACTTTGCTCTTTTAAATCATAGAGGACTAGAACTTGGTGTACATCTCTGTCAATCTATGTCTTTTTAACTAAGAGAAAACAAAATTTTTTTAAGGATTCCAGAACTCCCAAATTGAAGCCACATATGGAAGTCAGAGATCTGTGGATGAAAGTATCTAGTAACGCTTGGATACCTCTTAAGCTCCTGGTAAAGCCCATGAGTGCCTCAAATCTTGCACATATCTTGAAGCAGTATTTGGTTCTTAATCTCTTTCATTTTTGACTCAGTGGACAAGAAGGGTAGTGCCACATGCTGCTTTTCAGCTGGAAGGTTTGGGGTCAGATATGACTCAACCGTTTGCAGAAGCTCCCCAAAGGTGATGCCCCGTCTTTGCAGCGCTGACCTAGCGGTGCAGCATGCTGAAAATACAGAAGGTCTCAAGGAAGCAGCAGCCTACGTTCTTTGGGACTAGGCAACCATATCGACCAAAATACCATCATAGGGCCTTGGAGTTCAAGGAGAGATTAATGTGGACCTGGTTTCCATCCCCGATACCCTGTCTGCATTCACCCCGATGTGAGCAAGTGTCAGACGAGGGGGGAAAAAAAGGGGGAGAAGTTACAATAACACTAGAATTGCATGGTCTCTCTCTCAACCATGGAGACCCTGTGCAGAGAGGTACAGTACATGGTTAGCTCTGCCAGCAAATAGTGCATTCCTCCTTCCCCTCTGCAAAACTTTAGTGAATGGAAAAAAAAAAATCCCACCGTTTTCACCATGAGGATTTTGTACAGATACAATTACAGCCCGTTTGTTTTGGATGGGCACTGCTCTGCAGTAGGAGACCAAGCACCTTCGAGCAGGAGCAAGTAAAACATCAGTGGAGTAAAAATTACCCTGGGTTTCTAGGGTGCTCTCAGGGGGAGCATCGTGCCAGGAAAAGAGCAGCTTGCGGCCCCTTTGTGCAGCCGCCTCTTCCAGCCGCTGTCACATCAGGCCTTAGCAGCCGCGCTAGACTAATGCTTCTGCTAAACCAGCCTTCTACGTGATCAGCAATTAAGCTGTGAAGTCAGCCCCTTAATATTATGTTAACATAGTTCAGTATATTAAATGTAAAACAAGTCATAATTTTTAAAGGTACCTCGGCTTACTGAGTTTAAATGAAGGCAGCAGTAGGACTATCACAGCCATATGCAAATCACCTGCATTTTAAAGCTAACAATAGATTTTGCTTTATTGTTTTGGCATTTAACGAGTGGGAAAATAATAAATTAAGCCACATGGGGAATCCCTGGTGCTTTTACAAACTGAAGCAGTGCCCATTTGGAGAGAGAACATTCCCCATTTTTCTCCCTAGCTGCATTTCTCTTAACCCACCCCCTTATTAAAGCTTATAGGGCAAAATTCTCCTCTCCTATTCCTCTGGCGGTTCTCGGTCCGTGTTCTGCTCTCCCCACCTTCCTATAGCTGCCTCTCGGCGAGCTCTCTCTGCTGACAGGGAGCAAAATAGGAGCAAAGGCTGGTGAGGCCATAGAAGAACAGTGTTATAGTTTGAGGATGGTTAAAATAGCTATTAGAGCACAGACAGCTTTTTCTGCCTATTGCAATAGGGAACATAGTTGGCAACTACCAATATAAGGTCTATAGAAGAGACAGCTAGGCTAGGGTCAGGTCAACAATAAGCAGGATCCATGAAAATAATGAAATATCCATGAAAATATCCATGAAAATAATAGGGCCTCTGCATCTGCCTATTGAGCCCCCGTGCCAGGTACCATCCGCGATATTAGCAGCTGCCTCGTTGCTCAGTGAGGTGGTGTTTGCTTGGAGTTGTGTAACCAAAAGGAGGAAGGGGATGAACATCTCAGTAAGATGACCTCTCTGGTTAGAAGCACTTTGGAGAAGGATGTTATTGCATTGCACAGCACGTGCAGGAAAAAGAGTAATATTTTGGTTTTAGCTCATTCAGCTCTTACTGATCAGAGCCGTGAGCCAAAATTCAGGCTCAGCTGTGAAGATGTTGATTGTCTCATGCTGATTTAACAGACAGGTGTTCATCTTCCAAGTGACAATATTTTGCTCACTTCTTGGTAGGCTTGAAACGTAGCTGAAAACAGATCACGTCATGGATGCTCACTCCTGAGCTTCATCCTAGGCGTGTCTTCTCCAGGCCATGTTTTTGCAAGCCACCAAAGGGAAATACGCTGCTTTGCTGCCCACACAGTTCGTGTGCTGGGACTAAGTGCAGAATTTCCCTACGCAGAACAGTTGCGCTAGCACCTTTCACACGTTTGCTCCCTGTATTAACTATGGGAAGTATCAATTATACATGTCCATGAACATATCCCTGTATCTGCTTTCCCCCAGAAACACGGTTTCATCAACACCAAATGATGTGATAGAAATTAGGAACAAAGGTAAAACAGCCAGCCTAAAGTGAACGTGACACTAGCAGCATTAACTAGCAACAGAAAAATGCCAGGGAGAGCGAGAATTTAAACAAAAAAAGACAACAGGAATGTAGAGAAAATACTTTGAATGGAAACCTGCAAACCTCACATGAGTTCTGAGCACACCTAGGGATAGTTCATCGGCTCCCATCTTGTAGTTCTGCACAATCTTTTATAAAAGCCCCTGCAGTCTTACGGCGCAGCTCTGCTTTCCACCACGTCTCCGGTTTGTCCTGTTCAATACATTTTGTCTATTGTCTACAATATTTGCGCTTACATGCTTGCCACATGGGGAAATTGTAGATAGAGGGTTTGCGCAGCACTCGGAATACATAAAGTGCTGTGTAAGTGCTAAGGATTACGGTTATTTTCATAACAATTCGACTTGTGTTTGAAGTCAGGGGTGGCTGGTGGCTTAACCAGACACGCAGAACACGCGCAAAAGTCCAATTACCTTCACAGCTCCAAAGCTCTTACAAACACTAATGCATTAATCATTGTAAAACTAAGAGATAAGCACTGGTCTGTGCTCCTGGCTCAACTCAGCACGTATCCTGGCTGACACCAGGAGCTATACTAGCCCTCTAGGCCATTTATCCCCATTGCACAGGAAAGGAAACCAAACCACAAAGTACCTCCGCGAGCAGTCCAGGTCTCACACCCCAGACGTCCCTTTGGGAAACCTGATCCCAACTCTCCGTTCAGGAAGAAGCACGTCCCAGGCTGACATCCAGGAGAAGCTGGACTCAGTCCTCCAAGTGATGATTTTTATTAACCTGTTAGAAAATCCAGATGCTGCTCAAAACACAGAAGGTCTAAAAATGACATGGGAATAAACATGGAAGGGCTAAACACTGAAAGAAGTGTTTGATTCTGTGATAGATGTGCAAATACACAAAAGCAAGCTGGCTTTAGAAAGCGCTTTGAATGTCTCTTTAAAAAAAAAAACATTAAAATACCGATTCCCCCTATTATTTTTCAATAATACAAGTGCAGCACAGAACAACTCACTAGTGCCACAATCTAGTTTTTCATTTCTGTTTTTGTTTCATGCTTCAATATCTTCTTCCAGCTGCTCATGTCTCCTTTTCCTTCTCCTCACTTTGATCTATTAGTTTTCCACAGAAATGGGGTTTATAAATCATTGTAATGCAGCCCTGGGAAAGACGGTGCTTAGTGCAGGGAGAAATACATTGCAGCTAACAGCCACGGCAGGGAGGAAAACTCTCACCTCGTAGCGGGGCTTTGGCGACAGGTTACTGATGGCGCTTGGTTATTTTATGTCTGCATTCATGCCATCGGGGCAAGGCCGCAGGGAGCACTGCCTGCACCCCCTTCGCAATATTTCAAGCTTTCTTCTGCAGGCAAAAACAAACGCTCCGGGGCTCGCAGGGGAAGGGGGGAGGAAAAATTGCAGGCAGAAGGGGAGGGAAGGCAGGACAGGTGGGGATGGATCACTTAGTTCCCACTTTTGCGAGATCGCATCTTTTTAAAAAGCGACATCTGTCTCTAACACACCTTGGAAAGATGCAAATTTTATGCAAGTCTAATCCGTTGGTAGCAGCCACAGGATCCAGCTCTCCCAGAACATTTCAACCACTTCGTACCAAAGCTTTTGTGTTTCCACCTTGCACTTCAACTTTGTTGCCGAAGGCCCGTGGTCACTGCTGACCTCCGGCATAGCTGCAGCTCGACGTCAGGATGTGTGGGAGGGGGAGACCCGCTGCCAAAACCTGGGCTTCTGCCCCATAATCCCCCTCCGGTTTTGTCCCATTTTGGCCCCCATGAGAGCGGGCACAGCTGCACCATTCAAAAAAAATCTTTTGGCCTCTGTGTTTGAATCCTAAGGGTTGGGGTCCCTTTTCTGGTCAGGCTTCTGAACGCTGGCCCCAGCTGTTAGAAAGAAAGCAATACCAGATGCAAAGCCGGGAGCACCGCAAAGCCGGACACCACGTCACTGAGCAAGCTCTGAGCAGCCCTTCCAGGACAAGGCGATGGAAGGGCTGCAGCAGCGCTTGCAGCGTGACACCGCAGGCAGCCGGCAGCCTGGGATGAGGGTTCGAGTGTCCCATCAGCAAAGGGAGGTCCTCCAAACCCCCTCCCACAAACAAGCATAAGCACTACATGCAAAAAAACCAACACCAGCTATAGCAGGTGAGACACAGCTCTGTCAGCAGTTGTTTAGGAACTAATCACTTGCCTTAGGGTGTGGGATGGATAGAGGAACCTACTTCCAACCCTGTTTATTTAATTAGGGAAGAAATTTCCGTAGCCTCCTAAAGCAGCAGTCTCCCCTACAGACCCTTTCAAGCATCTGCTGTGTTTTTAGGATCAGCAGCTCGTAATAAGACGACCCCAGGCAGGCACACCATCTTTTAGGTTCGAAAGCACACAAAAGAGACACCATGCTGGAATCGTACCTATATCTTTAACAAAGCATTACCCCCTCCTCACCCTCTTCCCCATAATTGCCTTGTTATTGTCATTGGTGCCATTGTTCATTGGCTCCTCCGTAGAGAGGCCCAAGGGAGCAGTTCTGCCTTAGCTAAACCAATATCTCCTGCAATAACCCCCTGCAGTTTCCCCTTTGCTACCCCGCGTTGAATAAATCCTCCATCTCTGTTTGCTGAATGATCATAAAGATATGATTGAAGTTTCAGATTTATGGTTTCCTCTGCATCGAGGAGCAACGCCAATAATGCCCGAGCTTGTTTGCTGACTGCTTTGGACAGGATATAAGTAAAGGGAGATTTGTAAGAGCAGACGTAGAAATGCAAAGAGGAAAGCGTGGTATTATCCGTACGCGCAGTGCGCACACATGCAGTCACGTGTCGGGGTTTAATTCACACACACTTGCAGAGCATCCTCCATCCACGGGCCTCACCGCGATTCAAACACCCAGCAAGGTGTGTGCGCAATATTTTACACTAACAGCAAATCTGTCTTGAGTAACCACACAAGGGACCCACAAGAATTGGTTGCCTAGTAAAGGAGGATCTTAGCTAAAGATCGAATGCAATTGTACTGGAAACTACCCTAAAGTGGTTACTGGAGGCTGGGGGAGGGTTGTGTAATGAAGCAGTCCTTAGCGTTCGCTTCATTCTTTAAATACCTCGAGATCCCTCCGGACCGTGTAAATGCAATCCTGTGGGTGCCAGGGATGGGCTTCGAGGAGCTCTGAGAAACCCTCTTGCTCCTACGGGAGCAGAGAACATCCCAGCTGCTCCCTCTGACCAAAGCCCCGGCTTCCAAAAAGGCAGCCAAAGAGGCGTTATGCTTCACAAAAAAACCACTGCCCCGCGAGGACACCGAGCGTTGCGTCTTCCCCTTGGAGGCAACAGGCTCGAGGAGCAGAACGGGGGACTGGTGCACGTGCTGCGAACTTTGAGCTGGGGATGGTTGCCACCTTCCCCCCCCTCCTTCCAGGGACCTGCTGTCTTGGCCGGGGTGCCCAAACCCTCCTTTGGCCCTCAGCCCCGTCCCCCGCAGCACGTAGTGGGACATTTCAGAAAATCAACAGTTGCTGGGACGCTTCACCCGAAGCGCTGCTGACCTGAAAGAGCTTCCCAAATACATTCTCCACAACCTTGGGGCCACGGCAGATTTGCTCTTCACCGATTCACAGCCATTTATGCTCATTTGCTTCTCAACAGAAACCTATAAAACTCTTACAGCATGACGCAGTCCTAAATTAAATGCATTTTAACATCCCTACATAACAAGGGAGTCTTTGCTCTTTTAAATTAATGCATGGAGCTGAGAAGGGGACCTTTCCTGGAAAATGTATTTCACTTTCTTTGGAGACAGAAAACCTCATCTCTTTCCACCTTGTCTGAGAGCAAAGATTGTGTGTTATAATGAGGATTTTGTAATAACGAGAGCATTGTGTGTTAGACTAGCTACAAAGTGAACAGCAAAGAACAGAAGACTTCTGTGAACAGCAGTGTTTGTGTGATGTATGGTAATATTTTTCCTTAGTGCATTACAAAAGAAAAAAGCAAGATAAAAATATCTTCCATTTTCTCCCTAATTTGTAGTTTTCTGGTGTTAGCAAGGCTTATAAGACACATGCTCCCAATTAGCTGCTCCTCTTAATTTAAATGCTTCATAAATTATCTCCTGCGCTTGTGGATTATCACTTCATAATGCGAGTTAGCATTTAAATAAATAGCTGCGATGTAGGAAATTAGAGAGGTTTACAGTCTGAGGCAGCGGCATAATGAAGGAAAATACCACAGCAGCTGAACAGGGGCTGGGAGAGATGTGATGAGACAGAGATTTTTTTCCTTTACCTTTTAGCAACCAAATTTGGACTGCAGCAGGGAAAATATGGGTCAGAACTCCAGCAGAGCAGGCTCCTTTCGTAATGGCTGAGTACGAGGGAACATAGAGAATTCTTAAGCACATAAAACATCTGATTTAGCAAATACGATGCAATTACGAAGAGACTTTTCAGAGCCAACTCTTGCCTGCCTCACGAGAGTAGCCCCTTTGAAAGCAATTGGGCTACTCATGTACATCAGCTGAGCAATATTTGCCCCCTCATGTTTTAGCTTTTCGAAAAAATATAGGAGCAAAGAGAAACAGCAGAATGGAGCAGAGCTGAGATTCTAGTGAAACCATTTGGTGGGGATAGCAGGGAGGGAATCAGGTGTAGGATTAAAGAGAATTTTGTAAAAAAAAAAAAAAAATTAAAGTATGTCAAAGATAACGAGCATTAATTTGTAACCCAAATACCTCTTGCCATGTTTTCAACTTCATTAATAAGACCAGCCCACAGACAATGATAGCTCTTTTAAAAATAGGCAGCAACATCCCAGTGCTACTTCAATCCAGTTTCACAATTATTCTCATAAATGTAGAGAATTAGGAAGGCAAAGCAGGACAGGAAAAAAAACCTCATGACAACTCCTTGGGGGACTAAGGCTCTCATCAGCATTTGCTGGTCTTGCCTTTGGTGTCAACTGCTTTTTTTCCTCCACAAGAGGAATTTCTGGCAAGTTCCTGCCAGTGGTCAATCACTCAACTCCCGTTGACTTGTCCAGGAGCTAAAGACATTGGGGTGCTCATGGGCGTAGGACTGTCCGTGTCTGCATTGCAGACAGCCCTGGGTTGAGCACTGCAGCTCTCGGGGAAGTTCAGCTATTATAGCTCCTCGCTCACTCACACGGAGAAGTCCCAAAATGTCAAAATCGTGGATATTTTTTTCAAAAAACACATGAAAATCATAGAAGCCTTGACAGCCTTGACCAAAGTCCAGCCTTAGGCAGGAGTAAAGTTATTAGTTACATTATTTCCCAGAGAAATAGTCTGACACATTAGGATTTCACAGTAACTGGCTCTAAGTGTAATGGGCAAGGTGTGATTTTGCTCACTAGGTTTTGCAGTTAAATTTTAGCATGTTGAATACATTTTGCTGTAGGACAGAGCAAATGATTTGGGCAGATTCTTGCAGTAGCACAAGACCCTCTGTGCTTAATAGGACTTCTGTCTAGCTGACAGCACAATTTGGGTCTTCACTGTAGTTAATATACTTTAAGAGCGGGGGTCAAATTGTCTCATCATTTACATTCATACAACCTGCTAATCCCAGGAGAACTGCAGAGCTAAAGCTCAAGACAACCTGTAACTGACTCAATTTTCTGTTTGCTTAGCAGATTTCAGCTAATTTTTCTAGCAAGCTGCCCCAAATTGCTCATGGTTAGAGGCTCAGCTCTTCCCAAGTCAATAGGGCTGAACATGGGCAACTGGGCTGAAGCCCGTGGTATGGAGGTTTCCACCTGGACCTCTCAGGATGCCTTAGTGGAGTCTCTAGCTGTTGAGAGTGAAAAAGGGGCTCATCTCACTCCAACCAAAATCGGAAAGGCTACAGGGGCTCTTCCTCCCATAGTTTCCAGCCAATAAAACAAGGTTGCGTGGGCCAAACTGTCGCCCTGGTCACAGCTCTGCAATGCCATTGTTCTCTGTGGCGTATTCGCATCCCCACTGCCATCACCTTGTGCCTTCTGCAGCAACCAGTGGGTTGGCACAAGCACCACTGGTTTCTTCTGAGCTCAGAGCCTGATTAGCCTCTTGTGCTGGGGTAGGAGCACGCAGGATCCAGCTGGTCTTTCCTAGCTGCAGAGGCTCTTCAGGTCTAAGAAAAATGCAGTAAATGCTGAAGGCAGGACATATGATTGGAGACCCAGGCACCAGATCCCTTCAGAGAGATGGTGCCACTTTTTACAGAATCACCTTTTATTCTAAAAGGGCATTTTAAATAATAAAGCTGGGAGCTGCCGCATATATCTTTCCAACTGATCTACTAATCATATTTCTTCAAATTTTATATCCCTGACCCTTGTAAAGGGATTGCAAGGAAGGCGTTTTTTAAGCTGCATTTTAATAAGTCAATATGAAAGCTCAAAATTATTTAAAGCTGCTTAAATAGGATTATATTTGATTTCTTATGGGAATAGTGGGGGATAGTCTAGTAAAGACATTCTGTCCTGCTGAGGTTTTATTACATTAAAGAAACAGCATCCTATTTTAACAGCAAAAACTTTTATCTATTCTCTAATGAAAATGGAGATTATTCGGTGCCTGAGGTGGCTGAAGTTGGTAAGTTCCTACATCTGTGATTAGAGATCAGAGCTTCTCCTCGAGTGAAAGCCAAGAGATTCCTAAACCAGAGATTGAGCCAGATTTAACAGGCTGTCTGTTAGTCTGCAATATTTGAATAGTTTTTTCGGGGAGGTATCGCAAGTGTACTGACTTTGGGCAAATGCTGCTGTGAAGTGGCAAGGAGGTCTCAGGGCAGTCAGCAGATCTGCATATAGGGATTGAATATGGTCCTAAAAATCAGAGATCTATGCCACCAGCAAACTATTTTGCTATGCTGTGAATGACCATATTCAGTCTACTCAAAGAGGCCCAGAGTCAAATTCTCACTTACATGCAACTCCCTTATCGTCACTACAGCTATATCGTGTCATGCTGCCAGTATTTGGCCTAACGCGTTCTACAGAGCCCAAAGAAATTCGGGGGAGGAAATTTAAACTACCTCTATGGAGTCAAATGAGCCAGCAGCAAGTTACACAGTGCAAACAGCAGCCTCACTAAGCGGGGTTGTGCTGGACGTAAATCAGGACATCTGGCCTTAAGAACATAGGGGGATTTTTCTCAGAGCAGCAGACGAGGAGGTTTATAGACATCACTAAGGATGAGGCACAGAGACAAGATCATGACTGGTGGAAGAGGAGAGAAAATTTTTCACATCCTGTCCCATCTCTCTAACATTTCAGCCACGTTCTCTCACAATCATCAAATAACCCAAACTGCTCTCAGCTAAACACCCCCACTGAAGGTAACAGGAACTGAGGAAAAGCATTCCCTGGCAGAACGTGACTTCAGGGTTTGCAATATAGCAAATACCCGCAAGGCTCTGGTTCCTTGGGAAATAACGGCCTGACCACACCCTTTCCATCCACTCTCTGAAGGCCGCATTTCTCCATGGGAAATCAAAGGCAAGGATGGGAAAATAATTCCTTTTGCCAAGGCAACATGTGATATTCTGCTCACGTTCTCTCCAGAGCTCCCAGAACCTGGTGCCATCTTGGAGACAGAATCATTCCATCTATTTTCACACCCTGTTCTGTCTAGAAGCATCTGCATTTTCCCCTTAAATTGCCAGGGAGCACATGGACTTCCCATGCGGGTGCTCTAGGATGCCTGAAGGCAGGTTGCCAAAGCGGAATCTTTCTTGTCCCCAAACATCTCTGCTGCTTTCCCCAGGCTTCCTCACATCTCTCCCAGACTTATTCCTCCTCTTAGAGGCGAACGATGGTTGCAGCTCAGGAGAGATCCGGTACGGGTGAGACCTTTGAGTGCAGCAGTAGCTGTGAAGTGCACCCATCTTCACCCATCCTTCCGGCCTGAGGCCTTGTCTTACGAATACGGAACAAGCTGCTGTGAGCTTCACAAGCTCTGCCACCCACTGCAGTAAATGCGTTTGCTTCTTTGACCCTCAGCGTTGGCACAAAACCTTACATAGGCACAAATTTATCTTTAAGCCAGGAGCAGATTTAATAGAGCAGGAGAAGATCCTTTTCAGTATTTCCATCTCAATTATAGTCAAAACCCTCAGCGAGTCTCAGCCTTTGGGGCTGTACCTGGGCTGCTCGCCCACAGCTTTGAGACTGTCAGCAGAAATAACACAACTGGGCAAGATGGTGTTGATTTATCAAAGCTGAAGAAATTCGTACTGACAGAGACACTGCCAAAGAGCTCAGGGTCCAGCAGGTGCCCCCAAAGACCCCAAAATTACAGGGTGCCACACACCAAGAGAGGCAGATGTGGGACCTGACTCCCTAGCAAAGAGCATCTTTTTTTCCAAGACCATTTTCTGACATCAAAAAGAAGCAGCCTTGTTATGGAGAAAGCCAATTTTGACATTTGTGATACTCTACTGCTAAAATTGTCCCCCTAACAGTGTGTTATATTCTGTCTCAATATACAGTGACTAATATTTAGAGTTCCAGAATTTCAGCACAAAGGTATTTTTCCAGGGAAACCTGGAAGGGGAATACACCCATGAAGACAAATGAAAGTGTTGTGCACGTAAATACTTTCATATCTGCCTGGCCCTTTAAAACCAAAATGCTAGAGTTCATTTGCATTTAGATCTCTTTGGCTCCCTCTTTTCATCTAAAGACAAATCCTCACAAAGGCTGCTTAATTAGACCAAATTAGATTTCCACCTAGTGGCTTGTCATTCATTAGAAAACGCTGTTCTTTTTTTCTATTTTGGTAATTATAGGCCGGTCTCGCGGTGTTCGCTTCAGACTCCACGTATGACTAGCATTCATGATTTTGTGCGGATGAGAGGAAAATTATTCAGTCGCATCAGGTCTGTCCATTTTACAACTTGGATAAAGATCATCACTGGAGTCTTTTATGTAGTAGGGTATACTCTTTCTTAAGTCTTTAATGATTAATTGTAATAGCGTATCTCCTGGCAATTTTCAAGACTAAACGCTCAGTACAAACACTTCTCATACGACACTGCTGTACCAGACAGTGGGTGCCTTTCCTCAGGTACGGGCTCCTGTTCAGGGACCCTTGGTTATCGTTACGGCAGCGTTGCCCCCAGCCATGGTCCTTTTTGTCCTACCCAGTGAGGGGGACACCTGTGTCCCACCTTCCTCGCAAACCTCTCAAAACTCAGTTTGTAGAGGGGAAAGTCTTTCAAATTTGGACCTGCAGCTTGAGGCTTCCTACCTAATGTGGAAAAGTCACAACCACAGATTAACCCAGACTGCACACGTAGGCATATTCTGGGTTAGTAGTTTATCTAATCTGGAATATTTGTAATGATGGGAGTTAAATTTACTGTAAGATCCCCAAGCTTTACCTTTCCTGAGTGTGAGGACAGCTTTTTACCCAGGTGTCAGCCTTGTCTCCAGGAGACTTCGATCAAGATCACCTCCCTCTTGCGCGGTTGGCCTTAGTCCTTACAACGTCTATAAGACAGGGCCAACCACTCTGTCCTCAGCGCTGAGCATCAGCAGGTATTTTACAGCTACCATTACCTGACACCCGGCTATGTATAACGTACCAGCAGATACCCACTGGAGAAGGTGCATCTCCTGCTAACGTGGTCATGGACACTGCAGGAGGTCTGGAGTGTCCCTTCCCGTGGAGCAGCCACCCCAGCAGAGACAGTTTCGCTCACACCCCAGTGCGGGAGACCATAATCTGCTCTCCCAGGCTGAACACAACAGGGTGCCAGAAACTGTCCACTTCTTTAGCAGTCCCTTTTCTGTCCTGCACAAGCACGTTAATTGTCTGCCTCAGTTTCCCCAGCTATTACAGCAGGATTAGTGCTCAGCGACACGTTCTGAAGCTTAATAAATCAGGGCCAGACTTTGTGGCCCTTCATCAAGCAAGATTTCTTTGACTTTGACCTTTTATGTTTATGAAAATCTTCGAAGATAGGTGCCAATCTATTATTAATAATCCTCTTGGGAGCAGAAGTTGGAAGCAGTTGGCTGTTCACAGCCCAGCAGCCAGCCAGCCCCGGCCAGGATTTCTTCAGCACTGACAAATCTAGATTTTCACCTGTATTTTTGTAACAATATTCTTGTTTTCTCAGGCATTTTCATGAGAGAGGGTAAATAAGTGTTTCCCTCCCTCCACCTTTAAAAAAACTGATCAAATCTGCCTTTTTCAAAACACTGAACATTCCCTTCCTCGTCTACCTAAACCTGATGTTGAGTTACTGTCCCCCAGAGGCTTTCAGTAGCTCAGTTCTGATGTATCCCTGCACTTTGTAGCTCACTGCCTTCTTAGAGTGTAATCAAACATCAAGCTAAGTAGCAAATAAATCTCCCGATCTCATAAGCTGCACAGCAAGATCATGTAAATGCAAATGAAGGGCTTGATTTCAAGCTGTCGCGGGGGGAAGGAGGGAAAAATGCTGGGCCTTGTCACCGCAATCACTTCACTCTGCAAGTGCAGTAAATCTGCAATAATAATAGTAATGGCAGCGTGACGGGAGGCTTTACTGTACAAGGGGGTGTAATGAAAAGTCGAACAGAAGGCGGGGAGAGAAGCAGGGCCTGGCGGAGCGAAGGCGCGTGGGCCGGAGCCGCGGAGGAGCGGGGCAGCCCCGGCTGAACCCGGCGGAGAGGATTCATGAGTTTCCCCAGCATCTGCCCCATGGAAGAGCTGCCTCAAATGCCGGGATTAAAAATGCATGCCTGCCTCTGTCCCCACGCACAGGCGGGTCTCCTGCCCCGCTCTCAGGCTCCGTCTTCTTTAGAAAATTAACGCAAGGAGCAGAGAGAGGCTGTAAATACCAAGGGAGGAGACACAGGCTTGCAACACAACCAGGAATCCTTCAAGTCTTTGCACTTCGTTACACCTTTGAAACGCACCCACCTCTTGCAAACGGACCCTTTTCCAAGCCCGCTTCCTCCTTTGCGGTGAAGGTTTCCCAATGCCATCAGACACGGGGGGCTCAGATCCAGGGCTACGCAAATCGGAGGTGACCAAAGGCCGGGGAACTCGATACACCCGGCTCCGCTCTTCAGCCAGCTGGGCCATCCGCACCGATAAAACACCCCACCGCTGCGGCCGGTCTGAGCACGGCACTATCCCAACCCAGGACGGGCACACTCGGGTCACAAGTGAGCATTACCCTGCCCGAGAGGAAAGGGTGCATGAAGGGTCCTTAGAGACACTTTTGGAGAGCAAACAAAGCCCCCATCTCTCGCTCTCAGCCCTGGTCCCTGCAGGATGCACTGGGAATGCTTCAGGAAAAACATTAGAGTTGTCGTTTCCGAACGGGCTGTATAAACAGTATTTAAGATGCCTGATTTTCCTCACTGAGGTCGTAAAGGGAGAAAATTTGCAGAAGGTACCCAGAGAAAATTAGGACCGCCTGGGATGCAGAGAGAGACGGTTTTAATTAGAGCCAAGAGGTGGGAAATAAGGCAGAGAAATGACATCTTAATGAGGTTTAATGAAGTTGTCTGCTGATGGGCACAGCTGTCAGGCAGATCTGTATTCCAGCCAAGCGGCTCTGTGACAGGCTAAACCCGAACGCAGGCGACGGTGGCGGAGCCGGGGAAGAAGAAAGGACCTTCTGCATCAGCCTGGGCTCCACCTCTCCCCACCGCCGGAGGACGCGGTGCACCTACAGCGCCCGAGGACAAACAGGCGAAACCGGCCTCGCTCGTTTGCGAGTGAGGAAATCTGTAATCTCTGATTAGGCTTAGCAAGATTTCCCCCCCGATATCGCCTCCCCTTTCTTTGCTTTTGCGGGTAGAGAGATCTTGGCACGCAACCAGAATCCTCCGAGCCCACCGGTTTTCTTCAGTCGCGGGTTCTCGCCGTGTTCAACATATTGGACCTTTTTTTTTTTAATTAATTATCCAGCACCTCCAGCTTTATTTATTCAGTGCAAAACGACTGTAAAATGCTACCAGATCACAAAAGGGAACAGCGTGCGCTCATTTTGCAACAGAGTAAATATCCAGCTGCATTTACTTAAGGTGCACAGCGAAAGGGAGCCTTGAAGCCCCTTAATTTCCTCCGTTCTACACGTTGCCGCATTCAGGGGTCTGGAAACCGCTTTGCCACGTATTTATTACGAACCTCTCCCCTTCCCTGCGGTTTCTCAGCACTTTCTCTCCCACCTGCCGCACCTTCGCCGTAACAGCAAATCCCTGACCTCACTTAGCTGATGCGGCATCAACACGCGATCCCAGAAAAGCCTTTTCGCAGGCAGCTGAAGAGCGCTGCGCCATTTCCCTCGCGCACCAGCCACAAGGAACCTAAAAATAGCTGCCGTGCAAACGCCTGTAAATGCAGGAGAAATAGATGAACAAGGAGAGCTAGTTTATCACTCCTGGCAACGGTTTATACGTTTCGCCGAGCCCCCCTCGCTCCCGCGCAGCGTGCACGTGTGGTTTAGCAGCGCTGTGCGGTATTTCGGTTGCGGGAGCACTGGAAGCCCGGTCGCTCCCATCGCGCTCGGCACTGGCCACATCTGGAAGCGGCGAGCTCGGCTGCGGCCGGGCTTTGCGGGAGGCAGCCGCGGGGAAGCGCGGCAGGCAGCTAAGCGCCTGATCCAGTTGCTTTCCAAAAGCTGATCGCCGAGGTCTGGTTGCGACGACGGAGCTGGAGCCCTACGCGGGGCAAGGAGGCAGTTGGGTGTTCAAGTCCGTCAAAGGATTTTAGCAAATCCAGAAAATTCATTTTTCTGCTGAGCTTGTGCTCCCGAGGGCCATGGCGATCCCACACTTGCTTTGCAGCCTCAAGCGAGCAGATCTAGTGAGCCCGAGATGCGTTGCCGCCCTCCCAGCACTGGGAAAAACACCTGGATTTCACCCCAAAGCCCCGGTGTGCACCCTTGCAGGCCTGGAGGATTTGATCCCAGGGATCAAAAACGTGTCAGTTAATGGCCAGTTTGCCAGGATCCGCGGAGGAGCGGAGCTGTCGCAGCCGCTCGGACAAGTCCCCAAGCAAGCACAGTGTCACCCCAGGCGCGCTGGCGAGGAGCCCGACGCCCGCATCGGCCCACCTTTGATTTTTTAAGTAGCTGCACGTAGAGGCTGGAAATGAGAAACAGCGAACTGACAATATACAAAACATGGCTCCAGGTCAAAAGTTTTGGTTAGGAACAACTTTCAGAGACCCCGACGCAGAGCCCTCCTACTTGGCGTTCCTGCACGAGCAGCCCCGACGGGCAGAGCTCCCCGTGTCCCTTATCGACCCCACACAGCCTCGACCAGCACCAGGCAGGAGCCAGTCCTTCTTCAGTCGCAGCCTCTTTGCTCAGGCCCTGCAGAAAGGGCATTTGACCCAGCACAGCATGAATCAGCACCTCCCCACCCAGAGGGTGTTAACTCTGGAACATAATAATGGTCATGTCCATATCAGTATTCAAGGATTCTGCAGAGAACGGTGCTGGAATAGGATTTCAGTGCGACCGTTTTTCCAAGACCACCTGTGCCAACAGCTACAAGCCCCCCAGCTTCCCCAACACCCTTCCCATGGAAAACAATCTGCCCCAAAGCACCCGCAGCCCATGCCCTGCGTCAGGGCTCTGGTAGGCCTGTTGTCCGGCTCTCTCCAGCCTCCCCTAGCAGGACCCTGCCAGACTCCCACCCCTGCCCTCCTCCCTTCCAGGCGGCAACAAGGTTCCCGAACACACACATCTGCAGTGACGGCACCATGGAGATCCGAGAGCAGAGACAAAGGGGTGAGGGGAGGTCACGTAATCCCACGGATACCACCCGGCTGGGATGCACACAGGCTGGGGAAAAGCTCGTTTGAAAACCAAGTGAAAATGCAGTTAGTCATCGGCTCAAGTACTCTTCGGTGCTATAAAGCCCAGGCTCTGCTCCCCTTCTTTCCCTTCCCATCCCCCCGACACTCGCCTTGAGGCTTGATTATCCCTGGTCAGCAGTGGTGACGTGACTGCGTTTGGGGAAGTTTATGCCAGTTTTCTAGGAGGATGCACAACTAGGAAAATGGAACAACGTGAAGGAAAGTTAAGGTTAGCTACAGAAAGAGTCTCCCCTGCAGGCGCCGCTGCTGGGCACCGCAGTCAAAGGAGAAATTAGCTAAACAAGCAGACCTCAGGTCCATATATCATAACTATAAGCAAGTCAAAGTCCCTACCTGCAAGCAAGGCCAGGTCACTAAATTCAGGTGCAGCGTGTGAAACTCAGCATCCCTTAAGCTTCAGCTCTGGCAAAGCCTTGAGCACTGCTTATGTCCAGGCAGTGGGATTCAAGCCTGCACCAAGCAGAGCCAGAGCCATTGCTGACCCTCGTTGCCATGTAGCAGCCTCTACTAGGCCTCTGTTGGCCCTTTGCTTCCCGCCCCAAACTTTAGTCCCAGTCCTTGGTTTGACCCAATGTTTCGCCACCCCCAGCAAGCCCTTGGGATCCAGGGTGCCGTTAGGAATCCTAACAGAGCCAGGCGTTAATGGCAACAGCAGGAGCAGCCAGCACTTCTGTTACAAACCTGTTTCCAGGGGGTTTAGCTCATCATGCAAGGTCTTTACACTTCTCCTCTAACTTCCTTCTGCAGGCAGAACTGGGAAAGCCCCGCAGAAGCAGCTATACTCTGCCAGGCCCTGATTTTTCGTATGGGCTGTACGTCCACGGGACGGACGGAGGAGTCCCTGAAGGTATGGCAATACCACTAAAATACAGATGTGCAAAGTCCTAGTGCTTCGGGGGAGTCTCTTCTCCTTGCAGGTGCACTGCATTACTTCCCACTAAGCTGGAGGGGAAGAACCCCAACATTCACCCACTTAACTATCACCCAAACTGCTTGGTGACTAGTAAAGTTTCCTGTGACCCTGCAAGCCGTTAAAGGCTCGCACAGAGCCCAAGCAGAGAGGGGTACAGCACTCGCGAGGGGCGATACACGTGGCCACTTCCACAACTAGACAGAGCTCTCGCTCTATGCTCTCGGGGAAAACTCCCCTGTGAAACCAGACTTGCTGCCCAAGCCAGGCTGGAGGGTGAGAAGACATCCAGTCCGCACAGGACACTGTACGAAATGCACTGTGGCGGGATGCGGTGACACTCCGCCACGGAGCTGTGATGAAAGGCCCACGTGCCTGGTGTGCAGGCTTCACCCCAACCACCCTCCCAGATAGGTGTTCACCTGAGATGCTTCGTCTTTCCCTCGTGTCTCCTTCCACCTCCAGCGATCGGCCGCTGGCACGCCATGAAGCCCACTGCGGTACTACGGAAGATGCCCCGCGACTACATTACCATGAACCGCGGCGCTCTGAAGGCCGGTTATGCCACAGCCCATGAATTTAACCTGTACTACAAGGCCAAGGAATTTCGGCGCAAAGCGGATGAGGAGCGTCGCTTCAAGAGAGGACCTCCCAAAGTACCTGCGGACATGACGTACGGCATCGTATCACGGTAAGGGGAAAGCTCGGGGCCCTCGGGAGGAGATGACCCCTGCCTGCCCTCAGGCCTGCATCTCCCCCACCTCTCAGCTGGCAGGGTCCCCAAAAGAGGAGTGCCCTGAACCCAGGCACACTGCAAATGAGTCACGGCAGCATCTCCAGATCGCACCCCTGTGTCAGACAATCAGCTGCCTAACTCCCGTCTGCACGCCACAGCGGGTCCCCGTTTAACTGCTGGTACAAAGGGCCTCTAACCCCTTAAAGATACATTCAATGCCAGCCCTTTAATTTAAAGGAGTGTGATGAATTGTGAGCTGGACTTGCTGCTTCCCAGGGTTATTTATGCCAGAAGAAAGTGATACTAAGGCAGAACAGTGTTTCTACCTGGGTGTACTGCTTGAAATACTCCAAATGCAATCAAGGATCAGTTCAGGCTCTTCATCCCACTCTCTCTCCCGCTTGTTAATTCATAACCCCACATTGGGTCTCTATTTAGCACAGCCCGAGGGCTGGAGGGGAGCTGACCCCTGCGGCTCCCCAACCACCTCCTCTAACAGGGCGTAAGCCTGCCCATTCCTCCCTTGCAACGCAGCAGGACTTTTAGGGCTTCAAGCCTGAGCTCTGTTGCATTTCCAAAAAGATCTTACAAAGCACCAAGCACACGTGAGCTGTGCCCGAGGTTCGTACAGGCGCAGCGTTTGGGAGCAGCAGCAGAAGTGACCCCCTGAACGTGCCCCTCATCCCAGCTACCCACAGCGTTGCTTCCCTGCAAGTAGTTGTGCAACAGGGAGTCTGCAAAGGAAAACATTGGCACCTTGCTCCGACTATGTCCCTTCTGCTGCCTGCCTGGCGCTGGAGCACGAGGGAGGCTGGAGGACACGGGAGCCGGGAGGAGTCCGGTGCAAACAAGTGCTAAAAGCCTCGGAAAGGGGCTCCAGAGCAGCCCTTCTGCTGCAGCAGAGAGGGTTTTCGTGCTCTGTGCAGGTCTGGACTAGACATTAGGTTTCATTTTAAGAGCAGGATAATAATCACTACCAGAAAAATAACAGCTACAAATTTTAGAGAAAGGACATGATGAACGACACCGTGTATTTTACATGATAGTAAATGGGCTTTGCATATGCAAATTGAATGGATTTTAAAATGGTATTTAATGACAATTTTCGTAGCAGACATTAACATTAATTGCATCAAAATGAAAATGCAGCATTAGCTTGCTGTTAGCTGCAAATGCCCCAGCTATAAAGCTTTATCTTTATCAGTATCAGCCCTCACTGATGTGACAGGGCTGCTCTGCAAATTGCAGGCAAAAGGGCTTTTATGTTGCAAAAGTATCCCCCAATGTAGACCAAAATCAACATCAATTTTGCTTTATTTCTTCATAAACGGAGGTTAAATGGCTGCCTGTAAGAAGTCTAGGCACGTTTCAAAAGTTTTGAGGAAAATCTGCAGACCCCACAGTAGCAGGAGCAGTGGAAAAGGGCTTTTAATTTAAAGTTATTATTGTACAACTTGTCTGCTCTTTAATAACTACCTTTTATGCAGACTGATTGTGTTTATCCCTTTACTTTAAAAGCACGTTATAGACAAAATCAAATTAGTAGGGTTACCGAGGAGTTGTTATAGCCATTTGGGTAAAAGCAGGGAATTTAACTCACTTTTCACAACCAGCAAGTTAAAGATACCAGCATGGGTAAGAGCTCCCTGGACCTGCTCTGTCTCCAGTTACAGCCGAGCGGTTGCAGAAAGGCCATTGGCGCTGGGCTGAAATTTGGCCAGTGCTCAGCTCTCAGTGCTAGGCCTCAGCGTGGAAATCCCATTTTACCAGCTTTCTAGCTTCATGGGTGGCCACAACCGTAGCTGCCCTCCATTTGAATCTGTAGCATCTGCTGAGGTTGTCAGAAACCCTCACGGACAAGAAATACAAACAGATCCAATATTCCCGCAGGCTAATGCAAGCGTAGGATTCCTGAACCTCGCAGTCACTATCCAAGCAACAGGGCAGGACCCCAGCAGCATGGCAGGCTGTTAAACTAACCTGCTAAAAATGGCTTGTCGATGGATTTAAGTTGCTTCTGCTTACAGATCCTAAGCCCTGCACAGCTCCGTTGCTAGTGCTGCTAGATGGGAAGGTGCTTTCAATCAAGATACGAGCTGGGTTGGGGGCAGAAGCAGCGAGAACAGCAGCATACGGTCCCTTTCCATGACTCCAGGCACTCCCTTGCCTTTAGAAATGTCCACTTTGATAAAGACCTCATGTGCAGTGAAGTTTCTTTCACTGACGAAAGAGCCTACACATGTTACCTTGCCCAAGGCACAGCGCAGAAAGTGCAGCGCAGGAGGCCAAGCAGCCGAGGTGCTTTTCCACCACGCCGGAGTCGTCTGCAGTGGACATGGCTGCAGCAGCCCTGCCTGGTCACGTCCCAGAGCATCTCCAGCCCATGCTGAGCTCTGTGAGCCTCTCCCTGTGCCAAGCACCAATTCAAAGCCTCCCAGTCTGCACCCAGGGCTCTACTGCAGCTGCTTTGCACCACTGGAATTGCACCTAGGGCCAGCACACAGCCCCCAAACTGGGCGTTTCTCACCCAGGACAGCAGTGCAGGGTGTTATCAGGACCAAACAATACAGCAGCTGTCACAGGAACGAATGTATTTGAAGTCTTACAGCCATCAACAGATAATGCACAGAGTACTAAAAGCATGGCAACATTTCTGCAGCCCCTTCTCAGGCACTGGGCTACACCACTAATGGCTCGTCTGTCTCCTAAAGCCACCAAGGTCAGGACTTCTCCCCAGGCTCCCAAGTGCAAGCTATACTTGGATCATCCCAAAGAGAAGTGAGCAGAGATAATGCTGGGGTTGCTATTAGTGCCTTATTAATCATGCCCTGGCCCTGCTGCTCCCTCTAGCACAGCAGATCGCTTATGCCTCTGCTTTCCGTTCACGGCGGCTGCAGGCTGCACGGAGCATTTTGCAAAGCCGTGTCGCAGACACCGGAGTGAGCCTGAAGCTTTGGGGCCTGTTTACTTTCACAGGATATTTACCTTCAAAGGTCACCTGTGCCCCCCTCTATTAATTCCCCATGGGCATCTTCCAGGGGAGAGAAGCTGCTCTGCTTTTTTGCTGATTCCCCCCATTCCCACCCTCCCTCTTCCCTGAGAAATGTTTGCTACGAATCATGTGGCCAGCTTTGTTGTGAGAGTCATAAAAAGGACATTTTTCATCTCTCCTTTTTCCTGCTCCCGCTCCCTCTCTCTCTCAGTATCAGACAGAGATTTATTCCCTCCCTGATGCCTGTGGCATTCGGAGCTGGGAGGGGTCAGGGGAGGCACTGATGGGACGATAATAGATAATACAGTGGCTCCCCAGGGTCTTGTCCAGCTCCACAGCCTATCCATCAGCAGCCAGCGCTCGTGCCAAGGTCAGCGGTAACGAGGATGCGGTGGGGTCCCGGCCGCCCCATGGGGCACCCTCCAGTCGGGCTCCTCCGATTCACGCTCCGGCTTCTGATCTCTGCAAGAGCTGCCTTGTGCAAGGCACAGTTCGCAGAAGAGAGCGCGTCCGCAGAGCTCGAGCGCTGGGGGAACAAACGCGACACAGCGCAGCGCACGCACGTTCGGTTTTGCCCGCCCCAGCCCTCACCCCCGCCGTGAACAGCTCTGCAGACTTTCTTTCAAGGAAAACGCCAGTCCTTAGCAACACCTCCAGGAGCTAAACCCGTGCCACGCAGGTAGGCACTTTGTGCACGATGCATAGCATGCCGTAAGATGTTTGCAGATTAAGGTTACTGTTCTCCTGGATCTCGGTGCCTGCGTCTTCCCTGGTCCTTTCATTTTAAATAACCCCACACACAAGGCTGCTAGCAGGTGCATTCAACCTCATCCTCTTCTGCATAATGACCTTGTTTTAAAAAAGGGGTGATTCGACACACTGAGTGGGCAGATTTTTTTTTTGGTACTCACAATCTAAAGAGGCAGAGGTGCTGTGAAGACCTCCAGGATCTTCACTGGTGTCGACAGAGCTTGGTATTCAGGTGCTTTTGGAAGTCTCAGTAGTTAGCCTCCTAATCACCCTTTCTGATTGAAGTTTACTCTGTGCTGAAAATAAGCACTAAACAGTAATTTTTGGAACTTAAATATACAGGCACCATCTGCAGCTATATTTTAGATTATGTTGATTTGCACAAGGTCTCACAAGGAGTTTGAAGCCAAAAATCCAAAAACAAAACACCAGGAAACAACTGGCACCCCAAGCACAAGTCTTTTTCCCAAGGAGCTAACGACAGATATCATAGCAGTGTAGAGCACCTCCTTAGGATGAGCACAATGTCCTTACAATAGCATTTCCAGGACTGCTTTTAGAGAAAAGCTTTTATTTGCCTCTCATTTACTAATGCAAGTTTTCTAATTCCTCCTTCTACACGCTACAACATGTTCACGGACACAAGGAGCTGCAGAGACCTGCCGTTTGCTCCCACCCAACACTTCTATCTCCTCCAAACCCTGCATGGCCGTAACCCTGCCTCGGACGCGTTGCCATCCTCTTGGCAGTTGGCCTGTAGGTTGGGCTGACCTTGGGCGTGCTGGCAGGATTTCCCTGGCACTCTGTCATCCACGCGGCTCCCGCCGGGTCCCCCCACTGTCTGCCTTCTCTTCAGCCATCCCTTTCCTGAATTTCACATCCTACTTTCCTTCCAACTCCATCTCCTCCTGCCTCTCCACCTCCCGTTCTCTAAAACCCATCTTAGTCCTTTGACAGCTGCTTCATTGCATCGCCACAGCTAACTCGCCCCGTAAGCATTTAGGCACTGCCATCTCCCTACTTCAAACTGGTACAACTGGCCAAAGGGATCACTTATCCAGTACCTCCCTCTTGTCTTCGTATCATCTATAATTGTCCTGAAGCTCTGTCGACAGTTGTCTCAGTGGCCTTTAATGGTTCAGCTGTTACATTAGCTACTCCTGCAGCTCCCAGCTTGACCGAGTCACTGCTCTCTCCTTATCTTTCACCTTCCCCGTCTGTGAAGGGAGAGCTCAACGCTCACGCTCCTGCTTCGCAAGTGGCCTTTCCATCCAAAGTGTCCGCAGCATCTACAAATAGCCGGAACAAAGTTTTTAAGGCTACCTAAATGCTGCTTTGACATTTCCAGCCTCTTTGGCACACAAGAGTGCCCCAGCAGGTTTATTTATGAGACACTTACAGAACATTTCAGATCATTAGTACGTGTCCCTGGGGAAAAAAAATAAACTGTAAAAGGACTGCAAAGATAAGTCAAAGAACAATACTGAACAGCCAAGGGTGTTCCTGGAGAAACCCCATCAGGAAAAGCTGGACAGGCAAGAAAGGTGAATATTGCAGCAAGCCTACACATGAACCACAATCACGGGGAAGCAGAACAGATATTGGTTCTGGTTATGCATAGGTATTTACTGCAGTGGTAACGGTTTCTTTCTGACTGCTTCACACTCTGAGATTAAGAGGAAATAAACTGCCCAGTCATGGTTTGGCAGAAGGTTCAAATCCTGCACACCAGCCTCAAGGACAGCCCTAGAGCCGGGAACAGGAACGAGCTGAAGATTTCGATCCCTTATTACCAGATGCGTAACGCTGAACAGGGAAAAAAAAAAGGAAAGTTTACTCCCTCACGCGAACGTACTATAGCTGTTTCATGTCGGCTTTATTAAACTCTGTTGAGTAGAGTTGGCTGAAAATTGCTACCAAAGCTTTCATGGTCTCAGACCACTTCTTGCCAGCAGTCTTCCCCACACACACACACAAACATCTGCTTTTTCAGTCTGTACAATAAAAACCTGGGTTGGAGAACAGCCGCAGAATCCTTTTTGTGAAAGCAAAGCTTTTCAGCCCTCATTGACATCTTTTCCTTTCAAGCAAAGTAATATTCCCACCCAGCCAGAGAGAAAAAAGCATGAACTCGAGGTCAAGGGGAAGAGCAGCCTGCCCTTTGATTTGTTTTGCCGCGGTTTTTCTTTTCCAGGCGACGAGCGGAGCAGCGCTCTGCCGTCGGGACTTTTTGCAGTCGCTGGTGCTGGAACTGCTCAGTCTCAGCCCTGGGGTGAGGTCCCCGGGCCGGGATGGCTCTGCCCCATGTTCACATCCCTCCCGAGTTTCTTAGAGGGGAACAGAGGCGATTTCCAATCAGAGGAGAAATGCATTGAAGACAAGTTAAATAATCCACAACTGAGTCAGCCAAAGGGCATCTCAGACCCCCCAAAATCAGTGCTAATGCACAAATTCCGACTTGTGAAGGCAGTTATTTAATGGCTAAGAGCTGGCCGAGTAGCTTCACTACGAGATACGCGTTTCCGTGTGTGCATTTAGGGCTGGTACAAGCATACATCTCACTCTGAGCTTGGGAGGGAATAGTAAAGCAAATTGGTGCTCTTGCAACCATGTGTACTCCTAAGTACTGCTATGAGCATCTGATAAATCTTTTAAAGTGTGTGTTTACAATGGATTTTATTCTTTTTACTGTTCTATACATACGAGCCCTCTGAGCAAAATAACAGATCCTCTGACACATAGAAGAAGCCACTGTCTCATTGGCTGCCCACAGCGAAATAATTTATATTGTTATTTCCTCATCCAAATTACAAGGGTTGTATAGGAGCTTCAGAAATTCAGAGTAATCAAGGCTTCAACAGCACAGATCCTGCAGTTGCCACGCGGGCGAAAGACCCGCTATTTCGACTGGGAGTTTTGCCAACACAAAGACTGCAAAAAAAATTGGTCCCCGAGTGTTTACTACCAATTTTTCTCTTGTTATTTTCTTCAGTGGTTAATGGAAAGTGAGGACAAGTGGAGATCATTTAAAAATGATCTTTCAGGCCTCTCCATGGGTTTATTGCCATGGCCTATTTAGAGTACCATAAAGCTGTAAGGGGCCTATAACTTTACTGTATAGCCCGCAAGCTTCTTCGGGAAGCGAAGAGCCTTTGCATTCATGCCCTGCTCGTTTCTCCACCTCTCCCTATAACACACACGCACACGTGCAGGGACTTCTGGAGCCGCTAATTGAATTCACTCCAGTGAAAGCGTTAGCAAATTGTAAGTGACCTTTTATACAAATTTCAAAGTCAAGAATCCACCACTAACTATACGTCCCTCCTCTGCCCTTCACTCTTATGCAAAACCCACAAACAATTAAAAGAAATAATGACGAGCCCAGCGGCCCTCTTTCCTAATTAGCTGCAGGAGGCAATGTTTGCGCGCGCGGCTAAGTGCTTCAATTACCTCGGCCCTCCTCGCTGCCCTTGTTAGAGCAGACAGGTCCACTAGCCAAAAGGGAACAATTAAGGCCAGGCAGAGCCAGACAGTTTGCAGGGGGATGACGGGGCTGCGCCGGCTCTCGCACGAGGGCCAGAGCTGTAATCACGCCCCGGATTCCTGCTGGGCTACACAGAGACAAATTAATGGTAGATAGATTGCTAGCTGCAGCCCATCCGTAACGGGGAAGAAGGGAGACAATATAGCGGTACAAGGGAACCGTAATCAGAGTTTTCCTGCTCTATAAACCCCCCTTCAGACCAGAGGGACCTGAACATTACTGCCTTGCTGCTGCGTGTGCTGGCAGGACCCCGAGGCCCTGAGCAGAATCGCAGCCCCGCAGCTTGCGCTTTCTCTGCTGGAGATGGTCCGCGCCGGCTGCGCCGAGGAGCCCCGCATGCCGGAGGTGCTGGAGACCGAGCTGGCTCCCAGCAAGAAGCCAGCCCCGGCTGTGAGGAGCCGGCTTGGCTGCCGCAGCCTCAGCCGCGAGCCGGTTCACGCGCACAACCTCCGCAGAACGTCCCTCCCGTACACACGCACCGTGGGTCTCCCACGCGGACGTTACGCTATGAAGATAAGGGGGACAAAACGTAGGCATTTGCAAGAGGTCGTAGCTGTTTTACTCTTCTCCTGGTGGTAGGAACAAGTTTGTTCTCCACACCGTGAGGTTTCCAGGTTTACGAGCCCATGGAGGACCATGCCAGACCCGGGTTGTTTAGATCAAAGCCAGTTCGATAGTTATCAGCTCCACCACAGGGCCAGAACATCCAAGATGTGGGTTGCAGCCTGGTGACAATGACGTCTATAAACCAAGGTTTAAGCATGCCCCCTCTTTCGCTGGAACTAGAGCTAATCGCTTCAAATGAAACAATTACCAGGCACAGGAAGATCACTTGACACGGACAGTCCTACCATAGGACAAATCCATCCCATCGCAAAGCACATCCACAAGAACACGACGACGCTGGTGCCTTGGAAGGCCATCTCCTCCGTGGGCTGAAGACCCCATAGGAAGACTCCGGCTACTCAGCAGACCATTTTAGGTTGAGGGAAGCTAGCATGGACTAAGACCCACAAAACTCCCTGACACCTCATTAACCTTTTGGAAAAAGGATTAAAGTTTCAGGATAGCTGGTGGTGTTGTGATACTGTTTTATATCAGGACTGTTAAAAAATACAGCGAGACAATCCACCTATTGCATAAGCACCCAGGCAGGGCCAGATCCTGCTGCTGCTCAAGTGCCATTGAAATCAGAGGGTTGAACGTGGTTCCTAGGAGCAGCGTTGTCAAAGCAGCCCAAACAGCTGCACAGCCACCAGGGAGCCTGCAGCCCGTGCAAATCTCCGCTCGCCCGCTCCGCTCCCCGCCGAAGCTTGTCCTGACTATCAACGGGAGACAGCACTGCAGGAGCCGTGGTACACGGTGAGGAGCTCTACCAGAAAAAGAGTGGACCTTTGCACTAAAACATTCACAAGCCAATATGCTTTCGAATTATACAAGGAAAAAGCAAGCACAAGCCAAGGTTTTGCTATTTTACAGCACAACTTAGCAATTAGATTGATCGTGTCTTTTAAGCCAGTATAAAAGCCCTTCCTGAGCAAAGTCCTTCGTATCCACTTTTGCCAAGTACCTTTTTATTCAGCCGATACGTAAACCTTTGAAAACAAGTTTGAGGGGAGACTGACAACCTTGAAACCTCAGGAGCAGCATGGCACTGACGGGTGCTGCTCTCACAGCTGAGTATTATAGATAGATTTTAATTTCATTTTAACAAAATAGCTGTCTCCAGTGGAAGAAGCATCAAGAGCTAAATGAGGACCCGTCTTGAGCTGAATCTCGTTGAACAGACCTCGGCACTGTCATTGATTTTCTGGGAAGAAAAAAAATGCCTCTGGCTACTAAACCAAATTAGTAGTCACTGATGACCAATTATTTTGCCCCACTGTGAACGGAGAGGCGTACTAAAATTCCAGTTTGTCAGACCCAAGGCTCTCTTCTCAAACACCTTTCAACAAGCGTGTAGCAAAAGTCCCTCAGATGGTTCTGACGCCTTCCTGTTTTTGGCAAGTTCTCCTTCTCCAAAGTTTTAATGAGCTGCTGCTATGAGGATGGCCTGCCAGAAAGGGAGCCCTTCCAAGCGCCATAGCGCACTATTTGGCATGCTGCACAAATCACAGCTGTCAGAATTTATACACACATACACAAAAAAATGTCAGCCTAATGTTTGCAAATTATAATTACCATTTCCCTTGCATGTCCCTGGTGCCTTCATTTTAGATAAATCCCAGCTCTGAGGTATCAGCTGCAAAGCACTGAAGGCTCACATTGAATAGAATAGATTTAACTAGTTTGTAGCTCGTTTAAGGCCTACACCGGTTTATTTTAATATTGTTAATACTTTATTATACTTTTTAACATTGTTTTTACAGTAAAATAACCCATTAGAAGGCTGCAGCTTCTTTTCCAAGAGACTTGTGGTAGAACAGCGTACCACATTTTATAACCAAGTTAGCAGGCACTTGTCATTTCAGTTGAATGTAGGTCTAAATCCTGACTCTTGAAAGTAATTTATAGAGAAAGCGTATTAGAGAGACAGGAACTGTTTCAGGGATAATAGTTTTGAAAATGTGCATAGATAAGCTTTAAAATATTTAGGAAATGTCAGCATTAGAAGTGGCTCCAACTATTTGACTATAAAAGGAAGCAGCTGATTATTTTTTCCACAATTATAAATAATTTGTTACATCCTATCAGAACTTCTTTCCTTTTCTTCTCCATGGCAGGGTGCTTGTGCCAAAACAAGGAGATCTGAGTTATTCTGAACGAGATGGGTTTTAATCCACAATAAGTATTTTCAGCGGATGCTTTCCCCCTCCCCACAGCACCCACAGACAAGAGCAGCAGCAAAATCCTCCCAGTTCAGAGCAGTGACAAAAGAAAACAGAGCAGCTCAATCCTGTCCTTAAATAACACTAACGCGAGAGAAGAGTTTCCCATAGGTCAGCTGCAAATGAGAAGTACTGACATAGCACCAAATTGCACTGATACCAGGGCCAAAATTCCCATCCACTCCAATGGGATCAGCATTTGACCCACGAAGGGAAACCTCCTCATTGACATTTCTGACTAAAGTTGCTGGAGCAGGCTGTGTTACCCAAAATCCCCTCCTCTCTTCCCCACTTTCTCTGTATTTCTCTCAAAGGAGCCCGGAAAAGACAGATGAAGCATCACTTTCTACAGCCCCAGCAGAACATAAGCGGATAACTCAGCACACAGGTTACTCCTACTAATTTCAAAGAGGTGGCTCATGCATGTATTATCCCAGGCATGATTCTATACTTTGCTGGATCAGGACTTAAATGTGATTAATCACACAGCAGGGAAGAACCTCTGAAGAGCATCAACCCAAATGTGTCCTTTCAAGCATTTACTTACAAGCCAGCTGTGGACTAATCAGTCACCAACTGGCTGGTCCATCAGAGATGGTAAAAGTCACCTCCACAGAGATGTAAACACACATTCAGCTACCACAAAAATCAATAATCAAACACTCCCCACAAAGCCCTGGTGTTGTCCTGCTTTTCTCCCTGCTATCTGGGCACACCAGGAAAGCTTCTGCCTGGGAGAGCAAAGCCCTTGTGCTCAGCAAGCAGACGTCTAGCACGGCCGTTCCTACCCACAACGATGCCAGCGCTGGCTGGGGCATTTTCCACTCCTCCACCAGTTTTACTGCTGTACTGGTGCATACTGCAGCATGATACAAGGTCGAGCCAAGATCCCCCCTGGAGTTATCCCAGGGTGGCACTGGGCAAGGATACAAGCCCACGCGCACGGCGCACTAGGTACTTGCGCCAGGACTACCAAACTCTACGCCGTACAATGAGACTGGAGCCCCATCCATGCAATAAGCCACCCAGCACTTGTCAGAACTACCCCAGTTTTGCCAGATCTTCCATGCCTTGTAAATAATTTGCCCAGCTCTGATCGACATGAAACACCAAACTGGAAGGGAAGGAGGGGGAAGAAGCGAAGGCAAGGGGTAAGTGGCAGCGTCCCCCTTGGCACAGGGCGTCTCCAGATAACAGTCCGGAGCACAGCTGATTTGTAAGCAAAGCCTTGAAAAGCCCTGCAGCATGTGATCTATGAAACGGGAGGTCTGCAGAAGGATGTCTCCTCTGATATGAATGCCCCCTTGGGATGTAGACTGCTGGATTGCACATCTAGTATCATTAGAAAACACGACCATAGATTAGGCTGTTTTGAAGCATGCGGTGTGCAATAATTAAGTAATAAAAGTCACGGCAGGGGTGAAGGAACAAGGAACAGAAGAGTTACTATTTGCATACGCGCTGCTGGCACCCTCTGCCACTGTCAAAGATCCTCCAGACTGCTAAAAGCTGGCTGCTACCAAATTCAGACGGATTCCTGCTGAAAACCTGGAAGCAGCAGAAGCAGCCCTCTCCGTGGCCCAGCGGATAGACTCTCTCCATGGAAACCCACCTCCTGGAGGAGGCCCAGGAGAAGCCCCAGTAGCGAGCCCCAGACACCAGCATCTCGCGGCTGGTCTGGACAGGCAGGGAAACCTGTGCCTTTCTGTTATAGAAGCCAAAGGCACTGCAGACCACAAGTGTGAGCAGAGCTGGGCCTGTTAGCTCCATGTTGCCACTAGTTGCTGCTGAGATGGGAAAAGGCCCTCCTCAGGAAGGTGTGCAAGGACAAGAATTGGTAAAAATTAAGCTGGAGGTCCTCCACCACCTTCTCGACCCTCAGGAGTTCAAATGTTCTTTGCTGGGGAAAAAAATAGCACCACAACCGCAGTGATAAGTGATACGCTGTCCTCATGGCAAGAAAGCTGCTGCTCCATTGCTCCCACTGCCATTTCTGCCTTTCATGGTGGCTGAGGAAGCCAAAGCATCCTCACTTTCTAGGTGCAAGGCACAAGTCCAGGCTGCAGCTCTGCCACAAGCTGGTCAGGCTAATGCCAGCTCAGTGCGGCTAACTTGGACGCTGCCCAACAAGCACCTACTTTCTTATTTTTACCATTTCTGTAGAACCACAGTCATCAACAGCTGTTCCCTGCTGCTGTCCCCTCCTGGCTGGGATGCTCCCAGGTGCCCCGTTTCAAGGGGCAAATCCATCCAGCAAGCACAGCTGAGGCACTAGGCTGGGACTCAGCAGTTTGGGCTTTCCACTTCAGACACCTGACCTCATCTGCACTGAGTTTGTTTCTGTCTGTGCCCAGATTGCTTAAGACAGCACTTCTCCCTCTCACTCAATCCATCATTGCATCTGATTTAGCTTTTTGGAATAATATAGCAGTGTTATTTTAGCAAAACACACTTTACACCCACTAGTACAAGGGCCCAGCAGGACTATTTACAACTGGTCAGAGCCAAAGCTGCTGCTCTGAGCTCCAGGATGGTGATGCAAAGGCCAAGCTCACTTCAGGATGTTGCCCCCATGGGTGCTTTCATTCCCCACAGTTGGGCACAAGCAGAGGAATGCTCTCCGGGAGCTGCGACATGGTGCAGGGCTGAGCCACAGCCTGCGGGCTTGAGCGGAGGTGGTGATGTGGCCCCTGCAGGATGGATGCGCAGAGAGGTTGCTGGTGCCCAGTCTGGAGACTGCCCTGGGGTGGTCCTGCTGCAGGGTACCACAAGCACGTGCCATTTGCGGTGCATTGCAAACTGCAAAGAAATGGATGTTTGATTCTTCCTCTAGGTAGAGGAAGACTTTCCCATTGCAAGGGTTTATCCATGTTGTCACTAGCCACATTTTCCATCAGAAGCAGAGAGAGGAATCAGCATGGGGAGGCAAAAAGGGGCATTAACCCTGGAGATTATTGTTGTCTTTTTAATGTTTCCTAGGCCTTCCACTCCCTTCTTTGATCTCCTCCATCACAAGTACAAGGAGCTGTGGATGGAACAGCAGAGGGCAACAACAGTGATCCAGCGAGAGGAGAAAAAAAAGGTGATAACTCTGCAGTTGTCCTTTTCCTTCCTTTGCCCCAGGCACGCATAGCACTGCTACCTGGCACGAGTGCCCACCGCCCCACGGATGGATGTGTCCCAGCCACAGGGAGGAAGCTCAGCTGGGAAATTTTTTTCCCTGACTACTAGAAGGTTGGCAAAGCATAACTAAAAGATCAGCTGCTTCCAGCCTGAGCTGAGCCTGGCTCTGGCCAGAGCATGTCCAGCAGAGCAATGCTGTGGGAGCGAACACCAGATGTGCCAATCACTGTGTGTGTGCCTGAAAGTGACCTAGAGACAAAAGAGTTTTTTTTTTTTTTTTTTTTTTTTTTTTTTACAAAGAATTTTGTTTCTAAGGATACACCCAGGAGCTGAGTGAGACACCTATCCAGCTATCATTAAGCATCTGTCTGCATTGATATGCCTCTAGTCTCTGTGTACCCAGCTGAGCACCTTATCTCAATAAAGGTGGAGGCTCTAATTCTCATTTTCACCCATGCCTCTTTGCATTGCAACAATACTAAAAGTCCCTGTCATAATAAAGAATTAGGCTTCAAATTATCTTAGGCATTTAATGTCATCCTCACTGCAGGAGCCCCACAGACTGTCCTTAGGAGACCATCAGCTCTGCTCAGGTTACTGGTGACAAAGGACAAAACAACAGAGCAGGCAGCAAACGTTCAAAGGACCCACACTAGCCCTGATCTTGGCACCCGCGCAGTTGTTAGAGGGAAACTCTGTGCCATTAAACATAGCAATATTGTAATAACATTTAAAAGCAGCCAACGACTGGTTTATTAGTTAATGGCTCAAAGAAAAGTTGAGCTAATATGGTAATGACCAATTTCAATGGGCTTACTGCCATCACAAAGTATGCTTTATAGTTGAAGCACGAGAATACAGTGTTCTTAATTAGCAGCTATTTTATGAATGCACGCATCTAGGATACTGGAAAAATGCATTCTTACCTGATCTATTAATGACTGATGCTTTTAATAGCTAAGTTCCCTCCATCGAGTTTCTGAAGCCTGCAGCCGCCAATTGCTAAATTAAGCAACACAGACCTATCTACTAGACCACGCAGCAAACAGATCCCCCAGGGTTTCACACGTTGGCCGAAATATTCACCCAGTACCTGCACTGGCTCGTGCTGGGACTATCAAGCATTGCAAACTGCAATTAGCCAGGAGAGCAACACCCAATGGACAACTGCAAAGTTTTCCCTGTGGTGGGGGCGGCAGGAAGGACTTCCACAGCTGGTGATGGCCCACTGCCCTAGCTCAAGCACAGGGCTTCCTATGGACAGCAGTCACCTCACTGCCATGCAAGATAGGCACTGTGATAGCAGGCGGGCGTTCATGCTTTCCTCATCACTGTGTTCTAGATATCAGCTTTAGCCATATGGATATGAGAGATGACCCAGATCAGGTAAGTATCAGCGTCACATTTTCCCAAAGGGATGCACCAGTGACCATTGTTCCAAACTGACTTTTTGCCTGGTTCATCCCAGTGTCATTTTGCTGCATGGCCCTGGCCTGATGGATAGAGCTGTGTGGCCATTTCAAGCCTTTTTCTTATTTATCTTGTTACAGAAAGAGAAAGCTTATGAAACTCGCACCACACTTCTCCGAAAACACCCACTACCTGCAAAAGAGGAGTCCTTCTGGCACTTGCCCCGCTTGGAGAAGGTATGGAGCGCTTGTCCAAATGCAGTGATTACCTCTAACCTTGTCCACATGCCCCAATTATACCCTTAACGCATGATGAAGATAGACATGAGGTTCTTGCCTCAGAGCTCAGTGTGCGAGACCCAGACCCTGCAATGCTCCTGCACTGGACACGTTCAAACATCAGCCCCTTTTGGGCTTCAGGGTGGGATTTTCTTTTCATGCAGCTGTAGGACCTGGAAGGCAGGCAGCAGTTGCACAGATGATGGGTTAATGACTTGTTTGCTCACTTGTGTGCACTTTCATGAGCTTCACCAGATTAGAAGCCTCTTTTCACACCTCCCCATCACTACTCAGGCAGCCCTTGCTCTCTACTGGCATCCCAGCATCCAGCCTTCCCACAGCTGCCCTGAACAAGCAGGACAGTCACATCTGTGCTTGTGCAGCCTCTCACCCTCTCATCTCATCATTAACCTGATGTGGCTTGAACTAGTTATGTGTTTCAAGAAGTATTTTCCCCTCAAGAATACGATTTCCAGAAAGCCTGCACTCTTGATAGCTCTCTAAACTACCCGATTTACAATATTCTGAGACCAAGCTGAGGGTCTAACCAGGTTACAGGTGTATATGATACTTCAACTGATCCAAATAAGAGTCTAGGTGAAGGTTTCTTGTTCTAGCAATGGGATCTAAATAGCTCCCTGAATTCATCTATGCATCCTGCTGGGCTCTGGGGTACTTGTTTGAATCCTGCTAGCTTTGTTTGTGGTGTAAATTGCAGGGAAACTTCAAGCGAAGAGCTGGGGGCATTTTAGGAAGGAAGCAAGAAGAGTTAGGCAGGGAGAACGGAAAGGAGACGCCAGGAAGTCTGAGAGCACTGAAACCCTGCAGGGAGTTTACGTGGCCAAAATCATATCTGGCATTGATAGATACCACTGCAAAGAGCCTCTCAGCCTCCGCCCAGGCCCTTGTTCCGATTTTTTTTTTTTTTGCTAAGCTGTTGATTTTTAACTGTAGTTCAAAACAACGAAGAGAGCTTGTGACTTCCTGAAGCTAATGTACTTGAACAAGTTGGAGAGTTTCGACCAAGAAATGTGTTTTGCACCACCTTGATGTATTCTTCTTATGTCCTGTCTAAGACTGTCCGATTAGCATATGTCAGTAATCATTTATCCCGGCTGCCTGTCAGCACAGAGCTGCTGCTGCTGCGGCTAGTGTCAGGGAAGGAACATGACCGATCGCTGTTAAACAGATTGTGCAAGTCACACGAGATACTGGGGCAAGCCTCCTCTTTAGAGCTCCTCTCACCCCAGACCTTTCCATCACTATTCATTTTTCAGCCTCTGCTTTGCTTTTCCATGCTTTCCCTTCTGTTTCATCTGCAATTGCAGTTCCTCCCCACCTGCAGGTCTCCCACCCAGCTCCTGAGTCTTCCCCTCTCCTTCCTGCCTTTTCTCCTTCCTCTCTCCTCTTCCCTTCTTCCTCAGGAGCAGCAGCTGGGGCAGGAGGGACAGTTCATTTGCATCTTTTCTGTAATCCTCCTCTTCCTCCCTACATTAACCTGGAAAGTTTGCCTTGTCCCAGATGCAGATCTAACAGGCACAGCCCATATTAGAACTTGGATCAGGAAATTCATTGCTCAGTGGAACTCCAGAGCCTGGCTTCCTCCATGAAAAATTAAGTTTGCTTGTGCATCCATAAGTTTTTGCCCTGTGAGGAGCAGTAATGACCTAAGGAAAGCTGATGGCTTCACAAGCCGCTCAATAGCCTCCAAGCTGTGCCTTAATCTGTGTCTCCATAAAGCTGGGTCCTGAGTAGGCAGTGATGGAACAGCCTTGAAAGACAACAGGTTGGTCCAGCCCTTCAACCAAGCACAGCCAGACTGCAGGATTCACTCCATCACACTCCACAAGTGTGACAAAAAGGAGCTCTCCAGAGTGAGGTGAGGAAATTTGTTCTTGCAGCATTTCTGCCCTCATGAAACCTCTTTCCCAGGCACTTCCTTGGTGGTGAAGAGCTACCTTATGGCTTTAAAACTGACTCCATTGCCTGGGCAGGACAGTTTTTCCACACTGTCTACTTTAACCACTTTACCAAAATGCTGCCTTTGATTTATATAATGCACAGTTAACAGTCAGTACATGTCTCAGGCCCTCTGCTCTCATCCAAAATACAGACTAAAGGCCAGAAGAAGCTTTGAATAGTACCAGCTTACACATGAAGTGGCAGAGTGCTGCATGTAGATGTTCATGAGGGAGCTGCTTTGAATTACAAGGCTCCTTAAAGCAGGTCCCCTTTCTCAGGCTCCCCACTACCCCTGCCAGGCTTCCCCACCACCACCAAAAGGTGGGAGTCTCTATTACTAGGGTCTGACTAGTCATCTGATTTTTCTCTACTAGAAGCCCATCCATCCTGGAAGATCCTCTAGTGGCAGGGACTTGCAGAATGACATCACAGAAAAGCTAGACCTGTCAAGTCCAAGCAGCAAGGTCTGGACTTGAATATTTTAGTTTTCAGGGGAATTATGCTGAAGTCCTATGGATTCCAGTGGTATCTAAGCATGCGGTCATCAGCTTTTCTGAATTGGGGGTGAGCAGACAAAGACTGTCAGATTTTTTTCTTATTTTGGTTAGCACCCATGAAAGGCAAACAGCTAATCGACAACTGGGGGGAAGCGGGGGGAGACAGAGCTGTGCCAGCCACACAGCTCCAGTGCTCCAGCAGAGAGGCTGTGGCCCGAGGCTGGTGCGAGGCACAGGGGTGCAATATGTCCTCAAGCCATTCATCCTTGTTGTCTGGTGCCTTTCCCAGCCTGGCCTGTCTGGGGGAGTGGTGCAGAGCTCCCTGCTAGGGCAATGTTTGTGATTCACAGCAGTGGTCAGCAGAAAGATGACATTTTATTCTTCTAGGCCCATAAAAAAAGGTAGAAAGGAGAATTTGCTCTACATTTTTTTCCTGGCCCCTCACATATAGCTGCAAAAACTGGGCTTACCTGTCTTTACTGGCTCTTAAACTGGACTTTCCTCTAGGGCCAGGCAAGACCATCACCTGGCATCATGCTAGGGCTTGTAGAGGAAGCCGAAGAGAGGAAAACAAAGCAGCTTTGCCCTCCCCACTAATTGCCTCTGCCTTCTCTCCGCGTTGCCAGGGCTGTGATATTACATAGTCATTCAGTCGCTAAAGTATGGACAAATTGACTATATTTTCATTTGGATTTAGGTTTCAGCCCCACTGCTTTAGAATAATAGCCCACACTATTAAGCTAACCATGTGATTTACAGGCTCTCCCACGCCAGGCAATCGCTCCTGCTTTGCGTCTCGCTCTGGAAGACTAACCTGGCGCGTGGTCTCCTGGGCCCCCCCAGCTCGCAGAGACGAACAGGTCACGGGGAGCCAGTCATGTCCTGGCGAGCAGTTCATTAGTGAAAGTTGCTGAATGGAAGTATTTTTATTTTATTGTTTTACAAAGCCCAGGACTTAACCCCTTGCTTGCCTCGGTGAGGCATGTCTACTGCCCTCCCCTCCTCAGCCACCCACAAGAAGGTCTTTTACCCCGAGAAAACCTCTGCCCTATGTGCAGTGCCATGAGTCCTGGGCACAGATTTTGGTAACAGAGCTAGGACTTTGCACCAAGACTTCACTGGGCATCTTCCCACTCAGGCACCCTAGGAGGGGAGGGAGCCCCGTGCTAACTAGATACCAGGAGGCAAGAATAGTCCCCGTGCCACCCAGCAGCCCTGGGTGCAGTGCCAGAAGCCCACCCCACATGCCCACAGCAAGGCACAGGGCTCCCACCCCTGAACTGTATTCCCCAGGTATTGCAAGAGCTCAGGCAACCAACACAGGCTCAAACAGGCACCCCCATCTCCTGGCTCACAGGATGCGTCTCATCCCCACGTCACTCACTGGGGCAGAATGGTACCCGTGTCCACCAGTTCTCAGAAGGACATTGCTGCCAATGCAGAGCATCCCCTGAGGCCCTGCTGCCTGCAGAGTGCGAGTGCAGGGTGTGACTTATCCTGCCTTCACCTGAATATTTGACAGTCACAGTCCAAACCTGTAAGTCAACACTGGCCACTCTGGGATAGACTCTCAGGGCTCTGCCAAGTCAGTCCAGAATGGCAGTGTGTTTTGGTGGAAGCGCTTCACAGCAGCGATGTAGAAGGACAGAATTTGCCCGTGCATCAAAATACCTACTTCCACCATGTGTCACTGACACACGTTAAGTTTTTTTTCTTTGCTCGTTAGAGAATTCCAACTTGTGCAGACATTCAAGGTTGCTTTCCAGGGAGAAATATTCTTGTTTACTTGACCAAATAGGGGGAGGAAAGAAAATGCAGCAACTTTGGACAACACTTTTGTCAACACGCGCTGCCTTCCCGAGCAGATGAAACGAGCTGTGCTCGATGCGCAATATGAATAAGCAATAAGCAATTGACGAGCAAGTGTTCGGGTACCTTGGCAAAAGACTTAATTTGCAACCTGGCACAAAATCAAAGGCTCTGTCAACGCATGAGCGGCTCTCCCGCGTACGCCTTGCGTTACCTGGGAAAGCTCTGTCAGGTAAATTTCCAGTGAAAGTAATTAGAGGAATCCCCACTGTATAAACTTTGCAGCAAAATTCTGGGCTCCAGAATTTGATTCTCACCAGGGATCCGATATCTGCTTGCAGCCTGATCCTTCATCAGAATTAACAGTTGAGGTTTAACACACACACAAAAGTGTTCTGCATTTTTTTTTAATGCCTTACCTCTATTTTTGTCTAAAGAGCTGAACTGACAAGCACAGCTCATGTAATCTTGCAGTTGTCTTGTCAGAAAAGCCATAGACTGTGCTTAAATAACCCATGTTTGATACGCATAGCGCACAGTGGGCTAGCTTCTCAGCTATAGCATTTATCTCTCAGGTTTCAGGAGGACAGCAAAACTTCATATAGGTGGAACATTATCAAACTTGTCTCCTGGGGCCTAGATAGTCTTTAAGGAATAAAGCCATGAGCATGAGAGCTTTCCACTCTGGTATCACATCAAGCCTTGCTTCAGCTGGGGTTTTGGTTGACCAAGGGTCAGTATCACCTGGTGGCCATTTAGTGGCCCAAGTGAAATGAATTTTTGGGTCCCAGTCCAGTAACAGCAATCCAAAAAAGCACAATTGGCCTTAATTGGTGTCTAGCTTACAATAGACACAATATAAATAGAATACAACATTGTGCAAGGTCCCAAACAGGCAGCAGAGACCCAGCTACCTCCAGGGGTAACGCTTCCACAGCTCCTTTGGGACAACAGCAGAGGTTTCACCTCCCGCATTGTGGTCACCCTGTAACTAATGCAGGCTCCAATCACCAGCACTAAACTGTCTCAAGAAAAACAAGGTTTTCTTATTTTGCTTAAGAACCAGAACTTCCAGCAGTGTGATTGCTCACATCACAGCAAGGCATTTCCATGGTCCAGTCTTTCCCAGCGGCCCTTTGCAGACACCCAGAACACTTAAGAGCCTCTCAGTCATCCTTACCCCATCCTCTACCACCCTTAGTCCATCCTTCCACCCAGTGACATGGCAACCCATGAAGTCCTCTGGCATTTTCACTGATTGACACCAGTGAAACAGAGCATAAACAGCTCCAAAAGGCCTTTTTTTTTAAAAAAAAAAAAGGAGGGGAAGAAACAGTTCTGACCCCTAAATCAAAGCACCAGTGTGAGACCCCAAATCCACTCAAGCTCATCACTTCTAGCATCTGTGTGATGAACCAAGGCAGTAACCTGAGGGCTTGTGGCTGTTGCAGCCAGGGCTCAGCAGAGCCCACAACCCATCCCCATGCAGCCTCAGGATCGGATCCTCCCCAACGCAGTGGGGTAAAACCGCTCAGGCCATCTCATCTTTCAGGTGAGCCCCCGCTGTTGCTTGCAGGGCCTCCCGCTGTTCTGTATGCAGTTTCACCAAAGTGCTTTTTAAACAGACTCGGTTTCATTCATGACCCATTCAGCAGAGACATCAGCCGCCAGCTGACAACACAGCTTGGAGTAACACTCCTGCCTGGCACAGAAAGGGTCCGGATTCAAGTCTCAAGGCAACACCAGCATGAGAAGTTACCTGCTTGGGTCCAGGCCCAACACATTTGCCAAAGGGCAGCATGGCTGGGTTATGGCTTGAGTGGGTAAATTCTCCTGCACTTGCACCATTGCCCAGCCCAAGCAACCAGTGAATTTTAGAACACAGCTATGGCCCTTGTTTTCAGGGAGCAAAAAACACCCCTAGATCCCAATGGGGCATTAAATACAGCAGCCAAAAATGACCGAGCGCTTTTTGATATCATCATGCTTTTGAAGCAAATAAGGACCATCCACCCCAGACTCCTTTGTCCCATGTTTCCCTCTGTCCTTCGAGTCAGGAAGGTGGGAGAGCAAATAGGCCCCGCTCATCGATGGGGTTAAGCATGCTACCGCCAGGAAAAGCTGCAGCATTTGTAACCCTAATAATCCAACAACGCACCTCCGAGCGTGGCTCATCTTGGACAGAATAACGTCTGTTTTAAAAATACCTGCCTCTCTCTAACTTGTCATGGCATTTGTTGACAACCCTATTGAAAGCGGCTCTCGATGCGGCTGTGAAGGATCTTTCAGTACCTCTTTCTCTTTCCTAGACAGGTTTTGAAAGGGAGGGGAGGGGGAAAAAAAGCCATCAATACAGGGGGAAAAAGGCATCAGCAGCCAACATCAGCTGATGAAGCGCCTCACCTGGGCCCCCAGCGCACCACCTCCAATTAAATCAAAATGGTTTGTTTTTAATGGTCTTTTACACTGACAAGTGGGCTATCATTCCAGGCCTAGATAGCTGTCAGGGAGCCGAGGCAAATCCTCCGTTGATAATGCCCAATGCTTCCAATTAGGAGCCGAGGCCGCTCCTGGCGCACTAACGATTCCCCAGCCTCCCCCTAGGCCCCTTCGGCGCTGGCTGTTTCGTCTTCCCTCTTCCTCCGCCGCAAATTACTGACACAAAACGGAGGCGCCCTGGTGCCTCCTCACCACGCCAGGCCCCGGCCCTGTTGGATTTAATGAGGCGATGGAAGTTTTTGCGGCTCTTTCGCTAAATTCTTTTCTTGTTTGACAGCTGCTTGAGTGTTGACCTTATAAAAGATTTAGTGTTTCTCATTATTTTCTGTCAAGCTTTACAAGTGATAGCTTCGCAGCAATAATTTGCATCTCGATGTGTATGTGCGCGCGTGGCTCTGCCTGTGTGGGGACACGCGGTGTGGATAGGTGAGCGTGTGTGCGGGTACCTGTCTCCTGTATTGTGTATTTTACCCCCACTCTGCCCAAAGAAATCTGCAAACATGACACTGTTTTGTGCTGTTTGGGGAAAAAAATTGGGAGAGGACTTAAAAGGGCTTGGACTTGCTAGACCCCTGTAAATGAGAGGGGTTTCAAGAAAGGAATTGAGACTGGTTCCCTGTAAAGAGAGCTCAAGAAAGTGTTCTGTCACCCACTAAAAGGATTCAATCAAATGGATGATGGAAAAAATGAGGCTGAGGCTCGGGACTGCTTTGTTGTTAAAGTGAAAAATCGTGCAACAAGGGGAAGCCACCTCTGAGCACACAGAAGGGAGCAGCTAAAGGAGCAGCATCTCCGCAGCTGCATCAGGTCTTCCCCCAGCTGGAGGAAAACCTGCCACTGCTTATTACTTGCCTAGGTCCTTTTAAGGGGTTCATTCCTAACACCTCCTGCAAGCCATAGCAAGCCATTTCATCCAACTGTAGCAATTAAAACTTCTACCCTTCCCAAAGCTGCTCATTCACCCTTCAAGCCAACCTCACCCAAGGGTGCTCAGAGTACAAAGCAGGTATTGCACACACAGCTTCTCAACACACACTTCCTAACACCAGAGGCCTAAGGCCAACAGCACCCACAGGGCACCCTTCTCAGGGAGGTTTATACCCTGCTGCCCACAGACTTGCCAGTCTGTATCAGCTGGGATCTGCCTTTCCTACACCAGCTTTGCCTTTTTGCATCTCCCATGCTATTCACTAGTCCTCCATTAACACACCTGCCTCTGCTTGCAGCATGCACATGATCATGCTAATGCTTGGCCAGTGATCCTTTCCATTCTTCCAATCTCAAACATTATCCCAAGAAATCAAAATTAAAATAGCCCCCAAGTACTTATTTAAGTTTTAGGAGTGATAAGTTTGTTATTGTCCTAATTGCTTGAGGCAAAGGCTGATGTTACAACATCCCAACTGCAGGAGTGTCCTGCAGTTTAACTTGACAATAAAAGAGGCCATGAGCAACAGCAAAGCATTACTTCTAATCAGCAATTTAAAACAATTACAGCTACCCCATCCTGCAAGGAAAACCACCAAGCTTTTGCCCACTAAGTATATTCCTGTCCTGTTATGGCCAAAGCTCCAGACCCAATTCAGACAAAATCCTACCATAACAGTTCAAAAGCCATACCAGAGTAATCAAAGATCATCAGCTGATCAGCTGTCTCTAGAGGAAGTACCTTTGACTTCATCATTTAGAATTAATGTATGAATTGGAAGAGTCAGAGATGAGGACTCATCACTCTGGCATTGGCTTCTTGCACCAGTCTCTGTCATATTAAGACCTTTGACCCAGGGACACCCTTATCTTGACTCTAATTACTGGCCTGGGACTAATCCATACTTCTCAGGTGTCCCTCATTATGAGAGGGCATCTCATTTTTTAGAGCACCACTTGTCCCCTGTCTTACACCTGGTGCTTCCCACTTACTCACACTGAGGGCAGAAGCTGGCATCACTCACAACTTTGTCAAGGGCTCTGCTAATTTTAATCACAGCCAAATGTTCTCATGTGGATCAGTGTGTCATTTCTCACCTGGGAGCTTTGGACTAAGACTGGAATGAATAAACTGCTGGTTTCTTCCCCCATGACTTCAACCCAACCCAATGCAGACATTGCATCCTGCCCAGTTCCCAGCACCGCTGGGCAAGGAGGACAGTGGGAAACACATTAAAGAGAGGCAGCTGTCCGTAGGTTCAGGGGGTGGATTTTTCTAACAAGCCCAGCTCTGCCTCCACACAAGTCAGAGAGGAAAACTCCTGCATCTTTAATGGCAGGTCAGAGTCAGCCCAGCTGGGGGAATTCTCCCTGCTAACTCCAGCAGGGCCCCCAGAAACTGCCCACCTCTTTAGGCAGCCTTTGCTTCTGCCTCCCACACGTTTCCCTCTCTGACAAGGGTTATGTCACTGCTGCTGCTTGTGAGAAAGCAAAAACAGCCAAAAACAACTGTCTGAAGTTAGGCACTCAAATGTATATTTAAGCACCTGAGTGCCTTCCTCCAGAGAGGGGGAATAGCTAAATACACTTTGTCTGTCTTGATTAATGAGATCACTAGCAAGCTTTTCAGGGCAAAGACTGCTGTGTATTTTTGCATATGCAAAACCAGGCTGACATCCATCCTGCCTGAGCAGGGTGGGGGAAGTGGGAGGAAGCACTGCACATCCACACAAGGCAGATGT
This sequence comes from Dromaius novaehollandiae, assembly GCF_036370855.1. Taxonomy (NCBI): domain Eukaryota; kingdom Metazoa; phylum Chordata; class Aves; order Casuariiformes; family Dromaiidae; genus Dromaius; species Dromaius novaehollandiae. The sequence goes on from NC_088117.1 coordinate 9,484,394, forward strand.
ACAGCACGAGGGATTGAGCCAGAGCAGGTAAAGCCTCTCACCCCCATGGTAAACCTGCTCCGTACATGCAAACGTCCTCACACAGTCTGTGCAAGCCCAGGACTCCTGGGACCTCACTCCACCAGGGGACTTTCCCCAGGCATTTTTTTCCCAGCCCTTCCACACCTCATACACAGCTCCCAGGACAGAGGCTGTTCATGTATTTGCTGGACAAGTCACAGAAGGTGTCCCCAGCCCCAGCCAGGGTTTCCCCAGCAGCTCACAGGGCCCTGCCTGGCTGAGGGAGACACACACACACGTTCTCTGCTGAGAAAAACAAGCCATTTATTTCAGGGCCTATCTTAAGGCACACCAGCATTTGAAAACGTCAGATAACCAACGAATCACAGTGGGACTACAGGATCTTGTTACTGAAACAGCATAAGATTATATCCTGAAGTCAATCAGAAAAATCACTCCTCATTTAAAATGTGTTAGATGTGTTTAACTTCACCAACTGGAGTAATGTTTCCAAAACAGACAGAAACCACTGCACTAAACTGCTCCCTGTTAGTGCTACAGCCTATTTTCTTTGGACTGCTCCTCACCGTAACCAGTCATATCTGCTGCTTTCATTACAGGTTGGTCCTCATCTCAGTACTTTTCCAGACAGCGAGGCTCGTAAACGGGCGTTCAGTGCCTACCATTCAGAAAGGCCTGCGAGATGCGGTCCCCTTCACCAGGGCATCTACACAACTAACTGAAGGCTCGACCACCACAGTGCGCTGAGCAGCATAGCCTTTAGACCCCTGTAATAGCCATGGAAAATAGGTTTTTTTTCTACAGATTTAGGAAAGTTATTCTGATGTTTATGTAGCCAAATAAATCAAATATGTGGGGGAAAAAAGGGTTCTGGCTCAACTCATTCACTGCTTTGTGTCAGGTGCATACCAGCACTTTACCCCCTCTGATCACCTCAAATCTCATCACATTCAAGATATCAATGCTCAGGCCACTAACAGGGAAAATAGGACAGTCACCCTTCACTGGCTGTTCTGAACAAATATATTAAATGCAACCATATCCCAGTTGATACCACACCTATAACATCTCATAATCCATGAGTCCTTCTCATTTGATTGCCACATAAGCTTTCCATTGCTGCCCTGTTCAGCAAGGCACTCACCCATTTGCCTATGTGAAGGCATCCAAGCACCTGCCTTAAGTGCTCTGCCAAACTGAGGCCTTGCTGCAAGTTAATGCATTTGCTTGAAGATAGTCCCAGACAAGTCTGCATTTACACTTGAATAGCTGCTGGAGCCCGGTGTGACTCAAGGCTGAGCACATCAAAACAGCAGCTGGACAAGCTCACAAACTCCACTGACACCAGCTCAACCCTACAGCACCCAAACACCAGCCTGGTGCCAGGCACCCAGGCAGGGCTCAGCTGTACTAACCCCTTCAAAGCAGCCTCCTCCCAACGGGGTGCTCCACCTTAAGAAAATACCACTCGATAATGATTGCAGTTACTTTGATTGCGTATCACAAAGATTGCTAACTGAATAATGAATTGCTGCTATGTAGCCCAAATTTCACATCCATTGTCATATCTCAGATTGTGCCAGATATATTTAAGGCTAATGTTAGTTTTGAGTATTTGCATTCATCAGCCCTTTCTCCCCCAGCAAGCTCAGATGCACCCACCCCAGGATGGCCTCAGCATCTCAGGGCCCTGCTGGGAGGGGGAAAGAGCCACTGCCCTGGGCAGCCCCAGCTCCCCACCACCCTCCTGCACAGGCCCATAAGCAGCCGAGGGACACAGAGGCTCAAGAAGCAGCGCTGAGCCCAGGACTCGCACCTCACATCATCTCCAGACAAACTTTTAGACCTGAACCTCAAAGAGCAGAGTCCTTCATAAAACTCAAGATCCAGATGCAAGAATAAAGCAGGCCACAGAAGCAGCATTTTCTTACCTTCAGCAGGACAAGCAAGCCCCAGCACCAACTGCTCTGGCATTTCCAGCAGCCCCTCCTTAGGGGCAGCTTGTGGGTTAACCTCCCCTTTATATAGGGCAGCAGCTGCAGCAAATCCCACCCTGCCCAAACCTGCCTCCACCTGAGCCCGGAGAGGCAGGAAACCAGCTGCTCCGCAGAGGAGAAACTCTGTTATGGGCTTCTCTCTTTTAGCACAGGTCTCTAAGTAAAGCCAATCTAAAATAACTAGGAGGATAACAGTAGGGTTTGCCATGCTGGCAGAGGTGGAATGTAACAGGAGACCTTTCCCACTTCCCTGGGGAGGGAGAAAGCTAGGCCTTAAATATCTTGTATTGCTAAAAATGACATGATTTATAAACCTCCTCTAGCCAAGCCGTGGTGCGTGTGTGAGGAACCCAGGCAAGAGGTTTCCCGTGCTGCCTGGCAGGAACCACATTCAGCCTCGAGTCCAGCAGTGACATCCATGCCTGCCTGCAGCAACTTTTCGTGTCGCGGGGTGTGCGGGGGGAAGGAGGCATTCCCAGTAGGGTCCTACAGCATTAGAAAAGGGCTAACAAACAACCAGGGTCTGAACCACGCTTGTTCAGAGCTGCCGATTCAGAGAAACTCAGAGCGCCGGGCACTGAAGGGGAAGTGAGTTAACGTTACTGTGGTCGATCCCTCACATGCTGTGGGTTCACCTGAACTCATGACATGGATGGGCCCTCAGCACCCTGCAAACCCAGGCCTTCATGGGGAGGGGGAGAAAATGGATTAATGACATGCCTCGCAGCTGCCTGTGCACCTCGGCCAGCCAGGACAGCTCCAAGAAGCCAGCAAAGAGACCGGGAACCAGGAAAGCAACAGTTGGGTCAAACAAAGCGTGTTCAGGAGGCGACACCGGTCCATGGGGTTTGTAGCAGACAGATCTGCCCCGCAGGGCTGGGAAATCCTGGGCACAGCCATGCTGCAAATGGCCCAAATCTAACAGCTCTTGGCTGGCTCATCCAGCACGTCGGCACCTGCTCCCTGCTCATCGGCACCCACCGCAGCCCCAGCTCGGGGACAGCCGCTCCCCAAGGGGTGACAGCTGCCGTGGGCCCTGAGGCCTCGTCCCCCAGCAGGTGCCCAGGCCCCAGTGCCACCTTGGGCTCCTGCCACTCCATTACCAACAGGGCCTCTGCTCCCCACTGCTCTCGGCCCGTCACCAAAGTCACCGAGGGGGGGGACGAGCCAAAACGCAGGCGTCTCCCTCCCCTCCTTCCTGCCCTGGCTGTGCCAGCCGCCTCTCAGTGCTGCGCTGCTGCTGGAGGCAGATGCTGGAGGAAGGTCTGGTCCCAGGGAGCAGGGCTGCGCAGCCCCGGCCCCCTGCCACCGCGCAGGGCCAGCCTGCTGTCCCCCGTCCCTCGCAGCCCTGCCACCCTCCAGCGCCGGACGCTCCTTGTCCTGCAGTGACACCCACTGGTAAATGGGATTTTAACGCTGCTGCAGGTTGCCCACCGCCGGGCCCTGCACTTGTCTCTGATCCCACCACCGCAACCCCCTGGTTAGCTTTCCCTTCCCTTTCTGTCGTCCTCCCCAACCCAAGGCTCCCCGCTCTTCTCTCGCTCATTAAGATCTTCGTTCAGCTACCTGAGCATCCCACCTGCTCCCGGCGCAGCTGAGCATCCCCCTCCGCCCGTCTGGGCACAGCCTTGCCAGCAAACGCGGTGGTCGCTTCAGCTGCGGATTTAGCACAGCGGAGCCTCCTCCAGGGGTTTTCCCAAGCCAGACCCTCAGCGATCGGGATACTGGTGTGGCGACAGCAGGTAGCTCTAGCGTAACTCTTGCTGTAGCCATCGCCGCAGCACCGCAGCACCTGGCCCCGGCGCAGAGGCACCTTCCCCCAGCTCCAGCCCCAGTCGGGGCTCTCCTTGCTGCCTCCAGCCCGGGAATGCCAGGGCCAGGCCTGCTGCAGCGGCCACGGGGCCAAACCCGCCACACAGCCACGGGGCTGGTGTTCCCATCGGGAGGAGCCGGCAGCGCCTGGAGCCGGGAGACCCTCACCCTGCCCCAGTGATGCAGCGGGACAGGATGCTCGACAGCTCCAAAAGGCATCAGAGTCCTCGAGCCAGCCCTGGGACGTGACACGAGCTGATGAGGAGATGGCTGGAAACGCAGACACAGTCAGGGGTCTCTTCCTGGCAGTGTGCACTTAGGAACAGTGCAGGAAATGGGTTTTAAGGACAGTTGCATTTGCTTTGTATAAAAACGACAAGCTGCTGAGAGCTGAAAGAGCCAAATCCCGTGCAGATGTTAGTGGAGCTCAGCACCTCTGGATCCCCTGCCCTGTGCTGGTGATAAAACGCTCTGCCTCTTGTACAGCATCGAAGCTGCTGCAGCGGCCAACAGGCTTCATTTTTCCTGGGAACCTACCACAGCTCCAGAACGAGCATCAGGTGGGACTGGGACACCCGTGCAGGGCAGTGTCGAGCCTGCCTCCCGTGCACTGCAGGCCCTCCTCCTCCTCAGGGACCCACGGCCCTTTCTTGAGCATGAGGCACATGGAGAGAGCAAGCAGCCCTGCACAGGCAGCACCCTGCAGAGCGGGTCTCGGGTGGGAGCAAGCGGGCTGGCGCTGCATGGGAGGACACACACGGGGCAGCCCATGCTCTGTGGACAGTGTACATAGGAGTTCCCATTCCTGCTGAAGCCGGGAGCCACAGAGGAGTTAATCTGCGCCCACTTGTCCAGGGGGACATGGAGGCAGCCTGCCCAGGTACGACGCAGTTGGGGATTTCCACCCCCACCATCAGTCCAGCTCTTGCACACAGGAGCACAGGAGCACTCCTAAACTGCCTTTTCACCCCCCGCGAGGGAGGAACTGCCCCTGTGTGGTTACCTCCTTTGGGGCCTGACACGTTCTCACGTACCACAGTTTCTGCCGCGATCGCCTAGGCTGAGGCAGGGAAGCTTGTGCCTGCAGGGGACCAGCTTTGCTGAAGTCAGAACTCGAATTAATGAGCGTTGAACTGATGTGAGCGGGACACCTCATGTGGGCAAAATGGCGCAGCTTTCTGCCTTTGGCAATCTAGTTCTGAAACAACTTAATAATAATATTAATATTTCATGTTAATTAACATCAGCCACACTAGTAACAAGTGCACCTGTAGCTGCTGAGAGCTCCACGTATGGCCTTGGAGCATCAGTCTCTGTCCCCAAGGGGCTGGGGATGCCACAATACAGTGTCTGCTTAGGGATGAGGATCAGACCCCCCTTCCCTGCGCCCCAAAACCTCGCACAGCGTGTCTCTCTGCGGCAGCGAGGCTGCAGACAGTGAGCAACCCTAGAGGCCTGTCTCAAAGCTCAGGGCTGGCTCCAAATGAGCAGGATCCCCCTCACTCATACACTCTCAGGACCAGGGTGCCTGGCTGGCAGCATGGGCTTGGGAACAGCAGTGTGGCTCTGAATTTCCTTGCAGTTTTTTGAAGGCAGATGTTTTACTCAAGAGAAAGAAATATAGCAAGAGATCCCACCAGCCCAAATCTCTTCCTGTATGGATGTCCTGCCCCTCTCATGAGCATCACAATCTGACCTCTGGTCCCAGTCCCAATCCTGATTCCAAACCCAGTCCCAGTCCCACTTCTAGTCCCGTACCTGGTCGAAAACATAATCTCAATCCTAGTCCTGATCCCAGGGTAAATCTCCACTACAAATGAAGTCTATTGGACAGACGGGGAGGCTGCCAGAGCCCAGCAGCCAACACAGTCACAGAGCAGAGAGCTGGGAAGCCCCGTCGGGATCTCTGCCCCATTTCTCACCCAGGACCAGCTCCTGCCCATCTGTCACCCTGGTCCCACCGGCTGCGGTGCTCAGCCCAGCCCTGCCTGGGCAGGGGGTGCTGTAAAACCAAACCCCCAGCAGATCGGGCCCCTCCAGCCTGGTCCCCAGTCCCTGGCACTGGGCAGCAGCCTGTGCCGGGAGGCAGGTGAGGCAGAGCAGCAGCAGGGATCCTTCACCCGGCCTGGGTGGGGGGAGACGCGCAGCCCCCAGTGCGGGGCAAAACGGATTCCCCAGGTGGGGGGGGGGGGGGGGCACGCTGGGTCCGATGCTGCTTTTGCCTCTGGATTTATCCTCCTATAAAGCCCTTTTGTTCCGCTGCCCCGATCCCAGGCGGCCCCGAGCCTGCAGGGCCGAGGGCAGGAGATGCTGGGGCCCTGCCTGCCCCGCTGCCCGACAGCTGGCAGCCGGGCTGCCCGGGGGGGGCCCTCTCCCCGCACTGACCGCCTCCAAGCTGCCGGCCAAGGGCGCCTTTGGAAGAGGCACAAGATGCAGCTGCCTGTGCGGGGAGGAGGAAATCGAGTATTTGAGAAATAACCACCGACATGGCTTTAAAGTGGCACCGCTTTGCGCACACGGCTCCGGACGTTTCCCCCGCGTCCGCGGTCAAGCGTCTACCCCCAAGAAAAGCCCCTAAATAAACCCTCGCGGAGAGCCAGGCTGGCCGGGGGGAAGGTGAGAGCCCTGGGCGCGCCGCTCCCCTTTAACCTGGAAGATTAACAGCAACAAAAATCCCCCGACGTGGTGGAGGGGAGGAAAGTTGTGTCTCCAGGAAAAACGGGCAGGGAGCGGGGACCAGGGCTGGTCCCGAAGATCCCGTGCCTATTCCACCATCAGGGCGGGCAGCTCGGCCTGGAGCCCCCCCGAGCCATCGGAGTTATTTTTAAAAAGGGATCGGCCGCAGGAAAAAAACCCACCTCGGCCAGGAAAACGGCTTGGCCCGAGGCAGGACGGCGGTGCCCGCCGAGCGGGGAAAACACGCTCGCCGAGGCTTTGCCCGCAGCCAGCCCCGTCTGCTGAACGCGTTTCTCCTCGGGCAGCAACGGCAGCGTGTCCTCGGCAGCGGCTCCTGCAGCTCCGTGCCCCTCTCGCTGCCCTGAGCGCGGCCCCTTCCCAGTTGCACCAGTACGTACCGCGGCTGGGCGCCGGGGCAGCGGCTCGGCGGCCCCGGCTCGGCGGCGCCGGGCGGGAGGGATGCCCGGCTCCTCGCCGCTTTAGCAGCGCTACGTTGCGCCGGGGCGATGGTTTCCCGATGGCCCCGTGGCTGCTTTCGCAAAAGGACCTCTCTGCTCGTTCCCAACCGATTTCGAGGGGATTCAACGAAATTCCTAGCTCCGAGCTTCACCTCGGGCTCAAAGCAGCCGTCTCTGCGCTGGGGCTTTGGGGAGGGGGTTGGTGCTTTCTCTTTTCTTTCTTTTTTTGTTTCTTTTTTTTTTTTAACGCGAAGAAAAACTTTCCCTGCTGGGGAGGACCCGGCGGATGGGCTGTTGCGGGGGGTGGGGGGGGGGGGGGGGTGGGGAGGCGAGCAGAAAGTTGCAGCCCCTCCACAGCCCCCCCAGGCCCGTGGCTAATCACCCCATTACGAGCCCCATCAGCGGGGTAATGACAGCAAAGAGGGCGGAAACCGCCCGGAAAGCGCGGGGGTCCGGGCGGCAATTAATTCCCGTTAATCAAGCTGCAAGGTGTCGCCGCCGGGGAGTGACATCCCCCAAAACGCCTCCCGGCCAATGGGCGCGTTCACACGGCGTGGGGGGGGCGCCGGGGCCCCCGAGGCGGGGTGGCACAAGTTCATTTTTCCCCCCCCTTTTTTTTTTCCGCGGGGGAAGGCGCCGAGCGGAGCTGCTGTCCGAGGTGCTGAACGCGGGGTGACTCCGGATTGACTCCGGTCCCGGGCGCTGTCCGCGGTGCTGAACGCGGGGCGACTCCGGATTGACTCCGGTCCCCCCCCCCCCAAGCGCTGTCCGAGGTGCTGGCGGGGAAGGGGGGCGCCGCGGCAGGCCGACGGCTGGCCACCGCCTCCGCCCTCCCCTCGCCCTCCCCATTGATTTCTGGATCATTAAGCGGTTAAGGCGCTGCAAAGCCTCACTATCGATCGCTGCCTCCCCACCTCCGGCTGGCAGCCCCCGGGCTGCCCCCAGCCCCGCGCTGCCACGGCTCCGGGCAAGGGTGGGCTGGCCGGGTAGGGCTCGGGGCCCGCGGTGAGGTTGGGGTCCGTCCCCCCACCCTCCACTCCCCCTCCGCGGCCAAAGTTTGACTCTGCCTCCCTCTCCCCCCCTCTCCTGTCTGTCTGTCTGTGAGTGCAGCTGGGCGCGATGCTGAAGACGGAGCAGCCCTGGATCTAACGCGCGGCGCCTCGGAGAGCCTTGCAGCAATTGTTGCCCGGATCCCAGGCTGAACTTTGCTCTTTTTTTTTCTTTTTTCCTTTTTTAAAAAAATTTTTCTTTTGCCTTTTTTTTTGTTTGTTGTTAATTATCATTATTAAATCGCTTCCGCCGCGCCCTCCCCGCCAATGCCCGTGTGAGCGCCGGCACCTCGCGGGGGCCATGGAGGGCTCCACCGGGTTTGGGATCGACTCCATCCTCTCCCACCGAGCCGGCAGCCCGGCCGTGCCCAAGGGGGACCCGCTGGTGGGCGACGGCCGGTCCCCGCTGGAGCTGAGCCCCCGCTCGGAGGGCAGCAGCGGGTGCCCCTCGCCCCGCTCGCCGGGCCGCGAGTGCCTGGAGGCGGCGGTGCCGCGGCCGGGCCTGGATGCGCACCTGCAGCCGGGGCAGGTCTCGGCTCCCTCCCAGTCCCGGACCGTCACCTCCTCCTTCCTCATCAGAGACATCCTGGCCGACTGCAAGCCCCTGGCCGCCTGCGCACCTTACTCCAGCACCAATGGACCTCACGGCGGGCAGGAGCCGGCGGGCAGGATCCCTACCAAGCCCGGCGAGGACTTTCGGGAGAAAATGGAAAAAAACACCAGCAGCTCCTCTTCGGACTCGGAGTACAAAGGTAAGAGCCGCTCACCCCGCTGGGCTTTGCACGGCGAGCAAAGGCGGCCTAGCCCAAAGCCTCCGGCGGCCCCGGAGCCTCCCGGTGCCCGGGAGTCCGCCGCGGAGGCCGGGAGCCGCGGCACCGAGCGTCGGCGCCAACTTGGGAAAACTTGGGGGCGAAAAGGCCGGTGGGGCTCGGCGGAGGAAGGGGCTGGGGCGGTGGGTGCCTCGCCAGACGCGCCCGGGAGGATCCGCCGGCTCGTTTCTCGCGGGGAAGATCCGGCTGGTTCCTTCCCACCCGCGGGGAGAGGGAAGAGAAAAGCCGCGGACGGATTTTTGCCTGAACAACAACAAAAATTGCCACGGGATTTTGCCGGGTGTTTTGCCACTGCTACGCGTGACAAACGAATAAGAAAGTCGCCGGGTTTCGATCCGATTTGTATTGCCATTATTATTGCTGTTATTATTTTGGAGACTGTTTCGAAACAAGCACCGCGCACGGGGAGGGAGGGAGGGAGGCTGCAGGCGGCTGCCGCTCGCCCCGGGCCGGGCTTCGCCCTCCGGGGCCCCCCAGCCCCCGCCCGGCCTTTCCCTCCGGCGGCTGGAGCCGGGGGGGGTCACGGGAGGTCTGGGGTCTCCGGTGGGCACTGCTGGTCCTCGCCCCCCCACCCCCCCCGGAGCAGGCTATTCCGGGAGCCTTCGCCCATCCCGCCCGCATCATCCTCCGCGAAACTTTCACCCGGGGGAAATTGTTGGCCGGGTGTTTGCGAGGGGAAGGCGAGGGGGCCCAAGCGGCCGAGGGGGGGGGCCTGGCACGGCGAGGGGCCGCTGGGTTTGGGGTACCGGGAAGCAAGGGGGGGGGACGGGGCGAGCCCCGGCCCGGCTCTCCGGTGCCCTGCGCCCGCCCGGGGCTTTCGGGGAGGAAACCGGGCGCCCAGGCCGGGAGCTGCCAGCGGCCCGGCGGCTCCGGCACCGCCGGCTGCTCCGAGCGGAGGAGAGTCCCGGGCCGGCGCCGGGCTGCAAGGACCCGGCAGGAAGGCTGGGCTCGGCCCCGCGGTTTTGAAGGGCTGGGATCGAAAACAGCAGCGATTCCCACCTTCGGGCTTTATTTTCGTCTCCTACATTTTTTGCCTGAATTCTCCCAGCCTTTGTCCCCTTCCCCCCGTGCGAGACACGCCAGAAGCGAGGGAGAAAAGGCAATGCGGGCCCGCCGCTTTCCGCCGAGCCGGGCCGAGCTCGGCGCTGCCGGGGGAGGTTTTTGGCCTTTGTTTTAAGCCAAAAGCGAGGGGAGAAACCGCCGCCCAGAGCCGAGCCCGCAGCCGGGGACGGGAGCACCGCGCTCCGGATTAGGCAATTGCACAGCGATGAAGATCATCGCAGCGATGATGATGGTGGAAACACGGGGCCCCGGTGCCAGACAGGCTCCCCGAACCGTAGGGTGCGGGGGGGAAATCTCTTCCCCAGCACCGGCTCCTCGCCTGCCCCTCGCCTGTCCGTGGGGCGACGGGGCAGCCTCAGCCGCCGATAAAAACGCCGTTTAAATGGGACAAAAACATCTCTTCAGCGGAGTTAAAAACATCTCTTCAGCGGAGTTAAAAACATCTCTTCAGCGGAGTTAAAAGCACCGCTTAAATGAGGCAGCAGACGAAGGGCCCGGTCCGAACGCGGGTTTTTTCCTGCCTCGGAAATCGCCTTTCGTCGGGCAAAACGCCCCTGATTTACGCCGGGAAAGGGGCCGCAGGGCTGGGCCTAGCCGCGGCGGGGACGGCAGGATTTGGCCCATGCGAAAGTGCCGAAACACCCGTCATATATATTTTTATTATTGTTTTCTTTTAAAGCTAGGAATAGCCGGGGAGAGATGCGGAGCTGGACGGGGAAACCTCCACCGCGAAGGAGAGCAGCCCTTTGCGAGCAGCAACTTTTTTAGGCAGGAGCCCGGGGAGGCAGCGGGCAGCCCGGGGGCTCCAGGAATTTGCCTTTCCCGGGATGCGGGAGGCGAAGCTCGGCTTCCTCCGCCCGTTTCCCCTGGGCAAGGAAAACTCGGCACCAACTTTCGTGCCTTCCGCGGGGCCGGTCCCCCCCCGGGCCGGTCCCCCCACCCGGCCCCGACCCCTTCCCGGCGCGCAGGGCAGGCGGAGCCGGCGCGCTTGGTTTCTCCGTTAAATGAAACCGGTTCTCATGTTTAAGGGATGTTCCCGGCTCGGGCTCTGCCTGCTCGGCTGGGGCCGGGATTTCTGGTTGAAGGGTTTCGCTCCCCGGTGGCTCAATTAACCGGATTATTGTCTTCCTACAGAGAGAAATCAGCTCGCGTTCAGCTACAGCCCTGTCACTTCTAACACCTTCCGCGAGGAAATTTAACATAACCCCCCGTAAAAACCTAATGCCGCCGATTTAGATAAACTGAGCCTTTTCGTTACATAATCTCTTCCAGGAGGGTGGGGAAGGCGAGGACAGAGCAGGGCTTTTTTTTTCCCTCGCTCTTTTTTCTGCTCGGATATTTTCCCGTCACCTTACAAATGTTTCGCGGCGTAAATCCCCGCCGGCCGCCGGCCCTGTCCCCGCGCTGCTGTAACAAATTGATCCGCCGTGTGCAGATTCCGCAAACACGCACACACACACACGCTCATCTTCCCTCCATAAACCATTTCATCACGCTTTTTTTAAGAGGAATCACGGCATAGGCGCGGGCTTGCGGCCCCGCTTCCTAAATATTTCGTTTTAAGCCTGGAAGGGGGAAGCTGCTTTCACACCCTGGCAGCGAGGACAGGGAGCATCGCGGGGGCTTCTCTGTGCAGAGGGCAGCAAAAGCTGAGGCATCTCCCCCCACAACTTTCCGCTCCAGAAATACGGCCTCACCCTATGCGTTTGGGGCTGGTTTTGTTTTGGGTTAAAAAAAATAAAAGGGAAAAAAAAAGAGAGAGAGAGAGAAAGAAAATCCAAGAACGCGAGAAAACTGCTGGGTTCTCGGGAATAAAGCCCGGGTGGGATCCTTCCCAGTGTGAAATGGGGGAGACCCGGGTGCATCTCCGGCCCACGCCGCTGCGCAGCCCCCGGAGCGGAGCAGCAGCCCGGCGGGGACGGAGCCAGAGCTCCCCGCCCGGCCGCGTCCCCCTCCCGGCTTCCCAGCCCTGCTCCCAGGTCCTGGGGACGGGGACAGGCCGGGCCCCGCCTTGAGGACCCCTGCGAGTCCCCCGGGGGCACGCAGGGAGCTGTTGGGCCCGCTAAAATTTCGGGGCTGCAGAGCAAATGCGCTTTGAATCCGATTTGGTACCCGAGCCCTTCTCCTCCGGCTCGTTGTTATTGCAGGGAATTGCCCCCGCTTTGAGCGCCCTTCCCTGCCCTAATCCGGCCTCTCTCTCTCCCTCTCGGCCCAGTGAAAGAAGAAGGAGACCGAGAAATCTCCAGCTCCCGGGACAGCCCCCCGGTGCGGCTGAAAAAGCCGCGCAAAGCCCGCACCGCCTTCACCGACCACCAGCTGGCCCAGCTGGAGCGCAGCTTCGAGCGGCAGAAGTACCTGAGCGTGCAGGACCGCATGGAGCTGGCCGCCTCGCTCAACCTCACCGACACGCAGGTGAAAACGTGGTACCAGAACAGAAGGTAAAACGCACCGTCGCCTCCCGCCCGCGTACCGGGGGCCGCGGCGCCGGGCTCTCCCCGCAGCCGGCGTCGGGGCGCCGGTCCTGCCCCTCCGCGGCCCCGCAGCCCCATAGCACCGGGGGCTGTGCGCCCCACCTGCCCTTAAAAAGCGCCCCGGAGGGTGAGTGCCCCGCCCTGCCCCGGAGCTTCCCCTGCGCCGGGCCGGTACCGCGGTCTCGCCCCTGCCCCGGACCGGGGGGCAAAGCGGCGCCGAGCGAGGCGGGTCTGGGCACGGGGAGCAACGCGGGCCCCTCTCCCCGGCCGGGAACGGCAGGACCGGGCTCCCAGCTAAACACTCCAGCATAACACATCGGCCCATTAATAATAGATACCAATTACTGCTTTGGGCATCAATAATTAACACCCCTTACAGTAATTACACAATTATTATTATGATGAATAATTTACTGGTGGAAATAGGTTTAGCGCTTCAGCGACAAAACTGTAAAAGGGCTGGAGATGTTTGATGGCTTCGGCTGATTCACCCGGACGTTTCCTCCGCCGCTGTCCCCAGCCCCGAGCATCGCCACCGCGATGGCACCTGCCTGCAGCCCCCGCCGCGTCCCCTCGCCCCCCGGCTTTTCACCGCTCTCCCCTCCCCGGTTTCCAGCCCCACTTGCCGAGCTGCAGAGATCAGCGCCCCGCCAAGCCGTCGGGGCTTTTAAGATGCTTGGGGGAGGCGGGGGGGCTGCGAGCTCAACCCCACCGAAATCCCTCCCGCAAGGAGACCCCGGCCCGCGGGGCCCGCAGCCCCTTCCCGAGCCGCCCCCGGCCCCGTCGGGGGTCCCGCCTCGGGCGACGGAGCGGGGCCGGGGCCGTGCGGGGCCCCCCCGGAAGATGCAGCACGCACACGCCTATAGGCACACATCCCCCCCCCCCCCATATATATATATAAATACTCACACACACACACACACATATATATATATACACACACACACACAAAAGCCGCAAACGACCCCCCAGGCCCCGGCGCGCTGCCCCACTCGTGCCCCCGCCGTGGGACCTCCGCGGCCGCCCCAGCCCCGGGCCCGGGCCGCTCCCGGGAGCCGCCGCCGCCCCGCGCAGCACCGGGCAGCGGCTCCGCAGCCGCGGCAGCCCGTCGCGCCAGCCAGGCCGCCGAGTACGGGGTCACGCATACAGTACGTAAGATACATAGGTACAACATGTAATTTGCAATCGGTGACTCGCTGCGTACAAGGGAAGGACTGAAGCGCTGGTCACACTTTACACAGCACCGTTTGTACCGGCAGTCTGGTCCCGGCCGGTTCGTGGCTCCGGAGCCGCCGAGGAGGCTGCCGGGGGGCCGCGGCGGGACCGCAACGAGCCAAGGGGCTCGGGAGCCTTTCCTCGCCCCGATAACGGGGGTCGTGCCCCCCCCCCCCGACCCCGCACGGGGCTGATCCCCCCCATCCTTTTCCTCCCTGCCCCTGCCCGGGAGCGGCCCCGAGAGGCTGCGGGGGGAGAGGGGGTGCACGAGGGGGCAGACGGGGCGTGCGGCTGCTTTTGGAGCATCCCTCCCTCCCTAACCCCCCCGTCTCGGCTTGCCCCCCCCCCAGGACCAAGTGGAAAAGGCAGACGGCGGTGGGCCTGGAGCTGCTGGCCGAGGCCGGGAACTACTCGGCGCTGCAGAGGATGTTCCCCTCGCCCTACTTCTACCCGCAGAGCCTGGTCTCCAACCTGGACCCCGGCGCCGCCCTCTACCTGTACCGCGGACCCAGCGCCCCCCCCCCGGCCCTCCAGAGACCCTTGGTGCCCCGCATCCTCATCCACGGACTGCAGGGAGGCAGCGAGCCGCCGCCGCCGCTGCCGCCGCTGCCCGGCGTCCTGCCGCGGGCCGCGCAGCCCCGGTGAGCGCCGCCGAGAGCCGCCCCGGCCGCCCGGCAGACGCCCCGGGCCGGGGGCCGCCCCCACCGCCGGGGGCCGCGAGCAAGCGACAGACTCCCGCTCACCCCCCTCTATATGTATCTATATGAGACACCCCCACTTTTTTAATATATAACGAATGCAAGAAGTAAAGGACAAGGTCTGGCGGCACCGGGGGCCGGCAGAGCCCGGCCCCCCCCCCCCCCGGCCCCCGCGGGACACTCGTCGCCTGGGGCCCGTTTTGCCCCCGCAAGGCAGCAAGATGCTGCGGCCCCCGCTGCCGCCCCCCTCCTGGGACTGCAGCACGGGCAGGGCCGGCCCAGGCCCCGGCCCCGGCCCCGCCGAGGGGGCTCCGGCGCCGCCGGGGGGGGGATTCGCCTCTCCGCCCCCACCCGGGCAATTACCGGGGGGCCGAGGGGCCCTTCGCCCCCGCCGCTCGGGGCTGCCGCCCGGACCGCGCCGGCCCCAGGGAGCCCCCGGCCGCCCGGCCTCGCCGCTCGGGGGGGGCCGGGACTCGGCCGGGCCGAGCTGCCCCCAGGGGCCGCTCCCGGGACACCGGCTCCACCGCCGGGCAGGGCCGCGGGGGCCCCGGGCTGCTCGGCCCCCGCCTGCCGAAGCGAGACTTTGGGACGTCCGTAACTCCAAAAAAAAAAAAAAAAAAAAGCGGCGAAATGTAAATACCGTGCGCAAAATGTATATGAATTATTTATTTGTGAACCCTAAGGGCGTATTTGTGTAAGTGATTCTTGTCAGTCTGTACCCGGAGCCCCGGCGCGGCCGGGGCAGGGGGGTGCGGAGGGGAGCGCTGCTGCGGGGGCCCCGCAGACGCCCGGGCTCCCGCGCTCTCTCCCTCTTTTTTAAATGTGGAAATAAACTTCTTTACAAACAAACGGGCCTCGTCTCCGCCGGGCCTTTCTTCCCCGAGCGCTTGTTGAGCCGCCGCCGAGGGAAGGGAAAAGCAGAGTTTTCCGGGCTCCCCTCGAAGGCGGCCGCCCGAAGCCGCCGGGGGGTCCCGCTCCCCGCGCAGCGCCGGCCGCGGCCCCAGTGCCGGCATGCGGGGCCCCCGGCGCAGCCCCGCGCACCCGCAGCCGCGGGGCTGGTGAATTATTAACGCTCATCTTAAGTGTATAATTGCCTAAGTGCTTTAAATGATCGCTTTGGAAAATGGATTGTTTCCACCCTTTAAAAGTGTCGCTCATCTGGCCGCAGCCAGCGAGCCCAGCAGCTGGTCCCCGGGCCAGCCTGGGAGCGGCCGCCGTCTCGGGGAGCCGACAGATGGGCTGCGGGCTGAGCCCTGCCTGCCCTCCGCCGCCCCCCCCGGCCCTCCGCAGCCGGCGGCCCGGCTGTCTGCAGAGCCGCCCCCCCCCTCCCCCGGCCCCGCAAACCCCCCGCTCCGGGGGCTGCGGCGGCCCCCGATGCGGCCCGGCCCCGGCGCCCTGCCCGCGCCCCGGCGGAGGGTCATTGGGCCTCGGCGAAATGCAGAGCCACGCACGGAGCCCGGCCGCCCCCGGCCTTTGTGGGCCGCGCTGATCCTTTGCATGTGAATGGGGAGCTTGGTAAATCCTCCGGCCCGGGCTGCGGCGAGGAGGAGGAGGAGGAGGAGGAGGAGGAGGAAGGGGGGTCGCTCCCAGCTCCGGGTTAATGAAGTGGGAAAGGAGTCTTTCAGAGAGGCCTGCAAACAAACCCCCTCCCCGGGCAACAAACCCCGTCCCAAATCCTACATGGATTGACTTAAACCCAGGGGATAAGTGCTTTAAATTAATCTCATTGAATAAGAATGAGGCCAAACAAAACTCTTTAAAATCATATTAAAAATCTATCAAAGGACAACTTGCAGTGGGTGTGCTTTTCATTTTGTGAGCGCGAAGGCAAGGCGCATACAGCAACCTCCCTTCCATTTACACAGCAGGAATGTGAATCAAAGACATTCTCTAATATTTAATTGTCCTTGTAGCCTTAGCAGATTCCTTCTCTTACATTAATGAAGTACAAGGCTTCGCCAGACGTTTGTAATTGCAATATTTAAATTTGCCACTTCACATCTGGAAGAAGCTGTAAACTCCCCTGGTAAAAGCGGCTCTGAACCAGTGCCGTAAAGCAGCAACAGGGTCCGGTTTGAGCTGGAACGAGCGCATGGGGCGACGGGGCAGAGTCCCGAGGAAAGCGCTGCTCGGGGAAGGGTGAACCGCCACGCCGGGTCCCTCGAGGAAGAGGAGAGGGTGGAGGGGAAGCGAAGGCTGGAGCTGCCTCCTCCGGGGAGCTCTCAGCAGAGTAAAGCAAAGCAAGCTTCCAAATAAATCAGTTCAGGGGAGACACCACACGCTGCAGACTCTCATCAGAGAACCTGCTACATGAACAACGTCTTCTACGGGAGGATCTCGGCTGCCTCAGAAACCGCTGAAGGACCAGCCCTACCCCCAGCTTGCATGTGGGGACAGAGACTGAAGTCCAGTGTCCAGCTGGAGAGGACGGCAGAACCCGCCAAGCCTGGGTCCTACTCCTAGAGCAACCCCAGAACAGGGGGAAACTTTTCAGAGCAAGGCTGGAGAGCACTGCTCACTGCTCACGGGTACAGAGGCTCGTGCCCGGTGGGCATGACCCTGGCAAGTCCTCAGGGACTGGGACAGGCTGCACTGGGGTGAAATTAGATAAAGCAGAAAAATGGCTTGGTTGAGGAGGGGCATCGATCCCATTGAGAAAACATGTAGAGGACTCCACCAGTTCTGCTCCAAGGATTACTTTCTCCCGGGGTACAGTGTCTCCAACACACAAGCTGTGAATGTTTGGTTTCTGTCAACTCCAGGCTCTGGATCTGAAACATCAGCAAGTCAGTGCAGCTGGGCTTGCCAGGACCAAACACAGTCCTGGCTCTCAAGCCTCTTCTGGGCTTTTACCCAGTTTGAGGGCCATCTTCTGCCTCTGCTGGTATAGTTTTGAGCAGGACCACAACACTGAGGACAGACAAGGAGCTAAATTCTGCTTCTCTGACACACCAACATACACAAATGCAAGAAATCAGCAGAATTGCTCTGCGCTTCTAATGGCTCTCTGTATTGCCAGTGAAGTCTCCTTCATCAGCACAGATCTGACCACAACAAGCTCAAGCACGCCGGGTTTTTTCCAAGGCAGAGAGTGGGAATGATCCTTTAGGACTGTCAAGACCACGTGTGCAAGGAGCTGTAGCCCTTGCCAGACAGCACTTCGGACGCACCAACACAGGCATTTCTACAGAGGCAGAAGGATCTCATCTGCAGACCCTCCTACGCACCTTGTTTCTAGCTATTTTACAGTTTTTCTAAACACACACACACAAAAAAAAAAAAAGCCAAAAAGGAGAGTCCAGAATAGTCATGACTTTTCCCCCTCTTCCCCCAAGGCTTATGGAGAAAACAAGCTGATGTGAACAGGGACGTTCTGCCACTTGCTGTCCTAATTATTTGGTGTTTCTCTGCAGTGGGGGTACTAATGTTAAAGTCTCTTGCGTTGGATCTAGACACCCTCTGGTAGTGGGTTTTCAACGGTGGCCTTTGTACCAGGGTTACCTCCTTGCTCTTCCTCCCAGAGCCTTGCAGCATGAGCGCAAGATGTTCCAGCTGCACAGGCAGGGCCACATCTGGGCCAGGGCTCCACTCCCAGGAAGAGCGCGGCTAAGCCAGGGTCTAATTCAAGCATGGAGCTATGCCTAATCCTGCATCAGCAAAGTTACAGACACACAACTGTGTATCAGCTGCGGGAGTGACATGCAGAAGCTCAGCACAGTCGGCCAGCCCCGTCCTGGCCAGCGCAAGGAGAGCAGGACGTGGGCTCCTCTTACCGGCGAGGGCCACGGCGCTGACGCGGGGACGAAGGCGCATGGCCCTGCCTCAGGGAGCTCCCAGCTGAGCAGACACGGAGCCAAACACAGGCAAAAGGCACGAGAGCCTCCCTGGGGAGAGCCAGGGCTCCAGGCCCCCAGAGCAGGGCTTGGAGGGGCAGGAAGGAGGGCAAACCCGAAGGGACTCCAGGTCTGACCCACAGGGAGCTTTATATAAGAGCTCCCTAACACCAGTATTTCCACAAAAGCAAACCACACCAAAACCAATACCTGTGCAGTCAATGCTGCAGCTGCACCCAGCTGATCTGAACTCTGCAAAGAGCTGACCTCCCCGTCCTTACACGCTGCACGGGCAGGCTTGCACCCAGCCGAGACCCACACAACACACACCACATACCTCAGGGTGAGCGGGTGCCTCCATCTGCTCTATGCCGGGGCTGTGCCGAGGGAACCCACCACCACGACCCTCTGCAGCTTCTCCGCATTTGGGTGCTCAGACGACCCAGAAGCCTCTGCAGCAGCCCCAGGCACCCAACCTGCCTGCACAGCTGATGGACCACCGCAGCTCAGCCATCCCTGCTCCACGGTAAGAGCAACAACCTGCCCTGGTTTACTGAGGAGATGGTTTGAGTTGAGTTCCAACCAACTCCAAGCCTGCTAAGTTTATCCTGAATTAGGTAGGGGTACAGTGATAAAACCAGCTCAGAGCAGAGTGGATCTAGAGCAGCTGAAGTGTAAATATAGGCAGAATTTGGTTCCTGCTCACCTAGCTGCAATTCAAACACAGTTGCAGAAAGGCCTTCAAGTTCATTATGAGCAAATTAGGCTTAGCTTCAGCTGTGCAGGCATTTCTTTTAACGCTTTCTTTTTTCTGTTTTAACAATCTCCTCCCCTTCTGTTCCATAAAAACTCCAGAAATCCAGACCTATCTGCTAAAAGATGGTGAAGCTGAAATAAAAAGGCATTCCAGGTTAAAAAAAAATTAATCACTTGTTATTCATCATAACCACTTGTAGCATTACATGCCTAGTTAATACAGAAAACAATAAAATTTCCTAAAGTCTGACTGATGTGCTGTTGGGCTTTATTCCTATTACTATGAATTTGCCAATAGCGCCTATTAATTCATATGTGACAGTCAGCAAGGAGAAGGTCATATTTTTCCCCCTTATGCACAAGATCAGTTCTTCCCAAACTTATACTCTCTGCATCACTCTCTCTGAGTCATTTTCATCCTCAGGGGTTTCTTCTCTGTTTAAGTTGACATTTGCCTTAAACCTGATTGCCCTTCCAAATAGTAATCTTAATAAAATCAGGTGGGCTTCATTGTTTTTTATTTTAATCTAATAAATGCTAGTAACTCTCATTCTCTCTGCAAAACCATGGTTAATTTTATATTGAAGTATTTTAAACATCCTTCCTTCTCAAGTGTTCAAAACCATACTGCATTAAAACCTGCAGCACTCTCTTCGGCAATTGCCTGGGAGGAACAAAAGTCATTTTGGTTCTCAAAAGTTACAGTCAGTTGAGAAATTAAATACTTTTGCACTGATTGCTCTTCTCACTCCTTAGCCTGACTCACTATGGCCCAATACTAAAAAAAAAAGAAAGAAAGAAAGAAAGAAAGAAAGAAAGAAAGAAAAAGGCAAATGGGGAAAACCAAGAAGTGAAATCCATTAGCTTGGGCCATACTCAAAAAAGCAAAGCACAAGGCCTAGCCAGAACACAAAGACCGTTGATGTTACAAAGCCGGGGTTACTGCTGGCAAGTGCCAGCCAGATTCTGTGAGGGCTTTAACGTTCAGAGAGGTGAGACAATTCCTTCATAGACTGCATTACATAATTAGGTATGACAATATGCTGCAGGCAAAAGAAAAGTTTGGAGATTGCTGGATTCTACCTCTGGCTCCTTCTGACAGCGACGAGGTTTGTTCCTAAACTCGTAACTTTTTTGGCATTAAGTTTTGTGCCTGCGAGTTCTGCCCCAGAGGGACCGTGCACCGTTACGCTGAGGAGTTCTGTACAGTCCCACCAGGCTGCTGAAATCAAGGAGACCACTTACAGGTGGCAACATTTGACTAATGGTCAATGCCCAGGGACAGACCTTGCACCAATGTACAAAGGAGAGGAGAGAAGGCGGCTGCAACGTGGCTGCTTACCTGAGAGAGGAGCAGAAGTGCCCCACGGGCTAACAACAGGGAAGAGCAGCCTCCTCTCCTCTCCTTTTAACCCTGCACCTGGAAACACCTACTCCACCACTACTTTTTCTCTAGTTAAAATTAAGCAACCAAACACACCCCAGAGTGTTTCTACAGATCTTTTAAATAGGAATGCTTCTCCTTTCTTAACAGACTTGTCTCACTTCAATATTAAATAGACATTTCTCCAAAAGACATATTTAATCTCTTTTATTTTCCTTGCAAAGAAACCTTAGAAACATGATACATCTTCAGGAAGCTGCATTTAATTGCAGCAGTGCAACAGGACATGTCTGGATTCAATTCCATTTGGACCTATGGAGCAAGGGGGAGGAGGCTGAGATCCCCCAAGATCCCTCCCGTATTTGCCTGATAAATTGAAACACTCCTCAGTTGATTTGGCAGGTCACCCTGACCCCCAGCTGAGGCACTCCAGCAGGTTTCACAGCAAACGACTGGAAGGTCCCGACTTATGTTGGAATCTTCTGGTTGCCAGGTTTTCTCTGTTTTTTCTTCTTCTTGACCTTGGATACCCCAGTGTCCATCCCACTGGAATATTCTGATCGCAAGATCTCAGCAAGGCGACGTTTGCCATGGGTCTTCTTGAGAAGGTCAGACCTGGGCAGAGGGAAGAGAAGAGGAATTAGCATTCCCTCTCTCTCAAATGCTGCTAGGTGGGTTACTTATTTTACAGCTGTGGAAAGTGACATTTGCGCATTAGCAGAAGAACAGCTTCCTCTTCTTGAGGCTTGATTTGAAATTCTGTCTCATGCAAAATTAGATATTGTTGTGACAGGTTTTCACAAAGGTGGCAAAATATCATGCCGTTTTTAAAAGCAAGCCTTTGTTCTGTACAAATGCTCTTGCAGGGGCGGTGGGGAGAAGGAGGGAAGGTTTTGCGCTGAAGGCTGATGAGTTAGGTGACACAGCAGTTAGGTTTTTTATTATTATAATAATTTTCAAACAGCCTTAAGACACTGAACAATGGAAACATTTTATAAACAGAGCTTATATCCAGGGCTTGAAAACACAAAAAAACCAAACAAACAAGCAAACAAAAATTCTTTAAAGAGTGTAAAACTACCAGACTCTTCTCTTGCAGGGTCCTGCAGGTATCACATGCACCTTACAGCCTTCCTCTCCAGAGACCGGCTTTTGCAAAGGTAGCTGCATTTTGCCCAGCCACCACACTCCAACATGGATCTCCCTGCAGCCCTAAACTGCTGGCTATAAATATATAAACCACTCAGCATTTTTCCCACCACAAGTTCTGCCACTGTCTGCTCTGTGACCTTGGGCAAATCCTGTCCTCATTCCTGCTGCTATCACCCTCTCTTATCTATTTAGACTGCAACTCTCTACTGCAGGACTTGTCATTCCCTACAGCGTTCCCATAGCCCTGAGCCCAATGGGGTATTCACATCTATTGGTGTCTGCAGATCCAACACTTGTGTTTATTATGAAAAGCCAGAAGAGAGCTCAAAATCTTCCAGAGAAGTGAGCAGGAATCTTTCTGCCCCTCTAAATATGATGAGGGGATTGAACAGAAGTCCCATGTCCACTCCATGGACATCAGCAGTCCTAGAAGGTGCTGCCTTTCACAGTTCCTTCGAGTGGCCAGAAATGTGCTGGGGATTACAAACAGATAGAGCATTCTTGGCTGAAGCAACAGAGTAATTAATTCAACAGGCCAAATACACAAAGAAGGAAAGGAGAGTGAATCCTTGCTTGGCTGGCATATTTGCTCACCTCCTTTTCTATAGGTTGTTTCCCCATCCCTGTGTAGGTCTCATGGCAGGCGTGGGTTTGGAAGGAAGGATCAGAATAAGGAGCAAAGTGTTACGAATTACCTGCGAAAGAGGGTTTCCCTAGAAAAGGAAGCCTAGAAGGTGCAGGGGAGAAGACTCTGCTACCTTTGGTGTAATCCCCACTCTCACTCTAACTTGCCGGGAGCCATTTAACATCCAAGCTCTGCGCTGGTTGAAGGGCTGGAGACTGGACAGACTGGAGGAGTAAGATGCACAGCTTCTGCCCTGTTGGAGCCCACAGAAACTAAGCCAAAAAGATAACAATCAACTCTAAAAGGCAACCTTAAGGCTAATGAAGTAAACGTGATGTTCATAAAACCATACCTGCAGTACCTTCACACGAAAACGTGCCGTGTTAAACTGCCTTCCTGAACGGTGTAAGCTACAGCAGCAAGGAGGTATTGCTGCAGGTGCGCACACAGTGCCAGGTCAAGGGGTGCCCTCAAACGGCCCAGCTCTGCTGGTAAAACTACATAGGGTGGATCTACAGTTGTATCCTCTTTGCTCAGTCCCCTCCATCACTTGATAAAGTTTCTCTTTGACACTTTCATTGTGTCTCCAAGCATTTACTACAGTAATTCGAGGGTTACCAGGCAACAGATCAGTTTACTTAACAACAGGGAACTATTTGCTGCTAAGGACAAGTAATCCACCAGTAGCTGCCGGGCTGAGTTTCAGCTCAGCAGGAAGGTTGTCCAACACTTTATTATCAATCAGGTGAAATCATTGCCCAATTAGTAAATCAATACCCCCTGCTATGGTGATCAGCTGTACACAGAAAAGCAGGGATGCGGGAAAAGGGGAGGTTTCTCCCTCTAACCAGGGCCATGGAAATCAGTGGAGTTATGCTGTGGGACCTATGCTAATCACTGAAAGGAAGGGGAAAAAAAAATATATATATATATATATTGCTGCAGCTGTCAACCACAAGATGCAAGAGCCACAGGCAACAGTGATAATCTCTAGTGAGAGCACATTGGGCAAGTGCACTAGGATCCCTGGCCTGATTCTGAACCCTGCTATGTTGGTGTAAACCTCTAAAATCCCCTCTCTGCTCTACTGGTGAAAGTCTCTAGAGCTCTGCTAGAGCAGTCAAGATAACAGCAGTGAGGAAAGGCGCCCTGTGGTTATGAGACAAAGCCCCAGAGAGCTGGAGCGAGACCTTGCTATTCTCTGAGTATTCTTGGGCAAGGTAGTTAACCTCTTCATCCTTCATGTCCATTCTCCTGCCTCATAACCCAGGATGACTGTATTTTCCCTGTTGCTGAAGGCTGGTGTGATGCTAATATAACAGGTGTGGTGATACTGGATACTGTGGCAAAGAGCTTCACAAAAAGGCTTGTAAATATACGATAGGTTCTGTCTGTGTTACAAATGCATGTTCCCATCACTGGGCAAACACATGGACTGTCAACTTCTCTTTCTGTGATCTCATGTTTAGATATCACAGAATACCGAGCCCTAATGAGAACACACCATGGTGATAACGGGCAGAGAAATTCACAGCCCTTTAAATTCCTCCTTCCAAAAGCAACCAACAGCACCAACACATGAGTTAGGAAGAACCTGTCCCTGAACACAAGTTACTTGGCTTCTCTGTGTTATTGTCCAGCGCACTGGGTGTTGAGTGCTGTGACACACTGGATGCCGGGCAGATGCACCACTGGGCTCCTCCTCCTTTACCCTCTTACTCTAGATATGGGGTACTGAGACTCCCATAAAAGGCATACAGGAATTGGTAAGAGGAGCTGGCAGCGATGAGTTAGCATCACCTTGTCTTCAGCTGGGGGACACATCACACCTCCACTTGCAAGGCCAGTGCTTAACCCTAGACCCAAGCACTGCTTTGGGCTACGTGCTCAGCCCTGCCATCACCAGCCCCCAAAAGACAGCGTCCCAGATAGGTGTCCCAGCTCTGTGCTGTTATCAGCATTGCCAGGTGTCCCAGGCATAGGCTAAAAAATGGGTCACCCCAGGGTCCATGTAATCACCTCGTTATCAAGGGAAGGGAAAGATGCATTGGATAGAGAGGGAAGACAGAAAGGCTAATAGTTGCTTGGTATGGTCTGAGAAACCTCCTCTCCTCATGGACAACAGAGCAAGGAATAAAAGATTCAAGTTTACAGCTGCCTGTGCACACCTGTAATTAAATTTCAACCTCACAAAAGCTTGTACCAAGGGCCTCTGCAGAGAGACAACAAGGAAACAGAGGAGCAGTCCCCATAGGACTTTGTTTTATGCTGAAAGGCCAGGAAAGACCAGGCCAGAGCCAGATTTCTAAAGACAAAAAAGCTCTGCCCTCCTCCAGAAAACTGCCATCCTGGAATAATTTAGTCAGTCTTTAAGCACAATGAGAAACTCATGAATCTTGCTAAACACGTCACTGAATGATAAAGAGGTGGGAGAGGAGCCTCTAGGAGAAACAAGAGGGAAAAAATGTCCAGGGAAGGGAAGAGAATACAATTCTTCTTTCCTCTGCTGGTTTCATCAGCTTCAGCTTCCTTTCACCTTCTCCTGCAGAGCCACTTGCAGAGCGCTGCTCCCCTTTCCCCATCCCACGCAGGAGCCGCAGCGAGCAGCAGAGGTGCTGGCATTGCCCAGCCCTCTACCTCCAAGGAAATCTAATGCTATGAACTGGTCTCCTCTTCTGGTCCCTCAACTCTCACCTCTTTGCTCTGCTCAGAGTATCATTAAAAATCCTGGGCAAATCTTCATTCACCTCATTAAAAAATCCAGGCAAACGCAACATGGGTAATTAGCCTGAAATCCTCTGTTGTTTTCAGCTCTGTCTTCTGCTCCACCACATGATACTAACTCACCACTACGTCCCATCTAGCTGACATCCTTGATGCAGTGCACCTTCAACACACTCAACTTCTGACTTCCACGCATCTTGGGCAACGGATGGCTTTGTGAGTGCTGAAAACATCATCATTTGCATTCCATAATCACTAACAAAATGCTGGAGTAACAGAATCAGGGAAACCTCAAACACGAGGAACTATACTACAGCCCAAGAATACCAGGACACATATATTAAAATAAGATTTGAGAATGTTCAACATAGCTGAGATCCTACAGACAGCTCCAAGGCACAAATGGAAGAGGAAGCAAAACATACCCAAGCTATTCTGTTTCTGTATAACTTCTCATTCATCTCTCAAGCACTACAGGTAAGATCGTAAGAATGATTCAAGTTTCACCAGCTATTTTTATCAGATTAAATGTGTTACAAAATGCAAATTATGCTCCTGGACGTAAAGACTATCAAACATTCAGGTGTGAAAGGACTGAGTGGCAATGGTAAGAAAAGGAATGAGTATCTGAATCCATTTTTCATTTTCAGTTCCATATTCGAACATGTATGTTTTTGTTTCATTGATATGTTTGCTTCACGAGAGCTCTTCATCACAAGCTGATCTCCAAGCCAAAAGCTCCTACACACCAGTTTAATGTACCTATACATCCATGGTTTCTCGGACATAATTTGATAGCTCAGGAGATGCCTGTGATGGTCTTTTTACCTAAACAGTGAGCAAGTTTGTGCTCAGGGACTTCTCCTTCAACTTAGTTGGCACTGCCAGTTGTTCCTTTGTCTTTAGAGACATGAAATGCTGGTGCAATGCAGTGCAGCAGGTGTGGTAACCTTTAACCAACTCACAATGTCTGCAGCAACCAAAGGAGCTCCTAGATTGCTCCAGCTGAAGAAGAGGGAGTATAAAGTCCTGATGCACAGACCTAGAACTCATGGTGTGTCTTTGGAGGAGAATGAAGTAGGCTGTTTCATTTATCAGAAAACATTTCAACATAGATCGCACTATCAATCTGCCTGACAGCATCTCCAACAGCTCTTTGAAATTGTGCCAGCAACAGAGCTGGGTTACCTCTGGGCCAAGGCTGCTGCAACACCTGCTTTTTCTACTTACAGTGTTGGATGAACCATCTGCAGCCAATGCAACACTGTTCGGGTTGGTTTTTCTGTCGTTTTTTGGAGGGTGGGGGCAAGAAATTTATCAGCAATCCTACACTGCTCTCGACAAGTCAACAGATGGGCTAGGCACTGTTATCAGCTGATGCAAATACCAGCTTGGGAAGATGAAGGAAAATTACTACCCAGTCAGACCAAGCATCGAGTGCTGTTCCAGTACAGCCAGAGCACAGCAGTCTTCCTACCAAGACGTACTAAGCAGTAAAGCCCACCTTAACGAGTACTGAAGTCAGTTGTATTTCAGCTATATAGAAAGAGGAAGAACACAGATTCACTACCATCCCCTGGTCTGCACTCTAGGCAGAAAGGATGAAAGTGCCACTGGGAGGCTGGTGACCTCCCAGGATTCCTGCTTCTGTGAGGCTCTTTCCTGACCTAAAGGACAGAATACATTTCAATTAGAAAGGGCTGCTTGTTCTGGGTGGGTACCAAAGAGCACAGTTTTCCAACTCAGTGTGCAAGTCCTATTATTTCACTAAAAGATGGAGCAAAGGCTCTGTGCTGCAGCTGTAGTGGAACAGGACAGCAATAAAGGGCATTGCTGTGTGCTCATAACAATCACATGGATTTTACAATTATAAAGCTTTAATCTCCTAACAGGACTTTGGTAACATCGCAATGTTGTAAGTAGGACTCATTTGTGTCCTTGAACTGCCTTCGTGAGAAACAGTGAAGGCAATTTTTCCTTTCCCAGCAGGCATTTCTTTTCCTCCAATTTTTGGATCCCTTTGCACTTCAGTGCATAAGTCCATGCTCTTACCTGAGGTCCAGTTTAGCTTTCTACAGCAAAATGCTCAAAACAAGTGAAATTCCTGATGGGCAGAATTCCAAACTTGCATTTTGACTAATTAAGTGATATTAGAAAAGCTGTAAATGCCACACAAAAACTGGCAGGCAAGCTGCTTCTAATGATTAGACAATTGCTGTGCAGGGAGACCCAGCTGCAGCCTTGATTCGCAAGCCCTGTCATTAGAAGCATTAGTCTTTTCAAGATTGTCAATGCCAAGAAGTTCAAAGGTGGCATCAAGAATACTGGGGAGGGGAGAAGGTGAAAGGCTACCAGCTTTCACCCAAAGAGGACTGCTGCCGTAACCATGCAGAGGAGGACATGCTGGATTTACAAGGTAAATCTCCCAGCGAGAGTTCATCTGACCACTAATGCTGAAGAATTCAGAAGATGAATTAGCACGATCCTGCAGACAAAATTTGAAGGGCGTGATGATGTTCATGTTCAGAGCAATGGCAATGCAAGGATGATGTAAATCAACTCCCTCAGACAGAAGCATTCTGGAGCACGTTATCTGGATCCCATATTAGTTAAGAGTTCAGCTTAAACTCTGAAGTGCCAGGGAATTTTCACATTAACTATACTCATTTTTTGCACCTGTTGTACCAACTATGAATATTCTTTATACCCATACCTAAATCCAACCCTTCCGAGCATTCCTGGCTTTAGAGACATCCTGCAGCAATGAGTTCCACAGAATCTATTGAACTTAAAGACTTCGCCCTTTCTTTGTAATGGCACGATTTCACGAACACGGCAAATTAAGCTGTGACTCTCCATTATGGTGAAATCCTTTGGGAACATACTCCAGTCTTCCAGAGAAATCAATAGGGGAAAATAGACCCTCAGTCCTCCAGAGAATCCCATAAAACCCCTGTGATCCATAGTGCAAAATACTGAGCAGTACAGGGATGCTAGGTGGAACAGCAGCAGGTCTTCGGCATCTGCATTGTGAACGAGTCAAAAGACACGTCTATCCGGCAGGCAAGCTACTTCCTGTGCACGCTGCTTCGCTGCAGGAAACGAAAGACAGTTAATCCCTCAATGGAAGTGGGATCAGCTTCCTTGCATCTACCCTTCAGTAAGGGCATGAGCACAGACACTTACTAAGCTGATGTGCTGTAACTTAATATACAGTGTCTTGTTCATGTGCTCATCTCTTAAATAAATACAGCATTTCACCTCTCAAAAAGATCACGAGCGATTATTTTGCCATCTTCAGATCAAGTTTTGCAAGGACCACAACAGCTAAGGGGACGGTCTGTTTGCACAAAGAAGTTTAAAAAAAATGCATGAAAGAGAGCGGTTTCACATGCGCATTGAGCAGGAAAGGGCTGCTTCCACGTTTCAGCACTGAGAACCGCCACACACCTGGCTGCTACGGCTTCCTCTCACCTTCCCCAAGCAGGCTCTGTAAGGGGACGGTAAGCACAAAAGGAGATTTGAAAAGAAACGAAAAGTTTTCTTTGTCTTCTTAAGGAAGCGTTTAATGATCCCCTTTACCTCGTTTTCAACCTGGGCTGCCTGCTCTTTATTCTCTGGGCAGGTGCTGAGAGATGAGGCTTCAGTGTGCAGACTGATTAAAAACAAGTATCAAATGTTTGGACACAATGTGTAATACGACCACCAACTCTCATGGCATCACGTGAGAAATATAATTAAAAAGATTGTTCTGTGACTGTGCTGTTATCATTTCAAGCCTTGCATTTTACAATTAAAAACTATTTGTCTTCTAAATAGCAAGCTAAATTCTGCTCCCTGCTTTGTCAGTGTGAAATCAAAAGCAATTCTCGGTAAATTAATTGCACTATCTTGAATTTATGCTGACAGAAACCAAATTTGAATCTATACTCACTTTTTTCTAAACTATCCTATAAATACTAATATATCCTCTCACTCTCTCTTTTTCTTTTTTTTTTTCCTCCAAGTACACGTAGAGAAAGTTAATCAGAAACAAGTTTCATAGGCAAGAACAATTGTTGCATGACACAACTTTGGCTATTTTGCAGGGCCTTAACTTTCCAGATGCTCCTGGATTTGAAATCTGGAGCCTGAGCCGTGACGAACCTGTACAAAGTCTGCCCACTTTCCCTGAGCTGCAATTATACACTCCACGTGCAAATGAGCTTTCAAATCATTCTCAGACCATTTGTTCTAAACACCTCCACGTCCCCCCAGCCCCACGCATCAGTGCATGAACTACTACTGTATCTTGAGCTTGTCCGTACTATAATGGGATGAAGACTTGGGGAGGAGGAATGCCGTCTAAAAGAGGTGCACGACAAGGGAAAAAGTAGCTCTAACAGAGTAGCAACATCACAGGAACAGAGAGAGGCATTGTTGCAGGCCAAGTAATCCTGTGACACGCTACTGTCAGTCATAGCTTGACACCCTGCTGGGCCAGCAACACATCAAAGCCCACCCCATACCATCTTACATGCTCTTTATCAGCTAATCAGGCTATTCTTCCTGAAATAAAGCTCCGTTAAATCCCTCGCTCACAGGGGCATTCCCATCCTGTTGCCCATCTGCTGGTGAGGGTCAGCTGAAGCAGGAGGCAGATCCGTGGCCTGTCCCTGGTGGCTTCTCAAAGCAGGACAATGCTGTCTCCAACTTTTTATTTCAAAATCCCTTCCCCTAGCTTTTTTTCCCCCAAGATCTGTACATGTGCAGGAGATGTCACCAGCCCAGGAACCATTACGTGGATTAGTGCTTTAATTGCATGGCTAACGTTTGCTAATGGAGTTTGCAGCAACAATTACACAGAAAGAGTCACAACTGAAACCAATAAAAGAAAAGAGATTTTTTCCCCCCTTTGAATGCAACCATTGATTTTACAGGCAAGCTAGGAGTTTGTATTCTGCTGTGGTGCCAGGGAGGACAGTGGAGTCCTTATTTTGTAATCTCAAAAGAGAGAACCATCTATTTTGTGGAACCAACTCGAAATAGCTAGGATTGGATATACTGAGCACTGCCAGCTCCACTGCAAGCAGAGAAGCGCATTCAAGGCTCAACTCCTGCAGAAGCATCAGGGTATCTCAGGCTCCTTACACAGGAAACAAGGAGTACACAGTACACAGGAGTAGACCCTGTCCACACACTCAAGGGGATAGACCTGTAACTCTAGGTCTGCTACAGACTCTCCCTGGGAGAGATGCCACATGACTTTGCAGAAATGCTTTTGCCAGAACCACTAAAATCTAAAGGCAGTAGAGCACAAGCTTGTAGATGGTTCATTCCTACCAAGAGATCTGCATTTTGATTTGGGCTTGTACAAACATAACTGCAGTAGATCATTTAATAAATGAGAAAAAAAAATACACTGCAGTCCTCCCCTTTTCTGCTGGTCCAAAGCTAATGTTGCCAATGCAGAATAGGTAGACCAAGCTGCAGCTGGCCTTTCTAAAAAAATGGGCACAATTTGTCCCATGGCCAACCTGACAACCAGGAAACTGCTGGTGGAACTGCAGGAGAAGGCCCGCAAGAGACTGTATAGTGCAGAAAAGGTGATAAAAAGGGCTAGAGGAGGCCACAGAAGGCCTTTAAAATATAATAAGACACATACTTTGCTATGAAAGCAAAGAGAGGGTGACGTGGTGAAAAAAGATAAGGCAGGAAGATTATTTCTGTGCAGTGGATTGGAACAGATATAAGAGGGGAGAGCAGCCAGTATCTGTCAAGGCCAGGCGGGACAAGATTATCCTGTGAGATAAATCAGCACCCATTTTGGCCATGACAGCAAGACTGCTGCTGGGAACTAAGACCTGTGCAAGAAAAAGAACCAATCCAATATATGCAAAATCTCGCATTTTGCTCTGGAACATTGCCTATATCCTTCCTTATCCCTCAAGATAGCTCTGGAGAGAAGTATAAATAAATAAAAATTAGGCTGTTTCTGCTTATAAGACTCATAGGAGCTAGCGTTTTTCAAGTACTCATAAAATGGAAAAGCTGCAGCAAAAACCAGGCTAGTCTATATATGTGCCTCTCTGCACCTCCTTCAAAAAAAGAACATCTTTATCAGAAGTCAAACTACAAAGTGAGCTGTTTGTTTTTAAAACAGTGTTCCCACTCAAATGTTCAACCCAGTTGGTTTAATAATAAATGCAATTTTTAGGCTCTCTAAAGCCTTTGGAAAAATGGGGAATGAAACAACAGCTCAGAGAGCAATACAAGCCAAGCCAGTGGCTCTACATGGTTTAGCCCCTCAGGAACAATCGCATGTGATCTCTTGGAGCAAGCACATGAACCTCATGGAGCCAAGCAAACCGTGGCTTGTAACATGGCATCCCTCGCCTACCTTTTTTGTCTTGCTTTGATTTTCTTCTTTAAGCCAACAGTTGGAAGAGCGCTCAGGTTCTGGGGAGCATCCCTCAGGCCAAAGCTCTTGGCCACGTGACCCAGGTGGAGAGACTTGATGTGGAAGATGTGCTTGAGGTTTCTGGGGTAGGTGGTATAGGCACAAAGGAAAGACTGCAGTGCTGGAAAAAAAGAGAGCAAATTTTGTTTGCTGCTGCACTTTTATATATATATATACATACACACTTTAAGATTCAGCTGTTCCAGCTGAAAGGACATTGGTCTTGTCCTTTGGGACACCTTCTGGTCAGCAGCTGGTGGGAAAGGTTGGTATGTCAAAAATCTGTGAAGGTTGCGTAGTACTAGTACAATCCCACAAGCAGGAGAAAGGTGGTGGAGAAGGGTTAGGAGCTGAAACAAAGGTACACTACGTTGCATTAGGTTTGCCTCTTGTAAGCCTGCCCCTTCTGCCAGAAAGGGTGATGTTTATAGCACATCTCACAGGAAGAGTTGTTAACATCTACTGGTAGCAGATAGGGGGAGAGAGGGAAGAGATACAAGGGATGAAGACAAGGAAAGGGAAGCATGGAGGTGGGATAAGAAGATTCCTCTGATATTACAATCCCAGTAGTCCATGCATTTTTCACCAGTTACCAGCTAGTCCCTTATAAATATCTGAGAGCTAGAAGGATTTCCTGACTCCTCATCACACTGAGAACAGAGCTCACCTTCTCAAAAGGGAAAAAATAATAGAATAGTGTGCAAATTTTCCTTCATGTCTTTATATTCCTGTAATGCCCTTCCCTCAGGGCTCATTGCTCTAAAGACAATCATCCACTAATATGAACACTGCCACTGCTCCTCCATGTACCCAGAACACTAACTACACCTGAGTTGTCCTCTCTGCTATGAGTAATAGAGGGACTTTTCGTAAGGAGACTCTTCAGCCCAGAAAATGCCTCCCTCCAATCCCCTGTTGCTCCGCTGCTTGCTAAACCTCCTGTGCCCCCCTAACCCTCACTCCAACTATCACCTACATCTCTTTCCCTCTCAGCCCCTGATAGCGGCAAGCTCTAAACTCTAACCTCTCCTGCCCTTGCCTGTTGAGCCACCAGACCAGCAAGTTTGCCCACAGCTTAAGTCTAATCTCTTGGCAGCAGCAGGAGATTGGAGTTTATGAACAGTAATAAAAATGTCATTTTAGCAGATCAGCTCCTGGAAGGACCCAGGGAATCCATCAAAGCTCTGTTTACTGAGTAAAGCGAACTCCTTTTCCCAATCGATAAGAAGAAAAGATTGAGGTTTTTTGCACCTTTTTCCCAATTTCACAATGCCACTCTTTTAGAGGCATCTGAACCTGAACAGACCTGTGTTTTCCCCAAAAGAGAATGCTAACTTCCATATGCCCAGTCTCAGTGTCTCATCTGAAGCCCATCCCTCAGAGGAACTGTAAACCAGCTCAAATGCTCTCAAAAATCCAGTTCTGCTGCTTTTTTTCATAAAGTTATCGGTCAAATTCAGACCTCCTAAGAGAAGGTATGACCCTTCAAAAGGAACAATATGCACTTGCTCCTGCTCTGAACCTGCTCCAGTCAGAGCTAATATAGCCATCTTTCTCAGAGTATTTGAAATGGTTGGACAATAAAGATCCTGTTGTTGTGAAGGCTGAGCTCACCTCCCACAGTTCTTCAGATAGGAAAGGCTACTGGTACCAGCTCCACAGCTCAGAGTCAGAGAATCCAAGTCTCAGAGGTGTCTCCCGCCTCTGAAAGTCCTGACAGACAACTGCCAGATCCAGTCCTGAGTCAGAGCACCGAAAACCAGAGCGTGCTGCGAGGGACTAATCCAAACCAGAACAGCCCTGCCGTACCCAGCAGGTCAAAATCTCAGCTCATGGACCTGTCCTACCTCTGAGGAGCTCAGAGCTGCTACGGTTCATTATAGCACTGCAGATCTGCACCCAGGAGATTTAAATAAAGAGGTTTTGGGGTGGGTTTGTTTGTTTTAAAATCTTTACTATCAGGTCTCTAGTCCTTTCAATGTTGCCAGTCACGTTTGTAGGCTTTTACATGCAATTATGCTGGCTACTTATTAAAAGCTTTTTTGTTTTTAATTAAAAGCTAAAACTCTTTTATAATTCTGAGGATCCAAGAGATTGAGCTTTAAGAAAACAACTCAAAAAGGCTGGTAACAGTGCTGGTCAGGCCATATTTCACATAAAGTGTACCTCATCTTAAAGCCACAGCAGCAAACTGCTTGAGCTAGTATATTTTTTGTCACATTAACGTGAGTCTAAAGCAATTTATGCTGGCCTGGAATGGGGGTTGTTTAGATTTGCACTGATATAAGAAACCTGGGCATCCCAGTTTTCTTTAGGTATTGCAGCTATGGAAAGAGGAAGGAAAAGAGAGCTACATAGGATGGATGTTAGTTAGGTTTGCTTGCTTTCTTTTTTTTTAAACAGACGTCAAGAAGGTAATGAGCTATGAAGGCAAGACAGGTGACATAACCTGTTCACCACGCTCTCAACTGGCAGCCAGTTCTCAGCACTGGCCCCGAAGCGCAGCCTCGGCCGAATGGCTGGATAAACTGGGCAGAGCACAGCCATATTCCGCCTCCCACCCTACCTCCCTGCTGATCAGCCGATCGAGTTTGAAGGGCAGCGCCTTCGCTGAGCCATTCGATCCAAGTTTGGAAAACACGGGACTAGGAGGCGGGAGGGGTGAGTGGGCAGGGAGCCACTCGCCTTTTGAAAACAGGCTGCAATCAAAACACTGCTTATTAACATTGACTAGGTCAGAAAATGGGGAAAAAGAAAAAAAGAAAAAAAGAGAGGGAAACAAATGCATCTCTGGCACAGTTTCCAATTGATTGTCTGCCATGAAAGCAAAAGCCAGCTGCCATGTTAATTATTCATGATGCCTGGCGCAGAGGGGAGGAAGAGGGGGCTTATGGAAGCCAGTCAGCAGTGGAAAATTTGCATATGTAGATGACAAAATAGGAAAAAGAAAAAGAGGTGGAGTGGTCCTTGTGGAACACAAATGGGATGCACCAAATTTCAGCATTTCCTGACAGATTTTCTCTATTTCTTGGTTGTGGCTAAAGAAGTTATCAGCACTCAGGTCAGCAACAAGTGTGTGCGTGTGTGTGTATGCGTGTGGATGCGTGCACCGTGACATACAACGTACAGAGGGAGACCAGAGATGTTTTCTGAGTGTGACCGAAGCCATTCAGTTGTTCTGTCACAGCCATTTCACATTAGAGGCTGGCATGGGGGTACGAGGAGTCCCAGGGGAGCAACAAGAAGTTCATACGTGCAGAACCAAGGATTTGACTGTATTAGTCAGGTGCTTTGAGATCCTGGACTTAAAAGTGCAGCTGGAAGTCAGACAGCACCAGTCACGTAGTACAAGTCACCTGAAAACAGGGGCAGGCAAGCAGCTTACGCAGCAAGTCTCCACTGCCTTCATTGCAGGGGCACGGTATTTCAAAAGCCCGAGGAAAAATCAGCACCGCAGCCCTTCAGGGGGGTGAGAATCAGTACAGCGACATGCAACAGGCTGGGATAAAGCAAAGAGTGAAACAGTCAGATTCCAAATGCCTCTCCTGTCAATATGGGCCTGCATCATTAAAAGCGTGCAGAAAATTTGGGGGCAAGTGGGTAGTTATATTACCACCTCTGGTCCTTCTGCTATGCCATCACCCAAGAAGTTAGTACACCATTCAGAAAAAAACCCCAGCATCTCTGATCTCTTGGGAACAGATCCAAACACTTCTCTTGATTACAAACAGTGTTAATGAAGAATTTAAGTTCTACCCTGAGAACAGCCTTTCCTAATCCAGTTTATACAGTGCTACTATAGGCCCATTTCCCTATTTTTTTTTTTTTTGGATCACTCAGTATGTGATTTATGTAACTTAGTTCATACGGTACCCTTGTAATACATAAGTACACCTGCTCTGTGCGTGCAAGTATTTGTAAATAGAAATGATGTAGACTGTTAAAATCCATCTCGCATAACCCCTCTCATCCAAACCTGATTGCAAACTGCAAAACTGCAATCAACAGGACATTTGCTAAAGCTAATACAGCAGGATTTGACTCAAAGTGACAAGCGAGGTGCAAAAGAAAACAATCAGGAAGGAAGACACATAACAAGAAGAGACTCAAAAAATAAAAAAAGGGGGGGGAGGAAGGGCTCTAATCCTACCTACTCTGAGCAAAAGTGGTTTAGTCTCTTGCACGGAGAATTTACATTTTGTGAACTTCTCTCAGTATTTAACGATCAAACTCTAATTGTCAAGGACCTTCAAGGCCAGACCTCCAACACTGCCACCACAACAGCTATTTGGTTTTTGGGTGCAGCCCAGATCAGCCTGGCAGGGCAGCAGAACAGCCACGGAAGAGGGGTTCCTACACTGCACCATCTTTCTGGCTCCTCTCAGGAGACTGCTTAGGGTTTATTCTCCTATCATTTCCATGGCAAGTTTTTTATCTTTCTCCATATCTAGGACACTCTGGATTTTCCAAACTGAGAAGCAGAAGGGAAGAGCTTCTTGCACTGCTCATGACATCTGCTGAGTGTCCTGTTTGGCAAAGATTGGAGATCAAATCCCAGATTGGCACCTAGCTACAATTATTATTAAATCCATCTCAGTTTTTCCTCTTCTTGCCTTTTTGCTGTGTGTGGTTGCTCTCTCTTGTCCTTCTCCCACCTCACACAACAGCCTCCACTCCAAGAGCCTCGTCTGTTACGAGCTGCTCCCAAAACATCCTGTCTTACAGGCTCCGAATTCATCCCTGGTGTAAACCGAATGCACCTAGTGGTGTTGCACCAGGATGGGGTTAAGCAGGTCACCTATGACCTTCCCTGCGTAACACACGCACCTACTTGCTGATGTGATTGGGTCAGAGCCCTCGGATGTGAATCCTACCGAAAGCCAAGATTAAACCTTATTTGCACGTAATATGCGAATGCAAGAAATTAACATTTAATATCATCACAAAGCCTTCTGGGCCTTTCCCAATCCCCTGTAGAGCCCAATGGCCCCAAAATGTTTCTTCCAGGCCTTTTCCCTGAAGCCTTCCCCTGGAGGAAAACCTTGGCAGCGTGTATGAGCCCTTCTGGAATAAGCTGAAAAGAAACGCACTAACCTTTCTTTGCCCACCGGACGGTGCCCTCGCTGGAGTGAACGTAATTTTCGAATTTTGTCTGCAAGACCGTGGCCCGCTCCCGGACTTCCTGAGGGTTTGTGCCACAGGATTTCTACAAGGGCGGTGGGAGGATTAGAGGAAAGAGAGAATTTGAGTCAGGAATAATGAAGCAGTTTACAATAGATTTAATAACAGTAAAATCACACAGTAACCACCCAGGGGCCAACAAAGGTAATCCTCTCAATATTACTAGAGGAAAAAAAAAAAGTATAGATAAAGATGTTAAAGTCAAAGCAGCCAGTGAGCACTGCCTGGTGAGGAGAGCAAATCAGTTTTAATTTTGTGTTTTCTAACATCTATTACGTATATTTTTCCCTCACTTTTTTTCTTCCTCAGACTCAACAGGCCAGATACTACTGCTTATTTCCAATGGATTTATTTGGAGTAATTCCCCCAGATTCTACACTGACGCTGCTGAGCCCACTTTTCTATTGGGAGTTTTAGACTGAGGCTGTTATAAGTTCCCCTGAACAGCTGCACTGAACATCTGGCCTGTTCTTGGCACTAATGGGGCAGGAGATCTACTTTCATCTTCAAGCTCCAAAAAACAGACCACACTGAATTCCTGCGAACAAAGCCAACCAAAATGCCCTTCTCACTCTTGATGCCTGCAGGAAGTTCACTCACTGTCAACAAGTCATACCTGACTGTAATTTGCATCACGTGGTTCCTCCAGAGTAAGACAAACCCCTTGCACCAAAGAAATGACAGAAGAAACTTCCTCAGACCAGAAGGGCAATGTTGCATGTGCTCAAGCCTTCCCATGGTCATACCAAAAGATTTAGTTCAGGGAATGGAAACCAAACATTATTGGGAGCAAACTATTACTGGGAGGAGAAAAGAGGCTGGCTCCTTGAATTGGGCTCAAAGCACTTGGGCAGAGGGAGGAAATGTAGACAAGAAAACAAGAGAATTTTTGATGGAAAGCTGACAGAGTACAGAGCCAAGCATCCATAGATGTGAATCTCTCCCAAACAAGGGCCACAGTTCTTAAAAGCTACTCAGACAGGAACTAGCATCCAAGTCTAAGGGTGCCGGATCCAAGGCAGTACTTTGCTACTGCTCAACCCCTCAGCGACAGGCCCCAAACGCAGCCCAAGCTCCCTGCACAGTGCCCTCTTCTGAGGTCAGGATCCACAGCTTCCAGCCACTGGGTTACTCCTCAACGAAGCAAACACATGTACGGACTAAACTCCTTCTTGCTCACCACCTGGTCCAACCGCCTATCTGTGTCTCCAGCAAAGACAATAGTGGATATTTTAAGGCTACATAAAGTGTCTTCCAAACTCCTGGTCTCTGCTACCTATCTCCCAAAGCATCCAAGAGAGACTGACAACACAGGCTGTCTCATAGCCGTGTTTTAGTTTGACTTAACATGCATCTATTAATCAGCTGAGCTGGTCCCCAGTCAAGGGGCCTCTGTAAAGGTTTAATAAACTACAAGTGGTGCTGCCTCCCCAAAGCGGACACTCGCTGTTGTGACTAACAAGTTTCCATTGACGTGAAACATAAAACTTTCTCCCCCACTCCCCGCTCCTCCTAGCCCCCATCACTTTTCTTTTGTTAAGCCTCCTGGCAGCACAAAGTGTCACCTTCCCAGCGTTTTTTAATATGAATGTGAAATTAGTGAGGTTTGCCCTTTCCCCTGGCGGACAGAATCCTCTGTTATTAAAAAGTAAAGCACTTTAATAATGAAAACTTTTCTCTTTTTCCTGTGTTTTAACTGTTTAAAATTAATGAGAAGGGCATAACGGTTGTCAAAGCGATATTGAAAGCCGGGTAGCCAGGACCGAATAAGCACGAAAATCCCTCCAGAGTGTTAAATAAACAGTGCTTCAGCCCCCTCTGAATCCCTCTGTTGGTTATTGTATACATTCTGTAACAGCACTCAGAATAGATCTGAGCACCGGGGAGGCAGAAAGGTTTCAGAATTCCAATAAAGGCCTCAAATTAAAGACAGCCTGGTGCGAATTCCAGGAGAAAATTAAAGAGACCTCAAGCTTAAGTGACAGGTGACTTGCTTCTGTGTCACAACTGTCAGGGGATTTAGTGATAATATGGCAATATATTACAAAGGACTTTTCTTATTCCCCCCTTTAGGTTTCAAAATGAGGCATCTCTTCTTCCTGGTGCTGGGGGGGAAAAAAAAAAAGTAAGACAAAAATGAGGGATAAAAAACTAGGTGCATAATTTCTAAAGTGTGAGGTCAGTGCAAGAGAAATAAATGAAAAAACCAAATGGCAGGAAACATAATGTACTCAGAAACCAGCTTCTCCCCTCCTCCCATCTCCACCTTGTCTTTTATCCCCTTCTGCCCCTTGAGACAGATCTCATTTTAAAATTGCCCCCTAATGGGCATGAAAAAGCCTGTGTTTGATTCCTGCCTTCCAGGGAGGTTCATCTAAAAATAAAAAAAAAATCTAAATTTAAAACTGACTCAGAGCCAAACTGTGAAAATAAAACCAGCACACCACGTGAGTGTCTGGACAGATCAAATAAAGCGATGCTACTGGAAGTCTACTGGAAGCCATCCTGTATGCTTTACTCACACAAGCAAGCTTTAATCCTCCCGGTACCCTGGTCTGGATGAATGGGACAATTAATCTGAGACCCTTGCACATTTTTTCAAGGCCCAAAATATAAAAGTCTACCCCAGAGGTCTGCTTGATCTTCTCTCCACCTAGATGAATTTGTTACACCTGTTAAGCAACAAGCGTTATTTCCGTTATGGAGAAACAGTTGGGTAGGAGAGCTTTTTCTACCTAGTGTTTGCTTGCAATAAGAACCTATTCTGGCAGATCCCTGAACACTACCATAAGGAATATGACTAATAACAGTATCTATAAGGTAAAAGAAGAAACGGGTGTTGTTGCAATGCTATTTAGCCAGTTCAAGACATCAGGGGAAAACAAACAAACAAACAACCGCCCACACATCCCCGCTCCACCCCAAACTATATTAAAAAAAGATTCGGGAAAAAAAAGTTACTTCCTTCAGAAGAAAGAAACTTCTGGTTATAAAGACCGCAGCTTTTAGGTCTGAGAGGTTGGGATAGATACTGAAAGTCTCTGGTTTCATTAAGAGAGTAGGTTAATGGGAGAAGGGATTGAAACACAACAAAACTAGGCTGCGGTAGAGATGGTCTCTCTTAAAATGGGAAAAAAAGAAAAGAAAAAAGTCAAAAAACTGGGCTGTAACATCTCCTGCTTCCATGATACTTTAAAACAAAATGAAGGATTTTGTTTTAATAACAACTTCTTACTAACCTCCACATACCTTCTCTAGAACTCACCAAGTCCCCTTGCCCCCCCCCCCCCCCCCATAAAAGTTGAAAGATCAAATTTATTCTCTTTGTAGGCAGGTGAACATTCACACACCCAGACATAGCCACATATATATTTTATGCACCTAAATATAAAATATACATTTTACAGGCACTTCAGCTTGCTCCCTGGCTGCACACAGAAACCCAAAAAACGCGTGTTCCAACGGGATACTTATAATGGACTTCAGTGGAGGCAACGAGAACCGAAGAGCATTATAATGAGATTTCTGTGTGCACAACTATAATATATACATGACTCAATGCACGGAGAGCTGCTAAGCAAAACCAGCTCTCTCTGAGATGGCAACATCACAAACAGATCTGAGCCCTGCACTTCTTCATAGCAAGGACCAATCACCCTCTGTCCTGTGCACTGCCCGTTGCCTTCACAGCTTCTTGTATTGTCTTCATGACAAATTTACAGATGTTGGTAGAGAATAACCCTCCTGAACCTTAGAAACAGGCCCCTGCAGCATGTGAGAAAGCATTACAGACCATTAGTAGAACCTCTGATGGCAATAAAATAGTCTAACAAAAGGAATGAATCTTTGACTGCTTTTAATACATGTTTTAGAGTAATTCCTGAAGAACTCTATTTGATATTGACAGAACCACCTTAATTTCATCCCCATTAAGTTGTACAGATTTTTTTTCTTCTTCCATAAAGAGAAACTTTATTTCAGTCCCAATCCTTTAAGGCTCCGAGTCTCACAAAAATAGGTGATTATGTATTTATAAATTCCTGCAGCAGATTCAGACCATCATCCTCCAACCAGAGCAGTTATATCCCAGCTCCAGTGAAGGCAATGGCAAACTTCCATTCACTTTGAAGGCAGAGGGAAAAGAGGGATTCAAACTCACTTTTGACTGCAAGGGAAAGGACCCAGCTTCTCACCTATGTACAGCACCTCGCATGGCCAGGCATGCGTGGGCATCACTACAGAGCAAAAAAGAGAGTAATATCTACTTTTCAAATATGGGTTGCTTTTTTATTTTTGTTTTTTGGAACGAAAGGGAGAAAGACAGAAGCAGAGTACTTGAGGCAAGAATATTCTGTGTTTAAATATGCTGATTATTTTACAATTTGAAAGTACTCTAGAAATACCCACCTGATCCATCTTAGTAACAAACAGTCTTGTTAGCTTATTCCTGCTGTGCCATAGACAAGGATACAAAGGCATAGAGATGGTCAGGCCAGAATTTTCCAAATGGATCAATGATTTTGAACCTCCTCAAGTACCAGGCTTTGATTTTCAACAACGTTCAGCAGGCAAAACC
This sequence comes from Dromaius novaehollandiae, assembly GCF_036370855.1. Taxonomy (NCBI): domain Eukaryota; kingdom Metazoa; phylum Chordata; class Aves; order Casuariiformes; family Dromaiidae; genus Dromaius; species Dromaius novaehollandiae. Next base: position 9,525,353 of record NC_088117.1, read on the forward strand.
TCTTGCCACTTTTTAAAAGCCAAATCGTAATTTCTCAGAAAAAATATTTTCTCTTTTTTGCCCACCTCACATGAAATTATACTCGCTGCCAAGCCCAGGACAGATAATATTCTGTCCTGCGTCAGCAACAAATTTAACGTGCAGCATTTTCACAGGGTAGAAAGCATGTAGTTGTTGAGAAACTCTCTAAAGGAAACACAAAATTTCCTTTTCTACTGCATGTGCTTATAGGCAGGGAAGTGTTTATACACAGAAGAGCTATTTAAGGTCATTTCTACATTCATGCAGCACAATAAAACTTTTGCTGCCAATACCATTATACTAGCAGGCATACTAGTTAAACTATGTATTTGTTGAACCAGTTAAGAGGACATATCCCAGGCATATTCCAGTCATTTAAAATATGGGCACTGCATGCTGACTTCAGAGGAGAGCTGTAGAGGGATGGGAAAGAGCTTTAAGTAGAGCTGCATCTCAGATGAGCCATATATATGGCTTTCTAGGAAATACAGGGAAACTTAACATCTTTCAAAATCATCTTTACCAAAAACACTGCAGTTTGTAACAGAGTCACCTTCAGGAAACGGGAAGAGCGTGGGCAGGTCAGAGGCTCATACAGAGCAAAACAGAATGAACGAGCAGGCAAAACAGTAACAAGAGGAAGGAAAAAAAAATAGGAAGCTGCATCATGCTTGATGCATTCTTGACTTCCATTCAAAATGAGGGTTCTTAGAGGATTTAATTTGCCAGACTGCAGGAATGCCCGAGACTTCAACTGCAAAAGACTGGATTCTATGAATTAGCAACTTGAGGACAGACCCAAAGCTTGTGGAAGTCAACAAAACGATGCCTGTCAATCTTGTGAACTTCATTTTAGGCTCCAGGTAAATACAGATAAAAAGTTAAAAACCTACATAACACATCATGAAATACATTTTCCTTACTTCTTCAGAGAAGCATTGTGCTATTTGTAATCTCCAACAGCATTTCAGTACAGAAAAGTCAAGAACAGAAAAACTGGGGGGAAAAAAGCAGTTTTTGCAGCCAGAAACTCTTACTATCTGTTACAAAATTATGCTGAAGAGTTAGATGGGACTGCTTTTGGGGGACAACAGTTTAAAGATCAGGAAATTGTAAAATAAGGCAATTCTGTGATTATTTGCACTGCCTGACATGATGAATTTACCAACACTTGTACTGTAAAGAAGGAAGTTTAAGGAGGGATATTTATGATATTTGACTGGTAAACAAAAATTGGAGTAACTCCAAATCAGAAAACAGCTCACCTTGTTTCCTGATCTGGACAATTTGAAACGATTATCTTTCATCAGGCTGGAGAGCACCTTCTCCATCTTTATCTCTGAGACACTAAAGCAACAAAGACAAAAAAAAATACTATGATTACCCTCCTTTTCAATCACAACATGTAATGAGCTACAGGTTGATAATGGATTGCAAAAACAGATTGAGATTTACACATTCAACTTGAGAATTTATTCCTGAAATACATCAGGTCTTAGTCCACAGAGCCTCATCCAGCAACCCCAGAAACGTATCAACGAAAGGAACAAAGTGTTTTGATGTTTACACCCTATTTTTTCCACCCATGTTAGCAACTGTGCTCCCAAAACTGAGGAGTTTTGCAGTTAGGTCCTTCCTCTCAGAGCGACTCAAGCTTGGAGGGAAACAGCAGAATCCCAAGGAACCTCTCCTACCAGGCCAGCTCTCTCACAGCTTCCTTCCCTTTGGTCACACCGTACCTCTTTCCCAAAAGATCTTGCATCATTCCAACATCCTGCCAGGTTGCTTTGATTAGAGTTCAGAGAGACACTTCCTCAAGGACACACTCACTCTCCCATGCACTCATATGGTCAAAAGCCATTTCTGATGCCAAATCCATGGTTTGATTTCCTTCCCCATTTTGAAAACTCACCTTCTCTCTCATCTAAGGTGTAAAACCAAAGCCCTGCCCATTAGGGATCCCATAGCACTTTTTTAAAATACAGGAGACTCGGTTGGCTATCACAGCCAGGTGTCACACCGGGCATTTATTTTCATTCTGTAAACTCACATTCCTCCTGTAGATTCAACCAGATGATTTATTCTCCAACCTTGTTTCCAAGACACTACTGGGTACTGCTACAGCCCAGATACTGCAAGCACTTAAGAACCCATTTCATCTTCAAGCACACAAGTGGTCCCACTTAGAGGTGCGTTTACAGGAGACTAGAAATTCTTCGTCCTCTTGAACACTGTCTTGTGGAGCACACGCACCAGGTCACACCCAGAGGAACAGCTGTGCAGCTTCAGGCCATTAATATTACAGCTGCATCCAAACTAGGTCCCATTTCCAAGCGAATTGCTCACATGATAAAGACTGAAGTTTGCCTGCCCAAATTTTCAAGTTGCTGCATTTCAGCAGTGACAAAGGTCCTCGCTAGGAAATAGGTTCTTTTCCTTTTTACACCAGCATAAATCACAAACATTGCACAGAAAGTGAAGAGTTCATTTGAGTCTACATCAATTTAAGGAAGAGATAAATCTGGAGGCTGAAGAATTCTCAGACTCCTCCTGAATCACAGATGTTCAGAATGACGTACAGGTTTTGGAAAGGCAGCGTTGCTGATCTTCTACTTGGTAAATATAGAAAGAAATTACAACAACAAGCATCTCCCCTTTCTCTTCACCCAAAGATCTCAAAGCTCCTGACTAGAAGGAATGGATGAAGCTTTGCCACACTCTGCATAACAGGATACCATGATCCTGACCTACTCCCCAGTCCTTCCCCATTAAACATGCTGGGAGGAATTCCCTTCTTTTGCAATCTGCTTTTTCAACCCCAGCCACCTCATCATCACAACACAGGGAAAAAGCTGGTCCAGAGAAACAGGCAGCCAGTCTTGAAGCATGGCCATAGTGCAGCCTACATGGGAGACGAGCTCCTATCTTTGTGTAGCTGGGACTTGCAATATAGCGGATTCCTCCACAGAGGATGGAGGGAGAGAAAGGCGGGGGGAATGACGGGGGAGAAAGGGAAATGGAGCATAAAAAGACAACTGAGGGCTTCTCTGTTTGTTTTTGAAAAATATAACAGTAAATTAAAACATAAATGGCAACCACTTAAGCAAGAGAGAAGTATCGCTCCCCATCCCCCAAAGGCGGCTTCGACGCAGCTATGAATGAAAACGTCAAACCTTTGACATTGATTTGTCTGAGCGGTGTCACCCCCTCGCCGTGCCTCCTCTCGCTGGCGCGCTGCCAGCTCGCAGCCCAACAGCTACGTGCGCGCGGTTCGCAGCGGGGAGCATCGCGCGAGGGGCGCGGGGAGGGGGCGGCACCGCCGCCCAGCAGCCAGAGCAACGACTCGTGCCTTTGCGCTGATGCCTTTCCCGTCATAAATTAGTTAGGCCGCCGTTAGGAGATAAAGAAATTATCTGATAGCTGTCGAGGCAGGCGCTGCTAGATTGCACTTGAAGGAACTAAGAGAGACATAAGCAAAAAAAAAAAAAAAAAAAAAAAAAAAAAAAAAAAAAAAAAAAAAGTAAACCTCACTGACTTCCTCCTCCTTGTTGCCTCCTCCCTTTGAAGGAAAATCTGTTAGTTACACACAGCGCTGAGACAGAACATTTTAGAGTCTAACCTTAAAAAAAAAAAAAAAAAAAAAAAAAAAAAAAAAGAGGAAATTCACATTAAACACCAGCGTGCATGTGCATGCATACACGCATTTACAGTTAGGCAGAGGAGCCGCAACTTCGAGCTACACAAAGATGGAAAAGAAAGTTGCAGAGAAGCACGTAGCTTTCCCGAGCCGCAACGGGAATTGCGGCTCTCAGCAGAGCCAAAGTGAGATCGTTTTGGCAAGGGCTAACGCTGCTTTTCCGCGGTGGAAGCCAAGGAGAGGCTTCAGGTACTGGTGAAAATTAATTGCGAGCGATTTCCAATTTCAAAGGCAGTCATCCCTAATTCCGAAGTGGATTTTCATCCAGGAACAAAGCCACGTCTGCTCTCATTACTTCCGACTCTCAACATTTCTGGACTTACTCCCATGCACACTGGGGTGGGTGGAGGGGTGTAAGAAAAGCTCTGGGTCAGATCCTCATCTAGTGTGGATCAGCGTGGCACTATTCATTTACACCAGCTGAAGACGGCAGGGACCTGTCTCATGCTTTGTCTTCTAAGAAATACATATTTTATGAAGTATTTACATTTCAATAAACCCAGCGGGACTTGCATTTAAAAAAAGAAAAAACAAATTAAAAAAAAATTCACAACACACGCACACACATACAGACACCAACATAAAACAACAGATTTAGAATTAAGCGAAGAATTAAAAACAAAAAGGCAAACTCCAGCAACTTGTGCAGTCCAAGTCAAAAGCTACAAAGGTTTAGGATAAAGAAACACAAATTATCAGTGCTTAAGAGGATCGGTGACAGTCCAACGCATGCTGTCTTTCGCCCTCGCGCTGAATTAAATTGTCAGGATTATCACCATAATGCTCTGTTTATGAAGGGTAACGGCAATTTGTGCTGATGGCACTCGCTGCCTTTAGCTTCAAGCTGCCTCCCCGCATCTCCTCCGTAATTCATCAGCGCTCTGCCCCAGTCCGTCGCCCCTTCTCCCACCACGCGCCGCTATGCGGGAAGAGCGCAGGACACGGCTGCAAATGGCCGATCCACCCACCCATGCCAATTAGATGCTCGTTTCTCCGATCTGAAGACTGGGGTCAAAGGGGGGAAATCGCACTCCTTTTTTGGGAAGCCCCTGATCTCCAGGGCAGCACATTTTACGAGGAACATAAAACAAACAAACAGGAAAAGACGATCCCCAGAGCTGCTTGGCTGTACCGGTTTGAGAAGCGGAGGAAAATACTCCCACAAGCCTCGCTCCAGGCATCGAGCACAGCCTTCCAAAGCCTCCCAAAGAACAGTGCCTAGCTCAACAACAGGTCTCCTTAGCAGCTATAATTACCAACAGGAGTGGGTGACACCGCTCCTTAAACTTGTTAAAAATAACAAAAATCGGATCAAAGCATTAACATTTAAAGAAAAAAAATAAAGGGGAGGAATTTACCTTTCCTTCCTCCAACCCTTCCCAAATATTATAAAACAAGAAATAGAACTTTCCACTCGGAGTTAAAAATTCACAATTATGTGGGATTTCACCTTTAAATGTCAGTGCTGTTTGTTACATGAAAAAAGCCCTGTCAGCTTAGCCCTCCATGCCTTGCTGGTGTCTGCTTAATAGATAGTTACCTGCGATGATGGATGGCTCTTTGTTAGACCACTAAATGGCTCACAGCCTAGAATAAGCCTGTATTTACTGCCAACATTTGTTTATTTCAGGGATGCAAAACCAAATTCAACTCCAAGCAGCTCCACCAGACAACCACAAGAAATAAAAGAGAACTAATTTGTGCATGAGTTTACAGGGCTCCATCAACACTAGCACAACACTAAAGGGACTTTACTAGGCTGTTGTTCTGAAATACCAAGAGGCAGCAATGCGGGGAGCAGGGGGAGGCACATAAATCCAACCAACTGCTGAGGAGTCTTGAGACCTGAAAGCACTTCTGACTAGTGGTGTGGAGCAGCATGCTGGGCTTGTGGGGTTTTTAGGGTTTTGGGGTTTTTCTGAAAAAGCAGGACCATGGCACTAGCAGAGCTGGCCTAAAACTGCCTCATGTGTTGGCCATCAAATAGGTAGACTGCATATTGGGCTGGTCCTTACTAGCCTGGCTTGCTCTCCTCGCTCTCTACTCCCAAGTCCTAGCTAGAGCCAGTATCAGAGCAGCTTTCTCAGCTAGTCTGGAAACACACCTCACTTCTGATCCGCGGAGTCCACCTCCCTACTTGCCTTCCAGGACCATATTGGGCATCGACCATTTGAAAAACTTCTACTATTCTTGTCACAAGCCACTTACACAGCAAATCTTGGCCAATTACCTGCCAGATATGACCCACAGCTCCCTAGCTATTTCGCTGCCGGATCTCTCCTGAAGAGAGAGCACCAGCTCCGACAATATGGTGCTATGGAGGCAGATGGCCAGTTAGCATTTGACAGGCTCATTTGACTTGTGATCTCCACGTAGCCATGATTTGAACCCAGGGCCACAGAGATAACAACCGAGTGCAAAGGATCTCCGACTATCGTCTCCTCTCTGCCCCTCGCCACCCACACGCGCTTGCAATCTGTCAGGCTGATGATTTTCACACACTTCCCTTCTCTCCTTTTGCTATTCTGGGGCTGGTCCTGGATCACAAAAATTAATAAATTCTTATTAAAACCTGCACGAGATACAGTCCCGCTGAAAGTGCCATGGAAGGTTAATTAGCGAGGATGAGCTGAAACTTTTGTTCGCGTTTCTGACTCACTTAATCTTGTGAGAAGCCAGCAAGCTGACATATTCTGCCTCCGAAGGCGCCAGGACAAGCAGGCTGTTCCCGTGACAGCCAATGCGAGCCGTCCTCCCAATCCGGTGGATGTATTCCGCAGGTGAAGCCGGAGCGTTATACTTCAAAAAGGAAACATGAGAAGGGAAAGGAGGAATTAACAGAATGCAGCGTGTTAATTATAAACGAGACACTCGGTCTGCTCATCTGAAACAAAAGGGATCTTAGCAAAACCCATATGCCGCCCCCCCAGAAGCGGTCTGTTTATCGAGAACCCGTTGGACTCATCCCTGTAACCATCACTCAACCCCCTCAGCCACAGCAGTTTTTTGACATTCGAATGTGACACATTGGCCGACTTTCAGATAATAGGACAGTTTCCCCATCTCAGCGTCTCTCTTTGCCTTTTACATTTTATTTCTATACACGCACATCAGGAATCTGTTTGCTTCCCTTAAAAGAAAAAAAAAAAAACCCAAACCCCAAAAACGCAAACCAAATCACCCCCAGGAACGCCCGCACGGAGCGGGAAGCTGCCTGCTCTGCACTTGGGAGGAAAGCCAGAAAATAAAACACAATGCATTAAAAATTCAGAGGTCGGCTAAATTGTTTTGTTTTGATTAAAGCGAATCATGGGTGGTTACTGGATAGAAAAAGAAACCTCGGGTAGATAGGGGAATAAGTCCTTTAGGCAGCACATGATAGAGGCAGCAGTTGTCTTCCCATCTACGACTATCAGGCACTACAGCAATGTCTAAAGCCCCCGCTTATATAGCGGTGCCTCTCATTTACTTCACTGGGAATCAAAAAAGCCCAGCCATTTGCAAGATCTGATAAAGGGTGACATATTTCCCTCCCTTTAACCTCCCCCCATCCCCCCCACCCCCCTTTCCTAGAAAAATGAACATTGCACAGAGATACTGCTTAGAAATGAGCCCTCAGCAGTTTAACTGGAAAAAAACCAACAACCAAAGCCCACTCTAGTGTTTATACCTGTGCCCTCTGGCAAAGTTTCTACTGGCTAGAGGTGTGAGTAAGATGCTGTGAGCAATCTAATTGCTCCCTGCAGGTCCTTGCTCTTGGACACAGCTCTCAGGACAGCTGAGATTTCGCCTTCTGGACACACAGAAGTCTCCCAGGGCTTTAGGTAATTTGCACTACGTTCTAACACTGGCAACCATATCTTTGGTTAAATTATATTAATATACAGATCTGGGAATTCAAGACTTCACTTCCCCAGCCTTCTCCGACTAGCTAGTTCCTACAAAATTTTTTCCTTCTTTAAAAGTACAAAATTAAAATCAAGTTTGTCACCTGAAGGGATGAGATAGAAATTAAAAGGTTGCTTTTTTGAGGCTTTGTGCCCCACTCTTTTTTAGCCAGGTGTCACTTGATATGCGAGCAGCTCTGGCTCAGTTTTTCCTCTGAATTTTCCAATTCAACTAACCTTTTTAAAATTTTTTATTTATTTATTTATTTTTACAAAAATGAAATATGCTTCATGCCCACAGCTTCTTCTTTGAAATTACAGGTTGCTGTTTTTAAGGCTCAATTCTTCTCCCTTACATTTCTTTTCCTTTTTTTTTTTAGAACAACATTTCTGTCAACACCAATGGAGCAGTAGTGTTTCTTTCTTTCCAGGGAAAATGCAAACCACTCCATTCTCCTCAGTGCTCACAGCCATCCAACCCCAGCCCCAACCTAACAAAGCCTAACTTGAATCAATTAGGTCATTGCACAGGAATTGTTGGACTACTCTGATGTTTAAAGCTAGGACTGCATTTAAATTCCTCATTTAATTGAATCCCCAGCAATATCAGAAAGCAAAAACATGGAACTGCAGAAGAGATGGCCAGTGCTTCACGGGATTTGGCTCCCGGAGGCGGGATGGAGGTGCTTCCGCCCAGCCAGCAGAGTATTATTACACAGCTGATGGTAATGGACTTATGGAAAACAGACTGTCAAAACCAAAGACATGATAGACACACCGTGTCTTAGCAAAAACTTGAGTCCCAGTCCTGCAGTCAGGAACACATGGGCCTCCCACACCTGTGGGCATCAGCAAAGACAATCCAACAGCAGAAAGAGGATGTGGACTGGGAAGGGATTTAAACTGAGCAAGCCTGCACTTAACGTGTATTTACGTACACACACACAGAAAAAACCTACCTGTATAATCCATGTAACTTGAGGCAGGTCTAGTCCACGTGCTGCAACATCCTTTAAAATTAAGAAGGAAATTACTGAGGTAATAATGCTTTGAAAATATCAGCAAAGTTGCACCTCTTCTGGGACGGTGATTATGCTGGGAAACAAGTGGCTAGGCCATAGGAATTTTATGTGCCTAGTTTGGGGAGAGATGGACTGAAGGTCAGAAATAAAACTGAGCTTTTAAAATGAAAGGAAGACTTTTAACAGACTAATGCAATAAAAATGTGCTAGTACTATGGGCCAAAGACTGAAGGATATAAAAATACCTATTTCAGGAGAGTGTTGTTGAATTACCGCAGTCTGCTACAGTCCCTTTACATGATGGCAGACAGAACCTGCTATCTTAATGGTAAGGCAACCTTTGCTTCTTGTTTCACTGAGGAAAACAGACCTGCTTGTAGACCCCCACCAACCAAACAGTGAGGGAGGCTGAGTTCAGTCTCGGGAAAGCAACATTAGATCCGAGCACAACTTTCTCCACAGCAGGCCTAAGAACTGAAAACAGGCTGCTAACGGTAAAAAGGAAAATGGCCACGAAGCAAATGCTGAAGAATCCCAGGCCTCAAGTGGAATGCCCAAATAGACACTGATCTCCACCTAGGACTAATTAGTTGTTTCCTAGGTGATGGACCTGAAGTTGAGGAGCAGAAGACTTGCAGGTCACCTGGCCCTACGATAAAAGGGCCAACAAACAACTTAGCAGGAACTGCAGGAAGCTGGAGGACAGCTCGAAGAGATGGGACTTCAGCTATCCTGTAGATTTGCACCAAACTGGCTTTGATTCGAGGAAACAAAACTCAGCCCTGAAGAAAAGAGTTTGAAGCTGTCAGGAGTGTTATTTGATGTGCCAGCTGGTGAGAAAACCTATCAACTTGGAGAATGACTTGAGTGAGACCCTTTAGTTACCCACAGCCAGTACAGTTCATAAAACATATCCTTTCAAGGAGAAAACAGAGCTTAAATACTGTTCAAAAAAGAGAGAAAGAGTGCAAACATGTTTCAATCTCCGTCTTGATTTTCTGTTCATTAGTAATGTCCTCACATAATCCTTGGATTTTACATTCATCACGCACGATACAGAGCAGGTGTGCAGATTTAACTCTGTTAGGAAATGTTTTGGAACACGTGTATCTTTTAGCTAGTTGCAAAATAGAATATATTAAGAACGTAAGCAGGAGCCTAATGTACTAAAAATGTGTCAGCCACCCACTGAAGTGTTTTCATGCAACTCCCACACATGTTAAAAGACTAGGAAGCTGATGTTTTGGCAGCAAAGGCCTTCCCATAAGCACTAGCCAGGTTGCTTTGTGGCTCCAACTGCAGTAAAAGAGGAGACACTTTCCATAGCGCCCACTCCGAAATAATACACGCTTTCGCTCCAGCATGCTCATTAAGAAACGACTTGTTCCCAGAGTCAGATGAACAGATGCACAAAAAGCCATTTAAAGGAGGTTGGAGAAAATAAATCAAGAGAATTCAGGAAACATGTACAGCAGTTACCAGGATAACAAGCTTATAAACTCTACAGTACCATCAAATAGGAGTGCTGAATTCTGACTCCGATTTGGCTCTGTTATATATTTCCACACTGACTAGTCAGTGGCTTTCAGTCTTTTTCCATACTGTGCTCTCTCACACCTAGCAGTCTAGGAAAGGCTGTGGCTGACGAGAGGGCTCTGACCTTGGGATAGGGTCAGTTTACCTAAAAAACACCGAGAGCCAAGCCATCCGAGTGGTCAGCGGCAGGCATCTCTGACACGGGAGGTGGAGCAGGCGGCAGGGTCCCTCACCCCGAGGCGAGCCATCCCTTCTCAGCCATCAGAATTGTTCCCCCTCTTCCAAGACACCTTTTCTCGACACCTCTGGCTGGAAAATCACTGTCACAATACAGGATTGCTCCCATGTACATTTGCCAAAGCAACTAGGAAAGCGGAAAGGTTAACTGGAGGCCTAATAAACAGCCAGGGACAACGTTTTAGGAGGAGGCACGCTCCCATCATCAGCCTTGTGTTCACTGCTGCTTTCACAGCGCCACGAGCTCCACTCACTGTTACTGATATATATCAGCAGTTATTCTCTTGGGTTTTACCGTGGCCTTCTTTCAGAAGTGTCTTGGGATTTACTGGTAATTGGAGTGTTTTGCAAACTCTCAAAGATTCCTCAGGATCAGCCCACCTGTGTCTCCTGTATATCCTTTCCCTCAAAGTTCCTACTAGACAGCAGCAAAGCAGAATTAGGTTAAAAGGCTGAGCTGATTTGCCTTCCTCTGCTGGTAGAGTCCATAAGCTTCTTGCTTCTCAAACCTTTAGAAAATGCTTTTGGGTCATCTTACCAGGAAAGAGAATACAGCTCAAGCCACAATTACCTCGTTTTACTAGCACTACATTCATTCCATACACAGAAGCACATAGCTGCTGCCGGTGCTCCCCAGAAGCCCAATGGATTTCCCATTTTCTATCCTCACTTCGTTTACACTGTCCTAGATAGCATTCCCCTTTCCATGCACAACCTCGCACAACCATTTCTTAATAAGAGGGAGATCAAGAATATGACATCTCAACAGTTCACTGCTGATTCCTTCCAGTGGGTGATGGAAAGGAGTATTAAGGCACTATCTCACAGGAGCAAAGAGAGAGAAACTACGTCAGTGCAATTTTAAAGAAAACCCAGACACCAACCAAATGCAATAACCAGAAGACTTAACCGTGTTCCTGGCCTGATCCCAACTGGAAGCCACAGAAAGGCACAACATCAAGGCACAACCCACGCGGGGACCCTCACGGTTGCTGACATTTCTGCTCCTAACAATTCATATTACCGGACTGTACTCGCTGCCTGGGACAGGGGTGGTGAGGAACAGAGGGGTGGGTGCAAGGGAACGGAGGGCAAAAAGGCTGCACAGAAAGCAAGGCCCACTGCTGCAGAACTTCAGAACCAAGAGAGCCATAAAACTTCTGCAAGGGCCTTGGTTTGCTCAGTCCCTCTCATGCAACCTAATTAGGGCAAAGGAAATTGCTAAAGTTGCTTTTGAAAGACACTCAATGGTGAGGTCTTGAAGGCCCTGCGCTTGACAATTGGCTGCCTACATGTGGCCTAGAAGTACAGATGGAAGGCAGCTTGCTCAGGTGCCAGGCTGTCAGTTGGATTAAAATGACTCATTTATTTACCAAAGAACCTCACAAAGTGCTTTAGCTAACAGGCAGAGAGGGCCTAACGGCTCTCCAAGCTGGGGAAGAAGCTCTCGCGCCTTCCCGGCCTGCCAAAAGTCATTACTGCCGAGTGTGGAAAGCCATCAGCAGGGTAGAGACCCCCGTCGGCAGGGTGACAGATTGGGCTGCGTAATCAGAGGAGGAAGGAGAGAGCACAGAAGCTGTCAGAGGCGAAAGCTCTTGGCTGGGGCCGCCAGAAAACTGGCAAGATGAGTTAGCGTGACTGAGTAAACAGCAAACAATCTCCAAATGATCTTTCCTCTCTCCCTGAAAGAGATGAACTTGTTTAAAAGGCACATCCCAAAGGAAGCCACAAAGAACTTCAGTGAAGGAGAGAGAAATAAATCTGGATGAGACCCTCTGAGATATGTGGCCCTTCTTTATTTTCTTGTCTGCCAGCCTATTTTGTCTGGCAAAAATATTTTATGGAATATATTAATATACATATGACATAGAGTAAATTAATAAAAGGAACAGCAGGTCCCATTGCTTACTAGAGCGGAAGGATGGGTGGAGAACATGGCATAAGGGACAAGGAAAGGACAGTTGCATTATTTGCATTGGTCTTTTGTGAGCCAGGTTTCAAAATTTTGTGGGCACAAATTCGAATACACGATTCTGCAGTAAAAAGGACAGAACCATCTTCCTACAAAACATTTTTGCTGATATGAAGAACAGTGTCAGAAAAAGCAATGCTCTCATAGGCAGGAGGTGGTCACAGTGCCTGGCTGCCCTTTGGACATCTGCGTTGGGGAGGCACCTGTAATGTGGGACTAGTGCAAAGTGTATCTCTATATTAAGGTGTCCATATGGTCCCCATTACTGTGGTAACAGGCCACCTCCTGGTTTCAATGCATTTGTCCTCCCAACATCTCTGTAAGGTAGAACAGTGCTACTCTCCCCATTTCACAGACGGGGTGCTGAAGCACAGAGAGATTTTGGACCCAGACATTCAACTTACTGTGCTTAACATGCTAACCACATACCAGCTGAGCCAAAGTGACTGTCAGGACTTGCATCCCTGCCTTGCAGTAAATGCAAAGTAGCTTAGATTGCAATAAAGGCAGGTTAGGATAAATGCATCACCTTACATTACCCTCTTCACTGTAATCCAAGGTAATTCACATTACCTTCCATTTATTCCACGTCAGGAGCAAACACACAACTATCAGTGCTCAGCTGACATGCGGCTACTTGCCTTGTCATCACAACTCCACATCCACTTAGGTGGAGTCAGTGGCATGGCAGGAAATCAAACCATATCTCCCCAATGTCTCAAGGTGGGATCCCATCCACTGGGATTGCTTTATCCAACTTATTCTTCCTTACACCCTGTCAACAGCTGCACATTTCCTGGCAGATTTTTCCTGCCACAGGCTGCATTTCCCTTCAAACTGTTTCGCCCAGGAACAAATATCCCAGTGAAAGAAGTGATAGTGATTGCAATGATTCTGCTTTATCTCTGTCTAAAACTGAGTCTTCACTGTCTAACATCAGTAAACTGAAATTTCAGTAACAAGACATCTCTGAAATTTCCCATTCTTGTTAGCATGTGCATGAAGGATAACAAAGTTAAGCTGCCTAGCATTTAGCATTTACAAAACACTTTATCTTCAAAACACTTCACCTACACCAGTGAATGAATAAGCTTTGCTACCCTCCTCATTTGAGGCTCTTAAGTTTTATCTCCATATAGCAGGAAATTAAGTTCTAGTTAGACTTATGCACTGCAAGGATGCAATGGCCTGACCAAGGTCAGAATGCAAAGGCTGTACACACACAGGGCCAAGACTAGCATGTAACAAGTACATTATTACAGGTGATATAATATGTAATTTGGCAACTTTAAGTCAAACACTCCTACATACATGTCAGTCCTAGTTTGATCTGTGGGCGTAAAAATAAGATAAAAGTCAGCCCCCCACACTCCGTCAAAAAAAAAATTGCAACTAGTTTCCTTTAAGAATATGTGCTGCAAGAACAGTCATTTCAGAGCTGGAGAGGGTTTCTCAGCTCTAATTACTCCCGATCGCTGTAATTTACAAGTTTGCGGTGGGTAGAAATCGCCAAGATTCACACATTTTCAGATCAACAGCTGCCACTATTAGAGAGCAAATCGTGCAGCCTTCTGCACCACTGCAGCAGGCTAGCTGTGGCACCGACAGGTCAGAAACGAGAAGCGGAAGGTGCCACCACAACACAAGGGTGCCAGCAAACTTCAGTAGAGGACAATTTCTCCCTCAGCACCCTTGAAGGAGGCTTGAAGGGCAAAGCATGGAGAGCAGCAAAGCATGTGCATTTCTAATATCAGAGTCCTCTGGTTGGGCTTCCCTTCCATCCCTGCAGGTTTTTGTTTTTAACCTTGGGGTAGTCATTAAGATGGGAAATGTTGCATTACATCCAATTTACCTGGCAGTTACGGGGTATGCTACAAATTAGGATTGCTTTCTATTGACTGCATGTAGAGGGCAAGGTTCCAGCTTCAAATGAACAGATTTTTCCAGACATAAGGCCATGCAAAATACTAGGAGGATCTTGTATAAGAGCCTCTACACTTTTTCTGTATATGGTGCCCTACAGCAAAAGGTTATATAATTGTTTATATAGAGGGCACCAGTCCTTATTTTACACACGAGATGCAGAAAAAGGAGACGACTTTTCTCAAGGTCAGGTAGTGAGCTGGAATTAGAGCTCAGTGCCAAGTCCTCTGTTCTACCATTAGATATCAGGCAGGCCCATTAGTGTGCAGCTGCAGAAGGACTGTAAGCTACTTACAGTGCAAAGCAAGATGCCAGTCTTGGATTTTAGGAACTCCTGGAACACCTCTGTTCTTTCCTAGAGGATTAAAAAAGGCAAAAAGTCACGCACATTACAATCAGCCATAAAGCAAATTAGCTAATGTAACAATTTAACTACTATGCCTCGTTCATTATATCATGTCCAGTTTCCAAAGCAAAGGAATTCACTCCAAGAGCTCCAGTCAAACTCTTCTTGCAAATGAAAAACCTACAGCACAGAGATGTGGTCCCAGGTAGGAAGGCACAGTGTCTGGGATAAGCCCAAATGTGTGAGATCAAACCAAAGCAGCCAACACTTCCACAGTTTGCAGAGAAGCACGGTTTGCATGTGTCAAAAAGACATCACTATTTTACATGGAGATAGGACACAGAAGATTGGGCAGGGGCAACAGCACCACTGGCATACTTGTGGGGCCTCACAGGCTTTTGTGAATGCATCAGAAAGCTGAAACATGTCCTTCACTTGACAAACATCTGTCCAGTCACGCAACAGGCATAGTGGATAAACCCATTTTGGACACACAGGGGTACAGCTGCATCACAGGACCCCCGTCTCATCAGGTGCCCAACGAGGCATGCAAACAGCCATCAGACTGGCCATGCAACTACCAGACACCAGGGATGCTCCGCCACCCAGTCACCCCTTAGAACTGCTTTGGGATAAGAGTCTCCAAAGCAAGAGGGAGGAGGCCCTGGCCAGAGACCCCCACCCCAGGGTGGCAAGGAGGCAGCAGCCACAGAGCTCTTGGGGTGCCGTCCCATGGCCTTAACACAAGAAATGACGTTGTCTAGGCAAGGGTTGTCCTGAGGGTTCCCAGACATCCCAGGCCTCTGGCAATGAGACCGGGGTGTCTCCACTGAGAATCAGCGGCAGGCGCTCCTCACCCTTGTCCTCATCTCTGGTCAGTACCAGTGGGATTCCTGCAGCCCCCACTTTCAACATGAGCACAGGCTGCCCGGGAGGATTGCCCACCCCACCTGGATCCCGGGTTGCCCTGCCAACAGTCTTCGAGGCCCTGAGCCCCAGGACTGCAGAAGCCCATTAGTACCACTCCTCATTCACCTTCAAAGCCTCCTGCTTTGTCAGTCCTGAGACCTCCCTGAGCACACGTTATCAGTTGCACTAACTAACTACTAACTTTTTTTTGATAAAAGCAACAGAAAATGGTTCTCCAACCCACATGACACTTCCTATCAAACAGGGTAAACTCTGAGTACCAGCAGCCAGAGGCCTCAGTAGCATTTGGTCTCCATGCTTGCCAGTACCACCTATCCACACATTTCTCCTCTCCCCAGCTGAGGGAAATGACTGCACACACATTTCCTCAGTCTTATTCCATTTACTCTTTCCATTTCCGTAGCTCACATGGTCTCTGGCTTCAAAAAACACCATACCCATTTTCTGCTGTCCCTTCTGCACCTCCTTCCAAAACATCCTTGTCTCCATGCTCCCAGCCTTCCTCCTCAGAGCTCTAGCTAGGAGTTAAGTGAATGGGCCGCTATATTGACGGTATAGCAGAAACCTTATACACTTCACCCCCAGCTAGATGTATTGTTCAAGAAAAGAAGGGAAACTTGGGCCTTGCCGATACAGTGAACCCTCTGCTGACAAAAATTAAAGAAGAGAGCACGCTGTATCTTGTTGACAATGACAGCAGCCGTGCTCAGCAGTACCATATGGGATCCACAATTTAGCTCCATTAATGCTCTTAATTTGAAGACATCAAGCACTAATTACACACTGGGTACTAAAAAGGCAAAACCCTTCCCCTGGTGCCAGCTACTTAGTGGTGTTCTGTTGCCTTAACAGCTGGTCAGGGTAGAGTTGGGCCAGACCAGGCCTGCTCACTCGCTCAGGCAGGCGGGTTGAGGAAAGGCCAGAATGCAGGGACAACGAAGCACATGTTTCTGGTCTCCACAGGATGGGAATGAGTGAGAAAAACAATGGCTCTTCACCTCTTGCTTCATCAGAAGAGCTCTATTCATTTACCATCTCTGCTGTGCAGCTCAGAGTAGAGCAGTAACTCTCTCCATCACAGACCAAGAGCAGGACCAGCGGCTGAACTTTCAAGGGAGTTCCCTCAGCTATTGAAAGAACCACAGCACTAACAGCTTACGTGATACTCTTCTCCTGGATTCTGAGACCTCTGTGGCAAACCCCATGTTCATCATCCAGGCCCGCCCTGCTAAAACCCAGAGTTCTTTTGGGATAATCCCTATTAAATTGTTATTATTCCATTCCAGGGAAGAGAGCTGCCTAAAGCTGACTTAAAAAAGAAAAAAAAAAAACCCCACACACACACAAAACCCAAACTGTTCCATTCCTTAATAATGGGGGACAACTTATTAGGTGGTAATGTTTTGGGGCTTGGATGGGGTTCTTTCTGGGATTAAAAGCACTTTTTCACTGCATGGGAGAGAAGCATGGATATATAAATGGTTTAAGTGTGCCCACTGGGAATACGGAACGGCTGCCTCAGCCTGCTGAAATAACACCTTTTGCCTCTTCAGCTGTGTTTTTCAGATACAGCTACCAAAGTCCTTTCCAGAAGTGGGCCAATATCCTTGTTCTCATTAGCAGATGGAAGAGTGAGGCCCCTAGAGGTGAAATGACTCTCTGTCCTCTCTTCTGCCCTCCTCCCCAAAATAATCACACAATAAATCATAGGGAGCAAGGAACAAAACAAAGTATCCTGACTTTTTGGTAATGCTTACTTCCTGTTCCATGTTGCCATGCAGTCGTAGAAATTGGAAGCCTGCAGAGGAGACAGACAAACATTCATGCTGTTCAGACTCTAGACCTCCTGAAAGGACCTTTAGGAGGAGCTCATAGTAGAATTCCACTTGTTCACAGCTGGAGAAAAAGACGATCATCTTATTGCGTTTTTCAAACTGCAAGAAAAGCAAGAAAATTGCACAAGACTGATTCCACAGTCCTCTGCCACTTCCCTGATCTTATGATATCTAAGTGGCTTTCACTTCTGGAGATGTAACTATTTAGGAAGATACATTATGAAGTGTGACAGCAAATGCTAAGCCCACAAAAGAAGCATGAGTATATGTGGCACAGATATCTCACTTTTCAGTATGAAAGACATAAGGACACTTCAGCTCTCTTGTGGCTAACTGTATAGTACATACAGTTCAAAGCCCTAGATCTAATACACGCTATCCTTGATAAAGTAAGAGATATAGAAGTTGGAAAAGACAAAGAGCCATTTAGTGATATAAATGCAAATAAAGCCTCACCTTGCACTTCTCGAGGATAAAAGCTGCTAAAGTGACGAGCCTCAATTTGCTGGGGACCATTATGACATACTGCTTGAGCTTCTCTGGAACAGCAAAGTTTTCCTGGTCCATGAAGGTTGATGAACTAATGGCGTCTTTACCTTCTTGTGATGCTGGTTTGAGCCTGTCCTGGATTTTATCTGCTATGGAAATGCTGACGGGATCATTCAAACTGATATCAGCCAGCCGTGTTACTCCTAAACCACAGGAAATAAAAAATACATGAAGCCCCATCTGGGGTACAACCGGCGATGATATAATCACATAAAGAACAACTATGGTAACTCCTGTGAAAAGTGAATGGCAAGAAACTAATGTTAGTCATGCCTCAGACCATAACAGAGGACTTTAGCAAACGTCAGGCTCTTCAGGGCTTAGTCAGGCTTACTTGCTCCACCAAAAGTATCGCAAGACTTTACTCCAGCCAACTGTGTTATTTTGCATTATACAAATGTCTTGGCCAGAAAGACAACATTTCGCAATCCAGTTTTTTTAAGTGTGTGCAGAAAAAACCTCTGATCTGCACTGTACCAAAAGTGCAGGAATCATGAGGCCTGGCTCAATTCCTGCCTCAGCAACTGACTTCTTGTATGATACTGAGCAAATCACGCAGCAGCTCATTAGCCGTGTGCCTTGATTCTATATCTGTAAGACAAAACGACAGCGTGTCCCAGCCTCCTGGTGACTTCTCACTGGAATTTGTGTGACGTGTAAGGACCATGTAAATACATATGCTGACAGAAACCCCAGTAATGAAAGACAAGTATAGTAATCCCAATGAAATTAATGAGCAATATTCCACTTCCTGCAAAGGGCTTCAGCCTGGGCCATAATGTAATTAGACTCAACCAAAGATTTTGCAATTGTCTGTGAATTAGTAGGCTAAAACAGACACTATCTGTCTTTAACTTACCTTCTGTGAGGGTGGCTGAGAGCAGGACATTCTGGCGTGTTTCTCTCTCAGCATTTAAAGCATTGAGTATCACAGCAACATCTTTCTCAAAGCCCAGGTCCAGGATCCTGCAAAAAAAAATGACAGAGATGGTAAAAAATGGTATAGGAAAGAACAAAGAGAAGAAAGTCTTAAGGCTACATGAGCTAATTAGAAATGCAGGAAGTACCAGAGCAGATGAGACCTTTGGCCTATCTAGCTTCATATTCAATTTTCAACTTTGGCCAGGGTCAGATATTTCAGGAGACAGTGAAAAAATCTCTGCAATGAAAAGTTGTAGAATAATCTGTCCAAAAGGGACTTTTCTTCCTAACTCCATGCATTTGGTGCTAGGTTGATGCCCTAGAGGATGAAGGGTTTAAGATCTCTCTCCCTCTCTTTTTTAATATTTAATACATTATCCAATGTACATGTGGAGGGTCTTGTTTCTTGTTCATATTTAACCTTGGACGTTACCTGTCTGCTTCATCAATAATCAGCCACTGAGTGCGACGAAAATGAATACATTCTGTGGACTTGATATGATCAACCAGGCGGCCAGGAGTTGAAATGAGGATGTTTATCCCCTTACGTAATCTGTTGGGGGTGGGGAATCAAATAAAGAAAATATATAGATAACCAATAACAGGAACCCCTCAGAGTCAGGAACTTCAACATACAGAGGAGAAATCATGGCCACAGTGAAGGTAGCCAGAGTCAATACTTTCTCCCTAATTAAAACTGTGAAATTTCTTGCATAGCTAAATATTATTCTGCATCATCACTGATATTCACAGAGGCATACTCAGCAGTAACGGACAAGGTGGAAAGAAACATTAATAATACAAAAAACAAAAGAAAAAAACACTCGAGCTAGGGGGTTTTTTTTAATTCAATACCTTTTACTCTCAAAAGTAAGCTCATTTTGTGTATGCTAATGGATTGACGAATGAAAATTCCATTTTGGATTGCTAGGTTACAATTTGGTTTATGAAAGGGGAAAAGAATGAGACTTAACTCCATGAAATCCCTTCTCCAGAAAGCAATTTCCCCCATAATAAATACTGTAGACAGCACTTGGTGGTAAGCAAATACAGGTGTTTGTCAGAGGAGGAAAAAAAAATACTGACACAAGGGATCATCTCCTCAGCAGGCTCATCAACATTTTAGAAATAGATCCAACTGAGGGAAGTGAATACTTCCTGCTGACCTAGTCACTGTGTCTATGTAAGATCCAGGGGGATCACAGCTTGATCCAGACTCAATATCCTCTCTCCCAATAAGAAAAGCACTCCAAAGAAGAGCGACAGATAAAACGGCAGTATAGCAGAAGAATCACCCAAAATACAATTTTAAAAGTTGGCTTCTTACCTGGCTTTTTCTGATTTTCTTTTTTCTCCCCCCATTAGCACTCCAGGCACAATCCAGGCAAATGGCTATAGAAAAGAAAACCAAGACCAATATGGATTTTTCTTAATAAACAGACTGATTTTTCTTGACAAAAAGAGAGAGGAGGGGGGCCAAGACCAGTGTGTGTCTGATCTGATCTATCAGATAGAGTCTACATGCGCCATCTCACCCACCGCTAAATATCAATGGTACCTTTAATTCTACCCATGTAACTTGCTTCCCACACTGCCTGGGAAGATAGAAATGCAATCATTTTTGCACCACTTCCAGTAACATAATAATAATTTTTTTCCTTCTCTCCATGTAGCCTAAATGTTCAAAGACAAGCTACAATGCTATTTATTCATCTTGCCTTTAAGCAACATCCTCCTGCAGCCAAGCAAGATTCATGAAAAACAACACCTTTAAAGTTTATATATACATACAAATAACTGCAAGCACACAGTCACCATGTCTGTGCACATTAAACGTCAGTCTCATTGATACTGGCAGTTCTTGCTATTTACTTTAATGAGGCCCAACTCTTTGACGAATCCAACGTTACCCAGTTTTTACACAGGAGATAATCAAAACACAGGACTGCCATTGCCTCACTCAAGAGGTAGCGTGGGACAAAAGCAGAGCACAACTTGTAAAGACTGTACAAACGTGATTGGTAAATAGGCATAAGTTTGCACAGGTCACTGCATGCCAGAAATGCTCTGATGATACAGTCATCTACAAAAGAGCTCCTTTTCAGGGTTTAAAATAAGAAAGATGTCTAAGCAAGACCAATACAATACAATCTCTGCAGCTGGCATTAGAGTAATTGTCTCAAGAAGAGCTCAACTAGCCTTCTTCTGCCTCAATAAATACAAAAGAAAACTACACCTCCACCGGTCTCCCACAGTCCTTCCAAGGTCAGTCAGATTGCGATCTAAATCTTCTGGTTTGTGTTACTATGATCTTTTAGACTGGACCTGCTGGCTCCTACATGCTATACATAACAAAGAAAAACCAAAGGGGACCAATCCAGACTTCTTCCTTTGAAGATTACCTTCAACTGCTTGAGGTCCTTACGGAATGCCATTGCCAATACTAAAAGATTCAAATTCCACATCAGAAGTCCACTCATCATGACTTCAAATTGCTATGGAAAATGACTGTATTTAAATCTCAGGATGACGCACAAAATGGTACTTGATAATTCCAGGACAGAAAAAAAATTTGAAAGTGCCTTACTATTTCAAAGAAGAATAGAAGATGGGTGGGAATAAGGACCAGACAAACCATTTAGATGCCTTCTAGCTGTGGATAAGGTACTTTGCCTCAATCAAAAGGAAAGTATTAACAAAATGATTTTAAAAGCCTTCTAATTTCTCAACTCATTCAATTGGCAAAGCAATTTCCTGAGTTGCGTTCCCCATCTGTCTAGTATTAGAGTTTCAGTAAAATGGTACTGTCCTATTGAGAATTTCCATTCATAACTTGGACCAAAATAATGGCTACCTCTAAAAACAAAACATTGTGAAAATCCACTATGTTTGTTTATGAAAACACATGCAACTGTCTAAGGTAGCATAATTAATCACTTCATTATTCATTTAATAGTTGAAAACATGCCACAGGGAAATCAAACTTAAATGCACTTAAAGACACACAGATTTATCTTTAAGGACCATATATCTTGCCAGATGCTGCATTTCCCTAAACGCCCAGTTGAATTTACAGGAGCTGAAGACGCTCAGCATCCAACAGCAAAAGGCTCAAGCAATAAGCAAGAAGAAAACAGAGAATGAAATTCTTACCTTGAGTAGCTTCTGCATAGTTTCAAAGCTCTGGAGTGCTAGCTATGGAAATCAACATGAGAAAGTAAGTTCTGAAAAAGCCTGCTAATGGAATATAAGCCCCTTTGGCTCAAAAATCTAATTTTAACACCTCCCATCTCAAAACTGTAAGATAATTTTGTTATGTTTATTATTGGGATTCTCAATATGTCCTTAACTTTTCTTTTAGAAGCTGCCTTCTATCTTATTCTTTTCTGTTCAAAAACCTCTTTATTGGCTCAGCTCTACAAGCCAGTTCTCGGGATGATACAAACTTCTCCTAGCTTATGTGAATGCATAAGGAAGGAAACAAGCTGAAGCCATAGATTTTGCTCCACCGGAAAATTAAAAGGGAAAATTGAACCTTCTCTGGAACAAAACCATTGTGAAAAGGACACACAACCCAGAGGTTAAAGCAATCATTTCGCAGTCCAGGCAGGCTGCACTATTCCCTCACTTGACCCATGGAGCTATCACACCACTGAATCTTTCTACCTCTCTTTTTCCCAGTCTGCAAAACAGAGATGGCATGTATACAACTTGCAGCTCTAAATACCTGGCCAGTAGGGAGCATTTCGCTGTCAGGTTTCATGTGCTGCCCAAAAGCTATTTCTGCTGTGGCAAAGAAGACTGGGAAAGGCAATGGTGCCATCCTGACCCGTTCATAGAGCATAAGTATGTGAACATGGCTCACTTATGGGAGCAAACCTATTTTAAATGCTCTGACTACACATGCTACCATTGCTTTTCATAGAAAAGGCCATTGCTTTTCATGGAAAGTAAAAGTAATACCAACTGCAATTACAAACTATCTTCCTAAGTGTACTAAATGGCAGCCCTTTAAACAAGCTTATGTTCAGTTTCCTACATGCTTAGTATTCACACAGCATCCTAGTGAAGCAGTGAGTTTACTGCTGTAAAAATTTAAACAGCTTCAGAGCTTTCTCCTTTCCTGGAACTGAGCTGAGATATTGCACTGCAGGTTCCATAAAATATTGTGCCCCAAACTGGATACCTGCAATCAATTCTCCACATGGAAGTTATTATCATTTGATATAAAAAAAGGTTGATATCCTCCTCTGAAATTGCCTTTGCAATTGCAAATAATATAAATCAAATAGAAGAGAGTTCAGTGAAGAAACCAACTCTTGGTAGCTTCGTCTTTGGCGTTCACTTACAGATTTGAGAAAAGGGCTTTAAAAACGAAATGTTTGTATAAACCCACACACTTGCAAAGTTGATTTCACTAGTTTTACTTCCCCGATGTGAGCTAGGCAAGTTTCTCCCTCCCATACATTGAGCTAGAGAGTTTTCCCCAGTCTTCCCAATTGATTTCTAACTGCATGGGGAAACAGAGATTTCTCCTGACTTGCCTCTGTATGGCGCTGAACAAAAACGACAACATTCATCCAGAAAGCATGCATTCTTTCTGTGAGGGCAAGATCTGAGCAGAGATAAGATATTCTTCAGCCCCTGATGGGCCCAAAGCTGCTCCACTAAAGACCAATGTTCAAAAACTCGTGTTCAGACCACATCAGAAAGAAACAAGGCCACTTACCTCTCTTGTTGGGACTAATATGAGTGCATAAGGCCCATCGCTGCGCTGCAAACATAGAAGACAAGAGGACCGCTAAGAAGAACGTAGCACTAATACACAGAGCGTTTCCACTTTTAATTTCTAGTAGCTGACAAAGTGAATTCTGTGGAGTTTCAGTACACGTTTGTGCTCTTCAAACCCCCCTTTAGAGTTCCATCTAGTCCAGGTTGGCATGACTCAAAACCACAGAGATTCCACTCCTTAAACTAAGATTAATGTTGAATTTTCTTTAGCCGGTAGTATTCTGAAGTTTTTTCTCATAGTGTACCTTTGCTTTTTCACAGTGTCACCCTAATGAACACAACAATTTGGGGCAATTTTCCTCCCTTCTTTGTATCATCAACCTTCAAATATTAACACTCCATCTCCTTCTCTTTCCTTCTCCGAAACCCACTCACAGTCATACTTAACATCTTATTCCACAAACAGTTTTTCACCGTCTTATTTCTGATTTGCAGAAAGAGTCTAACGCTTGATGCACAGCAACAATCTGTAGCTACCAGCAGCAGAAAATAACAATCCAGAATGGACTGGAATTATTTCAACCCAGAAGGAAGAAGTCAGGATGATCTCTTTCCCTAAAAGCCACAAGAGATGGCAGATCTGCAGCAGCTTTTTCTGGGTCAACAAGGTGATCTCAATCAGGATCAATTATCAAGTCTCACTCCATGTCATAGATTAGAAACCTGTTACTGCTAAAACCATGGCAGGAACTCCTGTCTTCCATTCTCTCAACTTTCAGACCTTTGTCTCTACTGCACTCTATTTTCTGCAAACTTGGGAATTCAGTCTATTTACCTGCTGCCTGAAGAAAAGGGGAATGTATAACACTTTACACTGTTATATCATCTGTTTCTTAACAGTATGGGAGGATCACATTAACTACATGCACAAAGGAAGGGGAGGAGAGACTAACCTTTGTAACAAGAAACACTGATGATTAGAAGAGAACAGTTGTAATTTATTTTTATTAATCTTACCATCAAAGGCAAATCTATTCAGTTCTGTTGCACCTACCTGTATTTTGGGTTTCATTCCTTGCAAGGACTGTACAAGTGGAATCCCATAGGCAAGAGTTTTACCTTTAAAAAAAAGAGAGAAAATTGGAAGATTTTCCATCATTTAAAAAAAATGCAGAAATTGCAGTACTCCTGCAAATTAAAGGGCATTAGAAAGTAACATTCAACCTACCATACTTAAACTGAGGTCAGAGTTTGGAAACACTTTCTAATTAAGTAGAAACTTTCCAAAAAAGATGTCTGATAAGCCACAACACCAAGGAACTAAATTAAAGAAGAGGGATGGTGGTATCACACTGACACCCATCTACCCAAATAGCTCTACCCACCAAGGGAAATGAGACATGGTTTACTGTAGAGCAAGCAAATAAGCTTGTACGATACAAGTGTGAGCTGCTGAGCTCCACTGGACCCCTGGATATGCATCCCCAGCATGAGCCTTGGAATAGGCCCATATGCAATGGCTGAAAGCTGCACATCAGCATTCAGTCCCACCACTGCCTCGTTACAGAAGTTTGCACAGCATCTGTCTGTGTCACAGCAGTCCCAAGCCAGGCTTCTGAGTCTGTCATTTTCATGAGCTGTACCAAGAATGAGATGTTTTGGTTCTGTATAAGGGATCCAATTTAACATGCCCTAGGAAGGGAGGCTGGCAATTAAATACTGACCTGAACCAGTCTGAGATCTCACTAAAGCATCTTTGCCTTGCAGCAGCACAGGAATTGTTTGCTTCTGAACACTGTGTAACAAACAAAACAGGTTAGGAAACACAGATTCAACACACAACATAAAATCCTAAGGTTTTAACAAACCATGACTGCTTCAAAGCCGTTTATCCCAAACTCCATGCATCCATCTCTGCTGTCTAGCTACATCAGCACAGCTGATTTGTAAGAAAAGTCTACAGACACATATCAGGTGTGGTAAATGGGAAAAAAGAAAGATGATTTTATGGTCAAAGTACCGAATGAGGAGCCAGTACTCCTAGATTCCATCTCCAGCTGTGACAGTGACTTGCTGCATAACTTCCAAGTTATTTCTTGTTCCAGATTTTGAAAGAAACAAACCATGTTGCTTAACAGGAACCACGGTGTTTATAAACCAATTACGCACAATGAACAATCATAAATGATTGTCAGTAAGGGGTGGTAAAGGGCAAAGTTTAATACGGGTTTGCTTACCTGGTCATGCTACATATCTTCAAGACAGTGGTTATTGTGGATATCTGAAGAGATAATTAACAATAATAAACAAGTTTCATTGACAAATTCTCACTGTTGTTACTTTTTGTAGTACAGGATAGAGTAAAAAAAAAAAAAAAAAAAAAAAAAAAAAAAAAGCACAGAAGAACGATTCTTATTCTCTGGATTAGTAGTCCAGGGCAGCTGGATGGAAAAATTCCCAGGTCCTCAAAATACCTCCATTGCTTTATCAGAATTATATTGCTGCTGGTACATCATAAAACACCAGATTTTTTTTTTTTTTAATGCACCTCCTGAAAGGTTTTCCATGTTTTTGGTACTACAACTGTGAGCAGTGGGGGATGCTGGGACACTGCCTTTGGGGACGGGTCAAGACAGGCTCAGAGGATACTGGTCACTGCATTGTGCTAAGAGCCTATCTGAGAGATTACAACAAAATCAAGTAGAGCGCTACTGAGTCGGCAGAAGTGCCCAGGAAGAAAGAGGAATCTCTCGGCTCTCTAAACCCCTCCTTCAACAGCATACTCCATGGCACACAGCCTTCCTGCCACTCACCAGGTGGGGATGGAGGTCCAGCTGGCTGAAAGAATCTGAAGTGAAAACATCTTCTTGCACCTGCTGCACTGCTTTTCTACAAGTTTGGGGAAACAAACCAAAATAAAACAAAATGCATGGTGTGGTTACAAAGTATATGACGAGAGTCTACATAAATACCAGGGAAAATACATGTACCAAGCAATGTTTTTGCCCAAGCAAAGGCAAGAACTCAAGACTGTTGAATTGAAAGGGTTTTTTTCCCCTCCACTTGTCTAAAATACCTGTGAATTTCTGGGATATCAGGGTTGTTTTTAAACAAGTTGGACGTCTTAACAAAAGGTCTGCTTTTCGGGGTCTCATTTCGGCTGTCAGACGACTGCTTCTTTGGAAGAGGTTTTTTTGATGAGTTTCTGTTTTCCCTGATGTCATCTTCTGTAGCGCGTTTCTTGAAGGAGCTTGCTGAAGGCTTACATTTCCGTTTCGAAGGTGGGTTTCCATGTGGTGACTGCAGCTTTCTTTTCGGAGCCTTAGACTGCTTTAGTGTTAACAAATCAGATAGCAAGGAATGCATTAATACACGTGAACTGACTATATGGTATCACATTTTGCTCATGTTAAACACAAGCATCAGTTCATACCCCTTCTTTTGGGGATTCTCTGTCCCATTACTAAAGAAATAAAGTTTGATTTTTGCAGCTAAATCCGAGTTCTTTGGATCAGAGAATGAGCCACATACTTCCATACAGTTCCTGCATTGTTTCTAAGGCCTTCAAATACTGCTGAAATGCAAACAGAAATCTAAAGTCACGTGTAGGGTTCATCACTCCAGGATTTCATCTAGCTTCTCTGGCAACTGCACAGAAATCCCTTTAGAAATCCGTCTCCAAAACTCTGCATATTGCTTATGTTAAAGCCACCCCTGTAGACTTTTTCCTTGCTCTTGCCCGAAGGAACGGCCTGTCCTTTGCTCACACCTGCGCTTACACCAGCTTTTGGGCTTTCCAAGTTGTTTCTGTGATGATTGATTTCTTTTGCTGCTCTTTCCATCATCGTAAGGAAAAGGGTTGCTGTTCCCATATCCCTCCAGGAACAGCGACGAAGAAAGCTAATTTAACTCCCTTCTGTCCCCAAAGCCCTCCTCTGTCCCCAGCCCCTTTTCAGTGAGGTTGTTTATCCCGACACATTTGCAAAACTCCTGAAATACGTCAACTCCCCGCAGTCTTGCCTCGCTTTTCTCCACTTCTCCCCCACTCGTGGCTGCACACTCCGATTCTCCTCATCCTCCTGCGAACCGCCGGGCGCCCAAACTCCCTTACTTTCTTTGCGCTTGTTTCTTCTTTCGGCACTACGGAACTTTGGGGGTCAGATGCTGCGTTGGGGGAACCTCGCCGCGGCCCCGCTCCGCCGCCCCGCTTCACCCGCCTGCTGCGACCCAGCGCTTCGCGGCGCCCCCCGAACAAGCCCCCAGCGCCCCCCACCTCCAACCCCCCTAACGACGCAGATAAGCGCAAGGGTTCGCGCCCCCCCCACTCGCCTCGGCCTCCGCCGGCCCCTCAGCGAGGGCGGACGCCGGCTCCGGCCGCAGGGGCGGCCCGCAGCGGGCAGCCTCCCCCGCCCCCAACCCCCGGCCCAGCCCGGCCCGGCCCGGCCGCACCTACCCGGCTCGGCGGCGAGCGCACGTTGAGCAGCAGCGCCCCGCCCGCCGCCATGGCCCCCCGCGCCCGCAGGACCCCGCCGCGCCCCGGCGCCGCCTGACCGCGGCCGGAGCCTTTGCCGCGGGGCGCGACGCGGCCGCCGCTGCTACCGCTGCGCTCCGCGGGCGGCCGGGGGCTCCTGCGGCGGACGCCGGCCCTGCTCGCTGCCCGGCGGCGGCGCCGCGCGGGCCCTCAGGCGGCGGCGGGGCAGCCCCGGCCGCGGGCGGCGGGGGCCTGGGCGGCGGCGGCGGCGCCTGCGCGCTGCGGCCGGCGCGGGCCGGGAGGCGGCGGTAAGATGGCGGCGGCGGCGCGCGGGGGCAGCCCCGCGCCGTCGGGGGCGGAGGAGCCGCCGCTGCTGGCTCTGGACGCGCTGGCCGAGGAGGCGGCGGCGGCGGCGGGGCCGAGCGCCGGGTTCCGGCTGACGGCGGTGCGGCGGGAGCCGGCGGTGCGGCTGCAGCACGGCGCCAGCGGGCTGGAGCCGCTGGCCTGGTCGGAGGACCACCGGGTGTCGGTGAGCACCGCCCGCAGCATCGCCGTCCTGGAGCAGCTCAGCGACATCCACAGCGGCGGCCAGGAGATGGTCATCCACCGCACGGCCGTGCCCGCGCCCGCCGCCGCCTGCCTCCTCAAGGTGAG
The DNA here is from genome assembly GCF_036370855.1 of Dromaius novaehollandiae. Lineage (NCBI taxonomy): Eukaryota > Metazoa > Chordata > Aves > Casuariiformes > Dromaiidae > Dromaius > Dromaius novaehollandiae. The sequence continues at coordinate 9,554,085 of NC_088117.1, forward strand.
GCGGGCGCCCGGCGCCGCCGGCCCGCTGCGGCCGCTCCCCCCCCTCCCTCCCGGCGGCAGCGGGCCGAGCCCCGGGGCCCAGGCCCGCGCCGCGGTGCTGGCCGTAGGGCAGCGAGGGGCCAGCCCGGCCCAGCCGGCACCGTCCTCAGCGGGAGCGCCGCGCAGGTGCTGCCCCGAGCCGTCCCCGGGGACGGGCTATCCGTCCTGTTAGCTTAACCCCCCCCCCCACCCCCCCCAAGAAACGTCACCTCACGCAGAAGTTCACAATAAATGAGTTTCTTTGATGTTCTGGGCGTGCACACCCGTGTAGCGACTGACAGCTCACGTCCTCCTTCATCGCGTTAGCGTGAGGTGGAGCGCGGGTTCACGGTGCTTTCGTGGAAGGCTGGAGGTGCCCTGCTTAAAACACAGATGTACTTAAAGGCCAGAGTGGTCTAATCAAAGGATACAAACCTTCACTGACTGCATCCTGAGCAAGTTTGTTTAAAAAAATAACAGTGAAGTTAGAAGTTTTTACTGGTGAATCTATACTACTCTTTTAAGACATGATTTCATGCACAAGAACCAAATGCAATTTTTTTTTTGCCTTAGCTGAGCTAAGTGTAGAAAACATTAGCATGTTAGGCACAGGAGGTCTCATGCTGATGCTAAGGTGTTCTGTAATGCAGTTGAGCAACTAACTTCAGTGCATCTAATATATGAGGCACTTTAAAAAGCACAGAAAAAAACATGTATAGCCCAGGAGTGTCAGGGTAAAGTATGTTTGTGGATCAAATGAATTTTGGAAGCTGTAAAGTTTTGCTGTTTTTCTAAGAATGGCTCACACTCCAGTGCTTTGATAACAATTATTTCAGTCAAATCTTAAGCAGAAATCCTTTCTTAGTTTACTACCTTAAGTGAAAGATCTTGGTAATAGGGACTGTTCTGGGGCTCTGGCAGAGCATTATGCTTTTTATAGTCCTTAGCACAGATGAGTATCAATCCTGACTGTCTTATTAAATACTAATTCAGTTGTTGCAGATCTGAAGCTTTTTTCCAAAAATAACACTGAGAATATGGAATAACTTTAGTTGAGTTGAAATATTGATGCTTTACAATTTGAATGTTATTACAAGTTCCTCTAAGTACACAGTTGAGAACAGAAGTACAAAAACAGGCTCTTCAGTCCAGCAGACAAAGATTCGATAGCTGAAAGTCAAAACTATACAATTTCAGGCCAACAGTGAAGCTTAAGCCTTTAACAGTGAGGTTAATTTAACCATTGGAACACCTTGTTATAGGTTGTGGTGGAGGATGCTCTATTGCAAGTGAGAATTGACTCCAGGAAAGTCTTCCCAAGATAACATTCTACAACTTACTTAAGAGTTCTTTTCTTTTCTGTTATCTTTCAGGTTGGTCCAAAAAAGGAGGTAGCAGAATGTAAGGAAAAATTCGCAAATTCAGTGGATCCAACAGTTAGTCAAGCTTTTATGTTAGATAGAGTATTCAATCCTGAAGGAAAGTCACTGCCGCCTATGCGAGGATTCAAATATTCCAGCTGGTCGCCTTTGGGCTGCGATGCTAATGGAAGATGCCTGCTTGCAGCTTTAACCATGGACAATCGACTAACCATCCATGCAAACCTCAACAGACTGCAGTGGGTGCACTTGGTTGACCTGACAGAAGTTTACGGGGAGCGTTTGTATGAAGCCAGTTACAAACTTTCTAAGGTTGAGACTCCCAGGGCAGAACTAGGTGACTTTTCTGAATTTCAGCGACGGCACAGCATGCAGACGCCAGTGCGCATGGAGTGGTCCGGAATCTGCACCACTCAGCAGGTTAAACACAACAACGAATGCCGGGACGTTGGTAGTGTGCTCTTAGCGGTGCTCTTTGAAAATGGTAACATTGCAGTTTGGCAGTTTCAGCTTCCGTTTCTGGGTAAGGAATCAATTACTTCTTGCAATACCATAGAGTCTGGAATAAATTCTCCAAGTGTCTTGTCTTGGTGGGAATATGAACATAACAACCGAAAAATGAGCGGACTCATTGTAGGGAGTGCTTTTGGACCAGTTAAAATCCTTCCTGTCAATCTAAAGGCAGTTAAAGGCTACTTTACGCTGAGACAGCCTGTAGTCTTGTGGCAAGAAATGGACCAGTTGCCAGTGCAGAGTATCAAATGTATTCCTCTTTACCATCCTTACCAGAAATGTAGTTGTAGCTTAGTGGTGGCTGCAAGAGGACCTTACGTGTTTTGGTGTCTTCTCTTGATATCCAAAGCAGGTTTGAATGTCCATAATTCCCATGTTACAGGGCTTCACTCTTTGCCAATTGTATCTATGACCGCAGACAAACAGAATGGCACGGTATATACGTGCTCCAGTGATGGAAAGGTAAGGCAGCTGATTCCCATATTCACAGATGTTGCTTTAAAATTTGAGCACCAGCTGATTAAGCTCTCAGAAGTGTTTGGCTCTGTAAGGACTCATGGAATAGCTGTTAGCCCATGTGGTGCATACTTAGCAGTTATTACAACAGAGGGTATGACTAATGGTCTTCACCCTGTTAACAAAAACTACCAAGTTCAGTTTGTAACACTTAAAACTTTTGAGGAGGCAGCTGCTCAGCTCTTGGAATCATCTGTTCAGAATCTTTTCCGGCAAGTGGACTTGACAGATCTTGTACGCTGGAAAATTTTGAAAGATAAGCATATTCCTCAATTCTTGCAGGAAGCACTGGATAAAAAGATTGAGAGCTGTGGTTCTACTTACTTCTGGCGGTTTAAGCTATTTCTCCTAAGAATTTTATACCAGTCAATGCAGAAAGCTCCCTCAGAGGTCATGTGGAGACCTTCACATGAGGATGCAAAAATCTTGATATCAGATTCCCCTGGGATGGGCAGCACGGAAGATGACCAAGAGGAAGGAACTTCTAAACAAGCCAGTAAGCAGAGCCTGTGCGACGCAGGCAAAGGTATGGACGTAGATGACGCTGCAGATGATGCTCTTCCTCAGTCGAGTGACATTGGAGGCCGTGAACCAATGGAAGAAAAGCTTCTGGAAATACAGGCACAAATTGAGGCAGTAGAAATGCACTTGACACGAGAACATATGAAACGAGTGTTGGGAGAAGTTTATCTGCACACGTGGATTACAGAGAACACCAGTATTCCCACCAGAGGAGTCTGTGACTTCTTAATGTCCGATGAAGGATATGATGACAGAACAGCACGAGTAAGTGCACCTCTGTGTTCTGGGGATTCAGTGTTACAAGCTGCTGCTTTTTCCCTGCTCTGCATCCTTCAATGAAAATGTAACTTTGGGGGTGGTGGGAAAAAGAACCGTAATCATGTAATCCTTTCTGGTCAGCTTCTGTAGAGCACCCAGCTTAAGTTGTCCTTTCTTGCAGTTATGGAGCCAGGGTGGGGGGGTGTAAATACAGCTGTCGAAATTTTAATCAGGTACAATAAAGAATAAACACACCTCAGTTTTTTGCAGGATGAGGGAGAGGACTGCAGTTTTTCCATTGCTGTTCATGAGCTTAGAACATGTACTGGTTGAAAAGAATATCAGTTTCTGTGGCTAAGTTTACTTAATATGTCACTGTACAAAACTAAACTTGGGAGATGTTTCCTCTAGTCAGTTATGTCTGCAGTTGCAATTTTCTGAGTTGCAGTATCATTTTTTAAAGTTGTTTAATTGAAAATGCTGTGACTGTTCAACTGGTACCTCTGGTCTTGTCAGTGTTCCATTAACCTTCGGTGAGGGGATGAGTTGTAGAAATTCAGAAAGTGATCGTGTTGTACGAGTTAAATCCAGTGACCCAGAACTTTATGCAGGATCAATGTCTTTGTTTTGTGAAACACAGATCTATGGCCTGAACCTTCAGGCACGCTTGCATTTACTGAACTACAAGAAATGAGCATAACTGAATGCTTAGCCGTGACAGGAACGCTTCTCATACTGGCAGTACCCCTACCAAAATAAAAGCATAACTGTAAGGACAGTACCTTAACTATTGCAATGTGTAGAACAAACGTGTGGCAGGAAATGAGTGATCAGTGAATCTTGCACGGGGCAGTGAAGTTTTGTGAATATAGATGTCAGACAAAGGTACCTTCACTGAGAAAATTCTGTTAGCAGCCTCCCAGGTCCTAAGATTGGAGGACGAGAATGTCTCACACGTCTCTATTTGTACCTCTTTGTATGAATAGAGAACAGTTCTTTCCAGTACCTGAATCCTTGAATCACTTGAACTTTAAAAATCAAAACCAACCTTTATATTGCATCTGGAAAGACAGAGGAAACAAGCACGATATCCATTACTGATGTAATGTATTTGTCTCTGCTGAGCTTATAAGCAAGCAGGCCACAGCTGTGTGGCCTTTAGTAATTCACAAGGCAAGTATTCTGGCAGAACTGCAATGGTTTTTTCTAGCATCCTCCCATTATTATGAATTGAAGGCTTGAGAGGTTGCTTTTCTTATCTTGTAAACAAGATATTTCTTTGTATAATGATTAAAAAGCTGACTTCCAAATTCTGTCTATTCAGCTTGCTGTCACAGTTTAAAGGTCCTTGAGATGTGGTTTGCATCTATTGAAATGTCAAAGACACTTCAGTAATAAATTTGGTCATATAAATGCTCTACTAGAGTGTATACATAATGAAGTTTATAAGATGACTACTGAAGATGTGCATCCAACTATTTTCTGAACAGGCTTTTTTTGGTACATCCACTGTGATAGGCATGAGAATTTGAAAGCATTGCTGTAGTGGTCACTGGCATCCTCTAAGGTGGTATGATATTTGGTTCTCCCATGCTTTTTAAATTTGCAATTAGCCTCACCTAAGACTGTTGGTTGCTCTTAAGTTCTGTATCCCTTTAGTGTGGGACAGAGAAATCTTCAGGAGTACATGAAAAATAGTCAGAGACTAAATTAATCCAAGTCTCTGACTGCCCGGGACTTAGATTTCTGTATTTGAATTCAGCGAGGTGGATAGATCTTTGCATCCTGTATCATATTCTGAAATCACAGTATCCCGAGAGGCTTCACCTTTCCGTAGGCAGCTGCCTTGCTCTAAACAATGCTGACTGCTGTGTGTTCCTAGGTGCTGATTGGGCATATCTTAAAGAAAATGAACAAACAGACTTTCCCAGAGCACTGTAGCTTGTGTAAAGAGATCCTGCCATTCACTGATCGCAAGCAGGCAGTTTGCTCCAATGGACATATCTGGCTCAGGTAATCTGTTCTTTAAGAGTTTTTGCCCTTCTCCCCTCTCCCCTGGATAGGTTACTTATATTTAAATAGCTAACCTAAAACATTTTCCTAGTGTGGGAGTAAAAAGGTACAAAGCACGTTATCCATGCTGCAGTTAATTGCACATTTTTGCTGGCCAGATCTTCCCCTGAGAGAGGAGGCACCCTAGATTGAATTTGTTTATCTTATCAGTATGCTATTTTCCAAGATAAAATGCTTTTGATCATCTAACTTCTTTCTTCAAGTGGGAGGGCAGGGCAGGAGAAAATAGAGGAAAAATCAAGCACAAGCGATCCTTTGGAATAGCAGATGAGAGAGCATGTTCTAGCTACTTTAGCATTTGAAAACAAATCAATTAACAAAAAGCAATTGGTAAGAACTATGCTAAGAAGTCAGACAAGTTTTGGGACATCTGGAAAAGGAAATCTTTCAACACCGATGTATTGGTGTTGGCAGTTGTCCCTGAAGACTCAGTAAGTCAGTGGTCCAACACTTAAAGAAAAGTCTTTACCATCTAAGTTTTACCTAACAGATCTCATGTGCTATTTTGACTAAATAGTCATTACCCTCAGTTAAAGATGCACTGGTTCTTCCCCTGCGCAATAACCCTCAACCTTCTCACCTTTTTCACTGCATGCTGCCTACAATTGTTTGGCCAGTGAAGAAACTTGTCTTTTCCATAGTATGTTGGGTTTTGGCCTTTTTCGTTTACGTGATTCTGCATAATCGGGCGTACTTGTGAGTTTCATATACTTGAGTTAGTTATTTAATTTTTGGTATTCATATGGCTCCCTACTGCCCTTACTCTCAGGAAGTGAGGGTTCCTGGGAACAGAGCCCAGCTTCAGTCAGAGCATGGGAGCAGGAAACAAAATTAACACCAAACAGTAACACTTGTCTTTCACAGGTGCTTTTTAACCTACCAATCCTGTCAGAGTTTGGTATACAGAAGGTGTTTGCTTCATGACAGCATTGCACGGCATCCAACCCCAGAAGGTAAACTGTTCCTTATGCCCTAAAAAGGCCAGAATTATGCATTCTAAGTCTTATCTGCATAATGACTTGAATGAGTTTCATTGACTTGCCTCTGTTAGGCTGCTGCTATGCAAAGCACTGGTATTCTGCATTGCATGGTGTTCTGTTGTTCATGCCTTAATGGCCTATATTAATTAGAACATGACAACTGGAAATGAATTTGTAAATATTACATTTTAGCAGGAGCCAGGTAAATGTGTAATCTGTGCTGGAGTGCTACAACTATATTCAAGTTAAAGAAATCAATTAGCGTCCAGTTCTGCAGATGCTGGATGTCTGACATTGAATTTCAGTGCAAGTTGAATTGATCCAGCACAAGTTAGGAAGAATTTGGCACCTTGCTGGCTAAGATCCCAAAGTAATGGCAGGTTGTGTGGCATTCTTGTGATTCCTGAGAATCAATTACAAGACTTAAACCACTGTACAGAGAGACAGACAGACAGACTACAAGCTTCGTTTCCCTACATGGGAGAATAACAAAGAACCTAGGACTAAGTGCAGCAGTAAGCGAAGCATCTAATTTCAATTAACAAAGGCAAAAACACTACCTTGCAAGACGATGTTCCTTTAATTTTTTTTCCGATATATGTTTGACACTTGTTTATGTAGAGACTATCTAGGTGGGTATGTAATGACGTAGCAGGACCGTTTCACTTTAGTTTTGTCCCCTACTGAAGTGGGATTTAAACTGACACTACTTGAAACTTCAAGACATGGAATTGGATTCATTCCAAACTCTCAGTTAATCCTGCACAGTGTATATACACAAACTATTTTAAGATTACTACCTAGTTTGTCTATCTCAATGTCATTCCTGTGTTTATCTTGACCTCCAGCTTTAAACAGTTTTTTTTCTGTTGTTTTTTTCAGATCCTGAATGGATCAAGAGGTTATTGCAAGGACCATGTACATTCTGTGATTCTCCTGTGTTCTAGAGAAGAGCTATGTAAAGACTGAAAGTATTTTCTCTGCTGCATAGGCTCCCTTCAGTCTAGATGGATATAGAGCGTGGGAGTACACGCTTTACTGAAGGGAGAAGACACTGTCCGCAACCCTGTAAATAAAACATTGGAGGGTCTAGAAAATCCTTAATCCAGAGCCCGATCCACGCTCCAGAAACGGGAGTATATCCAGAAGAGCAAGTTCGTAAAGCAGTTTGGAAATGCACCCCATTGAAGCATCAGCAGTTGACTGGACACACTCCCTTTTACTGAAAAGGAGCAGAAGTCTTAAGCATGCAGTCTGAACTGTCCTTTCTGCCTGGCAACTGCATGATTTCCTTAAGGCTAGGATGAGAACAGTGGAGCTGCTTCTCAAATACTCTTGGTGGGTAGAGAAGGCTTCAACTTGTAGTGCTGTTTGTTTGCTTGTTAACAAGCACTGGCACTTGCTGCAGATATTAAACTCAAAGTAATTTGTGGTTCTAATATTTCTTGCAGAGTAAAGCATACACCAGTTATAGCCATATGAAAGAAGTTGGCCATTAGATTAGTTTCATTTAACATCTGAAAGAATAACTCTACTATCTCTTAACAGTTTTAACAGTATCTTAGCCAGAAGGCTAACATTAGCTGCCTGGGTCAAATATGGATGAGTAAGAAGAATTCTTAAATGTAATAATTATTAAACTATTAGCAATTAGATTGAACACTAATATATATATATATGTATAATTTCCAGTACTCTTAAGTCTCTTGCCCCGCTTTCCTTTTCTGAACTAAGTTCTAGCCACTTCCTAGCTTTTGCCAACATATGTGCTTTTTGTTTCACTTAAGCCTCTGCCAACAGGAATCATCTCTTCCAGTGTAACTCAGTTACCAAATTACCACCAATTTACCTTATTTTCAATTGAACTGAGTCTCCCTAATGTTTTACAGAAATTTGATACACAGGTAATCTCTCCCAGCTGAGTTTCTCTTTTAACAACAACAGTAAAAAAATAATAATAATTTGGATAAAAGATGTCTTATCTAAAGTTTCCATGGTTGGGTATGGAGCCTGGTGAAGCCATTCTTACATAAACCTGACTTTATCATCAAGGGATTCATAAGTATGCCAGTAATATAGCATGGCTGAGCCCAGAAATTTACTCTGCTTTCTAACTGTCCTATAGGAAAAACAGTCTTTCTGTCTTTGGCACCCAATTCATATGGGGAGCGGGAGAATCAACTTGCTATGCAGTGTTAGAGGAATAATACCTCCAAAGTGTGTATGGTTATTTGGTACAGTTTGTCGTGTTAACTTAAAACCATGTCCTCAAATATTCCAAAGTTTATGTATTTACATTCTTAGGAGTACCAGTCTGGACACTCAAGTGTGTTGCCCTGTTTGTGATTCATGACACTTCTAATTGTGTGTGAAGTCCTTTATAGGTATTTGAGAAAAATCAAGGAATTGTCCTGACAGCATCAGTCTCCAACAACACGTGTGGACTGGTGCTTAAGTTTCCTTGATTTAATGACTATGCATATTTTCCTAATGTTTCTTCACCTTTAGTAGGAGCAGATTTCTTCAGCTAACATTAAAACAAGTCAGGTGTCCTTACTGTTCAGTGTTTCATGCATTAAGCATGATAGTGCTTTGACTGAGAATAATATTAATATAGTAGATTAGAACAGCATAAGCACATTCATCTGTAAAATAATTAGTCTTATTTGTAAATATCCCTGGAAGTGATACCATAACTGTATTAAAGAAATGTTTAGTTTTCTATTGCTGTGCACTGAAAATTGAAGTGACTTTGGTGTGTCTGCAAAGAGAGAATCTGTAAATCATGATAGCATCTAGCAGGACAAGGTCAGAGTAGCCTCATGGGTGCTCAGTTTGAGGCAGGTACTGTACCTGGGGCAGCATTTATGTTCTCCTTACTTCCTGGTGTTGAGTGGAGGGGGGGTGGGGGAGAAGGACATTTATATCAATTTGAGCTGAAAAGGCTGAATAGAGGGTTTATTCATGGCAGTAGCGCTACCAGTTTTGATAGAAACTGCAAGTCCTTGCCCAAGCAGTCCTGACCAAGTGTTCTGGTTCAGAAATCCATCTGAGGATGGAAGAGGTGAGAGAGCTTTCCAGAGCTATGTGCAAATGCTTTCAAAACAAACAAACAAAAAAAGTCAAAGATCATTTCTTTGATCTTGGTTTAAAGATCCTAATGAGAGTCTGCTGAAATGTTTAAGTCTGGCTGACCAGAACATTTAATGCAGTATCATTAGATTAAGGCCTCATGGTTACTTCTAGCAGTTCTCTAACTCCCCTGGATTGAGTTGAATGCTTTAGACATTTAGAAGCTAGTACATCTGCTTTCAGCATTAATATTTATTTTCCTGTCTTTCAAGGTAGTAGATACTCAGTATACCATTGCCAGGTTATTTAACCTGATTTATGACTGCTGGGAGAATGGAATTTTAAAGCCAGCGATGTCGGCTTTGTCTGCATGCCAGTGGAGATCCTTTAGCACAAAGCTTTCACTTCTCACCCTGACCCATTCACAACGGGTAAAGAGGTATTGTGTGGTTTTTTTGTTTTGTTTTTTAAACCATCACTGGTTTCCAAGTGTATTTTTAACTAGTCTGGACCTGAATAGCATAGCACACCTCAGACCAGTAAAATTTAACCTCTGATGTTGATCATACTGAATCTTTCTGCCCACTTACCAGCTGAGACTTCCTTCTCAAGAAACTATCTGGTTTGGACTCACCGCTTGCAGTTCTAGGAATGCGGGGTTTAGACCCATTCCTGTTAGAGTATTGTAATAATCCGCAGAGCTGCAGCGGCACCCTGATGAATTCTCTCACATTATCCCTCATGTTTTCCTAATCAAAATCTTGTTTTCATCCTGCGTAGAGCGAGTGGGTGAGGAAGATATGAGCATCAGCAGCCAGATCCTTGCTCTGTTTTGTTGTTAAGGAAGTTGCCTCCCAAACAAATACGCAGTAGAACTATCCGATATTAAGGCCCAGTCTGTTTTGAAACACAAAGTATGCAAAGAATAAATCCCACTAAGTCAGAGTTTATCCCACTGAGCTTTTGCCCTGTAAATACTGAGGCCACATATCTCAAACAAGTGAATAGTTTAAGGCTCTCCTCAACTGTTTCACCATTTGGTCGTAAACACTGTGACCATTTGTGATGCCTCATCTCTAGAGGAAGAATAGTACTCCAGAGGGACTAAGCTGTTCTTGATGCACTGCTTATAAATTTTTTAAAGGATTATAGTATTTGCTGTTGCATCTGAGGATTAATAGCCACAGACATTACATGTTCTGTGTCTAAAGCCATTCTGTCATCATCCTTGATAAGTAGCTTCCGATAGCTTTAAGATTTGCTACTTATACCAATGAGTATCCATCATGCTGACCTCAAGCAACTACCATTGGCTGCTGTGTATATCAAAATATCAAGGGTGTTTTTACCAAAAATGGTTGAAGATAATGGTTTTCATTCTTAACTCACCCTGTTGAACCTCCCTGTAGTTTGAGGCTATTTTTAATGCAGGTTAATAGACTATAGAAAGTACAATGAGTAATTTGGACTAAGATACCATAAAAGTCCAATTAAATATTGAATAACCTTACTGAATGCAAGCATTTATAGTCCTAGTTAAAGGGTAACAAATCACACTTGAGTACTTATGCCATAACACTTACAGGAGACTTGTTCGTTACTGATCCAGTTTGGGAAACAGCGGACAGCCTTGTGGGCACAATGCAAGAGTCTCAGTTGCCATCTGTGGGTATGGCCTCAGAGGGAAGCAGCAGAAGAACCAGTTCCCACCCCTCAGAGCCTTCACAAATGAGCAGGGTGGGGGCTAATCATTCAAGTTGTTGTGCCCTAGACAACATCTAAGCTTTGTGTGTGTGACAGATATGCGAGGTCAGTTAGATGCATTTACCAATAGACTCTCTTCAAGGAGCATGTTGAAGGTCAGTACTGTAATAAGAGGGAAATACCTGTCACTTTCCTAGTCTGCCATTTTGCATGAACGGGGCTGGGTATGTCAGAGACCACCACATGCCTATTCTTCCTACGAGGAATCACGATAAAGTGCTTGTTTGCATTTTGCATGCCAGTTTAGCCTTGTCATTGAGTTTCAATTGTCCATTCTTTCTGGCACTCACCTGGTAAGTGTGTACTTAGTATTAGTCCAGTACATATCAGAATATAGTAAGCTTCAAAGTTTGTTACTGCAGAGCTCTAACCTAGTTTGTATTATTTTTGCAGCTGGAAATAAGAGCAGTAAGCAGTCTCAGGCTCAAAAGTATTGTTAGTCATGGCAGAAGTCACATTTAGAACCAAAATTTAACTATCGGAATGAACCAGAAGAGAACGTTTTACAGGATCTCAGCAAATAAAGGTGAAATGCTCAAAGTAGTTACCAATACTATTTCTCTATCCCAATTCCCCTCTTGTATTCCCTTTTGAAGCATCTTTGGAAGCTTTCTACATGAGGCCTGTAAATGCACAGATTACCCTGACTGAATTCAAGACATACTTCCCCCCCGCCATGCCCCCCCCCCTTTTAACCAGACCTGGTACAAACCTCTGTGTGGAGATGCCTGCTGGTTTACAGCTTCACTGTTAAACACTAGGTTGACATAGCTGCTTCTTCCCCTCCATGCAAGTAAACAAGAACCACTTGAGGTTGGCTTTGTAAATCTAGACTGCTGCCCTACCTATTTGAAGATGCAGGAGTCTTAACAAGATGGACAATAGCTTTCTCTGGAAGTCACAATCTAGGATAGTTTTTCCACAATTTATAGAAATTAGCGTGCATGTATAGCAGTGTCCTCAGAGCAGCTGTCTTCATATCTAATGGACGAGGGCCTTAGGTATATTTTCACTTGAATTACTATCTATGCTAATCCTTAGCTGTACTGAGCTTTAAATCATACAACATACGTACTAATATCTAACACTGGAGATGTTCTCAGACACTTGGTGTCATCTTGAATATTTTTATTCCATCACCATTTTTATTAGTGCTAACTCAGTTTTTAGCAGTCTTCATTCAAAAGACCTGGAACGCCTTGTGTTTTGTCATCCGTAAGCATTAGCTGTATAGTGACCTCAGGGTGTCACAGCTGAATGAGCGTGGCTGGAGAGGACTGTTTTCACTGTTGCAGTGCAGCCACCTCTTGGTGGTGCATGGGGTACTTACTAGCGTTAACTACACTACAGGTCAGGACAGAGTAGAGTAATTCCCTGTGCTATCCTAGGCTTCAGCTGACTCAACCAGCATATGAATATTGGAGTAGGAGTGTCTTCATCCCAGGAACACTTACGCACTGTTGAAAGCCTACAGCAGGAGTTACAGGGCCAGGCCAGCCCTGCAGCATTCCTCCTTTACACTAAAGTGGAAAGCCAGCCCTGAAAAGGGGAAACCCGAGAGCCAACCAAATGGAACTGCTCAGAGACTAGTTTAATTTAATTGCTCCACTGATCTAACTGATCTCTTCATGCCATTTTTATTCCATTCAGGGGTGCAAGTGTTGTAGCTGGCAGGCCACATGGTCACACAGCCGAATGGAAAGCAAATTTAGGTTTTAGTCTTCAGTTTCTGGATTCTTCCCTTGAGACCTAGCTCATGGGAGGGTCTGACAAAGTTGCTGTGAATATTGATGCTGTGTATATGGCATATTTTGTAAACGTGAAGCAAACTTGGATGAATGTTTTGTATACTGCGACAGTAGCATTGTAATCCTGCTCCTTTTTTATTCTAAATAAATAAATAAAGTGCTTGTTTGTAATGTCTGTATTTTAAGGGGCTGAATTCCTGGAGGAACACAGGGTGCCAGCATCCAAGACGGACAAGAAAGAGCGGTGTAGTTAAAGCACTCAGTCCTTCAGCACAAAGCTTCACTCTTCAAAAACACCCCGCACTGACCTCAACGTGCACACAGATCTAACACGGACTGTGCAGAGTTGCAAATGTGACTATATGCCTTGTATAAAGTTAGTTTTTCAATTGTGACATTTGAAAGACTTCACTTATGGGGCTATGGTAAAGGTGAACATAGGTCCAGAGATGCAGCTAGACACTGCTTATTTCAAAGGAGTTTTACTGTGCAGAGCGACTGCATATAGGCAGCTCCTCTGCTCCACTTACTGGATCTCTTACTGTGGTAACCTTGTAGCTCATCCATAGAGTAAAAGGATAAATGACTTTTAGCCTAAGCTGACCAAAGCAAATAAGGATAAGAATTATCCCTTCCTTTTAATCTTTCAAGATTTTATATATAAAGAGAAGAAAAAAGAAGGAAGTGACTTTCTAGAGGGATGTAACAAATGTGCCTCATTCTCTTAACTCTGAGGCATCAGATGCAACGGACAACTTGCAAACCAGGAATTTAGCTTACAAGCATTCAAATACCTGGGGGGTGAAAATGAGCATCAGCCAGTTGTGTCAGTATACATGGAGGAAGGGAGACGCAGGAAATCTGAAAGTGTACTTTAAAAGCAGATTCTGTGGATCCAGACCATAATTTCCCAGTTGTAGCATTAACAGTTTGGGATTCCTAGGTAGTAAGTAGCTCACCTCGCCCTTATCTTGCTGGGCAAGAAGCATGCTGAGTTGCCACTGAAGCTACAGAGACCCTTTCAGCAGAGGCCCAAGTCCAGCTCTCCCTGAAGCCAGGTGAAGCCTGACAGAGTAGAAGTCAGACCCTGCCCATAGCTATCGCATCCCACCTGCCTGGCAGTTTTGATTCTGTGCTTCTAGCAAGGGAAGCGATGCTCTGGTCACGTTCAATCGCTTGTACCAGGTCTTTCTGCCTCTAAGACGGTGGTTGCTATCACCCTGAGCAGACAGATACACACCTTGATTACTTACTTATAAATAAGGGTTAACTTTCTCAAGGTAGCACAGTAAAGTCAGGAGGCAAAAGAACATTAGCTTACAAGAGAGTTTTGTAGTACAGTAATTTGTTTTTAAACTTTTTTTTCTGAAAGGTGAGAGCAGATGAATGAACAATGTCAGTGATAAAACACCAGAACAAGAAAACCCACAACAATTCATCCTACCACTTTTATGTTTGGACCTCTTTCCTACTCCAGCCTCACTAAATATCTGTTTGAGGCTAACAGGTCTCCTGTAAAATCAGATGGCATTTGTGTGGAAAGGATGTTTGCCTCTTCTGATTTGTATTCACTTTTTCCTGTTTGTGAAGACTTTTGCTAATTTTATATTTTTATTTATATATATATATATGTAATTAATTCCATTTTGAGTACAAAGTAAGCAACCACATCCTAAATCAGTACGAGACTAACAACTCCAGATACAGTAAATATGCTTCATCTGTTTCGACAGAGAGACTGGATGGTTATACTGATCTCGCTACCACTTTTTTTTCCAAGATTGGATTGTGATGCCTTAGAGCTAGGATTTAGTTTTTGTCATGAATAACTTCTTATAAGGAGAACTGAAGCCTGTAATCTTACTTTTCCTCATTCACTGTCACTAGAACTTAACTGAAATATCTGATATTGTAACTGTGTCTGTCAGCAAAATGCCCTCTATCAGTGGAAGTAAAGAAGGTCAGTAGATATCTTTATACCATGATCTCAAGAGTGTTTGTAGTTACCTGGCCACTGTCACAACACTGGTGGTGAAGTCTGTGAGAGGACCTGGGCTCTAATACAGCCTTTCTGCCACCCAGCCATTCCCCTCTCCTCACCAGCACAGCCTGAACCCCTCCTCTCCCCAGCCTCCTGAGCCACTGAATGCCAGCACTCCAGCTCCAGAAAAATTGTATTAACCAACTTTCTTTGATTAAAGGGGCCTGACCACCTTTTCTTTTCTCCCATAGAATCAAACTGTTCTTGTTGCAGAAAGGAGGGTATCAAGGACAGCCTGCTTGTAGAGGGGGAAAAACTTTTCTGTATCAAGTAAGAACATACAAACAGGGCAAAAACTACCTTTCAGATTCAGTTTTCATGACTACTCCACACAGACAGGCAATTACAGGGTGATGACCCCAGTTTGTTCCTACTAAAGATCAATCCGGCTCCAGCTGCACAAATGGGAAGTGGACCTGAGGCACAGGAGCCTGCCAGGCATGTCTTTGCCCTAAAACATCCCCTTCATCACTGCAGTCCCACAGTTTCTGCAGCATCTCATGAACAGACGGTTGTAGAACTAGCTACGCTCAAGGTTTTTGTGCTGACATCACCACCCAAGAAGCACCCAAGCTCTACAAGGAGAGGCAAGAAACCAAAGAGGAAGGAAGGGGATTCTTTCAAGAACCACCGAGATGGTGCTAGAGGATTGGGGGTTTGCCTGGAGGTGTTCAAACAGCCTTCCATGACAGCGCCTCGAAGGATCTATCGTTTGGAGCAGGTGGGCATGAAATCTTGTGGAGCAATTGGACAGACTCATCTTGTTGCTGAACAAGATAATTAACAGCATAATATATAGGGTGTAACACAACCTCCAAACAGCCCTCTCTGCAAAGTGTCTTTGGAAAAAAGAGTGATAAAAGATGTCTAGTTCAGAACTGGGCACACTATAAAATAAGTAAAGTCTGTTCCCTGCTGTGTTGTTAGCACCTCCTCTTTACCTTGTTTTTCTCATTG
Organism: Dromaius novaehollandiae; assembly: GCF_036370855.1. Taxonomy (NCBI): domain Eukaryota; kingdom Metazoa; phylum Chordata; class Aves; order Casuariiformes; family Dromaiidae; genus Dromaius; species Dromaius novaehollandiae. The sequence goes on from NC_088117.1 coordinate 9,569,926, forward strand.
CTTAACGTTTGTTTTGCCAGAATAAGATGCTAATAAAATCAAGCGTAGTTACCAAATTGGTTTTCAAATGTTGCATTCCAATTATAAAAGCCTAATTCCTTCCTCCATCCACCGAACCTTTTTGGTATTAACAGGCTTTACTATGCAAAGTGATGCAGGGGCTGTTTCATTTACAGTAATTAAATGAATGTCAATTGTTTTAGTTGTTTCCGAGGGAGAGTTCTACATGAGTATTAGCATGTTCTGCTAACCCTTACATCCTGCACTTCAGGCCTGCTGCAAGCCCTTGGGGGCTGACCATTGACCCGAGACTCCGTACCCAGACATGCCAAGCGCATCTCAATGAGATGAGCTCTTTTTCTCAGTTTCTATGGAACCAGCAGAGCAGAACTAATATAGCGGCCGCATATAGATGAAAGAATGAAGAGGAAAAAGGGCTTTACAGCTAAATTAATTAAGCAGATGTACCTGTCTAATTAAAGATGCACTGTCCCTTTTGTACCCTAGCTGCAGTACAAACAGTATTTAAATACATTCTCTATCCATTTCATCTATCAAAATATTTAGTAGGAACACTCAGATGAAGGTGATATTAGCAAGATGAGCTTCCCATGTATTATTAATAGAAAGCCTCCCAATTATGCACGAATGCTACATCATATCTTTATAGCAATAGCACAGAAAACAGCTGCTCAAGTAGGTTACCAAACAGCACATTTGTAACAGGCAGAACTGTTATAAATGCCCTGGCCCAGCCTTATGGGAGGGTTTGCAGTCAGGCTCCGTGCAGCGGGAGCAGCCACTGCTGCAGCCTGGAATGTCTCAGCACACCAGGAACAGAGGACTGGACTCATGTTGCTGGTGCCAGAGGATTTGACCTTTATTTATTTATTTTTTAAGGTTTCAGACAAACGCATTCCAAGATTTTTAAAGCTGCCTTCAAGGCTGGAAAGTCACTTTCCCATTCATCTGAACCCCTCACAGGTTTTGAAAAGTTAGATGTTAAACTCTGATCATCCAAAATATTATAATACCATTTGAGCCATTTGCATAGCCAGGGTCTCTTCACCTGCATTTACTCTACAGGAACGAGGAGGGAATTTTGCATGTATGTCCCTGCAGCACTCTATATAGACCTGAACACACATGATCAACGACAGCCAAAGAGACAAACTTATCCACAGCAATGTGGAACAGAGAAGTCATCTGAAAACAAAAGGCTCCTAGAAGCCTGTGCTCCATGAAAAAGGACAGCACACGCTTCCAGCCCCTTCCCAGGCACAGGGACTTTGAGGAGAAAGTTGAAGCTCCTCCCAGTTCCCTAGGCAATTCCCTTTTCAATGCTTTCAGTATCATCTTTACACAGGGAATTCACATTCATACACAAGGGAGAATGGAGAAAAAAAAGGAAACCTATAATAAAGGCATCTAACTCAGTGCTTCTCTGAATCACAAGAACAAATCACACCCTTTATCTAGAAGTAATTCAGGATGTGGATTTCCACAGCCAGAGTTTGAGGTAGATAAGAAAGTGCTGTAACATACCTTTCATCAAGGATCTTCAAGCAAAGAAGGACTTATCTGCTGCATTCCTGCAACCTGATCTGGCCAGGGCCAAAATACCAGCCTCTGACCTGCCCAGCCGCAGCTAAGTTAGGGCAGCCACAGGTGCAGCCCTCCACCAGCAGGAAATAAGGCCGGGGGGGGCTGCTGCAGAAAAGCCTCTGGCACAAGCTGAGAGCCTCCCTCCACCAGGAAAACACAATTTAGTAACCTCGCTGCTCCTGAGGCTCATTACATCCTTAATTGGGCTCTGAATGTGATGAAACTGCAACCTGTTTTCTGTGGCTCTAGGTGTTATTTCCAGTTGTTCTGAGTCCTTCTGTGAGCCTGCCCAGCTGCAAGGTTAGGCCAGGGTGACGGGAAGGCTGGTGCATCAGCAGAGTGACTGTCCAGCTGTTTTGTGAGAACTTTAAGCAAGCTGAGTTAACACAGGAGTGAAAATGTCTGTCTCCTGGGTATAAAACACTGCTGTTGTCCCTGGGGGAAGTGCACCACTGAGCTGCAAGCTCCGTTATTCCCTTCACATATGTGTTTGCTGACAGCAGGCTGTCACAGGGAAGCAGACAGTGGTGCCAGGGTAGTTTTGATGGAGAGTACTGAGTGAATTAAGACACAAACTCATCTAATAGCTTTAATATTCCAAATTGGCTACACTGGGGTTACATGGTTAAGACAAATCTGTCATTCGCTGAATCACAAAATCAGAAAAAGGTATGTAAATTAAGCACATGAACTTCATGACCGCAGGCCTTCATAGCTTGGATCACAAAACAAAAATCTCAAGCCAACTAAAATTTTCCCTGTGAAGGATGGTTTCTTACTCTCATTACAACACCCAGCCTGGACGGAGCTTGGTTGAATTCCAGGTCTCTTTCAAAAACCTGCCCTTTCAGCGATAGGACTGCAAACACCGCAGAGGGAAGTTTAAAACCAACTGTCCATGTAAGAGATTTCAAGAAATCACCCTTATTAATTATAAGCCTTTTAATTTTTTTGTTCATATTGCAATCTACAACTGAAATAATAATTTCATGATGTACGCCAAACAAGCCCAAACAACTTTTTCCCTAGGTCAGAACCTACGTGGAAGGGGCTTAATGATACAGCTTTCTATAAACTCAAAGACAACTTGAGGGTCTTGGTCAGCATTGACGTAAAAGGCATCTTCATAAAACTCTTCCAGTTCCTTGGCATGTCTGTAATAGGTTTCCAGGCGCATCTCAATATTTTCTTCCTTGTCTTTAGGGTGCTGCCTGAGACGGGCTTGGATCTCCAGCGCTGGAGCTGGTCTGAATGTAATGTGATATCTAGAGATGAGATACAAATGCCACCACTTCAGCTCGAGCTGGAGACACAGCAGCCATTGCCTAACAAACTCCTATGCTTTTGCTTATCCAAGGTCCCTGGAAGTGCCTCTTTCTAGGACAGGGTTTCAAAATGATGACTGGAAGTTTCAGGGTAAGTTATTTGGTATTCCTGCTCTCAAGAATCCCAGATACCTGAAAGCCAAGAGTTTCTCTTGACCTGTCCCGCAGAGACCATTGCTGGTGTTTATATACCTCACACAAGGTGCAAACAGAGAAATCTCTATTCTCTGCCCAATAATCCAGGCTGAGAAACATTTCTATATCTGACCCAGATCCGATCCCAAGGCAATACACATTTTACTTGTAATTTTTGATTCCCAGTCTTGTATCTAAAAAACCCTAACCTTAACCCTTAGAGTCCATTAAAAATCTTTGCTGTGATTTACTGTTATGCTGACGGTAGGCATTAGTCAGAAAAAAACTTCCAAACTTTGAGTGCTCTCTCTGCATTGAAGTAATGAGTCCAAACACAGCCCTATGTCCAAGCACCACTGAAGCACCTGTATCTTAAAATGTGTTTAAGGGTCTCAGGCGCTGGGGACTTCCCTGCTGAGATTCAAAAGGCCAGCAACAGGGCTGGTATTGCCAATGCTACATTTTGGTAAGTATTTCCTTTCAGCGAGCATATACCTGAGTGCTTCCAGCAAATGGCATAAGGGTGACTGAAGCGCAAGCCTCATTCAGCACAAACTCTAAACCACCACAACGTCGAGCTCGAAACACAGATATGTTTTCCCTCTGGATAACCCACTATTAGTAGGTTTAATATTGTTAGTACTAAAGGTCACTGGAAGAAGTTAACACCAATACCCTACCCCAGTCTCTGGTTCTGGGAGGATACCAAGTAGAATATAATTCTCAATATCTTTTTACGATCGCTGAGGATAAAAGGCTAATTCACTTTGCGCTAAACTTTAGTTATTTCTAACTTCCAAAATGCCAGAATTTGGCTTGGCTAAGTTCACAGTTGTGGGTTCACTCATCTAGTGAGCAGTCTCCAGCAACTCAGAGGATTGTGTTCATCACCAGAGCCCAGCAGCAGTGCCGTGGTCCAGCTCAGTCTGCAGCTGAGACCAAGAAGTACTTTGACAATGTTTCTATACTGTCAAAGGCTTCCAACAATTGCTAAAAGCTCTCTTGCAAACAGGTATTTAAATCTGCTGCCACAGTAACACTATCTTGCTGAAATGTCTCCTGTGCCCTAACACAAAAACAATTTAGCTCTCTTCCTCTAAAGCCAAATTTTCTGAAGCTGCTGAGACATATTAAAAAAACAAAACAAAACAAAGAGAGAAACAGAGTTTCTGTGTCTGCACAGAACTGCACTGTAGTTCCAGCTGACACGATGAGGTGAACACAGTGCTCACTGCATGTTAGGATTATTTAGAGAGCACAGCTGAAGGCCACCCTCTTCACCACACTGTAGCCAGTGGTGCAGGTTTAACATCACACTGAGGATTAGATACAGCATTTAAAACAATTCAATTCACAATGAATTTGGAAAGAATAAAACACAGACTTTGGAAGAAGAAAGCGTGCCAACTGGAGCAGATACTGAACAGGCTAATCCTAACGGTAAGAAATGCAAAGATGTGTGAATGATTTCCTTCACGCTGTTAATTTCTTCTGAACAACTGCATCACTTATGACTAAAACAAAGAAAACAGTTATGGCAAATCACTGTTGCTGTCGCAAATTAATGTTGCACCTAGAGTGAAATGTCTGAATAATCATGTATCACGTTGACACAAGTCCAATAGTTGTGGCCTTAATTTTTGAGAGTTCAGTATTTGTCTTTGATTCAATAGGATGCACTGAAATATTAGAAAGAGTAAAATGGTGTTTTACAATTTAAGAGTGGGGAATTATTTATTTGATACATAATCATAAAAATAGACCACAAGCAAAAGTTGCAAATCCAGCACCAAATCCACCAGGTGTTTAGGAAGATATTTCACTGTTACTTTTCCCCTGAAAACAAGGGTGGAAGAGAGAGCAAACCTGAAGGTCACTGATGAAACAAGGTGATGTGACTGCCAGTGAGATGAACTGCCACGTTTGAGAACCAAACCTTGCAGTGACTCAAACATGTTTGCTCTGCCGAGCGAGAAATGTATTAACGTCTCTCAGTACACAGAACCATCACGGGAGCTGGGGAAGTAAAATGCAGCAAAATTTCCTCTTCTCCAGCTGGAAAGCTTTCAAAATTCCTATGGGAATGGGTGAAAACCATCTGTATTTAGGCTAGGTTTCAGACATATTCCCTCAGCATTATTTTACCAACCAATTTAGTTACCATTAATATGTTAAGAACTGAGCTACCGCTACTGTAGATTTTCGTCTCAGGGATTTTAAAATGCACTATTCTGAGACTAGGACCTTGCTGCAGCAGGTAGGTAGGTTGGTACTTGAGTAGCTATGAAATTTTTAACCTTTCTTTTAAGGAATCCCTAAGCAAGAGTACAATATTCCTGAGTTTCTTTAGATTTCTGTGAAGTCTATCTGACACTTTCATCTCACTGACAGACTTAAAAATTGTCAAACATGAGACATCAATGCTAACCTTTCCCCAGTGACTGGATCAATCCTCCGTTGAGACAGACGTTGCATGACGGACTCATAGGAGAGACTGAAGAAGAATACCCTATGGAGAACATCATAATTAACAGCATTAACATCCTGCGAACAGCACTTGCGACCTTCCGAGTATGAGTTAATCCTTACCCTAAAGGAAGGGCACACACAGACATGGAAATGACAGCACCGCTCGAGATTGCCAATCATGCAAGATTAGCATATGCACGGCACCTCTGTTCTCTGCTGCTTCTTCTCACGTCTTACTTAGCCTCCAAGCTCATCGAGGCAGGAGCCCTTTGATACGTAATACGCACAGTGCTGGGCACACTGACAGGGCCTCGCGCGCGGTGCAGTGTGGACAGCAGGGACTGAACCGCACCTGGAGCTGCTATCAGCAAAGGTGCGTTATATCCCACTCACGATCCAGCAGGGACCTCGCAACTTTCCCTGGATTCAGCTGCTCAGTGGAACTAGCAAATCCATTCCCAACGACTTTCTGCAAAAGGGAAACAGAAAACTGCTGCTGTCCCTGCCAAGGACAGGAAAAAAGCTCCCCTGCCAACACTATGCATTCTTCCCTCGTGACAGCACTATATGACTTAGTGCCCGTAAAAGGGGTTTTCCCCCTTGCTGTTTTAGCCCCCTTCACTTCTTTCACCCTTGCCTCCCCACACGGTCCCAAAGTGTGAGTCCTCCTGTCTCCTACTGCTATCGTGCATCCTTTAAAGCAGAGCGAGTGATAAGACTTAGTTCATGCCACGTTATGATGCTGACAATTCCCTGTCCCTTCCACCAGCATTAATCTGCAGTCACCAGCGCTAGGACATAAAAAGTGGTTCAGTATGTGAAACCACCTGACAATTAGCCTTTGTCTTAGACTGCTAAGAAAGGAAACATTAATGCGTGATTTTAAAATTAATATCCGCAGTTCCCATTGAGTTTGAACAAGACATTGTTCAGCATCTTAAAAAGTCAGTGTGGGTTATTGCTACAAAGAGCTTTTCACCAGAGAATGGAGTGCCAATTTATTTCACACAATTTACGCAAGAGCCCTGATTTGAATCAAGGATGCTGAACCAGAAAATAGCTATCACTATCAACCCCAGTCACATTATACTGTTGTACAAACTATTGTCCCCACCCCAAAGTCGCCCTTCCTTGTCAGTTCATTATAATCATTCTGTTAATTTTATATTCTAGTTCCAAACTCCTCAGCAGAAAGTTCTCACCACGCTGCTGCGGATGGGTGACATGAGTCCCTGGGCTGGACAGGGATCGACTTTAACAATTCTTTCAAAGCGAAACCAGGAACAAGGCTTCCTTTGAAAACTTATGGAAATAAACTTTTACCAACCAAACAAATTCTGAAGGCTGTAAATGCACCTTTCTTTGTAATGCACCTTCTGCTGCTGCTGCCTTAAAGGCTAGCCTTCCTCTTTTCACTTCTGTCTGCCTCTCGCAGAAGATACTGTATGCTTTAGACATTCACCAAAGGAACATTTTATACTGACGGGGTGGGATCAGACCAGATGAAAGGCTGAGCTTTACCTTGGCATGCACATAACAGATTACTACAATCCTTTGTAGGATTTAAAGTTATGAAAATCATTCCTCTTTTCAAATGTTTACAGATAATGACTTCTATTCACATTGTGGTAACAAAATAACAGCCAGGAATAAAACATTCAAGATCTCGGAGGTTCCAAAGACAGGAAAAGAACAACAGTTTCAACACTCTTTTATCCCTTACACTCTTAACATTTTGTTTTTCTTTGTTTCTGTTGCCCAACAATGGCACAGAAACGTGATTGTCAGAACAGGTAACATCTGATGATGTATCTCAAGATGAATATTCTAGCAGAGAGGAACAACATTTATACAGTCATGATAATTGATACGGCTTCCTATTATATTCTGAAATAAACAAAAACACTAAAGGATTATAACCTGGCATATCAAGAAAGCTTGTCGTAATTCACGGTTACTAGCTCAAAAAATATTATGGTGTTTGAAACAGAAGAGCCTAAAAAACTCCACTTAAAAAGCTGCCAACAAAATGAACTCTGAAAGCCTTGTCTGAGATTCCCTTCTTTTTTATACAAGATGCTTCTTATTAGCCAGTCTGGTGTCACCATTAAAGAAAAGTGTAGGGGGAAGATGTGGGAGAGTATAGACATTTCTGCTAATATGGATTCTTTTCCCCCTATGTATTGTATAACAGCACAGACAGAATATACAGTATAATAGCACAAACTCCTAATCTTATGGTCCTTCCAGCAGAAGGTGTGACGCCTTGCCCTGCCATACTGTACATCTCCTACGGATAAGAGAAAACATCACTCCCCATCGCTGTCAATTTAAAATCGTTCAGAAGCAGGAAAAAGATAAAGGGGAAAAACAAACACAGGACTACTGGCTAGACTTAAAATACTTCCAATTAGAAAGCTTATTATCATTTTGATGGAGACGCGTACAACACAAAGTCTATTATGCGACCCTGGGGGCTTACTCATGGGAGTAAAGCCTATTTACACATCCATGCTCTCTGCAGCCTTGGGTATACAACACAACTCCTTCAGCTCCTCAAGGTGTTCCTGAGCAACATCTTGCCCCATGTCCCTTTCTCAGGCTGCTATAATGATGATCACGTAACAAACCTCCAACCGTCCAGGTGGCATCTCTGTCAGATTTCTCCTTGAAATCCTCATAAGATGCAGGGCTGTCTCCACAGCCTCCGTCCAGTGTTCGGAGCAGCAACTGGACCAGCTCCCAGTGAGTACTGGATTCAGGCAGTGCTTGGCCCCTTTCACGTACAGAGTGTAATATTTTTCATATAAATGCACCCTCCATAAAGCTCGCTTTAGGACTCAGCCAGGCTTTGTATGTTGTAATGTGTCACAACTTCTATCAAGGGAAAATATGAAACAGATGTCATTAGAACTGGTAGACAGGGAGGCAAGGAAACACAGCCTCATATCAAAGGATACTACATTATACTGCTAGATTAGCATCCAGCACAGCTTCTCTCTCAGAGCTGGCAAGCTGTTAGTTCAGCTCTGCAACAGGTGAACAACGTCAATCAGCAGGATTGTCAGGCGCATAACCGGGGAGGACTGGCCAGAGCTGTACGGACAATCCCGCATTCCCGTATCACAGGCTCAACTCTACCTAGGGGCAACCAAAAATCATTAGCATCCAGTTACCGTTTGGTGTGCTGTCGGTATAACCTGGTAGAGTCTCACAGCTGAGGTCTCTGAGGACACGTCCCCATAACTACCATGGAGTGGCAACACGGCTGCTAGATGCAGGACCGAAGCCAAGTGCTTCATGAGCAAAGCTCTGCTCCCTCTCCTTTGTTCTTGCTCCCAGGAGAGAGATGTGAGAGAAGGTCCGGTCCTGTCAGCTAGCTTTCACAAATAATAAAACCATAAACGCAAATGTTAAAAGAAAAAAAAAAAGAACTTGTGTCAGAATCCTGCCTCTTTCCCTCTGTACTTTAAACCACTGAACTCATCTATTACAGCCTTTAGGCACGTTAGAGAGACCGTTCCAGCAAAGGAATAATGTTGATGGCACCTTCATTGCGTACCTAGTCAAAGACCCTGCTCTGAGAACCAGCCCACCTTTGGGTGCCAATGAAATATATAGGGCCCCCACCTGCAGGAATACAATGCTGTTTTGCTACCAGCCAGCTGGTACTCCCAGAGGCTATTGCAATCACTTCTAGCATTTGGCTATTTGGATGGTGTCTTCTAACATCTTAGAGGTCACCAGGCCATTCTGATGGCTTCCCTTCGCAAAGGGAGAAGCGGCAGGCAAAAACAGGGGTGGTAGAAGTTTTATTTCAAGCCTGACTGATTGTGACAGAGAGTGCTTTTAAGAAATGCACAACAGCCATATGGTAGGTAAAGGAAGTTTTTTTCACTTACATGATGGTACTCATCTAATCCTGACCAATGCATTTGTTCTGGATGGCAAACAACCTAGTTAATCCAAGCTATTTACAACTGACAGTGCTGAGGGTTGTCCTTATGAGAATATTTTTTGGTGGTGGTTTTTCTGCTTTGTAGATATAATGTCATCGAGTCAAAGCATCTATAACACAAAAATTAGGAAGGTTGCCATAACAAACTACACGTTGTGTGCTTGAATTCTGATATGACTAAGCTAGGGATCAAGGGATGCTTCTCCTCCCCAGACAGGTATTGACCTTCCAGGATGGCTCCACTGCCTCACCAGCTGCCTTCACGTCTCAGGAGAACCAAAGCTCTGCCTATAGGCCATGGCCTTCCACAGCTTTTGGTCCTGTAACTTAAACAGCTGTTTTACAAGGCTGACCAGGATGAACGATCTGGATGTTGACTGTTCTAGATCTGAGCTTTTTACTTAGGTCAGACTCTCATTTTTGTCATTGCACGTTAACCGGAGTTGCTCTGGGCTGACACTAGTGGAGTGGAGCCCAAAGCCAAGCCCTTTTGTATAATTACTGTCTGTGAAAGTTGACCTACACCATTAAATCCAATTGCATTCACACCTTGTCTTCATTTAAGGATGAAATCAGAATGCAGCATTATATCCAAGGCAAAATCCTGACTCCCCAGCTGGCTTTCAGAAACAGGCTAGGATCAGTAACAGATACTACTGATGTGCTTGTGGCTATGCTGGGGCCAGACCAAGTTTTGCAATAAAGTTAAGATGCTTGAGTTAAAAAAAATACTGGACCACTTTTATTGCAGCATTTAAACTTTTAAGTTGAAACTGCAACTTTAAAAATAGTAGGCTATTAATCTTTTCCTTATTTTCTTGAATCCTATATATCTTCTCCCCCATAGGCAGGTACCAGCTGCCATATTCCCATTCTTCACACTCTGCACTCTGTAAAAAAAGAGGCCCCTGCTGGCCAATTCTTGTTTAAAATTGTGCATAATTGATAGTGGCAAATCTACCCCAGCTGTGTCTAAAACCTCTCCAGGGGCAAGAAAAACACTCTCTGTGACTGTCATTAACTACTAAATTAGCAAGTGCTCCTGGCAGTTTACAACGTACCACATCAGTCTGCTTCAAAAAAGGAACGTGAAGATCAGATTCCTGTCTGATCTCGAAGTTACAGCAAACTTTACTGTCAGAACTTTGACAGAATCCCAGCTAAATCAGAGCGAAAGAGAAAGGGAAAGAGAATGAGAGAGAGAGAGTGAAAGAGGGGAGGAAGGAGAGGAAGGGAACCAAACTTACCCTCTTTTCCAGGCAGACAAATAGAAAATGTCAAATCAAGGCTGGAAAATGGAGCCTTTGATAAGGCACAGTACATGCTACACAATATGGAGATATCAGTCCGTTATCTGTCGCTATGGCACAATTCCCCTGGGAAAATAACTCTCCTGGAGGACTTAGTTCTGGCAACGCAATGGCTACAATTTTCATAATTGAGATATAAAGCTGAAAACCAGACGAGGCTGTTAAAGTGTATGGATGCTGTAACTCTCTGAAAAGCTTCCACAGGTAAAATCCTTACGTGATCATTGGCACAAATGTAAACTTCTCCTTTGGTTCCTAAAACAAAGCCAAAGCAGGCAGAGAAGAAAGTAACTCAGCTCTCACAAAATGATGAAAAGCCTTGGGGGCGTTATGGACTGAATCAGCAGAGACACAAGTACCATCTCTAGCAACCCTCCTGGATCTGGCTAAATTGTAGAACCCATTGCTAAAACTGACCCCATTTTTTGGTTTTAAAAATGTCAATGTCTAAAACTGTACAAACTTCTGCTGGATCATACAAGGACAATAAGCCAGGCAAACTTGGCCAAGATACAAGAAAAAGTCTGCATTGCAAAAAGTGCTTTTTCTCAGGTGGCACCCTTGAGTTATCAAAAGCAATATGGCAAACCAAGTTACTGGTTCAAGCTGAAGGGTACAAGGAAGTTTGGATTTGAATCCAAGCGACTACTCTCAGCTAAAACCCAGATCATCTTATCATACTGATTTTTTTATTTCAAGGTATCTGACTTGCATTAATCGGTTCCTCTAAGGAGCGTTCCCTTTCTTGTAGTAGCCACACCTCAAACCTGAAACCTTGGCTCAAGAATAAGGGGCTCAGCCACGGGATCCTGACCACATTATAGTTCCATAATTACACTCAGCATCCCAAATCCCCTCTTAGAAATTAAATGGATTAAATAGATCCCATCTATCTTTTCCCCATGTTGTTTAGGTTTCTCTCAGTGCAGCTATAAACCATGTATTTTGCCCAGAGGTACACAGGCTAGAAACGTTCTTCGGAGGCCGCACCACAACCTGGACATGAATCTTTGTTTCCTTCCTATCCTAAACACTGACTTTGCACCTCACTGTAATGGATGAAATGATCCCTATCTCTTATCTATAGAAGGAGCTGTTGAGAGGCTTAATTCACTAATGTCTTTGAAGTTCTGGGATATCTTTTGATGAAAGATGCTTGTTTCTATTTTGGGAAGTAATTTCACCCTCAAGGTTTTGACCATAAGGGAAAATAGATTGCATAAACTCTAAAATACAGGTTAATTGGCATAAGTGTTTTGCTCATTGAGCTCCCATAATAATTCATTTGATGACAAGCCGTTTCCAGACACTGAATCCTTCTTTTCAAATGGCTGCATTTCTGTCAAATAACTACAAAAGGCAGCTAAGTGGGGCACTATTCCCAGTACGCAGCTTCTGGCCAGGGGAGGAAGATGAACATCCTCCTCCATAGCTGCAGATGTTCCCCTTGCCAGCAGTGCAGGGTAATGACGCCAGTAGGCACTTTCCATCCCCCAGTTGGACATGCTCAGCCTCCGACAGCCCAGCAGCCGAGGTGGCAGGGTCCCTCCCGTGTCCCACCCCACCAGCCTGGTAGCTCAGCAGCATCTCAGCGGGTACCACAGCAGCTTCGCTCCGGGAGCAGGCGCTGCCTCGCTGGGTAGCCCTGTCTGCCTGTTTTGCAGAACAATGGGCTGGATCTCGAGCTGGGATAAAGCAAAGCAGCTCCACCGGCGTCAGGCGGATTTACACCAGCGAGGAAGCCCAGGCCTTGGCAGCCAGAGCCATTCCACCCGACAGTGGTCTGAAGAACTAGCTGCTGTGCAAATGTTACATAAGCACAGTGAAAAGCACACATCTGCGGAGGAAATGTTTTCATTGTAGGGCCTTCAATGCATTTTTAAAGCTTCTTTTGAGAAGGCAATGTTAACTCTTTCCATACCTAATCAGTGCCCTGGATGCCTTAGTACCTCCCTGCAAAACTGCTTTACATTTCTCCCCTCATTTTTATTCTTTGCCTCCTTCTTACTCTCAGCTGTTATTCCAGCATCTTTGCATTTCCCCTGGAGTTCATTCCAGCGGTGCTTTATGAATCACAGAATAAGATGGCAGCAGGCACTGCTTTAAAGTAATGCGGCTGGCACAATTTCCACTATCTGTAAGGTTAATCAAACTCAGTCTCAGTAATCGAAAGCCTCTGCAGCTCCAGAGGCCCGAGGTCAGGAACCTAAATCCGCTCCCCCAAATGCAGCCGTGTTTCCTTACAGGCTTGCAACCCTTCTTACAGTAACTAGATTCTGCAGAGCAAATTTTGAGCGGAGCAAGAACTCCAGGGTTAAGCACTAGCAAACTCATACCACAACTGATGTGTTTGCTACCTGTCTGCAGCTTTTCTCTAGTACCTGCTGCTCCTAACATGGAAAGCTAATCTTTTCTTCCTTTTGAATAAATGGAATCAAATTTACAGTAAATGGTGTTTAAGCTTAAAAGCTATTATGAAATATTACATTCAGCTCCCCCCCCCATCATTTAAACACTAACTTTTGCTGTGGGTAGGATATTTGTTATATAAAATAAAATAAATAAAAGAACCGACACCTAAAAGTGTATGATTTGGGGGCAAGGGGAGGGAATAAAAGAATAGATTACAATGTGCCATTTTATATATGTGTCAAAGGAAACCAATTTCATAATAGGGAATAAAAATTCCCTGTTTAAATACTGTCAAATAAATCCTCAAATGTAATAGGGTTCACTTCTGGGGAAAAGAAAACTAAATCTTATTAAATATTAATGTGGCATAGTATTAATTAAGAGAGAAAAAAGTCCATCAAGAGAACCCCAATATGTTTACTGTGTCCCCAGGAAGCTGGAAAATTTCACAATCAAGTGTGTAAATGTTCTAAAAAAGGGTCCTGAATATTTTATGAATATTTGTCATAAAACAGAAATAATAACCACTGTGCAGAGCTATTAGAATTAATATTTATGCTGCCCGCCATGAAATATTCATGGGGACAGAGAAAGGGGGGCCCGTAAGACAAGAATTAATTTACATTGGGCTTGGTTTACCCGCTGGCTTGATGTTTAAAGACGGGTTGACAAGCCTCCGTATGAATCCGTCAGTCACTTGCAGCAGTAGGTGGGGTGAAGGCAGGGGGAGGCGGGGGGAATGGGTCCAGGCTGCTGACAGCTCACAGATTGAGTTTCTGACAGCCCTTAAAAAACCTAAACGGCCCCCCACCTTTTTTTCCTTCTTCCATTGCCCAAGGCGCTCTGTACTGCCACCGTTCATCCGATCTCCCCTTCCATCTGCTGAAATTAAGGAATTAATGAGCGCTATACACTTTACAGCGGGCCCCAGGAATGTTTACTGGTGATTAAATTATAATGCAGCCGAGCTGTATAATTCATGAACCAATTAAAGGAAGTGTTAGTTGATTTGATGGGATGAGGACGTACAAAAAGCATTTAACTAATAGGGAACCGTGGGCTGCCGGTCGCTTTGGCTTTCTCGGATTACGCGGCTAATTGCTCTGCTTTATAAGGCTGTCACAGATAGCCATACATATTTCATTGTTCTCAAATACTTCAATTGTTTGCTTTCGTGTTGCTGCTGTAATATGTAGAAGCCCAGCCAAACTTCAGTGTAGTTAAAGCACTACTCTGCAAAAGCAGGCTGCTTTGGGAGGAGGGAGGAACGAGAGGGGCAGAAGGAGAAGGCTGGCTGACAAAGGAGTAACTTAAAGCCTCAGAGTTAAATGTCACTCAGCAATTACATGATTAAAAGGTGCAACATATGATAGTCTTTTGTTTTACAACTTTTTGGACACTAATATTCTATGCTGACTTCACTGCAGAGAAAATATTGGTAAACTAAACTGCGTTTATTGTTTTTTAATACTGGGGAGCAAGAGAAGAAGGGGGAAAAGAGAAGTATCCTTAAAAAAAAAATCCAGCAGGGAGCAGCTAGATTGCGGTGGTTATCAAGAATAATACATTGTGTTTTAACTTACATGGCTCCATATTCTAAAATACATGAGAGATGAAGGAGGCTGATTTCCCATCGGGGAGGATGCTCAATGTCTAATTCAGAGAGCTGCCGAGTCGCGCTAGCTATTCAGACCAACAACTCCAGTTTATCACACAAGCAATGGGGAGATTTACCGTTTTTTGGTGTTTCACAAAGCACGCTGCCTGGCTGATGGGCCACGGGATTTGATGGAGCGGACCCTCCCGAAGCGAAGAGGCCTGTCAGCCAGGCTGCTCCTGCCCCCGGTCAAAAGCAGGCACGTTCCTCCTGCGGCGAAATCCTTAACCCACGCACAGCAGTACCTTCATCGCTGAAGAAATTAGGCACAATGAGCTAAACATTGCACACGCGCACAAACTGGTGGTTAAACTTTGACATCTAGTGACTAGAGACTGAAGAGCAAGCCAGGTTAGTACACGACTTCTGTAGCCTGATGATGAAGACCGCTAACTTTCATGGGTCCCTAACTGGGTGTATTGTCACCCACCTGAGAAGCACTGCAGCGATTCTTGACCTACTGCCTAACACAGGGCTTTACATTTCAAAGTGCTGTACAAATGCCAGCTAAACAATTTTCAAAATACCCTATTATGTAAAGCTCATAATCCGGTTCATCCCTTTCCTTGCACCCCTTCCCTTCGGGAGACAGCTTCGGAAAGCAGCCCCAGCGGAGCGGCCCCAGTGACACCTCCTCTCCCAGCCCGTCGCCCAGGTATGTGCATCTCCTGCTCACACGCCCCATCTTACAGCCGAGAGCGTGAAAACCCCCCTCCCAAACTGCCAGCTCCTGAGAAGCCAAGAGGGAGTGCTGATTAGCCAGAAGCAAAAGCATGCAAAAAATACAGCCGTGTGAAGGAAGGTTTTGTTAGGCAGGGCTAGCCAACACTGGTGCTCAGGGTAACTCTTCAAAATGCGCTAGATTCACTCTGACATTAGGTTCTGAGCAAGGGTCCTCCATCTCCCCGCAAAGTGCCACCACACTAAACTAAAAAAAATCCACCTCTGCCCTTCTCTTCTGTTGGAATTGTTCTGTTTTGTATAAATAAATACATCAAGACAAAAAAGCACAGTACTTTAGCAGTTCAGTGATGCAGGTGTTCACCAGGGAGGCAAGACACTTAAATTCAGTGAATACTTACTTTTTTCAAAAAAGCATAACAACCCTAAAAAGCTCCAGAAATCAGGGACTGAACAGAACATCCCACATCCCAGGACAGCACTCAGATTAGCAGGCTAGGTGCTGTCCAGATGAAGAAACAAGGCTCTCCTTGTTCACTGCTTCTTTTTTGTCAGTGGGTTTTAAGAGTCTCAGTTGCATCTGCTGTGTCACACTGACATTTTTAAATCTCAAAAAAATTCTTCGGACATTAAAAAAAAAAGATTTCTTACACAACTTGACCCTGATGTTAAAAAGGTATTATGCCAAAAAAGAACCATCTTAAATCACTTCTTTTTTTCAGAACTATTGTATATTGTTAGTTTGTTCCTAGTCTCTGGGTTAAGCAATGCAAAACTTCGGCTTAAGACATTAGTTTAACAGGCAGTCTCTGAAATAAGGGATAATAACACCAGTTACACAGCAGGAAAGCTTGCCATTAACCCACTGCGTGGTTGAGTAAAATGGAAATTGGATTGCCTGTTCTAGAAAAAAGAAAGGTTAAATTGTTTGTTTGGGAGATAAAGTTGATGCTAAACTCACCTAAGTGGGCAGTGCCTAGGATCTGAAATTGGAGCAGCCAGATAATCATCTGGACAGTTCTGCACACAGCTGAAAGCCAAGATGGGTAGGCTTTGAATTATACCGCTATTGAATTAAACACATCTGCAATTTGGTAAAATCCACTAAATACCTTTATGACACTACATCAGCACCCGGGCTAACCACTTGTAAGCACGCGTGCATGTGCGTGTCTGCATATACAAGCTAAATGACCTTACACGCTGGTCCCAGAAATGGGAAACTGCATCAACACGTGGTCCTTATGGGGGTGGGGGGAACAGAAGTAAGACGCAGGCACAGAAATCACCTTCCGCCAATGATTGCTAACAGGAAACATCAGAACCTGGCAGTGTCAAGAAATCAGAAGCACTGCAGAAAGTATTTTCTTTGTTGCTTTTGAAGTGCCCTGGATACAATCAATCACACAGAGAAAAACTCCTATATTTTGGTTCAGTGTGGAAAGGGCTATTTGCATTTCAATATGTTCAGCTTATCCTGCCAATAAAAACAAGGAATCATGAAGAAGAGATCAGGCCACTGGAGTGAAAAACATGAGGTGACATCCTGCAGACCTTTCAGATAAAACGGCTCCTTGCTTGTAACGTTTCTGTTGACGTCCCAGTATTTCTGAATGATTGAGTTTTCAAATGAGATCAGTCAGCATGCAAATGAGGAAAGAGGATCAAGACATCTCCCATATCTGATTGGATAGAGAAATTATCAAAAGACCCTTTTTTCATATCAAATTTCCATCACAAAAGGTCAAACTTTCAACTTCCATTACTTTTGCTAACTGCATTTCACCATGCCTGCCAGCTCATTGCTGCTGCTGTTTTCAGAGGGAAGGAGAGAAGTAACAAATGATAATGTCGCCTCCCACATCTGTCATACAGGACGGACAAATATTTTCTAATCTTAGTCTATCTTTCTCTACAGCCCTCAAAAATCCTTACAGCCAAAACATCACTTCTAACCTGATTAGCTATTCCTAGATTGTTTTTATTTTTCCTCCTGGTTCTCTTCCCATTTTCTAGCCTGCAGACTGACAAGAGCACCAGCTGTGCTGCCAGAATGTTTTGTTCTACAGTTTGGTCATTTAGGATACTTTTTGATGTGTGCTTTTCTAAAATATCTTTCCCTGTGTTGTCTAGCTGGATTGACGCCTAAATACTCAAGTAATGGGTGTGCCAGAAAAGCAAAAGACAGAGCCAGAGCATCATTTCCCCCGAAATCCTCTCATATTACTATTTTCCCTTGCAGTCCTTCCCTGACAGCAAGCACTGCCTGGCTTTCGGTAGGTTTTGTGGGCAGCGTGATCAGATTCGCTCCCCCCGCGCAGTCACCTTCCCCTACTGAAGGGTTGTAACGGCGGCTGACCTGCCTGCAGAGCAGCTCAAATACCTGGCTTCAGGGGAAGTTTGGCTCACTGAGACATTTGTCCTATTTTTCCCAAATGCAATAGCCTGCATTTGCCAATTTTTTTGGCTTTCTTCAAGTTCTTTTTCACTGGAGAACTGATACCACCACCCACAATATTCCACAATCCGTATGGTCACTGGTTCTCCACAGATGATGGTCCTTTCTGGAGACTCAGACCGAACTAATGAATCTAAACCTCCCACCCCTCCCAGTCTTACTGCCTTAGGCAGAGTGATCTGATTTACCATAATCTGTCTTGCCTAAAACTCCTGATCACAAGTGGGAATCATGTAACCTAAGACCTGTTTTAGTGCGATCAGTCTCTCTGCCACTAATTCCACTTTTTCCCTTCATGCCTGGGAACTTCAAGTGCTTGGTTATACCAGCAACAAGGTGCCCGAGGACTCAGTCGTGTATTCCCTTCTAGTGCCGCTGCGCTGACTGCAGCGGTTACTGCCTCCAAGCCATACCGGGCTTTCTCCAGGCTGTCCTTTGGCAGAAGCTGCCCCCTGACCTGCCAGGACAAGAGCAGGTCCCTGTGTGTCTTTGACAGAAGTTTTGTCCCAGCAGCAGAGCTGGTAGGTGGGACGGTGTGGGCGTCCCCCCGCCCCTGCGATGCACGGTTGGCCAGCGTAGGTTAAGCAGTTTTCACCAATGGCTTAAGCTAATGTGGGTGATATGGATGAGGACCTCTACATAATTCAATCCACTGGCTCTCCTGGAGAGGCAGGTACATCTCAAACCGCCAGATCCATTCCTCTAGTGAACATCTGACCACGGCCTGACACTCGAAGGCTTTTCCCCTGCCTGCTCAAAGCAGTCAGCTCACACATGCGAGTTCAGAGGACTTCTGCCCTCATGGGCAGACAAACAGCACAGCAGCTCAGCACTCCTAGGTCTTCTCCACTGCTTTTCTGCATTTTACAGCTGAGTTTGGGAGCAGCAGAGATAGCAAATGGGGCTAGCACAAGAAGACGAAAATATTAGTTAAAGTGCAGGACTCAATGTATTTGTTGGTACTGGTCCCATAAAAATTCTCTCTCAACATTATTATCATTGCAACATATATAACCCATCAGATTAGTACCTAGAGATTTCTACTCATCTGATTTTCTCTGTTCTTCTTATTACTCAACAACTAAATGTTTCACAAGGCCATTTCCTACAGAAATATTTATGTTCCCAAATGTTTATGGGCCCCTCTATCATGATCAAGCTTTTACGAGCACTCTATAGAGAACTCTGAATTAAATACATAATTCCTGATCTATCAGATCTTGGCTTGATGCTGTGATTGTCTATTTTATACAGCAAGGCATTGTAGTGAAGTACTGAATGCCTTACAGAAAAAACTAATTTATATAGTAAAGATATTTCTATCCAACACTGGCTGTGTGGGTTAGCGATTACAGAAAGCTAATGAGGACCGAGAGGATGTCGGGTTTAAATTCCAGCACAGGTACTCAGCCCTTGTGCTGTGTTTCCTGAACAAGCTTTTTAGGTAATATCTACACAAACACGGACATTAGGATCTGTACCATCACACGCTGGAAGGAGATGAAAGGTGCTCCTTTTAAATATTACACAAACATTCGCTTGCTCCACATCACACAGGTGTCCGCAGCTGCACAGAGCCACTCTCCCTCCATCAGCGTCAGCAGCTGGATCCTTTATTCCACCGGCAGCTGCGAGTCACGGCCACTAAACCCAGCAGGCTCTTAGCCAGCTCCAGGAGCTATTCTCCCAGATTATTTGCTTCATCTTTGGTTTTCCAATTTTCCTCTCTTCTCCTCTTAACAGAAGTGGTGTTTTGGAAACGTACGTGTGTGTCTAGTAAACTAAATTTTTGGCCTCTAAGTGCATTTGCCGTATCAGATTAAGGCCATGTCCTTAGCTCCTCTGTATCCAGCCAATGCTGATCGCAGAATACATGAAAAATTTGTGAATAATAAGTTCTCCAACAGCAAAACAATGCTGACTGGATTTTAATCTACAGATCTCTACTCTTCACAAATCTATTACTATCGAAATGCTAATTATCAGGCTATCTTAGTGCATAAAAGGTCATTCTCTGAAAGGCTAAAATTTGTTGTTTTTTTTTCCCTGGGACAGGTCTGGTGAAAGGTTGTTCCAGGATGAACTGGGTATCTTTAGTCAGCAGGTGAGGTCTGGAGTTCACATGATTTAATAATGGGCTCTTGTATGTAGCAGAAAAAAAATCTAATGAGAGCTACTCACTGGAAGCTGCATTTGACATTCAGACACATTCAGAGCTACGGTGTGCATTTCTAACAAAGAGCAACTGTGCAGCAAGTTGCTCAGAGCTATGGTAGATTGATTAGCACAGGCAATTTTTAAACAGAGTGATTTTTTTGTGTGTAAAAGATGTACTTGCTCAGACAAGAGTCTGTCCAAATTTGTTGTGAGTTACAGTCTGTTTGGAATCAACCAGATAGAACTTGATGTCTAATCAAAAGGATAAAGACAGATTTTTATTCTTACAACTGTTTTAAATAAAAAAGATTCCTGCTCTTTAAAAGGCCTGACATCCTTGCACAGTTGTTTGTATCTAGACACAAATGGAAGGTAAAGGGCACTCACCTTCACTCCCAGTTTGCACATACCCAGAAAATCTGAAAGCTGAAGATTTATAGTTATTTTCTCCCTAATACAATAAAGAATCCTTTATGACACAATAACCAAAAAAAAAAGATTTTTTTTTACAGAACCAAATCCTCCACTTCTTCCAAGGGCAAGACCTCCAGATTATACAACAATTCAGGATTTTCAAAGTAGACTGTTCATACAGCCAAGCAAACCCGCTGGCACGGCACTAGTTCATGCACCACTATAAGAATTAGGTTATTTAGAAATATTAGACATTCATAAGGCATTTTTGCAAGGGGGGGGGCAGAGCAGTTCTTCTGTGTAGGCTCCCAGTAAAGGGCTTGCGCTGCCATTACCATAAATCACCCTAGAATATTAGCACCGATATAGCATCTTTCATTAAAAAAAATACCACAGCTTCTTTCAGAAGGACTGCCACTTGCCATTTCTTTTAGGTAATCAGATAGCCGTTAATTAATAAACCTGTCAGGTGAATCGTCCTGCTCCGGTCATCATTATCCATTCTGTAACAGAATCCTGCTATCATCACCGCTATCCACCCCATAGCTTCCAGCTCAATTAACTTAATGCTATGCAAATGAGAGGCTCTCCTCATCATTAGCTTATAGCCCACAAATGTTAATAACATAATTGGGCCTTCAACAGGGTAATTAGACACGATTTCTTCCATTAGTCTTACAAGGCTAATTATTGTTGATAGGAGAGAAGGGATGAGTCCCAGTGCTGCATGCAAAGAGGGGCATCTGGTTAAAGCAAATATAGACAAAACATCAACAAGGTAAAACAACAGTTGAGCTCTATAGCAGGGTCAGGTAGGGGTGGGGGAAAGGAAGGCAGCATGATTAGAAACTTAGGAACCAAATATTCAGCCCAAACACAGAGCCCTCCTACACTCAGCAGTAAAACAAGACAGAGGAAGCTTAGGCTCAAGTTTTTGCAGGAGGGACAATTTGGAAGCTGTGCTGATTGAACTTCTTCTGTTTATAATGCAAACATACAGCAAAAGAAGGACACAGAGAAGCCTTTAAGAACTGAAGTTAGTCCTAGATCTCTTTTGTCCAAGCTCCTGTCCAAGCAAAACCAGCACAGGTTTTGCTGTGTCCTACAGGACAATTTTTCTGAGTGGCAGGAGACTTCGTCCGAGTAAGAATTACAGAATTGGAATACAACCTGTTCTTTAATAATCACTGAGCAAATGCATTTGAGCAACTTATTCACAATTGAAGGGAGAGGACAGAAGATGAGACTGAATGTTAATAAAATCCTGGATTCAGTATAATGGACTGACAGCAACATTTTCAACCAAAAAAATGGCAGCAAGTTTTCAAGCTGCAATTATATTTGGAATGGTGGCAAGAAAGCTAAGGGCTTGCTGCTACTCCAGTTATACCTGCGCAGTCTCATCCATGGAGGTTACAAACATACGGCTGGAGACAGAATTCTGGGAGAAAACCGTACTGTTGAGAGGAGAAAGTAAACTTTACAAAAATATGGCAAGTTTTCAAATACCTGCAACTTAGCTTTGACAGTTCAGTGCTTTATTGGAAACACTGTTAAGAAAAGTATATGTCAATCTGAAGAGTCCAAAAGACTCAAAGGGTTGAGAAATCACATGATTTCTTTATTTTCTTTTTTTAACTTTGGGACAAATCTGTGTCCAGTACAAACCCATTGATTTCACTGCAAGTACACAAGGACAAACTCTTATTTTTTTGCCTGGAAATCTGTTAAAATTAACTATCCCACTCTCATGTTCACAAAAGTGGCAGCACTTCCTAGTAAAATGAAACAATCATTTTTTAATCTGCTGTACCATGATCTTTGGTCAGTTATACTGAAAGGACAAACCATCCTCCAGATCATTCACTTTGTGCATATCAGCGGGATATTAATCAACATTCAGATCAGATTATGTGCAAACCATGATATTAATCTTACAGAAATACAGTACATCTTAGAAAAATACAAGATAAAAGCTTCTACGGGACAGAAGAAAGTCTTACTCAAAACGCACCTGAAGCCTTACAAAGGACAGAGCTCTGTAATACAGACTTTTCTAAACATCACGCATTTCAGGACAGAAAATATGATCTTTACACAGCACAAAAACACCGGGTCATTGCCTACACCTGAGCCATAGGAAGCCAATTTAAGTGACGGTGATTAATACATTTATGTGACTGTTGGTGATCCAAACGAACAAAATTAGATCCAGCGCATCTGTCAGACACAAGGCATCATTGCGACATCTCTCCCCGGTATAAGCTATGACAGGATGCAGCTCTGCTCTCCTAAATTGCCCTGCACTTGCAAAATTTACTTACTAGAAAACTCTGAGCAAATATCTTGTTCCAAGGCAAACAGCAGTAAATCCACTGATGTTTTAATGAAGATTACACTTTCTAATCCTCATGGTAATGACAAACTAGTTTCCATTCAATATGCAATATTACTTGACAGTTTTAATCACCCAAGCCGTATTATATTTGCTACAGACTGATGCACTTGTCTTCCTAGATCTTCAGCTTGGAGAATCTAAGTAAAAGCAGCATAATGCCTGCTCTGCCTGTGGTTTCCAGTATGGGCCAATTTTGCCAGCCACGCTAGCTCACTGCAATGCCTCACTCTGGGAGGAGTCTCACGTCCAAAGAAACTGTTAAACCAGAGCGCAGCTGGCACAAGCTTGTCCCAAGTTTTTACTCCAAAGTTCCCAAATTCTAGTAATCACAGAGCCCAAAGGTAATGTACCTGCCTGATGTAGTTCCTTTACCACTAATTGCCCTTGTGCTCTCAAAAGCAGACAGTAAATGCGGCAACAGCCTTTCATAAACTAAGTTTCAACCCATACAGAAGTAAGGATGACCTTTCCTCATTTACTCAGAATAACATTCAGCCAACTTTTACTACCACAAGCACTGAAGTAAATGGTAAAACAGCAAAACTTTGAGATGTCTGATAACACTGGAAAAAAAAATTCCTTTACCTATCATGCGTTCTCAGTTCCAAAGTGTCTCCAACCACAATCCTCACATAGGCAAAACTCTCAATAGTTTTATCAACGTGCATGCTTTTTCTCCATGTAAATTAAAATGCTGCCACATCATTATATTTGAAGTTTTCCTTCCTCAGTCATTATTAGCCAAATTTTTTTCTGATTCCAGCCAGTTCTTGACACCAGTATCTTCCTTGTAAAAACCTTCTAAATCCTGCAAAATCAGACATGCAGATATATGGCTCTTTTTTGGCTGAACTACTGAGGAAATTAAGGTAAAATTTTGAAAATGACTGCTTTAGTCTATGAAGAAATATTCAGAACTGGTGAGATTTATCTGCATTACATTCCATGAACTGCAACTGACGGTACATGGCAGCATGGAGCTACACTGTTTCCTTCATATCAAACTTAGCTAAATCGTTAGTTAAAAGTGATTCCACAGCAAAGGGTCTCGGACGAGAGCTGCAGGACGGCCTTTCAGTTTCAGCACTACAACATTCAAACAGCATCTTGGATACTGCTGGATCCCACCGCAGAGAGCTGGGGAGCAAACGGGGAGACCTGAGGGAACCCAGGGCTGCGAGCTCAGTGGGGCCCCCAAAGCAAGGAATGCTCAGAGCAGAAAAGCACGGCTCAGATGATCTGACTAGCGCTTTGCTTTCCCATGACTTTTTCATTCCCTTTCTTGAACAAAAGCTGTGTCGGGTGAAGGCCCTGAATTGTCTTTGTTCATTTGTGGAGACTGGCACCATGAAGTTGTCATTGTGAATTTGGATTTTAAAAGTCTGGTTCTTCTTTCAGGCACTTCTCAGATCTTCTCAGCGCAATGTATTTTCCCCTGACAAGAATGGAGATGTCTAAGTTCCAGAAGTACCGAACACAGGAAATCCGTTCACCTCGGCTTCCTGAGTAATACAGAAAAGGTTTCAGCAGGAGAAACTTAGCTTCTGGATTCAGGAAGGATCTTCAGTTCCTTTCAGGAATTTGAGACAATCTCACATAAATATTCCCTAATAAATACTTTTTTTCTGCAGGAACACAAGCCAGTCCTTTGCCCTGAAGTGAATAAGGGCATGTAAGGGTGCAGGAACTCTTGTGCAGCAGACCAAATCAGGGAATCTTGAATCATGACTCTTTCCGAAACGTTACCTAGTTTAGCTAGCTTTTAACAAACTAGAGAGCCAAGTGTTCAAACAGAGAACTTTCTGAAAAGGCAAATTTGACATCATTCACAGTCCTTTGGCTCTTCAAGATTGAAATAGTACCAATGTCACCCATCCAAAATCACCTTGATCAAATCACTGCTGCTATGCAGGCATCTAATTCTGGAAGCCAAAGGAGGAGCTAGGAACACTTGGCACTGCCTCAAAGGTGTGGATACTTCATGACACTGAAAGTATTAATATTAAGCCCCATGCTTTCACAGTCTGAGTGTATCTGCTCCCATGCAAAGAAAGCACAGAGAGTTTGCTGGTTTGGTTTGTCCTGTCTAAAACTCATTACCATTGCCAAAGAGATGAAAAGTAGCCCAGACTCCTCAGCTTTTACAGAGTTCTCCTCCTCTCTCCAGTCAGATGTTGAGTTCAGAAAGGTAAACCTGGTACAGGTGGCATCTTTACAGAAAAATAGTTTCAACATAAGGGAAATCAGGAGAGGAAATCTTCAGGTTTCTTAATGTCTCTTCATCTGTGAGAGGTAGCTGCTGTGGGAAAATATCCCTCCCTTCAGCAGCAAAAGGAATGAAAGGATTGTGCATGTGGTTTTATGTCCTTAAAAAAAATCTTGACTTAGAAGTAGAAGCATTTCTTCTTTGCTCTTCCTGGAGCCTTAGGAAGCTTGCTGAGATCAGAGATCTCCTTAATTGCTGTATCCAGGATTTCACCAAACAACCTCCAGCCATCAAAAGGCGCTTGCATGAGGTGACTTCTAAAAATAATACCTGCCTCCCACAACTGAAGCCAAATATACCTCCTATTCATGCAGCAGAGTAAGAAAGAGGAAGTGATGCTTGTGACAGCAAACACAGCATCCTACAGAAAGTCTATGGCATGATTTTAAAATGGTATCTGATGTTTTGCTACTGTTGACTCGAGATGCATATTAATGGATTTCCCCAGGATAGAAAGGCTATAGGTCAGGCAGAATGTGCAGTAAGGGCTGCAAAAGTGACATCAGAATCTTTTTATTGTAATAATCCAATTTTGTATCTACTGGATTCCTTAATAGCCACAGCTTCTATCAGGATCAGTGTTATTTTACGATGGAAGACAGAGCACGATCTACTAGAGAAGAGAGGGAGAACAGAGAATAAAGATTCTCCATCAAACCTCACAAATCTGTGCAAGGAGCTGCTTCTGCTAGTTTTGGGTAGGACGAAAGACTGTGTGCATGCTGCTTTTGCACTGAACATGGAAAATCAGTTGTCACTCTAAAGTAGCCCGTGGGTGTGACTGCTTAACAGAGCCTTGATGACAAAGCAATGCATGTATTTTTATACGCAGCTGTTCCACATAAAGTAATGGGATAGTTACGATTCTCTGAAATATTTCGCCCATTATGGAGTGTTTAGTGACAGCCCTTGCAATAGATGCAGATCAGGAAACAAATGTAAATGACTTAAAACCTTGTCAATAAAAAAAGTAAGTCTCAAACTACTTGCATCAAGAGACCACATGACGACTGAACTATTGTGGCATGGAAAATACTACAAGGTAGCAACTGTGGATCAAATGGATCCCATTAATGCAGTGAAGCAGACGACTCATTTGTCAGTCAGTCCAGGTGAGAGGAAGAGTTGTTAATTTTGCCTGATAAACACAATCTAGAATGGATTTTTGTGGGAAAAAACTCTCATCATTCTTATCACTCAGCCAGGGAGTTCTGCTCCATTAGAGCACGGCTATGTAAGCAGCTAACGTACAGTCCGCCTAGCTGAGGGGACAAGTGCCACCACTGGGGTGGGGAACACAAGTGAGAATTCATCATCTAAAACATATTTTCCAAAATGTTTCTATTTTGTAAGCATATGACCGGCCTCAAGAAGAACCTGTCTCTGTCCTGCCCTCTGTAGCTGCCAATCGCTTGCCCCTTAGACTGTGCCACATCCGCCTGGCTGGCTGGTCTCCAGCGCGGGGAGGAGGAGGAAGAGGGCAGCTGGGGGTGGGAGCGGTGACCTGCAAAGCGATAATAAATGGAAACCAATTATCGTTAGTGAAAACAACCGTCAGTGAACCAGCTACCATCTAAGGGGTCTGATAAGAGGGAACAGCTTTCTAATCAGAAGAGAGAGAAAGTGAGAATGACTGAAACGGAGAACTGATCTGCCTATTATTTTACTACTTTCTTTATTGATTAAGCCACATCCTGAATAGGCTACTTGGACATTGCCTACTATGCAGAGTGGGTGAATAAAATAGGCTGGGAAGCCTCCTGCTCACAATCCTTCTATTCCTGGGGCAGGCAAATTCTGTTGTACTGATATAGTATTTTGATTACCAAGTCATTGGTAGATATTCTGTATTTTTTTCCTCATGAAAGTGAGACGGAAATAAGAGATCATTATAAGATTACTTCTTTGCTACTCAACGGATTTTTTATGCCATTAATTAAAAACACATCTATTATAAATACACAGTAGCCATCATTTAAATTAGGCCAAAGTTTTTAAAATGCCCTGTAAGATTTTCCATGTCAGAATAATTCAATCACTGTTATGTTTCTTTGATGCAACTATTTTGGGAGTTAGCTTGTTCCCTGATAGGACTGTAATTAAGTCATTCACAGTAATTTTCAAATATGTAGCTGATACAGAAGGCAGCGAGGAAATGAAAAGAAAGAAAGGAATCTGAAGGCAGCCAATCTCCAACAACAATATCTCAAAAAAATGCATCTGAGGAATACATATTCAGTGATAAGTATTCCAGTCCATGTCTGGTAAACTCTCAGATAATGGCAGCATGGTAGGGTCACGGGGGTTCTATTAGCTCAATTAATGAGGAGTAAGATAAGGCTAACACCTAGCTCTTCAAACGGCTAAAGAAGAGAGCTGGTAGTAATGGAGTTATTAACCTTCACCAGCCATTGAATTTTGCCGCTGATTCCAACTCCATTTCCTAGTTCAGGCCTCCATTAATAGGCTGTTTATTATCCCTAATCCACATTGGGATCGGCTGCAGAAATACAAAAGCCCCACGTAAAGACCAAATAGTTAAAAAAAAATCTTTTATCCATTCTGATTTTTCTCTTTTGTTCTCCACATATTCAGATTCCATCTTAGAAATTAGAAACTATGTTATCCTAAACGGTTTGATTACAGGTTCTCAGCAGTGTGATGAAAAACAAGTTTTAAAAATACTATGTAAAAAGGTGACATAGTTGGGGATACAAGCACATCCTTTTGAAGCCAACATTTTTTTCTTCCTTTTTGTTGAAGTCCAACACTAGAAAACCTGTGTCGGAGATGCTAGCGCTATCTGTTTTCTGTACTGGGAAAGAACTTAGGCTTGGACAAACAGGTACAATGGGAACAAAGGGAAGGAGCTGTTTTATTAGCTTGAGGGGAACTTTAACACGAACTTGGCTACAATTTTAACTACAGAGATCTTGAGTTAAGGGGCGCATAGGTGGCTTCTTGCTGAGTTTATATATGCTCAATTGAGATGTACGATGCTTCACATTTTTCAGCATATTTTCAATGAAAGAGACACTCTAAAAATAGTTACCATAATCTACACACACACAAAACATTCTTCCAAAATCTATCACAGTAGTATCTATTAGAATATGAGCAATTATTAGGAAAACTGAAAACTGAATGCAATGCTGGTTGTCCCATCTTAGAAAAGCAGCAGTTACAATAACCAGAAAAGGTAGAGAACAGGAAGACAGCATGATCACAAGAATGGAACGGCTTCCAGGTGAGAAAAGGATAAACAGACCAAGGCTGTGATGAGATGAAAGGCTCTGATCTGAGATGACTGAACGGAGATATATGAGAGGTTTATAAAATCAGGAGTGTTCAGAGAAGTTCAACAGGGAGCATTTACAACTTTTTCTCATACTAGAAGGACGAAAGAACCCCAAAGAAATCCCCAAGCAGGAAGTTTAAAACAAACACAGTGAAGTATGTTTCTGTGAAACTCAGTTAAAAAGTTAAACTCCTTTCCATACGATTTGGTGAATGCCAAAAATATAATGTGTTGAAAAATGGATTATGAAGTTAATGAAAATGGGCTATTAGACACAGGGGTCCAGATGACCCTCTGGCTCAGGAAATCTTGAAACTGCTGATTGCCTTAAACTGGCCTGGGACCAGCAGACAGCTGGTCATGAACTGGCTGAAGCTAATTACAAGAGATATATAACAGATGATGATGTTGCTGGTAAATCTTATTTTAACTGTAAGTTCGGAAGAGAGCAGTTGGTCTGCCTTATTCAATTTGTACTGTTAAGAAAATTGAACCTTGAGAATTACATTTTGCCTCTTTTTATGACATGTCTTGAAGTACAGTTTGTTCAGTTTTACTTTAAACATATATAAGGATGGAGAAGGGTATAAGCAAGATTTTACAAGCTACTGAATAGAGTTTTCTCTATATTAAAAATGTCCAGGGCTGAACTATATATTTGCTATTACTGCTCAAGCATTCAAAATAAAAAAAGCTAAAATAGCTATTTATACCTGTTTGGATGAGGAACTGAATTCAGTCCTTAGCAGCAGTAGTTCTGAACTTCAGATGCCAACCTGTAATTGTATTTGGACTCCCACTTACTTTAGGCACTAAGTGGTTAATGGTGTTCTTTTGCTAGATAGCTGAGAGACCACTAATACATTCAGCTTCTTATTTGCCCTAAAGGCTGCCACAGTTCAATACGATCAGGATCCTGTCCACTTAAGCAGTAACTGCTTCACAGGAAGGAACACAGAGGGCATACATGTCTTCTCTGAGTACAGAAAGGGAAGAGCTACAGCAAGACAGGTTTTGTCTGATACAAGCCAGGTTTTCTTGCACCAGTCTGTAAGCAAGTTTTAGCTCTGCTGCAAATTCTAATTTAAGGAAAACCTCGTACCTTACATTTTCAGTGGGAAATGAATTATTTTCCTGTTTGTTCCAGGGCAGTTCTTTGGATGCAGTGGCTGATGCTGTATGAGTTTTTTTATTATTACATTTTAACAAACTTTATAGCCCATTTTGTTTGTTTTCAAATAACTTTATTTTCCTTCTTTTCGACCATCAATTACTAGGTTTGTTTTTCTTTCCATAAGATGGAGGAGCCAGGAGACTGATCCTGCTCAATGCTGTATAATTTAGTATTATGTATGCTAGCTTTATGAGGTGGGAGTCAGATAAAACATAGTATTTGAACACTAACCATTTATTAGCTCTAAGGAATAGATTTATGACTTGACAACCAGACAATAACTCCATGTTCTGATCAGCCAAAGAGGTCTACTTTGACTTCAAAACACAGAGTAACATACTCTTTCACAAATAATTTTGTTTACTGATGTGACTAGATTTTAATAATAAACTTGATATATATGTAAATTTATTTTAATCTAATTTCATCAACAGAGCCCTCCTAAAATTGAGACTTTGTAGATTGTTCTGTGTCTGATTTATAGATTTCTGCATCCTATTCCCAGATTGATTTCAAGGCTATAATTCTATCAGGGTTTTTTCCTGATGTCAGAAACACTACCTCTGCAGATAGTGTTTTATAACTAGCATCACAACTGAAACTGAATTACTGCCCTGCTATCCTATGCTGCAATATGTCC
Source organism: Dromaius novaehollandiae (assembly GCF_036370855.1). Lineage (NCBI taxonomy): Eukaryota > Metazoa > Chordata > Aves > Casuariiformes > Dromaiidae > Dromaius > Dromaius novaehollandiae. Next base: position 9,600,283 of record NC_088117.1, read on the forward strand.
TGTTGTTTATAATCACCCTCTCTTCCTTATATACCTACTACTTCAGTTTCAAGGAAAATATTAGCTCCAAAATCAATCAAGTAGCATGATGTCTATTTTTGTCCCTTACTTCAACCCCTGTATAAAACAGTAAGGGCCAAATTCTTAAGGCAAATTTGAATGTGTAGAGCCTTTTAAAGAGAACAGAAGCTGAGCAAATGGATGAGTGCAAAATTTCTACACACAGGACTTTATAACCAGTTGTTCCTCCTCGCTTGCTAAGGTCTCAATTCCGTAAAGGAGCACACTGCAGGCAAATGAGTATTCGCACAGATCTCACGTATTCACATATGTGTTTAGGGACTCAGGACCTACTTTATAAATGCTTAAGAGGAATATTCCACGGGAAATGATCTTTAACTGAATCTAGCATAAGCTTCAGAATCTTTCTCCCTTCTTCATGAAATGGATTTCTGTTTAAGATGTATTTTGTATTATTTTTAATAAATAACACCACTGCTGTTTTCATATACTTACCTTTCCAAGCCTTGATGGCATGACTGCTAGCTCCCTCCCTTTTCTTTCTCCTTTTATCTCTCTCCAACTCAGTCTGACCCTCTCAATTCTTTCCACTGTACCTTGTACGGGGTGGGGAGGTTGAAGGCAGCCACAGGGAGGACACGGGAAGAGTAGTTTTGCCAGCTTAAACTTCTATGTCATTAATACACCTTTTCCAGTACTGGTTCTCAGATAAGAATAAGCCGCTTGGAAGCATAAAGGCTACAGATTTCCAGCATGTGCCTTTGGGGCAGCCGCTGCGTCGGCCAGTGGCATGGACTGAACCAGGAACTTCTGGAGGGGAAGGGAAAAGGCCTCTCATCTTTGACAAGCAGACCAGCATTTCAAACCCTCAGCACCTCGGGACCAGCTGAGAAGAGTAACCCCATTTATTTGCCTGGCAGTCATAACAGTTCTCTTTTGATGCTCATTTCTCCTATATTACATTTCTGAATGCTTCATTATAGCTCAAATAAAATATAATTCATATGTTGTTTTTAATTATTTCACAAAACCCAAAAGTCTCATAATGAGCTCCTTGCAATACTAATAAATTCCGTGATGCTATGCCAATCCTGAACCAAGAAGATGTAGATCCCCTCCTGCTGCAAATAAAATATACCTTATGATATAATCCAACCTTTAATCCACTTCTTACGGTTTGCCTTTAGAGGCAACTCAAACAAATAACCAGGGAAACAAACCTTTAGTCTTTCCCACAGTCTGGCTATCTGGAGGATTTGTAAGGCCAATGCTCTATTTCCTACTCCCTGGGAATGAGACCCCTTTTCTAGCTCTGGAAGGAACTGCCCATACAATGTCAGTAAAGCTCTGTATCTTTCCATAGTCTTATTTTTCATATATGTAATGTCATAATTGCTAAATGTATATCTCACCTGTTTGGAGTAATTCTTGCTTTTTGCAGCTGTTCTCCCTGCTCTAAGTCTCTTGGGAAGCCACAAAGCACCCAACCCTTCGTCACGCAGTCTAGTGTGTTCAGACGTTCTGCCAGGATCTTCACAACAAGGTGGTCTGGCACTGTAAAGGATTAAAAAGACATTTATTTTGTATGCAGTGTCTGCAATTAAGCAAGAAATACACTACTCTTTCTGGTTAGACTGCTACACGAACTAAAATACAAAAAGATATTTATGTTTATGTTTGATACACTTTTGGAGATCAGAGTTATTGTTGACTTTGTTGACTGATATCATGGAAACCTCATCAGAAGCCATAGGACTACAGCAAAATAGTTGGTGAAAACTGATGCCTACATAATTTTACAATGTACTTTTTCTCTCAACCACACTAGGCTGATGTAACAATGAACTGTGTGATACAATCTTATAAAAATGCAAAAATAATGACCGGAGTTGTATAGAAGAAACCCTAAAACAGAAGAACAAAGAATATGTAGCATACTGTATTTAACTTAGCAGACGATAATGGTTCTGCCACAGCAGGCTGGATGTGATACTTCACTGATTTGCCCAAAGGCTTGAAGCTTTTATAACTGAAACTAAATTTTGAAAATGTATTTCAACTGCTGTAATTACTGCATTGATGACTCCCTAATTTTAGAGATAAAAGTTCTCTCTCCTCTATTACTATTTATCTTTAGTGCAAGAAAGAAACATCAGCCAGACTCTGACTGGGCTTAGAATTACTATGCAGCTTTTTAATTTTATTTAATGAGATACACTGGTAAAGAGGTATCCAGCATATTTTCACTATAGCCTTCATAAAGTAAAATATTTCAATTAAGATGCTTAACTGTCTTCATTGTTTTCTTTTTCCCTTTTTTTTTGGTTTTTTTTTTGTTGTTGTTGTTTTACAGAAGAATTAAATGATCAGGTCCAACAAGAGTGTCTGTCAATTTTCAAAGGCCTCTCGCAGTGTTTTGGATTTAGTGTTAAATTACCACCAAAAAAAAGTCAGCAAAAACACTTCAAGCTACTTCCTGGAGAAGCAGCCCAAACAATTTTCAGGAAGCAATGAGAGTCCTTTCTCTTTATTTGTACAGTATGTCTAATACACTGTTGCCTCTACTGGAAACAAGCAATAAAATTCACTACATAAATCCATATCGTGCAATGTTGATGTTTTGATACTCATCCTGCCATTGCATCTGCATACAAAAATACAAGAATTCCTTGCAGAAGAGTGTATGAGTCAGATTTCTAACAACGCAATTTGCTTTAGGAATAGCTGACAGGTATGTGCCTGTATTTTAGTAGATGTGCGCTGTCAATATTACTGACGGCACACGTTTATAGTCTGGGATACAGGCAGGTTTTAAACACCTATAATAGAATCCATTTGCTTCCTGAAATTTAACATTTCCTAAAAACTTATACCTCTATCATGAAATTCATTACTTCTCCTTTAAATAATCAAATTACTGAGTTTACAGAATTGCACTCAGGATTCAATGTACCAGCAAAAAGGGAGGAAAACCACAGGGAATTAATTAGAAAACAGATTAGTGTATTAATTGAGGATATCTACTTCACATTATAAAAAAACAAGTTAAGCAGAGTACTATCTCCAGCTGCTAAAAGAAAAGGGGAATGGAATACAATCATTACCAGTTACTTGACAGAGTGCAAAATGACAGTGCAAAACTAGGTATTCCTTTCAAAATGAGATTTGTAAAATTAACTACACAATATTGGCGCAGAAAGCAAAAATGTTATTAGACAGATGATACCTGTCTATCTAAGACCTCAGCTCCAGGCAGGCATACAGGGGATAGCAGGATAATATCAGTGCTCTTTGCAAGTAAATTCTTCTCTCTACCCTCCAAGTTACATGAACTAATATAAAACCAAGAAGTTCCAGCAGCAAAAAAAGGAAAAACGATACCCAATCTTCTCCTTCCCAAAAATGTATTATATACAAAGATTGATGGAATTTTCCTGGTACTTCTGAATTTCTGGCTGCAGCAAACTCCCAGTCTCGATGCCTGTCATTTTATCATGATTCCTACTGGAATCATTAACATGGATTTACTAAGAGGCCAAATCTGTATGATTTTTTTGAAACATTTTCAGAATGCTTAAAGGCAACTTCGCAAGGGGGTTGAATGAGACCTACAAACCCTTGACCAGAACCCCATTAAAGTAGAATGCTGCTGCCAGAGCTGACAGGAGGCATTTCTCACCCCTGTAAGATGAACAGAGCATCAGGGCAGAGGCTGAAAACCCCAGGAATGGCACAGAGAAATAGGTGGGTATGTTGTGCTGCTGGGCTTCTAGCAGATCTTAGAAGTCTCTCCAGTTTCGGGGCCCAAATTGTTTCGATCCTACATAGGAGAAGGAGAAACCCTAACTCCTAGAAGAAAATTCAAAAGCAATTTTGACGAGAAGCAGGAACCATCTCTTCTACCTGATCACATCCCATAGGTCTCCTGTGAAGACTAGTATCGAATTCCTATACTTTGGTGCCTCTTTTTGAACAAGACTGAAGCAACCACAAGAGGAAAAACATTGCAACAGGATGAAGTAACAATTAACTAATGGTTCATCTAATAGTATGCCAGGTATTTCTTGAGTAATCCTAGGTATATGTGGCAACCCTGAAATGTTTATAATTTCAATGACAACTGATGAGAAAATATCAGCAATGCACTTTAGATTGTACGCTCTCGTACGCATATACATCACTGAATAATATAGATGCTTACATATTTTCTGTGTCTCCCTCTAAAGCTTGATGGTGAAAAATAAAACATAAACAAGTCAGACAGCAAGCTCTGCTCTCCTCTTGATTAGCAAACATACCTATCACTTCAACACAATAGGGGAACAGAGCTTGTTGGCTGTTCCATGGCATTACAAAGTACATCAGCTGCCCTTGAACAGGAACAGTCACACTTAAAACAGCTGCATTACAGCTGTAAAACATCTTCCACAGACCAGCGGAAAAAAAGGGGGGAAAAAGGAAGAATGAAATCAGTATTATTCTTATTTTCCTGATGCACAAACTGAGTGGGTAAGGAAGAACTCTGCAGTATGGTATTCCTTTTCACTCATGAATGCAGGGGAAATTAATAACCTGTAACTGGAGTGGCACACAGTCTCCAAGTAACTAGCCATAGGTCTCCCGGCCTCAAGCACATGACCCAGCGGGCTATCTAGCAAAGTAAAATTTAGAGCTTTTCTGACGAGACAGTCAATCTACATGTTTTAAGTAGATTATGAAGCACAAGAGCTTTGAATAATCAATTCCTTTTCAACATAAGCTTGTGTGAGTTTCCAGCTCTGTCTCTGAAAGTTGGGGGAATGAGACTCTAGAGAGATTTTACTTTATCGTTAGAGAAGTCCAGAGATAAGTTTCTTGTAAAAATTACAATTTGCTAGCAAAGAGAGATATCCTATTAGGTAATGTGGGAGCACATCTCTATTAAGGAGAGAAATGAAGGTAGAGGAGTAAAATTCACCCCACGGAAGCAATGCTGCAGAGTGGCTGAGCTACAGCGATACCCTATGCTGCAAGACCATATGTAGCTGTGGGCTAAGGTCATGGGGAACCTCAGAGATGGCAGAACTGGGCCACAACTAGCTCCATACAGAAATGTAATTCATTCACGCATATGTTCTTGCTTGATGTCAATACCACACACCATATCTCCCTTTCCCACAGCCTGTTTGGACCATTTCAAAGGTCTGGATTACACAGCTGAATTAGTAGATGTGGACCTAAGAAGTGATCTAATCCTTTCAAGGGTCAGATCAGACAGGGCACAGGGAACAGACGCTTAAAGTGCAGCTATTCACACTGGAACTGCTGTGCGGAAAACTAGAGATCTTCTGTCTCCAGGACTGTCAATCACCACTTCCAGTAGGTCCATTTAAAAAATAGTTTTACTTCCCAGAGCTTCAAAATTTTTCACAAGTAAAAGGTACTTCTCATGAAAAGCACTTTCGCATGAATCTCAGAGGAGCATGGCCTATTAGCTCTTACCCAACCCACAGATTTGCAGGACTAATAGAGGACCATAACAGGCAATCAGCTGACAAAATCATACCATCTGCTCAAGACAAAAGTAACAGAACATTAAAGGCAGAGTCTGAAAGGCAAAAACGCTGCTGGAGATTACAAGGCACTACTCTCCAATAGCTCCAATGCAGTCAGTGCTCCAAGCTATACAATTATCATATTTAAATTGATTCCTCCTCCATATATTTCCCTTTAAAACAGACTTTTCAAAGATATTGACTCACTTCTCCAAACCTATAAATCCTTGGTTCTAAGCGCAGCACAAATGCGCTGGCAGACATAAATTGTCAGTTTTGTGCTGCAAAAAGTTTAAGGTCCTTTTGACAATATTGTCCATTTACCCTTTATCCTTCTCTTGGAGATATTTTTTCAGTTAGGCCTGAAGACTTGCACTGCTAATTCAGATGCCTGAGGCTTGATTCCAGTACTTGACAGTTAACATCTTGCCCTAAGTATAAGCTACCGCCAAAGGCTACTTTGTCCTGTCAACTCTAAATTTAGCAAAGTGTGAGATTTGAATATCTCATTGCGCTATAAATTCCGGATTATTCACAACGGGTCATTTTATCTGAGTCTTTCAGAGAAATACTCTGTTTCCTTGCTCACCTTAAGGTCCTCAGGGATTGCACCAATTTGCTTCTAATGTGAGAGAATGATCCAACAGTGATTGACCGTGATGTAGTTTGACCAATATCGTGGTTTAATCCTGCCAACACAGCAGATTTGTGATAATGGAACCTTTTTTTTTTTTCATTTCACAGCACACAGCCAGTTTTGTCTACTGTAAATAATAAAAATAATCCCAATGTGGCTTCAACGCAAATGATAGAAGGGAAAAAGAGTAATTTTTGCCCAGGTGCAGCAAGGCGAAGGAGAGCGCTGCCTCCTCGCCGCGGGCTCCGGGGGTGCCGTGGGGGGGTGCCGGCGGGGGGGGGGGGGTGCCCCGCTGCCGCCAGCTCGCCCTGCGCCCTGCCCGCCGCCGCCCGCCAGCGCCGCGCCGCGCCGCCCGCGTTGGTTGTTCTCTACCGCCACCTGCCGGGCGCGGCGGGCGCCGCGGGCAGCGCGGGGCGGCGGCCGCCTCCGCGGCGCTGGCGCATTCCCCGCGCGGAGCTCGCGGATCGCCCGCGGGAGCCGCCCGCGGAGCCTGCGCGGGGGAGGCCTTGGTCTCCCTTAACTGCAGGTGCCCGCTGCTGCTGCCACGAAACCCCTCGGAACATCGCTGCTTGCTCATTTTGGAGCTAATGTGAAGGCTGGAAATAGACAAAACAACAATACTGATGTGGCGTTTGCGAAGTCCTGTAACACTTAGTAATTTTTTAGTAATTTCGTCAAATGAAATATGTATACAGAATTGTTACTACGCTCTCCACTCATACACATTTTATATATAAACACTGCTGAGAATGACATCTTGAAAGAATTGGAATAACTGTTTTAACACAGTAAAATAAATAAAATATTTCATTTCTACATTTTTAGGTATTTTTCTGTCTTGGCATATATATATATACATTTAGGTTTGTTGTCATTTAAAATAGAAATTATCTGTATTAAAGAGGAAGCGATAACATTTTAAAGCATGTACGATCCCAAATCATCAGTCAAACATACACGATAAATTAAGACTTTCAGAAAGGCACGTTAAAAGCGAGAGGTGCACATCATCCTTTCGCACAGCCTCCAAGCCAGTGGTTCAGGAATCTACGTCTGGACCACGCTTAGCGAGCGGTTATGCTGCCAGCCCCCCGCACTGCTTTACCTGTCAGTGGCATCTTCAGATCTAGCAATGGAAATTCAGTCCAAACTGGGAACCCAACACAGAGACACAAAAGCCTTTTTTCCCTCAAAATATCCCCTGCAATGTTTTCAGGGTCTCTGTGTATTTGCCTAATGACAGCAGCTATCAGAGCACCATGGGCTGATTTAGCGGGCTGGCACCGGGGTCAGGAGCCACACGCCTGGGCTCACGCCCGGGCTCGCTCCCTGGCTCAGCACAGCTGCGGGGAGTCGGGTCGTGTGCCTCCGTTTACCCACCTGCTAGACAAAGATTACTCTGAATGACCCCACAGAGATGTTTCTAGCTTGAAAGTTCCTAAGATTAGGAAGAAAACAGATTTTTACTATTTCATTCTACTCCTTTAGCTTCCGCAGAGATAGTACAGCTATGCACAAAACAGCAGCTCAGTTCTAGCCCAGCTAATCCACCATCGTCAGCCCTACCAACAAAGGTCCCTGTTTCCTCCTTATTTTTAAACTGGTTTAGCCCCACAGAAGAGTACAGGGTTTGTGACAGGACAGAATTTGCCTTACAAAAATGTTTTTTGCAGTAATAATATTCAAAAAGAATAGGCTTAGTCTGATACCAGGGGGAAAAAAAAATCGTTGCTTTCTAAACTGCACACTGGTTTACCACGGGATGAGAAGCGAGGCCGTTAAAGGGTTTGCTGCCCCTTCTCAGCGATGCCTGGCGCCAGCACGCACGCTAGCCCCATAGCAGCGGTGCCAGCTGTCCTGTCCCCCTTTGCCGTTCCCCCAGTACTCACCACCCACACGGAAGGGGCACTCAGCCCCGTAAACTGAACAAATCAGTAAGGGGCCATCGATCCAGGACCACTCTGGCTCATTTTGCAGTCACGTAGAGAACAGTGAATGAATGCAATGGTTCAAAAATGTTACGCACGCACAAGAGCAATCAGATGTTATGCTTGTCTTAAAAATACAGTCTGTTTCATACAGGGGCCTGATCCTGTATTGATGGCACCCAGTGACGTGGAGTTTAAACTCCAAAGACCATAAAATGGAGGCTGCTAATATGCAACACATTTCCCCTTCCTGCTGTCTTATAAAACCTCATGTGATTTCTCCATCCCAAACTCCAAAAAGAGAAGCAAACAGAATCTTAGTCAGCAGTATTTTGCTCATGAGCTAGTGCTTTATCCAGCTAGGCTGCAAGAAGAGGAGCAAAAAAAGGAAATAACCCATCCCTAAGTTTTTTCAAGAACAATAAGGATCCAAATAAATATAAAAGATTAATACTCTGCATTTATGTTGTGCTTTGCTGCTTAAAAGTCTCTGACAATCATAGGGCCCGACCTTGCCAAGGGCTGAGATCCCAAACTTCACTCAACCCCCCGAGGGTTTTGTGGCACTTTGGTGGTGCACAATTTGACACTTCATAACTTACACCCTCTCTTATCCCCTCACTCCTGCAAACCCGTTTCTCCAGCCGCGCTATCCCTGAGAGTTAGGACAACCAAGTACTGGAACCCCAATGACAATAATACTGAGGAATACTGTTGCAAAACCAGGTAAAATTTATACATCCATATCCACTAACTGACTGGCCACCACAATTGCTCCAGAAAACAACCTCACTAGAATCTTTTAAATAAAGTCCTGTACACTGTATATTTCTTCTGCACTGGCTTCCAGCATTTTTATCCTAAATAGGATGGTCTTTAAAAATATCTTTGTAGACTGATTCTCTCCACTGTTACTTCAGACCTGAATACCGGGTGACTAGATTTGCCAATTCTGGATTCTGCATATTGTACAGAATAAAGAGAATATATTCCTCAATATTCAAATAAAGAAAAAGAGGACTCTGATTTATTATATTGTAGTAATTCAATACATAAAAAATAATATTAAAACTCAGGAAAGAAGATGACAACTTACTGCCTTCGTGTAAAACTTTCTACTCTACAACCTTGTATTTTTTATTAAAGTATGGACACCTAAGAAAAAAAATATATATATATTTAAATTTTATTTTGTTCTCTTGACCACCAATTTTCTCCTGGTAGGAAAAAAGACTGCTACCTATTTTCCATAAAAAAACCTTTGTAGCAGTCCCAGTGGAAAAGTCAAAAGTTTGACTTGAAAAACGGAGCTACTTCAAAAGCATTGTCAAACAGAGGTGAAGGTTTCTTAAAAATGCATAAATTAAAGAATGGTGTATTCATAAATAACTCTGTAACTTTACACAATATATTTGTGATGGCGGTACATATATAGGTGAACATATAGCGCCGTTATAAAACTAACAAATAAAATAGGAAATCAATTTGTTTATTAGTTACTGCTTGGACTCTGTGTGCGTGTGCATGTGTGTGAAAAATGAAAGAAAAATGGAGAGTTTTTTTCAATAATAAAAAGGGAGTTGCACTGCAGGGCCCCTAAAGCTTGTGAAAAATTAAACTCGACGGATTCAAACTGTCCTATTTCCACTTCAAAAGAGAAGAGGCACTGAGCTCTTCCCAACTTATCTTCAAACGCCCAGCACCCTAGAAAGTTTCTTTAAAAAAAATAAAGTCTCTAGTTCCCCCAAGCACTGTACCCGTTACTGTAGCTGCTGTCTCTCCCTCTTCTAATTATACCCATGTGAGTCTATTAATCAACTTGTAAATTATTTAGAGAGCCATGCGCTGTCTTCAGCTAGTACAAACACACTGCATGCAAAGACTTGCTGAAAACCAATGGAGCTCCCAAAGGGTCTCTCTCCGATGTTCAGACAGCTTGCAGCTCGCCAGTACAGCACTGTTAAAAACAAGAAATAACACTAAGCTTACCTCCTCAGATATAAAGATTTACTCAGCCTTTCAACTCTGAAACTCTTTGCAAGTTTTTAACAAAGAGGAAGCTACTCTATTGTCAAATCTTTACTTCACACTTAGTGATGAGAATATTAATTTGATGTCAAAAAAAAAAGAAACCAAGTGCTTCAGTGAGGCTGTGATCGCAATCACCAGGGGACCCCAACTTTCAGAGGCTACACCAAAAAGCACCCCTTTAAAACCATTCCAGTTTAAAATAAGGGGAAAATCTACATTTGTACAGTAATAGTTTTTATTAGAAAATAGGAGAAATTAGGGAATTCCAGATTTTACCCCCCCACATGCAGAATGCCATTGGGGACACCTTCAGATATTACTACTTAAAAAATAGAAAAAGGAAGGGGGGAAAAACAACACAGATTGTGTGTGTTCAACTCTAACAGGCTGCAAACAGTGGGATGTTATCTGTCTTCTATGAATCAGCTCTCTCTACCACCTGAATCTTCATTTTGGAGGAGAAAACCATTACCCAAACTAATAGCAGTTCTCCCAGCTGAAAAGCAGAATCTTACTTTTTGGGGGTGTTTTTTCCCCCCGCACTTCATGATGGTTTCCTGCCCTTTCATTTTTCTTGGCTCCATTTACTGCAGCTTTGCAAACAGATATATTAATTAGCACTAATCACTTCATGCTATTTCACCATGAAGACATGGAAAAATTCAACAGAATGACATGCAAATTTCTTTTCATTTGACTGATAACCCATCCTATTCTTGTGATGACCCCAGTGCCAAAATGCTGCCACTTGTATTTTCATTAATGAAATGCAAAGATCTCACGGGGCAAATGGCAGGGACTTAAAAAGAAAAAAAATGCTTCTTGCAGTTTATGTTCTCTGGGGGTATCAAATTTTAAGGGACACCTTAAAAATGGTGATCATAGATATTGCAGATGCAGCACTAAATTAATGTGGGCCCATGATCTCAGTGAGACGGGTCCAGGATGCAATCTAGCCCTCCTCCGAATTACCGTGATCCGGGGACACAAACTCTACACGAAGGTCTTCATCAAGCCAATGGGTCCGTGAATGGCCTACCTACATGGGCACCATGTGTCCACATCCTGAAATGCCAGAAGGGGAGGACCAGTCTACGGAGCAGTCTTTTCGCAGCATTTCAGAAGGAATCAAAATGAGTGAATTGATTTATGTCAGTTCTCTTGCAGCCTGGGGGGGTTTTGGACGCTAAGCTAGCTTCTTGCTCCAAACAGGAAGGATTCTTTCTGGCTGCCGAAGCGAACAGAACGTGGTAAATCTTGCCACGGCATTAGCACTACTGAACAAGAGATAGAATGAGAGTTGAAATTGAAATTTAACATGGTAAACTGGTAACAAATTCCATTTTTTTTGCCCAGAGTAAATTCAGCAATAATTGCCCAGTACTCAGTGAAAACTGCAGTATCCTAAAGGAAAAGTCAGTGCATTTCATTGTCCAAAGAAGAACTCTGTTCTCTGTGTCCACAGAAAGCAGTCAGGTTGCTGAACTTTTCACTGAAAACATATTTTTAAATATATATATATATATTTAAATATACCAACTGTAGAATAGGATGGCCTGGGAATTTAAAAATTAATGGGCTCAAGGATATCTACACTGCCTTCATTAAGCAAAATAAATCACCCAAACACAAAATGGAGGAGTCTGATAAAGCAAGCGCGAGCATCTTCAGGAGAGAGTGAACACTGGAAAATGGGAAGGCACTGAGTTTCCTTCTGTGGTGAATAATAGAACTGGCTGGGCTCTTCTTGAGATGTAGTATGTACAAAGAAGCCATACAGGAAAAAACAATACAAAGAATGTTTGTGAATCCTAAAAACTAGAAATCTGAGTAAGTCAACCAGAACTAGAACAGAATAGATAAGGGACAGCTGCAATAACTCAATAAAAGGTTAGCTCTGAACAAGCTAGTTTTTATGCCTTTTTATGACACCACAACGTATCATGTTGGCACATCCTAAATGACTTTAACTATATGCAATCAGTTGTGCCCACAGGAAGGGAAACCATACCGAGATCAGTCCCCAAGGCAATCATTTTAAGAATATATGAGGCATACCTCAAGCTTTTATGACACTAGTTTGATTTTGACTGGTGATAATTTGAGAGCCACATTTCTCATGGTCTGTCCTTGGTACCAGGGTATTGCACTGTGATGATACCACCTGCGTGATTCCTCGCCCAGAGGAAGGACTAAGCTTGCTTGGTACATAACTAGAAATGCAAGGAAATTTTTCGTCAAGTTGTAGCTGCTTTTCCAGTTAGAAACATTGTCTGTTACTGGCTAAATTAGCTCTATTCAAATGTGATTTTCTTGAGACTGTAGGTAGTCAATAATAATGCAAGAATCTGTTAATGCAATCTGTAATAATGCAATCTCTGTTCTAACCTGGTTGTGACTCTGTACCAAGACAGCAAAGACTCTTTGCCCATCTTTCCTCCTCAGCGCACTATGTTCTTTCATTTTCTCCAAGGCTTTTTGTGAGGGCAGTAATGAATTCTTGTTAGTGTTTACTAATGTAAATTCATTCTTTGTTATCCCTGGGAGAGGAGGATTAGCAAAATGACAGAACTTATTATTTCTGGTATTGCTATATAATATTTATTTTTATTCAGCCCTTAATTTTGTAGTATGTCCCACCAAATAAAATATATGTGCATATAAACAAAAACTAAGAGAGAATTTTTTAGCACAATGTGCAGAAATATAATTATGACTCCCATTAACATTCAGAAGCACTGTACAGCTTTATCCTTGCATGTTATATCAAAAAAATCATCTAAATTTGAAATAATTTCTAATTTGGGGAAGAAAGGAATTACAACTTCAATTTCATTTTCCTGAAGTAAAAATAGCTCCCTTGGACTAAGAACACGTATATTTTTAGGACGGGATAAACATTACAGTCTGTGAAATTATTTCACCCTACTGGGAACGCTTCCAGTACCTCCTGTAAGGAACCTTAATAGCTAAGATGAAATTTGTAAAATACGCACAGAGCACACGTTTGGTAAAGCTCTTAAAGGACTTATCTTTGAAAATATAGATCATCCAAGCTCCCATCTCAGCCACAAATGCAATCTAGAGAGGGAGGTATTTACAGTGGCTGGCCTCTGCTCTGCAGGGGTGAGGAGAAAGTGAAATCATAGTATACACGTAAGATTCCCAAATCCATGGGTACCATGAAAAAGATACAAGTCCTAAGCCTAAAAGCACCTCGGCACGTGAGCTAGACGGCATGCACAAGTAGCGGCATTCCGGTCAAGCAGACTACACATATACAGAAGTTATTCCCATACATAAAAGCCTAGGATATGTTGTGACTAATATACACACCGATCTCTTGCCTTGACTTAAACAGGCATTCCAGCCAGCAGAATCTCTAAATCCAATCTTTCTGGAGGCCTCTCCTAGAAACAGCAGCCAGGAGCCATTAACCCACGAGCGAACGCAGCCGCAGGTGCTGAGAGCCCAGCACCGGTTGCTCTCTGTGCCCGTGCCGCAGAGGACCCAGCCGCTCTCGCTCGCTCAGGCCGGACGGAGCCACGCTTTCCCTTCGGCGGTCCCCCCGCCGCTTCCCCATCCCAGCAGTATGGTGGCTGCCACAGAATATTATTGCATTAAACCAGCTGAGTTACAGTACTAGGAATAAGTATAATCCATTCACTAGAGATGAAGTTGAGAGTTAAAAAGTATTATTGTGTCGCTTGACAAAGTGACTGACAGAGGGACAGAATACCCGGAGCTGCTGGCTGCCACAGGTCTTTCTGAAATGCTTAGAAAAGTACTGAGTCTCTTGGTATGGTACTAAGGGAACCTCAGTTAATTTTACTGGCTCATTTTTCAGATATGTGTAATTCAGTCTCAGAATTAAGCTATTGTGCAAAAAAGGGGGGCTTTCTCAGCTTTTCACCTCACCACATGGCTAACCTTGCCAAAAATAAAAGACGACAAAGATTTTTCTTTGCTCCGAGAGGTCTGCTCGAAATTCCAGTAATACTGAAGCTTAACCGAGATTTCTCTGTCTCCAGCAAAAGTGACTCCCTATATGTGTCTCTTTGGTAACCATTTGGTCTATTGCCAGAAACAGGACTGACAGCTCCTCTCCCAAGCCACTGTAATTTGGCAAAATAAACATTCTTCCACCCTACTGAAATACAACTTATCCTGCAGAACTACAGATCTTTTTTGATATTTAATTTCTACCACACAGAGAGAGACATCCTTGTGCAAGACAACTAACAAACGTGTAAGTTTAAGTTGCTGCCCTAAGGAGCTTACAGTATTTATGATCCATCTGAAATCACTGGGGAGACTTCCAAAAGCAACATATGCTTAGGTATTCTTTATGGTAGTCCCTCCTACCACCAAAAATGCTGATAGAAACAAAGTACATAGAAACTACAGTAGCATTTTATAAGTTAAAATACACATATAAAAGCAGACAGTCTTTATTTTAGCTCACTTGAAATTAAAATAAAAATGAAATATGATACTATGCTTTAAAAAGCAGTTTAAACATTTTTAAGTACACATATATCAGAATTCTGATTTTGATATAGAGATTAAAAAGCATGGAATTCAAATTTTGGGATGTGAAAAAACAATGAATTTCATTTAACAGTGAACTATTTGTTGCGAAGAAATCAGAGAGCTAAAAAAAATCTAACTTCAGCTCACCGTGCTATAAGTCATCTAACGAAATGGAATTAATCAGCTTTCTGACTACTCTAATGTAACTTAGATTAGAATCTGACCAAGAAAATTTCACTCACAATTTATTTTTTCCCACAACTCTATAGCTACAGTGCAACGAAACAAAAACATGCCCTACCTGGGCATCCCTTGTCAAAATAAGTCTTAACGAGTTCTCCAAGTTTTGTCTTGTCTGCAACAGCTTCCTTTAGCAGTTGCCCACAGCAAACTAAGAGGAAGGAAGAACAAAAAGACACAAGGTTAAATTTTAAAAAGGAAGCAAGAAAGAAAAGAAAAAAAAAACCCAGAAGCTGCATACTGGAATAAGGTCACTGAATAAAATAAAAGTTGTAGGTTTTTTGGGTTTGTTGATGGGATTTTTTTGGGGGGGGAGGCAAGCAGAGCAGAAAGCAAAGAGACTGAGCAGGGGAGAATACTGAATAAAAAAGAATACATTTGGCAAAGAACATATTAAAAACAGAGAGAGAAAGAGACTAATCAAATATGTTACTGAAATAATAACTCAAGGGATTGCTAGTGGTTTTCACTTTTTATAAACTTTTAATTGCTGAATAAAGTTACACCTGCTGAACAGCATCTGAACTGCACTGTTGGAGATGCAGGATAATATGCAATTCAAGGAAGTGACTCCTTGGATCATTTAATGATCATGTAAGAATTATATTTAAAAAACTGTGCTAATGCAATATTATCATTGACTTCAAATACACAGAACACCAGGAGATCTAGATTTAAAGTTCCAGTCAGGACAGTTGTACATGAACTAATGCTATTTTGGTATTGTACAGCACTTTTTGACTAGACAAAGCCACTGAGTCTTACTGTCCCATATGAGTTAGCTACGACAGTATTCATCCTCATTTTACAAATAAGGAATTAAGGCATGGAGGGGTTGCATAACATCAGAAGAGGCAGGGAGAGTCTGCACAACATCACAAAAAGTCCTAATTCCAACTCAGTTTTGCTTAATATTATATAACAATAATGCTGTACATTATTGCATGACCTTTCAATTAATAACCATAAATTGATTTCCCCCTTTCTGAAATCAACAGCACTACTGACTTTAACTGAAAAAGAATCAAGCACTTGCATCTGTTTTATCACTGTTTATCACATTCTTCAGCACGCAGGAGTAAAAATACACTACAAGAACATTTCCTGAGCAAAGTTGAACAAGTTTAGTGTTTGAGTGACAAGGAATGAACACAAATATTAATAGTCACTACTTTTCCCAGAGAAGCAAACTCATATTCACAGAAAATGGTCTAACTATGTAACAGAAATTGTGTATAGACCCCAACTTAGGACAACAAATATGTTTATGCTTAAATTCTACCCAATTTGTGAGAATATTTAAATATAGGATTAAACTTTTAAGCCTATGTTTCAATCCCAATGGCCTAACTGGAAATTAGGCATATGCTGAAGTACTGTTCTGAAAAGGATGTCCTTCCAGCTCTGTTTTAAATATGTAATTCTTGTAATAATTGGTTTACAGTATATTCACAATGAAATTCAGCATATGGATGAAGCAGTGGTAATAGTATTTAGTAAAGAGAGCAGCAGCTGTTTTATACCGTAGTTGCTTAAAAAAATAAAATGCAAATTTTGACCTAGATGAAAATACTACATCAAACTTACAGTTTCAGAAATATAGTTCAGAAAAGGTATTCAGAAACACAAGAGAACAGTAATCTTTAACACAGCTAACAGTTTTCTTTAATACATTGTAACAGACACATTTCATTTTTAATTAAGCCAATTATATAACTCTTAAAAATATGTCTTTGAAAAAATCTTTAATTTTTAATATGTAATGATAAAACACAGCAATATTAAAACATCTGATAGCATAAAAGTTCTATCAGTTTTATTTGTGGTTTTCAGTATTGTAATGTGGATTAAAATAAATTTACTCTGTTCAAGTGTACTGGATATTTTAGTCATTTAGTATTTTTGAAACACTAAAATAATGATAAATACTTAAAATACAATAATACTAAACCTAGACCCCTGACTGATAGATAGACAGTTTCAGAATTGTTTCCATCCCCTGAGTGGAACTGCAAAAACTAAACATCTAACCATTAGTTGGAATGATCGTATGGAAAGCATATACCCCATTTTGAAGGTTTCCAGTTTAAATTTGAAAATTATTTATTTTCTGAGCAGCTCTACTAAATATGTAACTGAAAACAACAGAGCTCACATCCTGAAGTTATTATTCACTGGTAAAGCCAAAGCCAGGTTCAGTGAATTCTTTTGCTTGACTTCCCCGGGAGTTCAGGGAAGACACCGAAGGACTGGCTACATCACTATGGACAGAATTAGTTCCACTAATTAAAGAATCCTCCCAACACAAAAAAACACTATCTACTTAATTCTTATTTTTTTCATTTGATATGCATTGAGAGAATACTAATGAAATTAACTTACATTTTACTTAACAAAGAGGATATGGCTAATCATCAGATTTTACAGACATTAGACATTTGCTTAAAATAATTTATGGCTACTCCAGTATTAGAAGACACTATAGAAAACAGACACAAATTGCATTGATCCTAGCACCCTCCTGGGTGTTAATATCATAGCATTTTTTAACATCAGCATGTACCACCATGAACAAGCCTCATGTAGCATTTTCTGGGCCTCCCTTATGAAAAAAAGAGAATGTACATTTTGATAATTGTTTCCTTTTCTAATACATTATTTTAGAAGCATGGAATCTAAGAGTCTTCCTTATAGTTCAGAGCAAATTCTCTTTTAAAAAAAATGCCTCAATTTTGGCCAGACAGCTGAAATTGCAAAGACATTATTCATGATCCACTGATACAATGAAGAATTCAGAGCACAACACGAATGTAACACATGAAAAACTACTGATCTAAAGAGTATAAAAAATGATGACTAAAAAAATGTTAGAGCTGGTTTGTCACAGAATATATGTTTTATTGGTTTATATTTCTTCACTGAAATACTTTTCAGACCCCTCAAAAATTTGACATCCACAGTGATGGTCTAACAGAGAAATTTTATGTGCAAGAAAGAAAGACAGCAAAAGATAAATGATCAAAAAGAAAGAAAAGGGGGAATTGAGCAAAGTGCATATTTACTGAGAACTTACTGTTGACAATGCCGTATTTCTGAGCTATTAGAGCTGCCTGCAGGCTCTTCCCACTGCCTGGGGGTCCACAAAAGAGAATCCGTGGTGTAAAGGGGGCAGCTGATCGGTGCCGTGTTTGGACATAGGTGAGAGCTATAACATGACAGGAAGACAAGAAATGCAGTTTATAACCTATTGCCTTTTTTTAAAAAAAGAACACATTGATTAACTTCTCTCTCTTTTTTTAAAGGTTGTTATGATCATCATTTATTTCACCACTGAAACATCTTGAGACTCCAACCAAAATCAAGACTGCTAAAACTGTAATGTCAGCAACTTACAATGAGAAGCACTTTAGAAATCTTACTGTCATTACACTCATATACTGTCTTTCATCAGTACATGTCAAACCATTTTAAAGAGTGGATTCAATTAATAATTGCTCTTTTACCATGTTGTTTTTAGCAGAAGTCATTTTTGCTTGATGGCTACAATTTTACCATGTAAATTATAGAGGGAGATAATTACCCTTAATACTTTCTACAGCCTCTGAACCAAATATTTAAGTGTAAAAACTCAGAATGTTAAATTCATATGACATTTACCCATTTTTTTATGTGATTAGCAGACTCCTCATCACAATATATGTATTTGTAGTAGAGTATGACATAACACAATAGAGCATTGACAACATAAAACTGAGAATGATTTTATTCTTTTGTCCACCATTTTTCCATAAAGTGTAAAAGCCATTTGATATTTTCAGTCTGATTCTACACTGTTTGCTGGACAATATTGTTTCATCTGTGTTTTCTAATGCATAGGAAATACTACGTTCACATCAGTCTATGGACTCCAACAGCTTCCAAAAGACCACAGACCATGTAAAGCATAATCAGAATTGCTGCATGATACAGATCTGAACTTCGTTACGGTCTCAAAAGAGAACCTGGTAGACTAGCAAGAAGCTAAAGTAAGGTGTGGCTTGACAGTGAGGATGAACTCTGATCATAGTTGGACGCAGAACACTCTTACACTCCATGCCCCTTTTGCTAACAACAGCGGTGAAAAGAGCAGCTCAAGCCTCAGCCCAAGCTATGTTAGCTTTCCTTACACATTCTTTTGCAAGTTGCTGGCCAAGGCTAAAAGCCATGCCACTGCATCTTGACTGCCATTTTTACCCGTGATTCAAGATAGCGTAGGCACACCTATACATGCTTCAATTTCCTCTGTAATTGCAGTGGATACAATTAAATTTAGCCCAAATATCTTAAATCATAAATTAAATAAAAGAGTCTATAGACTAAATAGTCCTTGTAATAAAATGATACTACAGTCTAACAAAACAGGGACAGGATTAGACATCAATGTTTGTATGAACTGCAATACCATATTAAAAAAGCACAAGGATCAGTATTTTAACAACCATTTTTAACACTGCTATATACTAACAATTCTTCTACGGACCCTCTCCTAGGCATACTTCCAGATCGTTATGAAATCTCTGTAAGAAAGGAGCAGCTCCAGCAAACTCCACTTCTGCTATTTCTAGAGAGTGAACTGGAGTATGGAGGATTTAACTCAAACTGCAACCACATGGGATCCTGCACATCTCTTACTCCAGCACCACAAGCTGTGCTGGGATACTATACTGTACAGCTGACTCTGATGTCACTTATCCTAGCACAAATCAGTAATTCCATTAAAATTTAAGAGATTACAAAACATTATATTTGTATGAAACAGTCAATTATAATCTTAACACAGATGCTCTCTTAATTGTTTTTAATCTCTTACCTGTAGGAACAAGAATGCATTAAAAAAATTGAAAATCACAACAGAAAATAGTCTGTTGGCTGCATAACTTGTCCAAAAACAAATATCAGCTAACCAAGGAGTGCTCTAGTTATTCTGAACATTTTCCATAACCAAGTGTATTGAAAAGCACAAACATTACAGGCAAAGCACCCTGCTTACAAATGATGCTTAATTTGCAGTAAATAACCAAGTTAATTAGGAGTAATGATCCCCTAGACAGTCTCCACATCTAATTATTCTTAAAAAAAAAAAAAAAAAACTGGCTGCTTGATGCACTGCAGAAAAAAGATCTAGAGAGGATTTTTTCATTCCAATTTTCAATTTATCTCACTACATTATTAATTAATAATAATTAATATTCAGGCACTCACATTTTTATTTACAATTCAAGGCATGAATTCTTTATGAATGATGATATGAACTTTTAAATTTAATTAAGTAATTTAGAGGTAATTAATGTGTAAATTCAGATTATAAACTTCCTACTTGTTTATCTTAAAAGTGCAGCACTTGTCATTAAAAAAAAGACCTTTTTGAGATGCAAAATTACTGGGATATATCAGATCATCTACAGACTGACAGCTATGAAGTACATTATCAGTTGGTCTTTCTGGCAGTTTACTTATTTTATTCTTGAAGAATCAACATTAAAAGTCAGATTGCATTAAAGTCAAGCAAAGGCAAACAAGAATTGTTGAAAAGAAAAGCTACCAGCACAAACAGTTTTTAAATAATGAAATGTTACCAGCTTTGAACTACTCCTGCTTCTTGTTATCAGACTTGTGGAAGGTACTAGCCATATGGGAGACTAAGAGTAGAGCCACGATGCAGCCTTTCAGGAGCGTCTCTCACAGAAGTAATGGTGACATTTACTCTACTGAGTCAACTATCCCTTGTCAGGATTGTGAAACTAAGACTTCCCAGTTATTTGCATTTACTCTAGTCCTGTAAAATAATTATCAGGAACAGCCCAGACTCTGTATTAGAAAGAACACAACTCAATGGGGAGCTATCAGGCTTGACTAATCCTATTTCCATGAACTGTCTCTAAGGGCTAGGAACTACCTTTCAGATAAGAGTTTATCAACTATCAAATCTGCCATAAAGGTACATATTTACCCTGTGATAGGACATCCATGCAAGGCTGGTCTGCATTGATTGATTTCAGAAATTTTTGGTAGGTCTGGAAAACTCCAGGAAAGTTTCTATGATACTCCAGCAGCTTCTCTGACGTCTCTTGTTCAGATATATCTTCTGGCTTCACCAAACGCTGCTGCACTAGAGGGTCACTTGGCCAGTCAAAGGTCGTATGGTACACCTCTAGAAGTGAGACACTGGTTAGGAACCAAGAGGATGATTTAATAGGTCTTGTTCAGTTCCAAAGTTTTCCTAAGCAATATCAAAGTCTAAGTGTAAGGCTTATGCTGTGGCACAAGCGATTACCTGTGCACTCCCCTTGTTACTTATGCTTACAGCTGACTATTACTCAGCAGATATACAGAAAGAAAGTGGCCAAGATAACTGGCCACCCCTGTAGCCAAGACAGCATGATGCGTTCCTCAATAGGGAGCATGCATTTCCTTGTATACGCTGCAATCTCTATTGCAGAGCTGCACATACATGGTTCAAACAAGCCTTTTAGCAGAAGCAGTAGCAGTAATGATGTTTTTTGCTTTTGCCAAATGATATGAATGTGCTTTACAAGCACTAATGAGCTACTTCTTAGATAGAAGGGCGGTATCCTTAGCCTTCTTTTTCAAATCAGTAACGCAAGTCAAGCAACGACTTACCACCACAGAGAAAGAGCTGGGAACTGGGGATAGTTCTCCAAACTCTTAGACTGAACCTTAACCAAGGCCTTTTACAAGCAAATCTCCTTTATTGCAAATAAAAGCCATTCCTTTAGTTAACAACATCCTTTCTAATTGTGCTCCTAAAACATCCGACATGTTTTTTTAACCGAGCAATGTTACGATTTTATTTCCTGCTGGGAGACTGCTAGAGATAGTGAACAGAGAATTTGGAACTAAGTCTATTTGATAGTCATTCAATGGAAGATATGTGAAAGCAAACTGCCCCTCAGAATAAATCAGAATCTAGCAAAGATGCATGGCAAAATATAAGTTCATATGGAGAGATTTAACCTTCAAGTATTCTGTGCTGCAATAGCCTACTGTTTGCAGGCCCAATACCAACCTTTACATTGTCCTGTATTTTATTGTCACAGAAAATAAGATACTGTTGACATACACCTTCTCCAAACAGTTTATAATTATAAATTCCTACTGTTTCTTAGAGGGGTATGATTTAAATTTTAATCCCATTGATATTACAGTGCTTCTGGGACCAAGTAACACTCCAGTTACTAGTGGAGATCAGGAACAAATGCATACTGCACCTTCTGTGAAGGGATCGAGCCTTTTCCCACTGATCCGCTCAATCAGTACAGAGTCTGGAGCATAAAGCACAACTAGGCACCAAAAAGAAAAAAACAGAAAGAAGCGTAGCTTTTGTTAGTTACTTGCTTTATTTCCTCTAACTGTTTTGATGAATCCTGGTATTAAGGATGAATGAAAGTATTTCAAGCACATTTGTCTCCATTTGTCTTGTTTTCCTAATTTCCCATTATTCTACTTGCAAATACTTGATTTTACTTTTAATCAGAATTTTCCTCCACCTGCTGAACAGTATACTGGCTGACCCAGTCATCCATACCAATTAAGAAAGTATGGTTACATTCTATCCAGATGGAGTCCAGGCTAGAAGTCTAGGTTAGAAGCATCCACAGGTCACTCAGTCTGAGTCTCTTCTACACCACAAGCAGTTACTTCTCACCCAAATACTTCTGTAGTGAGACCAGTGAAACATATTTTTGGTTAACCTCACAGAAAAGTGTCCAAGCTGGACTAGAAAGAATCAAAAGATGGAGAATTTATCACTTCCCTGGATTGTTTTTTCGCTCATCATCCTCACAGTTAAATATTGTAATTTAATTTCTCTTTTCAATGTATTTGATTACAGGTTTCAGACACAAGTTCTTCTTACGACTTTCTCCACCATATCAAACAGCTCTTTTGGGCACTTTTCTCCCTATTAAGGTACTCATATACCGTAAATTATATCTCCTCTTAATCTTCTTTTTGATTAACTAGACAGACCGCACTTTAAGATTCTCATTCAGATCTTGGTTGCACAGATAAAACTGTGAGCAAAACTTGACTTCAGATGTTATTAGCTATATGAAAAATACATGCAAGTACTAGACATTAAACATTTTTTTCCTAACTCTATTGCAGTGATTCTGAATTCTTCATTAATAGTGGAATCTCATCCAAATCAAATCTGAAGTGACAATTCAACAAGTTTGCTAACATTCTGGCAAGTTCATGATCCACTGGCAAGCTCTACTTTTATCATTTTATGCTGTATTCCACACAACTGTAATTGTTTCTTATGTTGCAAGTAGGTTTTCTAACTGTTAATTTGGGACAACTGGCAGTTCTAGTTGGTGAGGGCAGCTGTCAAGGTCTTGTCTATCAGCACTTTGCCACCGAAGAAATGTTCCTCTCAAATTAAGCCACGCTCCATCCATACTCAGAAGAATCAAGCTTAAAACCAAGATGTTTCTATTTTACTCGGTGGAGAAAAGTTTGCTAGGTTTGTATTTTTTAATTCAACAGAAGAAAGAATTTGGATTCAGGGGATAAGAAATTGATTTGTTCTGAGGATCACTAAAAGCAGATTTCTAGAGACTGATGTCGGAGCAAATTTGGACCCACTCCTAGGATAGAAGCAAAACTACGTCTAACTGCTCAGAGACACTTGCTGAAGTGGTCTTGAATTTACAGAACTCTAACGTGTAAGAAGACAAGGGTTTATGTGGAGAGGGCAAGATTTAAAGTCTAACAGGTTAACTCAAGTCCTTCAATGAATCTGAACCATTCTGAAACATCATTTTACTGTCTAGCGACTCTGGTGTCTTCAGGACATGTACTGAAATTATTATTTAGGATGTTCAGATAAAAATGCTTCGAGGCTTTCACCTACTGGCCACAATCACACGTGAACCTTGTACTGCTTACCAACATGCGTAGGAATGATGCCAGATGATTGCAGCATCCATGCCTGCTCCTGGTTTTCAGGGAAGCCTTCCAAAATCCAACCCTATTGAACAAAAGCATGAAGCAGTTATTGATCCTGGAACAGGAAATACACAGGAAAAAAGAAAGCTTAGTATCAAACATTGGTGCTATTTGCACAACGTTGCTTCATTCTGATCTCACAACAGGACAATATAAGAATGAACCAATTTTCTCATACTACTGGACAACTTGAACAAAAGAACTAGGACCTAAGATATATTTATATATATATATATAAAAAAAAGCTTGGAATATCATTTTGCTCTTGAAAAAAGATTCATCTACTAACAAAACATCCTACAGACCAGTACTTCCCAAATATTTTCAACAATGGTAACCAATTTTTGGAATATGCCTGTGTTCACTGCAGCAGTTATCACATAATATTGCTCCCAAGTAGCTATTCAAACTAACCTAACTGGAGTTGGATAAACCAGACAATGAAACAGTAACACCACCATTATTATGCAATCTCTGTGCAAAATACACTCCATCCTAACACAAACATAGGCCCCCCCTCCTTATATATACACAACATTGGTCTCATTGAGCAACTTAAATGAAATGTTCTGCAGCAAGAATTTCATCCATTTACGTGTTCAGGGAGAAATCACTTCAGTGAATCGAAGTATACGGCTGGGTTTCGTTATAGATGCTTGTGACAGAAGAAAGCAAAGACACTGATATTTTTGTGAAATGGCATGCACTAATAACACTACCACAGTGCAAAGGACATTTATGTATTGTAGCAATGATTTTTTTCCCCATATTTCAATCTTAAACTTCTCTCTTAAATAAAAACAACCCACAACAATTTCTACAGTTTTGAAATATTTAAAAGGATACCAGCCCACACTGTGTATAAAAAAAGAGGCTAAACAAATCTAAAGACAGATTTAATGCCAAGAACAGTGAGGAAAATATGCGTGCTTTCATTATTTTCTTAAATTATACAGGAAAACTCACAGTAATGGAACCAGCATTCCCAAAGCTAATGAAGCAACAGAGCAAAAGAAAGAAAAAAGAAAAAAGAGCCTTTTGCTCCCTTAAGTCCTTGTTATAGCCAGCTAAGTGTTGGATTGAGCATCTTTAAAAAAACATTTACAGAGCTGTGAAATACCGTAGGAGTGCTGCAGCCTCACTCAGTGTCTATGTGATGCAGTATTTGAGATCTAATCCGCTTAAGTCTGAATCTTCTAAACTTTGCCTAATTTTTCTGTTAGTTGCTTAACTACGCAGGCCCTTGTCACTATATCCTATATCCTCAAATAACTTTGTGGTACTATAATAAATCTGAAAGGCCATCTTTGTATTTGAAATAAAGAAGATATTTTAATATTGCATTAGCTAGCAATCATTATTATCTCCCATATAAATTTGAAGCTCTGTCAGTATGGGGTCCAAAGGTTTTAGAAGTATTTCAGGGAAACATATCTCCATGACTTCTGCAGGAGGAAATTGGGACATTCCCATTATACAAGAAAATAGAGTAGACTACTTAAAATTCCTTAATTAGCCTGGTTTCGGGAACATGTCATCCTGCTGGTATCTGTAGAAAATAAGAGACTCAAGTAACTGCAAGCCATTTTTGCCACTCTCGGTGTTTGCTTTATCAAATTAGGATGAACCACTGTCCAAGGTCACACAGGTGCTAAGAAATCAATTTATCCATTGGGACTTGCAGAAGAGAGGCAAGGCTGCACAATATTTTTAGCAGTACGCTAGGAATTTCAGCACTGGTTGTGAATATCTTGTGTTTATACAACATATACACAGGCCCAGATCCTCTTTCTAGGGAGAAATGGCATCAGAGCCCTGAAGCCAATAAATCTATGCCAATTTACACAGACTACAAATCTGGCTCATTTTCTCCACTCCAAGTGCAATACTTTTGGAAACTAAAAAAAAAAGCCCTTTGCTTCTGGCATCAATACAGCTTATAGCTCAGAAGCAAATACTAAGCAACAGGCAGCAAACACAGAAGACATTCTTTAAACAACATATAGCAAACTTCACAATGCTTATATACAAATTTCAAAGGTCCTTAGAGCAGGCAGTATGCAATTTTATAGCTAAAAGTTTTTGCAATGTAGGAAATTATAGCTCAATAAATAGCTTCTTGCAACAAACAATTTTTAAACAAAGGCATAATAAATAAACACTACAAAAATAGTTAGCATTTTGGATCTTATTTCCAAAGGTCTCCGAGTTCCAGAGTATCAGTCAATCCCTAATTAGAATACATTATCCATCTACTTGACAGTTCAGTGAAATGTCTATTCCACCACAGAGCTGCAGCTTTGTTCAGAACAGGTTTATTGATATTCTGATGCATTCCCTCTCCATACCCCCAGTGGCTTGGTTCTGTTTTATCACACATCAAAAAGGCCGTATGCTCAGGGCACCCCATGCACAGCTCAGAGCTGGAGGTCTGAACAGCTGCAAGTAGTATGGTATCACAGGAGGGACAAGCTCCAAGCAGATGTCACAGATAAAAAAAAAAAAAAAAAAGAGTAGAAAGGGAGGGCGGCTTGGGAACTAAGCAAGAGAAAGCAAGACACAGCAGAGCAAGACCTGACTTAAAATATGCCTATCATGCTTCATGCAAACACTGGTCTTTTTTGCCCTCCTGACTATCATTAAAGTGTAATTAGTAACTTCACATGGTAAGAATTTGTTTCTTTAAGAAGCTATCTATTTTTTGTTCTTGATAGCAGTAACCTTACATCCACGCGTGGATGGCATCTTATCACATCAAGGCTAGAATGAAGGCTAGAAGTCTGAGAAATTCTATGGCGCCTTATTCTGTGGTCACTATTCCCTCCCTTGCAGCTGGAACCTCAGTCCTTTCCCACATCACGACTGCTATAAATACAGCATTCTGCTCTTGCCTTAGCACCAGGTGAAGTGCTCCTTGGAGACCCATGGCACACTGAAAATCAGCAACAGGGAAGTACTTTCAAAGCCATCACTTTCCTCTCCAAATTTAAGGAATCAGGAGAAAAAGAAACCCTCAAGGTCATTCCCAAACATAAATCTCCTTCCTTTGCTGGCACACTCTCAGCTGTAACACCAAACCTATGTTCTGTCAGCTTTCCACCTCAATAATAATGACCAAGATATTCAGTTCTCTCTTGTTATTTGACCTGCACAGCCGCAAAATTTGTTACAAAATCCAAAACTGACACTGCCTTAGAATAATGCAAACAGCAAAGGGATGGTGTAAAGAAATAATGCTGCATTACATGGCACATCTGAAAGAATTCTCAGACACGAGCACAAAGATCAAGGGTCATGAAAAATGCTGCCTGTAGGAAAGCATGTCTTCACAATAGTTTTTCCACAACATCACTGGTATTTTTGAAAAAGTATTAACGTGCCTTTCTCCCCCATCTAAAGGGAGGGGACAGACAACAGTGCAACAAAACAGCACAGTAATAGCCAGCGTGGATCCAAAATTTCTGAGGTTTTCAGAAAACAGCAGACTGAGGAGTGTAGTATAAATATTGCAATGCATAGGCAGATTTAAATGCAACATAATAGCACTTACTGAAATTTCAGTATTCCGACTGATAAAAATCAAATGACTATTACTGACAAATTCAGTGTCCCAGAGTTGGAGGTTTGGTCCTTACTTTTTTACATGGGCAGACAATCTTCATTGCTTTGGACCCTTCTTCTTTGTCTGGTCCCAAAATGGGGAATGAGCAAATGGAATCAAAGAGAGATACAACACAATTAAGATCCTGACCTGACTAATGCACAGCGACCTACATCTACTGCCAACCCCACTCCTGCAGTCTGTCAGCTTTAGCAGCATGGATGACGGAAGAAGCTCCACCTTACCAAATTTCTCATTTCAAAGGAATCTTTTATTCCCCACGTACAACGTATTCTTGAAGCTTCAGTGTAAAAAAAGAGCCACATGCTTTGTGGAAAACAAAAAAAGAAAGTTAAGAGGTTTCCCCAGATATATTTAAGAAACATCACTGTCCTTGTAAGGAGTCAGAGATGACATGATGATCTCTGTCTAAACCCAAAAACAACCAATAGCCATCACATTCTTTTCCTTCCTGTTCAGTGACAACCACCACCCTTCTGAATTGTTTAATACCAATCAGAAGTAATTCTGCCCTTGAGTTCATGTGACTCACTGGCGTAGGCTTAGTTCCTAAATCGTCCTAAAATGTAAGCGAGGTTGCTCAGCTCTTTCTCTCACAAATTCATCATCTAGCAATCTCTTCACTAGCTTTCCCCAGTTCTATAAATTCCCTCCACAATGCCAGCAGCACCAGGAGTTAGACAACAGCCAGATGAAAAGTCTTCATATGAGCTTCACAAGTCCCAGGTTCTAACGTAATGCTTGCAATAAGTTCCCTGTGTATGCTGGAAGACCTACCTGTCCGAGCCTTTGCAGTTCTAAATTTGTATTGGAAGAACAAACAACACTGTCTCAGAAGAGCTGTTGATCAATAAAAATGTTCTCCTTGGAGGATGCCTGTGACATCTATAAACCTGTGAGTGTCAAAACAATGGCACAAAAAATTCTGTATTCCTACTGTCAGTGGGATGAAAGCTGTGCAATTAATGCCAACCCAATGACACCACAAGGAGAAATAAAACAAACAGCTGGTGGTCCTGTGGTCCAACATACTGTTCCTAATCTATTTACATTTTCAGTTTAAAATGCTGACTCATGTTTTGAGAGAGATGGCATAAATCTGGGCAATGAAGTAAAAAAAATCCACAGTATTGGCTTCATTAACACTCACACAAGAAGAACGTTGCAATTAAAATGCATAGATCCTCTTTCAAGTGGAAGTGATACCTGACGTGGGAACATTTTAGTGGCCTTGAATTCCTGTCTACTAATAAAAGGACTTTCAATAAACTATCACAACTTTTGGAAAGTCGATTATGCGTTTTTCCTAAAAGGAGCTGAAATACTAACTACACTAATAATATGCACTCCACTCCTGCGCAACATCGTGGAAGCTTTCTAGAGAAAGTTTTTATTTCCTCTACTGTTCTGTAACATGTCCAGCGCTGGTTCAGTGCTGTTGGTAGTAACGATAGGAACATAAAACGTAGGCAGGATGCTATGAAGCTGTTGTCATTTAAACTATCTCGTCACTTTATCTGGAGTTTATATGACTTAAAATAACAGACACTGAGATCCCTCACTGCTATGGGGATAACAAGAACGATGCCAACAATTATAGAAAGCATGGGGCAAAAGAAACATAGGGTGGATGTGGCCTTTGGAGACTAATAGATTTTGCCTACACTCTGGTGGTTACTAAAACTCACTTTAACAGTATCACAACGAACACTGGAGAAATTAGCTGCTGAAAATACGTCTGCTTTTAACCAGAGGAAGTGACTTATGTGACAGAATGAGCACCTTGGAAAGGTTTTACAGCTACTATTACAAAAGCCCTAAAATGAAGAGTTATTCACCTACTTTCTAGTTCATCGCAACTACTGATACCAAAACAACTCTCCTCCTGATAGCACTAGAGGACAAAATCCCCCAGCAACTACTACTTTGAGAGGTCACCTTAGAAAATATTTGACCAGAACTATTGACAACACCAGGGGTTCCCTGGCATCTTGCCTACCCTGTCCCCTAACCAGCATCAGCACAGGTAGAGCAGCTGTTAGCGTTAAGCTGGGGCACTGTGCGCAGGGACTGAAAATGCCAAAGGTCTCGCAGTTAGCAGTTCCACTCTTGGGTTCACCATCTTTCTTACTTATTTTCATTTCTGTGCGTTTAAATATATTTTAAACATTCTCTCTAGAGAGAAAGTTTGCTGTTCATATCTTGCCATGAGGACAAGGTAGTAAATCATACAGTAACCTGACTTGCTCTATAACCGTGGTATCTCATTTCACTGCTTACATATAAAATATTGATTGTTTCTAGCCCTTTTTGGTGCTCATCTACTGGCATATACAGGGCTGACAACACCGGTTTCTTGGCAGAGTTCATCATTTACACACTAATTCAAAAGTCCACAAAAGTAAACAGGATGATACATCATATATCTGTGTTTTTAAATACGTTCTCCTGCCAACTGAGAGGCTTAAATCCAGAGTGAATTTAGTATGCAAATACAATAAATACTACCAGATATTTGGTCTGGAGGGCTAAATATCTTCCATGAGTCAAAATAATAAAATTAAATTAAATTAAAATAAAATAAAAAAATAAAATGAAATGCCCAGCCTAAAAGACCTCCAGGAGAAAATCTCCCTGCTGACGAAGGATGGAGCAGGTAACACAGGAACCTAAAACACTAAGAAAATGGCCCATTTGGAAGAGAAGAGGAGGAATTATATCTTTATATACAAAGAACTGGAAAATTCTACAGTATTCCCAGGTCTCAGTTGTACCAGCGTAGGACCTGAACTCAAATGGAAACAATAGCTAGGTTTGGAAACAGGGTAAATGCTTGAACTAACAACAGCATGCATTCTGCCTAAAACTTAGCTTAGGATAGCCAGTCTGCTGTAAATCCTAACGTCTTGGTAGTTCCCCACGTAAGCAAATACTGGTGTAATTTAGACGTGCAGCACTCAACTCACCACTATGCTACTCCAAATTTGCAGGGATTCATTGCTGGTTATGGCAAGGGATTTATACCTGGTATAAATCTAGAACCATCTGGAGATGAGCTAGGTTTTTGCTGCATGAATTTCCCTTCATAAAACAACTGCATATATTTCTTTGAAGGATGAGGAGTCCTATATTGTCATCTGTAAATCCTTATGGAAACCAATAACACACTCCAGATTTTTGTTGCAATAAGACTCTTTGGTAAAACCATTTTTAACTAAAAATGCAATAAAATGTTCAAAAAACAAGCCCACGTTAACTTACATTCATTTCTTCAGAGCTTTCTCTACTGTTATCAAAGGAAGGACTTTTAAACTGTTCTTTAACTGTGTAAGAGATTACACCACTCAGCTGTTCATTACCATGCTGCTCAAGTCATCCTTTCCACAGTTTGGACCATCTGAGCTAGCTTACACAAGGCAGGTCCACTGAAAGCCACTTTCATCAGTGGTTTAAGCAAAGATAGCTGACTTCGCGCTGAAGCGCACGAGGACCTCTCTGACAATCATTTACATTATCTCAGTTTAAAGCAGTAACCTTCAGTCGGGGCAGAAAACAAACCATTTTTGAATTCTTCTTGCTAGGTTTGTGGATACTTCTCGGCACCCATAGACACCTTTGTGCCACAGAATTACCACCTTAAAAACCACAAGGCAACGGCCCAGCCCCCTAGTATTATGATTTTGTTTTAGGTGAATGGAAATACCATTACATTATATACTCTAACCCTTGAACGTTTACTTGTGGCTATTTCAGTGTCTCTTTGTAAATGAAAGCTTAAAAACTGCAGATCATTGCAGACTACAGCAAAAGTAATAGAGATGTGGGGAGAAGCACAGGACACAAGATTTTTAGCAGTTTCTCACAGTGTCTGATGTTAAGACAGCTTTAGGAAGCAATTTTCAAAGTTCACTGAAACATCAACTACTGGCCCTGCTTTATTCAACAAACAAGCCAGATGATGATGTCAAGACACAACACAGTTTAATAAAGCACATCAGCCTTACAACATCTCTATGAGGTAAGGAAGTGCTAATTATCCCCTGGCCCACAAATGAATAGACAGACTGACTACTGTAAGAACATGTATTATTTACCTGAAAAGGGTTCGTTAGTCCTTCATGAATGTAACACCTACTTTGGACTGTGCACTTTTTTCCCCTCTCAAGAAGTGCATCCAATAATGTACAGCCTATATCTTGGCACTGTTTAGAATGAGATTTTTATCCACTAGATTATTATGTCTCTTACAAATAATCCTTTATTATGGGCTGATTATGGACTCAATAAACTATAACAACATCTGAGGGTTTAAAGGAAACACATAAAAGAAATTTTGCTTTCCTTGAGTCCAGACATTGATTTCAACTAACATTAATCTTTTTAAATTCTCTTTTGGTTCTGTTTGAAAGACCTACTTACATTAAGTCACAGGAAAAAACAACAACACAGATCCATGCATACAGCAGCCAAACCTCTTCAGCTGCCTATTTTTGTAAGCTAACAGTGAGCATATTAATTATTACCTAGAAGAGAATATATTCAAATTCCTAACACAAGAAGGAAAAAAAGACACAATGAGAAAGAGAGAAAATTGAAATGAATAACAGTAGACTCTCTTTTCTCCTTTCATCAGTAAGAGCTAAAAACTTAACTCAACCTATTGATTTTTATATATTTTCTGTTTATCTGCTTTGTCCACTATAACTCTGCCAGTTGCCCCAGGCAATCAACAAAGCTATGCTTGTTCAGCCTTTGATCATCTCAGTGCTATAAGATTAGCATATGCATACTCTCATCCTCCCCTTTATCCTGTTAATAAAGCTCCAAAGTCCCTCTGCTGATGTTCAAGAAAGCAATTCACTCCAGAGCCCCCAAAGATTTGCCCCCATTCCCTCCTCTGCTCAGGACTCAGAATGCTAACTACTATGCACGAGTTGTGTAAGTGCTTATCCACCGGCCCTCTGAGGAGCAATTCTTACTTGTTTGATGCAGTCCACGTTTGACAGACGTTCCTGGATCAGATTGGCCCAAAGTGCATTGGGAATTTTCTAAAGAAAGAACAACAAAAAAAAGGCTGAATATTCACAATTGAGTTCAAAAGGAATTTTATCATGCAGGCACATTCCGGTTAAAGGTGAACTGAGATGTCTCCTTAAAATAAATAAATAAATTGAACTGTGCAAGTCCCCAAGTCATTAACACAATGTATCAGAGAATTAATAAGGGCACAAAAATCAACGTTAAAGGTAAGCTAAACACATTTCTACTTGCCAAAGCCCACATCCGAGCTTTTTGCACACTAACATGGAAACGGTGCCAAGTTTTGCACACTAACCACCACACTGGACCTCAAACCTGCAAAGGGATCCATAAGAACATCGCAGCCACCAGTAGTCCCTTTAAAAATAACAAGTATCTGACCCACTGCTGCTTCATATGCCAGCACATACAGCATTAGTGATATTAACAGATATCACGTGAGACAAGCAGAATCTCAAACACATAACAGATAAACACCAAGAGCATGATGTTCAGGAGGTTTGTTTTATGGTTTCTAGTAACTCTCACTCACTTTTTCATCATCCAGTTGCCCTACAGGTTCTATGCTGAACCTGGTTAAACAAGCTCTGCTTTAGTCAGTTTGCCTTGCTAAAGTCTAAACCTTTGGCCATGCCAGTCGGAGAAGCTATTAATCACTTGACTAAATCAAATCACCTTGTCTCATTCATTTTGTCATTATTGGTAAAATGAAGACTCAGAAAGATTTCTGCAGACGGATTCTCTACATCCTGAGTCACAAAGCTGTCTTTCAACTAATCCAAGAAACTTTAAACGATGTGAGCATGACTCTTCATCCCAAGCAGCTACTTTTCATGGCTTCCCATCCACCTGTTATTCTAACCAGTCTGAAGGGTATAATCCTAAGAGAGTATTTCTTTAGGCTTATATTAAACTAAAGGACGTAACTAGACATAATGAAAATGTGGCTATGTGGAAAAATTTCCTAACAATCATCCTCATCAGCTCATGAAACAATTTCACCAGGAGCGGTGGAAACTCTTATCGCACAAGTCACTCTGAAGTAGCCTGGAGAAAGCACTCCAGAATACACAACAGAGAACAGTCCTCAGCTGGCTGTGGAATGGACAAGATGGCCCAGTCAGGTGGTGTGAGGGGGTGCTTTTGTTTTGTTTCTCTCTACTGTCCCCAGTTCTCAGTGCCTTTCTTCACATCAGCCATTCATAAGACAACGTTCAAGCAGGTAACAGAGAAAAAGGGAAAGAAATTGCTGTGTTTCTTGAAAGTCAGCAGGTCTCATAGGGTGGTGCGTCAAAGCCTCCCGCAGCCGCTCGCTGCTGGAGTCTGGGTCTGTGGCTTTGAGTCTGTCACCTTCCAAAGATGCATCACGCTGCTATCAGGAACAGCTAGCGTCTTGCTTACTTCTTTGATGTGTCATGTCAAGAGAGGCTAGCAACTGCCGGGGGTCCACTCTGCTAAGCCGTGCCAAACCAATTTAAACCAAAATTATACTAACTTCTTTTAGTGCAGTGATAGTCTAAGTCCTCTCTTTTGAGCAGGGTTTATTGCACAAAAACAATCAAGGACACACAGGCAGGTATTTCAGTGTATTAGTTCCTTCTGCTCTCTGCAGCTCAATTCCAATTTTATTTCCTGGTCAGTTTTCCTTCTACTGAACAGTGGCCTACAAAATCACTTTCAATAGGCTCTTTGTAGTATGCCTAATTATTCACTTAGAAATCATTAAATCTCACACACATCCAGCATCAGATAGCACGTTCATATTTTCTTTCTCACAAACACTCACATAAATATATCACAAGCTTGATAGATGGGATATCACCTCCCAGGAATCTGTAATAACGGACAACGAGACATGGACATCAGATAACAGCAGAGCTTATCTAAGGCACTCTGAGCCTGACCTAATATCCAGTTTAGGTAATGAAAAGACCTGCTGTTTGAAATGTTAAACTTTCCAAAAACTGTGGCATTTTCTTATATTCAGACATATGTATATTTTGCTTATAGGCTATACACACTGGTTTAATCACTATTCCCATACTGATGAAAAACTCTCCTCATTCATGACTGATTTTAAATGTTCCATGTTATTCCAGAGATACCATATTTCATCTTACATGCCTGATCTCCTCAAAGTGATGTTTTTAGCAATCCTTTCACAAAACTGCTACACTTTTTGTTCAGTATGAGAGGGGGAAGGACTTTCCCTAGATGTTCCCATTGGAAGTTTTGGACATATTTGTTCTGAAAATAGCTACAGCTAAAATCTTCAAAGTTGGTTTGCTTTATAATTTGGCACCTTGGAGAGAAAAGCAGTCAAGCTTGAAGAAATTTGGTTAGTACTCTGAAAAATCATGAATGTTTAAATTTGCTTGTTCCGATAAATACACACAGAAAGGCTGCTCTTTTCATGTATACACAAGGCTGGAACAGTTCTTATTTGTTCCTTCACAGTGACTTGTCCTGGAATAGATTAGAATGCTGAACATGCATAGATAAGGATGCCTTGGGTTTTCCTCTCTTCTATTATATTTCTTCTTAAAAAGCACAGGGATATGATGCAACTGTACTGCAGTTTTAAGTCATTAAGCAGTATACAAACACCTTAACTGCAATTTAGTATAGCTTTAAGAGCACACCCATCCTGCAAACCCACAATTACCACGGTTGTTTCAACTTCTTATTTTATCCAGCTAACAGGAAAAGTGAAACATGCAATAGCTCATCATTAGACTTCTCTATAGGAAAAACTTGGAGGTGCTTTCTATTAACATTATAATAACTAGAGATGAGGGAATAATTTGCAATGATTTATCCAAAAATGTAGTCTCTCTTTCTGTTCATGGAATATTTATTGGTAGCTCATGATTCCTCAAATTTATTGAATATTCAAAAATATTTGACTTCTTTTTGAAATATTTTTACATGCAGAATGATCATACTTTGCTTTGAACATTCAGTATTTAAAATTCACTACTTGAGCTGTGCTCATTAGTAAGTGACCAGGTGCATGATAGTGAATGATTACATGTCCAAATTTAAAAACTGAGCTTTGGAGAATAATCAGGTATTTTAAATACCCCTTCCATGAACTCCTGTGCCAGTAAAACTCAAATGTTTTAACGTTCACTGGAAGTGAACACAAAAGAGATGAAAGCATGGATAAAGAGAAGTAACTAAAATATGTGAACAAATATTTGTGGACCTTTTTCCAGCATTTGCCCAGATCTAGTAACACTGGCCTACTGACCTATAAAATGAACGAACTTTGGCACTGGGGTTAATTTAGTCGGAGTAACCTTATACTCATGAAATGGTCCTCTAATTACATTAAATTGTGTTATATGATCTTCACACCAGACTTTCAAAAACACAAACTTAGTTCATGCTTTTCCTCTTTCCATTTATTAAATTGTTTTGGCTCGGACTACAACTTTTTAATGATATATTTGCATCAAAGACTGTATAAACAGCTATTGTTTTGTTCCTGAATAGACATTCAAATCCTATTAGTGCTAATGGATGTTATGTGTGTTAGAGGAGTCAAGTTTACCACTTGCTTCAGCAGAACCAGGGGTCACTTATAGCAAAAAATAGGTTTAGCCAACAACATGATTCAGCAAGGGGAAATATAGCTCTTCAAGATGATATTTTCGCTACATCTTAAGTCACTGCAAAGCTTCCACTGATTTAGAGGAAGCTAGGAGTTCCCTCCTAGTTTTAGGAAGTTGCATATGAAGACTCACACTCATGTAAAAGAACAAAAGAAAGCGATTTAGTGAAGACTATCTTCTAGCACCTAACATCTCAGAAACAAAGGTGAACACTGCATAGTATTTAAACACCACCAGATTCTGCTCTTCAGGCACACCTTACTACCTGATCAGCCTTGACGTTTTTGGCTTTCATCTTCCACACCATTCATCTTTTTAAATCAAATAAGCCCAAAAGGACACCCTTGAAAGTGCATCTGTATAGTCTGAAATATGTTAATAATTAGAGTAATTAAACCAAAGAGAATTTTTGTTTTAAATTCTCCTATTCTTAAGTTGAAATTTATGAATCTGGTAAAACAATCTTTAATAATTAGAACAAAGATTTCAAAGTATATATTTCTAGTAAAAAAATCATTTTATATCATGCCAGCTGAAAGCAAACCTTTTTGGTAGTAAGTTCAGTGATTTCAATGAACTCCTTCCTCTCAGATCTTCAAGTATGTTATCTGAGGTTTTGCCAATCTTCACTCTTTAATTCAGTGTAATAAATACTATTCTATTTTCAGCCTAGTTTTCTAAGGAAACAAAATTTACGTAATCATACTATTTGCCCTTTCAGCAGCTTCTGAATCTGTTGGCCAATTTCAACCAAATTTATCAGGGGGTGTGGAAATCTCACAGATGCAAAGCTCCTACAAATGTTATGAAAATAGGTGACCTTGGAGAGGGAAGAAACTCAAACTAGCGGTCTTGCCAGAAAAATTCACAGAAAACTAGGCTTCTTCCATTTCATTATTCCTGGATCTCCTTGACATTTGGGGAAAGGAATCAGGTAAAAGGGAAGGCATCAGAAGCAGAGATGCTCCCACGTATTCAAGATATTCCGTCAACATTTTGTTCTGACCTCTTTGTCGTTAGCCTTTAACAAGAGAATGACACTGGAGATCAAGTAAAACTGTAAGTCACCAGCATTACCCAGGACATAAATGTTCATGGAACCAACTCCTTTGAACATTAAGGAGACCCACAATGAAGAATGAAGGGATTCCAAATCCTGGAATGGAGCAAACAGTGTTCTGGGGGTTGGACAGCCTGCATCAGTCCAAGAACTGAATGACCTCCTGAGTCCACTGCTATTTCCTCAGCCTGAGGGCCTCTAGGGTTTTCAATAACTGACTGGATTGTCCTACAACTTTGAGTTAGTGCACCAAGTTACTTGTATCATGCTACAGAAAAATCAAACATGAACTACTAAGTACCTCTATCACATTAAAAGAAAAGTTATTTGTGTATATATTTTCCAGAGCATTTTGTACCAAAGGAGACCTCAGAAATTCATGCTTATTTTACTGAGATTATCAAACACACTGAAATAGAACAGACTTTGTTTAATGAAATAATGACACATTCTTTAAATGATATTGTGCATATCTGGACTTCTCTTAATTCTGTTACTCCAGTCTAAGGTTAATGTTTCCAAGACCTCCATTACTCTACTTTGTCTTCCCCTCCTGCTCCTATTCTATGCCCTGACAGACTTTTATCTTTGTCCACATCAGCTTACCTCACAGAGGTGACCCTTCTTCTCTGAAAGACCCTGCACCTATATATGTATTAACAAATGTATAAAACAGCATTGATAAAAGAATATTTACTCTGATCTGCTAAACTCATAGCAGTGGAAATCATGGGAGTGCCACACAATTCCTCTTCTGTGACATACAGAACTGCTATTATTACTTCCTCTTACGCACCTGTTTTCTTTCTTTATATGCCTTTGCTTCTTTTGTCAGAGCTAATATTTCCTTGAATAACAAAGTCTCCTGAGAGATACGTATGGCATCCAAATGTTTACAAAGCCACATTGCCTGAGGGAAGAAGAAGAAAAAAAAACAAGTTGAAATATTTGGAAAGAAAATGAAACGTTTTCAGAATGCTACAGAAAGCCAGAGAACATCTTCCTAGCCTCCAATTTAAATGAACTGACTGTAAGTGTAACTTCAAGCAGCTTCTTATAAAGAAGTTAAAGACACTACAACTTTGAATAAAGCCTTTTTTATCTACTAGACTATAACATGGATTTTAGAGAAGAAAGCATTCTTCCTAGCATGTATACACCACCATCATCCATAAAGTTTCCGTGGGTCAGCTTTCTTGGTGGTTCAAATACAACTTTGACATTTTCAGTTCAGTGGTACATGAGAGTGGACATGAGAGAGAACTGGCCAGGCAAATGAAGCAAATAACAATTCTGGGAATACCACAAGCATGTAGCTGTGGTACTCCTCCCAGGCTAATTAGTCCTGCTAAAACACTGTGTAAATAAGTTCTGTTGTAGAACAGCTGTATCACTAGCACTATCTAAGCAAGCTCTTGCAGAGCTCAGTATCCTTAGGGAATGCTATCCTTCAACATGTCTTGTACTCGTGTATCACTTCCACAATTCAAAAAATCATCTTCTCAGAATACGATTTCCACAAGCACTGAGCTCAATAGAAAGCAAAAAGTTAAGTGGACAGTATTATAACATTGAAGGTCGCATACTTACAACCGTAGTTTTCCCAGAAACAGGTGGACCAAGTATACAAATTCTTGGAGCTATGGAACAAGAACATGTGAATGTGAATATGTAGAAAAGCAGAAATTCCAACTGCTTT
Organism: Dromaius novaehollandiae; assembly: GCF_036370855.1. Lineage (NCBI taxonomy): Eukaryota > Metazoa > Chordata > Aves > Casuariiformes > Dromaiidae > Dromaius > Dromaius novaehollandiae. The sequence goes on from NC_088117.1 coordinate 9,639,257, forward strand.
CCTGCTATTACACTGCATAAAATAAATGTAATTACAATGAAACAATTATTTTGGTTGGAAATCTGCTGAATGGAGACTTCAGGACTGGGCTCCACTGGGGAAAGGGGGAATAATAAGACAGTGTCAGCTGTGTCTTCCTTTAATCTCCATAGTTCATGAGAATAATACTCTGACTAAACATGTTACTTAAGCGTGTATACCAATTTAAGCACATGAATAGTTTACTTGCTGAACCAGAGCATAAGAAAGAACATTTCTTTATATGAGTTTGACTTTTATTCCCAAAACATTTATTTAGACCAGACATTTTATGACAAAAAAAAATTTTAGGTTGTACATGTAGGATGAAACTACTTAAAAGCGACTATTTTCATACAATCCTAGAACGGTTGAAGTTGGAAGGGATCTTTGGAGAGCTTCCATTTCTTCTTTCATTCTCCTTACACAGTAGGGTAGTAAAAAACCTTTTTTCTTTGGAGAAGCTTTTGGCTCTCATCACAAAAAGTACAATTTCACCTTACGGTTTCATCTAAATATGTTGAGTCAGGGTTGAGAGAAGATTTAGACATTGCAAAATTAGGCACTTTTCTCTCTACCCTTTTGATAGCTACCTTCAGTTTCTCTAGTGAGTGTTAAAATTCACTTTTTCTCTAAGTATCATTCTTGTGTTTCTCTGCTTCATGTCCCCCTCCTTTCCCTGAGGGGGCATGCAACAGCAAGGTGGGGGAAAAAAGCATGTTCTCTTGGCACCCAAGTACCTTTCTCATTTCCATGGACTTTAGTAATCTCTATATACTGCTATAACTGTGCAAAAGAAATTGAAGAGAAAAAGAAATGGATAAGATCCCTGTTCTGAGGAATTCTTAATCTAATGCCTACAGACAACACAATGAGCACTACTATTCTAAGCTTTACTGGGAATGGATCAGAGGCATAACAAAACAAGGGAAATGGGGGTAACTTTTGGGAAAGTGTTTGGGACTTTTTACATGACCACACACACTTCGGGCTGCAGTCCCTTGAGTTATCATTTTATATTAACATTTGATGTTTTTCCCTTATACCTTGGGGGTGGGGGGGGGGGGGGGGAGCAGAACAAAACAGACCATATACAGAAGGGATAAGTATTTACTGGGAGTAACATAGATCAAAACAGATGAGTGAGGGATCTACTCACCCAAAAACCTCTTCAGCTCTTCACAGCCAAGGGAGATATAGTGTCTGATGGCAGCAGACAGGGAAGGATGTGAAATGTATTTTTATGAGGTCTTCCATGTGCTTAAGCAGTTATTGGGCAGGTGCAATTTTTAAACATACATGAAATCCAAATTATAGATTCATCTTTACAAAGTTATTTGACTAGGAAGGTTTAAGAAAATCTCCCCCCTTATTGGTTCTTGCAAGTGCAACAGAACTAGTACACAATGTAGAAAAATACTTTAAAAGGATACATCAGCTGTTTTTATCACCTAATTTCTTTCAAATGTAATGTGATTAAATCCTAGGGTTTTTTTTTAATCTAACACCTTGAAACTCCAGCCCGGTACTTAGGAATTATTTATAAACAGCGTCATAAAAGAGTGCTCGGGTGCCAACACTAATCAACTTCTTCAAACCACTTCAAAGAAAATCAAAAAACCTTTCCATCCACAGATCCTTTTGAGGTTTAACTAGGAGCATGATTTAAAATTCACAAGAAAACCCTTAGGTATTGAAGCTTTAATACACAGCTTTCTTGGACAAACGTTTGATAAAAAACGAAACATACCATTATATACACCATATCATGCTTTAATATTGCCCAGGGCTACTGTAAATGCTCACTTTGTACTAAATCTGGTTTTCTCTCTGCTTAGTGGCTGGCAGCAGATGGGGCAGTGTAATTCACTGATTTACTCATTTGCACACTTGTAAGACTCTTCTAAAGCATTCCCCCTAAACATATGACACAAGGGCACAACCAGGACCCCACTGTATGTAATGTTTAACACCCTCAAATCAGCAAATAATCGCTATTAAATACTTGAGGTCTCTATGAACGGCTAAGCGAAGCCAGAGAAGTCTGAAAAACGCCTTTTTCTTCAGTAACAAATCATATTTCATTTCATGTTTAGTCTCGATGAGATGTTACAGGATTCACTCTTCCAAGCAATCTTAAGATTTAACATTCAAGTATGATTTTAGTAATAACAAAATTAATCCTGGAATAATGCAAAAGACCGGCTGGACTTAGAGTTCTATTTAAGTCCAAAAGATTCATGATTAATATTAATGCAACAAAATTTGCTTAAGTTGTAAAGGAAATCCTTGGTCAAACAGGAAAAGTACATAGTGCACGATGAACATTCCTGCAGAACTTTGCTACGTTTCTTCAGAGTATGATTGTAAAGGAAGAATTCACAAAAATGCCACTTGGATCCTGGAAGCTTTTTTTATTAGCACAAACCAGGATAAAATGTACAAAACTGACATCTTTGTACTAAAGAACTATCAGCTTTCATAAAATACTTTTAGGCTTTTTAAAAGAATCACATGAAAGAACCACAGCATAGAGGCTTGAGTATGAATACTTCACCACCTATTTGACCTAAGAGCTTTTCAAGGCAGTTGTAAGCTATAATCATCATTACACTTGTTTATATTTTTAGGCATACTTTAGATCCTATTATTAATTAAAAAGGTTTTCTAACTTCACACCTGGGATAGATGCAATGTTTCTTTTCCACACATCTCTGTTTGAAATTTTCTCTGGGGCTAAAACTGTCTAGCAAGGCAAGATCATGAAAATTCATTGCTTTACTGATGGCTCTAATAAGATTTTTTTTTTCCTTCTAAAGAGTCAGCACCTTCCGTCATGATCAAAAAGTAAAATCAACTCTGCTACAGATTTCTGTTACATTATTTTCCATATAATTTATTTTTAAAACAACACTTAGGCTTTAATTTTAATTGGAGTTCCTTCCCTTTCTTAATAGGTTTTTCCACACCAAAAAGAGACAGCATTTTCCGTTGACAAACAATTGCTGTAGTTCTATCTTTAGCCTCTAAGTATGGAAGTCATGAAACAGACACCTGTCTAATTCTGTTCAAATAATACTGTGGAGCTAAAGGACAAATCTCGGCTCAATGTGAAGAAATTTTATCAGTATTCTATCAAACTGCATGAAGTTCTTCTGCATATTTTCCACGGGTCTATAAAACAGACTGATTACTCATGCTGCCCACATCAGAATAGGCTGGACACAATTTGCAGGATTTGATTTTTTTTTAATATATATTTAGCAGCATTTCAATCAACATTCATCTGACCACCACCACCAAGTATAAAGAGCTCACAGCACCTCTAGTGATAATGATTTCATTGATGCTGCAGCAGAACTTTCATAATGGTTTACTATGGTTTTAAAGAAACATCAAAGCAACATGACACCAGCTATTCCTGACAGCTCATGCAGAACAAAAATTATAGTTCAGTTGTGCATATCCAAATATAATCTGCCTAAGGGTGAACAGTTTGTAAATCAAATAATTTGATTGAGTGTACATGCTTTTATTGTGCAGAATACTGACTTCCTATTCAATTTACCAGGTTTTGTTATACATACAAGTAGGCATGCTAACTGCTCCTTCAGCTGAGATGCCACTGAGCTGTGGAACTCATTAACAGCAGCTAGTAACTAACTAATCAAAAAACAGAAAAGCTGCCAGCCCAGGTAGAATGGGAAACCAAATTTACACCTGACAAAAGGAGTAATTAGCGAGCTTAAAGACAACAGGAAATATCAGATGGGGCACAGAATGCATTAATAATTGATACACTAGAACTCTTTGTTATTCCCTTAGAGGGTTTCATTGTTATAACTGTTAAAGTGCATTTTTTATTAGATTATCCACTAAAAAAGAAATTAAAAAGCATCTTACCTATAACTATTCCAAAACGCTCACTTTTTTTTTTTTTCCTCAAGACATGGTCTGAAAGTTTTATCTATCATTTGCCAATTGAACCGCAGCTTCACAACAGCAGTTTACAACTAATGGGTTGAACTACTTATGGTCTCTCGGTTTTCACTTACCATCATCGCTGTTTTGCTTTAAATGGTTTATCATATACTGAATGGGCTCATCTGGCTTATGAATTAATAGTCCTTCAAGCATGCTCTGAAAATACATAGGATAGAATCAGAAGAAAACTTAACATAGCTATGCAATCACGATACGTTCATTTTTACAACAATATTATGATGAAGTCAAAGAGTCTACACAGGCTAAGTCATTTTCTTATGTCCCGTTGTGTAAGCAAAATAGAGAATATGGAGCCTATTTTAGAGACTGGAAAACTGACACAAAACATGGTGAAAAATTTGCCAAGATGAAAAATAACCTATTGCTTTAGCTTATTTAGGATATATACAAACGCCAGAAACATTTGGCTTAAGCAGTTAGGTGTACGTAACGGTTGAGTCAGCATTAACACAAAAGCTATAGAAGGAGTCTCAAAAAACAGGGTCAAGTTAAATTAGTATCTCTTCAGAGCAAGTTAAACCTCCTTCTCAAGCATATTCCTACAAGTTCCCAGTAGCCTAGATGCTTCCAGAAGAGACGAGACCTGCAAAAAACACACAAATCTAACAACCAAACAAAAGCAGCACATCTCACAGAGTTCTCTTTTAACCTTGCTAGTTTTCCTCCTACCTAAGAACGAGGGGAAAAAAAGGTTTAAACTCTTTCCCTCATTTTGTATTTTTCAGCCCATTTTCACAGGGCCTTGCTTCAGCTCCCACTGAAATCATTGGGGATCTTTCCACTGATTTCAGCAATGATTGGACCGTTAGAGACAGAGAAAGGAGCAACACTGGATAACAAGGAATAACAAGGGACACTAACTCCATAGGTTTTCTTACAAGGTATTTCAGCACAGCCAAGAAATCTGTAATTAAAATTAAACATATAACACTAACTGATATTCTGACTTGAATTTTCTACGGAAATGCTAGTGCTGGAATAGGGCCTTTTTTTTCTAAAAAATCAGTCATAACACTTTTATATTTGAAAGCAAATCCTACAAGTCTGTATATTCTGTAAAGTTTTATAACAGATTGGTTGTCTTTTACTGGGGTAGTATTTTTCCTTTTCTGCTTTGTCCACTTAATTAGAATTATTAAACTACTCTATTTCTGTTTATAAACTGTTTCGTATGCAAGTTCTGATGCTTCAAGGTCTGCAGAACAAACAGCATAAAATAGAAAATTGATATTTTTATTAGGAGTTCATTAAAAAACTGCTACTTTCCAGCAGCATTTATTTAAACTAAAAAATTTGCATGTGGCACTACAATTATCAGCAGCTTTAAAAATAACAAGCCTAGAAAATTTGGTCTTACAATTCAAAGCTGTTCAGGCTGACAGTGATTGATGCTGTTACTCTTTCTTGCCCAAGTCCTACCAGCACTTATACACATGCCTAATTTTCTTGCACTCTGCTAATCTAAGTTTAATTTTACACAAACAGTTCTGTTAGTCTCTAGGGGAGAGTCATGTTTTGGGTCTCACGTTTTGGGCAAATGTCCACATTTAGGACAATAATTTCAAGCTGTGTTTGTTTGTACGCTTGGATGGCTACAATAAAGTTGAAGCGTGAGGGGAATATAACACTCTTCCCAAATCCCATACACATTTTATGTAATATGAGGTCCTGCAGCTGTCTCCAATGCCTCACGGCCTACAAGACATTTTTTCTTAATAAAAATAAAAAATAGTCATACTAAATTTCCTTGAAATTACAAGGAAAGCAGGTAAGAAGGGGATGGGGCGGGGGGAAGGAAAGGAAAGGAAGTCTGCTTGCTTCCCAGTGAGATTTGAAGAAGCAGAAAGACCCCATAACACACAAATCAGAGATTTAAGAAGAGTTAACAACCTTATATGTGGAGAGTAACAAGTTTTCCTATTGGAACAGCACCAGAATATTTAGTCCCTTGAATGAACTTCCCTGTGCTTGACAAAGGGACTTTTGCTAAAACTTAAAGAACAAAACATACCCTCCTCTAAGGCAGGGAAATCAATCTTTTCATTTACTGAAGTCACAGGGCATCAGGAGTGCAGTGTTTTTTATTTATTTTTGATGCACATCTCTGCAGAAAAGCCTCAGGGCAAGCCGGGGCCCGCGAAGCAACGGACAGCGCTGGAAGGCGAGCGGGCTGCAACGCCTGTGTCACCTCCCCGGCCTCGGTCTCCAGAAGGACAAGAACCTTCTTGTCTTTTTTCTTAATGCATAATTTGTGACTACCTCCTCCTCCTCCTCCCTGTCCTGCCAAGCGGGCTTGGGCTCAACGCTGCCTTCCACAGCCCGCCGCTTCCTTCTGCAGAAACCACACACCAACTCCGACCCGACCAGGCTCGCTGCTACCTTGTTTGTTGGGTTTTTTTAAGCACCCGCCCGGCGCGCCTTCCCCGGGGCGGGCACCGCCGCCCGCGCCGCCCCCCGGCGCCGGGGACCCGGCAGCGAGGCTCCGCGGCCTCCTGGCGACCCCCCGCCTCGGGGGCGGCCGCGGGGCCGGGCCCGGCTGCCGCGGGAGGCCGTGAGGAAAGCCGGGTCCCGTCCTGGGCCGGGCCGGGCCGGGCCTCCCCCGCCCCCCTGGGGGCTGGGGCTCCGCCGGGCCCCGCCGGCGTGCGCGGCCGCTTCACCTGCAGGAGCGGGAAGAGCCCCTGCTCCTCCGCGTAGGCGCCCATCGGCGGCGGCAGCGGCAGCGACCGAGCGGGGGCGTCCATGACTGCCCCTAGCAACCGAGCCCCCAGCTGCGCTACGTTGCTAAGGAGTACGTCATCACTCCGCGACGCCGGAGAGCTCCGCCCCTTCGGGAGGCGGTGCGGCGCCAGCCCAGCCCCGCCGCCCCGGGCGGCACGGGGGTGACCTCATCAGGCAGCGACGAGGCCCCGCCCCCGGCGGGGCGGGGCGGGACGCCGGCGCCGTTACCGGGGAGACGGCAGCCGGGGCGGGCGGCGGCGATCAGGCCCGCCGGGCGCGGGGCTCGGCGCTGCCCGGTAAGGCCGCCCGCGGCTCCCCGGGCCCGGAGCCAGGGCCAGGGCCGGGGCCGGGGCCGGGGCCGGGGGCGGGCGCGGCGGCGGCGGCGGCTGCGCTGCCGCGGGGCGGGGGAGGCCGAGGCGCAGAGCCCCGCGGCCGCCTCGGGAGCGGCCTGGCCCAGGGCCCCCGGGGGCAGCGGGCGCCTTGGCGCCGGTTTGGGGAGCTAAAACCGCCCCCGCAGCCGGAGCCGCCCCCCGGGGCCGGAGCCGCCCCCCGGGGCCGGGGCCGCCGCGTCCCCCGGCGGCGGGCCCGCAGCAGCGGGGGCTGCTGGTTTGGGGGTGTTGGTGCTTCGCTGGGACATCCAAAAAGCAGAGCCGCACCGGGGAAGGGAGGGAGGCGACGGGCACAGGAGCCCCGAGCCCGGCACAGGGCACGGGGACAGAGGCCTCCCCTGTCCCACCACGCAGTGCTGCCTCTCCGGCCGGCCTTCGCTTAACGCTGGAGTTTTCAAGCTGCTCGGGCGATGGCTTTGCGCCGGGTAAGAGAAGGCACGTCTCCCCCGGGCCCTCCGCAGCGTGGCGTTTGATGCATCGCTACGTTATGTTTACAATAGACCCGCTAGGGTTTATGGCAGCTGATTGCCAGTGGTCCCCGCTGGACACTCTGCCTCTTTTTGCAGCATCATTACTACCTCATTGACTTACTGTCGGGGGCTCTGGGACTGCAGAGCTTTGACACAATATATCTTCTCCTCTTGCTTTAAAAAGAATTGTTTTTCTAGTTTTCAACTAGACCGACACAATTCCAACTCAGGTGAAAGGTAGAGTTACATACATGGGATTCTGTCATTGTATCACTCTCTCCTTCTCTCCCAAAATCCAGGAAGGGGGAAACATGAATGAGGTAAAGGAGACCCTAAGAAACATAGAACAGAACTACAGGCTCTTCCAGCAGCAGCAGTTTACGTTTATCGCAGCGCTGCAACGTACCCGAGAGAATGCACATGACATGATCAGACCTGTGGCAAGCATCAGACAGGTACCAAGCATTCAGCACAAAGTTTGCTGCTGAGGGGCGCAGGGAACATCGTAATGCTATCTAGTTCAGCGATGAGCAAGTGTTTTTACTAGGGGAAGATGCACAAACCTCTCCGGTAACATCACATATAACTCTGCAAAACACTGGCAAAAGATTGAGCAGGGGAAAGAAACACCTACGTTAGACTTTCCCATTTACAGAGAAGGAATTACAGTGCTCAGCATCACTTCATGGTTTAGTTTAACAGTGTCATTTCACTGCCTCGCCATAGCCAGAAATACAGGGTACAAGAAAACAATCAAACCAGCCCTCCTTCCCCAGCCACACATGGAATCTGTAATCCTTAACTTGTAGCCGGCGTGCCTGCCTCTTCCCCCCGGTATTGGTGCTGCTCTATCTTTCTATAGTGCTTATTAAAAATAATGGCCGTGTTACAGAGATAGGAAGATGGATTGAGGGCTGAAAGTCCCAAGTGGGCTAGGGGTTTTCTGGGCTGGTAAGTGAATTGTCTTGGAATTTTTATAACATGGGATGTTTTAAGTAGTGCGAAGAACTTAGATTTTTCTTCTGCCTTTGTCTTTCAGTGCTCTAAATAAAATTAGAATTGTGGTTGTGAGAAAGCAGAGCCCAGGCACAAACCCCCCATGCGTGCCAAGGCCAGAATGAAAGCCAAGTTGTCATTAGGCTTAGGACAAAGTGAGCCGGTTGTCTGCTGAAGGCTGACTTTGAATCCTGCATGGAGAAGCACATGAATAAAAGCAAGAAATAGAGAAATACCTGTGCTCTCAGCCTAAAGCCATCTTGACTGCCTGCTGGTCAAATGCAGCCACTTCCTTGGAATTTAAACATAGAAACTACTCTACAAAAAAGAAAAAAAAACCTTGTACCTAGATGGAAAAAAGGCTGCCTTTGACTCCTAAAAGCTGTATGTAAAAGCTTTTTTAGTTTTGAATGATGGAACTTCTCAGAGAAGCAGGGGGAAATAACACCACATCATGCAATGGTGACAGCATGGAATAGGCTATAAAGTGAAATCCTGATTTGTGACACAAACCCCTCATTGACTTATTTTAGCCACAGATTCAAACAACACAGCAGCTCCCCACGCTGCTCAGCCTTGCTGTAGCCATGACATCGGCCCAGCGTAGAAGCAGTCCCTGAGCTCCCCTGGCTGCGGCTCAGGAGCAGAGGTTGGTGACCGCAGGCCTGGGCAGTCCTTGCAAACTTGTTCACCTAGTGTGCGGAGATGCTTCACCAGAGAGCCCAGTGACTTGGGTCCTCATTTTGGTTATGCAGGTGCATTAACTCTCTGCTGGTTGATAGGGACAAAAAGAAGTCCTGTAGTCCCATTAATGAACACCCAGGCTAAAAATGCTGTTCTCTTTAGGACTGTTTCTGCCCACAGCAGCAATAAAAAAAATCCCGCCACTCACATGGACATACACTGAGAGAATAGTGTGGAATGAGGAATCTGCAGTGGAAATGGACCCTTAGGAGCTATTCTTACTTTTCTTACAAACCTGCAGAGAATTTGCCCGAGTACATAGTATGGCTTTTCTGTATGCGCAGATGGTATTGATGTTGGAACAGTGAGTTCATGCTTATCTTGAAATCCTACAAAAAGTACTGAAGGTGTAAGAATCCAGCTACGATCGCAAACCAGCCACTCTATTTTGTATTCTGATGACTCATGTCTGAAGTACCTGTAAATTCTTTGGCGAAGGTACTTAATCTCTGGCATAATGTTTCGTCGTGCAATGCCATTCACTCTTAGGAACAGAAACATTCAAGGCAAATAGGGTATAACATTGCTCTAGGGAGTTAGGAAGGACATTTTAGGTTAAATGGTTTTACTTTTGCAGTCACAGCTAGTGGTGCCAGATGAAGAACCGTATGCAAGCACAACCACATTTTTACTCCAAAACGTCTACAGTTCAGCCACTGCCTTGACCTCCCACCCCACTTTGCTTAAGCAGCTGTGGCAGTGGCACAGTGTGCACTGCTCAGGGCACAGAGGGAATTGTCCCATCACACCCAGCCTGCTTCTGATGTGCTTGCAGCAGAGCTGCTTTTTTGGCTGCAGCAGTCCTACACTTCTTCGAGGAGGAAGAGAAGAGCAGAGCAGATCCAGTACCCCAGCCTTCTTCAGCTGTGACGAACTGTGAGCAAACATCTCAGGCATGCTAAAGATCTCTTGCTACCTGCCACTGTATTGCAGTTTCTGTTGTGGGTCACAAGGAAAAGCAGCTTCTTGTCACTAACAAGCTACATGCTTCAGTAATCACTGCTCTAGCACCTTTGCAGCTTATCACAATGCAGTTTAACACGCATGATGCTCTCTTTCCCCATATTGCACTGTACAGGTACAGTCCTACATGGACCATCACTGTAACAATTCCACTGACCGGCGCATCCTCAGCATGTTTCTGAACATCTGTAATGAGCTAAGCAAGCTCTGCCAGAACCTGGAAACCCTACATCCTGGGAACAGCGTAACCAATGGCATTTTGGAAAGATGCAAGCTGCTCCTTAGCCACAGCAACGATCTCAGCGCCATCCGAGCTAAGTAGGTCTCTCCATCAGCTCAGTTTGAGACAGTTGACAATACTGGGAGACTGTCACAAGAACGTATATTCCCATTTCACTTCTCCATCAGTTTTTGTCACACCTTTCTAGTTTTAGTGAGGGGAGACAGTGCTACTCTGTTTAGTATTTTCACTGCTGTTTGAATAGTAACAGGGAAAGCAGCACCAAACTCCACTCACAAAAGGGTTTTTTGTTGGTTTGGATTCCTGGTGGATGGAAGGGCATATAAAGGCCAGTTAGTACCCTGAAATCACATGCGATGGAAAGACAATTTACCTCCCCCCATTCCTGCTTTGAATATAGTTAGTTTCTGTGGGGTAAGAGATTGTACATGCTCTTGAACTCCTCCAGATTTAGCCCAACAGCCAGGATGTCATGTGTTTGGCATGACTCATTTCGCAAGATCTCGTATTCTCTCAGTGCCTTTTGTTTTGGGCAGGGCGGGGTGGGAAATCCTGTCTGTGCATTTCTGCTCTTCCCAGCAGGTCCCAGCATGGCCCTGATGGGCTCGCCAGGGTTGAGTGCTAGGACTACTCTGGTAAATGTTTCCTTCTACACCACAGATACCCCCACGATGTTGTCAATCACCTGAGCTGCAACGAAGCAAAGAATCATTACGGAGGTGTAGTGAGCCTCATCCCCGTCGTCCTCGACTGCGTGAAGGAGTGGGTAGCCCACACGGAGAAGCTGCCACGGCACATGCTGTATAATGTGAGTGGTGGAAGTGCTGTCTCTGAGAAAACGGCACCCCAGGATGTACCAGCCAAGGCAGCCATTTCCCCCAAACCACCTTCCATCCGCCTTGGAGCTCAGACCTCAATTAGTAACAAAGGTTATGTACAAGTACAGGGAAATAAGCATGTGAGAAAGAAGTGCCTAACTGGCACGGAAAATCACAGTGGGAAACTTAAGAGTCCTTGGAAGCCACCTGGTAGACATGCTTTTTAAAGGATCAAAGTTCATGCATCTTTGGCATAGAGGTGGCTGATTAAAGATAGCAAAATGAATACTTAGAGATCTTCCTTGTCTAAATCAAAGTTCTGAAGAGACAGTCTTAACCTAGCCTTTAGCAGGTAAATACTCCTTTCCCCTGCTCTTATTTCCACTCTCCTCCTAAAAGTCATCTCAACAGAACTCGTTGCATCACACGTGCTCCCTATGACAAGCCTGGTGGTGAGAGCAGGGAATAGTCAGGACTAATCAGGTTCTAATCTCTCAAATAATGAATCTTGGGCAAGTTACTTGAAGTGGGATTTTACAGACTTCCTCTCAGACTTTTCTGAGGAATACCCGCTCTCTCCCCCAAGCCAGAGGTATGAATAACCTGAATGTTTGAAGGGTGCAATGGCAGAGCAGCAAAGGCCTCTCCTGTATGAATTCAGAAGAACATTAAGATTCACACTAGGCTTATCCCTAAAATTCCCTCACTGCAGCTGATCCCACTGAAAATGCCTGGTCATTTGGACCAAAGAATCAAGGCTGACAAGGCAGAATACTAATGATGCCTCCCTTGCGTGCCCCTGGCTGCAGAAAGGTCAGCATACTTTCACCACATTGACTGGGCTCTGCTGGAGGCTTCCTGCAGGGTCTCACACCAACAGCAGCAGACACCACTCTGAACATCCTCCCTCCCACCTGTTTGACTCCTTTGCTGTCAAGCAGGGCTACAGACACGTAAAGGACAAATTTCACGTTGCACTTAGTTTGGTTTATTGATAGTATCTGAACTTGAATAAAACACCGCTCTCCCTCCCAGAGCTCCGCAAGGCTAACAGCAGGAAGTCATTTCCATTCGACATGATTCACAGGATTCTAGTGGGAGCAGATGGATCAAGAAAGCTGTGGCCATTTTCAGTTGTTTTCCCTTTTAAACTGCATGTTAAAATGTCTGCCCTTTCCCTTTTTCAAGATGAGTATCCAGCTTGCCTAGCTTTCAAGGATGTTATGAGGCTTAGTTCATTAAAACTGCAAGGCATTTGAAATAGTCTCGTGCTGGTTTTATAACGGTACTTTGCAATTCTAGCCACTGACTTTATACCAGTGCCTCTGAAAACAGCTTTCTTTCCCAGCTGCATGGGGAAGGTCAGCAGAGTCACAGGCTCTCCCCCATTCCCTGGAGCTGATAGGCATCTTCTGTGGTGCTTTTTATTCAAGCACTGTTAACAACAAACTTAAGATCTCAATAGTGCAGTGTCTTCCTTGTATCTGATTGCTCTTTTCCCCTCCCACAGGCAAATTAGCTCCTGTTCTTTGCCACCTGCTGGAAGACACTCCTGAATAAACAATTTCCCCATGCAGACCTGACTCAGTTTGCTAAAATTATGAGAATGCTTTTGCCTTAAGATGACCAGATCTTGGCAACAAACAGCAAAAGAGAAGGGAGAATTGATACAGAAGAGGGAGCATAGGAAAGAACAGTAGCTCAGATGAAACAAGAAGTATTTTCAGGAGCACTTTTATTCCTCTCATAACACCACCTTCTTTTGCACTTTCTTTCCCCCATCCACACATGCTGATACATAATACATCTGCTCTGGAACAGAGGACTATTTTTTAGGAGACCTGATCCAATTGAACTGAAACTTGGTGAATTCAAAATGATAATGAAGCTAGCCAAGGTCACTCTTAGACACTAATGAGCCACAGCCAGCAAAAAGTTACCCTTCTTAGGCTTTGAGAGCCAGGTTGCAGAGGCAGCTTTAAGAAGAAAAAAAAATCAAAATAACTTGCAGCTGCCCTATTGTTGCTTCATGTTGCAAAGACAAGTGTCCAGTGACAGTTGCTGGGTTGGAAAGCTTTCTAAACCAAGTACATACTATGTGGACTAACAGAAGACAAATGTTGAGACAGAAGAGACACTATTCCCAGATCTTGTTTCCAGCCTTCCTAACCCTATCATGCAGCTTAAGTTTGAATACGCAGGCTCTCAGACCAAAATTATTCTCCCATTTGTAGTTCACTTTCAGCTTCCATAGTGCAACACAGCACAAATTGTTTGTCAAGATAGTCCCATCACACCTTGTCTAACCTTCTTTCCAACCCTGCATAATTCAGCTGCTCATTAGTACTTGACAGAGGTTGTGATACATGCAAGAAACATGCACTTGTCAAACTTCTATAAGAATTTCTAACCTAGCCCTATGCTTTCAGTCTTATGCAGCCAAAATGTTAAGGCACAAGCAGAAAAATGAGTGCATAAAATCTGAAGATTGGTAATGACATGACCAGAATCTGTTGGAAGACTGCAAAGTTAAGTCTCGCAAAAACACCTAGACAAATTACTTAATTTCCATACAAGTTCTCCTCTTCCAGAGTGGATGGACACTTCAAAAGATAGAAAGCTACAGCAGGAATTGTTTTTCTCTACTACAAATCAAGCTGTTTGAAGAATTTACATAAACAGGATGTAAATGCCAAACACAGAACTGCAATAAAGTTTTTCTTTAACCTCTGTGAGCATAAAATTGCCAGATACACACTTAGAACCCAGGCAGGGCGCCAAACTGACTTACCTGGAGATCTGTCAGGTGGCCCAGAAAATAAACACTTTTTCTTTCAAACACTGGAATAGAAATATAGGCTGGTTGTGGATGATCTCAGCAGAATCCTGCCGTCTGTAGGCAATAACTGACTTCTGTGTTCCCCCTGATTCAGGTAAAGGTCAAACCAGGCTTTTGTCAACTTGCAACCAGGCCAAAAGGTTCTGCAGGTTAAACATCTGTTTCAGCATTTGAGACACTACAACCGGTGGGATATTCTTCATAACCCAAGAAGTTAAGATCAAGTGGACTCTTAGGGAAGTGGGGGGGGGCAATTCAAGGGAGAGTGGAAACTCGGCATCTCCCCAAAACAGCGAAAGCTCATGCTGACCCAAGTGGCAGACTTACTGGGGCCTCTAGCGGTCACGTTTGGGAAATACTGCGGAACGTAAGGCAGCAGCCAAAGCAACCCTGCTACTGCCTCAAATCCTCAATCCTGAATCCAAATATGCTTTTTTAATATTTCACCTAAGAAAACAAACACACACACAGATTACTGCAGTGAAGTATCCCTGGTTGTCTTTGCAAGATACTAAGCTCAGCTGAGGTGCCAGCTGCTCACAGTGGTTTTCCTAAGTAGCTGTAATTTCAGAAAAGCGAGCCGCTCTTCACAACCCTGTTAAATCAGCTTGCTGTTTTATAAACACTCTAGTTACGCTGTGCTGGTAAGATGGAGAGAGTGCCGACCCTGCTGAAGAAACCATAAATAGGATTTGGCAGACATTAAAGATCACCAATTGAGTCCAAAGCTAGGGAGGGCGCTGGGATCAGAAGAGGGCTAAAAAGTTTTGCTGAGTAAAGCTCACATACACTGAGAACATGAAAACTATCAGTCCAAATTATTCGGAGTAAGAATGTGTCTCGGAAGTAAAACATGAGTCTTAGCTAAGCTTTATCGGCAAATCCCTTGCTTGTGAGAGTGTATGAAGGCGGCAGTTAACTCTTGTCAATTTTATAAACTATTTTGTAATGATGTTTTAAAATCCAAGCCATTGCACCAGCAGCTAAGTAAATGCAACTAATAAAGATTAATCAAGGATAATTAATTTTACTTCCCGAATTTAAAATATTTCCTTCCCAAATGTCTAATGAATGTTTGTTATTTACATGCTGTGTTTATGAACTACTTAGCATTAGAGAGAAAGGAAAGCCTTTATTCTCTTTTTGTACCTTTGTGGACTTACTTCTGTGGGTAATATATACTTAATTATTTTTATCCTAGTGAGTGCAGCTTTTCAATGCTACTGGGGTATGCAAAATGTATTTAAAAAAGATAAGAGCAAGTGAAATTCACTTTCTGCTTTGTTTTCCTTTCATTTACACCAGGTTGTAAAATTCATCCCAATGCAGAAGGCTCAAAAACAACTTTCTGTATCACCTAACCCCAAGATAACATTTAGAGCAACTTTGGTATAAAATTCTATATAAATATTATTCAACCAAAGTGTCTTCACAAACGAACTTTATGCCACTTGTACCATCTCCTTGCACTTGTTCACATTTTAAAAATTATACTCAGTCCTTAATTGAAATGTTTGAATTCATGCTTGAATTTTTAAATTGCTTTGAGCCACCTTGCAAGTTTTCATTTATTTTTAGATGAAATTTGTAAGAAAATGCCAAGGAAAAATCCCTTCGTTTGAGAAATGTCCTTCCGCGTGCATAGTGACACTTGAGTACGGTACAGAAAATAAAAGCATGCGTACACTTATACGGTGAGCCTTCCAGCTTCTGCCATACCCCCAGCTTTGCAAGCAAGTCTTTGACATTTTCATCTATTAATTTGTCTAATCACTGTGAAGTCTCTGGACTAAATGAACAATGCCATACAGAGAGCTAATATGCAGATTTGCATTACTGAATTGTTTGCAATTAAATTATGGATTATACTGTCGTGTCATCACTGCCATCACTGATGTTTCTTTTCACAAAACAAAAAAGCCATTGGCTCTAGACAGAAAAACAAGCTTGTAACAAGGAACCCCACATCAGAAAGGGCAGAACCATTCATCTGTACGATAGCACTCGGATCTGAGAAGATGCTTCGATACTGGATTTGTTTCTACATGTTTTGTCACAGCTCAGTCCCAAAGAGGCCAGCTCGCAGGGAATTGAACAGAGAGTAGTGCAAAACAATACATTTTATTTGTTCACAGTTAAACACAAGCAACTGCCTTGACATTTTAGAACATTCTAATAAGGACAGCAAAACCTCCTTTTGGTTTAAGTTCTCTTTAGCTTAGGATTGTACCATTTCCTCATATTTCATATTTATGGCATTTAATGTGGATTGTTTAACATGCTTACAAAGAGCGAGGCAGGGAACAGATTAACTTGACAAAGACAGCATTTTTAGATTTAACTAAAAGCAGTCAGTTAAAAAAATCTGTTTCCACTTCACTGATGGGACCCCTTCAAACAAACTGCAAGTTAACTACATACAGCAGATCCATGATTTTTAGATTTACAAAAAAAAAGAAAAAAAGGCAAAGTTTGTTCCTCCATAATCTTTGTGGTCCATAAACAAACCTAAAGTGGTTTCCATTACTATCCCGGTGCTAAAATCCTTTTTAAAAGAAGAAAAAGGCCACCTTATCAATAAGCTTGCATTTCACCGCCAGGGCATTTTTGTAACCGACAACAAAAACAACCTCTCCTCCAGAAAAGTGAAGTCATCATATAAGCAAGATACTCTTTTGGGGCTTGGCAAAGCAGAAGGACGGTCTTATGAACTCCTGTAATACAACTGCATCCAACAGCTGAGCCAGCCCCTTCAAGGGCAATGTGCAAACCATTCACTTTTAGGGGCTGGGGCCTGGTGGGGCAAGGGGCAGGAGACCTCCAAATCTTACTGAAACGTACGCTACCACATGTGCTACCACTAAGTCTTAGAAAGCCTATAGACATGTCGACAAAACCAGTCTGTCACTTACAACCAACTCTCTATTTTCTATTCCATGCAGATTCAAGCTTTGACAAAACCACTGAAGTTCACCTTTACTTTCAGAGTTAGGACTGACGAACTGAAAGGACACTGAGAATAATTTAGAGAGGCAGAAATGTATTTAGACCCTAGGTGTTATGGAAGAAGTGGAAATGGGAGGAAGAGTACTGTCAGGCACGCATTAGCATAATGCCAGCCTTTGACAGATTCTGTTCCTGTTCAGGTTAAGAAGGAAAATGAACTACAAGTGCAAGCGTACTTGGACTTGATTTATATTTGAGAAGATTCTTCAACAGCAGCTGCCACCCAGAGAATGTTTAAGAAAAGAGGCCACATGCGGTGCAGGGTAATTCTGAGGCCCGTTATGTCTAAGTAAGCTTGGACCCAGACGGATCTAAGGTCTAAAACAAGCACGCTGCCTTCCTAACAGTGGGCTTTGTTCTGTCACAAAGATTTGACTCCGACCACTGACAAACCCTGATCCCACAGTCCTCCTTCACACAAGGTTCATCTTTGACTTAAACACGATTGACACAGAAAGGCTCCCTGGCAGAATTCGGATTCTCAGTTTAAGCGTGCTTCCTCTTCAGTGCATACAGCCTAGTTTTTTAGGGAAACTGGGGATGAGGGCGAAGGGGTAATACCTAGAGCCAAACTGATGGCACTGAGCTGAAAAACATGCTGCAATAGGAGCAGAACAGCAGTCGAAGCAGACCGTATCCTATAAGTCAAGCCTGGAAACATATTCCCAGAAAGAGTGAAGCCAATTTCTTGGACTCAAAAAAACACAGTGATCTTGCTCAGACTGAGAACAAAGACCAGAACTATGAAGGAGGTCAGGCAGCATGAGCATTTCCCCGATTAGAGAAACGTGCTCTTCTGCAAACCTTCATGAGCTTGCTATATTACATACCTTTTCTGCATGCTCTCGCTTTTTGCGTAAATCTTCCTTTTCCCTCTTCTCCCACCCAAACTGCTTTCACACACAAACCAGTTTGAGGTCAGTACCAGTGTGTCAGGCAAACACTTAAAATGCTAAAAATATCGGAAGCTAGTGTTTTTAACAAGTCTTCAGCATATATGATCTCTGCATTACAAGCTCCAGTTCCTTATCGTCTGTTCAAATGCAACTTCCAAGAAATGTTAAGGACAGTATGAACAATGATTATGAATTAGGGTGTGAATCATTTTGCAGAGGTACACTGTTCTTTAAACATTTAGTTCTTCGATCGGAGTCCAACTTAATAAAAACTGGGCTCTGAGGGAAGTGGGACAGTGAACAGGCAAAATATAGACCTTTAGATGAATGCACTAGGAATTCTAGTTTTGCTCCCTTCCAGGATAAAAATAACCGAAGTCACCTGGACAGGCAGCATAATTAACTGCTCTAAACTGGAAGCTTGCAAGGAAATACAAAGCATTCATAGTAGACTCACAAATGTTAATTTGGCCTCATATTGCACTCAAGTTCATAAATGCAGCTGCTCACTGGGGACAGGGAGAAAGGAAAAAAATACTTGCAAATGCTAACAGATGTCCCTTCAAATTAGTACACGCTGCTAAAGACTGAATTTGAGAAAGAAGCAAGAGTTAGGCTGGGCATTACAATTCCAGACCCAAAAATCCACTTTGCATTCGTTCAGCAGCCACCTTCCATTACCGGACATCAATCCTATTCCGCTGCATGAGCTAGCTGCTCAGACCAAAGAAACATAAAAGCTTTTAGTTAAACTTGCATTCACGCCTCCTGTTCTATGCCAAGAATATGAAAATAACACTGATTGACTATCTTCCTCTTTAACTGTGGTCATGATGAGTTTCATTGTAGTCCATGATATGAAGCTGTCCAACACTGCTTTCCTGGATCTTAGGTGAAAGGCTAAGGTTATCGGGGCTTGGAGGGGCCTTCGTCTCCATGCTTGGATCTTTACATAGTTCAGTCTTTAGAGTATCAGAAAGGCTGTTGATGGTAACACCCTCCTCATCGCACTGGCTCTCACTCTTGTTGCGAAATAATTCTCGTGCCTTCATTCCAAGGAAGCTCTTGGAGCTGGGGAGTGAACCTACAGTCAGTGGGACAGTAGTCGAGGGCTCCAGCAACATGGATGTCTCCCAGCGACTGCTTAATCTCTGGTTCTGGGGTTTTTCTGGGGTGGAGAGCTCGCTGCTGCTGCCACCCTTACTGCTACTACTACCCCGAGTGCTGGGAGGTTTGGTCTCTCCATTTCTACCAACTGTTTCTTCACTGTATCCCGCCACAGTGTCTGCACAGCCTTCATTACCACAATCCAGCCTGTTTTGGAAGAAGAGAGGATACAGCATCAAGGAAATGGTAGCAACAGTGTACAATGGAAGGATTAAAATGCTGGAGAAGGCAGGTTGTTTTGATTATGCGTTTCAACAGTCTACATCAGTTTTGCTTTCACAGTTTTGCAGCAAAGCAGAAACGGCAGATGGTAACCGGAAAGGTAACTGTCACATACTTAGCCTTGCAACATCCAGTGATGGATCAAGTCCAAGGCTGACAATAATCCCAAAGCAGGAGGAACTAGATCCTGACCCGTTAAGGAAAAAGAAGTCCATAGATCTTCCTTGGATTTCAGAGGGGTTTTTTTTTTTTTGCTTGGTTTTGTTTTTTTAAGCCTACATCAAGCACAGGTGTTTGCTACAAATCTGCTTGCAGTGCAAGAAATTATCCTGCTGCTGCGACAGAATTTTGTGTAGAAAAAGGTATGATCTGAGGGAAAAAAAGAATTTGACAATTGTTTGTGTCTATCAATTGAATTTTAAAGTTTTCAGCTATGATTACTGAGCCTTCTTGGACTACATGGTCCATTTTTGAGCCTGTCTATTCAGAATTAGTATGAAATCTAAATTGTTTCACCAGATACCTATTTCTCTTCTTTACCAAATTTTCCATTCAGGCATAGCTATTTGGGGTGGGGGCATGGGGGAATATCAGAGGACATTTATTATAATCAACATATGTGTAATGGCTGCAATTTCTTGAGGAAATGCAAGTCCAGACAAGCCTGAAACACTTTTGTTTGGAAATTAGCCATCTTAAAGTTCATCTTTAACCTAGCAGGAACTGAATGCCAGCACAGTCAACAGCTTCCCTTGACAACACTTTATTAAAGACCAATTATTATTCCCATGCTATTGACACTAATTCTGATGCAAGCCAAATAGCTGTTACAAAGTACAGCACTAGGCAATCATTTTAGGTAGACAAATGTAAAACAACTATTTCAACTATGGCGTAACAATTTGTAGATTAAAGAAACTGGTCTCTGAGACAAACTAGAGGTCTGTCTCAGGGTTTAAATAACAGTTCAGCTATCGGAAAAACACTTCATGACCACTTCCAATTTTACCAGTGACTCTCAGTAACCTGGGCCTAACTGAAAAAGACTCTGTAAAACTGGGAGTAACAGAAATATTTTGAGATGATGCATCCAAGTGCTAAGAATTATAAAAGGGCATCATCTTCCAAGGAGCTGGTCATCAGCTCCTTGGAAGATATTTTACATCATCGTCCTTACCTTTCTTCTGCTGCTTCAGCTGCTTCTGCTTTTTCTTCAAGTTTTTTCAGTAGGCTGCTCTTCTCTAGTCGGCCAAACAAATCTAAGATCTCCAGCTCAAATGCCTGTGTGATTCTTTTCTGGGCCTTGTATCTACTTTCTACTGCTTGCAGCTGACCTCTGAACAGAAAAAGAAACCAAAAACCTCATGCACTACCGTCAGTTCCTGTTTCCCCAAATTCTGCCCAACTGTAACAGATGCATTTGTCAATGCATTGCTAAAATTTTCTTTAGCAAACTCCTACCTCGCTTGGATTTTAACATCTTCTAGGTACTTCTTTTGTTCCAGGAACAGGTGGTCCTTTTTAGCAAGCTGAGATTCCAGTTCAGCTATCCGTTTCTGGGAAGCATCAAGCCTTTGGCTTTGCTGTTGAACACAGAACTTCGCTTTCTCCAGTTCTTTCCGAAAAGCAGCGTGCAACATTTCAACCTCCTCAAAGGAGAGAGCACAACGTTAAAGTATAATTTGATTGTGTGTTATTTTTATTAATATTTAGACATGTTTCTGATTCTGTAAGCAGGCATATTTTTAAGCAGGATGGAATAAACCAAGCATTTCTAAAAGCAGATGGAAAACTGGATACTACAAGGCTGCATGCTAATAAGTTTCTCTGGATATAACTCTATGTCACTGGACTTCATTAGCACATTAATGTTCCTTACAAGCTCTTTTCAGGAAAGCAAGCTTGCCAGGTCTGCACCAGACCAGAACAGGCAAACTTCATTGTAAAACAGTCTTTGAAACGTGACCTTCATTAAATGCTAGTAAAAAGCCTTTTTTTGGCTTACTATTCACCTTCTTCAGTGACTTGCTCTCATGCAGAAAGTCACACCCTTGTGAAAGTTACATGCTTCCAATTAAAAAAAAGGTTTCTTTGAAGTCAGGAAGTAAAACAATATGAACCACAGAAGTTTTAGTAAAGTTAATACTACTCCTTAATAGAGAAACAAATATGAGAGAAGAATAAGAGTACTTGCTTTAAAATGGCACCTTGCACATACTCACTGGTAAAATACGAGTTAAGATCTTTCTACAAAGTCTAGCAATACTACCCTAGGTTACACACTTTCATGGACGCAAGATCTCAATTTTACTTTACCAGCAATAGCCTGCTGCCAACTACAGTAAGATCACAGTAAAGTTTTGGTCTTACAGCCAGAGGCAGGAAGAACTTGGTAAGAATTTACATCAAGTGGCTAAAAGTGACTTCATGTGTACCCCAACATCCCCTTCTTAGCTAAGGGTACTGAACAGATTCTTAATAAGATGGTGCAGAAAAACAGCTGAACAAAAGTTGAAGCATGAACTCAAACCCCTACAAAATCAATTTCAAAACAAAATATCTGTTAAGTTATGAAGCATTTCCTTCACTTTGAAAACAAGGCCAAGAACAGCTTGATGATGGCCTGAAGTCTTCCCAAAGGGCCTTGTCTGCAACCCTGCACACTGTACCTTTGTAGTGTCTGTGTGCTTGTGCTGCAGCTGTTCCAAGTACAACTCATTGACCTCTCCGAGGACCAGAAGTTGCCTGTTCAAGAACTCCATCTGCTGCTGCACTGATTCACTGTTGGAAAGCTTTAAAAGAAATTAAAAAGAATCAAAAGACTGCAATGAATAGTTTAGCAGGGGAGTCACAGTTGACCTGTACGGTGTTCACAGGGTATTTTCATAGAGAAGGGAGACAGAGACAAGAAGCTAATGCCTCAGAGGCAATAAGTGGTAAACAAATTAATTTCCTTAAAGCTGGTGGGAATTTCCTAAAGCTGTCTGATTTGGCTGTGAAGCTGAGCCACTATATTTTCATGTTCCTCCTGAAATTGGTGGTACCTTGCCTGTTCTTTCTGCAGACTCAGTTTCAAGGCCTGGATTTCTTTCTCCATGTACAATGTCACCATACAGGCATTGCTTGCCTCAAACAAGACAACCATGTTCCACTTGTGTGAGAAGTGCATTTGACTTCTGGTATTAGCAAGATCTCTAAAATGCCAAAATCAAGCAGAGCTTTAATCCAAGCCTGTATTTCCCAATCTACACATTACTACTGTGGCAAAAGCAGCCAAAATGGAGAACAGTTTCAGAAACCTTTGAACTGAGTTTAAAATCACTTCATCAAAATAATCTATTTCTCTGTATGTTGTTCCACAATTTAAATCAGACACCATGGAACTTAGCACAGGCTTCTTTCGGGATAAGAAAGAGAAAGCACCTGAGAACAGTTATCAGGAAAAAAAAAAAGGCAGAAAGACACAAAGGGACCCTGGGAACACTGATTTCTCTTACCTTTTGAGAAACTTGGCTAAGAAGCAATTCTGTGTGACACACCTTGTTGTTAGCCTTCTTTAATTCTAACCTCAGGTCTGCAATCATATTCCGGCAGTCTTCCAGCTTGGTCTGTCCAAACAAAGGAACTCAATCAAGGTTCTGAAACTTTAATAAGGACTAGCAACTGCATATGGCTGGAGGGCCATATCCACCCAGACTGTAAATCAGGTTATACTGAGCACTTGCCAAAGTCCCCACAACAGTTAAGAAACTGCATTTTTATATTTCCAAATTGAAGACAAAGCAAAATAGAACAGAACTATAAAATGATGATGGCTGGCTAATTAGGCATTTCTGATTATGCACTGTCTTATTCTGAATTAGGACAATATACTTGATGGAGGTATGTTTAACACTGAGATCAGTTTAACATAGCTTTCTCTAAGATATTTCATGCCATGTCTTCGGACGGTTATTTTTAAAACTTCAGTAAACAGATAACATAACTTTGTTTAGTGCTCTGCTTCATACCTGCAATTCCTGGCTCTGGTTGTAGAATTCCTCACGGTCATGTTGCAGCTGTCTGATCTGGCTGTGAAGCTGAGCCACTATATTTTCATGTTCCTCCTGAAATTGGTGGTACCTTGCCTGTTCTTTCTGCAGACTCAGTTTCAAGGCCTGGATTTCTTTCTCCTGTAGTTTCAACTGATCTTTCTGTCAAGAACCCCAAATGAAGCATCAGACAAGACATCTGCTGTATCAGTAAGAATTTCTATCCTAAGTTACTACCTATGTAAAACACTAACATCAATTAATAGCACCCAGGCTTAATATTTTTCCATACACAGAACGTTCTGTATAAAGAATGTGCTTACGGGTTGAGGGGGGGTAGTTTAGGGAGGGCCTGAATAAGAGATTAAAAGGTGCTAGAGCAAGCAGGCTGAAAACTCAAAAGTCACGTCCAAAGGCACACTGAATAATTGCATGCTCTTCCACTGCACTTCATGCTTTCAAGTTGGACCTGAGCTTCGCAGTTGAAGCTACAGACTAATTTTCTAAAAGCTATTTGGAAAGCTATTTTTGGTCCTTCTACCAAACTCTCAAAAGGTGAAATTTTATATAGAAATAACTATAGGTACAGAATGGGCCATCCTTCAATACACTTATAACTTTTAATTTTATCATAGTAAATAACTCTGGGGGAGAAAAACCAAACATACAAGCTTTCCTTTTTATTCTTTTTGCTATTACTCACTTGAGAATTAAGCGGAAAATAAACAATACATCTTCAAATAACATAACAAGGGGTCTACACAGGCATTAAGCAACCACTTCACTAACTGTGAAATCTTAATATTCTCCAAAGGTAAGTGCCGGCAGTGGTTAAGCATGCAGGCATCTGTTGACTCAGTCACATACAGTCAAGTAGAGACTACTGGCTTTAGCAATCATGGTGCACATAACTAATCCACAAAAACTGACTTTAATAAAGGCTCCTTTTTTAATTGAGTGGTACTGAAAGACACTGGTCAAACCAATTAATACTTGTTCTAACACCAATGCGTTTAAGTCACTGCTAGATTAGTATCCTTGCTCACCATGGCAGCATTATGTTCCTCCAGTGCTGTTGCTTTAATCACTTTTCGCAAGAGTCGCCGGTTCCGAAGGGCATGCTGTTGTCTTTTGAAGCGTTCATACAATAACTGGTTGTGCAGCAAAAGCAATTGGTTACGCAGGGTGTGAATCTCATCTGAAGGGGGAGAACCTAGATGGGAGTTAGAAGACAGAAGAGAGATTACTGAACTGTACTATCCCTGTTACACACACAGGAAATGTTTTCTAAAATAAATAGATTTATTAGATTTTTAGAATTGTAAAAATCTGTTTGTTCCATTTCATCTGCAACACAAAGTTTTAAGCATTTTTCCCCAGAGCAACCAAAAAACATCTGTTTAGCCAGAAGTCTGTTGCAAAGAAGTGGCAGAGAAGACTACAGCCTTGACGGTCAAGTTCCTAATCCTATGTTTACTCCCCTGTATTACACAAACTCCACGAGTTAAAAATGCTTTCAGCAGTCACTGAAACCAAAGGTGTTCCTTTCTCCTGAACATATATATGCTTTCGACTGGCTTACTCCTCCTATTAAGAAAGAAAAGGCCAACCTCACCTTCACCACAGAAGCCTAAAAGCACAGAACTATGACAGACATGTCAACCAGCAAGAAAAATAACCATCAGTTTTAAGTATTTCAAGGCTGGAAATGTTTGTTATAGGATCAGCATCCCCCTGAAGGCTGGCAGATCTTAAAACGGACAAAAGTAGAAGCCTCCAGAATTGCAGGGAATTCAGTTTTTATTTTTCAAAGAAAAAAGAAAAAGCGTCTGCCCTGGAATGTAGGTGCCTATCTGCTGAGCAGTTAAACCATGACATAATGGAGGGCACCATCTTTCTGCAGCATTAGTAAAAACGTGTGCAGGTAATTGTTTAAGCGAGTCTAATAATGAGAGGAACAAACTGCCAAAACACGTAAGAAACTTCCTGACCTCCAAAGTGAGTCCAGTCAGCAGATTTGCTTGGCAGAGACAATCTGAAAATGAAAATGCAGTATTAACCAGTGTGTTTAAATATGTAAACACTCTGCATTCACTTAAAAAAATGGGATCCCCATCTCAAAAGAGCTTATAGTCTAATAAAAGCACAATTATGGTTGGTTGGTACGAAAGCAACAACAAGGAGGAACCTTGCAAGGAGTGGGTTGCAAGGGCAGATGGTGAAGGAGGATGTGACTTCTAAGAGGCCAGAGAGGAAAAGCTTTCTCGAGCATAGAAAACAGTATAAGGATAAAGCTACGTACAGGATAACAAAATAAAAAGAAGGAAAGCAGCAAATGAACATAACCCTTAAATCCTGTTTTCTAGTTCTTAGCTTCCTCTATAACAAAAAGAAGAAAGTGTCAATCTCTTCTTGGCCTCCACATTTCATTCTGCTTTTGAGAATTTAGTGTGGGACTTAAACCCGATAAAGTAAGCAAATTCTCCAACAGAGGCACCAAAACCACATTTGTAACAAAGCCACTGGCCCTGCTCTTCATCCCAAGCTCAGTTAGCAAAGAGAGTAATAGCTCTAAGACCACAGCCCCTTTTATATCAAGCAAACTAGTTACCATTCCAAATATAAAAATTCACTACCCAGAACCCCTAGGGTGGGTAACAGGACATGGTTTCATTCTGGGTTTCCAAACACAGCTCCTTTTCAGGCATAGATATTAAAATAAAGCCAACAGAAAAAAAGAGTAACAAGGAAGTTTGCAAAATAGGATTCTCAGTCACCTACTTGCTCAGCTCCTTAGTGTGCGCATCTGCTCCTTGCTGTATCAGTCTATCCAGTACTTCCACCGGAGAAGTAGAGGATGTGCAGTCTTCATCCTGGGTTCCCTTGGCTTTCTTTAGCAGCTCTTCAGTCTTCTTGCCAACAAAGAGGTAGGCAGTCTTTGGTAATGCAACCTCAAAAAGGTGCTCATACAGGGGAGGCTGCCCACTCCCAAACCCCACTCTTCTTTGTGCTGGTACTTTGCAAGGGCTGGGAGTGAGGATACTCGTCTCCCCAGAGGTTCCTTCCCTGTTACCAGCAGGGCTTTCACCAGAGCCTCCACAGGGCTTGTCAATGGGAGTAAATGTTTGTTTGGGTGTTTCCCGTGCACTCTCAGGCCCAGGCTTGTCCAGAGAAGACGTTAAAGGCTCAGAGGTCAGACTGTGTCCCTGAACACTAGAGACTACTGAATGGGTCTTCTTTTGAGAGCCTGACAGACTTTCATTTGAGCGGTAAAATGGAGAGTCAAATCCTCCTCTAGGCACCATGTGTTCAGCATCAGTTGTGATCTCAGAGATCTCTTTAGATATTGCATCTGAGAAGGATGATGGGGAGGGAAATCATATTAGTTGGCAAGTGAGCTTAACACACACAGTTTCTGGACAACATACTTCTCACCATTCCCCTGCTGGACCCTAACCAATTCTTGTGGAAGCCTTGTCCATTTACTTCATACATACTCAGACTTCTTAACATAACTGGGGAAACAAATTCTGCAAGGTGTCCTCAAGTAAAACTAGAACCAGACAGTGCTTCAGAACTGAGGGTTGCAAGCTAATCCATGGTTCTTTGACAGAACAGAGATTTTCTTCCTTCTTAAGCAGCTCTTAAATTTTAGCAGTCCCTGCACTGGTTGACTTGAAACATCTCCCCAGAGAATTCTCATATTAATTAGGCAATGCAAATAAAAATGTGCCTTTTAAAAAAATCTCACCTTGAAGGTAAGCTAGAATCACAGCAACCAAAATACCTTTTTTTCTAGAGGATTTGCTCCCCCCTCCTTTTTCGTTTTTTAAACTGGGACAGTGCACACTTGAGTTCTGAAGACGACAAATAGGTTCAAAGTATATTGTTTGTATTATGCAAAACACCTGAATTTGAAAAGAGCAAAATACTATTTTAAGGAAAAAAAAGAAAAGAAAAAAAAACCCACTGACTCCCTATTTGAAACATGGAAAAAGCAAATGAATAAATGCATCTGATTTCTACAGACATAATATCAATGACACCATGAAAAAACATAGTAAGAACTTAAGATAGTTGTCAATTTCTCCTTATGGGAGCTCTCAAAAGAGGATTTATGAGAGTTTTGTAGCAATTCTCTGCACGGAGTTGAAGTTGCCTCGTGATCAGTACAGATGTTGCTGAACTACCTAACGATCATAAGTTTATTCACTCATCCTCCTATGAACTTTTTTGTTTTTCTGCTCTTCAATAAATTCTGGCAGAAAAAGTCCTTTCTCATTCCAGTCAGCTGCTTCCAGATTTGAGATTTTTTTACTCAGAAGAACAAGTCTGAGTTGCGGGGACAAGTCGTTAGCATTGGGTAACTTTTCAAAGGAACAAGACAGGTTACAACAAGAATTCCATATGGTAGGTCTAGAAATGACACATCTTAAATTAATGACACAGCTCACAGAGAAGAGATCTGAACATATAAAAGGTAACCTAGAATGTACTGAGAACATTAGCGATATCACAGAAGGCTAAATGACCAAGCACAATTATTTATCTTGTATTTCAACATTACAAACATTTCCTCAGCTAGGATGTATGTAAGGATGACAGAAATTACCTTCCTCTCTGTCCTTTTCAGCACTATCTTCAAAAGACAAACCTCCTAAAAATTCTGGAAGATCACTTAAAGTTACTGAACTTTTACTACCAGGTGTGTCTGAAGAAAAGAAAAAAAAAAAAAAAAAGAAGTTAGTTGTATAGATGCTGTTTTGTCAAGCTCTATCATAGCACAAAACAGAAGTCTCTTACTGCCATAAGCGCTTTAGAATAAGCTCGGCCCTCCTGCAGATTCCTCCTCAAAAGAGAAACATTCCCAACTCCTGTTCCATTTGGAAATCACTTCAGAGTTTAGTCACTGGTTTGTCCAGATCCAGAAATGTGGTTTTGAAATATTAAGATTTGTTACTGCGAAACAGGCAAACGCAGCCTCCTCTACAAACAGGGATATGCTGTCTGCAGTTGAATCCATTGAAAACAAAAAAAGTTGCAGCCTAAGTGCAGCATGACGCCTATGCTTCCATATCAGCTTTAAACTTCCTCTTAGTTTCTGATCTGGCTAAAAACGGACACTGTTTACCTGAAAAAAGGAAGTTTAGTGAACTGATGTATTACAAACTTGACCATAGGTGACTACTGATCAGAAGTCTGAGACAGCTACCAGGGAGATATACACTAGGGCATGTAGGATGGGAACCTTACGCTCACAGCTCAGTCGCAGATTAGGAACCCAGTGAAAAACCTAGCCCACTCTTAGCTTGTGAATCAGAAAGTTCAGATTCCAGTGTCGCTAGACAGCTTCACTGGGGAAAACCAGCTTTAAATTCCAGTATTATCTCCACCTTGAAGACGATTAAGATCCACAGTACAGAGGTCTCAAATACAGTGCCAAAATCCCTTTCTACAGCTGTCACAGTTGTAGATGACAGAGAACGGAAAATGGAATCTAGATTTACCTATTAGAAGCTGTGTTCCTCAACCATCCACTGTTGATTTCAATATTCCACAGGACTAAAAAAAACAGTTCTCAAGTATTCAAGTTCTCTCAGTAAAATTGGAGATAGAAAACAAAGTTTTTCCAAAAGCCTTTAAAAGGGAGCATCATATCTATCCTTATGTGCAGCCTTATGGTTTGATCCAAATACGTGACATAGAACTTGTTCAAGTACAACTTCATACACTCTTGTTGCTTCTAAAGAAAAAGTCACCCTCAAAGCTTCAGCTTAAAAAAAGAAAAAAAAAATCTTTTTTCATCCTTCAATGCAGATCTATATATTTACCCACACATAAGAATGCAAGAGGGCCAGTTAAAACATTCTGCAAGGTATTTCTGAAGGTGAATAGTTAAAATGAAATCAAAAGCAACACAAGAAGATTTTAAGTTGAATCACAAGTTAGGGCAGGATCCTGAAACTACGAAGAACTCATGGAAGGGGAAAAACAAAACAAAATAGAGAAAAGCCTGTGGAAAATTGTTTGGTAATTGGAACATTATCAGTAAAACCAGGTTTTGTTTACAATAAGGTTACTGAAAATCGGAAGAGGAAAACTGAGTTTACCCAATGATTTCTCACTGTTTGTGACATTTTGCTGTCGGTACAATAAAGGCCTCCCAGGATCTGGTTTGTCCTCCTGGAAGAGAAAGAAAAAAACCAGATTCTTTGCATCAGAGATCTGGTGGAAACAAATCTCTTGGACATCTTCAGAGAGGAAGTTCCTGCAGACAAACATCTTAAACAACAAAGCAATATAACAGTGCTGAAGACTGAGTAATTGAAAAATCTAAGTTGTTGAAACTTAGAAGAAAATGTTTTTTTGTAATACAACAAACATTAAGTTGGTTACTTTGATTTTCTCTGGTCTGTGGTCATTACACATATGGCAAGTCAGTGAAAAAAAAAAAATCGGATGTGCTTTGCAGAAAAACTGTGTCATACCTTTTTAGGAGGTGTGGCAGCAGCTGAAGGGAGTGAAACATGCACAAAGTCATCTGAAATGCAGGCTGGTGGTGGAGATGTGGCCGGCGTTCCCAAAGGTGTCCCCTTCCCCCCTGCTGAAAAGGGGGAGCAAAAGTTTTCTCAGTTAGGCTCCCACTTCCTTATTTCAGCTGAATATTGTATATGGAGAATTGTATGTTTAAACATACAATCTCAACTATTTACATCTTAAATCTCTTTCAACTACTTATCAAGATAAGAGTGCACAGTTTCTAAAAAGCCAGTTTCAGACTTTGGCACTTAATTCACTATAACCTATTTTCTATCTCGGTGTTTGCATTAGTACTGTACTGGGTGACCAGGCATTCGATTCACACCGGTAATGACTTGAGCCTATCCGAAGGCAGAGTCTTGCATTCCCATTTAAGAAGCTGACAGCAAAATATACAGCCAGAAATTCTATGTTAAATTTTAAAAAAATCCTGAAGGCCTTATCCTGAAATGCAGCACATACCAGATGTGCTGAAAGCTTTGCTGTAAGGTTGTGATGCAGACTGGGACGACTCTGATGGGGTAATTCCAGGGGAGGTTGGTGGAGTGGTCATACCACAAATTGCAGAAGGGCTCCAGATGGTAACCTATGTAAAAAGCAATACGCAGCAAGTACAAATCAGTGAAGCTCAGATAAGGAACATCTATACTGTAAAACATCTGTGTCCAGCTTCTGACACAGGGAACCACATGAATATTAAAGCTGAAACGTACTTTAAATGCTGAAGGATTCACAGTACTTTTTAGAAAAATGCATTTTTGAGACTGTCATGAGAAGCTAAGAGCAAGGTGCAAACATCCTTAAATGCTTACTGCACATTATCCTCTGCTTTACCTGCTGTGGCTCAGTTGACAGACGCATTGACTGTGGGCTCAGAATCTGAGGTAGCTGCCCTGGCATTTGTGATAGTGTTAGCCGAGGAGTGGAATAAGGGGTAGAAGTCCCTGAAAGTTAAAAAGTGTTATGTGTCAAATACAAATCGGTGATTCTCCTGGCTAATATTAAAGACTTACACAAGGCAATTCAAATCCATTCAATGTACACATTCACAGCTAACAAGCTACAGACTTTTATTCAGACCCAAGAAAGTATCTATTGAATATATTACATACTACAGCTTGAGAGATGGGGGAGGGAAGAAGAGAGAGGCAATTTTGAAACAGTAACAGAAAGATTTTGCCAGCCATCTGTATGTCTGCATGACCAGAACATATGTTTTTTTAAAATCAAAGCTTATTTGCTGGTGCATAAGAACTGGACTTTCAGTTAGATAAACTAGTAAGACACCTCTGCTATAGGGCCCATTTTCTTCCAGGAAATCAGTGCTCATTAGGAGTCAGGCAGGTCTTACCATAGCTGCTCTGTGTGTCAATGTAATGGCTGGCACTGGGGTCAGTCTGATGATGCTTTAAGCTTGTGCAGAGTTTCCGAGACACAGAGTAATAGCCATCTTCATATGATGCTTCTGCAGGGTCCAGGGAGATTTTGGCACATTCTATCACAACATCATGAGTTTCTAGTCTTTTCCACCTGCAGACAGTTTTTGGATCCAAAAGAGTAAGTTAGTCAATTATTGTTACAAACAAGGATTCCTGGAGATATCAGGAATTGGCTTGTAGGATGGCTCTTTTGTTCCAGACAGCTTTGCACGCTCCCAGCCAAAACTGGAACAAGGCACCATACAGAAATTGCAACCGGATGACTTGTAAGAGGGAGTCTCCGACTTGGAGACAAACAGCTTTGACATAGAGATCCATAAGGGTCAGCCACGGAGCACTCTGGAAAGGAGGAACAGCATACGAAGACTTGGTTGATCCTGAGCTTCAACGGCTGTAGAAATCAGCTCAACTAGACTCAGATGTTGGTTGTCAAAAAATTTAGACAGGCCAGCAGTGACAGATCTTACATTACTTAAGCAATCACCATCTGCAATGCCAGTTTCAGGTCTGTACTCTGTTTGCCCCTCAAGTTTTGGTAAAGCTTTTATATTCTTATTTCTTTCATTCTGAAAACCTTTTCTCACTAAATTTAGCATCCAAATTAGATCTGTCCAATATCTGAGGGGATGGAAGCTCACTGTAAAGAAGAGAAAGTACAGAAGGCTGTCTATTAAAGGCCAAGTCACTTTTGAATGTAAGATATTTTGTGCAAGATACCAACTCAAAAGGCTTCAACTGCTAGTTTTGTGCCAATGGTACTCCTTAGCGGGTACTGCCCTCCTCCCATCCCCCTTCTCCCTGTCTGGAAGAAGCCTGCAAAACTGATCACTGTGATATTCAATAGGTTCCCATTTAGTAGTGTTTTCCTAGTGGCTCTGAAAAGCAGGGCAAGAGCACTACTGTGCAGGAACAAGAGTCAAATTCTCCTCTTCAGTGGCTGGGCCTGTGGAGACAAGAGAAAAGCAGCAAGTGGTGCTGCTGCAGGCAAATGAGCCTATTTCTAAAGAAAACTAATACAGCTGATAATGTTAAGACATACCTGTTAAAAGAATTGATCTGTTAACTGAACCAATATCTAGGTACCAAAACAAACACACTGAAGCCGTTTTATGCACTTAAATCCCACCAAGTACTTCAACAAACCACAGAATAGAACATGACCTGAACCTCAAGCCAAAAAAGCACATCAACAGCAGAAGTTTCTCTATACTTAATTATAAGCAATTTTGGGGGGAACTTTATGAGGCAGCTTGATCATTATGTCATAAAAAAACAGAGTAAACTGTAAGGAGCAGACATTCTATACCAGATAAAAAATGAATTTAGAGCCCCAACAGTGCTGTTAAGGACCTATCACAACAGTGTTTGCTTCTTCATGCCAGCTGTAAGCCTGGATGAAGAAATTCTAGGTGTTTACCTGGTTACCTATGAATATGGATGACAAAACACCACAGGCACACACTGTTGTTGACAAACAAGTTTCTGCTGTAAGCCTTCTGAAATAACCCAGCTAAAAGCTACTAATGAGCTAAAAGCAGCTAAAAGCTGCTCATAATAGCAGAGTGAACATATATACCTTCGTGGGTCCAGTTCATGGTCCTTAGATCCAGTCACTAATTCTGGATGAATCCGCACATGTTCCATCATTGGCTGGATGAGCAAGAGCAAAAAAAAGATGCATTATCAATACAATATTTTCTGATTACACTAAACTACACAAAGCTGAATAGCAACCTATTGATCCCAGCTGGTCAGTTTTACATTTAACATAAAACTAACACAACTCATTTGCTTCCAAATGAGATTTCTGTCCTCCAACAGCCTGTTTTGATTCTGTTTTATTGAGTAGCCCTCAGTTAAATCAATGCAGTGTATTAATTTGGCAGATAACTACCTTTTTATAGCTATGAATTCCTTGCCTCACATGACATGGAGATAAACAGCATTTTACCTTGACGACCTCTTCAAAGGTCTCCAAGTTTTCCTTCATACTGTAGTGAGAGCGCAGAAAGGAGACAAAATTGCAAGGGTACATTCCATAAAGACGATGAAAAAGAGCATAAACACTGGCATGAAGATGGACAAGATAAGTCTCTGCCACATGACCTAGGAAAAATAGTTGGAATCTTTTTTATTACATCAGACAAAAGAAGAAAACTTCCAAGAATGTAAGCAAAGAGCTTTTAAATTTGAAATACTAAATAGAACTAGTCTTCTGAGATAAGAATAGTTGCTGGCAAAGCCGTACGGCACTCTGCGAGAAGAGGCAAAACTTCAGCTCAGAGCAAAACCAAAAATTAGATGTGAAGTGTTAATTCCAGCCAGTATCCTGTCAGTCTTAGGATTAAACACAGAATTTTCTATTCAAATTGAAAGCTATAACCCATCAAGATAGTGAGAGAGAGTTTGCAAGACTGAATGATTAAAAAACAAACAAAGCTGCTTCACTTTAAAGATAAAAACTAAAAGCTTATCTCCACAAAAACAATCACAATAGACTTGAATAGACTCTTATTAGCTGTCTTTCTGTCCTGTAGGTTTTAATCTTATTTGGCAGTGGCAAATAGCCCCCTAAATAGCATCTTTCTGTGCTTAACATAGCATTGTTTCAAACAACCATATGACACACAGACAAGAAGTCCAGAAAATCCAACTCATCAGAACCACTGTTAGAACCGAAAAGACTAGTTTTACCAACACTTTCATGGCTATTGATAGTCACACGTTAAAAGAAACTCTTACACGTTCCTTCTGCCCCCTCCCCACTCATACCCAGGAATCTCAGCTTCCCTAATACCTGCCTCAGATGTTAGCAATTTTGCCTTCTCTATCTGTTAAGCTCAGATTTGCTTTCTCACTGTCATCCAGGGAGCATTTCTGTCCAGTGACACTTCTTCTAATGGCAGCAGAACCATAGGAAAGAATCTAAATGACTTCTAAATTCTGAGCAAAGAAGCACCACCCAACACTAGCTATCAGAGTACAGAATAGCTTGTGGGCTTAATACATTATTTTCCATGTTTAAATATTCTCAGACCATTCATAGCTTCACAAAAGAGAGTGTTCATTAACTGTGTAGGAGTCACAAGGATACCACCAAACCACAACTGCATGCAACAAAGTTGAAATCTCACCTGAATTCTGCAAGCACCAGGCTGAGAGACGGCCAAAGATACCAAAGAAATCATGAAGGTATTGTTTGCCAGACTGAGGAATCATTGGCAACATGGTTATTAGCACTAGAACACCTGTGGTGAGTACTACTACATCTGTGTCAGTCTGCAAGAAGGGAGAAAACCTGCATTAGTTAAAATAGTTGAATTTATTGTTTCCAAGGATGACGTGAACACTGCATCACCCTCATGGAAAACACACACTACTTCAACAGCCTTTCCTAAACCTAGCATACTTTAATGACAAGGTTCTTGTCTCTCACACCTGCAATAAAGCTAAGAAAAAGACTGGGGATTTTTGCTACTATTCTGTTATTCAACTACTGCTTCTCTGTATAAAGACTTGACTTACTTAAAAAGGGAACATTACCATAGTTCCACAACGAGTATTTAAAAAAAAAAAAATCACTGGTATGTGAAGCATCTTATATGCTGCCCTCCTTTCCCAGAACTGAGAACACACTGCATCCAGAGCCTAGGAAAGAGCAAGTCTGATCAAGGTATTCAAGGATGTTAGCTAACTATCAGCACAAGGGTCAAACACCTTCCTTTACATCTTCTTTAACACGAACATCTAAATTAATGCAAATTTAATTTATTTTTGTGCAAACTTGCAAACAAGTTACCTGTCATAGTGTTACAGTAACTTGTCAGGATAAATGAATTAACACGATAAAAAAGCAATCTATATAATAATTTAAAGCTTTACCAAATTAAGGGCTAGCGGATCTGTGCGAGAGACTTGAAACACGTGAAAAAACCTTAGTACTGTTGAAATCCTGAGATCAGATGTAGGCACTGCTGTTCGGTATGCAAGTGTAAACAGTGCCTGGTTGATGACTCCAACTGCTAAATATTGCATAAAGCTCATTCAAACAATAGTCAGATCCCCATGACTTACACCGAGAGAAAGGGATGTGGTAGTAAAAATCTTTAGCTAGATGAAACAGTAATAAAGAATGAGGTTTTAGGATCAGAAACAGAATGCATTTAAATCTTTTCCTGGGGTGGCCCCTAATTGTTTCCCCAGCTTAATGTGCACTTTCCTCAGTAACTACTGACAACCATGGGCTTCCTCTGCTTTGCCAGGAGAGGGGTGTAAGGAGCACAGGTAGCCTGTGGTCAGAAGCCACTGAGCTGGTCTTAGTATTTCCCACGAGCCACTCAGGCTGCCGTGACATATTGGAAGTCACAGATTTTTCTTCCTCCATGTAGTCTGCCTCCTCCATTCTCATTCGGTCAGACAGAACCTTTCACAGCACACGTGTGTCCATTCCTGTCCCCCTGAACACATCCCTAGCAGTTCCACATCTCTGTTCCACTCCTACCAGCTCTCTGACACACTTCACTCCTCTCATATTTGGAGCCACTGAAAAGGGTAACAGAACACTTGTCAGGCAAGTCAAGAGTTCTTGTGACAGCACTAGTAGTTTTTTCTTTGACAGTTACTAATTCCTGTGTTTTGTTTTAAAGAACACTGGCACATGACTAAGTCATGCATTTTAATGTGACTTATACGACTGATATTAATTCTTCACTATCATGTTAAATGATATGACTGACAATGCACTCCAGGTCTCAAAACACTTTCCACACTTTAATCACTGTTGTGATACCCACGTTGTACAGTATAGGGATAAATTTGCAGATGGGAAGACCAAAGCATGGGGAGACAGCCACCTCCCTGCACTTTAGCAAGTCTGCAGCAAAGAAGGGAAAGTAAGCAAACTGCAAGGTAACTTCATCATGGAATAATCTACGGTAGGGCCCATCTATACTAAAGCGGAGCATGTTACCTTACACACACAAATTTCAGAATGCACAAATGGGATGTTATTGTCCTTCTTATTAAGTTCACATTCAAGATAACTATCCAACTTCACCAAGGGCCCTCTGTCTTTGACTTTTTTTAAAAGAAGTTTTAGTAAATTTCTCTACCTCTAAGTTCTACAGTGACAGAGATCTTTAGATACACGACTGTCAGTAATGACAGGATCAGCAGAGCCTCTAGTAGATACAACTCCAGCCTGTCTCAGGGTAAAGGGAGCATGTTCTCAGTATTTTATCAACATTTTCTCTCTTCTTTCCCACAATATAACCAAATGACACCAACACAGAACACAAATTCCTTGGGCTGCAAGTATGTTTATTTACCTCATATGCACAAGTGTTTTACAGACAACACTGACAGTTCTTACCTTGAGACACTTAAGTAATGAAAGCAGGAGAGGTGCTTGAGAAAGCTTATGTTTCCAAGACGGCTGTCGTCTTATCACATGCCCCAACAGAGACAGCGTGGGTAAACGGGTAGCAGCTTTGCCCATGTATTCATTAATTTTGTCCAGTAGGTGCTGATACAGGATTTTGCGGAGAGCAGGAGAAGGAGGAAAGACTTTGTAGTTAACTGGTATATGTTCTTTTTCATCAGCCTCTATATTCAGCAGTTTGCTATTGTCATTTATGGAAATTGTGGGTATTTTACAAACATACAGGATCCAGAACAAATAAAACCCAACAATAAATTTAAGTCTTCTGGTGGTGAAATGCAAACTATTCAGTCCAGAATCAGCCACTGCACTTCAGAGCACTTATTAAATTATTTATTAAATTATTAAATAAATAAACAAACAAAAAAGAAGTAAAACAAGCTCTAATGCTGTTCTCTCAATCTACTTAAAAATGCTTACATGCTCTCACAATCCCCAAGTCCTTTTTGGCTAGATTGAACAAGCAGCAGTAACATTGCAAATAGACAGCATTAAATATTTAAGTAAATTCCCCTTCCCCAAGTTTCACTTTAGAAGTTCTTTACTTAACTGGGCCAGTTTAAAGAACACACAAAACGAAGTCCTTTGTCTGAAGTTTTCTTTTCTTTTTCTTTTTTTTTCCCCCTTCCTGCATCTCTACAACAAGGTAATTCTATATGAGAATGGAAAAGCAGACTTCTAACTGACGCTATTTAAAGCCTTCTTTAATACCAGTCTAACATCTGCCAATCAGCTATACTTACTATCAAGATTGTTTTACCTTGTCATGAGGCTCTTGCAGCGTGGACAGTATATGCAGTGCCTGCTGAGAATTGGTTTCCAAGTAATAGTCTACCAGGTTGTTCACAAGCATAGGTCCACGGTCTATCAATTTGTTTAGAGCAAGAAAAAAGAAAAAAATTAATTCCTCATTACAGGAATGCTGCACAATATTATAACAATTATCATGTAATTTATAATATGAACTACTACTTAAGTGTTACGAGACCTTTAAGAAAATGAGACCTCTCAACTACATTCTCCAGTCTCTAACTATTCAAGCAATTGTATTCAGCTCAGTGGGAAAGGAATTAATTTAAGTGACTAACAATTACTGTGGCACTGTCTAACTTTAAATACCTTGAGTTGTCTGAATTGCATGAGTATTTTACTGAATACAGGTACAGAGTTCAGGAGTAACTTAACATTCTCTCCCTTCAACAGATAAAGGAGAACTAGTTCCGACCCAACGAGAGTAACACTGCTCTCATCCTCTGAAAAAGTTCCAGCAACATAAGGGACACCTTAGGAGCAGAAAGCATTTTTTTAAAGAAAGTTTGGGTCTGATGTTTTGTTTGGGGGCTGGTGGATTTTTTGGAATGAGCAGAATACCACCGATTTCCCATGAAATGGTTGAAACCAAGTTCTTTCTAAATACACTTGACAAAGTAAGTTTCATCAGCTCATAACCTGAGGTTATGCCACAAGAAAATCCAGTCATTTTATAACAGCATTTTAACAGTTATATTACAGACCTTCCAAGAGGTGTGCTATTAAGTAAAATGGACTGAAGAGAAGCCTCAGTCCTTAGAGCAATTTGAATCCCAAACATCGAGAGTTTCTTTCAAGTCATATTTGCAAAAGAGTACATTTCACAGAAAAAGAGTTATTCTATCTTTATTGGTGTAAAAGCAAAACCCTTCCTCCAATTCTGTATAAGAATACATACCACAAATGAGATTATCTTTGAACGCAGCTGTTATATCTTCCAGGACAGCCAGAATCGGAGAATCCAGCATTGAGAGGAGCTCACCAACATTTGCTTGCTGTGCCATGATGCAGGTACTAACATGAATGTGGAGGTTAAAATTTCAGGAAGTTCCTCATTGGTGCCTCTACCAGACTAGAAGAGAAAACAGATGAATGAGTTTTCTTTTCCATCTTAAATCTCTCATCACTTCCCTATTTCTTTCCTGCACTATTACCCATTTAACAGTTTTATACTGAAAGGATTGCTAGAATTTACACACCTGCAATATATTGGGACTATCAGAGCATTTTGGTATCACATTTCTTTAATTTGCTCTCCAGGTAAGAATAAAGTCTTGAACATAATGTGAATAGCTCCCTGGAATTGCTCTATTCTAGCTTTCTTATAGCAATTCCTCCTCAATCAACCTTTCAAACATTCTGCATAGTGGTCTACACTCTGGAAATAATCTGCCATCTCAAGAACCTTTTCCACTCCTGTGGCTAGATGAGCAATAAGAAATTCATTGCCCTCTGCTTTACATTATTGCATACTATTAGATTTGTGCCTAAATACTTGCAATGGAGCCAAGTTGCAGCTGTTAGGAAACTTGGTTAGGGTTACTACAGCTGCTGTTGCTTGGCCACTCTGTGCATACTAACTAAAATCACAAGCTTAGCAGCAAATATGCCATGTTTTCACAATTTGCGAGTTATATATTAAAAACTCCACAGTGCAAAAATAGTACAGGTTATTAAAAGCAAGAGTGTGAAGATAACACAACTCTGGTCAGCTTCACAGTACTAAGCAGGACTAAATTTAAACCATTTCAGGCTTTTAAGATGGCTTCCTCACATGCAGCAGCAAGAGAAAGATTCAGGTATCATCTCTAGCTACCACAAAACGAATCAAGTCAGATTCAAGCTCTGTCAATAACCAGCGTAGGCTGAACCTTTCCCAGTGGCAGAAAGAATTTGGCTTCACATCACATCTAATCTTACTAGTGAGGGTTTCTTCTTTCCTCTTACTTCCAGCTAGTGTACGTTTTTCATTTCTTTTATGGAAGGCAGGATTTACACGTAACAAATTTACACGCAAGGGATCTTTTTACTGCAATTGTGTATACAGCACCTGTTCTGTGGATGAGTTGAGCTTCTGTCTCCAAGGCTATCAACCACACACCTTTCATGATCGCTAAATTAAAAAAAAGCATTAAAAGGTTAAGAAAAGCCACAATTTTTCTTCCTCATCAAACCTTACATATTCAGAACAGTGTTAAGTCCTTCACTATGAATAGCAGAGTTATGTACCTCCTGCATGAGGAAAGTCAGCCCGTAGTTTGAACTACACCTAAAAGTGTTGCATGGTTGCTCTTTCCAGAATCGTTGATAGGTTCAGCTGCACAAGGGCCTCAACTAGACAGCTTTCATAAGATTGTAGTTTTGTACGGTAAACTTTCAAAAACTGATAAAGAGTTTTATTTATTGTAAGTAAAAGTCTTAAAAAAGAAAAAAAGCGCCTTCTCTTATCCTATTGAATTCTGTGCCTAGTTTAATTATGCTAAAAGGAAAATCCAGACAGGGTAAGGACACTTGAATTCATTTACCATTTCAAATGAGCAGAAAATAAGAACTACAAATAACCCTGTAGGAAAGGCACTAAAATTCAGTTTTAGTTGTTGAAAGTGTTAACAGAAGTAAGGGATCATTTTGCATACTTTTCAGTTGACGATCTCTATAGAGGAAACAGCAGTAAACTCCAGGTTTACCTGCCTAACGTGCATCTTGAAACAGCTACGAAAAGAACATGTCTTCAGACTCTATTCAACACAGCGCTACACATTAGCTGAGGACATCAGTGTTCTATTTTACATGATAATGCTGTAATTACCTATATACATATTACTTTCTTGAAAACTTATGTTCAAAATTGTTACTGGACAGGAGGAGTTAACCTGCCTACCAGTAAACTTTGTCATAAGCAACATATCATTTCAGTAGTCACAGAACCGCCCAAGGTCACTTTTATTAGGGCCACACTAGTCTATCAGTTTACTTAATTTGGCACTGATTGCAAATTCAAAGGAGATAATATGGTACCACACTTGCATGAGGCATTTCTTTAGCAACAAACTTTCTCAAAATGTTCTGCAGTCACAGTTCCAGAACATAGCTATGGGGTTTAAGTTTTACTCTCCCCTTTAGCAAAAACAAAAAACAAAACTAAGAAAGAACCCACACAACTCACTTTGCAATGATCAGAGCTGAACAGTCCAAATAAAATTTTAGTTCACCTACAAGCAGCTAGCAGACATGTAATTGAAGTGTTTCAGATATAAATGCCATTTCTTTTCACATCACACTGGCAAGATGTTAACGACTGCAGACATAAAAACTGGCTGGTACTGTGAGCAAGACTTTGCATTAAAGATAAAGAAAGGAAACTTTGGGGGGGGGTAAAAAGGGATGCTTTTTTCTCAAATACAGAACAGATCGTAGTCTGTTTCCCAAGACAATATGAGTTGGGTTGCCCCCCCTTTTTTTTTTGATTCCATACTGTGCAGACTTTCAAACTTCAAATTCTTCCTCAAAGAGCTTACAGCTAAGAAGGAAGGCAGTATTCAGAGTGACACCACCCTTTCAAAAAGTTTAAAAGCCATCCCCTTATGTAACCTAGAGTCAACCTTTCACTGCATTACTCATTTTCAGGAGTCTACTGTTTTGTTAGTCTCTAGTAACCACTGTCACGGTAACTTACTCAAATACAGTTACATTGAAATACCCAGTATTCAAGCAGTCACAAAACACAGTGGCAGAACTATATGGGGAAAAAATTAGTTTTCTACAAATAATCTATTCTTTTACTTCTGAGAACACTACTTTTGAGACCATGAAGGCTTTGTTAAAATAGATGTCTCTAAATTTCCATCAGGATATGGTCTCAGCTATGGTTAAGCAATAGATTCACCAGTCTCCTGAGGAACATGAATTAGTTGTTTAAAGTCTCCTTAACAAAAGAGATGCATGACCACATCCCCAAAGCAGCTGCAAGCAAAACCTGTTTTGAGAATTAAAGCAGCATAAACACTAGTCTCTGCTTTTTTACCTCATCAAGACCTTGGCAACTCTATTGTCAAAGCAACTTCTGCAAAAGTGACAATAATCTACTACAGAGAATACCCCCCCCCCCCGCCTTTTTTTGGCTTTACTGATACTATTAATGTTTGGAGCAGATCTTCATCACACCAATAACAGCCTCAACAGCAGGTTTCACTAATTTTGATGTTGGTGATGGCATGGTGAAATCAAGAAATATACCTATGCAGACACAGTAGATGAGCTCTGGTAGCCAGGTTCAACAACACGCTTGCAGGCAGCCGGGAAAAGCACTAGTTTAAGTGTTCAGTAGTGTTCAAACTTTACACTACCAGCCCGATGGCACTCTCAAACACTACAACCTGATGAAAACAAGGTTGATAGTGCAAGTTTAGTTCCGATAACTATACATGTAGGTAACTAATAGTTTCTCAAGCTCCCTAAATTAATTAAAACAGATGGCTCAAGTGACCTTATGCCAATAAATCCAGCATAGTTTAAATGAAGTTGTCAATCAGTATTGTCAAAGTATTTTAAGTAAAGTGGAGCAATCTCCACTCCAAAAGTTGGTATTCAAAATATTTATAAAAGTATTCCAACGCAAGTCTAAAAATGGGATAGCATGATACACAGTTACTTCACTAGGTGGACAGTTCATCTGTTGAAGTTATATAAACACTAGTGCATGTTGTCACGACACTATAAACAAATAGTCAAGTTTTTAAAAGCAAATCACATAATTTTCTTCAATGCAGGCTCTATTTGTCAGGAGCAGATCCACAGTGCTAGGACTGAGGTCCTCTAAATCAGATCGGGTCCACGGTGCCCAGCACAATGAACAAAGTGGGAAATTCCTGCAATACTGCTGCATTGTGGCACAGGTTTTCTCTAAGGAAAGACAGGCAAAAAAGTAGCTTACAGGCAACCGGCACTTAACTTCAGTGAGGAAACAGTGCACTCTGGTAGGTGAAGCGTATTTTCCAGAAGTAACGGTAATTGTGTGATTTATTACCAGTCCCACCAGTAATTTGTGATGCGATTTTCAAATCTTGGAGATAAGGAACTCAGGACAGGACAGGCTAAGGAATTCCTACTGCTTTGCAAAACAGTGAGATCACCCACTGAATGCCACAGCATTTTGTATCTGGGATTGATTTAACATCTGTGGTGAACAGAATCTCCCTTAAATCCTTACATTATCATGTCACAGATGTGTCTTTCTTCCCAAATACATGGCATTCGTGATGGATCTCTTTAATACTTTCATCCCTAGTTATTGCACTCATTCTGCTATTAGAAGAATTTCAACATCCATGCAGCCACATTTGGAACTGACAGGATTAAATCAAAATCAACAACAACTTTTCAATAATGTTTGAGTCACTGATTCTTCACTAGCATTTCTAGTTAGTTTTATAAAAGAGATCCAAGTCACTAGATAGTAAAGAGCAAAAAACTCTGTTTATATACCTTTTAAAACACAATTTTTTAGCCTCTCTGGAAGATACAAACACCAGTAGCAAACTTCTTATTCTATTCAAGAGTTTTCGCAAAGACAAACTTTTTATCAAAGTATTAATTTGATTCAACACAACTGGAAAGACCACTTACAGGAGAGAAAGAAGAAGCCAACAAGCCAAGAATCAATTTGTTTTAAAAAGCTTTTTGGCAGCTAAGTTAACCACAACAAAATATAGTTAAGCTACAAACTCAAGCCAAAGAGGAAGACCATATAAATACTGATTGAAGAGGTTAAACAGAGAAAGAGATAGCAGGGTCTCTCAAAAGATTATGACTTCTGTAAGTATTTTTGTCAAGAGAAGATGTTCTTCTGTTCAGTGTATTTTTATCTCATGCCAAATGAAAAAGCAGCTGGTAGTGCCAGTTATGCTTCACCGTGGGGCGGGGAGGAGGGGGACACATGCAACACACACACACACGTTCTCCTCCCATAACATCCACACCATTTACTACAATAATGTGAAAATCCAGACACCAGAAGCACTTTTTTGCAAAGGCAGGGAGGATGTCAACATCAGCATTTCATTGCACTTCCTAACCTTAAGTTAAATTTGGGATATGCCAGCAAATTGTTACTCCTCCCCAGCAACAGAAAAGGGGGATTTCAGCAACAGAAAACCACTACCGACATCCTGGAGGCTTCACAGTACACAATCAGACCGAGGAACGAAGTGAGGTCACACCTCAAGACTTGCACTTTTCCACCTGATGATTTCTACTGCTGGTATAGTAACGACCACAGATACTGCTTTGTCAAAAGCCATGAACGAGGACAGTAGTTGATGTTGATGGTTATTTTAAAAGAAAAATTCAGATTGATAAGAAAGCAGCCTCTCACGCTCACAACTTTGAGAGACTCTGTAGTCACAAAAGGGTGAGGCTCGTGCCCTCCCATCCGATAAAGAGCATTCCAAGCCTGCTTCATGTTTCCTAACAACGCTCAGTTTTATATTTTCTTCACAAATAAACACTAGCGTAATAGAAGTGACAGTACCTATAAAAATAAGCAATGGATAAAAAGTGACAGTAGGGAGAAAAAAAAAGAACTGGTGGCAGTAGGACATTAAGCAGCTGATCACACCCTTTTTCACCCCCCAGACATAACAACACTACATGCTTGTCACCTCAGTTCAAAAGGATCATTACAACTGGAACAGTACAATTACAAAACAAACTCAGCTTCTTTTGTAATGCAGGTGTCTGCTTTTTGAATGAACTGGCTTCTTCTAGCAGCCCATACTTTTCTGCTTATTCTAAGATCTAATACAAGATCCCATTCCTAAACTTTGTAATTATCTTATGAGCTAAGACTCTTGCTTGTTAGAATATCCACTCTCATCTACTTTGTTGCAAGTGCTTAACTGAAGCAGGAAGAGGAAGACCAAAAAAAAAAAAAAAAAAAAAAAAAAAAAAGCAAGTCATATTATATTCAGCAATTTTTAAGATGCATTTGAAACTGTGCTGTGCCAAGGCACTATGCTAATTACTATCATCGAATTTCTGACAGAGGGTAAAATTTTAAGAAACAATGTATACCAGAAAAAGAGAAAAAAAGAGCTTGAATAT
Organism: Dromaius novaehollandiae; assembly: GCF_036370855.1. Lineage (NCBI taxonomy): Eukaryota > Metazoa > Chordata > Aves > Casuariiformes > Dromaiidae > Dromaius > Dromaius novaehollandiae. Next base: position 9,684,110 of record NC_088117.1, read on the forward strand.
GGTAGGGCTGACACTAAACCTTTTGGCAGAAGCCACGCTAACAAGCCACTTGCTAACCCAAAAGGGAGTATTTCAGTTCTTTATATGCAATTAAACATATTAATAATGAATAAATACATAAGAACTAACATTCTATTTTTCTATGCCAACTTAATTAAAGAGCACATGAGGAAAAAAAGTTCAGCTAAGGAATCTTTTTAAAACTACAAACAGGTAAACAGAGAGCTCAAGATTTCACAATACACAAGCAATAAGACTCCTAAATCTATGGATCAGTTTTCTTCCATCAACAGAACTCTTTAAACATGTTCACAGAGTTAGGCTACAATTCAGTAAATCTTGAAACCACTGCAAACTAACTACCCTACTCAGTCTAGGCATTTTAACTACTCCAAGAATTAAAGCAGGCATTAAGCAGAACACAGAACCATACTGAATGTTGTCAAACTTTTTAATTAAAAACAAAAGTGAATAATACCCAGGAAAGTGACAGCAGTCTACTGATTCAGGAATTTTGCTCTGTATCTTAATGTGCTACCAAAAGAAGTTCTTATGCTATCAAAGCAAATATTACGATTACTGTGTCCCCATCATGTTCATTAAACTACATGAAAATAAAGCAGCTACATACTTGATTAAGATCCTAAGCTATAACACTATATTAAAAAATATGAACCTGGCTATGCCATGCCACAAAATCTGGTCCCCTTCCTCCTGTCTCTCCAGAAGGGCACCAGTAAAAATGTTCTGATTATTTGACTTGCTAACTTACTGCTGGGCCTATCTTTTTCAAAGATGTATGTGTGTTATAGGGTATTCAGCTCTTATAGATACTGACTTTGGTAATGTCATCAGCCTGTATCAGAGTTAACGAGAAGGTGTTTGACAGTTGTGAGGACATCGGGGCATCCCGGCATTCATCTTTCAACTAGAAATAGTTACTAAAGCCAAACGTTTGTTCAAAACACCAAAGCATCTGCAGTTGGACAGTATATCTCATATCGAAATCCTTTAATAATGCTGTCATTTGTTAGTCACCATAAAAGTTAACTCTCAAGTGACTAAGAATCAGGAGTACCTGACACTGAAAAACAGCCAAAGATAAAATCATTTTAATTAAGATTATCGCATGACACAGTAGATGTTCTGACTACATTTTCATCTGAGTAAGTCAGTGTCACTCCACATGAAGGCAATTTAATCTAGGCTTGACTAGGCTGTTAAAAAAAAAAAAAACGAGCAAAGGATTTTAAGCTCATGATTTTAGTTTAACATGGCTAAGACGTGTTTGATAAGCAACCAGAGCATCTTCTTGCTCCATAGCAAAGTAAACCCAGGTACAGACAGAGGTATGTAGTCTCCGTGCTCACATGTATTATTCAAACCGCCTGAGTTTTCAAAGATTCAGTACCTAGTTCTCTGCTGTTCATATATGCAAACTGTAGAAGTTTTTCTCATCTAATAGTATCACTTTAACAGTGCTTGGATTAATGAGTTTCTAACAATTTTGCCTCAAAAGTTAGTGTTAATAACTAGAGGATCAGATCAGATAAAGAATCAAAACCCTCTGTATTAGCATGTACTGGAATATTCTCTGAACCTAGCTAAAAAAAGATGAAACATTTCTACGCACAAAACTTCATCTCCATCTGTGTGTCCATTTCTGTGGGTTTTAAATCATGTATTTCTTTAAGGCATATGTTTCTTTACACATTGCTATGTAAAAAGCTCGTAAAAAACAAGGAGAGAATCACTGACTAAACAAATAAAACAATAAAAGAGACTATATTCACAGCAAAGAAAGAAAGAGCCAAAGCTGTTCTCTATTCTTCTGAATTAGTCTTCCAAGTTCTTTGTGACAACAGGAAGCAAAATGTTTTCTTGCAGAAGTAAACATCATCCCTACCAGCATTACACCGACTTCACACACAGCCTGTCAGCAAGAAAATCGGAGAAGGCTTCCTCACCACAGGGAAAGACTTCTAACAACTGCTTTAATGCCTAATCCCAGATGAGGGAGTCCCCTCAGCAAATGACTGAGGCAGGGGAAATCTGGAAATTGCTCTTCAGGGCTTGAAAGGGAAATACTATACCTCTTTCTACGATCAGTACGAAAAACACATGAAAGTAATTTTTTTTTAAAAAAAGCGAATTAACTGAGAAGGACGTGGGGGAACCTCTGCAGGAGGGCAGCGCCCGGAGGACCCCTCTGGGCAGTCACACAGGGGCGGGGGGCAACTGATGACAGAGACCAAGTTTGGCTGGGAGGGGAGGGAGGGGGACGAGGAGCCCGGTGGACGTTACTCCCCCCCGGGCTTCCCCCCTCTCCCCATCTCGCCTCCTCCCCCCCCCGCCCCTTCCCTTTCTCCCGCCGCCTCCTCCCCCTAATCCTTTCTCTGCACCTCCCCCCTCTTCCCTTTCTCTGCCGCTTTCTCCCCACAGCCCCCTCTGCGTCTCCCCTCTCGGCCCCGCTGGGGGAAGGAGGAGAAGGCCCAGCGCACTCACCTCTCCCTCTCCTCCCCTCAGCTGTTTACCACTCAGGGCTCCTCTAGCCCACAGGGCGCCGCCATCTTGGCCCTGCCTCCCCCTCCCCCCCATTCACCGACCGCCGCTCCCCTCGAATCCCTCCGCCGGAGAAAGTAGTCCCACCCCTCCACACCCCCCGCGCACCCCCCTCTCCCGCCGCCGCGCACGTCCCCTCACCGTCCCGCTCAGGCTGCTCCCCCTCAAGAGCCTCACCTCCCCGCTGGGGCGGGGGGCGGGGGCTGCGGCCGCGCTCGCCCGGCCTCCCGCGGCGGGCGGAGGTATCTCCGCGCGGGAGCGATGCGGCCGCGGCGAGGTCGCGTGATTCTGGAGGCGGCGCCGCCAGGAGCCCCCGGCGGGGTCACGTGGCGCGGGGCGGGGCGGGGCGGGCCGAGGCGCCGGGCCGGTAAACAAGGCCCGCGGCGGCCGGCGGCTGTGGCAGCTCGGCCTGGCCCGGCCCTGGGGCGAGGGAGCCCGGCCCGCTCCCGCTCCGCGCGGCCTTTGCAGTCGTGGCTGCGAAATTCGCCCTTTTCCCCGGTGCCCCGCGGGTGTCCCGGGCGGGATCGCGGGTCCGGCCCCCGCCCCTGCTGCGGGCGGCCCCCGCCTGGGGGTCGTGCGAGGCACCGGGGACCCCCGTTTCCCTTTAAAGTTGTTTTTTCCCCCCCAAGTTCACGAGTGTGCAGGAAGGAACAGAACAAGAGCCCCGAGTGTCCGGTGCGTCTGAGATACCCCGGGGCAGTTGCCTGTAGGGGCTCATAAAAAACCTGCGAGGGCAGGCGCGCTCCGAGCTGCCCCTTACCTCATGAACGTGCAGAGCTCGCTTCGTGCGTTCTGTTTACACCAATCTTCCATAAATACAGGGAAGGATCCCTGCGTGCTCTTCTAGGTCACGTGCAAACCGCAGACAAGGATCATTCCTGTCTGTTTTTTGCTGAAATGTGCCAACTATATGACATTTCATCCTTTTTTTTTTCCCCCAATGAAGTCTATTTTTTTCCCTGGGAAAAACACAAACTTTAGGGAAGAACAACAGGGATGATGACAGGGAAGGCTCTCCAGCCTGCAGTTTGGTACACCACGCAGCTGCTTTCCAGCTCAAGGTTTCAGTCTCCGGATCGGTGGGGTCCTGGCTTTTCTCACTCCCGAAGTAGGGGAGTTCAGCGGCGATGCTGGCTGTTGTTTGCAAACTGCTGATTTAATTCTTTAATCCCTGTGAATTCTCCTCAGATGCCAGTGGGAATACGGACATCAGATTTGCAGGGTAGAAACTAGGTATGAAAAAATAAAAGCAGATTAGAGCCCTATCTGAGAAGTATCAGCTGTTTTTTAACTTGCGCTGTGTTAGCTGGTCCGTTCCTCGGCTCTCATCCCTGCAGGCCTGCGACAGTCTCTGTCGTGTTGCACCCGCAATAGGTCATCCTGCTTCTGGACGAAATGGAGTTGCTTGGTGTGAGCACGTTTTTAATCTAGGCCTGCCTGGTGCATTACAATTAATATTTATTACAGCCTGGACTGAGCGATGGTATTTTTTTCCTGCTGTGCAGAAGACATGTTTATTTAATCTGCCACAGAAAAGAGTGGAAATTAGGATGAGCTTCAGAAAAGAACTGCAAGCAATTAGTCGTGTTATTTTACTGTGATATAATTACCGCAACATTAAAATTGACAAAGGAGAACATGGATGCTACAGCAGGGGGGTGCTGCTAGATTTGAAAGGAAAGAAGGCTGAGTTAGAATGGACGTGATGTGTTATAATTAACCTGTTTATTCTTATTGAGTTACACATTTAACAATTTATTTAGTGTGCCCGTCAGGATGCACTAGAGCATATGACATGCGTGAAGACCTCGCAGCAGCGCACAGAATTAAATTGTTCTCAGTTGCAGGCAGAACTAGCCCTTCATCCACCATGGCCCTTATGGGTCAGGGCCGGCATGAGCCTCTGTGAGCCCAAATAAGCCCTCCACGGCTCTCTTCTTTCTCTGCTGACCCTGGAAACAAGAAGAGCAAACATGGAAAAATAATAACAGTAAGAAGAATATAAAATAAGAAAGACAACATGGGATCAGCTCAAAGGTCCTTCTAGCACAATATCCTGTATCCGATAGCCTGTTTTTTTTCTTCAGCTTGTATAAATCCCCTTTTGCTATAGATTCAGTGGAGAGGCAAGGCAATAAGTTTAACAGGAGGCATAAACAGAAGTCTAGGGAAGAGTAGGAACATAACAAGCCAATGTGATGAATTCCCTGACTATGCTCCCATTCTGCAGCTATTTGCCCCTTAGGAACTCCTGAAATAAAATAAAGGGAGAAAAGGTGAAATGAGAGCTGAGCCAAAAAGGCAGGGCAGGAGGTGTCCATCCTGGGCTTTCATCGGCCACGTGGAGATGAGGATGGAAGGTAAGATAGCCCTAAAGTTCCTCACAACAGGGATCCTCAGTGCAGCTAGAAATCTTGGTGGTTCAGGAGTGACTGCGGCACTAGGTGAGCAGAGCGGCTTTGCTCTCCTTCCGCTGGGCTAGCCCAAGACGAATAACCTGCAAACATGCTGGAGTGCAGACGGCTCAGGCTCCTACGTCATCAGCAAGGATGATGATTCTTCCTTTCTCCTGCTCTTTTCTCTGATGTTTTACACTGCAACATCTATCCTCAGTGTAAAGCTAGATGTATCTCAGCATGTATATATATGCCATGTATATGGCGTATATAGTGTGTGCTGTACTGAGCAGAGTAGTGTCCCCGTCTCTTTTGGGGCATTCTGTTGTACTGAAAATAACAACAGTCATCAAAGAGAATATCTGTGCCCATTATCTTAATTATCAGCGTGTGTGCAATTTATCTGTGCTCTTAGAGATGATGGCTGCTTGGGGCAGCAGATCCGCCCCAAGATACAGGTATTTTATTTGTAGTTGCCTCTACCCATAGTTTACTGAAACTAGGAGATGTTGTCATCTTCCTCCTCGAAAGGACTGTGCCCTGTGCTCTTCGGAGGACCTCTGAAACAAGCTAGCTGGTGAGGTTTTACCGAGCCTGTTCTTAGATTTTTTGTACAGCCAGTTTTTGTAGGGCTCTTGTGTGGCTGACTTGCTTTCCCCATATCTAGTCCAAGAGCCAGATACTGCAGCCATTTCCACTTGATGGCAATGGGAAGTCTGTGCTCAGGGGGGCTGCCAGAAGCCGGCTCCAATGTTTCATGCAACAGCATCTCAGTCCTTTCAGCAGCTTGTCATTTTCCTGGTTTGTTTAATTCCTGTAACTCTCTTCATATGAAACCCTGAAGCTGCAATATACATCTTGGTTTTTGGTTACGATGCTTGTTTTTGTAGTGGGAAATGTAATCCTTCAAATGCCTGTGTTTAAGAGGATGCAAATCAGCTTGCTAGCACAATGCCTTGGGAACGTTTCTTTCATGCAAAACCCAGCTAGATAAATAAGGAGGGGAGGAGGAAGGGGGAAAAGGAAGAGGGGTAGTTTGCTTCTATAAACAACAAGAATTAATTATGTTCAGTAAATGACAGATGGGTTAAGATCAAAATCTGAATCTTTCTCAATTTGGGTGAAATCTACACTCCTATCTCTGAGTTGCATCAAAGCCCATTGCACAGCCTGTCCGGTGCCGTTGGGCAACGCAGCGTCCGTGCAGGGCGCGACAGCAAAGGCTGTGAGTTGTGGCTGTCCCAGCAGAGAGCGCTAAGGCCAGCGGGTCTGGCACCACCACCTTCCCAGGGCAGGATGCAAAATACCTCCGCAGTGCAATCTTGAGTGTCCCTGGACCGCATCTGCTCCGCCGGGGAATACCACCCCACAACCGATCTTGTTGCGTAGCAGAAAAAAAGTTATTGCTTCCTGGTGCCTTCCCCTACTGAGCTACAGTGCGAAAAGGGATCCCACTGAATCCTGCTTTGATGCGACCGACTGTAGAAAACTGTAAAATGCATTTGATGGCTCACAACGAGCAGAAAAACTCCATGCTATAAAGGCATTTCTCTGATGACAATGCACAATACTTGGTACTCGGCAGCTGGATATGTTTACTTATATACATCTTAAATTATAAACTTCTGGGAAGGCATTTTTGCTATCTCACATCCTACCCAGCACAGAGTACGCTGTTAGTGCAGGAGGGGATAACCAAGGGCATGTATTGCACATGCCGCCATGTAGATGCACAGTCAGAAAGACTATGAAAATCAGAATAGGTGAAATCAAGGAATTGCTTTTTTTTTTGGCAAGCATCTAGGAAGATCAGCTCTCTTTGTTTTTCCACAAATAAGAGATATGTCAATGATTCTCAAACGAAAATCACTGCTTTTTTCAGACCTTCCAGCTCCTGTTCCCACCTCAACTGGAGACCTATCAGGTGATCTGGGAAAAGTCATTTTACCTCTGCTTTATCCTCCCTTTTTACACCCTGTCTTCATAGGGTGTTTTGGCAGTCAATTATTTCACGTTTGCAAACCCATTTTCGAACCTTTTTGCAAGTAAGTGATAGAAGTGCAAATTCTTATTATTGTTTGAGTAGAAGAGCTTTTTGGAAAGATGCTTGTTAATGAGCTTGCTTAATGAGCTTTCTTAAATCTATATTTATATCCTATATACAGCTGTATATAGATGGAGCAAAATGTAAAATATGTATGGATTGCACATACATATGCCTAAGAAAAAGAAGGCTGATTAACATGCATCTTTTTCAGTTATTACTATGCAAGTATTTATTCCTTTTTCCTTGGAAATTGGAGAGATAAAAGATACATTCTGGAATAAAATAATTTTGTGCATATGTGCTAGATGGTTTTGTTTATGAGACTGAAGTGTGTGAGTGTGTGTATGTGGGACAGATGGTGTGTCTGTTTGTGAAAGATATGATGCGTAGATGAATGTGTGTAAAAATACAGGTTTCTTAAAAGCTATTCTTTTTCTTTTTCTTTTTCTTTTTTTTTTTTTTTAAGAAACAACAAAATAACAAATGCCTGCTTGGTACATTATTTCCCTGTGTCATGCTCTTTGTCAATATGACAGAGGAGTATTCCTGCAGAAAGCCAAGCTGCCCCGGAGAGTTAAGGGTGCTACCCCTGGGGTTCAGAGCTGGGCATCGTGAATTCTCTTCAAGTTTTCAAAGTCCTGGAAAGTTTTGATAAGCAAATACTTTCTGGGCTCTGCTTCTCGATTGGCTGTTTCTTCACCACCAGATTTTGACACAAATAATCTGATTGAAAAATCAGGGAGGGGAACAGGGGCAAAAAAACAGAGAGAGAAAAAAGGAGAAGTATCTATTTCAGCAGACAGCGACTAAGTGAAAAAGTGGAAGAAGGAGTCCAGAGAGAAGACGACGTCTCACTGGGGGCTTGTCTGGGGAGATTTCAAGGCGAATCCTGTAAAGCAAAGTCCCCCAAACAGGTGATTTATTTATTCTTTTAAACACTTTTAATTTAATTGTTTAATTCATTCCTTTGATATATGTTATAAGCTTTTTATTCTTTGCTTGTGCTTGCAAATATATAAGATATTCCACTGCATAAGTAAGTCACTTGTCCTGAGGATAGCTTTATGATAATGATTTACTTCAATCAAACTGTCAGACCTTTTAAAACTATATACCATATACTTACTTCACTCTCACACATGCACATGTGAAAAAGATAATAGTAGAACAAAATAGAAAAGATGCGACAATGCTGGCAGATACAAGGGTCCCAGCAAGCTCTATGCAGCAGGAGCAGTTTCCAGATGTAAACTTTGTACTTAAGCGCTGAGGACATACTATGTTTTTTCTTTTAATTGCTCTTTTACAGGGCTAGGTCTTTAAACTCAGAAAACGGCACATCTCTACTGACATCAATTAATGTATGCCAATTTTACTAGTTGAGAATTTAGTCTCTCCTGTTTAGGATTTTTGCTTCAAACCTCTATTTTTTTCCCATCCTTTTAAGAATATGCTGATTACTGTAACATAATTTTTAGCATATGGAATTAGCTATTTATAGACACCCCTCATATACCACCAGATTGATTTAGTGCATCAAGCAGGAAAACAAATGATTTACAAGCTCGCACAGCAAGTGCATCTATACATTAAAGCGATACAGGATTTGTTAGAAGGTGCACATAGGTCTGTTTATCCTGGCGAGCCTAAGGCAAAGCTTGCTAGAGTCAGTGGCATTCCTGACTTCACTAGGAGCTAAATGAGGTTCCTAAATGAGGCTGCAATTATATTGTAAACTTTTTTCTTTTGTATGATATAATGTACAAGCATTTCCATTCCGCTTCTTGGACAAAATTATCACCATAGTTTGTTAATCCTGGCATAACATCCATTTGCACAGTCTTACCACAAGAATGAAAAATGTTCTGTTAATTTTTCCACTAAAAAAAAATATTCAAATTACTTGCCCCAAGTATGTACAGTGCTGTAAGGGTGGACTAGTGAAGACACGATTAATTTGGTTGTAAAGAACTTAAATACTTTCTGAATATGACTTTATATTTAAAAAGTCACGAGCCCCAAAAAAACTCTTATGTTCTTTGGGCTTTTAAAAAATTCTGACACAGGTTGTGTTTTGTTTCATGTTGTTTTTCTTCAAAAGTATAGTCTTCTGAAGGACAAACTATTCTTTATTTTGGGTAACTTTATTTTTACCAGAAAGAGCAGAAAAATACAATATTAAGATTTAAATACAAATTAAGCTGTGGTAAGGAAATAAGCCTCTTTTAGCCTAAGACTTCATTAATAGATGAACTCATATGAAGATATATATCAACCGTAGATTAAAATTTGATTAAGTATTTCCTCTGCGTGTAGTGGGAAAAAAAGTTTTTATCTCTACAATTAACCCTGTAAATTTGAAAACGGGGCTATCTGAACTTAGAAGGGCTTAGAGGAAAAGGAGGGTCAGCTTTAGAAAGGAGCATACATTGCAAATCGGGTTCCCGATTCAGCGTGGCGCGATCCTGCAAACACCTGTCCCCAAATACACTCTTTCTTGTTATGAATCCCCTCGCTGAAGGCACCATTTGAAGAAGAGCTGTCCAATCTAATTCAGCGAGAATACGGATGTCTTCAAAATTGTAACAAAGGGCCTGATCCTGTATTCTTGGGTACTACAAATTCCCACGCACTAAAGCAGGAGTCAGGGCTTCATAAGGAACATAGAATTGAATGAAATGAGGATCGTGAAGTCAGGAGCCACCTCCTAAAAAAAACCCTTTTCCTTGGAGTTTTTGCACTGCCTTGCGTGTTCCACCAGCGCTTTACTCCGGAGAGCATCACTGGTGCTAAGGAACTCAGAGTTAGAAGATGCGAGGGGAATATCTTTCTAACCCGACTAGTGAAATCGTAATTGGTAAAACAAACCTCTTTAAGATGCTTCAAGTTAGGAGCCCAAAAGTTCAGGTACCCCAAATATCCCCAGCCACTTCTGAAAATGGAGGCTTTCCTCCGTACTGGAAGGCAAAACAGTGAAGCAGCCTCTTTCCCTCGGGTTCTTCTGCCTTTTCCTTAGAGCAGACTACTACTACATTATTTTACAGCTACATTAGTGGCACACAAGTGTCAATACAAGCTGGATACTGATTTTATACTCTGTGTTCAATCCACAAAATGCCAAGATAGTTGCATTTTGGGTGGGCAGTCTGCCCAAGCAATGAACTCGCTCGTGCAGTTGCCAGTCAGGTTAGAAACCGCTGCCAAAGGCACTGGAGAGAACAGACTCCTGGAAAAAAAAAAGTTTCAGCAAAGGTTGAAGCTAAATTTTCTTGGGAGCTTCGGCAATTGTTTTGGATGCAGCAGGGCTGTTTTCTGTAGCACTACTTTCTCTGTGAACTAGCGTTAGCTATTAGAAGCAGCTGATCACTTGCTACTGATAATCTGAGTTTCAAGGAGAGATAATATTTTTCTCTCACAATCTGTGCTTCTAGCTTTCCTCTGACTTGGTTGGGTGAATCACAAACACAGTCCAATGCAGTTGTTAATTAACTATGCTTTGGGCTCCCAGTTCCTGTTTTCTCTATAAAATGGGGTGGGGGAAGTGACTTCCTTCTGTAACGTTCAGTAGGGCAGTAAAGATCATTGTGCTCAGTTCAGGCCCTTATCGGCAGCCAAGGTGCTGGACCAGACTTGACTTTTACTTACGCTGGGGCAAACACATCCAGAAAAATCCCATTGCTTCTTGTGCTTCTGCTTCCAACTGCCTTTAGAAAAGAGGGGCTGGACTTAGTGCTAGGGCACTACCATACAACACCGCAAGACTGCTCACACCACCAGCTTCCAGGCCTCTAATTTATCTGGCTAAACTGGCTGGCTGATGTCCTGAGGGTGCTCTGGGCAGTGGAGAGAGAGTGACCCTTTGAAGGCACTGCAAGGTGCCTGCTTCCACCCTACCTTCAGCTACCTGCTGCAGGAGCCTCTTTCTCCAGTGTGCTGGAAGCCCAGGGAAATTAGCTGGTTAATTCAGCCACATAAACCAGAGGTCTCAAGCTTGCTGGTACGAATGCCCTCCACTGTGGGCACAGTCCTGCCCACCACGCGGAAAAATCCCTTTGACCTGGATGGAAACTCCATGCATCCAGGGCTTGTGGCAGGGCTGTAACTGGAGGCCTGGCTATATTGCACGGCGCAGCTCCGGTGTGCGATACGGACGCTCCTGCTGCGCGCTCGCAGCTTAGCAGTTCTGCTAAGAGCCGAGGCACGTCTGGCTAAGGGAAGCACACTACTAATGGGGTTTTACCAGTTTCAGAAAGCTCCTGGGTTTGTACGGAGCTGGGAGCATTTCTGCACGCGCAGCCTTACACCAGGCAGAGATGCACTCTGCGATGCTTAGGAGGAACCTCATCAGAGAGCTACGGGAAAGCAAATACAGCAATGTAATCCAGAGTCCCTTCTCGCAAGTGCACACTTCTGGTTCCAACCCAGGACTGCTTTGTCCTCTTCCTAACACTAAATTAACAAATCTGGTCTTGGCCTCTGTTTTCTCATATTCATCTCAAGTCACATGCAAATTTCTTGGAAAATAATGAAGAAAAACAGGTGAGTCATTTAAGGAGAAAAAATGGCTGGAGACGCCAAGGTTTATCCCTGAAGTGGTATATTAAACAGTGGGAACCCTAGGCCAGGTTTATAAAGGCAGCTAACTCCTAATGGGGTTTCTAAAAGCATCAAGGCTGGTGAGCACCTGACTCCTGAACACCTGAAAACAGCAGCGCTTGGGAATCTGCCTATCCACACCAGATTTTACTGTGCAAAATCTAGTGTACATGTACCTGCAGCCTCAGCACCACTGCAAATCTGGCCCTGGGACCTGAAAGCAAAACACCACTGGGCTCTGTAATTTTATTTAGTATATGGGGGTAAGTGCAGGTGCTTTTGAACCCTATAGAGAAGCCAGCTGAGATCTTTCCCCTCTCTCCCTGTCTGGGATTCCAGGAGCCCACGCTGCTCTGCCGTGTCCTACACAGACCCTTCAGAACACTCCTGTTTAACAGCTGCAAATTACGTTCTTTTTTAATAAATAAGTACAGTATACTTCAACTGCTCCCAAGAAAAAAACAAAGCTTAATAATGGAATTGCCCATCAGCAGAGAGCCAGGACTTGCTGTTGACTTTTCATATGAAATATAGTAAGATTTGCTTTTAGTGCCACTATCCTGAACAATTACAGAGAAAAATGCAAATAGGTATGCAAATAATGCAGCAGCTGATAGCACGGTGCATAGCGCTGAGCCTGTTGTCACGCTGTCTGCATGAGAACAGTTACCAGCCGTGGGGAGCGGGCACAGGGCGGGCTGGGCTCTGGGTACTGGAGATAACAAGATGCATTGCAAGAGAATTTTGTATGATTAAATTTCAGCATTTTATGTTTGTTCCTAACCCGTCATTTCAACGGTCTGTGATATTTGAGTCAGATCCAAAAGGTAACCTCTCTCACCCAACACTTCTGCTTTGCCTCTGCTCTGCCTGTTATTTGTCAGCCACAACACAAAATACTCAAGCTGTGCCCAACAAGAAGGAAACCCACTATACATTAAGGCTGCTGGGATTTTTTACTGCCTCTCTCCTGTTATTTATGTTGTTTCTATAATAATAATTTGTGTAGCAACTTCGCAAAAGAGCCAATGTCATGGCTTGGGACCACATTCTTCTAGGTACAGCACAAACACTAAGACAGGCCCCTCTCAGAGGGGTGATCGGGTGATCTCCATCCACCTCTCCCCATTGCGTTGTCCTCTCATGGATGATAATGTTGGACATGCACCATGTCCTGCAGCCAGAGCAGAGAACAGAGAGAGAGACATGCTGGGTTCTAGTATCTCTCTGCCACAGACACATTTTTGGTCTACAGCATGTCACTTAATTTAAGCATGCCTATTTCTCCTCCTATAAAATAAAGATATCGCTAATGCTTTGCCTCAACCTGGGGGTAGACTGTGAGGCTTAATTTTTTTATGGAGTACACTGTGATCTGCAGTCCCATCTCTAGATTCAGCGTCAAAGAATATCTCACAGTAAGTTTTTTCTCTTAACCCCCTCCACAGCCATGTGTTTTCCCCAGAGTTGAGATCCATCAGGTGCCCAAACCCCAGCAGCCACTCCCCTGTCTTCGACTGGGTGGAGGGACCTTTCAGATGAACTACCTGTCTCCTCAGCAGAAGGGTTTTATTTCTCATCACTGCTGCATACAGAGCTGCTGTTGTGGGGGAACAAGTGTGGGGGAACACGAACCACAGAGATTTACCTGCAGTTATTCTGTGTTTCTGCCCAGGCAGTGAATGGAAAATGCCACGTTCCTTTTTGGTGAAGAGCAAAAAGGCTCACACCTATCATCAACACCGCTTTGTGGAAGATGACCCGCCTCCACTCACATGGGATCCAGTACCCTCTCCCTTCACTGGTGAGTCAATCCATACCCTGGGCTTGTAAGAATACACCCAGACAAATAAATAATTCAATAGGCAAGCTAAGGGAGCAGGATGAATGAGTTAAAGAGCAACTAAGGGCTTCCACAGAGGGATGTCAGCCTAAGGACAAACTGATTCCCCCACTGCGTGCCCTCTTTCCCTCGCTCCCTAGACCAAATCTCCACTGTCACGCTGAAACTGAATTTAGATCCTCCCTTTGTTTCCTGTTGGGTTGCTGCTTTGGTGGTTCCAGAGGCAGTGTAGTGACACTCCGCTGAGCCGGAGCGCTCTGGACAGACGCAGGCACTGGAAATCCTGAATGAGCACATGCTTTCGGATGTCCAGGTCTCCACCTGAACAGAAATTACTGCTGAGCATCCTGCCTTCTCTCAGTTCTAACTCTGATTGTTGATTCCCATCTCCCTCGGGAGAAGACTCGGGATATAAGATCACTGTGTGCAGTTCACTTACATTTGGGAAAGATGGCCAACTTCAAGCAACTAACAGTGGGAAAAACGCTTGCACTTTGGTTGTCAGCCTTCTACAGACTCACGGCTCTGCCACCTCCATCTCTAACTTGCTATGCTCACTGCCCACATGCTCTCTGGACCGACATCTTCCTCTCTGCCTCCGTGTGTTACCACTGCCTCCTGATGACTTGCAAGGAAGGTTACAGCTAGAGCAACATGATTCTAGTGATCTAACACTGATTGTGAAAGGAGTCCCAACACACACACACACACACAGACACACACGAGGGGCCAGCTGCTGTGCGCTATATTAACACAGACCAGCCTTCCTTCTGCCTGTGCCTGCTGCCCCCTCCCCGCTCCCGTTCGTGCACTCCCCGTCGTCCAGGCAGCAGAAGGCTGGGGCACTTATCATCTTCCTTTGGGGCCCATTCAAATTTGCTTTATTCAAATGTAGGATCAACTGACCCTTTGTTCTGGCCCTGACTACGGAATTAGAGTCCAGCCCTGTGGTAGCTTTGATTAAAGAAGAAAGGAGATGACATTTTAATTTCAACTCCTCCCATCATCTGTTGGCCATTTGCAGAGTCCCTCTGGAACACAAGAGGGTTTGGACAGATGGCAACTGTCCTCCAGCAGCCCCAGTCCCATCTCCATGCGCAAGCAGAAAGAAGGCACATGTATTGGACCTCTGTTTATTTTAGACTCTTACTATAAAGCCTACTTCTAACAAGTGCTGGTTGGTCTGTTTAAGGGCTGGGACAGGCAGGGAGAAATGTGAGTGTGGGCAGGAGGCAACTAGGCTCTGTTGTCACCCTTGGAACTGTGTAAGCAGTTACCTCCCCTCTCCGCTTCCCTACTTGGCTGTCCATAAATTCAGCTTAATAATTCTGAACTATCTGAAGGGAGGGGTGGGGAGGTTAATAAGTTAATGATTGTTAGTTACCTTCGTAAATGAAAACTGTATTAAATGGGGAAATGCTTCTGACAGACATGTGGCCTCTAGGATTGATTTGCTTTGACTAAATAGGATATCAGCCTCTGCACTGAGGTTCTGACTCAGGGAATTGTGCACAGACACATATATCCAGGCATGAGTTCACACATGTGTACACAAACCTCCTTAACAGACTCTTCTCTTATCGGATAGAATAAACTAACTGTGACGCTACTGTGATTACAGCCATAGGAGACAAGACACCAGAGGACATCAAGAGACAGGACCTACAATGCCTGGTTCCAAAACAAGAAAAGGACCCTTCCGAACTGAAAGAAGAAAGCGTCCCTGCCCAATATCTGAGCAGGATGCTGCCAGGCCCTTCAGTTACAGGTCAGCTACCCAAGACCAGAACCACAGAAGAGGTTGAGGTCAGGTTGGCCTATGGAGCCCCCATGACTAGGTCTAGATTTTTGGTAAATGACAGTTCTTATTTTGACACCAATCATCAGACTTGTCCCAGGGGGAGCTCATGAAGAGCATTCTGTATTTCTCTCTACACTTCTGGTCTAGATCAGCATGTCCCTGAAGTCTGTGGCTATAGGTAACCAATGAGTGAGCCTTCAAACCTCAAGGACTAATGCAACTCTATGCTATATAGGTGAAAGCAGGTGTTCACATAACACTTGTTCAAGCACCACATGAAGTAAAACTAGTAGGGGGTTAATATTCCCTTAGCATCCCCTCTCCCCTAAAATTTCCTTAGACTGAAATCAAAGTCATGGTAGGAACTTTGTGTAGGGATTTGAATCAAAGAACAAAGAGTAACTGACTCCTTCCCAAGGTCAAACAGGACATTAAATAGGGATAAGGTAGCTGGGGAGCCTTTGCACTTGTGCCGACGTGCAGGCAATGGCGTGACACTCACTTCTCCCTCTCTTTTGCAAACTCAGAGATGGCCATCCCAGGGCTGCAGATCAAAGACTGCACTAATCCAACAAGCACTCCCACCTTCTATAAAACCAGCTTTTCTTGGGATGCCTTCCATTCGCCATACAGCTACCGACAGATGTCTTCCACCATGCAGTCAGCCCTCTTGGAGCGCCCCGTTAGCCTGTACGGAAGCCACCTCCTCCCAAGCGCCGAGCCTCCTTTGGATTACAGCATGCACTACTCCTCGGACATGGAGACCTACCACTGCGTGAAGTGCAACAAGGTGGGTTACAGAGGGGAACCTTAGGGCTGGCGAGGGCCTGGGGTGATTTTCATCACGTGCATAAGTATATCACTGGGTTACACCAAAGCACGAGGCATCTGGCTGTAAACAGGTACCTGCTCATTCTCCTCACTGGGGACAAGGGCACTGGGAATGAGGCTGTTGACGTGGTCCATGAGAGGGAAGTCAAATAAAGGGAAAGAACTGAAAACAGAGATGGAGACACAGCTGCCTCATGGAAAATCACTGCCAGATTACTCTTTTTCAGGTATTTTCCACGCCCCATGGACTGGAGGTCCATGTCCGAAGGTCTCACAGTGGGACCCGGCCCTTCGCTTGTGAAGTATGTGGCAAAACCTTTGGACACGCTGTAAGCCTGGAGCAGCACACCAACATTCACTCCCAGGTGAGTAGCCTCCTTCCAGAGAACCAGCTCTCCAGAGCTCAAGAGTGCTTGGACCTTAGCTGTTATTTATTGCATTATAAGAGAAGTAGCATTTCTTAGATGACAAATGTGATGGCTTTCCTGCATCACCCAATGACAGCGATAGGAGCTCTGAAGACCATAGATCATAGATCTCTGGTCTCACAAATCTCAGACTCTCCTTGAGAATTTCTTGGATGGGGAGGGGAGGATTTTTGCTACTGGTTCTTCTGTGCCTCACCTTCTCCTACAAGGTGTGGGAGTTCGGACCACAAGATGTAAGCTGTTTGCATAAATAATGCTCCTTTCTTTGTACTGTACTTAGCACATCAGTCCATGAGCTGAATAATTTGCTTATCAAGCCTACTATTCTCAATGCTTTAACACTTTGGGGGCTCTGTCACATGTCCAGCAGCCACAGGCTGACACCTCACAATTTTATTTCCCTAACAGGAGAGAAGCTTTGAGTGCAAGATGTGTGGGAAGACATTCAAACGTTCCTCTACCCTGTCCACTCACCTTCTGATCCATTCAGACACACGACCCTATCCCTGCCAGTACTGTGGCAAGCGCTTCCACCAGAAGTCAGATATGAAGAAACACACTTACATCCACACTGGTGAGAAACAAAGTGTTCACAATAAGTAAAAGGAAATCCAAGTCCATCATGTTTATGCAGGTACACAACTCCTGCATACAGACATGTTGGACTGGGCATAAGTGCCCATGTATAACAGAGGCACTGGAAGGTCTCTCTTTACTGTGCAACAGGAGAGCAGAACATCTAAGCATCACGGAGACACATGTCCTCCTCTGTGTGACAAGGAGGTGGTTACTGCCCAGCCTCTGGTGTGGGATCCAGCCCCAGATGCAGCTGCCCTGCACAGCTCCTGCCCATGTGGAGAGAACTGCCTCTAGTTCTCTCTCTCATGCTGATCAGAGTACAGACACATGAGCAGGACAGCCGGGCTGACAGCACCCTGATGCCCAAGCACAGCCAGTCAGGTTTAAGTCTGCTGAAAGGCATTTCCTTCTCCCTTCTCTCATCTGCTAATGTATTTCTTACTGTTTCCTCTGCCCTGCAGGAGAGAAGCCCCACAAATGCCAGGTATGCGGCAAAGCCTTCAGCCAGAGCTCCAACCTCATCACCCACAGCCGCAAGCACACTGGCTTCAAGCCCTTCAGCTGCGAGCTCTGCGCCAAGGGCTTCCAGCGCAAGGTGGATTTACGGAGGCACCGAGAGACCCAACACAATCTCAAATGAGGGACTTCCCCAGGTCTTTGCTGGAGCTCCCATTGCCAGTGCATGCTCCAGGGAAGCAGACTCTCCATCTGCCATGGGGCTGCCCAACTTGCTAACATCATATTGCTGCATTCCCCTGGGGACTGGCAAAGCCACATCACTGGCTTTGGTGTTCAGGCACCGACCCAGGGCCTTGCACATCCCAGTATGTGGCAATGCAACTAGGGGCAGCTCTCACTTTTTAATTGCAGCAGGTACTGGGCCAGTTCTAACATCACCTGCTCAAGTGCAAATCCAGAGGAATTGCTCCAAGGTCACTATTACTCTGGATTTACACCATGTGCAGAGCTCAGTTCATCAGATTGACCAGCAGTGAGGTGGGAACTCCTGGACTCATGGCACCAACACTCTGTGCCAAGCTGGTGCCTTAACCATGTTCTGCTTTGATGGTTAGGAAGATAAGGCCAGGGCATGCAAATAGATTGCGTTCAGTGAGCTGCGTTCAGCCTGGAGACGGCTTTTGCAGAGACTTGCCCAGGTCATAAATTCTGGCAACAAACACCTAAAGTCATTTTCTTTCAACGGAACATGTACTGTGATCAGGTGACAAATTAACTGTGTTGTATTTTTAGCTTGGAGTGGGAGGAAAATACTGAAAAAAACCCAGCTCCTTAGATGCTCCCCTAGCTGATAACAGGGGTCTCTGAATGCAATCCTCGTTCACATAGTACTGCAGAGATCTCTGGTTAGTGGCAACCAAGTGAGCTCCAGAAAGAGCCAAGCCACAAGGCATAGGCGACTAAGTTCTGTGTCTCAGTACCATGCGGGTGAGACTGGCTGCTCTGGGAACCCAGCGGTATGTCCCATGATATTTCACTGCCTGCTGGACATACCGGCTTAGATCTGTCTCGGGGAAGTGTGTGTCACTGCATGGCTTTGGATATTGATGTCTAGGGCCAGAGAGTTATGCTTTCCTGTCGCTCTCTTAAAGGAGGAAGCGATCTAGCCTGTACACACTGGCATGATATGCGAATACCTTACAAGTATTAGACAAACAGAGCAGTGGTATTTCCGCCTTCTTCCAGGTCTAGAGGCTGAAGTAGAGGGCTGGAACAAATAAAGAGCTAGTTTCTCTCTCAGCTCTGCTATGTTCTTACTATACAGCCTCTGGCAAGTCACTGTACTCCTCCAGGCTTTTATTTCTCCACCACACCTGGTGATGTAGAGTTACTCATTCAGGTTTGTAGAGTCCCTTGAAATCTTCGGAGGAAGGTCAAAGTGTTATTATAGCATTAAAAAGACAAGCGCTTTCAGGTAAGTAGGGCGTTGTAGCACCGGGCAGACTGTTCCATAACTACACCCCTGAACACACAGCATCAGACTGACACCAGCAGGAACTGCCCTGGAGAACAGGCGGCGGCACTAGTCATTTCACTCCAAATGCTCAAGAAGGAAGGCTGCCATCACACGCAAGAGAGAAACGGTACAAGTAGAGAATTCATTTACTGCCAGGAGAAAAGAGGTCTGATCCTGTCCTCAGTTACACTGCTGTAAATCCAAAGCCATTCTCCTGACTGCAGATTGAGACCTAAAATGTATTTGTCCCTGTTTTTATCCTGTACCTAAGCTGTTAGTCATTAATATGCATTCTGGAAACTCAAAACAGCATCTGTACTCCTGGCTTTTCCTTGTACACTGTAAATATGTATTTATACTTATTTTAATGTATATTTTTATTGCAATATACCAGACAGTGGCAACATGTACAGGCCTGCTGGGATTTATCTGGTGAATCTATTTCCTCTCAGTAACTGGGCTAACAGAAAGCATTGCATGTTAAAAACACCCATTTCAAGAAAGGCTGGTACTCAGCTCTGGAGATGCCGGCAGCGGGGATGGAGGGGGAAAAGGAGAAGGGAGAAAGTACAGCATTGCCTCTTACAGTGGGTTCCTGCCTTGGGGGTCTGACACACACAAGTGGAAATCAAGATGGAAATCCACCTGTAGAACAGGGTTCCCATCAGGAAGCACGGTCACAAGCTTGGACGTGAAAAAAAGGAGGTGGGGTGACTAGGAGAAAAGTGAGGGGATCAGGAGCCTACTGGCTACAGAACACCCCACGAGCCTCATCCATAAAGCCTGGGATCAGAGGACATTCATCTCCAGGGACAGATACGTGCAGAGCCCCAAACAGGCAGAAGTCAGCTCTTCAGAGCAAGGGAGCGCTGCGCAGCTACAACCCCATCCAACGACATGGGACTGTGTGCCCAGGGGACGGTGTTACTGAAGTCCCCTTGTTAAAACCGTGGAAGAGCTGGGCTTAAGGAACTGGTCCTCAAGTTCTGACCGTGACACCAGGTGCACACATGATCCCACACGTACACATGCACAAACCTTACTCAAGGTAAAGGCATCTCAGCTTATTAAAACGGCTGCCAAAAATTCAAACTGTGTTTGTTATTTCCCTTGCCCTCCAAAAATCTGCAAACAAAAGCATTTAAAGAGCATGTCAGCATCTGAACTGCTCAGGAGTTAATGCCCTCCAGCCCCAAAACACACAGGCACCCTAGCACCTACTTCCCAGCCTGTGTCCTGGGGACAACGGGTGTTTCTGACTCTCATTTGAAGCTCCCTGATTCTGGCCATTCTTGAGGGAATTGCTGGCACAAACTGATCAGCACCACGGCAAGATTGCTTGTAAAATCACTCATAAAAACAAATCAGACAGCTGAGCCGGCTGAACAAGGACTACTGTATCCATTAGATTTCCATTGCTATCTTTTGATTTCCATGACACGGAGGAGTCACGGCCTGGAATGGGGCCACCCTAAGGCTGTGCTCCTGCAGCCCGCTTCTCCCTTGTTACAAAGGGCAGAGCAGCCCAGACCTGTCATTCCCTTCCCTTGGACCTCAGGCAAGCAGGGAAGGGAGCCGCTTTCACCACTCTCCTGGTTACTGAGCCTGGAGATTACTGAAGAGCTCTTATCCTGGAGCAGGCAGCGACAGCCTTACCCCTACACTTGGGAGGAGCCCTGTGAACACATCCCCAGGAGATGCAAGGATTGCTTTAGATGGATGGGCAGCGAGTAAGGAAACACTGAGGGTGATCTTAGGCCGTGCGCTGCTGCGGAGCCTCGCACAGAACACATCTGTGGCCAAGGCAGCTGGAGGAGGCCAGGCTGACCCACTCCCACCAGCTCTGGGAGCGTATCTCCAGGAACAGGGGCTGTGGAAGGAGGCCAGCTGGCAAAAGCCCTAGCAAGGCAGCAATGCAAAAGCTAGAAGGTGACTTGAGAAGGAACGAAGAGGAAAGGGAAATTTGAGCTGTGCCGTGAGGCACTACGGTTTCTTCCCCCAAGCGTAACAAGGTGCCGCATTCAGACCACCTGGCCACACTGCCCGCCTCCTTCTTCCCTGAGCCCCATCGCTTCTTAGGCCTCTTGTTTCTACCCAGAGAACCTTTTTCAGTTGGATCTGGATGCCACATTTGGTTTTCATGCTCCTGGCTTCTCCCTGCATCTCTGAGCCTCTCAGATATAATAACCAAGGGGATTTTGTAGGTACATGGATGTCAGCAGTGTAGAGGAAAACTAGGCAGAGCCCCTCAGCTCCTTGTTTGCATACAATCCCTGATGAGGGAGAGCCATCTTCTGAGGAAGGGGCTGGAGAGACCCCAGCTTGGCCTTTCACTGTATATTGTTTTTTGCAAGGAACCCTTCAGCCATACAGGGAGGGTCCCAACTTGCCCGGGGCAGGAGGTCAGGAAGATGCAAGTGAAAGATCCTGGGAAACAGCCCCTGTGAAAACAGCACTACAAGCACAACAACAGCGTGCTGTGCCCTAACGCAACAGCCCCCTCGCGCTGGGCTTCCCCGGGAGGAGCGCGGGGTAGGGCGGCTGCTCCGAGCCCCTGCCCGCTGTCTGCCATCTCCCTCCCAGCGCTCTGCTCTCTGCCGGGAGCCTTCCTCCTGCACCCCACCGAGCCCCGACGGTGCGACTAGACTGTGCTAGCGGCTCGAACACCGTGACATTTCATCTCCTCGTGCTTTCTTCACTGGGAAAACAAGCTCCGGGCCGACAGCAGCAGCGCCCCGGAGCTGAGCAACTGCACTCTGCACAGCCTGGGCTTTCGCTGGGCTGCTTGAAACTCCGGGAATGCACGTGAAGACGACAGGAAGGAGGGAGGTCAGGCATTATCCATACTACACCACGCCGGGTTGGGGGAGAGCCTTTGGCTCCGAACACAGGGCCAGCTGTGGGGCAGGCCTGCTGCTAGCATAGAGCCCAGCTTTGCATGCAGTGTTGCAAAGGGCTTGACTTTGCCCCAAACCTAATCTGATCCCGGGAGCTGCTGAACCCGTAAAACAGGCACGCTAAGATGCTCAGCACCTGTCAGGATCAGGCTGTTGGTCTCACCAAATCCAAACAAACGCCCCTGCTCTTGCTCTCCAAACATGCAAATTCTCCCCAGTTCTGACCGCTCTGAAAACAAGCCCTTTCCCACCATCTCCCCTTGCATCAAAAACATTCTGGCCAGTCAATCAAGGAAACAGATAACAAAAAGCAAAATCTCAACTAATCTTTGTGGCTGAAGAAAGAGTTGATTGTTTCTGCCTCTCTCTGAGCCCTCCCTAAACCTTGCATTTCCCTAGCCCTCTTCACACCTTCATTCCTTTATTGTAGTGGAAAGACAATCCTGGTCTTTGGGCTGTTTTGTTTAGCAAATGAGGGACATGCAAAGCTATCCCTCTGGGCAGCTGTCAGAAAGAGAGCGGTGCCTCTGGATCTTCCAGAGAGCCTTCAGGCACTGAGAGCACCAGCCCACCAGTATTACCATCAAGAGTGGATTTAAGTTGGGACACGAGATGCATCTTTCTTTTCTTAATGAAGACAGAGCCACAGGACATAGGGAGAGAAGGTGTGCTCCTGGCTAGCATGGCATTATACTGGAGCTTCTCTTCAGATTGTATTGACCTACATGTAGTGAAATACTAGCAAAGGCAAAACTCTCTGAAGTTGTCATGTGTGCTGGCAAGAGTGAGAGAAGGTCTAAAAGGAAACGATGGGAAAGACGGTGAAGAATTAGGCCCCAGCTGGGTTCAGGATGTATTGGACGAAGAACTTCTTTGCTGAGTCCTGTTGCTCCCTCCCTCCCAAGGCTTCTCGAGAAAGCATTTTCACTGAAAAAAAACCAAAAGGAGAGTCCCTTCCCCTCCTGGCAGGTCATTCCCCCAGCGCTGCACGGAGCCGTTCCCAGGTGAAAGGGAGACCCGCCGGGTGCACCCTGCCACGGGCAGGTTAGTTCTGCCCATAAACACAACACGCAACCCATAAACATACCCATAAACACACACACACGTGCAAACCCAAAAGCATTAGCTGGTCTCCGGTAATAGCTGCAGGAGCACGTTCCCCTGCACAAGGCAAACGTCCCTCCCTGCCGTTGAAGAGCCTAACCTGAGAAGGGACAGGGAACTCGACCTGCAAAGCTATAGGGGAAAAAATAAATACTTCACAAACATTTTTACCAATTATCCTGCCTGCAAAGCACAGCTGTTTTCCCACTTTTGCCCTGGAATAGCATGTCCATATAGAGGAGCCAAAGTAGAACAGCTGCACCAAAATAATTCAAGGGTAGTTAAATCAGTTGTACCCCTCTGTGGTAGATGAGACTTAAGAAAAAGCAGGTCTGTGCAGTGGAGTTACTGAACAAGCATGTTTCAACTAACAGTCACCACGGCCACACACTGATCTTACGGTTACAGCCCTGGACGGAGACTCAAGATCAGCCACTTTTCCTGTATCACTGTGGGCAAACGTTAGCTCTGGATTTCTGAAGTCGCTCAGCCCCCCATGAAGCTCACAGAAATCCAGCAACCCATCTGTGAAAGGAGGATAGTAATCCCTCCTCTCCCCTTCCCTTTATTTCACTTCTTTATTCCAGTGGTAAGATAAGGAGGGGCAGCCCCATCCCTGACTATCTTCCACATGTGGTGCCTCGCACAGCGGAGCCTTGATCTCAGCTGGAGCTCCTAAGCGTTACTGTGATACTAGCAATGAATGAGAGAACCGTAATCCAGGAAAGCAACCTAATTCTGCAGAATTTCTACCTAGAAAGAAATCTCCCAAGCACAGGCACCTAGACCCCAGCATCAAAACCATTAAACTTCCAAACAAGCAGAGAAATGGGACAAGTAGATACACAGAACAAACCAGACACGAGTAGCATTTCCACTCGTGAATATTATTCCAAGCAGAAAGAGCAGGACGCTGATGCTGAGAACACTCTGTAAGTTCTCATTTTAAAGAAGCAGTTTAAAAACAAGCATTTTTTCAATCTGGTCCTCAGGCTAATTTTGACCTGGTGGCCCAAGGGTGATCTTTGTTCACCTTACGAGGCAGCAAAGCAGACAGAGAGCAAAGAGTCCCCAGGAATGGGGAAATCTGAGGCTGGGGAGGAGCTGAGCATGCACTGGGCTCAGCTTTGGTCTGATAAGTTTATCAAGCACTGCCGGCTGCTAACTGTCAGCCGGCAAAGTGGGCCTGTTAGGGAGGAGGAACAGCTCCCAGGGCAAGATAGGACAACCCATGCCTTATCGGAGTGCCTGAGCCAAAGAGGGAACTGGAGAGTGAGCACTTTCCAACCACTTCATCTGAACAACAGACAGATTGGCAGGAAAGGCCTGTCAGCCCTTCGCTCCTGCCACTCCGAGCAGGAGCAACAAAGAGCCCCGATCCATGCAAATAAACCCGGTAAGTGCAACCCCAAAGTCACAAACGTGAACGCAGAGCCCCAGGGGAATGCAGAGCAAACCTTCTCCTAGCAAGATTGCCCAAAGGGGAGAGGCAGATTTACAGCAAACAATTCAGATGCTTCCTGAGCAAACTGCCCCTCTTCCACACCCAGAACAACACTTCTCCCCCATGCTGTCTTCCCTAGGTCTGGGAAGACAAACCTAACCCTTCAGAATAATACTAGTCACTAGGCTTTTGTGTGCAGATAATTGCCTAGTTTTCCCCTTTACTTTTTTTGAAGAGTCAATAAAACAAGCAAATAGAAGAGGAAATACCAAATACCTTCACAGCATTAACCAAATCAACAGGGCAGCATTAACCAAATCAATACAGCTGAAGATCATAGAGAGACTCTCCCGTGTTTGGACGAGCTCCCTTGGACGAGCACAGCCTGCGCGAGCTCCCTGCCTGCACGCCTCAGCCACGATGGGGAGGATAACGGACAACTCCTGCACAGCCCGTCCTCTGCTTGGTCTCCCTGCTGAGGATGCTGGTACAGCAGGATGGAAGTGGCATGAGACCATCAGCTTAGACACATTGTGTTTCTTCAGTTCATCAAACCACACTATTGCCAGACTATTATCCATTTAGTACTAGACCACACAGGCAGCCATCATCCTGCGTCACGCCCACCGTTGGGTCTTTGGCTGCGTTCAAACTGGTGCCTTGGGTCCTGCCTATGTTAGGGAATTTTGCTGAGAGCTGATCCAAGTGCTAGCCCCAACCCTAACCTGAGACCATCTGTTCACAGCTGGCTGCCTGGATGCAAGTGCTGTCCCAAGCCCCCCATGCTGTATGAGGTGGGAAACCTCCGGCAGCAGTGCTGCAGGCCAAGATATCTCCAACGTGAGCTAGTCACCCAAAGATTCCCTTTCTGGTAAGTAAAATACCTAGGGAGTGATTCAGCCCCTCCTAAAGCACGTATCTAAAATAGGACAGATAAGTCATGCACCTATTTCTCCCACCGACGAAAAAGGGAGCCTAGTATGAATTGTGAGTATGTAGACATCTAAAGTTACACAAGATGAATCACATCCCTGTGGTTTCTGTACCACTCTTGGGCCAAATTTCTCACACATCTTTCTGCTCCAGCCCATAATCTACTGCTCTCCAGGCCATGAGCAACCTCTAAGCCATCTAATCCCTCTGTGCATCAAAGGCTCCTAAGCAAGTTCTAAGTACAACATCCACATTCAGCGTTGGCCAATGCAATTCTGAGGTTCAAGGTTTCCTCATCAAGAATGATGAGTTAAAAAAAAAAAACTATCCCATTGATTCTGCCTTCCTTTTGAATAATTTTAAAGCAAAGGGACTTTATCTTGCCTCCCAGGCCCTTCTATATTAGGAGCTTTGGTGGGATTTTTGGCAGTGGCCAAGTCCGATGTTTTCTTCTCTTTATAAAATACAAATTATCTCTTGCCTCAGTTGGGGAAGGGGAAGTCAGAGATGATGGAGCATTATCCTGAGAGCGTGGATATGGTGAACGAGCGTGTCAGTCAGCCATCCATGCCCAGCCCTTTATTTAGATCCAGCCTGTGCTAGCTCAACTGTGAATCAGTCAGGCTCGATGGCCACCCAGGTGTGACAGTGCCTGGAGAAGACAATCCAGAAACTGCAGCTCACTCTGATATTGTGGCATCATGGAGAGGGGTAAATGTCAAACAAAAATGGTTTTAATCCCAGCTCTGCCTTTGTCAGCTGACCTGAGCTAGTCATGACCTCACTCTATGTCTCAGGTATCCTATCTGAAAAGTGGGGATAATAACACAGTCACACTCTGAGATCTACAGATATGAACAAGATATAGTTGCTGCACATGCATAATGATCTTGCACAGGAGTGGCACCCAGCATTGTGAAAAAGCCCACACAAATTGCTCAAAGCATCAAAGCAAGGTCCCTGCATTGGGATCTGCCATCCTGATCTGCATTTTCCCTTTAAATTACTTGTTGCAGAACTAAAATTAGAACTTCGGTCACCCGGACTTCTAGTCTTGTTTCTTAACCAACTAGCTATCTTACTTCCTTGAAGTACTATTTTAAGCAGAACATCTCAAGTTAAAACTGTTCTTAGAAAAATATCATGTACTATTGGCGGGACATTTATTTCTGATATCTGAAAGATACCTACAAAAATATGTGTGAAACACATCTTGTAGTACCTTAGATTAAGGACAGAGCTGACAATATGAGACTGGGGTTTGGTTTCAGAGTGAATGTGCATGGGACAACTGAGATTTACTATCGTAACTGGAACTTGCAGAAACAATTAGCTAGAAAGACAGACCCCCATGTCTGCATGCCTGCTGGGTAACGTCACAACAGTGGTGCTGGAGGAAGCAGGGATATTAATGACACTTTGCATTTACAGAGCACATTCTTCTA
Organism: Dromaius novaehollandiae; assembly: GCF_036370855.1. Classification (NCBI taxonomy): domain Eukaryota; kingdom Metazoa; phylum Chordata; class Aves; order Casuariiformes; family Dromaiidae; genus Dromaius; species Dromaius novaehollandiae. Next base: position 9,710,991 of record NC_088117.1, read on the forward strand.
AAGATTTTAAAAGGCTCCACAAAGATGGAAACATCTTATTCCTATTTTATGGACAGGGAAACCGAGGGCCTGGGAGAGAGAAAGTGACTTATCCAAGGTCATGCTGAGAGTAAGTGAAAGACCTGGGAACTGAACCGAGGCATTTCAGCTCCCAGCTCTTACTGTAATCATTAGGCAGTGGGACAAACTCAGACCAGTTGTGATGTAAATAACCACATAATTCACTTCACCAGTTACACCGGTGAAGTTTGGTGCATTCTCTCAAAATACAACAAAATATAAACAGGCACATGAATGTCTGGGAGCCCCGAGACATCTTTGCTCATGCTACACCTTGCTACTGAGTGTCTAAAAACAGGCACTTCATACCTTGGCCTATTTCAAGTCAAATCCCCCTTAAGTATGTGTTTCCACAGAAGTCAGAAGGCCCAACATATGACATTCAGCAGGATTTAGCCCCCAGCCTGCAAGGTATATTAGCTTTCTCTTGGCATCATTGTACATTTTGCAAGAGGGGCAACACAAAACCTTGCAGTTGTCAGAATCAATAATTTACATTTTGGGGCACTACCTCCCACTTCCTCAATCCCAATGTCCCCAGCAATCTTAGCTCGGAAGGGAATGTGACTCAGGCCTTCAACTGAAGGGTTGTCATCTGCAAACCCTGAAGCCTGGGGATGTGGCCGTGGTTTTATCACTGGCCCCCAGCTGCCTCTAGAACTCTTGCCTCCTCCCCGATGATTCAGCAAATCTTCTTTGAGGAGAAAAACAAGCATGTAAGTGAACAAATCACAATGTCAGATTACAAAGATGAGCGGGTAAAAACTGCGGCTCAAAAGCGGGAGATAAAGGCTGGTGAAGTCACATGATCCAAGGACTGGCAGGCCTTGCAAAGACTTTTTTTGGAGGGGGTAATAAAAACATGAAAAATATGCTTGCAATTTGGAGTCTTTAAACCTTAAAACATTGCCAACAACAAAAGAGACTACGACATGGAAGGAAATGAAGCATATTTTTGCCTCCATTATCTGGATGTTGCACTGGGCTGATCTGAATTGTCACTAGTATTACTTAGAGCAGAATAGTCTGTTCTGGTTTGTATTGGAACAAAGTTCCATCCAGCAAACTACTTTCAGAAAGAGCTTCTGCTCTCTGTACAAATAATAATAAAAAACCCCACTAACCAAGATTTTCAATAGTTTGGAAGCCCAGTATCAGGCACTTTAAACATTACTGTTCCTGGAAAAATGTTCTGTAAGTCATGTGGTATCTAAGGCATCTCAGCAGCTAGAAATAATGCTTTAATTTATGGTAGTGTCAGCCACCGAATCCTATATTTATATATTATAGCACTTTTCCACAAACATTTTGTTTCCTGCTGTAACCATTTCCAAAGTGGAACACAGTATCGCATTAACAGTTCATGGTACACAGTATATAGAACAGAGAGTATAGAAGAAATTTCAGCCGGAGATTAGCATTCAGCCTGGGCACTCCAGTCAGAGCCCACTTTTCTAAAAAACACCATGAAATCCTACTGAAAATAAAAATGTTCGCTGTGTACAGAGGGCACAGGTCACAGCCGTGGAATGTCCCAACCCAGAGGGTCCCCCGATGTCTGTGAAACGCAAAGATGCTCCCTTCCACCAGATTAAACGCAACACAACGAGCAGCACAGAAAGAGAGGAACTCAGGGACTGTGTGTACGCATACCGGGGATGGATAAACTGAAGCTGACTCCGGTCTCGCGCTGTTTTTTACACTCTTTCGGATTTACATCACTAAATAGCACAAAGATCTGTATTTTGACACTGAAGTACTACTACTAAGCAGAACTGACCTACTTTGCTATGGATTTGTGTATTGTTCATGAAAATGTATGTATTCACCTCACCGAAAAAGTACAGCGCACAGAACCTACTGAAAACACATATAACCTCAGGGCCTTCAAAACACGTGTGGCAAGGATGCACTGCCTGAGGGGTTCATACTGCAGCTCAGCAGGGCGACGGCTGGCAGGGTGGGAGCAGAGCAGGACTTCAGGGAAATGTGGGAATGTGGGACCTAGCCCTCCTCGCCGCTTCCCACGGGCTCCGGGAGGCAACAGGGTTTTGGAAGCCCGGCGTGTTTTCTCGCAGAGCCTGGCTGCTCTTCCGTGTGATGCACAGAGCATCGCAGCAAAGCTGGGGAAATAAGTGGAAGATGGATGGGTGGATGGGGGACAAAGCCCAGGCCAGCGGGTTCTCCCAGGTACCAGGGCACATGGAAACGCCGGATTGCTCCGGCAACCCCGGAGTATTTTACTCCTGGAAGACACTAGTTCTGTCTCGACTTACTCAGTGTTTCAGGCACTGCGTGCACTGAGCTCCTCTCGAGCTCATCCAGGGAGTTACTGCCACCTATATCGTGTTTAAATGACGCCAGTGGGGATTTCTGGTCCAAGCCACAGCATTCATTAGCAGGTATTAGCCAGGACGGGCACAACCGTGGCCTCAAGCGCCCCTCGCCGTCGCTGCGGAGGAAGCGCCCGCAGGAGCAGCCGGGGTGGCCGCTTCTCACGCGTTTCCCTGCGCAGCCCTGCCACCTCGCTCGCTTCGGGGGGCTTCCACCGAAATCTGCCAACAAGCAGGTGCAAACCTTAAGGTTTGAGTGTCAGAGCCAAGAAAACGGAGGGTTTCTGAGCCTGAGGATTGCAGAGAGGCTGCAACTGTGGTACCACTGCACCCTACACGCTGGAGACACAGCAACAATCATTCTTTTTCTTTTTAATCACAGTCTTTAAGTGAGCCTCATCAGTTGCGGGGAGGGCGGCTGACTCCACACGCCCCGCTACCCAGGCCTGGCACTTCTGCGGCCGCCCTGTAGCGGAGCCTCGGAGAAAGAACGAGACGACGAGCCAAAAAACCGCAATATACCGACCTTCTGCCGACCCTCCCCGACGGCTCCGCAGCCGCTCCTCGCGCCGGCGCCTCCGGGCGAAGCCGGGCCAAGCGGCCCCGCCGCCCGCCATCTCCCGCCGCGGCCGCGGCCGCCTCCCCGCTGACCCACAGCGGCCTGGAGCCGCGGCGGGCGGCGGGGCCCGGCTAGGCCGCGGCGGGCGGAACCGTTTAGCGGCGGAACCTTCGCGCCGCGGCCCGCGGGGGGGAGGGGGGCGGACGGCTGGCGGGGAGGCACCGGGGCGCCATGGCGGCGGGGAGCGGCGGCGGCGGCGGCGGCGGCAGCGGCAGCGGGGGGCGGTGGGGGGAGGTGGGCTCGGCGGTGCTGGAGCTGCCCCGCGGGCCGCGGCTGGTGTGCGTGGAGTACCCGGGGCTGGTGCGGGACGTCGGCGCCGTGCTGCGGACGCTGGGAGGAGAGCAGGGGGTGTCGCGGGTGAGGGGCGCGCCGGGGGCGGGCGGGGGACGCGGGGCCCGGCCCGTGGGAAGGGGCTGAGGAGGCAGGATGGCGGCCTAGGCCGGGCAGCCCGGGGGTGGTGGGCTCCAGGGCCTGGGGGGGTTGGGGTGAAGCTGCCTCTCCAGGCCGCTGCCTCCCATGAGAGGCAGGCCAGGGAGCACGGAGCGGGATCAGAGCAGCCACGAGTCCCCCCGTTGCGCTGCCGGTGTTGGCGGGACTTACCGGCGTTGGCAGGAGTTACCGTGGCCAAGGTGGAAAGGCTGGAGGCCTCCTCGGTGAGGGTGCGGGGCCGAGGGAGGCCTGGCACGCGAGCGGGAGGCCGGGGTGCTAACAGAGGACGCCTGTGCTCTGGCTGGCGTAGATCTACGCGGACCCTGCGAAAAGGCTGGAGCTGTATTTCCGCCCCAAGGATCCCTACTGCCATCCCGTATGTGCCAATCGCTTCCCCACCTCCACCATGCTGCTCAAGGTGAGAAGGAGGACCAAGAAGAAGCAGCCAGAGCAGTTGGATGCTGAAAAACAAATTCAGCAGGAAGTCAAGTTCGAAATGGAAGTTCTGGGGACTGTCACTACTGTTTACAAATTTCAAGGTAATACCTTGATTTGTGTCTGCGTGGCTTACAGACTAGCACATCTGATGTGAAAGGGAAGTGCTTCTCTTTAAGAATTTAGGACTGGAAGGAAAATCAAGTCTTCTGTTCTTACAACCTCTCTGCTGTATAAAACTTTTCATAAACTTGTCAGGCTCCTGTTCCTGAGAAGTGACTATTGTGTGAAATATCATTATTTTCACAGTGTACCTCTTTGTCTTTGAAACTTTTGTTTCTCACAGGAATGTCTGACTTCCAGTACCTGGCAATGCACTCTGGACCTGACGGCAAACAAACCTCCATGTATGACAAAGTCCTAATGCTCAAACCAGAGAAAGAAGAATTCTTCAATAGAGAGTTACCTCTCTACATCCCTCCACCAATTTTCTCACGTCTGGACACTCCTGTCGACTATTTTTATCGGCCAGATATACAGCACCGGTTAGTGCCTTTTCTCACAGTGTCATAAATATCTGTGTTGGTTCCTGAATGAACAGGCAGTGAAACCTTTTACTGGTTTGATACATATTTCTAATAGCCACGTTTTCAATTTAAGATTTCCTTTTCATCACCTGTAGATGCCTCCAGTCCATTCTGACCTCAACATTTTGGATTATGAGATCTGTGCTCTTGAAGCATTAAAGCAGCATTAAATACATCATTTATGCATTTCACGTGTTCAGGCTGCTCCCTTCTTCTATTTTATCCCTTTTGATTTGGCTGATGTGAGGAAGACAACTGCCTCCCCCCAGGACGCTAATGCAGTAGAAGGTGCAGTGAGCCCTGCTTTCTGCTTGTTTCCAGTGGGCTGGAGCTTAGTGGAGAGTACGCAGGAGTCAATGCCAAATGTTCCCATGATCACGTTCACTGGAGCTGTTTCCTGCTGACTCCTTGTTTGTTTTTCTGGCAAAACAATCTGTGATATCTCCCACAAGAAACATCTTTCATTTTCTCACTGTAGTCCTTCACTAGAACTAAAAAAATAGAAATAAATATTATCTTACTTCAAGATTGAACTAGTAACTCCATTTCCCTGTACATTCCTGGACTTCAGTAATTACAGTAGAGCAAATACAGTGTGAACCATAGGATTGAAGCCTTTTGTGTTGCAAATATATATTTCATACAAGCTAGCAATAAACTGCCTGAGGGTTTTCAGACAGATAGTACAGGGGAGCTCTGTCATAGGGCAACTGGATGTAGTCGTGTGGTTTTTTTTAAAGTTTAAATGTTTTTTTCCTCAGTGTTTTCAGTAAAACACTTTTAAGAATCTTTTATGATTACCACTATGTGATTCCAAAATCCATAGAGAGGTTGGGCCAAAGTTAAATCCATTGTTCACACAGCTGCGTCTCTTCTCTTTGGAAATTTGGAAAACAAACTTCTTTTCTGCATGTTCCAATGAAGGCCACAGTTCTGTCACAGAAAGCAAATCCAGTCCTTTGCACTGTTTCTTAGGGACGGATACAACAATCCCCAAGTATCTGGCGAGAACCTGATTGGCCTCAGCAGAGCCCGTCGTCCACACAATGCTATCTTTGTGAACTTTGATGATGAAGAAATCCCAGCTAAACCACTGGATGCTGCTGTACAGACCTGGAAGAAAGTGTGCACTAATCCTGTGGATAAAAAAGTGGAGGAAGAGCTGCGAAAGGTACATGACAAATTCCTGAGCTGGACTGAGCACTGTACTGTGGCACACTGTGTATGAAAAGCTGTGTTCAGCCATTTTCTCTGACCTCCAGGAAGATTCTTGGCTTCAAGAATTTTCTGTATGTTAGCAGTTGTAACTACTTGCTGGCTTCTCTGAAGGTTTTGAGATCTTGACGTTTAACCTTTCTACAAAAGGCCTCTTGACCTGTTTAACCTTTCTACAAAATAAGATATGGGTCCATGTGACTAGACCAGGAGCTTAATCTGGGCCTTTGGGTTCAATTCCAGTACCATATCAGCAGTCCTGTGTGATCTTAGGAAAATATACATATGCTTTTTCCATTCCCTAATCTGTCAAAGGAGAAGGGCTGTGGTGACATAATCTGCCAGGCCATAATCTACAGGAATATTTGGTGCCTTGAACAGCTGTAGCTCTCCTTGTAAATAATGGGTGAGATAATCAAGGCATGACAAAGTCACATCACTGAAGTGAATGAATGGCATGTATCTGAAATGCCACCCACGGCTCTGAAATTGTGTTCATCAGAGTTAACTGTGTTCTGAAAGTGAATTTTTCAGTTTGCCTGCTGCCTGACCAGCTCTCCAGCTTTTTTGGAGAGTAGACTGGCTGTTGAATGAAAATGGTCTGTTTTTCTGAGGATAACAATGGAACAGATCAGAAGTCTGACTGATACAACAAGTCTCAGTAGACTAAACTGAGACCGCTGTGTTCAGTTCACTTTGCAAGTCAAGCTTTGAATGTGTCTTTGCAGCAAAGGTACACTAAGTTCCTTTTTGTGACACCAGTCCTTACATAAGGCTTGCTTCTACTTTTGGCTATGCAGATTGCCATTCTGACACCTCTTATTGTGAGCCAAAGGCTAAAACATGAGAGAGTCCATTTGGAAAATTTAAATTGCCATTAGTAACCCACTTCCTTCCCACTGTTTCCACCACTGGTTCTGTATTATTTTAGCTCTTTGAAGTCCGTCCTATCTGGTCTCGGAATGCAGTAAAGGCCAATATTAGTGTTCATCCAGACAAGCTGAAACTTCTGTTGCCATATTTGGCCTATTACATGGTAAGTCTCTTGATATATTGCTTTTGTTCCTATCTCAGGCAGCTAGGAGGGGGAGGATCAATTGACTTTTCCTGGCTCTTTACAGTTTCTCAGATCCTCACTAAGAACCTGAGCTTAATGTTATGTAAAGAGAGAAGGAAAATCTTGCTTCTAAAGAGAAGTTAAAATCATGGAGGATTGAGTGACTGCTTGCTGCACAGGTTCTAGTCTGGTTTGCAGTTACAGCAAACACTCAGGCTGTCTGGCAATGGTAGCAGGAATTTTCCAAATAGAAACATTTTATTGTGACCTTGCAAGTTAATTTGTAAAAGCACAAATATTTTCAACTTAGATGCTTTGATTCCCCAAGTTTTGGTATATGAACACTGGTGCTGAAAGTGAGGAAAGAGCTGTCAAAAAAAGAAAATCTTTGGGCAAAGAGGGAACATATCAGAATTTTCTAAGAAACTGTGCAACTCTGAACTCTCTTTAGTAACCATCCTCCCCCTGTGTGTTTACACAGCTAACAGGTCCCTGGAGAAGCTTATGGGTTAGGTTTGGGTATGACCCCAGAAAACACCCTGAAGCAAAAATTTATCAAGTCCTGGATTTCCGAATTCGCTGTGGAATGAAATATGGTAAAATGGCCCAACTCACAGAGACCCTCCCTCTGCTTTCTGGTTAATCCTTGTAGTACTTTTTATTTGTTTTTAAACTCTAAAGACAGGTTTTCCTGAGTCTGCTCTGATGGAGAGGACATCTTTCTAGAGTTCATTTGTTTCCAGTATTTCTTCTGTAAACTCATTTAATACTTGATTTCATAGTATGCAGTATTTCTTTCCTCATTAGGCACATTCCAAACCCGGAGGACAGCTGGCTGACTTTGTTCCTCTATGTGTTCAAAGTCCAAGTCTATGTCAGCAGGCATCTTCCCTCTCACTGTGAGGAGGCACTGAGCAATAGATTCTATTGCTTATATAGTAGCTTTTTCTCAAGGATCTCAACAGCTTGTGCAGAACACTGTCTCAGACCTTGGGCCATAGGATTCCCCTGCTCTTATTTTGCAGAAGGCAAGTTGAGGGAAATGACTTTCTGAAGTCATGTGATGAGTCCATGAGAGAGCAGTATCCAGTCATTAGTTTTGTTTTTCTGGTATCTCTCCTCCCCAGCTCACTAAAATCAGTGTATCCCAAAGATCAACTTTCCTTTCACACACTAGTACTTCTGTTACTGAGCTAGGGTTATCCTGCAGGGTACTTGCCCTCAGTTCAATGTCTGTTTTCTTTTGTCATCTCTAGGTTATGCCCCTAATGATATGCCGGTGAAAGCAAAACGCAGCACGTATAACTACAGTCTGCCCATCACTGTCAAAAAGCCAGGTAGGCTGAGCCAGCAGAAGTGATATCTGGCTATTCCATGTTTCTTTGGTTTATCCCTTCCTTGTCACAGGTGGTGAAAAGTCTCCCTGTGTTCCAGCTCAGCCAAAACTGGAACTTTATCTCAGGTTGCATTAAGGTGCTGCTGTTAAAACCAGTAGAAGAGTTCCCCGTTGGGAAGTGTTCTGAGAATTTGGGATGCCTGGATGCCTGGCTGGCTGAGCCAGCATGTCTATAGGAGATAAAAAGGAGTCTGGGGAACCCAGCTGAATCAAGCTGTTTCAGAAAAGCTTTATCATAACTGTAAAGTACCATGTGCTCAGGCCACTGTCCCCTCCCTTGATTTCCTACGCCGCTCCCAAAGCAGGGTCATGGGAAGGAGACCACAATACACAGTGAAGCAGAGAAGGACCAAAGGAGTTGTAATGAACACACACTGTAGTTCTTCAACACAGTAGGAACTCACACATTCTGTTCGGTGGACAGAGCAGCACAGCATAGAGGGGAGTATCATTCCCTTTCTTCTCAAAGGGAAGTAGAAAAGGCTAAATGCATCAACAAATGTGCTGTGGACAAAACACAGCCAAACTCACCACCTTTTCCATGACTGATTTGCCATGCAGTAACATCTTTCCAGAATGAGCAACACATGCTCAGTTGCTAGGTTGGTCTGATATTTTGCTGACCAGCAAAGTTGAATCAAAATAGAGAAGTGACATTACAATGCCAGAGCGTGAAAGAAGTTCTCTCTCTCTCTCTCCCTCCCTCCCTCTCTCTCTCTCTCATCTTTCAGTAAGTCATACAGTCAGTATACATGATCTGAAACAAGGGCTTGGTACTTCTGGGGCATCCACTTCAAAAAAGCCTGCCTCCAGCAGGTACAAACTCAAGGTAGGTATTAACCCTCTTCTACCAGAATCTTGAAATAGTCTTGTAGAAAAAGGATGTTTCCTGTTTTGTCAGTCACTTAAGGGTACAGATTACTCTTTGAGATGTGAGTGATTTGGTGTCCTCACGTTTAACTGGAAGGTTACTAGTTGTATCTTTCACTGCAAAACTTTCACCTGCTGTTCATTTAATGCATATCTTACAAGCTGCAAGTTGGGACTGGTACTCTCAGCCCTAGTCTTAGATGTAATAGGCATTTTGTTTCATTCTGATAAATTTGGAGATCTTTATGGGCAGTGAAGTACAAAATATCACCATGTGTTTATCAGGTTGTCCTGCAGAGTCCAGCAGGGCAAAATACATATGTAAACAGGAGTCCCATTTTTTATTCTTTTCCTTTTTGCTAGAAAGAAACCTATGATCCACTGTTACGCAGTAACAAGTTATGGATAAAGTTGCAGCTTGAAGAAGTGATGTTTTCTCTGCACGTTTGTGTTGTGGTGACTATGGCTGCAGTGAAATACTGCTGCATTCCTCATTCAGCTTTATCTTTTGCCATATGCAGACCATCACTCCTTGCCTTGGACTGTTGTATAGGAAGTGCCATGTTCCTGAGTCAGCCCATAGGAAGTACTTTCCAATCTCTGTCAAAGTTGACCTGTTACATCATGAAACACACATTAAATCTTTTTCCTTCTTTCCTCTTTTTAGGAATCTATCTACATTTTCCGAGAAGGAGCCTTACCACCTTATCGGCAGATGTTCTACCAGCTCTGTGACTTGAATGTGGAAAGGTATTGCACACTGGCAGCAGGGTCTTCTGTTAGATTTCAAAGCCTGTTATTTATATCCAGTCCATTCCTCCCTCTCTCTCCTTGACCAGCAGTTTAAGAAGTGTTTAGCTTCTGAATAAAAATGTAATGGACCCATGAAATTCTTTCCCTCATGACAGCTATGTGAATAACCAAATATGATACTATTCCAGCTTATTGAAATGTAAAGGAAATAAGTCATGCTTTGTCCCATTTGAAGCCTGTGTCTGACTTTAGAAGGCTAACACTTCCCCGCCTTTTTGCTGCTTTTTAGCTTGCAGAAGATCATCCGTCGGAATGATGGTGCAGAGTCAGAATGCACAGAGCGGGATGGGTGGTGCCTTCCAAAGACTAGTGATGATCTGCGAGATACCATGTCTCTGATGATAAAGCAGATAATCAGATCCACAAGACCTGGTAAGGATGCTTCTGAACCTCTAAGTGCTGAACAGTATCTTACTGCCTTTCTGGTGGTGTTAAAAGCTTGTGGACTGAATCAAGATACTGCAGTTGGCCCTGGGGCAGCAGTGTTCCCGTATTCACTCTCTTTCTTTGTGAAGGTTAAATGGTGGTGCTCGATCTGGTGTTCTTTTTGTTCCGGCTCATCACAGTGAGGGAGATGAAGCTGTCGTCCTGGGTTGGGATTATAAATGGCTGGGAGTGAAAGTTTTCTGTTTCGTCTTCCCTGTATCGTAGCCTTCAGGTTATAAATGTCTGCCTAGTGCTACCAGTGATATTATCCTTACAGATGTAGCAGTTGATGGCATGAAGAATTAACGTGATGCTTTTTATTGCTGGCTTTATTTGAACAAGGAGAAGTGAGGAAGCTATTTTTGCATGATGTTGGGCAAAATCAGTATCCCAGTGAATTACGTTAGAATCAACTAGGTGAAGACACGTGATAGTGCAAATCTGCTGTTATTCTCCTAGCAATCCTGGAGTGGGAGAACAAGCTGATCTGGTTTTGATCGCATTCTGTTAAGATGTGCAATGTTAGCTGTGACCTTCAGGCTTCTGCCTTCCTCTCACTTGATTTATGAACTCTACTGCACATTCCGCCAGGTTTCACTGAGAAAGGAATCGTAATGTCTTCCCCTCTTTCTTCCCAATTAAGCTCTTTTCTCAAGTACAACAAGCAGTGAAGATGGCAAAGAGCAGCTGACATATGAGTCTGGAGAGGATGAGGATGATGAAGAGGAGGAGGAAGAGGACTTCAAGCCTTCTGATGGGAGTGAAAATGAAATGGAAACAGAAATTCTAGACTACGTATGAATTCAGTGAGCCAGTCTGGCTGCGGTTGAATAGACTTCTGTTTTGCTTCTTAAGCGCTGAGGGATTAGCAACCATGCACAAGATGTGGAAAAGCAAAAATTGCACTAAGATGCCAACTACTCATCTGACACTGAATGTGGTGCCTGTTGATGGCCATCATTCTGGATGTTTAGGAACCATTGCCTACGTTTTTGTAATTGCTGTCCAAAATACCCTCATAAAATTGACTCCATGGGGATACTGTTTTCTTGCCAGGCTCCAAATGGCATTTACTGTTGCAGCTCTTGCTAGTTCAAGTGAGGTCAGTGGTCCTTCACTTGCTGTTTCCCATGGCTGTTACACAATTGTGTTTTTATTGTCCTTCTCTAACAAACTGTGGCTTCAATGTGCACTCAGAAGAAGGATGAGCTGTTCTTGGGCAACCATGGTGTCTGGTCTCCTCAGTTTAGATCTCATTGCCTCTTATAAAACATTGAGAGCACATTTGTTCTCATTTGCTTCAATACATGGGACTTAGCCACCCTTGATCTCAACTGTAATTAGACAGAATTCAACTGATTAACCTTTTCTTAAGCTTGGGAAACCACATAATTCTTGGATCTATCATCTGGGTCAGCTGGTAAAACTATGAATAAAATTAACTCCATGAGGAGAACTGCAGGAATTAGTTCACTGCTGACACTTCATCAAGAGGCTCTGAGGAGTGTCAGGCAAGCTGGCTTAAATCTATCAGAGCCTGCAAAAGGAGCTGTTCATAATTATACATATGCAAGACACAAATTATTATTTTTAACTTACTGAGCCCTGAGAGAGCAGATGCTAAGAAACCACCTGCCCACATGGCAGAGGATGTAGTATTGCTAATAAATTGAACATCCAGTTTACCCAAAACACACAAAACTTTTTTTTTTAATAAATGCTTCATTTTTCCAATAGCATCATCCTTCTCCTTGATTTGTTTTCTTTCACTGGAGCTTTTTTAAGTAATGTCACTCATTTGGATAATTTAAACATAGTAATTCTGGGGGCATAATGAAGAGTTAAATTAGAAAAGTCTTTTAAACTAGGTTTTACTAGGTACATGCAAGGAAACCAACCTGCTTTTTCTTTTTTATTAGACTCAGATCTTTTTTTAGGTTTGACCTCTGGCCTGCAAAAGCAACATCTGCAGGGCTCCCACACAGTGATGCCAGCCTGTCTCTTTGGCCTCAGCCAGCTGAAGGACAAGCACATCGGGGACTCCCCTGGCGTACCTTATAGCCAAGACGGGGTCACAGAAGTGCACGGACACGTAGCTGCGCTCCTATCTCTCTCTATATAAGCCTGCATTCGGGGCCTGGCTCCTCAGGTGTGCGTGCACCATGGCTCGCTGGGAGATCCTGTGCTTTGCCTTGTGCTGCTACCTCGGGGTAGCATGGGCTGCATCGGTAAGTAGAGAGGAGTTTCTTATGGCTTTGCAAGACTTTCTCGCCTGTTCTTGCCTGGACTAAAAAAAAAAAGCAAAACACCCATCCGGTCTGGACCCCATGAAAGAGGGCCTGCAGAACATGACAGCGAAGGGAGGGTGCTTTCCTGCTCTAAACATGCCGCAGGCTCTCACCAATGTTTTCCAAAAGTTCCCTTTGCAGTCCTGTATCGTGTCTGGCCTGGGTTATATCTGAAAGCTGTAGGTCCTCAACTACTGCCACTGATGCTTGGAAATGCAGGGAAATTGCTGCTGTCTCCCTGCTGCAGAGGACAAGCTGCAGGACTTTTGCACTGGAGTATATCGCGTGGCAGCTACTTGCGGGCTTTCCATAGGGGTCAAAAGGGACAGTGGGGGAAGGGGCTGCAGGCCAGGCCATCGGGGGAATGCTCCAGCCAGATTACTGTGTACTGGGGGGTGCTGGCAATGGGGGAAGCCAGAGGCATGAGAGGTTATGTTGTGGATTTATGCTTCTCTCTCCCCAACGGGACAACATTTAGCTGGGTGTGGTGTACACCGAAGGAGGTTTTGTGGAAGGTGAGAATAAAAAACTGGGACTCTTTGGGAACTACATCGATATCTTCAGAGGGATCCCCTTTGCTGCTCCTACAAAGATTCTGGAAGACCCCCAACCGCATCCTGGCTGGGACGGTAAGATCTAGCTTTTGAAGGCCTTTGTTTTTTTGCATTTGTCTCTTTTGTCTGTTACTGCCAGAGTAGGGCTGTTGCTGCCTGCTTTTGTATACTAAGCAGCACTACAAAAAAGTTCTTAATTTCATAGTGGGTACGAAAGTCCCTGTCTGTTCCCAAGAGGCTCAAGTAGCCACACAAAGTAGCCAGGGTTGTCAGCAGGAAAGGGCCCTGCTTTGTCATTCTCTCTGCCAGGTCACAGTGGCTGCGGAGGCCTTGCTCCCTCTGTGCTGGACTCTTGGAGGGGAGGATGGATGGATAGCTCGCAACTGAAGGATGGAGCTGATGCCTCTAAATGGTGACCTGTTGTCTTCCCTCTCCTATCAGGAACACTGAAAACACAAGATTTCCAAAACCGCTGCATGCAGATGACGCTTACACAAACCGATGTCCGTGGGAGCCTGGACTGTCTCTATCTGAACATTTGGATCCCTCAAGGGAAGCAAGAAGGTATGTGCTTAGCAGAGACCTGGCGAGGAGATTATCAGTTGCCTTTTACAGACAAACTGCTCTGGAGCATCTCTCAACAGTAATGTCCCCATATTGAGCAACTCCAGAAGCACTGATTTTCTGCAGGGAGAGGGGAAGCCATGTCAGCTAATGTCCCTCAGCTACAACCTGTTGGATGCTTCAGTCTCTTCTCAGCACAGAGGAGAGTGTTTCTTTTGCTATTGCAAAACATCATGTCCTTGAAGAGAAGACATCTTCTAGGCACACCGAAGTCTGTATCCTAGCAAGGAGGGACAGAGTTTGTTTGGGGAGATCTTTTCCTGTTTTGCATTGCTATTCCAAGCTTTGTCAGCCTGTAGGAGAGCCCCGTATAGGTTTGCTGTCCTTGTGAATGCTTTGCTGGAGGTGGGGGGTGGGATGGCCACAAAGGCAGTGGCTTTTTTTATCTGCCCCAAGAGGCCTGTCCACAGCCCAAGTGGAGCAATGTTTAGTGAACCAGTACAGAGATGGGCGGTGCTTTCCCGCTGTGCTGTGGCTCACACTGTGTTTCTTTCTCATCTCCCAGTCTCCACCAACCTGCCAGTGATGGTCTGGATCTACGGTGGCGCCTTCCTGTTTGGAGGTAGCCAGGGAGCCAACTACCTTGACAACTACCTCTACGATGGCGAGGAGATCGCTGTGCGGGGCAACGTGATAGTAGTCACCATCAACTACCGCTTGGGGCCCCTGGGCTTCCTGAGCACGGGTGATGAGAATGCACCAGGTACAGTAGCTGCTCCCTCTTCAGGGGACCCTGTTGCTGGTCCCTGGCTTGTCTGCACTGTGTCAACGTGGGGCATGACCCTCAAATGTGCTCCCTGCCCAAAGAAGACCAGGGGATGTGCAGAATTCCAGCTCTGGCTGCAACACTATGTCTTGTGGCAGATCTAGAGCATGAGAAACACTCAGGCCAGGAGCTGGCTCTGGCTCTAACACTGCATGGTGGAAGGATCCCCGACCCTCTGCTTTGTCTCCTTGCTGAATGGCATGTGCCCTCTGTTGCTCAGGGAACTACGGGCTGAAGGACCAGCACATGGCTATTGCCTGGGTGAAGAGGAATATCAAGGCTTTTGGGGGTGACCCAGAAAACATCACCATCTTTGGGGAATCTGCTGGCTCCGTCAGTGTCTCCCTGCAGGTTTGTTGTCATTGTAGGAGTCCACTGGAGCTGCTCCTCTGCTTTGTAAATGGTAGAGATGACCCCCTCAGTAACATGGTTGCTTTCCTCAGTGGGAGCTGCATGCACACTGATTAACATTCCCTCCTGCGCAGGGAAAGCAATCCTGAGCCTCTTTTCTTCATAGCTGCTCTTTCCCTTTCAAGTTTAATCAGGCCTCCAACTGCAAGCATGTTTTCTCTCTTTCAGGATCTCTGGTGAAGTAGCATTTGCTTGCCAGCACCCTCTGTTCTGCTCCTTTTCTTTGTCCCTCACCATACCATCTTTTAACTTTGACTGCAAGATTTGGGAGAGCTGTGGCAGGGGGTCACTGAGACCCTTAGATAATGAAAGAGTTGGCAGCTTCCCTGGGCCTCCCCTCGTGACAGGGATTGGCTGAGTCTGACAGGCAAGGCTCTCTTCAGGACTTGGTACCAGAAGACCCTCCTGTTCCTCTTTTGTGCCACAGATACTGTCCCCATATAACAAGGGCCTGTTCAAAAGAGCCATCAGTCAGAGTGGAGTGAGTCTCTGCAGCTGGGCCATCCAGAAGGACCCTCTTTCCTGGGCTCGAAAGGTAACATGCGGCTCAGCCATGGGGCCACAACCCGCAGAGGTGGGCTGGGGTGCATGCTGGCTAGTGGCCCAGCGGGGGCCCTGCTGTCCCTAGGCACACCGAGCTTCTGCAGCTCTCCTGAAGTTAAAGCCTTACTTGAAGAAAACAAAACAAAACAAACAAAACACCCCCAAAGTAAAGCTCTTGTCTATGAGATCCTAACAAGGAACTAGACGGGAGCTGTGCTCCCAAACACAGAGCTTTGCAAGCACAATTCTTTGGAATTAAAACCACCCTCCTCACTCCCCATGTGAACCCAGTGCTGACCTCGGCTTCAAGAGGATAATGCCGGGAGGTTTCTTTCTCTCTCCTTCTGCAGATTGCACAGAACGTGGGCTGCCCCATAAGCAACACGACGGCCCTGGCCAACTGCTTGCGAGTCACAGACCCCGAAGCGCTGACGCTGGCCTACCACCTGGAGCTGATCAACCTGCCCAGTAAGTTGCATAGCCTGCAGCCAGCACTGCGCTTCTCTACGCCATCCAGGGCTTGCCCTGCACTTGGATGAGGTGATCAGGAAATAGCGAAGAGCCTTCGAACAGCGCCTATATCCTTTCAGGGGGAAGGGGAGAGGGAATGAGGAATTTCATGGTCCCCCTGTCCCAGGCAGGTGCATGGTGTGCTGAATGAACGCTGTTTGTCATGCAATGGCCGCGGTGGCAGATGAATTATCTTGATGGTCGTGCCTTGGCTTGCATGGCCCAAGCTCACCTCAGAAACAACTGTTGCACTTTGTGTTTTGTGAAAGCGGCAAGAGCAATTAAAGAACATAGTTTATAACAGCAACAAATTATCACAGCCCTGGTATTTTCACTTGAGTCACTGGGTGGAGTGTAGGACCTACCAGACTTGAGTCCATCACAGCAAGTATGGAAGTCTTGCGATTTTGTTGGCTGTGGGAATCCCTTTCCCACAAAAGGTTTCCGCTTGCTCTCCTCGTGCGCCTAGTAAATAGCCCCAGGATTTAGCCCTGCTCAGGGCGGAGTGTGGCCAAGCCAGCATTGTACAACAGCACTGTGCCAAGTCTGCAGTCTTGGCAGCAAGTTAGCACAGACAGATGGGGTGGGGAGGAGGAGTTCTGCTCTTTTCCATCTTTGGCTAGGATTTTGGGGAAGGGATTGGGGGAAGGAGGAGGTGACTTGTTGATACTACCTGTCCATACATAGCTGGTGGATCCTGTGCTCTTCTCCTCCACCTACAGGCATGAGGTTTATTGAATATGATCCCATGGGATCCTGCTGCTGGGTGAAATCCTGGCTGCACTGACATCGCTGTTGAAGATCTCATCTACTTCGGTGTATTCTTTCTACAGTTCCTTGAGCTATAGGGTATGCCAGGCCACAGGTCTGTCTTCTCTCAGCTCCTAAAGGATTTTATTTTTCTCTCCTACTGCAGCTCCCCTTGTTCATCAGCTTGCCCTCACCCCTGTTGTTGATGGAGACTTCCTCCCAGACATACCAGAGAACCTCTTTGCTAATGCTGCTGACATTGACTATATCGTGGGGGTCAACAACATGGACGGGCACTTCTTTGCGGGGATTGACATACCTGCTATCAACCGCCCGCTCGTGAAAGTCACTGCGTAAGTGAAGGATGTTCTTAAAACCCTTAACAAAAGGAACTTTATCTTTATTATAGCCCTCCTAACCCCCCGCCCCCCCAAAAAACTCTGAGGCCTCGGACCTGAGTGGACCAGGCACTACCTTCAATAAAGGATCCCCTTCCAAGCCAGGTGCCTAGGGTATATGTTGCTAAGTCCAGTGCCTTAAAGAGAAAGGACCAGTTAGGGGGAGGTCTCCCCATATATCTTTAAAGTGATCCTGAACTCAACACTAGCACTAGGCTTGGCAGCTCTGACGAGCCACCAGAGCAGAGCTGAGCAGAGCAGGTATGTCCTGGATGCACTGGGCACCTGCCCCATAATGCTCCTCTTTGAGGGCAAAAGGAACATGTGGCTCATTCAGCCTCACGCTGTTCTGCAGAGAAAGTCATGAAGCATGTGCCTTCCAAGACCTGGACTGATACAGTCAGCTTTTATTCCACCAAACAGTTGCCAACTGCAGGGTTGGACGTGAACTTCAAAGGGAGCTGCAAACCGTTTCCATAAACCTCAACCCACTTCAGACTGCTGGTCTGTAATTGATACTATTTGTCTTTTCAGGGACGAGGTCTATGAATTGATCCACGGACTTACTCTGGAGAAGGGCAAGAGCGCAACCAATGCAACATATGCTCTTTACACTCAAGTGTGGGGTGACAACCCTGACCAGGAGGTTGTGAAGAGGACGGTGGTGGACGTGGCTACAGATTACATCTTCCTGATTCCCACACAGTGGACCCTAAAACTCCACCGGCAGCATGCCCAGTGAGTGAGTCTGCCTCAGAGAGCCCAAAGCCAGCACTGGTGCTGGGGAGCATGTTCCCAGCACCAGGTGCTGAGAAGTAGGTTAAGAGTGCTGAACTTGAAGGAGACAGGTTTTTTGGTACTGAGTACAAACTGAAATGTAGCTTTGACAAACAGAATTTCCCTAATGCTGCAGAGGAATCATGCTGCAAACTTGTTCTAAATCCCCATTAGAACAAATCATTGCTTCTTAAAAACCCTGAACTTTATCCTGGCAATGTCTGATTCCACAAGGTATAGCAGCTGGATGATACAAGCATTAGGGTGAGAATCAGAAACTGAAGTTAAAATTACCACATAGAAGGATGTTTTCTCCTGGGAGCACTTCTTAGACAATTCCAAGCACATGAGCATTTTCCAAGGCCGAATCTCTGGCTCTGCCAATGTTGTGAATCATCATCCCTTTCTCCGCATTCCACCTGCAGCTGCTTAGCAAGTCTGTTTTTTTTTTTTTTTATCCAGGAGTGGCAAGACGTACAGCTACGTGTTCTCCCAGCCATCCCGAATGCCCATCTACCCAAGCTGGGTAGGGGCAGACCATGCTGATGACCTGCAGTATGTGTTTGGGAAACCCTTCTCCACCCCCCTGGGCTACCTACCCAAGCACAGGACTGTCTCCAAAGCCATGATTGCTTATTGGACCAATTTCGCCAGAACAGGGTGAGCATCTCTGGTTCCACATCCAGGGCTTGTTGCAGCAACGCTTCAACCTGCCGCCGCTTTTGCCTCTTAACTTCTCAGGACCAATTCCCAAAAGCAGGGTGTCCTCTGTCCATGCTTCTGTTGTAAACAGGGCCCTGTGTCTTCTAGGAGTTAAGTTTGCTCTGGGTCCTCTTGATCCAGAGAACAACTGGGGACAGCAGAAGCATTTTAAAAACTTATGATCTCTGCTTAAACTTCATCATTAAGTTTGTTTCTGAGCCCTGGAGTTCAGAAAGGAGTTAAGCTGCTGGGTGCTGCCAGGACCAATGCTAGTGGGGAACAAGGAAGGGGAATGCAGGTAGGCAAGTCATTCCCAGCAGGGAGAATTACTGTCACAGGTCCTAGTGTCAAATTCTCTGTTTGCACTCACTTAAAACCTCACTTGAGCACAGCCTGGATCCTTACCAGACAACACAAGTTTTGCTGCATTGACAAGCTATCACAATATTTAACCTCTAGCTATTCCTCTTTTTTTCCAGTGATCCCAACAGTGGGTATTCAGAGGTGCCCATTGTCTGGCTGCCATATACCCTTGAGAATAGTTACTACCTGGAAATCAACAGCGATATAAACTACAATTCAGTGAAGCAGGATCTGAGATCCCCATATGTGAACTTCTGGTATTCCTTCTATAAGAGTTAGCAACCTGGGGCTGGCATCTCCCTGCCATAGATCCAAGCTGAGGAACTGCTGGGCTGTCAGGAAAAAAAAAAGTCATTAAAGGCTTGCTTGTAACTGAGTCATTCTGGCTTCTCCATGTCTTTGTCTGGGTATTTAACCATATACCTTCCTGGAGGTTTACCCTATGCTTTCTAGGAATTTCCCCCTCTGCTATGCAGGTAGTTTTGGCCCAGACACCTTCTTAAGAGTTTTTCAAGTGCTAAGAATTCCTGGATTTCCAACCTTTTCAGGAATTTTCCTGGTGCTCTGGAGGTCTTTCCTCTGAGCTTTCAAGGAATTACTGGATATTAAACCTTTCTAGCAACCTTCTGCGTGCTCTCTAGGCATTGCCCCACTTCTTTTGTTAAAAAAACTCCTGGTGCTTTCTAGTGATTCCTGTATATTGCACCTTTCTAGGTATTTTCCAGTGTTTTCAAACAATTTGTAGATCCAGAACTCTCCCACTAATTTTTTAGCACCTCTCCAGGTATTTTCAAGAGTCAGATCCAGAACATTTTGAAAATTTTCTGGCACTTTCTAGGAAATTAAGATCTAGAACCTTTTCAGAGCTTTCTAGGGATCTTCTTGAACTTTCTGAGCATTCCTAAACCTACTACTGTCCTAGGGACTCCTGTCAAAAGGAGAAAGCAGGTATCACTTGTGCCAGCGTTCACTTCCCTGCTGCCTTCTAAATTGCTCTGCCCTGGAAGACTGTAGGGACATGGATGTTTAAATTCTGCCTGAGCAGGTAACTACTATCAGACCCCCTCTGCACAGTGGGCTCCTCCCTCGTTTGAAAGCTCAGCTTTAAAACATAATAATCTATGCAGCCAAAGGCCCACAGCAAGTCTGGGCACTGGGGCTGCATCTTTAAAACCCACATGCAGAATCACAAGGCCATAGAAGCAATCTCCACCAGTGTCTGTGTGCAATTATAAAAAAAGAAAGACACAGACGACTTGTAGGAAATGAGCTCTGAGTGCTGGAGGTGCGACACTTTGAACCACAGCAGCGCTCTGTCTCCAGACCATAGAAGCAACCATTACATTTGCTCTTAAAACCACTGCTTGCATCAGACTAAAATCAGTAAATTAGACACCAGAATAACTGCTACCAGAAAACGCACAAGCTCCTCACAGATTCAGCAGAGCAGGGTTGCTTGAAATCAGCCACTGGCCCTCAAACAAAACAGCCCATTTCTTAATTTAAGCACAAAACAGAGCTCAGCTCTGCAGAGCTGACCAAGGCCCCAAGGCCAGGTCGCTCTCAAGCCACCACCGCCACCTCTGCAAGACCCAAGCAGCACAGCCGGGTCTGTCCCCCGGCCTCCTGCAACCGGGAAAGGACAACAACACCCACCCACCGGGGCGGCGGGGATGCGTGAGCATCGGCGTTTTATTGCAAAGACTAATTACATTGCAGTGTACATGTCACACACCGGGCAGCGCACGCCTTCGTCGCAGTGTTACAAAATCCCCCGTGGCGCGGGCCGGGCCGGAGGGCGGCCCTGGCAGGGGGTCTTACCTCAGGCACTTTCTGCCTCCGCGGGGCAGCCCGCGGAGAGGAGGCGAAGGTCGGTGCCGCCGGGGGCCGCGGAGGAGGAGAAGCCGTGAGCGGGGAAAGCCGCGGCGTCAGGGAGGCGACGGCCCCCATCATGCGCAGCACGGGCCCCGGGGCCATCCTCTCTCCCCCACGCCGTGTCCGCGCCGGGCTCCCCCCAACGGCGGCCATGTCGCGGCACGGCGCTGTCGTGGCACGGCGGCCATGTCGCGCACGGCCTCCTCCGCACGTGCCGCCCGGTCTCCTGGACCGCGTTACACCAGCACGGACACACGCACAAGAAATGGGGAGGAGAAAAAATAATAAAAATAATAAAAAAAAGAGACCTTCTGGAAAGAAGTGTTTAAACAAGAGACAGAGTCATCAGCAGGTCCAGGAACAAAAACGGTCCCCCTTTGGTTAGTGTTTTTGACAGTGGTTAAAACGTAAGCAGCCCCGCACCCCTGCTCGAGCCGCTGGTGGGGAAGGAAGGAGGGAGGGAGAAGGAGAGCGCGGCAGGAGGACGCGGCTGCTACAAACATCCCCCCGGCGGCTTTAAATACAAGGAGGGGGAAGGAGAGGGACTGCAGGGCAGGGGAAGGCTGGGTTAGTAAAATGTACAATTGTCTCTTCTATTTACAACCAATAAATATTGAAAAAAAAAAAAAAGTAAACGTTTTTTATACAAAAAAAAAAAAAAATCTCGTCGCTGCTTCTTCCATGGTCAGTGTTTGGAAAAGTCTGGTTAAAGCCCAAGGCTTCCCGCGGGCCGGGCGGCCCTGGGGGAGCTCTCCTGCCGCCCCCCCCACGGAGCCCCGAGGTCTCTATTTACACAAGTCCGGACAGAAACGGGCTCTCCTTGCTCAGCCGGCAGCGCGGGGGGCGGCGGGGAGACGCCGGCTTTGATCTTTGGTGCAGGTTTGAACGCGGGCCCTCTGAGTCCCACGCGAGGACAGGCTGGCTTCCAAGTAGCCATAGCATGGCCCGCTACCGCCGTGGGGCTAAGCCCCCCCGGGGACCCGGCTGCGTCCTTCCCAGCGTGCCTCCCTTCCAGGAGCTTCTCCCAGGGCGGGGACGGGAGGCGGCGGCAATGCCAGCGTTTCCCGGGGAGGGAGGAAGGATCTGGAGGTAAAACAGCGCCGGGAGCCGGCAAAGCCGGGACGGGGAGCCCCACGGCGGAGGGCCCCGCGCTGGCTCGCACGCGGCTCCCGGCAAAGGGCCCCTCCGCGAGTCACCGGTCCTCCGGCTTGCGCGGACACAAGGCACCTACGGCAGAGAGGCGGGATCCAGCTCTGGGCAGGCCGGCGGCTGGACTAGTGTCGCACCGTGGAAGGAGAGATTAAAAAAAGGAAGGGGGGAAAAAAAATACACAACCACAAGAAATATCCCCCTGCCGCCTTTCCTGCGTAGAAAAAAAGACCTGATTGAAACGGGAGCTCGTGCAGGGAGAGGCCACCGCCATCGCGGGCGGCCGCAGCGACCCAGGCCCCGGAGGCTCCCTGGAAGAGGGGGCGCGTCGCCGTCTCCCGCGGGCCGGAGCGGCTCCTCTCGCCGTGCTGGGCAGCACCAGGGCAGCCCCGGAGCAGCTGGCCCCCAAGGCCCCATCGGTGAGGGGTGGCAGTGGGGCTGCGGCTAGAAGATGCCTTTGGCGATCTTCAGGCCTTTCTGCTTCATCCGGGGCAGGGTGGAGCTAGAGCCGTGCTTGATCTTCACCCCCTTGGAGAAGCCCCTCTTCTTGAGCACGAAGTCGTAGTTGGCCGCGGAGTTCATGGCGTAGAAGACGTTGGCGTTGTCGGGGATTTTCAGCTCTGGAAGCGACGGAGGGTGGGGATCAGCCGGGCGCCCTCGTCCCAAGGGAGGCCCAGAGCTGGGGGTGAGAGCTGGCACGGTGCCGCCCCCGGGCACTGGGACCCATCCGCTGTCCCCTCCCAGCCCTGCTTGACCCCGGCGTTCCCCCTGCTCCAGCCGGGGACAGAGCCTCAGCCAGGACAGCCCCCCGCACCCCAGCACACACCTCTCTCCTCCGAGATGATCTGGACAAGCTCATAGTCTTCAGGCCGGTCCCCATCCAAGTTGTGTTTGGCCATGGCCTTGCGAATAACGACCGGGGTCTTATCTTGGCTCGTCACCTGTGAGAGCAGAGCTTTCGTTAATCCAGGAAGGGGGGCAAAACAGTGATGAGCCACCAGCAGAAACTGCGCCACAGTGGTCCCCACCCTCCCTGCAACCCGACGCCGGCTTTATCCCAGGCTGGCCTCGTGCAGGGAGCCCACCAGCGCCTCCTCCCCACGTGCCCCGGTCTCAGATCCACGTCTGGGCCCGGAGAGCCGCCCACCCCAAAGTCACCGCTGGTGCCCCGTGCTAACCAGGATGCTCTTGTACATGTTGCCGTTGTCCACGGCCAGGCTGACGCGGATGATGCAGCAGTCGTCGACCTGCTGGTTGTAGAGGGGCAGCGAGAGGGATGAATAGCTGGAGATGCCGGAGACGGAGCGCTTGTGGGTACGGGAGGCCGTCACCGGCGTGGAGGAGACGGAAGAGGACGAGGCACTGCTGGAGCCTGAGCCGATCCCTGACGTGTCCAGGGAGGAGAGAGAGGTGGATTCCCAGAACTGGAGGGCAGGGAGGAGAGGGAACGGAGAGGACACGGTGGGTTTAGCTCCTCCGTCAGCCGGAGATGGGGCGTACAAGCGCTGGGGGAAGGAGGTCAGAGGAACTCACTGAGCTGTGACAGTGGGGGACCAACACGAGGTCCAGCCACCAGAGAGGGGAGACGCAGGAGCCCTGTGGCTCCAAGGTAAACCCAGCTCCTCCACTGGAGCAGCAAAGGGCAGGGGCCTCCCGAGCTACAGAGTCAGAAACAGCCCCACGGGCCCCCCTCCCGCTCTCCCCCCAGCCGCAGGGGCCGTCCCCGCGCGATGGGCGCACCTGCCTGCTGACGCCTGGGGCGCGGGCAGGGCCCCGCGAGCTGCCCCGTACCTTCTTCTCCTGGCAGTCGGGGGACTCGGGGATGAAGCTGATGTTGATCTCCTCCACGTCAGAGCTGCTGGAGCCGGCGGACGTGACGCTCACCGAGTCGGTGGTGTCCCCGCTGCACAGGTACTGCCCGCACTTGAGCTGGTCGAAGGATTTCGAGTGGGAGCTGCCGCTGGTGCAGGGCTCGGTGCTTGGCGGCTGCCGGCTGCCAGGAGAGAGGGAAGGATGCAGCAGGGTGAGAAGGGAAGAGAGCAAGGGTGTGCTAAGCCGGCAGGACAGCGGCCACCTTCGCGCCCTGCAACACACAGCCAGAGGCTCCCCGCCAGCGGTACAGGCTCTTGCCCCGTGTCCGCCGGGACAAGCAAACAGACTCACTCGCTCCATCGCTTGATGATGCCTGTGTTTTTCTTCGCCTTCAACGTATTGCTGGCCGACTCCGACAGGGGCTCAATCTCGCACGACAGCCCGTAGCTGGGAGGGGAGAGAACAGGGCTTCAGCGCATTGCACTCCCCCTCGACATGGCTAGCACGGCGCTGGCGGGGCGAGGGAAGGAGAGCCAGGTGCTGAGGATGAGGAAGCTGTTCTTCAGCAGCTGAAGGAGACAAGACACAGTGCCTCCCACTCACGCTCACCTCTCAGCCTCGCTCAGCCGCTCCAGGCTGTGGAACCAGTCCACGAAATGGTCCTCCTGCGTGAAGCTGTAGTTGTTGCAGGCCGACTGAAGCAGCTTGATCTGGGCAATGACTTCGAATTCCTGCCGGGAATGGAGGTGGTGAGACCTGCTCTTTTTGCCCGGTGCCAACCCCAGCCCTCTCCCCAAACAGCCCAGCCCCACGCCTGGACATGCCTATGAAGGACCAGCATCTCCCCCCACGAAATAAAGAATATGACAGCAAAGGAAAAAAAGGGATCATCATCCCCAAAGTGACTGGCATAACCCAGGCTTCCACAAAATCAGCCTCCTCCCTCCACCCAGCCATACAACCATCGGTGAAAAGCTCTCACCTTCCTCCTCTTCTCAAAGTTGATCAGCCCTCCCTGAAAAAGAAAGCGTTGGACATCAGTGTGAAGCAGGAAAAGGAAAATTGTCCATATCCCTCTGCCTGCCCGGCTTGCTGCCGCTGCAGTGCGAGCCGTCCCCGCCAAGGGGCAGTGCGAGAGCGGGCCACCGCCACGGCCCGCCGCATGGAGGATGTACGCGCATGGAGGATGTACGCGTGGGAGATGCAGAGGGAGGTGCGGTGTCGGATGGAGGACGCACAGGGGTGTAGTGTTGGATGGAAGAGGCACAGGGATGCGGCCCTCTGTATGTCACCCCAGGCTCTGGGGATGCTGTGAGGAGGAAGAGGAGGAGGAGGAGGGTATAGAGGGTGGTACATACGTCAAGGAAGTCCTTCATGGCAGTGTCGAGCATCACCAGGTCGGTGAGGAAGGTGCCGAGGTAGGGAATGGTGCCTCTCCAGGCCGCTGCCTCCCATGAGAGGCAGGCCAGGGAGCACCGAGCGGGATCAGAGCAGCCACGAGTCCCCCCGTTGCGCTGCCGGTGTTGGCGGGACTTACCGGCGTTGGCAGGAGTTACCGTGGCCAAGGTGGAAAGGCTGGAGGCCTCCTCGGTGAGGGTGCGGGGCCGGGGGAGGCCTGGCACGCGAGCGGGAGGCCGGGGTGCTAACAGAGGACGCCTGTGCTCTGGCTGGCGTAGATCTACGCGGACCCTGCGAAAAGGCTGGAGCTGTATTTCCGCCCCAAGGATCCCTACTGCCATCCCGTATGTGCCAATCGCTTCCCCACCTCCACCATGCTGCTCAAGGTGAGGAGGAGGACCAAGAAGAAGCAGCCAGAGCAGTTGGATGCTGAAAAACAAATTCAGCAGGAAGTCAAGTTCGAAATGGAAGTTCTGGGGACTGTCACTACTGTTTACAAATTTCAAGGTAATACCTTGATTTGTGTCTGCGTGGCTTACAGACTAGCACATCTGATGTGAAAGGGAAGTGCTTCTCTTTAAGAATTTAGGACTGGAAGGAAAATCAAGTCTTCTGTTCTTACAACCTCTCTGCTGTATAAAACTTTTCATAAACTTGTCAGGCTCCTGTTCCTGAGAAGTGACTATTGTGTGAAATATCATTATTTTCACAGTGTACCTCTTTGTCTTTGAAACTTTTGTTTCTCACAGGAATGTCTGACTTCCAGTACCTGGCAATGCACTCTGGACCTGACGGCAAACAAACCTCCATGTATGACAAAGTCCTAATGCTCAAACCAGAGAAAGAAGAATTCTTCAATAGAGAGTTACCTCTCTACATCCCTCCACCAATTTTCTCACGTCTGGACACTCCTGTCGACTATTTTTATCGGCCAGATATACAGCACCGGTTAGTGCCTTTTCTCACAGTGTCATAAATATCTGTGTTGGTTCCTGAATGAACAGGCAGTGAAACCTTTTACTGGTTTGATACATATTTCTAATAGCCACGTTTTCAATTTAAGATTTCCTTTTCATCACCTGTAGATGCCTCCAGTCCATTCTGACCTCAACATTTTGGATTATGAGATCTGTGCTCTTGAAGCATTAAAGCAGCATTAAATACATCATTTATGCATTTCACGTGTTCAGGCTGCTCCCTTCTTCTATTTTATCCCTTTTGATTTGGCTGATGTGAGGAAGACAACTGCCTCCCCCCAGGACGCTAATGCAGTAGAAGGTGCAGTGAGCCCTGCTTTCTGCTTGTTTCCAGTGGGCTGGAGCTTAGTGGAGAGTACGCAGAAGTCAATGCCAAATGTTCCCATGATCACGTTCACTGGAGCTGTTTCCTGCTGACTCCTTGTTTGTTTTTCTGGCAAAACAATCTGTGATATCTCCCACAAGAAACATCTTTCATTTTCTCACTGTAGTCCTTCACTAGAACTAAAAAAATAGAAATAAATATTATCTTACTTCAAGATTGAACTAGTAACTCCATTTCCCTGTACATTCCTGGACTTCAGTAATTACAGTAGAGCAAATACAGTGTGAACCATAGGATTGAAGCCTTTTGTGTTGCAAATATATATTTCATACAAGCTAGCAATAAACTGCCTGAGGGTTTTCAGACAGATAGTACAGGGGAGCTCTGTCATAGGGCAACTGGATGTAGTCGTGTGGTTTTTTTTAAAGTTTAAATGTTTTTTTCCTCAGTGTTTTCAGTAAAACACTTTTAAGAATCTTTTATGATTACCACTATGTGATTCCAAAATCCATAGAGAGGTTGGGCCAAAGTTAAATCCATTGTTCACACAGCTGCGTCTCTTCTCTTTGGAAATTTGGAAAACAAACTTCTTTTCTGCATGTTCCAATGAAGGCCACAGTTCTGTCACAGAAAGCAAATCCAGTCCTTTGCACTGTTTCTTAGGGACGGATACAACAATCCCCAAGTATCTGGCGAGAACCTGATTGGCCTCAGCAGAGCCCGCCGTCCACACAATGCTATCTTTGTGAACTTTGATGATGAAGAAATCCCAGCTAAACCACTGGATGCTGCTGTACAGACCTGGAAGAAAGTGTGCACTAATCCTGTGGATAAAAAAGTGGAGGAAGAGCTGCGAAAGGTACATGACAAATTCCTGAGCTGGACTGAGCACTGTACTGTGGCACACTGTGTATGAAAAGCTGTGTTCAGCCATTTTCTCTGACCTCCAGGAAGATTCTTGGCTTCAAGAATTTTCTGTATGTTAGCGGTTGTAACTACTTGCTGGCTTCTCTGAAGGTTTTGAGATCTTGACGTTTAACCTTTCTACAAAAGGCCTCTTGACCTGTTTAACCTTTCTACAAAATAAGATATGGGTCCATGTGACTAGACCAGGAGCTTAATCTGGGCCTTTGGGTTCAATTCCAGTACCATATCAGCAGTCCTGTGTGATCTTAGGAAAATATACATTTGCTTTTTCCATTCCCTAATCTGTCAAAGGAGAAGGGCTGTGGTGACATAATCTGCCAGGCCATAATCTACAGGAATATTTGGTGCCTTGAACAGCTGTAGCTCTCCTTGTAAATAATGGGTGAGATAATCAAG
Organism: Dromaius novaehollandiae; assembly: GCF_036370855.1. Lineage (NCBI taxonomy): Eukaryota > Metazoa > Chordata > Aves > Casuariiformes > Dromaiidae > Dromaius > Dromaius novaehollandiae. Next base: position 9,738,776 of record NC_088117.1, read on the forward strand.
GCATGACAAAGTCACATCACTGAAGTGAATGAATGGCATGTATCTGAAATGCCACCCACGGCTCTGAAATTGTGTTCATCAGAGTTAACTGTGTTCTGAAAGTGAATTTTTCAGTTTGCCTGCTGCCTGTCCAGCTCTCCAGCTTTTTTGGAGAGTAGACTGGCTGTTGAATGAAAATGGTCTGTTTTTCTGAGGATAACAATGGAACAGATCAGAAGTCTGACTGATACAACAAGTCTCAGTAGACTAAACTGAGACCGCTGTGTTCAGTTCACTTTGCAAGTCAAGCTTTGAATGTGTCTTTGCAGCAAAGGTACACTAAGTTCCTTTTTGTGACACCAGTCCTTACATAAGGCTTGCTTCTACTTTTGGCTATGCAGATTGCCATTCTGACACCTCTTATTGTGAGCCAAAGGCTAAAACATGAGAGAGTCCATTTGGAAAATTTAAATTGCCATTAGTAACCCACTTCCTTCCCACTGTTTCCACCACTGGTTCTGTATTATTTTAGCTCTTTGAAGTCCGTCCTATCTGGTCTCGGAATGCAGTAAAGGCCAATATTAGTGTTCATCCAGACAAGCTGAAACTTCTGTTGCCATATTTGGCCTATTACATGGTAAGTCTCTTGATATATTGCTTTTGTTCCTATCTCAGGCAGCTAGGAGGGGGAGGATCAATTGACTTTTCCTGGCTCTTTACAGTTTCTCAGATCCTCACTAAGAACCTGAGCTTAATGTTATGTAAAGAGAGAAGGAAAATCTTGCTTCTAAAGAGAAGTTAAAATCATGGAGGATTGAGTGACTGCTTGCTGCACAGGTTCTAGTCTGGTTTGCAGTTACAGCAAACACTCAGGCTGTCTGGCAATGGTAGCAGGAATTTTCCAAATAGAAACATTTTATTGTGACCTTGCAAGTTAATTTGTAAAAGCACAAATATTTTCAACTTAGATGCTTTGATTCCCCAAGTTTTGGTATATGAACACTGGTGCTGAAAGTGAGGAAAGAGCTGTCAAAAAAAGAAAATCTTTGGGCAAAGAGGGAACATATCAGAATTTTCTAAGAAACTGTGCAACTCTGAACTCTCTTTAGTAACCATCCTCCCCCTGTGTGTTTACACAGCTAACAGGTCCCTGGAGAAGCTTATGGGTTAGGTTTGGGTATGACCCCAGAAAACACCCTGAAGCAAAAATTTATCAAGTCCTGGATTTCCGAATTCGCTGTGGAATGAAATATGGTAAAATGGCCCAACTCACAGAGACCCTCCCTCTGCTTTCTGGTTAATCCTTGTAGTACTTTTTATTTGTTTTTAAACTCTAAAGACAGGTTTTCCTGAGTCTGCTCTGATGGAGAGGACATCTTTCTAGAGTTCATTTGTTTCCAGTATTTCTTCTGTAAACTCATTTAATACTTGATTTCATAGTATGCAGTATTTCTTTCCTCATTAGGCACATTCCAAACCCGGAGGACAGCTGGCTGACTTTCTTCCTCTATGTGTTCAAAGTCCAAGTCTATGTCAGCAGGCATCTTCCCTCTCACTGTGAGGAGGCACTGAGCAATAGATTCTATTGCTTATATAGTAGCTTTTTCTCAAGGATCTCAACAGCTTGTGCAGAACACTGTCTCAGACCTTGGGCCATAGGATTCCCCTGCTCTTATTTTGCAGAAGGCAAGTTGAGGGAAATGACTTTCTGAAGTCATGTGATGAGTCCATGAGAGAGCAGTATCCAGTCATTAGTTTTGTTTTTCTGGTATCTCTCCTCCCCAGCTCACTAAAATCAGTGTATCCCAAAGATCAACTTTCCTTTCACACACTAGTACTTCTGTTACTGAGCTAGGGTTATCCTGCAGGGTACTTGCCCTCAGTTCAATGTCTGTTTTCTTTTGTCATCTCTAGGTTATGCCCCTAATGATATGCCGGTGAAAGCAAAACGCAGCACGTATAACTACAGTCTGCCCATCACTGTCAAAAAGCCAGGTAGGCTGAGCCAGCAGAAGTGATATCTGGCTATTCCATGTTTCTTTGGTTTATCCCTTCCTTGTCACAGGTGGTGAAAAGTCTCCCTGTGTTCCAGCTCAGCCAAAACTGGAACTTTATCTCAGGTTGCATTAAGGTGCTGCTGTTAAAACCAGTAGAAGAGTTCCCCGTTGGGAAGTGTTCTGAGAATTTGGGATGCCTGGATGCCTGGCTGGCTGAGCCAGCATGTCTATAGGAGATAAAAAGGAGTCTGGGGAACCCAGCTGAATCAAGCTGTTTCAGAAAAGCTTTATCATAACTGTAAAGTACCATGTGCTCAGGCCACTGTCCCCTCCCTTGATTTCCTACGCCGCTCCCAAAGCAGGGTCATGGGAAGGAGACCACAATACACAGTGAAGCAGAGAAGGACCAAAGGAGTTGTAATGAACACACACTGTAGTTCTTCAACACAGTAGGAACTCACACATTCTGTTCGGTGGACAGAGCAGCACAGCATAGAGGGGAGTATCATTCCCTTTCTTCTCAAAGGGAAGTAGAAAAGGCTAAATGCATCAACAAATGTGCTGTGGACAAAACACAGCCAAACTCACCACCTTTTCCATGACTGATTTGCCATGCAGTAACATCTTTCCAGAATGAGCAACACATGCTCAGTTGCTAGGTTGGTCTGATATTTTGCTGACCAGCAAAGTTGAATCAAAATAGAGAAGTGACATTACAATGCCAGAGCGTGAAAGAAGTTCTCTCTCTCTCTCTCCCTCCCTCCCTCTCTCTCTCTCTCATCTTTCAGTAAGTCATACAGTCAGTATACATGATCTGAAACAAGGGCTTGGTACTTCTGGGGCATCCACTTCAAAAAAGCCTGCCTCCAGCAGGTACAAACTCAAGGTAGGTATTAACCCTCTTCTACCAGAATCTTGAAATAGTCTTGTAGAAAAAGGATGTTTCCTGTTTTGTCAGTCACTTAAGGGTACAGATTACTCTTTGAGATGTGAGTGATTTGGTGTCCTCACGTTTAACTGGAAGGTTACTAGTTGTATCTTTCACTGCAAAACTTTCACCTGCTGTTCATTTAATGCATATCTTACAAGCTGCAAGTTGGGACTGGTACTCTCAGCCCTAGTCTTAGATGTAATAGGCATTTTGTTTCATTCTGATAAATTTGGAGATCTTTATGGGCAGTGAAGTACAAAATATCACCATGTGTTTATCAGGTTGTCCTGCAGAGTCCAGCAGGGCAAAATACATATGTAAACAGGAGTCCCATTTTTTATTCTTTTCCTTTTTGCTAGAAAGAAACCTATGATCCACTGTTACGCAGTAACAAGTTATGGATAAAGTTGCAGCTTGAAGAAGTGATGTTTTCTCTGCACGTTTGTGTTGTGGTGACTATGGCTGCAGTGAAATACTGCTGCATTCCTCATTCAGCTTTATCTTTTGCCATATGCAGACCATCACTCCTTGCCTTGGACTGTTGTATAGGAAGTGCCATGTTCCTGAGTCAGCCCATAGGAAGTACTTTCCAATCTCTGTCAAAGTTGACCTGTTACATCATGAAACACACATTAAATCTTTTTCCTTCTTTCCTCTTTTTAGGAATCTATCTACATTTTCCGAGAAGGAGCCTTACCACCTTATCGGCAGATGTTCTACCAGCTCTGTGACTTGAATGTGGAAAGGTATTGCACACTGGCAGCAGGGTCTTCTGTTAGATTTCAAAGCCTGTTATTTATATCCAGTCCATTCCTCCCTCTCTCTCCTTGACCAGCAGTTTAAGAAGTGTTTAGCTTCTGAATAAAAATGTAATGGACCCATGAAATTCTTTCCCTCATGACAGCTATGTGAATAACCAAATATGATACTATTCCAGCTTATTGAAATGTAAAGGAAATAAGTCATGCTTTGGCCCATTTGAAGCCTGTGTCTGACTGTAGAAGGCTAACACTTCCCCGCCTTTTTGCTGCTTTTTAGCTTGCAGAAGATCATCCGTCGGAATGATGGTGCAGAGTCAGAATGCACAGAGCGGGATGGGTGGTGCCTTCCAAAGACTAGTGATGATCTGCGAGATACCATGTCTCTGATGATAAAGCAGATAATCAGATCCACAAGACCTGGTAAGGATGCTTCTGAACCTCTAAGTGCTGAACAGTATCTTACTGCCTTTCTGGTGGTGTTAAAAGCTTGTGGACTGAATCAAGATACTGCAGTTGGCCCTAGGGCAGCAGTGTTCCCGTATTCACTCTCTTTCTTTGTGAAGGTTAAATGGTGGTGCTCGATCTGGTGTTCTTTTTGTTCCGGCTCATCACAGTGAGGGAGATGAAGCTGTCGTCCTGGGTTGGGATTATAAATGGCTGGGAGTGAAAGTTTTCTGTTTCGTCTTCCCTGTATCGTAGCCTTCAGGTTATAAATGTCTGCCTAGTGCTACCAGTGATATTATCCTTACAGATGTAGCAGTTGATGGCATGAAGAATTAACGTGATGCTTTTTATTGCTGGCTTTATTTGAACAAGGAGAAGTGAGGAAGCTATTTTTGCATGATGTTGGGCAAAATCAGTATCCCAGTGAATTACGTTAGAATCAACTAGGTGAAGACACGTGATAGTGCAAATCTGCTGTTATTCTCCTAGCAATCCTGGAGTGGGAGAACAAGCTGATCTGGTTTTGATCGCATTCTGTTAAGATGTGCAATGTTAGCTGTGACCTTCAGGCTTCTGCCTTCCTCTCACTTGATTTATGAACTCTACTGCACATTCCGCCAGGTTTCACTGAGAAAGGAATCGTAATGTCTTCCCCTCTTTCTTCCCAATTAAGCTCTTTTCTCAAGTACAACAAGCAGTGAAGATGGCAAAGAGCAGCTGACATATGAGTCTGGAGAGAATGAGGATGATGAAGAGGAGGAGGAAGAGGACTTCAAGCCTTCTGATGGGAGTGAAAATGAAATGGAAACAGAAATTCTAGACTACGTATGAATTCAGTGAGCCAGTCTGGCTGCGGTTGAATAGACTTCTGTTTTGCTTCTTAAGCGCTGAGGGATTAGCAACCATGCACAAGATGTGGAAAAGCAAAAATTGCACTAAGATGCCAACTACTCATCTGACACTGAATGTGGTGCCTGTTGATGGCCATCATTCTGGATGTTTAGGAACCATTGCCTACGTTTTTGTAATTGCTGTCCAAAATACCCTCATAAAATTGACTCCATGGGGATACTGTTTTCTTGTCAGGCTCCAAATGGCATTTACTGTTGCAGCTCTTGCTAGTTCAAGTGAGGTCAGTGGTCCTTCACTTGCTGTTTCCCATGGCTGTTACACAATTGTGTTTTTATTGTCCTTCTCTAACAAACTGTGGCTTCAATGTGCACTCAGAAGAAGGATGAGCTGTTCTTAGGCAACCATGGTGTCTGGTCTCCTCAGTTTAGATCTCATTGCCTCTTATAAAACATTGAGAGCACATTTGTTCTCATTTGCTTCAATACATGGGACTTAGCCACCCTTGATCTCAACTGTAATTAGACAGAATTCAACTGATTAACCTTTTCTTAAGCTTGGGAAACCACATAATTCTTGGATCTATCATCTGGGTCAGCTGGTAAAACTATGAATAAAATTAACTCCATGAGGAGAACTGCAGGAATTAGTTCACTGCTGACACTTCATCAAGAGGCTCTGAGGAGTGTCAGGCAAGCTGGCTTAAATCTATCAGAGCCTGCAAAAGGAGCTGTTCATAATTATACATATGCAAGACACAAATTATTATTTTTAACTTACTGAGCCCTGAGAGAGCAGATGCTAAGAAACCACCTGCCCACATGGCAGAGGATGTAGTATTGCTAATAAATTGAACATCCAGTTTACCCAAAACACACAAAACTTTTTTTTTTAATAAATGCTTCATTTTTCCAATAGCATCATCCTTCTCCTTGATTTGTTTTCTTTCACTGGAGCTTTTTTAAGTAATGTCACTCATTTGGATAATTTAAACATAGTAATTCTGGGGGCATAATGAAGAGTTAAATTAGAAAAGTCTTTTAAACTAGGTTTTACTAGGTACATGCAAGGAAACCAACCTGCTTTTTCTTTTTTATTAGACTCAGATCTTTTTTTAGGTTTGACCTGCAAAAGCAACATCTGCAGGGCTCCCACACAGTGATGCCAGCCTATCTCTTTGGCCTCAGCCAGCTGAAGGACAAGCACGTCGGGGACTCCCCTGGCGTACCTTATAGCCAAAACGGGGTCACAGAAGTGCACGGACACGTAGCTGCGCTCCTATCTCTCTCTATATAAGCCTGCATTCGGGGCCTGGCTCCTCAGGTGTGCGTGCACCATGGCTCGCTGGGAGATCCTGTGCTTTGCCTTGTGCTGCTACCTCGGGGTAGCATGGGCTGCATCGGTAAGTAGAGAGGAGTTTCTTATGGCTTTGCAAGACTTTCTCGCCTGTTCTTGCCTGGACTAAAAAAAAAAAAGCAAAACACCCGTCCGGTCTGGACCCCATGAAAGAGGGCCTGCAGAACATGACAGCGAAGGGAGGGTGCTTTCCTGCTCTAAACATGCCGCAGGCTCTCACCAATGTTTTCCAAAAGTTCCCTTTGCAGTCCTGTATCGTGTCTGGCCTGGGTTATATCTGAAAGCTGTAGGTCCTCAACTACTGCCACTGATGCTTGGAAATGCAGGGAAATTGCTGCTGTCTCCCTGCTGCAGAGGACAAGCTGCAGGACTTTTGCACTGGAGTATATCGCGTGGCAGCTACTTGCGGGCTTTCCATAGGGGTCAAAAGGGACAGTGGGGGAAGGGGCTGCAGGCCAGGCCATCGGGGGAATGCTCCAGCCAGATTACTGTGTACTGGGGGGTGCTGGCAATGGGGGAAGCCAGAGGCATGAGAGGTTATGTTGTGGATTTATGCTTCTCTCTCCCCAACGGGACAACATTTAGCTGGGTGTGGTGTACACCGAAGGAGGTTTTGTGGAAGGTGAGAATAAAAAACTGGGACTCTTTGGGAACTACATCGATATCTTCAGAGGGATCCCCTTTGCTGCTCCTACAAAGATTCTGGAAGACCCCCAACCGCATCCTGGCTGGGACGGTAAGATCTAGCTTTTGAAGGCCTTTGTTTTTTTGCATTTGTCTCTTTTGTCTGTTACTGCCAGAGTAGGGCTGTTGCTGCCTGCTTTTGTATACTAAGCAGCACTACAAAAAAGTTCTTAATTTCATAGTGGGTACGAAAGTCCCTGTCTGTTCCCAAGAGGCTCAAGTAGCCACACAAAGTAGCCAGGGTTGTCAGCAGGAAAGGGCCCTGCTTTGTCATTCTCTCTGCCAGGTCACAGTGGCTGCGGAGGCCTTGCTCCCTCTGTGCTGGACTCTTGGAGGGGAGGATGGATGGATAGCTCGCAACTGAAGGATGGAGCTGATGCCTCTAAATGGTGACCTGTTGTCTTCCCTCTCCTATCAGGAACACTGAAAACACAAGATTTCCAAAACCGCTGCATGCAGATGACGCTTACACAAACCGATGTCCGTGGGAGCCTGGACTGTCTCTATCTGAACATTTGGATCCCTCAAGGGAAGCAAGAAGGTATGTGCTTAGCAGAGACCTGGCGAGGAGATTATCAGTTGCCTTTTACAGACAAACTGCTCTGGAGCATCTCTCAACAGTAATGTCCCCATATTGAGCAACTCCAGAAGCACTGATTTTCTGCAGGGAGAGGGGAAGCCATGTCAGCTAATGTCCCTCAGCTACAACCTGTTGGATGCTTCAGTCTCTTCTCAGCACAGAGGAGAGTGTTTCTTTTGCTATTGCAAAACATCATGTCCTTGAAGAGAAGACATCTTCTAGGCACACCGAAGTCTGTATCCTAGCAAGGAGGGACAGAGTTTGTTTGGGGAGATCTTTTCCTGTTTTGCATTGCTATTCCAAGCTTTGTCAGCCTGTAGGAGAGCCCCGTATAGGTTTGCTGTCCTTGTGAATGCTTTGCCGGAGGTGGGGGGTGGGATGGCCACAAAGGCAGTGGCTTTTTTTAATCTGCCCCAGGAGGCCTGTCCACAGCCCAAGTGGAGCAATGTTTAGTGAACCGGTACAGGGATGGGCGGTGCTTTCCCGCTGTGCTGTGGCTCACACTGTGTTTCTTTCTCATCTCCCAGTCTCCACCAACCTGCCAGTGATGGTCTGGATCTACGGTGGCGCCTTCCTGTTTGGAGAGAGCCAGGGAACCAACTACCTTGACAACTACCTCTACGATGGCGAGGAGATCGCTGTGCGGGGCAACGTGATAGTAGTCACCATCAACTACCGCTTGGGGCCCCTGGGCTTCCTGAGCACGGGTGATAAGAATGCACCAGGTACAGTAGCTGCTCCCTCTTCAGGGGACCTTGTTTGCTGGTCCCTGGCTTGTCTGCACTGTGTCAACGTGGGGCATGACCCTCAAATGTGCTCCCTGCCCAAAGAAGACCAGGGGATGTGCAGAATTCCAGCTCTGGCTGTGACACTATGTCTTGTGGCAGATCTAGAGCATGAGAAACACTCAGGCCAGGAGCTGGCTCTGGCTCTAACACTGCATGGTGGAAGGATCCCCAACCCTCTGCTTTGACTGTCTCCTTGCTGAATGGCATGTGCCCTCTGTTGCTCAGGGAACTACGGGCTGAAGGACCAGCACATGGCTATTGCCTGGGTGAAGAGGAATATCAAGGCTTTTGGGGGTGACCCAGAAAACATCACCATCTTTGGGGAATCTGCTGGCTCCGTCAGTGTCTCCCTGCAGGTTTGTTGTCATTGTAGGAGTCCACTGGAGCTGCTCCTCTGCTTTGTAAATGGTAGAGATGACCCCCTCAGTAACATGGTTGCTTTCCTCAGTGGGAGCTGCATGCACACTGATTAACATCCCCTCCTGCGCAGGGAAAGCAATCCTGAGCCTCTCTTCTTCATAGCTGCTCTTTCCCTTTCAAGTTTAATCAGGCCTCCAACTGCAAGCATGTTTTCTCTCTTTCAGGATCTCTGGTGAAGTAGCATTTGCTTGCCAGCACCCTCTGTTCTGCTCCTTTTCTTTGTCCCTCACCATACCATCTTTTAACTTTGACTGCAAGATTTGGGAGAGCTGTGGCAGGGGGTCACTGAGACCCTTAGATAATGAAAGAGTTGGCAGCTTCCCTGGGCCTCCCCTCGTGACAGGGATTGGCTGAGTCTGACAGGCAAGGCTCTCTTCAGGACTTGGTACCAGAAGACCCTCCTGTTCCTCTTTTGTGCCACAGATACTGTCCCCATATAACAAGGGCCTGTTCAAAAGAGCCATCAGTCAGAGTGGAGTGAGTCTCTGCAGCTGGGCCATCCAGAAGGACCCTCTTTCCTGGGCTCGAAAGGTAACATGCGGCTCAGCCATGGGGCCACAACCCGCAGAGGTGGGCTGGGGTGCATGCTGGCTAGTGGCCCAGCGGGGGCCCTGCTGTCCCTAGGCACACCGAGCTTCTGCAGCTCTCCTGAAGTTAAAGCCTTACTTGAAGAAAACAAAACAAAACAAACAAAACACCCCCAAAGTAAAGCTCTTGTCTATGAGATCCTAACAAGGAACTAGATGGGAGCTATGCTCCCAAACACAGAGCTTTGCAAGCACAATTCTTTGGAATTAAAACCACCCTCCTCGCTCCCCATGTGAACCCAGTGCTGACCTCGGCTTTAAGAGGATAATGCCGGGAGGTTTCTTTCTCTCTCCTTCTGCAGATTGCACAGAACGTGGGCTGCCCCATAAGCAACACGACGGCCCTGGCCAACTGCTTGCGAGTCACAGACCCCGAAGCGCTGACGCTGGCCTACCACCTGGAGCTGATCAACCTGCCCAGTAAGTTGCATAGCCTGCAGCCAGCACTGCGCTTCTCTACGCCATCCAGGGCTTGCCCTGCACTTGGATGAGGTGATCAGGAAATAGCGAAGAGCCTTCGAACAGCGCCTATATCCTTTCAGGGGGAAGGGGAGAGGGAATGAGGGATTTCATGGTCCCCCTGTCCCAGGCAGGTGCATGGTGTGCTGAATGAACGCTGTTTGTCATGCAATGGCCGCGGTGGCAGATGAGTTATCTTGATGGTCGTGCCTTGGCTTGCATGGCCCAAGCTCACCTCAGAAACAACTGTTGCACTTTGTGTTTTGTGAAAGCGGCAAGAGCAATTAAAGAACATAGTTTATAACAGCAACAAATTATCACAGCCCTGGTATTTTCACTTGAGTCACTGGGTGGAGTGTAGGACCTACCAGACTTGAGTCCATCACAGCAAGTATGGAAGTCTTGCGATTTTGTTGGCTGTGGGAATCCCTTTCCCACAAAAGGTTTCCGCTTGCTCTCCTCGTGCGCCTAGTAAATAGCCCCAGGATTTAGCCCTGCTCAGGGCGGAGTGTGGCCAAGCCAGCATTGTACAACAGCACTGTGCCAAGTCTGCAGTCTTGGCAGCAAGTTAGCACAGACAGATGGGGTGGGGAGGAGGAGTTCTGCTCTTTTCCATCTTTGGCTAGGATTTTGGGGAAGGGATTGGGGGAAGGAGGAGGTGACTTGTTGATACTACCTGTCCATACATAGCTGGTGGATCCTGTGCTCTTCTCCTCCACCTACAGGCATGAGGTTTATTGAATATGATCCCATGGGATCCTGCTGCTGGGTGAAATCCTGGCTGCACTGACATCGCTGTTGAAGATCTCATCTACTTTGGTGTATTCTTTCTACAGTTCCTTGAGCTATAGGGTATGCCAGGCCACAGGTCTGTCTTCTCTCAGCTCCTAAAGGATTTTATTTTTCTCTCCTACTGCAGCTCCCCTTGTTCATCAGCTTGCCCTCACCCCTGTTGTTGATGGAGACTTCCTCCCAGACATACCAGAGAACCTCTTTGCTAATGCTGCTGACATTGACTATATCGTGGGGGTCAACAACATGGACGGGCACTTCTTTGCGGGGATTGACATACCTGCTATCAACCGCCCGCTCGTGGAAGTCACTGCGTAAGTGAAGGATGTTCTTAAAACCCTTAACAAAAGGAACTTTATCTTTATTATAGCCCTCCTAACCCCCCCCCCCAAAAAAACTGAGGCCTCGGACCTGAGTGGACCAGGCACTACCTTCAATAAAGGATCCCCTTCCAAGCCAGGTGCCTAGGGTATATGTTGCTAAGTCCAGTGCCTTAAAGAGAAAGGACCAGTTAGGGGGAGGTCTCCCCATATATCTTTAAAGTGCTCCTGAACTCAACACTAGCACTAGGCTTGGCAGCTCTGACGAGCCACCAGAGCAGAGCTGAGCAGAGCAGGTATGTCCTGGATGCACTGGGCACCTGCCCCATAATGCTCCTCTTTGAGGGCAAAAGGAACATGTGGCTCATTCAGCCTCACGCTGTTCTGCAGAGAAAGTCATGAACCATGTGCCTTCCAAGACCTGGACTGATACAGTCGGCTTTTATTCCACCAAACAGTTGCCAACTGCAGGGTTGGACGTGAACTTCAAAGGGAGCTGCAAACCGTTTCCATAAACCTCAACCCACTTCAGACTGCTGGTCTGTAATTGATACTATTTGTCTTTTCAGGGACGAGGTCTATGAATTGATCCACGGACTTACTCTGGAGAAGGGCGGGAGCGCAACCAGTGCAACATATGCTCTCTACACTCAAGAGTGGGGTGACAACCCTGACCAGGAGGTTGTGAAGAGGACGGTGGTGGACGTGGCTACAGATTACATCTTCCTGATTCCCACACAGTGGACCCTAAAACTCCACCGGCAGCATGCCCGGTGAGTGGGTCTGCCTCAGAGAGCCCAAAGCCAGCACTGGTGCTGGGGAGCATGTTCCCAGCACCAGGTGCTGAGAAGTAGGTTAAGAGTGCTGAACTTGAAGGAGACAGGTTTTTTGGTACTGAGTACAAACTGAAATGTAGCTTTGACAAACAGAATTTCCCTAATGCTGCAGAGGAATCATGCTGCAAACTTGTTCTAAATCCCCATTAGAACAAATCATTGCTTCTTAAAAACCCTGAACTTTATCCTGGCAATGTCTGATTCCACAAGGTATAGCAGCTGGATGATACAAGCATTAGGGTGAGAATCAGAAACTGAAGTTAAAATTACCACATAGAAGGATGTTTTCTCCTGGGAGCACTTCTTAGACAATTCCAAGCACATGAGCATTTTCCAAGGCCGAATCTCTGGCTCTGCCAGTGTTGTGAATCATCATCCCTTTCTCCGCATTCCACCTGCAGCTGCTTAGCAAGTCTGTTTTTTTTTTTTTTATCCAGGAGTGGCAAGACGTACAGCTACGTGTTCTCCCAGCCATCCCGAATGCCCATCTACCCAAGCTGGGTAGGGGCAGACCATGCTGATGACCTGCAGTATGTGTTTGGGAAACCCTTCTCCACCCCCCTGGGCTACCTACCCAAGCACAGGACTGTCTCCAAAGCCATGATTGCTTATTGGACCAATTTCGCCAGAACAGGGTGAGCATCTCTGGTTCCACATCCAGGGCTTGTTGCAGCAACGCTTCAACCTGCCGCCGCTTTTGCCTCTTAACTTCTCAGGACCAATTCCCAAAAGCAGGGTGTCCTCTGTCCATGCTTCTGTTGTAAACAGGGCCCTGTGTCTTCTAGGAGTTAAGTTTGCTCTGGGTCCTCTTGATCCAGAGAACAACTGGGGACAGCAGAAGCATTTTAAAAACTTATGATCTCTGCTTAAACTTCATCATTAAGTTTGTTTCTGAGCCCTGGAGTTCAGAAAGGAGTTAAGCTGCTGGGTGCTGCCAGGACCAATGCTAGTGGGGAACAAGGAAGGGGAATGCAGGTAGGCAAGTCATTCCCAGCAGGGAGAATTACTGTCACAGGTCCTAGTGTCAAATTCTCTGTTTGCACTCACTTAAAACCTCACTTGAGCACAGCCTGGATCCTTACCAGACAACACAAGTTTTGCTGCATTGACAAGCTATCACAATATTTAACCTCTAGCTATTCCTCTTTTTTTCCAGTGATCCCAACAGTGGGTATTCAGAGGTGCCCATTGTCTGGCTGCCATATACCCTTGAGAATAGTTACTACCTGGAAATCAACAGCGATATAAACGACAGTTCAGTGAAGCAGGATCTGAGATCCCCATATGTGAACTTCTGGTATTCCTTCTATAAGAGTTAGCAACCTGGGGCTGGCATCTCCCTGCCATAGATCCAAGCTGAGGAACTGCTGGGCTGTCAGGAAAAAAAAAAAAGTCATTAAAGGCTTGCTTGTAACTGAGTCATTCTGGCTTCTCCATGTCTTTGTCTGGGTATTTAACCATATACCTTCCTGGAGGTTTACCCTATGCTTTCTAGGAATTTCCCCCTCTGCTATGCAGGTAGTTTTGGCCCAGACACCTTCTTAAGAGTTTTTCAAGTGCTAAGAATTCCTGGATTTCCAACCTTTTCAGGAATTTTCCTGGTGCTCTGGAGGTCTTTCCTCTGAGCTTTCAAGGAATTACTGGATATTAAACCTTTCTAGCAACCTTCTGCGTGCTCTCTAGGCATTGCCCCACTTCTTTTGTTAAAAAAACTCCTGGTGCTTTCTAGTGATTCCTGTATATTGCACCTTTCTAGGTATTTTCCAGTGTTTTCAAACAATTTGTAGATCTAGAACTCTCCCACTAATTTTTTAGCACCTCTCCAGGTATTTTCAAGAGTCAGATCCAGAACATTTTGAAAAATTTTCTGGCACTTTCTAGGAAATTAAGATCTAGAACCTTTTCAGAGCTTTCTAGGGATCTTCTTGAACTTTCTGAGCATTCCTAAACCTACTACTGTCCTAGGGACTCCTGTCAAAAGGAGAAAGCAGGTATCACTTGTGCCAGCATTCACTTCCCTGCTGCCTTCTAAATTGTTCTGCCCTGGAAGACTGCAGGGACATGGATGTTTAAATTCTGCCTGAGCAGGTAACTACTATCAGACCCCCTCTGCACAGTGGGCTCCTCCCTCGTTTGAAAGCTCAGCTTTAAAACATAATAATCTATGCAGCCAAAGGCCCACAGCAAGTCTGGGCACTGGGGCTGCATCTTTAAAACCCACATGCAGAATCACAAGGCCATAGAAGCAATCTCCACCAGTGTCTGTGTGCAATTATAAAAAAAGAAAGACACAGACGACTTGTAGGAAATGAGCTCTGAGTGCTGGAGGTGCGACACTGAACCACAGCAGCGCTCTGTCTCCAGACCTTAGAAGCAACCATTACATTTGCTCTTAAAACCACTGCTTGCATCAGACTAAAATCAGTAAATTAGACACCAGAATAACTGCTACCAGAAAACGCACAAGCTCCTCACAGATTCAGCAGAGCAGGGTTGCTTGAAATCAGCCACTGGCCCTCAAACAAAACAGCCCATTTCTTAATTTAAGCACAAAACAGAGCTCAGCTCTGCAGAGCTGACCAAGGCCCCAAGGCCAGGTCGCTCTCAAGCCACCACCGCCACCTCTGCAAGACCCAAGCAGCACAGCCGGGTCCGTCCCCCGGCCTCCTGCAACCGGGAAAGGACAACACCACCCACCCACCGGGGCGGCGGGGATGCGTGAGCATCGGCGTTTTATTGCAAAGACTAATTACATTGCAGTGTACATGTCACACACCGGGCAGCGCACGCCTTCGTCGCAGTGTTACAAAATCCCCCGTGGCGCGGGCCGGGCCGGAGGGCGGCCCTGGCAGGGGGTCTTACCTCAGGCACTTTCTGCCTCCGCGGGGCAGCCCGCGGAGAGGAGGCGAAGGTCGGTGCCGCCGGGGGCCGCGGAGGAGGAGAAGCCGTGAGCGGGGAAAGCCGCGGCGTCAGGGAGGCGACGGCCCCCATCATGCGCAGCACGGGCCCCGGGGCCATCCTCTCTCCCCCACGCCGTGTCCGCGCCGGGCTCCCCCCAACGGCGGCCATGTCGCGGCACGGCGCTGTTGTGGCACGGCGGCCATGTCGCGCACGGCCTCCTCCGCACGTGCCGCCCGGTCTCCTGGACCGCATTACACCAGCACGGACACACGCACAAGAAATGGGGAGGAGAAAAAATAATAAAAATAATAAAAAAAAGAGACCTTCTGGAAAGAAGTGTTTAAACAAGAGACAGAGTCATCAGCAGGTCCAGGAACAAAAACGGTCCCCCTTTGGTTAGTGTTTTTGACAGTGGTTAAAACGTAAGCAGCCCCGCACCCCTGCTCGAGCCGCTGGTGGGGAAGGAAGGAGGGAGGGAGAAGGAGAGCGCGGCAGGAGGACGCGGCTGCTACAAACATCCCCCCGGCGGCTTTAAATACAAGGAGGGGGAAGGAGAGGGACTGCAGGGCAGGGGAAGGCTGGGTTAGTAAAATGTACAATTGTCTCTTCTATTTACAACCAATAAATATTGAAAAAAAAAAAAAAGTAAACGTTTTTTATACAAAAAAAAAAAAAAATCTCGTCGCTGCTTCTTCCATGGTCAGTGTTTGGAAAAGTCTGGTTAAAGCCCAAGGCTTCCCGCGGGCCGGGCGGCCCTGGGGGAGCTCTCCTGCCGCCCCCCCCACGGAGCCCCGAGGTCTCTATTTACACAAGTCCGGACAGAAACGGGCTCTCCTTGCTCAGCCGGCAGCGCGGGGGGCGGCGGGGAGACGCCGGCTTTGATCTTTGGTGCAGGTTTGAACGCGGGCCCTCTGAGTCCCACGCGAGGACAGGCTGGCTTCCAAGTAGCCATAGCATGGCCCGCTACCGCCGTGGGGCTAAGCCCCCCCGGGGACCCGGCTGCGTCCTTCCCAGCGTGCCTCCCTTCCAGGAGCTTCTCCCAGGGCGGGGACGGGAGGCGGCGGCAATGCCAGCGTTTCCCGGGGAGGGAGGAAGGATCTGGAGGTAAAACAGCGCCGGGAGCCGGCAAAGCCGGGACGGGGAGCCCCACGGCGGAGGGCCCCGCGCTGGCTCGCACGCGGCTCCCGGCAAAGGGCCCCTCCGCGAGTCACCGGTCCTCCGGCTTGCGCGGACACAAGGCACCTACGGCAGAGAGGCGGGATCCAGCTCTGGGCAGGCCGGCGGCTGGACTAGTGTCGCACCGTGGAAGGAGAGATTAAAAAAAGGAAGGGGGGAAAAAAAATACACAACCACAAGAAATATCCCCCTGCCGCCTTTCCTGCGTAGAAAAAAAGACCTGATTGAAACGGGAGCTCGTGCAGGGAGAGGCCACCGCCATCGCGGGCGGCCGCAGCGACCCAGGCCCCGGAGGCTCCCTGGAAGAGGGGGCGCGTCGCCGTCTCCCGCGGGCCGGAGCGGCTCCTCTCGCCGTGCTGGGCAGCACCAGGGCAGCCCCGGAGCAGCTGGCCCCCAAGGCCCCATCGGTGAGGGGTGGCAGTGGGGCTGCGGCTAGAAGATGCCTTTGGCGATCTTCAGGCCTTTCTGCTTCATCCGGGGCAGGGTGGAGCTAGAGCCGTGCTTGATCTTCACCCCCTTGGAGAAGCCCCTCTTCTTGAGCACGAAGTCGTAGTTGGCCGCGGAGTTCATGGCGTAGAAGACGTTGGCGTTGTCGGGGATTTTCAGCTCTGGAAGCGACGGAGGGTGGGGATCAGCCGGGCGCCCTCGTCCCAAGGGAGGCCCAGAGCTGGGGGTGAGAGCTGGCACGGTGCCGCCCCCGGGCACTGGGACCCATCCGCTGTCCCCTCCCAGCCCTGCTTGACCCCGGCGTTCCCCCTGCTCCAGCCGGGGACAGAGCCTCAGCCAGGACAGCCCCCCGCACCCCAGCACACACCTCTCTCCTCCGAGATGATCTGGACAAGCTCATAGTCTTCAGGCCGGTCCCCATCCAAGTTGTGTTTGGCCATGGCCTTGCGAATAACGACCGGGGTCTTATCTTGGCTCGTCACCTGTGAGAGCAGAGCTTTCGTTAATCCAGGAAGGGGGGCAAAACAGTGATGAGCCACCAGCAGAAACTGCGCCACAGTGGTCCCCACCCTCCCTGCAACCCGACGCCGGCTTTATCCCAGGCTGGCCTCGTGCAGGGAGCCCACCAGCGCCTCCTCCCCACGTGCCCCGGTCTCAGATCCACGTCTGGGCCCGGAGAGCCGCCCACCCCAAAGTCACCGCTGGTGCCCCGTGCTAACCAGGATGCTCTTGTACATGTTGCCGTTGTCCACGGCCAGGCTGACGCGGATGATGCAGCAGTCGTCGACCTGCTGGTTGTAGAGGGGCAGCGAGAGGGATGAATAGCTGGAGATGCCGGAGACGGAGCGCTTGTGGGTACGGGAGGCCGTCACCGGCGTGGAGGAGACGGAAGAGGACGAGGCACTGCTGGAGCCTGAGCCGATCCCTGACGTGTCCAGGGAGGAGAGAGAGGTGGATTCCCAGAACTGGAGGGCAGGGAGGAGAGGGAACGGAGAGGACACGGTGGGTTTAGCTCCTCCGTCAGCCGGAGATGGGGCGTACAAGCGCTGGGGGAAGGAGGTCAGAGGAACTCACTGAGCTGTGACAGTGGGGGACCAACACGAGGTCCAGCCACCAGAGAGGGGAGACGCAGGAGCCCTGTGGCTCCAAGGTAAACCCAGCTCCTCCACTGGAGCAGCAAAGGGCAGGGGCCTCCCGAGCTACAGAGTCAGAAACAGCCCCACGGGCCCCCCTCCCGCTCTCCCCCCAGCCGCAGGGGCCGTCCCCGCGCGATGGGCGCACCTGCCTGCTGACGCCCGGGGCGCGGGCAGGGCCCCGCGAGCTGCCCCGTACCTTCTTCTCCTGGCAGTCGGGGGACTCGGGGATGAAGCTGATGTTGATCTCCTCCACGTCAGAGCTGCTGGAGCCGGCGGACGTGACGCTCACCGAGTCGGTGGTGTCCCCGCTGCACAGGTACTGCCCGCACTTGAGCTGGTCGAAGGATTTCGAGTGGGAGCTGCCGCTGGTGCAGGGCTCGGTGCTTGGCAGCTGCCGGCTGCCAGGAGAGAGGGAAGGATGCAGCAGGGTGAGAAGGGAAGAGAGCAAGGGTGTGCTAAGCCGGCAGGACAGCGGCCACCTTCGCGCCCTGCAACACACAGCCAGAGGCTCCCCGCCGGCGGTACAGGCTCTTGCCCCGTGTCTGCCGGGACAAGCAAACAGACTCACTCGCTCCATCGCTTGATGATGCCCGTGTTTTTCTTCGCCTTCAACGTATTGCTGGCCGACTCCGACAGGGGCTCAATCTCGCACGACAGCCCGTAGCTGGGAGGGGAGAGAACAGGGTTTCAGCGCATTGCGCTCCCCCTCGACATGGCTAGCACAGCGCTGGCGGGGCGAGGGAAGGAGAGCCAGGTGCTGAGGATGAGGAAGCTGTTCTTCAGCAGCTGAAGGAGACAAGACACAGTGCCTCCCACTCACGCTCACCTCTCAGCCTCACTCAGCCGCTCCAGGCTGTGGAACCAGTCCACGAAATGGTCCTCCTGCGTGAAGCTGTAGTTGTTGCAGGCCGACTGAAGCAGCTTGATCTGGGCAATGACTTCGAATTCCTGCCGGGAATGGAGGTGGTGAGACCTGCTCTTTTTGCCCGGTGCCAACCCCAGCCCTCTCCCCAAACAGCCCAGCCCCACGCCTGGACATGCCTATGAGGGACCAGCATCTCCCCCCACGAAATAAAGAACATGACAGCAAAGGAAAAAAAGGGATCATCATCCCCAAAGTGACTGGCATAACCCAGGCTTGCACAAAATCAGCCTCCTCCCTCCACCCAGCCATACAACCATCGGTGAAAAGCTCTCACCTTCCTCCTCTTCTCAAAGTTGATCAGCCCTCCCTGAAAAAGAAAGCGTTGGACATCAGTGTGAAGCAGGAAAAGGAAAATTGTCCATATCCCTCTGCCTGCCCGGCTTGCTGCCGCTGCAGTGCGAGCCGTCCCCGCCAAGGGGCAGTGCGAGAGCGGGCCACCGCCACGGCCTGCCGCATGGAGGATGTACGCGCATGGAGGATGTACGCGTGGGAGACGCAGAGGGAGGTGCGGTGTCGGATGGAGGACGCACAGGGGTGTAGTGTTGGATGGAAGAGGCACAGGGATGCAGCCCTCTGTATGTCACCCCAGGCTCTGGGGACGCTGTGAGGAGGAAGAGGAGGAGGAGGAGGGTATAGAGGGTGGTACATACGTCAAGGAAGTCCTTCATGGCAGTGTCGAGCATCACCAGGTCAGTGAGGAAGGTGCCGAGGTAGGGAATGGTGCCCTGCATCACGCCCTGGGGGGACAGCAAGGGACAGCCAAGGTCAGCACAGAGCCGGACCGGCGCTGGCAGCCAGCAGGGAGGGAGCGCGGGACCCGGCTGTGCCCGACTCACCATCTCTCGCTGCTGCTGCTGCCGCTTCTGAGCCCTCTTCGGGTTGATCTCCAAGGTGGCGAATTTGGACGTGCCCTCCTGGATGGTGGGGAGAGGTGGGGGTCAGCGCGGGGGGGGGGACCTGCTAGCAAGGTCCGCTGCACTATTTTATCTCTGTGCCTAGGTCTCCTGATCAGTAAAACAGAGATAAGACTCTGCCTCACTTTGTAAGAACTTTTTTCTTTCATCCTATGGGAGCTTTTCTTTTTTGTAAGAGCTCAAAACCTCATGAAAAAAACCACTGTGAAAGAGCCACAGATTACCATGAAAGCACCTTTCAAGATAACACAGAATTCAACTAGGAAAAAAGACCATTTGACAAAAGATAACAAACGTCCATAAGGGAAGCTGCACTGACAGATTAGCTGAAATTCACACCCACTTTTATTGGTACAACTTCCCCTGCAGACAAGGGGATGGGGAGGAAATCAAAGCCGAGCCTGTTCGCGGCAAACAGGCAGGACAGTCCCAGTGAATCGGAAGTGCTGCTCCCGCTTTCAGCTCTGCGCATAAACAGCTCCTCAATGGCACGTTTTGTTCCCTTTCGGACCGTGTGTGAGCTCAGCCCCCAAACCGGAGCTCGGCTGCAAAGCCAAGGCAGGCCCCAAGGGGAAAGGGAATTTCTGCAGCCGCCCTCCACAACCCCACCTTAAATCGAGAGGCCGCCCGAGAGAGCTGCCCTTTGCACCGGGCTGTTAAAAAGCGGTGGCCTCTGGGGAGAAGCCGGCAGCTGGTGCATGGGATCGCATCCAACAGCTTATCTCTACCTGCTAAACTGCTCCGTGAGCTTCAGGCAGCGACGCCTTTGGGTGGAGAAGCGGGAAGCCCAGCCCCGTCTGGAGCCGGCCCTGTCTGGAACCGGCACCCAAACCACCCCTGCCCTGGCTGATCCAGAAACGCCTGCGAGCTGGCTCTCCCCGTGGGCCCGACAGGTTTGAACCACTACCGCGCGGCGAGTCCCTCCCAGCCCTGAGCTCACACGAACGCAGACGCCAGCAGAACCAGGCCTGGTCGAGATGTGCACAGGCAGAGCCGAGCGAGCAAGCGGCATTTTTGGTAGCCGCCCCACTGCAGCCTGCGTGCATCCCCGTGCCGAGCCGCCCCGCACGGTGCGGGACAGGCCACGCACCACCGCGCCGATACGCGGAGCGGGCTCGGAAGGTCGCGCAGGACGACCTGAGCCCACGGTAAACGCGGGTACCGAACGCACCGCCCGCGCCGGGGCCCTGCCCGCATGCTGCCGGAGGGGGAGCGAGGCAGGAAATTCTGCCGGCATCAGCACAAACTCCCCGGCAGAGACACGGCAACGTGGGAGGCGGGCGCCCGCTTCCCCATACCTTAATGAGAAGTTCCCGGCTCAGAGAGTGGTTGTTCTCATCAGAGAAGATTTCCGACAGCTCGTGGAAGGTGCGGAAGCTCTCCCTGCGCAGGGAGAGACCGAGCGGGAAATGAGCAACGCGGCCGCTGCAGCCGGGCGCTCTCCGCTCTCCACCTGCCCCCCATCACCGCTCGCAGCTCTAGCGGGGCCTGGCTCTTCGGGGGATATCTCAGGGGGTTTCGCGTGGGAGGGAGGAGGTGGCAACGCTGCTTTTATTTCCTCACCCTCCTTAGATCCCTGACAAGTTAAGCTGGTCCCTGGGTTTTGGACGCACGCCAAGAGGTGATGCTGGAGCCAAGGAGATGATCCCATCTATGCGTTCAAGGGACACAGCTGCAGCACAACCCCACACAACAAACAGCCCCCCCCACAACGAACACAACGCCGGGGCAGCAGCCTTTCCCTCGAAACGTCGCAGCGGCGCTGCTTACCGTAGGACCTCGTCCCAGGTCTTCTTTAGCCGGTGAACTGCATTACACTGCAGAGCAGAGAGGATGGCTCGGAGGGAGGAGAAGTTCTTCAGGATGCGGCACTCCTGGGGGAAGACAGGGGATGGCAGAACCAGTGTTAAAGCAAGACAGTCAGCCCTGCACCAGTTCACATCACATGACACTTCAGACCTTCCCTGCAAACTGTTTTTTCAAGGAGAGCATCCCCGCTTGGATGCCCTTGCACAGAGCTGTCTTTCAGGAGACAGACTCATGGCGTTTGCTGGGACTCGCGCGCTGCGGACCCCAGCCCTGGGCCAAGGCGGGAGGCCAGCAGGACGGAGAGCACTCCTACCCGAGCCACTTCGATCCACCGCTCCACCACTTTCGCCCTCTGCTGCGGCTTCAGCGACCGGTCCCCGAGACACGTGGCGATGACGCAGTTGGCCACGCTATTGAACTGCGAGACGGTGGCACGGATGGTGGGCGCCAGATGCTCTTTGCCCTTCTTGTCTCGCTGGGACCAGATGCAGCCCAGGCAGTGGTAAGGCACCACTTTCTTAAACAGCTCCTGGAAGACAAAGGGATGGAGATGGGTCTCTGGGATCTCTGGAATGAGAGCAGAGAAGCAGGAAAAGGCACAGCAAGGAGCAAGGGAAGAGACCACGAAAGGTCTGCACCCAGACCAGCAGGCAAGCAGAGCGCGGTGCCCCAGCACACAGCAGCCAACGACTCGGCTGTCAAATGAATACTCACAGCGTCCATCAGCGTGAACTGCTCCGCCACCATCTCTGGGGAGAAGGAGAGGAAGTCCGACTTCCCCTCCCCGACCCCGTTCTCTTCCACCAGCTGGAACGTGCAGCCGCCGTGGTCCACAGCTGCAAGAGACGGCGCAAAGCTGAGCGCCAGAGCACTGCTGCGAGCCCGGGCCCTTGCACCAAGGCTCACGCTAACCCCCGGGCCCCCGTGCTGCGGCTCACGCTAGCCCCCTGCAGACACCCACGTCCCAGCTCAAGTGCCTTTAATTCCAGTCTGGTTTCCCATCTCAAGAAACTAGGCTCAGATAAACGTACAGCCATGTTAATTCTGGATGCAAGTGTCCACAGAGGATTAAAGGCAGATTAGCTAATCCATTTAGAAATCTCACTTCTAGTTCACTTGGGTTAACTTCCCTGTGTATCTCCATGTAATCGTAGTTAGGGTTTATGTGGCTTTAGCCACATGGTGAGACCTGAGGGTCTGGAGACCCTCAACACTAACGGGTACCACCCTCCCCAGAGGCAGCCCCAAACCCCCCACGGTGAGTGGGGAACAGCCCCCACCTTCTGCCTCGGTCTCGCTGTGCTCCTGCTGCTGGAACTGGGCCAGCAAGATGCGGGCTCGGCGCTCCAGGTCCGAGCCGGGGATGTTGTGGCGCACGTAGGAGATGAGCTGCTTGAGGCAGGCGAAGTCCGGGGGCTTGCGGAAGTCCTCAGAGTACTGGTCCAGCCAGGCACCCAGGATGGAGGAAATGGTGCTGCAGGGAGAGGGGGGAGCACAGGCAGGCTTGGGTGAGAGGCAGGAGTCACTTGAAAACTGTGTGCACCCACACATCCTGGGGACCAGGAGTGCGAGATGACACGTGCCGTCGTACAGCTGGAGAACTATCACCACAGCCACCTATCTCTAACTTGCTGCCACAGGGCAAACAGCCCGGCCAGTCCCAAGAGAAGATTAGATAGGAGAGGAAACACGGCACTCTGCTTAAAAACAAGAAGCTAGGCTCGACTCCTCCGTTCTGGAAACCCTCCCAGCCCAGGGGCCTCAGCGGGAACCGGATCAAGTCTTGGCAACTCATTTCAGTGTCATCTCCACTTCCAGCCTCTGGGTCCTGATCTCACAGCGAGAAGCCTGTCTCCAGCACCTGCAAGGTTTTTGCCTTCTGAAGGCTCCACCCCAACCACTGCAAGCCAAGAGAAAGATGCAGCCCCTACCCGCAGCAAGGTCCTACTCACTTCTTCAGCTCCATCCTCTCGTCCACAGCATGCCTGGCATGGTCCCCGTTCGCCTGCACGTGGAGTTTGCCATACCTGGTGGCAGTGCAACGAGGAGACAGTGAGTGTTTGAGTCTGCTGCCTCTCAGCTCCGGGTCTTGTCCCTCCATGTCACCCACCAGCTCTGGCGGGGGTTCAGGATGAACCTCCCCCATGCCCCACCTCCCAGCCTGTCACGGCAGGAGATGTGCCCCGGCTCTGTGCTCCCGCAAACACTGTCCCAGTGCTCAGGATGGACAGACATGCTGGGTAGGAACACACAAGCAGACTGAGCATGTGGAAGAGATGGGGGGAACACGACAGCTCAGATCACGGATGGCAGGATGAATAATGACAAGGAAGGCTCAGGCAGAGCTCTTTCCCAGGGGCCTGGAAACCTTTATGTTGGTGGGGATAAGAGAAGGGACACATCCCCTTCAGGCAAAGACCCACGGCTTGTCAGCAGCAAAAGCCACAGGAGCTCTCCTGCCAAGGGGGCAAGCCACCACCAGCACATTTTGGGGCGAGGGCCAGTCTCACCTGTTAAGCAGCAGGTCCAGCACTTGCTTGGTGGTGGCGAAGGCCCGGTAAGTGCACAGAAAGATGGTGACGTAGGTGGAGTCATTGCCTTTGAAGGCCGAGACCAGGTACTCCACCAACTTCTCCAAGGTTCCAGCTTTTATCGTTCGCACCTTACACGTCTCGTACAGGTTTAAGGCAGACTCGTTCTCAAACTGCCAGGACAGGAGCAGAAGTCAGTGTGCTGAGTGAAGACAGACGCGTGCTAGTGCAGTGCTGCCCCACCAGCTTAGCCTGCAGCCATTCGGGTCTAGGCTGGGGACCCTCCTCTGGGTGGGACCTGACCAGCCCCACGATGCTGGGGGCTCTCATGACATGCCTGGTGCTGCTCTGCCACGTGGGATCACGAGCAGAGAGCTGGTCAAAAGGGAGGCCAAAAGGGACACCAAATGATCAGCAACTCAGCCTAGAGGACCTGAGCACTTGGAAAGTCCCAGGAAAGGCCTCAGGGTTGCTGAAATCCATTTCCCAGCATCTGCAAGCACTATACTTCTGCTTGGTAACCTCAGCAAGGCAAAAGCAGTACTAGCAGGAACACAGATGGCCTAGCAGCTGGGAGACGTGCTCCGTTCATCGCATGACCCTTCCCAACACCCCAGTACTATGGGGTAAATCCCCGCTTCAAACGAAAACTGAAGCTCGGGCGAGGGTAGGAAATGTTCCTACAGCCCCAGGCCAAGAAGGAAAGTCCTGATCCGCTGCACCATGCTCTGACTTCTTTCTATTTACAAGGCAATTTTGGTACTGAAAAGGGGCTAAAGCTACCCTGTCTATCCATGTGGGAGAACATCAGCTCCCCCTTAGCCCTGGCTCCTGCCTTGCCCAGTGCAAATATTCCTTCAGCTCAGGAAATGCAGAAGGAAAAAGAAGGGGCAAAAAAATGCAGGAGAGAAAGAAAAGCCAAAGAACACACGGAAAGGCAGAGGAGATCCATAACCCACGTGACCACCTCCTCTTTGCACTCCCTGTGAACCCCCGCGGCCACATCTCACGTCACCTCTGCTCCCCGTCTGCCTGCAGACAGCTGGGTTACAGCCAGGCCTGGGGCTGGGTCCTGGGCTGTGCAGCCGAGCGGCTGCAACGCGATGCAGTCAAACAGACGGAAAAAATGGTGCCCTGCACGGCCCCCCTGTGCCCTCCCTGCCCTGAGCTCCCCGCATACAGCTTGGGGCTGTCCTAGCCCAGCACAGCCGCGGGGAGCAGCTTTGTCTGTGAATGCGAGTGGTGGGAAGACTTCCGTCCAAAACAGGCTGCTTAGCAGCAGCGAGAGGGACAAAGAGGAAAAAGGACCAATTTTTAACCCTTCTTGCACCAAGAACAGTGCCTGGGGGAGAGGGGCAGGAGGTGGGCTCCTATTGACCCGTGCAAAGCCTGTACATCAGGTCACTGGCAGGGAAACCTCTGGAAACAGCACGTGGAGGACGCGGACCGCGAAGGGAGGCCGGCCGAGCCCCGCTTACCCCCAGCCAGCGCTGCCCTTTGTTGGCCGTGTGATGGAGCTGCACTTTCCGGAGCGATATGCTGTAGATCACGCCATCCTCCAGCTCTTCCCCAATCTCCTGTGTGGAGCTCTGCATGGGACAACAAGGCACGCCGTGAGACGAGGAGGATAAAACGCGATGGAGATACTCCTGCGCGCCCGGATGAGGCATCCCGGCAAGCCGCAGGGGACAGCCAGGAGGCAGAGGGGTCCACTCGCCCCTTCGGATACACAAACCAGGCGGCACCAGTCCTTCTGGCCAGCCTGGACCTGCACACAGAGCAAAGCCCCAAACCACGGCTCCATGTCCCCTGCAAGCCGCTCCGGGTCTCCTTCGTTCCCCCCGACTCGGGGGGTCGCAGCCCTTCTGCAAAGCAGCCGGGGCTGTGCCCCGAGCCGCGGACACGTCATCCCTGCCTCCATCTGCTTTCCCTCTCTCAGCCTTTGCCCTTCCCCTAAGGTGACGCCGCGCCCCGGGGCTGACGGTAATCTCGATAATCTGCCCCTGCGGCACCCGAGCACCTCGGCGCTCGCGGCCTAATCGCACCTTGTGCAATAAATAACAACGGCGAAACCAAGCTGCCTGCAAGCATCGGGCGCCCGCGGCTAATCCTCGAGGGACAAACTCGAGGTGGGGAAGCTGGAACGCAGGGGAAAACCCCGGCGAGCGGTGCCGGTGGGCTGGGACCCTGCGCCCACCCGGGGCCGGCACCACCAGGCACGCGCCGTGGGAGGGACGTCACCGCCCGCCCTGGCCACGGGGCCCAGCTTCCCGCCTCCAGCGGGATGGAGACTTCCTAAAATTCAGTTAGCAAAGAGGGGATCCTTCCCACGGCGGATCCCAAGGGCGGCTTTGCCGGCTGCTCTCCCGCCTCCGCCCCGTTGGCCGGGAGCCCGAGCGCGGCCCTTGGCGACGGCTCCAGCCCCGCAAGGATAATTCAGTTTTCCTCCCCACTGCAACGCCCGGCCCCCTCCCTCCACGCTGCTGAGTCAGGGCTCTCTCGCTAAGAGGATTTAACCAGATCCTTGCAAAGGCGGGGGGGGGGGATCGCCCCCTCCCACCACCCCCCACGCCAAATGGTGGGAGGTGGCGTAACGCACAGCAAAACCCGCTGCTCGCCAGATGGGGAAAACGCCTGAAAAAGCAGCGAGCGGGTTAAGCAGGGGGAGGTTCACCCCGCGCTGCGGTTCGGCGCCAAGTCCCTCTCGCGTGCACACAACCCCAGCCGGGCAGCGAGGCAGCCGGCGGCCTTCCCGCGGCCCCATGCCTCCGTGGTGCACGGAAAGCCCCGCGGAGCGGCGATGCCCGACAGCCCACGTCTCGCCGGCAGCCCCCTCCCGTGCTGCTCCACGCTCCCCAAGGCCCCCGTGTTTTGTCCCAAGCCGAGCAGGAGGGCAGGCTGCTCCGTGGATCCACGGGCACGCGTGCACCTGATGCATGGGGGGGTCGAGCGTGCAGCCTGGAGCAGCCCCCCAGCACCGGGTCAGCCAGCAGCCCCGGGAACCTGCTGCTGAGGAAAAGGAGACGCATTGGGTTCACATTCCCGATGAACACGAGGATGTGTCTAACCCCAGTGCCGCGGTTTCAGCCGAGGACACAGGTCCTCGCGTTTGCGGTGCAAGACGGGCTCCGTGCTGCACATCTCGAGAGGTCAACCTAGGAGACACTGAGCAAAAAGTGCCAAACAACCCTGAGCCGCCAGACCCAAGCCCGCATCGAGCTCGCTCTCTACCACCATCCGTTATCACTGTAGGAGCAATCAGCGTGGTATCATCACGCTGTGCTCAAGCCAAATGCTTTTTACTAGCATGGAATTAAGGCAGGGAATCGCAGTGAGCTCAAAAAGCAAGAGGAGAGTTTTAAAGGCCTCTTGTTCATGGTTGTAACGAATGAAGATAGAGAAACCTTCTGGACAGGGTTACTGGACTCCTTCCCCACGTTCGACTGAACCTGCTCATCTCACCTCATGCCAGCTTAGCAACACATTCAGCAGTTTAGCTTGATGAAGCTCGAGAAAAGTTGTGAGGCTTCTAACTTCAGCTGCACCATGAACATTAAAAGTCTTTTCCATGGTGCGTTGGCTTCCAGACCAGCAGTGAGAGCACAGAGGTGCCAGCACACAGAAGACAGACAGAAGTCCTCCCAGGCACCTGCACCAGTCCCCTGTTGTTATTTATTCCAATCCTACCTGGACTAAGCTTGTCGACACCTGGAATAGCTACTACACATTGAATTTGGGATAAACTACAGCATACATTTATTTCCAGGCATAGACAGGCCAGGATTTCAAGTGTGAAAGCCCATTTGCCCACCAGCACCATGTGCCCTGGGCCTTCCTAGGCAGTGTGACATGAAAATACATCTCCCGCTTGCCTCAGCAGAGCCCCAGGCCCGGTGAGACAGGCTGCTGGAGATGACGCCAGTCTGAGCCCTGCGTCCCCCCAGCTTAGCTGGCCAAGGCATCGAGGCACCCAGGCAAAGGAGCGTGCCGGGCTCTGACATCTCTCCTAAATCCTGGGACCGGCCCGGGTTTAAACACTTCAGCGCGGGGAAGACAAGCCAGGTACGCAGCTAAAGGAAGGGGCAGGCGAGAGAGCTGGGCTTCTCTCCCCCTTGCACCTTCGGTCTCCCCGTCTCGCCACCAAAAGCAAACAGGAACGAGGCACTCCTCTGCAGATGAATCACTCCCGACTCCGCCACCAATAAACCTTACTGGGAACCAGTGAGGGCTGGCACAGCATCAGTGGAGAGCCACAACATCAGGGGAGAGCCACCTACGCTGCTAAAGCCTCAAGTTCATCCCACCTACAGCGACGTTACCAACCTGAATCCTGTTTCAGCCACGGTGTCTTTCTTCCAACTGCGGATGCTGTTGCCAACAAGAAGTAAGAAAAGCCTGCGTAATCTCTTCCCAATTTGTCCACCAACCACCAGACCCCTGGTCCCCCTCGCTACGTGCCTTTCTGCAGTAGAGGCTTTTCAGGCACGCGAGCCCACGGCCCGAGGCCATTCGTAACAGACGAGGGAGATCACTACGACCAGGGCTTCACATCAGCTCTCCTGGCCTCTCTGCCAGTCATTATAATCCAACCTACAAATCAGTCCTGCTCTCTGCAGCTTCCCGTTACGCTGGCTTTTGGCTGGAGGAAAGCTCTAGATGCAGCAGGACCAGACCCTGGTACAGTATAACTCAGAACAGAGATCCAGCTAAACAGCTATGAACTCTGGACACAAAGCACCAACAGAAAAAATTGGATGCTTGCTGGGATGCAATTAAAATTAATAAATAAATCAAATCACATTGGGAGTACAGAATGTCCCAGGATCAATCGATGAATCACTGGCAGCTGCTGTGCAACCAGAATGGAAAGTATTGCCATAACCGTGCAGTGGGTTTCGCTCACGTGTTGCGTGTCACATGAGGAGGGTACGCCTAATTCTGATGTGTGTAGAAGCAAATTTCATTTCCTTCCTATATTCAAGACTGTCAGATTCATTCATTTTTTTCCTGCTGACTTGTGTGATATCCCCTAAAGTTCCCCCTTTGCAAACCACACAGAGAGCATGCAGCTTCCCAGCGGTCTCCAGCTAAGCTCATGCCAAGAGCCAGGCGAGCTGCTACACTGGTACTTTCAAAAATTTGGTTATTTATATTCTGCATGAGCTTCCTCTTTCCTGCTGCTGTTTTTCCGAGACGCTGATTGTGCATTCTGCACATGTTGGTTATAAACCAAGGAAGCAAAAAACCGCAGGACAGAGGCTATGAAGACCCAGGCCAACACCTGCACCGATCGCAGGCTTTTCTCCTTGCACACCAGTAGATGCAGGAAGCAGGACTGGGAGAGAGGCAGAACCTCCAGCTATGGCTTATTCATGTGACAGGAGGCAAGAACTCTAAAATCCTCTGTCTGGCACTCACATCACTTCCCTCTAGGACTTCCAGCAAGTCAACTGAAGATAAATGTCTTCAAAATGGTCTCAAAAGAGCTATGACATACAAGTGCTGGTAAATACTGCTGCAACGGTTACTGGTTCCAGTTGTCTGCTGTGGTTATCTGCTGGAGTTTTCCACCCCAAACCAAAAGGGAACGTGAGCCAGGCCTCAACCAGCACAATCACGGCTGACCATGCGCATGCGAACCCTCCTTCATCAGTGGTTTAACCTAAAAAACTGAGCATAGCACTGCAATAGAGATGCAGGTGAGTGTCGTCTCGCTGCCGCTGCGGTGCTCAAAGAGACAGGGCCAACAGGCACAGGCTTTAACCACCGCAAAAAGATTCAGCAAAGCCTGAACGAAAGCACCAACTCTGAGCACGCTGGTGTTCAGGACATTTGCACCTCCCACCAAACTCATGCGGAAGGGACTCAGCACCGCAGAAAATGAGACCCAAAGCATTTCCATATAGGCAGCAAAAGAGGGAGAACATTTAAACTGAACACCTCACCCCGATTCCTGCAGTTCGGTACGCAATCCCGTCCCGGTTGCGCAGCAGGAAAAGGGCCTGGAGCTGGAGGGGCACAGGAAAACCGTACGTTTTTAGCTCGGGGCATCGGACGCGCGATTCCGCATGGACGCGGAAGCTCTTGGAAAGGCAGCCGGGAGTGAACTCTGCAGGAGTTCAGCCCCTGAAACACGAGACGCCTGCGCCAGATGGCTCGCCTGGTTTTCGCGACGGCCCAGGCGAGCCGCAGATAGCCCTGGGCTGCGTGAGCAACGGGGAGGGAGCCGCGGCCTGCCGACGCTTCAAAGCGCCAGTGACTGCACTGGGGAGGAATTCCTGCTCCGTGCAACAAGCTCTTCTGCTCGCTGGCGAATGTGCTAGCACGCAGCACAGCGCTGGACCCCGCGTCCTCGCACGCGGGTTTAATAAAGAGCTCCAGACCTTAGCCAAGGCTTGCAAGCCTGCGGAAAGGGCTGCGGCACAAGGGACCTTTGCAGGAGCAAGGCGAAGAACAGGGAAACCGCCCTCGTCTCTCTGCTCAGCTGCAGGGAAAACAGTGTAAAATCCGGACACTGCAAAGAAACACCAGCAAGGAAGCTGCTTTTTAAAAAAAGCTTTGAGATAAGTCGTGAAGGTAGTTTTAGTAAGACAGGAACAACGTGCAGGATTAATGCGAGCATGACAACGGCGCTGCACGTTGCACACAGACAATTATCTAACAATTACCAGGTCCTAAAGCCCTGGTCCCCTGCGCCCCGGGTCAGCGCGCCGGCCTCCGCAGACACAGAATGATGCACTGGTATTGGGAAGAGGTATTAATTCCAGCACACGGGGAAGAGACACAACTGCTTACAGTGCTTTTACCGCTGCTCCCTGGACAACAGCTGGTTGAAAGATTAAGATGCTCGTGATACTCTGCTACCTTTTAACCAGGGAGCACAAACTGCCTGTTTTACGGATGGGTAAAGCAAAGCACAGAGAGTATTTTAGGACGGTAACTCCTAAAGCCTGCTGCTGCCACCTCTTGTGGCCGCGCTGCCGGCCGCGAGAGCGAACGGGCGCCAGCCCTGCCGGTGGCATGTCCCCAGCCCGGGAAGCGGCGCTGCCGGGAATCCCAGCGTGGCGAAGAAGCGAGACCCGGCAGAGCCGAGGCCCAGTGAGCTCGGCAGGAGCTTCCCATTGAAGCTCTGTGTTTGCACAAGTTTGGAGGGACTTGGCGAAAGCCGGCTGGTAAAGCCCGAAACAGAAAGTAGGGCTCTACGCCTTGAGGTCTCCAAGTCCCTTCTCGAAGTCGCGCCTTCCCGCGACGGCGTGAATGGCCTTTGCAGAAACCAAAGAAACTGCCCCCGGAGGGCTGCCTCCTCCGAGGCTTGCACAAGCCCCGACTCCACTTTCGTTTCACTGGAGCAGATCCCCAACCCAGGCAACGCGCGGCAGCAACTTTGGGCTTTCTTATGTAAACCAAAACGTGCGACATCATGTAAAAGGAAACAGGAAAAAAAAGCCGCCCCATCTAGTGAAAGGAAAACAACCTCAGTTCTGTGAACTCCAGATAAAGACCACAAAAGCAGAAGTTCCCTCTGCCCTGCTCTCCCCAAACGAGCACACGCAGCGCAACACCCTTCCTGACGGGGACTTCCAGGCAGGAGCCCCGGCAGCGCCCGGCCCGGCGGCATCGCCCCGTCTGCTCTCCGCTCCCTGCAGAAAGTCTCCCAGGATTACCCAAAGTTGGCAATTAGGCTGCCGAGCTTCCCGGGCGCTACGGGAGGGCAAAGGTGGACCAGAGCGATACCTCCCTGACCCCAGTTACGGGCTGATCTCGCGCTGTTTTGCTTTTGGGGCACGTGGGATTTGGGGGGCTCTGACACGGGCGACCCTCGCTGCCTGCCCCGGAGCCCTTTCAGGGCAGGACCAGTTCCAAGGGCCCATTAGAAAATAACTCCAAAGGAGGAAACAGGAAAAGAAGGGAAAAAGGGCCAGAAGCTAAACTTAAATTCGCTGTGAAACAGGGGTGTTTTTGCCAGGCTACCGAGGCAGCGGGACAGCTGAGAGCCTGTTCTCGCCGTCAGCTGCTTGGCTCCACGGCCAGGCCTTCCCGACACGCCGAGCTCGGCTCTCGCTCCGCCTCGGGTGGTGAAGGGAGAGCGGTACCAGCTCAGCACAGCGGGCTCCCCCGCACACATCGCCCCATATCTGCCCCCTGCGAGGTTTTAACCCCTCCTTTATCGGCATCTGGGGCTGCCCTTCCTAAAGCACAGGTCGAGACGGACTCCAGGTCTGCTGCAGCTCAGCAATTCCCGCGCCCCTAACGTGGGGCGGCTGGAGACACCCCTCCGGCGCAGCCTCCTCCTCCTCCCCGGACGAGGAAGGCGAAAGCGGCGGCTCCAGGAGCTGCTACAAAGGAGTCTTGTGACTCGCACGCCGTGAGTCAGTGGCTGCAGCGAGGATTAGGGACTAAGCCTCTTAGCTCCAGAAACCAGGCAGGGCAGACGCACTGAATCCACCCCCCGTTTGGTTTGGGTTTGCTTCTGAAGAAAGTTAAGAGCCTCACCACGCACACAGGCTTCCTCACTGTTTTTATGCTCTGGAAATCATCAGTCACTGATTTTCAGAAGTGCTCGGTGTCCACTCGGTCCCCACCAACTTCGAAGGGAGCCGCAGAGGTCAGGTGGGCTCCTGGGGGTAGAGGGAACGACACCGGCAAGTGACAGCACCGGAGACACCGCAGATGACTGATTTACTCCAAACCCTGTGTTCCTACACGCTGGAGTACAGAAAGTCACCAGCACCTCCAGAGTTTTGCATCCTAAGTGAAAAAGCAGCCTAAGGTGCTGCCGCCGAGCGGGACGTCCCCGGGGCTTCCTGGAAGGGACCGTGCCGGGAAGGGCTCCCTGCGCAGGCCTCCCACGTCGAGAAGAAAACTCGAGTGCAGCAGTTTTTGCTTCCTCTCTAAGTTCATGGAAAAAGGATCCAGCCGACACAGCAGTTCTAGCTCTTGCTCCACATTTCTTGGCTTCGTGTTCGTGATAACTTCAGCGTGCGTTTCTGCAGCATCCGCGCTCAGCGCCAACACCTACACAGAACCGGGCTTGTCTACGAGGGACGCAGCTGGCCCTCGGTTAAAGAGCAATTGCTCTGCTACAAACTCCTCTACAGCCCAGAGGGTAATTACTGGAAGTGAAACCAGAATGACACGGTTGGTGACAACTGGCATATAAAAAATTCATACGTATTGCTCTGTAAATCGAGATCGAGTGGCTCATTGCAAGTCAGCTCAACTTTCACTAAGATGGAGCAGAAAATCTGCAAGAAACATCACAAGTGCAAAAATCAAAATTTCTTTTCTTTTTTATTTTCCCTGTATAGTAGCACCTAAGTCGCATGCAGCACAACAGTCCTACACTGCACTGCTCAAACGCAAAGGCGGCCAGGGTCCGCGTCCCGAAGAGCTCGTAGTTGAAGTCTATCTGATCTAGTGTGACTCTGCTGGTTGCATCCCTGGGCCCCGTTTCAGCAGGGCCCTTTTGCTGCAGCAAGGACCAGCCCGTGTGCTGGGGAAGGCATAGCACGTGGGTCAGCGTTCGGAGTTGAGGTACCTCAAAACCCACTTCAGATGCTCACTCTTGAAGTCTATGTTATGCTTAACGCAGGCTAACCAGCGTGTTTCTGGTGTTCAGCATAAAAAAAATAAAGCAGAGATTTGTTTGCTGTTACTCCAGGGCAATGGTTGTCCCTTGAACTGACTAGTTTGCAAATGCTGGTATATGCATCTGTCCCAAAATCAAGCCTTTACATCCTCAGAGAGACACAGCCTTGAATAAATATTCCCCTGCCACATTCCTCTCTCCGTTTTTAGCCAATGTGTCACTCTGGACAAATTAATTTAAAAAGCATCGACAGCGTGCCAGCTTCTCGTCAACCACGGCACGCGCGCGGTCCCCAGGGGTGAGACGCAGCCCTGGGCACCCACCGGGCACCGGCCAAGCGTCGGTCCCACCTTCCCGGCACTTCTGCGGTGCATGGCTCAGCGTGGGCAAAGCGGAGGCGGGCGAAACCGCGCCTGGCTGCAAGCCGGCGCCCGCTCACAGTAGCCGCAACCCGCCGTTTCCATCTGAGCGTGGTTGCGTTCAGCTCAGACGCATCCTCGCTTCGACAAAACAAGCCCTGGTGGAATGAATGTGCCCACCTGTGGGTTTACACCGGCTTACGCCAACCCGAATTTGCTCCAGTGAAGCTGCTACGGTTTAAGCGTAGGCAAAGCCGGGGCAATGCCGGGCCACGCGGCACGGGGAGGCGGCGGCGAGGGGCTGCGCGCAGCACGGATCAATGGCAGCCTTTGTTCCCCGGCCGGGCCCTCTCCCCCCGGCTCCCGCCCCGGCCCCCGTGACGTGGGGCACCTCCATTTGTCGCCGCCGCGCTCCCCCCGGCTCGTCCCAGCCTCCTCCTGACACCCGCGGCCCCGCGCATCCCAGCTGCAGATGTCCACGGCGTCACCTCGGCTCCCACCGCTGCGGCGTCGGGAAGCGCTCCGGCGAGAGGTCTCCTCCCGGATGGTCCCCCAGCCTCTTCCCTTCCCCAGGGTGGCCCCTGCCTCTGCGGGAAGCTGGAGGAGCGAGCGCTCCTGTTTCGTGATGAGGGCAATCCCACCCCCCCGGCATTACCTAAATGGGCGCCAACAAGGCACTAGGTGCTACACAAGCAGGTGACGAGACAGAAGTCAAGCTAACGCCTGGGGCGCCGGCAGTCAGGACGCTCAACGAACCAAGTTGCTCTGATTTCCAGAGCTGAAGCAACTCAGAGCTTAAATTTAATTGGCACCTTTGGGGAGAAAACAACAAAAAAACAAGAAAAACCCCAAGCTGCTGTGAAGTGCCTGAACACGCACTCTGGGAGCCCCAGCAGTGAGGTCTGCACCCCGGCTGGATCTGCAGAGCAACCGTGGCCCAGGTGTCCAGGCAGCGGTGGGTCGGGGACATGGGGATGGCGGGATGCTGGCAGCAGCAGGTCCTGCAACTGGTCCCAGCATCAGCCAGACGGGGATTTCTTGGCAGCCCCTCAGTCGGACCAGCCAAAATCCCAGGGGAGGCAGGGGGAGAGCAGGCAGCTGCCTGCAGAGCCGCTCCACCTTCCCATGCACCCCCACTTAGCACCGACTTCGGGGGTCGCGGTATTTTCTCCCACCCCTTAAGAAACAGATCCCTGATGACAAAGGCGCAAGGATGCCTACAGCAATTCACCCGTCTCCACCAGAGATCGGCACTTCAACGCAGGAGGGTCCCTGCGGGCACTCGCAGACCGTCGTGTCCTCCCGCTGCCGGAGCTCTTCTTACGCGAGCAAACCACCCCGCGGCGGGCGAGCCGGGCCAGCGCGGGCCTGCTCCTGCGCTGACTCACCCGCTCCCGACACCCAAAAACCACCGTCGGGGCCGGCCCGCCACCCGCGTCCCGGCGAGGCCCCGGGCGAGCACGCGCTGCCGTGCCGGGCGGGCTCCCGAAGCGGGCGGAGGTGCGCGTCCGGCTCCAGTAACGCGGCAGAGCCTCCGTCCTCCCGGAGCCCCGGCCGCTCTCCTGCTTTGCTTTATCCCGCTTGGCTAAAGGCGGTTTCCCAAAGTTGGCTCCAACGCTAAGAAGTTCCCCCAAACCAAACGCAACGTTTAACCAACGAACACATCGGCTGCAGACGGGAGCCTGGGCGGCTCTTGGTTTGGCGTCTCCACGGAGACCCGACCACGGCAAAGATCGGGCGGTTTTGCTCCACCACGCACAAAGAGGGTGGTGAGACGGTAGCGAGCGCGCTGAAAGCCAGGTTCCCCCCAGGCCCTCGGCTCAGCTGCTACGCGTTAAAGCGCGGTTAGCAGGAGGAAGAGCGGCTCTAAAAATAATGCCTCAGCATTCCCGGGTAAGTTGCCTCCGATGACTTTCCTATGCAATCTGCTCCGCTTGCAAGTCAAAACAATTTTTTTCTCCCCGTCAGCTCGGAGAGGGCAGCCGGGCGTCTGGCGGCTCTGCTCTCGCCGCCGCCACCAGCGACCGAGGGGCGAGAAAGCCCCCGAGAAGCCACCCGGGCGGAGACCTGCCCCTTCCCAGCCCATTTCTGATAACGCACCTCCCCGAAATACCAATGGAGCTATGAAACGAGTGGGCTGGTTAGTAATAAAAACCTTGCAGCAGCCTTGCACATCTCCCCCTGGCCCCATCCCGTTCCTCCCTAGGGAGAAGGGGACCGAGAGCACCAAAATCTCCATCCAGACCTCAGTCTTGCACCTCCCTTCCCCTCTTTTCTACGACCCTCTTGGGCTGAACCGGCAGAAGCCCGAGGCAGAGCCCTCGGGGAGCGGGGCAGGCTGGGCGACGTGCTGCAGCTCAGGGCTCTCTTTTCCCTAACAGCCTCAGGAGCAAAGTCCAACGTATCGGTATTGCGGAGAGCGGTCTACAGGCCCAGCGAGCCGGGGCTCGGGCAATGCACGGATCCATCCCCAAGGCGAACACGGGGAGGACCTACGTCTCTCACCAGGCTGGGACAGGCACGAGAGATGCTGATAATTTAAGTAGCAGAACAACCGAACTCGTCCCCCGCTGCCAGTCCCACCAGGTCAGAGGGCTGTGGGACAACCCAGCGCAACGCTAACGGGTCTCCGCTGGGCACCACGGCACCTTCCAGCGCTCAGACGCTTCTCACTGCAGAAGGAAGGTCCCACGGACCCCCGCAGCAAACCACACGCACGTTTCGGACAGGCCCCAAACGCCGTCTTTGGGCCTAATCAGGCACTACGCACATTAACAGCGGCGGATAAACAAGTTTAATGGACAAGGGGGACGAGCCCTACCGCTCCTCTCTCCCTTCGCACCTCAAATCCCGATTCCCGGCGCGGGGACCCCGCAGGTGCCGTGCCGCGGGAGCGATGCACGGCCTCGCACGCCGAACGCGGGCGCTGGAATTCCCCCTCCCCGCAGCCCCCCCGGCCGAAATTGCTGGTAAAACTCCCCCCCTCCGCGCAGCGGCTCAGCCAGCATTGTATCTAAATCCCGTTCCTTAGCAACGACATTTTTTCCCCCCTCTTGCTGGGTCCGTGGGAGATGGAGAAATTTTTGAGAACTGAACCAGCCCTGCAAATATATATCTAAATAAAAGGAGCGCGACCGCTTGATAAACAGTCGCTTGGAAGACAACAGCACGCGCGAAAGCACAAACAGGGGATGCCCAGCCTTTAAATGTGGTCGAGAGTGACCTAAATAAGCTCTCTGCTCCTTCGATTACACGGCCCTCAGGGGACGCAGCGACTGGCAATTAGAGAGCCGGAAAGGGTGATGGAGAAGCTGCTGGTGGCAGAGCCCCTTCTGCGTCTGGACCGACCAAGGCGGCCCCGAGAAACAGGCTCTCCTCTGGCTCTCCAGCTCAAATTGCCGGGGGGTTACAGCCAAAACAGCAGCCCTGGGCTCGTGAGACACTATCCCTGCAGGCACAGCAATCCTTTTGCTCTTTTTCTAAGAAATCTGAGCTCATTGCAGCCCCAAACGGCCAGTATTTCTTCCCCTTCACCTCTACGCAACCCAAGGAAGCATGGAAATCCTCCGAGCTACGGGGACACCAAAGGAGGTACTGGAAGCCTGGGCACCACTTGGGACAACGGTGCTGAGCACCTAACGGACCTGAATCTGTCTACACACCGCCCTGCTCCGAGACGGACGATAAGCGCCTAGCTCCCAGGAGAGAGGCAACCCCGACACCGCGTTTAGTTGCCCCCGGCCAGTTATCTCACCGGGGTGGCTGAAGAATAAGGGCCTGAACTGGGGAGCCCTGAGCACCCCGCGTGTCAGCACAGGACCTCCTTCCTCTCCCGTCGCAGGGAGTCCCCCGGGAGAAGAGCCCAAGCGTGTGGGTGGCCGGGGTGGGGTTCTCCCTCTGCCTGTGCATAAACAGAAGATTTCACTTTCCAGGGCTGCCAGTCTGGTGCTAAATCCTCTAAAACCTCTGCGAGATCCCAGCACAGGAAGGTTTCCCACCCCTATGGAAACACAGGACAGCAATCTCTGAGTAATACGATCCTTACACAAACACATCTAGAAACCTCTCTCCGGCTTCTCTCAAACGATATCAAATAATAATAAAACATCCCTCCCACCCCTGTTAGTCCCGTCCTGTAGCAACCACCAACAGTCAGCATCTGGGCCTGCTCGCGGCCTCCCGGCCAGGCTCCAAACCTCCTGGAAGGGTGCCAGAAGGTAGATCCCCACCCCAGAAATACCAACAGATGATGTTCATCTTGTGAATTTGCAAGGGGCGTATCACGTTGTGCCTCGCGGAGGAGAGCATGCTGAGAGAAAAGGATCCTCCTCCCAGCCCACCGTAGGAAGCCAGAAGAAAATGGCTTTTAAGAGATATCTTTGTCCCTCCTTCGCCTCACTCCCAGCTCTAAAGAATAAGCACTGACCTCCAAAGCATCTGGGCTGAGTAATTCAAGCTTTCAAGGATGCGTTTAGC
Organism: Dromaius novaehollandiae; assembly: GCF_036370855.1. NCBI lineage: Eukaryota > Metazoa > Chordata > Aves > Casuariiformes > Dromaiidae > Dromaius > Dromaius novaehollandiae. The sequence goes on from NC_088117.1 coordinate 9,776,822, forward strand.
AACTGAAAGTCTCTCAATTGTTCAGAAAACAAATCCAGACAGAATAGCAACAATACTGACTTTTTCAATATGCGTCAACCCTGGCCGCTTGTCTAGAAGCTCAGCAAGTCTCATGACAGTTTCAGCCTGTGTCATCCGCAGTTGTGTTTACAGCCCAGCGAGGACTAGAAAGAGAACCACCAAATCCATTTTGTGGATGCCAGACAGGACAGGAACAATTGACACTTGCCACTGATTTGAGTTGGATTTGAACCAGAAAGGTCAAAGCAAAAGGTTTGCAAAGCAGCTCGGTCGATCGCTTTAGACAGTCGCTTTAGTTTAAACTGCCTACTCATCACTGTTAAAATCATCGTGTGACTATGAAGGGCTCTCGGTGCAAGAACACTTAGCGACACGTGGCTATACGAGAGCTAGAACAGACACCTCGAGCCAAGGCGCTGGAGATGGCCTCACTAACGCTGCCGTTCAGCTGAGGAGCCGAGGACAACAAGACACGTATTTCCCATAACCTGACAAGCAATTTTCCAGGGATTGTCTGATCCTTGTGGGACCAGGCTGTCAACCACGTAAGTTGGCACAGATCCACCAAAACCAGCTCTGTCCCAAAGGACGAGCTCAAGCCAGGAGGCATCGGATCCGGAGCGAGCACCCTGGGGTGCTCAGAGCAAGGCTGGGGACGGAGGTTAGGACAACACTGAGAGGCCACGGGGGTTTCTCATTCAAGGAATCTGCCTTCTCCTCCCGGGGTAAATCCTGCAGAGCAGCTTTACCCCGGGACGACACCCACGCGAGGCTGCTGCCAGGGCAGTCGTCACACAACACCGTCCTTGTTTTTGCCTTGCAGCGGGCCTTTCCCCGGCTGCGCTCTGTAATGACAGCGAGCAAAACGAACACCGATGCGGCCTCATGAGCAACGTGGAGGCCTCCCGCGGGAGCACACCGGAGGTCAGCAGCTCTCGGAGCATCTCAGAGCTGTTCGGTAACGAGTCAGTCACCACAGTCTCCTCTGGGAGACTTGCTCATGCTTGCGAAGGGACGGCAGAGAAAGGAGCTAGCGGTCTGCAGGCTCGGAGATATTCAGCGTAGGGAGGAGGATCCGAGCAATCGGATGCCCAGGGTGTGCGTTAAGCAACACGCTTCTCCGGGCGATCAAAGGCAGGGAGGGTGCTACGGCGCGGAGAAGAAATCTGGGCAAGGAGGTCCGCAGAGGAGGTCCGCAGGGCAGACCCCTCGCTCCACCGGCCCCTCGGGCGAGCAGGGGCTTGCGTGGTGCCAACCGGGGGGGCTGCAAAGCCACTCTCCCCCTGCTCAGCGCTGGTAACCTCGCCTTCGCAGCCCCCGTCTCCCGAGACGCAGCCAAACCCCCCCGAACTTGAGGGCCTCCTCCGGCCAGGGCGCGAAGAGGCTCACGCGTGCCCGGCAGCCCTTCCCTCGGGTCGAGGAGCGCAGCGAGCTGAATCGCCCCGTTTCCCTCTCCCCTCCCCGGTTCTGCTGCTCTCCCTGCCAAAAGCGCGGCCCAGGCAGCCTCCCGGAGCGCCGGGGGACGGAGAGGCCGCGCTTCCTGCCAGACCTAACAAGAACCAGATGCTGTGCTCCAAGCAGCATCAGTACGCCCACCCCCAGGAGAGAGGCGCGGGGCAGACGAGGGGGAAGCAGCTGGATGGCGCTTTCGGGAACCCGCTGCAGAGCCGGCGAGCCCCTGCCATCAGCCGGCGGAGCCAGAGCCGAACCGCCGCCGCCGCGGCCCGACACAAGTCCTTCCCGTCCACGGCGGACCAGGACTTTCCACCGCAGGTTACAGGGCAGATCATTAGCACCGGGAGAGAGAGCCATCACCCAGCTAAGCGCTGGCTCCCCTCCCCAGATAGCTGTGCAGCAACTCTAAGGGTTTTAGTGGCAGTTCCCCCCCCCACGCTCCAGTAGGAAGCAGCCAGCGTGGAGCAGCACATCTGCAGCTGGCTCTAAACCCCAGCAAACGCAGACTGGCCGCCCCGCGCGGCGGTTAACCCCTGCGTGGCGACGCTGGAGCCACCTCCTCCGAACGCCAAGACCTCCCTCCAGGCGAGCGTCTCCCAACGTGATGTTTGCTGAGAATCGGTGACATTCCTGGCACGCAGAGGAGGATAATCTATTGCCAGGAAAAACCCCACAGCTCTGACTCAGAGCACGCTGGGTGCCTGCGTCCCCTTCTCCACTCGCAGCGGCTCGGCCGGAGACCCCAGGAGGCCAGGCCGGCCCCGACCCACCCAGGGCTGGATCCAGAGGAGCACAGGCATTTCGCATCCTCCGGCAGAGTCCGATCGGTGCCCGTAACCTTCCCGGAGGACGCCTATGTGGCTTCTTTGGATGAGCCTTTTGCCTTTACGGGCAGCTCAGATCCAAGCTGACTCCTGCCTCCAGCAGCGAGCCAGAGTCTCAAATAAAACATTAAAAGGCCCCGATTTTAGCAACCTGCCCCTCTCCCTGGATCATCCCGACGGAGAGCGTAGCGGCTCTGGTTTCCCAGCAGAGCCCACTTTGGCAGCCCGCCCGCCAGTTAACGGCGCGGCGACATGCAGCAAAAAGCCCCAGCAGGGGCACGTATTTACTTAACAAATAAAACAAAACAACACCACGTGCGCCAAGCTGCCCACGACCACCCCCTCGCCTGACTCCGGGCGGGTTCAGCCAGGCAGAGCCCCGGAGCCGGGAGCAGAGGCGCCCGCCCGCAGCGGGCTGAGCCCCCCCGCACTCATCGCACCCGCCGCCGCGCTCACCTCCAGCGGGGGCAGGTCGGGGTCCAGCTGCGTGAAGCTGTGCAGCACCACGGGGCTGCGCTCGCCGGCCACCTCCAGCCTGACGCCGCCCCAGAGGCTCCGCGCCCGCCGGCAGCCCTCGAACATCCTCTCGGCGCCCGGCGCGTGGGGCGGCGCGGCGCGGCGGTGGTGGCGGCTCCCCATGGGCAGCGCCGCCGCATCGCCGCCGCCGCCGCCCTCCGCCGCCGGCCCCGCCAGCCCCCGCGGCCGCGCGCCCCGGGAGCGCGCCCGGCGCTGTGCGCGGAGGGGCCGGAGCGCCGGGGCAGCGGCCGCCGAGCAGCCCCGATGTCGCCGCGGGGCCGCGACGGAGCCGGCGAGCGCCGCAAAACCCGGCGCCGGATCATCACCGCCCCCGCCCGCCCGCGGGGGAGCGGCCCGGCCCGGCCCGGCCCCCTCGGCGGGCGGGGAAAGCGCGGGCGCACGTCGGGGGGCTGCGCGAGCCGCCTGCCCGGTGCCCGGCGGGTCCAGCCCCGGCAGCACCGAAGGAAGCGGCCCCGGCGGCAGCACGAACCGGGAACCGGTCCTGGAGGACGAGCTTTATGCAAGCTTTAGACGGGCACAGCGCCTGGCTCCGCGGGTCGCAGAGGGCCCCCAAAAAAGCATCAAATGCACGTGTATCAACATGAAGACTCACGCACGGGGCTGAACAGACGACTCCCACCTAACCACACCAGCTCGGCCCCCCAACCATGCCGTGTGGGGCCCACAGGCCCCAGATGGAGTTCATGGGGTGTCACAGGCCCCCGGGGCTGTGACGAAGGGACGTGCCGGGGTGTGACAGCAGCAGCAGCAGCTCCGAGCCCTTCCCCGACGGGCCGCAGAAGCGGGACACGAGGTCTGGAGCACCTGCGAACGGCCCAGCGGGGACTTGGGGGAAAGAGACACCTGGCCGGGGTGACAGGGGTGGCGGATCCTAATTTAGAGCAGCTCCAAGCCTCCAAGCAGATGCCGAAACCACGCAACGTAACTGTGCTTTCAGAGGCAAAGAGGAACGGGCAAAGCTGTTTGTCATTCATCGCTCCTCCACGCTGAGCGCAGCAGGCTCTCGCCCTCCCCAGCCTCCCTCCTTCCCTCCCTCCCTCCTCACGCGCCGCTGATAAACCGTAGCGAGGGGCCGGGCAGCTGCTGCTGACAGCACCAGAAACCAGCCTCGGCTCTCCACCCAGCTGAAACAACATCAGACCCGCGGGGCCTCGCGGCCCGCTGCCGCTTCCTACGCGCGCGGAGCCGAGGCGGGTGCGTCCGGCTGGGGCAGGGCACCGCCGCTGCGGCCCGGGCGGGAACGGACCGGCAAAGCCGCGAGGAACGCGAGTCTTTAACCCTGAGGATTCGCCGGACCGGGAGGCTGAACGAGGACATGGCGGGTTATGGTCCCCGCTTGTCCAGACGGCAAAGGGACCCAAACCACCCAACACCGCATGACACACGGCAAACCGAGCCCGGCCACGCGCCCGGTGTAGTTCAGCAATGGAGAAACCGGGGCGGCCACGCGATTCCTGGGGGAAACCAGCACTGCCCTCCGGGCCGCGAGGTCTTTGGGGCAGGGGCTGCTTTTTCCTTCTGGGTTCAGCGCTCCGGGCAATGAAATCACGGCCCACAACTGGAATTGCTCAGCACTACCACAGTGCACATAATATATAAAAGCACTAATCATTTTCAGTTGGCAAAACCCCTAAAAAGCCCTCTGGCTTTGTTTGACCTCTGCTGAGAGATGCAGCTCTATTTGATGGGTAATTTTCACCGGTCCCTTGGTTGACCACTACAGACAGTTTCAGGGGAGAAACACTTCTGATAATGGATAATAAATAATATAAAGCAGGAAGCCAACTGCGCGGGTTTAAAAATAGCCAGCCAGTTTCCTTTCTCCTCTCCTGGGACCCTTCTGGGTCCGAACAGCAAAACACTCGAAGCGGGGTCAGGAGCCCGCGTTCAGGATGTTTGCTCAGCGCAGCTAACCCCAAGCACTCAGCGACCATGAGCCTCTTGAAAACCGTGAGATTCAAAACAAATAACTGCTCAGGGCTTCTCATTCGCTTTTAAGCATAGAGCCGAAAGGGAACACGCAGATCACATTTTCAGGTTTTTCCTCTACAACCGTGAAGGTCTAGAAAATATCCCAAAAATGCCATTACTTTATATGCACATGACTCCATGAGCAGCAGCTTTATGAAAGTAATTAATGACTGTGAGACTCATTTAAAAAAGTATCATTTTCAACTTGGCAACTTAGGAAAAGCTTTTCACAACACACGGAGCATTTTGCATTGACGTCAGCTGCAAATGTCCCATTGACTCTACGGGGCACTGAAATAAAGCGCGGCGCAGGAACCAAGTGCTGCGGGAAATCCCTCGCTCTGTTTCTTTCCATCACTTTGCAGTCAAGGCCTGGCTGAATAAACAAACCCACACAGCCAACGCCAGAGCACCTCGAAATCCCAGATCTGTACGCATCCGCCGCGCGCTCCGAGCCCCAGGCTCGGCCGCTTGGTAAATAAGGCGGAATGGCCAATGCAGAGCGGCTTTCGCAGACTCTGAACCAGCTCCCTGATTTAGCTCAGCTGCTTTTGGACCAGCACCAAGGCGTTCAGGCGCTAACTTCTGTGCCTGCGGGTCTGCAGCGCGGTGCCCCTTAATCCGCCTGGCACACACAGTCTCATGCACGCAACCCCCGAACGCCCTCCCACCAGGGATGCTCTGCCGGCCCCGCAGCCACTGCCCTCCTTCGCATCAGTCTCGGCACTCTGCTTCCGAGAGGGGCTTTCCAGCATGCTTCCTCCAGGACGAACCTCGCGGTGACCCACTTCCCCAGCTCTACGCTGCTCGTGCTTCTCCCCATCAGGCCGTCGGCGGCGCGGGCAAGGCCGCCCACCCCAGCACAGCACCGCTCGGAAACGCTCTCACGGCAATTGCCACCTCCGGCAATCGGCTTCGCTCCGGCACTCCCAGCTCCTGGGGGTGACAAGTGAAGGGGGACCCGAGCCACCGGCCTCCGATGGAAACCGGTGTGCTTTAAGTGGGAGTCACAACCTTATCAGGCCTCTGCTCCAGGCTCCGGCCCCAAGGCACGAGGCAGGCTGAGGAAATCACCGCGGCACTCTGCGTCGGCCGCTCGCGTTCGGATGGAGATGATAACGCTTCCTCGCATTGTCGGGGGCCGGGGAAGCCCTCTTCGCTGCTGCTCGTAAGGCGCTGGGGAGGAAAAGCGCTACCGAGCGAAAAGAATTACTAACTACTAGTCAGGCTGCTCATTACTGCTTGCATCGAGCCCTAAATCAAAACTTCTTGGATATTCAGCTTCTGATGTGAAGGACTTTCACCTCCGCTGCCCCTGCCTTTCCACGGCCCAGGCTCAGCTCAGAGACTTGATTATAAAAACGCTAATAATAATAATCAACCAGCATGACCTCCTCTTCTATTCCAGGACCAGAAATAATGCTCACTACGAGGGGAAAGTGATGTCCCTGCTCTGGTTAGCACAATCCGTGTACAGACATTAGATTAGAGCAGTTATTCCCAAAATCTGGGGACCAACACTCACTGCCAGCCCTCAGCCTGGTATTTCGGACCCAGGGCAGCTGGATGGTCCAGCTCTGCCTCCAGGTTTTGGGTGCCTCTCGGGGCCTTTTCTCCGGCCGCGGCAGCACTATGAACCCTTTGTGCCACCAGCGAGCCTGGCTCGACCCGACCCGCTGGCGCTCGGTGCCGTCCCGCCGAGGGGCACCCGCTCCCCAGCTGCGGCACGGCTCCCCTCCGCGGCGGCTCCGGAGGGAGCGCGGCGTTAACGGGGAATGCCGCTGTGCCGCGGGAGAGCGTGCCCAGGCTCAGCCGTGGCCATGCAGCTACGCCACGAGCCTCGAAGGCTGCAGAGCTCACGGGACTGTCTCTGCTCCAGTGCTTCTGCCGTCCGCTTTGCCATGGTACGTGAGCATCTTCCACTAGAGCAGCGAGCACCACCGCCAACCTCTGTTTGCCAAACTTGCTGACCTCTAAAAACGCTGCAGAACAAGGTCAACATGGGGGGGAAGATACCAAGACAGCTCTCGGGAAATACCTGACCGCAGCGTGCTTTATGCGGGCATTTCTGGGGGAAGACGCCTCGTCTCCCTAGCAGCAAACAGCAACACGGCTATTTACAGTGCAGAGCACATTGCTCTGAGGGAACAGAAATTACTCAGAAAACCAAGAGGCAAAAGGCAGCTCCTAGCATTAAAACACGACCAGAAAGCCAAAGGTAACAGGCACGCTCCTGTGAAAAGCACCAAGGGATGCTGCAGTGTTTTGCAGAGTGCAGGGTTGCAGCCAGGGGCACGCGGCAAAGCCACCAAGTGAGATGACTTGCCCCCGGCTCGCCGTGTTGAGAGGACATCGAAAGACCCGGCTAGTTTTACTGTGCTACGTCCCCATACCGAAGGGGAGCCCCGGTTCCAGCCTCTCCCGCATCCCGGGAAGCTCCGCGTGCTCCAGACCGGGGCGGTTTTCGCCTCCATGTGCTGCAGAACTACAATTTTCAGCAGAGAGCACGAGCTGAGCAGGCATCGAGGCTGCCGAAGGCTGAGGCGCTGCAGACGCACCAGAGCTCCCCTGGTAAAGACTACCATTATTTCTTGAGCTGTTCATCTTTAAGGGCAGCTTTTATCTCACTATCACCTTTCTGCCAGAATGTTTCAGTCAGCTCTTTTAACAAGTACCACCTAAGGTGACTGTAACCAAAAGAAAAAAAAAAAACAGGAAAAAACACTCTTCTCCGTTGCCTAGCAATCAGTGTACAGCCATTTAATTCCCCAGGTGCTCAGAGAGTTCCTGCAGTACGTTTCCACTCTCGCATGCAAGGGTCTTCTGCATAACAGCAGGGAAAAGAAAAATTGCCGATAAAAAAAAAAGAGGAGAAAGGTTACGAGGCCACAAAATTTGGCAAGGAAAGAAGGGAACGGGTGCAGCCCCTAAAGACAGCGTATACTGGAGCCCAGATCTGTGCCCTGCCGTGCCTCCTCGGCAGCCGGAGGCTACCGACACGCGTGAAACGAAGCCAACCTGCCTGCGAGCTGCACCGCTTCCCAAAAGCAACTCAACCTATAAGGGAATTTACTGGGCATAACTTATTTCCCTCTCTCCAGCCTTTGGAGCGAGGTACACAGGGGATTCCTTATGCACGTGGCTATTCCTCCCTGCTGCACCTTCACATCACCCTACCGGGGCCTGGCCAGGAGCAAGAGCCGAGGGCAAACCGCTGCTCTATTAAACGTGCAACATCTGCACAGCAACGACCGACTGGCAACTGCCCACAAAACGCTGCTCGGCGTCGCCCGCCGGCGAGAGCAGACCCGGCGCGGCCGGGCCGGGGAGGCTGCACGGAGAGGAGAGCAGCAGCGTGCGGCTTTGGCTCTGCTCACCTTTCAAAAGCACGTTCAAGGGCAGGGAGTACGTTTTTCCAGCAACAGTAACCAGCCAAAACGAGACATTTAGCTGATTTGTGTAAAAGGAGAATCTCAGAAACAAGAGGCTCTGGCTACCGCTCAGGAGAAAAATCCCACCGGAGAACGAAGGCAGGCTGCCGAGCAGGGTGCCTCTCCTCCTCCTCACCTCCTGCCTGATGCCTTTCCGAGCCCCGCTCGTGCCTTTCCTGGCCGATAAAGGCAGGATACGTCTCAAGTTGGAGGAAGGTTCACTCCTGCCATCGGCCCGGGGGTCCTCCAGGCTCCCGGCGGTTCCCCCCAGGCGCGGGCCAGCGTCACCGCGCGGCGCTCGGGCTGCAGCTCCCGCTGCTCTGACCACAGATGGGGACGCAGGTTTGCACCCGAGCGACTACCACGGCCGACGGAAACGCCACTGCCGCACGCTCCGACATGACCCCGAGCCCCATTGGCACCATGTATTTTCCTGCTGCTGCAACAACGTGTCTTAACCGCGCGCAGAGGCGGGAACGGGACCACGAGGCAGCCAGATGTGCAGCGCCGCAGCACGGCCACGGCGAAGCAGCTGGCAGGAGGGACATGTTGCACAAGACTAAACCACGGCCAAAGCCCAGTTCAAGGGTGGAACCAACAGGGGCTGCAAGGCGCTAAGCTGCGATGCCAAGTTCCTCTGAAAAGCTACGTACTGCTGGTAGCAGGATAAAACAGATTTACACTCAGGAGGGTTTAACGCAGAGAGTTATTCAGTGCAGAAACAAGATGGAATAGATTTAGATATCAGATCCTGGCAATAAGTGAAGCAACAGTATGGAGCACAGCGCGTGTAACGTCAATACCACGAGTAAATAACTGAGGTTACTTAACACAATCCAGTTCCACAGGAATGATGCCCGATATGGGATACGGGAAAGGACGTCCCTGCGACGGCCCTGCATCTCCCGCAGCTGCACCAGCGTCAGGGCAAGCGCGCCTCAAACCCGGGCACGGCAGACAGGCAGGGCGAAAGCCACGGAGAAGCTGACCTGATCCAAAGTGCGGAGCGAAACCTGGTGCCAGGCTCTGGTGGACAGAAAAGGTGACATGATTCAAAGCGAGCGGCTGGGAGAGGAGAGCGTGGGCCCGGAGCGAGCGGCTCCCGTGCTGGTGGGGCGAGGGGAGCTCCAGCACGGGTGCACCGAGCGGCACGAGCCTCAGCACCCGCGCTGGCAGGCTCCTTCGCACCGACCCAGCGGGGTGGCCCCAGCCAAGCCATCGGGGCCCAGACTCGCCTCTGCCTGGGCTGAGACACAACGAGTGGATGTAAAAATATTCCCCTTTAGTAGCCTGAGCACATGCTTCCTACTGATGTCCAGCCCGGGAAAGCCAGGGAAGGAGCCTGGCAAGAGCAGGAAAGGGAAAGTGATGCCGTCCATCCCCCAGCTGAGCGCTACGCGGCTGAGACAAACAGCAACGCGGACGAAGAGTCAATAAGAATTGTCAAAGTCTTTTAATATTCCCAGGTATTGTTAGAGACTCAGACAAAGGATGTTTAAAAAAATTATTTCCCCCTTGGTAACGAGCACGTTAAAAGGTTTCCGCTCGGCATTGTTTTAGCGGGGGAAGTTGTTTCAGTGTCTCCCAGCGGCCAGCAACCCTCTTTTTGTGCCGTTTTTTGGCGCGGAGGAGCAGCGCTCCTCCAAACAATACTGTACTCTGGTGGCCGAGGGCCAGATTTCTCCGCCGGTTACAGCGGCACCAACGCCGGCAACCCCGCCGAGCGCCGCTGAGTCACCCCGCGCCGCCGCAGCACCGCCGACCTGCCCGATTTTTTACGAGTTCCATGATTTATGCTGTTTTTCCTTAAATTCCTGGCTCCAGGGATCACGTTGAGTGCCGAAGGATTTCAGTTTTCATTAAAATAAAAAGGTCACCCTGTGAGCACCGAAACTACTTACGCCTCGTTTCCGACGGCTCTGTGTCTCGAGGCGGCCTTTGGTGCCTAAAAATGTACGAACCGAGAATGAAAATGTTTTTGTGGTTAGAGCGTTTGTAAGCAGCATCTCCCACGTGGATTTTCTGGTGTCTAATAATACATGAACTCATGCTACAGATGTTTTGGGGCCTTTACAAGATTTTTTTTTCCCCCTCTGCTCAACCATCTAGTTGCATCACGTTTGCACCGACTCAGTTATTGGCGAGACCTCTGCCAAATTTGAGTGAAGCAGCCGGCGGGTTCAGAAGTCATTTGGGGAGAGAGGACGCAGATAGACGGATGCTATGACTGCATCAGCCTCGTTTCAGTAGGAAAGTGGGTTTTAAGAATTTCTTATCCCTCCTGTAATTGCAGGGAAAAGCTGGACACGGGGCCCCGAGCGGCGGCCGGAGGGCCGGCAGCAAGGAGGCGAGCCGAGGAGGCTGCTCGCTCAAGGCTGAGCCGGCATCGGCGGGATTTGCTCGGTGCCCGCAGGCAAACAGGGCGCCCTGGAAGTTCAGGCTTGCTGCATCTCCTAGACCGCGGCATGGGAACGGCGATGCTACCGGCTCAGCAGCCCCGAGACGCCTCCGGGACCTCGCGCCGCTGCAACAGCCATCTCCGTCTCGCCCGCCGGTGCTCCCCGGGCTGCGCTGGCTGGGCGCAGGCTCGGCGCTCCCAGCCCCGGGTCCCCTCCTGCTTCAGCTGCCGGCAGCTTCTGGCTTGCACCGAATTTCCCCGGCGGCGAGCAGAAGCGCGTAGTCCGTTGCAAGGACGTCGCTCAGCGTTTGCTCCGCCCTTGCTAAGACTGCAGCCAGCTGCTGCCGAGACCCTCGCACCGTTCAGCTCGCACGGCTCCCGATCAAGGGCCTCATCCTGCCAGCTGTCATCAAAAGCTAGCGGCATCTAGCCCCAAACTGCGGAGCGCTTTGGGCAGATGGTAACTGTCAACAAAACGGGATCAGGGATTCCCCGTTCCCAGGCTGCCAAAGAGAGCAGCGAAGATGTGAAGGCGCCCAGCTGAAGAGCGCTGCTGCGTCCCGAGCAGCGGCCAGAGAAGTAAGGAGCAGTGCAGCCGCCCAGGAGATGCTTGCAACAGTCTGCAAGTCAGATGACTCAAGAAAATCAACAAATAAGCCTTCGGACCCAAATAACCTCTGGGGTTCATAATTTCAAGACGTCATTTTAAGACGGAGGAAATTTCTTACCATAGAGTCACAGAGGAGCATCGGCTTGGGAGGTACCGCTAGCGACCATCACGTGCATTGAGGTAACACCTGAAACCTCAGCCGTGCACCACAGCACCACCACGGGCTGCCGTGCAAAGCAAGCGGCTCCTCTCTCCAGACCGCTCGCGTGACTCCACACACGACTCCAGGAGTTAAAAATGCAAAATACCACAAGTTCTGGCCGACCCAAGCCATCGGACCGCCTGTCCCTCGCATTACGGCATCGTCACATGACGAGCGCACTAGCTGTTGCTGCGCTGGACGGAGGGGTCTGGAGAGACATCCCTCGAGGGCTGAGATAGAGTCATTGCTTTCAGCAACGTTAATACTGAAAACATGCAATTAAAAACACTCCTGGTTAAAGTTAGAGAGACAGCAACAGTGAGCCGGATCCTGCCGTTCTCTGCTGCTTGGGCCGCAGCATTTTACCACCTCACACTGAAATCAAAGAGATTATTTGCATCAAAACAGCACTGCTTAAAGCTAGCGCGGAGGCCAAATCAAGCTGTTGGAGGACAGGGCTCCTGGCAGGATAGTTCCTTAGTGTTATTTAAAGCCTCCATGCCCAAAGTCAGCCTTATACCGGGGGACACTAACACGCCGCGAGAGCAAAGGGACCTCACCAGGACGGCACGTTGATTGGGAGAGGAGCTAAGAGCAGCACGAAGCCTCCTCTATCCCCCAGCGCGTTTGCTGCTGGCATACTACTCCTTATCAAGGGGCCGTATCCACGCCAGCCTCGTCCCTGGGCCAGCGCGGTGCAGGATGCAACGCGGTAAGCTGCAAAACGGGGACGGCAGCCGATGCAGGTGGGCAGCGCGCAGCCCCGTCCCATGCGGACCTTGCCACCCACCCGGGCCGCGGCAGCGTGCCCAGGCAGCCCAGAGCCCGCACGGCGCGTCCCCCGCGACAGCTGGTCTCCCCAAGCGCCGCTCCGAGCCCTGATGCAAAGCGACAGATGACGGGGAATCGTATCGACAGGCCCTTATCGAATCCAACCCTCGGCGGCAGCTGCCCCGCTGCCAGCGTCCCGAGCCGGCTGCCCTTATCCAGGCGGAAAGGGAGCTGACGACTCCCGGGGACCTGCCAGGACGTCCTCCAGGCACGTCCTACGTGTCCTCCTCTGCTCCCAGAGCACTCCGCTGGGATGGACGGCCCCGCGGTGACACCCGAACGAAGAACGGGAGCCGAGAGCCAGGCGGGAGGAGGCAGGGAGCGGAGAGCAGACGGCACCGCTGCACTCGGGAACGGGATGGGCGAGAGGTAGCTCCGGCCTCTCCGTAGAAGACGCGTGGCCCGCGGAGCAAAAGCCGCAGGACACCAGCTCCTAGGTTACCCTCAGGTTTGAGACCCGGAGAAGCGCGTGCTAGATGATGGGGAGGAGGAAAGGCAAAGCGACAGAGGAGAGCTCTAGGACATAACCTTGAGCACCAACTCACGTCCTTCACTAGAGTCAGGGGGTGATGCCCCCAAAGCCCACGGCTTTGCCTTGATTTACCCCAGCAGAAGACCTGGCACATGGTATTTTACCCAATTCTCTTTGTAATCTCTGGTCTGCAGCTAGTGCTAACAAGCGTGACTTCTTACAACGGGCCTGGCTGTAAAGATTGAAAGCAAAAGCAGATCAATCAAACAATTACTGGAAACGTCAGCTCCTTCCCCATTTGCAGTACAGGGAGAATTAGCGTGGCTCTAATTGCTCCCATCACTCCTTCCCAGCAGCAGCAAGAGCCGCTCGGTTGCTTCCCGCTCCGGCCGCCAGCACGAGCCGGCGGGCACGGAGACCCCGGCGCCGGGAAGGGCCGAGAGCAGCACGCGCGGACACAAAGGCAAAGCCTCCGGATGCTTTAGCACTGGCGAAGCGAAGGCAGCAGCTATCTGCCATCGTAACCCTTTCCTCCACCACTTGATCCCAGGATAAATGCTCGATTTTGAGGCAAACTCCATGCCGTTTCTCTGCTCCCCCACCCCGTTCCCCGGGGCTAACGAAACGCCTCCTGCACGGGGAGCCTTTACAGCGCTCCCGGATTTACACCTTGGGGACGAGAGAAGAACCCAATCTGGGTGGCTTTTCCCATAGTTTCTAGCCGTCTCTGAAGACACCGAGCGATGATTCACCCGAGGAGGGGGGAGAGGATCTGGCCAGGGTACGGATAGAGGGATCTGTTGTTTTTGACTGTAGCCGCGGCCAGGAAACAGTCCCGGCTCTAGTTTGCAGCTCCTCCCTCTCGATAACATCTACCGCGCACAGGCGGTGGAAAAGCAGCAGCCTTTGACATAAACACGACAGAGCCTTTGATTCACCGCGGGGCCGTTCGCAGCTATCGGTTCGCCCGAACGCTCGGCGCAGGTTTAACCGATGCCAGACGCAAGCACCGACTCCCCTGCCCTGCTCGGCCCCTCGGTTAACCTGCTCCTGCCCCGGGCACCGGCAAGAGCTGGAGTCTCTCCACCCTTTCCAGGGCTAAGCCGCCGGCACGTTTTCACCAACAGCCTGGCAAAGCCCACCCACCTACGGCCTCGCTTGGTCATTGCCAGCCCAAACGCGCCTGCCGCGGCCGCGCTGCAGGAAGGAGGCGAGCGTGTTCACCGGGAGAGCACTTCGGATGCACGACTTCACGCCGGACCGGGAAGGCGCGTTCCCACCCCGCTTCGGAAGGTCGCTCCCCAGCTGCACCTCCACCGGCCCCCGACGTGCAAGCGCCAGCCCGGAGCTGCCGCCTCCCGCGCCGGGCACGGGAGCCCCGGCCCCCCGCTGCACCGCGAGGCTATAAATAGGGCGGCTGCTGCCCCCGGCGAGGCCGCGCTCACCGAGGACCGGATCGGGTTCCTCCCGTGGGGAACGCGTGCCGGCGGGACGAGCTCAGCGCCTGGCTCCGCGGCCCGCTGCCTAAGCCGTCTCCAGCGGGTTTCCTCACCTCCCTCGACGCCTGGGAAACAGCGGCGTTCCCACCTGGACCTGCGAGCATTAATTAGCCGACATTTGCACGTCACTCTGAGCTGATGCTACAGACAGCAGCAGCTAAGCTGGAAATCGGTAGCTCGTTACCGCTGATGTGGAAGTTTTCCTCCTCTGCGCCAGAGGACAACGTTAAACTCGAGGTGGCTGGGTTGCAGTCAGCTGAGACACCTAAAGCTCAGCTGGACGAGAATCCCGAATACGGCGGGGAACAACCCCGCGCTACGGTCAACCTGGGAACTAATCGCTTGTTCCCATCTCCAGCTCCTCTGAGCCTGGCGCTAAGGTCAAACTCAGCTTTTATCTTCTCCTATATTCTAGTGCACTGGGAAAAAAAATAGTATTAGAGGAATAAATTAGCATGCGAAATGTAATTTAGCTAATTAGCCCACTGGAGTGGAAAATGTTTGCTAACCACTTTGAAGTCAAACCTACTGCACACATGAGGACGTCACAGAGGAGGAACCAAGGAGGGAGAGGCCACCCGGACCATCTCCGAACGGCGACGAGGGCCTGAGCCAGGGCTCGGTCAGTGCTCTGCCTCCTTTCCCCCACCTGACAACGTCTGTTTTCTTCTTGCTCTTCTCCAGAGCTGCATTAAGTGTCACCTGGATGCTGCTGTGCTGGAGGAGACCAAAGGCGATGCCACACCACCCTCTCGATCGCCATTTCCCCGGCGCGGGAAAGGGGTATTGCACAGCAGCTCGCTCTGCGACGCAGGGCTGGGCTGGCCGCGTGGCATCATCCAGGGACGCTCGGTGACACGCGGCAGCCCGGACTGTCCTGGCAGGCAGGAGGGACACGTGCAGGGTTGCAGCAGTGCCCCGGCACAGCGAGACGCACTGCATGGTCCCTCTCGGCCCTGCGGCTCCGGCTCCCCCGGAGCGGATATTGCCAATTAAGCTGACAAAACACCACACCATAAAGCTCCATCATATTAGGGAACTGCCCGAGATGCCACAAAAAGCCGTTATGTCACTTGCAACAGTCCATTCATTGATTTCCCCATCTCCCAGATATAGAAACTGTTGCTCTTTTATTAGCAAAGCTTCGGAAATCCCTACCCATAATAGCAGGAGAGGCACTCTGGGAAATTTTGCAATTGCTCTGGCTGCATTATGAAACGGAGGGACTGACGGCACCAACGAGAGCCAGCAGGGAAGGCAGAAACGAGACTTTCCTCTGCCCGACGTGTACCGCCACGCAGGGCGGCCCGGGTTCACATCCCGGCCAACTGCCCCATGAACACTGCAGCAAAGTTTTTCCGTCACCTTCAACAGGTTACTGTTGTAACGGGTTGTAAAATGCTCCCAAAACGGGTCCCGCTCCACCCCAGGATGAAGCAGTTTGCAAATGTTCATGAAAACCAAGAGTAACGACAACCCGAAGGAGCGGCTGTCCCGGGGGAAGGGGGTGAGCCTGGATCTGCGTCCCAGCGGAGCATCCCGGTCCTCGCTTCGTCTGCCTCCCTGGCTCTCCCTGCGAGGCCAATCGCCAGGGTCCCCACCTGAAGGGAGGCCGGGGGGGGCACGAGGAGGGACCATTTTGGAAGCAAGGCCTTCCCACAGCTGTGACCCAGGTAGCGATGGAGCCTGATGGGTGGGATCCTCCAGAAGAGCTCGGCTGCAGTTATTTCTGCCCCATGCCTTCAAACACGGGGCAAGCCCACCGCCTTTCCCTCCGGGTGCCCCGCGGGGTGTCGGCGAGGGTAAAGGCACGACGGCAACCCCGGCTGCACCGGGCTCATCGCAGGAGCATGGAGAGCGACCAGACGCTCCTCTGGCCACATCAAGCAAGCTGCTAGTTGCAGCGGGAGGCACAGCAGCTCCCACAGCTTTCACGCCGTCCCCTTGATCCCCGGCCACGTCCCCGTCCCCATCTGCACCCACGTTCTCCCATGTCGACCCCGCAGCCGTTCCCGTGCCTTTCGGTCACGTCCAGCTCTCCACCACGTCTCCCTCTGCAACTCTGCCCTTTTACCACGGCAGGAGCCTGCACGGCAGCTTCCCAAGGGAGATGGAAAATACTCGTCTGACTTCCTACCCACAAAAACAAACAGGGTCCGGATTACAGGAATGTTTCCGACCGCTCGGGAGAGGCAGCTGGCTCCCACGTGTGACACGGCCCAGCAGCACGCAACGCGGTGCTCCTGCGGTGACGGCGCGCAGGGAGAGGCGGCAGGGAGGACTCGGCGCTGGGGCCGCGGGACGCTTAGCAGAGCGGGCAGGGAGCGAGCAAGCCGGGCTGCCGAGCTTGGCTGAGCTGCCCCGAGCTTCTCAAGGAGTAGCGAGAGGATTCGCAGCCAGGAACCTGCCCTCCTTGCTGTGACAGCGGCCGCGCTGGGAAACCCGGGCTCCCTCTCCGTGCGGGTGATCCGTCCTAGCCCTGCAGAGCACCTCGTCTCGCTTGCGACAGGTCGGCCCCGACTCCAGCGCTTACTAGCTCTTCCCCTGCTTGGGGCAATTTCTGGCCTCGGGAAATGGAGACCCTCCGCTCTCAGCGGAGCTTCCCTGGGGCACCAGCACCCAGCAGTCCCCGTGCACAGGGTCCTGCGCCCTTCCCACCCTGCTCGTGCCACCGCCACGGAAACAGGCAGCTCCTGAGCCTGAGCCTCCCCAGTTCCGGAGGGGGAAGCGCCAGCACCTCCTTCCACCCGGATCGAGGTCACGTCTGGGCAAAAGCGGCACCTTGGAGATCGGAAGGAGCCCGTGTGCACGCAGGCAAGGGGACGAGCTCTCCCCCGCAGGCAGAGAACTCTTTCAGCGCTCAAAGCGGAGTTTCCCCATTGCTCCGCGGAGAGCAGCACGGCTCCGGACTTCCCCGCTGGAGTTTCCCCGCGGCATGCGCTCTGCCAGGGGCGGGAGGCGGCAGCTCGGCTCCGCGGGGGCGCGAGCCACTGCTCCCCCCGCTTTCCGGGAGGCACCGGGCGCTTCCTGGCCCCGCCGAGCAGACGGCTGCGGTCGGGCGCTCGCCGAGACGCAGGGCACGGCGGGCTCTAACGCGCCGATGCCGACCCGCACTGCACGAGGAGGCACCGGCTGCTCCCGGCGGATGCTCACCCGGCCTGAAAACCGGGATGCTGGAAGGAAGCCTGCACGCACAGCCTCATCTCACGGTCGCTCGAGTTTCCATAGGAAAACGCTAACCCTTTCCATCCTGTACTAAGGAACAAACGCCCCAGCAATGACACGAGGGCCGGGCCGGGGACATCCTGCCACCGGGACGCCCCAGCATGCCGGACTGCTGACCGATGCCTCCCGGCGAGGCAGCGCCTGGCGCCTGCTGGGACCCAGCAGCTCCTGAGGGGAGCATAAAAAGAAAAAAAAAACCCAAACCAACCTATAATACAGCACACAACCCCCCCAAAATGAGTTTTCCTTTCTGCAACAAAACCAGCAGCAAGGTTAGCAAGCGGAGGTCGTTTCCATTGCCTCCGCCGCCCAGCCCAGGTGCCCACCTCGGGCTCTGCTCTCCCACCGCTCGCCCGGCACGGGGAAGCCTCTACCTGCGCCAGGCAAACCCCGAGGTTCCCCTTGGTACCACGCCAGGAGCCGCAGGGAAATCCAGCACCAGATTTCGCTGCCCAGGAACGGACACCGCGCATAGGAGCTCTGAGAAATCTGCTTAAATCAAGGTAAAGGAGAGCAAAGCAGCCACCCACGCTCGGGGCAGGGCCTCAGGAGCCGGGAAGCTCCCAGCTCTCCTAGCAAGGTGCTGGACAGCAACATCCCAAAAGGAATAGCAAAGGAGAGGGACAGGATAATTGGCTTTGGGGGCTAATCTGGCAACGCAGCTTGGGGGGGAGGGAAGAGGCTCCACGTCCCCTATATGCAGAACTGAGATAGCCTCCTATAGCCGTAACGCCCCGTCCTCCAGCCGCTATTCACCTGCCTCATCCCACATTGCAGCTCCCCTGGCCCCGCTCGTCAGGGTCTCTCCCAGCCCCAGTGCACCCAGCAGGCTCGGGCACCCCGGCAGCGCGGCCGTGCAGCCGGGAGCAGGTCCCAGCCGAGCCCGGCAGGGTTGCTAAACATAGGAGATTCCCGGCAAGTGGCTGTTCCCTGCGGAGATGCTCGCCAGCCTGCTGAGCCAGGCTCAGGCTCGCCGCCCGCCGGGATCCGACACACCCCCTGCACGAAATCCTCTCCTCCAAGGGAAACAAGCTCGCTTCAGTTTTGTCATTTCAGCTCTTTAAATGCATAGATAACATATAAGAGAAGGTAACATTAAGCATGATATAGTAATTGCTCACCATCAAGAAAATTCAGATTTAAGGCCCCTGCAGTGACCGTACAAGCACTGAACACACACAGCAAGAACGTGAGCTTTCCCAGTTCTGAAATCAAAGGAAGTTTTGCCTCAAATTGCAACAGACCCTGGATCACGCCCAAGCTCCTGGCGCAGCAGCGGCGCTCATCGCTCGGCCCGGGTACCACCCGCAAACCTCTGGAAAGCAGTGCCCCTGTTTCAGGGTGCTCAGGAGCTTTATTGCACGGTCCCTTCTTGCAGGGTCAGGTTTGTGGTGTATTTCTGCGAGCGCAGAGTTAAGGTCACAGCAGGAACCTGCACCGGGGTGTCCCTTGCCCGAGCGCATCTCCGAATCTCCGCCCTGGTGCTGCCTCCAACGAGAATTTTTGCTTCACGGGCCAAATCCGGTGCTGTTGCAGCTGCAGCACAGCAGCAGAGTGGCAGGGAGCGGGGCCCAAGCGCAGGCCAAGCAGCGAGAGCTGGCGAGACGGCGGCAAGGTGGGCGTGGGTGCGGAGCTCAGCCTTGCAGCTGAATCTGCCCCTGGACCTGTCACACCCGTCACCACCCCAGGACGGAGGGACACCACGCGCACACGCAGCGAACGCTCCCTTTTGCACCGAGCGACACCACCAGCCTCTGAGCACCTAGGAACGCTTCCCCTCCCTCCCAAACTCCTCCTTTCATTCTGCTGCTCTGGATTTTGCAAGTGCAAGACGCAGTCTGCCTCAAAATGCACCGCTTGGGAGAGGAAACCGTCACATCTGGAGGCGGCGCCAGCTCGCGGCACCTTCAACTTTGCCAGAACTTCACCACCCCCAGCATGGCGCTGGGGTGGGGTCGCGGCACCTCTCTGCCCCTCGCGCACCCGCCCCGGCCCCCACCCCGAGAAGCGGCTGGCGGCTCGCTCGCCTCCCACTTACGTCGTCATCCTGCACGCTCAGGGGGATATCCAGCATGCACATCTGCACGGGCTGCACCAGAGCCTTCTGCACGTTGAACAAAGGTTTCGCCTCCATCTTCCCGGGCATGGAGGGGCTGCTCATCCTCCCGCTCGCCGCCGCTCCTCTCCCGGGAGGAGGTCCAGCCCCGGCGGCCAAGCAGATTGGAGAGCTCTCGCTGCTCAGTTTTGTCGGCACATCTTGCCAGCAGCTGCTGCCTCTGCTGCTCCGAGACGTCTTATTTCCTCCCTTGCAAATCAGAGGGCGGCAAGGAGCTGCACCAAGAGGCTGCGTGCGCGCGTGTGTGAGCAAGCGCGTGCCTGTGTGTGTAGCTGGCAGCGCTCTCGAGGTCGGCGAAACAGCCCTTTGCAAGCGTGCCACGGCACGCCGCCTTCCCCCGGCCTCTCCTCCCTTCTCCCCGGGCGATCGCGGGGGCTGGCTCCGGCTGCCGCTCCGCACCGGCGCGGGGCTTCAGCCTCATCGACATGCACGGCACTCGCGAGCCCCGCGCATTGTCTCGGAGACACAACAGGTCCTGCCGGCTGTTGATTTCTGATTACGATCAAACCGTGTCTGCAGCAGCTACCGCGTTTCCCTCCGGCTGTTGTGGCAGGCAGACGAGCAGAGCTGGAAGGATGACGGGGTGCGTGTGCGCGCGAGACGGAGCAGGAACGCTCTCAGCCGGAGCCTCCCCTTTTCTCCCCTTCCCTCCTTCCAGCCCTGCTTTGCGTTGTTACGGCAGTTTCAGGCAAACGCCTTCCTACGCTCCACGGACCACAGCAAGGCTTGAATAATTCACATCCCGCGAGCGCCGGGGAACCGTGCGGCTCTGGAAGAGCAGCGTGACAGTAAACGTGAATATTGGTGAATATTTTGCTCACAGGTCAATTCTGCACGGGAAGCTTTACCCAGGTGAGGTAGGTGCCGGCTGCCGTTTCAGCCACAGAGCCTGCTACGGGGATGAAACGGAGCTTTCCAAGGGGAGCGTGGTGCAAAAAGGGGGGATTTTGCCACGAGGAGCGTCTTTCGGCAGGATTTGCACCAACAGTAGCAGAAGGGAGAGGGTCGACGCGGAGCAACGCATAGGCATCGCCTGCACACATGCCCCGCACAGAGGTTACTGTCCTTGCAAGGAAGAGCACATCCCTCATCCACAGCGTGCAGAGGCCGGGCTGGGGGAGCCCCGCGTCTCCAAGAAGCTCCCCAGCTCCCCGCCGACCTCAGCACCTGGCCCGGCAGCAGGAGCATCTTCTCCAGGACCGCAAGGCCGCTCCGTGCCAGCGGCCGGGGCCAAGTCCGCGGGCCATTTCTCACCTCACTGGCTGCAGTGACCAGGTTGCCATAACGGGGGGGAAACATCTCCAATCGCTCTCTGCAGAGGAGCATCCTGGCAGGGGACACCAGGGCCAACAAAGCACCCAGAGACATGACGTTAAACACCAGCTGCCAGGCAGCAAAAAGCCTCCCTGGCCCTCAAAACCTGGAGCTTGTGCCCTGGCAACAGCCCCTCTCGCCGGGCCCAGCGGAGCCGGGGGGACGGAAGCGGGGGGCACCCGAGCTGCTCTGCCGGACGGTGGGTCCTGCCGCAGCAGTCCCGTGGGGACACGGACAGGGCTCCTGGCAGCTGCTCGGGGCATTTTTGGGGGGTCTCCAATGCCACAGCAGTGGGTGCCACTTTGGGGCTGTCCCAAGCCGCGGGCACAGAACAAGGTCTGCAGCGAGGTCTGGGGCGGCGCAGCCCTGCAGCGGGCACGTTCGCGTCCCGGCTTTTCCAAACACATCCAGCTGTGGCCCGGCTGGTGGCACGCATGGGTTTCGGCTGCGGTGCCGGAGGAGCCCGGCAGAGCCGAGCGCACGCACACGTGTACGCATGCATACACCCACCATGCCACTTGCAATCGGAGCTCTGCACCTTCCCAAAACGCTCAGGTCTGGGCCCAGGACCACAGCGGAGCCCAGCCCGCCGCCTCCAGCCGTTTGCAGGAGAAGGGCGAGGGCAGGAGCGCTGCCGCCTCCGCGCTGCGGGAGCTGGAGCCAACGGACAAGCCGGGACCGAGACCGGGCAGGGGCAAACCAACCATAAATAGATTTTTAACTGGAAACTGGACAAAAGTTTCCGCCACCAGAGGAGAAAAGGCAAGGAGCTGCCATCACGGGAAGGCGCAACGGCACGCGGGCGCTCGCCCCTGGGCCGCCTCCCAGCTCCCGCCCGGCAGCGTTTCGGGAAGCGCCAGGCCTTTCCGTGCCAGCGGGAGAGAGCCACAGCACGGGAAACCCCTGGCACGGGCTCATTGCCCCATGGCACACATTGCACTCCGGTGACTCGGAACGATCCCCGTTCCCGCGGACGACGGTGCCACGTTTCACACCGCCGTCACCGGCTGCTCCCAGCGCGGGCAGGACCCCGAGCTGCGGTTCCAGGAAAGGTGACTCCAACCCGAGCTCGAGCCCCGGCTCCAGGACACTCGACCTTCCCACGGCGGCACGCCAGCAGAGCACGCCTCTCCGGTAACAGCTTCCCAGTAACAAGCTGGGCTTTGCCAGCCCCGCGTTGCACCTCCCGATGAGCAAGCGCCTGGGTGAGCGATTGCACCAACCCCAGGAGAAGGGCACAGATGTCTTTGAGGACTGCGGTTCTCAGGAACCCACTCATTAACCTGCCCAGGTGCCGATCTTTCCCATGGGAACAGAAGTCTTGGCACAGGAGGTGGGGAAGTCTTCTGTGGAAGTCCCGTCTGCCTGGCTCTGCTGGTCTCCCTGGACCCCGTGGTCGCCGCAAGGGAGGGACAGCAGAGGTTGCTACATGCTTTTGGCACGGGCCCAGAGCCCAGTGACCTCCCACCACAAAGATGCCAGAGAGATAACGCTTCTGGAAGAGTCACAAACCATGCAGGAAGACCGCAAAGGAAAGCAAAACTTCCAAGTGCAAAGCCCCAGGAGAGGCCAGCGCCGACAGGAGCAGAGGAACCGCCAGCATCAACGGGCTGGACGAAGGCACGGCCGCTCTGGAGAACCAGCCCAAACCAACAGCCACAGGACGCTGCGGACGGAGGGCTGATGGGATGCAGAGGTGTGCTGTGCATGGAAGGCTGAAGCCAACCACCCAGATGCTGTCGGCGTTCACATCGCCCCAGGGCTGGTGTGAAACCTTCCCAGCTCCTCCTCACCAGGAGCCAACTCACACATCCACTCCCAGACCTCTGCGCAAGCCACTGGGAAACACAGCAGTCCCTCAACAAGAACCTGCAAGGTGGCTTTGAAGAATTTCCTGTCCGAGGATTTTCAGCGGCTGCGGGAAGCAAAGACTCCCCCAGCATCAAACCAGCCTCCAGGCAGGGCGATGCCGCACGCGCTTCTGGACAGCGGCCTCGTCCCACCACCTCCCCCGGCTGCCACGAGCGGCAACCGCGTGCCATGACCCGGGATCCTCCGGCAGCAGCAAGGCCTCCTAAATGCACCACCGTAAAGGTAACAGAAAAGCCACTGCCATAAGCAAGGGACGGGCGTGCTGCCAGAGCCCCAGGGCAGCACGCGGCAGCCCCCGAGCCCGGGATGCCCTGCACGGCCTGGGGCGGAGGAGAAACCTCCCCTTGGAGTCACCTTGCCCCAGCTGCCACTTCTGGCAGGGAGGGAAACCCCCGAGCCGCCACTGATGCTTCCCCACTTCGTTTTGCAGGGGAGCTTTATTGTTTCCTGCAGATCCAGCTGAGCCGATAAAGCCCATCAGGAGACCTCGCTGCTTAGCAACCACGACTGGGAAAACTGTTTTCCAGTAACAGCCTCGGCGGGAACAGAGCAACTGCAGGGCAGAGAAACCGCGATCCCTGTGCCGGATGCAGCCCACTCCCAGCTGCTCGACTGCTGCCCGAGGGAGGGAGAGACAGACCGACGGCGGGACCGGGACGTGCAACCGGTCCTTAAGGCCTGAACAGCCTTTGCTACCCTGCAAGCACGTTGTTCCAGGCACACAGCGATGGACCGCAACTGAATCTTGCGTCAAGCGACTTGCTCACGGGGGCCGAACCCCACCCGAGTCAGGCCGACTCCAGCGCTTGACGAAATCCAGCATCAAAGGCTCCCATGAAATTAAAGAAGTCCCACAGCAAAAGACAATGGTGTGTTTGTTTTGCAAAGGAAACTGCAACGCTAGGTATTGTCTGCGAGCCCAAACACGGCCGCATCCTGCGCCTGCACGGGAACGCCACGCTCGAGAGAAACAACGCAAAAACCGACTGGTTTATTTTCACTGTGCAAAGCTGACAGAAAGGCAAGGAGGAAACGAAGCAGCACGAGGAGCAAAAGGCAAATGGAAAATCCCTACAGTTCTTCCCCTTTGATACTCGCCAGTACCAGAAAGAGGAAACCTGCTTTAGAAAACACAGAAGTCCCAACCTGACAGCATCCCGCTGAAGAAATGCGGCATTTACAGAAAGCCTACGGGGCAGATTGAGAAAGGCACACAGAGGCCTATGTGGATGCCCAGCGGGACCCACAAAGGAACATAAGCAAGCAGGAGGCCTATTTCTCAGTGAAAATCAAAGGCAGTTTGGTATCTAGCTCAAAGGTGCTTCTGTATATCCCATTCGACATCCATTTGTCTCGCCCCAAATGAGTTATGAGAACAAATCCCATTGATTTTTAATGCCTACGTAACCAGGGAACGCTTCTGAAAGTCCTTATTGAGGCACATCAGCTCCAAAGCTCCGGGCATTTCTGCAGCTTCCCGCTGCAGAGCGGCAAGCCACGAAAGCTCACCTTCGGTGAGGACTGCCTTCAAAGCAAACGTGCTTTATTTGCAAAAGCTGCCACCTTCCCCCAGAGTCACGCTCCGGGTAACACCCGCTGCCGCGCTGCTCTCGTGCCGCGGGAAGCCCGCCCAGCGGTCAGCACCCCGCGCCGAGCACGGCCCCGGGCTCCCTCGAATAGCTACGTGGGCAAAACTAATCCGCAGCCGAGCCCTCCCGAAGCACGAGATGGCCTTTTAAATAGGTGCAGAGCAACAATTATCAACACCGAGTGAAAGCTAACGAGCATTAATAGGGGAAACCAATTAGTTTTCTTGGGATTCCTGCACACGTTGCAATCGCGGGGCCTGCCAGGAGCAAGGAGGAGACGTGGGTGGCTGCACACAAAAGCCAGGCTCAGTGGAAGCAGGAGAGATGGTGTGCCTATAAACAAGGTGCAGCACCCTTAGGTCCGGCCCATGCAGCGCTGGCCCCAGCGTGTCCAGCAGCCCCTCTCGTTTCGACGGGCGACGGCGCGGTGCCACCCCCCCTCCGGCCCTCCCCAGCCCTCTCCGTGCCCAGCACAGTCATCTAGCGCCCGCACGCTGCAAATGGGATGAAACTCGGCCCCGGAGGCCGCCCATTGATTTCCGTTGCCTAACGACAGGAAAGCTTTATAATCCTCTTAACTAAACACCCTTTCGAGCAGCCCTGGGAACAGCGCGAAGGGGAGTCGCACAAGCAGCGCAGGGCTACAGAGCCGCCCGGCCCGGCGCCCGGCTCCCGCGGGCTTGGGGATTTCCCGAAAGCGGGGAGGGGGACAGCTCTGCCGTGGCCCCCGCGTGCCGCGTCCGCCTGGGAAACACGGGCTCTGGCTGCACATCCCCGACCCCATCCGCACGGGAGCGAGGGGGCCTTGCATTGGTGCCCCCAGGTGCAAGTCTGCAGGGTTTGGCCCCTGAAATATGGGAAAACATCACTTAACCTCCCCCAAAACATCGCCGCCCTGCTCGTACTTATAGAAGTTTCCCATCAAAAGAGGCGCCGCTTTAGCCAAATATCTAAACATCTCATGGGAGCACATGAACTTCACCGCCACTTCCTAAGGAAAAAGGATATATTGCAAAGCATTTCCATTTGCAAGACACTTCGAGATCGTATCTGTCCGCCCGGTTGGCGATGACAGCCAACGGGGAAAACCTCTAGCTCGCACAGGATGTAAAAGCCCGTTTTTTCCACCAGCCCCCGGGGCCATGCGGCATTTCCACGCGAGGGGGGGACCCCGCTCGCGCCCCGACGCAGCCCTCGCACCAGCCTCCTGCTATTTCGCTGCCGCGGAGGACGGCGGAGCGGCGCCTGCCTCGTCACCATGGAAATGCCGAACGGGAGGTTTGGAAGCCTGCTGGGACTTTCAACCCCTGCCAAGCAAAACAGGGCCCTGCGCAACGACCCCGAGCGCTTGGCCGAGGAGGAGACTCGCGCTCCCACCCGCCGGCCGGGCACGAGGATGCGAACGAGGGGTTTCGCCTCTCCTGGGGGAAGCGGTGCCGCGTGCGAGGAAGCCCCCCGCTCTGCTGGGCTCAGCCTGCAGCTGCTCCCATCCGAGGCGATGCTGATGCATGCCTCGAGCTCCACCGCCTGCTGCCACGGCCGTGGGAATCCTCCTCCATCCCGCGCCGGGCCCGACCTCCGGCGCTCCCGCGGCCCCGTCCTGCCTCTTCGGAGAGGAGCCAGCGAGCAGCCGAGGGCCGGCTGTGTCCCCGCTCCCCGTGACGCCGGGCCGGCCCGCGGGGAGGGGGCTCCCGCTGCATCTGGGCAGCCCCCGGGCTGGGGCGTTCCCGCTCCCCCGGACTTTCCCGCGGCCATTCGCACCGGCAGCGGCTCCTTCCCGCGGGCCGTGCCACCGAGCAGGAAACAGTGGGAAACCCGCTGTGAGAGGGAGGCAAGAGCAGCAGGGCAGGAGGCTGCCCGGGATTTCAGAGGGCCCCGGGCTGCCTTGCAACGCGACCCGAGAGGCCGTGAATCCTCACGGCGGGGGAGTCCCGCGGTGCTCCCACGCCTCCGGGGAACAGCAGCGCTGTCCCGCGCGCCCGCAATCCGCCGACACGCCGCTTCCAGGCCGCCTTTGACGTCAGCTCGTCTCTGCAAACATTGTCTTTGACCCAGAGCCAAATCGTGCAATGCAGGGGAAAATCACTGAAGGAAGCAAAGATCCGGGACCCAGCGGGGAGCCCGCTCCGAGGGCGGCGAGGTGCCGAGGGCGCAGCCGCAGCCAGGGCCACCCGGGAGCCAAGAGGATCCCAGGAAGCCAATTCACCAAAAAAATGCAAATCCCCCGGGAAAGCAGATCGGTGAAATCCTGCCGGGTGTCACCAAGGCTGGACGCTGGGAGCTCGAGCAGGGAAATTGGCTGCCACGCGGATGCAGGTCAGGGGCAGCAGCAGGGACACGCTGCTGCCACCAACGTATTTAAACGCTGCTGCACCGGCAGCACCGACACGGCAGCCTGCAAAGCAGCAGAGGCGCCTCTCCGGGGACCCCGCAAGGCAGGGACGCGTTTGCCTGTTATTTACGGAGCTCCAGGAGGAGCTGGGGGATGGGGTCACCGGGGACAGCGGGAAGCAGCGCGAAAGGGAGCTCTGAATCGAGGCTTTCTTTCGGCAGCAGGGACGCAGCGGCTGACGCAGCCTCGCTGAGGCCTCGCCGCGGCTTCGGCATCGGACCTCCCGTCTCCCGGGACGGAGCCGCTTCGTGTCGGCCGTCACCGCCCGCCCCGGGAAGCCCGACGCAGCTCCTCCGAGCCGCGAACGCCGAGCTCGGCTGAGCGGACCGGCTCCAGCACCCAGCCCTGCCTGCGCCCGCCGTGCCCCTGCTCCCCTCGACACCCCTAACGAAGCCAAGAACGGAGCTGATAACTCATCGCGCAAACAACAGTGCCATCTGCTGCACAGCCCGCCCGTGCCGGGCACGGCCACGCCAGCCGGGCCGCGGCACAAGAGCCTCCGAAGACAGGGGTCCGCGCTGCAGACCAGGCTCAGGCCCCGGGCGGCAGGTCACCGCGGCCCCGGCGCAGGCAGCCGCCCCGTCCGTATCCTCCTGCTTCCCCGAGCCTCAGCCCCATCCCCTCCTGCCCGGGGCCGACCGCGCGCCTCGAGGCCTGAGGCAGCCCCGGCCGGCACAGAGCGATGCACGGAGGCAGCGGAGACCGTCGCGGAGGGGGAAAGCGAGCCCACGGCTCGCCCGGCCGCAGCCCTGGCGGCTCCCTGCAAGCCTGGGGTGGCCTCTGGTCTGCGCAGGAAAGCGAGTGACAGCAGGACGGGGGAGGACGGAGCCCGGAGAGCATCCCAGACCCCATTTAGCACAGCAATACGCACGGGAGTTTGAGGCAGAAGCAAGCCCACCTGGCAAAGCCAGGCAGAAACCCTCCGCACGCAGCGGGCAACAGGGAAAGGGCATCTTCCAGCCTCGCCAGGCAAGGGAGGCGAGGAGCAAACAGCCCCTAACACCCCACGGGCCTTGGCGAGCCAGGGGACACCATCACAAGTTATCCCTTTGGAAAAAAAATCCCAGATCCTGGTCACTAGGTACCGCACACTTCCACATACGCTTTGCCACGCTGATATCCCAGGGAAACTCGGGGCGGGGGGGTCTGCTGAGAGCCCAGCACCAGCCTAAGGGAGCTGGTTTCAGTTTCTCGTGCCTCCAGCCCCAGCCGGCCTCAGCAGCTGCGCGAAGCTGCCAATTAACCACCTCTGCTCTCTAACGACTGCAATTTGGCAGCAGGTGAAGCGGCTCCCCTGCACGCGCGGCGCGGGAAGCATGCCGGCAGCCTCCGCGAGTGTGTGTTGCTATAGCAATGGGAAAGGTGCCCGAAGCGTTACCCAGCTTGGATGGACAGCGCAGGTTGCTTTTAAGACGACCAGGCCGGATCAGGACCCCTGCTTCCCACGGTCCAACGGCCACGCGCTGTACACGGCACGGCGCAGTGGGAACGCCGCGGAGGACTAGCACAAACACGATCCCAAAGGCACCCAGGAAAAGCAGAGTCCGAAAAGCACCTCCTCCTTTTCCTCACCAGAGAGGCCTCGCAGAGCAAACCGACCCCGAGGGGGAGAAATCGCACCGAGCTGGCGGGTGTCGCATCGGCCATCAGGGTCACGCGGAGCGGAGATTTATTCCGGAGCCTGCAGCAGGCGCTGCGTCTGCAGAAGCGACCGCGTCGCGGCCGATGAGCCCGTCCGCACGCACACACATGCGCGAGCTCCAGACGGAGCAGCTGGACCGCGTCCCCCCGCCAGCTCCCTGCCGGACCCTGCCGCCGGTCGGACTCTCCCTCGCTGCGAGCGCTGCTCGCACCGCCGAGGGTTAACTTCGGACGCGGCTCCCTTCTCCGCCTCAGCTCAGACTGCAAGAGAGACACCGATATAACCCGGCTGCAGCCCTGCTCACCTGCACGCACAGCCGGCCCTGACACCCCTCGTGCAACAGCCGCCCCCTTCCCAAGCCGCCGCAGCCAGAGAGGGGACGGCTTTGCCACCGGCTCCAGGAGTCTTGTTTCGGGGTGAAGGCAGCGCCTGTGCCGGCTCACGTGCAGGTTTCAGCTTTAGAAGCACAACATCGGTCCAGCATTTACAGGAACCTTTTCTTTCACGTGTCACGACACCCTGAACAACACCTGCCGCACTCAGATCAGAGACGAAAAAAAAACCCTCCTTGTTTGCTCAGCTTATTGACTTTGCAGCACTCAGTTTTCCCAGTTGTTTGTGTGGGTCTTTCCCTTAGCAACCAAGGAGAGAAACATTTACGAGGCATGAAAAACATAGCTGTGCCATAAGAACTGGCAGGGAGCGGCTGCGGGTGCAGCTGGAAATTCCTCCTAACCGGGAGTCAGAGAAACAACTGGACTTCGATGCTTTGCACCCCTGGAGCACCCAAGTAGCTCGTCCTCTTCAAAGAGGACGTGCAAAGGGAGCCAGCACTGCTGACCCGCGATCCCCGCTGCAGCACTGCACGTAGCAAGTGCCCCTGCAAGCCTCAGTTTACCCGTGTGTAAAACGGGGGTAGCGTAACCGCGAACGGGGAAGGGAAGGCCAGAGCCGAGCCCTCGACACGCATCACCGCGCAGGAACGCAGCGTGCATCGCCTGGCGGAAGAGATGCAGATGGGATATCGAGCTCCTGGATGTCTTTTTCTAGACAACTTCACACCTGCGGCTTTCTCCATCTCCCGGTGCTCGGCCAGATTATCCTCCCCAGCGCACGAGCGGGGCAGCAGAGCGACCTTGCCCAAGGTGACGCCCCGATCCCCGGCAGGGCCAAGAGCCGGACCCCAGCGTTTCGGCTGCCAGCCCCCAAGTCTAAAGAGATGAGCCGCAGTGCAAAATGCACAGAAACTGGTGCTGGTGCCTCCCTCGACACTCACCCCCCCCCCAGCAGAGCTGATTTAGCTTTTGTTTACAAGCCCGGATCAAGGCAAACGGGGCCCAGACTAAACGGACCCGCGTGGTGTGGAAGGAGGCACTGGTACGCACATTTTCCAGTCCAAAAATAGATCCCGGCCCACTTCTCCATCGCAGCATCGGCCTTTCCCCTTATTTACCCCGGGGCCGGGGAGAGCCGGCGGCCGCACTTGCCCTGCACGGGGACCCCGGGGGCGGGCGGGGACCCCCCGCCTTCGCCTCGCCCGAAAGCGCCGGCGGGTCGGGTCGGGGCGCAGCGCTGCTGCCGCCCGGCTCCGCTCAACCCCGGCCGCGTAACCGCGTCGGCAGCGAGAGGGACCCCGCGCCCGGCGGCGGCCGCGCAGCCGGCTGCACCTGCCCCGAACCGCCCCGTTTTCACCCCAAACCCTTCGGCCCCGCTTCGGCAGCCCCCCCCCGCCCGGGCTCGGCCGGCAGGACCCGCCGCGGGGAGATGCGCGCAGCTCACCTGGGTGTCGATCATCATCGTGCCCCGCGCATAGCCGCCAAGGGCCGCTCCGGGGCTCCGCGGCGCCCGGCTCAGCGCGTCTCCGCGCTGCCCGGCGGCCCGGGGCGCGCCGCGCCGGCCATGGGGCCCCGCCGCCGCCGCCGCGCAGCGCAGCGCGGCCCGGGCTCTGCGCGCCCGGGAGAGCCGAGCGCGGGCGGCACCGCGCGCCCCCTCCGCCGGCCGCCGCCGCCGCCGCCACCGGGTAGGGCGGGGGCCGCACCCGGCTCCGCCCGGCCCCGCCGCGGAGCGGAGCGCGGAGCCGCGCGCGCAGGTGGGAGCGCAGCTGCTGCCGGGGCGCGCGCGGGTGGGCGCGGGGCTGCTCCGGGGGTGCGCACGCGGGCGGCTGCTCCGGGGTGCACGTCTACCCGGGGGTGCGCACCTGCCCCGGGGTGCTCATCTACCCCCTGGGGTTACACACCTGCCCCGGGGTGCTCATCTACCCCCGGGGGTGCACACCTGCCCCGGGGTGCTCATCTACCCCCTGAGGTTACACACCTGCCCCGGGGTGCTCATCTACCCCCGGGGGTTACACACCTGCCCCGCGGTGCTCATCTACCCACTGGGGTTACACACCTGCCCCGCGGTGCTCATCTACCCCCGGGGGTTACACACCTGCCCCGCGGTGCTCATCTACCCCCTGAGGTTACACACCTGCCCCGCGGTGCTCATCTACCCCCGGGGGTTACACACCTGCCCCGGGGTGCTCATCTACCCGCAGGCGGTGCACACCTGTTCCAGCAATGCTCATTTACCCCCGGCGGTGCCCACATGTTCCCGGGGGTGCACGCCCACCCCCACAGGTGCACGCATACGCTGGGGGTGCACGTCTGCTCCCATGGGATCACACAAGGCACTTGTGCCCTTGGATGCACACCCGCACCTGCCCCTGTGGGTGCACACGTGCCCTTTGGATGCACACCAACCCCCTGGGTGCACACCTCCCCCGTGGGTGCACACCAACCCCCTGGGTGCACACCTCCCCCGTGGGTGCACACCTGCCCCCGGGGTGCCCGTGGGCACCTCTCCATGTGCCCCAGGTGCCTCGCAGTCTCCACCCCACACCCAAGGGGGTCCCACCCGGGTGCACCCTGCAAAGAGGCGGGTGCTGTGGCCAGGGTGGGGGGGCAGCACCCTGTGGCACCGCAGGACAGCATGTTCCAGGCCTCACCAGGGAACGGGCGACGGTTCAGAGAGCCCTGGCAGCGCAGCGCTGTTTCATAAGCTATAAATAGAGGAAGAGCTTTGGGGCGGAGAGAAGCGGGTCATTTGCTGGCAGAGCTCCCTGGGCGCCCGCGGAAGCGAGGCCCTGCGCAGCGGGACCCCCATTAGGCGAGCCCCGCAGCAGGCCGTGCCACGACCGCCAGGCCAACAACATCCGCCCCCGGCTGCTTCATCCCAGTCCAACGCAGCAGGCAGAACGGGAGCCGCGAGGAACGGAGGAGAAGGCTGCCGGGAGCCTCCACGCCATCAATCTGCCGGGCGAGCTGCGAGGCGGAGGCGGCTGCGCAGAGCGGGTTGCCATGGAAGCAGCGGGGCTGCCTTTTAGGGGCGAGCGGCCCCAGCGCTCGTAGTTTATATTTATGAGGAGGATGACATGTGGCATCGCAGGGCGATGTCAGGAGAAGCGGGAGCCGAGAGGAGGGAGGCTGCATCACGCGGTGGCTGCAGGCCAGCGTGGGCAGGACGGGAGCCAGGCCGCGCTCCGCTTGGGGACGCAGGGCTGGCCGCCTTCCCCCTGCTCCTGAGGATCAGCACAGGGCACTTGTGTGAGAGTTAAGCTTTTTCTCCCACCCAGGACTCAGCTCCATCCCTCTCCATATCCCGCTGCTGCCTGGCGATGGGGTCAGGCAGATCCATCGCACTCCTCAGCGACCGTGAGCGAGGCAGCTCTGGACTGTTGACTCATCTCCACAACATCCCCCTGCGCAGGCTCGCGACCAGGGGAGCTGAAGCAAAGACGAGAAACAATTTCATCAAGATCACAGTGGGAATGAGTGACAAAACACCGTCCATCACGTTTCACCGTCTCACTTCTCCATGCCTTCGTGCCAGCAGAACCAGTAACTCTATGGATGAGGACCGCAGCCAGGAAAGGAAGAGGTGCTGCGAGTGCTCTCGCTGGCACTAGATGTTGCTACAGAGCACCCATATTCTAATTATAGTAACAGTGTCACTGCTGTACAGTGAGAAAAACACGTACTTCAAAAGGTTTCTAACTATCTAATTTGCTTCTGGGAAAACTCACTACAAAAACCAGAAGGAAACCCTTTAAAAAAGTCCTTTGTACTCATTTTACTTTCTTTAAATTAGCTGAAGTTCAGCGGTGAGGGGGGTGCTAGGTGGGTAGGCAAGCAGCAGAGATTCCTGGTTTAAAACTGCCTTTCTGCTCATATGGCTTGAAACTAGTTTTACTTGAAATGGTGACATTTGGTGGATCTATGTTTAATCTAAATATAGCCCCAGAAAAGTTAAGTCACTATGGAAGTACTCGTGCAGTCAGATAAGGGAGGGAGCTCGGTGGGTAGTCAGACATTTAAAAGTCACTCAGCCAATGCAATTTGCTAGCAATGCTCTTCTCAATTATCTGATCGTGTGGCTGGACCTACGTGGGGATCACAGCTGTAGGACTGGGCGTTTGGTGCGAGTGAAGTGCAACCCACGCCTGCAAATTTCTTCTCTGGTGTCGGCTGTCCCTGAAACTGCCCATCGCTGTCACTGTCACTGCACCTGGGAGCAGCTGCTGCTCTCGGCGTGTCTCATCTCCAGGGATCCCACGGGGACGTGCTGGCGCAGCGCTGTGAAGCAGAGCAGGAGGGATTCAAGTGAGAAAATAGTAGCCCCATGCCTCGAGCTGCCCTTCGAGATTAGAGCAAATCCCCCGAGATAGAAATTTGCTCTGTGTATCTCATATTCACTAGCGAGTGACCGAGACTAGTCCCTGTACAGACGTGTAATAAGAGACAGTCCCTTCCTTGAAGAGCCACAAGCTAAGCAGATAACGCAAAAAGCAGAAGACTAAAAACGGGCATTCTGCAGGGAGCTCACAGCTTTCCAGCTCCTTTCTGCCACCGGGCTGATACATACAGCTTTTGCTGCATTAAGCCAGACAGAAACATTTGTTTTTTTGTGCTATTTCCCAAGCTGGTTTTGTGCAGGGAATATATAAGCGATGTTCTTACCTCCCTCATCCATGTCTACTCAAAGATCATCTCGTTTCTCTGCCCTCCGACTGCAGATAGCACACAGAGAAGGTATAACCAGGCCAGTCCTTTCGCAACTATCACTGTTCATCTAAGTGCTCAGAAACAACATGTCTGATAAACGTCAGGCAACAGCACCTGCGTGTTGGTTAAGGGAAACTCAAATAAGAGTGAAAAAAGGTGCTAGTCTAGCTTAGTGCAAACAGTTCTTGTCCCATCAGCAGGGAGAGCAATAGGATCATGGTCTGTCGCCACAGAGGATCATCTTCAGTGCTGGAAGTCTGCTGTTTCTTGCACCCCCAGAGCAGTTTTTCCTTTGCGGCTGAATGCACCGTGCAATCACCAGAGACAAGGAAAGAAAAAGCCTGTCAGATGGGTTCTTAAATTAGATGGACAATGAATGATGAGCCTGTTCCAGTCGAGTGGAAGGGGACACACAGAACAAAGGGCCCTTGGGAAGGCAACAAGCAACTGAGCTGAAGCTTGGTTAAGGATAAACAGGGCTGTGTCAGAAATACCTTGAAAATGTACGATCAGCTCCTCAGGCAGTGCGAATCAGCTGATGATTTATTTACGTGTGCTGATTCACTTTTCATGCAGTACAAAGTGGCTGCTTCCAAATCTAAATTCCCTCGGCAGGATGACATGGAAGAGGGCAGACCAGCACGCAAGAGGGCCAGTGTGCTGCTTTGCTACTGTGTGCCTCAGTTTCCCCACGGGGCAATGGAGGTTGGTGGGGAATTTGGCCCAGAAAATAGGTCCTTGAGAAGCTCCCACACTGCTCCCAGATCTCAGGCTGCACATTCCAAATGAGAGAAGAAAAGCTTGCCCTGGTATTGGGGGAAGGGGATTAGTCAGAGGGAGATGATGACAGAAGTTCTGGCTTTCACTAATTAGAGGAGGACATGAGCTGATTCAGGGAGCATCTCCCACACTGCCCTGGGGAATGTTTTTCTGCAGTCACATTCTTCTGCTCTCTGGAGACCTAGGGACTTTCCAGGTAGCTTCAAATCACAGCCCTGTCAAGCAGAACCATGTCACATAACAGGCGACAGAAGATCTTCCCTTCGGGAGAAGCTGCAGGCTTGCCAGGAAGATAGGTATGTTTGGCACTGCACAAACCAGGCTATTACCTCGTCAGTCATGGGGCAAGTTCTGGGTCTTGAATTCAGCCAGAAGGCGGCTAGGAAGCAGAGCAGGAGACCAACACCTTTCACGAAAGGTTTCTCAGAACAGGTATCCAGAAACATACACCACCCTCTATCTCCCATCATTTGTGGTGGAAAACTTCCTCTCCTGGAGACTTTAGTGGAGGCTATGAGTATCTGCATAGGAACAAGACTTCAGATAATCTAGCATGGCGGAATAAAGTCCAGTGACTGAAAACGCAGACCAATTTAGAGCAGAAATAGGGCATAAAGGCAATTAACCACTGGATTTGTGGCTTCTGTATCACTTGATGTCTTTATTGGCCTTGAATGCTTCTCTAAGCAACCTAGTGCAGCTCAGCCACATATTGTGAGTTTGATACAGACGTCTGGAGATAAAATGATCTGGCTTGTCCTGTACAGGAGATCAGGCTAGAGAGTCTCTTCCGGATTGTAAAAGAAAAAAACTGGCACAACGAGACCTTAGTTTCAGTCATGGTCTTTGGATACAATTGTTTTACAAGTAAGAAATAATTGGCATTAATTCTGGTTTTGGTGGGAACATATCCTTTTGGAAATATTCAGATAAGGATTTTTCTTCAGCCTTTTGGCCTAGATGAGGTGCCTGGTTACCAAATATAGACATCTTCACAAGGATTTCAGTTCTGTTTGCGCTATATCAGAGGGGTGCTTTCCTCCAGCACCACAGCACTAAAAACAGTCTGGAGAAAATATAACCAGATAGATCCTTTGCTGGCTAAAGCATGAAGCAACAGACCCAACTGCCACTAGGGGCTTTCGGTTGGAGGTATTTTCTGTATATTATCTATATAATGAGACCCTTAAAGCTTTTCTGATTTGCCTTCTGGAAGATGAAATGCCCACATTGACACCAGCAAGTGCCATTCTCAGCTGACTTGCACAGGACTGAAATGGCCTGTTGAGTCATCTGCAATCAGCAATGCAGCCTTAAAGCTCTGAATGCTTGATACACTGCCATATAGCAATTTTCTCATGTGAAGAGAAGAGAGAACAGTCAGGCACCTCTTCCCCATTTTCTCTCTTTCTGCCAAATGAGTTTCTATTTTTTTTTTTTTTTTTACTGTTCCCTTAGAAACAGGCAGTTTAGCCCTTCCAGCCCTGCTGCTACTCTCTGTGCCATACAGCACGGCAGCAGTGCATGGCTCTGCCATTCTCCACTGCTCCCTGTGGTCTCTCTCCCTGCTCACATTAAATGAGCATGGCACGGACTCACGCTGCTCTTTGGTTGCATGCCTAGGAGGTAACAGGGAAGATGTTTACGGTAGACATGCTGCAGCAAGGGAGGTGGCACGCGAACCTCCATGCTGGGACCTCAGTTGGCAACCAATTATACAGCCGTGGTTGGCAAGCAGCAGCGGTTCCCCTGTGTTTGGACCCCTCTGCCTGTTCATCGGGGTGAGGTGTCGGGCTTTAAAGGCTGCACAGCGCGTGGTTCAGCTTCTCATCCCACTCACGCAAAGACGACGGTAACCCCAGCCCACTTCCAGCTCTAGACCAAACCCATGGTCTCATTAGAGCACTTCATTATAGAATGAAATCACCCAGCTTGCTGGAAACACACCAGCTCTTCCTGTCAGTTCCAGCAGCTTCTAGCCAATTTATTTCACAGAGCTTAGAAAAGCTGGAAAGGACTTAACCAATGGGATAAGCACATGGATCTCTCAATACCAGATTTTCTGTGTCAGAAAAGATTAAATGATCCGCAGAGACATGTGAACTAGAGAAAAGGTTCAGTGCACATCTGTGATTGGAATAAACCCAAAGTTGTTCAAATCTGAGTCTGAGCTGTGCCAGTTCTGTTTAAACCTGGGTCTCCAAAACACAGATTGGAGTGTGGAAGATAATAATTGCTATATGAATTCATACTGATTTGTCCTGTCAGCCCAGTTTCCACTAGGCCTCAGCAATGGCATCTGCAGCCTTGCTATAAAGACAGCCTTGCATTTGACAATGGGCCTTTTGGAGGCCCTTTTGTGCGCTGTAGCCACAAGCAGGGCACTTAAAAGGATTAGGAACACGAAAACCTTTTCATTCTCTCCTTCACTTTGGGCACTGCTTCCGAAATACTTTAAGACACCTGTGCTCCAGAGAAACTACCCACGTCTTCCTTTCTCAGCTCATTCACAACGGGAACAAAAATTTATATTGGGCACGTTCTCTGGTGCTATATTCGGCAGGTTTGATTGTGGGGAGGACTTCTCTTCAAGGATCAGACGGTCAATCTCGTATCTCCTTGTAGTTCTTATCCACTGTGGAAAATCGTATGAGGTGTATTTCGGGGGGCTTGGGCTTCCTGTCATCCCAGAGGTACTCTGGGGAAAGCACCTTGGAGGGTTTGTGGGAGAGGAAGTGCCTGTTGAGATGGCTTTCTTCCTGCCAGGCTGCCATGATCCCATTGGCTTTGTCTGCCAGGACGGTCATGTGGCAAGTCTTGGTGAACTCATAAACCTTCTTCACCAGCCCCCCAAACACAGCTCCTCCATAGTAGAAGTCTCCTTCTTCCTCAGGGATGTAGGCTGCTGAAGAGCTCCTCCTCTCATAAGGGAACTGGCTTCGAGGGACATTGAAATAGCCAGGGTGTATGGCTGCTACCATGTCACCCAAGGTCTCAGCCCCCCAGGGATTGTGGAACACCATGTCGATGTCCAGGCAGAAGAGGTAGTCCACCTCTTGATGGCTTGTCTCTGCTATGTGCTTGTTTATGTTCTCCATCCTGCGCATGGAGATCTCTTGCCAGCTGGTGTATTTCTTGATGGGGACAATGACGAGACTTCGGCCAGGTTGCAGCTGGACGCTGGGGATTGTCTCAGGGTTGTCAGTGAAGATGTAGTAGTTCACCCGATAGCCTTTCATGAAATGCTCCTCTGCTGACTCCAGGAAGCGGCCCACAAACCTTGTGTATCTGTTCAGACACAACACGTGAATAGTACAGCAGGGTCAAGGGTTGTGTGATGAATTATGGGAGGTATTTTAATGAATGCAGGGAGACAAGGGATGAAGAGTATTGCCTAGATATTGATGAAAGGATGCATACACTACACATGCAATAGGTAGAGTACAGCAGAGGATAAAGAACAAGTAAGTGTCTTCTCTTTGCTTTGGCCAATCAGCTACCTATCCACAGCTCCAGCTCACAAAGCATGGGCTAGTTCTCCAAAAAATACTGACTGTGCTTTAGGTATCTTGGGTGCTGAATCTGTTATCATGTAGGCTTATATGATCACAGACATGGCCCATGGCATAAATGTACCACAGAATGGGACAGATTGCAGCTCTGCTGAGGGCAAGAACAGTCAAAATAGTCTTTTCACAGAGGAAGTACATCAACCCAAGAACTATGCTTAATGAGTGGTTCACTCACTTTCCAATGGCAAAGGCTGTCACCCCTATGGTGAGATTCAGAGGCTCGTAGACACGGTCCAGAATTTCGGAGTTGAAGGTACCTTCCCAGATAATGGGGGCCAGCCATGGTGTGAGAGTCAGCACGTCCTGACGCCTGAAGGAAATGAAAGGGCATGTTAATGAAATGTAGCTGTTCCCTTTGGTTTCAAACCCAGTAATTGCAAAAGAGACACTGTGGAGGCAAATAGAAGAAGAGTGTGCGTATCACTATTAAACTGTTTATGAATGGCATTACATTCAGGTCTCTGTCCCTGCCCTCCTATTTAAGGTCACTGAGCATGGACATTTCTGCTTCTGCGATGAAATTCAGCACCGTTTAAGGAGTTAGCAAAAGCTCTAGGCTCCACTAAAATCTCATTTAAGTCCATAGGACTTGTCTGCTGAGGAGAGTTTAATGATCACTGAGCTCACAGAATAGGAGTCCATGTATATCTGCTATCAGTCTGATGCAGATTGCTACATATAGACATAAAATGCAAGTAATAATATGAAATCTACTATAAAAATACCTCATTGCCATTGTGTTATTAAAACATAGCTTGTGGCATGACAGTCTATTTCAACAATATTTATATATAGTTTTAACACATTCAGATATAATTTAAATTTTTATATAAGAGCCAGCATTCAAATGTGTAACAAAGTTATAGAAAATCCTTAATATCTCCTGTGTAGGTAGTGGAAATATTGAATATACATGCAGCAGAGTCCGATTATGCCTGACTGCAGCTATGCAATGCTATTTCAAATTTCTTCTGTGTTTTCAGGATCTCTGGATTTTCTTCCCTTTTTGTTTTTTTAAAGAAAATGTAATTTAGGATGCCTGTTTCACCCTAGCCTGCTCACATTCCCCCCAGACCATGATCCAGAGCACTCAGCTGATGAAATTTCACATGCACATCACCGGATCACGCTCAGAGGCTGAGCCCAGGGGAAGCCATCTCCCACCTGACACACTCCCAGGGCAATAATAGCACAAGAACATGATTCTCTTGATTCTCTCCTTTTTTACTCCAATATATACTAGCTGATTTGGCACATTATTATATTCCAGTAAGGAAAAAGAAATAGACAAGCATGCTCTGTCAAAAAGGGAAATCTGCAGTGTGGGTTTATTAACATTATGCATTAAAATAGCAGCTGTCGTAGAGGAGCTGCTACGGGTAAGAGTCAGGTCACAGGAGCTGGCTCACAGGAGACTGCGAACAAACACGAGCTGACAAGGAGCAGTTGCCTGAGACACTTCTTGGCTGCAGCTGCCTAAAATCTTCCATGGCTGTTTAAACTCACTGGTCTGACTGCTTCTCAGCCAGACTCATCTGTGTGAGTGCCTATAATTTGTTCCAGGGTAAGATCCAGCAGGTTAGCTGAAATAATTGTGAAGGTCATACAAGGACCTGCTTGATTTTGCCCTGAAATGGATTCAGAGCTCGCCCACAGCTGGTTACAGATATGATGCAAACCCAGAAGGCATTCCTCACTACCTTCCAGCTATTATATCTTCTAGCTCAAAAAAAGTCCCTGATGGCAACCAGGCAGACAGGCTGAGTATGTGCTAATTTGTTAACTGGGAATTTGCAGTAGGTATGTTAGCAAGTATGCAGTGATTAAACTCAATCTTACAGCAGCATAGACAGTTGTAGACATACCCATGCAACCAGGCCTTTCATGGAAAAAGGTACTGTTCAGTATATAGCAAGCTACTGAAATCATGAGTTCAGAGGACCCAAACTAAAGGCAACAGCTCTAACTTATAGGACTAAGAGCCAAAGGATGAAGAAACTAACAAAGAAACTTACTTTGGAGCCAGTGCTCTTGGCTGTGGATAAAATAATCTGCAACAAAGAACAAATATCCACTGAATAACAGATGAACAGGCCAGGAGGAGAGGAACAGCAGTTTAAAGGTCAAGAAAGAGAAGGGCAGCACTTACTGGGGGAAAAGCTGGATTGGCTTCTCTTCTCTATACTGGAGTTTCATGGAGCTGCATGATAGGGTGGAAAAAGAAAGGGCTGTAATGCATTTCTTAAAACAAGGACAGGGTTCAGCTTCAGGATCTGCTGTTGTACTGACAGCTGTCCGAGTTCTCGCTCCAGCTGCCACGCATACTGCTCTGCCTGGTACAGAGAGCAAGGCACTGCCTGTACGCTGCTTTAAGGGCTGCCAGACAAATCACTGTACTGAAGTAGCACACAGGACAGAACAGGGATAGAGAGATGCTGGCAGCTCTCAGAGTCTGTGGGTAATTCAGTGTTTAGGGGTCAGCCTCCTGGGAAGCACATGCTTGTTGGGACTGCTTGTAGTGGTCATGGACGCACCCCATTCCCTGCTCTACTGGAAGGCTGAACTACCTGCAATACCTCATACTTTAAACAGCATTGAGAGAAATACGCATCTTACTGGACACAATGTTTTTCAGTAGCTTGAAATAACCAGAAGTGCCTCTGTAAGAGATCATATTTTCTATTCAAACTTTTAAAAAGGATTAGTAGACTATGATAAAGAAGGGGAAAAGCTGTCTCTTATCATGTTATGGGCTGTAGTCCAATATGGCACTGAAGTCATTTAGGCCATATATCCTGCTCCTCCAAAGTGTAAATTATCTCTTATACAGCTTTAAGATTGCTTTTAGAACCCACACTAAGCTGATTATCCACATTAGTTTGCAACACACAGTAAAGCCAACTCTTAAAACCACAAGGTTTCTGGAGAAGCAGCCAGCTTTTTATTTTGTTCACAACAGGCCTCTGGTCCATGCCTCAAGTTTTACCATAATACAAATAAATACATAATGTGAGTGGAAAGCATGGATCATATATCACAGAAAAGATCCAGAATGAAGAGGCTGGGGGATCATTCCCAGCTCTGCCAGAACTCCCTATGAGATTCTTTATCTCACCTCTCCAACTTAAGTTTCTTCATCTAGTAAGCTGGGATACTTAAGCCACGTCTCAAAGCACAGTGAGATCCTGTACACGTGCATGTGTGTGTTTAGACCCTGATGATGAACTCAGGGTTAACCTGTAAGTCACAGCTTCTGTGATCCACAACAAACAAGGCCTCACTCGTGCTGTTCAAATACAGAGCTGTCCTGAAGGGCGAGCAGACCGAAGCAGAAAAGGTTGCATTATTACCATTCCATTCCAAAAGTGTGACTAATTATAGAGTCATCATTTTATAAAATAAAGAATAAATGACTACTTGTTTATAACTAGCTATGATGTTAAAAGGGTTACTCCCAACGGCTCCTGGTAACCTCAGTGAAACATGCTGTAAGATTGTTAGTGAACTGTAGCTCTTGTAACAGTGAGCTGTATTATTCATTATATGCAAAACAGGATACTTACAAGATTTTGGGGCAAGGAAGGTAATATGGGAGGTAGTGCGCTTTCCCGTTCCCAACTGTCATCCTGTAAATGATAGGAAAGAAACATTTAAGACTGGTAGTGTTGAAAGGTGTCTTCCTAGGATTTTCCAAGCTCTCCCCAGAATCCAGCACAGATTTTGAGAAGTAACTAACTGTTTCTCTACTTTACTGATTCACATGGGCATAGTGTATTCACCTTTTAACATAACATACTGCTGCTAAGGCATGAACGGGAAGCTCAAAATAAAAGGAGTCCAACAGCATCCAGCTCGAAACATAAGGACTAAGTATTATCATTTACATCAAATGGTCTATAAAATGTAGGTCTACATGTTTTCTAAATGTGTACACAAATGCAGACACACAAAGCAATGCTCAAAAAGGGCAAATATACAATATACACTGCTATGACATACTGATACTTCTCATGGCTTCAAATGCTGTATATATGTCCTTTTATTTAATTTGCATACCAGACAAATAGGCTGCATAGGCTTTTTTCCTCCCTTCAATCTTGATCACAATCTGCATGGACTTTTATACATAATCACTTAGCTACTGATGAAACGCAATCACCTACAATGTGGGATAACAGCAAATTACAGCATCAGAAATACAGTATAATTAGTAATGGTATAATAATTAATAGCAATATCTGATCTCAGATTCTTTTCAAACAACGCGTGAGCAGTGACTAGCTGAGTTTTCCCCAGAGAATTTGCAAGGTATGCTCTGCAGTCAGTGCTCTCAAAGCTACAAACGTCCTCAATGTTTGAAAGCTACAGACTTTCCCTAGTTACCTTGAAACAAGCTGGAACTGTTTGAAGAGACAGATAATCATCTCTTTCAGGCTCAAGCTGAAATGTGGCTGGACTTTCTGTACTCGAACAATTGTTTGAGAGCCAGATATGGAGTTAGCAACCTAATTTAGACACAATTGGTCTTTTTTTCCTTTCTCACATCTCTCCCTTTAAAGGCTTCTTCCTCTATTACTGCTACCTTATCTTTTATACTAATTACTTTCTTACAAGGTCTAACAGGGACTTCTCACAAAATGTACTGCCTATATTATTCTATCATTACAATTTTTTCTACAGTATTAGATGTAGCCAGAAAGTTCATGCTATAAATATGACCAAGCCTGCCAGCAAAGCTTACCAGATAAACACAGTAACGATAAACAGACAGACAAGGGATCCCACCACTTTCCTGGAAATCATGTCTTCCAGAGCGGAAGAAGGAAAGGCAATTTCTCACTCCCAGCAGCATTCAATCTACAAAGAAGAAAAAAAGCACAGGAAACTAGCTATAAATATCTCAGAAATGGATTATTTTATCGTGGGAGCACACAGTGCTACAAGCAGTTTCGTTTCACTCACTTTTCAATTCAGTCTTTCTGAGATCAGGAACCCGGAAGGGATGAGACTGTACAGGCCCAGCTGCTGATTTAGTCACCGAGGTTGTTCATGTAAAACACCTGACAGATCTGTTTCACAGATATCTAATCACAGTCGTAGGAGGGCTGGGAGCCTCTGATTTAATTCTAGTTCCTGTGAACGCCATTTATTGATCTAAAGCATACGCCCTTTTGCAGTTTAAGAAGTTCATCTGACCCAATCATGCCAGGTGCTAGACAGAGCAAATACAGCTACCGTTCTAGCTAATAAACACCAACTTCCACCAAACAGCAATTGCCAGAGACAGGTCCCACCAAATGTGTTTATAGTAGCAAGGCAAACTGCACTCCAATACAAGCAAAGTAACATTAGATGAGAATAACAACACATACTTCGCAACAATATTTCTGTAAGTCAGAAAAATTACTCCCCTGGCAACAGCCTGAAAAATCAGCTTCCCCCAACTCAGCTGTCTTACCTTAAGAGCTCAAATTAAATCCCTTTCTGTTCACAGGAAAGTAAAGGATCCCACAGTGTGGACCACGGCCACCTGTGACACACACAAAGCCTTTGCATACAGCCTCTGGGCGGGCTTGTGACAAGTACATTAATTATGTTACAGACTACATGCATTATTACCTCTAAGATTAAAGAGCTACTGTACTGCAGATAAGTCTTTTTTTAATGGGCGAGTTCTCTTCACCCTCACTGGCAGCCTCTGCATCCATATAAAGTGCCCTTCTGCAGAGCTTTCCAGACCTCTGCTGTAGATGCTAGCACAGTCATCAGTTACAGGAAACCACCTTCTAGCATGTGACTGGGGCCCAGGGGAAAAAAAAAAAAAAAAAAAAAAAAAAAAAAAAAAAAAAAAGAGAGAGAGAGAGAGAGAGAGAGAGACAGGAACAACAGGGCTGGTTATGAGAGTCCTATTTACAGCCAGGCAGCAGTGCTGATAGCAGAAGGAGGAACTGGCACTACAGGGTGCTTCACTTGGGGGAGGCTGGATCATGCTGCAAGCAGTGCTTGGGTTTCACCTGCCTGAAATGCTTGAGAAGATACTGGAGATCTCTTCTGTCCTGGGCCACGGTAAGACCTAAAACAGTGCTGATGAATCTGAAAAGTCACTGGTGAATTTTCCATTTTAATTTCCTGGTTTATAAGACAGGCAGCAAAAAGTCCTTTAAGTTGCTTTATTATCTCTTACAGAAATCCTCATGTGGTGCTTCTCATTTGCCTGCCAACTGATCTAATCAGCTTTCACCAAGAAACAGCACAAAATCCCACTTAAAAAAATTGGGGGGCAGGGAGGAAATCAAGGCATGCCACTGTTTAAAATCTTCAGATTCATGCTGAGCAGTTCTGGGCTCTTACCTGAGCTATCCCACGCTGCAGATCCACAAATACAAAAGGATTTGTAACCAGCCTTTCCCCTCTGACTGTTCTACGCTTTGACCAGCCTTATCTTATTCCTGTGCTAATTCTGTTATGAGAGCTGCTACACTGAAGTCAGAATTTTCTGACTGTGAAGGGTATCTGACCCCCTGTGCCTGATGCCTTTCAAAAACATCCTCTCACATCCTCCTCCAAAGC
The DNA here is from genome assembly GCF_036370855.1 of Dromaius novaehollandiae. Taxonomy (NCBI): domain Eukaryota; kingdom Metazoa; phylum Chordata; class Aves; order Casuariiformes; family Dromaiidae; genus Dromaius; species Dromaius novaehollandiae. The sequence continues at coordinate 9,821,187 of NC_088117.1, forward strand.
ATAAATAAAAACAAGAAATGGTACCAGTCCTCAGACAGCCTCCCGGGAAGTCTCATTTCCTGCCTCCAACCATCCCCATGCACTCATCACCATGGCATAGAGAGACTGACATTGTGGAATTCAGGCGATGGGAAAGGACAGAGAATAAGGAACAGACAGAAAAAAGGAGACAAAAATTATCCTCAATCTGAATGGCTAAATTAACAAATAAAAAAAAAGATATGGGCATTCTGATTTAGTGCTGTTTCAGCTATTTGTATAGGCATTGTGTAACTTCATAACATGTATTTATGCAGTAAACATCTAATCCCTCAGGCAAAGTAATACACATATTTTAAAATACTATATCATTTGGAGCACAGCTGATGCATTGCCTCTTACCAGCACTTCTGCTGTTGCAAATCCGCAGGAACGCTGGAGTCAGCTGAGTTTAGCACGTCTCCTGCATCTCAAAACACCTCATTAACATTTACCATATTTGTCCTAAACTGATTTACAGTTTTAGTGCCCTTAATGAATGCAAACAAAAATGAAATAGATGCGGTTGCAGTTAACGACAGAATTTCCTAACAAAAAAAAAGGCTAAAACATTTTTTTATAGCCACTCAGGTTCCTCAAAGTTGTTCAGAGAGTTGTTTAAAAGATATATAGTTGAAAGCAGCTGTACTACTAGTAAATGAACTTGCACGACCTTTTAGAACAAAGCATTACATCATCTTCACATCCTGCCTGAGAAAGCATTCTGGATTGCAGATAAATCCCTCGTTTGTAGACCATTTCATGGAAAAAACTTTCTTTGCAGATCAAGTATTTCTAAAACTGCATTTCAGATTTCTAAAACGGAGGTAGTAAGCTGAGAGTACAGCATTGCTCGGAAGGTGAAGACAGAGACGATATCCATAGGAAGGACTTCATCTGTGCTGGGGAAAAAGTTTCCTTGCTCAACTCCACCATTAAACAGGCGGCCTTTAACTATCATAACCTGAAGCTGTGCCATGACACAGACACTTTCAACCTTGCCAGAGCTTTAAACATGAATTTTAGTCCAGATTCACTGCTGAGCTTCTAGCTCTTCAGTTTCTCACATTACAGCTAGCACCACAATGAGTTAACTTTACTCTTGCTGAGATCCAACTAGGAAGCACTGCACAGAGTCAACATTTCATTTACAGCACATTCGACAGAGTTTTCATATCAAGAGGCAAAATAATCTCCCTTTACCATTGAGCTTGTTCAGTGCAACAGGAAAAAAAAATATGCTGGACTAAATCTGTAAAACATCACTGATGTTACTACAAACATATCTGTTTACACCAACAATGAATTTGGTCATCAGCGTACATCCCAGAAATGCTGTTGCATGACTACTGTAATAGTAGCTGGAAGGGCATATGCTTTTGATTTGTCTAGGCTAATATTCTTCAGGCATAAAAAATGAGTAAATAAAAAACAAGAGAAAAAAAGAACACAGAAAGCTTGAACAAAACTAATAATGTTTTTTGAGGTTCTGGAAGTAAGCTCCAGTGTGGGAAATCATGGCATTTTCAAACTGGATGAAAGAATAAAGGTGGCACACCAAAGAATTTTCAAGGAATTTTCGAATGATGTAATTGACTTGTTTTAACAAAAATACTGATGTTCTCAGAAAGGTGCTTGGGATAATCCTAATTACTGAGTAGCAGTTTATTGCAGTGCCATGGAAATTTTGCCAGTCAGAATAACCATACTTAACCCGGCCACAGGCTCAACTCATGTACACCTTTTCTCTGACAACCAGTACTATATGAAAAATTCAGCAATACACAACACAGATTATCCTGCCTACAATGGCAATTTCCTCTTAAGGTTCATAAATTGGTGATCATGAGAAAGAAGTTTAAGTATTCTCAGAACAGAATTCGCCAAGACATGTCCACAGACTATTTACTTACATTCCTCAATTACTCCAGCAAATATACAATATGATCATTTTTTCTTTGTTAGGAGTACATTTATTTGTAGAACAGAGAGACATTAGCAAGATTTGACTGATCTCATGTATAGAGCTGCTTTATCTTCTGAATGGATTGTTTCCACCAATCTTCCCAGCGCTGAGTTGTCATCAGCTGAGCTGTACTTTCTTCCTTGATCTGGGCAAACTGCTGCTCAAGTTTACATTTGTATTTCTGTACAAACAACCAAAAAAAGGGGAGGGGAGGGGAAGGGTGGTAATGAGGTATAGTTTTATTTTGCCTAAATCCAGGTCCTGGTCCACTGTGTCAGATGACTGTATGCAGGCCACTTACTTTCTGCCTTTGACAGTAGAACTATATGAGCAATGAACTATTTATTGCCTTCCCTCTGCATGCCTTTTAAAGGCTTCCAAAACAAAATTATCATTAATATTTAAATTCTGCTAAAAATGTAAGATCTTCATCTCACTTCTAATAGCTCATAAGATTAAAGAGCTACCTTCTCTAGAGAAGGGAAAGGAAGGCACGCATATTGAATATACACGGAAAGAACGCTTGTTCTCCCCAGGACTTCCTAAGCTAGTGACATGAACTGAACTATTACAAAGCTGCCAAAAGGTATTGCACCTGAAGAGAAAGTTGTGGACTACCGTAAAAGCCTCTAGGCCACATTATTAGAGTCCACGGTCCAAAAAGTAAAACACTCTACTTTTACATTAAGTAATGCAAAAATGTAGTGTATATTCAGGAAAATATTTTTATGTCATGTATTTACTATATCACACAATGCTGACAAACACTATTCTATCTTCACTTCAAAACTGTACTGTAAACTAGGTGCATAAGTACAACTAGACACATAAAACTCATGCAAATGTATAGCTTTGGTAGCATTTGCCATTGTTAACAGTATATGTTACATTTCCTACTCAAAATATTTTTTTAAAATGAATTCAGTTCACTGGGAGTACAATTACTTCCAGGACAGATGCAGAAAGACCAATCATTTATTCCCATATGATTTAACAAAAGAATGCTATCCTAACTGCTGAACGCTACTGTTTGCTGAGCTATAATCACTGCAAGCCAGAGTCTTAGAGTAGTCTAGAATTCTTCTAGCGGGCTTAGTGAACAAAGAGTGATCATTTTTATGGTGGGAACAATGATCTGAGATAGTTCAAAATTAAAGGTAGGTGTGAAATGTCTTACAGCTCTTCACCTTTTACGAAAAATAAGCCTTTATTAGCCTGTATTGAAATGACATTGTGGAAATAGGGTATCAGCAGCTGCTTTTTGAACTGTGGTGCTGCTGAAAGGCATTAAGCATCCTGTTTCTGATCCATGCCTTCGTCCATGCCTCTCTGCTGAAACAATTTCTTATTGCAATGTACCTGAATGGGAGGGCTCACCAAGAGACCAACTCTGTCCACCTTTGACAACATCACAAAGAAATGGACATGAGAGAGGATTTCTACTACAGTGAATATGGCTTTAAGATCTGAAAACACTGGGTACACAAAACTTATACACATCTATACTTTCTTCTATAAAAACCACCACCACCACCTGCCTCTTACAAGCGGTCCTTTCCCGCAGACCAACCTCATATACTGCATCTCTTGCTTCTATTACTGCTACGTGGCCCAGTGTAGTCTTAGCTGTTGTCACAGAGGCAGTTTCCCTGCAAAGAGTATAGTCTGGATTGTCTGTAAGAGTAGTCGTTGGTATTCCTGGCCAAGTCCTTGAGAACAGAACAAAACAAACAAAACTGAAAAGAGACTGGAATAGAAGACAGCAGATCACACGAGTTTATGCTAATTGTACTTAAAGTGCAAAAGATTAAACAGGTTTTTAAGTCTCCTTATTTAGAACAACTACCCTTGATTTAAAATCTCAGGAACTCTGCATAGTAAATAGAATCCATATCTTCTGAGTGAAAACATGCAGTACTTTTATAGATTTTAAAGTGCTGGGAGATAAATAGTGGTAAGCAAAGTGGTATGGCAATAAAAAACATTTATTGCATTACGATAGAATACACAATTCACTTTTATTTATTTCAGTCCATTGCTGTTCCTTCTTTAAAATCATTATCTAGCCAAACTGCCCTGTAACTAGTCAAATGACATCGCTAATGATAAGCATAGTATTCAACAATTTCAACAAGTGGAGCAGAAAACTATGAGAACAGTGTCTAAGATCAGTTCGGAGCACAAAAATTACATAGGATGGTGTTCAGTATCTTCAAATGTTACCTGCTCCCACGTTCAATCAATTGTTCAACTTCACAGGTTTCTAGAGAAAGCCCAGCTTGCTTACGACGGATTAGGGTGGATATCTTCTCTCTTGGCATTCCAATTTCTGGGATACAGTAGAAGACAGACTTAGCAGCAGCAGGACAATGGCAATCATACCATTGTTTTGAAGAAGCTATACTATATGCAGCTTGATGCTTTTCACTTCTAAGAAATAGCTTTGCATGCATGATTATGCTTGAGCAGAGGGGTTGGACCAGGCAGACTCCAGAGGTCCCTTCCAATTTCAAATATTCTATGATCACGCAAATCTTACCATTTAAAGTATTACAGCATACAAAAATCTCCTTTTCCTATTTGTACTTATAAAAGCGCATCTTTCTCCAGCTAGCTTTAGACTTGGGTTAATTGAATTTTGCTCTACCATGTGACAGGACTGAGATACTAAAATAGTTATAGCAGCAAGTTCTTTCCTAACTCACATAATAGGAAGCATGACAGAGGCCAGGTTCCCAGATGCTTTGGGATAGTAGGAATTTAACAAGCAGTTCTCAGCAGGTGGCTCCAATGCGAGCAGACATTGATTTATATGATACGTGGCAAGATTTTGACCTGTCCTCAGAGTAGCTTAGAATATGAAAGACAAACCACCACTGCTCCCTGGCACCTGGCTGTGCCTTCTCTGCTGTATCTCTACTGATTAAGAATAAAACTAGGCTGCAGGGTCAGTTTGGGAAGAGGAGACCATTCCTTTACATTGTTCTTAAAAACTTGATCAGAAACCAGAAGCTCTTTTTATTCAATAGTATAAGCAAACACAGTAACATTCATGCAAATTTATCAGTACTTTTTATGAAACTTAAATTGCATAGAATTGTAATAGAAACCTGAAAAACGATCGTTTAAAAAAAATCAACTCAGTAAGTGATACCATTAAATCTTGCCAATTATTCAGTAGTAAGCATATGACTAAGAAAAACAATTAGCATGGATGCTTATGGTAGAAATTACACAAAATCTTGGAATAATCTGAGCATTTCCCTTTTTATGGGGAGTCTGCTGGTATCTTTGAGAAGGAAGTTCAGGTCTGAGCAAGCAACCTCATCTTAACTTACTTGCTAGTTCTACATCATCAATAGTGATACTTTCATCTAATTCCAGAAGCAGCTTTTCAGTGAAGGCAGCTAGCGCGGAAACAAAGTTCTGAGCGCACTCAGCAGCACAGGCCTGTTGGGAAATTGGATACAAGAGAGAGGAATTAATTCCTTTTATAGTTTACCTCCTCTCCTTTTAGATTACTTCTGAAAGAACTACACAGCTGTCCAATTTTGACTTTTTGCAGCAGCTACAAATCAACACATATAATGGTTTAAGTGGCAAATAAAAGGCTCTAAGTGTCCCTTGGCGATGTTCTCAACACTACTAGATTAAAGTATAAAAAGCTATAGAAGTGCTGTGTGTAGTTGCCAAGTAATTGTATATTTGGGTTAAGCACCTAAACGTGACGGAGACAGCTATCTGTAAATATTTGTTTCTGCCCAAAGCAAAGGCCATTTGGGAATTCAGATGCTTTGGGTGGAAGTGCTTTGGCCAGGTATTATTCTACAAAAGGCTATGTAGGTGCGTAGAGCTAAGAGGAGAAAGAGACATTATTTAAGTATTAAAAAAAAATATATATATATACACATATATATATATACACACACACACATATACACATATATATATATACACACACACATATACATATATATATACACACACACACACATATATACACACACACACACATATATACACACACACACACATATATACACACACACACACATATATACACACACACACACATATATACACACACACACATATATACACACACACACACATATATACACACACACACACATATATATATATATATATATATACATACACACACACACATATATACACATATACATATATATTCTGCACACAGTATAGAGTTTTGAGCAAGTGCCCTGAGAGAAGTAAACTGAAAGAGCTTTCATGTTGGGTAACTGACCTTTAATAACCCTAGAGCACAGAGCAGGAAAATAGTTTGATTCCTGAATCTCTCCTGGAAAATTCTGCTTATTCCAGTTCTTAATATTATATAGAGAAACGTCAGTTACTTGCACTAACAAGATGCTCACAGAGAAAGACCCTCCCAGGTATCTGTCTTCCACAATTAAAATAACTAACCAGAGGATGTCACTATTCCTCCAAATTTAGTCTCACGCAGTAATTATACTATTAAGAGACAATGTCTCTTCTTCAGTATGCTCTATGAACATTACAAAAGATTAGTTAGTTCCACAATAAATCTGTGAACTTGTACATGTACATATGCATTTATGCATATACTGATCTCATATTGGTAACATAAACTCAGAGTTAAAAGATACTGTGTAACAGGATTTCTTAAAACTGAAAACATTTTCTATTTTACTTTTGATTGGGAGGAGAAATGCATCCGAGATCTACTCTCTTTTCCAAGTACAAGAACTAACAAGTTCATATTAAGCAATAGCTTTATAATTACCTGCATCGTCTGTGTATTGAGATGAACAGCATCAGCTTGGTCTTTTTGCCTTTTTATTTCCTTTTCACACAAAGCTTCCAACTGAAGTAAGTTGTCTGGATGTCCCAGAGAAGGACGTAATTGATTTGTGTGCGCAGCCTTTAAGAAAACACATAGGTAAGAAGTACTTTATGTAAGGAACGTGCAACTGAATCATAGTGAGAAAAAAGTAAAAACAAGCATTTTATATAGAAGTATTCAGAAAGAACTTGGTGTATTCCTTGGCGGACTAGAGATAAACCTTGCAGTGCAGTATATACTAAATTGCATAAGTGCCTATTGAAGAACAGAGCCTCTGATCTCACCTTGGTTTTTATTTTCAAATCATCACAAGTAATAATCTCTCTTACCAAATGGTAAAGATGATATTTATTATATCTGTATTTTTCCCTGAATTTAAGTTCAGAGGGACAAAATCTAAAAACTGTACCCTACAATGTTTTCTGCACAATCTATTTTATGACTCTTACCAGAACTGATAGGATATACTCCTTTTTAAAAGGTAGTAAAGCTGTAATAATGTTTCATTTTCTATATGTAATAGAACCTACAAGGGAGTGCACCTATATAGTATGCTCTGTGTAGCCATACCACAAACAATGTTACAGCCCTTAAAGAATCTACAGTCTAATTATAAAAATGATAGAGTTGTACAAGATAACAGAGAGAAAGCCCAGTGCTAGAAGCAGTGAGAATGAGTACTGGAGCTACTAGAAATATAAAGCTTCCAGTAGAACTACACAGACTAACTGCAAACACAAATCTGTGGCTAGCTCAGCAGTGAGTGATTAAGCAAACAGTGAAATTAATAAAATGAAATTTTATAATACTGATGCATTTAGGATACCTTATACTCCAAGGATTCCAGTATGTCCATAATACATACCTTTATACTCTCCCAGTCTTCCAGCTGTTTATTGAAGAGGTGCCGAATCTGATCAGTGGAACAGCTGAGCTTCTGCTTGTGCTCTTTTAAAAGACTATCAACTGCCAACTGTGAGACATAAGGGAGTTCCTCTTCAAACAACTTCAGTTGATCCCGAAATTCTTTTTGGAAAAGGCAGAGATGTTCATGTGACACAGAAGTACTCATTGTAAGGAAACAAAACTCAGTCTGGCTCAATGCACACTGTAATGATCAAACAAGCTGAAATTTTCCCTCACAAAGATTCTGGCCCTACCATTTCTTTTCCTATGTCTAATGCTTGGAAAACATACAAGTGTCAAAAGATGTGACACTGTACAGGCTTTCAGTTTAGTCAAGGGTCCTTCTGCCATGCTCTTTGTAGCTGATAATATACAAGTTAGAGGTTCTTGGCCAAATTTCCCATACAATCAACAGGAGTTTTGCCACTGAGCATGACACATAATCCTCATCATTGCAATTTTCAGTCATGTATACACAGGAAATTAAAAGACTTAGCTCTGGGAATTTACCTATTAGACAGGAATTATAGTAGTCATCTGTCTGACTTCGGTATGACAATAGTTTCTGTCTCAGCCGTTCGGCACAGTGTTCAAACGTCTCTGGCAGATCTTCAGGAATTGTGATTTGATGCTTATCTTTTCGGTAGAACTCCTTTGGAAGGTAAAGATAAAAACAGAAAAGGGTTGGTAACACATCCAGACAAGTCACATCTAGGCATATAACAGTAGGAGGGATGTTTAAGGCTGTCAACCACTCTCTTACTTAAGACCGCTGTTGTGATCCTTGCCCTGTGCCCTATCAGCAGCTTTAATCTTAGTGCCTATTTGCTCCTTGAATGAGTACTGGTTTTTGAGATTGCAGTGCAGCTTAATTACCAACTCTGAAAAGATACTATCAGTCCTCTTCCCATTGTATTGCTTTTAGCTTTGGTGATATGTATTTAAATATTAGTTATTAAGATTATACTGTAATCTAGCAAGTCCTAATATATAACAGCTTGATTATCGATGCTTACAACAACAGTTCAGTACATCTGTGAATATTTGGAAAGTCTGTTGAAAGGTAGGCACATGTCACTCCTCCATGCTGTCTCAGTCTGACATTTTCTTTTGATGCCATTAGAATGAATAATGTAGGAACTCTCTTGGCTTTGCAGCCTTTCTACGATACAACTAAATATGGATGTCTACGCTTGTCCACATACATAATGTTGCCTGAGACTCTAAAATGCTTATTTAATAAAGAACCCTGTGATTAAAAATACACTGTGTCAAATATTATTGAAAAATTAAATGGACATGAAGAAAGGAAAATTTTGGAAGGCCATCCAAACATTGTAACAGAAGCAAATTAGTTAGCTGCCACAGGAGTAGATCTCTGACAGCAGAAGTGACTGAAGAACTTTGAGTTTTCTTACCTCAGCAAGACAGAGCAAGCTGTCATTACCCGCCCAGAGAATACTGTAAATAATCCCTTTAAAAGTACTGAAAACAAGCAAAATGAAAGAGACAATCACACTGTAAGAAGATCATACTAGCAATATTTACTATTTTTCAAACACTTTGTTCAGGTTTATTTTAATACATATTTTCCAGAATATGCAAACAAATGTTCAGAGTGTATAAGAACCTTCATCTCCCCTAGCAGAGATTTCTCTTCAGAGGAAGAAGACTCTGAGCTATTGTAAAATGTTTACTAGAGAATGCTTTCAGGCCACTGGGGCAAAAAGGCAATCTTGGCCAAGTTCCTGTGCTGAAAATTCACATTAGGAGTTTACCCTGCATTTTAGATAAACCAAAAATATTTGAAGGTGTGTCTAGTTGCTTATTGGAAATATTTTGAAACACAACATTGAACCGAATTCCCAAGTATTTAAACATCTTGGGCATTCATCACAACGGATTTGCATGGCACCTATGAAATACCTGAATTCTGTACAGTATAACTGCACACATCAGGCAAGAATAAGTAAGTGTTCTTAGAGAAGAGAAAAGAACCATTTAAAAATCATTTCCTAAATAGTCTGGTCCTAGTTGAGCCTTGTATTCATGCGCTCAGTATTACATGTATAAGTACAAAATTTATCAACCTTTTAATAGATGAAAATAATTAAAAGACTATTTTACATTTTCCGGCCCTTTTTTAGTAAATGTACAAAACTGTAATATTCCAGTGAGTCCACCCATTGCAGATATTGAACAGAATAAAAAGGATGAAATTTTCATTTATTTTAAATATGCTGCAAAATGAGCTAGTCTGTAAATACTTTCATGATAAATGTCAAGATTACACACCTCAAAAATTTAATACTGATCTATGTAGTTCACCATTATAAATAACTAAATAAATACAGAAATAATTATTTATCTATCTAACTGATGAATTTTTGTTTCAGTAAATAAACAAGGCTTACTTAGATTCTGGAGGCTTCTCTCCAAATATATAGAATCTCTTGTCATTGCGACCTGGTTTGCTGTATTTCTGTATGCTAAGAAGGCAAAACATAAATTTGAAACTATTCCCTGGCCAGTTATTTCAGCTAGTCGGTCATATGATGGACGTGAAATTGAAGTAAAATTGGTAAAAATGTAATTCTGAAACAAATATTACATGAAAATAATTTTTGATAGAAATTTTTCTAAGGAGTCTCTCTTCAATGGCTCTTTAAGACTTTTTTGCTGTTTTCAGTATTACAGTAGCCCATTTCATCTATCTATGAAACAAGTTGAAGACATTTTGTTTAGACACCAGGCCTGAAAATTAAGTCATACTGGCTTGAAGTGGGGTTAGTCTACATTTCAACACTTTCACAATACAAAACAACAGCAGATGAAAGAGAAAAATGTTTTTTCTGACAAAATCTGAATAAAATGCAGAGCTGATCATGAAGATGTAAACAGGGAAGAGATCCCAAATGATAAGCACAGATAGAAAATAGGCTAATACGAAAAAGCATTGAGAATTTTTCAAAGAGCAGGCAGAGCTGAGAAACTTCTGCATAGGAATAAGGTAAGTGGAATTTCTCTTTCATGGGTCTTACCTTCCTGTTGATAACTTTTGATTAAATGATGACGGCTTTTTGGTGCTCAGAGCTAGGTAATTGTAAGCAGCATTCCAGGAACCTTCATCAGGCACATTTAAGTGAGAATTCTTCTTTGATGTGGAAAGAATTGCTTTATATTTAATAAGGGAAGAGGAAGAAAACTGAAAAAATGCCAACTAAAAGTCTTTTTTTCTACATTTATATAGCTTGTGTTCTCATTTCTATAATGCTTCCTTACAACATTAAGGGGGACAGCTGTAGGAACGATAATTTCTGGCAGACGGAGCTGGAGGAATCCAGCAGTGGCAACAGGGATAAAGGCTGTGAACTGGGGCATGAAGAATAGGACTGTGACAGAGAGCACATGGTAAGTGGCAGGGGCTTAAAACAAGACTAAGGCAGGGAATTAGAGAACAAGTAGGCCACATTCAGAGTCGTGGATGTAAAGGGGCTTTAGAATGGGGAGAAGATAGAGGATATTTTTGGAAGTGGCTGGGGGATTCAGACTCTAGGTAAGGGAGATGAGGGAATGGGAACACCAGGGAGGGAGCAGTTGGGATTACCACTGCATGCCACCTTTGGGTCAGTGATAACACACTGCTAGAAATTCCTCCAAACCTCTGCATATTTTCATGACTTCTCTTCCCATTCTTTCCCCTCCAACACTTTTTCCTTTCGCTATTACAAATACAGGTGCACTTCATTCTAAAATTATTACTTCAGTCTGCAGCTTTCATGGTTAAGAGTCAGAGATCATCTTGATCATCGCAAAACAAAGATAACCAAGAAAAAAGTTAGGATGAACAACCCCCTTGGAGCTAGCATGTAAGCTACAAGCAGAAGATGACACTGGCCTGGGGCAAGCTTGACTTGCGCAATGACACACTAAGAGTCACAATTTAGAGGAATATAACATATTGAAAGAACTGCTGACACACCTAGTCCTAATGAATTTGAGCGATCATTTCTCTCCGGATTCGAGACTGAAGATTTCCTGGATGGCTGAATTCTGAAACAAAAGTGGCTTTTGAATACCTTGCTACAAGTTCTCTATCCCTACAATGTGCTAAGTGAAGCTCAATATCTGTGATAATGTTCACCTGACAGAATTACATTTTACAATTGACTGCGTAAATGTAGGTACCTTTACAGGTGTAATTAATGGCTTAACTGGAACTGAGGTGTTTCTACAAGCACAATGTGCATTAAAATATTTATTTGCAAGTTACACACTTGTCTTACTGTTTGTTATGCGCTTTGTATGTTCATTCACATACATTTAGCACTATGTAGCATGTAATCACCTTTTCACTAAAATACTGTGTTCTAGAAGACAAAAAATTAATTCCTACGTAACACATAGTTTATAGCATTTTAACTTTTACTAGTCATATCAAAACAATGCAGTATTTTTGACTATGAGAAATCTTCAAAAAAAAAAAAAAAAGAAAAAAAAAAGACTGACCAGAAAGTATATAGTAGTAGTATTACATATAAATAATATACGCAATAATTCCATACAGACAGAGGCAAATGAGAAAATTTACGTTCGGAAAAACCTCTGATCTGCTTCTGGAATAATAATTTAAAAAAACGCTATAGTAAAGCTCCTTCTAGTGCTATCGTGAGCCTCATGAAGAGAAAAGGTATATGAAGTAAGGAAAAATATAAATAAAGACAATGACAGAAAAATACCTTCAGGAAAACAAGTACTTACTCAAGTAAATTTTTGATAATGCTTATTGATACATCTTCAACTGCAGACTTCCCCATTCTGCTTGGATTTAACAAAGGAAATTGAACAGGATCCATCCCCATCACCATCACATTGTTCTCATCTCTGAGAGACTCTGTTCTAATGGCAACTGCAATTGGGCCTTGTAATGCAATCTCTGTTGCAGAGGGGGAAATGTCCTCCTGGAATGGTCAGCAAATAAAAGCCTGTTGACTATAACACACAATTGGTGATAGTATTCCATGCAGTTACTGATTACTAAAGCAGATCTTCCAAACAGACACTATTTTGCTTCACAGGATGGAAGAATGACTTTTATAATGTTAGGAATAATGTTGTTACAGCTGTACAACTTAGACATTTAGAAGTAGTTATCTAGGAATTCAGAGTTTCGCTAAGAGTTAGGGATTCTCATAATAATCATAAGCAGTATTTAAGTATATACCTGTAAACCAATGATCCACTGTAGATTACAAAATAAAGACAGATATTCCAAGCATGGAAGGAAAAAAACCCCCTTGATACAAAATCTACCATTCTGTCAAACTCTTTAGGACTCGTCCTACCCCCCCCCCCTTTTTTTTTTTTTTTTTTTTTTTTTTTTAAGAAATGCCTGCAATATATACATGAGCCGTACTGTTCCTTGAAAACAAACTCTTGCAAAGGACTAAGCAACTCTTCGTGGTGCTGGACATCTTTAACAATCAGTAAGCTCAGTGGTGACTAATCTACTCAGTCCCTTAAAAGAGCTGACCTTATTTTACTAGGTCTTGGACAGCTTGCAATTGCTTGACATAATGTAGCATCTTTCTTCACTTGAAGATTCAAAATACAGATTCTGAAGAAACCTTAAAAATATATACATTAAAATTCACTCAAAATTAAATACAATATAGAGAATTTGGATATTATCTTACATTATCATAAAGGCTGGTTACATTTACTAGCAAGCAATCAAGATACTGGCTCCTCTTTTTCAGTTCTTTCAACACTACTTTGGAAAAATCATACAACTCTTCTGAAGTCAAAGCCTGAAAGATATGATAATATGGATGGTATTTACTACATCAGACAGATTTCAGACTTTTAAAATATGCTGACTGTTGCATCCAACATCATGTGAACCAGTTCTGTCACCATTTTGTTTACACATACATGGAAGCAGTAAGATTGACATACTGTCTAGAGAAACTGAGATTTTTGTTTTCTAAAACAATCACAAGTGTAAATATGCTTGTTCAAAGCTGGAAAGGAGGGAGTGACTCTGGCAACAACAATACTCACATTGCAGGGGATCTTCCTAAGCAAGAGTTCTGTGTTTTTTGGGCTTTTTTTTTGGTAAAGTACTTTGCTTATGAGGGAGGGTAAAATTGAGCATACAAGCCCTGACCTCTGCAGGTATGTTTCATGTCTGTTGGTATGCATCCCATATAGCATATGCTGTTTATTTTATCTGATGTGTTGTTAAGAATCTGCTTCAAAAATAACTGTTACTTATTTTAAATATAACATAGGAAGACTGCCTGCTAAATACAGGGGACTGGCAACTATTACACAACTTTTTGTTTAGTTACCAAAAAGCCTTATATAAAATCTGTGGCATTGTATTTTATATTCAATCAAACAAACAAACAAACGAGGTACTTTTCACTGTGGCCCCTTTTACTCTTTTAGGTGGAGATGGTAGAAAAATTGCTCTGTAATTATAACCCATCATGTCAGTTTGTCTGACCCAGTCTCTGGTGGGTGCTTCCAAAACTATACAAACATGCACAGTGAGTCAAATTAATACCAGGTGGTGCCATTTAGAACTTACTTCTTTATCTGCAGTAGGATGAGCACAAGCATCTATTTTCTGATGGAGCTTCTCCAGATAGGAGTTCAACGTCACTGCCTGCAAATTGGAATTTGCTACCTAAAGCAGAAACAGATACTGGTAAAATGAAAATCCATCCAAAGTCACTGAACGCTACAATATCTGTAGAAATATCAAATTGTTTCTGCAAAAGGGAGTAGGCATAGAGGTTTTGGATCATCAGGGAGGATATACTTATTTGCGCATGTGCATGATTAATGTACTCCAGGACCATGTTGTTCTAGCATAGTTGCAACAGTAGCAAGACTACAGTTTTAGGAGGATAATGACAGAAAACAGGAATGAACAGAAAAAGTCACTTAACATTTGTCCTCTCTGAATTCAGCCATAAATCTCTCCAATTAAATAGAGGAATCAGATAGAGGAATGATTAAAGTTTAATTGAACAAAGCTCTGGTGTTTCTGTTTGTACCTCTGACTTGATTTTTACTTGCAGATTCGTGAGAAATCGTTGGATTTTTTCCATAAAGACTCGATCCATAGAAAGATAACGGAATTTTGTTTCAGACTGGTTGATAAGTTCAGTAGCCTTTAAAAATGCCAGAGAGAAAAGAGACAGAAGTAATTAATTTTCACTCTTTTTTCAATTTAAATAATAGCACGCACCATCTCTTTGTATTTTTTCATCATGTATTTATCATACAGAATGAACTAGAACTGCCTTACAGCCCCAATCTGGGAGCAGGCTGATGGTAAGGCATGTTAAATGTGTCAATATAATACATAATTTGAAAGAATGAAGCTCTGCACACCTGTTCAAAGTAGTCTGATTCCATTTTCTCCATATCAACCATGATTAAACCTTCAAAAGAGTCAATATGTTCACATTCTTTCTGAAGATGCTTGCAGAAAAATTGTATCTCTTCGGGAGAAAAGTTACCTCCCTCTGAAAATAATCTGAAAACAACCAGCAAAGAAAAGCAGTTGGCTAGAAGTCTTCCTTTTCTCAAAGACTATTTTAGCTATTACATAGATATCAATATGAAACTGATGGAAACGGTATAATTGCAGCTTTGCAATTTAAGAACTTTTATTTATTATACTAACCAGCTGAATAACAAAATAAATTTTAATTTTACTGTTCTGTTTATGCAGTAAAGGCTCATACCCAGAAATAGGTAATTGTATTTATAAACATCCCTCCAGTGGAATCTCTATACCTGCAAGCTTTGAGAAAATCCACACTTGAATCTCGTAGTTTTCCCAAAGCTTCCTCCAAATAGTTCCGGTAGCTTCTCAGGGAAATCTGGATGACTTCCAGATGATTAAGCAGCTCGGAGTGCAGACTTTCAGTGAAAGAAACCAACCTAACAGCAAATATTAAAACACAGAAAATGTATAGATAGAAGAGCATTCGCTATGGTTCAAAGGCTGCTGGTGGTAAGGACATGAACAAAACCTGAGAACTCAGTGAAAGTGTTTTAGTATTCGGAAAAGTTTTAGTATTCGGAAAGCAACTCACTGAAGTGTGATTGTATTGATGAACACCCAGAAGACATTGGCAAGCAGCAGATGCTATTGAAAAATATCCTTCAAAACCATTTAGTCAATTGCTATTACTGTGCAAGTTCATGATATAGTTTTCATTGAAGAACAACTGCACAGATAAAGCAAACTTTGAAGGCAAATCAAGAACAAGAGAAATCTTAGCTATCAATCGCAGGAGTCTAACGATACAAATTCACAGCCAACAAGACCTGCGACGCACTCACTTCTCAGTCTTAGCAGCGCCAAGGAAGACAGATCCCATGTCGCGGATTCGTGAGCAGAAGTCTTTGCTGATGGTATTTTGCTGATCACGAAGTCTGAGAAATTCATTTTTTTCCTTGCTCAGAGCTTCCCTCACCCCTGCACAGTGGCACTCTAGACGCTCTTTGTGAAGCAACAGTTCCGCTGATAAGAAAACAACTCTTACAATGTGGCCATTATTTCCTGTTTACTGTGGACTATCACAATCACAAGCCAACCTATTATCAGAAGCAAGGGTGAAACAATGCCAAGCCAAATCTCAGAGGGGCTTAAAAATACAGTAAAGAACATGATTCTGTTTCTTTGACTTTTCTTACATCTTTGGCTTATATCAATTCAAGTTGCAAGCTTGCTCCCAAGCCCTTTTTTTTTTCCCACCTTATTTTTTGGTGACTGAGGACATCTCCATTACCTTTCCATTGTCCAGTCTTGTAACTAAAGTAAAGTTAAAAGGTTTTTTTTGTTTGTTTTTTTTTGTTTTTGTTTTTAATCAAAATGCACTTCCCTAAATTTTTGCTAAGGGGAACGGGGAAAGGAAAGATCGGGGAGGAAAGGGGAAAGGGAAAGAGAGAGAGAGGGGAGGGGAATGGGGAAAGGGAAAAGGGTTTTGGTCCTTCCTCTGGAATGATAGTTGGGCAAAACAAGAGTCAACCAACCAACCTCAAGAAAACTGCCAAGAAGGCACCTATCTTCTTTTTTGTAAAAAGTGAAATTGAAAGATTATTTTCCTGTCTTCCCAAACAGATTTTCTTCCACAGATTAAATGTTAAAGACCAACAAACCTGTCTTGAATCATTTTTCCTCCCCAAAAGAACTTGATACTTGTCATGCAAGGAAGAATTATTGTGGCCAATATATGGCTGCTCAGTGATATTTTATATGGCTACGTCCTTCTCTCCTATCCAGGAGCTAACCATCGGCACTTTGTCTCTCCCAACACTTGCTCATTCTTTTTCTGTAACACTATTAAAATTTTCTACCACGACAGACTACTATTAAATTAATTTCAAGGAGAATGAGCATTCACAAACGTTGACAATGGCAACAGAATCTTCTACATCTTTTACAATAAAGTCATTGATCAAAGTGTTGCTGGATATTTTCCAAATGTAACACAGCACAAACGAATATGAGCTATGGAAAAGAAACGTCTCTTAAAATATAACATACAAGTAACATATTATGCTAGGAGTTAGTAGAGACTCAACTGCTTCCTATTGTTCTCTGCTACTGAGTCAACTAACACTGAACCAGATTTTGGTCCATTCACGATCATCTCTAAATGAAGACATACAGTGCTCAGAATAAGAAAAGTAGGTACCAGCTCTAACATTGTAGATATTTGTCTTTATATGCTCCTGCCTTGACCGACAGAAGTGAAGATGCAAGTTAAGTTCTGAATTCAGCTCCTCTTTCTTGGCAGCCACAATGACAGAAGAATTGGATAAGGACTGTGTAAACCACTTCTCCAAGTGTTCAAAAAAGCAGAGGCGAATCCTATGATTGAAAAAGAAATTATTACAGTGAGGAACAGTAAGCACAGTGGAATATTATAACACAGACAAAACTTTAATTTTGCAGATATATAAACACAAAACTTTAAATAAATAAATCGGGCTTTAAGAATTTAACTGCTGACCACAGGAAGATAGATTTCATTACCATTTACACAATACTGGTGCTACTATTCTGGTCAACAGAAGCTATAAATAATGTTAGCATGACCAATTCGTATTTTCTTCCTTCTTTATGATATCTTGAGTCAGGCATCTTGTAATGTTTCTCTGAAGTTCTCTTCCTGTTCTGCAGTAGTGCAGGCTGAGAAAATACTACTGAGTGCCAGGCATTTTACCTTTATCACTCTGCAGGGAATTTGGGCAAATTTCTTTCTTTCCTGTACCTGGTTTTCTTTGTAAATAACGCTTATGTGTTAGGTACTTTGAGAGCCATGGGTGAAAACCAACATCAAAAATTTCTCTTATTTTTATTGATTTAAGAAAGGAATAATGTCAAAACATTTAGATATTTTTTGGATAGTTTTTGGATGCTTATTCGAATGTTTTTTCCCAACATCTGAAATCTACCCATTACCTAAAGGGAAAAAAAGAATATAAACTATTTTCTACTAACCACTTTTTAAGCTCTGCAAACACAGTTTCTTTTATAAGTACATGTTTCAGGTATGCAGGAAGCGATTCTTTTTTTTCATATTTAGTTAAATAATTCTCTGGGATGCTGGTCTTTCCTGCCTCTTCAACTCCAAAAACTGTGTAAGTGTTTCCACCAGAAGTGGAAAAGATCTCAATGGCAAATTCAGAGCTTTCCACCTTGCCACTCTTGATCATATCCTAGGAAACAATTGGAAATCATCATCTATTATCTTTAAAACTGCTATGCTTTAATAAGCATTAAATCAACAGTGTACAAGTTAATGTAAGAATCTTAAGGATATTAAGAATAACGTTCTGGTTCCCAATTTGAGGAACATACATATATAGAATATGTTTGCAAGTCTCAATTTTTTAAAAAGGTTTTTGTTACAGTAATAAAATTAATTTACCTAAGTACAGATGTGAAAAAGTAATACTTAGATGCAAACACAATTTAAATCACCCACCATGGGTTAAGAATACCACGATGAAAGAAAGAAGCATATTTCAGAAAATATTCTATGCAAAATGTTTTTACAAGGGTAAAAGCAGTGCGTAAGGAATGTCTGTGAATGTTTGATAGACTTCAGTTGTCCATAAACAGGATCTAAAGTTCTAATTGTCCAGGAAATAAATGAAACAGTAAAGACTGATGTTCGCTGGACGTACAAATTAAATCTGATTTACTTTAAAGAATTTAGACTTACCTCAGCCTGAGGTAGACTTGCCATTTCATCATGATCTTGTGCAAGACTTCCTTTACCTTCCAGTGTATTCTCTTCTTCACCTTCTTGTGGAAAGCTTACCCCCTGTCCTATATGGTCAGCTTCTTCACTTTCTTGAGGAATACTCTCCCCATCCTCTTGTTTCTCTGTTTCTTCAGTTTCTTGTGCAAAGATCTCCTCGTTCTCAGGTGTACATGTTTCTTCATTTTCCTGTTGAACGCTATCAGTCTTTTGCTCCTCCTCTTCATATTCTTGCACGAGACTCTCAGCTTGCTGCTCCACCACATTTTCAGCTTCTGAAACTTCAACTAATTCTTCCCAATTAAAACAAAGTTTTACTGGTCATAATCCAAAGAAATACAGATTAAAAGATAAGAAAGCAGAAAGACCTACTTGTGCCGTTGAGGTATTACCTTGCTCTTGAAAAGTGGTGTCTATCTTTCCTTGCAAGTTCTAACAGGGAAAAACAACAAAAAAAGAAACCCTACAATTTAAAAATAAGAATTTGCTTCCTTAGAATGATAAATTCACAACCCTTCTCAAATTTTATCTATTTCAATAAGGTAGTCAAGTCCTGAGTGGATTATTTATCTTCTAAATGAACTAATAACAAATGAACTAATAAATGAACTAACCATAACATTGAAATTGATTAACATAATTTTCTTGCTTTCACTTTTCTGTTTAAAAATGCAAGTGAATTTTCTGAAATGTACTTTGCAACAGCAACAAAGTGTAGAATCAAGAAAGGTTTTGTGTCCCCCCACCCTCTCCCACTTCTAGCAGAAGCAGTTCAATCCTGTGGCCAAAACAATGTTTCAGTTTATTTAATCTGAATTTCAACAAAAGTGTAGATTCCCAAGAGTGAAAAATTAATGCACCAGCAAGATTTTAAACCACAAGAACTTTGTTTTCTTTATACCTGTTTAAAGACTTCTTTTACATTAAAATATTGGCTGATGGATACACTATAAGAAATCAACTCCTGCAAAACAGCTTCTGGGTAAGCCATTACTTTATCCACTAGAACTTGGCTGAATGTCTCATACCTGTCAAATACAAGGTCACTATTTCAGAGACTCAATTATGTATAGAAACAAAATAACACATGACTATTATGCCTTTAAATCTGAATCTAACTTTTCTACTGATTTCATAAATCTTTTGGGCTGGAATCAATCATTGTGCTGTATCTGTTCAGCCTGAATACAATGGGATCCTGGCTTGTTAGTAGGAATTATTTCATTACAAATACACAAACATGCACAATAATAAGTTTTACAATAAAGGCTTTCAGATCTTTCATTCTGATAAGACACCATTCAAGACCTGTGCTTACCTAAGAAATATTAGAAACAAGGCATCAAACTAATGTCTTTCAGTTTAGTTCTGTGTCAGGCTCAGCTATGACTGAAGCTTTTCTGATTTAGTTCTGTTGTACTCAGAAATGAAAACTAATGGTTCAAGTTCAGTCTTGGTCCAAGAAAAAGCAACCTGTCTTCATTTAAGTTCACATCTGGTTTGTCTCCTATATTAAGGAAACTAAGGGGAACTCGCATATGTGTTCAAATGTTCAGAGAGATTACATTCCATCTCTGCAACCTCTCACTGTGTTCTCACTCACATAAAAGGTACTTGCTCACTTTTTTTAAAAATGGTCCTAATGAATAGGAAGAGTATTGAACCAACAGCTCTAAAAACAGTTATTTCATATTTAGCCATATACCAGATTACAGTGTGGCATGCGTACAGGTGTGTGTACTGCTCTTCTAATATGCCTCAGATCTGATCGAGAGAGAAGACCACTTGCACACAAAAATATAACTATTTCTTATCTGGCTATTAAATCCTCAAACCTTCTGTTAAGGTCTTCACCAAGGAGAACTGTATGTGCCAATTTGGATGTGATTTTCTTTTTTTTTTTTTTTTTAAAGACGCTAATTCTTGATCATGAGAAATAGAACAGAAAGATTACCAAAATGTATACTTAGGCTATCTGAAAGTTATTAATAACTTCTAGTCCCTGCCACCCTGAAACAGATCAAATTTGCAAACCCAGAACAGAGCTGATGGCAGAGATCAACTTTCTGACCTCCACAGTATTATTCAAGAATCTGAACTACTACTTTTATCTTCTGAATAAACAGCTAATCTATGACATTGACATGGATGACATTGTATACTACATAATAATACTAATTCATTTTTTTAAAATTATATCATTATTTGTTGGGTTTTCTTACTCCTACTTCCAAAATGTAGGTGTTGACTTGGCTAAATAAGGAAAATATTTTATTTTTAATTCTTACATGAAGTAACCATGTTTTTTCACACCTTCATGCTGCAGCAGAAAAACAACTTAAATAGTAGTACTAACTTTTGAATATATTTTACTTGGCAAGTTTGCACTACAGTGTTCATACCGAGCTCTAATATCATCCAAAGAAGAAACAGCTTTCTCCAAATATTTCTTCAGCTTTTCTTCAGAGCTTGCTGTTCTCATTTTATCCAAAACTATATCCAGATTAGCTTCCATCGTCTAAGACCATGTAAGGGGGAAAAAAAAAGATTTGGTAGTTACTGAAATGCTTTAAAACTATCTAGGATTCAAATTAATTTTATATAAAAAGCTACTTTATGAACAGCATACAGAACTATATTTAACAGGGCTATTTTCAAGGCAGTTAATGCATATTGTGTGTTAAATGCACTTACTCTGAAGATAATACTTGTTGCTGATCACAAAAAGTGAAGCCTAGCTAAGCAAAAGAACATTCAGGCAAAAAGTCTGACTTTAGTGAATGAGTAGCACAGGTTGTAAGCAGCCCAGTTTTATGCATAGAATAGCTACTGAGGAATCTCACAGTGAAAAAACTCTTAACAGCTAAATACACCTCTGTCTTCATTTCCACATGGGTGCTTAGCCTGGTAACTTTGGCGTCAAGTAGTACTCATTTTGAAGGTATTACAAGAGCAGCTGGCCACCAACATGATTCCTCTGCCAAAGGGTATGGATAGGAATACCTTCAAACATTGGATTCCTCAAAAGGCTAGATTCATTTTACACCAAGAGGGGAAGCTACCTTACCAAAAGTGGTTAGTATAAAGATTTTTCACAGATAATCAACATAACCTTCAACATTGCCTCCCCAAGTCGCATGATACACATGACATGAGAACTTGACATATGAACAAGACTCTATACCTGCATGAGATCTTATGAGCAAGTTGTAACTCCTTAATACAGAAAACAATCTTTATGACCATTCCCGTATCAAGAATAAGATACAGATGATCATTAAATGTGAATCAAGTATTTTATCTAAGAAAATGTACCTGGCAGAATGAAACTATCTTGTAATAAATTCAGTATAAGCGTTAGTGATTACCATTTAATTTTTACCTGCTACAAAGCAGGTATTTTGAATTCCAAAGGCCTCTCTGCCCATGAAGTCCTTTCTTTACATCATACCATATTCATCATACCATGTTTTTACCTGTATTAAGTTATCCTGTTTCCATCTGCATTCATCTAATTTCTTCTTAAGTTCATCTTCTTGGTAGGAGAGTTCGAGTTGATGGACATCCCAGAGGACAATGGCCTCCTGAAAATAACTGTACAAGTCTCTACAATTCCGTTCATTCTGCTTAGCCAGCTCCTCCAGATCTCTCTAACGCAAAACAGTTAAATGAACCAGTTACTATTAAAATATTTGCTTGAAGATGAAATGAATGATTAAGGGGCTATCTGACATAATAAAAGACTGCCTGAAGGTAGACCACCGATATTCAACATAGTCTCTTTTATCTGAACAGAAATAAAAATAGTTCAACTAAACTGGATAAGAATTTTTTTCCTAAAAGCTGAGGTATCAAACTTTCTGCTTATTCTTCTGCTACTGTAAAGCACAGAATCACCAAAATCTCCATAAGCCCTGAAATATCTGGTATCTAGCATTTTAAGAACAACTGTCTTTTTTTTTTTTAATATATAGAATCATAAAAGATAGGATTGACAGAAATTTGGGAGATATTTAAATCTATCCCTCTGTCTCCAGGAAGGATGAGCTATGCTAAGTCATCCTTGACAACCTACTATAAACATAAAACCAACAATTGTGAACTCTTCTCGAGCCACACCACTTTTTTTTTTTTTTTTAACTGATGGAGTAGATATTCCATCACCCTATGGATCTCTTCCTAACATGACATCAATAGCCTAAGATGAATATGACATATCATGCAGTAGTGCATGAAGAACAGTACTCCCAGAGTAACAAGAACAGATGTAATAACCATACATCCATATGATCCAGTTCTTCTTCAAACTGACTTTGTAGTTTCTCAGTCAACTGAAGTAAGTCAGAATTCACAATTTCTTCAGCCTCCTTTTTTGTGCAAACTTTCAGATTCAACAGTTTATTCTGAAAAAAAAAGAATGGTAAGTTATTGACATGTATATAATATAAGCCATCATGTGGCTTTTAGAGAGTGTGGTTAAACTCAGTATTTCTTCTTTATTTTAAGTTGGATGTAGACTGTGCATGTGTAAGCTGGGGAGTTGCTATATTAATCTTACGGTAGCAAGCTGAAGCTCTGATGTTTTACTTCACTAACAATCAACACCAGACTGAAGAAATGAATGTGTGCTGAAATTGTTTGCTCCTCCTACAGCTTTGCTATCTAGTTTTCTCAAAATGTTTCACAGAGAGATTTAGCCCTCCAAATCTCACATTCTGATAGTAAGCAGTATAATTCTCTTTGTACAAGGAGAGAAACTGAGGCAGAGAGGTGGAATTTCTTCCCCAAGATCATACAGACTCAGCAGAAATGCTGGAGGTTCTGACCTTGAGTCCTCTGCCTAAATGTGAGGGAGCACTCCTTTCATTACTAGTAGCTGTTACTGAGTTTTCATATATTTCACATACAAATACCACACGTTACTGCAAAACAAAATGCACAGTAGGTTTTCTAATAGAGTAAGGGAGAGGCTAAAAAGTAATTTCAGTTGCTATCTGAGAGTTGTCCGGATCCTCCAACAACACAGTGCTATCAAGAATCCTTCCAAGAATTTGCTAAACTATGATACTGACCTTGCATAACTGCACTTCTGTCAAACACTTCTGCTGGACCTTCTCATACTGGACACGAATTTTCACCAGACACTGCATATTGTGGGTATCTGAAGGATATGGAAGAACAGGATGTAACAGTGCATTGCTAGATTTCAGTATTTCACAGTACAGTGTGAAATGGAAACGTGACAGAGGACCTATGCTGAGCCCCAAATCATGCCACTAGCATCTTCACACTTATATGACATCATCAGCCAGTAAAATGAGGCACTTGTACACAAATCTTATCATTATGCTTAAAGGTAACAAGTTTATAATCAGTCACAGCATCTTTGCTGCTATATAAGCTAGAAAACATTAAGACAATATTTGCTCTAGAGAGACAGAAGGTAGTCACATAGAGAGGGAAGGCACACAGCAAGACTCAAAAAGGAATCACGTCAAATGCTTTCCTTCTCATTCTACAAGAGCCAAGCAGAAGTATTTTTGTATGGCTGCAGTAGTGATCTGGATTAAAATGAACTTTCTTTTTGTGCCCTGACTAATTGTAACCAGGTCAATGTTGATTACTGCTAGACCTTACCATGCGAAAATACTTGTGCTGGTGAAAGGGAAGTGATGCAATAAGCAGCTTATTTTGGTTGTACTGCTAAGCAACTTATGAGGTATATGGATATACACAGAACAGAGAATACAGCAAACACACACATTCAAAGCAAAGTCTGAGTCAGCCCTGCCTGAAAAAAAAAATTGCTCAAATTTCAGATTGTTTTTACGATTTCCCTCCTTACCTATGCTTTTGTTTAAATTCACCAATGATTCGTACCATTCATTTATCTCAGCTTTTGTGTGCACTGGAGGCAATAGATTACTATCAAAATATGAAACAAGAGTCAGCCATCTTCAGATATAATCCAGTCAGTTCTCAAAGGATAAAATTACAAATCAGAGTAACCAAATCACTGTGCTTTATTTTAGTGGTTAGAAAAGAGACTTACAGCCATTATCAGAAATGAAAATACAGTATCTGCTGTTTCTCAAGACCGCTGTTTAATGACAAGGAACTAAGTGTAATCCACCTAGTTCCTGTATACACGCTAAAATAAAAACAGTATTTTAAAATGGCAATAGTGTAATGAATTTCACCCATACTATCTTCTTTTTGTCAGGATGAATAGAGTTAAAATATACTAGTATGAGATCCCTTTCATCTCCTTTAAGTATAATTTATTATACAAATTAAAGTTAACCTTAAATAACGTCTAGACAAGGTCAGCAGTTTTTACTTATCCGCTCATCCTTGTCTGTCTTTACTTCTATTATGTTTTTATGGTCAGTGAGATTCATTTCTGCATTCCTGCATTTCTAAGCCTAGGCGACCCCCTATTTAGTGTAACCTTTGCACTGAAAACCAAGAATATAATTTTTTCCCCATTAAAGAGAAGTCTACAGAAGAAGTTTAGGGCCTTACTGCTGCATTGCTCCATTCCAGTGTGCAATTTTACAAAATGCATTCTATAGTCAAGTCCTTCATTAACTCTAGCAAGAGCCCTGTTTTCCCATTACTGTTCTCTCTTTTTTCATACCCAAGGTGCTGCAGAAATTCTAGTCTCCTTTCATTAAGCAAAATCTGATCCTTTATCATGTTTTCCATCTCTTGTTGTACAGTTGGTGGATTCTGTATTTCTTCACTTGCCATAAATTCTCTGTAGGATGCAAAAATACACTGAAGTAAATATCTGTTTGGGAAAATTTCATGTTTGAAATACAAATACAAAATGTGTTTTATATACAGGGGATTAAAGAAGAATGTTAAGTTATTTTAGTTTTATAAAGGAAAAAGAATAAAATATAATTTTAATAAAAAACACAAATGACCACTGGTCACTTAGTGCTATTCATACTCGAAAACATAATCAGTTTCAAAATAACAGACCTGAAACTGTGAACTGCATAGTTCTTTTGTAGGAGCTTCCAGTCCTTCACCCTATCTTGCCATTTCAACCGATGTGATAATTCCCTTTTCAACTCTGTTTTCATTAGATTAAAGAACAGCTTGGCAATTGCCCTCCGATTGGCCAGTAGGGCTCTGTTAATAATCTGTGTATTAAAAAATAAAAACAGGAACAAGAGCAGCACATAACATACACGCAAAAAAATTGCCAGCTCTATGTTGAGCTAACAGATTACAGAAGAAAGAATATGAATATTCAGGAATGCCCTGCAAAATGGAAAATGCTCTCATATTATTGTGATTGATAGGTAGAAATGATGAATTTCAGTTTGATAAAAGAAGAAACATATTCTAGGAGTATTGTACTTTGCTATCTTCTCACAGGCACATGTGACTCAATACAAAAGACTTACCATGGCTTCATCATTCATGAACCTGTAAACATCAGGTGGTAAGAGGAAGGAAATATCCTCCAACATCACTGTATACTTTCTCAGTACATCTGTTATCTGTGCAATAAAAGAATAAAAAACAAAAAAAAAATCTGAATAACTGAAATGTCAGTTTCTTAACATAAGGCATGATATGAATAAGAAAACTTTTTTCCATTAACAAAAATACAAATGGCCGATAAACAGATTGAGAAGCGAATGGTGTCTTAAAATACTGATTTTAAGCATCTTCAATACTGATTTTTTAATCATTGATAAAAACTGTACCTAAAACATTCAGTTCTGTGACTGATTTCAACTTCAACTGACTTCTCTTGAATGTGTGTGATTCTCTAGAGCTCTGCAGACAGGCTGCAAACTGAAAGGAAGGTGTTTAGAGTTTTTTATTGAGGTATCTGTAGCAAGTCCACAAATGCCTGTGTTAAGCGGACACACATATTTTAAGCGAACATGGTCTTCTCTGGTCATTTTCATAACTAATCAAACAGAAAAATTACTAGTCTTGCTGTTGGAGCTATGCACTGTGTCTGCGTTACAAAGAGAGGGCTAACTGAGGCAGGCATAACAGATAAAGCTTTTGGTTCCCTAGAGGGCAAAGCAGCAAGGATTTCATTATGAATTATCCATTTATTAAACCAAACATTTACCTGTGATCTCCAGTGATTTCCATAGGTCAGGCTGAAGCATACATAACTGTAGCATCTTTGCTACTGATACCCAATGTATGCCAACTAAAATTAGCTCAGACACATCTGTGCACGTTCTCAGCTGCAGAATAGGTATGCCCTAACAAAATAACTTCAGATCTGATCATGGTTTGACCTAAACAATCCTGCAGAAGTACAAAAGCAACTCACAGATTCCTTGCATCTTTTTTTGCAGATATTTGTGGAAGAAGCAAATAATAATCTTATGCTTAATTAACAGTCATTAAAACTACAGCTCACTTTGTCAGTTCGTCTCCATTCAACCATTTTTAAGGTTTCATCCATTTCCCTAATCCACTTCCTTCTGGTCAAGGACTCCTGGTGGATGGCATCCCACAGTTCTTCCAAACTCTGCAAGAAGGATTTACTATCAATCTCATTGAAAAACTACAAGGGGAAAATGCAATTATATCTTAAAACTACAGCAAGACATAGAAAGATAGCTTACACAGACCAAGTGAATTGCAAACAACAGGTACAAATAACTGAAAATGAGACAATGACATGAGCTGCCTTACGTCTATTGAGAAGCCTTCCAGATCAGTGTGGAGCTCAATCTTTTTGAACAAAAGTTCAGTCTTTCTATCCGATTCCAACAGTTTTGACAAAAGCAAGTTTCCAGGCTCCAAAACAAAGGGTTCCATTTCCTAAAAAGGTAAAGAAGTCAGTCTGATCTTTTGAGTATTAGTCCCTGTCTTTCGTATAGGGCTCTAAACTACCTGAACTACAAAATCCAGTCTTACCCTTGCAATGCAGGCAAGCTCATGATGCATTAAGGTCAGTGCTTCATCATGACGGCCTCGCCTGCGTCCCGACAGGCGTTCCAAAACATCGCTGCTTGTTTTCTCAGGAACTGCCAAGAAAGAAACGAGGATGATGTAGCTTGGAACTGCTGCTGTGGAATACATAAGGCATACACAATAAATCACTAAATCAACACTGCGACCTTTGTATGTTGTGCGGCTTTTATAGTGCTTGACAGCTTTTCATAGAAAGGAAAGTCTAGGTTAATCTAGGTTAAAAATTGTAAAGCATACTTTTTATTTCCTTTAATTTTATTAATTTGTGATTTTCAGAAGGATAGAAGCATGGAAACTATGAACTAAGCTCAAGTATGATGTAAACAATGCAACTTCCAAGAACAACAGCTGCTTACATCATAATTGGAACTGACTGTCTAACTACATATTTTGATAAATAACTACAATTTTACAACAATTTTTTCTATGGATAGACTCTTCATCTTCAAAATTACTTAGAAATCAAAAATGTGTCAGGTCATCTCTGAAGTTCATTTTACACTTTTTCAACCTTGTTCAGCTCAAACCATTACATGCTGGCTCCTAAAAAAGCAAACTAGAGTATCTGAGATTAAGAGAAAT
This sequence comes from Dromaius novaehollandiae, assembly GCF_036370855.1. Classification (NCBI taxonomy): domain Eukaryota; kingdom Metazoa; phylum Chordata; class Aves; order Casuariiformes; family Dromaiidae; genus Dromaius; species Dromaius novaehollandiae. Next base: position 9,849,775 of record NC_088117.1, read on the forward strand.
AAATTTTACCAACAAAATCAGGCAGGGCTCTGACTTCCTCAACTGCAATTACACCTTCACTTTTCCAAGCCTTTTGAAATATTGTAGCTTCCCTGCAAAAGAAAGAGAAGAAAGATGTGATCTGTACTAAACACGTAAGAGACCTACAGATCAAATTAATTGGCAAAATGTAACATTTAGGCAACATTTAAGCATCCTCCTAACATCAAAATACAAATGGGGCGATGGTTCATAGAATTCATGTTCCTGCTTCACAGATGAATAGGATTGACTTATTATCAATTATTTGTTGATCAAAACCTCAAATGTCCTATGATGGCATAAAAGCAGTAATACCAGGTTTAATACACATAAACTACAAAGACATACATACTACCTCTAAAATGTATAATATCTATAAAATGTTAAGTAATAACCAGCAAGATATATGAAAACAGCCTTTATCTGCCCATTGCTCTTCCAAACAGTTTGGATGCTGCCTTTCTCTTTGGAAGAAGTAGGAATAAGGGAGTCATTATTCAGCAGAAGAGTTAGGGTACAACAGATGGAGGCTCTAATTTATTTTCTTGCTCATATACAGCTTATAACAGCTGGAAATTCCTGCAGCCATTTCTGTTGATGTTACCTGCCTCCACGGATGTGAGATCCAAGCGAACTAAATTTAATAATATGGTTTTCATGCTTACAAATATACACGAAACTAATCTATATAATAGTGAGAATAACATTACATAGTTGTTACTACATAATCATATAAACAATAAGCATAGCTTAAACTATAGCTCAAAAACATATCTAAGTTGGGCTTATATCTAGATAGCTTGGAACAAGAAAGACGAACAATACATTTTAAAAAGGAAAAAACACACAATACATAGGCCTCAACAAATACCAGTCTATTAATCGTCACATTAATGTGCTGCAGCTCAGTAAACCCATTTTACAGCTGCGATAAAGTACACAGTGTGGTGCAGATAGAGTCAGTGCTTTAACCAAGAATTCAAGACCATCTAGCTCTCAGTCCAAATCTTACAACTTCATGCCTACTGCCAAACATATAATCATGTATTTATACTTCTGTTCTATACCTGTATAACACTGGCTTGTCTGTGAAATCGTTATAGGGCATTCTTTCAACGCACTTCTGCGGGTAACGCAATAATGGCCTTCTACCACTACAGATTTCTGAGTCCTTAACCACAGGTATCCTTTCACTCTTCATAGAAAGCTTAGCCTTGCTCCTTACTTCATCCAAAGAGCGTACTAAATGAACCTTCAAAAAAACATAATTAAAATGGTTAGAATTCTTTCCAAACCAACTGACCAGAGAAGAAGAATAACAAAAGGATGAATAAAAAGAGAGAGGTAAAGGTAGCAGAAGAGAAAGGTAAAATAACGAACATTACTTTGCACAGGCATAACAATTTTCATCCAAGACTCTTTTCAAAATGGGCAAAAAAAAAAAAAAAGATCTCTCTTTCCTCAGACAGAAAAACTGAAGCAAACTGAATTGTGTGCCTTGCTCATCGTTACAAGGAAAGTCAACAGTAGAGTCAGAAACATGATTTAGATAATCCTGGAGTCAAACCACACACACTAAGTCACGTAGGTTTTCTTTTTAAAAACAAAGCCCTACAGGCTACTGCATTAGCCAGCTCCTGAGTGTGACCTACTGCGCCTCTTAACCTATCTTTTACTGCCCTGTTTTCATCATACTGATTCTGTATATATTTCCTGATACATAACAGAGACACAGGAAAATTAATATATCCACTAGACAGCACAGCCTGAAAATAACAAAATTATTTTCTACTACAACAAAATATTGAAAGGTTCAAATCAACCTCTGGTTTAACTTCACAGCTTTAAGAGCCAGGAAACAACTGACCAACTTAGTTTAACAGTTCAGCTTATGCCACTTGTGAGTTTTTTATACCTCATCTTCAAAGATCTGCTTGTAGACTTCACCGCTGGGGACCAGGCGCACAGCCCCCGCCGGCTGCATGCCGCCCAGCACAGCCCGCTTCCAGAACGATCTCCGGCTACCTGCTGTGGGGAAAAGAGAGTATTTCGGTTCCAAAGGACACTCCTGACAGTGGGATATGCACCTACTGCGGAGCTCCCGGTACCTGCTAGAATCACTGCATCAGGTAAAAACACATATTTGGTGATTTACCAACTGCTTGTGGTGGCATCGGAGCGATGGGGGCTGCCTCGGCCATGGCCGCGGGTGAGGTCAGGGCCGGCGCCGAGAGGCCCCGGGCTGCCCCGCGGGCCGGTCCCCGCTTCGCCGCTCACCTCAGCCGCGGCACAGGCCGCCGCCCGCCCCAACGGCCGCGCCGTCATGGCAACGCGGGGGGGCGGCACCTGTTGCCGTGGCAACGCGAGGCGGCTGCGGCCTAGCCCCGGCTACTGCCACCGGCCCCCCGGGATCTGGCCCCAGCTCTGCGACTTCGGGGGCAACTAAACTTTTTCCCTTAGGGAAGAAAAAACGCAGGGGGGGAAACCCCACGCACTCAGAAAATGGTTCTTCAGAATAGGAAAACAAATCTCACAACCACACAAGATGTTTTTATTGAGCAGAGGCAGCAACACCAACAGCCACAGAGGCTGCCTGACTTCTCAGATAACTTCCTCAGTCCCCCAGTTATGCTGTACTACAAAAATAGACAGTACGAGGCAGATGTACCAGAGCAGCTCTGTAAAAGTTCACTAAGTCCCACAAGCAGCCCCATAACCAGGGCTTCAGTTCCCAGGCTGCAAGTACTGATCGCCTCCCTCTCACTTTAAGCCAGCTTTCTTCAAGTCTTCTGGCAGAACGCGCCCTTTCTTCCGGGCCTTGTTTTTTTTGCGCTCCATCTTGTCCTTTTTCTTCTTCTGAATGTTCTTGCGACGCTTTTCCTGCCGCTGTTGCATCTTTTCTACTACCGTCTCTGTCCGCTTCTCCCACTGCTTCTGGCGCTGCGCTTTACGCTTCTCCTTGCGCTTCAAAGCCTCTCTCAGACGTTCCTCGTCATCACGAATCTTTACGCCTTCAGCCTTATAGAGAACATTTGTCCATTTCATCTTATTCTCTAGCTCCTGGGCTTTCTTCTGGTCTTTATCCTTGAGTTCCTCCAGCTTATTCTTCCTGGTCTCCAGCCTGCTCAGCAGCTGCTTGTAGTTTTTGCCTGTCAAAGGTGTAATATTGCCTTTCACTCCTTTCCTCTTCTCTTTCTTCTTCTGAATCTTGCTCAGCTCGTTCTCTTCATGGACTTCAACCCTGTTAAAGACAATCTCAGCTGTGCTCTCCTCCTTTTTGCTTTCTGGCTCTACAGGTAACTCCTCTGTTACCTTCTTCTCCATTTTCTCCTTCATCTTCATCTCCTTTCTTCGACGTTTCTTTCTCTCTTTCTCATACTTCCTTCTACGCCTCTTCTCCAGGACAGCAGGGGGTAATTCTTTGGCATCATCCTAAGAAGAAGGTATGACATAAATCAGTTGCCTTAAAGAGATCAGGCAGAATTAGAAGTGGGATGTCCTCAAGCTCCTGATTGCACAGTATCTTTGATAAGTTGGGAGTTCTGCTTTTAGAAATACTAAACACATGACCCCTTTCAGATTCTCAGTGTAGTGCCTTTTCCTTTTAAGTCACAAGAGGCATGCTCTCCTCCAAAATAGGCCCTGCTTAGTTTCACTTGTTTCTCTGGACCACAGAGCACATGCAGGAGTCCCAACAATGCCAGTAAGCACTTCCTTAGGAGACAGCAGTCAACTCAAACCCTCAACCTAGCAAGATCATAGCCCTGTCCCCCGTACTCCCAGGAGACCCAGCAAGAGTTTACACTGCATACATGTATTCTCATACACTCATGCACATACATATTATCAAAATTCTCTTACCTGACCAGAAGCTTTTTTAATCTTCTCATGTAATCTCTGACGCAAGAGATTCATTGCAGAAAAAGAAGGCGAACTGAGTTCGCTTTTGCCATCTGGAAACAAGAGGCAGAAAATAAAGCAGTTTACTTAAAATACAGTACCAGCTAAACAGAATTTTTCTGGCTGATTCCAGCAGGACGGCTATGGAAAGAACCAACATATCTCTTGAGAAGCTGTGAACAGAAGAAAGAAAATTCTAAAGAAAACAACAGTTTCTATTTTATTGGTTTCTTTAGAATTTCCCTTCTATCCACATCCTCATTGAACACTGCCAGCCCACAGACTAACGTGGCATGCTGTATGGCTGCCTAACAAGCCTGAATATGCTGCTAGTGGAAACAAAGACACCAAAGACATCTTTTCCACTCAGCCTTTTCTTTGTGATCAGGCATTTGAGATTCATGATGGAAGGCAGGCATAGGATGAAAGAAATTGCAACTATGCCATAATTCCCAGAAGTCAGCCATATATACACATATATATATATATATACACACACACACACACACACACACATATATATACACACACACATATATATACACACACACACATATATATATATATATATATATACATACACACGAAAAATCCATGACTGATTAAATGCTCATATTTCTAGAGAGCCACCCAGTGGTCACATAAAAAAATTTATGCACATGTGTTTAAGTTTTTAGGGAACATAGAATAAGCAAAGATATACATGTGTGAAACGACTGAAATGCAGCCACATCAGTTCAGGTAACTTTAACCAGACTCTGGTATTCTTACCTGTAACCGAACTCTCATTTTTGCTCTGTTTAACACTTTGTTGGGATGAGGTGCTGGACTGAGGGACTGCTTTCTGCACTGGGGCAAGTTTATTGTTATTGGACACCACCTGTTTAACTGGAGGACCATTTGCCTTCTCAGCTTGCTTTCTAGGCTTCTTTCTCTTCCTTTTTTTGAGCTGCCTGCCAGCATCTTCAGGCTGGCCTGGCTTAGACACTAGAAGGCAAAAAAAAGAATTACATTAAACATTACACCACTATATTCCCACTTCATAACATTCAGTTTTTATTGATGACTGACGTTCTAGCAATGCTGTACAACACCATAATGGCCTGCCTTAATCTTTAAATATATGTACTTCAGGATTTATTTAAATAGAGCCAAACATGCTGGCACATACTTTAGCAACATTCCAGTTCTCCCACAATCAAAAACGTGCACAAACGTGACTGAATAAAGACGACAGATCCCCAGGGCTAATCATAGTTTACATTCAGGCATAACCCACAGCGCACGTGCTTAGGTGCCTGTTACGGCACGGTTTGGCCTGGCTTAACCACGCCACGAGCCCCGCTCCCCGCAAACGCGCGGAGCGGCAGGGCACAGGCCGTTACCCCGCTTTCTCTTCCGCGCCTCCGGGGCGCGCTGCGCGCAGACCCGGCTCGCTAGGCCCTGCAGGTAGGAGTCCTGGGCGGCCAGGCTGGCCATGGTCAGGCGAGCCTCTCAGCACGGGCAGCGCCGAGGCCGCGCCGTGCCCTCCTCGGAGCGCCCCGAGGGCCGCAGCATCCCCTGCCCGCGCCCGCCTGCTGAGGGAGCGCGGAGTCACCAGCGTGCGGCACGCGCCCGCGCCAGGAAATGACGCCGCGCCGCCCGGAAGTGACGCCCGCCTCCCCCCGCCCCGGCAGCGCAGCGCAGCACGTTCCACTGAGGCGTGGCGGGGCCTTCCCGCGGCGCAGTTGCTCCAACAGCGTCCGCCGTGCCTCGGCTGGCCGCTGGCCTGGCTCGGCCTTGTCAATACCCTCCTCGCTCCTTGGCGAGGCAGGAGCGCTCAAACCACCGCTAGGAAAACAGCTCAGCTAGCTCCGTGTCCTCTCGGATACCCCCTTCTTCGGGAGCCACCCGCAGCACAGTCCTCCTTTCCCTGCTGAGTTCCCCCCTCAGACCCGGGAGCTGCAAACCCTTAACGCGCAATGCCTGCATCAGACAAGTCTGCACAAGCTCTGCACGTTGCCAGCCTGTAGCAGCCAAAATGTTGTGGGCATGAGGTGCAACAGTAAGGTACACAGGTGCCAAGAAAACAGCTCTGCTGGAAGCTCAAGAGGAATGCACTCTTCAACTTTTATTACAGTGATTATTCCTGTGGCATAGATAGGACTGCAGCTCCTATTGAGCATCAGCTGCAAGAGGAGACAGATTACAAGAAATGTAGGGAAGCACTCTTTCTAATGCCTATTTGTGCTTAAGATTTTTATGTTTTCACATAACCTTATGGCTGAAAACACACACTAAAAAAATTATACAAAAGAGTTAGTTTTATTAAACCACCTAATTACAAAAAAAAAAAAAAAAAAAAATAGGAGAAAGATAAAACCAAAAGTAAACCAAAATTCACATCCTTGGAAAAGAGAAGTTACAGGGGAATGCTGGGAAAGCTCAGCTAAGACATTTGCTCTGAACACTTCAGCAGCTCTGTGGTTTCCAGACACTAAGCTGTCATGACCATATTCCAGTTCAAATACCTCCTCCTTTAACTTCAGTTGGAATTAACTGCAAAGAGGAAAGGCAGTGGAAATGCCAAGTTGCTGAGTAACTGGACAAAACACTGAAAGCATTTCTTAAAAAGGAAACTGCAAGAAAGTGAATAACTTAATATCCCCTCAGTGTTGGGTACACCCTCAGTTGTCTCCAGTCAACATTTTTTACTAAATGAAACTTAACCAACATAAACACCAGCTTCATATTAGCTCAGGCTATGTTAATGGAAGGTTTCTGTGTAAACACTCGAAGAGAAAGCAGACTCAAGTCTGCTATTGCTTCTGTCTATAGCACTGAGCAAGTTGCATCATCAGTACCACAGTGGTTCCTCCATTTGCCCCTTCCTTTCCAAAAGTAAAAATACTGCTCTGACAAATGTCTTCAGGAGGTCTTCCTCCCAATACCTAGGGAACAATTCAAGTGTTTGAAGCACTTTGCAAGGAAAGAGTGCTCTGCAAAAAATACCAGTGAGACTCTTATTCCAATTAAGTGGAACATAGGTTGGTTGATGGCATCCTGAAAGACTTAAAGCAGCCAGAAAGTTAACCACCTTAATTTTGAGGTAACAAGAAAAACCCTAAAACACTCACTACCCCCAGAATTTGACTCACATCTTATCCCCAAAAAATTTAATTCCCAGCACTCTAACATGTACTGGTTGTGAGAGTCAAATGGAAACAAACACCAGATTTCTAATGAATTCTACATGTAACCATAACGAAGTAATGTAAAAGCAAACCTAACTCAAATCTGTTAGAACGATTAAATTTGTATTTACTTATTACTTTCTCTCAAGGGAGAGGAACACTCAAGGCAATGTCCCAGGGATGGAGAAAGCACTGTGGCTATCCAGTGAACAGCAACCTGCAAATATGACTCCCGTGCATTATCCTGACAGTGGGAGATGTGCGCTCAGTACAGCAGGTGGAAGACTTCCAGCAGCTCAGTGCCACCAGGAGGATCGTGTGCAGCCAGCAGAGAATCCTCTTCAGGAGTGCTCCGTCGGGCCTGCCCCGTGCCCGTTCACATGGGGGTGCGATGGGGTTGAGCTCTGAGAGGTAGCAGCGCTCTGCTCTGCTGTGGCAGTTGTCAGAGGCATGGAGAGGCTTTCAGGGGACAGCGTGGCAAGGTCTTGTCTCCAGTAGGCTTCACACAGTGGAAGATCATTGCTGTCACACAGACTGTAGCTTTCCAGAACAAACAACCCCAGTAAGGCGATATAGCAGGTGCAGTCAGAGAGGAGGGGAAGGGAGGAAGGAGGAGGGGAAAAAGCAAGACAGAAGCAAAGCATTAAGAAAATGGCAAAAAAAAGTTCATGGATGCAAGGTCTGCGATCACAAATTCATCATAGCTCTTATGCCACTGGCCTTCCCTAAGATACCCCTTAAGGGCTGGTGTTGGATCTCATGCACCTGATGAGGATTGGGGAATTTCAGAGAAAAAACTGTTGCTGCAAACAGAGCTGGAGGTTGGATTTTAATTCAGATGCTGCAAGTGCCTAGAAAGACATGGGTTAAAATTCTAGCATTCCCAAAGACAGGAGTTTTGCCACTGATTTCAGTGGGACAAGGCCCTCATTCATAATTATTTCACTTGGAGTTAGATCATGACCTAAAGAAGGAAAAGAATCAAGCCCTAGATTTAAATTGAGAAAAAAAAAAAGAAAAAAAAAAAAGCTAGCTCAATTGTTCTAAGGCCTGTCCCTGTAGTGAAAAGGAAGAAACCCTATTTGCACCCTTGCCCTTCCATAGAAGGTTTTCCTTTTGAAGCAACCTCAGGCTGATTATAAAGTACTGACAGCTTCTACTGGTTTCAGCAGACCTTGAGTTAACAGTTCTTCTAAAAGCAGCTTGCTGTATTTGACCACTGTAGACTATAGAATTGGATGAACCATCAGCATGGCAAAGTAGTATTTTTAAACAACTGTCATTCTTTTCTGGGCTGTAAGGGAAATACCACATGTAAGGGCCAAAATCAAAGAGAAAAGTGATGGAAGAGACTTGAAAAAACAAAACAAATACCAAAGAAGGAGCTGCACACACAAGAGACACGCAAGACAGTGAGTGCTAGAGCAGAAAGCAGCTTGCGTTCAGAGTAAAACAAACCCAAATGGTCGAGTGGTTTTGTTGTTGCAGCTTTATTTACATTTTTAATGTATGGACTTGAATAGATGCTTATGGGAAATATTAAGTGTAAAAATGTAAGAGACACTTCAAGTTGCACAAACACGTAACATGTTGAGATCTAACCCCACACAAGACAGCTCCTGGGATCTCAGAGGAGGAAGCAATGGAGCATAAATGCAAGTTTTGGCTTCAGGATAAGAAGGCAAGCTGGACTTGGAGTTACTGCTTTGCAGAATAAGCACATAAAGCCCTGGCTTCAAGCACCTGCTTTTGAGCTCTTTCCTGGTAGCACTACCCAGCTGTTTTGAAACATAAGTGAGAAGACAGCAGATATAGGCATTATATTTGGGGCTTCTGAAAAATCCCCTGAAGGATTCCTTTTGTTGGGGCATGAAGATATAACCCTGCCCTACAGTCCCAAAAAACAAAGTGCAGCTTGATTCAGTTAGTGAGGACCTTCAGGACTAAACCAGAACTACTATCCCTTTTCTCTCAGTCTTAGACCTTAGGCCCTAGTTCCCAAGGAGAGCTGGGCCAGAGCAGCCATCACATCAGTCCTGGCAGGTGAACCACTATGAACACTTCAGCTGTGTCAGAACTATACCTGCTTCTTCTGCTGCCCCAGAAAGAACAGCTCCAAAAGTCTAAGCTTCACCTCTCATGTAATGCTCCTCAAAAGTCAGGATGAAAAGTGACTACTGCAAGCCCCACAACAGCACTGCCTTACCTGCTACTGTCCTTTGACTGAAGCTTTCTCAGTGTGCAGAAGGCACTGTACTGTTCCCTCAGGGCACATAGCCAGGTCTGTGCACAAAGGAACATATCTAGGAAACTACTTGAATACAGGGATTGAAAGCAAAGACTCCTTCCTACTTAGCAGGAGACAGAGGGCCATCTCCTAAGCAGCATTAGCATAACAGGAGTGATAACTGCCAAACAGGGGAAAACTCTAGTACAGACTTTTCACAGCTATTGGGAATACATGCAGACCAAAGGAACCACATACACAATTAGGCAGCTTTTATCTGTGCAGCATCTGGAGGTATGCCAGCATGGGAAGTTCACTTCCCTGCAGCCTGCCCAGTGCCTTCCCAAGCAATCCTGGTGTCCTGGCCTCACTGGACTGCAAACCTCTATAAATCCTGTGGAATCAAGCCCCACCAGAAAGTAACAGACAGTGCAGAGAGGCAGCCCCAGCTGGGCTCCCACATCAGCACACAATGCCCATTTGTGGGCAAGCCAGCTATATTGCATTTACAGGCATTCAAACACGATTAACACTCTAGGACTATGTGACACATAACAGAAACCCTTTTCCCCCATCAGACAATATAGTTTCATTAAAAATATCTTAATACTCTAATTATAAAAGGACTTTGAATAAATCACTGTTTTTCTATATTTACACACACCTTTCTTTGGTGCAGAAATAAAGACAGGAAAGAGCACAAGAGGAGAAAACAGAAATAAGTGCTAAAAACAAATGACTAAAGCACTAGATACTGCTACATGATATGAGGTTCCAGTAGAGGGATCACTGCTCTGGAGCCTAGCCAACTTTTGTCACCTCATGACCACTCTTAAAGAGCATGAAGGCAGATCCATTTGGTGTAATCAGAAGAGAAAACCATTTGTGCTTACAGGTTAGCTCTGTTAAGAAGGGTTGCTTTATATGGCATCTGGTGCCAGACAGGTGACACACCACACCAGCATGGTCAGAACCCCTTAGTCCAAAGGTTAAAGCTACAGACACACAGCTGTGGCTGTCTGATGACAGGGCCAGAGAAGCACCTCCAGCACACATGAGGCACCACCATCCCACATTGGATCTCTTTACATATAACCACTGCTGTGCTGCATGCAGTTTATGTAGTGGATAAGTCCCTGACCTACAATGGCCTGGACTGACTAGATTTGTGACCATCTGTGGTGAGAACACCTGCAGAAGATCTGGTGAGGAGTCAGTGACTGGCAGAGTACATGATAGCAGGCCCAGCGTGTGAAACTGCATGCTGACCAAATTCCCATCAGAACCAGGCATGCATATTCTGTTTTGTCTACAATGTCTAGCTGCCTCCCAGGCAGTAGTTGCTTACTGATAGCACAGCTAAGATAAGGAAATAGTTCTAGTAGATAGGGGGGAGCCTTGGGTTACATGGGGTGGGGTCCCACCTGTGCATTTCACCTGTGCATCCACCCTGTGCCTCCAGCAGCCTCCTGCCAGCAACCCCCCCTCACAGTTCCCAGGTCTCCCAATCAGTGCTTTATTAAATCTATCCTTTAACCCCTCAGGAACTTCAAGTGTCTCTCTCTGCCGGTATCTGACCCTCTCTTACCCACCTTGCAGTCACACCATCACTCATTTCTGAGATTTCTAGGACCCCTTACCATCCTGAGAAAACTGAGTAGAACTTGAAACAACTTTGAACTTTTACCTCAAGTTTTCTTGCAATATTGCAGCAGTTCCTAAACTATGTCATACCAGTGTCATCTTGCTCTTAAAATACTTATATTGCCCATAAACAATGGCCTACTTTTCAAAGACATTGAGCACTTATGGTTTTAGTTGACTTAGCTGGTGCTACAGACATTCAGCATTTCTAGAAAGAAGAGAGACAGAAAAGAAGAATCTAGTCATTAATTTTTAAATAAGATTCTGCAAGCTTAAGTCAGCTTTTGTTTAGAACTCACGTCATTATCACACTGACTTTGCTTAGCTTGGACAGTACAGCCAAAATAATTGGGTTCTCATTTGTCTTCTCCTGCTTTCATCTACTGCATCATCAACTAGAAGTGCTGGAGTGCATGGCAAAAGAAGTGTCCAAATCTTCTAAAGCTTGTTTTCTAAGTAAGTCTTTTAAAAATATTAAAAATACCACAAACAAATCAGTATCGAGTCCTTCATAGAAAATCCTATTACAATCCCTCACAATTCAATAAAATTGAGAATGTCTTTTTTGCTCATTTCAAATGTTCACCTCAGTGGGACTTCAGGCAGCTGGGGCAGTGGACTAGAAGAAAAAAAGGCACACTGTGTAACCAGGTCACTTGTGAAAGAACTCACCACAAAGGTGTGGCAAATATTTATCTCATCTAACTTTAGAAGCTAGCTTGGCAAGCTAATGTCTCTAGGGAGAGAGACAGAGGCTCCTCCAGAAGGATATTTCAAACAGAAGCCTAATTTCCCCCAAGGAAATGCCTCTCTTTCCAAAGATTCTGAAGGAAGTCTAAGCAAATTTTCTGTCAAATCTAGCCAACTAAAGCAGGCACCTAGGGTTGGACACTCTGAATACCTCCATCATGACACTTACGCCCTGCAGGATATCTGCAAGGAAGAGGTGATTGCTTTAAGTTGTAGAAAGTTTGACCTAATTAAAAACAAGGGAGTGAAGTTTTGTAGGGAACCTCCAAGACCTATATGCTAAGGGCTATTTGTCTAGGCCAACTCCCCCAAAAGGGATGGAGTCAGTAGGCAGAAGTCCACTGCCCTATTTGTACCTGGAAGAGTAATATTCTTCTTCTAGCTCGTACAGGTCAATGGAGATCTCATCCCGTAGTGCAATCAATTTCTTGTCACATTCCTCCTGCAGGCTTTTCAGCTGCTGGTTGCGCTGGTTGATAGCTTCATTCACAGAGGGGAAGTCATTGAGGATCAAGAACTGCTTCAGGTCCGACACAAGTTTCATCAGAGACTCACCAGCTCGGACCTTGTAGCATGGAAAGAATTACATAGCACACAGTATATTAAAACAGTGCTTTGCTCCAATTCTGAAACAAGATCTCTCATGCTGCTGCTTCAGCCCTATATAGGCATAGCTATTTGTAACAGAAATACTTTTGCTTCATTATTAAAAAAGTCTTAGAAGTGACAGCAAGCTGATCATATCTAAGCTAGAAAGCTCAGAACAAAGTAGTTCACACTTTGGGTCAGAATTCAGAGAAAATTCTATACTTGACAGTCCAGGCTACCCAGCTTTCCTCCAGAGAAGGAACTTGCCCAGCAGTCACCCCAAATAATAGATTAACCATATAGTCCATATGAGTATTAGACACAATACTAGATGCTGTAATGAACCAGACAGTACAGGACAGACATGCTGACCAGTGTGTTTAAACAGCAGCAGAGTGGTACTTACAATGTTTGCAGCTCTGACATGCATCTCATAGTTATCCTGTTCACCCTGGGTTGCTCGAGAGACTTGAGTTTCATCCTCAATCTAAAGGAAAAAAGCCCATACACCCATCTTTACACACTGAAATCCCAAGATGTGACTGCTCTGCTGTAAGGCATCTGTCTCCTTTCCATCCAACCCACACCCAGAACCCCCACGCTGGCCTCTGGTCTGTAAGGCAACCATGGACTGGCTTTACTACCTGGAGCCCTCCCCAGGTTGGCAGCACCCAGGAGCTTCAGCAACCCACTGGTAGGGTGGGGGCAGGATGTCTGCGGGCATCTGGGAGGACAAACAGCCTCCCACTCCGGGGAAGGAGCCCTCACCCTCAGAGCAACCTCGGGGCGGGGGGGCACCCTCACATAGACTCCTCTCTCCTCACAGGCCCCAGGGAAAGGGAAGGGGAAGCTCCCTCTCCCCGCCAACGGCCGCTCCCCTTCTCCCCTCACAGACCCCTTCCCTCAGGGCTGCTCCCGGCGGCTCGGCCACGGCGCAGGCCCACCTTAGCGGTCTTGATGATCTCAGTGAAGTTGTCCATGATGGACTTGACATCATCCTTGAGACGCTTGTTGTAGGACTGCAGCAGCGTCTCCTTGCTCTGCGGCAGCACCCGCTGCTGCGACATGGCGAACCCCGCAGCCGCGCGCGCCCCCTCACAAGCAACACAATATGGGGGGGGTGTCCTGCCCCTTTAAATCTTGCCGTGCTCCCGCCGCGTCTCGCGCGCGCTCCTCCCTCTCGCGAGACTTCGCGGCCCATCGCTATTACCCAGCATGCCCCGCTCTTTCTTTCTCTTCCTCAGTCCAAGATGGTGAGTGGCGGTCGGTGCGGGGTGGGGTCTGGCGCCATCCGCTGCCATCCGCCCGCTCCGCCGGGCCGGGGGCCGGCGCGGAGGGGGCGCAGGTGTAGAGCGGGCCCTGGTGCAGAGCGGTCCCGCGGGCACCGGTTTATACGGGAGCTGCGGCGGCTGTGGCCAGCCTGGGGGAGGCCAGGGCTGGGCCTAGCGCGCCTGCAGTCGGGCGGCTCCGCGCGGCCCAGCGACCGGGGGCTTCTGCCGGCGCGGGCCGCTCTGAGGGCTCGGTGCCCGCTGGGGATATCTCTGCCGCTTCTGTGCGGCTTCGGGGACCTGTGGGCAGGGAGGTGCCGGCAGGTCCGTGATGGCTGCCCAGCTGACGAGAGCAGCAGGCTGTTTTGAATCGGGTCTGTTTTTAAGTCAGGTTGAAGGATTTGCTCGCTCTGGGAGAGCGAGGCCTTTTCGTGCCAGGCTGCGATTCTGTTCCAGAATAAGGGTGATTCTGGGGTGGAGCGCAGGCTTTTCTGCGTGCAGCCGTTTCAGGTGAAAGAAGGGTGAGTGTATTTCTTTCTTGCAGCCGAAAGGAAAGAAGGCCAAGGGCAAGAAGGTGGCACCTGCCCCTGCTGTAGTCAAGAAGCAGGAGGCCAAGAAGGTCGTCAATCCTCTCTTTGAGAAGAGGCCCAAGAACTTTGGCATTGGTGAGTAAGCAGGTATTTGAGCCATTCTACTTGTTCCAAGAATTTTTTTGTTTGTTTTATAGACAGACATCTGTAAATTTTAAATGCATTATAGTATAAATATATATTTTCATATATGCTAAGAAAGTTGTAGAGTAGGGAGGGTGGTAAAGGCAATTGTCTGGTTACCTGCAGTGATGGATCTTTCCTTCACCAGGTGTCTGAAGGCAACTGCTACAGACAACTAGCCAGTTTTTGAATGTTGCAAGGATTCAATATTTGATTGGACTGTGATGATTCTTGCCCTTTCATGTTGACTATGGCGTGGTCGACTAATTCAGACTTTTATAGGACTATTTTTTGTATGCGTGCAGATGATGTGAAAGAATATTTGCTATCTGAATGATAGTGCTGACATATAACCACCAAGATCGCTGATGCACTCCTGTCTATTCTGTGCTGCTTCTTTGTGATCTTGGAACCGCTTTGGGTTAAAAGTCTGTATTTCTAGGACAGGATATCCAGCCTAAGCGTGATCTCACACGTTTTGTGAAATGGCCTCGCTACATCAGACTCCAGCGCCAGCGGTCCATTCTTTACAAACGATTGAAGGTGCCTCCTGCAATTAACCAGTTCACTCAGGCTTTGGATCGCCAAACAGGTAAAGATGTGCCTTCCAAAATTCCCTTGACTTGGGGTTTTACTGGCATACGTGTCAGAGGAGAGAAAGGAAATCAAAATAAAGCTAACAGAAGTAAGCTGGAGGATCTGTGGTAGCAACATAGCGGAGCTGTAACAGTGGTTGTGATGATGTGAACAGCAAGCTGCAGTTTTGTGGAAACCTTTCTGAATTTTCTGAATTGAATCTTGTTAGCTATTGTGTGCCTTGAAAAGGGACTAGAAACTACCAAACCTCCTACTTATGATCCAAAACCAAAATTGTAGTAATTGCATGTTACGGTTTCCATTCTTCTAGGTTGACGTAGGAATACATAGGATTCTTCACTGTGTAAATAGTCTGAGAAAGCTCTGTGTGAGCACAGGCTTTTGGGGGAGAGCCAGCATTCTGCAAGCTGACATTGATGCAGGGGAAGAAGAGACTTAAAGGGCTTCTGTGAACAAGTAAATAGTTTTTTCCAGGTGACAGTGTCTGTGCAAGAAACTTCCAATGTATGTAGAGTAACTTCCTCATAGATGTTGCCAGACAAGTTGCTTATTTTAAAGGAGAAAGTGTACCAGCTTTAACCATAGTTGCTGTGGGGGTCAGCAGATGTTTCCTCACCCAAACAGTGAAGGAGTTCTCATTGCCAGCAAAGGTGCACATGGGGTAAATATGGGTTCTAGAGGCATTCTGCTAGCTCTGTTCTTGCACTGTGCAAATGATGCTAGTTAGTTGCTATCTAAATACATTTGATGACAACCACCAAGATCGCTGACACACTTGAGCCCTTTAAAGAGTAACGCTGAGATTGTTGGGCCATGCACCTTATGGGTAAAGTCCATATTCTGTTCCAGCTACACAGCTTCTGAAGCTGGCACACAAGTACAGGCCTGAAACTAAGCAAGAGAAGAAGCAGAGGCTGCTGGCTCGTGCTGAGCAGAAAGCTGCAGGAAAGGGAGATGCTCCAACTAAGAGGCCACCAGTCCTCCGAGCAGGTAAGTTTGTACATGGACTTGTCTGCTTTTGTATACAGGAATGTGAGGCTTCATTAGACAGCTAATTAGAAGAATTGGCTCTCTGATCGAACCAAACAGTATTGGACAAGCTATTGCAATGATGTATGAATTTCTTCACCTGAGCTCAAAGTGAAGAGCAAAATAGACGAGCTTTTTAACCCTGAGCTTTAGCAAATTGTCCACAGACTGTCCCCTCTGTGCTACTTGAATGGGTGTGGAAAGTTTTTGCTGTTCTCATATTGAAGCCATGCCATGGAATTTGAGCTGGTCATGTTAGGCTTATATGAAAGATCTGAAAACAGACTGACCTGGAGTAAAGCCTTTCTGTAATTTGTTTTTCAGGTGTTAACACTGTTACAACTCTGGTAGAGAACAAGAAAGCTCAACTTGTAGTAATTGCCCACGATGTAGACCCCATTGAGGTAAGCACACTTGCACATGTTACAGGCTAGCTGGATCTGATCCAGGTTGTCCATCTCTGAAAATATCTTTGGATAGTCAATAGTCAGCTCGTAAGATGGAAGAGATATGCATTATGCACTTTAGTTGAGGTCTGAACTGGGCTTGGGATAAAATGCATTTTAGGACAAGTTTATTCTGTGTAGAAAGGGAATGCATAAAAACACCTGTTTACTAGAACTGGAATGCTTGTGCCTGTTCACAGTTGTCCTGGTGTTAAAATGAGGCTTGGCCCTTGCAATGATGTATGAATTTCTTCACCTGAATCAACAATGAAGAGTAAAACGAGCTTTTTAACACTGAGCAATTGCCACAGCCTAGATTGATTCAAAGAATGAAAAGTTGTTCCTGCCTTAATGATACAGTGCACTCCCTTTTTCCAGCTGGTGGTTTTCTTGCCGGCTCTGTGCCGCAAGATGGGAGTGCCATACTGCATCATCAAGGGCAAAGCCAGACTGGGGCGACTGGTCCACAGGAAAACCTGTACCTGTGTTGCCTTCACCCAGGTTAACCCGTAAGTATTCTGTATGCTGACTTAATTCATTGTAGTTGAGAAAGGAAGCTGCCTTTAAGCACAGATTGTAGGACATACGGGTAATAAACTTGGGTTGCTTTAGTTTAAAATAAAACTAAAATACGCTTGGGGTAAGCTACCTGTATAATGTCTAATATAGATGTCTTCTTTTCTGAAGAGCTCTTATCACATCCTGGAGATGTGACTTACCTTAATTTACTAGAATGGATGGTTACTCTTAATTGGAATATGTAGATGGAACTATAACCATAATCTGAATGGTGCAAGTTCCTAAAGCATTGATAGTTTGAGGAGTTAATCCTTTGCAACTGATGCTTATGCTTAATGTGAAAAATTGTGTTGGTTTTAAGAGCTCTTTAATCCCAAGGCAAAAGATTTAATGGGGAAGAGTGATATTAATACTCTGAAGGAACTAAAACTATCACCAACAGGGAGGATAAGGGAGCCCTTGCGAAGCTGGTGGAGGCTGTCAAGACCAACTACAATGACAGATATGATGAGGTAAGATTCTCTGTACAGCTGTCCTTGTCTTTTATACTTCATATTGTTAATTTATCCCCAGTAGCTTCCCAATTAAATGCAAATTATTTCAGACCTGGTGAGATTAACATAAAGCCTGTTGGGCATGATGGTATCGATATTCTTTGCCTGAGGGTGGGGTAAAAGGGCGAAAACCTTGACATTCTGCTGTCGCCAAGTTAGGAGCAAATGGAGCCAACACAGTGCTAGGATTGCATAGAGTATAGCAATTTACGCTAGACCCAACCCCTACCTCCCAAGTGACAGAAATTCCATGGTGGCTGAATACAGCTCCAGTCACAGGGAAAGATTTTAAACTGTAGTATCTCTGTGCTGCCAGAAGATGTAGTTCACTGCTTTAAATGTACAGGAATTCCTGACTATGATAGCGATTCCTCTTGTGCATAAAGGAATGGAATTCTGCATGTGATGAGAATGACATTCTAACAGATTGTATGAGGCATCTAACTTTTTCTCACTTCTTTCCAGATCCGTCGTCACTGGGGTGGTAACGTCTTGGGTCCAAAATCAGTGGCTCGCATTGCCAAGCTTGAGAAAGCAAAGGCTAAAGAACTGGCAACTAAGCTGGGTTAAAGATGTACTGGGTCGCTGCCATGTTTTCTGTACATAAAATAAACCCCCAATTAAGTTTCAGTGGTCTCAGTTCATGGGAGGGTTTTGGGCTGTAGTGGATAGCGTGTTAGCTTTACCATATTACTACTTAAAAGCTCTCTTTATGCCTTCAACCAAATGACTGAATAGCATTGCACAGAAACAGTTGAATGGAACAAGCTGTTTACCTTAGATAGAACAGCCCCCCTTAGCTACTAGTTCTATGTAGTAATTCCTCTCTTCTGAACGTTGATCAGCTGCCTAGCAACAGCAGCTTGTTTGCATGTGCTGTGTGATTATAAAACTGAATGGGCTAGGCTAGTTTTGGCTTAAATCCTAGCTCACTTGTAAACACTTCTCAGTTAGAAATTTCTCTAGAAAGCTGCAGAGAAGCCACACTCTGGAAATCATCTCCATTATTACGTAGGCTTAGCTACAATAAGGATTTTGTATTAAGACAAGTTCATATAGTGTGCTCTAGTGCTTTTTAAGCAGACTACAGATTAGCATCTCTTATTAGGAGGTCTGTAATGCCTCTTCCATTGCAAGACTGTCAGTGAAAGCATGCTAAAGTAGTGGAGGAAGAATCTAAATCTGCTTGTCCTTGTGTTCTTCCCTGGCTGCTAGCTTGGTCTTGCCTTATTGTCAGAGGCTACCATGCTTGGTGAGGCTCTGGCCTGATCTGAGAGGGCAGCTTCTTACTTTTGTTATCTTTTACCATGCTCTTGCAAAGCCATGCGCTACCTTATCCCAGCTGGACAAGTATTCACAGTATCCTTTAATCCAGGTCTGTCACTGTTGAGATCTAAGATGTGCAAGCAAGTCACAAGATGAGCATCTGTAGGCCCTTTTTATTTATTCTGATTCAGCTGCGCTGAATCACTGCCCTGACTTCAGGAATGAGTAGTTAGTACAAAGGAACTTTGTGATTAATCTTTTCCCATCATTTGCTTAAACTGAACTTCATGGAAAATACAGCAGTGGAGAAGTTTCTTACAACCACTGCCCAACCACAGTGGAAAACTGTATCCTTGAGCGGTCTAGTGAAGCTGATTTAAGCAGCAGTCTAAACAGGCAGGTACAGTTTTGAAGCTGGATGTTTCCACGTTGCAGGCAGAGTCACTGGTAAGAGCTCAGAATTTGCATCTGTTGCTCAAAGTCTGTTTGCAGTGTGGCAGCTGCACGAATTTATTGAATGCATGACTTTGAAACTCGGGATGCTTCAGTTCTTCAGGACTGATCGCTGTTTTCTAAAAGAAAAAAATCTGGTCTTGACTGTACCATAGAAGAGTAGAAATGAGCATTTCCCCTCACAGAGGTATCTTTTGTATAAATTTTCTGTACCACATGAATGAAGTTGCTGCACATAAGCCATACCTGCAAGAGAAAACCACACATTTACACCTGTTTTCAAGAGGGGCTGGACCTCCCTAAGTTGGCTGCAGTTTGCCAAAGCACAATTATTTCAAATTGCCTTGCAAATGTTACTTAGATTAAAATTCCAGGTTTGCAGCTAAGGGCTCATTCAGTCTCACTGATGCAGGAGCTGAATGCCAGGCAAAAATTACTCCCTTGCTTTAAACAGGAGGCAATTTAAAGCTCTGTATTTAGAAAAATAACTGGAAGGACAGTCAAATGCTGGCTGGGTAACTTACCATGTGATGATGTACTGCATGTGCTCATTTCTCAGGCTTACTCTTGTCTGGCCTCCAATGGGCCCCCCTGGGACTGTGCTTCCTACAGGTACAACATAGTGCATCAAATTAAATCTTAAGGACAGTCTGCACTGCATATAGCTGCCCTTTCTGTGAGAAACACAGTAAGTGTGAATCACTTGGTACCCTACTTCTCTTCCTTAGGCTACAGCATTCCCAAGTTATCAGTAAAAGCCAAAGCTGTGGGTCTGGTTTGGGGATCAAGCCACCAACCACCACCTGCTGTGAATTGGGGCAATGGACTGTGCCTCTTCAGAGCATGCTACCATTCCCCAACGCTGGCATCACTTTCGGAATGGTAACCCCTTGCAAAATACACGAAGAGAAAGGTGCAATCTGTCCCCAAATGCCTAAGCAAAATCTTACAGCTGGCTGAACTGAAATGGGGGGAGACCGATGTAAATCGGACATGGGGTTAGGTTCCTCTGTAACTTACTGAAATCTGCATCGATAAAGATGGGCTCCGCACCAGTCACCTTTGCCATAGCCTCCAGGTCACGATAATGCCAACGGTTTTTTTCAATGTTATTTTCAGGCACAAAAGGTTTCCGTGTTTCTGACAATCTCACCACACCGGTGAGATCAATTTCATCTTCAATCTGAAGAGAAGTGCAGGAGACAAAAAGAGGCAATCTTTCAAAATTCACTTCACATACCAGCATACCAGGTCCTGCTAGAAAAACGTTACCTGTGGGGTCTGGTTACAAAACAACTGGTAGTGCCATACAGCAGGACAGGGCTGTGACACAGCAGGGAAACAGGCAAATCAGGATCGGGTCCTTGTTCATAAAAAAACCTTTATGCACTCAGTAAAAAGGTGGAAGGAAAAGTCTACTTTCTTTGAGAAGCGCAATGACTGTATTTAAGCAACCTCCTGTGATGCTGAACACAGCTACTGCCTTTCTTTGTCAGTAGTGTCTCTTCGGGTAATCACCGAGAAGAAAGTAATAGGCAAGGTTTCCCTCTATTCCTCTTACCTGTCCCTTCAGCCTGGTCTCCGGTTTCAGTTTCTTTTTGGGCACAAATCCTCGGTTGACTAAAATTGTGACCCTAGAGTTATATAAAGAGGACAAATACAGCTCATTAGAGGACGGAAATTTTTCATTATTCCTGCTGCTGCCTAGAGCTAGGTACCAAAAATATGTTTGGTGCCACTTTTCTTGTCATCTGAGTGCACATTATAAGGGATTTCAGATGCAATTTGGAATCAAGCCTCAGTCACTTAATAGGTTGAGAGAGAGAGACACCTTTTAAGGGACAGTGAGTGATTAACATAAATCCAACCACTAAGATTCAGCTTTTCAAAACAAAAGCAAGCTGCTTGGATGAAGCATGACTTTAATTAACTACACATATACATGTTCTTAGGCTTGTGTGGGAACACACTTACCCTAGGTCTGTGCAGTAGAAAGGAGTAATGACATTTGCTCCATTTTCTGGGTTGGATGTCAGCCGTCCGGCTTCTCTGGCTTCTCGTTCAGGATCCACAAGTGACCGTGGTAAAATATAGAGCTCCTTGGAGTGGTCAAAATGCCCTCGGACCTTTACAGGCCTGTACTCTAATTCTTTCAATTCCATAGGGCTGCATGGAGCAAGATGAAAACAAAATCATGGCTGTGGTAGACAAATCAAACCAGGGGATTTTATTATGGGATTCTCCTTTTTCCCCATGATTTTCTCTAGGGCCAGCTAGCAAACAGAGAAGACAAGTACCTCCTGGAATAAGCAACTGGCTTAAGATTTTATTGTCATAGTAAGTCAAATCAATAAGATCATGGGTGTCTAGAGTACAGCTCTTTTCCATGGTATCTGTGACTGAATACCACTTCAATGATGCATGCAGCCAGTCGGCAGGTGACACTGCATGTACGTTAAGCCAACAGAGAGCATTTGTTTCCCACCCCAGACCGTGAAATTGAACTACTGAACTGTTTTGACAGCTGTACCATATGGCCAAGTGACCTTAAAAATCTGTCTTGTATCAGACACAACTGCTCCACACTTGGGGCAGAGCTTGCTATTGATCTAAGACTCCCTTGCTGTGGGAATACTCTACAGCAACAACTGATCTTTCTCCAACGGTGCTCAGTAATCCGTCCTCTGGGACATCTCGGGCAACAGCTCCCAACCCCCCCTCCAGACTGAATTACATACCACATTCTCCAGAACAGAGATTTGACCCTTTTAGATGCCTTTAGAGGATCCCATAGGGAAGTGTTTGCAATATGCATTTAAAATAAGAGAATGAACATGGTGTTTATCCTTTCAATTTGTTTGGGCAGTCTGATTCACATTACATTTCTTCATTTTCATGCAGTTTAGTTTAGCATAAACTCATTGGTGTGGGGACCATATCTAATATCCCCAGCACACTGTCAGTACTTTGCAGACAGCAAACTGTAACGACTCAGCTTCCTTACTCTACTGTCAGAGGGATGGGCTCTGCTGCAATTCTTGATGCCAACTGTGCAATCAAATCCAATTTCCACTTTCGGCGCTGAATCTGGAAATACACAAAGTAATTCCCAGTGGTAGAACAGAGCAGTGTAATAACCTCGGCAAGCTTGAAAACAGACTCTGTTTCTTTATCAGTATTTTCTCCTCAGACGTGGCCTAAAGCAGGATACTCACAGACTCAGAAATGGAGGCTACTGACTTTATGGGGGGGGGGGGGGGAAGAGAATAAATACTGAAATAAAAGTAAAATAAATGAATCTCTCATTCAAAGACTTGCATGAACCTCACAAATGGACATCAGGAAAACTAAATGAGAAATAGTATCTTCCAGTCTTTACCCGGGCTGTGATTTGAACTAGATCACATTAAACAGCCGAAGATGGAAACACCAGACAGCCCCTAAGCGCTTCTCTCTTGGAAGAACAAAATATTTATTGGTACCTGCCACGTGCCAAGGCAGAAGGTGGTCAGAGGGACAAGGAGAAG
Organism: Dromaius novaehollandiae; assembly: GCF_036370855.1. NCBI lineage: Eukaryota > Metazoa > Chordata > Aves > Casuariiformes > Dromaiidae > Dromaius > Dromaius novaehollandiae. The sequence goes on from NC_088117.1 coordinate 9,872,450, forward strand.
GCCCCACTTGAGAAAGACGCCCTCTTCAGGTGCGGCAGCAGCTGCTGTTGAGCTTCGTGGTCTGCAGGGCCTCAAGCAAACGTCTGGAGCAAAACAGAATGAGGAAGAGGGATTTGTACAGCAGAAAAGGTGCCAAAATCCCACAGAAACGTCAGGGCTGGAGTAAGGCAGAAACGGGCAGAAGCCCAAACCTTTCCTTACCTTTAGTGCGCTGGAGCAGACCGGAACGTGCTCCAGTGAGAGGACGTCCGAAACACGCTCTTCTGACCAAGCAGCAGGACACCTGCGCGAAACAAAAGCGACCCTTCGCAGCAACTCTGCTTTGCAAAGCTCGCGTGGAGACGCTGCCAGCTGCCTGGCGGGTTGCGGCTTTGGTTCACTGCAGTTTTTAAGCCTCCTCCGGGCAACCACCAGCCAAGCGCCGTGGTTCAGGCTGTGACTTGGTGACAGTGACGCTACATCCCGGTTACGCCACGCACCAGACTGCGACGAACGCTCTTTTTGCTACCAAATATCTATTTTTTTTCAAAAGAATCGTTTTTCAATCTATCCATCTTGCAGCGTTCGTGGTGCGGCCGGTCCTGCACGGGTGCGGGGGGACGCGAGGCCCGGATCGGGGCTGCCACCCCCGAGGGGACCGAGGGGGGAACCGAGGGGACCCGGGGGGGCGGGAACCGGGCCGCCGCCCCCGAGGGGACCGAGGGGGGAACCGGGCCGCCGCCTCCGAGGGGACCCAGGGGAGCGGGAACCGGGCCGCCGCCCCCGAGGGGACCGAGGGGGGAACCGAGTCGTCGCCCCCCCCCCGCACCTGGGCCCGGGGCTCCCGCAGCAGCCGCCAGGTCGCCATGGCAACGCCGCCGCCGGCCCCTCGCCGCCGCCCGCCGCCGGCCTAGACCGCCCGCTGGTAGCGCCGCGCAGGCTCCTCTCTAGCCGCCTCTCTCTATGTCGCGGCCGCTTTCCGGCGTGGCCAGGACCGGAAGTTCAGGCGAGCTCTCGCCTAGCGGAGCGTCTCTATGATGCGGGCGCCGGGCGGCGAGGCCGAGGCGCGGGGGCGCGCGGAGCTGCCCGGCGGCGGCCGCGGCCGCCCTTCCCCTTCCCCCACCCCCTCCCCGGCCGCGGCCATGGCCGAGGTGCCCCAGGAGGTCCGGCTCTTCCTGCGGCAGCACCCGCTCCTCGGCCTCGCGGAGCCGGGCAAGGTGGGGCCTGGCGGGGGGCGGGCGGGGCCCGCGCTGTGGGGCTGAGGGGCCGCCTCCGGGGGGGGGGCGGGGCCGGGGCCGGGGCCTCTCCTGAGGGGACCCTGGGGGGAACCGGGGCCGCTCGTGAGGGGATCCTGGGGGGGAGCCGGGGCCGGGGCCGCCTCCTGAGGGGGCTCTGGGGGACGGCGGGACTGGGCCGCCTCCTGAGGGGGCTCTGGGGGGGGGGGGGGTGGACTGGGCTGCCTCCCCTGAGAGCCGCGGGGGGACCGAGGGCAGGTGGCAGGAGGCCGGGAAGGCAGCCCAGCCCCTGGGCTCTGGGCTGGAGTTCCCTGGCCCGGAGATTTTTCTCCCCTCTGTGGGACTCAGGGCATCAGGGAGCAGGACCCCGGTATGAGCCCTGCACATGCCCATCCCTGGGATAACCCTTGTGCTTCCCTGACTAGACCTTGTCCTCCTTCAGGTGAGATGCAGGCTGACAGGCCACGAGATGCCGTGTAGGTTGTCGGAGCTGCAGGCTTATACTAACGGCAAGAAGTATCAGCGGCTGACAAAGACGGCCAGAGAGTTTGACTATGGCAAGTTTGAGCCCCATATAGTGCCAAGCACAAAGAATCTGTACGTATTCTTCCTCTTGCATGTCGTGCTTTGCACCTCAGTCAGTCTCACAAATAGAGTGGGTGGGCTGCGAGAAGTTCTTGAGTGTTTATGGTTTTTGGTAGGTTGGGAAAGTCTTTATAAGGTATTTGTTAACTTTGACCATAGTGCTTAAAAGTGAAAGATTATGAATTAATGGTAGAATTAAACTCTGTTGCTCACTCTTTCTTTCTTTCTGTGTCTGTAAGACATCAGCTGTTTTGCAAGCTCACTCTCAGGCACATCAACAAGTTTCCAGAGCATGTGCTGCGTCACATCCAAGGGAAACGCTATCAGAAGGCCCTGAAAAGATGTAAGTTGCTTTTCTGAAGATACAGTCATCCAACCCTTTTTTCTTTAGCTTTTGTGATTCCAGTTACTCCATATGTAGTGAGTGGGAAAGTTTTCTGTAGACTGACAGTAATATGGAGCACTGTTGCTGTGTATGCTTCTCAGTAGGGAAGGAAAATCCCAGGTGTAGGGAGCAATAGACCTCTTTAGCAAATACCTTGGAATATCTTTACTTGAAAGGAGCAGTTCTAAAGCTTCCCCAGAGAGGATGGTTCTTGTGTCCAGCACAGTTTCTGTAATAACATCCGTTCTGTCTTTCGTGGTCCCATAATGTCATTCTAGATTACGTGAATGTGCATTGGAGTTACAGCTTACCATACTTCTGAGTTGTATGTAATATCGACTATAGCTGGAAATGAAAGGAAGAGGAATCAAATGATTCGGTATCCTTGCTCAGTGCTGGTTGATATCTCGTGTTATTAGATGAGGAGTGCCAGAAAGAGGGAGTGGAGTATGTCCCTGCCTGCTTGCGACAGAAGAAGCAGCGGAGGCGGCATCCCGACGACCAAATGAATGGGAGCAGACAGCCTTACAGAAAAGAAGAATTCTGGGAGCCTCAGTCCAGTGATGAGGATGGAGAGGAGTCAGATGACAGCATGAGTGATCTGTACCCACGTGAGTAAGAACACTGGTATCATCTGTGTCTTAAAGGGGTGGTGTTAGTTATTTTTCTTCCAGCCTCTTTATATTGCTCCCTTCGGGGAGGCTAAGTCAGTGGAATTTTTATTACCAATGCAGGAGTAAGACTTAGTGATAGAAAGATAGCTGAATAGAACTGGAAAGATGGAGCCATTGGGAGGGAGCTGGGAGCTTCACTTTGCTGTACTAGAAGACAGGGCTTGGGTGTGATTTTATTGATGCACTGTCAGGAGGGTGTGCAGGCATGCTGGAGGCTTGTGACATCTATCCAGTTCTGAGTTTGGAAAAGCTTGCCACCACCAGATATAAAATAGCAGTTATTGCTGAGTAACTAACCAGACTTGGATCACAAAATGTGAGGGGAGGGTTACAAGATCCCCTGGGATTTGCTTCTTTAGGTAACTCTACTTTCCTGATTTCTCAGCCAGTCTTGCAGCCTAATAGGAGTTAGTAAGCCAGTTCCACTGACTTGCATCTAAAAGATACTGCCTTCCTGTAGGTGCAGGAAGTTGAGTTTTGGGCCACAGTGTTTTAAGGCCACAGAACTGTCTGTGTTGAGCACACAGAGCACCAGACACATTTCTAATAAACCCCCATAGTGTGTTTATTTCCCAAGTATGTCAGCAGTGACATGCCACACGTATGACAGGGCTAATGCTCGGAGACTGGAACGTGGTACTTCAGCTTGGCAGGTCACCTTTAAGATGCCCACAAAGTAAAGTTAGGTGGAAACAGTAGCCTACTGTGGGGGAAACTGCGCCTCAGCTGGGTCTTTGTGCTTTAGCTGAACTCTTCCCAGAAAAAAGCCCAGCAGCTCCACAAAACGCAGAAGGCAGCGATGACTTTGCAACAGACAGCGAGGAAGACACAGCCAAGCTGCCTGGGGAGAATGGTGATGTGAATGGAGAGGACAGTGGAAGAATGAATGTTAGCAGAGCAGCTGGCAACAAAAGGGGAAAGGTAGGAGTTGTATTGCCACATGCAACAGCAGGGGAGCGTGGAACAGGCTCCTTATCCTGTAGGTGTTTGTCTCATCTATTAATGTGTGAGAAGAATCAGCAGAAGGTGTAAAGCTGTTTGGGAGAATAGACTTTCCCCATGCGTCAGCCACTAACTTGCATCCTGAGGTGTGAATCACTACCAGTAAGTGTTTATCCTGTCTGCTGTAACTAAGGATGTTATTGCCCTTATAAATATTTATATTTATATAAAAATTTTTTAAATCTTGCTGCACACTGTCTTAACAGGGAGACTGAAGTTCATCCTGTGGATCCTGCATTCCCCCCTGTGCTAGTTAAGCCCTTTTGAATGCAAGTTACAGGATTCAGTTTAGTCCTTCTAGCTCTTTTTTTCTGTGCTTCTTATTGAGGAACTGGTAAGGTTTTGCCTTTGGATGCACTTACAGGAGGACACATCCTGATCCTTCTCAGTTTGGGAAGCAGCTGGATTAGATACTACATAAATTACACCTGAACCTTTAAATGGCAGCCCTGAGGGAGGGGCTGGGATTCTTTCTGTTTCTAACTGCATCAAACTGACTGAAGTTTAGATTCATTTCTAGGGGGAAGCTGTCAGCATCTGCATCTAATGAAACCATTGCGTGCCTGTCGGAGAAGGGGATGCTAGCTTGCATCCCTACCACAGGGAAATGTCCTGGCTGGCCCCATGTCCTCTGTGACCAGGACCGTGTTTGTTCTGTCTCACTTGACACAGGAGACCACTCTAAACTTCTGTTCTTTAAGTCATCTCAAGCAGGGCTGGATTTACTTTCTGCAAAAAAGCTGATTAACTTTCTCTCTCCCCAGAAACAGTCAGGTCCTTTAAAGAAGAAATTCAAGAGTCGTCATCAAAAACCCAAAAATTTCAAGAAAGCCACCAATGGCAAATAAATTTTGTGAGAAATACTGTACGGCCTGAAGCCTGTTGTTTAACAGTGCTAGAGGATGCACAAGATCATCTGAAGTGCTTGCTTGCCCACAGACCTTCCTGCCCCTTCCAGCCAACTGTTATATCTGGGGAGGGAAATAGTGAGGTGGAATTAATCAAGTTATATTCTAATAGCTTCTTGTGCCATCCCCTACCACCAAGGAAATGATTACTACTGCAGTTTTGTGCCTTGGGGGAAGTATAGGAAGGCCAGTGCTTGGACCTCTTTATGAAAAAGGTTTTCAGGGAGTGGGAGAGACAGCACAGAGGATTACTAACCAGCTTCTACAGGTAACAAAGCTATGCGGTGTCACCAGTCACACACTCCAAGTGGATACAAAGATGCCATTATTTTATTTTGATTGTTTCCAAAAATCAAAACATTTTCAAACACAACTAAGGTACAAAATACAGCATAAAATGAGAATTTATACTTATTTCATTTTCCACATAGAAAGCAAAAATATATTCAGAATGAATTCCAGAACACTTTGCAGAGCCAATTGATAGCTGACATCCTGCTTGTGAGAGCTTCACAGCCACGAGGAGAGGTCAATGTATTTTAGAGAGATAAATGAATACAGCAGTGTATATAGGAGACTGCACTCTTCTGCATCAGGACTCAGTTAGCAAGTCTGGATATTGTGCTGCCTAGAAGTGTCTTAAAATGCCCTCCACCTAACTGGGCCCCTGTTGTACTATAAGACTTCTGCTGCAAGGGATAGTATCAATCAGTTCCCTTTTCTGGTACCGGAACTGATTTGTCTTTTACTGGACTTCATTTTCACAGAGGGGAAACTAGTCACTGTTTCAGACTAGTCAGTCATCCAGCTCCTTAGACATGATGCAAAGAAAAAAATGAAGGAAGCTAACCAAGGGCTCCTTACAAAACTTGTTTCTACTATTCAGTTTATAAATACTATGAACATCAACAGCAGTTATGATATGTGAGAAGGGCTGTCTTGATATAGTCGAAAACAGCTATTTATAGAAACTGCAGTGAAATTAAGCAAAAAGATCCTGTGTTGCATATCAGGAGTTGAAAGGACCAGTTTGTTTTGCTATGAAGAGACAGGCACAATGAGAACACTTGAGGTGAAAACTTCTCTCCTGCAAAACCTATTTAAAAGAAAAAGCCTTCCCTGTGACCTACTTAAGTGCTGGTTTCCCCTCTGATCCACTCCCCCCAAACCAGTAAGCTTTCTCCAGCAGCAGCACATCCTGCTATTACAAGGGCTATTTTCCCTTGAGATGATGAAATCACTGGTTTAACAATTGGAAATGCTATTTGTCATCCATTCTCTGCATAGCTTTCTAGCCTAAAAACAACCATTAAACTGAACTGTCCACATTAGCATCCTTACCAGACAACCCTGGTCAATAGTTCCTGCTGGAGATGTTCAGCTGAATGACTCCTTGAACAAACAGTTGAGCAGCTTTCTCAAGGGAGACAACAGTACAAGAAACCCAATGTAATGTCAGGAGGTTGGTAGGGCTCATGCTTTCTAGAATCTAAAATGCTTTCATGATCTAGTAAAACAGGTTCACCTAAGTTTACTAGCAGAGGACAAAAAAAATCCCTCCTCCTAGCAGCACTAAGCGTGTTCATGGCACAGAGGTTGTGGCACTGAGAGGTGGAAACAGAGCCTTCATCTCTCCTCACCATTAAGCCAGAGTTCCTCCCTCTGAACATGCAAGTTACATCTCCTGATTGCTTGTTCACTGCACAGGTTTTGCACTTGCATTCTTCAGCTATAACCAGGAGCTGTCTTCCACTTTCTTTCTCTACACACCTCAGTGTGGTCCAAGATGCTGGAGAGAAGGGGCTTGTGCTCAGGAGTTCAGCAGCCCAGCTCTTCCACTGTTCAGTCAGCTTAACCTTTTGCAGCTGAGAGACTAACAGAAGCGAGGCTGGGAAGCAGAGTACTGGCTATTAGAAGACTGACTGCTCTCAACTTGCAGGTACTGAGTGCAAGAAAAAAAAAGGGGGGGGAGTTTCCATAGTTCTTAAGACACTTTCACCAGTAACAACCTGTAGTTCAGATCCTGATCCAGGGCACACACAAATGGAAGCTGTTGATAGCAGAAAGGACCTTTTATTGTGGGAACTGAAGCACAACTTGGCTCCCATCTTGGAAATTTAGGAGGAGAAAACTTTGGGGACAGAGTATTGAATAAAGAGTTATTTTGGCACAGAATTTTATTAGAATCTAATATTCAGTCTCTTCAGGAGTCTCTCCCCCCTCCCTTCTTGAAATCCAATGAGCAGTACAGAATTCCCCCTTGTTCCCCTCAAGAACAGTACAGTGACACTTAACTTTAGAAAACCCTCTCCCTTTTCTCACCTAGAGAAGGGTACAGCTACCTTCAGGGTTTTCTTTCTGCCTTCTGCTGGGGGGCAGGAAAGGCCTCCCTCTTCCTCAGAGGCCTATAATACCATTTTGTCAAAAAAAAAAAAAAGATATATCTATATAACAGCAAGTTCTCTTGATGCTGCTTTCCACTCAGATTAGCAATGCTATAACCAGCAACTGAACTCCTTATACACAAGACAGTTCTGATGGGGGCGAGAAAGGGGATCTACTTTTTTAGTTACAGCTAAAACCCAACAGCACACTGACTGAAACAGCTGTATCTGCTCACAGTACTTCAAATTAAAATGTTGCTGACATTAGAGACAGCAACTGTTCTACTGCAATTCACTGAAGCATCAGTAAAATGCAGGTACCTCGGGTTAGTTCCAATTCTAGGAAGTTAGAACAAGAAGCCTAGGCAACATTCCTTGAAGAAGTAGGATTTTATCTATTAGATTACTGGTGCCACTGTAAATCAAATTCTCAAAACATCTGTGCCTTTAATAGGAAGGGGGCATGTACGTGTAAAATGCTGGCAGTTTTTGTTGAATCCATAGAGAATCAGTTCTGGACTTAATATGTTATGTCCCAAGAAGTGTTGCTACTCCTGTTACCACTCTTTCTTCTTCTCATCCATGGAGACTCCACCAGGACCCAGTGCAACCACGAGGAGGAGCCCTCCAATTACAGACATGGTCTGGAAGAAATCATATTTGAGGAAGTCATGCATGGGCTTGTAAGCTGGGATGGTCCAGAAGGCATTGAAGTAGATGTTGATGCCAAACAGCCAGATGACTAGAGTCAAGGCAGCCAGCTTAGTCTTGAAGCCAATTGCCACTAAGATAATCAGGGCTGTGCCTACAATGTTCTGCAGAATCTGCAGGAAGAGAAAGAGACGAGGTTACACACGGTTCTTACATGGATACACAGACACCAGAACAGAGCATGAGTAAGTTCTGCAGAACAGGCTGCTGTGGCACAGATGATCCAATGATAGCTTTTTTCCTGAATATTAACTTTACTAAAAAACAGAGACTTCAGTGAGAAACATTGAGTGGGCCCCTACAACTCCCCAGTTTCTTAACTCCTACTTTTATACTTAGGTACTTACAGAAAAGAAGTTCATATCAAAATGTAGCAGTGTCATGAACATGAGGACCAGCAGCACACGGCCCCCCAGCTGCATGTACTGTTTAGGAGAGCTTTCCCGCATGGTTGGGACACCAGCAAACATGCTCTTTCCCTCTGAGCGTGACTCAGCCAAAAGCAGCAGCAGGCCTCCCCCAAGGGCAAGGTTCCTAGAGAAAGACAGGAATGGAAAAGCATTTTTTAACTATAGTTTGCACTGATCTGTAAATTTGAAGACTTACCTGACAATTTCAGCTCAATGAGAATCTGCATGGTAATGAACAGTAACTTATTCTGTACCTTGCACTGTATCTGCATTAGAATTCACAGCTGAAACCACAGCATTGTACATGTTACACTGATTTATACAAATCAGTGTAGACACATATAGCCTGCCAGAGGAATCTGGCATCTGCACTTCAGACAGTTGCCTAGCATCTGTCACAGCATGACTTTAATTGTATTGAAGTTATTCTGTATGGCAGGTTTACCCATACATACCAGGGTAGTCCAGAGGTTGCTTTGAGAAAACAGAGCAGCACTACTACTAGAAGTCATAAACATTTACAAGGTTGTAGTGAGAGCCCAGAATATAATTCCTGCACTAGATCCTAACAGGTGAGGATTAGTCTTTTCTTTCCACAGTACTGAGCCTGCTGTGTATGTTTTAACACACAAGCTGTAATGATTTTTAAGAGAGGAAAAAAAAAAGTGTCACTATTTAATGCAAGTGGACCATTTGCAAAATTTTTCCCGGTAAATACTATGCACATTCGAAGATCATTTTCTCTGTCACTGGTTGGCAGTGACAGACAAGAGTTTTTGCTCTGTTTTCATGAACTTTAAAAGTAGACATACCTCATCAAAAACTTCAGGTCCCATAGAATGCTGTATGCAATAGTCTAGGCAAAGAACAATAGAAGTTAAAATACCATAAAATGCACTAAAGTTTTGAATGTATGTTATATCATCAAACCTTTAAAATCCAATGCAAAAGTCAATTAGAAGTATATTATGCTGAAGGAAATAAGGTAAGGTGCACGAACATAGTCTTGTGCATCAGCATAGAAGAGGGACTATGTTTTGTGCTTTAGCCAAAAAGGGAGTTTTGGACAGGAAGGGTGCTATTAGTTAGGACTCTTTCTGATGCAGACAGTCCTTTATAAGCCCTGTACACTAAAGACCAGAGCAACTGCAGGTCCCACATTTGGTAGGTTTCTGACATGCAGGTAAACTGCAAGTTACTTCTTGCTAAACTGGTCAAGCTTAAGTATTGGATCAACATCCCCAGCTGACTGACTGCAGTTACATTCAAGGACCAATTGGTCATGTCAAGAACAGAAGCAGCAAAACAGTTCAATGCCCCTGGCATTGGGCCAGGGTGGAGAAGAATTCCAAGACCGGGGGTTATGTTTTAATGCGTTGGTGGTACTGGGGCTAAAAGAGGTGGTTTGAAAGATAGGGCGTAGAAGTTGCGAAGACTTAAAGCCTCCTACCTGTAATGCTATAATTCCAAACAGTCCAAAGCAGGCATATTGCACAAAGTTCCTACTCAGTACCAGGATACAGCCACCTGAGATAGGGAAATTGAACATAATTACAGTTCTGGCTTGTACAGGAAAAGATGCCACAGGAATGCTAACTTGTTTTGAACTTTAGCAGATTCAGGATTTATTTCAACTGTGCCACAGAGAACATCAAGTAGGAAATAAATGGCATGCTGATATAAATCACTTTTAAAGATGTACTAACACTTCTTGGTTTTCAGTGTTTTATAATTCCAGAAGTACCTTTTATTCTACAAAATTTAAGCATATACTGAGTGTAGTCCCCAGCAGACAGCATTGTATAGCAAGCAGTCAGTGTTAAAGCATTAAGAGAAATTACAGAAAAAAAATTCAACTAACCATAGTTTGTTTTTTGTTTTTTTTTTTTTAAATACAGGATGGCTGTTAGGATAAACATGTTATGTTCCTTCTCCTTGAGGAGGTACAGGAACAAAAGCTTTTCTTTTATCTTCCCTTCACAAAGCACTGACAGCCTTTGCCACTTTGATGATCTCCACAGTGAAGATTGGTAACTAGATTAAATCAAGTGGGCTCTCTACAGGAAAAAAATACAAGGGGAAAAAAAACACTAGACACAAGACAAGTGGCAGAGCAATGAAGAACATTAAATCAGGGACATAATATAAGTGGAAAAGTTTTACTTCTCTCTCCATTTATGATGCTGGAAGTTCACCTAGCACTCATACAGAAGCTCCATCAGGTTTAGTTTGTTTTGATTCCTGGGCTTTGCAGACTTTAATATCTCAGACACAAGATCACTGCTATCTTGAGGCTGAAGTGTACCTCCTACTGCAAGGCAAGACTTCTCCATTCAGATTAACCCCCATAAAAATGGGGGTCTGAGAAAGCCTTAACACTACTCTGTTTAACACAACAGTATTTTATTCAGATAATTCAGGTTTTTATTAATAGATGTATGTATAGAATTGAAAACAGACTGTCCTAATGGACTCCTGGCATCCCCATTGACTCGGAGGTACTGTATTAAGAGGAACTTTCTGAGACCATTTCCAGGAAAGACTGAAGCAGGTCAATTAAGAGTTCTCTCTTCACTCAGGCCACGTAGTACTATCAGTTCTAAGCTGTCAATGGCTATTGAGAAATCGGGGAGGTGTCCCACGCTTACATGAGTCACAGTGCTTGCATGAGGCAGGGAGGCAGACACACTGGAGCGCTCCGGCATCCACCTTAACAGCCTTAGAGCCACTTACTCAGCTGTCCGAAGAGATTTATGAACACAAAGATGGAGGCCAGGAAATAGCCACAGTTCCACGTGCCATCAATGTAATCCCTCTGTTCACTCCACTGGAACCACATGCGGATGCCATCCTCCAGAAAGGTACTGATCAGGCAGAGGCGGGCCACGTGGGGAAGGTACTGCTTCGTCACCCTCAGGAACTGCGGGGCAGACAGCACAGTTAGCGGGGAAGGCAGGAGGGAGGGAAGGGGGATACCCAAGGCACAACAGATCCATGCACTGAGCAGACTCTGAAGCCAGCAGTTCTCATACGCAGAGTCATCATTATCCAGAGACACCCCCGGGGCTTGGATTGGGATTAAATGGAGCGTTCCTCCGCTCCGGAGTCAGGACATCTGGGGGAGGGGGAAGAGAAGGGGGCAAAAGAAAGGGAAAAAAGTTTTCATGCTCTAACTGAAGTCTGTTTTGGACAAGGGCTTGGATAAGTGGAATGAAGCAGCACAATTCTGCGTAACAGGGACCGTGTTTTGATGGAAGTCTTACTAGCGGAAGGCTGACCTTGGTTTTAGTTTGTCTATCTCATGGTTTCATGTTACAGCTCAACTGATCTATCAGCTAGCCAGGAGCTGAAAGGGCAATCCTACTCCCACTCACGTGCTCAGGCACTCAACCCCCTGTAACGAGCTGATTCAGAGAGGTAAGCTGGCAGAAGAATAACTCTAGAAAGATTAAAAAACTTTAATAAGCTTTCTGCTGGGCTAGCTCTCTCCAACAGCTCAGACAAGCACCAGAGCTGAGCACGAGCCTGTGTGCAGCACCCCCCTTCAGCAGCAGGTAGCTATCAGATCAGTGTAGCTCTTGTATCAACGTGCACCCTCTCCCCTCTGCAGGAACAGAGTTTCTACATCCATAAAAAAATAACATCCTATGCAGAAAGATAAAATAGGTGAAATTCAGTGTAGTAGTTAAAAAGAAATCACATCATCATGCAACAGATACCATGATTGCAAGTTGTATCTGGTCCTGCAAGCCCCTTAATCCTGCAAACTCACCCTTTAGTTTGCTCTGCCATTACAGTAATTATAACGGAACAAATACAGTATCTGTTCTTGTGCACCATGCAGTCCCATACAGTATGCTCATCTAGAGAAAGTTATTCACTATCTCTATTTGGCAATAATGTATCTGGTTTATGATAAATAGTTAACTCTTTGTCACCCAGTTTCTTAAATACCATAGGCTGTTATTTAATGGAGACTTACACTCAAAGCAACAATGCAAATCCTGATGGAAATGAGCACCTGGCTGCTCCATTTCATTCACTGATTACGCTTAGCCAAATCATTAGGAGGACACATTTGGAGTCAGTGTATGCTGGAAGTATTTTTCATGAACAGCACTAAGTGACAGATGTAAATTCAATCTAAAACTAGCTTTTAAGAGATTATCCAGCAGGTTTCTACCTTCAGATGACAGATAGAGTTTGGGCAGGGTGACACTTGTAAAAATAAATATATTGTCACAAGTCTTAATGCAGAACTGCCAGGCTTTGCAGAGAATCTTGCTTTAGAATTAGGAGGAGCAGCAGCCATTTGATAAAATCCTATTAACCCACACAAAGTTCAGTGTGTCATAAAGCACACTGATTCATACATTTTATGCAATATTGGAATACTCTACTAAGCATCAGAAAAGTGGTGGGAGGAACCAAAAAGTATACAGGTGTTTTCCAGACAGCATTCAGCAATATTAAAAAAAGGGAAGGAAGAGACAAACCTTTTCTTTCACAGTTCAACATTTACATTATCTTCTGGTTAGACAATATAGCTGATTCAGTTTCTATTTCTAGACCTTTTTTTAAGCTCTGGCAGTGTTGTGTGGTTTCAGGAGAAAAGGGAATGTCAGGAAAGGTGGCAAAAAAGGAAACTAAAGACACTTCTGAAAGTTTATTTTTGTCACTGTAATTAGTAAATACTAAAGGCTGTTCCAAATCCTATGCAAATGACAAGCCTTGCTTGCTGTGCAGCTGAAGATTACTAAGAGAAAGGAAAAAAAAATCCAGCAAACATGCTGAACAGTTAATATCAGAACAAACTACACTAGTTAGTTGTACTGCAGGCATCCAGAGTCTAAGGGTCGAGATTTCGGTCAATCAAGTGCATTTTAAGTGCAGCTGCCCTCTGACTCAGTGCTGCTACTTCAGGCTTTTTTTTTAATACATGTTAATAGTTGGATGAGTGAGTTAGGAGAAAGTTTTCCTGTGATCTTTGTCACTGAAAAAGACACATGGTGAAACCAAGAAGAGAGGAAAGTTGTAAGCTGAGATGTGTGTTTTGGCAAACTTGAGGTGAGGAATACTAGGGATAAAAATTACTCTGGAAAGAGGGTACAAAAAAAAGTTTTGTAAGACAATCTGCCCTGCACCAAGATACAGAAAAGGCAACTTTAGTCTAGGAAGATGAAGCATGAGAGGGAGACGTAAGAAGGCAGTTGCTGAGAACCACATGGGAGGAGAAAAGCCTCACCGCGGAAAGGAGAGAAGCAAGGGGAAGGAGAAAAAAAAAAGAAATGCTACACAAAAACAAGTACTAGAGAGGATATCTACTTCCAGTTCTCATCTTTGTTGCTTTCGAAGCAAATCACATGGGCTAATCTCATCTTCCCCTTCCCTGAAACCAAACAACTGTCAGCAGTCTAGGTGAAGGAGCCAAAGAGACATTTAACATTTACCTGTCCTCTTAGCATTAAATTCTGTTTACAATCTGTGACATCTATTAAACATGAGTGCGAGCACCCAATCAGCTGAAGACAAGTCAGGAAGACCGAAGCCTAAGGCAGCTGCAGCGCTAAGCAACCTTATCACGACACACACCATCTTCGGACATCCATCACATGTGTAGCTGCATTCATTTAGGTGCAGACAAGAATTGAATCCACTGTACACAGCAAGCCTAAAGTAAATAAACTTCAGAGACTGTATGAACAAAAAGGAAAACTAGCCACGAAGATCTAGAAAGAGAAGAAAAGTTACATGATAATGACAAGAAAGGAACACATCCAAAGTGATTGTAAGATTAGAGAAGATTTGGGTACTAAATTACTTCCGCAGTTTAACTAAGACCAGTAATTTATCAGAAACAGATCTCTAGAAATGGGACTGAACTGATAGTACCAGATACTCTGGTTTTGTCCTTGCACATCACCAGTGTAACACATGGCTCAAAGTGTTACAGCTTGAGCCCACTTCCCATATTTATGATTTATATAGATAAAAGTGCTACACATACGGGAAATGTAATAAAATGCAGTGCCATTTGGTCACTTTTTGCAGTAGACAGCAGTTACCACAGCAAAATATTATGCTGATAAATGTATTCATCTAAACTACAGGTGGACAGTCTAATAAACAATACAGGTACGCAAAAACAATACTGAGCTGAAGGATGCAATGCTGAACTCATAACGTATGAAATAAGCAAATGGTTTATTCAGCTATGGGTTTTGCATAGACTGTTCTTAGCACATACTGCATCCATGCAAATGGCAAAATATCTATGGAAAAAGATAAAGTACCCGAAGTAAAACTATTTGAGAAGAACAGCCGGTTCTATGCTAGCAGTCAAGTCATTAACATACACCAGAGGGGCTTTGTTTGCCACTTCCCCCTCTAATGGGATTATGAGGGCAAAGATAGATTTAAATACTCGTCTTAGTTTAACAAACATGTACAACAGGATGCAGGAATCCCTAAATCAAATCTCTTCTTAAAATCTTTTTTCAAAAGGAGGCTTGAAAATATTCAAACCCATATAAAAAAACAAGTCAGCCCACAGAGAGGTAAAGTGATCCCATTTTGACTCTATCATTCTTTCTAAAATATATTCTACCTCTAACTCTCTCAAATTTGAGAGCAATGAATCCCTGCCCATTTTGATAAGTACAGACAAGCCATATCACCATTACAGATATTTTAAGACCAATATACAGCCAGGAAATCTTGCTGACATCTAAGTGCATATTACAAGCACTGATAAGTAAATTAACACATTCACTGGAAGGTAAGACACTACATAAGTTCTCATTTTCTCCAGATTTCATTTGTGAATGCGATTTTACTAAAACTGGCAGAAACACTTGGAAGATTAAGACTACTCTAAAGTCCAAACACAGAAGCTTTATCTGTGTTTATATGTTCTTGAATCAGCAATGTTATGATCGAAGCGATGAACATAGCTGCTTGCTAATCTTCACAGAAAATCTCTTCCGGACTGCAGAACGCTATCACAGTGCAGAGGTCCCGATAAAAGCATATTCCAAATGCCCTATTTTCACTTGGTTAAGGAACTGCTCTGTTTTTGGAGAACAGCCTGGAACACCAATGATCTTAATCCTCAAGTACAATACTCAGTCCCCTGGCTGACAGCAAGTCATTTTCTTCCGCTAACCTGCAGAGCTCCATTTAAGAGGATACCACCTAACAATGCTAAGGAGAATAACGCCCATCACACTGGACCCAGCATCTACAAGTTGTAGATAGAACAGAACCTGATTACTGAGAATAAATGCTCTCACTTATTCCAGAGGGCAAAAGTAGAGCTCTGACTCATGAGAAACTTTCTAGCAGGCAGTTATGCTTTCAGCGCCAGAAAGACATCTTAGGACAACACTTTTCACTTCTAACATATGTGACAAAGGGAATTTATATAAAGCACAAAATGCTATTTATTAATCAAGTCCTTAAACAGGGATATCTTAGTCATGTATTGCATTTTTCTATCACTCTTTGTGGGATGATTGTAACCTATCCAGCCTAAAAGGAATTGGCCATTTGATTTATAACCATAAAGAATCAGTGCACTGACATCATGCTGTAAGTTGTAGATAAAGAGCTTTTAAGCTCAGTTCTTAAAATAATATAAAACACAACAAAAAAATTCAGACTTATAATGAAGTGTTTTCTCCTCCCTTCTGTTTTCTGTGAAATAGGATGCCAAGATGTTAGAATTAGTTGAACAATGTGCACTAGCATTTACGCTGGAAAATTAAACAACACCCCCCCGAGTCTGGTTCTTCCTTTCACTGCAGTACAATGACTCAATAGTTTCCTTGCGTTTTTTGTCCGTAATTTTTCTAAAATGACAGAAATACCAAGCACCCACATTCCTAAAGATTATTACAGACACTGGAATAGTTGCTTGAGATCTGCTCCCTCTTATGGGGATTACAAAAGAGAAGCAACCAGTTTTGTAACCCTACATGATCAGTCTGGGCCCAGCACAGGGCCTGGATACAGCTATTTGCAGTATGGCAATGGCAGCAGTATTTGGTGACTGCACAGAAGGCCTTAATATGTAATACTTTAACAAGGATCCTTAAAGAAGCTTAACTTCTGGATATGTAAGTTATTTAATTTCATAATATTGGACTGGTATTACAACAAACCAAAACCCATATAGCCTACAGCTGGGCATCACTCTGAACCAAAAACTCCCTTTGGCTGTACTGTGCATCACCTAGATTTTAAGCAACCCTTGATAGCTTTTCCCACCCCTTTAACATCTAGTAAGCAGGCTCCACCCAAACCAGCAAGCCCACCTGACCAAAGGCCAAGACCACCCCTAAACTAACCTCCCCCCTCATAGTTGCCCCCTCTGCTGTAGACCTCAGAAACTGTGAACACTGGCTCTGAGGGAACAAGGGTTTCTGGAGCCAAGGACAGCCCCCAAACCCCTTCTCCCTCAAAACAGCTTGCTAGCTGTACTGTGCACCTGCAAGGTGCACATGATGCTGCAACCAAGCTAAATTAATGGCTAGTTACTACCAGGAGTAATCCTACCATCCTGTTATCACCCCCAGCTCTGCGCTCCCATTATTCCCTTACACCTTGGCATCCACTTGACCTAACAATGAGATAATTGAACCAAGAGAAAATTAACCCTTAAAGTTTTCTGCCAATTCAGCTTGCTAGTCTGGTGTCAGGTAAGTACTAGTGCACGAGAAGGAGAAGTAGGCCCATCCCTTTCAGTGACAGCTAGCTGTTAGAGAAGCTTAGACCTTAAGACTGCCTTCAGTGCACAAGGGTCACTCTCTAGCAGACAGTTCACCTGAGGATTAAGAGACACTTGTTCCTACTTAATGACCAGACTTCTAAAATGCATCTTGGCATCCGAGCTGTAACTTGCTATTTCAAAAGGAAATTATGGTATTGGGAGAAAAATTAAACCATATTGCTTCATATTTAAAGAACAAATGATTCTCACTTTTGTGACAGAAATGACACATTCAGTATTTACTGACAAGCCACTGAAATAGTTTAAGAACTTCCCCACAGGGGTTTTATGGTACAAAAAGCAAGACTTGTTAGGTCTTGAATGGCAAGGGGGAAGAGAACAAGGTTATCGATAAGGTGGCATTCAGGTCCCAGAGCAGCAGAAGTCCAGCTTCACCACCTCCTCCTTCATCTAAAGGAGCCTTGACCTAATTCCAGTCCCAATGTTTTGTTCTAAAAGAACTAACAGCTTCCCTAGTGCTAAATGTTAGCAATATATACCCAATGGGTATTGCTTGGTAAATCTCTCCAGGCTTACATTTGTGTGAGACCGAGTTCTGTAGCATGCACAGAACTAAGTATCTGATTGAGCAAGGGGGCAGTCACTTGGAACCAGAGTTATCTGAGAAGTTAGTTAGTTAGTTGCTTGCAGAGTCCTAGGAGCTGTTTTGCAATCTGATGGCTAAGTATATGCAAACACCCTGAGTTCCATGGTTAAAGTAAAGACTCCTCTTTATTTGTGCTTGGCCACATTTTATTTAAGTCACTCAATTTAAACCTATTTTGGGGAGAAGCAAACTGCATTTTTGCTGGACAAACAAGCTTTCAGTAGTAGTAGAAGTAAAAAAGGGAGTGTTAGAGATGTCTAGAAATAGTCACACAGGAATAAACAGGTTTTAAGAAAGGTCAGGACAGGTGTCCTAAGTTTTGGCAAATAATTTGAGCACCAGAACAATAATTTACTTTCACTCTTCCAGAAGAGGTGGGAAGGCAAGCTAAACAGAGGATGATGTGGGCACCCCTCAAACTGAATACTACACATGCTGTAAAGAGCTCTGGCTCCAAAACGAGTCACCCATCCGGGGGTGGGGAGGAAGCACGGAACAGGTTTTCCCAGTGAAATTCAGCCCCGGAGACGCAGCGGCAGCGCAGCCCCCTCCGAGCCATGACGCGCATCACACAACTCCCATCCTGCTCCAGGAGCCCGAGTTGTGGAAGCAGGCAGAGTACGGCTCGCACGGGAAGTAAACGAACACGGTTAGATGGTACTTCTTAGCTTCCCCCCATGACAGTGTTGGGAAGATCTTCATTGTCACGGTGATTCATCTGTTTGAAGTTAACTACTGCATTCAGAGTATTCCTGGTCTCACACAGGATAAGAGATCATAAGCCCTTTTATCACAAAAACCTGTGATGGCCTCTACTGAAATAAACTCGACGAGGGGGTACCAGACAGCCCTGGCTTGCTGTTTTCCCCCTCCTTTTGCCCCGGGATGGATCGCGGCGCCACGGTGCCGGCGAGCTGCTTCCCCTCCAGCTCTCCAGGCACCGATGAGGGCTGGGGCTTCCCCCGCCGTCCACCCCGGCCCTTCCTCCTGCCTCAGGCGCCAGCGCGGGCAGAGCCTGGGAGGGAACCGGAGCACGGCTCGGCCTCCTGCCCTGTACCGACCGGAGAGGCCGAGCTCCGAAGGGGAAGCCGGGCCGGCGGGGGCGCCGGGCAGGGGGGCGCAGGCCCCGCGGCCTCGGCCACGAGCGCGGCCGGGCGAAGCTCGCCGGGAGCTGGGGGGACGAGACGGGCCGGGACGAGGCGGCCCGCGGGGCAGGCCGCCGCCATGGCGGCCCGACCGTTACCGGGGGGCGGAGGGGGGAGAAAGGCGGCAGCCGCCCGGCGTACGAAGCGCCCCCCCGCCGCGGGGGGAGCGGCCCGGCACCCACCTGGTCCGCGAAGTCCTCGGCGGTGCTCATGATATCGCTCTGGCCCATGGCGCCGGCGGAGGGGAGCCGGCTGCTGCTGCGCGCCCGGGGCCCGGCCTCACACACCGCCTCGCCCTGCGGCCCGCAGGAAGTGCCGCGCCGCCCGCCCGCTCGGCTGCCACGTAGGCCAGCTCTTAAAGGAGCAGCGCCGGCGGCGGCAGGACGGCGGCGCGGGGCGGCGCGGCGCGGCGCGGGGCGGGCGGCGGCGGCGGCCCGCGCGCAGGAGGGGCGGGCGGCCCCGCCCCGCGCCCACAGCGGCCCCGCCCCGCCCGGGCGAGGGGATGGGACGGGGCGGGGGGCGCCCCCAGCGGCCGCGGGGCCGAGGGGAGACCGGACCCAGCCCCGGCCGCGGCCCCGCTCTGCCCTGAGCCGCCATGACCGGCCCTGTCTGCCCGCCCCGGTGACCCAGTGCCTCCCCCCGGCTTCCTTCTGCCCCACTTCTTTCCTGGCTTAGAATCGCCGGTTTTAGCCACTCATGTCCTTAAAAAAACTTTATTTTATTTACTTATTTATTTATTGATCTCCCGGTGTTAGCGTGGCTGCGATGAGGAACGGGCAGCTGCAGCTGGAAATCACGCCGGGCTGCGGAAAGTCTGTTCTTCCCCCCCAGCCTCAGTTCAGTGTTTTTATTCATTTATTATTTTTCCCTACAGCCAGGGAACATGAAGCTTTTTTGAAGATTTTACCGTGACTGAGCTACGTCTCTACCTGGGAATAACGTGTCACAACCGGGAGCGGGGGGAAACCCTCGGAAAGGCCCCGCTCCGAAGCGCCCCCCGGCCGCACTGCTGTGAGGGGCCTCTCCGGTGGCGACGGTCCTCGCGCCGCCCGGGCGACCGGAGCCGCTTCCTCGGCTCGGCTTGGCCTATTTTTCAGGTTTCTTCCTGTTTGAACAGGAAAACCCCATCCGGGGGAGCAGCTGGCTCAGCCGAAAAGACGGCACTTCGGAAATCTTCAGGGTGTAAAAAAGCACGGGCTGGTTACGGGAGGGTAAACACAGCAATAAACGCATTAATCGGTAAACGCACCAATAAAGCGCTTCTGCAGCCGGCGTCGTGCTGCTGGCGGGGGCCGAGCCGCGAAATGGAGGCCGGCGGGGGCCGGGGGCGCCGCCGCTGAGGGCGGGAGGGCCGGTGGCTCCGCACCGCGGCGCGGCCCCGCGATCCCGCCCGCCGGGGGCTGGGCCCCGAGGGGCCGCCCTGCGTCCGCCGCCCTCCCCGCCTCGCCCGGCGGCGGCGCGGGGCGCGGGCCCGCCATGGAGAGATACGAGGTGCGGCGGGGCCCGGCCCGGCCCGGCCCGGGAGCAGCGTGTGGGCGGCACTGACGGGGAGGGGGGGGGCTGGGAAATGGCGGGGACCGAGGGGCCTGGGGAGGGGGTTGAGGTCCTGGGGGGGTCCATGGCCCTGGGAAGGGGGTGTATGAGGCCCTTGAGGGGGGGTACATGGCATTGGGGAGGGGTCCATGGCCATGAGGGGTTCCATGGCCCCGGGGAGGGGGTGCACGGCCTTGGGGAGAGGGTGTATGAGGCCCTTGGGGGGGTTCCTGGCCCTGAGGGGGTCCATGGTCCTGGGGAGGGGGTGTATGAGGCCCTTGGGGGGGGTCCCTGGCTCTGGGGAGGGGGTGTACGTGGCCCTGCGGAGATGAAGGTGTTTTCCTCAGCAGAAGGGAAGTGAGGGGAACCATGCAGGACTTCAGAGCGGAGGGGAAGGGGAGGTCTGCACGCCTCCCCCCTCCGATTTGGGGTGCGGAGGGGGGAGGGCGTGTTGTCCCCCAGTGGGAGCAGGAGGTGCTCTCTGTCCAGACAGGCTCGGTGGGAAGGGGTTTGAAGGGATTTTCTGCCTTGGTTGCCCCCCACCTTGAAGCTGGGTGATGCACGAGGGTCTTTCCCCTGCCCTGCAGGTACTGGAGCGGCTGCAGCCCGGGGCGCTGGGGACTATGCTGGTAGTTGGATTGAAAACAGAGGAGAGCGTGGGGGAGAAATATGTCATGAAGCAGGTGAGAAGTGGTTGCTAGGAAAACAAGAGCCTGCCAGCAGGTTCGTCATCTCCGTGGCCCCTTTTCATTGCAGCAGGGACAAACGTAAGGCAGCTCAGCCCCTGGGTCAGAGCAGATATACGAGTTACGCTGCGCTGCTGTCTTCAACAGCTGCAGCATTTGGATCATTTTACCAGAATATTGAAATTAGAACTGGGGAAAAGGGAGCAGCCTGCTCAGGACCATCCAGCATGTTTTAACCTTAGCTCACTGCTATTTGGACAGGGGAGGGGAGGGACTGGCCAGCTGTCCTGGACTCATTGAAACCTCAATTTCTGTTCATCTCCCGACAGACTGGTCCAGAGATTGGTTGCTATGGAGAGCTATCATTTAAAATTTATGCCAACTCATACACACTTTGCAGTTCCAATGATCTTGGCAAGATTGTTGAGAGATCTTTACTGGCTTAAAGCTTGGCTCTGTCTATGTTACAATCTCATCCTCATCTTCTGTTTGTTTGGTACAGGTTGAATGCGTTGAAGAAAAGCAAGCAAATAAGGCCTTGAAGGAGGTATCAGTGCAGCTTTCCTTTACTAGCTTCACTTGCAGAGACCAAAGTCTGTAATAGAACTTCGTTAATAGAAGAAAGCCTTTTATCTACAATGATTAACTATGTAAATAGTCGAGATCCATATCGAGTAAGACTATTTCTCAGGATATCTCTTTAGTGTCATCATATTTTCTGTGGCTCAAGCTTGCAGAGTAGTTACTGGAAATAATGGCTATGCTAAAAATATCATCTTGACTTTCATATCCTAAGACGTGTTTTCAGGTTTGGATGTTAGGAATTGGGGAAAGGGGAGTTGTTTACATATCATCTCCCTAAGGATCAGTTTGTATCTTGAATCTCACGAGGCTTTTACAGCATTACATTGAGTAGAATCTTCCTGAAATAATTCACTTAACTTGACGCTGGTACGTCGAGATACTGTTAGAGCTTATGCATAGAAAGGTTTGGATCAGACATGTGACATGAAAAAGGCAGGAAATGACTTAGAATATTATTTAAGGCTCTGTTCAGTGGGATGGAGCATGTAGCTATTAGTAAGTTCTATCGCTGCATTTTTTTTATTCTGTGCAGGCAGTGGGTTTGCTGAAACTTCATCATTCAAGCATCTGTGCTTACAAGGAATTGTTTGTGACGTGGGATAATAAGGTGAGAATGAAATAGAAATGGTTCAACTGGAGCACATGGTTAATGTTACAGGCTTATAAGCTTTTTTTGCAGGTTTAAACTTGGGGTTGTCAGTGCGAGATGCTAAAAAAGGTTATTTGATCTGTAACTAACCTGCTTTTAAACTCCTGATTAAACATACTGAAGAAGGTATATGGATCAGAATCTATCACATGGCAGTGTTGTGTGACTTACAAATTCTGATGTTTACTTTTTGCTTATTCTGTTCCATTTTCTATTGCATATATACTTTTAAGCTGTTTTTGTTCCATCTTCAGTATGCCTGCATAAAAACCCTTTTATAGGAGGTTATAGGAAGCCAAAAGCTCTGACCTATTTGTTTGCAGTCTTGATTCAGCACTCAGGCAAAATTCCTGTTGATTTTATATATGTAGATTTGACTTGAATTGTCCCATATGGTTTCAAATAAGAGATGCTTGGTAATGTTTTTGAAAAACAGATGCTATATATTTAATAAAGGAAAGTAAATATTGTCTTCTTTGTGAGAGATTAATTAGCTCAGAACACCTTGGTAGTGGTGAAAGTTCCACCCACCTGTTTGGCCAAGTGCTCGGTTTTATCTTTCTTACTGGATATGTTGTTACCTGCAAACAGTTAGACAATGTTGGTGTAATCTTTATTACAGATATCATCTCTGTTCCTTTGTCTGGTAATGCAGCACTCGGGCCAAGGAGATCTTTCATCTCTGATCAAGGAAAAAAGGCAGAAGTCAGAGAAAATAACAGACAAGGTAAAAAGTACAGAAGAGGCATCCGATTGAAACAAAGGAGTCTCACTGCTTTTAGATTTCTTCCTCTATATTCCCTCCTTCTCAAAGCCTTCCCCAAAATCTTCAAAACACAGTGTTTTGCTTAAGGCCTGTTTGGGAAACTATCTACAGCTTTGCCCCGAATCAGTATGAAATTGTCTTAACAATAATTAACTCTTTATATAGCTTGTGCTCAAGCAATTACATCTTTTCTTGTTTTACTTTTCATCTGTAAAATATATGGATAATAGCAATTGTCTAATACACAGAGTGATGAGCAGATTTATCATATGAGGAAAATAGTACTTGCTTCTTGGATGGACCCTACTTCAAGCAAAGGAATTCCCTCATGTGAAATGTTTCATTTCTCTGTTGTTACTCTGTTTACATTGCACTTTCATGTATATTTCTGTCAGTAGGTGATTCTGAAGTTCCTGGGACAGATGGTGGATGCTTTGTTTTATATACACAAACAAAATATTATTCACAGGTGAGTAGAAGTCTGTTCTCTTTGTCTGGGAGGAAGCATTGAATCTTACTGTTCAAAAAGGAGGATTAACAGATAGGAATTCTGGACTTTGTACATAGCTTAGTAGTCTGTGACTTTTGAAAGTCATTTAATTCTTGAGTTTCATCTAGAATCATCCATTTAAAAGATATTCTAGATGTTCTATATTTGCCGTTTGGAATGAGTTGAGAAGTTACCATTAATTTTAATATTAGAATACTGACCGTCTCTGCTAATGTTTATGTTTTGATGGCTGTGACGCGCAAGCTATATTTCGTGTATCTAAAATAACAGATAAAACCATTCTATTACATGTTCAGGTAAATCTATGTTGCAGTCAATTTTTAAAGCATTTTGCAGTAAAGGAAGGAAAAGATTGTATTTCAGTTGATTATCACTTGTATATTAAAAAAAAATCTCTTTTCGTCTGTAAAGATGCTGGGAGCCTGTAGTTATACATTATTACATTCTGATTTCACATGCTGACAGCAAATATTTGTGTTGCAGAAATCTCAAGCCATCGAACATTCTTGTAACTAATGAAGCATCCTTCATGCTTTGTGACTTCAGTACAGAAGCACTTATGACTGATGAAATGAAATGGAAAATAAGAGTGGAAGAAAGTAGGTATTTAGTTTAAATTCTTTATTTTTAAATTGTTCGGTTATGGCGGATATTTTTAATCCTCAGAGAGAAATGAAAGAAACATAATAACCATTTTTCCCCATTCTCTGCGTTATGCTATTTTTTTCTTCTAATGAATAAAGAGGATATTATAAAAGAAACTAAGGATGAAGTAGATGTATTTCTTGTATCATAGCCTATTACATAAACATTCACATTTAAGTCATTAACCTGAATCTAACCAGCACTATTGCTTTATGATGTTTTCTGATACCCTCTGAATTCGTTTCACAAGTATCTGCTCAGTTCCTGCAGCATTAATTGTGTTCACAATTGAAAAAAAAAAGATTAGTGACTGTGAGTCACAAAACTTCTCTGAAACAAATTTTGTTGGAAGCCTATTTAGTTTGATACCTACACAGTTACATCTCAGAAAATTATTCATTAATTATAGTGTGCTTCTTACAGTCTTCTGTGGCGTACCAGCAGTAAAAAAGACGATTCTGTGCTGTATATCTCCGAATTATTCTGAGACATAAAACTAGTGCCTACAGATTATGGCTGTGCAAGCAAAACTGTGTATAGCACAATGTCAGAAACATTACCATATGATTCTTATTTCAACAGATAGCAAGTCTTGGATGGCTCCAGAAACACTCAGTTTTTCTTTTAGTGAGAAATCTGACATCTGGTCTCTAGGTTGTATTCTACTTGACATGATGACCTGCTTTCTTCTGAATGTACGTAATAATGTTTTGTTATAGATTTCATATGTCATGAGCCCACTAAGATATCTGTAAATGAGTGTGTGAAAGGTCTTCTGATACTATCCTCTTTACAGACACAAGAGATAACTTCATTACTGCAGGATATTAGACAGGATACCAGCCGTCTTGAGGGAGTTCTGACATTAATGCAAAATGGAGATAACAGCTCTCCGCCTTTATTCACAATTTTATTTATGATGCTACATATTCAGCCCAGCATGAGACCCACAGCAAAGTGAGTTCGGGATGCTTTCCCTTTATTATTATTACTTTTTCACTAAACCCACCTCCCTTAACAAAAAGGGGGAATGTTAGCTGCTATTTGAAGGCGATTGACTCAAGGCTGCTGATCTTATTTCCCTGACAAATTGACTTATTAAAAAGAGTCAAAGACTTGGTTTCTCTCTTTTAGAAATGAGCATTATGATAACTCTAGTTGTCGTTTTTGAAGAGCTACATTATAAAATTATGTTATAGGCATTTTTTTGCAGCCTGAGAATGCATAAATTTCAGTATAACATAATATTTCAGTATTATAGCCATTTTACAGGCAGTTAATTGAAGCCAAAGCATGGCTTGCTCAAAGTAAGCTCCTTCATTAGCAGTTTTAAGGTAAAATGTGTAAGTTCTGTCAAAAGTAATCCAGTCTTCAAAGAAGTATTATTTAGGGGCTTAAATCAAAGTGAAACAAAGCCTGTAGGAAATTTTTGTAACTTGCCGATTCTAACTTATTGGTACTACTTTTTGTCTCTCATAACTCTAGGGATCTGACTGATGTTCCATTTATTAGGGAATGCCTGACTGTTGCTGGTTCCTCTTTAATAAAACCAAAAAACTCTTTGCCTCTCAATGTAATAGACGTGCTCCTTGAGGGAGGAATTGGCAGTGTTCTAGGTAATAAGAAAATAAGATGAATTTAATAATGTGGTGACTTCCATAGGAAATAAACCCATGTGTGTTCTAGTCAGCATGTATTCTACTGGAAAATGAACTATTAGATATTCATTTTACTTGAAATAGAATATTATCTGGAGTAAGAATTGCTATACTACCTTTTCTATAACCTCATAAGATTACCAGCCATACCTAATGTGCTAGTTGAATGGGGTTAGAGATCATTCTTCAGGAAATCTGGGAACCTCACTTAGTTTGCATTCTAATGCATCAGTCAATTTTTTCCAGCAAAGGATCTGCTCCATTGTTTTCCTTCTAAGTAAGGATGAAGTTATCTTAATCTGAAAAAGCTATTCAAATAGTGCATTTGAAGCCCCTAACCCTGTTCTGATTTAGTATTCCAGCAGATCCTCAAGTATGCAAATCGTAGAGATGAATCATAACACTTTGTAATTTGTAAATGGTTGATACTGTAGGGAAAAATCATTTCTCTTTTCAACGATCACAAATTGCATTATTTTCATTTATATGAATTCACATGTCTTACACAAAATAGATAGAAAATTTGAGTGCTTTGTATAAGTATTCGTATCAAATGATTAGAAGAATTGTCTTGTTTTATGTAGAGTTCATGCAGGCTTACTGGGATAGAGAAGAAGCACAGATTAAAGCCGTAGAGCACCTTGCAAGCTTTTTAGGAGATAAAAATGGTGAGCACTATTTTATTCATTTATTTAGTCTGCTCTTTCCTTACATTTTGAGATAATGGTAAGGGGAAAAATGTTCTCTTGACTACCATTGAGAATGAAATTGCTGTCTTCCTGTTTTTCATTTCTGCACGGCATGTGCTGAAATAGGCTGCCATTTGATATGATTGTGTTGGTACTCGTCTTGTAAATGCTTTTCTTGAACAGCAGAGACGTTTCCTGGATAAGACCAATAGGCACTGCAAGAACTCAGTTAGCAACTGAGGTGAATTGGCAAACCAACATTTGTTGAGCAGGTGGAAGGTAATTCATATCAGTGTTGGGCAAAATGTCGATAATGCCTGGGACTATAAAAGCAATAGAGCAAAAGAGAGCTAAGAGCTACAGGTGCCTAGTTTCTGTGTGTCTAGTAAAGCTGTGTGAAGGAAGACTGTATGTTCTCTCCCAGCATTGGCACCTTTTTCAGATTAATCTTTCAGATCAAGATTAATATTTTCAAAGCACCATGTTAACTGAGTTATAAAATACACAGTTGTGTAATAGTGGTAACATTTTAATACTGGCATTGGCTTATGATATTAAAACACATGGGTGTTTTATATCTGTAATCAATAAAGAGAAAGAGCATTTTTTTTCCTTAGTTACTAATATCTTCAACACTCATTCAAACCCACTGGCAGCAATACAAGGCTGTGCACATATCTGATTTTTACTTTCTTGGCACTTCTGCACCACGGCTTACCATGATTGATATTCATGTCTTTGAACATGATCAGAATGGATCCCTAGAAATCATCCAGTTTTCCCTGAACTTTTTTATCATGTATTTGTGGATAAATTGATAGCTGTATTAGCTATTCCGAAAGCGCGAAGTCTTCCTAGGACCAGGAGACCGAGTGAAATATTTTCTCTGCAGATTCTGAAAAGCTAAACTTCAGGCTCACGTGCCAGTGTTCTACCTCGCTACTCATTACATGGCTGATTAACAGCACCAGTATGACTTACTGGGAGCATGCTGACTACAGTTAGCTTGCACAGACTTGCTGTTGTATTTAGTGAGAGATATTGCCTACAGAGATGACAGAATTCACTCTGTATTGTTCCATCTTTACTTGCATTTTGTGTTGTTTGATTCAAGACTGTTCTGCTGTACCATGTTGGTCACAGGGACTCCTTTTTGTTTGAAGGTGGAACTCAGTGTTTCCACCGGTAGACACCCACTGAGCAATCTAAGCGATTAACAGTGTAACAGAATGTTGACTCACGTTTCTTTTCCCTGTAGCCTTACCCTCTCTGCTAACACTCACGGAACTGATCACTTCTGCCATGAAGACTCATATAGGTTCTCTCAAGTTACAGATAGATGGCTGCAGATTACTGCTTGAAATTCTTAGTCAAGGTACAGTTATGAGACTTCCAACTAATTCTGAGTAATACAGCCTACCTCTTATAATGTTAGATATAGTAACTAAGATTTGAAATGGGTTCAGCAATGACTACTGTTCAAATTGATTAAGATTTTAGGGGATAAATTTAAAGTAATAGAGGATTTGGCCAGCTTTAAAAAGAGTCTGGATTCTCATGGGCTTTCTTCAGGACTGATATTCCTGAATTCTGTGTTAAAATGTTAATTTTAAACCTAGGCTACTTCTCCTAGACTACCAAGTTTGTTTTTATGTCTGTCACGCAGAGTGTTACTAGAGTGTATAAATTAGAGACTTTCATATTCTGGAGTTTGAATTTCAAAACATGGAAGTATAGAATACATTTTGCTCTCTCTTATTGTCCCTTCTCTCTTTTTTTTGGCAATTTACCCCTATAACACATGATAATGGTAGAGGATTGAAACTAATAAGAATTTTATTTCAGAAAAAGCATGTTTAAGATAACAACTCTCGGTTTTGTTACGTGAAGAAATGTAGTTAATGTTTTGCTTATGATGAGAGCAGGAAGCTCAGACTTCATTCAAAGCCACTGAAATCTCTTCATTCTGTTCAAATGTTTACTTCTGACAGCTCTAGAACAGGATCTGGATGTGGAAACACGTTTGGGTGACAATGTGATTAGCTCTCTGTTAGAGACAGTGAGAGAACATTCTGAAAATGAAGAGTTCCTTTCACTGGTCTGCACACTACTGATGATGATTTCAGCCTGTGGTGGGTCACCTTGTTCATTTTTGGGGAATTTCTTATTTTTCCACTTTTATAATCTAATCAAAGTTATAATGGCGAATTCATGACACCACTGAGATTTGTGAATGCCTGCAGGTATTAGGTCAATAGCAGTAAGATTTCTTATTTGTAACAATCCTGGAAGTATGAGACATATTGCTGAAGCTTCAGGCACTTACAAATTTGTATGTATTAGAGTGGTGCTGTGTTTGATCTTGTTTTGGAAACAAGTATAAACTGTATGAATAGTAGTGTTTGGAAAATGAGGGCACAGAACCTGGATTCTATTTCTGGCTGTGCCGTGGAGAATTGAAACCACTCTACCTAATTTCTCTATGTTGCTTTTTCTCCTCAGATTGTAGTTGCTAAATATTTATAGTATTTTTTTATTTGTTTGGATTGTCAATTCAGCATTCAGCAGAAGACTTTTTCTAAATGGTTACAGAAGGATTTAGCAATGAAAGAGGATGATCTAAAAAAAAAGTGTACAAAAATGAAGTGTCTAGATTTATCCAAATAAAGTTACTAAGACCAAGCTATTTTTATACATTTTTTCCTAACTCTGCAGTTAATGAGGTAGTTTGAATTGCTAACTTGCAAACATATGAATAATAATGATTTATACCTTCTTAATTCCTTTTTGTTCTGTAAATTTCAGACCTCTAAGAAACAGGGATGGCCAAACAGTCAGTGTTTGCAAGGGTCAGTTGTGCTCAACACTATGCTTACGTGTATCTTGTTAAGCATCCAGTCTGTTTTCTTGCTTTGTTTTCTCCTGTCCCTGGTATCATGTTACCACATTAGGTTAGCACGGTTTAAATATGGTTAGCAGTGGTGTCCATTGCGAGGACAGTGATGGGGGGAAAAAAATATCAGATTTGACAGGATTTCTGTTTTCTATGCTTTTTAGAAGTTGCTGCAGAGAATCTAAGAAAAGCTGGAGCAATTCCAGACCTTCTGATGATTATAAGAAATTTTCGTCATAATGAACAGATTTGCCTCTCGTGCTGTGGAGTTCTCTGGAGCTTGGTTGTGAGTGGTAAGCAGAACACAGCAAGTATTGTGCCTAGATTCATGTGACTGAATGCAGTAGGTATTGTGCCCAGTTGGGTTCAGACACTGGTGTTGCTGGGACTGGATTTTTGTTCTTATTTCTCCCATTCTGGAGAGATGTCTCTGCAGCACTATTAGAACAAAATTAAGTGATCCAGAGCTAAATGAAAGAAGACTAAAGAGTAATGCAAACTTTTCAGCACCCCTTCTTGTGATAAGGGGTCAAAGTCAAATCTTTATTGTTTAAGCTAAGGTATGGCTTATGAACAAACTGTCAAAAATGAAAGGAAACATACAACTGCTGCTTTGTCAGTCATGCAGTTTTGCTCTGTTATCAGCAGAGAGAATGCAGTTAAAACAGCATATTAGATTGGATATCAGAATAGTATTTGAAATAAATGGCATCTTATTTCTTTGCATCATGCTTCTCTTGGCAGCACTGGCCTAACTCTTGAGCTAGAGATCTCACAGGGACATGCTTTTTCAATAGAAATGTGATTGGTAAGGTGACAAGTATACTCTTTCCATCACCTTAGAACTAAACCAGTGTCATCCTACAATGTTGGAGAACTGTGGGTAACTGCTTGAGGAGACCTTGTTTTGTGAGACCACAGAGAGTTATTTTAAGGTGAATTGTTTCTGTGACATGTTCTTGTAGAGTTGTATGGTGTCCTAATTGCCAAGGAAGGCAGAAAACAGAATGTGCCCAATTGCACTTGGTCTGTTTTATTCCCTCTGCACAATGAACTCCTCATTTGATTTTTGTGTCCAGCTATATCCATCCATGTTCTGTCCAAAATGTGATTATTTTTTGAGGTTTCATGATGTGGACCCTATGTATAATTTAAATGGTAGAGAAAACTAGTTAATGGAGAAGTTCAGCTTTCTGCAATAAGCATTACTGTTTTGTAGTTCTGTAGTACTTGCTTTCTTTTAGAATGTCTTAGATTCCTTTCCTCAGCTGTTGTCCATACTAAGATGATGTTGCATTACTCCAGTGCCTTCATCAGGTTTTACTGATGTAACTTGACATATAATGTGCTTATGATAGTATTACTTGATTAAATAACTCTACTTGATACATTTCCTTTTTATTAAGGTAATTTAGAGAACAACGTAGACCAAGCATTGCTGAAAAGTGCTGTCTGTGCTATCTCTGCTGTCCTTGAAGAGCACCTCCAGAATGGAACGGTAGCTGAGACAGCTTGCTCAGCTCTATGGGCATTGTCACTCCAAGGTGTGTTTTCCTAGGCTTCTTGTCCGTTGTGCATGGAAAAGGCTAGTACACCAAACATGTCTGCTGATGGTGACTCCTGAAATACAGGCTGCTCGGCCTTAGCAGGCTCTGTAGATGGCAGCAGAGTTAGGAACTTTCCTCCTCTCTTAACCAGCCCTGTCAGCATTTGCACACTAACACTCTCAGATGAAGCTATTTTTTTGATGAGCCGTAGCAATTATAACTAGATACTGCTGTGGATACTGTAATGATGGGCACCTACAACAACCTGCCTAGCACACAACGCTATCCCTTGCTTATCTCCCAAGCCCAAGAAGCCATCTGTGCTTCTCTTTTCTGCGTTACTCCTTTGAACATAGCATTAGTGTTGTGCAGCATGGACTGCAAGGTTTTTTTAAATCTTTGTTGACTTTGTACTTTGGGAACAACATTTCAGTTTAAAAAATAAACCCCTTATCTCCTTCATTATCATGTGCACTAATAAATGCCTTCTCGTAGTGCTATTCTATCTGTTTCTTATGCATGCAAGAATATTGCCGTACCTACTGCTGCATCAAAACCCTTTGCTTATGCCGTCGTCCCAGTAGGAAGGGCTGAGTAAATTAGCCTAAGCAGCGTGCTTTCTTGTCTCAGTTCTAGTATCCTCTAGCAGAATGTGTTGAGTATTCAGGACTCTTCATTCCTTTTGGCTTGGAGAATGAAATGAAATCTTGACATAAAAGATACCTCAGAAATTTCTCTTAGACCTCTGCATCAGCTCATGATAAGACTTTACTGGGCCTATGTTACTGTAATACAGGTTTTCACATGCTTTCTTTGTAATTTGTGTTGCATAATTAAAAAGTCCTTTCAGAAACAGGAGGCAGAAGTTGAAAATGCTGATGAGTATTTTAAAGGCTTTATTTTTTTAAAAAAGGTTGCTTAACTGAAAATGAATATGAATCCACAACAGCGCTTCTGCTAGGCGCTCTCAGGATGAACCTGGAAAGACCGGTGCTGGTGAAGAATGCCTGCCAAGCATTAGCAAGTCTTCTAAGGCTATCTGGTAACATTCAGCAATCCATTTTTATTAATTGCAAATCACCTCAGAAGTGGACATTTCTGAATAGTTCAAGAGTTTCTAGTGGGAATGGGATTGGTATCTCCTTTCCTGAGTTAGTCTTGTCTTATGGGCCTGGAAGAAGCAGTAGTGAAATTGAAGTGTGAACTATTTTTTTCTTTGCATGGACAGAACATGCATGTCCAAGAACTAACAGATCAGCACAATCTTAGTAACTGTGAGAGCTTTTTTCACTTATTTTATGGTGAAGTTGTTTCAACTATGTAAAAGGGTAGAGCTCCAGAGGACAATAAATATCAAAATAGCACTTCTGCCATGCATGACAGCATCAGCTGTCTATACAGTCTTCTACTTGCTGCCAAATAGGTTTCAGGAAAGCTTTTAGGAAGGTGGGCACTGTTTCCTGGAAAAATATTACAGGTATGCTAGCTAGGGCAGGGAACTGGAAAGCAGATAATACAGTTTGCAGCTACCAATTATCCCAGCAGTTTTTGTTTCCCTTTGTTTTAGAAATATCAGCGTTCAGATTTGTAACGGATTCAAAAGGCAGCGGAATAAAACTGATCAAAGATGCCTACCACTTTCACTGTGATGATCCAGAAGTGGTGGAGAATATCTGTACACTGATTAATGAAATGGCTCAGTATGGTAAGACGGTGGTGCTGTTTGTGTAGTCTCTTCCTCTCCTCTGCTCCCAAAAGGTAGTAAGGAAAATTATAACAGCAGCTGCCCAGGAAAATGGTAGTTGCACTCAGCTGAGGCTTAATATATACCTGAGAAAGGAGGATGAATTGAACTGTAAGTTCATCCCATTTTATTGTTCTTGAATAACTAACTATAAGCATCTCTGCAATGCAGCAGTTATAACTTCATCTTATGTTGCCTTCTGTTCTTATGGACCCATCCCCTCTCTGCTCTCCTCTAGCCCCTGTTGACACCTATGGAAGAAAAAAATTATTCCAGACATCAGCAGTATACCAGCTAACATAAATTATCCTGTTTATTTACATTACAGATGACATTGTGCTGGATATGGTCTCCCAGAAGATGAAAAAACTGCTGTCTGAAATAAAAAGCCGGTTTCCGTCTAGCATGGTATGTGGAAGTCACTGTCACAGTAAAGGGTGTGGGTTTAATATATTATTTCTGGTTATGGATATCATCTCTAAATAGCAGAAAATATGTACTGTAGAAATTTAGAGGAGAATTATGAGTGCACTGGGTGAAGAGTGTTTTCATAAGAATATTTCTAATCGTATTGAAAAAAGTAGTTGGAAGGTTTTTCTTCTATACGCTCTGTGCTGTAGGGTTTTTGATGATCTAGACTCTTACAACATTGGTTTACATTATTTTACTACATTCTTCATACTAAAACAGGCTAAAGTTTGTAGGAATAAGGTGTAAATATACAATAAGGCAAAAAGAAATTTTATGTAACTAACATCCTTAAGAAACCCACTAGTGGCAGTTTGCCTGAAGAGTTAACTTATGTTAAATTCCAACAAGTAGTCATACTGCAAAATTGCTTGCTGTTTCTGGTGCTTCAACAGTTAAGTTATTCAAGCCATTTAACGTGTTACACTGTTATTTCCTTTTCAATGGCTTGCTGTCAAATAACCAGTAATTACTAGTGTTTTTTTTAGTAAGCCTATAAAACTGGTTAATCTTAGAACCTTATTCCTCTTCGTTATGGATTTGGTTTGCTTACAAAATCTGTCTCAAAGACAGTTATAAATCTATATGAGCTTGTTTTCCAATTTCTCCTGCAGCTATTGCCTGGACCACTGTAATGAACGCTGCAGCTGTAAGGCATCACAAAAGAAAGCTCCCTCTTCCATTATATATGTCATTTGTTGGCCCCCATGTTCTCTTGTTGACCAGCAAGACAGACAGACAAGGCCAGATCTCTCTCATTCTGTCTATACAATGTGCAACACGGAACTGCTAAATCTCTGAAACCCATTCCTCGTTACCTTCCAGTATCTGTTTAGGTTATTTAAATCACAGCATTATTATCCAACCTGGTAATTAGAATTGCTTTGGAATTTGCAGATCAGATACCCCATCTGTTTAAAACATCACTAGTTTTAAAGATCTATGTTAAACACAGGTTTTTTTATTAATAAAGGAATATAAAAATATGTGAAGCAACAAGGTAATGTTGTATTTCTCAATTCTCACATTTTTCTCCAGGAGATAATGATCCTTGTGGATGCAACACTTTTGAAACTGCAGAAGTGACATAAAAGCTGTTTGTATAAGAACAAGACCTGTAGGCTTCTGGTTCAGGTATAAAAGCTTGGATCCTTCTGAAATATTTTAAAAGAATTTTGTCATCAGAAAATGAGACAGATTGATATTGTGCCATTAGTAATACATAAACACTTATATATTCTGTTGATTTAGTTACTATAACTGTGAGACCAACCGCAGTAACCAAGAACTTGCCTTTGTAGGATTTTAAAATATTTGAAATAAAGATTGTAGTCTTAGGAGTTTCAGCAAAGCAATAACAGTTTCTTCCTTCATGTATCATAATTTAAAAACACTTTTTCTTTTTACTCATTCAGTGTATATTTCCTTTGCAGAAGTTGATCTGATGAAGTACTTCACAAATTCAGGCATTCATTACAAGTATTGTTCAAACAGTAGTAGGCATTAGGCATATATGTACACTCGAGAACTGGGGTTACTTCTGCAGTATTCTTGTACAAAAGTGTTCACATACCACATCAAGAAGTGTTGTTTGTTCGGCTTTTTTATGAAGCAGCTGTTGTCAGTTCTGAGTTCTCTCTAAATTTATGTTGGAATTTGACATGAACACAGCAGATGCTGCACAAAAAAACCACAGTGTAGAATTATTCAAACTTTAGAGTTTATTTTTTCTTCACTTTAGATTTAGATTTGTCCTTAATAGCAGCTTCCCATTGCTTTTTTTCTAAGGTGTACAGTCTCATAGCTGCTTGCGCATCCTGAATCTAAAAGAGAACAGAACAAACAGGAGGCTTAACAAAACACAATTGACATGGTTTAAGAACATTATTGTTAATAGGCAGCTACATCTTCCATCCATTTTAATACTGCCTTCCAATTAATATTTCATAATCTCTTTCTAGATTTAGGAGTTCTAGAGTGGCAAGTGGGAGGGGAAGAATATGTATTCAGAATGCAGGGCCCACCACAAGGCTATGCACATCACTAACTGATCTTGACTAGGAGAGCCATTATGAAAAAATCAATCTTGATACAGTATCTTGGCAATACCTTCACAATCTGCCCTGCTTTTTCAGATCATTCCTCTACTACATCCTCTTATTCACTGAATTATTTTCCTGGGGACCTTAAAGTAACAAGAATTTATAGTTAAACAAAATATGGTTTATTTGTTCAAAAGAAGTTTATGAAAATGAGGGAGTAGTCCAAATGGCATGAGGCACATAACAGTAAGCAAGTTTATATGGCAGTCTTATTCCATGCTGGTATCCAAGGACAGCTTGCTAACCTTCACTGAGAGATGAGAATGAAGCCATAGGATTCTGGACTGAACCCAGATTCTAGAAGTAACGTGTAGTATCTTGCTGATTTACCCAGATATGTTCTGATGGGATACGTACCGAACAGTGCTCCGATGTCTGCACTTGAACATTTAGCAGTCTCTCACAGAGCAGTTTCAATGATGGCCGTGCATTCTAGAAAAAGAAAAGATTGAATCACGCTGTCTCACATTGTTTGGCTTATATATAATATTATTGATTAATATATTCAAACTGAAGTATAGCACATCTCAGCTTCTATTGGTGAACTGGCAAGAAGTATTAACGAATTAGGAGATTTTTGCACATTTTTGCACACACTGTTGAGGATTTTGTATGCATTAATCACAACCCTAAAATTTGTGTTTAGGGTGCTTGATGTTGTGAATAACAAAAACTGGGTATATCATTACAAAATTTAAAATGACAGCCTGTAACCTGAACCTTTACTGCTGCAGTTTAAGCAGAAACTTCAAACCATCTGTATTTTTTTATATCCCTATGCAAATGATACTATTAACAGTTTCACATAAGCTTTACTGTAAGTAGAACTGTACCATCTTATTTTGCTACTCAGAAAAGCATTGTGAAGACCATCTAAGTGCTAGAGAGGAGGAGAGTCATTGAATTCTGTGCACAAATATTACTGGTAGTATTTTTAATGAACCAGGTAACTTAGTGCCATATTTCAAATACTATGTAAGCATTCAACTGGTTTAATATTTTCAAGCAACAAGAAGCAGGCATCCCTGTTTCATGTAGGAAAGAAGGAAAAGGGACTTGCTCAGAGTTATGCAGGTAGAGCCAATGTATGAGGAGTGAGCTTGAAGCTGGGAGTCAGCAGCTCAAGAGTCAGTTAATCAAGGTGTTCCTTCCTGACAATTTCTTACCTTGACTCTCTGTCTGAAAGGCTTGTATTTTTGTGTGTCACGAATTTTCTTCTTGGGATGATCAAGAAACAGGACCTGAAAAAAAAATATTTCCAGTCTAAAGAGTGCCGTTGCAGGAAAATTTATACAGCTGAATGTACAACTTTGAGCTCTCTCTTTCCATCCATTATAAAAGACTGTTCAAAACCATGAATAGACAAGCCTAAGATCATCTAGACTGGCAGGATTCAAGAGCCACAGTACTATTTAGTATGAGAAACATCATTCAGTCTGGAGGCACCACCTGTAGAGACTGCTGGCAGTGCTGGCATACCATAATATAACTAGATACTTGCCTCCATTAAAGATGGCCAGACTTTTGCGCTTTGGGGGTGAGCGAAGCATACAAACAGTTTTTGTATCATGCTGTTTACTTCCTGGCTTTTTAGTAGGCATATTAGTGCTACTGGGAACAAAGTTCTGAAGCAGAAGAACTTCAGTGTGTAAGTGAATAGGGCTATATTTGGTGCAGCTTGAAATGACAAGAAACTGAGATAACAGCAATAAAGCTGTAGTTTCTCAGAGATGAGGTGTATTCATCTGACTGATCCAGGGAGATATATTAGAAACGTAATCAATCACTAAAGTTTTGGCTTCAAAATAACAAATATGCAGCCACATACCTTTAAGTCATTGTGTAAAGCATGCCCGACTAAAATCCGTCCATTTAAGATGTCAGCGACCTCCTTCTGAACAATTTTAAAATGCTCTCCTAAAAATACCACACAATGAAACACTTTCTATTAGACATGTAAGACAACTTAGCAAGCTGCAATTAAAACACTGCATCTTTTTTGTGAAGGCAGCTGTATCCTTGGAACCCTAGTTATATGAATGTGTACAGTACAATTATGAATGGATATAGTACAATAAATACTCTGCTTGTTC
The DNA here is from genome assembly GCF_036370855.1 of Dromaius novaehollandiae. Lineage (NCBI taxonomy): Eukaryota > Metazoa > Chordata > Aves > Casuariiformes > Dromaiidae > Dromaius > Dromaius novaehollandiae. The sequence continues at coordinate 9,909,814 of NC_088117.1, forward strand.
CAAGAGCATAGAGAATTCCATAAGGAGCACAGCACTTAAAGGAAATGAACTTCTATATTATTCCCATGCCATGATTAAAGAGTGAATTTTTCATGGGGCATTAGTGACCACTCTGTAAAAAGCACATCTTCCCAAGTTTCTTCCCCAGTATCCACTTTGTACTTTCATGTATTCAGGCTATATCAAACTTTTATTTTTCATTTTCCAGAATAAAACTAAAACTTTTCCATGCTCAGCCAAGGAGACTTCTGCGATAGCCTGTTAAATTTGTCCTCCCTAAAGAACATTTTGGAAAAAACTCCTACCTGTCTTTATATTCTCAGGGCGTATGCCACTGACAGCTGTTCTGTAATCAGTCACCTCTTCTGTAGGCTTGACATACTTGTCATAAATACACTTTCCAAATTGGTTCACAATGGACACACGAGCCACGATACTGTCTTCACCCTTGGGTCCCACTCCCACCATTTCACAGTCCATGGCTACAGCTCTTGTCAGCCTGAAAGAAAAAGGATAATTTTGTGACACTTTTGCTACAGAGACACATTTGCAGGAAGTTCAACAGGGTTCACACATCCATGTGAACGAGGCAGACTGAGCAGTTCGTTTGTCAACCGACACAGAAAGATGTCAGCTCATGCTGTGTGTTTGCAAGTCACAGTTACCAGAAAATAATCTTGATGCCGTGCTTCCCACTGGAACGCCACTCACCCTTCGGAAGCCTTTTCTTTAACCAGCGCCTTTTCCACAGACTCTTTGGATTGGCCTGTTTCAAGTCCCAGATTTCTTCTGGCAATTTTTGCTGCTTCGGGTCCTATTGCTGCTTCAATATCTTTTGGATCAACATCGTCAAACCAGATGTCAGCCCTGATAAGTACAGATTTAATTACATTTATTAGTGTTAAAATGACCTTGCATCTTTATAGTGTAGAAAAAACTTGTTTTTTATTTTTATCAAGAAATTAGCTCTGTGGAAACTAGTTCAGTACTGACACCTGTGCAGGTTTTTTTGCTGTATCTGAGTAATTAGGGTAGTATACATCTTATTTCTTCCAAAATTTAATCTGGAAGAGTGCACCTATTTCAAATGTACTGCTCTGTGCTCCTTAGGGACACCTTCTGAAAACCAGTATCCACACATGTGTACGAAGCTTTAAGTACTCACTCTTTTGGCTGCTGCTCCACATGTTCTTCAGCTTTCCTCCTTTTATGTTTTATATCACCCTGTTCCTTTTCAATATTGCCATTTTTCTTTTTCTCTTTGCAGCCTTTTCCGTCCTTTTTGGCGCCATTTGAATTCTTGTCCATTGCAGTCTTCTTGGGTTTGGTATTTGCCAAAGGAGGACTGTCTTTAACCAAACCATTGTTTGTCTTATTTGCAGACGTGGATTTCACCGTGTTCCCATTCCCGTTGACAGCGGGACCTTCCTGGGCTTTTCCTTCTTTGAGCATGTGCTTCTTTCCAGTGTGTTTCTGACACGCAGCGACGGGCTCATCAGAGCTATTTGCCTTTTGTTTCAGTAGCTAAAATGACCAGAAACAGCACTGCACAACTTACTGGTGTAGGTGATGATCTCCCTCTTATCCTGGCACCACCCTCCTCCCTGTTCCGCTTCGGTGCCAAGTGGACATGATCCTCCACCTGGCTGACCTGCAGCAGGGGATGGCCCGGATCCCTGCACTCGCTCTCTCCCTCACACAGTTTTCTTAAATTACTACACAAAGCGGGACTGCACTGATAAGGAAGAGAGCATCTCCCATCCCAGAGGGGCTCCAGCTTAGCGTTTAAGGCGCCCTCCTGAAAGGGCGCCGGATTTGAGAGGAACCCCGAATCCAGACCTCTGCGCGCAGGGGCCAACCGTGCCAGCAAGCAGCCAGGGCACCTGCAGCGCCCCAATTTTAGGACGGAAAGGGGCAATTTGCGGTGCTGCGCGAGGCGCCCCGGGGTCCCCCCGGTAACCCCCGGGCCCCCCTCACCTCCCGCAGCGCCTTCCAGTTAGACGAGAACTCCTGGGGGCTGCGCGGGGGAGCCGCCGCCGCCCTGGGGCCTTTCCCGGCCGCCGCCGCCGCCGCCGCCCTGCCACGGCCGCGCCGGGGTTTCCTGTTCCTGCCCTTCCTGCGGGCCGCGGGCCCGGCTGGGGGCTGCGGGCCCGGCGCTGCGGCGCCCGCCTTCGCCATGCGGCCCCGCGGCCTCCGCGCAGCGCAGCGCCGGCGCGGCCCGGCGGGGAACGCCCGCCCCGCGCTCGGGTTCCGGCGCCGCGGGAGGGCGCCCGGCCCCGGGGCGGGGACTGCGCGGCCGAGGCCGGGGCTGGGGCCGAGGCCGGGTGGCCGCGCTCGGCTCCGCTCCCGGCGCGGCCCGGCCGTGGCCGCTGCCAGGCCGCGCGTTGATGTCGGACCAGCGCTGGGGTTTGGGCGCTGGGTTTTTGGGCACGAGGGAGCCTCGAGGCCCCAGGAGCGGGTTTTGTGTCTGCAGCGCCTGCCCCGGGCCCGGGGGTGAGGGGGCCCCCAGTTGCCGTGCTTCCCACATGGGCCGCGCAGGCCGGCTGTGCACCCGGGGGGCCAGGCCGCTGCCCCACGGCGGTGCTTGGGTTGGTGGTCCGGGCCTCTGACCCATGGCGGTGCTTGGAGCAGGGGTCCAGGCCTCTGACCCATGGCGGCGCTTGGAGCAGGGGTCCAGGCCTCTGACCCGTGGCGGTGCTTGGAGCAGGGGTCCAGGCCTCTGACCTGTGGCGGTGCTTGGAGCAGGGCCCCTCATGAACCCGTGGCAGAAACCTGCCCTGGGTCAGGCAGTGGGTGATGCCCCTGCGGAGCCGCATCTCCGTCTTCCCTGGGGTTCGGTGCAGGCTTTACCTGCGTCGCTGTCGCAGGATCGGAAGCGCTAGGGAAGCATGGGAGCCTCTTAGCTTCAACAGTTCAGAGCCCTTTTTCTCTCCTTGTTTATCTGGCTGCTAAAATTGGCCCCAGGCGCCTATTATTGCTGATCTCTTTGGCTGTAATAAAGTTGCAAACATTGCGCAAAAACTCTCTTTGCCCCTTCAGCTGTTCCTGTAACAATTCCCGCAGCAGCTCGGTTCCCCCTTCCCTGTCCCTCTCTGCAGAAGATCAGCTCCTCTGTTTGTTTAAACTTTGTGTTCTTGTTCTTGACTTCCGCTCCACGTGATGCCGTGGGCTAAACCTTTTAATCACCCCTGGGGCAGCATTTGCTCTGCAGTGTTGGTTGCAGTTCCTCCAGCATGATCATCAGCTTGATGATCCGAGTGCTCATGATGTTCCCGCTGGGATTTTGCTGGCCATCAGTTTTCCAAGAGGTAAGTATGACCTCCGGAAAATACAGCTTCCAGGAAGGCTGTTTTTATTTCTAGGAAAGAAAAAAGGGAAAAACACAATATTTTCTAAGCCAAAATGTATCAAACCGCACTAATCAAGAAGATAAAACTATTTCCCCTGGGTGGTCATTGTGTAGCATATGCTTAATGCAAAATAAAACCATTAGAACTTGGCATCAATACTTGTGAAATTGTTTGCTGACATTCCTTCTAGGTTAGGTTAAGTTAAATTGTAGTCTTCTATCCATTTGTTTTTCTTAAAAAAAAGTAAAGCTGTTCTTCTTATTGCAGAAATTTCTCAGAGCTTTGGATCCGGAAGATGTTTTCTCTTATTTTGGCACCAGCTCGGTTTCTGATGGTATGCAGGGCTCCTTTCTTCTTGATTCTGGAGCACATTTGTTAGTTTATTTCTAAACCTGTATGTTTGATAACACGAAGAACACTTATTTCCTAACCCTGATCTGACAAGTGTTTTAAATTTCAGAATACTTTACTCATGCAGGTGATCCTTGTTTCAGTGTGTAAGCAGCTGAAGAGCTGGGTCAGTATTTAAAATCTGCTAGAGGAGGTATCATTTTTTGTGCTTTTCTATTATAGTCCTCATTCTCCCTATTGGCATTTTTCTACAAAATTGACAGATCCAGGTTGTCTGAATGGGAAACTATAGACTAAGAATGGTTTTAAATGTATTTGTTAAATTTTTTAAATAAGTGTATGGAGAGGTTAGTATTCCAGGGCTAGATTAGTGGTAGTTCAGAATTAAAATGCATGTTAACTTTCAGATTCTCCAAGCAAGGATGTTGTGTAGTTGTGAGGTCACCTAGCGCTCATCCCAGTGTCTCTGGATTATGCTAATTCACACTCCAGTAATACTTAGCATCTGAAGAAGTAAAACTGTCTCAACCTTTGTCAAATGAGCTGTCCTCCTCCAGGAGGAAGCAAAAGTGCAGGTTAATCAGGAGCCAGTTACAGAGCTGCTGTCTGTACCTGCATTATCCTCAGTTTGGAGCAGAGAAAAGCACAGGAGATTTTTGACTATTGACACAATGACCCCACAAGGCCACAGCTATTATTTGGAGAATAATTTTTCCCATGGAGACAGATAGTCACATTAGTTTTCATGTATCATTATTATTTTCCATAACTGTTGCCCTTTTTCTGGTCTTTTCATTTCTTTCAGTGCCCGAGTTTGTTGTTGCTCAGCCAACTTGCCCTTGTAAAGAAGAGCAGATTGGGCTGGTGTCATGTCGAATTCAACACTGCTCCATTGAGGCCTGGGGACAGGTCTATGCCTTTGAGTTTCTGGAGGACCATGCCCTTCTGTCCTCTTCCTTTGTGAGCAATGACATCGTGAACTCTTCCTTTAGCTTACTGAAGCGATTCTCAGGCAACTGCTTTGCAGGTGGAAATCCACTGCAACCTCCAGGGGCTAAGTGTAGAGTCACTTACTGTGAAGGGCAGCTGGTGAGTATGCACTGAATTTCTCAGCTTTTTTTACAACCTTTACAGCCTTTGTAGGTTAGCACTTGATGCCCCAAACAATAAATGCCTTGACTGTGTTTAAATCCTGCATATGTGAACCACCCATTTGGTAAATCTGAGCACTGAAAAGGAGAAACAGGAAGGAAATGGCACACAGTTCTCTGTTGATAGCAAATGTCTTTGGAATAACTCAGAGATGGAATTTCATCTCCTTTAGCAAGGGGTCATCATTGCAGATGAGGAAAAGATTCATATCAGACCTGTCAGAAGCAAAGATATTGCCCTGCTGAAGGAGCTTGTCTTCTCCAGACCCCACATTATCCTCAGAAGTGCCGGAAGAGGGGCAAGTACAGCAAGAGGTAATGTATGTGGTCATTCAGGGAGGAAGCCCTGGTCATTCTGTCCTCACAAGCTGTCTTCTAGTCATGGGGTTGCATAGATGAGCTCCAGGGAAAGATTTATACCTGCAACTATATGATTATGCTTGATATATGTTTGTCACCTCTCTGAGATGTAAATAGTGTGTTTCCATTTAGGTGTTTATAGGCAGTTTAATACCTGTCAATGGACAGAAGGCAGAACTGTGTTCTCATACCCCTCTGCTGTTCCATCACTGCTGGTGATTTCTGCAGTGGCCATCTTTTTATCTTCATTTGATAGGACTGGCTTTGTCACTCACGTGAGATTAATTAGCATACAAACAGAAGGATATTGGAATTGGCAGAGGACAGTTTTGGACATGGGTGGGGTGTTTTACACGTGCTAAAGTTTTTTATCAAGGATGCAGTCAGGTGAGAGAAACCAACAGAAATGGGAAAACTGGGCAAGTGTCTGGAGGAGTGGTCTTATAGTTGGATAATTCTAGTCTTTCAGGAAAAGGGAGTGGACCTGTAGGAGCTTCTATGTCATCTCGCATCTTAAATTCCCTGTGTTGCTTTATGCCGTTCAGCAGGGCGGTCTCCTTCTCGCCTGCGGAAGAGGGCTGAGGGAACTGTCAAACACCTGGAGCTGATGGTTGTAGCAGGTCCTGATGTTTATTTGCACCACAAAGAGGACACGGAGCGATACATTCTTGCTAACCTGAACATTGTGAGTAGCTTGCTCTTTGAGTTGCTGTCCCAGTTTGAGAGCTCGCAGTGTCACAGGCTGGAAGGGAGTCTGGCAGACTCACTTCTGTGAGTGCATTCACAGACGTGTTTGTGATTATGGAGCGCTGCCTATATGCAGGGCATTCCTCTGTGCTTTCATTGGCACTGCACAGGCAAACTTACCCTTATACAAGAAGCTGAATGAGTAGAAGTGGGCATTAGAAGCTTTGAGGTTGTAGCTTTGAAGCCCATGTAGAAAATACAGCTGTTTGTTTTGTTATTGTTCTTGGTATATAGCTAGTGTCAGATCCAGTAGCAGGAGTTTTATCACCAGAGTTTTGATCCAGTTCCTGTTGACTTCAGTGATGTTGAACCAGATCCACCAAATTAATTGTATGTTTTACACTTCAGCATCTTATTTCTATTACAGATTTTTTCTAAACTTACCCTTTTGCTCTCATTAAGAATTTGTTTATGCATTTTGTGTATGAATAGCTACAAAGTATTTAGCATTTATTTTCCTACCTCATGAAACTGTTTTCCATACAGATTTTTATCTCTGCTTCAGAAAGAGCCTGACAAATCTAACAACACCTCTTGTCAGTTGACAGATGTTTTTACAGGGTGGTTTGTTCTCCAACAACCCATTTATACCCATGCTTTACTGTTGTACTTTCCGGTGATTTTCTGGTCACCTCTTATGGTTACTGGGTGCGTTACCTGTGTAAATGATTGCATCCCTGTTTTTGAGAGTGGGTGGTGAGTCACCTAGGTACCGTGTTTATTGAATGCCTTTTATCACTTAACAGGGAGCAGAGCTACTGAGAGATGCTTCACTAGGTGCTCATTTCAGGGTTCACCTGATGCAAATGATTATTTTGAGAGAACCAGAGGTAAACAGAAAAGACTTTGTTCAAATCTTGTCCAAGGGTTACCAACTTGAAGGGTTGGTAAAAGCTGTATGAAATGTGCAGACATGTGCCTTCACTCTAGATGGACATAAACATCACAACAAATATCACCTCCTCGCTGATCAGTGTTTGTGAATGGAGCAAGAAAGTCAACCCCCAGAATGACTCTGATCCCCAGCATGCTGACATTGTCCTCTATGTGACCAGGTACTGAAGCTCCCCTGCCCTGGGAAGAGACTAGAAATGAGGTGGTTGGTGTCCAGTACAAAGACAGTGATTTATACTGAGTCTTCCAGCAGTTTGGCAGCAAAGAGCCTATAGAGAAAGGCTGATTATCTTGCCCTTATTGTAATGTGGTTAGTCAGAGGTGCCATTTCTTCAGTTTCTGGAGGAACTGGAATATTCCCCAAGCCCTGATGATCCAGACTGCAGTGGATGTAGCGTGCTTCCAGAGCAGCACAACCAAACCCATTGCAGCTGCTTGTGGGCAGAAAAGTCAAGTGACAGCTGGAAGTGAAAACCTGTTGGTATTTCTAGAGGATTTCTAATGCTACAGAGATTTCCTCCGACTCATGCGTTTTATCTGACTTGCTCTTGCTCTTTGCTCCGGCTCCTTGCTCTTGCTGCTTTGCTCCGGCTCCTTGCTCTAAACTGCCTGCACTAAATGTGTTGAAAGAAATCTTTTCTTATGTGTAATGGCTTTGTTTTGATGCTCTTTCTTCAAAAAGATGATGATATCACTCTGTCTTTTGCAAATAGGGTTAGGTCATTACATTCTTTCTGCTTGTCTGGAGACATTATGCTTTTTTATGTAGAATCACCACAGGCTTTGAACAGTGGGCACTTGTGTGACCCTACTGCTAGCATCGTATCCCAGGGAGATGCATGTGTCAAAAGAAATGTAGGTAGTTGGCAAAGTTAGATGAGGAAGGTGCAAATAAATGTGGTTGGAAGTCTAGACCTGACTTTATTAATTGCAGTGGTTCTTTGCTCTTCCCTCTGTGTCTGTCTCCCTAACCTTAGGTTTGACCTGGAGTTACCTGATGGGAACAAGGAGCTACGTGGAGTGACCCATTTAGGTGGAGTCTGCTCCTCCTTCTGGAGCTGTGTTATTACCCAGGACACAGGCTTTGACCTGGGAGTCACCATAGCCCATGAGATTGGGCACAGGTCAGTGAGGAAAGCCCCAGAGCAGCAAAATATGCCTGCTGTTTTATTCAAGAAAACCCTTTTCCCCATTTAAAGGGTTCAGGAGAAAGGAAAGTATCTCATGGCGTTAACAGTAGGCTTCCTACAGATCATTCAAAACTTTTGGGAAGAGTTCCTTGCATTCCTGCAAGTTCATTCTTTCTGCAAGAAGAGACACTGGAAACCAAGTCTCTGGGCTTCTGCTCCTCAGGGCACTATGTTTCTTCTGTTGCAGTCTTGGAATCCCCCACGATGGTGAGGGGAATCACTGCAGTAGCAGCGGCTACATCATGGGTTCAGCAGGAAACCACAACAGTATTGACCTTGCCTGGTCACAGTGTAGCCAGGAAGAGTTCCTGGCCTTTGTCAGGTAAGTGAATGGTTGAGTTCTGTGTGCTTGTGTGCATGTATGGGAATGTTTCCATGCATTGGGAGCTCAGGAGAGAGAAGGGTAAGAATAGGAGGTTCTTGGAAAATAAGGAACTGTAAATTACTTAAGGTTTGTTTATTTCATATTGCTTGTGTCTTTTGTTGAGGTTAAACCCAGACTTTGCTTCAAGTAACTGGAAATTGCTTTGGTCAGTGACTAACGTGCCTGGGCTGTGTTTGACTCCGCAGACACTAGCTCAGCTGGGAAAATTTATTTAAAATGTCAAAGCATCTAGGTTTAAACAAGCACTGTAGGCTGTGAACTGGCTGGGTGAGGAATAGATATGGGTTTCTGTTACAACTTCAGCAGAAAGGAACTGTGAGCATCTCCAGGCAATGACTTTTTTAACTGTTGCAGCTAAATCCATCACAGCCCACTGTAAGCATGTGTTGTCTGGGAAAACAACAGCCCACTCCCAGAATGAAGCTCAGCAGAAGTTTACAAATATGTCACTGTCCTTATTGCCCACAGCTGGGAAAGTTATATTTCTTGTGTCTCTATCAGCACAGGCCAAACAAACTGCTTAAATGACCTGCCGGACATGGACGGCAGCATCCCCGGGTGGAAGCCTGGCTTATACTATGGAGCAGATGAACAATGTAAAATAGCCTTTGGGAATGTTGCCACAGCGTGCACCTTTGCTGACAGCAACGTTGTAGGTAGAAAGTTCCTGTCTGTATTTCTGGGGGCAGCTGGGAAATGTTCTAGAGCCAGGATTCAGGGGGAGGTGACACTCTTAGTATAAAGGGACTGAAGGTGCCCTTCTACCTCAGACTTCTTGGTAAAGAACAAACCTTAAAGGGCTTTTAAAATGCTTCTCTTCTCACCTCCATTACCTCTGTTGTCCACACAAGTCTCCTTTAAGATTTGCACCATGATTGTACCCAGAACCTTTTGTCCAAACAGGGGTCTGGCAGTGGTAGTTCTGGGTACACCTGTTCAGGCAAGTCTTGAGTCCTCTCTTGGGGAGCTCTTGTTTCACTGGATCCTCTAGCCTTCCCTCCGCTTCTGCAAGTCTGAGAAATGTAGCATGGCTAATAGCTGCCGTCTGGATATGCTTGTTAATGAGAGGAAACACTAATCTGGATGAAACTTCAACTGCTTCAGTTGATCCTCTTCTAGTGTTACATCTGGCAGTGCCAGCCTTTTGCGAGGCTCACAACTCTTGCCCAATGGCAGGAGAAATTAAGGAACTTGCCTGCATTGTTGGGTAGCTGTGGGGAAACCAGACATCCGGGATGTGCACAATTTAAACTGAGCAGCTTTTGGGGCACTGGGTTGATGAGCCTAAATGACTTCCTGAATACCCTTTTTCTTGCCACACCAGGATATATGTAAGGTTCTCTCATGCCATGTACAACCAGGAGACAAATCTACCTGCACTCGGCTTCTTGTTCCCCTTTTGGATGGTACTGAGTGTGGAATCAATAAGGTAAGGAGGCTGCTGATGCTCTGTGATTAGGAATGGGACTGTTTTCTTCTTACCTCCTATGAGAAAGTGGCTCATTCATCTTGGGTTCCCTGTTACAGTCTGGTCTGCCAAGAGGTGGGATTTGTGCAGTGACCCTGCTGTGGTCACTGTGGTGCTGCTGCCAATTTTGTGTATCCTTGGTCTTAGTGGTGCTCCAAGGGACGGTGCAGCTCTCTGGAAGAACTGAACCCCATGGCCGTAGTGCATGGGCGGTGGTCCAGCTGGAGCCCCTTCTCCTCCTGCTCCCGCAGCTGCGGGGGTGGAGTTGTGATAAGGCAGCGGTTCTGCAACAACCCCAGGTAAGGAGGTGGGGACCTGTGGAGTTTGCAAGGCCTCTAGGCCAAGGGAGTGTTGCTCTTTGCTTATGATGGACCTGCTTCTACAGAGTTCTTTTCTTGTTGCTTCCAGGCCTGCTTTTGGGGGGCAGGAGTGCCAAGGAGCTGGCATCCAAGTAGAGATGTGCAATACCCAGGTAGTGGAGCTAATCACAGCTTCTGAGCTTTCTACTTAATGCTGTTTAACCCTTTGAGAGCTGTATGATTTGGGGCCATACTTTTCACAGCTGATTGCTCTGGGAAGGAGATCTAAGATTTGGCATGCAGCCTCCACCTGTGTGACAACAGGAGAGGTATTTGTTCAACTGTGTCTAAAGACAACAGTGTTCTTTAACAGCTTTTTTCATATGTAATGAAGAATTTTCTCTATGCCTCTATAGTAGGACAGACTCTGAGAACAGTGTCTCCATTTAATGCTAGCTTGCTTTAGAGAGATGTTTTTGTATTGTTCCTATTTTTCTATGTCCATTTATTTTGTATAAATATCAAAGATAATAGCTTCCAAATACAATTCTCTGCGTATCATGCAGCTTCACTTTGACGTGATATTCTTTATTTTCAATAGTTCTGCAGGTGTTTTGCTTACCAGCCATTCCTTTCTGCTCCAGAGTTGGCTGCCTTTAGCTAGTGGGTGAAGTGCTGCTTGGGGTTCTGTGCTTAGTAACTTTTCATTCCCTGTACAATTCTCACTGGGATGCAGGCCTGTCTGATGAGCCAGCTGGACTTTATGGCTGAACAATGTGCAGCAACAAATTTAAAGCCACTGGATCTCACTGTAGAAGTGCCGTCTTTTTACACCTGGACTTCTGCTGTTGGCTTTGCCAAAGGTAAGGAAAGACTGAGACTGTAGTGTCTTTGGGTGGGAGAGTGCTCTGTGGCCCTGAGTGTACTTTAAAATCAAAAGGCTGTTTCACTGGTTTTGGTTTCCGGGTGAAACCTTCATGCTCTTTTTGTCAGATCCTTTTGAGTTCTTCCTGTTGTTTGATGGTCAGCTCTGTGCCTTTCTGAATGAGTAATTCCTGTCTCCTCCTATCTGCCTCCTCCAGGGGACTTGCTGTGCAAGCACATGTGCAGAGCAGTTGGAAAACAATTCATGGTAAGCCGTGAAGATAGTTTCATAGATGGAACCAGATGCGAGCAGGATAACTCTGAACACCATGGGGCTTTCCATCTGTGTGTAATGGGAAGCTGCAAAGTAAGTGACTATCGGATCCAGGTGAACCTCAGACATGTAACCTGCATTAAACAAGTCAACTTATTAGGAGCAAGAGAAGAAACACGCTGTGTCCCAAGCAGCAGAGCAAGCTCGTCTCAAAAGAAGAGTTTTGTTCTTAGCTTACTGGAGGTAGTCCAGCTAATCTAGTGTTCTGTCTGTGTATCCAGTGCCAATGCCCTCTAGATAAGATATTCTGCTAATTATGCAGTAAGTACATGAGGCTATTCATCCCTAATCCATGCAGCAATTGGTTTATGCCTTGGTTGAAGAGACATTGTTAGCTGTTCTGCTTGCATAGTATAAATAGCCATGGAAAATGCTGACTTTCAGAGAGAGGTTACATGGTTTGAATGTATTGTGTCAGTGGCAAAATAAGGAGAAAAGCCTGGGAACTGTAACTCCAGAAGTTGATTTGTTGGAACCATTATCAAAATGGAAGTATAGCAATCGTTCCTGGTTTTGACATGAGAAAGGTATTCTTTCATGATGAACTTGGATTTAACTACCCACTGATGTCTATATTTTAGTAACTGCTCAGTGCTGATCCCATTGTCTTTTGTCTGTTGTTTCTTTACATTCCCAGAATACTCTTTTTAAATTTTGTGGTTTTCTGATTCTTCCAGTGTTCACAATGCTTTGTAATGCATTTCCACCAAATGAACAGCAGAGGGTGTAGGCATTATCTGTTCTGATTTCTGCTGTTTCATTGGCAACTGCAATAAATATGTATGTTACAACAGTATCTAAAGCCTGGGATCAGCACCTCTAGCATAAATTCAGAAGCTGCACATGTTTTGCTTCCGAGTCTGCTGAGGTCCTCGTGTAGCTTTGGGTAAAGCAGTCTTGTCCATTGGAGTAAGGATAGAATCTCTCTTCTGAGCTCCATGATATTGAAGGCCTGGTAGAAGGATGTGAGCTGGGTGTGGATGTGGGGATTAGGGAACTAAGGATTCCTTTAGAAACTGCCATTCATGTTTACTGTTCTCTTGGGCTTTTTTTTTTTTAACCCCTTCTCCAGAAGGAGTCCGTAGAAGAGAGGGCACGTGTAACCTTTGTTTTAGGTCACAGGAAAAATCTTTCTGGACTGCTGCTTTTGGGAAAATAGATAATCATACAATTAACGAAAACTTGTGTATTCTCAGTTAAGACTTTCCAGTCCCAAGCTTTGTGTACTGCTATTCAGTTTTAGATCTGAGTACAAATGCGCCTTTGTCTGTGTTGTCTTCTTAAATTTGAACTACAAATGAAAAGGGCCATTTAAGGAATTCAGGCAGTGTTGCTTTGATGTGCTTGTTTTCTTCTCAGAATAGGCAAGTCTTGACAGACTCTCCCCTTTGCTCAGGCATTCGGGTGTGATGGTCAGATGGACTCCAAGACGACAGTGGACTCTTGTAAGGTCTGTGGGGGTGATAATACCACATGCACCAAAGTGAGTGGATCTTACACAGAAGGAAAAGCTAAAGGTGTGTAGTCCTCAGCCCCAAGCTTGACATTATGATGCTGTTTGTAGAAGATGCTGCTGCATTTGGGGACTGATCTGGCTCTTGCAGTGATCACACATAGCTATTAGCAGAGGACATAGAGAAAACAAAAGAAAGATGAGAACAGGGCACAGAATTCAGTTAATTTTTTTTGGCTGTATTCATCCTCACTTTGATCAAGCTAAGGTGACAGAGCTAAGGTCAGGGTGAATTTAGCCTGCTGGGCATCACTGTTGCATCCTTACATTTTTAATTAGCTACATATAATTCCTGCCTGCAATTAAGCTCTGTTAGTGTCCATAAGGCTTGTCCTCTGACGGATGGTATGCTGATAAGGTGAGGTGTGGTCGATCTGTAATCCCCTACCTTTCTAAAGAGGCCCAGTAAGAGAAGGTGACCATATCTTCTTTCTTTCCATCCTTCCAGAGTACGTTACATTTCTGTCCTTGCCTTCTAACACTACCTCCGTTCGTGTTATCAATCAGAGACCGCTCTTCACACATTTGGGTGAGTTAAATGGAAAGGAGAGGAGGGGCTACAGGCAGTGCTCAAACATGCACTGAAAACAAGAAAAATGGTATTTGGGAGGAAAGTTCTTGATAAGCAGTTTGTTTGTTTGTGGGATGCTCTCCAGTGGGAACCAGTAGGAGCCATGCTCTTTGGGATGTCTAGTATAGATCAGACCAGTTTCTAGGGAATGGGCAGTCTGGGGCTGCCAGCACTAGGGGATTCTGTGAGCACATCATATCTCTTTACCTTACTGCTATTTTTGCTCTTCTAGCTGTGAAAGTTAAAGGTGAGTATGTGGTGGCTGGAAAGGGAAAAATCTCATTGAATGTCACCTATCCATCTGTTCTGGAGGACAGTCAGATCAAATACAAGGTGTTTCTCACCAAGGACAACTTTCCAAGCCTGGAGGAAGTCCATGTGGATGGGCCAACCCAAGAGGAAATTGAGATACAGGTAAATTAACATAGAAGGGGGTCAGTCAGAACTGGCAAGACTGTGTTCATGTGGCTCTGTTGCAGAGCAGAATCCAGGTGTAGAAGGCTTCATGTCCAAGACCACTGGAGATGGTGTTCACTAAGAGTGATGATCTTCCTCTTCTTGGAAAAGGTTGAGGGTATGCTACCTACAGCCTTTCTGCAGGCCTGGGTGATGGTTGGGTGGGGAGAAGGTGTACTGAGTTAAATCTCTTGCTTGGCTCAATCTTTGTTCAGTGCCCTCTACACAGAATTCACAGGCTGAGTATTCTCACTGCATCTGGGAAGAGCTGAGAGTCATAGCTTTGAGGCTCAGGACTGAATGGAAGAGGGGGACTAACTTCCCTTCTTAGCTCTGTCCTTAGGTGCGAGTCTGAGTTGATCTGTGTATTGACCACATCCTTCTCCTTCACCAGGTCTATAGAAGGTATGCAAAAGAATACGGCAATGTCACCAACCCAGACATCACCTTCAGCTACTTTGTGCCGAAGGAGAATCTGACATATGTGTGGATTCCTCAGAAGGGGCATTGCTCAGTGACCTGTGGGGAAGGTGAGGCAGGAGTACTCGGTCTTTATTCTTACAGAGATCTGGACAAACTTTTAGTTTGGCTGGCCATTAGTCACCCAGATCTTCAGCCCTCGGGGCCTTCTGGTGTTCACTGCAAGAAATGTGATTTATCAGTGATAGATACTTGGTTAGAAGTTGTTGAACAACTGAGCTGAATTTAAAAGCAAACGCTATGTGAGCTACAGTTGCTAATATTAAGCTGGGTCAAGGAAAAGAGCAGTACAGCTGTCGAATTAAATTAGCAAATCAGCTGAATTATCAAAATAATACTGAAAATGTTTGATCTTAAGAGGAATTAAAAATTGTTTTTAACCAACCTTTTGGCTTTAAAATTAAATGATTTTCTCAGTTTTTTCAAAGTTAGCGAAGCTGGTCATTTGGAGTTGATTAAATAGCAAAAGTCTGAAACCAAACTAGTATCTAGTGTCTGACTAAAGCCTTAGAGCTCATTATAAAGCTTCTTTCTTAGAATTCTATTCCTGTGTCAGGGTTAATCCTTTCTGTCCCTGTGCAGAAATCAGAATGCAGATTGTAACAGAACACTCTGATAGACATTTGACATCTTGTTTACCAGATAATACAGATGATACTAGCAAGTCTGTCAAGACTTTTATGACAAGAATTTAGAAAATACATTAATGAATAGTTACGGAATTCAATCTACAGGACTCGCTATGTCCGCAGAGCTTTTCTCTAGCAGGTTCCTCAGGTGAACTGATTGTTGAAACCTCAAATTAGAGAATTCAAAATACTGCAAGAAGTCTTGGCTAATGCACAGTCACAAACAGAAAAATGAGAAAGATGATACATAAAATAGCAGAGGAGGTTGAGAATCAGAGCTGAAATTGCAGCTTGAAAGCTGAAAGTGATGCTTAGGCTGCCTTACCAATAGGCATTGTTTGAAAATAAGGAGGGTAGTGAAAAGGTAACATTGCTGTTTGATTCTTGACATTTGCTCCTCAGGGTCCTGCTCTTTGAGATTCAGGAAAGTTTGTCTCTCCTTGTGGGCAACTCATTCACTGCAAAGGAGAAGCTTTCCAGCTTTGCTCACAACTTTTTAAAGTTTGGGATCTTCACTCACCGTACCTATTGAGCCCATTGTTGTAATGCCTTTCTACAAATCTGAAACAAGTTTACTTTGAATTGGGCACCCTTCTAGGTTAAGTATTGTTAAAAATCATGTTCATATCTGTAGTTTATGAATATTGCATTTCTCACATACCACAGGCATTGTAAGCCTGCAGTTCCTCTCCCAGTACCCCTAGTGTGTTTCTGGGTATCAGTGATCACTTTGTGAACATTGGCATGGTGTTGACTGGGTACAAGGGCTGTGTGATGATATTAGTACAAGAGGCAAAATACAAAGACCATGTGATTATGATTGTTTCAACAGAAAGTCAGTTGAAAATGGCTGGCTACTATGACTTATTGTCAGCAACCTGTTCCTCATCAGTCAAACATTGAGTCCGATAGAAGTGCTTTTGAACAAATTTTGATAGATAGCCTTGCTGTTCTTACAAACGACCAATTTAGAGCAATCTTTCCATTTTGACAGTGGATTATCCATCAAATTTCTGCTCTTCTGGGATGTTCATGTTGGAGAGTCACCTTAAAACTCTCGAGGAAAACTTTATTAGAAATATGGCATTTGTATGCTTGTAGAAAGTCTGCATTCCCAAATATACCATTTTTCCTACATGGATAATTAGGTTAAAGGGAAATTACAATATCTTCCTGGAATAACAGAGGAAAACTGTTTACTTGGTTCAGAACATCCTTTCCTTTCCCTTTGATTGCACTTCCATTCCCAGGGACTCGCCTGGTGGATCACGTGTGCTTTGACCAGACAAAGAATGAAACAACAGAGGATCAGCAGTGTCTGGGCCTCCCACAGCCCCTTTCAGAGCAGGAGCCCTGTGCCATGGGACCGTGTCTGTACAGGTCGGTGTTCCTCAGTGACTAAGCTGAAATCTCATTTCACTCTGGAAAGTAGTAGCTCTTGTCCTTTCTCTGCCAGCTAATCCAATTTCTGCAGCATGGCTTGCATTGTGCAGGATGAAAAAAAAGGAAGGATGTGGCCTAGTTTCTTCATAACTACACTGGCGTAACTGATCCCAAACGGGGCTCTGTCTTACCTGGTCCCATGAGCATCAGCCAAATGAATGAGAGACAGTTCTTCCAATTCTTTATAGTCTGCTAAATGAAAATAAAGCTCACGTACTTTGGGGGCATGGCCAGGAGGAGATGTTTGCTCACATCTTTTCCAAGATTGTGCCAACAAAGATGTGATGCTATTCTGGAGGAGGTCCTTGTCTTAATTAGGCTAGAAAGAGAGATGAGAGTCAAGCATGTCCAGACACTGATCTCGTGGACATTTTAGTATTTAATAAAAATAAAAGTATTTAATAGTTAATAATTTAATAATATAATATACTAATAATTTCGTATTTAATAAAAATAAAAAGAGATCACACTGTGAACTTTAGGTGCTCTCAATGCTAGAGAGGTGTCAGTGCAAGGACTTGAATTTCCAGCAGTGATCCTCTCGATCACATCCAGGTTAGGTTCTGAAATAGAGAGGCTGAATACTTTCTGTATCCCATTTTTCAGTCAGTGGCATGGGTAATAAACCTCCATGGTTCAGGTGAGAAATTGGCTGATGCAGTTACTTCCTATTTAGGTGGAAGAAATCTGAAATAGATGAATGCTCTGCTGTCTGTGGAACTGGAGTTGCCCAGCAGAATCTGACCTGTGTTCAGTCTCATGATGGATTGGAGATGGTTGTGGATGACAGCTTGTGTGCAGCAGAAGAAAAACCCCTCTCCATTGTGCCGTGTGTGGTTAATGTCTGCCCTTTAGGCTGGGACAAAGTGAGTTTATTGGCTTGGATTGTTTCAGGAGTCTCGCTGGGAACTTCGCAGTTGTGATCCACAGAAGGCTACCTGTTAGAAAGAACCATCTTATTGCGGATATCTGGGAGGGTGTTTCACACAGAGGATGTCTGTCCAGTTAAATGCTCATACTGTCAGTTTAGAAAACTCAGTTCCTCTTAATTTATGCTGCAAGATTTGTCAGCTTTTAGTGGTGGTTTGGTTTGTTGGGCAGCTGTTGACTATGTTCCTTCTTTGTCCCTGCCCTCAGAGTCCAACAAAACCAGAAAAAGAAATATCCTCTGTTCTGCTAGTAAATACCTCACTCTCAAGCAAAGAGGTTCTGACATGATAGGGAGGATTATTAACAGGGAAGAGAGCTTTTCAACTCTAGATCACTAGCCCAAATCTGTACTGGGGAGCCACTCCCAGGGTTTACATTCATAGATGGGCGGGGGGTGCTTTAGGCCTCTCTCTTCAGCCTCAGGTATCTCTTTTTAGCCTCAAGCAGTATGAATTAGGAGAAATCTTTGCTGGCAGATGTCTTTAGCTGTTTCTGATACTAATATGCCCTGCAAAAATGGAAAAAGTGCTTAAAGGTGCCTCTTCCTTCAGTGACGGAGAATATGTTGTAGGTTTGTTCTGGAGACATCCCCCTGCCTTGAGTAGATTAGGACCAGTGTGAGAAGTAGGTGCCGTTGTGCGTCTGATTCCTGTTGCTCTGTTCTGAGGAGGAAGACACCCACTTGCTGCAGACTTCAGAGTCATTGGGGCATATCCAACTGGAAAATCAGCCTGTGTATGTCTGGAGCCCTCTGGCTGGAGAGTGTTCTGTCTCCTGTGGTAAAGGTGAGGTCTTTCGATGCTGCAGAGAAATGTTACTTGGCTGTAGGTGTGAGCTCAGAGCCTAGGAACCTCAAGAACCTGGCCTTTCCCCTCTACAGATCAAGGCGCATGTGTAGCTGTGGTCACAAATTTGTTGAGTCTGGAAGAGACAAGGGTGCCTGGCTCAAGACAGGGAATAATAGGTCAGGGCCTCTCTGTTCACTGCTGTGTTCCAGAGTCGGGGGGAAGGAGTGGAATGAATGTGCTGGGGATTGGGCAGATTTTCCTTGTTTTGTACAAGCAAATGAGGCTGACACTACTTTTGTCACCGTGGACTTATTTTCAGCTCCTGCATGCATGCCATACAGTAAGATCACTTCCCATTTTTAGGTAAAACGCAGCTACAATATGTATGTGTGGCTTTTGACACCAAAGAAGAAACCCAAGAAGAAAATTGTCACCCAGTGCCAAAGCCCGAGAACAAGGTGGAAGTTTGCGAACTCAGTCCCTGCCCACCAAGGTAAAGCAGTTCAGGAAAGAACGAGCCAACAAGAAGTCTTTCCTTTCTCCCTAGCTCTCCAGAGACACAGCAACATAAGGATCTAGCTACTGTCCCATAGAAAAATTGTTCTGTGGTCCCAGGGCAGATCTTCTCTCTGTTCTTTCCCTCTCCACTTGTGAAGTGCAGAGACAAACCCTGCCTTATGACCTGTGGAGAAATTAATTCCATCAGTCTTCGCCGTCTGAGGCAAGGGGATGTTATCTCCCTCTCCCCTGCTCTGAAAGCGAGAGTGTGCTCTGGCCAGCCAGCTGCAAACACTGTAGCACTGGTCCATACTCGGCAAACTAAGTGATAGTCTTTCTTGAGCCAGTGTATTCTCAGGCAGAACTGAGTGAAGTCTTTTGAGTTTGAGTCCAGAGAAAACCTCAGAACCTCTTGATCCTATATTACTCTGGGGAAGTAGGAACAAATCCATAACTGTAAAAGGTGGTGACATATTTGCCAGCTGTAGTGTTTCTGTGTGGCATCAAGGAAAGCAGTTAGAATCAAATACTCCAAGAATCTGGGATAGCTGCTGTGTGAACTAAAAGACATCAGTTGCATGTTCCTTAGGATCTATGGGCACTGCAGACTGCAGTTACTGGGGTGACTGAGTGATCTCTCAAACATTAGCCAGTACGTATGTGTATATTAACAAAACTCTAGGTGTCCTTCCATAGACTCATTGGATTTAAAATCCAGGGAAGACAGGGATGACAGCTGGAGGCACTCACTGATGGATGCGTTATTTCCAGGTGGCATTACAAAATGGGCTCGTGCAGTGTGAGCTGTGGAGGAGGTATGATGCACAAAGTCCTCTACTGTGCAAGGGAGACTGGGGAGAAGGCAGAAGAGATTGTAGCAGACACCCAGTGCGATGGTTTGCCTCGCCCAGAGGAGCAGGAGCCGTGTAATTTGGAGCCATGCCCTCCAAGGTCACTATGCTCGCACTGGCCACAACAGCGTGCATGCGGAAGAGTGGTTGTCTGTAAATACGTATGGTGTGATCTAGGAAATGGGCTAGGCAGGGGATGGGGTGTTAGCACTCCCTTCAGACAGGAGCTCAAGTTTTGTCTCCTCATGGAAAGTGGATACCTGTCCGGGTAACTGAAGAGTGGAAGTATTTGCATGGCTCAGGGTTGAGAAATGGGGCAGAGCTTGCCCCAGGATGAAATAACCCCGGATCAGTCTCTAATCTGACTGTTGCAGAGTGCTGTGTGTTTCAGAGGGGGATAAGATTGCTGTTGCTGTTAAACCTGTTTGTATCACTCTGGGGGAAACTGTAATGGACATGTAGTAAGACTCAACGTACATTTGGAGTCTTTGGGCTTCCTGAAAAATTGGAATGCCTTCCCCTTGCATCCAGTTCCAGACCTGCTCCAGACTGCCTAAACTTGTCTCAGAGGCTGCCCTGCAACTACCATGGGCAGCAACATGTGTGAGGTGGGAGGGGGAAGGAAGCTGCTGAGGACAGGGAAAGAGGGAAGGATGAGGGAGCTGCAGTGCATTCTCTGCAGTGAAAGGCAGTAGAGGGTAGGGAATCATCCCTTACTCATTTTTTCTTCTTCTTGTCCTCTGTCAGATGGAAGGTAGTCCCAGCTGGCCCCTGTTCCTCCACCTGTGGGCTCGGCTTAGCTGTTCAGCTGGTCACCTGTGTTCAGATCCACCAAGGCCAAGAGATGTTGTTGGAGGACCACTTATGTCCTGTGGCAGAGAAGCCCCTTACCCGCATCTCCTGTGTCATCCGAATGTGCTCTTATGAATGGGGCTTCAGCGAATGGACGGAGGTATTGGCTCTTGTCCAGATGCAGTACTTGGGGTCCAGTGCAGTGGTTTTATAGCCATTCACTTTCATAAATGATACAGGGGAGAAATACCACTTCTGTCTTGTACATTCGTTTCCCATAGAAATGCCAAACTGTTTCTAGGGGATATTTCCTTCCCTTACACTGTCCTGTGTTTAGCAGCTGTAGGTCTATTCTGCTTCCCACATTTCTCAGCTCAGGGTTCTGGCTTCAGATTAAAAATGGTCTTTGCCATGTTTTCTTCTGAAGTGCAGATCTTTCTGGATTTTTGGGAAACTGGTCCTCCAATTCAAACATGTAATCCTGTGTGCTGATATGTTTGGAGGGTCCCCTGGGAAGGTGGGCCAGCTTTGTTATTTCCATCTTATAGCTGATGAAACTAGACTGCTGAGAGGCCAAGTGACAAAACAGCATCAGTGAAGAGAAGAGCAGACACTCTGGATCACGCCTGAGCCATAAATGTACTTATTTCTGCATACCAGCTGAAACATATGTAAAAAGGCCTGTGGGTTTCTTCCTCTGCAGTGTTCAACTTCATGTGGGAATGGTGTTCAGACACGTCAGGATTTCTGCCTCAACCCGCTGACCCGTAAGCACGTGAACCCCATCTTCTGCAGGCACTTCCCCAAGTCCATCATGCTACGTGGCTGCTCCGCAGGGCCCTGCCCTGAGCAGGCAGTGGCGGCCAGGTCCCATGGAGCAGAGCTCCAGGCAGTGACACCAGCCACGCATCTGACGACAGCCGTAACTGCCAAACGGGCAAGATATGAGGGCCTGGATCTTCCTCCATCTGCTGTGCCACCTCTTCCTCAGGAGCCAAAAGGGGAGACTGGTGGAGGTGAGAAGGATGCTACAAAACAGTAGAGCTAGGTGGCCGCTGCATGCGGCTGTGTTGCAGTGACCCTGCTGCCATGCAGGGACAGGTTTATGGGAGGGAGTGCTCCTGCACTTGTCTGGCCCCCCAGCAGGGGAGGTTCCTGGAGGACCTCACTGTTCCTTCCAGCATGTCATGAGCAATCCGTACTATCCAAATTGGGAACAATGACTCTCTTCCCTGGGCTTTTGAAAGCTCTTTTGACTTGAGACTCTTTGGGACAGAAGGTGACTCTTCCAGTGCTATATCCAGAAAATGGGCATGCTTTTCATTGTGCCACGAGGGGAACAGGGCTGTGTTTCAGCAGCTGTAGTTCCCTCTGGGTGTGTTACTTGTCTGTCTCCGTTGCACAGGCGTCTGTGGGAGGCTCTTTCTTAATGCCACCGGGGTCATCAGCATGATGGGTGTAGAGAGCAGTGACTGCGCTGTGACCATTGGACGCCCTCTCGGGGAGGAGATAACAGTCAGCGTTCTGGAGAGCTCCCTCAACTGCAGTGCAGGTGCTGGGGACTTTCCCTCTGGGAAATCTGCACCTCCTCCCCTATGTGCTGCCCTGAATGGATCTTGCTGCCTTGGAGCCTGTGTGTGCCAATCTCTGAGATGCTGCAAGTTTTTCTGGTCCCATCAAGTCTTTCCCTGATGAGACTAAACTAAGATGTTGCCTTTTCTTCCACTACACAATGATTTCTTCCTTATTTTGTTGATAGATATGGGATTAAAGGAGTTTGTGGGGTTAAAGGAGCTGCCTACTACAGCCTGTTATAAACTCTGTCTGTAATACACCCTCTTGCTGGAATCAGTACAGTTAGATTAATTAACTGGACTGTTTTCATGACAGATTTTTATAAGATAGGGACAAGATGCAGAGATTACTAGATTCCTGACCTGTGTAAAATAGAAAGTCAGACTTAGTTCTGACCTAAGTTATTTAAGACTTCAGACTAAGTTATTCAACTTAAAGTAAAAGTGATTCTAATCCCTGTGCTTATCCATTCCAGGTGAGCTACTGCTGTTTTCTGGGCGAATGATGTGGCGGAAGGGCTGCAGGAAGCTCCCTTTGTCGCTGATAAATTCCGGAACGAATACGCTGATTGTGAAACAGCGTGTTTTGACGCCAGGGAATGGGGTCATTTTTCAGTACAGCAGCAGAGCGGCAACTAAAAAATATTACCAAGGTACCTTACTGAAATCTTCACTATTGCTTTAGATGGAGGGACCCATGAGAAGGCCCTTAGAGTTCCACAGGTCATGGCTGGCCATGGGAATATATGGAAACTTTGCTCCATCTCTAGGGGCTCATAAGCCCCTTTTTGAGGAGTGCTGGCTGGAATGAATATTATTTGTGGACTACCCCTCCATTTTAAAGGCAACCCCCTTTGCAGAGTTTGCTGGTGCTTGGAGGTCCCCAGATGAAAAGTCTTAGATAAATTTTTCTGTCTGTGTTTAATTTAAAACATTTTTTTCTTGGAGATGCTAGATGCTTTCTAAATGATCTTCTCTCCTGCTCCCCTTCCTCCTCTCAGACTGTGACAAGCAGCTGTTTGGTCCCCAAGGTGAAATAGTGTATCCTGTGCAATTGCCTGATCAAAGGCAAGACGTAGTGTGTCGGACCTTCATCAACGTGGCTCCTCAGCATCGCATAGCCATCCGCGCTCTGTATATTGACCTGGGCAATGACAGCAACCAAACACAGTCTAATTACATCCTGGTGAGTCAGAAGCCTAAAGAGCTTAAGGATCTCTCATTGTGAGAGATTTCTATCCAGATGGAAAGTTCAAAGTATGTCATAAATCCTAGGGAGTCAGACTCTGAAGTCTTATGTAAATGTAGATGTGAATGAGTACCACTGATGGCCCTGTATTTCCTCTAACCTTTGCTTAGGGCAGCTTTTTCCCTGAAAGACCGATTGGCAAGACCCTAATATTTGGTGGGTGCTTGACTTGTAGGGTGCTATGAAATAATGATTTGGTCTGTCTTTATTCAGATCCGTGATGTAAGCACCATGAAGACGAGGGTGTTTCATGGGAAACAACAATTCTTCTGGGAATCAACTGGAAGCCAAGCTGAAATTGAATTTCATGAAAATGTGAAGGAACGTCGAACCAGTTTCTGGGCCGAATATCACATTGCTGAGCCCAAAGAAAAGGTGCCAAGACCACTCCACTGAGAAAGACCATGGTCCAGTTAATTACTGCTGCCCATTCACTGCCCCAGGTCACAGAAGTTATTTAACCTTTTTGCCTCTGCTTCCCTATCTACTGAGTAAGAACAGTAATATCTACCCAATCCTTTGGGATCTCAGTTAATATTTATAAACTTAGTGCAAAGACATTATGTAACTACCAAATATTTAACTAATAGTCCTCAAGGGTTTTCTGTCTATATTGATTGGTATTAATGCAGTTTACTTGTCTGCAGTTAGTGACTCGGGCGCTGAAGTCATAGGGTCCAGTTTCTGTTACATGTTGTCGCCTTACAGGATGATCATTTCTGTTTCCAGTGTCTCAGTGTCCCATTACAAACCTCTGTATGCCATAAGTATCTAAGATTATGGTTTAGTCATTAAGTTCACACTCCTGCAGTGCAAATGCCCCTTAAAACTCCTCAGGCCCATTGAATTCAGGTATAAAGGCAAAGATGTGTATGAGGACAAGATATTAGGACAAGAGGACTAGACAAAAGTATGAAGGCAAGACAGTTTCTTTGCCCAGGAGGGCAGTTCAGTGCTGGGAGAGGTCACCCAGAAAGGTGCTAGAATCATCATCCTTGAACATTTTGAAGATTCAGCTAGACCAAGGCACAGCTGACCTGGTCCGGAAGTGGCGATAGTTTGGCTTTGTATGGAAGGTTGGACTAAATGACCTCCAGAGGTCCTTCCCAGCCACCACTTCTGTGGTTCTATTATTGCATATTTGGTAGTGATACCAGTACTTCTTTTCTATGAGAAAATAAAAAGCTATGAGAAAATAAGACATCTGTTTCTTAATGATGAACTTCGTGCTAAGATGTGTTTACTCAGATAGCAACAGTAGCTGTACTAATTATCTGCTCGTATCTTCGTTTCACAGGAACTGTGCAGTGAGAGATTGTTGAGGCTGCATGAGATTGTGAGTTGTAGCAGGAAGGAATATTTTAGAGAAGCAACAAATATTCTCTCAAGTTTGGTTTAAACATATATATATTTTTTAGTATCTTGAACATTTTCAGCAGAAGTGTCCTCCTGCTTTGGTCCAAATCTGTCATCACATGCTGCTAAAGTGGTCTTTTCCAGACCTGGAGCTTGGCTGGACGTACCTGCTCTTCCTGTTGATGCAGGATGCAATAAAAGGTTCTGCCTGGGTGCTTTTAAGCATATCTCTGCCTTCTTTCAGGTGAATTCTGTGACAACTTTTACACCACAAAATCTTAATTTTTTTCTCTTCTTAATTGTTATTTTTGTTGGTTAAGCCTGGATTTTTTTGCTTGCCAGCCTTCAGATTTATATTCCATTCCTGGAAGAGCTAGAAAGTATATTCTTGAAGCTTGGTCTAAGTGATACAGGCACTTTTCTGCTTGCAGTAGGGGCCTTCATTTTCTAGCATGTCCTTGGCTACCAGGAGAAATAATGGCAGTGAAAAAGCATCCTTCTCTTAGTCCTTTTTTTTTAAACTTTTTTGCAAATGGGATCTGTCTTCCTACTCCGTCCTGTATCCCAAATCTCACTGCTATATATTGCGCCAGGTCAGCTATGCAGAGTCCCTGGTCGGCAGAGATGAGCTCTGAGTTCTGGCTGTATGCTCCAGGATAGTTTGCAAACTATGCAGCTGCTGCCTTTATATTTCAAGAGAATCAAGGCTGTATCCAGCCTGTATCCATTTTCTGGGTCCCAACAGCTTGCCTCTGGCCTGCAAAGTCCTTCTTTTTACTCCTGTTTTTTAGGGAGAAAACCTGATTCCATTCAGATTTCCTTTTATCTCGAAGGCAGAACTTTGTAACAATTTTCATGCTAAATTCATGTTCATTCAAAAATTCATGTTTCTCTTTCCTCCTAGTGCATACTGGCCACATGGGTAACAGCATCTAGTAGCTGGATAGGGGCAGTGGGAGCCAGAGCTCCAGGTTTCTGCTCCTGGCTTTACCACTGACTTTACTGTGTGACTTTAGACAAATCACCTTCTGCTGAAGCAGAAGCTCAGCACTAGGAGAAGTAAAACGGAGTGAAGACAGGTAAGAGAAAAGCACAGCGTGCTCACACTGGCGGTAGAGCTGAGGCGAGGGCTTTCAGGACACATTAGTGGCTTTAAGGAACGAGACTCTTGCAATACCTCCCTCTGTGATTTGGGAAAAGTGTTAGAGCTGGGCAGCGCTATCAGCCTGGTCAAGGCTTCTGGTGCGCCGTTTCCGCCGTCGGTGCTTGCACAGAGATGCGCTCGGGCCTGGCGTGTGCGCAGCCGCCCGCTGTGCCGGCACCGGCAGCTGCGAGGAGACGCCCGGACTAGCTGCTGCCTCGAGACCTCTTGCGCGTTCCCGGGGCAGACGGATGCCTTTGCCCCGAGCGGAGCCCGTCCGCCCCGCGCACCGCATGCTTCCCCGCAGCCCGTATGCATATGCACGCCAAGGGCTCTGCCCACTGGCTTTTTAATGCGAGTGACATCAAAGCCCTCCCTGCTGGAGGAGGGGACCCACAATGCAATACGCAGGGAGACGTGGAAGCGGCTCCCAGGGCCGCTGGCATCGCGCTGCGGCCGCAGAGCCTCCTTTGTCAGCCCCGGGGGGCGGCGGGGCCCGGCCGCGCATGGGGCCGCGGGGAGAGGCCCGGCGGCGGCGGAGCTGGCCGTAGGCGCTGTCCCCCGGTCTTGCTGGAGGGGGACACGGGGCGGGGGCGTCGCCTGCGGGGGGGCCTCCTGGGCGGCTGGGGCGCCGGCGGGACGCGGGGCGCTGCCCCCCGAGCCCCGGCTGCCATGAGCGCGCAGGACGAGCAGTTCCAGGCAGCGGCCCCCGGCCCGGCGGCTGCCTCCGCCGACGATGGCATGACCTGGTGGTACAGGTGGCTCTGCAGGATTGCCGGGGTCGTCGGGGGCATGTGTGAGTATCCCCCTCCCTCGCAGGCAGAGGCTCCCCTTGGCTCTGCTTGCGCGTGCGGAAGCGTGTGCCGGGGTTCGTGTCTGCCCGCTTCGGGACCACACGCGCGCGTGCGGGGGGAGCACGGGGCAATAGTTGGGGGCTGCAGGTTTGCACCCGCCCTGCGGATATGGGG
Source organism: Dromaius novaehollandiae (assembly GCF_036370855.1). NCBI lineage: Eukaryota > Metazoa > Chordata > Aves > Casuariiformes > Dromaiidae > Dromaius > Dromaius novaehollandiae. The sequence goes on from NC_088117.1 coordinate 9,936,446, forward strand.
TGCTGCGTTTCAGGGAGAAGGGAGCTGCGGCATGCCTGGACCGTGCACACGAGGGATGTGCTCCACGCTCCCTGAACTGGCCGGACTGGCGCCTGGGAGAGGGGATGTCCCTGGGGAGGATCTGCTGATGGATCTGCTGATCTTTGGGTTTCTTCCTGGGTAAAGCACGCGCTGGAAGTGACGGGCAGGAGCTGAACCCCTGGGAGGGCTGTGGGCAGGTGAACCGGATGATGATTTTTTGGGGAGCACCACGTAATGAGCAGGGTCAGGAGCAGAGCTTGAACCGAGACCACAGGATATGATGCACCATATTTGCCTATCAGGTGTTTAAGCATTCCTCCAACATATTTTCTTTCCCCTTTCCAAATATCAGAGTGTGTTTTCTGTTATTGCTCATCGCAGAGGGCCTTGGCTGTATTTTTGAAGGAGGATAACGAACTTTGTTCACGTGCTGTGTGTTTTTAAGGAGTTTAGTCTCGGGCTCGCGGAAGAAGGGAGACGGCGGACAGCGAAGCGAGCCAGCTGCGCTGTGAATTACCTGCCGCCGAAAATTTTTTCCCAGGGAAAGTCTTTGCAACTTGGCCAGCAACGAGCTTGTCCTACGGTGCCGTGCTGCTGCACTCTGCAAGGAGATTAATAGCTCTTAAAAGCAGGAGGGACTGTTATGACCACTTAGTCTGATCTCCTGCAGAGCACAAGGTGGAGAATTTCTCCTGCTTCAGGTCCATGACTTCTGCTAAAACAAGAATGTTTCTCAGCCAGCACAGTCAGTCCTGATTTATTCCCTCTGCTGTGGCGTTTCGTTTGATCCCCCTCTCCTCCCGCCCCCTTTCCACGCCTGGCTCTTGCTCGGGACTTGCCTGCACAAGGCCACGGCGTTTTGCAGCCGACTTTGTCTGCCGTGGTGCGGGAGACCAGGCTTGTTGTCACGCTGGTGAAACAGCCGCCGCTCTCGCCGCTGTGCGCTTCAGCTGCCGAAGCTCTGGAGGTGTGAAAGGATTTCTTAGGACTGCTCCTAAGGGGCAAAACATACCCGTCCCGCCATGCCTGGCCGGAGGCCCCCTCTGCTTCTGGTGCCGGCAGATGGCCAAGACTCCAGCTGCAGCATGTCTCCAGTGCGGATCCCGACAGAGGGATTTGTGCGGCGGCGTCTTTCCCACGGCCTGTGACTGTAGCCAGAGCCTCGGTGTCTTTCCTGTAGCTCTGGCCCGTGCCCAGCTCAGAGGGACGCGGACGGAGGCCTCGGCAAAGCCCCGAGCTGGAGGGTGAAGGGCTGAAGAGGGTGGCTGGTAGGTTACGCTGTCAACCTCCAGTGCTCGAACAGCTCAAGAAGGGCTTAAAAGCGGTGCAATTCTTCTAAAACATGTTTTTTCTCTATCTTCAGGTTTATAAGCAGCTGAGTTATATTTGGACTATTTTCCCAACCTTTTGTTTGCAGCTTTGAGAGCTCATGACTTATTTTAAATGAAAGCTGAGAGTTTTGCATAGTGGAGTGAGTCTGGGAGAAGAAACTTCCAGAGGGAAGAGCCAGACTCTTAACAGCACTCCAGGCAACTCGGGGAGTCGGAGAACTTGCTCCGTAGCCCTGGCAGTCGCTCTTCAGGGGGTCTGTGAGGCAGAGAACTGGACAGCCAGAGGCACAGATTGCTGTGACAAGCAGGGAAATGGGAGGGGATGGGAAGGGGCAATCCTCCGGTGCTCCGTGCTGGTAATGACCCTCTCCACAGTGCTCCTTGTCCAGCACCACCCTGTTGAAGCCCAGTAGGTAGCGAAGGGGTGACTAATAACTGGGCAAGGCTGGGAGCTGCCTCTGGTTTCAGAGCTTGGTGTGAAAGAATAGAGCTCATTCATTAAGTATTTTTGGTCAACTTGATTGTGGTTGCTATGAGGATGGATTGTTTCTCACAGAAGGCCAAATTCTCTGTAGACAAGAAGAGAACTCTTTTTTACCAGAGGTGAGCCTGGGAGACAGCAGCTACCACGTGCAAACACCTGTAGCCCACAACACGCTTAAGATAGAGGGGTCCAAGGGCTGGAGCAGGGGACAAGATGGCCAAGGTCTGGGACCTGCTTCAGGCCCTTGCACACAGCTTTGTGACCTTGGCCAAGTCCCTTTTCCCCCTTGAGCTCCCTTCTGTAAAAGGACGGTGAGATTCTCTGGCTTCTGTAAAGTGTTTTAGGAGCAAAAATAGGGCTGCACTGAGGACAGTGACCAGCCGCTTGAAATGAATGAAGTCTTGGGGGAGGGTGCTTTTATCCCCCCCCCCCCCCCATTTTAGCTCCCTGTTATTTGTGCTTCCTCAGAGACCCAGCATGGGACAGCAATCGAAGAGCAGACGTGTCTGTCCTCCATAGCTGACGTGCCATCAAGCACTGTCTGAATTTTAAACCTCTACTGAGGCCACTGTGTTGCAAAGAGAAGTCTCTGGGCTGGCAGCTCCGTTCCCGCTTGGCTCCTGAGGCAGGAGCCGGTCCTGTCCTCGCGGCCAAGGTTGTGCCGGGCTGCCGTGGGGCGCATTGCACCAGGAAGGAGAGCGAAGGTCACCAATCGTTATCTCTGTGGCTGCTGGCAGCGTTTCTGTGATTGCAAACCTCTGACTCCTCTCCCGTGGCTGGTGCTCCCGCTCCTCGCCTGCTGACGTAGGGCTTCGCCCGGCTGGGGCTTGCTGGGTCGTTAGTCCATTGGCAACCAGGACGGTCGCTTAGCTGGGAATCCTGCAAGGACGTTCAGTGCTCAAGGGCGGATTGGAGGTGTTTGAGGACAAACCAAAACCAACCCCCTGACAAAACAAAACCTTGACTGACCAGATTAAAAAAAAGGAGGTGTTACGTAGGCCAAAAATCTACTTGGAAAATAACATTCTGCCTGCCTAGGTTTGCTCTGTGGCTCTCCAAGCCTCTCCGCCCGTAACGCTCTGCCGTGCTGCTAAGGCAGGCAGCAATCTGCCCCAGCAGCCGCTGCGTTTCAGGGGTAGTAGACGCGGCTGGTTTTGCTACTCTGCTGATTATGAAGTGCTTTAAAGTCACTTAACGTTACTTTTAGGCTGTGCTTTCCTGTGAGCAGAGCAAGTGTCAGAAGCCTTTGGTGCTCCCCATATGCTCCTCTTCTGTCCCGGGAGCATCCAGGGGTTTGGCAGTCATAGGGAAGAATTAGGAACCTCTGTATTGTGCCCATGTGTCCATGCTGCTGCCTGCAATCCTGCTTGCGGTGGCTTTTCCAGCTCTCCAGCCCTTTGGGGGGTGAGTGCAGATCCCACCCGGCTGCCTCGGTTTCTCCCCGCAGCCTGGGGACGCTGACACCGGCTCCTTTGCGACGGGAGGAGGAAGGTGCCCTCGGAGCACAGTTGTTCATGAGCTCTTTGCCATTTCTGCTCTACTGGCTGATCCTGTTTTTCCCACGGGATTCTCTGGAATACTTTGGGTCCTACGGAATAGTCCTAGAAAGCCTTTAAAGATAACCTCGGTTTGCTGTTTCCTAAAAACAGGAGGCCACTGGCTTGTGGGGTGACCTTAGATTGGTCCCATTGTAGGCTTGCAGCCTCTGTCCGGTAAATAAGGGTAACTGTTCCTAAAGGAGCTTTGAGGATTCAGCAGCGACTGCTTAAAAGAAACCTTGTGCACGTGTGCCTGCCTTTGGCAGGGCGGCAGGATTGCTCACAGCAGCCCTGCTCCGGGATTCCCTTAGGGAAACATGGGCAGGCATCTCAAACAGCAGAAGCCAGGCTGGGCTCATTCTCGGAGAGAGACATCACTGGTCTTCGTTATGCAGCTAAACACCCCCAACACAGCCTTTGAGGACCGTATACTTGCAGCTGGACTAAAATTATTTATCATTATGCTCTATTCTTGCACTATATAGTAGTGCTCTGTTATTGCACGGTGCTGTTGTTTACCGCAGTCTCAGCTGCTGCCTTGGGCTTAGCCGGTGCCTCCCTGCCCTGCCTCCTCCCTGGCTCGGGTTCCCGGGAGCAGCGGCAGCCTGTTGCTATCGGCCAAGGACGAGGCCCGTATCGAGTGCCGGGAACGTTTTGCAAGTTTAATGAGGCAGGAAGTAGGTGCCTGCAGCCTTGGCGTGGTGCAGCCGGCGGGTTCCTCTCCCTCGTTACAAATTCAGGACTGCTGGAGCTATTTTGGGCCTGGCTTTATCCAGCATCTGCTTCCGTTTCTGTTAGAGGAGACCCCAAATCAGCTTTTGGTTCTGCCTGTCCCTGATGGAGCTGCACAGAGCCTGCAGCATGTGGCTGAGTTCACCTCCACTTTATTTATGTATTGTCCCATATGCCCTTGGTTTGCCCCATGCTGCAGGTGACTTTTTTGCTGAACTCCTTCCTTGTGCTGGTGCCCACAGGCGCCTCCTTGTTCATCCCGGGACAAACCAGTAATTCCTTAGCAAATAAAAACCAGGGTGCCACTTAAGTGATTGCACTTAAAAGCAATGGCAGATCAGCACAGGAGGGCAAAACCATGATGGGTGCCAGAGCCAGGAGGAACACCCGGCCCTGCCCGCCGTGCCACGGCCCCTCTGCCCCCGCGGGCGCACTGGGTTCGTCTTCATGGTCACTTAAAACCTCTTTGCTTTCCAGCCTGTGCCTTCGCTGGCCTCTGGAACTGCGTCACCATCAACCCTCTGAACATAGCGGCTGGCGTGTGGATGATGTGAGTAGAGTTTCTTTTCTCTTTTTTCCCTCTGGGAGAGAGGTTCTGTTAATTAAACGCCATTTAGCGATGGTGCGAGCAGCCCTGTTGGGCAGCAACTCAAGTGAAACGTTCATCTGGCCCTGCAGGAGAAACCCGACCTGTGACTTGTCACCATCTTCTCAGTCGGGGCGGTCGAGACACTGGGTTTATTCTATTTATATTCCTCTTCTCTCCCTACCCCATTCCCCAGCCTTTTTTGGGTAGATACTGGGATACCCCTCTCCAAAATAAATCTGGAGCACTGTGGGCCCAGAGATTGGGAATTAGCAAGATGGGGGGAAAGGGGTGAAGCAGGGCCCAGCCTCATCACTTATTTCTGCCTGGGTCGAGCATCCAAGTGGCTGGTACCCGTGGGAAAGGGGGGCAAGGCCAGCCCTCGCTCGGGGCCGCGCTGCCGGGATTAACTCTCGTTCGCTCCGTCTGGAGGCTCAACGCCTTCGTGCTGTTCCTGTGCGAAGCCCCCTTCTGCTGCCAGTTCATCGAGTTCGCCAACGCGGTGGCCACGAGGGCGGACAAGCTGCGGCCCTGGCAGAAAGCCGCTTTCTACTGCGGGTGAGGAGGTGACGGTGCGGGGCATCGCGGCGGGCGGGCGCCGGGATGGACGAGAGTCCCGGCGCGGCGTGGGGAGTGGGGCCGGGCACTGAGGTTGTCTCTCTTCCAGGATGGCCGCGTTCCCCGTCATGCTCAGCCTGACGCTGACCACGCTCTTTGGAAACGCCATCGCGTTTGCAACCGGGGTGCTTTATGGCCTCTCAGCTCTGGGCAAAAAGTAAGAGAGACGTGTCTGCCGGTGCACCTGGTTGTCCTCCAGCGCCCGAGGAGGAGGCCTCCGTGCTAGGTGCTGCACTGCCCTTGGTGGCATCCAGAGCTCAGGACCCCACGCTGTCCCTTTTCTCCGCAGGGGAGATGCCATTTCCTACGCTCGGATCCAGCAGCAGAAGCAGCTGGATGAAGAGAAGCTCACGGGGGCCCTGGAGGGCCAGGCTCTCTGAAGCGCACAAGCTCAGGGTAACCTCTCTTGGATGCTGAGATGCTGGTGAAGACGTGGAAATCCGCTCTGCCCTTCCCTCTGCCCGCTGCCCTTGCTGTTACTCTACGGTTTTCCTGGACACTGCAGCAACTGGAAATCTCAGGGCTGGGGTGGGCTGTGCCCCCCGCTCACACCAGCAGCCAGGCCTCAGCATGTTGGCCCCTCTCTCCTCCTCTTCCTCGCCCACGTAGAGGTTTGACCCTGAATCGATATCTCACAGCCCTTTTCCTTTTTTTTCTTTTCCTGCAGAGGTGCTGGCCCTTTGAGTGCTGCTTTAAAAGCTAAAACACGTAGCCTTTCTTTGGAGTGGCCCCTGGTTAACGTCCGGGGCCATCACGAGCCCACCATGTTTTGCTGAGGTGTGATACTCTAATCTGGAGTTTAGCAATACTTGGTGATGCTTAAGGTTGGACTTCTTTCATTGAATAGGTTTTAATATGGGTCCAGTTAGGCCAGACATTGGAGGCATCACTGCACAGTAAAGGACTTCCAGCAAAAAACCCACATGAAGACAGTAACCATCTCTGCAGAGGAGCTGCCAGAAGTTTTGCAGCAGATCTTGATACCTATAAAGCACAGTCCCCCCTCCCTCGGCGTACAGCTGCAGGCAGTTGCTGCAATTTACTTGAAACGTGTGAATTAATTCCTTTGTCTTAATAATGGTACTTTTCTTGGGCTTCACCCTTTTGCTGGGGGGGAAGGGAAGTGAGGTTTGCTTTGCCTCAGCCGAAAAGGGTTAATAATGTTCCTTGAGCAAAGCAGGGGCTTTTTGCTGCTGTGGCTAAGGGTTACAGATGTGGAAGAGGGTCCTTCTCTCACAAGCCCGGACTCTGGTCTGGCACTGCCCCGGCATCCTCTCCCGTAGCCTGTGGGACCTGCTCCTTGCTTCTGTCCGGTGCAGTCCTTCCCTTCTGGCTCACGTTGTTTGCATCAGTCCTGGGCAAGCTTTGCGTGGGAAGGCGGCTCGTCCTTCCCCGGCAAGCACAGAGCAACCTGTGCCATCTCAGCGCGGGTGGCAGGGTACAGCCCGGGACTCTCGCTGCTCTATCCAGGCTCCGGCAGTGGTGCTCTGTCACGTTCTCCGTTTGCTTTGTCTCATGCAGGCCGGACGGCTCTCTAATCCAGATCCCCCGCTTCTCATCACGGTCTCTTCTGGGGGAGTTTTAATTTATTTGAATTTACATGATTGCTTTTTGTTCTGGTTAGGGAAAGGAAGAATAATTTATTTCTAGTTATTTAAATACTTTGATGGGACTCATTCCCTCTGGGCATAGAAGGGAGTGCTCTGTTTCCTGGAGTTTGGAGGAATGTCACATTTAATTTTGGGTGCCTCTCTGGACCCAGGGAGAACCCCGGCTGCTGTAACTGAGGTACTGTAAAATCCTTTTTCAGCCTTGAGAGTGTTTCTCAGACTTTTGGAAAGCGTGTTTCCCTTTTTAGCTCCTCTGTCTTCTTCTGGGCCACTGACTTGACAGAAGTTTGTTTTCCCCTTCTTCCAGGAGAGAAAAGTGAGGAAAAACAGGCGGTGACTCCTGGATTTGGGGGTTTGTACTCACTCCAGCGATTAAGGCAGTTAGCAGCTGGGGTGAGTACTTGTAGCTGGTGACTGCAGCCGGTTCGTGCTCCCCTGCTCCGAGAGCTGAGCTCCTGCTGCCACCTAACACCGTGGTCCCGTTTGGGTCACTGGGGCACCCGAGGGGCCCCGCGCTGCGGTCTGAGAAACGCTGCTGGAGATCGAGGGCTGCTTGTCCGAGGAAGGATCTGCCACCCAGCTTTTGAGCAGTGCCGTGTTGGACACTGTCTATGTAACCATGTCCTAAACATATTTGCATTAGCTGAACGGCATCAGAACAGCCCCGGCAGCGCCTGGGGTGGCCCCGCTGCTGGAGGGAGCGGCTGAATACCGATGTGGCGTGCGCGTTGCAACAGGAGCACGGAGGTCCCTGGAGGTTGGGGGGCTAAGCTGTCAGCCAGCGTTATATGTTGTTTCTTCAGGGGAGTTCAGGGAGGTGTGAAGATTTACACCGGGCAGGAGCGCAGCTTGGGCTTATGTACACACAGGCCCTTGCGGCTGGATGCTGGGGGGCCACTTTGTGCTAAGCCCCTTCTCCCCCAGGCCTCTGCACTGTAATTGCTCTGACACCAGCTTGTCTGGGACGCGGGACAGGCACCGCCAGCCCAGATGCAGCTTGTTTCAATAAAGGCCCTGCTGTTTCCGAGCCGCCAGCTCTGGGCTGAGCCGTGTGGCTGCGTGGAGGACGTGGGGCATTGGCCTGTCCTCGTGCGTGTGTGTGCGTGTGGGGGGGGACCACAGCCTCCTGCATGGCTGATGCTTCCCGCGGTAATAGGGCAGTGCAGGAGGGATACGCTGCAGTCCATGGGCTACCTCTGAGTAAGGCCCATGGCGAAGCCCAGGTGGGTAACAGCCTCCCTTCTCCGTGAGCCAGCAGTGCCCCTAGGCACTATCTTTACTGGATGGTTAAAGTGCAGAGTCCTGCCTGGTGAACAGGGCATCTGCATTGATTTCTGGGGGGTTTGGGGGGTTAAGTAGTGTTTAGTAGAGGAACGTTGCAGACTGACGTCCGTGCATGTCTTTGGTAGTGACTGCTTTGCGCTGTGAGTAGTTCCACGGTAGCTTTAGCGAAAGGAGGTGAAGGGCAAAGCAGAGGCAATAGAGTAACGCTTGCAGTCTGGTCTACACCTGCGGGGAGGAACCGCAGAGCTGGGCAGGACCCACGCTGGCCTCATCCCGTTGCTGCTGGTCTGCGGCAGTAGGAGGGTCCCAGGGGCTGGGACGTGCAAGCGCTGCTCCTGGTTGGCTTGCATGGCAGATGGGTCAGCTCTGCTCCGTTGGCATCCGCGGCAGAAGTCCCTTGGACGCCAGCAGTCCTGTCGTGCTGTGTTTTGCAGCTCCTGGGAGCTAGGCAAGCTCATAACCTGCTTCAGCTCTGCCGCTGTCAGCAGGATGCAAAGCTCGGCTCTGTGCTCTGGGCATGCTTTTGTTGAAAATGGGCCTCGGGGCCTCCTCTGCAAGAGCAGAGCTGGAACCTCTGGCCAAAGTGCTAAAAGATCTGCTTGATGCCTCTGTGCCCCAGCAAGAGGTGTCTGGGGTCCGTGTTCCGAGAGTGTTGATTCCTGCGGATCCAGCAATATCAGGGTGAGCATGTCTGGAGTGGGGACTCTTGGGAATTTCGGCTGTCCGTGCTGCGGTTGAAACCAAGCCAGATGCTGCTGTCATTGCAGACGCGGCGTGGTGAAGGGTGCATCCTCCCGGCAGAGCCTACAGCATCCATGGCTTTCAGGAGTTACGGTTAGTGGGTGGTCTCACCCCAGTGTGGACAAAAGACTATTTTTGTGGAGATAGATAAGACTTTTAGAGTAGTAATATCACAGTAGTGAATAGGTCCAATCGCAGTGCATGGTGGTTATTAGTTGTGTTTAGAGGCACCATCGTGGTGCTTGGAAGTGTACACGAACAAATGAAGTTAAAAGCCCTGCTCTAGTGATTTTACGGTCTCAACCCAATCCCAGCTGATGGTCTCCAGGCTAATCTAAGGGGTCTCTGCAGAAGAGGTTCTGCTTGCCAGGCCATGGAAAGGCCTTGTGGGAGAATGGGTCAGAGGTTTTATTATGTGAGAACTCAAGAGCGGGTGATGCATTGCCTACAGTGAGTTGCTGACACTAAATGTGGAAAGACACCTGCGTACTGGCTGCAAACGTGCACTTACTTAGAAATGAACTCTACCGCTATTCATCACATAAGCTGTGCACTTCTCTTCCCCAAGTGCATTTATACAGCATGTAAGTCTTCTGTGTCCCATTTAGTCATGAAAATGACAATCGTTGTGCTTATAGGCCCCACTTTCCTCTGGGGCTCTGCATTGGGTGTGAAGAGAAGAGCGGGTGCTCACCTTGTCCTGTGTACCCAGGCCTTGCTGCCCTAGGCAGGAGCTGGTTTTGTAACACCAACTGACTCTCTGTGTGTGCAGTGAATAAAAAGACCATTCTACCTCTGGAAAGAGCCACTGTGATTTCTCAGACTCGAAGTGTTGTTGCAAAAGCCCTCAGACTTTCTGTATGGAAGAAGGGGGTCACTCAGAGAATACTTTTCCAATGAGGTTCTCATAGGACCTGAAGAGTCCAAACTCATTTCATACTCAGGCATTTCCTCTTTAAGCCATGTCCTGGGAAGCTCAATTCATCCTTATCGTTTTTTCCTCAGAAAAAATGTCTGCTGTCTTCAGGGAAGGGTTTCACTTCAGTGAAGATTTCAAGACCTGGCCTGTAGCCATGAGAGATGGGGAATGCTCTAGGAAGGGGCTGCTGGAGGGCTTGATCTTCTGGAGGTCAGTGGGAACCAGCAGCTGTCAAGATCTCTTGAATCAGGCCATACTTAGAAACCGTCATATTCTAGCCAGGCCTAGACTTCTTTCTAGAAATGGAGCTCAGATGCAAAAATTGGCAATGTTGAAATTTCTCCGGGGTTTTGATTTTGGCCCATCTTGCCTCCTCTGTCCTTGGCTGCTTTATATGAGTCCTCTGATAAGGCACATGACTTCTCTTAGGTGATTTCTCTCATGTCCTACTGCAGGGGATCTAAATAGTAATGCGTTTTTCCTGAGATCTAGCCCAGGTATGCTATGTTACCCCTGGATTCCTTGTCACAGCAGGCTGACGTGTACCTGGACTGGAAGGACACAAGCCTATCCGCAGGGTGCCACCTCCTGCAGCTGTGTTTTACGTAGGTTTAGGCTCTAAGGAAAGACCTTAGTGTTGCAGGACACACAGGAAAAGGGGTAAAAGCAATTTGCTATTAACTATGCAGGTGAAATCTCAAAGTGATGGAGGTGGAGACTCTGTGTGCAAGTGGGGTGGAGGCATCCACCCTCGCTCTTCGCGGAAGAGTAAAACCCTGGGGTGGGGAGGACCTGCCTCAGGACGAAGTATTGTCTGTACCATCTTTCCTGCGGTGAATCACTTGCACTACGGCTGAATGTCTCTGTTCTCATTCTTTGTTCTGATGTAAAGTTTCTTTGTGAACTGTATTTGATCTCGTTCATTAGGCTTCTGGTATAATGTGTGTTTTTAGAGTAATAAAATGTGGCAGCTTTTTATATGAAATATCTGGCTTTGCTTCTTTTGAAGTCCTCAGGTGCAAAAGACTCATCTGGGAACACGTCAGCAGGCTGCTGTGATCTCCAAATCACAGTCCTCGTCCACCCTGTCTCGTCCCACCCACCGGCAGCTCCCTTCTCTGCAAATCAAGGCAACATCCAGCTGAAAGCAAACTATTTTATTTTTGCAACTACATGATGAACTTTTGCCAAGATGGTGGCTACAGCTGTTAACTCTGTTCCAGCCAAGCCCTGGGGCTCTTGGGCTGCTTTGGTGGCTGCTGCGCTAAGGAAGTACAAGGGCTCTTGTCCACAGCCACACATTTTATTGCTAGGACAACCTTATTTCCAGTCTGGTGCTGGACACCTGGTCCTATACCTCAGGTTGATATGCTGCCCAGAGAGCAATGGGTCCTTAGATAGTGTTGAACGACTCAGGAAGAGAAGGTAAAGTTCCAGCTGGCGGTTTCTACATCCAAAGCAAGGCAGTCATTGCCTCCTCCTCTCCCCTTGGAGGGAGCATGATCTTCATGGAGGACTCCAGCTTCCATGTCTAGCAGCACAAATATTTTTTCCTATCCCTTAAGCATGTGGGCTGGTGGCCTGGTGCGGCTGGCGGGCAGCAGCTCCTACCTCATGAACGATCTCCGGCCAGTGCGGAAGTAGGACTCAATCTGCTCCAGAGACCTGCCTTTGGTTTCTGGGACACAGCAGCCCGTGAATAAGAAGTTCCCAGCACAGATGACAGCGAAGAATAGGAATGGCACCTCGAGGCCGAAGTTTTCCTGGAAAGCAGGGCAGAAGGCATACATGAGCCGGGGCAGAGGGGGGGTCTGACGAGGCACAAGCAGACGTCCCCCCTGGGGTACCCACCACGACGGGGAGGAAGAACCGTGTCAGCATGAAGGCCGTCAGCCAGCTTACGACGACGCAGAGGCCGGATGCCACCCCGCGGGCTTTCAGAGGGAGGATTTCCGACATCAGCAGCCAGGTGATGGGACCCCAGCCCATGGCATAACCTGGAGGGGAGGAGGGCCAACGTGAGGCTGTTGGGGCTTTAAAGCCCATTGCGGGGTACAGAAAAGCCCTGTGCAGTCCTGCTCTGGTCCTCACACTCTGTCAACACCGCTGCTCAGAAAGACGGCACCCAAAGTCCTTTCGAGAAAGAGTCTCCCAGGGAGATCTTCCAACCGTGAGCCCAAGCCTCCTCACCCCATATCACCCTGCCCTGGACCAGAAACATCCCCCCCGGCAGACACCCAGCCCTGTGCTGTGGGTCCCAGGCTTTCGCTCTCTGCACCTACCCATTATGAAGAACATGGTTGCCAGGAGCGGGATGAGGGTGATGTAGCTGGTCGGCTCAGCACCGTGGCTGGCCGAGCTCACCAGGGTCTCATTGGCGGCGGTGCCGTTATGGGAAAGCGGCGTGAAGTGGACGTAGAGCCCCATGGTCAGGTTTGAGGCCAGCATGATACCAGCTGCGGAGAGACACAACAGCGCGGTGGGACCGATGGGAATGTGATTCCCCCTGTGCAATGGCCGAGCTCCTGGGAACACCTCTGCCCGGGAGCTGAGCCATCATCAGAGCAGAGACCCCCTCCACCAAGAACAGTTTCCCTCGCACATCAGTGGGAGAGAGACATACCCGATACAAAGAGCAGAATCTTCCTCCCGGCTTTATCCATCGATACAGCAGCAATCACTACCGAGAAGAGACGAACCAGGCCGACAAGAGCTGCATCGTACTCTGGTTTCTGCAACGGCAAAATCAGTGGGGAAGCTGAGATGGGAGATCCAGGGAAACGGCAGGTTCCTACATGCGTTGGCTTAACTCTGGCCGGTGACTTTGTCTAAGCTACACACAGAGGTCCTTCCTTCGACAGCAAGAGACTAGACGAGAGCAGCCTGCAGCTGGAGGACAGGAACACGGAGCCAGTGGGCCGAGTCCTGCTCCCCATCGTCGTGCTGCCTTTGGTGGGGCGGGTGCTTGCTACTTGCTGCCAACCAGGTGCCTTAAAAGGGGCTTCAGAGTTGGAGCCTAGGAGCCACGGGTGACTTGGAGCGTCTGGCAGACATCACTGATGATGGGGCAGTCTGTGCACGGACTGAACCCCAGGGCTCACCAGAATGACAGATGTTTTCTTGAATATTGACTGCAGGTACACGAGGACACAGGTGACTCCAGAGAGCTGCTGCAGGAACCTCATCACCACTGCGATCATGATGGGCTTGTAAATGAAGGGGTCCTTGATCTCTGCACAGGAAATCCGCCTGCTCTAGAGGGGACAAAGGCAGAAAGTTGAAGTGTTAGCAGCCACGTGCATGACCAGGGCACCCAGAAAACAGCTGAGGAGGTGCCAAAAGGAAGTGGGATTTTACAGTTTGCATGTTACTTCTCCCACATGCTGGAGCTGAGCCCCTTCCTCTGCTCACCTGCTTCCTCACGCTGTCCTTAATCTGCTCGTACTCCCGGGCATAGTCGGTGTCCTTGCCCCGGAGCCAGCACAGCGACCTCAGGGCTTCGTCTTCCTTCCCCTGGGAGAGCAGAAACCGGGGCGAGTTGGGCATGAAGCAGAGCAGGACGATCATCGCGAGCACCGGCACTTCCCCGGCGACAGCCAGCCAGCGCCAGTCCAGGCCCAGACCTGGAGGAGCCAGCACGAGGTTAGCAAGGGAGAGCACTTGGGAAGGGATTTCTCGACCTTGCCTCACCCCAAGAGCAGAGAGATTTAGTGAAACTGGGGGAAACCACCACAGAGGAATTTTCCACCTGTTTTTTTCCCCTTCAGAAAAAGGAGCATTTTCAGCTGCTGTGAAACATGGGGAAACTGAGGAGGCCCCCCAAATCGTAGAGGATCCAGCTAGAATGACGTCTCCTGCAGCAGCCAGCACATGGGCCGGCAGGAGAAAAGAGCAGACATGCAAATATTCATTGCATACCGCTCTTCAGCGTGCATGAGACCAAGGCCGGTGGGCAGTGACGGCCACAAGTCCCTGCGGGTTACGGGTTCACTGTTTCAGGCACACATGCACGTGGGTTACGCGTGGGCGATCCTGGCCGGACCAGCCTTGCACACACGTCATGGTGCAGGTGAGGCCGCTTCCTCACGCTCTCACACCCACAATCAGCTTGCTGAGAAAGCTGGTAAAAACCACTCCTCTTCCCCAAAGTCCCCCAGCACTTCCTACCCTCCGACCGTGGAGATACTTGCCCAGCGCGTACAGGATGAGGGAGCCCAGCACGGCCATGATCTGCGGACAGGCGCCCAGCATGCCTCTCACGCCGGGGTGGGAGATCTCCGAGATGTAGACCTGCAGGAGGACAGCACACGCTTACCAGAGCTGTGACCCACAGCCGTCACCGACCATAACGTGTCCTTCTGCACCGCCGTCCGCCGCAGCTGGGGAGACCTGAGCTGCTAGGGCAGCTCGCCCGTCTGGAGTCCCAGCCCGGAGGGCTCAGCCCGGGCGCTGCCGGCACGGGGTGGTCTTGGCTTCCCTCCCAGGCCCCTGCACTGCAAAGCGCATGGGAGAAATGCTGAGCTCTGCACTGGCCTCCCCAGACTCCGCTTACTGGAAGGACATGCCCCGGCGTTGCTCAATTCACGCCTTCCTCTCTGCGTGCAGCGGGAGGTCGGTAAACAAGGGAGGAAACGACCGTCAGGAGGAACGGGGCAGGGAACGAGGACCTGCCTGCCACTTTTTGCAGAGCGGGGAACCAGCCAGTGCCACCGTAGCCCTCTCGCAGCCCGCTCACCCTCTGCGCGGCAGCTGCCCAGACGGGACGCCTTTGCTGCCGGAGGACCACACTTCCCATCCCCGATAGCACAGCCCCAGCCCTGAAGCTCTGCTGATGCCTCCGAAAGGGCTGGAGGCTCAGGTGCCACCTCGTCCCGCCCCGTGCAAAGCCCTGGGAAACTCGTTACCGGGATGGAGGCGGACGTCACGCCGCCGGCGTAGCCCGTGAGCACTCGCCCCAGCAGCAGCATCCAGACGCCCTGGGCGCTGCCCATCAGGGCGTATCCCACGGCGGAGGGCACGGCCGAGAACATGATGCTGAGCTTGCGGCCCAGGCGGTCGTTGAGGACCATGGCGCTGAGTCCTCCCCCGGCCGCCCCCAGCGTGAACACCGACTGCGGGTGACAGAGACACGGGGCTCGCTGGGTCGGGGCCACGAGACGCGGAGGACCGGCCCCCTCCCAGCGCGCGCCCGGGCCGGCGGCTCCATCCGCCCGATGGGGAAAACCCCGCTCCTTACCCCGAACCACGATGCTTTATACGGGTCCAGCTTCAGGGCAGGGACGGGATACGCCTCTAGGACGGGGATCACGGGAGACGGGTAAACCAGGGCGAAACCGAAGTTGAAGTTCCCCAAGACAGCGGCAAACACGGCCAGGTAGAGCCGCTTGTTCCGGAGGCTCCTGCGGGAGGGAGAGAGCGGGAGGCACGCGTGAGGGATGCTCCATCGCGTCCCACCAAAGCGGCCGCGCTGGTTTTGCGGCTGTCCCCGCTGCAGCCCAGCCCCGCGTGCCCTGTGCCGAGGCTCTGCAGTGGCCCCGAGGGTTTTTGAGGGTTTTTGAGGGTTTTCCCCCCAGGACGGCCCTGCCGTGGGGAGCAGGAGCCGGAGCCCCGCGGATGCTTCCCGCCCGCCGCGCCGTCTCCAGCCGGTCGAACGAGCTGAAAAAAGCAGAAGTTGGAGCCGGGCGGCCCCAAACGGGCGCTGGCGCGGTGCGGAGGGGGCTGCTCGCGCCGTCCCTGCGTTGGCCCCGCGGGAGCCTCCGTCCCCCGGGATGCCGCGCGCCGGCGGCTCTCCCAGGCTGGCGCGTCCGGGCGGGATGAGACCCCGGCTCGGCGCAGCTCCTGCCCGCCCGCAGCGAGGAAGGGGACCGCGGAGCCGCGTCGCCAGCCCGCGCTGCCGGCTCTTACTCGAGATACTCCTTGTCGAGCCTCCGGGCAGCACCGCCGGGGAAGGTCCGGTACGTGGAGCCCGCTTTCCTCACGAGGGGCTCCCGCGCGCCCGGCTCCATCGCGGCGCTGGCGCTGCTTCCTCCGGCGCTGGGAGGAAGAGGCCGCCGAAAGCGAAAGGGGGAGAGGCGGCGGCGGCGTTGCCTAATCGGAGAAATCTGTGCCTCGTGGGCTCGCGCCCCGCCGGCCTCCGCGGAGGAAGCTGGTGGGGCCGGAAAGGCAGCAGACGAAGCAGCTCGGGGCCTTCCTCGCCCGCCCGCCGGCCCCCGCGGGCTCCTTCCTCCCCGCCGGCGCGGGAGTCCCCGTTGCGGGGTCGCGTCTCTCCCAGGATGCGCCGGACGGGCCGGACGCTCCCGCTTCTCCCCGGGGTGAATTGCACCCGCGTCGCCTGCTGCAGCGGTGAGGGATTTCGGCGGACCTGAGGAAGAGCACGTCAGAAATGGGAGGAAGTCGAAGGTGGGGAGCGGAGGAGGGCTGGGGAAGAGGGAGCAGCTGAAGGGGATGAGGAGCAGGGAGGAGGCCGGGAAGGGGTGGGCGGCAGCGATCCTGCAGTGGCTCCGCAGGTCACCTCGTGCCGGGGCACTGGCACACCGAGCTCCCAGCTCACACTGCTTTAGGCTCAGGTTTTGTTAATTTTAATTAATCTTTCCCTAAACTGCTGCCGTGCTCTTCTATTTCCACCATTAACCTCAGTCCCCAGCGCTTTCAGGACTGCCTGCGTGTTATCCGCACCACCGAGGCCGCGGGAACCAGAGGGGAAAAGCCGGCCCTGCTGCACGGGACGCAGTGGGATGTGAAGCTCAGCCCTCCCGGCCCAGGGACGAAGGGCTGGCGCGTGTCCGGGACGGGGCTGGCGCGTGTCCTGCCCCGTGAGCAGGAGCAGGGCTTGCCGCGCTCTTCCCTCCCCGCCGCACCCCGGCACAGCCTGGTTCCCCTTGTACCGGCACCGGGGCGATGGCTGCGGGGGATTTTCAGCTGACTCAGGCGCTCGGGGCGGTGATTTCTCCGCGGGAAGGCAGGTCACGGAGCAGGGGCACTGCGGGGTGGCCGCCAGCTCATCCGAAAATTTCCCAGGGCCTGCGCTGGCCCGAGCGGGGACGTCACCACGGCCTCCACCCGCGCCGAGGAAGCGGCTTTCTCAGCTGCAGCTGATGGTTGCAGCGGGATCCTCCGCAGAGCCGAGATGTGCCGGCAGTGATGGATCCCTCATCGCCTCCAGCCCCAGACTCCTGCTGGGAGTCCCTGGAAAAGGCGGTGCAAAGCGCACGGTTGCTCTCTGCGGTGAAAAGCACCCTGCGGTTGCAGAGCCCGGGAGGCGCCGGGCGATGCCGGCTGTGGGGCCCGCCAGAGCACGGGTGATTTGGGAGACGCAAGCAGTTTGCATCGCGTGGGGGTCCCTCTCTTTGGAGGCGGGTGTCACCTTTTCGTACCGCACCTCCTCCTGGCCTGGGACGCTGCACGTGTCTCATCGCTCCCTGCTCCCAAACGCATCCCAACCCCAGGCCCCCGAGCGGTGCGGGGGGCAGCCGCTCTCCCCGGGTCTGCGGGGATTTGGGGGGCAAACCGTGGCCGGCTGCAGCCCCGGCTGGGGCTTTCCTGGGCGAGGACCTGCCGGCGGGGTCTGAGCCCAGCCACAGCTGCCCAAGGCTGCCGTGTCTGTGGGAGCATCAAGGAATGAGGCTGATGCTGGGTAAGCGCTCTTCTCCTCCTCCTCCTCCTCCTCCTCCTCCTCCTCCTCCATGGTGGGTATCTCAGGGGGCTTCGTGCACCTGGTTGCGGGGTCCCTGCCAGGAGCAACTTTGCTTGGAGTGATGGTGTGAAGCCGTCACAGCTCGGCTGAGCCAATTCTGGGCCCCTGAAACGGGTGAGGGAGGTGCACGCTTTGGGGTGGGAGCCAGCGCCGTGCACCCATGATGGGCGATGCCGCCCTTGCAAGCGAGCCCTGCCAGGGCACGATGGCCCCGCGGTTACGGCAGGTCCCAAAGCGTCGGTGCCGGGTGCTGCACACCTCCGGCCGGGACCGCGGCAGCGTGTCCTGAACCTGGAGCTGCAGGGACACAGGAAAAAGAGAGCAGTGCTTGCTCGTCTTGTTCCCCCCTGCCTAATATTTGGGGCCACAGAGCGTCCTGGAGAGGAGCCCCGCGCCGCAGCAGCTGGCTCGCTCTGCAGCGCAAAGCGTCATCCAGTTTCTGCGGGGATTTGTCAACTGCTTCAAGCAGGAAATTACTTCGTGTCTTGAAAAAACTCCAAGCACCTGTAGGGCTGGAGAGCGGGGGGGATCCGGCGGGGCGGGGGCGAGCCGCGGCGGGGTGGCTGCCGGCCGGGGGAGGCGGCGCGGCGGCTCGCGGTGCTCGCTGTCGGCGATGCCCGTGGCACCGCGGCGTTCCTGCCTCGCGCCGTCCTCGTCTCCCTGGGGCTCTCCTGTGCTTTGCGTAGGTCCTACCAAACCAGGCAAAGGGGCGGGTGGGATGGGAGAAGATGCTCTGCACTAGCGGTGTCCGCAGCCGTCTCCGTGCCGGATGCTGGGAAGCGAAACGGGCTCCCAGCCTGCTCCCTGGCTCTGCCGGGCGTTACGGGGCTCCAGGCCCTCCAAAGCCAAACGGGAAGAAACACGGCGCCGCGGCGTGAAAACACGGCAAGTGGCTCTGGGGCTGATTTAAAGGGCAGCGTGGCTTTGCTGAGTGCTGCTGGCCGGCGCGGCGGGAGTGAGGCATTGCTCCGGCTCGGTAGGCTTGTCCTCCCCCTCCGCCAGCTGTGCAATAGATCATGAACATATGCAAAAAAACACGCTGCATCAAAGCCACTTGGCAGCTTAACTAACCCAATTCATAAATTAATTTCTATTCCTCTTGTAAGGGAGAAATCAGTCACTCCTCGAGGCGATCCATCTCTATCGCTCGTCTGGCCACATCCTTTCATAAATCACCCCCTCCAAGTCCGAGCTGGTGATTGCTGGGTCAAGATGCAATTGCGCTTAGCGCCCACGCCGAGCCCCGCGGACGCGGGGGTGCGGGACGGGCAGTGCCCAGGCGCCGGTGCCCCCGGGGAGGGTGGTTTTCTCCGCGTTGCCCTGCCGTGGACGGCGAGGCCGTGGCAAAGCCGGCGCTCAGCTCTGCTGCAAGTGGGCAGTGACGCCGGCCCGGTGGCCCCATGCGAAACGTGGGCAGGCAGCAGGTGATGGGTTTCGGGGGGACGGCAGGGCCTGGTGGTGCATGGCCTGGGGACACGTGGGGACGGCTGCTGGTCCTCGCCAGAGCTTTCGAGGGAGCAGTGGCTTTGCAAAATGCTGCTTTGCAAAACGGGGCTTTGCAAAACGGGACTGTGCACGTCCTGCTCCAGCCTGGATGCTGGCTGGTGCCCGCGGTCACCGCTGCTTGGCTTGGCCATCCTCGCGGGCTGGCGGTCCCGAACAGACACGGCTCTTCGGTTACAGCCCTTGCCCTGCTCCCCCTTTCCGGAAAAACTCGCCACCTTTTCAGGCTGCCATCTGTTTATTTTGTTGGCCTCCGAACTTGCTGAAATGTCTCGTGGTGGCTGAGGCGACGCAGAGTGGAAGAACAGAGCCTGGCAGGCTGCAGGGTGAGTGGAAAATAGTTTTTCTGGGCCTTTCTGGAGTTTGAGGCCGTGATGATGGATGTGCATGCAAGGCATGGTAATAGCTTTGTAAGTACCAAAACACAGAGCGAAAGAAAAACGCTGCCTAATAGACTGAGAAATGTATGTCGGACAGGATCCGCTCCGCT
Organism: Dromaius novaehollandiae; assembly: GCF_036370855.1. Lineage (NCBI taxonomy): Eukaryota > Metazoa > Chordata > Aves > Casuariiformes > Dromaiidae > Dromaius > Dromaius novaehollandiae. The sequence goes on from NC_088117.1 coordinate 9,955,996, forward strand.
CTGACAGCGGGGAGGGCCGCGGCGGTGAATGATGAAGTGCTGCAGGGCTCAGGAGCGGAGCTTTGTATTTGTTTAATGCATTGGAAAAACAGGGTATAGCCAGTCTCGAAAAGTATTAGATACCTGCTAGGAGAGCGCTGGAAACGCCTGTGGCTTCTCTCCTCTGGGATGCCGGGCAGTGGGCGGCAGGCGTTCGCCGCGACCCGCCTGGGGCGATTTCTCACGTGCAATTTGGAAATGGCATTTCCAAGCAAAATTAGAATTTCCTATTGAGTGCCTTTTTTCTTTTTTTTTTTTTTCTGGAAAAGGTTGGGATCTGGGGTGTTTCCCCTGGCTCCCATGAAAACAACAGACTTGCTCGTTCCCTCTCGTGGGAAGCAGGTTTCCCTGCTCACGGTGGCTCCTGCTGCCGCTCTGGGGGCCGCAATGCAGCTCGCGGCCCCGCTGCCATTCGCCCCTGCTGCAGCCGATCCCGCTGGTGCCTCAGGGTCTTCCGGGGCTATTTCTCTTCTTCCTTAATTTTTCTTCCCCCACTTTTTCGGCTGTCGGAGCGTGGCGGCTGCAACTGCAGGTGTGAGCTGTGCGATGGGGCAGGCAGCGGCATGGCCAGGGCGGCAAACGTCAAAACACCGGGATGCCCAGGGCCCCCTGCATCCTTCACTGGCTTCCACCATGGAGCACGTCCCTGCTCCGGCTGGCACTCACTTGCATGCAGTGCTTTTTTTTTCTTTCTTTTTTTTCCTCCTTTTTAAACCCAACCCAATCTGGTGGCCTCGTGCTTAGAAAACGTCCTTTTCCTGAAAGGACCAAAGCGCATCCTGGGGCAGCGCTGCTGGCACGTCCGAGCCGTGCTCTGTGCCATTTTCCCTTAGTCCCTGCTGCCCGGGAGTGATGGCTTTCCCTGGGAAGCCAGCCCCGTCCCTTTCCAAGCGGTTTTCCCAGCATTGCTTTGTGCACAGTGAGCTGGAGTGGGCGCGAGAGGCGTTATCCACACGGCCCCCGCGGAGCTCCCCTGCAGCGCCGGTGTCACTTCCCTGGGATTGCGACGGGACGGAGGGATGGGATGGGGCGGGACGGGATGGAGGGATGGAGGGATGGGATGGAGGGATGGGATGGGATGGAGAACGGTGTGCCACAGCTTGGCCACCTTGTCCGGACGCTCCCGGCGGCTCCGTGTCCAAAGCCAGAGGGAACCTGCCCAAACCACCCCTGCAAAGCGCCCCGAGCTCTGCCGGGCGCCGTGGGACCGGCACCATCCTCCCCGGCAGCCGCCGGAGCAGGACAGGGCGGGCGGCAGCCGCTTCCCTCCCTGCACACGCAGCACATGTTGTTTTGATTCCCGGCTCCTCCTGGCTGGCCGGCGCTGGCTGCCGCCCGGGAGCCAGTGGAAAACTCGGGAAGCGGGGACACCGCGGGAGGGGGAGGCCGAGGCCGGGCAGCCGCCCCGGTCAGGCGGCGATGCCACCCGCTCCCTTCTGGGCGCTCGGACCCCAAGGTGCTGGAAAACCAGGGCTGGGTGGCCGCGTCTCCGGCTGGCACCTTTGCACCAGAGGGCAGCATCGCCGCGGCGAATGCACCGCCGCCGTCACCACACGCCCGGCCACGGCCACGCGTGGGTCTGCAATTCAGCGACTCCATTTCCAGAGCATCCGACGCGTCGCCGCGGCCTGGGCCGGCCCCGGAGAGCCCCGCGCTGCCCGGGAGCCTCCGTGCTGCTCGCTTTGGAGGGAAGCGGCTTTGTCTTTCCATGGGGAGGGCTGGATTTTTTCCTGCTTCGGGACACGAGTCTCCCCCCAGATTCCTGAGCGCTCTGCTGCCTGGTCCGTCCTTGGCTGGGTGCAATTTTTTCCTGTTTAATATGATTTTATATATATCTATTATATATATATAAAGCAAAACAAAACATATCATTTCCTTGATTTAATATGAGCCAATTACGCCTCGTAGGCTGTTAACTTCATCACCGCTTCTTCCAGGAAAGACCTTGCTAAAATAAGCTAAGATGCCGAGGAGCGGAGCCCCGCAGCCGCAGCGTCTCCCCCCGAGCGTGGAAACCCCCCCGAAGCCCCTGTCACACACGTGCCCGCGAAAATATCCCACCGCTTGTCGTCCATCTGCTGACGGATACCAACTGGAAAGGAGATCAGCGCTCCGGCTCCGCGCTGGGCTGTCTGCCCCTCTAATGAGGACCAGATTGAGCGGCTGCTCTGCGCCCCAGCACGCCGCAGCACCGGGCGCACGGGGCCAGCCGCAAGAGCAGGCGGCCGGGGAGGCGCGGGGGGGGGCACCCGGCTCCCCGCCGGCCGCGGGGAATCCCGTGGGGAGGCTTCCCACCCTCCTGCCTCGGGAAGACGGGATGCCCGTTGCATCCAAGGGCACCTCGGCGGCGGGGAGTTTCCCTGCGGCTCGCTCTGCGGGGCCTGGGGCAGGGCCGGCGCTGGCCGTCTCCCTCCTCCCCGCTGCTGGCGCCCATTTTAGCTTGTGTTTCTTTTCATCAGTGGTTGCATCAAAAATCAAGATGTGCTGGGATCTGATCCCAAATAATAATGCCAACATATCCTCTCCGGGAGCCCTTCATTTATGTCCCGCGGCCGTCTGCCGCTGCAAGTGCCCAGGAGCATCACTCGAGCCGCATCCCTGCGGCATCCCCATGGCATCCCTGCCCGTCCCCGCGGTGTCCTCGTGCTCTGCAGCCACGCGATCTCCCACCCCGGGGGCCCAAAAGGTATGTGGCATCTCTGAGCAAGGAGCTGCTGGCCGGACACCGGGGCCCTGAGGTTTCCTCGCTTCCTGCTCTGTTTTTGCTGGATTCCCTCTGGTTTTGTGCTTGGGGTTTTTTCCCAAAGGGACAGCGACGAAGCCATGTCCCCGGCCAGGACCGCGCCACCGTGGCTGGGCTTTGGCTGCCAGCAGCGATGAGCGAGAGAGGGGAGGAATTGCCGCGGTGGCCTCTGAAAAGGCCGGGATGGACTGGTGTTTCCACGTAGGGGGGAAGGTGAGAGAGAGTGCATCCTCGAAGCAGGAGGATAATGAGCTTTTTATAACCCCATTTTTGCAGGAACCTTTTAACCCATTTATCCTTCTGACGGAAAACCTCGTGGATGAAATTTGGAATGAAAGCAGAGACCTGAAAGAACATTTCTGCTCCACCAGCGATCTACTAACAGGATAATCCTGTTACAGCCACCCTGAGTGGGTCTTGACTACTCCTGGGCAGGTATTCATCTATTTTATTGGCAAAACAACACCCTGCCCTGTAGTCCTGGCGTGCCCTCCAATGCCCCTGCCTTAGGTTGCTTTATCATCCCAGATCTTTGGAAGCGGCACTAAATGCTTTCACTTGCTCTTAAGCAAAAGTTTCATTGAGCTTTTGAACACCAAGGTGCAGCTGATGCTGCAGGAGCAGGTCTTGCTGCAAAGGCAACAGGATTTAATTTGGCGGCCCTTTGGCCAAGCCCTGTGTGCACTGAACAGTGGTTGCTCTACGGCTGGTGGGGATGAAGGGTTTTGCCCCGACACAAACAATCCAGTGAGCAAGTCCCAAACAACGCCCGGGGCTGCCGATGCCTGGTCCTTTGCCCTGGCCATCACTGGCCTTGATTGCAGACAGCGTTTTCAGCTAATCCAGTATTTACACCTACTTTATGCTGCTTGCAGATGAAAAACCCCCTCTTTCTTTGCCGTTTAAAGTACAAGAAGCCTGTACAGTCCCCAGTTTGAGAGCCTGAGCCCCTGAGGGCAGCCACTGTGCTCTTCCAAGGAGAGGAGACGGGCTGAGGGGCTGGCTGCGGCGTGCCAGCCTCGGCGTCTTCCTCGGCACAGGCGGGGACACCAGGCAGTGTGTGCCCTCGCCTGAGCTTTTAGGCAGGAGGGGAAAAAAGAGCAGCGGTTAGTGAGCAAAAGCGAAGTTTCGTGATCAGCCAGGCACCCGGATTTCACAGTGCGTTTCCCCAAGCTTTGCAAAAACCAGCAGCTGGGCAGGGGAGAGAAACCCCCACGGACGCACGGAAGCAACGGGAGGTTTGAGCTGCTGCAGCCGGTCCCCGTGCTCTCGCCGAGCCCGCTCCGGGCTGCAGGACGCGGCTTGCTGCAGCGCTCGCTCCGGCATCCCGGGCCCGCGGTGCTGCCGGGTCCGGAGGAGCTAAGGCGAAACACATTGAGCGCGTAGGGAAAGGGAGCGCGACGGTCGGGAATCGTTTTGTTTGGGTTTCTCAAACGTGTGCATGAAAACACTGTGTGGTTTTCTGACAAATTTGAAACAGCGCTGCTCAATTCCCTCCAACATTGCTACTGTGGATCTCGCAGACTGTAAAGCATTTATTGGAGTTGCTCGAGGCGAACTTAAGCATCTGTGGAATAACAAGTCCAGGAAGTAATTGCATCCACAAGGAAAATATTTTTATGTATAATTCAGTGACCCATTTTATAAACATTGCGGTTCCACCTTGGACTTTTTTTCTCTTTTTTTTTTTTCCCCTCCCTCCGCAGCCGCCTCCATCCGAGCGTCTGAGGCTGGTGGAGAAGGTGGGCCCGAGCTCGGCGGCGGGAGCGGGACGGGGGGCCCGGCCGGTGCTGCCCCCCCGTGCCGGGGCGAGTGTGGACGAGGCGTCTCGGGGCGACGGCTCCTCTTCGCTCCTCGCCAAAGGGGCTTCGTTCGAGCATCTGAAATCCTTCAAGAAATGCTTTAGGCAGCTGAAAGCCAGGAGGAAAATCCCCACAATGTCCAGTTTTTTTGTTACTGCGCCCAAAAACATCATTTGGGTTTCATTCCCATGCAATAGAAAGCCCCCCCGCCCCTTTCCTTGGGGACGCCGACAAACCCAAACCGGCCCAGGAGTCAATATTATCGGGATATAAAGGAACGCTATGTCTCTTCGTACGGGTCTAGGATTTCTGCCTTTTAGCAGCGAACCTTGACTCAGCCAATATCCACAACATGCAGCCCGGGCCAAAACAGTCTGTGCCTTCAAGCACCACGACAGCTGTTTTTCTTGCTAAAATATGACATTAAATTTTTTCGGATGGCTGGACGCTTCCTTGATGAAAGGGGAATAAGGGGCTATTTTTCCTCTCTCTCTCTCTCTCTCTCTCTCTCTCTCTCTCTCTCTCTCCCCTCTGTCTTTCTTTCTCTCCTTTCTTCCCCTCTTCTGTGCGAGACCAGGGCACGATGCTCGCTCGCGGAGCCGGCGGTGCCTTGCAGCCTGCCCCGGTGCTGATGGGACCATGGCGGGTTGGGGAGGGGGTTGCACCTTGGACACCTCTGCTTTTTTAAGGAAATGCTATTTCCAGCTGGTTTTTACGGTGCCCCCGGCTTTCGGGGAGCTCCCGGCGCTCAGGCGGTGCAGGAGCGCGTCCAGCCCCTGTGCTGGGAATCGGCATATGTCCGTGTCCCCGGTCCCACCTGTATTTGGGAAATCATGGAGGGGGCAGGAAGGTGGCGGGTACCGGCGAGCGTGGTCCCGGGGGCCGCGTTGGCTTTTCACGCAGCGGTGGCACCGCGGCAGCTGGTGGGGGGGGGATCAGCTGCGTTTAGGGTGCAATGGAGGGTGCTTTTCCCCGGAGCGTGTTTGCCCCCAGCTATTTTTGCCTCTCCTGACAGCCTCCCCAGGTCACGGGCGGGATGGGGACGTTCAATGGGACGTTCCCGTGCGTTTCCCGGGGGGGAGCGTGGGATCGGAGCAGCCCTTTCCCTGAGGGATTCAAAATTGCCTTTCCCTGTCCCGTGCTGCTCTCCTTGCATTTCCTGGGAAAACTCCCGTTGTCGTGGGGGGGAGCGGGACGGGGCCGCAAAATCCGACGTTGGCCTTCCCTCCCCTCCCGTTTCCCTTAGCCTTTGCCTTTCTCCGAGACCGGCTCGGTTTGCAACGGGAGACAGAAGAATTTTTCGCCGGGGGAGGCGGGAGCCGCACCAGGAGCAGGTTTTCCTGCCCGGAGCCTCCCCGGCTTGTTTATTTTGACTGGGGCCTGACATTTCACGGGTCGAAAAACTGCGAGTGACGGAGAGGTGCTCCACGGCCACGGGGGGATGATATCACCGCCCCGGCGCGGGGCGGGGGGGGCCGCCGCCCCGTCCCCGCCGCCACCAGGCCCCGATCCATCATCCCCGCTATTTTCTTAGCAATTTTGCTTAAGTGCCTTATTTATACGTAGGGGTCCGCGTGCCAAGCCGCCGGCGGTGCGTGCCCCGCGCTTGCGTTCCCGCGCCGCGGCGGCCGCCGAGCGTCTGCTGCCGGGGGGGGGGGGGGGGGACGGACCCAGGCTCCCCCCTTCCCCGGCCGGCGCCCATGTGTTTGGCATTAGCGGCGGTCGCAGGGGGAGAAGGCAGCTGGGTTTCTCCCGAGCGTTTCAGTGCTTAATCTCCGAAGAATGCAGAATGTCTGTCTGGCCGGGCCGGCCAAGATCAACGCCGCGGCGCGGGGAGGCCAACATAAACGTTCATGTTTTGTGTCACCGCGATTTCGCCCGATGTTTTTTAGGTAATTGCATAAGCCCAACTACCGGGATGAAACCGCCGCGGCGAGCGGGACGAGCCGAGTTGTGAAACCTCGCCTGCGAGGCGACGCTGGCCTGCCCCGGCCCCGGCGTTGGTGACCTCTCCTGATAAATAAGCATCTCTTCGCCCACTCCCCCCCGGCACCCCCGCGGCTCCCGTGTGCCGGGCCGCCCTGTGCCCGAGGCCGGAGGGTGCCGCGGGTCAGCGCTGACGTGCGTTGGCCGGGCGCCGGCGCGGAGCTACGTCCGCGCTCCGAAACCCCGGGGGGGAGCGGGGAGGGAGGGACCGGGAAGCTCGCCGGCGCTTCTTGGCCGGCCGGCCCGCGAGCTATCGCCACCCGCTTTGCTCCTGGCGCCCCGGCTCCATCCCCGCAGCTCATTGTAACTTCGTTAACGCAGTCCTTAAAGGCTGTATCATCTCCCTGATGATACAGATTAATGCAAACTTAATTAGGCATCCTTAATTAAACCAGCTCCCCCGCGAGAGACAGCCCGGTGGTTTGACAGCCGCCAGCACGGGACCCCGACGGCATCCCATCCGTCCGTGTGCGAGCGCAAGGCCCCGGCGGGCGCGGGAGAGCCCGGCCGACCCCTCCGCGGCTGCAGCTGCTGGGCGGGGAGGGCTGGAAGCCGCGATACTGTTTTCCTGGCCGGGAGCAGTGGGTGCCAAAAGCCGGATGAATCCGTCACCCCCGGCTGCGGGTGGCAGGCGGCTCCGCGTCCCCCAGGCGCGCTCGGTGCTGCTGCCCGCCCGGAGCGGGTTGACATGCTGCCCGGCTCGCGGGATGCCCCTCGGCGGTGCCCCTGCCGCCCAACGCGCATTTCGGGCGATGCCGGGACAGAGCCCCCGCGGCACCCGTGCTCACACCCATCCGATGCCAAGATGCCAAGGGCTTCACCCGTCCCCTGCTAGGGCCCTCGGCACTGCTGCGGGATTTTTCCGGCTTTAATGAATTCGCTCACCACCCGCCTCCCCCCCCTTTTTATTTACTGTCCGCTGCTGGTTGCGGCTTCCACTCCCAGCAGCTCCCGGCACCTGTCACCCTGCCAGCACAGCAGTTGCTCTACCTCTCCCCATCTTTCTCGGGGCTTTATTTTGCTCGGAAAAGGAGAAAGAGGGAAGCAGAGCGGGGAGAGGGGGAGCAAGGCCGAAAGAAGGATTCCCACTGGGTTCTTGCCCGTGTCACAGCCCGTGCCCGCGCCTTGCCCGGGGGAGGCTGTTTTTCGCAGGAGCCTCGCGGGGTTGGAGGCTGCCGGGGCAGGAGACGTTGGGATGCAAGGCGTGCAGCTGCGATCCTCATCTGGGAGCCGAGCAGACCTGATCAGAGCGATGCGTAAGCCTCTCTCCATCCCTCCTGTCTTCTAGACTTTCTTTTTCTCGTTCTCACTCCCTCTCTCTTTTTTTTTTTTTTGTCCAGACATAATTAATGTAAACCAAATGCTTTGTGCACAGCTGCTGGCATCCTGAAGCCATTGTGTGTGTGGTCTTTCCTTTAGCCTGGACAGAGACGGAGCAAAACTCTGAACACTATCCCAGACCTGCTTGGGTAGAGAGCAGCATCTATTGCACAAGAGGCACCTTGAGTTCCTGCATTCCCCTCGTGGGATGAGGTTATGTGATGGCTGATTGAACCGGTTGAAATAAAACCGTGGAACTGCCCAAAAAACTTCATGTCCAAATCCAGCCAAACCCAAACTAAACTTTTCTTGCTGGTTGGAGGAAATTTGCTCAACTGAAACCCCAAATGTCTGTCTGGTTTTCGTGGCTGCCTCTGCGCTTCTTGGTTCCACTGGGGCTGGATGCTAATGTACCAAGGCCACTGCGGGGAAGGATTTCCTCCTGCTGGTTCTGGCACCTCTGGACCTGTGGAGCAATGAGATCTTGTGATTTGTTTTTTTCCAGCCAAAGGGCCAATTTCTGATCACTGCTCTCACTTCGTATTTCCACCAGATCTTTAGGGCGTGAGGTGTGAGGGAAAGAAGCAGTGTCTGGCCCTACCTGCTCCCAAGGGTTCGAGTAGTTGCTGAAACTCCTGGATCCAAAGAGCATCTGACCGTGGAGGTCCTGGTGACTCCTTGAGCAGTGTCGAAAGACTGATGAATTTGGCCAACTTCTCCGGCCTCACGCTTTGCAGGCAGTGCTGCCCTCACGCTTGCTGAAAAAAGTGCGAAATAATAAGGGATGCCGGGCTTTTAAAGAGAGCCTTTTCTCGCAGAGGCCCTGCAAAGGCGGCGGGCAGCCTTCTGCCGCTCGGCCCGGTCGAACCGGGGGGCTGAGCACCCCAGGCTCGTGGACTCGCCCAAGGCCATGTGGTGAGTCAGTGGCTGAGCATTTTGCAAGCGTTTTAGCTAAATGGGAAGCATGTGACTGCCCTGCTCTGGAAGCGCTTTGGATTCCAGGGCGATTAAGATGCAGCGGATGCCTCAGCGGGAAGGTGGGCTGGGGGCTGTTTTTCTGAGGGTGAGAGCTGCCATGTGCGACCTGTCTGGGTGCTGGAAGCAGGGGAGCACATCACGAGCAATCGCTCTCAGGCTTCTCAGAAAGTCTCCCCGCGTTGTGGTTGGGAGCTGGAGGGGGGCCCTGGGAGCCTGGGGGGCTGACAGCTCTGGAAAGCCTCCTCTGCACCCAAAAGCTTGAGGGTCCTCAGGGTTGGGTGAAGCCGCAAGGGAGAGGTGGGAGCTGGGACAGCACTGAGCCTAGAGCTGATCAGAAACCCCGTATCCCGCAGAGCATTTCCATCTTGGGGCAATCTTTACAACTTACGTTTCCCTTTCTCAAGCAAGGCTGTCGGTCTGGACGTGCTGTCTGCTATCTCCCGCGGCTGAGAGGTCCCTTTGCCCCCACTCCTCCTTCCAGCCCCAGCCCCATGGCTGGATGGGGCCGTCGGCGATGTGCCCCACCGAGGGGAGACAGCGGGAGAGGAAGAGCTTGGCCAAGTGGCCCAGGGACAGTTAATCTACCCCTGCAACAGGCCGGCCAGATCAAAACCAAACCAAGAAAGTTCAATTTCAGGTGTTTGCTATTCTGACCAAAAAAAAAAGAAACCTTGGAGAGCATGTGCATGGGTCCATGCAGAATATCGTAGCTAAAAAGACCTGACTTTCTATGGAAGAACATTTTCCATGGAAAACTCAACCAGCCCTTGATGGGACTTGCTATCGGGAGAGGGGCAAGTACCCAGGAGGATGATTTCTCCCTTTTCAGCTCTCGGTCAGGTGATGTTCACCAGAAAGGGGGAAGAGGATTGAATCTGCGGAGAAATGGATCCCTCCCCTCCGTTGCCCCTTCCCTCGAGCCTCGCGCCGAACGGCAGCAGCTCGCTGCCGGCGCGGGCAGCTCTGGAGCTCCGTGGCCGGTTAGCACCAGAAAAACAATTGTCTCTGCAGACTGCCCCAAAGCTCCCAAGTGATGACAATTTTAAATGAGTGAGAGGTTGAAAAATAGTGAGTGAGATTTTTAAAGGGTCACCTTGGCCAAGGAGGCAGAAATTCTTCCTCGTGCAAGTGAGACGCTTTAGGAACTGCCTTAAAATTAATCCAAAACATGAGCCCGGCTCCAAATGAGTGGGACTTGGCAAGACGGCTGGACGCATTATCTTTAAATATAGGCAGGCATCCCAGAGGGTTTCTGGTGGTTTTCCTGGTCACTTCTTATTCCTCCTTCTCCCCCTCCACTGCCCCCCTGCCTTGCATAATTCTGTCTGTTTTAATGCTCGTATCCACATTTCGGACAGTCATTTGTTCATTCCTACAGAGTCTCCTGAAATCAGGCAGGGTTGCAACACGGCAAGAGCTTTTGTGCTGGGATATTCTGCTCGCAATGGGCCTCTGCTTTGGGAAGGCACTGCCCGAGGGCTGTCGCCCCGCTGCTGCGAGGGGGTTGCAGAAGCTCAGCGGAGAGCTGTGGTGGGTCAGAGACGCGGGAGGGCTGTAAAGGCACAACTGCCTTTGGCCCTGGCCACCAAAGCCGGGAGGCTCAGGACTGGCTCAGCAGCCAGGCTTTGAAGCGGGTTGTTGGACATGTCTGGGCATATGAAGACACGTCTGTCTTTAATACTTCCATCTGCAACTGAGACCAGCTCCAGCCAGTGCCATGCCGAACCCTTGCTGCGCATTGCATGTATGTGTGTATGTGTGTGTAATTTGAAAGGATTTGGCAATACGGCGGTGCTAGAATGGTTAGATCCACATGTTCTAGCAAATGCAGCTTCCTATTGACTTGTTAAACATTTGCTATTTATCAGATTTTGCTTTTAAACTGTCTGTAACAGTCTGGGAGAACTTGTGTCAAAATCCCTTCCAGATGTGAAGGTGCTATCCGATACTTTGGTTATAACCTGGACCCTCACTCCTGCTCAATTCAGATTAGTTGAACTACTGTGAAAATGAAAATGCAAATAAAGACATATAGACATATAAAGAGAGAGAGAGACGTGCATGTAAAACTTCCCCCAAACCTTCCCGTTCACAGGCAAAAACAGATCCTGCCTTTATAATGAGATCATGAGTTTTATCATTAAACATTTGCTTTACTGGAAAAACACAGGTAACCAAGGGAAAGCAGCCATCTGCCCGTGTCTGTCCCTGTGTGTGTGCTTTTAAAGCCTTGTTGACTTTTTCTCCATTTAAATAATGCTGCTTTGGGTCCGGGGCTTCCAGACACATTAGCTCTTTTTATGAGCATCAGATGATGTGCGCAACTGGAAATCAGAACGGTTCCCCTGCATTCAGAGCACATGGATCAGATAAAGATGATTAGTTAAATGCTTATTGAAAGGCTGATGCAAGTTTGGAGCCTTTTTTTTTTTTAGCAGCACATGCTCTGCAGACCTGATGCCTTGTCAGTCTCCGCAAGAAGCTTTGGGGCCACAAGATATGCTCAGATTAAAACAACCTCTCTCGCGCTCTGGTATCTGTCAGATCATATAAGATCTGAGCCAGCTCCCATTGTAGTGAGGGAGGGTTTTTCCACTGACTTTAAGAGGCGTTGGAACGGGGCCATAATCTTTGTAATGCGGATCCGGGAGCGTGCGTGATGCACTGCATGATGACAGAATTTCTGGGAGATAGGCCTAAACCAAAACCTTGGACTGGAGCACCCGGGGGCTGCTTTGCCGTAGGAGCAGGGAGGCTTAAGACGCTCAACCTGGACTTGAAGCAGGTTTTCGCAGCTGCTGAAGCATCTCCACGAGCGCCAAGCAAGACCTGCTGCTTTGCATCTACCCCTCCAAGGGTCAGGGCTTCAGCGCTCCGATTTTGCAGGTTGGGCCTCATCCATAATCCAGATCCACCTCTAGCATTTGTCTGGCAAACGGGCTGCGGTAAGGGACACCTGCGTGTGCGGGGAGCCGGGCGGCTGAGCTGTCCGTGGCTGCGAGCCGTCGCCCCTCCGCCGGGCGCTGCAGCGGCACGGACACGCTCGGACCCAAATGCATCGTCGTGTGGGTCCTTCAGGGTGGTGGAGGCCAAATGCTGCTCCAAAGGGTTTCCCAGCCCCTTGGCATCCAGGACGTGCTCCTGCACCCTCTCATCTCTGCTCTTCCCCGTGATGAGCCTTGGTGGCGCAGGGTCTGTGTAGGGGATCTGGGGACTCAGCCCAGTTCCCCGGGGTCCTGAAACCCGTGCCATCGCTCCTGAAAAACCTCAGTCGCTGCAGAGCAGCACTGGGATGGGAAGAGAGGAAAGAGGAGGAAAGGAGCAACTGGAGACAACGTTGCGTGGGATTTTTTTAAGCAAATCCCTGACGCACAGCCTTTTCTTCTTGTGGGAACCTGGCACTTGGTTATGCTGATGTGCACCCACCGGGGAGCTGGGTCAGCCTCGGCGGCATGGGGAGGAACCAGCAGGGATTAGTCTTCTTCATCCAGGACAGGGACTTGTGGATTTGGGCGGCACTGGCAGGCAGCATAACTTGCCACCAGTGTGTTTTTTGCAGCTGTTTCCACCCAACTAGGCCACCTTTGCCTGGTCTCACTCAGAGGCCCAGAGCAACAGACACCTCCAACAGCCCATTTCTGCCCCCACTTCCTTCTGCTCTTTGGTACATGTGTTTTTAACATTAATTAAAGTGAAAATTAGACTCGATCCTGCCAGGATGTCACCAGAGTAAAACCTGGAAGCGCTGAAGTGTGGTGCGGTGAGCCAGGATCGGTGTCGCTTTACTGAACCGGGCCATCACGTCTGCTCTAGCTCCACCACCCTCTCGTAGGAAAGACACCTCCTGAGCATCAGAACCGCGTTGTGACGGCAGACCCAGGGCCAGACCACTCCCCGGGGCTGCCCCATGCTGCTCCTGGCTCTACCTACCCCAGAAATCATCGCTCTTGAATTCCCAGGGAAGCTGCTCCGCCACGGAGCAAGGAGCCTTTTCGGAAGTCCCGGTGGAGGCATCACCTTGGGTTGGCCATCCCTGCTCCTTATAAGCATCCTATGCCACCGGAGCAATGGCACTTTCTGCAGTGGGATCACTTTGCCGTGCCTTAAAGGGCATAAAACCGGCTAGAAGCAAAGCAGGGGCACCCCAGGCAGTGGATGAACCCGCCAGCACGGCAGCGGGAGGGTGCGGGGAGCAGCAGCGCGTGGAAAAAACCTCGCGCCGCCTTTCCAGAGCACGAGGCGAGAAGGCGCTTTCTGGAGTGCCCCGCGCGGCTGGCAGCAGACAGCAAGCTTTTGTGCTTCGGTCTGGCTGGTTCAGAGCGTCGTGCAGCCAAGGGGAGCTGGATAATTTGCCTGCAAGATTAGCTGGCGTTGGGCCCCACTAGACATCTCTGGAAGGCTCCGCCGGAGCGGGACCAGGTCCTAACTGCCCTGTCCCGCGAGGACGGGCCAGCGTGGGCTTTACCTGGAGGGGGACGACGCAGCCCGCGAGGCCCCGGCAAAGCCGCCGCCGTCCCCCGCTCGCGGGCACCGCTCAGCCCGGCGAAGCTGCCTGGCTCCTGCCCTCTCGCCGCCGTTTTCTGCCTTCGTGCCGCTAGCAGATGCCTTTGGAAGCGCAGGCTGATCCCTCCCCTCTCCATTCCTTTTTTCTTTCTTTTTTTTCCTCCCCCCTCTCCCGGCTGATCTTAAAAAAGCCCCGGGTGGTTTGGGCTTTGCGAAACCCAAATGCCTTTTGCAGCGTCAAGCACGGATCCCATAAGTAATATCCCAGCGCTGGAGAATAAGACAGTATATGAAGTAGACGGGGAGCTATAAAGACGCTTTAAAAGGGGCAATAAAAGTTTTGGGTTTCATATCGTCTTACCAAAGAAGAGAATAACAGAGAAGCAGGAAATTTCAGTAGCAGACATGACAAAGGTCACAGCACTCAGACTGCACCTTAGACGAAAACACCTACTCTTATGAAAACAGCAGGAATTTCTGGCAAGGGCTCAAGAGCTCTTACAGGCAAAGCTCTCGGCAGCTCTAAAAGGTTACAAGAGACTGTTTTGTCTACGTTGCTGTAAATGTTTATAATATTCCCCTGCATTGGTACTGCATGGGATATCCTGCCTGGGCGATAGCGAGCGCAGCCCGCGCCTCCCCAGTGCGGGAGCCCGGTGCCGCGGGAGCCCGGTGCCGCGGGCGCGAGGAGCGCGGCTTGCCCTTGCTGTGTTTTTGCCTTGCTACATCTCTCCCTCCGTGCTTTAAGTGTGGGCAGCACATTTGCAAAAAACGGCCACTGGGGTTTTGGGGGTCTTGCTCGGAGGTGCCCCAGCACGGTTTCCAGGGGCACCCAAGCTCCGGCTGCGTCTCCTCCTGGCCCACGGTTTTGGGGGGATCAAAGGTTTGCCATGGCCAGAGCAGAGCCCTGTCACATCAGCAGAGGGGGGGGGGGAGAGCATTGCCTGGTATTTTATTGTATTCAATAGGATTTTCTCCACCACGACCGCTCTCTGCAGCACCTGAATGCATGGCAGGTGTGAGCAGCAGCTCTCCTTGCCTCAGCTGGGCCCCGTTAACCTGCTCTCCTTATCTGCAGGGCGTTTGCCAGCATTTTCCCCTTGGAAGCACTGAAGGACCTCACGAGCGTGTCTGACTTGTGCCTCCGCAGCTGTGGTTGCTCACGGCCAGCACCCGCGTTGCAGCCAGCGAGCGGCTCTCCTCTGCGCGCTTCGTGGGCACGGCGGTGAGTGCTTGCTCCCCGCTGCAGGGATGCGCGGTCCCCAGCACAGGACCCTCTTCTGCATCCACCCGCCCTCGTGGGCTTATTAAAACCTCCCGGGCAGGGCTTTCCCCCTCCTCAGAAGCAGGCTGCTGAAGCGCTGCTGCCTGCCCTGGGAAGGGGCTGTGTGCGGTTGTAGACAGCGTGAGAAGAGGCTTCTTGCAAGAGTCTTCAAACTAGGAGCCAGAGCGCTTGGGGCTGGTTCCTGGGGATGCCCTAACCGTTGTGGCAAAGTGTATCAGTAGCGTGAGGGCAATGGGGAAAGTGTGGCACATGGGCTACACGCTCGGAGCATGTTGCAGAGCGTGCAGGTGGCTGGATGCTCACAGAGACCTGATGCACTGTGTTATTTTTGCCGTGAGCCCTTGGGAAGCTCTGCCCGTCGCCCTTTGCTAGCAGTACGTCTGCGTGCAGCCGCGTTGGCCGTGCCACCGCAGCACCGGCTTGTCAGTGACTGTTGGATGCTCTGGGGTTCATAATTCATTTATATTTTTGTTGGACGTGTGTTTGCTTTTGCTTGTGCCCCATAGCAGGAAGCTGCTCTGATGAATGACCAGTGCAGATTTCTATTCCAGAGGAGCCCGGGCTTAATGCGGGCTTTCTGTGGACATCACTGTATATCAATACTGCTCTAATTGTCCATGACATATAGTCTTGGCTTTTTTCCCAGACAGTCTAAATAAATCATACACTTCTGCTATAGTAAATAGTCTGTTATAGGAGATGTTATAGGCTTACAGCCCTCCCTCCCCCCTCCAGGAGCTTCTTTTCTGTGCCTCTAATTTTCCATGTACTTTCCATACTAATGAGCCTCTCTGCAAGCGCACCTGCTGCCCGTGCGATCCAAGCAGGTTTGCAAAGACAAAGTGCCCAATGTTGCCGCTGACTTCGGGCCGGAGCGGGTTTGGCAGCGGAGGGCTGCAGGCAGGGGAGGAGGGGTGCCGGGAGCTCCCCTTCGGTGCTGGCACCCGACCTCGGCTGAGCAGGAGCGAGCGAGAGCCGGGCTAGAGAGTCTGTTGCACCGTTAAAGAGCTGGGTACTGCACACTTGCAAAGTCTTTGTTAATATGCATTATTTACATCAGGGGCATACATAAATAAAATAGTAAATATCCTCACAAAAATACAGATTCTGTTAATTCGGCATCACAAACACGGCCCTGCGTGCTCCGGCTTGCAAACACGCATGCGAGGGAGAACGCGAGGCCTTGCAGGCCAGCAAAAATGGGGCCACCCGAGAGGCCATGTAGCCCCAAGAGTGCGTGGAGAGACGTGAAGGTCTCCTGCACGTTCTCCCCAGCCAGGGAGAGCATCGCTCTCCAGCCACGAGCTCTCCGTGACAAACCCGTGCTTCTCCAAGGAGAAGCAGCAAATTTGAAGCACAGCCTCTGCTTGGGCTGGTGGTGGAAAGACGAGGTCTTTCCACGTAAGAAAGCCTTGAGCAGGCTGGGATCAGTGCAGATGCCCCTGGCTGCCTGGGGGACCTCAGACGCAGCAGCAGAGCGTGGAGCAGTCGAGCCGTGCAGGAGTCCCAGCGCTCCCGGCCTTCTTGTTCTCCTTGGGCAGCAGCAGGACGAAGGACATGGCCAAGGCGCAGTGGTAGAAGCTGTGCACGTAGGTGTAGTCCCACTCCTGCAACGGGGACACTGCGTTAGGGAGACCTGTGGGCAACTGGGTGCCCTTGGGCTTCCTTATCCTCGCGGGGGGAGTTTAATTTATTTTGTGGCCCCCAACCCTGATTTGAGGCCACCATGAAGCTCTGCTCAGGCCTTTCCTCTCTCGGTTGTTCCTTGGTGGCACTGGCTTAGCTCTACCACTACATCTCTAAAAGTAGTCAAAAGGAAAGGAGAGAAAGTCCTGAGACTTCTGCCTCCTCTTGCTGTTGGGGAAGAAAGGCTTTCCAGCCTTAAAAAAGGCAGCAACGGAAAAGCAAAGTGGATTTAGCACATTCCAATTTGCACTTTTCCCGGTCCTTGAATGAAGTGTTTCATTACCCCACGAAGGACAAAGTAGAGAAGCCGGGAGGGGAGGATGGGGCGCAAGGGGGGAGGGAGTTTCTGCTAAGTGACGTTTTTATGTTCTGCTAGAATTTGCAATTACCGAATGCTTTGAAAAATAATCCTTGGGGAGTGCTGTGAAGTTGTATCTAGTAGCTCCCAATGCACAGAGCAGCAGTAATGCAAGGGCTGAACACATGCTCGACTAGCAGCTGTGTCAGGAGGGTTATCTCCTTCCTCTCCCCTTCCCTTTCGGGGCGCAGGAGGCAGAGCGTTTTACGCAGGGAGAGAGGATCGGCCAGTGGCGAGAGCAAAAGGTTAAAAGCCGGATCCAACGCCCCAGGGAGCCAAGTGAGCGTCTCTGCACTGGCGTGAGTAAGCCTTGGCTCGGGCCGTGCCGAGGTCATATCCAGTCCCTGCCATGGATTTGCGAGGTGTCCTTAAATCACCCGTGCCCCGCTTCCAAAAAAGGCCACTAACACTCAACAAAATAATTTCAAAGACTGTGTGTCTGAAGAAAATGCGGCCTGTCCTGCTGTAAACTCGCCTGTGGGAGGGAAGCGGACCAGCGGCCCCCTCTACGTTGCTCCTGATCAACCTTATTAACTGCAGCTTGAGCAGGGCACGAGCTGAGCGTTGGGATGGGCACAGGGAGGGAGTGAACCCCTCTCTGTCCCGCTGGACCAAGGTGTACCAACCCTGTAGACAAGAGCTTGAGTTGAATTTTGTCCAAGGCTGGAGGCGGAGCAGTGGTGTAAGGGGGAAATCTTCTATCTTGGTAGTGTCCTTTACACGTTGTAAAGTCAGTGTGATTTATTGTGCAAAGACATACCTCGAAAAAGAACCTCAGCATCAGTGCTAATGCCCCAAAACAGAAGCCAGGACCAATCTGCTGTGTGTAGACACTCTTGTCTGGATATAGACCTTTCTTCTCTTTCATCTTTTGGAGCTGGAAGGAAAGAGAACACATCAAGCCTATTCACCCGGGTTTAACTCGCTGCTCAGCATCTCAAAGATCCCATGAATGTTAAAATAAAACCAAGCAAAGCCCCTAAACCAGCTCCCTGAGGCAAAAGGATCCATCTGTAGGGTGAAGTACCTACACCTGGGTGCTGCTCTGGATCCCCTGGTCTATTGCTATTTCATTTTGGATCATAAAGCTCTTTTCCTAATATCCAGCCCAAAACCCAGCTTGGGAAGTTTGTGCCTCGTAAGCCCTGTCTGTGCCTCAAAAACGGGGCCGGAGGGAGGGGATATCAGCACAAGCTCCCTGGGCTGGAGGATGTGGGGTGATCTCTGTGCCCATCCCTCTGGGAATGGAAGGAATATGCCTGTCCCCTTCCCCATCTTATCCATTTGCTTTTCCCTGCGTGCTTGCCCTGCGCAGACATGATTTCAGGGGACCTTTGCTGCAGCCCGTATTAGCTGCTGTAATTCAGTCCCTAATGACGGTAATGACGAAGGGAGTGCTGGCTCGCGGCAGTGCTGTAGACAGGGCTAAGTGACAGCGTTTAGCTGGGGTTTGGATCACTGAATTTCCATGATGCTTGGCAGTGTCTTCCTGCAATTTTTGTTCCATCACTGAATCCTTCACCTTTCCCTTTTACGGACATGCTCGCTCTTGCTAATGACTCCGACACATGCGCTCGCTCCCGGATAATGCTGATCAGGGACAGCAATATTTGCTGTGCACGGTGCGTACGCTGGGAAGAAGTTATGTGATTGTCATCCCTGGAGCTGCAAGCCAGATTCAGGCAGATTTTGGGCAGATTCCTTCCCACTTTATCACTGCCTTTTATGCACATCTTCCATTGGCTTCAGAGCAATTTATCAGGGCACTCTACCCCTCAGCAGTTGTAAAACACCCGTAAATATGTTCCTCATGATTAGAAATGCAGGAACAAGAGATGCGGTGGGTTGTTCAGACTGATTGAATCTGGTGTTTATCACAAAAACTGTGTGCTGTCTGCCTGCTTGCTGCTTTGATTGCAAGAGAAGTGCCGTTTAACCACCTTGATGACCTGCACCCTGAGAGCTGGAGCTAGAGAAGGAAATTGCTCTCCTGGCACTCTCTCCTGCAGGTCAGATGCCCTCCGACCAGGGAAAGCTGGGTCTGTTCCCCAAGGCAGGCTGGGGAATGGCGTGACCAGCTGCACGACAGTGACTTCGAGCCCCGGTGAAGTGCCCGTGCGGTTTCATACTTGCCCATTTCACGGTTATCACGAGGACGGCTGTCCCGATGGGTCCCGAGTAGACGCCGTAGCCCCAGCGGTCGTGGTAGATCCTCACCGCTATGGTGAGCACGCCAAACATGACGAAGGTGGATCTCTTGGGCTCATCGAACTCTGCCAGTGCTGTGTGGCACAAACAACAGGGAGCATCAGGCCATCTCCTCTGCCCTTCCTCCCACCATGGGGCAGATGACTTGGCGTCTCTATCGCATGTTTAAAGCTTTACTGAAGTCTGTCTGGGTCTGCTGCAAGGATGCTAAGTATTTGATCCAGGCCTGAGTTTTGCCTCTCTTATGTCTCACAGTTGGGGAAACTGAGTCACATAGGGGGCAAAAGAAGTCATCTCAAGGTATATGAGAAGACAGCGGTGGGTCTAGGAGCTGATGTTAAGTGTGTAAAATTCAGTGTTGTGTGTGGAAGTTAAAAGGAGGTTTTCTAAGCTGTTTTTCCTTTCCTTCCCCTGCTCTCCTCCCAGCCCGAGTCAGCTCCCATGGACTGAGAGGTGACCATGTGTGAGCTCAGGCATTTTGTGTGTAGATGGAGAAGGCACTTGCAGAAGTTCAATGGCTCTGGGTTTGGTACAGCCTGTGGCTCTAGTCCATGGACCCTGAAACCTGCTGGAAGTGAAGGTGTTGAGCATCCTTTCCTAAAGCAAACTCGGGCTTTGCAGGTGACTGCGGTACCTCAGAGCAGAGCCCAATGCAGAGGACGTGGAGAGAGCCTCCTCATGCAACTGCCGTTGCTTTCAACGGGAGATGAGTAGCCAACTCTTCTCGTTGGCTCTGCAAAAGCCAAAGAGCCCACTAAGGCCTTCTGGGGGGTGGCAGCTGGGCCGACTTCACCGGCAGAACCTCCTTCTGTCTTTCCTTCCCTTTCCCAGGCGGACCGAGAAGGCCCAGACCTGGTGAGCCAGCAATTGCCTCTTTGGTTAGTCTAAGGACTAACTACCTCCCCAACCCAGCCCAACCTTGCTGGCTCGCCCTGCTCCAGCCACCAGCTACCCCGCTCCGGGAGGGCTGCTCCGGCCGAGCCCTGGAAAGCTGCGAGCCGGCTGCGATCAGGGCCGGGATGGGGCTGCCGAACCGCGCAGACACCTGCCTGGAGTCTGGAAGCTCGAAGTTGCCAGTGCGAGTGAATTATTAGAGGCTTTTGTTTAGCACAGAATGGGGTAATAACTGATAAAAGTTATGGATCCCAGTAGGCTCCATGCTTTTCCAGCTCGCACAGCTGTGTTATGGCTGTCCCGGATTTGCATTCCGGGAAGCGTGCCCGAGGGTCTGCGTCCGCACATGTGCACTCGGGCTTTACAAGCCACAGCGCGGGAGGCTTCCCTGCGCTTTAGTCACCACACCTTCTATGTCCTTGGATCGCGTTTTTATAGGGAGTTTGGCTAAGGGATAATGTCCGCATTTTAATCTCGGTTTCCCTGTGGGTCAATATTTTAAACATCTTAGTCCGGGATCTTTATTTTTTTGTGAGTTTTTTTTAAATGCAGTAATGAAGCAATCAAGTCAAATCGAGCTGCAAGGAGCCAAAGTGTCTGGATGAGCTCTGACCTACCCTGACATTGCTATTGTCTACTGAAAAATGTCCTTGGGAGATGATCTGTCTGGCTGGGATTTTTTTTTTTCAAGTTATTATGGAGAGCACTAAATTGCTATGGGCAGTAAGAGAAGCCACCTGAAACCTGTAGGACTCGGACCTTGGGTGAACGGAGACATTTCTAAGGTTAATCACTCATTTTCCCCGTATTGTGGGACCAGGTGCTCCTGCCGAAGGGAGGAGGAAAAGGAGCCTGAGCGGAGGTGCTGCCCTGGGGTGTCCTGCCGGAGAGGGGCAGCGGCAGGCTGGAGCTCTTCCTCCGTCGGTGGAGACCGGAGAGGCAGAGGTAAAAGTCCTGCTGGTGTTTTGGGCTGTGCATGGGCCCAACGAGCCCGCACCAGCGTTTGGAGGGCTGGGGACCTTCCTGGTGGGAAGTAAGCTGGAATCGGGATTGCTGCTAGGGATGGGGCGAATTTGAGGAGCAAAACATTAGTGTCTGAAAGGCGACTGCCCCCTCCCCTCTCTCCTCTTACTCTTTCCCTGTCAGAAAGTCTCATCTGTCCTTCTCCCTCAAAAAAAAAAGTTGGCAAAATTGGAAAATAAAAAAAAGTTTGAAGGTTTCACCCTTCTCTAGTTCTCTCATTTTTCTTATTTCAATTATACCTTGTTCCAGTGGCAAAGGAGAAACAAAAGAGGGGAAAACAGAGAAGGGAGAGAAGAATCCAAATTTTTAATAAAAAGCAAGTGATATATCTGTCTCCTTTTTCAAATCCGATCTACTATTTCCACTCAGCCTAGACTTGGCTTTTGATAAACCAAGGAGATATATTTGTGTTTTGACTAAGCTCCTTCGATGTGTGTGCTACCAGGGGAAGTGGCAGATTCTCCATTTCTTAATGCCTTCAAGTCCAGAGTGGACGCTGCTCGGGAAGGCAGACTGGGGACCGACAAGCCAACAGGCCCCACGTGGGGATAATGAGGAAAAAAGAGATTCTCTGATACAGGAGGTGTCAAACTGAGTGGTCTCGTACTACTGTCCAGTCTGCAACTAAAGTTCAAGATTGTGTGTGTTATTTTCCAGTTTGAAAGAAAGAATTCCACTTTTTAAGGGATGCATAAGGACCGATGACAGCAGAACACCCAACTAACACAAATACTGGGCGCCAGAAATCTGTTTGTCTCCAAGAGCAAAACTTTTCCAGCCACCGCTCAAGACAGTTGCCGTACGTGTCTGTACAGCACCGAGCGCAATGGCTCTCCAGGGCATGAACTACATAAAAACAGACCAAAGCCCAGCCCAGCTTGCAGAAGAGGCTGCCTCTGAGTTAAGCCTCGCAGATGGCAGCTCAAAGGCAGCTGCATTGCTGGGGACTGTCCCCACCGGCCACCCCACCGCCAGCTGCCGCGCCAGCCTGCGATGCGGCTCCGGGCAGCCCCCGAGCGCCGGCCTCACCCATCAGCGACACCCAGATGGACAGGGCCGTCCCGTAGATGCTGAAATACTCCAGGATGTCGTAGCGCATGAAGCACAGCACTGACAAACCGGGGCCGTCGCACGCGTGGTGAATCTATTGGGGGGAAAAACAGAGCGTTGCAAAGCGCGTTACAGATCCGGACCCAATGTGCAGTCTTTATCACGGCAATTGAATCCTCGTTTTTTATCAATACCTAGTTGCTTTCCCACAGACAACTACGGCAAAAGAAGAGACTTCTGCTAGGTGGTCTGAGACGGGCTTTGCGTGGCCCCTGCAAGCCAGGGCCACCCAGGAGCAGAAACCTGGAGTCTCACGTGCACCGACCGGGGTGATGGCTGTGCAGCCACGAGTGTGTTTGCGAGATAACGTCACCGCTCCTGATTGCAAAGCACCTTCGGCAACCGCAGCAGCTGCAGCACTGCGTGGCTCCTCCCGCGGCCCCGGCAGCTGCCTGCCCTCCCTCGCGCCCGGCTTTCGCCTCTTCAGACCCTTCGTGGACGACCCCGTTCCGCCTCCCGTTGAAAATACGGGCCAAATTTCTGGCTGACGTCTACGGGAGGTGGAGCGGACACCAGCACGGTGCAAAATGAAATCGTAGCTGTGCGGCTTCCCTGGGGGGCCGGCGGGGAGGCCTCATTTGCACTTTTATTGACTAGTCCTTACAGTTTTTACAGAAGTAGCCGAATTTTTCTTTTTCCCTGTATTGTGCTCCAAATGGAGGTTTAAGTGGTGGATCCCTAGGAAGAGCAAACGGGGAGTTCGGAGCCCTGCGTTTTGCCCTTGGCTCTGCTATGGAAGGGCTTTTTGTGCTGGGAAAAGCACCTGTCTCCTCCCTGCCTCGGTTTGTCTGTCTGTGCAAGGGACACGACGATCCCCGTGGAACGCCGTGAGAAGAGATAAGTGCAGTATCAGTTAGGCTGCCGGACTGTTTCTCAGCAGAGCCTTGCCATGGTGTTAAAAGGAAACTTTTCCTGGGGGAACGCAGCCCGCGTGGGCATGGGATCGCTGAGCAGCTGTGCGAGCTCAGGGCACCTCACTGCCAGCAGTGCGTGGGTGCAGGAAAATAGCTTTCCCCGCTCGTCCTTCTCGGGACGAGGGAAGGCAGATGGGTCCTGAGCCCGGGGAAAGCCCCTTCCAGCCCCGGGCTGGAGGGTTAGCATCATTTTTCTCGATTTTCCTCCCATTCCCGGTGCAGAAACTCCCCAGCGTTATTCACATCACCACTTAACGACTGCAAAATCAATAACTCAGCTATGTGCTTTTGGCTAAAATGGCAGAAACACAGCAAGTTTCTCTCAAGACAATTTGAACCCCAAATTCAGCACGGCCACTTACCAGCTGAAAAACGAGAGGGGAAAAGAACTCCGAAACATTGCAAATAAATCACGCCGGGTGCCCAGACCCCTCTGCCCAACTTCACAACAGCTGTAGACCATAAAACACCCCAAACTCTGCAGAAGGACACCCCTGGGGACATCCTAAAGCGAGGAATCCCAGCGCAGCTACTCCGCATCCCACGTGGGGGAGATGGAGTGAAGACGGGGACTCTGGGGGCGACCACCGCGACTCCCTCGGCACTGACCCCCCAGCCCTTCGCGGGGCACCCGAGCGCCCGGGGACCTTACCGCCACGAAGAACATGGTGAAGAAGTAGACCATGGCTTCCATGTGGAAGCGCCGCTTGGCCGCGATGCTGGCGGTGGGCAGGAAGACCAGGCTGCTGAGGGTGGGCAGAAGGAGCTTGGCCACCAGCGAGCCCATGGGTGCCCCGCGAGCGGGCGGCGCGCGGCAGAGCCTGGAGCCGGCCCGAGCGGCACTGCGGCGGGTTCCCGAAGCAGCTGGAGCAAGCGTGCTTTAAAATTTAAATGCCCTGCGGGGCCGGGGCCGGGGCGATGCCGGCTGGGGACAGCTGCCACGGCGCAGCTGTGGCCTGCCCTGCCCCGGGGCTCCCCCCATCCCTCCCTTCAGCGGCCAAATTCTTGGCGCAGCCGGCGGCCCCGAGCGACAGATGCTCGGTGCTGCCGGCCGCGGGAGCAGGCGCCGCGCTAGGGGAAAGCAGGGGGGAACCGGCACATGTGCCAGGTCGTTTTAAAACAGCGGGCTATACAGCGTGTCTGTCCGTCTGGTTGTAACCTTTACAAATAATAAGTGCATGTTGCAAATGCAGCTCCCAATTCCGCTTTTATTCCCCTGCCAGCGGTGCCGGGTGGTCCCAGTGCAGCTCGGCTCAGGCATCGTGCGCCTAGTGCTGCCCCGCGTGCTCCGATAGAGTTAAAAGCAGCCTGTTCCTCAGCGATGCCCTGAAGGTTTGCAGCGTGGATTATCCGCAGCACCGAGCCACCCCGCGCTGCGGGACAGTCAGCAGGTCGCCGTGCGGAAGCCGTGGGAGAGGGGACCGGTAGCAAAGCAAAGCCCGGGCTGCTCGGCCATTTGGTAGCTCCTTGCTTTTATGACAACTTTTTATGATATCGCTGCTGCTCCCCACCCAGGTTAATCTCTTTTCCTCGTGGGGGCTGCCAGCATCGTGCCGGCGGGCCCTGGGAGAGGACGGCGGCGGCGGTGCAAGTGACTCCCTCCTGCTATGGTTGACCTGTTCTCCGGGGCGCTGCAGCCAAGGATTTGGGGCAGCAGTGGCTGCTCGGTGGCCCATGGTGCAGCCTGTCTTCTTGCAGGGACGGTCTCGAGCTGGGTCGCGGGGACCGCTTGGCCTCCCCGGATAAGCATCAGCCCTGCTTTCGCGGTGCCGGCGTCGGGGTGGCGAAATCGCCTCTCGAGAGCCGTTTGCGCGGGGAGCGACGAGTGCACGGGCGGGCGCAGGGCAGCCCCCCTCGCCCTCCCGGCAGCGGCTGCACGCGCGCGGCTGCACGGCCGTGCGGGGAGGGGGGCTCGTGCAGCTGGCCAGGCGGCATCCATTTAAAAATACGACCAAATAGTTGTCAAACGTCCCCCCCGCCGCCCCCCTCCTGCCTCTGCCCGGGCCCTAGCGGGAGCCCGCTGGAAAGGAAACCCAGTTGGCGGCTGGATGCAGCAAGTGCCAGCCATGGAAAGTGCTCGCGGAGCAATAAAAAGCGCCGGCGTTCTCAGAAGCACAAAAACATTCCACAGGTTGCTGGGTTTCTTCTCGCAGCTGCACACCCTGCGCCTGGTGCTTGGTCTGCAGCCAGCGCTGTAGGCACAGAGGAGAAAAAACACACCAGTTTTCGCACACATGTTCCAGCTATTATTGGAAAAGAGACCCCAAAGAAAACGGCGGGGCTGGGGGAGGCAGGTGCCTAGGTAACAGCAGTAGCTGCTGCTTAAAAGGCCTTTGTTCAAGCTGCAAACGAGCGAACCGAAGCGCTAGACGTGGGCTTCCCAAACCCCTCCGGGAGGAACCCGAACAGCGCAGGGCCAGGGCTCTGCTCCTCCGCGCGTAGGCAGGTAGGAAACCTCCAAGGAGCAGATTTCAGCTCCTGCAGTTAAGTGCTTCTGGAAAGCAGATCTCGATGCGCATTCCAAAGGGCTAATTTTGTGTGGAAGGAGGCACCGGCACAAATGCAGGAACGGTGCTACATATGGCTGCAAACTGGTTCCCGGGTGCCAAAACCAGGTTCTGGTATGCCGTCCTGGATCATTCCAGCCTAAAATTAATCGTGGTTTTCTGTAAGCACGTCCACCACTTCGACTTAGACACCACACTAAAGAAAGAGACACAGATCGGGCTCTTTTTAATGCTAGGGCGATGGCTTGAGAGTGGTATACAGTGAAAGGGAGGATCAGAGATCGATGCCAATTTAGTAGCAGAAAATCCATTTATAATGTGTTCTCCTTGGGGTGAGCGTTAAGATGACTTGCAAAAGCAACGGCTCTGGAACAGCACAGTTACTCCCAAGGAGCCCTGAGCAATTTGGCTTGTACGGTCCAGCCTAGCTATGGACGATTGCAAAGATTTAGCGTCTCCTTGCTTCGATAAGAAGCCGCCTGGCGTGAGAGGAGCCGGTGCAAGCGCGGAGCAGCCCACGCGCGCGAGCAAGGCTCGTCCACCGCATGTTGCTCTTGAGCATTTCCCATTTCCAGGAGGTCTGGTCTCGTCGCCGGGTTTCCGCCGTTTGTGCCCTTGCGGATGTCCCAGCTCCTCGGGGCGGCCACCCGGCTCCCGGCCCCGCTTCCTGCCGTCCAGCCGGAGCTGCGGCCCCGCGCGGCTCGTCGCACAAACGGAAAAGCTATAAAAAGCGGGAAGCTGGAAATAGCACGGGAGAGAGGGAGATGGAGCGGGAAGGGGCGAGGGCGAGTCGCCTCTCCCGGCCAGCAGACATCCTCCGCTCTCGCTGCCTCCCTGCTGGCCCCGGGCGCGAGCCGGTCCCCGACCCCAGTCCCCGGGGTGCTGCAAGCCGCCTTCACCCGGGCTCTTCGAAATAAGTTGCTTTGATGCCAAAGGCCAAAATGAGCGAGGCTCTTGCAACGCTTTTTCTACGGTCACAGCTCCTGGAGCCGGTGATCATGCGAGCATCCCGGCTCCTGCGCCTTTGTTCCTACACCTCTCTTTCCAGCCCACGTCCCCAAGGAGAACAGCTTGAAGCTGTGATGTTTAAAGGCTCAAAATCCAGAAGGGAAAGAAACCGAGCTTATGATTTTGGGGAGTCTGACTCATGATTTTTGAATGCTTGTGGTTGGCAATGCTGCATAGCTTATGTGCCTCAACACAGTAATGCACAACTGCCATGCAAAACACGTTTCATTGGAAGGAAAGGCTTTGTACTTTTTTCTTTTCCTTAAACCTTTGCATAGCTAAAATTTCAAACCAAGTTTGACTTGTTTGGAAGCTCCTCCAGGTTCCTGCAGGAAAATGTATTGTTTGGCACAGGTAAAATTCAACTGAAACAAAATCTGCAGGGAAAAAAGTGGCTTTCAGAGCCATTGCAGCTCCGTGGCTGGGACTGTACCTGGGGTCACTGTGGTCGCTTGTGGCTTCCGAACTGCCCAGAGATATTTTTAATAGGAATCTGATGGCGAGAGCATCTTGGTGGCTTTGGCTTGCTCAGTTTGACTTGAAATATTGCAAGTATTCACGGATGAAACCCTCACACTAGCATGATATAAATCACCATCGCCCACATTTCATGGAAGCACGCGGAGACAAAGTGCCTTGCCCAACTCTGTGCCCTGGGTCGCTCTGCAGGGGCTGGGAGCGTCTCTGAGGGACGCTCCTTTGGTCGCCGCTTGCCGTTCGAGTTTCAGAGTGGCAGGACACAGCCGCAGCTCTTGCGAAGGAGGTCGGGCTGACTGCCAGAGCCTTTTGGGGGGTTTTGCCATGTTTTGACCCCAGATGTTCCAGCGATGTTCTGGTTGTGCAAGGAATTCACCCACTGCGGGCTTACATCTGCCCAGGCAGCGAATGGCTCTCCTATAAACACAGCCCGTAACCGTGTTGAGTTGTTGAACACGCTGGTCACTCATGGAGACGGTCTTAAAAAAGAAGGAAATTCGCTAGTTTTCTTGTCCCCAAGTGAAGGCGAAGCCGCCCAAGGTGGGGTCTGGGCTAGCAGCATCCAGGCCCAACCGCTGCCTCTCCCGCAGCCGCTGCCCCCTCCTCCAGCCGGGTCGGCTGGACCTCAGCACGCCTCTCCCCAGGGCCGGTTATCGCAAAGCCACCCTGTCAGCCGGATCGGCGCAGGCTGGGCCAGAAAAGGGCTAATTCGGGAAGGCGGTGCTGGAACGCCGCCGGCGTGGCCGGGACGCGACTGCGGTTCGCCTGGAGCAGGAGAGCTCCAGCCGGCGCTGCGGCCGCGGTCGGGAACGGGGCCTTTCGGTGCTCCCGACGGCCGCTGCAGCACTTGCCGAGCCCGGGCCGCGGGGCGCAGCGCGAGGGACGGCGAGGACACCCGGCCGGGGGGCTACCACCTCGCCGGCCCCCTCGCCCGCAGTATTCACCCGAGCCCCCGATTTCCCCGGCAAGCAGCACCCGCGCTGCGACGGCCCGGGGAGGGGGAGGCCTCCCCCGCCGCCCCTGCAGGTGCATCTTGTCTCCGTTTGCGCCGGCCTCAAACGCAGTAAATAACATCTGCAAATAATTTCTGCCGCTCGGGCCAAAAAAGGGGGAGGATTAAAGAAAAAACCACCCTGTCGTCTGAGATGAGCTGCCGGTGATTAACGCCGTACCTGTCCGCGGCCCCCGAGCCCGGACGCCGTCGGGGGGGCCGGGGAGCACCGGCCCCGGGGTTTTGGGGGCGGCAGGGGCTGGTGCAGCCCGAGATCGGAGCGGTTTGGCCGGGCGCAGCGGTGGGGCCTGCGGTGCCGGGGGCTCGGCTCCCGCTGCCGGCCGCGGCCCGGCGGGGTTTGCGCGAGCGAGCGGCGGCCGCTAGGAGCCGGGGAGGAATTTTCCGACGAGACGGCGATTGCGTCAGAAAGAGCTGAGTCATCGCAACGCCCCGTTCCCGAAAACCGGAGCGGCCCGGGGGAAAGCGCCCCGCGTCCCGCGCGTCCCCCCGCGCCGCGTCGCGCTCCCGGCCCCGGTACCCGCCGCCCGGGATGCTGCAGCCCCGGCGCTGCTCCGGCGCTTCCCGCGTTAAATAGCTTCATCCTTTCGAAACGACTCTTCCCTGACGCTGCTTCCAAACTGGAGAGCGTTTCCCTGCGTGGCCAGGGCTGGAATATGTCGAGCTGCACGAGCCCTGCGAGCTCGAGCGCCGCGGTTTCCCGGTGTCCCGCTCACAGCCGAGCGATGGAAAATTAAAAGTTGTGAATTGGGTGAATTAAAACGGGCTGGCAGACATTTAGCCAAACAGAAAAGGAGACTTAATTTCCCATGGAAATCTTTCGGGAGGGCTTCTCCGCTCGGCTTTCCGCGCGCCTCCGCGGGGACCGGCATAGCTGAGGGACAGCATCGATGGCAGCCGCATCCCGCGGGGCGCTGCGGGCCTGGGGGAGCCGGGAGCAGGGCGCGCTGGGGTCCTGCATTGCAGCTCCTCGCGCACCGAAGTCGCCCGTTGCAGGGGCAGGAAAAAAGCCTGTAGCCGGCTGTGTCTCGGAAACGTCAGGGCTGAGCGGATGGAAGGAGCCCTTCACGTGGGGTACCCGAAACTGCAGGGGCGTCACCACCGTGCGCACAGGGGCGATGCGCTAAGACGTACATAAAACGTTGCATGCGTGCCCCGTAGGTGAGCTATACAATCAATCCTGCTATACGCATAACGTGCGCTGCGTGCCGCCCCGCGCATGGCTAGCGGGTGCTGCGCACGTGTGTTTGCGTGCACGCGGGGTTTCTCCCTGACACACGCACGCACCAGCTGTACGCGTGCACAGCCCACGGAGCCCGGTGGAGCGTTGTCCTCCAAAATGCCTGTGTGTGTGTCTGACACCTCCTTGTGACTATGGCGTTTGGGGGGGGGGAGCAGAAAACATGCTGCTCCAAGCTGAACAAATGTCCCAAAAGCTTCGCAGTTGCCCCGGAAAACACCCGCTCGCGCGGATTTGCATCTCTGCCGGGGAAAGCAGGATCAAGGCCGGGCCAAGCGCCCTCGCTGACCCCTCTGCGGCCGAGGGGCGACGGCAGCGCGCGGGCTGCCCTCGGGGGAGGCGCAGAGCAACCTCAGAGGCGACTCGAGGTGCGGGGGGGGGGGATGGAGCCCCGGTGGTCAGCAATATTGCGGGGTTTTTCCTTCTCGAGCGGCTTGCAGGGAGGAATGAAAGGGGCTTAGAGCCAGATTTTCGCCCACTGCGGGTTTTTTTCTTTCTTTTTGGGGGTCCTCGGCGGCGGCGGGGCCCGGGGGGGCGGCGGGGGACGCATGCGTGCGGCCGCCCCCTCCTGCCGCCCTCCGCCAGCCTCGCCGCAGGAAACCGGCTGGGGCCGCTGCCCGGCGTCGGGGGAGCCGAGGGGGTTAACGGGGGTGGCGGGGCCGGGGGGGGGGGGGGGAGGCATCCCGGGGTGAGAAGTGTGAATTCCTCGCAGTCTGTCCGACAGCTATAAAAGCGGTGGCGCGGGCTGGGGCAGCCACTCGGCAGCTCCTCGGCGCTGCGAGCCGCGGCTCGGGCCGCCCCTTTGAAGTGCCGGGAGGCAGCGAGCGGCCGCGGCTCCTCCCCGCCCGCCGCCGCCGCGGCCCCCGCCCGTCCCCGCCGCCGCCGCCGCACCTGGCCCGGCGGCGTCCCCGTCCTCCTCCTCCTCCTCCTCCTCCTCCGGCCCGGCCCCCTGCACCTTGCCGGCCCGCCGCAGCTCTCAAGGTAGGGCTGCTTGCTGCCCGTTGCCCGGGCTGGGGGGGGCGGGGGGGGGTGTTATTTTGCAATGTGGGGGTTGGAGGGGATTTTTTTGCAGAAAGGGAAATATAAAAAAGATTGGCTGCCCGCGGGCCAGCCATGCAGAAAATAAATAAAATAGAATAAATAAAAGCCGGCAGAGAAATGCCGCGGGGCGCCCGGGTTCAGGCGAGGTGGCTCGGGCGGCTCCGCGGCCGCCGGTTGTGTAACGCGGGCGGCAGCGGCAGCGCCGGGGCCGCGTTGCAGCGCTCGTCCTCGCTGCTGGCAGCCCTGCCCGCCGCCGGCGGCCCTTCCTCCCGTGCCAGCGCCTCAGTGCTTGTAGGTGCCTTCTTTTTTTTCCTTATTATTATTAAAACATGCAGCTTTCCGAGGGAACGCGCTCGGAGCGAGCTGTTTTATTGGCGCTGAGTCAGAAGTGTCTGGGAGTCTTAATGAAAACCAAGTGCGAGGCGAGGCGCAGCCACCTGTCCCCGGGACGCCCGGCCAAGAGCCCTGCGCCTCGGTCAGGCCCTGGTCTGAGCTCGGGAGAGGGTCTTCGGCCAAGCGGCGTCGGCGGTCGGGAAGCCCTCGGAGGAGTTCGCTAGACCGGATGGTGGATTTTTGGTGGCAGTGCCAGTAACTGCGCGTTCCCAGCAGCGCTGCGAAAGCCCTTGCAGGAAGAGAAAGCAGCAGAGTAGAAGCTGTGTTCCAGCTCCCGCTGCAGCCCTGCCCCTCTCCCAGGAGCAGCCTGCGTCCCACATCGCCGCTTCCGAAAGACAATGTCTGGTTACTTTTCAAGGGAAACTAGCTTAGGGAAGAGTATTTCTTTCTTGCAGACACGGGCGGCTTTGGTTGCCTGGAAGCGTGATTTCCTGAAACCTGCTCGTTTCTGGCTCTTGCAGTGAGGTTCACAATAAAGTGGACTGTGGTTTTGAGCTGGATTTTATTTGAAAAAATACCAACCTGGGTTTCTGTTTCATGAGGCAGATGGAGAGAGAGATGAAAGGCTGATGCTTGTGCTACTTTGTTTCTTCTGTCTAATTTTCGGGTGGTTTCTTTTGCTATAGAAACAGGCTTCTTTCCTGGGAATCAGTGGGAATTAGGGTGGAACAAATGAAAAAAGGAAAAATAATGACTGCTAACTGCTTTTTCTTGTTTGTTTGTTTATGAAGCCGTTTGCTTCATCCTCCTAGGAGCAGTTCTGTAAATGGGAATATTTAAATGCATTTCTCTCTCAAATCCAGGGATGTTTCTTGTTACCAGCTGTTGTGCAACACTTGCAGTTACTTGCTCCAGTTTAAGCCTCCTGCTCCTTCCAAAAGCAGGCTGTGAACTTCAGCTCGTGTCTGTGAGATCAGGTGCGGGCTGGGGAACCTGTGTGCCTGCACGGACGTCCACAGGCACCGGCTGCTCCCGGGAACACCAAGCGTGAAAATGAATCAGCCTCGTTCAGAGGAAACATTGCCCTTAATGAGTGCAGCCAATTTATAGTAGCTGATGAGCCCTAGATTTGCTTTTGTTTAATTTAACTGGAACCACAGAATAGTTACAGCTGTTTTGTAAGTCCACCAGGCCTTTTTACCAAGTTGTGGTTTGGAAGACAGCAACCAGAGGTGGGATGTGAAGCCATACCTTGTTAACGCTTCCACTAGTTTAATGCAGCTTCAGGGTCAAGCCCTTCCAATCACTGGTGGTTGGTGCCACTTGGTTGACCACGGGTGCCCAAGGAGATGGGCACCATCTGTATGATCCAGGCTGTAAAGCTGACGCCTTGTCTCAAAATGTCGTGGGACTGGCTGGGAGTTTTGCAGTGTGGCCTCTGATCGCTTTGCAGAATGAAGATAACTAAACGGAGGTGGAGCAGCATCTTTGTCCGTGAGCACTGCCACCTGCGAGGCACGCTGGCCATCGTCCTCTTCGTGGGCAACATCGCCTTCGTGATAGCGCAGGTGAGTGCACCGCCTTGCTGGGGGGGCCGGGGGGGATCTGGGTGTTTTGGGGTGGGCACGCGGGATGCCGGGTGCGTGGGGTGCTGGGTGCCGGCACCGCGCCGGTGCTGAAGGAGAGCTCCGGGCTCCCGTGCCGCCCCCGCGGCAGAGGCGTGCCGAGGGCCCGGTTCTTCCCTTGGCTGCTTTCCTCCTTGGGTGGTTGTTTATGGTCTGGGTATGAAGTCACCGAGTCAACAAGTTGCTTAGTTGGATACACCAGAGCCAGAGACATAATCATGTTACAGTGCCTTAATGAATTGCCGTGATTAAACTGGGAATGGTGGGAGCTGTCTGCCTGCATCAAGTCTGCAGGGAGGGCATACGACTTGGCTCAGCTCTCTTCAGTCTGGTGCTAACATAAATTGTCATCTGTGGCCAAGAGCATGCACAGATCATTAACAAGGCTGTGAAAGGCAATGGCCTGATCTTGAGTCTCGATGATGTTTCCTCAGCTTCTGCAGTGGTTGGAGTTCTTGATTTCTTTGCCTAAAACTTTATTCTCTCTTTCCCTGTAAACACAGAATTAATAGAAACACCTAACCAACAGATTATTCTGGGTGGAAAAAGTACATCTGTTGCCCTGTAACAAGCCATCTCTTTATGAGTGCAGACTCGTGGTGGTGATGCAGTGTGACCCAGCACAGGACAGGGAAGCCTAGATGCAGCCCACGTTGAAGAGCTCGGGCTCTTGCCTTGACCTCCAGCAGCTCCTCTCCCCTCTGAAGTGCTGGGCTGACGTGTGCAACCAGCAGCTTACGTGTGTTGGCCCACATCAGCGGAGGGGAGGTGGGGGTTGAGGACCTTCCTGAAGTGGAAAACTCTGTGATGCTCCCAAAGGGAGTGCGTGGGCTTCTCCGGCCTGCGAGCATCCACAGGAACATCAGGCTGGCCTGCTGTCCGGCCGCCAAGTGGGATGGGAGGTGGCTTCTCCTCTTGCTTCATCCTCAATCTCTCCTTACAACCGGGCTCATACTCTGCCCTGGGTTTTGCAAGGGTTTGTTTAAGCTTTCGGTTAAGTCTTCGACTGCATCTGGCGCTTCAGCTTCCTGAATTCATTGTGGACCAGAGTCAGCACTGGAACAGTTGGAGAGGTTAGGGCTCTGGGTTTGGCTCAGTCCTGCCAACTGAGCTAAACAATGAATGCTTCCTTTCCCAAGGAATCCTAGAAATTGCCATTTTGTTCCAATTTGTAATGAAAACACAATTGAGAAAATGCAGGATTTCTTGCAAGATGGAAATCGCAGGCTTGACTTCAGGCGCAACAGGAGATGCCCTGTTAGCTCTGCAACGCTGCAGAAAAGCCGGAGTGGGAGATCCTTGTCCTCTGGGCACTGTGGCTGTCGGTGTGATGGGGATTTGGGCCAGGGTAAGCACCATTCCTCACATCTCTGGGCACAGAGGTTGGCAGGTCATGCACGTGGCCACCCTTGTGCTTGGATACCCTAGTGATGGGTGCTCTGGAAAGCCCCTAAATAGGGAGGTTGTTTGAAGGCCCTGCCTGCTTCCACTTGGAGCAATGATCCCACTGGCATGGGACACCTGTGTTTTTTGGCCTGATGGGAGTTGGCATGCTGGATATTAGGTTTTGTTTGCAGAGATCGCTATGAGCGGTCGCTCTAGCCGTGCTGACTCTGCAGTGTAAACGCCGAGTGCTTCCTCTCTCCCAAATACGATGCTGGCATCGCAAACAGGATATCGCGCAGACGTCGAACAGCCTGGAAGAGGGAGCAGATGTCACTGCGTACTGGTGGGGGGAGTGGACCAAGTGGACTGCCTGCACGAGGACCTGCGGGGGAGGCGTCAAATCCCAGGAGAGGCACTGTCTCCGGCAGAGGTACCGCACGCAAATCAAGCGACTCCTTGTGTACAAGGGAGTGGGGAGGGAGGAAAAAAAAGCCTGCTGCAACCCTAGTGAAATCCATGGCCTTTAGTTCTCGTATGCTGGAGGTAAACTTGATCCAGAAAGTCATCCCTTGATAGATATAGCCCTGGTGAAAAGGTGTTGTCTGGCAAACCCCACCTTTACAGAAGGTAAGTGTGCCGTAGCGTTCAGATGAAAGGAGGACGTGCCTGGGACTTTCCCCGTAGGAGGAGCAGCCAAGTAGCTCCTGAGCTGGCCCTGAGGTTTCTCCAGCAGGGAATTCGGGTAGAGAGGCAGCAGAGGTGGTGTAAGCCCATCCCCAAGGCTCCTTGGGCACGGCAGTGTGGGGTTGGACTCAGGGCTGCTGACCTAGGCTGCTCCCACGCATGGTGTGTCCTCTCTGGACTGCCAGTGAGACTGTCCAGAAGTCACCTTGCAAACCTCGCCCCCGGGGCCCTCATCCCTGTGACACCTCCTAAGATGTTGTTATAAAAGTAGTTAATGACACAGGTAACAAAGCCAATGAGACCGTTGCTATTGACTCCAGTGAGACCCTGGTATATCTCTGTGGCTTGTCTACATGGACACAGAGACCATGCAGAAGAAGGGAATGAGCCTTTTGTTTAAAGAAGGGAGGAGGAGAGCGTTCCTGATCCCTGTCTAACCATCATTTCTTTATTCAGAAGAAAGTCAGTGAGTGGGCTTGCTAATAAAACTTGCACTGGAACATCCAAAAGATACCAGCTCTGCAAAGTACAAGTAAGGATATCCTTTTTCTCATTGGGAACGTTCAAACAAACACAAGTTTGCTTAGTGCGATGGCATTTCTGGGTCCCTCCCAAGAAGGGGCACCATCCGTCCCGTAGTGGTCACCTGGTCACCCCGTTGCCCCACCAAGCAGCTGGAGTTTCCCTCGTTGGCTTCCGTCACCCTTGCAAAGCGCTTCAGGCCCTTTGCTGGAGCTGGGGGCTGTAAAACCTGGCAGACTGTCCTTGCCCAAGGAAGATCCCCCCCCCCAGCTGGGGGGCTCAGGCCTTCAGCCTCACAGGGAGGAGGAGGAGGAGGCGGCAGTGGTGGTGGCAGTCCTGTGGCCAGGCTGTGACATGCTCATTGCAGCTGGTCGAGATGCACTGGGAACCTTTCCTGCGTTTTGTTTTCATGAGGATATGAATGTATCCCGTTCTAGGAGTGTCCTGCGAACGGAAGGAGCTTCCGAGAGGAGCAGTGTTCATCCTTTAACTCCCATGTGTATAACGGACGAACGTATCAATGGAAACCTTTATATCCTGGTAACAGACATTCTTTGTGTGTTCCCTAACGCTTCGCCAAAATATTTTGATAGTTATGATGCTATAGACTGCAGGAAGGCTCCTCCTCTGATGTCTTAAAGTGGTTTTCAGAGACACAATCGGCTGTCTTCCAAGTTCAAAGGAGCGTTTTGCAGCTGCAGGGTAGCTTACAACTAAAATAAAACAACAAAATAGAGTAATGACTGCAGCTTGCAGTCCGTTTTGGTCACCACTCCTAAGGACCAGAGAGCTAAAGGGCTGGAGGAGGATGAGAGAGCAGGAGGAGATGGTCCATGCTGGCCAGGAGCATCTGGCTTACCCACCCCAGTGTCCCTTGAACTGCGGCCCTTGCTGGCCATCCTGCATTTCAGTGACGTTTGCTGACTCCCACGCAGTTCGTGTGCGCTGTCAAATGTCGCTGGGATGAAATGAGTCAGTTCACTGGTCATCCGGGGTGGATGATACAAAGCTGTACAAATGACTCGGAGTCAGAGGCTGAGGTTTACTTATTTATTTTAGGCACCTAACTCCATCAAAATAGAACTTTAAAAATTCTTGGCCAGTTTCAAGAATTTCTTGGGGCCCTTGGGAACCCAAGACCCCTCTTCTTCCAGGGAATTAGGTTTCTAAGTGCTGGTTTATTAAGATTCCCAGGGGCATTTAGGTGTCTAAAGATGTGATCTAACAGAATTTCTGTATTTTAGGTGTCTCTGTACATGCCTAATAACAGCTATGCTTAATGAAATTACTTGTTGCCTCCTTTTATGTGATAAAAGCCAGTGTCTTCACAATCTTGGTAGAACTTAGCCCATGGAATAGAGGCAGGATGGTTGATTGTCACCTTGCCATAGGAAAGGGACAAAATTGGCCAAATGGTTATAATTTCTTTAAACATATTCTCTATTTGAGATTATTCACCAGAATAGTTACAGTGAATTGTTTTGTGTTTTAGCAGGCGTGCAAGTGGCTCCTGGGTGATTTGCAGAATAATGTTTTGAAATTGATGCTGTCTGTCTTGGGCGCGCAGGCCAGTGGGTATATAACCGCTCCCTAATTGGCTGAGTGTAACATTTTAGCGTTGGGTTTCTGATGCCAATATGAATCTGTCATTTGCTTCCTGTGGATATTATACAGTATATGTTGAGCACTTGAGGTCTAGTGACTGCTGTGCCGGTGGATACGGCCAACCAACTATCTGCAGAAAGCAAAGGGCAAACGTAGTCCAACTTAGATGAATATTTATGAAAATGTTTCTATTTTAAGCTGCTATGATTTTTTTGAATGTAGTTTTATCTGTATATCTATTTATCACAGTATACATCTATGTTAACCTAACATGTATATCAATATTTAATACATATATAAGCATGCATATGTTTTTGTGTAATGTGTGTACCACTGCTGCAAATCTTTGCACAGAATATTGGCCCTTAGTGCTCTGAGGTGTCCCACGGGCCGATGCTCGTGTTCCTGGGGCGGTGCAGACTGCCCGGCTGTGCAGAGGCTTGCAGCAGCGGGCCGCCGTGCTGCCAGAAGTGCAGTCTTCTGGCAGCCTGCAGACACCAGAGACGGTACTTCTGAAACGCTGGCGCTGTGCAATTCTGTTATTGCTGCTGTTTAGCTAAGCAGAGATTCATTGACTTTGGTAGGATGAAAGTTTATTGTGTTTCTCCTGTTTTGAATGTATCTTTATATCCTTTCCCCTTAGATGACTATGTTCACATTTCTAGCAAGCCCTGTGACCTCCATTGCACCACTGTGGATGGTCAGAGACAGTTAATGGTTCAGGCTCGGGATGGAACATCCTGCAAATACACTGATTTCCGAGGGGTTTGCGTGTCTGGAAAATGTGAGGTTGTTAAACATTATAGCAAAAATATTGTTAGTAGCATTCAGAAAATTACTATGGGTGCAATATCTGCCTGCCCCTCAATGCTCTCCTTGCACTTTTTCTAGCCCATTGGATGCGATGGCATTCTGTTTTCCACCCACACCTTGGATAAATGTGGAGTTTGCCAAGGAGATGGGAGCAGCTGCACTCATGTAACTGGGAGTTACCGGAAAGGAAATTCTCATCTTGGTAAGACTTT
Source organism: Dromaius novaehollandiae (assembly GCF_036370855.1). Taxonomy (NCBI): domain Eukaryota; kingdom Metazoa; phylum Chordata; class Aves; order Casuariiformes; family Dromaiidae; genus Dromaius; species Dromaius novaehollandiae. The sequence continues at coordinate 9,993,307 of NC_088117.1, forward strand.
AAGGGACCTTTTGCTCTATTTGTATCGCAGAGCTGTGTTTTTTGGTAAACCGCTTTCAGCTCTTACCAGCTACCCTCCTTCGCTTTATTTCCCACATGCTCTATCTATGTTAGAGAATTGCCCTTACATATTTGGGAATATAGGGAAAGACTTCTTTAAAGAAAAGCAGTAATTTTGCATGACACTTCTCTGATGTCTGAGCTCTCCCATACTGACTGGTGAAACAGGGTTATGCAAGAGCCCAGTGTCGGTTTTAGAGTCTTACTTTTGACCCAGCAAGACTAGAAGTAAATACTCTGTAATAACAGGAAGCTAGGATATTTTGAAAACCCAGGATTTCCAAAATTAGTGTGGTGTAAGGCAACAGAACTTACTTGTCCTAAATATAGTCATCTTAGGAATAATGTTTTAATAAATAGATCCTCAGAGAGCATTAGTCAGAGCAAGCTCCAGTAATTTCAGCAGAGTTATGAGGACTTGTCCCATTAGTTATCTAGTGTTGAACAAAGGGGAGTTGGAGGAGAAACAAGCTGTGATCCCTCACTGGGGGTTTCTGAAAGCCCAGCTAGCACTTGTATCCGTACTGAGCCACAGGACAGCTTCTCTAGCCAACAAAGCAGTTTTTCCACATACCTTTTCTTACATTAATTTTTTAGTGTTTGTGTGTGCAAGAATTGCATCCTTCCTCCCCCTCCCCCCCACTGTATTTCCCTCCATAAATTAGGATGCATAGTTTACAGATTTTTATTCTCTACTACTGATTAACTTCCCATTTGCAGTCTAACAGTTATCAATATCAGCGTTTTAAACTGTATCTTCTAAATATTTTTGGATCAAAGCCAGTTTGCTTGATATATGGCAAGTGTTGACTACTGGGAGTATTTTGTTAGATTATTTGTTACAAAGTCTTCCTTTTCATTAATCTGTAGTTTCCCATAGGCTATTCTCTGGTAACACACATTCCTGCTGGAGCAAGAGATATCCAGATAGTAGAACGGAAAAAATCTGCAGATGTTTTGGGTGTGTATAACCTCTTGGTACTCCGCTAAAATGCATGCATGTACCGGCTGATCCCCTCCACCATGTGAATATGAACATAGTTTTGTTGCAGACATGGGCTAGATCCATAGTCAGTGTAAGCCGTAACCACTCTGAAATGAAGAGAAATGCAGTGACTAGCACGGTCTGAGGACCTGGGCTGTGTATTTCAACATTTTGAGTGCTTTATTGCAGAAACCGTTGGTCAATGTTATTTCTGTTTCAGAGAGCTGTGACAAATATGCTAGTGCTGGGTCATAAATGACTAAGTGAGTTCAGCTCTCTTGCGGTCTCCTTGATCCCTTGCCACTCAGGCAACGAGCAGTGGCCAAGTGACATCAGTAGCGAGGCGATGTGACTTGCAAGTCACTACTGATGTGTGGGTGGCATGTGGCTGATCTCCATGGTGGCGATTGCAAGCTGCCCAGGAGATGGGCAAAGCCAGGTTTTCCCCACTTGCCAACAGATGCACACACTTGCTGCCGTCATGTTCTGATGCTGCCTCCAGAGCTCGGGGCAATGTGTAGCAAGGCTTGAACAAAAGCCTATATTTAGCACAGTTCCTGGTTTAGCTATGGATGACCTACCTTGAGCCAGCATGGTGGATTAAGTGAAGTTCTGCCTATGACTGTCCATTTTTCTTTTTATTGTTGTTACTTATTTTTTTTAAGGTATAATCAGCTCAGTGTTCCCAAAGAGGGAACTCCTGGTGCAAGCACTCTGACAGTCTCATTGCAGTGTGCAAAACCTTTATCACTTAATGTTTTAGGCTGTGCAAGTACTGAAAGGGTGGGAGGTGCCATGGACTCATAAGCAACAGCAGCCCCTTGTTGCCAAGAGCTTGCAGTATAGAAGAAAGGGTGACCCAGAATTTTGGGAGTCTACCTATGTAACGTGTTGGAAATAATGCATTTGTCTCTATTATTCTATAGTAATAAAACAAATCTTTCCCCTGCAACAGTAACAACTTTATGCCTCGAATGAACAAGTGGTAATGTTGCATTCTCTTACATTTGGTGGAACTGATTTCTTTTCTCTTTCTTGTTTTAAGCTGTGGCTGATGAAGCTGGTTACTATTTTTTCAACGGGAACTATAAAGTTGACAGCCCAAAGAACTTCAACATTGCAGGCACAGTGTTCAAGTACCGCAGGCCCATGGATGTCTATGAGACCGGCATAGAGTATATCGTCGCACAGGGACCAACAAATCAAGGATTGAATATAATGGTGTGCTTTGACTTAAGCTTGCAAGGCTGGATGTGATGGGGGAGGGAACGATTGTGTTGAAGCCTGCTGAATGTTTTGTTCTCCCTCCTGTGTGGCTCTTAGGTGTGTTAGCTAATGGTGGGCAAATCTTGTGTACAGCAACAAGACAGCATCTGGGCAGCTGGACGGGAAGATCTGTCTGTCCCAGCCAGATGGGTGGGAAGCGGCTCTAAGCTGGCAGACGAGCTGCTGCTGCTGGCACAGCCTGAAGTCCAAGCTGGTGAATCCAGCCAAGAGGATGATTGCGTTGGCGTGGGCTCAGCGCTGGGCTAACATGGCCACGTGGTTTCTGGAGCAGGGAGAAAAGGTTCATGTGTCTGTGCAGACACGCTCTGCTCCTCTCTAGGGCACGTCACCATCGGTAAAACCACAGTGGCCACACCAACACGTAGGGGGACAATTTTATTTCTCTGCCTACATGGGGAAGGGTGTGGAAGCAGTGATCGTGTCCTATTCCTTGCACAAACCTATTTTATTTGCCTCAGCACTGTCAGATGCAGGGCTTTAAATAATGAACGTAGGCTTGGTAGCTTGTCCTTCTGAAGGGAGAAGTTGCCTGAGGCACTGTGGGGGTATTTCTCTTCTATTCCTTGGCTTTATAATCTGAGTTACCTGATAGGAAAAGTAAAAATCAGAAATTGGGCCAAATAGCTTAGTTAAGTGCACAAACTTTAAAACCTGCTGCATTAAAAAGAAGGAAGGGAAAAAAAGCTTCTGACATGAGGAATATGAAGAAATGTAATGGGCTTCTGGGCAGCTAACCAGAGCCTAGCCCTTGCCACCTTCCATGCAGCCATGGGCCCCTTTAGGAGGGGAAGGGATGGTCGCTTGGGTGCTTGCACCATCATTAGGCCAGTAAAAGAGGCTGTAGTTCTGCAGCTGACTGTTTCCACCATCAGCTGGGATGGAGCAGCAGAAGGTGGATGTGGGCTCCCAGTTCACTGCAACGCCATGGAAGTAGGTTCATGCAAGTGTCTGTAACCTTGCACCTCTCGTCTGTCTGCCTTGTGAAAAGCAGAGCAATCCATCACTAGCTCCGTCTTATGCAGTTGAAGAGGCAAGTGCAGAAAGGTTATGCAAGCTGTCCAAGTGTTTATGGTCACTCCCTGGCAGAAGGAGGAGTAAACCCTAGGTCTTCCAGCCCCTGGTGTGGTGCTAATGCCCAGGGCAGTGCTGCTAAATAACGTTTGGCAAACTGTGCTGTTCCAGTTATAAGAAGTTGACAATATGATGGAAAGCAGACTGGAAACAGTGAAATAGATATCAACCATCAATTCCAAGACGAATCACAAACTTTGCGTGCCATATGTCTACTGCATCGGCTAATAATTTCGCTTGTTTCTTCAGGTCTGGAATCAAAATGGCAAGAATCCATCCATCACATTTGAATATACTCTCCTGAGGAAGCCACACTCAAAAAATCTGCAGCCCATCTACTATACCTTTTCTGAGTCAGATAGTGAAGAAAGCAGAGAGTTCGATGGAGACGTGCCATTGGGTTTTATCCAACACAATGCAACTTATTTTGGGAAAATCTCCAGGGAAAGGATAGATTTGGAGAACCAGGTGTTTGGAAGGCAGGACACGGAGGAAGATTTAAACTTGAGCAAAGGTCAGGAAACCAATGAGGTCTATGAAAGAGCAGAAACTATTGACTGTGAGCCAAAACTGAAGGGCAAACAACCCAAAGGTAAGGAGGAGCCTTGGGCCTCACTGTTCTGCTTTCCAGAGCTCTTGTTGAGAATTGCTCTGTTTCCTAACAGTGATTCTGCTGGTTCGTGTGTTTTGGGTTTTTTTGTTGTTGTTTTGTTTTGTTTTGTTTTTTTCATAGAGCCTCTTTGCCCTTCAGGTTCTGGTTTCTGGCGGGTGGTGGGGTGGCTGTTGGTAACACCCCACGGGGCTCGCTTTGCAACCTGCCTTTCTGCCTTGTGCAAGGGGAGAAAGTTGGGGAGTCCTGGGTATGCGAAGCTCCCTCCTGTCACAGCCTCTGCTGTTGCCCTGGCATGGTCCCCAGCCACGTCCTTTCCATCCCTTGGCCATCCCGTCACCCCGCTGCCCAGAGTGCTTTCCCAACGTGGTTGCACTGGGCATGTGGGCTGAACTCCATCGGATTGCCCCAGGCCCCCAGCTCCCCCTCCGGCTGCCCAGGCCTGCCTCAGCTGCTCTGGGCTGCTTGTGCCTCCTGCTCCAAGTGCATTTCGTTTCGTGGTCATCACTGTTTCCTCTGGCTCCAATCTAGATTCAAACGTAACCAGGTCTACTTACCAGACAGACCATGACGACAGAGACTTTGACCCCAGGTTCACCTCCCGGGAATTTCTTTCGGAGAACGCCATTACTGACAAGCTGCTGGACAAGACCTCGGACTCCAAGGAGCTGGTTCTCAACATGACCATGAACAGTATCTTTGCCCAGGGAGACCCAGTCAACTCCGTGGGCTCGCACATTGACAGCCTCTACGTTGACTATGAGGATACCGATGGCGTCGTGACCTACACCATCAACAGCACCTACATGGAGCTGAGCAATGGCAAAGCCATCAACACGTCGGCAGAGATGCCATTTTCAAACACCACTGTCACCGTGACCAGCCCCCAAGGAAACAGAACCCACAAAGCAAGGTAGGAGACATGTCTTTATAGTCAATCCTATGTGTTGTTATTCTCAACTTGTACTGGGGTCTGCCTATAGCACAGTATGTGTTTTCTCTGCTTTGGAGGCCAGAAGGTAAGTAGGGTCAGGATGTCATAAAAGGTTTTCACCAGGGCTTAATTTGAAAGGAAGGATCAAAGGTGGGAGCAGAAAGCTAGGAGAGCATTTAAGCAAGAGGAAAGCTCACAGTCCTCTTTAGAGGGGACATTGGCACGTCCGTGCTGACAGCTGTCAACTTGCTCATTGCTCTCTGTCTGCTGTAGCACATTATCAGAGCCCTGGCCATAAAGAAACCTCTCTTCCTGGTACTTTTGCTTTCTGTTGATGTCCAGCACTGACCTCCCCAGGCCCTTCCTCCTAGTTCTGATGCAGCAGAAGTTGGTTTTGGCCCATTTTTACCTACTTTGACTGCCCCCCATGAGCCTCCTCCCTTGTGCTAGCAGGACAGGGCTTAGAGCAGCTCCTGGGAGTAGCCCTGCTTACCAAGCTACTACAGCAGAGGCAGAGCAGGACAACAAGGGCTTTTGTGTAGGGCCTACAGAAATAGCCTGTTTGCTGCCTTAACCGTTGAAGCAGCAGTGCAATTAATCACTGCTTTGCTAAGAGCATCAGAAGTTCTCCCCTGGCAGCTAAACGCAGTTGATAGTAGGGTATGTGCTTCAGGATCCCTTTGGCTGGTTTTGAGTGGCAGGTGGCAAACGCAGCAGGAGGTAAAAGAAAGCGTAATCGATCCTAAACAGCTGAATCCCTCCAGGCAAGGGAGGGCTCGGTGAAAGGGAGCCTCAGGATAGTCCTTGTCTGTGCGTCTGCCTAGTGCCCAGGATGCTCCAGGGCAGTGCAAGCGGTGGTAGATACCAGGGTGGGGGCAAGGGAACAGAGTCCTAGGTTTCCAAGCCGTTTAATGGAAAAGACAAAGTCTCTTTCCGGGTTACGCTATGGCCCTTCAGCCATATGTTCCCCTCCAAAGAGTCTTACGTTGGGTGCTGAAAATACAGATGAAAACTCTAATTATACATCAAAGAGCCTAAAACAACCCAAGTTTGGCTGGATCAGTGCAAGCAGGCTGTCTTCTTCCCAGTAAACGCATGCAGAAGTCATGCTCTGAGGGGAAGCGTCCAAGTGCGGATCAGCAGACCCTCGGGACACATTCAGCCTGTTTATGGCTGTACCGTATGTCAGGGTTGGAAACGGCCTCTCGGCTGCCAAAGAGCAGCCTTCAGCCCGCAGCAGCGTGCTCGCGAGCGCCGGCGCGCTGGGAGCGAGCTGTTGATGGGGCCGGAGACGGGACAGTTGCTGGGGAACAGCAATTTGCTGTCCTTCGGCTGCAGCCGCAAATTAGAGCGTTCCCAGGAGGGCTTGTGCTGAAGTCAGGGCCTTGGGAGCTGGCCAGATCCCAGACGCAGCGGCGGATTCGGCTCCCCGTTGCATGTCCTCCTGGCTCGTTCTGGGCCGTGTCCAGGGTCGCGGCACCCAGATCTCAGCTGCGGTTCTCTTCCTGGCCCTGCCGCTTCGACCTTCTGTCTCTTAGCTTCCCCGCCAGTAAAACGCAGGTTATGCTACTTAACTTCAGAAGATGTAGACAGCACTGCACAAATGCTCTCTGGTTATTGTTAGCCTTATTTTCCAGAACTTACGCTAGCTTATATTAAAGAAGCTTATACTAAAGAAAATGTCCATGCAGCCAAATGTATCAACAGACTTCTTAATGATAAGAACATTCAAACATTGCCAAGGGCTT